>NC_140593.1:307792939-312792939 GCF_964204655.1 Triturus cristatus | reverse complement strand
ATGTTATAATAGTGAAACACTACGGGAAATGTAGGTCTTTTTACATTTCGTTTCAATATCCTTTACCATTGTGAATAGAGGTAAAGTGAAATACTTAAGCATTAAATGCAGGCTGCGTTGTCAAAGATGATGTTTGTTTAACGACATTCGGCGTGGTTAGAAGTACGTGATTAAGCCTAAAACGCGTAAGGAATCAAGGGAATTGTAGTTCCTTGTAACATTCCCAAAAAACTACGGTAAATGTATATCGTCTGACAACTCTCCTTAATTTATTGTCATATTGACAAGAGACACAACAACAAAATAACGCGTTATATTAAAGCGTTAGGAGACCACAGTTGAAGCAAAAAATGTTTGTCTGCTTCTCCGATCGGTGACACGTATGTGTCATCAAAGATTGTTTGATTGAATTAATCACGAGTCCCAAATTTGATTAAAAATAGTATAGATATAGGCTCATGATGTGGGTAAACCTAAGTGGGGTTCTCAAGCCAAGTAGAAAAAAGTAGAAAAAACAACAACGTACTCTAACAGTGATCGTGGGGGACTTTCAATGCCCCATTTGTGAAGAACCTATTGATGGATCAAAGTTATTAATGCATAGGGTTAATTCTCACGAAGCCCCTAGTGAAGGACATTCGGGGAATTTAATTTTTGGTATACAGTGAGAAATATTTTGAGGAGTGTTTCCCTTTTATAGGGACTGATATAACGTCGTGGAATATACGACGTCATATTCATATTCCCTTCATGGAAGGGTGGATATGCAAGCCATAGCATAACGTGTTCAGGTACTATTATTTGGAAATTGGATCAACGTTCACATGGCCGCCATATTCAGGTCCCTAAGTTGGATATACAGTTTTAGGGCGCATATTAATACGCGAGTGTAGGGCCTAGTTGTAGTATAATCCCTTTCCTTCATTTATTTAGTTGGTTCCAGGGTATACAGTCATTTAGGCCCCTTTCATGGGCTCTCTGGTTACTCACAGACCTTTGCAATGTATTAACTACTAGAGGTTTCATAATGTACCATAGTATATTTCCCACTAATTAACAAATGTATTTATTTCTCATTTAAGCTGCCTGTATTTTATATGTAGCAACCTGATGGTGAAATACCTTGAAATCCTAAAGAATATTTTGTTTTTAGTCACACCTTTGACCCCGTCCCCACGCTCAGACTCTCAAGGCCCTCTAGCCCCCCACTCTCCACCCCCCAAACGTGACTGAAGGCAACAACAGCAGCAAGCTAATATAACCAGGAGTCAGTTTTCACTGAAATAGAAGTATCTGCTTTCATAATGTTAAAAACAAAGGGCCATATTATCAAGGAACGGCAATAACATTATCGCCGCTTTAGCGGCAGGAGACTGCCGCTAAAGCGGCGATAATGGGCTTGATAATATGCCCTTGTGAATTCCCATAGAAGCCCAGGTTCTGGTGTGAACCTGGGCTTCTATAGGAATTCACAAGGGCATATTATCATGCCCATTATCGCCGCTTTAGCTGCAGTTTCCTGCCGCTAAAGCAGCGATAATTTTAATGCCGTTCTTGATAATATGCCCCAAAAAGCTTTTTAGGAAGATTAAAAGACCACTTCTTCCCCTTGAATTAAAGAAAGCATCCTACCTGGACCTTTCAGTTCATTATTAGCGATTTTAAATGGTATTTTTTAATTATGATGAATGATGTTTAGCAACCTCTAGTCCCATGCAGCTGTAAAAGCCAAGCCATCACCATCCCCTGAAATATAGTATGGTTCTCCTCGGATGCTGTGCACTAAAGTTTCAGCCTATGCATTACAGCCATTATACCCAAGGCCACTGGATTTATGCGAATGAGTGGCGATATTCACATTATTATAGATTTGCTGCATTTGCCACATAATATATCATCTGCCCCATATTCTACTGATTTTAATAACATGCATTTTTGTTTATAGCTCAAATGTTTCAAAAGTTACTAAAAAGCATTAACACGAGTTGCCACGCAGCCGAAGGCCCTTTGCAAAGCTGGACTGGGCACCTTTTTGTTGCTTATTGCTATTTTTTTATGTTAAACTGGTACCAATGAGGTGCAACCACAGATTGCCCGTCTCTCTGGAGAAAAAAGGCACACCCGTCACATTAGATCAGAAAGGTTATCATCCAAATAAGTTTTGTCAAATTACGTTTTGTTTGTGAAAATAAAGTACCATTGTGCATTTCTGGGTAATACTTTTTGGAGACTTTTTGTTTGAACTGTATGGTAAGCTTTTGACACCGAACCACATTCACTCACAAACCTTTGGCTTGCTAAAAACTGTTTAATATTATTCGCCCATTAAAAATGTTTTGCCGTGAATTTGGGGGCGTTTATGGTTGTAGATGGTTGTCAATGAGGAAAACCAGGTTCTAGATATTTATGTCAGGAGGGGTCCTTATGCCTAAACAATTTTGACAGGGGGGTCTCGGCATCAACATTTTTGAAGACCTCTGATTTAGGGAGTGAGCACAAGCACTTTAGCAATGGCTAGCAGGGGTAAAGTGCACAGAGTCCTAAAGGCCAACAAATGCAATTTCAGAAAAATAGGAGGGGTGAATGCAAAACTTTTGAGGGAAGACCACCCTAAGGCTGACAGCTCAAACAACCTCCCCCTGCAGTTCGAGTGCTAGAAAATGGTGGGACCTGAACATGGTATCTGTTACCAGATTGCAGCAGGAAGCTGATCGATAAAGAATAAAGTTGGCTTTGATGAACACCCCATACAAGAATACTACACAATTAGAGAGACCCAGGGGTATGGGCATCATGTATGTGGAATAGTTGTGATTCCACCATGTGGGTCTTTGAACAACTATCAGCGGAATCAATCTGCATATGAACCAGCAATTAATCAACTTGTCAAGCAGAGTCAGGCATAGATATAACCTATTACCTTAATGAATATGGGTTGATATAAAAGTGTTAACTACAATGACATGGTGTGGGATGGAGAAACTGACCAGCACCCTTTTTGGTATTTTCAGAAGAAGAAACTAAACACAAACTGCTAACTGTGCTGAAGTGGTTATGATTGGACAGTCCAGAGTGAATAGTAATCTGTAGATTCTTGAACAAGGATGCGGAGGAGGAACAGCGGAATGCAGACCTTGGTCTGAAGCTGCCGTCCCATAGAAACAATATAACAGAAGTGAGCAAAATGTCGGATTTTTTTTTAGGAATTAGCCTCAACATATTAGAGGACATAAATCATTTAACCACTGAAGTACAGTTATTTACCATAGCTATGGTTTCACCTTGATCCCCAAGACAAGAAGAAGGGGTATTGCCTGCAAAAAAAGGAATCTTACCATAATACAATACAAGAAGCCAACATGATGTTGAAGATAAACATTAAATAATACAGATGTTCAAAAGGACACCTCCAGGTCAGTGGGAGCTCCTCTGCTATGGCGTCACCCCCCCCCCCCCCCCCCCGCCAGCAGTTTAAAAAATGTCAAAATAAAACACTAATAAAGCGGGGTTAAAACCCACTTTTTTATCGTTTTATTTTGCTTGTGCCAGGGCTTGGGGCGGGGAAAGGGTTATGATCGGCTGGAGGGGGAGTGGTAGGCTCTATCTACACTACGCATGAGGTTTTTGGCCAGAGGTCTCCGGCCAGCCGAAAACCACTTGCGCAGTGGCCCCTCTTAAACCCCAGCTGCATTGCTGGGGCTGGAGAGAGCAGGCACAGACTCTCAGTCTGTCCTGGAGCGCACATTATCAGCGCTCAGGCCAATCCTGAAGCTGCTCTCATATGAGAGCAGCTTCAGGATTGGCTGCAGGGCAGTCTGGGAGCCTGTGCCTGCCTGCAGCGGAGGAGAGGAGTGGAAGAGCGCGACACAATGTGGCAGCAGGTAAGTTAAATTTTGTATTTTTTTAACTTTGTTGTCCTACTTTATAAATGTTTTTTTAATCTCCGTTGTCCCCCGTCTGTCCCCCCTCCCCACCTTGCCCCCCGTCCTGCCTATTTTGCCCAATATGAGCTGCTCCTGCTCCAGGTGCTCCCTTTATAACTAAATTGTGTAGAATAATAAATTAAATATTAATGTAATCAGTGATAGAGTGCTGCCCATGATCTATACCAAAGACAGATGAGAAAGGATGTGCTGTCAGCTGAAGGTGTCCAAAGCTGCCAACATAG
This sequence comes from Triturus cristatus, assembly GCF_964204655.1. Lineage (NCBI taxonomy): Eukaryota > Metazoa > Chordata > Amphibia > Caudata > Salamandridae > Triturus > Triturus cristatus. The sequence continues at coordinate 312,788,771 of NC_140593.1, read as the reverse complement.
TCTACTAATATATAGATAGGTGGTGCCCTATAGAGATAGATTATAAGCTAATTGATTCGCAATAGAGGAATTAGACACTATTGGATGTGACTGATTAAACCTCCAATTACTTCATATAATTCAGACACAACGTTGCCTTTCGGCCCAGGTTGTTCACATATTTCATGAGAATGGTTTGAATATTCACTACTCATAGTGTGCAATGATATGAATAATTTAAAACACATTTCATTACAGATATTAAGGGGTCCATTGGGATGGCAGGCGGATTTCAGTCTGCCCGCCCGCCACCCTAGTGGTGCTGGGACCGGCCGCAAGTGGTGCGGCGGTCCCACACCGCCAATTAGGATGCGACCGCCACCGTGGTGGTCACATCCCGCATATACAACATTGTGGTGGGCGGTGCTGTGAGCAGCACCCACCACAATGTTGTAAATGCACGTTGTGCATTGGCATGCACAACGTGACAGGCACCGTGCGGTGCCTGCCACCTAGTTCATGCCAATATAGGGGGCTACCATGGGTGCCCCCCAAGTGCAGCCCCCCCATCCCCCCACCCCCGGGAGCCCACAACAGGCCCCCAAAGTGATTCCTGCATGCCTTTCCATGACGGAGTCTCCGCCATTGAAAGGCATGACACCGCCAACATCCTAATATGGATGGCGGTGCTTACAAGGCACCGCCACCATATTGTGGGCCTTTTCCACCCGGTAGGCAATCGTGACAATTGCCTACCGGCTGAAAAGCGGCAGACGGTCTTTCCGTCCGCGGTACCCCCGCCATGCTAATGTGGCAGGGGGTAACAGGCCGTCCGGAGGGGTGTTTTGATGGGTGGATCGCCACGGTGGCGATCCGCCCGCCATGCTAATGACCCCCTGAATTTTTTCTACGTGGATATGTAGTACTCACACTTCTATTACATTTGGGGCTTATAGTCTATCTGTATAGGGTATATATCTATATGTTTGTGTACAGTTCACAGGTACATATTGGGTTAATTGGCATATCCCTGTTATTCACTCTGACATCCTCTATTAAAGCACCAGTTCCCCCAAACACCACCTTTATTCATAATAATATTATGATTATTAGGGTGCATTAGTTGTATCAGAGGGGGTGCCTGACTCACAGGTGGAGAAAGTGTGCATTCTGAGTGTCAACCTGACTCCCAAACTTTAAGGAACCACCTTTCTGATCCACAGCCATGGCCGCCACAAGTAAGAGCGGTGGGGTTGGGTGGGGGGGTAGCTTTCGTGAGGCAACCACGAGAGAAAATTAAATAAATAATTAATTTTCCCCTCATGGTGGTCTCTCGAAATCCCCCCCCACCCGGCCCCACCGCTCTTAACTGCAGCAGCTGCGGTTGCCTATCCATTGACATTGCCAACAAAATAACCCAAACGTTTTACCCAGCTCTTCTCCAATACTTCTAGCGAGCAGAGCTATCTTTGCAGATGAAACAGAGATTATTAAACGAATCAGAAACAAACATACTTAGCATCAGACATCTGACCTGCAAATGAAACAATTTCCAGGCACATACTGCCATATTTGTTTGGTGCTACGTTCATGGGGCATGAATGGAGTATTTATGTCACATTACAAAAGCTCCAGAAAATGTACCATTAAGGTTTAATGGTGGGAAAAACTATAAAGAGAAAAAAAAAACTGAGAATGAGGGAGATTGCAGAAGTCTGTAAGGGCCCCTGGATGCAAACAATGCAGTGATTGTCCCAGCTTTAATCTGCAGTATAGTGTGGAGCCTAAAGGGAGAAAATGGAGTCTGATCAGAGGGTTGAAGAGAGCAACTCTCTGGCAATACAAGGGCCTGTCCCCACAAATTGAACAAAGATAAATAGTATGGTAAAGACAGGGGTTGATGTCAACTTCACACAGCGCTCTACCACCGGTGGTGTATGAAGAGGAACAAGTTGAGAGAGTGCATGCAAACAAATGCACTCTTGCAGAGTTCTGTAAAGACACAAAATTACCCTCAAGTTAGCATTGAAGGATACAAATCATCCAATCAGAACCTAGTAAGACTAAAATGTTCCTACAGAGGCAAGCACAAGAATGTAGAGGAAAGATGTCAAATCAAGAGCAGAAATCTGAGATAGACGACAAAGCATCCAACCATGCTGACGCTAAGCCCACTCTAAATATATATTACGTATTCCATTGTTTTGGACCAGTAGGTCTGGCAAAAGACAACGAAGAGCTGTCTATGACCAAGACATAAAATTAGTCTGTACAGTGGAACACATAAAGATCAAATTGTTTATTAGATCCCTAGAAGCATAGAAGCAAGTAAGTTCAGCATTGCAAGTGAAAGTGGAACATACTGGGACTGTGGCTAGGAGGATATGTGAAGGAGCACTAATATGCTAACGTTTGTTTTGCCTTTCATTAAAAAGTCTTTGTAGTGCCCCCACAGGAAAAATAATTTAGATAGTAAGAATCCATTAAGAGAACATACTGGGAGAGAATCAATTACTAGCATTGCTCTTCATATTAATGCACTCTCGAGAATCTGTTCATGAAGCTTCATAGAGTCGCAGCCTTCAAATATTCAACAGTTTTAGTGGCTGCCTTCAAAATCAGATTACTTCCAGCTACAGTGATGAATAGCAGTATATCTGATATATTTATTCACTTTTGTAACTTCTACTCATATTGGCCACAAAATTCACATGAATGATGCCTGTCATTTCTAACACGTGGGTCTTGAAAACCTACCCATTTTTCCATTAACATGGACAGCCTAAAGAATTGTCAAGCTGAACTCTGATGATTCAGTCATGTGGCTGAAACGTCCTAGCAGGAATGGTGAGAGGGAAAGGCGTATTCTGCATCTCCTAACTTGTACTTTGCTACTATTATTCGTATTTACTATTTTTATTTCTCTAAATCAGCCTATGTTGCATCCTCTTTGACCTCACCTCTTAGATCCGAAATAATTGTTCACTTGGGTCCAGATTTATCAATTTTTCTAGCAATACAGTATAAGCACCACAATTTGCTGCACTGTGTTGCAAGGGTGGAAATCACAGTGCAGAGCCATATCTCCCAAGATTGGCCTGCTGCTGCTGTCTTCCACTGTGCTACTCTCCAAATAGATGGCCTTTATTGATACACAGCCTCACACCATGGTACAGATGTGAATGTGCAGTGTCTCTCTTGCCTAGGACTTCTATTGGAAGCATACCCTTCCTGCACAAATTCCTATGCCTAGACAAACTCAGCAGGATCCCAAGGATTGGATGAGTGGTGTGCAGTGCGGTACACATGCACGGCATCATTTATTTTAGATACGAGCAAAGTTATCTTTGTTTACGGAGGCTTTGGATCCGGCTATCCTAATAGAAAAGGTGCGCTGATCCACACCAGTAAGTTCCCTTCACACTAAATTGTACATACAATGCTTTGCTTTGCATTGCCTTGCGGCACTCCGCAGTGGTGCACAGCCTTAGTTAATCCGGCCCATGGTGTATTCCTCCAGTAGCATCAGCTGAGTGCACTCATTTCCATTCAGGCAGTAGTAATTAGTCCTTCGAACAAGCAATAAGCCTCAAAATTAAACTCGGCCGAGCTAGCTTGAAAGTACACCTTTATAAAATGTGCTTATGACATTGACATCCTTTGTGGACTTTAATGTCACTTGGTGCAGCCCTCCATCCTCTGTGAGTCTGGCTATTTATGGGCGAGTGCTCTACGCGCAGCTCCAATGGTGCAAACAACGCCTCATAAACTCTTCTGTAACTCATGATATAAGTTCACCTAAATGTTCTATTTTCACCTTTTAAAAAAATAAGTCTCAAATAATTGTAGGTCATTTCCTAGTTTGAATTAGGTTAACACTCTACCCATAGAACACATTTGTTTTTTTAATTAAAAATAGTAGAAAACACGAGTTCGTTTTGGTAGATTTTAAAGTAAATAATTCATGGGAGGATATTAATCCTTTCACTACTGACTTTGAAAGGTGTTTCTTGATCATATATATTTGTCTACAATAGTTATGATTGCTGTTGGCAATTTTTTCCTAACAGAGAAAAGCTCACTCTCCCTCTAAAAAATGGCGCCTACGATCAGAGTCGAATAGAACAATGCAGCTGACTCGCCGTCGATGTCTATTGAGAAAAATGCTGAGAGTGGAGCTCTGACTTCTGCTATTAGCAACGCTTATCTCAAAAGCAATAAAATTCCTAGCGCTAACTGCCAAATGTGAGATTATCTCTAGAAATCCAGCGATAATCTCACAAAGTTTGGCGATAGCTTGTTGATAGGGCAAGGCATACTTAGCCATGATATCCACCTTACGTAGGATATCATGGCTAAGTCAGTCTTGAAGCAGGCGTAAGGAAAGTAGCGATAACATAGGTTATCGCTACTTTGCTTGTCGCTCTGCAGGTTAGCGTGCCCATTGATAATTGGAGAAATGATGCTTAGCGACATTTCTCCAGTTATGTCAGGGCAGGAACGCCCACTTTGCATCTCATTAGAGATGCAAAGATGGGCGTTACGGGAAAGGGCGATAATGCAAGGATTCACGCGATAGCATGACCTTGCTGATTAGGCGATAAAATTATCGCTGCTTTCCGTCCGAAAACGGACGCAAAAGCAGAGATAATTTTATATCGCCTCCTTGATGATATGCCCCGTGGCTTTCCCTGCCACAGTGTCTGGGTTAGGATCTTGGGAACAAACGGGGCAGAGTGTGAATGCCATGCCCTGCATGAATCCTAGCCTCCACCACTCACCTGTAATGCAGAGAAAGCATCTCCTGGTGGGCAGCTTAATCATAGAGAAATATTTTATCGTGCCCCTGGTTGTGTTCTAAATGCACTGAATTGTGCATAAAAACATGATGGGGCAAATTTCTGAAAAAGTTATTCAGTGCTGCGCAGCAAGTCAGCTTGCTGCGCTGTACTGCTTGACAGAGAAAGGGCAGGACTATGTCGTATTTAAGGCAATATGGGGCATTCCTGCTTTTTCACCAGTGGCGTTCGGCGCCAATGCAGGCATTCTTGCACCATGGTGCAAGAATGGACATGGACATGAACTGCACTTGCACAGAAAACGGAACTCTACAAGACACTAATATTCTAATTTATCCTTTAGCGATAGAAATGTAGCACTGGCTTACTGGTGTGACATATACAAAACGCAGCGCAGTGGAATAAAATTGCCAGATCAATTAAAAGATAAAAATAAGGGGACCAATGGGAGGGTTCCCTGAACAAGGCTAGGGTTGCGTTTTGGGGGCGGGGCCCCAGTGAACGACAGAGACCGTTACTAGGAAAAACAGCACATTAGCAAATTACCATGATTATTAATTTTCCCTAGTGATCACTAAGGGACCAATTTGAGGGTTCACTGAGAAAGGTGAGGGTTGCTTTTTGGGACCGGGGCCACGGTGAGTAACAGGGACTCCTGTTGGGCAAAACAACAGCACATTAGTGTATTAACCAGTGTATTATCGTGATTCATAATTTTGGTAGTAATTACAATATTTTTATAGAACACCTTTTTTGTATTGTGTCTCATTTCTGTACAGAACTTAGCACCTAGGCTACATATTGTATCACTATTTCCCGTATTCTACTCAGTTACAAATGTGATTTATGTGTTATTTTTTCTGGGACAGTTCAGGCAAATTGTGCAATATTTACTGATACGAAAGATGATTTGAGGAGAATAACACATGCACAAGAAAGGTGGAATGGAATGAAACATCATATATATGCACTGTTGGTTAAACTATCCCAGTCTTTTTTCTGGATATTTTTCACATTCAAAATTTGTAATGGAGTCCTGAAGCTAATGATATATATGCCATTCTTTGAAGTGTGACGGTGATTCACTGAAATCTAGAAAAGATGAGGGGCTGGGGCTGGTATATTCAAAGGAGGTCGGGTCTCGAAGTAGCATCCCTCTACTCTAAAGATTGCCATGTACAACAAATATGGGAAAGTGGTAGTCAGCGTGTTGGGTAATCAAATAAAAATAAAAACGCCTAGAAAATGACTGACAATAAAAATGACAGTGGAAGGCAAGAGGCATTAGCGATGCAGCGAAGTAAGATTGCATCAAACAAACCAAAAACAGTAAACACATTTTCAAAATGAATAAATGGACTTTTAATCAGTTTCATTCGAGAATCACATGTAAAGCACGACAGCAACCTTTTCCTTTGACTGCACGGGCATCGGCACAACAATGATGGCAGAACGAGGGTGACCTTCGCTTCGAATCATTTTCATATGCCATATTTCCGAAATGCTCCCAATTTGTAAGTGATCAATTTAGGCCCAGGCACAAAACAACCAGTTCAAAGTATCCTCTAGTGCAGAGCATACTTCAAAGCAGCCCCAGCAGTCAGAGAACAAGGGATGCTCTTTTGTTGTTAACATAAGACAAAGAAGGAAGGAGTAATCAAACCTGCTGCAAAATAATGAAATGTTCTGACTAATGGAATAATGTGTGATGGAACAGGTAGAAATCTGAAAATGCGACAGAAAAGCAGACCTCTTCTTAGAACTAGACGCAGAGTTTGAGCTGACTCCGGGAGGCATGTCGCTATAAAAAGAGTCGGCATCTCCAGGCTTTTTTACATAATCTCCCTGGGGAATTTGTCTGAAGCATAATAAACACAGGAGAGTCAGAAAACAAGGCACAAAGACCACATGCGCACACTTACACAAATAGAACACATATTAGTTTGGGGGAGGAGGGAAGAGACAAGGATAATGGTATACACGAGTTAGCAACATTAACAAAGGATCTGGACAACCACAGCAGCAAAAGGTCTGTGGCACTTACAGCGTTAACTTTTTCATCCATCTGTCTTACATTTGTTCATCTAACATTGCACTACATCTTTTCATGACATTGTTCAGTGTTATGTTTTGGATAAGTCTATGTCAGTGTAGGTAAGTTTTAGAACTATTATCAAGGGAAAACTTAAACACTGAATTACGGTGCAGTGTTTCTGATTAAAAGTTGGTGAAGCACTGACGAATTACAAATCGAACAGTATGCATAGGTATATTGTTGCAGTCTTACATTTTCGAACAATACAGAGAACAGTGTCGCTAAAATATAAAACTGTACAATGCATTGCAAACTATTGCAAATAACGGAGTGAGCGAGAACAACACAGAGCTCAGACCATATTAGAATAGTGCTCTAAATAATCGGAAACTTTAATACCCATCAAAAAATCACTGATAAACCACGGCCCTTGTGTTTGCCAAGAAGAAAGCTGCAATCAATTCAGACATCCCTGGGCCGAAACATGTCTACAATACTCCGCAGCCAGAAAAACGTCCCTGTGAATTTAAAATGCAGTGTCATACCAACAGTTAAACTATTGGACTTGATTGGACATGGCATGTTGGTTTCCTGTGTCAGAGCTAGAACATAGACTCATGCACTAAAAAGTTGTTTCCAAATAACTCTGTTATCTTAAAGCACATTCTCAATTACATGAACACACAAAAAAACAATGGATTTGTTTTATTATCATCCTCATTTATGATTGTACTACTGAATATCAGTCTCCGGAATATTACGATAAAGGAATCTCAAGGACAGAATATCGAGGGACAAAATATCGAAAGTTAAGTGCTTATAGGGAAGTATAAATTTACTATTCCTAACTCCAAATATATGTACCTTGAAGATTTATGTACCCAATAGGAACATTTATGTGGAGTTAGTTATAGAAAATGGAGACTTACTTACCTGTCAATTTTTTGCTGTTGATATTTTGTCCTCAATATTGTGTTCCATCGATAATCTGTGTTCAATATTCAGGATGCACACAAATCTCTATGGATTTTTTTCACAATATCTTAATTAGTTGACGAGATGTAAATATTATTTACTTTTAAACTCTTTTGGACATTCAGGCTATGAGAACTCATATGGATGATCGCTTAAAATATATTCTTAATCCTTCCTATTTTTAGTTGCGCTAAATCAAAATCCACTTTCCCCCTTTTTCAATGGAACTATTCTTTACTAAAATAGCAAGCATTCTCCAGCACGGATATAATATTTGCATATAAATAAAATTAACTGTACCACTGGACAAATTTAATAACTGCCTGTTGAGGACCTTGGCTGTGCAGCGTATTTACTTCACAATCAAAACTATTATTGAATATGCATTTTTTCTAAAACCCGGCCACTCAACTATGTAGATGTTCAGGTAGCTTACAGGAAGGGACTGAGGCTCACAAGGACAACAGAACTCAGTCACCCTCTCCAGATTGCTGCATAATGAGGACACATGCCAGGATTTATGATCTTCCACTAGCTAATACAATGTTTTTTTTAGAAATATGCCAGCTTTGCAGTCATCAATACCAGCTTGGCCGGTGGAATTTGTGTAGCATGGACTTACGTCTGCAAACTTAATATGAAGCTGACATATTTTTGTTTAACCTCTTGCTTACCTGTCCATATGCATAGACTCAGCTAAAGGTAGATTTAGGTAGTTGCCCAAGTAAATAGATTTAATTACCACCACCTTTATAATTTCTCTAAATACTACATGTTATAATGTTGTAATATAATGCCTTAGAGTTCCAGCTAAGATTTGCAATCATTGAACCATAAGATAAAAAAAAGTAAACAGTTGCTATTTTGCTATTTGCTATTTTGCTGTTTTCGCCAAATTGAGAACCTTATGTCCTCTTAGAACACTAATCGGAGTGACAATTCATGGTGACAGTTGCCACTGCCCCCTCCATCTGTCTTGCCAATGGGTTCCTGACATTTGGATGTATAGGACTCTGCTGCTTCCTTTTGGTGTGGTACATAGCTCATGCAAATTACAAAAAATTGTTCAGAAGCAAAATACTTATCTATCCATGAATGTACTCAGATAAACACAAAAGAAGCCGGTAATACAAAAATGTTGTAGAGTAAAACGATTTAGAGTATACAGCATGAAGAGTATTGTATTGTTGAGGATACATGATTCAATAAATCACTTTTAATCGTAGGCAAACCAGCTTCAAACAATAGGTACTGGTCAGAAACAGTTGAAGGTTATGCTGAACAATACTCATAATGTCTACCTTAATTAAATTAAAACACACACATAATATGTAGAAATAGAATACACTCGAGTGGAAAAGGATTGTAATCTATAATTTACTTAATAAACTAGTTTGTCACATAGATTAATTCTTAATGTCAGAATGGTGCCTCCTAATGAAAACCCTACTAAATCCTTTTTTTGCAAAGGCCAGAAAACATAGATATCATAGCCCAGTACAGACATTTCTGTATATAATATTATAACTACAATAACTTGATATTATAATATTATATGAGTTTTCACTGAGCATTAAAAACGTGTTCAAAACTGTTCTTTATCCAGCCTGCATCTCTCATTCAAAAAAAGATGAATACGTATGATTCACAATTAAATATTGGATAAGGAGTTAGGGAACATAGCCGTATATTCACAAGAACGTGTGCTAAACATCACCAAAAAATGTTAACGCAACTTTACACATCGCAGCCTATTGCAGGAAAATAACCCCATGTCAACGTGGAATTCACAACAAGGCAGTACCTGCGATAGTCTGCCGAAACCGCGGACAATGTCTGCGATACAACCACCTCGATGGAGATAAAAACACAAACCACAACACCAGAAAACTTGCGATGAGCCCTTCCGCAATGAGGAAAGTAGGTATAAGCACCGCCAGGACCGTGAAACACACGGCAGGCGGGAATAAGCACAACAAAAGCCTGAAAAAGTAAGACAGACCAAACAGAAAACAACAGCCAACCACAATGGAGGCAACTCGAGCCAGCAGACAACCCCACCAAACCCATTGGCAACAAAACATTGTACATGGCAGGCCAACATGGACAAGATGAATGCAGCCTGAGAGCGGAGGAGGACAATTGCAGAAAACCAGAACTCCAGCAATGATGCGAAAGGCACAAACAAGCAGAAACACGCCAACAACAAGAAGGCAGCAATGCACACCAGAGGTGGGAGTCCAGCGCCACAACCGGAGCTGGATGACATGGAGGAAATGGTCTCCACCACATTAGTCTGGAGATGGTGGCAGGACTCGGAGACCGGAAACTGCACCAAACAACAGACACAACAGCAACAGGGAGAGGAACCAGCAGGGACGGGGGGGGTGGGGGTAAGATGGGCACAATGGCACACATGCACAACTAAGCCCAGCACAACTGCAGACAAACCATGACCAAGAGGAACAACACCAACCAGGTGCACAAGTCACACAACCCGGCAATCTCACACCACTGAACAGGCACCGAAGTGAACCCAACACAGCCTGAAAAGGAGAAGGGTGAGCCAAATCAGAGCTGAAGGGACATCTCACACACAATGCAGCACACACACTTAGGAAGCAGAGCACCCCAACCCTCCAACACAATGTGGTACAAACACCAACTTGTGCACAACCAAACACAGGACTCAAGTGCACTTGCCCGTGGCCGGTAAACGGCCATATGCCTCTGGCAAAGCACAAAACAGGGACATGATAATACACAAGTACAAACACACAGTCCTGATGGGGTAGCAATGCACGGATGGCAGGGAGCCAGAGAGTCCGTGACACACATTGGCATACAAATCAAGACACAACACAGTTGGAGACTACTGAAAGTGCGGAAACTTTATCAACAAGCACGAGTCAGTACGGCCAAGAGAAGTGCCACAATATGCAGACCAATGCAGCAGCATGTCTGAATGAGGAAAGTAGGAAAGCGCCCATGTCCACCTCGGGGGAGTCCCTCACCAACACAAGTCATTGCCAACCTGAGTTGGTTGTCCGCGCCTGGAACATGAGTATTGGCCAATGCAGCCATGTCCACTGTCGTCTCGGGACTGGTGACCATATCCACAACATGCAACCATGTGTCGTGGCTCACATCCAGTTGTGGCTGCAGGTACCTTGCCACTCGTCCATGAACGCGAGTGCAGCTGCGTAGGCCAACATCTCCAATGAGCAATCGTCATCCGCCACATCTAACATGCCGTCAATGTAATCCATCAGCTGACCAGGACACATGTGCTGACTCCAACCACTGGACCCAATGTGCACCAAAGCCCAATCGGGTAGTGGCTCAATGTGCTCACTGCACACGACGACTCGTGCAATCTCCCAGGTCCAGTTTCCAGCCTGCATGCTGAACATCCATGCATGCCATAAGCGGTCATCCTGGTGACACTCCTGGTCGTGGTCCAACAGGGGGTGCAGACACACGTCAAAATCCAGGTCAGCTACCATTACGTTGGAGAGGCAGATACCATGGACCACTCGAATATGCACGAGCGACAATGCAACACAGGCTGCATGCAGGTGATGTGCGCAAGGCGGAAGCCCCCCCGGTAACTGATCCGCAGCACTGCCAATGGCAGTGCCCCCAGTACATGCAGCAGACGTGCACGGTACATCTCCACGTGACTGGAGTAGACCATGTGTCCGGGATGGTCTGCCATTGCGTCAGTGGCTCTGCTTGAAGCGGCAATGGCTTGCCCTGAGACAGTCCTGTGGATGAAATGGCACAGCTCAGTGCAATGAGCAGTGTCTGTGTGCAACGGGTGCAGGCCTTGGGTGGGGTGGGAGTACTTGTGAAGGCCATATCATGCACGCCAACTATGACCAAGGACTACTGCGAGTGGGATGTGTACACGTTGGTCTCACGCCGGGCAGTGCGTAGTGTGGGAGTCGCAAGCAAATGCTATTGTACCTGTCAGGGGGTGCTGGGCACATGCAAGTTCCTGCTCGGAGCTGCAGATGTGCTACCGCCTGATAGTACAGACAAAAGACCTTTCATCCCTAGAGTAACTTCACCAGCTGCATGCATAAAGGAGACGTACAGAGGCCGGTCGTGGGTGTGGTGGGACGTCTGCGACCCTGGGAGTCTTGGATGATATGCCCAGCACGATGCACATGAGTGGACTCACTGTGTGTCACGTTGCCACACAGCTGCTCCGCCCTGCCACAGGCACCCACACTTGTGTGCGCTGCACGGTTGCATCACTTTCACTCCTACGGGACACCATTCTAATGCCTGTCCGCGCATTTCCAGCACCATGCCAACAACACCGCAACGCTGGCCTTCGAAGGTGTGCGCCCACTTGGGTGTAGGCCAATGGTCCGGACAGGGCAGACACAGGTGTCCATCCCATGGCTGGCTCGGATCGCTCTGCGAAAGAGGCCTGGCAACAGAGTCATGCATCCGCAAGACTGATACACATCACACCTGGCATGCATGTGCCAAGACCCGAGCGTCCTAGCGCTCCTACATGTCCCCGTACCTGCGGGCCCTCCCTCCTGGTACATGCCACATTGCAACATCATGTACTGTAGCCCTGGTGGTGACAACACCCCAATACTGAGATACACTTACCGTACTTCCTGCACCGGGCCAAGTCCAGACCATGCCCTACCCCCCGCTGAACCAGCACATGCAGCCTGTGCATGCAGGGGGCCAGGTGCGGAGCTACATGTCCAGGGTGGTCACTGCCAACGCTGAGGTGACATGGCAACGTCCGCAGAAGACAGCACACTGTGATGTTGCAGGGCCCCTGCACATCAAGCTGACACAATGAACACACGTACACACTTGCTCAGATGGTGTGAATGGCTACGGGCATGTGCGCACGGCCACATTTATTTTCAGGCACACTTACTGAGTGACACCTGTGTTGGATGTGTGTGGTGTGTGTGCACACCAGCTGGCAAGGGCTGCCTGGTGCATTCAGAAATCGACAACAGTGTACATCGTAAAGGACACAACCATACAACCATAAAGGCCCCATGATTTGTGCTGCACAGAGTTAGTGGCCCGGATGCACATCGTCCTGCACAGGCCTACCGCCACGGGACGCTGACTTGCGGGGCACTGGGGCAGGGTCACGGATGCAGAGCAGGTTCACGGGATGACAAGGGGCCTTGTCGCAGAGTGTCTCTATGGACAGTGGAAGGTGTACCCCCAGGGCAGGATGAAGAGGGCCGGACCACGCTGATACAGTTACTATGGTGGAGATGAATGTCGGCAGGTGATCAGTGTGGCCTGGCTGAGCAGGGGCAGGCCTAGTGGGTTTGGGGTCCAGCGGGCTGGGGTATGGCAGGCGCACAGGATCGCAGACAACTCCGCTCATGAGGATGGTGTCGGCCTCATAGGGTGGGGAGAGGCGCCGCCCTGGCAGAGACGTAGAGCTTTCTGGAAGTGGACCACGTTCAGGGCTATGTGTTTTTTATTCACACCCCTACGCTGGCCTGGCATACGCCAGGCCATCCCACTCCGCTCACGCTTACGGGGGGGACATAACAGGCAACATTTGCGCAAACTCCCCCACTGGCCAGGGTGACATGGTTCGTCCACTGTCCACTACACTCCATACACCAGAGGTGTATGTCACCATGGATATGGGTGTGTTCTGCATACTGCGGTCTGTCCAGCACATCTTCGCAACTCTTGGCATTGTGTGCTTTTCCAGTCATGCTTCTCCTGCCTCCTTCACACATGCCCGGTTGCCACCTCTCCCCACATTGGGCTAGTGTGTGGCTGAGGTGCCATGCCGTTGATGGCTCATGTTCACGGCTTGCCCAGGTTACCACTGTGAGTTTTTGTTGTTGTGTCTGGTGGGTGAGCATGTTGTTTGGCATGTTGGTTTTGATTTTGTGACGTGTGCATTGCCAGAGTTTTGAGTTGCATGGTTGTGGAGTTGAGGTGAGCTAGGTGTTCATTTGGAACCTGCCACGGGGCTGTGCATTTACCTTGGTGCCATCCTGGGGATGCTGGTTGCTGTTGGACTGTCGGAGGATGGAGGAATTGTGCACAGTGGCTGGATATTTGGAGGCAAAATTGGTGGAGGTTCCACGGTGTTCGGTTGTTGCCTGCACATTGATGTAAGACGCGTGCTTTCTGTTGCGGTGATTTTGTGCTGTGTCGGCAGGGGGCACAGGTATGACATGTGTGCTGTGAATTGCCCACGACACGTGCGTGCATCCAGCTATGGCGTATGGTTCTTGATTGGTGTCCAGCGGATCCTGCACATTGTGTTCGACGTATAGGGACTGGGGTAACAGGCTGATGGTGTTGTCCAGGTCAGGTGTGAGGGACTTGGATGTGGCAGGCTGTGTGACTCCTCTGACTGTGGCGGGTGTTGGTTGGGGGTACCAGGGGCCAACAGGTGCAGCACAGCCAGCAGCTTTGTGTGGGGTGGGATGTTGGTTGTCCGCTGTGTTGGTGCCGTCGGCCCATTGGGCGTTGTTGGTCAGGATGCGTAGGATGGTTGTCCTTTGGAGGCTGTAGTGGGCAATCACATCATCAGGTGTTGGGTCTGTGTGGCTGGTGCGTTTCCTGGGGGTCCGCTGTCTTTGTCTGCGCTGCCTCTGGGGTGGTCCAGGTGGCGTTCCGGGTGGGTGTTGGGGTCCAGGGGTGGTGCCGGTGGGTGTTGTGGCCCTCTTGGGTGTCCGGGCCGCTTGACCGGTGGCTCCATGGCATCTATTGCCCTTCCGATGTGACTGTAGGCTGGTCTCCCTTTTGTGGTGCAGGCTGTGGTCCGACTTTGCACTAGGTCAGAGCAGGTGTTATTTTCCTGCTGCTAACCCACCTTATCGCCTGTTTTGTGTTCTTATCGCAGTTCTGGCTGGTCGTTGTGAATGTTGTGGAGTGGTGTTGTTGCGGCTTTGGGCACGGGAACGCCTACTCTGCATCTCATTAGCGATAGTTGCGGGGGTCTTCTGCGGCGGCTATCGCGGGTAAACTGGCGCTGTGGGCTGTTAACACCAGCTTGTGAATGGGGCAATCGATTTATCGCAACTTTGGCTGCGATAAAGTGCCGTTAACTCGGCGACAGTTCCTTGTGAATATGGCCCATAATTTCTTGGCATAGGCTGAAAGTTTTGCTACTGGAGTAAGATACTGGTAGAAGAAAATGAAGTACTGCATAGGTATGAGCATTTTATAAGGCACTGGTAGAAATAAGGCAGATACTGGAGAGCCAGGTTTAAATAAGTGGAGTACAATTTACTACGAGTTGCAGGAATCCAGGACATAGGGAGGAAGGAAACATCAGTTGGATGGAATATGGTTTTATTCAATCAGAGAAGGAGTTGCGAAGAAAATGACCGCTTACAAAGTATCAGCATTTGTAGTCACAGGACAAACAGCTCACCCGAAGGCAATGACCTGGTGCGTTTGTATCAACAGTTCTTTCTTGTGGCTTGGTGTCAGGCACAGGAGCACACGGCTTCCTGCTCTCCATTTGACTCCAGGTAAGTCATCAGTGTTGTTGTTGGTTCATGACACAGAAAGGGAGAGTGTGATTCAGGAGGGAATGGCAATGATTGGTTTAGGGGTCTCAACCAATGAGATACTAACCGCTCCACTTTAACAACCTGTACCATACAAATCAACCAATCTTCAATTTAAGCCTCAAAAGATGGCAGAATCCTCAGTATTGCTGGAGAAGGATAATTGTTGCTTTGCTTGCAGGGGGAAATACTAGGAAAGTTTTCCTAATTTTAAACTTGAATCTATGCCTTCAAGGATTTGTATTCCATGGCTCTAGACAACTTAACAGATCCCCCAGGAATGATGGAATCTTGGTCTGCTGTGGGAAGTCTTCAAACTCTAAGTGGGATTAAACCACTGTAAGGAGAGAAATTGGTGGTAATGATGAGCTCAAGAGCTCCAGCTTCTTTTGCCAGCATTGAGAAAGGATCTGGATTTTAAAAATTGTTTGGCTATGACCTGTGTTACCCCTGTCATTGGTATGTCAGTTAAATCATTCTTTGCAAGATGTTTTGGCTTTTCTGTCAACTGAATGTTATTTCAGTGTAAATGCAGCAGCCATGCCCAGATGTTTCTGTGGTAACTCACAGTAAGTGGGTATGCCACAGTACCTTGTTAAACAATGTAAGATTATTCAAAATACTGCTGCTCTGTTGATCATTGACCCCAGAGAATATGACCACATCTTGCTTAACTTCAGTGTCTGAACAGTGTATTCAATCTTCAGTACATCATGACTTTCATCTTGCATTCCTCCATACATGTTGGACACATTGTGACTTCATGCTCCTACTAGCAGGCCTTAATTTAAAAAAAAAAAAATAGATCAGTGGGTTCGATTTTTCCGTTTTATAAACAGATTTCTTGATGTGTTACTGTTGGATATAAGATGCATTCAAATTCATTATTATCCACCTGACTGTCACGATGGTCTCAAAACAAGGCTCTTCTAAAAATATCAGAAACACTCAGTCATTGTTTACTCTCTCAGGACCACTATGCCTTAAAGAGTGGATGTGCATTTCCACTATTGCCTCCAGCTCTCTGGAATGACTGACTGTTGGATATGTGATTGATCAACAACTACCTGGCTTTTATGATGGCCCCAGAACAAGTCTCTTCTCAAAGTCTCTTTGCAGAAGGAACCAATTTATGTTAAATAAATATAAATGTATACAATTTCCTTGTCCCATTACAAAAAACACTTGTGTTCTGGTAATCCAATCAATATTTCCAGCCCATGACTTGTATTGGCACAATGATTTACTTAGCAAGCCAAAAAGGCCATGTTCCCATTCAAGTCTAACTGTCTGTGATGCTGCCAATGTATGACGGTATTCCGCATGCGTTTATCATGCATGCCTTGCGGGGGGGCTGTATTTTGGAATAGTTTAATTTACTATTCCAACTCCAGTCTGCGCAACAGCAGGGAAGGTGATGGACTTTAATTCCAACACTATTCCACCAATGCTCCCCCCTAAAGCAAGTCGTATTAACAACTTGCATGCAGAACAAATGCGTGCTTAAGACGAGTTCCTTCTGTTGCTGGCACTGTGAAGGCACAGCGTGATTGGGGCTTTGTCCTTAAGGACGTTTCCCAATGTTGGAATGTATGACTGTATTGCGCATGCATTTATCACGCATGCCTTGGGAACGCCGTCATTACAACAAAGGCATCTTTAGCACACATGCGATCTGCACCCAAGTTGTTATAGCGGCTTGCCTTGCGGAGTACTGGATTTTGGAATAGTTCAATTTACTATTCCAACTCCAGTCTGCGCAACAGCACGGAAGGTGATGGACTTTAATTCCAACACTATTCCACCAATGCGCCCCCCTAAAGCAAGTCGTTTTAACGACTTGCATGCAGAACGAATGAATACTTAAGATGCGTTTGTTCTGTTGCTGGCGCTTGGAAGGCACAGCATAATTGGGGCTTCGTCCTAAAGAACGTTTCCCAATGCTGAGTTTTATGAACTTATGACGTGCGTTGTGTTTCAGTCTTGGGCGCTTAGCCCTTGAATTACGCAGAATATGAAAGAGAAACTAAATTAATGGACCAGAGGGTATTTTTCATAATCAGGAATTTGCAAGATAATAAAGATCATATTCTATACTATTAATCTGTTAAAGTTGGTTATTTATGTATAATGATATAGTGAACTGACATATGTGTTAAAATGACACCTATATTGTTCATTTTATATTTGAATGCCCTGATTCGTGGAAAGTTTGGACTGCACTGTAGAATGAATGAAATCCGGTTTGAAAGTCACAGGACCAGCCTTCTCTCCATGCGTACCATGACTGTGCTCCCAAATAGGAATGACTTTGCAAGGAGCTTGGTACATTGACTGCCCGGCACATGTCATGGGACCCTGAATAATATGGTAGGCCTGCGATTAGTGCATCTGGATACTGATTCTTGAAGCACATGTAATAATGATTCAAAGGAGAAACGTGACTTTATGCAATATATTCTTAAACTCTAGGCTTACCTCCACATGGAGCTATCAGGGAGCAGTGGCGTAGGAATAGGGGTGCGGTGGTTGCGGGTCACCCCGGGTGTCATCACTGAGGAGGTGACAAAATGGCAAAAATATGTGTTTTAATCACATATTTTTGCTATTTTGGGAAGCCGGGGGTGACAAGAAATCACTGAGGGGGGTGACAAAAATATGTGTCTTAAACACATATTTTTGCTATTTTGTCAAGCCGGGGGTGACAAGAAATTATCCGCCCTGGTTACCACCTGACCTTGCTACGCCACTGTCAGGGAGAACTCATCAAATTCACCATATAAAAAAAGTCTAAATTTTTTACTAGTCAGGAAATACTAAAATGTGCAGAGGAGGGAATAGGTTTCAGAGCTCTGCATTTCCTGACAGAAAACAAAAAAGTGGATTGAGATCAGTTGCTATGGATTGGCTTGCATGCTCATTGACTTGATGAATCAGGTGCATGTGGTCCCATCACTGTATTTTTAACCTTTACAAAAAAAGTTCCAGCTCCAGGCAAAGGAAGGCACCTTTCTACCAGGGCACATCTATGGGAAGAAGGGTTTTGATATTTTGTGCCCGAGTCTAGTTCGAGTGAGACTTCCTATGATTGGATGTTTTACAAAGGCATATTTGAGGAGGTGGAAATCCAATTTTGTAACTTTTTTAAGAACTACAGTGGCACGTGCAGCTGCATGTTACAATATCAAATTCAGCAATAATAAATCACACCCCTTATGTAATAGTGCCCATGCTGATATTATGGTCATCTTGAAAGTACAGTAAATATTTCACTTCTATTTAGCCACAATACATTCACGATCACATTACAATAATTATGCTGTCTTGATTAGGATGTGAAACATTATCACGGTTCCTATGTTACATACCTCTGTTTCCTATAGTTTCTTTTCAAGACAGGGAAGAAAATAGAAAAGAATGAGTTACAAATGCAATTGTTTCTGAACTGAAGACACTGCATACAGTTTTGCATTGTTGCTGCATCTTTTCCACCATAACATTGTTTATTTAAAAAATAAAATGCACAGGTTTAGCACACCAACTTAGTACTATAATGGGGAAGTTACATACCTGAAAGTAACGATATTTGTTCTTTTTCCTATTGTAGACTCTGAAAAACTCCAGCACCTCATAGAGTCTGAAGACATTCACACAGCTTGAGCGCCAGAGATACCCAAGGGTGCACCACCGCTGAAGTGATGCTATATGGGCATTACTGCCACCTTCCGCATGCCAGATCCTTAGATCTTCAAAAATATTCTCTTGCTGGTGGTGATGAGGAACATTAGATGGTGAATCACAAAACAGGAAGGACACCATTTATTGATGCAGAAGCGACAACATTGTTCCAGTTAGGCGAGAAATTGTTATCAGCGCACTATAGAAACTTCACTTCTTGAAAGGTGCCAATGGTTAAAGCCTACCAAGAATTTTGAGACATGGAAAATGTAGAATACCTTATTAAAAATGAAATACATGGAGAGATGCAAGGCTGTATGAATTTCACCAGTTGCACAACCACGAAAACCATTTCAAGGAATAGCTGGAGACTCCATTTGCCTTTTAGAGTTAAGAACTGCAGACCAGTGAAAACTGGGAAGGGCTGCACAGTGACATCCGAAAATGTGACATTAACTTGCTTTATAACTCAAGCCTGTGAGCTATCATTGTATGCGCCTCGCAGGCCAAGAACATTGTTTACTGCAAATTGCTAGACTCCGGGACAAAACCATTTTTGTGATTTTAACAATAGGATGGGCAAGTGAGGCGACAGCTAAAAGTTCATTTTTGATACTGTATGGGGATTTCAAACTTGAAGCAGATATTTGAAATGGTAGAGTAAGAGGGAAATATCTGAACAGCTTCTGAGAAAGAGAAGGCTTAATTTTTGCGAGAAACTCTTCTGAGAACACTGACCCACAAAGTGTCCCATAGAATGCACGTTGAGGGGCATCTTTAGTCCATTCTACCCTGTTAAAAGCAGAAGATTGGTCCAAAGAGGAGCATTTTGACATAACGTGGAAACTAGAGAGTGGCTACAATGCACTGCCTCTGGATATCAAATGAAACATCTCCGAGCAACCCATCTACACACTGTGTAAGCTCAGTACAAAATTGAGAGTTCGGTGGAATACAAGAGTCAGAAAGTAATTTGGATGCTTGGTGCAATGAAGTTAAAACAGTGGACCGTGTTGCAAAAATTCAACTCAGTCCTGCTAGAGGGGAATCAAATGGTGGTTTCTGAAAGAACTGTTGGACCGTTATGGGAATTTTTGATCCAACCAAAGGGGACCATACGTCAGAAGGGAAAATCAAATGACGAGTGGGTTGGTTTGACGACAAGTGCAAGGAACAAAGGAACACCTCAAGAATCTTGTCCACATAAGGGCACTACAAGAGGTTATCAAGAGGAAAATAAATTATTACCAAGCCCTGACAAAGAGGGAAAGAAAGGATGAATGTCTACAAAAAAGATGGAGCTTGCTAGAGACAGTGGTCAAGGAGAAGAATATGGAAACATTCTGGACAAAAATAGCAAAAGGGATGGGGTCTTGGGAATAGCATAGAGCACATAACAGAAGAAGCTTCGGTAGCTTGGTAGTAGCCTGGAGACATAACAGAAGAAGCTTCGGTGACCATTTTCATGGGAGTTTATAATGCCAAACACCATGTAAGGAGAGAGGTTGGGATCCAGTGTAACTGATGCCAGGGCAATGACTAGACGGGCAGCAGTGTCCTCTTAAGGATTTTTGGGGCCCTAGGCAAGACATATTTTGGGGTCCCCTATTCAAAGCAATCTTGAATTGTATTACACATCCTGCTGAGCTTGCAGGATACTCACAAATTTATGATAAAACTTTCACACAAAAAGAGACAAAATATGTCTTGTCGAGGACCCAAAAATCCTTTAAAACAGCACTGGGTAGAGACAGAGTCAGAGGTAGAGATAGTAAGAGAGAGGGGGGGGTGGTTCTGACAGGAAATCATTTAAAGTGAAAGAGTGTGCGCTTTCCCATATCTGGCAAGTGCATTGTCAGTAGGAATGATCAAATTAATACTGCAATACATTAATCTGAAACATCATTCAACACTATCCTCCAGTTTGCCTCGCACATGGCAATAGATTCTGCCCACAGACTGAGTGTGTAAAGTTAAAGCAGAAAGCCAGGTTGTATGTGTGGCTGATCTTTGAGCCTTGGACAAAAGTGAAGAGAAAACTGCCCCATAAGAGAAATTTCTAGAAAATAGTGCTCCATCTACCAAGATGTTGCCTCCACTATATCCCTGAAGACCATTATGAGTTACAACCACATTAAAGAAAGGAATTGTCTGACCACATTGAAATAGGCACTGACGTATCAGATGTCACACACCTTTCGACTGGTTGATAAGTAAACGAAAGAAAATGTGGGAATGAGGACTCAATCAAAATATATGAATTCGTGGAAGGCTTAAGCCCCTCATCCAGGTCTATGGCTCTGCACCTCGGGGCCCAATGCAAACCCATTATCTATGAGAAGTGCGCATAGCGTGGTTAAAAAACAAGTTTATGGCCCAGCAACAGGATTGGAGATTGCAGGCCCTGGAAAGACACTACGGGTAGGATCAGATGTGCATGTAAGGTGTCTCGCAACGCCCCCAGATGTACCTGAAAAAGTTTACCAATCCTCATGAAAGAAGGCTGCATTGGTGAGATGTGTCCAACTCTCAATTCGGAGCAGGCTCAGAGAGATCTAAAGCTTACCAATTTGGATGGTTGGAGACACGGACTTTGAAGAAAATCTCTGTCAGCTGAAAATATTCTGAAAGATTGAGAACCCAAAACTTATATCAGTCTAATCATCTTCCTGCAAAGTTTATGGCCCTGTTTGCCACAAAGAAGACAACTATAGTTGGACCACTTCTGCTGGACTGGCCTTTAACAATTACGCTCTAATTATCATTTAGTCTGAAAGTCCTGGTGACAAAATGATGAGATGGATAACAAAACACCTGTTCTGTGATACACAGCATGGCATATTTTACACCATTCCGTGTTGATGTGCTTCTGTCAGAACATTGATTTAACATTTTAGTTGATTGAGCCCTTAAGGAACAAGTAATCCAATTGTTCAAGGACCAGTGCATTGCTACATCAAATATCTACTAGGGTGCTCTGAAAGATTTTGTATCTCTCTGGACCACTCACATACACATTACAGCAATGGTGCACATGTTTGCCTTCGGTGCTTAATTTGAAAATAATAAGTACCGGGGTGCAAAGTTTTCTCCAGTATCCCTGCTCACTGTTGTTGAATGTTGGTGTGCTGAATAGTAATGCTGTCTAGTCTTGATTTCATCTCATGCTCCTTTCATCCATCTGCATATTCACCCTACCTTTTTATCTAACTCTAGCATGTTCTTGTGCATCCATGATTTCTCCCTTTGTCACTTTTCTGCCTTTTGCTTCCTCCTTCTTTCCCCCTCGCTGCCTTTCTGACTCTTGTTCTCGGTCAAAGGCTGATCTTGAAAAATAAGTTCTGATTCCCAAAAAGGAATGCCGGTGGACCCCACCTGCAACCACAGTCTCAAATTAAGCAGTGCTTGTCTTCCCAAGAAGCAGATTCAGCACACTGGACTAGGAGATTAATTTGCTCCTACACTGATTGGTACCAAACCAACCCACAGCCACCAGCATGCCACTGGAGGGAGTAGTATGTGCCTGCATTTCAAAACCAGGCAGGGCAGTACTGGGTCAGGCAAGTGCCATTATGCATGCCGCTTAGATTATTTTGTGAGCGGACATTTTGGTGTACGTGCCACTGTGCTGAGAGCTGCAACTGAGCGCTAGAGCAAGCTAGAACCTGAAGAGATGTAATCAGTCAGGCAGAGTATGAGAGAAATGTTCTGGACAGTGAACACTGTTAAAGGGTTTACTGGAAAGTTTTTCCAGAAGTTTACGGAGTGGTCCCTCACCAATTTGGCTTTGAGCCACATGCCTTTTCTGGCAATCACAAGTTAGCCCAAAGGGATATGTAAGAAGCTGAAGGACCTTGTCTTAGACCCCTTTGGGCATCCACCCCATGAAGAGAAGGAGAGGAAATCTTTAATCCAAAGACAACACTGTTGCTGCTGGCAGCATACAAGCATGGTGGCACCAGACTGTGCCTTCAACCGGCACGCTACCAGTGCAAAAGAACTTCACAAATGGCTAGTACTGGTAATGCTGGATTAAAAGCAGGCAACAAAACAGTGGCCTGTAATGTGTCATTCCAGTTTCTTCAAGGCATATGAAGACGATCAGGAATATCACAGGAAACTTGCAAAGGTATGGCTGCAACATGTTGACTCGGCAAATAGGATGATAGTCGGTGTTTTACATATGGCTTTAATAAAAACATGATTTGGGGACCTGATAGCAAACAGAAATGAGGGCTGGAAAATTCCAACTCACATTTGCGCTGCTCATAACGGTGTCAAGTGCACACCGTGTACTACAAAGATGTTATTGCAGGAGAAAAAAAAGCAGACGATTCAGAAGAGAAAAAGATCCCATTGAGCAAGCATAGGAGGTATATTTGGCCATGAAAGTGCACTATGTAGGACTTAGTCTATACTCCCCTTTCAGTATGTAAGATTGTAAGGGCAAGACCCTCAAGGAAACAGGCCAATTATATTAGTGGGGGGAGGGGACAGGGGCGGTTGGTCAGTGCCTTTTGCTAAGAGAGATTGTATTTAGTAGTGGCTGACAATGACATGAATGTGAGGGCTGCCTTAGAGGCAAAATGCATATCTCTAGCTAGGTACATTTCTTCAAATGCGAAAATATGCACACAGCGCATTCCTTGGCCTAAATCTGCTAGTCTTTCGTTCTCTACCTGAAGCACAAAAGGCTTTATGTTTAATATAGCTGTATCTTTATTTGTCACGTCACCAGATGAAGATATCAGTTGCTACACGCTTGAGTTCAACACTATAAATGCTGGACTGTCAAGTGTGTATGCTGAATTTGATGCAGTAAAAAAGTAAACCAGCTAAACAGCTGAGCATTGTAGATTTCCTTCTTAATATTAATGCATGGCAGCTGATGAGAAATATCTGTTGTGAGCTGCAGTCATCTGAAAAATTTCGTCATCTATGTTAGCCAGAATGAAGTGGATCTCAGCAATTTCTTTCAGTATACTTGCTGGACATTAACCTGTCCAAAATACAGATGGGGATGCCAGGTTTACCCAAAGTGGAGGTTGCACTGACACTAGCAGTTCCCCAGTACATGGGGTCTCGCATTTTAAATGAAGAAGGAAGCTGGATTGGAAAGTACAGCTGAGGGACAGAATGCATCAGCAAAATCCCATAGTGGATAAATGTCAATCACAGAGATGTGCTCCGAAGTGAGAGATGCACTATGAATGAATGAATGAATGAAGGAAAACTTATAATGCGCGACTAAGCCCAAAGGCATCAGGGCGCCTAACACAAAAAGATCAAACAGACCAGGAACCAAAACTACGGGTAGGCCTTGGCAAAGAGCCACGTCTTTAATGCCTTCCTAAACGTAGGGACAGTATATTGAGTTTTAATTTCAGTGGGGCAGGTATTCCACAGTTTTGGGGCTAAAGACGAGAAGGCCCTCCCTCCCCATTTGACTCTTCGAGAACGGGGAACTGACAGCAGATTCTTTCTCGAAGAGCGAAGGTTTCTGCCCGGGACATATGGTACCAGCAGGTCCTTCACCCCCTCAGCCCCCACGCCAGACAAAGCCCCGTAGGTCATGCAAAGGATCTTAAAAACGATCCTGTCTC
This sequence comes from Triturus cristatus, assembly GCF_964204655.1. Taxonomy (NCBI): domain Eukaryota; kingdom Metazoa; phylum Chordata; class Amphibia; order Caudata; family Salamandridae; genus Triturus; species Triturus cristatus. Next base: position 312,764,155 of record NC_140593.1, on the reverse strand, counting down.
GGATCGGGAGCCAATGCAGACTCTTCCTGGCAACGGTAGCTGAAGAAGTGAAAGTAGAAAGAAAAGTGCTGGTTGAAGCACTCGCGCCAACATGGCCTGGCCTTAAAGTATTTATGCAATGTGTCATCTTAGAGGTTGAGGGAAAAAGTCTGTAGTTTCATAATTTTTAGATTTTGAGAAGAGCCGAAACTCCATTCCACAACAGACTGTTTTGATAAAGAAAATGCTCCATAGCAGCCACTACTGACTAGAACATAGGCAAGGATTAGTCGATGTTACATATGTCTATTCAATTGAGAATGGTATCTCCTTTCTTTAGAGTAAGGAAAGTGTTATGTTTTATGGGCTGCTGTGATCCATGGCCTTTATACATTTTTTGGGGAATGCATTGCAGGCTGAGGTGGTAAATCCTTGGATTCTTAGTCTCTTCACAAGAGGCGACCTACCTGTAGCATTTGTGGACATTGATCTGATCTTTGTTTATTTGCACTAGGATTGTCTCCTCTTATTTGTAGAACTCCAAGAAGAGCCCTATTTCTTGGTTGATGCTAGACTTAAGTAAGAGTGTCACCAGCTGTGCCCTTAAGGCCATTCTTCTGTGGGGGTATGGATGATCTAGGCATTTAAACTGTCAGGAATTCAGGGTTTTGAGAGGAGCTATAGTTAAGATGCCCAAAATGAAATCAGGGTCAGGGAAGGGCAAGGAGAAGAAGAGTAGGAAGAAAAGGTTCAGTCTGCAGGAAAACAGGATCCTAATAACGGAGGTGATAGGACACCATCAACTACTGTTCGTCACCTCCACTATGTCACTGGCAACCAAAAATGGAATATGGCAGACCATCGTGGACAAGGTGAATGCAGTCGGAGTGCTGAAGAGGACAATGGAAGAGGTCAAGAGGCGCTGGAATGATGTCAAGCGCAAAACCAAGCAGAAACTCGCCAACAACTGGAAGGCAGCAATGCAGACTGGAGGTGGCAGTCCAGCGCCACAGGAGGAGCTGGACGAGATGGAGGAAATGGTGTCCACAGTCATCAGTGGGAGACGGTGGCAGGAGTCGGGGACCCAGACACTGCTCAACATGACCGGATACAACAGAACCAGGGTGAGTAACGACCAGGGACTGGGGGAACAGGGGCAAATGGGCACAATGGCACACATGCACAAGTAAGCATAGCACAGCTGCAGACAAACCATGCCCCAGACCCCCAACTCCCACCAAGAGACCAATGCATCCAAGTATGCAACATCTCAGCACTGTATAAGCACAGAAGTCAGAGGCACACCGCATGTAAAGGGTAAGGGGCAGCCTAATCAGAGCTGCAGGGGCGACTCCCCAAAAATGTGGCACACACACATCACCTGCAGAGCACATCAACAACGATGTGGCACAGTCCGCAACACATCCACCATAGAACAGAGGACACATCTGGTGTCGCTTGTGTGCAGAAACTGGCCAGTCACATGTGGCATAGCAGGGAAATGTGAGTTGACAATGTACAAGTACAAACACACATCCGTGATGTTGTCAGAATGTCCATTGTCCCACACCATATAGGCAGCTCCCCACAAACAGTCACAATGTACACTGTCATGCAGTCTGAATGTAAACATGTACAAAGTGACAACATACATGTGAACACAATGCTAAACTGCATCTCCCCTTCACATTGCAGAGGGAAATTCAACGCCTCCTGCAGAGCAATCCCAACCCCTCTTCTCTGATGATGAAGAGAACCACAACACCTTTGACTCCGACGCCCTCCAACAGCTCGTGGATAGCCTCCGCAGCCCACTTCCTGGAGCAGGGCAGCTCAGCTGCTACGAGGAGAACCCACCCCTGCACAGAACACACAGCAGGCAGCACCCACCACCACGGCTGCCTACCAGGACCCCCACGATGAACACATGGCCTTCTAACGCCGTGTGTTGGGGTGCCAGGAGAAGCTGGCTGAACAGGTGCAGGTGGGGTTCGACCGCATGGCAGACAAACTAGACGCCATACGTGGGTGTCCACTCACAGTCCCCAACGGACACTGACAGTCCACTCATGCCCTCCAACGAACCATGGCTGACATCGCCAGAGTCCTGACTCTGTGTCAAGAATAACTGTCCAGTCACAGTGGCTCCAGCGAGCTCGCCCGGGAGCTGGGACTCATGCGGAGGCTCATGGAGATCATGGAGCGTACGCGGGCGGAAAGAACGGCTGCCACGGCTGCACACGAGGGAGAGGTAGCTGGGTCCCTCAATGCCATAAAGACCCTCCTCATGGCATTGCTGCCACAAGGCCTGGTGCTGATGCATGCTGCTGCTACCACTCCATACACATCCTCGGCCCCTGATGTGTCAGTGCCACACAGTGCTGGAGACAGAACACCACCACCCACATGTGAGGCACCTGAAACAGCAGAGGACGAAGATGCGGATGAATCTGCCCTCGTGGTCAGAGGGAAGTGGTAGCATTACTCTTTGCCATGGGGCCTGTTTCTGCTTGGTTCTGCCCTCTGCATCATCACCTTCCACTGTCCCCCGATGCACTCTGCGACACTCACCTTGGACCTCGACATGGACTACCATATACTGTTTGGTCACCAATGACACAGCTATCAGACTGTGGACTGGACTCCTCCTCTTATGATGTACTTGTCATTACCTGAAGGACTCTGGCTGGCCCTCCACGGGCTGTCAATGTGGCATGGGGTTTGCATGGCCCTGTACTGCTCCAGCTATGACACTCCATTGAATGTGCATTAAACATTCATTGTCACACAGATGTGTCATGTCTATGATCTTGCAAGTGTGGAGGTATGGATGAATGTAGGGTCAATGATTCCCCCTTACGTCCATGTTGCTCATGTTGTGAGACTTGGGTCACAGGGTGACACATTACCGATTGCGTTCTGGGTGGCGCCGACACTAGAATGGAGACACACGCATTAGTCTCTTCCTTGTCCATCCCAGGACAGAACCACGCCCAGAGCCCGGGGGTCAATGTTCACACTCTTACGCTGAACTGGCATGCGCCAGGCTAGCCCACTCCGCTTACGCTCACGGGGGGGACGACAACGCTACATGTCCCAGGTCTTCACTGTAGGGATCTGCTGCTCACAGGTCTAGTTGTCAGCATGCCACAGCCACTCCCTCACGGCTGGTTCACACCCACACCACACCCATTCAGCACTGGTGTCACAGGACATGTGAGCCTGCCAATAAACAGGGCCTGGCGCACGTGCTGGATGCCATTTCCACTCCGTCACTGGGTTTCTCTGTGTGGGTATCCTTTCTGCCTGAGGGCCTAGGGCCCTGCCACAGCACATTGCCCAGTGCCGGGGGTGACATGATGGCGTCCGCACCACGGGACTCAATCATAAAGGGTCCATGTCTTGCGGTGCACAGACTTGGTGGCAGCGGATACACTGCGGCAGGCACAGGCACACCACCATGGGACGGTGTCTTTTGGTGCACTGAGGTAGGGGCACGTAAATGCTGAGCGGGTGTGCAGCCTGTGATGATGCGCCATCCAGGCGGTCCGTAATGGTGGCATTGGTGTGAGCCCTGCTGGACCACAGTGTAGGCCAGAGCCAGCGGGCAGTGCGGGCCTACCGCCACGTGGTGTCACCTCGCAGTTCACATAGTTAGTGGCACCTCTACTGCTGAGCGGGTGTGCAGCCTGCAATGATGCTGTGTGCACTGATATGTTCTGTGCCATAGTGAAATCAAGACCCAGAATCAAGTGTGTGACCTGGTGGCCCACGGTGCGGGGCTGCATGATGTGGAGGGTTCCATGGTCGCGGGCCCCGGGCTTGGTGCTCCCAGCGGCACGTGGTGGGCCCTCTTGGAGACACGCCGATGGCGGAATGTGAGCAGGGAGGCCTGGTTGCGCAGGGGCAGGCAATCTCGGCTGGGTTGCGGGAGGGGCTGGGGTGCAGCAGCCTGTGTGCGCAGGGGCGGGCAAGCGTGGATGGCGTGTGCTACTATATGGACTCTGCCATTCCTATCTCTAGCAACTATTTCAGATGAGGGACCTGGGGGACTCCAGTGTGTACTGGCACGTGGTTGGAGACACACCGGTGGCTGCAGGTGAGCATTGAGACCGGCATCTGTAGTGTCGGAACTCTCTCTCCCTCTCCCTCTCTTTCTCTCTCCCTCTCTTTCTCTCCCTCTCTTTCCATCTCCCTCTTTCTTTCCCTCTCTTTCTCTTTCTCTCTCCCTCTCTTTCTTTCCCCCTCTCACCCCCTCTCTCTCTTTCGCTCTCTCTCTCTGTACTTTGATGGGCGCATGACACACCTTCTTATCTGTATTTCTGTCTTGCAGGCTGTCACTTACATAATGCCCAGAGAAGACCCTCCGTGCCTCTACAAGATTGTTGTATTTTGTTTGATATGCAATAAAGTTTTTATTTGGATTATATGATTTCCCTTTTTCTGGCCGCACCTATATGTTAGGTGTTGTGATTGTGCAACTTCAGGGGATTTTTTGGTTCATGGTTTTGAGGTGTTGATGTGCATTCTCTTTGTACAAAGGGAGGGGGGGGTGGGGGCCAGGGGGGTGGTGGTGGTGGGTGTTGGTGCCCTATTGGGGCTCCTGGCTGCATGTTCAATTGCTCGTGGGCATCTGTTGTTCTTCATGTGTGGCTCTGGGTTGTGCTCCCTTGGCTGCTGCCAGTTGTTTTCCGACTTTACACCAGGCCAGAGCTGGTGTTAGTTTCCTGCTGCTAACGTGCCTTATCACCTGTTTTGTTATCGTAGCGCCGATCTGGCTGGGCATTGAGAATGTTGCGGAGTGGTGTTGTCGCAGCTTTTTGCTCGGGAACGCCTACTCTGCATCTCATTAGCGATAGTTGCCGGGGTCATCCTTGGCGATGTTTTTTGAGGATGCTATTGCCGTAAAACTGGTGGCACCGGCTGTTTGCACCAGCTTGTATTGGGGCAATATTTTTATCGTGACTTTGGTTGCGCTAAAGTGCCGATAACTCGGTGATAGCTCCTTGAGAATATGCCCCATTATCTCCATAATGTCACCATTCTTTGGTGAAGCTGGCAGAACTGGGACACGTCTGGGTATATCTATTTTACAATAGCACTGAAGAAAGTATAATAGTTTCCCAGGTCAGCTACAGGGCTGTAGGATCGTTCCAGTATTCAAAAGGATGCGTATTACTCTTTGCTCTGAGAAAGTGTGTTCGATGCTAAACACACCACTATCCTCATTAAAAAGGTAGCACTTAAAAAGCTAAAGTTTCCTTTCCAGACAGCCGAAATAGCCATTAAATGTGTGATCTGTGCTACACAACTTTATGTGGTTAAGCCGCATATATGAAATTACATGTGCAACTCTGTTATCATTTGTTGGAAATGGCCACTTGTACAGGCTTACCCCAAGCTTTTTTACTTACTCCTCCTCTTTTTCTGACCTTCCTTTTGTTGGCTTTATAACTCAAAGCACTGTTCCATTGCTAACCAGTGCTAAAATGTATGTACTTCTCCCCTAAACATAGTGACATTGGTGTATGCATGACTGGCATATTTAGTTTTCATTTAAGTCCATTGTAAAGTGGTATACCACTTACACAGGGCCTGTAATCTAATTACTACTACTGGGCCTGCAGCACTGATTGTGCCACTCACACAAGTTGCCTTTCAAACATGTCTCAGGCCTGCCATTCCAGGGCCTATGTGCAGTGCTTAATTTGTAAAATATTAAGTGCCAGGGCTCAGACCAGGAGGCCACTGCAGTTTGCACCACCCATCACCCTTGTAATTGCTGCCAAAGCAACTACTAACCATCTCTCACGCATGTAAATGCGACAGTTCAGATAATTCCAGGTCCCCAAAGCTAAAGGTATTAGCAATTTTTTAATGTATATTGTTTTCCTAAACAACTGTTTTACTGCTCATCTCTAAATTACATGAGCAGCACCACCATGTGGCAGACTGCCCTAAGTGTGGTGCTGACAATTAGGTGCCGTTGTCGAGCACCGGAAACCAATTAAGTACCGGTGCTCAGGACCGGAAAGCACCGGCTCAAATTAAGCACTGCCTATGTGTGCAGTTTTACTGCCACTTTGATTTGGCATTTAAAACCCCGTTGCCAAGCCTTAATCTCTCCTTTTGAAACATAGGTGACCCCTAAAGTAGGCTCTAGGTAGCCCTAAGGGCAGGCTGCTGTGTAAGTAAAAGGGAGGACATGCACTATTAAGTTTTACGTCCTGGTAGTGACAAAAAGCCTAATTTGTTTTTTCACTATTTTGAGGCCTACTCATCTCATAGGCTAGCATTGGAGATTCCTGAAAACACTCTTAAGCTGTAATTGCTGATTAGAAAGGAGTAGCTAAATCATGTTTTGTATCTTTGGAATGGTAATGATAAATATTCTTTAGTGGTAAAGCTGGATTTAACATTGCTATTTTAGAAATGCCACATTTAGAAAGTGTACATTTCTCTGCTCATAACGTAGCTCTGTGTACTTGCAGACTATCTCCAACACACGCCTGGACAGCTACACTTTGTGCATTTCCTCTAGACAGCCACAAATACAGTAAGGATGAGTGTGACAGAGGACATATCCGCATTCATCTGTTTTCTGATAACCTACCTGGGCAGGAAGGGGCGAGGGAGCTGACACTTACATCTGAAGAGGCCGCATCCTGTCCCCACACAAAGGACTGATTACCCCCCACAGATAGACTGACAGAAAGAGCTGGGATGAAAGGGGACCTGTGCACTTCAAGGAGCTGCTTTGAAATCACCCCCCACTTCAAAGGCACATTTGGGTATAAGTACTGGGGCTCTGACCCTACCAGATCAGTGCGCTTCTGGACCTGTGAAGAACTCTGCCACAAGTAAGGACTGCTGTGCTATAATGGTTGCCACTCTGTTTGACTGACTGTTTTAGGGGACTGCTTCACTGCTGTGGTGCCCCCACTGTCTGCTGATTTCTGCCCTGTTGACAACAAGGACTGGACCCATAGTGACTCCAAAGGATTGCTGGCTTGCCTCCTGTTTTCTGAAGTCTCAAGGACACAAAAGACTGTCTAAAATCCTGCTGGTGCTGTTATCTGTGAGTCCTACAATTTCCTAAGGTGCGCCTCAGAAGTGGGTTTTTGCTGCTTTTTACACAGCGAATTTGCACTAATCGGAACCGACGTATCACCTTCAATGCCGAAGTAGCGGCCACTCAACTACAGCGTTTCTACAGCCAGTGCGGTTCGAGACCGAGGGACAGCATGGCCCGGCATCGATATAGGGCCTGCATCACAAAGGGGCTTGACACCGAAGTTTCCATCAACTGTGCGGATCGACATAGATGCTCACCTCCATCCATGGATCATCGACGATGACGCGCTTCCTCGACTTGAGTATTCTACGTCAACACTTTGCCCCATCCAAGGTACTTTGTCAGCAGGGTCTGTTTGAGTCCTGTAGCCAGCCTGCCCTTTATTGCGGTTGGCCTGAACTTTGGAATTACCCCAGTCTAGCGCGACCTCAAGTAATCTTTTAGTGCTATTGACTTTTAAGTACTGTTTTTGGTTTATTCCTTAAAAATTCATAACTGGTTCTGCTAATTGGATTTTTGTTGTGTGGGTCTAATTTTTTCAATACAATTATTCTCTATTTTTCTAAATCTGTGTGAAGTCTTTTTGCAGTGTTTTCATTGTGTGTGTGTGTTGCACAAATACCTTACCCATTGTCTCTTATGTTAAGCCTGCCTGCTCTGTGCCAAGCTACCAGAGGTTGAGCACAGGTTAATCTGAAGTGTGTATCTAGCTTACCCTGACTAGAGTGATGGTTCCTGCTTGAACTTTTTGCATACCTCTGCCAACCAGAAACCCCATTTCTAACACTACTATTATCCCACACAGGACATAATGCTGGCATGCACAATGAACAACTTGAACCATTTGACATTAGATCACCAAGGACTAAAACATGCTTAATATGGAAACAAAACATTTTTCTACTATTCTTTATGACATTATATATCAAAGAACCTCCTCTCTGGCTGCTTCAGTGGTATAGCAGCATTTAATATTGTTCTCACACCAAGGAATATGAAAATGTGAATGAAGCATCTCTGGATAATCCTGCATTTGTCATGAGAACCATTAAAGACTGACAGTTGAAGGACATGTAATTTGATATGTTGTGTTTGCCAATCTTTCTTTATTTGGTTGTTTGTCATGGTAAGATCAAACCGCTATATAATTTCTAATGGCACTGCTGTATTTATTCTGAGCAGTGGATTTATGCTTGTAACATTGGCTGTTTGCCTAAAATGGCAATACATTCCTTCTGAATGCAGAATACTCTGTTGTGTTCATCCCTCTGCCAAGCAGATGTACTGCCTCACCTATCATACAATATTTTACATCTGCACCATTTTCACTCTTCCTTTTAGCTGAACATTTTCATTACCAAAGTCACAGTTCAGTAAAGTATTCAGCAGCACATGTATGACCTAACCAAGCTTTTTAAAGAAGGGCACTTCTGAAGTTATTATTGTTACTAGTATTAAGATATCCTACCAAAATCTGATTCGTTTCTGGCCCTAGAATGGTTTATTCTCAATAGTCGAAAAAATATACTAATGAACTTATAAATTCACTAATTCATTTTAAAAGTGCAATTTACGTACAATAAGAACATTATGATAATTTAGAATCACAATCGTACAAACGTTATCACATATCCAAAAAAACTAGATAAACGCACTTACTTGTATCCCCATCCAGTTATTGCTAGAATTAGAGCGAGCACTAAAATGGTGCCAGCAATTGCTCCAATAATTATATTTGTACTAATGATACCTGAAAAACATAAAAATGAATACAAACTAACACATTGTCTAAAAAATTGGTTACACATTTTGGGAGAGTTTTGGGAGAGGGTGATCCCTTGCAACTTAATAAACACGACCTGGTTAGGTCAACAATAATTATTCAAGACTCTTTGCAACTCCGGATAGCAATAGGAGAGGCATCAGGCCACCCCGCTAGTGTGTGTTAGGTTAAAGCAGTACCAAATATTCTGAAGTGAAGAAACAACACAATAACATTTTCAAACAAATTTAGAAAAATAGAGAATAACCTCATGAGCAAAAAGACACAACGATCATTAAGATAGGTTAAGGGGAACTAAAGATATGACATTTTGAAGGGATGGCGCAGGTGTTGGGTACACCAAGTGGGTCATCCTGGTCAAAGATTTTATTTTCAGACTTAGCTCACATCTTCTAGGAATTGTCCTTCTAGTCATTCCTGCAGCCCTAGCACCGCGGGTCAGGCTTCTGGGACCCAGTTTCTCTCCAACCTGGACTCTGGTATGGTCCAATGTGTGTCAATGGTGCTGGGTACACTTGCAGTCCATTGGCTTTTTGTGTCCTTGAAGCAGATAAACAGCAGGCCAACCACTAGACCATTGAAGAGGAGTTCCAGTTGCTGAGATCCAGCAGGAGTCCTTGGGTCCTACAGTAGGTCCTATTCTTCAATGAGGAGGCAGGAGCTAGGAGTCTACTTTCTTCCTGGAGGACCTTCATTTTCAGTTAGAACCTTTCCAGGTCCAGTAATGTTCTAAGGCGGTTGTGGTTGAGGTGCCAGATATATCCTGTGTGCTTGCCAGAAATTGGAGAAATACTGCAATATAATTCTATGTTTTCACAGTCCCCCCATCTTTTTTTGCACTTACTGTAAATTATTTAGAGCCCCTGTTTCAGTATGGCAGACCTTATCTGCCACTAAGCAGGAAAAATGTGGCTCCTTAACCATAACCCTATTTAGATGAGCTTTATTCCCACCTGACAAGGACAAAACTGGTCATCTTCCCTATTGGGCCTGGAGCCTGGCTGCCTAGGAGGGTCCTCAGAATATATAGAAGAAGGCCTCCAGCTCCGAATCAAAAGAGGAAGTACTAAGGCTGTCCTTTGTTCTGCCAACTGTGACAGTCTACTCCCAGATAGCTAATCTCTGTTAAGTGGTTAGCAGTGCACATACATCCGTCCTTCTTGGGCTCAGAGACAGGCTATTGCCCTCTGAGACAGAGTTGTTAACTCTCCAAGCGAAGAGTGTGTATTCCAGGTCTGGACGTGTAATGAGTTGCAGAATGTAAGGTAGCTGGCAGCGGCAGGACCAGACACTCCCTAGAAAATCAGATACACAGGGTCAGAGGGGCAAATAATTAAAACTGATGAACCGGAAGACCTGACAAAAGGAATTGGCTTGGGGATGCAAAGGTGATGTAATACCTTAAGTCACGTAGATCAGGAGGCTACATAGATTTCTCAATAGGTTAGTTATCATCTTTCAGAGTGCGGTTCCACATGTCCGAATAGATCGCTACCTGACCACTGCTATGGGCCTCATGACCTCCTTGAGTACAGCCAGAAAGACATAATGAGGGCGAAGATGGGCAGCAACACATGAGAGCTAAGGGGCGTCAGTGTCAAAAGTGTCTCTCGGCTGCTGCTGTTCTGGGCAGGAACTTAGAGTAGGAGGAATAGTAGGAGGTTAAAAAAAGGGTGTGCAGCTGAAGGTCCCTTTTGTATGGGGGCCTCTGGAGTTAAGGAGGGGTGTGTGTGCAGACCACGATTATGGTGGACTTGCACAGAAGCATTCTCAATAAGGTGTAATTTGTCTGTTAGCACTACAAGGTGATTGAGATTAGGTGATTTACAGTTGTCTAGTTGAAAGGGGGTAAATAGATGGATTACAGTTTCTTTATGAGTTGACAAGTAGTAGTTCAGGATTCTCTTCAATGAGTAGATCTGGAAACATGCCTGAGTCACTTTATTCTTTTGGGTTCTGAATCAATTTTAATCCCTTAATGATGATGTGGGGTAACCCAAAAAGTCTTAGTGAATGAGAAATATTGCCAATGTTATATTTCTAGGGTTTTCCCAGTTTTCATATAAGTCACATGCTAACCATAGACCTATTTAGAGTCTTAAATGTGACCAAGGGATAGAGTCATGAATGGGGGGCTCAACATTACTGATAGGACATTACTAACAGATAAAAGTATACCACTCGTTTAGCTACACACACAGACACACACACAAAAACTCACTAGAATCCCAATCGTCATATCAGCAACAGAAGATGACAATATTGTCTTTACCTGGATATGGCCTTTTTATACATAAAAAAGCCAAGCAAGCAAGGTCTCAGCCAGACACTACAATCAAGCCAGGTTCAAACATCACGAGTCATAATAATTTTAACATCATTTAATTTACAAGGATTTTTCATAAAAATAAAATGTATTTTCCACAAACCTCTGGCGGATACGGCTTCATTAATTTTCGATGTATCTTTATAGGGATAATAAATACTGCAGTCATCCCCTGTCCAGAATCGGTCACAGATACACTTCACTTCATTGCTGCAAACCTGCAATATACACACAATTTCAAAAAGTACACACAATAAAGACATGAGATATCAGCCCCGTAAGCTCTTATTTAGTAGTATAACAGAATAACTAGGTGTCACACATCTCATCACAAACGTATTCACATAATACTAACATATCTGAAAACTAGTCATGACCTTGTAAAAAAACTTTGGACGTAAAATGAATATATTAATTAGCTGCAAATAATGTTTCTGTAATAGTGCACCAATAGGTATGTTTCTAATTCCTTATATTTCTGAACATTCTGCTTTTCTAAGAACTGCTAAGTTGCCATATGACAAATGTGTCCAACATTTTGAATCATGTGTCTATCTCACTATCCCAGTTTTGTTCATATCCTTAAAAGTTTGGGTACAGTCGTGGGGGGCAGAGGGCAAGCGAAGTTCTTCAGAGGTTCCAAAGTGGGATTTCTCCATTTTAACTGACACAGAGCTTTGCTGGATGAAATTGATTTTGTGTGTATATTTTTTTTTTAAAGTTTTGTAAATCTGTCCAGTATTTTTCTGTGTCTTTGAATTGAAAATCAACAGAACTCGAAGAATGAACATGTGGCTCATGTAAGGTGAAAGGATTTTCTTTGAGAGTCAAGCCACATGAGTGTACAACGGGGTCTGCATCCACAAGGAACTCTAATATGCCAACTGCCTTCTCACAAAATGTGGAATGATCAGAGCTTTCGAAACAATCCAAGGATTGGCCACGGTGGAAACGGTGGGTGGTGATCTTGGAGGGCAGACAAGAAGGTAACGAACGCTGCAAGCAATAAATATGTTAAAACAGAACACATTCCCGTAAGGAACAAGGGCATCACTGAAAGCTACTCTCTTTGCTCAACAACTGCTAGACCCAATGGCCATGTCTTGCTGCTAATAGAGGCGGGTAACAGCCTTTACAACGGGGCTTGAACCATGCTGTGATTTTTACAATGCATTCCATTACCATGCAAGTCGTTACAATGACTTGCCTTAGGGAAAGCGTTGTTGGACTGATGTTGGACTTTAAGTCGAACACTTTTTCTTTTATCGCGTTGTAAAGGCATGCGTGGTTCGAACATACATTCATAGAGGCAGCAGGACTGCGTACAAGACCTGACATAATGCCATACCCTGCACCCAGAGTTTCCTGAGCATGGCCAATGCTATTTTACCTCTGGGGGCAGAGAGACTAGATACTAGGGTAGACATAGGACACAAGGCATGGGGTAAGAGACCACACCTTGCTCACAGACAGGGGCAATGGAAATAGGACAAGCCGGCTGAGCAATTCATGGCATTCAAAGAACATTAAGTATAGATAAATACAATACAGGCTGTGATTACAATGGGATGGAATGCAAGTGGTGGCCACCCCTCTTAACCCAGAGTCGGATACACTTGTTAGAAAACATGCCCTACAAACTGGGTCTAGGTGATCAGCGTGCAGGGCATGACTATAGGCCATACTTTGCACTCACAAAATGCTGCTCATAGGGTGTAACTTAAAGCTGTGCTTTGACCAACGCAACAGTTGTACATAGTTAGAGATTCGACCACTAGGCTGTGGAGGTAGGAAACCTCATCAGAAATCATGGGGAACACGTAAAAAATCATGGCCAAATGCCTCTCTCTAGATTTACAACCTGCAGGGCACATCCAATATCCATGCCCAGTAGTCTCCTGGTACAAGAGGAATAGGCGTAGGCATAGAATATGACAAAAGGTGTCATTATATCCAAATATCCTGCTGGGTCTGGGGAAAGACCATGCTGGGCCCGCACTTACTTCAACAGTGGAAAGATCTTAGAAACCTTTAAATGAAAAAGGGCAGGCCTTACAACCATAATATCTGGTTAGCCATTGTGAACGCTATATAATAATACTCTGATTCGGAACCAAGGGAACTCCCATGGGGAAGTTCCCAGGGCCTACAGCCAGATGTCAAGGAACCTTGTGATAGACATGACTCGAATGATCATGAGTTCTTTTTCTGTTGCAGTCATTCACAGATCTAAGAAAGCCTTGAGCAAAAGTTGTGTTTGAAAGAAATTGCTTCAAAACAAATAGATTGACTTAATAAAATGGCCAAGGCAGTTGTTCATAAAGAGGGACAACCAGGATGAGCCTGGGAGAACCCGACATGTGATGAATTGAGGGGGTGACTCAAGGGGGTCAATAAGTGAATTCCTGTAGCTTAAAAATAGCTAATAAACTTAAGTATCATGCCTTAAATCACTTTTAAGTGCAGCCTCTCAACGAGGACTGCAAAAATGGCTGCATTTCAGGTGTCTGAAAGTACAAATAAAACCTGTTTCCCAACAAATAAACATAAAATGTCCATCTTCATCAAGAATGATAGTGAGGTCGGACCCTGAGCTTCTGAATGGATAGAGCTAGTCTCTACAGGAATCAGACTCCCATTACCCTATTTAAAAGGCTGCAGTTATCATGGAGAAGGATACCCCGGCTCAAGGGGAATACATGCTACTAGCAATCGATGCAGGGTTCACTGGCCCTACCTCGAACACGTCCTTATACACTTTTGGTTTGGGGAAAAGTGCAGGACATAAATTCTCAACTGTTAGCATGCACTCACAGAGATGGTTCAGCTCAATGGCCATACATCCACTCGCCAGGGATGCCCTCTGTCCCCCCTACTTTTTGCTCTCTACATGGAGCCAATGGCCCAGAGAATACGCAACCTCCTAGAAATAGCCGGGGTGCAGTTTGGTGACGATCGCCACTCCATTAGTCTGTATGCCGATGACGTGCCAGTGACATTGGAAAAACCAGCCATGTCTCTTCCGGCTTTCCTGGGAGAACTCGAGGCCTTCCAGTTCACCTCAGGATTTAAGATCAATGCTGGGAAGTCGCCGGCACTGAGTCTTTCTTTACCAACCCAGCTAGTGGAACAGCTTGCGAGTCAATACCCTATATAATGGCCAGCGGAGTCGATCCCCTATTTGGGGATTCACCTCGCTACCACGACTCAAACACTGCTTAGACAAATTCGTAATGATTTGGGAAGGTGGAAACACCTTCAGATTTCCTGGCTGGGGAGGATAGTGGCAACCAAAATGACTACCCTCCCCAGGATACTTTACCTCTTCCAGACGCTCCCCCTGCTGTGGCCGCCTGGCATGATTACCTAACTACAAACCTAATTATCACAGTTCATTTGGCATGCTTGAGAAGGGCCTTGAGCTACCTCCCTCCCAAGGATGGGGGGTTTGGGAGTGCTGGACCTTCATCTCTACTACCAGGCCACACAGTTGCGCTACCTAGTCGTGTGGCGGCGATCCGAGTCTGAGAAGCACTAGCTATTTCAGGACAGGGCAGTGGCCGGAACATCGCTATGGAAAGTCCCCTTCCTGAGGAAAGCGCACCGATAACTTGTGCGACTATGATAGCGCTGGGATCAGACTAGTATTAAACATGGGTTGACCACCTTCCCATCCCCAATGACCCCCCTGTTTGACAACCTAGACTTCTACCCGGGGATGGAGGCAGAGAGTTTTGCAGAATAGAGACAGTCAGTCTGCCGGTCCATGGGTAACTTCTCTGACACCAAGGGAATGCTCCCCTTCCCCCGGATGTACGAAGAATATGGGCTCCAGGAGCTGGAGAGACTCCACTATCTACAACTTAGACACTGGATTGCACATCCGCATAATAAACCAAATGCGCAACGGCACCTCTCTCAATATGAGAAATGGTTCCTTGCCAAGGCGTCGGATAGAGGCCTTATATCCGAATTGTATGCACTTTTGATTCAAATTAACAAAAGCACACACAATGCAGGACAGGCCAGATGGGAAGATGAGTTAGGGAGGACACTGAGTGCCAAGGAATGGGGAGAGATATCACATAGAATGCACCACACAGCTACCAGCAATACCCTCACTGAAACCCTCACAAACTGTGCTACATATTGGTATTACACTCCGGTAAGACTTCACAAGATTAAACCTATACAAAGTGCGGACTGTTGGCACGGATGTGGAGGGAGGGGAATTTTGACGCACATTCTCTGGGAATGCCCTCAGCTCCAACGGTATTGGTCACAAGTATTAGATGACATAGATAGTCACCTGGACACCTAACTACCATGTTTCCCTGCATACATACTATTGGGCCTCCCAAATCAACTCACATATCCTTTGAAATCCAGGCGCAGGCGACAGTTACTCATGGCTTTAGGAGCTGCTATCCAAAATGTTCTCAGCCACTGGGGCTCGCCGCAAACTTCCACCCACACTAAATAGTTACATAAGCTAGGGCATATTCTAGGAATGGAAAAGATTACAATGTCCGTGGCTGGGAAGGGAGCTGCATTCGGGAATCTTTGGGGTCCCTATGTGTCACTACTCTCACAGGAATTCCGGGAACTGACTTGCTCAGATTATCTTTGATTGTTGAACCTAACAGAGGTGTCCTAGCTGCCATCAACATAAGTATTCTGAACAAACGTAAGACTGTGCATCTATAACGCCCCCATATGCAGGTGAGGGAGGGAGGGAGGCGGGTGGTACGGGGATGTTGGGGTGCATGAAATTTGATTTTTTTTATGTCATTGCTCACTGAGGTCGAGTACCTACAGTGATTTGCGAATCTGCTGCTGATATTGTTTGTTTTGTTAAAATGCTAATAAAAAAGAAATAAACCTAAAAGACTTCAGGTGCTCAATGACAAATGCTCAGATTAATTTGCTGAATACCACTGGTTGGAAATGGCACATTAATAAGAATGCTCAGTTGGTTCAGCCAAGTGTTTTTAATAGCTTTTTCAGTATGGGGGAACATACCCTGCACTCAAAGGACAGCTTTCAGTGGGTTCTAATTACTAATTGGGGGCAATATCCCTAAATCCTTAAATTCTGTAATTTGACACATTTCTTCGGAAGGACCAGCAATCATTTACCTATAGAACAAGGTTTAAAATTATTTAGGATTTTAATAGAGTTAAATTGATTTTTTTGGGGTGCTTTGCAGAAAAGCAATGCAATCAAGAAATCGTTTGCATGGCTCAATAAGGACCTGAATGAGGACAGAATATCTCCCATGGAACCCAAATGGCTATGACTCCAGTCTCTGTCTCTGGAAGGTCTTCCTGACAATGACTTAACGGTCTTTTTTGACCAAAGGCTTGAAGCCTTGAAAAGCAACCTCAGGCTCCAAAATTTACAGATAGCATGACATTACCATAAAAGTAGGGGCATAATGGAGCCCCCCGCAGCCCTCACAATGCGGGGGGCTCACCGTGTTCCTTGTATTGGAGGGAGCCCCTTCACATCCCAAAGCCATGCCATTGCATTCCTTGCAGAATGCGTGCACTTGGAATGGACTAAGAAATAGGTAAACACTCTGTAGAAAGTCCCTCTGATTTCCAATGCAGGCCACCTGCAGCATAGGGGGTTCCGACCCTTTAGGGGGACCCCAATGGTCCCAAGACATATCTGTGTGGTCTGGGAGACGACGGGCCCCTCATCAAATTTTGCAGGGGGGGCATAATTTTGTGTTACGCCACTGCATAGAAGCAGACTAGCTCTTGGAAGGAGAAAAAAACTGGAGGACAAAAAAAAACCTTCTAAAAACCACAGGTCAACAACTGTGGGCGATTTAGGGAAGCAAATGGAGCAAAAACAAGCAATAATCCAGCATTGCTGCAAGTGAACAGTGAGTGTAACAAGAAAATGTGTTACCTATTTTTCCGGAAGAGATTGCTACTGTGTAACAAGGGAGTAGCTTTGCTCTATCTTCTTATGGGCAAGAAATCATTATCCTACGTGGCCATTATGTGACTGCAAGTGAGGATGTCCACTGTGGCCAATACAATGCAGCAGAAACCAAAGCATCACAGTTTCTCTAAACGCCAGCAGAGCAACACCAGTGATGCACCACTGAGGAGGTAAAGTACCACACTGGCTGAACAGAAACCTAGTAGCCAATCCCGATTCCTACCAGCCTCACTCTCCAGACAACCTCAGCTACCTTCTACAAAAAAAAGAAAAGTATATAAAAGATAAAACACACTAAAAACATTTTCAGCTTTTTAAGGCATATTTTAAATAACTCCTTCACAGGTAATCATCGTTTCTGAGAAGAAGATCATTAAAATTGATTTATATGTCACTATCTCAACTTAGGATTCAGGATCTTTATGACTGACATAAAACTCTAATGTGTTACAGTTGCCAACATCTATCTTACAGTACTATTTCATTTCCTTGACCTTTTTAATTTATATGTGCTTAAAGACATAAGGTACTCTTAGGCTTTGTAATGGACAACATTGCTAACCTCCTCCTTGATACTGGGAAGGGTTCTTCACTGTTTAAAGCTTGGAAAAGTCCTCCATTTTTTTAAAGAGAGCAGGGATAGACATGGGAGATGTAAATACCATCACTTTTGGACCTAAGCTTAATTCTCCGTTCCCTAAAAAAGACAAGGACAACTGAGTAATGACTCAGGTGAACACTTCATTTGAAATACAACCTATCTGGTGATCTTCTATAAAGCGTGAGAGCTTTGTCACAGCCAGCACCAAGATCGCCATGTGAAAAATAGTAGAACATGCTGTTTACTTTTTTGATAATGGTCAATCATGTTCATTGTAATACAGAGTTCAGATTTTCGACGTGTGTGTTATATGCTGTAAACACATGATTCAAATGCTCAATATCCACTTTTGTTAAACTCAATAAAGTAAGTTTTGAAAAGGGGTGACTCGTGTTTATTTACCCTTCTATACCTATCAGTGGACTCTGATACTGTCAACCACCCCATCCTCCTTAAAATCCATCAGAAGCATATGGGATTGGGGGAAATCTTTCTGAAATGTTCGCCTCTTCTCTCAAACACCAACACCAGATGGTCAAGCATCTCTTAAGCAAGGAGTGCTCCAGGCTCCGTTCTCTCTCCAGGTCTCTTCAATCTTCAGATTGAGGGGTATATTTACTAAAGTTTTGCACAGGTGCTCATGTGGTGCAATGCAAAGTAAAACATTGCGCCTATCTAAAATACATTATGAATGCCAGAAGGAACATTCTAAAAATGTGCTACACTGCATGAGCACCCATGTAAACCTTAGTAAATATACCCCTGGGTCTCTTGGCTCACTGTTAAATCACTCCAATCTATCATACCCTCAGTGTATTAGTGACATTCAGCTGCACTTGAAAGTTTGCTCATTACAGGGCCTCTCCACCCTTAGATGTCTATACACCATCTGAAATTGGGTCTGAGTTCAAAGGAGATTCTGCTGCTCTCTCTCCACATCCCTCCATTCTAAATCAATCATGGCTAGACTCAAGGCCACACTGGGAACCCAAAGCAGCCCAGCCAATTTTCACAGAACAACCCCTGGGGAAGCACAGTCTGGTCCGGGAAGCTGGAAATGCATGCTTGTGACTTTTCTTGCTGGTGGCTGATTTTGCAGCCTGCTGCAAAACAGGCCCCCAGTAACAAAGCCGGCTGCCACCGCTGCAAAACCGGCCCCACCGTGCCAGCTTCCTGGGGAAATGCCCGATGCCTGGAACCGCCAACTAGACTCATTAGTTATTCTTATTTGCAAGCTTTCAAAAATTGAATACATCAAATCTATAGGCTTCATCCTTGTCAAAATTATTTTACAGGGCACAGTGCATAAGCTAAAGTTGCATAGGATCATTTCACTGTCCTCCCATGAATCTTTGAATCTGATTTTAAAAATGTAGTTCAATTACTAGTATTACACAGTATGCTTGTATACAGTCCTTCATGCTGCTGAAAGACCAGTGTCAAACCGCTTTGATCACATCTTCCTACACTTACTACTTTTTAATGGTTGCCCATCAAAACCAGAAGCGTATTCAGCTGGCTTGTATAGTGCCCGAAGACAAAGGCGCCTCATGCTGCCTGTCGCAAACATTAGGGAACAATGCAGGCCTTTGTTCCTCAAGAAACCCATACATGCTTCTTAATGTATACAACTGTTGTCATTTCTCTGTCTTCTATATCTTGTGTGCTCTCTAGCTATTTTCTGTTGTTGGTACCATGCCGACCCTATTCGTTACTTTTGTAATCTGAAGATACCGATCCTTATTTATTTTTTCTATTTACAACCTGCATCACATCAAAGGATTTACTGTACACCAGGAATTATTTCTCCTTTTGAATCTATTATTTTACTTGCTGGTCGAGTTGCAAAGTTCTTCAAGGAGATAGGATTAGGCTGAGTGTGATGAGAGAATCATGGTTCATCACCAATTCACCAATACTCTTTTTGTGCATACTCCTGTGTCTGCCAAAATGGGCGTTCTCGAAGCACGTGCAATATGCCTCAAAGTATGAAATATTAAATTTGTATATATTCTAATTATCATATAGTGCTATTCTAAGCATGGTTCAAAGGCCACCTGATTTTCCTCACTGTAAGTAAGATGTATTTTCATTCTAAGGTTTGCTTCATTTTGTTTTTTTGGAAGGCCATTTCTTAATCGAGCAGTGGTTTCTGGCTGTCTGCAGTTTACAGGGATTTGATGATCCAAATATGATTCAATCCAGCTATTGAGTTGGTGAAAACTGTTGTCCCTATGACTGGGAGTGACGCTGCAATGTTGGCATTAAAATGTAAAACAAACTTTAGCTTGCAAGTTGATAGTAAAATGAATTTATTTAATAACAGGTACTGTCATGTCATACCAGCTGGAATTGCGCCAGTCCTTAGTCTGACAAAAGTCAGACTAAGCTCAAGATAACATTAATGAATCACTATCCTATTCCCACAACACTGATCTAAACTCTTTATATGTACGAATATGTACTGAGCCTTGGAAAATATTTTTGGGATTGCTAACAAGGAGGGCCATGTATATTTAATCTGTGGAAATCCTTCCAAATATTGTTTTACAAAGTTGATCTTGATATGGTGCGTGCTGATTGGTTATAGGGAAGGAAGTTATGAAGGGGTTCCAAAGTGACATTTTCCTTTGTAATTTACTCTTTGTAGTTCATGATAAGTGGGAATGCAAAAAGAGGCTTCCTGAAGACTGTGCCCATTCTGCACAGGTGCGGTAGTAATGGCCTCAAGATGCAGCCGAATGCCATGCAATGTGCCTAACATCCATTAGGCATGGCCATAGGCTGTGCCCAACATGCACTAAGTAGTACCCAGCACAAGGCCACTCAAGTATGCCAAATAGGAACAGGGCAACAGTATTTTGGGGAACAATGTTTCACTCTGGATTCACTTCTAATACAAATTCACTGCTTGCAGCACGTAAGTCACCAGAAAGGAACACCTCTGTCGCTATTGACTACGTATTGTCTTGGAACATTTACTTTCAGAATAATTGTGTTTCTTTGTCCTAGTTTAACAGTCTTTTGAATAGTGTGTTCAGCATTCGTGCTTTTTGGGGTACTTAACAGTGATTTTGTATTATAAATGAGTCCATAATGAATAATTGTTCATCAATTTACAGCATGCACTATGCACAGATTACCCAACATAGTGAATTATTGGTGGCCGCACTCGATTTCCAATGCTAATCTCCAGTCAGGCGTAGCTGTTCCTGATGATAGGAGAGTGGCACAGGGCAGGCTAACTGCTAAGATGTGCTCTGATAGACCACCAGGCATGGTCAAACTCAGTGCTCTCTAGGATCTGGTAGCAGGGGGACTATGAACTGGTTGGTAAAATACCAAGCCTCACAAGATACTAGACACAATGTTCTGCAGCTAAAAACCACCACAGGTAGGCCCTGAAGGTTGACTGGGTCCTTGTTAAGGTGTCTTGCCACTCGGTGCACCCTCAGTTTGCTGGGCACAACTGAAGACCAAGCCTTCTAATTTCTGTGGCAGCGGAACTGGGTGCACAATGTGGCCAGGAACCTGCCCAGGACCCATAGGCCACTAGGTTTGGTGGAAAGCTATGGTCAATGTGCTACAGCCAGGTAGCCAGGGCAAAGGGTATGGCTGAATGTTACTTGAGTGCTCAGATTCTGTTGAGTACAGCTGGGAGCTTTGACAAGAAAGCTCATGTGTGAGTCTGGTAAACATGGCTAGATGCCCCGCCTAACATTCTCTGAGAAAAGTAGGGCAGTAGAGCAGGGGCACTGAGCACTTGGCATGGACAAAAGAACATATTTTGCCACAAACACTGCTCAAAAAGCTGAGTGGGCATTGGTAAAGATGCAGCAAAGGTCATGATCTCCAAGATCTAGCAACGGGGGACTAGACACAAGGTGGAGAAACAAGCCACCATCTTGGCCTAGAGCCAGCAGGGAACTCAGGGTGCTGAGCATTCTAGGGGCTGGAGAACTGGCTTCATAGTAACCAAAGACTATGTCTAGAGCCCACCGAGCACTGATAAGTATCATGCACTGCAAGTACTGAGACAAGGTGGGAGGAGGCATTGTGTGACTGGAGGCCATTCCTATCCTATCCTATCATGCAGAGACCACTGACCTTACTCTTTGGCCAAAACACCTTAGGCATGGCAAAATGCTGTGCTAAACGAGCTATTGTAGAGCTGAAGTTGTCACAGAGGCTGACCACTATTCTGTCATGAGCCTACAGTGCAAAAAAGCAACCTGAGGCTCCAAAATTTACAGATAGCATGACATTACCATAAAAGTAGGGGCGTAATGGAGCCCCCCGCAGCCCTCACAATGCGGGGGGCTCACCGTGTTCCTTGTATTGGAGGGAGCCCCTTCACATCCCAAAGCCATGCCATTGCATTCCTTGCAGAATGCGTGCACTTGGAATGGACTAAGAAATAGGTAAACACTCTGTAGAAAGTCCCTCTGATTTCCAATGCAGGCCACCTGCAGCATAGGGGGTTCCGACCCTTTAGGGGGACCCCAATGGTCCCAAGACATATCTGTGTGGTCTGGGAGACGACGGGCCCCTCATCACATTTTGCAGGGGGGGCATAATTTTGTGTTACGCCACTGCATAGAAGCAGACTAGCTCTTGGATGGAGAAAAAAACTGGAGGACAAAAAAAAACCTTCTAAAAACCACAGGTCAACAACTGTGGGCGATTTAGGGAAGCAAATGGAGCAAAAACAAGCAATAATCCAGCATTGCTGCAAGTGAACAGTGAGTGTAACAAGAAAATGTGTTACCTATTTTTCCGGAAGAGATTGCTACTGTGTAACAAGGGAGTAGCTTTGCTCTATCTTCTTATGGGCAAGAAATCATTATCCTACGTGGCCATTATGTGACTGCAAGTGAGGATGTCCACTGTGGCCAATACAATGCAGCAGAAACCAAAGCATCACAGTTTCTCTAAACGCCAGCAGAGCAACACCAGTGATGCACCACTGAGGAGGTAAAGTACCACACTGGCTGAACAGAAACCTAGTAGCCAATCCCGATTCCTACCAGCCTCACTCTCCAGACAACCTCAGCTACCTTCTAAAAAAAAAAAAGAAAAGTATATAAAAGATAAAACACACTAAAAACATTTTCAGCTTTTTAAGGCATATTTTAAATAACTCCTTCACAGGTAATCATCGTTTCTGAGAAGAAGATCATTAAAATTGATTTATATGTCACTATCTCAACTTAGGATTCAGGATCTTTATGACTGACATAAAACTCTAATGTGTTACAGTTGCCAACATCTATCTTACAGTACTATTTCATTTCCTTGACCTTTTTAATTTATATGTACTTAAAGACATAAGGTACTCTTAGGCTTTGTAATGGACAACATTGCTAACCTCCTCCTTGATACTGGGAAGGGTTCTTCACTGTTTAAAGCTTGGAAAAGTCCTCCATTTTTTTAAAGAGAGCAGGGATAGACATGGGAGATGTAAATACCATCACTTTTGGACCTAAGCTTAATTCTCCGTTCCCTAAAAAAGACAAGGACAACTGAGTAATGACTCAGATGAACACTTCATTTGAAATACAACCTATCTGGTGATCTTCTATAAAGCGTGAGAGCTTTGTCACAGCCAGCACCAAGATCCCCATGTGAAAAATAGTAGAACATGCTGTTTACTTTTTTGATAATGGTCAATCATGTTCATTGTAATACAGAGTTCAGATTTTCGACGTGTGTGTTATATGCTGGAAACACATGATTCAAATGCTCAATATCCACTTTTGTTAAACCCAATAAAGTAAGTTTTGAAAAGGGGTGACTCGTGTTTATTTACCCTTCTATACCTATCAGTGGACTCTGATACTGTCAACCACCCCATCCTCCTTAAAATCCATCAGAAGCATATGGGATTGGGGGAAATCTTTCTGAAATGTTCGCCTCTTCTCTCAAACACCAACACCAGATGGTCAAGCATCTCTTAAGCAAGGAGTGCTCCAGGCTCCGTTCTCTCTCCAGGTCTCTTCAATCTTCAGATTGAGGGGTATATTTACTAAAGTTTTGCACAGGTGCTCATGTGGTGCAATGCAAAGTAAAACATTGCGCCTATCTAAAATACATTATGAATGCCAGAAGGAACATTCTAAAAATGTGCTACACTGCATGAGCACCCATGTAAACCTTAGTAAATATACCCCTGGGTCTCTTGGCTCACTGTTAAATCACTCCAATCTATCATACCCTCAGTGTATTAGTGACATTCAGCTGCACTTGAAAGTTTGCTCATTACAGGGCCTCTCCACCCTTAGATGTCTATACACCATCTGAAATTGGGTCTGAGTTCAAAGGAGATTCTGCTGCTCTCTCTCCACATCCCTCCATTCTAAATCAATCATGGCTAGACTCAAGGCCACACTGGGAACCCAAAGCAGCCCAGCCAATTTTCATGGAACAACCCCTGGGGAAGCACAGTCTGGTCCGGGAAGCTGGAAATGCATGCTTGTGACTTTTCTTGCTGGTGGCTGATTTTGCAGCCTGGGCGTTCTCCCAGTAACAAAGCCGGCTGCCACCGCTGCAAAACCGGCCCCACCGTGCCAGCTTCCTGGGGAAATGCCCGATGCCTGGAACCGCCAACTAGACTCATTAGTTATTCTTATTTGCAAGCTTTCAAAAATTGAATACATCAAATCTATAGGCTTCATCCTTGTCAAAATTATTTTACAGGGCACAGTGCATAAGCTAAAGTTGCATAGGATCATTTCACTGTCCTCCCATGAATCTTTGAATCTGATTTTAAAAATGTAGTTCAATTACTAGTATTACACAGTATGCTTGTATACAGTCCTTCATGCTGCTGAAAGACCAGTGTCAAACTGCTTAGATCACATCTTCCTACACTTACTACTTTTTAATGGTTGCCCATCAAAACCAGAAGCGTATTCAGCTGGCTTGTATAGTGCCCGAAGACAAAGGCGCCTCATGCTGCCTGTCGCAAACATTAAGGAACAATGCAGGCCTTTGTTCCTCAAGAAACCCATACATGCTTCTTAATGTATACAACTGTTGTCATTTCTCTGTCTTCTATATCTTGTGTGCTCTCTAGCTATTTTCTGTTGTTGGTACCATGCCGACCCTATTCGTTACTTTTGTAATCTGAAGATACCGATCCTTATTTATTTTTTCTATTTACAACCTGCATCACATCAAAGGATTTACTGTACACCAGGAATTATTTCTCCTTTTGAATCTATTATTTTACTTGCTGGTCGAGTTGCAAAGTTCTTCAAGGAGATAGGATCAGGCTGAGTGTGATGAGAGAATCATGGTTCATCACCAATTCACCAATACTCTTTTTGTGCATACTCCTGTGTCTGCCAAAATGGGCGTTCTCGAAGCATGTGCAATATGCCTCAAAGTATGAAATATTACATTTGTATATATTCTAATTATCATATAGTGCTATTCTAAGCATGGTTCAAAGGCCACCTGATTTTCCTCACTGTAAGTAAGATGTATTTTCATTCTGAGGTTTGCTTCATTTTGTTTTTTTGGAAGGCCATTTCTTAATCGAGCAGTGGTTTCTGGCTGTCTGCAGTTTACAGGGATTTGATGATCCAAATATGATTCAATCCAGCTATTGAGTTGGTGAAAACTGTTGTCCCTATGACTGGGAGTGACGCTGCAATGTTGGCATTAAAATGTAAAACAAACTTTAGCTTGCAAGTTGATAGTAAAATGAATTTATTTAATAACAGGTACTGTCATGTCATACCAGCTGGAATTGCGCCAGTCCTTAGTCTGACAAAAGTCAGACTAAGCTCAAGATAACATTAATGAATCACTATCCTATTCCCACAACACTGATCTAAACTCTTTATATGTACGAATATGTACTGAGCCTTGGAAAATATTTTTGGGATTGCTAACAAGGAGGGCCATGTATATTTAATCTGTGGAAATCCTTCCAAATATTGTTTTACAAAGTTGATCTTGATATGGTGCGTGCTGATTGGTTATAGGGAAGGAAGTTATGAAGGGGTTCCAAAGTGACATTTTCCTTTGTAATTTACTCTTTGTAGTTCATGATAAGTGGGAATGCAAAAAGAGGCTTCCTGAAGACTGTGCCCATTCTGCACAGGTGCGGTAGTAATGGCCTCAAGATGCAGCCGAATGCCATGCAATGTGCCTAACATCCATTAGGCATGGCCATAGGCTGTGCCCAACATGCACTAAGTAGTACCCAGCACAAGGCCACTCAAGTATGCCAAATAGGAACAGGGCAACAGTATTTTGGGGAACAATGTTTCACTCTGGATTCACTTCTAATACAAATTCACTGCTTGCAGCACGTAAGTCACCAGAAAGGAACACCTCTGTCGCTATTGACTACGTATTGTCTTGGAACATTTACTTTCAGAATAATTGTGTTTCTTTGTTCTAGTTTAACAGTCTTTTGAATAGTGTGTTCAGCATTCGTGCTTTTTGGGGTACTTAACAGTGATTTTGTATTATAAATGAGTCCATAATGAATAATTGTTCATCAATTTACAGCATGCACTATGCACAGATTACCCAACATAGTGAATTATTGGTGGCCGCACCCGATTTCCAATGCTAATCTCCAGTCAGGCGTAGCTGTTCCTGATGATAGGAGAGTGGCACAGGGCATGGCTAACTGCTAAGATGTGCTCTGATAGACCACCAGGCATGGTCAAACTCAGTGTTCTCTAGGATCTGGTAGCAGGGGGACTATGAACTGGTTGGTAAAATACCAAGCCTCACAAGATACTAGACACAATGTTCTGCAGCTAAAAACCACCACAGGTAGGCCCTGAAGGTTGACTGGGTCCTTGTTAAGGTGTCTTGCCACTCGGTGCACCCTCAGTTTGCTGGGCACAACTGAAGACCAAGCCTTCTAATTTCTGTGGCAGCGGAACTGGGTGCACAATGTGGCCAGGAACCTGCCCAGGACCCATAGGCCACTAGGTTTGGTGGAAAGCTATGGTCAATGTGCTACAGCCAGGTAGCCAGGGCAAAGGGTATGGCTGAATGTTACTTGAGTGCTCAGATTCTGTTGAGTACAGCTGGGAGCTTTGACAAGAAAGCTCATGTGTGAGTCTGGTAAACATGGCTAGATGCCCCGCCTAACATTCTCTGAGAAAAGTAGGGCAGTAGAGCAGGGGCACTGAGCACTTGGCATGGACAAAGGAACATATTTTGCCACAAACACTGCTCAAAAAGCTGAGTGGGCATTGGTAAAGATGCAGCAAAGGTCATGATCTCCAAGATCTAGCAACGGGGGACTAGACACAAGGTGGAGAAACAAGCCACCATCTTGGCCTAGAGCCAGCAGGGAACTCAGGGTGCTGAGCATTCTAGGGGCTGGAGAACTGGCTTCATAGTAATCAAAGACTATGTCTAGAGCCCACCGAGCACTGATAAGTATCATGCACTGCAAGTACTGAGACAAGGTGGGAGGAGGCATTGTGTGACTGGAGGCCATTCCTATCCTATCCTATCATGCAGAGACCACTGACCTTACTCTTTGGCCAAAACACCTTAGGCATGGCAAAATGCTGTGCTAAACGAGCTATTGTAGAGCTGAAGTTGTCACAGAGGCTGACCACTATTCTGTCATGAGCCTACAGTGCAAGAGCAGAGCTAAAGTCTTGCAGGCTATGAGTATGTGAGTGATGTAGGGAAGGCAAAGCTTTTGATCATGCCCACTGAAGGCCAAGCTCAGTGGGCTGAGAGAGCAGGCTGGTTGGCTGCAGGTAAAAGTGAAGGGCATTTTCTTCAATCTAGCACCCTCAGGGCCATGCACTGTTTCTAGCCACTGAAAATGGCATGCCTTTTGGGCTCTGGGGTGGGTTTAATGGGTGTAGAGGGTGAAAGGAAGACATACTGTGTCTAATCGGCATTTGGCCATAACTTGTAGGTTCTGGGATCAGTACTACCAGCTCTGTAAGGTGTCCAAATGCTTTGCCAGAAACCCATTGATCATGGGGGAAGACCATGACCGAGTGACTTTAGGGGTTAGAAGCTGCGTGCAAGGCATGATCGTAGGCCACATCTTAAACTCAGATGATAATGTATTACTGATTGGCTAAATGAGCAACCGTTATTATTAACTATTGAACAGGCGCTTTCCACTTCTCCTGATGAAAGCCTGTGAATGAACAGAAATGAGATTAATTGGATTAACAGTTTCCTGTACATAGAGATTGTAAATAAAAACCTAGAAGGAAGTGTACAAAAGAAAGCACAATAGGACCCTTAAATTCACCCCTGCTCTTAGATTATAATTATGGCTCCGTATCAGATGAAGAATTTGGACCAATTTGTGCACATTTATTTATTTATTTGTTTAGGAGTTTTATACGGCACGCCACATCACCCAGGCCACTTGTTCGTAATCATATGTCACTACAATATTACCTAGGTTGAACTATATCATAAACATTTTATTACACTTGTCACTTTCTCAACAGTGTTCTAGATCCTGAGAAATGACGGAATTCAGACAAAATATAGAGATAAAAAAATCGAGATGCAGAAATATTGAGTTTTTAATATCGTGACCCACAAATATCATGATGCACGAATATCATTGACAAGAATATCGGCTTTCTAAGGTAAGTAATATCAATGTCAAAAATATCTATGTTGTTAATTTTGTTTACAAAAATATCTATGTTGCTAATATCGATGTTAGAAATATCTATGTTGTTAATATAGTTTGCAAAAATGTCATCATTAATAACAAGGTTTTACAATTATTTTTATGTATTTTAGTACACATTTTAATTGTATATGCTATAAATTGTATAATTACTGGTATTTTATTTAATATAGTTTGTAAATGTTTGTTTAAAAAAATGTTTTAATTGTTTATTGTAATTTTTTGTGTTTTAGCGGGTTGAGGGTTTGTAGTGGTACAAGGTGGGAAATAAATTAAATATAATTAATTAATCATTAATATTATTATTGAATTGATAAATATTTATGTGAATAGTTTTAGATGCGGGTTGTGGGCTTTGTAGGAGTACAGGGTGGGAAGTTATTTAATTACAATTATTTAATAATTAATTTTAAAATATTCATTATTTAATTGATAATTAACTATGTAAATTGTGTAATTAATGAAATGTGTAATTTATATTGTTGCTGTGGGTTGTGGGTTTTGTAGGGAAAACAGTGGGAAGGTAATTAATTATAATAATTAATGTAATTAATAATAATGTAAGTGGTAATTAATTATGTAAATTGTGTTATTAAGATATTTTTTAAATTATATATCAGGTGTGGGTTGTTGGGTTTAAAGGAGGTAAAGGGTGAGAAGTTAATTAAATCTGATTATTAGTTAATCATTATTGTTTAACTGATAATTATTTATGTAAATTGTGTAATTAAGTTATTTTTTGAGTTATATATCAGGTACAGGTTGTTAGGTTTGTAGGTATAAAGGGTGAGAAGTTAATCAAATATAATGAATGTATTATTAGTTCATTATTAATAATTGTTTAATTGATAATTAATTATGCAAATTGTGTCATTGTTATACTTTTTAAGATATATTTTAGGTGTGGGCTGTTGGGTTTTTAGGGGTACAGGGTGGGAAGTTAATTAAGAATTAATTTATTGAAAATGAATTATGAATTTCTTATTTAATTTATAATTATATAAATTGTGAAATTATCATATTTGTTAAGTTATATTTTAGGTGTGTTTTGTGTAGTTTGGAGAGGTATAGGGTGGGACGTTATTTAAGTAAAAGTAAATGTAAAAACACTACAGCTAGAGCTGTGAGTGCAGTGCATGGAAATTGTTTCCTGTCTGCACTTCTAAGTACTTGAACGAACAAAATGGCCGGCAGCGCAAGCATGAGAGCAGCCTCAGCCCTACTCCGAGCCCTAGTAGAGGCAGACAGCACGGGGCTTCAGAGGGCGGCTGGTATTGAGTAAGCTGAGCATCCAGTACAAGCTCAAGAACAGTCCCAGGGTCCAGCAAGCTGCCTTTACCCACCAACACCGGGCCTTCTATCCCTACGGCCAGTACCAGTTTGGGGATCCCTCCAGGCCCAAGAACACTGTCCGTAAGAGCACAAGCACCCTGAAGGCCTGGTCGAACGAGCACCGCAAGAACCCCAGTAGAGTGAGAAGATCATGCTCTGTAAATATCTAATATATATTTATCCAACCATAATCGCTTCAACTTTTCTTAATATGTAATCTTGAGTGGGTTTGCAACTTGTATATCTGTAACTCTCACCCCAAGTAACTGTAGCAGACATATGTATTGACACCTACTACCATTCTTTTTGAGCTTAGTGTTTATCTGTTTCATATTTTACGTGTAATTTATGTACTCTGATCCATATGTAATGTAACTGGTTCTAATGTAAAGTGCTCTGACACCTTGGGGTAAAGTAAGTGTTGTATAAAAATGCATAAATAAAATAAAATAAATAAATACAAATATGTGTAAGTTGATTGAAAATTGTGTTATTTATTACATTAAGGTGCCGAATCCGATCCGTTAAAAATATTTCCCGTACGACTCGTATATGTATTTTTTAGTGCCCTACAACCGGCGAAGTACGATTCGTACGTCAAAAATTAATACGAGTCGCGTCGGGAAAATATTACAAGAGGTATCCGGACAGTTTTACGTGCAAATCGTAAAACAGAAGTCCGAGCGCACAAGTACGATCCGTACCGTCCGTCCGAATATACAACCGCATGGGAAATGGCCCGTACGGAGCAAACGATGAACCACTTATGTACACGGCTATACTTGTGCCCGCGTTCGAGTCGCACAGCCCCCCCCCTCCCCCGCATATGTCAGCACCGTACCCCTGTATGTCAGCACCGTACCCCCCATGTCCACACTGTACCCCAGCCCCCTATGTGTACCCGCCGTACCCCAGCTCCGTACCCCGTCCCCGTACCTGTACGCACCGTACCCCAGGCCCGTACACCAGCCCTGTACCTGTACGCACCGTACCCCAACACCGTACCCCAGCCCCGTGCCTGTACGCACCGTACCCCAGGCCCGTACACCAGCCCCGTGCCTGTACGCACTGTCCCCCAGGCCCGTACACCATGCCCGTGCCTGTACGCACCGTACCCCAGGCCCATACACCAGCCGCGTACCTGTACGCACCATACCCCAGGCCCGTACACCAGCCCCGTGCCTGTACGCACTGTACCCCAGGCCCATACACCATGCCCGTGCCTGTACGCACCGTACCCCAGGCCCGTACACCATGCCCGTGCCTTTACGCACCGTACCCCAGGCACGTACACCAGCCCCGTACCTGTACGCACCGTACCCCAGGCACGTACACCAGCACCCTCACCCAGCATCGCGTATGTACGAATCGTACAACACCATTGCATATGTGATCACTGTACAACAACATAGCGTATGTACGCACCTTACATACGCGAAAACTACTCGTACTGAACCAGGACACTGTAAAACAGCACAAGGAGGGTCAATTCGACTCGCACAACACCACAAAACACATCTACAGGAGAAAATACATCGAAAACACTGACCTGGCACATCCAAACAGGCAAACAGAGGCCCAAACTCACAACCACATCTTATAACACACCCACCAAAAGTTCAAACCCAGCCACACCCACAAATGGACCAATAAAAAGGGCCCACACACACAAACCATGAGCCTTTGCAACAGACCCACTGCTGACAGACCCTACAGACAAACAACTACACCTTACTTACACCTTAACTACACCTTAAACTTACAGACCTTCACACAACCTCCTTCACAAAGACCCCCTCTTCACATTCACACCCACACCGTCACATCCACACACACACACCCACAACCATCCACATCCACACCCCACACCATGCCCACGGACAAGAATCCAAAGTTCACAAGGGAGGAGCTGGACATCCTTGTCAACGAAGTCATCAGAGTCGAGCCACAGCTCTTTCGAACATTGGTCAGACAGACCAGCATAGCTGAGAAATCAGCCATGTGGCAGAGGATCATCGATCGCGTCAATGCTGTTGCGCCCATCAGAAGGACCAGGCATGAATGCCAAGCCAGGTGGTACGATCTGCGGAGGGCAGTCAAGCGCAAAATGAACGAAGAACATGGCCAGAGTAACATCACTGGAGGTGGGCTGCCCCGCAGACCGGTACATTACCATCCCTGGGAGGAGAAGATGATGGCCACGCTTCCGCCGGTGGGAGTACACGGACTTGAAGGAGTCGCAGAGCCTGGTGAGTACACAAACAACTGACGTAACATGGGGGGAACGGCATCCACATCCCAACTACAACTAATGCACGCAACTACCCCAAAGCCCTCACCGGACACAACCACACTCAAAAACCACGCACATGCCACTAACGTGTCCATGCCCTATTCACAAAGCAAGGCCATGCCAAGTCACAAGCTACACGAAACACAAACCCAAGACTGGATGTGCGCGATGCCGGGAGGGTGGGTTCACAAAACACATTGTGCAACTCAGAAGCAGACACCAATGCCCTCAGCCCATATGGCCTAGGGACATACCCATGCACCATGCTCAATGCACACGGACTGGCCAAGTACTGACAAGGTAGCTGACACTTGGCCCTGCTGTAGACTGCACAAGGCCCTCCTGTGACCACTGTACACTCAAACACCAACTCCACAAGCTCACATACCTAGCACAGGAACTCACACTCACTGTCATGCCAGCATGCACCATGAGGGGACAGACACATCACCTGGGAGACCCAATGACAAATCACACTACACACAACAGCATGCCCGGTCACACCCCCTTACACAAGCACCCCCCCCGGGGCAGGCAACGGATTTACCCACTCCCACAATGGACATGCGACACAACAAGACCAATCCATAGCCAAATAAGCATCCTAGCATAAATTAGACAGGTCAAACACTCAGGAGAGCATATCAATCTGTCCCCCGCAACATACCCATCCACAAGTGTACATTGAGAGGAATGCTAGGCATATCCAACTACCTGGAGGAACTGTGGCAACTTGAAAATGTATGAAACATGGATGTCACATGAAACAGCATTAACATTGTCTCTCTCTCACACACAGGGCAACCTCATGGATCTCCACCCAACACTGGGGGGGGAACAATCACAGGCCCAGGCTCGGCGTGAAGATGATCCCACCGGCAGCGACGACTCTCACCACTCCGTGGATGACCCCGACCAACCTGGACCCTCTGGTGCCCAAGCCCCTGCAGCACCTGCTTCAGGTACATCTGTGCCAACCACCACCCCCATTCCTGCCACATCCCAGGAAACACCCAGGAGCCCTGCTCGCACTGAACAACAGAGCCTGTCTGACCAGGAGGGACAAGGTTCTCCGGGCACCCAGGAGGAGGCAGACAACCCCGCAAATGCCATCCCTCAGGGGTCCCGTAGACCCGATGTGCCCACAATGGCAGGCCCGGCTCGTGTGGGCAGGGGTGGTGGGAGTGGAGGCAGGCGGAGGCGAGAACCTGACCAGCCAGCTGAGGGAACCGGTATGTCACACATACGCCACATCCTGGACACATACCGGTGTGACACCAGGGGCATCAGCCAGGTAGTGGATACCCTCACAGACATCAAGGGGACCCTCGAGGAGATGAAGAACCTGCAGGCCGAGCAACATGCCAGTCAACAACAACACCAAGGACGGATGGAGGCAAGACTGGCTGAGCTCCTGGCGGTGCAAACGGACATGAGCCGTTCACTCCGTCGGATCGCCGACAGCATGGGCAACCCTCCCTGTGACACCAGGCGAAGACCACCACCAGCCACAGGGAGGGAGGAGGAGGAGGATTCGTCCGACGGAGCATCACAAGCATCGTCAAGGCCTGCATCTGAGGGTCCCCGGAGGAAGGTGGGTCGTCCACGGAAAAGACCGTGAGAGTCAGCGGACCATCCACATCTACCAGGTCACCTGGCCTGGCACCTGGCCCTCTGGCGCAACAGCAGCACCTCATTCAATGACATTCTCTGCCACATGGACTTGCTGGTCACAGTCTGACCAATGATGACCAACACTGTGGTCTGGACTCTGATGACTTCCAATGCAAAGGATCCCAACTCCCCCTGTGAACTTTGGATTCTAGGCACCCGGCGAGCACCTCGTTTTATCTACCAAGACACGTACCCCACCGCAAATAAAAAGTTATTTAAGTCATGAGATGTTGCTGTGATTTTGCATTAGTCCACAACATCTGTGTGTGTAAATGTCAAACTATGCCTGAGTGTTGAACTAACTCCACCCATCCATACCCTGGGATCTGAGTCTGGGACAGGACACACATGGGTCACAATGTATCATTCAATACAGACGTGGAGCACAATACTCACCCGTGATGGGCTCAACCTGCTGAGGGGAGGCTTGCAATACTGTGCGGACAGACCAATTTGGAAGAGTATCATGAAGGCGCAGAGGTCATGGCTCATGTGGAGTTTCCCGGGGAGGGAGTCCCAGGTATGTTTGGGCAGGTGGGAGAACTATGTCCTGCATGCTGGAGCAAGGTGGATGTGAAGAATGGTGGGCAGGGCATGGTTGGATGCACAGAGATGGCCCAACGGGGTCTTGGATGACAGTGGCACAAGGTTGTTATGGGGTCGGGGATGTGGCCTGCCTCCTGAGTGTGGGTGTGGAGTGTGAGGGTCATCCTGCAGCAGACAGTGATCCATTGCAGCTATCTCTGCTGGACGGTGATGTGGCTGGGGTGCCGGCGGTTGAAGCTGAGGTGTGCAGATGCACCCTGGATGTGGACAAGTTTCCCGGGAGTTTGAATGTACTTGCTCCGTAGAGGGCACGGCAGTATTTGACACGGATGTTGTCGTGGACCTGGGGGATGCTCTGTCTTGCCTTGGAGTGGATCAATCTGGGGATCATGTGCATAATGCAGAGGGTGTTGCAGCCTGAAGTACAGATGCTGGTGATTAGCATGGCAAATGTGAGCGAGCAATCCATGATGCACACCAGCTTGTGTGCGAGGCCACTGGATGCCTGTGCAGGGCTCTTGCGGGTGGGACACAAGCAGTTGACCCACCTGTAAGGGGAGAATCCACAGATGATTACCTCAGTCCTGTACAAGTCCAGCCTCAGGTGGCTGATGTGCAGCCATTCAACAATGGATCTCATGCATGAATGAATATGAGAACTGGCAATGTATGCGTCTTTGGTGAGGGTGAGGAGCACCTGGCTGTCAATGGCATACAAGATGATGATGAGGTGCTGTGCGCATGTGATGGTGTAGAGGAGGATCCTGGACACAATGTAGATTGACACGCTGAGAGATGACACCTGTGTCATGTGCCAGACAACGACACCATACTACATGCAGAAGTCCCACTCCCAGGGCCTTGCTGGGGTACAGAGCCGGTGGGGAGTAGGAGGGACATGACCTGGTTGGTGTGACAGGGCCTGGAATGCGTGGCAGCGCTGTGTAGGCAGTTGGAGTTGCACACTCATCATGCAAAGGTGTTGTGTGTGCGCTTAGTGTATGCCTGAGAGCAGGCGGTAGATTTTTCGGATTGACATTGCTTGGAGGGTGGCTGCAACATCATACTGTAGTGTGATGTGGGTCATGTAAGGACATGAGGGTCGTGCAATGTGCACGTTGCATGTGCAGAGAGTCCAGCCTTTGGCACCGCGTGGCCGCAACTGTGGCAGAGACAAGCTGATGACACCCAAATGAATGGGTGGAGGGAGGAAGGGAGGAGCATCTCAGAGGCATGTGTGTTGCCAAATCCGGAAACTTTGTGTGCCCTTGCTGCAGGGGCTGCTGCAGCAGGCGGCATGTCCCTGAAACCATGCCACAAGTTGCACACAAAGACAAGGATGACAGAAAGGACAACTGCAACAGGTGTATGTAAAGGAAGGAGTGTCCGGTTTACCATGGCACACCCAGAGACAATGGATGCACAATCACCAAAGATGATTGACACCGGATCAGGAAAATGAAGGCCCAGCTGCGCATAGGAAACCCACCCTCAGCAGGTGTTGAGTGCCCGTTGTGGGGACGAAGATGCCAAAATACATACACAGCCATGGACTTCATGCACAGTATAGAATCAAATCCATGAAGAACAGCATGCATGTTGCTAATCTACACATAGACTCATATGCACAATCTTTGACAACTATGCCAGAGATGCCGCATGCACAGTGGCAAGAGACCAGCATTGAGAGAGAGGAGGCACCTTGGATGGTGAGGAACACCTTTATTCCTCAGGCTCACACATAGGGAAATGCATCAATATTAACAGACGCACAGGTCATGTGGATTAACATGTGGGACCTACACTGCCCCCCCTTCGCACCACAGATGCTGGAAATCCATTGAACTGGCACACAAGTGACGGGGGTGAGCCAAACACCCCCTGCTGCACATGGAGAGGCTGCTATTCCCCATTGAGCCTCTTATGGGGATGTCCCACACTATGTCAACCCGTAGCATCCCGTATGTTTCCGAGGGAAGTCTTACACACATTGATGGCTTCATCACAATCCACAATCCCATTACAGATGACTGTCACCAAGTGTGGCTATCAATTCGTGTGAGTCATGCTACATGTCATGTGTCCCATGGTGAGTCGACATGTATGCATAGTAACAAAACCTGCACAGGAGCAGTGCCCACACATTCAAAACAACTACCACACCCAAAATGCCGTGCTGCAATCCTTACCCAAAGGAGACTTTTCACCATGTCCGTGCATGTAACGCTGATTCAGCACCCGTTGCAATACTCATGAGGAATAGCAGGAGCCCAACGATGCCACGAGCAGACAGCATGCGCAACTACCAGGGGATGAGAGACACGCAAGAAGTCAGCTAAAAGATGGTCATCCGCATGCATGGTCAGTTACTCTACATGTATAAGGTTGACACCATGCTAGTTGAAAATTGAGTGTCTCAGCTAAAATGTGTGGAATGACATCATCACTCGAGTGACACATCAGAACACACCTCTAAGTCACTTAGCATACAGTCAGCTGGACACACACATTGCAACACATGCCACACAAGGCTCCAAGCGTGCACACTCAGACCCAGGGACTCACCATCATGAGAAGAAGTTGCGTATGAGCTGACTCCGGATGTCCTCCTCCTCCTCATCACTTGCCTCGTGACCAAGCCCTTCATCCTCCACGGGTGGATGTTCCTGCTCATCCGGATCCAGGATGAGTGGCACAGCTTTCTCCACTGCCATGTTGTGCAGCATGCAGCACACGAGGAAGATTTTGCAGACCTTCACCGGTACATATGGGAGGGAGCCGCCTGTCTTGTGGAGTCACCGGAATCGGCTCTTCTGGACGCCAAACGTCTTCTCAATCACTCGCCTGGTCTGCCCATGGGCGTTGTTGTAAAGGTGATCTGCAGCTGTTCTGGGGTTGCGGAGAGGCGTCATCAGCCATGGCATGTTGGGATAGCCAGAGTCCCCTACATGGAAACAACATGTAAAGAAGTGGGTCAGGAGATGCCGTAAGATACAAAGATACCACTAAATACAGGACAAACAGAGTATACCCACCAACAAGACATGCTCGTTCGTTGTGCAGCCGCAGCATCATTTCAGGCACCCTGCTACACCTCATGATGTAGGCATCGTGTGCTGACCCTGGAAAACGTGCACAGACATGGGAAATCAGCATGTTAGGTAGACACACCACAAGGGCATTAATGGAGTGATAATGTTTTCGGTTTCGATAGGCTACCTCCTGTGCCTGTGGTGGTACCAAAGCCACATGTGTCCCATCAATAGACCCAATTACATGGGGCATCCCTCCCAGGGCATAGAACTCACCCTTGACACCTGTCAACTGCTCACGAAAATGGATGAATTCATCCAGGTGAACCAACATGGCTTCTAAAACATCATGCAGGACACGGCTGAACATGGTCTGGGACATGCCACCAAGATCAGCTATGGTGAATTGAAACGTACCGGTGGCAAAAAAATGTAGGGCTGCCATCACCTTCATCTTGGGGGTCAGCACAGTAGGATACCTGTGTAGCGGTTGGAGGTGTGGTTCCAGCCGGGCCGTCAAGTGCTCAATCAACTCTTGCGAGAAGCGGTAGCGTCGTATGCAGTCACGTTCCCTCAGGGCACCCAGGTCAGGCATTGGTCGGGGGAGAGGCGGTGCCCTGCAGAAATTTGGAAGGGATAACGAAGAGTGAGTACATCAACACCAATGTCAATGAACTGAGCACATGTTCATCAGCTAATACACAGATGCTAAATACAGAGTTTGGTCTGTGCAATACATCCTGGACACGTATGCCAGCCAGGTGATACTCCTACCAAGAGCCAGCTACAAACGTGGATTGTCAAGGGCTACATGACATGCCATGAAACTAGCTGTGGGCCAGTGTAAGTGAACAGCCAGACACATTACAGGAGTGACATACGAAGGGTAGGTGTTGTGGGTGCAGGTACGGACGACTCCACCACAGGGGGTGGGCCAGCGCCAAAGGTGGAGGTTAGTATGGCGCTGCACACGCCCGCAAGCTCTTCCAGTGTCTCCCCTGCACCCGAAGGAACCACAGGCCCCAAGGAGGGGGGGGGGGTCAGAGGGATGGGTTGCAGCGCTACTGGGGGAGGTGGTGGACAGGGGGGGGGACTCAACTCCCCTACCCGTGGAGTACCTTGCCTGTTTGCGCGATGGTGACCCAGTGGGGCTGAGGCCCAGCACACCCAAGTATGTCTCCTTCTCAGACTGTGGGGCAGGGGAGCCGAAGGGAGTGACAATGGAGGGACTGGGGAGTGAGGCATGCGGACTCCGACTGTGGCTGCGTGTCTGCCTGTGTGCCCTAGACCCAGTGGGTGTGCCTTCTTCCCCCTGAGTGTGCGTGACAGGAGTCGTGCGTTTGCCCTTCCCTGTTGGTGTGCTGCCTGTGTCTGGTGTGGTGCCTGCCTGGGAATCTGTGTGTGTGCTTGGGACAGGCATGGGAGTGGGAAGTGTGGATGGTGCAGGGGTAGGGGGGACAAAGTGCTGCAGGAGACTCACTGCTGCCGTCAATGACGAGTCCATGGACCTCAGCAACATCCGTTGGTCAGACATCGCTGATGACATGCCCTCCATGTACGACACCATTTGTGTCAGCAGTCTAGTGTGGCCATGGAGGACAGTCAGGATCGATGTCTGCCCAACCTGCAACTGCCACTGAATGTCCACAGACTCGGCAGTGAGGGCAGCAGGGGAGACAGGGGCAGGGGGTGCGGTACCTGGCACGAAGGAGACACAATGTTGCCTTACACGGACAGAAGGGACCGGTGCAACTGGGAGGGCGGTGATGGGAATGGAGGGGGCGGTGACAGTTGTAGTGCTGCTGCTAGCTGTTGGAGCAGCCTCCCCCCCCTCAGGGAGTTCAGCCTCGGACCCGTCAGCATCGTAGTCGGTGTTGGTACTACACAGGTCCTCCGCCGCACTCCCCTCGCCCTCCATGCCACTTGATGCTGCCAACTCGCCAGGAGTGGTGGCACTGGTGCTGGATCCCTCCTCCACGTCCGTGCAGGTGTCTCCCTCGGTGTCCCCCGATGATGCTGTGGGCAAGGTGAAGAGACAGGAAATAATCAGTCACCTGTGTACATCTGACACATGAGTCCAAACAAAATAGGTCACAGTGCATATCATGAAATGCATCATGAGTAACATCTAGAATACTCCGCACATATGTAAGCCCTGCACTCCCCAGTTGGTTCACCCACCATGCCACCTTAAATAATGAAAATCAGGACACAACTGCAACTAACTGGATCTCCAATTATACTGAGAAGCCAGTGTCTGTGAACTGTGGAGCACAGCCAGACTATGAAGGCATGCCACCTCTTGGTCACTGTGAACGAAACAGTATTGGTGCACCCAATGCCAAATAACAGACGCCAATGCTAAAGGTCTCCCCACACTCATAGGCCTGTGAGTACTTTGGAAAAACCAAATAAATACATTCTGATCCATTGGGAATCACACAACTTTACACAATTGACATGTTTGGAATGTGTGAATGTGCCACTTGTGGAACAGAACACACATGTGCATGAATATCAGAAGTCACGCAAGGAGGTGCACACAAAACTACATTTACACAGTCATTGTATGAGCTGGCAGCCTAATGCCAAGAAGCCATTGTTAAGAAGAAATGTGGTATCAGGAAGTACATATACATGGCACCACGGTGGTCCGGATGACTTGACACCGGTAAGTTGGCATCAGCAACAACCAAGGACTAACCCAAATGCAAACACACTGTGGGAACATGGATATGTATAATTCCAAAACAAGTTTTTGCCAGAACTGTGCCTTTGTTTTAAATGTGCCAGCATGTTCCCCAAAAGTGTAAAGGTGGTTTCATGTGCACTTCCTTGGGAGACATCTGTCATGCAGGCACATTATTGGCCTTCACAAGAATCAAAGTGAAGCATATAAAATATTGGGACATGTTGACAAGTGTAGTGAGTGCCAAGGTACAAGACTTCTTGACTAACAACTTAAAACATGCCACCTGTCACATGGCCATCTGTACCATGATGACACAGTTGGCAACACATCTGACCCACTACCTGTCATGTGGATTGGCACACATGTCCAGACACAGGACAATGCATTAGCTAATGGCCCTGAAATTGTGTTGGAATAAGGAGCACCTGCACTGAGAAGACACCCCCATGGGAACCAAGAATGTCCACACAGATGTCAGCACACACAGACCAAACTACATAGCATCTGGAGCACACACCGGTGCCAAAAATGGATGAGCAGGAAACATGTCTCTTAAATTTTGACACATTCTGCAAAGCACAAACATGACACCCTGCACAACATGCCTGGGTCACTGCACGTTGAGTGTCTGTCCAAGCAATTATCACACACAGGTCAGACCTGGCATGGAGACATAAGGTGTGGACATGTATGCCTTTCCTGCACATACCCCCCATACATGAGACAATGTGATTGAGACAGAGCAAGTAGTTACACCTCTTAATCAGTGTTTACTATAATGTGCATCAAGAACTCCTAAATGTAGACAACACCACCTCGTGAGGCTGACCACACATATTTGTGACAAACAACCATCAACTGATAGTTGTACATAGACACACAGGCACTGCCCAGTGTGAGGATGCACAAGCCTAATGGGGTCACCCTGTACAGTGGACACATGTAGCACACTTTATGTAAATACAAATTAGGCCAGGGAACAATGCCACTGAGGCCAAACTATGATGAACACACAGACAATGGCCACAGTGTGTGATGCCACACATGATTCCTAGGATAAGGTGTTGCAGGGGACAGTAGTGGGCACACTGCTCCATGGTCCTGGAAAGATCTGAGTGTAACAGGAGCAACCATCCCGGCCCTATGCATAGCTCCCACTGAGGCACATCATGTCTGAGGCCACTACATTGGTCATGCATGCTGCAAGTCTGTGTATTTTAAACCTCACACTCCTATGTAGAGACTCAGGACAGTGCCAACAATTATGGACCCCCAAATGAGTGGACAGGACAGGGCACAGGCAAGGTACCAACACATGTCACAGACCACCCCCACACATGATGCAGAAAGCATTGTGCACCTTGATGACCTTGCAGCCTAGATGACCATGTGCAATAGTGATGACACCCAGACCAGGGAACACATGTGAAGGAGGGGAAGTGAGGAAGAACAGCAGCGGTTGACTTGGGGGAACAGGATATGCACTGCACATATAAACCCTGGCAGTGTATCCATGCGACTGAGCACTTCCAAAAGCTGGTGACACACAACAAACACACATGTACCTACCCCCTTGCTGCGGCTGCTTCTCCTGTAACCGCCTATCCATGTCAGGGAAGACCACCGCCAGGACACGCTTCATTTGGTGGGTCAGGTTCCGGCGCCTGCCGTGTTTGCGTGGTGGTGAGTCCCCCGGCAGGACCCGGGCGATCCTCCTGGTCCAGCACCGGATGTCCTGCCAGCGTTTCCTCACCTGGCTCAGGCGCCGACTCCGACCCTCCACGGAGATCACAGCCCTGACGGCCCGCTTCCATATCTTCTCCTTCTCGTAGGCGGTTACCTGTGAGGATGGCAAAGTGAGACTAGATCACTACACCTGCTCCATGTCACAGAGACACACATTAGAACATCTTTGATTTGTTGAACAGGGCATAGTATGCTGCCAAATAATAGCACCTTTGTCATAGGGACATTTGCCTCTGTGTAAGCCCCAATGCACTACATGGCATTGAAAGTACACAGGTGGCATGAGGGGTGCAACACACTCCCTGATCATGGCACACACTGTACATCACATGTAACACAAGGCTGATGGACAGCACCTCCAAGCAGTCACATGCCCCAGGCCACTGACCCCACCTCAGCAGAGTACACAGACACACACAGGCACAGATCATTCACCTGCCAGTGGCACCAGCGGATACAAACCTCACTCTGCACATGTGCCACTTGCCTGGGGGCTGTCACAGGTGCGGGGCTAGCCCAGCAAGTCAGACACACAGCACGGCTTACTTCTCACATCAGATGGGTAGAGCAGTTGCCTCCTCCATGCAGCTGTGGTGCAACACTCCACATAGACACTCACCCACATGACAAGGAACATTCACCCACATCAATGTCCCGGGGCGTACACATCATTTGGACACTCTCACCACAGCTCCACTCAACTCACACACATCTGTGGGTACAGTCACCTGTCACACCGGGGGGAACACTAAATCACCTCAGGACTATAGAACAAGAATGGCCAAGAGGATTAGCCAGGCTGAATGTGCCATGCATCATGCAGTGAATGTCACAGTAAGCACAAAGCAAGTGAGGAGTGCACACATGAACCACATCATGCTCTGCATGACAGACATAAGCCATTCCCCCCCCCCGCCCGGGACCCACTCTAAACAACATTGTCTGTCACACCTGGACACAATGCCAGAAGTGCCAGTCACAAAAAGAAGGGGCACAGTCAAAGGCAGTGGAGTCAGCACTCACCTGCTCCCCTGGTCTACCATACAGGCTGGGGTAC
Organism: Triturus cristatus; assembly: GCF_964204655.1. NCBI lineage: Eukaryota > Metazoa > Chordata > Amphibia > Caudata > Salamandridae > Triturus > Triturus cristatus. The sequence goes on along the minus strand of NC_140593.1, from coordinate 312,721,410 downwards.
TGTGGGAGGATGACGTCCAGCAACGCCTCATTCTCCTCCTGGGTGAAAGGCGGGGCCCTCTCCACAGTCCGCGACATGGTGCCAGGGTAAGCCAAGACAGCAGCAGTGGTGTTGAATGAAAGGTTGTGCAGCCAAGTGCCCTCTCATGGCTTCTGGCTGACTTATATCTGCCTTGCTGGGCTATTTCATTAACAGGAGTACAGAGTGATTGGTCAGACTCATTTGCATCCTACATTTCCTCCAATCCCTTTGAACATACACCAGTGACGCATTAGCATTTTTCAAATTTGCTGCTTCATGTCAAGTCAACAACCACTTTGCAACAATGTATAATGTGGACAACTGCTTTTTCCAGGCCACATGATGGAAAAATGTGATCTTGAAACTGGGTATCCATGACAACCAGCATGCATTTAGGCCCTAATACTTGTCCCTTATGAGTCCCCATTGTAATATTCAAATCCCCACACAGGTACGGTGCGTTTCACACGTACCCCTAGGGCACCACTACTATAGTGATACGGCCCGTACACACGTGTGTAGGGGTCGTATCCCTATGGTAGTGTTGCCGTAGGCGTACGCCATTGTGATACGGCCCGTACACGCATGTGTAGGGGTCGTAACCCTATGGTAGTGTTGCCAGGCGTACGCCTTAGTGATACGGCCCATACATGCGTGTGTAGGGGTCGTATCCCTATGGTAGTGTTGCCGTAGGCGTACACCATAGTGATACAGCCCGTACATGCGTGTGTAGGGGCCGTATCACTGTGGCGTACGCCTACGGCAACACTACCATAGGGATACGACCCCTACACACGCGTGTACGGGCCGTATCACTGTGGCGTACGCCTACGGCAACACAACCATAGGGATACGACCCTTACACACGCGTGTACGGGCCGTATCACTGTGGCGTACGCCTACGACGACACTACCATAGGGATAGGACCAGTGTGTACCCGTACGTGTACTATGGTAGTACATGTACGTGTACACACTGGTCGTACACGTACGTGTGTACGGTCCGTACTCACACGCGTACTCCTACCCTACCCCAATATCCAATATAGTGATACAACCGTACACACGCCCTCAGAGTGTGTGTATGGTGCGTTTCACAGCTGACACTGGTGACAGGAGGCGCACAGGAAAGGAATGGAGGTGTCATACTCGCACAAGGCTGGACATCAAGTCATTGTCAGTGCAGTCCTTCATGTTTAGGGCCTAGGTGTGTCAGGCACTGATGTGGCACATGTCTCCTCATGTTTTAGCCCAATAGATGTGTGATGACCTGTGTACACATGTCATGTGTGATGGGGCACTATGTGGCTCACTTCCCCTTCACACCTTTCACATGTGTGCATGCAGTACAAACTTGTCAAGCACTGCATCACTGGTATGGCACAGTCACCAACACCCGCAACTGTCCCCTGATGCCAGGTACACGGATAATGACACCTGACATCTAACTACCAGCGTGCCACGATGTGACTATGTCATGTGTGTGTGATGTGTTCTGTAAACTGCATCTGCTGTTGCTGCATCCAACATGTGTCTGTGTGTAGATGGCCATGGCACACAATTACGCACACCAGGCCACATGTGGAATCACACGTGACGTGTGTCTGTATGCATCGAACATGGTCTTTCGACCTGAGGACATATCTGCGTTGTCTCAATGTCTGTGTGATCAGTTTTGACATGTACCCCTTCATGGCAAGGTGTGTGATCTGTCCTTTTTAAATGACATGTGACCTGTGCGTCTAGCTTGCCGCCAGCTGTCTGTATGAGATAACATCCTTCAAATGCTGCAGGCACCGCAGGGCTCCTGTCCCTGCGGTGCCTGGTCCTTCCCCACATGATGCCCCCACCCCAGTCGATGAACCAGAGGTTTCGAATGTGCAGGCAAGCTAGGGGAGATGCGTGGATATGTGTCCCCCCCAAGGACTTTGCATCTGGACTGGCCTACGGCCTTTGTAAATAGTGTCCTTTTATACCTTTTATTTTAATGCTGAATAAAGCATTTTGTTTTTCCTTTGCACACGATTGCTTTTCAGGTATTGATGTTGGTGCTGATGCTCCATGAGTTGGGGTGGTGATCATGTGTTAGGTGTCTGGAAAATGTTGTAGTCTGGTGCTCATGGGGTGGAGCCTGGTATCTGCGTGCCATCACAAGGTCTCAGCAAGGAATCTTTGGTCGTGTATGCTCTTTGTGTTTGGAGACATTGTCCCAAGGAGTGTTCCTTCCTCTGTGGCACCTGACATCTTCCCTGCAGGGAGTTGCACAATAGTTGTGCTGACCTGTGTCTACATTTCCTTGGTGGCTGACGGATCCCTTCAACTATGGCCATGCCTGCTCATCAATGTCTCCGGCTGCATCGTCTGTGCCATCCTTGGTAGTCACTGTACTTGTGTATAGAGTATGTTGCCATGCCTCCATGTGGAAATTGTCCCTTTTCCGCACTATGTATGTGTGTACTCCCAGCCTAGCACACATATGGTACTTGTTCTGCAGGGTATTTGGTCACCTGACTGACAATTGTGGGCATTGTATCTGTGGGAAGTCCACCCTATTCCTTCCATGGGACACAACACCTTGGTGGCTGTCCCAGCACCTGTACATTCCTATCAGTCCTGGAATGTGCGTGACAGTGTGTGTTCCCTTTGGCTCTCTTAGTTTAGTGGGCTTTCACATGACTATACAGTTTTGTGACATGATTTCAGTGTGTGTATTGTGCTGCATCCGCCAGGGTTGGGTATGCATGTGTCATTTGTCATCACACCCACATGTGGTGTGTCATGCAGTGGGGGAAAGATATCCATCCTCATGGGAGTGGGACACTGCTGTCAGTGATGTGTTGATATGGCACTCTCAACATAGTCGCACATTGGGGATGCGTTCATAAACCCATGGAGTTGTGGTCATCTGAGGATGATGCACCCACCCCTCATATGTCTCTGTCCACTGCTGGTAGTGATATGCACCCACTCCTCGTGTGTCTGGACAATGCTTGGAATCCTCTGCACCCACCCCTCATATGTCAGAACAATGCTGGGAATCCTCTGCACCCACCCCTCATATGTCATGACAATGCTGGGAATCCTCTGCACCCACCCCCATGTCTCTGTCCACTGCTGGGAGTCCTCTGCACCCACCCCCATGTCTCTGTCCACTGCTGGTATTCCTCTGCACCCACCCCCATGTCTCTGTCCACTGCTGGGAGTCCTGGGCACACACCCCCATGTCTCTGTCCACTGCTGGTATTCCTCTGCACCCACCCCCATGTCTCTGTCCACTGCTGGGAGTCCTGGGCACCCACCCCCCATGTCTCTGTCCACTGATGGTATTCCTCTGCACCCACCCCCATGTCTCTGTCCACTGCTGGGAGTACTGGGCACCCACCCCCATGTCTCTGTCCACTGCTGGTATTACTCTGCACCCAGCCCCATGTCTCTGTCCACTGCTGAGAGTCCTGGGCACCCACCCCCATGTCTCTGTCCACTGCTGGTATTCCTCTGCACCCACCCCCATGTCTCTGTCCACTGCTGGGAGTCCTCTGCACCCACCCCCATGTCTTTGTCCACTGCTGGTATTCCTCTGCACCCACCCCCATGTCTCTGTCCACTGCTGGCATTCCTCAACACCCACCACCATGTCTCTGTCCACTGCTGGAATTCCTCTGCACCCACCCCCATGTCTCTGTCCACTGCTGGTATTCCTCTGCACCCACCCCATGTCTCTGTCCACTGCTGGGAGTCCTGGGCACCCACCCCCATGTCTCTGTCCACTGCTGGTATTCCACTGCACCCACCACCATGTCTCTGTCCACTGCTGGGAGTCCTGGGCACCCACCCCCATGTCTCTGTCCACTGCTGGTATTCCTCTGCACCCACCCCCATGTCTCTGTCCACTGCTGGGAGTCCTGGGCACCCACCCCATGTCTCTGTCCACTGCTGGTATTCCTCTGCACCCACCCCCATGTCTCTGTCCACTGCTGGGAGTCCTCTGCACCCACCCCCATGTCTCTGTCCACTGCTGGTATTCCTCTGCACCCACCCCCATGTCTCTGTCCACTGCTGGTATTCCTCAACACCCACCACCATGTCTCTGTCCACTGCTGGTATTCCTCTGCACCCACCTCCATGTCTCTGTCCACTGCTGGGAGTCCTGGGCACCCACCCCCATGTCTCTGTCCACTGCTGGGAGTCCTCTGCAGCCACCAACCCGCCCACCCGCCCCCTTGGTGCATTACACTGTTGTCCTCTGCATACACACACACCAATATACTGCTTTTATGCTGCACCAGGCCCTAAGCCAACATTCGTGGCGTGTGTACACCTTGTATCCATTCTGTACTGGTGCCGTAGGGGTACAGGTGGTACGGACCGTACCCCCGCATTCATAGGGTGTGTACGGTCCGTACCACGCGTACCCCTACGTCACCACTTCAATGGTGGTACGGGCCGTACCCACACTCTGGGGGCGTGTGTACAGTCCGTACCACGCGTACCCCTACGTCACCACTCCAATGGTGGTACTGGCGGAACTCACGCTCTGAGGGCGTGGGTACGGCGCATACCCCTACTTCACCACTCCAATGTTGGCACGGCCCGTACCCACGCTCTGAGGGCGTGGGTATGGCGCGTACCCCTACATCACCACTTCAATGGTGGTACAGGCCGTACCCACGCTCTGAGGGCGTGAGTACGGCGCGTACCCCTACATCACCACTTCAATGGTGGTACGGGCTGTACCCACGCTCTGAGGGCGTGGGTACGGTGCGTACCCCTTCATCACCACTTCAATGGTGGTACGGGCCGTACCCACGCTCTGAGGGCGTGGGTACGGCGCGTACCCCTACATCACCACTTCAATGGTGGTATGGGCCGTACCCACGCTCTGAGGGCGTGGGTACGGTACGTACCCCTACATCACCACTACAATGGTGATACGGGCCGTACCCACACTCTGAGGGTGTGGGTACGGTCCGTACCGCCATTGTCGTGGTGACGGGTACGCGTCCACGTCCACTTCCGTTGTGGTGGTACGTAGGGATCGGTGGACACGCCCCCCCCCCCCCGAAGTGACCAGACCCTGGAGGTAATGTATGTACAGGACATATATACTTTTTTACTTGGGTGGGGGTTATGTTTCCTGCCCCTGGCACCCCCCTTTGCCCCTGGGTGTTGTTCTGACCTTCTGCGGCATCTGCGTGGGTTTCTGTGCACCAGGTCGTAGGCTAGGAGGGCCGGGATGACACGTAGGATGGGGTCCATGGCTGTCCGTCGCGTACCGGTGCTCCTTCTTCGCGTCGTCCTCAATTTCCCGGCAGTTTTTGGCTGCCGTAAAAAAAAAGCTGTGCGGCGTGACGTAGGCACGAATCGTACTTGCTGGTCCGTAAAACGCTGCCTGACACAGTACGGACGTCGCGTACGCGCTGTCCAGGATCAGAATAGTAGGTATTTGTTTGCCGTACGGTGTTTTGTACGAATCGTACGGAAATGGTATTTCTGTACGATTCGTACTTGCTGGTTTGTAAGGTGTATTTCCCGGGTACGAATCGTACGGAGAATACGCTCCGTACGACCATTCGTACCCGGGTTTTACAGGATCGGAATCGGCACCTATATGTTAATTGTGTTATGCTTTTTAATTTCAATTACATTTTACTTTTTGGTTGTTATGATTGCGATAATTATGGCCCTCATTACGATGACAGACAGCCTTGTGATCCGACCGCCGGATTTCAATACTGGCAGTCTGAGCACAAGCGGTTGGAGGGGAGACCGCCACCTCTAATGGGATCAAAGATCCTGACAGGGTGGCGGTCAGAATCGCAATCCCTGAATGGCGGTGGTGCCGAGGCAGGCACTGCTGTCGTGATTATGATGTCCCTTTCCCACAGCTTTTTCATGGCGGTCCAACCGCCATGAAAAGGCTGTCGGAAAGGGACTTTCGGGGCCCCAAACAGGGTTCTGCCCCTTGTGGGCCACTACATATTGGTCCTGGGAGCACATGTAGTGCCCCATCTCACATCCCTGCACTGTGTACCTTGCAGCACATGGTGCATGGCACATGGTGCATGGATGTGCACAAAGTGCTCTTTTACATGGAGGCTTTTGCTGCTGTCCTTTTTCTGGGCTGCAGCACAAGTTTCCGTGTAAAAGAGAACTTTCCAACCGCCAGCACGGCAGTACCATCCTAATTCAGAGGTTTGACTGCCGACTGCTTGTCGGCCAGTCTCCTGACCACCACGATTGCAGTCGGCAGTCCACCTGCTGACATTGTAATGAGGGCCACAGTGTGTTATTTTAATTACATAAGTATTATTTGTTTTAATTTATAATAATTATTAAACATTGTAATAAATATGTAATCTGTTGAATTTTTGTTAAAATTTAGACATATTATTTTTAAATTTAAATATTTATAATTTTTGTTATTTAATAGAGTTGTTAAAATATGTTTTGTGTTTGCAGTGAACTACTTTCTCTCTACTGACACACCAACTGGAGTGTGAATAGCAAATTTTACCCCTTCTGAGTCCAACTCTTTCCCTACTGTTGTACAGACTGGAGTGGATTTTTAAATTTAACCCCTCTGCATCCAATGCTTTCCCTACTGTTGCACCGATTGGAGCAGGAAAAGTAATTTTTACCGGTCCTGAGTCCAATCTTTTCCGTACTGTTGCACAGACTGGAGTGGGAATAGTCAATTTTATCCCTCCTGACTCCAACGCTTTCCCTACTGTTGCACTGACTGGAGTGTGAATAGTAATTTTCACCCCTCCTGAGTCCAACCCTTTCCCTACTGCTGCACCAACTGGAGTGGACAGAGTAATTTTTGCCCCGCCTCAGTCCAACGCTTTCCCTACAGTTGCACCGACTGGAGTGGGAATAGTAAATGTCACCCCTCCACAATCTAACACTTTTCCTACTGTTGCACCGACTGGAGTGAGAATAGTAAATGATACCCCTCTGCAATCCAATGCTTTCCCTAGTGTTGCACAGACTGGAGCGTGAATAGTAATTTTTACCCCTCCTGAACCCAACGCTTTTCCAACTGTTGTACAAACTGGAGTGGGAATAGTAAATTTTACCCCTCCTGAGTCCAACCCTTTCCCTATTGTTGTTCTATTGGTACATTTAAAAGCAATTATAAAAATATAAGTTAAAATTGAGATTTTTTAAATAGTTTTATATTATATATATGTATATATATAAACATACACACTCTTTTATAAATGTGTGTGTGTATGTTTGGTTAATTTTATAAATATTTATATATATATTTTTAAATATTATTTGAAGATATTTAATTTACATTATAAATAAGGTTATATGTTAAAATATTTGAATTGTATTTATTTAAACTACACATATAGTTAAAAACTATACTTTTTCAATATTAGTGTGAAATTATATATTTTTTCCGATAAATTTGTACTTACCATTATATGTATAGAAAACATATATTTTTGTGATAGATATTTTACACAAAATGTTGGTAGCATGATATTTATGATTTAGATATTGTTAGTGATCCGAAATAACAATACAGGGGTCGATTCCGATCCTGGATTTTTTTTTTCCCGTACGACTCGTATCCGTATTTTTTTACATACAAATCGTACAAGTCCCGTACAAACGGCAAAGTACGATTTGTACGTGGAAAATACATACAAATCGCCTCTGGAAAAGTCTACGAGACGTCCCCGGACAGGTTTACTTACAACTCGTGAAGTCCGAGCGCGCAAGTACGGTCCGTACCGCCCGTGCGAAAACACAAGCGCATGGAAAAGGCCCCGTATGGAGCGAACTTTGTACGACCCCTACCCCGAGTACACTTGTGCCCGGGGTATGAGTCGTACGGCCCCCCCAGCCTCCCACCCCTCCCGCGTACGTCTGCACCGTACCCCCCACCCCCCTGTATGTACAGACCATACGCCCCACCCCCTGTATGTACGGACCATACCCCAGGCGTACCCCCCACCCGCGTATGTCCGCACCGTACCCCAGGTGTACCCCCACCCGCATATGTCTGCACCGTACCCCAGGCGTACCCCCCACCCGCGTATGTCCGCACCATACCCCAGGCGTACCCCCCACCCACGTATGTCCGCACCGTACCCCAAGTGTATCCCCACCCGCGTATGTCCGCACCGTACCCCAGGCGTACCCAATCCTCACGTATGTACGGACCGTACATGCGCGAGGATTGGGGTACGCCTGGGGTACGGTGCGGACATACGCGGGTGGGTGGGGGGTACGGTCCGTACATACGGGGGTGGGGGGTACGGTCCGTACATACGGGGGTGGAGGGTACAGTCCGTACATACGGGGGGTGGGGGGAACGGTCCGTACCTACGGGGGTCGGGGGTACGGTCTGTACATATGGGGGGGTGGGGGGTACGGTCCGTACATACGGGAGGGTACGGGCCATACATATGCAATGTTAGGGTACGCACTGTACATGATGACACGTACGATGTGGGTGATGGCGTGTACGTCGCGTAGCGGGCCCCCTTTTCCTCGTGCATCACAGCGTACTTAGCTTTTCCGGCACTTTTTGGCTCCCGTAAAAATATAGCTGTGCGGAGTGCTGTAGGTACGAATTGTACTTGCTGGTCCGTAAAACGCTGCCTGACTCCGTGCGGACGTCGCGTACGCGCAGTCCAGGATCGGAATTGTATGTATTTTTTAGCCGTACGGTGTTTTTTACGATTCGTACGGAAATGGTATTTCTGTACGAATCGTACTTGCTGGTTTGTACGGTGGAATTCCCGGGTACGAGTTGTACCATTTGTACCCGGGTTTTACAGGATCGGAATCGGCACCACAATGTCAATGTCAAGTTTATCTACTTCACTTAGGTGTGCCACTTGGTGATCAACTAAAGCAATGTTCAATATCAAAATGGTACAATATTTGATGCTTCATGTTAGAGGGTTGGCCCTCACAGCATTTAAAAAGATTTTAAAAAACCTGTGAGTAATGTAACTCACAACTTATCCATGCTACTTGAAGTATTCTTACTATGAAGCAGCTTCCTCAGATATCAGTAGTACATAGCAACGGTCAAAGGGAGCTAGATCACAAGAGATTTTCTAAATCTAAGAAAAATTTGCATACAATGACTCTGAATGCAGCTCATTTACATAGTTAGAGCTTATCTCAAATTTATGTTTGACACAGTTTCAGCCATCTAGTACTCACGCTGGACAACTGTGCTCTATAGGGAAGGGTGACCTGCATTCACTATGATATCTAATAATGCTTTAGAAATATTCCAGTATTTTTTCGTAGCACCATGCTAGTTATTAAAGGCTGAAAGTGAGATAATCACCTCAAGTTGAACTCTGATAATACAGAGATAATCATCGCCAACAACAGACTCCATCATTGGACGTTAGACCACTGGCCAGCTACTCTGGGCACTCCACCCACGCCTAAGACCTCTGTAAAGAGCCTGGGCATCCAAATTGACGCCAACCTATCTATGCACGCACAGATTAACCTGGTTACATCTTCATGTATTTATCAGCTAAGACATTTCAAGAAAATTAGGAGGTTCTTCACTAGGGAGGCAAGTACAGTGATCATACTAGCCATGATCATGTCCAGGCTGGATTACGCCAATGCCATCTATTTGGGCCTACCAGCTAACCAAACTCACAGACTTCAGCTGATACAGAACCAAGCTGCCAGATTAATATTCGAGCAACCAAGACACTGCCACACAAAGCCATTGATGAAGCAGCTGCACTGGCTCCCAGTGGTTCAGCGGTCCATGTTCAAGACAGGCTTAATAATTTTCAATGCACTCCACGACAGGGGCCCTAAATTCATCTGCTTTAAGATCTCACCATACCTCCCCAATCGGAATCTAAGATCAGCCTCAATGAATCTGCTGACCATTCCTAGATTCAAGCTCAAGAGAATGGGGGGCTCTCGCTTTTCCATGCTAGGCCCCAAACTTTGGAACTTCCTTCCGAGCATTATTAGATCAACGCCGGACTATATGGGGTTAAAAAAAAAACCTGAAAACCTGTCTGTTCTCCCAAGCCTACTGCTAGACCTGACCTCGGGACGGCTCCCAACCTCCATTTGCGCCAAGAGACCTTTCGGTGTACGTGCGCTTAACAAATTCCCTAAACATAAACATTAAATGGTCAGGTGCCAGCTGTCAAAACACTGTGCAGAACTTTGTCCCCACACAGTCTCAGGAGGCTATTTTAACTGGTAGCCAGAAAAATAGATCCTCACCAGGAAATTTGTATGATATGCCACCCAAGTCTGCCAGTTTACCCAATAGTACAGTGTTAGTGGACAGCTGAGTATTTCCAAGATAATCCTTTACTTTTACATTTCCTACACTAGGAGAGACTTTGTATTCTGCTGTCCTCTATCACAGATGGATCTGCATAGGAACAGCGCACAGACTGACATCTTCAAATAGTTTTTATGTATGTAATGCACATCATTGAAAGTAACTGACGTGATTGTTGTTTAAGTGATAGGTCATTAATGAATAGACACTAGAAGATTGGCATCCTAAGGGTGTTAGCTTGTAAGCAAACCAGGAACTAAGAGGCAAAGGCCAAAGTCAGTCCTATCCAGGTTGAATACCTGTTGAGGGGCTCTTAAGACCCTAGGGGGAGTGATGTGAGGTGTGAAATCTAGGTGTCTCTGGTGGACCTGGCTCTCACTCTCCTCCCCATATTAGTTTATTTTCTCCATAGGAACGAAACATGCACCCATTTTCCTTATTCCTAGGCAAGCAGCTTGGCACTGAGTACATTTAGTCTATATGTATGTAGGAGAAATACAGAGCAGTTCATGGACTGCAGAATTCCAGGGAAATCCACTGAGGTTATGGGACATCACATGGGGGCACAACACCCATTATTCGCAGCACATTATCATTCCTCACTCCGGCACAGGCGGGCTCTCCGGTAAAGAAATGGGTTGCAGCACTTTGTATCATGTTCCAGGAGTATCCTATCCTGTGGACCTCATTTTAATTCAGAGAGGCAAAAGGATAGGAAGCACTACACTAATATCTGATATTAGAATAGTTTATAAATCAAGTAAATGTTAAGGGACACAAAATAGAAGAAAGGAAAACTTACCCCATGCCCAGAGCAAATTGTTGTATCAGTTGTTCCAGGGCAGGTAGAAAAATTGAAGGCATCAAATGAGAGGCATCTGTGTTCTAGGCACATCATATTTGCGCCACATGGTGTTCCATCTTCAACGTAACCCATATCTGTCTCTTCGTCTAGTTTTACATGCCCACCACTATAAAGACAAAACATTGCCTGGGATTTGTATGATTTATTTGTGAAGTCTGTATTGCTCCTGGCATCTATGCACTAAAGACAATGAATTATATATCCATATATAAAACAGATGATATTAAGCATGTAGTTAATAAAAAGTAATACACGATGCTATCAAGTTACCTCTTGTGATAAACTTTTACAATATCTTCATATGTATGCCCCTAGCCTTCCTATCCACAACCATTATTTACATTTGTGCCCTTAAATGAAGAAAATAGATCTATAACATTTTTGGAAATCGGGTTTTTGATTGAGGGGGGTGATAATGCTTCTCAAGCAACAAACACAATCCCTGTCAGGGTGAAACACAAAAGTCACTAAATTAACCTGTGCTTAACCCTCTGGCAGCTCAGCACAAAAAAAGTCAGGGTTAACTTAGAGGCACTGTGTTTAGTACTTATGCAGCCATAAACAGTAATAAAGTGAAAACACAACACAAGAAAAATCCCATACCAATTTAGAAAAATAGAGAAACTTTTAATAAATAAAATGATACCAAAACAAATTAAATCCAATCAGTAAAATAAGAGTTATACATTTTTAAATTTTTAAGTTCAAAATAGCACCTAAAAAATCACTCTGGTGATCCAGGGAGACAGCTCGTCCCCTTATCAAGTCAGCGAAGGCCCATGCTGCCAATGTCTAGGTTTCTTTGTCTCACTGACTGGGAGCAATACACAAAGACCAACTGCCAGGTACACCTAGTCATGTGACTCAGGAAAGAGGCTGTGAACACCAAACGGTTAGGGCAAGAAAATTGCAACTTTCTAAAAGTGGTATTTTCGGAATTCTGACTTAAAGCCAGACTTTACCATTAAATAGGGTTTTACATTACAATTCTTTAAACACCAAACTTAGCGCTCTTTTAAGCTGACAGTTAGAAAATTGATCAGAATCTTCCTTGGCTTAGATCTATTTGAATTTAGTCTGAAGGGGTCCCTATGAACCCTTTGGATGTCCTTAAAATTTCTTGCTCGGGATCTGCCATTTGCACTCCTCTTTTAATCAACTTAAACCACAACAGCTTTTAGGTCTTCCCCCTCTGCTCTGTCGGGTAATTCAAAATTCGCAAATTATTCAGTCTCTGGTTATTTTTCAATACCTCCAGCCTCTCCTGATGGCCCTGTTCCTTTGTTTTAAGGCAATAATGTCCTCTTTATTAGCTGGACACTCATTTGTAAACCTTTTACTGATTCTTCAAGGATAGCTGTTCTATTTGAGAGATCGTTGGTCTTTTTTTCAAGATTTTCACAGGCCAGCCTAATCTCCTTTTGGTTGACATTCTGAAATCTCAAACCTGCTCTTAATTTCAAAGGAGAGGGCCATAATCAAGGACCCTACTGGCTGTTCTTCATCATTCCTAACAGATACCCCGACAGCATTCACATCTGCGGTCGGTTGTATATCAAGTGATGTTTTAGAGGTGTTGAGGGTTGGGGGTATAGAATCTCTTCTTGTACTTCCCTTAGAGGCCTCTCCAGGCCACAATGCGACTTTCTGGTGATCGTCTAAACATGCCTCTGAAACTTCTGGATCATCCATAGCCAATACCTGAAATCTGTTTAAGCTGGTGACATTCGCCCAATCAGACATGGCATTTCTGCCCAGAGAATCTGACTGTGCCACAGCATCCACCCCATTCTGACCTACTTTGCCCAACATACCTCCTCCTTCGCTTAATATTAGGGTTTTTGGGAGAACTTTAAAGAAGGTTCTAAGGGAGGGGGTAACCCTGATCTTTTGATCCACCTTACTTTGTCTCCGGTCTACCCTTTCCAAATTATGCTTCTTATTTGAGGCTGTATTTTTTTTAATTGGGACTCTAGTTTCTGTCTTACTCCCACCAACCCCACCTTCTAAAATATCCTCCTCTGTAATCTGATCAAGAAGGAGCCCGCCTTTTCAAGCACTCCTCAAGGAGTATCTTGAATTACTTTTCTCTTTCCCAGTCCTCTAAGAGTCACCCTCTCTAAACTGGCCTCACCTCTGCATTTGCCTTTGTCTTTGCCCACATGTCTTCTTACGCCCTGGGCTGGTCTCTGGTGTCTATCATCTCCTGCTAATGCTTGCCCCTGGAGCTCTGGATGTTGGATAGGTGGTGTCTCCAACTTAGCCTCAGCATGACCCTTGAGGCTGTCACTCCCCCCCCCCCCTGCCCCGGAAAGGAATTCTGGCCGCCGCCCGCCAACATCAGCGTAGCTCAAGCGCAGCTCTCAACTAGCACTCCTCTCTCTCGGCGGTGTTCACCGTGGCTGCACTGCAGAGCGTCCTCCGACTAGCCCAAGGTTAGTAGACCTTCATTTGTGGTCCGTTTTGTTATAAAAAAAGACTCCTGTTCCTTAGTTTCTGCTAGGTTTACTTCCACCTATATTCCTAGGCTTTCAGGCATCTTCCCTCTTCACAACCATTCCCTTCAGCACACTTGGGGAAGCTCCCACGACCCGCCGCTAGCCGTCCGCCATATTTTCCTCTCCGATCAAGACTTTTCCCCGCTTGAATATGGGGAAAAATGCAGTAAATTACTAGCATGGAAAACAAAAACGAATTGAGTGAGGAATTTGGTCAGTGAAATTAAATGCAAGTGATAAAGAGTAGTAAGGAGATTTCGGAAGCCTTCCGTAGCTGTTTTGGAAAGTTATACCAAGAAGATTTAAAGATCACTGAAGAAGAGGTGGAAATTTGGCTGAACCAGGACTCTTTTGAAATATTGAATGAAGATAAAAATACTGCCTCAAATTGTCAGATAACAACTCTGGAATGGGAACAAGCACTTAAGGCTGGTAAACAGGGAAAGGCAGCGGGACGGATGGGTTGCCCTATGAGGTTTATAGAGCCTCAGCAGGAGCCCGATTGCCAATTCTGACAGAATTATTTAATGAGATTTTCAAAAATGGATCGCCTATACCCGAATTATGGAATGAAGCTACTATTACATTAATTTCAAACCAGGGAAGTGTACAAAGAGCTGTGATTCATATAGACCGGTGTCATTGTTAAATTGTGACTATAAAATCTATGCTAAAATTCTTGCTGAAACGGTATTATGAGTGACCTTATCCATGAAGATCAGAAAGGTTTTATACGAGGACGAGCACTATACGAATTAACATATGCTCTCATTGTCTCTATAGATCTTGCTACTGCATAGAACACGCCTCTGGCAGTCATAGCCTTGGATGCTACAAAAGCATTCGATCGCATAAATTGGGTATTCTTGTAAACAATCATGAAATCTCTACATTTAGGAGATAGATTCTGTAAGTCACTTGCTGCAATTTGTAACTCCCCGTGTGCTAAAGTGTTGGTAAATGGAAATTTGACATCCCCTTTAAAGATACCTAAAGAAACAAGACAAGGCTGCCCCCTGTCTCCTCTAGGTATTTGATTTATTTATCGAACCTCTGGCAGGAAGAATTAGAAATGAACCAGGCATTCCCCTCTTTAGGTGCAACAGTTGGGAGAAAAAACTAGCTTTGTAGGCTGAGGACCTTATGATTTATATGCCAGACCTGCAGGCCACTCTTGCGCTAGTCGCTAAGTTGATCCTTGATTTTGGCAAGGTTGCTGGTTATGAAGTCGATAGTGAAAAGACAGAGATAATGGTTTAGAAGATCAAGGGAGGAAACAAGGGGGTTAAGAAGGATATATGATTTTTGGGGGTTAGACTAACAAAAGATATCACGGCACACCCAGAGGTAGATTTTATGAAGGCCAGGAAAGAAGTTTGCAATTTAATAGGGAGCTGGTCGCATTTACCTTTAACTATCTTCGGCAGAGCCAATTTGGTAAAAATTGTTATTCTCCCAAAGTTCACCTTTCTATTTAACTCAATACCATTACCTTTTAAGATTGAGTGGTTTGAAAAATTGCAGGGGCATATAGGCAGCTTGATATGAGCTTTTAATGGGCCCCCCATTGCATGGAAGAAGCTGAGGAGGGGAAAACAGAAAGGTGGTCTGGGCCTTCCTGACTTTTTACGCTTGAGCGTTTCTGCTCAAGAATGGGAAAATGCTCTTGGATGGACCTCATTGCTCAGAGATAGGTAGATTGTTATGTGCAATGCTTAATGACATAAAAGGGGTGACCTTGGTTACATACAGAAGTTTGCAGACCCTAAATATTTCAAGAAGGTGAGACTGAAAGTATTACAAGGTATGGCGGAAACTTGGTATCGCATTAAGAGAAGTACAAAACTGGTGTACTACAGTATTTTGGCCTGAATCTGGGACTCTCTGGGCTTTCCTGAATGGTCCAATGATAAGTTGGCATGCCCTTTGAAAGAAGCCGGTATCCTGAGATGGGAACATTTAATTAATGAAGGACAGTTAATAACGTGGGAGGAGTGTCGAGAGATGACGGACAATACTGTGTTGAAATTTAAATCCCTCCAAATACAAAACTGGTTTCAGTCTCCCAGTACAAAGATAAGTGATCCTAATGAATTTGAAAAAAAACTGATGTTGTATGCACCAAAGTCTAAAGAAATTCTCAACATGATACTGGCTGATGTTTCACATGACTGACGGGACATTTATGCTGCCAAAAGAGTTGTGGGGAAAATACTTGCCGGAGTTCCCGCTGGAAAGCTTATGGCAAGTATCTATGAGTCTGCTTTACAATGTGGTTAAACCTGCATTTTTTAAGAAGGAACCATCTATTTTTGATCCATAGGGCATATTGGACCCCACTCAGGTTGTTGAAGTTTGGGAACAGTGGAGTCGTAGCATGTTCTAAATGTGGGCTAAGTAAACCAGATGATGTACACATGTTCGTGAAATGTCCAAGAATACAAACATTCTGGGAAGACGTGAGTAAGGCTTTATCTGATATTCTTAAAATCCAAATTCAGGTAAGCCTATCTGTTGTCTTTTTTGCATTTTTAAATGTACAAACAAGAGTAAACAGAGATCAGTCGAAGTTATTGTTTTATTTGATGCTATTGGCATGAAGGGAGATTTGTAGGAAGTGGGTGGATGCTATCCCCCCTTGTTTAATGATTGGATACAGTCTGTGAAAAGCACTAATAGTCTTGATGTAGCAAATCCTGGGAAGAAAAGATATGCCTTTTGGCTACGCTTGATAAGCTGGTTAGAAATAGAGGGTTAGGGGACAGAAGACATGTCCTATGATTAAGATTGTATGCCTCACAAATGCACTTTATCTACCAGGTAAGTTCTGCATGGTAAACAAGAGGAGTGTAGGAGTTTCAACTCAAGGGCGGAACCTTACCCTCTCCTCCCAGCATAAGGGTAGAATTTTGTAAAGTAATGCTGTGGAAGGGAATCTGAGGCGAATGATGACAAAAAAATAAGTTGTGCCATGGAGTTTATCCTGCGATCTGCCACGAAGTGGAGCAATCTTTTAAAGTTTCCTTAAGGGAGTGAAGGATTATCCCATAAAAAGATAAAATAATGCCAGGATTTTTACCCATTCTTCGCATGCTACCTGAAATTTAGCAGACAGTTACAAGAACCTTGAACCACACCATTTAAAAAAATGGGCTCTTGAATTTGTACAGGAACCCCTTAAGTCAATAACCATCCCTCCATGTAATGCAACAGAGGTACTAAAGTTAGTCACTAAGTCTGGTGTAATAAGCCTTTGCAAATAGATACTGGCAGTAACAATACCCTCCAAATTCGGTTAGAGCCCATCTCCCATTTTCTACACATCAGTTTAAATTTCACCTGATAATTCTTGGGTTTTTCTTCGCCCAAATAAATGTAATGTAGTCACCAACGAAATCAATGACATGGAAAGCCCTTTCTTTAAAAAACAAGGAATGGGGGAAACCGGAATAATAATCACGGCAGCGTTTGTATTGTGGCTGATAGCACTAAACTTGAAAATGCTTTTTAATTCTTTTAATCATGGGTCTAATGATTAAACAGAAAAGCTTGGTTAAATCTTCTGACATTATCATTCCTAAATATCTAATCTATTGTAAACTTCAGAGGGATAGTTTTCTTATCCACATGAAAAGATTTTCTGTCTTGGTCATGTTTATCCTATAACCCGATAACTGTCAGAATTTTAATATATGTAATTGCTCTTTCTAGTTTGTCTGTGAAAAGTTCTTAATATAACACAACAGCATCAGCTTCTAATCTAATTGTAGATAAATTTGGCAGGCGGGAGAATGTCATGAGAATTCACTAGCATTGTGGCTCGCAGCTCAATAAAGAGCTCAACAAGAAGGGAGATTAAGAACAACCTTGTCTGCATTCTCACAAAATATCTATCTGTACAATCCCGACCCCATTTATAATCAACTGTACTGAGGCCAACCCATAGATTCCTTTGTTTGAACTGGTGACTTTGAAAGATTCCTAGTTCTTTCCGAAATCCATACTGGGTGCCGCAACTAATGTTATTATCTTGAGCTCATGTCTCTAGCCTAGACAGCAGGATCCTGCCCATCACCTTAAGGGTAGAGTCCAGTAATGAGGTGGATCTGTAACTACTTGGGTCCATCTTGTTTCCCTTTTTAAAGATGGGAACAATTACAGATTGTCGCCATGTTCGCGGGACACAATGTTTTACTACGTCTATTAAAACATTTGTAATTAGAGGGGTCCAAAGGTCTATATTCTCCTTAAACATAGTCAGGGGAAGACTCTCGGGCCCTGGTACTTTCCCTATCTTACCACAGTTAATAGCAGTTCTCATCTTCTCTAAGCTCAACTTGAGTTGCACCATGTCAAAGTGTTAGGATTCTTTCCTATGGGACTTCCCATTCACTTCTGCCTATTCACTTTTCAATGTAAAATGCTTCACCCAGATCTCCGCGTGGATAATGGTTTCCACTATCGGACACTGTGTCCTTCTAAAATAATATGCATTAACCACCCTCCAAAAGGCCAACCAGTCAGAATTCTTATATGCTAACTGGAGCGACTCCCAGGCCTCATCTTTTATGGTGTTCCTGTGTTTCTTCAGGATCTTTCTATAAAGCTTCCTACATTCTATAACCTTTCCCACATCCGTAGGTTTCTCCTTCAATACCGCCTTTAGCTTCTTATGGGCTTTGGTGGAATGTGAGTCAAACCACCCTTGCTCCTTTCAAGGGCTATTAATAGGTTGTTGCAATACAGCCTCTTTTATGTAATCACCTTTCTCAATGAAAGCTCTTATATTAGAACCCCCCCAACACCTCGAGGCAAATAGGTACCTGATCACGTTTGCTCCTAATTACATTGTGCAGGAGTTTCACTGAATCAATGTTATCTTACTTAAGCGTAAGGCCACTCCTTTTTCTCATTTCTACATTTTGGCCAGTAAACTCTGCTTAACTCCCTGGATAGACCAATTCGTAGCCAACACAAGTGAGTTATGAACGCTAATACAGTTTGGCACTATTTGGAATTAATCGACAAAAGGTAAGACAAGCATAAAATAAATTGAACTAGAGCAGATTGTCCTAGCGATTGTTGGCAATTGTTCACCTTCAAAATGGCAAATATTGTTAATAAAACACAAACTCATTTTCATTAAGAGTTCATTCAAACCAGTCCAATAGTTGTTGTGCGGAAAGTACATTATCCACTCAACCCAAACTGTTTGTCAGCCCGCAAACTGCCTTTGCCTCATATGCGCAGGTTGGCATATTAAAATCCCCCAGCCAAATAATAAAACAATAATTTCCCCTTTTGTCCAACATCTTTATCAGATCATGTTCAAACGCATTCACCTCATTCGATCTTGAGCAGTCAAAAATATTGTTGTAATAAATAATTAATGTCATATCCGATGACCCCTTCCTGCCTACCCTAATGATCTGAATGTGAGGCTTGTACAGCCTTCTTGACGATACTACCTTGAATTTTTAGGGATAACAAAATTGCTAGACTGCGTTTGGCTCTCCCATGACTTGGTTTGATTCCTGGTGAGCAAAAAAAATGGAACCCTTCCAACTAAAAGGGCTCATAGCCCAGGTTTTTTTAAAACACAAAAATAAATAGTTAAGCATGAGGTCTAACCAGTTTGAGTTATCTAACTTAGCAGCAATATTACAGCATAGGAGTTTCATCCTATCAACCGATGCAGCCGACGTGACTGGTGTAATGCTATATATTGCATGGGACTTTTCTATTCTCGCAACCATCTCTACGTTCCTCACCTTGGCCTGTATATCGGCTACAGGAAGGTAGGGTGACGTCTATGCCTCTCCTACTTCTGACACCAGTAAATCCTGTGATTGGTCATCCATAGGAGGACTGAAATGATTATATTTGCACACTACAGGCTGTAAACCAAATAGGGGACTAGAGACTATACTCACAGGCTCAACACTAACTGCTCTGAGTCCTGGGCCCTGATTACTGGAACATTTTCAAAGTCATCAAGTGTGTGATAAAAATAGCCGAGCAGGACCACTAAGATCCCATGGTCTGCTGGAATCCTGGTTGATGAAAGGGCCAGTACTCTTTCTGCGTAGTAGACCAAATTTAAATTCACTACCACTCATTGCAAGTTTTGGGTCGTAGCCCAATCCAGGATACATGACTTACCATTATTATCTCATCCAGGAGCTGATGCCCTCTGTCCACTTTGCCGCCGAACCACTATCTTACTTTTTTCTTTAGCTCTTTCCAACCCTCCTGTTAGTCTGGCCTTAATCTGGGGACCACCTTTAAAATGATCACATACGGTGTTACCTCTGGTGGTAGTTGCAAAAAGGAATGTAAGTGAGGTTTAGGCGTGTCCTCACTAGAGTGGGGAGGTCTGTGGGCATGATCCATATTGTATCTCCCAGGTGCCAGTTCATCTTGATTGACTCCAGATCTGCCTCCCGAGCTTGCCCTTGACCCCAACTCACTAGAGGCCTTGTCACAAACTCATCTTGCCTCTCCCTCCAGTGCTTATGTCTGAGAGTTACATGTTTCTTGGCTTCCACACCACTACCAGTCCTCTCTTGCCAAACAACAGGTGTGATGGGTGATTTTAATGTTCCTTCTACCCTTGCTTCTAATCCTCCTAAAAACATAATTAGATGAGTCTCTTCTCAAGGTTTCCAATGTCCATAATACAGTACCCACATTGTCCAACAATGTTTATTTAAGAGATGCAAACTCAGAACATGTGAGCTCTGTTGTGCCAGCATCTTTTTCAGTCCCCACCACTGCCCAATCCATGCTTAGATCAATGATATAAACTGGGTGTTGAAGACACTAGGAAACTCTGATGACTGAGAGAGGATACCGAACAGATGCTGTGCCTCACTGGAGATCAAAACAGGATTACAATCCCTGCAATTGAGAACCCTAATTGCACTCTGTAGTGTTTCATTTTGCTGTGAGAGAACTTAAAGATAAACACCGAGTGGGACAATACGTCATTGGGTCTGTTGATTGACTGTTGAGTTTTGAGTTCATCCCCCTACGAACTTCCTGAGTCGCCTTTGACTTCTTGCTCCCACTACCCTGTGAGTCAAGTGAGGAAATGGTGTACTTGCCCAGTTTGCAGAGCCATAGTACGATGGACCCCAGTGGTAAATTACCTCAACCCCTACGGTTTGTGTCCAGTACCCCGTTTCTGCCCTGTGCCCATTAAAGAGGTGTGACAAGAGGTGATTAACAAAATGTTACCTGAGTGCCCCTTGACTTACATCTCTTCCATTTTCAATGTTGGAATAAGTGTAAAATGGCCTTCACTGCACACATCTTGGGAAGAGTCCCTATGGTCTGATTTAGAAGTGAGTAGGAAACAACAGTCCTCTGATTTGTGAAGGAAGTGGTAAATTGCCACTGGATGACTCTTCACTGATGGAGGAACCCTGACAATTTCCTCTACTCTGCTACCCCCATGGTTGAGATAATTGTGATGTAGAGTCCCCCAACTGAACATTTAACACTTTCTCGACGATTTGTAGGTTTTCCATTACCAACTTACTGAGACTGGTTCTCAATTTCTAATGTGTACCTCGTTTAAGTCACCCACATTTAAAAGGCTTATTTTAGGTGCAACTGAAGCTAAGACACATGTTCCCATCCACCTAAAAGTATTATGTCGAACTAAGGGTGCCTCTGAAAAGACCAAAAGGCATTATAAGGTGGGAATGGCTTACAACATAAAAGTTACGTGGCAACTCCCCATTCTAAAGAGAGGTTTGTGAAAATGTTTTGAACTGGGCAAGCAATATGTAGAAGGAAGTCTTAGTCCTCTGTCAGGGGACGCTGCTGGCCTTTTCATTGGTGAAGGGCAGCAACAACTTCACAGAGAGCAACAAAAGTCTTTTCCATCTCCAAGGAGAGGCATTTGTGGGATAGTTAGCACTGCCACTACAATAGAACAGAAGGGGAATCCCTTCATATCTATTGCCAAGTATAGCGTTTGCAACTACTGTCATACGTACTTGATCTTTCAAAGGTAGTGTTCTAAAAAATAAGTTGTGAATAAATGGGCTAGTAAGAGAAACCTTTGGATTTACAATTACAAATGGCTAATTCTGCCATTTCCTGTTCTGTCCGTTTTAAAATGCAGTTGATGGTGAGTCCAGCTGTGTGATAACTTGTTTGAAAAAATACCTACGATGTAGCCTTTGGTAGTTACATGTGGCATTTGCTAGTGGCGGGGACCAGCAACCACCCATGTGGTTTGACAATAGTCCATATGTGGGAACTATTGATTTTTAAAATGTAAGGTAGTGTTTCAATCTCTGTGGGTGCCAATGTAGGAAGGTGGAGGCAGCACTCTACAGACAAATGCATGTATTTTATGAGGTTTAGTTAGTTCGAGGGCACAGGTTACATCTTAGTGAAATCCAGTGTATGGTGTTACTGTTTTGCCATGTAGCCCAAGTAAAGCAGTGCCAGAACCTTTGCTTCAAGTCGAACTGTGTATGCTAATCCCTACTGTTTGGTTATATTTCTAGCCTACCTCTATAGTACTCAATTTATTTTCTATCTTAAGCATTCATATAGCTCTAAAACACTAATCAGAGAAGCCACATGCTAAACATATGCCCTGTGGAGATTAATAGATGTTCGACCAACCTCGTGTGTTTAAGAAACTCATTCCCAAAATTGTCTGCTACAGCTGAGAAAAAGATTTACAATTTTCAAGGGTCAACTTAAATGTCAGCAGTGGTGGCCGGCACGGATCGTGGGTGCAGGGCGGGGGGAATGGGACAGGGGGACGGGATGGAGGGAAGCGGATGTAAAAAAAAATGTACCTTCTTACCGCTTCCTCGCTGCGTCACTCCTCCGTAGTCCCTTGCTCCGACCTGAACAGGAAACACACCCAGGCTCCCCATAGCCAATCACAACGCTGCAATGCAATGCGTTGTGATTGGGGCTGAGCGCCGTGGTTCAGTGCTTAGCCAGGGCATGGGACCCTGGGCATGTACTCCACCCAGGCTGCAATTCAGTTTGGGTGGAGAAAATGCAAAGTGGGCATGAATGTTTGGATGGCCCAAGACAGTCGGCCAAACATTCATGCGCACTTACAAAGTGTGCTCACCACTCTCCTGCTCATGTCATCGGAGCAGCCCCACCCACGCTGCAAAGCTGCCGCAGTAGAAACAAATAAAATGATAATAACGTTTAGTTATTATCATTTTATTTTTCCTTTATTTCACTGCTAATAAGCATGCTGTGTCTTGTGCAGCTGTTTATCAAACACACGTAGTATACTTATTAAAATAAAAACATATTTGTCCTGTAATCATCGGGCCAGAATTAGAGTGTATACTGGTACAGAGCAGACTATTTTGCCCTCAGTTACAAATACTAGTGGCAATCACGGCACCCAATGAAAAGTGAGAAAAGCAAGAGGGCAGGATGTAAGTCCCTTTTAGGATTTGTAGTTAGTACAATAGATTTCACAAGCACAGCGCAAGCGCTGTGTAGGCAAAACCTAACAAGCACGGCACAAGTGATGTGCAGGTGAAACCTAATAATACAATAGTTCATAAGTGCTGTGCAGGCGAATCCTAAATAGGACATTATGAAAGAGTCAAACTACATAATTTATAGGTGGCAAGCATCAATTCTGGTTTTAGAAAGGGGGCCGGCTATACCACTCTCAGCTCAGTCATTGAAATATGGCACCTGAAATAAAAGCTGGGGCTTTATTTATTTTATTGAACTGGAGAAATATTTGCTCAACTTCACTGGCCCAGGTGGTCTGATTTTCTATGTGTAATCACAGCTCATACTGGCACCAGGAACTAGCGTACATGGGTACCATGATCTGGGGAGAAAAGTCTTTGAAAAAGAAAGGGTGGCCATAGATAGATGTCGAGATAGATTGATTTAAAGTCTGACTAGCACAGGGAAACTCCTCTACGGATAGAATCACACACCGGTACAGATGAAGAAGGGAGATCAAGGGAAAATGGACCTAGGCTGGAAAAATGGTGGTGGTAAAAATGATCAATTATATATCTAGTGAGGGTGACCAAATGGACTGAGTAATGTTGATAGGTCAGAGAAATGGTTTGAGTGATATCAGACAAAGAATACCGGCTGACCATTTTTGCAATACATATGAGAGGACACAACATAGATGACTCTGTACCCCCTGTTTGACAAAGCATCATAAACTAACCATGCACTCACAGTATCCTGTTAGCGATGTTGAGGTTAAACAGTAAGGCACAAGCCTTGCAAAAACAAGATGGCATACTAAAGTTTAGTACATACTTCCACTAGAAAAAAATAATCTACACACAAAGAGGAATTTTGGAATGATATAGCTAAATTTAACAGCCCGTCTTAGAATATATGGCTGAGGAGAACTTGGATGTGGATGTGTTGTGCTTATCATGTCTGAGGGCATTAGTGATTTTTTGCTTAAGGGTTCATTGTAGTAAGGGAGGAGATGAATGAATGTTAGCACAGTTTGCTCACTTAGCTACAAAGGAAAGTTGCTTGTATTGAATATTTTTAGGGAGGGCAGGGAGGGTATTGAAGCTGGGGGATGGTGAATGTGAAGGGTGAAAGAAGCAGGTTTGTAAAATGTTCTGAAATCCAAAGGCAAAATATATAGTAAATGAGTGATTGTAGGAGTAGCAAGTGGTTTGTTTGAAAATCCCAAAACTGCTTAAAAAATTACTTGTCATTTGGGATGGGAATATATTTCTTAAATGAGCTGCGCTGCATCATACTGAGCATGCAGTGTTTCACTGTGCTCGGCATATGGTATGTGTCCTTTTGCACTGCATTTCGCCATAGCATCTCAAGATTCAAAACACATTAAGGGCAATGCAGATGAAATGCATATATAAATGGCAATTTTATTGGCAATGAGATCTTACTTTTAGCAGCATCAAAAACCTACATTTTCTGTTGTGAAAGGACACATATGCTTGTATGCCATAATACAATAAAAACAAATTCAAGTGCTTAATTCACCATTCCTACAAAATGCACATTAAAATAAAATGGTTGATATAAGTCTGAAATATTGATATATGGACCCAAAAAATGAAATTGTTGTAATCCCTGTTGTCCACAATGCAATTATGTCAGAGCCAAAGAAAAGGAGAGCAGCGAGGTGAAGAAAGGGAGGAAGCAATGGCGACTGTCTAGATTTTAAGACCCGGCAGTATCATGTGGCAATAAGGTATTTGAAACTCTCTGTGCCCCCAGTTTCAGCGGCAGCTTGCAGATGTGGGCATAGGGGATCAGCCCTCCTTATTTTCTCCCTCAGGACAAATTCAGTTTTATTTCATATCCAGGATTTAAGATTCTTAAATCAAAAGCACCGATACGCTGCTGGCTGGTTGCAGCACTCACCCCAGTTGCACTAGCTGACATGTAGTCTAGAAAACTGAGTGCAAACATTTGCCAGGCTGATGATCTCATAACCTTGATGTCTCTAACATCATCTGTCCAGCAAAGCCATAGCCTTTGGGAATAATCTGCACCCCTGATGACATGGATGCAAAGTTAGTTGTGCTTGAGGCTCCCAACGTGCAGTGCCTGGGGCTTCATGTCAATCAGGGAATGGTTAGCCATGTCACCCAACCCTGTGATGAGCTGGCAAATGATGAGGTAGAGGCTGCAAGCCAGAAGTAGAGAACTTTAAGCTGCACAGTAAATCATCACAAGTTTTGAAGCAACACTGTGCATAATTGAGGGGAAACAACTGTTGCAACGCATGCATTACAACGCATGCCATTACCCCGCATGTCGTTACAACACGAATGGCTTGTTGCAGGGGGTAGAAGGTGTTGGATTTAACTCCAACACCATCCTTACTGTTGCGCACACACTGAGGTTGGAATAGTAAATGATACTATTCCAACTTCCAGCGCACCCCCGACAGCAAGTTGGGGTAAAAATTTGCTTTGTAACGGCAAGCAGGGTAATGGCATGCGTTGTAAAATCATACAACCATACTTGAGATGTCGGCTTCCTGTGTTGCACTGAGGAAGATATGCCATAGAAGAGAGTGACTGCTACAGACACCGAGGGAGTGTGCACTGCGATTACGGAGATCAGCAAAGCAGCTTAGCTTTCAGCTATTCTATTCAATATATTCAAAATCAGTACACGTTGATCCATGAGTAGGTAAAGAAAAAAGTGCACCAGAAAAAAACATGTTAATAATACCTACCTGTGCTGACCTGCATAAAGTTATCTTTGGCGTGCCACACCCATGAACATGCACAAGGATGGCATTGAGATGTTCTGCGTCACACATGCTCTATTAATGCATATGTATGAGGATGTTGGTTACCTGCAATACTGGTGTTTGCAGACAGGGGTAGTTTTTTTTCCATCAAGCTGAACCCCTAAATCACCTTCTCTGACAAGCTTTTTGCTCCTGGATAAACAACATAGCAAATTTGTTTGCCATACAGAAAGGCTTGAATGTGGTTATCTATTTTAATTTTGCCATTAGCAAGACCTTTCGATGTTACAAAAATTATGTGTACAACATCCCTATTTATAGGGGCTTTTTGCAAGCCCTCTTTACCCATTGGGTCACTCACATTTAGCTTCCACTCACTACATAATGCAGTTTGGGGCAAATTGAGTGATGGAATCCTGCCCTTTCAAAAAAATAACACCCACACACCATGTCTTTCATTTCAGTGCCAAGTACTTTTATGGAAATATGTGCTTTTTCAGACCAGAAATGTATGTTGTGCTTTGAGACAATGGGGCATATGTACAAGGGGCTAACGCCGCCTTATCGGCACTTTTCAGATGGTTTTGCGGTGTTATATTTATCGCCATATGTACAAGCTGTCGCTAACCTGTTAGCTGCAGTTTTCCAGCGAAAATTTCCATTCTAAAGATCGCCACCTCTGTTAGCGATAATGACATGCAAGGGAGGCGTTCCCGTGCAAAAACAGCCTCTAACCCCACTTTGCGATAATTTCAAGGGGATTCTTTAAGTTTGGAGGACCCAAAAAACTGCCTCAAATGCAGTTAAAGTCAGTTTTTTAAGACCAGAAAATAGCTGGTCTTAAAAATGGAGATAACCCTGAGGGCCTCATTTCAGCAGGTTTTGTTGCTGGACCGCGCTGCAAGAAATGTTGCTGCGCTGCCCTGCGACAAAACTACAGGGCAGGACTGCACACCATCTATAAGATAGTGCGCATTCCTGGGCCTCACTCATGAAAAGTGTTGCAGTGCTGCAAGAAGACAGCGTTGCAACACTTTTCACTACCCCCTTCTTGCGACACCACGGATTCACTGGACAGCGCTCCATGACGCAAGTAATGACAGATGCGACTGGAATCCTACCGTATCTGTCTGCGCTAAAGTCACGCATTGCTGCAGTTGTGTCACAACCATGACGCAACTCCAGCAATGCATGGGGCCAGCCTATCCCTGGGACACTGCGTCACCCTTACGCCTGCCATCATGTAGGCGTAAGGTACTGACGCAGTGCCGTTCTTGAGGGGTGCCTGGGTGTCGGCGCAGTTGGAGATCCATCGTGGCGGTTGCGCGCTGCGGTGTCATTGTCTGCAAGCGTTGGCGGAGTGGTGGTGCTAAGGGAGTTGATGAGACGTACTTCGGTGGCCTTGATCCAGCTGCAAGGGGGGCGATGATGGCGGTTGTGTACAGTGGGCATGGTGAAGACGTGATGTATACAATGATGGTTGGTCCAGAAGAGTTCGGTGGTGTGGCTGTAGTTAAAGGTCCCGCTGGCAGAGGAGACATGCTCGACCATGTGTCCTGCAATGTGGCTTTCTGCGGTGACTAGCTGCTTGAGTCTGATGTTGGAGAGCTAGCCCAGGAGGGGGTGGTATTCTGGTCACTGGGGTTGTCCAGGTGGAACTTGAGTTCGCCGAGTAGGATGTCATCGGTGGATGGGAGAGCCTGGTGTGCAATGAGGTCTACACTGGTATCGGAGAATGGGTGGCCATGGCGCGGGGGGCCTGCAGATGAGGGTGCCACATAGGATGGGGTTGGTCCGGATCTGGAAGTTAAGGTGTTCCATGGTAACCGTTGGGTCATTAGAGTGCGTGGTCAGTCAGAGTGTGCTTCTGTAGGTGATGGCAATGCCTCCTGGACAATCGGGGTGGTCCTTGCGGGTGATTTAGTAGCCGTCACTGATGGCGATCTCCGGTCCAGAGCAGATGTTGGTCCTGGCAGGCGATGTGGCGTCCAGGGTTAATGGCAAGGGGGTGCTGGCGCCATAGGGGTGGAGTGTCCGAGGGGAGGGTCCTTGGTGCTGAGCGCAGTCCAGGGGCAGACGGACGCAGACGGGCTTGCCTATGGCTTGCCTTTGGCATGGGAGACATCCATTACAATGCAGGCATTACATCGTAATGCCTTTACAACGCAAATCCAACAACGCAGGTGCCTTTACATCCCATCCCATTACAACGCATTATGAGGTCAATAATGGGGTATATTTAATTTTTAGGATGGGCATGGGTTTCGGGTGTCGGAGATAAAATGTGGAGTGTATCCTGGGGTAAAATTTTAAATTTGGGGTGTGTTTTGGGGTCAATCATGAAAATTGGGGTGTGCATTTGTGTCAAATATATAAATTGGGGTATGCATTTGGGTCAAATATGATTTTTAGGGTGTGTTTTGAGGCTCAAAGATGAATTTTAGGGTTCAGGGTTTGTTTTGGGGTGCAAGGGTTAGTTTTAGGGTTGCACTCGCTGAAGTGGGAATAGTAATGTCTACATCTCCGCAATCCAACACCTTCCCTACTGTTGCAATATGGCTAGTATTAGTATGCATTGTAATGGAATGCGATATTATGGTATGCATCGTAACTCCATATATACCTTTGGTACACCAGTGGTACGCCAGGTGCGCATGGCCGCATAGAGGCCGCCATTGAGAAGTGCTGCGGGGGGGCTGGACAGCTGGGAGGTGGGAAACGCCAGGAAGAACACTGGATGGGGTGTCGACGTGGGTGTGTGTGTGTGTGAGCAAGTGTTGTGAATATTTAAATGAGAAAAATCTTACCTCGAGGCCGGGTACCGTGTCTTCATTGCTCCTGCTCTCCTGAGTTTGCTTCCAGGAACAGGAAGTAGGCAGCCAGGCTCCCTCCCCTAAGCCAATCACAATGCTGCAATGCGTCATTGGGATTGGTCACTGGCGCCGGGACGAGGCGTTCAGCCAGGGGCCGGCGGTGTGGGCATGTTCTCCATGCAGGCTGTAATGCAGCCTGCATTGTGAACAGGACAGTGCGCATGACTGCTTTGTGCGGCCTGAGCGGGCCAACCAAACAGTCACTGCGCACTTGAGTGGGCATGCCACTCCGCCCCTGCCCTGCTCCGTGAGTGGAGCAGCCCTACCCACCCTCCCGCCCGCAAAGGAAACATGGCACGTCAGGAAGTTATCATCATGTGATGATTGTTCCTCTCCTTGCACTGCTTGAAAGCAGTGGGGTGACGCTCTTCTGCCATAGCGGATGAGCAGACACAGGTGGTGCGTCATCTACAGGTGCTAGGCCTGGGCGACTCGACCCCCGGGCCTCCTCTGCAACGTGTCCCACCTCCTTACCTGGACATTGACACAGTGGCGCAATCCGCTAAACTCTCTCCAAATCTGTGACTCAGCCAGCAGAAGCCTCAGCCAGGTGGGATTGCACAAGCTTGGGTACAGCAGTCGCCCCCAAGTCCAATCCTAATGCAGTTGATGCAGCAAGGCCCCCTTAGGCGTGAACTTGCAGCGCTCCCGCAACACAAGTTTGGTGCAGCTCAGGGGCCTCACCCTCCACAGTGTCCGGCCAGCGCAACCTCATCTGGCCTGTGATGCAGAGAGGTGCGGCCCACCATTGGTAATCCCCTCCATGCACCCCGGTGTAGGTGTTAATCGTAGTATGCAATGCAGACCTCCCTACATGTACAGGAGCGCCTCTACCATTCACAGTTCCAAGGGGCGCAAGGCGGTCTTCTCACACAGTTCGGCAACATGTCTCCATGTGACCGGCCAGACTTCACCACCTGGTACGGGCGATCGCCGCGCCTCAATGTCTACCGCTACGGCTCATCGACTCCACAGCTCCTCCGCATCCCACTCCAGGCTCCAGACGCAGGTCAAGCGAGGCATCCAGGCTCCAGACACAGGTCCAGTGAGGCATCCAGACTCCAGATGCAGGTCCAGTGAGGCATCCAGGCGCAGGTCCAGCAAGGATTCCAGGCTCCAGATGCAGGTCCAGCGAGGCATCCAGGCTCCAGACGCAGGTCCAGCGAGGCATCCAGGCTCTCATCCTGGTCCTCCTGGATGTTGGGTGGCTTGAGGGGGTTGTTCATGTGTGTTGCACTTGGCCCTGGCTGCTCCATTCTGCATTCTATTGTGTTTTTTTGCCTATTTTCTATTGGAGGTCAACTGATGGCTATTTTTTCCAATAGAGGCAAAAAAACGCACGTTGGGCTGACTAACGTGCGTTTTTTGCCGCTAATGGGCCTTTCGTCATCTGAAGATATTGCCATCTAGCGACGTCTTGTCCATAGGTCGCTAACAAGGTGATAGTTTTTAGAGGTACACAGCGGTAAGAAAATTGCCGCTTACTAGCGTTAGCGGTAGTTTGCCAGTCCTTGTTCATATGGCCCAATGTTTTTTTCAGATTGATGAGGGCTCGGCAGCTTCCTAAACAGTAAAGAATTGCAAACACTATGAGAAGACAATCCAAAAAAGCAGCTATCGCCAGACCTATTGTTTCTGCCAATGGTTGTTCCTAGTGCACTTCATAATAAATGAGGTGCAGTGTAGCATCACATAGGGAACATTTTTCATGCAAATTGACCCTGACCTGTATGTGACTGCTCCTTAGTGAAGTGAAGGCACTTGTCTGTTTTAGCTCCCCTGGAAAAGACGCCTAGGTCTGTGAGCTGTTCATGTCAACATAGCGAATATTTAAATGATTTCAAAGCTGTTTATTTTTCGGAAAAAGTCTGCCTGGCCCCTGAGGTACACCATGATCTGTACACGAAGCCATGCTGAGTCCAGCAAGAGAAAGCTGAAGGGGCGCACAGTCACACTCCAGACATATCTCCTTAAGTTAAACATGCAGAAGTGCAAGTAGCAGTCACGTTTGTTGGTCCAACAGAGCAACTCGAGCAAGGCAAGCTAGGCTATAACAGACGGAGTGTGCTTGGTGACAGCCCATCTCTTCTGTAAGCAAAGAGCAATGTGTGCAGGACTAGGGTCACCCTTTATTATAGATACAGAGTAAATAATGGCATGGACTTGTACTACATTTAAAGTTTAAAAGCATTTTTTTATTACACCTTTTATGGATGGGTCTGCACACCTCTCTGCAGAGGCAAAGAGATAAACAAGATACAACACGTAAAGCATGACGTGCATGACGACGCTTCCTCTCCGTCTTAGTTTAAAGGGCTGCTTGCAATACATTTTTATCCCGTTTAGCCCTCTGACGCTACAAAGAGGAATGCCAGTGGAGCTATAAAAGTAATAAAAAGAGACATGTATAGCACACAAGGCAGATGTCTTTAGAGAAACCAACAAGAGAAGAAACTTCTTATACTGCTACCAGCCTTACAGAGGATGAGGGCCAGGTACATATGGAAGTAAATGAAAAAAAGAGAACAATGTGACCCTCAGAGCTCAGAGCACTAAGAAACAATATGAATCAAGAAATAAAAAAACCTCTTCCACTGAGTCATTCTTTAACAGTAACTAGGGTCACAGGGAGGAACAAAGGCATGAGACCAGTACCACCAAGCTAAGAGATCGTCACATTGAAACAAGCACTGGGTGCCACTGAAAAAGTGGATAGTCCTGTAAAATCGCACTTCCTGGCAGCAAAGAATGCATGATTTGTGCGTGGTCATGTGTGCTTAAATTTCCACAAGTTTCCGCGTGCCTCTGATACGGAACATGTGCCAAGCAGCCTGAAATATCTTCCTTTTGAGTTCTGCCTCGCTAATGGGGCTCCTATAGAGGGTGACCAGGTGAGCAGCGTCTCAGAGTCTGCGTATGAGCAGCAGGAGGAAACTTCAATAATGGCAACTTCCCCGATGAGGAGTTTCACATTAGTTCTGGTCTAGTTTGGTCTAACCTGGGACCTGTACAAACAAATAAGAGCCTGAAATACAATTACCACCTACGTTTTTACTCACTAGTCTGTTCTTTCATCTGGAAAATAAAGTCAGCCAAAAATGTTCCAGCAGGAGTCCAATAAGGTGAGAAGAAGGTTGTCAATTAACATCACTAAACAGTCACAAAAAACAGGTATTACAATGTTGCTGCTGTACAACACGGAATGTACAAGAAGAATTTCCAATAAAGGAGATCTTATGTGAGCCATAGCAGGGGGGCAGCGCTCAATTTGTTTCTCTTCAAGATCTACTGTGGTTGAGTTCATACAAGCCAAAGCCCGCCCTCATTAGTGTACTCAACAGCCCGGGTCCCATTTGTAAAAATTACGACTGGCCTGAAGTGGATGCCTGTCTGTTCTTCCGGGGGCGGTAGAGTGCATCCCATGAGGAACGCACTCAAGTGAGACCCTGCTTGTCCCCGGGGGTACTAGGTAGTGCATACTTCACCCAGAGAAGGAATCAAAGTGATTTTGGAGGATCTTCACATAGATATTAACAGCTGAGCCCACAGCACTAGGGCATCGCTGTAACTTTAAAGCAAGGGTGCAGCCATTGTAGTGATAACAGGATGGGACACTTAAAAGAAGTTTGAGACACTTAAAAGAAGTTCCACCAGAGCGAATGAACGCAGTTTCTTGGCTGATGGGAAACTGATAACCGAAGCATACAGAGGAACTATTGTACAGCCCATAGAAACAAAAGAAAAGTAAGTGGCAAGTACAGGAACCAATGAAAAGCAAGGGGACGGGATGTAAAGGGATGTAAGCCCCTTTTGAGATTTATATTCAATACAAGAGATTTCACAAGAACAGCACAATAGATGTGCAGGTGAAACCTAAAAAGGCTATTTACTAGTTTATGCATCAAAGCTAGAACTTGGGAAAGCATTGGCACACTGCCAATGCCTGAGTGAAGTGTCCTCAAACTTGAGTCAGACGGTCTCTGTTTGGAATATTTGTCACAATCAAGTCTGTACTGCGAGTCAACTAATGACAGGTTGTATACACAACTAAGTGGTCAGAAATGTAAATAGTCTGGATGCCACCAGCAGAGGCACACCTAAAGCAGGCCCTTTCACTGTCTTGAATTAAACACAAGAAGAGAATAAAACAAAAAGACAAGACTGCCAAAAACAAAACAATATGAAATCTCAGAGTGAAGTCAGCCAATGGCTCAAGGGGGCTAATACATTGCCCTGAATACATGTTAAAGTAGGTGGAAGGCAAATGTGAATGACAGGAAACACAGATTAACTGAAGTTTGGCTGAAACCCCTAGAAGTAACTATGTTATGCAGGTAATTTTAGTAAAATCAAAAGCTTTTGCTAACACTGCACAAAAAACAGTCAAACAGTCTGGCATTGGCTGCACGCCTCTTGCCTTTGAGAAAGAAAGCTCAGAACAAAGAAAGAAACATAGAAAGAAAAAATAGAGAAAGCAAGAAGGCAGGCAAAAAAAGCAAGATAGAAAAAAGGTAATAAAGAAAGGAGACAAGAAAAAGGCCAAGAAGGAAGAAAAGAGAAAAAAGAAGAAAAAAATAAATCAGACAAGGAAAAAGGCAGGGAAGAAAGAAAAAAGCAATAAAGACAAAAGGCAAGGAAAAAGACAAGAGAGAAAGAAGTCAAAAAAAAGGGCAAGAAAGAAAGAAGGCAAGCAAAAAGGTAAGTATGAAAGAAAGAAAGAGATAGGAAAAGAAGGAAAGTCAGAGAAGGGAAGAAAAGAAAAGAATAGAGAGAAGGAAAGAGAAGAGGGAAATAAAAAGTAGGATATAGAGAAGGAATGAAAGAGAGAAGGAAAGATAGAGTGAAAGAGAAAGAAAGAAGGAAACAGAAGGAAGCAAAAGGAAGAATGGAAAGTGAGAAGAAAAGAATGAGGGAATAAAAGAAGGAAAGAAAGTGAGTAGGAAAAAGAGAGAACGAAAGAGAAAAATGATAAGGAAAGAGAAGGAAAGATGGAATGAAAGAAGAGAAAAAAGAAAGAAAGAAAAAGAATGAAAGGAAAGAAAAAGCAAGAAGGAAAGAGAAAGAAAGAAAAACGGAAGGAAAGAAAGAATGAAAAATATTTGGAAAGTAAGAAAGAAGGAGAGAAAGAAAAAACAGCAAAAAGAGGTTAACTTAAAACAGAACAATGGACTGAGTCTGGTATACTGTGAAATAGCAGCAGTTAGAAAAACAAAACACTTCAAAGGGAATTTACAACAGCATTGGCAGGAGAGGGTATGTGATAAAGATAGAATGTGTATCAAAAGCATCCTTCTGTCACATCAGGTTTTAAACACAAAGGCAACACTAATGTAATTATAAAGTAAAAACAAAAACACTGGCACTGAAGGGAACTAGCTTGAGTGCAGATGTGCTCCATTTGGGAGAGCAAAATGCAGTTACTCAAAGTGAAGTTAACCAGTGGCCTAAGTAGGCTGTACCATTGCCCTATGTTATACGTTGTAGTGGGCGGAAGCTAAATGAGAAATGGCACAACAACAGGCCGATGGATGATGAGAGGTGGCTGAAAGCCCCTATATGTAATTATCATATACATATCTTAGTAAAATCAAAAGTTCTTGGCTAACACCAGACATATGTGGCCTAATGGAAAGGGCGGTTGATCTCAAATCTGGGGAACCGGGTTCGAGTCTCGACACTGATGCTCAACATCCTGTGATTCTGGGCAAATCACTTAATCTCCCTGTGCCTAACAAAAATTAATGTGTCCCTGTGTAATGCAACTGGTGCTCATGTAAAGCGCTCTGATACCCGATTGGGTCAAGTTGGTCCTATATAAAACACCAAGAAAAAAAATAGACAAGAAAACACAGGTATACAGAATTCATATAAATGTTTCCCTTTTCATATTATAGTTCTAATGATTTTGTGGCCACTTAACATTGTTTTTTTAGGTTTGTCAGAAAGGAGCAAAAAGGTGCATCCTTCAATGTTTATAATAATTTTACAATGTGTATGAATGTCATTAGACATATGCACAGTTTTAACCCTAAATGGATCCTTCTGGTCCCAGGGGGCAGACTATAAAGAACTAATTTACCTGATCCGCATGGGAGGCTCAGTTACAATGCACAGGCTCTATTATTTGTGTTCTTTTCAGAGGCATGGGCCCCAAAGCAAACAAGGATAATGTGTCCTCTAGCCCTTGGTTTGCTAGTAAAAATAACAAGACTTTTGGTGCAGTGGACTCCAGGCACCCGGTGCCACTGCACCTGCTGCACTTTTAATGGCTATGTCCCTATACCTTTTATTCACATTGTTTTTGTGCAGTGTCTAATCCACGGACATGAGGGCAAACTACAGCGTCAGTATGATACAGAGAAGTTTGATTAATATGTGCCTATGTCAATTACACTTATATTCACTATTATGCGCATGGCCTATCCCTACCCCACATATATAATTATATTGCAATTCCTGAAAGTAATATACTTAGCCTTACTCATAAATCAAATTACATGCTAGACCAAATACAGCTCAACATAAGTAATACCTTCAAAAGAAGGTGTTTCTGAACAGTACAGATCTACAAAAAGTGCTTGTTTAAAACAGTTAATTAATATAGCACTGTACTGCACCGCTGACAGCACAAATGGTTGCTGAAGGCCCTCTTCCCTAGTTATAGACACGAGATGCAGATATGGGCCTATAATGAGGGAGAGGGCCTCTAACACCAGTTATGGCTCG
This sequence comes from Triturus cristatus, assembly GCF_964204655.1. Taxonomy (NCBI): domain Eukaryota; kingdom Metazoa; phylum Chordata; class Amphibia; order Caudata; family Salamandridae; genus Triturus; species Triturus cristatus. Next base: position 312,685,886 of record NC_140593.1, on the reverse strand, counting down.
GGCAGAAGAGCTAAATTGCTATTGGAATAATCCACCCACTGATGGTATAATGTTTTATAATAAACCTGGAGAAGCAGAAAGACAAGCAATGGAATGTTGGAGTAGAAGGTACTAGACATTATTGGCCCTGAAATATGCCACTGTCTTCCATGCAGATCTCAACATTCAAAAGTTGCAATAAAAAGTGCATTTACAAAATAATATCAAATACATAATTTAAACTAGTGCTGACCATAGTTACCGATGTATTATCGGAACTCATGCAAGGACTACATTCAGTCTTGGACGCCACCCTTGTCAGTGGCAGCTCGCCAAGGGAGTGCTGCGGGACGGTGGGGCGGGGCGAGGGTAGTAAACTCTGACGTACGGTGGTACGGAGTTAAGTAAATAAATAAGACCATTTACATTGCGCTCGCTGCAATGCCAAATCGGCGATGCAGCGCGCGCTATGTAAATTGTTTTATTCACTTATTTATTTACTTAACTTCATACCGCCGTATGCTAGAGTTTACTATGCCCCACCCTGCCTCTCCCCTGCCCCGCCCGCCTCACCGCCCCGCAGCACTCCCTCGGCGAACCGCCAGTGGCCCTTTTAGATGTTTATAATAAAGAATTATTGCCATTACGGTACCTGCAATTTAAAGTTTTACCCAGCTGTAAAACTGAAAATGTTGTGATTTCGCCATCAAGTTCTCCAAGTCGTGGCACATTTGAGATGTTTGAGCACAAAAGGTAACCACACAGTACATCTCTGCAATAAAACAACACAGCTATTACAAAAAAACACGGAGAATTTCATAAAATTTCATAATTGTTGTACACAGAATTATACAACACAGTGCAATCTGTACAGCAAATAGCAAGCAAGTTTGTCACTGCAGCATGTTTTATATTGTGAGAAAGTCATACTTTTTGACATGATCACCCCCATTTCTTGACTGATACTGGCAGTAGCTGACTCTGATTGTGTCCTGGGTTCTGCAAACCAGGGCCAGAGCTCTGTGTAAAAGGTATAAGGTAATTAGGTGTAATTACAATTAATATGACAACCTACCTGTAAGCCACTAGTATAAGGTAGGGCATGTAGGTCTAGAGGCCAGGTAGATTTAATGCATGTAAGTGTGCACTCATGTGTTGCCTGCTGAACATGTATATGCCAGCCCTGCTTTGCAAGCTGCTATTAAAATAAAAAGATGTCCCAATTCGATTTTGGAATTGAAGGTACTTCCAAAGTCTTAAACTACCTTAATTGTACATATACGTCACCCCTAAAGTCTGCCCTAGGTGCCCCAGGGTAGGGTGCAATTTTAAAATAAACAGAGATATTATAAAAGATGTTTTATATGCCCTGGTGAGGGAAAAACTGCAAACTCAGTTTTTCCGCATTGTAGTACATTAGCTTAATAGGCTAACATGGGAATACTTAATACAATAAAGTATACCTTATGACAGGAGTGAGGTGAAATATTAATTCAAAGACTTAAAAGACTAGTTATGATAAATCCAACAACTTGCCACGGGTAGATTTACTATAACTATTACAAAACAAAGTTATAGAACTTGATTTTTAGGTGTGCCAAAATCCAGCCTTCTAGCAGCCTCTCCTGATTGGCCAGCCTTCGACAGGCTGAGTCAAACTACTCTAATAGAGTGTGAGTGAAGTGGCCTGCATAGAGACAACGGACAACTAATTGGAGGAGATCTGCAGCTGTAGAGCAAAAAGGCAGGATGGGGTGGATTAGCCAAACAAGTCTTCGAAGAGGGAATGACAGGTAGGACAGGATACAGGCTCACCCCCGCTTTCTGCAACCCCAGCCAGACAGGAGCCCCAGTAATTGAATTAGCAGAGGGGTTGGAAGGGGATTGTTAGGGAAAGGTAGCCACGCTATTGGGTTAGCTTATCCAGATCTTAACCTCCAGGAGAGAGCTTCCCAATTCTGGATTTTGTCAAACAGTGCTTTCTGGGACAAGGATATGCCACACTTTGGAGGAAGCTGTCATACTTCTGGGTGGTACCTTGTACCCCATTGGTCAGAGGTGCCCCCCAGAGTGTCACCCAAGAACACTGGAGAAATATGGGAGAACTGCCCAGCAACACAGATCCCTGCCTGAAACTACAAGAAGAAGGAGGACTGTCCTGCTGAATCCCTGGACTGCACTAAGAGGACTGCACTCTTAAGGACTACACCTGCTGCACAGTTTGGTCTTCAGCCCATAAGGACTTTGTCTTGCTTTGAAAAGTGAAGAAGTGGACTCCCTGAAATCAATAGGTTAAAAGAGCTCCACCTGCATCATTGCCAGCAAGAAGAAACCAACTGATCACCTTCTGCTGGCCTTTAAAAGATCTGGCAAGGTCCATTGTGGGAGACGTAGTCCCAACATCCCAAAGAGCAACTCAGAGCTTCTAGAACCTTGGATTAGTGTTGTGGACACTTTGGAACCCCAAAAGGACCTTCTAAAGAAGCTCCAGAACTTTGGAGACCTTTGGGAAATTGTTGATAAAAAGCTCCATAAGTGGACCAACCCGTCGTCGAAAGTCAAGTTGCCGACGTTGAACCGCAACATGGCCTGAATTTCAGGTTTATCCCACTGAAAGCACTGGAGCTCAATACTTCCAGGATTTCACCATGGCCTCACGCTGAACCAAGCTTCCACCATCTGCTCGAAACCTAGCCTGATGAGGAGCTTCACTCGACGTCGAAAGCAAATTCTACAAAAAAGTGAGTACATCAGAAGACTGGGCCCTACAGCTCATAGTATTTGATCCGCGCTCCATCATGGTCGGCCTGAAATTTTGACTTTGGCACTAGGAAGTGTTTCATCTTTAAAAATTCATATCTCTGGCTCCGTACATATTATTTTTGTCATTTTGATGTCAATTTAATCATACAAATATTTCCTTTTCATTCATTGGTGTTTGATTTTTATTATGAGTTGTGTCTTACTTATTTAATGTACTGGTCTTATTTAAAATGCTTTACATGCCTGCCTCCTAAGTTAAACCTGCCTGCTTGCAGCCAGCTATCAAGGGTTGAGCACAGGAATAATGTATTAAAACCTTGACTGGGCCTTATATTGTGATTGTGGCCTTATTACTAGTGGTAGGTTCCATACTTACCCCTACTAATAAACCACATTCTAATATATATGTGCTGCACTATGTACTTAACTTTATTAACATGTACACAAAACTCATGATATGTATATGTTTGAAGTTATAATCTATTAAAAATCTTTAGATCTTCTTTTTGTATGATTAGAATGTCATGGTTTGTATGGACCCTCAACTTGCAACCAGCCCTTTATGATGACTGAAAATATAAAATAAATATGTATTATTCTCGGATGGGAATTTTGTTCGTTACTTGACTTCCAAAAACACAGCCCTGGTATTCATATCTTTATAAGATGTTAAAGGAAAACTTGTAAAAACAGAAGAAACCCACAAATTAAATTTACAAGTAAATATAAGCTCTGCTTTTATCGTGACCACACAAAGAGCACAGATACTATAAATGAACAAATCTATGCAGCACTGAATATTCTTTTTTATTTGTCTAGTGGACTATATTGCATGAAACATTTGGCTCATGCCTATACTTGCAAATTCTGTATAGTGCCTCCACTACTACACATCATTAGTCTTTGACTGCACCCACCCTCACGGGTTCTTCAGCACCCCTTTCAGTATGTTTGGTGGAGGGTAGGCCTATGGGAACTTGACAGCATGGCTCCTTCCGCACTGTTGTTGTCTTTGTAGACACACCTTCAGACCGCCATTGGATGAGGTCAAACCCTCCCCCCCCAAAAGGGATTGCTCACATTCCAGTGTAGGGTGTTGCTGATGCTGTATGCCCCCTTCCATAGAATACCCTGGTGTGGTACTAACTGGTCTGAACGATGATATTCCTTGGGTTTCACTATGAGATAGTATTCACTCACTGAGTAATAGTCATTGGGTTTTACTATGAGACAGTACCCTTTCATTGAGTAAGAGTCACTGCTTTGTTATGTACAGTTGCATTATAATCTGACTTATAGAAATACATGTAGTTTTCTATTGAGTGTATTTCTTCTTTGTTGTGGACGGATGGTCTTTTAGATTGCCTGTTTGACAATGGGTGGTTACTATTTGTGCCACTGTTTCTTTAAGAGTTGTTGACTCGCCAAGGATATTTTGTGTTTCTCTACTTTGTAGTGTACGGATGGGCTTTTTGAACAGCCTGGTTGACAATGGGTTGTTACTATGTGTGTCACTGTTTCTTTCAACGAAACTGTCGACTCGCCATAGATATGCAAGGCGCATGCGCTGAATACGGGACAATTTTTCCACATAGACGCTTTGTTAGCATCTGAATTGAGCATGCGCGAGAATGCGGTGCGTAGCCACACCGGTTGCAAATTACTCAAGGTTGTTGGAGGATATATAAGACCATGCTCCTCCACCCAGCACTCACCTCCGGCAGCAGGCTCTATCGGACTAGAGGTACCGACGGACAGGTGAGTGCGGGCGTTGGTTTTGGAGCTGATTTATTTCATTTTTCTATTTACTCGATACCGGACACGCTTTTCAGAATCAGTTTCGTGTCCTAGACCTAATTACGCAATTGACGTGAGTACGTAGGCTGGGGGCTGCTACTTTGACTTATAGTAATTCTCTCTGAGGTACCAACATCGCGCATTTTAACAAATGCATTTGTTGGTCATCATCAAAAAAAAATAATAATTCCGAGGTGGCTGGATTTATTTAATAAATTTTACAGACCACAGCGGTTGCAACGCTTGTTCGTTTGATCGCCACCGTGAACGGTATAATGTTCCAATGGTGTGTTATGTGGCGTTTGCTGATCTGACAGTTTCTGATAAACTTGGGCACATATTCTTTTTCTGAAACAAGATAAGAGAGATGTTGGTTTGTTAGTACTTTTGACACACAACTCTCTCTGTTTAAGATAGTTATGCAGCATTGGAACAAATGCTTATTTTAATTTAGTCTCTCGTATTGAATCCCTTTTTCTTTTTCTTTCTTAATTGGAACTACACTCACCGAGCTGGTTCACCAAAAACGTCTATGAATAGGGTTATCTTTATTATTAGACGAATAGGTGTTAACGATTTTTCCATATATTGAGACTTATACTCTACACAAAAAAAATGTACGTTCCTTTTTAGTGCGGGGCCCCCTTCCTGAGCAGTTGCCAGGTAGAGGTGAGGTCCTGTACCCAGCTGTGGCGGGTAAGGTGTTTATTTTCGCTTTATAATAATTTTTGTGGATCCCTTTTTCAGCATGATCACATTCGTGATATATGTTATTTATACCTGACATTTGTTATATTTCCTTTGTTACAGGTATCAGCACATTTTGATAAGTGACGGACGCATGACTTTATATTGGTCTGATATCCTTTTTTGTTCTTTCACTTTATTGTAAGCAGCAGCATCTTTCTATGAGGTCCTGACGAAAGCCTGATCAAATTTGGATATGTAGGGCTGAAACATGTTGACCACTAACCATCATATTACAGCGGTTTAAATCCATACCGTTGGTGCACTGCCATTTTTACCCTGACAGTAGGCACATCTTTATTAAAATGTTGTTCTGATGCCTTCTCGCTAGTTTTAGCTTTCACATTCCTTCACATTTTTTCATAATTTCTCTTCTTTTTTTGCGCTGCGACCTAACTCACACATTTTTGCTCACCATATGTGGATTTAGTAAATCCTCCATATCCTAAACAAAACATCCCTGAGCTCCTCCCTCTCAGAGAGGGTGTTGTAGCCCTCAAAGGAACTAGGATTTTCCTTTGGGAGGAGAGTCCCTATGATAAAGCATGTCACCTTTGGTGATTGAGGGATTACGTCCTTTAAAGGGATCTGCCCTTACATGTAACCTTTGACTATTAACCATCAATCAATTGTTTGATGATTATCCCATTTATTCATTTATGCAGTTTATGTTAATGGATACTGTAGACCCTAGGATTTCTATGTTTGATAACTAAGTGTGTGCCACCTCATGGGTAGCGAAAAGTTAGAGCATCCCACAAATGCCTCATTAAGCACATTTCAGTGCATGTGACATTTTGCAGGCCCAAACGCAAAGCTGTTTCCTTATTTGCATGAATCATTTCATATATGCAAACAACGGAATGCCAACTCTATTGAGTTGCTTCTAGTTTTGCAACTCTGTAATGCATATTGGAGAAGGAGCTACAACAAGTGTCTACAGCTCCTTCTGTGATACTAAAATGCAGATTGAGGAGCACATTAAAAGGAGCAGAAATATGTCTTGTGCCTCTATGTACCTATGATAACACGGACTGTGCTGATAATGAGAATGTTTCCTATAGATGATAAGATTTCTTATTTATGTTCCTATCCAGTTATGCATCCAGGAACCCTAGCTTTCAGACAGCGAACAGGATATATGCAGATGCACAATCTAATATTCAATTTTTTACCAATGTTGTGTGAGGGGAGGTGCCACTGATCATTAGAGGTGAAGTCTTGAGTGGGTCTTTATGCCCATTCCTTCCTTCAACAGTGGTGATGAATAGCATATTACTCTTTGAGGACCTGCAAGTAGATTTATGTCATAGTGTTCTGTAATGTGTAGCAGTTATAAACAAAGGTATTTAAACGAAACCAGGTGACTGCGGGTTAAATCCATGCACTGAGATAAAATCACAATAAATAGGCCTTATGACAAGCAAACTTGTTTCCTTTGTCAAAGCGTTGCAACATGGATTCTGTGGCACAGTGAACAGTGATTGCTCATATCAGGCAGTACTCCAGTAATAATTTGAAATGTGATTTCTACACTGTAGTAATAAATACGTGGATGTGTGTGTATCAGTGTGGTTGCTCTAAAAAAATAAAATCTGATATTGATCTACATTTAATTTCGCCAACATGGCACAAGTATATTTTATGCCCTGCTAGTGAAAAAAATTTGGGGCACTCCTGAACTAAAACTACTCCAGTTATATGGATTTAGTGCAATGACCTACACATAATGAAATAAGTTCCTACTTTGCTGAAAGAAGTAAGCTGGCAAAGTTACCCTTGATTTCTGAATACTTCTTTTGCGATATATGATTTTTTGGAACTGTCTGCTTACATTCTCACTGGATTTTGGCTTTTATTTCTCATTTAGTGTGATAGGGTGCTTCTTAAGTAAGTAGAAAGATCTATTTTGCTATATATTATATTACTATATGTTAGAACCCTCATTATCCAAATGTTTAATTTCCTTTTCCTACTGTATGTATGCATTTTCTTTTGGAGTGTCCTTGGATCTGTAGTTGGACTTTAATATTCTATTTTTTGATCTATGTGTTACATTTAATTAGAGACTATACAATTTTGCGAACTGCCATGTTCAAAATTATGCTCTATTTTACCAAAGTTTATCTGTAATTTATGAACTCATGAGTGCATAGTTTATTGATAATCTAAATCTAGCTAAATAAGCATTTTCTCCGGCCAGTGACCAGGCTCATATAAGCAGCTATATCATCTGAATGCAATCGCATATTTGTAAAAAGTTATTATTTACAATTGTCCATGTTTGCCTTAAAGCAAATGGTAATCACTCAGTTGCTGATTTTAGTACCAAGTTATAAAAACATATATTTACTCTGGTACCCAGCATTATGTACGCATTACTCATGTTTGTTGTTGTGTGGTGCAGCTTTAGAACTGTCATTCTCTGAGTGTATCATGGGCTCAAACATGGCAGACCCATTCCATGTTGAATTACTTATTGAGTTTTACTGACCACTCAATTATTTTTAGCTTGGGCGAAATGCATCAGCCTTGCATTTAAGCTTTCTGGTAAAGCTCTCTGTGCCATTCATACAGATCTCTGTGCCTCTAGATAGGAATTCTCACAGTAGCCATGTTTTTTGCTGAATGACTTTGTGTTAGACTCATTTCACGACTATGTGCCCACAGCTCTTTTCTGCTTTTCTTTGCATGGCTTCCATCCCTCCAGGCTCTGCATCATACGTATTTTTGGGACCAGTGCAAGACATATTTGGGGCCATCTCTACGGAACTCTGAATTTATTACCCATATTTGTGGTTTTGCAATAATAATATTTTACATGCAATTCAGATTAAAATACGACCTATGCACATGGTGCGACGTTAGCTAGAGAGGGAAATGAAGTGTAAAGAGGGGTGATGGAGAAGGGTTTAGCGAAATAAAACCTGCTCGGGTCAAACCTCTCCTTGTGTGTATTATTAAAAAAAGTTGTGTGAAAATTAACAGTGAATAACTAAAAATGGGGAGACCATGAAATTGTGCAAGTGCGTGCTGGAAGGAGATTAGTATTTCCAGTACTTTTCTAGTAGGCTGCAAAGGTGAATGATTAATGTAGAAATAACAGCAGAAAGAATAATAATGGTAGAAGCTGAGTTTTAAAAGAGACATTTTCTCTTTGCATTAGCTGTCCAAAACTGTGCACATAACGAGTAGAGAAATGCAAAGCATTAATAATGGAGTTTTGTTGTGCTATGATATTTACTTGTGCATTTGTTTTTCCTAGAGAAAAAAGCACACTTTACTGTTCTGCAGAGAAGGCCTCAGAATTTTTTTAGGTTTAATTTGCTTTCTAAAACGTAGGCAGCAAAAAAAATTATCTTGTCCTTAGAGAGTTCCTGAAGATGGCCATGGTTGTGCGGAGGAAGTAATGAATGTTATTAATGGAATGTGGACAATCGTGTTTTTATTTTTATGTTTTATTTTATTTATGAATTTTCATATTATGACAATCAAGAAAAAGCAGCATCATGTTCACATTTGTACAGAATACACAGCAGCAAGTTGATATATCATCAGGTATTTCAGGAATGATATAGAAACGTACATACTACCAAAAATACACAAGATGTACATTATCATCATACAGAATGTCATTAGTCAGTAGGGTTGTTTAACATATATGCAGTGAATGGACCTCAAATGTCACGCGGCCTTGAAGCACTGGGCAGGTCCTCCCCATAGCAGGTAAGTTGATCCTGACAATAGGCTATATCCCTTAACCAGTGTACTGGCTGCGGCGCAGGTCTGCCATTCCAGTGAAGTGAGAACGTGCGTTTCACGAGTAGTAGTGCTATAGCTACCAACTTCCAATTGACAGCCGTAAGATTAAGTACATTTCCTAGCAAGGAAACCGTCATATGACATTCTATTTTTTCACCCACCGTTTCTGTTAAGGCCGCCGTGACTTTCCTCCAGAAGTCAGCCACTTTGTGACAGCTCCATGCCAAATGTTGAAAATCTGCATTATCGGCGCCACATCTTTTACAGCAGTGCGAGTCCCTCAAGCCATACTTGCAAAGTTGCGCTGGTGTGTAGTACATCGTTTGGTGGACATATTTATAATGTATAAGCTTAAGATTCCCATTTGCAACAAACTGACCCGTTAATTTACAGCATCCTGCCCATTCATCCTCTGTCAGCGGTTGGCGTAAAATAGCATTCCATTTTCCCATGGGGCCCACACCAACAGTCGCCTCATCCATCTGGGAGGCTGCATATAGGCGAGTAACTAGTTTATTCTGAGTTTGCGTAGTATATATAAGTTGTAGAGCCCCCAGAGTTGGTGGTCCATCAGGAAAACATGGGTATAGCGACCGCACCACAGCTCGTAGTCTACTGTATATAAATGCCAACATGACAGAGCCTTCCCTGTCCCCTATAAAACTCTGGAGATCTATAAATTTCCCATTGGGATAGATCTTACCCATGGCATGCGCCCCTGCATTGTGCATATCCTTTAGGGAACCCGTTCACTCGTTATGGATGGACCAGTGGCATTGCTGGTGCGTACAACAGGAGCCTCCGTGCACGCCTCCCCAGTTCATCCCAAGCATGAGACATACATTGTACTGTATCCACTTCATCCCTTTCGAAGACAGTGGTCTTGTTAACAATCATAGCTTTAAGTGGTATTGGGTGAACCGCCCCCGCTTCTACTGCAACATGTAGTTTAGCGTTTAGCCAGAAAAAGGCATATTGTGCTTGTGCTTGCATATCTGGTACCGTAAACCCACCCATCTCATACGGCAATGTCAGTGTCTCCCATTTAACTCTTGGTTTTTTACCTCCCCAGACTAGCGTAATCAGTAATGCATGTAATGTAGTAAAAAAATTTTGCTTCAATTGAATGGGAACCGTTACAAACAAGTAAAAGAACTTCGGGAGGACCACCATTTTGATCAAGGCCACCCTATCTGCAAACGTTAATGGTAATCAAATCCATTTGGATACTTGTTCTTCAAGTCGAGAGATTGCTGTACCATAATTGGTGCGGATAATGATCTGTGGGTCTTTATGTATCCAAATACCTAAGTATTTTACTGGATCTGTACTCCATTCTAATGGGTATCCTAATTCAACTTGCATCATACCCTCAGTCAAAGATATCACAACCGATTTATTCCAATTAATTGCAAGGCCAGAATGTCTCTCAAATCGATCATACTCTCTAATAAGTTGTTCCAAGTGCACCGCTGGTTCACGCACATACAAGACCATGGCGTACATGGATACCGCTAATGGCCGCTGGAGAAAACGCAGTGCCGCCTTGCCTTGGCATGTTGCTGCCTTAGTATACAGGCCAACGGCTCTAACACGACTGCAAATAATAACGGCGATAGGGGGCAGCCCTGCCTCATCCCGGGCTGAATCGGAAACGTGGCAGACGTCTGCCCATTAATATGCACACAGGCCACCGGATCCGTATATAACAACTTAATCCAATTGGTGTAAATATATGGCACCCCCATACGATGCAACACTGCGAACATGTAATGGACAATCGTGTTTGATAACATTTTACAGAGAGCTATGTGCAAGCTGCGGAAGAAATTATTGGAGTTTCCTCTGCTGAAGGCTGATGGCTGTTTCCTAAAGACAAAGCAACTGTTGAGAGTCAGGTGCACTGGAAGTGGAGTGATCAGACACCCCCTGCCTTAGCCCAATCAGAATTCTGGATTTTTGTGTTTTGATACATGGGGCGCTAGGCCTTTAGTGAATAAGGGTATAATTACTAATGTTAGAATTGTTGGCGGCGGTGCTTCTTATTTCGAGAGGAGAGGGCCTTGTTGTTGTTTTCCCTTACTTAACTGGCTGGCTGTCCTGCTTATCCTGACTCTTTAACTTTGCTCCTCATACCTTCGTGAGGGTGCCCAGCTTACTCTTCCGGCCAGATACTGGCTTTCCATACTATTAGCATTTTGTGCTATAATTATTCCTCGGTTTGTATGATATTCCAAATTTGCATTTATCTTATTTGCAAATGTTCTTTTGTCTCTTCACTTATCCATTTACTCATGGCTCGTTGTGAGATGTATTATGAATTACTGTAGTGATGTTTCTGTTGTTTGATGATCTATGATTCAAGCTGAATTGTACTTGATGATCATTCAGAATTACCTTAAAATTAGATAAAAGCATATTGAAAAGTAACCAGAGTCTGTCATTATTAATGTTATTTGATTTTAGTGTTTGAATTACTTTCTTGTTAAGGTCCTCATAAGTTACGATTCTGTCTATCTTTCGCCAATCCCTATCAACCCTCAAAGGTCCATCGGGGAGAAAGGACCTTTAAATATGAATATTATAGGTAACCTGTTTTGGTAACGTTCGTTATAAAATTACGCAGCGGAAGGGAATAGTAAGGTGTTGAAATTGGTTCCTGATGATAAAATTTGCAAAGCCACTTTCCGCTGCATCAGGGGTTAGTAGACAATGGTAAGTTGTAGGGGTGAGGGAGAGGGATGGCAAGGTGAGGTAAAGAGAGGTGAGCATCAGGTACAGAAGTGATGTACATAGAGGTAAGAAGAAAAAGGAGCACTAAGCTACAGAGAGGTGGGTGATGAAGAGACAAAGTTGAGGCGAGAGATGGATGCAGAGACAGAGAGAGAATGGTGAGGTAGAAGAGGTAAGATGAAGCATGGAGAGAGACATGAGACAAAGATCAGTGTACGAGTGAAACAGTCAGTGCAGCGGATGTTAATCTGTTGACTGCTGTGGACCCCCACTGAATAATTCTTTGAATCTAGGGATCCTTGCTGAGTCATGACTGAAAGCCTGAGGATCCCTGCATAAATTTTTTGATGATTTGAACCATAAAACAATACACTAAAAATACAGAAACAAGCATTCGTCAAACAAATACACAAATGATGAAATGTTTTATTTAACTAAGAAATATTTTTAAAACATACACTTTTTATTTTAAGAGAAAGGTTGGGGCTTTTCTAAATATAATTGAAGTCACTCATCATCCATACTATATTCTGTTTGATGCTCTTGCACTGCTCCCAAAAATCAATCTGAGGATACTAACTTAATTACAAGGTCTTTTGGGCGGGGGTAAGGTATCGGCATCCTGGTCACCGATAGAATTATCATCAATACCAACTTGGATGCAATCATTTCTACTTTGCTCCATATTCAAATTTTCTGGTGTACGATCCTCCACAGTCTCCTCGCCAGGTAAAGTTTCAACTTTACTATTCATTATTAACCCCTGCTATTCTATATTTAATGTTTCTTCTACTGTGGAAATCTGTTTTTCGATTACACCAACTGCCCCCGTAAGATAGTTTAGCAAGGTCATATTCGCATCTTTCGGCTTACTGAGGGGTTTCATTGAATTATTACTGGGTAATTTTCTTTTCCCCATTTTCAACATCCAATTATATCAACATGCAACCCCCCTTAGTTAGCTTAATTTCGTTAACCACAGATTTCTAAAACCAGTAATTATTGTGCAAGGATTAAGACAGTCAGCTTAGATAATAAAGTCCCAAAAGTGCACCTCCACTCACTGTGTGATGGAACCAAGAGAGGGGGCCCAGCCCTGCCTCCTCCACCCACTGACGGGTGCAGATGGGCCCGCCCTTGGTCCGGACGGGGCACGTGCGTGGCCCAGGCATGCCCCCACGCATCCCACGCTGTGGGTGAGAGCCTAAGTCTTTTAGCGCCTCCTGGCACTTCACAGCAGCAATGACGGCCTTCCTGTGGCTGGGGCTGCTGGACAATGGAGTTTCCTGGCCCCCGGTGATGTTCTCTCACGTCCCGCGCTGCGGGAGAGAGCCTGAGTCTTTTAGCGACTCCTGGCGCGTCATGGCGGCAATGACAGCCTTCCTGTGGCTGGGGCTGCTGGGCAAAGGAGTTCCTGCCCCGGTGATGTTCTCTCACGTCCCGCGCTGCTGGAGATAACCTGAGTCTTTTAGCGCCTCCTGGCGCATCATGGCGGCAATGACAGCCTTCCTGTGGCTGGGGCTGCTGGGCAATAGAGTTCCTGGCCCCCAGTGGTGTTCTCTCGCGTCCCACGCTGCGGGAGAGAGGGAGAGATCCTGAGTCTTTTAGCGCCTCCTGGTGCGTCGTGGCAGCAATGACGGCCTTCCTGTGGCTAGGGCTGCTGGGCAATGGAGTTCCTGGCCCCCGGTGGTGTTCTCTCGCGTCCTGTGCTGCGGGAGAGAGCCTGAGTCTTTTAGCGCCTCCTGGCACATTCACAGCGGCAATGACAGACTTCCTGTGGCTGGGGCTGCTGGGCAATGGAGTGCCTGGCCCCCGGTGATGTTCTCTCGCGTCCCGAGCTGCGGGAGAGAGCCTGAGTCGTTTAGCGTCTCCTAGCTCGTCGTGGCAGCAATAACAGCCTTCCTGTGGCTGGGGCTGCTGGGCAATGGAGTTCCTGGCCCCCGGTGATGTTCTCTCACGTCCCGCGCTGTGGGAGAGAGCCTGAGTCTTTTAACGCCTCCTGGCGCGTCACGGCGACAATGACGGCCTTCCTGTGGCTGGGGCTGCTGGGCAATGGAGTTCCTGGCCCCCGGTGATGTTCTCTCGCGTCCCGAGCTGCGGGAGAGAGCCTGAGTCGTTTAGCGTCTCCTAGCGCGTCGTGGCAGCAATAACAGCCTTCCTGTGGCTGGGGCTCCTGGGCAATGGAGTTCCTGGCCCACGGTGATGTTCTCTCGCGTCCCGCGCTGCGGGAGAGAGCTAGAGTCGTTTAGCACCTCCTGGCGCGTTGTGGCAGCAATGACAGCCTTCCTGTGGCTGGGGCTGCTGGGCAATGGAGTTCCTGGACACCGGTGGTGTTCTCTCGCGTCCCGTGTTGCGGGAGAGAGCCTGAGTCTTTTAGTGCCTGCTGGCGCGTCACGGTGGCAATGACGGCCTTCCTGTGGCTGGGGCTGCTGGGCAATGGAGTTCCTGGCCCCCGGTGATGTTCTCTCGCGTCCCGTGCTGCGGGAGAGAGCTAGAGTCGTTTAGTGCCTGCTGGCGCGTCACGGTGGCAATGACGGCCTTCCTGTGGCTGGGGCTGCTGGGCAATGGAGTTCCTGGCCCCCGGTGATGTTCTCGCGCGTCCCGTGCTGCGGGAGAGAGCCTAAGTCTTTTAGTGCCTGCTGGCGCGTCACGGTGGCAATGACGGCCTTCCTGTGGCTGGGGCTGCTGGGCAATGGAGTTCCTGGCCCCCGGTGATGTTCTCTCGCGTCCCGTGCTGCGGGAGAGAGCTAGAGTCGTTTAGCACCTCCTGGCGCGTTGTGGCGGCAATGACAGCCTTCCTGTGGCTGGGGCTGTTGGGCAATGGCGTTCCTGGCCCCCGGTGGTGTTCTCTCACGTCCCGTGCTGTGGGAGAGAGCCTGAGTCTTTTAGTGCCTGCTGGCGCGTCACGGTGGCAATGATGGCCTTCCTGTGGCTGGGGCTGCTGGGCAATGGAGTTCCTGGCCCCCGGTGATGTTCTCTCGCGTCCCGCGCTGCGGGAGAGAACTAGAGTCGTTTAGCACCTCCTGGCGCATTGTGGTGGCAATGACAGCCTTCCTGTGGCTGGGGCTGCTGGGCAATGGAGTTCCTGGCCCCCGGTGATGTTCTCTCGCGTCCCGCGCTGCGGGAGAGAGCTAGAGTCGTTTAGAACCTCCTGGCGCGTTGTGGCGGCAATGACAGCCTTCCTGTGGCTAGGGCTGCTGGGCAATGGAGTTCCTGGCCCCCGGTGGTGTTCTCTCGCATCCCGTGCTGCGGGAGAGAGCCTGAGTCTTTTAGTGCCTGCTGGCGCGTCACGGCGGCAATGACGGCCTTCCTGTGCCTGGGACTGCTAAGCAATGGAGTTCCTGGCCCCCGTGGTGTTCTCTTGCGTCCGCACTCATAAACGTACTATTAAAATGTAATTTTGTGATTGCAAAATAAATGTAAACTTACACAAAAGTGTAAGTTTTCCTCTGTGAAGGTAAACTTACCTTCAAATGCTTAGAGATTAATGGTACGCATGAGAGTAGAGATATGGTCGCCCTGAATATAGATCATGTGCTTGATGTACTGTACAATTCTATTACCTTCAGGTCCCGACTGCCCACCTCAGCAGGGGGATACCTTAGTAGCTTTAATCCTTTACAGTGCACTATGTGACCTATCCTCAAATATGTCCTGGATGTTGTACTATTCTCATTGGTGAGAATGAACTCCTGGCCCAGGATAAAACTAGAAATGCTGAAATTTCCATTTGAACCTCCTTAAATGTCCAATATATCACATTGCTTGTTATTTATAATATCTACTAAACTGGCTAGATGGGGTTCATAGCCAGGAAAAAGCTTTTCTGGCCTGCACACCGTGCAATCTCAAATTGAAATTCCTGTATACATTGCAGACGTATCTTGAGTTTGCCACACTTTTAAAGAGGGCGCTGCAGTATTTATAACAGTCAGGATGATCAGGGAAGGGTTCAGGGCCCAGCCTGCCTGAGACTGAAATGCCCTCTGACAGTTGAGTGGGAGAGAGCATTTTCATTTAATAAGAAGGTCTCCAGTGATGCCTGCTTTAATTTGATGCAACATAGCTTCCTCCACAGGACATTCTTAAGCCGGTGGTGTTGCTTAAGATATATTCCTCTCATGTGAAAACTCGCTCCAAGATATGACGTTGGGATGGATGGGTTTCTGCATATTATGTGGCTATGTCCAGGGGTAGTTACGTACTGGGGGAATACTGTGTCTGAGGTAGGGTGAATTACCTATCAATGAGTAGGTCGTTAAATTCTGCGTGATGGGACTGCATCCGCCTGGCCAAAGGGGGAAAGCTCACCCAAAAGTGTGTCGTTTTGCTTGGTATTGGCTGTGTACGGATAAAGATAACATGGCTATAGTTTAATAATCCCCAGTCAGACTTGTGATGTCAAGACATGCTGGATTGGTGCTGGTGCAGGAACTGGACATGTCCAGAACCCACACCCAATCTAAAACTAAATGATGATTTGATCGAATGACGGACATTGGCCCATCTTTTATTATACCATTCGGATACATTGTCGTTTTGACTATGATGTGGCTTATTCACCTTTTTGCTGTAATGTTTATTATAATCTGCTGCTGCACATTTTTGATAGGTCTGTGACTGAATGTTGGAAAAAATGATGCAACTCATGTTGCCTGTTTCGTCTGTTCACGCTTGTGTTGTTTTAAATTTCAATAATCTGTTTAAAGAAAGTTTGTGTAAGACATATAGATTATCTCACACATGAATATGGCTCAAGTTACTTAAATATCGAAGCCCCAAGCAAATGTCATAGTACGTTTACCACCCCATTTTGGCAGGAAGACAGACATTTCAGATGAATATTCATGTAATACTTAGTGGATGAATCATTGTCTTCTGTTCTTGACAATCCTACATATGTGCCGTTCTTGACGGATTTTCACAAGCTAGTAAATACTCCCATAAAGGAGTCTTTGACTTTTAATGCCATATGTGAACATAAGTCACTACACTAGACACACATAAGGTGGAGTAATGTCATCATCTAACATCATAGAATTACGAATTTTGGTCTTGTAGGGCTGGACCTCGTATTGCTGAAATGAGAGCAGGAATTCTTTACCTAGGGATTGGTCATATATACCATTTCTACTCCCCTTATTGACCAATGCTGGACCCCCAACCTTTCAAGTTATTTCATCCACTGAAATAGATTCCTGGTATGTGCAGTTCTATTAAAGAATCATGTCGACATGTATTACAATTAGTATAGTTTCACTTTACATTGTATAATTCCTTATGTCAGAAAAAGGCTAAATATTCTATGTGATCCTTATAAAAAGCGGAGACTTGTCATGGCACCACTGTTTTTGTATTTACAAAGGAATAATCAAATATATTGCTCAACCAACTGAACAGTTATCATGCTGTTTTAATACAGTGTCCTGCACTCAGCTTTTGTGATGTTTGTCTCTTTTCTGTCTCTTTTCTGTCTGTTTGATCTCTCAAGCATATTTCATTTTTAGGGCTCGGTCACCCCTTTCTGACTACAGAGAGTCCTGCTACTGAGATAGAGGCAAGATCAAGGACAGACCCACACCACACCACACTCTCACTATTTGGTTGCAATGCTTTGTGCAACAAACAAGCAAGACTACAAAAAACTAAAATAAAAAAAGATTTAACAAACCAGGTACTTAGTAGAACAGTTATTAAATCATATGTATAATGGTCACTAAATACATTTGTATTACAAATATGAAGTTAATTCAATATTTAAAATAATCTTATCTTGCAATCTATGCTGCCATCAAGTACAGTTATCTCTCCACTGGTGCTAAAATCAGTATTCTTTATATTGCTGGGCTAATATACTAGTGCAATGCCTACTTTTCCAAGAATTATTTCATGATCAGTCCAGTGAAATGTAAATGTGTGCTGTTGCCATTGAGCCAGAAAAAGATTTATGGAATTCCTATCACCATATATAGAATAGAAAGTAGAAAGACAACATCAATATATCAAAGGCATTCTGGATGTTATGATCAAAGAGACTCTGTTGAGTACATATATATATATTGTTGTCAGTGATATTTATATATACACAAATATATATATATAGTGGGCCCGATTCACAGAACTAACAAGACAAAATCCTAAACTTACTACCATTTTGGTATTCACAGAAGGCACTTACTCATTTTGGTATTCACAGAAGGCACTTACTCATTTCGGTATTCACAGAAGTTAGGAGTCCTAACTTTAGGACTCCTAAATGCCTTCTGTGAATACCGAAAGTCTTAAAATTAGGATTTTTCTCAATTTAGTAGTCCTAAATTTAGGACTCCTAAGTTTAGGACTCCTAAATGCCTTCTGTGACTACCGAAAGCCTTAAAATTAGGATTTTTCTCAGTTTAGTAGTAGTATAGTTAGGACTCCTAAATGCCTTCTGTGAATACCGAAATTCTTAAAATTAGGATTTTTCTCAATTTAGTAGTCCTAAATTTAGGACTCCTAAGTTTAGGACTCCTAAATGCCTTCTGTGACTACCGAAAGCCTTAAAATTAGGATTTTTCTCAGTTTAGTAGTAGTATAGTTAGGACTCCTAACTTTAGGACTCCTAAATGCCTTCTGTGAATACCGAAAGTCTTAAAATTAGGATTTTTCTCAATTTAGTAGTCCTAAGTCTAAACTTAGGACTACTAAATTGAGAAAAACCCTAATTTTAAGACTTTCGGTATTCACAGAAGGCATTTAGGAGTCCTAAAGTTAGGAGTCCTAACTATACTACTACTAAACTGCGAAAAATCCTAATTTTAAGACTTTCGGTATTCACAGAAGGCATTTAGGAGTCCTAAAGTTAGGACTCCTAACTTCTGTGAATACCGAAATGAGTAAGTGCCTTCTGTGAATACCAAAATGAGTAAGTGCCTTCTGTGAATACCAAAATGGTAGTAAGTTTAGGATTTTGTCTTAAGTTAGTTCTGTGAATCGGGCCCATAGTATATACACACGCGCACACACACACACACACAGACACACCCAGACACACACATACACACACACGCACACACATATTTCAACAAAAACATGCACTCCAACCCATAGTGCCATGAAACAAGCACACCATCCTATCACTGAAAGCAATAGTTGTATCCGCAGCATAGAATCCAAGTTCCATGACGTGTTTCAACCCCACTTGGTTATTTCTATTGAGTGCATGTCATTTTACTCGCAGTCTTTCATAACGTTCTATGCATTTTATGGCATCAAAAGCAGAGTTACTGACCATTTTGTATTTACCATATGATTAAGAGCCAAGTAGGGTCGAAATGTGTCATGGAATTTGGAGTCTCTGCTGTGAATAAAACTATTGTCAGTGATGAGGTGGTGGGCTTGTTTCACATCACTATGTGTTGGAGTGCGTATTTTTGTTGCAATTTGTAAGCAGTGGCACCTCCTTCACATGCCCGACCCTTTGTAGTTATAGTTAGTTCAAAGTTTCATAGAAAGAGTATTTTTTATTTCACCCTTTAACTTTGCCACCATTTGATGAATCTTCACAAATCTTTCTAAGAAAAAGTTAATCAACTTCGGCTCCTTCTTGGAAGGTTTTGGGTTGATCCAGGACCAAGATGAAAAAGGGAACCAAAATGCTTTTTTTCCATGCAATTTTCATAGGGAATTTTACACTGCACTACAACAAAAGACAGCTGAACAGAATTACCCAATTTGAAAGGAAGCTAGATCTTTACCTGGAAAGTGTGCTTTATGTAATTTGGTGTACAGTTTTGGAGAATCTGAGGTACAGAACGTATAATTATATAGACAGTTGACTCTGCAGGACTCCTGTAGGAGTCCTGTAGGAATAAAATAGAAAAATAAAGCATTCCAATTAGCTGAGAGTTTTTTTTTCTCCAATTGGCTGCCATGCTGCTGTTGGAGCTTGCACTCTGATTGGCTGGCTGCAAACTTCAAGAAAATGTTGCAGCCACCACATGACTTGGTCCCTGTGTCCTGAAAAAAAATAAAATAAGATATAAGCGGGAACAATGGGGTACCCTGAGCACCTGGAGCTGGTGGGGGGACCCTTTCCCCCGAGGGGTCCCATTTTCTAAAACAAAAATGGGCACCATGATCCCACAGGAGTTAGTGCGTTTCTCTGGACTTTTGCGGGAATCCCGAGGGAGCCAGTGTGGCCTTACATTCCCTTGGGACTCCCGGTTTAGCTGTCCATCGGGGACGTTGGCAGCCTGTACAGAGGTGTTTGCTGACCGGCCAGTCCCTCACCAAACCCTACTCAATCAATCAATCAGGGATTTGTGAAGCACACTCCTCACCTGTGAGGGTCTCAAGGCGCTGCGGGGGGAGGGGGTGCAGCTCCAAATCAACCAGATGAGGCAGATCTTGAGGCTCTTCTTGAAGGCGTGCAGAGTGGGGGATCATCTGATGTTGAGCGAGAGCTCTTTCCAGGTCTTTGCCACAATGTAGGAGTAGGCTTTTACACCCGCTCTGGCTCTGCGGATGCGTGGGGTTGTGGCAAGGGTGAGGTCGGCGGAGGTTTCTCTCGGGTACGTGGAAGGAGACTCTTTTGTTGATGTATTGTGGTCCGGTATTGTGCAGGGATTTGTAAGCGTGAGTGAGTAGCTGTCGGGTTCCTTCGTGAGGGAGAGGATGAGCTGGGTGTCTTCGGTGTAGGATACTATGCTGACTCCATGCTGTCTGACGATGGCGGTGAAGGTGGACAAGTAGACGTTGAAGACCGTGGGGCTGAGCGATGATCCTTGGGGGACCAAACCCTACTGCGCATAGCCTTCACCATTTGCAAAGGTGTATGTTTACATTCCAATTCCAGGCAGGGATTAACAGGGAGGTGCCATAGGTGCACCCCAACCAGAGCCGCTAAGGCATGGAGACCCTGCTAGGGGCCCTCAAAGTCACTTTCTGACAGGCTTTTCGTGTCATAAAGGCCAATATTAAAAGCCTGTCGGAAACCAACACCATAATCCTCACGGTGGAAGCGCCGTTCATAGGGAATTATGTGTGGCATCCGACTGGCCGGTTTGAACTCCTACCGCCTAGATTGTAATTAGGCGGTCAGACTTTTTAAACCTACGATGTCAGTCTGTGAGCCTCTGATGAGCGGTAGGAGGCTCACCAACCGACATCATAATAGAGCCCAAAGTGTTATAAGAAACAAAAGCAAACCTGAAATAAGTGTTAAAAGAGTGGTACTTCCCATAAGACGTTGAATTTAACCAAAGCAATATCTTTCTTGTGTGTGAGACACCACTCTTGCAGGACTCTAGTGAGACACTCACAGGACTCTGATGGGATTGGGAAAGTTAAACACTGGTCAATTTTTACAAAATAAGACCGAAAATATCTTCCTTTAGTGGTTCACGTAAGAAAACTCTAGGGTCAAATTCAAGGAAAGAAATCCTCTTTTTCTCTTTAAATAGAATTTATGTGCTCTTTCAAGACGTCCATGGGAACCAGAACAGGAAGTAAAGCCCACTCAGAGTTCCCTTTTCTTGTCTGTGAGACTCCCATGAGAAGTCCCATGGTATCTGTGGGACTACCACCAGAGCAGGAAACTATTATGCTCCCTCTACGCTTTGTGTGCAGACTGTGCATCAATCAATCAATCATAGCATTTATAAAGCGCACTACATGCCCGTGAGGGTCTCAAGGTGCTGGGGGGGGGGAGTTGCTACTGTTCAAAGAGCCAGGTCTTGAGCAGTCTCCTGAAGGTTAGGAGGTCTTCGGTCTGCCGCAGGTGGATGGGGAGGGTGTTCCATGTCTTGGCAGCGAGGTGGGAGAATGATCTGCCGCCGCCGGTCACTCTTTGGATGCGGGGGACGGTGGTGAGGACGAGGTCTGCGGAGCAGAGCTGGCGGTTGGGGGTGTAGAGGCTGAGACGGCTGTTGAGGTACGCTGGTTTGGTGTTGTGGAGTGCCTTGTGTGTGTGGGTGAGGAGTTTGAAAGTTATCCTCCTGTTGATGGGAAGCCAGTGCAGGTCTCTCAAGTGGGGTGTGCTATGGCTGCGGTGGGGTATGTCGAGGATCAGGTGTGCAAAGGCGTTCTGAATGCTTTGGAGCCGTTTCAGGAGTCTGGCCGGGGTCCTGCGTAGAGTGCGTTTCCGTAGTCCAGTCTACTGCTGACGAGGTCCTGGGTGACCGTCCTTCTTGTTTCAGTGGGGATCCACTTGAAGATCCTGCGAAGCAAGCGGAGGGTGTTGAAGCAGGAGGAGGAGACGGCGTTGACCTGCTTCGTCATGGAGAGGGTGGAGTCGAGGATGACCCCTAGGTTGCGAGCATGGTCGGTGGGTGTAGGGGGTCCTCCTAGTGCAGTCGGCCACCAGGAGTCGTCCCAGGCTGAGGGGGTGGATCCGAGGATGAGGACCTCCATCTTGTCCGAGTTCAGCTTTAGTCGGCTGTTTCTCATCCAGTCGGGGACGGCCTTCATTCCTTCGTGGAGGTTGGTTTTGGCGGTGTGGGGGTCTTTTGGTGAGGGAGAGGATCAGCTGGGTGTCGTTGGCGTAGGATAGGAGATGATGTTGAGGTCATGTCGTCGTGCGACGTGGGCGAGCGGTGCCATGTAGACGTTGAATAACGTTGGGCTGAGATGTGAGCCTTGGGGTACGCCGCAGATGATCTTGGTGGCTTCGGAGAGGAAGGGGGGGAGGCAGACGCTCTGTGTTCTGCCGGAGAGGAAGGAGGTGGTCCAGTCCAGGGCCTTCTCTTGGATTCCGGCGTCGTAGAGTCGTGTTCTTAGTGTGTGGTGGCAGACCGTATCGAAGGCGGCTGAAAGGTCCAGGAGGATGAGGGCCGCGGTTTCTCCATTGTCAAGCAGGGTCCTGATGTCATCGGTGGCGTCGATGAGTGCAGTTTCGGTGCTGTGGTTGCTGCGGAACCTGGACTGGGACAGGTCCAGGATGCTGTTCTCCTCGAGGAAGCTGGCTAGTTGTTTGTTGACGGCCTTTTCGATGACCTTCGCCGGGAACGGGAGCAGGGAGATGGGTCGAAAGTTCTTGGGGTCCACCTTGGGTTCCTTGAGTAAGGCGTTGATCTCTGCATGCTTCCAGCTCTCCGGGAAGGTCGCTGTCTCGAAGGAGATGTTGATGGTTTTCCAGAGATGGAGTGCGATGGTGCTGCTGGTTTTGTTGAAGATGTGGTGTGGGCAGGGGTCTTCCGGGGATCCGGAGTGGATGGTGTTCATGATCTTGATGGTGTCGTCATTGTTGATGTTGGTCCAGGTGAGCAGGCGGTTGGTGGTTGTGGGAGCGGGGGTCTCAGCGGTTGCCAGGGTGGTGACGGCATTGACGCTGTCATGGATGTCTGTGCTCTTGCGATGGAAGAAGGTGGCCAGCGAGTCGCACAGGTCTTGTGATGGTGGGATGTCGTTGGTGTTGGAGCTGGGGTTGGAGAATTACTTCACGATGTTGAATAGCTCTTTGCTGTTCTGTCCGTTGTTGTCTAGGCGGTCTTTGAAGTAGGTCCTTTTGGCCAATCTGATGAGGTGGTGGTGTCTGCGGGTGGCGTTCTTGTGGGCTGTGTAGCTTTCCGGTGTTCGTTCACGGATCCAGTTTTTTTTCGAGTTTTCGGCAAGTACGCTTGGAGGCCTGGAGGTCTTCAGTGAACCAGCTGGTTCTCTTGCTGGTGTGGGTGTTGGATGGCTTCTTGAGTGGGGGAGGGTGTTGGCGCAGTCGTCGATCCACTGTCTGAGGCTACGGGCTGCGGCGTCGGGGTCGGGTCAGTCGGATCGGTCGGGTCTGCAGGTGGGCTCTGGGTGAGGGCGGTGGTTAGCTAGTCCTCGGTGACTTTGCTCCAGCGGCGGCGAGGCATCTGCTGGGTGCAGTGGTGTGTGATGGGTTTCTGGAAGGTGAAGTGGATGCAGCGATGGTCGGTCCAGTGGAGTTCGGTGGTGCGGTTGAAGAAGATGTGGGAGCTTGCTGAGAAGATGGGGTCCAGTGTGTGGCCGGCGGAGTGGGTGGGTGTTGTGACGAGTTGTCTGAGTCCGAGGTTGGCAAGGTTGTCGATCAAGGTGGAAGAGTTGGAGTCGTTGTTGTTCTCAAGGTGGAAGTTCAGGTCCCCGAGGAGGATGTAGTCCGTGGAGGCGAGGGCATGTGTGCTGATGAAGTCGGCGATGGAGTCGCTGAACTGCGGTCGGAGTCCGGGGGGTCTGTAGACGAGGGTACCTCTGAGGGTGGTGTTAGGGTCGGTGTGGATCTGGAAGTGCAGGTGTTCGGCAGTGCTGAGGGTGACGTTGGTGTCTGTCGAGATTTTGAGAGTGTTCCTGTGGACGATGGCCATTCCTCCTCCTACTCCGTTGGTGCGGTCCTTGCGGGTGATCTTGTAGCCTTCTGGGATGGCTATGGCGATGTCGGGTACCGAGGAAGGGTTCAGCCAGGTCTCTGAGTGCATAGAGGGTGCTGGAGTCGTAGCAGAGGCGGGCGTCGTGGCGTTCGTGGGGGTCAGGGGTCCTGGCGCTGGGTGCGGTCCAGGCACGGACGGGCTTGCCTTAGGCGCGCCTTCGGTGCGCCAGCGGCGCGGCCGTGCAGCGGCTGCCGTATGAGGGGATGTGGGAGGGAGGAGCAGCTGGGAGGTGGGAGCGGGGCGGCAAATGGGAGAGCGAGGGGCGGGGCCACAGGGAGTCAGCGGCGGGAAGAGACGGGGATTACAGAAGGCAAGAGGGAACGGGGACCACAATACGTATGACAAGCGGCAAAAAGTGAATAGGCAAAACGGCACAATACAGCACAATAAGGTCTGAGCAGAAAAACTGTCTGAAAAGTGGCAGTAAAATAAGATAAGCAGCACAATACGGTTACCAGGTCAACACAAGGGGGAACAGCGCGAGCAGAGGAATGTGGGCAGGGGAAGGGGGAGTGGCGAACTCACGAAGCGGCAACAGCTGACACACAGGCAGGCACACACAGGCGGAGCTGTGCGGCGTGGGGAGCGGCCTAACCTGCAAGCAGGGTCATGGGTCACTCCCTCTACCGCGCAGCAGCCGCCATATAAGGGGATGTGGGAGGGAGGAGCAGCTGGGAGGCGGGAGCAAGGTGGCGAATGGGAGAGCGAGGGGGCAGGGCCGCAGGGAGGCAGCGGTGGGAAGTGACGGGGATTACAGAAGGCAAGAGGGAACGGGGGAAGGGGCACCACAATACGTATGACAAGGAGCAAAAAGTGAATAGGCAAAACAGCACAATACAGCACAATAAGGTCCGAGCAGAAAAACAGTCTGAACAGTGGCAGTAAAATAAGATAAGCAGCACAATACGGTTACCAAGTCAACACAAGGGGGAACAGCACGAGCAGAGGAATGCGAGCAGGGGAAGGGGGAGCGGTGAACTCACGAAGCGGCAACAGCTGACACAGAGGCAGGCACACACAGGCGTAGCTGTGCGGCGTGGGGTGCGGCCTAACCTGCAAGCAGGGTCAAGGGTTGCTCATAGAGCTCACTCCCTCAAGGTACACAAGCCCTGTAAGATGGGCAAGTCCCTACCATGCACATTCTACTCTATGTGGCGAGTACAGAGCCTGCTTTCTCTAGATACCCAAGTCAATTAAGAGGGCAATCCCCTAATACGCAAAGTATATATACCAGTAGTTAGTCCTAATTAGGATGTAGTTTCCATAGGAGGAGCTTTTTTCATTGGCAAATAGCTTTGGCGTCATTTGACGAATCCTCGCGTATTTTCAAAACTAGCTCAATGCTCAATCCTGCTGTTGTCTTGAAAATGTTGTGGTGATCCGTCAAGATGGGGCCGAGAAAGAGGGGGGGGGGTCACAAAACACGTTTTCCCCATATTAATTTCCATAGGAACTTTAGAAACAGCTACCCCGAGAACTGAATTACACCAAATTTGGTAGGAAGGTAGATGTGCCTTTTTTGTGATTTGGTGTAAATCTGTTCAGTAGTTGCGGAGGATCCCTGACCCAGCCTGATCTCGTGCTGAGATCTGACTGGCTGCCAACACTGATCGGCATGGAAAATGTTGAAACAATGTGGGGGCCCACACAGCCCCCCCACAGCCCCGGGGATTGCCACCTCCCCGGTGCTAAAAATGAAATTAATGTGGAGGGCTCGTGGGGCACCCCTACAGACCCGGGGACCACCACCTCCTCGACACTAAATATGACACTTCCTGAAGCCATAGATGGCCGTGGGGACCATCGCCCCCCCCAGGGCTGGTTCCAGGGTGCCCATTCCCGGGCATTGCCTTTTACTATGGCTTGGCGTGAGCTTTACCGCTCCAACCTTTGCCATAGCAATCTGTGCTCCGCTTTTAGCAAGCGAGAGCATTAAGAATGTTTAATACTCTTGCTTGCTAAAACCGGAGCACAATTGCTTTTACAGAGAGGGAGCTGCATCTTAGCAGCTCCCTCTCGTGAGGGTGCCTGCCACACGGTGCAGAGATTAACAGAGACTCTCATTTCTCTATGGGAGCTTGTGCTATGGCCAGTTTCCGACTGCAGCACAAGCTCCCATAAAGAAATGGGAGCTTGTGACAGCACCATGTGCGGTCGCATCGGAATTGCAGTGTCGGGACCGCAGACTGGAGGTCGGTCGGTTCCAAGAACGCCGCGATGTCTATGTCGGAGCCTCCGACCAACGTTGTAATGAGCCCCATAGTTGTTTAAAAAAAACTCCTGGTCGACATTTGAATGTCTATAAATTATAGGAACATTATGTGTGCTATTACTGGGCATGCTACATATACAAACCATATGTTTTACAAAATTTAGAGGTGCCACATTTCATTTTTTCAAAGTTCATGTATTTTTTTATGATGAGTGCCACAATGGTACCCATCCAGCTCATTCTATTCTTACAAATAATGAGTAGTTTTAGGGAAGTAGCAGGGACATATATGGACCCGAGTAATCATTGAACCAAGTCTCTGGAGCAGCTTATGTGTCTACTTCTCATTCTTTTATGTGCTCCGAAACAACACTGGCATGAGCCACTATCTATCTAGTATTCAGAATTTCAAACCAAGTAATACTTTCATACTGCATCAGATTCAATGATGCCCCCATCCATTATTCAATACTGGCAACATTTGGAGCTCTCTCCAGGAGCTGGCACCATCACAGTAGTATCTATAATTCTGCAGCATTTTGTGTCACTGCAAACGTGCCAAACTCTTTGTACTGGCCTTTACTGTGTGGTAATATATCAAATTGTTTGAGACAGGCCATCTCCAGTAACATGTGCATCACAATCAGTGAGAACTAGGCAGGCAAGCAAAGCACTAACTGGAAAAGAACATGATAAAGAACTGGAATCCACATGGACGGTACTAGACCATGAAAGCCCTTGAAAGCCAAAACACTTACTGCAGCCCAAACAAAGTAGTTGTAATGATTTCCACTTACTGCTTATTACACTGAATCCAAGTGTCCTTGTTTTTACCACAGTTGCCCTTTTCAGTACCTTCAATGTTCAACTTCTCGTAGCATAGTTTGTCTGCAGCTGTCACTTCTGGAAAACAGTTAGAAAACAAGACAACTTATAAAAACTCCTGGTTGGAAAACAAAGTCTATATTTCCCCATTACCCTTGTTTCTGATAGAGCGCCATGTGATTCTGAGATTTGTAGGGGTGCACCATATTCACTGTTAGTCGGCACCCGCATATAATCAATGTATATTTAGAAGCGTCATAGAAATGTATTTGCTATAATCATGTAACATAGAAGTGTTAGAATGTAATAACGTTTTGTGAAGTTTAACGTTGCAAGTTATCGTGAATGTATTCATTATAACATAGCTGATTAGGTTTCACAAGCAATGTAATGCGAATTAAATGTGTGTCATGTTAGAATCATAATTGTAGGTTGCTTATTTACATGATGCTAATGTCGAATTAATGCCTAGAATGTGATTTCGTAGTGTGCTTAATTTTGTAAGGCCTAACCGCATATGTAGAAAAGAAGTCCTGTTTATTTCTTATTTTAGCCATGTTGTAGGCCTGCAGGGTTTTCTTGGTTAAGGTTTGAGTTGTAGCGAAGTGTAAGACTTCAAGATGCGAAGAGTTTTTCTTTTTCGTTCCCATGTTTCTGTTGCAGGTGCAAGGACATTTAGCTCGTTAGTGAGAATAAGTCTTGGTTTTAGGAGTTGAGATACGGTGTGGAGCCAACAGGGGAGTGCATTGGAATGTGGAACTGTAACTCTTCGTATGGAAGGTGCCTGGGACCCAAGGACAAGCTAACGGACGATGGAAGATGGACAGCTTTGGATGGAAATTTACCGGAGGAAGACTTGGCTGAAGAGGGGTGTCAAAGGGCGTGTTCTGAATTATTGGGGTTTTGTATTAGGGACAGTGCCCCACTGGTGGAGCAGACGAGGCTTAGGTGGGAAGCTAGAAGGAGCATCAAAGATCGAGCTCTCACTAAGTGAAGACTTCTGACACCTTATTCCAGTGATTCTCTTGCATGGGAGGGAATGCTAAGTAGGGATGCCACTCTAGAATAGAGTAGGGACAGAAAGGCTTTGACTGATGATTCCCAGTATTGACATCAGTATTTCGATTTTTTTATCTGATGCTTTTAGAATCTGTAATTCTTTTCATTTTAAGTCGAATGCGAATTCTTCGTAGGCTAGGTTTTGTGTTAGTGCCCATTTATCTTTTGTGCCTTGTATTAAGGTGCCTTTATGTTCAGATGTTTTTGCTCATAATAAAATCTCTGAAATTTTAGATCTTGAGTCCTTAGTCCTTTAATGATGTCAACTTGCGGTAGTTATCTGTTGATAATTGTGTTTATTCCCTCTACGCTATTTGGCAAGTAAAAAGATCCTGGCGACCTGAAAGGGTTCTTGTAGATAATTGGGTAGACAAGAATCCGGCCCTATCATTTCTGATACAAGGTGCATCTTAAACATGTGAACTGTTGCCAAGCAGGTGATGTTAAGTACATTAGACATTTAAAAATGTAAGATAAAATAAATGAATGCAAGGCACATGGTGGGCTGCGGCCCTGGTTTGACCTGGACAGCCTGGCTTTCAGGTGCTGTGTCCTGGTTCAAAGCATCATCGTGCGTCACAGGACCTGTGATGTTAATAGTTGTGGAAAACCCTTTTTATGAAAACAATGGTGGTTTGGCTTTCATGAAGAAAGTCATCCTTGATAAATACGCAGTCTGCAGGCGTATTACAGCAGTGCCTCAAACGTCTAGTGCAAGACAGTTGTTCACTTAACATGAGCTGCAATCTGGAAGACTACAGCAAGCAGGAACTTTAAGGAGGGCTGGCAAGAATGGTAGAAGCACAGGGGCACACCCTCCTTAGAGCTGGAGACGGACCCATCCATCTGCTAGCAGGCCACCAGAAATCCTCAATGAATTCCTCAGCTGTTGCAGTTGCAAAGTGGACACTGGAGCGTTCTACTATAGCCTTATAGCCCGCCGTAGTGGGCTATACCGGCTGTTAAAGGCCCGCTGCAGCGTTAAAGGCCCGAGCCGAAGGTGAGGGACTTTAACAAAGCCGAGGGACTTTAAAAGCCGGTATAGCCCTGCTACGAAGGGCTACAAGGCTATGAGAACATTCTGCCACTAGAGGGCAGAATGTTCTAACAAAACAAAGCCTTCAGGGAGCGTGAGGGGATTGAAATCCCCTCAGGCTCCCTGAAGCCTTTGTTGACAGCCAGAGCTGTGAACAAAGACACATTGGAATGTTGGTGCTCCGGGCTTATTCCAGCCATTATAAGCCCGGAGCGCTCCATTGTTTTCAATGGAGCTCCCAACATTCCAATGTTCTAATTTTAAATATATGCAGATCACTGCATCACCACAGTGCCAATGGAAGTGGGAGGGGCATAACACTTCCTTTAGCTCCTAATACCTTGACAAGGTTGAACCCTTTCGCATCCCTTAACACCTCAACAGTCTTGCATCTGTTGCTGGAGGAAGAGCAAGCCGTGGAAGCTACTGTGAGTGTATTTTCTATCGCTGCCACCGCCTTCTTGCACCCTGAGACCAGGGAAGGCAGAGGGAGGCCCATCAGGCGCAGCACCTGCCTGTCCTTTACTGATGCCCATGGCTCGCAGCAGAGCCTTGTCCTAGTACTTACTTTGTCCCCATATGAACTTGCACTGTCTGTCTCGGGTTTTACATCTACCGCCAAAGCAGAGGCCCTGGATGACAAAACAACAACAAAAGGAACGTTTTAGTCAAGAGTCACTCTCATTTGTATCATATTCTTGTCTACTTTACATTCTGATTTCCTTTGCTTATTTGACTACTTATTACATTCAAATTCGCACATAAAACTGTGATTATTTTTATGTCTCAGTGAATCTCTTTTCAAAAGACTCTCCGTGCTAGAAGGAGCAGCCTCTCTTTAATGTGCCTCGCGCTGAAAGTTGCCTGATAATGTTCGATAGCTTAAGGAAAAGTCTTTAAAATATTTCCCTTTTTAATTATAAAGATGGGCACTGTAAATTGGGATCAGGGATGAAAGGCGTGTTTTCTTCTTATTTCTGAATGGAGTTTACAGGAATTGCCAGTGGCATTGCATTGGCATATAAAACCACAACATTAAACATGAAATCAAAAATTAGAGCTAAAGTCATGACTTGTTTAAGTGTGGTGAACAGCTTACGCTGCACTTATCAAGAAACCTCTGTGTAATTAAAATTATTATTTTCTTACTAGGAGGGCAGCTGTAACTTCTTCATTACAGCAAGACACATAACATATTGCTGAACATATCTTCTTCACTTTCCTGGGATTTTGGGTAGATTGCATCTGCAAACTGCTAATCCTGCCAGCAAGAGTAACATGCGGTGAATGTGCTTGCCATGTTTCTGTACACTTTTAATTATTACTTCCCAAAGTATTTTGTCCCACACCTTCTTTAATAAACATTCCAAATTACATTAGAAAAAAAATAAGTATGATGCTCCCATGTACCACTTTTTCCATTAGCCTTTTCCGTGTTCCATGATCAGTTACACCTACTAAGACTGATTCACAAAACGTTTTGCACATCAAGGCGCCAAAAGTTGAACTTGTGGTCACACTTTGTAAATGCTCATTTACAGACTCAGGAGTTGCATTTTTGCAGCCTGCACATACAACTAACTGCCCAAAATCAGCTAGTAAACCAGATTTGCAGCGTAGTAAATGTACCTTTGATATTCAGCCACAGCAAAATAGCAACACCCACAAAGGTTTTAGTTCCTGGGCATTTACAAACAGTTTGCATAATCAGTGTCACTAAAGGTAGGAATGCGTGTGCTTCTAGGGAGAGATAAGATATGGAACACTCCCATATTTCATGGGGGTGTAAGGAAAAAAGACTTCTCTGCCAGGAAAACTATTTTCCAGGTTCGTAATACTTAAAAAGAGTTAGATGTGCTAATGTTCATTCAAGATTTACTTATGTGTATTGTTCACCCAGCTGGGAATCCTCAAAAGTAAGTATAGCAACTTTGGTGAATGCATGGGAATGCATGATTTGTGTACCTCTGCATGCATGCGCCAGGGTATTCTCTTGTGAACTCTCTAACCACTGTAAAGTCATGTAAATCACAGGAGGAAACATGCAATTCATATACATCCGTGACTTTTTGAAATATCTTTGAGAATTAGTCCCCGTATTTTGGCACTGTGGGCATAATTTCAGTGTTGGTAAGTGTGGTAACGATTAAACTGTATAAAATTATTCTTACCAGTCCATTATCACAGGAGTAACCATCCATTTTATGAATATTTGAAGGACACTGAAAAGATAATAGAAATAATATTTATTCAACGCGAAACTTTTAAAACATGAGATAAGAAAGACACAAACAGCGGTTTGCAGTAATATATTAAATGTAGCTTTGCAATGCTGATACCCCAAGGAACTATTTTATGTCTCCTAATGATGTACTAACATTGAATTCTATTAATGGCATTGCATTGTCTGACATAGGACTACCCCAGGTCGGTACCAATCCAATCACGAGAACACAAGTGCCAAGGTGGATCCTAAGGAGGAGACTGTTGGTAAGGAGGAGATGTCACTAAGGGCAAGAAGCAGAAGCTCAACCAAGAAAGGACAAACTGATGAATCTGTGGGAACTCCTCTTTAAAGGGGCCTCCCTTCAACAAACAGGGAACTGACAACGGTCTCATCATCAATTGATGAAATGTCATCCAGCATCACTGACGGTGCCCCTGGCACCCCTGCCCTCAAGGATGGAAGTATCTAATCCAGCATCTGACAAGCGGACCGGGATCCAACATGAAAGCGACAAAACACAAGGTGGGAATTCTCAGATGAATGTGGGAAGTAAAATCCAAGAGTGCCAAGGGCAGTTGACCCCCCTTGTGGGGGCACACAACCGCAAGACGGTCACCATAGATTCTGGAGGACGAAGCCCAGCCAACCGCTCCACTTGACTCAAAGCAAAAATGAAAAAGAAAGGCAGATATAACAGCCTACATTAAAACTGGCTCCACAACTCAAACACTTTGTAGCCAGCGTTGCGGGCTACTAGCGGCACACCAACAGATATGCAAATTGGAAATAATGAACCCTCATTGGACACAAGCAGGTGGAGCAACGCTCAGGGGAGGAGAAAGCTCTCTGGAACCAACTATATTAGGAACCAAAGCCAGGCACTGCCCACCGGGTGGGGCAGCTGCCCTTTAAAAGGAGTCAAATCTAACCCCTGGAAATGGGGACCAGAGGGTCACACATAATGCGGTGTCAACAACCATGGACGGAACAGAGAATAATGATTAAACGATTAACAAAAATGGAGGAAGACCAGGAGATGCACCCAAATCAAATGGTACAACCCATCATACTCGTGCTGTTAGCTCTAGGGGTCATAATGTCAGAACCTACACCTAACTTACTTAAACAGACAGTCTCATTAATTCCTCCAGAATCCGGACAGAACACACAACAATCAAATGCCTTTAACAGACTGCGGGCACAGCTGGAAACATGCACTACACTTTTTCTGCCTGAATATAAGTCCAAAAGTCATTCTGATACTTTAAACAGGGGGGACATCTTATGGTTATTAACAGCCATAAGCAGACTGGAGGATCTGAAATCATCGGACCTTGTAGTGAGGATATGGACACACCTGCGGACATTGCTAAGTTAGCATAAGTTAGTATATGCTTGGCTGCCATTTTGCTGCTTTTGCTCACGTTACTACATGCCACATTTCTCGTGCTTGCTCGCTTTCACATGAGAACTGTCTGCATTTCACATACTTAGTTGAACACTCTGCTGCTCATCTGTACAGCGTGTTCAAGGTCGAAAAACAATGAGCTCTTTTTATTTGCTTTGGTCAGTCTCACGTCCCTTGCCATAACATAGAACACAGCTGCAAACCTGGAAATCGGGTGCTTTTAATATTGCCTTGCATGCATGTTAAGACACTTGGAGAAATGCTTTCCAGGATAGAAGAGCTGTGCTCGTCCGGTGATGTAAATTTCTGCATCTGAACTCAGAGGTAAGGGGTCCCCCTGACAAAGCCTGGAGGTCTTCTATAAGTATAATAAACTAGCTTCTAGCACGGGGAGGGTGACAAGGCGCTTTAGTCCTGTTTCCACCATCATCATAATATAATTTCCCCTTTTGTTCTATATGGAATTGTAACAATGCTGATTTGTTTGATCTTATTCATATTGCTGCTAGTATTGGCTCGTGTACTGCATTATAGAGCACGTTAGTTCAAATAAACATTTTAAACTATTCCTTGGCTCTTTTTACTCATGTTGTGGACAAGTACGAGAGTTTGAACGAAAGAGTGTTCTTGTTGCCACATATCCTGAGAGTGACGGAGTAGCATTTTCTAGGATGTCTAATCATTGGTATCTTTGCTGTAGCACGGAGAACGAATGAGACACTATAGCTAGTCGGATTTGGGTTCTGGGCACCAAGGTGGGTATTTTGGTACACCACTACACACGGAGGTCCTGGTTTCCTGTGCATAGTTCTGTGTATGTGCGGAATCCCTGCAACAACCTGACATCCATCGAATTTGTGGAACATAATAACCATCTAGCCAATGACGCAATAAAAGCAATCTGGACATCACCCGGCATAGCCAGGAGGGATCTGGATGAACAAGAACAATTGAGAATCTGGGGAATAAAGCTGCTGCTGTATTATAACCCGGGTACCTCGAACCTCTGCTAACTAGGTATAATGATCACCAAGGATCGTGCCCATATTATGTACTAAAAAGGGCACAGAATGCATCTCCTATGCATAAGAAGAAAACAGCCTGCCAGGAGGGCATTCCTAATGAGACAAGTACAAGCAAGACTAGCAAGTACAAGAAATGTCCGGAGCATCAATGCCTGACATAGCAGCAATCTTTCACCAACTGCTAAAACACCTTACTCTAATGCTTTTGGAACATTAACGGTTCGGGAAACAAAACATCAGACCCTCAGTTGTTGCTCTATCTCCAATCCTTTGACCATGTCCTTTTAGAGGCGGCCTGGCTGGATCGCCGTTCCATTTACAAGGGTTTAAGCTGCACCATCTTCCAGTCACCAAAAGTGCTAAATATAGTCACTTCAAAGAAGGACTTGCAATATATACCTCAATGGCAAGTATTAATGCTGTCGAAGACCTGGATTCAAAGTTATTCTTGACAAATGCAATGCAGGCTGTTAGAGTGACAGTCAAACGTGTTATTAAAGATCTGTAATTGTTGATAACAAATGTATATCTACACTCATGAGACAATGCGAAGGGTGTCAACTTGCTGGCAGGGGAGGTAACGAGGATGCTATCAGAGGAACAAACCCCGAACTTCATAATAACTGGCGACTTTCATTTGCATATGTCAGGCACAACAGAGGATGATAACTTTTTGGCAAACCAATCACTTTTATGGCACATCCTACCATTGGCAGGAAATAAATGGGGAAGGCAAACTGAGCTAGCCAAGAAATTGCTGGAGGACCGTGAACATCTCAGCTTTTTGCTCACTAAATGGCCAGTTAACAGAAGATCGCCCCCCTGCAGCCACTTATCACACTGCAATAAAATCACAACATTAGACTATACCTTTGCAACTCTCTCCCTGTTCTGTAAAATTGCTGATTATCAACTGGGAGTAAAGGACAACAGTGATCATCTCCCACAAGAAATTACACTAACTACACAAGTTATAATGCCAACTCAGCAAGCAGATGCTCCTAGTTCCATACATAAGGTAAACAACAAAAAATCAAATGAAAGAATGTGCAAAACAGGCTGCTCAAGAAAGTAATAAATAAAACATTGCAGGAGCTTTATCTACATGGCTCGGATGTCAACCTGCAAAGGCAGATGATGCAACTTAGAGCAACATGGAAAAAGCTAAATTGGCAACTATAAAGAGAGGCAGAAGAGACGCTTTGTGCTAAGCTTCTTTGTGATGTAAAGATCAACAATAGGGCAAGAGTTTGGTACACGATCAACACGCTTCAAAAACCCACAATCCATGGAGTTAGTTCACATTTGAAGAAAGTGCCTTTGATGACTTTCTTTTGGGATTACTTTAACAGCAACTTGAAAGCAGAAGCCAATGCAGGACTAACGGAAGAAGAGATAACTCATGAATTTCGCAGCAATCTGGTAACATCTACGATTGCAATCTCGGCTCAGCAAATTACTAAGAGGATAGCCAAAGGTAGAAGAGAGGGAGCACCAGGCCCAAATGGCACACCACCAGTCTCATTCAAACTAGACCTTGGTTATTGGTCAGAAACTCCGAAGCCGGTCTTCAAAGATTGCTTATGAATAGAGGTAATACCGGCCTCGTGGAGGGGCTCGATCATCTCCCCAATCTATAAACACGGTGAAAAGAATGAGGCTAAAAGTTATAGATTGGTAGCTCATATAGATACTGGAGGAATAAACATCCTGGGCCACTGTAAATGCAGTTATTCCTCTCAATCAGACAGGTTTCTGCAAGCACATGGGCACAACTACAAACATTCTAACCCTCTCTCTACTGATTGATGCCATGAGAGTAGCCAAACTGCCACTGTATATCTATTTTATCGATTACAGATCGGCTTTTGATTGTATTATCAGAGGCCAACTGTGGGGCAAATTGACTAACTGGAAGCTTCCATCTCTCCTCCTGAATCAACTGATACTCCTTCATACAGACATCTGGGTAACAGTAACGCTGGGGACCGGAAGCCATCTGTCTAGAAGGATTTCAACTACCAAAGGGCTGCCACAGGGCTGTGTTCTTGCCATAACCCTGTTTTATCTCTTCCGGTCAGATTTAACATCCAGGCTGCATTCAAGTATTTTAGTAAACCAAGGAATTTGCCTTCCATGCGTCAACGCACTGGAACACTCTCCCCTCCGACAACCCCCTTTCCTCCAATCACCTACAGTTCGAAAAAACCTTCAAGACTTGTTTTTATTTTATCTAGCTAGAGTATCTGCTTCCAGCTAGTCTTAACGGCACCTGGACAGGTCCCAGTTTGCAAACCTACCTTTTTTTCTTCAGATGAAGTGGATGAGCTAATGCGTTGTGTAACAGAATGAGCATTCATCGGTAGCTTCAAAACGTCTGGTCGTGGAAATAGTTATGAGGGTGGAGACCTTTTATGACACTGAAAAGCTCTGAACACAGGCATGGAAGCCAGTGAGAGAGAGCAAACCTCCATTCCCGCATTCACATTCTCTGTATGCTGACATTTTTTAATGCAACATATAACAACATGATGAAAGGAATACTTGAATTAAACTCACTGGTGATCACTCAGGGCTGCCTTCCAGCCCATCTTTTTCACCCACTACCGCACACAGGAGGGGAAACCTGCCACATGAATATCAGCGTTGGCCCTTTTTGGGGCGGCAAGGGAAAATAATTTTGGACTGGATTGTGGCCCAGAGTAATTACAAGTGCCTGAGATTAATTCAAGCAATCCACCCATCACATGTTTCCCTTCAGTGCAACACCCTAGGTGTGATGGGTATGCCAAGGTGTGGGTCCCGTGCTAAGCGTGTTATAGAAACAAAGCTGTACCCCATTGAAAATAAAAGGTCAGTGTGCAGTGAACGACATTTGTGGGGAGCATAAAGTAGTCCTGAGGACCACTGTTCGCACATCATGAAGTCGGCAGCTGCCATTCAGAAGATGGAAGCTGTCTTTTGGAGGAAGCTTCCACTCTGCATATCTGTTACCACTCCTTTTTGTCTCTCTGACTCTTATCATTGGTTTATATCTACAACTATTACATAAAACCTTTCATGCATTACTTTACATGCCCTCCCATTACTTTCATCTTTACCATTGTGTGTTGTTAGGGGTCACAACGTGTACTTCAAATTGCATTTTCGCAGCTGCAAAGCCTGTGTTTTCGAGGATGGCCGGCTTTGCACAGGTAAAAATGAGCAATATATCATGCCCCAAGTAACTTGAAATAAGATACTTTATTTTTTACAATATAAAACTCAAGTCTTGTTATCTGCTTGAAGATTTATACCAACATTGTGAAGGTGTGAAAGTGAGATTAAGCAAAATACCCACAAAAAATATGGGTTACAAGACGTTCATTTTACAAAGCCTCACCCCATCTCCTTAAACATTATATCACGCATTGTTCTGTTTTGTTTTGCTCAGGTTATAGTGTATTAACAGCATAAAAAGATACCATTACCTGACTGGAGTTTCCTGTACAGGTTTCCGGAATATCACAGTCATTTACAACGTCTCGACATTTGGCCCCTTTAAAATTAAGCTAAAGAAGAAATTGTAAGAAGACAACTGAGACACAAACATACACAAAGATATTTACATTGATACAAAGCATACATGAATTGATGGTAATAAGAATTAATATGAACCTGCCCTGTTGGGTCCAAGGGAATGATGGGCTCGGGACGTAGACAGCCTAGAGGATGATGAGTGGACGGATGCCATAGTATCCCCAAGAGAAGTGGCCATAAGGGCGGTATTCTGCCTAGTCCAACTTAAAATAGTACACCTCTCCTGCTATGCACAACACACTATGTTCAAAATGGGTAGAGCGAGTGTTGTAGCCGTGGCTGTGGACAAATTGACACCTTTTATCATACCATATGGGATTGCCTGCTAATACAGCGGTTTTGGAAATTGGCGGTGGATTGTATGGGTTCTCTCTGCAGTCATACTGTTACCACCTCTGCTAAATGGTGCTTACTGAATATCTGGGGTGACTCAGATCTCAATCGCATGGAGCGAACATAGATAACACTGGGATTACCCATTGCCAAAAGGAAAATTGCAAGACTCTGAGGGGCGGAACAAGTGCCGCAATTGACAGACTGGCAGTGGGACATTGACTGGTGTATGTTGACTAAGAGAGTGGTATATGAGAGCCGTGGTTGCCCCCAAATATGGGTAAAAATTTGGGGCCATTGGAATGAATATAGAGGTATTATCTGCGATTCTCTTGTCCCAGATGATCTAGAGGAGACCACATCTGGACATTTGATATCATAATCCAATATAAGTCGTATGAAGGGAAGAGGAGGGGAGGATGCTTGTAATATCATATGGTGAGATGGTATTTCATCTACTGATCATGATGGTGCATGCATATGTGTGTTTATTATCAAAATGTCAGAAAAAAAATCATATTTAATAAACCTGATCAATCTTTCCAAAATAAAATATACTTCTTTATTTATTACATTAAGCATTTAGAACTGGTCATTTAACCTATATAAACACATTCATGTTTACCTCAGCAGCTATACAACATTTTCATGAATTTTTTCTCTGCAATTCTCGCTTTAACATTAATTACTTTCACTAACGCAATCAGCGTTTGCTTATGACAATAGATTCTGATATGTACATAGTAATCTTGCATAGCTAAAACATGTAGATCGTAGCAAAATATGGGACTTATAGAACACACCCTGCAGTCTGATTTTTAGGATACCTTTACAAGATCGGTGACCTCATAGAACGGTAAAGGGATAGACAAAAAAATGCATCCTGGAGCGAGGGTGAGTATTTTGGTGTATGCATCCCCAGCATCCAGTATTATTCATGATATAGAGCTTTTCATAAGTGAAAGCCATGTCATAGTACAAGTAAGAACATTTCTGCAATTTACAATTCATTAACATGTTACATGTTTTATATCTGTTTACTGCATGCTGGCATGGCTCAAACTCATCCATCACACCAAGACACCTTTAACAGGATGATATAATAATAAACTCTGCTGATTCAGCACTGTCACAACAATTCCTGGTGTATGATTACAGAGAAAAATCCAGTTCTGCTGTTGAAACAGAAAAGAGCTAATGCAACATCCTATGTAGGGAAACCTCATAGGGGCAATGTAACTAATTCCGAAGGTATAGCCTCCTCTTGGGAGGAAGCAGCAGCTTTTGCAGGTTTTTGCAAAGATGAGACTTCTACCTTCTCCAAACAGTGGATAATATCAGGTAGCCATGCTGATGCACACTTGACTATAGTAGGTAGGATATTCATTTTTTAGAATTGTATCAAGTGGTACAATGTAAAATCTTTGTATTGTGAGAAACTTACTAGCCAAATAACCTAATGAAACAAACACTAGCTTTGTAACGGGGTTCCAATTGAATTTGTTGTTAATAGAAATTCGACGATATTGCCAGATCTCCACTTCCAGTAGGCAACAATCATTACAGAATCAACCACTATGCAATAAGGAACAGTTAAAGAACATTACATGGTTTTTACATGTGTTTGCATTTAGGGTATTATGGTTCGAGTATTCCACTAGTGTGTTTAATGAACTCTTCAAACCAGTAGGGGGAAAAAAGCAGGAGACAACACCAAAATGCTACAGTACCAATTAAGCCGAATTCTAACATATTATGTTGAAATCGGGTTTGAAGATGACCCTGTAAACAGTGAATAGTGGCAGTGCCATGAATTAGCCATACCTGGAAAGCTCATTCACTGCACCCGCTTCCCAATTCTCTCTCGAATTGACTTCACAGAAGACCATGTTTTACTGTATG
This sequence comes from Triturus cristatus, assembly GCF_964204655.1. Lineage (NCBI taxonomy): Eukaryota > Metazoa > Chordata > Amphibia > Caudata > Salamandridae > Triturus > Triturus cristatus. The sequence goes on along the minus strand of NC_140593.1, from coordinate 312,646,140 downwards.
TCTCACCAAAATATATAATTAATTAATTCAGAGTTACCCAGTTTAATCAGCTTTTCTCATGGTCAAGCTCTATCAATGTAATCGAATGTGGTAGAATATTCCAGAAATGCACAGTAAAGTAGTGCAATCCACACCTCGCATGGTTAGCTTCATTGCACCATGTACTGTAGACATTTTGTTTCTGAAGCCAACAGAAAAATTGATTGCTCAGCCCACTTGTGAAAACAATTAAGTAATACCTTTACAGATATCTTCACAGGGGCACCTAACATAGCCATTGACCTGTAATTAGAAAGTTAAAGCCTTTCATATATATTTGAGAAATCAGTCTTCAGATATTTAGGGAAACAATAGCTCAAATAATTTAATCACTATTTACTATGGCATTGCAGGGCCTTTTTGGACCAACCATTCTAATGCATTTGAGTCTTTACAGCCCATTATAGTTTCAATTACCTCTTTATAAGTTACTCGCAGGCTAAGATTTTCCTCCGCCCTTCTATACAGTAATGAGATAACATGCTGGGCCTCACTACACAACACAACCTTGAGATAAAAGTCTCCCACACTTCTCCTAGCATATCTATGAATTTATATACTGATGTAGGATTGGTACCTTTTTTGATCAATGACCAAAAAGTCTATTCATCAAACCTCATTATAATCTTGAGCATCCTTTCATAGTTTTCCCTCTAACCAACTTTTTGATGAATAATTACATTCCTGTATCCCTGTCAAGAGCGATTTAAAAGTTTAGATCAAATCAGTTATTTTGAAGCTTTTTCCCTTTTGTATTATATGATCAAATGCTGTATCTCTGCCTGCTTTGTGCAGGCTACTCTCTTGAGCCAGTCTTGTTTATGCTGAGAATAAAGGTTGTTGGATTGATCGAAGACAACTTAAGTAAACAGGTCTACGCCATGTTTACCAGCTCATCATGACTGCTCCTAGCATTATTGTCAAAGAAAGTACTTGCCTCAATAAATCTGCATTTTAGCACCAGGGGTTGTGAAGACACACTATTTCAGTCGAAGCAGTCAATTTTTCAACCAGTCCTGGGATAGAGTCCTATTGTCTAAAGATAGCTTCTTAAATTCACTTGACACCAGTTTCTCTGATGGTCATGATTGTCTTCCAGTCTCTCCTTAGTAAAAAATTTAGACATCATGTACAGATTTCACATTGGATGAACATCTCGCCAGTCAAACAAGCATATTTCCCTATCTGTTCTGTGGATCAGCAGTTTGTTTGAGGCTATTTCTTCCACTCCGAAGACTAGGATAAGCCTCTTCACAAGGTGTTCTCATACATGCATGCAAAACCTTTGAATCGAACCCCCCCACTCCACTTGATCAGGGACAAGGCCTTTCAACCGTCTCTAACGATAGAAGTTGAACATATATCAAGAGATAGATCTATACTCTTTTGTACTCAGATGTTGAATTACCTGGGAAGAGTTTGGTGTTAGCCAAAAAAGACGTGGCTCAGTTTATCAGCACTATGGAGTGGCTCTCTGTCACAAGCCAGTGCTTAACCTACAACTAAAACAATTTATGAAAGGCCAGAATATCACGCAACTTGCTGCGCTGTGTGACAGAGGGGGACAACTTGCTGTGCTACTTGACAGAGAGAGAGTAGGAATGTGCCATATCTAGTAAAATATGATGCATTCCTGCTCTCTTCCTGAGCCAATGCAGACACCCTTGTGGCATGCTGCAAGAGTACCTGTGTTACAGGCAGGATTGTTTTTGTGCAGAAAGGGACACCTTCCTGCACAAAAACAATCCTTAGGAACATTTTACTCTTTCTATGTGTGCTGCAAAATGTGAGGTAATATAAAGATATTTCTCCTTGTTACACCACTGTTGGGAAGGCGTACTATTTTTAAACAATCCCAGGTTTAATACCCTTAGTAAATGTGGGATTGAGTCAAAATCCATGGGTGGATGTATTGGAATGCCCACACTCCACCCCTGAAACGCCTTGCCAACACAGAGTAACCCAAGGCAGTGATTTGCGCTACCTTATGTTACTCTGGATTTACTGAGTAGGGTGGCTTTGTGTGGCTTAGTAAATCTCACTTAAGCCCTTGCAATGCCTTTTGTCACCTTATTTGACACAAGGGCAAAGCAAGGGCCTAGGAACTCTGGCATGAAGAGTCTCAAATCCCATTTATTGAGCTAGAGGGCAATAAAAGACCCATGATTGTCATCAGATGTTTTGTGATAAACTGAGGATGAAGTAGCCGAGTAGGTGTGTAACTCTCCAACAAGCTCTGTGGAGGTGTTCAGTTACTGTACCAATGTTGTCATTGAAATATCCAGCGCACAGAAGGTGATCTTCAAAATATTGGTTAATAACCAAACTCTCCAGGTGATCAAGTACTATCTTGACAAAATGCATGTTGTGAGCAGGTGGAAATTATTCATTACCACTATGAGAGTATCAGAACTGGGGGTTTAACTAGTGGACAGACAAGGTGCAAGAGAAGAAAACTGAACATTTGTAAAACCATAGTAACAATTGGAGTATTTATGGTCTTGCCCATGGCATTAAGAAGAATGCTCTGCATCCCATAGTAATGCCACCATCTTAACCAACTCCACAGATTTACTGAAGCATTATTATTTGATACTGGAACAGAAATGCAAATACATCAAAATCATTGATATTTCTCAAGAAACCCTTAATTTTCTAAGAAACAGATGGCTACATATTTATCCCATGGCTACGTGGAAAACAGCATTTGTCAAATAAGTGCTCCAACCGGTCCACCACAAATTCCTGTAGTCACGTGCTGGCCCCTTAGCCTCTGGGCTTCTTGGCCATCTACCACATACTCATCATCATAACCATGGCACTCTTCTCTCTTAGCAAATACACGTTGTTTACTTAAGAGACAATATACATAATATCATTTTACAGGGGTTTGGGGTCAATGTGTTAGTACAAGTAGACCGCTTTTGTGCATTTCGTCATCAGTATCAGATCCTTCAGAATTTATATAAAAATGTTTGTAATCTGCCTACTTCTAGTCGCAGCTATAGCAAGGTTGCACTCCTTAATATGTAAATTCTAAACATACATAAACTCATATTCATAAATCTCTGTTATACCGAATGTGATATATGTGAGCTCCCTGTGAACAATATCTGAATTTGTAATAAAGCATAATCAATCTATATTGTTAAATGTAGCAGGATGCAGTTTCTTTTCAGCCAAAACTAGACTTACTCCCACACAACCTTTAAATTTAACAGAGCAATTTCTTGTCACTTTCACAGTGATGTTTATGTTTTTTCCAGCGCTTAGTAATCTTGCTTTTTCAAAGTGGAACAAATAGGGTCATTGGGTTCTGGATTTTGTGGGGCTGTTGCGTCTTTAGTGGACACTTATTTACTTGCAGTTCTTGACTTAATTATATTGCCAACCTCACAAGAAGTCACTATATTGTAAAACAATGAAGCTACTGCACATACCTTTAGGACAGTTATTACCTATAAATGGACCACCCTATTCTCTACTAGAACGTATGTCAAAACATTTCATTAACAAGTTTAATCGTAGCGTTAGTTTCTTTTTGGCATCAGATTCCAGTTTTTTGCCTTGGGCTCTTATATGGCAGTTTTTGGTCTTAGTAATTTATTTCTTATCATTACTCTTTTTAAGGTCTGTGGTAATTTTCTTCTTAGTATTTCTTAGTACTTTTTGCTGAATGCACCATGTTAAGAGCAGAATCACCTATAGGTGGTTTCCCACTTTCCACTCCATTTAGGGTATGCTATATTTCATATATCATGTACATAATTACCCAGTACATTATCTTCTCCACTTCATAGAAATATTTGTTTTCTTTATCCATTTGATGCCATTCATGTTACTTTTAACAAAAGAGCTATCATTAAGTATGATTTTGGCATTATTGCCCTTAGCCTTTCTATGGCTGCTGTCCATTAGGATGTCCACTTTAGCATTGAATATACTAATTGCAGTGTTGCTTTTCTTCAAATGTTTTACATTTGGTGATGCATTCCTGTTTCAACAATATAAAATAATGTTTGAGAAGGGTAATACTTATACACGATACTGTGAAATCACATTACCTAGGGCTTTCTAAACATACTGTACACTCTTCAACTGACACAACTTTAGGGATATGAGATAGGTTAGCAAAACCTTTCTTCAAATCAAGGGTAGTAATTGAAACATCCACAACATGACAAGAACATTTAGTAAGATTAGGACCATCTGAGGCAGACAAAACACGGTGCAAATTTTCAGTGGGCAGAAACTTTAAAAGTTCTTTTGCTAAAGACACTAATAAAGATGAGTAAGATAAAAATGAAGCCCATGATTTAGAGTTTGGTGGAGAGGGTACTCTGTTGTGAAGGAGAACCATTTCCACCAGAACTGAAGTTTCCCGTGCTTCGTTTACAAAGTTAGAGCCAGGAGGAACTTCAAAATGTCAGTGACAGTGTCTCTGCTAATTGCATACAGAGAAAGGGTAATCACAGGTTTGGACCACCCACCCGATTTAAAATGCTTTAGTAGTCAAATATATTGCTAATATATTTTGTCTACTGCAGAGATTTTTAGCTACCCAACAAAACCAGCTACACAACAAAATGGAACAGAAGCGGGCACAGACCTGCGTAGTGGTCTGAGCCCCTCATGGGCCACAATATGGACTTATCACAGTACACTAAAATAAGACTGCATGTTTCGTCTCACTGCATTGACTATTTTAAAGGAAATGCTTAATTCCCCTAGAATAATGGTGATCAAAGAAGTAATAAGGTAGCTAAGATCAGTAAGATCTGTTTGGAAGACTTTGCTTATTGCATTGCCATGCAGAGTTTTTTGGGTTATTGGAGGTGCCTATTCAGTACAGAAACATAACTGTGGTCACTGGGAGCTCTGAGTTAGTGTCTGCCTAAGATTCTGATGCAGGTGCAATGCTTGGCTTTGGTGCCCTGCTATTACCGCGCAATTACATTTTGACTAGTGCGGAGGTGTACAGAAATATGCAAAAATATTGAGGACAAGAATGTAGTTTGACCAAAATATTGAGACCTAAATAACGAGGACCCAAATTTTAGAAAGTAAGTGTATACAGATAAGTATAGATTTACTATTTTCTTTACTTATTATTATTTACTATTTATATATCATTCTTAATTTACTTAACGCCAGATCTATGCACCTGGAAGATACATTTATCATCAAGCTACATAAATGTGGATTTAAGTATAGTAAATGCTTTAGTAGTCAAATATATTGCTAATATATTTTGTCTACTGCAGAGATTTTTAGCTACCCAACAAAACCAGCTACACAACAAAATGGAACAGAAGCGGGCACAGACCTGCGTAGTGGTCTGAGCCCCTCATGGGCCACAATATGGACTTATCACAGTACACTGAAATAAGACTGCATGTTTCGTCTCACTGCATTGACTATTTTAAAGGAAATGCTTAATTCCCCTAGAATAATGGTGATCAAAGAAGTAATAAGGTAGCTAAGATCAGTAAGATCTGTTTGGAAGACTTTGCTTATTGCATTGCCATGCAGAGTTTTTTGGGTTATTGGAGGTGCCTATTCAGTACAGAAACATAACTGTGGTCACTGGGAGCTCTGAGTTAGTGTCTGCCTAAGATTCTGATGCAGGTGCAATGCTTGGCTTTGGTGCCCTGCTATTACCGCGCAATTACATTTTGACTAGTGCGGAGGTGTACAGAAATATGCAAAAATATTGAGGACAAGAATGTAGTTTGACCAAAATATTGAGACCTAAATAACGAGGACCCAAATTTTAGAAAGTAAGTGTATACAGATAAGTATAGATTTACTATTTTCTTTACTTATTATTATTTACTATTTATATATCATTCTTAATTTACTTAACGCCAGATCTATGCACCTGGAAGATACATTTATCATCAAGCTACATAAATGTGGATTTAAGTATAGTAAACGTATCCTTACATATATAGAGTTATCTTCACACTATTTTGCCCCCAAAATTTTTGCCACAATATTTTGGCCCCATTATATTCTGTAGTACATATTTTGGCGCGATACCATACATCCACCCTGCAGAGTCATGTGCACAAGGAAATGGTAGACACCCAACTGGAAGTGGCACATCTTGTTCTGGCTTGGTAGTCTGGGCCCTTCGCTGGCTGAGAAACAGGTCTCCTTGAACTGGAGTGATAGGTATGTTTGTCTCACTCCATTGCCCAAAGGAGAAATAACATGGCCATTTCTTTATGGATGATTCTGCTAATTTCATTGGCAGTTTGCCTAATAAACATAAGGACCGGATAAAACACTAGCAATAGCATAGAAATGAGTCAGCTGCACTCACAGCTCACCCTTTTTCTGTTACTTCTTATTCGCCTCCTCTTCTGGCTTCACTTTCACTTATGATTTCTGTTCCTCCTCCCTTTAAATCTGCCCTTGTAATTATTACAAATGCTTACCTGGAAGCAAACCAGTTGTGACACAAGGTCTTGTGTTTTGTGGGCAGGTTCTCCACTTAAATCACTCTTCATGCAAGCTTCACTTAAGATGGGTCTTTTTCACTTTTTTCGATTCAGGCAACTCCTATCATCTCTATGGCAATATATTTCCAGTTTAAAGCAAATCACACTAAACAGGATTTTCTAAATTCTATGCTTTGCCCCGCTCTGTATAGGAAATAGCAACATGGGATGTGCTGTGGGGTTCCATTCAAATTTAAAGCAGGTTCGCGAATCGAGCTCCAGGGGGGTAAGTTAATATAATATATGAATATATTGGACACTGGTCAGGCACGAGAGTCAAGTGAAAACATTTGCTACATTCAAAAATCATGAAACCAAAAACCAACTAGTCCTGGGCATAAGGTGTCAACTTATCCAGCTTGCTGAGGAGAATCAGGCACCAAATGGTCAAACAAATGTGGATTGAAAGGAAATCCCTCAGTTATAGATAAATGAGTAGCCCACAGATGGCCAGAGGGATATGTGTTAACTTACACTTCAGCCATCATGAACAGGAGCAAGGTCATAATCGGGCAGACCCTTAAACAGCTATTCCTGCCATGAAGCAAATTTAGACAGTCTACTTTACTGGCAATGTTCTGGACATAATACAGACTGCAGCCATGAAACCAGACAAGTTTGAAACTACTACATTGCCTCTGAGACACCATCATGAGGAGTACTCCAAGTAAAGAAAAAACAGAGCATTCTTCATCTTGTACGGACCACCACCCTTCTGTACTGCATTTGATGTGTCTTAACAGAGGATACCAAACACACCACACACAGTCTTCATCTCAGCTGAGTGACATTCATTTGGGTGTTTGTTCGACTCACTGGCCCTGTGAAGGGAGGTCTTCTATGTTACCTAGGGCCTGCAGAGAACAGAACCATTCTGGATTTGGGAGGCACTCCTTGTGAGTTTGCTGACAGTTCGCAAACATAGTTAAATTGCTGATAGTGATATTGAGGCGATAGGTGTAAAATGCAATTTGATTGGCGTATGAGTAGAAGGCTGTGGTCAGATCCAAAGTATTCAAATCATAACCACTCAGGGAAATATGCCCCGCTTAATCCCACAATTTGTAAAGTTTATTTATATTGCCGAAAAAAAAACTATTAACCAAGACTGATAATGAATATTAAGACAGGAACATGTCGTCAAAGACTATCTGCTTCTAAAAGTTCTATACATAACTTCGAAATGAAGTTTTAAAAGGTTTTAAATTGTTAAAGTGATAGGATACACAAATTTGAGATTTACAACAAATGGTTTAAAAAATTTTTTTAATAATAGTATGTGGAATTGTCTTACAGCCATTAGCACAATTGCACCTTATTCATTGCTGCTCTCTATTATTGCTTCTAACTTTTCAGTATAAAGCTGTATATTATATCCGCAAAAATAATGTTCTTAACCTATTGTGTTTTATTCTTGATTGTAATAATTTTTATTAATCAACAAATAAAGTAACTACACACTCAGGGGAGTGCAGTCTTATGAAGTGAATGTGGGGGTGTATCCATATTCGATATTTACAAGAAAGCAACATTGTAAACCACCACACCTTTGTGGATCCTTATGTTCGTTATAAAAAGACAGGTTTTTGCTCAACTACCTTAAGTTTAGTTGTGCAGTGATTTATCTGTGTATTTAAGTTTTTGAGACATGTTGATATCTCAGCAGTGCTTTGGCTCCTCTGGTGTCAGTTTATTTTTTGGGGCATCCTAAGTGTAGAAGAGGTGTGATAAGATGATGTGGTATCACTGAGATTAATTACTCATTAAACTAAATTCAAATGTTCTTTGTTCCAGGCCTTGTTTCTTACCACTCCCTCCTGTGATGTATATTAGACTTGTTCTGACCATGACTAGTTGGACAAACATTAGAGGGTTTTGTAGTAAAAATACTCTTTTGTGTGGAAACATCCCCATTGAATAAGGACTGCAAATAAGCTGTCTGGTGAAGATGGGCGGAAAGTGCAAGGTACTAAGAGACAATGTCAACAGTGCATGTAATTGCATGTAATTGTACAATACAGAGCTATTTTGCTCCTGTGACATATTACTCACCAAATCAAAAATCTTTTACTCACCTGGCACTTTTTACAGCAAAGTCCATTACTGCATATAGAGCCTTGAGTTAGGGTGCATTTCTTGCAACATTCTCCTCCTTCCTTGGCACACTCCTAGGTCAAGAGACAAGATTTGCACAAAATTATAAAAGGCGAAAGGCCCAACTAAGAAGAACTGCATTTCCTCATAATAGTCCAGTATTCTTTTTTTCTCACGCTATGAACATTTCATTAAACCTTTCTATTTTGGAATGCTCACCTAAATTGATCATCCTCCCCTTCACGTAGAACCAAACCTTTCATTCTTAGACCCTCAAAAGAAGACATGTGCTAATCCTATTTGAGGACAGGAAGTCAGACGTAAATTGTGTACATTTTTTTTTTAATTCTCTTTATTGATTTTCAAGAGCGACAGTACACAGAACACGTCACGCAGGACGGCATAATTTCAATGAAAACGAGAACAACAGCAAACTAATTGTGATTGCTACTACCTAATAGACACATGTTAAAGATGAAAGGCCGCCAATTACTTATGCATCACAAAGCAATAATTTCACGTTGCAACAACATACTATTTAAACATCAGATGTGAGGTCACTTTGATTCTTCGCTAGACAAAAAGGAGCCTTTTTGTCACTAGATACATAGAACTGCATCACGGTCCCTGTAATTTAGCAGGCGGGCAATAATTGGCCGGGGCGGAGTGCCAGGAGGCGGACGAGAGGCCAATGATCGGTGGGCCCTCTCTACAACTAGCATGGTGGATAAATTGTCGGCGGCGCATATTTCAGGTAGCATTTGTTCTACATAGGTTTCCAACCTGCCCACGTTCGTAGATTCTGGCAGCCCTAAAATGCGCACATTGTTGCACCGTGAGCACGCTTCCAAGTCTTCATTTTTTGCTTGGATTACTGCCAGAACCTTTGCCATGTCCGAGGCCTTCGTGTTGGATATTCGTTGTTCGGCTTCACCTATACGAACAGCGTGTCTATCCAGTTTTGCAGATATAGTATCCATTCGGTCATTTAGGGCTTCGATTTTGCCATCTATAGATTGCAAGCTAGCCTGTATGGCAGTGAGCGTCTTTTCCAATGCAGTTGGTGGCATACTAGCAGTGTCTATCTCTGAGTCCGAAGCTACAGATTGCCCTGATCTGCCAGGCTTTCGCAGATCAAAGTTGAGCCGCGGTTGATTCTTGTCCGGTTTACCCATGGCGATGGCAGAGTCCCACCGCGCGCTCTAATCCAAAGGGCAGAGTGATAAGTAGTGAGTAGTGCACCAAATTCAGTCTGCACACGCCAGGCACCCCACACGTGTGCACGTCGTCTGAAAGGAGCCCACAGGAATCACCCAATCGTCGGCCATGTCCGCAGCCAATCCTGGTTCCACAATATGGTGCTGACAATGTAGGTCTCACTCGAGGGCAGCCGTAGCCGACAGTATCACTAATGCGCACTCTGCCGTTAATTACATCAGTAAACCTGCCCGCCAAGCCAGCCTCATTCACCCCACACGGGTACTCAATGTAGATTAGGTGGATCACCGCAGCTGTGCCCGTACATCTCCGCTGACAGCCCGCACAGCCCCCGCGCCCGCAGACACCTCAGCAAGGTTCAGGGGGATGCAGCCCCCACCAGCCAGCAGACGGGGCGGCCCAGCCCCACAGTGTCAGCACCACCACAGCAGCCGCGCGGAACAGGCTGGTCACAGTCTCCGATGCGATAGTAGGGAAAGTCGCAGGCTGTATCTTGTAGCGGGCATGGGTATTTTCAGTCTCTCACCGCGTCAGTATTGGCAGGCCAAAATGCAGCGTCTGTCCGTGCGGGAAGGCTAGCAGCGGAATCAACAATCACCTCCCGCCGTTAGTCACCTACCGCACCTGGCCGAGACAGCAGGCGGCCACGCACTCTTACCGCTGCAGTCATGTACAGCACGGTTCAGGATGCACGCAAGAGCAGGTTAGCGTCTAGGTCCAACCTCAGGCACCCGTCTCCGCCATAACCGATCGCAGCGCTGCCATTTTAGCAGGGGCCCATCGCTCTGGGAACCAGTCAGGCCGCCAGCGAGAGCCCACAGAGACCACCAGATCAGGTTTTCGACTCTACACCTCCGCGCAAGAGTATCTGTAGTGCCGCCCCATGTTTTGGGGTTTGGATGACTGCCAGGGAGCAGGATATTTACAGGATATTGAAGACGGCCGGCGGAGCTGCACTACAGCGTGGCCATCTTGCCGTGCGCCCTCTAGCGCCCCCCAAATTGTGTACATTTTAGGGTGTTTTACCATCATGACTTTGATCAGGAAAAATCAGGCGAACATCAGGCACACGAGTACAAATATTTTGCTTGCGCTCCTCGCAAGTAGGGAAGACATATGCAATTAGCATGTTATCCCTCTTCCAAATTCTTAAACCCAGAAGTGTACCGCAATTGTTCTTAGTTAATTACTGCACCATGAGGTATAACGAATTGCAGGTGCTTAGTAACTACACCAAATCAAAATCAACCTGGAGTGACCCCCATAGTGGATAAACAATCTGTGCTTAGTTAGCACTTATTTTAATTACTCTCATCTCTACAAGTAATGGTGAACCGCAGCATATTCACCTCACAAGACATCAGTGTCTTTTTTGGAGACCACCAGGTCCCACAAAATCAGGTAAGGCTCAGTACTCATCACTGACCTCCAATTTTCCCAGTTGTACAGCACATATGAAAGCCATCAAAAGCAATAGCTTTAGTCACATGATTAAAAGACTCTGTCATAATGATGTTTAAATAAGGAGAAGCTGGCATGATGGGAAGACAACATGTTTCTTAGGTCTCGAGACCTCTAACTATGTAGCAGTTAGACAGCAGGGGCACATAAAGGGCACATCATCCCACATACTCTAAAACACCAATGTCCACTAAGCTAAAAAAGTAGAAGGACCTGAACCAATCCAAAATCTTCATGACGATAACTCAAATAACTAGAAGAGGTCACATGAATGAGGATGTAAACCATTAGGAATTAATTTAGCTAGGTAAGCTTAATCTTGCAAATAAACTGGTAGTATAGTCAATGCTGAAACCACAATGGTGACAGCAATATCCCTAAAACATCTACTTCTTTGTACTCATAACCTTTCAACCTTCAGGCCAGGAGGTGAAGGTGATGTCTCAGTGACAGAACCAGTTGGTGAAATTAGTTTTGAGGAGGTGAAGGTGAATTCTCAGTGATAGAACCTGATGGTGAAATCAGTTTTGAGGAACATACATTTATAATGTTCATCTAAAAAATGCAGCCATCTGGATCAGGCGGGTGTGAGAACTGTATCTCTGTGTCCCTTGGTAGTCAATGATCACTGGTGGTATCCAGTATTGATACTATTATAAACTACTGATGTCACAGCACGTCTGCTACTTTTGCTCTTCTATTGGACAGCCTAGTTACTCTGTTCATTTACTTGACTCTTCATAGCTATTAATCAAGGCATACTACAGATGATGCCATGGTTAAAATGGTGAACAACAAAACTAACCAGAAGCTACTAGCACCTTTCAAACCCAAATTACAACCCCACAAATAATACCTGGGGTTTATTTGAAATGGAACTATCACTGAAATAAGATTAAGACTATGGAGGAGGATTGTGAGCTCATAAATATCTATGAAATATTCGGGTCTCAGTTTATTTCTTGTAGTGGTAACAAAATTATTTCAAATGTATCACACACTACAGTTCACAACAAGTTACAATACATACAAAATAGTATGTCATGGGACATAATTTATATAAAATGAATCAGGAGATCAGTAAATGCACAAGTGTACAAATTTCACTTTTTCTCTCACAAAATGTGAAAGGTAATACCTACCAGAATTTGTGCTGAGAAAAAAATGCAATTGCTCAGGTTTTGCAGCTTGGAACATGAAAATGATGGTGTTTGTCTACATTATTACCTATCCTGAGGTGCAAAGCTCAGGCTGGGGTTGTATTCTTACACTTGGTAAAAAATTGCATCCTGCGGTGCTTGAGTGAAGGTCTACCTCCCCAAATAATTGGTCACGCGTACTGAGTCCCTTTGTCATATAGGTCTTCAGTGTGAGACATATAATTGGCCCGTTATTCTATCCTTTTTTTGCATGTCTGATCCTGTTTTCTCTAGGGTGGCTTTCAGGAAATCCCAGCTCACGCTGGCAAAGGCCCTCTCTGCATCAAGTGCAATCAGGAGAGTTGGGACCATATTGTAAAGGGCCTTTTCCACAGGTGCGCTATCTTCCTTATCTTCCTTGTCTCTGCCATTCCCTTCTGGAACGTATTTGGCCAGGTTTAATCAAGCAAGGTAACACTTTACCTAGCATAATCGTTGGTATTTTAATTTATGCACCAACATTGGTAATTGAAAAAGACCTGTATGATTTGCCGTTTTCAATGTCTTTACCAAGATGAGGGTCATCTTCGACTCACACATTTTTGGAGGTCACTCCTTTAAAAAAAAAAAAAGTAAATATAGCTGTAAGTGGTCCAATATGTTACCCTGTAAAAATGTTATAAAATAAACAAGTAGGGCCAGAACCTTTATTCTGGTGCATGTCCCAGCTATAAATAGAGGCTCTTTCTCTCTGAGCCCTCAGTCTAAATATGAAGAGCCGGTCCACTTTGTTGAAAGTCTCAGCACACCTCTGTTTCAATATGAGCAAGATCATTTCAGCTGTATTAGTTCAAAGGACACTGAGCTGGCCTCATATAGCTGCAATTTTCCTTCGCCTTGCATTAGTGTGTTCCCGCTTAGTCTCCTTCTCTCCATCTGTGAGCCACACAGAGATCCAATCCTCCAGTAACCTCTTCACTCTTTTCACTTCAGTTCCTAGAGCAATTGCGAGCCCCCCTCAGAGCTGCTTTAAAGGTGTCTCAGTTCATTGCCTTGTAAGCTTCTTGACATTTGTTTTTATAAAGTAGTGCCTGATTTCTTCACTCTTGGACATATTGGTCCTTTCTGTCCACTTCAATAATGTCAAACTATTTAGACATCACTGCAAAATATTAATTTCCCTCCTGTATTTCTCTTCCTAGAAAATTCTCCTGTAATGTGTTATGTGCATAGAAATTGATCATAGTGAGCTTCTCATCCTGAAGCTCTAGTACATCAGTGATATATGTACCCACTGCATCCTCTCTAAGTTTATTACATGTCGCTCTGGTCTCTTATTAGTATGACATTGCCACCCCTGCAGTTTTAAGTCCAGCAGAGGCCCAGGCCTGCAAAGGGTAGACCTTTTTGGTTTTTAAAATACAGAAATTGATCCGATCATAGTAGGTGGGTCTCCTGGAAGAAAATAAAAATGTTGTCTTGGACCCTGAGTTAGATTTCTCTTACCTTTTTGGGGGAATTCAATGTCCTCACATTAACAAATAATAGTTTAAATTATTCTGCATTTCCCTTTATTGTCATAAAGCTGTAAAATGCCTTACATTGCCATGACATAATAATATGTACCCATAGAACCTACCAAATTCCCCAAAAGAAGAAACTCCCCCAACCTAATACTGAACATAGATCACATAGGTCCCAATCTTACTTTCAAAGCACCAATTGTGTCCTGAGTCATCATGTAATAAGCAGCATCTACCCTTCTATTAAGCTAGTGTGGACTCCCACAAAGTAGCTTTAAGTGTAACAAACGCTGCCGTCATATTTGAGCCATTCTCCTCCATGCACGAAGCCTATCATCTCATGATGCTTCTATTACATCTTGAATTTTTACACCTTGGCGTACATGCGGAACCTTCCTACACTTGTATCCCCCCACCACCATCCCTTTCCCCTGAAGGGCCCAAGACCGCCCACCCTAACCACATTTTCTTCCCCTCAGGTGCACAACCTTCCCTCCTCTAGCTGTAGCATATTTTAAATCAGTTTCTCTGCAGCTTAACAGTCTCACTGACTTTGTAATTGAGGATTTGTCCCTTTGGTTCTTCTGTGACCTAGAATGCCATCTCACTCCTTTAGCACTGTTCCAGAATCTCAGTCCAGCACTTCCTCCTAATCGTCCTTGTCAGCAAAGTGCAGCAATTCCTTTCCATCTTCAGTGGAGGTAATCATTACCTTCCTGTTCTTCCATCAGAACTTCATGCTATCAGACAAGACTGAGGGTACCGAATTTTGTGCTTATCCACCTGCTGGACTCCAGGTTTATAACCTTGTCGACAGAGACTAATATAGGAGTATTTTGCTGTCACGACAGCGGATTGAATTCACTGAGTGAACTTTCACCATGAACTTTTCTTTAAGAACAAAGCTGGACATTTTGACTAGGATTTCTATTGGTAGGATCTCTCTTTACAACTGTTTCCTGTCCTGTCCATTTTGTTTACGCCAGTGAGATATGGGGTGCACCAACAGTTTCTCTACACATTAGACAAGTCCTCCCTAGTGAAAATGCCCTATGAATTTCACGCTATTACCCTTATTGTACAAACCGCTTGAGACCTTTGATAAGTAAAGAGGAAATAACTTATTGATCCCCTTTGAGTCTCTTATTTCTTTAAAAGAGCACCAAAGGTTTCAGTCCTCCATATCTAGAGTCAGCTCCCATGGGATGTATTTCACAATGAATCTATAGGCATTTGAGCATGAGGTATTCCAACAAAAAATCGTAGAGAATATCACGAGCCACACATATATAGTGCCTTTTAAAATTGTAATGTCAGAAAAAACATGGGCCAGTATATTGCATCTAAGGTTATCGTTTCTTCAATATTATTTATAATATTGTAGTTAGAAAAAATCGCTGTGTTTTTTCATTGAAACTGATGTATTTTTTCAGTGTATTGCGTGCATTTCTATTTTACTGCATTGTATTTGGTTTAAAAACATTTGGATTTGTCTGTTTAATAATTTTACTTGTGAGATGTTGGGTTTATAGGGGAATTAGGTGTGGGCAATTGAAAATGTATATTTTTTTTATATGTTTAAAATTGTTGTGTTAATTTTTCCTTTTCTTTTTACAATATTTCAGAATGAACTATTTGTTATGATGATATACCTTTAATTGGTTTTTTTGCTTTTGAATTATGTAAAATTAAAATGTTTATATGTAAAGTTTTTCTAATTTATTTTGAAAAAAAGAAAAAATATTTTTCAATAATTTTTGATAATCAAAAATAGATTTCTTGCTATTTTTACATTGAAATTATTAATTATATTTATTGATTCCAAATAAAGCATTTTATTGTCTTTTTTTACATTGTGAGTTTTCAATGTAAGTAGTTTAATTTGATACCTTAAAATATTTACCTTTTTTTAGATTTAGTATTTCTTTAATAAATTACAGATATTAAGTTGAAAGTTACAGTGATTTTTTAAAACATTTTGGGATAAATCAGAATTAATTTTTTATGTTGCATGGTTTACATTTTGGGATAACTAAAATGGAAATCTGTAATGGATTCTTTGTTGTGTAATGTCTATTAAAAATTAGTGGTAGTCGTTAATTTTGATATCTAACATTCCAGTAGTAAATTTGACCACCCAAAAGTCCAACACTTTTCCCTAATGTGGTTAAGTTTGGAGTTGGCATAATAAATTTGAACCCCCTAAGTCCAACACTTTCTCAAATGTAGCTAAGTTTGGCATGGGAATAGTAAATTTGTTTCGCCAAAAGTCCAACACTTTTCCCCAATGTGGTTAGTTGGAGTGTAAATAGTAAATATAAAGTCTCCAATTTCCAACACTTTCCCTAATGTGCTTATGTTTGGAGTGTGAATAGTAAATCTGAACTCTCCAAAATCCAACAGTTTCCCCAATGTGGTTAAGTTTGGAGTTGGAATAGTAAATGTGAACCCCCCAAAGTATAACTATTTCCCGAATGTAGTTAAGTTTTGATTTGGAATAGTAAATCTGACCTCCCCTTCCCAGTGTCCAACAAATTTCCCAATGTAGTTAATCTTGGAGTTGGAGTAGAAAATGTACTCCCTTCGCCCTGAAGCCCAATGATTTCCCACATTTGGGGTTGGAATAGTAAATAAGGCCCCCCCAACTGTCAAATACTTTTCCCAATGTGGTTAAGTTTGGAGTTGGGACAGCAAATGTGAAGCCCAAAGTCCAACATGCTCCCTAATGTAGTCAAGTTTGAAGTGTAAATAGCAAATTTGACCCCTCCCCAAAGTCCAACATTTTCCCCATTGTGGTTAAGTTTGGAGTGGCAATAGTAAATCTGACCCCCTCCCGCTCCCCCACTAAATCTAACTCTTTTCCCAATGTGGCTATGCTTGGAGTGGAAATAGTGCATATAACTGTCACATGAGTGCTACAAAAGAATGTTGGATTAGAATGTGCAGGGGAAGAGAGTTCTAGGAGTGCCTATTTGATGAAGGAGAGTTGTAGATGAGCTTGGCACCACTCTGCTTTCCTTACATCTCATATTAACCCGTTAACCGCGGCGTAAAATCCACCGCGGTGCGGGCGTTTCCATGCGCGGGCTGGGCAGCGTCGGCCAACGGACGTGCGCAGCACTACGGAGGTAGTGCTCACGACGGCCGTTGGCCGACGCATGCAGCAAACGGGTTAAAGCTTTAAATGATTTACCAGATTAATCAGTATGATCATACAACTTAACATTGGTGATGAGGGGGAGTTGTCAGTGGAATGGTGACCTGATCGGCTGAGCTGGGCTGTTGGAGATGGGCTAGTTGTGACTGGCTGGGGGCTTGATGCGACGTGCTAGTAAGGCAGGCTGTGAATGCTTATTTAGCTGGTGGACAGGGCCAGACTGAAAAATTTGCGGCCAGTGAGAGAACTTGTCAGGTCTGGAGGAGTGTGCCATTTGTTACTGTTGGCGTCCTCGCGCAAGAGTTAAGTGGGAGGTTCCAGCGCACTGAGGGCGAGCTATTCTGATTTCCTCATGCATCTGTGAAGAGTCAGGTCATGTGCATTGTTCCAAGGCACTCATCATGCTGTGACGCACTCAACCGTCATTCATCTGTTTTGCGGGGAAATCTGGGACACAAGAAAAAGTGTTGGATGAGTGGTTATTCACACATGATACCATATTCCAAATGGTACTTGTGCCGGGTCTCCAGTACCTCACACACCCCAATTAATTATATTAAGTAAGCAACTATTCAGCTGAACAAAGATTGTATGACATATTTGTACAGTCAACTTATTGTACTACTTTGCGGACATTGTCCTACTAAGTGCCAGTGACCTGCACACTCATATCAATACTGTAGTAATTTGTGTGTAATAACAACCATACTAGATTGCTTTAAGCTTATTTGATGTAAGGGAGTTAAAATATATATGTGTATTTAAGATAATGGCTTGTATTCAACCTACAATTTTTTTTTAACTGAGCCTGGAGATCCTCTGTTATAGTGGATGTTATAGCTTGATATTATTATAAGCTTATGTGGTGGTTTTAGAAGATGGAAAATGATCACCTGAAAGGCAGTAATCCTTATCAAGACAACGATTAGGATGTGGAAATTTAGCGTGCAAACTGAACATTATCTGCGCCATCTTGCCTCTCCCCAGCGCCACGCATAGCAAATGCACGGCCGCCATTTTAGGCACCCCACTCTCTCTCCCCGCTCACTCTCGATCGCCAGCGCTTTCCCCCGGCGCTGCGAGCATCCCCCGCGCGCCGGCCACCCCCGCTCTCTCATACAGGCCATAAACCCTCTCCTTCTGCGCGACCCTGCTACGGAACCACTTCCGACCGACAACCCATACATGGTCATGCCTCTCCTTTGATAACCCCCTTCCTCTGCGCCCCATTGTCTGAACTGGTCCCAGGCCATCACCTAGCCCTGCGGATGCAGTTTATTGCCCCTACTGTAAGGGAAACACCCCACATCAAAGGGATTACGGTAGAATCAAAGCCCCTACCCCCTGAGACCCGGCCGGTTGCACACACCCCCGGGAATTAGCGGAATTCCCTGCTGCGCGATAGCCATCTCCCACTGCGGGTAGGGTGGGAACCTCTACTGTAACCATGTGTGGGATCGGATCTGAGCCGGGGCTTCAGGGGATATTTCCCCGCACATCAAGGGAATCTCAAGAATGTACTATGTATAATAAAGCAATAAACCAGTGTATAAGAGACCAGGTCTCAGAGATGCAGTTAGAGCACCTCGTGACGATACCTTGCTGTCTGATCTGATGTGTTCTGCTCCGACGGAATAAAACCTTGTTTCCTGCCTTCCAGTCTCCGGCGCCTGCCTCTTTTATTGGTAAATTATCGAGTGGTATGAGAGGCGATTACCGCCGGGCAAATACTTGAAAGGATACCGACTGAAACTGCCGCTACCATTTAACAATTGGCGCCCAACGTGGGGCCCATCAGCGACACGTGGATCCAGTGGGAGAGGTCCCGACGACAGAGTGAACGACTGCAACGATCGGGAGAGCTCCTGCCCAATAGACCCTCGTCTGGCAGCCGATCATCCGAACTTCACTGGTTCCGAGCAGACCTCTCTCGAGTGATCTACGGTCCTGACTGGGAACCATCAGGAGTGCCGCGGCAAATACGGAGAGTAGAGGACGATCGGGCGCTGGAGGCGGAAGACGAGAAACTGTCCACGCGGTCCGGGTAAGGTCGTGATACACGACAAATTGAGAAATAATTGATTGATTGTTTGAAGCTTTGGAAATTCTAGTATTGCTCATTGATTGTTCCTTTTTGAGATATTCGCTGTCTACAAACGGGGAGGAGTAGAAATACTCTCTCTCTCTCCCTTTGCAGATAGTGAAGGGTAGGTAACGCAGACTTTTGTCCCCGTTGAAACCCGTCGTGCCTATCTTTATCTCCCCATTGATTGATTGTCCGAACATTGATTGTTTTGAAGAATAGTGCTTTTTGAGATATTCTCTGTTTGCAAACAACGTAGAATAGGAATATTCTGTCTAGTCTTTGCAAATAGTGAAGGGTAGGTAACGCAGACTTTTGTCCCCGTTGAAACCCGTCGTGCCTATCTTTATCTCCCCATTGATTGATTGATTGATTGTCCGAACACTAGTTGTTCGATATTGGTTCTTTGGAGGTATTCTCTGCTTGCAAATAACGAAGAATAGAGATATTCTGTCTAGTCTTTGCAAGCAGTGAAAAGATAGGTAGTGCTGACTTTTGTCCCCGTTGAAACCCGTCATGCCTATCTTCTCCCCACTGATTGGTAGTTGGTTCTGCCCGGACCGCTTATTAGAGGTGAACCATCCGGCTCCACTGGAGGGCACCCCTAATAAGGACATGTTCACTAAATATGGACTAGTCGCCGTAGCTTATACCAAGCTATGGCATAAATATACAAAGAAGGACCCCGAGAGTCAGTGGCCACTGATGGGATCCTTCGACGACCATAAGATAGAAGCGCTAGAAATAGCTCTGCGTAGCAATAAGACGACGCCTACTATGCTTGACAGTATCGGCATTTGGCGCAAAGAAGCAACGCAACGGAAAAAGAGGGAAGAAGTAAAAGCAGAAAAGGAATTACGAAAGGCAGCTCACCTTGCCGCTAGAAAGTTAGAAGAGGACATAAAGGAGAGAAGGGAAACTAAACTAAGACAGGAACCCGAAACCTCAGGCCAGTACGCTGTTAGGACCCCTTCTTTGCTCTACCCTGAGTTGTCCTCCAAGCAGCGAACGAATGACGAGTTACTGTTAGGTCCTCCGATCATTTACATGCCCCCTCCGTATGCACCCTCCCAATCAATAGTACAACACCCACAACCCCCGAACACGAGCGAAAGCAGTACAAGGGCCTCGGCCCTCACGGCCTCCGCGCCGGCTGAGCCTCTTGTGCCGAACCCAACGTCAACCACAACGCCAGTCGACCATGAGATAGGAAAGAAAGAGTCCACCAGAATGAATCGACTAACTAAGGATGAACGAGCAGGAATTGACAAGATAGTAGGGACGCTGGTGGAACGAAAAGAAAGTGAGGAGTATATAACAGACGTGTATAACTCGTATGCCGACAGCCGCAGACGACACTTCGTCGTACGGCTCTGTTATCACGCCCTGAATGCATATGAGGATAGGTACCACGATAAAGGTCCCGAAGGCTTAGCGGCCCTATATAGGAAGGTAGACATTGGGGAAGAAAGAGAGGGCGATGTAACGAACCTCTTCACTCGTACACTCGAGGTCTACCGACACCTTAAAGAACATGGACAGACCACCAAAACAGAAACCCCCATAGCAATTAATCCCCAGGGAGGAAGGGCCGATGCCATGATGCCCATTAAAGAAGCTGCCCCCTACTGGGTCCCCCCACGGGGTCAGGGAACACACGACGACATCAACAACCCAGATGCGAAGGGAAGGGTTGTATATAACTGGGTCTATCAGCCGTGGGACCGGCAAGATATTTTGACTTTTAGAAAGACTCTACCCGACTTAAGAAAGAACCCGACTGCCTTCTACACGGAATTGGGTACAGCCTTAGGCTCAACGATAATGACGTTAGCAGATATCGACTTGTTCTTTGGGCTATGTCTGCCGGCTGATGTGTGGAAACAAATCCGGAAAGTTGACCACGCTGAGCCGTTCGGATATACCTGGGTACAACTCGATACCATAGATAAACAGCGAGAGCCAGGACAGAAACCCCCGAAAGCCATCTTAGAGCTCCCAGACAAGATTGTACAAAGGCTGAAGACTCTAATCCCAGAAAGAAAGGTAGACTGGTCGATAGTGACGGCTTGCCGTCAGAAACCCCAGGAAGATGTGTCTGAATACTTCTCCCGATTCGAGACTGTGTTTTCCGATTACAGTGGCCAAGACATGACCACCGCAACCGGACACCACCTCTTTGTCCAGAATTATGTAAAGGGTCTGTCACAGGAAGTTTCCCAGAAGCTACAGACCAGCGAGAGTAGTTGGGCAGCCTCCAAACCCGCAGCGATTCTCCAGATGGCCCAATACTACGAAAATCAGAAAAACGAGAACGATAGGGCATCAGAGAAGAAGAAAAAGGAACTGAAGGAGAGAGTAATGATAGCACAGTTGCAAGGGGTGACCATAGGAAGGGAACCCCCGAAAGAGAATTACCAACCAACCGCCCCTAGAAAGCTACCCCCTAGAGACCATACACCTGCACCCTACAACGGACGGAGAGACTTGGATGGGAATCAATGCGCGTTCTGTAGAGGGTTCGGACACTGGAAATCCCAGTGCCCGGTCCTTCTGGAAATGAACAAGAATAGGGACCCCAGAGACACAACATATGACCCCAGAAACAGAGGACAGGGACGAGGGCACACGAACAACACCATCAACGACAGGCCAGGCAGACCAAACACCTTTGATCGCCCCCGACAAAACCAGTATCAGCAGTCCGACTACGAAAGCACCCATGACTTCGCATAGGACCGCCAGGGACAAGGGAGGGATCCAGTCGAACTCCGTGTTGACCAGCAAGGTCCTTACGTTACCGCTAAGGTCTTGGGCACAAAATCTCCATTCCTGGTAGATACTGGGGCGACACATAGTGCGTTATCTAAACGACTGATTCCTAGGGCACCCTTGTCTGGCTCACACGTAACCTCAATAGGCTTTGACGGAACGCCCTCCACTAACCCCTTATCAACACCAATCTCCTTTGACTTAGAAGATAACACCACTGACACGACCTTTCTGCTCTCCTCCAACACCCCCGATGCTATTATGGGACTTGATTTGCTAAAGCATTTTCGAGCCACCATCAGATGCTCCCCAGACGGAGTTCGAGTCATCCTACACGATAACCCAGATCTGTCCAGACCCTGTCACACATGGCGTATGCTCTCTATAACCGATGCTGATATGTCCCTACTCGACACATTACCTTCACATCTATGGGCTAAAACCGACTCAGATGTAGGGCGCATGGTGATCGACCCGGTACACATAACCGTCCGACCGGACGCAGTGCTCCCGAAGCTTCCACAGTATCGGATATCACCCTGGCGAGAAGGCATTGGTGGAAATCATCGAGTCCCTGGTCGAGGCAGGAGTGGTGGAAGAAGTAGTCAGTAATGTTTGCCTAAGCAACGCCCTTGTGCCTACTTCTCTGCCACTCTTGACCCCGTAGCCAGAGCTTTGCCCGCCTGCCTTCGAGCAGTAGCCGCCGCTGCTGTCTCTATCCGGCAAAGTGAGGGGATCGTGCTCTCGAACCCCCTCACAGTATTGGTACCCCATGCTGTTGATACCCTCCTGAACCAAACCAAGACTCAACACCTGACTAGCGCACGACTGACTGGGTATGAACTGACTCTGCTTGCACCCCATATCACATTGAAACGATGCACCACTCTGAATCCAGCTACTCTACTACCTCTCCCTGACGCTGACCCCAATGCATCCCCTATACATGATTGCGTGACCCTCACCGACGAACAAACCAAGAGTAGGGTTGACCTCCGGGATACTGCCTTCCCGGACCCTGACGGAGAACTGTGGGTGGATGGCTCATGCATCAAGCTCCCTGATGGCACCACCTCAGCCGCCTATGCAGTCACCACAGCTCGAACAGTTGTTGAGACAGCCCGCATCACACAGCGATCCGCACAGGCGGCTGAACTAATTGCCCTCACACGAGCCTGCATCCTGGCAGCAGGGACAACCGCAAACATTTACACAGACAGTCAGTATGCCTTTGGGGTAGTTCACCACTTCGGGCTCTTATGGAAAGAGAGGGGATTCTTGACTTCTCATGGCACACCCATCCTGCATGGAGATCTAGTCTCTGCCCTGACCGAAGCAGTCCTCCTCCCCACACGGATAGCTGTGATCAAATGCCAGGCACACAAGAAGGTGACAGACATTATAGATCAGGGAAATGCACTAGCTGACATTACTGCCCGAACCACAGCCGAGAATAGGTCCACGACCCGCATGTACGTGACCAGGTCACAAACTGAGAAATGGAAGGATGCTAGGGAAACGATTAGGGATATCCAACTAGCCAGCACACCACACGAATTAACTGAATGGGCCCGGGTGGGATTGAAGGACGATGACGGTTGTTGGCGAACTAAAGACTCGAACAAATGGTTGCTACCCGACTCATACTTGATCCCCATGCTGACCATGGCACACTCCCCCGCACACATAGGGTCTGCCCCCATGATCGAACTCATCTCCAAAGTCTGGCACAACGACAGAATACCAGACTCAGCCAAACGTCTGGTCCAACAATGCCTAGTATGCCTCCAACACAACCCTGGGAAAGGAACTGCTGTACCCCGGGGAGGGTTTGGGGTCCCCAATCACCCCTTTGAAGTCCTACAAATGGACTATGTCCAGCTAGAAAGGTGCCAAGGTTTAAAGTATGTGCTTGTCGTTGTGTGTGCCTTCAGCAAATGGGTGGAAGCCTACCCGACCCATGACAACACCGCTATGACTACTGCAAAAGTACTGCTGAAGGAATTCTTCCCCCGATACGGCCTTTGTCAAATTTTGTGGAGCGACAATGGCCCCCACTTCGTAGCCGAAGTTATCCAACTCATCTTAAAAGGGTTGGGTGTAAAACAGATGTTCCATGCGGTCTTCCATCCCCAATCTGCAGGCCTGGTTGAGCGACACAATGCCACATTGAAGCTTAAGATAGCAAAAATAGTCGCCACCACAGGACTAAGATGGCCAGACGCTCTCCCACTAGCATTGCTATCAATGCGTTCCACCCCCACCAAACACCACTTAACCCCCTACGAGGCCGTCTTTGGGCGGCCCATGAACCTTTGGACTGCACCAAAACCATCATCCATCCACGACGTCCCGGACGTCCTCATGTCTGACTGTTTGTATAACCTAACTAAGACGTTGTCTGTTATCCATCAGCAGGTGCTGCACGCCATTCCCGATGTTTCCAGGGGCCCGGGACACGACATCCAACCCGGTGACTTCGTCTTAGTGCGTAACTTCCAGCGCACCAAGAGTCTGGAGCCCCGGTGGACGGGCCCCCTGCAAGTCCTGATCACCACCCGAACAGCTCTTCGAGTGGAGGGGAAACGCAATTGGCTGCATGCACACCACTGCAAGAAGGTATCACCGACCCTGACAACCACGGACAACATCACCGCCCAAGAGGAACTTCTGGACAAAGACCGACCATCCCTGAGCCGCTGCCCGGATACAGAGACACTTGAGTTGATTGAATATCCCGATCCCACTGTGCCATCCAAAGAAGGGTATAACTTGCGACGAAAGGAGAGAACTTCGGCTAAGCAGACCACAGGCTAAGTGGAAATCTCAGAACGGTAGCCTAGTCACCTCAAAGGCCACCAGGAGAGAAACTAAAACAAAGTCTGTGGTTCTGCCCGCTACCGAGTCTCTTGAAGGTGATGGAAGCGCCCGACATGAAGATGATGGAAGCAACCGGACGTCCGAAGATCCACTTCAAAAACCCAAAGACTGACCGAATGCACAGCTTTAAGACAATAGCACTTTTCATTTCCCTTCTCTTTTGCCTTCTCCTCGTGGTCACCTTCTGGATCATGGAGGAGAGCACACCCGCTCATAAGACATTGCTGACTACCGTTCAACCTACCACCACGAAAGAACACCATCTGATCTCACTTTCACCCCAACTCCGAGAAAGGCGTAAGGAGTTCTGGAATAACTCTTTTGTGCAGTTACTCCACCAACACAATCTTGCCACCAACGCCACTAACTGCTGGATCTGTGGATTGCTGCCCCATGCCACTGGGCACTCAATCCCCTTCATCCCTTCACCTTTTTCCGTCCATGGTTCCTGCCTCGCCTGGCTGATCCTCCTGCAGGAGAGCTACAAGGACAATGCCACTTCCGGCAGAACCATGTCACACTTCTACCATGGGTTCTGGCTGAACAAAACTGGTAGAACCTCCGCCCTCTTCTGCCCTCTGAGATCGAACACTTCCTTTCACATGGACATCCCCGCCAAAGAACGAATTGAAATGCAAGTGTTCAACAATCCAGCCAGACCCACCTTCTCTTACCTCCGAAAACGGACAGCCGCCACCCTAACAGTGGCCCTGTCCGTCATCAACATCACTGGATCTGTATGCCTCGAAGGCCTGGGGGCACAGCTGGTGGGCCACAGCTCCTGCCTCATCACCCGAACATTGGACTCAGTTGACCCACCTTCCTTTGTTGCCTCCCCGAATATGTACTTCGTGTGTGGTACTAAGGCCTACACCTGGCTCCCGAAAGGTTGGGGAGGCACCTGCTACATCGCCTTTGTCCTTCCTCCGACGTATGTGGCTCCAGCAAACCATCACCGACAGAAACGTGCCAAAGACATTGTACAAACCGACTCCACCAGAGCACAGTTCATGGACGCAGTAAAGGGTCTTGTTCCGCTCTGGGGTCCGATGGCAAACAGCCGTGCCATCCGCCACTTAACCCAGGCAGTCGAAACAGCAATGAACATTACAGCTGGCGCCCTCGCCAACAACACCGCTGAGCTTCAGGCCGTCCGCCTGGTGGCTCTCCAGAACCGCCTTGTTCTAGATGTGGTTCTGGCTGACCGCGGAGGAGCATGCCGCATCATTGGGTCCAGCTGTTGTACCTACGTACCGGATAACTCACCCTCAGTCTACAAAGCAATTGAACACCTCCACAGACTGTCCACAGAGGTCCATCAAGAACAAGAAGAATGGTCACTGGGGAGTTGGTTTTGGGACGCTATTAAAGGTTGGGGATGGAGGCTGTTTTCATTTATCCTCATACCAATCATGATACTATGTGGATGTTGCTTGGGGATTCAGTGTCTGCCACCTTTATGTTCACTTTTTATGAACTGCATCTGCCCTAAGACTTTGGACTTTGAAACTGAGCGGATGAAAGCTCTGAATGAGGTGGAGGTACGGGGTATTATGGGGATAGATCCAAACTAGGCAAGCTGGCGAGACATGTTAAAAGGGAGGACTGTGGAAATTTAGCGTGCAAACTGAACATTATCTGCGCCATCTTGCCTCTCCCCAGCGCCACGCATAGCAAATGCACGGCCGCCATTTTAGGCACCCCACTCTCTCTCCCCGCTCACTCTCGATCGCCAGCGCTTTCCCCCGGCGCTGCGAGCATCCCCCGCGCGCCGGCCACCCCCGCTCTCTCATACAGGCCATAAACCCTCTCCTTCTGCGCGACCCTGCTACGGAACCACTTCCGACCGACAACCCATACATGGTCATGCCTCTCCTTTGATAACCCCCTTCCTCTGCGCCCCATTGTCTGAACTGGTCCCAGGCCATCACCTAGCCCTGCGGATGCAGTTTATTGCCCCTACTGTAAGGGAAACACCCCACATCAAAGGGATTACAGTAGAATCAAAGCCCCTACCCCCTGAGACCCGGCCGGTTGCACACACCCCCGGGAATTAGCGGAATTCCCTGCTGCGCGATAGCCATCTCCCACTGCGGGTAGGGTGGGAACCTCTACTGTAACCATGTGTGGGATCGGATCTGAGCCGGGGCTTCAGGGGATATTTCCCCGCACATCAAGGGAATCTCAAGAATGTACTATGTATAATAAAGCAATAAACCAGTGTATAAGAGACCAGGTCTCAGAGATGCAGTTAGAGCACCTCGTGACGATACCTTGCTGTCTGATCTGATGTGTTCTGCTCCGACGGAATAAAACCTTGTTTCCTGCCTTCCAGTCTCCGGCGCCTGCCTCTTTTATTGGTAAATTATCGAGTGGTATGAGAGGCGATTACCGCCGGGCAAATACTTGAAAGGATACCGACTGAAACTGCCGCTACCATTTAACAAGGAGCGATTGGTTTAAGAAAGTTTAAAAACTCCCACCTTTAGAAAATCCTGGCAAAATAGATGTGTATCAAATTGCAATTCAGCAATTACATGAAAGATATGGAAGTTAAATTAATTGTGTTGGAAAGAATCAAATTTTACTCCAGGGTTCAAAAACAGGATGAAACAATTGATCAATGTTAAGTGGTTTTGAGAGGATTGACTGTCACATGTAATTTTGAGCATGTCTTACGACCAAGTTTTGAGACACCAGGTTTTAAAAGTTAAGTCAAACAAAATATAGAAGAAATTGTGGTAAAGTGGAGAGATATCTTTGAAAGCCACTTTGGATGTTGCGAGAAGCATTGAAGTGTCAGAAAAAGGCTATTAAACAATAAGGAAGGAGAATGAAAGTCCTAGTGTGATTAATGGAGGGACAACAAATATGAGGGCAGGGAAGGACAAATGGAGAAAAAAAACTAGTGCTAAGAATAGAGAAATATTGTGTTATAGAAGTGGATTAAATGACCAATTAGCCAATGCCAAACAGTGTCCTGCCTAAGGGAAATACATAGCACTTGCAAGAAAAAGGGTTGTCAGTAGAGTGAGTAAATGATGAGAAAGAGAGTTTCATATCTGAGAACAATGATGTAGATACTTTGAGTATGCATGGAGTTGTATTGAGTTTGCAGCATGAAACAAAGTATATGAAACAATTGACAGTGAAATTAACTATTTGTGAATTACAAATTGATGGTATTCAAGTGAATGCCATGGTATATTCTTGTGCATGGTATATTATTATGGGCAAGGGCATGTGTTAGGGTCAGGAAGGGAATTACTGAAATCAGATGTAAGTTCTGGTAGGTATACAGGTCATAAAATACCAATGGTAGGTTTTGTGTGTGTGTGGATTTGGATTTGTTATAAGTTTGAGTTTATTTAGAACAGTGAACAGAACAGCATTTAATAATGGTATAAGAAATAATTGAAACACAATAAAAGTTTAAAAAAAATATGAAATACATCATAGAGTATACAATAGAACTACTTACAATTATAAGGATATGAATAAAACATACATCTTATGCTGTAAAAACAGTTGAAATGCACAAAATAACATTAAGGTGATTATTAAGCAGGAGGAGAAAAAGGAGAGCGAGGGATGGGATTGAAAAAACATTTTTGGATTTGGAAATTAACACTAAGAAATTTCATGGCAAATTGTATGTAGCAGATAAGAGTGAGATAATTCTGGAGTGTCCCCACATCCGTGAATTAGGAATCAGATTGGATCCCATGTTCGATCTCCCTGTTAATGCCATAAAAGGAATGAATGAAACAAGTTGTGAGTATGAGACACTTAAGATGAACTTCTTAAAGTATTCAGTGAATCTTTCAGAAGTCTAAAACATTTTAAAATTAAAATTGTATTTCAAGAGAAGGTTATTCGAGTGAGACAAAAATTACGCTATGTTCCAGTGAATTATAGACCTAAGCTCAAATAAATGCTTGAAGATTTATGTGGCAAAGATATCACTGAACCAATTGACAGTCCATATTGGACTTCTCCTGTGGAAATTTCACCTCAGGCAAATGGGGAATTTAGGACTGTGTGTTTATTTAAAATAATGACTCTCTTTTGGTAGATACATTTTCTTTACCTAATTTACAAGAATTAATGTCATCAGGAAATGATGCCACTGTGTTTTCTACAAATAATCTTACAAGTGCATTTGATCAAATGGAACTGGAAGACAAATCAAGACATTTTACAGCAGCAAAAGGGGCATTTCAATATAGGAGAATGCCTTTCTGCCTAGCTAGTGCCTCAGCAGTACATCAACAAATAAATTCAATGATTTTGTAAGACATGAAAAGGGAAAAGAGTTTTCCAAGACAATATATTGATATATGGAAGTAACAAAACCAACCATGATAAAAATCTAAACCAAGTATTGTCTGTCATTACAAGCAAAGGATTAACAGTGAAAATAGAAAAGTGTGCTTTTGGTAAGCCTCAGGTCGAATATTTAGCCCATGTGATATCAAGTGATAGCATTCGTCTAAAGGTTGGTCACATTGAACAAAATACAAACGCCCCTGCACTTTTAAACAACAATTACTATCCTTCTTAGGATTAATGGAATTTCACTCAAATTTGTGGGAAACTATAAGACCAAAGTGGAACACTTGAGAATACAAAACGTTCTTGGTGTCTTTTCACAGGCACCTTGTTTGAAATCTTTTGAGATGGGTATAGACTACGTAATTTCAATGGATGTCAGTGAGTATTGAGTTTGTGCAGTTACAAAGGCATAACACAATAATAAGGTGACAGTAGCTAACGTGAAAGTGAGGCAATATGAAAGAATTAAGAAACCTGGGTTTATACAGAAGGGTTTGCTTTGTTGGTCAGAACCTTAGCAGATTGTTAAGGTTTTAGGTAATGCTGTTAAAATGGAAGATGGTAGAGTGGTGAATCGACAACGAGTCACTTTGTGTAGAAATCTGCAAGAATATAGATACTCGCAAAGGAAGAGTGAAGATGTGAGTGGGAACACAATGTGGGATGTAGTGTGGTGTAGATGAAGGGTCTGAGATTGGTGTGGAGAATGTTGATGTACCAAATGTGCAGATGGATACAAGCTCTGATAAAATGCAAAGGGTGCAAAGTAATTCCGTCGGTTCAGTAGTGAGCAAGGGAAAAAGTTTATCTGGGGTTATAAGCGGACGAAACGAGAAATCCGAGTTATGAAGCTTCCATACAAGAAATGGGGGCCTCAACTCCCTGATTTAAAGCTAGATTTTTGGATGCTGAGTGATTAGGGTTTCTTTAGTTAGAAACGGACTCTAAATCAGATTTCTATAAAATCACAATGTCACATAGCATATTAAATAGCATTTTAAAATGCCTGTGTCAAAGTCAAATCAGCTTAATTTGGTTAAAAATAGTACAACCATGAAAGCATACTAAAAAAGAGTAATCTTCTTCACAATTCATTATAATCATTGCAATAAAACGCATAAGGAGTTAGAGATCATTCTATAGATGGGTAAACACAATATGATATTTTATACATCAAGAGTTAAATACAAAAGGTAATTTGTACATACAGGGCCAGATGTACAAAGGTTTTTGCGAGCACAAATGATTTTAGACCCGTTTGCTCCCGCAAAAAACCTGTGGCTCATGTATTAATCCTATTTTGCGAGTTGCGAATAAATTTGCGACTCGCAAAATAGGATTAGCAACTCGCTCTTAGGAAGGGGCGTTCCAAAGGTGTCCTTCTTAATAGTAACTCCAAAAGGTATGTATGAATGAATGTTATGCGACCGCAATTGCGATTGCAAAACACTTGCAGTTTACTACCCTTCTCAGAAGGGTGGTAAAGCACTCGCAAATGGGAAGGGGTGGAAGGGGTCGCCAGGGGACCCCTTTCCCTTTGTGGATGCATGTGCCCAAAAAACTTTATGGCAGGAAGTGGTTCCAAGGACCAATGCCTGCCCTTAAAAAATTATTTTTTTTAAAACTGCTTTATTTAAAAGCAGCCCCAGACATGGAGGTCTGCTGACCCCAGCAGGCTACCATCCCTGGGAGTGCCAGCCATTCCCAATGGGGTCGCAAATTGCGACAGCCTCATTAATATGCATAAGGCATGCAATTTGCGACCCCATTGGGAATCGCAAACAGTGTCTCAGACACTGTTGTGCATCCCAATTAGTGAGTCGCAAATGCAACGCAATTTGTGACTCGCTAATTGGCGGGTCGTACATCTGGCCCAAAGTGCCTACGTGCAGATATATGTAAGGAATACAACATCCTTAAACATCACTAATCAGTACATATCCTGTTTTCTTCATAAAGTAGAGCCTCAAGATGTGAATTAAGCTTTCTTCTTTCAATTGCCATTTGGGTATAGACCACCGCCGCATTGAAAACTTTCTCATTTTCTAAATTACAAATAAAATCAAAAGCAACTTTATAAGAGTACAATTTTTCCTTTAAAAATAATAGACTTAAAAATGCTCTTCCTAATATCTCTAAAAAAATCACAAATTAAGATAAAATGTAAAGTTGTCTGGTTTAATTTTCCATCACAGGGGCACTTTGGAAGATTTCGATTCCACTTACCCATGGTTGGAAAGGCTATTAAATAGTGTATAGTCCCCATTCTCAACCTTGGAAGATAGGCTGTTTCATAACTACTTTAACCATTAGCCGATGTAGCACATCCTTTCACTTTTCTGTGGCTGAAATACACCTTTGTCCAGGCTCCACACCTTTTCAGACCCTAGGGCAGACCCCCAAGGAAATCCTTGCCAGTGACTTCCTTCTCTATTCAGAATCATAGGGCCAGATGTACGACCATTTTTTGTGGTCGAAAACGGGAAATTGGCCTGTTCGCAACCGCAAAAAAAGGGTGCAGGCTTGTACAAACACTATTTTGCGAGTCACTGACTCGCAAAATAGCGTTTGCGACTCTCGCTATTAGGAAGGGCGTCCCTTCCTAATAGCGAGTCTCAATGCAATGTACTATTGTTTTGCGACCGCATTTGTGGTCGCAAAACACTTGTAGTTTACCACCTACTTCAAGTAGGTGGTAAACCACTCGCAAACCTATCTGGAGTGATGTGCCGTCGTGAATAAACAGATGCATTACAGTGTGTATTAGGGTTCTCGGAGTACACTCATAAGGATTTCTATGATTTTGACAAAACAACAACTTATTTAAAAAAAAAATGTAGAATATTCGATATCTCCTCAGGTAAACACAAGCACTAAAGTCTGTAAAAGGAGTTACTGACTGTAATTAAAGTACTTACAGCGGAAGTGCCACAGTCGCACTCTTCTCCGACCTCGACAAAGCCGTTGCCACATTCTGGAGGATCTAACAGCTGAAAAGAAAAAAAGTGAATTGAACAATTTATTCCAAAGAGAAACGCTGAACAAATATTCTACATATGCAAACACTTACTACATATGGCAGCACACGTTAGCCATCATCACCAACACTAAATGTATCAAAATGCACAAGTTCTAAATCGCCCCCGGTTAAAATACATGGCCCTTAACATTTAGCAAAAGTAAAGCAGCTTGATTTTATAAACACTTTCGGTGAGTTCACATATCTACCGCCCAAGGGAAGTTGGTCCCAGGCGTTGCTGCTAACAGAAATTACTTGCTACAGTGGGGACTTAAAGATCCATAGGAAGACAGGGGCTCTTTAATTTTTTTTGCTGGAGAGGTGAAACAAGGAGGGGGTATTGGCCCACAAATTAAAAAATGACGTGGGAATTGGTGCAGAAACAGTGATTCCCAATATTGAGGGACACGTCTTAAAAGACATAGCAACTGGGCTAATGATCATAGACAATTTAATCTGGCATCACATGCAGTGACATCATAGGAAATAACATCACAGGAAGTGATGTCATGTCCTATAATATCCCTACCTTAGGGATTGATCATGAGTCAGACCAAGCAGGGGAGCTTGGCTTGGAGCTGATGAACATGGCATCATGTCCCTGAGGCTCACAAGGACATGGCAAGCCCAAGCTACAAAAGATTAGATACACAGCTACAGATATGTAAAAAAAAAAAAAAGGTACTGCTATCTATACCCATGGAAGTTAGATATCAATTCCTTTGTCGAACGGAAGGCGGAATGGAAAGAAGTGAAAGAACTTGCTACTTTCACTGGACCTGTCCAGAATCACCAAGCTGACCTGCAAAGTAAAAGCCCCCAGACCTGGCACCATAGGTATAAGAAAGTTGCCATATGACAGACATTGGCACTCAGTTCTATGGACTACCCAAGGGTATGGTAGCAGATGCAACACCTGGCACCGAAATTCGAATGATATGAATGGTTCACAGGCGGACCAACAGAAACAAACTCATAGCGAATCATTACAGTGCATAAAATTCTCACCCCCTTGTAATTATGGGGACTGGAGTAGTGGCAGAGAGACCCGTTTGGTGCAGGAGATGTTGAAGCTGCTCCATGACATAGAAAGAGGACGCCACCTCTCAATACATAATGGCCACCTTCAAATGGATAGGAAGAGTGCTTTGGTCTTCTAAAAGGACCCCAATAACTATGGCCAGCTACCGCTAATGATCACTAGACTCCCTCTATTTCCCTACACAAATAACCACCTTCTGTGCCTTCCTTGAGATACCCTAGTCTGAGTGATACCTAAAATTAACCCCCCATCTCACAAAGGCAGGAACTTTATTCAGCGATAGAACATATCACTATGCCACCCAGACTAAAGGGTGAAGAGGATGTTCATTGAGAGAAGCTCAGTTGTCCTGGCTCCCACTACAGCGCAGAGGTACTGAAGACCTTTCCTCAATTCCACAACCAAGGAACCCAATGCTTGCTAAATCTACTGGCCTACCATATTGTCCTCATTTTCATAAGGGTGCTTACAATGTGGTACACATCCTTTGTTATTTATCACGCTCTTGTCGAAGGTCAATTATGCGCACCATCTCCTATTTTCAGAAGTAGTAACCAACCGACCACAATAGAAATTTTCACTTACAATCACAGTGGAAACTCCAGAGGTACAAGAGTCAGTCCTAGACATATTATTAACAGAGTTGACGGGCATTAAACCATTACATTCCAGAAACAGCTATCTTCAGAGGTACACAGGGTTACTAGTGTAGATACATTTATAGACTTTCAAATGGATGGGGCCCTGAACTTTGAAGACTGCACAAAAATAACATAGATTTAGAAGACTGCAGTCAGAGAGATAATGTGAGAAATCAGGAATACGGGAACATACAGAAAAAGCCGACATGCAATACATAATCTAATACCAACATTGATGAATATTACTTTTGAACCCCTCAGAACTGCAACGTCACACCGAGTGTGATCTCATAACTACGCTACTGATGCCACTCCTCAACAAATCCTAATCTGTGTGTTAGACATCAACAAGCACAACAGATTCTGATGGTTGTGAAAAAGCAGGTGCCATACCAACTAGAGAAAAGGCAGGTGGACTGTTCTACTGATTTTCCCTATGATACCAACGCCAAGCAAAAGCACTTTCTGGCCTTTGCCTAAGACTATGCATAAAAGAAATCGAACAGGGCCTATTGGAACCAGCCACAATGCTGATCCAGAGGCCCTGCAGAGATTTGTGGCCCAAAAGGACATAGAATCAGCACCGACAACATTAAGCACACAGTATAGAATGAGAATCAAATGGAAGGAGTAGAGGACAATAACCTTGAAGAACAGCTTTGCTGGGAAAAGGTGACACGTAAATGGGTGCAAGGAAGCAAACAGCGACAATGGGCACAAACAAAGCAGGAGATACTGTGAAGAAGCCTGGCCACTGTGCGTCTGTCTACTTTGAGATTATTTCACTGATGGCATTGGACTTGGACGAAGTAACAAACTAAAAAGTGTTTTATCTATGTTGTGCAGGTACGCCAGCAGGTTTGATGAGTTGGGGTTAGGAGATAAACTGAGAGAAGGAAGTATTTCTGAGGCCACTCTGGGAGCACTAACATCCATGGATGTTAATTTGAATAGGACTTAACCAGCACAATATCTCAAAGGGTCTCTAAGAGAAATGAGCAACAAGGGGACCACTCAAAATAGACAGTAGGGGTAGGAAGTCCTCAGATGATTTATTTTGGAAAATAGAAAATGTTGTTAGAAATGGGGGTCTCTAGTTGGCAAGGGTTTGCACCTTTGTCCAAGTAGGGACCCTTCTTCCTAGTCATGATAAGGGAGTTATACTCCTAAAATAGTCCCTGCTCACCCCCTTGGTAGCTAGGCACGAGTAGTCAGGCTTATCTTAGAGGCAGTGTGTAAAGCATTTGCACATAACCAACAGTAATACAGTGTAAGCACTACAAAAGGACACAACACAAGTTTAGAAAAATATCCAATATTTTTATATACTTAAGACAAGACCAAAAATTATAAAAATCCATAATACAGTACTTAGAAATCTAAATCTTCATTTATCAAAATAACCTTGAAAAACAGTTACTTGAAGTCGATAGCTCCCTCTGGGGCTATCACGGCGTCGTGTACAAACAAATCCAAACAGTTCTGGCTGACCACGGCGTCGCGGGCCAGCTACGGTGTCGGGAAGACCCGCAAAACAGTACCTTTAGAAATACAGGGCATCAGCGACCTCTCGTTGAGCTTCCGAAAGCACGGTGTCCGCAGGCGTAGGTTCCGGAGGTCGGTGCAGGAGTCGTCGGGCCCTTGAAGTCACAAACAGATCAAACTCCTCGCAGTTGAAGTCCGGAGAGCCGGGATCGGCAGGCGTCGGGTGCTGCGGAGTAAAGTGCAGCAGGGCGGCGTGAGATGCCCTCAGGTCGCGGGGCGGAGTGATGCGGTGCTCGTCTCGCTGCTGGCAGGTCACGGTGCAGGCAGCGGCGGCGGCGTTGCTGAAGCGCTGTCGTCGGCTGATGAACTGGCATCGATGGCAGGCTGCGGTGCGGGGTGAGGGCACTGCATCGTGTAACTTTACTAGAGGTGCCCTTGAACCATGGTGCAAGCAGAGGCATAGATTTCAGAGTGGAGCGGTGTTGTCGAGGATACAAAGGCGGAGTCGTGAAGCGAGGCAATGCAGAGTCCGGTGCCCATAGGTCAAGGTGCGAGCAGCGGCTCGGTGGCGGCGTCAGCAGGCGTCGTCGGTGAGACCAGGATCACGTTGCGGCGGTGCCCTCAGCAGTGCCTTCAGGACACGGAGTTGGCAGCAGCATCGGAGATGGCGTCGGGTTGCTTTTTCTCCTGTTGCAGCACAAAACACACAGTTCCCAGTGCTGAGGGCAGAAGAACTTGAAGTCTTTGCTATTCCTGAGACTTCTTGAACCGGGTGCAAGCTCTACCTCAAGCCCTTGGAGAAACTCACAAAAATAGATTGCAGAAAGTTCAGTCCAATCCTTTCACTGCCCAAGACAGAAGCAGCCACTGCGGGCCAATACTGCAAAGCACTCAGCAAAGTGGTAGTTCCTCCTCACAGCTTTTCCAGCTCTTCTTCTTGGCAGTCTTCTTGGTCCAAGAGTTCTAAAGTTCAGGGGTTTGGGCTCCACTTTTTATAGCCCAAAATCCTTTGTCTTCTCAGGCAGAGAGTGTCTGTGCCCAGACAGAACCAGTTCTGCCTTCTGTGTGGTGGCTTCCTGGCAGGAGCTGGAGACTGTATTGACAGAGGCAGACCAGGCCCATTGAGGTGCAAGGAAATCTCCTCCCCCTACTCTAAATGCAGCCCAGGTCTATACAGCCCTTTCCTGACCCACCTAGACTATCTGGAGCTACTGCTGCTCCCCAGCCCCTGTCATCCAAAACCCAGACAGTCAGTCCACAAACATAGCAGAGGCCTGCTGGATGGCTGAGCAAGAAAATACCTACTTTCTAAAAGTGTTTTTTTCAAACCCAGAATGTAAAAATCACCTTCACTAAAAGATGCATCTTTAGATTCTGAGTTCAGGCATACTGAACTTTATTTTCCTACCTAGTTCCCAGGGCCAGTTATGTTTATAGGATGTTATAAACAAACTCCAGAGTCTGTCCTATGGGGAACAGGTAGCCTTGCAATAGTGAAAAACAAAATTGGCAGTAATTCACTATCAAGACATGCCACACACACCAGGGCAAGTACTACCTTTCATATACACTGCACCCTGCCCACAGGGGTACCTTGGGCCTACCATAGGAGTGACTGACATGTAAAAAAAGGGAAGGTCAGGGCCTGGCAAGTAGGTGCACTTGCCAAGTCGACATGGCAGTACCAGACTGCACAGGCTCTGCAACTAAATCACATCTAGGCAACAGTAACCATCTAAGCAGGATATTCCTTTACCTCAGTATTCATCAATGCTCTGAAATGAACCAAGTCTGACATATGATATACACCTGTATTTGAATCATTGAAGAATTCGGAGAGAGGGAAGAAACAAAAATAAACATTTTGACAAAAGATACATCCCCAAATGAACAAAACAAAATAAAAGAGCGAGTAATAATTGGTAATTAATTTAGCCTTCATTGTCTGTAGAAAAAAGGGTGAGGATCTTATGGTTTAGCCTGAGAGAGTGACCCTCACATACTTTTTTATGAGTCCTGCTGAGGATATGTATAACTCAGTTCTCAGCCCATTGTGCACGGCCCTTATGAAAGTTTGCCCACAACCACTGGGACAATCTGTTGTTAATTTTCTATATAATTTTTTTTAAGGTTGCCATTTCACGCATTCTTCCAGCCTGTCATGGAATAGTGGGGGCTTTTTTGTTTTCCAGTGTTGTAAAAAAGACTATCTTTGTTTCCCCTAAGGGGTGGCATGCGAGGGTAGGTCAGGAAGGTCACCTATGTAGTTTAGTAATGCTGTTCTCGCACTCAGTTCACTTGCCTCTTATGCAGGTCCAAATTTGCTGCCAATACCAATGCACTTTTGAGCACTCCCATAAAATATGTACAATAGCTCAGTTCAGATCCCCAAAGACCACCATCCTGATTCAGGCCATAGTTCAGCCAGTGGAATCTGGCAGGGATCGGGGGTGGCGGGGGGGGAGTTCGGGGGAAGGATCGGTTGGGTGTGCATAAAAATAAATTTACCTGACCACGGCGTCTCTCCTCGTTGTCTCTCTGCGGGCGGAATAGATTTGTTGTGACTGGTCTGTGATTGTAATGCAACATTGTGATTGGTCTGAGTGGTGTGGTTCGGTGCTCAGACAAGCAGGGGGAGCCTGGGCATGTTCTCCACCCAGGCTGTGATGCCCAAGACGGCTGGCCAAACATTCATGCGCACTCCTCCCCCTGCTCCTCTGTCAGCAGAGCAGCCTCGCCGCCAAGCTGCTGCAGCAGGAACAAATAAAATGATAATAAAATCGAGGTATTATCATTTTATTTTTCCTTTTTTTACATTGCTGAAAAGCGGAGGAGCCACCACTGAGTTCAGATTTACATAATTCTTCTGTGCACCAATGCTATTGTGGCTTACCTTAAAGTATATATATTTTAAAACTCCTGCAGGTCTCTATTGTAATAATCCAGTATAGCTTTCCACTCCCCTTCTTAAAATTGGGTCTGTAGTGGAAGAGCAGCACAATTATCTTGAGGGAATTGGTGGTCGATCAGTAGAGAATAAAAACCTGCTTTTGTGCTCCTGTATTCCTTCCAAACATTTAAGCATTGGACAAAGGGTGAATTCTTTAAGGTGATATGTGATTGGTATAATATAATACTCAATCCATGTGATAACTGTTCCTGTCTCCATCTTTGAGACTGTGGAATACCGTATTTGAGGCAAAAATTTGGGAAAGTTTTCAGGTGTCCGTCATCGAGCATGTCATCAAGTTACATTATTTGGTGCTTCTTCCATAATGTCCAACACATTTTTTCACCTGTGTTGGATCGGGCCCATTTTGCAGGATCAGGGCCATTATCTCCTTGTGTTTGCTTTGTTCACCCTAAGTTGGCAGAGTATGCCCAGACGTCAGTCCCTTGCTCACGTTGCCTCTGGAATTAATCTAGCCTGGCTGATGAGGGGGTGTACCCCGAAACCGGTCCCAGAATGCTTGTTTCGGGTCCAGGGAAGACCTTGCAGGGCAGTTCAGGCTGGACTGTTTCCATGAGGAACAGGGTCAAGACTGATTTGCATATGGCTGGGTCTGAACCGGGGTGGCGCAGTGAGCTAAAGAACGATGATGGATTCAACCCAGCGCTGTGACTGGGAGTGAGTGTCTGAAAAGTTTCAGCCCTCCGGCCATCATTTCCTTGTGCTTGCTTTAAGTTTTAAGTGTCATGGCAGTGAAAAACTCCCACAGGAATTTCTCAACTGTAGCAAGGCTAGCTATCCCATATTCTAACAGTGGTTTACCTTATTACACATAGCAAGTGGTATCTTCCGTTTGGGAGCATATAGAGAAATATGTTTTCCACTCATTCCAATTATGATTTAAATCCTCCTTAGTGGTAAAGTCAAATTTTAAAGTACTATTCTGAAAATGCCACTTTTAGATAGTTGGAATTTTTCTGCGTAATCAAAATGTGCCTCTCTGCCAGTGTCCATGACTGTTAATGGCTTTCCTGTGGTATGATTTGTATTCCTTCCTGACAGGGGACAAAAGTCCATGGGTGCGGGAAAGAGTGTTCCTCGCCTGAGCAGGATGACCTCGAGGTTCTACCCATCCTTTCTTGAGCTTCAAAGGGTAGGCTGAGGGCTGCCCCCAACCCTTTCCTGCTGTCTGAAAATGCCTACCGTGCCACTGGCAAATCCAGCCCATGCCTGGGCCTGTCTGCTCTTTGTCTCCCTAAACCATTGGAGTCAAACCCAGGGAAAATGGAAGAACTGAGAAGAACCAGTTTAGGGTTGGACAAAGGAGGGTGACCCCAAGGGCCAGGTGGCTGACCACCTATTTGAGCTACAGCGACACAACAAGCTTCTGCAAGCCTGTAAAATCCATAAAAAGGAGGCAGACAATCCAGGTAAAGGTTAAATATGTTTAATCCACAAGGCACAGTACTGTTCAGCATAAAGGCAGGAACAGAATGAAGAGGATTGCAATTCTAGGTGGAATCACAGTTAACTGCATGGCAGGTGCCAGGGTCAAAAGTACTCAAGGGAAATAAAGGGAAAGGGGCATAAATAGGAAAGGAATATACAAGTAATGTAACACATTTCCCCTCCTAGCACAACAATAAGAAGAAACAATTTCAAGAAGGAACACTTACACATTTAGCTACCCTTTTGACATTCCAAACTTTGCCATCTTGGTTAACAATGCTGTTGCGATTGACCTTGACAATTTTGATGGGTCTCCCAAATTTCATTTCACCCTTAAGTAAAATACCTGGTTTGCGTATCCTGACCCATTCACCAACCATAAATTGTGGTTGTTTCACTTTCATGCAAAGATCATAATAACGTTTACATGTTTGTTGTTTCTCTTTCACTTTGAGGCCCACAACTTCTTTATCGACCACAGAACTGTGGTTATATATGGCCTTTTTAAACCACCAAGGGCACAACTTGGAGACAGGTTCCCTCCCTTTAAGTAAATGGAAGGGAGAGACTTTGGTGGTTGAATGTTGAGTTATATGGTATAACCTTCATTTTTCTCTCAACTTGTCTTTCCACCGAGCTCCAAAATTGCACACCCCTAGAATATCTTGTTTAAGAACTCTGTTATATCTCTCTACGTGGCCATTACCTTGAGGTTCATACAAGGCCGTGGTGACATGGCAAATATTAAAAAAATTGAGAAAGTCAGCCATCTCATGAGACCTCATCTGCACACCATTATCAGTGATGAGGACTTCAGGGTAACCTTCGCGGGCAAAAACCTCCTTTAAGGATACAAGACACTCTCAGAATTGGCATGATGTACAAGCTTGACTTCGGGCCATTTGGAGTGATAATCGACCATCACCAAGGCAAATCTACAGTCTTTGGGCAAAAAAT
Organism: Triturus cristatus; assembly: GCF_964204655.1. Classification (NCBI taxonomy): domain Eukaryota; kingdom Metazoa; phylum Chordata; class Amphibia; order Caudata; family Salamandridae; genus Triturus; species Triturus cristatus. The sequence continues at coordinate 312,605,390 of NC_140593.1, read as the reverse complement.
TAAAAGGGCGGGCAATGTCAAAACCTACTTTCTGCCAAGGAAAATCTGGTCATTCAACAGGAATGAGGGGAGCAGGATCACACTTAAGCATTTTCTCACTCATGTACTTGAGACATTCCCTCACAATCCTATTTACAAATCTGTCTAAACCAGGCCACCAGAATAAAGACCTGATTAATCTTTTCACGGACGATATTCCCAAATGACTCTCGTGAGCTACAGATAATATATGGTCATGAAGAGACAAAGGTAGAAAGCATTTTCCTTGTCTGAAAAGGAGATGTCCTTCCATAACAAGTTCACTGGATATTTTCCAAAAGGGAAATAGTTCAGCTGATATTTCAGTTTTAGAGGGCCAACCTTCTGTGGTGTAATTAATGACTTTACACAATATATCATCACCACGCATGGCACTTTTCCACATTTCTTCGGACATTGAGCTAAACTTTCCGGACACTATTTCCTCAATATTAGCAACAACTTCTTCATCATCACACTAGCATACAGGGCAGTCTGGACAGACAGTCAGCAGTAACATTGACTTTCCCTGGGACATATTCCACTGCAAAACTGTATTCTTGCAAACGAGACATTAATCTGGCTATGCGGGCAGTAGCATTGAGACCCCCTCCAGGAGACAAAATGGACACCAAAGGCTTGTGATCTGTCCTCAAAATGTAATGTGCACCCCAAATATAATTTCAGAAATGTTCCACTCCCCAGACACAGGCTAACAATTCCCTTTCAATTACAGAGTAATGTTTCTCAGTGAGGTTAAGTGTGCTGGAGGCAAATGCTCCTTGCCCGCACGTTGAGACAAGACGCATCCCAAACCATAAAGGCTTGCATCTACAGTGAGTATACACATCTTGTACGTGCAGTAAGGTTTCAAAGTGGGGTCAACCACTATTTCTGCCTTTATACTGTCAAAAGCTTTCTGTTGTTTTTCTCCCCATACAAATTCAGCATTTTTTCTTGTGAGTTCTCTTAAGGGTTCCATTTTGGATGCAAAGTTTACGATAAACTTGCTATAGTATTCACATAAACCTGAAAAGGAAAGAAGTTTATCCTTGCAGTCAGGAGCAGGTGCTTTCAAACTGGCATCAAGAACAGACTTTTTAGGTACCACACCCTCTTTGGATATAGTGTGTCCTAAATAGTCAACCGAATCCTGGTATAATATGCATTTTTTTTTTTTTAGAGCTAATCCATACTCTCTGAGGACAACATACACATTTCTGAGATGATCGGTATGAGTTTTCTTATCTGCAGAAAATATAAGAATGTCATCTTGGAAACACTTTACAAATGATTGCATATCCTTGAAGAGATGACACATTGACCTCTGGAAGACAGAGGCCGCCAACGCTAACCCAAAGGGCATTCTTTTGAATTGAAACAATCCTTGGGTAGTAATGAAAACTGTCATATGGCGTGACTCCTTGGCCAGTTCTTTCTATTTGATGATATGCAGACCGAAGGTCGAGAGTGGAGAAGATTGTCGCACCTCCAGGCATGCTTACCACCTTGTCGATATTTGGCAATGGATGGCAGTCAACCAGAATGTTAGTATTTAAAGCTCTAAGTTCAATACATAATCTCAACGATTTATCAGGTTTACGTGCCAAGACAATCGGAGAAACCCATTCCGATGATTCCACCTCTTCAATTACACCTCCATCTAACATCTCTTTCAAAGCTTTACCAAACTCTTCCCTCACATTAATAAGAACGCTCCTGAGCCTTTGTCTGACAGGGGATGCATCCTGGTGAGTTTTATTAAATGTGTAAAACCTTTGAGTTTACCTAAACCTTCAGAGAAAACTTCAGGAAATTCTCCTTCAATAAGTTTAACATCACCACTGTCCTCAACTACCATGACAGGTTTCTTACTGCGGGGATTGAGTATAATCCCTAACCTCTATTGGTCTCTCCACCCAAACACGTTCACTCCCTTTTTTGCAACATATAATTTTATAAAGGCAATTTTCTCTTTAAACATAACATCAGATGCGATATACCTCATAAGGTCGATGGTTGAGCCGTCAAAACCTTGAACATTGACATCTGAAGGACACGGATCATTGGTAGATACAGCATTACCAAACTTTTCATTGAAATAACTCTCAGTAACAATCGACCAAGGAGAGCTGGAATCTGCCATGAGTTCTAGGTTTTCGTTCAAGAAACAAACAACACATTTGGAGGAGTTCAAAACATCTCCTTTGAGAGTACAAACATTCACAACAGATACAACAATCCCCTTTTCACTAGAGGAGTCCTCTTCAGAAAATTGGGCACATTTCACACAAGAGACTTCACTATTCTTTGCGGAAAATGCCCTCCCTTTTAATGCATTCTTTCCCGATGGCTGGACAAAACTTGAAGGCAGCAATGTGGGTGGAGCTACCACACCTACAGCATACTATATTTCTGTCACCATTTTTTCCCATCTGAGGAACTTTACGAGGATTACTCACAGCACAAACTTCGTCCATAGTTTTATCAGATTTGTCACCCTTAGAGTCCACATCCTCAATAGTTTTCATCCACTTTTAGGGACTGTTCGAACGCCTTAGCAGTGGCTATGGTGCCATGTAAATTTGGATTACCCAAAACCCACAACTGTTCTTGTGTTTTTTTGTTTCTCACATTAACGATTATTTGGTCCCTGATCATCTCATCTGCTATAACACCAAAATTACATGAAACCACGAGGGATCTGAGGGCAGTTAAAAAATCATCAAAGGATTCTAACTCCCTTTGTGAGCGCGTGTACAATTTATATCTGTTAAGTGCTATACTGGTGGTAGGCTTAAACCTTGTTTCCATATGTACAAGTGCCTCATCAAAAGGTACTTAACTCACCTTGGACAACTGGTAAAGTCCCAAACACCGTCTGACCCTCAAAGCCTAAGCAATGAAGAAGAATATTTTTTTTCTTTCATTCCCCATCCTATCCCCATCAATGGCCTTCATGTAGGTTAAAAACTCCTCCTTCCACCTAGACCAAGGATTAGGAGGGTCACCCTTAGTTTGTAGAAACTTAGCCGGAGGTTCGAATTGCATACTTCATTGTATAAAATATCCTACAAATATAGTTACTAGGGAGCAGTAAAATATGGGATATTAAATAAAATTGTAGCTAATATCAATGGTGGCAGTAAGCTAAAGATTTATAGTACAATTGGAATGAACATTAAATGTAATAGCTGTGCACATCAGCATAATATGCATTCACAGTTCAATTACTTTTAAAGCTGTGCACATCAGTGTGACGTGCATGTGCAGTCAAAATACCTTTAACGTTGTGCACATCAGCGCGATATGAAGTTACAGTACCTTCCAAGCCGTGCACATCGGCGCGATGTGAAAATGCCAGCGGCAGCAACAATATTTGTATATCAGTAAGGGCTGACGTTGTTTCCGTTACCAGGGTAATGATCACTCAGTGCGCCTGCGTTCGCATCAACGTTGTATACTTTTGTGGTCAGTACCAAGTACACAATCGTGCACATCGACGTAATTTCCTGCTTTCCAGCTGACAAGTACCTTCTGCTGGCCTTTATAGGAGTGAGTCCAAACCCCCCAAGTGCTGTTCTCACGGTCCGGCACCGTTGGCTAGAGTCAGAGTGTACTTCGCCCTGCCTAACCGAAGGTTCTATCAGATATGACATGAAGCGATGCTGGGCCCTACAAATGACCTCATGTGAAGTAAAGCTTTGCTGCATGGCTGAAAGCCTCTACGGTTTCGAAGTTGAGTGATACAAAGCCAAGGCACTTCTACCCAAAGGCTTCATCGGATCCACCGTCAAGCGATGCAAAGCCCTGCCAAGCCTTGACACACGGACAGAAGGAATAACTATCAGTGGACCAAACTTGGTCCTGTAACTGACCTTGGATCCATCATAGTTGGCATCAACGTTTTGCTTTGTCCTGATCCAGCGCTACCAGATACCCAAAGTTGGCACTTTAGTCTTTAAAATTTTGGTCTTGCTGATTAGATTTTTGTCATTTTAGATCATTTTATTATAATTCACTCTATTTTCCCTAAATTGGTTGGTATTTTCTTGGATCATGTTTTCACTTTATTTCTGTTTGAGTGGTTCATAAATAATAACACTTTGCCTCTAAGTTAAGCCTGATTGCTTCGTGCCAAGGTTTATTGAGTGACTTTTGTGGTTCACCTTGACAAGGATTGTGAACTGAAGTGGGTTTTCTCCCCCTCCAACCAATAATCTCATTTCCTACAACCCCCTATGGTAATGGCTGTGTTGCACCAATGGGTAGCCTTAGAATTTAGGTACCCTGAAATTTGTTAGCAACAAGTGTGCTCACCGCCATACATAGAAAGAGGTAGATAGATATATTTGACTTGGTAGTTGCTATTTCTATAGCTCGTCTCGTGTAACACAGGGCAGATCTTCCTTCAAGTGTATGCTAGTGTTCTCCAGCAAAGCCCAAGCCGGTGTTTCTCTGTGTGTTTTATGAGTATATAGCAATTCTCCATATGTGACAAGCGGAGCCATCTTTAGTTTAGAACTTTTAAACACAGGTTTTGTGTTGCTCTACACATACTGCAATATTGTTTTCTCAGTGTCTCTTAGCACTGTTTACAGGATCATTAATGGTAACATGGCAAATACATACTTGAAACTGGGTGCTATATTTGTTTTCGTAACTTTCACCTTTTCCCATAGATAGTGGTTTAATTTTGACCACTTCTGGAAGTTTAATTGCATGTTCTCCAATAAGGGGAAAATGTTGTCACGGGTCATCTCCTGTAGGCTTCACTAAAAATATATTCCTAAATTTTTTTATCAGTTATGGATTTTAAGAGCAGATTACCTATGGATGGTTGTGTAGTGAATAAAGTTAGTGGTAAGGTCTCACACTTTGTCTTTTTAATCTTATAACCAGAAAAAACTTGAAAAAGATTCCAGTTGTTGTATCAGGGCTTTTGCCAATTCTGATGGATGTACTAAGGACATTAGTTTGTTTTTTGCATAGTATTACTCTTTATGTTGCCGTGTTGGCTTCATTATTCCCTAAATGTGCTCATTATTTCATATGACGATGGGCTCTAGAGCTAGTATAAACAGTAAAGGTGACAGTGGGCACCGGTGCCTGACCACTCAATACATTTTAAAATAAGGGGAGCAGTGGACACCACAGTGGACTGTTGCAGTAGGGTACATTCCCCTGACCAATTTGATAAAGCTCTGACCTATGCCCATTCTTTTCATCGTCTGAATAAGACACCCCCATTCTACATTATCAAATGCCTTTTTGGCCTCCAACAATAGGAGGAACTTTTCATCACAGATCTTTGTTTACTTCTCAAATGATGTGAGACAAAGTACGCAGGTGGTTAGCCAATAAATGACCTGGTAAAAAACCCACTTGTGTAGGGTGAAACAGTGTGGGAATGATTGTCTGAAACCGGTTTGTTAGAACGTTTGCCATGATTTTTGATATCTGCATTGATGAGTGATATAGGTCTATAGATGGAACATTCTAGAGGATCTCTACATGGTTATTATATATGCATTCAAGACATGCATCACAGCCAAAATCTCCCTGGGTGGAACCCATATATACAGACTACCAGGACCATGTACTAATTTTGCCATGAACATCACAGACTTTGTTGCACCTGTCATCAATACCAACACCATCATCCTTCTCAGAGACCTTAACTTTCACCTAGAAGACCACACAGACCTTAACTCTACAGCTCTTCTAGAAAACCTTGGGCTTACCAGGACATTACCGAACCCACCAACACCGCCGGACACTTATTGCACCCGATTTTCTCCATAATCAGCAACATCACAGTCCACAAGCCAGTAACTGTGACCTGGACAGTCCATGTCCTCGTCAGTTTCAGAATACTCACCCCCCCATCATAGCAGACCTATCACCATGGAAACCGCCTGCTGCAGCTGGAATATCATCACAGAAAAGGAGTGGGATTCCGTCCTCTTAGAGTTCTGGCCTGAGCACACTAGCAACTTGATGAAAGCTATTAAGAACCTCATCAGCTGAAGCAAAGCATGGACCGAGACCCTGGTTCCCCTCAAGCACAACCCACCGGCAAGAGCCCAACCAGAGCCCATGTGGTACACAGAGGACTTACAAGCAACTAGAGCGCACATGGAGAACAAGTCAAGGCACTGCAGAGAAAGACTTTTTAAATCAGCCCTATAATGCTATATCCAGCAGATTTGGAATACCAAACTCACAGCTCTTGCAGATTGCATCAAAACCAGCACTAACAGCAGCAAGGAAATCTTCGACATCATCAAAGATTTCACCACGCCTCCTGCCACCTCCAGCAACATCACCCCTTCACAAGACCTTTGCAACAAGCTCCCAGACTTCTTCTGTAACAAAATCTCCTCCATTTACAGCAACTTTGACCCTCAAAAGGACCCTTTCACCTTTGCAATTCAGCTTCTGAACCCTGACCTTGTGGCCTGTCATCACTACTATTTTATTGGTGCTACCATGAAGACCATCCACTGTGGGCCTCCGTCTGACCCTTGCCACCACCAAACCCTCACCAAAGGACTCCTACCTATCAGCGAAGCACTAGATCCATCCTCAACACCTCCATCCACTCAGTCACATTCCCGGACACCCAGAAATATGCCTCAGCTCAAGAAACGATCCAATGACTCAGCCACACTTCCAAACTACAGACCTATCTCCCTTTTACCATACCTGGTAAAGGTCTTAGAGAAACTAATCAACCGACACCTCACTGACCACCTCAACAACCAACAGCTCCTCGATGCTACGCAGTCCGGATTCATTCCCAGCCACAGTAGAGAAACAGCACTCATCACCACCAGGGATGACATCCAGATGATCCTCGACAGAGGAGACCCGGCAGCCCTCATTCTAATGGATCTCCGTGCAGCATTTGACACAGTTTCACACCCCATCCTCATCAGGCGTCTGCACAAGATTGGCATTCAATGAACCATTCTCTGATGGATTCGCTCCTTCTTAACAGATGGAACGCAAGCTGTCAGCCTGGCACCTTAACCCTCGGAAGCCCGCAAACCCTTCTGTGGAGTGCCTCAAGGTTCATTACTCATCTTCCACCAATGCATAGATGATCCCTCTGGTCAACATCATCCATGTACACAACATCAAACTTTATCACCTACACTGACAATATACAACTCATACTTTCAGAGAAATAAGCTTACCGCCTTCATGACCGAAGTCACTAACTGGATGAAAGCCAACTGTCTCAAGCTCAACACCACCTAGGCAGAAGTAGTAGCACTTCACCTTGGAACTCAAACTGGTGGCCAGAAGAACTTAGTCAGACCCACACACACTCAAAATCCACAAGAGGAACCTCGGAATAATCATCAACAGCAAACTAGACATTACACCTCAAGTCAACGCCATCACTGCATCCTACTTCCATCCCCTGAAGATGATGAGGAAGATCTTCAAATGGCTTCCAAGCAACACAAGAAAAACTGTCACTCATGCCCTAGTCACTAACAAGTTTGACTACGGGAACACCCTCTACGCTGGGATTACAGAGCAATTCACTATAAGACTACAAACAATCCATAACTTGGCAGCCAGACTCAGCCTCCCAAACAGAACTCACATCACACCACACCTCAGGGAGCTCCATGGACTCCCATACACAAACGCGCTCAATTCAAACTCCTCACATACAGATTCAAGGCACTACAAAACTCAGGCCCCAACAGTCACATCTCCTTCCACCAACCACCTAGGCACCTCCGCTCTGCTGGACTCCAACTCGCACACATCCCAAGCATACACGGAACCACATCAGGAGGACGGGTATTTTTCTACACTGCTCCTAAAGTGTGGAACCACCTCCCACTCCACATCAGAGCCTCATCTCCTCTTCTTGAATTCCACAAGAAGCTGAAGACCTGGCTTTTCAATTAACCAAACTACCATAAGGAGGGCTAAGCACAGACACCTGCTCAACACCAGGATACACTTGTGGTGATAGTGTTCTTTACAAATACACATAGCAAGGTCACTTGGTGTCACCTGAAGTTGCTACTGTTATGGGTCCCAGTTTCCCCCTTGTCTCTTCTATGTTTGCCTGATCTCTTCTTAAGTAAGCCTTTTTATTGTATTTTTGTTACTCAGTACATGATTTAATCAGCCTGAAGGTTTGTGCAAAGTTATAGACTTTGATGTCAGCAGTGGATATCTGATGTGAGATTTTACTTTATGTGATGGCACAAGGAGGTATCACGAGGTATGTGATGTCACTCCGGCTACCTGCTGAATTCGGTAAAAAGAGTCAAGTTCCCAGGACTGGCCGTTCCTGTCCAACGCACAAAGACATGCCAGCAGTGTTGGTCTTGCCCCACGGTGGTGTTACCTGACACCACAGGATACTTTCTGTGCAACCTATCATCTTTTTCCTTGCTGGGAACCCTGTGACCCAGCATTTGTATAAACCTTCCACCAAGGGAAAACCTAATTTCAACCTATCATCTGTGCATCCTACTTTCACATTATTTTGCTTGATGAAGTAAAATGGGTCTGTGTCATTTAGGATGTCACTAACATGATGAATCTGTGAGAAAGTACTGGAGAATTCAACCATGCCTTCCAAATATCCTAAATAGAGTCAGGAATGCTATGCTTAAGGGTTATGACCAGTAGGTGATAACCCCACTAAATGACATGTTATTGAACACAAAGAGAGCAGTTCTCTTTAGAAGCTGTCCTTCTATTACTTCCATTGTTACTAAAGCTATCAAGTCTGTATTCCCAGCTGAACATACAATGCTATTTATTGTAATAATAGGCAGGGGCAGTCTCCCTGTAAGCAAGATAGCAATGGAGAAATAAGTGTTGTATCTATTTCTTACAGTAAAATCAAGAGAAGGTGAGGCCACCTGTCCTAAATACACTCACATAAACTAACTTATAATGTGCATCTAACAGGACTTAGGTATTTCCATAACTAATCTGTGCTTCTATTCTTACTGTTTCAGCTTTGTTAATGTCACCCTGATATACACACTTAGGGTGGTTTATAAATACTGTAAATAATAAAAGAACACACAACACCATGGAGGATTCTTGCAGAATTTGCAAATGCATATAGTTTTCATTCAGGTACAATTATGTTCACAACTGCATGGGCATTTCTTGTCAAGGAAAAGACCCATAACCATATACCTTTTTTGAGAACACAAGAGATGAGAGAGGCATTATTGTAAAGGCTAATGTTCATAGGGTTTTAATCCCCAGAATATATATGACAGAAATAGTAATTCTTTCACTAGGTGGTGTTGTAGATCTTTTTATTCAATATTTAATATACCGCTGCTGTGTATTAAATATTGAATAAAAGGATCTACAACACCACCTAGTGAAAAAATTAATATTTCTGTCATCGCTGTCATCTATCTTCTGTGGGATTAAAACCCTATGAATGTTTTCCTTTACAATAATGCCTCTCTCATCTCTTGTGTTCTCGTGCTGCATTTGAAACCATATTGGGTGGCTGGTTTCGGGGGGAGGGGCATTAATTGTTAGCAACTGTACGGAGCATTTTCAAATTCATTGTGATTTACTTGGAAATAAACACTGGTAGTTGGTGCAGCAAGACATACCCTGCCACCGTGCCTGTATGTAGTATATACCTTTTTTATTTATATATTTGTTAACTCCCTTGATTACCTTACTTAAATTACAATTTGTGTAGTACACAAATGATGCATACGCTGGCGGGTTACAGAAGCCATGCCATGATTATGCAGTCGGGGAAGAACAGAGCTTGTTTTTACAGAGCAGTTTTGCAAACTAATCAAACAAATCTAAAATGACAGGAGCTCATTAAAAACAACTTAGTGGGATAAGCAGAAGAGCTTCATTTTATAATGAACCGAAGAGCCAAATACCACTTTGTATCTCCTGGGTCCGCCCCGAATTTCCAATTAGAAGAAACAAAGGAGGTCTGGGACTCCTGCTTCTTTATACTCTTACTGGTTCAGAGGATCATTACAAAGACACGCATTCACAGCTTGGGAACAACAAGCAGCCTTAAGTGTCCCCGCTGAATGAGCAGACCCTTTTACTAATTTGACTGCCAAGGTAGGTATCCTGGAGCTCCAAGAACTTAGGGACTGATGAGCAAAGCATTTTCACCGTCGCAAAGAGCAATTTGGACTGTTTGTGGCAGTAAACACGTTTATAGGTCTGGTGTTGGCCGAGACCTTTTGATTTTATTAAAATAATATGTATAATATACTTACTAAAAGGGGCTTTAGCCATCTCTCTTCACCCATTGATCTTTTGTTGTGTCATTCCAATTTGCTTCCTCTGACTACAGCATACAGAATTGGGCAATGAGTCAGTCTATTGAAGCCTCTGGTTAACGTCACTTTGAGTGACTGCATTTTGCTCTTCCCAAGGTGCACATCTGCACACAAAGGGTTCCCTTTAGTCCCAGATCGCCTGATGCATTTGAAGTGAGCTCAGGGCACATACCAGCTTTATCAGTTCCTGCCTCCTTCCAATGCTGTCATAAATTCCTTTTGAATTAGACTACTCTTATTTCTCAGCATACCATATTGTTTTCCTGAGATTTCACCAATAGTTCCTTCATAAACGTTTCCCAGGAAGAAAACCAAACTTTATGGTGTTTAATTTACAGCACAGTCGTAACAATTTTATTTAAACATAGGTGGAGTGTAATTTGGGTTTTAATATCCAATATTTTATACTGAGTACTCTCTTTCCTTCCTTCTTTCCATCTGCTTTCTTTCCTTTTTGTTCCTTCTTTCTTTCAGTTTTCCTTTTTTCCTTCCTTTTTACTTTCTTTCTTTTTTCCTTCTTTAATTTTGTTCCTTCTTTCTTTTTGCCTTTACTTTTTTCTTATTCTGCTGTCTGCCTTTTCTTTCCTTTTGACCTTTTTCTTATTTCTTTCCCTTTCTTTTTTGCCTTCTTCCCAATTCTTTCCTTTTTTCTTTCCTACATTCCTTCTTCTTTCTACAATCTTTCCTTCTCTCCTTTCCTTCTCTTTTCCTTTTTTCTAATTGCCTTCTTTTCCTTTTTCTTTTTTCTTTTTTCTTTCCTTCATTCCCTATTTCTTTCCTCCATATCTTCTTTTTCCTTCTTTCTTTTGCTTTCTTTCCTAATTTTTTGTCTACTTTCTTCTTACATTCTTTTTTGCCTTCTATCCTTTTATTGCTTTCTTTCCTTGTTTCACCTTTATTTCTTGTCTTCTTTACTTTGTATGACATAGTTCTGCATTCTGTCCATCAACTGTTGTTTTTGCAGTTGTTTTGAAGTCACCCACACTTCAAAGGCACAACTGGGTATAACTGCTGGGGCCCTGACCCTGCCAAGACAATACACTACTGGACCGGGGAAGAACTCTGATAGGAGTAAAGACTGCTTTGCTACAAGGATTGCCACTCTGCTTGACTGCTGTTCTGGAAAGACTGTTTTTCTACTTTGGTGTGCTGCTGATGCCTGCTGATCTCTGCCCTGCTGAGGACAAGGACTGGGCCAGTTTTTCTTGAACCCAGAGTGACTCCAAGGGCCTGCTGGGTTGTCCCCTGTTCTGAAGTCTCAGGGCCATCAAAGCCTTTCTTAACCCCTGCAACAGCACCTGGACTCTGCCGTCTGTGAGTCCTGCCCTGTCAAGTGGTGCCAATCCAGTCCTGGGCCCCCAAAAGGTGATTTCCGCTGTGCTGACCCATCACAACCAATGTATCGACGACTGTGCGGCCCGTGCAGGTATAGTGTGGTGGGGCCGGGTTGGGGGGGGGATTCGACAGACGACCATGAGGGAAAATGTAATAACTAATACATTTTCCCTCGTCGTCGTCTGTCAAAATCCCCCCCAACCGAGCCCCACCGTTGTTAATTGCATGGGGCGCTGCTGCTGTGCACTGATCAGAACCGATGCATTGCCCTTCGACTCCGATGCGGCTGCTACTATACACATCGCTTTGACGGACTGCGCCTCTTGACGACTGCTCATCGCCAGCATTATAAAAGGGTTCACCGACGAAGCCTTCATCGATTACATGGTTTGGAACCGATGCCTCACCTGCATCCAAGGGATCGACGACGACGTCTCGCCTCCTCTGCTCCTCGCATCAAGTCTTTGACTTCGATGCTTACTCCATCCAAGGTACTTTTCAGCAGGACCTGCGTGAGTACTGTAGTCGGACTGCCCTCTATCGGGGTCGGCCTGAACTTTGGATGCATTTACACTGGTCCAGCATGACCACAAGTAAGTCCCTAAGCACTAATTAGCTCTAAGGACTAGATTTTGATTTATTCCTTAAAAAGTCATAACTCCGGTTCTAATTATTGGTTTTTGACATTTTGGTCTTGTTTTACTCATAAAAATATAATCTATTTTTCTAACACGGTGTTGAGTATTTTTGTAGTGTTCTCCTTGTGTTACTGTGTGTGTGTGTGTGTGTTGCACAAATACTTTTCACATTGCCTCTTTAGATAAGCCTGACTGCTCTGTGCCAAGCTACCAGAGGGTGAGCAGGTTATCTTTTCGTGTGTATCTAGCTTACCCTGACTAGTGTGGTGGTTCCTCCATGGACAGGATGCATACTTCTGCCAATCAGAAACCCCAGTTCTAACATCATCACTCCTTTGAGTGAGCAGTAAAACGTTGTCATGAATGATGCATAACTACACAACATGATGTAATTTTAAGAATTCTGCATTACAAGAGTAAATCCAAATTCTCTAAATTATGAAAATTACACTGGCTAATTAAAATTTAGCTCGGGTTAAGTCATTTGCCAATGACTTCCTGAGAACTCTCCTACTATGGCTCTCCAAACTGGGCCAAGTGAAACCTTTTCTGCACTTGACTCTCATGGTAGCAAGAGCATGCAGTCCATGACTTCTCAGGGATAAAGCATGGACGGCAAGAACTCAGAACTCAACAGTTAACCAACGGACTATATTTGCCTTGTCCAGCCCATTATTTATGTTAGTAAAAATAATGTACTTTATTTAAAAGCAAAACATAATATAAACCAAATTAATAGAACTTAAATGTAAAATTGCAATTGCTAATACGATGCATAGGATGCAACCCACACACTATGGTGCCCTCTCCTCATCCTACGTGTTAGTTTAGTGTTTGTAACATGGGCAGTTTGATTATAAGCTACCAGTAGTTTGGAGGCTGTGACTGAGTATCTCGCACATAACTGCCTGTTAGCTTCTATAATATACTCCTGCTTATCTGTGAAGGCAACACTTTAAACATTGAGTGCTCAGTGCTATGAGGGGGAAAGCTGACAGTGCAGGACTATGCAGCCCACACTCTTCTCAAAATGTATTTTTTCTTCTTGCTCATTATTCCTATCTCTAATACTTTCTTTCTTTCAGTCTTCCTTTTTTCTCTTTGGCTTTATCTTACTTTTGTTTTTTTCTCTCATTTTTACCATTTGTTTTCCTCTCCCCTTACTGTCTCTCATTTTTCCTTCTTTTTTCTCCATTTGTTTACTTCTCTACGTCATTGCTTCTTTCTGGTTTGCCTTCTTTTATCTTAATCTTTTTTGTTTCGCCTGTCCTCCTCCTTCTTAATTTCTTTTCCTTTATCTCCATTTGTATGGTTTCTTCCCACCTTTCTTCTTTTTTCTCTCCTTCTTTCCTACTCTTTACTCTTCTCATTTCTTTCTCTCTCTTTTATTTACATTTTCTCTTTTTCCTCTTTCTGCATTTCTTTATTTCCGTTTTGCTCTTTCCTTAATCGTTTACTTTTTTGTTCTTTCTTTCTTCTTTCTCTTCTTTCAGTCACTTTCTCTATTTATTTTTGTTGCCCCCCTCTTTTGTTTTTTTCTTTCTTTCTCTTTCCTACTTCCATCTCTTTTTTGCTCCATTTGATCTTTGTTTTTTTACTTCTTCATCCTTTCTCTCCATTCTTTGGTACCCATTTTCTTTTCATTCTCTTTTCCCTTTTTGTGTTTCTCTTTCTCTCTTTCCATCTCATATGCTCTCTTTTACCATCCTTCTCTTTGTCTCTTCCTTCCCCTCGTTCTCTCTTTTTCACTATTTTTCTCTCTGTTTCAGTCTCTCTTTCTTTTGCTTTGTCTCCCTTCTTATCTTTCTTTCTTTTGACTCCTTGTCTTTCATTTTTGCGAAAAATATATTTACTTGTGGAGAACCATATAGTCTGCATGGCCTATTTGAATGTGCAATGCATGTTAAAAAGGAACGTTCTGATTTTCTTACTGTGGACATCAATTAAAGGACTACAGAGCAAATAACTTGATAAGAGCAGTGCCATCCTTTTTATTGGCGAAAATGAGATCCCAAACTCCAATGAGACACTCACCCACAGAGGTGATTCATAAACAGGAGCAAAGGAACAAGACGGATTACAGGAAATATATATATAATATTATTTTTTAATTTGCCTAAACCCCTCTTCCAATCCTACTACCCTTAAAACCCCTTAGTACCACGTACTTTTATCCATCCCTCAATTCTTAGAAAAAAATAACCCTTTACTGCTTGTACTCTTACTCATCTCGGAGCCTGAAAAAAAACCTCAGACATCCCTGAACCCTAAAACCTGTGCTGTTAACATTCCCTGAACCCTAAAAATCCTCACAACCCCTTACCTGTACCATCACCCAGCCCTAAAATGCTAACAATCCCTTATCCTTACCCATTCCTGAACCCTAAATACACCGCATTCTGCCATACACATACCCATCCCTGACCCCTAAAAACCCCCTTTCACCCCTTACTACTCCTTACCCATAACTATCTGAGACCTAAAAACCCTTATAACTGAGACTATCCTACTGGTGTGATTTGTGTCTTATCACCGACATTGAATTCAAATACATGTTTAATCCATCACCATGGGCTCTACGCATATACAAAATCCCTAAAATTCATAGAGCAGGTAACTTTCCCCTTAGCAACACATCATCTGAGGTATTGGTTCTTCCACAGAACGCATTTCTGAATACAATATTGTCTTCCTACAACTGTTGGTACACAACCTACCACCTTACATACAGGATACTAAGGACTTGCTGAATAAACTTGAGGAGATAGTGTGGCCGGCCGATTTCAATTTTGTTACATTAGAGGTCAATTCCCTATATACATGCATTCCTACGAAAAAGGCCTCCAAGCTCTTGCCTCTACCCTCTCTGCCAGGGACACCATGCTATACTGAAACCTGTTTTTACACAATGGACATTGGTTCCAACAGGCCCAAGCGGTTGCCATGGGTTCAAAATGTTCTCCATCATATGCGAAACTTTACATGGGTGTGTTTGAGAAACAGCATTTGTGATCATTATCCCCCCTAGAAATTTCTGAGCACATAGTATACACGGGGAGATATATTGACAACGTATTTGTCATCTGGACCGGTAGCTCCACCAAACTTATTGCCTTTCTTGAGAATCTTAACACAAACACCTATAACCTTAAATTCACGCATCATGTGAATCTTAGACAAATAGAATTCTTGGATGTCATTTTATATATTAATGGGACTAAGATACTCTCTGTATAGGAAACCTTCTTCCTGTAACTCTATCTTACATGCACACAGTGCACACCCAAGGTCACAAATTAATGCTATCCCCCTGGGAGTGATGACACGTCTGAGACGAAACTGCAGTTATGATCTGATTTTCATGAAAACTGGACATATAAGAGGATCGTTTCAGACAGAGAGGTTACTCTGACAACCAACTCTCTAAAGTTAGAAATAGAATCACAAAAACACAATGTGACTTCCGACTCACGCACAAAACCTGTAGGAAGGGCAATGACAAATGGCTTACACTGATAACCAGATTCAGTTCTCAGTGTCACAATCTATTCAAAATTCTCAATAAGCATTGGCAAATACTCAAACTGGACACAACTTTGACTAAATATATACCAACAAAACCCTGAATCACCCACGATAGGGGAGTTACTTTGAGAAATATCCTGTGCCCAAGTTACACTCTGCCCAGTCCACAAACAGTACTCAGGTCATGGCTACTCAAAAGGTTTTTTTCAAGTGCACACATTGGAGTGTCTGTCAGAATGCTGTGGATCTGAAAACATGCTTCCAATACAATGCCAAGACAAAACACTCAATTCAGCATTATTAAAATGTAACTGAAAAAAATACCTGCGTGGTAACGTCCAGCACTGTAAAGTGCCAGAAAATGGCATGCGTCATGCTTACCTGCATGGTAATGGCTTTGTTGTAAATGTTACATGTGGTAATGCCCGCGTTGTAAAGACTGTAAAACATCCTCCATGCTCAACTTCCCTAAGCCTTCTTGTTGGCTCATTCTCACTTAGGACATTTTCTCTCTCATGGGATTTACCTCCTCTGTTTTGTTGTGTTTAAAGCTTCTCTCTTGGAGTTCTTGCAAGATTTTTCTCTGAAGTTCTTGCTTTGAGACTTTTTCCTTAGTAACGTCGCTTCCAACAACACACTCGGACCCGGTCAAGATAGCGGAGGTATTCAAACAATTATATGAGCAACTTTATGCCAAGAATACAGAGGTAGTCGATTCCAAAATTGAGGTTTATTTGGATGAGTGCAATCTTCCCTCCCTCTCCACTACGGATCGTGATGACCTTAACGGTCCCATCACGCTTCAGGAAGTCGAGATGGTCATTAAGTCGTTAAAATGCGGTAAGGCACCCGGACCGGACGGGTTCACTGCTAGATTCTCTAAGGGCTTTTCCTCACTTCTATCACAACCACTCTGGCATCTATTCCAAGAAATCAGTACTATAGGGGAGGTGAAAGGTACGCTATCGGAAGCCATTATTACGGTGCTGCCAAAAGAAGGGAAAGATCCAGCGCTACCAAAGAATTATAGGCCTATCTCGCTCATTAATCTTGATTGTAAGCTTCTAGCCATGATTCTGGCTAACCAACTTCAAAAGGTCCTGCCCAAACTGATACATGCTTCACAGGCAGGTTTTTTAAAACATAGACTGTCCAGTGATAATACCAGAATATTGGCGCATGTACTCGAAAAAGCAAAACTGTTATCTACCCCTACTGTTGCAATCACACTTGACGCCGAAAAGGCATTCGACAGAGTCGACTGGAGCTATTTGAATGCAGTCCTAAATAAGTTCAACCTGGGTCAATTTTTTACAACGATGGTGATGTCTCTATATTCTTGTCCCTCTGCGAGAGTTAGTGCTGGCGGCTCATTTTCCTCCGCGTTTCAATTGCACCAAGGCACCAGACAGGGATGTCCTCTCTCACCCTCACTGTTTTTACTGGCCATTGAGCCATTTCTCTGTCACTTGAGAACTAACGATGGTATTGCTGGAATCCCATTTGAAGATTGTATAATAAAGTTGAAAGCATATGCGGATGATGTCTTAATAGTATCAGAAAGGGCGGAAGAAGCTATACCGGCCCTCATTTCTACCATTGACGATTTCTCCAGGGTGTCGGGATACAAGTTGAATAAAGATAAAACAGAGGTTAAATTGTTGAATAATTTGGGTAATAGAGAGGTTATGGGGGATTCTGGCTTGACGTGGCAACCAGGCTGCTTTAAATATTTGGGGCTGGAATTTGATAAAGATCTAATCACAACATTGGGGGTTAACGAAAGCTTGACTCTGAAGAAAATATCTAAATTACTAGAGGGATGGTCCCCGAAATTCCTTTCATGGTGGGGCAGGGCGGAAACTTTAAAGATGATGGTGACCCCATTGGTAAACTATCTGGCGAGTATGTTACCAATGACATTCTCGGAGGCCTTCTTGACAAAGGTGGAAGGGCTATTTGGCGGGTTCTTGTGGCAGGGGAAGAAACCCAGGATATCTATGAAGAAGCTACAGCTATCAAAAGGAAAAGGCGGCTTGGGTCTCCCTAGCTTCAGGAACTATCAGACGGCCTTTCTATGTAAACAAGGGGCACAGTGGTTGACTGAGGGCGCGGATTACACTCCGCTGTGGATTGGGATTGAAAAATCTCTGATTGGTAATGCCCCTCTTATAGCATTACTCTCAATGGATCTATCCCCTCTCCCCCACTCCAAATACATCCTACTAAACACTAGAAGAGCACTTCTGAGACTAGATCAAACTCATAAAGTCAGATTGTTGTGGAGAAAGTCTACTATGGTTTCTTTATGGCACAATCCATCACTTAAGATGAAAGGGAAACCTCTGCAGTGGAGGGGTTGGTCTATGAAAGGCATTAACCTGGTGAATGACTTATTTGAGGGAGGGCATCCTTTGCCGTTCTCCTCGCTCCAGGCCAGCCACAATCTGTCACCAATGGATTTCTATGACTTTTTGAAACTCAAGGTCATTCTGTCTACTCGCTCCCTCAACTCGAACGACCCTTGGCTTAAGACCCATGTTCCACGGCTTATGAAGTCGGGTCACTTTGTCTCCAAAATCTATAAGTTGCTTCTCTCTGCCCCAAGGAAGGCGCACAAGAAAAATGAATCCAAGTGGGAATCTGAACCCAACTCTACCGGTTTAGTATTTGACTGGGATTTGATACATGCTGCTGCCCTAACGAATAAGATCTCCCCGATTCTAGCCCAAACCAAATACATGCTCATTAATAGGACATAATGGACGCCAGAAAAACTCCATAGACTCCATCTGAGGGATAGCCCCCTATGTTGGAACTGTGATTCAGCGGTGGGAGACTTAGCTCATATGCTCTTTGGTTGCTCTGCGCTGGGACCATTCTGGGGAAAAGTGTTTGATTGCATAGATCATATTTTCAAGGTCAATTCTAAAAGAGAGTTTGTCTATGTTCTATTGGGGGTGCTGGATCAGGAGCTTCATAATGACAATGATCGTCAGTTGTTAGATATTTTGCTTACTCTAGCCTGTAAGGTGGTACTATGTAAATGGAAAAGCGCCTCTGAGGTCTCATTCAGGGTTTGGCAGGAATGGCTCTTGTTTCTAAGAGGAGCTGACAATCCAGCTCTACACTCCTCCCCGTGGCGCGCTCCCCATAGGAGGCTATGGAAATCCCTAGACAGATCTTCGTTCTCATTTGACCCGCCCTGAGTGGAATGGAAGAGGCGTAATTATGGCTGATAAGGCTATAGAGTAAGGGACGTGGTGGACTCGGAAAGGTAACACACATGAAATAAGGCTTGGGCAGTTATGGTGCTCACTCAACATAGCGCAATCGGAATTTGGGGGCTGAACATGGTTTCATGACATATCTTAGTTTAATTTAATTTAATTTAATTTAATTCCATTTGTTATAAATTCGTCCATGTTACTCGGACGTGAGGGTCAGAATTATTGTGCTGACTTACGGAGTTTATTACTATGTGTTTGAGGAATATGACTCCATATATGTCCGTGATGGGGGTGACTCATCTATAGACCTGCCAACTCTCAGGTACCATGGGTCTGTTTGTTCGGGGAATGCACATGTCAATTATTGTCATTTATTGTCATTTATTGTATGTATTTGTCATTTTTGTATTTCTTTATCAATAAAAAAAAAATTGAAATAAAAAAAAGAGCTTCCTGTGTAAGACACCGGTGTATCTTCTTGATCTTCCTTAGTTGAAAGAAGCATTTAGAGATGACCGTGCCAACCTGAGTTTTCAGTGACAGGTCATTGTTGAGGGTGACTCCTAGTGTTTTGGCTGATGGGGAGGGGGAGGGAGAAGGACCTAGCTCTGATGGCCTTTAATGTGGGCCCCAAAATGTATGGCTGTCCCCAGTAAGAACAAGTTCTGTCTTACCAGGGTTTAACTTAAGATGGTTGTGGTCCATCCATTGTTGGATATGTAGCATGGTGGCCTGAAATTCGGTGATGGAACTGTGTGAGTTATTGACCAAGAAGACTAATTGCAGGCAATCTGCATAATTAAAGGCCGTCACATTCCTGTCTTTAAGGACTGGATCAAGGGAAAAATGTAAAGATTAAACAAATGGGGAGAGAGAGTGGAGATTGTGGGACACCACAGTTGGTTATACGTGGTGGAGCCAGAAAATGATCTTGGTGGACGGCCTGGAAACGATCCTCCAGGAAAGAGGAGAGCCAACAAGCCACCGCACCTAGAATGCCAGCTTGTTTGACACGGACCAAAATAGTGTGGTCGACCGTGTCGAAGGCAGCAGAAAGATCCAGTAGCGCCAGTTCTTGGGGGGAACCTTTATCCGCGTTGTCAAGGAGAGTGTCCAAAACAGCCAAAATTACAGTTTCAGTAGAATGGGACGGCCAGAAACCTTCCTGATAGGAGTTGAGATATTTAGATTCTTCCAGAAAGGTGGACAGGCATTTGGCTATGTGGGCCTCTAGCATTTTTGCCAGAAACGGGAGTAGGGAGATGGGACGGTAATTAGTTAGAAGTGTGGGATCAGCTCCAGGTTTTTTCAGTAGGGTGACCACTATGGCTGTTTTAAAGGCTTTAGGAACTTGACCGGAAGTGAAGAATCGTTCAGTAGCGTGAGTGCCGGGCACGGGTAGACTGATAAGCAGTCTTTGAGTATGTGAGGTAGGCAGCAGTCAGAAGGAGCTCCTGATTTAACTTTGACTAGGAGCTCCTGAAAGATCTCGGTGCTAATGGGGGGGAAGCAACTGAGAGTACAATTGTTTCTGCGCATGGTAGCGGCGGGCAACAAGGGGGGTGCAAAGGAATGCTGGCTTTGATGGTGATGATTTTTTCAATTAAATAATCATTTAGAGAGTTGCACAATGCTTGAGATGGCATGACCTTTGTGATGACCCTGTCTGGGTTGGACAATTCATTCATAATGACAAATATTTCTTTAGAGCTTTTGTTAGAGTTGAGAATACGTGAGGAGAAGTGAGCAGCTTTCGCTGTGATGATGGCCATCATATATTCTTATCCTATAGTATTGTGTTAAAACCTGCAAATAATTTATCCTGTTCAAAGTTCGGGGCATATAAACTGTCTACTACTATATTTGTGCCATCTAGTGTACCATGTAGTATTATATATCTACCCTGGGAGTCTATGCGTTGTGCTAATACCACAAACGGGACCCCATGCCTGATCCAGATTGTCACCTCCCTGGCAAAGGCTGAGTATGATGTGGAAAAGACTTGCTCCTTCCATTTTTTCCATAGCTTCCCAACTTCAGAATCCGTGAGGTGGGATTCCAGTAAGAGCACTATCTGTGCCTTCAGTCTATTTAGTTGTGCGTGTCTCCTGTGACGCTTATGCACGGAGCCCAACCCACACACATTCCAGGTTACAATTTTATTTGCTGCCTGCATATATTAGGGGTGTTGTGTTTATATTGTGTGCCTATTATAGGTGCGAAGACCAGTAGTGTGAAACATGTGATACAATGTGAGCCAGAATCCTATAACTCCCTTTTAACCTTGAATGCTAGGTTCAGCCTCTTAACTGTGCTGGTCCAAACCATGAACAGAACTGTGTTAACAGTTATACAATTATATGTTGCTTTCGTTAGAGGGGGGGGGGCTGTTGCTTATGCCTTATGTGTTAGTTTTAGGCGACGTGGGGCTCTACAGTATCCAGACCATATACTTGTGTTAATACTTTACCCCTGCAGCTGGGTAAGGATACTTGCAACAGTTACCGCATTTATCGCTCCATAGATCCTTCAGGCAGGTCTAGGCCTCTCGATCTGGTGCACCATCAGCCTAGGAAATCGTCTGCCGTTTGAGGCGTTACTGTGGGCAGCATCATTTTATGTTTTCCTATTCCACTGCCAACATCCACACCTCCTCCTCCCGCTTAAGTTGGCGCCTCCTTTTATACTATTGACTACCATGATTACTGTACCTCTATCGCCTCTATTAGTAGGTTCCAACCTCAAGATTTCGTGGTTTTGTTTATCTCCAAATTAATTATTTGTTTTATTTTGGAAAATGTATTGGCTGCTTGAATTTAATGGCAAGATACGGAGGCATGCAGCGATGCCTTTATGTAACTTATTTAGTTTCTCCTGAGTTACAGCATCATTTTATGTTTTCCTATTCCACTGCCAACATCCAAACCTCCTCCTCCCACAAAGGTTGGAGCCTCCTTTTGTACTATTGACTACCATGATTGCTTCACCTCTATGGCCTCTATTAGTAGGTTCCAACCTCAAGATTTCATGGTTTTGTATATCTCCAAATTAATTATTTGTTTTACTTGGGAAATTGCGTTGGCTGCTTAATTAAATGGAAAGAAAGGGAACCATGCATTTTTTTTACAGAGTTTTATATAGCACGAACTTGACCCGAATCGGGTATCAGAGCGCTTTACATGGCACCAGTTGCATTACATGAGGACACATTCATTTTTATTAGGCACAGGGAGATTAAGTGATTTGCCCAGAATCACAGGATGTTCAGCTGTCATTGCCGACACTAGAACCCAGTTCCCCAGACTCGAGGGCGACAGGCCAACTCTTCTCCATGCCTTTTAATAAAATGAGGACTCTCTTCAGATAACCTAGGGAAATCTGCATTACTAACCGGAACTTCCCCTCCTTTCCCCCTTTTTCCATCACCGATGTTTCATTTTCGAGGAAGTTTACAAGCTTAGGTTCAAGAAAAGCATCGCAGAAACGAAGAAAGATAGAGCAGTGGTTCAATGAAATTATGAAGGGAAATGTATCACTAATAAATACTAAATGGGGAAAAAGTGTTACATTTAGAATCAATGAAAACCCCAAAATAGTTAAATGTGCAACACAAACGAGTTGCATTAAAACCATTTAAAACAAACAATGTGATAACCAAAATATGATAATTATGATAATAATGAAATTTATTCTGCACGCCCTCCAGAGGTTGATTGTGTCACGTTACCACCTCTGTCTGATATGTGAGTGTACATAGTCTGATGAAGGTTGAGGTTTTGTCCAGATGAAGAATTCTATCAAAAATGTACATTCCAAGTCTAAAATCTCAGATGTGGACAATTGCAAAAGTTTATGAGAGTTACTTGATAGAAAGGAGTCAATCAGTTCACAGTGTGTCCAGTTGTTGTGGCTTGAAACAGGCTAGACAATACTCTAGGAGAATATTAGACAAGATCCTAAAACTCACATACCACCCAAACCAGCTGAAGTAGTGAGAACAGATGTATTATCAATAATTGATAAACAGCCAAGTGTTTGTTTAATGGATGATTAAAGTTAAAGAAAGGAAGTAAATAGGGTGTCCTGCGCACCTTAACTGTAGGATCACCTTCATTTTTGAAGACATCTTGCAGCAACAGTGTAAAAATATGATAAAGTCTCTTCAGAATTCAAAAAGTGTATTTCATTAACATGCAGAACCGTTTCACCTTAGTACATCAGATTATCTGCGCATTGAGAAGTATTTTTTAAAAGTGACAGTTTTCACACATGAATTTATAAACATTCATTTTTTCCCCCCACTCTGAGAACCAATGACAATAATGAGACGCAAGTCAGTTGTTATGTGTACTATTTGCGCGGCCTGGGTTCCAATTATACATGAACAACATTATAGTTTATCAAATCGAACACAGGAGAAAGTTTTGTACAGCGCACATCCTGAATTCATGTATTTCCTTATCCTCTTTTGTGTAATAAAGAAAAAAACTGAGGGGAAAGTGACATAAATAAAATGCACAGGATCACCCAATTTGGTTAAGTGAGGAAGCCGGGATTAATACCTGGTTTTCTGGTTTCACATTGTGCAATTAAGACACTGGATGTAAATACTACCCTTCCCAGCACCCACCTTACCGCCAACACCCCATGCCCACAAGCCCCCCCACCACCACCTTGCAGGCATCAGTGCGGCCTCCGCTACTTCACAGACCAAACTTTTCGGCCCCTGGGAAAATCTTTGTGAGTACCCACCCCTTAGAGTAACATCACCGCTGCTTAGAGAGGTGCACCTCTCCATAAACCCATCTTCACTTTCAGGGCTTCTGTAGCATTTATTTAGAGATCTTTGATGATAAATAAGGCTCTGTTGCACTTCATAAATTGCGCATACTGTATGCCCTTTTAAGAGAGCTTATTGTGAATACATTTACATCTACACTTTAATCTGATTGGCATCAGCATACGTGTGTTAATTCCAAAGGTAGACAGTTATCAATTATGGATGTTAGCAAGTAGCAGCAAACCAGCAATAAGGAAAACAAGAAATTGTGTTCTAATGAAGACACTACTCTATAAATTCTGAGTTCAAGTAGATGATCTGGGAAAAATGAAGATATAAAATGTGGTGCAAACTTACAGCATCCAAATTCCCATTTTTTAATGTAATTACCTTTGTTGGTTTATTGAAAAGGCAGGCTCCACCACCACTATTTAAAAAGTCATGGTACTCCTCAATATTACACTTGGAGAACTTGCTAGGAAGATAATATCTGTAAAAACACAAAATGCAAAAAATAATAATTTAGTAATTTTACTTGGTTAACAAGTATGCCTCTAAAACATTACTGAAAAAGTTTCTGAATTTTAACAATATTATATTCTAAATCAAATCAAATTATTATATTAATATTTAAAAATTCAACATAAAGAGTTCTTATGGTTTCCAAAAACAAACTTAAATATCAAGTATACAGAGTAACACAACAGAGTAAAGACCATAAACAAACCCCCACAAAGCTTGACACCTGTCAGCCTTTGATCTCTGCACACCTGTAAGAGTTACTATCTTTTGAAACATTCTCAATAAAATATAGACATTTGGTGTAATGAGGAAACTAGGCATATCATCATGAACGTGTCTTGATTAAATGTGTATGTCTAAGTTAAAGCCTACAGCAATACGTGTAACTGACACTCGTTGCGTCTAACAGTATTTTCATGTTTCTATGACGCTAATTCCATATTATTTGTTACGTGTATTGCTGTAGACTTTAACTTAGACATACACATTTAATCAAGACTCGTTCATGATGCTATGCCTACAAAGACAAAGACATACACATTTAATCAAGACTCGTTCATGATGATATGCCTACAAAGACAAAATAATATGGAATTAGCTTCATAGAAACATGAAAATACTGTTGTCTTCATTTTCCAACATCCAATATGCAGTCTTAACTACGTTTGGAATGTACATGCATAATCTACTACAATAATTTATTTTAGTGCAATATTAAAGAAGGAATTCCACCCAGCAAGAGATGAAAATAAATATCTAATCTATTACTCTTGTGAAATAGTTTCGATGGATATGGCCATGCAAAGACTAAGGACTGCATACGACATCAATAAGCGATGTCACATATCGAAATCGGCAACTTGATTAAAATAGAATGCAGGTAATTCTCTATTTTGAAGGCTATCAGAACAAGCATTGGTAATGCATCGGTTTCGTCTCTGTAATGGAGAAAGAAAGAGCTCCCTGACAGATAACACAGGAGTGGAAAGGATGTGGCGCAGCAGCCAGAACTGCTGACTAGAGAGCTGGGATCTCAGATCGAGTCTCAGCTGCACTGCGCAACAGCCTGTGATTCTATGTAAATCACTTAATCTCTCCAGGTGATACATTGTTATGTAAGTATGCTGCAATAGTAAAAGGCAAAACGTTATGAAAATATAGTTCCACCAAAGCGGATGTTAACAGTAGTTCGGCGTCGGGAAACTGATAAGAGAAGCAGACGAGGAACAAGCCTTGGTAAATGCAGGAAAAATGCTACAGCGAATAGAAATGGAGAAAAGGTAAGGGTCACACACAGGAAGCAATGAGAAGAAAGGAAAGAGAGGAGGCGGGATGCAAGTCCCTTTTAAGTATATATTAAAAACAATAGATTTCTCAAGTGCAGGTGCTGTGCAGGTGAAACCTAAAAATGTATGAATGGAAAATGACAATTTATTAAAATGTTCACCTATGAAAAGTAAATTCTGACTGCCTGGTAAATTAGGTGAACAATGGTTTAGCATTTCTTCAAGTTTTCAAGCAAGCAAATACAATACAATATTGTTGCTTCAAAGGGGCATCATGGAATGGGAAAGAATTATGAGGCAGGTGGAGGAATGACCCACCAGACAGACAAGGGACACCATGCGTAAGAAACTGGGTTATTGTTTGAGGGGAGGTGAAAGCCACCCTCAAGCCACAAACACAATCCTTGTCAGGGTGAACAACAAAGTCACTAAATTAACCCTCCTGTAGCTAGACACAAAAGCAGTTAGGCTTAACTTAGAGGTAAAGTAGAAAGTATTTATACTGCACACAAACAGCAATGCTATTTTAATTTATAAAGCGCACAAATCACCCCAGGAGGATCTCTCGGCTCAACCCTGAGACAAGGGCAGCAACAACAGCTAAATCAGAACAAAGTTGTCTTAAGTACTTTCCTGAAGAGAAAGTGATCAGAACAAGTTTGAATATGATGTGGCAATTTGTTCAAGTAATAAGGAGCCAAGTAAGAAAACTACTTGCCACCTGAATGGGCCTTTTTGATGCGAGGAATAACTGACAGTGCTTTATCACTTGATCCAAGGAGTCTAGGAGGGCAATAGTACCTAAGCTTTGAAGCTAGGTAACAAGGGCCTTTTCCAGTCAGGGCTCCATTGCTGGCATAGCCCGTGCTGGTAAGAGCGGTGGGGCGGGGTATAGGAGGGGAGTAGACAGACGATGATGAGGTAAACGTACATTTTTAAAAACGAATACCATTTACCTTGCACTCGCTCTATTGCCGGCTCACTGATGCGGCGAGTGCAAGGTAAGTGGTTTTCATTTTTTAAAATGGAAGTTTACCTTGTCGTCATCTTTCAACACCCCCCTCCCCTCCCAGCATACCCCCCTACCCCACCCCTCTTAGCTGGACGGGCCTTGCCTGGCTCTATGTGTAAGGCAACATATTTTAAAAATGATTCTCTTCTGAACTGGAAGCCAATGTAAGGTACGCAGGAGGGGAGTGGATGCATCCCAGGAGGGCAAATTGCAAATGAGGCGGGCTGCGGTGTTCTGCACCACTTGTAATTTTGATAATAACATCTCCTTTGCCGAAGCCAACAATATGTTACAATAATCCAAAAGGCTAATCACAAGAGCCTGAACCACCGTTTTCCTTGCTGTGAATGGGAGGAAAGGAAAGGCTCTTCTCAGTAAGCGCATGATTTGAAAACAGGAGCCTGAGGTGGACATCACATGTTCTTTCATGGTAAGAGGTCGGTCAAAGCAGACTCCCAAGTTTTTACCACCTATTTGGGTGTGGGAACAATGTCAAGTTCTAGTGGCCACCAATCAGCAGCCCACAATTGCTGGGCCTTGCCAAACAGCATATTCTCTGTTTTTCCAACATTGAGTTGGAGACAGTTTTCTGTCATCCAGGTAGCAGTTGCTGTCATCCCAGCTCAGAAGCTCTCTTTTGCTTTGGTCAAATCTTTATCAAAGGAGATTATAAGCTGTGTGTCATCCACGAATGATATTATTTCAAAGCCAAAGGCTCTTACAATCTAGCCAGGGGTGCAACATATATGGTGAAAATAATAATAAGTAATAAAGTGAAAACACAACACAAGAAAGATATCAAATCAATTATGGCATATATTTAAATAAATAAAATGACACCAAAACAAATTAAATCTAATCATTATAACCAGACAGAGTTATGATTCTTTTTAATTTTTAGTGTAAAATGGCACCTAAAAGAACAAAGCACCAACAGTGGGTGGATCAGGCCCATCTCATCTCACTTTTGGACTAAAAAGAAATTTTGAAGAAAATTTACTGAGAAGGTAGAGTTCAGCGGGCAAGGCAACCCGTGATGTCATCTTCATCAAGAACCTGTGGGACAGAGTAGTGGTGAAAACCTGCGCAATTTGACACTTTTTGAAAGTCGACAATTTTAAGTGGGATGAAGCTGCAGGATATAGTTGATGAGGGCTCCATGAGACCGGATACTTTGTTGAAAGACCGCTGAATAGAAATGTACCACGGAGTCAGGCCGACTGGCGATGCACCGTGGGCAAATTTACTTGCGCAGGTAGGTCCTGGTCTTCTGTCGGTTCTCAGGCAACCTTTTGGTGGAAACTTTTCTATGTCCCTATTTTTAGGGTTAGGAAGGATCAATATTACCAACACCACTACGAAGAGTCCCGGTCCTGGGGGCACCACTTGAGGGCTTAGGACTCACTCCAGCAGAGACCAGGTTCAGGGCTCAAGGTCTCTGGAGCTTGCTATGTCCCCATAGCTCACAAAGGTGTCCAGCCAGCTAGCCCTTGGAGTCACTTCTGGTGGGCCTGGGCTCAATGAGATGGCTCCGTTCTGCTTCAAGCATCAATACATGCCTCGAGCAGCATGGCAGCCCCCTGACAGAAGCATGGCAGTCCATGAGGTCCTTCTGAAGTCTTCCACAGGTCCATGAGTGGGCTAAAGAAATTTTCTGGGAGGCCGATACTTATACCTGGTTTCAGCATTTGAAGTGCTGGGCTTCCCTACACTACCCCCACATCTGCCTCGGGAAAATTCTTAACCAAGGCTCCAAGAAGTCTAGGGTGGCAAAAGACTAGTGTCAAGGTCCTTTATGTATGTAGGAGGCATGCCATTTGAAGGGTATGTGGGGCAGCTCTGCCACAAGCCATTCTGGCAGAATGACCCATCCAGTCTACACCAAGTTCCTTTTTGTCGCACTGTCTGTGAGGAATACACAAAGCCCACCAGCAGAGCCATTCACAGGCATGTGACCCAGGGTCCTCGCAATAGGCTCCAAATGGTTAGGGCAGGAAAATGCTAACTTTCTAAAAGTGTTATTTTCAGAATTGTAACTTACAATTCAAGTGCACAAGTGATAGTTAATTATATCCTAAGGGACAGTTAGGCTCACAGTAGTGAAAAACGCCTTTAAGAGTTTTTCACTACCAGCACAAGTAAAACTTAATCTTGCAAGTCCTACTTTTCCAAATACGATTTGATTTGATTTGGGGATTTCTAAAGCGCATGGCTGCCCGGAGGCTTCCCCGCGCTGATGATAGAAGCCGTGATCGAGCGATGAGCCAACTAGTGGTTTCCAGGAAACAGCCAGGTCTTCAGCCCCTTTCTAAACACCAGCTCATTTTGTTGACTTCTTAATTCAAAAGGCAGCTCATTCCACATCTTAGGAACCAGATGTGAGACGGATCTGCCTCCCCATCTGTATCTTTTTATTCTGGTGGTGTGAAGGAAATGGGCGTGGGAGGACCTCAGTAGCCTAAAATCATGAGTCTGAGTTTTTCTGGACCTTTATTGTTGACTGACCTCTGAGCAATGTAGAGGGCTTTGAACTTCACTCTTGCGGCAACTGGGAGCCAATGTAGTTGTTTCAAGGATTCTCTCACTGATGTATGTTTTTGTAGTTTAAGTAAGAGTCTGGCTGCCGCGTTCTGTAGCATTTGAAGCTGCTTAATCACATACTTAGGCGAGCCCAAGTAGAGAGAGTTCCTGTAGTCCAAACGGGCAACTATCAGAGACTGCAAGACAGATTTCCTGAGCTGCTCCGGGATAAGATCTAGAATCTTTCTGAGCAGTCTCAGAAGTCCGAAACAGATACCAGACAATTTGTTTGCCTGTTGGTTCATAGAGAGGGAGTTATCTAAATAGATGCCTAGGTTTTTATCACCTGTTTAGAGACTGGTGGAGGATCCATACAGGCTGGCCAGTTGATCAATGGCCTGGGAATGTCCCTCTTGCCTAGGATCATGAGTTCTATCTTTTCGCCATTCAATTTTAAGTAACTATCTGACATCCAATGGGCCAGTTTGTCCAGGTAAGGACCCCTTTGGACGTTACCCTGGTTATGATCTTGGGGCAGGGAAACAATCAGCTGGGTATCGTCAGCATACGATACACCCAGGTTACCAAACTCCTGCATAATGGTGGCAAGCTGCCTTACGTAGAAATTGAATAACGTGGGGTAAGAGCGGAGCCCTGTGTTACTCCAAAGATTATGGGCAGGCTGTCCGAGAGACAGTCCTGTTCCATAACTTGGAGAGACCGCTTGTCCAGGAAGAAGCATAGCCATTCTAATGCACTCTGCCCTAAGGGCTTGCAGGGTCTACCTTAGGGGTGACTTATATGTAATAAAAAGGAAGATATAGGCCTGGCAAAAGGTTTATTTTGCCAGGTCGAAGAGCTTTAAAACTGCACTACAAGCTGCAATGGCAGACCGTTTTAAAGTGCTATCTTAGTTGGTGTCACAGTAAGTGCTGCAGGCCCACTTATCATTTGGTTTACAGGTCCTGGGTTAATGTAATACCATATACCAGGGACTTATAAGTAAATTAAGTGTGCCAATCCTGTACAGGTCCATTTCACCATGTGTTACGGAGAGAGCACAGGCGCTTTAAAAATGGTTAGCAGCGGTAAAGTCCTAATGTCAAATAAAACAAATTCAGAAAACAGGAGGGGTGAAGGCAAAGAGTTTGGGGGGCGACCACACCAAGCATTTCAGGTCTAACACTGTCAATTAGTACTACAAAAGGAGAGAGGTACAAAGAGAGAAGCGGAAAGTGGGTTATAGCAATGAAGGTTCTACTGTTACAGCTTTCGGAATCATAACAAAATTGGTGGGGGAGGTGTAAGAAATTAGATTATTTGTTGAAGGGGTGAGAACCCACTTCAAACAATAATCACAATGCTTGTCAAGGTGAACCACAATAGTCACTAAACCAACCTGTGTTTAACCCACTAACAGTTTGGCACACTAACAATCAGGCTTAACTTAGAGGCAATATGTAAAGTATTTGTGCAGTACTCAAACAGTAAAAAAGTGAAAACACTGCACAAGAAGAATCCCGAACCAATTTTGAAAGGGGTGTACTTTAATTAATAAAATGACACCAAACAACAAAATTACAAATGGTAGAATTGAATTTATGAGTTATTAAACTTTAAGGTAAAAATAGCGCCAAGAGGCGTGAAGCATCAAGTGTTGTTGTTATGTGGTTGCGCCAGACTGAGACTAAGTCAAAATTACACACCGACCACGATAGGGCACCTGCCAAGCATGGAACTAGGTGCAGCCAGCGGGAAGTTGTGCCATTTGTCCATGGTGCAGGAGTTGCCCGGGGCTGCAATGCATAGCTCTGAGTCGCGCCATGTCAGGTCAGTTGAGCCACCGATCAGGAGCTGCGCGGTGCTGCGATGCAAAGCTCTGCATCGCTCTACATCAGATCTGGTAAAGCCACTGATCAGGAACAGTGAGGCCTTTGTATCATCCTGCATTATATCTGGTGAAGCCTCCGATCAAGGACTGCACAATCCTGCAAGGCCCTGAATCACCTTGCGCAATTCTGTGTTGGATCTGGTGAAACCTTCAGTTCAGGAGGAAGGAGTACCTTCTGTGTCCAGCTAAGAGTCCAGGACCCTGAAGATAGGACTCAGTCCCACAAAGGCAAGCTGAGTGGAATCGGTCAGGTCCAGTTGGGTCAAGTGAGCTGGAAAGCAGGAGAGGCCTCTGGAAGCTTGCTGTGTCGCTGTAGCTCAAACTTAAGGTCAGCCAAGGGAACGCTTGGAGTCACCTCTGGGGTCCTGTGTTCAAAGTAAGCAGGTAGAGTCTTCCTTTTTTAGATGGCAGGGCACTCATCTGGACATAGAATTTGGATAGGTTTCATTGATTCATTGGGCAATCTGGAATGTCTTATATTTTAGTTCTCTCATGTTTTTGATGTATTCTTTTATGTACTGTTTCAATCAAAGCACGGTATATTAGTTGTGCATTTTAAGAGCATAGTCATTTAATTTTATTACTGTGATGTAGTTTTGTATGTTACTTTGTTTAGCGCGATGTCTGGGGTGAATTTCGTATTTAATTTAGATGTTCAGGAGGTCACGCATTAGTTAATAGTGCCGTTTCATGGCGGGTAGGAAGCGCATTATGGGAATTAGAGTTCGGAGGGAACGTCGTTTATGAGTAGGTTTTGATTATGTTGGACAAGTGGGTTGGGTAAAAAGTCACGTGGGGAGTTAATGAGTACACTTGTTTGGTATTTAAATGAATGTGAGGGAAGAGCATACGATCGTACCATTATGGATGCATGAAGACGTTATTTCGTGGAGTGAAGCCAAATCAGGTGAGATTGGTGCGAGCAGTTAAATAATGAGGGACAGTATGAAGCCGTGAGGGTGGTATGAATGTGGTGTGGAACATGTGTAAATATGGGGATGGAACACAGTAAGTCTTGTGATAATGAAGGGGGGAAAATGGGTTTGGGGTGATTAGGTGTTTGTTAGTAAATGGGTTGTGTTAGCGTGTTGATTAATAGTGAGGGATCAGGTGTAGGAGTAGGAGTGTTTACAACGAAGGAGAGTAGCTTCAGAGGAGCTTGGAGAGAAGGGAGAGATATGAGGTTGTGGATGTATGGAGTAATGGGGAGTATGGGGTTTTGAATTGATTGGTTGTCAGTTTGTAAATCCATGATCGTGAGCACATGGATTAATATTGAGAGATTAAGTGGAAGAGTGTGTGTGTTGCGTGTGGATTAATATCGAGAGATTAGTAGGAAGAGTGTGTGTGTTACGAGGGAAGGAGGGTGTTAACGGGTGAGAGGGTAGTTAGACAGAGAGGAATGGGGGTGGTTTCTTTGAGTATGTAGAGTTGAGCCTTTGAAGTTAGGGTTTTTTATGGTATGGTTGTGTAGTTTAATAGGGCAATTGTATATTTGGGTAGGGGAGCAGAGATGGGTTGAATTAATGAGTATCACTGAAGTGGACAATGGGAGGGTGTTTTAATATACTTTTGGTTTGAATGAAAAGTATCACTGCAGCTTTTTCGACATTGCATACGTGTTACAATTAATTGGATGAGTTGCACTGTTCATTTTATATGTTTTAGATACCCCTGACGAAGAGCCCACGCAGCTCAAAATGCATTGGGACATGTTGTGCTTATTTTATATGGAGACCAATTTGTACGTACTGTTGTACAAAGCCTAGAATGGCATACAGCATGTATTGGAAATGTCTATTAAAGATTATGGATGGGATCTCACTGTCTCCGTTGTGGTGAAGAATACGATGACAAAAGTCATAAATAATGGAGGATTACATATTATGATAATTAGGAGTACTGTGGTTTACTTGGATGAACATTATACAACTGGGGGAGTTGTTCCCTCCTTCTAGCAGTGCAACAGTATAGGAGCGCAAGTGTAGAGCCCTGTTTTTCGAATACTTTGTTGTATTTGTGGTTTGGGGGCGAGCCACAATTACTGTTTGCACGCACTTTCTAGTCAAGTTTGCAAGTTACTTTCGTATTAAGGGAAGGAGTGCATCCTCATCATGTTTTTTCAACTTTCTAAACGTGGCATTTTCCAAATAGTGAGTTAAAATCCTACATTACTGTAAAAGTGGATTTTACATTACAATTCCAGTAAGTGGAAGAAGTATTTCACTAGCTGTTCTCAAACTGAAGTACCTATTAAATGTAATACGCTAACCCAGTGTTAGTACATGAGAGGCTGGCCTTGCCACAGTGAAAAATGACTTTGGGGTATTTTCACTGTGAGGGCATTGAAGACTGAAGTACACAGGTTCTACTTTTTTAATACCATGCACCCTGCCCTATGATCCTTTAGGGTCTACTTTAGGGGTGACTTATAAGGGAGAAAGGTTTTTTTTGCCTGGTGGAAATATCAGTTTCAAAACTGCACACACAAGCTTCAATGGCAGGCCTGAGACATATTTTACAGGTCTACTTTAGTGGGTGACACAATGAGTGCTGCAGCCCACTAGTAGCATTCATTTACTGGCCCTGAGAACATGTAGTACTGTATACTAGGGACATTATATTTAAAAGAAACAAAAATCTAATTAGGTTCATACAAATGTTACTATGTTTGGAAGCGGGAGCACAAGCACTTTACCGCTGTTTAGCTGGAGTAAAGTGGAGAGTCCTGAAGCAAACAAAAACGGGTTCTGCACAAATAGGGTAGTGAAGGCAAAATGATGTGGTAATACCATGCAAAAGATTGCCATTTCCAACAGGGGCATGATCAGTGGGTGTGATCATGATGGGACATGTCAAGGTAAGTGGTGATTGACCAAGCATTTTCTACAACTTAAACAACCTGACAGGGAAGATATGTCAGAGGGATCATTGCTCTTACTCCAGGGAGTAGGACAGTCCAGTGGGAGTGTTTTGCATTCCTACAGATGTTGGTTGGCTTAGTTGGTAATGCCAACACTGAATATGACCAATGTTTAAAAGGAAAGTGTCTTATATTTATTCAGTCAGAACGTCTGTATTCTTTTCAAGTATTGCCTGAGTATGATATAGCATTATGATCTTAAATGTGTATTGAAACATATAGGTAGGTCACAAGACAACAGATCCACCCGACAAGCAGTAACATTTATACCCTCAAAGCAATTCATTAGTGTTTTCATTTTTCTAGGTTTCTTGACAACTCTTATAGCAGACAGATAGCAATGTGATTTTTTTATTTGCACTTTTCTTCACGCAACAGCGAGCACATTTCGCTCTCTCACTGTTTCCTGGCCTGGGGCTTTTCTAGGCTGCAAAAGAGGTCTTTAAAAAAATACATGCATTCAAAGAGAATGAGAATGGATACTATTCTGCCACATTATAGACCTGGGTGGCTGTCAGCTCAAACGGTAATTTCATATGCCAGCAGGAGACTGATGGAAGTTGATCGTGCCCATTCACAACAAGAAAAGAAAGTCTGGCTGCACTATGGGTAAGTGACTTTTCACCATATTGATAGTCCACCAAGTCCTACTAACATTGAAGCTTGCCACCTGCCATCAAAAGATGGGAGATATGGCTACTGCAGCTAGTGACAGGCACTGTACTTGTTCCTGCAGCCAGCACTTTTGCTCTGAGGAGAACACCAAGTCAATTGTGAGTGCATCACTGGTATAGGCTTTGGCTAATTGCTTTTATTGTCTGTTGAATTAAACAATATTTTCCTCTGCTGGTTAAAGGTTCTTCACACATAGTGGTGTACTCCTTCTTCGATTTCTCTAGAATTGATCTAGAAATGACTGCTGTCATCAAGAATATCCTATAAGTGAGAACAAAACACAAAGAAGAAAAAACTGTGTAAACAATCATGGCAGCATCAGAGTAAAGATGACTAACAAGTTAGAAAAAATGATGCTGTTCATCACAAATGCCAGAACTCCATAGAATGCGAGACAGGCAGACCCATGTAGATGCCTTCCTCAGCCACTACCTAAGATCAAATGAGTGGAAATACAAACAGCTGTTCCCAGGAAAGAGTCAACTGCAGTTCAGAACATTCCTTTGTGCGACAGGCAGGCAGGCGCCTGAAGCAGTCCACAGACTTCTGAAGAATCCAAAGGATATCCATGAATCCAGAACTCATGCCAACAGCAAGCACACTTTAGGTACAAAAAGGGCAGCGCATATCCTGTGTATTCCATCAGGTCACTGTAGCACCAATCCATGGGCAAGGAATAGGGCACAGATGGGTCTACACCCCCGGAAAGACATGTTTGAAAATTTAATCTAAGGGACTCCAAGGATGAAATATGAATAAGTAGTATCACATTCAAGTGATGCACATGGAGAGTGAATGAATATGTATTATTGCCTATGTTACTTACACCTTACTTTTCAGATTGGGGCAGTGAATGAGTGTATTTTCATTGGAAATTTTAAGTTTGATATCCGTTGACACAAATTTCTGAGACATATTGAGTATTATTTATAAAAACCTATGTGAGGTATTAGTGTCAGCAACAATAACAAATAAGAAATATAGGGTCAGATTTAGATATCGGAGGACGGGTTACTCTGTCACCAATGAGGCAGATGGCAGATATGCCATCCGCTGGATTACAAGGGCATTATAACCAACGTGATAGATATCCCGTCTGCTGTATTACAAGTGCATTATAACCAATGTAATAGATATCCGGTATGCTGTATTACAAGCACATTATAATCAATGTGACAGATATCCCGTCCACCGTATTACAAGCACATTATAATCAATGGCACTTGAAATACATTGGTCGGTGCATCGTCATGTTTGCGACAGAGTAAGCTGTCTGCTGAACTCTAAATCAGGCCCTAAGTGATGGTGGCATTCAAGCATTCAAATCATAATTAATTAGATTGTGTGATTTGTATAGGTAATGAAAAAACTTATTTTATCCCAGTATAGTAATTAGCTCTATATAGTGTAAGATGTTTTCTTTCACTGAAGGGCCTAGTTTAGTACATTAGATTTCTTCACATAAAATGTCTGACACCAATATCTGCAAAGAAAGATTATTCAATCTATAAACCACAGACAACCACGAAACTCTTACTATAGAACTTTACTTTAAAAATAAATAAAATTTATGTGTCCTTGTGTAATATAACTGGTGCTCTCATGTGAAGCGCTCTGATACCCGATACCTTCAGGTCAAGTTTGTGCTATATAAAACTCTGGAAAAAAAAGAGATTTAGCCTTAGTAGGGTTGACATTGCCTTGCACCAGTGAAATCTATTTTAATTTGTTTTAAATCCCGCTTTTTAAACTGTGTGGTGTTTTATTGTTGATGTAAGCGGGCACATTTTTTTCGCCCTTCAGCTTCCGGAACATTTTGTTTTTTGCCACTGATCAGGCAGCTTCACAAGGGTCAGCTGATGCCCAGCAAGGCTGACTGGTGGGCGAGGGGGGTGCGGCTACTTATCACATCCTAGCGCATAACCGGCAGGGTGGGAAGAGAGGAGGATGGGTGGCAGTGATTAGCCAGAAGCACCTTGCCTCAGAGGTTGTGGCTGTGGAAAGTATGGATGGGGCTGAGGTCCTGGGGGTGAAACTAGTTTTAAATACCTTTTGCATGGTGATGGTGATAGTTTACTGCCCACCCCAGACAAACCCCCTCTTCAGTGAGCTTTCCATTGAATTAGTGAGTGATATCTGCTCAAGGTATCATCAGATGGTAGTGGTGTAGGACTTTAACTTCTGGGGGGATCTGGTACCAAGAGAGCCCCAGGCAAGTGGGTTCGGTGAAGTAATGGCTATGTTGGGTCTACAGCAAGTAGTGGAATCTCAGACCTATGAAAAGGGCCTTACGTTAGACTTAATATGGGCCACTCAGCTGCCAGTCAGGATACCCTACAGCTGGTCGGATCATTATCAGATCAAATTTATAATCCCCTTGCCCAGTCAACCAGTGCGCCAGCCACAAGAGCGGCGGACGGTACGGAACTGGGCAAAAAAAACTAAACCCGTATGGGGAGGATTGAAGGAAGCAATGCACTTGTTGAGCAACACAGAGGATATTTATCAGGAAAGTGTGTGGTTTGTAGGTGGGATGCAGGAGGCCATAGACAAGGTGTCTCCGGCTCAGAGAGAAAGAGTAAGGAATAAAGGCAAGTGGGCCCCCTGGTATACCCCTGTGCTAAGAGAAGGGAAGCAAAAGCTGCACCAATATGAACGAAAATGGAAGACGCGGTATGAGCCGGAGGCCCTGAAAGAGTACAAAGCGATTACCGTGACTTAAGCAGAGTTTATGAGTTAAGGAACACTGAAGCGAGCGATACTCAAAGAAAGACATTTAAAGTGCTGAGGGAGTTAAGCCATATCAAAGAACAGATGGCAGGGCTAGATCCAGAGGACTGAAATAAGATGCAGGACTTCTTTTTGAAGACAATTAGCGATATTCTAACTGAAGTAAGAAACACTCCGCTCTACCTGCCCACTGATACAGAGGTGCCTAGCTTCCAGGGTGAGAAGCTCTCACTATTTCCTCCACTGGACCTCGAGGACCTAGCATGGTCAATGGCGGCTGTTAAATCAGACGTGCCGGAAGACCTGTGTCTTCCCAAGGTGTTCAGAATGGCCTTTCCCATGGTGGAGGGTGAGCTTCTATCCTCCTGAACTCCTCCCTGTTAGCAGGGAAAGTACCACTCAGATTTAGGAAAGCTATGATAAGCCCATTATTGAAGAAGGCTGGGGCAGATCCTAAAAACCTAAAGAACTATCGCCCAGCATCTAGGCTACCTTTTCCAGCTAAAATTGTGGAACAACATGTAAACAAAATCCTTGCAGAATTTATGGAGGAGTATCAATTGCTCCATGCTTGCCAGGCAGGTTTTCAGGCCCATCAAAGCGCAGAGCTGGTGATGTTTTCTGTACTGGACGAGCTCAGGCTGGCGGCTGACAGGAACAAGTCCTCCATATTGATCCTACTGGTTTTTACAGCTGCATTTGATACGGTTGACCATCAAGTGCTTACGGACCGATTATTGGTGCATGGAATTACAGGTTATAACCTTATGTGGATTTCTTCATTCCTGAAGGGCCGGTCACAGAAGGACCAACTGGGTCGCCATGTCTCCAGAGAAAGAGTACTCCTGTGTGGGGTTCCCCAGGGATCTGCTTTGTCCCCACTTCTATTTAATATCTATCTCTATCATTTGGTGGTGGCACTAGCACAGCTAGAGTGCCAACTGTTTAATTATGCAGATGATACCCAGCTGATCCTGCGCATTGATA
The DNA here is from genome assembly GCF_964204655.1 of Triturus cristatus. Lineage (NCBI taxonomy): Eukaryota > Metazoa > Chordata > Amphibia > Caudata > Salamandridae > Triturus > Triturus cristatus. The sequence goes on along the minus strand of NC_140593.1, from coordinate 312,566,984 downwards.
ATTCTAGGCAGACGCAGCTGAATGTGCACAATAGCCTTAGGTTCACGGTGAACTGGATGACGGCTAACTCTCTCAAAGTGAATCCAGGTCTTGGCAATCACTACTAAGGGTAACCCCTGCATGGATGGTTTTTGCCCCTAAATCCGTGCCAGTTGTGAAAAGCCTTGTTACCAAGTTGAATAGAAATCTGTCAATGACTAGACAGGTGGCGACAGTGGTGGAAAGCTGCATGGGCCTACTTAGGTAGCTTCGGAAATTGGTGCCTCTTATATCCTTCTCAATGATGCGAACAGTGAAGGCAGCACTGATTGTGTTGCGGTTGCACAATGGTAATGCCTTGTACATTGGGCTCCCAGACAAGTTGCTGGGTAAGCTCCAAGTAGTCATGAATGACACAGCAAGACTAATATATATAATTTACCAAGACGGGCGCATGCCTCGCCACTGCTGCAACATTTGCACTGGCTCCCAGTGAAACAGAAGGACAGGTTAAAGGGCTTATGTATTGCACTTAAGAACCTGTATGGGACGGTACCCGCGTATATCGAGGACCGTCTAAGGCAATATGTAACTGGAAGTTATCTTCGTTCCTCTGAGGCAATTTTGTTGACCTGTAAACCTTTTAACAAATCAACCTTGGGCAGCCGGGCTTTCTCAGTTTTGTTACCTCAGTTGCGGAATGGACTCCTAGAAGGTCTGCGAAGAAAAAATGCCCTCCTTCCATTTCGTAAGAGGCTGAAAACCTTTTTGTCTGAGCAGGCATTTGGTAGAGTCTTACCGACTGTCTCTGCCAAGTATTAGCTGGTGCAGGGTGGTTAATCCCTTAGATAAGCGCTAAGAGACCGATGGTAATCACGCGCTATATAAGTGGTACCATCATAACCTAACATTTACAAAGAATTTGTGGTACCGCTGCAAAGTGATGCAAAGTGATGCAAAGTGGCTCACGTCTTGCAAGGGTATTCACTTTCCAGTGTTGAAGTGTACTATTTTCTGTTTTGCACCACTTTGTGTCAAGAGGCCATTTTTTTATACAAAGTCCTATGGGCCACAACTGTCAGGCTGGACTTTGCATAAAAAAATAAAGAGAAATATTAAAATACCCCCATGCTCCGTGAGGCCATATGTCTTCCCCCACAGCGGTTGACTGCATTTAAATCTGCTCGCCACTACCTCTGACAGAAGACATCTTCCTTGTTGAGGAAAACGTTCCTCTAAATCATGTTTGTTAATAAGCTAGATTGAGGTCTAGTTTTGAACGTTATGTACCGTACTCCTAGACAGACAAGGCATGAAAGATTCTCTGACAGTACAAAGGCTTTGGTAGAGCAGGTACAGCAGCCTTGACCTACTAAAAACTCTCAACGCTTGAGAGGCAGCTGAACCTGGGAACAAAGAAAAGATTATAGGGAGAGGATGTGGTCTAATGGCCAGAGCGATCTATCTCGAAGTTGGAGAACCGCGTTCGAGGCTCGGCAGGGCCGCTCCTCATCCTGTAATTCTGGGCAAATTAATACATCTCCCTGTGCCTAAAAAAATGAATGTGTACGTCTGTAAGGCAACGGATGCGCATGTAAGGCGCTCTGATAGTTTTGGGTCAAGTTTGCGCTATATAAAAAAAAAAAATGTTAAACTTTGAGAGTGAGGACTACATCCAGTTTGGGAGACAAAACTGGCTTAAGTTCATCGGGTACGGATGCTTTTATCCAGCATTTTTTTCACATGTGGTATCCTTCACTTCAAAGAATCTCTAAATAACAGTCTATGTTCCCTGTTTATCAAAGGTTACTTTACCATCATTCTTTTAATGAAACTCGTATAACACAACAAAATCAAAGTAAATACTTGTTAAATAGGCAGAACTGATGAGCTGAAACACTTTGCGATTCTATTGTTTCCCAGCTCTTTTATCATTTGTGCTAGTAGGCAACAAACTTCTCCTGCATTGTGTTTGTTTCGTCAATCCCTCTTTAAACCTGTGGTTTAATGGACCGAGGCTGTAGTAGTTGCATAAAGGGCTCAAAGGGAACAGGATAATTCATTGAAAGAAAAACTTAAAATAGAACATCTTCAAACACCACTCATGATGATAGAAAATACCTTCATAAGGAAAATGGCATATAGCACAGCAACACAGGCATTCCTTTGGCATTAGACTCAGTGCCAACGCGCAAGCAATGCATCAATGATTTTAATAGACACTTGAAGCAGATGAGCCATCTCATAATATGGCATTCTCCAAGGTTTCAACACATACTGTACCATCCAAAACATATTTGTAAAAAGAAAGCAGAGAAGATATATTATCTAAATCTACTGAAATGTTTGAAGACCTAACTTTGCTAAAATTATTTTTAGGGAATTGTAAATGATTCTTTTTATGGACAATCTGAATTGGTTTTTCTTAGCAGCATAATCAACCCAAAGGGGAGCGTTTTTTGAACTGCCTAGAGACAGCTTTAGTTGTAGAAAAGAACTCATATGATCTACACAGAGTGAGGTGCATAACTCAGCTATCCTCCCCCAATGGTTGTGGTAAGAGTCATTCACACTGATTAGCTCAATATCCAGGGCCACTGGTTCTTTGCAACTGTCATTCACCACTGAGGCAAGGTCTGACCCACACTGGCATCCAATTACATTCTCGATTGCCTCTTCAGTGTAACTTTATGGTGTCTAAGCAGACAATTAATGCCATAGTGAGGCCAATTTAAAGGGAGCACCGGATATGCATATTGAGACCACAATAACAGCCTGCACATCAGAGCATGGGGGACACTGCATCACAATAACCAGTATAAGAGGAACTTAATAATATCTGCCAGAGGATGTATTTTCAGGATCAGTATGTCCTGACTTTCCCTTCTCATTAACCTACGAATTACATCTCTGTTCCTGCTGCCAAAAAAATCTGCATTTGAGTCACAGGTTCCTCCTGCAGTAAGAGGCGAATGCCCAGCTGGTGGAAAGAGCTATTTCTACACACCCTTAACAGATAGGAAATGAACAATTGACCAACAAACACAGCAGCTAGGTGTTACTTTACGTTCTTAACAGATGACTAGGCAACAGTGATCTGAAGCCAGCTGTGTTATCAACATACATCAATAAAATGACATCCAAATTCATGAGGTACAACTAGATTATTTTACCACGTGTAAAACAGAATATTTTCTGGGTACTTAATTTGAGTAAAGCAATCAAAAAATTGATTTCTATTCTAGTTATCTGTTGAAAATTAATTTGACAGATGAGGTATGCATTATGGCAATTTGCACATCAGCATACTCCAACCCCAGAAACAAGCAATGCCCTTATAGGTCCCTATTTCAAAACTTAACTCTTTTCACAATCTCCAGTGTTAGGCCAACAGACATTGTGAAACAATTCACAATCTAAAATGAGAGGCCTACTGCCTTTGTCACCACAGTCAAAAAACAATATAGCAAGCCTGTTTAACACAAACATAAAGATGATCTTGTGTTCTCTGCCTGGAGAGACCCATCAAACATTTTAGTCAGACCCAAAGTATACGTGACAAGAACATAAACTCTGCTTATGGCGACACCGAGGTTCTGATTCACAAAACTTTACTTTATAGTAAGTTTTGTGAGACTGCAAAATGTCCTGCAGGGTGTACGTTTTGCTCATACTCATATGTGTGGAGTTCTCTGCCCTGACCACAGTCTTAGCGTATGTAAGTATATATTTGAGTAATAAATGTGGGAGGGACAGAGGGGAGTGAGTGGGAAAAGGAGTAATCTTACTACAAAAAGGGATAAGGAAAGAGTAAATAGGGTTTAGGAAGGGCAAGGGAGGGGTTTAGGGAGGGCAAAGGAGGGGTTTAGGGAGGGATGTCATCCATCCACATAAGTGTAAACCAATTGCATTACTCTGGCGGTGGAGACATGTAACTTGCACTTACTATGGTCAGATCTGAAACAGGATACGTGTACTAAGCCCCTTTTCATTGTATTTGTCAGAGATTTTACAATCTAAAACTATTCCCAATGTATCTGTCAAAATAAGCTCCTTCCTATGGCATTTGTTACAGCATTCACAATAAAACCCCTTCATTTTGTATTTGGCAGAAAAGTCGCAATGTAGCCTTTCCTGCTATATTATTAATAGGGTTACACTAATCAAAGCCCTTTCCTGCAGTATTTGACTGAGGTCTTGGCTAACAAGGTCCCTATCAGTTATTAACAATGGAACTACTTCTTAGGAAGATTAACACTACTATTATTCAAATGCATGCAGAGAAGATCAGCATGTGGGCAAACCCACATCCCCTCTCTTAGTGGTAATTCTTATGCCTCTTTTTCCGGTGATTGCATAAACCCTCATAAATAGCTGGGCCGTCAAACCAGGCTCACAAACGAATGAAATTAAAAAGCACAGGGTTTGTCAGAATGGGTAATCAAAACCCTTGCCTACTACAGTAATTTGTGAAAATCCATGTTATAACATAAAGTCTATAGTGAAATAACAATCTACATCCATAAAGGACTATATGCTTTAAAATACAAATTTCACAATAAATAATTCAGGCCTACTGCCTTTGGCAAAACTTTCATAATAATCTGTCAGACCTAAGGCTTCAGACAAAACCTTTCGTGATGAAGCATATGGACCTACAGTATTGATAATCAACGTATCACAATATGTAACTCAAGTCTACCGATTGAGCAAAATCTGTTCAAGATAAGCTCTCTCTTTCAATGGAAGCATATAACTTCTTCCCAATCAAACCCAGTAGGAAGGGAGAACAACATGTGGACAGAGCTAAAGACCCAAATCAGTAGTACTTCTTAAAGCACTTTTATTCTGTTGATCACATAAGGTCAAGAGACGGCTGCATTGTCAAACCAGACCTAAAAGAATTATAAATCTGATGTTTCTATAGTTATTATATTTATGTTCTTCTTCTTTGTGCTTATGTTGGGCAGAGCCGCCTCTGAACGCATTTAAGTCACATTTGAGATGTCCATAGCTGTGCCACTATGCCAGGATGAAGTTGAGTATGGTACTATTCTGATGGCTTTAAATAAGTTAGTTACCCTATATCCGCTGTTTACCATGATCCTACGTAAGAGTTCATAATGTAAAGAAGCAACTCATGCATAGTAGAAATAGAACACACCAAAACACGAATAGTTAATTCCATTAAACTTTGGAATTCCAAAAATAAATGCTTCAGCAAAACATTCTGGGCCTCATGTAGGTAAATAAATTTTACCGGTTCTTAAATACCGAGCCGTACCGAATCGGTAAATTAGAATCGGTAAGTTATATGTAGGTAAAAATTCGGTAACAGTTACCGATTCGGTAACATTCGGTAAATACGAATCGGAATTCACCGATTCGGTAAATACCGAGGTGATAATTACCGAATCGGAAAATACCGAGGTGGTATCTACCGATTCGGAAAATACCGAGGTGGTATCTACCGAATCGGAAAATACCGAATCGGTATGTACGGATTCGGTAAATAACATCACATGACTTGACGAAACAGCTAATCCTGTGCAACGACAGCCCACCCAACCAGGAACTGCCCACACCCAGGCAGGTGTACACAATTAGCCGACGTGGCCACACCCAGGCAGGTGTACATAATTAGCCGACCCTGGAGAGGCTTGGAGTGCAGAGGAGAGGCAGGGAGCAGTTGCATGTGCGAGCGGGAAACGAACAGCATGTCCAGCCAGAGAACACAGAAAGACGGAGGGGAAAGGAGGAGGAAGCTCAAATTCAGCCCCAAGGAACTCCAGGTGCTGGTGGAGGAGGTGGTGAAGCAGCACCAGAAGCTGTTTGGGAGGCAATCCCTGCAAGTGCCTGAGGCCGAAAAGCGCAACATATGGCTGGCCATCCAGGCGCAGGTCAATGCTGTGGGAGTGACCCACAGGGACATTGAGGTCCTCAAAAAGCGCTGGTATGACCTGAGGATTGTGACCAAGAGGAAGATGGGCGACATCCAGAAGGAGGCCAGCCAGACCGGAGGTGGAACCAACAGGGCACCTGCCCTCACCGAACTGGAGGAGCTGGTGGCGGCCACAATCGAGCAAGAGAGCGTCGTGGGTCTTGGGGACGCCGACAGCTCTGCCAGAGCCGCAACACACCAAGGTAAGACGAAAGCACAGCAATGTAGCCTCCCCTACCCCTATCCCACATCCCCCATTGTGAAACGAGAATCACACTGCAGTCCACACGTGTCAGTGCAGACAGGCAATGCATTCCGGGAGATGTAGTCAGGGCAACACTAACCATGACGGAAATGTCACAGGGCAACAAGGCATGTCACGCACTCGAGGCACAAGGAGACAGAGGACAGATTGGAATGTGAAATGATTTATTGTGACGCTTGCAATGCAGCCCTTCGGGGACACTGAGCCAATGTTGTTTTTCTGTCCACAGATGTGACATCATGCAGTACAGGGCATGCTGCAGGGGAGACGGCACACCGGCCACAAAAATCACCTCTAGCCAGCACGAGTTCAGACCAGGGAGCAGGCCCACTGGTAGCCGAACCACCAACACAGCCAGCCTCGCCGCACACAGAGCCAGCATCACCTCACCGAGAGCCAGCATCACCACAACCACAGCCAGCATCGCCACTCATGTTCGATTCACCGGCCACATCTCCGCTTGCAGGTGTGAGAATGAGGAGGCGTCCAGCAGCCAGGCTACGAGCCTTCGACACCTCGTCAGACGACAGCATGGGCCCAGAAGACCGCACCGGGCACCAGGAAGGGAGCCATCCCATTGTGCCCCACACCTCACAGGCAGCACAGACGGGAGCAAGAGGGCGCCGCAGGTCGCGTGTCCAGAGTCCACCAGCACCCACTGACGGCCATGGTGTCTTCTTGGGGCTCGAGGGCCAAATGTTGAAGCAACAGCGCCTGCAATCAAAGGCAGTTATGTCAGTCCAGAGGCACATGCGGGTGATGAAGACAAGCTTAGTCAACATGGACACAAACATTGGCGGCATGGCTGCGGGCATTCGGGACATGTCCCAGTCAATCCAGCAGTTGTGCAGCAAATTAGATGCTGACATCGAAGCACGGCGCCGGGAACGCCAGAGAAGGGACACTACCAGCAGGGCACTCAACCGTCTGGCAACTGCGACTTCCCTACTTTGCCGGCGCTCTGTGACGATGCAGGAGGGCCTAACACAGTGCTGCAGCGACCTGTCTCGGGGGATGGTGCAGGTGACAAGTGCACTAGGGGTGCTATTGACTAGTCAGGCGTCGACAACTGCTGCAGGGGATGCTGCGGAGAGCATCGACACCAGCAGCAGCATCACACCCCCCGTCCCCGAAGCACGCAGGAGCAGCAGGCGGCTTGGGGTTGGCTCTAGTGAGGATGCACAGGCCGTGCAATCCACCACTGCAGCGCGTATGCGCAAACATTGATGTGGCCCTGCTTAGCCACTTCCCATTGGGTGACGTAACCCTGGACATACTCCTTGTATAGATGGTATATTGCCAGATTGGCCTGTTCATGTGTTCATGGCGTGGTGCCACATTAAACTACGTCATGACTTCTCACAACTCGCTGTGTCCCCTCACTTACTCAGAAATAGTTGCATGTGATCTCTGCCCGTCTCTCTCTCCCATCGATTGCAGTTGGCACTCTAGCTGCGCTGCCCTCTGGCTGGCCTGACTCATCCTCGTTGTCCTCAAAATATGTTAGTTCCACATCTGTACCTTTTTTCGTGGCAAGGTTGTGCAGCATTGCACAAGTGGCAATAATCTTGCAGCAGGTGATGGGTTTGTACTGGCGTGCGCCTCCGCTCTTGTGGAGGCAGCGGAACCTGCTCTTCAGTAGTCCAAACGTGCGCTCCACCACATTGCGTGTTGTTTTGTGGGCCACGTTGTATCGTCTCTCACTCTGGGTTGCTGGGTGTAGGTAGGGAGTGAGGATGAATGAACGGCATGCATATGCACTGTCGCCTGGATGAGTAAAAGGGAACCATCAGTTACATGCCTCTATACACTCTGATTTGCAGGTTTCAAGGGGCGTCACTGTTACTTACCCAGCAGGTATCCCTCTCCGAATTCGCCGGCACTCAGTCGTGTGTAGATCCCACTATTCTGGAAGATGTAAGAGTCGTGGGTGCTCCCAGGAAACTTTGCAACAATATCTGTGATGATGTTCCCTGCATCACAGATCACCTGCACATTGATGGAGTGGGTGGACTTCCTGTTCCTGTAGATGTGCTCTGTATCAGCTGGTGGACAGATTGGGATGTGTGTACCATCAATACAGCCGATGACATGGGGGAACTGTGCCATGTGATAAAAGTCTGTTTTTGTTTTCTGCAGTGCAGCCTGTGTGTTTGGGAAGCTTATGTAGTGGTGCATTCTCTGCATCATGGCATCCAGGAACTTCCTGAAGAAACGGGACAGGCAACTCTGGGATACACCACCCACCGCAGCTATCACCACCTGATAACTGCCTGATGCCAGTAGATGTAGGCTGCAGAGCACCTGCACATGTGGTGGTATGGCGTGCGCCCTTCTTGTTGGCTGGTCCAGGAGTGGGTGCAGGTCCCTTATCAGGTCCATGATGGTTTCGGGGTGTAGCCTGTACCTCTCATGTATCTCTGCATCAGTCAGCTGTAATAGTGTGATGCGCTGTCTGTAGATTTGTTCCTCCCGTCGCCACACCCTCAGTCCTGCTGCCTGTAGACGTAGGCGCCTTGCAATGACGTACATGGCGGCCATGTTGTCCACGCTGTTGCATTTTGGGATTGCTTATGTGCATTGTTGATGGTTACCACCTGCTTTCAATCCGTGTTAATTACCGACTCTTATTTACCGATTTTCCTGGATTTCTTAATTACCGACTGCTCCTACATGTCATTTTAAATTTTTACCACTTCATATTTACCACTTCATATTTACCGATTCGTTAATTATGTATTCGGTAAATATGAATCGGTATTTTAGAATTCGGTAACTATGAATCGGTATTTACCGCCTCATATTTACCGAAAAGTGGTTTTTGGACTCCTACATCTCACTTGTCTGAATACCGGTCGGTAACGGCATATTTACCGAAAATCGGCCGTTACCGACCGGTATTTCGCTACCTACATGAGGCCCTTTGTGAGGTATGTTGGTTTACTCTGAAGTACTTTGTAAATGTTGGGCATTTTTACCCTATGTAAGCCCTAGCAGCTAGAGGTGGGGTATGAGGCACATCCTAAAAGCACGCTCTCCAGGGGCTGTAATGCATAAGTAATAAACCTCACAGCTTTAGCAAATTATCTGCTATCAGCCTAGCAACATATAGAATAAACAAGAATCTCCACAGAATAAAAATTCAGGGGAGCTTTTGCAAGTGTTGGGAGGGTTTAATCAAGAAAAGAATATGACGTGACAGGAAAAAAGTGTGCCAAAGAGTGCCAACACCTGCAAAAGTTAGCTCATAAAGTAAAGACAATGCTAACCTTAACAAAAGCCGATGTGATGCAAAGCCTAGAGAAATTCGCAAGAAAAATAGTTAACTTCCACAATCATATGTCAAATCAGTAGCTGCCATTCACGCTGAAACCCAACAAACATAAGTTAGAGATAACATTAATAAATGTTCACTGCATGATTCAGACATTGCAGGGAAGGTAAGAGTGTCAGGAAGAGAAGCGAAATGCTTGAATCTCAAAGAAAGATATTAACATTTGCTCAAGGAGTGAAAATGTACATATCAGGAACATGAAAGAGGAAGCTCAGGGGAACAACAAGACGAGCCGGGAGAGTGTGGGCATGAAAATAGGTAACAAAGAGGCATGTTATCCTTGTCGACTGGGTGACTAAAGGGACATGCTTCCCGCCTCCTGTGTGGGGAACCAAGGTCTTACGATTAGGCAAGTAAACACTCTCCTTGCTTGTAAGTTAGTCTTGCATGCCCTGTACAGACTGAATGATTGTATTACTGGGGCAAGAAATACACTGACGTCCTGACGAAAGCCCTGGAACCAAGAGGCCTTAACACAGGGTTAAAATATGGCAACAGCAATTTAGAGTCATAGGACCATACCATCCTTACCTCTCTTCTAGATAATTTTAATCTATACCCAATCAGACCACTAATAAATTGAAGCCTATGTCTGTTTGAGGTATTTTTTATTTATTCTAGATACCCCCAGTTACGATGATACCTAAAGTGATCCCTGGCATGTGGTCCTCTTTGACTATAAATGACAGGGTATTCGATTGGAAAACGACACTTTACTGGATGGGCAAGGGATACCCCGTGTTGGCTAGTACTGATATATTAGGGAGAGTGTACCCTTTCTCAAGTTCTCCCCTCACTCATCATAAGTAGGTTTCCGCCATGACCCTGCCTATTGATTGAAGAAGAACAACAGAATGGCATCTGTGCATTCTTTATTCCATTAGCTTCTACAAAGTATGTAGACGTTTGAGGTTGGTAGTGAACAAAGCTCACAAAGTGATCCAGAATACAGCAAGTTTCACCAACCAGTTAAATTATAAACTGCCCAACAAAAGAACCATTTCTCTGCCAGGAGAGTATTGTGGTTCTTTAATTGGTTTAGGGAATGTATGCACTGAATGTTCATGACAACGAGAGTTGGTTACAAGCAGACTGTGTCTTCTTGGCAGATCTGTTGAATGGGGGTGAATGTTTGATTTGCTCTGCAGTCCATCCATCATTTGTATGTCTTTTGCTTTCTCGCCCTAAGTGTACCGAGTGTGCCCACGCATGGGTCCCGGGCTCACTGTGCCACTAGATTCAAGCTGGCCTGGCTGATACCCCGAAACCGGTTCCAGGGTGCTTGTTTCTGTTCCAGGGAGGACCTGGCTTGGCAGTTCGGGCTGGACTGTTCCCATGAGGCACAGGGTTAAGACTGATTAGCACATGACTGGGTCTAAACTGAGGTGGCATGGTGAGCAAAAGAACGATGGATTTAACCCAGATCTGTTGACTGGGGGTGAATGTTTAATTTTCTCTACACTTCTATCCATCATTTGTTTGTCTTTTGTCTTCTTGGCATATGGCCCTTGAAGGCGTGGTCAATATCTATGATGATTTTCATTAGGGAGTTTAGGGAAATGAATTTCACAAACCTAATCAGGGGGGTCAGTCCATGGCGCTGTCCGTGACGAGGGTTCAGGTAAAGGTGTGCATTGGAAATCCAAGACAAAAAACTCTTTAGGCTCTGAATGATTAAGGGCTGATTATGACTACGGCGGTCCAGTGGACTGTAGTAGTCACTGTGGCGGTGTGGACAGCGGTGGTCCAACCGCCCTATTACAACTTGGGCGATCGGCCCGCCATTGCACCACCGCAACCGCCAGAAGTCAGAGATCCAGGGTGGTGGTGAGGGGGTCTTAAGGACACAATATGCTTGTCAAGACCGCCGCGCCATGAAAACCATGGTGGAGAGGAAACAAAGGGGACCCTGTGGGGCCCCCTGTTGTCTCATGGCCAGGGGGCACATGCAGGGTAGCACATGCTGTGCGCCTCTGTGTGCATGCATCCCAATACCTTCATGGCATGGACTGCAGAGTTCATGCTGTGCAGGTAGTGCCTTTGATGTTCCCATTGCGGAGCCATGGGACCGCCAAAGAACCGCCCGTCAGTGACTTTAATAGTCATAATCTGGCGGGCGGTGCGCACACGGGTCTGGTGGTGTGGGAGCGGGGCGGAGGCATGGAAGTCCCACTCCCACACCGCCAAACTCGTAATTGGGTCCTATGACTTTCACTAGATGTCTTGCCGGAGTTTGCATTTTATATCTGTGTTTGGATAATGTATAATGTCTGGAAGCCTGTAATGCCTGTATAAAAGCCCGTCACTTATTTTCTTATTATAGGCAACTTGTGGACATGTAATAAAGAAACAGCATAGCTGGTCACCTGTAATATGTTATCACAGTTGAAGTGTAATGTCACAATGCCTGCTGCCAGCAGACAGGTGGATGGCAGGCCACAGAGCATAATTACAGCTGAACTTTGAACACAGAAATGAAGAACTGGCTTTTCCATCTCCTGGCATTTTTTTCAAAAAAGAAAAGTAATCAACAAAATGGAGATATTGTTGGCAACATGTTTGTTTCCATATTGTAGATCATCATAGGAAAGACAGAATCCCTGCATGTTTCTACACAATCTGGCCCAGAGTATTTTTAATCAAACATATTAAACTTATTCTAATATATTTATGCAAAAATGACTAACCGCTTTTTGCTGTGTTTAATTTTGCAGCAAACATTCTGCTTTTATTCTTAATGTCTACAATGAACATGAAACAGCAAGACACCAATGATCTAAGCAGATTGTGGAAAGATTATTGCGTGCCTATTTATCTTAAGGAATAAAGCACCCTCTGCCGTACACTTAAAGGATAGTGAAAGTCATCTCGGAGTTCCGTGACCTTATGAAGGACCTCGGCCTTCAGCTTCATTTCTCTACATAGTCCTCGGTGACTTGCAGTACCCTTATAATGTATGGCGGGGGTACTTTATCCCATACATTTTGTTGTAACCTGTTGACATGTACTCTATTTAATCTCAGTTGTAATCTTGAATAAATAAATTTTCAAACAGTGCTTAAACAGCCTGAGCCTCTATTAAGGTTACATTGATTAGTCCATCACAGTAATAAAGATTTGGCGGTCATGGTTACTCCGTCACAAACTTCATAGATATCCGGTCCGCCATATTACAATTCCATTATATCCTATGGAACTTGCAATAGGTTGGACGGGATACCCGTCACGTTTGTGACAGATTATCCCATCCGCAAATATCGTTATCAGGTCATTAATTTCAAAAGCTTTTTTTTTTTTTGCAAGTGATGGAACATTGGGAACACGATTGAGATTATGCCGATTAATGGTGTTGGGAATCAAACATGTTGTTTAGAAGACCGAAGGATCGGTGGGGTTAAAGGAAAGAACAAGGAAGGAAATTTTCTTTTTCCTTTTTTATTTATTGTTTATGTCCTTGATTTAATTTTGAGAAAATAACCAAAAGACCATTAATAAGCTCTTGGCAGCCATCCCTTCGGGGCCACTTGACCAGTATAATTATCAGTATCAAACGTCTTGACGAGCCAGAAACCTACGTGGATCCTGTGTAGGATGCAAGTTAGAGAATGATGTATGGTTTTAAAATGCATATTCTGAACACTACATGCCTCTTGATCACAAAAGTGATGGTCAGATATAAACATCTTACCCGATATCTCCCATGATGCATCCAGACCAAGTGTCCTCACATTTGCATTCACCTACAGAAAATTAAGCATTTCATTAAATATTGCTTTAAGGCTCAGAACACATGCAGTACATGAAACAAACTCTTGGTCGACACATTATTTTCTTTTATATTGTTAGTGAAGTTCTAGAACATACTTCAGAATAAATATGGAGTTTTATATGCTCTTTTAGTTTACTAAACATTCATTTGTCTATACAGCTATACACCAAAGCATCACAACATTATAAAATATTCAAGATATATGATAAGGTTTAATCCAGTAATACAGTGCTACTGGGAAATTAGTTTGACAAGCATCCAGCTGCTGTCACTAGGGTGATCACTGACTGTGCACTTGATGGAGAATTGTGATTCCTTTCTGGGGTGGCATGGGGGGGGGGGGAATAAATGATGGACTGGAATGCAACCACAAATAATTAACAGTGGCTGGGATTTATTCGAGCTTCCCACCCATTCCTTTTAGTGTTCTTCAATTTAATGTCCCAGGCACTGGACTTCAGGTCAGACGAGACCAGACGATGCTGGCAGACATAATAGCAAGGGGGGCCTTAGACTACAGAACGTCTCTTTTAAAGGTAAAACATGAATGCAGTGAAGATCTTGGAGCCTTGATCAGAAACTGCTGATGGGGTCTTATCTCCTCAAAGCCATCTGAATATTTCTTGGCGCACAGTCACTCATACTGCGAGGGCACTTCTAGCACACTGCTCCTAATTAATTCTGTTGCACACCAAGATGTTGTATACATTAACATTGAGAGCTCATTTTGCAATATCATCACAGTCAACAATTTCTCATGTGACTCCTTTACTTCAATGATCCGCACCATCAGGAAGGCCTGGCGGTTTTCCAGCTGCTTAGCCTGCAATAATGAGCTTACAAGGTACTTAAGATTCCTGGCGGATCTCAATATGCAATGATAAGTCTGTAAATCAGGTTAGGATATACTCGTCTTTGTAACAGTAATGCTGAAACAGTACAACAAACTATACATTAAAACAAGTGCAACTTTATAGAAAGAAGGCACCTGTCAAAAATCTTTTAACAAAATAGTATTAGTTGAGGTTTGTGTAAAAAGTTAAAATACATTTTTCTGCAGCCTCCTTGACGGAAATTGATGCTGTGAATTTCTTTGAGGCTTTTCACGGAACTTGACATAAATCCAGTGACCAGTTCTGTAAGGCACTTAGCAGATACACACATTCTCATACTGCAAAGCTTTTGAACAGAACAGAAAGCAATGATCTACAGTGGATAATTGCAATGTACACACTGTTCCTAGTGCAAAGGTGTCGTCTGTGAATAGTTGTGTTTTGCTCCTTTCTATGTTTTAAACTACTCCTAAGTTTCCAGGCCCGGTTTATAAATCATTTACGTTAGCAGTTCTATCTTAATCCAAGCGTAAATGAGATTTACTCATGAATTTCGAGGAATAACACTTGCTCGCATATTGGCCCTAAACTGACAACGATATTTTTCTGTACGAAATGTATATTTTACTCAAAGAAATTTTTCAGTAAGTCACACCCAAGCCAAAACTAAAATACAACTATTGAACAAAATACCTGCGAATCAGGCCATAAACGCAGGATTAATTCAAAGGTAAATCAGGAATAAAACACAACTAGTCATTGAAAAAACTTTTCAAATTGAGTGCAGTGTTTTGCTGTGAGGCTTTAAAGAAAATAACAGTCTTTGTTAAAAACCACCTCCAATGCTTTGCAGCACAGTCAACGGGCTTACTGTTCATTCCGCAGACCTGGTCTTTCAACCCTGACATAGTTACAACCATGATTTCAATCTCACTGGATAACACACTCTTCAATCTAAAACTTTCTTTGGGACACAAGATGCGTTGCTCACATCTTCAGCGGAAATGTATTTAAAATAAATGCAATGCTACTCAATGCAAAATTGATGTTTGATTGTGTTGAGTAGACTCTTTAGTAAAACTGTAACTAATGGTCATGTAGTCATGGTGTAAATTTGTTGGCTTTTTTGGGAGTAACATATTGAGACCCTCAACTAACAACTCTAAAGAGAAAAGCATTTATAACCCAGGTGCAAAGCTTTAAGTTGTAGTATTTCCCAACGACTCACACTTAGTTAAATATAACTACTTTTTCACACGAAGCCAAGCTCATTGCCACAAGGCATGTGGGAGAACTGCAGTCAATAAGCCCTTTCTTATACAAAATCCAGGTTCATCACGAGGCTTCATGGCTAGTAAGGGACACGTGATGGATGGAGACACGTAGGCACTAAGTGCATGAATATGTGTACTCCAGTGTTCAGTCCATTAGCTTTTAGTTGTCTGCAGCAGCACATGTTTCAAGGTGTTGGAACCATAAACATTTTGTTTGCCCCTGGATGGCATCACAAAAACCATGCCTAAGACCATACTATTTTTTTAACACATTTAGGATCCTCATGAATGGTGTTGCAAACTGTGGTTGCCCTAATTATTAAACATTCACAAACTGACGTCAATATAGTTCTAGCAGAATTCATTGGCAAATGGCAATTTGTGGTGATCCCAACAGTGAAATCTTGGTGTGAGAATGCAAACACACAACAAGAAAGACCTTTGCATAAATCTGATGAAATTACAAGTCTCTGGCTTTCAAAAACATGTCCCTATGTGTTCCTCAGATGCTGCATTTATTCTAGTGCATCTTGTTAGAATTCTTGCAAGCACCTATGTGTGAGGCACAGTCAAAGTCACTTGAGGCATCACTGCGTGATGTCATGGTTGGCAAAGACTCCCATATAGATTGAGTTACATATGCATCCTGTTGAAAATAATTCAGTTGCCATATTGAGGTCATCCCTCTGTCTAGGTATAAATTTGGGCCTACTGGTATTGGAAGGAATATTCTGCCTCTTCATATGGCATATCGCATAAATCTGTCGATAATACTACTGGCAGAGAATATAATAAAGTTCATCAAACAAGAATATAAATCTATGGATAACCTTAAAAAAACAAGTCTCTTCTAAACTTTAATAGCCCCACATGCTCCATCTATGATCGCCCTTTCTCTTAGTCACAGACACAACTCTTTTTTAGGTCAGAGTCAAAAAGACATTCAGCCTGTATTTGTGTAATGCTGACAAGTAGATGAAAATGCAAAAATAAAGTTGCATTCCTGTTATCCATCTTCGAGACTTCTTAAAAGTGGATCGACGCTTTTGGTTTTCACAGAATAGGCGATTGAAAGTCATGCAGCATTTATAAACAAAGCAAATAAATACAATTTCTCTGTAAATACTTTTCTTTACATTGGAAAGTGGTGAAATAAACTTCTCCCCCACACGCTCCCTGACTGGACATCGCCCAGACCTGTAACCGGTCCACTGTTGGCCCACTTCGGAAACAACAACAGCACGAGTTTGTGCCGTTTTGTGAAACAATGACGAATGGAGCTTAAACCTGCCCCTGCCTCAATCGGTGGCGAGTGCAGGGTGCGTGAACAACCTACAATTGTTGCCAATTGCCCCCCCCCCCCCCCCTCGAGCCAGCAGCAACTTCTAACTAGAAGAAACCAAGCATGATACCCAACAGACCGGCAGAAACTTGCATCAAACCCCACGACACACGTTCTTCTAGAAAAAATATGGTATGCAGTTTAAGATATTAAAATGTTTCTTTGTTTTATAAATGAACTATCATGACTAGACTCGCCTTCAATGTGCCAAATCGACGATAAAATGTGTTACTATCAGAAACAAAATGAAACTGATGGAATGTTTGAGACTTATCATGAAATGGAAAAATACTTTAGCAAAGTCGTAAAATGCCTAGAAACTGTCTGCTAATAAGAACGCTCTTTGGACACAGCATACCACTAATATGCAGGGACATGTTTGTCCTATGAAAGGGTTCGAATTCCTACAAAGCGTTCAAAAGCCCGCATTGTCACTGAGATTTATTAAAGTCTATTTTCCTAGAAGCAACATATTCTTTCATTTTTTCATTTATTGTTATTTTTACCAACTACAATATTGTTGTTCATTAGTCGAATTTGTGTGCTTCCAGATGCAGTCGCATTCAAATTTCAAAGTCCTACTGTAGATAATTTTAAGGGACTCCTGCCTGAGCAGAATTCTTGAAGTAATTTGTAATATGCCCAGAGAAAAAGAGCTGCTCAAGAAAGAATGGCAGTGACAGGGAATGCTCAGAATGAAAGTGCAATGGCTTGCCCAGGGTCATAGACTGACCATGGCTATGATAAGATTTAGGACTGTGCAGAAAGTATAAAGATGTATGTGGAATAATCAGGGATGGCACTATTATTGCTTTCCGCAAATGGCGGTCTAGATTAACCATACAATCAAGGACCTAGGATCTATATATATATTTTTTTTCTAGTTACATTTTTTCCTTGAAATTGCCACCCCTTAAATTGATGCTTTAAGTGATCCCTTTACCTCACCTAAATGGATGGGCTACCTAGGGGGTCATTGTAAGGGTCAGAGAGGTGCACACACAAAAAGTAACTCCTTTGTCACCCCGCTTGGCTTCCCAATGTCATTTGTTTACATTTCCTGCATTACTGTGGAGGACAGGATCGCAGTGGAAGATCCCATTGACTAGTGGTGGCACTCTACTGTTTGAACAGGTGCAACCTGGAGGCATTGTAGTCCGCGGTGCATTGTTCTCCTTTTCTTGACATATTTCCTAATCACCTGGTGTTGCGTCAAGGTCCCTGATTTGTGATGAAGATCAAGCATCCCTGTACAGGATCTTCTGCTGTTTTTCCCCTTATCCATCTTCTCCAGAAAAGCCCTTCTCCATAGCGAGGATGTTCTCTATGCTCTTGACACCTACGTGTCCGTACTGTTTATTTTCATCAATGTGAAAGTCTGTTTGGCATGGTCTCAATCCTTGAGTGCCATGCTCACCCACTGGCTGTGCCTTGTTATCTCTATTGCAGTGATCTCTCACACGTGCCATCTGGGATCTGTCCAAGGATGTCCCACGACCAGCATGGCAGAACCTCGGAGAAGGTTTTGGGTGCCCAACTGCATGACTTATGTGCTGCAGCTACTTTGGCTCTCCTTCCACTATTGTTTCCCATCATCTGCTGGGCAGGGGAGAGGACAGATGTGACTGTGTGCATTATCATCCACGGTACATGCTGCAGCTACTTTGGCTCTCCTTCCACTATTGTTTCCCATCAGCTGCTGGGCAGGGGAGAGGACAGATGTGACTGTGTGCATTATCATCCACGGTACATGTTTTAGTGGTTCTGTTTTTTATTGCACATTTTTAATTAAACTGTGTTTCTGCTGGCCAATGTTATCGCTGTGTTTTTCTTTGGATGGCAATTAATATGCCCTCATCTTATTAAGGACTGGGAAAAGGAACTCGATGAGGAGGTAGTGTTTTGATTATTCATCTGTAATCCCTTTTGTTTGATTCTATCTCGCTCTTCGCAGTCATTACGGCCTGCCCAGGTATGGCCTCGTGTGCTGGAGCTTGGATAGACCGCTAGGGAGTTTGGTTTGAGCAACTGTGGGATTACAGCTGTATGTGTGAGAAAGGAGTGCTTGCACTGCTGACATTTGTGGTATACCTTTTGTGAGTGTGACAGAGCCTTACACTGCCTCTTCTGCTGCTACCACCTGTCCTGTTCCTATTATTTCATTAAGGGGAGATTGCACTATTAATGCCCAAATTGTACATGTACTGTGCATTAGAGAAGCTTGGTATAAAACGTTTCCCTATATGAAACTGAAAACAATTGGTATTGCCAATGCATTGCCTCACGTCAATGTGCAATGTGAATAAAAGAGTGGATTCTCACCACATATGTGAGCAGAGATTACTTTTGGTTTTGGATTTAAAACAAACACAGTTTTGGAACTGGAGTGAAACGGTTTGTAAACTCTTGAAACAAAGCTGTCAGCTGCGCCATGTCATGAGTGACACTTAAGGCCAATTCAGAGGTTTTTAGCCAACGTCATTTTGCATGTGGGATTTTTTAGCACAAAATGAATTTTAAATTCAAGCCCCAGAATACAACCTGCTATTGGCTGAAAAGCGAGGCTGACAGATGTTATAAAGTGCCACTGAACTGCTGGGCAATTTGTTGAAAGTCAAGTAAAATTCAGTTTGTATGTATGTATATGGTATGTTTATAATATGAATTTAGCTGAAAGGTGACAGAGCGCTGTTCATGATCAAAGACAATCATAAAACCAATGAGTAAGAGAAGAGCCACCTGTATTATAGTTAATGCATTGTGATGTAGTGTTCTTTACATAGGTGCGTTTTCAACTCTCTCCTAAATTGGAGCAGCGTTGGGGTGGTCCTTATAGATATGGGGATGTTGCTCCAGACATTGGAAGCATTGATGTAAAAAGCCCGCTGTCTTTGGGTTTCTTCTTTACACTACTTAGTCTCCAGTCTGATGAGGATGAGATGATGCGATCATATATCTTTAGGCCCTGTAGGAGAAGTTCTGCAGCATGTAAGATGCTCCTAAAAAGTGCCAGTGTGGAGTCTGGGAGGCCGCAGAGTAGGATATTGCCACCATCCAGATGTGAGAGTACAAGAGCTGGGCCAACAGTTCTGATTAGGGGTGGGTGGAACTCACAGAGTTTTACTCTGCAGAAATCCACCGAGTTACACGAAAACTCAACGAGATTTCGCAAGCAGGCGGAATCAGCAAGTTGTGCTGATTTTTAGCGCTGGGAGCTTGTTGTCAGCACGAACTGCACCACGCAGCGTGCCAGTGGGCACTGCTCTTTGCTGCTGCTCAAGTAGATTTCTACTTGAGTCGCAGCTTTCTCACTGTGAACGGTCACAACTGCAAACGACCACTTATTTTGAGAAAATCTCGCTGGGTGCCATCCTAATGAAAATTGTGTTAGAGGATGCCAATTCTAACTCGCGCTTGCCAACTTAATATGGGTGAGTCGCGCATGAGAAAAAACTCTGCCACGTGGTGGTTGAGGGAGTTTTGCCGAAACTCTGCATTACAAGTGTTACGCAGACTGGGCAGAACTCTGTAAACTCCACTGATGGAGCAGAATTTATATTGATATCAATTTCTGAAAGAAATGGTTTGACTTTCTCTATAAGAGAAGTTTGTGAATATATGGTTTCTTGGGGACAAGCAAGGAATACACAGTCAAGCTGGGGGACGGTGAAGATGGCCTTTCATGTACAGATGCGTGTATCTTGCTGCTGTTGGGCGAACATTAAAACTCTCCTATAACAAAGGAGAAGCCTAAAAACCTTATACCCATACGAATAGGAGTCTACATGAGGTTTGGGTACTGGAATATACCGCAACCCTGCGTGTCTAAGAGCAAAGATAAAAACATATGCTGGTGCCCCTTCCCTAAGCCCAACATCAGTCAGCTTACAGCTTGTGTTGTTTAGCTGCTGCTCTTGTAGTACCTTTGTGAAGCACCTACCCTGAACATGTGTAACACGTGTTACAGCTGTTGCCCCGCGAGGGATTCCAGTGCCATTGTCCACGGTGCACAGGCAGCCATGTCCACAGGCAGAAGCAGTTTGAGGCAAAAGCCATTAAGGTGTTGTTGTACTTGGCCCTTTTTGCAGGGTCATCCCTGAACCTTTTGCCTTCCTCCTATATTTTTTCTGACCTGTTGTTGTTGGTTTTATGACTCTGGGCACTTTTTCACTGCTGATCAGTGGTAAAGTGCATATGCTCTCTTTCGTAAATTGTGTTATGGATTAGTGACTCCATGATTGGCTTATTTGTTTTACTTGTCAGGCCCTAGTACAGTGCACCATGTGTGCCCAGGGCATGTAAATCAAATGCTGCTGGTGGGCTTGCAGCACTGGTTGTGCCACCCACAGACGCAGCTTGTAAAATATGGCTCAGGCCTGCCATTGCAGAGCCTTTGTGCAGTCTGGGACTGCCATGTCGACTTGGCAAGTGCACACACTTGCCATGTCCTAAACCTTACCTTTTCTACATGTTATTCACCCCTAAGGTAGGCCCAAGGTACCCCCATGGGCAGGGTGCATTGTGTGTGAAAGGTAGGACATGCCCTGATGTCTGTGGCATGTCCTGATAGTGAATTACTGCCAATTTTGTTTTTCACTATTGCAAGGCTATCTGTTCCCATAGGCCAGAATGGGCAGTTTGATTATAACCTCTTATAACTCTAACTGACCTAGGGAACAAGATAGAAAAATAAAGTTTAGTATGCCTGAACTCAGAATGTTAAAATACATCTTTTAGTGTGGGTGATTTTTGCATTCTGTGTTTGAAAATACCACTTTTAGAAAGTAGGTATTTTCTTGCCTAAACATCCAGTATGCCTCTGCTACGTTTGTGTATTCCATGTCTGGTTTGTGAGTGACAGGGGGCTGGAGAGGGCCTTAGCTCCAGCAGTCTGATGGGTCAGGGCCGGGCTGAATAGGACCTGCATTGATTAGAGAGTAGGGGGAGGAGATTTCTTTTCACTGACCTGAGCCTTCATAGAATAGAGTAGGGGGAGAAGATTTCCTTTCAGCTACCTGGGCCAGGTCTGCTTTCAACAATGCTGTCTCCACCTCCTGCCAGGAAACTGCACCAGGGAGGACAGAATTGGTATTGGCTGGGCACAGGCGCCCTCTGCCTTCAGAGGACAAAGGACTTTGCAGTATAAATATTGGGGCCCAGACCCCAGAACTTTAGATCACTTCTGGGAATGAAGACGAACCCCTTGCCAAGGAGAAGAACCAAAAGAAGCTGAAGGAGGAGACTGCCCCTGTGCTGTGCTATTTCTGGGGTTGGCCTGCAGTGGTTACTTATTTGTCAAGGAAAGGAGAAAAGGAACTTTGTGAACTTTCATCATCTTGAAGAAGAATCACCAAGGGCTTGAAGTGTGCTTGCCTCCTGCCTGAAGTCTCAGGGATACAAGACTTCACCACCAGCTCCCCTGAATTCCCTGGCTGGGAATTCTACCTGCAGAGAGGTGCCTACTGTTGTTTGGGCCCTCTGAGAAGACTGCGTGTCGCTGGGAGCTGGAAGAGCAACGCA
This sequence comes from Triturus cristatus, assembly GCF_964204655.1. Taxonomy (NCBI): domain Eukaryota; kingdom Metazoa; phylum Chordata; class Amphibia; order Caudata; family Salamandridae; genus Triturus; species Triturus cristatus. The sequence continues at coordinate 312,544,727 of NC_140593.1, read as the reverse complement.
ACGAGGAGAAGAGTGTCACCGCCGCAGCAGTTGCCGTCGCATTGCTGCACAAGAGTGCCGCCGCCGCAGCTCTTCAACATCGCATCGCAGACGAAGAGTGTTGCATCACCGGAGAAACGTGTCGCAGGGCCTGTCGCGGCTCCAAAGTTCACCGATTTCGCTGCACGGCCGTTGGGCGTGCACGCATCGCCTCCACGTTGTCGCATCGCATCAAAGACGCCATTTTGTCACATTGCACCGGATCGTCGCATCGCGGCGCCATGTTTTCGCATCGTAACCGGAACGCAGTATGAAACCCAAGTATCACCTCCTCTCCGGTAAGGAACCGACGCATCACCTCCCCTGCGTTGCAGTAAGGAACTAACGCATCACCTCCCCCGAAGCAAGGAACCAACGTATCTCCTTCCCTGCGACCCTTTTGTTTGTTTGCGTGACGCATCCAAGGTACTTTGAGAGTAAAGTGTCGCTTTTACCATCTACCGTGAACTAAGCCATTTCTACCATTTTAAAAGTCTATTTTTGATTAAAGTATTGTGGATTTTTGTCATGATCTTGTGTTAAGTCTAGTAAAGATTACTTATTTTTCTAAACTGGTGTGGTGTCCATTTGTAGTGTTTTCACTGCATTACTGTATGTGTTCACAAATGCTTTACACACTGTCTCTGAGATAAGCCTGCCTGCTCATGCCAAGCTACCAAGGGGTGAGCAGGGGTTATTTAGGAGTGTAGCCCGCTTACCCTGATTAGAAGCAAGGGTTCCTATTTGGTCAAAAGGTGTATACCGTTGCCAACTAGAGACCCCCAGTTCTTACATTGGTGGTCAGCGGTGAGGATTCTTAACTTGCATCTGTGACTCATATACAGTGATTGGTGTACACTACTAGTGAGTGCAGACCATTACGCAACCACATACTATTTATCCCGGTTTCCCTTTGGAATTTGGGTATTGGAACTCTGGTTAGTTGTTGCACCTGTTGGGCCTTGTCAAAATGGAAGTCAACTTTTGGAACCTGCACATCTACAAGATAAGGGAACTGAAAGTATTTTGCAAGGAGAGGGGTCTACCTGTGAAGAGGAGATCCACAAGGCGGGATCTTGAGGCAGGCCTGCATAGCTATGAGGTGCTACGCTGGAAAGCAACACTAGCAGATAACTCTGAGGAGGAATCTGAGTGGGAGGATCCCCAGCCAGAATACCAAGAGGGCAGTGGCCCTGAGGAGGAAACATTTTGGGAAAGATTGGCTCGTAAAGAGAGGAATCGGATTTGTGTTCGTGACCGGAGGCTGAGGCAGCTAGACTGGGAGTGCGAGGATTAGCTGAAAAAGAAAAGTATGTAGCTCAGGAAGTGAGCTTGGCTGGGTTGGAGGTGGAGTCCAGCTCAGATGGTGGCAGCAAAATTGAGTTATCTAGTGCTGAGGGAGCAATACACACACCCAGAGATGTGGCACCTGACTTGAAGGAGGGGGTGAACATACATCAGGGGGTTCAAGGATATGAGGTAGCTCCAGTGGTGCACAGTGTCCCTGAGGTGAATTGGGAAACTGATGCAGGGTTTCATGGTCCTAATGCTGGGCGGGACACTCTACTGACTCTAGATGAGAGGTGCAGGGAGAGGGGTTCCCCCATGGCTGAAATCCTGGTGTGTGAGTGTGGAGACTGCCCAGAAGAGTGTGGGTTGAGTGACAGAGACAGTCAGATACTGTCTTGCCAATCTCAGGAGAGTGGTGTGGAGTACGTGTGCGAGGCACTGGATGGTGAGGTGAAGGATAGTTTGGATAACACCTGTGGGGGGCTGTGTGATCCAAATGTGGGAGAGCATATTGTAAGTCCCTGTTTTCCAGAGCTATGCCAACACCTGTTGGAGTGTGATTTCTCTGACCCCAGGGAGCTCACCAGGGAGGCAGACCTTTTGGTGGATTCCAGAGGGTCTGAAGAGGCATTGGGGAGTGACCATAAGAGGAGTGGCTCAGGTACCTTACAGCCCAGAGTGGTGGGATAGGTTCAGAGTGGCCCAGCTAGGTCCCGGTGTAGTGGGAGGGTTGAAGGGCCTCACGCCCTGTCTCCAAGGAGAAGGAGTGAGACTGGAATGTGTCCCAAAGTGCCCAAACCTCATTCTCAGGACCTGGATGGCCCTTAAGGGAACACCAGGTAGGGAGCCTAGGCTGTACTAGTAGTCCAGAGGGGGATCTCCTAGTGTCAGGAGAACTGGGAGTGTCTGTAAGTGGACCTCCATCAGTTCTGGTGTCTGGCAGTGCCACTCCTAAGTGGAGGGTGCAGAAGTCCAGATTGAGGGGTGAGAGGGGGAGAGGGGGAGAGAGTCCCCAGTGGAAGAACCACCAGGGGCCAGCCAGAAGAGCTGAGTCTCCTAGGAGTGACCATAGTGACACCACTTCTGTCCTGGGGGATCTTCACACACTGTCAGATGGACAGGGGTCAGGAGATCTGCACCAGGTAGACTGTCACACAACACAGGAGTTATGTGCTACCCTCAGGGGGGGCCTGTGTGCTCCCCGGGAAGTCCTGGTGTGCTGGGCAGGAGCTCAGCCGCAGGGTTTAGTCCTTGGGTTGGGAAGGCAGGTTCAGGTGTTGCCTGGCCTGGAGGGAAGGACAACTGTAATCAGTGTCCCTATCGGTTTGTCTTCTGGGGGCACCGTTCCACGTGGGACGGTGCAGGGCCTCAGTAAGGGGGGCGGAGAGAGGGCAGCCTCACCCCTGACCTCTGCCCAGTGTAAGGGTATAGACCCTAAGCTGGGATCCCAGTTGCAGGATAGCACCCCTGAACTGGTGGGCGAATAGTGCAGGACACCTGCCACAGGTGCCCTGACAATTCTGGAAGGGGGTACCGCTCCAAGTGGGAGGGTACAGAGCCCCGAGGAGAAGGAGGACTGGGTGTTGGAAGGCCCACCCCAGTCTCCTGTTCAACCACCGGGTACTGGCCCGGGGTTGGTGGGTCAGTGTCAGGATGTCATACCTGACAGGAGGGAGAGTGGACCAAGGGTGCCAAGTACCTAGGGCTACTGCCCCCCGCTCTCTAACGCCACAGAGGTTGGAGAACCATGAGAGGCCTGGGGCCTGGTTCTCATCACTGACAGCTGTCAGTGGCCACTGTGGCTTGCTGTTCTGGAGGACAAAGTTACCCCTGGGAGGGGGACAGGAGTCGCACCCCGTGGTGGACTGGGCCACACCACTGTGTTGGCCATGTGGGTACTGTCTGTCTGTTGGGACACACCTGTGAGCAAGCTAAAGTTAGGTGCTGCACAGATGGTGTCCACAGGTGAGGAGAAGGGTTCCCCATGGGTTAGCTTTGTGGCCCCTGAGAGTATGGACAGAGGGATCCAAAAAGGTTCAGATTGGCATAGAACTGGGGTATGCCCCTGCAGTTGCAGGCCAGGATCCATGTTCTAACGCCCAAAGCAGGGAATCCCATCAAGGTAGTGATTGGTCTACCCTGCGTTTTGGCTGGAAGGGGGTTGTGTTGGACTTGTCCCTTTTTGCAGGGTCATCTCTGAACTTTTTGCCTTCCCCCTATATTTTTTCTGACCAGTTGTTGTTGGTTTTATGACTCTGGGCACTTTTTCACTGCAGATCAGTGCTAAAGTGCATATGCTCTCTTTTGTAAATTGTGTTATGGATTAGTGACTCCATGATTGGCTTATTTGATTTACTTGTCAGACCCTAGTATAGTGCACCATGTGTGCCCAGGGCATGTAAATCAAATGCTTCTGGTGGGCTTGCAGCACTGGTTGTGCCAATCACAGAAGCAGCTTGGTAAAATATGGCTCAGGACTGCCATTGCAGAGCCTGTGTGCAATCTGGGAGTGCCATGTCGACTTGGCAAGTGTACACACTTGCCAGACCCTAAACCGTCCCTTTTCTACATGTTAGTCACCCCTAAGTTAGGTCCAAGGTACCCCCATGGGCAGGGTGCATTGTATGAGAAAGGTAGGACATGGCCTGATGTGTGTGGTATGTACTGATAGTGAATTACAGCCAATTTCGTTTTTCACTATTGCAAAGCTACCTGTTCCCATAGGCCAGAATGAGCAGTTTCATTATAACATCTTATAACCCGAACTGACCCAGGGAACAAGATAGAAAAATACATCTTAGTATGCCTGAACTCAGAATGTTGAAATACATCTTTTAGTGTGGATGAGTTTTGCGTTCTGTGTTTGAAAATACCACTTTTAGAAAGTAGGTATTTTCTTGCCTAAACATCCAGTATGCCTCTGCTAGGATTGTGTATTCCATGTCTGGTTTGTGAGTGACAGGGGGCTGGAGAGGGCCTTGGCTCCAGCAGTCTGATGGGTTAGGGCTGGGCTGAATAGGACCTGCATTGAATAAAGAGTAGGGGGAGGAGATTTCCTTTCACTGACCTTAGCCTTCATAGAATAGAGAGTAGGGGGAGGAGATTTCCTTTCAGCTATCTGGGCCAGGTCTGCTTTCAACAATGTTGTCTCGACCTCCTGCCAAGAAGCTGCACCAGGGAGGACAGAACTGGTTTTGGCTGGGCACAGGCACCCTCTGCCTTCAGAGGACAAAGGATTTTGCATATAAATATAGGGGCCCAGACCCCAGAACTTTAGATCACTTCGGGGAATTAAGACGAACCCGTTGCCAAGGAGAAGAACCAAAAGAAGCTGAAGGAGAAGACTGCCCCTGTGCTGTGCTATTTCTGGGATTGGCCTGCAGTGGTTACTTATTTGCCAAGGAAAGGAGAAAAGGAACTTTGTGAACTTTCATCATCTTGAAGAAGAATCTCCAAGGGCTTGAAGTGTGCTTGCCTGAAGTTTCAGGGATACAAGACTTCACCACCAGCCCCCCTGAATTCCCTTGCTGGAAATTCTACCTGCAGAGAGGTGCCTACTGTTGTTTGGGCCCTCTGAGAAGACTGCGTGTCGCTGGGAGCTGGAAGCGTGACGCAACGAGGAGAAGCGTGTCGCCGTCGCAACAGTTGGCATCGCATCGCCGAAGAAGCCTGTCACCGCCGCAGCTGTTCACCATTGCATTGCAGACGAAGAGTGTCGCATCACCGGAGTAGCGTGCCGCCGCCTCAGAGGTTGCCGTTGCATCACCGGAAAAACGTGTCATAGGGCCTGTCGCGGCTCCAAAGTTCACCGATTTCGCCGCACTGCCGTTGGGCGTGCACGCATCGCCTCCATGTTGCTGCATCGCATCAAAGACGCCATTTTGTCGCATTGCACCGGATCGCAGCATTGCGGCGCCATCTTTTCGCATCATAACCGGAATGCAGTAAGAAACCGACGCATCACCTCCTCTCCGGTAAGGAACCGACGCATTACTTCCCCTGCGCTGCAGTAAGGAACCGACACATCACTCCCCCTAAGCAAGGAACCAACGCATCACCTTCCATGCAACCCTTTTGTTTGTTTGCGTGGCGCATCCAAGGTACTTTGAGAGTAAAGTGTCGCTTTTACCATCTACAGTGAACTAAGCTATTTCTACCATTTTAAAAGTCTATTTTTGATTAAAGTATTGTGGATTGTTGTCGTGGTCTTGTGTTAAGTCTAGTAAAGATTACTTATTTTTCTAATGGTGTGGTGTCCATTTGTACTGTTTTCACTGTATTACTGTATGTGTTCACAAATGCTTTACACACTGCCTCTGAGATAAGGCTGCCTGCTCGTGCAAAGCTACCAAGGGGGTGATTCCCTTTCTGCCAAAATAGCCTTGGGAGCTGGGGAAGAGCTCCCCCAGCTCCCGAGGCTCCCCCCCCCCCCTTTCACTGTAATGACGATCGGCGCGCACGGCGCGCCAACGTCATTACAGTGAAAGTGAAACTGAAATGAGCCAAGAGGCTCATTTCAGTTTCACTTTCTACGTGCTCAGGGGGCAATCTCAGCCCCCTGAGCACGTAGATAGACGGGAGAGGTATCGTTAGAAAGGGGAGAATCTCCCCTTTCCAATGGTACCCCTCCCCAGTGGATCCCTGCTTGGGGATCGCCACAGGAGGGTGATCCCCAAGCAGGGATCCACCCACTAGATACCAGGGAGGGGGGAGCGGCCCCTTGGGCAAAGGCCTTTGCTCCCCCTAGTTTATTTTGGGCATTATTTAGTCTTTTTGCCCCCCCGGGCGCATATGGGGGCAGTAGCCCCCAATCTGCCCCCCGGGGGGCAAAAAGCCCACTAGACACCAGGGAAATTTATAAAAAACAACAATAGGGGTGGGGGCTGCCCAAAACTGGCAGGCCCATGCCCCCACCCCACCCCCCAATTATCACAGTCTTTCTGCCCCCCCCGGAGGGCAGATGAGGCATTGGCCCCTAATCTGCCCCTTCGGGGGCAGAAAGCCCACTATACACCAGGGATTTGTTTTCTGTTTTTTTTTTAGGGTGGGGGCTGCCCGAAACGGGCATGCCAATGCCCCCACCCACCTGACACCATTACAGCCTTTCTGCCCCCCCTGGGGGGCAGATGGGGTATTGGCCCCCAATCTGCCCCCCCGGGGGGGGCAAAAAGACCACTAGACACCAGGGAATTGTAAAAAAAAAAAAATAGGGGTGGGGGCTGCCCAAAGCGGGTAGGCCCATGCCCCCACCCCACTCCCCAATTATCACAGTCTTTCTGCCCCCCCGGGGGGCAGATGGGGCATTTGCCCCTAATCTGCCCCTTCGGGGGGGGCAGAAAGCCCACTAAACACCAGGGATTTTTTTTGCACAATTGTTTTTAGGGTGTGGGTTGCCCGAAACGGGCACGCCAATGCACCCACTCTCCACCCCACAAAAATGACAGTCTTTCTGCCCCCCAGGAGGCAGATGGGAGCAGTAGCCCCCAATCTGCCCCCCCCTGGGAGCGCAGAATGCCCACTAGAAACCATGAATTTTTTTGTTTTATTAGTGTAGGGGTAGGGGCTCCCCAAAATGGGCATGACAATACCCCACCCCACCCCCAGAGAAATTCCAGTCTTTCTGCCCCCCCCCCGGAGGGCAGATGGTGGCAGTGGCCCCTGATCTGCCCCCTGGGGGGGGCAGAAAACCCAGTAGGCGCCAGCGAGTATGCAGGCTTTTTTTATGCGTGGGAGTGGGGGCTGCCCAAAATGGTCATACCAATGCCCCCACCCCCCAAAAAATAGCCACAGTCTTTCTGCCCCTTTAGGGGCATATCAGGATGAAACCCCCTTCCCCAATTCCCCCCCAGGGCGGCAGAAAGCCCACTGGGCTCCGATTTTTTTTAGCAATGTGCATACCTGTGGATTTTGGGCCCTAGCGCAGTTGGCACGTAGGCAAACCTAGCAAACCTGTACATTCTTTAAAACTAGACACCGAGGGGAATCCTGGATGGGGTGACTTCACTGGCTCTCACCAGGTTCTGTTACCCAGAATCCATTACAAACCTAAAAATGTGTTCCAAATAACACAGTTTCCTCACATTTCTTTGTCGGAAAGTTCTGGAATCTGCGTGGGTCCACAAAATTCCACCCACCCTGTGTTCCTCAAAGTCTTCAGAGAAAAATGGTACCTCACTTGCGTGGGTAGGCCTATTGCCCGCGTCAGGCAAGGGCCCAAAACCTATTGAGGAGTCATCAAAATTACCTATCACAAAACAACCTGGTTTTGCAAACTGGGTCCTATGAGTTTTTGGCCCCGGGCTTGGCGGCCACCTAGGGAAACCTACCAAACCCACACATTTCTGAAAACTAGACACCCGTGGGATTCCAGGGAGGTATGGCTTGCGTGTTTCCCCCAACGTTTCCTTACCCAGAATGCCCGGCAAACCACACGTGTGAGGCACCGTTTTTATCAGGAGACCTGGGGGAACGCTGGGTGGTAGGAAATTTGTGTCAGCCCAGTGATGCCACAACTTTCCCACACAAAAATGTGTGAAAAGGGTGATTTTTTCAGCTAAATTTGAGGTTTGCAGGGCATTCTGGGTAAGGAAACGTTGGGGGATCCACGTGAGCTATACCTCCCTAGAATCCCCCGGGTGTCTAGTTTTCAGAAATGTGTGGGTTTGGTAGGTTCCCGTAGGTGGCCGCCGAGCTCCGGCCAAAAACCCAGGTGACCCCCCTGGCAAAACCAGGTCGTTTTGATGTAGGCAATTTTCGTGTCGCCTCAATACGTTTTGGGCCCATGCCTGTCGCGGGTACTTAGGTCTCCCACACAAGTGAGGCACCATTTTTACCGGGAGACCCGGGGGGACGCTGGGTGGTTGGAAATTTGAGTGAGCCCGGTGATGCCACAACTTTCCCACACAAAAATGTGTGAAAAATGTGATTTTTTCAGCTAAAATTGAGGTTTGCAGGGGATTCTGGGTAAGGAAACGTTGGGGGATCCACGCAAGCCATACCTCCCTGGAAGCCCCCAGGTGTCTAGTTTTCATAAATGTATGGTTTTGGTAGGTTTCCTTAGATGGCCGCCGAACACCGGGCCAAAAACCCAAGTGACCCCCCCTTCAAAAACCAGGTGGTTTTGAGATAGGCAATTTTGATGTCGCCTCACTGCGTTTTCGGCCCTTGCCTGTCGCGGGTACTTGGGCCTCCCACACAAGTGAGGCATCATTTTTACCGGGAGACCCGGGGCAACGCTGGGTGGTGGTAAATTTGAGTGAGCCCGGTGCTGCCACAACTTTCCCACACAAAAATGTGTGAAAAATGTGATTTTTTCAGCTAAAATTGAGGTTTGCAGGGGATTCTGGGTAAGGAAACGTTGGGAAATCCACGCAAGCCATGCCTTCCTGGAAGCACACGGGTGTCTAGTTTTCAAAAATGTATCGGTTTGCTAGGTTTCCCAAGGTGCCCGCAGAGCTGGGGTTCAAAAACTACAGCGAGACATTTGGCCAAAAACGGGTCATTTTTCACTGCGAAATTGAGGTGTGACCAGGTTGCGTTTTGCGCCGTTTCCTGTCGCGGGCACTAGGCCGACCCACACAAGTGAGGTACAGTTTTTCTCGTAAGACTTTGGGGAACGCGGGGTGGGTGAAAATTTGTGGATCCATGCAGATTCCGGAACTTTCCACCACAGAAATGTGGGGAAAATGTGGGTTTTTTGTCACTTTTTTAGGTTTGCAAGGGATTCTGGGTAACAGACCCTGGTGGGAGTCAGTCAAGTCACCCCATCCTGGATTCCCCTGGGTGTCTAGTTTTAAGCAAATGTATAGGTTTGCTAGGTTTCCCAAGGTGCTCGCAGAGCTAGGGTTCAAAAACTACAGCTAGACATTTTGCCAAAAAAGGGTCATTTTTCACTGCGAAATTGAGGTGTGACCACATTGCGTTTTGCACCGTTTCCTGTCGCGGGCACTAGGCCGACCCACACAAGTGAGGTACCGTTTTTCTCATAAGACTTTGGGGAACGCGGGGTGGGTGGAAATTTGTGGATCCACGCAGATTCTGGAACTTTCCACCACAGAAATGTGGGGAAAATGTGTTTTTTTTGTCAATTTTTTAGGTTTGCAAGGGATTCTGGGTAACAGACCCTGGTGGGAGGCAGTCAAGTCACCCCATCCTGGATCCCCCTGGGTGTCTAGTTTTCAAAAATGTATAGGTTTGCTAGGTGTCCCAAGGTGCCCGCAGAGCTAGGGTTCAAAAACTACAGCTAGACGTTTTGCCAAAAAAGGGTCATTTTTCACTGCGAAATTGAGGTGTGACCACGTTGCGTTTTGCGCCGTTTCCTGTCGCGGGCACTAGGCCGACCCACACAAGTGAGGTACCGTTTTTCTGGTAAGACTTTGGGGAACGCAGGGTGGGTGGAAATTTGTGGATCCACGCAGATTCCGGAACTTTCCACCACAGAAATGTGGGGAAAATGTGGCTTTTTTGACAATTTTTTAGGTTTGCAAGGGATTCTGGGTAACAGACCCTGGTGGGAGGCAGTCAAGTCACACCATCCTGGATTGCCCTGGGTGTCTAGTTTTCAAAAATGTATAGGGTTGCTAGGTTTCCCAAGGTGTCCGCAGAGCTAGGGTTCAAAAACTAGAGCTAGGCACTTTGCCAAAAAAGGGTAAATTTTCACTGCGATACTGAGTTGTGACCACGTTGCGTTTTGCGCCGTTTCCTGTCGCGGGCACTATGGCTACCCACACAAGTGAGGTACCATTTTTATTGGCAGACATAGGGTAATTCAGGTTTGTAAAGGAACTGTTATTATCTATTGACTTTCGATGCATTTCTGCCTTCCAAATGAAAGATATTGTGTAAAAAAAAAGTCATTCTAAAAAATGACTGATAATTCTCATGCTAGTATGAGAATTCCCAATTTCAGAAATGTGCAAATATCTACTGTTTCTAAACTCTATATTTTGTTCCCATTTCAGAAATACATAGGTGTCTTTCATACCGATTTTCCCATGTACACATTTTTACAGAATAATTACTGTGTACCCGGTACATAATAAAAAACATTGCAATTTGCTGCTCAGTTTTTGGCTCTGGGTTCGTCGGGTTCTTGGTGAACCTACAAGTCCTATATATCCCCACAACCAGTAATGTCCAGCGGATGTAATGGTATATTGCTTTCAAAGAGCTTTCATAATTAGAAGAAGTTAAAGGTGAAAACGTTGACACAAAAGGCTGTTTTTTTCAACTAATTTTCAATTTATCCTATATTTAACTGTTAGTTTCTATTAAAAAAACCTTGATGGATCTACACAAATGACCCCTTGCTGAATTCAGAATTTTGTCTTCTTCTCGGAAATGTATAGCTTTCCAGGATGCATTTTTGCTTTTGTATCCATTTCTGCCATTAACTGGAAGGAGGTCAAAAGCACAAAAAATGGCAAAATTAGGCTATGTCCCAGAAAAATGCCAAAACTGTGTAAAAAATGTTTGGTTTCTGACAAAAGTCTGGTATCCCCGAAAAGCTGGGAAAATGGTGATTTCAACCCCACAAACCCTTTTTTGATAACATTTGCAGGGAAAAACCCAGATGCTTTCATTTGCAGCCCGTTTTTCCAATTTTTCCGAAAAAAAACTAAATTTTGCTGTATTTTGGCTCATTTCTGTGACCCCTCTAGGAGAATCCATAAACCCTGAGTACCTTTAGAATCCCCATGATGTTGGAAGAAAAGGATGCAAATTTGGCATGGATACCTTATGTGGTCAAAACGTTACAGGGGCCTCAGCGCCCACTACCCCAAATAGCAAAAAAAGGGCGTGGCACAGGAGGGGAAAAGGCCTGGCAGCGAAGGGGTTAGGGTCCACTACACCCCAACTATGACTGTCTTTTACTACCAAACGGGGCAAGAGGCCACTTCTTTGCTAGTATTAGGGCCCATGACACACTTCCTGAGCCACTGAATGCACTTCGTGACGTTAGCAGAAGACAGGGCTTGTCTGGTGAAAGTGCATCTCTACTGCTGGATCCCTGCTCACTGTGGTGACCTCGGCTGGAGAGAGGTTCCTGCACTGTGGGCGTGGCCATTAAACTGGTACCTTTGAAGTCAAGCATTGCTTTTTTTGATAATTGTACAGTGCGAGATTTCCAATAATGAAGGATAAAAGCATGGTATCTACAGTCGACAGCCCAATCATGAAAATAAATTTACAGTGTTAACATGGTTAAAAGCGGAACCAGTGAAATTCAGTCAAGTAAGTTTCCGTAGACAAAAAACTTCCACTGAAATAAAATCATAAAATGTGTAACTGAGCAATGCATATTACAGTACGCCACTGCTTCGTTTTTCTTTTAGAAAATCACAAAGGAATGCGCTCTTGGCTTTGAATAAACATACCACTTAGTAACTTTTTCTTATCCGAGAAAATTCCGAGATTATGAGCCAGGGACTGGGCCAGAGTCACAGCCATAACGTCCGGTTTTCCAAACTAAAAGAAAGCAAATAACACAGTGAGCCATGTGACGGGCGAGGCATGCCTCAAAAACACAATACTTGCTTTCATTAATGGTATAACTTTAAAAGCAATAAGAAGAATTAATAAAACAAATATGAGATTGGTGGGTGGTACAGGCAGGGCCCTGATTGCCACGGCTCCGTAGACACAAATAGAAGCTCAATTTGCCGCCAAAAATAATTGTTCATACACCTGAGCGAATTGTGATCACTAACAAGCAAACCGTGCACAAATTGTAAAATGTGATCTAAAGCATTCATCATATTTTCAGTAGACATGGCACACAGTTAAAGATCAGTTTGCCTGTGAGTTCTGATTGGAGGACATCGCTGGAGAAAGTGATGCTGATAAGTGATTGATCCATATACAAGAGGGTACCTGGCATGAGAAACGCCCATTGACCTCCGTCTAGTCAGTTACGAACTATTTGAGTAGGTACAAAGACCATAAGTGATTACACGCGCATAGTGCATTTTTCATCAGTTGGAAAACATTTCTTTAGGTTGTCCCTGGCTGTGTATATGGTGAAAGGTCTGCCTGACATATTCTCAGTTTCAAATGTATCTGCACCAATCACGGCAGAGCGCACGGACTGCAAACTGATGATCAGGCATACAAATACCGACAAAGTGGTTTCGCGTTTGCAAACCTAGTCACACACCAACTATTATTGCACAGGTGCATGTTGTCAATCATTCCATACCAGCGTCAGAAAATGGAGGATGCATCGGTATCCGTGCAATCTGTTTAAATAGTTTGCGCTGATGTCGTTTGAATTGTACAACTATATTTCCACACTTAGGGGTGGAAAATTGCCAAAGTGTCACCAAAGTAACCTACATAGTCTGCGGTTTATGTAATCAGGCCCCCGAGGTTCTAGGACTGCGCTGCATTTCCAAATGCACACTCTCAAAGTGCACCTTATGGCCTCAAACTCCGTATCTCTGGCTACTCCAGTCATTCCTGCAACCTAATATCAGCCCATACAATATCGCCAAAGTGATGGTCCAGTCAACAGACATGAATCTTCACCACACTTTTCACCACCTTGAATAATATGACCCTGACCGTAATGTCCCCTACATCTGTCCCCTACAGCAGCATGATCTCTCATACACTCCCCCCTCCTGCACAAACAATGAAAGGCACATGATCATCCTCTTGTGATTAACCATTTCCTGTCCAAAGTAAAGCTGTTCGAACAGAGCTAATAATTGCATCTTAAATGTGCTAAAGTGTTACATTTTGCTCCTGCTATGGTTCCTGCTTCTGACCCACAGTGTAAAATTGAGATGGACATTAAAACCATTGCCATTCATTTTCGAATAAAATAAGCCTTCACACCATTCATTCATATTAACTATACCACAGTGGAGCAAATACATATTAGACAATATTATTAATGTCAAAGCAGCAACATTTCCTGCAGAGGGATGAGCAAGGCAATACAAATGCTCTATTACTTACCGGTAATCTTCATTACTCCGGGTCCCGTTGTCCTCGTCCCATTCATTACTTATGGAGATAACCATTTCCCGACAGAAAAAAGACTAAAAGAATGCTGGGACACTAACCCCGCCCCTTCCACTGGGAGTACATAAGGAGGACTTACCCAGCATTCCCCCTTAACAACCAAGCCCACAACAGAAAGGCCGGCCGGCCGGGAGGGAGGGCGGGGCGTAAGAATGGGACGAGGACAACGGGACCCGGAGTAATGAAGATTACCGGTAAGTAATAGAGCATTACCCCCAGGTCCCTTATGTCCTCGTCCCATTCATTACTTATGGAGAAATACCAAAGCAGAAAAGCCGGCCTTCCTAGACAAAACAGAAGCCAACCCAGGAAACCACACCAAGGCAGCCACTGCCAGAAGCAAAAGGCAGAACCAGCGAAAACCCAAGGCAGAGCACCCAGACAGGAGGGAGCCCCACCAAACCCGAAAGCACCCAACAAAACAACGGGAGAACATGCAGGTGACCAGTCCGACAACCACCAAGGACACAAGCCCACAGCAGGAACACCCCACAGGCAACCAGAGAGGGGGGAGCAATGACACACAAGCCAACCACGGCAAGAACAAAGCAGTGAGGGGGCCACCCAAAGCGAAAAGCCAAGGCCCACCAGGCCAGCAAGCCAGAACAGGGCAACAGGAGCCAAACCCAGGCACAGAGAACCCACGACAGCCGAACGCATGCCCCGAAAGAAAAGAAACACCCAGCGGACAAGGAGGCCCAAGAAACGCGAAGCCCCAAGAAAAGACGACCAAATAGACCCATGGAAAAAAAGGTTGAGAAGCCCACAAAGGGCAAACCAGAAGAGTAGGGAAGCAAAGACACTTCCCCAGAGAGACCAGAGAACAAACCCCGGAACCTCCCAAGAAGGCAAGGCAGAGCTCAGGGACAGGGAAAAGAGGGAAAGCCAAGGCACCGGGGAAAGAGGAACAAACACCCGGAAGCCAACGCACCAGGCCTGAGAGCCAGAAGGAAGCAGACCCAGCAGGAACCATAAAACTATCAGGCCGAAACCGACCAGGAAACAAGGCCCCAAGAGAACCAGCACCGCCAGGGAGCCCGACCAGCAAGAACCGACAAGGGCAACCAACCAGGACAGATAGACCCCGAAAAACAAAGAAGAAAAGGGAACAGGAGGAAGCACATGAACCTAAGAACACAGCCCCAGCAGAACACCCCAACTGCAGACCTGCAGAAACCGGAGCAGGAAGCCGCAGCCCGAAGGGGCACACCCCGAACACCAGAGAAGGAGTGCAACGGAACGAGCAAACAACCCAGAGAACCCAAGACCAGGGCAAGGGAGCCAACACCAGCCCAGACAAGCCCAACCATAGACAGGCCAGGCACAGACAACCCCAGACATCCCAAGCAGAAGGCAGGGGCAAAACACACAGGCCAGCAAAGACTGAGGGCCAACAACCCCAAGAGGACCCGAAGGAGCGGGAGAGACCCAACATCACAGCATGGAAACCCCAACCCACCAGGGGAGAGGAAACACAAAAACATCCCAACCACCGAAGCAACAGAAGCCAGAGCGGAAAGCACAAGCAAACCAGATCCTACAGCCTAGCACAACCCAAGAAAGGGCATGAGCAGTGGACGAACCCCCAGGGCAGAAAACGGCAACTGAGGACACAGCAATCGGGAAGCCAAGCCGAAGCCAAGCAACCCGCACAACCAGAAGGACCCAAAGGCCCAACCCACAAGAAGGGGAAGGCCAAAGAAGGGAAGGCCCCAGCAGAGCACAGGCCAGAGAGCAAACAGCCCCGGCGATGCCCAAACGGAAACCCAAGAGAAGGCAAGCAGGGAAACTGGAGCAGCCGACAGACCCCCAAAAGACACCAACAGAGCCAAGAGGCCACAACCGCAGTCAGCAGGGAGGAAGGCAGAAGGCAACAGGCAACCACAAGGAGACACCGTCGATGGCCAAGCAGAAGCAGCCCCAAGCCAGCAGACCAGGAGGACCGAAAACACGGACCCCGGAACAACAAGAGAACAGGGATATACCGAAGCACAACCCCGGCAAAAAGAACCACTAGAAAAGGCAGGGACAAGCACCCCCTTCCACAGTGAACCAAGCCGGAGAAGAACACCGCAGGCCAGAAGAGACCCAGCGGAGGCCAACAGAACCCGGGAAACCAGCCAGGCATCAAAACACAACCGACCCAGAAGCACCACTGATACCAGACAAGACCACAGGAAGCAGGGAGGAAAGGCCGAAGGAGGAGGCACAGCCACCAGCCAAGAGGCCAAACACAAGACACCCCAGGGGAGCCAGAAGGCTCCGAGGCACCAGAGCATATGCGGTGTCCAGAACACCACGCAGCAGCGGGGACCAAAGAGGACCCTGAAGCACACCGGCAAGAGAGACAGACCCCAAAAGCAGGTCAGACCATCACCACAGCGCCCCCCAAAGACCAGCAGCCCGGGGAAGCAGAAAAAGAGGAACCCAACCTCATCCCGTAACCTAAGCAGGCGACTCCACACAGGAGAGAAGCTAGCCCCAGGGAGGAAAGGCCACAGGCAAAACCCCGTAAGCCAGGACCACAACATCGTGGCCCAGGACACAGCCAAGGAGCTCCATCACCCATCCCAAAACAAGGTCCCGCAGACAACCAGGGCAAAACGCAGCACAAACAAGCGCGCCAGGAAGAACCATGCAGAAGCGTAGGCAAGGCAACACGGACTGGAACCAAGAGAGGCAAAACAGCAGCAGGATGACAGAGCAAACAACCAGGCACAACAGCCACAGGCCCACACATAAGGAAAAGCAATGGGAAGAGACCCACCGAAGCCACCAAGAGGCACCGGAGCCACGAACTCCAATTACAGGCCAGGGCCGAGAAACCCCAACGAAAAGGACTCCAAAGAGCCCCAGCACCAGGAAGTCCCAGGACAACCAACCGAGCACTGAAAAAGAACACCGCCAGAGCACATGGACTAGCCCCCAAGCGCGCAGCACAAGCACAAGCAACAAGTGCCAGTACACATGAGTCCGAAAAGCACGCGAACACAGGCATGCACAGCTGGAAGCAGAGCAACCGAGCAACCAGGCAAGTGCCGAATCCAAGTGGCAGCAGATAGCACCCAACCACTCCACCAGACAACCGAGAGGAACCGCACCAGGCACACGGAAACGCAACATGGCAGGAACGCCGTACATACGATCACCTAGCCAACCAGATGCCGGAGAAAGCAAAGAGGCAGAAATCAAAGAATGCCACCACACCGAGACCGAGTAGAACTTGACAGAGACCACTGTCAGAGTCAAAGAACAGCAGCAACACAGAGCCGGTCATCATAGCACTGAAAACGCAAGTATAGACGCTCAGCACCACGGGTGAAACCCCGAAGCGGACATAAGAGAATTGGACCACAGCCACCGCTTTCCAGGCAAAGGAGCACCCGACAATCCACCGTGAAGCCAGAAGGTAGCAGTCCATGAACCCGGCCGTGCAGGGCGGCAAGAGGAAAGCCATGAGCCAGCAGTGGCCTCACGAGCAGCACCAGAATGAGTATGTGAAGAGCCGAAGCGGGAGTAGCCGCAGGGCTCGCACACACCGGCAAAGGCAATCCTAGCCGGTTCGCGCCTGCTCGAGTAAGCGAGTGTGCCAAGCAGACCCAGCAACATGATACACACCCACAGGCCACAGAGTACAACCCACTGGCACGCCACTGCATACATAGCAATGTACGCACCGACGGAGGCTCCAGGCGCCGAATAATAGATGGCAACCAAAACCCAACCCAACGGGACTCATGGAAGCTGAGGTTCCGTGAGAATCGTAATGACACTTTTTGGGTGTGTTCGAATATGGACGAGTTTGGTATCTACGAACCGCAAATGACGAGTTTAGTGGGTGTACGCGTTTTCGCTACGCTACTATGTATGGTTCGTCTCATTTCTGGGTATGTCCATCTGAACCCTTGGGTTCCATCTTAGATACGGCATCCATTTTGTTTCTTGCCCTCAAGTAGCCAGCGAACGGACCTTGTCCGCTTCGTGACCCTGGGATTCCCAAGTTTTCGTGGAGGACACGTGTTCCTTTGAAGGTGTCTTTATGATGAGGGGGATGACACGGCAAAGGCAGATGGCTCCGCTCGAGGCTCATCTTGCCGTGCCAGTCTATTGTTTCAGTCATGCATGCATTAGGCACAAGTCCTTTGATCCTGCAATCGAGTTTCCGATATTGCTTTTTACACTCTTTTTCCAATCTGTGTGCATCCTTGTTTTTCCTTTGCATCTGTTCCTGTCCTTTCTCCTAATTCGTTTACAGCCGGAATGGAATGTGCTTAATGTAGGGATAGTGTGCTTTTACAGTTGGGAACCGGCAATACTGCTGTAATTATGTTCCGGGCTTCTGAAACATGAATGCGACCCTTTTGAAGTTTACTGTGGGAACTGAGTTGTAACCTTTGTTCGTCACGTTGTGCAATGACGAAAATGTGTATAAAAGGAGCGATCCACTTGTGCAATTTGAAGCAGTCTCCCAGAACCTACACGTTGTGTACTTCTTGCGATTTCTGTATCCCTGCAGTAAATAAACGCTGATCTTTGACGCCGCAGGAAGTGTCCCGTGTCTCTGTGTTTTGTACGCCGGAACAGGTAACCCACGAAGGTTTCAGGTGTTGTCCCCTGGCACCGCTGGGCCTTAGAATAGCCCAGTCCTTCAGTTGGCGCCCAACGTGGGGCGACATCAGCGGTACCGGTCCAAAGCCCGACGATCGTGAGGAACTTCGTGTGAAATCTCCGAGGGAAGGTGCACCCCGCTTCATTGATCCAGTTGTCGAAATAAGTGGCCCGAAGACTTTTCCCGCGAAGATTCCCGCCTCCTGACGGCTGCGGCGGACTGATGCCCTGACTGTCGACCTGTTTTGGCGCCTGGCGTAGTCCTTTGTACGGCGAGACGATAGACGGGCCTTCCTGGTGACGCCATTGCTCTTTCAGTTAAGTATTTGTGGGTCGCTCCCAGAGTTCTTGGTTAAACCTGGTTGTTTGCATGGTTCCATTGCATCTGTGGTTCTTAGTTGTTGGTTCTTAGTTGTTGGGTTTTATTTGACGATTGCAATTGCCAAAAACCGAGGGTCTTGCATTTTTTTGCGAGGACATTGTAATTCGATAGCCCTTGAAGTTTGTAAACTCGGTTAGTGTGCACGATGCCTGGCCGTAGTACTTTGTTTGGTTTCCTTAAATGTTGCAGCACGGATTCCCGATTGGAGGATTCATGTCCGATACCTCCAGTTGGAACTCCAATTTATGAGCTCTATAGTCGCCACGGAGTAGGTCCTATTGTATACAATGAATATTGGATTCGTTACACTAAAAATGATGGTGTTCTTAGTTGGCCATCACATGGTAGTTTCGAAACTGCAATATTAGATAATCTTGAAGCTAAATTGTTTAAAAAGAAGGTTAGGCCGGCCATGTTTGATTCCTTTCGGTTATGGCGTAAAGAGGCCAAGCAGAAAGAAATCAAACAGATTAAGAAAAATAAGAGAGAAGGTGTTATAACGGTGATGCAAACTGCAGAACAGTATCAGCGAGACAAAGACGAGAAGGAGCAGGAAGTTTGTGCTAGACTTCATCATATGGCGGTGGATAAATGTTATCCGGTTTTACCGTCTAGTTCTGATAAGACGGGAGAGGAAGCGATAGAAGATCCCATATTGTCTTATCTATTGAAATCACCACCTCCCTATGCACCAGATACTGTGGCTCCTGTGATTCCTCCTGTTCCTCAACCTGTTGTTCTGGCGGCTGCTGGTCAGCCTGTCGTTCCTCCTGTTCTTCCGAATCCCCTTGTGCCACAAATTGTTCATCCTCCTTTACCCGCTCTTTTTCCTACTGCTCCTTTGTCAGTATCTCATCAGCCCCATCTTGCTACTACTCCCGTTATCCCGACTATCGCTACTGCTTCTACGTTTACTCCTAGTGTCGTTGCTCCTGTGCTTCCTTCTTCTTCTCCTTCCGTTCGTAGTCATATATTTAATGCTGTCGCTAATCTCTATTCTCCACTTTTCGGACCGATACTCGGGTCTGATCTTTCTGATGTCGCTCAGAGGCGCAGTCAAATTCCTGATGGTAGGGAACGTGAGTCGTTAGTGAAAATGGCGCGTAAATGGATTAGGCATCCTGCGAAGTACACTTCGCGTATAGTTTTTGAGACATTTTCCCAGTTCAATGAGCCCACACAAAGATTCGTGTTCGAGGAAATGTGTAAATTCTTGAAAGAAGAGTGGGATAATGAGGAGGTTGACAATGTACCGCCCGAGATGACTGAGCTTCAGAATCAGTTTTCGACTGGTATGATTGTGGGTGGTAATGTCCGACGTGCTTTAGAGCGTCTGCTATCTTTTCGATCTCCAGTACAACCTCGAGCATTGTTTAAGGATGAAACTGAGGAGCGGACGGCGCAACCTGGTCAGTATCCTATGCAGGAAGTTCCCCCAGTATGGATGCCAGGTGATCCTGCTGCTAATCCTGTTGTTCCACCACACTTTCAGAGAGTTTGGATACACCTCCCGTGGAAGCGATCGGAAGTTTTGCAGGTAAAGCAAACTTTGCCTGATCCCCGCAAGAATCCTGCAGGTTATTACAAGGAGTTGTCCCAATTAGTGGATGCTACTGTTATGAACCTTGCCGTTATTGACATGTTGTTTGGTAACGTAGTCCATCAACCGATTTGGGCGAAAATCCGTCAAGAGAATCATGCAGCCGAGTTAGGCGGTGATTGGGCTGCTCTTGCGGCGGCTGACGGACGGCAAGTTGGTGGGGCTAAACCTGAACAGATCATTGAGAATCTGCCCCAGAGGATAATTATGCTTATGAAGACACTTATGCCAGCAATACGCGTTAATTGGGACAAATTGTCTGCGTGCAAACAAAAGAAGGGCGAGAGTGTCTCCGATTTCTTTACGAGATTTGAGGAGGCATTTATCGATCATAGTGGTCAGGATATGAGCTCTGAGGGAGGTCAGCGATTGTTCGTTGATAAATTTGTATCGAATTTGTTGCCTGAACTAAGCAACAAGTTGAAGAATTCTGAAAGTTTGTGGGCTGTTTCTACCACTGTTCAGATATTAGCCACGGCCCAATACTACGAAAATAGAGAGAAAGAAGAAAGCGAGCGCGCAGATAAGAAAACGAAGGATCTTAAAACTAAGGTCTTATTGCAGCAAGCGTATCCTCCGCGCTCGAATCAAAATGACTCGCAACAGCCAAATCGATTACAATCGCAGTTTTCTAGATCGCAGGCGCGTACTGACTCCTCTACACCTCGCTCTATGTTGGGGTATAATCAATGCGCATATTGTAGGGGTGAGGGCCATCTGAAGTTTAATTGTCCAGTTTTGCGTGACCGAAACAATGGTGTTTCGGCTCGAGGAGGTCGGAGTGGTCCTCAACAAGCGTCACGTGGTAGAGGTCGTGGTGTTACTCAGAATCAGACTGAGCGTTTTGCCACTTCATCAGACTCGCAAAATTGCTTTGATCGGCGCGATCCATGGTCTGGTAGATCTGCACAGTATCATGTGGACGACTATTATGTCGAGCATGATGTTGATGCTGACGGTAATTACTAGGACAGCCATAGACAAAGAAAGGGAGTAGTATCAGTTCCGGTTGATCAGAGAGGGCCTTATGTCGCAGTTACCACATTGGGCGTAGTTGAGCCTTTTCTGTTGGACACTGGTGCAGCGAAAAGTTCCATTATGCATTCGAAACTCCCTGGCACGCCTTTGTCTGGCTTAACGAATGTTTCCGTTGGATTCTCTGGCGCCCCTGTTAGCAATCCAGTTTCTAGCCCTTTGCCCCTTACAATTGGGTCTCGTGAGTTAGACGCTCCTTTGATTTTGACTACTGGTTGTGGTGAGAATCTTTTGGGCCTGGATTTGTTGAAGCGGTTATATGCGACTTTGTACTGTTCTCCTGCGGGAGTGGAGCTTACGTTGGGTCAGAGAGTGATCTCTCCTATGTATTTGTCGACTGATAAGCTCCCACCGGAATTGAGTTCTCTTCCTGAGTCTTTGTGGGCAACAGGTCCCAATGATGTGGGCCTGCTGGATATACCACCTTATGTTGTTCAATTGAAATCCAACGTGCGACTGCCACGCATTCCCCAGTATCGTATCTCTCTTGATGGAGAACGAGCACTATTAGCGATCATTTACGATTTGATCGATAAAGATGTCATTGAAGAAACTCGGGGTAACGTGTGTAATAGTCCTGTGTTACCTATTTTGAAACGAACTGATCCATCCAAGCCTCCTGTGTATCGTTTTGTTATTGATTTACGGGAGGTAAATAAAATTGTTATTCCACAGTTTCCCGTGGTGCCCGACATTACGGCTTTGCTGACTCTGATTCCAGCTTCTGCGTCATGGTTCTCGGTAATTGATCTGAAGAATGCTTTCTTTAGCATTCCAATTGCTGAGGAAAGCAGAGATCTATTTGGTTTCTCATTAGGTGGTCGCAGCTTCAGGTTCAAACGCGCACCTCAGGGCTACTGTGAGAGTCCATCGATCTACAGCCAAGCTCTTAAGAGTCAACTTGATGCGTTTGTGTTACCGGCTGGTGCGGCCTTGATTCAGTACGTTGATGATCTGTTGGTAGCTGCTGACACTGAACAGATTTGCAAAACTGCTACAGTATCACTGTTACGCATCTATGTGACTTACATCACAAAGTGTCACCTTCTAAACTACAATATTGTTGTCAAGAAGTAACCTATCTAGGTCACTTATTGTCAAAGGCGGGAAGAAGGTTGACCCCTGAAAGAATCGCAGCAATTGCTCGAATGACTGTGCCAACAACTCAGAGGGATGTGCGTGCCTTTCTCGGTATCACGTCATACTGCAGGCAGTGGATTCCGAACTTTTCACTGTTAGCGAAGCCATTGATAGCTCTCACGTGCAAGGACGTTTCGACTCCTTTGCCATGGACGGAAGAATATCAGAAAAGTTTTTCTGAACTGTGTGATGCGTTGTGTTCGGCTCCTGTGTTAGGTACTCCTGATTACAGTAAGCCATTTACACTATACGTTCACGAGAGAGAAGGTTGTGCGTTGAGTGTTTTGACACAACAATTTGGTGGTAAGCAGCGTCCGTGTGCGTATTTTTCCGCGACTTTAGACCCGGTGGCTAGAGCGTTGCCAAGTTGCTTGAGAGCGACAGCGGCAGCTGCGGTGTCTATTCGACAATCCGCAGGTCTGGTCATGGATAATATGCTCATAGTGATGGTTCCGCATGCAGTTGACACTCTTCTGAATCGGACAAAAACTCAACATCTGACGAGTGCAAGGTTGTCCGGGTATGAGTTGACACTTTTGGCAAGTCATATACAGATCAAGCGTTGTAATGTGCTGAATCCGGCGACATTGTTGCCGACTAATATGGAATCAGATGATGTACCACCACATGATTGTTATTTACGAACTGAGGAAGAAACGAAGGGTCGTGTGGACCTGAAAAACACTCCATTGACAGATCCCGATGGCACTTTGTATGTTGATGGTTCATGTTTTAAGTTGCCGAATGGTGATGTGACGACTGCGTATGCTGTAGTGACGTTGAGTACGGTTGTGGAAACTGCGAGATTGAGTCAGAATTCAGCGCAAGCGGCAGAATTGATTGCGTTGACAAGAGCGTGTGTTTTATCTAAGGGAAAGCGAGTGAATGTGTTTACCGACAGTCAGTATGCATTTGGTGTTGCACATAGTTTTGGTCGACTGTGGAGAGAAAGAGGATTTATGACATCGCATGGTGCGAAGATCCAACACGGACAGCTCGTGAACGATCTTTTGGATGCACTTACATTGCCTAAACAAGTGGCGATCATTAAATGTAGTGCGCATCGAAAGGTTACGGATGACGTTGGTCGTGGTAATGCATTTGCGGATGAGATTGCTAAAGAAACGGCTAAGAATCTTGCAACCCGAATGTATGTTACGGGTTCAGTGAGGTGGCCGACGGAGACTGGTATGTGTGAAGACACTGTTGAGAGCGTGAAAGCAATTCAGAATGAGGCCACTGACACTGAAAAGATTAAGTGGAAAGAAAGCACGGGAAAGTTAGACACGCATGGATGTTGGGTTGACTTGTCAGAATATCAGAGGTGGATGTTACCGGATGCATATGTGCTAGCTGTTGTGACTATGGCTCATGGCTTGTCACACATTAGTGCGAAAGGTATATGTAAGTTATTGTCCCCTGTATGGAAGAACGATGGTATTACTAAATGTGCTGAGAGGGTGGTTAAGAGTTGTATGGTGTGTTTGATGCATAATCCTGGCAAGGGCACCCCCACTCCACCTGGTCATTTTGCTCCTCCTGCCTGTCCCTTTGAGGTTATCCAACTGGACTTCATCCATATGGAGAGATGCAATAATCTGAAGTATGTTTTGGTTGTGGTTTGTGCGTTCTCCAGATGGATCGAGGCCTATCCTCTTAAGGATAATACTGCCCTGTCCACAGCGAAAGTCCTACTGAAGGAATACTTTCCTCGGTATGGAATGCCACGGATTGTGTGGTCAGATAACGGAAGCGAGTTTGTGGGAAATGTGATGCAGAGTGTGTGTAAGGGCCTTGGAATTCGACAGAAATTCCATAGCGCCAATCATCCCCAAGCAGCGGGTTTGGTTGAAGGGTACAATGGTACTCTGAAGCTGAAACCTGCGAAGATACAAGCTACGACTGGTTTGTCATGGCCTGATGCCTTGCCTCTGGCTCTCTTATCGACCAGAGCGACTGTACACTCTCGAGTAGGGCTCAGCCCATATGAGATTGTGTTCGGCCGCCCTGCGAACATTTGGGGAGTCCCGAGGCCTAAGGCCTTTGATAGTCTTGAGTATCCAATGCTAATTGATTATCTTCATGATCTGACTGCTAAACTGAGGTTAATTCATCAACAGGTCTTTGAAGCTTTACCGGCACAGACAGAGGGTCCTGGACATCGGCTTCAACCGGGTGACTGGGTTGTTACCCGTAATTTTGGCAGAAAACGTAACTTGGAGCCGAGATTCGTGGGACCCTACCAAGTGCTGCTGGCTACAAGGACTGCAGTTCGGTTGGAAGGCCGGAAGAACTGGGTGCACGCCTCCCATACCAAGAAAGTTCCGATCCCTTTACCAGCAGACAGTTGGGTGAGAACTGGTATTGCGGCAACGGAAACCGAGACCCCTCTATGCTTTGTGCCGTTCAGTGATGCTCAACCTGTAAGACACAATTCATTGCAGCCAGACACATCTGTTGAGTCATCAGTTTTGGAAAACTCAAGGTCTGCATTGTCATCTGATCGACTGAACACTGTTACACCAGTTGAACAATTATTTGAAGAGCAGGCTCGACCTGGAAGAAATCGATATTTTCTTCGCCGACGTGATAAAGACTAATAAAATCTTTCTTATATTTTCCTTTACTGTTGCCACGAACATTAAGAACAATTACATCCTTTTCTGATTTTTGAGTTCCTTTTTATGTGTACTCTTTACAGCTAAGAGATTTTTATTAAGTTGAGTGTTTGTTTAGGAAAACCTATCATCCGGGTTAACCGTAGGGCCGTGCGGGTACTCCTTTCTGTTTAGCAGGTTCCTGACACTAGGTTGGTTACTTTTTGTCGATTTCTGGGAACTCCTGGGAATTGATAATCGCTACTCAGAACGAAGTGCGTCAAGGACGTCACGGACGGTTTTTAGAGGATGGCATTCTCTAAGCTGTTGGAAGTAGAAAGGATGTCGGCGCAAAGATCAAAATTGCATAAGATCATACGGACAAAATGTTTTTTGTTTCAGGTATTCCTGCTGTTTCTGACTGTATCTATGCTGTTGGTGGGTGGAGTGTATTTTGGAATACAATCGTTATTGCCTTCCATTTCACCTACGTTTTCTCCTAAACTAAGTGCTGTTACCACTGTTTCTCCACATTCCTTTCATCCTCTGCCCCAACATGAACAGGTTAGGCGTGCGGAATTCATGAATAATTCCTTCGTTCAACTCCTACATCAGCATCAGTTGGTGATGAATACTACCAATTGTTGGGTGTGCGGGTTAATGCCACATACCATGGATAGGGGTATTCCGTATCTGGTTCTTCCTTATAGCTCCCAAGGGTCAGCTCGAGCATTCCAAACTATATTCCGTAGTGCACTAGATTCCTACCCCAGTCGAGAGCCACGTTCTGCAAACTTCGGTCCTGGTCCGTACCACAAGTCTTTGGCGATAGCGATTGCTGATTTAGACAGAGCTATTTTTGATGCATCGCTTATTCCAGAGGAAGAGGTGCAAGCCTATAAAGATCTGAGTGAGGCTGAGTATAGTATGTCAGTGGGTGATAGACAGCTTAAGAGCTCGTCTCCAATATGGATCGTACCCCACCTCGGTAACTTCTGCTTGAAAGGTCTTGGTCGAAATCCGAGAGCACAACTTGGGAAGAGTGCTTGTACTGATACGTATGTTTTGCCAACGCTCTCTTCCCCTGTTTTCTTGACTGCCAAGGGTACCTATTTCGTATGTTATGAGCGTGCATATACATGGTTGCCCCGTGACTTCTCGGGTACCTGTTATATTGCGAATCTTTTGCCACCGACTTTTACAGTTGCCTCAGACTATCACAAGACTAGAGTTGTGAGAGGCGTTATTAGTGAAGAGGACACTGCCGGTCAGGAAGCAGGAGACTTCTTTAAGGGTTTCTTGCCGTTTTGGGGACCTATGGTTAATAGTAGGAACCTGAGACAGTTGACCCGTGTAGTAGAGTCGACTGCTAACATAACTGCGAGTGATCTTGGTAATCTAACAGCGGAACTTCAGGCGGATAGACTTATGACGTTGCAGAACCGGATGGTTCTAGACGTTGTTCTAGCAGATAGAGGTGGTGTGTGCAAAGTGATCCATTCGAGTTGTTGCATTTTCATCCCTGACAACGCTCCAACTGTTTACCAAGCCATCTCGAAGTTTCATAAGATCTCCGAGTCCATACACGTGGACGAAGGTGGTTGGACACTTCTAGGATGGTTTTGGGGCCTGATATCAACTTGGGGTTGGAAGATTCTGATGATCGTAGGGGTTGTTGTGACGTTTTTGTTCACGTGTTGTCTTTGTGTGCAGTGTGGTCCTGCCTTATGTGGTCTTTGTGCCACAACGTGTATAAGACGGCCATCTGTTACCAAGGAGACATTGATGGATAGAATGATGTTCCAGCAACAACTGAACGATTTGATGAATATCGAAATCGATTCTGATCTCGACTAGTGCTTGCCTACATGAGGGCAAAAGGAGCGTCTGAGGTTCCGTGAGAATCGTAATGACACTTTTTGGGTGTGTTCGAATATGGACGAGTTTGGTATCTACGAACCGCAAATGACGAGTTTAGTGGGTGTACGCGTTTTCGCTACGCTACTATGTATGGTTCGTCTCATTTCTGGGTATGTCCATCTGAACCCTTGGGTTCCATCTTAGATACGGCATCCATTTTGTTTCTTGCCCTCAAGTAGCCAGCGAACGGACCTTGTCCGCTTCGTGACCCTGGGATTCCCAAGTTTTCGTGGAGGACACGTGTTCCTTTGAAGGTGTCTTTATGATGAGGGGGATGACACGGCAAAGGCAGATGGCTCCGCTCGAGGCTCATCTTGCCGTGCCAGTCTATTGTTTCAGTCATGCATGCATTAGGCACAAGTCCTTTGATCCTGCAATCGAGTTTCCGATATTGCTTTTTACACTCTTTTTCCAATCTGTGTGCATCCTTGTTTTTCCTTTGCATCTGTTCCTGTCCTTTCTCCTAAT
Source organism: Triturus cristatus (assembly GCF_964204655.1). Classification (NCBI taxonomy): domain Eukaryota; kingdom Metazoa; phylum Chordata; class Amphibia; order Caudata; family Salamandridae; genus Triturus; species Triturus cristatus. Next base: position 312,517,642 of record NC_140593.1, on the reverse strand, counting down.
TCGTTTACAGCCGGAATGGAATGTGCTTAATGTAGGGATAGTGTGCTTTTACAGTTGGGAACCGGCAATACTGCTGTAATTATGTTCCGGGCTTCTGAAACATGAATGCGACCCTTTTGAAGTTTACTGTGGGAACTGAGTTGTAACCTTTGTTCGTCATGTTGTGCAATGACGAAAATGTGTATAAAAGGAGCGATCCACTTGTGCAATTTGAAGCAGTCTCCCAGAACCTACACGTTGTGTACTACTTGCGATTTCTGTATCCCTGCAGTAAATAAACGCTGATCTTTGACGCCGCAGGAAGTGTCCCGTGTCTCTGTGTTTTGTACGCCGGAACAGGTAACCCACGAAGGTTTCAGGTGTTGTCCCCTGGCACCGCTGGGCCTTAGAATAGCCCAGTCCTTCAAAGCGCCAAAAAACGTGAGCAGCGAAACAAAGGAAGGCCTGGCACCAACAAGGCACACACAATCAGGCATGAACACAGCCCAGCCCACAGCCGCTGCAGGAACGGGTACACAGTAGAACCAGGACCAAGCACAGTGGGAGTCCGAAAAAATAACGGACAGAGGTAACGCCTACGAAGCGTCCTTACTGACGAAATGTGCAGGAAGAACAACAGAAGAGAACAGTGCCTAAAACGGCGTGCACGCGTCCCGGAATCACCTCAGAACGATCCAAACACCATGAGGTGAAATGCAAGCCGCTCCCGCGTAGTTAAAGAGGCCACACAGAGCAGGGCTAACGACCGGAGACGCAGAAAACCACCAAGCAACAGACACCACACCCGAAGGTGGAGCGCACTGCAGGGAGGCAGCAGGAAAAGGCCAAACCACAAACAAACAGACGTCCCGTGTCACACGCCCAGTAGGAGCTGCGCAGAGAGACACCAGGCAGGCGAAACACAACGTACGGGATGGAATCACACCACACCAATAACAGTGTCGAAAACCCCACGCCCCCACAGGCCCGAAATTGCGAAAGCAGACACAAAACAAACCGCTATGCGGGACTTACCCGGGGGGGCTCCATACAGCAACAAGGCCCCCCACAACCACCTCCCACACGAAGCCGCCGGCAGACCAAAGCAGCAAACGCACCCCCACAAGGCTGGGGAGGATACAGGAAGGCAGGTAAAAAATGCTCGACATCCACCAGGCCAAGCCACATGAAGAGGAGCCAGTAACCCAGAAGGACCCGGGAGGCCGGCTCACCAGCCGCAAAGGGCCGTCAGGAATCGGCATGCAGGGAAGACAAAGAGCCGGCCGAAAACCAAGCCTCTCAGCAAGCCCAGCAGTCCGGGAGGCAAGGAACCAAACACCCCAACCGCACAGTCAGGCAGCCGGATGGGGTGACACAGGAGAAAAAGCCACTCAAGCCCAGCAGGAGCAGCACCAGCATCCACATCCAGATTCTGACGACAGACAGAAAAAAAGAACAGAGGGGGAATGCTGGGTAAGTCCTCCTTATGTACTCCCAGTGGAAGGGGCGGGGTTAGTGTACCAGCATTCTTTAAGTCTTTTTTCTGTCGGGAGAAAGAATAGTTCTACATACCTCAGTTTTTATAAAACAAAAATGATATCCCTCTGTGATATTGTCCCAAACCATGCATTTGTGCAATCAAGCAAGCTTCCAGAAAACTCTGTTAACTGTAGGAAACTCAGAAGCCAAGTTTACTGGAAGCAAAGTATGCAAAGGTCTCAAAAACAATAATAATCATTGGTTGAGTTTTTCAGACAACCCACGTTTAGTGCAGCAAAGAAATAACTTTGCTGTAATGTGACCCATTAGGTCTGATTTGCAATTATTAACTCATGTAGGGCCAACCAGTGCTAGCAGATTCACCCAGAGTAGATGTCCACTATGATTACTAGGTATGGTACGAAAAATTACAATTGTACACATTTGTATTTGTTTTGAAAGGATATTTCAATCATAATGGGAGACCATTTTAAAAGAGCATTGCGTAGACCCTTTGGAATTGTTGTATCGTATGCTGCATAAATAACCATATGCTGCAAAACTATTTCATGAAATTCAAGATTGAAATGGTCGGTACATTCTGAATAGAATTTAATTATTACATGTTTCATGAATGTTGAATTATATATTCTTCACGAGCCTTACCATCGTAACTTTTGATGACCCAGGCCGTTTAAGTCTTGGAACATGATGAATGAGTAAAATATTTTTCGCTATAATTTTATCTCCATTTAAACAATATAGTGATAACTCATGAAGGGAAAGATATGACTGGATTTAAGCATTTTAAAGATATATAATGGTGGATTTGCTTTCAAGGGGAACATTTTGCAGTTCAATAATAGCCTCAAAACGTTGGTCCATTTAGCTTTAGTTCAATCTAAATATTTAAATACTGAACTAGAATATCTGATAAAAGAACTGATATTTACACTAGACTCATTTTAGGCTAAAATGCAAAAATAAACCATCAGTTGTTATACAGTAATTTTTTGTAAATGTGCATGTTCTGTCCGGCTGATATGTGTGCTTGTTTATTTTCAAATTCAAAACAACATTTTTACCGATGTACACGCAATGCTTAAATAAAGGGCTTCAGTTAGAGCCATAAGTGCTTTGAAATGAAGCATTTACCCATTTCTGCACTGGAGTATAATCACCTACCTCATTAACACCTCCACCTTTCAGCAGCGAACACATTCCGCCAATGTATGCCGCGCCACTGCGACTGCTTTGAAACTGGCTCCCGCTGTAGAAGTGAAAGTGGAGACATGTGAACAAGTCTAACACCCATATTTAATAATGTTTTTGTAAAGGTGTTATTAACTCAATCAAAATACAAGAATAATTCAAACACCTGTTTGCATTTCATGTGAGAAGCATCTTACAATAAAATGTGAAGTTCACCGATTTTATCACTTTTTATTTACAAGTGTGTATCCACATAGATATTGTTTGTGCAATTTCAAGCTGTCTGTGTTAACTCATTCAGGTTCACTGTAATTATGTGTTTGCACTGTAGTGTTTTGAGCACACATATGGGTGTGCTTCAGCTGCAGAACCTACCATCTGCTGCATAATTTGTAGGTTTAAACACAAAACCTAATTTGTAACTCAAACAGAACAAACATACCCAAGAAAAGAACAAATAGAATTCATCACCGCTCTCCATGCTCTGCAAAATGTAACTGGTTACCGATCAATTGTTGTAAATTGCATTCTTTCATATAGAGGTGCCACATTTTTCAAGGTGCCGTTGACATGTCTACTGTATACAGATGGGGAAGCGATATTTCAGCGGTATGATATACTGAACATCCTACATTCTTAGTCTATTTGAAAGATGATTGCTTTGTTCCATAGTTGAAGCAAATACTATTTTAAATCACAGAGATTTAAGAAGAGCATTCATTTGAAAAGGCTCCTAGAATATAGAACGACCTCACATATTTTACATATTTCTTTAAGATCTGATGTCTTGAGTCATCTAGTCAGACGCTTACATAATTTGTGTGTGTAATAAAACACTGGCCAAAAATCCTGGGTGTAAACTCAGAACACTGAGCTCTAGGACATAGTTTGTGAAACATAGCTGGCATGGGCAGAATAAAGGAGAGGAGCCTTTTATTACAAGAATAAAGTAAATGGAGATTGTTATTCTGCTGAGTGCAATAATTTATTTGTTTTATAGAAACTATTTTACATTGTGAGATAGAGTAATCTAGATTGATATTGTTGTGTGCCTCCCTCAAGACATAATCCTAAAATGTTGTTGTATAAAATCTTTATTACTATTAACTGAATGTAGTTAGTCGTCTTTGCAATTCATTTCGTATCAACATCCTGTCAATTCCAATATAACAAGCTATGAAATAATGACACACATGCTAGTTCAGTGGTTATGAACAGTGTGGCAGACACTAAAGGGAGGTGGGTGGGTTATTGTTAGAGGTGTCGCTGGGCCGACTGCGTATACCACGTGTTCAATTTACGGCGTAAATGAGGTTAATCCTGAAATGTTTAAGGAGATCTTGTGGAAGCTATTTATCACTACTAATCCATTGATAATAGTGTGAGATATTACTTCCATTCTGTGGCTAAGGGGTGTATACAAATTGGATGGTGAAAGTTAGGAGTTATTGGATACATTTATGGAAACCCTTTGAATGGTCAATGTTTGGAGGGCTATATTCCCATATTATTCATGGACACATACACAATATTCAAGTGTAGAAATACTGCGCTCACATCCGGATTTGTAGTTTTGCGCTCAGGTAAACAATCGACCAGAATTGCTGCTCCCATCACCCAAACAAATCTCCCAAATTGTACATCTCACTTTAAAATCTCTCCGTGAAATAACATGATGCGAAAAAATGGCATAATCTCCTTAATTTTGCATGAATATCTTTATGTGAAATTACCAAAAATATGCCAATTACTCTGTCTTAATTCAAATGTCATCCAGGCCTAGTTTGTATTTCATGGAATTTTATGAAATTGACAAGGAACATGCACTACTTCTAATAGTTTAAAAGCATTTACTCAGGGCCAAAAAGTTCACTTTAAAGCAGACCCGGCTAGTTAGGAAAGGTAGAACTGAAGAGAAGAAATACTAAGGGCAATGTTTGGAACTGGAAACCCTAATCATAATAATAGTTCAGCTCAAAGAGGATAAGAACACAGAAATAATATATGAAATGGCTAGGCTATCCTGCTTTCAGGTTTTTTTTGTTCTGGATTTCAGTGGTGGTTTCTCAGTGTTTTCCATATCTTTTGAAGTCAGTGCGTTTCAGGATTTATTCAGCTGCATAACCCCCAAAATAGACAAAAACTGTGTTTTCCCAGTGTTTACAACACATGTTGTGTTTTGCGGTGATTGGGATAAAGCACATGTTTAATTTAAAGAAGTAATCTAGAGCATGCAGTGACGTCCCACTGGCAATATGTCCAATGCTATGCTATATTGAATTAATAATGTAAGTTATGTATATTACATTCTCACTCACGTCGTTTTACCCTCTCTCACATCTAATTGTCTCTCACACTCACTCTATCAGCACTCTGGTTGGTTTATGGATTTAAAAAGAAAGAGTACTATATTGAAATGTCTTGATAAATTCCTGGACACATTTGTGGGTCATTCACCTACAGCTTATTGAATACTATGACATTGGAGGGGCGGTTAACCCTGCCGAAGGCAGAGTTGAGAAACCTTCACGATTTTGAAGTACACAGATTACTGTGTAGCCCTGCATTCTAAGGCACCTGAAGCTTTCTGCTCAAGCATGCTCACCACTTCTTTTCTGCACTCTCTGCCTAATTAAATCAGGGGGTGCTGCTGCTGTGTGGACACTCCTAGCTGCCAAGTGTCCCCTTGGCAAAACTGGAAGAAACAAAAGGAATGAAGAAGCAATATTTTAGTGCAGTGGTTCCCACACTGTTTAGAACCATGACCCACCTTTTAGAACAACAAACTTTCTTTAGGGATCCAAATACCTCTAATGGACACGAGGAGCTCGATTTCTGAATATCACTAAGGCCTTATGTGTTTACATTGTCATTTACAAACAGCACCTGTTTCATTGAAATGACCTATTAACTTTGCACAAACATACAGTTTTACTGATAGAACTTTACAGCACAAATAATGTGTGGAATATGGTTTCTGCAAGAACTTCTCATATGTGCATCACCAAATAAAGTGTCTGGATTTGTTTTGATGCTATTCAAATCTTTGTTTCCATCATACTTTAGGATTACAAAATAATGTGCTTCATTTTTGTTTTCCGAACTGCTGAATGCATATAGTTAATTCACAGGTATTAACATTTTGGGCCCTATTATGATGTCGGTCAGAAAGCCTTCGACTGTACGTCAGAGGCTTTCAGACCGACATCTCTGGTTTGACTTCTGACCGCCTAATTACAATGTAGGCAATCGAAAGTCAAAACGGCCGGTCATTCCGGCTGGCTCCTGATGGGCTCAAGGAGCTCGTTGACCATTTGGAACCACAACGTAATTCCTTTAAGATAGCGTTTCCGCCGTCGGGATTATGATGTCGGTTTCACACAGCCTTTTCATCACGGCCTTTCTGACATGGAAAAGCTGTCGGAAAGCGACTTTGGGGGCACTTAGCAGGGCCCCCTTGCCTCCGCGGCCTAAGGATGTGGGCCTGGGGGGCACCTATGGTGCCACCCAGTAAATCCCTGCACCCTGTGGCAGGCACCATCAGTTGCCTGCCACAGGGGGCAGGGATTTACACAATCCCCCATTTCTCTATGGGAACTTGTGCTGCAGCCGATTTACGACCGAAGCACAAGCTCTCATTGGGGAAATGGGAGTGTGCGACCGCACCATGTGCGGTTGCATCGTAATAATGCGGTCTGGACCCGATTCCGTGGTGATGTTGGTGAGAGGCAACTCTGAGCCGACATCATAATCAGGCCCATAATGTGTTGCAAATAAAGACAACCTACAGCCTTACTTTTCACATTCCTTGTATTCCAGCCACATTGTTACATAATTCACTTTAAGCACTCCTTTCACTTTGCAGTCAGAGAAAGAATAGTAAGCACCAATCCTTCAACAATTAATCAGAAGACATAGCCTGACATTAAACCTCTATCTATGAAGCACCAGCAAATATGACAAGATAACATCTTTCTCCCACAGTTTGGGAGGTGCTGTTTTAGAGACATCTCTAAACAACCAAACTCAGGCAAAATAATTTTAGACTAGTCGTTTTTGCTGGTACTTTGTATAATAAAGTTACATTGCATTGGCCCCTTCAGGAAGTAATAAAGATTACTCATTCTCTCTCACTTTTGTTTATTTGTATTGTATTTTAGTTTGTCGTTGTGCAGACGTTTATCAGTGTATATAAATTTACACTGATGATGGCTGTTTCCCTTTCGGTGAGGTTTTATCAATTATTGTAAGTTTAAATCTAAAACAAGGTGACCTGGAAATGACACAGATATGCTCCAAAATAACAGCAACCTACATGGTTGAGTCATTGCCTAGGAATTGGAATTCTAGATTCAAGGCATTTGACTTGAGTGATATGAATGGCTGCTAGAAATGGGGTTCTCTAGTTGGCAGAGGTAGGTACCTTTGTCCAAATAGGGACCCTTGCTTCTAGTCAGGATAAGGGGGATACACACTTTAGATAACCCCTGCTCACCCCCTGGGTAGCTTGGCACGAGCAGACAGGCTTATCCCAAAGGCAATGTGTAAAGTATTTGTACTCCAAATACACAGTAATACAGTGATAACATCACAAATGGACACCACACCAGTTTAGAAAAATAAAGTATCTTTATCTAAACTCAAGACCAAAACGACAAACATCCAACATACATGTAACACAAATATGACTTTTAAAAGGTTTCAAGCAACTGCGTTCATAGAAAACTATGGATGCGTGATTTTAGACAAAATACCTGTAGATGCTTCAAAATTCACAAGACCAAACAGCCGCAGAGAAGGGAAGCGTCGAGAAACAAATAGATGCATCAGTTCCTGAGTACTTGAGGAGGCGATGCGACAGTGATGCGTAGAATCCATAATGTAGGGGGAAGTGATGCGTCAACTACAAAACGGTTTTGGGCTGCCGGTGATGCATCAGGAAAACTTACCGCACATGTGCAATGAATGTAAATATAGGACACGCTGGCGATCGATACGGCAAGCAGCGCTGCAGCGGTTTCCTCAGCCACGATCCCACGATGCGGCAGTTTTTGCAGCCGCGACAGGCGCTGCGTCGTCTCTGCAGCAGAGATGTGTGGATATTCTTCTCACACGGCGGTGCTGCGTCAGGAAAACTGCCGCAAGAATGGCGATGCACCTATTTCTTCAGTTCTTCAGGTGTCTTCCAGCTCCCAACAGCAGGAACAGCCTCCAGAGGCCCAAAACTGGAATAGGCACCTCCTGGAAGGCCAGAACTCTTAGCAGCAGAGTTCAGGGGAGCTGGGGGTGAAGTATTTGTGTCCCTGAGACTTCACAACAGGAGGTCAGCACACACAGGCTCTTGGAGATTCTTCTTCAAGCAGGTACACAGCAAAGCTCCAGTCTTTGTCCTTTCCTTGGCAGAAACAGCAACTGCAGGCCAACCCCACACAGCAAAGGGGCAGTACTCCTCCTCACAGCTCTTCAGCTCTCCTCTATGGCAAATGTTCCTCTTGAGTCCAGAAGTGATCTAAAGCTCTGGGGTTTAAGGTCCACTACTTATACCCCATTTTGTCTTTGTTCTCTTCGTGCAAGGGTCTCTGAGCCCAGTCCAAACCAGTTCTGTCCTTACTGATGCAGTATGATCAGAGGAGGTGGAGACAGCATTGTGCAAGGGAGACAGGCCCTAGTCAGGTAAAACTAATACTCCTCCCACTACTCTAAATGCAGCAAAGGTCTATTCAGCTCAGCTCTGAGTTATCCAGGAAGGGGCAAGCACACCTCAACCCCCCCCCCCCCAGTGGCTGTCTACAGTGAATGCACATCCCCAACTCCTGTCACTCCAAAACCAGACAGTCAATCCAGAAACAGGCAGAAGCACACAGAATGGTTAAACAAGAAAATGCCATATTAGATAAACCTGGACCCCGTCTTGTATACCAAGGGCGACAGTTGAAAATGTATCACCCTGGCCCTTCAATTGCAGGGCTGGTGAACATTGAATAGTTTATGTTTTTTTCTGTATTAACTCTTCTATCGTTGTCATGTTTAATTCTATGTTTTTTCTTTTCACATTGAGCACAATGTTTTTTGTGAACAATTTGCATATTTGAGAATTACTTGCTGGTATCTTCTCCTTTCATTGTAAAAAATCGAAATCTTAAAGTGTGACTGAATCAATGGTAAAAAATATTTTGAGGTCATGTTTATTGAGTACAATGACCTTCACGAAAAAGTAAAAACTTGTATGAATCACGCAGCTACCTATTGTTGTTTTGTGTTTACAAGTTCTGGGGTCCATGGTGGTTGTTGCATTTAAGGGCCCAACCCACCGATGTGAAAAATATACTTTCTAAAACTGGCATTTTCAAACACACAATTTAAAAACCATCTTTACTAAAATATGGATTATTAAATTCTGAGTTCAGAGAACTTAAACTTTATTTCTCTATCTTGTTCCAATGGGAAGTTATACTTGTAAGATGTTAAAAAGTAGCTTCCATTCTATCCTATGGGGCACATAGCCTTTCAATAGTGAAAAACGAAATTGGCAGTATTTCACTATCAGGACATGTCACATACACCAGTACATGTCCTACCTTTCACAGACACTGCACCCTGCCCCTGGGGGTAGCTTGGGCCTACCTTAGGGGTGCCCTACATGTAAGGAAATTGATTTTTTGGGCCCGGCAAGTGGGTGCACTTGCCAGGGCAACATGGCAGTTACAAACTGCGTGCCCAGACACTACAGTGGTAGGTCTGAGACACATTTACAGAGCTACTCATGTGGGTGGCACAACCAGTGCTGCAAGCCCACTAGTAGCATTTGATTTACAGGCTCTGGCACACACCGTGCACTTTACTAGGGACTTACCAGTAAATCAAATATGCGAATCATGGATAACGAATCATTATCATCATTTATACAGGGAGCATGTGCACTTTAGCACTGATCAGCAGTGGTTAAGTGCCCAGAATCCTATACCCAACGAAAACAGGGTCATAAAAATAGGAGGCATAAGGCAAAAAGTTTGAGGATAGACCTGTCAAAAGGGTCAGGTCTAACAATGGCACACTATTAGCCACTGGAATTAAAGAAAATGCTTCTACCTCCGTTATTTCATCTACTGAAGAAGGGGGAGGACAAATAACTAGTGATAAAAAGCAGGTTATTGAAAATTTCTGTGGTTTACTAAATCTTTATAAATAATACAGATTTTGCTGAACTAAGCACAATGCTAGCGGTGGCCCTCTAGAGCAGCACCGGATTTAAAATTACTCAATATCAGTTTTGGTGATATAATCCAATCACCCCAAGTGTGCAAATTTGGTAGACACCCGCCAGCACAATGTCGTTCCTAGGACTGGAAAGTACATGTACAAACACCAAACCAAATGCACCACTTAAACAATGTAAATTAAATCAAATTCGAGTTCTTGAGTAGTTTTACGTTTTCTCAACGGATTCTTCTTTATTTTAGAGTAACTTTTACAATTAAAACAACAATTTTCCAGAACAGCCAGAACAGCCGACGCGTTTCGTCCACCAAAGGACTTCTTCAGGGCAAAAAGTTGATGTGGCGTAAAAGGTATCTTCATATGCTATTCATCGTCTTACGGTTCCCTCACAATTGCAGGTATCCAGAGTAATAAGATCAGAGGTCAATGTTTTTCGTGTCAGATAAACAAATACTGAATCGAAAGGGCCAAATAATTGATTGAAGAACCCACATCCGGTTTTGAAAAAGGAAAAGACGGTCTATATCAAAGGTTCGTCCAATATATGAGGCAAATATAATATAGTGAAGATACCAGAATCCGTATCTCCAAGGGAGGGTCAGACATCCACCCGTCCAATCAAGCAGCCGCAGATTTTGCTGATGATATAAATTGTAATTTACAACGTTTTGTAAAAACCATTCAAAATAGGAATCAGTAGTGGCTGCTACAGGGCATCAGTGGTGGGCGGGGGAGAGGGGCGTTAAAAAAAAGAGAGAAACAGAAAAATTTTAAAAAATACAACTTGCCTTACTGGTGGCCGCCTCTCCTCTGTCTTTCTTGCAGACCCAGGAACAGGAAGCACCCAGGCTTCTAGAATCCTCTAGCCAATCACGACGCTGCCGTGGCTCATCGCTGAGACAGAGAATAGGAGGCTGGGCATGTTCCTCACCAGGCTGTGGATAGCAGCCTGGTGGGGAACATGCACAGTGCGCAGGACTGTTTGGCTGGCCCAAGACAGCCGGCCAAGCAGGCATGCGTACATTGATAGTGCCACCACTCCACCCCTGCTCTTTGTGCAGCCAAGTCCAACCCCTCAATGCACCTGGAGATCTGCTTGGGAAAATAAAATGATAATAACCATGCGTTATTATGATTTTATTTTTCTTGTGGGGCGAGGCTCCTCGGCCTTAGCAGAGGAGCCCCCACTGCTTTAATTAAGAATGTAAGACACACCAACCTCAACGCTACTAGGCAGTCATATTTCTAGCCCTCTTCTTCACTCCTTTACTTTATCAAAAATACACTCAGTAATAACAAAGATACCCAAGAGTAAGGCAACAGGACTTCCACCAAAAGATCTATGCAAACATTTTCACAAATATTTGTCCCGCTATTTCAAGAATTATTGGGGACTACAGAGGGTGATGGAGGTATATGAGCATCATGGAAAATAGCCAGGTTTATTATCTTACTAAGAAAGTGAATACATTGCACATACCTCATAATAAAAAATGTTGTTTATTGGAATAGATACAAATATCTATATTAGAATTATAAGAAACAGAGTGCGTACATTTACCCAATTGTTAATCTCCCCTTCACAGCATGACTTTTCCTTGTGAAGAGACATGACCTCAAACAACACATTTGCAATTTCTATGTTTCTGTGTGACATCTTCAGGTCGGTGTGTAGGCCTGATCACTGGACGCACAGAAGGCATTCAGTCAGCTAGAGTGAGTATTCCTGTGGAAGACACCAATAAAGCTTGGTATCGCCAAAAGTTGTGCAAACTGCATTGAAAACTTTGTAAAAACCTTGAGCATCCAAGCTGGTGAATAATCAGATGTCAGATCAATTCTTCATAACCTGATGTACCTGACAAGGATGCCCACATTCCTCAGTCCTGTTTGTACTGTTTCTAAAACCTACACTCAGTGTTGATGGGCTTATATGGAGCCATAAGAGGCCCAGATGATCCCTTCAATTTGTATAACTCCCCCAGTTGCAAAGTAGGTTGTCATTAACTCATTTTCATTTTACAATTGGACAGTAGCGGCAGTACATAGCAGGATGAAACAACTTGCAGAGCCTTCTGTCTCAATAACATATGTTCATATCTATAGATGTCTGAAATTATCTGATCTTGTCTGCACAGACCCAGGAATCACCCCAAACAAACCAAATAAAAGGTTGTTTTAGCGTTTTACGCAAGTGCTGGCATAATATAAACATTTTTTAATAATCCACAACAACATGAGGACTCGCTGGTTTGGGACAATTCTTTTTCAGAATCCTTTTGACAGATTAGAGGTAATGATATATGAGAAAAGTCTGTACTTTAATTCAAATATCATTCATTTGATGAGCTTGGAGAAGAATTTCAGATCCCTAAACAGCAAATTTTAAATACATACAACTAAGAGCTGATTATTCAAACAAAAGAGTGACATTGTCTTAGTATCCTGAAACATTGAACAATCTATGCATTGCCCGAGTAAAAACAAAGATCAAAGATTTGTATTTTTAAAAAAAAATATTACTTATGTTTTTCCAAAGTGGGTAGATAAATAGTCAAGATTCGTTGGAGTCTAAAAAAATGAAGTCTTGACGAAGAAATCCATTATGATGATACATTTCAAACCTCGAAATTTTAAATCAGAGAAATGAGAATTCACCAGGCAGTAATGTACATAGAGGCAGGAAAAAGCAGGCAAATCTAATTCATGTGATAGCTTCCTATGAACAACTGAGAATACTGGACCAAAACATTTGAGAAATGTACATATGAATGATTGAGCCAAGGGAAGTAAAACCTACCATAACACATATATTGGTGGGGATAACTAGGGAATGGAAGAGTATCTGTGCCACTAATTTGAGCAGAATGATAACTGTGTGACATTGGAAAGCCCCAAACCTTCCTAGTGTACATTAATGGTGCATGGAATTACTCAAAAGGTATAAAAAGAATGAAGGACATACGTCAAACATATGAGACAGTTCGTAGAATCTGGGTGAAATTTCATGGAACAAATTATAGAAAGAAGCTTGCGACCAAATTTTGAGTTTGGTGGGCAAAGTACTCAGTCACAACTATGGCAGAGTACCCTGTCCACCAACCAGATGGTCTGCCTACTCTACTAAGTAGAGTTAACCGCGTTCAGAAACCCTAGACCCCATACATGTCTGATAAACACAGCACTGGCCACGCCAACAATGGGAAATACTTTAAAGAATTTTGTGAGTAACTAAAGTGAGTTTTTTCAAGCATTGCATTTGTCACAATATATAATGGGATACATGTGTGCTGCTGTGCCAGGAAGTGTGCTCCCTCCCCCTTTTTTGATTGGCTCCATTTTGAAGTCATTGAGCTGACAGGCTCAGGAGAATGTACCTGAGGTCTGGGAGAGGTGATGAAACTGGAGAATACTTTTAGCATAATTTCCACCTCCTAACTCATTTCTTTTTCTCTGCTGAAGAAGGTCACCAATCCTGAAACATGTGTCCATAGATACACAGGACGAGCTGCGCCAACAATGGTGAATAGTGTAACGGATTGAGAGGTTAACTGAAGTGCGTGTTATCATGCACTGGATTTACCACAATGCGTCTGGGAGAAATGTGTGGGAGTATGCTAGGCAGAGTGCTCTCTCCCCAGTTTTATGTATAGTACTTATCCTTGGAAGAGGACATTGAAAAAGAAATTACAGGGGGAAAAAAGCCTTTTCTGAGGTTGGGAGATGACGCGCAATTGTTACTGGGCTTACCCGAGTGACTGTAAGGAAGAAGCTTATTGGCAGAATATGTAATTCTGAAGAAAGCTAAATTCAAGTGTCCAGACTCCCTATTGCTGGGTGTGGCATGGGTGCGGACGGACGCAGAGGTTGTTGCCTTTGGCGCTTTGACCTCTTGTAGAAGGTGAAATAAAATAGGAGCACCCAACAGTGTGGAACCAGGCACTGCCACTTACTACAAGGAGATAAGATAGGTAGTGCGAACCACAGTGTCCACATATCCACTGAGCAGGAGGCCTCATCAAATGGTCAGGACCCATTTGTCGCTGACAGAAAGAAAGTAAACCGAGATATAAAGGTATCCTGAAACACGGTGGTGAAGATTGCTCCATAGAGGATTTTAACACTTCCAACAGGTTTGTGTCTCTACTGTATTGAATTTTTGGGCTGTATTGACCAAGTCGTATCAACAGATTTGTGTCTGCGTCATTTGCATTTTTCAGTGGTAAAATGCTAGTGGTGGAATTTTAATTTTGTGGTGCGGAATTTAAAAACAAAATATCTCTGGTATCAATATTAAATGTATAATATATCATGCAGCATTTTGACAACATGTACAGTGCAGTCTACCGCTGACAAATTAAAATACCACAGGCAACTTTTACTATCAACATACTCAAAAAACCGCTACCGTTGAACATTATATGTGGCATGGCCCCTCATCTTTATAAACGGACTGTTGTTCGCAGTTGGCTAGCAGGCGCGCTAATGAAGACACAAGAAGGAGAGACACTAGTAAAGTTACAGAAGAAACTATATCACTTGTTTTTTCTTCCACAATGCCTTTTGAACAAATGGATCACTCTACACTCCTTGCTCATCAAAGCTCTAAAAATACATTGAACAAAACACAAACTAGATTATAGAAATATGTCGGCCAAAAATACATACGAGAAAAGATGAACGGCGTCACTTTTGTCTTTGATAAAATCCCTCCTGTATTTCATGAATTCGCGCAGTGTCATCAAAGGGTTTTCAGAGATGATGAACTTGTTGTCAGTAGCCCAGGTTTCCATGGCAACCAATACGATCCTCGTGTTAAGTTGCTCTTTATATATCTAGTGCATTAACAAAATGGACGCGTCAGATGCGTATAGTGGTTGATTCTCTCTTCGAAACAATGCAACAATCTGTGATCTAAAGTTCAAAGCATTTTTTTCATGAAAAGCGAAGCTCCTTTCATCACTTCCTACACATAGATCCACTTGCAAGCAGTTCAAATATCTTAAATCCCACTGCAGCATCCATTTAGGGACCCAAAGAAGGCCTGCCAAAAAGCAGTCTGAAGACAAAAGCTGAGCTAGTGAATAAAGGCTCTTGACCCCATACTCACCTGTACAGGCGAGGGCAGGAGACATGGAGATAAATATTTTTGAAGATGTGTTTTCACCAGATATGTGTGCTACTAAAAGAAATTGTGTCTTCTAACTGGAAAATGTAGGGATAAGGCACAGAAAAATCTGTAATAAAACACATTTACTAGAAAAGCATGGTAAATCAGGGCCACTATGTTTTTCTTTGGAATATAACAATAAAAATAAATAATCCTAAAACATAAAAAAGTGGGCCCTTTCAACCTTTTGCAGTGCTGGCAAAAACACTAGGCGACCTAGGTGTGTGCCTAGATTGACACATATTGGTTAGCTGAGCTGCATAGGATTCTGGGCCAGATGTATGAAGACAGCATTTTGCGATTCCCCAATTGCGAATCGCAAGGATTCACAATTAGGAAATCGCAAAATGCAATGTATGAAGGTGTATGGTACACCTTATGCGATTCCTAGGGGGTTACAAATGACCTACCCCATGAATATTCCCCTAGGAATCGCAAAAATCACAGGGATGGTGGCCTGCTGAGAACAACAGACCACCATGTCCGTGATTGCTTTGAAATAAAGCAATTTAAAAGAAAGCGAGAGGCTTTACAAAAAGAAAAATGAAAAGTTTTCTTTTAATTTTTTAAGAGCAGGCAGTGGTCCGTCTTAAAAATGGTTTTAATCACAATTAGAAATTTACAAACATTCACAAAGGGGAAGGGGTCCCTTGGGGGGGACCCCTTCCCCTTTGTGAATGGGTTACCACCTACTTGAAGTAGGTGGTAAAATGTGAATGTTCTGCGACCGCAATTGCGGTCACAAAACATTCATACATACCAGTGCGATTCGATATTAGGAAGGGACGCCCTAAGCACGCCCCTCCTAATATCGAATCGCAAACACATTTCGCAATTTGGTAACAGGTTACAGAGTCGCAAAATTGGGCTTGCTACATCGGAAAAGCAATTTTTGCGTTCACAATCTGCCCGTTTGCGTACGCAAAAAACTTGATACATCTGGCCCTCTGACTCTAATGTTGCCAGCAGTCGGCCATGCAGCCAGGAGACCATGAATCTGGTCATCAGACCAATCAGTAACAGGTCGCCTCCTCCTGGGAGGGCACAAAATGGATTAGGAAAAGGAGCAGAGTTCAGAGGATTTTGGGGAAGGCCAATCAACCATTTGGGCGGACCTTGCGTGTACTGACTGCAGAGAGGCAAGCACTGCAATGAATAATGTGTGGTACCCCCTAACTGAAGTGTGTGTTTCCTTGTGCATGATATGATACAACACTGACAGAACCCAGTTGTGCAGGATCCTTATAGAACCCATTGGATCCCAGCAGTTCAACAGCTTCAGGCTTGTGTGTTTTATTTGTTTACATAATCGCACTGTGCCTGTAAGAATACCTGAATATGTCAGTTTCGATGGCCTGTACTCCACTTCCCCCCTCCTTATGAGGTAGCTCAATTTTAGCATGAATGTTATGCACACTTAGAGAGTTACACACAGTGAAACAACAGAAAGGGAGTCTGATCGCTCGCTCTCTTGGCCCCCTGAGTCTGGACAACTCCGCAGAAGATCCGAGCTGTATTTGAAGTGCCACAAAGGAGGAGCTAGTGATGTCCCCTGTCTTCCCAATCCTCTTCACCGGCTCGGCTCTCACTGCGAGGCCTCACGGTCGGTGCTCACCAGCTGCAGTGATGGGCTTTTGGCACCCCGCGGCTGTTTCATTCTTTGTTTGACAATCCCCAGACTGGGTTGGGTGGGTTTCATTTGGGTGAAGGGAAGTCGGGTGGGAGCTGGTGGTTAACGGTGGGGGGGGGGGGCAGGTTCATTGTGACTCAAGCAGTGAAAGCTCCTTGTACCAGCCCTTCTCTATTGAAGTCAGAGGGAATAACTCATTTGTAAGTATATTTATGAACTGAAGCTTACTTGCACCTTCACTGGAATGTGAAGAGTGGGCCAGCCAATCAGAACCACAGAATGCCGCCCATACCTATGGATACAAGCCCTCGTGTGCAGCTCTAAGAATAGATAAAGGACAGAGAAGTGGGTTTATGGCAATATTCGCACATATATGTGCTAATAACAGTTCTGAACATAGATGAATTGAATAATGTGTATACATTGTCCTTTGTCCTCCTCATGCATTCTATCCTAAGGCTCAAGTCCCCACTTGGGTGAGGACCACAACTAGAACTATTGCCTGGAGCCATGGTCAGTAATAAAGATATGTTTCAATTATGTTGAACTTCAATCATTCTCCTCATGGGATTCTAGGCTGTGGGACGCCACCCTAAGGTGCAGAGGCGGACTCGTGTTGGCTGTGGGACGCCACCCTTAGGTGCAGAGGCGGACTCGTGTTGAGTGTGGGACGCCACCCTAAGGTGCAGAGGCGGACTCGTGTTGGCTGTGGGACGCCACCCTAAGGTGCAGAGGCGGACTCGTGTTGGCTGTGGGACGCCACCCTAAGGTGCAGAGGCGGACTCGTGTTGTGACACCATATGTTTGTGCGTCTCCAGCACGAGCAGGGCGAGGTGAGGGCGTGAAGTTTGAAAGAGTTTGTGGACACTGAGTTTAGAGTAGTTTTACAGATGGCTGTGAGTTATGAAATATGTCTAAGAATGAAGAGACCACACAGTCTTAGAATGTGTTGAAATATAAGTCGTTCGAAACAAGCATATATTAAGGCCGTTACCGTAAATAATGAACTGCAGCAGAAACGTTAGTTTATTACAAATTATTAGTTAGTAGTCTAGTGAGCATTTCTGTGCGGAAAGGGCCCCTGCCTGACAAGAGGACACGTATAAATGTACCTTGTGCGACGTTTTATTCTTTGATGGCAGATGGTACAGTCTAGTAGTGCAAGCAAACACTGGTTATGATCCTGTTAAGGTCCATGGGGGGAGGGGTAAGCACTCATCACAATACATATTGAAAAGGGGACCCAGCTGGCCAAAAACGCTAAACAATTAGTTGAAGCTAATACACAGAGTTATGAGTCAATGTGAATGAATATTCTGAAACTTTTTTTTTTTTACGCATGTAACATTTGTATTCTAAGCACAAAACTAAGAAGCACACACAAGAAAATAACTTCAATCAAATTAGACAACTCTGCGTGAAGAAAATGCCAAATGCCAAATCATACAACGATTATAAGTATCCAACATGGATAGTACAATTTATAATCCCTTTTCTTAGATTCATTTTTTAAATCTCAGTCTATGAGGCCCCAAACAAAGAGGGTAGCACACATGTCTAACATACAAATCTTTATCCAATTTCCTGGACTTATAAAACAAGTTGTAAATCTGCATATATAGGAGTGAGGGCCGCCGCTACATCATAATGCAGTGCAATGTAATCCGTTTCAGCTCATGCCTGTTTCTGTAGGGTACACTCCCTAATTAAACTTCTACAATGACTTAATACAGGAAAATAGACGTGTAGCCTGTAATTAATGCCATTATTTTCCAAATATAAGCTCGAGCCCCTTGCAGCTCCCGTTTTTAAACCCCTGTGAGTCTCATTTAAACCAATGTAGGCATTAGTAATACTTACCAAGTCTGCCATGTTCACAACCGATTTGGTGTAGCTGTTCGTGAGTCCTACTGATAGCCGATGTTTTTTAAACTGAAAAATACGAAAACGAAGGAAATAAGAATAAACACGTATAGCATGCTTACAGGGCACGTGCTGTAGCCTGATCTGGCTGAAGATACCTCCCTAGAGAAGAACAGGAATGGCACAGCATCACAAACATGCATTTGCAGAGACTTATACATCAACGATTAAGACAGCTTGCACAGAATATGCACTGGGACAGTTCTGTAAGAGAATGGATGCCTCATATAGATTTATATAAATGCGACCTGTCCAAATGCAGGAAGCTACTAGGGGCTATCAAGTAGGCATCATTTACTGCAGACGGCGATACAAGGAGCTGGGGAAACGAAGGTACCCGTAACCCCCCCACCAAGAAGAGGTACAACTTGTGTATAGGGAAGGACAACAACCCTCTAAGGCATCGACAAATGCACCTGAGCTTGAAATCAAATGAAAATGGCTAAATTTGTATGCATGTGTATGTTGTGTGCTTGTGTGTGCTTGTGTTTGTGGGTGTGTGTGTATGTTACTTCTATTACTTAAACTTTCACATCTAGCAGCCAGTGATGGTCGTTTGAGGCAAGGCACAGAGACCACTAAATTAAGATCCAGAGTTTGGGGTCATCAATAATTGGTTTGGATCTTGGATTCAAGAACCACTACTATTGGGATAGTTATGGCTACTTTCTAGTTATTAGCAAGGCCTTCATTTCTGGTGAATACGTATGTTGGGGCGGTTTGGTAGATTGTGGTCAGTATATTCAGTTGGATGTGATGGACAACAGGAGGCCAATGGGGGGATTCACGATGGGAACCATGGGATTTCAGCTTGTGGCTCTGTTGACCAGTGTGTACTCTTTGAGCCGGACCAATGGATGAGTCATTTGTTCTGGTCAGACTGGAGGAAGTTAAAGTTTTCTTACATTTCAACATCAAACTCATCCTCTCATATAACTAATCCACCTCCTTTTTCCACACCCTCCTGCAGGACCTTGACCCTATGGCATTCTTTTTGCCCTCACAGAAAAGATGACCAGAATAAGATTCTCTAAAAACAATGTCCTGGGATGATGACATATTCCCTTCTTTCATCGTCAAGGATCTCTACTGTGCTCTACTACTTACTTATTGTAAACCTCAGCCTTTGCAGGGTCGTCCTGTCCATGACTAAATCAGCAAATCCAATAAATAATCTGGACCCAAATTAACTCAAAGGGACTGTCTGATCAACCATCTCCCATAACTGCACAATTTCCTTAAACAGCACCAGCAGTATCAGGATCTTTTACCCTAGCCCTGCAGCTCTCAGGGCAATCAAGCATCATCACAGGTGAGTGTGTTGGTGTTTCTCGCTAACCAGGACTTTAGGCACTTGTTCTTTGATGGAAAGTGTGCCCCATTTGCTTGTTTGACTGTCCGGATACACATGGATACACGGGGAACAACCTTTACAACGCAACTTTTACACCGCACTACCATTACAACGAAACTTTTACAACGCATGCGATGTTACAACACATGCTTTTACAACGCAAGTCTTTACATCGACTTGCACTAGATGGCGTGCTAACATTAGAAATAGTGTAGTTCACTATCCAAACACCTTCCCTACTGCAACGTGGACTGGAGTTAGAATAGTAAATTACACATTTCTAATGTCAGCATGCCATCTAGTGTATGTCGATGTAAAGACTTGCGTTGTAAAAGCATGCGTTGTAACATCGCATGCGTTGTAAAACTTTCGTTGAAACAGCATGCGTTGTAAAAGCATGCGTTGTAACGTCATACATCCTGGATACACATGGAACAAGCAATAAAGGCCCACCTCAATGGAGGTGGAATACAGTGAGCTGAGATACAGCTCACACGATTATCACAGTTGCAATGAGGATGTTAATGTCCAGTCATAGTTGTGAGAAAACAGAACCTTAATCGTATCTCACAATTTGTAAACATTTATAGTAGACAATGATCAACAAATACTGCTAAAAATAACAGAGAAAGAACAATTCACAGAAAAACAATTAATCTCAAAATACAATGATAATAGCAGAGCACTTGGCATAAACACAATTTCTTATCCCCAATCTTTACATTATTTTTAACATTGATAGACTACTGAAAATGAAAATACAACACAATAGCAATGCAGTTACAAAAAATGATCAAATGGATTATGTAGTTTTCCCAAACATACACAACTCTGAAAGATGGAGCACTGAAACTATCTGGCCAGCACTGAGCTACTTTGTAATTTCCTACAGACATTTAACTCTGAAAACACACTGAACGCATACAGTAGACGGTGCAGTATATCCGTAATCTACAAAGCAAAGGGACGGCGTCTCAGCGTTTGAGAAAGTGACATTTCTAGTGCCAGGACGCCAAGGCTAGCTCTCAGGTCAGGGTTTGGCGTTGGTGACCCAGTAAAATGAAATGGGTATGTTTCATGACCTGGGAGCCCTAGGTGTGCTGGTCAAAGAACAAAGGAACAGCAGAGGAGCTAGAAGTGGGGGATGGGGTCCTTGTTGCCCTCTGTATTCAGTGCCCATCCTGTCATTTTATGATATGCAAATGCAATACTTACAAAGATATAGCGATCAACTGACCGCAGACACACATATAGTGATCACAAACTATCTCTTGGGTGCACACATTTTGATGTTTGTGATCGCCTTTGCAATGCTGATATTAGGGCTACCACCTTCACACTACACTGTGCAAAGACCAATGGAGTGTCTGCCCATCGCAGCTGTTATATATCTGGGCCAGGCCTCATTATTAAAAAAAAATAGTAAGTCAGTTTACAACTTTGCACGTATGGAAATTTGCTCATTTTGGGAATTAACAAAGGTTTCCTCGGTTATACTTGGAAACCTTAGACAGTCACGTTTCAGGCATGGTACTGGAAATCCACTGTGAATGTTAGGCATTTCTGCATGTGCAATTGTACACAGTGCAGCGGCGTCACTAGGGTTGGTGTCACCCTGTGCGGTAACTCATGGTGTCACCCCAGGACAGGGTGCCACACTCCCAAGGACAAGGGGGGGACGTCTGTGGGGTGGGGAGGGGGCATGGGGTGGGGAGGGGGCATGTTCGTCAGATCTGCCGTCACTCTGTACTGTGTCTGCGGGGTGCCTCGTGTCCCACCGTGAATTCGTGGCACAGACCTTACACCTTCCCTCCTTGTCACACCTGACTCTGCCCCGTACCTCCGCACTTCGCTCCGCCCCTACCGCAACAGTCCCCTGTACCCCTACCTTCCTCTCCCCTGTGGCCCTACCTTCGCACTCCCTTGTGCCCTGACCTCCGCACTCCCCTGTACCCTGCCTCCGCACTCCCTACCTCCACATTTTCCTTGTGTCCCATACCCCCGCACTTCCCCTATGTCCCTACCTTCGCACTCCTCGGTGGCACGTACCTGCAAATTTCTCCTGTGCCCCCTACCTCTGCACTTCCCAGTCGTTGTACCTGTTCTGGGGTACATTTTGACCCAGCGGGACCCCCTACAGTGAGCCCCCGCGAGACCCTCTACAGTGAACCCCCTCTCACTCTGCTCTGAACACGCCCACTCCTGCCACCTGTGGAGTGGGAAGGGGGGGCTCGAGAGTTTGCACCCTCCTGCTCTTGGCTTCTGGGGGGGAGTGATGGGGGAGCGTGTGAGGGGTCCGCTGCACGGGGGAGTCAGGGGGTGCGTGTGAGGGTCAGCTGCACGGGGGTCTTACCTGCAGGACACGTGATCTCGATCTTGGTGGCCGGCACGCTGGTGGTCACCTGGTCGAAGTCCCCTATGGATGCCATGCTGTCCCTTCCTGGGCTTCGGGCGTGGGGCTCCCCCGTGCAGGCTGGTGAGCGGGCGGGGCGGGGGTCCCATTATTTTGCATTTTGTTGTCACGGTGTCACCCCATGTGATGGTGTCACCCGGTGCGGTCCGCACCTCCCTAGTGACGCCACTGATACAGTGCATAGTTGTGCATGGTGAAATGCCACATTAAAAAAAATATATGTTTTTCATAACAGGGAAAACTTTTTTTCCATGGTAAAACGTCTTCGGCTTATCTCTCCACTTCTTGAGAAAATCCCTTCTCCTTCCAACCACGCAGTATTTGCAAGATGTATTTTAAGGGATGTAGAAATAGAAAGTGTTGCAGGGCCCTGTACACCTTATGCGATGATTGAGAAATGTGTTTGGATGTATGCATAACCCTATATTGTTTGTTACATGAAAGAGCAACTGCCTCGAGAATAAAGTTCTTTAATCACACTCACCACCTTTTTGATATGATTCCCTTTAACAAGATGATGGAGGATAATAAATATCTGAAAAATGTATTTTTAGGGTGTTACTTATTGTATATTGTGTACCTAAGTCCAAGAGTTTGTAGGGGATTTTATCAAAAGTGAGTGGGATGGTACAACTAACCCATATTGCAGGAATCTTGACAGACACGTCTGCAAATTACGTCATGGGTGATAAGGCAATCAATGCACCTCTGCCTATGCTGTCACCTTCATTCTGGTTGTTTTATTAAGTAGGTTCCTTTCCAATACTATAGGTAAGATACGCCATGGTAGGAATAGGGAGAAATCAGGCCTATTTTATCGATGGAAGGGGTTAAACAGGGATATACCAGGGTCCCTTTTTTATTTATTATTTGTTGTTGGGGAAAAATCTCGATTTTCACAAGATTGATAAGAATTGTATTGCATTCTTATTATCTGCAGACAATGCTGTCCTCATCGCAAGGACAGCAAATAGTTTGCAGAAATCTTTGGATGCTTTAGTAGGTTTTATGGCTTCCCGGCTTCCCTGGATCTTAAAGTGAATTTTAATAAATCGTATGTTATGGTGTGTGACCCCAAAAGAACAAAGTCCAAAGTGTTGGTGGTCCAGGGGAATGAGATTGAGAAAGCGGATAGCTTTTCTTATCTAGGAATTGTTTTTACCTCTCAGTTTTCCTGGGACTCTTTACTTACCCTAAGATCCCTGCAAACCACAAGAGTAATGGAGGCCCTTTTTAGATTTGCAGCCCAATTGGGACAGAAGCCAGTGAAAGAGTTGCTGACTCTAAATAGAGCAAAGTGTCTTTCGATTGCCTCTTATGGTGCAGGAGTCTGGGGACACAGTAATTGTTCTAAGCTCCAGGTGATAGAGAATCCCCTTACCAGAAGACTTCTGATGGTGCCCAAAAGTGAATCAACTCTTTTCTGTCACTTCAAACTGGGTCCGGAGTAACTGGAGCTACAAGTTGGTCTTGCTCCCCTATTGTTATGAGCTAAGATTTGGAATGCACCTGAACTGGAATTTACTAGATGTATACTGGATAGTCTTTCTTTCACCAATGGCGAAACCATTCCGTGGTTTAATTATCTTAAGTGTATGTTCCATGATTTGGGTTTAATTGATTTTTTTGACAATCTGACAAATATCCCCCATCAAGCAAAAATTGTAATTAGAACCGCATTTGTATCCATGCTAATCGATTTCAATTGCAGGTACTGAATCAGCAGAAATCAGTGAGGGAATTAGATGTAACTGTTGTGACTAATCATCCTCATTTTTATCGTATTGATCTGATGAATTCTCATTATAGATTTTATTTTGGGGGGTTTTCCACAGCAATGCAGTTGGCCTAATAATCTTTGACCATGTCCATGTGATAACTTGACAAAACAGAGCACTTTGCACTTTACTCTCGTTTGGCCATTGTATAAGTCAGTTAAAAAATGTTACTCCCAATACTGAAGAATGGCCCTGTTCTTATACAGAAGGCTCGATGGACATTTGTTGTGCAGTTTTAAATTTTATCAGAAGAGCGATTGCAATAAGAAAGAAATATGGATAAGGGAGGGCCGGTGTATTTTGTATGGACGGTTTAAAACTTTTAATATTGTTGAATTGTGAAGCCTATCTCCCTCTCTTTCCTGATTGACGTCTGTCTTTGTCCTCTCTCACTTGCAGTTTTTTTAATTTTGGTGTGTTTGAATGTTACATCGCGCTTTTCCACTCTCCTACCCATCAGGCAATCTGCTTACTCATTGACAGAACCTCACAGACATGAATGGCTGTTTCTAGTTACCCATCGCACCAATGATTCTATCTAGCTAGCTCTCTCAAGCCCATTTCGCTAGATGCATTCATATAACTAACAATGTCATTCTCCACTAAAAAAAGTTTCAGTACTATTTTTTAACTTCTGATCTTCTTTGGTCTTGTTTTTTTATTTTTTTAAGAATTGCTGCTATATTATCTTATAAGCAATATTCGATGACCCCTCCTTTTGCCAGCAACATCCCCATTCGACACTTTTGACAACACCCTCCTCCATCCAATTTAAAAATGACCATTATTCCAAACAAGTTTTTGAACTTCAAGTCCTATTTCTAAAACGTTGCCTAGAATCCATTTAAAATGTACTCCAGTGAATGGATGAGTGTCAGACATCCTGTGGCTAGAACTACTAATGGGCATTTCAGTGTTTTATATATAGGAGTGTGAGGGTTAACCAATTAGAAAATCCCCCTTTTTTCATCAAGGAAGCAGTCCAAACTGCAAGATCCTCCCTTCAACCTTTAATTAATTTAATTAATTAAATGGCCAATTTCTTTTCTAAATGACATTGTACAATAGCTTTAGGAATTGGTAAAAATACTTACTTTGCTCTTCATTACTTGACACTTTCAATTGCATATAAAACACAACCAACAATTTTTGCAAGCCACCAGATATTCATTTATCTGGGTCTTATAGTCAGATGTCACACCGTTTTGATAACATTTGGATTGTGCCATGTAATATAAATTCGGTCTGATTCTCTTACCCATGTAAACCCCATCTGTGTTGGCACTGCCCATTTTCAAATATGCCCTATCCAAACCTTTTGTATTATGCGTTCCATCGACAAATATACACATTACTCTTCATATATGTTTCTAAATATTAAATATATTTGATAAAAAGCAGTGGGTCTAATGCTGACCTTTGCTAAACAACAAAATATAGGGCCTGATTACGATGACGGTGGGGCCGCCACAGTCAGGCCTTCAGTGGTGGGTTCCACCACCATCCAGCCCATCTGATCTGACCGCCGCATTATGATGTAGGCGGTCGGATCACGACCGGGGGGGGAAAGACAGCCACGTTCGACAGGATCATGGACCTCGTCAGTGCGGCGGTCGGACTCCTATTCCCTACAATGGGGCGGTGCCTGCTCAGGCACTGCCATGGGGATTAGGATGTACCTTTCCACTGGCCCTTTCATGGTGGTTAACCCACTATGAAAAGGTAGGCGGAAAGTGACTTGGGGGCCCATAGCAGGGCTCCCTTTCCCCAGCGCCTCCGCTATGTTTTCTATGGGAAATTACACTTTTGGGACTCCCCATTTTGTGGCCCCCGCTTAAGAGAGCATCACAACAGTTTCCATAAGGGAGCCGAGGTGAATTATGGGAAAGTGTCATGCAGATTTACACCAAAGTTATTGGCGTAACAATGGTCCTATTGAAATTCTGATGTAACTATAACTCTATTACTAGGTCTATAACTACACCGTGGTGAGAGCCGGATAACACCCAATGTATATTTTAAATAACTGATAACAACTGATCATCTTGTTGACAGCTGCATTGTCCAGCCAGACCTAAACATTACTCTTCAGCCACGATTTTTGTTGAAATAAATATATATTTATTATTATGGTGACGACAGCTACCAAATCCTTAAATTACATTCTTCAAATAGTGGAATAAATTGCAGTTTAAATGCCAAGGTGTGAAAGTTGTGAATTAATTTTTTGCTCAGAAGATTTCTTACTCAAAACAGCAATTCTATGATCCCTTTATGGTGTTTGAGCTGCCGCTCTGCATACAATGCTAGACATGGTGAGTGTTCCCATTTTAGAGTTAAATGTCAGAAAGTGCACCTTGGACAGCCCCTCACCCACACATCTCCAAGGACTGTGCCCGAGGTGGCTGTTATCATTTATACATAAAGCAAGAAACCGGGGAATTAGGAGATCTGAACATAAATAAATAAAACGTATTTAATTGATGCTTCTTAAAACAACTAGCTTTTACGACGTCTGCCGTTAGAATGAGGCATAAGACATTCTTCATTTTTCGACACAGGCAGTGTGTTGCTTTCGTAAGGAAAACCTACTTGTTCTCATCTTGGTGACTCAGATTCACTCTTTGAAGACAAAAATAGAATGACATGAAAAAAGCAAAATTGTGCCCTTTGTGAAGAAGCCCTAGAGCGTCATGAAACATGCATCCGGCACAGGCCACAGCTAGTGGGGAGTTGTAGTCGAGGAATGACAGCGTTCCGCATGCACCACAGGAATGCAGTGCGACATGTCCTGGGGCTAACATTCGGTAAACAACTCGAAGAGAGCAGCCAACATGTGGCGTTCAGAGCTCCTTGAAAGAAGATCAGTGCTGGGCTCAAAGCCAAAAAGACCCATGCAAATAATATTCAATGCAGTCCCATTCTACAATGAGAGAGCACGCAGAGCGATCGGGCTCAACACTGTACACAAACATGTACAGCCCACCCAACTCCTAGGAAACAGATTGAGTGAACAGGTATTAAACTGCAAGTCGGGTCTTCATCAGCACAGATTTCACAGATGAGAAGTGCGTAACCGGGAGAAGCCTGCAAAGAACACCTCAGTTATCCCCTTTTGGATGCGATGTGCGAAAGTTGTAAAGCTGCACATATCCTTTGACTTATTGGACTTTTTGGGTGTGCTATTACACACCACCAGATGAATGGACGAAATTAAGGAGCCGTTTGTTTAAGAAATTAACACCACTTTTAGGATGTTCACCACACAGTCCTGATGAAGACCTGATATGTTGTTGATAGAGTAGAAACAGTTTGAACGGCTCTAAACATCCACGGCTTTTGTGTTTTTGGCTGCACCATAAGAGCATCCTGGACAGCGAATGATAAGTGGAGTTAACCCACGAGCCCATTTTAAGAGGCTTTAATTGGAACTACATGGCCAGGCATGAAATTGCAAATACCAGTAATTGCAAATAATTTTGTGCTGATTGTATATTCTCACTTACATTCCTTGATTCACTGCAGAAGCACCTTGTCGCTTGTCACCTATGTAGCAACTTATTGTGTAATATTGTGAAATGAGATTGCCTGATTACAATATATACTTGTCACAAACAAACTCAGTTGTTCAGACAAATACATGTTTTCAAAAAGTCTTCTTCTAAATGAATGATGTTGTGTAAGTGATTGTATGACCGCTTACCTCGAAATGAATACCAGTGCTGAAAGCGCATCTGACAGAATCGCAGGAATTGATAGCATTGCCACTGGCTCTGCTGCTTGATCAGATTATTTCACCTGCCCAGTCGGGCTTTGTCCCCCACAGGTCCACAGCCCTGAACCTCCGTATGCTTTTTGCTGCTATTAACAGGATAGACCCTGAAGTTCTGGCAGCCGCCATTCTACTTGATACGGAAAAGGTTTTTGATTTCCTGGAGTGGCCCTTTTTTTGGTGGTAATGAGGAAGATGGGAATGCCGAAGGGTTTTATTGAGTTCACTATCTTGCTCTACATCTCGCCCACTGCTCGACTCAGGCTGAATGGTACGCTATCCCCCAGTTTCAACTTATCGGCGGCACCAGGCAGGGTTGCCCACTCTCACCGTTACTTTTTATTATAGCAATAGACCCCTGGTTAGGCAATTGCAAGAGCGACCCTGATACAGAGGGCTCCAATTTAAAGCTGGTCCTCTTCTGATCTCACTCTGTGCAAACGACATCGTATTGTATGTTTGACACCCTCAAGAGAATTTGGACCCTCTTGTTAGGGAGGTTATCTGGTTTGGTGGTTACTCGGGTTGGGTATAAACTGGGGTAAGTCGGAAATCTTTCCAGTGACTCCAGGCACTGCTATGTGGGAGTGTGAATTCCCGCTGGCGTGGTGTAATGACTCCACTAAGTATTTGGGGATACAAGTGTTAGAGCATCAAGTTGAATGTTGGATAAAGCTCCCCCTCTCTCTGGCTGGGAGAGTAGCAATCAGTAAAATGGTAGTGCTCCCCAAATTCTTGTATTTATTTCAGAACATACCCATCCTGTTACCCAACAGTTTCGTTCACATCTCATCAGACTGACATGGGGGGGCAGCCAGAGTCAGTTGGGACTATCTGACCTTGCCATATGAAAGGGGAGGACTGGGGGTCCCAAATTTCCAGATGTATTACTTAGTTGCACAGAGCAGTTTTGCACACTCCTCGTACCATCCGGAAGCATGTATCCCTTATTCCAAACTTGAAGCTGACTTGGTGCATCCTGCTCGGCTTAAAATGGTTTTGCCAAAGGGATTTCCCAGAGACCCATGAGACATACAGATCGTGTCCACCACTTGCTCGGTCTGGAAGAAACTAACACAAGTGACCGGCGGTCATACACTATACTCCTCTGCGCTGGTGATAGTCAACAACCTATGGTGCCCATCACAGAAGAAAAGCTGGTACAGCACACACTTATTACGTACTCCTTAGACACAAGTGGAGATCTATTTCCGGGTGGACATGTTTTCTCTAGCTCTGCGGATGGGAGGTTTAGTGAAGCATCCTTTACAGATCACTTCATCCGTAGTAGGCTACGCAGTGCACTAAATGCACAGATCGCTGAGTTCCCATTTGAACCGTAGTCATTGTTATCACTGACAATGTTCATCACAACCACGGGGGAGACCACCTAATTTCAAAGCTGTACAAAGCCTGCATGACATTAATTTCTACTAGAGATGCCAAAGTCCGGGAGGTCTGGGAGCAAGACCTGGGACACCCTATAGAGGACTCTAATTGGTCCTTCTGCTGTACCAAGACTGAAGACGTTTCCCTGAATAGTCTGCACAAACTGATCCACTTCAAGTACGTATAGAGGGCATACATGTCCCCTGCTAAACTCAAGTCTATAGACCCCCTTGGCCACACACATGCCCTAAATGTGGATGCATCATGCAGACTTTGCTCACATGACCTGGAACTGTGTGAAAATAGGAGGGTATTGGCGAGCAGTTTACACAATCCTTTCACATATGACTCACCTTGACCTCCATCCCATGCCAGAGGTGGCCTACCGGGGTATGTCCGCAACTTCCGAAAGCAGTTGCACAAATTCACTTCTATAGCGTTACTGCTCGCCAAACGTGAAATAGCGCTACACTGGGGCAATAAAGTCATTCCCACTACAAAGGCCTGGCTATATAGCCCCATTTATAGTAACACAAATTGTGAGCTGTTTGCATCAACCCAACCCGTGACATCCAGGCCCAAGGACATATGGAGCCCTTTGAAGAACTACCTGCTAGAAGTTGATTCGGCCACACTGTCGCAACCACCTGCGGGGATAGATCCCACCGGGGTGGGTTGACACCCCACCCTGCACCCAGGCTAACTAATGATATCAGCTATATGTTACTTGAAGTGCATGGGAACCTTCAAGAATGGGAGAGATGATTAGAACCTAAGTAATTCAAGTGCAAGTTGTCGCTATCTAAATGTGTATGCTTTGCTTTGCTTTTAAAGTTGATAACCACCTATTGAACTGCATCTACTTTATCGCTACATTGAGAACATGTCTCATATTGTTGTGATTTCACATGAAAATGGTAAATAAAGTTTTTAAAAAAATGTTTCTTGGCTAGGTCAAAGAGTGTTCCTCTCTCAAGATGTTTCTAACGCCACTGCAGCCAGAAGAAAGGAATTTCTTAATCTTCGAGCTCCCCTTCGTTCTTTTTGAGCTAGATATGGTCGTTTTCACCCCTGCATTTTTAAAGTTACTTTCCAGAACAATACTGTGACGTTTGAAGATCCAGCGGAACTTAAGAAGTTTATACAATAATATGGACACTGCTGGCCCTTCTAATGGTTGATCTATTTGTCTTTCTCATTATTGCTCATTATGTTGGGTCCTTCAAGAGATTTGAATGAAAGTTTTTGACTTCTTAACCCTTTCCATGGTCATGACGAGCCCAGCTCATCATGAGTCACAGGGGGGCTGTGCTCATGACGAGCTGGGCTCGTCATAACGGCCGCGGCCTGCTTATGCGCGATTCATTCCCCGCCTGTGCGGGAGAATTAATCAGTGGGCGGGGTCGTGGCAAGCCCAGCTCGTCATGAGCACAGCTCCACTGTGACTCATGACGAGTTGGACTCGTCACGAGCACCGTTGTGCCGCTGACTCCCCCTCCCCCGCGCTGTAGGGGATAATGTATTTCGAATTGTAATTCCTTGGGTGTTTTATTGTTTATGCTATGTCTTACATTGTGCTTTTTATCTCCATGCAGATTCATCAGATGTAGTGCAATTTATTCGGTCTATCTTTCTAAGTGTTTTGTATTGGTCCTGTTGTGGCTTGGCCTCGCCTTCTCTTGGACGTGTCATCGTTTTATGTGTCGTCACCACCCCTTCCTTCTTCTGTTTCATGTATGTTATCTCAGTCGTACTTTATGGATATGTACTGTCTCTTCTTTTGGCTTTTCTTGTCTTCATTTTTACCTTCCACTTTTGCCCTTTGCCTTTCTTTCCCTATTCTATTTTTACTATTCCTCTTCTTCTCCTATTCCCTAAGAACACTTTCTATTCCTCTTATTTCTTACTGGGTTTCTCTCCTCTGGATCATAAATCTTAAGCAATTAACACCTCCTTTTCTTATTTACAATTCTGCTGAATATCGTGGAATATTAATGGATCTAACAATCTAGTTGAAAGACCGAAGATATTATCCCATTTGGGTAAATCTAATACTGATCTGGTTCTCTTGCAAGAGGCTCACCTCAATGAATTTGAAGCACTCAAATTTAAACGCAATTGAGTTGGGAATGTATTTGTTTCTCCGTCACTGAATAAAAAGAATGGTGGTGTCATTTTATGTAGGAAATCACTTAACTTTACTTTTATTTCACAGGAGATGGATGATGCAGGTAGATGGATTATTGTTACCTGTCTTTTTGATAATATACCAGTATTACATGTTTGTGCTCTAACGCTTCCTGATTTCAATTTTTGG
Source organism: Triturus cristatus (assembly GCF_964204655.1). Lineage (NCBI taxonomy): Eukaryota > Metazoa > Chordata > Amphibia > Caudata > Salamandridae > Triturus > Triturus cristatus. The sequence goes on along the minus strand of NC_140593.1, from coordinate 312,486,008 downwards.
CCTTCAATTGCTAAGAAATGTGCACAATATCATTCTTATTTTCTTTAAGGGGGTGATTATAATCAAATTATTGACCCTTTTTAGATAGATGCTCTTCGTCTCCGTTTTTACCCCACAAAATGCATAAACAATTTCATTCAAGCATTACCGATGGCACTTTAGTAGATTCTTGGAGGCTCTTTAATCCTACTTTACAGTACTATTCCTTTCAGTCACCCCCTCATGGTACACTTTCACGAATAGACTAAATATTTCTCTCTAAGTCTCTTTCACAACATATCATACAATCATATATCTCCCCAATAGTACTTTCTGACTTAGATTTGGTTCCTCCTTATCATCCCTCGCATGGATGGGGATTTAATAACTCTCTTTTAACCAATGTTCAGTTCTCTGATAATTTCGTATTCTTTGCTTCTGAGTTCTTTTTGTTTAATGATATTCCTCAGTTTCCTTTTTTTTGCTATGGGATACGTTTAAAGCATGTGCACAAGACTTTATTTTGAGGTACGTTTCTAGAGCTAAGAGACGTCGTGCTAAAGAACATGCAATTTTACCTTCTTCAATTACATCCTTGGAGCAAAAGTTATTTTCTTCAAAATTGCCCTCTGATCTTTATGAGTTAATTCAGGCAAAGCTAAAGTTTAATACCATTTCTACAAATGAAGCGAATTGTAGTCTCCTTAGGCAGAATGTTCGGTATTATGGTGGAAGAAAGAAGGCTGGTAGATTGTTGGCAAATTATTTAAAAGTTAGAAAGGAACGACTTGTCATAGATTCAATTACTAACTCTCACGGAAACGTTGCAACTAAGCATGAGGCTATCTTAGAGGAGTTTGTTACATTCTACATATCCCTGTATATGCCAGAATTACCGGCTCGGTCTTCCACTATTGTGGATTATTTGCATCAAATTTCCCATGATATTTCTCCAGATTTGGACTTTCAATCACTTGAAAAGGATCTTACCTTGGAAGATATCTCTGGTGCGTTACAGAAGTTGAAATTGGGGAAAACAACAGGCCCTGATGGATTCACAATCAATCAATCAATCATAGCATTTATAAAGTGCACTACATACCTGTGAGGGTCTCAAGGCAATAGGGAGGGACGCTGCTACTGTTTGAAGAGCGAGGTCTTGAGGAGTCTCCTGAAGGTTAGGAGGTCTACGGTCTGCCGCAGGCGGATGGGGAGGGTGTTCCATGTCTTGGCGGCGAGGTGGGAGAATTTTCTGCCGCCGGCGGTCACTCTTCGGATGCGGGGGACGGTGTCGAGGGCATGGTCTGCTGAGCGGAGCTGGCGGGTTGGGGTGTAGAGGCTGAGTCGGCTGTTGAGGTACGCTTGTCCGGTGTTGTGGAGTGCCTTGTGTGCGTGGGTGAGGAGTTTGAAGGTTATCCTCTTGTTGATGGGGAGCCAGTGCAGGTCTCTCAGGTGGGGTGTGATGTGGCTGTGGCAAGGGATGTCGAGGATCAGGCGTGCGGAGGCGTTCTGGATGTGTTGGAGCCGTTTCAGGAGTTTGGCCGGGGCTGCTGCGTAGAGTGCGTTGCTATAGTCCAGTCTACTACTGACGAGGGCCTGGGTGATCATCCTTCTAGTTTCGGTGGGGGATCCACTTGCAGATCCTGCGAAGCATGCGGGGGTGTTGAAGCAGGAGGAGGAGACGACGTTGACCTGCTTTGTCATGGAGAGGGTGGAGTCGAGGATGACCCCTAGGTTGTGTGCGTGGTCGGTGGGTGCAGGGGGTGCTCCTAGTGCAGTCGGCCACCAACAGTCGTCCCAGGTCGCGGGGGTGGATCTGAGGATGAGGACCTCCGTCTTGTCTGAGTTCAGCTTCAGTCGGCTGTTTCTCATCCAGTCGGCGACAGCCTTCATTCCTTTGTGGAGGTTGGTTTTGGCGGTGTGGGGGCCTTTGGTGAGGGAGAGGATCAGCTGGGTGTCGTTGGCGTAGGAGATGATGTTGAGGTCGTGCGACGTGGGCGAGCGGTGCCATGTAGACGTTGAACAACGATGGGCTGAAGGATGAGCCTTGGGGTACGCCGCAGATGATCTCGGTGGCTTCGGAGCGGAAGGGGGGAGGCGGACGCTCTGTGTTCTGCCGGAGAGGAAGGAGGTGGTCCTCCCCTTCTCTAATGTTCTTCTTCCATATCTATTTCCCCTTAATACTGGTTTTGTAGATTCCTCTTCCACATCAGGAACGTTTGAGGAAGCTATTGTTTGTTTAATTCATAAGGATGGCATAGACCCTAAGGATTGTAAGAACTTTAGACCCATTTTATTGTTAAATGTGGATTATAAGATCTTGGCTAAGTTGCTCGCTCTTCGTCTGGAGTCTTTCCTTCCATATCTTATTGGTAAGGAGCAATCAGGATTTATTAAGGGTAGACTTACTTCTGATAATACTCGTTTATTATTTAATGTTCTTGGTAAAGCCCCCTTGTTTAAATCCTCACTTGCGGATATAACAATTGATGCAGAGAAGGCCTTTGATAGGATTAGTTAGGAATTTATGCTTAAATTTCTATCTTGGAATGGATTTGAACCTAGATGTATTGCTTTAGTATCCCTTCTGTATTATTCCCCTAAAGTTTCTGTTCAAGTTAATGGTAAGTTTTCGTCGTATTTCTCTCTTCACAGAGAAGTAAGGCAGGGCTGACTGCTCTGCCCCCTATTATTTGTGCTGGCCCTGGAACCTTTTCTTTCCCGCATTCGTCTTAACTCGTCGATTACCGGCTTTTTCTATGGGGATCATCATCTGAAGTTTGCAGCTTATGCAGATGATATTCTATTGTTTATATCCTCTCCGGGGGCATATTTGCCCTCTCTTTTGACGGAGATATAGCTTTTATTCAGAGGTATCTGGCTATAAAATAAAGATAAAACTGAAAATCTACCTCTTAATAGGTATACATTCAGCCACCCTTATCGTATAACTGGTTTTCAATGGTCGGCTTTTGCAAAAACAAAGTATTTAGGGATATGGATCGCAAACTCTTTTGTTGGTACGATTAGAGTTAATTTTCAAGATCTCAATCCAAGATTGAAAACCTTCTTTCTTCCTGGAACCCCTTGCTTCTTTCTTGGTGGGGTCGCCCAGATGTGTTTCAAATTATGGTCTCCCCTATCTTTTTATATGTTCTCTCTATGTTATCATTCCATATCCCTAGATCCTTTAAAAAAAATGTATTAGTTATGTATTTCTTTTTGTGGCATCAAAAGAGAGCACGTGTGGCACTATCTACTTTACAAAAACCCAAATCGGTGGGAGGGGTCAACTTTTCCAATTTTTATGAATATCATAGAGCCTATACCTTAAATGAAGCTGCTCTTTGGACTTTAGATGTTAATTCACCATTCTCTCCTCTGTGGTTAGAGCTTTCATGACGTAATTCCCTTTTCAGGAGATTTTTTCTTTTTTCCTCTACAACCCCAATCCCTCAATCTTCTGTTTTAAAACATTTTATTTCACTACTTCAGTCTACCTTTCTCCAGGCCCATTTGACTCCTTCCATATTCCCTGAGTTGCCCCTATGGTATAATTTCTTAATTCAAGTTATTAATAGCCCTCTTATTTGGCGCATATGGAAAGATAGGGGTCTTATGTGGATTCATCCGCTTTTTTCTAATAATGTTCCTATTTCCTTTCCCCAATTTTGTGAAACTTATCATTGTCCTAAATCCTTTTATTCTCGTTTTCTATTATTGATGAATGTGGTACTTGATAAATATTTACGGATGCGTCTTCTGAAGGGGTTCCTCTTTCATCAGGACTGACTGAGTTTCTCAAAACTGCTCTTAAAGCAGCAACAATATGCAAATGCCTTTTGTTGCCAGATCCTTCTTGAGCCAAACCCAAAGTTGAACTTTTATGGGTGTAAACTGACCAGTTGCATTGTGGAATACGATTTGGGCGCGTATATGTAAAATCCCTAGATCAGCTAGTGTTACTCAATCCCTCTTCTTTATTTACCATAGATTATATTACACATCTATACAATGTTCTAAGTTTTCCTCAGTTATATCTGCAAAGTGTTGGTCCTGTAATTTCTCTCAAGCTGATCTAATGCACACTTTCTTTTTGGTTTAGAATGTGGCAACAAATTCAAAAGATATTCCATGTAAGCCTCCTATTTAATATTCTTTATTTATTTCTAGGTACATTGTCCATTCTATCCATTCCACATTTCTTAGTGATAAATTACTGGATATCCTATTAGCAATTGCATTTCAACAGATTCTCTTTAATTGGAAATCCTCAGATAAGTTATCATTTAAAGTATGGTGGGACTCCGTCTGTTCCCATCACAAACTGGATACTATGCATATGATGCAATCTTCCATTTCACCTAATGTTCAAAAGTTATGGTTACCACTTACGATATTTCTTATGCAAAAAGATATTAAAGAGTCTTGTACAGATCCTACATTGTATGAAAATGTTGATCCTCCATCATTTTTCTTTTTGTATTTGACGGAATTGTTGTAACCTAGATGTAGATGATATTTTCATCTGTCCATTGAAATGGTAAAATGGTATATATTTTGCATGTTATTGTCTTTATATAGATTAATTCTACTGATTTCCCTCCCCCTTTTTTCTCCCTCTCTCTCTCCCTACCCAAAATTATAAAGAATTTAGTTTTCTATATATGGTGTAAGGTTGATATTGGCTTATTACATTGTTCTTTGTTTGCCATTGTTACTATATCTTGAAACCTTTAATAAAGTCTTTTGGACACAAAAACTGAGCTGTAGATGTCCTAGTTGGGACAGGGGAAGCAAGGAAAGCAAAGCAAAGCAAGAGGCTGAGAACTCATTGATAAAATAGCTCATTAGATATGCACATTGCAGGGGGAGGAATCACCCCACAAGCCACCAAACACTGGAATCATTTGCATACTACTCTATGTGGTGTCCTGTGTCCAGGGGCACCACCAACGTTCTCAAAGCTTGTTTGGGAGGCAGCATAAGTAAAATAAAAACTCTGACACACTAGTATAGATATCAATGATTTAGTCACAATGTTAATGGAGAGCAATGCATGGTTTAACAGTATATTGAATGCTACTGACTTTTGGTACTGCCACTATTACCTTCAAGGGTGGGTCATAACGTGCACTGCAGATTGGTACTGTTCCTATTGACTGAAGTTGTGCTACATTGCTGAATTGTAACATGTGGCTGCTTTAATTAATGTGTAACAAACTGACAAAGTTAGGGGATTTGCCTTAATGACAAAGACATTTCTTTATAATGAGCTGATGCATCTGGTATAGCTGGGGGATATTGGGATTATAGAGTTCATGACCCACTAAGGATGAAACATGACAGAAGGGTGTTTCCAAAGGTATTTTCATCTAACCGATTGTATATATTTGTGCTTTACTGCATAGTAATAAGTACTATGTGTCTAGTAAAAGTGTTTTTTTTCTTTTTGAATGAAAAAGCACCTACTGGACAAGGATTTGTGTTGTTGTTATGTACCAGTGAGCTGGGGTTACAAGCACACACCATCTCTCCTGAAAAGGACTTAAACTGTTTTACTTCCCTAACCTGAGAGAGTCTTGTGCTACAATGTGGTACTTGGTTCCCAGTCAAAAGACAATTTCAGACACATTACTTGTGAACGACTCACATCCTTCACAACAAATAACCCATTTTCCTACACTCACATAATATATTCACTTAAAAAACCCAAAGGTTACAGGGACGTTATAGAAAGGCTAAGATTTCACTCGTACAAAACCAGTGAAATTCAGCAGTTATATTTACATGCCCCCTCAATGCACTGCTTATGACCTAATATATTATATCACTCATGACATGGTCAGTGACATCACTGATGACATCTCAAATGACATCACTGATGACATCATCAAGTAAGTGTAAGTTTTTCTAAGAATTTATGGGTGTTAAACATATATACTAACCTGCTACAAAAGTTAACTTAGTATACTAGGTGCACTACTACTGAGTGTTCCTACTCCTAACATGTATTATGTGAGTGGCTGTGTAACTGTATCTTTGTGTGTATGGGTGTGTAAGTGGCTGTATGGGTATATACTCAGAGCAGAGTCTGTCGCTAAAAGCGGCACTTATAAATGCACGCTCTCTACCTAAGAATGCTATTGATATTTACAACCTGCTTGGGGATGAAGACCTGGATGCTCTGTTTGTAACAGAGACCTGGTTAACAGAGTCTTCGGGCCCAGATATTTGGACAGCCATCCCGGAGGGCTATAAAATTGTACGGAAAGACAGAAATGAGGGTAAGGGGGGTGGGGTAGCTATTATTTTCAACGATTGCTACACCCTCACCCAGCTGCCCCAGGTGAACCTGGAGATGGCAGAAATATTGGGTTTTATCCTAACATTCTCATCTAAACAATCAATATCAGGGGGCCTCATATATAGACCACCGGGCACAGCGGTTGGTTTTGTCTTCGCTCTTTGTGAAATAATATGGCCTTTAGTCCTGAGGTACCGACACTGTTTTGATTGGGGACTTTAACTTACACATGGACTGTGATCAGCTAACTGATAGCCATATTCTGATGGAGAGCTGCGCATTCATGGGCCGCATGCCTTCTATTAATGCGCGGGCTCATCTGGCCGGACAAATATTCACCTCTATGCCCTTTGCTGTTGACCCTGCTGTGCCTCTAGTTTGGTTTGATCACTTTCTCCTTGGGCTCAGGTGGCCACAATTTAGTAATGTTCCTCTCCAAGAGAGTAAACTCCCTTGTACAGTCAGGGCTCCTAGTAAACTTAAATCAGACCTTCCGATTAATAAGCTGGATTCCAATAGTCCTTCTCTGACTGTCGAGATTAACATTGACGTAGGTCTGGTTGATGACTGGATTGAGTCCGCCTGTCACTCTTTGATTGCGGAAAGCAGCACTAAACAGTCTCAGTCCTAGGTGCCCAGTCCTTGGTTTTCCCCATCCTTAAAAAAATGTAAACTGGCATATAAACGCAAAGAAAGGCTATGGAGGACAAATTACTGTCCATCCGCTAAAGCAGGCTATAAAGCAGAGTTATGTAAAGATTATAAAGAAATTAAAACAGCAAAAAAGACTTTCTTTGAAGCCAGAATCTTGGAGGCAGGCAATCATTCATGAGAGATTTTAAAAATCGTGAGGTCCTTTTCCACGCCGGAGACAGGCTTTAATATAGAGCCTCCCTCTAAAGAATGGTGTGAGACGCTGGCCTCTTTTTTCCAAGAAAGAATTGTGTCTATCCAGGCTAGCCTCCCTCCACCTGCGATGGATCTTGGCATATCAGGACCGACCTTAGAAGTGGCCAGTTCTCAAGAAATTCTTGAAGATATTGGACCCGCTATTAGTAATAATAATAATAGTAATAATACCGACTTTATAAAGCGCGAACAGCTACCTCAAACAGAGGTGTCCCGGCGCTCTAGCAGTAGGCGGCACGCAGAGGTGACCAGAAAAGCAAACCCTAAGAACACTAACCTAAGCTAAAGAGCCAAGTTTTCACAGCTTTCCTAAATAGTGGCTCTGATTCAATATGGCGAATATTGTTTGGCAAAGAGTTCCATAGTTTGGTGGCCCCTACCATGAAAGATCTGCCACCTAGCCGAGCTTTCATAGATCGTGGAGTACAGAGCAGATTTTGAGAATTGGACATCAATGAATGATTTTGCTTATAGTGACATAATCGTCATTTCAGGTAACTAGGACATTTACCATGAATTGTCCGGAATGCCAAGGTCAGAGCCTTAAACTCAATTCTTCTTGCCACCGGCAGCCAGTGGAGCTCTTTGATATGCGGAGAGATATGATGACGAAATGGTACACATCTGATCAGTTTCGCAGCCTCATTCTGTACCATCTGCAGTCTTCTAACTAGGTACACTGGCAGGCCCAAATAGAGGCCGTTAGCATAGTCCAGCCTAGATGTCACAGTGGCATGTATTATGAATCTGCGGCAATCCTCCTGCAGCAGATGTAAAAATTTCCGCAGATTTTTCAATTTGCTTAAACAGGAGACTGTCACCTACCGAATTTGGACTGAGAAAGAAAGATCTGCCTCCCACTTCTCTGCCAGATTTTTTGCTGTGGCTGCAGGGACGGAAGGTGATCCCATTTCCACGGGCCACCCCAGATCCGCTGCTGGCGACAAGTCCTTGCCGAAGAACAACACTTCCATTTTCTCAGCATTGAGTTTGAGTTTATTGTTGTTCATCCATAGGGATGTCTTTCAGACAGCCCTTAAAACTCTTGAAGGAGTCCTCTGACTAATCTTTAAAGGAAAAAACCAATTGGGTATCGTCGGCGTATGATATCGCCTTAACGTCCCAATTGGCTATAAGTGAGAACAGCGGGGCCCGATATATAGCGCCAATCCCTGAGGTACTCCACACCATAAATGTTTGGGATCCAAATAATGGGGTTGCAGGGCGACCTTCTGTGTGCGATTTTTGAGAGATAACTTCAACCAGGCAAGTACCACCCCCCCCCCCCCCGATACCGTCATCCTAGAGTCTCTGAACCAAAATTAAATGGTCCACCGTGTCGAACGCTCCGGATAAATCCTGAAGTACCAGCATGGCTGACGCTCCTGAATCCACTGACATTCTTAACAACTCTGCCACCTCTAATAGAGCCGTCTTAGTACTAAAGCCGGACAAGAAGCCGGATTGGGTATCATGCAGAATGTCATGACTCTCAATGAATTAGCCAGTAGTCGCTGCACCATTTTTTCTAGCATTTTTACTGGCGCTGGTAACAATGAGATTGGTCGGTAATTATTTCATTCCCCTGGATCCACATTAGGTTTGTTTCTGAGGGGGAGGAGTGTGGCATGTTTCCATGTTTCAGGGAAAGTGCCAGAAGTGAGAGATGTATTCCATATGTGAGTCAGCATATGGATAAGAGAGTGAACCAGCTCTTTCCACAATTTAGGGGAGCAAGGATCCTCCAGGCAACCTGACTTACATCTCAGGATCTCTGCCAATGCTTCCTGCTGAGAGATGGGGAGGTATTCCGTGACGGAGAACTCAGGCTACTACTCCCATTTTCATCTGTTTTATCAGTCTCTGCTACAGCTGTAAAAAAGTTATAGACTTTTCAAATTTTATTATCGAAAAAGTCTGAGATTTTTTCACACAGCGAAAGGGAAGGTTGCACTTCGATCTCTAATTCTCTCGGTTTAAAGAAGGAGTTAACAACACTAAATATTTCTTTGCTTGAATTATCTGCAGTATTGATACGCATCGCTACATAGTCCCTCCTTGCCGCTCTCATCAGTTTATGGAGCTCTTTCAGTGCATTCTTATACGCCACCTTAGCGATAGCACTATAATCCACCCTCCACTGACTTTCCAGGCGTTTGCACCTACTTGTATTTATCCTGAGAGTCTCTGAAAACCAAGGGACCGAGGGGGACTTCCTCATAGTTCTGGTGACTCTGGCTGGGGCAGGGGACTCCACAGCGGCAGAAATCCACTTATTTAAATCAAGTGTATCCGCATTTAGATCCTTTGATAGTTGTGGTTGACTAGCCTGCAGAACTGGACCTAAGGACTCAGTGGTCAGCTTCTTCCAATTTCTTTAAAAAAAATTGCAGGTACCCCTGTACTGACTAGGCTTTTCCAAACTAAATGAAAATGGAACTAAGCAATGGTCAGTCCAAACCAATTGGCCTGGGTACTTAGTTATCAAGGACGGGATGTTAAAAAACAGAAGGTCTAGGGTGTGCCCTGCCTTGTGAGTGGGTAGTTTCACATGCTGAGTCAAATTGGATCCGAAGAGGGACGAGGCAAACTGCGCTGCCTGCACACAGCTTGGGTCATTCACATGTAGGTTAAAATCCCCTAACGCAGTAAAGCTGGAATACAGTTAAGATTTCTGGGCAATACAGTTGCAGAATTAAGGAATTATACATCAAAAGTCCTGCAAAAGAGGTTGTAGGGCCAATCTTAATACAAAAGTTTAGCCCTTCTATCGCATCCATATTATGCATCGCTGAAGAAGCGATTTCCCAGGAGTCCTTTAAAATAATGGCTACCCCCCTCCTCTTTTTCCTCCCTCCCTGTTTGCACAACAAATTTCGAAACCTGGAGGAATGGCTAAAGCAACTGCTGATAAGGTATCCTCTTTCAGCCATGTTTCTGTCAAAAACATGACATCCCATTCGTTCTCTGCAAGTATGAGCCATATATCCTCTGCATGCTTAGCCAAAGATCTGCAATTGATTAGGCACGACCTAATCTTGTCTGCCTGCTTACTCAGCCCCATCTTATTGCACTCCTTGTCACTTTTGCCTAGATACCCCATAGTATTCCCTAAAACCAGGTTACAACCAGTACAATTACTGGGTAGTGCTTTGTTTGCCAGGTTTATGGCATGTTCCCTAGGACAAGGCTTGCCTCTGAAGGACAACAGATCGTTCCTTGCCCATCGAATTACCTCGTCGCTGGTCAAACGGGCAGCATAACTGGCGCTGGCAATGGTCGGGCGCAGACGGGCTTGCCTTTAGTGTGCCAGCGGCCCGCCCACTTCACAACAGGGCTTCCATGCCAATAGCGGAAGTAAGTGAATAGGGGTAGGAACCACGTCCCTCTGTGCAATCAGCCGGAAGAGCCGCAGCGGACCAGGGAACAGCTGATAACAAAGTGCAGAGTGCCTGAGGTAAATAGGAGTCACTGTAAAATAATGATTAAAAAGGTAAAACGTTAAAAAGATGCCCAGTAAGCCAGTAAAAGCTCTAAATGCCACGTCTAATTCTCATGGAGCGTTTGTCTTCCGGCGTGCTGCTACCTATCGGTAGAATCTCCCCTGAACTCTTTCAACCCCATCTCTCTGGAAGATTCTTTAAGGGCGCTAAAAGGCCTTAAATCTGGCTCTACTTTGGATCCGGCCCCCGCCTCCATTCTAGCATTAGGAGCAGAGGCGATTAACTCTCACTTGAATCAGCAATTAAATGCCTCCCTCCTAGATGCTACAGTCCCCACTAAATGGAAGCTGGCTAAAGTTATCCCATTGCTAAAAAAGGCCCTGGCCAATCCCTCTGATCCGGCTAATTACAGGCCGATCTCCCTGCTTCCGGCCCTTTCAAAGCTGCTGGGAAAACATGTGAACCAGCAGCTATTGTCATTTCTGGAAAAGAATGGCCTACTCCACCCCAGCCAGTCGGGCTTTCGACCTAACCACAGTACGGAAACAGCTCTGTTGGAAGTGGTGGACACTATCTGGCAGAGTCAGGAGGCAGGCGAGAAGGCGTTGCTGATTTTGTTAGATTTGTCGGCCGCCTTCGATACGGTGTCACATCAGATGCTCCTGACCCGGCTTCACGTGATTGGCATCCGGGGTTTGGCTTGGGAATGGCTGGCATCTTTTCTAGAGGGGAGGGGGCAGGAGGTCTGGTGCAACCCTTTTTCAGCTTCCTCGCACTCACTAAAGGATCGGGGTCCCACAGGATTCGGCTTTGAGCCCGACCCTGTTCAACATCTACCTCACTCCTTTAGCCGAGTTGGCTGAATCACAGGGGGCCAAAATTGTGTCCTATGCAGACAACACACAGTTGTTGTTTACATGGAAGGCTAACGATCCTTGCCCGGGTATGCTAATCAGTTCCTGCCTTGCAGCTGTTTTTGGTTGGCTGGCCTCTAACCAGCTGAAATGTAATGCGGGTAAGTCAGAACGTCTCTTCTTTGGTAAAGCGGCAGAGATCCCTTTACATGTCTTCTGGCCAGCGGACGCTCCTGCCCCCTCAGCGAACAGCCTAGAGGTGAAAAATCTGGGGTTTAAATTGGACAACCAGCTGCTATTTCACGTTCAGGTTAATGCAGTAGTTGGCGCCTGTTACTCTGTTGCGTCTTCTACGGAAATGTCTGTTCTTTCTGTCCAAAGCTGCCTGAAAACAGGTGATCCAAGCTCTGATTATATCAAGGCTGGATTATGGGAACTGACTATATATTGGCATGCCTGTCTTCTTGCTGGGCAGGCTTCAACTTGTCCAGAATGCAGCAGCCCGTACCATTTTAAAGCTCCCTCGAAATTTGAGTGTGTCACACCTTCTGAGAAGCCTATACTGGCTCCCTGTAAGGAAAAGAATAATTTTGAAAGCTTTGCTCATCACACAGAAAGCACTTTACGGGGAAGGACTGTTAAACTCGGGATCGCTGGTTGGCTGAGGTAGGTACCTTAGGCCAAATAGGGACCCTCGTTTCCACGTCAGGGAAAGGAAGGACACCTTCTCAGATAGCCCCCGCTCACCCCCTCGGTAGCTTGCCACGAGCAGCCAGGCTTATCTTCAAGGCCAATGTGCAAAGTATTTGCAACCACGCTCACAGCAACCCAATGATGACACCACAAATGGACTCCACACGAGTTTCATAAAAACGAGTGTAAATTTATATAAAAAGATATACAATAAGACCACACAATATAAATCCAACATATGCGTATTTGTAATATTCTTCCTGGCCAGTTGTTAGGCCAGCCATCCCTTGTAAGTTCTGGCGATATTAATGAGCACTTCTAAACGTTCCACTGCGTCCTATGAAGTTCATAATGCTAGAATCAGGAATTTTGCAATGTAAAAATAATGCAGTTCGTAATGCTAGAATCAAGCACTTTGCAATGTAAAAATAATGCAGTGCAATCAGGTACCTCGTTATGCAGAAATAATGCAATGCGTAATACACTAATCAGGTAGTTCGGGATGCAGGAATAATGCAATACGTAATACACTAATCAGGTAGTTTGTTATGCAGAAACAATGCAATGCGTAATACGGCAATCAGGTAGTTTGTTATGCAGAAACAATGCAATGCGTAATACGACAATCAGGTAGTTCGTTATGCAGAAATAATGCAATGCGTAATACACTCCAGCACTGATCACGGTGCCTTAGGCGGTCTCTCCGCCACTCAAGCTGACTCGCAGTCAGCCTCTGTCAACAGTTGCCCCCACACGAGTATGGTGTAAACAAAGAGTGCAGCTCGGCACTCCGGCCCAGGTACTGCCACTCCTTTGGCAAGTACAGGCCGCGATACGAGCTGGAGCAGAGGCTCGCGCGGCAGGAATGGGAGAGGCCGAGAGCGTCTCTCTCTGAGCCCGCACCCTGCCCCAGGTGTCGACACACGTTACCTGGGGGGTGCAACCTCGCTCTCCTCTCCTCTTCCAGTGACTTGGGCCTCCGATGCAATCTTTGTAAATTCCAGGCAGTTGGACTCGGTCCCTCCTTCGGCGAGGTTGGTTCGAGGTTCCGCTCTGGCAATGGCGGGCTCGGGCAGGCGGCTCAGCTCCTCTGGGGCTGCTGGTCCAGGCCGCTGAGGCTACGAAGATCTCAGGCTGCAACAGGGCACACGCACACAGCGTCGCTGAGATTTACTTGAGCTTCGGGTGCATGATCACAGAGCACTCCTCACGAAGGTCTCAGGCTGTGCGAAGCACACACACACAGCGTCGCTGAGACTCACTTGAACTCCGGGTGCACGATAACAAGGCAATCCTCACGAAGGTCTCAGGCTGCAAAAAGCACACGCACACAGCGTCACTGAGACTCACTCGGACTCCGGGTGTGCACGACAACAAGGCAATCCTCACGAAGGTCTCAGGCTGCACAAAGCACACGCACACAGCATCGCTGAGACTCACTTAGACTCCAGTGCACACGATAACAGGAAAATCCTCACGAAGGGCACAGGCTGCAAAAAGCACACGCACACAGCGTCGCTGAGACTCGCTTGGACTCCAGGTGCCCACCAACACAGGGCACTTCTTACGAGGGTCTCAGGCTGCAAAAAACACACGCAAACAGAGTCGCTGAGACTCTCCTGGAAACCTTTGTGTTTCTGAGTTTCCGCAACAGGGAGCTTGCTCACCTCGGGCCCTTGGGGATAAGTTACTTCCAGACACAGCACACAACAAAGTCCTTTCAAGCAGGGGGACACAGCACATAGCAAAGTCCTTGGTTGAAAACAGCAAACTGCTGGCCAGACCCAGAACACACAGCAAGGGTCAGTCCTTTCCTTCAGTCTCTTCAGTTGTTTCTTCCTTGTCAAAGGTTCCTCTTGACCACGAAGTAGCTTCAGTCTTGTTCAAACTTGATCATTTCATTTCTCCAAAGTTCAGGGCTTCAGCTCTCATAGAAATACCCCTACATGTCTTTGAAGTCTTTGTGTTTAGGGGGCACTGACCCCTGTTCAAACGAGTTCTGGGTGCCTCCCTGCCAGTGACACATTCTTCCTTTGATTAGTGGGGGTCTGGATTCTCAATCACTCAGCAGGAGATGGGACCATTGTTTTATGGCAGCAACCCAGGCCTCTTCACCTCTAGGGGCTACTCCTCCCTCCTACACTCCAGATGCAGGTCAGTCTGTTGCTGTCTCACCACCTCCCTGGGTCAAGACATTCCCCAGATCCTATCACTTTCAAATTCAGACAGTCAATCCACAACCAAGGCAGAGACACACAGAAGTGTTAGAGCACAAAAACCCAGCCACTTCTAAAAGAGTGGCTTCTAAACACACAATGCAAAAACCACCTTCATAAAAAGATGTGTTATTACATTGTGAGTTCAGGCACACTAAACTTCACCTCTCCATCTTAAGCATTTGGGAAGCTAAGCTGGAAAACATATTACACAGCCTCCCCATTCTATCTAATGAGAAAGATGGCCTTTTAACAGGGAAAAAATAAAATGGAGATTATTTCACTGTCAGGACATGGTACACACCTTAGTTCATGTCCTACCTTTCACATGCACTGCACCCTGCCCAGGGGGTACCTTGAACCTACCATAGGGGCGTCTGATGTGCATAGAAAGGGGAGGGTAAAGACTGGCAAGTGGGTGCACTTGTCAGAACAACATGGCAGTTTAACAAACTGCGCGCAGGCACTGCAGTGGCAGACCTGAGTTCCCTCTTTAAGGCTACTTGTGTGGGTGGCACAATTAGTGCTGCAGGCCCACTAGTAGCAGTTGCATTACCAGCCCTGGCACACATAGTGCACTTTACTAGGGACTTTACTAGTAAGACAAACATACCAATCATGGACAATCAATTACCATGACACTATATACAGGGAGCACTTGCACTTTGACACTGATCAGCAGTGGTAAAGTGCCCAAAGCATCTAAGTTGGCAACACCATGTCAGAACAAGCATTTGCAATGCAATCGGTCTCGCATTTGTTTGAGAGTTAGAGCTATTGCTGCTCTAATTGCAATGTTTTTTATTTATGTGAGAGAGAGTGCATGGGTGTGAAAGTGATAGAAAGCGAAAGAGAGATGGTATATAGAGACAAAGCTATTTCCATACATAAGTGAGAGGTAGGGTGAAGACAGAAAGAATGAGAAAGAGTGAATGAGAGTTACAGCAAGGTAGAGTTATAGAGGGAAGGTGTTTAGAGGTAAATTAGGAGAAAGAGCTAGAGGGGAAAAGATGACAGGAGAAGAGAAGGTCTTGCGTTAGCCCTGCATGAATTCAAACGTATGCCCTGCTGGCTACATGGATATGTCTGCAGCAGGCACACAACCTACAGGATCCCCCTGTGCTATTTTACTAGGAAACAAACATGCAAAAGACAGTTCACACGCTGTGTCCTGCAGCAGGCCATTTAACACTCTACAATCTTTTATGACTATACAATCCTGTGACCGACAGATTGCACACAGGTATATGATTAAATAACTGAACTATACTTCCAGGCTTGTACAACGAGGCCTGCATTTGGTCAGGGGTAGAAAATGTGCCAAACCAGAAAGTGGTTGTCTTTCATGTAAAACGATTTCTCTATTTAGAGAAAAGGGAAATTACCACATCCAAAAATGTGGATAACTCTCTTTACTGCTTGGGAATAATGTGCCCATCAGCTACAGCAAAAAAAACTGCTTCCCACCCCGTGCACCGAAATAATAAAATCAGAAATCTGCATGCATATATCATTTCCACAAGTTGTATCCCATTTAATTTTAATTGATGGTAATAAAATGGTTCCTACTGTGGTAAACGGATGGCAGCCTACACAACAGCGATTGGGATCTTGTGTCAGTTCAGGAGTTTCATTCTACTCGTGTGGCTAGACTAACACTCACCGGGGGTCCTTCATACCACCGCTAAAATCCTTATTGGGACCCATGCTCCCAATTTTGTCTGAATCAGATGACATCAATTGTGCAAACAGCGCTCTACACAGTTTGTTTTTCCAACCCATGGTTTTTGCCTGTAAAACTTGTCGTGCAGGTAAATCCTGAGTTCCTGCATCTCTGAACAGGGGAAGACTTAAGACTATTGTGATAGCTTCCCATGTGTGACACGCAGTGCGGTAAATACCG
The DNA here is from genome assembly GCF_964204655.1 of Triturus cristatus. NCBI lineage: Eukaryota > Metazoa > Chordata > Amphibia > Caudata > Salamandridae > Triturus > Triturus cristatus. The sequence goes on along the minus strand of NC_140593.1, from coordinate 312,469,704 downwards.
GCGCTCGTGGTACCACTGTTTAACACATGGGTACTCACAAACTTTTTCTCAGGGGCCAAATTTACAGTGTGGTTTGTGGCCGAGGGCCGCACCGGTGGGGGCGGGGTCAGTGGGGGAGGAGGGCGGGGCTAGAGCAAAAAAAACCTGTGACCATGAGGTTGAACACAGGCCAATGCAGCGGACGCCTTCATCCACTGAGCCATTAGACTCCGCATACACACATCTTTCTCTCTCTCTCTCTCTCTCTCTCTCTTTCTCTCTCTCTCTCTCTGTCTCCCTCCCTCTCTCTCGCTGTCTCTCTCCCGCTCTTTGTCTCCCTCTCTCTCTCTCTCCGTCTCCCTCCCTCTATCTCTCTCTCTCTCTCTCCCTCCCTCTCTCCCTCTTTGTCTCTCTCTGTCTCCCTCTTTCTCCCTCTGTCTGTCTCTCTCTCTGTCTCCCTCCCTTTCTCTCCCTCTGTCTCCCTCTGTCTGTCCCGGTCTGTCTCCCTCTGTCTGTCTGTCTCCCTGTGTCTCTCTCTATCTGTCTCGCTCCCTCTGTCGCCCTCCTCTCTCCCTCTGTCGCCCTCCTCCCTCTGTCTCCCCCTCTCTCTGTCTCCCTCTGTCTTCCTCTCTCTGTCTCCCTCTGTCTCCCCCTCTCTCCCTCCCTCTGTCACACCCTGTCTCCCTCCCTCTGTCTCCCTTCCTCTCTCTCTCCCCCTCTGTCTCCCTCTCTGTCTCTCTGCCTCTTTGTCTCTGCCTGTCTCAATCTCTGCCTCTATCTGTCTGTCCCTGTCTCTGCCTCTATATGTCTGTCTGTCCCTGTCTCTGTCTGTCCCTGTCTCTGTCTGTCCCTGTCTCCCTCCCTCTGTCTCCCTCTCAGTCTCTCTGTCTGTCTCTTCCTTTATTTGTCTGCCCCTGTCTCTGTCTCTGTCTGTCTCTGCCTCCCTCTCTCTCCCTCCCTCTCTCTCCCTCCCTCTCTCTCCCTCTGTCTCCCTCCCTCTGTCTCCCTCTGTCTGTCTCCCTCTGTCTGTCACCGCCTGTCTCCGTCTGTCTCCCTCCCTCTGTCTGTCTCCCTCCCTCTGTCTCCCTCCCTCTGTCTGTCTGTCTCCCTCCCTCTGTCTCCCTCCCTCTGTCTATCTCCCTCCCTCTGTCTGTCTCCCTCTGTCTGCCTCCGCCTTTCTCCATCTGTCTCCCTCCCTCTGTCTCCCTCCCTCTGTCTGTCTGTCTCCCTCTCTCTGTCTGTCTCCCTCCCTCTGTCACCCTCCTCCCTCTGTCTCACTCTGTCTCCCTCCGTCTCCCTCCCTCTGTCTGTCTCCCTCTGTCTGTCACCCTCTGTCTCCCTCTCTGTCTACCCCTGTCTCCATCCCTCAGTCTCCGTCCCTCTGTCTCTGTCCCTCTCTCCCTCTGTCTCCCTCGGTCTGTCTCCCTGTGTCTCCCTCCCTCTCTCTCTCTCCCTCTGTCTCCCTCTCTGTCTCTCTGCCTCTTTGTCTCTGCCTGTCTCAATCTCTGCCTCTATCTGTCTGTCTGTCCCTGTCTCTGCCTCTATCTGTCTGTCTGTTCCTGTCTCTGTCTGTCCCTGTCTCTGTCTGTCCCTCTCTCCCTCCCTCTGTCTCCCTCTCAGTCTCTCTGTCTATCTCTGCCTCTCTCTGCCTCTATCTGTCTGCCCCTGTCTCTGTCTCTGTTTGTCTCTGCCTCCCTCTCCCTCCCTCCCTCTCTCTCCCTCCCTCTCTCTCCCTCTGTCTCCCTCCCTCTGTCTCCCTCTGTCTGTCACCGCCTGTCTCCGTCTGTCTCCCTCCCTCTGTCTCCCTCCCTCTGTCTGTCTCCCTCCCTCTGTCTCCCTCCCTCTGTCTATCTCCCTCCCTCTGTCTGTCTCCCTCTGTCCGTCTCTGCCTTTCTCCGTCTGTCTCCCTCCCTCTGTCTTCCTCCCTCAGTCTGTCTGTCTCCCTCCCTCTGTCACCCTCCTCCCTCTGTCTTCCTCTGTCTCCCTCCCTCTGTCCGTCTCCCTCTGTCTGTCGCCCTCTGTCTCCCTCTCTGTCTACCCCTGTCTCCATCCCTCAGTCTCCGTCCCTCTGTCTCCGTCCCTCTCTCCCTCTGTCTCCCTCGGTCTGTCTCCCTGTGTCTCCCTCTCTCTCTCTGTCTCCCTCTGTCTGTCTCTGTCTCCCTCCCTCTGTCTCCCTCCCTCTGTCTCCCTCCCTTTGTCTCTCACCCTCTGTCTCCCACCCTCTCTGTCTCCCTTTCTCTCTGTCTCCCTCCCTCTCTGTCTCTCTCTCTCTATCTCTCTCCCTCTGTCTCCCTCTCTCTCTTTCTCCCTCTCTCTCTGTCTCTCTCTCTCTGTCTTCCTCCCTCTGTCTCCCTCCCACTGTCTCCCTCCCACTGTCTCCCTCTGTCTATATACCTCTCTCGGTCTCACCTTCTCTGTCTCCCTCTCCCTCCCTTTCCCTCCCCCTGACACCCTCCCTCTGCCTTCCTCTGTCTCCCTCTCTCTCTGTCTCCCTCTGTCTCCCTTTCTCTGTCTCCCTCTGGCTCCCTCTCCCCCTGTCTCTGTCTCTCTCCCTCTGTCTGTCTCCGTCTGTCTCCCTCCCTCTGTCTGTCTCCCTCCCTCTGTCACCCTCCCTCTGTCGGCCTCCTCCCTCTGTCTGTCTACCTCTATCTCCCTCCCTCTGTCTGTCGCCTTCTGTCTCCCTCTCTGTCTCCCTCTGTCTCCATCCCTCTGTCTCCGTCCCTCTGTCTCCCTCCTCTATCTGCCTGTTCCTGTCTCTGTCTGTCCCTGTCTCTGTCTGTCCCTGTCTCCCTCCCTCTGTCTCCCTCTCAGTCTCTCTGTCTGTCTCTGCCTCTATCTGTCTGCCCCTGTCTCTGTCTGTCTCTGCCTCCCTCTCTCTGCCTCCCTCTCTCTCCCTCCCTCTCTCTCCCTCCCTCTCTCTCCCTCCCTCTCTCTCCCTCTGTCTCCCTCCCTCTGTCTCCCTCTGTCTGTCTCCCTCTGTCTGTCACCGCCTGTCTCCGTCTGTCGCCCTCCCTCTGTCTCCCTCCCTCTGTCTGTCTCCCTCCCTCTGTCTCCCTCCCTCTGTCTATCTCCCTCCCTGTCTGTCTCCCTCTGTCTGTCTCCGCCTTTCTCCATCTGTCTCCCTCCCTCTGTCTCCCTCCCTTTGTCTGTCTGTCTCCCTCCCTCTGTCTGTCTCCCTCCCTCTGTCACCCTCCTCCCTCTGTCTCACTCTGTCTCCCTCCGTCTCCCTCCCTCTGTCCGTCTCCCTCTGTCTGTCGCCCTCTGTCTCCCTCTCTGTCTACCCCTGTCTCCATCCCTCAGTCTCCGTCCCTCTGTCTCTGTCCCTCTCTCCCTCTGTCTCCCTCGGTCTGTCTCCCTGTGTCTCCCTCCCTCTCTCTCTCTCCCTCTGTCTCACTCTCTGTCTCTCTGCCTCTTTGTCTCTGACTGTCTCAATCTCTGCCTCTATCTGTCTGTCCCTGTCTCTGCTTCTATCTGTCTGTCTGTCCCTGTCTCTGTCTGTCCCTGTCTCTGTCTGTCCCTCTCTCCCTCCCTCTGTCTCCCTCTCAGTCTCTCTGTCTGTCTCTGCCTCTATCTGTCTGCCCCTGTCTCTGTCTCTGTCTGTCTCTGCCTCCCTCTCCCTCCCTCTCTCTCTCTCCCTCTGTCTCCCTCCCTCTGTTTCCCTCTGTCTGTCTCCCTCTGTCTGTCACCGCCTGTCTCCGTCTGTCTCCCTCCCTCTCTCTCCCTCCCTCTGTCTGTCTCCCTCCCTCTGTCTCCCTCCCTCTGTCTATCTCCCTCCCTCTGTCTGTCTCCCTCTGACTGTCTCCGCCTTTCTCTGTCTGTCTCCCTCCCTCTGTCTTCCTCCCTCTGTCTGTCTGTCTCCCTCCCTCTGTCACCCTCCTCCCTCTGTCTCCCTCCGTCTCCCTCCCTCTGTTTGTCTCCCTCTGTCTGTCGCCCTCTGTCTCCCTCTGTGTCTACCCGTCTCCATCCCTCAGTCTCCGTCCCTCTGTCTCTGTCCCTCTCTCCCTCTGTCTCCCTCGGTCTGTCTCCCTGTGTCTCCCTCTCTCTCTCTGTCTCCCTCTGTCTGTCTCTGTCTCCCTCCCTTTGTCTCTCACCCTCTGTCTCCCATCCTCTTTGTCTCCCTTTCTCTCTGTCTCCCTCCCTCTCTGTCTCTCTCTCTCTATCTCTATCCCTCTCTCTTCCTCTCTCTCTTTCTCCCTCTCTCTCTGTCTCTCTCTCTCTGTCTTCCTCCCTCTGTCTCCCTCCCACTGTCTCCCTCCCACTGTCTCCCTCTGTCTATATACCTCTCTCGGTCTCACCTTCTCTGTCTCCCTCTCCCTCCCTCTGTCTCCCCCTGACTCCCTCCCTCTGCCTTCCTCTGTCTCCCTCTCTCTCTGTCTCCCTCTGTCTCCCTCTCCCCCTGTCTCTGTCTCTCTCCCTCTGGCTGTCTCCGCCTGTCTCCGTCTGTCTCCCTCCCTCTGTCTCCCTCCCGTTGTCTGTCTCCCTCCCTCTGTCACCCTCCCTCTGTCGGCCTCCTCCCTCTGTCTGTCTACCTCTATCTCCCTCCCTCTGTCTGTCGCCTTCTGTCTCCCCCTCTGTCTCCCTCCCTCTCTCTCGCCCTCTGTCTCCCTTTGTCTCCCTCTCTCTCTGTCTCCCTCTGTCTGTCTCCCACCCTCTGTCTCCCACCCTCTCTGTCTCCATCTCTCGCTGTCTCTCTCCCTCTGTCTCCCACCCTCTGTCTCCCTCCCTCTATCTCCCTCTGTCTCCCTACCCCCCCCCCCCCCCCCGCTTGTGGCAGCCCAGGCTGAGACAGTTTCCCAGGCACACCAGAGTACTTCACAGGTCTTTAAAAGACCATTTACTTGTTAATGAGGCTTTGTTGTATTTCACCTCTTAGCGCCCCTGCATCATTCCCACTCTGCTGGCCCCTATAGAGCAGAGTGTGTTGGAGTCCGCGCTGCGATGTTTGCTGACACACTTAAAAAAAATATTTTTATAACACAGGTACAATGTCTGCAAGCTCCGCGGGCTGCCCAAGAAGGCTTGCTGGGCCGCTGGCAGCCCGCGGGCCGAACCATGAGTACCTGTGGACTTTAACACATACCCAATGTTACAAACATAGAAATCAAAGTGTTTGTTTCTCTCTGTCTAATTTTGAGAAAAAGGGGTCTGTGAGAGTATGTGTTATCTACAGTCTTGAACAAAACTGAGGTGACAAGCAGATAAAAGGGGTGAACATGCAAGGTAGACATACAAGGAAGACACAGGAAGGACAGAGAACGAAAGACAGGTAGACTACACAGGACATTTGCCACAAAACTAAGCCAGAAAACGAGAAAAGTGGCAGTAACCGAGTTAAGGCGTTGCTGGATTTATTAAAAGTGGAATTGCCGCTTCTGTGCAAAAAAATGAAAAATAGTAGTCCCCTGCACCCACCGTTAGGCCAAGTAAAGGAATTACAGTGCAATTACGTATGGCATCTGCTAAAGACCACGAGATGGCCACATAATGAAACGCGTGGTAATTAATTATATCACATAGTAAAGCGCATAAAGCATTCCAACCAATCCAGCATTACGAATCAAAAATGAACTTTAAGTAGAAAAATAATAATGCATTCACGTTTGTTGTTTCATACTTGCAAGTTCTAATAACTAATGATAACGTAACTCAATTTTAGTTTGTATTGTGTGACTTTATATGATTTCAATCCGTTGCTTTCACTGCACAAATCAGTGGCTTCTGGGATTTGGAGACGGACAGTGCTTGAAATTAACCCCTTGGTCAAAGGAACCTGCAAAGATTACTACTCAAAACGAAAGCGCGGACTGGGAATTTGCTGTGTTACTAGGTGGGCCTTTGTGTAAATTGTAAAGCGCTTTGAATATAGACTGCGTGCTTTACCGCTGTTGTTGACTCGCCGGCCTCTCCTGCGTAGGAGCAGGAGAAATGCATTTATTTCTGTTTTGCATTTTGCCAGAGTGATAAAAGACCAACACTTGCTCGGAGAGACCACACACATTGCAGTGTGCCTGAGCATGTACAAAATAAAGTAAAAAGAAAAAATGCGCAAATAATGTGGTTCAGTGATTAGCCGTGTACACGTTGGGGCCAGCCTGCCCCACTACTGTTTTAGACCAGCGCCGAGTAAGACGGCTTGTGATAAGCAGGAGCGGATGGGTGTCGTCAGCACCGACCACATACTGGACACAAGCATTTGCAATGCGAGAGCTATCACATTGCAAATGGATCACGGCACTCACGCTTTTGCTTTACACATCTTAAGCTAAAGCGCAGGTGCCCCCATTGGTTCACAATTAGATTAAGATGTTTAAATCCAGTGCTTTAAATGGGAACAAATAAGTGCTGGTACTAATTAAAAGGAGCTAGAGGTGTGTTAAGTGGGCGGGGCTAGGGGCGGGGCTAAGGGCAAGACATGATGATACATAACATGATATACAACCGTAAATAAAATCATAAATCATTCAATCCTTTCAAAAGTGCAAAAGTATTTCCGTATTCATACCTATATATATATTTATAAACGATAATGAAAGTTAACAAGAAATACAGCAGATTTTCAACTCTGCACTAATTTGTGTTAAAATGCCATTTCTAGGCCCTGATTTCAGAACTGAACAACTGAACAAATATCTAGTATTTTTAACTGAAAACAAAAATGCCAATCCTAACTTCAGCTGTCACCTCACCTTTTTACATCCCTCCCTCCCTCCCTCCCCTTCCTTCTATGTTCAGCATCTTGTTTCCCCCCAGCCAGATCCATTGCCACTTGTCACGGGAGGTCATTTCTGGAGTGCTGCAGCGTTGGGCAGGGCTACTTTCACACCCATGGACAGGGTGTGAAAGTAGCTGTACTGGCTGTTATGTAAATGCAGCGATTAGTTGGTGGGGCACACAAAGGGAAGCAGCTCCTGCGCTGTAAAAAACAAACATGAAAAGAAAAGGTCGATGATTGTGTTGAACTGCCACCGCTTAAGTGTGGCCGGTGCAGCACCAGCCCAGGCTATGTAATGCACCTGACGGAGAGGGAGCCTGGGGGGGCGCTAAGGCATTTGTAGCTGAAATGTCATTCCACACTTAATCAACAGTGCAAGGTCTGGCTGGACCCTGCTCCTTTAATCACAGCGTGTGACTCAAGCCCTCTCAAACCCCTGCAGTGTGAGGAATTGCAAAGGGGCGCTTCTGGACTTTACCAGAGTCTCTGCAAAAGTTGACTTCATAGCTCAGTGTGATTGCGAGATCCGGAAGCAGAGCGGCATCTGTCCTGCGTTGTAGGGGATACAGAACCTGAGCCTGCCGTGCCACCAATCAGGGTACTGGTACACTCCCGGACAAAAGAAAAGTGCCCGCACTGAGGGCTAGAAAATTTGAAAGTGCCGGCCCATTTAAAGCACTGTTTAAAGCTAAAGCGCGTGTGCCGTGATCGTAACGAAAGTAAACAAAAAGGAAATAAATGGTAGCCAAGAGCTTTTTTTTCTATTTATTTACTTTAGTTACAATGGCGGCACCCGCGCTTTAGCATTTAACGCCTGGGATGTTAGAAGCTAAAGCGCAGGTGCTACCATTATAACAAAAGTAAATTAATAGAAAAAAAATGCAGCCACATTCGGTGCACAAATGAGAAAACAAAGGTGGGTGCCATTATATCAGCTGAGGCGTGCCCCGCTGGTTATATGAAACTTATTCAGATACTAGCAGGGTACATGGAGCTCCCTTGCCTGCTCTGGGATGACTGACACCAGCCTCCATGAAGCACTGCAGCCTCGCAAACCCTGGTCAATGTGAAGGAACCTATTGGACTTTCAAAACCCCACTGTGGTCAAGTTACACACCACTCATGCTGCACTTTAATAAACACCCAACAAGCGGAGTCAATGAGAGAGAGACAGAGACACAGGAGAGGTAGCCGGTTTGTGGACAGTCGATGCACAGCTCTAGTCTCTTCCCCCAACCACGTCCCTCTCCCCCACAACACCCAACCCTCGTCACCAGCTCACCTGGCCCACACAGACGACTGTAGTGGTAGGGGTTGTAGTAGGCACTGTCCTCCGACCTCTTGAAATTTTGACAGCACAATAGCGCCTTGAGCTTGGCAGGAAGAGCTTGCAGAGTAGCCACTGGAGGGAAGTGGGCAAGCCGCCCACCCGCAGTTTGGACAAGCGAGGGAGCAGCGGAACACAGTCCCCCACCAGAGCTCCTTTGGATTCCATGACCTCCAGGAGCGCCTCGAGGCTCCGTAAGCGTTTGAGGAGCGTGTAGGTCGGGCGGAACAGGAGACCTTGGGGAACCCATGGCGGGAGATGCGGGGGATTGAGGGAGAGTAGTCCTGGAAGAGGCAACAAGTCACAGTCCTGCCTGTGTCCTTCGGGCTCCTTGCTGGGCCTCCGTCCAGCCCCTCGGGGGTCGACTCAGTGCTATAGTCGCTCGCTGTTTGTGCTGTCTCTGCCTCCTGCCGTAAATTGGGAAAACGCCACTGTTTTGTCATGCATGCATACGATGTAAGGTATCGCGCGCATGCGAGACAAAGAGTGCAAATTCACCCATCAATAAAATGACAAACAAGCATTGAAAATGCAATAGGACTCGTATTTACGTGAGACCTATTGCATTTTCAACAGAAGTGCGGGCATCAAAGAAGGAACGAGCGGGGAGGTAGGGGGGTCCAAGAAGTTACGGACTGTGGGAGGGAACGGGGAGAGGCAGGGGAACAAAATGTTTTTTAAAGTAAAGGGGCTGATAGCCTCGGAAGAACAAAAATGACGACATGGCCGTCAGGAGGTGGGACTAACAAGCCAAAAACCAATCACAATGCAGAATTTATGATTGAAGCCAATCAAAACTATGGCCGGAAAGTGGGCAGAGCTTCCCCCTGCCACAGTGTATACTGCATGCCTCGCAAAACGCGCAGCGCGTTGCACTGCAACGCTATGCAAGACCTAAAAAAGGGTCTGGGGGAAAGCAAAAAGCTTAAGGAACTTTAGCCAAAAAAGGCCAAGTCCTACAAGGACCAAGTTACCTTAAATGTAGGATTTCCTTCTACTCTCCTCGTAGAAATCTTCGCTCCGCTGATCTGTTGTTGGCCAATGTCCCCTGTTTTAAAAAGTCCAGGTTAGGAGGTAAGTCTCTCTCCTTCCTGGGGCCCTTCCACTGGAACAAAATGCCTCTTCAACGGAGAAGTAATGAATCCACGCCCCTGTTTCAGAAAATTGAAAATGTGGCTGTTCTCTTGCCCCTAAGTTCCCTTCCCCAATGCTGCTTCTTTTCAGCCTAGTGCCAGGACACTCTTTGGAGTAACAGAGCGCTCTACAAATATCCCCACATAACATAGACACATATAAGTGGGTGTGTGAGTATTTGTGTGGGTGAGTGAGATGCTGTGTGAGTGGCTGCATTGGTGAGTAAGTGGGTGTGTCAGTGGCTGTATGGGGGAGTGAGTGGCGGTGTGAGTGACTTTATGGGTGAGTAAGTGGGTGTGCAGTGACTGTATGGGTGAGTGAGGGTGTGACTGAATGGATGTGTGAGTGACTCAGTGTGTAAGTGGCTGTGTGGGTGAGTGGGTGGATGTGTGAGTGCCTGTATGGATGTGTGAACGGGTATGTAAGTGGTTGTGTGGGTGTGTGAGTGAGTGTGTGAGTGCTTTTATGGAAAAGTGAGTGGCTGTGTAAAGAGGCTGTATGGGTAAGTGAGTCAGTGTGTGAGTGACTTTGTAGGTAAATAAGTGGGTGTGTGAATAGCTGTATGGGTGAGTGTGTGGCTATTAGAGTGGTGGTATGGGTGAGTGGTTGTATAAGTGGCTATATGGGTGAGTGACTATACGAGTACCTCTATTGGGGAGTAGGTGGGTATGTGAGTACAGGTATGGGTCTGTAAATGGGTATGTAAGTGGTTGTGTGGTGTGTGTGAGTGGGCATACAAGAGGTTGTGTGTGGTTCTGTGGAGCATGTTCATCAGTGATCTCATCAGTGATGTTACTGACTGTCATGAGTGATGTACTATGTGAGGTCATAAACAGTACATTGCAGAGGCTTAAGTTATAGTTAGCTCAAGTAACGATACCTGCTGAATTTCACTGGCTTTGTATGAGTGAAATCTTAGCCTAACTATAACATCCCTGTAACCTTTGGGTTTTTTCAGTGAATTTCTAAGGTTTTTTAAATTCTATTTCTTAACTATAACATCCCTGTAACCTTTGGTTGTTTTAAGTGAAAATATTATGTGTGTGTAGGGACATGGGTTATTAGTTGTGAAGGATGTGAGTCCTTCACAAGTAATACGTCTAAAATTGTCTTTTCACTGCAAACCAAGTACCCAAGTGTAGCACTTGAGTCTCTCAGGATAGGAAAGTAGAACAGTCAAAGTCCTTCTCAGGGGAGGTGGTGTGGGCTTGTAACCCCGGCTCACTGGTGCATAACAACAACACAAATCCTTGTCCAGTTAGGGATTTTTCTTTTTAAAACCTTTGTTTTTTTAAGTGAATTTCTATGTATTTTTAACTAGTAGTCACATTAGCAGAGTGCTGGAGAAAGGGGGTAGGGCCTTCGACTAGCTCTCAGGAATCCCTCTGCATGGGACATATTGGAGATAACAGGAGGGCGTCTTGGCCCCCAAGCCCCCTCAGTATCCAAGAGGACTTCAACCCTCAAACGGTAGTGCACCAGGAGGCTCTTTTGTACATTGGTGGGTGTTGGCTCCGAAGACCTCTCAGCAATCCCACTGTGTAGGACTTACTGGAGGTAACATGAGGGGTACTTGCCCCCACCAAGGACCATCAGCAGCCAAGGGGACTTCATCCCCCCTCCAGCTGTTAACCAGGCAGCGCGTTTGCAGAGTGGTTGAGAAAGGGGGCCTTGCCTCTGACAACCTCTTACCAACCCAGCTGTGTGGCACTTGGTGGAGTTAAAAAGAGGGGTAGTTGGCCCCTAAGGACCCTCAAGAGCCAAAGGAACTTCATCCCCCAACTGATAGTGCACCAGGAGGCGGGTTTGCAGAGTGGTGGAGAAAGTGGCGTGGCCTCCTACAACCTCTCAGCAATCTCGCTGTGTGGGACTTACTGGGGGTAACAGGAGGGATAGTTGCCCCCCAAGGACTGTAAGAAGTAAATTGGGCTTCATCTCCTATCAGCAGTGCACCAGGAGGTGTGTTTGCAGAGTGGTGGGAAAAGGGGCTTGGCCTTGAAAGACCTCTCAACAATCCTGGTGTATGGGACTTACTGGAGGTAACAGAAGGGGTTCCTGGCACCCAAAGACCCTCAGCATCCAAGGGGACCTCATCCCCCAATCAGTAGTGCACCAGGAGGCATGTTTGCAGAGTGGTGGAGAAGGGAGGTGGGGCTTGCATTAGGTTTCGCCTACTTGATTAATAATAAGTGGTTTTTGTTGTCAGTTGTAGCTTGCTGAGTAGTTGTACAATATAAGTTACAGAAAGTCTGTCAAAATGTTTTAACTTAACTTTATGTAGAAAAAGGAAATATATTGTGCTGTTACTAGTGATATAGTGCAGTTAAATAATAGCAAAATTATGACAAAATTAAATGAAATAGGGAAATAGTAATATTGATTGATGTAATAGTAATATTATGTGTTTGGAGGAGTTCTGACAATGTTTGGGCCCGGTGCCACTGCACCTACTGCACCATTCAAATTATGCCCCTAATCTCTGCAAAAGAACTGCATTTGCGACTGCGGTTTAGTTCTAAAATATAGCAATATTTGGTGTTTAGAGGAGTTATAACAACTTTTGGCCTTGGTGCCACTGCACCTGCTGCACTATTCAAATCATGACCCTTTTGCCTGTAAGGTAACTGCACTTGCGACTGCCTGTTTAGTGTAAAATATTGCAATATTTGGTGTTTAGAGGGGTTCCTAGAGCTTTGGGCCCCGGTGTCACTGCACCTGCTGCACCATTGAAATCATGTTTCTAGTGCCTGCAATGTAACTGCACTTGTGACTGCTTATTTTTTACTTAAATCCAATCCAATCCAATCCAAAGACTTTATTCGGATAACAGCTATCCATAAAAGTAAAACATGTACAAGATAAAAACACATTAGGAAATAAATAGCGATGTCAAGTTCATAATGTGGCAACATACAGTAAACATAGGTAAAGTGCATATTGTAAATTACAAATACAAATAACTTCATAGGTCGCACATAGATTTCCGAGCACCCATAGCTACTCTATAAAAAGTGCCAATGCACAAAATTTATTCAGCGTTGTCCAATTTAAGTATACAGTCAAGAGCATCAGTTAAATTGATAGGTGACAGCTCTTACAAAAATGGAATTAACAGCCATTGTGCGTATTTCATATAATATTTACAGAAAAGTGTAAAAGTGTTTGTCCGCTGTAACCATCGCATGGACATGGCAGGGAGCCAAGTTTTGCATGAAGGTTCCCTTCTCCTTCTATTCAGAAAACAGGAGAATTGAATCCTTTAACCAGATTGGCTAATTTGATTAGACAATGGCCATACTCTGATGAAATATTAAGACAAATTTACCAGGTTGCTAAATTTACATGTTAATATACAGAATAATACACAATATAATATACTGTTTTAAAAAAAAGATATGATGAGTATATGTTTTTAATATGTTTGTTAATTTTGTATGTATCAACTCAATGAAACATGTTTTCTGAATAAAAAAACTTAATTGATAGAACATTCCTTTGAATCTGTATGTCTAATTGGAAATGTATTATATTGTGTATTATTCTGTATATTAACGTGTAAATTTAGCAACCTGGTAAATTTGTCTTAATATTTCATTAGAGTATGGCCATTGTCTAACCAAATTAACCAATCTGGTTAAATGATTCAATCCTCCTGTTTTCTGAATAGAAGGAGAAGGGAACCTTGGGACATATTATCAACGGCCAGCGATAATTATCGCTGGCCGTGCTTAGCGATAACTTTTTTATAGCAGGCTATCTCTGGAATGTATCGCCCTGGTAGCGTGTTATTAACAATGCGTTTCTCCAGGGCGATAAAAATTCCAGAGATAGCGAGGTTATCTCTGTTTTGCAGGGAACATCGCTGGTTTTCCAGCGATGTTCCATGCAAAACGGCGATAACCTTGCTGAGACGACCCTGTGGTGGTATCAGCATAACCCACCCCCTATGTAAAACATAGGTAAGTCTTGATTTTAGCAGACGTTAGTTTTTGGTGAAAACGACCGTTTTTGCCAAAATCTAACGTGTGCTAAAATCATGTGGGCTGCCTTGTAAATATCGCGATGTGAACATCGCGATATTTGCAAGGTAGTCCATCCGGGGAACGCCCAGTGACGCCCACTTTGCATCTCATTAGAGCTGCAAAGGGAGGCGTTGGGAAAAAGGGTGCTAACATGCGATTATGCATGTTAGCACCCTCTTGTAAATAAGGCGATATTTTTATCTCCGCTTTTTTTGCTTTTTAAGCCAAAAAAGCAGAGATAAAGCCCTTGTAAATATGCCCCCTTGTTTTTTTGTTTTATTCTCTCCCATTGAAATATCGGTAAAGCGATGTAACTTGGTAAACAATGCTCAGGGTACTCAATGGGTATAAATTTTGCAACAGTTTGTTTCTTAGATTCCCTCTCTAGTCTTTCCGCGCTATAAAGTGCGTACAGTGCTGACTTCAAAACTTTTTTATCCATTGTTGCAGCTGTATTAGGATAAAAAAACAGTACTTAAATATAGCAATATAAAATGAAGCACGGTGCCACAGCACCTGCAGCACCATTGAAATCATGGCTCCAGTGCCTGCTAGATAAGTGCACTTGTGACTGCCTGTTTAGTAGTAAAATATAGCACTACTCTGCGTTTAGAGGGGTCCCTAGAGCTTTTGGCCCCGGTGCCACTGCACTTGCTGCACCATTCAAATCAAGCCCCTTTTAATTGCACTTGTAACTGCAATTGTGCCTGCCTGAATAGTAGTAAAATATAGCAATATTTTGAGTTTAGAGGAGTTCTGACAACATTTGGGTCCGGTGCCACTGCACCTGCTGCACCATTTAAATCATGATCCTGTTGTCTGTAAGGTACCTGCACATCTGACTGCATGTTGAGTAGTAAAATATAGCAATATTAAGTGTTTAGTGGGGTGCCTAAAGCTTTTGGTCCTGGTTCTACTGCAACTGCTGCACCATTCAAATCATAACCTTACTGCCTGCTAGATAAATGCACTTGTGACTGTCTTGTTTAGTAGTAAAATGTAGCAATAATCTGGGTTTAGTGGGGTCCCTGGAGCTTTTGCCCCCAGTGCCACTGCACCTGCTGCACCATTCAATTCAAGTCCTTTTCAACTGCAATTGTAACTGCCTGTTTAGAAGTCAAAGATAGCAATATTATGTGTTTAGAGTAGTTCTGACAACTTTTAGGCCCAGTGCCACTGCAACTGCTGCACTATTGAAATCATGACCCTAGTGCTTGCTGGATAACTGCACTTACGACTGCCTGCTTAGTACTAAAATATAGCAATATTTGGTGTTAAGTGGCGCTAGGAGAGCATTTGGCCCTGGTGCCACTGCACCTGCTTCACCATTCAAATCAATCCCCTATCAACTGCAAGGTAACTGCAATTCTCATTGCCTGTTTAGTACTAAAATATAGCATTATTAGGTGTTTAGAGGAGTTGTGATAACTTTTTAGCCCAATGCCTCCGCACCTGCTGCACCATTCAAATCATGACCCTTGTGCCTGAAAGATAACTGCACTTGTGACTGCCTGTTTAGTTTTAAAATATAGCAATAATCAGGGTTTAGTGAAGTGCCTTGAGCTTTTGGGCCCAGTGACACTGCACCTGCTGCATCATTCAAATAATGACCCTGTTGCCTGAAAGATAACTGCACTTGTTACTGCCAAATTAGTAGTAAAATATAGCATTTTTAGGTGTTTAATGGGGTCCCTAGAGTTTTTGTTTCTGATGTCACTGCACCTGCTACACCATTGAAATCATGCCTCTGTTGTCTGTAAGGTAACTGCACTTGTGACTGCCTGTTTAGTAATGAATATAGCAATATTGTGTGTTTAGAGAAGTTCTGACAGCTTTTGGGCCAGGTGCTACTGCACCTGCTGCACTATTCAAATCATGACCCTGTTGTCTGTAAGGTAAGTGCACTTGTGGCTGCCTGTTCAGTAGTAAAATACAGCATTGCTCTTTATATTAACATGCAATATTTACAACATTTAGAATGTGATCTTAATGATCAAATAGGTTAAGTTGAAAAAAATCTACCCGATAATGCCTACAAAGTGCAAAGAAAAGTACTGAGGCATGAATTGGAAATGCCACAAATGTTCTAAAGCTAAAGCATCTGCTTTACACAACTGAGTAATAAAAAAACAAGCATTTCAGCATACTGTTAGAAGCTGTCTGGCTTTTCTGTGGGAAGAGATCTTATCTTGATAGTGAATGGGGCTTAAACAGTGTGAACAGCTTTAGTAGAAGTATTGTAAAATGTGTGCAGCCAGGGGAAGTTAACAAGAAAAAAAATTCCACACAAAAGCAAATGAACGCAGTAATTCGGTGACGGGAACTAATTAGAGCCTCTTTTTAAGATATATTACATACAAGAGATTGCACAAGCATGCAGGCAAAACCTAAACACTAACTCAAATAGAAAAGCCTCTCTAAACATGGGCCAAATTGTGGAGAGTTGACATCTACAAAGAAAAGACTAATCACTGCATGGCTTGTTAATTTGACAAAATTGAACTGTTTCAAATATCCCTGAGGAGATGTATTTTCAGAGGATGTCAAGTACCTCCAAAAATTCAAACCGAGTAAGCAGCACGGATGTTCATCAGCTCCACAACACTGACAGACTAATGATCGGACACAAAAAAACAGTAAATTCCCCACCATAACTGCGCGGCACTCCATGAACTATGTCGTAGGAATATCTTACCATCAGATGATCGTTCACAATCAATAGTTCAATGTATTTTGTTTCATCTTCAACGCTACTTGCCATCCCAAGAATCTACAAAAGTTTAACAGTGGTTATAACAAAGCCAGCTAAGGAACAGACAGAACTCACAAAAAGAATAACTACTGTGTTCTTATTTTAAATGATTAATTGTTTCATGTTCACAGAAGGTTTGCAACATCTGCAAAGTAAAACAGTCAATGTTTACAGAAACAATATTGTTAACTGGGGTTTACAACCAGACAATTCTTCTATTTGTTGACTTCCGCTGACCAGTTAATACACATGATAGATGCCTATCGAGATTTTAAATCGAATAATTATAATATATCTGTTTTAGCCTTGATGAGGATGATGATGAGGAAATAGCTATATTCGATTATTGAGCAATAACCATAAAAGAGCATTGTAAAAGGAAAATCAGTACAAGTAAACATGAGATAAAAACAAGCATAAAATCATCTTAATCAAAAATAAACATTTAAAACTCATGACATACAGTAAAATCATCACAATACCCCTTTTAGTTAAAGTCAACTATATATTTTAAAACCTCATAATTCTGTTCCAGTACATATCATTTTTTTTAAAAAAAAGCCCCAGCAGCAAAAGGCTCAGACAGCATTTGAAGATAGAGAAAAGCTGGTCAATATTGACAGAACCCCCTAGATTTAAGAATAGGTAACAAAAACCTAGTCTGAGGGGGTCACAAAACTTACAAAATAAGACCAAGTGCTCCAATGACTGGAGTGAACTTCAGTTACAGGGGCAAATTCTTACAGAACTAGTGTCCAACTGTCCAGGGGGAAAACAGAGATAAGATGGAATTGTACCTAAGCAAGACTTTTGTAAGGATAGATCTTTCCAATGGGTTTCTATAAAGGGAAAGATAAGGTTTGTGCCCAACATTAGTTTTCAAAATCAAGTAGAGTCTTGGGGTAGGTTTACCAAAAGCCATGCTCTCTCTCTCTTCAGGAGCACGCTTTTTAATTGCTCGCAGTATGTTATGTTTTCTAGACAATTTATTGTGAATATTGGATGGCAAGCAGTGCTCACATTGAATTCCATGGCAGGCGTGCATCATGTATTGATTGCGCTTCTTCGTTAAGTGTGAGATGTGGAAAGGATTTCTTTTCTAACTGTGATTCTACTCACTTAGGGGCATATGTATCAAACGATTTTTTAATCGCAAACGCTGTGATTCGCAAAATAACAGCGCTTGCGATTAAAAAATCGGTTATCGGGATGTATGAGCCAAATCCCATCGCAAAATTAAGGAATTGCTAATTTAGCGATTTCTTAATTTTGCGTAAGCATTTAAGAAATCGCAAATTGCGATTTCTTAAATGATATGTAAAAAGCACCCAAGTAGTGCGAATTATCCTTAAGAAATCGCAAATTACCACCAACTTCCAGTTGGTGGTAATTTGCGATTTCCTTTAAAAATGCACTTTTTTGAATTTTGCAAAGTGCCACGTGACGCTCATACATGCCCTTAGGGCATGTATGTGCGCCATATGCACACACATGCTCATTTCAGGGGTGCATCAGGGTGTCATCATGACACCCTTGCACCTTTGAAATTATTCTCAAATAGCGATTAGCAAATTGCGATTCGCTATTTGAGAATTACTTCCCATTCATTCCTATGGGTCTCCTGGCCCATAGAAATGAATGGGCAGGTATTCCTTAATTGTGATTTCGCAATTTGCTAATCGCAATTAAGGAATTTTAAGAAATCGCAAAAAGTTTGCAATTTTTTAAATACATCCCGTTTTGCAATTCTCAAATAGCGATTCTTTAAAAATCGCTATTTGAGAATCGCAAATGGTGATGTTGATACATATGCCCCCAGGACTTTGGAAGCCATAAATGACCTCTAGATGCCAGGTACTACCAATGGGAAAGGTACAATAGGCACTTAATGTACTATTGGGTTGTATGATGTTACAACGCGATCATTTAGATCGCGGTACATTACATCACTGTTTTTACAACGCAAGTCGTTACAACGACTTGCTGTGGAGGGCGCTGGACTTAGGAATAGTATGATTTACTATTCCAACTCCAGCCTCCGTACAGTAGGGAAGGTGTTGGAATAGTAAATCACACTATTCCTTAGTCTTTAGCTCCATCCATCGCAAGTCGCTGTAACGACTTGCGTTGTAAAAGCAGCGATGTAATGTATTGCGCTGTTTTGACAGCGTTGTTAGGGTCGTTTTCCATACTATTGTGATATATTAAATTAGTTTGTGAGGCACTAAACGTTCCACATAAGAATAAACCAAACTGAAAGAGATATCAACAAAGTAAAAAGTTAACAAGGAGGTCCTCAGTTGAAAAAACAGGTTTTCACTGCTTGCCATAACTGAGATGATTTTCAAACTTTAGAAGAGAAGTTGAAAGATAATTATAAACAGTAGTGTAAATATCGCTCTAGGGGGAAAACATTTTGCCTTGCTGCTTCTGTTGACAGGAAATCTTACACAGGAGTGGTTATTTGGCCATTACCCAAGGAACCGGTGAAGCTGAGAACATCGTTGACAGGGACCAAGAACTGAAACCCAGAACCTGAATCTGCACTCTGATCAAGGTGAGTTTCTCATTGCTATTTGTATGGTGCTTAGAATCACAGCAGACAGACTAAAGGCCTGATTTAAATCTCGATAGGCCGGGTAACTCCTTCGCAATGAAGACGGATACCCCGTCCGCTGAAATATAAATCCCGTTGGATATAATGGGATTTATATTTCGGCAGATGGGATATCGTCACCGTTATAATGGAATAACCCATCCGCCAAGATCTAAACCAGGCCCTAAGCATGGACGGATGGAGGCCAGGAATTCAATATCAACATTTTTCCTGAAAGATGCAGAACTTGACCCTCCTTCTCCTCTCTTGAAAAGATAAATCCCTGTGAAAGGTAGATGGAAATTCCTACCCTTGGGCACGAATTAAGTTACTTGGCTAGGTTAAAACAATATGTATTCTCACATGAACCTCTCTGCCAGTGACATTTTGTGTGGTCTTATGCAAGGTAGAGGACAGAAGTCCACGTCAAAAAATATGTTTCCTCTACCAGCACAGGTCCGCGCATGTCCATGATATAGAACCTGAGTTTGTTTTTGGGGTTTTAAACTTTGGTAATAAGAAAGTAGATCAACTTGTGTCAAGGTCCCAATGTGAAACATGTTTTTATGTCAGAATATCATTGTCAAAAATATTGGTGGGCATAAATACTGTGTCCTAACTGTCATTTACAAATGTATCGTTCCACTTGGTGTGTACTTTATATCATTAAGTCCAATTGGGGCAATACTTTTGTAAACATTATGTAGTCCCCATTATTCTGGTACCATACCATGAAACAAGTCACACCCCCTTGTGAATGAATGGTTTAGTCTGTCTATTCTTTCCAGCTTTCATGTAATACTTTCACTCCAATGAAGTGCACAATGGCAGGGGAACGTTCTAGCCAAGTAATATAACTGGGCAGAGTGAGTGCATGTGTAACAGTGCAATGCAGCAGACTTTGTACATAAAACGGCTATAATGGAATGTAAAACATGTATTGCATCTACACAAGATGTGACTAGACAGTATTCGTGGAGATGCATGGGTCTGGAGATCTGAATGTAATCCCTCTGAGTGGGTGATGCTAAATGGCCTACCAGGCAACATCCCCAAAAAGTGTCTGCTCGAGTACCACTCTGGTTGACATTCCATCCTTTGAGTGAAATGACAAACAGGAGCATGTTTCAAAATGTATTCATCAACATGGTCACCATGAAAAAATGCAAAACGCCACGAGACGCAGAGTTCTTGTAAATTATCAGACTTCAGTGAATGCAGGGTGACATTCAATGCTCTGGCAACGTTCAAAGCAGGCAAAACCCTGCTCTATTTAGAGTTTAAGATGGTTATACTTTTTTTTAAAGATACTTACAGTTAACTGGAGCCTTTGCAAATGTTAGAAGGATGCCTGATTTGCAGATAGCACAGTGGGTGCAAGACTTCCAACTCGCGTATCAGGCTACGTAAGAATCAGAATCTTCTGGTGGTAAAAGGCAGAGATAGGGGCAACCTTCTTTGAAATATAACTCTTAACCATTTTAGGCATAGGTGCATGCTTCTCACCTAGGCAGTTAGAGTAAATTCATGGCCCAGGTTGCCTTGCTCTATGTTATTATCATTTTGTTAATGGACAAGTGGCAATGTCCATCCCTTTGGAATGGAGGTTAGTGTACTAAGTGTGAGCATAATGCTCTTTGGCTGAACAAACATCATGCATATCATGTGTGTCAGTCTCCCTCGTGTTTGTTAGAGCTAGTAACATATGACATATCTCTTCTTTCAAACTGCCTGCCTTTGAGCAACACAGTAGTTTCACCTGGTAGGAGATGTATAGATCCCCATCGTATTTTGCATGCAACGTGTTTTATGTGGTCAAAGTGGCTGCTTCTTTCCCCTTTCTGATGAGCAGAAAAACATCTGCTTCGAATTCTCCATTCACCTCCAGAATGTCTACGCCTAAGGAGACTGGTTCTAAGGTGAATTTTCAGCGGGCACTAAAGAGCCCTTTTTTCCTAAGTGAGAAAATTGAAGGTTTTTTCAGGAACATAACTAATGTTGTGCATCTCATCATCATGTGAAAAATACAGTGCTTCCTGAATGTCATCTTTGCAATGATGCACTAGAACTTCTCTTAAGGATGGAATTATTTGATGTGGCTTGCGCACTGGCTCAGTTTCTTAAAAAGTGTTTGGATTAGTGTCTTATAGTGTATATAGTAAGGGTTTGGGGCTTTTAGTGTAGTATGATGAATTGGTATTTATAAGGGGTAAATATTTAAAACATGTTATTGTTTTTTAAGGACTGTATGTTTTATAGACGGTGTCTAAACATTAATAAAGAAAGAACTTGATTCCAAACTTGCAATCTTCCTCCTGAAGTCTGATTTTACAAAGAGTTCAAAAGAGCAGGGGGACTATTCTGGAGCTTTCAAGGCAGTGTTGTTGGAATGAACCTTGTGTTAATATGTGAGTGAGTGTCTTTCTTAGCCAGTAGTTTCTTCTTGAAAGTTCCAAAAGGAGAGTAATAGAGAGAGTTGTCAGTCAGTGTGTAACACACTGGACCTGCTTCACAAATCAGAAAGCTGACTGACTTGTGGTGGAGATCCCGC
The DNA here is from genome assembly GCF_964204655.1 of Triturus cristatus. Lineage (NCBI taxonomy): Eukaryota > Metazoa > Chordata > Amphibia > Caudata > Salamandridae > Triturus > Triturus cristatus. The sequence continues at coordinate 312,448,631 of NC_140593.1, read as the reverse complement.
ATTTGTGGGGGAGTCTCCACACTCGGGATGGAATCTCCCTAATGAGAATTCTCATTGCGGGGACTCCACCCTTTAGTGCGGGTACCCCACCACGAGTGCGGGCCTCCACCACATGTGAGGAGGCCCTTGGTGAATCAGGCACTCATTCTCCTGATTAGTTTTTCTGGCTTCCTAGAGCAGTCGCTGACTGGGTTTTCCCAAAAGTGAGATGGACTGACGTTTGGTGTAGGGTACGTCTACTGCCCAGAGAGGTCCTCCTGCTTGGGTTCAAGAGTTGTCCACATTACAGGAATGTTCTTTCCATGGGATTTGAAGATGTTGAGCAAGCCATACTTTTCTACAAAGGTCTCACTTTCAAATCAAATTTCACAAGTGGAACCACACATGATGTCTAGGTGACATTTCTCCTCATGAACAGCATTCAATGTCAACAGTGCATGTTATTCCTTTATTATATATAGAGTTTTTCTGCAAATCTTGTTAACTCTGAGCGACCTGCAGTAATCTACAAAGAAGCAATAAAACAATAAAAGATGGGGAGCAGAAACTACAATTATGAATATGAAACTGAATCAAAGAGTAGAACGTTTGGAGAATCAACAGAGACACTGTTTTATTGGCAGGTTGTTAAACATATTTTTTTGAAGATCTTTATTAAGGGTGTAAGACTGGAGGAACAGGTGAGTTTTGAGCTGACATTTGAAGAAGAGTAAATGCTTTCATGCCAGGCAGTCTTGGAATAGCAGCTGGAAAGTCTAGATACACATTTATATTGCCTTGAAAATCAAACTTAATGTTGAAACTAAGAGAGTGTTTGCTATGAGTCTGGAGTGTGTCCTCTTAGAAGGAGGGTTTGAGATTTTGTAGGAAGGATTTGGCTGTTTGGGACACTTGAACATGATGCTGGAGGGATTGGAAGTGATCCATGCCTTACTGGAAACTAGTGAGGATGTTACAAAGGCTGTGAAATGTAGTTGAATTTTGTGAGGTTGAAAAAGAGATTGGCTGAGGAACAAACAATATTTGTTAGGATAGCAAACCGAGTAGTAAGGAATACCAATTAGAACATCATTAGAGGTCAGATCAACAGAGGACTCAATTCTGGCCACATTTAATTTCAATTTGTAAGTCTAGCGTTATCCTAAGGGAAAGAGTGAGGCAAGGACTCTCCTGCTCTGATTCTCAATGGCCAACACAATCCCAAATTTAAACGTACAGGTTCTCTCCAGGTATTTTTGATACCAGAAGGTTCTCCAATAGCTCAGGTCCTTAAACTGAAGCAGTGGAATTGAATTCTAAGGAAAAGAAGGTTTGAAGTCAGGTCACTGAAGGAAGTGGATATCACTTCCTTCTGTCTTATTCAAAAATGGATTATTAAAAAATGGTGGCACTCTAATTGACAATGAAAGTAAAACGACTCCAAGATGCGATACTTACAGATTCAGCTACAAAAGAGCTTGAGAAAATGGTTCAGAACCACATGGGACTCTGAATAGGAATGCAATGAGCGTAGAAGTCTTGGGATCTGATCTCAAAAGGCACAATCAAGGTACAACCAGGAAGCACCTTTATGGTGGTATAAAATCCCATAATCAGTGGACTTCCCAAAAAATACATCAGTATCCATTCGTAAGCATTGTGTCATTTTCAATTTCGCACACAAACCTGATTTACAACCATGATTTATACTGGAAATCATTAACTGTGACTGTGTTTTTGCGTAAAATCTATCGATTGGCTTGGCAGAAATGGGTTTGCTGGTGTATTGAAAGGACCTAGGATCCCATTTCAGTGGATGTAGTGGAAGTAGCTAACTATCTATCAGAATTGTTTGGAAAAGGCCTAGCTTACAGAACTATCAATGTTCATCGCTCTGCTATTGCTTCTGGTCATGTTCTGGTTAATGATTACTCAATAGGACAACATGTGCTTATTAAAAGACTTTTAAGAAGTATCAGGATTTCAAAACCACCCATTTCTAAATATAACTCCCTCTGGGATGTTTCATAAGTTTTAAAACTTTTAGACAGTCTGGGCTCAAATGATTCTCTTTCCCTTGAACTGCTTTCCTTCAAACTGACAACTCTCCTCTGTCTAGTCTCTTTTAGAAGAGTCTCCGATGTCAAAGCTTTAGATATTTCAAACAGAGTTTTTTCCCCAGAAGGTATATGCTTTTATTTAATTAATAGAACAAAGACTAATTCTCAAACAATTTTCTATCCTTATTTTGATGAGCATGTTAATTTATGTGTTGTCAGATGTGTTAAAGAATATGAACTTAAAACCTCTCTTTTAAGATCTAACGTCAATCAGTTACTGATTTCTTTCAGCATACCTCATAAAGCTGTATCTCCCTCAACTTTAGCAAGATGGGTTAAAGAAGTGATGAAAATGTCTGATGTTGATGTTAGCATGTTTGGCGCTCACTCTATCCGTGGTGCCTCTGCTTCTCAAGCCCTTCTACAAGGAGGTTCATTGAACAATATTCTTAAATGTGCTGATTGGTCAAAGGATATGGTTTTTCGCAAGTTTAATTTTAGACCTGTTGAGAATACTGCTTCATGTCTATTGAAAATGCTTTAAACTTGCAATAAGATTAGCATCCGGTCTTGCCATAAAATGTAGATTTTCCCCAACTCTGTTGACCAGAAAATCTGGATTTTATTAAAGACACAGAGGCTAATATTATTCCCTTCCTAATCCCATCCCTTTACTCATTTGTCTTTCTTTTCCTTTAGGTCGTGCTCAACAAAAATTTGGATGGAATTCTTAAGTTGAATTTTTCCCTATTCTTCAATGTTGACGAGATCTCTCTCCCCTTGAAGAGGATTCTATGGATTTGGACATTTATTGTCTTTGTTTTAATAACTTTATTTATGACTTACTTAATTTATCTTGTTTAAAAAAGAAGGATGAGCTACCAGTGTTCTGACCTTTTATTGGGTTAGAATTTCCTTGTGTCACAATGCTTCTATGGTCTTTAAAGTGCCTGTGGTATAATAATTAAAAGAAGATTGCAATAATATTGGCCTCCGTGTCTTTAATAAAATCCAGATTTTCTGGTCAACAGAGTTGGGGAAAATCTACATTATCCTCAATAGAAAGTATGGTGTAAATATGTATTATCACATTCAAGGTTTTTTTCTATATTCCTCCCGCTAGATATTCTTTTTGTTAGGTAAAGTTTTGTTTCTTCCATCCTTATCGAAATTGGAGTGTTTTGCTGTTTTCCACAACGATCTGCACATTTACATCACTTACTTTTAGCAACTGGTCATGATAAAGGTCCTTTGTGACAGCTCCCCCCTTGCTGCTTAGCTGCCTCCCTGGTTACTGAATTGTTTACTTTGTTATTGTGCTCAACCTTGTTTAACTCATCTTTTTTTAATCTTGTTCAACTTGTTTAGTTTTGTACTGCCCTTGCTAATTTCTGTTGTTTCTCTGCCTGCTCGATTTACCACCGCTTTTTCCTGCTGCCTTTTCCCACCGCCTTTTCCCACCGCTTTTCCCCACCGCATCTCCCTCCTACTTCCCACTCTAGCAGGCCCTGCCCCCCGCCTACCAGCATCCCTACCTCCTCCCAGGAACTACTTAATGGAGGCTGCAGCATCACCCCAGTGAGCAGATCCTTCATGACAGCTCCCCCCTTGTTGCTTTGCTGCCTCCCTGGTTACTGAATTGTTCTCTTTGTTATTGTGCTCATCTTTGTTTATTCTTGTTCAAGTTGTTTAGTTTTCTATTGCCTTTGTTAATTTCTGTTGTTTCTCCTGCGGCTGGATTTCCTGCAGCTTTTCTCCATCACATCTCTCTCACGCTTCCTGACCTCGCAGGCCCTGTCCACCACCTCCCAGCGCCCTTCCCTCCTCCCAGGACCTACTTAATGGAGGCTGCAGCATCACCACAGTTATCAGGTTCTTCATTATAGCTTCTCCACTGCCTCCCTGGTTACTGAATTGTTCACTTTGCTGTTGTGCTCAACCTTGTGAAACTCATCTTTGTTTAAACTTTTTTAACTTGTTTAGTTTTGTACTGCTTTTGTTAATTTCGGTTGTTACTCCACCTGCCCGCTTTACCGCTGCTTTTTCCTGTCACTTTTTCTCACCTCATCTCATAACCATAGCACCCACATGCACAACGTCAACCACAACTGCTTCGGAACAACTCCACTGCCTCCTGCTAAACGCACAATCGCTCTGCAGGCACGCCGCTGAGATCTGGGACACCATCACCTCCCTCACCCCAATGTTGTCTTCCTGACTGAGACAAGCTCAACCACGCATCTGCTCCCGACATCAACCTCAGCAGCTCCAAACGGCTGCAAGATAGCACACCGGACACAGAGGTGGTATCGCAATCATCCACAAAGAAACCATCCACTGCACCACCACCGCAGATGACATCACCCCAATCATGGAACACCTCAATGTCCAACTCCAAATCGATGGCAAAACCACCATCAGGGGCAACCTTGCTTACAGACCTCCAGGACTATGCCCCAGTTTCTGCTACACCATCTCCGAATGCATTTCCATGTTCCCTATTGACTCCAAACACTACATCTTCCTCTGAGACCTAAATTATTACCTCAGCCACCTTAATGATGCCAACACCACCTACCTCCTCGAAAGCATGAACAACATCGGCCTCACCCAGCTAGTCACTGACCCCACACACTACACAGGACACACGCTCGACCCCATCTTCACTGCCAGCGACAGAGTTAAGTACAGCCATGTCACCGAGCTCACTTGGAAAGACCATTACATCATCCACTTCACCATCACAGGATCCCCTGGCACCACCACCAAGCATCCCTGCCCTCCACAGTGCAGCTACAACAAAGTATCAGAGAGCCAGTGGCTAACGCCCTCAACACCTCCCACTCTGACACTGCAACCAACCTAGAACAGGCTGTCTAAAACTTCTCTGCCTGAATCTCTGTTTGCACCATAGAGTTGCCCCTGTCAAGTCCACCAAACCCAAGAGACTCACCAAACAGGCCAGTTGGTAAACCGCAGAACTGAAATCCACAAAACGCAACTGCAAGTCACTAGAAAGAAAATGGCACACCAGCAAGGAGCCCAAAGACCAAGCCACCTCAAATCGCCCCTCGATCAATACCGCCAACTACTTAAAGAGCGAGGAGCACCGTGGCAACCGCATCGAAGTCAGCTGGTACCACAGCAAAAAAGTCTTCAACATTTTCAAAGAGTTCTGCAAAACATCATTGTCCCCCAAAAATTCTGCGACACGTTGCCGGACTTCTTCCACAACAAGATCTCCACCATCTACAAAAACGCCAACCCACTGCCGCCGACACCCTCAGACTTCTCAATGCCACAGATGAAAACCTAGATGCAATCTCCAACCACCTGCTCACCAGCTGGGACCAGCTCACCACTCAAAACACCACAGCCATCATGAACTTCGTCCACGCAGGAGCACCCATGGACCCCTGTCCCCACCACATTTTCAACCTCTGGAGCAAAATGATCAGATGCAGCTCACCTCCATCTTCAACTCATCCATAACCACAGCCACCATCCCCGAAGTATGGAAACACACAGAAGTTCAACCACTTCTGAAGTAACCTTCCGCCGACTCCAGTGAACTCAATCACTACTGTCTCATCTCTCTGCTCCCCTTTCCAACCAAAGTACTTGAAAAGGCCATCAACTCCCAACTCACAGAACACCTGGAGATCAACAATCTTCCGGACACCCTTCAATCCAGTTTCCACAACAACCACAGCACCGAAACCGCCATGATCGTTGCCACTGACAACATCAGAACCCTCCTCGACTGGGGAGAAATGGCAGCCCCGATCCTCCACAACCTCTCAGATGCATTTAATACGGTATCTCACCACACCCTTATCAAGAGGATTCATCACATCGGAATCCAAGGAGATGTCCTCAAATGGATTGCATCCTTCCTCACCGGAAGAACCCAGAGAATCCGCTTACCACTTTTCACCTCTGAACCCAGAAACATAATCTGCAGCATCCCTCAGCCCTACACTATTCAACATCTAAATGACCCCCTCGGCCAACATCGGCACGACCCATGGAATGAACATCATATCCTACGCAGATAATACTCAGCTTATCCTCATTATAATCGGAAGACTACTCCACCACGAAGGCCAACTTCCACAGGTGCATGATTGGCATCACCAACTGGATGAATAACAACTAACTAAAACTCAACACAGACAAAACAGAATTGCTGATCTTTGAGAACAATACCTTCCCATGCAACGACTCCTGGTGGTCTGCAAAATTAGGACCAGCACCCACTCTGACAGACCATGCTCGTAATCTTGCCATCATCCTGGAGAGCAAGTTCACTGTGAAAAAACAGATCAATGCAGTCTCTATTGCCTGCTTCCTCTCCCTTCGCATGCTCTTTAAGATCTTCAAATGGCTCCCTGTCAACACCAGACGAACCATAAATCAAGCTCTAGTCACCAGCCGGCTGGACCACAGCAACGCACACTATGTAGGAATCACCGTGCAACTCCTGAAGAGACTACAAACCATACAGAATTCAGTGGCCAGACTCATCCTCCACCTCCCCAAATGGACCCACACCAAACCCCATCTCTAGAAGCTCCACTGTCTCCTCATTCCGAAGAGATGTCAATTTAAGATGCTGATCCACACCTAGAAGGCCCTACACAATCAAGGACCAGCATGCATCAACCACTGACTGAACTTCCACAAACCCTCCAGACATCTGCGCTCTGCTTCCCTCTTCCTTGCACACTCCTTGCATTCGCCAAAGTAACAGTGGAGGACGCTCCTTCTCCTACTTCACGGCGAAATCCTGGAACAACCTAGCCCTTCACCTACGGTCCTCATCCTCTCTGCTGGAATGCTGGAAATGACTCAAGACCTGGCTGTTCAACTGAACCCCTTGACAGTTATGTTTTCAGTGCCTGGATACACTCGCCGGTGATTATCCCCACTCTCTGAATGCTGTTTGATTGATTGATTGATAAACGAGTGAGGAGTTGCAAGGACACCACAAAATTTCAACTTTTAGCTACCGTCCTAATGGTTACCGTACCTTTCCCACAACCGAGAACATCTCTGTTTCTACTTATACCCTCAATATTTCCATCTGCAGCTTTAAATGTCCTTCAATCCTGATTCTATGATAAAGGATTTGCCATCAACATTCACAGATGACATTTTAGTCCTTGAAGTTGCATTTGGGCAAGCAAATAAATGTTATGAATGTGGCCCTAAGTGTTCACTCAAAACTTTACTCAGTGACTGCATTTTGTGTTATTTAATTTTCTATGGCCCATGTTAAATGTATGGATGCTACACAGCTTACTTTCATATCAGTGTTCCCACATTTTAGTTAAATGATCACCAAGTAACATATGTAAATATGATCACAAACAGCATGAGTGGCTGGTATTCACTAAAGCAGTGGGAATGCATAGGCCTGCCAAACTGCTCTAAATACACTGCACATATTCCATTTTAACATACCTGTATATTATTAACATCGCTATAAATGAGAATCATATTAGTTTAGTATAGTAAACATTGCAAACTATGACTTACCTGTCTTTTTTTCCTTTTATGTCTTGATTTGAAAAGTATTTGTGTTGAAGTGTCATTCAGTTTCCAAAATTCTAGACAGAAAGCAAATACATTACAAAGAGCAATACTATTTACTATGTAATGTCAAACTAATTTTGACAGCCTGTATACATATAGATATTTTGCTGAAACTTTGTATGATAATGATATGTGACTGAGCATAAATGTTCAATTTTCCAATGTCCTGCTGCACATTTAAATAGACTTGCCTTGTGTACAACCATCTTAAGAGGGTACAATCGTGCAGAATACATAACTTGACAACATGTATTCCAGAAAAAGGGAAATTGTAACAAAGCATAAGCCTAATTATTAGAAATTGTGTTCCTGGCTGGCACAGGTCTGAATCCTGTCCAAGCAGGAACCACAATCCTAATCAGGGTAAGTCACAAACACACCATAAATTAACCTGTGCTCACCCCCTGGTAGTTTGGTACAGAGCAGTCAGGCCTAACTTAAGAGGCAGAAAAAAGAAATAGAGCTTAATTTAATAAACAAAACAAGACCATAATGATAAAAATCCAATAAGTAGAACTGGAGTTATGAATTTTTAAAGAATAAATTGAAACGTTTTGCTTAGAAGCATAAAGCACCAACCCGGGATGTCTGATCATGCTAGACTAGGTCAAATCTAAAAGTTCAAACTGACCATGATGAAGCACAGGTCAAATACATTCCCAGACAAGTCCTGCTAAAGTTTTACCTTCTCAAGAATTGCGGCAAGAGTCACGGTCATGAGGAAAAGTTTGCCGGGACCAAGGAGAGCGTTGCTGCTCTGCGGGGCGCCAAGAGCCACTGGGCATCGCGGACAGACTGGCTGGACCGTTCACGGTCATGAGTGACAATACTTCCTGTATAAAGACACGAACTAGCACCGGCTTGCACTGATCCTTTGTGAGAACAGCACGGTTCCCGAGCAAACAGGCCTGTTCACATAGAGCCCAAAAACTTGATTTCAGGAGCCAAAAAACACTTCCAAGGGCCCAGGACCTGAAAGGCATCTCTTGGGGGTTAGGAGTTCATTGAAGATGGGTCCAGGAGCTGTGGGTAGCTGGTTATGTCCCTGAGACTCAGATCAGGAGGCCAGCAGACCTTTGAGTCACTCTGGGATCCTGGGTTCAAGACGGGTTCCAGGTCCAGTTCTTCTTCCCCAGGCAAGAGTGCACCAGGCAGCAGGTGGGCACAGCAAGACAGCAGCTCCTTCAGAGCAGCAGTCTAGCAGAGTGGCAGTCCTTTCAGCAGCAAAGCAGTACTTCTTCCCAGCAGAGTATCCACAGGTCCAGAAGTATACCGAAGTGGTCGTGTCTGAGGTCCTTATACCCAGTTGGGCCTTTGAAATGGGGGAAACTTCAAAGAAATGCCTTTGAAGTGCACAGAGTCCCTTCCCTCCCTGCCCTGACTCCAGACTCACAACATGTGGGTATGCAGCCCTTTGTGTGGGGACTGAACACAGCCAGGTGTAAGTGTGAGGCTGTGTCCTGCTCCTTCCTCCCATCCTGCCCAGAACGGCCCATCAAGTCACACCTAAGCACCCTTTGTGAGGCTGTCTAGAGGGACTGTACAACGCTCGGCTGTCATCTAACTCAGACGTGTCTTCAGAGACAGGCAGCAGGCACCAGATGGCTTTAGTGAGAATATGTCAACTTTCTAAAAGAGGGGTGAAACCCCAAAACCGGTCCTAGGATGCTTGTTTCCGGTCCAGGGAGGACTTGGCTTGGCAGTTCGGGCTGGACTGTTCAGGGTCCCGAACGCATTCAAGAATGCAATAGCGGTCCCTCTCCTAAAGAAACCAGGGGACGATCCCCTGAATCCATCGAACTATCGCCCCATCTCCCTGCTCCCCTTCTTGGCTAAGATCTTAGAGGCCCATGTCGCTAGGAGTTTATCCAACTTCATTGACCACTCTGAACACCTAGATCCTCACCAAGCAGACTTCCGGCCTGCTCACTCCACTGAGACAGTAATTCTTGCGGTTTTGGATGCTTTACGAGCAAATGCGGACAAGGGCATCCCTCAGGCCTTGGTGCTTCTGGATCTGTCGGACGCTTTTTGCACGGTCGACCATAAAATCCTGATGGACCGTGTCAGACAGGCCGGCATACAGGGTTCAGCCTTCAACTGGATCAAGTCCTTTCTCGAAGGCCGCACCCAAGCAGTACGCCTTGCCCCTTTCACTGCCCCCAAGATAGCTATCACGTGTGGGGTCCCACAAGGATCGTCGCTGTCTCCCCACCTGTTCGATCTTTACCTCCTGCCCTTGATTCAATCTCTAAGAAACAGGAAGGTTACCACATTCAATTACGCTGACGATCTTCAGCTTGTTTTTACTATTGATAATTCCCCTGACTCAATCAAGGAATTTCAAGCCACCATGCTCCATATCCAGCGTTGGATGGACCTGAACCATCTTAAACTTAATCCGGGAAAGACCGAAATTAGTCCTGCCCGGGAAAGGCCAGATCTTCTGGGGCCCACACTATTGGCCGACTACACTGGGACCTCCCCCCACCCCTTCCCCCTCCGTAAAAAGCCTAGGGGTCACCATAAATGCTGATCTCTCACTCAGAGGCCAAGTAGGGGCAGTGGTCTCTACCTTCTTCTTCCAGCTGCACAAAATCAGGAAGATTAGCCACCTGCTCACTCACACCGCTCTCATACAGGTAGTGATTGCCCTGGTACTCTCTCATCTTGACTTTTCTAATTCTATCTACCTCGGCCTGCCATTGTTTTTACTCAAATGTCTCCAGCTGGTACAGAACCAAGCTGCGAGACTAATCCACAAACAGCCTCGATGGCAATTGGCCAGACCTTTACAATCAAAACTTCACTGGCTCCCTATCGCCCAATGTGCAGCCTTCAAGACAGGGTGCCTAATCTTTAAGGCCCTGCATTGTCGGAGCCCTAAATTCATCAGCTGCATGATATCGAGGCATGTCCCCCCCCGCAATCTACGTTCAGCCCACCTCCAGCTGCTATCTACCCCTGCCTTCAAGCTCAAACGCCAGGGAGGATGTAGGCTCTCCTATCTGGCCCCTAAATTATGGAACTCCCTAATACTTGTAATCCGGTCCTGCAACAACCTCCTGGGGTTCAGAAAAATGCTCAAGACATGGCTGTTTGAGCAGGCTCATGCGTAATTCCGTCTCTGCCTTGACACTGCCCAAAGCAAGCGCCATGAAACCTCTCGGTGTACGTGTGCTATAGAAATTCTTGCTAACATAACATAACATGAGGCAACTGAAGCTCTGCCATTGGGTCCGCCAGCTTACCCTGCTCTTTAGATCAGGTGGGGAAATGCACAGAGGGGCAGACTGGACTTTTGGCATTTTTGGGCAAAACTCCTGTAACTGCCCTTCTCCAAATCGTGTCAAATAAGCACATTTCTACAAGCAAGTCTTGAATTATGCTTATTGACAGCAGGTCAACACAGGCCCAAGAAATCGACTAATCCTTTAGTTATGTTGTTTGGAGTACCAACAACAACAAGCATTGGCAAAGACGATATGCCTGACTTGATGGCTATGATATTTGTAGTTATATGATTAATGATTTTTTATTTAGATTTGTTTACAAACATATGGAAAATGAATAAGGGATAAAAGTGAAAAAAGTGATGTTGCCTAAATGTGACGCTAATTTGTTTGCTATAGAAAAGTTAAAAATCTAAATTTACACTGTGCGCCCCAGGTTGGTGTGTGCTGCATGGGTAATAAGTGGCCCAACAGCACTTGCAGCTAACAGTGCGATTTGAAAACTAGGTGAGAGGACAGGTAGCACTGTGTAAAGAAATAAAGATAAACTTTTGCAACAAAATGGGGCTATAAAAGCAGTAAAAGAAAAACAAAGAAAATTGATTTCTAGTCATTGCTTTAAAGCACGCTCATTTTCAGGAGGATATGCAGGTGTGGAGGAAAAATGCCATAACTCTCACAGTGATAGAAACAATGGCTATAGCTGACCCATTGCCACAGGCTGTAAGGTGTTGTGGATGGAAGCAAAATATGAATGGCACCTGAACAGTTCCAATGGCTGTAAAGGCTCAGAGAGGTGGGCGGGCTCTTGAAAGCTGGAGCTTGGCTGGAGCCAGATGCCCGGCTCGGGCCCTCTTGGATACTTGAGGCCAACAAGAGCCGAGCCCAAACACTCCCTCTAAGACAGGGTCAGCGGACAGAGGTTGTGAAAGCCAACATTCTTTTAAACTGATGCATTATCTTTTTGCAATACTATAACAAGAGTATGCAGTTCCTTCCAATTATGCTGGGCCTATGAGCGCTCCTGCCCCCCCCCCCCTTTTTTTCTTGTGAGATATCTGACCAGTAGACAATGTGTCCATGCTGGTGTTTCAGAAAGTTTTAACAAAGTGTTGGCGTTCATAGTCTGTGAAAACCAGCATTGTGTTAAAACGCTAAAAAAAAATAACAAACACAAAGTCCGATGGATCTCACAGCGGGGAGAGTACAGGGGGTTAGGAGGGGAAGATAGGAATGCAACCTTTGCTTTGTTTTTATGCAGATGCTGGTAAATTAGATGTGAGGGGTGAGGGCAAGAGGTAGAAGGATCTTTGTTTTACGAACAAGGTAATCAGTTCAGTTCAAATAACTTTATTTGATTCTTAGAATCATAAAAGTTTACATATATACATAATATAATAAAAACAGTTAAGAATATTTAAAAAGGTTTCCACATGTTCACTTCCATATATTTTGGTGTACCAATACATTTTTTATCAGCTTTTAAAATCAACATACCCCTCCCCAACATAGTTTGTACATTTGACTAGTTCTAATTTGCATTCCTTTTCACAATTCATAACGTTTTCTGATTAAGAATGCAATTCTGATAAAACTAAGCACTGCACTTGAGATTACAGCTGTAGACAATGACCTCAAGTAGTCAAAGCCTTCCTGATAGGAACAGGGCCAAACAGTTTTTAGTACAGGCTTAAAAGAGCAGGCTCTTGGGTCTGCATAAAGTGAGCAAAGCAACACGAGATGCATTGTGCTCTGTTTGGCCTGATTGTTACAAGGACAAGGGACTAGTCTCTCACACCAACCAGCCTGTTTAGGATAGGCCAATAAAAAGTGCAGAGTGCCCAACAGAAATCTAGTCAACAAAAATCATGACTGTACATGTAAAGTAAAAGACAGATAAAATTTCTAATGTCTTAGCACCCCACCATCCAACATGCCCCGGTCCTGATTAGCCATGCTTAATTCAATACGGTATGCATTTTTAATAATCATTTTCGTATTAGGTTGGATGGTATCTGGGTTGTTATAGTATTCGTCTAGGCCAATTTTATAAAAGGTATCATAATGTGAGATAAAAAAATAAAACACATATGTTCATGGTTCCCATGCTGATTTTTTTTTCCAGCCTAAAAAAAATCAGATAGCGGAAATCACCTCGGAGTGAATACCGGCATCGAGATTGATGTCCGCCTCGCGGCAAGGTCCGCACATGCCTGGCAGACAGCTAAAGTTGTACAGCCAACTCTAAAATAATGGGATGATCAATTTCTGAGACTAAAATACTGACTGAAACTTTGAGAAATGTTGTCTGTGTTGTAAAATATAATAGACACTGTCCTTTGCACAAAAAGTACACTCTATTGTGGCTTACAACCCCCTCCCCCCTCCCCCCCCCCCATGAAAACAGCAGTTTGTACAAGACCTCACTAGCAACAACAAACAAGTACAGGTATTTGAGACCGCAGACCAACATACCCGATGGTAGTTCATCCCGTAGAGATTCCAGCACTTTTGATTTGTAAAGGGAATGGAACTGGAGGCTTTCCTAAAAAGAAAAGGACAGAGAAGATGCCATAAATGAACTGATACACGACAATGATAGAAGCTGATCCTTTCAGCATAAGAAAATTACTTTGTCAATAAATTGGGTTCAAGTTCTCTGAGTAAGGACTGTCTCCTTGGTAACAGCTAACAAGAACCCCACTCTATCATTACCGTTCACTGAGATTGGGTGACATAGCTTACTGCAATACCACCTAGTTGTTCTTTTAAAAAAAAGCTGTCCTGTCTATTACAGAGATACTGGGCACAAATTCAGATTATAGGCATCGAGGGCTGTGCATTGTCCTTGTCGATGCAGTAAAGTGCTGTCGTATAGCAAGGTGCATGTCTTTAGTTTGTTTGCAAGTGCCAATTAGCAAGCAGTGTTAGCCGTTGTAAATCACTGACGAATGCCCATAAAAGTTGGACCTGGAGAACACGCAATACAACCCCTCTATTGATCTTTGGAAAGTATTGCAATGTGTTGCATTGTGGCCACAGTGATTTACAAAGCTATTTTCACATGCTGCGAACAGGTGCTGTGATGGCGCAAAGATAGCCGCTATAAAACAGCCCTGGTTTAGTATATTGGGTCCGTATTACCCAAGAGGCAATTGGTGCCCAGTTGTGCCACTGCACAGTCATACGAGTGCCCGGACCAGTTTAGGCCGTGATGTCTACAGTGCAAGCACTAACTCCATGAATAGGCCTATCTACTACAGGTTGTACAGAAAAGAAACATCAAGCAGCAGTTCACGTGCTGTTCTGTGATACTGTGCAAGGGCCCCTAACATCTGGGGCCACTGGCACCGACTCATGGGGTGTCACAGTGTTGTGCCTGCCTCCCTCACTATCAGTGTCTCGGAGCTTAGTTGTGCTATAGCTAGGTTTGTTTACATAAAATGATATGGGTGGACCTGCAGAATAAACATATGCATCGCCTTGTATAAACAAATTAACCGGTTAATGCAAAAATAGCTTGTAAGCCCTGCTTAAGGCCCGCAAGTCCTGATTCTTGATGAAACATTAGACCAGGCCAAGAGTCACTTGCAGGACACACCTTTAAGGGAGGAGCAATGTCTTATGCCAATGACATGAACCTCAGACGGCTGATGTTGGCATCGTGTCTTGAAGAAGAGTGGTGAATTGTGGATTTTAGCTGAGGGTAATTTGTTTCCCTGTTGGTGGCTAAGGTTTTCTTTGTCATTGATACTGCCAAAAGCAACCTTTGACAGACTAGAAGGAGATACCCTAAATGCAATCACCTTAACGGGCCCTAGATGATCTAACTTCTAAATTTCTCTTGATTTTCTGGGCCACTTGCTGATTACACTGAGATACACAGATTTCCCCACTCTGATTCTCATAGTCAGACATGCACTATTTGCTACCTCTAAATGGAGGCCCACCCCAACCAAAGAATATCCACCCACGGATATTCCTTGCATAGATAGGGGACCAGAAACATTGATTTAGGGAAAATGTCGGACCTGGTTCCTTAGGCAGCGCCCTGCTAACAGTATCTGGCACATTTCTGTCCAATGTTAAGGGTGAAAGGTCATGCAGATCATTGTATTTATTGCTTTAGAATAGTAGAAGAAGCAATTTTATTCTTCTAGTACAAATGCAAAACAACATAGCCCAAAATTCACAGAAAAAAATTAACCAGAGGAGCATGACTCTGATGTAACTGGTTTTGTATCTTCTGTAGGCATATAATGCCGGAGGCCTCCAAAAATGGAGATTGAACAACAGAATATGTTACGAGTAGAATCATGCGCTGGATAACTTGTTAAAAAAGATACATTTATCAAGTCATTAATAACTAAGTAACCAATGCTGTAGATGTTATTTCAGTCCTCGTCTGCTTATGTGTTATTATGTACGTATACTTACAAAGTGCATACGTAGTAAGAAGGCAATGCTGCAATCAGCATAATGATAAGAGGTGTGGAAAAGTTGAAAAATGTGCAAGAGAACAGGTGCACAATGATTTAAGGATGTGTAAGTCTCATGTGGAAGGGAGGGCTCTTGGGTAAACTTCTTAGGTGTGGAAACACGGCTACCTGGAAGGCTCCATATCTGTGGCTGAGATCTTTGAAAAGAGGGGTTTTTATCTTACTTCTAAACTGCAGGAGACATAGGGTTGAGCTAAGATACAAAGGGATGTTCTTCTAAAGCCTGGCTGGAATGCTTGCGAAGGCTTGATTTCTAGTCTTTTATTTTTTCACATTTCTCTATTTCACATTCAGTATTGTGGTTGATCCAGGTGTTTCTTTGGATTGACAGGTTCCCAAATTCCCGCAGACAGCAGCAGGTCTTGAAGATGATGTGAGCGTGAAGTGATAGCAAGCGCAGGTCAGACAGAGTGGGAATGATAGGTTTGAGTTTCTATAGGCCTTTCCCAACGTGCAGCACAATCTTTAGTGAATACAGAGTGAAGCTGGGGATACTGGCAACTAGCCCATTGCCTCATTCCAGGTAGGAGAGATATAAAGCTTTGATGGAATGTCTGAAGTCCAGCTCAAGAAATTAGGGCTTTAGTCTGCCTACCGATGAAAGCTGGTACTGGCCTTTTTATGTTTTCTTGAGTTTGAACAAAAAGGGCACTGTCACTGATGAATCTGGGAACTTTTGTATATTGGGGACTTTGGTATGGCTCCATCCACCTTCCTATCAGACAGCCAGTCTTGAATTTGGACATATTTGGTGTTGCTGGAAATAAGGATGAAGCCTGTTTTTGTTGGATTGAGTTTGAAGAAGACGCATGGCATCCAGGCTTGGATGACAGGGTGTTTACTTGAGTTTGTGTACGATTCTGTTTGCGGAGACTTTCAGACAAATGTTGCGTGCAGTCAGTGTATGGTTGAATCTTCCTTCTTTGGTTGGCAAGAAGTCCAAGAGGATCATGTAGAGATTGAAAACCAGCACGAGATGGAGGTCCAGTAATGCACTCTGGGTGGACATTATTGAAGTGTGTGGTTCCAGAGAAGTTCAAAAGATGTTGTCTATGACTTGATGATTACCAATGTTAAAAACTGCTGCAAAATAAAGTGGGACCAGAGGGATGCACTGCCATTTTCTCTCATGTCATGAGTATTGTCCATAACTTGAATTGCTGTCATCTCAGCGATGTAGAGCGTTGTTGAGCTGGACTGTTAGTCATGAAGGTTATTGTTGTCAATTTAGCTTTGTGGTTGGATGGTGAATTCTTTCTAAGTTAGCTTCCCATGGAATAGCAAGTTGGAAATTGGTCAATAGTTGACAAGATTGTCAGGGTCAAGAATTACTTTCTGCAGTAAATGCACAATGTATTCTGTTCTGGGAGTGCTTCTGAATACACCCTGTGCAAAGGAGATATTGAGTTATTGAGGAGTGGTGTAAAACTCTCTTCAGAGATGGACTTTACAGTAGAATACACCAGGGTGTAATATATTTATATGGAGTGCTTAGGGGTGGGAAGGATTTCAGTGAGGTCTTCATTTTGGTGTACCTAGACAGATATTCACTTTGACATGCGGTATGTTGAGTTGGAGGAGTGCTGGTAACTAATTGATGCTGTCAATCTTGTCGACCCAATCAGTGAACTGACGAATGGCATGCTATTGTTGTGTTGTGGTATCTCAGGGTCTGCAAGTGGACTGTCACTATGTCTTATTAACATGGCACCTAAACTTTTGGAGGGGGGACTGTGGCTTGGATGGGGAAGATGACAGATGCAAATCCTTGCAGCTCCAATCAAGGCCAAGAACATAACATCTATGGTACATACTTTTAAATGCTGACAATGCTTTAACAGCAAGGTATGGCACCTGGAATGTTCAGGCACAATTAGAAGTAGCCACCCCAGGGTGGAATGCAATACTCTTGCAAAACGTAGAGGAAATGTGCCTCCAACTTCCTCATTAATGCAACGTGCAAGGGAGGCTTCAGCAGGGGAAGATGCAGGCCTACTACCACCGCCTGAGTTACAGAGGCCGGGAGAAATAGGAGAAGCACTTTGGAGGTGGAACACCTTGCAGGGGTAAGATGAGCAAAACAGATGGCAGAAAGTGAAACTGCTCAGGAAGGGAATGAGCAGTCAAGAGGACTGTGAGCAGGATGGGTAGCCGAAACTGCAAGGTTGTGTATTAGGAAATGAGAGGCGCTCCAGCTGAGGGGAATCCAAGAGGCAGTGAGGGAGATGTTTCGTCACACGGAGAGCACACATGTTGCCTGCCACACATGATCCACTGAAAGCACAGAAGACAAGCGAGAATGCTAGCAGCAGGCTATGAAGTGAAAACAAGCTACAGAGCCAGGCCCAAAGCCAACAAATGAGAGACCTAAGACACGTGGATCAGAAGAAATGCCCAACAGGAGGGGCAGGTGGCTGGGGAGGTATGTCTGGCAGTGTCAAGACAAAGCAAGCAGACAGCACAGAATGATGCTCCCTGGAAAGAGAAGCAATGGTGCACAGAACTATAAGTATAGAGTGTGATTCAGAAAGATCACAGTCCGGAAAGGGACTGGTCTGCTGGCTGACTTACTCTCAGGACCAGCCATGGATTCAGCTCTGCCACACAGGGTCTGAGCTAGGTGACCCAATGCACGGGGGGAAAACCCAAATTTGCACCTGGAGGTGCACATGAGGAGATGTCCATTAGTGTGGGGTCACACATGAACAGGGGCCATGGGGGTATATGAGGGGAGACTACTAAAAGGAATGAAGAGAATGGCAGGGTGCCACAGGGAAAGAATGGAGGACAGCATCAATCTGCAACTAGGGGAATGAGACAGACCTGCCGCAGTAAGAGAGGTGAACCACAAAGTTTGGGGTCACCAGAGTGACTGCCAGTGTGTAATCATCGCTCTTCCACTGGACAGACAGTTGGCTAATCATCAACAACCCTTGCCAAAGATATTGGGGTCAATGCCTCCAAAACCCACCACTAGAGCAGCCGCGGTCGCTGCAGGTAAGAGCGGTGGGGCGGTGGAGCCGGGTGGGGGGTATTTCGAGAGACGACCACAGGGGAAAAATAAATAAAAAATTCATTTTCCCTCGTGGTGTTTTCCTGAAATCCCCCCCCAGCCCGCCTCACCGCCTCGCCGCTCTCACCTGCAGCGGCCGTGGCTACACTAGAGGACAAAAGGATAATGGCAGCTACTGCACAAAAACTGTAGCCTGTGGGTAAGGACAGTCCTGACATCCAAACATGGCTGCTAAATCAGCAAAGAGAAGTCACTAAAGAGGAATCTCACTAACTAGAAACACTTAAAATGGCTCCTCCAAGGAACAAGAAATGAATGGAAAGAGAACTTAAAACTTGAACTGCTAGAAATTTGCTAGGGCATTATGGAAATTGTATCCTCACTGAGGTTAAATGTTGCCGAGTTGAGCAAAGAGTGGATGAAATAGTGGAGAAAACAACAACTCTGGAAAGAGAGAGGTCACCTGTCAGTAGAAATGCTTGCAGTTAATAAAGACCAAATCTGCACGTTGATGAACAAATGTGAAGATGTGGAAACCTGTCCTGGACACAAAAATATTAGGATGCAAAACATTAAAGAGAAAGCAGGTAATAATACCAGAGATTAAATTAAAATCCTATTTGCTCAGATTCTAACTTTAAGCAAGGAGAAGTGGGCACTGGGGGCATACATGAAGTAGGGCAAGGAAAGTTGCCATGAAGCCCACACCAAAGGATATTCTAGTTAGGAAAACTTCCTTTTTTCTGAAAAATGCCATTGATGGAAGGAGTCCAGCGCCAGGCACCTATAACATACAATAATACATAATCATTTATCACAAATAACTCTCATGAAAAGACGGGTCTTTGAACCCTGATAATGCATTAATGGACAAAACAAAAACAGAATCTGGTGAACTTTTTCATGCGGACTCCAATTTCAGGTAGGTGAAAAGGTCCATTACATAACGTGGGTACAAAGAGGCCTGAAAGCGCCTGGTATCGAAATGCTGGACGAAACCATTGCCCAATCGAGCCAATCAATGGACAGGGAACGCACAAGACACATGCCAGACTGGCAAAACAATGTTAATGCTTGAATAGGAGATGGAAAACTGACATAGCTAAGAAAATGGTGCAGAAGGCTAAAGAAGACTTTAGAAATCCAGCGACACTTCAGGAAACTCCAGAATATATAGGCAACAGTAACCCAGACAAGAAAATCTGACCAAAACTGCAACATAATGTTGAACACTGGTTCAGCCAGGGAGGAAGCATTCAACTTGAGTATGGAAGGAGTTAAGTTGGTCACAGGTATCTGTGGAATTGAGCTCAAATCAGAGCTCTGGTTAACAATAATCCATGTTTTCCATACTGAGGAGTTGAGTTCAAGTCAGAATTACTGTTAATGATGTTGCATGTGGATATGTCAATGGCTGTATTAGTGAGTTAAAGGGTGTATGAGTGGCAGTATGGGTGAGCAGGTGGATGTGTGTGTAGATCTATAAATCAGACAGTGGGTGTGTAAGTACTGGTATGGGTCTGTGAATGGGTTTGTAAATGGTTGTGTGGGAGTAGCAGTGGGTTTATAAAAGATTCTACAGTGGTATGAGTGGGTGCATCAGGTTGGTGTCATTTTCCCTTGTCCTGACACAGTCCACTGAGAAACAGCATAACCTTCTTTTTCTAATACTTCAATCAGGGCACCTATGCTGGACCTCCCTCTATGCTGATAGAGGAAAAAGCCCCACAGTCCCTTCTTTGTGTATTGATTTCAGCACGGCTAAACCCCGTGGGACTTTGTTGGTGGGTAAGACCTGTTCTGTCACCCGCTAGCTCTACATTCGAGTGGTAGTTCCTATTTTATTCTATCTTCCCCACGATTCCCTGAAAACCCTAACATGGAAGGTCAGGGTCTAGGCTATGGAGAAGATCTAGCAGCAGAGATATTGAGGGCCCCATCGATTCTGGGAGCAGATAGTCGTGGCGCTACGGGAAGCCAGTCGGAAGATTGGCAGTCTCTCTCAACCATGAAAAGAGAATGGGTTAGGATAACCCTGCAAGGAGCACTAATGACGGAATACTTAAGGGCCAATATATCACCCAATGGTTTGGTTGTCAAGAACTTTCCAAGAATCTTCTTGGAGGATGTCTTGTTCAAGACAGAGTGCTCCCAGATCTCATGGAAATGCACGAGGGACCTACTTATACTGGTAATCAGCACGGCTAAGAGGCTAGCCGATCAATTACTGGCACAGATACAAATAGCTGAGAGTACCCTTAAAAGTGCGCTACCAGGCCCCAGCTTTAAATCCAAACTCACAGAACTAAACAACGAGATTGCTGAACATAAGGAATACCTTATGAAGCAAAAGGTGGTCAAACTTGAGAAAGATATCCGGTGCTTTGACAAAGAGAAGGTATACCCATACCTCAAGCAGGATTTTGTACCACCTGACTTGAGTAATCTCTCAGATACCAGCACAAATTCCACCAGATGGGGCTCATCCAGCAATAGTGACTCCAGCGGAGAGAACTGGAACACTAATCAAACTAGAAGGGGTGGTAGCAAGGATACTTTGGGTACCAGCCACCACAGTACCAGGGACCAGCTTACTGGCAATACCCCACATACCCCCAGGGCCCACTTCAATTCGGCCCCCCAGGCATGGGCACTCACCGTGTGGCACTGTTTTTAAAACCTTTTATTATGTTCTTAACTTTGGTGGCTTTCACAATTCACTGATTAAAAAGCTAAATTAGAGTCACAAGGGAAATGATACTGTATATATACCCTAATGTGTACCTCACCATTATGACCAATGTCACCCTTTTCTCCCCACACAGGTAGTTCCAGGTTTGACAGGTACACGAATAGGTAGTAATTTGGTTGATGTGAGTATGATGCCATGTCGCCAACCTTAGAGTGTAGATAGTCTTCACAGTATAGGTCCTGACGAATCGCATGTAGACTTTTACTTTAAGCAAGAAACATGTTAACCTCATTGCACCAACAGAGACGCTTAGACCTAAGACATAATACTTAGCCAAGCGTCGCATTGTTCATTTTTAACTAGGGTAGGAGACTTATTGATTAAAAATTATTCTCACAGGTACTCCGAGCCTTATTTTAAATCACACACTCAATCCATACATCTACCTAGTTCTGGCCCCTCACCCCCACTTCACCATATGGCTATTGGAAGAAGATCTCCGCTATAGTGCCCCTACTACAGAGAGCCCGTTGGGTATTGTACTGCCGACGCAACGAGAAGCAGTGCAGATGATGAAGCATGACACCCGATTGGGTGTGTGAGGGCATTACAATCCAATAAATGGACCCCCAACTCTGAAGCAATGCGGTCAGGTCGGTGTCATTTTCCCTTGTCCTGACACAGTCCACTGAGGAACAGCATAACCTTCTTTTTCTAATACTTCAATCAGGTCACCTATGCTGGACCTCCCTCTATGCTGATAGAGGAAAAAGCCCCACAGTCCCTTCTTTGTGTATTGCTGTGGTGTATGTCATCACTGATGTCATGAATGATGTCATTTGAGATGCCATTAGTGATGTCATCAGTGATGTCACTGACCATGTCATGAGTGATGTAATATGTGAGGTCGCAAGTTATAGTTAACTCAGCTAACTATAACGGCTGAATTTCTCTGGTTCTGTATGAGTAAAATCTGACCCTAACTATAACGTCCCTGTAACCTTTAGTTTTTTTAATGAATATATATATATATATATATATATTCACTGAAAAAACATAGGTTTCAGGCATGTTATAGTTAGAAATTAGCATTTTAAAAACCTTAGAAATTCACTGAAAAAAACACAGGTTTCAGGGACGTTATAGTTAGTTGGACATTTTACTCGTACAAAACCAGTGAAATGTGAAATTCGGCCGTTATAGTTAGTTCAGCTAACTATAACTCGCACCCCCACAATGCACTGCTGATAATGTCACATATTACATCACTCATGACATGGTCAGTGACATCACTGATGACATCTCAAATGACATCACTGATGACATCACCCAGTGACTGCGTGTTTCTGTAAAATTTAAATATGTTTAATATATATAGACCAAGGTGTATTGAAGAATGAGTGGGTGTATGAGTGTCTGAATGAATGATTTAGTAGGTGCATGACTGGCTCTATAAGTGAGTGATTAAAAGTATCTTACTGAATGCATGGGTTAGTGACTAAACTGTGTGAATGTCTGTATCAGTCTGTCTGTTGGTGTGTAAGCAGCTGCATGGGTTGGTGAATAGCTACATGAGTGTCTATATGGGTTATTGATTGGTTGTCTGAGTATCTGTATGGGTGCCTGAGTGTTTGTATGGGTGGGGGGTGTGAGACTCTGTGCATAGATGTGTGAGTGGGTGATTCACTAGGTGTATGGATTCAAGAGTGCATCTGTGGTGGACTGTATGGGTAGGTGAGTGTGTGTATGGGTGTGTTGGTGAGTGAATGGATGTTTCAGTGGTACATGTGTGAGTAATTACAAATGTGAAAGGCAGTATGTCTGAGTGTTGAAGTATATAAATGACTATATGTGAGTGTGAGTGATTGTGAGAGTAACTCTATGGATGAGTGACTATTGTAGGAAGGTGGAATCTGACTGCTGGTTGCCCCCACTTTTTTCCTGGTGTTTTGCTGATTTTTGACTTAGTTTGGCTGGGAACCTGCTATTCAGGTCCCCAGCCTATCTGCTTTCTCTTATAAATTGATTCCCTGTACTTTAGGTACACCACAGATTGGATCCTGAGGTACCGTTGTGAGTCCCTAGTATATGGTATACTATGTAGTATTATGACACCCTTGGAAAGCCACCCAAAATGACACCACAGGTCTGCTACTGCAGCCTGGGTAAGGTGGGCAAGCACCCCTTGCTGTGATATGGGTTACCTATATTACTACATATATACTCACACATAAACATATAAGTCACTCCTATGGCAGGCCTTATCAATCCTGAAGGCAGAGTGCTTTCTTCTTATGTGAGAGGGTGCCCCTGCATGAGCAGAGCCCCTCTGCAGTGTTTGGAGACCCTTCTCTGATGCTGTTTGTAATGCAGCCTGACCATATACTCTTAAGTGCATTATAACCTCGCGGTAAATGCTAACTTTGGGATGGCTGCACAGAAACATGTCGTATTTGGTGTCAAACGCTTTGGAATCCTACCCCCCCCCCCCCCCCGCCAGTTCTTGGGGTAGAATTCCACCCTTCTAGAGGGAAAGACATGGTAGTACTGGGTTACCAGGTAGGAACTTAACAGAGCCCTGGCATCACAAAATGGATGCTGCAGCCACAGACACGGGTCTGGCCTCCTGCTGCTGACCGAAACTCCGGCAGGGGAGGCCTGGACAATAGGTTTCCTGTCACAGGGAGGTGTAACCACCTCCCAGACAGGCTGATGTGTATTGGGGCTGGGTGGGAGCACTCTCTGAGTACTTTGAAGTCCTGCACTGGTGGCAAATTTGGTGTCCATGTGCATAGTCCAGCTCAAACCGGTTCAGGGGCTTCCAGTCCCTGCTCTGGCGCAACACTGGACAAAGGAAATGGGTGTAACCACCCCTCTTTCCAAGCCCTCCCATAGGTGGGTCCCCAGAGCTAGTCCAGCCCCTTCCTTAGATATAAGTAAGGAACCTCTGTAACCAGAGCTTTAGATATCCCTGGACGAAACTCTGAAGCTGAATCCTGGAACTTCGACTCTCTACTCAAGACTAAAGGACTGAAGAAATCTCCCTTGGGGTCAAGGAGTGGCTCCCCTGCTTAGCAGGCACCAACGAAGCAATTTGCCAGTCTGCATTATCGAAGCTCCCGCCGGACTCCAAAGCATTTGCAGCCCAGGAAGAGGATTTCCAGACATTTCAGAGGCCGACCAGAGTCCCCAGCAAAGCTGAGACCCGCAGCCCTCGTGAGTAGTGTGGAACCGGAACTCCTGGTCACGGTGCATTTCTGCAAGTGCATTGACTTCTCGACGTCTCTTGAAGTCGTCCTTGGCCTCACTTGTAGCCCCCACCTCGAGCACTGAATCCACCAAAGATTGTCGGCCTAGTCACCCTGAGTGACCCGTGGGCGGCCATTTTGTGTTTCGTCTCGAGGTCCCTTCGTGATCCCTCTCCCTGGTCCGTTGACTGGTGGGTCCCTGAGGGGGTAACTTTGTATTTCCTTGTGCTTCACTGGTTGCTCCAGACGTGCCCTGACTCCCAACCAAGTGGTGAGTCCCACAGTCCTTGCTGGTCTGCACCGAAGCATCTTTCTCGTTTCTACGTGGGGTGCTGTTGCCAAGGCTTGTTGTGTCCAATCCGGGCACCGACGCTGCAGCACTCGACAGCTCGAATCCAGCTCCTGGTCGTCCTTGATGCCTCCGGGTCCCCGTGGCTGAAGAGTCAAGCTTCACCTTCTTGACCTGAAATCACCTGACATCGGTGGGCATCTGTCCATCGCCTTCCTGGTCACTGGGTAGTGACCCAGACTCTGTCCCCTCTGCTTTCAGGTTCTTCTCATCTTCGATCCAGGCTTGGATCTCTTCGGACACTTCACATCTTCCCAGCAGCAGCACTTCTTCGCCAGCTCCCATTGAAATCGACAACGCGACCTGACACCAAAAGACACCTATGCCCACGTCTTCCCTGGGTGAGGTAACACGAGTACTCCGGTGCTCCCATGGGTGCTAGCCCTAGAACGTCCTTAGTCCAAAAGAGTTTGGTCTTAACTCAATTCTAAGTGTCCCTAATCTTTAAAAATCTAACCGTGACTTTCCCCATAGAAGCTAATGGGAGCTCGCAGCTGTGTTCACACGGCCCCCGTGGGTGCCCGGTGTCAATACCTTGGGTGGTTCCTTGGGGTCCCAGCGATTCTACAGGCCCTAGGTCTTGTGTCTAGTTAAGTCGTGGTTCCTGTACCACTATTTTAGTATATGGTTTGGCTTGCTCCTAGGGCCTGACATGTATTTGTGCTATTTTACTGCCATATTTGAAGTGTAACTTATGTGTTTTGACCTCTAGTCTCATAAAGAGACTAGGAGGGTGTGTTTAGTAATAAATACATATATTTTAGACATATACCTGGTGTGGTTATCTTTCATTTAGGCACTCAAGAGATTATAGACTGGTAAAACAAGCTGCTTTACATTGCTTCAATTAATGATAATGGGGTAACCCAGTAACCCTCAGAACCTGGGTGTATATGCAAAACAAAAACAGTGGTTCTGTCAGGAGTCACAAAATCTTAGTTTCTGAATGCACTTAATACAAATCATAAGTGGTTTCACTTATCATCCAATGAAGGGAACTAAGCACACACATAACAATGAAAAAAGTATAGAAATTGAATTCCTTTTTGCTTTTTTTATACTTTAAGAACAAATATATATATATATATATATATATATATACACACGGCTGTCCAACGAAAAAATTAAAGCACAAGGACTGTGAGGCAATTTAGTGACTGATCGTGTTTAGTGACATGGTGCTGAACACAAAAAAACAACACATATAACACATATTATCACAAATGAACAAAATAATTTTTTAACATAAAATAGTCCAACATTAGATACATAGACCACAACAGGATATAATATTCCTTATTTCTAGTTGTGGGGTTGCGTGGACAGGTTGAAATAGCAACGTCGACGTTTTGACCCTATGAAGTAGTGCAGAATTGTAAACATCCAAGGCGGGTCTTCATCAGGACAGGAAAGGATATGACAGCCTGTGAAATCAAAAGTTGAATCAAAACTATGTGTGTGTTTATAAGTAAACTTAAATGTTTTTTAGCAAGAACAAAGGACGGCAGGCTGCTCACCTAATTGCAAGGAAGTAAGTTGAATGACTTCCCTGTGTCTTATTCGTGGCGGTGTCAGCCGACACCCCACAGGATCGTCTGTTCTGTAACGGACAAAGGAAAACTGTCCAGGTATTGGTTGAAAGCTCCAAAATAGATCCGCAACCAGAAACGATTGGTCTTCCTGGAGGTTTTTGTAAGTTTTTGTGCACTTTCGGGATGGTGTAGATCGTGGGGATCCTTGGGTTCGTTTTATTAAGAAACTTAAACTCAGGTTCTGAGAGGAATCCTTTCTCTAGGCCCTGGCTTGTAAGGTCTTTTATCAGCTTAGCTATTTCCTTGGTAGGATCACGTGGGATGCGGGTGTAGCTAGTTTCACAGTTGAGTTGTTGGTTAATCTCCTCTATATAGTCTTCTGTCTTCTGGACCACAACTGCACCCCCTTTGTCTGCAGTCTTTATCTCTCATTAGCACACCTCTATTTTATTAATTCTGACGGGCTTACATCAATTGTTGTTTTCCCACTAGCGCTCCTGTAAGCACCGCGATTCATACCCACACTTTGACTTCACGCGGACCGTTCACTTTTCAGGCTCCGCGGGTTAAACCAATACCGCGTTAACGCTACTGGCTCCGCCCTACTCCCCCATCGTTACAGTTCAACGGGTTTGGCGAATATAGATATGCTGCCAATCTGTAGAAATACTCGGATGCGCTAGCGCCCTCGTGTAATATACCTCATGTCTTGTTAACTCACCATTTTTTTCTGCTAGCCTGCCTGTAAGCACCGTGCTTCATACCCACAGCTTGATCTAATGCGAACCGTTCACAATTTACAATAATACAGCGTTCCAGCACTCTGTGCATTGTTATCATTTTAACTCAGCATACCCCACTCAAGTCTTCCCATGGTTACAGCTCAACAGGCTTGAAAATATAAATACAGCTAATCGGGAGAATTACTTCTGCTTGCTAGCGTCCTCTTGTGACATACCTCATGTCCTTTTATCTCACTTCCCGTCTCCTTGGCTCACTTTACACTGGCCTCGACCTGCTGCATTTAATGGTGTTTATGCGCATTCCCTGGCGGCTAAATACATGCCCTCCTTTCATCCACAGTCTTTGGCGATCGCTAAGGTGGCACCATACCCCTTTTCCATCGGCTGGAGAAGTGTCAAATAAACCTTAAAAGTACTTGCAAAGGTATGTGTAC
This sequence comes from Triturus cristatus, assembly GCF_964204655.1. NCBI lineage: Eukaryota > Metazoa > Chordata > Amphibia > Caudata > Salamandridae > Triturus > Triturus cristatus. Next base: position 312,421,251 of record NC_140593.1, on the reverse strand, counting down.
AACCAACACCTCCCCCCTAACTCCACACTTCCTATGAATACTGAATAGGCTATTCAGATGGATGCCTAACAGGCACCTCATTTTCCTTTGTCCGTTACAGAACAGACGATCCTGTGGGGTGTCGGCTGACACCGCCACGAATAAGACACAGGGAAGTCATTCAACTTACTTCCTTGCCATTAGGTGAGCAGCCTGCAGTCCTTTGTTCTTGCTAAAAAAAATTCGCTTTACTTATAAACACACACATAGTTTTGATTCAACTTTTGATTTCACAGGCTGTCATATCCTTTCCTGTCCTGATGAAGACCCGTCTTGGATGTTTACAATTCTGCACTACTTCATAGGGTCAAAACCTCGACGTTGCTATTTAAACCTGTCCACACAACCCCACAACTAGAAATAAGGAATATTATATCCTGTTCTGGTCTATGTATCTAATGTTGGACTATTTTATGTTAAAAAATTATTTTGTTCATTTGTGATAATATGTGTTATATGTGTTATTTTTTTGTGTTCAGCACCATGTCACTAAACACGATCAGTCACTAAATTGACTCACAGTCCTTGTGCTTTAATTTTTTCGTTGGACAGCCGTGTATATATATATATTTGTTCTTAAAGTATAAAAAAAGCAAAAAGGAATTCAATTTCTATACTTTTTTCATTGTTATGTGTGTGCTTAGTTCCCTTCATTGGATGATAAGTGAAACCACTTAGGATTTGTATTAAGTAAATTCAGAAACTAAGATTTTACATTGCTTCAAGACTTAGCCTGAAGGCTGCTCTCCATAGCTACCACTAAGATAGCTTTCAATAAAGGTTGTCTTTAACCTATAACCAATAAGGGGTTGTTTGTACTGGTACAGGGTGCCCACTATAACTAGTGGACAGCATATACCAGGCCAACTTCTCACACATATGATAGTCCTGTACTGATGAGTGACCGAAAGTATGAGTGACTGTATGGATGAGTGAGTGGAGGGGTGTGTAGACCTAAGAATCATTGAGTGAGTATGTAGTTATTGGTGTTGGAATGTCTATGGTTTTGAGAATGTCAGTCTGTAATTTAGAATGGGTGTATCAAAGGTTATATTAGGGTGTGAGAAGAGGCATCAAATTATCACGTGAAAGAAGTCATCAGTGATGTCATTTGATATGTCATCAGTGATGTCACTGACCATGTCATGAGTGATGTAATATGTGACGTCATCAGCAGTGCATTACGGGGGCGCGAGTTATAGTTAGCTGAACTAACTATAACGGCCGAATTTCACTGGTTTTGTACGAGTGAAATGTCCAACTAACTATAACGTCCCTGAAACCTGTCTTTTTTTCAGTGAATTTCTAAGGTTTTTTAAATGCTAATTTCTAACTATAATGTGCCTAAAACCTATGGTTTTTTCAGTGAATTTCGAAGTTTGTTTATGCTAATTTCTAATTATAAAGTCCCTGAAACCTATGGTTTTTTCAGTGAATTTCAAAGGTTTTTTAAATGCTAATTTCTAACTATAACGTCCCTAAAACCTATGGTTTTTTCAGTGAATTTCTAAGGTTTTTTTAAATGCTAATTTCTAACTATAACGTCCCTATTAAGTCCCTTTGAATCCTGAGGGTCCCTGGGGACCAACTAGCCCACCAGTTACCTCCAGTAAGCGCCACAGAGCTGCGTTGTAGAGAGGTGTTCCCCTTTTTACTCCACGCTGCAAACGCGGCTTCTAGTGCACTGCTCCTCGGAGGATGAAGTCCACTTGTGTCCTGAGGTCCTCAGGACACAAGAGGACCTCATCGCCCCACCAGCAGTGCACCAGAAGCCACATTTGCAGAGTGGTTTAAAAAGGGATAAGGCCTCGGACCACCTCTCTGCAACACAGCTCTGTGGCGCAAACTGGAGGTACCTGGTGGGCTAGTCAGGGGGCACATTTGCAGTGTGGTGGAGAAAGGGGGCGTGGCTTCCGGCTAGATGCCGGCTTTAAAAAAAAAAAAATCTTACAAGGGGGCTGTGTGGCCCCCATTCTTTTACAGTTTTGGGGCCCTGATGACCCCATCCCCCAGGACCTGACCCCTTTGTATTCCTTTTTTTTTCCTTTTTTTAAATCGGGAAGGGGTTGTGTGGCTTTAGGACCCCCTTTACTCGAGCCCCGCTTGACGAATCACCCCGAAACTTTCAACACATAAACTGAGCGGTCCAACCCTGGTATTTTTGGAAAGTTTCACGAAGGTTCGTCAAATGGCGCCAAAGATATTGTCAAACCAAAAAATGCTTTTCCTGTGGTAACTAGGTCCTAACTATAACTACCTACTGGCAACCGTAGCTTTTTTTGTTACAAGGGCACGAGGTTTGCAATCCCTGCTTGGGTGATGGGCTACATGAAGACTGATTTACCCCCATTAAATCCTGCTGTGCTGGTGACTGCGGTTAGGCAGCACAGCAGGAGGCTCTTCTATCAAGTGAGCTCTGTCCCAGGTGTGATGAGAGTGTGTGTGTGTGAACATGAGCCTTCACAGCATAGTGGCCCTCTCTCAAAACTTGGACATGTATTTTTTTTAAAGTGTCGGGACGCTGGGACAGTCCTTGGAAAAAAAACAGGACAGTCCAGGCACATTCTGGACATCTGGTCACCCTAACACAGTTTGCACTCATCCACATACATGTTCGTGGAAATATCTCAATTTTTTAACACTAGGGAATGCATAGACCATTCCTTACTGTGAGAAGTTGGCCTGGCATATGCTGGTCACTAGTTATAGTGGCCACCTTGCACCAGTCAAATTCGCCTCTTATGGTAGATAGGTTTAAGACAACCTTTTAAAGAAAGCTATCCTAGTGGTAGCTGTGGAGAGCAGCCTTCAGGCTAAGTCTCAGAGGAATGTAAAGCAGCTTGTTTTACCCTATAATCTCTTGAATTACCAAATGAAATGGCACCACACAGGTATATATATCAAATATATATGTATGTATTTAATACTAGACACACTCTACTAATCTCTTTAGGAGATTAGAAGCCAGATACACATTCAAATGTCAACGTTTCACAATAAATTAAGCACAAATATGGCTGGAGCCCTAGGGGCGTACCAGACCATATACTAAAACAATGGTATAAGAATGTCGACTTGCAAAATGACAAGGCCTAGGGCCCGGGGAATCGCTGGGGCTTCACTACTGCAGTGTTAGCAGGTAAGTAACAGGCCCACGGGAGACGCATGCAGTGTGTGAACACAGCCACGGGATCCCTATTGATTACAATGGTGCAAGTCGCGGTTTGATTTTTAAAGTTTTAGGGTACTTCGAGGAAGTCTACAAGTAAGCTACTTACAAAGTAAGTACTTCGAGGGCCAACACACACTAGGGCACCAGAGTGCTCAAGTTACCTCACCCAGGGAAGCCGGGTGCATAGGTGTCTTTTGGTGTCGGGTTGCGTCGCTGTTTTCTATGGAGACCAAAGAAGACTTGCTGCTTGCGTCGACTGAAGAAGTGTCCAGTGGAATCCAAGGGTGGATTCAAGATGCAGAAGACCTGAAAATTGAAGGGACAGTGTTCAAAGTCACTTGCCAGTGACCGGTGGCCAGGAAGATGGATGACCACAGATGTCGGGTGATTTCAGGTCGTTGATGGTGTTTTGACTCTTTGCTCACGAGGTCCAGGAGGGATCGACGATGACCAGCAGCTGGATTCGGAGTGTCCCACAACGTCTGCAGCTGACTGCGGTGTTGGCAACCGGATTGGAGCCAACAAGCCTTGGAAACTGCAAGTCTTGTGTAAACTGAAGAAAGTCGATGGTGCAGACCAGCAAGGTCTGAGGGACTCACCCAGCAAAGGTAAGTGAGGGCAGGCCTGGCGCAACCAGGGGAGTCCTTTGAGTCGATAGGAAAGTCTTTGGGGGACCCACTAGCCAACAGGCAAGTGATTGCAAAGACGCCTCTTCAGGAAATGTTTCACAGGAGCCCACGGTCATTCGGGACGGGGTAGGCCTCTGATTTTCGCTGTAAAACCTGCTGGAGGCTTGGGCCTCAAATGGTCCAGAGCCCAAGTTCGTAGAACGTTCTGAAAGGATTGCACTCGACAATAGTGCATGGTCCCTGGGTATTGCTGTTCCTCGTCACTTGTGGGGTCCACTCACCACAGCTTTGCTGGGGACTCACAATGGCCGTCGAGAAGTCAGGAAATCCACTTCCAGGGCAGCCGGGCCTTCGAAATCCGGTGGGAGCGGGAAAGTTTGCAACCGTTGATTAAGGTTTTTGGTGCCTGCCAAGCAGGGGAGTCACTCCTTGACTCCAAGGGAGATTCTTCTGTCTTCCAAAGATAGTGGAACATTGAAGGGCCAGGATTCTTCTTTGTAGAGCATCATCCAGGGTTATCTGATTTGCAATGGCAAAGTTTGCTAACTTATAGTGAAGATAGGGGAGGCACTAGCTCTATGACCACTCCTCTAGGAGGGTCAGGGGAGGGGTGGTTACACCCACTTCCCTTTGTCCAGATCCACGCCAGAGCAGGGACAGGTAGCCCCTGAACCGGTTTGAGCTGGCATATGCACAGAGGAGCCTACTGCTCCCCCAGTGCAGGACTTCAAAGCACTCTAGGAGTGCACCCACCCAGCTCCAATACACTAAATCCTGTCTGGAAGGTGGTGACACCTCCCTGTGACAGGATGCCTTTTGTTGGGCTTCCTCCACTGCGAGTTTCAGTCAGCAGCAGGAGGGCAGCCCAGTGTCTGTGCTGGTGGCATCCATTTTGTGATGCCAGGGCTCTATAGGATTTCTATCGTGTTGCATGTCGTCCCCTCTAGAAGGGTGGGATCATGCTCCCACATCATGGACTGATGTGGGGGTATCATTCCAAGTTGTTTGACACCAAACATGACATCTTTTGATGCAGTCCTTCTAAAGTTAGCATTTTAATGCATTTAAGAGTATATGGTTTAACCACATCCACAAACAGCCATAGAGAATAGACTCTGGTAGCTGCAGAGGGGCCCTGCTCAGGCAGAGGCACCCCCTCACATTATAAACCAAGCACCCTGCCCGCGGGATTGATAGGGCCTGCCATAGAGATGGCTGATAGGTTTATATGTGTGTGTATGGTGAGATATAGAAACCTATATTTCAGTGAGGAGTGCTAACACTACCTCACACAGGCTGCAGTAGCAGGCCTGTGGTGTCAGATTGAGAATGCTTCCCAAGGGGTCCCATAATACATGCTGCAGCCCCTGGTAGGCCTGTGAAGTGCCTATGCCCTAGGTACCTAAGGTACCATATACTAGGGGCTCATAAGGTACCACAGTATCCAATCACTAGTGCATCTAATATGCACACCAAGTCGTTTGGAGAGAACAGAGAGACTGGGGCCCTGATTAGCAGGGATCCAGCCAGACTATAGCCAGAAACCAGTGTATACATCAGAAAAAAAAGTGGGGGCAACATAAGTGCAGATCCTACTCTCCTACATTTACTAATGGCACAATCTAATTGTTAAATCATCAAACTATAAGATCATATACATGCTCACTGGCAAATCTGCCTTGTTAGCCAATATCACTTTGATCCAGTGTGAAAGCTGATCAGTCTTTACACAACATAAGATCTAACATGAGAATTAAATTTCACAAATAAAATACACGTGCACTTCGCACAAGAAAGAGAAACACATGAAGTGATGAGTAAAACAAGCACCGTAAAAGTGTGCTTAGATTTTAGAAATTGAAGAAAACAAATATATTGAGTGTCTAACATGCTAACAGTTTGAATTTTTACGAGTTCAAGAACATGCTAAAGAGCAAATATCTCATAAAATGTATTTTCTACAATTATGCAAATCAATCAGAAATTAATACAAGTTGACAGCTTAATTGAAGCTTTATTTATAATCATGTGAATATTATGAGGATTCTGAATGTATTTTGCATTATCAAACCATTTCAATTTACTCTCTTTGCAATGCATCATTGACTTTGCAAAGAGGTGCAATAGTTAGATTCATGTGAATATAATAATGATTCTGAATGTATTTTGCATTAGCAAACCATTTCAATTTACTCTCATTTTAATGCATCATTGACTTTGAAAAAGAGGTGTAATTATTTAGTGCGACAATGTAGAAAGTGGACATTTTGTGTGAATACCCTTCAGAACATATACAACTTAGATTTCCAAAAACAAAAACATTATTTATGACTATTAGCTAAAGCTGAGTGCTAGAACTTTGAAAATGTGATATTAGCCCATACTTGCAAATGAACAATTCCATGAATTATATATGATATTCAAGTGCTTTATTAATGTATTAATTAAACTGTAATTGCTAATATCTAGAATGCACCTATACATTTGTGAATGTTATTTACTGATTTTAAGGTATTAGACACGTATTCTATGAAGCTTGTATGTTCACGTTACGCAGTGAGAAGTAATTTTTCTTCAATTCTCACTAATGTTGCTTTCTGTACTTTCTCGTAGAAGTTGTCAACAATTGATGCATGTTGCTCTATAACAAACTGATATTATGAATGAGACCGATCTGTTACTTATATGCAAAAAGCTGTATTCATGAACATTCCACTATGAACTAAACCTGAGTATTAAGGATGGACAACTGGTTCCCATCAGCAACGTGTGGAAGACCAACCTGGATGGGTAGCAAAATAAGTCAGTCCGGTAATAAATAAACTAATAAGTATCAAAAGGGCCCAGAAATAATTTCCCGTTGGATCAACTTAATCACAAAGCTGGGAAGCACGTCTTTAATGGGCAAACAAAACCACATGTCCCAGAATGCAGAGAGCTGTTGGCTGGAAAAAACTGTAATTTCTCATGTCACACACAGGCTAAGAGGTCTAATGAAAGATGTGCTTTCAAACCACACCAAACAAGGTCATCTGATTTTTCTCTACTTAAAATGTCACACTTAGGCCCACCGAAAACATGGAAATGTCACACATAGGCATATTGAAAACTTGGCAGCTATGTCCTAGAGACAGAGACAATTATGCTAAAAAATACAATTTTAAAACATTCTGCAGCAAAACAAAAAACAGCAATAACGGGAGTAATTGTATTAGCCTCAAGAGGTAATTTAATGGGGAAATTAGATGCAAACTACTGCCGTGCTTGAACGACGGGTACATTCAGGTTTTGTTGTTAGTATTTAGATTTATATGAATTAGAGTGTGCGAACCAAAAAAAAGTTGGAAAGCGGGGGCATCCTTTTCAACCAATATTGTAATAATCTTCTACCACCACCGCTGTCCTTGGATCAGGGATGCTCTTCCTTGTATTTTGTTTACCGGTGACTAATGCAAGCATCCTTTCGAAAATTACTTGCCAGCTTGGGAAATGTAGTCTCCTAGAGCATGCTACATGCACGCAGCTCACGCACGCAAACTACCAATCCCAGGATGCTCCGGGCTGAGCTGGCTGAGAACCTGCGGGCATGCTCAGTACAGCTGTGTGGGAGTAGAAGCTCCTGTGTTGGCTGTATGAGAACGTTCAGCTTGCGAGGCAGTGGTAGGTGCTTTTACTCTTACATTTCGTTTTTTATTCCGTTTTTAATAACAGGTCGGCATTGCGTTTGCTCTTGGGGTCTTCTGAATGAACAGACAGCGACCAGAAGTCATTCATTGATTTCATGCTTCGAGCAATGGGGGGAAGCAGATTCGCTCGTTCCACGATAATTTTACAGGCTGACTACCCGATTGAAGCCCGGAATGTGAGCATTACAGCATGCGAGATTCCGTGGCTACCCCCACCCCCATTGCTGACCCATTTACGGATGGAACGTGTTGCAATGTGTTCTTTGAAAACCTGCACGCTGTTAATCACCGCTGCCTCGCAGGTTAAAGGAATTCGGCGCCGTTTGTAGGTATATATGAAAGACGCTGGACAAAATAGGCCCAGATCAGCTGAATTGAAAATTGTGATCTTTTGAGAACCTTCGGTCAGTGTAAATGTGGCGACTTGTTTTCCTGCGTTTCTACGGTCTGCTGTTCCATCATTGATTTAGGTGTGTCATCTCGTGTGCTTTATGGTATTAAAACAAAGGTGCGGCAAGATCTGCGAGGTCCCAAGAGGCGCTGTTGTGTTGGTCTGCTAAATGCTAGCTATTTGGAGCAAGGTGATAGTCTCCGGGTTAAACTTATTAACTGAACACAATGTGCGTTGTTACAGGCCGTCGATAATCCATACCTTAAAAAAATATTTAGCAGTATGAGTATGTTGTGAGTGATGGTATTTTGTAAGGAGATAATACACAGTCGACTCGCTGAACAGTCCAATAATGTGAATGACTTGGTTATTCTGTCGCCTCTTGTACTCTTGCAGAATGTATTTGGCAATTAGGTGCATTTTATTGTAAAATGTGTACCACAGTCTCCCTCGGCGGGAAACTGCGGGTTAACTTTTGATTGTGTTGAGGTACCATAGTTGTGTTCGCATAGGACACCCCTGTTGTAAGATTACCACCTATGCTACCAAAAGGCCTTGCTGTTCTTGTAATGCAGTAGCTGTAACCTAGATGACCTGCTGTTTAATTGGGATGTGCTGTGCCTCACATGAAAAGGTTTGCTTTTGAGGAAACATTGATAGTATGTTCTAAAAGGTCTGCCCTGTTCAGGCACCTCTAATACTGAAGCCCAGGAAGGCCTGCTTCTGAGGTAGCAGTGATCCGGAACAGGGTCTACCGTCAAGGCATTGCTTCTGGTATTACCTATACTTGTCCTGCTCCGAGGGATACAGAGACATTAAATATTAGTGCCTAGTTATGGTAATGTGTGATTATCTGGGATTTCTTTTTCGTGGGTTGAGATATTGACATGGGCAGCAGGTTTAATCCACTTTCTAGTTACATTGCAATGGTTTACCTAATTCAAAAAACATTACTGCAGTCGTCTTGTGATTCCATGATGAAATGAAGTGGGTGGAGCTCAACTAAGAGCATCTCTTATGCAGAGGCAGTTTGGTTGCAAGTTGTTAGTATAGGTTCTTCCAGTTGAATTTAATCAAAGAACACCTTCAATTAGGCCAGTGGAGTTTGGCAGCCCAGGTGTGATTGCGGCCCAAAGGAGCAGTCTTTGAGGTGTAACTTCCAGGGAGCTGATGCAATATGTAAAGGGATTATGCAGTGCTGCTGTAAGTTAATAAATACGCCAATGTCAAAAGAATGGTAGGTTTTCTTTCGGCATGAGATGTAACTTCACCTCTGTTTGAGATTACTGATGGGATTAGCCTCTTGTTTTTCATTTTTTTTTTTTTTAATGGCAAAAGGAACTTTAAAAAGGAACTTTAAGCATGGGTTGCCATTGTTGTCCATATATTGGTTCATGGCGGCCAAACAGGTACAGTTTTGGATCTTGTCACTATTTAACTTGCAGATGCTTGCTTCAAACATGTTAAGGGAGATCTGTTCCACACACATCTGAACCCCTTGTGGTGGGTAGACAAGTGTCCTCAGTGCTCACAGAAGACAGTGGCATATTGAGCTGCTCTGTGGCTAGAGACACATTTCGGAACAGGCTCCCCTTGAAGATATCATATGCCTCTGATCATTATAAAAAAAAATCTAGAAGAAATATCTCCCAAACATTTCCTTCTCTGCTGAGGCTCTTGTTGGAAGCAGTGTCGGGTGTTGCAATTTAGTGCCTATGTAGCTGTACAAGTGAAGAAACAAAGTGCGCATCTAAGTAGCTTCCCCTCACCTCCTGAAAACTGAGGCTACAGTGAAGGTTACTTGATGGCAGTAATAATGGGTAGCTGCAGGTGGACCTGGAGACCTTTTTTGCTAGTTTCTTTCCACATGATTTTTTCATTTATCTACACTTTTGTCTAAATCTAAAACGTGCAGTACACCCATTTTATAAAAAGAAAATCTCTACTATTGGGACTTCACCAGGACTCTTTATTTAGTCACTCTTTTAGATCTGGAGAAGTTTAAAAAGTGCATTTGAATTTTTTTGGGCTCAATGCGCCCATTCTTCCTGCAAACGTGTCCAGGCCAAAGTACCTCAGAGAGGGTGTCAGGGTAGGCTCCTTGCACTTGCCAACATATTTCTTAAATATTGATTCTGTTTCTAAGTTAGTTAAAAAAAAAAGTAGTTTTATTTTATTATACCAGGAGCACCTCATTAATCTCTACATGAAGTACAGTAAAGGTCCATAATAATGCCTCGTATACTAACACAGTGATTCAGTCTGGGTTTACAGTTTAGGCTGTCATAATTTCATCTAACCGAGGAGACTGTACACAAGCATACTTATTTGCATTATTTAGTGATCAGGTATTTTGTATGGAAGCTATTAATGCCCTTTTTATCGCGTTTTTGGTAACAAATGTCTTCCCTGTGGACAATATCCAACCCGATATTCATGAATTTGTAATCGTGACTGAGTTCAGTTTGAATCCTATGTCACTTCCCTGGCAAAGTGCATGATGAACTATAACCATTCATGAATAATTTGCTTTCTTGGCAGCTACCACACCCTGGCCTGTGGGTTCTATATCTATAAATGGTATGGGATTCATATGATGGAACACGTTATTTTGGATACGTCTGTGGGAGAAGTTTAATGGGGGCAAGTTTTAGAATCTAGAGTGCCAGTATCAGATTCAAGCGGGATGGTTTCTTATTTTGACTTGTAGGCTTAGCCTCTACCTTATCCTTTGTTGTTGCCTATTGGCAAATTGCACTTGTTCTAAAGATACTCAAAATAGAACCCTGTCTTGATGTTCATACAAGGACAAGCATTGGAAATTCCAAAAGATCTGGCTTTTGGAGGTATGTATTTTTGTGCAAAAATAGACAGTGAGCAAACCTCTACCTTATCCTTTGTTGTTGCCTATTGGCAAATTGCACTTGTTCTAAAGATACTCAAAATAGAACCCTGTCTTGATGTTCATACAAGGACAAGCATTGGAAATTCCAAAAGATCTGGCTTTTGGAGGTATGTATTTTTGTGCAAAAATAGACAGTGAGCAAACCTCTACCTTATCCTTTGTTGTTGCCTATTGGCAAATTGCACTTGTTCTAAAGATACTCAAAATAGAACCCTGTCTTGATGTTCATACAAGGACAAGCATTGGAAATTCCAAAAGATCTGGCTTTTGGAGGTATGTATTTTTGTGCAAAAATAGACAGTGAGCAAACCTCTACCTTATCCTTTGTTGTTGCCTATTGGCAAATTGCACTTGTTCTAAAGATACTCAAAATAGAACCCTGTCTTGATGTTCATACAAGGACAAGCATTGGAAATTCCAAAAGATCTGGCTTTTGGAGGTATGTATTTTTGTGCAAAAATAGACAGTGAGCAAAAAAACAATCAGTTGCCCAGCAACGCAGGCACACGTCCTCCCACTGAAGTGCACTTCTTTTCTGGCACCTGAGTAAAGGGTAGGCTACAAACCACACCCAGGGAAGTACCACCTCTGAGACGTTTTGTAAACTTCAAGAGGGAAAATATACAAGAACCTAAAAATCTTTGAATCGGGATCTTTAAGTTTGGATGTTGAGCCGGGAGTAGAAATTCTCGGACTCCCGTTATCAGATTTCTATTACTACTCTCCCTGTATTTGCTTAAGTCATTTTTCACTAATCATAATTGCAAAGATTTACATTGCTTGTAATTGCTTCTTCAGAAGAGGTCCTTCTTTTCTTCCATTCCTGCCCTTCAAGCTCCTCACATTTTACACACTAATGTTAAATTGTTGTTTGTTCATTTAGGTAATGTTTCTAAGGTTTTGTGCGCACAGACAAGCAAGGCCTTACATAATGTCTTATCAGGCACTCTGCGTTATGTTATCCATGCTACATATCAAGCTATGTACCTCTGTCGTTTCTATGCCATTACTGTTCTGCTGCTCATGTTAATAAATGTATCATCTTACCGAAGCAGCCACACTATACTTCAACAGAAAAAGACAACAATCCTGAAATACACTTATTCTTTGAACTGCATCAGTTCTAGAGTAAGCAGAGATTTGCACGCTAACATCCCAGAAAGTTAGTCTTAGATCACAGTGCTTCAGAGTTTATTTTTAATTCAGTGGTTTTAAGGAGTGCAGGATTCCAAGAGATGGAGCCATGGGAGAATGGTTGACAGAAATTTAGAATATTCTGGGATAGGTAGTATGCTCTACCACTTGAAGGTCACAGATCAGCTATTCTTTGACTAGTACTGCTCTGTACATTATTGCAATCTTGAATCAGTCTTCGGTTCTCAAATCATGTTTCAGGGTCAGGGGATAGATGATTATGAATAGCGACGCTTCTTGCACAGTTTAATGTCATTCAAGGGGTTCGGTGGAGCTGATGAATTATTTTTGCCTGAGTAGACTTCTCATTGTTCTACAGAAGATCTGTGGGCCTATTGGGGTTGGTGTCTTGTGGAGAATGAGGCGAGGACATTGAAGATGAATCAATAGCAATCTTTGTAGTAGTAATTAAATCTTTTTGAAAATGGAGTTGACTACTTGGCGCATATGTCCTCAAACAATTAGCCTGCCCAGTTCATGAAGTTGTACTCCAAGCATAAGATGGAGAAATATACCAGTGATGTTTTTGCACAATTTATTGATCCTTTGCTATCAAATATGGGCAAGCCTTTTTATTCACAATGATCATTCCACTTGTGAGGGGAAATATGAGCATTTAGTTAACATTAACTTATGCCTATAAGATGACATCCTTAGCTACTTGTAAATAACACTCGAAGCCTAAAGCCCCTCCAGTCTATCCAGCCGCACCATTATGCAGTGCACATATCTACCCTTCTCCACTTCACTTCTGGTATTACATGGCATTGTCACTTACACCATTATGTATGTTAGTCCCCTCATCTTACCTTTCCCCCTGTAACACTAACCAAATTTACCAGCAGTATGAAACAGTGAAATCTCTCATGTCTCTTCCAAGTTACAGAACTGAAGCTGCTACAGACTCACCCCCTCCCCCCCCCTCCCCCCCCCCCCCATGCACTTCCGCAAGGGTGCTGCTGCCAGTAGGCAAAGCCACACCATGTGAAATGTCTGGGTGGGTAATGAGGAAGTACCGGAAGGCGGGGGGGATTGGGCACAGAACTGCACAACCCCCATTCCTCCCCCTCCCCTATAAGCGAGAGGGTCTCCTGTAACCTGCATTGTACACTGGGAGGGATGGGGATAGAATGCACAGGCAAAAATAGGGTATTCGTAATGAGGCCCAATATTCTTAAGATCATCTTTGTTGCTAAATTCACCAATGCCCTTCCAGACCTAAAAAGGCCAAACAAGTGAACCCATTCCAGAGCAGCATAAACGTAGTACACCAGTGCAGTTTCTTCAATAACCTGAGACACATGTAGGCCTGTTTCTTCTGCCAGCCTGATACATCACCAGAGGAACAGAACAAAAATAACTAGAGTTGAATACAGAAGAGATTTTAAAATACATTTTCCATTGCATTTTGTCTCTATTCTATATATTTAATTAATACATGCAAGAAATATGTCATGGTGTTAGACATTTCAGAAGTTGCTTGCAGTGATGCAGAACAAAGCTCAGAAGCATCTATTTTTGTCCTGCTTTAGTAGTAAAATTTGAAGGTCCAACCAGCGTTTCATTTCCACCTTGATGGATATCTTAATGCTCGTATTCTCTTACCTAGAAATTGTGTGGTTATCATTATATCTATGTACCACTGAAACATAGTGGGTGCGTAGGCAATCACCCTGTGTCCTGTTCTGATGCTGTGATATGGTTAAGGGCCTTAATCGATGGGATAGATATGTTGTGATATATATTTGTATATCTCATAAAGCTAAGTTTCTGATCAGCGGTGCTGTACTGATGCCTTGCACGTCTTGGGAACAAGACGTCATTATAGCAGTCTACATGACAGTGAGACTGCTCTTAGCTTAAGAAACAGTATGTTATAAGAAAGAGACACTTTCCTTGTTCAAGTAATCATTTGTATTCCTCTTGGGTGTTGGGGAGCAACAAAACGTAGTGTTTTGGGAACAAATAAGTGTAGAATTTGGTACGTTCTGCATCAGTAGTCAGTATTTTAAGCCAACTCTACTTTGCCAACACATGGTTCACAGGCCTCCCTTAACACTCTCTGAACCACTTTTAAAGTAATCTGCTAGACCTTCTTATCACAACACTAGGACACTTCCACAGACCGTCAGCGTGCACTGGGACCCTGTTCAAAATATTACACTTCACTTATAAATGGCCAGGAGAGAAGGCACCAACCTAAGCACTGAACTACAAAGACTCATCTTAACATCTTCGAACAATGCCACTAAAAGAAATCACTTCTGTTTGATGATCCTATCTCAAGGGAACCAAATAACTAAATAAAATGTGCGTTTGCTGCTTCTGTGTGGCTTTTTTTTTTTTTCTTTTTTTTGTAGCGTATCCAAGAAATCTGGTTGTCTACCCTGGAGAGCATAAGATGTAGCTATTTTCACTACAAATGGAAAAGCATTGCAGTGTCTCGATCGGGGGTAGGTGGGGTAAGCCTTCGTGCTGGAAACACAGACTGTCAGAGGCGCAGCAATTGGATAATGTTTGGAACTGCAAAAAACTGGATGATAGAGCTCATACTTTGCCAGAGAAGTAGAAAAAAGTTTCTGAATACACACTGTTTTAGGATTCTGCTAGAAGTCCATTAAGCTGGTGTAGACCATTACTGAGTTTGCGAGATGGTTAAATATCATTTTGCCAGAGCTGTTTGGATGTCGTTCTCAATCACAATAAGTAAAATTAATTTCAAGACTGGTTATTTGCTTGCCTGATTAGTCTCGTGTGGAGAGGAGGGTGGACACTGCAAGGGAGAAGTGTCAGAAATTGGAGATTTAAAATAGGTCACAAGGTACATGATAATGTGAAGGTGGTGGCAGAGGGAAGGGACAAAATTATTATAAGGAGACCAGATTGTGAGATAGAGACAGCCTGGAAGTGTGATGGGAAGCACAGCGATGGAGAGTTGCAGTAAGTCGGCCACAATGCTATGAGTAAGCTTAATGTGTGTTTGGAAGGACTGCAAAATGGGGAGTGGACAGCTGAGAAGGGCGGGATACAGTCAGTCATTAGGGTAGGTGCCGGCAGGCAGTGCAGCCACAGAAGGGGGGACTTCATGGTAGTTTTCTTCATGACTCCCGTTTATTACAAGACCATATTTATGAGCTTTTGACAGAAACAGTAGCACAATTTTGAGGTTTGTATAAAAAAAGTTGAAGGCACCCCAAACAGATTCTCTAGAGTCTCTTCAGCTCTTTTGATGTTGGTTAAAAAAAAAATGAAAATTGGAGTCAAAGCACTTTCAATAAGTCACACCCTGGAGGCCTAGAGCACCAGAATCTTAAATCCAAACATTTCCACAGAAAAAATGTCACTCATGCCCTAGTCATCAGCAAGTTGGACTATAAGGAAACCCTCTAAGCAGGGATCACCAAACAACTCACTAGAAGACTACAAACAATCCAGGCCTTGACAGCCAGAATCATCCTCAACCTCCTTCACAGAACTTGCATCACGCCACCGCTCTGGAAACTACACTGGCTCTTGATACACAAGCTCAATTCAAGCTCCTGACACACATTCAGGACACTACACAACTTGGGCCCGCCTACCTGAACAGTCCTATCTCCTTTCACCAGTCACCCAGACACCTCCGCTCTGCAGGACTCCTACAAAACTGATGCATATACACCCAGACCAGAAAGACGGGTGTTCTCTTACATCGCTCCTAAAGCGTGGAATGACCTCCCACTCCACACTGGAGCTTCCTACTCTCTTCTTGAATTCCACAAGAAGCTGAAGACCTGGCTTTTCAATGAAACAGCCCATCATAGGCAGGGCTAGGCACAAAACTGCTCAGAGCCAGGATGTCCTAGAGGGTGATTGTGCACTTTACACATAACATAAGTTACGCTATGAAGAAGGTTCGAATTGTATAAAAATATTCTCTTCATAGATTTACCTTCTTCACAGTGTGCCTGGGGAAGGTCTGCTACTGCAGGATTGAGTCAGTATACAAACCGAGGCTCCAGTGAATTGATAGGAACATGACATGAAATAATAGATGAGTTTTTAATGCAGCCAGTGTAGTTTTACACACACTGCCTGGGTTGCACTTGAGGTGACGTCCTCCTTGGGTCTGTCACTTGAGGAACCAGCAGAACCAGGTTTAAGAAGCTGCATTAAGGAGATGCAACAAGCCACATTTGCATTCCCATCCACTGGCTGTATTAGGAAGATTAGAAGGGCATGTCTTTGTGGCACCACAGGGACCACAAAGCAGGCAAACAGGTGATACTTGTGCTAATTTAATTCACAAATTACTTGAAACAAGTGTGTTGGGATAAGCAGAAATGGTTTATGGGCATTGTTTCAATAACAAAAGGACCTTGGTCTGTGAAGTATCTGCCTTGAACCATGAAATATGATGCTTGCTTTGAAGGTCTGATTAAGAATTAACATGCTGTGATAATGGTATTTTTATATTTTAGGCATTATAAGAACAACACCTTAATATTGTCGTGTCTTCATATGCTTTCTCTTTTTAAGCAGCTTTGGTACAGTGGCTGCAAAGCTGCCTAACTATTATAGTATACAACTAGCATTGTCAAAGCTAATAGGTCTGGCCTCTGCAAGTTTACAAGGGATTGATTACCTCTAGGCCTTCCCAGGTGACTAAATCGCAAACTGACATGCACCCTTTCAAAACATAATATGATGCTTTCAAAACGCTCTCCCAGTTCTCATTTATGTTCTAAGTCTTTTTTAGAGACCTCCTTTTAATTTGGAGAGTGATTATTAAGGTAATGGCTGGAATGTGTTGTGAAGTAGTCTGTTAATTAAATGATTGTGGTGTGTTGGCTGTCTCAGTATAAACACCTTTGGTGCTACCCAAAATTCTCATGGTGTACAACAATCTCTGATGTGCTTCAGGGTGCTTCGTATAGGACATGGTACTCTTTTAAACTCACTATGCAGAGGCATGGTATCATTTAAAATCAGGTTTCCCACAAAATAATCCTTTTCCACCTCGTGTCCTCAACACATACACTTGAGATTGGATTTATGCTAGCTAACCCTCATACAGTACGATTGTTTTCACTCCATTCAAGATGTTCTAGAGATATAACTAAAATTGAACATTGTCTTGCTGCAGGACCAGCAGCAGAATGCATCACGCATCTAAAGCTTATTTCCAATAAAACTAAAACAAGACTAATTTGTTTGTAACCTTGTTCGATGCAAACTATTTTTCCTAGCCTGCTATGGTGGTCGATAAGTGCTCTGTTACTTTTCTTATAGCTCAAGAAGTCACTCAGTAACTTGATGTATGTTTATTTTTGTTTTGTAGCGCTGCACAAGTGACTGTCAACAATGGGGTGCCAAGAAGTCCATGCTGCCACATTGTTTGCCTTTGTCAGTGGGACTGCCTCCATTGCGGGTCTGTTCGCTGCCACCTTGCTTCCACAGTGGCGGCAAATGAGCCTTTACACTTTCAATAGAAATGAGAAAAACCTCACTATTTTCACAGGGCTGTGGGTGAAGTGCGCCCGCTTCGATGGGACCAGCGAGTGTGTGATGTTCGACACCGATTGGTACGCGACAGTGGACCAGCTAGACATACGTGTCCTCCAGTTTGCCATTCCCTTCAGCATCCTGACCGCTGCTTCCGCACTGCTGCTTTGTTTGATTGGAATCTGCAACACCACCTTCTCCTCCAATGTGCCAAACTTGAAGCTTGCAGCCTGTCTTGTCAACAGTGCTGGGTGCCACCTGGTGGCTGGCTTGTTGTACATATTAGCAGGTACCATGAGCATCACTCCATCCATATGGTCTATATTTTACAATGACTTTCTGAATAGAAAATTTGGACCGTTTTTTACATATGATAGTGCAGTCTTCGTGGCCATTGGCAGCTCCGGGGGCATGTATTTCACCTCTGTCATGTTATTTTTATGGTATTGTGCTTGTAAATCTCTGCCCTCTCCATTTTGGCAGCCTCTGTACTCGCAGGCGCCCAGCCTGCATAGCTACGTCTCTGCTCCTTACTCTGCTCGATCCCGTATGTCTGGTATTGAAATAGACATTCCTGTTGTTTCTCACACTGCCTGATGCAGAGAACACCGTTACGCAAAGATGAACTTTATGCGCGGACTCCTCTTCGAACTGTGCCAGGTTACCTAGCATACATCCCTAGCACACTTCCCTGTTTGTAATTGAGTAGTATTATTGTGAACAGTAGAATTTTGACTGTAATGTCCTACTTTTTTAACCTATTAATTACGAATGCGGACACAAGTACTAACCCCATCATGACTGGGATACCGGACAATTTGGATCGGCAGGTGGATGGTGAACATACATTGTATTATTTACACATCTGTGGGCATCCATTTGTTGATGCCATAAGGCAGAGTCATCAATAGTTCTTGGTTTTAGTTGAGTGTATCAAGTCACCACACAACAGTACCTCCTTACAGTAGGTTGACTACACAAACCTGACCTTGTGAATAACAAACTGTCATTGTAGAAGGGACCAACACACCACAGATGGTATTACTCTCCAAAGACCTTGCATTGTGAACTGTTTAGCGGATAATTATTTTTGTTGATCATTTCCAGAAGGCTTTCAGTTGTGTATTTTGTATGAGCAATTTTTGCCTACGCTCCTTCTTTTGACATGCCGACTAGTTCTCTGGGAATTAAGGGTTACTGCAGTTAGATATTATAGAACAATGCTTACTACTGAACATAGTTGGTGTCCTCTTACGATTTGTAGCTGGATGTCTTAGCGGCTTCCAACAAGGTTTGTGCGGCTTTCATCACTTGGGTGATTAAAAAAAAAGCTTAACTTAGTAGGTTTAGCCCATAGCCTTTGGCAACTGGCCAACGTTTGGTGTGCTGGATGGAATGAGTTCTCGTCCGAATGTTCATTCAATCTGCTGTCCGCTTTTGAAGCTGATCGCCCAGGGGTGGCATCATTTGAGAGCCTTTCATCCTGTGCAAAGGGTGGGCATGGTAAATATGCCGGTTACTATTTTTACAGCCGTGTTTTACATTCCTTAGTAAAAACGGAGTGTGACCCATAAGCAGCATGATGGGCTTAAATATTTTCTTTGTGTATTGGAAAGTGGTACATCGAACCTACATAAGATCTGATGCTCTGTCACGACACGTCCGTCTGTGTTTATGCAACTGTCTGCCTCTTCTCCTGACTGTAAAAACATGTTTGTTTCAGACGTTCATGTGCTTAAATTACCTGCTGTTATTGTAAGGAAGGAACACTGTTTACACAAACACAACTCTGTTTGGTAAACCCCATCTGGCCATGATTCATATTTTCATTGTGTGAAGAATACTGCTACGGTGCACAGCTGAACGCCTTCGCCCACCACACCACCAAACACTGGAACACACACCTTGCTTATTATGCATTTCTTCAAATACATGTAAACAAACTAGCATATGAACAAGAGATGTCTTTAGACAAAGTGGTACTTCGTATGATGTGAAGAGGAGAGAGGAGGTCAGGAAAATCTATTTTAGTGAACAAAATCTTTTCTTCTCCAAACTTGATATGTGTTTGAACCTGAAAAATAATTGTAAAATATATGATGTAATATTGTCTTCAGTAAAAATGTTAAAGAGAAGGTAATGCTTTAGATAATGTAACTGTGTTTGTATATACACTTGCAGAGATATTTTACAAAAACTACAATAGTGATACTTTTAAAAGTAGACTGCCGACAAAATAAGTAAATATTTTTCTTCTCAATTAAAATGATAATTTCATCAATTTAGTTCAAGTTCGAAGCTTGTGAGCCAGTCCATCGTTCCAGGGATAATGAGGACTTTAAACCCTTACAGGAAGTTGCAGCGGCTCAAACATTCCATTCTTTGTGTGGTACTGACCAATTTCCCTTTCTTGAGTTTTACATGTAATACAGGGCGCTACTGTATTCTGTAATAAACCTGTGGTTTGCTATTCATGCAGATTTGTCTGACTGCCCACTACAGTGGGATTATGAGCATGAGTGTATTTTTTTCTTTTTTTTTTTACATATTGTGAAATACAACTAAATGTTGCTACTTTTAGATATTTTATTGTACCCAGAAATTCTCCCTATCCACGTGTCTCCTATCCTGAATTGTAAAAGATGGTCACAGCATGCACAACCTTCTGTATCTAATAATTGCAGTGACAGACCTCAATAGGTTACTCTTGAATTTTTGCCTCTCGTGGCAAAAGTGATATAACTCTAGTGCCATGTACGTAACTTCCAGCTACTGCCTCTGTAACCGTGTTGTGAATGTAATACCATCTCTGTCTTAGTTGTGCATGTTCAGGGTTTCCCGGGCGACTACTTCGTATTGTACTTGACCTGTTTCCTATTAATTAGTTTGACACAGTTTTCCTGGACTGTGGATGCACTGCAGATGTATTGCTTGGACTGCAAAATATGACTAATTTTCACTGCTGGAAAGTAATGTCTGCTGTCATGATCTTGGAAATGCTGCCTTGGGAATGTGATTGTAAAGCTGTTTGGTTTAGATAAGATGTTGCAAAATGAGGTTGACTGTTCTTTCAACACATTAAGCTGTGCCATCAACTCCACAGTTCGGTCAACTGCTAGGTTCTAGTATTTTTATAAAAAGAAAAAATTATATTGTTTAATATTGTCTTGTTTTTTATTTTTTGTCTAATTATTGGGGTGCTAAGTTTTGTGTAAAGTGAAAAAATATTTTTTTCTAAATAAAACTTGTTCATTCTAGAATTGAGATTTGATGGGATTGTGTTCTTCTTTAATTCATGCACCCCACACACATACACTTCTTATTGATGCAAAATAATGTAAACGTTTTCTTCATCTGCTATATTTCTGGTTTAAGTCTTTTGAGCGCCTCGTGCTAAAGAACAGCGTTGGGAGCTCAATTTGAGACCAGGTAAAGTATGGTAATGAATTTGCATTTGACCACATCATCCGTACTCTTGCTTGAGTAATTTGTGTAGTTCAAAATATGTTTGACCAAGAGCAAGCAACAATTTAGGGTGCTGCTTGAATAAGGTTTACAGCATCTTCCTTCCATTATACTAGACTCGTAAAAGACATAAAATATTTAGCACTTTATTACAAAAGTTCTGAGCAGCAAGAATTGATAAGACAACTAGGGTTGCATGCTTGAATGTGGTTGTACTTCAGTAATGACAAGGCACTGGAAGAGGAGGGACCAAGGTGCAGCGCACATTTTTTATTTATAGAAATTACTTAAGACCGTTTCCCTGTTTGTTGTGATAAAAAACAAAATAAACGAAGAAAACCTATAGTTTATTATTAATCCTATCCTGAGCTATGAACTTTTTTTTTATGCTAGGAGCCTCAGTAAAGCTGCTCAATCTTGCTTTGCTTGGTGGTCTTTGCTATTGACTATGCCAATGCCAGATGTTTATAAAAGTTGCTGGTATTCGTAAAGCCTAAAGAGGTGACTGTAGGAAATTGTTTTTATTTCTTAGGGGGTTGTGAACACTTTCTAAGCTACAAACACAATCTTTGTCATGGTGAACCACAAAAAGTCACTAAATTAACCTGTCCATATCCCTCTGGTAACCTGGCACAAAAACTGTCAGGCTTAACTTGGAGGCACTTAAACAGTAATAAAGTGAAAACACCACCCAAGACCAAACCCACACCAATTTTGGAAAATATAGTAAAGTTTAATAAATGATTTAACATTAAAATAACAAAAATCCAATCACTAGAACCTAGATATGAATTTTTAAGGTTTGTAGTAAAAACTAGCACCCAAAAGATCAACGCATCAACCGAGGATATCTAGCGCATGGGACCAGGGCAAAGTTGAAAGTTACAGCCGACTGCGATTGGGTGCAGTTTGGGTACACGATGTCGATTGGGTCCATCTTGGCTCACCTTTGGACACGAGACATTTTAAAGGAAAGTGTTAGAGAATGTAAAGTTCAGAGGGGCAAGGCAGCTGTCTGTGTCTGAGGAGGAAACCTCATCGTCTGAGAGCCGCTGGATAGAGTTGCAGTGAAAATTTGTAAGTTCGGACTAAGTCTATTTTTTGGAAGTCAATAATTTCCAATATGAGGACGCTGAAGGCTTTGTCCAAAGAGAGCTACAGGAGGCCGAATACCCTTCTGAAGAGGAGCCACTGAACAGGATTTGCTGCCTCGGAGATGGGGCAAGGCAGCTGTCTGTGTCTGAGGAGGAAACCTCATCGTCTGAGAGCCGCTGGATAGAGTTGCAGTGAAAATTTGTAAGTTCGGACTAAGTCTATTTTTTGGAAGTCAATAATTTCCAATATGAGGACGCTGAAGGCTTTGTCCAAAGAGAGCTACAGGAGGCCGAATACCCTTCTGAAGAGGAGCCACTGAACAGGATTTGCTGCCTCGGAGATGGACATAGCTAGGGCTGCTCCGAAGTCAGGTCGATCTGCGTTGTACCCTGGGCTGTAATAAATGATCTGAAGAGTGTTTGGGACAGAGCAACCCCTAGCATTCACTGGATACAACTGGTGGTAGGATCCTTTCAGGAGTGACTGGTGAACAACCCACTGGCAGGCTGTGATCACAAACAATTGGGGTAAATATGCTCTGTAGCATCCACAGAGGAGCAAAAAGTGAGCAATGGACAAGCATTCAGTGAATAAAGGCAGGTAAATTATGTTAGTCTTTTATGAGGGAACCCAAAAGGCATGTTCAGGAGCAATGAAGCCTTTGAAGATGCAATGTAGAGACTACTGAGGAGTTGCAGAGGAGTAACCCACAGACATCCTTTGGTAAAAGACTGTCAGTACCCAACGTCACGATCGGGTTTGGGGGCTGACTAGCAAATGAAACTCAACAAACCTGCGAAGGGAGGAGAAAGACTAATGCAGCATGGCACAGATCAATAATATGCAGCTCCTACGTGTTACATTCAGAACAACAAGTGAGCAGCTAACAGGATGAAGAGTTCCTCATTAATGGCAGAGGGCAACTCAGCCGGGGCGAATGCTCCATTGAATTCACCCAGTAGTGACATGTGAGAAACCAATAGGTATGCTGAAGTAAAGATCAAATGATCTAGGGGGGTCACCAAGGAGTGTCAGGTGAACAGTCCATAAAAATGCTCTAGTAAAGGAGAGCAAGGTTAAAAATGCACCAGTGAGTGATAGGTGTGAGACAAACAAACAGTATGGACCCAGAGGCTGAAGGTAACAATAACTTGTCGATCCTTTTGATGAAAGTTTGACTACAGAGGTTTATGGTGGTGCACCCCTCAGGGAGCTATTTCCTTTAAGCTTATGGCACCAGTTTGTCAAAAGTTTTAGATGCGCCTCAAAAGTGTGAGTACCTCTAAATGGATCCTGCATGTCTATTCTTATGCATGTGACCAGAAGAATGGGAAACCATTGACAGTTCCTACATTCAACACAAAGCTTTTAGTCTTGCTGTTTGAGACCCCCAATAAAATTTATATTTTTAAAACTATAGGACCATTTATTAATTTTTTTTTATAAATCAACTTTATCCCTGGCCTGCCGTGGCTTTTCTGGCCGATTGTGCGGAGGGACGTGGCTCCTCCCCCTTGGACACCTCATTTCTGGTTACTGACAGCCTACATAACCGGGATGGGGACACGGACACGCAGCGGTATGTAGCAGCGCCACGTAAGGCACGAGAGAATCTTTCTCTTAGCACTGAGCATTTTTTTAACAAGTTTTAAACATTTCTGATTTTAAAATCCACTAATACCGGTTTTATTTTAAACTCGGCACTCTCCACTTTGTTTAATTGTTGGGTCCCTGGTCCGCCGAGGCTTTTCTGGCCGATTGTGCGGAGGGACGTGGCTCCTCCCCCTTAGACACCTCATTTCCGGTTACTGACGTCCTACATAACCGGGATGGGGGCATGGACACTCAGCAGGCGTGCTGCTGGCTCGCCAAAGGCAAGGCCGTCCACGGACAGACTGCAGCCAGCCCCAGTCATGCTGCCCCTTTCAGTAGCAGTAAGAGAATCTGCTGGACTCTGGATGCCCTCCTTGCTTTAAGGAGGAATCTATGTCCTGGTGTTCATGCCATTAACCTGGCAAATGATGTACTTCCCCTACTACTGCAAGGGATGTAACCTGGTGTTAGGACATGCTAGGCGGTCCAGGGCAATAGGGATATGTGCTGTATGTATGAATGAAGGGCAGAATAAGCCAAATGGCAAGCTTAGAGCGTGTCTGATTAACTGTAGATCACTGCCTAAAGATGCAGAAGATATTTGATTATTTTTTATCCGACTACAAACGGGACGTAATGTTCTTGACTGAAACCTGGTTGAAAGATGATACCTTATCTGCCGTGGCCCTGGCTGTTCCCCCAGGTTTCAAAATCTGCTGCGCAAATAGGGAAGGGGAGAAAAGAGGAGGTCGGGTAGCCGTTATTGTGCATGACTTCTGGGAGAGCTCCACCGCAGCGTTGCACAATATGGGCTCAACAGAAGGATTGAACTTCTGTATAAAGGTTATACAGGCCACCCGACGGTTCATTAGATGTAATCCCTGATCTCTGCAATTTCATTGCCCAGAAGTCATTGAAATATTCCAATTTCACGGCGCTAGGTGACTTTAACCTGCATTTAAATGATGCTAGCTGCACTCATACGTCTCAGCTCTCCATGTCACTTAGTGGAGCTAACATGTGTCAGCATGTAAATCTCCCCACCCATAGGGCAGGTCATACCCTAGATATTTTGTTTTCAAAGATTCCATCTCTGGTTGCCGAGGCCCCGTATCAACCAGTCTGGACTGACCACTGCCTGATCCCTTTCTCATTCAGTCTGGAAAACCTAACCTAGACGGTGAAACTCGCTATCTACCTAAACAAATTTGGAAAAAGTTAACTGTTGAGACCCTTGGCCCTGTATTGCGGGAGAGTCAACCGCAACTTACTAGCGACCGGAACAGTGCCACGCCTGCACTTAACAGGTGGATCACCACCGCCCTGGAGTCCATCGCCCCAGCCAGAGTAGCGAAAATCACGAGAAAAACCCCCTCGGCCCATTGGTTATCTGAGACCCTCAGAGTGGAAAAGAGTAGATGTAAAAAAAATTGGAATGACTATGGAGAACAGACTACAACCTGACGGCCAAACTAGCATATAAAAAAAGCCCTGAACGAGCTCCACAAATTAATGCGAGTGGCAAGGAGGGATTACGTGATGAAGCTCATTAACAACGCGGAAAACTCGATCAAGGACATCTTTAGGATCGTCGGCTCCTTTACCAAACCGGTGGAGCTGGAAAACGCAATACAGCCGTCCCCCCCTCACTGTGCGCGAAGCTTTCGGACTTTTTTGACAGTAAAATTCGGAAAGTCTACAACACCTTCACGATGGCGGTAGAGACAGAAAAAACAGAAAAGAGTGGTAGCAGTAACTCCGAATGTACCTTCTCGGAATTTCTTCCTATTTCCCAACAGGAATCTCTGGCAGCGATCCTGCGATGTAAGTCAGGATCCCCGGAGGACCCATGCCCTCCTAAGTTGTGGAAGGAGCTGGCCCACTTGGTGAACCATGCTCTGAATCCTATATGGAACACACTTTAGTCTGGCATCTTCCCGGATACATGGAAACATGCCGTGTTACTTTCTCTCAAAAGAGAATCCAATGTGGATCTGGGGGAGCTAAACAACTATCATATGATCTCACTATTACCAGCACCAGCAAAAATGTTGGAATAAATGGTACAGCCAAAGCTGGCCAATTTCATTGAGGGACATGACATTTTGTATGACACGCAGTCCGGTGTTCGGACCGGCTTTAGCACCGAAACTGCATTGCTGGAGGTGACCGAGTCCGTGAGCATGACAGTGGATGCAGGAGCATCGGCTATGCTGGTGCTTTTGGACTTATCCGCAGCTTTCGACACAGTGGACCACCCAATCCTGGTAGAGAGGCTCCAAGCAATAGGAATTGGACAAATGGTATGGTACTCACCTGGCTGAAGTCCTTTCTTAAAAATTGCACGCAGAAGGTTGCCCTCCAACCTTTTTCAGTCAGAACCCAAGCCACTTTGGTGTGGGGTATTACAGGGATTGGCCTTGAGACGGCTTCTTTTCAACATATATCTGCCCCCCTCCCCCCCCCCCTGTTCTTGTTCATAGCAAATTGGGGTGTGAAGGCAATATCGTATGCCGACGGCACCCAGCTGGTGTTTCCCTTTAAGGAACAGTCTGTGGACTCCTTCATTCTATTTAAGGGCTGTTTGAGAGACATCTCCCGGTGGATGAACAATAATAAACTTAATGCAGAGAAGACAGTGGTGTTGTTCTTCATCAAGGCTCTACCGCCAGCAGCTAGGCCTGCCACCTACTCCGGCAACCACAGCAAAAAACTTGGACGTGAAATGGGAAGAAGATCTCTTTCGCAGCCCAAGTTCGGAGGTGGCAGCCTTATGCTTCGGCAAATTGTGAAGCCTGAGGAAATTGTTACATCTTCAGCCGGAGGACTGTCGTAGAGTCACTGTCTATGCAAACTGCCTGTACCTGAGTTTGCCCGCCTATCTGGTCAAGAGACTACAAATGGTACAAAATGCAGCTGCAAGATTAATTCGGCGAGTACCGTTTCGGCATCACATCTCTCCGCATATAAGACGGCTCCACTGCCGGTAGCGAAAAGGATTGAGTTTAAGGCCTTAACTATGGCCTTTCAGATGCTGCTTGGCAAATGCCCTAGTTACCTTAAACACCGGCTATGCCGCTACCAACAAAAACGCTCACTGAGGTCCAACTCTCAGAACTTGCTTTGCACACCGCACTTTGCTAAAGCTCGCATAGGGGGCAGATCTTTTACAGTGGTGGCGGCTAAGCTATGGAGTTCCCTGCCAAATAATACTCGCCTAATCCAATCTGAACACGAATTCAGAAAATCCCTGAAGACCTGGCTCTTTAGCCTTGGTTAGATCTTCTTGGCTTTACACTCCTCATGCCTCCCACCGCTATAGCGCCGGGACACCTCTGCTTGAGGTAGCTGTCACGCACTATCAATACTGTTATTATTATGATGAACACAACAAAAGCATCCAGCTTCTACGTCATCGGTGTTGCCCTGTATAGCCAATCATGTCTCCTTACAATAGATCATATAAGTTGTCAGTCCATAGTATTCCCACCACCTACGTGATCACTACGCCACTGGAGTCAAGCTATCCTGGCTGAAGAGGGGTGAAACCCCGAAACGGGTCCTAGGATGCTTGATTTCGACCCAGGGAAGACATGGCTTGGCAGTTCAGGCTGGACTGTTCCCATGAGGCACAGGGTCAAGACTGATTTGCATATGGCCATGTCTGAACTGGGGTGGCGTGGTGAGCAAAATAACAATGGATTAAACCCAGATCTGTGACTGGGGTGAATGTTTTGCCTCTCCAACAAAATTTAAAAAATCATCAACCGCAACTGGAAAATCATCAATAGTGATACACTTAACATCCCAGCACCTCGTTTTGCCTTCAAAAGAACCAGCAATTTGAGAGACCAACTGATCAATACACGGCCACGCCAGAAACCAGCGAGAATAGAGAACACTCTCTGGGATTTGCCAGCAGTTAAGGGGCACTACCCGTGTGGCTCATGCAGCGCTTGCACCACGACACGACACACAAAAGTCTTAGAAATTGGCGAGCTGAAGTGGGAACAAAGGAAGCACACGAATTGTAACACCACAAATTGTGTATACTTGATCTCGTGTCCCTGCGAACTTTACTATGTAGGCATGACCACCAGACCCATCAAAACTAGGATCAGCGAACACAAAAGTACCATCAGACGAGCGCGCGCAGCCACAAAACTGACGAACCACTTTCTGGAAAAAGGACACCCGTGCGAAGCGATCCAATGGACCATTCTGGAATCCAACAATAACTGGAGTAGTGAGTCGCTCTTTAGGCGTGAACAACGCTGGGTGCACCGTCTGCACACAGACACCCAGGGGCTTAATGACGATATCCCATGGACTGAGCTCTAACATTGATACTGTTGTGTGCATGTACTATGTGTAAACCGTTCTACACCAGCCTGAAGCAACATAACTGAACAATAATTAGTGTGTCACTTTAGCTTTTAGGTGCATTGCTCAATTGAAAACATTAGCCTGCAACGGATGTGAACTTTTACACCTTTAACACCCGTGAGCAAGTTCACATATGCCCCCACCCACATACCACCACCTCCTCGACCCGGGCAATCTTACAGGAAGGGCAGACAATGTCAGACCCATGTTTTGCCACCTTTTTGTGATCTGGTTTTTGGCTCCTGGCTTTACATTTCGTAAACAAGGCCCGCATGCGCTAGTAACTAACACACACCACGCATGCGCCACAAGCACCTCCTCACGCATGCACTAGAGAACACTGGAAACATCTTACTTCACCGCGCATGCGCAGCTCCGGCCTCTCATGACCTTCCGTGCCTTCAGAACCGGAAACAGGTACCTCCTTCAATCACGGGGCTCAGTCTTTAAATACAATGGGGAAGGCAAACAACATTCACCTTCGAGCAGGCGTCAGGACCGGGCAGGTTTCCAGTGCCGTCACCTGAGCAACCCCCCTAGATGGTGTGGGCTTCCTACGCCGCTTGTTAAACTCAAGGAGCGACTCCAGCTCCTACTTTAGGTCTAATTCAAAGGGGGCATAACATACTTCTCCCTGCAGACACCACCTGTTTAGGAGACACTAAATCCCCCCCTTTATTGCCGAGTGGGAGGGCGATATTTTACCCCCCGCCACTACACATAGTCTGGGCACCTCTCCCCACACTATTCACCTCTACTGGTCCTGATGAAGCGCCCCGGATCATTTTTGACCACCACTAGGCGCGAAACATGTCGACCAATTGACCTGTACCTTTAGTTACTACTAAACACATCACGTTTTAATTAGTAACACTTTTGCCACGTATTTTAATGTACCAAGGGTACCTTCTTATTAAACTAGCTTCCCAGGTAACCCTTAGGTATTTTTATTTCTGCATACACCACTAGCACCACTGACCTTGGTACTTCCCCTCCACATACCCGCATGCACCAAACGGCAGCGCTCTTAAAAGATCTCCGCTAAAGAGACCCTTCGGGGGACCCGTAGGGCATTGCACCGCCGGCCCGACGAGGAGCACCGCCCGATGATGAAGCATGACATCCCTCGGGATGTGTGAGGGCAACACGAGACACTCATGCTGTCTCCCCCCTTCCTAAGTACCCCATCCTAGACCTCTATCATATAGATCCTTCTCTTTACTTTCTCTCTGTTGAGGTACGGTCTGGGTTGATTTTCAATCAGACCGACCCTGGAACAGTGCCTTACAGTAATTACCCAATTGACTTTTCGGAGCACAGGCACTGGACCACTAACCTGCTCCTGGTCCCCCCCCCCTCCCTCCTTTTTTGGATACAGTATTTAGCACGGCGGATCAGCCGAGGGACCCTCTCTTTCACCTGTCTTTCCCCCTTTTTTCTTCTCCCTCTCCTTTCTTTCTCCTTCCTCTCCGACTCCCTTTTCCACTCCCTGAACCTTACTCTCCCCGAGACATGTCTTTTTCAACCCTGGGGGAGAACCTAGGCCTCAGCTACGGTGAGGACATTGTGGCTGAAATCCTGAGAACTCCATCACTCTTAGATGGTGATGGCAACACAGCAGGGACCAGCGCACAAGGCGACTGGAATACCCTTACTTCTCTCAAAAAACTTCAGGTTAAGACCGCTCTTCACGGCTCTATTATGACCGAGTACCTCAGAGCAAACTCAGCACCTAACGGATTGTTGGTCCGCACGGCACCAAGGATCTTTTTGGAAGACCTTATTTTCAGACGCGAATGGAGCCAAATTGCATGGAAATGCACTCGAGATTGGATCATTTTGATCATCAGTACCGCAAAACGGTTGTCGGATGCCTTGATTGTCAAAATTAATATAGCTGAGAACGGCCTAAAAACCAGTATCAGCCTTTCTGCATATAAAACTCGCTTAGCAGAAATAAACTCAGAAATCTCTGACCACCGAGATTACCTGCTTAACCAGAAGATAAACAAACTACAAAAGGACCTGAAGAGATTCGATAGGGAGAAAATCTATCCCTATACAAAAGAGGATTTCCAACCCACAGAGACCGACACAATCTCTGACGATGGATCATCCACGTCCAACCGTTCAGGTCACTCATCGGGGAGCAACTCGAGTAACAATAGCTGGGGTCGCCGTTCCAACCCACAGGGTCTATTACCACCACCACTAGGGCCACCACCTTTTTATGGTTTTCCGCCCCAACCATTCCCACAACACGGACCCATGTGGTACCCACCATACAACCCACTACAACAGGGTTTTCAGCAACCGTTCCTCCATAACCCTCCTCCACCTTTTCAGAACAGAGGCAGGGGCAGAGGCAGAGGAAGAAGAAGAGGGAACAAACAGGTACATTGGCAAGATCCGGACAACCAACAGAGAACAACGAGAAGCATGGCACAACACCAACAAAAAAACTGATCGTCAACCTGTCTTCGAGACCTCTGAGCACCGACGAGACCACAGCCCTGGAACTAGGACTTGGGTTTGTGCCCACCCCACAGGAGGATAACTTCAGAACCAACGAGGAACTGCATCAACTGTTTCGCAAAGTGAGACTGAGGGCCTTTTTCAAAGACAACCAAACACAGACTGAGGACGACACTGGCTTGAGACCTCCGTCGAAATTCACCCCCAGCGCTGGTATGGTCCCACACGAGGTCCTCACTTTCGAAAAAGCTGTCCTCAAGGAGGTTAACCGACTAGAACCTCCTAACGCCTACAACAACTTCCCCAAAAAACTACGGAGGGCGGTGACCACCCTTCAGAATGATGATTCCATCATAATAAAACCTGCGGACAAAGGGGGTGCCACCGTGATCCTCGACATACAGGATTATGAGAAGGAGTGCTTGCGCCAACTCAACAACACTGAGTACTACGAGATTCTAGAGACCGATCCTACTTCAAGGTTACTGAATCAGATCAGGACCATGGTCAACGAAGCAGCCACAGAGGGATGGATCACCTCTAAAGAAGCAGCCTTTCTGGTGAATTCGTCTCCTAGGATGCCCTACTTCTACCTTCTACCTAAAATTCATAAGGGGGTTACCCCTTGCCCCGGCCGTCCGATCGTGTCAGGGATAGGCTCCCTTCTGGAACCCTTGAGTCAGTTCAGTGACTTCTTTTTGCGCCCGTTGGTCCAGGCCACTCCAGCTTACCTCAAAGACACCAGAGATGTGCTCAACCTCATCCAAACCATCAATGATGAAAACACTGAGGAAATCAACTTACTGCTCACATTGGATGTGGAAGCACTGTATACGAATATCCCGCAGGAAGCAACCATCGAAGTGGTAAGCAGTCTGTTACATAACTCAGAACTTCCAACTTCGACACCGGCAAGCTTCATCTCGGCCCTCATTACCCTTGCTCTCACTAACAACTATTTTATGTACAAAACCACCATCTACCACCAGGTACAAGGGACCAGCATGGGGAGCACCTTTGCGCCGAGCTTGGCGGGACTGTACATGTCACACTTTGAGGCCAACCACATCTTCACAGACGCCAACCCATTTCATCGACATATGGTCATTTGGAAACGGTATATAGACGATGTGCTGATCCTATGGAGAGGACAGGCATCGAAGACAATGAAATTCTTTGAGTGGATCAACAATCTGGACCCCCATTTACGCTTCACCATGACTTCCAGTGACGAGAAAATCCCCTTCCTGGACTTATTGATCCAACTAGAAAATGGGATACTTCACACCAGCACGTACAAAAAAGAGACTGACTGCAACAGCCTCCTGAGCTTTAAGAGCCACCACCCTAAAGCTCTACGGGAGAACTTACCCTATGGCCAATTTCTCAGGATCAGGCGAAATTGCAGCAAACTACAGGATTTTGAGAGACAAGCCTACACCCTATCTGACAATCTGGCGAAGAGGCACTATCCAGTAAAAGTAATTAACCAAGCTAAAAAACGGGCTAGAAACAACACTCGTGAGGGCCTCCTGGAAACAAGAGAGCCCGAGACCAACAACGTGATCACCTGCGTCACAACCTTTACCCCCCTCTCCAACAAAATTAAAAAAATCATCAACCGCAACTGGAAAATCATCAATAGTGATACACTTAACATCCCAGCACCTCGTTTTGCCTTCAAAAGAACCAGCAATTTGAGAGACCAACTGATCAATACACGGCCACGCCAGAAACCAGCGAGAATAGAGAACACTCTCTGGGATTTGCCAGCAGTTAAGGGGCACTACCCGTGTGGCTCATGCAGCGCTTGCACCACGACACGACACACAAAAGTCTTAGAAATTGGCGAGCTGAAGTGGGAACAAAGGAAGCACACGAATTGTAACACCACAAATTGTGTATACTTGATCTCGTGTCCCTGCGAACTTTACTATGTAGGCATGACCACCAGACCCATCAAAACTAGGATCAGCGAACACAAAAGTACCATCAGACGAGCGCGCGCAGCCACAAAACTGACGAACCACTTTCTGGAAAAAGGACACCCGTGCGAAGCGATCCAATGGACCATTCTGGAATCCAACAATAACTGGAGTAGTGAGTCGCTCTTTAGGCGTGAACAACGCTGGGTGCACCGTCTGCACACAGACACCCAGGGGCTTAATGACGATATCCCATGGACTGAGCTCTAACATTGATACTGTTGTGTGCATGTACTATGTGTAAACCGTTCTACACCAGCCTGAAGCAACATAACTGAACAATAATTAGTGTGTCACTTTAGCTTTTAGGTGCATTGCTCAATTGAAAACATTAGCCTGCAACGGATGTGAACTTTTACACCTTTAACACCCGTGAGCAAGTTCACATATGCCCCCACCCACATACCACCACCTCCTCGACCCGGGCAATCTTACAGGAAGGGCAGACAATGTCAGACCCATGTTTTGCCACCTTTTTGTGATCTGGTTTTTGGCTCCTGGCTTTACATTTCGTAAACAAGGCCCGCATGCGCTAGTAACTAACACACACCACGCATGCGCCACAAGCACCTCCTCACGCATGCACTAGAGAACACTGGAAACATCTTACTTCACCGCGCATGCGCAGCTCCGGCCTCTCATGACCTTCCGTGCCTTCAGAACCGGAAACAGGTACCTCCTTCAATCACGGGGCTCAGTCTTTAAATACAATGGGGAAGGCAAACAACATTCACCTTCGAGCAGGCGTCAGGACCGGGCAGGTTTCCAGTGCCGTCACCTGAGCAACCCCCCTAGATGGTGTGGGCTTCCTACGCCGCTTGTTAAACTCAAGGAGCGACTCCAGCTCCTACTTTAGGTCTAATTCAAAGGGGGCATAACATACTTCTCCCTGCAGACACCACCTGTTTAGGAGACACTAAATCCCCCCCTTTATTGCCGAGTGGGAGGGCGATATTTTACCCCCCGCCACTACACATAGTCTGGGCACCTCTCCCCACACTATTCACCTCTACTGGTCCTGATGAAGCGCCCCGGATCATTTTTGACCACCACTAGGCGCGAAACATGTCGACCAATTGACCTGTACCTTTAGTTACTACTAAACACATCACGTTTTAATTAGTAACACTTTTGCCACGTATTTTAATGTACCAAGGGTACCTTCTTATTAAACTAGCTTCCCAGGTAACCCTTAGGTATTTTTATTTCTGCATACACCACTAGCACCACTGACCTTGGTACTTCCCCTCCACATACCCGCATGCACCAAACGGCAGCGCTCTTAAAAGATCTCCGCTAAAGAGACCCTTCGGGGGACCCGTAGGGCATTGCACCGCCGGCCCGACGAGGAGCACCGCCCGATGATGAAGCATGACATCCCTCGGGATGTGTGAGGGCAACACGAGACACTCATGCTGTCTCCCCCCTTCCTAAGTACCCCATCCTAGACCTCTATCATATAGATCCTTCTCTTTACTTTCTCTCTGTTGAGGTACGGTCTGGGTTGATTTTCAATCAGACCGACCCTGGAACAGTGCCTTACAGTAATTACCCACTGTTTTGCCAAAGTGCAACATTCCGTCCATCATCTTGTGTATTTTGCTGTTCCCACCACCTACCCCAAATCTTTAGATGTTTACGGGGACATCCCCTAGACTGAGAATGGGTGCTTCCTGCTTCACACACAAATCAATTGCTGCTTACCATTCCAATAATGTAGGAGGATCAGGGGAGTTCCATTTGCCTGGCATCTCTCTTAACGAGCATTATGTCTATACCCACCAGCATATGTTCAACACATGTCCCACCCATTTTACTCCAGATGCCTAATAACGCAACTCTGGGTGACATTACCACCGCTCTCCGTAGGACTTGGGACAGAATACGCTCAACTATGTGCCAGAACTTTGTAATTGGAGGGCACAACCAGACCATGTGGAAAAGTCGGTGTCTTGGTCCGTGCAGCAAAAACAGATGGGTAAGGTAGTTTATATGCATGTCATAGGTGTCAAGGTGTATAATACGCCATGTGCAGGTTTATTAGTTGGACCAGTCTCAGATGAGATGAGATAGCAATCTCATAGGAAGCCAAATGAGCTTCCTGCCACTTTGGGTAATCAAGAGGACTGATCCAACCGTCTCACTTCTGCTTAAGGGGTATAAATCGATCGGGAGCATTGGTGACTAAAGAGTGGGATATCTGTAGAAGTCACCATTCCCCTTCTTGTCCCATCAGGATTTTGCCTTCTGATTGAGTCCATGCTGGGATTTCTGAGAGTGCAGTTTTGTGTCTCCCACGGGCATGACAAAGCTGCAAGTATTTATGAAATTGGGTTAGGGGTAGCAAGACATGGCCCTGTAGTTTCTGAAATTACCTCATATGTGACCCATGTCGTATGTCCCCCAAATTTGTAATCTCTGTTTTGTCCCATCTGGTAAATTTATCAAATTGCACTGTATGTCTTAGCCATGTCCTCTGCCTTAGCGGAGTCTATTGTGTCAGTCGTTGGTCCTACCTGGTTAATCTTAGCACAGATTGCCAGTTTAGGAGTACTGCCCTGGTGACTTCTGGAATGTGTCGAGGAACAGGACTGCCATTGAGCATTCCCATTATATTGTCAATTTCCAACAGGACTGTTCCGTATGGTGCGCCGTGTCACCCCACCCACCATTCTGCAAATCATTGATCCCACAAGTTGTGCAGCTTCATAATTGAGCAGTATGCCTGCTATTACCATCCCTTCATCATCGACCAATTGTCAACATTTGTCTAAGGCAATACCGGAGGACAGTCTGCCCATAAAGAGGATTGAATCATGGCTGCAAAGTTTTCAAACTAGGTGGAGGGATTGTCAGTGGGAGGTTTTGCGGGACATTGAAGAAGTGCAAAGGATCTTCATTTTGAACAAGGCCACTCGGCCAAGGATATGGAGTGAACATTTAGTTCACTTCTGAAGGTCTTCCTTCTTTTTAGTTAGGAAGGGGGAGGAGGATGAGCCTCCAAGTTAAGGTAGGTTCCAGTGCGATATAAATATCGGAAACTCAGCCGCCTTACTGGGATAGAGGACTGCCATGTTATAGAGTCATCTCCTTTATGTGGGATCAACGGGATTTCGACCAATTGGCTTGGTGGTCAGAGGCCCATTCATAAAGATCAAGAAAATGTGGGATGCTGGGTCCGGAAATGTTGGGATTGACCTGAAACAGAAGCATATAGCACTATCCTGTCTTCTGTACCATCTTCCCAACACCACAACTGGGTGTTGCAGAGGATCAGCCTGGTTAGAGGTTTTATGGAAAGGGCAAAGAGGAACAGGGATAATGGGCGGCCTTTCCTGGTTCCTCTCTGAATTGGGAATAAATGTGAGATCTATTTATTTGCACCTGTGCAGAGCTTTTGGAGTAAAGGATTTTGACATATCACCGCATTTGGGGGCTAAACCCCAATGTGTTCTAGGACTCATTCTAAGAAGGACCTGGCCAAAGGAGTTGAACAAAGCCAATAAGCAGGAGGCTTTATATGATCACGAGTGATGACTTTGTGCACTGTTATTTCCATGTCTGTGGTTTTGAGGACTTGTGTATGGGGACAATTTCATACACAGTTAATTTTGTCTGATAGAGTACAGTGGTGTTGTATGGATGTCATGCTGAGGGCGATATTTTTGTTTATCTTAAAACCAGGTAAAGTTTTTTTTTTTAAAAACAAGCTGGAGGCTTGAAGGGTTTTTGATGTGATGAAGGTGGACACATGTACACAACCTATAATGTGGCCAATACTATAATTGGGTATAAAGTTGCATCGATCAGGGTGTACAAGGCTGTTAGGACTGATAGGAGTCGATTTGCATAGACTTTAGCAAGGATCATAACTTCTGTGTAAATCAAGGAGATGTGCCTGTATGAAGCCCATTGATCTATGGGTGAACCAGTCTTATGGATGACTATAATAGTAGCCAGCACCAGGTCCAGGGGTAAGGAGCCGTTTGTTATGGTGTACGCATATAGATCCAGTAGCCTGAGAGTCAAAATGTTCAGTATTTGTGGTAATTCTCAAGAAGGTTGCCATTTGGCCCAGGTGTCTTGCCGGTGTTCATATCTCCTATCTTTTCTCCATGAGGATTTTATCGATCGATAGAAAGGCTATATCCAAAGGGATAGATCTGGCTCCTTCACATGAGAAGTGCAGCTGTTGGGAAAAATTATATGCCAGTTTTGTACCCAAAACATCTCCTGTGCAACAAAAAGAGCACCAAAAGTTCTTCTGAAATGAATAGAGGCTCATTCAAGCTACAATACATGGAGTTTGATTTGAGGAGCAGTCGGATGACAAGCATGCACCTATGTTGGTGGGTGAGTGCCTGTGTCCTTATTTAGGAGACCCCTCATGAACCTCTTGACAGAACAGATCCCATTCCCTTAAAAACACAAGTTAAGCTCCTCAACATCTGGTAGGGTTTATTGATTCAGATATAACCCTGCCAGTACCTTGCCTTTCCCACAAAGGAACTCTAGAGGGTTTTCAGGACAACGTTTGTTTGTAGCTTTCCCAGATTTGAAGCCAATTATGCTGGGAATGTTGCAGCTCACAATGCTATCTCCCTCATCACTGGTATATTTATTTCAAAATCAGATTATTAGGCCATAAAACCATCATAAACAAGCAAATAAGAGTTACATTGCACATAAGTACTATGAAAAAAAGAGTATTCGAATATGCAGAGGGTCAGATGAGCACCAGGATTGTAGGTGAGTACAGAGGGTGAAGAGCTCAGATGTGCACTAAGGCGGCAGTTGTACTAAGAGAAGCACTGAAGATATGGGGACATTATCTGGAGGAGCACTGAAGGTGCAAGGCACATAGAACCCTTGAGTTGAAGGGTGCACAGGCCAGCGGATTTCAGAAGTGTGGAGGGGCATGCATGATGCAGGAGCCTTGCAAGAGCTCTCCTGCTTCAGGTTTGAGAAAATTTAACAGTGGGAGCTCAGAGAAGCAGTGATGCTACAGGGGACCAAATGCACACCCAGACTGAGAAAAAAAGAGACCACAGAGGATTAGTGACGATGCTGAGGAAGAAGGCGGTCTTGTGGCTAAATGGTGATATGTGATAATGCAGATGGATCAGGGCGGAGATAAGCAGCCATGGTGCAGGGTCTCTCACAGAAGAACTAAGGGTGTGTGGGGCTTAGTGGAGTACTGAGTGTTATAGGATGGAGAAGCTGCACCAGGTGACTAAAGAGCACCAAAGTGCTACAGATGGCTGACTGAAATGCTGAGTGGGGGTTACTGTAAAGGATATGTGCCTTCTTTAAGAAACTATTGTGATTTTCCTCTTCAGTAATGAAAATGGCACATTCTTTCACTTCGTTGTTTGTGGGGGAGATTTTAGTCCATTGGAATGCAGACAGATCTATTCATAGGGCTTGCATTCCACCTATGTTGTGCATGGAGACGTAAGGCAGCGCAAGCCCTTAACTGGGATTAACTCGCCAGGTGGATGAAGAACAGCTGCCTACAACTGAACACAGACAAAACCGAAGTACTCATCATAGGCTCACATCCCGATGCCGGAAAGACACCCGGTGACCCCCTGCCCTTGGGAACCCACCCACGGACCACACATGCAACCTCGGAGAGATACTGATCGGAATCACCGATACACAAGCAAAATACAAATGAGGCAGTTGCTCACTTCTAATACTTCTCCTCTGACTCAAAGGAATATAGAAAACCTCAAAATACAAGCCAACAATATGTCGCAGGACATTCTAAATGCATTACAAGTTATGAAGAAAATATGGGAAATCACCGGAAGGACTCTTTCTAAAGTAGAGCTCATTCAAGAATCAGTGAATGTTCTTCAGGGAAAGAGGAAATGGAGAACCACGCCATTATCAAATAGACAGAATCGGCCATACAGAATTCTTAAATATCTTATCTGAGGAGGAAACCCATGCCCTACTCCTATCTTATGAGCCTACAGCCATCAATAAAGGTGAGGAAATTAGATCAGTCTTGAGCGATGCAAACAGAACTTCATTGCCTAAAAACAGAAAACTCAATATTAACAACCTAAAACAAGTCCAGTTAACCAATAGTGTTCAAGAGGTGAACTCGGGTAAATCAGGGAAACCACTTCTCTGCCTACTGCTCAACTGCCGCTCTGCAGTAAAACATGCCTCAGACATTGTGGCCCACATCATTAGTCAGGAAATAGACGTGACGATATTGACAGAAACATGGCTCAATGAGTCTTCTTCCCCTTGCATGGATCTATTGGTGCCTCCACAGTATAACATTGTGTGGCTAGGCAGACTAATTAAAACAGGAGGTGGTATAGCTTGCATACAACCCTCAAATATCTCAGTGAACCAAATACAATCCGACCCTCTTGAATTATGTGAATATCTCGGTCTCGCTATAAAAAATGAAGATAATCAAAGATGCAATTTGCATGCACTCTACCACCCACCAGGAAATAATGCTTCCTTCATAGACCAGCTAATGGAGATTATCACCGCTAACTCTAACATGCACACTAATGATATATTCCTAGGTTACTTCAATTTACATTGGGACGATAATAATGACAAACGGGTTAACGTATTCAAAGACTTCTTAGCAGACCTAAACTAAACCTCACTCAAGCTTGCACTCTGCCAACTCACTCGAAAGGGTCAACTCTAGATTGGGTGATTTCTAGAGCTAAGACTACTTCAATTCAATCAATTGTTCCATGTGACTGGTCAGATCACCATGCCATAACCTTCTTTATTTCTACTATAAAAAAGAATAAGACCACACAACCTGTGAAACTTAAACAATGGATTAGGGACACC
This sequence comes from Triturus cristatus, assembly GCF_964204655.1. Taxonomy (NCBI): domain Eukaryota; kingdom Metazoa; phylum Chordata; class Amphibia; order Caudata; family Salamandridae; genus Triturus; species Triturus cristatus. The sequence goes on along the minus strand of NC_140593.1, from coordinate 312,381,912 downwards.
AAAGACCCCAATATCGAGAAATTAGTAGCACGATGTGAGAAGGATCTTAACCAACAACTTGATGAACGTTAGCGAACTCACAAATCACTACAACACATCAATGACGAATATAATCAATTCCACCATGCAGCTGAGACTGAAAAGAATTACAGAGAAAGATCAAAATCTCTGGTTTAAGGAGGCACTAAATAAAGAAAAATGGAAATTGAGACTAGCAGAAAGAAAATGGAGACAACACCCTTCTTACCCCCAGCTAAAAACTCTTAGGAAAACGAGAAATGACTGCAACAAAAGCATTCTCAGATCCAAAAAGGAATATTTTAGATATGAACTGGATAATGCTAAAAACAGACCAAGGAAACTGTTCGAGATGTTGAAACAACAATCCAATAAATTGGCCAAAACTGCTCAGGAATCAACTAAAACCCAACTGAGCTGTGAGGAATTCTCTGCCTTTTTCACAGACAAAGCCAACTCTCTAGAAAGGGAACTTATGATGCAGCGGACAACCTCCCTAGCCCACTATCATCACAGACTGATGTTCCCATGCACACTGCTCAAGATGCGAAGAAAAATAAAGCACAATGTTCGACATTCAAGTTATATGACCAGAATTCCATTGCTAAAACGCTCTCAGAAATCAAACCAAATAACCACTTCAGTGACCCCCTTCCTTCAAAATGCATGAAAAGAATCAATCACATAATCGTTCCCACATGGACAAAAATAATCAATGCATCACTGTCTCAAGGCACCCTACCAGAATGCCTAAAAACAGGTCAAGTCCTCCCCATCATTAAAAAACCTACAGGGGACCCAACAGACCTGAACAACTTTCGCCCAGTGACTAATATTACATTACTAGCCAAACTACTTGAAAAATGCGTGCAACTGAGCCTCCACATCGCTAATTTCAATTTATTGGATGAATGTCAATCTGGATTCAGACCAGGGCACAGTACCGAAACAGCGATATTACATATAGTGGATGATGCTCTACAGGCCCTGGATCACAATGAAACATGTCTACTAGTTCTTGTAGACCTGTCTTCTGCGTTTGACACGGTAAATCATGAAAAACTACTAGCCCGGATTGAAAACAGGATGGGAATAACTGGAATTGTACTGAAATGGTTTAAATCCTTCCTACAGAATAGAAAACAATGATTCTTGGTAAACCAGACGTTATCCCAACCTAGCCCTAACTCGATTGGAGTTCCACAAGGATCAACATTATCCCAATCACTATTCAACCTATATGTCGAACCCCTTACAGAAATTCTCAGGCACGCAAACATCTCCTATCACATTTACGCAGATGACACACAGATCTGTATGAAGATCTCGTCACTAGAAGAGATCAAGACAATGAATGAAGCCTTGAAAGTGTCATTACATTGGCTAACTAGCAATCATCTGAAATTGAATGCGCAAAAAACTGAATTCCTATTAATATCCCCTCCCAAAAATTCCGCAGATGTGAAGGAATGGACCAAACTGATCACAGCGCTAAACTGCACCCTATCCTAGTTGACTCGGCTAAATCTCTAGGAATCATGCCGGATAAGAACCTAGACATGAAAGACCACATCAACTCAATGGCAAAAAATGCACGTTTTCACCTGAACTATCTCAGAAAAGTGAAACCACTCATTACTACGTTGGACCTCAAATTGGCCGTTCAGTCCTTAATCATATCAAGGATTGAATATGGATACACAACATTAACAGATCTTCCAAAAATCTCCACAACACCACTAAAAGCCTGTCTCAATGCGGCTGCAAGACTCATTACAGGATCAAGAAAATATGATCACATTTCCCCACATCTGAAGGCATTAAACTGGCTTCCCTATGAATCCAGGATTCAACTTAAACTGGCATGTATCACCCACAAAGCGATCGACTACAAAACGCCAAGAAAATCGAGCTATCTGGTGGAAGCAGACCATCCCGGAATGCCAGAGACTTGCTGCTGAAACCTCCCATATTTCAGAAGAAGAAAACATATGACAGAGCATTCACCGGAGCGGCCCCCAGAATCTGGAACTTCCTCCCTCCACATATTAGAAAAATTCCAAATACGTCATCATTCAAGAGAGAAGATAAAATCTTCCTAATGAGCAAATTCCTACCCTAAACATGGATTGCTCTTCACACTAAAGACTAAATTTACAAAAGACTCCTTAAACTATACATGATTACAACTTTGGGATATTACTTGTGATATTGTTGTAAAAGATACGAAAGTACACATCGGATACTATGTAAATTAATACTGATATTCATTTGTAAATGTAATGATATTAATTCGGTTGCTGCTGACACTAATAAGAAAGGCACAAACCGGAACTGTATATATATTAGTACTGACATACACGCTGTAATCTAAACAATTGTCAACATATAACTGTGAAGCGCTCCGATACCTTCAGGTCATGTTCGTGCTAAATAAAACTCTATAAATAAATAAATAAAATCCTGGACTCCGAACTCAAAAAGGACTGCCAGATCAATGCCGTCACCTCTTCCTGTTTTCACATCTTCCGTCTCCTGTGTAAAACTTTCAACTGGATCACCTTGAACACAGGAAAACCGTCACCCATGCCCTCATCAGCAGCAGACTGGACTACGGCAACGCACTCTACACCAGGATCAACAAGAACCTCACCTGCAAACTCCAGATCATCCAGAACGCCTCCACCAGACTTGTCCTTAACCTTATGTGCCACTGCCACGTCACCCAACACCTGCGGGCACTACACTGGCTCCCAATCGAGAAGAGAACCCCTTTCAAGCTTCTCCCCCACGCCCACAAAGCCCTCCACAACACTTGCCCAGCCTACATGAACCACCGGCCTCTCGTTCCACGCACCCCAAATATCCCTCTATACAGCCCAGATGTCCCAAGGCATGGTGTCGCACATCAAGAAGATCAGAAGAGGAGGCTGCTTCTTCTGCCACCTGGCGGCTAAGGCATGGAACACCCTCCCTCTCCGCATCCACCAGACACCAACTCTCTCCAAGTACCTGAAGAACCTCAAGACCTGGCTCTACGACGAATCACCATGCACGTCCGGCTACTGCACGTAACTTGGTGGGCCATGGAAGACCTCTGGACTCACTTGGCCTACGACGATACTCCGTGAGTGCCAAGGAGCTGCGCACAACCATCCCCCTTCCCCAGCGCCTTGAGACCCTTCTGGGTGAGTAGCTGCGCTTAACAAACCCTTGATTGATTGAACAAAGCCACGTAAAGCCACCATGTCTGGCTCTGCGTGGTTTAATAAATCACTGCCTTGCGTTACCTTGAGGTAGGGAGGCGTACCACTGGTTGGATACGGTCGTTCATGCGCATTCACCCACGGATTTTGGTATATTCCCAGATTTACAAATAGGTGTAAACCTGGAAATGCGTCAAAGTAGTGCATCTCCCAGATCCAGAATCTTTATTTCTCTTTGTTACTTCCTTTTCAGCATGTGATGTATTCCACTTCACACACAGAAAAAGAAAAAATCCTTAAAGGATTGTTTTTGTACAGGAGGGTGCCCCTTCCTGCACAAAAACAATCCCGCTCATAACATAGGCACCCATGCACCATGATGCAAGGGTACCTGCTTTGGTGCTAGGCAGCACAAGGAGGCACCAGAAATGTGCAATTTCTTTGTAAATATGGTACATTTCTGATGTCTCCGTTTCATTCGTGAATCAGCCCGAGGTGTTGTCTGCCAATACCAGTGACTCATCTCTGATGGATAGGTGGAGGATTTCTGTCTCTGTTGCTTGACTGTTGCTTGAAGTTGGGCTGGCAAAGATCAAGTGTAAAATACCAATTTGAGTATGTGTGATCTTCCAATGCATTTCGTTATTACTGGGAGCATAGAGCCAGGCCTACAACTATAGCTCGATGGGGATCTAACCCTACATTGCTGAAAACAAAACAAATTACAGCTTTCTTAGTTTGTAAGCATACTTCCTTCTGGAAGAAGGAGGCTGATAAGAACAGAGTGTGTATTTCTCAGCTAAGGTATTTAGCTAGTACTCAGGAGCAGAATCAAAAGTGCTGTAAAGGTGATTTTAGAGTTCTCAAAAGCGATGTTATCTAGGCCAAAAGAACAGGAAATAAATTGAAAGTGTGATCATGTAATGTGTCTGCAGCGAAGAGTAACCAATGTGGGACCCAATCAAGCAATCATAATAATGAAGCTCTTACTTTGTTAAATTTATTTTGCAATTGAATAGAAATGTTGTCACGTTTCCTACAGTGGTGAGCAGAATTAAGAGGCATTTCCAACAAGATCAAATTTGAGACCGTATTGAAGAGTTAAGTATTGGAAGCCTTCTAGATTCATTTATCACAGAAGGTGACTTTCTCACAAATCATGGCTTTGTGTTATGATTTCAAAAAGTGAAAGCATACGTTTCTATTACTTTATTTGCCCTCGTCATATTTTTATACTATTCGGATACAAGCTGCCTTTCTTTTGAACTCTCACTTTAAATTTTAAAACTACTCACAGAAATAAGGGAAAATAAGGATCTGTACCCTTTCATTATTTAATGGAGCATTGTTAGCTAAAGTGTTCCTGAGAACCTTAGAGAGGTTTCTCACAAACACAGATCTAGAAAAGTTAAAATTTCTTCAAGTGATTATAGAGTCAAAGAAAATTATTTACTTTTATACAGAACTGCGGAGGGGTAGGATCTGTTCAGACCCACCTAACTAATATCCTGAGACAATACTGCATAATAATCTGTGTAGGAGTAGTTATTATCACCTTTTTAGCAGCTACAATATTTATTAACAACTTTTGATGGAATAGGCATTCCAGGCTTTATTTACTACGATAAATTGTGTCTAAAAAATACTCACTATCCCACAAAGAACATAATTTGCCATCATTAAACTCAGGAGGAACTCAGTAAGGTTTACAGACACTAGAACTAACTTTATGCATGCTGATAAGATGTTAGGAAGAAGTAGAAAGGGTCACATTACAGACAAAGGGAGGAATGGGGGGTGGAAAAGTCATACAATTATGTAGAAAATATCCGCACTTCTTCCCTTTTTAGGTCAAGCCTAAGACAGCGCATGTGCTGTCTGCAAGACCTGTTGTGTCCTATTCTATGACTTGTGGCACACCCAGCGATTCTTATTGGCTGTTGTCTCTGTCAATCAGAAATGCAGCTTTGTTATTGCTGCATTTCAGTGACAGTTCCTCCTTTGTGTGCTTAGCTATGCTTCTGGCGATTTAACTTAGAGAGCATTTTGTTTGGCCATCACACTGTATAGAGTGTGATGGCCCCTCCTCCCTTTTCAGACAAAGGGGCAAATTGTGCATCCAGTGATCTTTTGTCCACGCTTGCTAAGCGCTTCTAGTGGCTGTATTTCCTTTTGTTCGGCCGGCCTCGTATTTCTTTGTAATTAGGCCACCATAGGAGCCCACCTCAGAGCTTCCAAGTAAGCCTATCTCATCCCCCCTATTCGCTTTGAGCCCTCCCCCCAGCCTTCACCCTCCGAGCTTGAATGCTGCGTTTCCCTCAACCCACCCTTTCCCTGTGTATGGAATGAGACATCATCCATGTTGTTATATGGAAGAGGGGGAACATTTAGGCCCTTTTCTATGGCATTACTGACTGGCTTGCAACGATGATGTATCCACATTGGAAGCCTGTCATTAATTACGTAGAAAATGGCCTAAATGTCCCACCTCTTCCAGATAATGACATGGATAGTGCCTTACTCCAGGCACACAACCGACAGGATTTTGTAAACAAGAGAAAGCTGCAATAAAACATATAGCAATTTTTGGGTAACAAATCTCGAGTCATCCACCTAAATCGAGAGTATTAGCATGGATACTGTAGTGAGGTAAAGCACTCATAACAGATGCCCTGTATCCCCCTCAACTCCCTCACTTGTCTCCGCATCCCCTTATTCATTCTCGCCAATATTTATGCATGCCTTCGCTCCTCCCGCCCATGTTTCTCCATCCCTCACATATTCCAAACCTACTAGCAGGCATGTACACACTAATTCTCCTTCTTCGCACCATCCTTCGTTTACCTGTCAGTTTTCAGTTGTATTCATTATAAGCAGGAGACAATGAGCATGTTCATCTAGAGGCATGCTGGCCATAGAATGTCTGGGCAGGGCCATACGAGAGCCGTTCTAGGCGACTTAACCAAAACAGCAGAGCTGGAAAGAATAGTCATGCGAATACTCTCAATTCACTCTTATTCTACCTACCTGCCTCCTGCTTATTTCTCCCTCTTTCTATTGCTCGCTTTGCCTCTTCTTTTCCCTTTCTCTTAGTCTCCACTTTCTCTCTCTTCACTCATCCCCCCTTCATCTTTCTCTCGCTGTATTTCGCATTCAACCCCCTGTGCCCCATTCACTCTCCTATCCTGTGCTTTCTCTCTGTTTGTACACCCTGTCCTGTGCTACCGTGTACAATGATAATGCCTCCAGCCAGCGTCTTCTGCCTACACTGATCCCAACCTCCTTCCTTTGTGCCTGCCCTGCATCCCTCTTATGCACTCATATAGCATTTCCCAGGTCTCGCTGGTTACAATCGAGTAGGGGCTGGCAGTGCCACTGGTCTTTTGCATTTGAATAAAATTCTAAATAACCAGCAGCGATGCCCATCCTCTCCTTTGCTGCACCCAGAGCAGTTTGTCGACTGTTGTAATAGTGCATAAAAGGGATGTATGGGAGGCAGAAGTTGCAGCTTCTTGGTTTGTCTTTCTTTTGGTTTTAGAGTCAGAGCTGGATGGGGTTTTCTTCACAAAATCTGCCGAGACAGCACAAATGACAACAGAGCATTTTTATAAAGTGCAAAAGGAAAAGTCTGCTTCCTTAGGACAGGTCTGTAAACCATCATATAGAAACATATACATGAATACATTACCCTGCCCCACTTATCCAAATTCTCTCATGCCTACCACCCTTAAACCAAACTGTGCCCACTATATCCCCCAGCCGACAAATTGCATCAACATTCAAACCTCACAACTCCTCAGACCCTTGCTCGCTCCGACGACCTGTTATTCTCTTGCTCCCCATCACTATTATGTTACCACTGGCCATCTTCCCTTCAGCTAATGCCAGCCGATACCTGTTCTCCCCACCCAACCCAAGTTGGAAATGCCCTCTCCAAATAGTGCATCATCATTGCCTTCTCCTGCAGCAGAGAAACCCTTAACAAATGTTTTCCCATCCCCACTCGAACTTTGTGCGCAGCGCTGCAGTAGCTACCTTTCCAACAGCTCCCAGCCGACGTTCACCCTAACAATGCAACTCTACCCCCAAAGACTTTAGCAGTAACTGCATAATCTTCAACAGGTAATACTTGTTCCCCATTCATCCGAAACACATTGAAATCATCCTGTGCAATCCTTGCATGTTGGAAAACCTGTGCATCACTCAGTTTACTTTCCCGTGGGCTTTCTTAATGGCATGATGCTTCAGTGGATCCCACCATACCCATCTCTGTACAATCTCTGCCCATACAACAACAGCATCTGACTTTAAAAGCTGTATTCTCAACAAGTCCGCTTTCCTAACTTTTAACAATGTCAGGCCTGATAACTGGACAAGATACATTTCACCCAAGCTAATCAGCAGCATGTCTAAACGAGCACTACCCAGTGTCAACTCTGCCAGCCATGGCGACAGCTGTTCCGGATCTCATGCTGCTGTACCCCACCAGTATAGAGGTCCCTTTACAACTCCACAGGGACACCTAGAAACAGTGTATGGTACGGCACCCTTTCTTGCTTAATGGATTTTCTTTTATTACTTATGGGTACTGCTGAAAAAGTTTCGGAATTAAAAAAAACACATTATTTGCAATGCCAATAGCTCAAAAACTCACTAATGCGAGACCTATTGCATTGCAAATGCTTGTTTTCCAAGGCTATGAAGTATGATTTGGAAATGTTTTGGGATGGGATCCACCTTTTATAATTGGTAATGGCCAATTACAAGTTTAGTGTTTCATTTTAAGCTGAATAATGAAATTATTGACTTTGTGGCAGTGGCTTTACATTGAATAATGAAATTATTGACTTTGTGGCAGTGGCTTTATGTTGAATGATGAAATTATTGACTTTGTGGCAGATGCTTACCATGCAGTGATCAATCACTAGAGCACTCAACGAAACATGTTACTAGTACGTTTAAGGTGTAGGATTTTGTGTGATATACATTTGCCACCAAGAAGGATACTTTATTTAGAAGTTTGTTATTGTACTCTTAGAAGGCACTATGACCCTTTTTAGGGGCTCTGTTTGGAATAAGCTGCAGTTGCTGTTGAAGAGTATGAGGAGCATTACTACAGTTACAGTGTGTAGGATCTATTTCCTTTTTTTTCTGTTCAATGTCTTTTGAAAGCGTGAACAATGACACCATGGATTATGAAGCGCTGAACAACCATCACAAAGTATAGAAACTAGATAAAATACAACAGCAGTAAAAAAAGCACAATTCTAATTTGGGGTAAAAGCCAAATTGTAAACATTTAACATAAAAAGCGATTTTGCAACTGAGAAATCGTACTTGCATTGATCACACATCATAAGCAGATTTTAGAAGGAAACGTTTTGTCTCCTTCCTGAAATTCATTAATGGCGTGAGAAGACACAAGTTAAAGAGAGGGCATTCCAACATTGTGAAGCTGCAACAGAAAATGCCAATGAGAAAGTTATGTCTTTGTTGACTTTTGTAGTCTCGAGAGAAAGAAGAGTCTTACTTCATTCTGCTACAAAGCCCTTCAGTGCGCATACATGTTTTATGGTCAGATTTGCGGTCTATTTCAAGAGACAAGTTGTGTAGGTGAGAGAACTTTATTTGAATTAGAGACAAAATTCCAGTAAAAGTCAGTGCTGGGACTTGAGGATGGGAGTTATTCTACTAAATAGCATTAAACAATAGCAAAGCAAGGATGGATTAGCTATGACACTAGCCACGGCTTTAAGTGGGGGTCTCTCTAATGGGCGTGGCCAATGTAATTAAGGGCGTGGCTTAAAAACAGGTAAACTAAAAATCTGTGCTCAGCATAGTGTGCCGCCCGACTTGTATTTTGCTGTTTCTGTCATTGCATCCATTTATATGCTACAACAAGTAACATTATACCTACAACAAGTCAGGACTATTGTCTTTGTCAATGGTTGTTAGTTGCATAAGATAAATAAGCAGCAACAATGGCTTGTATATAATACTGAAAAAGCTTCCAGTTCCAGTCCTGGTGACACCACGACAATGTTGTTGCCCCTGAGTTTCAAAAAGAGAAGGGAAATCCAGAGAAAAAATGACTCTCTTTAAAGGATTTCCCTTCCCCTAATACGCTCCCATGGCAGGACATCATGCCGTACTTCTCCCCTAGTGAGAAGTGAGCAGTTTGAGCACGTGGACATCGATGTGCCTGCTGTCACTGCAGTCCGGAAAAAACGGACCGCCTGTACCAGGGCGCAAAACAGAGCCCGATAGACCCCCTTTAAAAAACCCTGGTGCTCAGCACCAGTGAGACCCGGACCACTTAAAGCCCTGACCCTAGTAGTGAAGCATGAAGGAGCACAATCTGGTCTCACTTTTCTTGCTTTAACCTTTGTGTTGTTGATCCTTCTTCCCAACGCGTTGCATCCAGGGGGTTGGCAAAAGTACAACGTTATTCTAACACAATCATTTCTGGTTGTGTGATGTCGACTGGAAATGCAGAAATGCTGATATTGGAAACTGGAATGATAACTGAGGGCGAGAGAGACTTCGGCCTTCATGTGAGCTTTTCTGACCCCCCCCCCCCCCCCAGAAAATTAAACTAACCAGCATTTAACATTCAGTGGCACAACGAAGCCTCAGAGGTCCCCCTGCAAGAGACCCGGAAGGGGCACTCTGTCATAACCTTGACCGGGAACGCGCCACATGCCCAGCAGCTGTACTGCATCTGTATTGCCTGGGCAGAGGAAGTTCAGTGGGAGCTTAGAACTGAAAATATACCATCTTTGTTAGATTCACTTGCCCTTCAGTTATTGACAAAAAGGCATATTGGCATTTGAGTTCACTGTTGTTAATTCACACAAATTGGCTTTTTAAGGGTTGATAAAGTGAGTGCCTTGTCTTGTGGAATCCATTTTGATTCAGGTTCCATTTTGTGACACTCAGTAGGAGCAAGCCTGCAGAACGCGCACAGGCCTGTGGGCCTCTAAGTGAACTTAACCTGTCTGTGACACTGCTATAACCGTAAGGTCTTGAGAAATGATGTCACTAGCGTTCATCTCAAACTAGTATTATGCTGATTTCAGTTGAACAATTTCTCCTTGGTTTCTTCAATTGTACTCAAACTGTTCTCAGGATGCGCGGGCATAGATTTCAAAGCAGACCCCTTTGCAACCATGCTCTTCAGGGACAGACTCAAATCCATTTCTGTTGTTTTTTCTCACAGTGTTTGCTGTTCCCTGGGACTCTCCCTGGTCAAAAGTGGTCCAAAGCTGTAGGCAGTGCTGGATCCAAGGGGTTCAACAATTCTTCCGAAAGGGGGTCCTCTTCAGTCCCCCAGCCTTCTTGTTTCAAAGTAGTCGTACTCCTAATCCTACATTAAAAGAGTTTTCCACCAGAGAATGGTGAGGTTTCTTCCCCCTATCAAAGTACCATTTCCCACACAAACCTAGGCTATATTATGTTGTGCAGCAAAGCGTTCGCATGAAGCACTGCGCGTTGTGTTTCCATGATTGGCCTATCACTGCCCCTACCCCAGTGCTTAATTTGAGCCGGTGCTTTCCGGTGCTCAGCACCTGCACTCAATCATCAGCACCGGCGCTTGAGCAATAGTTAAGGACCCATTCATTTTTGGTGAGCACAGGGAGATTTAGTGATTCGTCCAGAATCACAGCATGTTGAGCCCACGCTGAGGCTCGAAGCTGGCTCCCCAGCTCCAAAGTCGGCAGCTTTGGCCATTACGCTACATATCCTCCCCTCTTGTAGTATTTGTTGGTTCTATGTTAGCCAATGCCAACAGGGAAAATGGGCTGGTCGAAACTGCCTCATGATGAGAGCCCCGGCACTTCTTATTTTACAAATTAAACACCGCCCTACCCCCAACCCAGAGACTACCTCACCTCTCAATTTCCTGACCAAAGTGAGGGACTCTCCCTCCCTGCACGTGTCTGCCTTCTCCCCTCCGCACGGTTTTAGACAGCGCTCTAATTACGCCGGGAGTTCTGCCTAACTGAGTGCTGCTTTCATTTGGAGAGAATCCTAATTAAACGTCACTCCAGGCGTCCAGACTTTCCACCCGCACAACCTGATTCCAAAAGTTTGTAGGAAGACAACATTTTAGAGCATTTCTAAAAATAATTGTGATATTTGTATTACATACAATACAACTCAGGTTTGCACATGAATTTCACTGCATCCCCCACGTATTCGTCTTTCATGCCACGTGAACAGTCCTTGCACACTTGTACCATGGAATAAAAGTAAAATAGGCCACTCGTTATTTTACAAGCAGTGGAAGGAGCATGCAGTGAAACGGTGATTGGCTGTCTTTCACTGCCCAGCGGTCATAAATGCCAGCAAGTCAAGTCCATAAAATAAATCTGAGGGAAGTATCTGCAAAAGGCGTAATGTTTGCAGAAGGGGCATAGAGGGGGGGGGGTTTCAGCTCCTCTCATGAAGTCCCTTGTCTTTCAGCGGTTCTTGCGGATTGTCGGACTAAACAGGAAATCTTTTTTTCTTCCAAGATATCTACGCTTGGATGTGTCCAGTAGTGGTGGAATCTCAAGCCCCAATACCGTGCCTTTCCATGTCTAGACCCAGTATTTCTGTTTTATTTCACAGTCTTTGCTTTTGACATGCTTGTGTTTTTGATGTCCTCTTTTCTTTACTTAATACTGTGCTTCTGTCAGTTAGTGTGTCTGTCATTATTGTTATGGCTGCTTATCCCTGTAGCCATTTCTTTCTTCGCTCTCGCGCTCCTTCCTATTTCATTCTATCCTGCTGACCACTGCCTTACTTTCCCCAGCCTCTGTTTTTCGCAGTCCTCCCTTTTTAGCCAGTAAGACACATCACAACATGCTCTCACTGCTAAGATGTGTGTAAAACATGCGGCCAATTATTTTTAATCCTGGCAGGGCCAATTCATCCTTCTGAGGCCAAAGATTGAGTACAATTAGTTCAGGTAATGATAAAATACTCTTCTTCACAGAACTACAAATTGGCAAGCACTCTATAAAATCAAATTCACACTATTCGTTTCTTTCTTGCTGTTGTGCGTTTACGCACATTTCATACGTTCACCTGACACGCTACTTGTGCTTGACCGTATGGTACAGCTTAGGACACTGATCTCCACTGGAACGATTATTCTGCAGCCAGTGGGCCCAATTTGTAGCAGAAACAACGCAGGACGTTTCTCTTTTTGTAATGTATAATGCTGACTTCATTAGTTCTGGCCCATCAGTGGGTTTCCTTTTGGGTCTGTGACCATCTCGAATTTTGAATGCTGGTAACTGTATGTGTTCTGTCGTGTCCATCTTACATGTGGGGATGCTGCCTATAGGTGCTTACCACCTGGTAAAGAAGAGTTTTTATTCATAAGTACGACCCACCGTCTGGCACTAACAAATGATTCATAGAACCTTTGAGCATTAAAAGATTGCTGTTGTGTTAAGCCAGAAATGTGCTGCGTTTTACCAAAATATCCTGATATGTTGGCTTAGAAATGACACTATGGGCAGATTTACTTAGAATCACGCAATCCAGTGCAGCAGGTCAAATTGCTGTGCTGCGCTGCATGAATAGGGGAAAGCTGAAAAGTGCCATATATATTAAGATGTGGCGCTCCTGAACTCTCTCCTTGCGCTGATGCACTTGTGGCCGCCTAGTGCCAATGCAGCCAGGATTGTTTTTGTGCAGAAAGGTACATCTTCCGGCACAAAACAAACCATGAGGCATATTCTTCTGTCAATATGTGCTGCAGAATGTAGCACACCTAGAAAGAGGAAGTAATGAAGAGAAATAAACATATTTATCCTTGTTATGCCTCACAGGGGCAGGCGTACCATTTTGACTCATTCCCAGGTTAGATAGCTTTTGTAAATCTGGGAATGCCCCAGAATCGATGGGTGAATGCATGGGAACACCCATGGGCCACCCCTGGAATGCCTTCCCAATGCAGGGTAACATAAGGCAGAGCTGTTGCTTTGTATTTACGAAACCACGTAAAGAGGCTTTGCTTGGCTTAGTAAATGCAAAAAAGGATTTTGCATCATGCTGTGTCAAACAAAATGTTGTAACACCGAATGAAAACCTTAGTAAATCTGCCCCTGAAGGCCACAGTTATGCAAATTTGATGCAGGGCAATCCACCAAGACAACTTGTTGTGCTGCGTCAAATGGAGAGGGCAGGAACGTGCCACATTTAAAAACATATGGCACATTCCTGTTCACTTTGTGCGCTGGCGCAGTTGTGGCTGCCAAAAGTCACTGCAGACTCCCTTGCGCCATGGAGCAAGGGTGTTTGCGTTACAGTCAGGATTGTTTTTGCGCAGGACGGGACACCATCCTGCACAAAAGTAATCCTCTGGGGCTTTTTCCTCCTTCTAGGTATGCTGCAAAATGAAGGACACTTAGAAAGAGATAAAAACATGGAGTAATAAAGATATTTTTCTTTGTTACGACTCTTCTGGGAAAGCGTACCATTTTGAAGCATTTCCAGGTTTACTAGCTAGTAGTAAATCTGAGAATGAGCCAAAATACATGGGTGGATGCATGGGAACACCCACACTCCACCCATGTAATGCCTTCCAGGTGCAGAGTAACGCAAGGCAGCGACTTGCGCTGTGTTACTCCAGATTTACTATACCACACAGTCACGTGAGGTGGCTCTGCATGGCACAGTTAATCTAACTTAAGGCATGCGTTGCCCTTGCATCACCTTACGTGACGCAAGGGCAAGTCAAGCCCTCGATAAATCCGACCCTGAGTTCTTACCTCCTCCAGTCCTCCTACCCCAATCCACATTGTATGACTAAAACCGTAGTTTCTTGTATCGCCCCGGTCCCTTCCTGCTCTGTTCTCCAACTTCTAATTGGCACATATTGCACCAACAATGATTGAAAAGCGTCTAATTCAAAGCTTTAAAGCTTTGGCTGTTGGATGAAGCACTTTTGGATATGAGGCAGGCTTGTCTCGCACCATCATCAACATTGTTTGCTCATTGTGGCGAATTTTGTATGCTTTTCTTATGAGTGTATCCCAGCTTTTACCCATAGATGGCGATGTGCACCATACAATGGAAGAGTACTTTGATCATTGCTAATACTGAACACAACACAGATATCGAAACAAGGAATTGTGTAATACTGTTCATCCACGTTGATGGTGGACTTTCAATCAGAATGGGAGTTTTATTTTCCCTTTCCAGATTTTTGAATGGTGGCGACTGAGGGTGCAGAGAACTGAGATGCCAACCACGGTTTACTGGGGTGTTTAAAAGAAAGAAATCCCAAGCTCCTGCCTTTGCTACACCCTGTTCTTTTCAAAAGTGCCTGAGACCAGAGCGAAGGATCCTGACCTCTTCTGTGGGTGCCCAGCAGTTATCAGAGGAGCAGAAGCTGTCAAATAGTATATTTTGGAAAGAAATCATTAGTGCATGGCAATAGCATTGTTCCTATTTTATAAACAAAACATTTTTTTAATAAAAAAACAGATGTTTTTCTTTTTCAAGAACTGCAGCACCTGCTTGAAAAGAAGAGTTAGCTGCTCACTGTAGTGCCTTTTTGCAGGCACAGGCACCGGGAGTGCTGGCTTCCAGGCGCTAGTAGTGTGACATTTCTCCAGTTCTTCTTTCTAGTGGACTTTGAAGTGGGGATCGTGCCAGCTTCCTCCGTCAGCGCCTTCTCTATGCTAGAGGGCTCCAACAGTGCCCCTTCCATGACACAGGACATCAGTGTGTGCTTCTTTCAGCAGTACCTTCTCAGCAATTTGGCATTCAAGTTAGTGTCATTTTGCACCTGCATAGCCTTCTCGTTGCTGGAGGATTCAAGCAGTGTGCCTTTCCTCCAGTAATGCCTCGTCACTGCTTTAGTGAACCAATAATGTCAACTTCTTGGACAGTGCCTACTCAGCGGTGGAAGTCTCCGGAAGTGTGCCCTTCTTCCACTAAGGCCTTCTCACTGCTACAGGATCATAGCTGCCAAGGTTTCAGATTGCCATGTGTGACATTTTCATAATTTCGGTCTATTTAGGAGTGACATTTCAACAACTATGAGTGACACTTTCTCAGGAGCAAAATCAAGCAATAAAGACGAGGTACACATAACAAATATCAGAAATTACACGAATTTGAGCAATGATAAGGCCAAAGAAGATTTTAAAACTGCTGCAAAGCACCAGTAATCGAGTGGCAGTAACATGCACTTGTGTGTCGAGGTCAGGAGGTGGAAGACAGGCATCAGTCTTCCTATAATTTTACTCAGCCAGCGCCGGGCGGCAGCAGCCTTTACTGGAGCCTGGTTTGTCGAGAAAGTTACCAGAATGTTTAAAAAAAACAGTTTAGTAGGCATGTATAAATAGAGAAGCAGTACCAGAGTTGCTAGCGCTACAGAGGCCCCCAAAATGGATCTGCTCAGCTGATTTAACTGACCAGTTCAGAGTCCCACCAAACTGTTGCTTTCGTTTTGCAGTTAAGTCGTTATTTGACAACTCCAGGCGGCGTTCGAGCAGTCATTTGTGCCTCCACCCACCCGACCAAATAGAAGGCAAGTAAATGCCAGAAAGGAATACAACACCGATATCTGCTTAAGGCCGACACTGTGGCAATGCCAATGTAAATCCTTACTGGGCCGCGTGAGATTTTAGTGCTGTCAACCATAACTGGGCTGAAAACCATTCACACGAAGATGACGTGTACGCTGGGCATACACTGAAAAATCGGAGTTCCCATAGGAAGTTATCGCTCATAAACAGGTAGTCACAACTAACGCCAAGTCTTTCTGCTTATCGGTTAACAGGCAGAGGTTTACATCACATTGTTGCAACAGCGTATGTAAACGATATGATGACAAGTGAATCGGTGACGTTGCCAGCCTGACTTGAAGATGGCAGACTTCTTAGCAGCTTGTACCATAGTGAGTAGACGCACTACTTGCTTAGCGGTCTTTTAAAAATACATGCCATGCCCGTAAAAAACCCCAAGGTGCAACCATAACTTAGTGTGCTGGGAGGTGACCAATACCAGTACTGTGGTTGTCCACTGTAGTCACGAGTCTATACTGGGGCTGTGCTCGCTTTGCAAGTGGCAGCCACTTCTTTTCTCCCCCCTTTTGTGTTTTGTACGGCTGGACAGGGGATGGTGTGTAACCCCGCAGCCAGCTGTTTATAAAGTGATCGCAGCTAGCTGTGACAGGTGCATAAGGATATATGTACACTGGGTGAGGGGCAAGGCAGCAATGGAGTGAAGGAAAGTGGGGTTAAGTATCACCACCCTGTGGGCAAAAGTCCCCTTCAACTAAAAAAAATTGACCTATAGTCTAGACTGATTTAAATAGATAGCTGCGCGCTGATGTAACGAAGGATAATTATTTCAGTTTACCTGTTAGCGGTGGGGGGCAAGTTGTGCTGAGTGAGTCGGCGCCAGTCCAGTCTGCAGGAAGCACTGTCTCTCTGAGCGCCGGGGGGTCCAGCGGGCCGGCGGTCACCTGAGCGCCCGATCACGAATCATGATGCCTCTTATGTTGATGCCGCGTGGCCATGATGATCATGCTGACTCAGGTGGTCGTCGATGCTGTGCCGTCCCGCCGCTGCCGGTCCAAAACCAACGCCTGGTTAATTTATATATTATATAATAAATTATTGCCTCTGGCTGCGCAATCAGCAGCACACTCTGACTTTCTCAGACTCACTGAGAGGGACCTGCGACCGCAGGTCACATCCCCCCCAGGCTGCCATAGCCTGTAACGCGGCATTGGGGCAACGACTCTGAGGGCAGGCCCCGTCCGGGGGTCTCCTATTGGCCAGTCAGAGACTCAGTGTGTGTGTGACAGCAGCGAGCACTGCGCAGCGGATGGGAATTTCAATGCAGGGCCGCAGCAGGGCAGAGATTGTAACATTGTAGCACAGCGAGCTGCGTGCAGGATGATCTTTAACTGTTTCTGAGCATGCTGGCAGCCGCAAGTGAAGTCTGCTACGGCCCTGGCCAGGCACACGGCACACAGGTGTCAGAGGAACTGGCGCACATGCTAGCACCAGGCTGGCGTAGGCAGCCGGTTTCAGCGCTGCCAGCAGCGTGCCGGTCAGTGGCAAAATGCGTGACAATGCATTTCAGTGCGGTGATGCGGGAACACAACACTGAATTGCGTTAGCGTCACGCCTGATGCGTGACACTTGGCAGGCCTGCAGGATCCCAGGTAGCATTTGCTTTCCCAAGCAGAGCACGTACTATCTCTTCTAGGATATCCCTTCCCTATTCCCAGACGTCTAGTGTTCCGCATGCCCACGGACGATAAGAACATTCATTTATCTCCCATTCTGGAATCTCTTTCAGGAAATACCGTGCATGCTGAATTATCAGACAAAATGTGGGGTGTTAATATGCACACTTACTAGAAACACAAACAAGGAGTCGCAGAACTCCTTTAACACAGCGGAATTACGCTCTCTGAGGCAAATTCGCAAAGGCATTTACAAGTATGTGTAGTAGTACTCCGGTAGTACTTACCTCATGTACTCACTCATAAATGCAATTCACAATAGTGTTTATGGAGACCTTTGCCTACACCCATCCTATACCTTGTGTGAGAAATTTTCTACACTAGTGGAAGTACACTAGTGGAAACAACTACGCCACATACGTCTACATTTTAGGTGTAAAAGTGGAAGCCCTAAAAGCTAATGGTTGGGAAATGGGGTGGGAAAATTAAGGAAGGGCACACAGTACATGTGAGAATACAAACAAAGGTTAGGGTTGCTATTCAAAGAGGATCAAATCTACTCCAGCGAGGCCTCGGAGTAAGTTACAAATAACATATGGCCACTCACAGGCAATGCAAAGAAATCGTGCTAAAACCATTGCAGGTAGAGAATTACACTATGAGCATAAAAACACCCAAAAAAAAAAAAAAAATACATGAAAGGTAAAGAATGGCCATTTAACTTTAGATTGGTGACACCTATACAAATCACAAGTGTAAAAATATATTTTTTTTTAAATGAAGAAAGGAATACAATTTATGTAAAACAAATCATATAGTTTTAGACATTGCTGACACCAACACAGATAACACTGTAAAAATATCAAAAAAGAAATAAAATGAAGGTAAATAAATGGTGAGATAACTGCCTCTTTCCTCGTTGACTTCCATCCAGTACCCATCGCAGTGGTACTCAGTACTGGTTCATCTGGTGACTCAGGGGCACTGTTGCAGGCCGAGCCGGCCCTTGCTCAGATAGCGCACTGGGATGAAAGAAAGTCGGCGCCCTCCCTGCAGCTAGTGAATACAATGAGACAGCAGGTGCCCGTTTTCTGTTTGCCTGTCAGCCACACATCCAAGCAGTGATTGGCCTCTTAGCTTGAACATGTCAAGCTGTAGGTGGTGCAAATCGTTTTTGGTCTGTCGCGGCACGGGGTGAGGGCTGATGAAAAGGGGGCACCTACGGCAAGTAAAATTAAAGCAATTTAATCGGAATCATTAGAACCATGTAAGAGGGGTGTTGCTGTCTGCAGGGCTTTAATGCAGACAGCTCCATACAGATTGGCGCCCTGGTCCTGGACTAAATCCGCCCACGCCAAAAGGAGGCCTTGATTATAGGGTTTCGGTTTGAACCACAATTGTTAAAAAAAAAAAAAAAAACACCGGCGGCACTATCTACTTTTACATTGGAAACCAAAACCACTAACATTCACTGGATTTATACTGCTTTGCCGCCACCTATTGACAAAGTAGTATAAGCGCCGCGTCAAAATGAAGAGATGGTAAACCGATTTCCTATGCAGTTTTATTCTAAATATTTTTACTCCCGACTACGAGTCCCAGTTTTAGCTACTGGTACCTCTGTTCCCTATTTCTGGTCAATGAGGGCGGAGGGCGTGTTGCACTCAGCAACAAGGCCGGAATGGGAACCACAACCGGCCCTGGCAAAGTGCTCAGTCGGTCCCCCCCACACCAACCCTCCCCCTCCCACCTCCCCTCCCCCCCCCTCCCTTTGGGGGTGCCGCCAAGCTCGGTTTTCGGCCGATTTTGTTTAATGGACTGGTGTGCCTCTGCTAAAATTAAAAGGCAGCACGGCCTGGTGTCCGGGCTAGGCGCACTTTACATCCACGCACCAAGCAACATAACTACGGGCCATATTATTAGCAAGAAACGGCGATAACATTATCGCTGCTTTAGCGGCAGGAAACTGCCGCTAAAGCGGCGATAATGGGCTTGACAATATGCCCTTCTGAATTCCCATAGAAGCCCAGGTTCGTTTCCTGCCACTAAAGCGGCGATAATGTTATCGCCGTTCCTTGATAATAGGGCTCTACATTAGTTGTGAAAACAATGGAAACGTACATGAGCGTTCTATATGATGTTTGATTCTTTGTTAGCCGCTCATCGTCAGTGGACAATTCTCTCTGAACTCCATTAAAACCGTGAGAAAAGTGAAGGAAAAATACACATAATGCCAGAAGAGTATTCTAGGAGTGCGCGCTGTCTCATAGCAACGCCCACCCCAGATTTCACGGTTGGCTGCTCTCACGGAGCATGATGCTTGCTAGGACACAGAAAGTGCCGTAACTACCAGTCTTCTTGACAGCGCGGTGCATGACAGCGCGGCGCAGGGCAGCAAATGTTTATATTTGAAAATCTGTGAGACTTACTTATTACCGTCTGTTCATTTTGGGCTCAAACAAGAGCCCAAATAGCAAATGTCACTCCATTCAAACACATAATTCAGCTTTCTCTTTAACAATTGACAACACTTTGGAATTGTTTCAATCGGGCCTTGGCATTATTTTTGTATTCGAGGAGATGCTGATTTATAAGACTGAAAAAAGCATCAACTTCTGCACAGTCTGTGATGACAAAATGTTTCAACACTGATAACCACAAAAAAACTGGAATTCATAAAAAATAAATACTGAAAGCACGAAATACCAACACTGTATCGTAACCTGGTGATACCAATCATTGTTGCTGGCATTATCCACCGAACCACTAACTGCTTCGTCTTTGTTCATCAACTGCTTCACCCATACCAACCCCCAGCCTCTTATCTACCAAGTAAAACAAGCATTGACAAAGCCAGTAGGTCTTTGCCGTGAAACATGTTAACTTCATCAATTCTTTTTTTTTTATCCTAGTTGGCTGCTGTTATTATAAACACATGCGTTGTTGCCATCTTTGAACGGGACTGGTTTACAAAGGCAAAAATGCATTTAAAGATGGCCACCATGGATGCACGCATATCTATAGCAGGAGTCCTTTAAAGCATTTATCAATTTTTTATGAAACCCCATTCAAAGATGATCACTTTGGATGTGGGCTTCTGCAGCAACGATCTGAGAATACATTTTGTTTCATTTTAACAAATTCTGTTCAAATGTGGCTCCTATGGATGCAAAAGCTTTTACTGCTGACATCTTTTAATGGGATTTATGATTTGTTACAATACAATAAAAGTAATTTTAAGATGCCTGCCATGCCCTCTTAGAATGATCAAAAAGCTATTTTAAGATTTCCACCCGCTGGCAGCATGAAGGGTGGTGAAAAATTAGCAAGTGTGTTAGGGGAGCAAGAGGAACCTATGCAAGAGTGGGAAAGAGGTTAAAAAGAAGGGGTGAGAAGTGAAAGAGAGGGGAAGAGGGCGCAGGGTCTGAAGTCAAGAGTTGAAAAATCCATTAATCAATCAAACCACTCAGACTGAAATGCTCCTGAGTGGGACAAACACTACAGGGAGGAAAATCATCAAATCAGGAGCAGTAAAGTGAGACAGTCAACAAAGTCATCCAGTCATGAGCAAGGGGGTGGCCCAAAGCCCACTTTATTTATAGGTAATGTATTGGAAATAATAGTTCTCCAACACACAGCTAAAGCTGTCGCAATGTAGGCCTAAAAAGCATTGGAAGCTCCATGGACTGACATCCTGCTCTAAATAATCATCCATAAAGAAGGCAAAAGGAATAAAGAGATTTAGTCACAATAACAATCAAAAACACCAATATATTTTCTACCCTCACAAAATGAAATAAAGCAGCTGAGGGGATATACTGCTGAAAGGATGTCACCCCTCCCATATATTCCATGATACTCCTGATGAAGACCGCATAAAGATACAACGACGGCCCAAAGCATGTCGGCAAAAGGAGAGGTCACATTTCCGATATACACATTCAATCACTGGTCAGACACCACATTTGCTTTGCACTTTCAACTGGGCCAATGCTTAATTTATAAACAAAGAAGTGCCAGGTCCCTTGTTAGGAGGCCACTGCAGCTTGCACCAACGATTGCTCCCACTAGCGCTGCCAATGACAGAACTATCACTACTAGCCATCACACCCATACAAGTGTGACAATTCAGACTTTAAATATACATTACAATGATGCCACCCAAGCTATTCTTATAGCTTTGGGTGGCAGGTATTAGTCATTTTAATGAATATGTAATTATCAAACAACAGCTGTTAAGACGAACAGCGCCACCATGTGGCAGGCTGTCATAGAGCTGGTGTTGGCACTAAGGTCTAACACAAAATAAAAGTACGGTGACAGTGATTCAAAGAACAGTGTAATCAGCACCCCAAAATTATTGGCTCTGACACGTATGTAGACTGTGCAAGACTTAAACCTTAGATCCTATCTGTAGAAATCATCCTTAATGGAAGAGGAAACCTCACACACTTTTTAGTGTTATGCTTCATCATAGGAGTTCCCTCCCCACCCTGGTAGGACAATACCACCAGGGCGGACTCAACCTCCTCGAAGACTGACTAGATAGGGGGGAGTTCTTGCATAAATCTTACTGGACAACACCATATAACAGGGGATCCAGCTGAATATTTAAAAATACCTTAGTGTCCCTGGGGAACGAATACTTTTATTTAGTGGAACACTAGGTATTGTTAAAAAAGCAAAATAGGTTGGGTAATAGAGTACAATGACTCACACCCAACTACTTGCCAACATGTTTCTGCCCATCATTAATAACCTGAAAGGTCTGGGGCATTCGTCAGGGCATGTGGATCCCTATGGGTGAAATATTTATAAATACTCTTCTATTCAGACTAATTAGGTTTTGTCACGGAGGAATCCTAACTTTGGTCCTACCACACTATCCTACCTATTAGTGATTACGTTGAAATTAGCAACCTAAATTAGAAAAATACAAAAAGGAATAAAATAAAACCGGATACAAGGATTACCGAGGTTACCTGCTAATAAATATAGTGAATAATATGGTCATTAAACAACTAGGGACGTCTAGGGTCGTGCTTGTACAAGTGCTCTTTAAAAACGTTCTTATAAAAACAAAGGAAAATCCTATGTAGTCTATAGTGCTATGGCTAACAGCCCATGTTCACGTATTTCCTTAATTTTTAGCATGGTGGACATTACATTAGAGTATTAGTGTATGTCCCTTACCCTTGATTATAGGGGATACCAGCATCATGGTCACAGAGGAGGTGGGGTCCTTTATAGTCACCCACTAATAGAAAGGAAACCATAACAAAGAACAAATGTAAATCAATAGGTCGATGTGGAGGATTATCAACCATCTCACTCATATGTTCGTGATTTATATCGTTATTCTGAATTATGTATTCGATTTCTCAGACATTATTCTTTATTAGAAAAACAAAATTTGAATTGCCATCGGTGTTCAGAAACTCTTGACACAATCTCTGTTGTTAGCACCGGTTTTCTAATTTGTTTAAGTGGAGATAATGCTAGGTTGATTGATAGTGGACCATTGGTTTTTCAGTTTCTACCATCTTTACCAGTTATATTTATATGAGTGGCTTGAGTCTCTCTTAACTGGCTGGTGAAGGGGACCTTATCAAAGGTTTTAAACATATACCAGAAAATCATGTCATTGTGTATACCTCGTAGATAAAGCGAATTGAGACAAGCCAATGCTGTTCATCACCCACTGATAATAGCAGAGACGCTTCCGGTATATATTTTGGTGTAGCGGTATGCTACTGTCTATCAAGAACACACGCAGGAATCAAACGTTATAGTTCTTAAGTATTTGAAAGGACTACAGATTTGTCTCTAACCATGTTATATACAGGTAAAGTGATTGGCAAAGAGAAGTCCACCCACACATTATCTCAGACCCACTTATTTAGTCAAAAGGAGCGCCCATCCTCATTACCTACTCCAGCCCCCACTCTGTGCCGTGGTACGACTGGCAGCAGGCAGGATGGATATTAGATAGGCGCTTCGGTGTCCGCATGTTGTTCCATCGGCGTGGAGCCGGAAATGCAATGTTCGTGTGACCTGGAAGCAGTCCCTGGTCCCGTATGCTCATGGGGGTAGTAGTCCTGCGGTCAGGATTGTATCTGTTCATCACTTACCAAGTTGAGCAAGTGTGACTATCTCAAAAAGGGCTATGATGGACACTTTTATTGAATATAGAATTTCTTTTTACAAAGAAGAGAGTGTTCCCTCTTGATTTTGTGATGTATAAATATCTAGTCAAGTTCATGTAATTGAAAGCAAAGCCGGGTTAATATTTTACACTCATTACCCATAGGACTCCTACGATGAAGCATGACACTAAAAAGTGTGTGGGAGGTTTCCTCTTCCATTATGGATGACTTTCTACAGATAGGCATCTAAGGTTTAAGTTTTGCACAGTCCACATACATGTCAGAGCCAACAATTTTGGGGTACTGAGTACACGGTTCTTTGAATCACTGTCACCGTACATTTATGTTGTGTTAAATGTTACGTGAAGGGACGTACGGTGCCATACCCTTTTCTTCTCCCTAATTGTGTTTCCATTCGTTGGCCCTAAAGTGCCAGTGCTGAGCACTGGAAACCACAGGCTCAATTTAAGCACTGACCTGAGCCCGTTAATTCTTTCTACATCAATGCTTTTGCACGTCCTCGGGATCATATTTAGTTGCACATGTTCTCCTGCAGTGTTCATCGCGGCAGGATCCCAGATTGGTATTGCATCCAGTTTCAGCACTGGGGAGCTTTTGGTATTCCCTTATGTACCCATATGATTGGTCCTCCAAAGTGCTTTGAGGCCACACTGCAGTGGGTAGCAGCGCTTTATGAAAATCTCAAATAAAATAAAAAATAATTAATACCTCTATAAACAACAAGTCTACGAAAGAGAACTTTAACATCAAAAGCTTCAAAGTGTGACCTAATCTGAGCCACTCATAACCTGCACGAAACAGCCTCTTGTGGACCTCAGTAGTAAAACTGAACCAATACAGGTTTGACTGGACTCGTACAATATTGCCACAACTGCACATAATTAGTAACCGTGTTGTAATTAATTATTTACTAAATTCCACTACAGCACACTTTTTCTCCACTGTGATTTACAATTTTGCAGTAAGTCATTTTTCCACATCTTTGGTCGCTAGGTAATGACTAGTAAATATAGTGCAAACAATTTTTCCATATTACAAATACAACCATATCAAAGTACATCAGTGGCTTTGCCAAAGAAAGGATGTATATCACAGATAATGACTAAGAAACAATTGATACCCCTAAACAAACGGAAACCTATGCCCAAGGACAAAGCTTCGGTAAGACAATAGCTCTCCAGAATCATTACTAAATAATGCATGTTAACCTCTCAGGCACATGCTGGTTTCCTGTTATTGCAAAAATGCCCTCTCCCCCTGCGGGGTGGTAGGGCTGCTCGCCACTCTACGTCGCCCAGATCCACATACTAGCGAAGCTGACCAGTAGGTTAGGTAGTAACTACATACGGTGTGCATCCCAAGCGACATATCCAATTCCCATTGCTGGGAGGCTACGTCAATGAGCTGAACACTCGCCACTGACAAATGTGGTGTTCTGGAGGTCATGAGTTCAAAGCCAAGCAAGGTGGGCTCAGCCTTCCATTCTTCGAAGGGGGGCCAATTATTACCATACATTGGTAAACTGTAGCATCTCTTATTCACAATGCTTAGAGATGGCATTGCAGCTGTATTTAGCACTGTACGAAAGCACGTTATTATTGCAACCAACTACACAAAGTCACTAGAGTAATTAATTAAAATCTGCCACATTTTTGTCACACCGAATATTCTTGTATTTAATGATGAAAGTGATTGTAGCACTTCAGTTGTTAAGCTAATAAAAAGATTTGTAAAAAACAAAAATCTGCCACATTACGAAATAAATACATTATTATTAATTTTATATTGGTAGCTGTTTTCTAGATCTGAAATAGCGGGCAGAAGAATTAATTTGCAAAATTGAAATAACAACTTCATCACACATCATTGATTTAGAGGCGAACACATCCAATTAGAAGTTGAATACTGGTGTATGAAACAATACCACGTTTTTCAAAGAGAAACAAACATGCAGCTTTTTACAGGCCGCTTTTATTTTCGGATGTGGACACTGTTCCACTTCTGCCCCAGGCGCTCTGTACTTACATTTGCTTTTCGGTTTTCATCGGGTTCAATCAGGTAAGTGTGATTTCCGTCATAGAACATCCCACTGAAAAATACAAAAACATAAACATTTTACTTTTGTTAATGCATTGTAACTTTTTGGAGTATCTAAAGGGTGGCTCAAAAAAAGCATTCCCAAGGATAATCTTCACCTCTCACTGCCGCCTCTGTGTAGTAGGCATTATCACCCGGAAGCGTATAAGACAATACTGTATATATTAAAATAAAATTGAAAACATGTGAAGTCTACTTTAAACCAGTAGTAGATGATGGAACTGAACATTAAAGCTGCCACATTCAACTTTAAAAATTATTTATTATGTAAACAACTGCAAGATGTGGGTGTAAGTGTACAACATCGAGGCATCGATTTCTTGAATCTTTGCTCAGATCTGGATACCAAATTCCCAAGATGGACAACCTGGCTGGCTCCCTGCGCGAGTTGTGTCTGCTTTTCTAGAGAAAATGAATATGACCGATCACAGAAAGGCGACTCGTTGTTTTGTGTCTGTGACCCAGGGCCACTGGTTGTAGGTGGTGGACACTGGCACTCAATTTTAGGGACAGGGTCCTATTTGTCATCATCAGACCTTTACCCAGAGCCACCGAGAGAGGCAGGTAAAGGAGAGAAGGGAAAGAGGAGGGTAGAAAAACAGTGACAAATGGAGGACAGAGGGATAAAAAAAGAACCAACAAGAGTGAATAAGGAGTCATGATATGTAGAGTGGTGGAAGGAAGAGGGTTGAGGTGGAGTCAGGACTAGGGACCCTTGAAGGGAGACCAGACTTTGAGAATCAAAAACTGGGACAGGCCAGAAATAGAAGTAGGACTAAAGCCTTTAGTCTTACTTCTATTTCTGGCCTGGCTCAGATTTTGTGAAGCCTTGTAAATATATGCATATACATATAGTAATCTTGTAAATGTGTGTATACACGAGCACACACAATTACAAGGCTACATTCAATATTGTCAATGGCAGGACTTCCACCCGGAGTCCCCTGCCCTCCTCCCCACCCTGTCTCCCCTCTGCTGGAAGCATGCAGTCGACCTTCTGCTGTGCAGCCCGCAGAAACAGATACATTACTCAATTTCTTTCAGTCTTCAGAGGCACCTGTGAAAGTAGAGCATACATTTCAATTTGCTTTGCTAAATTGCCTGACCTTTGACCCAAAAACTGGGACATGCATTTAAAAGAAGAAAAGTGTCAGGATACCGAGACAGTTCACTGAAAATTGTGACTATCTGGGAAAATCCAGGGCGTCTGGTCACCCACGGCATTCAGCAGCACTGGCTGTCGGCTCCCAAGAAAACTTTGGGACCCTGCCCTTATTTACAAACAAAGCACTGGCTTTAATTCCAAAGACGTCAACATGCATGATAAATCAGCCCCACCCCCCTGAATATCACAGACCAATCTAGACTTTAGACACAAGGAAAACAATGCAGTCCGCATCGCACAGCTCCCCCACTCTGCCACCCACCGATAAGCTACACTGTGTTCAAAACATCTAGAATCGAATTTCACCCATGGGGTTAATATGCAACAATGTTTGTGGTTCTATGCACACCATTCGTAAAATTATAGTATCCAATCAGAAGGATATCTTTCAACATTAAACATTAAATAGCTGTCTATAGAATCTATGCATGCAACACCTACATACAATGTTGGCAAACGATTCTGAGAGGTATCCTGGACTGCCTCTCTCTTATTCAAATACGGGTAAGACTGAAGCACATTATACGATTATTTAATTGGCTTGGTATGGAAGCCTAAAACTGGTGGTTTGGCTTGGATTTTAGATGAAAAGCCCAACTAGAGCAAAGATAGTGGAACGTGCTTTAATGTCCCGAGGACAGAATGGTGGTTGGTCATCCCGAAATACTGACACATGAATCAACAACACAGAGAAATACCTCTGAAGTGTCATGACAATTGGAAGCAGATTAGACAAACTCAGTGGTTTGGGGGCTATGTGGGAATTGAGGAATTGTTTGTCATCTCGGGGCATTATCTGCTAGACAATTTCTTTGTGATGATAGGGCTACCGGGAAATAAGCGGAATTGTCCCATAGTTGTAGTGATCCTAATTTGGAGGGCCACATGTACTTTCTATAAACTGATGTTCAAATGGCATTTGAACTGACTGAATGTGCAAATTTGTGGTATATTCTGATCAACGTATTTATTCATGTTAGCTGATTATATCAGAAGGTTAAAAAGCATAAAGGGAACAGAATACAAAAATACATCTATTCATAATCTTTTAATTGCGAATGCTAGAGTATAAGAAAATAATGGACAATGTACTTTAAATGAAAACGTATGTCCAAACTGCACTTTAAACTATATGGAGATTTCAGCAAATTTTAACAAATACACTTGGAATAACTGATTCTTACTTTGAGAAATGGAAAATAATCATAAGAAGTTAGAAATAGCTTCCTTAGCTCTACAGCTAAATTTCCTTTCTCTTTTTTTCTTTTTCTTCCTTTTCTTTTGCCCCCTTAGCCCCACTGGTACATTATAAACCATCAAACTAGATTTTTAAAAGAGACTAACATCTTTGTCACATGAAATAAGACAGATCTGGCATTACGTATGGATGTATATATCATATCATATATTGGATATTTATTTTTTACACATTTTTTAAAGCATTTTAATGCTCAATCAAAGCTCTGCCTCTTTTGTGATTGAATATATTGACAAAATACCTTTATTTTTAAAACTTTTGATTCACCTTGAAACATATTGTAAGAATGTAATTTTGCTGATAAAGTGATGCATTGTACTTTACAGGGAAGAAAATGGCGATCCTGAATTGCCAATAATAAAATGAAGACTCACAGTCAAGTCAGTCTTGTATAATAAACAGTAATGAGGGGTTATAGCACAAGAGCACTTTAAATGGCGTTCTAGACAATAGGACCCAATGGTCCAGTAGAAGGCTGGGTGCCTAAACGCGTAAACTGTCCATCCGTTTGGTTGCACTATGGTGTTAAATTTCAATTAATAAAGAAGAAGTGAAAAACATATTGGAGTCTGCAGTGCTGTGAATCCTCGTCGGATCATTAAGACGGAGACGGTGAAGCATATATCTATATATATAGGTATATTTATATTTATTTATCCATGTTCACTGACTAGGAGACCACAATGGAACCATTTGAGGATCTCTACATCTGCTTCAGACACCCAACCTTCCAGTAATTGTTGTTAGCACACACAAAAGACTCATCTTAAGGTAACCCCCTGGTTGCCTCAAACCCTTCAGCCTCTGGCTGTGCCCTCTCCTTTCCAAAGCATTTTCACTGTTCCAGTATATTTGCCACTAGCGCCCATTGTGCTGATCAGACATCCAGATAACATCACTAATGTTCAACAGTCACATGAGAGCACTGAGCACCAGACCATCTATAAGTGTAAACTGGAACATCATCGCTGGGTCACATCACTCTCCCACATCAGCTAGGCTGACACCATGCACTTCCCCTGCAGTTTGTCTGGCTAAAGTCTTCCAAATGAACAGGCCTCCTCTATCGATGCACCCAGGATCTGGACCAACATCCCTGTATCCATCAGGACTTCCCCAACCCCAACTCCAGTTTAGAAAAGAGCTGCAGACAAACCTCTTTAAAGAATACTACAATGCAGTAACCGTCCACCCTCACTCTTAGACACAAGCTAACCCCCAATCCCACTGTATCTCTGCCACTGGACACACTGTATCTTATCCTTTGTCTCTTTATAGTGTTCTGCTGCCATTTGTCTAGGTTTGCTCTATGCAAATAGCACATATATGAACACAAAGCTATATGTATGCATCTGTACAGAGGGAGTCAGTGGCACTCATCAGGAAGCAACTTAAGTGACACAGACACTGTGTGGCAGTTTTGCATTTCATTATCCCATGTTATTAGCACAACAATACCATTCTTGATACATTAGTGCCTCGCTGTTGTCTGTTTTTTGTCATCTAAGCCATTCAATGCATCACTGTGGAAGGAGGAAGATCATTTGCACACTTGGTACCGAAGCTGTGGAATGACCTCCCACCCAGCCTCAGAGCACTGCAAAATGAACTTTCCTTTAGGAAGAAACTCGAGACCTGGTGGTTTCCCCTTTAATGCACTAGGGGCTCAGTTCTCAGCACAGCCCTCACCAGAGCAGGGAAGCCCTCAGGTAGCCATGCGCTCTACAAAACATAAACATAAACTGTCCCTTCAAAATTGAAGTCCTCCTTCAGTGTCAGTGCCATGACCCGGTATTTCTTTTTCCAGAGCTGATCGTCCTAGTCATCCCTTCGCCTCCTGGTTCATGCAGCCTACTCCTATCCCCATGTCCTTTGGCATCTGACTATCTGCTACCATATTTCAAGTACTGGACCCCACTTCTGCCAGTCATGCATTCTTGCCAAACTCAACACTGTCGCTATATCAAATCATTAACCTGTGCTCTCCATTCAGTAATCTTTAGACCTAGCCCCTACTTCTGACAACCGTCTGTGAGTCATGGAGCCCGCTGGCAGGTATGTATTCTTTCATTATTTGTTTGCAGCTACAGAAGGTGGGTGGTCCTCTCTACTGCAGATTTATCCTCCATTATCTCACCTTTAGGTGAAAACTCTACCACTAGCATTTCTTTCAGCTAACTTGATCTTTATGGGCAGCGATTTAGCATCCTGTACTAGCACTCTGTAACCTATTTAGGTGGCTAGAGTGCTATACTAATAATGCTAACATAATGTTACTTTTCTCTGACCTAGTTGCCTCCGTCCGAACAGATCAGACAGGGGCAAAGCAATTACTGGAATCAGGTAAATTTGAGTCTATCTGCAGGCCAGGAATTACTACTCTATTTTAGTACTGGTCAAGAGAAAGGAAGAAGGGGTTAATGTCCAGTAGGCTTAATTGATCCCGATTTCGAGTTTACTCCATCATGCTATTTCTATGGAAGTTACCATCAAACTCTGAATGATGTGACATGTTCATTGCTTTAGGAAATGCTGGCCTCCACTAGAGCAACAGGGTTACTCTGCTCCCCTGAGGTTTCCTGTCCGCTCACATAGACAATAGTTGTTGAAATATGTCATTGGTGTCAAAAACCTAGGCCTGGATTTAGAGAAGTGTAGCAGCGCTTTAAGTGGGCTGGGTCCGTCGAGTCTGAGTACTGACAGTAAATAACAAGCATCGGCAAAGCCAGTAGGTCTCACCTATGCAAGAGCTATTGGCATGTTGTACCCCAACGTTGCTGCTGTTCAGCATGGTTAAATGTTTGTGGCATAGAGGAGAACGGCATAGAGTGTCGTAGATTGGGGTGTCATAGAGTGGAGTGTCATAGAGTGGAGTGTCATAGAGTGGAGTGTTGCAGCGTCGTAGAATGCAGTGGCATAGATTAGAGTGGTGCAGAGTAGACTAAAGTGCCATAGAGTACAGTGGCATTGATTGGTGTATAGTAGAGCAGTGTAGTGTAAAGTGCAGTGGCGTAGAGTGTAGTGGTGCAGAGTGCATTGGTGTAAGATGGTGGAGAGTAGAGTGGTGGAGAGTTGAGTTCAGTGGCATAGAGTGCAGTGGTGTAGAGTAGACTGGCATAAAGTGCAGTGGCATAGTGTGGACTGGTGCAGGGTAGAATAGAGTGGCATAAAATACAGCGGTGCAGAGTAAAATATAGTGGCATAGAGTGCAGTGACAGAGTGCAATAGTGTAGAGTAGTGTGGTTTAGAGTATATGCAGAGTAGATTGGCAAAAAATGCAGTGGCGTAGAGTGCACTGGTCTTCAGTAGAATTGTTTAGAATCCATTGGCACAGAGTGCAGTGGTTTCGAGGAGAGTGGCATAGAGTGCAGTGCATAGAGTGAAGTGGCATAGCATGGAGTCAATCAATCAATCAATCAATCAGGGATTTACAAAGTGCGCTACTCACCCGTGAGGGTCTCAAGGTGCGAGGGGGTTCTGCTCCGGATCAGTCGAAAAGCCAGGTCTTGAGGTCCCTCCTGAACGTGTGCAGGGTCGGGGGGTGTCTGATGTTCACCGGGAGCTCATTCCAGGTTTTGGCTGCGATGTAGGAGATAGCTCTCCTGCCGGTTCTGTTTCTGCCGATGTGGGGGACTTCTGCCAGGGTGAGGTCGGCGGAACGAAGGCTCCTCTTGGGTACGTGGAAGGCTACTCTCTCGTTGAGGTATTTGGGTCCGATGTTGAGGGATTTGTAGGCGTGGGTGAGGAGTTTGAGGTGACCCTCTTCTCGACGGGGAGCCACTGGAGGCCTCGTAGGTGTTGGGTCATTTGCTCGTGGTGCAGTGTCCCGAGGACGAGTCTGGCTGCGGCGTTCTGGATGGTTTGGAGTTTGTGTAGAAGAGTTTTGTTGATTCCAGCGTAGAGGGCGTTGCCGTAGTCCAGTCTGCTGGTTATGAATGCATGGGTGACGGTCCTTCTGCAGTTGGGAGGGATCCATGTGAAGGTCTTAAGGAGGATGCGAAGGCATTTGAAACTAGTGGAGGCAACGGCGTTGATCTGGCGGTTCATGGAGAGGGAGGAGTCTAGGATGATGCCAAGGTTGCGAGCATGGTCTGTGGGGGTGGGTGGGATACCGAGAGTGGGGGGCCACCAGGTGTTGTCCCAGGCGGAGATGCAGGGTCCGAGGATGAGGACCTCGGTCTTCTCTGAGTTTAGCTTCAGGCTGCTACCCTTCATCCAGGCTGCCACGTTCTTCATTCCTTCCTGGAAGCAGAGTCTGGTGTCTTCAGGGTTCTTCGTGTGTGAGAGGATGAGCTGGGTGTCGTCTGCATAGGATACGATGCTGAGTCCATGCTCTCTGACGATGGCGGCGAGGGGGGCCATGTAGATGTTGAAGAGCGTGGGGCTCAGTGATGATCCCTGGGGTACTCCGCAGTTGATCTCCGTGGGTTTGGAGAGGATGGGAGGGAGTCGAATCCTCTGTGTTCTGCCAGAGAGGAAGGACTGGATCCAGTCGAGGACGGCTCCTTGTATTCCCACGTCGTGAAGTCTGGCTGCGAGCGTGCAATGTGAAACGGTGTCGAAGGCTGCGGAGAGGTCTAGGAGGATGAGGGCCGCAGTGTGTCCCTGATCCAGTAGCATGCAGATGTCATCAGTGGCGGCGAGGAGGGCGGTCTCGTTGCTGTGGTTGCTGCGGAATCCAGACTGGGAGGTGTCCAGGATGGAGTTCTCTTCGATGAATGCGGTCAGCTGGGCGTTTACGAGTCTCTCAGTGACTTTGGCTGCAAATGGGAGGAGAGAGATGGGCCGGTAGGCTTTCAGGTCCGTTTGGTCGGCAGTTGGTTTCTTGAGGAGGGGTTTTACCTCCGCCCATTTCCAGTTGTCTGGGCAGATACCTGCTCCGAGGGAGGCGTTGATGATGCATCCAAGTTCGGAGGCAGCCCTGTGGAATATGTGAGGTGGGCAGGTATCTGTAGGGGCTCTTGAGTGAGTTTTCTTCATAGTTACAGTGATGAGTTCCACGGTAGCGGGATCCCAGGACATGGTCGGCTCATCGGTGGCAGCGTTGGGTAGGAGGGTGGTGTTAGTCGTTGGTTCGCTAAAGTTGTCGTAGAGGACCTTGATCTTCAGATGGAAGTAGGAGCTGGGGGGGCATAGAGTGGAGTGTTTCAGACTAGAGTGAAGTGGTGTAGAGTGAAGTGGTATAGGGTAGGGTGTAGTGGAGTGGTGCAGGGTAGAGTGCAGTGGCATAGAGTAGAGTGGTGTAGAGTACAGTAGTGCAAAGTAGATTAGAGTGGGGTAGAGTGGACTGGTATAGTGTGCAGTGGCATAAAGTGGCGTGGTACACAGTAGAGTGCATTGGCATAGACTGCAGTGGCATAGAGTGCAGTGGCATAGAGTATAGTGGCGTAGAGCGCAGTGCTGCAGAGTAGAGTGCAGAGGTGTAGAGTGGCACAGAGTGCAGTGGCATAGAGTAGAGTGGCATAGAGCTTGCAGACTAGAGTGGAAAAGAGCGTAGTGGCATAGAGTGCATTGGCACAGAGTGATGTAGAGTAGAGTGGTGCAAAGTAGAGTGCAGTGGCGTAGAGTGCAGTGGTGTAGAGTAGAGTGGCATAGAATGCAGTGGTGTAGTGCAGAGTGATACAGAGTACAGTGGAGTGGCATACAGTACAGTAGTGCAGAGTAGGATAGAGTGGCATAGAGTGCAATGATGTAAAGTGCAATAGTGTAGAGTAGATTGGCGTATAGTACGTTGTTTTTCAGTAGAGTGGTGCAGAATGCATTGGCATAAAGTGGTGTAGAGTGTTATGAGTAGAGTGGAGTGCCGCAGCATAGAGTGTAGTGGCACAGACTACAGTGGCGTAGAGTGGATTGTTTCAGAGTAAAGTGAAGTGACGTTGAGTGAAGCAGCGCAGGATAGGGTGAAGTGGAGTGGTGCAGGGTAGAGTGCAATGGCGTAGAGTGCAGTGGTGCAGAGTAGATTATAGTGGTACAGAGTGGAATGGCATAGAGTGCAGTGGCAGAGAATGGAGTGGTAAAGAGTACAGTGCATTGACGAAGAGTGCAGTGTCGTAGAGGGCAGTGATGTAGAGGGCAGTGGTATAGAGTGCAGTGCCATAGAGTGCAGTGTTCCAGAGTAGTGTGGCGTGGAGTGGCATAGAGTGGAGTCATTCAGAGTAGAGTGGAGTGACCTAGACTGGAGTATAATGCAGTAGCGAAGAGTGTAGTGGTGAAGAGTGAGTCAATCGTAAGCAATGGTTGGAATGCATTCCCAGGTAAGCTTTCCGAATGTCCCCAATATGTCTTTAGCAAACCAGACAGCTGCGCTGTCTGGTAGGCTTTGACCTAAACAGTGAAAGTGAACCAGGTCCCTTTTGTACTCCATATTAAGCCCCTTAATTTACCCAGCTGAATAAAACTGTGAAATATACAGACTGCAGCAGTTGGGGAAAACAAACAAAACCTTTCCCTCAGTGACTGGTGTCAGCTTTATGGCTTGCTGTTGCACCTCCCGGGGCCTGCACTGTAGAGAAATAACAATAGAGCAGAGAAGTCCCGGGAAGCCTTCTTTTCTGTTTAGTTAAGATGAGGATCTTCTTCAGCCGGGACTGCACTCTCCTAAGAGACTCACCTCCCGAGCCTTCGCATTACACAGGAGGACCTTATGCTTCTTTTGCTGCTGCATTTTATATTTTATATAGCGTTTACTACCCTTGACTTCATCACCGCTCTGAGCGCAAACCTCATTCTCCATGCACACTGCAATGGTAAATGGTGAGCCATGAAGCCTGCTGGCAGTGAGACTGATAATATGTATTCTTTCATCATTAGTTTACAGCTGCAGGAGGCAAGTGATCCTGGCCTCTGTTTTGGACCCTGCAAGAGGCGGAAAAGGAAATAATGTATTTCTAGAAGAAAGAACTGTGTTGGATCACCATCACTTGGCAGGGGTGTAGCTTCCATTGGTGCAGCAAGTGCAGTGGCACCAAAGGCCTGGTGGGGCCACTGAACTCGGATTATTGCTGCATTTTATACATCAAAAAGCAACCGAGGGCCATCTTCTTGCTTGTTCGGTGGCCCATGACAAACTAGTTGCGCTACTACGCTGAGTCCCATACAGAAATGCAACAATGGAATTGAATGTAATTTTTTTAGTTTTATGGTTTCTCCTCCCACATTCTGCAACAGGACTGTGGCTGAGTCTCAAAGGATGGAGCAAAATGTGAATCTGATCCTTCTCAAATGGGACAAGGCACTTACCCCCTCTAACCCCCAGCAGTATTTGTTCAGCCATAGGGTGGGTGCTTTGTTGTTGCTAATTTTCTTGTTTACAAATGGACAAGAGATTGCATCCTTAGAGAGAAGCCATCAGGAAGTGGGATAGAATGTAGGTGTCTTTTCTGTTTATATATTTTTTAATTTTCTTTCTTTATAAAGGTAGTCACTACCATTCATACAGCATGTGAAGCAGTCCTGGGGCCCGAGGTGTGAGGGGCCACTGTACTAAGAAAAGGGGCACAGACTCCCTGTTTCGTGCTGGCATCAGGGTCCAGGTCACTCTTGCTATGCATGGAACAGGACCCAAGCAGCAGGGGGGTATGTTGAGGGGGAGGAGCAGGGGTAAGAAGTGGGACTTTTTCTGTGTGTTTCTTTACACAAAGCAGCAGAAAACATAGTGTGCTTTGGGCATCAGGCGTAGGAGAGACGGGCTTGTGGAATGGGCAGAGAAGACAGCCTGCTTCACAGAGCTGTATGTATCATTGGTGCTGTAGATGCAGAATTACAGCTATTTGAACAGCCTTCTTTACTTCCATTAGGGAACCAGTGCATACGTGCTGTACCAGTGTTGCTTTGGGCCTCAGAGCAATGGTCTAAAGAAGCAAACCTTTCTAGTAGAGAAAACAACTTATCTGTTTATTTTTATTTAGTGAACTTGATATCGCTCTCGGCTCACTCTGAAGGAGCATAGTGGCTCTGGGGAGCAAGCAGGGCAAGAGCTTTTCAGAACAACCATGTTTTCAGCACCTTCTTGAAGGCCCAAAAGTCTGACCAAGTGCAGATAAGGACATGCATTTTATTCCAGTAAAAAGAGGCTAAATAGGAAAATGCCCTGCCACCAAATCTGGCTGTACAAATGCATAGGCTCTGTAGCAGAGCCTTGTTGGAGGACCTTAACTGTCTAGATGGCTGGTGGTGTCGGAGTTTAGAGGAGAGTAGGGCAGGTGCAGAATTATAAAAGACCATGGGCCAGATGTAGGAAGCCAAATTGCGATCGCAAACGCTGAAATTTGGCTGTGTGCAATGTAGGTAGGCAAATACCCTCTCGCAAAATAAGGAATCGCTAAAATTGCGATTCCTTATTGTGCGCAAGCATTTTGAGAATTGCAATTAGCGATTCCCTAATTGCTATGCTAGTAGGCATCGCAAATTGAGATATTGCCTTAAGGAACCGCAAATTACCATCAACTTCAAGTTGGTGGTAATTTGCGATTTCCTTTAAAAAAGCACTTTTTTGCTTTTTTCAAAGTGCCATGTGGCACACATACATGCCCTTAGGGCATGTATGTGCACCACTTGTGCACACATGCATATTTTAGAGGTGCAACAGGGTGTCCTTTTGGAACCCTTGCACCCTTGAAATTGCGCACGCAATTTGCGAGTACTTCTTGGTAACTCGCGAATTGCGTGCGCAACTCCCATTCATTCCTATGGGCCTCTTTGCGATTTGCAATTAAGGAATATTAAGGAATCGCAATTATTTTTGCGATTCCTACATACATTCCATTTTGTAAGTCCTCAATTACAATTCGGTAAATATCGCTGTTAAGGACTCGCAAAACTGACTTTACCTACATCTGGCCCCATGTGCATCAGACAGCACAGTGCATTTTCTGATAGGCAGCTGTTAGGTCAGGGCCGGCTCTAGGGCGGTGCAACCGGTGCCACCACACCGGGTGCTGACTTCACATGGGGGCGCCTGTTTGCTTCAAAGCACCTGCTGCCGCATTCCTGGTCTCCAGCAATTTACAGTCAACAATTAAAATGTCAAGAAAACTCCAGTGATTAATGTTTTTCCTGCAAGATCTGAGTTTTGTCTAGTAGACGTTTTGACTCGTGGAAGTTTTAAAGGTGGCACAGAGGGTTAATATGCCTGCTGCAAAGAGCATGTACCATGCAGATCACAATGTGAATATAAAGTAAACAGGTCAGTGGGTTACTGCTTTTGTCGGAGACTTGCTTTTGTTTGTTGCAGTATACAGTGAGCTATTAACTGTCATCAGAGAACTGCATGCAGACTTCAAGGTATAGATTAGAGCATATGGATTTTTTCCCCAGACTTCCATTATTCTAATGTTGCAAGAAGGGTTCATTTGGGTACAAATCAGTTCTTGTTATTAAAGAGGGCCCCAATCCATTGTGTTACATTTTAAATTCAGAGGTTGTGCTTCTCCAGACCAAGTACTCTTCAACTAAACTGCCTACCTGTATGGATGACGTGAATCCACCCCTTGTTGTCCTCTGTATTATGTAACAGTTACTATACACTGATTTACACACCTATGATTGATTGTCTCTGTGTAATGTGTGTGTTATCTAAAGTGCTCTGACACCCTTCACTTTTATGAGAGACGCTATCAAATTAATTAAATGCATCTGAGAGAGAGGTTATGGAGACTGATAAAGGGTGGTAGTGAGGGTATTCGTGACTGAGGTGGTCTTTGGGGGCGCCAAAAGACATTGTCGCACTGGGCCCTGCCTGGCATGATTGGCGTGGGTCTCCCTTCCATTTTTTGCTGTTGCCTCCTGTGTTTTTGCTGGTCTAGATTTCTTGGGCACTTTGCCACTGCTGTTCAGTGCCAAAGTGCAAGTGCTCCCTTTGTAAATTGTTGTTATGAATTAGTGATTCCATGATTGGCTATTTGATTTACTTGTCAGACCCTAGTACAGTGCACCATGTGTGCCCAGGGCCTGTAAATCAAATACTGCTGGTGGGCTTGCAGCACTCATTGTGCCACCCACAGAAGCAGCTTGTAAAATGTAGCTCAGGCCTGCCATTGCAAAGCCTGTGTGCAGTCTGGGTCTGCCATGTCGACTGGGCAAGTGCACACACTTGCCAGTCCCCAAACCTTCCCTTTTCTGCATGTTAGTCAATCCTAAGGTAGGCCCAAGGTACCCCTGTGGGCAGGGTGCATTGTATGTGAAAGGTAGGACATGCCCTGATGTGTGTGGCATGTCCTGATAGTGAAATACTGCCAATTTCGTTTTTCACTATTGCAAGGCTATCTGTTCCCATAGGATAGAATGGGTAGTTTGTTTATAACATCTTATAAACATAACTGACCCTGGGAACAAGATGGAAAATACAAGTTTAGTATGCCTGAACTCAGAATGTTAAAGTGTATTTTTTAGTGAGGGTGATTTTTACATTCTGTGTTTGAAAATACCACTGTTATAAAGTGGGTATTTTCTTGCCAAACTACCAGTGTGCCTCTGCTAGGTTTGTGTATTGCATGTCTGGCATTTGGATGATAGGGGCTGGAGAAGGGCAGTGGCTCCAGAAGTCTGATGAGTCAAGGCTGGGCTGAATAGGGCTGGACTGCATTTAGAGTAGGGCAAGGAGATTTCCTTTTCACCTGAATGGGCCTGGTCTGCCTTCAACAATGCTGTTTCCACCTCCTGCCAGGAAGCTGCACCAGTGAGGACAGAACATGTTTTTGCTGGGTACATACACTCTCTGCCTTCAGAGAACAAAGGATTTGTTTGTATAAAAAGTGTGGCCCAGACCCCAGACTTTTAGATCACATCTGGGAAATCAAGAGGAACCTCTGCCAAGGAGAAGAGCCGGATATGCTGAGAAGGAATACTGCCCCTGTGCTGTTTGCGGTCTAGGGTTGGCCAGCAATGGCTGCTTGCTGCCAAGGAAAGGAAAATAGGACTTTGCTAATTGCATTGTCATCTTGAGGAAGATCTCCAAGGGCTTGAAACTGAGCTTGCCTCCTGTTCTGAAGTATCAGGGACACGAAGACTTCACCACCAACTCCCCTGAATTTCCTTGCTGGGAATTCCAACCTGCATAGAGGTGCCTGCTGCAGTTTAGGGCTTCTGGAGACTGTTTGTCGCTGGGAGCTGGAAAATCGATGCAACACCAAAGAAGCGTGTCGCATCCACACCAGGTTTCTGATACATCGCCGAAGAAACCGTCGCAGCGCCTGCCGTGGCTCTAGAAATCGCCTCATGAGGCATCGGGTGCAACGATCTCTGAAGTCCGAGATCACTGCACCGGTCCCGACGCAAGCCTGCTGTGCGGCTGCAAAAAAACACGCATCGTACCTGATCAATGCATCCCACCGAGGTGCCAAGACTGTCGCATCGTTGGGTGCCGCAGTAAGAAACCGATGCATCAACTCCCCATGCAGTAAGGAATCGACACATCACCTCCCTGCGCTGCAGTAAGGAACTGACGCATCACCTGCTCTGAGTGTAAGGAAATGACGCATCACCTTCCCTGTGGCCATTTTGATTGTTTTGCGGGACGCATCCAAGGTACTTTGTGAGAGAAGTGTCGCATTTACAACGTGCATTGAACTGAACTATTTCTACCATTTGAAAACCTTATTTTTAATACTGTATTGTGGATTTTTTGTCGTTTGGTTTTGTTTTGGTTTAGATAAAAATAACTTATTTAACTGGTGTGGTGTCCATTTGTAGTGTTTTCACTGTATTACTGTATGTGTTCACAAATGCTTTACACACTGCTTCTGAGATAAGCCTGTCTGCTCGTGCCAAGCAGCAAGGGGGTGAGCTGGGGTTAATTTAGGAGTGTATCCCCCTTACCCTGACTAGAAGCAAGGGCCCCTAGTTGGACAAAGGTACCTACCTCTGCCAACTAGAGACCCCCATTTCTAACAGCAGCCAAAGTAGTTTTTCCAAAGTGGACGCTGATGGAGTACGTGCAGGAAGGTTGCAGATAAGCTATGGGGCTGTGTTCTGCATGACTTGCAGTTTGGTTAGCAAGGTGTCATTTGCAGCAACCAGTAGGGCATTCCCATAATCAAGATGGCTTATTATGAGAGCCTGGTGAAGGCTCTTCCTAGAAGAAGAAGACAGCCAAGGAAAAACGTTCTTTAAAAGCCTCATTGTGACAAAACACGTGCCACAATTGGAGTTAACTTGGTCTCTCATAGATAAAGTGTGGTCAATCTTTACTCCCAAATTCTTCACCACTTGCTTAGGTGAAGGGGCTGGGCCAAGGTCGGAAGGCAACCAGTCAGCTGATCATAAATCTTGGGCTCTGCCAAATATCACAATCTCAGTTTTTTGTACTATTGAGTTGGAGGCAATTCATAGCCACCCAATTCGTGATTTCTGTCATGAAGTGTGCAAATCGAACTCTTACTTTATCAGGGTAAGGGCCGATGGAGATGAGCAGTTGTGTATCATCTGCATATGACATGATCTCCACACCACATGCTCTCTAGAATGAGCTAGAGACGCTACATAGACATTGAATAATGTAGGGCTCCGACATGAGCCCTGTGGGCCTCCCTTGCTGATATGCATTGCTCTTGATTCAAACGTGCCCAGACATATGTTGTGAGTATGATTGGCAAGGAAGTCCCTCAGCCAGTGGCGCGCTCTGCCGTAAATGCCTGCATCATTGAGTCTGTGAATTAGGATAGGGTGGAAGACAGTGTCAAAAGCCGCAAATAAATCCAGTAGTACAAGCATTACTGGGGCTCCTGCATCCAGAGAAAGACGGATATTATCGATGACTTCCAGTAGAGCCGTCTCCTTGCTGTGTAGGGCTCGAAAGCGCGATTGAAAAAAATCAGAAATCTTGTGAGTTTCCAGAGAGTAAATTAGTTAGTTGTTGATAACATTTCTAAGATTTTTGCCAGCAACGGGAGTAGCGAAATGGGCCTGTAATTTGAGAGTACTTCAGGGTTTAAAGTAGGCTTATTAGTCGCGGGGCCTTGAGCATTTTTCCATTCAGGAGGCACTTTTGCAGAGTCTATAGAGTGATTGAACAATGCCATTATGGAGGGCGCCAGGTGCTGAGCTAAGCTGGACACGACCTTGGGAGGGCAAGGGTGCTGAGGAGAGCCATATTTAGCCCCAGTTAACATTTTAGGACCTGCTGAGTGGAGCAGACATCAAAGTCACCCATGAGGCAGTAGCCTCAGGGTGAGGTAGATTCTGATACAATTCCCTCTCTTGGCCTACTGGGCTAGGTGGAAAGCTATTGCAGATAATATTGAGTTTTTGTTTGAAAAAAATCTGCTTGGGAGCCACAAAGTTTTTGAGATGCTGGAACAGCAGTCACGCAAGCTTGAGGTTTAAAGAAGTTGTTTAGTGCTTTACATAGCTCCTTAGTAGAATTACCTGCTTGGTTTATAGTCAAAGATAAATGTGCTTTCCGTGCGGTTTTAGTCATATTGGGGTAGCTCCTTAATGCATCCCGTGAAGGGATTTGCTGGAGCACCAGCTGCTTTCCAAGTGTTTGCACTTGGATTTTTCTGACGAAGCATGCCTGTAAACCAGGGTGAATTGTGACTGGAAGAAGTGTGTGCCTTTTTTTTTAGCAAAGCAATACGATCAACAGTAGTAGCTAGTGCCTCATTGTAGGCCATGAGGGTGGAGTTGACATCTGTGTTGGGTAACAAAGAGGGAGGCTTACAAGTTTCCGAAAAGGTGGCCAGGATCATCGGGATTTTATATCCTCAGTCTTAGGCTTACCTAAGGCAGCTTTACCTGGGACAACGAACTTAATCAAGTAATCATCTGACCAGGTAATAGGCAGGGGAGGTTCACAGATTGTAGACACAGTGGGGCAGATTTACAAGCCCCTTGCGCCACTTTTGCGTCACTTTTCCCATGTTAAAAGTGACGCAAAAGTGGTGCAAGGGGCTTGTAAATCTGCCCCAGTGTTTGTAAATATTAGGTCAAGAGTGTGACCCGCCCTGTGTGTTGGGTCTGACACTATTTGTTTTAGCTCAACTGTCTCCATGTCTGCTAAAGGTTGCACTATGCCTTGGTCATTAATATCCTCTCCATGGTAATTAAAATCGGCCAGCAATAGGAATTTATTAGAAGCAATAATGTGGGATGCCACACAATCAATTAAAGACTTGAAGAAATCTTTTCTGGGGCCAGGTGGGTGATAAACCAGGGACCCTTTCCAGGCCTCATTGTTAGAGATAGTGATCTTAAAAATACACCTCTCCATCCATGCTGGGAGTAGAGTGTCAACGTATTCAACTTTTAGAGAGTCATGAAAGACGATGGTGACACCCCCGGCCGGGTGTTCTTCCCTGTCTAATTTTACCAGGGAGCAATGGTCGGGTATAGCCCGAGGAATATAGGGAAGTGTTGAATGCAAAGCCAAGTCTCGGTGAAAAGACATAGCTTGGGGTGGTACATGGAGATAATGGCCCATATTTCTATGGAATGCTTTGCCATCGATCTGGTGTTGCAGTATAAACCATCTATCTTGGCTATGTACTCATTATGAGCATAAAATATAGCACTGCTATCACTGCTACAGGCTTGGGGGTCTTCAGGGAGGGCCCTGTGAGGGCAGCGGAGGTGGGTATATCAGAGTTTGCGAGTGACTAGTCCCCACTGAGTTCACTGTAACTGACCAAGCGAATCCGCACAACTTGCAGATTACCGGTCCCTCCAGAGTAGGAAAGGCTGAACACAACATAGAGTGGGGTTACCAAGACCCATATAGATCTGTTTCAGTTTGGAGGAAGAATATTTCAGACTACCCTTCCTTGCCATCGTGTCAAAGGCAGGGGCCAGGGAGGAGTGGCAATTTGGTTTGGGCATCAGAGAGATGGGAGAGAGAGTGGAGGCATGAGATGGGAGCCCATATTGTTAACAAAGTGCAGAGGACACAGCCTGCTTCGCAAGACAATAGCTGTCATTAGTGCAGCAGGTGCAGTGGCACAGGGGCCCAGAGTTTTAAGGGTTCACTACATTCCAGTTATGAATATCTTTTAAAAGGAGCCATGGGGGCTAATTTTCCTTGCTCGCGTTAGGGCAGAAGACACCCTTACCTCAAAAAAGGAGGCAACATGCGGGATATCCTTTTTTCAGAAAGGGATAGTCTGTTTCAAGATTGAAGTGATGGTCAGGCATGGTGGGGGGGAGGGGTTAAAGAGGAAGAGAGAGCCTGTTTCTCAGGGCTGCAGCTACTAGTGCATCTGGTGCAGTTGCACTGAGTTGCTGGAGGGCAAGGGGCTCCCTGCAGTCCACTTATGGGAAGTAGTGGTTTTGGTCAATTCTGCTTTTGTTTGATGCATTTATAGGTCTCACAATTTGTATGTATTATGAGCTACAGAATAGTACCCCTGAAATGATCTCATAATTCCCGTCCGATGCCATCAGCCCATCTCCGCCCACTCCACCAATTCTTCACATAAACTTTGGAGGGGAGCCCAACTTCAAAACATTTTGTTGGGGGGGGAGGGGTGGGGGGGGGGAAGAGGCTCTGTACAAAAACATTTGAAGACCTCTGTGCTACAAGAAGATGCCTGTCAAGCACAGCACGGTTATGGTTCTATCTCCAGAATTTATA
Organism: Triturus cristatus; assembly: GCF_964204655.1. Classification (NCBI taxonomy): domain Eukaryota; kingdom Metazoa; phylum Chordata; class Amphibia; order Caudata; family Salamandridae; genus Triturus; species Triturus cristatus. Next base: position 312,338,233 of record NC_140593.1, on the reverse strand, counting down.
TCACATACTATAAGATTAAGGAAGTGAACCGGAAGCAGATAAAGGAAAACATAATCACCTTTATTCAAAAGCATCCTCTTTTTTGTTTCTTATCACTTGCGCACATATATATATTTGTATTTCAAACTATAAGCTTGAGTGCAAACGGTTGTTTCATCAAAATACCACTCGGGGGCACTGTAACATCATTTTCTGGAAAGGATTTAGTTCATTTAGGGCCCTTAATCAAGTTGGCGCTTGAAATAAAGTAGTTATTGTTTGTACCACTTGTGAAATATATTTTACATCATAACGTTCAACTTTCGGCGCACAAAGATTCGGCAACAGGTACATTTTTCACGAAATGTAAATGATAGGGTGGGAATGAAAATGCCTATAAAGCGACTGCAGCGCTTTCAGATGCGTACGACTTAAATTTACTAATGTGTAGTGTGTGGAATTAAAGGCCCATTAACTAGCCATCGTGCCCCTCAACAACAACGAGACAGACAGGGCTTTAAGTGGGATGAAATAGTGGGGGGGGGGCGGGGGGGGGGTCTCTGAAAGGGGCGTGACCTATGTAATTAAAGGCATAGCCTAAACACAAACCAAATTTCTGTCTTTTCCATAGTGCGCCACCCAAACAGTATTTTGGTGCCTCTCTGAGCTTTCCGTTATTGCATCCAGATATATACCATTAGAACTGAAGTGCACCTAAAACCAGCCAGGACTACTGGCTTTGTCAATGATTTTGTTGCAAATAGTAATTATTGAAAACAATTTCATTATGAGACTGTGAATTAAACATGACAGATTCCTGTGCAAGAGGTCTTCAGAGTGTCTCAATCACACCTATTATGTTCTCTCAAGGCTAGACATGTACGCCCTTTCTCTCAACACACCTCCATCCATAGGCTTACACCTCCTCTTCTTCCTCTGAGCACCCTTTTTTCACTCTCTCCAAACCACACTTTCTCGCGTCTCCTCACTTTTCCGCACACAACACACCCACTCACCTGTAAGCACTGTATTTTCTTGTTCTTTCACTTTATCAATATTTTGACATCTGTCTACCTCCTTCACACACGTGCACAAAATCAAAATTGCAACTTGAATATGTGATCACTGCGCTGTGTGCTCTACAGAGAGGACAAGGATTGGATGACCATCTACTCTGAGCACATTTCTTACCCACTGACAAGCCCTGTGAGAAACTCGCACTGTCTTTACCCTCAACTCCAGAGCTCTCAATCAAGGTCCTTTGTAAACACCTGGAGGTGATTCAGTTCAAAGTATGCGCTATACAAGAGTTGCCGGCTCCATGAAACAAAAATGCTGAAATAGCAAACACTCTTAGGGAATGCAAGATTAAGGTTAATATTGAGTAAAACATGTAAAACAGAAACAGGATTAGAATCACTGCTGATTAGAATTACCTTAACATTTTTCCCATTCATCATTCAGAAATCACTCCGTGTTTTAGCCTGCAAAGTTCAGGGCATGAATATAGGGCTTGATAGGGTCTGGTGTCAATGTCAATTTTAATCCCTGCGGGGTTTGAGACTTGGCCCACTTAAAGCCGTGGTTAGAAATACAATGCTGCTTCTGAGACTCCTTCCCAGATGTGAAAGTAACCACTTGTATTCAACCAATTCTGACAAACATGACTAGAATCACACAGGACGCCCAGCCAGGACGCACTCTGAAGCAAGCTTTGGCTGTCAAGGAGCAATTGGGAAATGGAGTGGTAGCCAACAAAATTTTTATATTATTTTGTTAACAACAGAATGCACTCTTTGAAGATGTCTCTGTTAACCCTGGGCGTAGTTCGCGTAGTAGCGCTAAGCATAGCTATGCGAAGTGCGCGTCGCACTACGCGAGATACGCGTAGCACTACGCAAACTGTGTAGTGGGCTGTTCACGATGATTGCACAGTGCCGGATGCTTGTCCGCACTGTGCAATAATTGACAACGGCATCTTGCACAGTGCGAGCTGTCGTTTTCTGTCGCTCAAGTAGATTTTTATTCGAGCTGCAGCTTTCTCAACGCAGACTGGTAGTTCTCATCGCGAACGGTCGCGAGCATACGCGACCACTCACAATGAGAAACCTGACCTCCCCGCATTGAGAATCTCGCCGGGAGGTTTATTTTCCACGCTCGCGATCGCCAACTTGATGTTGCTGATCGCGAATGAGGAAAAAGCCTCGCCGCGATGTCATTTTGCTCGCTCGCGGTCGGCAACTTGACGTTGAGGACCGCGAGCGATTACAAAATGCCAACTACGCTGCGTGATTTTGCACTATGCTACGTGCAATTCACGTAGCGCGAAGTAGCACAAACTACGCAAACTTCGCGAGCGTAGTGTAGTTGTCCACCCAGTGTTAGTCTCTGTGCTAGCACAACACAGAGTTGTTCAGCGGCCGATAAAAGAGGCTGATACAACACTATTCTGGAGATGAGCCCGAGGGGATTGTGCGTTACCTTGTTCCAGTCTTTAATGAATACCCCTGATGCTGCGTCTTTGATGAATACCCCTGATGCTGCGTCTTTGATGGATACCCCTGATGCTGAGTCTTCGATGAGTACCCCTAATGCTGCCTTTTCGATGAATACCCCTGATGATGCATTCGGCGCTAAGATGTGGCCATGCATGTTCATAAATTGTTGTCTTACATATGTCATGTGACCAGGGTCGAAAAAACATTGGAGGTAAGATGCACTCCTCTGTACTCGAAATTTTAATTAGTATTCCTTGAAATGTACTCTGCAATTTTAACCTTGTAGGCGTGCTCACTTGCTTTGCGCTCCGTCCACATGCGCTGCAACATATAAGAAACACAAGGGGACCATTTTGCGATCCCCATCAAGCTGCACAGCCAATCACCAACGAATCCAATGAATTAAATTCATTTCTTTACTCCTCAATTTTGTCCAAAATTATTCATCTTTCATTCTCTTCTTTGTATTCAATTCATTTTACTCATTTTCATCAACGTTCTTTCACTGTTCATAAAACCACAGGAGGAAACTTGTTTCCACATGCCGCACTTTATTAAAAATCACCCAATGCATTTCGGGAACAAATCCCTTCTTCAGGGGTTTCTAGAATAAAAACATAATCAAAATCATAGTAAAATTACAACAAAGTTCTTATGATGCAATCGACAAATCAAACGATAACATATTGTCAAGCTGTTACAACTGTGCTTTGTTTGCTATTTACAATCAATTTGGATCATTTAATTAAACGAAGCTTGACTCAAAGCGCTTATTCGTGTAACCTGTAAGCTGGCTGCACATTTCGAATGACTGGGAAACTGAGCATAAGCGTTTATGTCACCCTGATCACCCCTAATCTCGTAATCAGACAAAGATCCTCCACAACGCGCTTACCGTGAAAAGTGCAGCTGAAAACTACTGAAAGCACAGTTTGACTGAATGTCCTCTGCTTTTAAACTGTGTTCGCTTCTCTAACGCGGAAAATCCTGCGCACTGGTCGAACGCGACTTGTTAACCAAGCTTTATGTGTGACTACTGCAGTTTCGCGCTTTTATTAATCACCGCAGCTGCCCTTGTCTAAACCATCACGTGCACGTAGAGCGCGCACTAAACTGTGCACTGGATTGCGGGATGACTGAAGTCTGAGTAACCTATTGGACTCAAATACCCAAGATGCCCCTCATCAAGTGGTGTCCATACTCTAACTAACGCTCTATTCCTGATCCACTGGAAATTCTCCATACTCAAAGCCCAGAGATATACAAGCCATCAATTGGGAAAAAACAACATACAGCGCCCCATCCAACTGGCATTTGTATTTGTCATTCAATATAATTCACTATGAATTGATACGCATTACTGTCGTTGCATGATGATAAAACTAACATAATAAACGGCTGTGCATGTGAGGAAACACAACTCCTGCGTTGTCGTTACTGACAAATATGAAGTCCAAGTCTTTTAAACACTCTCTACCAGGGTCACCTTTTGGCATGGGCTAGCTGTGCCCAAGCCCATCTTAAGTAGAGGAAAACAACTGTTTACATAAAGGTCACGCAAACAGCAATGCCCCACTTCCTTGGCTCCAGTGATTCTGTTTATGGTGCTTCTAAGCATTTTAACTTGCAGCAGTTGTTGTTTTTAGCGATTCAGATGAGCATGAGGCAGACCTATGAAAAGGGTCTGGTGTCTCATTTTATTCACCAGCAGTAGCGACCGTGGCAAATTTCTTTCCACCGAAGGTGCTATTGGAACAAGGGCCGGCTCTGCACATGATGCACTACATTCCTCCCCAAATTTATTTTGCTACAGAACAGTACTCTGTGAACAGGTGTCAATTAACACATAAAACATCAAACTTCCTTACACCTGTAACATCACCTCATCTAGCATGCATAGTCCGTAACCCCCGAGGCTATCAAATACGTGGTCTCTATTGGTATGGACAACCTCTTGGTGCAGAGAAGGGTTCTGGCTGCACCCTGGCTCCTTCTGGAGAAACCAGTCTGTCTCCAATCTGATCAGTCCTAGGGATTCTTGGGTCCAAGTGTCCCAGGGGTAGTCTAGGCCTCTGGCACTGTTATCATCTGAAGCGTCTGGACTGGGACTGACACTTTCTCCCCTACGGTCGCCTAGCCACTTTTTGAAGATGGACATGTTCCTGGTGACCTGGTCACCACCTCTTGACAGTGTGATTATGGTCCCTTGTTTCCTTGTTACTACAAACTGGTGTCTTTCAGATGCAAAGTGGAACTTGCCTCTGCTTAGCCCCTTGTGCACCAGCACCTAGTCAACAACGACATTGTCGTACTCTCGAGAATGTCAAGCCTGGCTCAGCCGGACATTGTTACACACCCTTCTCTGCTGACTAGCATGCATATACATCAGTGTTGAAGACCATGGCTTCACATAAGGGATCACATCCTGTATGCCACGTTCAACCATTATGTCAACAGAAGATCGATGAGTGGTGCTATGTGGTGTTTGTCTATAGGCTCTAAAGAACCTATGGAGAACCCTCTCCACATCCTCATGCTGCTCAGGCTCAATTTGTATAGATTTGTTCAGGGTTCTCATTAGCATTTCGAGCGCCCAATTGTTTTGAGGCCATTTGGGTGTGATCCTATGGTGGGTGATTCCCAGAGACTCTAGATATTCTTGGAAGTTGCTTCCCTGGAATGATGGGCCGTTGACTGTCTTCACTGTTTTTGCTAATCTGAACATGGCAAAGATCTTTTCTTGCCAGCTGCATGGTTGAGGGTGAGGCGCCATTCCTGTAAACAATGGGATTAGAGGTTTCTGGTCCATTGTGACCTTGAAGGACTGTCTACACACAGGTAGAAGTGACAATGGGTGCAATCCCATTTGATTGTTAGTGCCTCCTTTTCTATGTGTGTATCTCGTTGTTCAGTATCTGTTAATGCCCTACTTATGAAGGTAATCAGCTTCCACTTATCCACCCCTGAAGGCTGTATTCAAACAGCACCAAGGGCTGGGGTTCACATAAATGATGAGTTTTTATTCCTTGGCTGGATCAAAAATGGCATGATAGTGTACAGTAATAGGGCTTTTTTAATGCACTGTAATGCTCCTTCCTCTGTCTTTCCCCAGATAGAGGGAGTCGTTGTCTTGGTAAGTTCTAAAAGTGGGCTACCTCAAGGGTTGCAAAGTTAGGGATGAAACTCTCACAGTACGTGGCTAGGCCTAGTAAGCTCCTGACCTCTGACAGAGATTGTGGGGATTTAGCCTCCTTGATGTCAGCCCCCTTTGGAGGGTTTTCCATCATTCCCTCTCCAGAGAAAATATATCTGTTAAAACTCCACTTACTGTTGTAGAAATCAACACTTATTTTTATTGATTGTTAGACACATGTTGGTCATCTTTTAGAGGGCAGCCTTCACTCTCTTTTGGTGATCTGAGATGGTGGTGGTGTTAATTAGACTATCGTCACTGATGTTTATGACACCCACTGACCCTGTCAGGACTTCACTGCAGTTTGGAATACTTCTGCCATCAACGAGATGCCAACTCTGAGGTGGAGGTATCATCGGAGGCTTTCGTAGCTGGCTCGCTCTGGTCTTTAATGAAGACATCTGATGCCGCACCAGGCTTCATGATGTAAGCATGTACATTCACATATTGTCCTCTTATGTGTACCAGAGAGAGAGAAATAGAGAATGAGAGAGAGAGAGAGAGAGAGATGCTTTTGATTAAACGCAAACAGCTATCCATCAGGTGTCCCGGCACTTGTTCTAACACAATCCCAATTCAATCTGCAGGACCATTTCAAACAAATAATTTAAAGGCCAAGTTTGTAAGCTTTTCTGGAACCTCAGAAAAATGTCTTTCACCCTTTTAGACACCGGTATGGAATTTCATAATTTCTCAGCCAACAGTGGGAAAAGCTCTTTCATATACTCGTTCCACACACTGAACTCAGGGTTCAACCATTCATCTATTATCCAAAGTTTGCACTGTGCAGATGAAGGTAGAACAATAACATTTAGGTTGCAGAAACCATAGAACCCTCTTCTAATAGGCTTGGCGACACAAACACAATTTTCTAAAACATATGTTACCGGATTGTCAACCAATGAGAAACCTTTTACATTTGTTGTCATGTGACCATGAGGTGATCGACCTAAGTGAGCCCTAGCTGCAGCATAGTGGATCTGTTGTAATCCCTGGATTGCTTACTTTGATGGGCTGAGGTACAGCGTGGTGCAGTAATCAATGCAAGATTGTATTACTGCACAGATCACAGTCCGCTGAGTGCTCTCTGGAAAGAGTGTAACACTTTTCACAGTATCTTTAAGTAACAAAGACAGGATAACCCAATGGCATTGATTTATTGGGCGAGAGATCGTATACTCTCTAGCAAAACACCCAGATTCTTTCCTGCTTCATCGGGGATTGGTGCAGGGCCCAATCCCTCAGGCCACCACTCTAGGGACTGATTCAGAGAGTCTCTTAAACAGTTTGGTTTCGTCCTCATTCAACAGGAGTGAGTGGGATTCCATCCATTTTGCTGTGGCTCTTAAGCATGCCTGAAAGTTCTTTGTTGAGGCCACAGAGTTGAATGCAAAGGACTCCACAATTTACATATCATTACATTAGAGCCAATCCATAGCTCCAGATGAGTTCGACAGTAGGTGTCGCGTAAGTACTGAAGAGGGCGGAGCTCAAAGCAGACCGTTAGGAAAACCCACACCCTAACTCTTTGTGCTTTTGACTTGAATACCTCGTGACCAGTTAATAAGAAATTAGACAAGCCACATGATAGATTAATTGTCAAACAAGACAATTAATCTATAATGTGGCATGCAGGTGCCAATTACATTGAAATCAGTTTCTTCTGCAGTGGTCTGAGAGGGGTGCGTAAAAAAACTGGGTAAAACTGAACAGGGCCTTCACTAGAGGATGGGGGGTAGGGGGAGGCATTATGGCCCAGACCTCTGCTTTCCAGTGCCCCACACTCCTTCAAGAAAATATATGTATAGATTTGTAAATGAAAGGAAACCTGACATCATCAATAATAATGAGGGAGCATACGTGGCCATACCATAAGATTGTGTCAGATACAATGTTTTGTCCTTCCCTGGATACATTTATTTTAACACTTAAAAACAGGTGATTTTTGCACCAGATAAAAAGGTAAGAATCATGAAGAAGTCCCCACGTTAAGGTTTCGCCCGAGGCATCACAGTAATGTCTGACAAGCCAGAACTAGAAGAATGCTGTATTTAGTAAAACAGAGCAGTTTACTGATTTCCTTAACTGAATGAGAATGAGTTACTATAGCCTTATAGCCCGCCGTAGCGGGCTATACCGGCTATTAAAGGCCCGCTGCAGCGTTAAAGGCCCGAGCCGGAGGCGAGGGACTTTCACAAAAGCAGCGGGACTTTAATAGCGGTATAGCCCTACTACGAAGGGCTATAAGGCTATTAGAACATTCTGCCACTAGAGGGCAGAATGTTCTAACAAATTATACAAAGGCTTCTCGAAGCTCGAGGGGATTTAAATCCCCTCGAACTTCGAGAGGCTTTTGTAAAACATTAGAATGTTGCTCTGCGGGCCTTTACCGGCCCGTAGAAGCATGGAGCACTCCATTGTCTACAATGGAGTGCTTCACATTCCAATGTTCTAATATAATGTACACAGCGAGGTTGCTCATGGTACATACAGATCTAGTGACTTCTTCAGGTGCAATGGTGCGGCTGCCTCATGGACACACTTGAAAGTGACACACGTGGTCTCGGACACTGTCCTAAATTTGATTGGCAAACAAGGCAGCCCATGCAAGGTGACCAACAAAGAATCAAACTGTATTTGGAAGGTAAGCAGAATGTTAGGGTATTTAAAATTATGAACTTCCTAGTTAGAAGTTTCTTAGATTCTCTATTAAAGTTTGAATTAGTTGACCACATTGTTTATATTGTTTAAAATATGACAGTTCTCCTTAAAACACTCTAAAGGGACATAGGATTTCATAAAAAGCTCAACTTGGCATAAACAGTGTTACAATATGTTAAAATTAGAAACTCAAAAATAAAGAGTTGATATCAGTTTAGTATTTTCTTTGCAGGTTGGAATTAGTAACAAGAAGAGCTTTGAATTTTAAAAATTATTGGAATTGATAGAATTCTTTAGCACAATAATTCGATGGGATAAGGCCCAAAAAATGAATGTAATCCAAAAGGGCAAGTCAGCTAGAATGGAAATGGGTTAATTGTCAATGCTCATTGCAAACTCACAAAGAAATAATGAAAAGAGTCATCTAAAAATGTGTTCTGTTTAGTACAGGGTGTGTTCCTTCACAAACCACATATTGGTAATGACAGGGAAATACAGGCTAGCCACATAGTGAAGGTATATTTTGGCTTCAGTTAGGACCTGAAATAAATTGTACCTGTGAGAACGTAAATTTACTGGCCGTAGTGCTTGCTTATATGCAATGAAAGTGTGAATCCCCATGTGGCATAACGTGTGCTGCTATGTTTTAGTAATGAATTGCTGTTTCGATTTTTTACCTGTTTGAAGACCACTAAAGCTTTAGTATTATTGCACACTTATATGCATTTTAAATGAGTTTCCATGTTGCTTCCCTGTATTGTACACTGCACATATGAGCTAAACCATTCTAGTAAGGATAGCCCTGCTTCGAAGATGGCATACTGAAGTGAAGATTTCAGAAAGTAGTAGAGTCAGCTGTTGCTGGCAACACTTTTTTTTTTATCAAAAACAATTTTTATTGCATAATTCAATTACAATTGCCATCCGCAACGACCAGCATATCCTTGGTCTTCTCCCAGTAATAAACACCATTGCATAGTACAGTGTAGACCACTTCCAACTACCAATGCACTGCCCCCCAACACTCCCCAATGCAAATACTCCCTCCCCCCACCCACATGTAAGTGTGCCATAACCGCAGGTACCGGGATAAGTCTCTCTCTTAATTAGCCGTGTGAGCGGCCGCGGGCTACTCCCCACCCCCATTGCCAGGCGTCAAGCAGAAAGGAGAAGGGAAGCCCTCCCGCCCTCATGCGTGATCCGTCAGCTGCCTCTCCACCGCTACGCTGCTGCATGCTGCTCTAGTGCTCCAGTGCCCTCCTCCGCTTCTGTGCCCCACCCCCGGAGGTCAACCACTAGTGCTTCCCATGCATGTGCCATGGCTAGCGCCTTTTCATCGTTTCCCCGCAGCGCTAGCTGCAACCTGAGCGTACTCTCGCTACCCGCCCATTTTGTGAATGTAGCTCTCCACCTCGCAAAGCTGGGACCAGTTCTCGATTTCGAGTGTAGGGTAATTTCTCTTTTAGCCACCACCAGCCCTAAGTCGCAAAGCTGTTGCTGGCAACACTTGTAACATCTTTCCAAGGTCTTTCCACATTCTTACCTCAAGAAGATCATGGCACCTGCTCACTTGTGCCTATTTGTAGAAAGCTGTTGTATTACGGGTTCCCACTTCAATTTGCTTGCGTTGCAAAAAAGTGTATACATGTAACACCAAAATGTATGGGTTTTAGCATTACACGCTCCAACTTATCAAAAGCAAAGCTCGGGTCCATTGATTAGGCAATGGCCTAGCTTCTTTTTGAATGCTTGTTTGTTATTTTTGCAATAAACACCAGTTAGGCTTCTATGCGCTATCCAGCTTGTCTCTGTTTTCTTTTAAAATGTTACTTAGAAACTGCGATATATGGGGATAGTAGAGCTGTTGTCGGTGAGACCTCTGGAGGGTAGATGTTTTCAAAGTAACAAGACACATTTTTCAGTTTTACTTTTAACACTTATTAGGACTGAACTTGTTATGAATAATTTTAAGCTAGGTAGATGCAATTAGGACAGTATAACTTGTCTAGGTCTGCATCCTATAACTTCATTACAAGGGTCCCACTATATCTGATGACCAAGGAAATGCTAGTTACTAGGACCATCGAAATCAGGGGCTTAGCAGGAACACTACTGAACAGTGTATTTCACCCTGAGATTTCATATGCTTTAATCAGGTGAAGTCTCTGGGTTCAATACCAGGGAAAAACTTGAGGAAATTGGCATAGTTCTTCTGATTTCCATAACATTCATAATCCAGTCATTCATCCCCTGTCTGATATTACCAAGACACCCCGGTAATGTTAAAGCGAGGGAGGGAAATAGCCAGGATTTTTACGTCTCCCACTTACTGAGGGCCCTTGGGTCTGGGTGATGGAGGACATTATAGTTAGGGTCCTCTTATTTAACAAAGACAACGCATAAAACCCGATAACTTTCCAATGCTTGCTGATCAGACTTGGGGCCTAGTTAAAAACATATGTGAACTCAGATTTGTGATGGGCTAAATACTTGTTGAAAATATCTGGCCAGATATTCCTTTGCTGCAAGTCCTCATTCACAATCAGTACCTGTAGCCAGTGAACAGAGCAGATCAGAGCACTGATGCTGCAGGTGCATTTTTGGGCCTCCTCCCCATGCATGCAGTCCGTTCCTCTGTTAATGATACCTGTTTATGTTCGAAGGGGCAAGCTAGGTCGGTAGTCCCCAGCTGTGACCCCATATCCTGGAGGAGCATTGATATGCACTGGTCTTAAAGGGCCACAGATTAATAGAATTACTTTTCTCTTCCTAAATCAGTGACAGAAATGTAATTCTGCACTGCACCGCTCATGCATTTTTTGAGGGTGGAGTATGAGGGCTGCAGAATGGAAGGGGATTGCTTCTTCCCCTGTTGCAACTCTGTGCTCATGGGAAACAGTGTTTACAACACATGCTTTAGTTCGGATGCCATTACAACGCGTTTGTTACAATGACATTGTTGTTACAACGCGAACCATTACATCGCAAGTCGTTACAACAACTTGCTGTAGGGGGCAGAAGGTGTTGGATTGTAAATCCAACACCTTCCCTGCTGTTGCAAAACTGGAGTAAGAATAGTTAATTATACTACTCCTAAGTCCAGCGCGCCCCTACAGCAAGTCGTTGGAAAGACTTGCGATGTAATGGTACCCGATGTAACAACGCGGTCGTTGTAACGACCGCGTTGTAATGGCATGCAATCTAAAGCATGCGTTGTAAAGACATATATTCGTGCTCATTCATGGCTACTGCAGGTGAACATGAAATGGGCATGTGCGGATTTAAGTGCATCCTTCTATGAAAGAAGAATGTGTGTGGAACCTGCTCTTCCCACACTCCTAGGCTCATCCCAAGTTCAAAATATGTGCTGGGCCAGATGCCCCTATATGAGTCAATGAGATGCCCCTATGTGAGTCAATGTGCTCCTCCACACTTCCCATTTTACACATGTACGAGATCTCTTTGTGAATTAGCACACATACAAAGTGCACATTTCCAAATTTATGCCAGACCAGATAAAAAGTTTGTAGTACAGCACTAAGGATCTGGGGTTCCCCTCAACAAACATATTGAGATGCCGCTCCTTCATAAACCCATGGTAGGAACACTGGGATATCATGCAAATGAGCCCACGCTGATAGTTCAGCAGGGGCTCAGCTCAGGGCTATACAAGTGATATGGCTGAACATAGAGACAGGCTACCAACACTAAAGGCTAATGCATCTACCCTCCATGAGTACCGGTACTCTCCACTGCCGTAGAGAAGTGCCAGTACTCAGGGTGATAAAAATAAGACGTGCCGGTACTCAGTACCGGTGAGTACCGGCCCATTTAAAGCACTGGTGTTAAGACTGCTGCCCAGTTCATTATCAACTTTTATAAATTAGCTTCAATATTATCGATCTGTGTGAAAATCCTGCTTAGATGAACCTTTTAGGTTGTAACTTCCTTGGGATTTTATCACGAGTCGATGATTGATGGTTCCTACCAGGCCAAAAAAATCATAAAAATATTAATCAAAACAAGAATTACCTCCTATCCTTTGCAGAGGGCCTATAAGCTAATCAAATTACCCATTGAGCAAAACAGGATATGTAAACAAACAATACAATGCATCAGATCCTAATGTGAGGTGGGGATTCTTGAAGTTCTGCTTTGGTTTAAATTCAACAACTTTACAGGTGGAAGCAAGGACAAGAAAGATATAATAACAAGAGTGATAATAATAATAATAACAATGAAATAATAATAATAATTGGTGTGAGAGTGAGCACAGGTGAAGGACCCGGGGGAAAAGCAAGATAGTTGCTTTTTTTCAGGGGCATTCTGCAGCAACAGTAATTTTTTGTGAGCTGGTGAGCCTACAGCAGACAATATGGATGGGGATTTTCATATCACCATCATTTCAGATTAAAGGGAGAACATTTAGGGCCTAATTACGATGTTGGTCGGAAAGCCTCCGACCGCTGGTCGGAGGTTTTCCGACCGACATGGTAGGTTTAAACTCCGACCACTGCATTAGGATGATGGCGGTCGGAGTTTAAACTGGCAGGGGAATCCGACTCAGTTCCAACAGGCTCAAGAAGCCCGTCTGTCAGTCGGAACTGCACCATTATCCTTTAAGGATGGCGTTTCCGCCGTCGGGATTATGATGTTGGTTTCCGACAGTCAATTCATGGCGGCCTTCCCAACATGGATTGGCTGTAGGAAACTGACTTTGGGGCCTCCAGCAGGGCCCTCTTCTCCCCTGTCCCTGCGCATTTGGGCCTGGGGGCACCCCCTCAACATCCCTGCGCAGTGTGGCAGGCACGCAAGGTGCCTGTCACACGGTGCAGGGATGTGTACCAACTTCCATTTTTCAATGTGAACTTGTGCTGCGGGTGGTTACAGCCTACCACACAAGCTCCCATTGAAAAATTTATGTTTGCGACCCCACCATGTGCGGTCGCATCCTAATGGGGTTGTCGGAACCGCCAACCTAAGGTTGGGTGGTTCCTTCCCCGAAACGGTGTCGGTCGGAGGCAACTCCAACGACATCATAATTAGGCCCTTAATGTTGCCTTGAATTAGTTTTAATGCAAACTCGAATTTCTATTACGTGCTCAAGTCAATGCGTTATATTTCGATAGTCCATTTTAATTTATATATCACCTGTGGCTTCCCTTGAGCCACTCCTCTACCACACTTTCACACAAGGTGCTGATAACAGTTACATGCTGGTTTTCATTTGTTGCCTTTGTTAGTATCTAAAGAGAAGCAAACAGTGAAATGAAAACAAACTTACTGAAGACCATTGCATGTCGATAATGCAACAAACGATTCTGTGTTTCCTCGGATACGACCCTGGTAATAACAGTGCTCTCCACCCTATAACGAAAAGCACAGAATAATATTTTAGCACGTAACAGGAATATTTTGGCTAGAAAATTATTACTTGAAATGGCTGTCAATCATCTTTATTGCAGTACTCGAGAAACAAAAACAATATATGGCTAAACTATGGTGAATTCCTGAGGGCACAGCTGCAATACAAATTGAGAAGAAACCCAAGATATGTCTGTTGGGAATAAATCCATTTATGGTCAAATCTAAGATGCACAAGAGAGCATTATTAGTAGTAAAGGGGGTGGTTAGGAGAGGGATATCTAGTCATTGGACAGACATTGGACTACCAAATCTCTCAGAATGGCTAAGGGAAGGCATTTAGTGGGTAAAATTCGACTAGCGCAAATCGGAGAAGATGAAAGGCTTGCACATGACATAGTAGACTGGAAAAACCCGATATAAATATTGTCACATGCTAACGATGATAAGCCACCTTCAAATATTGGAAACACAAATACATGATGAGTGTAAACATGCATTACAATAAAACAATTGTGTCAATATATTACTGCTTGAACTGCAAAGATGGCTGCAAAACTACAACGAGACAGTTGTTGAGATGCTGCATTGTATGACCTTTGGTGCTGAGAACATGTATAATAAATTCAGTTTCCTTGTTATGATTTCATAATAAAATATTGCTATAAAAAAAGCGAATAGGTGCAAGTCAGGCAAATATCCTGCTTGCAGCACCAGCTGCTCTGGCTTTCCAATTCCCAACAGTAGGATGCTCACACTTGCTTAGTGTGCAGTCTTTTGTTTTGAGGGCTCAGGACCACCTGCAAGGTTTTGCCACCTTAAGAAGGACGCATCATAGCTGCTGAGTGGACTGAATCAATCCCAGGTGCGCTGTGAGACACACTTGTACAAAACCCGACACAGACCTTTAGAGCACCAGGACAAAAAACTGCAGATCCAATGTAATGTTGACATAATTGATGGTGATGTGTTCCAGGAAGCTTTCAATCCCTACTGAGCTGCAAGTCATGAATACAGATTGTACAATTTACCATCACTGCCAGTTAACATCTTGTTTTTAGAAAACATAATTGTAATTTCTAAACTTCTGTGGAAATGTTTATCCAGTAGAAATCTACACTCGTGAAATACATAATTGCTTTTGCTGAAAGATAATGGGCCTCGTTCTCAATATGAGTTGTAAATTAGCCCCCCCAGGGTTATTACCTTGCATGGGTGCAGATTTGCATCTGTTTTAAAATATGTTTGGAATTCACAAACCCTTTGCAGGTTTCGCCAGGAAACCTGCAGCAGTCACTGCTTTGTAGGTGTGATCCCAGACATGTTTTGGGAATTCATTTCAGGCGAAAATATAAATACAGATGTAGTTTGACTTGCAAGAAAAACAGAGCTAGTACAAATGCACCTGCTAGCTTTTTTCTTTCTTTTCATTTCCTTTTTTTCATCTCCAAAGATAAAATATGTTTATACGCGGAGAAACCCTTTCTTCTACAGACCCCAAAACACTGGGGGCTGTTACCTTCCACATCTCATCCTGGGAAGGGATTTAATCCAGACCTTGACAGGAGTAAATCGCTGAACATTTCAAGGGTTGGGAATGGATAAAAATGTTTTGTAAATACCATCAAATGTGTATGCGTGTGGATGTTTACTGACTTCCAGTGCATTACCAACATTGTTTCCCCATTTACAGAAGAATTGTGTGGAAATTTATTTGTGAGTACATCCTTTCATGTGTGGAAAGATGACGCTTGTGAATTTCAAAAGTCATTTTGCACACATGGAAATTGCTTTAAAAAACAGGACCAATGTGTTGCCACTTCAGCCCTGGCACAGGTCTAAGATGCATTGCAATTGACTTTGGCTTTACAGTGGGTTCAAGACTCCATGAGACTTGATGAAGAAGATGTTTCCTCCTAGTGAGAGAGTCTGCGGCCTAAAACCTAGAACCAAAAAGGTCTTACCTATCAGAGGCAAAATTAGATTTGTCTTTGAATAGACAGTATTAATAGAGCACAAAGATCTTCCTTTGTGGCAGCAGAAGAACATTCCTCATGCTGCGAGGCACATATCCACACACTGAGTACAATGACTTCTCAACAATTTGCCTTCGTGAATGGCCCGCCAAAAATCCAAAATGAGAATCAAATGTGGAAGTTCTGGGAATATTCATAAACAATTAGTACAAATAGAAGGACTAGGTCCTGTTTGCACTTTTACTTATAGGTAGTTGAATGCTTCAACACTGATAGAGTAGCCTACTCTCTGTACTCATGAATGCTTTTGTGAATTGATGTTTCTAAGCAATACTTACTAAAACATTTGGTAAAAAGGAAATTTTTTATGCAGATTAAAATTTTGAAGATAAGCTTTTGTGGCTCAATGAATAGGACAATAAATTGCACAAGTGCTCTTCCTTGGTGAAGAAGTTCTGATTCACTGTACTATAGCAGGTCGGTCCCCAAGTTTAGAATGTCTTTGCTGCAGCCCCCTTAGATTTCTTTCTTGCAGAGGAAGAAGAGGCATATTCAAAGATGCACTTTTGTATAAAATATAAGAATTGGAATACACGCTGTGCTCCACTTTGAGCTAGTAGCTTTGGAGACACGACCCTACAATACAAGTTCTGCAGCCATTTACCTGGGTGTTCTGAACCACCTGGATTTATAGAGCAGTCTTCTCATGAACAATAAACACAGAGCTCCCTTGCCTCGCAGACCCTTTCCATGAACAATACCCACAGAGCTCCCTTGCCTCTCAGACCCTTTTCAGGAACAATAGACACGGTGCTCCTTTGCCCTCCCAGACCCTTTTTATTAACAATAGACACAGAGCTCCCTTGCCCTTCAAGACCCTTTTCTTGAACAATAGACACCGAGCTCCTTTGCCCTCCCAGACCCTTTTCATTAACAACAGACACAGAGCTCCCTTGCCTCTCAGACCCTTTCCATGAACAATAGACACCGAACTCCCTTGCCCTCCCAGACCCTTTTCATCAACAATAGACACCAAACTCCCCTGCCTCGCAGACCCTTTTCGGCAACAATAGACACAGAGCTCGCTTGCCTCTCAGACCCTTTTCATGAACAATACCCACAGAGCTCCCTTGCCCTCCCAGACCCTTTTCATGAACAATAGACACAGAGCTCCCTTGCCCTCCCAGACCCTTTTCATCAACAATAGACACAGAGCTCCCTTGCCCTTCAAGACCCTTTTCATGAACAATAGACACTGAGCTCCTTTGCCCTCCCAGACCCTTTTCATTAACAACAGACACAGAGCTCCCCTGCCTCTCAGACTCTTTCCATGAACAATAGACACCGAACTCCCCTGCCTCGCAGACCCTTTTCATTAACAACAGACACAGAGCTCCCCTGCCTCCCTGACCCTTTTCATTAACAACAGACACAGAGCTCCCTTGCCTCTCAGACCCTTTCCATGAACAATAGACACCAAGCTCCTTTGCCCTCCCAGACCCTTTTCATTAACAACAGACAAAGAGCTCCCCTGCCTCTCAGACTCTTTCCATGAACAATAGACACCGAACTCCCTTGCCCTTTCAGATCCTTTTCATCAACAATAGACACCGAGCTCCCTTGCCCTCTCAGACCCTTTTTATCAATAGACACAGAGCTCCCTTGCCCTTCAAGGCCCTTTTCATGAACAATAGACACAGAGCTCTCTTGCCCTCCCAGACGCTTTTCATGAACAATAGACACAGAGCTCCCTTGCCCTCCAAGACCCTTTTCATGCACAATAGACACCGAGC
Source organism: Triturus cristatus (assembly GCF_964204655.1). Classification (NCBI taxonomy): domain Eukaryota; kingdom Metazoa; phylum Chordata; class Amphibia; order Caudata; family Salamandridae; genus Triturus; species Triturus cristatus. Next base: position 312,320,769 of record NC_140593.1, on the reverse strand, counting down.
TCCTTTGCCCTCCCAGACCCTTTTCATTAACAACAGACACAGAGCTCCCTTGCCTCTCAGACCCTTTCCATGAACAATAGACACCAAGCTCCTTTGCCCTCCCAGACCCTTTTCATTAACAACAGACAAAGAGCTCCCCTGCCTCTCAGACTCTTTCCCTTTCCATGAACAACAGACACAGAGCTCCCTTGCCCTTTCAGATCCTTTTCATCAACAATAGACACCGATCTCCCTTGCCCTTCAAGACCCTTTTCATCAGCAATAGACACAGAGCTCCTTTGCCCTTTCAGACCCTTTTCATGAACAATAGACACAGAACTCCCTTGCCCTCTCAGACCCTTTTCATCAACAATAGACACATAGCTCCCTTGCCCTTCTAGGCCCTTCTCATGAACAGTAGACACAGAGCTCTCTTGCCCTCCCAGACGCTTTTTATGAACAATAGACACAGAGCTCCCTTGCCCTCCCAGACCCTTTTCATGAACAATAGACACAGAGCTCCCTTGCCCTCCCAGACCCTTTTCATGAACAATAGACACAGAGCTCCCTTTCTCTTCCAAAACCCTCTCTACGCTCCAGCTCTATCTCCCTTTAATGCTTTTATGTTTAAACAAATCTAATCTAAAGCGGGAAGCATTGTCCATATCTCTGGCTCAAGGATAACAAGAGAAACACATATCTTTTTAATAGATGCCGTATAATAAAGATAGATGTAGTAGATGATATAACATAATCAATCTATAGAGAGATATAAATAACACCAGTATTTGAGACACAAGTATCGACCTGTTATCTTATACTGACAGTATCCATTTACTTATATAGATAAAATAATCACTGGATACTAATGGTATGTGCTTCTGTTTGCAGTTCTTTGAAAATGTATACTTGCTGTTCTCCGTGATTCTCGTCCAAACAGGGGCAGCTCCTCCAGTTGAGCGGAGGAGCGTCGCCCCACATGCCCCAGAGCTGAAAAATAAAACGGTAATAAAGTGTCAGGATGGGGTGGGGCCAGCACTGCTGAGTGGCAGCAGCAGAGAGCTATGCACCTCAGTCCCATATGTCCCTGCCCTTTTGGAAGAGAGGGTGTGCCTTGATACAATATACCGGTGTTCCACTTGAAGAGAAGGTGTACCTTGATACAATATATCACTCTTCCATTTGAAGAGAACGTGTGCCTTGATACAATATATTATTGTTCCATTTGAAGAGAAGGTGTATTTTGGTACAATATATCCCTGCTCTATTTGAAGAGAATGTGTCTTGATGCAATATATAACTCTTCCATTTGAAGAGAAGGTGTGTCTTGATACAATGTATCATCGAGCGGGGACCACAGTTTTATTGCGGGCAGCATCGATGCATCGATTTCACAGAGATGCTCCGGTTCCAAAATAACATTTGGAGTCGATTCATCGATCTCTTGGTTGTAGCACCAGATCAGCTCCAAGGGTCCAGGAGTGGGCTTGGCACCACTTGGCAGGTCAAGACTCACAGCAGAGGAAACCAGGTTTCAAGATGCAGATAAAATCTTTGAAACAGGAGGCAAGTTCAACTCAAGCCCTTGGAGAGACTTAAGAAAGCAGGACGCAAAGTCCAGTCCTCTCACTCCCAGGCAAGAAGCAGCAGGCAGCAGGCCAGCACAGCAAAGCAAGCAACAAAGTGTCAGTCCCTCCTGGCAGTCCAGCAGCTCTTCTTCCTGGCAGAATGTTCTCAGTCCAGAAGTGTATATGGTGTCTTTTTACAGGCCTGCAATTTAAAAACCAGCAGCACTAAAAGATGTATTTTTTAATTGTGAGTCCAGAGACACCAAACTCAAATTTCCTATCAGCTCCCAGTTGGAAGACACACTTGTAAAGGGTTACAAGGCAGCTCCAATTGTAGCTTATGGTACGCCTTGATGTAGTAAAAAACACATTTAGCAGTTTTCCACTACCAGGACAAGTAAAACTTAAAAGCACATGCCCTACCTTTTAAATACACTGCACCTTGCCCATGGACTTACATAGAACCTACCTTAGGGGTGCCTTACATGTAATAAAAGAGAAGGTTTGGACCTGGCAAGTATGTGAACCTGTTAAGTCGTCATGGCAGTTTGAAAATGCTTACACAGGCTCTGCAGTGGTAGGCCTGAGACAGGGTTGAAGGGCTGCTCATGTTGTGGCACAATCAGTGCAGCAGGCCCACTAGTAGCATTCCATTTACAGGCCCTGGCACAAGCAATGCACTGTACTAATGATTTACTAGGAAATCATAATGGCAATTAGGGAGGAACCAAATGCCATTACATTTCAGACACAGAGCACATGCACATGCCCATTTGCGCTGGTCAGCAGTGCTAAAGTGCCCAGAGTACTACAACCAGCAAAATCGAAGTTCAGCACACATTCAAAACAGGAGGTAAGAAGCAAAAAGACAGGGAAAACCATGCTAAAAAATACCAGATTTAACAACAAGCAAGGCATTTATTTAGCTGCACGCTTCACGTAGGATTCCGTCACTGTGAATGCTGACCCTCTGCAGCTTTTGAGTCACATGAACACACATAAACACACTGATACAGGCATTTCACAAACACACAGAAACACAAAAATATACAAACACACAAAAAAACGAATCCCTGCTCAGGGCCAGCCCCCTAAGCAGGACACATGTAGGCTACCGGGGGGGGGGGGCAGAGAGAGGAGCAGCAATTGCTGCATTATATGCAGACACTCTCATTTACAAATTCAACCACACATTTATAATAGTGCACCTTGTTGCTTTCTACAGTGTGCCTCTGCTCAGTGGTCAAGGCGGAGAGAGGATGTGGCATTACAGCCGGAGCTACCAATTTTAGAACTGAGGAACTAGAATTGAATCTCTGCATTGGCTCAACATCAGGTGATTCTGGGCAAATCACTTAATCTCCGTATGCCTAAAAACAAGCTATTCAGTTCATTAAAAAAACTGACAGTTCGGTAAATAAAGTGGGGCAGTGCTGGGACAAGCCGACTGGACTACGGCAACGCCCTACACAAACTCCAAACCATCCAGAACGCCGCAGCCAGACTCATCCTCAGGACATCACGTCACAAACACATGACCTAACACCTACGAGACCTCCACTGGCTCCCCGTTGAGAAGAGGGTCACCTTCAAACTCCTCACCCACACCTACAAATCACTCAACAACATTGGACCCAAATAACTCAACGAGTGATTATCCTTCCACAAACCCAAGAGGAACCTACGATCCGCCGACCTCGTCCTGGCAGAGGTCCCCCACATCCGCAGAAACAGAACAGCGGGAGAGCCTTCTCCCACATGGCAGCCAAGACCTGGAACAAACTCCCGGTGAACATAAGACGCTCCCCAACCCTGCACACGTTCAGGAAGGGCCTCAAGACCAGGCTCTTCAACTGATCCGGAGCTGTCGCACCCGCCCCCTCCCCCAGTGTCTTGAGACCCTAACAGGTGAGTAGCGCACCATATAAAACCCTGATTGATTGATTGTAGTCCATGCAGTCGCCAGTCAGCCAACAGCAAAGTGCCTATGAGAGGCAAAATTAACTGTACATTCCAGAATGTGGGAGGCCCACTTCTTGCCCCTACGTGATTGCCATGTTAGATGATGTCACGGATACGCTCAACAGCCAGTAGGAATGAACTGTCAGCACTCTTTCTGTAGAAGAGCACTTCTTCTGTTCAATCAAATGCTGTACTCACGGCTCCGAACACGTGGGCGGAATCACAGCCTTTCTCCTGTTATGATTTTCATCACATTATTGTCTGGCGACAGTTGCGCTGTATGTCAGACCATGAAATAGGAAGGTTTAGGCTTGACAAAAGGTTTATTTTGCTAGGTCGAAAGGACATTGTATAACTGCACGATAGGCTGCAGTGGCATGCCTGAGATGTTTTAAAATGTTACTTCAGTGGGTGGCAAAATTAGTGCTGTGGCCCACTTGAAGCATTTAATTTCAAGCCCTGGGTACATGTAGCACCATTTACTAGGGGATTACAAGTAAATTAAATGTGTCAATTAGGTGTAAACCAATTTTACCATGTCGAAAGGGACGAAAACACAAGGACTTTACCACAAATTAGCAGTGGTAAAGTGCACAAAGTCCTAATACCAACAAAAATATTTCTGAAAAATAGGAGGGTTAAAGGCAAAAGGTTTGGGGAAATACAACTCAAAGGATGTCAGGTACACCTCCCTACTATACCTGCCTATCATACATAACCTAGCAACTATAAATAATCTACCTACAACCTACATCCAATTCTGAAGGGCGAATGCCTTACACATGCCAAGAATTGGCTTCTTTTGGGAAAACGGGGCTCTTTAGTAAGGGTTTAGGGTACTGCAGCCTTCTACAAAAAGCATTTGTATTTTACTTGAGGAACCTTTAGTTGGCCTAACGGTTAGCGCGGTCAACCTCGAATCTGGGGAACTGGGTTTGAGTCTCGGCAATGACGCTGAACATCCTGTGATTCTGGGCAAACCACTTAATCTCCCCGTGCCTAACAAAAATGAATGTGTCCTCATGTAATGCAACTGGTGCTATGTAAAGCACTCTGATACCCAAATCGGGTCAAGTTTGCGCTATATAAAACTCTGCAGCTTGCACTAGGAAGGTGACAATTGTAACTTTTTGAGTACATGAAAGTATTTATGTAACTGCTTCTTTAAAAATAGTGGGACCTATTTGCTTTTTAGATACTTGTTTTCCATTTTGTCAGGTTTTCCAAATAGAAAAGTAACCACTAAGACCACAGTTCTACACCTCAAATGGTAAACTGGACAGCATGATCCTTTCTGTGAAGCTCATCACACAGCACTCAAGATGCTTTTCTGGACATTCCTCCTTAGTATTTTCATTTTAGAAATTCAAAAGTTGCAGATCGTCATATGAAAACAGATATCGCTCTATCTTTGTAAATGCAGTCCTTAATTTCTAAAATTAGAAGCCGAAAGGCTGTTAGCTGCACTGCTAGAGTTGTGACATACAGGCCACACCATTACTGACTAAGAACCAATATGCATGTGGCAACATTGCTAAATGTAGACTTATAGAGTCACAAAAAAAGAAGGAAAAGTGTAAGAAAAGTGTATGCAAAGATTTCTGCCTCAGAGTGAATGCGTAGTTTTCCTACTTTCTGCAATTTTCCACCATTCACAGGAGTACCCTTGGAAAGCTGTTTGGAGCACAGGTTTCCAGGGGTAGTCCTGAGAAGGTCAAGTGACTTTTCCATCAGGCTGGTATTCTTGCAGTGTGGAGTTCTCATCTCGAAGGTACTGCATCCCTTTCCAGGATAGGAAATGTTGAATCGCAGTTTAAGAATGTCCACAAATGTACATGTTTGTGGGAGTTCCTAAACATACACTGTTCACCGTGCCTTGGATTTCCCACTTCACACCCTTGAATGGGATTTATCGCTGCAATGATCTCCACACTAATGCCAAAGTTCTCAACACTCGTGAATGGGCTGGCACACCTGCCAGAAAATTGTGGCTGGTCTAAACAAGGTATTGTTAGACCTGGCACCCTTGGCGTAGTGACCCCTAACTTTTTGCCTTCAGACCTCCTATTTTTATTGACTTTTTTCTGGCCTTAGCACTTTGCACACTGATCTGTGTGCTGAGCCTCTGGTCTGAGCCTCACAGACATAAAAGGCTCTCCAACAGCTCCCAGACCCGTCTCAGTGAGTTCCAGACCCCCAATAGGCAGGGGCGGGCTAGGAACAGAAACCGGCCCTGGAAAACTGCTCAGCCGCCCCCCCCCTGTGGGGAGGGGGAGTGCAGCTGAGCAGTTTGCGAGGGCCAGTTTGGACGATTTTGTTACAGGGGGCCGATATTGCTGACCCCCGGTAACAAAAACGGCCCCCAGTGGCCCTAAACCGGCCCCCACCCTAGCAGCCTACTGGGGAAATGCCCGGTGCCTACTATGGCCAGTCCGGCCCTGCCAATAGGTGCCCCTCATGTCCTGGACCCTTGGTGTGGCTCAGCGTACCCTTAAATCAAGGTTTTGGCTTCATGAGCGCAAACGAGCCAACCGCTCACACTGAAAACCAGCACGAGCCACCGCCAGCCTGTCTTTTTGTAAAGCAGCATTGACACTCATGGGGGACTTCCAACGTAAATCATCAGCCCGCCCTTCTGCGATGCCCGGCCGGATCCATGCGCCATTCCGATCACTAACTGTGACGCTTTCCTTGCCCATGACCCCCTCCAATGAGAACAGGACTCTTGGCACAAAACTTGAGAAGGTAAACCTTCAGTGGGACTTATCTGGGACTATGTCAGACCCATGCTCCATCGCGGTCGACCTGAGCTTTTGACTTTGCCCCTTTCCAGCATGACCAGATAGCCTTGGTTGGCGCTTTATGCTTTTAGGCACTATATTGTAGTTTATTCTTTAAAAATTCATAACTCCGGTTCCTCGGATTGTGGTTTTGGTCTTGTTTTATTTATTAAATTATACTCTATTTTCTAACGGAGTATCGAATACTTTTTGTGTGGTGTTTTCACAGTTTTACAGTTTGAAGTGTTGCACAACTACTTTACACATTGCCTCTAAGTTAAGCCTGACTGCTCTGTGCTATGCTACCAGAGAGTTAAGCACAGGTTAATTGGGGGTTACTTGTGCCTTACCCTGATTGTGGTTGCTTCTTGACCAGGACACACACCCCAGTCAATCAGTAACCCAATTTCTAACAGGTATGCCTGTCATAAATATCCATGTACGATCGGAATTACCTTGGTGAATAAGGCCCAAAGACTTTTTCTATAACCTGAAGTCAAAATCCAACACTGACAGTCATTGCAGTTGGAGTTGCTCTAAAATATGCTCTAAATTACTCGAAACTGATAACTGGAATGGGATCTGTTATGATGCAAAGCCAGCAATGTTTTGGGAAGGCATTCTCAATTGAGCATTTAACTTTTTGTTTCTCCCACATCCTCTTTGGTGTGCTAGAAACACACCTATTTTGACTGACAGGAAATGTAAAAGTTCAAAGAGATAAGTTTGCTTACATAATTGCAGCATAGGTGTGTGAGCAATAAGCTGTGCGAGCCAGTGCCTAGGAGGTTTTTATGGTCTGGCTTGACATTGTGGCTGTTGCCAATTAAGTGAGCATCATGGTAGAGCCCTCATGTTGGGAACCAGAAGTATTTTTTGATTGGACAGACGTTGTGTGCGTCCACAAAAAACCATTAACGCTCAATTAATCAATCAAACAGTACTTGTTAAGGGTGGCTTATCAACCTGAGGGTATCCAGGTGCTCCATGCAGCTGTGACCATTTAGTTTTTATTTATCCAGCTGCCTGAACTTGAAACTTCAGGGGTACACACATAACATTGAAGTGCTATTAAAGTGTCCTAGATAAACAGATAATTTACGCTTTTGTTTTTCTCTGGCAGCAGCACAGTTGGGGGGGGGGCAGACATTAACACTGCAGAGCATAGCCAAACGCGTTGTCTGATGATGCAGCGGTTGAACCCGGTAGCGCTACTAGCCCTTTTAACTGGAGTAGTGGCTGTTTGAATATCCAGTTGTTAAAGGCAGAAAGGAACTCTGAAAAAAAAGCTTTTTATAACAAACTACAGGCGAACAGTTTACAGGGTTAAACCATTTGGCATGCATTAGCAATCGAGTTCCGTTATTGATTGGTAAAAGTGCACCGCCATTCTTAAATCTGCTGGCCAAGCACCAATCAATCTGGGGAAAGCAGAAAACAGCTGCTTTTGCAATAGCTTTGCCTGGATGCGTCAGTCCAGGGACAGCCATTATTTCTAAGCAAACTAGAGCTGCAATACATCTTGCTTTAGTGAAGAACGTTCGATTTATGTACATTTATCCCTTAGAAAAGCATCATTCCATCACAAAAGTTTTTTTTTCCAGGAATGTCCTATACAGATACCAGTGCTCGCAATATTCACTGTTAGCATGTTCTGAATCATATCAGCTTTATTTCGGTCACAAGGACCATAAAAGAATAAAATAATGCAAGCATACAATAAAAAGTACATATTAATCACAGCATATTAGAATACACCAGATAGAAATTGCGACGTAGCTATGGGGAAGCGTGTTCAAGCACAATGTTTGATTTTATGCAACGATTGCGACTAATCCACATAGCTGTTAAAAATTTCGCAACTGCAAATACTGTTGGTGCTGATAAATCAGTTTTTAAAATTCTATAAGCTGGAATGTGCTGCCTAAAGCCCAGGTTTTTTAAAAGTGGGAGGAGCCAGTATCTCCTTGATCTTTGGTACGCTTGGCAGAAGAATATAATGTGCAAGTCGGACTCAGAAGAGTGGCCACATGCTGGGCATTGAGTTGCTGATTGTGATTGTGACCAACTGGCGGTATGAGCTCCTAGGGGAAGGGTGCCATAACGCCATTGTAAGTAAAGTTTTCTAGTTAACGTTGGTTCAATAGCATCTAAGACTACTTCTCGGTTGTACGTATCTTTGAATCCCAGAAAGTGCTCAGTTAAAGAGCCAGCCCTAGCCTTCATATACAGCATGTTCTGGTTTTCTGTCTTGTATGCAATTCATATTGGAATCATGTTTTTAGCAGGAGTATCTGCCCGTATTGTTAATTCACAGGTTGATTCCAAGACTTAATCCCTCTTCTGTTGGGAAGTGATAATGGGAATTGATTTATTAGCACTGAAAGATCATTAACTTTGTCATTTCCCATTGCCTGTGCCTATATGGTTCTTTTTGTTTTTCTCCATATGAAACATTCTGTTCCGCTAATTTGTTATGTTCTGTAATTGCACTCCACGCAGGATGACCGTCATAATAAAGAATACAGAACTTAGAAAAAGAGTTAGCACCAAGTAAAAATCTGGCTTTAGTACATAATTGCCTTCAAAGAGAACTGTCTGTCCCGTGCTTTTCCCAAAAGTCATATGTATGTAGTTCTAATTTAGGGTTCAATCTAAAAACTACACGAAAAACAAAACAAAGATCATCTGTGAGATGGTATGCAATTTAACATGAGATTAACAACAGCTTCAATATAATACTGAATTGTTCGACAATCGTTAACAATTCAAGCCAGCTGCAAAAATGGTGTCCTTCGGAGACTATTTTGAAAGAAATTGTGCCAAATGGTGCATGTTAAAGCACATTTTAAACATACATATCATTTAAAAAATAAATAAAAAATTCACTCTGAACCGTCACTCATGATGTAATCCATCACCTTCTTAATGTGTCATCAAAGACGGAGTTAAGAGCTGGCTTGCATTAAGAAAATTTTGAGAAAATGTACAAAATGGTGTATTTTCAGCACAGTTTCCTAACAAACACTCTAAAAGGCGTTCTTTCAGTTTTGCAAGAGCATTATTTCAGGAACAGCAAAGAATAAGGATAGAGAGGGTCAGGGCTTTAAGTGGGAAAAAAAACTGAGGGAGCTCTAAAAGGGACGTGGCAAATTTCTTAAAGGGGTTTGGCCTATCCGAGTAGGGGCGTGGTCTAAATCAAGATAACTAGCATTGTGTGCTTAAGAAAATCATGAAGTTGCATCCAGCAAAGTATAATAAAATAGGTAAAAAGGTATGTTTATTAAGTACCAACTACAAAAAAATCATTGTATCCACATGTAATGCAACTGGTGCTATTATGTAAAGCGCTCTGATACCCGATTCGGGTCAAGTGTGCTATATAAAACTCAGTTAAAAAAAAAACTAACAGTGTACTTAGGAGAGGATACTTCCCAACAGTTTTTGGGAGAAAATGCCAATTCAAGACTGGAGCAAACTTAACCATTGCCAGAGAGAAATTCCACAGTAATCGGTGCAAATTTGCCCAAAGTTTGTTGAGCTGGTTTAAGTGAGCACTTGCGGTCCATCCCTGTCGCGATCGTGTGTCAGAGACAAGGACACAGAGCGTTAAGCAGGCTTCCCATTCCCTACAGTAGAAATGGAATGCCTGGGTGTGCATGCGCTGCTAGCGAAGGGCCACTAGAGGGCCATCGGAAAGACTGGAACTACAATCCCCAGAAGCCCGGAAAGCGACGGGCAGGAAGTCGACTCCGGCGTTCTGGCAACACGAAACTACAAAGCCCCTCCTCCTCTGAGGATCGGGGCTTGACAAACTTCCCAGCGCTCTCTGAGGCTTAACCGCGGAGAGGTTTCCTACCGGTGCACTACGGAGCGGAGCTCCGTTTGGGTGCGCTGTAATTTCCCGCGTCCCTGTTCTTCCGCATCCCTGAGGTTCCGTACTGTTCCTCCACCGCACTACATCCACCGCATCTGAGATTCGGCTAGCGGAAGGTATTCCCCGCCGGAGTGCCGAGTCTCAGGGTATTTTTAGTCTTGGACCGTCTTCGGTGAAACGAGGGAATTCACCCTTCAAAGCCCCGAGCATCCAGACGCCAAGAGTACCTCTTCAGTGAAGCAACTGAGGAGGTTCCGGATCTGCACGACAAGACTTCAGTAGCTCACTGTGCTTGCAGTGCTCAGATATTTAGGTTAGCTGCGAGGAGAACTGCGCAGAAGCGCATATTTTGGATTTGGTCCTTGTAGATAAGACAGGGTTTTATTTCCTTTTTTTGATGATTTTGGTTCTCTGGACAAACAAGTGGTGATTGAGACCACATATATTCCTACGGGAATTCTTGATTGCAACCTTACGTCTGCTAATGTATGCACGGACAATGGCATACTGAAGTATTCTTTGTACTGACTGCTGCAAGGTGGAGCATGTAAGTGTGATTGGTCTTCCATGTGTTTGTGGCCATTGGGTTCCAGCATTATGTTTCTCTGATTCCCATTCTCTTGTCTCATTCCCCTCTGCAGTTGTCTCTGCTGTACCCCCACGCTCCTGTCCTGATGCTGCCTGAATGATACACAGACATAAATCTAGGAGCGACCTGAGGGACCGCAGAGTTTATTATTTTATCCTCTCCCCTTTTTCCTCGTGGCACATTCGTTCATAGTGGTGTTCGCTTCACCCTGTGTGGGGTTGTGCCCAGGGGAGTAAGGGGACCTTACTGCCTGCCATTGTTCCTGCTGATACTCTTCCGAGGTTAGTGGCTACTTTAATTCCTTGCTACTAACTCCGCAACAATCCCTTCCCATTTTCCTTTAATTATTCTCTTATTACACGCTTAAGGGAAAATGTCTAATTTCAAGTAAGTATGTTATTTGGTAGTAGTAACTAAGCAATTTCGCTGAGACTGCATAATTAACAAAGGCACTTGATGCTGACTAATGGTTTCCTTTAAGATGTTTGATGTCATTTTTCAAAAACATAAAATATGGTATAATTCAAGCATTCCACCTATCACTTTTCCCTCACTGAGAAACCCAAGTGTAATGGATTTGTTAAATCGCGAGTCAAAGCGAAGTTGCACATCAGCCTTATAACTGGTACCAGTCAGTGTGATTGTATATTCCCCATCTGTGTAGAGTGTCACACAGGACTTAATTACATCAGTGTTAGTAAACATAAGAAGAGCAGAACAATGTGAAAGTATATGAAAATGACACTCAGAGGGGTCCGTCTGGGTCGGCTTTACTATTGACTTGAGAAATCTACTTACTTCTGAATTGTGCCTGAACATTTTCAATGCAGCCACAAGCAAAACTAAAATTCTCAATTGTAACAATATTTTAGAATTGTGGGGAACCAGTGGCGCTCAATATTTGCCTTGATTTCCCTTCGGAGGACTGTTCAATCTTTTCTACGCATACGCAGTGCTTTCTATGAGGGTGCTTTCCCACCGCATATATAAAGCAATAAACAGAACAAGTCCGCATTGGCAGTGAGAGTGTTTTGAAAAAGATGAATGGCGCTTTGCGGCGGAATGAGAAAGCTGCAGGTAAGGGTTTAAAAAAACGGCCATTAAAATACTCACGTTGCGGGCTTGCAGGCTGGGAGGGCAAGTCTTGTGTGGCTTCAGAAGGATCCTGACTGAGGCAGCTCTGATGTGGAGGCAGGGTCCCGACGGTGCTGGTAGGGCTGGGGAGACGTCATGAAGGTAAGTTTCCTTTTCACTGCTGCTGGATTCTGTTGTAGACCCTCGTCCCTCGCTTGCTTTAAGGCAGAGCAGGGTCACACTGGTTGCTGGAGAAATCTTGCTGCAGGCGGTAAAAGCAGGGTCGTGCCGGTTCTAGCCAGCTGTTGTTGTGCCGATGGCTGGCACGATGATGTAGTTGGCGCTGCGTGTTCAACAAGAAGGGAAATCCCAAGAGAAAGTGTCTCTCTTCAAAGGATTTCCCTTCCTGCTACAATGACGTCACGCCTTAAGAAGTGCGAGCACATGCTCACCCGAAACACCAACAAAAACCGGGATGTCTGGTTACCCTACCTTTGACCTTTGAGGCCCGAAAATAGAGGCCCCTAGAGACCCCTTTCGAGGCCCCACCCCAAAAAATTGGGGGTGCTCAGACCCCCACAGACCCCCCCCCCACTTAAAGCCCTGGAGAGGGTAGTCCTTTGTTAATATTACTGCTCCCGCTGTGCATGCGCAGTGATACCTATACAGCCTACTCTTTGACTAATCTCTTACAAAACAACACAGAGGGAAATTACAGTGTTTGTGCTAAAGTCACCAACACAGACCGTCACTTCTTTGTGTGTGGCAATCCAGCCTCTTGTACATATGTTCACACAGCACAGCATATAAAAAGAGAATGCATCAGTATCTCTTTCGTAATTCAATTAGCTCATAACAAGCTGAAAATGGTCTGGAGCAATCCAGGTCGTATGTGCCCTCTCGTATAAGTATAATGTCAGACAACCCAAATGACCGCAAGCTCGAGGGAGTCTCTTGCTGAACGCCGCCTGGAGGCTAGCAAATGGTACTGCAGTGCATGCTATGAATTACAACTAACATGCCAGGGTCAGCAGACCCTCAATCAGGCAGGCACACATGCAGAGACGCATGTGCATGCGTAAGTAAGTAATGTCTTATAAAGCTCACGATTGCCGAGGCATGTTGGCACTGAGGGAGGCAAGAAAGTACGGAAGTCAGGAAGATCTCGATCACTGTTTATGAGGGAAGAGCCTGTTTTTAATCTGTCTCCTAAACTGAGCCCTGGAAGATAGGAGCCTAATACTAAGTGGGAGTTCGTTCCAGAGCTTAGGTGCCAGAAAAGAGAGGCATCTTCCTCCCCATCTGACCCTTCTGACTCTGGGCACGCAGAGCAGAGCTTTATTAGTAGATCTTAACATCCGGCAGGGGGCATGCCATTGGAATAATTTGCGGAAGTCGTTGATCTCCCCTCCATACAGAGCTTTATGAGCAAAGCATAATGCCTTGAACTCGATTCGCTGCTCCACTAGGAGCCAATGCAGATTTCTAATGCCATCTGAGATGTGGTTATATTTTGGAATATTGAGAAGGGTGTGTGCTGCCGCATTCTGCAAGGATTGGAGTTTGGACCACTGAAGTTTATTGACACCAAGATACAGAGCGTTACAGTAATCTAGGCGAGAAAGAATGAGGGCTACCACCACTGTTTTCCTCAACTCCATAGGTAAAAAGGGCAGGATTTTTCGGAGTATTTTTAGGAGGAAGTAGCAGGCAGAGGTCAGTTTGTTGATTTGCCCTGAGAAATTGAGTTGAGCATCACACAAGATCCCAAGGTTCCTGACTTCTGTGGCTGGAACAGGACATGCACCTGCCTCTGCACACCACCATGACTGGGTCCAAATAGGAGGTCCAATCCAAATGCCATAACCTCTGTCTTGTTGGCGTTCAGTTTTAAATAGTTATTGTGCATCCAGATCATAATGTGGCCAAGACAGCTGTGGAATCTGTTTGCGACTGGATCTGCCGTTGATGAGATGGAGATGATAATTTGAGTATTGTTTGCATACGATACAAGAGAAAAGTCATGGTCCCTGATCACTTTTACTTTATTTATTTTATTTATTTATTTATAAAGTGCAACATTCACCCATAGGATATCACGGCGCTAAGGAAAGCACATCCTAAGTGAGGGAGGGGTTCTGGAAGACAATCTCTAGGTTGCTAGTCAGTTACTAGGAAACAAATGCATTTTTAATTTTTTCCTGAATGCCAGGTAGTCATCAGTAAGCTGAAGTTCTAATGGAAGTTTATTCCAGTGGTTTGCTGCTAGGTGTGAAAAAGAATGACCTCCCTGCCCTGGTCTTCTTGATGCGTTTAGTTTTTGCCCGTCCCTGGTGGCGCGACCACAAATTCTATGTGGGTGCATAGAATTCAACTCTGTCTTGAAGAATTCTGGGGCCAAGATGGTGTAAGACTTTGTGCACATGGCTTAACAGTTTAAATTTGGCCCTTTGACGCACAGGGAGCAAATGGAGTGTCCTCATGCATTCTGAAGCTGAGCTGTATTTGCTCTTATTACACACCAGCTTGGCAGCCGCATTCTGGACCAACTGCAATCGAGTTAAGAGGTAGTCTGCCGTGCCCACGAAAAGTGCATTCCCTTAGTCCAACCTGCTTATAAGTAAGGCTTGGACAATGGTCCTCTTACACTCTATGGGAATCCATTGAAAGAGACTTTTTAGCAACTTTAGTGTTGCAAAGCTTTTTCCACTGAGTGCACATACATTGTCCTGCATGGTGAGTGCACTGTCGACGAATATGCCTAGATTTTTTTGCAACCTATTTGGGGGCGGGTGCATTACCCAATGATGAGGGCCACCATGTTGCATTCCAGATTAAATGTGCTGCTCCAAAGAGCAGAATCTACGACTTGTCTGCGTTTAGTTTCAAACAGTGGTTGGATATCCAGGTTGCCATCTCCGAAAGGCAACTGGTTAGTCTAATCCTCGTGTCTTCATGCCCATCAAGAGCGATCATCAGTTGTGTATCGTCTGCATAAGAGCAGATACTGATGCCCCATTTTTCGCTGATCTTAGCCATTGAGGACACGTAAACATTAAAGAGGGGAGGGATCAAGGAAGCTCCCTGTGGGACACCATACTTAATGAGTTTAGGGTTTGAAGAAGAGGTTCCCAGTTGTATGGTCTGTGTTCTATTACTGTTCTGCTCGATTTTCCTGGCCTTCTTGTGTTAACAAGTGATTGAATGTGACTTCAGTCTCTTACCATTCAAGCCTAAGGGTTAGAGTAGTGGATGGAGCCTATTTACTAGGCACTTCGACATGATTCTGTGCTCTTCCCCATAGATCAGGGTTTGCACATATAGCCTAGGGGATAGATTCGTTGGTATTGGGGATAACCTGTCCTGTAGTGAGGGTATTTCATGGAGCCGTGCTGAATGCAGGCCTGGTAGGCCTCAAACGGGAGAGACTCCATCTTTCTTTCTGCTCCGGCAGCTTGGGATTCTTCTAGGTCAAACGTAATGTTTTAGTTATGAGGTGTTATTCGCTTGGAGAGAACCGGTTCAGGCCGGCCCTTATCGAAGGATTGTATTTTTTCTTCATGCCGAAGACACTACATCAGGCCGGCCGGCTGGGAACGTGTCCTTGGTACGGGGAGGTACAAGAATTTGGTGGGCGGCAGGTTACGGGCCGGAATTTTCCATGAGGAAATGCACCTCTATATTAGTAAAAGTCTGAGGCAGTTACAGGGGCAGTCCGTAGGCGGCATCTAGCCGTTAGCAGTAAAGCTACTACTTATTCCAGGGAAGACAGACGCCATCTTGAAGGCGGAGAAGAACTGAGAGACAGATGCTTTCCTAACAGAATAGCCAGAGAGGAGAGAGTAGCCGATAAGGAAGAGGTCCCAGTGACTCGGAGAAGGGTGATTCCAGGCGAGCCGAGGCACAGACGAGAAGGGAGCCTAGATGACCACTGAGTGCAGGCTACATACTACTAAGGTGATGTCGACCCTTTCTTATTAGAGTGTACAACTTAATCTTTCACTTTTCTTTGCAGGTTATGTGTTATATCGTAATGTTATGTGATTGTATGTGCAATGAGTAATAAAGTATCCAGTTTGTAGTGAACCAACATATGCTGTGTGTTCTTGTATAAGAGGGTAGCCTATTCTTCTAGTCAGCTGCGGCTACATGAACAGATGTTAACCCTGATCAGGTAAGTGGTAACTGAATAAGGGAAAGAGGAGCCCCTCAAACCTGAGAACAGGCTATGCCCGAACTGGCAATCCTTGTGTGATCTGATGAATAGTGAGACTGATTCCCTTTTTGTATGTTATGGTGATCATAGGATGAACTGTCGTATGAGACTGCCGTCTAGGTAGAGAGGTCTGGGTTCGTATGGGACCGCGAGGCCGCCACTTGTGATACTGTCGTATGGGCAGAGAGGTCTGGATCCGTATGGGATCGCGAGGCCGCCGATTGTGCTGAGACTGCCGTCTGGGTAGAGAGGTCTGGGTTCGTATGGGACCGCCAGGCCGCTACTTGTGATACTGTCGTATGGGCAGAGAGGTCTGGGTTCGTATGGGACCGCGAGGCCGCCACTTGTGATACTGTCGTATGGGCAGAGAGGTCTGGATCCGTATGGGATCGCGAGGCCGCCGATTGTGCTGAGACTGCCGTCTGGGTAGAGAGGTCTGGGTTCGTATGGGACCGCGAGGCCGCCACTTGTGATACTGTCGTATGGGCAGAGAGGTCTGGGTTCGTATGGGACCGCGAGGCCGCCACTTGTGATACTGTCGTATGGGCAGAGAGGTCTGGATCCGTATGGGATCGCGAGGCCGCCGATTGTGCTGAGACTGCCGTCTGGGTAGAGAGGTCTGGGTTCGTATGGGACCGCGAGGCCGCCACTTGTGATACTGTCGTATGGGCAGAGAGGTCTGGGTTCGTATGGGACCGCGAGGCCGCCACTTATGAGATCTTGGTATGCATAGTAGGAATCCCCTGTCATTAGGTGATAGATATATGTGGTTGTAGGATTGTAAATAGGTTCTAGGGAGGGGGTAACGTTCTGACTGGGTTAGTGAGGCTCTGATGAGCGGGTTCTATCTGATCCGAAAACCCAAGCAGAACAATTACTTAAGAAAGAAAGAAGTTTGGCTAGAGGGGAGACATAAATGTTAAACAATGTTGGAGAGAGTGCTGACCCTTGTGGCACTCCCCCTGGAAAGTAAAAATTTCCAGATTCCAAATTGTCCCAGCAAACCCTGTCAGAGAGGAAAGAGGTGAGAAGGGCAAGTGCGGTGTCTCCAATACAGACTGCCTCCAGCCGTCGCGTAAGAACAGTGTGGGTAACTGTGTCAAACACGGCTGATAGGTCCAGTAGGATCAGGATAGCCCTACCGCCCCTATCAATCTGCCAACGTATTGTGCTGATTCTGTGGTGTGGCCCGACCAGTAACCATGTTGTTTTGGGTCTAAAAGCTTGTTGTTGTCTAAATATTTAGTGAGTTCTGAGTTAACAGCTTTTTCCAGGACCTTGGCTGCTAGAGGCAGACACGAGATCGGGCGATAGTTGGTTACCTCGAGAGGATCCAGGGAGGGTTTCTTTAGGATAGGTCTTACACATGCGTTCTTCCAAGAGGTCGGGAAGACACCAGTACAAATAGCAGAGTTCAAGTGGGAGGAAAGCAGCGCACTGACTGTGTTTGAGATGCCATCAATAATATCTGGTGGGCAGGGGTCCGTTGGGGAGCCAAATTTAATTGAGATTAATAGGTCGTTTACCATGTTGATGGTCAGGGGGGAAAAACTAGTCAGGAGACTGGAGGCAGAAGGTACTACTTCCGTGAGTGGGGCCTGAGGGGAGGAAGGCCCAGAATTCAGGCTCTCTAATTCTTGGTATATTGTTTGGACCTTAGACTGAAAGAACGTGGCCATTGTGTCGCATAGCACTTGATCCAGGGGGAAAGTATTGCCCTGTTGGAGTTTGGATAGTGCATTAACTGCCTTGAAAAGTTCTCTAACTGAATTTTTAGTCCCCTCTATTTTATTGGTGTATAAGTTCTTTTTGGCGCTGATGATAGGTGTTTTGTAGCTAGTAAGTGCTTGATTATACTTCTTTTTAGCCAGCGTATCGTGTCCACCCTCCATATTCGTTCCAGGCATCTGCAAGTAGATTTAAGTGTTTTCAACTCAAGGTTATACCATGGGGCGGTAGGTTTAGACCTGCGTTGTTTGACCGTTTTTACTAGAGCCAATTGCTCTATGGCAGATCTCAGCCAATTGTCAGAGCTGATAGCCGCAGAGTTGGAGTCTGCCACCAGGGTGGGCATACTGTCGTCCAACAGGACTGCTAGCTCGTCAGATCTTATGTTGCGCCAGGACCGTGTTTTGGTCGACGGTGGTGGGGGTAGCTGCGGGTCATGGTTCTGCCCAACCGGTAGGTCGAAGAAAATAGACTTATGGTCGGTGCAGGTAAGTGGCAGGATCTTAATACTAATAGAAGGGTTATTGGAAAAGATCCCATCCAAAGTGTGTAGAGCCTCGTGAGTTGGTTTTGAAACTAACTGAATAAGACCAAAGGCTTCAAGGGTGTCTATCAGCACCAAGGTACATGCATCATCCCCCGTTCTAGGTGGAAGTTGAAGTCCCCTAATGGTAAACATAGGGGAGTCTAGGCATGATTCCAATAGGGATTGAAGAGCTTGAAAGAAAGGGGACTTGGGTCCGGGCTGTCGGTAGAGGAGCAGGCCAGTAAAGGTAAGTATCTTCCTAAGTTTGAAATTGAACATCATCGCTTCCGCTCCTGGCAGTGACACATGATCAAAAGCTACTTTAAATTCGGAGCATTATATGATGGCAATCCCACCTCCTATTTGGCCTGTTCTAGGCAGGCTGGCGAGTGAGTAGCCAGTTGGGAGTGCAGCTACCCAGTCTGGTTCAACGAGTCAGTCGCCAATGTTTCCATAAGAAACACTACATCAGGATTAGCAGTTTGGAGTAGACATTCTAGTTCATATCTGTGTTTCATTGCTGATCTGGCGTTAAGTAAGATAGCGCTAAGTACACCATCCTTGGGTTGTGGGGCATAGGTAGCCTCTGTGGAGAACGAGGATGGAGGGGTACTCGAGGAGATCGGATTCTTAGAACTTCTGGCTGCATCAATTAGCAGACCCATCTTTTCGAGGGAAACAGGGGCTGGGAAGGTAGCTGAGCGGCTACTGTCTGAAAGAACAAACTTACAGTGGGTGCAAGAATGGGCCTCATTAAACCGAAACTGAGTGTTGCCACATCTACCGTGGTAAAGACAGGAGCAGTTCCCTGGTGTAGGTTAAAATAGAAAAACGGGCAGGGGTCCTGGCGCAAGGCTCATTCCGGGCGCTGACGGGCGCAGATGTGCTTGCCTTTGACGCGCCTTTGGCACGCCTGCTGCGCACACCCGCTGCATGCATCCGCTGCACGGTCACATCAGCATTCTATCTTTATCTCCCTAGAAGCTCCAACCACTAGAACGCTGACCTGTGAGGAGGCGGGCACGCTCTTACATACGGGCTCCGCGGTCAGGAATAGGGTTGAGCAACTCCCCCCGGGCTGACTAATAAGGGCAAAATATCAGCCCCTAGCAGCGGTGAAAGTGCAAGGTGCAAGAGCAGCAAAATACACGTGAGAGTAACAGTTAAAATGAGGCTTCCCAAATTCATGAGCACACACTTTTATTATTAAAGCTCTCTGTAGCCAAAACCTAAAAAGTAAGAGTAGGTATTCTGATGGAGCAAAATGTTTTGGATGTCTTCATGGACCTTAAACATTGTGGAGCGGCATTGGATTATAAGTATGAGAGGGAGCACTGCTAACTAGGAGGGAAAGTACTGGTGTACACTTTGACACCACTATCTTCTGCACGGACTCGCTTATCTATTAATTTTTTCTGGATTTGCGCTAGCCAACAATACAATGCATACATTGTTGTTTGTATGAATTTATTGATGAATCTCAATACCCCATATCAGATATATTTAGCAGATTTAGGGTGATGCTTATAGAATCAGAAGGGAAGCTAAATCCATAGAAGGAATCCGGAATCCAATTACTATTCAAGTCAGAAAATGAGCAAACATTTTGCCTCTACCCCCTGTATTTTTGAATGTGTGCTGGATTTTGATTTTGCTGGAATAGATGCTTTGGGCACTTTGCCACTGCCAAAGTGCAAGTGCTCTATGTGTAAATTGTTATTACAATTGGTTCTCCCTGATTGGAATATTTGATTTACTGGTAAGTTCCTAGTAAAGTGCACTGAGTGTACCTGGGCCTGTAAATCAAATGCTACTAGTGGGCCTGCAGCACTGATTGTGCCATCCACATGAGTAGCCCTGAAAAGCTATTTCAGACCTGCCACTGCAGTGTCTGTGTGCAGTTTTAAACTGCCATGTCAACCTGGCAAGTGCACCCACTTGCCGGGCCCTAACCTTCCCTTTTTCTTACATGTAAGGCACCTCTAACACCTCTAAGATAGGACCAAGGTACCCCCATGGGCAGAGTGCAGTGTATGTGAAATGTAGGACATATACTGGTGTGTGTGAGACATGTCTGTTTTTCACTATTGAAAGGCTATCTGTCCCATAGGATAGCATGGGAGATACTTTGTAACATCTTACAAGTATAACTTCCCATTGGGACAAGATGGAGGAATCAAGTTTAAGCTCTCTGAACTCAGAATTTAATAACACATCTTTTAGTAAAGATGGCTTTTAAATTGTGTGTTTGAAAATGCCACTTTTAGAAAGTACATTTTTGTAAGGAACAGTGGTCCCATTCAAACAGAATAAAGTGACATACCGCAATTAGTACAATGAAAAATTGGGTTTTATGTTTAAAGACAATGCAAAAAATACTAGTAAATTACAGTAAAATAGTAAAGGAGAAAAATTGAACAGTGAGTGAGTTGGTGGCAGGGTAAGAGGAAATCAGCCGATTTCCGGTACCCAGGCAAGTGATTAAAAGGTGAATTTTTGGTGCACGAAGGTGAGTATTAACAAAAAGTCAGTAAAACATTTCATACTCCAACATTTCAGATAATAATACAATGGAGTTTAGAAATGGTTGTCGACGACGTTTCGATCCCTGTGCAAGTAATGGGATCTCTTCAGGACAGGAGGATGTCAAGATTACCTGGGAGTAGCGGTGTCAAAATTGAGGAAGGGCATCCAATAACTGCCACACAAGGTGGGGAGGTATGAGGAGCAATTGCGTCCGGTCAGAGGAGAGTTATCGGCATCAGGACCTGACCTGGTTAAGGGTAATGAGTCCCGAGAGGGCGGGAAATGGCCGTGAAGGATCAGGTAGGACGTAGCGATCCCGGAGTGAATCGTAGGTAAGGCTCGTCAGAATCGGGCGAATGCGGGTTCCGAGTCCCGGAGAACGCTAGAATGAAGTCCCGAGCGAGTCGGGTGTTCCGAGGTCGAGGCGCGTAAAAACGCGGATAACCAATTGAAGACGCACGTTCCGGGATAAGGGTTCCAGCAGTGTGGACGATGTGAAGGATGTGAAAGCTCGAGCTCACTTTATTCTGTTTGAATGGGACCACTGTTCCTTACAAAAATGTACCTACCCTCGGTCCCGTCTGACTCCTAGGGTCTCCTTGTCTCTTTAACTCGTACTTTTAGAAAGTAGGCATTTTCTTGTTAAACCATTCTGTGTGCCTCTGCTTGTTTGTTGATTGACTGTCTGGTTTCGGAGTGACAGGGGCTGGGCATGTATTACACCGTAGACAGCCACTGGGGGGTGAGGTGTGCTTGGCCCTTCCTGGATGGCTCAGAACTGAGCTGAGTAGACATTGGCTACATTTAAAGTAGTGGGAGGAGTTTCCCTTTTACCTTAATAGGGCCTGACCTCCCTTGCACAATGCTGTCTCCACCCCCTGTGGTCATACTGCACCGGCAAGGACAGAACTGGTTTGGACTGGGCTCAGAGACCCTTGCACGAAGAAGAACAAAGACAAAATGGGGTATAAGTAGTGGACCTTAAACCCCAAAACTTTAGATACTTCTGGACTAAAGAGGAACCTTTTCCAAGGAGAGGAGCTGGAGAGCTGTGCGGAGGAGTACGTCCCTTTGCTGTATGCTGTGCCGGGTTGGCCTGCAGTTGCTGTGTTTGCCAAAGAAAGGACAAGACTGAAACTTTTCTGAGAATCCTGCTCAAAGAAGAATCTCCAAGGGCCTGTGTGTGCTGGCCTCCTGTTCTGAAGTCTGAGGGACACAAAGACTTCACCCCCAGCTCCCCTGAAATCTATTGTTGAGAGTTCTGACCTGACAGGAGGTGCCTATTCCAGTTTTGGGTCTCTGGAGGTTGTTTTTGCTGTTGGGAGCTGGATGCAACTTGGAACAAGCAAGAAAACCTGTCTTCGAAGCCGTGAGCGATTCCACTGCGACGCCACAACCTGCACCGAGGCCCGGGGCACCGCTCGTAAATTGAATGACACACCGCCCGGCCTGCACTGCTGCTCCAATGCATGCAGTGATCAGCCTTCCAGATGCTAGCGTTCTCACAGACTCCGTCCTCGCCTGCATCCTGTTATCCCAGCACTGATAACCAGCGAGGGTGATTCTGCGAACTCGCTAACTTTGCATCATCACCGGAACCGACGCCTCACCACCGACGCAACAGACTTCTCCTGTCCTGGATGTGGGTCCCTTGCTCACTTTGCCACTGGATTCAAGCTAGCCTGGCTGATGAGGGGTGTTACCCCGAATCCGGTCCCAGGATGCCTGGTTCCGGTCCAGGGATGACCTGGCTTGGTAGTTTGGGATGGACTGTTCCAGAAGGTCAGGTAGGGGCCTTCATTATAGTCCTTCTTTTTAGGTCTCACTTACGCAGCGTGCATGCGCTGCATAGGAAAAGACCTTTTGAAATCGATTCAGTTTTGCAACCCAAAAACGTGCACGCATTGCATTGCTTTGAATGGCAACACATGCACGTTTAGTGATTCCCTTACGGGAGCGAGCTTTCAAACCATCTGTTTGTAATTACCTTGCAAATAGATGGTTTAAAGCTCGCTCCCGCAAGGGAAATGTGCCACTGCCCCTTTGAGCCCCTCGCATATCTTTAACTTTGCTTTCATCCTGCACAACGTTTAGTACCGCTTTCGCTTCTTTTGACAGGCCGCCAACACAGTCCACGCGTTATCCAAGAGCGCGTGTCATATATAGTTGTTGAGATGTCACTCTTAATTATACTGAAATTATTAAATTGAGCCCCTCGCATATCTTTAACTTCGCTTTCATCCTGCACAACGTTTAGTACCGCTTTCGCTTCTTTGGACAGGCCGCTAACACAGTCCACGCGTCATCCAAGAGCGCGTGCACTTATAGTTGTTGAGTTGTCACTCTTAATTATACTGAAATTATTAAATTGAGCCCCTCGCATATCTTTAACTTCGCTTTCATCCTGCACAACGTTTAGTACCGCTTTCGCTTCTTTGGACAGGCCGCCAACACAGTCCACGCGTTATCCAAGAGCGTGTGTCACTTATAGTTGTTGAGATGTTACTCTTAATTATACTGAAATTATTAAATTGTCACACATAGCAATCTGAAACCTTGGTAGCCATGCCTGCATTGGATCTCTCCCCCAAACACCCTCTTCAGAATGCCCCCCTTCCTGTCCGTGCGCAGGATGATGCCCCCTCCCTGTCCTTGCGCAAGATGATGCCCCCTTCCCCATCCACCGCGCTTCGAAGAGGCCTTGGCGAGATGTTGGCACATTAAATAAAAATGCCTAGTTTTACAGCGGACTCCGGTTGAAGGTTTTCAGAGGGGAAAGTGAGCATCGCCAGGAGCACGGAGCAGCAGCAAGGGACGACGGGGGCGAGAGAGCAGGGGCAGGACCTTTCAACCCACGGAGAAGGGGCCCGGGCGACCAGGGGCAGGATTGACAAAGTTAATAGTTCTGTCTTGCATTTTTGTCAGTACGTGTGTGTATGTCTGTGGGTGGTTATGCGTGCGTGTGTACGTGTGTTGTAGTGTGCGTGCGTTAAACTGTTTTTGTAGGACTGGAGCAGTGTATATCTCTAAGTGCATGTTTTTGTGTGTCTGTGGATTTATGTGTGAGTGTGTGTACTTCTCAGTATGTTTGCATACACTACCCTGTATTTGTGCGCGCGCCTTTTGATTCTGGGGCAGTGTATGTTTGCATGTGTATATCTATACGTATATGTATAAAGTAGTGCATGTGTGCCTTGCTTGTTTGTGTGTCTGTGCATGTTTGTTGTGTGTGTGTGTTTCACTTCTTTATGCTTTTTTGTTTCGCGGGTTACTTCCTTGTGAGGCAGCGTAAGAGAAGAGATTGAATTGCACCGCAGCAGGACAGAGTAATCCACAAGGAGGTGAGGTAAGGAAAGCCGGGTGGTAAGGCCACTTGCTCAATAACCATCCACCACATAAGACACCCGCTGTTCTTTTTTCTGACAGTACCTGTAAGCCCTGTTGGTCTGAACGGTGTATTCTACATATTCCTGTAAGTGTTGTTTCTTATCTTCAATTTAGTAAACATATCCGCTTTAAAGACATGTACGGACACGTGTAGTCTCTTTACTCCCTATGCGCACACCCTGTTGCCCCGGAACCCTCGGTCACCCCTTTCTAAGCTAACACCACGCACTGGCTGGGGGTTACCAGACAGGTACCGAGGATACATGGGGAACACACTACATCCGCCTGTCCAAAGCAACACACCAGTGTACTCTGGCAAGCTCGGCACCACAGCCAGGACCAGGGCACGTGCACGCACCCACACTACTTTAATCCTTACATTTCCAGAGCCATGAGACGCAAGGGAAACGCACCACTGCCCCTTTGAGCCCCTTGCATATCTTTAACCTCGCTTTCATCCTGCACAACGTTTAGTACCGCTTTCGCTTCTTTGGACAGGCCGCCAACACAGTCCACGCATCATCCAAGAGCGCGTATCACTTTATAGTTGTTGAGATGTCACTCTTAATTATACTGAAACTATTAAATTGAGCCCCTCACGTATCTTTAACTTCGCTTTACATAAAGCGAAGTTTTATGTAAAGCACTGTAAATGTAAATACACTACACAAAAAAACAGTGCCACATAATTACACTACACATAATTACACTCTCCTCAATGCAACACAAAAACACTGCACATAATACAACTCAATGCCACATAATTGTATGCTAAATAATTATATTGCAAAATACACTCCAAATAAGACCACTCACTGCAACATAATTACATGTCACATAATTACACTCAACTAAATGCACCATACACCCCACAAAATACCACTCAATGACACATATTTTCATGCCACATAATAACACTCAACACAATACAAAAATAATACAATCCACATAATATCACTCAATAGCACTTAATAACACACCACATATTTATAACTACACTCAATGCAATACAAATACACTACACATAACAACGCTCAGTACCACATAATTACACACCACATAATGACACTAAACTCAATGCAACATTAATACACTCCACATAATAGCACTAAGTACCACATATAAAACTTTGAATTCAATTTTTTCAACATTGAACACATCAGCCACAATACAATACAACATAGCAAACACTTCAAATTAAACACTTACGGTCCCAAAAGCAAGACCTATTGGCTATGCCAATGCTTGTTTTCTATGCCATAGAAACTAAATGAGGACTATAGTAAAAGTAACTAAGCCTTCCCTGCAATCCAACCTGTATTTTACATAGAAACGACAACAGGACTGTAGCAAAAGGGAAGAGGCCTTCAATACAACCCACCTTACGTTTCTTTGTCTAGCTTTCAGGCGCATGCTCTTTAAAACCAGGCCTATTGGCTTTACCAATGTTTGTTTACTTCACTTGATCTATTGAGACTACAGTTTCACTTGTGAAAGCAGTTCTTTTTTTCTTCACATTACTCTTACAGGAGCAGTCTTTTTATTTAACAGGGCAGTCGAAATTTTGAAGACCCCACGCGGATTTTGCATCTGTTTCGAAACGTGCCATGTTTTCTAAATTCTTGATTAATCCTAAAGCGCACTTAATTAGATGGATATGTAACGGACAAGCTGTGCCAAGCTGTGCTGTCTGGCGTTTTTTTTTTATTTTACGTAGTGTTATTTATTATCTAGCATATGCAAACCACCCCCCTCCAAGGAAGAATGACAGCACTCTGGTGAGGACAGCATTGTCAACATGCTTCACCGAGGGCTCTGATGGGTTTTCTTGTTAGAAATTATAGTCTCTCCTGAAGATAGTATTCGAAGAGATTTTTGTGTTTAAATTTGAAGCCATTAGTTAAAGAAAATAATTCTGCTCCTCATTATAAAGTGTACTGGGGACCCGGAATTGGGTACAAACATGTTTATTACTAATTTCAGATTCAGCTGTGTGGCAGCTGCGGTCCTACCCACAATTTCCAACCACTGATGTTCCCCCCGACTTTACCTGGAGCATTTCTCTTGGTGAAAAAGTCCAGATTCAGAGCTTTGCATCTCAGGTGAGGGAAAACATGCAGTTTTATCATAGAATAAAATCACTACCACGTGTCATCCCTCATTTCAAGCTGTGGAATTCTGAATCGAAAGGTAAAATCACTTGGGGGGGGGGGGGGGGGGTGCAAGGTGCAGTATCAGGATTCCTTCATGCGGCTTAATTTTCCGATGTTCTTGCACACCGAGGGATGGGGGCACTTCCGATGGTGTCTGTTAAATGTATTCAGTTTGTGTGTATTACAGATGTATTTTTTTAGAGCAGTGGGTGGTATGAATTTTAGGATTTTTGGGGCCCCATGCTAGTTATTTAAAGCCCATATGATGCCACACAATATTGAATTATAAGTTAAACTTTCTGACATTGGGGGTCACACAAAAACAGTCAAAATGTGTTTTTCCCAGGGCCACAAAACTCCTTTCATTGACACAGGGTAGAGAGAGGCAGAGTGAGAGATAGAGGTAGTGGATAGAAAAAGAAAGAACTTGACATAACTAGACAAGAGAGACATACATTCAGATAGATCACCTTCTCTCGGTGCCCCTTGGAGAGTGGGGGCCCTGGGCAATTGCCCACTTTGACCATGCCTTAAAACATCTCTGGCAGTGGGATCTCCATCTGTACCAATCTACACATCTAGAAATACCATGGTAGATAATACTGCCACTGAATGTTACCCACATAAAATAATATACGCAGAGGATTTTGAGGCTCCCGAGTTCACCCAACACTACAGCATCGTTTAGCACGCCATTACCGCATAACTCCAGTGACTGAGTAAACTGTATGTAATATGGAGGTGCACTGTTCAACTCCAAGGGTACAGTCGCAAAGGAAGATAAAAATGATGTATACAGAGGGCGTTACTAGAGACAAAGTAGATGTTGCTACCTTAGTCATTCCAAATATATAAACTCCTAGGGCTTCTGGTCTGACTCCAATATTGAGAGCAAATTCCAGACTCTCAAGGGATTCACAAAAAATTCCAGAGGTAGAGCAGGAACCAATGACATTTATATATTTTCTGGAGTATTTCAGTGGGCACAATTCTGCATGCATAAATGTGCATCAAATGTGCCATATCAATTTGAAGTTTGTTTTACCGATTAAGAAATTATTTTCTTAGCAGAGCAGTACCCTTACCTAGCGTCCAATTATTAGTAAGTGATATTCCCACCCTAGTAACAAACTTTCACAGAAGCAAATCTACATATTTTTGCAGGCAGTTGACAAACTACCTACCAAGGGTATGTGAGTGCCTACAAATCTAGGAGTTTGTGGGTGTTCACCTATTTTTGTAGGATTGCTCATACAGAAAAGCTCAAAATCCCACCCCAAATCCAACATTTTTAAAGATTTTAATTCTACATATTGGCAGAATTTCCATATTCATAAGTGCATATTGCAAATGTAAAATTTCACAAACTCTGACTGGGCACATCCTTCCTGGGTTGAAGCTACAAGAAGCTCTACAAGGGCAAAAATGTGTTTCCATATAAGATTAGTTTATGTATTTATAATGAATACTGAACTCTAACCACCACAGTCCTTTTCTCCCATTGGGAGAAAAAGACCACGCTAAAAGAAATAGAACAAATAATTTAGGTTGTAGAATCAGGAGGCTTAGGGGCTGATTGAGAGATTGGCGGAGAGGGTACTCTGTTGCGACAGAGTATCTTCCCAACCAAATGGACATGAAGTATTTCTGAGATGAAGACTACTCTGTCTCCATTGCGGACAGACTCCTCTGACAGGCCGATGGAGTAAGGACCATGGCAGGTCGGCCATTCGACTGCCCATCTGAATTAGAGTGGGCGGACAAATGGCCAGTTTTCACTGTCACCGCTGGGTATAAACTGACATTAAGGGGCAGTGAAAACTGAAAAATGACCCCCACACTATGCGATACAATGCCCTTGGTGTGAGGGGGGATCATTCGTTTTTGTATTTTCAAAAACAAAATCCCGCTTTGGGACTTTGCTTTTGAAATTAGAAAGCATGTTAAAAGTGCGATGGACGGTACCATCATGTTGACGGAGCCATCTGTCAAACTTTCAATTCATTGGACCGGACCACCGTGACAGCGGTTCCCGCCAACGTTAAGAGATGTCCGATGGGCTGGCAGACATCTCTGAATTCTGCATGCCTGAGAACCCCTGGTATGGCGGGAGTACAGTAATCCGCCCTACCGATGGTTTAACCCTTCGTACATCAAACTCTAAATCAGGCCCTCGGTCTTGAAGATATTAACCTCTTCTGTGCCCATGACGAGACTATCTCGTCATGAACCCCACCCACTAATGCAACGCCCGGCACAGGAGGGGGAAAGGGCGTGGCACTGAAACTCTTGCTGGAGCAGGATGCAGGGTCCTGTTTTGCCCTCAGGCTGTGGCTTCCGTCCTGCACAAGAGCGCCAGAAACACTGGACACATTTGAGTATACGAGCCTGAAAGGTAACTGATACTCCCCAGCCCTCCCGGCATCTGGGAGGCAGAAGAGTCTGCTGGTAACATTTTCATTTTTTCACTTTTAGTGGAAGAGGGACTTCCTGTGACTGCTCCTGGTAAGATGCATAGACTAATACACACTATTATAAAGCCTTTGCTACCCTAGGCATATTTTTAATTAAAAAGTTTTCAAAATCATATGCTGATTGCTTTAATCTGATGCTGACATTTTCATGTCATTTATTTAGTACATTTTCCTCTCTTTTAATTATATTGGTTTGGAAACATTATTGGGAGAATAATTTTGTTGTATGTGAACTGGATCTGTGCTAAAGTTTCACCATAACTATATAACTACATGGGATCATTTTAAATGAATAGAAATGTCAATCACATTCGTTGGTTATCCTGAAATTCTTGCACAGCGCCAGGATTCCTAGACTAAAGTTGGAAACACTTGTATTACATAGGAAGTATTGAAAAAATAACCCAGTTCGTTCTGGCTATGGTTATAGCAAGCATGGATGAGTTTACTTTGCAAAGCTTTTTTTCAGGTTTTTGGGGAAGCCAGCGGTCAGTGCACAGTGTCCTAATGAATGAATAGGTTTGCTCCTGAAACAAACTGTTTAGGTCATATAGAAGTATAGATTATGATGTGAATGAGTTAGGCCACATTTACGTGTTGTACCCCATTAATTTTAAAACGGATCCTATTTCCATGTTCAGTTCAACTTGCTCCTGCTGATTCCCTTCCCCAATCGGTGTCCCGCTGCAAAAGCATCTCTTCTCTTCTTTGAGGAAAAACTGAGCGCATGGAGTTGATAATATTGTGTGGATAAAAATGTGTCTGGTAGCATTGTGAATGAGGCTTCCATGGTGTACCCAAAATATAATTTTCAAGGACTTCGGCTGGAAGTTCGGGAGGAGATGTGTGAGTTCTATGATGCATTGTTCAAGAAATGTTTAATTTGTGGTGTACATCTCTGAAGTGGAGTTGGTGAGGCAGCAATGGAAGATTTGAGCTGTTGTTTATTTGATTTTGAAAGTCATAACTATTACATTGCTGTTTCTGAGTTGCCAAATGCGACCCTCACCATGATCATACTAGACTGAATTAGCAGAATCTGTTAAGAGAATTGTGTGTTTTGCTATAGTTCGAGTTCGTCCTGACGCTATTCGACGGGAGACGTACTCGACCATATTCCCCGGGTTATTGAGGCCGTTTACGGCATACAGCCACTAATTTTGGGCCTAAGATAAATTGAGTGGACCTAGACTCATCTCAACTTGATCCACAGCTTGTGTACTTTACCCATATTAAGGGTTCCTGACAAGCTTGACTCAATAGCATTTTGGATGGTTAAAATACCATATGTGGCTAAGATGGACTAACCTAATTGACCTTACATCCTTTTCGCCTAATATATGCGATTTGTTCTTCTATGTTCAAAAAAATAAGTGAGAAGGACTCTACCACACCAGCCACTTTGTGTAATTCGTTGGCTCAATTATCGTTTTCTATTGCATTTAAACTATTCATGCCCTGAAGAAGTCCATGTGTATAGACGAAACGCGTCAGCTGTTCAAATCATCCAGATCGTTGTTTTAACCCCGTCTAAATAAAAGAAGAACTTTTGAAGAATACACTTTTGGAAACGGATTTACTATCTTTCCTTGTATTGTGGTGCACCTTTGCTTTTGTTTTAATTGTGACATTCCTGAATTTGGATTGCATTGTGGCAGTGGGTGCGTTAACAGTCTGCACACAGAGATCTGGGTACTTCCAGTGTATATACATAATAAAAAGGATAGTGGGTCAGGTGCTGTGTTCTATAGGGTTCCACTGTCTAAGCTTTTCTCCTTTCATATAGAAGTATAGATTATGCTGTGAATGAGTTAGGCCACATTTACGTGTTGTACACCATTCATTTGAAAACTGATGCTGTTTCCATGTTCAGTTCAACTTGCTCCTGCTCATTCCCTTCCCCAATCGGTGTCCCGCTGCAAAAGCATCTCTCCTCTTCTTTGAGGAAAACTGAGCGCATGGCGTGGATAATATTGTGTGGATAAAAATGTGCCTGGTAGCATTGTTAATGAGGCTTCCATGGTGTACCCAAAGTATCATTTTCAAGGACTTCGGCTGGAAGTTCGGGAGGAGATGTGTGAGTTCTATGAGGCATTGTTCAAGAAATGTTTTATTTGTGCTGTACATCTCTGAAGTGGAGTTGCTGAGGCAGCAATGGAAGATTTCTCTTACCTTATGAAATGGACTCTTGTTTATTTGATTTTGTAAGTCATAACTATTACATTGTTGTTTCTGAGTTGCCAAATGTTACCCTCACCATGATCATATTAGGCTGATTTATCAGAATCTATTAAGAGAATTGTGTGTTTTGCTATAAAACCTGTGTTCCAGTAGTTGGGGGCTATTACTCATGTTGACGCTGCTGCTCTAGTTTTCTTTTTCGCCTTGCTGTGCCATTTGTCCTTCTGGTCCATGCACTCTCTGTGAGCCCATTTGGGAATACCTGACTATTTTATAGATTAACTTTTATGCTGTCACTATTCTTAATAAATGTGGCATTTAGAATTTTCAGCCAGCTGAATTTACGATATTGCATTATTTTTCCTTTACTCTGCTCTGATTGTTTAAAATGATTTTGCCTATACTCTTTTGTACTTCCTTTAACCTTTTCTTTCATAAAATCCTTTTGCCTATTTTCGATCAGAACTCAGTCCTTTATGCACTGTATATTTTAAAGTGTTTAAGTCTGCTAATTGTAGATTTCCTTGTGAGGAGTACAATCTGTAACCTCTAGATCAAATTGCATTTCTGGAGCCGAAAAACATTTGGTAATTTTGGGGGGGATCAATTATTGGATTTCAGATGAATATTGTGGTTTGACTCCACACACCCCATTGTACTCCACTCAGTTTGATCAAGTATTGCGTTTGCACTCGATTCCCGAAGGGTAATCTGGGAACAGTCAATGTTTACTTCTGGAAATGGTAGTAGGTTTGAAACTAAAATACATTACTAAACATTCCCTCTAAAATCAATGCCAGACATTTATCTTCATAAAATAATAGGTAATTAATCACAGTAATAAGAAGAGGGTTGGCAATAGGAAACATAAAAAAAACTAGATGTTCTTACTACATTTTGGGATTGAACTAAGACCTCCAACACTATTGTAGTGGTGATTATCTGTATCCCATTAGACTTTGTGTAATTTTATCCTCTGGAGGAGGGATAAGTAAGACGCTGCAATATTGAGAGCCTCTCAGTTCTCTGGGTTTTAATTCCCATGCACTAGTCAACAGAGTCTACATGCCAGACAGGATGGCACATGGTATTTCAAATGGCTATTACATAATTGCCTTCTGTCCTAACTTCTTCTGAATCTTTGGTAAGAAATGCTAAGTGCAAAGGTTAGT
Source organism: Triturus cristatus (assembly GCF_964204655.1). Classification (NCBI taxonomy): domain Eukaryota; kingdom Metazoa; phylum Chordata; class Amphibia; order Caudata; family Salamandridae; genus Triturus; species Triturus cristatus. The sequence goes on along the minus strand of NC_140593.1, from coordinate 312,288,577 downwards.
AATGACTATGATGTGTTGCTTGGTAGTAAGTGCAAAAGGTTAGTAATGACTATGGTGGGTAGCTTGGTAGTGAAACTGCTATTGTAGTATTTTCATTTTTAAAATATGAATGTTTATCTTTTTCTCTAAGTAGAGTAAAGGAATAAAAAACGTTTAACTTGTTGCCAAAGAACATTCTTGCAAAGTACAAAGAACGCTATTTATTTACCAAATACACTGTTACACTGGGGCAACAAGGTGAGGAACATGATCTCAGGTCAGTCTCTTGGAAATCACACATCCAGAGATTGATGAAACCATAAAGATAATTAGAACATTGGAATGTTGGGAGCTCCATTGAAGACAATGGAGTGCTCCCTGCTTCCAGGGGCCGGTAAAGGCCCGCAGAGCAAAATTCCAATGTTTTACAAAGGCCTCTCAGAGCTCGAGGGGATTTAAATCCTGTCAAGCTCCGAGAAGCCTTTGTTTTATTTGTTAGAACATTCTGCCCTCTAGTGGCAGAATGTTCTAATAGCCTTATAGCCCTTCGTCGCAGGGCTATACCAGCTATTAAAGTCCCGCTCCCTTGGTAAAGTCCCTTGCCTTCGGCTCGGGCCTTTAGCATGGGAGCGGGCCTTAAATAGCGGTATAGCCAGCTATGGCAGGCTATATGGCTATATTAAACCTTCCAATGAGATTCCAATGTTTTGGAAGCAGTGCCCTCACCCACATTTCGTGACATGCTTCATAGTAGGGCATTTTTCAACACATAATTGTGCCTCTAATTGTACAAAGATGAATCTTAGTAATATACGTGGCTCTAGATTATATTTTAGTGATCCAGAATCACGTGGTTAAAACTGTCTAAAAGATTATCCAATCAATATATATGATTTTATCTGTGGGATTTGATGGTGCTAGGGCCTTTATCACCCTACCATCTCTTAATTTGTGTCAACATGTTTTAGCTGATTCCAACTGAGCCAAAAACCTTCTTCAAGACTTAAGGATCCCTATCCTGCCCAAACTATGTGGTCAGTCAAACCATGGTCATAATGATGTTAGTTAAAAACAAATATAGAAATACTAGCTGTTAACTTCGGAACAATTGAAACTTTTTTCTGTAGCCGATCATAAACACAAAAATTAAAAGCTTAGAAGCCTAGGCAATGTACATAGTGGTTAACAATTATTGCCACAATATTTACTTGCTGGTTAATCGAAACTATGAAACGTGACACACTGCAAATCATGACACACAGCACACTTATGTGATAAAAACATTGTGATGGTAGTTTATGTTTGGTAAAACCTCTAAAAGTCACCTTTAACCACTCGCCACTTCAGAAGCTTTCATAGGAGCATTACCCAGTAGTCACATGCTATTGAAAGAAATGAAAAACTGACCACAGATTTGAGCTATAAGATTGGTATAAATTTACAGCACTATCTTAAGAAGTTTCAATATCAAGTGCACAGTGGCCTCCATACAGTTGTAACCCAAGGGAAATATTACTATGAAGCAGCATGTATTTCATTCCATACTCATATTTTTGAAAAAGGAGATACTCAAGGTCATCTTTTTTTATTCTTGTAAAAAGAACTTCCTGACTGCGCCCATCTACTTGGCAGAGAAACTTACTGATCTATATCTAGCAGAAATACTTGGCCCCATTTGAGAGTAATTGGCCTTACTGCATAATGATAAGAATGTGGACCAGCCCCATATCTGAGCTGCAGAATGTATCCCTTGTTGAGTGTTCACGTCCTGGTCAATAGCTGTGTTGCAGTCAACCATCTTCTTCTAGACAAGGAAGGGGAAACCCTGACTGCAAGAGTTTAACGTTTAATTAATGGAGGTGCTGTGGTTACCTTCACTCTTCGAGAGCATCCACAGACAATGAGGGGAAAAAAGAAAGTCTAGTCCAGTGTTTGCTTACTTCATCAAGAGAATCAATGTTGCCTCATTGCTGTGCCCTCCAACAATGAGCTGTCCCTTGGACTCCTCTACTTAAGGGAGACATACAATGGGTATGCGTAATGACATCATACCGTCTCAGCATCTCCTGATCCATTTATCGGGTACAGTGTTTCAACTTGACCACTTAGCCGGTAGGTATAACAAAACAATTTTGGCAAGGTATTCTAAGGTTAGTTTCCCTGCTAGCATATTTAGAGGAGGTGTTGCAACTATACCGCTATCTGAGCAATGACAAAAAGCTAGGGAGAGGATGTGGTCTAACAGCTAGGGCGGTCGACCTCAAATTTGGGGACCCGGGTTCGAGTCTCAGCAATGATGTTCAACATCTTGTGCTTCTGGGCAAATTACTTAATCTCCCCGTGCCTAACAAAAATGGATGTGTCCATGTGTAATGCAACTGGTGCTCATGTAAAGTGCTCTGATACCTTCGGGTCAAGTTCACGCTACATAAAACTCTGGGGGAAAAAAGATCTTCAATTGCCGTATCGTAGAATTTGATCATGCATCTAGCCCCTCAAACCTGCTAGTACCCTGTTGCTTTTCATATTATTGTAATTTTAGAACTTGGATGACAACAGTATATGTCACTTCAGTATTATATACCACCACTCATCTTATTATGGCATTCCAAGGTTCCTATCAGTATGAGGTCAAAACAAGGTGTGCTTCTTAGCAGTACTGGGGGAGATATCTTCATGTGGTACTAAATCCCAGCACCATTATTTTGACAATGTGGATTATTTTATGGTGTCTAATCCCTTCCTCGGATCACGACCCCCTTTTGCAATGAAAGCTATCATTTTTTAATCAAGTTCTGGTGTCATCAGCACCTTATTCTCCACAATAGGTCGAGGACATTCTGACCTAAGTCTCACACGTACTTCCTTCGGAATTTCCCTTCTGATCCAATATTCTAAATATTTAACAACATGTTCAGATGGTGTCCATTCAGGTGAAAAAGGATGCTTTATCATTAATGGGTCAAACATATCATTACCCATTGGATCCTTAATATTATTTATTTCCGATCCTTCATTTTCATCCTTTCTACCTCCATTCACTGTCAAACCATCTTCTGATTCAAAATCTGAACTACAACTTATTTCTATCTCTGCACTCTCAGAGGAATCCTCACATACCACGTATTTATGTTTACGCATTCCCTTATTTCTTTCGCCATCTGGGCCTCTTACTTGCCCATCTTTATTGCCCGTAGCATCCTCTAGTTGCCTGTCAGAACAGCAAACGTGTTCTACCACCGTAGATCTTGGTTTCTTGCTATGCTTTTCACTTGCGGAAACATGTTTCCTTTTCCTTGTAACCTTTTTACTACTAGAATGCGCATTTTCATTTTCCTGCGCTGACCAAAATCTTTCCTCTTCCTGTCTATTCTTTCCTGAACTAACAATTAATTCTAATTTTTTCTCCATTCTTATAGACACCTCTGATGTTATTTTGTCAATAGCCTTGTTAATTCTATCTTCCATTGTGCCTTCGTCTTGCTCCATCTTATCCAATTTATTCTTCTATATTTTTTCCTTTAAGACTGTCTCCTGTAACCAAATATAACCATAAACTTTCTTTCCTTAAACTTTTTCTGTAAAAAAACCCCCAAAAAAACGCTACCCACAAAGCTCCTGTCACAATGCTCGAGTCAAACCTTTCTACTCCGTCGATCTTCTCCTCACAAAACTCGTTGCCAAGCAACCAACACTCCTACGGTAACACCAAAGAGACATAAAGTCTCATTTCACCTTTTTTATTTTCTCTACACAATGACACAGACACGCAATGCACTCCCGACCTATCAAAACGAGACGCTGAGGACACGGGAGGGGCGTCATCTACACCACATCAGACCTCGGCTTCGACGCGAGACCCGGTAGGCACGCGAGCACTCTGCTCTTAATTCTTTTTTTTTTTCATCCCTCGCGCGTAGTGCGCATTTCAAATAAAATAACGATCAAACTTCAACCGCTCCATCTACGCATATCGCGGACTTATTACAAAACCTATTTCCTTATTTTTCAAATCTAACAAACCTCTTTTCTATTTATTTCCCTTTATTAAATCTACTCAACACCTTTTAAAACGCTAGTCTCTTAACCGTTAACATGCCAAGGAATTCAAACAACGCTGATCTGAAAAACCCATTTTCTTCAAAACTGCACTAATTTAATCCATCTGATATATTTAATTTAGCTGTTTCTTTATTTTAAAATTTATACGACATTAATATAAATAAAGTTTCCCATATACTAAATCATTCATTCTTTTTTCTCTTCCCACGATAATTTTTTCTTCAAAACACTCATTTTCAACTTTCCACAAGTATTCTATTCTCTTCAAGATAAATTATTCTCAATTTAAGAGTATACTTATCTTCTTGAGCAGCAGCAATAAAAGAAGATTGATATGTTGTGATGGAGGAGTTTTGTTACTATTGGAATGTTCTAGAAGATTCTGAATTCTTCATTCTAAGAACATGATTTTAGTTTTTCTTGTTGCTGCTGAGTGGTAGCAATAAAGGATTTATTGCATAATGTTGGCCTCCGTGTCGTCCCATAAAATCTTATGTCCGTCCTGAGGCTTAATCAAAGGAACAAGTGTAAAGAAGTAGCAAAACAGTAGAATAAGAAGAAAACACAACACAATAAAAATCTGTAGGAAAGTCATCCTTTTTGCCCGGATCACCCCCATTTTATGACTTATGCTTGTGGTTACTGACTCTGAGAGTGCACTGAGCTCTGCTAACCAGGCCCAGAGCCAGTGCTCCTTAGTAAATGGTAGGGCATGTAGGTTTAGAGGACCCAATGAACTTAATGCAGTTAGGGGTGCACTGCTGTGGTGTCTAGCATCATTTTAAAGTCAGGCCTGCCGTCCAGTATGGTTTTTAAATACAAATGTGACTTTGGAATAAAAAGGACTGTCAAAGTCGCAAACTACCTTTTTATCACATATATGCCACCCCTAAGGTCTACACTAGGAGCCCCGAGGGTAGGTTGCCTTGTTATTAAAAGTATGGACATTGTGAAATATGTTTTATATGCCCTGGTGGGGAAAACAGCCTAAGTATTTTTCCCCATTGTAGTGCTGGTAGCCCCATCAGCCTATTAAACGTAATAAAGTCTAACATTTTATTGGAGCTAGCTAGCAATATGATTCAAAGTATAAAAATAATAGTTACAATAAATCCAACAACTTTCCAAGGTCTGATTTATTATAGCGATTACAGGAAAGTAGTTTTAAAAGGTACCATTCTGAAGCTACCCAAAGCAGCCCTGTAGCAGCCTCTTCTGATTGGTCAGCCTTTCTCAGCCTGAGCCAGGCTGCCATCTGAGAAGATGTGAAGAGGCCTGGAGCTGCAACAATATGGCCATTTGATGGGTGGAGATCTGCTTCCTGTAAATGCCAAGGAGAGGAAGGAGGTTGAGGAGAAAATCTGGACTTCAAAGGCAGGAGAACAGATGTCACAGGACCCAGGCCAGCCCCCACTCCCTTGATCCCCAGTCGGATGGGAGCTCCCTTGATTAGATTAGATTAGAACTAAGGGAAATCAGAGATTCTGCTATTTGGCATGTTTCCTCCAAACTTCCGAGAGCAGCTCTGGCCGCCTGATTACTCATGTCCGACCTCTTCCGGGAAATTGGCAAAGAACCTTGGGGTCTGGTTCGATGAATGCCTCTCTTTTGAGGTACACATTAAGAAGCTAGTTGGTGGCTGCTTTGTCGTGCTCAAATCTTTTAGAAGCTTCTTTCCTCTTCTGCCAGCAGCAGCGAGACAAACAATCACATGCACATTGATTATGTCCCGGTTGGATTATGCTAATGCCCTCTTTTCTGGCATTCCGGGCTATCTATTGAAGAAACTACAGGTGGTCCAGAATAAGGCTGCCAGACTGCTGTCGGGGCTGTCATCCAGGGACAGTGTACAGAACCAGCTTCGTTTATACCACTGGTTACCAGTAGCCGCTAGTGTGAGATTTAAGTTATTAACTCAAAGGCGGATCTCCTTCTATGCTCCTAGGCGGATCCTGCGTTCCGCATCTCTGTTTCTTGCTCAAGTTCCACGCTTTAAGCGGCAGAGGATTGGGGGTGGCTCCTTCACAGTGAAGGCAACCACTGCTTGGAACTCTCTTCCGCTGACCCTGCATATCATCCAAGACCGAGTGGTTTTCAGAAACAAACTGAAAACGTATCTTTTTATCTGAAGTCGAATATAGCACCTCATTAGACTCACGCCGGGATACTCCTGAGTAACTGTGCGCGTAATAAATGTATTTAACATTAATATTAGAAGAGGAGCTGCAAGGAGAGTATAGACCAATGTTAGCCACACCTTTGGGTTGGGTTAACCTGACACACACTCCAAGGAGAGAATCTCTCCATTTTGATTTTTGTCTCAAATGTGCATTTTGGGTCAAAAATATCCCACACTTTGCAGGAAGTGGTCATAGCATAGCATAGCATAGCATAGCAGAAGGTGGCAACTTTATCCCTATTGGTTGGAGTGTACCCCCCTCTTACCAGAAAAGAGAATAAATATGGGTGATCTGTAGGAGCCGCTCATTTCACTGCCTGGAACATCTGAAAAAGAAGGATTGCTCTGCTAAACCTTCGTACTGCACCACAGAAGGCTTCCTTTCAGAAGAACTACATTTGCTGCCCTCTCAAGGTTCCTTGAAGAAAGGACTGTGCCTGATTCAAGTAAAAGGAGTGGACTCTCTGAGGTCTACTCCAGCTGACCAGCTACAACTAGATTTTCCTGGACTGCCCAGGTACATTGTGGGACATTGAATCCCACACCACAAGAGCAAGCTTCTAAAGCTTGGCTGATGCTGCTGGACACTTTTTAACACCAAACAAACAATCAAGAAAAAGTTCTGAAAGTGTGGGAACCTTCTACACAGTTTTGATAAAAAGCTCCAGAATAAGACGAGCTCGACGTTGAGAGTCAAGCCACAGTCGTTGACCTGAGAATTGGCCTGACCTCACTGGTTGTCCTGCTGAAAGCTCCAGAGCACCTCACCGTCGACGGTGAGGACAAAGACTTCCAGAGACTCCTTGAGGCGTTGTGCTGCACCAGGCAGCTGTTGTCAAGGCAAAATCTGGATCCAAGGAACAGGAGGGCTTTACTTCAAGAGAAAAGCTCTTTTTATTGAAACAAGCATCAGTTCATTTAGACAATACAGAGGACACCATAAATGAAATAAACAAGAACGACAGGTGGAAGATAAGGATTACATTACAGCATAAGAAGGGAACATCACGGGGTAGGGGGGTATACGGTTCAGAGCATTCAGGCAGTGTACAGATTTCACCCCGATAACTATTCCAAGGGCTCCAGATACGTGCCAACTTTTTGGGGCTGCCCCTAGCGACATATGCCGTCTTCTCCCTAAACATATACCAATTGAGATCTCTCTCCCAGGCCTCTAACATGGGTGGTTTAGCCGCTCCCCACAATTGCGCGATGTTTCTCTCACTATCATGAATCCCAGGGGGGCGTGGCCAAGCAGCATGGCCGACAGGAAGTGAGCTTCTTCAGCTCCCGACCGGCCAGCCGCTAAAATCCTGAAATATCCTACCCACTGACGCCTGCGATAGATTTCAGAGAGCGACTGGGTCCTGCAAGCGGCGTGGGCACCCTGAGGAAGGGTGAGCGTACTTAACGGCCTGGTACCGGCCATTGCGACTCCGGGCCCGCCTGCCTGACGGGCCGAGATCACGCGAGGTCGGGGATGCGGCCTTCATCCGCCTGAACTCTGCCGGAAACGGCGATTCTCTCTCCGATTGCTCCCACGAACCCGGCTGTTGTGGAGGAGGCGCCCACTGCAATCGGGGGCCTCTGGGGGAGTCTAGCGGATTCAGCCATCGTCGTGTGGACCTTGGGCGAGCGATGAGCTACGAGGGGTATCGCGGGGAGTCCTGCGTCCCCCTGAGGTGCATCTGGAAGCCATGCCAGTCTCCGACTGCTCCTGGAACATCGGCACATGTGAAAGAGGTGCCTGCGGCCATTGGGAGCCTCCCGGAGTGAGCGGAGTTCCTACTACGCCATAGCGGCCCAAGGCGAGCCGCGCGCCACGGGGCAGCTGCAAGTGAGAGCGCCCGGGAGACAGTGATCGGCGGCGGCCACCCTGGAACATTGGGCGGTCGCGTTCTCCCCACTGCTGTGGCGGCGTATCACGCACATAGGAGTGGTGGTGATCGGGCGCAGCCCTCTGTGGTGGGCCGAGACGGACCGAGGCACGTGTGCGATTGGGGCACGACGTGGCTGACTGCCTGGTGATCTCCACCTGCGGGGCATCTGCGGACTTTCCTACTGCCGATCGATGGCCCCTTGGACCTTGGGGACCGCCCTGCAGCCACTGGACTTGCGGCCATATTGAGGTGAGCGGCCCTGGGATCCCTGTCAGACTAATTAGTCGACCCTGTGCTGGAGTGCGACGGGACTGAGATTCTCCACTATACTGGGGGGCCGGTGCCTGTTGTGGCTCGCGCGGGGATACCGCCATTTTGGACCTTCCTGGGCTGTGCATGCCTGTCGCTGGTGCCTGGGTCTGGTGGCGGGGCCCCGCAGGTTGGTGAGCAGTTCGCTGGCTCGGCGGACCTGGGGGATATGGAGATGCTGGCGCCGCAATTGCCCTAATCCAGTGCTTCCTGTGTTCTCACGCTTTACTGGGCCTAGCTGCAGGTCGAAGCTCGGTGTGACCTAGCTGTGGACTGCGGGCAGTGTGGGGATCCCTCCTCTGAGATCGAAAAGTGCGGCGCGCAGGCTGGGAAGATGTGCGGGAGTCTGTGGACACTTGCCGCTGGGGCCTCCTTGCTGACGGTGAGTGGTGAGCTGAAAGGGGTGCGGCGGGGCCTTACCAGCCCGGGGACTCTTGGCCTGAGAGCAGGTGGCACCTTTGATTGAGCCTGGTTCGCTGGTTCGCTGCCAAGGGTTAGCCTAGGCCCAGGAACGCTGACACGGCCTGGGACTCTGAGGAAGCAGCGACTGACTTGTCGCAGATGGCCACTGGAGACCCTATACAGCGACAGCTTAAAGAAATCCTAGCAGCCATAACAGACACTAAAGCCACCCTCCACCAGGACATTAGTACAGTGGCGGTTGGGCCGGGGCTCTTGCGCGATGAACATAAGAAGCTGGCGGGGAGGGTCAAGGAAGCCGAAACCAGCATAGCGGAATTGCTCCCGGCTAACAAAGATACGGCCCAACAGCTGCATACTCTCACGGCGAGGGTGAACTCCTTGGAGCGCAGAGCCGACGATGCGGAAGGTAGAAATCGGAGGAACAATATCCGCGTGGTGGGGCTGCCGGAAGGAGTGGAGGGGACAGACACGGTGGCGTACTTAGAGACATTACTTAAAACTGTGGTGGCTCCGGAGGGCCTATCTGTATTCTATACGTTGGAGCGGGCCCATAGGGTCCCGGCTAGGCCACTCTGGCCGGGCAGACCAGCGAGACCAATGATTGCTCGCCTCCTACATTACCGTGACCGGGATCTACTGCTTCAAAGGGCGAGGACGGTGGGCCCCTTCACTGTGGATAACAGCAGAGTCACACTGTTTCCGGATTATACCCTGGAGATCCAGCGGCGGCGAGCTTCTTACTTGGAGGTCAAAAAGGCGTTGAGGAAGGAGAACTTGCAGTATTCCCTCTTGTTTCCAGCACGGTTACAAATTGCTCTCGATGATGCATCTCATTTTTTTGACTCTCCTGCGGAGGCTTGGGAGTGGCTGGAGAAGTATACAGGTGGTCTGGCAGCCACGGCCAGACGTGAGAGATCAGCGCCCCGAGGTGGCTTGGCCGGCAGGCATGGGTCGCGGCGGCTGCGAGGGGGGACCCGGACGAGGCCCTCCACGGTGCAGACTGGGCTGGAGAGGGCGGCTGCTCTGAGGGCGGTGGAATCTGTGTCTGGCTCTGCCAGTCCACCTCCGTTGGCTATGGGGGGGGCTCTGCTGAGAGCGACCGCTGAGCCTTCACCAGGCGAGGTCGCCCCCACTCCGCTGCTCCTGCCCGCTTTCTGCCTGAGCCCTGCTCTGCTGCCTCGTTGCTGCCTTGCCTCGTTGCTGCCTGTGTTTCTTTGCCCCATCCTGCTGCCTCGTTTGCCTTAGTCGTTTTCCTTTTCCTTTCCCCTCTGCCACTAGACTTGCTTTTTTCCCTTCTATTTGTCCTGCTGCCCTCTGTGTACCCCTTTCCCCCCCTCTGCTGCCCTCCCCCTTCCTTGTGTCTCCTCCCGTCCGCCGGACGACCCAGCCGCCGCTGAGCCGCCCTCAGACCCCCTTCCTGCCACAGACCTCCGTCGACTCCGCCCCGCTCCTGACCATTGGCCGCCCCGCTCCCGCCACCCAGCTGACCCGCCCTCCCGGCTCCTCACTTATGACGCCCCCAGAGCGACCGCGCAGCGGACGCGCGCAGCGGGAGCGCCGACTGTGCGCCGAAGGTGCGCCAAAGGTAAGCACGTCTATGCCTGGACCGCGCCCAGTGCCAGGACCCCTGGCTCCCGCAGACACCAGCCCACCCGCCGGACCTACGACGCCGCCGAACTCTACGCACTCAACGCCGGTCGAAGCCCGGGCTGCTACCGAGCCACCCCGAGACGCACCCAAGGACCCTTCTGCTGCCACTCCTGCAAGTTCACCTGCATCCGGACCTGCACTACACCTGCTCCGACCAAGCCGAGCACCAGCAGCAACCACCTCAAGTGCATCCTGCTCAACACCTGCTCCGTCCACAGACACGCCGTCCAACTCTGGAACCTGATCGACACAACATCTCCAGACGTCGCCTTCCTCACGGAAACCTGGATGAACGCCTCCTCAGCGCCCGACATCGCCATCGCAATCCCGGAGGGCTACAAGATCATCCGGAGGGACCGCGTCAACCAGACAGGAGGAGGCATCGCCATCATCGACAGGAACACCATCCGCATCACGACCAACACCGACGACACCCTCGCACCCGCCGAACACCTGCACTTCCAGATCCACATCAACCCCAAGACCACCCTCAGAGGCACCCTCATTTACAGACCCCCGGGACCTCGCACACAATTCAGCGAAGACATCGCCGACTTCATCAGCCCGCACGCCCTCCCCTCTGCTGACTACATCCTCCTCGGGGACCTCAACTTCCACCTGGAGAACAACAACGACCGCAACACCACCACCCTGCTGGACAACCTCGCCAACCTCGGTCTCAAGCAGCTGGTGACCAACCCCACCCACTACGCAGGACACACACTCGACCCCGTCTTCTCATCCAGCAAGGACATCGCCTTCAGCCACACCACCGGACTCCACTGGACGGACCACAGCTGCGTCCACTTCAGCTTCAGAAGGACCACGATCCACCACCACCAGCAACAGGCTGCACGCAGAAGCTGGAACAAGATCACAGCCGACCAGCTCGCGACTTCCCTGAGCATGAACCCTCCCACCAGCGCAACGAACCCAAGCCAGGCCGCCACCAACCTCGCAAAGTGGATCAGCAACTGCGCAGACGACCTCGCCCCTCTGAAGACCCAGCCTAGCAGACCCGGCAGCAAGAAAGCCCCATGGTTCACCGACGAACTCAAGAGCTCCAAGAAGAACTGCCGAGCCCTCGAGAGAACCTGGCGCAGAGACCCAACACCGAACAACATGACTGCCCTCAAGCTCGCCACCCGAAAACACCACCAACTGATCCACACCACCAAGAAAACTGCATTCAAGGAACGACTGGACAGCAACGCACACAACAGCAAGGAACTCTTCAACATTGTTAAAGAGCTCTCCAACCCCAACGCCGGAAACAACGACATCATCCCTTCGCAAGACCTCTGCAACTCCCTCGCCTCCTACTTCCACAACAAGATCGCGGACATACACAACAGCTTCAGCACTCAACCGACGCACGCCACGACTGAACCACCGCCCCCCACCACCACCCTCCGCGCCTGGACCCCGATCAGCACCGAAGACACCATCCGCACGATGAACTCCATCCACTCCGGATCTCCGACCGACCCCTGCCCTCACCACATCTTCAACAAGGCCGACGCTGTCATCGCACCCCACCTGTGGGACATCATCAACACCTCCTTCGACACCGCTACCTTCCCGGACAGCTGGAAGCACGCCGAACTCAGCGCTCTACTAAGGAAGCCATCAGCCGACCCCACCGACCTCAAGAACTACCGCCCCATCTCGCTGCTTCCGTTTCCTGCAAAAGTCATCGAGAAGACCGTCAACAAGCAGCTGGCCGCCTTCCTCGAGACGAACGGATTCCTCGACCTCTCGCAGTCCGGCTTCCGGGCCAACCACAGCACCGAGACCGCCCTGATCGCAGCCACCGATGACATCTGAGCCCTGCTCGACAACGGAGAAACAGCGGCCCTCATCCTCCTAGACCTCTCCGCGGCCTTCGACACTGTCTGCCACCGTACACTAGTGCGGCGCCTCAGCAGCATCGGACTCCAGGAGAAGGCACTGGAATGGATCACCTCGTTCCTCGCCGGAAGGACACAGAGAGTCCGCCTCCCCCCGTTCAGATCAGAAGCCACCGAAGTCATCTGCGGCGTTCCTCAAGGCTCCTCGCTCAGCCCAACCCTCTTCAACGTCTACATGAGCCCCCTCGCAGCCATCGCACGCCAACACAACCTCAACATCATTTCCTATGCCGACGACACCCAGCTGATCCTCTCCCTCACCAACGACCCCGCCACCGCCAGAGCCAACCTACACGAAGGGATGACAGACGTAGCCAATTGGATGATGAACAGCCGCCTGAAACTGAACTCGGACAAGACGGAAGTCCTCATCCTGGGATCTTCACCCTCCGCCTGGGACGACTCCTGGTGGCCCCCCGCCCTGGGCAGCGCACCCAAACCAACAGACCACGCACGCAACCTGGGCTTCATCCTGGACTCCTCCCTCTCCATGACCAGACAAGTCAACGCCGTCTCCTCGTCGTGCTTCAACATCCTGCGCATGCTACGTAAGATCTTCCGATGGATCCCCACCGAAACCAGGAAGACGGTCACCCAGGCCCTCGTCACCAGCCGTCTGGACTACGGCAACTCCCTCTACGCCGGAACCACCGCCAAACTCCAGAAGAGACTCCAGCGGATTCAGAACGCCTCAGCACGACTCATCCTGGACATCCCCCGTCGCAGCCACATCTCCGGACACCTGAGAGATCTGCACTGGCTCCCGGTCAGCAAGAGAATCACCTTCCGCCTCCTCACCCACGCACACAAAGCCCTACACAACCAAGGCCCAGGATACCTCAACAGCCGCCTCAACTTCTACGCTCCCACACGCCAGCTTTGATCGACCAGCCACGCCCTCGCCGCCGTCCCCCGCATCCGAAGAGCCACAACAGGAGGAAGGTCCTTCTCCTACCTGGCCGCCAAGACCTGGAACTCCCTCCCGACCCACCTCCGCCTGACCCAGGACCACCTTGCCTTCAGGAAGCAGCTCAAGACCTGGCTGTTCGAGCAGTAGCGGACCCCCCCTCCCCTAGCGCCTTGAGACCCCTCGGGTGAGTAGTGCGCTATATAAATGCTTTGATTGATTGATTGACTCTGCGGATAGTGGAACAGACAATTCTACTGCTAGTAGTACGAGACTCCCGGTGGTTACGCCCCAAAGTGTGGATGAGATAATCTGACTCTACAGTGGGGAGGTTGGGAAGCATTGGGTGCTTTGCTGAAAGGAATTGATTGTGCGCAGGATGAACAGTCCTTGGGAAGGTAGCCTGTTTATATGGGGTTGGTGTCACCTGGTTGGTTGCAGAGCTGGCCCTGGGACATCTGCGTTCACCCTTGCCTCTGAAGTAGTCGGAGGACTTTCCCTAATTGTTTAATTTTGTATTTTGTTTGGATGGGCACTCGTTTTAATGTAACTGTCCTTGGGAGGGGGGTTTGGGAGTTGGGGAATGTTCAACAAGGTCTCTGGCATGACGATTGTGATTTATTGATGGGGCGATGGACATATCGTGTACCATGGGGTCACTGAACGATTTAAAGTGTATAACGTGGAATGTTAGGGGATTGCACTCCATGAGCCGTCGACATAAGATCCATACATACCTGGTGCGGAGGGGGATACAGGTAGCATTCGTTCAGGAAACACATATTACGGGCTCAGAGGGTCAAGCGCTGCGGCGCAGGTGGAGAGGACGGGTTTATCTTACTTCGTATTCTGCATTTGCGTGAGGAGTCTTGGTGTGGATTAGAGCTGGGGTCCCCTTTCAACCGGTGCAGCACATTGTAGATCCAGAAGGGCGTTATGTACTAGTGCAGGGTAGGCTGGATTGGAGGGACATTACACTGGGCAGTATTTATGCCCCGAATACTGAGCAGCAGGCCTTTTTTACTTTATTGTCCTGTAAATTGTCATCCTACATGTCTGGCCCAATCATGCTGGGGGGTGACTTTAACTCCTTAACAGATGTCGCTCTTGACAGGTCCCACCCCTCGCTTCTGACAGCGCCAACTACTACGATCGCTAGGGCTAGGGGTACATGGCAGTCGAATTGGGGGTTGCTGGACACCTGGAGGGAACAACACCCAAGTGAGAGAGACTATTCCTTTTTCTCTACACTTCATGAGTTGCACGTTAGATTGGACACGATACTTTGCTCCCCTGATATACACACGGCGGTTCAGCACAGGGAATACTTGACCAGAACGATCTCAGATCATAACCCCCTGTTGCTGAGCCTTTGTTGGGCCCCACAGCGTCCAGCGATCCCCACATGGCGTTTAAATCCTGAACTGCTGGAGGACCCGGTCTTCCGGGAGGTGATAGGAAATGGGACGGCCCAGTACTTTCAGGAGAACACAGGTTCTGCCTCCTCATTGACTGTAGAGTGGGACGCTTTTAAAGTGGTAGTGAGGGGTCTTTGCATCGCCCATAAGATTGGGGTGCGGAAAGTTCTCCTTCAGGAATTAGATAATGCGGACCAGCGATTGCGCGACTTGGAGCTTGCTCGCCCAGAACATCCAGAGGGGCAGGAGGACGTGTTGGCAGCCCAGGAGGCAGTAGCAGTGGGGGTTGAGAATTTGCAGTGTTACGATTACAAGAAGTATTTGATACGTGCCCACGCGGAGCGCAACAAATCTGGCGCATTGCTGGCGTGGCTCGCGAATCCCATGAAACAGGCGGCCCCTATATTGGCAATAAGCGATCCAGTGGGGGGTATGTGTTACACCTAGCAGGGCATTAACCACCTTTTTTCTGACTACTATGAGGGTCTTTGCTCCAGTAGAGTCGCCTTGGATGAGGATCGACTGGGGGGATTCTTAGCTGAGGTGGACTTGCCGACCCTTGCCAAAGCGGAAGCAGATGTGTTGGGTCAAGACATCACACTGGGAGAAGTAAGAGGTGCAATCAAACACATGGCGCAGAAGAAGACTCCAGGGGTGGATGGTTTGCCGATAGAATTTTATGCATCTTATGTTGAGTTATTGGCCCCTAGGCTAGTGGCCCTCTACAACGAATCGCGGAGGGTGGGCCGGCTTCCTGCCACGACGCGTGAGGCGCTTATAATTCCACTATTGAAACCTGGGAAGCCTCCCTCTGACATGACTGCCTACCGTCCACTATCCATGCTTACCACCGACTATAAGATCTTGAGTCGGATACTAGTCTCTCGCCTCCTGCCATATATGCCCGACTGTAGACCAGGCGGGGTTTATACCCAAACGAAATACAGCTGGTAATGTTCGTCGCCTGCTCCGTGTTTTGGAGGCCGATGCGTACTCATCGCATACTGCTGCCATATTCTCGGTTGATATAGAAAAGGCCTTTGACAGTCTGGAGTGGCCTTATTTATTCCAGGTACTGCGTGCCTTTGGACTGGGGGAGCGATTCGTGGCTTGGACGGCTTTGTTATATAGGGATTCCACGGCTAGAACTAAGTCAGGAGGTCTGATATCACCTCCCTGCGCGGTGGGTAGGGGGACGCGCCAGGGGTGTCCTCTACCCCCACTGTTGTTTGCGTTGGCCATAGATCCGCTGGCGGCCCAGGCCCGAACGGGGAGATGTTCAAGGGACTCCAGGTGCACGACGATACCCATTATATAGCCCTTTACGCGGATGACCTCCGCCTGTTTTTAGCCGATACCCAGGGGGAGTTGCTGGGAGCTAAGCGACTGCTTCGATGTATCGAAGAATTGGCAGGACTGAAAGTGAATTGGTCAAAATCATGTCTCTTCACCACCTCCAAGACAGCTGAGGGTCCTCGATATATGGAGGAGGTACAGTGGGAATACACCTGTATAACATATCTGGGGACACGTATTTACCATGAACGAAAAGATCTGGTGGAGGGTAATATTGGCAGAGCTATACGAGGCCTTCAGGGCAGTCATTGCCGCTGTCCCTGATGGGGCGGGTAGCGCTTCTCAAGATGGTGGCACTCCCCAGGTTACTATATTATTTTCGGACGCTTCATGTTTGGATCCCTGCGTCGACATTTAAGAGGCTCCAACAGATGATAACGGGGTTTCTCTGGCTAGCTGGCAGACGTCGGGTAGCTTTGCATACTTTGATGCGCCCACGGGGGGAGGGAGGGCTAGCAGTTCCGGACTTGGAGTCCTATTATTTGGCGGCTCAGCTGCAATGGTTGACTCAGGCGGTGGCTCGAGAGTTTCGGGGAGTAGGAGATGCTACGGGGGGCGGATTCCTGCCTACCTGCTATCTAGGATTATCTTACAACAGCCGCTTCGCCTTGGGGGTCTCCCTAGTGACGTGCAGACCTTTCAGTTGTGCTGGAATAGGAGTCAACAGAGGGCGCGGATCGCCTGCCCATATGCGCCAGAGATGCCGCTGTTAATGTGTCAGCAGTTGCCTCATGGGGGCAGCTGGTCGGCGCTTGAGGGGTGGCGCGATTTGGGATTGACAGCTGTGGGAGATTTGTACGAAGATAATGTTCTGTCGCCTTATGAGGCCATCCGCGAGCGTTTTGATCTCCCTCGCGGGGATTATCTGCTGCATGCGGCCTTCGTGTCGGCTATTCAGTGACGATGGAAGGAAGGGCTATCTGAGCCTAAGACATCCATGGCTTGCCAATATGTGGTGCTGGCGGCTGGAACCATTAAAGCTGTCGCTTGTTTATATCGACGGATGACCTGCGAAAAGCTGGTCCCCCTTATAAGGCTGAAGCAGCACTGGGAGGAGCATATTGAAGGGGAAATTCCTGATAAAATATGGGCTGAATTGCTTGAGCGACCCTGGCAATGCTCCAGTAATGCCCGATTCCAACAGATTACATTTTTTATTTTGCAAAGGGCTTATCTCACTCCAGTCAAAATCAAACACTATTTTCACACACGCGCGGCGTGCTGCCCCCGGTGCCACAAAGAGGGAGCTGACTTCTGCCATATGATGTGGGGCTGCCCTCGGATCGGGCTTATTGGCGGAAAGTGTGGACGCTGCTTTGCGATGTCACGGACAGGGAGATTGAATTTGGTATAGGTCCATGTTTATTACACTGGTTTCCCCACACCTCGAAGACAAAAATAACTAGTACATTTATAGACCTAGGGTTGGTCCTGGCCAAGCGTGAAATTACTGCTAATTGGAAGGCGCAGCGTGGGCCGAGATTGCAGAGGTGGAAGGCTGAATTTATTCGGTGCGCAGAGTGCGAGTCGGTTCTTCGACTGCAAACGGCTACCCGAGCTCATAGCGACAGGGCAATGGACTCTGCACGTGCCTGGGGAGCCTTAGCAGAACTCCTGAAACCCACAGACTCTGATATTGATGTAGAGTCGGTGCTTAGTGAAACACAAAACCTGCCCTCCTCAGTGTCTGGTTAGAATGGTGATGGGAGAATAGATACTATCCCAATTAGTCTATCAGCGGTCCTGTGTTAGGAAAGTTTGAGGTGTACCTTACAGCTGTAGGGTATGCTATTATGAGCAGAGAACCGAGTGCCCTGTTACGTATCCAGCTAATAAGTCATGCCGGGGGAGTTATGGGAAGGGGGTGGTGGGAGGGAGGAGGGGTTGTAGCATGTCATAGGTTTTAGGTTTTTGTGCTCATTTCCTTTATTATGATCCGGAGCTTCCGAATGTATTTGCTGTTATTAATCTTGCCACATTATACCATGTTAAGGAAATGCGATGGTGAGACTTGTGGGTGGTACACCGCAAGATTTTCCAGTGAGTGTGAGTAATTTCGCTTGTAAACCATTGGTTAAAGAAAAGATACGATCGTGTAAGGAGTATTGTGTATTAGGAATGATTTACGTGAGCGGAGGCTCCTGATGGAACTATTTATGA
The DNA here is from genome assembly GCF_964204655.1 of Triturus cristatus. NCBI lineage: Eukaryota > Metazoa > Chordata > Amphibia > Caudata > Salamandridae > Triturus > Triturus cristatus. The sequence continues at coordinate 312,270,344 of NC_140593.1, read as the reverse complement.
GTGATATAAGATGTTAATCAATAAACATATTTAAAAAAATAAATAAAATCATGAATCCCAGGGTGGCCCATTGTGTCTGGTGAGTGTTAAGGTCTGTGGGTTCCCAAATGTTGAGGAGGCAGCGTCTCGCCTCCGGTGAAAGATGGGTATGTAGTACTGTGAATATTACCTCGTGTACCTTGTGCCAAAAAACGCTAACAAACTTGTATTCCCAAATGATGTGTAAAAAGGTTCCTAGCTGGCTGCACCCTCTCCTGCAATCCCCTTTGTCAGTGACTCCCATATGGACCAAGCGTGGCCCGGTGATGTACATGCGGTGGAGGATTTTTAGTTGTACCATTCTAAGGTGCGCCGGTATAGCGACCACTCTAGGAGATGACAACGCTGCCAACCAATCTTCATAATCGATCTCAATCCCGTCTCCCGTCCACTTCTCCCTTAACACCTGAAGGGGGTCGGTCATATTGTTTATTAGTTTTTTATACATTAGGGAAATCGTCTTTTCGGGGAGGTGGCCATCCAGGATTCTGTCCTCTAAGGGCGAGGCCTCAGGAGGGGTTGTGCCTGCCGGCAGCAGCGTTCAGAGTGAGTGTAGGATTTGGGCATAGCGGAAATATTCCGTAGCTGCTAGATCATATTCGACCTGTAGTGTGTTGAAGGATTTAACTCCCCCTTCCCCCCAGAGGTCCTTACTTTGCATAATGCCGATGAGGTCCCATCTGTCGAAGCCTTTTGTTCTCCATAGGCTGCCCAGCAGAGTCCCAAAGGGGGGTCGCCAACGTTGGTTTACGTCCCCACCCAAGAGAGTTGGTTGCATCATGCCAAACCCGTACCGAGTGTCTGGTGGGGCCCATCAAGATATATCTGTTGGGCTGCGAATAGAGCGCCCTGTTATAGTTTCCTCCAGGGAGGAGCCATTTGTCCATAGCGTAGCCTGGGTCGTCGCCCTGTCCATAAGTGCCATTGTTTATGGCGGCTAAGTGCGCAGTCCAGTAATATTTTTTAATATCTGGAAGTCTTATGCTTCCATCATACCAATTCAGGGTCAATTTCTTTCAGGCGATACGTGGTTTACCATCCCAGAGTAATTCTCTCTGTAGGCCCTTTATTTCTTTAAAGTATTGTGCGGGTACCGGATCAGGAGCATTTTGCAGGACATAGAGAAAGTGGGGTAGGGACATCATTTTAAACAATGCAGCTCTACCCAGTAGGGAAAGGGAAGCGATTTCCAGCTATAGAATGCACTTTTTTATTTAAAATATTAATACTGATGGTTCCCTACATTGGATTTCTCTCATTGTGGTGTCATTTTAAAGATACAAATATTCTCTATTTGTATAAATTGGTGTTTGATTTGTATTGTGTTATGTCTTTGTTAGACCTGGCTGTTTTTGCACGTTTTTTGTTGGCATTAGGACTTTGGACACCATACCACTGCTGATCAGTGCTAAAGAACAAGTTACTTACCTTCGGTAACGCTTTTTCTGGTGGATACAGTATCTGCCTGTGGATTCCTCACCTTGTGAATATCCCCTGCGCCAGCATTCCACGGAACTTTTCTTCCCCAGCATTCCACGTCGACGTGGGCGACGTCACAATACATTGGCTCCGCACGCGACTCCGTGCGACGTCATCGGAGCCATAAGAAGCCCACGTCGGCGTGATGACGTCAGTTCCACCCATTTTTTCCGTGCCTTCGAGGCGAACAGGTGAACCAACGACAATCCCAAGTATACACAGTATATAGAAAAACCAATACATATACATAGCATACAAAACAAAGGAATGCTAATCAAACAAGCATTACCTACAAATGTACAAGAGAAAATATAAGCATTTCAAACAAGACCAATTTCATGGTATACAAAAGGTGGACAACGGGGAGGCGGGTGGGTTGGTGAGGAATCCACAGGCAGATACTGTATCCACCAGAAAAAGCGTTACCGAAGGTAAGTAACTTGTTCTTCTGATGGATACATCTGCCAGTGGATTCCTCACCTTGTGAATAGATTCCCACAGCAGTCCCCACTCCCGGAGGAGGGTGTCCACCTTCCTATACCAGAAAGTCTTGCAAGACAGAGCGCGCGAAGTGGCCCTCCCTCCTCATCTCAGAGTCCAAGCAATAATGCTTTGCGAAAGTATGGAGGGAGGCCCAAGTCGCGGCCTTACAAATATCTGCCACAGGAACACCCCGGGCCAGAGCAGATGTTGAAGACTTAGCTCTAGTAGAGTGAGCACGAATACCCTCAGGAGGAGTCTTACCAGCCAAGGCGTAGCAGATCTTGATGGTCAGTATAATCCACCTTGACAGCGTGCGCTTGTGCACCGCTCTACCTTTAGAACGACCAACGTAGCCAATAAAAAGCTGGTCATCAACACGAAAGTCCTTGGTCCTGTCCAAATAAAAACTCATAGCCCTCTTCGGGTCAAGGCGATGGAGTCTTTCTTCTTCTTTGGAAGGATGAGGGGGTGGATAAAAAACAGGGAGGGTAATAGACTGCCCCAAATGGAAAGGAGTAACAACTTTTGGCAGGAAAGCAGCCCTGGTCCTGAGAACCATCCTTTCAGCATGTAAGGTAAGAAAAGGAGGTTTGGAACTAAGAGCTTGAAGCTCACTTACCCTCCTTGCCGAGGTTATGGCTACAAGAAAGACCACCTTAAAGGACAACAGCCTCAAAGGACAATTATGAAGAGGCTCAAATGGGGACCCCATTAAAAAGGTTAAGACAAGATTAAGGTCCCACTGAGGCATTACAAATGGAGTGGGAGGAAACATGTTTGTAAGACCCTTGATGAACCTCAGAACAACCGGAGATTTAAATAACGAAGGTTGATCTGGAAGGCACAGAAATGCCGACAAGGCCGAAAGGTAGCCCTTAACCGTGGCCACCGCACAGCCCTGCTGAGCCAAGGAAAGAGCAAACTGAAGCACATCAGAAAGATGAGCCTTTAAAGGGTCAATGGACCTCTCTCCACACCACTTTACAAACTTAGACCACCTGTAGGAGTATATGGACTTGGTGGAGTGTCGCCTGGCCGATAAAATAACGTCCACCACATCAGGTGGGAGAGAGAAGGAACTCAGGTTGCCCCGTTCAATCTCCAGGCATGAAGGTGTAAGCTCTGGAGGTGGGGGTGTAGAACCTGCCCCTCCGACTGCGAGAGGAGGTCTGCCCTCAGAGGGAGACGGAGCGGAGGGCACGAGGAGAGGTGGAGAAGATCTGTGTACCACACCCTTCTTGGCCAGTCCGGGGCGACCAATATGACTTGGGCCCGGTCTTGGCGAATCTTCCTCAGAACCCGAGGAATCAAGGGTATGGGAGGAAACGCGTAAAGGAGTCGTGAGCTCCAACTCAACTGAAACGCGTCCCCCAACGCCCCCTGCATCGGATACTGGAGACTGCAGAATGACGGGCAGTGCGCGTTTTCTCGGGTGGCAAACAGGTCCACCCAAGGAGTCCCCCACGTCCGAAAGACGTGACGAACCACCTCCGGATGGAGCCTCCACTCGTGGTCGGCGGAGAACTGCCGACTGAGACTGTCCGCACGCACGTTCAGCACCCCGGCCAGATGATTTGCCATCAGACAAATCCGATGGTCCTGAGCCCAGGACCACAGCCGCAGGGCCTCTCTGCAGAGACAAAGAGACCCTACCCCTCCCTGTTTGTTTATATACCACATCGCGGTCGTGTTGTCCGTCAGGACTTGAACTGACTGACCGCGAAGGGAAGGGAGAAAGGCCTTGAGTGCCAAACGAATCGCCCGCAATTCCAGAAGGTTGATATGAAACAACCTCTCCTCTGGAGACCAAAGACCCTTGATCTCCAGATCCCCCAGATGAGCCCCCCACCCTAGGGTGGAGGCATCCGTTATCACTGTGGCCACCGATGGAGGTAGATGGAAAGGCTTTCCTTGGGACAGATTGCCCTCCACGCTCCACCAAGACAGATCCGCTGCAGCTTCTCCGGAGATCTTGATCGACTCCCCGAGATCCCCGTTGTGCTGATACCACTGCTTGCGGAGGCACCACTGGAGCGCCCTCATGTGCCAGCGTGCATGGTTGACCAACAGAATGCAGGAAGCGAATAGACCGAGCAGGCGAAGGACCTTCAGAACTGGAACAACCGCTCCACTGTGGAATAAAGGGACCATCTCCTGAATGTCGAGAATCCTTTGAGGAGGAGGGAATGCTCGACACACAGTAGTGTCCAGTACTGCCCCTATAAACAGGTTGCGTTGAGAGGGCACCAGGTGAGACTTGGGCACATTGATCGAAAAACCCAAGTCGAATAACAGCTGAGTTGTCACCTGCAGATGACGCTGCACCATCTCTGGGGACTCTGCCTTCAGAAGCCAGTCGTCCAGGTAGGGGAAAACCGGAATCCCCGACCTCCTGAGATGAGCAGCCACCACTGCCATCACCTTTGTGAAGACTCGAGGTGCAGTAGTAAGACCAAACGGGAGGACCGCAAACTGATAATGCTGCGACCCAACCGTAAAACGGAGATACTTCCTGTGCGACTTCAGGATTGGGACATGGAAGTACGCGTCCTGCAAGTCGAGCGACACCATCCAGTCTCCTTGCTGCAACGCTTGAAGAACCTGCGCAAGGGTCAGCATCTTGAACTTCTCCTGTTTCAGGTAAAAATTCAAGATTCTGAGGTCCAGAATCGGACGCAATCTGCCGTCCTTCTTGGGGATCAGGAAATACCGGGAGTAGCATCCCTGACCCCTTTCCTGCTCCGGAACCACCTCTATTGCGCCCTTCTGAAACAAAGCTTGAACTTCTTTCTGCAGGAGAAGCAGGTGGTCCTCCGAGCAATAACCTTGGCAAGGAGGGTAAGGGGGAGGAAACTCCCGAAAGGGAAGGGCGTACCCAGTCTCTACGAGGTTCAAAACCCAAAGGTCGGTTGTAACAGATTTCCAACCCCGTAGAAAGTAGGACACCCGACCCCCCACAGGTCTTACATGATCCGGGATGGGGGATCTAGGGCTGCTTCCCTGAAGCCTCATTTGGAGCAGAGGAGGAGGAGGAAGAAGAGGGGTTACGACCAGAACCTCTCCGACCCCTTTGCTTCCCTCTATAGGAACGATAGAGGGGATTTTGCTGCTGTTGTTGCTGCTGCTGTTGTGGCTGTCGGAAGGAGCGAAAGGATGACCTTCCGAATCCCCTAGCCTTACGGAAAGTTGAACCTCTCACAGGAACCTGCAGACCCAAGGACTTCGCCGTTAACCTACTGTCCTTAAAACGTTGAAGAGCAGAATCTGCCTTCTCCCCAAACAACTTTTGTCCATCAAAGGGCAGATCCACCAGCGTGGCCCGGACATCTGCAGAAAACCCTGAGGAACGGAGCCAAGCTTGTCTCCTTGCGGCAATGGACGACCCCATAATCCTCGCCACAGAGTCCGCCGTATCCAGCCCAGACTGGATCACCTGCCTGGCAGCTGCCTGAGTGTCCGCCACAACCTCCATGAAGGACGACTTATCCCCCTCAGGTAACTTAGGGGCCAGAGTTTTTATAGAGTCCATCAGGGCATGAACATAACGCCCCAGCAAGCACGTAGCATTTGATGACTTCAACGCCATACTTCCTGAGGAGAAAGACTTTTTGGCCGCCTGATCAACCTTCTTTGACTCCCTATCAGCAGGAGATTGGGGGAAAGCACCCGAAGCATGTTTAGAACATGAAGCCTGCACCACTAGGCTCTCCGGAGAAGGATGCGCGGATAAAAAATCCGGGTCTCCTGGCGCAACCCTGTATCTCCTTGCCACCTGCCTGCAAACTGCTGGAGCTGATAGAGGCTTCTTCCACACCTCCAACACTGGTTCCAAGAGAGCCTCATTGAAAGGTAGCAAAGGCTCCGAAGCCGACGTCGGGGAGTGCAACACCTCTGTGAGCAGATTGGACTTGTACTCCACAGAGGGCAGCTGCAGATCTAACAACTCCGCGGCCTTCTTGATCACAACATGGTAGGGCGCCAATTCCTGTGGTGGAGAAGACCTTGAAGAAGCATGCTCCCACTCCGGGGTGGTATCCAAACCACTTGCTACCTCTATACCTCCAAACTCATCCGAAGAAGAGTCGACCTCACCTTCTTCCACCTCAGCACGAAATCTTTCCTCCTCCAAAACCCTTTGGGCCTCACGCCTCGATCGATTCCGGGGAGCCGGCGTCGTCGACGTCGTACGCGGCGTCGGTGGAGCCAAAGGCATCGGCGTCGGAGGCGCTACAGGTGGAGTCGACGGCGCCGGATGCGGCGTCGATGGAGCCGGCCTCGGCGTCAAAGAAGGCTCCGAAGATTGACCATCCATCCGAGGTCGAGCCGGATTCCCAACCGGCGCCGGAAACTGCCAAGAAGGCGCCATCGGCATAAAAGGCAGAAAAGGAGCCTGAGCGTATTGCTGCGGCACTCCCAGAGAAAATGCCATCGGACCCACGGGACCTGCTGGTGCTCCGGATGGGAAGGATGCTCTCTGAAAAATGCCATACATGGCATTCAGAAATCCCGAAGGATCCGTACCTGGAGCCGGGAATTGGGGATAAGGAACTGCCCCTGTATCCTCCTGTGGAGCCACCGGCGTCGGCTCCTCCGAATCCTCCACCGGAACAGCGGAGTCATCAGGCACCGGGACAGACTCTTCCTGCTCCTGCCCCACATCAGATTCCACCCGACCCGGAGTCGAAGCCTTGGACGGCGCCGGCGACGGCGTCGGGGAACGAGCCAGAGTCCACTTCGGAGAGGGAGACTTCGAAGACTTATCCGGAGAAGGCGAAGGAGACAAGACCTTGCTCTGACGTCGACGAGGCGAAGCCGACCTCGACCTCTTAGACTTCGAGGACCGACGCCGAGAAGAATGCTTCCTCTTCTTATGGTGCTTCTTCGACTTCGACGACCTCGAAGTCGAAGACTCCCGCCTGGACTTCTCCTTTTTCCTCCCTCTCTTCTCCTCACCGATCTTCTTCATGAAGAGTTTGGTCTTCCTCTCCTTCAGTGCTTTAGGATTCATGCTCCTACAGCACCCGCACTCATCCACATCATGATCAGAGGAGAGACACCATAAACAATTCTGATGCGGATCCGTCATGGACATCAGGCCTCCGCACTCCCTACAGGGCTTAAAGCCCGACTTCCTCGTCGAAGACATACCGATTTTAACAAGAATACACCACTAGACTACAAAGTATCTAGAGAGCACTGGGAAAAAACCGTTGCGCGTCGACGGCGCGGAAAAAAGGGAACTGACGTCATCACGCCGACGTGGGCTTCTTATGGCTCCGATGACGTCGCACGGAGTCGCGTGCGGAGCCGATGTATTGTGACGTCGCCCACGTCGACGTGGAATGCTGGGGAAGAAAAGTTCCGTGGAATGCTGGCGCAGGGGATATTCACAAGGTGAGGAATCCACTGGCAGATGTATCCATCAGAAGTGCATACACTCTCTGTGAAAATTGTGATTATGATTGGTTATCCATGATTGGCATATTTGATTTACTGGCAAGTCCCTAGTAAAGTGCAGTGAGTGGGCCAGGCCCTGTAAATCAAATGCTACTAGTGGGCTTGCACTGGTTGTGCCACCCACATGAGTAGCCCTGTAAATGTATCTCAGACCTGCCAATGCAGTGTCTGCGCAAGCAGTTGTAAACTTCCACATAGACCTGGCAAATACCCCCACTTGCCAGGCCCTAACCTTCCCTTTTCTTACATGTAAGGCACCCCTCAAGTAGGCCCAGGGTACCCCCAAGGTGCAGCATATGTGAAAGGTAGAAATGTGCTGGTGTGGTTTACATGTCCTGATAGTGAAATACTTTGTATTTCAGTTTTCACAATTGAAAGGTCTGTCCCATAAGTTAACATTGTAGCTGCACTGTAACATTTTACATGTGTAACTTTGAATTGGGATAAGATAGAGAAAAGGATTTAGGCTCTCTGAACTCAGAATTTAATAACACACCTTTTAGTCGCGGCGGCGTTTAAATTGTGTGTTTGAAAATGCCACTTTTAGAAAGTGATCTTTTCCTTGCTTTTCCATTCTGTGTGCCTCTGCCTGTTTGTGTATTCACAGTATGGTTTTGGAGTGACAGGAGTTGGAGATGTGCATTCACTCTAGACAGTCACAAAGGGGGTTAAGGTGTGTCCTGCCTTACCTAGGGGAATCATTGCTAGGCTGAATGAACCTGGTTGCATTTAGAGTAGTGGGAGTAGTTTTGCTAGCACCTCAATAGGCTGTGTTTTCTTTGCACAATGCTGTCTCCACACCCTGTGGTCAAGCTGGACCAGAGAGGATAGAACTGGCTTGGGCTGAGCTCAGAGACTCTGAAGCAAAGAGAACAATGAGAAAATGAGGTATAAGTATGAGACCTTAAATCCCAAGACTTTAGATTACTTCTGGAAACAAGTGGACCCTGCCAAAAAGAAGAGCTGAAGAGCTGTGTGAGGAGCATTGCCTTTTTCTGTGTGAGGGGTGAGTTGGCCTTATGTTGCTGCTTCTGTCTGTGGTGGAGGAAAAGGACTAACTCTTTTTGCCCTGCTGTGGTATCCTGCCTGTGAAGAATCTCCAAGGGCTTGAGTGTGATTGCCTACTGTTGGAAGTCTCAGGGAGAGAAAAGACTTCAAGAAAATATCCGTACTACATCTAAAAAGAAACCTGCCTGGAAGGAGATCTAAAGACCTGTGTGAGGAACGCTGTCCCTGATGAGTGTAAGGTTGGGACAACCTGTAATTGCTGCTCCTGTCTGGGGCAGGAGAGGACTGGACTGTTTTTCATATCTTTAAAAAGAAATGTGCAGAAGCACTGTGGTTTCCAGCCTAGAGCCTGTGAATCACTTTTGGCCGGCAGAAAGTGCTTTATGGGTGTTCTTATTACAGCCGGTGAGCACTGCTTGCTGCCCTTGGGAATTACCCTAATGTGCATGGTGGGGGCTGCGTGCAAAGCGGCATTAATGTCGCAGTATCAGCGCTTCCCGGCCCGAGCACTGCTGGTAATTGAGACCTACGTGGACGTCCCTCACGGTTGCCTTGACAACCACAACGCCCTAGATGCGTACACCTCAGCCACTACGTGGCAAACAGCTGCATGTCTCGCTGGCATCTTGGAAGTGAGTAGCATCTTCTTTTCCGACAACGCAGGCCCGTGAGCGAGGTCACGGACATTGCTCCGAGTGCGTGCTGTAGGAAGGACGCCTGCAAGCAGGAGCGGGTTTTGGGCATCTCCCAGCAGTACCGTAGGTTTGCAGGCGACTGCCCTCTTGCCCATTCTAACAGTAGGTAAAGGTGAGTTTCCATGCCCTCCTCCACTGAGCGTGCCCCCCAGGTGCTAGTTGGACCGTACCTGGTGGGGGCACTTGGGCAGTCTTGTATGGCAGATCCATGACAGAGGCACCGATTGCTCCTAGGGGATTGCTTTACTCCGGGACCTGCCACCTGCGGGGAGCCGGTAAAATTACTGTAATCCTAATAAAGGGCACGCAGGAGTGTTGTAGGAGTGCAGTGAAGCTGCACCCTACATGTTCATGGTAATTCATGTACAGTGATATTTGATGATTCATGAACAGCATTATTTGGTGATTGATGTGTGACCTAACTTTCATGCCTTGCAGTGACAAAATAACAAGTAACATTTTCAGGAAGTGCATATTACGTACAATGATGTTATTTTTATGACATGTGCAACTTATAATTATTTGCTTTATTGTACTAAATGTGATGTTATGACAATGGCCTAGTTGGCGAAGTGATTTATGATTTATGTGATTGTGGTCTATGTGTTTATCTACAATACATGAGATTTTTTATAAAAACTTGTGTGGAGTCTAATTTGTGGTGTGTGTAGTCTGTCACTGGTGTGTGTGTGAGTTGCACAAATGCTTTACACATTGCCTCTGGGATTAGCCTGATTGCTCTTCCAAGCTACCAATACTACAGATGTATAACTTCCTTACCCTGACCAGAGTGGTGAGTTCTGCCTGGCTTAGGTGCATACTCTAGCCAACCAGAAACCCCATTTCTAACAATCTTTTACTTATTTACTGCTTTGGTGATATTAGGTACTTTACACACCATCTCCTAAGCCAGACTGCTCATTTGCCAACCTACCAAGTGTTGATCAAGGATTCATTTATTAAGAGTGGACGTTATTAGTGATTGTGGTATTATTAGCTGAAGGTGCATAGCTCCACCTACCAATAACCGGCTTTCCTACAAAATCTAACACCAATTTATAACATTGGGTTGTATTTTTTATCTTTAAATAGATACCTTAATGCCAAAAATCCACTGGAGGGTTTGGGAGATATGAATTTTGAAATAAAGAACAACTCACTGCTTTTCACTAAATGGAATAAATCTTTGAAATCTACTGCGATTGGGTTTTAGAGTTAGCCACAACAAGCAACTTTAAACAGCTATATGGGCTCTTTTGTATGAGCCAGTTCCAATAGAGAGCCAGTCACAAGGACCAGTCAGGTCCAGGGGGATAGTTACCTGCGGACTTATACATTCTCTGATCCAATTCTGAATCCTATGGGCGAACCATGTTTGAAGTCAATGGAGTAATCCTTGTGAAAGGGATGCAGGATGCAGGATGCTGAAGATGCTCAAAGATGCTGAGGATGCTGAGCAAGTGTCAGGGGTCATCCTGTGGCTACAGCTTGGTCCTCGAGCAAGGGGGGGACCACTTTGGCCTTTAGGGTGGATGTCTCTCAAAGTCCGGATGAAATCCAGTACAAAACCAGCTGCCACTGGTCTACTAGTCTCCAGTTAAAGCAAAACCAGGGTTCCCTTTAACTTGCAGTAACTTCTGGGTTGGGTGACCAAACTGCGCTCTGATGACTTTCCAGGGTCCAGCAGATTTGTTTGTATCTTTTGATGGTAAGGACTCGGGGCCATATTATGGGAAAGAAAGGCAATGCAGCAAGTCATCTTGCTACGCTGTGTTACAGGGAAAGGGCAGGAATGTGCCATATTTAAAAGAATACAACGCATTCCTGTCCTTGTCCCAGCACTGGTGCCATTTTGGCTGCCTAGCACCAACGCAGGTGCCCTTGCACCATGGTGCAAGGGTGCCTGCGTTGCAAACACAATTGTTTTTGTACAGGAAGGCACACCTTCCTGGACAAAAAAAATCCTTAGAGGCAAATTTCTCTTTCTATGTGTGCTGCAGAATGCAGCACACATAGAAAGAGGAAGTAACAAGGAGAAATAAAGATACTTCTCCTCATTACGCCTCACCTGGGGAGGCATATCTTTTTGGTGCATTCCGAGGTTTCCCAGTTCTGGTAAATCTGAAAATGCATCAAAAACCATGGTAGTTGCTTGGGGACACCCATGGAATTCCTTCCCAGCACAGAGTAAGCCAACTCTAGATTTATGAAGCCGCTCAGGACCATGCAAGGTGGCCTTGCGTCGCTTCATAAATCTCTTTTTTGAGTTGCATTACTCTGGCACCATGTTGCATGGCGCAAGAGCGATGCAACAGGATTTGTAAATATGCTCCTCAGTCTCACAGGCACTTTATTACCTCTCCTGGGTCCAGCAGACTCAGATGCAACTTTTGAGGGTCAAGGACTCAGTCTCCTAGGCTGCACCTCGGCATCCAGTGGTGGTCAGGCTTCTTTGCACTGAGCTCTCACGAGTGCAGACTTCTCAGCTATTATTACCCTGTGTCTGTTACAAGGAGTCTGCCAACTGACTCTTGGTGTCACCTTCTCTGTCCGGGGCTTGTGGATGACTTTTCCATGAGCAAGGCGCCACAGGCACAGTCCTAACTTTGCTAGTCTAAGGTGCAGCAGAGGGAGTCCAGTCTTTGGTGTAGCCTCTCTTTGCCTGGTCGAGAGAACATCAGGGCAGTCCTTCTGCATCCCAGTCTCCAGTACAGATGTGATCTGAGATCTGAGTGCCAGAGGTGCCACTTTTACGCAGTTTTGAGTCAAAGGGGATGTGGCTACTAAGTAGCCAATGGTCTATCTGGTCCCCTCCCATCAGATGACTACTTCCTGCATAGTGTGGCATCTAACTAGCCCAGCGAGCACTGATCTACCCACTCACAACAAGGCCGATCCCTTCTGCTATTGTGTGGAGCTCCCTAGCCCAATCCAGAGGTGTGTCTACCTGGGGGCTACACCTCCCCTTGCAGAACCAGTTTGACAATGGCTTCTCCCTTGCTGTCCTAGATGCAAGCCTATCTGCCAAATCAAAAGAGCAGTCACTTCTCTGTGCCACTATGGTTTGCCCTTCAAAGGAGGCTTCCCTTCTGAATTTCGCCTTTTGGGCTTACACCTACTCTGGCTATCTTGCCAGAAGGAGGTCACACATTTTCTTTTGGCAGGTCCTTTGTTCCTCTTCCTCCGAGTTGTTCTAACTGCTCCACAGGAGAGCAAAAGGCTGTCCTGACAGCAGCTGCATATGACCACTGGAAACTTTGGGCAACAAAGGGGCAACTTTCTAAGTTGCCATTTGTTAAATAGTTACATAACATTTGACTCAAGCAACCAGTCAGGTTAAATGCACTGATTTTGTTTTATAATAATGGAAAGTTCCTGCTCACCAGTATTTCTTCTACATACAATTACAAACAGGCCGATTCACTTAATTCAATTTCTTTTCTTTTATTGCTCATAATTTATTTTGCCAAATTGCAACGATGATTTCCAAAATGCATCACCAATTTGTCATTATATACAGCACTTCATCAAATATTAAAGAACATCTCTCAGTTCATATTTATACAATAAATATAATTTACATAAATTCAAACCCCATGTCTCCTCCATGCATACTATGCATACATACTCATACATTCATTCAAAATCTACCAAAATGCCCTCAAATATTCCTATTAGTACAACTTGGAGAACAATCTTTTTATCTTCCACAACAGTTGTGTCTTGGCCTGGGGACCTTTACACATGTTCAACATATGTTTCGGTGCAATAGATGATCAATACCACCTTCTTCAGGACCTAACATAAATGTTCCTCTTTCCTCATACCCAGTGGGGTTCAATCTTGTAGAGTCCCACACATCATCACTTATAACATTATGAAAAGTTATTGCTATCTCATATGGTATACCTGTTACAATTTATAAACGCAGGACTGAAATATCCGTCATGAATGTACAAAGGACTATATTTAATTCTGTCTATGGAAGAATTCAAAGTGCATAAAATCCTTTGGTGTAGGGATAATGTCCCATGATTTATTTTAGTCGACGGTTTTGCAAGAAAGTGATGTTGCCTGGAGGACTGGGTCTAATGGTTGTGTAGCAGAAATGACTTAGCCCACTGAAGGATATAATAAATCATGGGACATAATCCCATTTTCCTATTATGTCAAACTTGTGATGGTACAATAAGTGCTGCAGGCTATGAGGGACACTTAACTTACAATCCCTAGGTACCCCTGCTACCAGGTGCTCGGGACTTATAAGTAAGTTAACTTATGCCAATTGTGGGTAGACCGTTTAGACATCCTTGGTGTGGTATTCCCCCAAATGTTGTGCCTTCACCTCTCCTGTTTCTTCTTATCAGTGCTAAAGTGCTTGTACTCTCTCCTGCAAACATGTTAAAAGTGGCCTACACCTAACTGGTGCATTTAATCAGTGGTGGCTGGCCCCAATTGAAAGTGGTAAAAGCGAGCAAACTGGCACTGAGAGAAACCAGCAATGCCTATAGGCTCAGTGCCAAATTTATCAACCGGGGCTCGTTATAAACAGTGTTTATAACAAGGCACAACTGAGAGCTCTGGAGATGAGGCTGAAAGCAGTACACGTTTCTCACAATGCCTATCAGTGGGTCAAAAAGGTGCAGACTGCCGACTCAAGCAAAATTAAATAAAACGCTTGAATGCAATGAACATTAACTGAATCGCTGACATGCAGTACATTAACGATTTAAGGTTAACATGTTTAACTTTAAATCATTAATGTAAAGCATGTCAGTGATTTAGATACTGTTTACATTGCTTAAATATTTATTTTTTTAATTAAATATTCACGTACCCACTGGCTGCACGTTCTCTGGTCCTGGTGTTCTTCTCCAGTCATCCAAGAGTGAGCCCCAGAGCCAACTCCCATAACCAATCCAGACGCTGCTCTCATACTGTTAACCAGCATCAGAGAAATGCCAGGATTGGTTGGAGAGGCCTGGATCAGTGCTCATCGAGGCACTGGGAACCTGTACCTTCTCTTAACCTGGCTGTTTAAGACAGCTCTAGTCGGAGAGGTTTAAAATGCGCATGTCAGGCTGGTCATTGCAAGACAGCCAGCCAAAGTGACATGCGCACATAAAACTGGTATAGGAGGCCACCAGTCCTTACTGCTGCCAATCTACCCCTGTGGTGCGGGGGGGCAAGGTTTCTTTCTTTGTAGATGCCTCCTCACCCTCTAAGCCATGCCATTGATTGCCTTGCAGAATGAGTGCAATGTCATGGAATAAGAAATCGGTAAAGGCTCGGGAAAGCCACTCTGCTTTACCGAGCGGGTCCATGCAGTGTAGGGAGGGCAACCGATCAGGTGGCCCTAATTGAGCTCATTCTGCAGGAGGGCCCCATTCTTTTTTCTTTACGCCACTGAAAATAACACTTTTAGAAAGTTGTCATTTTCTTGACCTGACAATTTGTGCATTCTGCCAGTGTCCTGGGTCGCATGACTGTGAATGGCCCTGCTGTTGGGGTTTCTGTATTGCTTCCAGACAGTAACACAAAGGGGCTTAAGTGTAGGCAGGATGGCTGGAAGGGGCTGCACCCAGTCCCATTTACATTTCAAATGGCTTTGCCTCCTCCTGCTCACACAAAGGAATCTGAAACCAAAGCTGTCTTGACTTTTGTCACCCCCGTCGGTTTAGAGCCTTGACAAGGGAAGAGCTTTCCAGAACCAGATGTGGGGATAATATAGGGAATCCCCCCATACAAAGGTTGGCATCAGGTATAAATAATGAACCTCCAGAGCCATAAGAACATTCCTGGACCTGTGGACATTCAGATGAAGGACTGCCCTGCTGCCAGAGGACTGCCCATCTGCTTGAGGACTGCCTTGCTGTTTGCGAAGGAAGACTGGACCTGTTTACCTCTAACCAAGGCTAACCTGAGTGACTTCAAGGGTCAGGTGGCGGATCTCATGTTTGAGCTACATGGACATAGCAAGCTTCAGAGGCCTTCATGCAACTGTCCAGCTTACTTGCTGCAACTGAACCTGCCTAGACCTGCAACTGGACTTGCCTGAACTCTGCTGGCCTCTGCTGGAGTGAGTCCCAGATCCCCAAGAGGTACCCCGTAGGTCCCGGAGCCTTGGTCTGAGCTCCTCCCAAGAAGAAAAGATAACATCCTTGTATGGACTCTTCACAAACTTCCCCTTCATGCCAAGACTCTGCCAACCACAATGACCACCATTGCAAAGCTCCCGTGAAGACCTACTCTTTGTGCTATAGCAAACACTAGCAACGACGATCTGCAATTCTCTCCCTGCTCCTCACAGCCTCCTCCACCATGAACGGAACTCTTTGCACTGGACTTTGAAAAGGGAACTCTTTCAGATGGACTATCCTGGTCCCTATATCCGATCCTCGCTCCATCATAGATGGTCTGAGCTTGTGACTTTCTTCTTGTCTCATACAACCATATGATTGCGAGTGGGGCTTTGTGTTTTAGGCTCTATTTTCAATCAAAAAAATTAAAACTAAATATCTCCATTTCTACCTATTGGATTTTTGTCATTCTAATATTAAATTGATTAAAATTTACTCTATGTTTTATAAATTTGTTTGGGATTTTTCTTGTGGTTTCACCTTGTTATTGTTTGTGTACTGCATAAATACTTTACACATTGCCTCCAAGTTCAGCCTGACTGCTTTTGTATCAAACTACCAGAGGGTTAAGCTCAGGTCAATTTAGGGCTTTTTGAGGTTCAGCCTGACAAGTATTTTGGTTGATGCCTGAATAGGGCTTCCATCTCCTCAACCAATAACTCGATTTCTCACAGACATACACCTTTTAAGGGTCAGAGCACTGGCACTGAGGCCTGTTTGAAGAACTCAGTGGTTTTCGAAGTCAAAAAAACTAGCAGCATTAGTCCAAAGGTTTAGAGGAGATTATGCAAAATTATTCTAATGAAATAAAGATACAAACCATATATTGACCATGTCATAACATTACAAGCAGAACTGAACTGGATGTATAACGTTATATGGTATTTAAATAATGCCACAGGATATCATAATTGTGTCCTTTTAAGTGGCTACCAAGCCTATGAATCCACTATAGTTCCCAATTTAGTAGTAAGTTCTCCACATCGGTGAGCAGTCTAAATATCGAGTTTTAAATTTCGAACTACAAGTATATCGAGTTGTAAATATCGTAGGTAAAGAATATCGAAGTCAAGAATATCGATGGACAGAATATCGACACCAAGGTAAGTATTATCGAAGTTAATAATATCGAAGTCATTAATATAGATGTAAGTAATATCGTAATCAAAAATTTCGATGTCAAGAATATCGATATTTTATTAGTGTAATGTATTTTAATATGTATTTTATTTGTATGTTAAAGATTATTGTAATGTATTTTAATACATTTAAAAATAAATGTTTAGAGATTAATAATTATTTAAAATATAATTTAGCGTTTTAGTATCAGAGCGGGTTGTGGGTTTATAGGGGAATAGGGTGGGAAGTAATTTAATTATAATTAATTAATTAATATGTATTGTTTAATTGGTATTTATGATTAATTAATTGTTAATTAATTACTAATTGTTCATTAAATATATTAATTGATTAATTAATTGTTAATTAATTAATAATTGTAAATTAATTTTATTAATTGGTTAATTATATAAGTTATAATTAGTTTAATAATAATATTTATTTATTGGTATTGTTAATTAATTGATTGTTAATTACTAATTAATTGGTGATTTAATTTTATTAAGTGATTAATTGATGATTAAATTAATTATGTGAATTTTTATGTGTAGTGGGTTGTGGGTTTATAGGGGAATAGGGTGGGATGTAATTAAATTCAAATAATTACTGATAATTTTTATTTATTTGTAATTAATAATAATTAATTGTTAATTAATTATTAATTGGTATTTAATTGTTATTAGTACGTTAAATATAGTAAATATAAATAATTTATTATTCCATGTTATTTGTTGTTATTGCTAATTAATGTATTAATAATTAATTTGTGAATAATTGTAATTTGGTAGTTAATATGTATAAATTTGTAAATAATAAGTATATTAATTATAAAGAATGTATTATTAATTGTAAATAATAGATAAACTGATATTTAAATGTATTGTGTATTTTGTATGTGTAGTGTGTTGTGTGTTAAAGGGGGAATAGTGTGGGATGTAATTTAAAGCTATTTATATAAATATTTATTTTAAATAATTGGTATTTAATAATACATATTTTGTAAATTAATTATTAATATGCTATTTTTTTATAACTAATTATTTAATTGGTTATTATGTTTATAGAATCCCTATGCTACCCAGTGCTTTCCCAACTGTTTTACTATCTGGAGTTGGAATAGTAATTTTTACCCCTACGCTATCCAGCGCTTTCCCTACTGTTTCACTTACTGGAGTGGGAATAGTAATTTTTACCCCTACGCTATCCAGCGCTTTTCCTACTGTTTCACTTACTGGAGTGGGAATAGTAATTTGTACCCCTACGCTATCCAGCGTTTTCACTACTGTTGCACTCTCTGGAGTGGGAATAGTAATTTTTACCCCTACGCTATCCAACGCTTTCCCTACTGTTGGACTCACTGGAGTGGGAATAGTAATTTTTACTCCTACGCTATCCAACGTTTTCCCTACTATTGCACTCTCTGGAGTTGGAATAGTAATTCTTTTCCCTACGCTATCCAACACTTTCCCTACTGTTGCACTCTCTGGAGTGGGAATAGTAATTTTTACCCTTACGCTATCCAACGCTTTCCCTACTATTGCACTCTCTGGAGTTGGAATAGTAATTTTTACCCCTACGCTATCCAACGCTTTCCCTACTGTTGCACTCTTTGGAGTTGAAATAGTAATTTTTACCCCTACGCAATCCAGCGCTTTCACTTCTGTTTCACTTACTGGAGTGGGAATAGTAATTTGTACCCCTACGCTATCCAACGCTTTCCCTACTGTTGCACTCTCTGGAGTTGGAATAGTAATTTTTACCCCTACGCTATCCAACGCTTTCCCTACTGTTGCACTCTTTGGAGTTGGAATAGTAATTTTTACCCCTACGCTATCCAACGCTTTCCCTACTGTTGCACTCTTTGGAGTTGGAATAGTAATTATTACCCCTACGCTATCCAGCGCTTTACCTACTGTTTCACTTACTGGAGTGGGAATAGTAATTTGTACCCCTACGCTATCCAACGCTTTCCCTACTGTTGCACTCTCTGGAGTTGGAATAGTAATTTTTACCCCTACGCTATCCAGCGCTTTTCCTACTGTTGCACTCTCTGGAGTTGGAATAGTAATTTTTACCTTTACGCTATCCAACGCTTTCCCTACTATTGCACTCTCTGGAGTTGGAATAGTAATTTTAACCCTACACTATCCAACGCTTTCCCTACTGTTGCACTCTTTGGAGTTGGAATAGTAATTTTTACCCCTACGCTATCCAGCGCTTTTCCTACTGTTGCACTCTCTGGAGTTGGAATAGTAATTTTTACCTTTACGCTATCCAACGCTTTCCCTACTATTGCACTCTCTGGAGTTGGAATAGTAATTTTAATCCTACGCTATCCAACGCTTTCCCTACTGTTGCACTCTTTGGAGTTGGAATAGTAATTTTTACCCCTACGGTATCCAACATTTTCCTTACGGTTGTTTTTGTTGGAGTTGGACTAGTAGTTTTATTGTGTCTGATATTTCATATGTTTTGTATTATTTTTGCTCTTGTAATATATTATTAATAATAAAAATTATTCACATTAAAAATATTGATTATTATTTGCTATATGTAATTATTAAATATTTATTCATGTTATTATTTTATGTGTATAGATGTATTGGTAATTTTTAAAAACATTTAATAATTTATTCGTTACAGAAATTATTAGTAAAATTAATTATTAAGTAAGTATATATATTATATATTATATGTATATGTTTAATTAAAGTTTTATTAAATTATATATATTAATTATACATTTTAAATATTATACAATATATTTAATTATGTTTATTTAATTTCTAAGTATAATTTGGTTTATTTTACATATATTTTTAAAGTAAAAGAAAAACGATATTTTTAATAACGATATTTTTGACATCGATATTTAATTTTCGATATTTTTGTACTTACCATGCCACTACAGGACGTTTAAATTAGACTATTACGATTAAGGCTGCAAGTGCGCGCCACATACTTGAATTTATTATTGCACGCCACTCGGTGCTGATGCATATACAAATACCGATGTCTGTAGGCAACGTCTGTATTAACTTCCTGCTATGGCGCGCATTAGGAGACAGCGGTCTATTTCATATGAGGTCTGCATACCAATGGGTACACGGAAAATGTTATGTTGTTACTGAGAAAAGGCACTGAATTAGCAGAATCGAAGTGCCTCTTGGCATTACTTTCGTATGCACCATTTGAATTTATAATGTATCACTGTTATCTGTTGGTATTACGGCACTGAACAGTTGTATGTATTGAATATGACATGTTCCAAGATGGCGACCATATGTACTTTGGAAATACTACCTCACTATGAGTCCGTTTTCCATGTTGAGCTGTCGAACTGTATGTAATGCACTGGGTCACTGGCATTCGACGTGTGATCAAGAGAGTTCACTCTCGAAACGCGTAACGTCGGAATAAAAGATCGCTGTTATACCCTAAACTGAGAGCGCGCCTTACTTTGGAATTGGATTGAAAATTTGTGCCGGCTGTGGCTCTACCGGCCCCGTGCGCCACCAGACTATGGGCGGATATCCCAGGAGGAGCTGAATGAGGTTTGAAGAATATTATATATTATATGTATATGTTTCATTAAAGTTTTATTAAATTATATATATTAATATATTAATTATACATTTTAAATATTATACAATATATTTAATTATGTTTATTTAATTTCTAAGTATAATTTGGTTTATTTTACATATATTTTTAAAGTAAAAGAAAAACGATATTTTTAATAACGATATTTTTGACATCGATATTTAATTTTCGATATTTTTGTACTTACCATGTTGTAGATAGGATGTCGATATTCTTGACATCGATATTTTTGTTGCGATATATTTGTAGGTCGATTTTCTGTCTGTCGAAATTATGTCATACAACCCTCCACATCGTTAGAGTTCTTTGGTACAGTAGGTTTATCAACTACTGTCCATCTCATCTGGTCTATTGTGTGGTTACTCTCCAGAAAGTGTGTAATCAACTTGGCAACATGCTCAGATATCCTAATTTCGACTTTTGTGGTAGTCTTACCCACACACAGAAGACTTCCTAAGTAGGTGAATAGGTAGATTACATTTTCGGAGTTGCATGTTGTGTGTTGGTTTAATATCCATGGACATGTCAAACCAATATCAACAGATTTGGTAATATTTGTTAAATGTCAAATGCAAAAGTTTCTACAGATATAATGATGGCCTTTAGCCGGAGTTTTTTTTTTAAATACAATAGTTCTGTCGGGAATTTCTAATTTCTTTTAGAAAGTTCAAAAAATATTCATTACATGTAACAGATATCAGATAAATGAGGAAAAAAGCACACACCAATAAAAAGTTTGCAATTTTGTAATTTAAGCAAATAAAGTATTATGGGCTGTCGTAATACATAAGTTCAAAAGAGCAAAATATTGGTGACTTGTGGTGATAAAGTGACATGTGATGATAAATAGTATATACAATATATTTCAAATGTGGTGAAATATGGTGGCGTGCTCCGGACTGACTGCCCGAGACTAAGAATATATTCACATATCAGTCGAAATCGCATCCTGATAACCGTGCCTCCCGCCAAGCAGAGTATCTACCTGGAAGTCAGTGATTCAAACCTGGCTCAATAATCTGAATTAAAAAGAAGAAAATGACCAAATAACTAGAAGAAGACGAACTTAGATCCTCTACAACACTGGTAGTCTCTTCTGACTGAAAGTGAGCGGCAACTACGTCACATTGCTGGACATTTGCCTTATCACCTACTATTAGGCTGTTATACTTCTCCCATGTCCTGAAGAAGACCCGCTATGATTGTATAGAACAACTGGTGGTATAGGGTCGAAACGTTGACGGTTCCACAGTCCAGTACTAATTGGAACTCCTTGTATACACGAAAAATTAGGACCAGTGCCTTACAAGGATCACTACCTAACCAGAATTCAGCTGAGGACTCTTTTGCAAAAAATCTTTGGAAAATTTTCTATGTATTTTATTGATAATCACATACATATATTGTAAATATTCACATTTTCACTATCACATTAAGTCACCTTATTCACTTTGTCACTGCGTCGTTTTCTTGTAAATATCATTGTATATACAGCCTTTTTGATTTTTTGTACAGATTTGAAGGAATTAATGAATGATTTAAAATTCACTTGAAATACAAAAAAAAAAAAAAAAAAAAATTATTATGTTTTTTGAATAATTATTCATTGCCTAAGGATTAATTATTTGTTAGATCATCTTTTGCTGTGTTGTTTTGTTTAATTGATTTATCCTTATTGTAAATAATCTTTTCTTCCTACGGAACCATTGTTCTTATATATTGATGAAGCCCAGGTTCCTTGGGTTATAGGGTTACCCCTGTGTGTTTAACTCTTCCCCGTATGTACGGGGCGTACCCCTGTACCCCCAGCCCCCCGTATGTACGGAGCGTACCCCCACCACCGTATGTACGGTGCGGGGGGTCCGCACCGTACATACGGGGGTGGGGGTACGCTCCGTACATACGGGGGGCTGGGGGGTACAGGGGTACGCCCCGTACATACGGGGGGCTGGGGGTACGCTCCGTACATACGGGGGGCTGAGGGGTACAGGGGTACGCCCCGTACATACGGGGGGCTGGGGGGTACAGGGGTACGCTCCATACATACGGGGGGCTAGGGGGGTGTACGGCGCGTACCGGGCACCCTAATCAGCTCGCATCGACGCGTACTTAGCTTTTCCGGCACTTTTTGGGTGCCGTAAAAATATTCCCATCCGGACTGCAGTCGGTGCGAATCGTAATTGCTGGTACGTAAAAACATGCCTAACTCCGTCCGGACGTCACGTCCGCGGTGTCCCGGATCACATTTGTATGTATTTTTCTGTCGGTTGGTCTTTTTTCCGATTCGTACGGAAATGGTGTTTCCGTACGAATCGTAATTGCATGTTTGTAAAGTTTTACAACCCGGTACGAGTCGGACGGAGAAAACGCTCCGACCCACGGTTTGTACCGGGTTTTTCCAGGATCGTAATCGGCCCCTATGTGCCTAATGTATGCTTATTATGCACATGTATATGCCATGAATTCATGCATATTTTCATGTTTTGTTAACTTGTCGTAAAATAACCATGCTTTTAGATCATGCCTTTTTCTCATTTGAGACTGACCCCAGAAAGAGGTAGTGTGACTCAAACACTTAGGTACGGATTACGAGTTTGGCGGTGTGGGGGCAGGCCGCCACACCAGCGCCCCGTTCCTACACTGGCAAACTCGACCGCCAGCCATCACCCAGATTAGGAGACTTCTCTTAGTCTGTTGGGCAGTCCTTTGGCATTCCCACAAGGTTGCCTATTAAAAAGGCACCTCAATAGGAAAGCCAAAGCCCGTTCCTGGATGGCATGGACTGTAATGTCCATGCCTTGCTGAAAAGGGGGTGCATGCAGAGAGAGGGGCACACTATGTGCTCCCCTACATGCATACCATGGCCCGAGGCAACAGGGGGCCTGTTTCCTCACCGCCAAACTTTTAATGGGGCTCACCACCATTGAAAGTTAGGCGGACAGGACAGTCTTAATATGCTTCTGGTGCTGCAGCGGCCCCACCAAGCATATTGCGGCTTCACAGTGCTGCAACACTGCTGAGGGATCACGGAGCGGTCCTTTGGCGGTCAGACCGCCAAGCTCATAATAGGGCAGTCGGACCCCCGATGCGGCAGTGCCCACACCGCCACCGTGGCCCCAGCTGTCCATCAGACCACCGTAGTCATAATCAGGCCGCGAGTATTTTGTGCTTGTGATATATCTGCAGCGAGGAAATGTCACCTCTTGTTGTTTCCACAGTGTAGCTGGTGTTCTTGCAGACAGCCAACATCGTTGGAGCACAATGCTCCACAGCATTCTAAAAGAGGTCTTCTAGAAGAGACAGATGATGCTCCCCTTAAGAAGGAATATAAAAATATAGTAACTGCGCCCATAATGTTTGGCACCGCTCATAAAACTCTTTCAGATCTTTGCAGGAAGGTCAAGCATATTGCATTTCAAAACGGGTCAGTTACCATATTCCGGGACTTCCCTGCACGTAGCCCTACTCTGATATGACTTGTCATATGAGAACGCTATTGATTTATTTATTTCACTCTTGCAGTAATGCAATTTTATTGTCTCTTCCCAATTGATTGTCTGCATACTTAGATCTATATTCTATATTTAATTTTGCTTGGTGCATTAAAACTGTTTTACAAAATTCAATAGAACGCCTGTGCAGTTAAGTTGAAGAATGGTGAGTTAAACGATGCCATTCAACCTCAGTCCCCCCTGTTTTCAGCAATGTGGCCTCTGTTGAAATGTGCTCACTTCAGTGCTAATTTTGATCCGATGGTTGCAGTGGGGGCCACAAACACTCATTTTTGGGGACCAAAACGTTTTTTCCCCTCATCAGACATTTCAGGACAAGAGAGAAAAAGACACGCAAAAGGGAAAGAAGAAGGAAGAGAAAGATAAAAATTGCATCACCAAGAGAGAAAGCAGGAACCTGCAGGAGAATATTTTAAAAATCAAGCACTGGCTGGCTGGCACACTAGCTGACAACTCCCCTTTTGGAGAAACCGATAATTTATTTCAATATCGAATTGTTATCTATAGAATACTGGCAATTGGCTAGAAGCCACTGCCTAGGGGTGATTTATCATAAAACGTAGGTTGTGGTTTCTCTTTTTCCAGACACATGCATGCTGAGAGAGCTTAGAATTAGAAGGCACAGACTTTTCACACCTAGAACTCAGAATAGTTGCATTGTGTGCAGGGGGTAGCTTCTACTAGTGCAACAGGTGCAGTGACACCATGGTTTGGAGGCCCGACGAGCCCACTAAAAACTGATTACGAATGTATTTTGTATGTCAAACAGCAGCCAGGGGGCACATTTATTCCTTGCCCTAAGTCCCATGACATTGTGGCTACGCCACTGATTGTGTGGTGCGGTTTGGGTCCAGTGGCAGGTTGACGGGAAGAAAAGATCTCTAAGAAGAGGCTAGTTGTTGTGATCTCTGTAGATAGACACCTGGAGCCAGTATGTATTCTTAAGCCATCTTTATTCAGTCTCCAGTTCAGGTTACATCTGTCTCTACTCCAGCCAGCCTAGTGTGGTACCAGCCCCACCAGGAGCAGCCTCCCTAGCTGCTCAGCCCATCTCTAACTGCCAACACTCATCCACTCAGACACCCAGGCATTCCATGCATCACAGGCACACCAACATTCTATGACCATCTCACGCTCTGGCTGAGCAGCTAGTGGCAGCAGTGCTGGACTAAAATGTTATTCAATTAAGTAGGATATAACACTAGTCTTCATGATTTTTTAAGGTTTTAGGTGTGGGATGTTTGGGGCCTGAGATCTGGATGATTTTGTCCCTTCTAATCAAATCCTACCATTGGGCCTGCTGCACTGATAGTTCCACCTACTTACGTAACCCTCTACCTATGGCTAAGGCCTGCCATTGTAGAGCTGCCAGGCCTAAACCTTCCCTTTTTATGCATATAAGCCAGCCTTAAGGCAGGCCCTGTATGACCCACAGGGCAGGGTGTAATGTATGTAAAAGGCAGAGCATGCATTTGTAAGTTTTACGTCTTGGAAATTTGTTTTTCACTTTCGCACATCCG
The DNA here is from genome assembly GCF_964204655.1 of Triturus cristatus. NCBI lineage: Eukaryota > Metazoa > Chordata > Amphibia > Caudata > Salamandridae > Triturus > Triturus cristatus. The sequence continues at coordinate 312,245,289 of NC_140593.1, read as the reverse complement.
TCGACGGAGCATTTACGCCATTTATCTTTGAAAAGCTGTAAGACGGATGTGCGAAAGTGAAGCAAAGAAGCTGACTTCAAAAAGGTCTTTGCCGGCTAGACGCTTTTGTGGAACGATTAAATTTCATCGCCGCTGCGTCCGAGGCAACGCGGATTGATCACGGAAAGTTGCATACAACATCACTGGATTCATTTCCATTCGGACTACATTTGCGACTCTATATATAGAGTTGGTAGTTTTTCATCTGCCCAGCACAAGTTTATTGAGATTTTCCCTGCGTCTAGAGTTATTTTGGTCCTGAAGAGAGCCCTACACCAAGTGGGCTCGAAACGCATCAACCCTGAGTATTCTTCACCAGACAATCTTAGGACTAATGCATATAATACTTTAGTGCATTTTGATTTATATTGAATAATTTGGCAATGATATTATATGTGTAGTATTTGCACTATAACGGACTATTGTTTGCAATAGGTGGTGTCTGGTGGTGGCCCCTGGCATTTGAATTCGAAAAATATTTTGGTCAGGTTTTTTGGAATGATTGGCTTCAGTATGACTGTAGTTTAGTATGGGTTATAAGTGTGGAATGATTGTGATATGAAAGTAGCAAGCAAGACTGGTGTAATGTGTGTAGTAATTTGATGTAAACATGTTTGATCGTTTGTTTTTATAGATAGTGTTCTGATGAAAGTAATCTGGTTTTTTAAATAATGAATTAATTTCGAACTTAAAAATGTTAAATTAGTTTCAATAAAATTAAAATTAAGCAAACGATCGCTCAAGGCTGCTGTAGATTTGTTCTAGGCATTAGCTAAAGAAAAATTAAATGGATTATCAGTATTGGCATCCCCTTGTTGGTTTTGTTTTACTTTTAGAAAGTTAGCATTTACTTACTTTAACCCTTTGGTGACTGTTGGCTGTCTCTATTCAGTCTGGGCTTTGTGACAGCCGCTCTTTGTGTATTCCTTCTAGACAGCCACACACAAAGGAAGCTTAGGTGTGTCATGATGGGCCATCCTGGGTGATGGGAGGGAGGAGCTGGGCACAGCCTCACACTTACACCGGAATAGGCTGTGTCCTGTCCACACACACAGTGCTGCATATCCCCCTGGAGTGAGTCTGGAGACAGGGCAGGAAGTGAGGACCTCTGTGCACTTCAAAGCTTCCTTCGAAGTTTCCCTCACTTCAAAGGCACAACTAGGTATAAGTACTGGAACTCTGACACCACAACTTCAGCACACGGTTGGACCTGTGAAGGCTGCAAGGACGACGAACTGCTGTGCTGCTGAAAAGACTTCAACTCTGTTGGACTGCTGCTTTGTTGGACTCTTGCCTTGCTGAGCTGCCCTGCTGTCTGCTGTTCTCCTGCCAGGGTGAGAAGGACTGGACCTGCATCACTTGAACCCAGAGTGACTCCAAGGGCTTACTGGCTTGCCTTCTGGTCTAGGTCTCAGGGACATCAAAGACTTCAACCCATCCTGCTACAGCACCTGGACAATGCTTGCTGCAAATCTTGCTAGTTCTAGGCCCTTGGAAGTGGGTATGAGGTGCTGGTACAACCAGAACTCATGCATTCTCATCAGAACACATTAATCTTCGACTTTGCGTGGGTTGGAACCAGCGCATCACAGTTGAAGCGTGAAATGGAGCCCGTGCATTGCACTCGGAATCCGCGCATCACCTTCAGAATTGACGTATCGCCTGCTACGGGACCAGTAGCTGCACATTGCCTTTTAACTGGCACCTCCTACTCCGAAAAGATGCATCGCTGCCATAACATGGAGAATCTCAACACATGTCACCCACTGCGTGGCTCAACACTGACGCATTGCTTCGGCTGCACCTCGGACCTTCTTCAACGTTATCGCAAGCCTGGATCAAGGCACTGTTATTCAGCAGGTCCTTAGTGGGTCCCTGTCCCTGGCCTGCGCTCCATTGCGATCGGCCTGAACATTTCAATTTGCCCCGGTCCCGCAAGACCAGATATCCCATTTTAACGCTTATTGATTCTAAGGGCTATTTTACATTTATTCTTTAAAAATTCATATTGTGACTTCTACTTGTTAGATTTTTATCATTTTAGTCTTATTATATTTATAAAAGTAAGCTCCGTCTTTTTGTGGTGTTTTCACTGTTTTACTGTTTGAAGGGTTGCAAAAATACCATTAAACATTGCCTCTTAAGATAAGCCTGCCTGCTCTGTGCCAAGCTACCAGAGGGTGAGCACAGGTTAATTTATTGTGTGTATCTGACTTACCCTGACTAGGATTGTGGTTCCTGCTTGGACAGGGTGCATACCTCTGCCAACCAGAAACCCAATTTCTAACAAATTTCAATTGATGGGTCCGAATTGCTCTATGTAAAACAATTTAGGCAGTGCAGTCATGAGGGTCAGGGTGTATATGTGATCCATCTGATGATATGGATATTTGACATTTTAGCCATTTTCCTAAAGTACGTTGATATGGAAGAGTCTATATTTATCTAGGGCAGGTGTTGTGAAAGAGCATTTCACAAGTGTCTTGCAACAGCATAAGACATGCATCTGTGAATGCATGTCTCTTGGCATCAGAGAAAAATAAAAGGGTACAAAAAATGTAATGGATGGAATGCCTGATTTAATTCCAGCTGCAGGTAATTACTTGGGGCTGCACCCCAGTCCATCGTTATTTTTCACTCCAAGCCACCTCAGTTTGGACCCAATCATATGCAATTTAGTCTTGACCCTGCTCAAATGGGGACAAGGTCAGCCCTAACTGCCATGCCAGGTCCTCCCTGAACCAGAACACAAGCAACCTAGGACCAGTTTTGCCTTAGTTAGGGCTAATCAGTCAGGTATAGCTTGGTTTCCTTGCCACAGTGTGCACAGGACCCACATACGAGCATTCCCATCCCACTTATGGCAGCACACAAAAGTATATAAAAGAGGGTTGGATGGAATGCTTCAATTTATATCAGCCACTGGTAACCACTCATGTTCTTGTTCCAGTCTATCTATATTTTACAAAGCATGCCAACTCAGTTTGGACCCAGCCATATGGAAATTAATGTTGACCCTGCTCTCCAGTGGGAGAAGTCCAGCCCAAACTGCCAAGCATTCCATCCATCACTCTTTGTATACTTGCAAGTGACTAAGAATCATTAGTATTGAAGTGAAGGAGGCAGATGCTAGCATACCCAATGTCATGGCTAAGCTGGTTTCCACAGACAATATAATTTCCAATGAGGTGCACCAGATAGACAACCTTGACAATGATAGTAAGTCACATCCCATGGCTATGGTGGACTTTGAGTGGGGAGGAGTTACTGGCCTAAAGAAGACACCTGTGTCCACTGCCATTCAATCGGAGTGTCTGGTGTTAAATGACCTGGAAAATAAGCTCATACAGCAATGTTTGGCCTCCCTCACAGTGAATTTGTGTCTGTGTGTCAACTAGAGCACAAGCAGACTCACAGCAAAGTCAGGCAAGTCTGTAATAATGACCCAGGTACCTAAGGATGAGAGAAAGGGCAGAAAGTTTGGTCATCTAACTTCTCAGAGGCCACAGGCCCAGAAGGAGCCCAACTTGATGGGAAGGGTCTGGTGCCTTAAGAGGAGAATGTTCCCTTGACAGACTTACCAGAGATGTCAGATCTTTAGGGAGCAAGAGGCCCATCCAGAGAGGACTTGAGCCAGGGGAAGAAGATTCAACCCACTCTTGGAGGCTTGAGGCAATTGGCTGAAAGGCAAGCACAGGGGCAGAACAATGGCACCCAAAGGGTAGAATGGGAGGAAGAAGTCCTGTACACTGTGGGAAGAGACCCCCTAACCAAAGCCAACCAGGGAAGTGGTAGTCCCACAGCAATGCAGGGAATTCCTTCTCATCCTGGTCCATGACATCCCCTTAGCTGGACCTCTGGGCAGAGTAAAACCTGGGAATGGTTGGTTAACCATTTTACTGGCCTCAGATGTCAGAAAAGGCGAAGAAGGTCAGTTACAAACTTGATGGAAATCCTGTACACTTTATAACAAATGCCATAGGATAAAATTCAACTGTGGTAAGGCTGACGGGATATCCATCACATTTGCGATGCAGTAACCAGTCCTTCAAACTCTAAATCAAGCGCTGAGATGTTAATGCTGGACTTGGGTACTGCAACTACCAATGTGATCTGGGACACAAACTAGGAATTTATAAGAGGTGTTATAATACATGGGATTCTGCAATACCTGTACAAAAACATGTCTCTAATTTCTTTATAATAGGTGACTTGTGATGTACCCAGTCCTTAATTATAAAGAAATGATGTAACCATTCAACTGCAATAACTTATTACACTTAGGTTCTGACATCACAATGCCTGCTGCCAGAGCCAACAGCCATAGGGCAAGGCAAGTCTGGCCATGTAGCATAATTAAAGCAGATGTTTAAAGAAGTAAAATGAAATATGGCTTCTCTTTCTTCTGTTTGGTTTTTCTAGCTTTCCATGACAAGGAAGGAGATATTTATGGAAATATGTTTATTTTTGCACTCCTTAGGTAATTATAAAACAAAAATCTTACTTCGTGTTTCGACACATTCCAAGCTACTGCACCTTTTTTTAAAATTGACTTGTATTATACTGATTCTAATATCATTTTTGCAACAAATATCTAACATCTTTTTTGATGTGTTTAATTTTGCACTAGAGATTCTATTTTTATTTCTCATGTTTGCCAACATGCTCTCTCTTTCATACGAAAGAGCTAGGCACCAAGGATTTAAGTGGTTTGTGACTAAGGGGATGATTTAATCATGTACTATAAGGAATGAAGTACCTCCTGCTGCACATGATCAGGATATTGCAAGTAGCCTCAGAGATTCATAAGCTTATGAAGGAACTTGGCCTTTGGCCTCCTTCCTCAATATGGTTATAGAACTCCTTTGTGACTTGCAATACCCTTCAGCTGGACATTTGAGGGTTTACGATTTTTCATATATTATATCATCAGCAATAAAAGCCTAGTTTAAGGAATCACAGTTGCAGTCTCTGTAGACAGTAAAATGTTAGCTCAGAGCAGGCTGTTAAAGCAGAACGTGGAAGTACTTGTGGAAAAATAGCTGCTACAAAGCATTATGTTATGCTGATGATTCAGGCAGATTGTCAGACACACCAAGCTAAAAATTAGAAGATATAATATGAGTACATTGAAAAGTCTGGGCAAATTATCCAGATGTTCTGACATATATTTCAAGCCAGCTTTTGACAAATAGGACTATATTAGAGTACGTGATTCACTTGTGAAAACAGAACTTGGTGTTGTTTGCACAACAGGTGCAGACACTGGTGAAAGAGAAATTGCTGAAAGGCCTCTTCTCTTATAGAACAGTTGCAGGTTCCCTGTAGAGATATCACACACTTGGATGGGGATATTCAATTTGTAATCTTGTGAATCTGTTTGGCACTACTTAGGTGTAATTTACAGAAGCACATGCACAGTAAACAGAGTTCTATGTAATTACACCCCATTCCATAGCATTGTCCTGCCACTACATAACTCCTTTGAAATCTCCTACCACTATATTGGCCAGATATGAGTAACATTATGTTTACCATAATATCACCAACCACTACATGTACTCAATAATGTTACATAGTTGAACTCATACTTTTGCATTTATTTAATTGTATTTATACAATATTTAAAAATGATATTTCAATATTGATTAGTCTTACCCTATAATCTTCCATGTGGGGCAGAACCCCTATTTATAGGGTAGGATCAATTAAACCACAAATAAATAAAATAAATTGTTAAGGGATCTGTCACTAAATGGTTAACAAACCACAGCATGTGCTCTTTTGAAACCAGTCCCAGGATGCTTGTTTCCGGTCAAGGCATAACCCGGCCTGGCAGATCAGGCTGGACTGTTTCCATGAGGAGTAGGGTTAATAATGATTTGCGTATGGCTGTGTCAAACTGGAGTGGCGTAGTGAGCTTAAGACAATGGATTTAACCCAGCGCTTTTGACAGGGGGTGAATGTTTGATTTATTCAGTATTCTGTCCATCATTTGTTGCTGCAGCATTATTCACCATAAGTGGGATGGATATGCTTAGACATGGGTCCCTTGTTCACTTTGCCACAGGATTCAAGCTAGCCTGACTGATGAGGGGTGACACACTGAAACCGGTCCCCGGATGCTTGTTTCCAGTCCAGGGAAGACCCGACTTGGCAGATCAGGCTGGACTGTTTTCATGAGGAGCAGGGTCAAGACTGATTTGCATATGACAAGGTCAAAACTGTGGTGGTGTAGTGAACAAAAGAACAATGGATTTAACCTAGTGCTCTTGACGGGGGTGAATGTTGGATTTATTCAGCATTCCGCCCCTCATTTGTTTCGGCAGCACTTTTGATAAGATAGACTGCACAAATTAGAAACCACTACTCTACTCTGTCTATTAAAAAACATTGTGGCAATGCTCAGGATTTTAGCTTGATGACAGAAGACAAGAGAACTGTTTAGCTCAGGCATGAAAACACATTTGTCCGACCAATTGTGACTAATTTTTTTAAATATACATAGAGGGAGCTTTGGCTCTAACCAAACGAGTATTGCTCTTTACCTCATGTTGTCGGCTGTTTGGTGTGGTATGTAGGTTTTACCCCTCAGGACCTTTCCACACAGGTAAGTTCCATGTACGTAAGTATCATGCAAGCCTTTTTTTTGTTTTGTACTCTACCTGTGGAAGTTTATCTGAAGGTATTTTTTTTTTGGTCATAATTATGATGTCATTTAAAAAAGGAAAGGGGTGGTTAAGGGATAGGTAAGGGTTCAGGGTGGTAACGGTATGGGATGATAGAGGTAGAGGGAGGTAAGGGGGGATCTTGGGTTCAGGGGAGGGTAGAGGTAAAGCCAGGTAAGGGTATTTTTAGGGTTTAGGCCAGGGAAAGGTATAGTGAGATGAAGGTTTTTTAGGGTTTGGCAGCAGTAAAGGGAGGTAAGGGTTTGTAGGGTTCAGGGGAGGGCTGCATTAAAGGGTGGTAAGAGATTTTGTGAGCTCAGGAGAGGCTAGAGGTAAGGAAGGTAAGAGATTTTTAGAATTCAGGGTAAGGTAGAGCTAAAGGGAGGTAACAGGTTTTTTCAGGGCATCCACAAAATATTTAAAAAAGGTGTTTGGGGATATATATATATATTTACTGCAAAAATACAAAGGCTACGGGGATGTTATAGTTAGGAATTGGCATTTAAAAAACCTTAGAAATTCACTGAAAAAAACAAAACTTTCAGGGACATTATAGTAAGGCTCAGGCTTCACTCGTACACAACCAGTGAAATTCAGCAGTTATAGTTAGATGAGTGAACTATAGCTCACACTCTCCACAATGCACTTCTTATGGCCTCACATATCACATCACTCGTGACGTGGTCAGTAGCATCACTGATGACATCACTGATGAGATCCCAAATGGCATCACTGATGATATCATCCACAGAATCAATGACGCACCCAATCACACCCCCATAGAAACTTTCATACACCCTCTCTCACTCCCATTCAACCATTCACAAACCAAAGTAGTGTATTGTGGAGGGGGTGAGTTACATTTAGCACAGGTAACTATAGCTTCTAAATTTCACTGGTTTTGTGCGAGTGAAACCTGATCCTAACTATAACGTCCCTGTAACCTTTGTTTTTTTAGTGAATTTCTAAGTTTTTTTAATTCCATTTCCTAACTATAACGTCCCTGTAACATTCTTTTTTCAGTGAATTTATAAGGTTTTTTAAATGCTAATACCAAACTTTAATGTCCCTGTAACCGTTGTTTTTTTCAGTGATTTCTATGTTTTTTTAAGTAGTAGATGCGTTTGCAGAGTGGTGGAGAAAGAGGGTGGGGCCTCTGACTAGCTCTCAGGAATCCCGCTGTGTAGAACTTACAGGATGTACCAGGAGGGCTTCTTGCCCTTGACAATTATTGTGTTCGTGCACCAGGAAGGTGGTGGTCCGCAGGGCTGCAGGTGTGGCCATGAGCCCACCTGCTTTTTTTGAAAATTGAAGTCATGGGGATCTGTGCACCCCTGACATTCTATTAAGAAAAGCCCCAGGGCAACAGGGGAGGCTGTACGCCCCCCCCAAACTGTTTGAAAAAGTATAAGCCCTGGGGAGGTGGTGGACGCCCCTTATTAAAATTTAAGAAGCCCCAGAGAGGTGGTGGTCCCCCAGGCAGCAGAGGCAGCCATACCAGTCTCCCTCATCTTTTAAAACTTTTGAAAAAGAACAAGCTTTGGGGCAGTGGTGGTCACCAGGGCATTTGGAAGCCCTAAGATGGGGGCAATGCTCCCCGCTCCTATTACTGTAAACTGCCCCAGGGCCTGCCCCACCAGAGGTCTAATTGCTAACAAAGCATGGGAGACTGCACTGCGTTTTAAAAAACATTTCAGTGCAACTCCTGCCAAAATATTTTTTTTATTGATGCTTGTTTGGCCCTGCAGGGTCCATGTGGGACCTCCCCACGATGCCTGAGGGTTTACTGTGTTTCTACCCTGCTTCCTCTTCTTTTTTATTAAACTTTTCTGTGACTTGGTTCAACCGAGTCACAAGATGGCTGCTAACACTTTCTCGTTTCAAGCGTTGGCAGCCAATCAGATCCCAGCACGAGATAGGGAGGGATCCACCGTGCCCCTATATATACAACTGGAATTTTGTTTAAATAATTCTAAAACTACTGAATGGATTTATGCCATTTCACAAAAAGGTTGCTTTTTGGACCAACACCTACCTTTCTCCCATATTTGGTGTAATTCTGTTCAGAAGTTCAGGCTGTAGTCTTGTCTAAAGTTCCTATGGAAATTAACATGGGAAAAATGTGTTTTGGGACCCCCCCTTTTTCTCGGCCCCCACTTGAAGGATCATCCCAAAATTTTCAAAAGTGGAAGTGAACGTCAAACTAGTTTTGAACATTTTGTGAGGATTCATCAAACTACGCCAAAGTTGTTGTATACCTACTGGCGGCAGTCACCAGTAGGTAGTTACAGCTAAGATGTAATTTCTATAGGGCAAGGATTTTTTGACTTGCCCACAACTTCAAATATATATATATCAAGAACACGAGGGGTGCCTCAGTGAGGATATCTCTCCAGAAGAAAGGAAACTGTCGTGCTCCTGATTTGTATCCCAGCTTGGATTGATTGTTTTGAAGCATGCGGCACCCACTGGCGTTTTTTTATGTAAATCCAGAGTCCAGGCAACCATTCAATAGACTACCATGACCCGGATGCCTTGCGCCCATTTGGGCGGGACCTTTTGAATAAATATTGTGGAATTAACACCGCTGCATTTGCATTTCTTATTTTAGCCACTGATGAAGAGCGAACCAATGCTCGAAACGCGTATGGCTGTTACCATTATGGAGGCATGATGGGATTTTGTCAAGTGCTGCTGCCGGCGGTGTTGTGCTGTAACGCCTTCTGGTGAGATATCCTCACTGAGGCACCCCTCTTGTTTTTGTTGTTATGCGACTGGTCCGGCCGCAAGGATGTCCCGCTGTTCCTTGAGTGGATCCTTGGTGCACGCAATCGCTGGCACCGTTTGGACGGAAGGGGGCCTCGCTGCCGGGATACAAATCAGGAGCACAGCGGTTTCCTTTCTTCATGCACCTCCACCCACTTGGGAGACATTAATTTCATTGTTCCACTTGGATTGATTGTTTTGAAGCATGCGGCACCCACTGGGGTTTTTTATGTAAATCCGGAGTCCAGGTAACCAGGATGCCTTGCACCCATTTGGGCGGGACCTTTTGAATAAATATTGTGGAATTAAAACAGCTGCATTTGCATTTCGTATTTTAGCCACTGATGAAGAGTGAACCAGTGCTCAAAACGCATATGGCTGTTACCGTTATGGAGGCGTAATGGGATTTTGTCAAGTGCTGCTGCCGGTGGTGTTGTGCTGTAGCCCCTTCTGGTGCGATATCCTCACTGAGGCACCCCTCTTGTTTTTGATATGTATATGCACACATTGCGTCTTTTGCACGGCAGATTGCGTTGTTGCACAAGCAGGTGTTCAGTTTTTTACATACAATGCATTTAAAGCTTGCTTTAAACTGTCACTGTCCTTTGGTTTGTACCTTTAATTTAGATCGCACCTTATATGCTTTCTCTGTTTTTAAGGATTGTGGTACCAATTGGTGAGCTAACTTCGTGATTTTTATGTATTTTACAGAAAGTGAATTACGAATAGCCTTGTACAAAATTTTCAAAACTTTCAATGTATTTTTTTCATGTTATCACGCCAATTATGCGTTAGCCAATCATGTTTGTTATACCTTGCACTTGCACTTTAAATTTCCCCTGCATAGCCTCGGCGTCATGTGATCAAGGCCTTTCGTAGGCTGAAACGCGTCATGCAGGCATTGCTGTTCTAATGATAATAAATTAAATTTCTCACCCGCATCCTGGGTCAGCGTTCGTTTGTTCCTGGTCTCCTTTGGATTTTTGGTGCACAGGAGCGCTTGAAACGAAAAACTCCGTAATATATATATATATATATATATATATATATATATATATATATATATATTCACAGAAAAAACCATAGGTTTCAGGCACGTCATAGTTAGGAATTAGCATTTAAAAAACCTCAGAAATTCACTGAAAAAACCATAGGTTTCAGGGGTGTTATAGTTAGCTGGACTTTTCACTTGTACAGAACCATTGAAATTCCCCCGTTATAGTTAGTTCAGCTAACTATAACTCGCGCGCCCGCAATGCACTGCTGATGACGTCACATATTACATCACTCATGACATGGTCAGTGACATCACTCATGACATCACTGATGACATCTTAAATGACATCACTGATGACATCACTGATGACATCATCCAGTGAATGTGTGTTTTTCTGAAAATTAAATATGTTTTATATATGTATATCTCAAGGTCGATGGAAGAATAAATGGGTATATAAGTGTCTAAATGGATGATTTGTTTTTGAAAAATGGATTGTGTAACTGACTGATTAAGTGTATCATAGTGAATACATGGCTTAGTGAGTAATGTTTAAATATGTAAATATCTGTATCAGTCTCTCACTTTGTGTATAAGTGGCTGCATGGGTTGGTGAGTAGCTACATGGGTGTCTATATAGGTTATTAGTTGGTTTTTTGAGTATCAGTCTGAGTGTCTGCATGGTTCGGTGGGGGGTATTACGTAGTGCATAGGTGCATGAATGAGTGACTCACTGTTTGTATGTGTTGAACACAGCATGTGTGCAGGACTGTATGGGTGGATGAGTGTGTGTATGGGTGTGTTAGTGAGTGAATGACTGTCTCAATAGTGTCTTTATGAGTAACTACATATGTTTTAAACTAGTATATGTGACTATTGGTGTATATATGTGAGTATATGTGAGAGTGAGAGATTGAAAGAGTTCCTGTATGAATAAGTATGTGTTTCTATAAGTGATTGTTTAAAAGACTAAGTATGTGTAAGTTTCCGTAGAAGTAAGTGTGGTGGTGTGTGTATAACTGTATATGCAAGTAAATGTATGTTTGATTCTTTATTAGCATGAGTGACTATGTGTGTGAGTAACTCTATGGATGAGTGGCATTGTGTAACAGGATGTATAGGTGTATGAGTACATATATGATTGACTGTATAGGACTGTTGGTGAATGAGTGGATGTGTATGTGGATCTTAGAATTACTGAAGAGGTTGTTGTAACTGGTATTGGTATGTCCATTGTTTTGAAAATTTTAGTCTCTATTTCTGAATGTGTGTATCAAAGGTTATATTAGGGTGAGAGGAGGTCTGCCACTCTATCACAAGGATGATGTCATCAGTGATGTCATCAGTGATGTCATTTGAGATGTCATCAGTGATGTCATGAGTGATGTCACTGACCATGTCATGAGTGATGTAATATGTGACGTCATCAGCAGTGCATTGCGGGCGCGCGAGTTATAGTTAGCTGAACTAACTATAAAGGGGGAATTTCAATGGTTCTGTACAAGTGAAAAGTCCAGCTAACTATAACACCCCTGAAACCTATGGTTTTTTCAGTGAATTTCTGAGGTTTTTTAAATGCTAATTCCTAACTATGACGTGCCTGAAACCTATGGTTTTTTCTGTGAATTTCAAAGGTTTTTTAAATGCTAATTTCTAACTATGCCTACAGAGATAGGACATGAGAAGAAAGAAGAAAAAATGCACAGAAAGAAACAAAAGAAGTGCAGAAAGAAGCAACAGAAGTCCTCAAATACGAAGATAAGTGCAGGAAGAAGGATAACGTGCAGAAAGAACAAAAAGAAGAGCAGAAAGAAGCCTTGTTGCAAAATCATCCTGTACCCTCAACTTTTTCAGACGGATACTGGTGGTAACTGAGTCTGACTAACCAGTCCTAGAGCCAGTGCTATGTTAAAAGACACTTAGAATACAGTGAAAACACCTACATACACTAGGGAACATTATGCGTTGGGGTCCCCCTGTGATTAGCATGACCTCCTCTGTAAGCCCCTAGTATATAATAGGGCATGGGGATTAAAACTACCTCTTAAAACAGGCCACAGGGCGTTTTTGTACACGTTAACTCAGGCCCCGTCCCCTCCCTTCACCACTGTGTAAACACGCCCTGTGTCCAATTTTAGTTGGGAGATTAAGTTCATTTGAATCCTGAGGGTCCCTAGGGTCCAACTAGCCCACTAGGTACCTCCAGTAAGTGCCACAGAGCTGCGTTGCAGAGAGGTGTAAAAAGTGGCACGGCCTAGACCACCTCTCTGCAATGCAGCTCAGTGGCGCTTACTGGAAGCACTTGGTGGGCTAGTTAGCCCCCAGGGGCCCTCAGTATTGAAGGGAAATTATATCCCCAATTTAAAACGTGCCATAGTGCGTGTTTGCACACGTCACCTCAGGCCCCGTCCCCTCCCTTCACCACTGTGTAAACGCGCCCTGTGGCTGTTCTAAGTTGAGAGATTAAGTCCCCTTGAATCCTAAGGGTCCCTAGGGTCAAACTAGACCACTAGGTACCTCCAGTAAGCGCCACAGAGCTGCGTTGCAGAGAGGTGTAAATAGGGGCTTGGCCTCAGAACACCTGTCTGCAGCGCAGCTCCCTGGCGCATACTGGAGATGCCTATTGGGGGCGCGTTTGCAGAGTGCTGCACGGAGGGGGTATGGCCTCCGGCACAACGCCAGTCTTTTATTTATTTTAATTTTTTAAGAAGGGGGCTGTGTGGTTCCCCTTCTTATTCTAATTTATAGGCCCTGATGACCCCATCCCCCAGGGCCTGTCTCCTAATTATATTTTTTTGACCCCAATCCCCAGGGCCGGCCACTGTTTTTTATTATTTTTAAAAAATATATATTTATAGACACACCTAGGACATGCTGGACAAACCGTACGTACCGATCACCATGACGATTTGCGTGATATTCATTAAAAGGCGACTATGCATGCAATGAATCCCCGTGGAATGTATTTACACCACTAGTAAAGCTCTGACATGTCTGATGCCCTACCATGCCTAATGCCGGTAGACACCCTTGTCGTTTATTTATACAAACATGGGTAGCTATTGACGGGCACATTTAATACACATGCACACCAAGCCATTCAAAGAGGATTCGACAAAAATTCGACAAAAACTATGTAAGAAACCCCCCTCACGGTTAATAAAACACACATCCACTGCCGGATGTGTAATACTTTTTATTTTACTCTCTGGAAAGGGGATGAACATCACTTGAGAGTCACAGCGCGCTCCTGACAGAGCCCAATGCTGTGTTACACCCACCATTGCCTGCCGAGTGCCACACACCTCTGTGTTGTATTCCACTAGCTAGTGCATATGCTATGACACTCTCTAGCCCATGTGCACTGTAACACCACCCCGTGAATATGTCATGCCACACTTGTCTTCGCACGGGTTATATTGCCCCATCTAACGTGCCTTCCTCGATGCCTATGTTATAACGCACAGTGCTATGTCATACATATTATAATCTGGGATCCATATCTTTGTCACAGTGCATATGCAACGTTACACTCCCCAGCACATATTTTATATTACAACTTTAGAGACTAGTTAGGTTACACAACACTGCCCTGTGCATATTACGCTCCAAGGCGCATATCGCATAGCACGCGCTAGTGCCTGTGCTATCTCGCGCTCTCCAATGAATCTGTCATTGCGCACAATGTATTGCATATTATATTTCACGCCCGGTTCATCTTATATCACACTTTTTGGTGCATAGTTTATACCATACACTATATCTAGTTTTCATTTTCAATCGTGCTCTCAGGACTATGTTCTATATAACACTGTGTTCACCTACCCTTTTCACGGGCATTACATTTTGCGATGGGGGTGGAGGGTCAGGGGGTGTTTCTGCCAAGTGAGCCCGGAGTCACAGTCACAAACGTCCTCTTCTTCCTGAATAAAAGTGAGATTATGCTGCATACTTGTTCATATTTTAAGTAGTTCGCACAGACACAATGTTTTAAAACCAATAAAGTTCCTAATACCCGCCTTCTCTGAACAGTTAGCTTGCTGCCCCATCCCCCTCCTCCCTATCCTCTGTTGTGTGAATCCATGAACTAGCCTCCTCCCTCCTGCCATGCATGGTCTGATGTGCTGCCACTGCCCTCAATTTAGTATGATGTACCAGTCCACTCCTCCTGCCCTCCATTGCCCAATTCTATGCCCCATCATTGACCTCCTGCTTAAACTCTGTGCTTAGCTTGCTGCCCCTATTCTCCTTCCCCCTGCCCTCCGATGTCTTTGTGCATGCCCCTGCTCCATCCTTTTTGCCCACCATGTTCCATGGACCTGCCACTCCTATCTACTCTGAGTGTTCTGTTGAGCTACCACTCCCCTCCCACCTGCCTAGCATTGTCAGATGACTCTAACCTGTCCCTGCCACCTCCACCCTGCCTGTCCACATGCCATGCCCCTATCCTCTTCCTCCTGTCCTACATGGTCCATTGCACTGCCACACCCTTCTGCCCTCCCTGGTCTGTTGTGCTGCAACTGCTCCTCCTGCCTGCCCCGTGTGGTCTGTTGTGAGGTCCCTTCCCCTGAACTTTCTTGTCTGTGCACAGGTCCTGACCCTCCCTTCTATCCTCCATCGTCCTTTGTGCATGCCCCTGCACCCTTCTTCTTGCCCATCATAGCCATTGTGCTGCTACTAACCCTCCCACTTGCCATGCATGGTCTTCTGTGCTGCCATGGCCCCTCCCACCTTCCCTGGGTGGTCAGTTAGCTGCCCCTGACCCCCTCCCACCTTCCCTCCATGGTCTGTGTGAATGCCATCACAGTCTCACTGTTGCTCTTCATGGTGTGTCTTGCTTCTAGTGCCCATCCTGCCTGACCTCCATGGCTATCTTGCTGCTCCTGCCCTGCCCCCTTGCCCCCAGCCCTCTGTTTACATGTGCAGACCCCTACTCCCTCCCTCCTGGCTTGTCTGTTCCATTGTAATGCCCCTGATCCGTCCCTCCTGCCCTTTATGTTCTGTTATGCTGCAGCTTTCTCTCCTGTCTGTCCATTATGGTCAGCTAGCTACCATTGCCTCTTGCCCCTCTGTTCTCTGTTGTCCATGTGCATGGTCCTGTCCCCTCCCTCTTGCTTTCTATGGATTGTTGTGCTGCACTCCCGTCCTGCATGCCCTGTGTGGTGTATTGTGCTGCTGCAAACCCTGATGCCTGCCCTGCAGGATCAGTTTGGTGCACCTCTCCATGTCCCTCCTGTCCTCTGTTATCCAAGTCCATGCCCCTATCCCATTTCCTTCCATGATCCAATGTACCATACTTGCAAACATTTTGAACTTGGTAAGAGGGAGATTTTGAAAAAAATCTGGGGTATTGATTTTCCCCTTTGAGTTACATTGAAAAAGAGGATATTGTAGACAGGAGACAGTCAAATAAAGCCCATTTGAGCTTAAAAACATTGGACGTTTCCTGGCTGAATCGGGTCTGTTGGCATGTATGGTTGTACTACCATTGCCTCTTCCTTCTGCCCACAATGGTCTATTACATTGCCACAGCCTTGAAGGAGGGTAGATTTTGTATCACAGGGGGCCCCTGGCCCGTTCTGTCCACACCTGAAGTATGAGACCCTTGTCCTTGCCCTGCCAGCCGCATTTGTAGGCCGTATTAAATTGACCAGCGGGTCCTGTGTTGCTATATAATTATCCTGAGACATCCTTACCACTCAGCCAGCATAAAACCCCTGTGTAGGCCCTTCTGTTCAATATGTAGGCCTCTTTGTTAAATTGACCATAGCTCTGCAATTTTAGTGTATAGCAGTCTGAAGGCAGGTCAGCGAGGCCTTCTGCTCCAAACTAGTAGCCCCCACCCTACCCGAGTGCTCCGTGCTCGGTATCAAAGTTCAACATCCCCCTGAAGCTGTCGATATACAGTAGGCTGCATCCTGGACTGGTACTTGCTTCCTGGGCAGGTTTCCCGCTTTTAAGGAAGTGGCAACCGCAGAGCGTCAAGTTAGGAGAACTGAGAAGATTTTATACATGAATATATTGAATTCCCGTACAATACCCATTATTTTCTGCTTGCTCTATGGAACTTACGATAAGCGATTGGCCTGAGAGACTGACCTTTTCACCCAGTCCATTGTCAGCATTAAGTGGGTAAATGACGAAATGTCTGGTAAAATCTGCAGACGAAGCTTTTGGGTAGCATACGTAGGTAGATGTAGCGTGCAAAGGAGCCCACAAAATGATATAAAAAGGGAGCACCCACAGATATCGAGGGACTACCTCGCCGTCTGTATGTAGGTATACAGGCTGTGCAGGTTTTCCCCAAGAGCTGGGAGCTCTTGTCTTCCTCTGCTTAAAATGTCTTGCTCTGCTTTGCTTGAAGTATCTTATTCTATTTTACCTATATGAAATGTCATGTTATGTTTAACCATTGTTCTCTTTACTTTTGCATTTAAAAGATGTTGTATTGTAATTGCAGGAATGCTTGCTCTAAGAGTAAACGTGAGTGTTCCTAGGTAACATTTTCCTTGGTGTAACTTGTTTCTCATGATGCATTTATAGATGTGTTTTCTCTCTCTCTCTGTCAGTACATTAATTGAGATACAGAGAATATCATGACAGCTGTATGATTATCTGGATTCTGTATTTTGTACTTTATGTCTCTATTCTGCGGTTTCTTTGAAGTTGCATCTTCTCATTAAACTGCCATTGTATTCTGCCTCCAATTCCATGTCTCATATGTCTGTTTTCTTCATTTTTGGAGCAAGCGTTCCTAGGCACCCCGGCTCAAATTAAGGTGCCCCTTTTGTCCCTGACTCACTCTCCTGCTCAGTTCTGTGGTGGCTCCCGGGGCTCTGGGGACCGCCCCTAGCTTCCTTGACCCGTAATAGATCTTCCCTCCAACAGCCTCTCTTGCAAGTCCTGTATTGTTGGTTTGTTGCCCCTGCCCCCCTTTCCACTGCCCTCCATAGTCTGTTGTGCTTCCACGGCCCTTCCTGCCTGCTCAGTGTGGTTAAATTGTTGCCTTTGCACCCTCCTACCTGCCTTCAATTTTCAGAGTCCGTGCCCCTGGCCTCTGCCTCTCAACAGTATCCTAATAAACAACTGGATTGCTAACATTCTATATTTATTACAAAAGTGTGGAACGCCTGACATCATCTTGATGTAATCAAAACTGTAATACCTAGAGCATTTCCTTTAGAAATTACATATATGAGAAGGTCTTATTGGCATCAAAATTATGGTTAGTGCTCTAAAAGACTAAAATAAGGACATATTTTCTGAGTTTTCAAATAGCGACAAAGCACTTTTAAATTATTTGTTATCTTTATGTTTTTTTATCCAGTTGACCACTTGATTAAATGTTGCACTTAGGGGAGAGGATGTGGTGTTACTTCCAGAACTGCAGACTTTGCAACTGGGGAACCAGGTTGATGTTTCTGCTTCAGCTCGACATTCTGTGATTCTGGTCAAATCACTTAGTTTCCCCATGTCTACAACCAAAATGAATTTGTTCTTGTGTGATGTAACCAATGCTCATGTAAAGCACTCCAATACCTGACAAGTCTGCACTATATAACACTGCAAAAACACAAAATAATAAGTGTTTTGCACACTTCTGTCATTGGGCTATATTTGGGCTACATCTGGGTGATTTTGGGCTACATTTGGGCTCTTTTGTCTCCGGTGGCCATCTTGGGAGATTTATTTGTTATGAAGTTTCCTAATTTCCTCATGTACTGCAGTCTCCTCAGTAGGAAATGCTTTCAGTTTTTTACTTTGATTCCATCATGAAGGTATTCAGATATGTCACACATTTGCCATACATTCTGAATGTTAGCACTCTAGTTGCTCATTAGATCACTGTAGTAAAACTACTGTTCACCATGGAAGACTGCTCCTGGTATTAAATGTGCATGTTTCAGTCTGCATGTCAGAATTTTTTAATGAAATAGAAGAGGATTTGAGAAGTCACTCAAAATGTGCCCTCATTTTCTTTCTTCAGCATTAATCATAATTTCTATGGCAAAATGAACCCCCTCATTGTGTTCCTTTTTAAATTAAATGTTTTAAGTGTTACCAGTTTATTCCAATCAAGATGGCTTCAGGTGTGCCATACTTTTGTCATAATGAAGACAGTAAGCGCTCTAGTTGTTTTTAAGAACATTCTGGGACATTCTGTCATTGGGCTATACTTGGGCTACATCTGGGTGATATTTGGGCTACATTTGGGCTCTTTTGTCTCTGGTGGCCATCTTGGGAGACTTCTTTGTTATGAAGTTTCCTAATTTCCTCATTTACTGCAGTCTCCTCAGTAGGAAATACTTTCAGTTTTTTACTTTGATTCCATCAAGAAGGCATTCAGATGTGTCACACATTTGCCATAAATTCAGAATGTTAGCACTCTTTTTGCTCATTAGATCACTGTAGTAAAGCTACTGCTCACCAGGGAAAACTGCTGCTGGTATTGAAAATGCATGTTTCAGTCTGCATGTCAGAATTTTTTAATGAAATAGAAGAGGATTTGAGAAGTCACTCAAAATGTGCCCTAATTTTTCTTTCTGCAGCACTAATCATACTTTTTATGGAAAAATGAACCCCCTCATTTTGTTCCTTTTTAAATTAAATGTTTTAAGAGTTACCACTTTAATCCAAGCAAGATGGCTTCAGGTGTGCCATACGTTTATCATAAGTAGGGCTGTTAGCGCTCTAGTAGTTCTTTGGAACACTCTGGGAAGCTGCAGTAGAACACAAAGGAATCAACTGACAGTCTCTGCCCTTGTTGGATGTACATGTTTTACTGAGAATGTCAGACTTCATTCTCACATGACTGAGAAAGATAATGTGAATTTACAGAAAATAAGCTCTCAGTTTAGCTTATAGATCACCTTCCAAACCTCTGTGGTAAAAGCATGAGTAAATATTTTTCTCTCAATCATGATATCCCAGCAGAAGGCTTTTTCACATGGTGAAATCACCTTAGAACATACCACAATTCCTAAAATGAGTATGGTACCATCAACAAATGATTTATAATGTAACTAAAGTCTTAAAACCTTCTATTAACTGCAATGCTTTTTAATGAGGTGCTATCATGTATATTGGTCCCAAGATGGCTGCCAACACTTCTTGGATGAAGTGCTGACAGCCAATCAGATCTCAGGACGAGATGTGTGGTTAGGCTCCGCCCACATATATATATGCTTTTAAATGCTATTTTCTCAGGAAATACTGAACAGATTTACACCAGACCTGCAAAAGGCACTTCCTTGACCTTATGGCTACCTCTCTGCCAAATTTCAAGGAATTCTGTTCAGCCGTTCGGGCTGTAGCTGTGTCTAAAGGTCCTATGGAAAAATGCATGGGAAAAACGCGTTTTGGGACCCCCCTTTTATCTCAGCCCCCGCTTGACGAATCACCCCGAGACTTTCAGGGTAGGAGCGGAGCGCAGCGCCCCACCTATTTTGAAACTTTTGTGAGGATTCGTCGACCGGCGCCAAAGTTATTCAAAATAGAATGTTGCGGTTTTCCTATGGAAACAGGGTCCTAACTATAACTACCTACTGGCGACCGCCAGTAGGTAATATATATATATATATATATATAAATATATATATATATAGATATATATATATATTCACTTAAAAAACCATAGGTTTCACACACGTTATCGTTAGGAATTAGCATTTAAAAAACCTTGCAAATTCACTGAAAAAACCATAGGTTTCACACATGTTATAGTTAGCTGGACATTTCACTCGTAAAAAACCATTGAAATTCCCCCGTTATAGTTAGTTCAGCTAATTATAACTCGCGCGACCGCAATCCACTGCTGATGACGTCACATATTACATCACTCATGACATGGTCAGTGACATCACTCATGACATCACTGATGACATCTCAAAAGACTCACTTATAGAGTCAGTTACACACCTAGAAAATCATCCATTCACACACTTGTACAGCCACTCATTCTTCCACAGGCCTTTCCCTATATATATTATACATATTTAAACTTTACAGAAACACACACTCACTGGATGATGTCATCAGTGATGTAATATGTGACGTCATCAGCAGTGGATTGCGGTCGCGTGAGTTATAGTTAGCTGAACTAACTATAACGGGGGAATTTCAATGGTTTTTTACGAGTGAAATGTCCAGCTAACTATAACATGTGTGAAACCTATGGTTTTTTCAGTGAATTTGCAAGGTTTTCTAAATGCTAATTCCTAACTATAACGTGTGTGAAACCTATGGTTTTTTAAGTGAATTTGCAAGGTTTTTTAAATGCTAATTTCTAACTATAACGTGTGTGAAACCTATGTTTTTTTTAGTGAATTTGTAAGGTTTTTTAAATGCTAATTTATGTATGTATTATATTTTTTATATATTTATTTTACAATAAACTACCTATGTATATAGTTATAGATTGACCGTATCCTGTAATATGGAATGGCTCAGCTCTTTTTTTTTAATTTGGATAAAGTTGAACAGCATAGTTAATATCTTCTATAAACTTATAAACAGTTTAAAATGTTTTTTTTAAGGGTTTTTCACGGTGCGCGCACCGTGCACGCACCGCGCAATATTTATAAGAATTTTTTGGGGGGGGGACCTTAGGGGTCTTTCATGGTCCCCCTGAGAAGGCCTAGGGGGTCAGGGACTCTCTACCCTGCCCCCTTTTCACGTTCTCCACTTGTGTTTTTAGCTCTCTTCTGCCTCTGAAACTCAAAATGGTGGCTGGGGTGTGCGCGCATGTTTTTTTCACCCTTCGGGGTCCTTCAGGGACCCCCTGACAAAGGCTACGGGGTCAGGAACTCTCTACCCTGCCCCCTTTTAACGTTCTCCACCTTTCTTTTTCACTGTCACACACAAAATGGCGTCCGACACATCCTGATTTCGACCGATTGGAATGTTGACTGACATCTAACCAACAATCAGAATTACGCTCGCGGACATTTGGTGCGCGCACGGTGCGCGCACGGTGCGTGCATATAGATATTTATGTACTTTTCACTGCAATTTTCTCAGGAACTACTGAACAGATTGACACCATATATGCAAAAGGCACATGCCTGACCTGAGGACTACCTCTTTGCCAAATTTCAAGTAATTCTGTTCAGCCGTTCGGGCTGTACCTTCGACTAAAGGTCCTACGGGAAAATGCATGGGGAAAACGCGTTTTGGGACCCCCCTTTTTTCTGAGCCCCCGCTTGACGAATCACCCCTAGACTTTCAGGGTAGGAGCTGAGTGGAGTGCCCCATTAGTTTTGAAAATTTCACGAAGATAAGTCAACCAGCGCCAAAGTTATTCAAAATAGAATTTTCAGATTTCCTATGGGAACTCGGTCCTAACTATAACTATCTACTGGCGACCGCCAGTAGATAATATATATATATATATATATATATATATATACATATATTCACTGAAAAAAACATAGGTTTCAGGGGTGTTATAGTTAACTGGACATTTAACTCGTACAAAACCATTGAAATTCCTCTGTTATAGTTCGTTCTACTAACTATAACTCGCACGCCCGCAATCCACTGCTGATGATGTTACATATTACATCTGCTAGATGATGTCATCAGTGATGTCATCAGTGATGTCATTTGACATGTCATCAGTGATGTCATCAGTGATGTCACTGACCATGCCATGAATGATTTAATATGTGACAAAAAAAATTAGCACCAATCACTAATTTCTATTCTCCCCGGGGACCCCATCCCCCGGGGCCTATATACAACGTTGGTGACCTTTTTGCACACTTCTGTCATTGGGCTACATGTGGGCTACATCTGGGTGATATTTGTGCTGCATTTGAGCTCTTTTGTCTCTGGTGGCCATCTTGGGAGATTTATTTGTTATGATGTTTCCTAATTTCCTCATTTACTGCAGTCTCCTCAGTAGGAAATACTTTCAGATTTTGCCTTTGATTCCATCAAGAAGGTATTTAGATATGTTACACATTTGCCATAATTTCTGAATGTTAGCACTCTAGTTGCTCATTAGATCACTGTAGTAAAGCTACTGCTCATCACGGAAGTCTGCTGCTGGTATTAAAAGTGCATGTTTCAGTCTGCATGTCCGAATTTTTTAATGAAATAGAAGAGGATTTGAGAAGTCAAAATGTGCCCTAATTTTTCTTTCTGCAGCACTAATCATAATTTATATGGCAAAATGAACCCCCTAATTTAGTTCCTTTGCAAATTAAATGTTTTAAGTGTTACCACTTTATTCCAATCGAGATGGCTTCAGGTGTGCCATACTTTTGTCATAAGTAAGACTGTTAGCACTCTAGTTCTTCTTTAGAACACTCTGGGACATTCTGTCATTGGGCTATACTTGGGCTACATCTGGGCTCTTTTGTCTCTGGTGGCCATCTTGGGAGACTTATTTGTTATGAAGTTTCCTAATTTACTCATTTACTACAGTCTCCTCAGTAGGAAATACTTTCAGATTTTTACTTTGATTCCATAAAGAAGGCATTCACATGTGTCACACATTTGCCATAAATTCAGAATGTTAGCGCTCATTAGATCACTGTAGTAAAGCTACTGCTCACCAGGGATGTCTGATGCTGGTATTCAAAAGTGTATGTTTCAGTTTCCATGTCAGAATTTGTTTATGAAATAGAAGAGGATTTGAGAAGTCACTCAAAATGTGCCCTTATTTTTCTTTCTGCAGCACTAATCATACTTTCTACTGTCAATCATGCCACATTGTGCGCCAGACTTATGAACTTGGGAGTGTCTAGTATGGCAGTACCGTGGCTGCGATCTTTTCTTACTGGCTGCTCTTTTAGGGTCTTTGAGGGAGATGTTGCCTCCAATCAGTACCCCCTCCACTGCGGGGTGCCTCAAGGCTACGCTTTGAGTCCCACCCTATTTAATATATACCTGAAACCTCTGGCAGAAATTGTCCATCCATTTGGCATAAAAATTGTTTGCTATGCAGATGATACCCAGCTCGTGGTAGCCCTTAACCACCCGGAAGGATCATCTAGCACTCTAGCCTGCTGTCTAGAAGAGGTTGCCAAGTGGATGGAATAATCATGCCTTAAGCTTAATGGGGATAATACGGAGCTCATGCTGTTGGGCAATTCTCCTGTTTTCAACTTGGCCTCCTTATGGCCAGTCTGCCTAGGCCCGGCTCCAATTCCTAAAGATCAAATCAAGAGCCTAGGCATCTGGATTGATCATTCGCTCTCATTCAGTCACCAGGCAACTACACTCTCTGCTATTTGCTTCGGACTTCTGAGGATGCTTCATAAGGTCCTTCCCCTTCTGTCCTTCCACGCCAGAAGGATCATGGTTCAGGCACTGATCCTTTCCCGCCTGGATTATGGCAATGCTTTACACCTGGGAGCACCTCGATACACCATCAACAAGCTCCAAGTAATACAGAACTGTGCGTCCCGCAGACTTCTTCAGGTTCCTCGTTGGAACTCTGCAAAACAAGCATTAAAAAGCCTGCACTGGCTGCCAATTAGGCAAAGGATCCAGTTTAAGGCTATGTGTCTGTCCCACAAGGCCTTCTGGAAGAAGGGTCCCCCAATTCTTCAGTCACTTATCACCCCCTATCATCCGAAGAAAGATCTTCGGTCATCAGGATCCTTCCTTGCCTTTCAACCCAGAATAAGAAGATCCAGATGTGGTGGCCGCTCCTTTTCATATAATGGTGCCATTGGCTGGAATGCCCTCCCACTCCAACTACGTAAGGAATCTAATCTTCTATCCTTTCGCAGGTTACTTAAAACCTGGTTGTTTTAAGTCTCTCTCTTGCCTCTGCTCTCTGCTTGTCTGTCCGCAGCGCTGGGAGGCCTACGGGTAGCCAACGCGCTTTTATAAATCTCATTTCATTCATTCATTCACTTTCTATGGCAAAATGAACCCCCTCATTTTGTTCCTTTTTAAATTAAATTTTTAAGAGTTACCACTTTATTCCAATCAAGATGGCTTCAGGTGTGCAATACGTTTGTCATAAGTAGGACTGTTAGCGCTCTAGTTGTTCTTAAGAACACTCTGGGACATTCTGTCATTGGGCTATACTTGGGCTACATCTGGGCTCTTTTGTCTCTGGTGGCCATCTTGGGAGACTTATTTGTTATGAAGTTTCCTAATTTCCTCATTTACTACAGTCTCCTCAGTAGGAAATACTTTCAGATTTTTACTTTGATTCCATCAAGAAGGCATTCACATGTGTCACACATTTGCCATAAATTCAGAATGTTAGCGCTCATTAGATCACTGTAGTAAAGCTACTGCTCACCAGGGATGTCTGATGCTGGTATTCAAAAGTGTATGTTTCAGTTTCCATGTCAGAATTTGTTTATGAAATAGAAGAGGATTTGAGAAGTCACTCAAAATGTGCCCTTATTTTTCTTTATGCAGCACTAATCATACTTTCTACTGTCAATCATGCCACATTGTGCGCCAGACTTATGAACTTGGGAGTGTCTGGTATGGCAGTACCGTGGCTGAGATCTTTTCTTACTGGCTGCTCTTTTAGGGTCTTTGAGGGAGATGTTGCCTCCAATCAGTACCCCCTCCACTGCGGGGTCCCTCAAGGCTACGCTTTGAGTCCCACCCTATTTAATATATACCTGAAACCTCTGGCAGAAATTGTCCATCCATTTGGCATAAAAATTGTTTCCTATGCAGATGATACCCAGCTCGTGGTAGCCCTTAACCACCCGGAAGGATCATCTAGCACTCTAGCCTGCTGTCTGGAAGAGGTTGCCAAGTGGATGGAATAATCATGCCTTAAGCTTAATGGGGATAATACGGAGCTCATGCTGTTGGGCAATTCTCCTGTTTTCAACTTGGCGTCCTTATGGCCAGTCTGCCTAGGCCCGGCTCCAATTCCTAAAGATCAAATCAAGAGCCTAGGCATCTGGATTGATCATTCGCTCTCATTCAGTCACCAGGCAACTAAACTCTCTGCTATTTGCTTCGGACTTCTGAGGATGCTTCATAAGGTCCTTCCCCTTCTGTCCTTCCACGCCAGAAGGATCATGGTTCAGGCACTGATCCTTTCCCGCCTGGATTATGGCAATGCTTTACACCTGGGAGCACCTCAATACACCATCAACAAGCTCCAAGTAATACAGAACTGTGCGTCCCGCAGACTTCTTCAGGTTCCTCGTTGGAACTCTGCAAAACAAGCATTAAAAAGCCTGCACTGGCTGCCAATTAGGCAAAGGATCCAGTTTAAGGCTATGTGTCTGTCCCATAAGGCCTTCTGGAAGAAGGGTCCCCCAATTCTTCAGTCACTTATCACCCCCTATCATCCGAAGAAAGATCTTCGGTCATCAGGATCCTTCCTTGCCTTTCAACCCAGAATAAGAAGGTCCAGATGTGGTGGGCGCTCCTTTTCATATAATGGTGCCATTGGCTGGAATGCCCTCCCACTCCAACTACGTAAGGAATCTAATCTTCTATCCTTTCGCAGGTTACTGAAAACCTGGTTGTTTTAAGTCTCTCTCTTGCCTCTGCTCTCTGCTTGTCTGTCCGCAGCGCTGGGAGGCCTACGGGTAGCCAACGCGCTTTTATAAATCTCATTTCATTCATTCATTCACTTTCTATGGCAAAATGAACCCCCTAATTTTGTTCCTTTTTAAATTAAATTTTTAAGAGTTACCACTTTATTCCAATCAAGATGGCTTCAGGTGTGCAATACGTTTGTCATAAGTAGGACTGTTAGCGCTCTAGTTGTTCTTAAGAACATTCTGGGACATTCTGTCATTGGGTTATACTTGGGCTACATCTGGGTGATATTTGTGCTATATTTGGGCTCTTTTGTCTCTGGTGGCCATCTTGGGAGACTTATTTGTTATGAAGTTTCCTAATTTCCTCATTTACTACAATCTCGTCAGTAGGAAATACTTTCAGTTTTTTACTTTGATTCCCTCAAGAAGGCATTCAGATATGTCACACATTTGCCATAAATTCAGAATGTTAGCACTCTAGTTGCTCATTAGATCACTGTAGTAAAGCTACTGCTCACCAGGAAGTCTGCTGCTGGTATTGAAAGTGCATGTTTCAGTCTGCATGTCAGAATGTTTTAATGAAATAAAGGAGAGTTTGAGAAGTCACTCAAAATGTGCCCTAATTTTTCTTTCTGCAGCACTAATCATACTTTCTATGGCAAAATGAACCCCCTCACTTTGTTCCTTTTTAAATTAAATGTTTTAAGAGTTACCACTTTATTCCAATCAAGATGGCTTCAGGTGTGCAATACATTTGTCATAAGTAGGACTGTTAGCGCTCTAGTTGTTCTTTAGAACACTCTGGGAAGCTGCAGTAGAACACAAATGAATCAACTGACAGTCTCTGCCCTTGTTGGATGTACATGTTTTACTGAGAATGTCAGACTTCATTCTCACATGACTGAGAAAGATAATGTGAAAATATGCTCTTAGTTTAGCTTATAAATCACCTTCAAAACCTCTGTGGGAAAAGCATGAGAAAATAGTTTTCTCTCAAACATGATTCATCATATCCCAGCAGAAGGCTTTTTCACATGGTAAAATCACCTTAGTACACACCACAATTCCTAAAATGAGTATGGTACCATCAACAAATGATTTATAATGTAACTAAAGTCTTAAAACCTTCTATTAACTGCAATGCTTTTTAATGAGGTGCTATCATGTATATTGGTCCCAAGATGGCTAACAACACTTTTTGGATGAAGTGCTGACAGCCAATCAGATCTCATGATGAGATGTGTGGTTAGGCTCCGCCCAAATATATATGTGATTTTACTTTTGATTTTCTCAGGAACTACTGAACAGATTTACACCATTTAACCAAAAGGCATGAGTGTGAACCAAGGGCTACCTCTTTGCCAAATTTGGTGTAATTCTGTTCAGCAGTTCGGGCTGTAGCTGCGATTGAAGGTTCCTATGGAAACATGGGGAAAACACGTTTTGGGACCCCCTTTTTTCTCAGCCTCCGCTTGACGAATCACCCCGAGACTTTCAGGATAGGAGCGGACCAGAGCGCGCCACCAGTTTTGAAAATTTCGCGAAGATTCGTCAACCGGCGCCAAAGTTATTCCAAATAGAATGTTGCGGATTTCCTATGGACAATAAGAACTAACTATAACTACCTACTGGCGACCGCCAGTAGGTGATATATATATATATATCACCTACTGGCAGTCGCCAGTAGGTAGTTATAGTTAGGACCTATTTTCAATAGGAAATCCGCAACATTCTATTTGGAAAAACGTTGGCGCCGATTGACGAATCTTCGTAAACTTTTCCAAACTTTTGGCCAGCTCCCGTCCGCCCCTATCCTGAAAATTTCACGGTGATTCATCAAGCGGGGGCCGAGAAAAAAGGAGGGTCCCAAAACACGTTTTCCCCATGCATTTTCCCCTTAGGACCTGTTGACGCAGCTACAGCCCGAACTGCTGAACGGAATTACACCATATTTGGCAAAGAGGTAGTACCCAGTTCAGACTCGTGCCTTTTGCTTAAATGGTGTAAATCCGTTCAGAAGTTCCTGAGAAAATTAGAGTTCAAAAGATAGATATAGCTGGGCGGAGCCTAACCACACATCTCATCGTGAGATCTGATTGGCTGTCAGTACTTCATCCAAGAAGTGTTGGCAGCCATCTTGGGACCAATATACATGATAGCACCTCATTAAAAAGCATTGCAGTTAATAGAAGGTTTTAAGACTTTAGATACATTATAAATCATTTGTTGATGGTACCATACTCATTTTAGGAATTGTGGTGTGTTCTAAGGTGATTTTACCATGTGAAAAAGCCTTCTGCTTTGATATCATGAATCATGTTTGAGAGAAAACTATTTTCTCATGCTTTTCCCACAGAGGTTTGGAAGGTGATCTGTAAGCTAAACTGAGAGCATATTTCTGTAAATTCACATTATCTTTCTCAGTCATGTGAGAATGAAGTCTGACATTCTCGGTAAAACATTTACATCCAACAAGGGCAGAGACTGTCAGTTGATTCCTTTGTGTTCTACTGCAGCTTCCCAGAGTGTTCTAAAGAACAACTAGAGCGCTAACAGTCCTACTTATGACAAATGTATTGCACACCTGAAGCCATCTTGATTGTAATAAAGTGGTAACTCTTAAAACATTTAATTTAAAAAGGAACAAAATTAGGGGGTTCATTTTGCCATAGAAAGTATGATTAGTGCTGCAGAAAGAAAAATTAGGGCACATTTTGAGTGACTTCTCAAATCCTCTTCTATTTCATTAAAGAATTCTGATAAGCAACTAGAGTGCTAACATTCTGAATTTATGGCAAATGTGTGACACATCTGAATGCCTTCTTGATGGAATCAAAGTAAAAAACTGAAAGTATTTCCTACTGAGGAGACTGTAGTAATTGAGGAAATTAGGAAACTTCATAACGAATAAGTCTCCCAAAATGGCCACCAGACACAATAGAGCCCAAATGTAGCACAAATATCACCCAGATGTAGCCCAAGTATAGCCCAATGACAGAATGTACCAGAGTGTTGTAACGAACAACTAGAGCGCTAACAGTCTAACTTATGACAAAAGTATGGCACACCTAAAGCCATCTTGATTGGAATAAAGTGGTAACACTTAAAACATTTAATTTACAAAGGAACAAAATGAGGGTGTTCATTTTGCCATAGAAATTATGATTGGTCCTGCAGAAAGAAAAATTAGGGCACATTTTGACTTCTCAAATCCTCTTCTATTTCATGAAAAAATTCTGACATGCAGACTGAAACATGCACTTTGAATACCAGCAGCAGACTTCCCTGGTGAGCAGTAGCTTTACTACAGTGATCTAATGAGCAAATAGAGTGCTAACATTCAGAATTTATGGCAAATGTGTGACACATCTGAATGTCTTCTTGATGGAACCAAAGTAAAAAACTGAAAGTATTTCCTACTGAGGAGACTGCAGTAAATGAGGAAATTAAGAAACTTCATAACAAATAAATCTCCCAAGATGGCCACCAAAGACGAGAGAGCCCAAATGTAGCCCAAATATCACCCAGATGTAGCCCAAATATGGCCCAATGTCAGAATGTCCCAGAGTGTTCTAACGAACAACTAGAGCGCTAACAGTCTTACTTATGACAAAAGTATGGCACACCTGAAGCCATCTTGATTGGAATGAAGTGGTAACACTTAAAACATTTAATTTACAAAGGAACAAAATGAGGGGGTTCATTTTGCCATAGAAATTATGATTAGTGCTGCAGAAAGAAAAATTAGGGCACATTTTGACTTCTCAAATCCTCTTCTATTTCATAAAAACATTCTGACATGCAGACTGAAACATGTACTTTGAATACCAGCAGCAGACTTCCCTGATGAGCAGTAGCTTTACTACAGGGATCTAATGAGCAACTAGAGTGCTAACATTCTGAATTTATGGCACATGTGTGACACATCGGAATGCCTTCTTGATGGAACCAAAGTAAAAAACTGAAAGTATTTCCTACTGAGGAGACTGCAGTAAATGAGTAAATTAGGAAACTTCATAACAAATAAATCTCCCAAGATGGCCACCAGAGACAAAAGAGCCCAAATGTAGCCCAAATATCACCCAGATGTAGCCCAAGTATAGCCCAATGACAGAATGTCCCAGAGTGTTCTTAAGAACAACTAGAGCGCTTACTGTCTTACTTATGACAAAAGTATGGCACACCTGAAGCCATCTTTATTGGAATAAACTGGTAACACTTAAAACATTTAATTTAAAAAGGAACACAATGAGGGGGTTCATTTTGTCATAGAAATTATGATTAGTGCTGAAGAAAGAAAAATTAGGGCACATTTTGAGTGACTTTTCAAATCCTCTTCCATTTCATTAACAAATTCTAATATGCAGACTGAAACATGCACTTTTAATACCAGCAGCAGAATTCCGTGGTGAGCAGTAGCTTTACTACAATGATCTAATGAGCAACTAGAGTGCTAACATTCAGAATTTATGGCAAATGTGTGACATATCTGAATACCTTCTTGATGGAATCAAAGTAAAAAACTGAAAGCATTTCCTACTGAGGAGACTGCAGTAAATGAGGAAATTATGAAACTTCATAACAAATAAATCTCCCAAGATGGCAACCAGAGACAAAAGAGCCCAAATACAGCACAAATATCACCCAGATGTAGCCGACATGTAGCCCAATGACAGAATAGTGCAAAACACTTATTTTTTGTGTATTTGCAGTTTTATATAGTGCAGACTTGTTAGGTATTGGAGTGCTTTACATGAGCATTGATTACATCACACAAGATCAAATTCATTTTGGTTGTAGACATGGGGAGATTAAGTGATTTGACCAGAATCACAGAATGTTGAGCTGAATCAGAAACTCCAACCTGGTTCCCCAGTTGCAAAGTCTGCAGCTCTGGAAGTAACACCACATCCTCTCCCCTAAGTGCAACATTTAATCAAGTGGTCAACTGGATAAACAAAACATAAAGATTACAAATAATTTAAAAGTTCTTTGTCGCTATTTGAAAACTCAGAAAATATGTCCTCATTTTAGTTTTTTAGAGCACTAACCATAATTTTGATGCATATAAGACCCTCTCATATATGTAATTTCTAAAGGAAATGCTCTAGGTATTACAGTTTTGATTACATCAAGATGACGTCAGGCGTTCCACACTTATGTAATAAATATAGAATGTTAGCAATCTAGTTGTTCAATGGGATACTGTTGATAGGCAGAGGCCAGGGGCACGGACTCCGAAAATTGAAGGCAGGTAGGAGAGTGCAGAGGCAATAAATTGACCACACTGGGCAGGCAGGAAAGGCAGTGGCAGCACAACAGACTATGGAGGGCAGTGGAAATTGGGGCAGGGGCAACAAACCAACAATACAGGACTGGCAAGAGAGGCTGTGGCAATATAATAGACCATTGTGGGCAGAAGGAAGAGGCAGTGGTAGTACAACCATACATGCCAACAGACCCGTTTCAGCCAGGAAACGTCCAATGTTTTTAAGCTCAAATGGGCTTTATTTGATCTGTCTCCTGTCTACAATCTCCTTTTTTTCAATGTAACTCAAAGGAGAAAATCAATACCCCAGTTTTTTTTCAAAATCTCCCTCTTACCACTCCCTCTTACCAAGTTCAAAATGTTCGCAAGTATGGTACATTGGATCACGGTAGGCAGGAGGAATTGGGGTAGGGACATGGACTCGGATAACAGAGGACAGGAGGGACATGGAGAGGTGCACCAAACTGACCCTACAGGGCAGGCATCAGGGTTTGCAGCAGCACAATACATCACACAGGGCATGCGGGACGGGAGTGCAGAACAACAATCCATAGAAAGCAACAGGGAGGGGACAGGACCATGCACATGGACAACAGAGAACAGAGGGGAAAGAGGCAATGGTAGCTAGCTGACCATAATGGACAGACAGGAGAGAAAGCTGCAGCATAACAGACCATAAAGGGCAGGAGGGGCGGATCAGGGGCATTACAATGGAACAGACAAGCCAGGAGGGAGGGAATAGGGGTCAGGACATGGAAACAGAGGGCTGGGGGCAAGGGGGCAGGGCAGGAGCAGCAAGATGACCCTGGAGGTCAGACAGGATGGGCACTAGAAACAAGACACACCATGGAGAGCAACAGTGAGATTATGATGGCATACGCACAGACCATGGAGGGAAGGTGGGAGGGGTCAGGGGCAGCTAGCTGACCACACAGGGTAGGTGGGAGGGGCCATGGCAGCACAGAAGACCATACATGGCAAGCGGGAGGGTTAGTGGCAGCGCAATGGCTATGATGGGCAAGAAGGAGGGTGCAGGGGCATGCACAAAGGACCATGGAGGATAGAAGGGAGGGTCAAGACCTGGGCACAGATAAGAGAGTTCAGAGGAAGGGGCCTCACAACAGTCCGCGCGGGGCAGGCAGGAGGAGCACAACAGACCAGGGAGGGCAGAAGGGTGTGGCAGTAAAATGGACCATGGAGGACAGGAGGAAGGGGATAGGGGCATGGCATGTGGACAGGCAGAGTGGAGATGGCAGGGACAGGTTACAGTCATCTGACAATGCTAGGCAGGTGGGAGGGGAGTGGCAGCTCAACAGAACACTCAGAGTAGATAGGAGTGGCAGGTCCATAGAACATGGTGGGCAAAAAGGATGGAGCAGGGGCATGCACAAAGACATCGGAGAGCAGGGGGAAGGAGAATAGGGGCAGCAAGTTAAGCACAGAGGCTAAGCAGGAGGTCAATGATGGCCCATAGAATTGGGCAATGGAGGGCAGGAGGAGTGGACTGGTACATCATGCTAAATGGAGGGCAGTGGCAGCACATTAGACCATGCATGGCAGGAGAGAGGAGGCTAGTCCATGGATTCAGACAACAGAGGATAGGGAGGGGGTGGATGGGGCGGATGGGGCAGCAAGCTAACTGTTCAGAGAAGGTGGGTATTAGGAACTTTATTGTTTTTAAAATGTGTGTCTGTGCGAACTACTTAAAATATGAACAAGTATGCAGCATAATCTCACTTTTATTCAGGAAGAGAGGACGTTTGTGACTGTGACTCCGGGCTCAATTGGCAGAAACACCCCCTGACCCTCCACCCCATCGCAAAATGTAATGCCCGTGAAAAGGGTAGGTGGACGCAGTGTTATATAGAACATAGTCCTGAGAGCACGATTGAAAATGAAAACTAGATATAGTATATGGTATAAACTATGCACCAAAAAGTATGATATAAGATGAACTGGGGCGTGAAATATAATATGCAATACATTGTGCGCAATGGCAGATTCATTGGAGAGCGCGAGATAGCACAGGCACTAGCGCGTGCTATGCGATATGCGCCTTGGAGTGTAATATGCACAGGGCAGTGTTGTGTAACCTAACTAGTCTCTAAAGTTGTGATATAAAATATGTGCTGGGGAGTGTAACGTTGCATATGCACTTTGACAAAGATATGGATCCCAGATTGTAATATGTATGGTATAACGCTGTGCGTTATAACATAGGCATCGAGGAAGGCACATTAGATGGAGCAATATAACCCGTGCGAAGGCAAGTGTGGCATGACATATTCACGGGGTGGTGTTACCGTGCACATGGGCTAGAGAGTGTCATAGCATACGCACTAGCTGGTGGAATACAGCACAGATGTGTGTGGCACTCGGCGGGCACTGGTGGGTGTAACACAGCATTGGGCTCAGCCAGGAGCACGCTGTGACTCTCGAGTGAGCTTCGTCTCATTTCCAGAGAGTAAAATAAAAAGTATTACACATCCGGCGGTGGATGTGTGTTTTATCAACCGTGAGGGGGGTTTCTTGCATAGTTTGGTCGAATTTTTGTCGAATCCCCTTTGAATGGCTTGGTGTGCATGTGTATTAAATGTGCCCGTCAATAGCTACCCATGTTTGTATAAATAAACGACAAGGGTGTCTACTTGGAGAGTACCCACCGGCGGGGGCGCCGGGATTAGGCACGGTAGGGCGTCAGACACGTCAGAGCTTCACTAGCGGTGTAAATACATTCCACGTGGATTCATTGTATGCATAGTCGCCTCTTAATAAATATCACGCAAATCGTCATGGTGATAGGTACATACGGTTTGTCCAGCATGTCCTAGGTGTTTCTATATATATATTTTTTTTAAATAATAAAAAACAAAGGCCGGCCCCGGGGGATGGGGTCCCTGGGGCCATAAGTGGCCTGAGTAAGGGGGCAACGCAGCCCCCCTCCTAAAGATTTCTTTTTAAAAAGGCCATGACCCGGGGGTTGGGGTCCCCGGGGCTGATTAAGGCCTTGGGAGGGGGGCCACGCGGCCCCCTTCCAAATTAATTTTTGTCAACAAAAACAATTAGGGTGCAGGCCCTGGGGGATGGGACCCCAGGGCCAATAAATTAGAAAAAGAAGGGGGGCCACACAGCCGTCCTTCTTAAAAAAATTAAATAAATAAAAGACCGGCATCGTGCCGGAGGCCACGCCCCCTCCTTGCAGCACTCTGCAAACGCGCCCCCTGGCCAGTTGTAAGTTGGGGAATTAATTCCCCTTCAATACTGAGGGTCCCTGAGGGCCAACTAGCCCAACAGGTATCTCCAGTATGCGCCAGGGAGCTGCGTTGCAGACAGGTGTTCTGAGGCCACGCCCCTTTATACACCTTTATGCAACGCAGCTCTGTGGCGCTTACTGGAGGTACCTAGTGGGCTAGTTTGACCCTAGGGACCCTTAGGATTCAAGGGGACTTAATCTCTCAACTTAGAACAGCCACAGGGCGCGTTTACACAGTGGTGAAGGGAGGGGACGGGGCCTGAGGTGACGTGTGCAAACACGCCCTGTGGCGCGTTTTAAGTTGGGGAAATAATTCCCTTTCAATCCTGAGGGACCCTGGGGGCCAACTAGCCCACCAGGTGCTTCCAGTAAGCGCCACTGCTCTGCGTTGCAGAGAGGTGGTGCAGGCCGTGCCCCTTTTTACGCCTCTCTGCAATGGCGCTTACTGGACATACCTAGTGGGCTATTTTGCCCCTAGGGACCCTCAGGATTCAAGGGGACTTCATCTCCCAACTTAAAACGGCCACAGGGCGTGTTTGCACAGTGGGGAAGGGAGGGGACGGGACCTGAGGTGACGTGTGCAAACACGCCCTATGGCTCGTTTTAAGTTGGGGAAATAATTCCCCTTCAATCCTGAGGGCCCCTGGGGGCTAACTAGCCCACCAGGTGCTTCCAGTAAGCGCCACTGAGCTGCATTGCAGAGACGTGGTCCAGGCAGTGCCACTTTTTACACCTCTCTGCAACGCAGCTCTGTGGCGCTTACTGGAGGTACCTAGTGGGCTAGTTGGACCCTAGGGACCCTCAGGATTCAAATGAACTTAATCTCCCAACTAAAAATGGCCACAGGGAGGGGACGGGGCCTGAGTTAACGTGTGCAAACACACCCTGTGGCATGTTTTAAGTTGGGGAAATAATTCCCCTTCAATCCTGAGGGACCCTGGGGGCCAACTAGCCCACCAGGTGCTTCCAGTAAGCGCCACTGCGCTGCGTTGCAGAGAGGTGGTCTAGGCCGTGCCCCTTTTTACATCTCTCTGCAACGCAGCTCTGTGGTGCTTACTGGAGGTACCTAGTGGTCTAGTTGGACCCTAGGGACCCTCAGGATTGAAGGGGACTTAATCTCCCAACTTAAAACGGCCACAGGGCGTGTTTACACAGTGGGGAAGGGAGGGGACGTGGCCTGAGGTGACGCGTGCAAACACACCCTGTGGCACGTTTTAAGAGGTAGTTTTAATCCCCTGCCCTATTATATACTAGGGGCTTACAGAGGAGGTCATGCTAATCACAGGGGGACCCCAATGCAGAGTGTTCCCTAGTGTATGTAGGTGTTTTCACTGTATTCTGAGTGTCTTTTAACATAGCACTGGCTCTAGGACTGGTTAGTCAGCCTCAGTTACCACCAGTATCCGTCTGAAAAAGTTGAGGGTACAGGATGATTTTGCAACAAGGCTTCTTTCTGCTCTTCTGTTTGTTCTTTCTGCACGTTATCCTTCTTCCTGCACTTTTCTTCATCTTTGAGGACTTCTGTTGCTTCTTTCTGCATTTCTTTTTTTTCTTTGTGTGTTTTTTCTTCTTTCTTCACATGTCCTATCTCTGTAGGCATAGTTAGAAATTAGCATTTAAAAAAACTTTGAAATTCACTGAAAAAAACATAGGTTTCAGGCACGTTATAGTTAGGAATTAGCATTTAAAAAACCTTAAAAATTCACTGAAAAAAACATAGGTTTCAGGGGCGTTATAGTTAGCTGGACTTTTCACTCGTACAAAACCATTGAAATTCCCCCGTTATAGTTAGTTCAGCTAACTGTAACGCGCACACCCGCAATGCACTGCTGATGACGTCACATATTACATCACTCATGACATGGTCAGTGACATCACTCATGACATCACTGATGACATCTCAAATGACATCACTGATGACATCATCCTTGTGATAGAGTGGCAGACCTCCTCTCCCCCTAATATAACCTTTGATACACACATTCAAAAATAGAAACTAAAATTTTCAAAACAATGGACATACCAATATCAGTTACAACAACCTATTCAGTAATTCTAAGATCCACATACACATCCACTCATTCACCAACAGTCCTATACAGTCACTCATACATGTACTCACTCATCATATGTACTCATACACCTATACATCCTGTTACACAACGCCACTCATCCATAGAGTTACTCACACACATAGTCTCTCATGCTAATAAAGAATCAAACATCCATTTACTTGCATATATAGTTATACACACACCACCACACTTACTTCTACAGAAACTTACACATACTTAATCTTTTAAACAATCACTTATAGAAACACATACTTATTCATACAGGAACTCTTCCAATCTCTCACTCTCACATATACTCACTTATATATACCAATAGTCACATATACTAGTTTAAAACATATGTAGTTACTCATAAAGACACTATTGAGACAGTCATTCACTCACTAACACACCCATGCACACACTCATCCACCCATACAGTCCTGCACACATGCTGTCTTCAACACATACAAACAGTGAGTCACTCATTCATGCACCTATGCACTACGTAATACCCCCCACCGAACCATACAGACACTCAGACACTCATACTGATACTCAAAAAAACAACTAATAACCTATATAGACACTCATGTAGCTACTCACCAACCCATGCAGCCACTTATACACAAAGTGAGAGACTGATACAGATATTTACATATTTAAACATTACTCACTAAG
Organism: Triturus cristatus; assembly: GCF_964204655.1. Lineage (NCBI taxonomy): Eukaryota > Metazoa > Chordata > Amphibia > Caudata > Salamandridae > Triturus > Triturus cristatus. The sequence goes on along the minus strand of NC_140593.1, from coordinate 312,208,077 downwards.
CCATGTATTCACTAAGATACACTTAATCAGTCAGTTATACAATCAATTTTTCAAAAACAAATCATCCATTTAGACACTTATATACCCATTTATTCTTCCATCGACCTTGAGATATACATATATAAAACATATGTAATGTTCAGAAAAACATACATTCACTGGATGATGTCATCAGTGATGTCATTTGAGATGTCATCAGTGATGTCATGAGTGATGTCACTGACCATGTCATGATTGATGTAATATGTGACGTCATCAGCAGTGCATTGCGGGCGCGCAAGTTATAGTTAGCTGAACTAACTATAACGGGGGAATTTCAATGGTTTTGTATGGGTGAAAAGTCCAGCTAACTATAACGCCCCTGAAACCTATGGTTTTTTCAGTGAAGTTTTAAGGTTTTTTAAATGCTAATTTCTAACTATAATGTGCTTGAAACCTATGGTTTTTTCAGTGAATATATATATACTTAAAACAACAAGAGGTTTCAGGGACAGTATAGTAAGGAATTAGCATTTAAAAAACCTTAGCTATTCATTGAAAAAAACACAAGTGTCAGAGAGGTTATAGTTAGGACATTTCACTCGTACAAACCCATAGAAATTCAGCTTTTATAGTTGGCTGAGCTAACTATAACTCGCTCCCCTGCAATGCACTGCAGATGACCTCACATATTACATCACTCATGACATGGTCAGTGCCATCACTGATGACATCACTCATGACATCTCAAATAACATCACTGATGACATCATCCAGTGACTGAGTGTTTCTAAAAAGTTTAAGAATGTTATATATATATATATATATATATATATATATGTTGGATTTATATAGTCTTTCTATATATAGTCTTTCTTTCAACAAATGTTCAGGATAGATCTACATAGTTGATAACATGTCTTCTATGTTTATGATTTGTAACCCGGAAATGCATCTTTAAAAAGAGATGGCTGCCATTGTTTCAATGTATGACTTTTTGACAAAGACGGTGTGTCGAAACGCGTCAAAGTCAATAAATACTCTTGCTGAATAACATCCTGAGTGCAACTGGTTCTTGCGTTGTGCGCAGCGTAAGCTTTTCACATCTATATATATATATATATATATATATATATATATATATATATATATATATATATTCGCCAGTAGGTAGTTATAGTTAGGACCTATTATCCATAGGAAATCCGCAACATTCTATTTGGAATAACTTTGGCGCCGGTTGACGAATCTTCGCGAAATTTTCAAAACTGGTAGGGTGCTCCGGTCCGCTTCTATCCTGAACGTCTCGGGGTGATTTGTCAAACGGGGGCTGAGAAAAAAGGGGGTCCCAAAACGTGTTTTCCCCATGCAATTTTCCATAGGAACCGTTAATCGCAGCTACAGCCCGAACTGCTGAACGGAATTACACCAAATTTGGCAGAAAGGTAGCCCTTGGTTCAATCTCGTGCCTTTTGCTTAAATGGTGTAAATCCATTCAGTAGTTCCTGAGAAAATCAAAAGTAAAATCATAGATATATCTATGGGGGCGGTGGATCCGCGCACCCTACCGAGCACGAGCTGGATGCTAATTGGCTGTCAACACTCCAAACAAGGAAGTGTTGGCAGCCATCTTGTGCCTCGGTAGAACTGAGGCACAAGAAAGCACAAAAACAAATGCGCAGAACGCAAAAAGGGGGCAGGGTAGAAACACCCTGACCCCTTAAGCTTGCTGAAAAATCGGCAAAATCCGCTCAGGGTGCGCGGATCTTGCCGATAAAAAAAAACGAAGTGCGGTCTCCCGCGCTTTGATGCTAATTAGCCCCAGGAGGGGGGCCAAGTCCCGGGGGCATTTGGAAAAAAAAGTGTGGGAGGGCCAATCCCCCCACACTGGCCCAGGGACCGCCACCCCCCGGGGCAAAGTATAAATCATTGCGGGGTAACACGCCCCCCCGCAGCCCCGGGGTCCGCCACCCCCTGAGGCTTAAAAGTTTAATGATGGGGCCTCTAAGGCCCCCCCGAGCCCCGGGAACCGCCACCCCCAGGGCTCGACTTTATTGAAATTGCAGGGGGGCACACAGCCTTCCCCCGCAGCCCCGGGGACCACCACCCCCGGGCCTTAAAAGTTTAATGATGGGGGGCCTCTAAGACCCCCGAGCCCCGGGGACCGCCACCACCGGGGCTCTACTTTATTGAAATTGCGGGGGGCACACACACCCCCCGCAGCCCCAGGGAACGCCACCCCCAGGGCTTTTTTAAAATAAATAAATACCCCGGGGACCGCCACCTCCTCTTGGCACTAAAGATTGAAATTGGGGGGTCCGTGACGGACCCCCCAGCCCCGGGGACCACCACCCCCCGGGGCTTTGTAAAATATGGGCGGGGGGCCCCCCTCCTGGAGCCATTGATGGCCCTGGGGACTCCCACCCCCCAGTGCCGGCTCCTGCAGTGTCCCGGGGTGCCCACCCCCGGGACCCTGTAGTTTGCAAAGAAAGGGCGGGAGCCTTGAGGCTACCGCCCTGTCATTGCAAACTGCTTTGCTTCATTGAAGCGAGAGCAGGGAAACCTGCTCTCTCTTCAATGAGGCAAAGCAGATTGCTTTTCCACATGGGAGCAGCATGTTAGCTGCTCCCCATGTGGAAAAGCAATGCCGGCTCCCGCAGGACGCGGGGAGCCGGCTGGGACTGTGGGGGGATTGGGGACCCCCCACGGTACCCAAAGGAGAAGGCCAGCCCCGGGGGATGGGGTCCCCGAGGCTACAAGTGGCCCGGAAAGGGGGGCCACGCGGCCCCCTCACCCAAAAGTAAAAATAAAAAAAAAAATAGAAAGGCCGGTCCCGGGCGATGGGGTCCCCAGGGCCAGAAGTGGCCTGGGAGGGGGGCCACGCGGATCCTCTCCCCAACAGTTCAAAAATTAAAAAAATTTTAAAAAAGGAAAAGGCCATGCCCCGGGGGATGGGGTCCCCGGGGCTGACGAAGGCCTCGGGAGGGGAGCCACACGGCCCCCTTCCACATTTTTTTAATTAAAAAAAAAAATTAAGAGGGCAGGCCCTGGGGGATGGGGTCCCCAGGGCCAAAAGAATAGAAAAAGAAGGGGGGCTACACAGCCCCCCTCCTAAAAAAAATTAACTAAAAAAAGACCAGCCACGCCCCCTCCTTTCATCACTCTGCAAATGCGCCCCCTGGCACGTTTGCAGAGGGGGAATGAATTCCCCTTGAATACTGGGGGTCCCTGGGGGCCAACTAGCCCACCAGGAACCTCCAGGATGCGCCAGGGGGCTGCGTTGCAGAGAGGTGTTCTGAGGCCACGCCCCTTTCTACACCTCTCTGCAACGCAGCTCTGTGGCGCTTATTGGAGGTACCTAGTGGGCTAGTTTGACCCTAGGGACCCTTAGGATTGAAGGGGAGTTAATCTCTCAACTTAGAACGAACACAGGGTGCGTTACTTACCAGTAACTTGTATTTCCTTCCATAGGAATTCATTTTCTGGTTTTCACCAGAAAAGTTTCTAAGTGTCTATTTTCTACAAATATTCCTTAAAAATCGCCTGTATGACTTAAATGCATTCTTTCAACTGTTTACAGGAGATTCACCAGTGCTGGATCCAGGATCCACCACTGAGTAAGAAAAAGTACTAATTACCTGCTCAGTGAATTCCCTCCCATAGGATAACATTGGTGATTCTTTGTGAAAAGGTTTCTAAGTGTCAACTTTAAAAATACAATAATATTTCTTAAAAATCACTACTGTAACCAAAACGCTTTTACTCAACTGTTTACAGGAGATGTCCCAGGACTGAATCTAGGATCAGTCCTGTGGTTAGAAAAGTAATCCATAAAGTAACTAACTGCATTTAACTAGAAATTCTCATTGAGCTCAATGTTGCTTTGTGTTTGAAATTGTGTTGCCCATTGCAATAACTGTAACTACTGTACTTAAAAGTCTATTGCCTATTTGCAAAGTATTTAAACTAAAGTCATTCATTCTGAGAAAGTATACTTTGTAATGTAATGTATAATGTAATTATAATGTAATTTAAAAAATAAAATATCTAAAAATAAATAGTTTAAAAAAATGTAGTAAATCAGTATCAAAAAAATGAATATAACAATTAATACATTTAAAAATTGTCATTTACAAAACCTTTGAAAATTCACTGAAAAAACCATAGGTTTCAGGGGCGTTATAGTTAGGAATTAGCATTTAAAAAACCTTAGAAATTCACAGAAAAAACCATAGGTTTCAGGGGTGTTACAGTTAGCTGTTAGCTGGATATTTCGCTCATACAAAATCATAGAAATTCCTCCGTTATAGTTAGTTCTACTAGCTATGACTCGCGCGCCCGCAATCCACTGCTGATGATGTCACATATTACATAATTCATGACATGGTCAGTGACATCACTGATGACATCACTGATGACATCTCAAATGACATCACTGATGACATCACTGATGACATCATCCACGTGACAATCAGATACACCTCATCATACACTAATATAACCTTTCATCACTCACTGTAAAATACAGAGTACCATATTTGAATCCATTTGCACACCAGTACAAGTTTCTAAAACCCCATTTTAGTGATTCCTAGATCTACACACACATCTAATCACTTACCTATAGATTCAGTCATACATGCTGTCAATGATCAATAGAACACTATCAAATATACTTATATACCTATATCGACATTACACATCAGCACACATCCTATTCACTTATGCAGTCATCCTACTCACTTATGCAAACAATGGATCACACTTACATTTACTCAGCTACACACTTATACACACACCACTTCATTTATTCAGTAACTCATACTTAGTGTGTTATAAAATCACTATTACAAGTATACAGTTATCCATACAGTCACTCATACAATCACTGAGTCTTATGTATACTTATTTATATACAACAACTGTCACATACACTGTTCTTTATTTTTCTAGTTTGTTGGACATGTACCATTGAGAGAGATATTTCCTTATCACCAGACCAACACCCATAAAGATATTCACTCACCCAAACAACTGTTATAACATGTCGTCTTAACCTCATATACCTAATGAATCAAATATTCACACATCTTTGGGCAGTCACACCCCCCACCGAACCACACACACATTCGCTCTCCCATACAAATACTCAATTAACTAATCAATAACTAATATAGACTTTCACGTAGCTAGTAACCAACTGGTGCAGCAGTTTACACAACAACTGACAAAGTGAGACAGATATTCACACAGTTTAGTCACTATCCAATATATTTAGTGAAACACTATAAATTAGTCAAGTAAAAAGTCAATCACACTAATACTAAATCGTACATCCAGATATTTATATTTATAAATCCACTCATTCTTCAATGCAGATTGCTATATATATAATACATATTTAAATTTCAAAATAAACCACATTCACTGGACGATGTCATCAGTGATGTCATTTGAGCTGTCATCAGTGGTGTCACTGACCATGTCATGAATGATTTAATATGTGACATCATCAGCTGTGGATTGCGGGCGCGCGAGTTATAGTTAGTAGAACTAACTATAACGGAGGAATTTCTATGGTTTTGTACGAGTGAAATGTCCAGCTAACTATAACACCCCTGAAACCTATGGTTTTTTCAGTGAATATATATATATATATAGATATATATTTGTGTTACAAACCCAGCTTCCTGCTCATTGTATTAGGCACACAATCCCATACACTACTAGTCCCACCATGCACTTGGGGAGGTGAATAGATTGTGTGTGATCCCACACTGCTTGCGGAGGTATCAGCTGACCTTCAGTTTAAAAGGAGACCCACCCCTAACACTAATTGCTTGGCTTCTTACTTCTGTTGGAACCTGCCTGCCTGTTCTGAACTTCTCATGAAACCCTGAGCTTTCTCCCGTCAATATTGAACTGCACATCTGCATGGAATCTCGTTTACTTCCACCTGGAGCATCGACCTGTTACGCGTTGTGAAAACGCCAACCTGAAACCTCTGCGTTAACACACCCAGCTATTAACAAAGGATTTCTCCTTCTCTGCGGCAAGACGTGCCACCCGGTACGGGGAGAACCTTCCCTCTTCATTTGGAAGTCTTTCATGCCGTGCGCTTGAAACGCGCCAAGACGTGCCACCCGGTACGGTAAAAAACTAACCATTTCATTTCAGAAGCCTTCCTCCAGGGCGTTTTGAATCTCTCCACCCGGTGCGGAAAAATAACAGCTTCCTTGTTTGCCTGGGCGCGTTCACACGGACCACAAAAAGACTTTTGCCCTGCGGACTTACGTGTGTCACTGCTGATCTCCATTTTCACCTCTTCTGGCATAAAGCTCCGGATCTTCGACTCATGCGGCAAGTAAAGACTTTGTTTATTTTTCCTTTCTTATTTCTTTTAGTCAGCGTTCTGATTACTATTAAAACAAATCCGCCTTCATGCTGAAGATATATATATCTGACGAACTTTCCGTTGATTACAAAACCTAAACCTCAGCCGGATACCTAACAGATATCCTATTGAAAGGGTGTTGAAAAGAGAACTTTAATTTTTGAAGACTACTGTTGCTATTTAGCAACCATTTGATTTTTCCCTTATTGTGAACAAAGGATTCCAGTTTGGGTGTTTCTTCTTTTCTCTTGGAACAACTTCTTCTATGAGACGATCCTCCTTCATGCCACGAGGTAAATGTGAGACCACACACAATTTGCATCAGGAGAGTACTGAGTAGAGTGCACACTATAAACACCGTTTAGCTGCCTTCTTGTTCTCCATCTAATTCTCTTCTCTCTATCTTGCAGTCTATTCTCCTGGGTTCCCTTCCTGTATCAGAACAAGGTTGTGTCTTCCCCCGGAGGTTCTGAGTCGTCTCATCGCTCCCCAGGGGTACTCTTCAGTCTCCTGTTACTCTATGTGCGGTAGCTGGGTGTACCCTAGGGGAGAGTTGGGATTCTGTCTTCGCTCCTGAGGATTGGCATTAGTAACGAAACACCTGGTCGTGACAATATGCGCCAAGGTGTATGGAAGAATGAGTGAGTGTATGACTGTCTGAATGGAGGATTTAGTAGGTGTATGACTGACTGTATAAGTGAGTGATTAAACGTGTCTTAGTGAATGCATTGGAGAATGACTAATCTGTGTGACTGTTTATCAGTCTGTAAGTTGGTGTATAAGTGGCTGCATGGGTTGGTGAGTAGCTACATTAGTATCTATATGGGTTAATGATTGGTTGTCTGGGTGCCTGAGTGTCTGTGTGGGTAGGTGGGGGTGTGTGACTTCCTGCATGGAAGTGTGAGTGGGTGATTCACTCGGTGTATGGGTTCATAAGTGCATCTGTGAGGTGCTGTATGGGTGAGTGAGTGTGCATATGGCTGTGTTGGTGAGTAAATGGACGTCTTAGTAGTATATATGTGGGTAACTAAATATGTGTAAGGCAGTATATGAGAGAGGCTGTATGGATGAGTGTGTGCTTGGGTCAGTGATTGTATAAGAGAGTATGTGTAAGTATCTGAATGAATAAGTGAGGTGGTGTGTGTATAACTGTATAGGTGAGTTAATGGTAGTGTGATTGATTCTTTGGGTGACTGACTAGGTGTATGAGTAACTCTATGGGTGAGTGGTAGTGTATGAGTCTCTGTATGGGTGTATGGGTGCATATATCAGTGGCTGTATTGATGGGTGACTGTGTGTATGAGCAACTGTATGAGTGAGTGAGTGAGTGTGTGTAGATTTATGAATCAATGAGTAGGTATGTACTAACTGGTATTGGTGTGTCTTTGGTTTCAAGAATGGTAGTCTGTATTTTAGAGTGGGCGTATGAAAGGTTATATTAGGGTGTGAAGAGGTGCATCAGATATTAAGCGGATGATGTCATCAGTGATGTTATTTGAGATGTCATCAGTGAAATCGCTGACTATGTCATGAGTGATATAATATATGACATCAGCAGTGCATTGCGGGGCACGAGTTATAGTTAGCTCAGCTAACTATAACAGCTGAATTTCTCTTGTTTTGTATGAGTGAAATGTCAGCCTAACTATAACGTCCCTGAAACCTGTGTTTTTTTTCAGTGAATATCTACATTTTCTTAAATGCTAATTCCTAACTATAATGTCCCTTAAACCTGTGGTTTTTTTCAATGACTTTCTAAAAAATTTAAATGCTAATTTCAATCTATGCCTACATAGGTAGGACATGTACAGTAAGAGGTAGAAAGGTGCAGAAAGAAGCAAGAGAACTGCAGAAAAATGCAAGAGAGGTGCAGAAAGAGGAAGAAAGATGCAGAAAGAAACAGCAAAATACAGAAAGAGGCAACAGAGGTCCGGAAAGAGGAAGAAAGGTGCAAAAAGGAGCAAGAGAAATGCAGAAATAAGCAGCAGAGGTGCAGAAAGAGGCCTGCTTCGACTGTACCTTACCACAGACTCATATGAAGTAGCCTAATCACCAATCCTTCTCCCAAGATGTGTTAAACCTCATTTTCTCTTGAAAGTTCACTATTCACCGACTGCTCAGAATGTTAGGCCTACCAAATGTCAAACAGCAATCCTAACCATATCACTGTTGTAAGTCTGACCAAGTTTGTAAAGGTATGCATGTGTGTGTCTCTGCTTTTACCCAGTGACATGTTACATAAAAATAAGCATACAAATACTTGAATACCTGGGTTTTCAAACAGCATACTCTGTATATGTGTGTACAAAAGTTTTGAAGCAAGTGAAGTGCAGAAAGAATCAACAGAGGTGCAGAAAGAGGGAAGGGGGGTGCGGAAAGAGGCAAGAGAAGTGCAGAAAGAAGCAACAGACATGCAGAAAGAGGCAAGTGAAGTGCAGAAAGAGGCAACATAGGTGCAGAAACAGACAGGAGAGGTGCAGAAAGCGGCAAAACAACTGCAGAAACAGGCAAGAGAAGTGCAGAAACAGGCAAGAGAAGGGCTAAAAGAAGCAAAAGAGGTGTAGAAAGAATCAAGGGAAGTGATGAAAGAGACAAGAGAGTTGCAGAAAGAAACAAGAGAGGTGCATAAAAAAGCAAGAGAAGTGCAGAAAGAGGCTAGTGAGGTGCAGAAAGAGGCAAGAGAAGTGCAGAAAGAGGCAAGAGAAGTGCAGAAACAGGCAAGTGAGGTGCAGAAACAGGCAAGAGTGGTGCAGAAAGGGGCAAGAGAAGTGCAGAAAGAAGCAACAGAGGTGTAGAAGGAGGCAGGGGAGGTGCAGAAAGAGGCAAATGTTGCAGAAACAGGCAAGAGAGGTGCTGAAAGAGGAAAGAGGGGTCCAGAAAGAAGCAACAGGGGTGCAGAAAAAAGCAAGAAAGAGGCAGACAAAAAAGCAAGAGGAGTGCAGAAAGAACCAACAGAGGTGCAGAAAGGGGCAAAAGGAGTGAAGAAAGAGGCAAGCGGAGTTCAGAAAGAAGCAACAGAGGTGCAGAACGAGGCAGGAGAACTGCAGAAAGAGGCAGGAGAGCTGCAGAAAGAGAGAACAGGGGTGCGGACAGAGGCAAGAGAGGTACAGAAAAAGGGAAGATGGATGCAGAAAGAGGCAAAAGGGGTGCACACATTTGCAAGAGATGTACAGAAAGAAGCAAGAGCGGTGCAGAAAGAACCAAGAGAGGTGCAGAAAGAGGCAAGAGGGGTGCAGAAGGAGGCAACAGAAGTGCAGAAAGAAGCAAAAGAGGTGCAGAAAGAAGCAAGAGAACTGCAGAAAGAGGAAAGAGAGGTGCACAAAGAGGCAAGAGATGTGCACAAAGAGGGAAGAAGGGTGCACAAAGAGGCAAGGTACAGAAACAGGCAGGAGAGGTGCAGAAAGAGGGTACAGGGGTGCACAAAGAGGGAAGAGGGGTGTAGAAAGAGGCAAGAGGGGTGCAGAAACAAGCAAGTGAGGTACAGAAAGAGGCAACAGTGGTGCAGAAAGAGGCACCAGAGGAACAGCAACAGGCAGGAGAGGTGCAGAAAGAGGATGCAGAAAGAAGCAAGAGGGTACAGGAAGAGGGGGTACAGAAAGAGGAAAGAGTGGTACAGAAAGAGGCAGACAGGTACAGAAACAGGCAAGAGAAGTTCAGAAAGAGGCAAGGGAAGTGCAGAAAGAAGCAACAGAGGTGTAGAAAGAAGCAGGAGAAGTGATGAAGGAGACAAGAGAGTTGCACTACAGAAAAAGCAAGAGAGATGCAGACAAAGGCTAGAGAAGTGCAGAAAGAACAAATGGAGGTGCAGAAAGAGGCAAGAGGGGTACAGAAGGAGGCAAGTGAGGTACAGAAACAGGCAAGAGGGGTGCAGAAAGAGGCAAACGAAGTGCCGAAAGTAGCAACAGAGGTGCAGAAGGAGGCAAGACAACTACAGAAAGAGGCAAGAGAGTTGCAGAAACAGGAAAGAGAGGTGCAGAAAGAGGCAAGAGAACTACAGAAAAAGCAAGAGAGATGCAGAAAAAGGCAGGAGAAGTGCAGAAAGAACCAATGGAGGTGCAGAAAGAAGTATTAGAGGTGCATACAGAAGCAACACAGGTACAGAAAGAAGCAAGATAAGTGCAGAAAGAAGCAACAGAGGTGCAGAAAGAGGCAAGAGAAGTGCAAAAAGAAGCAACAGAAATGCAGAAAGAGGCAAGAAAACTGCAGAAAGAGGCAAGAGTGGTCCAGGAACAGGCAACAGAGGTGCAGGCAGAGGGAAGACGGTGCAGAAAGAAGCAAGAGAGGTAGAGAAAGGAGCAAGTGAGGTGCAGAAAGAGGCAAGAGAGGTCCAGGAACAGGCAACAGAGGTGCAGAAAGAGGCAAAAGGGGTGCAGAAAGAAGCAAAAGGGGTGCCGAAAAAAGCAAGAGAAGTTCAGAAAGGAGCAAGTGAGGTGCAGAAAGAGGCAAGAGAGGTACAGAAAGAGGCAAGAGAGGTGCAGAAAGAGGCTACAGAAAGAGGCAAGAGAAGTGCAGAAAGAAGCAAGTGAGGTACAGAAACAGGCAAGACGGGTGCAGAAAGGGGCAAGAGAAGTGCAGAAAAAGGAAGAAAGGTACACAAAGAAGCAAGAGAAATGCAGAAAGAGGCAAGTGAGGTACAGAAAGAGGCAAAAGAAGTGCAGAAAGAGGCAAGAGAAGTGCAGAAAGGCAAGAGAAGTGCAGAAAGAGGCAATAAAGGTACAGAAAGAGGCAAGTGAGGTACAGAAAGAGGCAAGAGGGGTACAGAAAGAAGCAACAGAGGCACAGAACGAGGCAGGAGAACTGCAGAAAGAGGATAGAGAGCTGCAGAAACAGGTAAAAGAGGTGTAGAAAGAGAGAACAGGGGTGCAGACGGAGGCAAGAGAGGTGCAGAAAGAGGGAAGAGAGGTGCAGAAAGGGGCAAGAGAAGTGCAGAAAGAAGCAACAGAGGTGCAGAAGGAGGCAGGAGAACTGCAGAAAGAGGCAAGAGAATTGCAGAAGCAGGCAAGAGAGATGCCAAAAGAGGAAAGAGGGGTCCAGTGAGAGGCAAGAGGGGTGCAGAAGAAAGAAATAGAAATGTGGAAAAAAGCAAGAGAAGTGAAGAAAGAACCAACGGAGGTGCAGAAAGAGGCAACAGGGGTGCAGAAAGAGGCAAGAGAAGTGCAGAAAAAAGCAATAGAAGTGCAGAACGAGGCAAGAAAACTGCAGAAAGAGGCAACACTGGTGCAGAAAGAGGCGAAACAGGTACAGAAACAAGCAAGAGAAGTGCATAAAGAGGCAAGAGAAATGCAGAAAGAAGCAACAAAGATAGATAGATAGATAGACAGATAGATAGATAGATAGATAGATAGATAGATAGATAGATAGATAGATAGATAGACAGACAGACAGACAGACAGACAGACAGACAGACAGACAGACAGACAGACAGACAGACAGATAGATAGATAGATAGATAGATAGATAGATAGATAGATAGATAGATAGATAGATAGATAGCAACCACACACACACGGGGTAAAGCCCTGCGTTGTAATGTAATGTCGGTTATTCATTTATTGTATCATTCCACCCTCTAGGAAGTGCTTCCATTGGAACGTACTTGCCCACTATTTTACATCTGAAAGGTATACTCAATCATCAACCTCTTTGACATTCAAGTCTTTATTTTTTGATTTATTCTGCACAGAAAGCAGTCTGTTTACACCACCTGTTTCCCAAGATGGTAAAACCAATTGGTCTATCATTAACGAGCTGAACTGCATTTTCGCCAGTAGCACATGCAAACATAATTTGTTCCTACCGGCATTTACATGCTTTAAACATTAAAGTTAGATTCACTGGCGTTGCCATATCATTGCCTGTTAAGTATCAATTTTTAACACATATACAAATAAAGATAAACAGTGTACACTTTTTTGTCAGTAGTTTGTTTGAGGCACAGCTGTGTGTAGATTTGACAGATTGCAAATATAGTAACCACTGCAGACAAAAAATAAGGCAACCTATTTTTCTCTGCTGTACATGTGACTAAGATGCCCAAAAGTGGCTGCCTGGAATTGGGCTATCTGAATGAATAAGTGAGGTGGTGTGTGTATAACTGTATAGGTGAGTTAATGGTAGTGTGATTGATTCTTTGGGTGACTGACTAGGTGTATGAGTAACTCTATGGGTGAGTGGTGGTGTATGAGTCTCTGTATGGGTGTATGGGTGCATATATCAGTGGCTGTATTGATGGGTGACTGTGTGTATGAGTGACTGTATGAGTGAGTGAGCGAGTGTGTGTAGATTTATGAATCAATGAGTAGGTATGTACTAACTGGTATTGGTGTGTCTTTGGTTTCAAGAATGGTAGTCTGTATTTTAGAGTTGGCGTATGAAAGGTTATATTAGGGTGTGAAGAGGTGCATCAGATATTAAGCGGATTATGTCATCAGTGATGTCATTTGAGATGTCATCACTGATATCGCTGACTATGTCATGAGTGATATAAAATATGACATCAGCAGTGCATTGCGGGGCACGAGTTATAGTTAGCTCAGCTAACTATAACAGCTGAATTTCTCTTGTTTTGTATGAGTGAAATGTCAGCCTAACTATAACGTCCCTGAAACCTGTGTTTTTTTTTCAGTGAATATCTACGTTTTTTTTTTAATGTTAATTCCTAACTATAACGTCCCTAAAACTTCTGTTTTTTTCAGTGAATATCTACATTTTTTTAAATGCTAATTCCTAACTATAATGTCCCTTAAACCTGTGGTTTTTTTCAATGACTTTCTAAAAAATTTTAAATGCTAATTTCAATCTATGCCTACATAGGTAGGACATGTACAGTAAGAAGTAGAAAGGTGCAGAAAGAAGCAAGAGAACTGCAGAAAAATGCAAGAGAGGTGCAGAAAGAGGAAGAAAGATGCAGAAAGAAGCAGCAAAATACAGAAAGAGGCAACAGAGGTCCGGAAAGAGGAAGAAAGGTGCAAAAAGGAGCAAGAGAAATGCAGAAATAAACAGCAGAGGTGCAGAAAGAGGCCTGCTTCGACTGTACCTTACCACAGACTCATATGAAGTAGCCTAATCACCAATCCTTCTCCCAAGATGTGTTAAACCTCATTTCTCTTGAAAGTTCACTATTCACCGACTGCTCAGAATGTTAGGCCTACCAAATGTAAAACAGCAATCCTAACCATATCACTGTTGTAAGTCTGACCAAGTTTGTAAAGGTATGCATGTGTGTGTCTCTGCTTTTACCCAGTGACATGTTACATAAAAATAAGCATACAAATACTTGAATACCTGGGTTTTCAAACAGCATACTCTGTATATGTGTGTACAAAAGTTTTGAAGCAAGTGAAGTGCGGAAAGAATCAACAAAGGTGCAGAAAGAGGGAAGAGGGGTGCGGAAAGAGGCAAGAGAAGTGCAGAAAGAAGCAACAGACATGCAGAAAGAGGCAAGTGAAGTGCAGAAAGAGGCAACATAGGTGCAGAAACAGACAGGAGAGGTGCATAAAGCGGCAAAACAGGTGCAGAAACAGGCAAGAGAAGTGCAGAAACAGGCAAGAGAAGGGCTAAAAGAAGCAAAAGAGGTGTAGAAAGAATCAAGGGAAGTGATGAAAGAGACAAGAGAGTTGCAGAAAGAAACAAGAGAGGTGCATAAAAAAGCAAGAGAAGTGCAGAAAGAGGCTAGTGAGGTGCAGAAAGAGGCAAGAGAAGTGCAGAAAGAGGCAAGAGAAGTGCAGAAACAGGCAAGTGAGGTGCAGAAACAGGCAAGAGTGGTGCAGAAAGGGGCAAGAGAAGTGCAGAAAGAAGCAACAGAGGTGTAGAAGGAGGCAGGGGAGGTGCAGAAAGAGGCAAATGTTGCAGAAACAGGCAAGAGAGGTGCTGAAAGAGGAAAGAGGGGTCCAGAAAGAAGCAACAGGGGTGCAGAAAAAAGCAAGAAAGAGGCAGACAAAAAAGCAAGAGGAGTGCAGAAAGAACCAACAGATGTGCAGAAAGGGGCAAAAGGAGTGAAGAAAGAGGCAAGCGGAGTTCAGAAAGAAGCAACAGAGGTGCAGAACGAGGCAGGAGAACTGCAGAAAGAGGCAGGAGAGCTGCAGAAAGAGAGAACAGGGGTGCGGACAGAGGCAAGAGAGGTACAGAAAAAGGGAAGATGGATGCAGAAAGAGGCAAAAGGGGTGCACACATTTGCAAGAGATGTACAGAAAGAAGCAAGAGCGGTGCAGAAAGAACCAAGAGAGGTGCAGAAAGAGGCAAGAGGGGTGCAGAAGGAGGCAACAGAAGTGCAGAAAGAAGCAAAAGAGGTGCAGAAAGAAGCAAGAGAACTGCAGAAAGAGGAAAGAGAGGTGCACAAAGAGGCAAGAGATGTGCACAAAGAGGGAAGAAGGGTGCACAAAGAGGCAAGGTACAGAAACAGGCAGGAGAGGTGCAGAAAGAGGGTACAGGGGTGCACAAAGAGGGAAGAGGGGTGTAGAAAGAGGCAAGAGGGGTGCAGAAACAAGCAAGTGAGGTACAGAAAGAGGCAACAGTGGTGCAGAAAGAGGCACCAGAGGAACAGAAACAGGCAGGAGAGGTGCAGAAAGAGGATGCAGAAAGAAGCAAGAGGGTACAGGAAGAGGGGGTACAGAAAGAGGAAAGAGTGGTACAGAAAGAGGCAGACAGGTACAGAAACAGGCAAGATAAGTTCAGAAAGAGGCAAGGGAAGTGCAGAAAGAAGCAACAGAGGTGTAGAAAGAAGCAGGAGAAGTGATGAAGGAGACAAGAGAGTTGCACTACAGAAAAAGCAAGAGAGATGCAGAAAAAGGCTAGAGAAGTGCAGAAAGAACAAATGGAGGTGCAGAAAGAGGCAAGAGGGGTACAGAAGGAGGCAAGTGAGGTACAGAAACAGGCAAGAGGGGTGCAGAAAGAGGCAAACGAAGTGCAGAAAGTAGCAACAGAGGTGCAGAAGGAGGCAAGACAACTACAGAAAGAGGCAAGAGAGTTGCAGAAACAGGAAAGAGAGGTGCAGAAAGAGGCAAGAGAACTGCAGAAAAAGCAAGAGAGATGCAGAAAAAGGCAGGAGAAGTGCAGAAAGAACCAATGGAGGTGCAGAAAGACGTATTAGAGGTGCATACAGAAGCAACACAGGTACAGAAAGAAGCAAGATAAGTGCAGAAAGAAGCAACAGAGGTGCAGAAAGAGGCAAGAGAAGTGCAAAAAGAAGCAACAGAAATGCAGAAAGAGGCAAGAAAACTGCAGAAAGAGGCAAGAGAAGTGCAGAAAGAGGCAAGAGTGGTCCAGGAACAGGCAACAGAGGTGCAGGCAGAGGGAAGACGGTGCAGAAAGAAGCAAGAGAGGTAGAGAAAGGAGCAAGTGAGGTGCAGAAAGAGGCAAGAGAGGTCCAGGAACAGGCAACAGAGGTGCAGAAAGAGGCAAAAGGGGTGCAGAAAGAAGCAAAAGGGGTGCCGAAAAAAGCAAGAGAAGTTCAGAAAGGAGCAAGTGAGGTGCAGAAAGAGGCAAGAGAGGTACAGAAAGAGGCAAGAGAGGTGCAGAAAGAGGCTACAGAAAGAGACAAGAGAAGTGCAGAAAGAAGCAAGTGAGGTACAGAAACAGGCAAGACGGGTGCAGAAAGGGGCAAGAGAAGTGCAGAAAAAGGAAGAAAGGTACACAAAGAAGCAAGAGAAATGCAGAAAGAGGCAAGTGAGGTACAGAAAGAGGCAAAAGAAGTGCAGAAAGAGGCAAGAGAAGTGCAGAAAGGCAAGAGAAGTGCAGAAAGAGGCAATAAAGGCACAGAAAGAGGCAAGTGAGGTACAGAAAGAGGCAAGAGGGGTACAGAAAGAAGCAACAGAGGCACAGAACGAGGCAGGAGAACTGCAGAAAGAGGATAGAGAGCTGCAGAAACAGGTAAAAGAGGTGTAGAAAGAGAGAACAGGGGTGCAGACGGAGGCAAGAGAGGTGCAGAAAGAGGGAAGAGAGGTGCAGAAAGGGGCAAGAGAAGTGCAGAAAGAAGCAACAGAGGTGCAGAAGGAGGCAGGAGAACTGCAGAAAGAGGCAAGAGAATTGCAGAAGCAGGCAAGAGAGATGCCAAAAGAGGAAAGAGGGGTCCAGTGAGAGGCAAGAGGGGTGCAGAAGAAAGAAATAGAAATGTGGAAAAAAGCAAGAGAAGTGAAGAAAGAACCAACGGAGGTGCAGAAAGAGGCAACAGGGGTGCAGAAAGAGGCAAGAGAAGTGCAGAAAAAAGCAATAGAAGTGCAGAACGAGGCAAGAAAACTGCAGAAAGAGGCAACACTGGTGCAGAAAGAGGCGAAACAGGTACAGAAACAAGCAAGAGAAGTGCATAAAGAGGCAAGAGAAATGCAGAAAGAAGCAACAAAGATAGAGAGATAGATAGATAGATAGATAGATAGATAGATAGACAGACAGACAGACAGACAGACAGACAGACAGACAGACAGACAGACAGACAGACAGACAGACAGACAGATAGATAGATAGATAGATAGATAGATAGATAGATAGATAGATAGATAGATAGATAGATAGATAGATAGATAGCAACCACACACACACGGGGTAAAGCCCTGCGTTGTAATGTAATGTCGGTTATTCATTTATTGTATCATTCCACCCTCTAGGAAGTGCTTCCATTGGAACGTACTTGCCCACTATTTTACATCTGAAAGGTATACTCAATCATCAACCTCTTTGACATTCAAGTCTTTATTTTTTTATTTATTCTGCACAGAAAGCAGTCTGTTTACACCACCTGTTTCCCAAGATGGTAAAACCAATTGGTCTATCATTAACGAGCTGAACTGCATTTTCGCCAGTAGCACATGCAAACATAATTTGTTCCTACCGGCATTTACATGCTTTAAACATTAAAGTTAGATTCACTGGCGTTGCCATATCATTGCCTGTTAAGTATCAATTTTTAACACATATACAAATAAAGATAAACAGTGTACACTTTTTTGTCAGTAGTTTGTTTGAGGCACAGCTGTGTGTAGATTTGACAGATTGCAAATATAGTAACCACTGCAGACAAAAAATAAGGCAACCTATTTTTCTCTGCTGTACATGTGACTAAGATGCCCAAAAGTGGCTGCCTGGAATTGGGCTATCTGAATGAATAAGTGAGGTGGTGTGTGTATAACTGTATAGGTGAGTTAATGGTAGTGTGATTGATTCTTTGGGTGACTGACTAGGTGTATGAGTAACTCTATGGGTGAGTGGTGGTGTATGAGTCTCTGTATGGGTGTATGGGTGCATATATCAGTGGCTGTATTGATGGGTGACTGTGTGTATGAGCGACTGTATGAGTGAGTGAGCGAGTGTGTGTAGATTTATGAATCAATGAGTAGGTATGTACTTACTGGTATTGGTGTGTCTTTGGTTTCAAAAATGGTAGTCTGTATTTTAGAGTTGGCGTATGAAAGGTTATATTAGGGTGTGAAGAGGTGCATCAGATATTAAGCGGATTATGTCATCAGTGATGTCATTTGAGATGTCATCACTGATATCGCTGACTATGTCATGAGTGATATAAAATATGACATCAGCAGTGCATTGCGGGGCACGAGTTATAGTTAGCTCAGCTAACTATAACAGCTGAATTTCTCTTGTTTTGTATGAGTGAAATGTCAGCCTAACTATAACGTCCCTGAAACCTGTGTTTTTTTTCAGTGAATATCTACGTTTTTTTTTTAATGTTAATTCCTAACTATAACGTCCCTAAAACTTCTGTTTTTTTCAGTGAATATCTACATTTTTTTAAATGCTAATTCCTAACTATAATGTCCCTTAAACCTGTGGTTTTTTTCAATGACTTTCTAAAAATTTTTAAATGCTAATTTCAATCTATGCCTACATAGGTAGGACATGTACAGTAAGAAGTAGAAAGGTGCAGAAAGAAGCAAGAGAACTGCAGAAAAATGCAAGAGAGGTGCAGAAAGAGGAAGAAAGATGCAGAAAGAAGCAGCAAAATACAGAAAGAGGCAACAGAGGTCCGGAAAGAGGAAGAAAGGTGCAAAAAGGAGCAAGAGAAATGCAGAAATAACAACAGAGGTGCAGAAAGAGGCCTGCTTCGACTGTACCTTACCACAGACTCATATGAAGTAGCCTAATCACCAATCCTTCTCCCAAGATGTATTAAACCTCATTTTCTCTTGAAAGTTCACTATTCACCGACTGCTCAGAATGTTAGGCCTACCAAATGTAAAACAGCAATCCTAACCATATCACTGTTGTAAGTCTGACCAAGTTTGTGAAGGTATGCATGCGTGTGTCTCTGCTTTTACCCAGTGACATGTTACATAAAAATAAGCATACAAATACTTGAATACCTGGGTTTTCAAACAGCATACTCTGAATATGTGTGTACAAAAGTTTTGAAGCAAGTGAAGTGCAGAACGAATCAACAGAGGTGCAGAAAGAGGGAAGAGGGGTGCAGAAAGAGACAAGTGAAGTGCAGAAAGAGGCAACATAGGTGCAGAAACAGAAAGGAGAGGTGCAGAAAGCGGCAAAACAGGTGCAGAAACAGGCAAGAGAAGTGCAGAAACAGGCAAGAGAAGGGCTAAAAGAAGCAAAAGAGGTGTAGAAAGAATCAAGGGAAGTGATGAAAGAGACAAGAGAGTTGCAGAAAGAAACAAGAGAGGTGCATAAAAAAGCAAGAGAAGTGCAGAAAGAGGCTAGTGAGGTGCAGAAAGAGGCAAGAGAAGTGCAGAAAGAGGCAAGAGAAGTGCAGAAACAGGCAAGTGGGGTGCAGAAACAGGCAAGAGTGGTGCAGAAAGAGGCAAGAGAAGTGCAGAAAGAATCAACAGAGGTGTAGAAGGAGGCAGGGGAGGTGCAGAAAGAGGCAAATGTTACAGAAACAGGCAAGAGAGGTGCTGTAAGAGGAAAGAGGGGTCCAGAAAGAAGCAACAGGGGTGCAGAAAAAAACAAGAAAGAGGCAGACAAAAAAGCAAGAGGAGTGCAGAAAGAACCAACAGAGGTGCAGAAAGGGGCAAAAGGAGTGAAGAAAGAGGCAAGAGGAGTTCAGAAAAAAGCAACAGAGGTGCAGAACGAGGCAGGAGAACTGCAGAAAGAGGCAGGAGAGCTGCAGAAAGAGAGAACAGGGGTGCGGACAGAGGCAAGAGAGGTACAGAAAAAGGGAAGATGGATGCAGAAAGAGGCAAAAGGGGTGCACACATTTGCAAGAGATGTACAGAAAGAAGCAAGAGCGGTGCAGAAAGAACCAAGAGAGGTGCAGAAAGAGGCAAGAGGGGTGCAGAAGGAGGCAACAGAAGTGCAGAAAGAAGCAAAAGAGGTGCAGAAAGAAGCAAGAGAACTGCAGAAAGAGGAAAGAGAGGTGCACAAAGAGGCAAGAGATGTGCACAAAGAGGGAAGAAGGGTGCACAAAGAGGCAAGGTACAGAAACAGGCAGGAGAGGTGCAGAAAGAGGGTACAGGGGTGCAGAAAGAGGGAAAAGGGGTATAGAAAGAGGCAAGAGGGGTGCAGAAAGAAGCAAGTGAGGTGCAGAAAGAGGCAACAGTGGTGCAGAAAGAGGCACCAGAGGTACAGCAACAGGCAGGAGAGGTGCAGAAAGAGGATGCAGAAAGAAGCAAGAGGGTACAGGAAGAGGGGGTACAGAAAGAGGCAAGAGTGGTACAGAGAGAGGCAGACAGGTACAGAAACAGGCAAGAGAAGTTCAGAAAGAGGCAAGGGAAGTGCAGAAAGAAGCAACAGAGGTGTAGAAAGAAGCAGGAGAAGTGATGAAGGAGACAAGAGAGTTGCAGAAAGAAACACGAGAGGTGCAGATAAAAGCAAGAGAAGTGCAGAAAAGGGAAAGTGAGGTGCAGAAGGAGGCAAGAGAGGTGCAGAAGGAGGCAAGTGAGGTGCAGAAACAGGCAAGAGGGGTACAGAAATAGGCAAGAGAACTACAGAAAAAGCAAGAGAGATGCAGAAAAAGGCAGGAGAAGTGCAGAAAGAACAAATGGAGGTGCAGAAAGAGGC
Organism: Triturus cristatus; assembly: GCF_964204655.1. NCBI lineage: Eukaryota > Metazoa > Chordata > Amphibia > Caudata > Salamandridae > Triturus > Triturus cristatus. The sequence goes on along the minus strand of NC_140593.1, from coordinate 312,187,748 downwards.
AAAAGGGGTACAGAAGGAGGCAAGTGAGGTACAGAAACAGGCAAGAGGGGTGCAGAAAGAGGCAAGAGAAGTGCAGAAAGTAGCAACAGAGGTGCAGAAGGAGGCAAGAGAACTACAGAAAGAGGCAAGAGAGTTGCAGAAACAGGAAAGAGAGGTGCAGAAAGAGGCAAGAGAACTGCAGAAAAAGCAAGAGAGATGCAGCAAAAGGCAGGAGAAGTGCAGAAAGAACCAATGGAGGTGCAGAAAGAAGTATTAGAGGTGCATACAGAAGCAAAACAGGTACAGAAAGAAGCAAGATAAGTGCGGTAAGAAGCAAAAGAGGTGCAGAAAGAGGCAAGAGAAGTGCAAAAAGAAGCTACAGAAATGCAGAAAGAGGCAAGAAAACTGCAGAAAGAGGCAAGAGAAGTGCAGAAAGAGGCAAGAGTGGTCCAGGAACAGAGGTACAGGCAGAGGAAGACGGGTGCAGAAAGAAGCAAGAGAGGTAGAGAAATGAGCAAGTGAGGTGCAGAAAGAGGCAAGAGAGGTCCAGGAACAGGCAACAGAGGTGCAGAAAGAGGCAAAAGGGGTGCAGAAAGAAGCAAAAGGGGTGCAGAAAGAAGCAAGAGAAGTGTAGAAAGGAGCAAGTGAGGTGCAGAAAGAGGCAAGAGAGGTACAGAAAGAGGCAAGTGAGGTGCAGAAAGAGGCTACAGAAAGAGGCAAGAGAAGTGCAGAAAGAAGCAAGTGAGGTACAGAAACAGGCAAGACGGGTGCAGAAAGGGGCAAGAGAAGTGCAGAAAAAGGAAGAAAGGTACACAAAGAAGCAAGAGAAATGCAGAAAAAGGCAAGTGAGGTACAGAAAGAGGCAAAAGAAGTGCAGAAAGAGGCAAGAGGGGTACAGAAAGAAGCAACAGAGGTACAGAATGAGGCAGGAGAACTGCAGAAAGAGGATAGAGAGCTGCATAAACAGGTAAAAGAGGTGTAGAAAGAGAGAACAGGGGTGCAGACGGAGGCAAGAGAGGTGCAGAAAGAGGGAAGAGGGGTGCAGAAAGGGGCAAGAGTAGTGCAGAAAGAAGCAACAGAGGTGCAGAAGGAGACAGGAGAACTGCAGAAAGAGGCAAGAGAATTGCAGAAGCAGGCAAGAGAGATGCCAAAAGAGGAAAGAGGGGTCCAGAAAGAGGCAAGAGGGGTGCAGAAGAAAGAAATAGAAATGTGGAAAAAAGCAAGAGAAGTGCAGAAAGAACCAATGGAGGTGCAGAAAGAGGCAACAGGGGTGCAGAAAGAGGCAAGAGAAGTGCAGAAAAAAGCAATAGAAGTGCAGAACGAGGCAAGAAAACTGCAGAAAGAGGCAACAATGGTGCAGAAAGAGGCGAAACAGGTACAGAAACAAGCAAGAGAAGTGCATAAAGAGGCAAGAGAAATGCAGAAAGAAGCAACAGAGATAGATAGATAGATAGATAGATAGATAGATAGATAGATAGATAGATAGATAGATAGATAGATAGATAGATAGATAGATAGATAGATAGATAGATAGATAGATAGATAGATAGATAGATAGATAGATAGCAACCACACACACACGGGGTAAAGCCCTGCGTTGTAATGTAATGTCGGTTATTCATTTATTGTATCATTCCACCCTCTAGGAAGTGCTTCCATTGGAACGTACTTGCCCACTATTTTACATCTGAAAGGTATACTCAATCATCAACCTCTTTGACATGCAAGTCTTTATTTTTTTATTTATTCTGCACAGAAAGCAGTCTGTTTACACCACCTGTTTCCCAAGATGGTAAAACCAATTGGTCTATCATTAACGAGCTGAACAGCATTTTCGCCAGTAGCACATGCAAACATAATTTGTTCCTACCGGCATTTACATGCTTTAAACATTAAAGTTAGATTCACTGGCGTTGCCATACCATTGCCTGTTAAGTATCAATTTTTAACACATATACAAATAAAGATAAACAGTGTACACTTTTTTGTCAGTAGTTTGTTTGAGGCACAGCTGTGTGTAGCTTTGACAGATTGCAAATATAGTAACCACTGCAGACAAAAAATAAGGCAACCTATTTTACTCTGCTGTACATGTGACTAAGATGCCCAAAAGTGGCTGCCTGGAATTGGGCTCATGGAGGGAAACGTGTTCACAGAAACGCAGACGGATTGGGGTCAGATCTTGGCATCTGTGACAAAATGTGCCCTATTTTCAACCACCTCTGAATACTATGGGACAGTCCAGTGATAAATGAGTTTCAGCACTTTCTCAAGAAATAAAACTTTTTTTCCTTGGAAAAAGAACGGATAATTTGTTCTTTTGTGTGGCTAGCAGTTACTAAATTCTTGCAAAAACATAACAGATTTCAAAAAGAAAATTGCTAATTGGAATGTGCTGTAATTAGGGATATGAAAAGATGCCCCTTTTTGAAACCTTTCAGGAATTGACACAAGCAGAGTATACTAGTTTGGTTCGATTAAGGTAGTCCTTTAAAATGTGACTTTTGGCATTAAAAGTAGCATCAGATACAATGAGTATTTAGTCATGAAGGGGTGCATGCTGACATTCCTGTTTTTAAATTAATAGTAACATGTACAGCTTAATATCACAGTTTTGTCTCAGTTTTATACACAACTTAATACTACTGTTCAGCCCTTTCTAAATCCTGTTAAAAACAGGTATTCATTTTATCCAATTTTGAAACGCATGTCACCGACATCGTAATGATAAAAAGGAAACTTTGCTTTGTGATGATCAGAAAGTGGAAACCCTGACCCCGCGAAAGAGAGGGATCGTGATCTGCATTGTTGTACAAGGGCGCAGAAATGTCATGTGTGTAATTAACTGAGCACTGCCCAGTGGTGCCAATCCTCTGGCCAGGCGTGGCCAGAGGCTATGTAATAAAGGGGCTAAGACCCCACATGGTCTTTTAGCCTGTAACATATCAAGCTGTGTGTGTGTCCTTTTCTTTTGCGCTCACTGCATCACAACCCTTGGTGTGCCTAAGCCTACAGGGCCCATCACACTGGCGACGAGGGTGGGCCTCCTCGACCCCACTGACTTTGCCCTCCTGGATCGGCTACAACCCTCACAACCAGCCTGGCACAATACTGGCCTCACCTGCTTCCTGCTTGCCAGCGTATGCTTTCCTGTCTGCTGGGGCATCATCGCAGTGGTATCAGCGCAGACCGCGCAGAGCAGGACGGTCCGCGACCTAACCATGCTGTGCCCGCTCCACCTGCCTCAGGTGAGTCATGGACACATAGCTGTATTAAGCCCGGGAGGGGGAGGGAATTTATAATTTTCATTGTGTTTAAGGGTAGGGGTTTTGTTACGAAGGTTTTTGGTTTGTTTGATGCATAGCTCTGGAAGGATTTCCATGCCCTTGTATTAGGTACTGTATGCTTGACGGGGGGCTTGTGATTAATCCTCAGGGTGTATATTGAAAACTTTGTACGGATTTATATGTGGTTGTACAAAAAAAAAAACAATAAACTACGTATTTAAAAAAAAATAGCTGTATTAAGCCCCATGGCCGTGAGTGGCCATGCACAAGGCCTTACTGCTTTAGACGGAGTGATCTGGAGTGCCCCATCCCTCCCCCTCGCACCTTGCGCTCTGCTCTGTGTCTCATCTGCTCCAACCCCTGGGAGCTATGACTGCCTGCTACCTGCCCCGCTGCTACTGACCCGCTGCTCCCTAGGCCAAGGAGCCCTTTTATCAGATACCCACCAACAAGAATTGGCAGATGCAAGACTTTTTACCAGTTCGGCCCCACTCTACCAACAAGCATTGGTCACTGCAAGGTCTTTCTTCTCTCTTTCTGTTGAGCTGTGCCATCCACCCTTGGATTTTCTCATCCACTCAGGCTTCACCTGCACTCACAGAGCTATGCAGCCATGGCCAACGTTGCTAACAATGCAACGCCCATGCAAGGCCCACCTCCCACCCAGGCTACACCTCAACATACGCAAGTCAGGGCGCTACCTCCCTGCAGCGAGCTCGCAGACCCTGCCTCCGCCTTGCCTCGCTGGAAGAACTGGATCAGAAGACTGGATAACTACTTTATTATAACTTGTGAGACTGTTTGTGCTGTCAAGAGGTCCCTCCTGCTCTACTACGCTTGGGAGGAAATCTACAAACTGTTTGTGCACCTGCCCATCATGGGTGCTGCTACCGAACATCGCACAGCAGTTACAGTGCTCAATGCGCGTTTCGACCCGCAACTCAACCCGTACAATGAACGCTTCAAGCTTGGCCACCAATGGGCAGGGGAGTCCATGGACACTTTCTACGCATGTCTGTGGGAACTGGCCTGTTCATGCACAGTGGACGACCAACCGAAAGAAGTAAGGGCACAAATTATACAAGGCTGAAGAAAAAAAACACTAAGAGGCCTCATCCTATAATATCACTCTGGACGATATCCTCATCCTGGCTTGGTCCCACAACCTATCCACCGCCAGGGCCACAGCAATTGACTTAACCATTACACAGCATCCAGAAAGGAGCTCATGGGTGAAGCTAGAAAGTGGAAACGCAGTTCACGCCTGAGGTAGGGGGAACAAACCAAGACAGTCAGCCCCTCCTCCATCTGGGTCCCGCTGTGGACATTGTCGGTTAGAAGGACACCCCGTCAAAGGATGCCCGGCGCAAGGAAGGACATGCTCGAAGTGGGGCACCATAAACCACTTCGCTACCACCTGCATAGGTGGGCCTAGAGGCAAAGGCGTATTTGAGAGGCAATTGCCCTTGAAATCAGTAAGACAACTGTCCTTGGAAAACCCGGAGTACCAGGACACACCCAAGATAACGCCTCGTCACTGAAACCGAATAGAAGACTCATTCCCAGACAAGGAGGAGGAAGTATTCCTCATCTAGTTCACAAATGATCTTAAATGAAGTAGACTACGACAACCTAAATGCATAGACGAGATTACAGGCTCCAGCATCAAGGCCGCAATCGACACTGGGGCTTGTGTAAATGTAATGGAGATCCAGCAATGCAGATGCCTCCAGCCACAGTCACCTCTGTCTCTGCCTAACACCAAGATTTTTACATACGAAAACCAGACACCGTTACCCTTAAAAGGGTGGATGGCTGTCCAAATAAAAGCAGAGGGCCAGGAGATCACGACCACCTTCCATGTCATTGACAAGGAAGCAGATACCCTTGTTGGAAGCCATACCGCGGAGGGTCTAGGAGTTTTCGCACACACCCTGAAGATCTTACAGACAGTGGAGATCCTAAGCCACTTCCCAGATCTCTTCACAGGACTCGGGTGCCTGAAAGCTCCTCCCATCAAACTACACATTGACAAGACCATCAGGTTTGTAGCCCTCCGGCACCGGTGCGTACCTTTCCACCTGAGACCACTGGTGGAGGAAGAACTCAACAAACTGGAAATGCAAGGAGTAATCAAAAAGGTCTCTGGTCCGACGCCGTGGGTGTCCCCCATGGTGATTGCCGAGAAACTGAAGCAACCAGGCAACATAATACTATATATAGATATGCGCCTGCCCAATCAACCCATTAAACGCGAGGCACATAATGCTAACAACAGATGACATCATTGCAGACCTAAACGGCTCAAGGTGGTTCTCCAAGCTGGACCTCAACGCTGGGTACCACCAACTGCTGCTGGCAGAGGAGAGCTGCTATATAACTACGTTCTTGATGCACCTAGGGCTACGTCGGTACAAGCGGCTGAACTTTGGTATCTCCTCAGTGGCGGACATCTTCCAAGATGCAAACCTGAGGCCAAATCCACCACCAAGCCACAGTCTCAGAGACTTTGACTGTCAAGCAGAAGAACAAAGGTCCACGCCAAGTTGGGGAGGGGTGTAACAACCTGAGCAACCCCCTGCTGTGCTAATCTGACAGAGAAACCGCAACTTGTACATCCTCCTGGTGCGGCCAGAGGCTATATCATAAAGAGGCTAGGACCGCATGTGGTCTTTTAACCCTTAACATATCTACCTGTGCGTGTCCTTTTCTTCTGCACCCACTGCAACACGACCCCTGGTGTGCCCATACCCACAGGACCCATCACACTGTGCACGCATTTTTTCGAAATTGCATTGGCCGCTTCGGATGTGGAAACTCCACAAATCATACAGTTTCCAGATTGTGAAATCTGACTGAGTTAGGTCACAAGCACCTGTTCTGTCATAGCTAATTTCATGAATTAACAGGACACAGCAACTGTTGCATCTGTGTATCGTGCTTATACGACACGCATTGTTATGTTATGGCTCGCTCATATGTCAGCAGCTAGCGCTTAACTCGCTTTAAACTACCTTGCTTTATATGAAGTCAAAGGGTGAGGCATACCCAATTAAACTGAATTTAGAAAACATGTGGTTGTGGGTGTGGCCACACAGAGGGCAGTAGGTACTGATGGCTGAACAGCATCAAAAGCTATTTTTGTAAAAATGGCCACAATGTCATGTCCTTGGGCCAAATATGTTTGTGTCTCTAGATCGATGTTGAGTCTGGTACTACGCAGCTTCCTCTGGCTGTAATTGAGAGAGTAGAGTGATGCCTACACCACCGCAATGGCCTCTCTCTGCAGGTGCCTCCTTCATTTTCCATTTCCTGAATTTAAATGCCAGGAGAGCACACTGTTGACCTCAGGAGATATAATAGAGAGTAGCCCTAGTTTCGGGGCATTTAAAACTACACATGTTTGGTATATTGAAAACATTGGAAATTAATATAAAGTTTTGTTTTACAAATACTTTTTTAATTTGCTTCTTCCATGCTAGTCCATCATTTCAAAGATGAATGAACATCATTCTTGGTCACATATTTGTACATATTACTGGGTCCCGAAACTAATCATGATGTTTTTAAAATTCAACTTTAAACGTTTCCTGATATTTTTTGTGTAGATCGAAATAGCAGTACTATCAATGAACTAACTGTTAATATAGCGTAACATGTTAAGAGGTCTTAGCAACAATGTTCATTTCCAAGAACTTATTTGGTTGTGGCACTGTTATCATTTCTGTGCCACAACAGGGCAGCTGTAATTGCTGCATTCTTATTGGTTAAGCTTGTTGTACAGGAACCTATATTATGACAATATTCCCATCCTTATTTTGTTCCAGACCTCTGGAATTTTGACCAATGCATTAGCTGGCCAGGCACATGGGGCTGTGTGAAGGATGGATGTTTCCAAAGTGACATAACTGGCACTATGATAAAGCAGGTGTCTATGTGTAGGTCCCCTGTGCATTATGGATATGGGAAGCACAAGTGAAGAATATATTTGTTCCACTAATACTTTTAGATTACATGGTTCCTGGTAACCTCTGCTGATGATAGTATCTCCTACTATAGAAAATGTAATGTGACCTTTACCTTTAACTTTTTTATTGCAAACTGATGGCAAACAAATGCTGCATACAGGGAACCAGACCTGAAGAGATAGGCAGTGAAGTTAAATTCATGTTATTGAATATCCTTATAGCAGATATGAATTATAGCCTGCCTAAACTCAGCTGCATACACCTCACGCCCGCTGATGTCCCTGCTCTCTGGCTTCCACACCGAAGGACTTGCCAAGCAATGGCCAAGGTGAAGCATCCTAGGGCCTTTCAAGTGGGATATCTCTGAATAGATTTAACAGCACCTTTCTCCTTTCAGAAAGATCCCCTAGAGTCTTGTGGAGCCATACACCAATGGAGGCCTGGTGCAAGTGATGGTCACATGAGAAAATGTCCTCGAAGCTCCTTGGCTGAACTATGAGGGCCATGAATGGAGTTGGGAGACAGGGAAGGGTAGTACACAGCACAGACAGCATAGCACCATTTGGATTATCTCTTGCCTTTAACGCCAGTAATGGAAGTGTATCACTTTGCTGCAAAACTGTGGAAGGAAAGCATAGGGACTTTATTAGATGCTGCTACTTTGCAGCGATAATGACTGTTTATTTTATCCTGTAGAATGTCATTCTTAATTCGCTTAGAGCAAAAAATGTAGACCCACAGTTGAAAAAAAAGAGAGACAACCACTCTTTGTGCTGCACTGATAAACTGTTGTATGGCTGCTAGTGCCACTGGAGAGAGGTAACTACTTCTCTGCCCAAACGTTTGCTTCCACAATGTGGCTAAAATACTGGTATCCTAGACTCCTGATCCAGATGGCTAAAAGAGGTCATGGCCTTTTTTTCCTCTGTACGATTTCCCTTCTGAAGTTGAACGATGCAAAGATGTCCTTTGCATCGTGACCAATTCCATGTCCAGTCCCAATTGACCAATTGGGACTGGACATTTTTGAGGACCTGGAATCTGAGTGTGGGGATCACCCTTGGCAACTGCAGGATGCAGAGTGGAATCTCAATAGCCAATCCTGAAGAGCTGAGTGTTTTTTATTTTAACAGTAGCAGTGGTAACAGAACCTGTAGAAAACGTTTGGACTTTGTAAACTAACTTCCTTTGAAGGAACGAACAGTGCGCCAGCAGTTCCTGAAAAAGATGCAACCCTGACGTATTTAATTGTCTAGTTTTCTCATCTTTAGTTTTTGGCAGGATGTTCAAGTACACCTATCATCACGTCTTATCACATGCAGTTGTCAACGGAAAAAACATTCAGTTTTGCCTCACTAACGATATCTTCATTTGGAAACGGTATTAAGTCTGAAAGCAAAAGGTTTCTACAGAGTCAATCAGTCACTTGTATTTACCCACATGCAGTCGTGGGTCAGCTAAAGAACATGCCAACATTCCAGTCAAGTGCATGTTTGTTATTCCTCCACATTTTATGCGTTGGATAACATTGAACAACTTTTTCCTGTGCTCTCTTATGGGACTATGTTGCCTTTATAATCTTTGACCCAGTGGTGGCTCCTCCGCAATGGCGGAGGAGCATCGCCTCACTGGCTTAGAGCCAGCATCTGAAAAATAAAATGACATTTTATTATTGTTTTACTTTTCAGCTGCTGGCTCTGAGCCAGCGCTATAGGCAGGGGCAGGGACGGGGCCATCGGAGGGGGGGGGGGGAGGACTGGTTACTGCACTGTAAGTGTGCATGTGTATCTGGTCAGCCATCACAGGCTGGCCAAACACACATGCACATTGAGGTTTCTCCAACCCATCTGTATTGAACACCGGGGCTGGAGAAACAGCACAGACTCCCTGACCTGAGCGGAGCGGAGCGTCAAAGCAGCCCCCTCAGGCCAATCCCCGCGCTGCTCTCATATCATGAGAGTAGCACCGGGATTGCACAGGGAGTTTGATGATGCCCCAGTGCCTGCTGGGACAAAGAAGTAGGAAGAAGACCACTGATGTATGACGCATGAGGTGGCTGGCAGCTTCCGGTAAGTCTTTTTGAAATGTTTTAATTATTATTAACCCCCGCATGCTCTCCCTCTCGTGCGAGCCCCCACACCCCTCCCACCCACCACACCACTTTTTGTATGTGGCGGCCACCACTGCTTTGACCTATACATACAGTTTTCTTCATTTTTGTGTCACTTTTCTACATTATGCCCTTTTAACGAATGCTTTTGGATCTTTAAAGCTCTCCATTAACCCCTTCAGTGCCCGCCCCTTTCCCCGCCCTGTGCCGGCCGTTTCATTAGTGGGCGGGGTTTATGACGAGCTGGTCTCGTCATGGGCACAGCGCCACCGCGGCCCATGACGAGACCAGCTCGTCATGGGCATTGAAGAGGTTAACAGTTTTGTAGCAAGTCTAGTTGTTACACATGGACTTTGTGCATTTTCTCTGAAGAAGGCTTTTCTGTTTGAGCCAAGATCCCACAGTTGATCCCACCTGGTGATATATACAACTGCTAATTGTATTCATATCATTTTTAGAAATTGCTCAGGCATTGATACTTGATTTTAATTGAAGCAATCTATGATTATAATGGCCCCTGTATGTAAAGTGTTTCACTTCAGAGTCACAAACACCAAGCACTCCTGTCAACAAAGCGGCAAGATTCGGAGTGGCAGGGATCAAAGGGGGTGTTGGGGTGTACAAATAACCAGAAGAGTCAAAACTAGTTTTTCCACCCACATACCAAATAAAATCACTTCTGAATGCCTTGCAGAGCCCATGATGAAAGCATGAGCTTAATCCTGCTCTGAAGCAGTGTGTCCTATTGGGGATTCTTAACAAAAGAAAAGCCTTAGCCTGCTCATGCAGTCTGTCCCTTTGAGGCTTGTCTCTTGACAAGTTCACTTTCTTCTATGGCCAGGGTTGCAGAGGACAGCTGTACAAATAAAAGTGTTTTCATTATTCAGAATTTAACGCCTAAGTGATCCATGGAATGCTTCAGCTATTATAAAAAGTATCCGGGGATGCAACAATTAATATTTACTGTGCTATAACTTCATCCTGAGATCAACCTTTTTTCCAATATCCCACGCACGACTGGCCCACCTGAGCATGGACTAAATCACCCAGCAATAGAAGTGCATGTTACACTTGGTAGATGGTGCACCTACAAATTCTGTATTAATTATTTGTAGTTTAAGCTTAAAAAAAGCACATTGATAACAGAACCAGTATCATTTGTGTGTTTTGGATGCACTGTTAAATGTTTATATTATGGTACCTTCTGATAACTAATAGGTTAAACATTTTCTGAAGTTTATATTTTTTATAGAAATGCTCTTGCTACTAAACTAATGTAGCATTTTGTTGTGTCTTACCAGACGTAGCCGAGTTATCTTTCATGTATTACTTTATTAACTTCTTAGTTGCAGGATGGTAAACATGTACATCTGTATATATGTCTGGTTATCCCTATTCTCTCGCTTCTTCAGCTCATACGCCAGCCCCACCAGGAGCAACCTACCTGCTGCTCAGCCCATCTCCAACTGTCACCACACATCCACACAGGCACCCAAGCATTCCATGCATCACAGTCCCACCAACATTCCAATACCAACTCTCACTCTGGCTGAGCAGCAGGGAGACAGCTAGGCTGGTAAACATATACTAATACAATCAGGATATAACATATCCCCCTCCTTTTAAATGAAAAATAAAAAGAACAATAAAACATAGGAGGAACTATGAACAAGCATATACATAAGCGGGGAAAAAGTTCAAGACTCAGGGAAGCAAACTAAAATACAACTTCGCAAGAATCTGAACACTAATGAATCAGAAAGGAAAGGTAAACATATTGGCATGCAATAATAAACTCATCCTCCCCAACAAAACATTTTAGAAAAACGTAAGTAGAAAGGGTAGACCCTCCCTCAGACAAACACCCATGACCTCAACTAAATGTGTAATGGACAAGACGCAAAAAACCAACCCTGTGTAATGGTGTGAAACTAATGTACACATGTGGCACAAGGTGACTTAAACACAAAGGGCCTCATGTAGGTAAATAAATTTTACCGGTTCTAAAATACCGAGCCGTACCGAATCGGTAAATAAGAATCGGTAAGTTACATGTAGGTAAAAATTCGGTAACAGTTACCGAATCGGTAACATTCGGTAATTAAGAATCGGAAATGACCGAATCGGTAAATACCGAGGTGGTATATACCGAATCGGAAAATACCCAGGTGGTATATACCGACTCGGAAAATACCGAGGTGGTATATACCGAATCGGAAAATACCGAATCGGCATGTACGGATTCGGTAAAGAAAATCACATGACTTGACGAAACAGCTAATCAAGTGCAACGACAGCCCACCCAACAAGGAACAGGCCACACCCAGGCAGGTGTACAAAATTAGCCGAAGTGGCCACACCCAGGCAGGTGTACATAATCAGCCGACCCTGGAGAGGCTTGGAGTGCAGAGGAGAGGCAAGGAGCCGTTGCATGTGCGAGCGGGTAAACGAACAGCATGTCCAGCCAGAGAACACAGAAAGACGGAGGGGAAAGGAGGAGGAAGCTGAAATTTAGCCCCAAGGAACTCCAGGTGCTGGTGGAGGAGGTGGTGAAGCAGCACCACAAGCTGTTCGGAAGGCAATCCCTGCAAGTGCCTGAGGTGGAAAAGCGCAACATATGGCTGGCCATCCAGGCGCAGGTCAATGCTGTGGGAGTGACCCACAGGGACATTGAGGTACTCAAAAAGCGCTGGTATGACCTCCGGATTGTAACCAAGAGGAAGATGGGCGACATCCAGAAGGAGGCCAGCCAGACCGGAGGTGGAACCAACAGGGCACCTGCCCTCACCGAACTGGAGGAGCTGGTGGCGGCCACAATCGAGCAAGAGAGCGTCGTGGGACTTGGGGACGCCGACAGCTCTGCCAGAGCCGCAACACACCAAGGTAAGACGAAAGCACAGCAATGTAGCCCCCCCAACCCCTATCCCACATCCCCCAATTGTGAATCGAGAATCACACTGCAGTCCACACGTGTCAGTGCAGACAGGCAATGCATTCCGGGAGATGTAGTCAGGGCAACACTAACCATGACGTAAATGTTACAGGGCAACAAGGCATGTCACGCACTCGAGGCACAAGGAGACAGGGGACATATTGGAATGTGAAATGATTTATTGTGACGCATGCAATGCAGCCCTTCGGGGACACTGAGCCAATGTTGTATTTCTGTCCACAGATGTGACACCATGCAGGACAGGGCATGCTGCAGGAGAGACGGCACACCGGCCACATATATCGCCGCAAGCCAGCACATGTTCAGACCAGGGAGCAGGCCCACTGGCAGCCGCACCACCTACACAGCCAGCCTCGCCGCACACAGAGCCAGCATCACCTCACCCAGAGCCAGCATCACCACCACCAGAGCCAGCATCGCCACTCATGTTCGAATCACCAGCCACATCCCCGCTTGCAGGCGTGAGAATGAGGAGGCGTCCAGCAGCCAGGCTACGAGCCTTAGACACCTCGTCAGACGACAGCATGGGACCAGAAGACCGCACCGGGCCCCAGGAAGGGAGCCATGCCACTGTGCCCCACACCTCACAGGCAGCACAGACGGAAGCAAGAGGGCGCCACAGGTCGCGTGTCCAGAGTCCACCAGCACCCACTGACGGCCATGGTGTCTTCTTGGGGCTCGAGGGCCAAATGTTAAAGCAACAGCACCTGCAATCAAAGGCAGTCATGTCAGTCCAGAGGCACATGCGGGTGATGACGACAACATTAGTCAACATGGACACTAACATTAGCGGCATGGCTGCGGGCATTCGGGACATGTCCCAGTCTATCCAGCAGTTGTGCAGCAAACTAGATGCTGACATCGAAGCACGGCGCCGGGAACGCCAGAGAAGGGACACCACCAGCAGGGCACTCAACCGTCTGGCAACTGCGACTTCTCTACTGTGCCGGCGCTCTGTGACGATGCAGGAGGGCCTCACACAGTGCTGCAGCGACCTGTCTCGGGGGATGGTGCAGGTGACAAGTGCACTAGGGGTGCTATTGCCTAGTCAGGCGTCGACAACTGCTGCAGGGGATGCTGCGGAGAGCATCGACACCAGCAGCAGCATCACACCCCCCGTCCCAGAAGCACGCAGGAGCAGCAGGCGGCTTGGGGTTGGCTCTAGTGAGGATGCACAGGCCGTGCAACCCACCACTGCAGCGCGTATGCGCAAACATTGATGTTGCCCTGCTTTGCCACTTCCCATTGGGTGACGTAACCCTGGACATACTACTTGTATAGATGGTATATTGCCAGATTGGCCTGTTCATGTGTTCATGGCGTGGTGCCACATTAAAACTACGTCATGACTTCTCACAACTCGCTGTGTCCCCTTACTTACTCAGAAATAGTTGGCTGTGATCTCTGCCCGTCTCTCTCTCCCATCGATTGCAGTTGGCACTCTAGCTGCGTTGCCCTCTGGCTGGCCTGACTCATCCTCGTTGTCCTCATGATATGTTAGTTCCACATCTGTCCCTTTTTTCGTGGCAAGGTTGTGCAGCATTGCACAAGTGGCAATAATCTTGCAGCAGGTGATGGGTTTGTACTGGCGTGCGCCTCCGCTCTTGTGCAGGCAGCGGAACCTGCTCTTCAGTAGTCCAAACGTGCGCTCCACCACATTGCGTGTTGTTTTGTGTGCCACGTTGTATCGTCTCTCACTCTGGGTTGCTGGGTGTAGGTAGGGAGTGAGGATGAATGACCGGCATGCATATGCACTGTCGCCTGGATGAGTGAAAGGGAACCATCAGTAACATGCCTCATGACACTATGATTTGCAGGTTTCAAGGGGTGTCACTGTTACTTACCTAGCAGGTATCCCTCTCCAAATTCTCCGGCACTCAGTCGTGTGTATATCCCACTATTCTGGAAGATGTAAGAGTCGTGGGTGCTCCCAGGAAACTTTGCAACAATATCTGTGATGATGTTCCCTGCATCACAGATCACCTGCACATTGATGGAGTGGGTGGACTTCCTGTTCCTGTAGATGTGCTCTGTATCAGCTGGTGGACAGATTGGGATGTGTGTACCATCAATACAGCCGATGACATGGGGGAACTGTGCCATGTGATAAAAGTCTGTTTTTGTTTTCTGCAGTGCAGCCTGTGTGTTGGGGAAGCTGATGTAGTGGTGCATTCTCTGCATCATGGCATCCAGAAACTTCCTGAAGAAACGTGACAGGCAACTCTGGGATACCCCACCCACCGCAGCTATCACCACCTGATAACTGCCGGATGCCAGCAGATGTAGGCTGCAGAGCACCTGCACATGTGGGGGTATGGCGTGCGCCCTTCTTATTGGCTGGTCCAGGCGTGGGTGTAGGTCCCTGATTAAGTCCATGATGGTTTCGGGGTCTAGCCTGTATCTCTCATGTATCTCTGCATCAGTCAGCTGGAATAGTGTGATGCGCTGTCTGTAGATTTGTTCCTCCCGTCGCCACACCCTCAGTCCTGCTGCCTGTAGACGTAGGCGCCTTGCAATGACGTACATAGCGGCCATGTTGTCCACGCTGTAGCATTTTGGGTTTGCATTTATCCATTGTTGATGGTTACCACCTGCTTTTCATCCGTGTTAATTACCGACTCTTATTTAACGAATTTACAGGATTTCTTAATTACCGAGTGCTCCTACATGTCATTTTAAAATTTTACCACTTCATATTTACCACTTCATGTTTACCGATTCGTTAATTTTGTATTCGGTATATTTGAATCGGTATTTTAGAATTCGGAATATATGAATCGGTATTTACCGCCTCATATTTACCGAAAAGTGGTTTTTGGACTCCTACATCTCACTTGTCTGAATACCGGTCGGTAACGGCATATTTACCGAAAATCGGCCGTTACCGACCGGTATTTGGCTACCTACATGAGGCCCATAGTGTACAAGAAATGAAGCGTGAGGCAGCTTACACACCCAACAAGATCATATGAGGAGCAAGGCGGCTTACACACTGGACAATACATGTGGCACAGGGTGACTTACACACAAGACAACACGTGCGGCACAGGGAAACTTACACACAAGACAAACTAGAAGTGTAGCGCATGGCGACTTGCACACTAAACACGTTTGAGGTGAAGCTCAAGGCGAATTATACACTGACAAGAAGAGACGTGTAGCGCATGACGACTTACACACATCACAAAACACAATATGTAACATAACTACAACTCAGAGAAGTGGAAAAACACCCACAAAAACTAAGACCACCCTTGCGTAAGAGAGTGCATTGTAAAAAGGACCCTAGAACCATATCCATCCCTCATGTAAGGGAGTGTAATATGACTACCACCCACTTAGCGACAAGAACATCCGTTGTGCAAGAAAGCCTAAACTGTGGCATCACTAAGACAGTATGCTAGAGAAGAACAACAAAACATAAATCATACAACAACTTTTCCTTTGCCATTTGTACATTTTTAAATGTAACCAATCACCGAGGAGCGACCTCTCACCCGAGAAGAACAACTCTGGGCACACACTGGTACAGTGCACCCAGCCTGAAACTTGTTAATAAAACCAAAACTGGATACATGCCAATCTGTAGTCTGAGCAACAATAGACAGCGAAAAGACCCACATCTAAAATGTCATTTTTACTTTTTAAAACATGACTGTTGTGTACTGTCAAACCATGAACTTAGAAGAAAATCTTAATTAGTAAAGATTGTTACACAGCACAATTGTGCACAGGCAGCTACTGCATGGACTTCAAATTCTTGGAAAACACATACAGGGTGTCGATACAGCACACTTTGAGTCTGTTGCAGGCTGACACATAAACGATGCGTCCGCATTAGAAACTTAGCCAACCACTCAAGTGTGTGCCCGCATATATAAAGAACGTAAAAGTGAGTATGTTTAATCTCACAGTGCTTCACCACATAGACTCAAGATGGTGGGACGTATTTTATGGTGTGCTGAGAGGCTCCCGTTGACTACGTGCATCAAAAACTGATCGCTTGGAGAGCCTCGCAGTTGCTGAGACGCGTGCACGCTGAAAAGACTTGTGCAGCCACAGAAGATCGAGCTTGTGCTTACCAGGTAACGGCTTTTGAAATCCAACTGTAACAACCCACTCTGGTCGCTGACACCCTCTTTTGACCACCCTAAAAAATACAGTCTTGTCTGCACACATGCAGGAAAGGCGACACTGTTGCACCCGTGACAACGCAGTCCACTTAAAATAGTAGAAAATCAAATAAAAATAACTGCGTACAGCATTTCTGCTTCTCATAAGGCTCACCCAACTCAGTGAGCCCCCACACAGAGCAGTTTCCTCTCTGCAATAGAACGTGCTGTCCGGGATAACCAACCACCTGTTGACAAGACCGCCCTCGTGTAGATTGTAGTAAAAGTATGCTGCACAATAAAGTAGACAATTCAAACCTGGCTTTGCCCGGGCCATCCGTTTGATTAGGACACTGGTGAAATGCAGCACCATGTTTCAACCAGTAGTACATTCTTTAAAGTCCCTTGGAAATTGAGTAAAGTGAAGCACCAAACCAGTTGATCCATCCATTTGTAGAAAGTACTGAAAAAGTGCTTGTGAGTTTACAGCAGACTGGTGCAGCTTGTCAGAAAGTTCCAAATTGAATGAGAGTGTTAATGTGTGCTGCAACCAAATTAAAGTAGAATGTACTAGAATTAATATGTGGAAGTAGTGAGGCTCACACCACTTACCCACATGGATCATAGTCATTTTTAAGAGTCCAAAGGGGCATGTCCAGGCTGGGGCCGTCCGTTGACAAGGATACTGGTGGGGCTGGCTTACCTGTAACTCCATTTTTGACGCTTTCATCTTTGTTCCCTGTAGTTTCTTTTGGTTCTGGTTCATCATGTCCATACCATGTTCCAGTTCTTGTAATCTTGTATCTTAAAGCACGCTTGAGTCTTGGTCCAGGTCGTTGCCAAAATTTGTTGTGTCTTACCAGACGTAGCCGAGTTGTCTTTCATGTATTACTTTATTAACTTCTTAGTTGCAGGATGGTAAACATGTACATCTGTATATATGTCTGGTTATCCTGATTCTCCAGCTTCTTCAGCTCATACGCCAGCCCCACCAGGAGCAGCCTGCCAGCTGCTCAGCCCATCTCCAACTGTCACCACACACCCACACAGGCACCCAAGCATTCCATGCATCACAGTCACACCAACATTCCAATACCAACTCTCACTCTGGCTGAGCAGCAGGGTGACAGCTAGGCTGGGAAACATATACTAATACAATCAGGATATAACACATTTATTCAGAATTTTTGAAGTTCAAACCCCAATTTGTTGGTTCAACCACAACAGAATCAGTAGATAGATGAACCACTAAGGCCTTTCTCGTTGGTTTCACCATAACCACCATGTTCCCTTATTCTTGTTCTTTATCAGTTCCTATGTTGCCATGGTTGCCGTTTTTATCAGTAGGCAAAGAAATGGTGCACACTGTGGCCACATTGTGATATATACACCACAATACAATCTACAGACATTATCTGTGGTTGTACAAGAAACAGGCATAGGGAGACTACTGAATTCACATTTTAAAAAGTCAAATATTTTCTATATTGTATTGTGGAGCTTGATGTGGGTTTGGTTTTCTCGTCCTAACTAAGGGTGCAGGATGGGAGTCAAAAGCAGCAGCTCTAATGGGTATGCAATGTCACCTGTGGTAAACTGACAAGCATAATCCCATGTGAGAAATATGCTTGTAACACATTTTCTTTACTAAACATATTTAGAAGATAACCACACTCTCCCCCCCAAAACAATCTCTTTTATTTCATCAATATCATGATCTCAGGAATGTTGCTACTCTGCAGAATGTTCCTACCAGAGTAAATAAGTAAATAATTGATTGCATGTTTCTTTAAAATCGTTACAATAACACTCATTTTGCTAATAAATACATATAATTTCCCAAAACATAACATTTGATTATAGCCATGGGGTAAGCTAATTAAGAAATTTGCCGCATCAGCCTAGTTGTGCCAACATATTATATTTTTTTAAATTGTTTCCATGTATCATTCAAAGATTAATTACTACAATATACCCCAATTGCACTGTAATAAATGGGAAAGCTTGAATCTTATGAAAATGCTATTTACATGTATTTTAAAAAACTATCTGACAATCGTGGGTCTGCGCCCGATAAGCAGGTGCACACATCCTTATGGCGCAATCGGGTCCCTGCGGATTGAAATCTTGGCCCTAGCAGGGCCCGTTTTTCTCGAAATAGAGTCCTGCAAATCCATACAGGGTGTAGCAGGGGATCTTTTGATTGGTGACACAGATGCCATTTCATAGACATCTCACCCTTTACTGGTCCATGTCAAAACTCTATGAGAGGGACCAATAAAAATCTAACCCTTATTCCCATCCACTTTTGAGCCTTGAATAATGTTATGAAAATGCCACCACATAAGAACAACAGTCAAGAAAAAGTTGTGTTTCGAAAAGTGAGCCCAACTTCATGAAAATGACTGTGTATCTCAAAAAGAATTTTCAATATCACTGAGGCATGGAAAGAAATATACTGGAAGAAGGAAGGGATAGCAAGACACAGACATTGGGAAAAGAAATGGGCACCAGGAGAAGTGCACTGGTAGAAAGAAGCAAGGACAACCTAAGACTGAATAAAGGAGGTAGACCTAAGAACAAAAAGAACATGAACTAGAAGAGGTTACACCTATCTGAGCTGTGACTGGTGATGTAAATGGTATTACATCCCTACAGTGATGCACCACACCCAAGAAACAAAAAGATAATCACTGACTGAAAGCTTTCGTGGTCTTTACCACAGTGGATAATGTTATGAGCAGCCACACTGCCTTAGACTAATGAAGACTTCCATCTGGGATATTTCAATGCCTCCTTCATAAAGGAGAACTCTTCTTGACGCCAAGTATCAATGCACAGTGACTGATGGAAGATTATCATTTCACTTCTCTTCAGATAGGGAGGAGATTATTCCTATTGATTTGCTCGCATGCAAACATGACAACACACAAATAGACACAAACACACACACAAAGGGCAAGTAGTGTACCGCATAAGAAAAATATGTGCTATTTTAGAGTGTTAGTTTGTACTGCAACATTGATGAATAATTAATGAGTCAGTTTAGTACAAGGCAATACAGTTTCCATAAAATCTAATTTCATAATTAATGGGATTTCTAACTAGTACATTTCATTGTGGTTATGCTAATTCACTGAAAAGTATAGTGCGTTAAGCTTAGGGTGCCTACTTTCTCCTGCACTCAATTAAACTGAATGTTGTGGGTTTTAACATATTCAGACATTTACTAGTTTATCTTTCTGTGCTGCAACATTGTTCATTTAAGTATAAAAAGAAAAAAAAATCACGCTCAGCTCAACGCCCACCAAATTAAAGGTGAAGTTGAAACATTAGAGAACGGAACATAGTTTGTCACAGATGACGTGAGCCTGGTTTATTTTACTGTCTTCAAACTAGTGAAAAGGTATTCTTCCAGGTCGCCACCTTCTATGGTTGGCTGCAACACGGAAGCTTCCAGCATTCAGAAAATGATGGAATCTTCGTGTTTGTTAGGTCCAGCATTAGAGGATATTAACGGCAGCTAAAGTGCTATAAGCACAAGAAAATGTACAGCTGTTTATCAAATGTTACATTCAACACCATTATCACTTGAGGGGTCCACTTATACCTGAACTCCAAAATTGCTCTCACTGTACTTCAATAATCCGGCATCAAAATGAGTCCATAAAACCTCAGACTTTATTCCATACTTTTAAAATATTAAAATGGTATCTGTAACAGGTCAGCGGTCCTGTTGTTGTGCCCGGCGTGAAGCCAGAAATGTCGCACCCCACATCCTCGGGCCAGGCGTGGCCCGAGGTTAGAAATAAATCGGGGGATGGCCGCTCGAGGTCACTCCACCCACTATATGATACTGCGTGTTCCTGTGTCTTCATTAGGTTTGCAGAGCACTGTGCGGCCTATAACATTGGTTGCTACACTGGCGACAAGGGAGGTGACGTGCCCACTCACCTGCGTACCTCCGGTGGCACCCATCCCCTAAACGGAGCAACTGGCATCAGAGCAGCACACCTCCGGTGGCACCCAGCCCCTGCACGGAGCAACCGGCAGTGGCGCGAGGCACCATCCCACATCCACTCAGGCGCGACGCTACGCGAGGCCTCCTTCGTGCCCGTGAAGTAACCCGGCACACCCGACGACAGTGTCCCCGGCCCCGCCCTCCAGGAAGCATCAGGGTAGCACAGTTAAGATAGCTGGGTCAGAGGTAAAGGCCATCATCAAGACAGGAGCGTCGGTGATTGTCATGGGGATCCAACACTACAACCGGTTGCGACCTAGACCCATGCTGATACCCTTGAAAACGAAAATATGCGCCTATGGCAGTGACACACCCCTGCAAGGTCGAATGACGGTGCCCATCCAGTCAGGATCACCACAACCATCCATGTCATCAACCAAGAAACAGACACGCTGCTCAGCAGCCATGCTGCGGAGGATCTGGGCCTGGTAACGTTCGCAAGGAGTGTCCAAATCAACCAAACCACGAGCTGCTGGAACAATTTGTCAGCCTGTTCGAAGGACGAGGATGCATCAAACGAGACACCGTCAAGCTACACATTGACCCCTCAGTGACGCCCACATCGCTAAGGCACTGGTGGATTCCATTCCTCCTCCAACCGCTGGTGGAGAAGGAACTGCAGAGGCTAGAGGACCAAGGGGTGATTGAGAAGGTGTGTGGACCTATACCATGGGTGTCTCACATGGTCATCGCGGAAAAACCCAGACAACCAGGCAAGATCAGACTATACATAGACATGCACCTCCTGAATAAGGCCATCCGCCAGGGGCAACACCTGACACCAACAATGGACGAGATAGTGGCGGACGTCAATGGGTCTCGCTGGTTCTCCAAATTGGACCTGAACGTGGGATACCACCAACTAGTCCTGGCGGAGGAAAGCAGGTATATAACGACATTCAGCATGCACCTGGAGCTACGTCAATACAAACAGCTCAACTTTGGGATCTCTTCAGCCGCGGAGGTATTCCAAAACGCCATAGACGAGATCCTAACTTGACTACCTGGCATATTGAACGTCAGCGATGACATCCTTATCCACTCAGCTACCGCGGACAAACATCATAGGCACCTCCGAGCAGTGCTCAAGAGCCTCCAGGATCATGGGGTCACCATACATCAGGAGAAATCCATGTTCTTCCAGCAAACCATTGAGGCGCCCACAGCGCTAAGGCACTGGCGGATTCCATTCCACCTCCGACCGCTGGTGGAGAAGGAACTGCAGAAGCTAGAGGACCAAGGGGTGATTGAGAAGGAGTGGGGATCTTCACCATGGGTGTCTCACATGGTCATCGCGGAAAAACCCTGACAACCAGGCAAGATCAGACTGTACATAGACATGCGCCCCCTGGATAAGGCCATCCGCCAGGAGCAACACCTGACACCAACAATGGACAAGATAGTGGCGGACGTCAATGGGTCTCGCTGGTTCTCCAAATTTGACCTGTACGTGGGATACCACCAACTAGTCCTGGCGGAGGAAACCAGGTATATAACGACATTCAGCATGCACCTGGAGCTCGTTGATACAAACAGCTCAACTTTGGGATCTCTTCAGCCGCGGAGGTATTCCAAAACGCCATAGGCGAGATTCTAACTGGACTACCCGGCATATTGAACATCAGCGATGATATCCTTATCCACTCAGCTACCGCAGACAAACATTATAGGCATCTCCGAGCAGTGCTCAAGAGCCTCCAGGATCATGGGGTCACCCTACATCAGGTGAAATCCATGTTCTTCCAGCAAACCTTTGAGGCGCCCCCGACAACAGCATCCGAAGTGCGGTGTTTCCTGCGGATGGCTACGTACTGTGGCCACTTCATCCCAGACTCAGCAACGATCAATGAAAATGAAAGCATGAATGCGGAAGAAAGTCTGGTTCCCCGGCCTGTAGGAGCGAGTAGAGGAGACAGTGAGAAGGTGCCCGACCTGCCAATTGACCAGTGTGCCAGAATGCCCTGACCGAAGAACCCAGGAGAATGGATTTTAGAAGCTTCCCAGACGGGAGAACAACACTGGTCGTGAAGGACAACTACTCAAAATACCCGGTGGTAGAAGTGATCTGCCCCAACGCCTTCTCACGGGTAGCTCCAGTACTTGAAAAAGTGTTTGCCATGTTTGTTTGCCCTCAAGAGATCAAAAGTGACAATGGACCACCTTTCCAAGAAATAGAGTTCTGCGAGTTCATGAGACTCCACGGAGTACAACACCGCCGGATCACCCCACAGTGGCCCCAAGCCAACGGCAAGATCGAAAGGTCTATGCAAACACTCAATAAAGTCCTGAGGATCACAGTAGCAGTAGGCTCAGACCCTGAACAGCAACTATAACTATTCCTCCATGACTATCAAAGCACCCCCACAGCACTATGATGCAGGCACCGTGGACACTGATGCTCAATGGGCCATGCCAGGATACCATTCCGACCTGCCCGGGGTGGACACCACCCCTGTACCGAGAGGAAGAAGCCCAAGCCAAGTGGAAACAACTGAACATGGCCGCCAGCCGCAAGAGAAGAGCCCAGCACTGGGACCTACAACCAGGGGATCTGCTGATGATAAAGGATTGGAGACAAGGCGGAAAGTTCAGGACACCATATGAGCCGGGCCCCTGGCAGATAACAGAAGTGAATGGCACCATGGTAACAGCAGAGAAGAATGGGGAGACGGTGACCAGAAACATATCCTGGTTCAAAGAAGTGGAGGAAGAGTTGCCCTGATCCCCCAGTGAAGGCCCCGCAGAGAGGGGGCTGGGAGTGAAGGGGCCGTCGGCCCAGCTGCCCAGAAAGATGACACACCCACCACTCTGGTCGAAACCATCCCGGCATCAACCATGCCACTCCCAATGACAGATGTGAAACGAGGGGGACAAAGTCACCACCCCAAGTACCGCCTGCATGAAAATCCTCCCCCGAGCTCTCGGCTCAGAGACTTTGCATACCACCTAGCGAGCAGTGCCCCAACAAGAAGAACAAAGAGACTGATTTGAGATGGGATGTGACAGGTCAGTGGTCCTGTTGCTGTGCCCAGCGTGAAGCCGGAAATGTGGCACCCTACACCGCTCGGGCCAGGCTTGGCCTGAGGTTATAGATAAATCGGGGGATGGCCGCTTGAATTCACTCCACCCACTATCTGATACTGTGTGGTCCCGTGTCTTCATTAGGTTTGCAGAGCACTGTGCGGCCTATAATGTTGGTCGCTACAGTATCTAGCAGCAAATGCGTCAAGTCAGTTCTTTATAAAATCACACATATTTCGGACTTTGGCTTAGTGGGAAAAAAAAATCTAACATACTGATATTCTTCAACACGTGATGGGGAACAGAGTGAAATCCTGGGGCTCCTATTAAGCTGAACTTTTTTTTAAAATGGGTACTCCAAATGATGAGTATATGAATATAACCAGCTGATGCCAAAGGTTGTTCAAGTTTTCACTGGGATTAGTAGAGAAGGCAAAGCTCCGCAGGGATGTGCAGGCTCAGAGTACAATGTGTTTCCCTATTGCCTTCCAGCCCAGAATCCATCCAATTTCTACTGGTACCATCATACCTCTTTCTGGGACCCTGACCCCAGCGAACGAAAAGATGGTGAAAGAAAATGAGTCTCCACCGTAACAGAAAATGATGGTAGTGAAGACGAAGCCTTGCAAGAGAAACTTCAAAACTAGACCCCACAGCCCAGCATATTGCCATGTTACCCCTGCAGATTCCAAGTTAAGCCAATAGCACCCCATTTGGTCAGAATAGCCTCTTTTGCCAATAAGAGTAACTGCTCCACTAGCTTTCTCTACTGTTCCTTCCATTCATTAAGTCCCAGAATCGCGGCTCCAGAAACATGCAACAAGTCCATATCATTACTGTTCTAATATCTTTCTAGACCTCTTACCAGGAATGTCTTAATTCTGACATGCCCACACAATGTTTCTGCTTGAGCTTTCTATCCCACACTCTCTTCAGCATCTCTATGATCTGACTTTATTAAACTCATGCACCTGTCCTAAAGTTTTGTAACAGCTGTAAAGCGCATTAAAGAGGTATTCCTTTCCCTGGGTGTAACTATTCAAATTACTAGTTCACATAAATATGTCTAAGGTCTTTCTTCCATACTGATTCCCAGCTCTTTCTCACTGGCTAACTGAAATGGGCACATGGCCACTCCTGAGCTCGATGAAGCTGCTTATATATTTTTGATACTGCATGTGGCATCCCACCCTACTTCTTAATCATTTTCTCAAAATCAGTTAGTTGCCTTGTGGCCCCTTTACATACCTCAGGGTGTACCAACTGGTGCCTCACCTCTTAGTATCTGAACTGTTCTGTTTCCTCTCGACCATAACCCACACCTGAATTTGTTGGAACAACTTAATGGCACCTTTGTAGAAGAGGTCTTTTAGATAACTGTCAACCTTCCAATTTGTAAGAGCTTTTCCTTTCTAGATAGGTTGAAATGTTTATTGCTGAACATTGGAGTGAAGGCATTCGGGATGTGGTGAGACCCAGACTCTTCTGCAATTTAACCTGAATCCTAAGCATTATTGCACTTTACGGGTAGATCTAAAGACTCTCCACCCTTTGCTGCCTTAGAATCCATGATACCTCCCACAGTGAGCTCGCTGAAAAAGTGTGATGAGAGAAACTCCACTTTTTCTTGGTGTGTGTCTGAATTCATTGCATCACTTACCACAGCTGCATTACCCAAAAACAACAAATTATGATCAGGACTCCCTAAACCCTTCCAAATGGCTCTGCCCGACAAATTTAAATTTGTGTCTTCACCAAATACATGATTTAGACATGTTGCCTGACTTTTAGTTATCCAGGACCTGATTTTATGTCAAGACCCTAAGGCCAATATTATGCAGTAAATTATTTATTGCCACCACTCAGCAGCATCTTTAAAGCTTCTAGACCTTGGAATCTTAAAACGTTCCAAACATAATAAAACCTCCCAGCAACCAGTCCTATTCCTTCTTTTATTGCTGCTGCTCACTCAGATAAGTCCATTTATGCTGTTCAATTATTGGTGCCTGTGGGTGCATTTAAATTGTTTTTTTCTGATTTGGTGACTAGCCTGTATGAGTGTAAGGCATATGGCATTTCTTTCTTAGAGTTAATATCACAAACGGTATGTTTGTCACAAGCTACTAATACTAGTGATGCAAAAGTGAACACCCCATTCTAGAATATCAGCAGTAATCACATTAGTGTATTAGGAAGGGTTTTCAGCAGTAATGTAAACAAGCATTTGCAATGCAATAGGTCTCGCAGTTACGCGAGTTTGAGCTATTGACATTGTAAATGACAATGCCTTTTATTTATGTTTTCGTTTTTGAAACATAAATATAAGGCATCTTAAAACGTTCCAAACATAATAAAACCTCCCAGCAACCAGTCCTATTCCTTCTTTTATTGCTGCTGCTCACTCAGATAAGTCCATTTATGCTGTTCAATTATTGGTGCCTGTGGGTGCATTTAAATTGTTTTTTTCTGATTTGGTGACTAGCCTGTATGAGTGTAAGGCATATGGCATTTCTTTCTTAGAGTTAATATCACAAACGGTATGTTTGTCACAACGGATGATGCTTGTGAGTCTTGATGATCAACATGCTGTGGTGGTGGAAGCGCTGACTTTTGATGTTTTTTTGTTTGTTGTGTAAACATATTTATTTTGCAGTTATTTTTCAATATGGCCTACCTGCACGGTTTTCGTGCCCCAACTGTCACCCTTAGCAGTTGGGGCTCGGGGTAAATCACCTGGACCGCTCGTGTAACACTTATTGGTGGAGGCTCGCGGCTGCAAGTGTACATGGGGATACATTATCCTACGTTTGTGGGGTGACAGAAATGCGTGAATGGTAGCAGCCTGGATATCTAGACCTCTAGCCACAAAAGAGAATTGATAGTTTACAGAGGTTTTTTGTACTTGCGAGGTCTCCATAAAAGCTGAATACTGTCAGAACATTCGCTCATGTCTTCACAGGATTTTTGTTCTGAGGAAACTGATGCTTGTCGTGCGGAGCAGTTGAGCTGTGAGCCAATTTAGTTTTTTGTTGTGGAAGAAATTTTGCATAAGAAACACTTTGTTTCCCTATTTTATACTGGTGCTTATTACGCTAGGACAGAGATCTCCAACCTTTTCTGTAACAAGAGCTACTTATGTTCAATGAAAATCATCCTGAGCTACTAATACTAGTGATGCAAAAGTGAACACCCCATTCTAGAATATCAGCAGTAATCACATTAGTGTATTAGGAAGGGTTTTCAGCAGTAATGTAAACAAGCATTTGCAATGCAATAGGTCTCGCAGTTACGCGAGTTTGAGCTATTGACATTGTAAATGACAATGCCTTTTATTTATGTTTTCGTTTTTGAAACATAAATATAAGGCATTGTCATTTACAATACCAATAGCTTAAACTCGCGTGGTAACAAAATTGCAATAATTTGCTAGAGTTTAAGCTATTGGCATTGTAAATGACAAAGTCTTTTATTTATGCTTTAAAACAAACATTTAAATAAAACGCATTGACATTTACAATGCCAATAGGTAAAACTCTCGCAAATGCGAGACCTATTGCACTGCAAAGGATCCACTTGTCCCCAGGTAAAAGTATTTACATTTGGCAACAATACTAAGAGCAGATTGCAGATAAGGCCCAGTGGTGACATAAGCCGGTGATGCTTTCACACTCTTACCCGATTCACAGGCTCCCTTCTGCCTCTGGAGGATGGCGGGCAGCCCTTGTTGCAGCGCCTTGCATGTCTCCGCCTTCAGTTGTCACATATGGTTATAGGTTTTTCCATCGCTGCCACACACCTTGGACGTCAACTTGCACTGGCACACGCCCTTGGCCATGCGCTTCCCTGCTGGGTGCTTGCACTCAAGACTATCCCCACACAGTGGGTCCTCTCTGCGGCCACAGGCCTCCCCTTCACCTGCGGCACTGACGAGACAGCAGTTGCAGCGGTTGGGCACTTATCAGCTGGGGCAGCTGGGACTTGGGCATCTGGAGACATCACATCTCAAGGAGCACTTGCTGAGGCCTATAGGGTCCGCCGCACACTGCCCTGTGATTGCGGCCACAAGTAGGCACACTAACACATTGGCATGTGCTGATTTTTGCATCGCCATTTTTTAAAACTAAATAAATAAATAGAACATTTACGAAAATGATGAAAGCAGTGCAGTTCGGCCCAACTAATAACCCTCTATTGTGCGGTTTAGTCAAAATAGTAAATAGTGTGCAGACAAACTCACATGCACTCTGAGGCCTGAGGAAGGAACAAACGTGTGCCCAGCTGCAAAAGCAGCTGCCCGAATTACAGGATATACTTTTGTTAGGAGCAGAGGTAGTCTGTGGAGGATGAAACGAGGGGTTTCGAGTGCAGGGCCACTAATGCAGGGGAACGTACGGCCTTTAAAGGGAGAAAGATTGTGTGGGGTTGGGATCGGTGTGTGCACAGCAGCCTGTGGTTGATAAGGAAGGAGCTGGTATCAGATCTACATCCACCAATGCAGAGGAACCTAAGGCCTATAAGGGGGAGGAATTGGGGGGTATCTGGTTTATACCCCAATGCAAAGGATTGAATTGATAAATGTGGGCGGGACGGGTACACATCAATCGATGCAAAGGAACATCTAGGCTTGAAAGGGAGAAAATGAGCGGGGGGTCGGAACCAGGAACATAGGTCATTAAACGAAGAAAGGGGCGGGTTCTGACACTGCGATGTAAAGAAACCAGTGATTCACAGCCACCCATGCAAAGAAACGTGTGGCTTGTGATGGGAGAGGGGCGAGTTTCTGGTTCAAACCTGGATGCAAAGAAGGGGTTTCGGGTCCACATCCCCCGAAGCACCAGAACCCGTAGCTGATGGTGCAAACTTTACTCTAATGGGCTCAGCCAGATGTGCACCTCCTGGCTTGCTGGGAAACAACACCACCTAAACCACAATGACACAAAATAAACCATGCGACAATTATTCACCAAGGAGAGAAGGCTTGCTGTAGCCCAGAGGCAGGTAAACATCTTCAGTAGTGCTGCCAAACACGCGCCTCGCGGGAGGTGTGCGAAAAGTCTGCTGGGACTGCGGCAACACTCGAAAGCAAAGACAGCACAGGAACGAAGCTCGCGGCGAGAAAACACGTCCAAACGCAAAGAGTGCCCAATAAGCTATCTCGCTGGCTCAATGCACCAGATGCAGAGATAACCTCACCCAGGCGCAACTGACAATACCAGCGCAGCCGACCTAGCCCGCCATCTTCTATGGTCAATGAAACCCGTACCACTGCAGTGCTGTTATGGTGTATCAAGAGCTTTGGTGATTGGTGGCTGTCCACGTTTCCAGTTGTAAGTGGAAAGATAGCCCAGCCAACAAACAAAAGACAATGATGCACCGTAGTGTACTTCTCTCTCGCGCCAGGCTGTTTTATAAGAGTTTATTATCGTTTGGATTTAGCATATCTTGGGGTCACATAACCCCGTTTCCAGTTGTAAGTACAAAGATAGCCCAAAGGCCAACAAACAAAAGATATTGAGGGCTGGAATGTGCTCGCATCCCCCTCCCCTGAGCCGGGATGTTATCTGGAGGCCAGGCTGTAGTGGCGTGAACAGGCGTTAGAAGCCTGACTGGCTGGGGTAGTCAAGTGTGAAAATACTGAGCGCTGTTCCCCGAACAAGCCCGGCGGAGCGTGGCGCGCACCCTTGGCGGGGGTGGGGGAGCGCATTCCAGGCGGGGGAGCGGACCCTCATTACTGAAAGTTTGACCTATTGGCGTTGCAAATAATGATGCAACGCCAATAGCTCAAACTTTCAGTAATGCAAGACCTATTACATTGCAAATGCTTGTTGAATTAGGGGACGGCAAGAATTCTGCCGGCAGCAGACCAGAGCGCTCTCGAGAGGTATAGGGTTTAAAGTAGTGAGTTAACCCAGTAGGACCCTGGCCGTGCAGGGACTTGAAAGCTGTACACAAGGTTTTGAACTGAATTCGTGTTACAATTTACATTTTCGAATCGTCTGCCCAGTACAGGAAGAGGCTTCCGTGGTCCCCACTGCTTGTTGAAAGAGATGGAGGGGGAAGAAAGGGAGCGAGAGGAGGGACAGGGTAAGAGAGAGAGAGAGACTGTGTGTGAGAGGAGGGAGACAGAGCGAGAAAGAGCGAGAGAAGGAGAAAGCATCTTTGTGAGAGATGTGGAGAGGAGGAAACAGCGCTGAGGAGAGAAAGTGTGTGTGAGACAGGGATTGGGAGACAGAGGACAGCAGGGAGTGTGTATGTGTGAGGGAACTTATTGCAGGCAGGCGCGTGCGTTTCCACATCATGAACTGGAGCTGTGCGTTCATGAGGGGGTGCAGAATCAAGTCATGTTGCAGAGCTGTTTGAATTCAGCGGCCTTGGAGAGTTAATTATGTAACACGTTATGCAAGCACATGCGCTGTTGTGGAACATTCTGTGGCATTACTTCTCAGAAAGATATCTTCACGCTCATCAGAGACCACACAAAACGCTTTTTAGTATAATGTAGAAAAACCGCTCTCCAAACAAAATTTAACTCTTATGATGAAAATGTCAACTATGTCTCAAGCTCCGCCCCCTTGTTTTGTGTGTGGAACTGGAAGACGGATTTTGTAAAGACGCCATGTGATTTCTAACGTGAGGGTGCGGCAGACAGCTTTAAGAAGACATCCTCTTTACAGAATAGGAGGGAGATGAAAGGAAAACAAGAAAAAAAATCCCGGCGGAGCGTGGCGCGCGCGCTTGGCGGGGGGGCGCATTCCAGGCGGGGGAGCGGACCCTTTGAAGTGCTCCCAAAAGCGGAGTGCATGGCGGCACGATGCGCGTGATTGTGCGCGTGCTAGCCATGCAATCCGCTTTTGGGAGCACTTTGAAAAGCCCCTTTACCATAGTCTCGCTTTGCGATCGCTTACGCGATAGCAAGGCGAGACCTAAAAAGGCTTTGACAATTTGAACTGAAGTATTACATAAGCAGTACATACAAACCATAGCTGCATTCCCCCTGGCACCATGGTATAAATATGAGTGATAAATCTCTCCAACTTATATAATAGCTTTAAGCACATTTTGAAATTTCAACTATTTTCTACAGCCATCCGAATATGAGTTGAGAAAATACACACATTTCTGTCTTGCCTACATGCTTTTTGATTTTAATATACATATAATAATTCAACTAAGCAAAAGCTTTGATAGTCGTAGGCAGGGCAGCAAATAGGAGAGTTACTCACAGGTAGCTAGAGAGTTACTGGTAGCTCACGAGCTGGAGACACCTTTGCTAGGGTTTTTTTTGTGGAAATACCTATTTAACTTTGTGGTTATAACTCGAATTTTGTGTGAAACACTTTAAAAAAGGGGAGTTTTTGGCACTATAGATTCACCATATTTTCAGGGTACATTTAAGAGTTTGCATCATTTGAGGTGTGTTTCCTAAGATGGAGCAAGGTGAGGGATCTCAGGAGTTCTCATTGGAGAAGAAGCTTAATAAAGCTATTGAGAAAATTACTATGGAGGTGTCACAAGAATGGAAAAGAAATTCAAAATGCTGGTGTTAAAGTCACCCAGCGTGGATGAAGAGCATTTTTGGTCTGCTACTGAGACAGAAGGGGCCCATAAATCTTGTAAAAAAAAAAACTCTTCTGAGAAGAAGCATGTGGCTGCCAGCTACGGCCTGGCTAAGAAAAAGAAATTTAGTTTGATAGAGCATGTTTGCTGTAATGGCACGCAAATGGATGATGCAGAGGCCATCAAAAAATGAAATAGGCCACATTAAGACAGCGCTAAAAGATCTAAAAGGCGCAAACTCAACATGGTTCTTTGTGACGAGTCCTCTGGAAGTGTGGAGGTGGAACTCAATTGTTCCTCAGAATTTGAATCTGAGGATGATGTCTATATGAAAGGGAGCATGCCAGCTGAGGGTCAGCTGAAAAAGGAGGATGGTTCACTTTTGGACCCTTTTGGTCAGAGTATGTTCGACCCTTTATTAATTAAACATCCATTATCTCCTGAGTGGTCACCCTCTGAACATGTGGCGTAATATATTCAATATTGAGTTAGAAGGGAGATACCTAAGGAAGTGAAGGTCAGATGGAGGTCGGAATGCCCGAGAACCACTGTGGATAAGACAGTTTGGTGACACCTGGGCTAGATGCTAAGATAATTGCTTTCATTGCTAAAGGGGGACGTGACCCCAAGAAGGGTCTGAGATTATGCCGGGACAAGCTATTAGATGCAGTGGGTCCACTGACTACATTTTGGGAAATGGCTGAAGAAGCATATGTGTTTGAGAATCACATTGATGTTGAGGAGCTTCATCGGTGGATTCAGAGGGCTATTTTCCTACTAGGCAATGCCAATGCGGCACTGTCTGAAGAAAGAAGGAAAAGCATCCTGTTAAAAATAGATCCTAAGTTAGTAGACCCAGCAGGTAAGGAAGAGGGCCCATCTGCTAATGGTCTTTTGTTTGGCTATGCCTTAATTAAGGATCATTCTAGATAAGTGGATGCTTTCAGTTCCATTCAGAAATCGCAGAAAGAGATTAAGAAAGTGTTTCAGGAATGTGTTTTTTGAATGGCCGGGAGAACAAGGAATTGGTTCCCCGGCCTTGGTCAAGGTATCACAAGAGGCTCCTTTACTCGTGAATTTAGAGACTATCAGGGACAGTAGTCTGACAACGAAGGCAGATTCTACCCCCAGAAGCAGAGAGCTCAGGAAGATACAGCCGTGAGGACAGAAGAAACAGAGGATCAATGAATGAGACTAGACTTACTGTTAACCTTTTAAAATTGGATGGCAGACTTGCCCAGTTTTATCAAAAAAATGTTTTGATAACAAGGATCCTAGGGTGCTAGAGACTATTTCGGATAGAGTTTGTAGGTAGACCAGTGCAAAATTATATGCCAAGAAGGCTGGTTTTTCTGGAAAATCAAATGAAGTTGATTGAGTTGGAGATTCAGTAATTCTTTGCGAAAGGAGTGATTATGATTGAAGAGGAATGTGTGGACGGTTTTGTAAGCAATATTTTTCTAGTGGAGCGAAAGGACAAGGGTATGAGTCTGGCAATACATTTGTGAGAACTCAACAACTGGGTGCTTTACAATCATATCAAGATGAACGCGATACATTTGTTAAAGGGAGTATTTCAGAATGGAGATTGGAAGAAAAGGTTGGATTAGAAAGATGCTTATCTAACAGTTCCGATTTTGGAGAATCATCAGAGGTTCCCGAGGTTCCAGTGAAGGAGGAGGCTGTGGAAGTTTGTGTGTCTGCCTTTCAGTCTCTTGTCAGGACCTTTGTGTTTCACGAAGATCCTACGACCGGTGGTGGCTTATTTGAGAGAGGGAGGTGTTTGTCGGATAATTTATTTGGATGACATTTTAATCATGGACCAGGACAGGAGGCAGACTATTTACCATACTAATCTTGCAGTGAGACTGTTAGAAAATGTGGGTTTTGTAGTAAACATAACAAAGTCGCAGTTTGATCCAAGTCAGCAAACACAGTTTCTGGTATTTATAGAAGACACAGTGGAAGGATTTTTGAAAGAGAGGCTGCAGAGTATACGAAAGGAGATAAAGAATACTTTAAGGTTAAACAGTGTTTATCTGAGAATGTTAGCCTGTATTGTAGGCCTTTTATCCTCTACTATTCACCAATATTCCCAGGGCCCTTGCATTATTGGGCCTTACAGAAATTGAAAACGAAATACTTAAGGGATGGATTGAGATACTCAGAGAATGTTTGTCTTTCTCAGTAAGCAAGACAGGAGTTGAGAAATATGGATGTTTGGAACAGGCACGCAATTTTGGGAGCAAATGCAGAGTTGGTTGTGGAGCCCGATGCAAGTTTGCAAGGTTGGGGTGCAAGTTGTGGATTGCTAAGAACTGGTGGTCGTTGGACGGGGCAGGAAAATAATTTGCATATAAATTGTTTGGAATTATTAGCAGGTTCTTTTGCAATCATGTGCTTTGCGGAGCAGACTGTCAATTGTTCTGTGGTTATGAAAATGGACAATGTATCAGCAGTGGGATGTGTCAACAGGCTGGGATGTCCTCGTTCAAAAGGACAGTTAGATTTAGAAAACATTCTTGGGAGTACTGCATGGAGAGGGGCCTGAACGTTCAGGGGGAGCAAATTCCAGGAATTTCAAATTCAGTGGTGGATTGGTTTTCAAGGAATTTTCACTATTCCAGTGATTGGATGTTGGACAGAAGTGCGTTCAGGGGTTTGGACCAGTTGTGAGGTCCTTTTTGGGTTGACCTTTTTATGAACAGACTCAATGTTCAAGTGGAGAAATTTTGCAGTTGGCATCCAGACCCAGAAGCAGCTGGGATAGATGCCTTTCTCCAGGATTGTAGGTTCTTCAACCTTACGCTTTCCCACCATTTGCCATGATCGGCAGAATGACAGGGATGATTTGCACATGGAAGGAGACTGTGGTGGTACTCACTCCCTTTTGGAGCTCCCAGGCTTGGTATCCAATAATACTGAAGATGAGTGTGGATTTTCTGGTTTTGTTACCTGTACGTCCAGAGATTTTACGAAGTCCTCAGGGAGAAATGCGCAGTCTGGTACTTGAACCATATGTGATGTCTGCCATTTAACTGCAATTGAAAATAGATGTTTTGTGGTAAACCGATATGTGTGCAGCCCCCCGCTGCTTATAAATATTATTTTTTTAAAAATCCAATCTGTTCCTTCATGCATCTTCTCAGAATCCAACGTGAGTAGAATGTACTCTGGGTTTTTATGCCTCGGTATGTCAATAAGATGATGCACTTTCTTATTGTTGTACACTGCTTGTCTAAGCCAGACAAACGTAGTGTGGCCTGAGTCAATAAAGCACAGCATTATCTTATCAAACAGCTTATTCTTTTGAATAGTTTACCTTCCACATTTAGGAGGGTGACTGGCCGATAAGTCTCTCATACTGCAGGGTCCTTCATATATCTGAGTATCACTGTCATTGATTCAGTGACTGTCCCTGTATTCTCGGTCATTAAATACTTATGAGAAAAATGAATGAGCTCCAGGGCCAGCCACTAATAAAAGAGGAACGTGTGAACCCATCAGGACCACGTGGATTCCCCACTAGAAAGCTACAGTTTGCTAGAAACGTCTGTTGTATAAGAATGGATAGCTCCACCATGTTCTTTTCTTCCTCCAGATTCTTTTGAGGTCACACCTTAAAAGGTAATTTGAAGCATCTTGCCGAGCCCTCCACACCCTGCCATTTAGATCCCACATATAAGTCCTGGTATAACTTTCAACTCTACTGGATCTAAATCTTCAACTGATGCAAGAAAGATCTGAATGCAAGTTGGAACATGTGCCCGCATGGTCACCCGGGCGAGATTAAGTTACACCTTAGATAGCATGCACTGTGATAGCTTAACAATGTACAAACCTTTTCATGATATAGTAAGCTTTAAACAGCCACATAGCTACCAGTCATTAGCTTTGGAACACAGTGTATGAAGATGCATACTGCAATTAAGACTAGACTCCCTGTGAAGGCTCACACAGGTAGATGGGCAGGCCAAGAGCAGGACTCCACCCTGTTTCCTTTAAGCTGGGAGGGAAAGCAAGATTTGTTACATGTAATCTCATTCTTTTTGGCATAGGTAGAGCCATGGAATCGTTTTTTAAACCCACTATATTTAAAATATAGATTAGCTGATATAGATCAGTTGAAAAGTTTTATAATGCATGGGATTCTTTATAATCAGCAAATTGTTATGCACCCAGTAGCCAATTATAAAGAAAAGACATCAGGAACTTGACTATTAGAAGTTATTACAGTTGAGTTCTGTCATCACAATGCCTGCTGCGAGAGCCAGCCACAACGGATGAAAGGCAAGTCAGGTCAGGGAGCATAATTGAGCAGCTATTGAGCAACAAAATGAACTTTTCTTTTCTTTCTTATGTTCTATGTTATTGGCTTATAATGACAAGCAGAGAGAATATGTTTTTTTTGCACTCCATATACAAAGAAAAGCTAGAATCTTTCTACATGTGCCAAGCTTTTAAGTGGTTTGTGGCAAAGGTGATGGTGTGACCATGCATTATATGAGATAAAGTACCCCCTGGTGTACATGTACCAATGAGGGTATGTTATCCTTCATACAATGTGTCCCATAACATAAATATGTTTGTTTTGATCTTTTGAGTGCTTCTTTACGATGTTTTAATGTTATGTATAGTGTTTGGGAAAGTATAAAATCTGTGGTTGTAAATCTATGTCTTTTTAAATTGTTGATCTCAATTGAGGTCAAAAACTATTTTATAATAACAAACTTGATAGAACTTTCAGAACTTCTCTAATTTACCACTTTCACTAGTGTGGTAAACTCACTCTTGAAACCTATTCTTTGCTACAAACACTGCGCGTATTGGCCAGCAGCCACACCAATTTAGGCTGCTTGAACAATTATGTCACTTAGACTTGGATGATAATGTTTACCATATACATAAAGTAGGGGTGTGTCTTCCAGGAAAAAAAAAATATGCAAAGTTCATGAAGTTTTACATGTTTTGGATTACTTGTGAAATTCAAGACTTTTGCAACACTTTAATATCTCATACTCCAAATTTCCATTATAGAAGCTTTCCAGCTCCTGACAAACATCACAAGAAATTTTACTAGCCTCCATTTCAAAAATACTTTTTTTGATACATGAATGGAAATGTTTGTATGACTTCCCCTCGCAAGTGTCTGAGTCATCCATACAGTTTCAGAGTCGCAAGCAAAAGGCAATACAGATTCCTCGCAATTCTAACGCTGTTGATAAAATGTTATGTTATACCAATATGTGTGGCTAGGAAAAAATATGCATGGGCGAATTTAAAAAGAAAGCAGGAAACTGCAATCTAAGCAAAGGGAGACATCATACGGATTCCCCAAAACTGCTTGCAAATTAAAAAGGTAAGCATCCCTCGACACGAGCTTCACACGCATAGCATGGGATGAACATATTAGGAAGTGTGTGTATTTTGTGAAGCTCTCTTGCTACTCTGATGAGTATCTGTACAGCCAGCAGCCACGGGCGTAGCTTCAGGGAGGGAGTGTTTGGGGTGGTAAAAAGTGTATTCTGTACTAAATAGTTGTGTACAAGTGCTTTCAATTGGGGATAGTGAGGCCTTTCACCCTGGATTTTTACATGCACACACTGACAAAAACAGACACACAAACTCTCTCTCTCTTTAGTCTCTGCCTTTAATCTTGGTTTGTTTGAAAACTATAGTGTTTTAAGTACCCCTAACAATCCGTTCTCCTCTCTCTTACAACTGTCTCGTAAGCCCCTTTCGTGTTCATCTTCTCATAATGTATTTTAACAAGATATGCTAGTGTGATTGTTGGGAAATCTGAAGCTTACACCCCGCCAATCTTACTGACCAAGCTACGCCCCTGCTGGCAGCAGGAGAGCCCAGGATAAACCAAACCTTTTGCAGCTTCACTATACAATGAGCCATTACTTCCCACACCATGCAGACAGCGTGTGTCAAGGAGGTACCAATTCGCTGCGCCTCTGTGAGAGGTGGGACCGCCAGTTGCCGTGGTTCTGCCCTTTTGTTTTTGCTCTTTCCCAGAATTACTTTGTTCTGCTGTTGCCTGACGTAAATTCCCTGGATGACTGTTATTCAGCTCACGTCCTTCGCAGTGGAGAAGAGATTTTGGGATAAACGGCACGCTGCGGCTCAGCCTGGCAGCTCCTTTGGGGCACCCTATTGAAATTTGAAGTGGAACAGGCCAGCTGCCAGCAGGGTGACAGCCAAAGAGGCTGTGCTGTGTGCACTGTCACAGGATAGCATTTCCATCCAACATCCACAAGATGTTCTTACTGCTACTGACCCGAAAAGCAGAAAAACTTTAATTTATTGGGCTCCCTCGAGGTTCTTAAAAGCCGCTTAAACTACTGTTTGTTTGTTTATAGTGAGTCGGTTTATGGGTTGAACAGTCATTATTGTAAAACAGTAGTTCTGTCAAACCAAGAGTCAAGTAAGTAGAAAACATATCTGTGACTTATTAGGTCTGGCATTAGCCAAGACCGTTTGATTTGAATAAAATTAAATGTATAATATACTTACCAGCCCTCTTCGCCCCTTAATACAATTAATTGTATTAAATACCGGCCAGCCCTCTTCACCCCTTGTTATGTTATGTTATGTTATGTTGTTATTGTGTTCTTCGCATTTCTCTTCCGCCCTCTGCGCCATAGAGCATGGAGCAGCGGGTCTCCCCACCTCAGCCATTGGCTGACTTCACAATGATTGACGGCATTCAGCCCTTTCACATGGAGCACATTCACCCACAAACTCTGTGCCAGGGACCAGTGTGGCAAATTTGGATTTTTGAGACAAAATATTTTGTTGCTTTTAGCAAATGTTTTTGTTTGAGGTAACTAGGGCCAGCAATAAAGTTACGCAAGAACAATACAAGCACTGGCAAAGCCAAAAAGGCCGGCAGCCAGTACCATGCTATTAGGTTTGCCAATGCTTGTTTTCCTCGGGGATCGTGGCTTATGTGGTATGGCAGATGGCAGAACCCGCAGCAAATCCACAAAACTGCAAACAATACATATGATGAAACACTGATTACTGCGAGCTCCTAGCATCTTTACCGATAAATAATCGAGAGTTAAAATTCTGATATGGGACTGACAGTAGCAGGCTGCATAGGGATGCAGGCACAAGAAAGGGCTCAGTCAGTGTGTACGGCAGAGGGCTGGTTTTGAAAGAAAGAAAATCAATGCCTTTTTTGAACTGGAAGTATTTTTTCCTATCTTATTGAGAGCAGGGCCAGGCTGGCCGCAGCGGGCATACAGCGTTTCCCCGGGAGGCTGGAAGGGTGGGGGCCGGTTTTGTTACTGGGGGGCGGTGTTACAGCTGTGATGCAATATCAGCCCCAGTAACAAAAGCAACAGTGCTGGGGGCAGGTTGAGTTAAGCAGGAATGCTTCACAGTTGCACCCTTGCCCATCCCCTTCCCCCTCCGCCCTCCTTCCCGGGGGTTGGTCTGGTAAAATTGCCAGAACTGCTTTGTGTTCTCAGTCCAGCCATCATGGAGAGTGTTGTTCTTTCTTTCCTGCCTGTCCCTTACATGATGCTTTCAGCAAGGAAAACTGCTGGAAACCCCACATTAGTTAGGGCGGGGCTCGCAGTGCCATAGAGCTGGTGGTCCTGGGCTGCTGTGAAGATGTTTCTGATGGCTAAGATGGCTGAGGCACCTCCATCAGAAATACAGTGGTTCCCCACCTCTAAATGTGTCCGGGAACCCAAGACCTGGGTAGGTGGGTCATCACTGATTTTCGATGCCCGCCTCTAAAACAGGCTGTAACTAACTGATCAGGACTGAGCTGCCTACACATTCCCCAATGGGGAAGGGCTACTAATAGCACTCGTTACTGCCTCTGCTGAGGGGTCGGTAGCTCATCAATGGTTTGCAACTGCGATTGAAAACTATCGGTCCATTCCTTTCTGAAACGGAAATAAGAGGGGAACGCCCATTTCAAACCTCTTCCTATTTGCAATTTGGAAAAGATCACAAACGTCTTTTTACAAGTTGGTGATAATTTTCTAACTCGTAAAAGAGTTTTTGTACATAAAGAAAAGCTCTTTTGCGACCGCAAACATTGTGATTTAGCGAATCTAAGGATTTCCAATTGTAATAAGGCTTTGTGCATGAGGCCCAATGTTCTGCCACTTCGTCAATACAGCTTACTTAAAAAAAAAAACAGCTGAATTGCTCATCCTCACAGCAGCAAGATATGCGGTTCTGCCTGACAGCTAGAGCATTGGGTTGGATGCTGGAATTCAGGGTTCTAAGCCTCCTAAATCTAATTTTATTTAAAAAAAAATTCTGGGCCACACTAAGGGCCAGATGTACGACCATTTGCATTTGCGACTCGAAAAGCAAATGTACAACAGTGTCAGAGACACTGTTAGCGATTCCCAATGGGGTCGCAAAAATGCGAGGCTCATCAATATTAATGAGCCACTCGCAATTTGCGAACCCATTGGGAATGGCTGGCCCTCGCAGGGATGGTGGCCTGCTGGGCTCAGCAGACCTCCATGTCTGGAGCTGATTTTCACTAAAGCAATTAATTTTTTTAAATGCAGCCCGTTTTTCTTAAAAGGAAAATGGGATGAATTTGCTTAAAAAAATGAAACGTCTTCGTTTCATTTTTTAAGGGCAGGTAGTGGTCCCTGGGACCGCTGCCAGCCCTTAAAGAATATTTTTGGAGCCAGTCACAAAGGGGAAGGGTTCCCCTGGGGACTCCTTCCCATTTGCGGCTCCATTACCACCCTCTTGAAGAAGGCAGTAATTTGTGCGTGTTTTGCGATCGCAATTGCGGCCGCAAAACATTCTTACATAGGGTAGAGACTCACTATTAGGAAGAGAGGCCCTTGGCACGCCCATTTCTAATAGCGACTCGGAATTGCAAATTAGCAAGTCGCACATAAACTGCAACTCGCTATTGAGGAATTGTGCCTGGCCCTGTAACATTTTGCATGCACAAACGGGTCGCAAACCCATTTGCGCATGCAATTTAGGGTCGTACATCTGGCCCTTAGTTAATTGTAAATTGTCAGAGCTTTGACTCAGACAGTCATGGCACCAGGCAACACTCTGAAAGAACTGTGAATTAGTGGGAAGCCGGGAAATTGTATAGTGGCGGAGTGGAAGAAGGCGGTAAAATAATTTCAACAAAGTATTTTTTTTATTATACTTAGCAGCTATTAGTGGAGCAGAACGCCTCACCAGCATCACTAAAAAACGACGTCGCACCTGTGATGCTGAGCAGGCAGCTGGGTATGCATTAAAAAAGAATTTATTGTTCAATGCAAACGTGTGGCATCCTTGATTGCACTGAGTCACTCTCCATATGCATATTCTGATGAGATAATAATAATTAGTCAGTGGGAGGGAAAACATAAGCAGAGATGGTTTTAAGACAGTAGTCCCTCAGCCCTTGTAGCTTTGCGTCATGGCTTCTGCTTCAGGAATGGCTAAGCAGAGATGGTTTTAAGACAGTAGTCCCTCAGCCCTTGTAGCTTTGCATCATGGCTTCTGCTTCAGGAATGGCTAAGCAGAGATGGTTTTAAGACAGTAGTCCCTCAGCCCTTGTAGCTTTGCGTCATGGCTTCTGCTTCAGGAATGGCTAAGCAGAGATGGTTTTAAGACAGTAGTCCCTCAGCCCTTGTAGCTTTGCATCATGGCTTCTGCTTCAGGAATGGCTAAGCAGAGATGGTTTTAAGACAGTAGTCCCTCAGCCCTTGTAGCTTTGCATCATGGCTTCTGCTTCAGGAATGGCTAAGCAGAGATGGTTTTAAGACAGTAGTCCCTCAGCCCTTGTAGCTTTGCGTCATGGCTTCTGCTTCAGGAATGGGCTTATTGTTTAAGTGACGGCCCCTGCGGGCATACATCAACCAGCTCTGCTTCCCTCAGCTCTGCGGGCTGCTGGGTTCCGCATGAGCAATTGAAACAGGTGTCAGGTCCGCTGAGGGAATTTTCAGCACATAGTTTTTCAAGGAGTGCTGCACACTTTTGAGACAATAATTCAGGTTTAATGGGCTCTGTACGTCTTTTTAAGCAATACCTTACAAGTGCAGCGCAACACATCACAAAAGCTCTTTCCAAATCGTGGCTCGAAGCAAATGCTTTGCTGAATTTTTTCTCCAGCAAAGGAATGTTTATTATTTTCAGTAAATTGTCAGTAATTGCCCAAATGAATATAGTGATTAAAATCCCTTATGTCTGAAAATTTCAGCCAGAAGTGAACTCTATATAGCACTGCTCAGATTACCCTGATGTCTATCTGATATCACCGACAGTAGGAGCAAGAGCCGGCGGTAATTACCGCCAAGTGGGATTTCTATTTCAGTGTATTTAACACCTATATACCACAGCAAGCACAACTAACCAACGGCTACGGGTCGGGAGGATGGTTGGGGGTTTGAGCCAGTTTAGATCCAGCTCAGCACTGATCTGTTGTTGGGGGTTTAATTTGTAAAAAATTATAAGGCCCGAGGAATTTCTCAGCACTCCCAAATGCTGACCGTCACACAAAACACGGGTGAGATTTGGCTATTCGAGGTCACCTAAGGCAGTAAATATGACCAGGACCAACTGCATTTATACATTTTTTTAATATAAGTAATACGTTGTTGATAAGCTCTGCTCAGATATACAGAAGGTGTGGCGCAGTGGCCAGGGCGGCTAACTCCGGAGCCTGAGGCTCATGGTTCAAACCCCAGCACCGGAGGCAAATCTGCTCAGCATCATGCGACTCTGGGCAATAGCTCACTTAATCTCCCAGACGACCCCCAGCTCCTTCAGACCCTTACAGGTGATTAGTTCGTGCTTTACAAGTACCAGGTTATAAGGTGCCACCACATGGTACATGGTGATCAACAAGTGCTGTTATTTACAAATACGTGTACAGCTAAGCATCAGCAAACACCAGCACAAATTAGGCACTGGGATTCATTTGATTACTTTCAGGCAATGTTCATTCCTCTAATTGGGATAGTTGCTGGCAATAATGACTTTAATGCCAAATGGACAAGGAAGAACACAAACGCAAAATCCATAATTATCAGGATGGGAAATATTCAATGTAATGCATGGTTATTGACACAGAATAAAGTGGCCCTTATATCGACACGGAGAGGCAGGTTTACTAATGAGTCACGCAAAGCAGGACAACATGCTGCACTGAGGTGCATGACAGGGAGAGAGCCTGAATGCACCATATCTATTAAGATATGGCACATGCCTGCTCTCTCCCCGCGCGGGCACACTGAGTGCTGCTTAGTGCCACCACAGGCACCCTTGCAGGCAGGTTTGTTTTTGTGCAGGAAGAAATAACTTCCACATGTGGAAAGAGGAAATACCAAGGAGAAATAAAGATATTTCTCTGCATGACGCCTCACCTTAGTAAATATGGGATTATGTCAAAATCAGTCGGTGGATGCATGGGAATGTCCAAGCTCCACCCATTGAATGCCCTCTCAGTGCAGAGTGACGCAAGGGTGCATTACTCTGGATTCACCAAGCCATGCAGAGCATGCAATGTACATTTGTGGCTCAGTAAACTCACATAAACCCTTGGGTTGCCTTGTGGTGCCTTGCCTGACACAAGGGCAATGCAAGGGCTTATTAAATCTGGCCTCAAAATACTTTGTATATGACATGGAAGCTTGGCTGCAGAAATACACAGATGGGGACACAGGAACACAAGAACTCAGGTCCTAGCAGCCAAAGGCAAATGGGGCGTGAGAGGCAGACAAAAGTGAACACAGATACTGATACACAAAGTCATTGAGCAAGGGAAGC
Source organism: Triturus cristatus (assembly GCF_964204655.1). Taxonomy (NCBI): domain Eukaryota; kingdom Metazoa; phylum Chordata; class Amphibia; order Caudata; family Salamandridae; genus Triturus; species Triturus cristatus. Next base: position 312,144,968 of record NC_140593.1, on the reverse strand, counting down.
CGGATTTAGAACATGGATACTTAGAAACGGAGAAGAACACAGTCAAGGTCACATGAACAAATGGGACAAATCAACGATGTCATTGTGTCTCGGGGCCTCATGGAAACAGAAAATGTACAACAGGAAGGGAGCCACTGACTAATGATTGCGTAGGTGGGCCGCATTGATTTAAAGAACAGAAAAGTGATTTTTTCATTGCTCAAGTGCAAAGTAGAGCATCTGAATTAACCACTAAATCGGAACAAAGGAGGGAAAGCCTAGAACTTGAGGGCGTTCATCTGCAAGTCCTTGAACTTTGATTAAAAAAACATCACCATGGGTCAGTGTGTTAATGTTAATATTAGAAATGAAAAGAAAACTCAAATGGAGCTGGGAGCACAGTTAGCTCCAGACGCAAAACAATCATGTCATACGAAGGCAAAATAAACAGCGCACGGGTGGAGAAAGTCCTAAAATGCCTATACTTAAGTGCAAGCCTCACCGTGTTTCAAAAGCTGAGTTCACACACAAGTAAACTGAAAAGGATGACGTCATTAGACGCAGCCCTAGAAACACGGGCGCCAGTAGCAGCCCGTCCCCTGACAAAGTGGCGGGCCGGCTGGAGGAGCGAGGTGTAGAGGGGGGCAAAAAACATAAACAAATAAATAGAAATAACTTACCTGAACAATGCCGCCGCCACCTGCCGCATCGCTCTCTTCAGCTCTTCCTCTGGGTACAGGCTCATAGACTACATTGCGGCCAATCCTGACGCTGCATGAAAGCGGCGCCAGGTCTGGCCTGAGCGCTGACAACTTGCGCTCCCAGGCAGACTTGGAGTCTGTGCCTGCTCTCTCCAGCCCCAGCAACGCAGCTGGGGCTGGAGATAGCTTCACTGTGCATGAGGGTTTGACCATCCTGAGACCGCTGGCCAAACCCTCATGCGCGGTGAAGGGAGTGTCCACCACTCTCCCACCAGCAGTGTCATCTCCCTGGATCTGCCCCAAAGACTCGCCAGAGTCCTGGGGGCGGGTCCAGGGGGATTAAAATATGACAATAACAAAAAGGTTTAAAACCAGTTTTATTATAATTTTATTTCAGGGTGATTGGGGGGGGGGGCGGCACTCCTACACCCAATGGAGGGGCCACTACTGGGGGGCGCACTTTCAGGGCCAGAATAGTGTATTCCTCATTTTAATAAGGAAAGGAAGCATAATACATCGCGTGCCCCGCTCATTTTATGTCAAGACCCTAAGGCCAATATTATGCAGTAAATTATTTATTGCCACCACTCAGCAGCATCTTTAAAGCTTCTAGAACTTAGAATCTTAAAACGTTCCAAACATAATAAAACCTCCCAGCAACCAGTTCTATTCCTTCTTTTATTGCTGCTGCTCACTCAGATAAGTCCATTTATGCTGTTCAATTAATGGTGCCTGTGGGTGCATTTAAATTGTTTTTTTCTGATTTGGTGACTAGCCTGTATGAGTGTAAGGCATGTGGCATTTCTTTCTTAGAGTTAATATCACAAACGGTATGTTTGTCACAGCGGATGATGCTTGTGAGTCTTGATGATCAACATGCTGTGGTGGTGGAAGCGCTGACTTTTGATGTTTTTTTGTTTGTTGTGTAAACATATTTATTTTGCAGTTATTTTTCAATATGGCCTACCTGCACGGTTTTCGCGCCCCAACTGTCAGCCTTAGCAGTTGGGGCTCGGGGTACATCACCTGGACCGCTGATGTAACACTTATTGGTGGAGGCTCGCGGCTGCAAGTGTACATGGTGATACATTATCCTACGTTTGTGGGGTGACAGAAATGCGTGAATGGTAGCAGCCTGGATATCTAGACCTCTAGCCACAAAAGAGAATTGACAGTTTACAGAGGTTTTTTGTACTTGCGAGGTCTCCATAAAAGCTGAATACTGTCAGAACATTTGCTTATGTCTTCACAAAATTTTTGTTCTGAGGAAACTGATGCTTGTCGTGCTGAGCAGTTGAGCTGTGAGCCAATTTAGTTTTTGTTGTGGAAGAAATTTTGCATAAGAAACACTTTGTTTCCCTATTTTATACTGGTGCTTATTACGCTAGGACAGAGTTCTCCAACCTTTTCTGTAACAAGAGCTACTTATGTTCAATGAAAATCATCCTGAGCTACTAATACTAGTGATGCAAAAGTGAACACCCCATTCTAGAATATCAGCAGTAATCACATTAGTGTATTAGGAAGGGTTTTCAGCAGTAATGTCAAAAAGGCTTTAACAATTTTAACTGAAGTATTACATAAGCAGTACATACAAACCAAAGCTGCATTCCCCCTGGCACCATGGTATAAATATGAGTGATAAATCTCTCCAACTTATATAATAGCTTTAAGCACATTTTGAAATTTCAACTATTTTCTACAGACATCCGAATATGAGTTGAGAAAATACACACATTTCTGTCTTGCCTACATGCTTTTTGATTTTAATATACATATAATAATTCAACTAAGCAAAAGCTTTGATAGTCGTAGGCAGGGCAGCACACAGGAGAGTTACTCACAGGTAGCTAGAGAGTTACTGGTAGCTCACGAGCTGGAGACACCTGTGCTAGGGTTTTTTTTTGTGAAAACACCTATTTAACTTTGTGGTTATAACTCGAATTTTGTGTGAAACTCTTTAAAAAAGGGGAGTTTTAGGCACTCTAGATTCACCATATTTTCAGGGTACATTTAAGAGTTTGCATCATTTGAGGTGTGTTTTGGTTACGTATTTCCTAAGATGGAGCAAGGTGAGGGATCTCAGGAGTTCTCATTGGAGAAGAAGCTTAATAAAGCTATTGAGAAAATTACTATGGAGGTGTCACAAGAATGGAAAAGAAATTCAAAATGCTGGTGTTAAAGTCTCCCAGCGTGGATGAAGAGCATTTTTGGTCTGCTACTGAGACAGAAGGGGCCCATAAATCTTGTAAAAAAAACCTCTTCTAAGAAGAAGCATGTGGCTGCCAGCGACGGCCTGGGTAAGAAAAATAAATTTAGTTTGGTAGAGCATGTTTGCTGTAATGGCAGGCAATTGGATGATGCAGAGGGCATCAAGAAATGAAATAGGCCACATTATGACAGCGCTAAAATATCTAAAAGGCGCAAACTCAACATGGTTATTTGTGACGAGTCCTCTGGAAGTGCGGAGGTGGAACTCAGTTGTTCCTCAGAATTTGAATCTGAGGATGATGTCTATATGAAAGGGAGCATGCCAGCTGAGGGTCAGCTGAAAAAGGAGGATGGTTCACTTTTGGACCCTTTTGGTCAGAGTATGTTCGACCCTTTACTAATTAAACATCCATTATCACCTGAGTGGTCACCCTCTGAACATGTGGCATAATATATTCAATATTGAGTTAGAAGGGAGATACCTAAGGAAGTGAAGGTCAGATGGAGGTCGGAATGCCCGAGATCCACTGTGGATAAGACAGTTTGGTGACACCTGGGCTAGATGCTAATATAATTGCTTTCATTGCTAAAGGGGGACGTGACCCCAAGAAGGGTCTGAGATTATGCCGGGACAAGCTATTAGATGCAGTGGGTCCACTGACTACATTTTGGGAAATGGCTGAAGAAGCATATGTGTTTGAGAATCACATTGATGTTGAGGAGCTTCATCGGTGGATTCAGAGGGTTTTTTTTCCTACTAGGCAATGCCAAAACGGCACTGTCTGAAGAAAGAAGGAAAAGCATCCTGTTAAAAATAGATCCTAAGTTAGTAGACCCAGCAGGTAAGGAAGAGGGCCCATCTGCTAATGGTCTTTTGTTTGGCGATGCCTTAATTAAGGATCTTTCTAGATATGCGCATGCTTTCAGTTCCATTCAGAAATCTCAGAAAGAGATTAAGAAAGTGCTTCAGGAACGTGTTTTTTGAATGGCCGGGAGAGCAAGGAATTGGTTCCCCGGCCTAGGTCAAGGTATCACAAGAGGCTCCTTTATTCGTGAATTTAGAGACTATCAGGGACAGTAGTCTGACAACGAAGGCAGATTCTACCCACAGAAGCAGAGAGCTCAGGAAGATACAGCCGTGAGGACAGAAGAAACAGAGGATCAATGAATGAGACTAGACTTACTGTTAACCTTTTAAAATTGGATGGCAGACTTGCCCAGTTTTATCAAAAAAATGTTTTGATAACAAGGATCCTAGGGTGCAAGAGACTATTTCGGATAGAGTTTGTAGGTAGACCAGTGAAAAATCATACGCCAAGAAAATCAAATGAAGTTGATTAAGTTGGAGATTCAGTAATTCTTTGCGAAAGGAGTGATTATGATGGAAGAGGAATGTGTGGACGGTTTTGTAAGCAATATTTTTCTAGTGGAGCGAAAGGACAAGGGTATGAGTCTGGCAATACATTTGTGAGAACTCAACAACTGGGTGCTTTACAATCATATCAAGATGAACGCGATACATTTGTTAAAGGATGTATTTCAGAATGGAGATTGGAAGAAAAGGTTGGATTTGAAAGATGCTTATCTAACAGTTCCGATTTTGGAGAATCATCAGAGGTTCCCGAGGTTCCAGTAAAGGAGGAGGCTGTGGAAGTTTGTGTGTCTGCCTTTCAATCTCTTGTCAGGACCTTTGTGTTTCACGAAGATCCTACGACCAGTGGTGGCTTATTTGAGAGAGGGAGGTGTTTGTCGGATAATTTATTTGGATGACATTTTAATCATGGACCAGGACAGGAGGCAGACTATTTACCATACTAATCTTGCAGTGAGACTGTTAGAAAATGTGGGTTTTGTAGTAAACATAACAAAGTCGCAGTTTGTTCCAAGTCAGCAAACATAGTTTCTGGGATTTATAGAAGACACAGTGGAAGGATTTTTGAAAGAGAGGCTGCAGAGGATACGAAAGGAGATAAAGAATACTTTTAAGGTTAAACAGTGTTTATTTGAGTATGTTAGCCTGTATTGTAGGCCTTTTATCCTCTACTATTCACCAATATTCCCAGGGCCCTTGCATTATTGGGCCTTACAGAAATTGGAAACGAAATACTTAAGGGATGGATTGAGATACTCAGAGAATGTTTGTCTTTCTCATTAAGAAAGACAGGAGTTGAGAAATATGGATGTTTGGAACAGGCACGCAATTTTGGGAGCAAATGCAGAGTTGGTTGTGGAGCCCGATGCAAGTTTGCAAGGTTGGGGTGCAAGTTGTGAATTGCTAAGAACTGGTGGTCGTTGGACGGGGCAGGAAAATAATTTGCATATAAATTGTTTGGAATTATTAGCAGGTTCTTTTGCAATCAGGTGCTTTGCGGAGCAGACTGTCAATTGTTCTGTGGTTTTGAAAATGGACAATGTATCAGCAGTGGGATGTGTCAACAAGCTGGGATGTCCTCGTTCAAAAGGACAGTTGGATTTAGCAAACATTTTTGGGTGTACTGCATGGAGAGGGGCCTGAACGTTCAGGGGGAGCAAATTCCAGGAATTTCAAATTCAGTGGTGGATTGGTTTTCAAGGAATTTTCACTATTCCAGTGATTGGATGTTGGACAGAAGTGCGTTCAGGGGTTTGGACCAGTTGTGAGGTCCTTTTTGGGTTGACCTTTTTGTGAACAGACTCAATGTTCAAGAGAAATTTTACAGTTGGCATCCAGACCCAGAAGCAGCTGGGATAGATGCCTTTCTCCAGGATTATAGGTTCTTCAACCTTACGCTTTCCCACCATTTGCCATGATCGGCAGAATGACAGGGATGATTCGCACATGGAAGGAGACTGTGGTGGTACTCACTCCCTTTTGGAGCTCCCAGGCTTGGTATCCAATAATACTGAAGATGAGTGTGGATTTTCTGGTTTTGTTACCTGTACTTCCAGAGATTTTACGAAGTCCTCAGGGAGAAATGTGCAGTCTGGTACTTGAACCATATGTGATGTCTGCCATTTAACTGCAATTGAAAATAGATGTTTTGTGGTAAACCGAAGTATGTGCAGCCCCCCGCTGCTTATAAATATTCTTTTTTTAAAAATCCAATCTGTTCCTTCATGCATCTTCTCAGAATCCAACGTGAGTAGAATGTACTCTGGGTTTTTATGCCTCGGTATGTCAATAAGATGAGGCACTTTCTTATTGTTGTACACTGCTTGCCTAAGCCAGACACACGTAGTGTGGCCTGAGTCAATGAAGCACAGCATTATCTTATCAAACAGCTTATTCGTTTGAATAGTTTACCTTCCACATTTAGGAGGGTGACTGGCCGATAAGTCTCTCATACTGCAGGGTCCTTCATAGATCTGAGTATCACTGTCATTGATTCAGTGACTGTCCCTGTATTCTCGGTTATTAAATACTTATGAGAAAAATGAATGAGCTCCAGGGCCAGCCACTAATAAAAGAGGAACGTGTGAACCCATCAGGACCACGTAGATTCCCCACTAGAAAGCTAAAATTTGCTAGAAACGTCTGTTGTGGAAGAATGGATAGCTCCACCATGTTCTTTTCTTCCTCCAGATTCTTTTGAGGTCACACCTTAAAAGGTAATTTGAAGCATCTTGCCGAGCCCTCCACACCCTGCCATTTAGATCCCACATATAAGTCCTGGTATAACTTTCAACTCTACTGGATCTAAACCTTCAACTGGTGCAAGAAAGATCTGAATGCAAGTTGGAACATGTGCCCGCATGGTCACCCGGGCGAGATTAAGTTACAGCTTAGATAGCATGCACTGTGATAGCTTAACAATGTACAAACCTTTTCATGATATAGTAAGCTTCAAACAGCCACATATCTACCAGTCATTAGCTTTGGAACACAGTGTATGAAGATGCATACTGCAATTAAGACTAGACTCCCTGTGAAGGCTCACACAGGTAGATGGGCAGGCCAAGAGCAGGACTCCACCCTGTTTCCTTTAAGCTGGGAGGGAAAGCAAGATTTGTTACATGTAATCTCATTCTGTTTGGCATAGGTAGAGCCATGGAATCGTTTTTTAAACCCACTATATTTAAAATATAGATTAGCTGATATAGATCAGTTGAAAAGTTTTATAATGCATGGGATTCTTTATAATCAGCAAATTGTTATGCACCCAGTAGCCAATTATAAAGAAAAGACATCAGGAACTTGACTATTATAAGTTATTACAGTTGAGTTCTGTCATCACAATGCCTGCTGCGAGAGCCAGCCACAACGGATGAAAGGCAAGTCAGGTCAGGGAGCATAATTGAAGCAGCTATTTAGCAACAAAATTAACTTTTCTTTTCATTCTTATGTTCTATGTTATTGGCATATAATGACAAGCAGAGAGAATATGTTTTTTTTGCACTTCATATACAAAGAAAAGCTAGAATCTTTCTGCATGTGCCAAGCTTTTAAGTGGTTTGTGGCAAAGGTGATGGTGTGACTTTGCATTATATGAGATAAAGTACCCCCTGGTGTACATGTACCAATGAGGGTATGTTATCCTTCATACAATGTGTCCCATAACATAAATATGTTTGTTTTGATCTTTTGAGTGCTTCTTTACGATGTTTTAATGTTATGTATAGTGTTTGGGAAAGTATAAAATCTGTGGTTGTAAATCTATGTCTTTTTAAATTGTTGATCTCAATTGAGGTCAAAAACGATTTTATAATAATAAACTTGAAACTTGGTAGAACTTTCAGAACTTCTCTAATTTACCACTTTCACTAGTGTGGTAAACTCACTCTTGAAACCTATTCTTTGCTACAAACACTGCGCGTATTGGTCAGCAGCCACACCAATTTAGGCTGCTTGAACAATTATGTCCCTTAGACTTGGATGATAATGTTTACCATATACATAAAGTAGGGGTGTGTCTTCCAGGAAAAAAAAAATATGCAAAGTTCATGAAGTTCTACATGTTTTGGATTACTTGTGACATTCAAGACTTTTGCAACACTTTTAATATCTCATACTCCAAATTTCCATTATAAAAGCTTTCCAGCTCCTGACAAACATCACAAGAAATGTTTCTAGGCTCCATTTCAAAAATACTTTTTTTTGATACATGAATGGAAAAGTTTGTGTGACTTCCCCTCGCAAGTGTCTGAGTCATCCATACAGTTTCAGAGTCGCAAGCAAAAGGCAATACAGATTCCTCGCAATTCTAACGCTGTTGATAAAATGTTATGTTATACCAATATGTGTGGCTAGGAAAAAATATGCATGGGCGAATTTAAAAAAAAAAGCAGGAAACTGCAATCTAAGCAAAGGGAGACATCATACGGATTCCCCAAAACTGCTTGCAGATTAAAAAGGTACGCATCCCTAGACACGAGCTTCACACGCATAGCATGGGATGAACATATTAGGAAGTGTGTGTATTTTGTGAAGCTCTCTTGCTACTCTGATGTGTATGTGTACAGCCAGCAGCCACGGGCGTAGCTTCAGGGAGGGAGTGTTTGGGGTGGTAAAAAGTGTATTCTGTACTAAATAGTTGTGTACAAGTGCTTTCAATTGGGGATAGTGAGGCCTTTCACCCTGGATTTTTACATGCACACACTGACAAAAACAGACACACAAACACTCTCTCTCTTTATTCTCTGCCTTTAATCTTGGTTTGTTTGAAAACTATAGTGTTTTAAGTACCCCTAACAATCCGTTCTCCTCTCTCTTACAACTGTCTCGTAAGCCACTTTCGTGTTCATCTTCTCATAATGTATTTTAACAAGATATGCTAGTGTGATTGTTGGGAAATCTGAAGCTTACACCCCGCCAATCTTACTGACCAAGCTACGCCCCTGCTGGCAGCAGGAGAGCCCAGGATAAACCAAACCTTTTGCAGCTTTACTATACAATGAGCCATTACTTCCCACACCATGCAGACAGCGTGTGTCAGGGAGCTACCAATTCGCTGCGCCTCTGTGAGAGGTGGGACCGCCAGTTGCCGTGGTTCTGCCCTTTTGTTTTTGCTCTTTCCCAGAATTACTTTGTTCTGCTGTTGCCTGACGTAAATTCCCTGGATGACTGTTATTCAGCTCACGTCCTTCGCAGCGGAGAAGAGATTTTGGGATAAACGGCACGCTGCGGCTCAGCCTGGCAGCTCCTTGGGGCACCCTATTGAAATGTGAAGTGGAACAGGCCAGCTGCCAGCAGGGTGACAGCCAAAGAGGCTGTGCTGTGTGCACTGTCACAGGATAGCATTTCCATCCAACATCCACAAGATGTTCTTACTGCTACTGACCCGAAAAGCAGAAAAATTGTAATTTATTGGGCTCCCTCGAGGTTTTTAAAAGCCGCTTAAACTACTGTTTGTTTGTTTATAGTGAGTCGGTTTATGGGTTGAACAGTCATTATTGTAAAACAGTAGTTCAGTAAAACCAAGAGTCAAGTAAGTAGAAAACATATCTGTGACTTATTAGGTCTGGCATTAGCCAAGACCGTTTGATTTGAATAAAATTAAATGTATAATATACTTACCAGCCCTCTTCGCCCCTTAATACAATTAATTGTATTAAATACCGACCAGCCCTCTTCACCCCTTGTTATGTTATGTTGTTATGTTGTTATTGTGTTCTCTTCCGCCCTCTATGCGATAGAGCATGAAGCAGCGGGTCTGCCCACATCAGCCATTGGCTGACTTCACAATGATTGACGGCATTCAGCCCTATCACATGGAGCACATTCACCCACAAACTCTGTGCCAGGGACCAGTGTGGCAAATTTGGATTTTGAGACAAAATATTTTGTTGCTTTTAGCAAATGTTTTTGTTTGAGGTAACTAGGGCCCAGTAGCTTCGCCAACAATAAAGTTACGCAAGAACAATACAAGCACTGGTAAAGCCAAAAAGGCCGGCAGCCAGTACCATGCTATTAGTTTTGCCAATGCTTGTTTTCCTCGGGGATCGTGGCTTATGTGGTATGGCCGATGGCAGAACCCGCAGCGAATCCACAAAACTGCAAACAATACATATGATGAAACACTGATTACTGCGAGCTCCTAGCATCTTTACCGATAAATAATCAAGAGTTAAAATTCTGATATGGGACTGACAGTAGCAGGCTGCATAGGGATGCAGGCACAAGAAAGGGCTCAGTCAGTGTGTAAGGCAGAGGGCTGGTTTTGAAAGAAAGAAAATCAATGCCTTTTTTGAACTGGAAGTATTTTTTCCTACCTTATGGAGAGCAGGGCCAGGCTGGCCGCAGCGGGCATACAGCGTTTCCCCGGGAGGCTGGAAGGGTGGGGGCCGGTTTTGTTACTGGGGGGCGGTGTTACAGCTGTGATGCAATATCAGCCCCAGTAACAAAAGCAACAGTGCTGGGGGCAGGTTGAGTTAAGCAGGAATGCTTCACAGTTGCACCCTTGCCCATCCCCTTCCCCCTCCGCCCTCCTTCCCGGGGGTTGGTCTGGTAAAATTGCCAGAACTGCTTTGTGTTCTCAGTCCAGCCATCATGGAGAGTGTTGTTCTTTCTTTCCTGCCTGTCCCTTACATGATGCTTTCAGCAAGGAAAACTGCTGGAAACCCCACATTAGTTAGGGCGGGGCTTGCAGTGCCATAGAGCTGGTGGTCCTGGGCTGCTGTGAAGATGTTTCTGATGGCTAAGATGGCTGAGGCACCTCCATCAGAAATACAGTGGTTTCCCACCTCTAAATGTGTCCGGGAACCCAAGACCTGGGTAGGTGGGTCATCACTGATTTTCGATGCCCGCCTCTAAAACAGGCTGTAACTAACTGATCAGGACTGAGCTGCCTACACATTCCCCAATGGGGAAGGGCTACTAGTAGCACTCGTTACTGCCTCTGCTGAGGGGTCGGTAGCTCATCAATGGTTTGCAACTGCGATTGAAAACTATCGGTCCATTCCTTTCTGAAACGGAAATAAGAGGGGAACGCCCATTTCAAACCGCTTCCTATTTGCAATTTGGAAAAGATCACAAACGTCTTTTTACAAGTTGGTGATAATTTTCTAACTCGTAAAAGAGTTTTTGTACATAAAGAAAAGCTCTTTTGCGACCGCAAACATTGTGATTTAGCGAATCTAAGGATTTCCAATTGTAATAAGGCTTTGTGCATGAGGCCCAATGTTCTGCCACTTCGTCAATACAGCTTACTTAAAAAAAAAAAACAGCTGAATTGCTCATCCTCACAGCAGCAAGATATGCGGTTCTGCCTGACAGCTAGAGCATTGGGTTGGATGCTGGAATTCAGGGTTCTAAGCCTCCTAAATCTAATTTTATTTAAAAAAAAATTCTGGGCCACACTAAGGGCCAGATGTACGACCATTTGCATTTGCGACTCGAAAAGCAAATGTACAACAGTGTCAGAGACACTGTTAGCGATTCCCAATGGGGTCGCAAAAATGCGAGGCTCATCAATATTAATGAGCCACTCGCAATTTGCGAACCCATTGGGAATGGCTGGTCCTCGCAGGGATGGTGGCCTGCTGGGCTCAGCAGACCTCCATGTCTGGAGCTGATTTTCACTAAAGCAATTAATTTTTTTAAATGCAGCCCGTTTTTCTTAAAAGGAAAATGGGATGAATTTGCTTAAAAAAATGAAACGTCTTCGTTTCATTTTTTAAGGGCAGGTAGTGGTCCCTGGGACCGCTGCCAGCCCTTAAAGAATATTTTTGGAGCCAGTCACAAAGGGGAAGGGTTCCCCTGGGGACTCCTTCCCATTTGCGGCTCCATTACCACCCTCTTGAAGAAGGCAGTAATTTGTGCGTGTTTTGCGATCGCAATTGCGGCCGCAAAACATTCTTACATAGGGTAGAGACTCACTATTAGGAAGAGAGGCCCTTGGCACGCCCATTTCTAATAGCGACTCGGAATTGCAAATTAGCAAGTCGCACATAAACTGCAACTCGCTATTGAGGAATTGTGCCTGGCCCTGTAACATTTTGCATGCACAAACGGGTCGCAAACCCATTTGCGCATGCAATTTAGGGTCGTACATCTGGCCCTTAGTTAATTGTAAATTGTCAGAGCTTTGACTCAGACAGTCATGGCACCAGGCAACACTCTGAAAGAACTGTGAATTAATGGGAAGCCGGGAAATTGTATAGTGGCGGAGTGGAAGAAGGCGGTAAAATAATATCAACAAAGTATTTTTTTTATTATACTTAGCAGCTATTAGTGGAGCAGAACGCCTCACCAGCATCACTAAAAAACGACGTCGCACCTGTGATGCTGAGCAGGCAGCTGGGTATGCATTAAAAAAGAATTTATTGTTCAATGCAAACGTGTGACATCCTTGATTGCACTGAGTCACTCTCCATATGCATATTCTGATGAGATAATAATAATTAGTCAGTGGGAGGGAAAACATAAGCAGAGATGGTTTTAAGACAGTAGTCCCTCAGCCCTTGTAGCTTTGCGTCATGGCTTCTGCTTCAGGAATGGCTAAGCAGAGATGGTTTTAAGACAGTAGTCCCTCAGCCCTTGTAGCTTTGCATCATGGCTTCTGCTTCAGGAATGGCTAAGCAGAGATGGTTTTAAGACAGTAGTCCCTCAGCCCTTGTAGCTTTGCGTCATGGCTTCTGCTTCAGGAATGGCTAAGCAGAGATGGTTTTAAGACAGTAGTCCCTCAGCCCTTGTAGCTTTGCATCATGGCTTCTGCTTCAGGAATGGGCTTATTGTTTAAGTGACGGCCCCTGCGGGCATACATCAACCATCTCTGCTTCCCTCAGCTCTGCGGGCTGCTGGGTTCCGCATGAGCAATTGAAACAGGTGTCAGGTCCGCTGAGGGAATTTTCAGCACATAGTTTTTCAAGGAGTGCTGCACACTTTTGAGACAATAATTCAGGTTTAATGGGCTCTGTACGTCTTTTTAAGCAATACCTTACAAGTGCAGCGCAACACATCACAAAAGCTCTTTCCAAATCGTGGCTCGAAGCAAATGCTTTGCTGAATTTTTTCTCCAGCAAAGGAATGTTTATTATTTTCAGTAAATTGTCAGTAATTGCCCAAATGAATATAGTGATTAAAATCCCTTATGTCTGAAAATTTCAGCCAGAAGTGAACTCTATATAGCACTGCTCAGATTACCCTGATGTCTATCTGATATCACCGACAGTAGGAGCAAGAGCCGGCGGTAATTACCGCCAAGTGGGATTTCTATTTCAGTGTATTTAACACCTATATACCACAGCAAGCACAACTAACCAACGGCTACGGGTCGGGAGGATGGTTTGGGGTTTGAGCCAGTTTAGATCCAGCTCAGCACTGATCTGTTGTTGGGGGTTTAATTTGTAAAAAATTATAAGGCCCGAGGAATTTCTCAGCACTCCCAAATGCTGACCGTCACACAAAACACGGGTGAGATTTGGCTATTCGAGGTCACCTAAGGCAGTAAATATGACCAGGACCAACTGCATTTATACATTTTTTTAATATAATTAATACGTTGTTGATAAGCTCTGCTCAGATATACAGAAGGTGTGGCGCAGTGGCCAGGGCGGCTAACTCCGGAGCGTGAGGCTCACGGTTCAAACCCCAGCACCGGAGGCAAATCAGCTCAGCATCATGCGACTCTGGGCAATAGCTCACTTAATCTCCCCGACGACCCCCAGCTCCTTGAGACCCTTATGGGTGATTAGTTCACGCTTTACAAGTACCGGGTTATAAGGTGCCACCACATGGTACATGGTGATCAACAAGTGCTGTTATTTACAAATACGTGTACAGCTAAGCATCAGCAAACACCAGCACAAATTAAGCACTAGGCTTAATTTGATTATTTTCATGCAATATTCATTCCTCTAATTGGGATTGTTGCTGGAAATAATGACATTAATGCCAAATGGACAAGGAAGAACACAAACTCAAAATCCATAATTATCAGGATGGGAAATATTCAATGTAATGCATGGTTATTGACACAGAATAAAATGGCCCTTATATCGACACGGAGAGGCAGGTTTACAAATAAGTCATGCAAAGCAGGACAACATGCTGCACTGAGGTGCATGACAGGGAGAGAGCATGAATGCACCATATCTAGTAAGATATGGCACACTCCTGCTCTCTCCCCGCGCGGGCACACTGAGTGCTGCTTAGTGCCACCACAGGCACCCTTGCAGGCAGGTTTGTTTTTGTGCAGGAAGAAATAACTTCCACATGTGGAAAGAGGAAATAACAAGGAGAAATAAAGATATTTCTCCGCATGACGCCTCACCTTAGTAAATATGGGATTATGTCAAAATCAGTCGGTGGATGCATGGGAATGGCCAAGCTCCACCCACTGAATGCCCTCTCAGTGCAGAGTGATGCAAGGGTGCATTACTCTGGATTCACCAAGCCATGCAGAGCATGCAATGTACATTTGTGGCTCAGTAAACTCACATAAACCCTTGGGTTGCCTTGTGGTGCCTTGCTTGACACAAGGGCAATGCAAGGGCTTATTAAATCTGGCCTCAAAATATGACCTGGAAGCTTGGCTGCAGAAATACACAGATGGGGACACAGGAACACAAGAACTCAGGTCCTAGCAGCCAAAGGCAAATGGGGCGTGAGAGGCAGACAAAAGTGAACACAGATACTGATACACAAAGTCATTGAGCAAGGGAAGCCGGATTTAGAACATGGATACTTAGAAACGGAGAAGAACACAGTCAAGGTCACATGAACAAATGGGACACATCAACGATGTCATTGTGTCTCGGGGCCTCATGGAAATAGAAGATGGAAGCCACTGACTAATGATTGCGCAGGTGGGCCGCATTGATTTAAAGAACAGAAAAGTGATTTTTTCATTGTTCAAGTGCAAAGTAGAGCATCTGAATTAACCTCTAAATCGGAACAAAGGAGGGAAAGCCTAGAACTTGAGGGTGTTTGATTAAAAAAACATCACCATGGGTCAGTGTGTTAATATTAGAAATGAAAAGAAAACTCAAATGGAGCTGGGAGCACAGTTTGCGCCAGACGCAAAACAATTATGTCATACGAAGGCAAAATAAACAGCGCACGGGTGGAGAAAGTCCTAAAATGCCTCTACTTAAGTGCAAGCCTAACCGTGTTTCAAAAGCTGAGTTCACACATGTTAGAAATGGGATTTCTGGTTGGCTAGGGCTTGCGCCAAAGCCAGGCAGAAACCACCACTCTAGTCAGTGCTGGGGAGTTACACGCCAAAGATGACCCCTGCTCACCCCCTTGGTAGCTTGGCACGAGCAGTCAGGCTTATCCCGGAGGCAATGTGTAAAGCGTTTGCGCGCGCACCCAGCAACAACACCCTAGGCCCACCACAAAGGAAACTCCACACAAGGTATTATATAACAATAGCCTTTGTATTACCAAAACACATTAGATAAAAACACACACTTTACAATGTGCCAACAGGCACGGGCAGAATTTACAAGGGATTATATGTACAGGGGACAGGGCCACATGGACCACTGTCAGGAATTAGCACTTTGTAGAAATAGCACTTAGAACGTAGGAATAATACTGTAGTACAAAATAGCAAATGTAGCACACAACCAGTAACTACTGGTAACAGGTAAGTACCACCTACGCAACCCTAACCACCTTAGGAAAATGTCACGCAGGGAACTAGGACCTCACTAGCACCACCTGTACTAGGAGAAAACAAACAACCACCTAAGTATCACAATACCTGTAGGGGTAATAGCACGTTACACATGATGCATCACAACACATTCAGAGGTGTAGGAACAAGGCACATGACGCATAAAAATACATTCAGGGGTGCAGGAAAGGAACAATAGCGCAAAACTCACATAAGCCACCACCTGTGGCAGTCCCTAGGCCAACTGGCCTTGTCAGGGCTAGGACGCCCTATGTCCAGCAAGGCTGCGCCAGCTGCGCAAGCCAAACGCGTAAAGGCCACAACCTAAACGTTGCAGCTGCCCACTAAGTGCTGGGCAGCTGGGAAAAGGAGCCTGGGCACCACTGTGCCTTTTAAATCAAATATAGCCGTCACGTGGGGCCTCTCTGGGCTATAGCCAAATGAAATGCCCCCTGGAGCCCTCGTGGCTCTGAACGTCGCTGTGGGGAAAGGGGGGAGCGGCCCGCTGCCTTCTGGGGCCACTCTACCATGAAACAACTGGTACCCCCTTCGTTGGAGCGCACTCGCGCTCGGAAACCACCAGAATGCCCCCGAGTACGTGGGAGCCTCACTGGGCTCAAGGACACAGACAATGCCCCCTAGAACGTTGGAGCCTCGCGGGCTCAAGGACACAGACAAGGCCCCCTAGCACGTTGGAGCCTCGCGGGCTCAAGGACACCGACAAGGCCCCCTAGCACGTTGGAGCCTCGCGGGCTCAAGGACACCGACAGGCACCCCCAACACATGCGCGGAGTCCCCCAGCCCTTTGCACTTACCGGGCTGCTCTCCGGGGACTCCCGCGCCACCTCCGCTCTCCGCCGTCTGCCCTACGGGACCGGCAACACTCCAGCAGCACTTCTCTCGCGGCGGGCTGGGGCAGTCACGGCGCTGCTTCTCGTCCTTCTCTCCTCTTCGGGGAAGCACGGGGTAGGCTCCCGTCCGCTTCCCTGGATCACAACGCGGCTTCCTTTCCTCTCGTGGTCAGGATCCCAGGAGCGCGGGGTAGGCTCCCGTCCGCTTCCTGGTTGGGCCACGCCCTCGTCCCAGTAAGCGCTGCCTGACTTCCTGGGCTTCCCCGGCCGTGGCGGTGATTTGCTCGTGAGAGGGGTAGGCTCCCTCGCAATCACCACAGACAAGCGGGGTGGGCACCCGCCAACTAAATAATCAAATAAGCGGGGTGGGCACCCGCCAACGAGCACACAATGCGGGGTGAGCACCCGCTGCAATTCTCGGCACCACGAGGGGGGATCCCTACGCTGGGGATTCCCTCGTTTTAGGCAAACAGTTCGGTGCGGCAGAGTCGACACCGAAGCGCTCTCTCAGCGCTGGGGTCCAAAGTAAAGCGCTCCTGGTGCTATAAAGCAGATAAAAGCGCTCCCAGGCGCTTAGGGATAAAAGCTAGGTCCAGAAACAAAGCCTTCAGATGCAGGGGGCTAGGACTGGGCCCAGGAGCCAGCTCACAGGGCCCTCCAGCAGGGAGGCAGTCCCCAGTGGCGGTCTCTCCTGGCGCCCAGCAGCAGCAGCCCCCCTCAGATAGGATCCTGGAAGAGAACCAATTGTAAGGGGACCCAGCCCCTTTTTATACAGTGAAACCCTTTGTCTCAAGGTGCAGGGAAGGGGTGAACCAGTTACAACTGGTTCCTGAGCACTTTGTTTTGCTCAGCCCCTCTCCCTATTCAGAGAACAGGCCAGGGTCATCAGTCGCACCACAGGGGGCGGAGCCAGCATTGTGTGGGGAAAACCCAGACCTATTCAGGACCTAGGTGTACTCCTCCCACCCATCTAGCTGCTGATCTCCCCATTCACCACTGGGTGACTCATCCTGACTCTGGGGATTCCCTAACCCGTCACATGACCTCAACCAGCCAATCGCCAGACAAGGTACACATTTCATACTGCACACAGAAGTGCCCACTTCTAGAAGTGGCACTTCCACACTAGGTACATGCACGCCGCACACATCATCGCACAGCATTCAATCACACTAGTCCGCACATACCAAACTCGAGCCTGCACACCCCACGCATCAGGAACTACCAGGGACACATACATTCCCCATGCATTCCTATGGGAGGGCAGGCCTATCTCACCACATGCACTCAGAATGCGCACGCACTTTACTTTGGGACACAGGGAAAGTGCGCAGAAACCAAAAATCACTACCACAAGTCACAGTTAAAAAGCAAAAAGTTTCAGGGGTGAACCTGCCAGAAGGGCCAAGTCCAACACAACCCCCTTCCAGCCAAAACGCAGGGTAGACCAATCACCACCGTGATGGTCTTCCCTGCTTGGGGCGATAAAACACGGACGTAGGCCTGCAACGGCAGGGACACTCTCCGGTTTTACGCCACTCTGAACTCACGTGGTTCCCTCTGAAAAAACTCGGCGGACCAAATGGCCTACCCCACTGGTACTCCTCAGCTGTCCGCGGCCAGGACCAGGGCCTAGGCCACCCAGGTCCCACTGGTCCTTGCCTAACCACAGAGTGGGGGGTAGTAACCCCTGGTACATATCAACCATTCTCCACTCTACCCCTCATCAGGGCAGTTCTAAACTGCCACTGATCCTCCAGCCTAGGGTCTGTACCCTCAAGCTGACCAAAAGTCACGGGCGAGGCTCTCCTCCCCCTACCTCTTCTTCTGGGGTTCCGTCCTCTCTTCCTCTGAGAGTCGACCCCGTAACGCAACTCACCTACCAGCTCAGGACCCCTCCCTGAGAACTGGTCTCCCAACCTAGGGTTTAACCCCTCAGGTTGCACCGGGGTCAGAGGTGGGCTCTCCCACCCTCTGCACCCCCTTCCAGAGTCCTGCTCCCTACCAACCGGGGCGGTACCTCTGGAAGAAGAACCGGTTAGGACACTGGTTACAGTCGTCCTACCCTTCAGGTCAGGCTGATCCTGAACCTGGCCTCCCAACCTCTGGTCTAGAACCTTTGGTGGAATAATTGCCTGGCACTCCAGGACTTCTAGGGACTTACACACCATCCCCCCGAGAGTAACATATTCCTCATATGTTACGTGACAGTCTGCCTGGCGCAGATCTCCCATCCCCTGTCCACCTGACCGTGCGCGAAGATCCCCCAGGACAGACGTGTGGTCACCATGGTCACCTCTAGGAGACTCAGCCCTCCCGGCTGGTCCCTGACCCACTGGCTCCTCCACCGGGGAACACAGCCCCATGCCACTCATCTCGCTGGACTTCTGTACCCTCCCTACTGGAGCGGTACTGCCAGACATCAGAACCACTGGAGCTCTATTTACAGACGCTCCAGGTCCTCCATACACTAGGTGATCCTCCTCAAATGGAGTCACAGGACCGCCTAGGCCCCCAACCTGGTGTTCCCTGAAGAAACCATCCAGGTTCTGAGACTGGGTTTCGGGCCTCTGGGGACTTGAAGTCACCCACTCACTCCTACTCCACTGAGATAGGACGTGAGCCCCTACACCCCTCTCTCTACTCTGGGACCTAGCTGGGCTACTCTGAGCCTCTTCCCCCATACCGGACTGGAAGCTACTTGAGTCACTACTGTTGGAAGTACTCTCCCATTCCTCATCAGAACTCGGGACCCCTTCCCAACGGTCTGCTTTCTTTGCCAGGGTCCAAGGATCCAAGGCGTCACATCCCAACAGGTGTTGGCGCAATCCGGGATAAAAACTACTGCATAGCTGCTCTTTGATAACCAGAGCATACAGTCTGTCAAAATCCCGTTTCGTGTTTACCCTTAACCAATCATCCAGTGAATCCTCACATTCACCCACAAACGTGTCCCAAGACTGGTGAGACAGCTTCCTACCGCCCCTGAATTTCAACCTTAACTCCTCCTCCTGGGAAATAGGTACCAGACTTGGGGGACTGGGATTTCCTACACTGAAATCTATATGGCTGCCACCACTGGACTCAACCCTCCCTGGGGAGCCCAGAAAATTAAAACTGCGCGCAGGGGATAGTCTACCCTCCAGAGCTGATTTCTCCCTGGGGAAGGCCCTCTCAGCCTCCGCTATCCTCTCCTGCGCTAAGACCCTCTCGGTCTCCAACTTTTTCTCCTCCACATTCAGCTGCGCCATCTCCTTGGCATGCTCTAACCTGAGCTTCTCCATGGCCAGCTGATGCTCCCTTTCTTCCCTCCTATCTATCCACTCCTCTGGGGACAGGGAAAGGGATGGGGTGCTGCTCCTGACACTGGACCCAGCAAGGGACTCCCTATCTATGGGGTCTTCACTTTCTACTGGCGTCCCTGTCAGGTAATCTTCCTCCTCTTCTGAATCTTCAGGGCTCCCCACAGACCCACCACCCTCTTGGCGTGCGGCCCGGGCCCTATCTTCCTCACTGCGCTCACGTTCCCATTCATCCTTTTGCCATAGGATCAGGTTGTCCCTTAGTTTGGACTGGGTATCTGACTCACCCACCTCTATGTCTCTCTCTTCACAGAACCTTACCAACTCCAACATACTGTATCTAAACAGACCACAGAAATTAAAAGCAGGCTCCATTTTGACGGACGTTCTCGAGAAAAGTTCAACACAAGGAACCTAGGGGTCTGAGCTTAACACAGGAGTACACAATTCACAAAGGATTCAGCAAGTTCTCTATCCCAGAGAACTCACACTCACTTGTCTAGTGCCACACACCACTCATCCACACACAACCCTCCCCTCGGACTGGTAAGGCAGTTTCTACCACCCCTGATTCCTCAACCTGACCACAAGTGACACAGGTACCAACTCTGGGCGCAGGGCAGGGAACAAATGTACTGGACACTATTATGCTGCCACCACTGGATCCCACCCTCTGGTGAATCCAGAAAACACACTGCACTTAGGGGGATGATCTACCCTCCCGAGCTAGGGACACCTAACTCACAGTGCACAAGAAACACATTTCCAAAGAAATGACATTTAAAAGAAACCTTAGAACAATAATCCCTATACCATGTGATTATCTAAATGCAGAGTTTTGTGGTGCAGCCAGTTGCTGCTGCGGTACAGCGCAAACGCAAGTCCAAATCCCACCGCTGATCACCAATGTTAGAAATGGGATTTCTGGTTGGCTAGGGCTTGCGCCAAAGCCAGGCAGAAACCACCACTCTAGTCAGGGCTGGGGAGTTACACGCCAAAGATAACCCCTGCTCACCCCCTTGGTAGCTTGGCACGAGCAGTCAGGCTTATCCCGAAGGCAATGTGTAAAGCGTTTGCGCGCGCACCCAGCAACAACACCCTAGGCCCACCACAAAGGAAACTCCACACAAGGTATTATATAAAAATAGCCTTTGTATTACCAAAACAAATTAGATAAAAACACACACTTTACAATGTGCCAACAGGCACGGGCAGAATTTACAAGGAATTATATGTACAGGGGACAGGGCCACATGGACCACTGTCAGGAATTAGCACTTTGTAGAAATAGCACTTAGAACGTAGGAATAATACTGTAGTACAAAATTGCAAATGTAGCACACAACCAGTAACTACTGGTAACAGGTAAGTACCACCTACGCAACCCTAACCACCTTAGGAAAATGTCACGCAGGGAACTAGGACCTCACTAGCACCACCTGTACTAGGAGAAAACAAACAACCACCTAAGTATCACAATACCTGTAGGGGTAATAGCACGTTACACATGATGCATCACAACACATTCAGAGGTGTAGGAACAAGGCACATGACGCATAAAAATACATTCAGGGGTGCAGGAAAGGAACAATAGCGCAAAACTCACATAAGCCACCATCTGTGGCAGTCCCTAGGCCAACTGGCCTTGTCAGGGCTAGGACGCCCTATGTCCAGCAAGTCTGCGCCAGCTGCGCAAGCCAAACGCGTAAAGGCCACAACCTAAACGTTGCAGCTGCCCACTAAGTGCTGGGCAGCTGGGAAAAGGAGCCTGGGCACCACTGTGCCTTTTAAATCAAATATAGCCGTCACGTGGGGCCTCTCTGGGCTATAGCCAAATGAAATGCCCCCTGGAGCCCTCCTGGCTCTGAACGTCGCTGTGGGGAAAGGGGGGAGCGGCCCGCTGCCTTCTGGGGCCGCTCTACCATGAAACAACTGGTACCCCCTTCGTTGGAGCGCACTCGCGCTCGGAAACCACCAGAATGCCCCCGAGTACGTGGGAGCCTCACTGGGCTCAAGGACACAGACAATGCCCCCTAGAACGTTGGAGCCTCGCGGGCTCAAGGACACAGACAAGGCCCCCTAGCATGTTGGAGCCTCGCGGGCTCAAGGACACCGACAAGGCCCCCTAGCACGTTGGAGCCTCGCGGGCTCAAGGACACCGACAGGCACCCCCAACACATGCGCGGAGTCCCCCAGCCCTTCGCACTTACCGGGCTGCTCTCCGGGGACTCCCGCGCCACCTCCGCTCTCCGCCGTCTGCCCTACGGGACCGGCAACACTCCAGAAGCACTTCTCTCGCGGCGGGCTGGGGCAGTCACGGCGCTGCTTCTCGTCCTTCTCTCCTCTTCGGGGAAGCACGGGGTAGGCTCCCGTCCGCTTCCCTGGATCACAACGCGGCTTCCTTTCCTCTCGTGGTCAGGATCCCAGGAGCGCGGGGTAGGCTCCTGTCCGCTTCCTGGTTGGGCCACGCCCCCGTCCCAGTCAGCGCTGCCTGACTTCCTGGGCTTCCCCGGCCACGGCGGTGATTTGCTCGTGAGAGGGGTAGGCTCCCTCGCAATCACCACAGACAAGCGGGGTGGGCACCCGCCAACTAAATAATCAAATAAGCGGGGTGGGCACCCGCCAACGAGCACACAATGCGGGGTGGGCACCCGCTGCAATTCTCGGCACCACGAGGGGGGATCCCTACGCTGGGGATTCCCTCGTTTTAGGCAAACAGTTCGGTGCGGCAGAGTCGACACCGAAGCGCTCTCTCAGCGCTGGGGTCCAAAGTAAAGCGCTCCTGGCGCTATAAAGCAGATAAAAGCGCTCCCAGGCGCTTAGGGATAAAAGCTAGGTCCAGAAACAAAGTCTTCAGATGCAGGGGGCTAGGACTGGGCCCAGGGGCCAGCTCACAGGGCCCTCCAGCAGGGAGGCAGTCCCCAGTGGCGGTCTCTCCTGGCGCCCAGCAGCAGCAGCCCCCCTCAGATAGGATCCTGGAAGAGAACCAATTGTAAGGGGACCCAGCCCCTTTTTATACAGTGAAACCCTTTGTCTCAAGGTGCAGGGAAGGGGTGAACCAGTTACAACTGGTTCCTGAGCACTTTGTTTTGCTCAGCCCCTCTCCCTATTCAGAGAACAGGCCAGGGTCAGTCGCACCACAGGGGGCGGAGCCAGCATTGTGTGGGGAAAACCCAGCCCTATTCAGGACCCAGGTGTACTCCTCCCACCCATCTAGCTGCTGATCTCCCCATTCACCACTGGGTGACTCATCCTGACTCTGGGGATTCCCTAACCCGTCACATGACCTCAACCAGCCAATCGCCAGACAAGGTACACATTTCATACTGCACACAGAAGTGCCCACTTCTAGAAGTGGCACTTCCACACTAGGTACATGCACGCCGCACACATCATCGCGCAGCATTCAATCACACGAGTCCGCACATACCAAACTCGAGCCTGCACACTTCACGCATCAGGAACTACCAGGGACACATACATTCCCCATGCATTCCTATGGGAGGGCAGGCCTATCTCACCACATGCACTCAGAATGCGCACGCACTTTACTCTGGGACACAGGGAAAGTGCGCAGAAACCAAAAATCACTACCACAAGTCACAGTTAAAAAGCAAAAAGTTTCAGGGGTGAACCTGCCAGAAGGGCCAAGTCCAACAACACACAAGTAAACTGAAAAGGATGGCCTCATTCGATGCAGCCCTAGAAACGGGAGCGCCAGTAGCAGCCCGTCCCTTGCCAAAGTGGCGGGCCGGCTGGAGGAGTGAGGTGTAGAGGGCAAATAAAATAAACAAATAAATAGAAATACCTTACCTGAACAATGCCGCCGCCACCTGCCGCATCGCTCTCTTCAGCTCTTCCTCTGGGTACAGGCTCATGGACTACATTGCGGCCAATCCTGACGCTGCATGAAAGCGGCGCCAGGACTGGCCTGAGCGCTGGCAACTAGCGCTCCCAGGCAGACTTGGAGTCTGTGCCTGCTCTCTCCAACCCCAGCAACACAGCTGGGGCTGGAGATAGCTTCACTGTGCATGAGGGTTTGGCCATCCTGAAACAGCTGGCCAAACTGTGGTAAATAATTTAATTACCGGGACTTAATTTGATACAGAAACATAATAAAATAGCTCAGTAAATAAGAGGCAGAATCCGTGGTATTAGAGGTTCGGAATGGGCTTTATTCCAATGGTCGATTATAATCGGTTGCTCCAGGTTCCATCACCACGAAGGTTCAGGAAGTGAAGTACATACGTTATTGACAATCAATTACTTTTATACAATAAGCATTACAGTGAAGCAAATACAAGAGGCGTAACAATTGATAGTGGAGATAATATATTCATACGTGGCAAAGATAGGCGTAACTGGGTGTGTTTAAAGAACGTCATCAGATGTGATGTCATAAGAGGGTGGTTACATGAAAGAATTTCGCAGTGTCAGCAGAAATACTTGGCAGAAATGCGCGCGCAGCAGCATGACGTGTGATTGACGTGCAGCTAGGGGGTGAAGGGGACTTGACATTTAGCTCTACATGTGGCGACAAATGTCTGGAGGGTCAAGTCAACCTAATCCCAAATCATATCTAACATACTATGTTTAAAGAACTATGTTATCCAAAAGAGAGGCCTTCTTGGAGTAGAATCTTATTCTATACTGACTATACTGACTGTTAGTGCGTGTACAAGCGTCTAAGTGTCTACACTAGATGCGAGGGCAGGAATCTTCCATGGTAACAGGGCTATGAATTACTTGCATAAAGACAGAGAAGCCGGGCCTTTGCTCAGTAGCTGGCAGAATGTTTACTTAAGCTACTAGACAGGAATGCATTGGGCAGGGAGCGGAGCAGATAATTTTCGAAGGTGAAATACAGTTCTTGGCAGGCAGCAAGCTGATGTCAGACATCGAGAGCCGCGCAGAGGATGAGACAAAGTTCATGGTCACAGATGCAGGCTCGGGCTGGAGCTTCAGTGACAGAAAGCAAGAAAAGCTTGATGACAGAATCAGGGCCTACTTGCCTGGACTGTAAAATGGCATAAGTGAACCATATAAAGGCGGTGGCCTTTCGTACTTAGGAATGGAATATCCGGCCCATTCATGGCGGATCTGAAAGAGGACATGTTAACGGTGGACGCACATGTATTTGCGTCTTCATAACTGGAATTGGAGGAAACATACATGTACTTGTAACATGCACATAGAACCGTTGGGGTCCAAGATAGGGGACATAACTGACCAGAAAAATCCATATTTCCACATTCCCTCCTTGTCCCCTACTTGCCCGTCAAGAGATATCAATCTTCATTAATCCATTGATCTGTTCATATAGCATCATTTGTTCTTCTTTCTTCTTCCGGGATCTTGAATGAAAATCTTGATGTGGAATGCACGATGTGGCACACAGACCACAAATCGCTGGTCCACATTGCAGGCATAAGCAGCAACTGAATAGTATGAGAAAGCCAATACCTAGGAAGGATAGAACTCTCCATCCCCAGGCTGATAACACGCTCCAAAACCAACCGGACCAAGTCCAGGTGCCTGGATTCTGGTGTATCTGGCTTACAATCTTATGAAGGTGCGTTATAGCTTTATATACAGATGGCGAATTTTCTGGTATGAAAATGCAACAGCTTGATCCGATGACCCTACAAGCTCCGCCCCTATCGGCCAGGATGACGTCAAGGACAAGACGATTTTGAAGCACAACAATCCGCATAGCAGACTGCTCTTCTGTTAAATTGCCTAAGGCGGAAATAGTTTCGTTCACTACTGCTTCAAGGGTTCTAGTCAATCTACGTATCAGCTTACTATTAGTAACGGTACCTATATAGGGAAAGAGACCTTTATTGAAATCTGTGTATTTTTCCCATGCTGTTTCAGTGTAGTCGACTATTGGGAGATCTCTCCTTTCTCTATTGTGTACTAAATGAGTATTTCTGTGATAATCAGGAGGAGCTAGAAAAACAGGTGGCAAAAGGAATCCAATGTAGCAAGTACCATCCCAATCTAGAGGCAAACGTACATATGCCGTCTGACCACATATAAAATAGGAATGGCGGGAAGCTCTAAATGTAGACTTGCCTTGATCACTGAACTCTATTACAGTGGTGCATCTACTATGGCCCATATGTATGGAACCATTCTTTCTTACACATAATTCACCTTTTACTGGAAATACTGACATGGCGGGCAAACTTGGATTAGCTTCGGATTCGACATTCAAGATCAGGAGATTAAGCGTAAAATTACCTAATCCATATACTTCATTTTCTAGATCAGTTCCTGTTCCTTTGGGAAGTCCCTCCTTGTTGGGGTGGCAGACTTTAAGTAAAACTAAGTTCAGATTTCCCCATACCCCATTGTCTTGATAAACTGCAGAGTTCGAATCTTGGGAATTAATTAAACTAAACCATGCTCCACAGGAGCCGTTGTGTGTGAACGGATATGGAAAAAGAGGTAGAATTCTTTTATAGTTCTGATAGGGAGGGAGTCGGCCACATATCCAACAATTTGTAGCATTGCTAACCTGATGGGAATGATGTAACATACTAATAAAAGTGTTATTGCGCAGCGCAAATCTGTATGACAATTCATGCGGAGGTAATTCGCTAAAAGAATGTTCAGCAGTAATATTATAAACATGTCTAGAAATAGGATAACATATGTGCAACAATATACTTGCAGTAATTATTAAAAGACTAAGGAAAAACGAAATTAATAACGTCACTGTACAATGACTACGCAGTGATTTACAGTACGCCTGTCGTTTCAGCATTTTTCGGGTGTATTCTCTATTCAGGTCCAAGGGATACATGTCAGAGACAATTCAACCGCTTCACCTCGGAGAGGACTTAAACAATCAAATTGCTTAACTGATTGGACCTGAGCTTTAGTTTATAATGTTCGGCATTACTTTTTTCAACAAAAGGAAGTTTTGAGTCAATGGGTGAAGACACACAAGGTGTAGTTTTTATATCTGATGGTAGTCCATAAAATTTCTTGATATGACTTGAATGAATCCAGCCTTTCCTGCCTTCGATCTTCACGGCTGTCCTCGTCGTTAATAACACGAGCTGAGGCGACCTCCACCTAGGATCCAGCTGAGTCTTTCGATCAAAATTCCTCACGAAAACGAGATCCCCCGGAATTACGTCATGGGGTTTCACTTCAGTGTTGTTAGGAAAAGCTGCAGCTACCTGTGAACGACAAGATTGTAGTGCAGACATCAAGGAAGCCAAATAATCTGTCAGCATATTACAGTCAATATCAGTTATTTTACGTGGTATAGGCGTCCCCCACATATTTGGTGGTCTACCGAAGATCACCTCATACGGGGATAGCCCTGTTCGAGAGTGTGCTACCATTCTCATGTAAAAGAGTGCAACTGGTAATGCTACTACCCAGTCGACACCTTTCTCCCTGCATATTTTGGACAGTCTGATTTTCAAAGTTTGATTATGTCGTTCCACGAGACCTGCTGCCTCGGGGTGTCGGACACAATGAAACTTCCACTGATATCCTAGCAAAAGTGAAACGTGTTTCATTAATTCGGATGAGAACGGCTGGCCGTTATCTGAGTAGACAGCACGTGGTAAACCGTATCGTGGGAAGAATTCTCGAACTAACTGTTTGGCAGTAGTCGGGGCAGTGTAATCTGAAACCGGGTATGCCTCTGTCCAACGGGAAAGAGCACAAACAACTACGAGAACATATTTGAATCCTCGACATCGTTCCATCTGGATATAATCCATCTGGAGGACTTCAAAAGGGTGATCAGGGGGCTGAAATCCACCCTGCTCTACGGGAATGCTTTTTCCTGGGTTGAACTGACAACATATTATACAGGTACGAACTTTTTGTTTCGCTGCTGCTCGTAAATGCTTGTTGAACCAAATATGTTGAATGCTGTCTAGCATAGCTTTCTCTCCTAGATGCGCTGGACTATGGACAGTGTTAATAATGACTTGGACCATTGAATCAGGAAGGAACCACACAGATTTTTCCTTCGTCATCCATCCTTGATCCGTTTGGATCCCTCCTAATTCAGTCCATTTCCTTATTTCGTCTGGAGTAGCATGTGTCTGTATGTCAATTACATCAAGAGCGGGATCCTTAACCATCATGCAATGTGTTGGTGTCTGGACTATTGTCTTTGTCATGTCGGATGTTTGAGTTTGAGCAGTCTGTTTAGCTGTTCTGTCAGCTAGATCATTGCCTTGAGAAATGATATCAGTAATTTTCGTATGAGCTTTACATTTCATAATCGATATTGCAATGGGCAAATGTATTGCATCTAATAAGGCATGAATGAGGGGTCCGTGCTGAATGTGGGCACCGTGAGAAGTTAAATAACCTCTCTCTCGCCACAGCACGCCGAAGTCATGTACAACTCCGAATGCATAACGTGAATCAGTGTATATGTTGACTTTTTTATTTGTGGCTTGAATACAGGCTTGTGTCAGAGCGACGAGCTCTGCTGCTTGAGCGGACAAGGTATTTATACACTTGGTTTCAATAATTTCAGTGTCTGTTGTGACTGCGTAAGCGGCCACTAACTCTCCTGTACTTGTTCTCATACATGAACCATCTACATACAACGTCAGGTCTGGATCTGACAATGGAACATCTGTCAAGTCTTGTCTGGGTTTCGTCGTTATTGTAATAACATCAATACAATCATGAGCTAGTGGGTCTGTTCCATTTACAGGTAAAAGTGTGGCAGGATTCAATGTGTTACAACGTCTGATTTCTATATGTGGCTGAAACAATGTTAGTTCATACCCTGTAAGTCGTGCTATAGTCAAGTGTTGTGTTTGCGTTCGATTCACAAGAACCTCTACTGCGTGTGGTACTTGTACTGTCAATGGATGTCCTAACACTATGGCATCGCTTTGTCTGATTGCTAAAGCTGTCGCTGCCACTGATTTCAGGCACGCAGGCAGAGCCTGAGCTACGGGATCTAATGTACTAGAAAAATAAGCACACGGTTTGTGTGATCCTGCTTGTTCCTGTGTGAGTACTGACAAGGCAGTACCTTCTCGTTCTGTAACAAAGAGTGTAAAATGTTTTTTGTAACATGGTGTTGCTAAAACAGGTGCTTGACATAAAGCTTTCTTTAGGCTTTCAAAAGCTAGTGTGTGTTCCTGAGTCCAAGGGAGAACAGTCGATGTGGCTGCCTCCTGTGTTGTTAATTGAATGAGTGGTTTTGCTAGAAATGCATACTGAGGGATCCACTGCCTACAATATGAAGTGAGGCCTATGAAAGCCCGCACCTCCTTTTGTGTCTTGGGTATTGGCATGTTATCTATTAACTGAATGCGGTCGGGTGTAAGCTGCCTTCCCTCCTTGGACAGCGAGTGACCAAGGTAAATAACTCGCTGGACACAGAATTGCAGCTTAGAAGGGGACACCTTGTGCCCCTTTTCGGCTAGAAATTGTAAAACCGTCAGTGATGCTTTTTCACATTCAGGTTCGCTTCGGGCGGTGATCAGCAGATCATCGACATATTGAAGCAAAGCAGTGTTGACTGGCATGTGGATACTGTCGAGTTCTCGTTTCAGTGCTTGGCTATAGATGCTGGGGCTTTCTGTAAATCCTTGAGGTGCGCGTGTGAATTTAAAGCTACGTCCATTTAAACTAAATCCGAACAAATATTGGCTTTCCGGATCTATTGGGACGCTGAAAAAGGCATTCTTGAGATCAATTACAGTAAAGAATGTTGCTTCGGAATCAATAGCTGTCAGTAATGAAGAGATGTCTGGAACTACGGGGTATTGTGGTACAATACATTTATTTAATTCGCGCAGATCAATTACCAATCGATATACTGGGGGAGCCTTTGGATCAGTTCGTTTAAGAATCGGAATTATCGGTGAATTACATACATTGGAGTCGGTCTCCACAACCACTCCTTGGCCGATAAGTTCGTCAATGATTTGCAGTAAAGCCATTACAGCATCTGGGGGTAACTTGTATTGTCGCATTCGTGGTAGTACCACTCCTGCCTTTAGTGTGACTCGATATGGTGTAATGTTCATGCAACCAACATCTGTAGGGCCTTGTGCCCATAGATGTGTCGGTAAAGTCTGCAGTCGGGAATCCATATCTCGAGACACATAATGACCTTTGAAATCACGTAAAAACAATCTTACTCCTTCCGGAGAACAACATATTATAGCTCCTAGAGCTTTCAGTGTTTTTATTCCTAACAAGTTTTCTGGACATGATTTAGTAAGCAATAAATCTGTAGTTCTGGTCAAGGGTCCTATCGTAAGTGGAAGAGGCTGTGATACTTCATTAACAATAGGTTTTCCTGAAAAACCAAGGGAAATATTCTGTGAGCCTGAGAGGGGTGCCCCTGGAACTTCACTACGTTTTATGGTTGTTCGACTTGCCCCTGTATCGAGTAAAAATTTTCTATCTTGGCCTAATAATTCACTATGTACATAAGGTCCTTCTTGGTCTACAGGGACCTCGATAAGGGGTAAGTCAACTTCCCTCTCTAGGCTGGTTCATGCGTATCGTTGATAATCAGGATAGTCATACTGTGCGGTCTGGTACAGCTGTCGTGTCGTGGTTTGTGTGGCAGCAGCCGGCAATGCTGGTGCGGCTGGCACAAACTGTATAGACTGTTGTGGAGCTGGCATGGCCTGTGCATGCTGCGGTGCTCCTTGTTCATTCTGATCCTGTCTGGGTGGCCGTGGTCTTTCTTTTGTATTACCTATAGCGATATTATGTTTTAAAACTGGACAATCGTGTACGTAATGACCTGGCCTTTTACAGTAATTGCATGTCCCTTTTACAGGTCCTGTTGAATCACCGGAATGTGTCGTACCCTTTTTATGTCCTTCAGCTGGAACTGTCTGAGAGACTAGCATTTTCATCTTTGTGTCTTTCATGCGTCTTTGTTCATGTTCTTGTTCCTCTCTAATTCTATTGTAATGATACTGTAACATTTGTAACATTTGTGATGGGGTATTACCTTGCCATGTACTCTCGAATTTTAATACTCTATTCTTCACTTGGGGCAAAGAATTTTCAACTAATTTTGTCACAAACAGATGTGGGTATGACTCGCTACTTGCTTTTATACCACTATTTATACCAAAACATTTTTCGAATCGGGCATAGAAATCACTAGTGTCTTCATCTTGCTTTTGTTTACAGGCTGAAATTGCACCCCAGTCTTCCTTTTTCGTAGTTAATAAACGTGGCAGTACCTGTACTAGTAAACCTGGTAGTGCTTTAGTTTTGTCCCCAAGCCCCGAACCTGGACCTCGGGCCTTTTCTTCATTTTCTAATGCTGTTCACTCTATCTTTTGGTCTCCTACCTCCCACTCTTTTTCCTTGAGTTTTTCATAAATGCCAGCAGGCATTAATACCTTTAATATTGTCATAATGTCGGGATAGGTATACTCTCCCATGAGTAACATATCTTTAATTTCTCGGTGGAAACCCGCTGGGTCTTTGTCATGACTGGGTACCACTTTCTTCATTTCTAACAATTCTATTTTCGATATGGGCGTATATACATATACACGTTTAAACTGATTATCTTCGCCCTTTATTGGGTGTACTTCTCGTAAAGGATTCTGTCTGTCCATGTAATACATCGGTCTTTCCTTGATGGGCAATGAAACATGTTCTGGACATACAAAAAGAATGTACTGTTTTCTAGATTCTAGTATTTCCTTAATCAACTTAGTACCTGAACCTTTCCATTTATTCGTGAGTAATTCAGTCAATATATCAGGTAAGGGACCAGGATCTGAATGTTGGCTTTTATATAGTATAAGAAGTTGTTGAATCATATAAATCCCAGCTAAACGCTGTTCATCTGGGGTGAGGTTCAAAAATGTGTGTGCTACTGTATCATCACCATATTTTCCGGGACTGTCAATCCAATGAACGGCTGACCTGGCTAATTCTTGTTCATCCATAGAATCGAGAAAATGATAACCCCTTCGTTCTCGCAGTAATTTGTCAGCGGCTTGGAACGAATGCTCGGGGGATCTCATATTTATTATAGGTGTTTGGAAATTCCTGTTATTATCTGGACATATCGGACGTATCGGGTCAGTAAAATATCTAGTACTATTACAAGATCTTCCTCTACCTACATAGGCTATGGTTTCTGACTGTCCTGTGGACGGTCCTGATCCTTCTTCCTCCTCGTTTTGTTCAAACTGGTCTACCGTTAATCTTTCTTCGTGTAGGCGTTCTATTTCTTTACGGATCTTTCTGCACATGGCTATTATACATTTTTGTCTATCATGTCTCCCTTCTGATATATTCTGGCTCCATCTGGTAAGAGTTTGCATTATTTCCGGATCTACCCCCGATCGGTCTTGATTTCTGATTACGCAATTTATGAGGAAACGTAACAGTTCCCCCTGTATCTCCACTTTCTGGTATTCCATAGCTCTGTTAATACATTCAGAGTCTCGCCCTGTTTGGACATAATGATATATATTATCTAGATGCATAGTCATTCCTGGTAACTTCCCTAAATACACCGCGGCTCGTCTGATACGTAATGATGCCAGGATCATTTCGTCCTCTTTGCCGGGCACAGGGTCATATCTACAATCTACTAGAAGTTCCTTAAGCGTGCGGGCATTTATGAGTTTGGGGGTACGTGGATGTGCTGACTCTTGAAAGGTAAGTTTATTTATTCTGGGTGGCGTAGAAAAAATATTGGTAGCACCTCCGGTAGCCCCGTCTGGAGTATCGGGCGTGAAAGGATTCGTAGAACGCGATACAGCAACTATAGGTGTGGACGACACAGCCATAGAAGTTTGTGTAGGAACAGATGTGGAAACGGACGTGCTTGCCGGAACTTGTGTCAGGATTTGATGCTGTAAGGATACAGGATCTTGGCGTTGAACCTCCCCGGCCAACGGTCTATGTGGGGCGGGGTTAGCATACTCGGGAGCTGCGTCATCTAAATATGAGGAAAGAAAAACATCTTCTGCGGTTCTAGGATGCCCCTTAGGATGTACCTTTATTGGAAATAATGGGGGTGGCAAGTCTTTTGGTATCCCCGCAGTAGCCTTAGGTAATCCCTCGGCCAGAAGGGGATACATACCCTTCATAAGGGCATGTCTTTGTCTGTCTACTTGTTCTGATTTTACTCGTGTACCTTCTTCAATTAATAGATTTTCTTGAACTTTATTTGAATTCTCTTTACTCTTCTCTTCCTGTCTACGTGCTTTTTCTGTTCGTCTATACGATTCTTTACGCCATAATTCAATGGCATCTTTCTGTGATTGTCTAGCTTTCTTTTTCCATAATTCTTCCTCTACTTTCACGATGCACTCTGCATCCCAGGTCCCAGTTGCGGGCCACCTCTGACTTTCTGGTAATTCCTTAGTGTAGTCTACCCATAAATCGAGAAATAATATAGCGTCTAGGCCGTGTTTATGATACATGAAGTACCCTGGAGTGTCCCTAGGAGGAATAGGAACAGCTTCTTCGAGTACCCCTTTTCTGGTTGTGATCTGTCTTAATTTCGAAAAGAGCGGCATATTGAAAACTGGTCTGCTACTTGATTTTGAACAAACTTAATACAATAACACACAATAATGAACAGTCATTCATACCACAATATGCAGGACGTATCAATACATTTAACATTTAACATTTAAAATGAGCAACGGTGATGATGACGATGATCTAAGAAAAACTTAATCACTAAAACATAATACTCGACATTTAACTGAATTATTCTGAATTTATATACTTGATATACTAGATATACTGCTAAACAGTACAGATACACTGCTGAAACAGTGCAGACCGGATTTGTGTACCCAAACCCGTCTTGACCGGCACAACCTATGTGCACGTCAGAACGCCTCCCCAGTAATGGTACTCACCGGGTAGCTCGGAACGGAAGGCCTCGGAACGGATCTGAACTGAACTTGAACCGGACTGGACTCGACTTGAACACTTCGGAAACCGGACTTGACTTGGGACTTCGGAAACTGGTGGGCCTCTGTGTACCTCGGATCTTGCTCTCTCAGCTAGGCTCTGGTCGGGATACTTCGCACTTCTCACCGCCTCGTCTGGGTGTTGATCGCAGCCTCAGTCGCCCCCGCTTGACCGGAGGGAGATACAGGAAATCCTGCTGGTACGCGTTGTTGTCCGTCCAGCTGTGGCAGGAGACCGGGCCTGCAACGCACCGCCGGCGCGTGAGATGAGAAAGTGTCCCTGTTCGGGCGCCATTCATGTGGTAAATAATTTAATTACCGGGACTTAATTTGATACAGAAACATAATAAAATAGCTCAGTAAATAAGAGGCAGAATCCGTGGTATTAGAGGTTCGGAATGGGCTTTATTCCAATGGTCGATTATAATCGGTTGCTCCAGGTTCCATCACCACGAAGGTTCAGGAAGTGAAGTACATACGTTATTGACAATCAATTACTTTTATACAATAAGCATTACAGTGAAGCAAATACAAGAGGCGTAACAATTGATAGTGGAGATAATATATTCATACGTGGCAAAGATAGGCGTAACTGGGTGTGTTTAAAGAACGTCATCAGATGTGATGTCATAAGAGGGTGGTTACATGAAAGAATTTCGCAATGTCAGCAGAAATACTTGGCAGAAATGCGCGCGCAGCAGCATGACGTGTGATTGACGTGCAGCTAGGGGGTGAAGGGGACTTGACATTTAGCTCTACATGTGGCGACAAATGTCTGGAGGGTCAAGTCAACCTAATCCCAAATCATATCTAACATCCTATGTTTAAAGAACTATGTTATCCAAAAGAGAGGCCTTCTTGGAGTAGAATCTTATTCTATACTGACTATACTGACTGTTAGTGCGTGTACAAGCGTCTAAGTGTCTACACTAGATGCGAGGGCAGGAATCTTCCATGGTAACAGGGCTATGAATTACTTGCATAAAGACAGAGAAGCCGGGCCTTTGCTCAGTAGCTGGCAGAATGTTTACTTAAGCTACTAGACAGGAATGCATTGGGCAGGGAGCGGAGCAGATAATTTTCGAAGGTGAAATACAGTTCTTGGCAGGCAGCAAGCTGATGTCAGACATCGAGAGCCGCGCAGAGGATGAGACAAAGTTCATGGTCACAGATGCAGGCTCGGGCTGGAGCTTCAGTGACAGAAAGCAAGAAAAGCTTGATGACAGAATCAGGGCCTACTTGCCTGGACTGTAAAATGGCATAAGTGAACCATATAAAGGCGGTGGCCTTTCGTACTTAGGAATGGAATATCCGGCCCATTCATGGCGGATCTGAAAGAGGACATGTTAACGGTGGACGCACATGTATTTGCGTCTTCATAACTGGAACTGGAGGAAACATACATGTACTTGTAACATGCACATAGAACCGTTGGGGTCCAAGATAGGGGACATAACTGACCAGAAAAATCCATATTTCCACAAAACCCTCATGCACTGTGCAGGGAGTGTCCACCACTCTCCCACCAGCAGTGTCATCTCCCTGGACCTGCCCCAAAGACTCGCCAGAGTCCTGGGGGCGGGTCCAGGGGGATTAAAAAATGACAATAATAAAAAGGTTTAAAACCAGTTTTATTATCATTTTATTTCAGGGTGATTAAGGGGGGGTGGCGGCGCTCCTCCACCCAATGGAGGGGCCGCCACTGGGGTGCGCACTTTCGGGGCCAGAATAGTGTATTCCTCATTTTAATAAGGAAAGGAAGCATAATACATTGCGTGCCCCTCTCACTGCTATCTCTTGTGCCACAGTCAGTGTAGGCTATGCAGAATAACATATATCTCGTATTTGCGACCTCATAATTGAGAGTTATGTCAATTATTTTTTTTATTACATTGACAACGTTTTACTATAAACCTATAGTCATAAATCTCCAGTTCAGCACATAAACATAACATAATCAGTCCTTTTCAGCATCACTTGGTTTGGAGTTCTATACATTGTCTCCGTTAGAAGCAGGCTCTGAAATTTGCTCAGCTCCCACTTCAACTGTCAAAAACTCGTTCGGCTTGTCCATGTAAATTACTTTATACAAATAACATATATGATTGATTTCGTTCCACTTATGGCTTTGGTTTCAAATCTCTGTACTTTACAGGGATGTGTTGTTAATTCTCACATTTTCCATCATTCCTGACAAATGCAGATTTCATCCATTGTGGGCCCTAATCCCATTATGATTTCTTTTCCTCCATCTACTTAGTCGCTGAGTATTCAAATCAGTGCATTTAGATAATAGTTGTCCTAAAACCACTTGTCTTAGGTCTATCACCATTGCTTCGTAGGGTTATTACATTGCAGGCACTACATTGAGGGGCTTAGTAAATCTGGCCCTAGAATACTTTCTTCAGGACATGGGCGATGGGATACAGAAATACATAGGTGGGACACACATACACAAGAACCTAGGTCCTAGTGCACCATGTACACCACTACACCGAGGTATGCCAGGGTACCTGGACCTTGCCTCCTCTTTTTGGTAGATGCCTTGTCTGTGACATACAGAACAACTGTCAAGGGGGAATCAGCCCTGAGTGGCTCCTTTGAGGAGGGAGGTCTTATTTGCCATTCATAAAGCATTGAGAATTTTGATTTGTATCCCCAGGCCACATTCAAGGGTGTATAATACAGGATTCCGCGGTCTCAAAGGTGGGGTGACAGGTTGATGTAAGGGTCACACGAAGAGCAGCCACCTGAGCAACACTACAAACTTGTATCCAGAACTTTTTTTAATTACTTGGGAGCAGGTCACTTTCGATTTCAATGCTTTATTGATTTTGAAATAGAGAGAGAATCAGGAACAACCCATGGGTGTGTAACAATGTTAAGATAAGGACATGGTGTGCATACGCCAAAAGGTTGACATTGGAATAGCAAAAATACATTGGCTGCACAAAATTTAAACCTGAGAGAGACCTCTAACAATCGTTCCTGAAAGAGAGAAGAAAGTTGAAGAAAGGAAAGAATAAAAAGAAAGAAAAGAAATATGAGCAGAGGAGAAGCAAGAGTTCATACATAAGCAGGTCACTTTAATTGGTTCCATAGGAGTGAGGTCCATCGCTTTGTGCTCACAGTGGTATGTTGTTGCATCATCATTCAGCCACACCGAAGATTTGCCTTGTGAAGGACTGCCAGTGTGTGTATTCTCATCGTTTAAGCACTGTAGTAAGAATGGCAGACAAGGGACTATGGTCCAGTTATTTGTTGGTAATTATCATTACTCTGACTTGGCTTTCTTATCACAGTTCTTACTTCCCGCTTTGTTTCAGATGCAGTGCCATCATACAATTTCCTAATTCCACATGAAGAGGATGACTTCCACACTTTGCAATTGTGATTGTTAAGACATGATGTGTACATGGGGGTGGCTAAGAAGCATTGACGCAGATAATCTAAGCCCCAAAGAAACTAAGAAATTCAAAAATAGTGGATCAGACCTATCCAAGCCCAGAACAACAAAGACACAGTTTTGAACCTATTTTCCTCACATAAAATGGAGATTACCACCTTTGAAAAGCGTGTGCTGTCTGTTAGTTTGGAGAAATAGACCAAAAACTGTCATTCTAAAAGTACTGGCCGAGCCAGAAGCAACAGGTATTTCTGGGGACAAGCCAGTAGTATTGCTATATATCTGGAAGGTTAGATTCTATCTGCAAGGAGAGATGGAGCAAACAGAGTGAAGTGAGAGCCAGATGGTGAAAAGGTTTTGCAGTAAAACGTTTCTGGGGAAAAAAGTACACTGCAAAAAAGTTGTGTCAAAAATATAGTCTATTGAGAAAATAGAATGAAAAAAATTGTGGCTACAAAAAATGTAAACTGTCAAGACTCATAGAGCATAGGTAAGTGTGCTGGTGGCAGGAGCAATGGCTACCTCAAGCTAAAGTGGAAAGAAGCATTTACTGTGAGGTGGGGACTAGTATGGGCTTTTTAGGGTTCAGGGAAGGGTAGTAGGCAGTATTAAGTGGTGGTTTGGGGTTGTTAAGGTTTAGGGGTGGATACCGTACAAGGGTAATAAGATGTTTTAAAGGTTCAGGGAAGGGCACCACTAAGGGGAAGAAAATAAGGGGCTTTTAGGTTCAGGAAGTGGGAGAATTGAAGGAAAGTAAGCAGTTTAAGGGTTCAGAAGGGTAGCATTAAGGGTAACTCATGGTTTTTACACTTCAGAGATGTGTAGCATAAAAGGATAGAAAGGGACATTGAGCGCAAAAAATGACGAACTGGAATGTGACCCAGAGTAATTATCAGTGAATGAGAATAATTCAAGCATTACAAGGATCATAGGTTTTGCTTTTCTCTGTGCCTTTCTAGCCATATCTGTGTGTGAGTGGTATGTCTAGACATGGTTCCCATGCACACTATATTATAGATGCTGCATCTTACTAATGAGGCTCAGAAAGGCTGAAACCTGCATGGGGTCCCTTTCATTCCTGTCCAAAGGGGCATGGCCTGGAGGGTCAACCTGGACTGTTCTTAGTAGAGCACAACCAAGGCTGACTTGCATAATGTTGGTCCCTACTTGGAGTGAGACAGCGAGCAAAAAATGATTGTTTTGAATGCAGCCCATATTTATTATCAGAGGCCAAGATTAATTCCAGCAGTCTGCCCATAATATATATTTTCCAAATTAGATTTCCCAATGTACTAAGCACACAGCACTCAAAGCTGGTTAAGTTAGCCTTGCCTTTTTGAGGTGGTGGCTCACTGACCAGCTTACTGTCAGTCTTTCTGGCTAGAGTGGTTGGTGGCGACAGCAACTTGTCTGGAGTAATGCTGCAAGTAGACATACACCCAACTCACAGTAGCCTTTGGTGGAAATGAGTGGGAACCACAGACTTTTACTGGTTGTATAATTTTTCTCTTTGACCTGGATGTATATTGGCAGATCTGCACAAAGATCTTGCTCCATGAAATTTCACATGTAGAGCACCTATTTACTGTATAAGCCATTTTGCTCGCACAAAAGCATAAACTGTGCATGTCTCATCATCTAAATGTCAGAGGATCTTGTTGCATTGCCAGGCAATGGAAGCCATCTCCCTCGTGGAGTGAGAGACCAAGCTAGTAGGTCCTCTCAGGAGCTAGCCAAGACACAACATGAATTACAGAGGCCTCTACTAAAACGAAGCAATTGTTCACAACTCACTAGGGCTCAGTGGACGGTATTCATACTAATCCTGAAATATTTGCAACACATCATACACAAAATATGCACTGATCTTGACTTCAGCCAGCAAAGAGAAAGCCCAGAATTGTGCTTCAGGAAACTCTCCTGATAGCTCCTAATGACATGAAGGTACAGTGATGGCAGAAGTGCAAAATACTGATAACACAAAAGAACTTATCTTTACAAATGTACTTAAAATATATACATGGTTGAATGGTTTCAGTAGGACCCAGTTTTTGTCTCCCTACTGAGTAGGAATGATATGATTATAAATGTCTCTTCATACCTGAAGAATGTAGTGCATCAGTAAACATTGTTGAAGTTTGTCATGAACAACCAAATTCACACACTGTTTACTTTATTACAACAACATTCAAAAACGTACATTTATTTTCAAAGATACTTTGTGACTAGTTGCTTGTGTTTAATTGCATTGAACTGCATTTTTACATCAACAATTCAGAAAAAAATGAATGCAATATATTTTAAGGTGCTCAAATTGTGAGAAAACAATAAAAAAGATTCATGTGAAGGTAGCACCCTACCTATTTTAGGTTGGTACCGAAAACTATTAATCAGACCTTTTATATTAATTTCACATTGCTTTCGTGTCGCTATACGAGGTGTTTATCAGCCAAGAGATACTATTTTTAATAAACAGAATTTTGAAAGTGATCGAAATGCCACCAGAAGAAGATTCATAGAACCAATTTGCAGTTAAAAAATGTGTTTAATGTACTGGTGAAATGAATTGGATATGAAAGATTTGAAATGTCCTGAAATGAACAGATTGGAACATTTTGTTTCACTTTCGTGCACACTGTTTTGCTGAAAGTGCTCAAGTATTATAGTTAGTTCTATGGTATACCTGGCTTGGCCCTCTGCCACACAGTTGTCTTCAACAAAACTTCCAAAATTCCAATGGTCTTATGATCAGTATACTTATCATTAGTATCCACATCTGTACACATTTTGCAGCTTTTAAGTTGTGTTGGCTTAAGAATGTTATGTTTAATTGACATATGTTCACGAAGTGCTCTCATGTCCATATGTAAAAACGAATCACAGTGCAAAACCGCAAACTCTTCCACTTGCTTTACTCAAAAATATTTAGGTTGTGGCATAAAATGAAAAGATATGTGCTACATGGAGACAAAGTTAAACCTTTACCTTTATTTCCACTGTCTTGCCTCCAGGCTCAATTTGTCTTTCCAAGTAATCCGAAGACAGCAAATCACTGGAAGAGATAAGAGGAAATTTGTCAATATTGCTATAGTCCTGACAAATCCCTGCCAGCACAAACCACAACAATCTTTTCCCTACAATATATTGGTGGTGAACAATAATAATGGGGGATATGACCAGAGAAACACGGATATCCTTTGTATCAAGACAGAATTATATCAAAAGAACAGACTATCGTGGATAAATACCGAAAACTTGCCTCCTATAACAATGGGAAATAATGTGATCACATAGTATAGGATCATTTGATCTGCATCAAAAAAGACTACGTTTGGGCCTAACTATTATATGAAGACCCTGTAGTGAATATGTACGCATACATGTTTCAACATGTAAAGTTTGCATTATGGCACATGGAAAGCATATGCTCCATTTTGTGGCTAGTGTAACGGGGACGACAAAAGGTCAGATTGTCCAGTCCATATTGCATATGGACTTTAGTCCCATGGCAAAAATGAAGCAAAGTGAATGTGAATTGGTTCTCATGTTTTGCAGTGTTTAGCAAAATAAGGAATGGGAGAAATTAAAGTTATTTTTCAAGGTTTTGCCCATTGTTAAAAAGTCTATTAAGTCTATTTCTATTGTAAGATTATGCGCAATAAAACATGTGTCATTTGTGTTACTGAAATTGTTTTAAAATGTTTTCTGCTACTTTTCCTGGTTCATAAACGTTCATGCAATATGGACTGGAGAAAAATAAGGTTATTCTTTTCCTATTACATAAGGACCAGCAAAATGTGAACAACTGTAAGTTGTAAGTCTATGTAATGGCCCACAGACAAAAACCAAACCCTTTTATTTTTCAAGTAAAACTGTATCAGACGCCCACAGTTTCCACTACCAGTCATGACATCTATTGTGGTATATTTAAGAGAAGAACAACAACTACAGGACTTCAATCATAGTAACTGTTCAATCCATCAATGTGAAAACTTTGAAGTAAAAAACAAAATAAATATTTTTTGCAATGGTAGACGATTTATCTCGCTACAAGATTTCCCTTGAAATTGTTTGAATTTTGTACTATTCTTAGTTGGTATTTTTGCCCTCTGGGCAGTTTGAGCCTGCTAAACAAGTTAGACACTGCATGTGCCTTTCCATATTTATGGCAACTATTTGTGCAACTAAATTGCCATATTTTACATTGTTTGTAATTGATCTGTGAAGTGCATGTAAATGGAACTGGCTGCCTAAAAGTTATATTCCTAGTATGCACCAGATGGAGATGCTTTTCCTCTCTCAATTGGTGCAAATCCTGTGATATGAACACTAGCACTGCCATCTAACACTTCAGGTATGGGAGCTAAAAGTAAAAGCTGGTATTTGTTTACATTTAAAACACTAGATTTTACACAGTGTAAGTTCAGCTTTACCTTTGTCTTGAAAAGGTTAGCTGTGTACTCCTTAAACATGAAATATAAGCTGTACAACACACATTCAAAATGGTAACATTATTAAGTACTACGTTACAAGAGATCCTTTGCATCCATTGAAATAGGTCTAGTTTTTCCAATATTTACTATTTTTTATC
The DNA here is from genome assembly GCF_964204655.1 of Triturus cristatus. NCBI lineage: Eukaryota > Metazoa > Chordata > Amphibia > Caudata > Salamandridae > Triturus > Triturus cristatus. The sequence goes on along the minus strand of NC_140593.1, from coordinate 312,103,460 downwards.
TTTATTTCTGTAATAAGTAGAACATTAAATCCAGCGACATATAGATAAGTAAAAAAAAATTAATAAAAATCATTAGTTACCAGAGAATGGTATTATATATGCAGCAAAGGTAACTATAAGTTTGCACATTTTGTGTCCTTAAATTAACCACTCTGTGCTAGTGGCCGAAATTATTTTCCTGCAGTTGAACCTTCTGTGGCTTACAGGAAGATAGGGCCAGTAAAAACCCTTCCTCCCCACAGGTCTCCCTCCCCAAGGGAGGAGAGCAAATGTCAGTTATCAAGCTCCCCAATGGCGAAGGGCACTTGTTGCCCCTTTGCTCTCTTCTGTAATTACACCTACATGACAGGTGGGGGGGCCATGACACTTGCCCGATTTGAAGGAAGGGGATCTTGCAAACTTGGAGGGGCTTCTCTTTCTCCCCAGGAGAAGAAAGCAGATGTGCATAGAAAGGGTAAGATTTTTCTTTAACCCTGAGGGGGCGGTGAGGGTTGAGTTTAGGCTAGAGATAAGAGAGGGTGAGAGAATCCCAGGACAGGCTCAGTTCTGTTATTTTACTATTTTAGAAAACAGTTTAAAAAAAAGCATGGCGAATTTCTTTTTACGCCTGCTTACTGCTGAGTTTCCTTTCCTGAAGTGGGAGGTGTGAAGAGCTCAGGAACATAGACAGTTGCATTTGCTTGAAAAGAAACCAGCAAAATCAGTGGCCACCAGTATTTTGGTTGTGGTTCTGAATGAAAGTGGTTGTCATATTTCTCCCACTTAAACCTGTAGCCTGTTGTTTAAGGACCCTTTGTTGAAAGTGTGTGTACTCCTGGAGCATCAGGCACAATGTTATAGAAGTTTTGGAAAAACTTTGGGACTTTAAAAATATCCATCTGGAAGACCAGCATGAGGTGCCAAGGGGCAAAGATACAATCTCTGTGGTCACAATTTCCAGCCTGGCCACAGCTTCCAATCTGGACCCTCTGAAGATTTTCGACTTTCCAGAAATGTGGAAATAAATCTCCTAACCTGGATAAACCACAACTCCTTGCTGGCCCTTACTTTATTTTCAGTCTGCCTAAAAGGGTGCCTATGTTCCAGTTCGCCACAAACCTTCCTCAGTATGAACCAGCTGCCTGTTTCTGACCATCCACTACTACCAGTTGGCCTCGGAATGTGTGCGGTACCAATCAATGGAACTCCACTGACTTTGTATATGTGGTTCCTATTGTTTTAGATTGTACATGTAATAATATCGTAATTACTGATCCCTACATACTATTTTGTTCATTTTGGTGTTCATTTTAATAATTGTATGTTATTCTCTTTCACTGAATTGGTGTGGGAATCTTAATGTGTTTATTTCTCAATTATTATATTATATTGGTGGTGCTGTTTATGCATAGCAGGTAATTGTCTCAGAGGAAGGCATTGCTATTTCTGCCAAGGTATTAAGATTAAACTCGGAATTCCTCACTGAGACATGTTTTCTTCTTCTTATTATTATTATTATGAATTTAATTTATAAGGTGCTCAAAAAGGGTTTCCCGGCGCCGACCAGGCCACGGAACAGATAACAGCTTAATGATTATTGATTAAAAACCCTGGTTTTTAAGGATTTGCGGAATTGGACATACACCGTTTCATCCCGAATAGATGTAGGGAGGGAATTTCAAAAGGAGGGGCCAAGATATGCAAACGATCGGCCGCCCATCCTCGATAGTCTGACTCTAGGCACAGAAAATTTCCCTTGGGTTGACCAGCGGAGACAACGAGAAGGCACATAGGGATGAACTAAGGACTGCAGATATTGGGGGGCCACACCTGTTTTGATTCTGAACGTGTAGCTCAGGGCTTTGAACTTAATTTGGTTCTCCACCCTGAGCCAGTGGAGGTCACGCCGGTGACCAGAAACAGAGGTAGCTCTAGGAACCTGGCAAAGCAGTCTTGCAGCTGAATTCTGAACCATCTGTAGCCTACGAGTCACTTCTTTGTTTGCCCCCAGATAAAGAATGTTACCATAGTCCAGTCTAGAGGTGACAAGCACCTGGACTATAGTTCTCTAGGTATGTTCTGGCAGCATCCAAATAATCTTTTTTAGCCATTTCAGGATGGTGAAGCATGAAGCAGCTACCTTAACAGCTTGCTGTTGCATAGTTAGTGAGTCGTCAATGATGACACCCAAGTTGCGAGCTTGGCAGGAGGGCTGAGGAAGAGTACCAATCTCACTAGGCCAGTGCTGGGGGCCCCAGAGGTCTTTGTTTTTCCCCAAAACCAAGACCTCGGTCTTCTCGCCGTTGAGCTTGAGGTAATTAGCCTGCATCCATGAGGCAATTTTACCCAAGCCCAACTGGAGGGGGGGGGGAGTCTCAGCCGCCCTCTCCATTGAGAGCGAGAAGATAATCTGGGTGTCGTCTGCTTAAGAGAACAAAGACAGCCCAACTTCTTCGCCAACATCCGCCAAACATCTAACATAAAGATTGAATAATAGAGGGCTGAAAATGGAGCCCTGAGGTACCCCATAAGGCAAAGGATGGATATCAGAGCTAGCTCCTGGAGAAAGACTTGGAAGGTCCGATTGGCAAGAAATGAACTGAGCCAGTTAAGAGCTGAACCACAAATACCCAAGGACCTTAAAGATTTCACTAACACAGTGTGAGACACCGTGTCGAATGCTGCGCTCAAATCAAGCAGTATAAGAGCCACCGTATCTCCAGAATCTAGGTGGCAACGCAGTCTTTCCGTCACTCCGAGAAGAGTTGTTTCAGTTGAAAAACGGGCTCGGAAGCCCGATTGGGATGGGTGAAGAAATTTTTGTGATTCTACAAAATCAGACAGCTGTGAATAAATGTGCTTCTCTAAAATCTTTGAAGAAGCCGGTAACAAAGAAATAGGCCGGTAATTGGAGAGTAAATCAGGGTCTGCATTAGCCTTCTTCAAAAGGGGGAGCACCATAGCATGCTTCCACTCTGATGGAACAATTGCTTCCTGTAAGGAGGCATTCAGGGGGTCCATAATTACCAACAAAGATGACGGCTCAAGCTGCTGAAGCACAGAGATAGTAAGAGGATCCCTGGGAGAGCCTGATTTGACACTATCTATAAGACATTTAAAAGAATCCATGTCTAATACAGGCCATGTATCCAGTCTGTTTGTGGATGCAGAAGGCACCCTATCTTGAGCCAGGTAAGTATTGTCAGTTAAAAGCAGTGTAAATGCTGGTTGGGGGAAATAATCAGCTTGTAAGGGGAACTATTAAGCTGCAGTCTTTTTATTTCAGAGTATATGTCATCTACTTTCTGGAGAAAGAAATTGGCCAAATCTTCACATTGCCGATTGTTAAGCGAAGGAGGCCTAGATTGAGTTTCAGAGCCAGAAAGCTCCTTAATAGGAATTAGATTGTTTGGACTTATGAGTGCTTAGCAGCAAGTCACTGAAGACTGAGGACTCTCTCCCTATAGTTAACCATCATGATTTCTACAGTACTGAAAGCCAAATCTGAATGTCCATTGGTGAGCGGTTCATCACTCTATTTGTGCAGGAAATCCTCCCTTTTCCTAAAACCCTCATTTATCGCTCTCATTTTACAAAAAAGAAAATCATTATCTTTCATAAGACAGAGCATCAGGAGTGCATTCATTGAAAAGGTTCTCTGTAACAACATAAGCTCATCTTCGGGGTAAACGTTATTGATGATCAGCTGTTTTCCTACAGTTGAACAAATTGTGGCCCAATTACACAAAACCAAGGTATTGCACATCTGAAATACCAGATGGCTTGGGATCACACTTCTTATTTTAAAATTGATTTAACAGTGCTCCTTTAAAGTGTACACAAGTTTCATTCAAAATATTCAGGATAAGAACATTACTCATTAGAACAAATCCTCCTGTTTACTTTCTTTGCTGATGATCATTGTAAACTAAACTGAAAAAGGCTGCCACTCATGTTCCTATACACCATAACTAGGCTTACCACTTTCTAATGAGAAAAGTACTGGACCTTTGTTCATGTTTTGAAACCCTGAAACAGCCATAAGCCATTACTTGAATATGACTTCCACACTCTTTCTTAGCTGCCAGTTCTTCTTCTGTTTGCATTAGTAGCCATTTAGAATTACTGTAAACGGCTCTAAAGTACTTTTAAAGTAATAGTTTTTTTGTATTCTATGCTTTAAGTTTACAAATACCAGTCTTTGTCCAATTTCCCATTTTTAACGGGTTTTGGCATAGAACTACTGCCCATGTGGTTAAAGTATCAGGCTGGTTGCACCTTACCCAGTGATAGTTGCTCTTGCTGAACAGCGAACTAGTTTTGCTAGCCTCACCCTGTCATGGAGGCTTTCATTCTCCATTCTTGCACAAAGATGATACTTGGTGCAAAAGCCACATTATGCAGTGAGGTTGTATTGGCGAGCTGTGAAAAATCGACTAAAACACTAGTTAAAATCACATAATCTTTTTGAAACCTCATGGCCAGCCTAATGCACCCGTGTTGAGTGTGTTGCCATAACACATCATGACAACTGGCTTACTATCATGTTTCCCATCAGTAGTGAGGAACATTCACACCAGGTTAGCTAGTTTGCCTATGTATGGGTGCATGGAGAGTGAAGTAAAGTAATGCATGGTTCAGAACATCCTTTCACAGTAAATAACATTAGAGCCTGGACCTCTCAGATACTGACAAATTTAGAGGATCCATTATAGAGAATGTGAATATGCAACAATTCAAATAACACTTTCTTGAACACCCTAAGCAATATTCAAATCTTCATTAAAACTCGGCATATTTTCAGGATCTATGTTGCATGTATTGTGATGATAGCATTTTGAGTTATTCTGCTATGATGATTTTTTCTAAGTGACAACATTCTGTGATACAGTTTTTTGGGAAAGTTCTTCCTTTGACTTGATATTCTAGAGAATTTTTATGGAAAGGTAAACAATAGGAGGTAGGATTGTCATTGGGTATATAGTATCACTTATCCCAACGTTCATCAGGGCACAAACTTAATTGGGTGTTTCTCTTAACACGGAAAGGTAATACTCAGGCTGTTACCCAATGTTTCTGTTCTGCAATATTTCTGCAGATAAAACATTGTCCTATTTTGTATCTTGAGTTTCAACATGGCACCAAACGTGTTTAATGGGCACATACAAAGTTTCTGAAGATCAAGGACACGATTTGTAGCACTGGAAACATTGTTCTACTACTGCAACAATGTGCTTTCCTTCAGCACTAACTTTAAAATCTACATCATTTTAAAAACATTTAAAATAATTTTCCATGATCTGGAGCCTTTGACTCGATTTTTCCAAGATTTCTCCATTTATGCCCCTGGATCGGCTTAAGTACTGTGCTGTAGTCACTTGTACAGTGACACAGGCATTTCTGTCTCCTATGGCGAGAAAGGTCGACACCTCCACTAGGGAAATTGTTCCAACCCCACGGGGGAGCAAAAACTGATTCTAGCCATTTTATTGCTACCTGAAGGGTGTAAATGAGCTCTTCAGCTTGTACCTTTGGAATGCATTCACAACTGACACTAAAATATAAGGTTAGTGACTAACTATTTTTCAGTTTTTATGAGTCAAAGCCTCTGGCTGTTTCAGTCACAGTGTGCATGAGGCGGGACAAGTGGAAGAATCACAGTGCGATAAATTACCATATGTGCATCCAGGTTTCATCCTGGAATCCCTCTATTGGTGGGAGGTAGGAGACCTGCAACCAATTTGAAGGACTGTAAGCCATTGCAACACACACCAGCACCAGGCGTTGTTTGCCATGGTGGAAGCAATCACCTCTTATTTTCTGAAGTTTAGCACATTGCTCTGGGGTTTGGAATGCTGGGAGATAAACACACATTCTACAGAGCACACCTAAAACTTGTATTTTCTGGCACAGTACCACTGGATATTATTGGATAAACAGTTGGTCCTCCAGACTGTGGAGACTTTGGTGCAAATGAAGGCTTCAGATGGCAAGAGTTGGTAAAAGCAAATGACATTGTATCCCACCTGGTCTACCAGAAGAAACTGTAAACCTCTTCCACTCTACGTAACTTCTGGCAATAAAGTATAAATCAAAATTTCTCCTACTGCCTTATTCTAAAGTGCCAGCCTTCAAGACTTGAAAGTGTATACCTCATGGACAGCATGGTAGGGCTAGTGGTAGTAAAGCAGAGATAGACGTAAAGTAATAATGACCACCGGCAGTGAACACACATTATTTATTTTGGAGATTCAGAGCACTATACAGCGGAAAGAGCAGGAAGGACAACATAGCGAAGAGGATAGCCACAGTTATGAGAAATTAAAATTGACGAGTGTCTAATGATATATATATATATATATATAATATATATATATTCACTGAAAAAACAAAGGTTACAGGGACGTTATAGTTAGGGTCAGTTTTTACACACATAAAACCATAGAAACTCAGCAGTTATAGTTTTTTTTTGGGTGTAGTTTTATATAGTGCGAACTAGATCGGAGGGTATCAGAGCGCTTTACATGGGCACCAGTTACGTTGCAAACTGACACGTTCATTTTTGTTAGGCACTGGGAAATTAAGTGATTTGCCAAAATCACAAAATGTTGAGTGTCCCTGCCGAGACTCAAACCCAGTTCCCCAGCTCTGAGGTCGACTGCTCTAATCGTTATGCCACATTCTCTCCCCAGTTATCTCAAGAAACTATAAACTATAACTCGTGCCCTAAGGTAACTATAACTCGCACTCCCGGCATGCACAGTTTTCTCATCCATAATTTTATTGCAAGGCCTATTTGGCCCTGGGGTCCACATCACCCGGGACCCGTCACTAATTTTACAGGGGAGGGGGGCACACAGCTCCCTTCTATGGCCAATTGCAGCCCTGGGAACCTCATTGTCCGAGGTCCGTCATATTTTAAAAAGGGAGAGGGGAGCATCCAGCCCCCCTTCCCTGGGCCAATTTTGGTCCAGAGGACCCAGTCAACAACGGGTGGATTCTCTGGTGCCCACCCAGTGCTCCCACCACCCTATGGTTGAGGGCCGCTGGGGGAACCACAAGGCTTGTGCGGTCCCAGCTGGCTCCCCACCTATAGTGGGAGCAGGCATTGCTCCCACCCACAAAGAGCAGCTAAAAATGCTGATGCCTGTGGGTGGGAGCTATTTTTACATCTGTTTTTTTACAGAGTTTTATGTAGCGCAAACTTGACCGGAATCGGAATCGGGTATCAGAGCACTTTACATAGCACTAGTTGCATTACATGAGGACACATTCATTTTTGTTAGGCACGGGGAGATTAAGTGATTTGCCCAGAATCACAGGATGTTCAGTGTCATTGCCGAGACTCGAACCCAGTTCCCCAGATTTGAGGTCAACCACCCTAGCCGTTAGGCCATCTCCTCTCTCCAGTTTACCTGCCCGCTTCAGAGCAGGCAGGGAAACAGATGAAAAGTACACTCCCAGCAGGTGGGAGAATTTTTCGTTCTTAGTGTTTGCTCCTGCTTGGCGGGAGATTTGAAATTGTTCCCACCAGGCAAGAGAAAACACATGTTTCCCTGCCCGCGCCAGTGCAGGCAGGTAAACTGCTATGTCCTGGGGATAGGCCCCCCGAGACAGAGCATGTGAGCCAGCCCTAGGGATGGGGTCCCCAGGGCCATTAATGGCCCAGGGAGGGGGCCCCCTTCCTTTTTGTAACTGTGGCTGGGCCCCGGTGAAAGCTGTCCTTGGGGCTGAAATAGGCACGGAGAGGGAGCCCACCCTTCCCATTACTTATACATCCAGACCCTGGGGGATGAGGCCTCTGGGGGTCCCTGGGGCCAATATTGGCATAGGAGGGAGGCTGCATGCCCCGTCCCACTTGCCCAGTGCCGGGGCATGGGGTCCCGGGGCCGAAATCAGCCTGGGGAGGGAGACCAAGCACATCCCCTCCCCTCAAATATATATGTATTGATCCCCCGGGACCTGGCCCACCCATGGACATAAAAAGAAAACAAGCACAGGAGACCGCGCTTGATTTTTAAAAAACGAATTGCCACAAATCCTCTGGAAATTTGTGGAAAATGCCCAAAAAAATGTTTTTGGCCCCAGGCGTAGGGTTTCAGGGTATTCCTACCCAACCCCCTTGTGTTTTTTTTGCCTTTTTGGGCAAGTCCTGAGTCCTAAGATGACTGCCACCACTTCCTGGTTGATATGGTAGCAGCCAATCACTGCCTTCCTTTTGGCACGTCTCTAAATATACATAAACATTTTTTCTTTAATAACTTCAAAACTTCTGAAAACATTTACACCAAATTACAGAGAGCACTCTTTCTGGACCAAGATCTAGCTTCCTGTCAAATTTGGTGTAATTCTGTTCAGCAGTTAGGGCTGTAGTCGTGTCTATAACCTCTATGGAAAATTGAATGGAGAAAATGTGGTCTGGGACCCCCCTTTTTCTTGGCTCCTGCTTGACAAATCACCCCAAAACTTTCCAGACAGCAGCTGAAGTGAGCAACAAACTAGTTTTGAAAATTTGGTGAAGATTCGTCAAACGGCACCAAAGTAATTATCAAAACAATAAATACACTTTTTCCTGTGGAAACTAGATCCTAAATATAACTGGTGGCTTGGAGCCCGCGGAAGATGGCGGAGATGTATGCGCTCGTATGGCTCGCCCTGTGGCTTCCCCAATTCCAGCTTGAGCGTCCAGACATGTGATGAGACCTGGCAGAATTTTCTGCTATTTCCTGCCTCTCGCATCTCCCTCGGAGCTCCGTTTCAATTGACAGCTCGACTCTCCTCCATGAGCCATCTGCATGTGTTCATGGAATTTCTTCACGGCTCAGTGAGCTCTGTCAAAAGGCAATAAATCCTTCATTTTTCTTAACACGCAGGAACTATGGAAGCTCTCGAGCATGCGCTGCTTCTGTTATAGAAGATTTATTTTAAATATTGCTGCTTGCTTGTGTCTTCATGATTTCTTCTCACAGCCATGTTGTATAATTTGTTTTTTTTCATAAATCGTTTCTATATGGGCAGCTAGAGCACAATCTTCTCAAATACTATATTGAAGTGTGTGTTGTTTGTGCAGAAGTGCTGCTTTTTTCACAACATATACATTTTAATAGTCACTATCCCATATATCAGTTCATATATGGGATGTTTGAAAAAAGAAAATACCACACTTCCATCCTCTGCTCATAAGTTCATTAAGAACTCCACTATTTTTTCAACATTATCAAATATGGAGGATTCTTTGGCTGCTCTACACAAAGGTAGTCCTTCATCTGGTTCCAACTGTACTCCTGTTTTATCCACTACTGTGAAACTACTACCAAACGTCTGAAAAAAGGTCCTCCCTCTCCTAAAAAATCTCCTCCACCGGTTTCAATGGAGCTCCTGTTGGAAGAGATATGTACCTTAAGACCATTTATGAAAGAAACCAACTCTAAATTGCAGCATCTCACTGATGAGTGGTCCCAAGTGGAGGAAAGGCTAAATAGAGCAGAGCAGAACATTGCGTCCTTTGGTTCTGCCGCCAGCAAAATTCAGTCTCTTCAATCCCAGGTCTCTTCTCTTCACCAGCAGATTGAAAAATTAGAAAATAGAAGTAGAAGGAATAATCTCCGTCTTTATAGTTTGCCCTAAGGATCGGAAGGCTCTGATCGCGTTATTTTTCTAAAGTCTTTCCTTCCAAAACTTTTGCATTTACCTGAGGATACCCATCTTAATATCCAGAGGGCCCATAGACTGGGACATCAGTTAACATCTATCTCCCATCCACGTAATCCAAGAGGAGTCATCATGTACTTTCTTGAGTATACTGACCTTTTCAAAGACCTTGCTGCTGTCAAGTTATTAAAGAGTATATCTTGGTCTAGAAACCCTCTATTTTTTTCTCAGGACTATGCCAAATCTACCTCTGATATGCGCAAAGAATTCCTCAACTTGAGACCTGACCTTTGTTTACTTGGAGCTCGTTTTGGCTTATGCCACCCATGCCAGGTTAAAATCACATACAAAAACAAGACTACCACATATGAGGACCTGGTTAAATTGAAGAGCTTTATTAATGCATGCAAAATTGAAAATATAGACACCTCAAGACCTTCTTCTGCTCCTTGAGTGATACTCTTTCATGTTACCTTATTTCCTTTCATGAATCTTTAACTCAGAGTATTGTTACATAATTGTTGGAAATAATATGTTGAAATTTCTGCTGCTCCATATAGTGTTCAGGAGTCTCTTTCTCCTTACATTTTTATAGTCATTATTACAGTTAACATTGATTATTAATCTGTATTTGCATTTCTTGAAGGTATATCATTCATGTTTGTGGTCTTCCCCGTATTATGTAATATGTGCTGTGCTCCTCTCCTACTCTCCACATGGACTCCCGACGAACCACCTGTTCCATGTGGCCTCACCCCCCCCCCCCCCAACCTTTCCTTGGATACTGCTCTTCATAGGTATGTTTCACCCGTCATTTTTTTGTCATCACTGTACTTCTTATTTTATGGACTATTTTCTCTTTTTCACTATTTCTTTCTCTGAATATTACATTACTCCCTCCTTCTTCCTCTTTCTTTCTTACATCTAGTCTCTTTTTATCTATGCTTTACGTTGTTTTGGTACATACATGTCATGTCTATAGTTTTTCTTTTTCTAGTTTGGTATAAATTGTTGCATTTTTTTACTTTTCAAAAGTTGTTTATGTTCTTAAAAATCATTTCTGGGAATGTCTGAGGTTTAAACTCCCCTATTAAAAGATACCATATTTTATCCCATTTGGCGCATCTGGGTGCCAGTACAGCTTTAATTCAGGAATCACACCTTACAGAGAAGGAGTCTCTAAAACTGAAAGGAGGTTGGGTAGGTGATGTCTTTTTCCCCCAGGGCGATAGTAAAAGGAAGGGATTTATTACGCTATATCATAATTTGTTGTGTGCTAAGCTGGATCCCATGAATCTGATGATGTTGGTAGATGGTTGTATACTAAACTCTCAATTGGGAAAGTTCCAGTCTCTTTATTAAATATTTATACCCCTACGGTCAACGACTCACAGTTTTGGTCTGGCCTGAATCAGGTTCTTATTTAGTACCCTGGGGAAAATTTTATTCTGGCCTGTGATACTCGATCCCTTTATAGATCATAACTCCAAGGTTACTTTTATACCAAATAGAACCCACACATTTTTTGTCCAAAATATTAAGCAATGGACGCTCATAGACGCCTGACGTCTTTGTAACCCTCCACTGAGAGAATACACTTACTTCTGTCCTGCCCTTCAAACTCAATCCCAAATTGATTATTTTTTTGTATCACACAATATCTCACAGTCTCTACGTTCAGCAGATATTGGATTAATTTTAATTTCTGAGCATGTCCCTGTTTCCCTTCAATTGGATCTGCCTCTCTGTTCTCATACTCCCAGCAGGTGGCGTTCTAACAATTCAGTCCTCTTAGATCCTAATTTTACCTTCTACTTTGAGTTGTTTTTTCAGGATTACTTTCACTTTATTCAAACAGATGACTTACCCTTTGATATTATCTGCAATGCTTTTATAGCAACAGCACGTGATTTTATTATCTCATACGTTACTAAGAAGAGGAAAGCATCACAAACTCATACAACTGACCTTTTAGCCCAGATAAAGAGACTGGAACACTCTTTTTATGCTTCCAAATCAAATGATTGTTTATCTGACCTCATTCGCACTAAACTCCAGTTTAACAAAGAATCCACAGAAAGTGCCTCTTTGTTCTTGTTAAAATCTAGTGCAAAATTTTATGGTGGTCAGAATAAGGCAGGAAAATTATTGGCGAATTACCTTAAGGTTAAGTACAACAAATGTAATATTGACTCTCTTATTGACGCAACTCAAACACTGAGATATAAGGATTCAGAGATTTTGGATGAATTTCTGCAATATTATAAATCCTTGTATACACCTGAAAATGTGACTTCTGACCTCACTATTTCGTTCCTCTATTCTTAGACCTGCAGATAAATGTATTGACCTCTTTCTGTTGGAAGATGATATCTCACAATCCGAATTACACATTGCACTGAACACACTAAAAAAAGAAAAGGCCTCTGGTCCTGACGGTTTTACTGCTGAATTTTATTGGCATTTTGCTAAGTTACTCCTCCCAAATTGCTAAATCTCATATCCTCTTTCTTATTCTCCGGTTCTTCTTCTGGTTCCTTTTTGGATGCTTTAATTTGTCTTATCCCTAAGGAAGGTAGGGATCTTCATTTCTGCAAAAACGATAGGCCAATCTCACTGGTCAATGTTGACTATAAAATATTTCCTAAAGCTCTATCTAGCCCTAAGATTTGGGGCCAGATGTATGAATATAGCATTTTGCGATTCCCTAATTGCGTATTACAAATATTCGCAATTAGGGAATCGCAAAATGCAATGTATGAAGTAATATAGAACACCTTTTGCGATTCCTAGGGGGTCGCAAATGATCTACCTCATGAATATTAATGAAGTAGGTCGCGATTTGCGACCCCCCGGGAATCGCAAAAATCATGGGCATGGTGGCCTGCTGAGGTCAGCAGACCAGCATGTCCATGATTGCTTTTCAATAAAGCAATCTTTTTTTTTTGTAAAGCAGCCCGTTTTCCTTAAAGGAAAATGAGATGCTTTACAAAACGAAAAATGAAAAGTTTTCTTTTCATTTCTTGAGAGCAGGCAGTGGTCCATAGGACCACTGCCTGCTCTCAATAATGGTTTCTGCTCTCAAAAATGGTTTTACAAACATTCACAAAGAGGAAGGGGTCCATTAGGGACCACTTCCCATTTGCGAATGGGTAAAATGCAAATGTTTTGCGACCGCAAGTGAGGTCGCAAAACATTCATACATACCAATGCGATTTGGTATTAGAAAGGGATGCCCTAAACTCACCCCTGCCTAATACTGAATTGTAAAATTAGGTTTGCTGCATCAGAAAAGCAATGTTTGCATTTGCGAATGCAATAATGCTTGATACATCTGGCTCTTGATTCCTATCTTCCTGATGTGCTTGGTAAGGAACAATCAGGTTTTGGCAAAGAAAGATATCTTTCAGACAACACTCGTCTTTTTTTGATATCCTTTCCAAATCTCCCATTAAAACTGATTCTGTTGCAGCGATTGCTGTAGATGCAAAGAAAGCATTCAATCGCCTCTATTGATCCTTCCTCTTTCACACTCTTCATTGGTTTGGCTTTGGACCAAAAAGTATTTCCCTCATTTCTCTCCTGTATTCTATCCCAAGAGCAGTTATTTGTGCTAATGGCCTTACTTCCTCTTATTTTTCCTTGGGAAGGGGTATACGACAAGGCTATCCGCTTTCACCTTTTCTTTTTATTTAGCACTCAATCCCTTTCTTTCTCGCTTGCGACAGAATCAGGATATTCTTGGGTTTCCCTCTAATGGTTTGCAGATTAATTTTGCAGCATTTGCTGATGATGCCCTATTATTCCTCTCCCACCCTCTCTTGTCTTTGTCTGCTTTTTTGCAAGAAGTTGCCTCATACAGTAATGTCTCCGGTTATTAGTTGAATAATGAGAAATGTGAAATACTGCCCCTGACTAAATTTACGTTTAAAGAGGAATTCACCATGTCCAATTTTGCATGGAATCCTCAGCACATTAAATATCTTGCTTTGTGGTTCGCCCCCTCTATCTCTTCTTCAGTTTCTATAAATCTAGAAAAATGTGTACATAAATTAACTACTTTAACCGCTAGATGGCATCCACTCCATCTTTTCTGGTGGAGTCGCTTAGATACCATTAAAATTATGCTGAGATCCATTATACAGTTTACTTTATCTAATTTCCCGGTGTCCATACCTCTTAAATACTTCAGGAAGATTAACTCTATCCTCATCTCGTTCCTTTGGAATCATAAAAAATATTGCATGTACTTACCTAAAATAACTCACTCTAAATAAGAAGGAGGGGTTAAATTCCCAGACTTTCCTAACTATCATAAGGCGTTTTCTATTACGTTAATCATCTAGGTGGCTTTCTGACTCCACGATGCTGAGCCCATTATGGATGGATGTGGAGAAATCTTTTCTCCTCCCCGTCTCTTTTAAGGAATATTTATCCTTTACTTGCAAGCCACAATCTCTTTCTACACCTATTCTTAAGCACTCTTGTAAATTATGGGATTCCACTCTTTATAACACTCCCACACACATTGATACTTTTCTTAGTTCTACCATTTGGCACAACAAATATATACTCATTAATAATAAACCCATTTACTGGAAATCCTGGAGAAACAAAGGTTTAATCTCGGTGCACCAAATATTTGAACACATTACTTTCTTATCATTTTCCCAAGTTTCTCATCAATTTGATTTACCCTTAACATTTGAGAATAAATACAGAGTATTGCACAGTGCCCTTTGTACCGCTTATGAACAGAGTCAACTTTATCTATCTACAGCATTGTCCACTGATAATCTCTGGTTCACTCTGTTGCCCTCCTCCCCAAGAGCATCTACCATTTACTCCTGTTCACTTCCCTCTGACTCTAACAGAGCCAAAACAAAGGTGGAGTTGGCCTAGGAGTCCGAATTCAAGGTCGACTGGTCAATTCAATTCCTTTCTGGGCAAAACTTTGGAATATAATCAGAAAATCTTCTAGGGCAGCAAATACCACACAGTTCCTTTTCTTTATATATAACTGACTTTTACTGACTCCTACTCCCTTACACACAATGCGCCCAGCTGCAGCAGACACATATTGGACATGCTCATTGCCACAGGCAGTTTAAAAACATTTACTTTTTACATGCCCTTCTGTGATGCGCTTTTGGACACAAGTCTGGGATCAAGTCAATTCAACTTTTCCTACTGCAGTCCCTTTTTCTATTCCTACTATCTTCTTAGCTGGCATATCTGAAGCTTGGTGCTCAACCTCATGTGATGCTCATATTTTGGATCTATTGATGGCAGCAGCTTTCCAACAGATCACCAAGAATTGGAGGGACTCTACTAAGTTATCATTTCAAGCTTGGTGGTATGCGGTTTGCTACAATCATAGACTGGACACAAATTACGTCTCACACAAGTCTCTAGCTCTAAAACGCCAGATCTTGTGGTCCCCCGTTACACAGTTCTTAGACAACAATGTACAATACTTCTCTGCACGCACACCTGCCCAACAGGAAGTTCTTCAACCTCCATGACTTTCCTTCTATCTCCATTTAACATAATTAAATATGTTGCTTCTTAATTCAGATTATTTGTATGTAAATTATATATGATGCAGTTGTTTTCTTATGCTTGTACAACCAAACCTTTCTAGTTTCTAGACCTTATATAATTTTCCTCTGTCACAGAGGACCTATATCGCTTAGCTATGTATAACTTATGGATTATCTATTGTAAAATGCAGTTCCTTATGCCTTCTTGTGTTCTAAATAAACTCATTTTAAAACTTTAAAAAAATAACTATAACTGGGGACTGCAAGGCAGTAATATATAGCCAAAGTTCAGGGGCTCAAAGAGCGGTGGTCCGCGTCGGGCTCCAGAAGCTCCATATAATCACCAATCAAACACCAACATAAAGGATATCACGGACACTCCTGAATATTCAATGAGTTTAATTCCAATGTAGGTTTCCATTTCACCAACACGTTTCAGTAGCTTAAAACGAGTTGGTGATGCCCATTCATAAGACAGCTTCCAATTTGTGAATGTGCGTTGTAGGTATGGGGTAGGGGGAGCAGGCAGCAGTCCGTGTCACCGGTGTATTCTTCCCTTCAATTTTATTCACAGAATGACAATTTTCAAGACTGCTTTGCTGTCTGCATACAGGCTTATTGTTTCCAATGCATAACACATAATTACACCGGGCTGCGGGTTAGCCATTTACTCATGATTGGCTGGCACACCAGGAGTTATTTAATCTCACAATTTTCTGATTCGATGAGGTATAATCTTCCACTGCATTACTAAGCGAATACTTTTTTGATTACGTTAAACCCCCAACAATAGTTTCCTTGCTCTCTCAATCTTTTTCCTCTCTCTCGCCTTTTTGCATTCTCCCCATCTCATTCCCCATGTTCATTTTTTTATTTTATTTTATGAGTTTACAGCTCCTGCAAAGTGCTTGCTTACTGTATGGGGATTCATGTGGACTTCTTTTGCTATGTTCCTTCCCCATTGCTCCCTGCCCTGATGCCCATGTTAATGTAATTTTTTTATAAAGTTAATCAGACAGCTGCAAAGTGTGCCAGGCTGCTCACTTGATAACATGCTTTGTGCTCACTTAAAAAAAAGTAATTTGATGTTTTACCTAGGCCACCCACCATGTGTCATGGTGCATGCATGTGTTGGTGTCACGATCGATGAAAACATGCAAATCGGTCACGACTCATGCATGAACATCAGAGGTCATCTTTGAATGAGATTTCTGTACTAGAAATCCCATTCCAAGATTGCCAGTGGTGTCAAGATGCATGCACACGTTTTACAATTGGAAAAAAGCTTTGGGAAAGTCAGTAGTTTGTCCTTTTAGATCCAAAAGCCATTGTCTTTGTAAGTGCTTACTTTTAGAGCCACCCCTGCAATTTTAAGGAGCTGTATTAAAAACAAAATTGGTATCATGTGAATATCATTGAAGGTATGGATGTCTAGTGTCCCTTGCAGCCCCAATCCCTTCATTCACAGCCCATTCAATATGATTTGCAAATTGAATCCTGCCTCATTAATCATCCTCATCATAAAAACTTTATTTCGGCACACAAGGCCATAAAAGCATCATTAACACACCCTATATGATACATAAAATTCATAAAATTAACGCAGGTTAAAAATTGACATAAATAATAAACAGTAATCCAGTTCTATTGTAGCCACTCCAGCGTTTAGCCAGAATAGGTTTGGGGAAGTAGAATGTTGGAGACAGTCACAAGATTTCTGCAATGCCATTCTGTTGAGCCATCTTTTTTAAGATGGCCCTACGGGTGCACCACATGGTGAATAAAAACCGTGAAATGGAGAAGACAATGTTCATTTGTGTGTCAAATTTCAATAGCCTATACACTTCACTACAGTGCCTGGACCCCAGGTCCCTACAGTGCTGAAGTAACCAGCATGCCCTAGCCCTCCTGTAGCCCTTACAGAAAAATAACACAAGGAGTTATGTTTCGTCAGAGATGTTACAAGCCGGATATCCCCCGCTAATGGCGCCCTCCCATTTTCTAGTGAAAGATCGCAGCAGGAGGACTCCATGTCTAAATTGTAAGTAAAGCTTTTTGGCAAGTAGTGGCTGGATATCGTCCAGCGCTGATGCTAGGCTGTACCTGTTTTTTGCTGCCAGGAAATCCGCCGTCAGGCGGCCCAAGGCAGTCTTCATTCGAGCTCATTGAGCTTATGCAGCTCATAACTCTCTACCAGGTCTTCCTAGAGTTATTTGGGAGGTTTCTCCAGCTGAATTCCATAGATTACCCCTACCCAAACCCTCACCAAGTGCTCTTAATGTGGACCAACCATGGTATCTTCCCCGAACTTCGCAGACCCATCACATCAATCAGTTCGTCCCTGTATGCAGCCAGTTCTGGGGTGCTCCAAACACGGCGCTAATAAATAAGGGGTCTGAGAGCAACCTCATCCGCGATGGGTCTAACCCCAAGATCCAGGCAGAGCGGTGTTAAGGGTGTACTGGACTGGTAAGAGTTCTCAGTGCGGATTAACAAGCCCAGTGCGCAGTGTCCCCAGAGTTCTGCTCCATAAAGAGCAGCACTCCTAGCCTGGACTTTATAAATTTAAACCACCGGGCTGACCAGTTTTGCAGTACAACTCCTATGTAATTTTAAGATGCCCCCCGTTGTTTGGGTTAGCTTCAGCCTTGCTTTGTTAATTTGGGTGCCCCAATCCATTCTTTCTGTCAGTGTCATTCCCAGATACTCGAAGATGGTTACCCTCTCCAGGGGTTTACCTTCCAAGCAAAGATTGGGGCGGGTGGAATTGCCTACATTAAAGGCCATATACTTTGTTTTTTGCAGGTTAATCTCCAGTCCCCGATGTTTGCAGAAGGCGCTAAAGTTGTCGAGGGTCCTCTGGATTCCCATAGGAGATTTAGCGAGCAATAGCCTATCATCTGCAAACATCAGGGCTGGGATTTTACGCTGCGCCAGCCTAGAGGCGTCGATGTTCATCCCTGCAATCAGTGAGTTTATTAGGCCGTTAATGAAAAGGTAGAAGAGGGTGGGTGCGAGAACGCAACCCAGGCAGACACCTCTCTCTAAGGGCAGAGCGGATGTGAGTTCGCTGCTTTTGCCATATCTAATTCGAGCAAAATTACCCTCATGTAGACGTTTTAGCTTCTGGCAAAAATACCCTGGCACTCCTATATCAATTACAATTGCCCATAGTTTGTCCCTCGGTACCAGGTCGAAAGCAGATTTTAAGTCTACAAAAATAAGATAGAGGCTGCCACCCTCAATGTTTCCAGTAAATCAGCTGTAAACTGAATAATTGCTCAATCGTTGATGTACTAGCTCTAAACCCGGCTTGTAGGGGAGTAAGAATGTTGTATTCCTCCATCCAGGCTTGGAGACGCCCCAATAAAACTCGGGAAAATATTTTCTGGCCAACATCTATGAGGCTAATCGGGCGATAGTTGACAGGCAGAAGCGGGGAACCCTTTTTATAGATTGGGATTATTTCTGCCCCTGCCCAGGTGGTGGGGAGTGCCATGCCTTGTAATATGGCGTTAAATAAAATGGTCAGGTAGGGGGCCCAGATGGTGGGTTCAGTGCGAAAGAGATCGCCAGGGATCTTATCCATCCCTGCCGCTTTGTCGGGTGTTATCTTTCCTAAGGTGTCGGTGACTTCTCTCACCAAGATTGGGGGGGACATCATCAAGAGTAAGGCCCAGGTGCAGTGGCTCCTCTGCCACACTCGCTTCCCCTTCCGTGGCCTTTGTATAAAGAGTTTCAAAATGAGCCTTCTATACTCTTTCATCTATGTTAGGTTCGATGGCCAGTCTACCAGCCTGAGAATCGGTATTTATGATGTTCCAGAAGGACCTGAGGTCATGTGAAGTGAGTGCATTCCTCGCATCCTCCCATTTTTGGGCTTCCCAGGATTTTTTAGCTTTAGCTGTATCGCCCTTGTATGATGCTCTTGCTTCTTTGATCATTTCCTTATCACTGCTTTTAATGGCAGCGATTAGGACAGATTTGGCAGCTCGACAACTAACATTGAACCATTGGTGCTTAGGCTTTTTGGGCACCCTAGACTTGTTATCTTGATAGAAGAAGGCAGCCAGAGTGGCATCCAGATCTTGCTGATTTTTAAAAATCCTTGCGAGGGGATTGTGGGCTTCTTTACTCTCTACTACTTGGATTGTAGTTGGGAGGTATGGAATTACTTGATGGTAAAGCATGGCCAACTTATCTTGCGATTGGGAGATTTCACCCCAAAGGACTCTCCTTCCTCCATTGGTCTGGATAAGATTTTGAGATGGTGCTAACAACTTATCTGGCACCCTCATGACACATGGCAGTGCTATTTCTAGGATGAGAGCATCATGGTCGCTATCGTGGCGGGGACTGATTTTAAAATCTATCACCATGTGCCAGGATTTAAGGTTTAGCAAAATATAATCAATGATTGAGGTGTGTCCCGGTCTATTGTAAGTGTGTTTACCTGGGCTATCGGATGTTGTGCGTCCATTACATGCTCTCAGTGAAAAATTTAATGTTAAAGTGCATATCTGGAGTGCTAGCGGTGTCCAAGCCCTCACAGGGGGAATGTTAGGCTCTGGGAAGGATCCCCCTCATCCAATGTACCTGAGGCCAGACCATTCAGGGGCTCAAATTGGCAGTTAAAATCACCGCCAATAATTACCCCACAGTTTAGAGGGATAGTTGGGAGAAGGGTGCTTAGTTGGTCATGATTGGTAGACTCTTGGCAACGGGATGTTGGTAGCGAGTATATATTTATTTAAAAAAATGCTTAATCTTGACTGAAAAGTTAAAAGGACACAAAGGATGTCAAGTGAGGAACTCTCTATTTGTTTTGCCTCACAACCCAGGTGGACTCCTATCCAAGTGGACAGTCCCCCTGAGGGTCTACCTCTCCCCACATAGGTAGCTGGGATGCTGAAAACCTCATAACCCGATCTATTTGGTTCATCCCTAGCCCATGTTTCTTGGAACATGCAAATCTCGTGATATTCGACGAAGAGTCCCCAGTCCGGACTGTCCATTTTAGACGCTAGTCCCGCTATGTTCCAGGAAAGTATTTTTACCCTTGAGGGGGGCACTAAACTTGCCTAGGAGGGGAGTTCAATGGCATTATTGGCTAAAGTGCACTCGTTTAGGACATGGGAATTTAAGCCAGGTTTCAGGGTATGGGAGCTTTTAGCTACTAGTGGAGAGACTACTTCCCAGAGTGGCGATTTGGCTATTTGCGTATCCTTATCAGGCCTATCATTATTCCATGTGCCCGTGGTGTCTGGTATCAGTTTGCCCTCAGGTGAACTATGTTTTCCTACATCGTTGACCTGTGCCATAGCCACAGGCTGTATCAGGCATCTCTCCTTTGATCAATCCCCCTTAGCTGGGCAGTGGGCGCTCTATAATGCGTTAAATCTTCAATTTGGGGTTCTGCCTTCCAGAGTCAATCCACTGCCTCAAGTGGACTAAACCTATTGGTTACTAGGATATTAAAATACAGTGGAGACGATTGTGCCTGCACAAATGGGGAGAATAGGTTATTCAATTGCCCTTCCCTCCACATGTGAATGTGTCCTCTAGGCTTTTGCGAAATCTGGCCTGGGGGTAAAAGTAGGCTATGGGCAGTGAGCTAATGGACCCCCCAGTCCTGTAGTAATGTCGATCAAGGAGGGAATCTACTTAAGCCATATTCCTGATGTTTATCACAACACAGTCGCCAGTAATATCTTTCGATCTCCATCCTACCCAGCCCACCCTGCGAATCATAAGAATTTCGTATATGACTCTATAGGGAAACTGTTTGTGATTAACTAACCAGTGTAGGCATTTGTTCCTTAAATCAAAGTAGGATTCCCTGGACCCTTTTTTTAATTCCGGTACTCCAGCTAGAAGACTACATAGGGGGATGAGGCCGGGGGGAGATTGATGCACGGGAGGGCAGTCCCTGCCTCGTGGGGTCCCTCCTGCGACTCGCTCTTCTTCCTAGCCCTCTCTCCAATAAGATTGCTCATAGGGGGCCGTACTACCCTTAGGTCTTTGTCTTTTCCCCGCTGTGCCCACCGCTTGTGCTCCTGACCATGAATACTATTTCCTTTCCCCACTCCCTTGGGGCTACTAGAGTGCTTTCCCTCATTCTCCTGAATAGGTTGAGGTACCTTGTTAGGGGGAGCGTATTGTCCTTTAAAAGCTCAGGGCTGGGGCTTGTGGGAGTCATTGTATTGGCTAATTCCTTTTCCCTCAGAATCACCTCAGTCCTGTCCACCCAAAGTTCTACCAATTTGGTGAGGCTTACAACCCGATCCCATAGATTTTTTTGTTCGTCCCTCACAATTGTTATAACTTGAACCTGCATGTCCACCACCACATCCATGACCCAGGCTGGCTGTTCTGTGCCTCCTTTAAGTGATGGTCTTTGATCGACCACCCTTACAGCGCTCGGTGTCTCAAGAGTTGGGGCTTTATGTTTGGGCCCCCTAGATGCAGTGGTTCCGGGTTTCCCTTTTGTAGGGCAGGCACACCCTGGGTGTAAATCGACCATCCTACTCATTGCATGGCTTCTTGTAACACTGGTTGTGTGTTCCTGGTCGGTGGAGAAGGGCAATCTTGTTATGTCGAGGGGGTTAGGGTGAGCGGCTAGGTCCGGTGTAAGGGGCAATCGTCTTTCGGTTAGTTCGATCTCAGTTGCCACTACACCAATGGCTCTCTGTAGCATCCGGTCTATTGAGGTTTGTTGGACAGAAGAGGCCGGTTGCACTGGAACACCATTAAGTTTCCCCACCCCCGCTCTTCTCCCCATTTTACAGGGAGGTCAGAGTAAAGCCAACTTATATTCTGCGCCTGCGGCCTAGAGTCACTGTCCTTTATGGATGCTTTTTTGTGAAGTCCGTTCTCCAGGGATGAATCAGTCTCTCCTTCTGGAGCTTAGAGGGGTAGCCCAGCCCAGCCTCTTCTGGCCACTGATGGGCAAGGACAGGCCCGCCCATGGCCCGGGTGCCGCCCGGGCACTGCCCGAGCGTGTCCCGCGCCGCGGGGGGGAAGGCAGCACTATAAGTGCGATCACCATCGCCTCCCCCTCCCTTGCGGCACCTGTGGTGGGAGCAGAGGATGCTGGGACTGGTAGTCCCCTAGCACGGTGATGAGCGCCTCGCTGTGCTAGCGGTGCTGGTGTGAGGGAACCATGGGACTCCTGTCTCACCAGGGCTCAGCAGGATGAAGGCGATGACCCCAGACTGCAAGGAGGCAGTAGAACGGCTTGAGCAGTCTTCCGCGCCGTGGGGGGAGAGGCAGCGCTATAAGCGCGATCACCAGCGCCTCCCCCTCACTTGCGGCACCTGTGGTGGGAGCAGAGGATGCTGGTACTGGTAGTCCCCTAGCACAGTGATGAGCACCTCGCTGTGCTGGCGGTGCTGGTGTGAGGGAACCATGGGACTCCTGTCCCACCAGGGCTCAGCAGGATGAAGGCGATGACCCCAGACTGCAAGGAGGCAGTAGAACGGCTTGAGCAGTCTCCCCTCATTAATACACATGGACACGAGACAGCGATTCTTACCAAGTGGTCGTTTTGCACTACAATTGGTTTGTACATCTGTTACACACCAAAACCGAGACTGGATCACAAAGCATGTTGTGGTGCAAAATATAATGACTCTGACTACTTTGCGATCCAACCTTAGTGCATCTGCCTCTGAATGTGGGAAGGGGGCTTCATAGTGCCAAGCGCTAAGGCAGACAAGGCAAAGTGTTTCATCGGGAATGAAACACACTGAGCAGAAAATTCCAGGTCATTTCTCATAATTATTGCACCATGTGCTTTCCACTTACTCAAAGAAATAATGAAAAGTATGGAAATGTACCTATAACATTTAGTAGGTTGTGTAGTTAGTGCGGTAGTTTTTTTGTGGGCTTCTATCTACAGGGCCACTGGGATTGTGCGGCAGCTACAATATTCGCATATTTATAGAGTTGTCACATTGGCCACTTAATCCGTCATCTGCCGCATAAAAAAATTGTGTTCCTAGCTCAAACGGTTCAAAAGTTACTAAAACAGCATGGACGTCCCTTTGCAAAGGTTGACTGATCATTTTTCTGTTGCTTATTGCTATATTTTGGTGTTAAACTGTTACTAATGAGGTGCACCAATGCCCAGACAGTGTTAACAAGTTTGAAAATGACAAAATAATGAAGTAATACTGTCATAAAATGTGTTGCATTATGTTGCATTATTTGCCTTTTCTTGCCACATAATTTACCCAACCCTGCCGCATAATTTGGCCCTCCCCTGCTGCAGAATTCCGGTGGCCCTGCTAATGGAGGATCCGAGAAGCGAATACGTCGGGCCAGTCTCTATGAATTATTTCTACTGAAAGGCCTGCAGGCGTAATTATTTCAAAGGAACAATCTCTTGAATAATATGATTAATGGATTGGCGGGCGCGAGGCTGCTTCCAGACAAGATATTTGGTCTTTTTATAAGGTTATGTATATTTTATCACAGCGTGTAAGTGGTCACATGCTGTCCTTTCATGTCTTTCTCGCTCTCGCTTAAGGTTCTCTAAATTTAGACCCGCTTGCTCTGCTCCGCTGGTATTGATGCCGCCGTGGGCAGGCGCCGACGATTGGCTGCCACTTGCTTTTCAATTACTATTATCTAGCAGGTGTACACAGCGCGAACTTGGAACAAAAGGCATTAGATCTCTTTAAATAGAACCAGACATTACTCTCTTTTTTGTTTCCCAGAATTACAAGCTTATTAGCCGATGACGAGATTCGAACCCGGTTCTCTAGTTTCCAAGTCAGCAGCTCTGCTCTCTAGGCCATATCTGCATCCTACATCAGTCAACTACCTCCCCGGATGCCTTTCCGAAAATGTGTTCTTTATTTCCAGTACATGCTGCTTCCATTTATAAATTCATTGCTTTGAGGGTAGAAACAAACTCTGAGTAGAGCTGCTGCCGTCGGGTAACAGAGGGCGCTAGACAGGTATACTGCAACTTCGGGGTGATAGGTAAAGTGAACCCAAAGACATTCAGATTTCATCTGAAGGGATATTTGATAACAAATTAATATAATCAAATCATCGCACATAATAGAAAAAATAAGCACTGGAGCACAAACAGTTTCCTAGGAGCCTGCGGTGTAATGCCAGGATGTCCAGACACCAGGGCAGCCTGGCCTCGTTTCCACCTCTTGCCTCTATCCTGATCTACCCTACACTTCCTGTCTCTTTAACTCACTCTTGCAAGCTCTTCTTTTCACTGCTTTCTCACTTCGTCCAATATTTCTCTTCCTTCTTAATTCTCATCTGTCTTCATTTCTCTCTCTCTCTGGGTCAGAGTTAGATAATGACAAATAAATTATTGTATCAAAAAATTGGCCCTGTGTGCTGCACAAATTAAGCACTACAGACCCTGAAAAGATTCAGATTTTTTTCTGCTAAAAACACACATCGCGGATTCTACAGCACAGAAGATCAAAGTCATGGATGTCTAAGTCACCATATTGTGGGTATGTGACAGTCTGTTCTGTAATGCGTGAGTATGCGGTGCATTGTTAGAAGCTGTGGGCCCCACCGTGCAATAGGAAGTGCCCAGAGGGTGATGGCTTACTGAATAAAAGTGACCTGATCTTAGTTCACAAACCAGATTCAAAGGTACATGCAGATACTGAAACAGAGCAGTTTATATGGATCTTGAATCCCACAATAAGAATATTGAAATGAAACGTGAGGAACCATGCCAACCAAGCCCACCACCAACCCTTCAAATACAGTGAAAACAAAAGGAACAGGGTGGAGCCAGGAAGCGCACTCGATGGCTGCACTTGACTGAGTTCTCAGATTGCTCCTCCATTTCCCTGGGCCGAGACAAGCTGAGGGGCTCAGAGGTCCACGGAGATGCACATACATGGACAGTGATAATCTATTAGTAAGGAATGCAAAAGTTAGGGTCGAAGAGTGCCCACCATATGCACAAGGAAAACATAAGCTCTTCTACAGACCATAATGATTGAGAAATAAAGCCATAATGACTTGCCCCACCTCACATTACTTATGGAAACTATTCGCTACAACATTTTTAATAAACATGTAAGTCTACTGCAAAGTAGCAATACAAATATACTTTAATCAGTAAGTTCCATTCATCATACAAAGATTTTAGAGGGATTGTAAATAGCATTAAAAGCAGCCCGAAACAAATACAGTTACAAATCACCCAAAACTTCGATCAGTTGTTAAAAACAAGGTCCCTGTTGTGCAGCACAAGTCCTGGAAATATACACGGTGTCAATCATATTCTTGATTCCTCCTTATAAGGCAATCAACAATGGGCTATTGGAAGAACACCCTCCTTAAGAATGTGATACCCATGGATGATCAGACTTCCAGGCAAACGAGACAAGCAGAATGTATTTAAAGATATGGGCAGATTGATCTCAACCATCATTTAAGACTGTCCATACTCAGTCCCACCCTTAAACACCATTCCAAGACCCTGATGGCTTAGAGCACATGCTTGATAAGAATGAGGGACCTGGAACAATCCGTGAGAGCATTGAGCGCTCTCAATGTCAATGTCACCATCACAAGCCCTAAGGTCCAAAAGTCTCAAGTTGAATATTCTTAAGGCATGCACTACTTGAAAAGGATACAACATTACACGGCGTACTTGCTCTTTTTCCTATTGTTCAGTGGTTTGATAACATTACATATTAAGAGACCAAGAGACCACGAAATACAACCTAACCACCCAAGTAGCTTTTGTTTGACTAGTTAAAGAAGCTCCCCACCTAATCAAGATATATTCCACAATTTACACGTCTGAAAAAAAAATTCATTAGATGTAGAGAGTCTTACAGAAAGAGTAATAATATTTTTTATATATATATATATTTATGAAGAAATACGATCCATATATCGGATATATATACATATATATTATATATAAACACATACATACAATAAATCTAATTGGCCCAAATCACAACCTGTTGTATAAATTAATGATCCATTATCCCAAGGTGATCATATCATGATGTTTGTCCGAAGATAAGAAACATTTTGTGAGTTTTAAATTCCAAGTTCCAGAAATGATCTTAACAAACCTTCAATTCTGACAACATTTAAAGTCACAGCCGACAGATGTTTTGCTAGATAATACGGCATTTTCAGGGCAAACTAACCTGTAAATTATTGCACAATTTTTCATATATCACCATTAAGTGAGGTGCTCTGCTAATTATTCAATTCATTTGTAAATTTGACTACAAGTGGTTTCTTGTATTGGAGCTCTGCACCCAGATGCTGGGCCAGGTTACCTTGCTAACCAAATAACACAAGTAGCTCTTACTGTCATTTAAAAAATATTTTTACTACTTGTCAGAAAGAGCAAAATTAACTGCTGGACGTTTGATGAACCAGGTGGTCAAGGTTCTTGAAGTCAGCTGCAGAACGGTCCTTTACAGGGTGATACTAAAGGTAACAAACTAAGGCGTCTATTATAATGGCGGGCGGATCGCCACCACCTGTATGGCGGTGGCGATCCGCCAGCCATTATTCACCGCCCGCCTCCCATTTCCCTCCCACCATATTAGGATGGCAGGGGGGACCCCGGCAGACGGAAAGACCGTCCGCCGGTTTTTCGCCGGTCTAACTGGAGACTGGGGGGAAAAGGGGATTGATATGGTGGCAGTGTCTGCAAGATGCAGGCAGTGAAGTGCCTTTCCATGGCGGCATTGCGGCCATGGAAAGGCATGCGGAGTCTGCATGTGGGGGCCTGTTGCGGGCCTCCAGGGTGTTGGGGGTGCACATGGGGGGTACACCCCTGCATTTGCGTGCGGTGCCTGCCACATGCCTGCCAGTGTGGCGGGCGCATCCTAATTGGATTTGCGGGACCACCGCACACATAGCGGGCGGTCCGATTTGCCGAAACGATCCGCCTGCCATCGTAAAAGACCCCTAAGTCATTCATAGGTGCTGGAAGTTGGGGTGCTGCAACACCTCTAAATAACAGTGCTGCTGTTCATAAATTTCATAATTTATATCTTGTCACAGCAGCTGTGCTTCAAAGGCCAAATGTCAGGCTGTGTCTTCTAACACATTGCTGCTATTCCCTTTAACATGGAGATTCGTGTTTCCTTGTTTTTTCTCTAACTGCAAAGTTAGAGCATTTTTGTAAAGTGGCTTATCTGACACTCTCACTGGGGTACGGGGAGTGTGAAAGGAAAGGCTGTGGAATATCGGTTATTGTCTAACCCACAACATTTAAATGCCCGCAAATTAATTGTACATAATTTTAAATGTTTTTATTGTTGTATATCTTTTATGATCTAAATGGTCGAAATAAAGATTATATAAAAAAAAAATTGTACATATATTTCAAAATATATTAGCAGTTACGAAAGCACAAATTAAGCATGTTTTTTGAAATTCTAAAGTGTGATGGAGACAAAGATCTTAAGAGGATCAAAACACAACATGACACTTTACATAATGATGTTTTGAAAATATCATGAAAATTATAAATATTTGCTGAAACTCCATTTTCACACATTACTTTTTTACGCTATGATTTTATCAGTAAAACTACATATCTGTGCTAATTTTGTGGCCGTTTCAATGGAAGATATGCTGCTTGTAAATGACAGTGCATTGCCACACCAAGCTTTAGTAATGCATTTGAAACATTATGGTCCAACACTCACCACTGGCTACATACCACACCCTTACCACTCTCTTACTGAATGGGAGTGGCTCGTTTGCTATACTAGTCCTTGCTCAAACTGAAATCCTCAACTAATGTGCTTAGAAACCTAGAATCAACCCAGGGTTTGCTGTTGTGCAGCCTCTTTTCTGTATCTAACATCATGCTCTGCCCTCTGTGGCAAAAGGTCATATTATACCCTGCCAACTTAGGGCATGGCTTATTTTTTCACTGGTCCCTAATTTTAAACTAGTTCTTTCACCAAATGGTGAAACAATTGCAAAAACAAAGTACATAGGTAAAGAAGGAATCTAGGAAATAAGTTGGAGATCAGTAACTTGTATGGAAGAATAGTGAGGATATGCGCGAGAACAGAACATGTTTTCAGTCATTTTTGAATATTTAGCAAAGGAAAAAAGAAGAAATCACAGGAGACTTGATTTGAGCTGTATTGTAAGAACATTTCTGGCTGATACCATTCCATGTCTTTGGTGGTACGTTATAGCAGGTCCTGGTGCAACCACATTTCACCACCGTGTGAAAGCAGGTTTCTGGAGGTGTTAAAGTGTGACAAAATGTTTTTCTTTTATGATATTCTTGGGAATCACCACTGATATTTTCCTTTTCATACATTTCGTACAATAACTTTGATCTGACATTTTACAGTATAAAAACAACAGTAAATAAAAGCAACTATTCGTAGGCCCCGTCGTATTTTCCCTAAAGTGCTAATATGTACATATATTCAGAGCTATCTAAAAACCCCATACATTTTAACATCAAAAGTTCATCTTCTTAAAGATCAAGTGCGATAAAAGGCGCATAATCTATTCTGAACAGTGCTCTATAATCTAACATTATTTTATTACAACCATTCACTTACAAGTGTTTTTTAAATTTCATTGTAAAGTGCCCCACTCATACAAAATCATCAAGCTCAGTTAATCCTAATTCAGTTTAAGTCCCTTTTTTTCTAAACATCACCTGAAATTGGAAAGTACCTATGCCTACTGCCACTAAAGATCAAGATGCACCCTTCATTCCTAAGGCGTTTTTCTGTTGCGAAAATTTCCCATATGATGGCGATGAGGATGATGATGATGAAACAGATTTATAAAGCGCACAGATGCTCCTAGAAGTGTCCCGGCACTAATCTAAGAGCAAGCCAGATTACAAAGTGAATAACCAGGTTTTTAATCCTTTCCTAAAAGCAGGTTCTGGAGTTTCCTGTCTCAGCTGCATCGTGAGAGAGTTCCATGCAGAAGGCCCTAGCAAGGAAAAGGAGCCACCTCCAATCCTCGACAGTCTCACTCTCTGCATTTGGCCAAGGCCAGATGGGAAGACTGTAGGCTCCTCGCAGGAGTATAGAACAGAATACGGGAAGCCAGATATCCTGGGCCAATGTTATGGAGACCAAGAGAAATCCATATCAAGGCTTTAAACAAGATTCTCTTCTTTACTGGGAGCCAGTGCAAAGAGAAGAGATGACTCGAGATCCCCACTCTCTTCGATAGGTTCAGTAGGAGGCACGCCACAGTGTTTTGTACCACTTGTAATATTTCCCTGTAGCACTTTATTTGGTTAACCCAGGCATAGCACCAGTACTCTCTCATGCTAACCTTCTTCATCTTACTAAGCCATTCTCTCAATGTAGGGTAAACTGACAATTTCCAGTGTTGCGTGATGATGGAGCGAGCCACCACTGCAGAGATATAAATACATTGTACATTCCTTTTCCCAAATTGTGGCGAAATGGCCAGACCTAACAAAGCTACATACAATAAGGGCTTAACCGTATACCCCACTCTTAGCGAGATCTGCTCGAAGACCTGTGCCCAGTATCCAGAGACTGTTTTGCATGACCAAAACAAGTGCTTCCATTTCCCTAATCTGTTGCACCTAGGGCACCATTTGTTTATAGTTCTAAATATTGTGTTAAGCCTATCAGGAGTATAATAAAGCATCCAGCCATTGAAGATCATCATTCTGTGGAAGTTAGCTTCTCTCTGCAGTGAATACCCATAGTCAAAATATCTGGGCCAAGTATCTCTGTGAATCTCAATCCCTGTACGTCACCTTATGAATATTGATGTTTTTCCATCTCTTAATGGCGGTGGATGAGAGACAAGGGGATAGGTGCACATAGCATTCCAAGGACGTGTCACTGTGAATGGATTGTATTTCATATTTTTGGAAAAATTGTCGTCATTCAGCCCAGATGGTCTGTAGGGTCTTATAGCTCACTTTTTTGGGTATTTTTGGTTCTTTTTTATCTCTCACCAGGTTTACTATGCCATAGTGGCGAAGCATATATAAAATAATAAAATGATCGGGGGCGTGGCCAAGCCAGCCACGATGGCGGTAATGCAGTGCTGAGGTTCCGTGACCGGGCGCCAATACATAGCGTCTCGGAGCGTGGAAACGGGCGATTGTCGGCCCAGGGACCACCGGAAGGCACCTACAAGGCAGAGCAGTCCCGATGGGAGCCCGAACGCGTCAGGAGCCGTAGTGCCGAGGCTTCCCCCGGGCAGAGCCGCTAGTGCCGC
This sequence comes from Triturus cristatus, assembly GCF_964204655.1. NCBI lineage: Eukaryota > Metazoa > Chordata > Amphibia > Caudata > Salamandridae > Triturus > Triturus cristatus. The sequence continues at coordinate 312,073,059 of NC_140593.1, read as the reverse complement.
AGCCCGCGACTCAAGATGGCCCCGGGGATTCCCTGATGGAGAGGAGGACGGAGCGGGGCAGGACACCGGGGACAGCGGCGCACTGCGCTCTCCTCACACGGCGGCTCGGACGAGAGCAGCCAACAGCAACTCTGAGGATTTTGGACCGGAGCGCTCAGGGGCAGATGTTCATCGCTGCCACCCACAGACCCGCCATCTTAGCTACCGTGGGCCCGCAGTGAGCCGGGATTGGACGTTGGCGTCGCCGCCGGGGATCCCAGGTACCCCCCATACCCGACTCCTGGGGAGGTGGAGAGGAGGCGCTGGGATCCGGCGAGAGTGGCGCGACCCAGGGATTTCCTGACCATCTTACACGCTGCCTGCCTGACTTCAACATGGCCGCTGAAGAGATACTAGCATCTCTCCTGCGCCGCCGGTGAGCCCTTCGCCTCAGTGACTGTCATGGCGGCGGCCCCCTCGGCGGTGCCCGGGGAGGGTGGTGAGCTCCCGGACGGCCTGTCCGCCATCTCCCCAGCGCGGACCACCTGAGAGCCCCCTGGGGCCCCGGGGGGCCCTGGAGATCGGGGGGACCGGCGCGACGAGCCGCACCGGCACAAGGCGGCGACAAGCTTCCCCCGCCGCAGGCCTCACCGACTACTCCCTGGGGTGCTGCGGGGGTTCCGCCTCTGCTGTGGGCATCTGGACGGGACTTGATTGGGGCGGATGCTGCAGGGATTGCCCGGGAGTCCGGCGGAGGGTGTCGCCAAGCCTCGTGGACGCCGAACGTGATCTCCCATCCAAACCATCGGAAACAGGCGAGCTACCCGTATAGGTGGTGGGCAATTGGGGGCGCCGCGCAGGGGGGCTGCTGCGGTCTACCGCCGGGGGCCCCGGCACCCTACCAGTGGAGGGAGCCCCAGGACACCGGCTCGAGTTGCTGCTCCTCGGCACCGCCCTTTCGTGGTCCTTTATCACCGTGCCCTTCTTCCTCCCACGGACCCCTGGCACCGCAGCAAGCTCTCGAGGCCTGACCAGCGACACCAGCCTGTTCCGCCCCAGGTGGAGACAGGATGGGGAAATCAAAGCCCGCGCCACTCCAGGCGGTCCCGGAGACAGCCCCGGAGAACATGCCAAAAACCTCGACCTGGTCTCCCAGCACGGCGTCCTCCACGGACCTCTCAATTTCGGACAAGCTGGACAAGGTCCTGGCGGCCATTGAACTATCCCGTCCATGGAGGAACGGCTTGGTACCCTAGCAACGGATGTCAACCTTCTTCGCGATGACCACCGGAAACTGGCCGGCCGGGTGCACGCGGAGGAACGGACGATGGCGGAAATACAGCCAAAGCTGAAAGAACATCAGATGACACTCCAGGGGGTCCTCACCCGTCTGACCGCGGTGGAGGAGCGCGCTACCGACTTGGAAGGTCGCACGAGACGCTGTAATATCAGAGTGCTTGGGGGTTCCGGAGGGCATCGAGGGAGGAACTCCCATAGACTACATGGACACGTGGCTGAAATCCTTTACCCTGCCCTCGGACCGGACAGCATTCTTTTCCATCGAGCGGGCTCACCGGGTGCCGGCCCAGAGGCCCCCGCCCGGCGCGGCGCCCCGGCCACTTCTGGCGAAGTTCCTCCACTTCCGGGATCGGGATGCAGTGCTTCGGGCGGCGAGATTGGCGGCGCCACTACGGGTGGAAAACCACCAAATAATGATCTTTCCGGACTACGCCCGTGCAGTACAACAGCAGAGATCCTCCTTCCTGGACGTAAAGCGGAGACTGCGAGACAATAAGATTCAATACGCCTTACTGTTCCCCGCCCGTCTCAAGATCATCCACAACGGGTCTGTGGAAATATGGATTTTTCTGGTCAGTTATGTCCCCTATCTTGGACCCCAACGGTTCTATATGCATGTCACAAGTACATGTATGTTCCCTCCAGTTCCAGTTATGAAGACGCAAATACATGTGCGTCCACAGTCAACATGTCCTCTGTCAGATCCGCCATGAATAGGCCGGATATTCCATTCTTAAGTACAAAAGGCCACCGGCTTTATATGGTTCACTTATGCTATTCTACAGTCCAGGCAAGTAGGCCCTGATTCTGTCATCGAAACTCCTTTTCCCTTCTGCCTCTGAAAGCTCCAGTCTGAGCCTGCATCTGTGACCATGAACTTTGTCTCATTCTCTGCGCGGCTTACAAAGCCTGACATCAGCTTATTCTCTGCCAAGAACTGTATTTCACCTTCGAATTATCTGCTTCCCCCTCAGCCGATGCATTCCTGCCTAGTAGTTTAAGTAAACATTCTTCCAGCTACCCAGCAAAGAGCCCGGTTTCTCTGTCTTAATACAAGTAATTCATAGCCCTGTTACCATGGAATATTCCTACCCCCTCGCATTCAGTGTAGACACTTAGACGCTTGTACATGCACGCACAGTCAGTATAGAATAGATTCTGTCCGAGAGTCCTTCTTTTGTGGATAACATAGTTCTTTAAACATAGGATGTTAGATATGATTTGGGATTAGGTTGACTTGACCCCCCAGACTTCTCGTCTCCACATATAGAGCTAAATGTCAAGTCCCCGTCACCCCCTAGTTACACGTCAATTACACGTCATACTGCTGCGCGCGCATTTAGGCCAAGTATTATCTTATAGATCCACCTATGCATTACATCATAACCAATCATGTTCCTTTTTACTCATTATTACACCCATTTTCAGTTACGCAGACCAAACGTCAATGTCCTTATCAATTGTTACGCCTACTGTATTCACTTCATTATAATGTATGTACTATAAAAGTTACTTCTTGTCAATAAAGTGTGTGCTTCACTTCCTGAACCTTCGTGGTGACGGAACATTGGGAGCAACCGATTATAATCGAATTAATGGAATAAAGCCCATTCCGAACCTCTAATACCACGGATTCTGCCTCTCATTTTATTGAGCTATTTTACTATGTTCCTGTATCAAATTCAGTCCCGGTAAAGGAGAAATATTTACCACATGATGGCGCCCGAACAGGGACACTTTCTCATCTCACGCGCCGGCGGTGCGTTGCAGGCCCGGTCTCCTGCCACAGCTGGACGGACAATAACGCGTACCAGCAGGATTTCCTGTATCTCCCTCCGGTCAAGCGGGGGCGACTGAGACTGCGATCAACACCCAGACGAGGCGGTGAGAAGTGCGAAGTATCCCGACCAGAGCCTAGCTGAGAGAGCAAGATCCGAGGTATACAGAGACCCACCAGCCCGAAGTCAAGCCCAGTGTCCGACGAGTCGAGTCGAGTCGAGTCCAGTCCGGTTCAAGTTCAAGTTACTGAGGCCTTCCGTTTCCGAAGCTACCCGGTGAGTACCATTGCTGGGGAGGCATTTCTGACGTGCACATAGGTTGTGCCGGTCAAGACGGGTTTGGGTACACAAATCCGGTCTGCACTGTTTTAGCAGTGTATCTGTACTGTTTAGCAGTATATCAAGTATTCCGAAGTATTCCGAAGTGTCTAGTTATTGTCTAGTTATTGTCGAGAATTAAGCTTGGTGATTAGTTATGCAGACGATCATCATTGTTGTTTCAGTTAAAGGTTTAATGTTTAATGTTTAAAGTGTTTAAGTATGTTCTGTATATCGTGGTATGAATGACTGTTCATTATCGTGTTTATTGTATTAAGTCTGTTCAAATTCAAGTATCAGGTCAAAATCAAGTATAAGGTCAGTTCTCAATATGCCGCTCTTTTCGAAATTAAGGCAGATCACTACCAGAAAAGGGGTTCTCGAAGAAGCCGTCCCTATTCCTCCTAGGGACACTCCAGGGCACTTTATGTATCACAAACATGGCTTAGACGCTATATTATTTCTTGATTTATGGGTAGACTACACCAAGGGATTACCAGAAAGTCAGAGGTGGCCCACAGCGGGGACCTGGGATGCAGAGTGCATCATGAAAGTCGAGGAAGAGTTATGGAAAAGGAAAGTCAGACAGTCACAGAAAGACGCCGTTGAATTATGGCGTAAAGAATCACATAGACGAACAGAAAAAGCACGTAGACAGGAAGAGAAGAGTAAAGAGAATTCCAATAAAGTTCGAGAGAATCTATTAATTGAGGAAGGTATCCGAGTGAAATCAGAACAAGTTGACAGACAAAGAAATGCCCTTATGAATGGTATGTATCCCCTTCTGGCCGAAGGATTACCTAAGGCTACTCCAGAAACACCAAAAGACTTGCCAACCCCATTGTTCCCAATAAAGGTACATCCTAAGGGGCATCCTAGAACCGCAGAAGATGTTTTTCTTTCCTCATATTTAGATGACGCAGCTCCCGAGTATGCTAATTCCGCCCCACATAGACCGCATACCAGGGAGGTTCAACGCCAAGATCCAGTGCACGTATCCCTACAGCAACAAATCGAGTCACAAGTTCCGGCAAGCACATCTGTTTCTGTATCCGCTCCTACAGCTACTTCTATGGCTGTGTCCACACCTGTAGTTGCTGTGTCACGTTCGACGAATCCTTTTACACCCGACGCCCCAGATGGGGCCGCGGGAGGAGCTACCAATATCTTTTCTACGCCACCCAGAATAAATAAACTTACTTTTCAAGAGTCAGCGCATTCACGTACACCCAAACTCCTTAGTGCCCGTGCGCTTAAGGAACTTCTTATAGATTGTAGATATGACCCGGTGCCTGGAAAGGAGGACGAAATGACCCTAGCATCATTGCGTATCAGACGAGCCGCAGTGTATTTAGCGAAGTTACCAGGAATGACTGCGCATCTAGATAATATATATCATTTTGTCCAAACAGGGCGAGATCCAGAATGTATTTACAGAGCTATGGAATACCAGAAAGTAGAGATACAGGGGGAACTGTTACGTTTCCTCATAAACTGTGTGATCAGAAATCAAGACCGACCGGGGGTAGACCCGGAAGCAATGAAAATTCTTACAAGATGGAGCCAGAATATATCAGAAGGGAGACATGATAAACAAAATTGTATAATAGCCATGTGCCGAAAGATCCGTAAAGAAATAGAACGCCTACACGAAGAGTGATTAGAGGTAGACGAGTTCGAACAAAACGAGGAAGAAGGGTCAGGACTGCCCACAGGACAGTCGGACACCATAGCCTATGTAGGTAGAGGAAGATCTTGTAATAGGAATCAGACTAGATATCATACTGACTCAATACATCCGATATGTCCAGATAATAACAGGAATTTTCAAATACCTATAATTAATATAAGGTCTAACGAGCATTCGTTCCAAACCGCCGACAAACTACTCCGAGAACGAAGGGGTTATCATTTCCTCGATTCTATGGATGAACAAGATTTAGCCAGGGCAGCTGTCCATTGGGTGGACAGTCCCGGAAAATATAGTGATGATACAGTAGTACGCACATTTTTGAATCTTACCCCAGATGAACAAAGGTTAGCTGGGATTTATATGATTCAACAACTCATTATACTATATCGGAGTCAGCATTCGGACCCTGGTCCCTTGCCTGACATACTGACTGAATTACTTATGAATAAATGGAGAGGTCCAGGTACTGAATTAATTAAAGAAATTCTAGAATCAAGAAAGCAGTATATTCTTTTTGTATGTTCAGAACATGTTCCATTGTCCGTCAAGGAAAGAACTACGTATCACATAGATAGACAGAATCCCTTACGAGAAGTGCACCCAATAAAGGGTGAGGACAATCAGTTTAAACGCGTATTTGTATATACGCCCATATCGAAAATAGAATTGTTACAAATGAAGAAAGTGGTACCCAGTCATGACAAAGACCCAGCGGGTTTTCACCGAGAAATTAAAGACATGTTACTCATGGGAGAGTATACCTACCCCGACATTATGACAATATTAAAGGTATTGATGCCTGCTGGCATTTATGAAAAACTCAAGGAAAAAGAGTGGGAGGTAGGAGACCAAAAGATAGAATGGTCAGTGTTAGAAGCTGAAGAAAAGGCCCGAACTGCAGGAGCAGGGCTTGGGGACAAAACTAAGGCATTACCAGGATTACTAGTACAGGTACTGCCGCGTTTATTAACTACGAAAAAGGAAGATTGGGGTACAATTTCAGCCTGTAAGCAGAAGCAAGATGAAGACACTAGTGATTACTATGCCCGATTTGAAAAATGTTTTGGTATAAATAGTGGCATAAAAGCAAGTAGCGAATCATACCCACATCTGTTTGTAACAAAATTAGTAGAAAATGCTCTGCCCCCAGTAAAGAATAGAGTATTAAAATTCGAGAGTACCTGGCAAGGTAACACTCCATCACAAATGTTACAAATGTTACAGTACCATCACAATAGAATTAGAGAGGAACAAGAACATGAACACAGACGCATGAAAGACACGAAAATGAAAATGTTAGTTTCCCAGACAGTTCCAGCTGAAGGGCATAAAAGGGGTATGACACATTCCGATTCAGCAGGACCTGTAAAAGTGACATGCAATTATTGTAAAAAGCCAGGCCATTACGTACACGATTGTCCAGTTTTAAAACATAATATCGCCATAGGTAAAACACAAGAAAGATCACGGCCACTCAGACAAGATCAGAATGAACAAGGAGCTATGCAGCATGCCCAGGCCATGCCAGCCGCACAACAGCCAATACAGTTTGTGCCAGCTGCACCCCCATTGCCTGTTGCTGCCACACAAACAACAACACGACAAATGTATCAGACCGCACAGTATGAATATCCCGAGTATCAGCGTTACGCATGAACAAGCCTAGAGAGGGAAGTTGACTTACCCCTTATTGAAATCCCAGTAGACCAAGAAGGACCTTATGTACATAGTGAATTATTAGGCCGAGATAGAAAATTTCTACTCGATACAGGGGCAAGTCGAACGACCATAAAACGTAGTGAAGTTCCAGGGGCACCCCTCTCAGGCTCACAGAATATTTCCCTTGGTTTTTCAGGAAAACCTATTGTTAATGAAGTGTCACAACCTCTGCCACTTACGATAGGACCTTTGACCCGAACTACAGATTTATTGCTTACTAAATCATGTCCAGAAAATCTATTAGGAATAAAAACGTTAAAAGCTCTAGGAGCTATAATATGTTGTTCTCCGGAAGGAGTAAGATTGTTTTTACGTGATTTTAAAGGTCACTATGTGTCTAGAGACATGGATCCCCGATTACAGATTTTACCTACACGTCTATGGGCACAAGGCCCTACTGATGTTGGATGCATGAATATTACACCATATCGAGTCACATTAAAGGCAGGAGTGGTGCTACCACGAATGCGACAATACAAGTTACCACCAGATGCTGTAGTGGCTTTACTACAAATCATTGACGAGCTCATTGCCCAAGGAGTAGTTGTGGAAACAGACTCCAATATATGTAATTCACCGATAATACCGATTCTTAAACGAACAGATCCGAAGGCCCCGCCAGTATATCGATTGGTTATTGATCTGCGCGAGTTAAACAAATGCATTGTGCCACAATTCCCTGTGGTCCCAGATATCTCGTCATTACTGACAGCTATTGATTCCGAAGCGACATTCTTCACTGTAATCGATCTCAAGAATGCCTTTTTCAGCGTCCCAATAGATCCGGAAAGCCAATATTTGTTCGGATTTAGTTTAAATGGACGTAGCTTTAAATTCTCACGCGCACCTCAAGGATTTACAGAAAGCCCCAGCATCTATAGCCAAGCACTGAAACGAGAACTAGACAGTATCCACATGCCAGTTAACACTGCTCTGCTTCAATACGTCGATGATCTGCTGATCACCGCCCGAAGCGAACCTGAATGTGAAAAAGCATCACTGACAGTTTTACAATTTCTAGCCGAAAAAGGGCACAAGGTGTCCCCTTCTAAGCTGCAATTCTGTGTCCAGCGAGTTATTTATCTTGGACACTCGCTGTCCAAGGAGGGAAGGCAGCTTACACCAGACCGCATTCAGTTAATAGCTAACATGCCAATACCCAAGACACAAAAGGAGGTGCGGGCTTTCATAGGCCTCACTTCATACTGTAGACAGTGGATCCCGCAATATGCATTTCTAGCAAAACCACTCATTCAGTTGACAACCCAGGAGGCAGCCACATCGACTGTTCTCCCTTGGACTCAAGAACATACACAAGCTTTTGAAAGCCTAAAGAAAACTTTATGTCAAGCACCTGTTTTAGCAACACCATGTTACAGAAAACAGTTTACACTCTTTGTTACAGAACGCGAAGGTACTGCTTTGTCAGTACTCACACAGGATCAAGCAGGAGCACACAAACCATGTGCTTATTTTTCTAGTACATTAGATCCCGTAGCTCAGGCCTTGCCTGCATGTCTGAAATCAGTGGCAGCGACAGCTTTAGCAATCAGACAAAGCGATGCCATAGTGTTAGGACATCCATTGACAGTTCAAGTACCACACACAGTAGAAGTCCTTGTGAATAGAACGCAAACACAACACTTGACTATAGCACGACTTACAGGGTATGAACTTACATTGTTTCAGCCACATATAGAAATCAGACGCTGTAACACATTGAATCCTGCCACACTTTTGCCAGTAACCGGAACAGACCCACTAGCTCATGACTGTATTGAAGTTATTACTATAACGACAAAACCCAGACAAGACTTGACCGATGTTCCATTGTCAGATCCAGACTTGACATTTTATGTAGATGGTTCATGTATGAGAACAAGTACAGGAGAATTAGTGGCCGCTTATGCAGTCACAACAGATACTGAAGTCATTGAAACTAATCGTATAAATACTTTGTCAGCTCAAGCCGCAGAGCTCATCGCTCTGACACAAGCCTGTATTCAAGCCACGAATAAAAAAGTCAACATATACACTGATTCACGTTATGCATTCGGAGTTGTACATGACTTCGGCGTGCTGTGGCGAGAGAGAGGTTATTTAACTTCCCACGGTGCCCACATTCAGCACGGACCCCTCATTCATGCCTTATTAGATGCAATACATCTACCTACTGCAATATCAATTATGAAATGTAAAGCTCATACGAAAGTTACTGATATCATTTCCCAAGGCAATGATCTAGCCGACAGAACGGCTAAACAGACTGCTCAAACTCAAACTCCCGACATGACAAAGACAATAGTCCCGATGCCGACACATTGTATGACAGTTAAAGATCCTACTCTTGACGTAATTGACATACAGACACATGCTACACCAGACGAAATAAAGAAATGGACTGAATTAGGAGGGATCCAAACGGACCAAGGATGGATGATGAAGGAAAAGTCTGTATGGTTCCTTCCTGATTCAATGGTCCAAGTTATAATTAACACTATACATAGTCCGGCACATCTAGGAGAAAAAGCTATGCTAGACAGCATTCAACACATTTGGTTTAATAAACATTTACGAGCAGCAGCCAAACAAAAGGTCCGTACCTGTATGATCTGTTGCCAGTTCAACCCAGAAAAAAGTGTTCCCGTAGAACAGGGTGGATTTCATCCTCCTGATCACCCTTTTGAAGTCCTACAGATGGATTATATCCAGATGGAACGATGTCGAGGATTCAAATATGTTCTCGTAGTTGTCTGCGCTCTGTCCCGTTGGACAGAGGCGTACCCGGTTTCAGATTACACTGCCCCGACTACTGCCAAACAGTTGGTTCGAGAATTCTTCCCACGATACGGTTTACCACGTGTTGTTCACTCAGATAACGGCCAGCCGTTCTCATCCGAATTAATGAAACACGTTTCACTTCTGTTAGGTTATCAGTGGAAATTCCACTGTGTCCGACACCCCGAAGCAGCAGGTCTCGTAGAAAGACATAACCAGATACTGAAAATCAGAATGTCCAAAATATGCAGAGAAAAAGGTATCGACTGGGTAGTAGCGTTACCCGTTGCACTCTTTTACATGAGAATGGTAGCACATTCACGAACAGGGCTATCCCCGTATGAGGTGATCTTCGGTAGACCACCAAATATGTGGGGGACGCCTATACCCCGCAAAATAACTGATATTGACTGTAATATGCTGACAGATTACTTGGCTTCCTTGATGTCTGCACTACAATCTTGTCGTTCACAGGTAGCTGCAGCCTTTCCTGACAACACTGAGGTGAAACCCCATGACGTAGTTCCGGGGGATCTCGTCTTTGTGAGGAATTTCGACCGAAAGACTCAGCTGGAGCCCAGGTGGAAGACACCCAAGTTGGTTCTGCTGACCACAAGAACAGCCGTGAAGATCGAGGGCCGCAAGGGCTGGATTCATTCAAGCCATATCAAAAAATTTCATGGACAATCCTCGGATATAGACATTGTGCCCTGCACTCCCTCACAGACTGATTCAAAACTTCCTTTGGTGGAAAAAACTGAAAGCGAACTTTACAAAGTTAAGTTAAGGCCTAGGACGTCAGACGGTTTGATTGTTTAAGTCCTCTCCTAGGTGAAGCGGTTGAATCTGTCTCTGACATGTATCATCTAGACCTGAATCATGAACAGTCGCGAAAAATGATGAAACGACAGGCGTATTGTAAATCACTGCGTAGCCATTGTATAGGGACATTATTAATTTTGTTTTCCTTAAGTCTTTTAATAATTATTACCAGTATGTTGTTGCACATATATTACCCTATTGCCAGAAATGTTCACAATGTTATTGCAGAACATTCTTTTAGTGACTTACCCCCGCATGAATTGTCCTATAGACTTGCGCTGCGCAATAACACTTTCATTAGTATGTTACATCATTCCCATCAGACTAGTAATGCTACTAATTGTTGGGTGTGTGGCCGACTCCCTCCCTATCAGAATTATGAAGGAGTCCTGCCATTCTTTCCACACCCATTTACACACAATGGCTCCTGTGGAGCATGGTTCAGTTTAATCAATTCCATAGACTCAGACACAGCAGTTTACCAAGATCATTGGATATGGGGAAACCTGAACCTAGTTTTACTCAAAGTCTGCTACCCTGACAAGGAGGGTCGCCCCAAAAGAACAGGAACTGATCTAGAAAATGAAGTGTATGGATTAGGTAATTTTACACCTAATCTCATGATTCTAAATGTCGTATCCGAAGTTGAGCTAGTCTTACCCACCATGTCAGTATTCCCAGCAAAAGGTGAATTGTGTGTAAGAAAGGTTGGTTCCATACATATGGGCCATAGTCAATGCACTACTACAGTAGAATTCAGTGATCAAGGCAAATCTTCATTCAGAGCTTATCGCCACTCCTACTTTATATGTGGTCAGACTGCATATATGCGTCTACCTCTAGATTGGGATGGTACCTGCTACATAGCATTCCTTTTGCCACCTGTTTTCCTAGCTCCTCCTGATTATTATAGAAATATTCATTTAGTACACAATAGAGAGCGGAGAGATCTCCCAATTGTCGATTATACTGAGACGGCATGGGACAAGTATGTAGATTTCAATAAAGGCATCTTTCCCTATATAGGTACAGTTACCAATAGTAAGCTGATACGTAGATTAACTAGAACCCTTGAAACAGTAGTGAATGAAACTATTTCCGCCTTAGGCAATTTAACAGAAGAGCAGTCTGCTATGCGGATTGTTGTGCTTCAAAATCGTCTTGTCCTTGACGTCATCCTGGCTGATAGAGGCGGAGCGTGTAGGGTCATCGGATCAAGCTGCTGCGTATTCATACCAGAAAATTCGCCATCTGTATATAACGCTATAACTCGCCTTCACAAGATTGTAAGCCAGATGCACCAGAACCCAGGCACTTGGACTTGGTCCAGTTGGTTTTGGAATGTGATATCAGCCTGGGGATGGAGAGTTCTATCCTTCCTAGGTATTGGCCTTCTCCTATTATTCAGTTGCTGTCTATGTCTACAATGTGGACCAGCGATCTGTGGTCTGTGTGCCACATCGTGTATTCCACCACCAAGATTTCATTCGTCACGGAAGAAGAAAGAAGAACAAATGATGCTATATGAACAGATCAATGGATTAATGAAGATTGATATCTCTTAACGGGCAAGTAGGGGACAAGGAGGGAATGTGGAAATATGGATTTTTCTGGTCAGTTATGTCCCCTATCTTGGACCCCAACGGTTCTATATGCATGTCACAAGTACATGTATGTTCCCTCCAGTTCCAGTTATGAAGACGCAAATACATGTGCGTCCACAGTCAACATGTCCTCTGTCAGATCCGCCATGAATAGGCCGGATATTCCATTCTTAAGTACAAAAGGCCACCGGCTTTATATGGTTCACTTATGCTATTCTACAGTCCAGGCAAGTAGGCCCTGATTCTGTCATCGAAACTCCTTTTCCCTTCTGCCTCTGAAAGCTCCAGTCTGAGCCTGCATCTGTGACCATGAACTTTGTCTCATTCTCTGCGCGGCTTACAAAGCCTGACATCAGCTTATTCTCTGCCAAGAACTGTATTTCACCTTCGAATTATCTGCTTCCCCCTCAGCCGATGCATTCCTGCCTAGTAGTTTAAGTAAACATTCTTCCAGCTACCCAGCAAAGAGCCCGGTTTCTCTGTCTTAATACAAGTAATTCATAGCCCTGTTACCATGGAATATTCCTACCCCCTCGCATTCAGTGTAGACACTTAGACGCTTGTACATGCACGCACAGTCAGTATAGAATAGATTCTGTCCGAGAGTCCTTCTTTTGTGGATAACATAGTTCTTTAAACATAGGATGTTAGATATGATTTGGGATTAGGTTGACTTGACCCCCCAGACTTCTCGTCTCCACATATAGAGCTAAATGTCAAGTCCCCGTCACCCCCTAGTTACACGTCAATTACACGTCATACTGCTGCGCGCGCATTTAGGCCAAGTATTATCTTATAGATCCACCTATGCATTACATCATAACCAATCATGTTCCTTTTTACTCATTATTACACCCATTTTCAGTTACGCAGACCAAACGTCAATGTCCTTATCAATTGTTACGCCTACTGTATTCACTTCATTATAATGTATGTACTATAAAAGTTACTTCTTGTCAATAAAGTGTGTGCTTCACTTCCTGAACCTTCGTGGTGACGGAACATTGGGAGCAACCGATTATAATCGAATTAATGGAATAAAGCCCATTCCGAACCTCTAATACCACGGATTCTGCCTCTCATTTTATTGAGCTATTTTACTATGTTCCTGTATCAAATTCAGTCCCGGTAAAGGAGAAATATTTACCACAGGTCCTCCCTCTTTTTCACATCCGTGGAGGCTGCACAGGACTGGGCAGATCAGCACTGTACACGGGCACCCAGTTCTCGTCCCCAAAGGGGCTCGCCTCTCAAGACCTTCCGCTCCCGGAAACGCCCCAAGAAGCTTCACCACATCGAATCCAGGCCCACAAGCAGCTCTCACGATTCACCCGACCTCGAGCAGATTATGCGTGAAAGACGCGGGGCTCTGCAAGCAGCAATTGATCTGCGCTCTACACTGCCATCGGAACTCATAGATCGACCCCCGCACCTGTTCTCGTCAGAAGGCGAAAATGACAGCGATGGCACCGTCTCGGGGATGGACCTGGCGGTGCTCCCCCACGCCACCCCGCAAACTGCAGATGGGCTGCTGGACGGACTGACCTCTCCTGCCTTGCCCTGAGGCAACTCAGGCATACGGACTGCCGCACTGTATCCTTGCATGTATGTCTGCCTGATGCTCACGATCTGAAACACAGAGGCTGACACCCTGCACACGACGCACATTGCTCCTTCTACATGCCCACTCAACGGGTGGCTTCGCACATGCATACCGTCACCCCCTTCCATATAGAGCAGTTATCCCCCCTCGTGTTGCGGGAGGAAGTTTGGACGCACCGTTCCCTAAACGATGAGTCCTCTGTATTGGGACAGTTTCCCGCACCCCCACACGTTATCAGTACCCCAGTTCAAACTTGTCCCACCCTGCCATGGGGCTTCATGTCGCAGACTCTCCGCTTGGACGGGCTTCCCACCTGCCTACTCCCCACAGGCGCGGCACTTCCCTAGGAGACTACGAAATAATTCACCTGGCGAGTGCCTCGACCGGCCCGCACACAGACGCAAGCACCCATGGCACAGCTAACGAACACCGCAGACATAAACATACTCACGCTCAACACACGCGGTCTACACACCCCAAGTAAGCGCTATGCGATATACGCCTACGCGAAGCGACAGAAGGCATCCATTCTCTGTCTACAGGAAACCCACCTTAACTCGACTGAAGTGGGCAAACTGCGAGTAAAATGGCGCAGACTTATCTGCGCCACGACCTACTCCTCGTTCGCCCGGGGGGCACTGATATGGATTCGCCCAGGGACCGCATTCCGGGAACTTAGACGGGTGGTGGACGCTGTAGGCAGATTCGCCTTACTGGAGGGACTGTTGGATGGCAGGGCTGTCCTCTTGGGAAGTATATATGCTCCGAACGTAGATCAGGATACATTCTGGGACCGACTTACGAACTCCCTTGCCCAATTCACCCAGGTACCCGGGATCTTAGGCAGGGACTATAACTGTATCCTGGACCCGAGACTGGACTGCTCACACCCCCCACTCCCGCACTCCCCCACCCACAGACAAATCGAATGCTTTAATACATAGGTGGCGCACTGGTCGCTCACGGACGCATGGAGACTACACCACCCTCAGGCCCGCATCTATTCTTTCCACTCCATCCCACACAACCTACGAGTTCGGCTTGATCGCTTCCTATGCTCCGCAACGCTTCTACCGCAAGTATGCCTCTCGGACTATCTTGGCAGAGTCGTTTCCGATCACGATGCACACCTTCTTGGCCTCCAATGGAGACCCCCGCACCCCCCAGTCCCCACATGGCGACTCTCACGGGAATGCCTCACAGACCAGGTCTTCACACACGAACACCAACAAAGCATTTCAGACTACTTTACTCATAACACGGGGACTGCGTCGTCGACCCTGGTCGAGTGGGACGGCTTCAAGGTGGTAGCCCGTGGGGAATGTATTAAACAGCGGGTCGGGATGAGACACACGCTAGAACAAGCCCTAAAAGTGGCGGAACAGCGACTGGCCACGGCTACCAAAGCCGCAGACCAATCGGCAGCGACGGCGACCCAGGTCGCCCAAGCCAAATCGGCATACCAAGCGGCGTGCATAGATCTAAGACGTCACAACTTTCGGACTTACGCTACCCGCATGCACAAGGACCGTGATAAAACGGGCACACTCCTGGCATGGCTTGCCAAACAGGACACTGAGGTCCGGTCTATCACTGCAATCATAAATCCCCAAGGCTCCCTGGTGCAATCCCAAGACGAGATCCTTCAGGCATTTTACCAACACTGCTCAGCGGTCTACACTGTCCCCTCATCTCTCGATCCAGGGGCCATCGACCACTTCCTGGACCCTTTGCCCCTCCCCCAGATCTCTACTGAGGACAAGACGGGGCTGGACGCGAAGATACAAGCCACGGAGATCACCAGCGCTGTAAGGGCCTTGGCCCGTGGCAAGGCCCCAGGCCTGGATGGGTTCCCGCTCGAATACTACTCCACCTTCGCCTCTCTGTTGACTCCCCGCTTCCTCGCGGTGCTGGACACGGCACTCAGGATCGGTGAACTACCCGGCTCCATGAGAGCGTCGGTGATAGTGACGTTTCCGAAACCAGACCGGGACCCCCAACTCATTGCCTCTTATCGCCCCATCACACTATTAACAGCCGACTGTAAAATCCTGGGGAAAATCTTAGCAGATAGATACTCACAAATTATACGCTCGCTGGTACATCCGGACCAATGTGGTTTTGTCCCGGGGAGGAATACTTCTCACAATATCCGGCGCCTTTTTCACATCCAGGATCAGTTAGGCGGTCGATTCCCTCGGGCGGCGTGTCTAATTTTGGACCTTGAGAAGGCGTTTGATACCCTCACATGGCAGTTCCTATTTGCCGTCCTCGGACGGACGGGACTGGGTCCCACGCTTATAGCCTACACGCGCCTGTTATATACTAACCTCACATCTCGGGTTCGTCTCGCTCGCTACATCTCCCAGGAATTTGCAATACATCGGGGCACACGTCAAGGATGCCCCCTCTCGCCCTTATTATTTGCGCTCGCGGTAGAACCCTTGGCTATCCGACTTCGTCGGGACGGTCAAGACTGGGGCATTCCACTAGCGGACGTCACGCACTGCGTGTCCATGAATGCCGACGACCTCCTCATATACATCCGAGACGTGACAGCGGATCTCACCATACTAGAGACCGCCCTGGCAGAATTCACGGAGGCCTCGGGCTTGAAAGTGAATTGGGACAAATCGATGGTGTACCCCCTCCATCCAGGCGTATCTCCCCAGGATGTACGGATCGGTGGCCGGAAGTTACACTGGGCGGCAGAGGGTCCCCGATACCTCGGGATTAGGTTATACCATTCCCCAGAAGACATCTATGAGGGCAACCACCGCAGGGCACTCGCAGGGATACGATCCTCCATCGGGTTCTGGCGGAGCCTCCCATTGGCCCCGATAGGCCGGGTCGCCCTAGCGAAGATGATCCTGGTCCCGCGGCTTTTATACCATTTTACCAACCTCCCAGTAATCCCACCCCGCTCCTTCTTCAAGGACTTAGACACGCTCCTCAGATCTCTCATATGGGGTAAGGGACGGCACAGGATCGCGCTAGCCAAACTGAAATTACCCACGACACAGGGGGGGCTTGGCTCACCATCATTCGAAGCCTACTTCCTGGCATCGCAGCTCCAGTGGCTCTCCTATTGGACGGCAGACAGATGCACACTCGAAACATGTACTGCCACGGGTCGCACACCCATACCGGAGTTACACCGCCTACTCATACCGGGGTCTCGCCCCACGTGGACATACCCCCTGCAAGTAGACATAGCCCGGAAGTGCGTACAGCGTATACACCGCATGGCACCAGATTGCCCTCCATACACACCATTGCTACCGCTGGTCGGCCGGCCCAGACTTGGAGGGTTCTTTACCGCCGCCATGCTGCGGGAATGAACGGCAAGGGACATTACCGAGCCAGAAGCACTGTTCGGAGAGGGACAGCTTCGGTCGTACCGGCAACTCATGGACGAGTATGACCTACCCCCAGGCCAATTCTTGCGTCATCGCCAACTTCTCAGCCACTACCGACCATACTCCGACCTCACCTTGGGGGAACCCCCCACACACCCGGTTCTCCACACAATATTACGAATGGGACCGGGGCGCCATCACACCACATGGTTATATAAGTCGATCAGGGAACTGACACCCCTGCTCTTAGGACCCCTACGTACCTTCTGGGAGGAGGAAGCAGGTCGACCTTTCCACGATAGTGAATGGGAAAGAGCGATAGAATTCCCCCAAAAAGTTTCCAGGAACGCCCGGTTCAAGAACATACAGTTTCATATCCTACACAGGGCCTACCCAACGCCAGCACGTCTTCAACGCTTTTACCCAGACACGACCTTCCTCTGCCCTCGTTGCCCAGCGGGGGACGCAGACTTTTACCATATGTTCTGGACGTGTCTGGGCATTCAGACCTATTGGTCATCTATCCACTCGACACTCAGGGAGCTTACCGGGTTGACCCACCTGACCACCTGGGAGGGCTGTGCATTGGGCATACTCAGACTGCGGAAACGACACAAAATACCAATGCGCTTTGTATCCCTAGCCCACTTGCTAGCCAAACGCTGTATAGCCATGCACTGGCGTGCCCCATCAGGCCCCCCACTAGCAGCATGGGTGGGGGCGGTTCTTAAATGGGCGGCTGCTGAGGAGGATGTAATCCGTGCGGAAGAAGCCAAAGGTATCCGCAAAGTCCCAATTTCCCTAGAATGGGCGCTTCTATTGTACCAATTCAGACACTCCCAAACCCCGGAATCCATAGCCACTGCCATCCAGACCCCCGACACGGTACAGCCTTCCGCTATACAGGCTCCCGAGACAGTGGATCCTCCACCACGACTCCCTGTGCCACCCCCGGACCAGCCGGGTCCGTCTTCGCCCTTCTATCACACTCAACGGCCCCCCACATTACTCCACACACCAGCCTCCCCTTAGGCGAGCAACAGCTGCACTGTCGAGTAGGCAATAATGGACCCATCACGTACGCCCACCCAAACACTACACACCCCATGGCACATCCCATTTCAGTTTCCCCCCAGTTTCTTTTACTGGCAAGGCTCTGCTACAACACAGACCACATCTTCACTGAATACGATAATGATGTACTCCCTGTTTTGATAAAGGTCTACTCTGATACTTATGAACCACATTTCCCTCTGCGACACACGTTGTATGTACGTTTAAACCTTAAAATGCCAATAAAAAGAATTTTCAAAAAAAATAAAATAATAAAATGATCAAATACGGAAATTTGCATCGAAAATCGAAGTAATAAGATCCAAAACATGGAAATGCTGGAGCTCTGTGTGACTTTGACAATTGTAAAATATATAGGCAGGCTCTACGAGATGTATTTCTCCATATAGATGACGTCAAGCAGCTCCTCAATTTATTAGAAAAGTCCAGCCTCTAGTTTACCAAAGACTTTCCGAAAAATAAATATTACGAGGGGCATGACGGACATTTTAATTAGAGATACACAGCCTATCACAGAGGTAGTGAGGGGTTCCGAATCTGTAAGGAGAGAGTAGATTTTAGCTAGGAATGGGTTAAAACTCAGGCGATAGCTGTCAAAAACTTAAATTGGAGTAAAAAACACTCCTAGATATCTTTTAGGACATTAATTATAATTGACCTATGTTTCAGGGGGTAAACATTATGGCGTAGTATTGAAAAAAAGCAATTCAGTTTAACTTTGGTTGGTTTTACATCCTCCCAACTTGGTGTATCGCAAAATCGCTTATAAGGCAGTCTCAGGGTTATCTATTTCAGGGAATAAATAAAAGGCATTGTCGTCCGCATATAAGTTTATCTTAACAGCACCTACCAGAGGTGGACATATTCCTCTATGCAAACAAATATATTGGGCTAAAGACTCCATGAATAGAGCAAATAGTGTGGGTGACAATGGACAGATGAGTGGGGGCTTTGGGTTATAGTTTCCATGGTGATTAATAATGTGAGACACAATATTGCCTTATTATATGGCCCTATCCATGACCATTTTAAACCACTTAAGTCACTGCAATGGGAGCTATGCAATCCCGCATGGATACCTATTCTGGGGGAGATGTTATAGTTCTTCCCTCTTTGGATTCGTCAAACATCCCCTGTGCACAGTACAAGAAATGTACAGAACAGATATTTAATGATCGATGCACTAAGCTAGGGGTACAGGACATATGGCACACATTAAATCCATATACCAGAGAGTACTCACACTATTCAAAGAAATATAGATCAGTGTTAAAAATGGGATCCCTGGTTGGCTGAGGTATCCACCCAGGCCAGGTAGGAACCACCACTCTAGTCAGGGTAAGCTAAATACACAATAAACTAATCTGTGCTCACTCTGTAGCAGCTTGGCACAGAGCAGCCAGGCTTATCTACAAAAGCAATGTATAAAGTATTTGTACAACACACACAGTAACACAATGAATACACCACAAAAAAGACTCACATAGGTTTAGACAGCTAGCGAATATTTAACTGAGTAAAATAAGACCAAAATGACAAAAATCGAATCAGTAGACGTTGAGATATGAATTTTTAAAGATTAAATGAAAAATAGTGCTTAGAAGTCACTAGCAGTCAAGAGGTTACGAGGGACCAGTGCAAATTCAAAGTTCAAGCCATCCGCAATTGAAGGCAGGCCAGCTACAGGACCCAGACAGGCAGTGCTTAAATTGAGCCGGTGCTCAGCACCGGCACTTAATTGCTAGCACCGGCGCTTATGACAGGCTGCCACATTCTTTTTCTTTAACCAAATTTTAATTTAATGTTCCAGCAATGATTTGCGTCATGTCATTCCTTTTCCATTTGATTAGATCACACTCAGCTAACCTGAGGTTTTAATTTTACTTCTAGCTTGATTCTGTTTCCGGGTCATGGAAGACAGAACCACTCACAGGAAAGAGAGAGCGATGCAAACAATGCAGTGAAGGGTTTCTCTGCCTTGGGACGGAAATGAACAGCGGACAGAAATGCACAGGTCAGGAATAATACTAGCAGCACCGGGTGTGGCACAACTAGTGAGTGTTCCATTTTTCGGGTAGGGGCTCATATTAGCAGGCGCGTCTGACAGCAAAGAATGCAGCATGCAGGGGCCAGTCACCGGCCTGCGCAGCTTTTGTTTCTGATCTGCTGCTACTGGGGACCCTGCGAGTGAAGTGCCGGGCAGGGCCTCTGAGGATGAGGCGGCCTGCTCTCCAAGCTCCAGGCCCAGGTGTCAGGCGTGGATGAGATATTGGAAGGGAGCTGCTGAGCCCGGAGGACTGGGGGCTCTGGATTTGCACCACCTGCAGGAGGACTGGAATCTCTAGGGATATGTGAGGCGCAAGGGGTGCACATGCACCACTTGCAGGAAGAGCCACAGACCCCAAATGACGCAAGGGCAGTCTATCGTGTGCAAGTTGAGGCACATACTCCAGTTGATGCACAGCAGAGGGGTGGGTCCACTGTGGGCACCGAAAACAACCGACAGATGCCAGGGGGCAAGCATGGCCTGCACCATCTGTAACAAATCCAGGAAGTGGGGTGACAACAGCTGTGTGACAATGGCTCTAAGGGCCTCTTTACCACCCTACAGGACAATATCATCCACATCAGACTCACTAGCTGCCGGAGCCATGTTTCTAGCCACCCCAGGGGGTGTGACCTGGAATCAACTAATGGGGGCATGCTGTGAAGAGCCACATTACTCTCTGGCTGTGATGGAGCTGTCCACCTCTTCAAGACACGAGCATGCCCACGCCCTGAGCTGCCACCTCTTCGATTGCATGTACCGGGGCCACAGTGAATGCACTTTCTCATTACACAGTGGCTACAACAGTTTTACCAGCTCCCGGGTAAATGAGTGCCACCTGCCAGAGAGAGCCTGCCAGCAACGCCCTGCCGAGTCTGGCACTGATTGCAGAGCAGGGGGTAAGAGCAACCAGCTGCAGAAAGTGCATCTTGGCACATGTAGCACACGTGCTGTGTTTGAGGTTAGATGTTGAGAAAATGGACTAAATGTCTCCATATGTTAATGAGCAATTTCTATCAGTGGTGAGGGGTCATAGAAAAACTTGTTATCTATGATTGTGGTGAAGACAATGACACTACATCCTCTTTGAAGCAGCGCTCACTCACATTTTGCCCATACATCGGAAGTGGCATCTGGTTATCAGAACCAGAGCAAATTTTAAGATTGTACTTGTCCTGCTGTAGTCTCAGACAACTTAAACCGTTTTTAGGCCTGGCTTGACAGAGCTGATACCAGACATTCTGTGATCAGTTAAGAAAAGGGCTTTAAGTGTTACTACCAGGTGAGGGGCTTTGGCTCAGCCCATATGTTGGTAGCTGGCATACATGTTTTGATTATGAGGAATTTGTGGTCATCCACAAAAATGCTTGCCCTCCAAGTAGCTGTGATCATTGTGTTTTTGTATCCAACTGTTCTTAGTTAAGCAATAATTTACAGGGTTTTATTTTTTACTCTGGCAGCAGCACAGATGGGAGGTAGGCAATCATTAACTTGAGACTTCAGAGTGCAGTTGTGTGTTTAAGAGCTCAGGGATACACTAGTGAAAAAGGATTTATTTTTCTGCCTTCACAGTTCAAAGGGTGCTTGACCGCATGTGATCAACAAAAAAGAGCCTTCAGAGTCATACTGAGACAGGGGCTTAGGCTCCATCCACATATTGATACCTCTGCAGCCCTCGAAGAATCATAACCTCCAGGTAGGGTAACTTGAAGAATCGATTTGACCTAACTGTCATGTACATGACCCATAAACTGGTCTCATTATGTCATCCTGTGCAAATAGTTTATTTTGCAGAGTCACTTTTTTCTTTTTTATCATATACGAGAGCTCGTTCCAATTTGCGAGTTCAGCGTCCCTGCTGTAAAAAAAAATTATATTTGGTTTGATTGACTAGACTAACCATAAGCTCCGTGCATAATAGGAATCTAGGAGGGGCTGAACCACTAGATTGGAAGAGGTTAGTTACCCCCGTTCCAATGGTGGCTGGGATGCTGCTTTGTGGAAGGGTCTGCTTTTCCAGCCCTAAAGCAACTAACTCAGACCTCCGTCACTCATAGCACACTGCGCCTCAGTCAAAGCAGGAGTCCCTCTATCCCTTTTGCTAGCAGGAGTCCCTCTATCCCTTCTGCTAGCAGAAGTCACTCTATCCCCTTTGCTAGCAGGAGTCCCGCTCTTCCCTTTGCTCGAGGGTGCCTATCACAACCACTTAAGAGGAACCATATTATTAAAAGCCATGGCGCACACTCCACCATTATCCCACCTTCAGCTCTGTGGGTAATGCCACCTACCACCGTACACTACCTACATTTGCAGGATAGATTATTTCGCAGCCATGTGCATTATGGAGCTGTGTTGGATATTTATGGTGGTATCAGAGCTTTTGTGGATGCAATTGGATTATACATGGTGGTTGTTAGTAGACATTTGTGCTATGCTCGGGCACTAGTGGCAGTGCGTGGGCGGTGAATTTGGAGATGTTAGAGTGCATATGATGACTGTGTAAGCCTAATGCACCTGGATATTTGACGGACATTACCCAGTAAGTTTATTTTTTATAGACATGATCCACTATATATCATGGAATCACGGGGTATTACATCTGGCTTTCAGAACTGCCGGTTGACTATGTGGGTAGAGCCAATAGAGTAAGTCGGTGGAGCCAGTGGAAGAAGTGGGTGGAGCCAGGGAAATGGGTGTGACCTCTTGAAAAAAATTCAGCACCTGCACTTAACATTTTACAAATTAAGCGCTGCAGACAGGTCTCGTTGAAGAAATACATTAGATGGAGCTTTTGTCGACGTTCAGAATCAATTGCATTGTAGTCAAGCCATGCAAAGCGGGTCCCACGTTGTCAAGCTCCTTTGAAGCGAATGCTATGCATCATCGTCAAGCCGCGCAGGCTGTGGAATCACTGTCATCTGCAGCATCTGTGTCAGCTTCAAAGGGCGGTGCATTGGAATTTCTCACATAGTTGATGCAATGCATCGTTTTCTTATGAGAACAGATGCAGAACCCACTTCTGAAGCCCAGAGCTTGGAAGGGGCACCTCAGGCGAGACCTCAGACTCGCAGAAGGCAAAGTCCAGCAGCACCAGAAGAGTTGTAGGAATTCTTTTGTGTCCCTCAGATTTCAGAAAACAGGAGGCAAGCCAGTAAGCCCTTGAAGATCACTTGGAGGGAAGGCAGAGTCCTTCCAGCAGAGTCAGGGAGCAGCAGCCAATAGGCCAACAAGCAGAATAGCAGTCTTTCCAGACAAGTAGTCTATTTGAGTCCTTTAAGCAGCACAACAGTCCTTCTGACAGAGGTTCAGTTCAAGATTCAGAAGTGTCTGATTAGAGGGGGTCAGAGACCTAGTCCTTATACCCAAAAGTGTCTTTGATGTAGGGTGTCAGGAATCCCCTCCCGCACATGGATTCCCTCCCACGATGCCACTTCCGTGAACCTGGTGCGCTTGGAGGAGAGCGGACTACAACTCCCAGAATGCCCTCCGGCAACAGTGCCTTATGCAACTCAAGAGTTCTGGTTACATAACACCAAGGGTAACGCCTAGTTTTCGTGTTATGCAACTCAAGAGTCATGGTTATACAACGCCGAGAGTACTACTTAAGGAGAAGATCACTGGGACTCGGCGTCGGATATTCTGATCTTTGCCGGAGTACCTGGTTGAGGTACACGGACCCGTTGGAGAGTTGAGCGGCGGAAGGAACATTCTAAGGAGCGGAGGAGAGGTGCTGCGTGTGCTTCCTGCCCGTGTCTTGTCCCGTTCTGAGAGCCGTATTCAACGTCATTGGGCACAAGTACCATTGGTAGAGCCGAAGCTCCCAACGGCCTGGCAATTGGAGAAAACGAGGTGGGTGCGAGCCGAAGCTCCCCACCCTCGTTACTTGGGTAAACACACGCCTAGAGTTAAGACGCTATCCAGGAGGTGTTTCCGCGTCTTAGCCATCGACACTCGTAGGAGAACTGGGATAGGTAGAGCGGCTGCTCCCATCCATTCTCTGCACCACCTTGGGTATCATCACTTAAACCCGGATACAAGAGACGCACACTAGGAAGTGTTCCCAGCATCTTTGTGTTGTGGCAGTACTCTGGGGGATACTGGTAGAGCGGCTGTTCCCAGGTGGTAGAGAGCCCGGCCGGGTGACTCCCACGTGCCCCCCCCCGTAGATTCCACAACCTTGGAACTACCCTTCACAGCGGTCGAGTGGCATTGTCGGCCACTGCTTAGCACTGTGCCCTCCGTTGTGCATGCGGAGGACGGTTAGAAGAGCTGTGAATGGGTATCGTACTTTAACTGGTGATTCCAGTACCGGTATTCTTTGTTGTCTGTAGTTGTTTATCTGTTTATTAAATCATCCTTAACCTCCATTTCTCTGGTCCGTCGTCTGTTTGTCCCAACCCCGAGAAAGCCAGGACGTTACATAATATCCGACCTCTTCCATAACAATCTCCTGGTTGGGCGAACGACATGGCCACGATTGAGGATGTGTTGGCCGTCTTAGCCGCGATGCAAATCGAGCTCACCGCTTCCAGACAGGAAACAGCAGACTTTAAGGCTAGAATGGACGCTCTGCAGAACGATCCGCTACAGGCGGGTGCCTCTCACACGGCCACGGCTCCTGCGGTTGTGGTAGAGATGCCCGTAGCCATTCCTTTGGCGACACCAGAGAGGTACAGCGGAGACCCCAACACAGTGCAGGTATTCCTCACTCAAGTAGCACTGCATCTGTCCTGCAAACCAAAGGCCTTTCCTACCAGCCAAGCCAGAGTGGCCTTTCTGATCTCGTATCTTGCTGGGAACGCGGCGCAATGGGCAGTCCCACTGGTGAGCAGGGACGACCCTATCCTATGTGATTGGGGAGCCTTCCACGAGGAATTCTTGAAGGTGTTTGATCGAAGGGCGGACTCGTATACTGCCGATCGAGAGATGTTGGAGCTGAGGCAAGGCAACAATGATCTGGTGCAGTACCTTAATGCTTTTCGAAGGTTAGTGGCCGAAACCAAGTGGCCCATAGCCAAACAAACCGCGCTGTTTCACCAGGGCTTGAGCGAAGAGCTCAAAGATGTTGTAGCACAAATCGACCCCCAACCCAAGACATGTGAGGGCTTGATCAACCTGGTGCTACGGCTGGACCATAGATTGAACGAAAGAAAGGGCGATCACAAGAGGAAAGGGAAAGCGCTGCCATCGTATGTTTCGATGGGTGGCCCTGAGACCAACTCCTCCACCAGGACGGAACCCATGGACATAGGAGCTATAAGGGCGAGCCTTACAGCCACTGAAAAAGAATCACGCCGCAAGCAAGGCCTTTGCCTTTACTGCGGAAAAAGGGGGCACTATGTACGCGAGTGTCCAGCCAAGCCAAAAACCTCACGATACCGAGCGAACAAAACGGTGACAGCAGTGGTGGACGCACCGGCGGAAAACTGAGAGACTCCAGGTCTAGGGAAGGGGCATCTTGGAGTCACACCCACATCCCTTCCATGTTGAGCCCGAATCAAGGAGGGCGAAGACATTTGTTTATTACCTTACACGTAGGAGTGCAGGACCAGTGGATACCTGTGGTAGCCATGATTGATTCAGGAGCCACGGGCATGTTCATGGACTACAATGAAGCACGGAGACTGGGTCTCACTCTCCTTCCCAAACAGATACCAGAGGAGGTGTATGCAGTGGATGGGAGAAGTCTGGTGACCGGACCTATCGGACAGCACACAGGAGAAGTACCGGTGATGTTCGGAAAACAGCATAACGAACGTATCGATTTTAGCATAATCAGAGCCCCGCAGTACGGGGTCATATTGGGCCTACCCTGGCTCCAAAAACATAACCCAACGGTGGATTGGCCTACGCATCACATTGAGATGACTTCCCCATTTTGTGAACAATGGTGCGGCATGCGGCAGGACCCCCACGAAGGTGAGGTAGGCGAAGGTCACACGGTCGCCACGGCAGCAGAAAAGGCCGTAAAGCTGCCCAGAGTGTATCACAGTTTCGGGGACGTCTTCGATGAAATCCGAGCGGAGGTGCTCCCTCCACATAGACCGTTCGACTGCCAAATCGACCTGGTTCCGGGGGCTAGCGTTCCCAGCGGCAGACTGTATGCGCTCACAGAACCCGAAAACGTACATCTACTGGGATATTTGGATAAGTTACTAGGGCTGGGGTTCATCAGGCCGTCGAAATCCCCTGCCGCATCGCCTCTCTTTTTCATCCCGAAAGCGAATGGCGAATTGAGGGCCTGCGTGGACTTTAGGGCCTTGAATGCGATAACCATAAAAAAACGGTACCCCCTGCCTCTCATAAGCGTTCTCCTGGAACAGGTAAAAAAGGCCCAAATCTACACAAAGCTTGATCTCAAGGGGGCATACCATCTTGTGCGCATGAGGGACGGCGACGAATGGAAAACCGCCTTTAAGACCAGGTTCGGGCTCTTTGAGTACCTCGTCATGCCGTTCGGACTATGCAATGCCCCTGCCGCCTTCCAATACTTCCTCAATGAGGTGTTCCGGGAGGTATTGGATATTTACGTGGTCGTTTACATAGACGACATACTCATCTACTCCAACTCAGAGGAAGAACACGTACAGCACGTATCCGCGGTTCTCAAAAAACTGAGGGAAAACATGCTATACTGCAAACTCAGCAAATGTGACTTCCACGTCACATCAGTGGAATTCCTTGGGGTGATGCTGAGCCCCAACGGACAGGAGATGGCGGAACGCAAGATCAGAGCGGTGGAGGAGTGGCCGGTGCCCCGAGGAGTAAAGGAAGTCCAGAGCTTCATAGGCTTCGCCAACTTTTATAGGCGTTTTATTGAGGGGTTTTCTGGCTTGGTTGCCCCGATCACGCAACTACTAAGGAAGTCTCAGGAGTTCGTGTGGGGACCGGAAGCACAAAAAGCATTTGTGGCCCTCAAGAAGGCCTTCAGCACCGCCCCGGTGCTAGCTCACTTGAATCCGGAATTACCCTATGTGGTAGAAGCGGACGCCTCTGATGTGGCGCTGGGTGCCATTCTATCTCAGAGGAATGAGGTGTCGGGGTTGCTCCATCCTGTGGCGTACATGTCTCGTAAAATGAACGACGCGGAACGCAATGACCATATTGCGGAGAAGGAACTACTCGCGATAAAGGACGCATTTGCTGAGTGGAGGCATTTGTTAATGGGGGCCAGACACGTGGTTACAGTATATATGGACCACAGAAACCTCCAGTTTCTGACGGCGGCGTGGCACTTGTCTCCCCGTCAAATGAGGTGGATGATCTTTTTCTCCGGTTTCAATTTCCACATCACATACCGACCCGGTGCGGAGAACAGGAAAGCGGACGCGCTTTCGCGGCAATCGAATGCCAGGGATCCGCAGCCGGTTGCCGAACATTCCAAAATCCCTCCAGGAGTTGTGATAGGGGCGATTCAACCACAGACGTTCCTCAGGGGGGTTCAGAAGGAGACCCATACCTTCATGTGGCGGAGGTGGCTTCGCAATCACAAGGAGTGGCAGATGAAGGACGGGATTCCGGTGAAAGGACGATGTATGTTGTTACCCAAGCCTAGGCTTCGAAAACAGGCCTTCACCTGGTGCCACGTGTCTCCCTGTGCCGGCCATCTGGGTGTCGAAAAGACGGTAGCGAGCCTAGGACGGCAGTTCTGGTGGCCTGCCATGAGAACAGACGTCCGGAATTGGTGTTCATCATGTACCGTTTGCGCATCCATGAAATCGGACCACAGAAGATCGCAAGGACTCCTCCAACCCCTTCCTACACCGACCAAACCCTGGGAAAACATATCCTTCGACTTCATTGTCGGGCTACCAAAGGATCAAGGAAAGACGGCCATACTGGTGGTGGTGGACTATCTCACGAAGATGGGGCACTTCCTCAATTGCAATCAGGTACCTTCGGCAGGAGAGCTGGCGTCGTTGTTATTGAGGAATGTGGTGAGAGTACATGGCCTACCCAACGTGATCGTGTCGGACAGGGGGTCTCAGTTCACGTCGCACTTCTGGAAAACTTGGTGTTCGGCGTTACACGTCAAGTCTGCCATGTCCACGAGTTATCACCCGCAGACGGACGGCCAGACGGAGCGCCTGAACCAGTCGCTCAAACAATATGTGCGTTGTTTTGTAGAGCAAGGGAAGGATGAGTGGGTGGACCTACTTTGGATCACGGAAATCGCGTACAACAACGCCACACATTGTTCCACCAAGGCCTCCCCTTTTTATTGTAACTACGGCCATCATCCCCGGTTCTTGCCGTTTCTGCACCCGGTCAGGGAAGACAGATTGCCGACAACAGCCAAGAGGGTGGCCTGCATCAAGGAGGCCTTGCTGAGTTCTCGAGTTGCCCTGGAGGCGGCTAAAGCCACGTATAAAGCCTTTTCTGATAGGAGGAGAAGGCCTGGACCGGTCTACAAACCTGGAGATCACGTCTGGGTCTCTACACGGCACATGAGATTCAAGAAAAGTAGCGTGTTCCATCCCCGCTTCATGGGCCCATATAGGATCCTTCGATGCATCAGCCCGGTGAACGTGACATTGTGCCTGCCCCAGTCCCTGCGGATCCATCCCGTGTTCCACGTTTCCCTCTTGAAACCCGCGAACGCGGTGAGGCCTCGTACGCCGGTGTCGGTGAATGTGGATTCGGAGGTGGAACACGAGGTGGCTGGTATCTTGGATTCCACGTGGCGCAGGGGCAAACTATGGTATCTGGTGGCATGGAAGGGGTACGGTCCCGAGGAGCAGTCATGGGAACCTGCGGCGGGGGTTCACGCTCCTCGTCTGGTGTCGTCGTTCCATCGTCGATTTCCTTCCTGTGCTGGTCCTGATGGGGGGCGCTGATGGGAGGGGGATGTACTGTCAGGAATCCCCTCCCGCACATGGATTCCCTCCCACGATGCCACTTCCGTGAACCTGGTGCGCTTGGAGGAGAGCGGACTACAACTCCCAGAATGCCCTCCGGCAACAGTGCCTTATGCCACTCAAGAGTTCTGGTTACATAACACCAAGGGTAACGCCTAGTTTTCATGTTATGCAACTCAAGAGTCATGGTTATACAACGCCGAGAGTACTACTTAAGGAGAAGATCACTGGGACTCGGCGTCGGATATTCTGATCTTTGCCGGAGTACCTGGTTGAGGTACACGGACCCGTTGGAGAGTTGAGCGGCGGAAGGAACATTCTAAGGAGCGGAGGAGAGGTGCTGCGTGTGCTTCCTGCCCATGTCCTGTCCCGTTCTGAGAGCCGTATTCAACGTCATTGGGCACAAGTACCGTTGGTAGAGCCGAAGCTCCCAACGGCCTGACAATTGGAGAAAACGAGGTGGGTGCAAGCCGAAGCTCCCCACCCTCGTTACTTGGGTAAACATACGCCTAGAGCTAAGACGCTATCCAGGAGGTGTTTCCGCGTCTTAGCCATCGACACTCGTAGGAGAACTGGGATAGGTAGAGCGGCTGCTCCTATCCATTCTCTGCACCACCTTGGGTATCATCACTTAAACCCGGATACAAGAGACGCACACTAGGAAGTGTTCCCAGCGTCTTTGTGTTGTGGCAGTACTCTGGGGGATACTGGTAGAGCAGCTGTTCCCAGGTGGTAGAGAGCCCGGCCGGGTGACTCTTACGTGCCCCCCCCCGTAGATTCCACAACCTTGGAACTACCCTTCACAGCGGTCGAGTGGCATTGTCGGCCACTGCTTAGCACTGTGCCCTCCGTTGGAGCATACCGGGTCCGGTGTGCATGCGGAGGACGGTTAGAAGAGCTGTAAATGGGTATCGTACTTTAACTGGTGATTCCAGTACCGGTATTCTTTGTTGTCTGTAGTTGTTTATCTGTTTATTAAATCATCCTTAACCTCCATTTCTCTGGTCCATCGTCTGTTTGTCCCAACCCTGAGAAAGCCAGGACGTTACATAGGGGGTGCCTTTAAAAGATCTCTCTGAAGTGCACAAGGATCCCTTTCAACCCAGGCCTGTCTGCCAGGCTACCTGTGGGGGTACATCAGTGTCTTGTGTGTGGACAGGACACTACCTATTGAAATGAGTCAGCCCTTCCCATTACTCCCTGCCCAGGAAGACCTATCAGCATACACATAAATGTAGCTGAGTGCTCACAATGCAGATGATCCTTACGTTCCTGTGTTTGTGGCTGTCAAGAGGGAATGCATAAAGTGTAGCTGTCACCCATCCCAGACGTGTGTTGGAGACAGGCTGTCAGGCACACTGAGCAGTAAGTACAGAGAAATGTCCACTTTCTAAAAGTGGCATTTCTAAAACAGAAATGTTAAATACAATTTCACCAGTAAGGAGGATTTATCATTACCATTCTAAACATATGAAATATGAAAAAGTTACTCCTCTCTGATCATGAATTACAGCTTACAAGTGTTTGAAGGAAATCCTAATGCTGGCCTATGAGAGGGGTAGGCCTCACAGTAGTGAACAACTAAATAGACTGCTGGTCACTACCAGGATACAAAACATGCAAGGACATGCCCTACCTTACCCTTCGTTACTGATTCAAGACGATGAGTCAATTAGGCTGGTTGAAGAAAGCAAATGGTTAAAAAGGTGAGAACCCCTTTATGTATATTTTTATCAACAGGTCTGTTTGACAACTGTGCTGTCAAAACTCAGACTGAAACAGCATATAGAAGAGCAAGAATGACATGCTAGACTTTCAATTCTTCATACGACGGGAGATTCATGTCACAGGGATGCAAGTGCTTAACTTCAAGAGCATACATGTGTTTTTGCAATTAAAACATGCTCTGATGCAACTACTTATCAGAGTGATTCCTATAACTACAATAGAGATTTGTCTTGTTGACTCAGTTCAACGCACTTCATTTGGTGAAGCTAGTTCTCAACACGCTTGGTATATGTAGCAGATAACTGGCAAAGACCAATAGGTGTGCAGACCGCACATCAGTTAGGAATAAGGACAAACACACAGAGACAGGTCAAAAAACAATATTGCATGCTAATGATATGAGAGACCCTCAACTAAAGAGATTTAAATATTATCACAAAGGGATGTATCCACATGAATAATGTTGAAATGCACATTTCACATAAGCCAGTCCCAGGCACAGTAAGTGCATCCGATTATGAATTTTGGCCTACAGAGAGGTGTTGCCAGAAAGATGAAACTCCAGACCTGCCCAGAGAGATCATGTCCCTAATATTCACTATTTATAAAGCACACCTTAGAAAATGAACTCTTGTCTGGGGTTTGATCAATAGGTGCATTCGTTACCAAACTCAGCTGTAGTTATTTTTACAACCTGGGAAGGACAAACGACTGTGTTGTTACTGCCAGGATTTAAATCAATGACCAGCAGGTTTTAAGGCGGGTACTCAATCTACTATCACTTCAACAGCACAGACATTTCTGTCCAAAGTATAAGGTTTAGGGCCCTAGGCCCTCATGCAGCCATGCAAATGACCACTCAGCAACATATTTGGTGTAACTAGAACTGGCCTAGGGCACGTGCGCCCGGCCACTTTTATTTCCATGGTCACCGGACCGGTGTTGGCTGTGATGGGTGGGTGTAGAGCAGTGACGGCCCATGTAGGGCGTTTTACCGGGGCGGTGACGTGGCGCAGAGGAGGGGCAGGGTGGGGGGTTGCAAAATGCGGCAAACGGCCGATTTCAGGTAAGTTACGAAAAAAATAATAAAACGAATTTCGTTTCGCATTTGGCGATGCAGCGCGCGCAACGAAATTCGTTTTATTAATTTTTTTCGTAACTTACCTGAACTCGGCCGTATGCTGCATTTTGCAACCCCCCACAGCATATGCGGCCAACACACTCTATGCTTCTGAATCGAACACATTTGCATGAGTGCAAATTACTCCTTGTGCACACAAATGCATTACCTGCAGGTCAATACTTTACGCCTGAGATTAAGCACAATTTACACATGCAATTGGCCAGCAAATGTGTCCTGAATGTTTATGAATCCCCCCCAATCTACTTAAGGGGTTCATTCGCATAAACACTAGATAAAGCCATATTAAAATCACACGCAGGCAACAGGAGTATGTACTGATTCCAGGAGGCTAGAATTGGTTATGAGATTAATGCACTTAACCTAGTTGAGTTTTTGACTCGAGTCTTAAATGATAAAACTAGTTGAAACTAACAATGTGATTTCGCTATCATAGGGATAGAAGCACTTATGGAAAATTCCACCAATTTAGAGTTTATTTACTGCATCAAATTTGCAAAACAAAATAAATGCTAAACTGTAGATGTTTCCTGTAAAGAAATACAGACCTAATATATCTTAAAGTGATACACCCAACTTAATTACTCAAGTAATGTGGATTGAAATATCAAAAGCAACTAGCAAACGTGTTCGTAATTTCAGCAAATGTACTGGTGTCAGTAAAGTAAAGATGGCGGATTCTTTGCGAATTAGAATACAGCCAGCAGAAGCAAGACTATACCTCAGAAATAGACTCCATCAACATGCACATATATATTTTTATCCATAATAACTCTGGCCCCCTTTGATCAATCTCCACCGAACTTGAACTAAGAAAAAATAGGTGACATCTAAAAGCGTGCCAGATTTGGTGCAGATCGATCAAATGGTTTAAATACTTGAAGGGAGAAAAATTAAAATTTTCTCTTGCTCTTTGAATAGAATCTCCAATTGGAAAGTATTCTGCTTTCGTAATTCGAAAACTACAGAATGGATGATACATTAAATGTGTAAAGCACAGTGGTCTTTCGGTCATTCTATTTTATTATCTTATGTGAGCATGCACGCGCGCAGCCGCCATGCGCTAGGCCAGCCAGCAGCACTCATCAACGCGTCATCGCGATGACTTTCGCTTTCACAGCGATCGTGATGACTTTCGTGGCCAATGCTTGTTTTGTCTGGTGGCATGCAAAAACTGTTTCCGGCTGTAATTTAATATGCTTACGTTTTTAACATCTAAGATAAGTCGATTTTCCAAAATGTATTCCCGCATAGTAAAGTTTTGTTGGGACAAAACGTGCGTACGTTCACCTAAAAGGCTTGAATTCATTCACTGAGCACATTTTAAAATAACCTTTCAGAGACCCAAACTTTCTTTTCAGAATTTTTCACACAGGCCTTTCGCAATTCTATTGAGTGCACAGAGATATTTTCAAACTACAAGGCAAACAGGCTCCGTGAAATACTTCAAAGAGCTCTGAGAATGTAAAGTTTATATTTTACAGGGTCCATATGGTGAACGCAGTCACAATAAATCTCAAACTCGCAGATGACGTCATCAAATAAACGAACATTTAATAGAATGTTTATTGCTGCTGATTGGGAGAGGCGCAGTACTGTCTTCCCCCCCCCCCCCACCAGGAATGGTCCTTTAAAATATGCAAAGCAAAACCAAAGGAAATGATGGACGGAGTGTTGAACATTGCAAGCACTCACCCCCAGTCAACCGATCTGGGTTTAATCCATCACCGTTCTTTAGCCCACTCTGCCACCCCAGTTCAGACATGTCCATATGCAAATCAGTCTGACCCTGTGCCTCATGGGAACAGTCCAGCCCGAACTGCCAAGCCATGTCTTCACTGGACCGGAAACAAGCTTCCTAGGACCGGTTTCTGGCATTTCAGCCGTCTTCAACCAGGCTTGCTTGAATCCAGTGGCAAAGTGAGCAAGGGACTCACGTCTGAGCATACCCTGCCAACTTATGGCGAACAAAGCAAAACCAAAGGAAATGATGGACGGCCCCCAGTGAGAAGTGAGCAGTGTGAGCGCACGCACAACTGCTGGTGCTCCCACCATTGAGACCCGGCCCACCTAAAGCCCTGCTTGTAGTAAGGATTTGAAACGTCTTTGAGTGACTTGCGTCATTACGTCACAGCGTACAGTATATCCGATAGATTATTGACTTTTGTACTAGTAACACAAACCAAATTAAATTTCAGCTTGTGACATTCCTTGTAGGTATTTGTCATCTCGGAGCGCGTTATATAATAATTATGTATCTGTCCTGCCATAACAATGATTACTGTAATCACATTTCGAATTTCATATGCCCTATTCAGTTGATATTTTTTGTGAGGCTTTGTTGACAGCAACGTGAGTACAGGAGCTTATGTTTACATTTAGCAGATCTTACATTATACACTTGTAAATCTCTCGATTGAACCTAAAGGTCATGTATAGACATCTAGAGAGAAAAAAAACTGTTGTCACAATGCCCTCAGGTTTGAAACCAGGAAAGCGAAAATTCATACTTTCTCTCAATCCACTGACACTATTTGTTTTGTGTGTATAAAATCCCAAATCTATCAACAAAGTTACAATGTGTTCCTGTAAGAATCCCTACTTAAAATGAACTCAAAACTATTTGTCAACTTTCTTTAAGGGTAGTTGACGACAAGAAAAACACTCCCTCTCTCTCTCTCTCTCTCTCTCTCTCTCTCTCTCTCTTCACCCCATTTACTGACTATCAAACGTGGTAAGTGTGTAGAGAAGGTTCCGCCAAAGCTTAAAGAACTTGGGAAGACAGATCTACACTGTTCTCTCCTCACGTTCTATGTGCACGTATTTTCGGATTTCCCTTTTGCTAGTGAAAATTCCTGTTGACCGGCTTCAAAGGGTCTCTCGTTTATCAACCCGCCGTCTTATTTGAGTTTTTATATCTAATGAACATCTTTGGAGTAAAACGAACATGCATCCTGCAAATGGTTACTGGTTTTAAAGGTTTCAGTCAATAATCCCTGCCTTTTTATGCAACAATTATTCATAATAGACATCCACGTCCACCACCATGTCCACCACCAGCACCACCACCACGTCCACCACCATGTCCACCACCACCACGTCCACCACCACAACCATGTCCACTACTACCACCACGTCCACCACCACCACCATGTCCACCACCATATCCATCACCACGTCCACCACCACCACGTCCACCACCACCACAATGTCCACCACCACCACGTCCACCACCCACCACCACGTCCACCACCACATCTACCACCACATCCACCACCACCACGTCCTCCACCACCACCACATCCACCACGTCCACCACCACCACCACGTCCACCACCACGTCCACCACCATGTCCACCACCACGTCCACCACCACTACATCCACCACCACCACGTCCACCACCACCATGTCCACCACCACGTCCAACATCACCATGTCCACCACGTCCACCACCACAACATCCACCATATCCACCATCACCATATCCACCATCACCACGTCCACCACCACTACGCCCACCACCACGTCCACCACCACCACATCTACCACCACGTCCACCACCACCACATCCACCACCATGTCCACCACCATGTCCACCACTAGCATGTCCACCATGTCCACCACCACCACGTCCACCAACACCAATTCCACAGCACTTGCAGCATCTCTACCTCACAGTGGCATACCTGCACGAGCCACTCACTCAAAACAAGCATTGGCATAGCCAATAGGTCTTGCCTTTGGGACCTTATAAGTGTTTAGCCATGCAACACTTAATGTTGTTGCACCAAGGATATTGTACTGGATAACTAAACACTTATAAGGTCCCAAAGGCGAGACCTATTGGCTATGCCAATGCTTGTGGATATATTAGGCAAAGCGCGCGTGTCCCGTATGCGGGGTACAGAATGTATATACTGAAAAAGGTTCTCAAACCAAAACTGGGTGTACCCGGGAAAAAATCTATCAGTGTGCATGCACAGGATATGATCACTGGACACTTCAAACTATTTTCCTACCAATGTACACAAACAGTGAAACAAAAACAATAACGTCATTTAAAAAAGGCTACCCAGGATGCAGCTTTATTCATAAGGGTCGTGTAAGGCTGCTCACTTATGACCATCTCTCTCAGGGCCAGCCTTTGAACCAAAAGCACCCCTGGCAAAAATGCTCAAACCAACCTCGCTCCATTTGTCCCCTTGCGCAATCTCTCTCATTCTATCCATCTATTCTCTCTCTCCTTCTATCCTTCCTCTCCCCTATCCCTTTGTGGCTGCTTTCTCTGTACCTCCCCTCCCCTCCCTCTCTTTCTCTCTCTCTGGAACCCTCTTAAAGTCTGTTGCAATTAACCCCGGGGAGCTGCAGAAAGTGACAGGGACAGCTGAAACAGCCTCAGGCTTTCAAAACCGGCCTCCAATGGCTTTAGCCCACCGGGGAAATGGCCGGTGGAATAAAAGGCCTGTGTGGCCCTGATCTCTCTGCAGCTTCTTTCATATGGATTGCACTCTACTATTATATTGGGGAAGCTACCTGCTGTCCAGGTTGTGACTCTTCACCTTCAACGTTCCCTAGGGTAGAGGGGTAGATGGCAAATATATGACATTCCACCCAATGCTGGCATGGAATAGCTGCTCATCTTTGCGTTGGCAAAAGTCTAGGAGAAGAAAACTACTACATGCCCTCCTCGCCAGGGGAGGGGTGTCTGCTATGCATTACTGCCACCTTCGTCATGCCTAAGTGAAGGCATAAAAAGCAGGGGAACAGTATTGTGTTTCTTGCAACACACATCCAAAATCTGGGACAGTATCACCTCCCTCACTCTGACGTTGTCTTCCTCACCAAGACATCCGCACCCAACATTGCTGAAGTCACGCCCAATGGCTATAAGATAACACACTAGGATCACATCAACAAACACAGAGGTAGGATCGCCATCATCCACAAAGAATCAATCTACTGCATCACCACCACCTGAGAGTGTGAATCTGTTTGTATGCTCCCTCCAGATATCTGCGCTCAGCCAACCTCTTTTGGCAAAATTCCTTGGATTCGCAGGTTCAGAACGGGGGGCAGGTCCTTTTCTTTCTTGAAACCTTCTCTTCAGAATAAGCTCCCTTTGGAATTAAGATGCATCGCATATACCCCCAGTTCCCGAAGAAGCTAAAACCTGGCTTTTCCTAAATTACTGGTCTGGTCCACTCTGATCTTTCTGCTCCTCCACTGACAGTGCAGAGCGCCAAAACACTCTTCGGAGTAGTAGTTGCTCTTTAGAAATACCTTTTACATTACATTATGTTACACCATGGACAATACCACCCCAATCATGGAACACCTCAACTTCCAACTCAGAATAGACGGCAAAACCACCATCAGAGGCACTTCACCTCCTGGATCTCTGACAGCACCAACAAAGTCACCCCCATCAAACCCAACTGTTATGCCTGGCATTTTTGGTGTGGTTTCCCCTGACTTTTTGCCTCTACCTCCTGTATTTTGAATGCATACTGGATTCTGTTTTGGTTGGTTTAGTTGCTTTGGGCACTTTGTCACTGCTGATCAGAGCCAAAGTGCAAGTGCTCCCTGTGTAAATTGTAATTCTGATTGGTTCTCCATGATTAGCATATTTCATTTACTGGTAAGTCCCTAGTAAAGTGCCTGTGGGTGGCCAGGGCCTGCAGCACTGATTGTGCCAACCACACAAGTAGCCTTTCAAATGTGTCTCAGACCTGCCACTGCAGTGTCTGCGCACGCAGTTTTTAACTGCCATGTTTTGTGTTTTTAAAAATATGTTTATTAGTTTCAACAGACATGGTAACAAACACAGATATGCGAATCATATCCAACAATGGCCAAATCCCGGCTTAGCAGATGACAATACATTGTGCATATGAGGGATCTTATATATTATAGACTACCAGGTGTGGAGTAGCACAAACATGATCAATGGTCAGACTCTCATAGAAAAGCAACAGTAGCACAAACATTGAAGGGCATGTGTGACACGGGTTATACCAGATCTGGGTGGTCCAGCAAATATACTGTAAGTGGGGCCCAGAAATCATTGGAGCGTGAAGCTTCGGGCAATTCTCCTGCATAGACACACAACTGGTCTGTGCAGTAAAGTGAGTCCCGGATCTATTTTTTAACAGTTGGAGTGGTTTTCCCTCCCCAACACTGCGCAACGGCCCTTTTGGCCAACAGAGTGGAGACCGTAACTATGCATCGATTACAGGGCTTAAGACCTTTCACGTATCCAAGGAGGCAGATCTCTGGGGCACAATACACCGGTTCCAGCACAATATCAGTGAGCACACTCACCACCTTGGACCAAAATGCAAATATACCTGCACACATCCATGCCGCATGCAGGAAGTCAGCATCAGCCTGTCCACACCTTACACAGCAAGCAGGCTCGCGCAGACCATACCAATAGAGATGTAGAGGGGTATAATATAACTGATGTAAATATTTAAAGTGGATAATACGAAGATTACAATTCACCGTGAGACGACCTGTGAGCTCGCAGCAAACTTTCCAAATATCTGGTGTGAGAATGGACCCCAGCACAGTTTGCCATCTAAGATACAAGGGGTGTTACCCCAATTCCCGCTCCCGCAGGGAGGCATTATACAATTCAGTGATTAGGCCCTTTCGCTCTTCCCCCACCTGCATAGCCTGCAGCGCCAGCAGAGTTGTAGGTTCATCTGGATAATTCGGGTAAATGGCCGAATTATACAGCTTGCCGAACTCTGAAATATGTAAAACTCAACATAAAGCCATGATTCTTACCCCCCTGTACATCCTGCAATGATCGGAACTGACCCTGCTTATACAGGTCCCCCATACAGGTAATCCCGAAAGCCGCCAGTTCCGGCAGCGCAGGCTTCTCCTGTGCCGCAGAGATATCTGGATGAGAGGCCAATGGCAGCCGTGGGGCGTATAAATAAGGAAGCTGCGACCTTTAATCTAGCGTCTTCCAAGCCCATGAAGTGCGTTGCACAGGGTTTATTTCAGTCCTAGGTCCTCCCGAACCCCCAGAGAGAGTAGCTGCCTGCAGTGGCATTGGAAGAACCGCATCTGATTCGATAGCAATATGAGGTTGAAATCTCTGCGGAAAGTGCCAATAGTACGCAAACTGCGCCTGTGCGCATAGATAATATAGTCGGAAGTCTGGAGCCTCAACCCCGCCATGATCAAATGGCTGCACCAAGACATCCCAACTACATCTGGGCTTCTTACCACCCCAAACAAATGTGAGTATTGCCAACTGGAGCGTCTTAAACAGCACAATATTCAACTTAATAGGGATATTAACAAATAAATAGAGCAGCTTAGGTAGGAAAGCCATTTTCACAACTGCTATTCGATCTGCGAGAGAAAGAGGCAAGCTTGCCCACCGTTCCGCCTGCTCAGTGATCCGTGTAATAGCACGGCCATAATTCTCAGATATCACCTTATCCGGATATCTGTGCAACCATATCCCCAAATACCTCACAGGGTCATGAGTCCACGTTAACGGAAAATCCAGCTCCACCTCCCTAGTACCAGCCGTCAGCAGGAACACCACCGATTTTGCCCAGTTAATTCCTAGTCCCGAATACCACTCGAATTTAACATACTCCCGGAGCAATTTTGGTGGGATCGCGAACATACAGTAGCATGTCGTCGGCATACAGAGAAACCACAAGTGGTCGCTGCCGAAAGCATAGTGCGGCTTATGCGTGCTTCTGTCGAAGTTTACAAGCAAGAGGCTCCAGTGCCAATGAGAAAAGCATCAGTGACAGGGGGCACCCCTGCCTCGTGCTTCTCTCTATGGGGAACGCCGACGGCACCCACCCGTTAACACGTATGCACGCAGCAGGTTCAGTGTATAGCACTCTGATCCACTGGAGAAAAAACGGGGGAAGGCCCATTCTAGTGAGGACCGTGAACATATAGCCTCATTGGAGAGAATCAAAGGTTTTTGCTGCATCAAACAGCACCGCCACTGCCTGAAAATCTGGATCAAAATAATGCAAAGTAGAAAAGACCGTGTGTAGGTTATGCGTCGTTGATCGGGCAGACACAAATCCCGACTGGTCCGGTAGGACAAGGAGAGGGACCAGCAGTTGAAGCCTGGCAGCTATCATCTTTGCCAGGATCTTGGCATCTATATTAACGACTGAAAGAGGCCTATACGAGTCGCACCTATTGGCGGCCTTATCCGGTTTTAGCAGGGTTACCAGCAGGGCCTCTTTGAGGGTAGATGGGAGTCTCCCCTACTCATATTCCTCCGCATATACTGCAAGTAGCCTAGGGGCAAGGTCATCTACATAGGTCTTATAATACTCACAGGGGGAGGCCGTCAAGCCCGGCGGCTTTACATGTAGGTAGGGACATTATAGCTAATTTAATGTCCTCAATATCAAATGGCTGCACAAGATACTCCCGATGTGCCTTGGAAAGCCACCCCAATTCCACATCGTCAAGATAGGAGTCTATCTCTTCAGTCGGTATTATTCTCCTAGCCCCGTAAAGTTTTGTGTAAAATTGTAGGACTATGTCGCAAATCGTGGGTACTTGAGTAGTGTGCGACCCCATCATCATCAAGCAGTTCCGTAGTACACTCCTGGCTACGCAGTGCTGCCAGCTTCTGTGCCAAAGAATGGCCCGGACGGACCCCTCCCCATATTAGCGGGCAGTGCTGCATCTAGATCGATGTAATAACTCCTGGTCAGCTGTTTCATTGTGTTCAGTGACAAGGTCTCTAATTGCAGCTAACGTCGTCGGAGAGGGATTTTTCTCATAGTCGCGCTCAAGTGTGGAGATGTCAGACGCCAATTTGTGTATTCTGAGTCGGAGGTCCCACAACACTCCCGACTGTGCGCCTATGCAAGCTCCCCTGATGGTCACCTTGAACAACTCTGGCGCTTTCCACTGATCCCTCATTTTTGTGAAAAAAGTTAGGAATTGCCTCACTAATAGTTTGTTTAAAAACCGGGTCAGTTAACGCAGTTGGCTGCAGTCGCCATGAAGAGGGTGGTCTCTAGCACATAGGTACCTGTAACTCAAGAACCACCGGGGAAAGATCAGAGAGTGTGCGAGCCATATGCCCGAACTTTACAGCCCAAGTGCACACTACCTCAGAAACAAGCCAGAAATCTATACGGGACCATATCCCATGCACCGAGGATACAAATGTGCTCTCTCGACCCTCAGGATGTTGTAGGCTCCATACATCGTGTAGTTTACCCGCATCCAATATCCCCAATAGCGTCTCTGCTGCCTGCTTCAGCCTCACTGTTCCACTACTAACCCTATCTAAGGCAACGTCTAAGCAAACATTGAAGTCACCCCCCCCAGATTATATCAGGAGAAAAAAAAAACAATAATACAGCACCATACATCCGCAAAGAACGACCGATCGTCAGTGTTTGGCCCATACACATTGACCAGCAACACACTCATGCCACCCAGTTGACCATGTACTATTGCAACTCGTCCTTGCTCATCCGTGTCAGTTCGAACCATAGTAAAGGGGACCCCTTTTGTAACAAGGGTCATCACACCCCTAGAGTAAGTGGAGTAAGAAGATGCAACCCTCACTCCTGCCCAGCGTGCACCTACTCTTTGTGCCGATTCTTTAGTGAGGTGCATTTCTTGAAGTAAGCCTGATGTTATTGCGCCGGGACCACGCTTCCAAATCCTCATTGTTGGCCTGAATGAGGCACAGCACCTTCTCCATATTGAGCGCCTTTCCAGCAACTTCACTTAACCCATCTTCTGTCGCAGAGACTCGTTGTTCAACTTCCCCCATACGGGCATTCTGCTTCTCCAGCTGGGAAGACATGTGATCTAAACAGTTGTTCATTGCGGCCATCATGCCGTCAATGGCTTGAAGGCTGCGCTGCATCGCCAACAGCGTGGTTCCAAGAGGGGGGCGGGTGTCTCCTGGGGCATCTGCCTCCGAGACAGAGGCTGCCTTCTGTGATTATTAACCAGGTTTATGGGCCTCAAACGTGAGGCCCGGTTGAGTTTTACAAGTTCTCCCCATTGCAGCACCACCTAAAGGCACCTTCCTTACTTGCTTGTAATAGTACACCTCAGAAAACTGCACCCACCTCAATCGCAACGCCGATTGAGAGCTGTGAAGACAAGAGGACCCAGCATCGAGCTACACAGCACACTACACCTGAGAGGCCGATTCAACAAGTACCCGCAGGGGAGGATGCAGAGCGCACCAGATTCTAATAGGGTGCTCCCACATGAGGCAGAGCCAGAACCTTAAGATTCAGCTACCCCGCTAAAGAGCGGCACACAGCCGGGGGAATCCCAAGGCAGCTCGCTACACAACAGGACAACGTGAAGCATAAGTCCCACTGGCGATAAGCTCAGACAGGTGCAGGACTATACCGGGCACCAGAATTAGGCCCAACGTGATATTTCCTCCCCGATGGTTGGAGAGAGGCAGGCGCTGGAGAAGTACAGTAACTGCCAATCAATGCGGCCACAAACGCTTCCAAAACCCCAATAAAGTGTATGCTGAAGGGGCCAGACTCCTCTGCCTCCTCTCATCAGCCTAGGGCCCAAGCATCGTCGCACCCCACTTACCACAGCCGGTACCGGGAGCAGATCTGTAGGCAGCAAGCGTCCGCTGGTGTTGCCAGGCCGCTGGGAGTCATGTCAGGCAGCCTCTCTTCTTCGCTCTCAGCTCTGCACACACAGGCATTTTGGCGAGTGCCGGAGCGCACACGCACCCCTTCCCTGCCGTTATCTGTCCCGCTCCGGAGGTAGCCAAGGGAAACAGGATACTACCACAATGCGCAACCAGAGAGCTGCACACCCGCACTCCGGTTAAAACAGCAGGGGCTCCAAGAAATGCACTCCGCTACTGAGTCATGCAGTGGGCGCCATTTTGAGAGCACTCGCCTGTTCAACAGAGGGCCATTTTCTGGTGCTGTGGCGGCCAAAACTACTCCTCCACACCCCCGACACCAGCCAGGGGCCGTACAGCTTAGCCCAGCCTAATGAAGGGTGCAGATGCAGCGTTTCAGGGCAGATAATGGACGGATTGTGGCTCAGCTGGGCAGAGCAGTACTAGGGTGTGGCCATCTTGCCGTGCACCCTCTAGCGCCCCCTTTAACTGCCATGTTGACCTGGCAATTACACCCACTTGTCAGGCCTTCATCTTCCTTTTTCTCACATCTAAGGCCCCCCCTAGTTTAGGCCCAAGGAACTCCCATGGGCATGGTGCAATGTTTGTGAAAGGTAGGACATGTATTGGCGTGTTTTTCCTGTCTTGGTAGTGAAATACTGTGTATTTCGT
Organism: Triturus cristatus; assembly: GCF_964204655.1. Lineage (NCBI taxonomy): Eukaryota > Metazoa > Chordata > Amphibia > Caudata > Salamandridae > Triturus > Triturus cristatus. The sequence goes on along the minus strand of NC_140593.1, from coordinate 312,029,950 downwards.
TTTTCACTATTGGAAGGACTAGCTCTCCCATAGTTTATGATTGGAGCTGCTTTGTAACATGTTACAAGTGTACCTTTCAATTGGGAACAGCTAGAGATTTTGAGTTTTGGCTCTCTGGAATCAGAATTTAATAACACACCTTTTGATGAAGGTGGTTCTTAAATTGCATGTTTGAAAATGCCACTTTTAGAAAGTGGGCATTTTCTTGTTTAACCATCCTGTGGGCCTCTGCGTGCTTGTGGATTCACCATCTGGTTTTAGACTGACAGGGGCTGTTCACTCCAGACACTCAACAAAGGGAGTTGAGGTGTGCCCTGCATATGCTGATGAGCCCTCCTGGGATAGAGTGGTGTGAGGAATTGTAATAAGCACCTAAATAGGCTGTGACTGCCCTGCACAAAGCTGTCTCCACCCCCTGTAGTGTGGCTGGATCACGGAGGACAGAACTGGTTTTACTGAGCAAGAGAGACTATCTGAACAAAGACTTCAAAAGAAAAATGAGTATAAAAATTGGGGCTCTGACCCCAGGATTTCAGAACACTTCTGGATCAAGAGGAACCTCAGCCAAGAAGAAGAGCTGAAGAGATGTGAGGAGGAGTACTGCCCTTTGCTGTGTGTTGCTTTGCTGGGTTGGCCTGCAGTTGTTGCTTCTGCCTGAAAGAGGACAAAAACTGGACTTTGCTGCGAAACCTGCTTGAGAAGATTCTCTAAGGGCTTAATGTAGAGAGTGCCTCCTGTTAAAAAGTCTCAGGGATACAAAGACCTCCCCTACAGCAACCTTGAACTCCACTGCTTGGAGGTATGATCTGACTTGTGGTGCCTAATCCAGTTTCTGGATCCTTGGAGGTTGTTTTGCTGACTTCCCGGATGAAAATTCGAGCATTGCCCTTCCAGCACAGATTTTCCCGACGCAGAGTGCCATGCGGCCAAAAAACACACTCATTGCCGAGGTGCGCCCGAAAAGAATGACACAGTACCCGCGTGAGGCACAATAAATTACCACAGCCTGAGTCCCAAGTTTCCTAATTCCAAAACTCCTACTCCAACTCAAACACAAGCCTGCCATGGGCCTGGAAGAATCAACGCATCACTTATCTGGAGAAATTGACGGAGCGCCTGGATCACCTCCGCATCGACCCGCAGCGCCTGGATTTTCCCACGCATCGCATCTGTGCGCCAAGTTCGACACCCGCAGACCCGAGCCATCCGGAAATCGACGCATCGCTTCCACGTTACAGTCTGGGTTTGACGCAACACTTCGCCTGCATGCAGCAGATTGACGCATCACCTCTCCGCATATTGGTGAACCAACGCATTGCTGTGATTTCACACTCCTTGCTCATCTGCTGATGTTTTGGTTGGGGAATTTTGACACATTCTCAGGTACTTTGTGAAAAACACCGGCATCCATAGTTTACTATGGATAGAATATCTAAAATCCTTTAAAAGTGATATTTTGATAAGTATATGTTGCATTTTTGTTGTTTTGGTCTTGTTTGGTTTAGATAAATGTACTTTCTTTTCCTGAACTGGTGTGGTGCCCTTTTGTGGTGTTTTCACTGTGCTACTGTGTTTTTAGCACAACTGCTTTACACATTGCCTCTGAGATAAGCCTGTCTGCTTGCACCAAGCTACCAAGGGGGTGAGCAGGGGTTATCTAGGTTTGTAAATCCCTTATCCTGATTAGAAGGAAGGGTCCCTACTTGGACAGGGTACAAGCCACTGCCAACTAGAGACCTCCATTTCTAACACCACCAAACTTCAAAGATCCTCCAAACAAGCCAGGTGGTATGCCCTGGAATTGAGTACCACGAAATGCAACTGCAAGCAGGAAAAGAAACTGTGCACCACCAAAGAGCCCACTGGCTGGACGATCTTCAAGACATCATTCACCCAGCACCACTGACTCCTAAAAGAAACGAGAAGGAATGCCTTTGCCGACTGCATTAAAACCAGGCCGAACCACAGAACACTTTAACATCATCAAGGAGTTTTCCAACCACTCAGCGAGTGAAAACATCATCACCCCTCCCAAGAACTCTGCAACACCCTGGCAGACTTCTACCACAACAAGATCTCCACCATATACAAAAACTTCGAACCCCAACCCACCGCTGCCAACATCCTCAGCCTCCTCAACCCCACAGGTGCTACCCCCAATTACAGGATCACCGCTTGGAACCAGCTCACCACACAGGGCACCACTGATATCATGCATTCCGTCCACTCAGGACCCCTGTCCACACCACATGTTCAACTTCTGCAACAACACCATCAGCAACAAGCTCAGACATCTTCAAAATATCCCTCACCTCAGACACCTTTCCAGATGAGTGGTAATACACGGAAGCCAAATCCCTCCTCAAGAAACCATCAGCTAAACCCGAGTTCAAAAACTATGGCCCATCTCCCTGCTCGCTTTCTTGCCAAAGTCCTCAAAAAGGCTATCAACTACCAACTCACAAACTGCCTCGGGAACAACAATCTCCCGGACACATCTCAATCTGGATTCCGCACAAACCACAGCACCAAAACCACCCTGATTGCTGCACTGACTACATCAGAACCCCCTAGACCGGGGAGAAGCTGCTGCCCTGATCCTCCTTGACTTCTTTCCAGCTTTCGACACTGTGTCCCACCACACTCTGATCATGAGGCTTGAAATGGATTGCTTCCTTCCTCTCAGGAAGAACACAGAGAGTCAGCCTTCCACCATTCACCTCAGAACCCAAGAGCATAATCTGTGGCATCCCTCAAGGTTCATGCCTCAGCCCCACTCTGTTCAACGCTTTCATGACCCCCCATGGGCAACATCATCAGAAACCACGGACTAAACATTATCTCCTACGCAGATGACACCCAGTTCATCCTCTCCCTTTCGGAAGACCCTTTCATCACAAAGGCCAACTTTCACCTGTGCATGACCAGCATCGCCAACTGGATGCAAGACAACTGCCTCAAGCTCAACACAGATAAGACAGAGATTCTGTCTTTGGGAACACCACCTCACCACGGAACGACTCCTGGTGGCCAGTTGACCTGGGACCCTCTATCATCCCCACGGACCAAGCCATGAACCTAGGCATCATCTTGGACAGCAAATATTCCATGAAGAACAAGATCAGTGCAGATATTCAAATAGCTCCCAGTCTCAACCAGACACACCGTCACTCAAGCCCTTGTCACCAGCCACTTGGACTACGGCAACACACTCTACACATGAATCACCTCACACCTCATGAAGAGACTGCGGATCATTCAGAACTCAGCAGCCAGACTCATCCTCGACCTACTCAGACGGACCCACATCACCCCTCACCTGAAGAAATCCACTGACTCCCCATCCACAAGAGATGGCAATTCAAGATTCTGACCCCCCGCCGACAAAGTCCTACACATCAATCTACGCGCGAGCTTCCACCAACCCTTCAGACTCCTGCAATCGGCTACCCTCTCCCTCGCTCACACCCCCGCATGCCCTGAAGCAACAGTGTAGGAGGCATCTTCTCCTACCTCGCCACAACATCCTGGAACAGCCTCCCCCCTCTGGACTTCACCCTCTCTTCAGGAGTTCAGAAGGGGGCTCAAGTTCTGGATTTTCAACTGATGCCCCGAGCACTTTAGATCTCAGTGCCTAAATACCTTCTCAGTGAATAGTGTGCTCTACAAATCCAGACTGATTGATTGATTGATTGACTTGGACAAGGGAAATTTGAAAGAGCCCTCACACCTAAGGGAAAGGGGTAAAGTTCTTTAATGGCCCTTTACAGGGGTGGGGGTTTGAAGTAAAACAAACTAATGGCCTATTGCCAATCCTAGTCAGTATATTCTTCAAGTTTAAAACTGTAAAATTAAGTGAAGAAATCCAGGAAGAAATCCAAAGTTGAAAGTTGTAGGTTTAATCCAGAGAATACAAAGTCCCATCCATCTCCAACAAGTGCCAGGTGAAACTGGCTCACCACAGAACAGTAGCATTCTATCTTCATGGTGCTAATCAAAAGGCAACACATATGTACAGGGAGATTCACATCGAGGATGCAGATCATTACATAAGAAACACTTAAAAGCACTATATTACATACCTTCCTTCCATAAAAGGAACAAGTTATTTGCTCATAACAAAATCTTAAAATTTTGTAGGCATGGTTTTGGTTCTGACACTCCTCTCCTTAATGTGACTGGGACAGGGAGAAGAATCATTAAAGATTGGATGACACAACGAACCATTTCCTACAATAGAAGAATTCTTGATAACGACAACCCTATTAAGATTCCATATACGAGAATCTTCAGTCTTGATAGCATTAGTAAAGACTTTTATGACCTTATGAGGTTTTAAAAATAACCCAGAGGACTTTCGACCCAGTGGAGCCTTGATCATGACCAAATCCCCAACATTCACCCCAGTGGTTTTAACAGCTTTCCTGAGGTCAAAATATCTTTTGCGCGCTTCAATCTTATCCTTCTGCCTACACTTCCAAACTTCATTCTCAGGAACATTATCCTTCTTTGAGACTACATCATTGACCCATAAAGGTGCCACAAGAGTGCTAGGGTTTCTTGCTTTAAGGAGTTCAAAAGGGGTCCGCCCAGTCATGGAATGTGAAGTGAATCTATAGACTTCGACCTTTTTATTTAACTCCTTTTTCCAATCTAAACAATTCTTTTTCGATAAGGAGATTGTTTCTTTTAGCACACGGACAAAGCGTTCTACCATACCATTTGTTTCTGGATGGTACAGCAAACATTTTTTATGTCTGATGGAACATTTTTCTAAGAATTTTTCCATTTCAACAGACACTAATTGAACACCATTGTCTGTTAATAAACAACCAGGCAGGCCTTCCCTTGCAAAGCTTTCCTTTAAGAAGGAAATAACATGTTTAGAATCAATAGACCTGGTTAGTTTTATTTCCGGGCACCTGGAAAATATGTCAATCAATACAAAGACATATGTCTCACCACCATCGCCAGACACTGGCCCTAATATGGCTAGTGCTAAATCTTGCCAAGGACCCTCCGGTCGCTGTCTGATAACCATGGGTTGCACTCTAGGTTTCATAGTCTTTTCACTAAGACCGCAAGGTATGCATTCCCTGACAGCACTTCTCCACCTGAAGGTCAACCCCAGGCCACCAGTAATTAAGCCTCAATCTCTCTTTCGTTTTAGACATTCCTTGGTGACCTCTGTGAGCTAACTCAATTAAATTTGCACGAAAAACTGAGGGGGGAATACGTTTTGACCCTCTGAAAATAAGACCATAAGCTTCAGAAAGTTCATTTCTGACATTCCAAAAATTTTCCAATTCCCCATTTCCTTTTTTAACCCACCCTTTTTTAATCAGAGTGGATAGTTCCCTCATAACCTCATCATTCATACATTCTTTTTTACATTCTTCTTCTTTTATGCCATCGTGCTCAATGTTGCACACCCACTCATACTCCTTGTTATCTTCCACGGAGGACTCATCCCCATTAGTACATACAAGTCTCAACAGAGTGTCCGCAGTGTAATTTCTCACCCCAGGTAAATACTCGACCTCGAAATTATAAACCTGAAGACCGACAACCCATTTGGATATCCGGCTTGAAATTGAATCAATACCCTTCTTATTAAAAACCTCGCATAACGGTTTATGGTCAGTCTTTACCTAGAATCTAGAACCCCAGAGTAGGCTTTTTAATTTCTTCACAGCCCAGTATACAGCTGGAGCTTCTCTTTCTATCACAGAATACCTTAACTCAGCCCCCTTAAGACTCCTAGAGAGAAAAAGAATCACCTTTACTTCATTATCTTTTTCTTGTTGAAGAACAGCACCAAGACCCTTCATGCTCGCATCAGTAACTAAAACAGTCTTCAAAGCGGGGTCAAAACTTCTTAACTTGGAGTGTCTTTCAAGTGTGCTTTTAACCTGTTAAATTCTTCTTCACATTGTGGCGACCATTCAAAGTCAACCCCTTTACATAACAATCTTCTCATGTTAACACTTTTTTCAGCAAACCCATGTACAAATTTGCTGTAGTATTCAGCCATACCCAGGAATTTTATCAATTCATCTTTACTAGACGGAGAGGCTAAATTGTGTATGGCTTCAATCAAATCTTGTTTAGGTTCTATACCCCTCTCTGAAATAGTGTGCCCCAAGTAATTGATAGAAGACTTTTTAAATTTGCATTTATCTAATCTTACGGTGAGATTAAACTGGTTAAATCTTTCGAATACTTCTCTCACTCTTAAATCACGTTCTTCATCATTACTTCCAAAAATCAACCCATCATCTTGGTATATCTTTACTACAGGTAGATCTCGTAACACCCTTTCTAATGCCCTTTGAAAAACGGGCACTGCCGAAACTAACCCAAAAGGCAGTCTAACAAATCTGAAAGAGCCAAATGGAGTGATGAAGGCGGTGTAGTCCTTGGAGTCTTGATCCAACAAAATCTGATGGTACGCAGACTTTAAATCTATAGTAGAGAACACTTTGGTGTCTTTTAGTAGCATGAGCATTTCAGAAATCTTAGGAATAGGGTACCTATCTACAATGACCTGCTTGTTAAGAGCTCTCAAATCTATGCACAGACGCAAACTACCATCGGATTTGCGTGCTGCGACTACTGCCGCCAACCATTGGGATCCTTCCACTTCCTCTATGATCCCATCTGATTTTAACTTATCAATCTGTTTCTTCATCTCATCTTTCACGGAGAAAGGTACGCTGCGCACTTTGCTTGATACAGGAACCGCACCCGCAATCAATTTGATTTTATGTGTATACCCGCGTAAACACCCAAAATTACTACTAAAGACATTAGGGAAAGATGCTCTAAGGTTAGAAATGTAACCAACATTTTCATCCACAGAGTTGACTGAATTAACTTTAAAATTATCCCTTAACAGAATTGGAGGATCACTGTTGGGGTCCAACATGACGCCAAGGTCTTCTTGATGAAGCCAACTTAATATGCTATCACCCTTGTGGGAGACATAAACCTTACCTGCAGTGAATCTTCCTTTATATTCTATCAAGCCCTCAAAGTAACCTAGCAGTTTGATAGGCTCCCCTCCGTAAGCGAAATCAGCTTTTATTAATTTTACCTTCTCTTTCAGATATTGCAAATAAAAGTCCTTGGAGACAATAGAAATTTTTGCACCAGAGTCGAATAGCATTCGAGTCCCTCTTCCTCCAATCACAACTGTGTCAAAAGGCCCCTTTTTATTCTTACCAAAAACTTGTGAGACAATCTGTCCACAATCAAGATCAGAATCTGAAACCTCTTCCATGCATTCATTCAGATTAATAGACTTCACCTTTGTTTTAGATTTCTTTGTGCGGCAAACACTCGTGTAATGACCCACTTTCTTGCACTTGGAGCAAGTACTTTTTAACACTGGACACCTTTTGTCATTGGCTAAATGACCTAAATTCCCACAACGAAAACACTTGGGCTGAAACATATTGTTCTGAGTTGAACGCCAAGTCCCACCCTCAGAGTTGTGCTTAACGTCTTTCTTCATCACACTTCCTTTAGAGTTTACTTTAACTTTGTGTACCACATCAGCATTCTTTTTCTGTTTAGTAATAATCTCCACACATTTTTGTGAATGCTCTATTTGCTTAGCAATAGTGATTACTTTGTCTAACGAAGGCTCGTCTTTCTGCCAAATATCATCCCTAACCTTTTGTATGTTACAACCAAGCATAAATTGGTCTCTTATTCTTTCCTCAATCAACCCACCAAACTTGCATGAAGAGCCTAATTTCCTCACGCTGTAATATAATTTTCCACCGTTTCACCCTCATTTTGATTTCTCTTTCCAAAATGATAACATTCTAAGATGGTGCTCACTTTTGGCAGATAGTGTCTATCTAACTTTGTAATACATATCTCATACTTATTTAAGGAATTGTCGTCTACTTCAGGAAGGTGGTCAAACACTTCTTGCCCTTCTGATCCTGGACAATGTAATAGAAGTGCAGTTCTTCTCTCAGCACTCAGATTAGTTCCACATACCTTCGCATACCTCTCAAACACCTTCTTCCATTTTTCCATTTTTTGGGTGGATCACCCGGGGATGACAAAAAGAAAGGTGGTGTCGCTACATTCTGCATTATGTAATACTATGTAAAGTAATGATTAAATTAAGAAATAAAATAAAAATAGCGTGAATAAATTGTCATGGAAGAAAAACAAAAAAAAATAGTTACTTAAATGAGAGCAATATTGTGAGTTCTCTTATACAACATATTGCATGTTCACAGTCTCTTAGCTTCCGACAATGTAAATAGAAAGCGAGAAGAAATTACTAATTATAAACACGTGGTGAGTTTTGTGAAAAATAGACACAGTTTCGCTTGCAAACAAAAATATCTGCAAACATATGTGAATCTAAAACAGTGAGGCGATAATACTAAGAGTAAACATGAGAAATAGTCCTGGGTGAAAATAGGAACCAACGTGGGCCGCCTAACTGAAAGTAATATTGTAAGTTCCCTAATTAAACTAATTGAATACTTAAAGCCTCCTTAATGTCACTTAGCCTCCTACCATAGGAAAGGAAAAAAAACTTGACATTAATCAATAGTAAACACGTGTAGTAAAAATTACAACAACAAATTAATATGCCACTTGTAAATAAAAAATTTCAGCAATTCACAAAATTACCATTAGATGGGGACGTAACACCAGCTTCCAATTATATCTTTCCCTCTTCTTCCTTTATCCACGAGTAGTTATCCCCGATGAATTATAGTTTATGCGCCCGATATTCAGCTCGTGTGTTTCCTTGTATCCATGTAAACACTCTTAACCATAGGGAGAGCAAGATGGAGGTCACTCCGCGTTCTTACGTTCCTGACGTGATGCGTCGTGATGACCCCAAACACCGTCACAAAGTTCGTGCAGTGACGCGAAGAGAAGAAGAAACCAAGACTGGAACGTTCCTGTGGAGCAGAGGAGCGTCACACTACACGATGCGTGCACCGAAGCCTTTGAAAGATGCAGACTGAGATAAGGATTCCATGACCAGGTGAGTTATCCCGTGCGTGCGCAAGAGTCTTTTTAAAAGATGCCAAGTGTGCGAGCAAAGCAGTTGGGTGGCCCACCGACGCCGATACAAATTACAGAGACAAATGGGGCCAAAACTCACCAACTTCACTGGCAGTTCCTCAAAAGATTTTTAGCAGACTTCTTTAACGCTAATAGGAAACTTCACCCCACACTCGCGATATAGAAGTGTAGCTGGACCATAACAAAGTCAAAAGGCACGTTCCCAGCAAAGTTTCAATACTCCTCACTCAAATGATGTGTGTCAAATATTTCCATAGATCTTTTGCGCTAATAAGAAACTTCACACCACACTCTCTGTAACTGGTCCAAAAGCTGGTAATCCAAAAAATATTTTCCCACTGCTCTCTCAAATGATGCGTGTCCTCAAAAATATGGGTTGAAGATAAAATCATGCGATCACAATTCAACAAAAAGGCATAGAGGACACTGTCAAATGTCTCAAATAAGATTCAGAAGTAGTATGAAAGCATTTTTTACAACACTCACATTAAAGCCTCCCAACCTTTCAAACTAATAGAAAACCAATAAAAAAGAAAGATGAGGCATGTGGTGGATGCTCACTTCTGAATATATAAAAATATAGAGCCACTCACATGAGTTATTGAAAATAGTAGTTTTGATGGAAATAATGTTGGTTTATGATGTTGGGACTGATCTTCTTCTATCTGGAAATGCAGAGTTTGTTCACCACGCTCATCGCCAGTGTAAAATTAAGTGAATAAATCCAGGAAGAAATCCAAAGTGGAAAGTTGTAGGTTTAATCCAGAGAATACAAAGTCCCATCCATCTCCAACAAGTGCCAGGTGCAACTGGCTCACCACAGAACAGTAGCATTCTATCTCCATGGTGCTAATCAAAAGGCAACACATATGTACAGGGAGATTCACATTGAGGATGCAGATCATTACATAAGAAACACTTAAACGCACTATATTACAAAAACGTCCAGTCAATCAGGCTGGTGCAGAGTTTCCTTCTAAAAGCAGTTTCTATGAAGGTCACTTTCATAGAAAGCATTACAGTGGCTACTGCCCGGAAAGTGAGAGAGCAAGGAGTAGAAACCACAGATACTATATATGGCTCTTACAGTACTGTTTACATTCTCCTTTCTCTGCTTTACACATATGCCCTGAGACCAGGGGTGGTTGCAAGGGTAGCAAAGGTCACACCACAGGTAACAGTTGCTACTCCCAGCTACTCCTATTTGATGCATATAGGTACCCTTTCCACAGATTTAATGTGGCCGGAAAGCCATCTGTAAAAAATAAATCATCAGAGAGAGAAGTGGGGCATAGGGCTCTCCTCTTTTTAGGTCTAAGCTTGACAGTGCATGCGCTGTCTCGAAAAGACGTGTTCTGCTCTATCTGTGGGCTTACAGGCCACCCATCACCTACCATTGGTAAACTTCAGCGTTGTTCTCATTTTCTTTGATGCCATGCATCATGCCCTCTTCTTGTCTTTGGCCCTTCCAAAGCGCATGAACTAAGTACAAGTCTCCTTACACTCCTGCTGGTTTGCAGAGCTATTTTTTATTTTGTTTTCAAGCACCTCATGGGAGTACTTGTATTTTTCAGGCTGTCTCCCTTGTACACATACACACATTCCACTAAAATGCAGGCGCATGTACAAAAATTAATGCATTTCTTAAAAAGTTGTTAAAACACAATCAGCACTTTTTTTGTGCATGATCCGATGGTATTGGCGCGCTTGCTCTGTCCTCCAACTTGTTCTTTGTTTTCAAGCACTCCATAGAAGTACTTGTATTTTCTGACCATCTCCCTTGTCCGCATGCACATAAAGCACTAAAATGCATGTGCATGTACATAAACTAATGCATTTCTTAAAAAGTTGTTAAAACACGAACAGCCCTTGTTAATTAATTTTTTTTGCACGATCCTATGGTATTGCAGCACTTGTTCCATTCTCCATTTTGCCATAGTGCTAACACCAGTCCATGTTATTGGAGCACTTTAAATGCTCACCAGTTACATTACACAGTGACACATTAATTGTCGTACGCAGGGGAAAAGGTAAGGGATTTGCCCAGAACCACAAATTGTTCCACCGAGGGACAGGTAAGTAATTTGCCAAGAATCACAAATTGTCCAGCCGACCCTGAGATTCGAGCCAGGTTCCCCAGTTCCCCTGTCTGCAGCACTGGCCATTATGGCACATCCTCACCTCACTTCCAAGCTCAGCAAGACCCCGTCAACACTGAACAAGCATTTGCAAAGCCAATAGATATCGGCAATGCCCGAGCTATTGACCTTGTTAATGTGAATGTCTATTAGCCATGTTGTCTAGCAGCACATCTGCTGTTCAGCGTGGCTGATAGTCACTGAAAAAGTTGCTATAATGCTGCCAGCATAGGCCACCTCATAGCACTTTTTGGTGTTAGGAGTGGCAGGACACTAAACTCAAAATGGGGGGCGAAGAGACTCAATGTCGGCTCAACAGCCTGTGATTCTGAGTGTCTAGTAACTTTAAGCCATACTGAACAGCAGATGTCCTGCTGGTCAAAAGACATTCATTTTGATAAGGCCAATCACTTAGGCATTGTTTAGACCTATTGGCTTTGCCAATGCTTGTTATACTCTCCAGGCAGCACCCATCTTCAATTTTCCCACCAACATTGTTTGCAAATAAATAAATGTTCACAAGTCCACAAGTAGTTAAAGAATACTCTGACGACAGGTTCACAGCTATTGTTCATGAACCATTTATGCAAGTGTGCTTAAGTGTGCAGATACTCTGATGATCGCAAAGATTGTGCAATATCATGTTTGCAAACATCTGTACCATCCCTCTACACGTAATTTAAATGAGGAGGCCAGTAGACATCAACATTGGGTGCAAATACAGTGCCACAAAAAAGGAATATGACACTTCACCCTGCACTCTTTTACAACGCGTGCCATTACCTTGCACTATTTACTCTGTAAAATCTTTTACAACGTAGGGCTTTAATATGCAATCCATTACAACGCATTGTCCATTACAACGCAATTTACTATTCTAACTCCAACAAGGCGTTGTAATGGGGAATGTGTTGTAATGGTTTATGATGTGAAGCTCTGCGTTGTAAAAGATTTTGCGGAGTAAAAAATGCGGGATAAAGGCATGCGTTGTAACGCAGTCATTGTTCATTATGTTTACCACAAAAAAGAGATGAAATGGTGCATCCAGCCATGGCTTCAGCACAGTGTGTCAAGTGGGACTACCACCTCTGGAATCTACAGGGTGTGGAGGCCAATGAAGAGCCTACTCATAGGACAGCAAAAGGGTGCCCCTAAGAAGAACCTATTTGCAGTTTGAGTGTTCCCTTATAAACAGGGTCCCCATAAAATGTTGTCAAAAAGCATAAAGATAGGGAAACTCACAGGGTCAAAGTAAATGATGGGGGTAGAACGTCTCTCCATTGCATAAGGAACATTCAGGCCTTGCATATATGTAAGTAACATTGTTATAGTCTCAGTATAGCATTTACAACCCAGCACAGTCTAGTCAGTAAAATGTGTTTCATTGTTCTTTAACGTATAATATACAAGGTGACAAATCTATACTGTGAACTTAAAAGCAGGACAGCTAAATAGGTTTCTATAGTGGAGAGACAGATGATAATATTTAATATTTAATATTGGACACTGCACAATTGCTTCCAATTTCCTATGGGTTTCAGATTGAGTATCCAAGCTTCTATACTGCACGGAGCTTTCATAAATATTTGTCAAAGTGAAAAGTATACAGCACAATGGCCATAAGAACTACATTTCCTTGCAGGAGAAACATATTTTAAGGATGCTATGTTCGAGGCACGTCCACTTTAAATTGCCACAATCAAGGTGATCTCTTCCCAGAGGAGAAATATTTGAGCTTGGAAATAAGTAGTACTAAGTGCATGTGCTTCTGGCATTTATTGACTGCAAAATAACCTCACTTCACCAATGTGAAGAGATGCTCACAGTGCACAATGGGAGCTATAGGCACTTAATAAGGCATCATACAAGCACTATTCATTTTTGTCAGAGGGGGAACATTTTTGTGTTCCCCCTCTGACACAACTCTGACACAACTGTATCAAAACACACACACTCAACAACATAAGCAAGATAAATGAAATGAATACAAGTAGAAAAATGAAAATGTGATGCTGTCTAAACACGCAGGAATATGCTTGCAATACTGAAAGTAAATATATCAGGGTGTCCATCTTGCAGAGGTATTTTCATAGTCTATCGTTGTTTTAAAAATCCAGCATGATCGCCGCCTTTAGAACCAAAGTGCTGCGCACCTTGGAATGGTAAAACAATGATACACTATAGACAGTTGCATTCAATATAGGTTGCCTGGTTTAGATGTAGTAAATACATGGAATACGGCACATGGCTTATAAATGGAGCGATAAGCAAGTGACCCACTGGGACTGCCTTGAGGGCTATAAAGAAAAAATAATTTAAAAGAGGAGAGGCAAAGATATGAAAGGGGAACGAACTATATAATGAAAAATTGAAAACGAAAGAACAGGCCAACCAGCTCCAACACCGAAGCATAATAATTTTCAGGTGGACGTGAGCAAGTGATGAGAAACCGCCATGATTCATAGGGCAAGAGAGTCTATGACTGATGTGAACTGAACCATTACCGTAGGCAGTACACCAACATGGATGGAAACAGATTGCAATAACCCTCAGACTACCATTGGCTGAAGTAGTCTGTCCTTCTACATACATATTTATATGGATATATATTTACGTATACGGATGAATGTATTACTAAATGATTTTTTATTACACGATCCTGGCAGGCAGTTAAGCCTGTCAGGCCTTTCAAAGAGATTCTAGTAAGAATTATTACAGTGGAAATCTTCGACCATTAGGGTGTCAGAGGGGGTAACCAATACCAAAATCCTTCTGTATAAAAATTAATCTGTGAGATTTCATGAAACAAACATGCCTATCTCTAGGGTTTATTGCAGCGTAATGACAATCCACCCTTGAATGTCTATTGCCTTTAACTTTTACTTTTCACAATCAGTGTGTCAGACCTACTTCCTTTATCACAATGTTACATTATAAACAATAAGGGCTATAACCTTTATCATTAGTTTGTTACTATAACCAACTCAGACCTACTGCGCAGATCATAAGCTTTCCCACACAGCATCCATCAAATATACCATAATAAATTTACAAATATGTACAAACTTCTAGTTGTCAAAACAATATAAATTACCCACTAATAGATCCTATTAAGGATGACCAAATTGCAAATTTTCTACCCCCAAGGTTTGTTCGGGATGGACACCAAGACAAAAACCCTTGCCTACTACTGTAATCTGCAATATATTGTGTAACAAAATACCTGCGTACAGACTTTAGCACAGTGTAGTAACAATCCACCCTTAAAAGCCTATTCTATTTAACACGATAAGTAAGTCAGTCTTACTCACTTTGTTGAAACTTTTCATTATAAACTGACCACACCTAAAGAAACTGACATACATTTTTCAGTGACCTGACAAGGACTGTGGACTTTACCGATGGCACTGTACAATATGCCTACTAATAGAGCGTTATAAGGATTATCATAGTGCAAGTTTTCCTTCCCCAGGGTATGTTTGTGTGGCACTCCAAAACTCTTGTCTACTACGATAATCTACAGGATTCCCTGTAGCAAAATTTTAGGTCGGGTGGAATTTAAATTACGCCGGTGTACTCTGCATAAATTCAGGAATTTTGTATTACGCTTGTTACATGAAATTCCTGAATTTACACCATTACGCTACGTTGCATAATTATGCCTCCGTTCAGTGCAAAATTATAGAACAGGATCACGAGAAAATATAGAATGACCAGGAAATGAGCAGCTGTTGTTCGTTGCACTTCTGTTTTTCCATACTATATTTTAGTGGAAAATGTGCCCTTGCGTCAAAAATTGAAGCAACAACACACTTTATGCTAAAATGTAGTGTTAAATGACAGATTTGCAATTTGGGTATTTTTCGTGAACTTTTACGCAACTATGTGAAAACAAATTACACAAATTGTGCACATCTCTCCAAAATACCTGCCCAAAGGTTTTTTGCATATTGTAATAACAATCCACCCTTGAAAGCCTTTTGTCTTTAACACATACTTTTCACTTGACAATAAGTCAGGCCCACTTGCTTTGTCATAACTTTTAATGACAAAAATTTCATTCTAAAAAACCTGACATAACGTTTCCCAGTGAAACTATAAGGCCTATGGCCCTTACCATTGGTTTGACACAATGACCAACACAGGCCTATTGAAATGTGTATAAGCTGGTAATGATAATGCATGCAATTATAAAATACAAAATATGTACAGAATTACAGTTGGCAAAATAATATACACTCTCAATAGGGCCTAACAAGAGTCATCACCATAGTGAAAATCTTCTACTCCCAGGATTTGTCAAAGTGGATAATTAACACCAAAACACTTGCATACTTTGCTATCTGTAAGAGTACATATAACTAAATATCTGTTCAAATCTGTAACCTGTTTTGTTCACAACCTACTGTTAGATGGGTTGTTAGATGCCTATTGGCTTTAACAAATTATTTTCTCAATAAATTCACCAGGCCTCCTGCCTTTGTCATAACTTTCCATACTAAACAGACCAGACCAATGGCATAACTTTTCACTGGCTTGTCACCATTACCAAGTGTATACAACATTACAATTGGCCAAGCAAAATACCATGGCTTCATAAGGACTCACAGTGCAAATCTTCTATACCCATGAAGATTTGTCAGAGAGCATAACCAACAACAAAGCACCAACATTCCCTCTGTGGTTTTATAGGCAGCTAAATATTATTCAATTCACTGCCCTGAAAAGTCAAGCTAGTATTGAATCTAAACTATCGTAAACGTATCTAGGTATTGGGCAGTCCATTTAGATTGAGATGATTCACTTAAATTGTCCTTAACGAGTATTAATTTTAGAGCTTATATTATGCCTATCAGCTATTCTCCAGCCTGGAAAATTGTCTCAAAAATACATCTGGAAAACTTTAACTCACAATTCTCATAAGGCTTTTACTTTTACTTTTTTTTTTTTTTATTACACTGAGATATTAAATCTCTAGAGGAAATCTGAGTACATAACTCAATAAAAAAAATTGTCTTTTGATTTGCCGAAATTGATTAAATAAAAAGTTATGAAAGCTATCTATATCACTGCAGGATGATTGCAGATTGCAAATGAATTGTTTATTTCCTAGATGTGGTTTATTGCAATTTTATTTAAGAGCAAATCTAGATCTATGAGTTAGGAGTACTTTTGTGAAATTTAAATTTGGGTCACTTCCTTTAGGAGTTAATATGTGAGTTCAAAAACAGAAAAGCACGTAAGTACAAGAGTTGTAATTTTTGCAATGCTGTGGTGAAAGATGTAACAAGTATATTATTTTTTTGTACAGGTTTGGGGATCAAGAAATATAAACACATTAACCCAACACTGGTAAAATATGTATATGAAACATATGAGGAAGCATTAATCCACATGATGAATCCCCCTCCCTCAACACATCAGAGTCTCCTCCTCACTTCTTGAGTACCGCTAGAAACTGAAGACCTGGATCTTCGTATAAGCACCTTGGGGACCTCAAACCTACACACCTGGACACCCACTTGGGTGATTAGTGTGCTAAACAAATCAATATACCATAACATAACATAGCGGGTGAGTAAATTAAGAAAATTAAGTGTTTAACTGTTTTAGGAAGTTACATTAGCTCTTAATGTTTGACAAGTGGTGTTATGATGGATATTTATATTTCTGGAGGCTTATTTGCACAGTTTAAAAAAAATTGATTTTAATAATGATTGATAAGTAGGTTGACTCACTGAGCTACTCACGCACGGCCCTGGGCATCTTGAGAGCTCTGCAATTTGTACAAGAAATGTGCAGGACTGGAATAGTGTTAGACCTGACAGCTTTAGGGTGGTCTTCCCCAAACCTTTTGCCTACTTGCCTCATATTTTTGCTGACTCCTTTTGATGGCCTTAGAACTCTGAGTACTTTACCACTGCTAACCAGTGCTAAAGTGCATGTACTTCTCCCCTAAAACATGGTTTGATTGACTTATGCACAACTGGCACATTTAATTTACATGTAAGTCCTTAGTATAGTGCACTACACGTGCCCAGGGCCTGTAAATTAAACACTACTAGTGGGACTGCAGAACTGCAGTGCCACCCACTTAAAGTAGCCCTTAACATGTTTCAGGCCTGCAAGTGCAGAGCCTGTGTGTGCAGGTTCCACTGCCATTTCCCCATGGCATTTAAAATCCCTTCCTTTTAATTACATATACTTCACCCCTAAGGTAGGCCCTAGGTAACCCATAAGGCAGGGTGCTATGTAATTAAAAGAAAGGACATGTACTTTTAAGTTTTACATGGCCTGGAAGTGAAAAACTTTCAAACATGTTTTTCACTGCTGAGAGGCCTACCCCCTCTCAGAGATTAACATTGGGAATTCCTTATTATATTTAATAAACTGTAATTCCTAATTGAGAGAAGGTAGAGTTGTCTTGTTTAGTAGCTATGGAATTGAAATGATAAATCCTCTTTAATGGTAAAGTTGGATTTGTAGTTACCATTCTGAAAATGCAACTTTCAGAAAGTTGGACATTTTCCTGCTCTAAGCCATTTGGTGTCTACTGACTGTCTCTGATCACTGGCTGGGCTTGGTGACAGTTCACTTTGTGTATTTCCTCTCGACAACAACACACAAAGAAGGCTTAGTTTGACTTCATGCATCTACCTGGGATGAAGGGAGTGAGGAACTGGCCACAGCCTCACACTTACACGTGAATAGGCTGGGCCCTGTCCACACACAAAGGGTTGCGAGTCTGGAGACAGGACAGGAAGAAAGGAACTCTATGCACTTAAAAGACCCATCTTTGAAGTCCCCCCACTTCAAAAGGCACAACTGGAACTCTGACCCTGTCAACTGTACATTTCTGCACCTGAACCTAACTTGCCAAGATGAACTTCTGTGTTAATGACTACCACCCTGCTGGATTGCTGCTCTGGAAGACTGCTGCCGTGCTGTGCTGCCCTGCTGCCCTGCTGCCTGCTGCTCTCTGACCTGACCTTCATAACGTGACCCAGAGTGACTCCAAGGGGTAGCTTGCTAGCCTTCTGTTCTTAGAAGACTCCGGGATGTCAAAATCGTCAATCTTGCTCCTGGGCCTGGTTCGTTGAAAGAGGACCCAGGTGCTTGCTCCGGCAGAACCGATGCATCCTCTGCTTGAAAAGCAGAATCGACGCATCACCGGAACCAGCGCATCGCCATCAGAACCACCACATTGCCACCACTGCAGAAGGACGATCAATGCATCCCTTCAACTGCATGGAGAAACCTGGTGCATCAGCTCCAAAACTAATGCATCTCAGAAACCGGTGCTTTGTCTTCAGAACTGGCGCATCGACGTCATTGTATGGAGAAATTAAATGCATCTCCTTGACTGCTGGATTGACACCGACGCATCACTCAGCTGCACCCCGCATGTTGTTGTTTGAGACCAGGATTAAGGTACTTTTGCTCAGCTGGACCTGCGTGGGTCCTGGCCTGTGCTCCATCAAGATCAGCCTGAACTCTTGACTTTGTACTGGTCCAGTGTGGCCAATTATCTCTTTAGTCACTTAATGCTTCTAAAGGCCATTTTTGCATTTAATCTTTAAACATTCATATCTTGACATCTACGTATTGGATTTTTGTCATTTTGGACATGTTTTACTCATAAAATCATAATCTATTTTTCTAAACTGTTGTGGAGTCTTTTTGTGGTATTTTCACTGTGTTACTGTTGTAAGTGTTGCACAAATACTTTAAAACATTGCCTCATAAGGTAAGCCTGACAGCTCTGTGCCAAGCTACCAGAGGGACAAGTCAATTTATGGTGTGTGACTTACCCTGAATAGAATTGTGGTTCCTGCATGGACAGGGTTCATGCCTCTGCCAACCAGAAACCCAATTTCTAACAAATAATTTTGTAATTATGCTATGGAGTCATATGCTGACTCTTCATTATTGGAAAAGTAGGGCAACACTTGAGATGCCATAATATTGATGATAACTGTTAACAGAGCTCTCACATTTCCTGATCTCATGCATTAAGTGCTCATATTGCCTATGTTTCCTGTGAGAAAAGTCAGACCCCCTATTATATTGTAGCATCAATTAGCAAATTTAGTGACAGAAAAATGGGAATTTAGTGGCACAAAAATTTAGATTTTGCAGCATTTTAGCAGCAATTTTTTAAAGCATTTCTTTCATAAAATATTGCCCCAGAAAGTCCTGTGCATGCCCATGGGCAGTGGACCCAAATTCTTTCTTTTAAAAAATAAAATTGCCCCCCAGCGGGTCCTGGCGAATGCCCATGGGCAGCAGGCCTGAATTCTTTTTTTTTTATACAATAATATTGCCCCTGGCATGACCAACAGCATGCCTATGGGCAGCGGGCCCGAATTCCTTCTTTTTAAAAAAAAACCTTTGCCCCCAGTGGGACCCGCCGCATGCCTACGGGATGAAGGACCTAATTCTTTCTTTTTTAAAACAAAATATTGCCCCTAGTGGACTCGCTCAAAGCCCACGGACGGCAGACCAAAATTCTTTCTTTTTGAAACAAATATATTGTCCCTAGCGGACCCGCTGCATTCCCATGGGTGGTGTGCCCGAGGTTTTTATCTTTGGGAAAAAAAAGAAAAATGTATTGCCTCTAATGCCCGCCCATGGATGGTGGGAGTTCTGAGGGAGGGGGAGCAGGAGCAGAGAAACTGCATCTTACCAGGCCAGTACAAATCTTACTCGCTCTTTGAGGTCCCAGTCTGAGCAGCAGCAGTGTTCTCTTCTTCTGTCTTCTTTCTTCTCTGCTGTCTTCTCTCTTCCTTCTTCCCTTCGGTCTTCTTCTTCTTCTGTCTTCTTTTCTTTGCAGCAGGCTCTCTCCAGGCACCTCCAGGTAGAGGGATCTGATGCAGCAGCAGGCAGATGAGTAAACAAACACCTTGCCTGCTCGCTGACCCCTTCCTTTTATTTGGCTCAGTGGTCAATGCTGGGCCAATAAATGGAGGAGTCTAATTTTTTGAATTTCGTGAGCACTTTTGTAAAAAGCAGTGTTTTTTTACAGAACTGCCAATTTAACGATTTGTTTTTGCAAGTCCCTAAATTGCAAAATTCTGGTGGGTCTGAATAGTGGAGCCCTCAAATTAAATCTTTGTGTGTGCCTACCTAGAATGTGTAAGAATGACACGCATGGCCTACATTCTCTTAAAACATCTCCCAATTCAGATGCAATTTGAAGGTTTACCTATTCACCTTGTGGCCAGTTCAGTTGGGTACCTTCTGGAATTTCTCCTCTAGCCCCACAGGGTTCACCACTAAAGGTTGCCTCTTCACAGGAGAATTCAACATAATCTTGCGTTCCTAATAACTTATCTTCCTCAGATTGTAAGGGAATCTTTGCCTGGTTTGACTAGTTAGTGGACCTTTTCAGCCACTGAGGTTCCAGTTGATCAATAATCTATTGTCCTGATGATGAACCCATAGGAAACGTGGGTCAAAACATCGCCAACTACTATGATAATTGGGCAAAAGTAAATATTGTTTTTGTAAAGTGTAACATAGACTCAATCATATACAAACACCATTGAGCCTGGACGGTACTTTATAAATGTTTCCTTTACACACACGTGCAATTCAAATGTCACTATTCATGTGTGAGCACTTTAGCATTGAGCACTTTCTTCTTTTCTTTCAATTAAGAAATAAAACAATACTACAACTTTAATCATTGTTGCAATATAGTTTTCATGTATCTGGCCTTCCAAATACAGCTTTGTACAAAACGTTGTTGACTAATTTTCTTGTGTTCTGTTGTATTTAAGCTTATATCTACAGAACTATTGCTGTTTTTACAGATTTGCTGCATCAGAATCTAGGCCCCTGTCACGAGAGAATTGGGAAAGAATAGCCTTTGAGCATTTCTATGACTTCTCAGTCTTAAATGGAGATGTTTAAGCCAATCTCTTGTTATAAAACATGAAGCACTAAACCCAACAGTGTCTGGTACTTTTTACACCCTGGGTAAACTTTTATATACAAAATAGTGGGTCTGAGAAAACGCATGTAGAAAAATACTTACTTATTCAGTAGGGAATGAGAGTTTCTCAATGCTCACTTAATGTAAACAAGGAGTTAGTGCTTCTTTATTCTAGTATGGGATTTGTCTATATCGGTACATGGGTATATCAAATTTAATGATAAGCAGCAGTAATAAACATCTCATTTGTTCATGCCAGATGGTGTGAAGTTCTCAAAATTGTGGTCAGACAGTGCAAGAGAGAGAGAAAAGTAAAGGAATGTGTGTACATACAACAGGCGACCAAGAGCACATAGTCAGTGAAATATTTTCCTGAAGTAAAATAATTTGGAAATCATCATTTTGCTGTCCCGGGTCTGCATGTTTAGAATTGCGATTGTGTTGCGACCTTGTAGCATAAATTATATGGTGATCATCTAAACAAAGGCTTTAGAGCGCACTGCAATTGTGTTTTTGGGGGTTAGTGAATGGATCAAGAAGTATCTATTGCTGCTTGTAGTAAATAATAACCGGTTGAAATAAAGGTAGCAGCGGAGACCTCTGGCACATGTGGATACCTTAAATGGTGGAGGCAACAGTCCATCCATCACTGTTCGTGCCTTGTTCATCTGAGTTGGCAGCAGCTCATCCTATTTCATGCAAGGGTGGCATTGTACTCTGAAGTCCTTATGTAATGTAACTGGTTCTATTGTAAAGCTCTTTGACACCTTCAGGTGAAGTTTCCGCAATAAAAAAATGCATAAATAAATAAATTGCACGCGAAATAGGTGGTGACCTAACTCGGGAAAAGACCAGTGCAGCTGTCACTGTCTTCTCCTCGACTGTCTGATTGCACAGATATTCCAAGTCGAACTGAGGTTTACATTTACTCATTTTTCATCCAAATATATTGTGCTGCATTGCGCATGCTGAAAAAAAGAGTTCAGTGCCATATTTGCAAAGTTCGGCTTGCTGCTGATGTCTTACATCCCGCTGGTGCCCATACAGCCTACCCTGCCAGACGCAGTCTCGCAGCATAGTGTTGAGATGAGGGTGTGCAGTCTAACATAGGATCTGTACAGTAGGCTTACAGTTTCAGTGCACATTCCTACGTCTAGCCAAACTCCTAAGGTTCCCACACACACTGGGTGTGCGCTATGCAATCCAGGAAACACGCAATGCACCCTTTTGTGGAGAATAAACACATTTCTCCATCTTTGTGCGTGCTTAAAATAAGCGTTATTTTTTAATGCAAAGCTGGGTCCTGGTACCATAGCAAATCAGGCTTTGCGTCAAAACTATGGGTGTTCGTGTTCATCCACCTCAGGAATCCCTTGACTCAAAGTGGTGCAAAGCTATCTTAGCCCTGTGAAAAGTTACCTTTCCAGTGTTAAAATAACCCTTTTGTGCTGAATATTAAATAGAAGCTAAAGGTACAGAATGCTGAAGAATGCACACATTCACTCCCAGTCACAACAATCTGGGTTTAATCCATCCTTGCTCACCAATGCCACCCCAGTTTGGACCCAGCCATATGCAAATCAGTCTTAACCCTGTTGTTCATGAGAACAGTCACCGGAAACAAGCATCATGGGACTGGATTCAGGGCGTCAGCCAGGCTAACTTGAATCCATTGATCCAGTGAACAAAGGACCCACGTCTGGGCATACCCTTGCTACTTAGACTAATGCAAAAGGAACAAATGATGGACGGAATGCTGGAGAATGCAAACATTCACTCCCAGTCACATAGATCTGGGTTTAATCCATCCTCCTTTTGCTCAGCCCTCCACCCCAGTTTGGACCCAGTCATATTGAAATCAGTCTTAACCCTGTTCCTCATGGGAACAGTGCAGCACGAACTGCCAAGCCAGGTCCTCCACGGACCGGAAACACGCATTCTGGGATAGTAAATAGAATGCACAAGGAGTTAATGCCATTAAAATATATTTTCCCAACTAAGCTCTTTGCTTTATTTATGTATTGTAGGTGCTATGTGCATTGTTTCAGTTTGTCAAACTCTCAAGCACTGAATATAATACAGCTTACTTTGATTAAATGGATATATATGAAAGCAGAGCTTGCACATTTGAGCTGCATACAGAGTAATATCTTTGTAAATGGAGCTGTAAACAGTCGTTCATATTGTACAAGATAAACAAAGTGCTGAGTCGACAAAACCCATCGGCCGGCAATCAATCAACTGAGACACTAATGTGCTATTAAAGGGGCCAGGAACCTTCAGAAGGTCTTGCATTTTTTATGAGAAATTAAAGCAGAGCAAACTATAGAAAATGTACTTCATATGACAGAATGGACAGTTTTCTCAAAATTAGGCACATTATCTGCATTGCTGCTGTGTGTGCCGCATGACTGATCAAAATACAATGTCAATGGATGCTCACTGACAGCTGCGGTTATAGCTTGTGGGATGTGCACTATGACCTCAGCAGCTGGCATATCAGAAAGAGCTAATGGAGATGCTGAAATGTGACCTTTCTTATGAATTTGAGCACTGCTAAGTCTATAATATTGGCCTTTGTGTGTTTTTTAACAGGCAAAATCTGGCAACAATCAAAAAATACCCATGCGCCCTGTAAGAGCCTCCAACCGTTCTTGCTGAAGAAGAACCTCTTATTATATTGACGATATGATCAGTTTATTCGACCAATTGCACCTTGAAATCAATCGGATACAAAGCAGAGGGGCGTACAAAGCAAGGGCATGGGTTACGGTGGGTAGTGCAGGAACAGGGGAGAGAGAAAAATGGGGAGCAGGTTTGCGGGCTCTAGGGAGGGGTTCCTACACCGACGCTAAAGAGAACAAGCATTTGCAATGCAATAGGTCTCGCATTTACGGAAGTTTGATCTATTGCCATTGTAAAACAGCTTAAACTCTCGCAAATGCGAGACCTATTGCCTCGCAAATGTTTTTTTGTTATCAAAGCCCCCTTGACTACATGTTACCTTACCATAATTTTTTAATAAATTATATATATATATATATATATATATATAAACAAAACTTTTCTCTCGCTTCACCCTCAGCCCTGGGGTTCGTCGCATCAAAGGAAAGCACGGCACCACAGAGAACACTCGATAGTGTTTATTTAACAGGTACACATCAAGGAACACGCACAAAAAGACGGTCGACGCGTTTCGGCACTTAGCCTTCAACTGGACCATAGAGTCTTAATGTCCAGAGTGTCTCTTAAAGAAGACATTTACAAAAAATAATAGAAAGTGAAAACATACTGGACGTAAATTGCATCGTCGATCATGTTATATCATTTCAAAGTAAACATAAGTTTAGATAAAAAAAACTACAATAGTTTATCCTCCATGGTAATTTTTAAAGATTATTTCAAGTGATATGTAACAATTGGAATTTGAAATAAGTCACAATAACGGTAAAGTACCTTTGGACAATGAGTAAATCAATTAGAATTTGACAGATGTTAATAATAAGATCCTGCTAAATGATGAATATCCACAGGATCAGTGATTATATCATAATTTTTAACCACTCACTTATGACTTCCTAAGTTAAAATTCTCATAAAGTATGAATTGGTGTTAATTAGCAAAGTCGATTAGTTGTCAAAAATTCATAATGCTACCCGCCTAAATTCATCTAAAGACTGATTCCAACTATTACAAAATAAAATTCACATATCCTATATCAGCAGTGGTGAAAAGAAGGATGGATGGAGGGAGATGCAGTGAAGACAAGTGACAATTTACAGTTTTAGATCGACAGTGGAGATTATGTACAAAAAAGGGGGGCGGGAAGGAGCCCATCATGAATAGTCAGTTCAAATGTCTCAGAGGTGCACATGCAGTTCGGCATCCAAGTTGTGTCCTAATGGGTTTTCTGTACCCATTAGTAAAATCATTCTCGACTCTGCTCTTCTTAACTCAAGAATTCGGTTTCCAACCCTTTCTTTCTGTTTGACAATTTGAATGCCAGAGTATTTGAGTTGATTACTGTCACTGGAGTGGAATTCAAAAAAATGTTCGGCCATAGGATATGTAAAGTCCTTATTCTTGATTGCACGCAGATGTTGCAGGATGCAGAGTTTGAGTTTGTTGATTGTGCTGCCTATATAATATTTTTGGCATGGACATTCCAATCTGTAGATTACATATTTGGATTCACATGTGATGTGGTCTTTGATTTTTTCATTATGGCCATTCTGTAAATGATAAGAAGTGATGTTTTTACCCTGTTCACACGCCTTACATTTTGAACACTTCCAGAATCCCGGTGTGTTTAACCATGATGTGGTAGTTGGCAGTATGATTTCAAAGTGGCTGTGTGTTAGAATGTCTCCCAGAGAGGCAGTTTTTCGATAAGTGATTCTCGGTCGGGGAGGCAGAATATTCTCAAGGGTTTCATCAAGCAGCAGTACTTCCCAGTATTTGGATGTTGTTTTTTGGAATTCATTACTTTGATTGTTGAAATCAACTATGAGTCTCGTTGTTGTAGCAATGTCCTCTTTGTTATGACTTGCTAAGTTGGGTTGGAGTAATTCATCTCTGTTTTTGTTTTTGACTCTGTTTTTTGCAGTGAGAATTACATCCAAAGGATACCCTCGTTGTAAAAAACGTTGACTCATTTCATCTATTTGTTGGCTGAAATCTGAGACTTCTGAGCAATTCCTTCTAGCTCTTAACATTTCCCCATAGGGGATACTCCATTTGAGTTTAGTTGGATGTCCACTGTTAGCATGAAGGATGCTGTTGCTGGCCATGGGTTTTCTTTGCATTTTGGTGCAAAATTTGCCATTCAGTATGTATACTTCGACATCCAGAAATACAATATTAGTTGCACTAGTGGTAGATGTAAAGGTCAGTTGGTATCTGTTAGTGTTGAGAGAATCAAGGAAGTTCATAAAAAGCTCTATATCGCCTTCCCAGACGATGAACAGGTCATCGATATATCTTGACCAGAATTTTATGTTCTTTGCGCAATCGTCCTTTAAGACTTCAGTTTCCCATGTTGCCATGAGGAGATTGGCATAAGTTGGGGCAAAAGATGTCCCCATCGCGGTCCCTTGTTTTTGCAGGAACAATTCTCCTCTAAACAGGAAGACGTTATGTGTCAAACAGTATGTCAGCATTTCAATCAACATCTCAGAATGTTCCAAAAAGCAAATTGCTCTGGTGTCGAGGAATTCTTTTACTGCTGCTATTCCATCTGAGTGGCGAATGGAAGTATAGAGAGAAGAAACATCAATGGAGGCCATAATGTAATTTTCTTTCCACTGTAGTTGATCAATTTTTTGTAAAAAGTCCATTGTGTCCCTCAGGTATGATGGGAGGGCTGTAACATAATTCATTAGAAAGATGTCGATAAACCGAGATGTAGATTCTAATAAAGAACCAATGGAGCTAACAATGGGTCTACCTGGCGGATTGATAGTTGATTTATGGATCTTTGGTAAGAAATAAATGGTTGCCGTGATAGGATGATTAGTTTTTAGATATAGATATTCTTCCAAATCAATAAGTTCTCTCTCTTTCCAAGCCAAGAGTTTCGTATGGTATTCCTCTGTCCAATTCTTGATTGGGTTATTTGTTAATTTCTCATAATGTTCCTTGTTGTTAAGTTGTCTGGTAGCTTCTTTGATGTAATCCTCACAATTTTGAATGACGATGTTACCGCCTTTATCCGAGGCTTTGATGATGATGTTTTGATCATTACGTAATTCTTTTAATGCGTTGTGTTCTTCAAAAGTGAGGTTCCATATCTTTCTCTTGTTCTTGTGTTTTTTTGTTATTTTATGCTTTTTGTTGGATGACATAGGGCAGTTGATGGACATTTTATTGATCTCCTCCACCATAATTTCTTGAAAGAGATCAATTTTATTGCCAGGAGGGAGTTGTGGACAAAAAGTTGATCGATTTTTAGAACCACTATTTCCTCCTCTGTTGGTTTCAAGGCCCGTGTCTTGACAATATTGTAAATCTGATATGGGAAAGGGATTACTGGCTCCAACTTGTGTAAAAGATCCAGTTTGTAATGAGGTAGCTACTTTCAATGCTGGAATGTCTTTGATGCTCAAGGATTGAATTGTTTGGCTTGGTGAGGGTATAGAGGATGGTTGGAAGGGTCTCTCTTCAAAGTATTTTTTAAGCTTGATTTTACGGCAAAATTTATACAGATCGATGCGTATATTGGCCAGGTCCATGTCTTTGTTGGGACAAAAAGATAAGCCCTTGTTAAGCAATGAGATTTGTGCTTTGTTGAGAATTTTATTGGAGAGATTAACAATCATATTGAGATTTTGTGGTTTTAATTTTGTTTTGCTCTTCCTCTTCCTCTTTTGGGTCTGGCCGCCTCTCCTGGTTCTCCGTTTCGGGTTTGTGATCGTCCTCTCCCCCGTGACGGTCCTTGGCCGCGTCCTCTTTGTCACGTTGTCATCTGCATGAGGCGCATTTCCCCGGAAAAATCCAGACTAGAGGTGGCTTGTTCCTCATCAGCTGAACTTAATTCAGAGCTCTCTCTATATATATATATATATATATATATATATATATGTCGCTATATATATATAATGAATATGTGAATAACATTTATTTATAAACTTGTGAAAATGTATATAAGTAAATTGAACTCATGTGTGAATTCGTAGTACTCTTTATATTAAACAAATGGTGAAATTCACTAAACAAATCAAAGGTTACAGGGGTGTTATGGGGTCAGATTTTACAACCACAAAACCTTAGGAATTCAGCATTTATATCTATAGTGACCTTAGGGCATACGTCATAGTTACTTGAGAGAACTATAACTCGTGCCCCAAGGTAACTAACTGCTGAATTTCTATGGTTTTGTTATTGTAATATCTGAACCTAACTATAGCGTCCCTGTAACCTTTGGAGTTATATTGAAGACAAAAAATATATATCATGCATTGGGCTGTTTGATATATTATTTCACTTCCCATGGACTGGTTGCGCTGAAATGGAAGACAAACAATTTCACATCACAAAAGTACACAGAGTCCGACGTTAAATTCTTGCTTTTACAATGCCTTGTGATTAGAAAAAGTAAAGTGTTGTTTTCCCTGCAGCACACTTGAACAGCCAGGTCTAGTGCTTCAGTGGACTAATGCATCCGGTCAAGGAGTCTCTGCTCGTTATCATCGTCACTGGTTCAAATCCCAGTGGGCTCGCTCAACCTTTCATCGTTCTGAACATTGGTAACAATAATCATGGGTTACTCGGAGCGAAGATGCCCTAAGGGGTGAATATGCGTTTTTCGAATGCATATATTGAGCTAAATTCTAGCCAACATGCAATTCCAAACCCCTTGGCTTTCCCAATGTTTTTTAGATACAATTTGTTAAGACTAAATGATAAGCCCCTCTGCTTTCCTTTTACTGGGACTTTTTCTTTTTTAATTAAACTAGACTGGTGCAGTTTAAAATAAAAAAATAATTCACGAGGAGCCACGTAGTTTGAAACTGCGCTAAAAAGTTGCAAACTCAGAGAAGCCGACTGTCAATTTATCAAGCAAGAAAAACTGGGTAGAGACAGTAGATGAAACCCGGAGCCTGTGGTCCCAGGGCAGCGCTGCTGACCGTAAGTGACAGCTTTCTGGCAGCGTGAAGCGCCGGGCTCACTGTTTTCCTCCGAGTGGGGCTATGCGGGGCGTGGCTTCAGCGCAACACTGAAATTAACTAGGAGGACGGGGGAGGGAGGGAGGGAAAGTGAAAGCGCGCCATGCGCGCCCTGTGTTCACGCGGGTACAGGAGATGTGCACGCGTACGGAGTGCACATCTCCTGTCCTTATGCGTGCACATCTCCTGTCCTGCTTCGGCAGAGAAACCGACGGCTACAGGTCTCGCCAAGGCGAGCAGCGCATGCGCTGCATCGCTAGGCGAGACCTAAAAAGTCTAAGTTGAACGAACAATTGTAAACATTGCATAAATTGTTCTTGTAAAGGGTAAGGCGGGCTTTAGTTTCAAAGAAAAAGAGAGGGACCCAACAGCCAAAGGAGAAGGGTACAAAAAAATACCGTGGTCAATAAAAAAAAACCTTTGGGTCAATCCACACTTACCACATCACACTTACACATAAAACCTCAAATCACCAGTGTGATTACAATGGACGAAGAGACAATATAATCACAAAATAGCTCTAGTATAAAAGATACAAGTTTAATCAGTAGTAAATATACAGGTATCTAAATATCGGTGTACATCACAAAATCACACATTTAATGTTTAAAAATATTTATATAGTCCCTAGCTGAGCTACATATTGCGATACAATCACAAAAAACTAAAAATGATACTGAAAAGAATTGGGAAACCAAGTAGGAAAAATGATTCCAGATCACAGAAAAGTGCTACTTAATCAGAAATCAATCAATTGTATTCATCTCAAACATTATTTCATGAGTCATATCTAATACAATTGTTAATCAAGATTTAAGATAGACTTTTCTTCTCATTGCATCTCCAATGATTGATATGCAGGCAGATGGGAACACGTAGTCATGCTGAAGCGCTGTGCATACTCCAATCAGACCGTAGACCAGTGGTGGTATGCACATTGGCAGAGTTCCTGGACCTTATGTGGGGTATTAGGCGGAAGCTGCTACAAGCAGATTGAGGTTGAGGGGGAAGAAGAGTAGTTTACCTAATCTGCTCTGTAATAACTAGAGGCCTTGGCCGCTTTGCATCCTATCACGGTCATTGTAAGATCTGCGTTGGCTGTATTTCATTTGCTGGATGGCATCAAAACAGACCACATTAGTAGACTTTGACTCATTGAAGGCTGATGTTGCTGTTGCCTTGGGTGCATGGGTTAGAGGGACGCTTTGTATACTTACTACACTCCTGGTTCCAGCCTTTTATGGTCTGATGATCCAATGCTGAATCCTATTCTCCTAGCTACAAATTTGCTACTAATGGGTTGTTTTTTTCTTTTGAATATTTTTAAAGTTTTAATAATTCATAACTCTGTATGTAGGAGTTGAACTGCATTTTATAACTAGGGGTCTTTGCTATTGAATGTTTTTTATTCATTTATATTTTTAAGCAAGAGTTACATTGCACAGAGGGGCGTGGCTAGCAGCCAACCAAAATGGCCGCCGCCTGAAACAGCTCCGGACCCCTACAGACATCTCCGACGATCCACTCAATTATCCGCAATCTACAGCTGCACATAAGCAGTGCTACCAATATTCGGAAGGTCCCGGGTGCATGATGATCGACCCGCGCCGTGAAAAGAGGGATCGCGGCGCTGGTTGTACCGTGTGAAGTGTCTGCGGCCTGTATGCAAAAAAGAAGCCGGGACCTCGAGTACCACTACATCCTGCCGCATTGAGTGCTCCTGGCCAACAGACTTCATGGCTGGTGAAGAGCTGCGCGACACGGGCTTCGGCTCCCCGGGAACCGGGACACAGGTATGGTGAGTCTACCTGTGTGTGCCCATGCCCCCCCCTTCCGTACTGACTACACCTGTCTCTCCGAGACACACAGGGGAGGCTGAGCAGGCAAGGCGCCCTGGTGGTGAGCGCGGATATTTGGCCTTGCCAGCTGTGGACAAGTTGCCCGAGAGACGGGGTGGGACTGCCTGCCTCCCACCCCCCCCGTGCAGGGACTGAAGAATTTACAGGCGCTACAGTAACCATCTCTAGAGGCCCCCCCTCCATCTAACGCTGCATCAGCATCTACACTGCGGCCGAGGTGAGCCATTCTCTTGGTCCTACAACTCACACCGTGTCTTCTAGAGGTGGGGGTGAACTAGCGACACAGGGACTGTTGCTGGCCGAATGCGGTGGGTCTCTTTGGACCGTGTGGCAAACAGGCTTCGCAGTACAGACCTTGAGGGGAGAGGTTCATCCACAGGAGCATTCACATCCCCCCCCCCCCTTATTTGCTCTGAGACGGTATTGGTCTCTTCATCAGAGTGCAGCATCTGTGTGGAGCAAAAGGGATCACTCCAGTGGCCTCCTACCTGCGATGTGCACAGCCCAACACCTCAACTCGGGGGTAGGAAACCCGACAGGCCGCTGGTGACAGTGTGTCACCTAGGCAGGCGGCGGTGAGTGCTGCCACCCAAGGGGGTTGCCGAGCGGAACATGACTTTGCCATACAACGATGGGGGGTCGAGGACAACGTGCCGTGCAGCAGAACAAGCTAGATAAGTATGCCTATACAAAAACCCAGCAAGAAACTAAGGACCACCCGACTTTGCTTACAGCCGATCCGGCCTCATGGGTGGTCAGAGGTTACATTCCAGGACATTCTCGCTACCCTCAACACAGTGCATACAGCTCTTGACTCCCAGATTGGTGCAGTATCGGTGGAACTCTCCCTCCTCCGGGCCGGCTTCAAAAATATGAGCGCCCGCGTCACAGAAGTAGAAACACCACAGGGACTCTACGCGACAAAACTACTGAACTCAAACTTCAAGTGCGCCAGCTTGAAACTGACAGTAGAATAATGGCTGCCAAACTGAAGGATTATGAAGGCCGATCCCAGCGCAACAATGTACACATAGTAGGAGTGCCGAGGGGGTGGGGGGACCAGTGTTGGACGTCTTCGAGGAGGATCTAATCAAGCAACGTCTGCAACCAAGAGGTTTATCCCTCTACTTCTCGGTGGTGAGAGCACATCGCATCCCCTGTGGTAGACCAAGGTCTGGAGCACCGCCTAGAGGATCCTCACCTGCATTTTTAATGTTCGAGATCAGGACCTCATTCTGCACACGGCGAGAGTAGAGCCTCTTGTGCGCTATGAAAACAACACAATCACTTTCTTCCCTGACTTTACCGCGGCAGTGACAAAATAGTGACGCAGTTTTTTTGACGTAAAAAAAGAATTGAGGAAGAGAACTGAAATATTCCATGCTCTTCCCGGCAAGGTTAAGGGTCGAAGTGAAGGGGAAGGCATGCTTTTTCGCCATGCTGCAGGAGGCCCAGGAGTGGTTTGAGGGATGGCGCAAGGCCACAAAACCAGGGAGGAAAAATAACAAGCTGCACCAACTGGCGACTGGAGTGACACAATCCACACCAGCAGAAACAGCCCTGACGCAAGCCGAACCGTCACTGAGGAGTCGCCAATCTGTCCAAGAGACTCAGTGCTCTGCGGATCACTTAACTGCCTAAAGGTGCCGATTAATGGCTTGAGACACACCAGATATTCATATGTGACACCGCTGTATGTTTACTTGTCTATGCAAATGTAATAATTTCCAAGGTCATATACTGTTGTCGCAGAGATGTTTTGGGGGGGCCCGATGGAGAGACTACTAAGGTAACGGGAAATGGGAAATAGGCACTCTGCATTGTTTGGGAGGCTGGTAGTTTTATGTCTGTCATGCAGGGAGGCAGGGTGGGGGGATGAATTGGTAAAGGGTACTGTTAACTCTTTCTTTGTTATGTTTGTTATGGTTCACATTTAAAGAGACTTGCAAGCCTATACACAATGGTTCCATAGCTGTTTCAGACAACTATATCACACAAAACTGGCACAAATGACACACGTGACCCCACCAACTGCCCCTACGATCCCCATGGTACACCTCACATCTACGCCACCACTATCAATCATTTCCTGGAATGTTAACGGGCTTAGGGAGAAGGTAAAGAGAGGGCTAGTGCTACAATATCTCAAACACAAAGCACCCGCAGTGGCCATGCTGCAGGAAACCCATCTAGTGGGATCGACATGCAAAGCGCTAGACAGATGGGGTTTCAAACTTCCGGTACAATCGGAATTCACGTCTAGCTCACGGGGGATAATGGAATCCCAACCTGGAAGCTATTTCCTCTCATCATCCAACAAACTTATACCGCTGATCAGGGCCGTTTTGCAGCCATTTACGGCCAATGGGAAGGGCGCACAATACATTTGGTCACGGTCTATATTCCTCCTGCACTTCATTCACTAGCCTTCCCAGCACTTGGTAAATTCCTACTCACGCTCCCAGAAGGTGAGCTGCTGGTTGGGGGTGACTTCAGCACTACTCTTGACGATGCTCTTGATCGTACACCCCCCAGGCCACAACACTAAACACGCTCTAACCGTGGGGATTTCTTAGACGCCTTTGGCTTAATAGATACCTGGTGCTTCAAATTCCCACTGACACAGCAATTAACATCTCACTCAGGTGCTCACAACAGTCTTTCCAGAATTGACTATATACTCTACTCGAGAGCTAGTGTGGGCGGTTGCTGCAAAATGTCAACACTTACCAAGAGGCATCTCTGACCATTCCCCTGTTTTCGCAGTATACTCTAAACAAGTCCCAACACGCCACCGCATATACCCAATATATTCTGGCTACTTGCGGAACGCCAAGATCAGGAAGGGCCTACTGACTACCACTAAATATTACTTCAAAGAAAATGAATCATCAGTGTCCTCCCCCCTAATACTCTGGGAAGCACATACGCCTGTCTTTCGGGGACATCCCATATCCCTGATCTCAGGTCACAAGAAGGAGAAAAGAAATGTAATAGAAACTTTGGAACAGGAAGTGATGCAAATGGAATCACTACATGCTCAAGATGCATCTGACACTAACATACATAGACTACATATGAAACAACAGGAATATAAAGAATATCTGTGGGAGGATGAAAGAACCAGACCCACGACAGTCCGTCATACAGTGAACGAATCTGGAGATAAAGCAGGTAAGCTTTTGGCTTGGCTAGACAAACGTACACGAGCCGATAGGTGGGTGACGGAGCTCTGATTAGATAATGGACACACTACATCCGATCCACAGGGAATAGTGGACGAACTAGCTGCTGACTATGAACGAATCTACACCTCCACGACCCACACTACATTGCAAGAGGCGAAAGCATTCCTCCGCGAGATACGTTTACGAGTACTGACCGGCGATGAGGCCCAATTACTTGAAGCGAACCTAACAGATGAGTTGACCCTGGCCATTAAAAATATACAGTCAGGAAAAGCCCTAGGGCCCAATGGTATACCCATCATACTTTACAAACGTGCAGCCACTACATTAGCCCCACACCTATTAAAGATGTACGAGGCCAGTCTTGAGAAAGGAGAACTCCCCATAGATCAGCGAATAGCCACCATAGTGGCCATCCATAAACCTGGCAAACCACCCTCAGATTGCGCTTCCTACCGCCCCATTTCTGTGATAAATGCAGAGGCCAAGATCTTGGCCAAAGCACTGGCCAACAGATTAACACCCCACTTAACAAAACTGGTACATCCGTACCAATCTGGATTCATGCCGGGAAGAAACACAGCTCTGAACCTCAGACGTCTCCACAATGTTCCGAGCTGTAAAAGCACTGTCCAAGAAGAGGCCGCTATATTATCTCTCAATGCAAAGATCGCCTTCGACTCCATCGAATGACCCTTTCTCTTTGCGGTCCTCCAGCATCTGGGGTTTGGGCCAAAATTCTTCTTCTGGGTTCGGTTGCTATACACTAATCCATTAGCGCATGTAGTGGCCAACGGACGCACATCCAGAGAATTTTCCCTGAGGCGTGGAATGAGACAAGGTTGCCCTCTATCCCCCACTTCTTTTCACACTGGTGCTGGAAACATTGGCAGCCTGGATAAGAATAGGCCCAATTCTACGTGGACTCCCTTGGACACAGGGAGGGGAAGACCGCATATCCCTCTATGCGGATGATATCCTTATCTATATGGCATCCCCTAAACGCTCCCTACATAGACTGTTAAATATATGCGAAATATACGGGGAATGTTCTGGATACAATTAATTTGGATAAATTAGTATTATATGTCCTGCATGGACCCCCCCCCCCAATATTACCCACAGGCTGCGCATTAAAAATAGTATCAGATAGTTTTAAATACCTAGGGATACATATCATGTCTGATTTGGAAGACTGTATGGTAAGAAACCTCCAGGGCCCGCTGCAAAGACTGCGACGGGATGCCAAATATTGGCAATCATTGCCCCTCACTCTACTAGGTAGAGAAGCAGTTTTTAAAATGATGGCGCTCCCTGGATTCTTTATGCACTTCACAACACCCCATTTTGCGTCCCAGAATCATATTTCAAAGGAATAGACTCCAAGGTAACCAAGCTCTTGTGGGACGGTAGACCTGCTAGGATAACCATGACTAAACTGGTCAGGAGCTGGTACAACAGCGGTATCGCACTCCCAAATGTCCAACTATACTACTGGGCCTCAGAATTGGCTGTAATAAATAAATGGCTCCACTCGCCCCCAAATTGACCCTGCTTACCGACTAGACAGGCAGACCCTGGGAGTGGGTGGAATCAATCGAGCACTCTACAACCCAAAGCAGAATATGAGCCTTCAGGGAAACACCGCGCACACCGTCCAACTATGGCATGCGGTGACGCGGCATTTGGGTTGGAGCGACAAGTTGACACAACTTACCCCGCTATGGGACACAGGCAAACTAGGTAAATTGGGCAATAGTGAGGGATTGAGGCAATAGGACGCAATAGGAATTTCACAAGTGGGAGACCTTTGGAAGGCGGGAAAACCCATCACGTTCGCCCAATTGCAAGAACAGTATGAACTGGCGCCCACTGAAATATTCCAATACCTACAGGTCAGACACACATTAGAAGCGGTTATACAGCCTGACTCGAACCTACCAGAAATATCTCCATTAGAGGATAGACTCCTCACGGAATGCATGGACAAAAGGGCCATTTCACTCACGTATTGGGAAATTGTTAATAACCAGTTAGACCCCAAACAGCCATTGCGAGACAAGTGGCAAGCTGACGTAGGCGACTTAGACAAATCCGACTGGCAGGAAGCGATAGAATCCCCGAGGGTAGTGGTGGTATCCTCTAGGTTATGTCTCCTCCAACTTAAAGTGCTCCACAGAACATATTTTACCAGAACAACACTACACAAGCTAGGGAGGATCACTGACCAATCCTGCCTACG
The DNA here is from genome assembly GCF_964204655.1 of Triturus cristatus. Lineage (NCBI taxonomy): Eukaryota > Metazoa > Chordata > Amphibia > Caudata > Salamandridae > Triturus > Triturus cristatus. The sequence goes on along the minus strand of NC_140593.1, from coordinate 311,993,853 downwards.
ACAATGCGGTGATATAGGCACCTTCTACCACACACTATGGGACAGCCCAGTAATTCAACGATACTGGGAAGCAGTGATGAACACAATCACATGGGTCAGCGGCGGCCCGGTACCACCAGCGCCCAAGCACTGTCTCTTAAATATCTGGGAACCCACAGACCTAAACCACGCAGCCCAAGCTTGGGCATTCCTGGTTATGGTAATGGCAAGGCCGAATATTGCCAGCTTTGGGGGGGCGTGTACCGCCCCAGTCCTAGGAGACTAGTGCAAAGATATGGATTTTGCCGTGGCGCTGAGAAAGCTACATATGTTCATAGATTTTGTACTCAAAAGTGGGAGCGGGAGCGGGTATGGGGTAAATGGAATACATATAGGGGCGGTATCTGTACTCCGCCTACTATAGTCCCAGTTTCTGACGAGGATGCTTAACAAAACTACTGTCCATCTATTGCTATGTCATAAGATGTTTCTACGTCAAATTGCTAAAATATGTTCTTGCTAATGTGTACCAGAAAAATACGATTGAATGGAACCTTCAAGATGTAATGTTCTCACTGCAAGTCTTGTTTTCAATAAATAAAAAAAAGAATTACATTGCACAGTGCACTTTTTTCACTCGAATGACTGTATTAAAGTTTGGAATGGCTTCAAATGCCTTTAAAAGGTTTAACGATTAAGCTGATGTTCATGGGTATTGGATGATGACCAAGACGTATCCATGTCTATAGGATACATTATGAGCCTCCACTTTTTATAAACAAAGTCAGTCCAACCTGTATTTATTGCGTTACATTGATCCTGGTTTGCAGCATGTTATTGGTTTGTTGAAATGCTTTTATGGTTTTTAACCGAAATAAAGCTAAATGAACTGAACTGAATTACAGTATTTTTGTTTTATTTTAGCACTATTCTCACATTCTTACTGTACATTTCATTGCCACTTTGGGGTTCTGTCATGAGCCCTGCTGGACAGTGAGTTGGAGTTACTGGTCAGCAGCGGAGGGGGTCTTTTGTGATGTTTACTTGACTGCTCCCTTTCTATGTACATTTTAAATGTAACATTGCATATTCTGTTTGTTATTTATCTTGTTCTCACTGTTTTCTCAATCTCAATCTTGTACTGAGCATTTCACATTTTTACTTATTTGGATTACTGTTGGTCACATCTGTCAATATAAATGTTCAACTTCTCCATTACAGACATAACTCCGCAAAACTATAATATTTGACTTTTATCAGCAATGCTAACTAACCCCAAAAGCAGTGTTCTACTAGAAGTCACACAAGGGCAGAATCTGAATAATCTGACATTTTGAAAAAGTAAATATATTCAATAAAACAATATTCAAAATGGAACATTATATTAACCTATCCTTGTCTGCAAGAGCAGTTATATCATACCACAGAGTATCAATAAACCACATGGTCATTTTGCCAAGCAATCCTAGTTAGATATGCTGCTTTCTTTTTCTCGGGTCCCAGACAGCACAGTAGTAGCTACGTGGAGAAAATGGACAAGTAAACTGTAAATCTCTCTCCTAATTTACCTGGAAATGAATCACATTAGAAGCACACACACCTGCCAGTGATGATCAAGGTAGGCTTTTGGGTTCCTCTCACCTTTTGGCCTATGTTAGCACATACACAAGACATGGCATCTGAACTAGTGGTTTTAGAAGCTTTTATTAGAAGCTTAACTAGTACAGAATAAACAAAAAACAATGGCAGAAAATATCATGACTTATTATGGCAACAAAAAAGAAATAGAGTATAAATTATTTAAAAAGTACAACATGATATTATTGGTATTTCTTCATCCTGGAAAGTGCTTATTGTTACAGCCTCCAAAACTAAAGCGCAACCAAATAAATCCAGGGAAGCTGGGTCAGACAATATCCCTGTAAGTATATGATTCCAAAGAAATATTTTTATAGTCTTATTTAGAAGGAAAAGGTGCAAAATTAAAAAATCTTCTAGAAACTAACTCCATGAACTCACTGCTTAGCCATCATTACTTAGAGCGTGATCTCACAGCATATAATATGGGACAGAACACATCAAGAGAAGCGTGCCCTCTTGACATGGGCTATCTCAGGGAATCACTCTTTTGCCTGTATATTCTGCCATTAGACCACGCACCTTATTACTATGTGTAAGTTTACATCATGGTTCTACTTTAAACAGTGCTTGCAGATGTATTAGCTTTTTTTTCCCCTTCAAGTCCAGTCTGGCGCTCTGACAGCTGCCATGTGATTTAGGTATTACTAGGTAGCACCCAGTGTGTATTTTGTGGGGAAAGGCCACTACAAAGCGGCCGTTTCCACGCATAACTTAACCACGCATGCATTACAACACATGCTTGGTTACAACGAAAAGCCTTTACCACGCATACCTTTACTACGAGGTACGTAGTAAAGGCATGTGTGTTAAAGGCTACAAATTAAAAAGGGGGCTTTTGGGGGTACCCCCCCCCCAAAAAAAGCATGAAAAAACAGGGGGCTGGGGGGGTTCCCCCCCAAAAAACATACCTGTTGAAGTTTCTATGTGGAGGCAATCAGGAGGCAATCGGCGTTGTTAGAGGAAACGGACAATTCTGTTTCCTCTTAACGACGTGCGACGTCAACACGGAAGAACATTGAGAAAAACCGACGTGGAGAGGTAAGGGGAATTTAAGATTTAAAAGAAAAAAAACAGGGGCCCGATTTTAGGGTTAAGGGCAGGGGAGGGGTATTTGTAAGAAGGGTTTTTGTGTGTCTGGCAATAACCTTTATCAAGAGTATGCCCTTACCATGCATGAATTTACAACGAAAATCGTTGTAAAAGTATGCACGGTAAAGGAATATTCGTGGTAAAGGTTATGTGTGGGAAATGCATTCGCGTTGTAACGCATGCGTGGTAAAGGCATGCGTTGCAACGGAATGCGTTGTAACATCATACAACCATTTTGTGCTATGAGCATTTTTGCCGATTCAGTTGTGGTATTACTGGGGTTATTGCTAACTGAGGGCCTTTATATTGTCCTTCAGATTACGTGTGATTCTGTCTGCCTACTAATTCCAATTTATGGTGGAAATTCAAAATGGGGAAAATGAGTGTGTTTATTAATACCATGGTTCATGACTGCTTCTGGTCCCACTTAGGCTGTTAGTTATAAGGGTATTGGTATTTATCATTTCAATTCACCTTTGAGTGGTTATGCCCTTCATGCATTGATGATGATCCTTTTCTGTGATTTGGACAAATTACAACAGGTTTTATAGTAGCGAGTAGATAATTATTGGAATTATTGGCATTTTGTCTATCTAATTCTCACAAAATAGCTAACTTGGGTATTCTCCTTAATATTTATTTTTATGAGCACTTTAGATTAAAAATTATTTTTTGGAGGGGGGCTGCGTGGCCCCCCTTCTAAGGCCAATTATGGCCACGGAGACCCTATCCCCCGGGGCCAGCCTTTCCATTTTTTTTTAAATGTATTATTGGGGAGGAGGACCACATGGCCGCCCTCCCAGGCCACTTCTGGCCCCAGGGACCCTATCCCCCGGGGCCGGCCTTTCCTTTTTTTTTTTAATATATTTTTTTTTCTCAGGTGTGGCCCTCGTCCCAGCCCGCAGCGTTGGGGACCGTGGGGGGAGCCCCAATGCACCCACGGTCTCTGCCGGCTCCCCGCGTCCTGCTGGAGCCAGCATTGCTTTTCCACAAGGGGAGCTGCTGACATTCAACCCCCCCTTGTGGAAAAGCAATCCTGCTTTGTTTCGTTGAAGCGAGAGCAGGTTTCCCTGCTCTCGCTTCAAATGAAGCAAAGCAGAGTTTGTAATGACAGGGCGGGAGCCACACGGCTCCTGTGGGGTGGTGGTCCCCAGGGCCTGGGGGTCCGTGACAGACCCCCAAATTTAAATTTTGAGTACCCCGGGGAGGTGGTGGTCCCCGGGGCGTGTGGCAGTTAATTAACAGTGCCCCCGGAACCTGGCCCACCGGAGGCTTTTTTAAAACAAAGCGCGGGAGTTCGCGCTTCATTTTTTAAAAATATAATTTCTGCGGGAACACGATTTCCGCCGAAATTATTTTTAAAAAATGCTTTTTTGGGCCCGGGGGGTCCTTGTGGGACCCCCTAAGCAGGCCTAGAGGGTCAGGGTGTTTCTACCCTGCCCCCTTTTATTGTTTTGTAACCTCTTTTTTCTGTTTTCTTGTGACTCGGTTCTACCTGGTTTAGAGTGTTGGAAGCCAATTAGAAAGAAGCTTGTGGTCGGGAGGGTTCGCGAACCCTCCTCGGCCACAGATATCAAAACTCTCTTTCTAATTTCTCAGGAACTACTGAATGAATTTACACCATTTAACAAAAAGGGATATTTCTTAACCAAGACCTACCTTTTTGCCAAATTTGGTGTAATTCTGTTCAGCAGTTTGGGCTGTAGCTTTGTCTAAAGTTTCTTATGGAAAATTACATGGGGCAAACACATTTTGGGACCCCCTTTTTTCTCAGCCCCTGCTTGACGAATCACCCCGAAACTTTCAAGATAGGAGCTGAACAGAACGGGCCACTAGTTTTAAAAATTTCAACCGGCGCCAAAGTTATTGGGAAAAGAAAATACGCTTTTTGAATAGAAACGAGGTCCTAACTATAACTACCTACTGGCAACCGCCAGTAGGTAATATATATATATCTATATATATATGTTTTTTTGCAAAGCATTAATTTCAGTTATTCATTGTTTAACAATAACATTTAGTGTTCCTTTAGAAGCTTTTGCTTCTACAGACTAATTGCTAGAATCTAAAAAGACTGCCCTTGTGAGAGATGGAATACAATACTTGCATCCCTTATGCCAAGGACGAGCTTCCCTCATCCAGCACAGCCCACAGTCTTTGGCACGATGAATTATGCAGGATGTTCTTGGAGTGATGAGCCTTCTGGCTCAACAGAATGCCCTCTCCTACTGATACACATCATGGAGTCCCTTCTGTGTTCCTGTTGCATTAGGACTGTGAGAAGATGCCCATGATAGTGATGTGTTCTTGGAACACTATTCTTACAGCCCTCTACACTGGTATGTATGCAGATAAGAAAAATACCTACATAAAATACTATACCACATTAGCTGTAAACGTATGAATGAAAGATGCACCATCATAATATGTACAAAACGTAATCAATATTTAAATATATGTGTGTGCTCAAAACAGCAATACAGCGAAAGGTGCCAGGCACCCTAGGCCATAGGCCTTAGGCCATACAGCATAGATCTAAGGCCAGAGGTCACACAAAACATAATATTGTGCATACACATCACAATATTACGGAAGTGGTAGGAAAGGGTGGGGCATGGGTCCTTGCAGCAGCTGTGGTGCAAGGGGAGACACTATACACTGGAGCCTTATCGAGCTGCGCCCAATGTGTTTTTATGTTGCCATGTACCACACAGGTGGTGGCATCAATGGAGAGCCCTTCATTCCCATCAATCATGACTGGAAAGAGTGGAGGTATTGTTTCCAGGACTGGGCCTCGCTTTGATCTTACCATGCAGCCATGGTTTAGCCTTGACACATAACCTCTAGTGGCAACCATATACTAATGTCTACGAGCCTCCTTTGAGATATACAGTCCAATTAAGAAAAGGGAAAAGGGAAAAGGGAAACGGGCAACAGTATGAAGTGTATTGCACTCCTATTTCAGTTTTGTTTTGGTGGGGATACTGAAAAGTTTTGTACATTCAACATTTATGTTTCCCTCTGCAGAAACCCATACACTTACATCCACATTCTACTATGTAAACACACTTACTCATGCCTGAAGCAGATTTGGGCATACATGCAGGGAGGGAAACAATTTGTAAAATGGTTGAGAGTACCCACAAATCTGCCGGTGTGTGGGAGTTCATTCCATTTTCCATGGCTACACCCCCATCGACATGCCCATATTCGTGCCCCAACCCTAAATATATTCAAATCCGACTACAATGGACATTTTTGGAAAAGTCATACCCTGGACTTTTAAAATATGCAGCTGTGTCATACTGGTGGTTAATTGTGCACTTTGCAAGCACTAAATAACAAACATGCAAATGCAGAAATGCACAAGTATAACAGAATGTACACATTTGTAGGTGCTGTTAAACACAATTTATTTTCATTCCCGATTCTTTGAAAAAGGGCTGGACTTGTATGGTCATAAAATACTGTTTTTGTAAACAAAAGCTGTACTTTGGTGAACAACAATATTTTAAAACCATTTTCAGAGAGCGCAATTAGCAGAATAAAATGAAAAGACTACACACATTTTAGGCGTGGACTATACAAATTAGGCTACCAAGTACAGTATGTGTGTTTAAAGGTGAGCTCAATGTTCTTAACAACAGAGTCTTCACCAGGTTTCCATGTGTTTGTTGCACAATTGAGTTTAAAATGAACACTACAATTCCTGTGGTCTGGACGCTGCAACCACCATGTACGATCTCTGACCCAAAACTGGCAAGGGAATAATCAGAAATAGGCTAGAAGAAGTCAGGTTTAACATGCTTTTTAAACGTCACAACTGCTAAATGTCATGTTATATCATATAATTGACCGTATACTCATTCCTCCATTCATTTATATAAATTAGTCATCAGAGAGCTATTCTTCTCCGGTGCATCTGCATCTCTCTAGGTTGGTCCTTCCACATCTGGCTAAGCTATCTGCATACAGCTGACCAGGGTCTCAGCTCTGAGTCCTCCTCCCACGATGTAGGAATGACGAGAAGCTCAAACCCAATTACCAAAATGCATTGATCCATGAATACTTGTTGCGAGCTCTGAAAAGGTAGTCACGGCCTCACACACATTTTGAACCTGTTGCTCTTATTGTTATTATGTCTGATTTGTAGAGTGCATGGCTACCTATACAAGCATTGGCATAGCCAATAGGACTCGCCTTTGGGGCCTTATAAGTGTTTAGGCAGAGCTATTGACTTTGCCAATGTGTTTAAGCTGTGCTGTAGAGAAGTGTGGCTGCTGTGCAGCATGCTGAAAAGTTGTAATAAAAAAGTGCCAGAAGCATTTTTGTTACCTTATATATGACCAAGAAGGCATTATGTCCAAACGAACGACCATATTAAAAAATGTATGTACAATAAAAAATGTCCTCATTTTTCTTTTGTTCTTGCAATGCTTGTTAAAGTCTTTTTTTGAGGGGGCCTAAACAATTGGAGGTTGAAGGTTGCGAACTAGTACCTGTATTATAACACTAGCAGCGGCCAGACGCTAGGGGAGAATCAACAGAGGGCAGATTCCAAGAGCAGGCTGAGGTGGTGTTGAGTGATGTTGAGGTGGTAGTGGTGGTGGTGGTGGTGGTAGTGGTGGTGGTGGTAGTGGTGGTGGTGACTGGTGCTGAGATGATGCTGAGGTGACGCTGAATTATACTTATGTCTTGCTGAGTGATGAGGATGTGGTGGTGTACTATTGCAAAGGCGATGCTGAGTGATACCGATGTGGTGTTGAGTGATGTGGTGGTGCTGAGTAATGCTGTGGTTGTGCTGAGTGATGCTGTGGTGGCGCTGAGTGATATTGTTGTGGCCCTGAGTGATGCTGTTGTGGTGCTGAGTGATGCTGCGGTGGTGCTGAGTGATGCTGTGTTGGTGTTGAGTGATGCTGTGTTGGCCGTGAGTGATGCTGTGTTGGCTGTGAGTGATGCTGTGGTGTTGCTGAGTGATGCTGTGGTGTTGCTGAGTGATGCTGTGGTGGTGCTGAGTCAGTGAAAGAGAGTCAGTGAGAGAGTCAGTCAGTGAGAGAGAGTGAGCCAGTCAGTGAGAGAGAGTAAGCCAGTCAGTGAGAGAGAGAGTGACTCAGTCAGTGAGAGTGAGTCAGTCAGTGAGAGTGAGTCAGTCAGTGAGAGAGAGTGTGAGAGGGAGTTTGTGAGAGGGAGTTTGTGAAAGGGAGTCTGTGAGAGGGAGTCTGTGAGTGGGAGTGAGAGTGTGTCTGTGAGAGAGTGTCTGTGAGAGAGTGTCTGTAAGAGAGTGTTAGAGCGTGTCTGTGAGAGTCTGTGAGAGAGTGTGTGTGTGAGAGTCTGTGAGAGAGTGTGTGTGAGTCTGTGAGAGACTGTGTGTGAGAGTCTGTGAGAGAGTGTGTGTAAGAGAGAGTCTGTGAGAGAGTGTCGATGAGAGAGTGTCGATGAGAGAGTGTCTGTGAGAGTCAGTGAGAGTGTCTGTGAGAGAGTGTCTGTGAGAGAGTGTCTGAGAGAGAGTCTGTGAGAGAGAGTCTGTGAGAGTGTGAGAGTTTGTGAGAGAGTGTCTGTGAGAGTCTGTGAGAGTCTGTGAGAGTCTGTAAGAGTCTGTAAGAGTCAGTTTGTGAGAGTCTGTGAGAGAGTGTCTGTGAGAGAGTGTCTGTGAGAGAGTGTCTGTGTGTCTGTGAGAGTGTCTGAGTGTGTCTGTGAGAGTCTATGTGAGAGAGTGTCTGTGAGAGAGTGTATGTGAGAGAGAGTCTGTGAGAGTATGTGAGAGTCTGTGAGAGTCTGTGAGAGAGTGTCTGTGAGAGTGTCTGTGAGGGAGTGTCTGTAAGTCTGTAAGAGAGTGTCTGTGAGAGTCTGTGAGAGAGTGTCTGTGAGTCTGTAAGAGAGTGTCTGTGAGAGAGTCTGAGAGTGTGAGAGTCTGTGAGAGAGTGTCTGTGAGCGTCTGTGAGAGAGTGTCTGTGAGAGTGTGAGTCTGTGAGAGAGTGTCTGTGAGAGTCTGTAAGAGAGTGTCTGTGAGTCTGAGAGAGTGTCTGTGAGAGTCTGTGAGAGAGTGTGAGAGAGTCTGTGAGAGAGTGTATGTGAGAGTCTGTGAGAGAGTGTCTGTGAGAGTCTGTGAGAGAATGTCTGTGACAGAGTCTGTGAGAGAGTGTCTGTGAGAGAGCCTGTGAGAGAGTGGCTGTGAGTGTGTCTGTGAGTGTGTGTCTGTGAGTGTGTCTGTGAGAGTGTGTCTGTGAGAGTCTGTGAAAGAGTGTCTGTGAGAGAGTGTCTGCAAGAGTCTGCGAGAGAGTGTCTGTGAGAGAGTGTCTGTGAGAGTCTGTGAGAGAGTGTCTGTGAGAGAGTGTCTGTGAGAGTGTCTGTGAGAGTCTGTGAGAGAGTGTCTGTAAAAGAGTGTATATTAGAGAGTGTCTGTGTGCCTGTGAGAGTGTGAGAGTGTCTGAGAGTGTGTTTGTGAGAGTGTCTGTGAGAGTGTCTGTGAGAGAGTGTCTGTGAGAGAGTGTCTGTGAGAGTCTGTGAGAGAGTTTCTGAGAGTCTGTGAGAGAGTGTCTGTGAGAGAGTGTCTGTGAGAGAGTGTCTGTGAGAGTCAGTGAGAAAGTGTCTGTGAGTCTGTAAGTGTCTGTGAGAGTCTGTGAGAGAGTGTCTGTGAGAGTGTGAGAGTCTGTGAGAGACTGTCTGTGAGTTCAGCTCTACCAGAAAAACAGAAGCGCGAGACGGTGTGCAGTCAGCTGAGTTTTCTCCAACTTATAGTCCACTATTGTTTTCGTATCCATCTGTTGAAAATGTCATAATTTGGTTTATATGGCTGGCTAGTTTTTCAATATTGCATACCCTAATATAAACGCTGAAAGGAAAAATGAACAGTTCGACTACGCGTCATTTGGCAAACACAGCATCATGTGTCAGTGAAAGAGAGTCAGTGAGAGAGAGTCAGTCAGTGAGCGAGAGTGAGCCAGTCAGTGAGAGAGAGTAAGCCAGTCAGTGAGAGAGAGTGAGTCAGTCAGTGAGAGTGAGTCAGTCAGTGAGAGTGAGTCAGTCAGTGAGAGAGAGTGTGAGAGGGAGGGTGTGAGAAGGAGTTTGTGAGAGGGAGTCTGTGAGAGGGAGTCTGTGAGTGGGAGTGAGAGAGTGTCTGTGAGAGAGTGTCTGTGAGAGAGTGTTAGAGCATGTCTGTGAGAGAGTGTGTGTGTGAGAGTCTGTAAGAGAGTGTGTGTGAGTCTGTGAGAGACTGTGTGTGAGAGTCTGTGAGAGAGCGTGTGTAAGAGAGTCTGTGAGAGAGTGTCGATGAGAGAGTGTCGATGAGAGAGTGTCGATGAGAGAGTGTCGATGAGAGAGTGTCTGTGAGAGTGTCTGTGAGAGAGTGTCTGTGAGAGAGTGTCTGAGAGAGAGAGTCTGTGAGAGAGAGTCTGTGAGAGTGTGAGAGTTTGTGAGAGAGTGTCTGTGAGAGTCTGTGAGAGTCTGTGAGAGTCTGTAAGAGTCTGTAAGAGTCAGTTTGTGAGAGTCTGTGAGAGAGTGTCTGTGAGAGAGTGTCTGTGAGAGAGTGTCTGTGAGAGAGTGTCTGTGTGTCTGTGAGAGTTTGAGAGTGTCTGAGTGTGTCTGTGAGAGTCTCTGTGAGAGAGTGTCTGTGAGAGAGTGTCTGTGAGAGAGTGTCTGTGAGAGTCTGTGAGAGAGTGTCTGTGAGGGAGTGTCTGTGATAGAGTGTCTGTGAGAGTCTGTGAGAGAGTGTCTGTAAGTCTGTAAGAGAGTGTCTGTGAGAGTCTGTGAGAGAGTGTCTGTGAGTCTGTAAGAGAGTGTCTGTGAGAGAGTCTGAGAGTGTGAGAGTCTGTGAGAGAGTGTCTGTGAGCGTCTGTGAGAGAGTGTCTGTGAGAGTGTGAGAGTCTGTGAGAGAGTGTCTGTGAGAGTCTGTGAGAGAGTGTCTGTGAGTCTGAGAGAGTGTCTGTGAGAGTCTGTGAGAGAGTGTGAGAGAGTCTGTGAGAGAGTGTCTGTGAGAGAGTGTCTGTGAGAGAGTGTCTGTGTGTCTGTGAGAGTGTGAGAGTGTCTGAGTGTGTCTGTGAGAGTCTCTGTGAGAGAGTGTCTGTGAGAGAGTGTCTGTGAGAGAGAGTCTGTGAGAGTATGTGAGAGTCTGTGAGAGTCTGTGAGAGTCTGTGAGAGAGTGTCTGTGAGGGAGTGTCTGTGATAGAGTGTCTGTGATAGAGTGTCTGTGAGAGTCTGTGAGAGAGTGTCTGTAAGTCTGTAAGAGAGTGTCTGTGAGAGTCTGTGAGAGAGTGTCTGTGAGTCTGTAAGAGAGTGTCTGAGAGAGTCTGAGAGTGTGAGAGTCTGTGAGAGAGTGTCTGTGAGCGTCTGTGAGAGAGTGTCTGTGAGAGTGTGAGAGTCTGTGAGAGAGTGTCTGTGAGAGTCTGTGAGAGAGTGTCTGTGAGTCTGAGAGAGTGTCTGTGAGAGTCTGTGAGAGAGTGTGAGAGAGTCTGTGAGAGAGTGTATGTGAGAGTCTGTGAGAGAGTGTCTGTGAGAGTGTCTGTGAGAGTCTGTGAGAGAGTGTCTGTAAAAGAGTGTATATTAGAGAGTGTCTGTGTGCCTGTGAGAGTGTGAGAGTGTCTGAGAGTGTGTCTGTGAGAGTGTCTGTGAGAGTGTCTGTGAGAGAGTGTCTGTGAGAGAGTGTCTGTGAGAGAGAGTCTGTGAGAGAGCGTCTGTGAGAGTGTCTGTGAGAGTCTGTGAGAGAGTTTCTGAGAGTCTGTGAGAGAGTGTCTGTGAGAGAGTGTCTGTGAGAGAGTGTCTGTGAGAGTCAGTAAGAAAGTGTCTGTGAGTCTGTAAGTGTCTGTGAGAGTCTGTGAGAGAGTGTCTGTGAGAGTGTGAGAGTCTGTGAGAGACTGTCTGTGAGTTCAGCTCTACCAGTAAAACAGAAGCGCGAGACGGTGTGCATTCAGCTGAGTTTTCTCCATCTTATAGTCCACTATTGTTTTCGTATCCATCTGTTGAAAATGTCATAATTTGGTTTATATGGCTGGCTAGTTTTTCAATATTGCATACCCTAATATAAACGCTGAAAGGAAAAATAAACAGTTCGACTACGCGTCATTTGGCAAACACAGCATCATGTGTTTCTTAAAATAAAGCAGTCTAGCCGCTTTAAGTCACTAATTTACATTTAAACACAGATTGTGGGTCACTGTCATCCAATATACTCCTTTTATAATCCTTAAAATTATTTTGCATTTTAACTGTTGATAAAACGCCGATGTTTGCTGCAAGATCTTATACTGCTCGCCAGAAACAGCGCCTTAAAAGCAGGCACTGAGTCACGGCGCTGTGAATCTTTCTGCCAACAGTTTTACTATGTGTCATTTTGTTTCTAGAGAGAGTTTGTCTCTGTTCTCCAAATACATAAAATGTAGTCAGCTCCTGTCTGTATTCTGACGAGACACTCTATGAAAATGAGTCGTTCCTTAGCCATGAGGCAACTGACAGAAAACATGTCTTAATGTGCTGAGTCTCATTGTAAATTGCAAGGGCAAAGATCACCACAGTTTCTTTTAACAATCTGCCTGCAGATTAACACAACTAACAGAAGCGGAAGCAAGCACATTTAGTGGATAACGTGTGTCAATTATATAAACAACCAGTGCATTCAACAGTGTTAATAAATGAGTTAAAAGCGTCTATTTATTTTTCAGTTCTACCGCACCCAGGAACCTTTTTTCTTTTTATTAGAAGTTGACATTGGAGGTGACAGAAAAAGCAGCTCGTAAGATTTTCAAATGAAATAGGCACCACAGACTGAAAGTGAGTGAAGTCAATGCCTCTCCATAAAATTATAAGGGCAGGAGCAGACGAAAGAAATGAGCAACAGCTTGGGAGGGGGGAAGGACAGAGGCAAGAAGAAACAGAGGGGAGGGGGAGGGTCCAGGGATAGATAAACAAGCACCAGAAAATGTCTACTGTCTGAGGCGGCATTGGCTTAGTCGGAAGTGAAGTGCTCCTTGAAGAATTCACATCAGATGCTTCCTAAGTTAAGAATAACAAGTTAACAGAGGAGGGAGGGGGAGAAGGGAGGGGGGAAAAGGGAGGGATAGTGAGAGCAGACAGCAAGGGGGTGTAGGAGCATGATTCACACGCTGGAAGGCTTAATGAGCCATGACAGAAAGGCAGATGGCGGCTGCGCGCGTGCACGCTCATATGCACGCAAGCTTTAGGCCACCAAAAGCCTGTGGCAGCAGTTTGAAAACTCATACACTAAATGTCTCGCACAGCAGCGCATGCGCTGCCTCAGCGATACCTAAAAAGGTTTCCCAGTGCTAGCCTCCTCACTAAGGCAGAGTCAGCCAGACATTTACAGAGGTACCAGAGTTAGCTGCAGTTAAAGAGGTGGAAACATCCGAATTTTAAGCAACTTGCGAAAGCTGTGAGCAATTTACAGTCTCTCAGCGTTTGTGGCAAGTTGTTAGAGAGCTTAGGGCCCAGATATGCAAATGCCACCTTGGTGGGTTTGTTTAGTTCTGAGAACCACTGGCAGATCCTGATGGCTAGAGCAGAGCAAGCCTTTTGGAATGGAGCTAAACATGTGGCCGTGTGTTAGAAAGGCACTTGTGCATATAACATAAGGCCTTAAATTGGATGTGCCATTCAATGAGCAATCAGTGCAGAGTATGTACTGGCTAAGGTAAATCTGGGTGGGTGAAGAAGAAGGCGAGCTGCAGCATTTTGTAAAGTCTTGAGCTTTTTGAACAAAAAATGTCAGCATCTAGATACATAACATTGCTGTAGTACAGTCTGGAGATCACTAGAGCCTGGACCACAGTCCTTTGAACAGGGACTGGCAGACATACCAGAATGTTCCTTAGCTATTTAAGGATACTGAAGCAGGTGGCAGCCACTTTGCTGATCTGGTGACTCATAGACAGCTTGTCATCTAGCTATACTCTGATTTTTTTATCACCTGAACTGGGAAGGGCGGTCATGCCCTAAGTTGATGGCCACAGATGAGGAACCCAGACGTGGGGGTGATTGCCCACCAGCAGAACTTTCGTCTTGTCCCCATTAGGTTTCAGCAAGCTGGTGTTCATCCATGCTGAAACGTGGGTGAGACAGGTGTTGAGTGCTTCTGCATTGCGGTTATCCTTGGAAGATAAGGACACCGCAATTTGGGTATCATCAGCGTACGAGAATAGTGTAAGCCTATGAAGTTCCACAATCTCGACAAGAGGTCTTCAATTGAGATTGAAAAGGATTGGGCTTAGGGTACAACCCTGGGGTACCCCCGAGGCTAGATAGTAGGATTTAGACCTGTGTTGATGTGCATGAAAAGTGCAATTGTAAAGGAAGGATCTCAGCCAGGACAAGGCTGTACCTTCAACTCCTATTACTTTTAGTCTGGAAAACAGAGTGGAGTGGTTCACTGTGTCGAATGCAGCACTGAGATCCAGAAGAATCAGTGGTGCAGCACCGCCCATATCTAGTTGACATAGAAGAAATTCCATGACACCGAGGAGGGCAGATTCAGTGCTATGGCCAGCCCTGAAGCCTGATTGCGAGGGGTGCAGTAGCCCATTTAGTTCGGTGTATGATGAGAGTTGTTGATTGAAGTGTTTCTCCAACACCTTGGCTAGGGTAGGCAAGAGCGAGTTGGGTTGATAGTAAGACCATGTGAGAGGGTCAAGGTTTGGCTTTTTGAGCAGTGGTGTAAGTAAGGCCCACTTCCACGCTAAGGGAAGACTGCCTTCAGACAAGGAAACGTTGGTATGTTGTTCAATGCTTGGCATAGTAAGCTTGCCAATTACTGAAGGGGGCTGTGGTCAAGAAGAGAGCCTGACCTGCTGGCTGGAAGCATTGAGATAAATGACGACATGTCTTATGGAAGAAAGGTATTCAAGATGCAGGGCGCACTTGGAGGAGCTTCTGACGGACTAACAATGGATGTCCCTGAAAAAGTGGCCTGAATGGCGGGTATTTTTTAAAAGAAAAAATCCTAAATGTAATCACATTTTGCTTGTGAGAGTTGAGTAGTTGGGGAGGTAATAGCATGATTAGAAAGATTATTTACTACCCTAAAGAGAGTTTTAGGGCAGTTTTTTTGCTGCAACAATTTCACCTTAGTAAAATTTTGCTCTGGCAGTATGGCATTTTTTCATTTTTTTTTTTTTAAAGCCAGCCTGTATCTTTGTTTATCGTCATTATTGTAAGTTTTCCTCTATTTTCTTTCCAGCCCTTTACACAGTTTTTGTTTTGTAATGAGTCATTGTACCATGGGGCAGGGGTATGGCTTCTATGATGCTACCAACTTGTGGTAGGGACTAAAACATCAAATGAAGATCTTAGCCAGGAATCTATGATGCATGTGTCTGAGTCTACTCAGTGACTCAGAATGGGGCAATTAGCTTCGATTTGGGAATTAAGGGAAGGGAGGTCCAGCTTTGACCAGTTCCTGCCAGTGGATATCATCTGGTTGTCTCGAGTTCAAGCCTCTGGTAGAGCAGGGAGAAAGAATAGGACTGCGAAGGGGTCGGACCATGGCAGGGGAATAGGCTGGTCAGTCTGTAAACCACTAAGGTTAGTAAATATAGTATCCAGCATGTGACCAGCTACATAAGTGGGGAATTCATGATAAGCTGGATGTTAAGAGCAGCAAGATTCACAGACGAAGTGGTGCTACAAGTCACATTGTCAAAATGGATATTGAGTTTGCCCGAGAAAATGAAGTTGAAGTTGAAAATGAAGTTGGCACACTTAAGAAAGTGATGAGATCACTTCTGTAATGCCAAAGCTCCTCGGTGGGTGATTACAAGGACTCTGGAAAAGGCGAAGTTCTGAGCAAGTGATAGTGAAATGGAAAAAGCTTCACAGTCAGAGATTGACAACTTATCAATTTTGCATGCAAAGTGTTCTGTGAAAATGACGGCAATACCACCACCTTTTTTGATTTTCGCTGTCCATTCTCAGAATTTGATAGGAAGAGGGCAAAGCTGCAATCACGGCTGGCCCTAAGGCATTATTTAGCCAGGTTTCTGTTAGAAAGACTGCATCGGGTCCGTGATCTTTCTTGCCTGGCATATTTTTATTTTTTTTTTATTCTTTTTTATTGAGTTTTATTAGCATGTAAGCAAAACATACAATGGCAACATGTAAACAAAGTACAGGTCATGGCACAACAACATCTTTCATCCAGCATGCAATAACATGCCATTATACTGACATTTCATCATACCCGGTGTTGCTTTGAAATAAAAAAGGCTAAACAGCTTGGTGCGATTGTAAATATTCAATTAAGTATGTCCAGTAGGAGGAGGAGCCTAGCGCGCAACCAAGATGGCCGCGTAGGTGCGAGGCTCCCGAGGACCTCCGCGACCTCCTGCATTAATCCTGACTATATCCTGTCCTAGATGAGGGGACTGTGTCTGTGAGCCCGAGCTGAGGTGACACCCGTTTTCCGTTTCCAAATCGGACCTCGGACACCGGCGGGAGCACCGATTGAGGTTTGCGGCCTTCTCCACGCCGGCCCCCCGGATTGGAGTAGTGGGGCGATCCGGAGACAAAGTGAACAACAGCGGCGGGCAAGGCTGGGCGACTCGCGTACCCCGCACTTTCACTTTCGCTTTTGCGCCCTCCTTGCTGACGGGCGAGGTAGGGTTGCGGGGCGGTGTGCGGTGGTGTGGCCTTGCCCGGGTGCCCGGCCGACCCGCCATCTGTGATCCGGCCTGCGGACCTGTGGTCGCCCCCCCCCCGGAGCCCGTGAACTGGTTTGTCGGCCCCTTCGAGGAGATTGGCACGATTTGGGGACTGCAACCATGTCCACAAAGCAAGATGGCGACCGGGCAAAGGTGAAATCGACCCGCCGTGGCACGGCCCATCAGTCCAACAGCATGGACCGCTACACCCTCCAGAAGGGATCTCCTGAGGCGCCGCGTACGTCCCCTGCGGGCCCGACTGATGCTCCTGCTCTGCCCGCGGATCTGACCCTCCGAGACGTCATGGGCGCCATCGCCGAAATGAAGGCCTCGGTGGACCAGCGCTTTGACACTCTGGCGCAGAAGATAGACTCGGTCCCCGTGGATGTGGGCCTGGTAAGGGCCGATTTGTCCAAAACGAATGACCGGGTCGACTCTTTGGCCCACACTACCTCGGGCCTCACTACGGACGTGGCGGCCCTCCAAAAGGAGGTGCGCCGGCTTGGCCAGGCGAGCGCCCTGATGGATCGTCGACTGGAGGATTCCGAGGGTCGGGCCCGGAGGAACAATGTCCGCATTATTGGGGTGCCGGAGGGACGAGAGGAGGAGGCGGCGGATCTGTTTGTGGAGGACTTGATTCTCACCCACCTCCAGCCCCGGGGGGCTGAGTAAACTCTTTGCGGTGGAACGTGCCCACAGGGTCCCCGGAGGAAGACCTAAGGCCGGAGCCCCGCCGAGGCCTCTCATTGCCCGGATTTTCAATTTTCGGGACAGGGACGCTATCCTGCAGACTTCTAGGCTACAAGGACCGGTCAGACTCGACAACATGGACGTCAATTTCTATCCTGACTTTACTCCGGCGGTCCAAAAGCAGAGACTGAGTTTTCTCGGAGTTAAACGTCGTCTACGGGACCTGAACCTTAAGTACGCAATGCTTTTTCCAGCTAAGCTGAGGGTAGAGGTGGATGGCCGCACGCACTTTTTTGATCGTCCCGAGGCGGCCGGGGACTGGTTGGACACTTTGCCCGGGGATCGGGGCCGGGGGGGTGGGGGGGGTGCGGTTGGTGGGGAGGGCCCGCCGGATCAGGACTGAGGGACGAATAGTAGGCCTTGCTCGGGACAATATTATTGTTATCATTGACTGCTCGTGTATTTTCCCCTCCTGTGGAGGTCGTGCGGGGTCTCTTGGGGGCTTTCCCTCCTCCTCTGGGGGACTAGTTAGTTTTTTCATATAAGGGGCGACAGGCACACTGCACTTTGGGGGGGCTGTCTGGGCTCATGCAGGGGTGCAGGGAGGGGGGAGTTCTGTTGGGACGGGTGGGTTGGGGTGGGGTGTTGTTCGTTTTTACCGCAAGGCAAACCCTTTACTGTGTTGGTGTTTTTGAGGTGCTCTTGGGGGGACAAATGATGGCTTCTGTATGTGATGGGGGGTAGGGATTTGACTCTGTTGTCGTGGAACGTTAATGGACTGGGGGATAGGATTAAGCGAGGTGTGGTCCTGCAGTATCTGAAACGAATTTCTCCAGATGTGGTCTTTCTGCAGGAGACACACCTTATTGGTAATTCCTTTCATGCCATGAATCGGCGGGGCTATCGCTTGGTGGCCCACTCGGGCTTCACGTCGGGCTCGCGGGGGGTGGGCATCATGGTTAAGAACTCGCTCCCGCTGGAAATAGATGAGGTGCGCCATGATGAGAGGGGACGTTACACGGTCTTGGTGGGGAGAATGGAGGGCAAAGTAGTCGTTTTTGTATCAGTGTACGTCCCACCGGGGTTACAATCTGCCACTTTTGCGGATCTGGGGCGCCTCCTCCTTGACCTCCCGGGGGGGTTTCTGGTGGTTGGGGGAGACTTCAATGCGGTGGCTTCTGGGACTATGGATCGTTACCCCCCTAGGGACCTCCCCCGGGCACAGGCGTGGCTGCCCGGCCTCTTAGATACATTGGGATTGGTAGACTGCTGGCGACTAAAACATCCCGCGCAGCTGCAGTACACCTTTCATTCGGGTGCCCATGGTAGCCTCTCGCGGCTTGATCATGTCCTTGTCCCTGCGGCCTATGCTGGGAGAGTGGGAGAGGTGCGCCATCTGGCGCGGGGTATTTCAGATCACTCCCCGCTCCTGTTGCATTTTGGTGTCTTCCCGAGGGGGGAGGGCAGGGTAGCTCCAATCAATGCATGGTACCTGCGCGACCCCACTATTCGTGCCGACTTGATTAAATCCTTGCAGCGGTATTTTGAGGAGAATGTGGGGTCTGTCCCTTCGGCTATCTCCCTATGGGAAGCCTTCAAGACAGTTCTTAGGGGGGAGGCCCTCTCCTCTATCTCCCATGCCCGGAGGCGCGATCAGGAGGAGGTGACCCGGGTGGAAGCCGAAATTACTGAACTAGAGGGTGACCTGGGGAGTGGGGTGACGGATGCCGCACTACATGTTCTACACCTTAAGCAGGCGGCCTATAGGGCCCTCGTCACGGAGGCGGCCAGGGGCCTCAGTAGAGAGCAACAGGGGCGACTGTATGATGTGGGTGATAAGGCTGGTAAATTGATTGCGTGGTTGGATAAAAAGGAGAGAGCGAATCGTGTGGTCCCGCTGATCGAGAGAATGGATGGTGTACGTGTTACCGAGCCAGAAGACATTGTCTCCTGCTTCGCGGATTATTTCCGCGAGGTGTATTCCCCGGTTTCTCCCTGCTCGGAGGAGGATTCCCATGCCCTGCTTCGGGACATCGCGCTGCCCTCCCTTTCGGTGGAGGACAGGGAGTCGTTGGAGGCTGCTCCCACCTCGGATGAAATTGCCCTTGCAATACGCTCGGTCGCATCTGGCAAGGCCATGGGCCCAAACGGTATCCCTATCGAGCTGTATAAGCTGCGACCGGATGTGCTGGCACCCCACCTTCGCGCGATGTTCCTGGCGGCCCACTCGCGGGGCTCCCTCCCGCCGGACCAGCGTCTGGCTACAATCGTAGTGATCCACAAGGAGGGGAGACCCCGAGAACGGGTCACATCCTATAGGCCTATCTCGCTCTTGAATGCGGAGCCCAAAATCCTCGCCAAGGTGCTCGCCAACCGGCTGGTCGGCGTGGTGGGCGATCTGGTCCACCAGGACCAGTCCGGCTTTATACCCCATCGCAACACGGCCCTTAATCTGCGGCGCCTGCACGGGGTGCTCGCGCGTGTTCCGTTTGTGCGGGAGCCGGCCATCTTGGCGTCCTTGGACGCCACCATGGCGTTTGATACACTCGAGTGGCCATACATTTGGGCGATGCTGGCGAAATTTGGATTTGGACCGGGATTCATCAGCTGGGTCAAATTGTTGTATTCGGGCCCATTGGCGCAGGTGGTGGTGAATGGACGAGTCTCGGCCCCATTCGCGCTGGGACGAGGCACGCGACAGGGTTGCCCCTTGTCGCCTCTCCTGTTTGCACTGGCCTTGGAACCCCTGGCGGAGTGGCTGCGGTGGCACCCTTCCATCCGTGGTCTCCGTTGGACCCCCGAGTATGAGGACCGCGTGTCCCTATACGCTGACGATATCCTTTTGTACCTCGCCTCCCCGCGTAAATCACTGATTGTCCTGGTTGATGTTTTGCGCTCATTCGGCCGCAACTCAGGCCTTGTCATCAACTGGGCTAAATCATGTGTGTATGTGCTTTCCGGGGAGGCTCCCGTCCTCCCGCGGGACTGTCCGATCCAGATTGCCTCTCAGGGGTTCCGGTACCTGGGTATCTATATCACTCTGGACCCGGAGGCCCGCTACGAGCGGAATTTGCTTCCCCCCCTCCAGCGCTTGAAGGAGGACGTCGCGCGTTGGCGGCGCCTGCCGCTTTCGCCGCTCGGCCGGGCGGCATTGTTTAAGATGATGTCGTTGCCACGCTTCCTGTACGCTCTCCAGAACACTATGGACTTGGTCCCGGCGCGCTACTTCCGTGAGGTGGAGAGTCTACAGCGCCGCCTGTTCTGGGACGGGAGGCCGCGTATTGCCCTGGCGAAGTTGACGCTCCCGTGGTACGACGGGGGGGTTGCCCTCCCGGATATTAAACGGTATTACTGGGCCTCCCAGCTAGCTGCAATTAATCATGGCCTTTACGGGCCCGCCTTAAACCCGGCATTTGAAATGGACAAGATGCTCCTGCCTGGTGGCGACTACAATCGAGCGCTCTACTCTGGCGCGCCCGACCCCCGCCTGACGGGACCTACGCGTGTCATGGTGCGAGTATGGCACGCGGCTAACGCAGCTATGGGGTGGAAGGACCGTTTGACCCGGGCGTCACAGCTATATGCGTCTGAGAGGTTGGGCTCCCTGTGGACCTAGAAGTGGGACACGATCGGCATCAGTACAGTGGGGGACCTCTGGACGAGGGGGGGATTTAAAACATTCGAGATGCTGCAGACGGAGTTTCAGTTGCAGGGCAGTGAATACTTTCGGTACTTGCAGGTCCGCCACGCACTGAGCTCCGTCTTCCCAGACGTCGCCTCCATTCCGGAGTCATCCCCCCTGGAGGATACAGTGCTGGATGGCCATGTTCCGGACAGCACGATCTCCCTCATATACAAAAAACTGATTAATGATCGCTCGGGCCTGCTGACTGGCCTCCGCGAGGCCTGGGTTGCCGATGGGCTGGAGTTGGACGACGAGGACTGGATTTCCGCGGTGGCCTCTCCGAAGGAGGTGGCCATACCGGCTCGCCTTCGCTTCGTCCAGCTAAAGATCCTCCACCGGGTTTACATGACGGGGCCAAGGCTTCCGCGTATGGGCTATGCCGAGGATGGGCTGTGTAAGCGTGGGTGTGGTGCTTTGGCGACTTTTTTGCATATTCTGTGGGAATGCCCGAAGGTGGAGCGATTCTGGCGTGGTGTGCATGAGGTCCTGCGAGTGGTTACGCGTGTCGCGCTGTTGCCTGAAGCGAGGAGATGCTTGCTGAATGTGTGGGAACCAACTGACTACTCGGTTCCGCAGACACGGTGGGTGACTCTGGGATATATGATAGCTAAGCGTGACATCGCGCAGCTGTGGGGGTCCCAGAGGCCCCCGGCGGTGTCGGCCTGGAAAGAACACATGGATTGGTGCATGTTCCGAGAAAAGGTGGTGTACGTGGCGAGAGGTAAGCCTGGGGTGTGGGTGAAAGTTTGGGGCCCCTGGAACGCCTACCGCGGGGGTATTTGTGAGCCACCACTGCTGCCGGCTGCCTCACCAGCTCCGTCCCCCTAGTTGACCCCCTCCCCCGGCCCCGGGCACAGGGTCCCCCAGTCCCTGTTCTCTTCCCGTTCCCCTCTTTAGATTCTTGTGGATGGTTGGGGTCCCCCACTTAAGG
Organism: Triturus cristatus; assembly: GCF_964204655.1. Classification (NCBI taxonomy): domain Eukaryota; kingdom Metazoa; phylum Chordata; class Amphibia; order Caudata; family Salamandridae; genus Triturus; species Triturus cristatus. The sequence goes on along the minus strand of NC_140593.1, from coordinate 311,972,198 downwards.
AGCACGTGCTGTCACTTCGGATTGCGGGTTGCCTTGCGGGTGTGGTTTTTTTTTGTGTTGTTGTGTTTTTATAAAATGAAACCGTATTGCGGGCTCGGAGTCATGTGGCCCACGTCGTTGATACCTCCTGATTTACCTCTCTGCAACGCCAAGAGCCTTTTTTTGTATGTATGTCATATGCTCCTGTCACTCTAGCGGCCGGCCGGAAGGTTGTAGGCCCATACTTGTATATATTTGAGACTGCAATAAACGGTTTCAAAAAAAAAAAAAAGTATGTCCAGTAGTCCCTAGGTTTGGACCCTGTGGGCAACTCCTCCTCGTACGTTTGCAGCGTGTCTCTGCAGTAAGTCAGATCTTGAAGCCAGTGTTTGATCCTTGGCACCATGCTTCCACCCCAACACAATGACACTCGCCTCTTGGCAATCAGTAATGCAATCAAACAGAATTTGCGTTTGTTAGCTCTAATCCCGGGCAGTAAGCCCAACAGACATGTACGAGCAGTGCATTCAAGGTTTGTATCCACCATTTCGCCCAACACAGGTACCACCCTTTGCCAGTATTCAGCCACCGCTCCACAGTGCCACGCCAGGTGTATAAAGTCTGCCGGATCTGTCCCGCAGCGACAACATTGAGCGTACGCCCTCAACCCATACTTATAAAGCCGTGCAGGGGTATAATAAGTCTGATAGAGGTATTTATAGTGCAGCATTCGCAAGTTCCCATTCGGCGTCAACATCCCAGTGATCGCACAGGCCACACCCCAGTCCTCCTCAGTCAAGGGATCCAGCAGGCTACCGTTCCAGCGCTCCATTGCCTTGTGCGTTGTGTCGGCAATGTCTGTCTGTAGCGCTGCATATAGTCTGGACACCAACTTTTTTTCAGTAGGGGTTGTGATCAGCAATTGCAAAGCAGACAAGTGAGGCGGTTCCGCAGGATGCGTTGGATACAATTTCTGCAGCGCCCTCTGTAGCCTATAGTATGTGAACTTAAACAATAGTGTTGGGTTGCTAATGAACGTCAGTTCCTCGTGTGTTTTGAAAGTACCACCTTCATACAAGTCCCCCATGGTGGCCAGGCCTATATGCTTGAGCAAATCCATGCCAACCTTCTCCTGGGTAACTGAGAGTTCAGGATGATGCTGTAGCGGCAATGCCGGAGCATACAGAGGCAGCCTGTGCGCTTTCCCTCCCATAGTTTGCCAGGCTTTATTGGTCGTGTCTATAGTATTTATGTCCCGATTATGCAATGGGGGTCGTTTGTGCGTTATGATAGCACTCAGTGGGACGGGGTGTGCATCCCCCTCTTCGATAGCAGCATGCGTCAGGAATGGAACCGGATGGTACCAAAAATGCGCATACTGCGCTTGTGCGCAGAGATAGTAGAGTAAAAAATCTGGGACCCGAAATCCCCCCTGGGCGTACGGTAGCGTGAGGGAACGCAATTCTATCCTAGCATGCTTTCCCCCCATATAAGGCGGAGGACCATGGCTGAGATCCTGCGAAACACCTCCGCCGGAGGCTTAATCGGAATATTGTTAAAAAGGTACAATAGCTTTGGGAGGATGACCATTTTGACTATGGCTATGCGATCGGCCAGCGACAATGGCAGCTGGATCCAACGCCCTATTTTACCTTCCAGAGTCTCGATCACGCGTCCATAGTTTGTGCGTATCACCACCTCTGGGTCTCGGTGGTACCAGACACCCAAGTATCTCACAGGTTCCGACTGCCATTCCAGCGGAAAATCCACTGAACAGTGGTCTGTAACGTCCGTCAAGGGTAGGATCACCGATTTAGACCAGTTAATAGTGAGACCAGAGTGCTGGCCGAACTGTATATATTCCCGCAACAGTGGGTTCAAGTTCACCTCAGGATCTCGCACATACAGCGTCATGTCATCGGCATAGAGCGAGATGTGTAGTGGTCTTTGCGGGAACTGGAGCGCCGAGTAATGGTGTTTTTGTCTAATTTTGCAAGCCAACGGCTCCAGTGCAATTGCGAATAATAATGGAGACAACGGGCAACCTTGCCGCGTGCCTCTCGCGATTTTGATTGGGTCGGAAACTTATTTATTAACCTTTATCCGTGCCGTCGGCTCCGTGTACAGAAGAGTCACCCATTGCAGGAAAAGCAGGGGAAAGCCCATACGTTGCAATATGGTATATAGATAAGGCCACTCAATAGAATCAAATGCTTTGGCAGCATCTAGTAATACCGCCGCCGCCTTAGTGGTAGGAAGCAAATAATGTGATAGGGCGAAAATTGTCCGAGTGTTGTGGGTGGTAGATCTAGAGGGGATAAACCCCGATTGATCCGGTAAAATCAATTTAGGCATCAGCGGCTGTAGCCGACTGGCGAGTAGCTTAGCCAGGATCTCGGTGTCCACATTAATAAGGGACAATGGACGATACGACTCACATTGCTCCGGTTCTTTGTTCGGTTTTAATAATGCAATCAGCATGGCCTCACGCAACGTAGGTGGCAATCTCTGTTTTTCATGAGCATCCCGATAAATTGCAACAAGATGCGGAGCCAACTGGTCCACAAATGCCTTATAAAATTCACAAGTGAACCCATCTGGGCCCGGGGCTTTCCCATTAGGCAGGGATTTGATCACCTCCGTCACCTCCTCCACCGTGACTGGAAGCGATAAATATTCACGCTGTCTGTCCGACATCCATGCTATTGCTACGTCCTCTAAGTAATCCCTAATCACCTCCGAAGGCTCCGTAGGGCGTGAGGCATACAATGCTTCATATGTAGTCATGAATTCCCCCTGAATGCCCTGTGTGTCGTGCTTTAGCGACCCCGTGGGGTCCCTTACCGCATGCACAGTGTGGGGCCGAGAACCCGAGCAGATCTTAGCGGCCAAGCACCTTCCAGGTCTACCGCCTTCACCATACTGTTGTGCCGTCGTACGTTTGGTTATATATTTAAGCTCATCTTCAGCATAGGATTGATACTCAGACAGCACTTCCCTAATGCTGCCCAGTATTTTTGTGTTATGTGTCCGCTCATAATCCGTCTCTAGGTCTCGTAATCTATCCTCACGTTGTGTCAGCTGGCGCCTAATGTCTTTGAGGATACCTGCAGTAGTGCCCAGGCATACCCCCCGGATAGTAGCCTTAAATGCTTCCCACAGGAGCCCCGGATCATCCACCGCAGGAGCGTTGACGTTGAAATATTCCTTAATGGCCTGATGTATGGTATCCGTATAAACAGAGTCCAACAACGCCCTTGCATTAAACCTCCAGCTATATGGTGGTGGCGTGTAGTGCGGTACATGTAAGGACAGAAACACCGGGCTATGGTCCGATAAAGTTCTGGGGAGGTGAGCAATGGAGCTTGTCCACAGCAGCATCTCATTCGAACCCACCCAATAATCTAGACGAGACCAACTACCATGCGCTGCCGAGACGTGTGTGGCTTCTCTGAGCCCCGTGTGTCTGGCCCTCCAAATGTCTGTTAAGTGTCTGTCTACCAATATATCCCTCAGCTTACCCAGCGCCTTCTTGTGTGGTTCCGCTGATCCATCCGATCTGTCAAGCTGATCATTGAATGCGAGATTAAAATCGCCCCCCCCAGAGCACAGGAATGTCATGGAGTTCACCCAGTGCACGCCATATTGTATGGAAAAAATCAGGGTCATCCACATTCGGACCATATGTGTTCAACAACGCTATTTTCTGCCCCCGTACCACCCCTTTTATAAGAACAAATCTCCCTGCATCGTCCGTAATAGTGTCTTCCACATTGAACTGTACACCCTTTTTAATTAAGATCATGACTCCTCTGGAATGGGACGAATAGGAGGAGCTTTTTATGACCTCTGCCCATCTCGTTCCTACATGACCAGGGGAGGCTGGCGTGAGGTGCGTTTCCTGTAATAAGGCAATATCTATGTGGTGCCTGTCTAAATATGCAAATATCTGCCTTATCTTTCTAGGGTTGTTAAGACCTCTTACATTCCAGGACAGCAAATTTAAGGGTGTAGCGCGCGCTTTCACCTCAGCCATCGGTCACAATGCAAGTTCCAAATGACAGACAGATAATCCGGCACACCATAGTAAACAGAAATAATCAGAAGCAAAAAATTATACGTCCTTATGCAATACTGGAGTTCAGCCATGTTTCTCATGCACCATAACCTGCCTAACATGCCCCAACATTTGTGAGCCCACCCCCCTCCCACTTCAGCAACCCAATCATGCCAAAGCCATACCCCACCCCTACATAACAACCTAGTGTAACTGAAAGTGGGGAACACCCGCTGCGGGGATTCACCGAGAACTCACCACTCCATCCATAAAAATGGATGTGACCAGGAAATCGTTATCCATGCGTGGCATCGCATACACTACCCCTCATGCCCGCTCCACATTTCATGATCTTAAGTAATCTCAACAAGCCCATGCCATGAGTTAACCGCCACTATGTCCACTCCCAAGGCCAGCCAGCGCACTTCCCCAATGTAACTGAAGGATAAGCCAACAGTCCACTCCACCCTACCCTCAATGGCCGTCCCATAGTTAGCTTTGCAAGATGAATCCAGACCGCAGTGCAGACAGCCGGGCAATCAGGTATCATGGCCTAATGTAACGTTCACCCCCAACTCTCGAGTGCAGCGCACAAAGCAGTCATTCCCAGCTCAACCTTCGCAGTTCAGGGAGTCCAAAGCAGGAGGGCCCGACCCTGCCTGGGCCACCGCCGCTATGTACACCATTGTCATTGCACTCCAACCATGTCCGGTCGTCGCTGGAGCTTATCATGCGCCAGCGGAGCGGTCCCCCACAACAGGGCATGCACAGTTCTTACCAGTTCTGGACCACCAGTGCGCAACAGTCGCCTCAGCCCAGATCGGCGTTCATGTCAGACTCCTGGCGCTGCTCTACCTGTCGCCGCTCCTTTCGCTTCCCTCCGAGCTTCTTGAGGAACTCCTGCACCGCCTTCGGCGTCGGGAGGATCGTCTGCCGGCCATCATGTGTCACGCGGAGTCTCGCCGGATAGAGCATGGCATAATCAATATTCAAATCACGGAGCCTCTTCTTCGCCGGGTTGAATTCCTTGCGTGCCATTTGAACCGCCATCGTGAAGTCCGGGAATAACTCCAGCGTGTTGCCTTGGTAAGTGATTTGCCGTTTCTCCCGAGCCAGCCTCAGAATGGTATCGCGGTCTCGATAATTCAGAATCCGGGCGACAATCACACGGGGAGTAGCCCCTGGCTTCGGGCGCGGGGCAAGGGTTCTGTGGGCACGTTCCACTACAAAAATAGCTGAGAGATGCTCCACACCAAACACATCACGAATCAGCTCCTCGATATATGTTTCCATTCTGCCTGTGTTGGTGGACTCCGGAATGCCCGCGACGCGGATGTTATTGCGCCTCGAGCGCGCTTCCAAATCTTCCGCCTTGTTGCGGATAACGTCAAGCAGCTTCTCCATCTCAGTGCATTGCTGCTTCGTGCTATGTGCTTCATCCTCCACCGCTGATATACGGGACTCCGCCTCCTCCAGTCGCAGTCCGTGGCCGTCCAGTTTGGCCGACATGTTGTCCACTCGCAGTGTTATGGTGTCCAACTTGCCGTTAATGTCCTGCAAACTGCGCTGTATTGCCAGCAATACTCCCTCCATACCCGCAGACGCGTCCACAGGCAGCACGGGCACCGGCCCCGGGGTCACTGTCGCCTCTTTCGTGGGTTTTTTGGCATCAAACGGCAACTTGGACTGCGTTTTGTCCGGTTTCCCCATCTCGATGTCGCACAAGTATCACCTCCTGCAGCAGCTGACAGGCCCGAGACCTCGCACCAGATGCCAGTCACCAGGAGCTCACCAGGCCAAGAGGAACTCTCCCCAGTTCGGATCCGCAGTGAAGCTGTCCCCAGTAGGTGCAGTAGGATTGGCGGCCGACCGCCGTCCGGCCGACCATCAGAGACCGAGGAAGCACAGGCCTGGCAGCAGCAGGGCACAGCAGAGGAGCCCCAGCAAGCGGTCCACCCGTGCGCCCCACGCGTGATCTGAAAGGGTCCACAAATGCCACAGCACGACAGTTTCCCCTCACTCCGGGCGCGACTCACATCACACTAAACACGCCTGGACGTAGGATGCATGCACGGGGTAGCTTCCACATGGATGATCTCACTGAAGCCCGGGCCCCGCCTTTCCTCGAAACCACCTCCGCAGGCAGCCGACAGCATTAGGCGGTACAGTCGCCGCCGGCCCGACGCGATCTCCAGCATCCAGCCGCCAACCGCCCACAACAGTCCAACGCGGCAGACGTGACCGTAGGTGGCCTCAGTTTTCAGCTAGCACACGGGGAACCTCGCCGAGGGTAGTCTGCATGCAGGGGCGCATCTGCACAGGCCCCGTACAGCAGCACCGCCAGGTCAGCCCGGGAGGCATCAGCGATCCGATTTCAGGTGGTCATCCCCCACGCCCGCATCATGGACAGTTGGGCGTAACGATGGCATCGGGGTCCGTTATGCTGTGTTTCCTGTACCGCTTCACCCAGCGAGAACGCTCGTGGCAGCCGCGCCGGTCGCCTGGGTCCACCAGCATAGCCCCAACATTTGAGCTCACTGTACCTCGTCACTTGACGATCACCGATATACAATCCGGTAGGGACGAGCCTGCCCAGTCATCTCCCGGGACGCTACACGTCCGCGAGTCTGCAGCCGCAGGGCGCCACCATCTTGGAGACACCGGGCGCCTCGTCCGCTTCTCAGCTTCAACAGCAAGTTACGGGACAAACGCTCGCTGGAGGCCCTCCTTCGGTCGCCGCACCCAGAGCCCCGCTCTTCCGACGTCAGTCTTCATCGGCGGAAGGGAGATACGAGCCCGCCATGCCACTTATCAGGCCGTTATTTGCGCCTGGTCGGCGGAGCTGTCTCACGAGGCAGCCATTCCGCTGTGGGCTCTCTAGCGCCCCCCTTCTTGCCTGACATATTTACACTTGTTTGGCCATCATAAAAAAAGATAGAGCTGGTGAGATTGAAGCAGGCTTAATTCTTCCTTATGAATGGGATTTCTCATCTGTCAAACTTATCTGGATGGAGATGACTATAGCGGCAAGTCTGATCCCCCTTCCCTTACCCTGGATAGTCAAAATCTTAAAACCCAATAGACACATTTAATGGGTCGATGCCTGCTGGAATCACTGATGAGCTAGTTGCAGTGATAACGTCAAGCACATCCTGCGCCTGTCATGTGTGACTTATTCTAATCTGGCCTTGATAAAAACAAATAGAGTAAATCTCGCTTTTACCCCCACGCAAGGATAGAAACTTAACATCTTCTCCCTTTCGCTATAAATTCACAAAACTGCAGGTTTTCTCTTAATCCAGCATGTCCTAGGAAGAACTGCCCCCCTTCTTGATATTATTTCTTCACTTGCTCACATTGTCGCTGTTCAATACCCTGACCTCACTCCTAGAGGTTTTAGTCAATCCTGTTTAACCACGACTAGCATATCAACCACGACTGGCATCACCGTCCTAAAGGGTTTAGAGTTTTTTTTAACATGTTGGGGGCAGGGGGTACTACACTTATGTTCGCAAAGTAAATCCATCTTTTGGCATGGTTTTCCCTATTTTTTTTTAAATCTTAAACTCTGGTAGCAAAGCTGGCGGCCATCTGTGGAAGTGTGAATGTAAACGTGTGACGTCAATCAATCATCAATCAGCATTTGTAAAGCATGGCACAGTCACTGGAGACGAGTTACATCGCCCACAAGAAAATGAAGGCCTTACGGAGCTGGCGGGAAATAAAATGAAGGCCTCCTCATCTCCAAGGTGAACGACAAAATGTCTGTATTAGAGCAAGTGTGTGAACTCTTTATTAGACGTTTAGATAAGGATTGCCAACGTGGTTCGTCCCTCTTTTTTCATGTGCAGTCATATTGCTATATATATTCTCTTTTTCTGCCCAGGTGCCTTTATACCAATTTATGGGTCAACACAAGAGGAGAAACATTCGATCTTGCATATTGCATACTGTTTTGTGTAGGACAAATACGCATGTGACAACTGGCTATTCAATGGAAACTAGTGTTGTTCAGGAGGTGATGCTTCGGTATGTACTGGTCTCCGTGATCTCTCTTACTACTGTAGATAGAGCTGTCAATTAGCTGTATTTCTGCAGGGTACTAGAATCCGACACAGGTGTACTCAAATGATGCACTAACCCACATCTGAAATGTCCACGTCACACTGTTTATGAGTTGGTCACGAAGATAACCACTGCTACAGCCCCTGCTTCTTCCAAGTTCCCTCTTCCAGTTTCCCTCCCATATCTCCTTCCGTGTCCCACCCCCAAAAAGATGCCCCTTTACCCCCCCCCCCCCCCCCTTTACCCGAATTTGATGTTTCATTTGATATCATGTGTCACCATTGCAATGTTTTTATGTTTCCAATAAAGAATTGCGGCATAAAACGAAAGCAAAGATGTTTGCAATGAAAATGGCGGGTCTAATGTTTTGTAAGTCATCTGTAAATGTGCATTAAGGCAGTTTAAGCAGCTCCTTCGTGTACACATCTGAAATGCAACGAATAACCCCGCTTAAATCTAATAAGGAGACAAAGGCATTCTTCCTACAGGGGCTGTAAAAAGAGGAATCAGAAGGCTGCGCTTTAAAGTGCAACATGTTTTCCGGAAATTGCTTTTGGCAGTGCTGGTGATGCTTGGACTTTCTAAGCTTAACATCCCACGCCACGCAACACACTGCCTCTAGATGGCGCCATAGCAGACGTTTACTGTGCATCAACTGTGATGCTTGATGGATTCGGGAGTGTGCTCAAGGGCTGGGTTCGGCAGCAGACTCACAGCAAAGATTTGTGCTGCTGGTTAGTGTACTAACGGTCTTGGCTTGTTGTAAACCCTGCACCTCTGCTCAGATGACGTGTAGGCTAGCCTCCACCATGACCAGACTCCAGTGGCGTCACTAGGGTTGGTGTCACCCGGTGCGGGTAACTCATGGTGTCACCCCCTCACGACTTACCGCATGGACCTCCTCCGCTCCGAGTCCGCCAGTGGACACAGTTGGCAAATAACGGGACCATACAGAATCCTTAGTAACATTTGTAAATGTAGGTCCTATATTTACAAAATGTGCCTGTTAACAACAGTGTGATAATGACTCATTAATCAGGTTGTACAGTGGGCTACCTGCTAGTCAACAGTTTATTGGAATTTATAATATCATAGGTATGGTACTTTGTACTGGTGTGGTGTTCCCACTATCCAGCAACACGATATATCAGTAGTCGAAGTGGAGGGAAAAAAGTAGGGGAACTGTGGGCGGAGAATCAGAGGGCAGGAATAACCCAAGGATTGGATCAGTGGGCGAAGCCAGAGGTGTGGCCAGAATGCACAAACATCCCAATTTTTTGTATTTGTTTGGTTTCACTGCCCAGTTTTATCAACCAATTGATACACATGATTATTTAAGGTTATAATGAGTTATTGACAGTAAAATGTATTCACAAAGTGGGATATGCTTCTAATCACAGAATGTCCCCAAATATGATAAAAAGCACAAGCCATTTGTCTCCGAGCCATGGAGTTTCTGTCATCAGCACTTCTCCCTTTTCCAAAACAGCAGTTCAAACATGAATGGCTAAAAATCCTAGTTTGCAAATGTTTTCTAAATAATAATGGTTCTGCCATATTTGCCTCATAATGCAAGATCTGCAGCATGATCTGACCATTTCAACTAATAAATTGTTTGCAGCTCAAACGTATCAAAAGTTAATAAAAAATGTGACTTGTGTTGCTGCGGAGTAGATGGCAGTTAATAGCTCACTGTTCTATGTTAGGATTTTAACTTATAAACTGCAAGTTACAAAAGGATCTCTGTGACAAAAGCAGTAGCCCACTGTCCTATTTACATTATGTGCACTTTGTGATCTGCATGGTACATGTTCTTTGCAGCAGGTATATTAACCCTCTGAGCTACCTTTCCATGAGTCAAATCTTCCATTAGACAAAATTCCGATCTCTCTCTATGAAGAACATTAATCACCAGAGTCATCATGACATTTTTATTGTTACCGAAAATTGCTGGAGGCCAGGAAGGAGGCTGCAAGCGCTTTTAAAACCATAATAGACTTGCAAAAATGATGCCTCCACCTAAAGTCAGCACCTGGAGCGGTCACACCGGTTGCACCGCCCTAGAGCTGGCCCTTCTCAAGGGTCCTGTGATCTCAGTGACAGGGTCACTGTTGTTCTAGGGTGTGCTGCTTCATAGGCCTGCCCGCAAGACTGGAGGTGAACTTCAGTATGAATAGTGGTGGACAAGCCTTGAAGGTCAACCTACACTTGTCATGCTAGGGTGCACCTGCTGGTGCTACGACACCAGGGATTCTAATGTCTTGCGAAGCCTTCTAAGGTGTAGCATGAGATAGTGTTCTCTCAGGAGAGTGGTCTGGTGGACTGGTTATTAAGGCTGAACATGGTTCCCCAGTTCCAAATTTAGCAGCTCTGGCCATAGTTCCACATCCTCTCCCCCACTGAACACCATACTGCCCCACTGAGAAAAACTCACACTGCCTTCAACTACAACCCAATTGTTGCCAGCTATAAACACCTGGATGCGGCTCAATTTAAATTACGCACTGGGCAAGAGCAATATGTGGCCTACAAGTAAAAAGTGACAGCATCCTGGAAAAAGCAAACAATCATAGGGAATGCAAAATTTTGCAAACCATGTGAAATGTAAGCAGGAACAACATGCTTACCTTAACGCTTTTACACTCACTGTTCAGAAATCAGTGAGTGCTTTTGTCTGAAAAGTTAAGGACATGACAACAGGGCCCTGAATGGACCCATTTCAATGGCCATTGCTTATATCCTTACAAAACGTGAGCAGTATGGTAAAAATAGACAACATCCCTAGATGCAGAGCAGCAGTACAAATTTTGTTTTTCAATCCTTACATTGCAGTACCTCCAGGATTGGTGCACTAGTTCCAAGCCCCCGGAAAACAAGGCCAAGACAACAAAAATAGCGCTTCACTGGCAAACTCTGTAAAAGTGGCGCTAATGTGTTTGGGTGTGAATAAAATCAATCTGGCCAGTTTGCTACCACTCTGTCTTACTTTATTTAGTTATTTATTTTGCATATTTTTAAACTTTTATTCCCGATGCTGCACTTTGGAATTAAATGTCAGAAAAATAGGACATTGATTTTCCAGCAAAAGTGATTTTCTTTTTTGGATCCATTTCACAGGGGAGCAAATAAAAGAAAGGAGAGGAAAGAGAGTGAGAACCCCGTCTTGCAGCCACTGTCTTCAGTAAGAGAAGAACTGTCGGGCTAGCAGACGAGAGGCCTCAGCTTGTACACAGAGCTGCTGTGCCTGAAAGTCGTCTTCGCAGGCCTCCCGACGACAGCTCAAAATATGGGCCCACAACTGGAAGATCAGAGGCAGGCAACCTCGCTCCGCACTGCCTTCGCCCTCCCCCTGCGCCCTGCTGGGTGTCACCCCATGTGAGGGTGTCACCCGGTGCGGTCCGCACCCCCCGCACCCCCATAGTGACGCCGCTGCCAGACTCTCTGGATTACCAATGGGATATGTCTTCTTTGATGCATAATCACCACAGACATTGAAAGATGTCCTCCTCAACAGCTTGAGACCTACTCCTAGACAGTGGCATTGGACCAATCATGACCTCTTTGACTACCGGTAAGCACATACCCATTCAGAGGTTGGATTTGGGTGGGTTTCTCCTCACCTTGTATCCTTGTGTGGTTTGATGGGCTGTTTGGTCATCAGCCCCAATTCTCTGTGTGGACGGACCTGGCTTGATTGACTAGAGGACATCATCTAAGATGCAGAATCACCAAATCCATAATTATTGTGCCCGGTGTCTTAGGTGGTGGTGTCCCATTGCCTTGTTGGCCTGTTCTGCTAGATGCAGTCTCTACACATTGACTTGGATATATTCACCTCAACAGCTTGTGTCTTCCGCTAGACATCAGCGTACGGGCATTTTAAATGTACTGCTACTACTGATGTGTTCGCGTAGGGCTGCTGCCCTGTCAGACGGATCACAAGCCAGAGCAAGCATGTGTCTTTGAAGGGTGAATGGGTGCAGTGCGTGAGGGTCATGTATGAGGGTCACGGATGTGCTCTAATCATTTTGCAGAAAACCAGATCTACAATATATGCAAGCTTGTTCCACATAAAGGTGTGTTTGTTAGAAGAACTGTCATATGTGTTTTACACATGTTGCCTTGTCTGAAGGATTATAGGCCGAAGTTTTAAGATATGGTTGGAGAACGTATAAGTGTTTTGTGTTCCAAATAAGACAAGTTGGGTATTGTGCATTAGGGCCAGAGATGCAAGCCAATATCACAGAAAGAAATAGCACTACGTAAAACCAATAGTAACACTTAAATCAATCACTTGACAAAGTCAAAAGTCAACTCAATCACTATGAGTCTGATTTAGAGTTGGGCGGTAGTTGAATATACTTCAATTTCTGGAAGTAGTTTCATGAAAATTCCTCCACTGTACTATTCCCGTTGAGGAGGAAATCTAATCAGTGGAATATTTTTTGTTTTTGTGCTTGCTCCAGAATTCAAAGGAATTTCCTTTATAGTTCAATTCTAAATCAGAACCAAATGTTTACTTACAAGGCCAATGGAAATGTTTACTTACAAGGCCAAAGAAAATGCAAATTAAACCATGAAACTCTTTTTGTACTTGTCTTATTAATGTTACATTTTTTTCCTCACTTGGCCTACTCGGATAATTTCTGGTGCAAGACTTTTCAGAACAAAAAAGCAACATTATATTTTGCTGTTTTTGAACTCTGCCTCCTATTGCACAAAGTCAACTTTTAGACCATTTGCAGCAGGTTGGTGCCCATTGGGCAATTTCATTTGTTTAGGTACCATAAGACAGCGACCGAAAATGGTTACACGTAGCATTGTCAGAGAGAATTATGCTTTTTTGTGTGCTGTGTGTTTTCAACCAAACATATCTAGAGCAGTCTGTCATGGCCAGTGGGATCGCCCAACAATTTAAAATAAGAAGGTGCCATCCCAACCATAGTGACAGCAATGCAATGAAGGATGGAGTCAGGTTTTCAAGCTACTGGTCTGGCTTTTATTGTAGGAGGACCACCGTGACTTTTAAGAATTGGTAAACACCGCTTCACCAGTGGGTGCAGTCTTTAACTGCAGGTGCCTTTGGAAGGGAGGCTGTCTGTAGTGGCATCTTGGACCTCCAGTTCAACCTTCTAAAAGGTGACCTTGGCGGATGCACTTACTCTATACTACCTCCTAAGTGTTGCATAGTACAACTGAACTCAGCTAAAGCATCTCACATGAATGTTGACTTTGTCTCAAATTAAGGTATTATGGAGCACTCATCCAGCATGTAATAACAAGCATTGGCATAGCCAATAGGTCTCACTTTTGGGACCTTATAAGTATTTAGTTATGCAGCACAATATCCTTGGTGATACAACGACTGTTGCACCGCAAAACACTGATAAGGTCCCAAAGGCGAGACGTATTGGCTATGCCAATGCGTGTTGCTGTTTTTGTGGTACTGCAATATATACGGATGTTATTTGTCACAGTTTACAGTTTGGATTAGATCATTGATGACACTATTGTTCATAGGATCACAATGTCTCCAGGGACAACTTCTTGCTGCCCAGGTCGTGCCGAGGGGTTCCTTTTCCGGTGGTTCTGCTGTCCTGATCGAGCTGAAGGTCCTTCTGCAGTTGTCTCCTCCCTTTGTGTGTGTGGTTGTGGTTGTGTGTGGTTGTGTGTGGTTGTGTGTGTGGTTGTGGGTGGTTGTGTGTGGTTGTGTGTGTGGTTGTGGGTGTGGTTGTGTGTGTGGTTGTGTGTGTGGTTGTGTGTGTATGTGTTGTGTGTGTGTGTGGTTGTGTGTGTGTGGTTGAGTGTGTGTGTGTGGTTGTGTGTGGTTATGTGTGTGTGGTTCTGTGTGTGTGTGTGGTTGTATGTGTGGTTGTGTGTGTGTGTGGTTGTGTGTGTGTGTGGTTGTGTGTGTGTGGTTGTGTGGTTGTGTGTGTGGTTGTGTGTGTGTTGTGTTTGTGGTTGTGTGTGTGGTTGTGGTGTGTGTGTGGTTGTGTGTGGTTGTGTGTGTTTGTGTGTGTGGTTGTGTGTGGTTGTGTGTGTGGTTGTGTGTGTGGTTGTGTGTGTGTGGTTGTGTATGTGGTTGTGTGTGTGTTTGTGTGGTTGTGTGTGTGGTTGTGTGTGTGGTTGTGGTTGTGTGTGTGGTTGTGATGATAGCAATCAATTAGGAAAATATTTTTGCAACCGGTGTATTTAGCATTTAGAATTTAGCAAATTACAAATCTGCCAAAATCTGCCTGTTTTTCCTTTGTCTTTTTTTAAAAATTAGCTTCTGGGGGGAAATGTGGCTATAAAACAGCCCAAATTCCCTACGCTGACAAATTTCTGAAACAGTTTTTTTATTTTTATTATTCAATAGACATTGCGATAGGTTAATCTTGTTTGGGTGGCTCTTCGTGGCAAAACGAGACACAGGGAAAACCGCACAGGCTACACATAAACTGCTCACAAACCAGGCACTGTCTTCGGAGCAGGATGCCTGGCTGCCTTTGGCATTTATTTTATCCATGGTGACGGGAAGCAAATCGGCGAGATTTTAAAGATTTGCTTCCGCATACCACAAAATATATATAATCAAACCAGCCTTAGTGATATTTGTAGAGCGGGATCTTATCCAGAGAGCAGAGGAACGCTGCACACCGCGTGCCCTGTAAAGATTCATGATCGTAAACTGCAGACACGTGATTCAGTAGGAGCAACAGTGTCCAGTGCTTGAAATGGAAATACGGAAGTGCAGGCACTCCGCACTGGACCGAACCCGCCCATTTAAAGCACAAAAGTGACTAGTCACATTAAATAGGTCCTGACGCGATGGTAGCCATTGGGATTTAGATTTCTTTATTTTCCGTCGACTCTTTCACGGTGTGTACGTGTTAGAAGCTTGTGCACGCTACTGGTACACACAGCCGACGGTCTATGCATGTGGCTGCGGGCAGAGGATGAGCCGAGTAGTCTGGATAGAGTCTGGAAGGCGCCGGGAGAGCTGCGTAGGTGGAGAGCTCCGGAGCCCAGCAGCGGGCGGGCCCAGGCCCTTGCCTCACACTCTGGGGAGGTCCAGGATAAACGGGCTCCTTGAAGAGGCAGCGGCCAAAGTGAAAGTGATAATGCTACCGCCAGCCACAGCTTGCAGTGCATGTGCGCGTGTCGTGCGCGCGCAGCAGTAATCACGCCATATGGCGCCTCTGCTCAAGCGCACGCCCGCGCACATGCACTGCAAGCTGTAGCCGGCGTTAGCATTTTTTGAAGCCCTTACTTAAAGTCTCGCCAGACCAGCGCAAGCGCTGGGTCAGGTGAGACCTAAAAAGGCATGCACAAGACTTCTGTCCTTCATTTTTGCTGTCTTAATAACCTTGTTGGGGTCATTTAGGAAATCAAAGTCAGGTGATCATATTGCCCCTATATCTGAGACCAGGAACTCTTTAGAGTGCTTGAATCTATGTCAGTATTTTAGTAAGATGAAATCCAATCAGAAAGCATTGGTGCAGCGCAAAGTTGCCCACTCTTTACACGTCACAAATTTCGAGAGAAAAAGCTAACACATGGATGATGTGAATGTGCACTTAGCACGTTTCTTACTTGATTAATGAAAATATTTTATATGGAATTACAATTAAAAAAGTGCATTTATTGTACAATTAAGAGAATGTACACACATGTGTGTTTAACCATGCTAATTAAGATGTTTCAATAAAGTTTGATGAAATATATAAAACCAATCTCATTTAATAGGTAATGTACTTACTCTGAAGAAGAAAGCCTACTTTCCTAAACGTGTGCTATAGTGTATGATTGACTCATATTGACTTGAAACTGATTAAAACCATCCTCATATATGTAGAATGTGATCTTAATTGAAACGATAAAGTTTATGGAATGGGTGCACTGATGTTACACATATATGCATTTAAATGTCGTTCTTAGTTATACTCACACTTGATTTGTTTTAAAGATTTGCTGCATGCTACACATAATATGAATTCAATAACATATACTAGACATTATTATCCATTGTGTTTGAATGTTCACATGCATATTAAAGGGGCACCATTGGGTTTATGATTGACTTGCCTTAACAGTTTAGGCCTGTATTACGCAATGATCCATTAAAAGAAATACTAGTCTGCCTCAATTTCTTAAGGAGGCTGGGAATTCCAGGTGTTATTCTGTACCATTATAGCATGGTTTTGAGAGTAGTGTATTTGAACTCGATTATACATTTGTAATAAAACTTGGTTGAATTTGGCTACCGGTTCCCGGTCCTAATTGTGTAGCCAAATGGGTTGCACTGTTAATTGAATTTTGATTGAATGTAAATGCTAACTCCTATCACCTCTCAGTTGGGTTGAAAAAGGTCCATCGGAGGACCAATGGTAAGCAAATGGGCCCAGAAAACGCTGCTTCAAGATCAACTCAATGGAGATCAAAAAGTTGACTAAAAAGTGAATTGGGAATTTAGGGTGGAGGGCCAATCTTTAATATAAGTCCTTTGAGCTCTTCCTTTGTTAGTTTTGTTAGCTTTCAGAAGGAGGAGTCAGGGCTGAGCAACATTCTAACATCGAGAAAAGAAGTTAAAGAGAGACAAAGGAAGAGCTGTGGGAGAGATGGATGGATGGATGGATGGATGGATGGATGGATGGATGGATGGATGGATGGATGGATGAATCGTTCAAGAGACATGAAAGGGAGGGGGCTGAAAGTAGATATTTTGTATTGCATGTTTCTGAGGTATCTTCCGTTGCTGTATGACATGGGTTTTTTGGTTTTTAGGTTTAATTTCATTCAACTGTATTTAAATGATCTCCCGTTAGTAACTTCTCACAATAACAACCCTCAGACTGCAGACAAGTTTCAACATCTGCGACTTTCCTTAGCATCGGATATGTACGGCAAGAACTATAGAACATATAAAAGCGTCTGTAATCCATGTACTTTCTGGAAAGTTTGGAGTTTTGTTAAATGTTCTATTAATGTTTGGTCATCATCAATGACATATTCGATGCTGGGAGACCTCAACACGCCCCACCCCCTTACCTGATGGACCCTGTCTAGTTCTACATTATTAGGCTTCACAGAGCACTAGCCTGCTGCCCGCCAATCTGTATCCACTGTCTACAGCGCCCTGAGGCCCCCGAGGATGGTTAGTGCGCTTTACAAAAATTCTGAAAAATAAACATACTTTCAATAAAAAGTGACATGCCTGGGACTACGCTGATATTAATTCTACATAAAGGCCCCATCATTTGCCATGCCTTGTTGTTTACCTCTGACACCAACTGGCATATCCAGGTGCCAGTCGTTGAGGGGACCACATTCACTCCTCACAGAGCATAGCCACAATAGTGGCCTTTGCCGGACATATTACTGTTATGAAAATCTTCAGCCCTGCATCCTGATATGGTTCTCACAAATTCATTAGACTATATTTATTGTATTTTATCTTGTCAGACGCTGTAGGACAAACTGTTCTACAAAATAAAAATAATTAAGACATTTGTTTGGCTGAGTCACTCTGCACTCTGCCATCCTATCTGGCTCTATGACTTGCTTTTTTACTTAGATGTTGGAATATCATACAAGAAATCTGCTGGAAAATGACGTGCGTTAGATTTCCATATCAATTGTGGTTCTAGGAAGGAGATTTCAGGCCTAAAACACGTTTTAAATAGGCCTGGATTAGCACACAAACATTAAGTGCTCTGAAGAAGGCAGGCTGTAATTCTTTTAACAGCAGAAAATACGTGGGTTTGTAATCAGAAGTGATATGTAGGTACAAGGTTTTTGTACTTGAAAAGGAAGTCAGAAATAAGAAAAAGCCATTTTGTTTGTCATGAAGGGAAATATTAAGAGACAAACTGTGCAGAGGGAGAGTATGAGAGAAATAGAGAATGAGGGATGACAGAGAGCGAGGTAGTGAGAAAGTGTGGAAAAACATACAATAAGAAAATGACATACTGTCTTTAAAGAAGAGACGTGATAAGTCAAAGGGGGCCGAGTGAGTGAGAGGGGATGAGAAAAGACAGAGAGTGAATGTGGGGAAAAAAGAGAGGAAAAAAAAGAAAATAAAGATTTATTTTTTTTAGAAAAAGCAATGTCCAAAGACTATCCTACATTATTAGGCATTCATGAGGACTGCTTTTCTGCATCATCGACACCCAGAGGACTTCGGTACTTTTATGATGGTGCATATAAAATTTGGGAATAAGTGAGTCTCAAGCAAAAATTGAAAATATTTTATACGAGCACACAAACAAACTGCCCCACCCTCATCTTTGCACGTATGCCAGCTCTGAGGAAGACACGGGTGTTCCAACTTTGTTCTTGCTTGAAACACACCTAGGGGGTGATTTCTATATAGGCGGTTGGTCCGCCGGTCCGCCATTCCACCTTGGGTATGGAGTAAATTATTAGGTCCCCATGACTAAGGGATTGATTGCCCGTCTAATCTATAAATGACCGCCAAGCAGGTGGTCTTTTATGAAAGCATAGGCAGGAACTGCTGCCATGGCGGTGCCTGGTAATGTATATGACTCTGTGCTGGGGGCTGCACCAGCAGGACGCAGCCATGTAGTACAGAGTATTTTTTTTCCTTTACCAAAAGAAAATTTCGAAACTCGGTTTTCTTTTTGTAGTTCAAATCTCCTTATTTGATTTTTAATTAACACAGTCACTCATCTACAACTAAAGGCCAGTAAGGTAGGAGAGAGAAGTGCGAAAGCAAGGGGGCTTGGGGGGGCAGAGAGGATAGATCAAAACCGGGGAACATGGGGGGTGAGGAAGGGTGACTAGTGTGTGTGTCAGGGGTCCCATCTGTCCAGTGAGAGGAAGCTCCATGATACACAGTTTCAGGATGTGCCAAGAGGGCTGAGTCCCTTCAGTGAGTTCACTCCCTGTGAGATGGAGCACTCAGAGATAGCGGGGGCATGTGAGTTCTCAGAATTCTTGGGCAAGAAAGCAAATGCATGGACCCCACATTGGGGCAAGATCTGGTTCAGAGTGGCTGTGAGTTTCTCCATGCCTACGGTATCCCACAATTTATGAGACCAGCTAGTGTGGGAGAGTGGGGTCGGTATCTGTGCCCCATTTAGCTGTGATCACCTGCCTAGCTGCACCGAGAACCAGCGTTCGGGAGACCCAATAGTGTGTAGCTGTGAAAGCAGGGGTTCTTTGACTCAAAGATATTATCAACGTCCCTAAGCACTTCCTCTTAGTATCTCTGGAGTTTGGGACATTTGTGGGTGTACCAATCTAGCTGCAGTGCTGCCAACATGTTGACAGAACTCCACTTTTCCATTTGGAAAGGCGAGCAGGAGTGTAATACCAATAATGCATGGTCTGTAACATAGATTCCTTCCCTGTAGTGTTAATGGAGAAGGTGTGGGTTCTGTAAAGGATGTTGGCCCACTCTTGGGGTGACTGGTGTGCCTGGTGTGCCAGGCATCAATCAACCCAATGTCTTCCAAACAAAGTTTGCCAGAGTCTAGGAAGGCCCCAGTTTGGTCATGTCTCTGAGTCAATGTTTCCTGCGCATTATTAAATACAAGGTTAAAATCACCCCCACCACCATATCCATATCAGGAGAAGTCACTACTGGGCCCAGAGCCCAGAGAAGTAACTGTTCCTGGCGTTCATTGGGTGCGTACAAAATTGCCAATGTAAAGCAGTTTGTTCCTTCGATGACTCATAGGGAAAGGAGCCTCCCTGGTATGTCTGCTTGCGTCTGTGTGATTTGGCCGGTCCCTCAGGAAAAGTGTTATCCAGCAAATTACAAGGACCATAATCTTCTCCAGAAGGTTAGTCTCCTGTTGGAGTGCTATGTCACAGGAGGAATCTTTTAGAAGGGATAGGAGAGCTAAGCACTTCACTGGTGCATTCAGGCCCCTGACATTGAGGCTCAGTACCTTAGTCATCTGCGGGTGGGTGGGTATGTGATGCAGGAGAAGGCGCAAGTGAACCCATGGATTCCCTATTGTTAAAGGGAGTGTGATCGTTCTCTGGTGTCATGGGTGGTTAAGAGTGGGACCCTTCAGAGGGAGGAGGAAGAAATAGAAAGCAAGGCATCTTGGGAGTAATTGAGTCCTGGAAAAAAACAAAAAATGGGACCTGGCGTCAGTGGAAATGAGGTGTATTATTAACTTTGGGTTAAGTGGATATTCCAACCCGGCTTAGTCAAGTGAGCACCGACAATGGCCACCCTCTGAACCGCTGAAAGGATAGTCACGTGGTCCACCTTGGTCACGATTAGATTGCGCCAAGGTGGCGGCATATGGAAATGAGTGGCCAGCAACTAGTCAAACTGCTGATCCCAGTCACCGCCACGGTCTTGAAGTTCCTGAAGGAGTGCTCTGCATTCCCGATGGCTATCCTCTTGTGAAGGCTTGATGGCACCCCTCCTGGAGCACATCGGTGCTGGTTACTGGATAGCTTGCGCTGTTTGGTGCAATGCAGGAGGGCCTTGTGTTCTGAGTCACCTCGCACAGAATGCAGACCCAGTATAGAGTTGGCCTCCACCAAAGTGCGAATGATGTGATTCTTTTAATTCCAGACAAAGGTCAGGTGGAAAGTATTACCTCATTTGTATTTGACCCCTTTGTTATGGAGGAAAGGTGTCACCGCCCTGAGACTATGGGGTCACTGCAGTGTGGTGGGGGATAGATTCTGGTAAAGCCACACTTTTTCACCCTGGAAAGAGATCAAGCTCTTGTCCCCTACTGCTTTCATAATGGTTTCCTTCAGGTGGGAGCTGTGTATACAGATAAGGATGTCCTGAGGCTGGCCGGACTTGTAGGGGGGCAGGCGGCCCTATGTGTGAGATTCGGAATGATTGCTTTGTTGTCCAGGTCAGGGACTATGTGACTAAAGAGGCGAATTACATGGGCCTCCAAGTCTACTGAGTCCGCCAGGAGAGGAACTCCTTTGATTATTATACTGGATTGCCTAGATATGTGTTATAGGTCCTGCAAGTGGATCTGCAACTCGTCATTCTACTCCCAAAGGGCCAGCAGCTCACATCTAAGGGCTTCCAGTTCCTCCACCTTGGCGTTCCCGCTGCTTTCCAAGGCCACCGCTCACTGGCCCAGCTCCATAACTTCTTTCTTAACCTCTTTAAGATCCATGGTGACCTCTTCCCAAAGGGTGGCAATTTCATCTTAAAGTGTGTTGAAGAACGCCTCCATAAATGAACGTGTGACGGGGCTGGAGATTTTCCTTCCTCAGGTGTGACATCTGGCACAGCCGGGGTCACGGAATCCATGGTGGCCGAGTCTTTGAGGGAGCCCTGTTCTTTGAAAGTTACTGTGGAGAACACATCTTTCAGGGAGGACTCCTCCTTTGCGTGTTGGGCTGCCATGGGGATCATTGGGTCATATGGGTTAAGAAGGCAACTGTACCTCCGAATGGGTGGGCAGCAAGTATGCAGGTCAGATTCTGCGGGGACCCTGGCTCCTAGGGAGCCGCTCCTGCTTTGCATCTTCTTTTAGGTGCCTCTCCTGCCTCACAGCACAAGGCAGGTATTGATCTAGTCCGATATGCATCTGGGGGAACTGCTCTGGTGCTATGACAGGGGTCCGGGGTGTGACCCAGTCTGTGAGACAGAATGGCAGTGATGTCTTCAGTTTAGCAGACAGACACTAAGGGCCGACCCCACCACAACCGCCGCACCCCCTAGGACGGGGGGATCAGGATCTCTGCTGTGAGGCTCTCCGTCTGGTGTAAGTTAGCCCTCAGTAGGCTACAGGATCCCTCTGCTCCTCAGGCGCCTGTGCAGGCAGCGGGCGGGTGCAGCGTCGCAATCTGCACCAGTCTTCAGCCTGGTCCTCCCCCAGCATCTCTCTCTTCGCTCTGCCGGTTGTGGAGGAGGGTGGCTCTTCCAGCCTGCAGCCCACTACAGTCCACTTTGCCCATGTTCAAGATGGCAGGGAGTTGGCTAGGCAACATCTGCTTGTGGGACCCCTCTCGGCTGTATCTGCGTGTAGCGTGGCGTTGGCTGCTCACTCCCCTGCTGACATTCTCAGGGTCGGTAGCAGCAGGTTGGGCAGCCGCGATGTCAGAGGCGGGGTCAGGTTGCCCTTGTCGGATTGGCTGTAGGGGCCCACGTTTCTCCCACAAGGCCGCAGGCCCCAACTGGTTCAACCCAGGGCTGCATCATCTCTCATTCCCTGGGACTCCCTGCCAGGCCTCCCGAGGGTCAGGCGGAGACGTTGGGAGTGCCATGGGTGGGTGCTTTGTCAGGGATCAGCGGTGCCAGGAGGAACAGCCTCATTCAAATGCTCCTATCATGCCACCATCTTGGCCATGCTCGCAAGATTTTCTTTTTGTAAAGAACAAATATAATGCCCTAGTTCCCATGGAAGTATTCTCCGAAGTCGGGGGGAGCATTATAATGTTTTTCCAGTTCCTTACCACCAGGTTTTTTCTTTACCTGGTGTTAAGACACAGTAAAAAATGACTACATGTCCACCCATCTAAATTTGGCGGGCAGACCTGTAGCTGTTTCTCCGAAAGTGCTTTCTCCCCATGGCTGTCGGAGAAGTTTGGATATGGCAGAGACAGAGTAATCTCTTCCTGCAATTAAATCATGCAGCCAGACCTTCATGTTGGCGGTATGTATACTCCGTCGCTGTTGCAAAGGGGTATACATACCGCCAGCATATAAATTATTCCCTTAATTACAAAACCATCCACCTATCTACATTCTGTAGATAAAGGTTGCCTTTACTGATCATGAACGGAAGTGCTTGATGCGGCAGTTAAACAGCTCATAGCTTTTATATGAGCTTTGCCATTCCCTCATCTCTTTCCCTCATCCACCATTACCAACATTGCCAACACCTCCTTTTCCCCACTCTTAACACGTGCAGTTACAGGCACTACACAGGCCGCATTTATGTATCAAGCATGGGCAAAGCCAAAAGCTATAGCCTTGACAAGAAAGAGTTTATCTTGTTACTTTTGCAGACTAATGCAATAGGCATTACAAATGTAAAAGTAGTAAAAATTTAAAATTGAGATATCGAAAGGTGGAGTGCAAATGTTTCAAAAAACAAAGAAACAATTACACCTCAGAAATTTAGATTAAAAACAAACATGTAATAGGATCAGAGATTGCCATCCCAACCCCTGTACTGTAGTGGCCTACCTATGCACATAAGCACAAGGCTCATGCTGTCACTCACAGTGAAGAGAGCTAATTGCTAAAGTGGGCTGTTCCATGGGCCCATGTTTACGCAGTGGTGACCAGAAACAAAATGTGAATTACATCTGGCCAGACCAATGGATGATGTGGGATGACTGAAAGCCCTTATATTTATGTATACATGTGGGTATTTTAGTATGATTTTATGCAATACAAGAAGCTGTCTCTAGCCTATTCCTACAAACAAACCCTTTTATATTATTAGTCTGTCTACCTTGGCTATAACCTTCTTCACCACCATCGGCAGTTGTGTTTTCTCTCTCTTCTTCAGATGCTTAGCTTCCTTATGCTGCCTTGTTCTTGCTAACATCATGTTTTGTGCATTTAGGACTCTGTGACTCACCTGTGTGTATTTTCTGTTTTGGGCCCTCCAGGCCCTGTTTGATCAGCACCAGACAAAGCAGAACTTTGTTGGTACTCAATGGGTGAGGGCCAACTTGTTGGGGCCTGCAACAGCCTAGGTGTACTCCCTAAATTCCTAATTTCCTGAGTGTCATTCCCCTTCAATGGGGATGGATAATGCAGTTTGTCAGCGATGGGCTTTGCCACCTCCTAACAGAAGACCCTACAATGGAGCCTCTTGCCTGGTTACAAGGGCAACTCTTGCTATGCAACAGGGCGACTCAGGAACTGTCAGAAACACTACCTTTTCTTTCAGGTGTCCTTCCAATTTCAACATCCCTGTTCTGTGGGTCCTGGGGGATAAGGGCGATTAGCATATAGCAAAGCAGAGACCGCTCATTTCCAGGCTCTGGATGATTTGGGATAGTGCTTCTTCAACTTTACTCTCCCCATTGGAAATGCAGGCAATAACTGATGGCGGTGTGGAGAGTACTTTGCCACACTATGCTGCGCCTCAAAACTGTGATGGTGATAAGGAGTGGAGGAAAAAAGCTAAGTGGGGAGCAACTGCAGGATCCAGATTTGATTACAGTCCTTGAGCTTGAAATTCTGAGGTTCCCTCCTCCTGTCCTAAACCAGGTATCGCAGCACCCATTTGCACATTTGGCATCCCAGATTTCTGCCACCAAGCATATGGCTCTCTACATGAGAATCACTGCACACCTCCTGAAGAGACTACAGACAATACAAAGTTCAGCGGTGAGACTCACCCTCAACCTCCTAAGATGGACACACATCACACCCCACCTAAAGAAGCTACACTGGCTCCCGATCCAGAAGAGATGCCTATTCAAGATGTTGATCCATGAATACAGAGCCCTGAACAATGAAGGACCACCTTACATTAACAAACGCATGAACTTCCACCACCCAACCAGAAACCTACAATGTGCCCCCCCCCTCTTCCTTGCAGCTGCCCTTTCTCACATCTGGCAGCCAAAGCTTGAAACAACCTTCCTCTGCACCTCAGGACCACCTTAACGCTCCAGCAGTTCAGGAGAGAACTCAAGACCTGGCTGTTCAAATGAACAGATCAGCTCGCAGAAACTAGAAGCCCCAGTGTCTTGAGATCCTCACAGGTGTTTTGCCTGGTTTTATAAATGGTTGATTGATGGCAGTCCATTACAAATTGGATAAAAAGTGGAAGGACATTGTTAAATCTGCTTTCCCCCACTTTTTGGTGAAAGGCTGGAAGTGTTTTAGTTACAGGGTGAATTCTGCTGCTGCTCTCTCTGGGGCTGCACTCTTCTGACTGTAGACCTGGAAGCTATAATCTTCTTACTGCAGTCTGTTCCTGCCTTTAACTTAACTGAGTTCTTTGAGCCACAATTCAAGACTATGGTTAAGAAATCTGAGAAAAAGCAAATTATTAGTTGGAGAGCATATACCTCACCAAGTAATATTGTCACAATTCCATACCAGGTCCATTTGAGCTCAGTCCTTGGTAGCTGTAGCACAGACCAGACAAGCTTAACCTAGGCGAATTGTGTGAAGCATTTATAAGTACCAAAACAGTTAAAAATTAGAAAACATGAAAAAATCCCACTCCAATGTATAAAACAAAAATAGAACAAATTGTAATAAATAAATTGACACCAAAATGACAACAATTTGATGTAGGGAACCAGAGATATGATTTGTAAAAGTTTTCATTCAAAATAGCACCTAAAACATAGTGTTCATCACAGTTAAATGGTCACTCAAGACCAGGTCCAAGGCAAAGGTTAAGGCAGACTACAAGCTACTCCTGGGCGGGTAAAGGGACTTCACCTTATTTGCCTTCTGAATTTGAAGGTTTTCTGGAGAAAAGTCCTTGTTGGCGGGTCAGGCTGCAGACTGGATCCACAGGAGTGCTCAATGACGGCGGCATCCTGGTGAAGGACTGGAGGGAAACTTGACACATTTATCGTGGACAGTGTGAAAGTCCAGAATCGCTGCCCAGGAATTTTTTTGCAGAGGTCAGATGCTATTTATTGTTGGCTTCGGTGAAATCTCTCTACATACAACTGCACTTAGAAACCTGTATGGAAGCCAAAATCCTTTTAGCATGGGGAACCTACAAGCTGCGTCTCACCGGTGATTCAACATCAGCGGCTACTGCTTCAGTATCAGTCCCATTCTCTGCTGGTTCTCTAGAGGGAAATTCCTGAAAAAGTTTCTACGTTTTCAGTTTTGCAGGATTTAGGGTAAGAGGAGAGCATTCTAACAATAGCCAAGGGTCTAGGATCTTGTTGGCACCACCTGGAGGTTAGGACTCTCTCCCCAAAGCCTCCAGTAGGGTACAGGTCAACTCCAGTTGGAACTGGTTAGCTGGGCTCTTGGAAAAAGTAGGCTTCTTGTAGATTCTGTGGCCTCGTGGCTTAGAAGTGGCCAGTCAACTACCCCTTTGAGTACACTTCTTTGTCCTGGGTAGAAGTGGGAGCAGCACCAGCCCTTGGTGGTCTCTCTCCACAGGTTCAACAGCAGGTGCAGTCCTCCTGTCCACAGGTCCAGATGTGTTCTGAAGAACGCATCCAGGAATGCCACATTTATGCCTGGAACCAACTTGTGGTTGGGGGAACTCCCAGACCAATTGGGAAAAAAGTCCCCAGGCTACCCACCCACTTTGACACCACCTTTTGGGGATGTGGCCCTAAACAATCCTGAGTAGACTGATTTGCCAAAATCCAACGTTAGAGCCTTTCTTCCCCTGGACAGAGCTTTGGGCACACACACAGGATGTGTCTAGGGAAAAAGAAACTCCTCCTGCAAACCAGTTCCCCCACTGGGATTGTACCATCCTGACTACTGGGACAATCTATAGGCCAGCCTTAGTGTGAGTTACATTTGCCTGTGACAGGGGATGACCCTTTGAAGCTTGTGAAGTTGTTGGGCACATCACTCTGTCTGGAAGAGGTCACACTTCCTCCCACCAAAGGCCCTTTTTTCCCCTTTCCAATGAGCGATTCACACCTCCAGCAGGTTGCCTGGGGACAGTTGGAAATCAAGTCTGAAAAAGCTTCCTGAAGCTTTGAGCAGAAAAATAGTGGCTTTCTAAAGTCATTATTTTTGAAAGAGCTAGACAAAATTTGACCTTGACATTAAGTTGGAATTTGATTAAAAATTTAGTGTTTGAAGTTTTTTTTCCTAGATAGTGCCAATGTGAATAGCTTTAATAAGTGCAATAAAGTAACTCCATGTTTTATATGGAACAGCCAGCCTTGCTACAGAGGGAAAGGGGTATGGGGCCTTTTTTCCACAGTAAGGCCTATTTTAGTGGTGACTTACTACTATTTAAAAGCAAGGCTTCCATTGACCTTGGTTTGATTTGTTCCTGTTCTGGGCACTAAGCCCATCAAAACAAGTTGTGCATCATTTTTATCATCACAAGTGGGGTAACGCTGGGTGGTCGCATTGTTGTGGTTTCCTTCAGAATCCCGAAGTTTCCATTCCAGAAACGTAAGGAAAATGTGTGATTTCAGGAAATGGTTGAGGTTTACAGGACACTGTGGGTAACCTTGTGGGATCCACTCAAGTCACACCACCCTGGACTCCCCTAGTTGTCTATTTTCCAAACATTTTCAGGTTGGCTAGGTTTCCTTCGGTGCCACATGACCTAAGGCCCAAAATCTACAGCCACCCAAATTGAAAGGAAAGGGTCAATTTTTTGTGGAAAACTTTGACATGTTGCATTTTGAGTTGTTTCTTGTCGCAGGCACTACACCTACCCACACAAATCAGGTGCCATTTGTATTGAAAGACTTATAGGAATGCTGTGTGGAAGGAAGTTTGTAGCTTCCCACAGATTCCAAAACTTTCTGTTGCAGAAATGTGAGGAACATGTGATTTTTACTCAAAGTTTAAGGTTTGCAAGCGAGTCTGGGTACAAAAACCCAGTGAGAGCTACAAAAGTCACCCTAGCCTATATTTCCCCAGATGTCTAGTGTTAAACAAGCATTTGCAATGCAATAGGTCTCGCATTTGCAAGACTTTAAGCTATTGCCATTGTAAATGGCAATGGCTTTTATTCATGTTTTAAAAACCAACACGTAAATAAAAGGCATTGTCATGTACAATGCCAACAGCTCAAACTCTCGCAAATGCGAGACCTATTGCATTGCAAATGCTTGTTTCACATTCTTTGTAGATAAACTTCTAACATCGGTATTTATGAGCCGGTATACCATGCGGAAAAGTTATTTACGGCCTCACAATAGCCCTGCACCTAAATCCGCATTACTAGTAATCAGGGTTCAGAGGCAAGCACCATATGGCTTTTGATTCAGGTGGCGACATGTGGATGCAATGCTATGTAATATGCGAGTAACCTCCATGCACTGTGGCCAGTTCTAACCTCCCCATCTCTTCAAAGCAGTCCCACCTGTGCTGAGCAGTGATGTCAGTTAGTAACTTGAGTAGCAGCTTTGGGTAATCCATTTCAGAAAATTACTCAATTTTCAGCTTTCTTGGTAAGGTTCAATCTACAGCTTCCCTTAAACCAGCAAGTTGACTCCAAGAAATTGTAGGCTGTAGTTTTGATAAAAAGTGGTAAGTTTACTTCCTAAATCAGTAGGGTTGGCAGATGAGCGCCCAGTGAAGTGAAATGTTTTCTTGGTTCTCTTAAACTGGGCATGCAGTTCGAGGTTCCTAGGTAGTGAGGAGAGCTTAGAAGCAGCCTGTGACCTCCTTGCTGCAGAACAACAGCACTCCCCATAACCACAACTGCACTATTAGACTTGGTCTGGGGAGTGAGCAAAGTTCTTCCAAGATATGTAACCACAAAGAGAAAGCCTGTTGCGAGGAGATAAACGGCATAGCGTGCATGCCTACTTTCGGTCCGGGGGACCACGCCAGCTGCTGTGAGAGAAACCCCAAACTGCATCCTAAAATGGGACACCCCTCCACCCACCTTGACCTTGGGAGAATAACATTGTTACCAGACCCAATTTGTGTGTGTGGTGTGAGAGAAAGCTTCTGCGTGGCTTTGCAGGAGTATAAACTATTTCTTGTGACACCTGCTCCTGGCCTGTCTGTCATTCGAGGGGAAAGCATAGTATAAAAAATGGCTGAACACGGCTTACCTTCTATTTCTTCCTTAAGGGCACTCCAATTGGAATCCGGAGCCAGAGGGCACTGGTTCAGCGCTTCTAAGACCCAGCATGGAGGGGGGAAGGGCACTCTCCGGCCTAGTGCGCCTGATGCTCAGCACACTCTGGGCTGGTGCGCCAGCCGCTCGCCACGCTGTGTGCCCTGGCGTGAAAGCACAATCTCTGCGTCCTAAGTCTCTCAGCACACTCTGTTATGATGTGGAGGTCTGCTGCGCCGCCGCGTGCTAGCTGATGTAAGCAACGCTGCCTCTGACCCCGTGCGTTTGCCTCCCTCAGGGTTCCAAGGCGTCTCAGCTCACGCTGGTGATGCTACTGCACGAGCTCCCTCTTCACTTCCCTTCTTTTTTATAATTCTGACCGTAGATGGGCGTCAATGGCATATTTATCAACTTCCTTTCTGTATCTCACTGAGCCCGCTTTACCCCTCCGTGACATTTCACCTCAGAGGCCGTATACCACAGGTATGCGGTTATTGGTGACGAAGCAAGAGAGGTGGGCATCGAGTGACGGGAACCATAGAGAAGAGCAAAACAACTCAGCTTTGATAGGGTTTTATTAGGGATGAGGCAAGGCGGGTAGCCCTAGCAACGCAAAAAACACCGTGACAGGATGAGGCATATTGTTGGCTTTGATTAGACAATAAATTGTCCATTGTCGGTTGTAAGTTGCTCAGTCTGTGGTATTTATAATGCGTGTGTTTGTAGTTTGTCCATTCTTTATTTGTGTGTTTTTTGCAATTTACAAAATTCAAACAGGGTATTGCGGAGACCTCTATAGCGCCAAGGAGCTCTTACACCTTAGCGCTCTGCAAATGTTATATATACCACTTACAAAGCACACCCTGGGATCTTTCTCCGGTGACGAAAGGGGAGGCCTGCAGATCACAGGAGCAACGTGTATAAGGACACATCCACCGCAGGCCTCCACACAGTAAACAACAAGCATCGATCTCTTATCTTTATGGGGCCATGTGTTTCTAATTAGCGAGGAGTCACGCACTGCCCCCGACCTCTCAATGGAAAAAAATCTTGATAAAACCAATATTTTTTTCCTTTGAGAGGTCAGGGGCAGTGAGTTCCTCCACGCTAATTAGAAACACATGGCCCAGAAAGATAAGAAAGTGCTTTGCGACAGCAGCAAAGCAGGCGACCCAGTCCAGATCGGAGCCGAAAGGGCGTCAACAAAAAACCGTCATTTCCAATGGCAGGCCACCGTTTAGCATAAACAGTAGTGCAAGCCAATGGAAATGAGGGGCGGGGTTTCGAGTCCCTTTCTGAAAACCCCTCATCCACAAAATCTCTCGCCGAACGTGCAGCGCTTTGCACTGCAACGCCAGGCGAGACCTAAAAATTTGCAGGGTTGCTAGGTTTCCTTAGGTGCCACCCGAGTTATGGCCCAAAAATCCACAGTAACCACTTTGCAATAAACGGGTCAGGTTCGAGTGGAAAAATGTGATGTATCAATGTTGTATTTTGGGCCATTTTCTGTTGTGGGCATTAGACCTGCCCACACAAGTGAGGTACCATTTTTATTGGAATACTTTGGGGACGGCTGGGTGGAAGTAAGTTTGTGTCTCCCCACAGACTCTAGAACGTTCAGTCACAGAAATGTGAGGAAAATGTGTTTCTTTAGTCAAAGTTTGACGTTTGCAAGGGATTCTGGATATAACAACCTGGTGAAAGGCAAGCAAGTCGCTCCATCCTGAAATTCACCTAGCTATCCAGTTTTCATAAATAATAATACTGATATTTTGTAGAGCGCGAACAGCTACCTCACAAGGAGGTGTCCCGGCGCTATAGACCGCTGGGGAACCCGTCCTGGCTATCCCTGTGAGATGGTCCCTTTCTGGGTATCTCCAAGGTGAAACCAGGCATCCCCAGCGTCTGTGGGGGGCCGTTGTAGAGATGAGGCAAGCTTAATGCCCAGAGTTGCTGAGTGTGTTCCTGGTTAGAGTAGGTACCGAGGCGAGAATTATCGAATCCGTTTTGACCCTGGTCCACGACCCTGCCGCGTCGGGAATTGAACCCTGGTCCCTGGCCAATTCTCTGCTTACGGGTCTGCCGCCTCTAACCAGTGAGCCACACCTCTCTACATGTACAGGTCTGCTAGGTTTCCCTTAGTGCCGGCTGAGCTAGGGCCCAAAATCCACAGCTACCCACTTTGCAAAAAACGTGTCAGTGTTGAGTAGAAAACTGTGATGTATCCATGCTGCGGGTTTGGCAATTTCCTGTCACGGTCACTAGGCTTTCCCACACCAGTGAGGTACCATTTTATGTGGGAGCATAGAACAGTAGAACATTTGTTATTACCAATTGGATGTTTCTGCATTTGTGGCTTCAAAATGTAAGTCAGTGTGTAAGAAGGAATACATTTTGAACAATACCCTCTAAATCATATGCTTGCATGGGTACCCACAAATTCAGAGATGTACAAATAACCAATGCTTCCTACATCACGGGCCTATTTCAGAAATACATAGATTTACTTGATACCCATTTTTTCACTCAACATATGTCACCATATGAATTAGTCTATACTCAGTACACAGTGAAAAACCAATGTATGGTGCAGCTAAGTTGTTGCCAATGGGTACCTCAGGTTCTTGGAGAACCTACAAACCCTATATATCCCGCAACCAAAAGGGTCTACCAAAAGTAATGGTTCTTTACTTTTGTAAATTGGCCATCATGGCAAAAAGTTACAGATGAAAACATTGTCACAAATGGCGGCTTTTTGCACACAATATTCCATATTTCTTTATTTCAGTGGTTAGTTTCTTTGGAAACGCCTTCAGGGATCTAGACATATGACCCCTTGTGGAATTCTTAATTGTGTCTACTTTTCTGAAAATAATAGCTTTCCTGGATCACCCATGGATTTCACACTGGTTTCCACCACAAACTGGAAGTAGGTTGAAAGCACAAAACATGAGAAAAATGGGCTACCTCTTTGAAAAATGCCAAAACTGTAGTCAAAATGTGTTTTTGAGTCATCTCTGCAAGTTCCCAAAAGCTGGGAAGATGGTGACTTTAGCACAGGGAATCGTTCATTGATGCCACTTTTAGGGGGATAACCAGACACTTTTATCCAGAGCACTTTTTTCCTAGTTTTCCACAAAAACTCAACATTTGGATATATTTAGGTTATTTTCTCGGTCCACTCCAGGGAAATCCACAAACCCAGAGCGCCTAAAGAATCCTCAGGATGTTGTCAAAAAGGACAAACGTTTGGTATTGTGCCTTATGTGGACAAAAAGTTATGGAGGCCTAAGCACAAACTACCCCAAATAGCAAAAGAAGAGCTCAGCTAGAGGATGTGTGAGGAGGGGGGAAACATGAGGGAAGGCCCAGCATTTAAGGGGTTGAGAAAAAAGCCAAGCTTTTGTAAGCATTAACTCAAAGGACAGGACTGGCAACTCATCAATGCAACAAAGAATGAAACCTAATTTGTTGCTGGCATTACATATGGTTGCACGGTATGTGTTGGATAAATCTTGCTAAGGAACCTAAAGGTGTCTTGCTTGTTTAAATAACCGTAATGCCTGACGGGCACATTTACCTAATTAGAATTCTGTGACGATGCTGCTCTGTGGACCGCTCGCAGGCTCGAGGACTTCATAGCAGGAGCTCCCCGGTGGTTCCAGCTCATCGCATTTGCATGAGTCAGCCTCCTACATCCTGCCTGTGACAAACTCTATGACCGTAATTAGCACGACGACTGGCATTTAAATATGTCTCTATGGTAATTTGGCCTCTTGGGACAATGTGGCGTGCCAGAAATTGATACACAAAGTTAGTGTTGTGGTCAGGGTGATCATAAGACATTCTGCAATTAAAGTGCATTGATCCACCGGCGGCAGCAGTGGCATAACTTTGTAAAAACTGGCCTGAAGTGACAAACTCAAGGTACGGCCATGCATTTTAAACGAAATAAACACTGGAAACAGAAACAGTCTGCTTCAAATGTTATCCCTCGAGTTAAACATTTGTAAATTAAAAAAATGTTTTAAATCAAATACAAGTTCTTCAACGTCTTTTAAAACAGGGTAAAGAAAGAATGGGTCAATTAAGTAGAACAGAATTCAGATGCCACTGAGGCTCATGGGAAATCAGCATGCAAATTCGAATCCCCTCATTAGAGACCATTCCAGGTATGTCTGAAAAAGTCATATGAGAAATTGAGACGGCTTTTTATTACTCATTTACTCCAATTTCAGTATCGCGTCTCTTTCATTGAAATTGTTTCCCTATTGGTGCGTTGTTTGCTGTGAGGTCACATCTGGTGCAGTGAGATCCAGCCTTACAAACAATAACAGGATAACTGAAAAAGTCAAATAAAAGGCATTTTACATGGCGCCAGTGGTTAGCTCTTTGTATTTGGTAACTGCTAATGTAGAGCCATATTACAAGCAATCTAAGCAGTTGCAGGACATCATCCAGTGTGGATGAACACTACGGATTAAGGTTAAAAAAAACAAAAACATACCGAAGCATTTTGGCGAAACTAGTATGGATATCTGTGATTCCAAGGAGCTTCCTATGAGCCCCTGTGAACCTTTTGCGCCACAGGTGTGTCACTTTTTGTGACGCACCAGCGATGTAAATACTGCACCATAGTGCACCCTATTTACAAAGTGATTCATCTAGGCAGATGCGTCACCTTGTAAAGCCCTGCGCTACATTATACCTGCGTCAGATAGAATGTATGCAGTTTGTGCGTTCCCTCGCATCCATCAGATTTCACTGCGCCACTTCTAGGACACTACTGCGCCACTATCTTATGCCTGCCTCACAGCAGGCATAAGACTGACACAGGCTGTTTCACATGCGGCTTGCCCCATGTGAAAGGACACATTGCTGGAGTTCGTCTGTTTTCAGACCCACCCCAGCAATGTGTCAATTTCGCCCCAACAGATACGTTAGTAATACTGACGTATCTGTCATTCCTTACGACATGATACGTCATACAGTAAATATGATGCATCCATCTTGTCGCAAAGAGGGCACACTGAGAAGTGACGCATCGTTGTTTTCACGCAGCGATGCGTCCCTTCTCATAAAAAAGGCCCCAAATGTTTATTTATTTTGTTTTCAGTGTATTTTTGGTTCATTTAATGCTTGAGGGAATGGAAGGCCTACTCAGTCAAACTCCACAAAGTATTCAAAATGCAGTGTACTCAAGCTGACTCTGTACAATATGTCAACACATTTAAACAAGGGATAATAAATAATAAATTGAAGGTTTAATTAAAGACATAACCGTTTCTATGTGATTTTATCTTCACACCATCACTACTCACACTTCTTCACTGTTTATGATGCACCTCACTACAAGATGAGGAGGCGCGTGAGAAAAAGTTAGAGATGTCTAGGAGTCAGAGTAGCTAAGCATCAGCTAATTTATTCAGACCAGAGAAACGCTAGGGAGAGGTACTGGATAGGCAGTGGGAGCTCTTAAGAGCAGGAAACAGGCAGACCATTGGGTTGGGACCTCGCTCCACTGCCTTCATTACATTTACAGAAGGACTCTGTAAACAATCCAACCCTCTAGACCAGAATTGGACAAATGAAGAGAATTTTGGGGAAAGAATACAAAGAATGACCACAGAGATGGCAACATATTTGTACAGAAGCCAAGCGCAAAGTCATACATTTGTGTCAGAGACACACTATGGACAGCAGTATAAAATGTGTGAAGACTGTTTTGGAGGACATCACAAATAAGAAGATACTGGGCTACTGTATCCAAGGATCTCAAAGTGTCAACACATTTTGACAATGTATTGCGGTTGTTCACAGAGATGTTGGGTTCCACAAAACTACCAAAAGGAAGTTGACCTATCGCTGCATACATCTTAGCTAGGACAATCCACAAGGCAGCTCGCAAACGGATTGCAGGTCTGTCCACAAATCTGATGAAGAGAGATGCAAGTGCTTAAATCTGAATTATGTTGTTTACATAAAGTAGAGGAGTGAAGCATTGAAATACCTACACATGTATACAAACAGATGGAGAAACCCTTTCTGAATAAAAGTGTGTAGGCAAAATGAACAGGGTCTGGTTTGGAAAATAGGGTGATACATTTATGGAAATGCATTCAAGAGTATTACAAGTACCTTATACTGACGAAGGTTAGTAATTGCAGTGTTATATAAATTGCAATATTATGATATAATATTGAGTGTTAAAGTACCATGGGCACTACGCTTATGACCAGGGCTTGGTGACTAATATTTATTAATTAGTATCTTGCTGAATTCATTAAATCCCAGCACTCCATATAAAGGAGGAAACACATTGGAAGAGCAGTAGTCTTTGACATAAAAAACTACAGTTTCTCTCTCTGGTTGAAGCTTTGATTAAATAAAGTAACAAGACCTGTAACAAGAAATACATATTTTGTTACAAATCAGGGAGAACATTCTCATGCAATGATAGAGAAAAGGTATCCCTAAAAGAAATAGGTGGATATCAGAAAAAATATATTCAGGAAATAAATTGACAATTTAGGATTGTACCTCACTACAAATAATTACATTAACTGTGTAGATTTACATAGAAACAAATGGCCTTACGTTCAAGACGGTGCAGGCATAGAATTAAAAAACACACAATATAAAAAGGATTCCAAAATAAAATATGTTGGCATGGTTTTTCTAATACTACTACCATTAAATTTGTGTTAGGGAAATATTTGTTAATGAAATATTTCAGATTAGGAGCCATCCCTCGTTAAGTTAAACAACACACATTTGAAAGATATAATATATTTCGAATTTGTATTTTCAAACACACAAAATAAGTTCCCAATAACAATTTAGTCGCCCTGAAAGCGCAATATATTACAGAGGGAAGTTGGAATTTATTTACAATGTGTCTATATGGCGAAACCAATAACCGACAGTAACATCAACAGAAAAATACAATACCAACACAGTTCAAAATTTTATTGGTACAAATATTACACCATCAATAGCCCCCTATAGGATAAATGAGATATCAGTCCTTATCACAATAAAAAAGGGAATCCAGGCTAATGCACAAGGGCCTAATGGCTTGCCGCTGCACTTTTAAAAGTAAAGGAAAATACTGGGCAAGTATACTTACTCCTTTCTTTAACACCTGCCTAATAACACACGTTATTCAAAAAAGCTTACATGGATCGATCATACAACCAATTTATAAAGAAGGGACCCAAAAAATCCAGCATACCACAGGCTCATTGCCTGATAGATGTAGATCTCACAAGATCTGGAAGGATAGGCTTAAAAACAATCTCTCATCCCTTTTGTCAGGACTAGCTTTCATTTTTGCTCAGGCACAGAGCGCAACATCTTAGCGTTATATATGATAGTTGGAAAAACCATTGATAACTGTAAGAAATTGGATAGTTGGTTGACAGGGGTGTGAGCCCTGGTCAAGCAGCAACCACAATCCTTGTCAGGGTGATGTACATGCCGACCCTAAATTGACCTGTGCTCAGCCCCCTAGTAGCTTGGCACAGAGCAGTCAGGCTTAATCTGGAGGCAATGTGTAAAGTATTTGTGCAACACTTCAAACTGTAAAAAAGTGAAAACGCCACACAAAAAGAATCCCACACCAAGTTAGAAAAATATAGTGATTTTAATAAAGAAAACAAGGCCACAGCAACAAACATTTAATCAGTAGAGCTGGAGATACGTAATTGTAAATATTTGAGTGAAAATAGCGCTAAAAAGGTCAAAGCGCCAACTGTGGATATCTGGTCATACCGGTCCAGGACAAAGTCACAAGTTCAGGCCGACCACGATGGAGTGTGTGATGGCTACAGAGCGTGTGATGGCTACAGGGACCCAGTTAGGTTAATTGATCAAAGTACCCTAAATCTTGGTCTGTGGGGCATTGCGAGTATATGATGTGTCACACAGCCGAAGCAATGTGTCAGTTCTGATGTGCGGTGAGGCTGTGATGTGAGTTTCTGTATCATCAATGAGGATCCCGTCGATGAGGGCTTGCTGTGCGCAGTCTTGCATTGAGGATGCATCATTCAGTCTGGGCAATGCGTCTGGTCCGAGGAGCTGCGTGGCTGTGATGCAGAGTCTGGCATCGAGGCTACCATCGATAAGGGATGCCAGGACCTGCGGCGAGAATGCATCGCCCAGCGGCGGCTCTGCAGAAGCCGCAGGGACAATGCAGGTCTTTGCAATGGGTCCAACCCACAAAGCAGCAGAGATGCATCAGTTCTGTTCGGTGTTGCGCCATGCAGCAAAAGAGATATGTCAGTTTTGATGGATTGACAGAGGCTGGTAGGGTGCCTTAGGCCGTAGGCTCCAGGACAGGTGTGGCACCACTTGGCATTGTAGATTCACAAATGGCAGAGTCCAGGTGCTGGGGTCAAGGTGGTTGAAACCTTCTGTCCGTAAAGCTCAAGTCAGGAGGCCAGTCAATTAGCCCTTGGAGTCACTTGGGGGTCCTGGGTTCAACAGATGCAGGGCCATACCTTCTCACCCAGGCAAGAGGGCAGCAGGTCAGCAGGATGGCAGTCCAGCAAAATGGAAGTCCTTTCAGCTGCACAGCAGTCCTTCTTCCTGGCAGTATCCACAGGTCCAGAAGTGTACTGAAGAGTTGGTATCTGAGGTCCAATATTTTCATCCAGTTGTGCCTTTGAAGTGGCGAGAAGCTTCTAGTTTCATGCCTTTGAAGCCTCAGGTGCCAAGCCTTCCTGGCTCTGGCCTCAGACTAACTACAGGGGGTATGCAGCCCTTTATGTGGAAGCATGACACAGCCTATTCCAGTGTGAAAGAGACTGTGCCCAGCTCCTCCCTCTTAACCTGGCATCGATGGCCCATTCAGGCACAGCTAAGCTCCCTATTGAGTGTGACTATCTGGAAAAAATACACAAAGCCCAAATGTCAACTACACCCAGTCATATGACCCAGAGACAGGCTGCAGGCCCCAAATGGCTAAGGCAGGAAAATGCCATCTGTCTATAAGTGACATTTTCAAAATTGTAATTTAAAACCAGACTTCACCATAAGATAGGATTGTTCATTACAATTCCAAAGACACCAAACATGAACTGGGTACCTGTTCTTATTTGGAAATTACAGCTTATTAAATGTAAAAAGGTAACTCCAATGTTATCCTATGGGAGAGGTAGGCCTTGCAGTAGTGAGAAACTCATTTAAGAGTGTTTCACTACCAGGACACATAAAACTTAAAAGCACATGTCCTACTTTTTAAATACATTGCATACTGGCCTTTGGGCTGTCCAGGGCCTACTCTAGGAATGACTTATATGTCTTAGGTTTGGGCCTGGCAAAAGGTTATTTTGCCAGATGGAACTGGAGGTTTAAAAATCACACATGCCACAATGGCAGGCATGAGACATGTTTAAAGTCTACTTAAGTGGGTGGCACAATCAGTGCTGCAGGCCACTAGTAGCATTTGA
Organism: Triturus cristatus; assembly: GCF_964204655.1. NCBI lineage: Eukaryota > Metazoa > Chordata > Amphibia > Caudata > Salamandridae > Triturus > Triturus cristatus. The sequence continues at coordinate 311,933,988 of NC_140593.1, read as the reverse complement.
TTTACATGCCCTGGGCACATGAAGTGCCATTTTGCTAGGGACTTACAAGTAAATAAAAACATATGCCAAATGGGTCTGAGCCAATTCTACCATGTTTTAAGAAGAGAGCACAAGCACTTTAACACTGGTTAGCAGTGGTAAAGTGTACATAGTCCTAAGGTCAGCAAAAACAAAGTCAGCAAAACAGGAGGTCTGAAGACAAAAAGTTAGGGGGAAAATCACATCAAGGATACCAGATCTAACAGTGACATTTCAACACTATGCTCAATGTTTACAGACTTTAAAGTAGCTTTTGACAAGGTGTAGCGTGACATTTTCTGGCAAATGGTACAAAGATGGATTATGCCAGCCCCATTACATAATATATCTAGACGCTATATTCCAACATTTGGGTCCCGATTAAAATAGGCTGCAATTAAATAATGTCCAGAAAAATAAGAACTTATAACAGTCTGAAAAAGGACTGTGTTTTAGCTCCCACCTTATTTATTTTCTCTATCGAGGACCCGTAAGAGTCAATCACACGGCTTCAGATAGATCAGCCCAAACTTGCTAACAGAGCTCTGCCAATCTAGCAGTATGCAGATGACACAATCTTAATTAGTAAAACTCATGCAAGTCACAAAGATCACTAGACTGAAACAAAAGCAAGGATAATAGGGAGGAAAATAAATAAAAAGGCACCTGATACTTTCACCACAAAAAGGTAGAACCAGTACACAAATAGAAACACCACAGCATACTTTCAGATGATCGAGGAACCTTCAGGCCCCACATGAGCTCATTAACTCAAAAGGCCCAAAGGGCATTTTAAAGGGTTAGCCCTGTATGCTTAGCCAATAGGCTCGCTCCATATCACCCTGCCAGATCCCGTCGCTCCTCAGGCACTGGGCTGGCAGTGGTCCCTTGATTTAGGAAGAAAAGATGGGATGGCACCTCTTTCTCCCTGCTGGCAGCCTGGGCTTGAAATGCCTTTCCGTTGAACGTACGCTCTATGAAGGAAGAACACTCTTTCAAACGTAGTCTCAAAACATGGCTGTTTCAAACTTCCTACCAGTAGACTTGCTCTTGCTCTGGTTGGCTTCTAGCCTTCTTGCCACTTGGTCACTCTTCGAGCAGCCTTGTGTTTTACAAATTTTCTGATTCATTGATTGATTTAACGTCACCTCTTTGGATCTGGCCTCCAGAACACTATCAAGAAAGCTCCAAGACCCATCAATCTCTGATACTCCACAGGCGATGAAGAACTAAACCCTGCTAACTTCAGCATAAGTCCTCTCCACTTCCCCCCCTCATCAGTGCCCAAACACATTGATCACTTAACTTGCAAAATAAACAGGCAGGTTTTTAGGCTTCCTCCGAACTCAGCCCAGTCGCAAATCAGGCTCGCATTCCTAATAAATATCAAGGGCTAGGATTATTCAAAAGTCTACTCGCTGTAAACAGATGCATGAAATAAAGCTCTAGCAAAGAAATTCATTAAGTCATTGCATCTTAGAAGATATCAGAAGAAACGAGGTAGAATGCAAGAACCAGTGGCAAGCAATTCCAATTACTGATCTTAAAGACCTCACCCTGGAAGAGGCATGGACACTCAAACTAACCCATCCGTTATTCAAGAGACCGGTATATAAAAACTGCAAACAATTTTCTGTTGCACAGGATAAAAGTCCATTTAGCACCCAATTGCATGCTTGCACAGTAATGTCCTCCTATAACACAAATGAGAGACACCACTTATAGCAGTCTTTTTCTTTCCAACTGAAAATGAAATGACTACAGTACCACTTTGGCATCTTCCAAACTAAGACTAGCGCTCCTCCATGGGTGCTGCAATTCAAAGATATCTGCTGATTGCACGAGCATCATGAAGAATCACTCTTGCATATTCTTTGGTATCCTAGATCTAGCAGGCCTTACGAGCTTTTGGTGGTACCGCCGCAATAAGTACCTGCAATGCAGAGGTCTCTCTACGAGTGCCTTGCCCCCATCACAACTGCGGGGGTCCGTCATGAGTGCAAACGGCCTTTGTGAATCTGGCCCTATGCTGTTACTCACGAATTTGCACATGGAATGCCTGGCCTTGCTGATGGTAGCAAGCTGGAACTGTTTAATCTAAATGTATAACAATATACATCTATGAAATCTTTTATGTTATTGTAATGATTTTAATTAATCACTCACTAAACAATGTTTACCATTTACCATGAGTTCTCAATTGTATTACACTTCATTATGCTGCACTCATAGTCATGCTGCAGGAAGACATAACCCAAGCACCTCTTAATTTATGTAGTCAGCACTGTGTGTTTTTTTTTTAATCTAGTCAGTGATTTTATTGACTGGTACATACAACATTACTGTCATCTCAGAGCGTGTTGAGAGTATATGGGAAGAGAAAGACAGGCTGTCAAGAATATGTGGGAGGAGTAAAGGCTGAAATCCAAACAGTGATCATGTAAACATGGGGATCACTGAACTAGAAAGTCCTCTTCCTGTAACAGAGACTTGCAGTTCCTGGAATAATAGAAATTCTTTGAAGTTTGGGCAAAGACGAATATAACTAATCTTGGTGTCAACTAAGAGATAGGTGGGAGGATATAGGTGGTTCTCTCCTTGCTGGTTCTATGCAACTGGTTATTTGCAAAGAGGAAAATAGAGACTATTCCTTTTTTCTGATCTATAACATTTTCTTTTTGAGTCTCAAAGAAAAAAGTAAAATGTTCTAAATGCTAGATCCTTGTACAAGGAGAGATTTGATATGCACATACATTATAAACATAGCTCACATGCAGAAGATCCATACAAACAGTATGCATCTAAGAACACATCTATTTCCTTTAATAAAGCATTGATACAATGCCTTTGTTACCCATGGCTAATATGTGTAGGCTAGTCCTATACATTTAGCCTAACTATTTCTACGGTCTTTCTCCTTCACATACAAAATATATTCAGGTTAAAGTACCCTCTCATAGTATTTCTTTTACTATATGGACCCTATTTGGAGCATCTTCAGAATACAAGTCATCCATTATACATGCATAGCCTTTATTACTTCAATAGGAGAACAATCATGTTTATAAGGAAAAAACATTTATGAACCACAGCCAATGACACTGGATGTAAAGCAGACAGATCCAGTAGGACACTTTATTGGTATCACAATTCAGTGCCTGAATTCCCAATATCTCATAGGGCAATCTCAGCTAAAAGCATTCACTTCTGTATTCTCACATAGAAATCGACGTCCTTTCACTGGTTCTTTATACTTCCTACTCAAATCCAAGCCCTGTCATTACACTAATTTGACATGGCATATACTCGGACAAGGTAGAGTGGCAACACTAGAGCTATGCTGAGAAATACTTGCCCTAACAGTAATGAAGTTAACAAACAAGGCTATCATGCATGCCATTACTACTGTCTCAATTCTGTGCCACAGCTCTTATTAATTTGTATATAAACCCAATCAGAAATAGTACAACTGCAGGCGACATGAGTGAGCCGAAGAGAAAGACAGACGATGTAGCAGTTCTTCTAAATCTGATGGTTATATCAGCTATATATTAAATAACATGATGGCTACCTATCCCATAGAATAATATTGGGTTGAATTATTACAGTTAATAAGTGCTAACGTTTGATTGGGAACATGTCAGCATTTCATGTTTGGTATCTGAGAATCTGTATTAAAACATCCTGCTGTGCTGCCTTACTGAAAGAAGGACTGCCGCTCTGCTGCCCTGTTATTCTGCTTTCCTGCTTGCAGAGAAGGAAGACTGGATCTGCGCCCTTCATCCCAGGCTGAAAGGACTGCAAGGGTCGGCTGACTGACCTCCTGTCTTGAGCTATAGTGACAAAAGAAGCTCCAGAGCACTTCCTGCATCTTCCCAGCTGACTAGTCACCTGGACCTGCAACTGGACCTGCCTGAGCCCTGCTGCCTCTTCTGGAGTGAGTTCCTGATCTACAAGGAGTGCCCCTCAGGTCCTGGACCATCAGTGGAGCTCTCTCCAAAAGAAAAGGAGAAATCCTGACATTTGGGCTCCCTAAGAAAAGGAGAAATCCTGAAGTTTTGGGTTCTTAGCTAACGGGCTCTTTTCGCATCATGATCTTGCCATGCCCAAACATGAAGCTCCTGTGAACCCGACCATTCACTCCATAGCGACCTTCAGCAACAACCAGCATCGCAAGATCTGGACTTCATGCTACAGCATCGCACTACAGCATCATCAACCAGCAGTGACTGCTAACGTGAACCTCCAGCAACAACTGCCCACAATGCCTGACAGGATATTTGAGCCACAGCGACGACGGTCTGCCACACCCAGGATGCTCTTCACGTTAGATCGACGACCATCCGCAACGCTTTTCCTGCTCCTCATGGCCGCCCCACCATAAACGGAAATCTTCGAGCTGGGCTTTGGAAGGGAACTCTTTCAGCTGGACTAACCTGTTCATGTATCCGGCCCACGCTTCATCGTGGTCGGCCTGAACTTGAGGCTTTCACCGGGTTATGCATGATTAGATAACTGCGAGTGACTCTTTGTGCTTTTAAGTGCTTTACTTACCTGAAATCTTTAAAATGTTATTGCTCCGGTTATACTGGTTGGATTTTTATAATTTTCAACTCAAATAATTTATGAAATCATACCATATTTTTCTAAATTGGTGTGCAATTCTCTTGTATTGTGTTTTTACTTTATTGCTGTTTGTAGTGTTACATAAATACTTTACAAATTGCTTCTAATTTAAGCCTGACTGCTATTGTGCCAAGCTACCAGAGGGTTGAGCACAGGTTAATTTGGGGCTTCCTTGTGTTTCAGGCTGAGAGAGATTGTGATTTCTGCTTGAGTAGGGTTTCACCCCCCACTCCACCAGTTACTCAATTTCCAACACAGGCATTTACTCTCAGACTACCAAGCAGGATTGACCTCAAGAAGAGGCATAGAATCTGTGCTAATCACCATATGGGATGACGTAAAAAATACACTCAATTAAAATGATGAAGCAGAATTACTTCTGGAGGTCTCTGAAACCTTTGACATATTTTACCTTCATATCCTAATTTGCAGACTCAAAGAAACCGGAATTGATGGTATAAATATTGTGTGAATCACATCCTATCTTGGTAACAGGAATAGCATGACATATAAGCCTCCCTGCTCCTCCACCTTACAAAATAGAAACAAGAGTTCCCTAAGGATCTATCATCTCCCCTCTCCTTTTCAACATACATAATAAACTATAAGTAAAGCTAATCAATCATTTTGACCTTACCTGATACAATTATGCAGACAACACACAAATAATTCTCAAACTGGAAACCACCAAAGGCGTAGGTATACCAAAAACTTCAACACCGCCTCAAGGCAAAAGATCAATGGATGGCATGAAACTATCTTAAAGTAAATACATCAAAAAACAAAATACTCACCGTGGAGAATGGAAAAGTTATGATTTGTTAACACTCTAGCCGGGTGAACTAGGGCCACCGCAAAAATATCAAATGAAGTGGGAAATTTTGGAATTCTCATGGACTATTCATTCTCATTGAAAGCCAAAATGGATAAACTACCAAAATAAGCTTTAAACACTGAAGACACTTTACATATTTCCCCATCTTGAATCTCCCCTCACATCCTCTCTAACATTGACACACAAATTGACTGGACAGGATCCCTCTTTCAACTATGAGGCAACTATAGATTATTCAGAATTCAGCCACTACATTACTTTAAAATGTAAAGATTTGCCCACACATCTCCCCTGGTCGAAAGGCTCTTGAATGTGTGCATTCAATGCAAGAAGATCTTCATTCAAACTACTAAGCATAACTCACAAGGCAATAAACAATGAAGGTCCTGAAAACCACGAGATGAAAATCAACAAATACTCCAATTCTCTGAATCTACGTTCCAGAAAAGCACCATGTCAGACCTGGCATCTTTTGGCATGTTTTCCTCTGTCTTTTTGCTTCTGGCCTCCTGTTTTTAACTGTGTGCTGAACTTCGTTTTTGCTGGTGTTAGGACAGGCAAGACTTATCCCAATTAACACGAAGACCCGACAGGGCTCCAAAGGTGGTCAGGAGAGCCAGGACCTTGGGCAGTTCTGTGGGATCAGCCTTCAAATAGATCAACGCATCATCTGCGTAAAGAGATATTATCTGAGGGTGTCCAAGTAACATGAGAACCTATTGTGGCGCACAGTCCAGAAGCATGCACGCTAGGGGTTCCACTGTCAGGGTGAACAACAGTGGTGAGAGGGGACAGCTCTGTCGTGTACCTCTAGCCACTGGAAAAGAGTCAGATATTAGTTCCCCTTTGAGCACCCTGGCAGTTGGATTAGAGTACAGTAGTGTTACCCAACGCAGGAAGGGAGAGCGAAACTCCGTGTGTGCCAGGACTGCCAGCAGGTAGAGCCAGCCCAAGGTGTCAAACGCTTTTTCAATGTCAAGCGAGGTTGCCCAACCCTCCGTCCTAGAGCACCCAGCCCAGTCTATGATGTGGAATAACTGTTGCAAGTTAATGAACTTGTTGTGCCCAGATACAAGTCCATTTTGATCAGAATGCACTAAAGAGGGAACCACTGTAACCAGATGATTCAGAATGCACTAAAGAGGGAACAATTGTAACCAGAAGATTGGCCAGGATCATCCCAAGAACCTTACAGACAAGGTTTCAGAGAGACAGAGGCTGATAGGATGTCCCATTGAGGGGTTCCTGTCCTAGTTTGGTAAGGACCACACTCACCATCTCCCTCATAGGTGTTGGCAAGGTCCTAGAAGTCCTCCCACATTCTTACACCTTAAGCAGGCGGGAGGCCAAGTGGGTGTGATAGTGGGCATAAACTTAGATCTGGAACCCATGGATACCCAGAACCTTCCCTCACACTTGCACCTGAATAGGGCTGTGCCTGTCCCCTCACAAAGAGCTGCCTACCCCCTTGTAGTGTGGCTGTAGCCAGGGCCAGGAAGAGCAGGCTCTGGTGCACTACAAAGACCCTTTTTGAAGTCTCCCGACTTCAAAGACTAAAATGGTGCCAAATCCAGTTCCTGGGCCCTTGAAATTGAGTTTGCTGTACTAAACAACAAGAAAACAGTCCATTTACTTTGCCTCCACCAAAGCCATGTCCCAACTCAACGCAACAACTGCGACTTGCAGTGCAAGCACCGCCGCTGCCGCAGCACCTCCGAAGATGCTACATAGCATGAGCCTCGAATGCCACATCACCGAAGTCCGTCACGCCTGACTCCGCCCCAGCACCTATGGCCCAGTGATGTGACATCGCCCTGAGATGTCGAGGCCTCATGGCTTGACCTTCTATACTTCATCAACTCCTCACCGCTAGTGGAACCGATGCCTTGCTATCAATGCCGCATCACCTCTCCTATGCCTTCCAACATCCCGGGCATCCCGACCTGCCAACAACCTGCACCAACAGTAAGGAACCAATGCCACACCAGCCTCCGCAATGCCTCACCTCACCGTTGCTTTGTAAAGTCTTAGTTTTGTCAATGTTTCCAAGTACTTGTTGGGTTCTATTTCGTCCTCTGGTGGAATCTCTGTTACCGGGGTAACGGAACGGGTTTGTCAGTTGGGAGTTGTTATTCTCTGAGTCGGAGGTCCGGCTCACCCTGTCATCTGCTGTACAAAATAAAGGATTTTTCCTTCACTTACCTGCGTCCCTTCACTGGTGATAGGACGAGTCCCCCATGCTGTGTTCCGGTTACGGCATCCTGTCTCCTGCTGCCTGCCTGGAGGTCGTCGTTGCTCATCTGGAGTGCTCATCATTCAGTGAAGTCTTCACGGATTCGTTCCTCTTCATCCTGTTATGAGGTTTTTGTCCACCGTGTCTGCAGCTGTGAGTACTGATATTTTTAAAGTAACGCGTCTCGAGCTCTGAGTCTCCTACTGTCTCAAGCCTCTACGCGTGCCCTCCGACTCTGCTGACGTCATCTCTGTGTTCCACGCTGCGTCAGGTCTTCTGCCTGTGAGCTTCTGGTATCCTGGCAACTGGAGCGCCTTTTGATTTTCAGCTGTTCCGTTGAATCTGCTACTGCATACACTGATGCGCACAGTTTAAATTTCTTCACAGCACAGTTTCCATCTCATTCCACAGCGCACTATTGGGTTCATAGTGCGTCCAGTGTTTTTACCGCTGATAAGCGCAGCTCAATTTACCATGCATATTTCGACTTTTTACATTGTGTATCTACGCTGATACACACAGCTGTTTTTGTATTCTTGTTGCAGCTCTTGTTACGCAACATCTATCTACATTGTGCTGTGGCACTACTTTCACTGTTGCTGTTTCAGCATTATCACTTGGCTCATTCAGTGTGGCTGTGCTTTAACCTTCAACATTGTACATCGATTTGTGTACAGTTTTCTCCTATCACTGACACACACAGTTTACTTCTACGTGCACTGCTAATCTTCTAAGCTGATGCACACAGCTTTTCATACCATTGTATTTTGTTTTTCCACATATTTTTTGTTTTTGTTGTCTTCGTAATGCAAAATTCACTAGTACCTCCACCTGCCTTTTCTCCAAATCCCACTACTCCTGAATCTGATTGGGAGCAGTGGAAGGAAGCTTTTGAGGCATATTTAGATGCCTTTGAGGGCGATACCTTTACACATAAAAAAAAGTTTGTTGTTCTTCGCCATTGTTTGGGTAACGAGGGTCGAAAAATTCTCAAGCATATTCCTTCTGAATCTGTTTTGGTTAGTCAAGGTGGAAGAGAAGGAGATTTTGTAGTTGATGAGTATGCCACGGCCTTAAAAGCATTAGATTTAAGATCCAAGGCAAGGAAAAATGTCATCATGGAAAGGCACACATTTTATAGAAGGGTTCAAATTTCTGGTGAATCAGCTGCCAGTTACGTGGGAGCCTTAAGAATTCTTGCGGTTTCATGTGAATATAAGGACTTTGAAGACGAAATGATTCATGACCAACTGGTGGAGAAAACGAATAAGAAGAAGATTCAGGAAGCCTTATTATCTAAACCCAATCTAACGTTAGAGAAATTGCTTCTAGAATTGAGAGCACCACGTCCTTCATGAGTGAACTAACTGTATCTGATAACAAAGCTTTTGAAATCTTGGCAGTCAACTCCAAATATTCCAAGTTTAAAAAGAAGGATGCTTCTGGAAGTACTTCTAAGACTGCAAAAAGCTTGGACAATCAGGTCAAAAGACCTCCCTTCAGGCAATTGGAGTGGTACCGTTGCGGTATCCCTTCTCATTTAGGGAATGTTGTTTTTTGTCCTGCTAAGGACCGTACTTGTGCCAAGTGTATGGGGAAGGGTCATTTCTCTAAGGTTTGTAGAGCCTCCAATAGAGTTCAATATAAGTGCTGGAAGTAAGCCCAAGCAATGGTGTTGAGGAAGATCAAGATTCAGGTGATGATGATGAAATACTCTTTATCAAGGATCCTCCTGCTGATGATTCTAAATGTCGCAGAAGTTTGAATAATTTTACAAGACCATATTATACAATTAGTATTAATGGCATTGATGTAAAAGTCATGGCAGATTCGGGTTCACCTTATACCTTATTGAGTGAGTAAGTTTGGCACGATCAGTTCAATGGCACCCAAATATCTAATTCTATGTTGCATCCTGTGGGTTATGGTGGCAAAACTATTGATGTTGTTGGTGAATTTTCTGCCACTCTCAAGTTCCAATCCAATTCTTCCGATGGGGTTATTTACATAGCCAAGGATGATTCCTGTTGATTGGGTTGGCATGATCAGAAGAATTTAGGCATTTTATTCAACCCCAATTATCCTGCTCAAGTTGTGTTAAGAGACAGTTACTTACCGGTTATACCTGTTATAAATTCTAAAATGTGGGAATTACAGTTTCCTGAAGTTTTCTGTAGTGGGTTAGGTACCTTGAAGGGCATATTATCAAGCTTGTTGAGGAATCTTGTTGCTCACAAAGTAAGAAGGGTTCCTTTAGCCCTGCGTTCCGAGTTGAAAGATGAGTTACAGAAACTTTGCGTTCTAGGCGTCATTGTTTTGGTTCTGTCCGCATGTGTGTGGATTTGCGTGATTTAAACAAACACATTTGGATTGATCGTCACCCCTTGCCAAACATCACTGAAATGCTTTCCATTTTGCAAGGTAGTAAAATTATCAGCTTACTTGATATGACCTCAGCTTACCATCAGATCAATCTTCATCCTGATTGCAGACACCTGACATCCTTTATTACTCCTGAGGGCCTAGTTCAATTCAAAGGCCTTTTGGGTTAGTTTAAGGATGTTGAAGGTGTTATTGCTTTTCAGGATGATGTTTTAGTATTCGGCAATGATCAAGTTCAGCATGACAACAGAATGTGTCATGTTCTGTCTATTTTAAAGATAAAGGTGTAACTCTCAGTACTGAAAAATGTAAATTTGGTGTTACCGAAATTGAGTATTTAGGTTACAAACTTTCTGATAAGGGCATTGAACCTAAGGTCAGTCTTGTAAAAGCCATCAATGATTTTGATACCCCCACTAATAAGGATCAACTGAGGTCCTTCTTAGGCTTAGTTGAATTTTATTCAAGGTTTATTCCGAAATGTACTGAAAAATCCTTTCACATGAGAAATCGTCTTAAGAAAAATGTTGCTTTTAATTGGTGTATTCTGTGTAGTCAGGAGTTTTCTCTTATCAAGAAGGAATTTGTTTATGCTATATCCCTGAAGCCCTTCAACACCTCTGATGAAACTATTATTATGACTGATGCCAGCCAGATGGGTTTAGGTGCCGTCCTCATGCAACGTAGAGAAGGCAAGGATGAAGTTGTAGCCTTCGCTTCAAGAAGTTTGAAGCATGCTGAATCATCTTATTCTGTAATTGAACGTGAAGCCTTGGCGTGCTGGTGAGGCATTGTTAATTTTAAAATGTATTTGTGGGGTTCACATTTTACTGTTCGTGTTGATCACAAGCTCTTAGTGCAGTTATTCACCACCAAAGATATGGAACGTGCAACACCTAGAGTTGCCAAATGGCACTATAGGCTTCAGGAATATGATTATACTGTTGAGTATGTTCCTGGTGCTAAAAATGTCTTAGCGGATTGCATGTCTCGTTTGCCTAGTTGCAACAAAGTTGATGAAGTTGAATTATCTGATAATTTTGATTCTGCTTTGGTGTGTGCTGTGGAACTCAGACGCAACGGTGCCATTCTAGAGAGTGAGTGGCTTACGGCTTGTGATACTGATATCCAGATGACAGAAGTAAAATATTGTATTCTTCAAGGTTGGTCAGAATGGAAGTCTGATGGTATTAGGAGTGATGTTTACAAGCATGTTTTTGGGGAACGTTCTATCATTGATGGTTTACTTTACTGTTCTAGTTTACTAGTTGTGCCAGAATCTATGAGGACTAGAGTTCTCATTTTAGCCCATGAGGGACACATCGGTATGCGTGCCACGAAGAGGAGGATCAGGGAACATTTTTGGTGGCCTGGGCTTGATAGGAGTGTTGAGCATTTTGTTAGAGATTGCATCTTTTGTGCTGGAAGCGACAAGAGTCAAGTAACTGTTCCCAGTCCTGTTGAAGCTATTGAGGTTCCCAACAAACCATGGGGAAAGATAGCAGTTGATATTATTGGCCCATGGCGTTCTCTGGAGGGTTACTGGAGTATGGTATTGTCATTGTGGATTTTTACAGTCGTTGACCAGATGTCAAGTTTGTTCAGTCTTCTAATACCTTTAATGTAATCGAATTCTTGGAGTCTATTTTCCTTAGGGAAGGAATTCCGGATGAATTTTTTTTCTGATAATGGTTGTCCGTTCACTTCCTCTCAATTTTCTAATTTTGTTACCTTTTTAGGCATTAAGCACAACAGAACCTCCTTATATCACCCCAGGAGTGAAGGCCTGGTAGAACGATTTAATAGAGTCATCAAGGATAATGTTCAGCTAGCCAAGTGGTTTGAACAGTAAGGAGGAGTTGCACAAGTTGTTGTGGGCTGTGCACACTACCCCCCAATGCTGACACCGATCTATCTCCCTTTGCTCTTTTACGAGGGAGATTACCTGCATCCATGTTAATTAGAGATTGGATGGGGTGTTCCTCTCCTTCCTCGCAAGTGGAGGATGTGATTAAGAAAAGAACCATTGCTCAGAATAAGTAAGTGAGTGTGCAGGGAACAGAAGGGAGTCAAATGTTGCTGTCGGTGATTTCGTACCTAGGATCATTGTCATGAAGGATTCTAAGTTTTCTACTCCACAAAAAGTTGTGGTTGTAAAGAAAAATGTTGTTAAGCTACAAAATGGTAAGTGGGTGGAACAAAGATAAGGTTTCCATCGCTCACGACACTCACAGCAATAATCTTGTAGCTGGTGGTGGTGCGGAACGTGTGTCCACCCACCTCAGCGGTCCACCTTCCAAGTTGTGTGAATGTTAGGGGCGTGTATCCACCAGAACCAGATTTCCTTCTTCTAGACTTCATGGTTTTATATCTTAAATTTCATTTTGTTACATATGTATTGTACAATTTTATATATTTTCTGTTATGCAAGGGGGAAGATGTGTTAAGTTTTTAATTGTTTTCTTTTCTTTATTGTTCGACATGCTTTGTATATTATTGGTATATTTTGCATTTGTTATGTAAGGGGGAAGATGTGTTGGGTTCTATTTTGTTCTCTGGTGGAATCTCTGTTACCGGGGTAATGGAACGGGTTTGTCAGTTGGGAGTTGTTATTCTCTGAGTTAGAGGTCCGGCTCGTCCTGTCGTCTGCTGTACAAAATAAAGGACTTTTCCTTCACTTACCTGCATCCTTTCAGTAATGTAACCAGGGTCTGTACGACTCCATAGCTGGAGCCCACTCCCTCACGGTCGGCCACGAACTTTGAGATTCATCTTTGACAAGTATGTTGTTATAGCCGGAGCTATTGTGTTTCTAAGTGCTAGAACTGCATTTAATCTTAAAGAGATTCATATTTGATTTCTGTATGTTGGATTTTTGTCGTTTTCGGTCTTGTTTTAATCAGATAAATATTGGCTATGTTTCTAAACTAGTGTGGAGTACTTTTGTGGTGTTTTCACTGTGTAACTGTGTGTGTGTGTGTGTGTGTGCACAAATACTTTACACATTGCCTTTTTGGTTTAGCCTGACTGGTCTGAGCCAAGCTACCTGAGTGAGCACAGGTAAACTTTTAGCATGTACTATACTTACCCTGAATAGGATTGTGGGCCCCTCCTTGGACAAGGTGCAAACTTCTGCCAAGTAGAGACCCCGGTTCTAACACACCACATTTAATCATTACTTCTTACAAAAAATAAAACAGTCAGAGGTGTGACTTTCTCTGTAGTGGGTACACGATTATGGTACTCCCTCCCAGCAAAAATAGGAACTACCAACAACCATTTGGAATTAAGAAAAATGGTTAACAATTGGTTTTTCTCATTCTGCCCATCATGAACACCATCTAAAAAATTGGTCACGCAACAACAATAAAGTCTAATGTGTAGACCAAAAAATCACTGGTCGAATTATCAGTATACTATGCAAGATAACAATCAATCCTACCTACCAATAGATCTTGTCCTCACCCACTCCCTGTATAATGTTATGACTGTTGAGATTCCACAGTCGGGACAGAGACCTCCACACATAAAAAGATGGGACAGGCCTATCTTTTTATGTGCGGAGCCTTCGCCACAAGTGCGGAGTCTCCCCAGTCGTGCAAATTACTTTTAGTAAAATTACACTTGTATATTGTGAATACCCAAAAAATTGCAAACTTACAAAAAAATGTAAGTTTATCTCTGTGAATCAGGTCCTAGATATTTACTGGTGTGTTCCAGTTCAGACTACTATTTCATAAGTATTGTATGTTTTGGCATAATTCCTCTGCATGTTTATGGAATGCCTCTGTGGCTTTCCATTGCCTTTACATGTATGGCGAAGGATACTTTGTTAAAAAACAATTCGGTGGTAGATCACCCACTGATGCTCCCGGACCAGTGGTGTACTGCAATTGATGAATGCAAAATCGGGCTGCTATTAAAACATTTTCTAGGACTAATTTTGACCTATAATCCTGACCTAAATTTACGGCACAGAAGGTGAAGCATACTTTATAAGACATTATGTGACTTGAAAAGCACTCTGTAGAGTGGTGCATATATTATAGGCCACATTAAAATGTACCAAAGTATTTACCTCAAAAGGAGAAAAACTCCTGAATAGCAATGAAAAGTCAACAGTTGGCCCTAGGTCTGTGCTGATTGGCAGTGCAAAACAAAGCTATGTGGAGACATAAGTATTAATTTATGGCACAAACATATATATAGTTCAAAGAAGGCTGTTGGTGCCAAAGGATGTTGCCCCAGGCTAGACCTGTGAATTGCACAAAAGCAAGAGTGAAGTTTTCAGTGATGTCCTGAATTTCAGTAGAGTGGGTTTGGTGCGGATTTCCAGCGGGAGCTTATTCTACAGTTGCAAGCCATAATCAAGGAAGGCTCTGGCACCCCATTTGAAGTGATTAACTGATGGAAATTCACAATTGTCTTCTCTTTCGAGACCTGACATTAAGGGTGGGAAGCAAAGGCCACACAGATGATGGACGGAATGCAGAGCAAATCAAACATTCTCCCCCAGTCAATAGATCTGGGTTAGATCCATTGTTCTTTTGCTCACCATGCCACCCCAGTTTAGACCCAGCCAAATGCAAAATAGATCTTGCACCTGTGCCTCATGGGAACAGTCCGGACCAAACTGCCAAGCCAGGTCCTCTCTGGACTGGAAACAAGAATCCTGGGACCGGTTTCGGGGCATCACCCCATATCAGCCAGGCTAGCTTGAGTCCAGTGGTGCAGTCTTTTTGCATTAAGGATAGGAGCATATTTTGGGAATTTCTTTCACAGAAACCTAGGACCAGTTACATGGCAGACTTTGGGCCCTATTTAAATCCTGATGGATGTGTTACTCTATCACAGAGGTGACAGATATCCTGTCTGCCAAAATATAAATCTCATAGGATATAATGGGATTTATATTTCAGCAAACGGGATATGTGCCACCATTGTGATGGAGTAACCTGATCGGCGAGATCTAAATCAGACCCTTTATCATGGTGCACTTGTCTGCTGGTAGCCAATGAAGTTGGTGCAGATGATTCAACAAAGAAGCTAATTTTTCAAATTAAAATTGAATCTAATTAAAACATTTTTTTAGCAAGCAGTGGATGCTCTTCTTGGGAAGTTCAAGGTTAGCCGAGTTCTCTTAGTCTAACTGGTTTGTATGAATGCATTGATAAAGGTTATTCAGTGAAAGAAAGCAAAAAAAGAAATAATAATTGAGGAGTTACAAAATGTATCTAGATTCATTTCTAATGTTTATGGTGCTTTTGTGTTTTTTAAGATTATTAGTATTATAAAATGTGCTTGTTTGCTGTTATGCAGATTTGTAGAGTGCACTATCACTTGGGAGGTTGAGCACGCTGTCACTTGGGAGGGTTGAGCACGCTATCACTTGGGGGGTTGAGCACGCTGTCACTTGGGAGGTTGAGCACGCTATCACTTGGGGGGTTGAGCACGCTATCACTTGGGAGGTTGAGCACGCTATCACTTGGGAGGTTGAGCACGC
Organism: Triturus cristatus; assembly: GCF_964204655.1. NCBI lineage: Eukaryota > Metazoa > Chordata > Amphibia > Caudata > Salamandridae > Triturus > Triturus cristatus. The sequence continues at coordinate 311,918,391 of NC_140593.1, read as the reverse complement.
TATCACTTGGGGGGTTGAGCACGCTATCACTTGGGAGGTTGAGCACGCTGTCACTTGGGAGGGTATCCTGGCGCTGAGCAGGTGTGAATCTAGCCACACGTAGGGCCTAGTGGAACTACTCGAAAATCCAGATCGTCAGCTTATTGCGGTATTCAAGAAGTGAGGACGAGACTCTTATGTGTAGTTGCAGGTCATTCCACACTTTAGGAGCGATGTAGGAAAAGGCTCGACCACTGGATGTGGTTTAACTTATGTGTGGGATGTTTGCAAGTAAGAGTCTACACGAGCAGAGGTGTCTGGAAGGTTTGTGAAAGCAGATGTTTCAGTATGGTAACCACATTACTATCCCTTGTTTCCAGGTTATAAGAAATCCTATGTTCTTACCTTTTGTTTAAAAAATGCTACTAATATTTTGAATGTTGGAATGATTTTCAATGTTTACATGACGTTTTCTGTTGCTTTGGTTCCTTTCACTTGTATAAATTAATTACGAGCCTCACTTGAGCTTCAACGAGCAATGAGTTGAAATTAATTTTTGTCTCCAGATACTTGCATGCTACATGCTGCTAGTAAAGGGGAGTGTAGTATGTCAAGATCATGACATACTCTTTTAATCTCTCAGTTTTCTATTGGTTGATAGGTTAAGAGTGTTAGCTGTGTCATCTGTGATGTCACAGAACTCATAGAACTCTATGTGTAAAGTTCATATGTAAACTGGTTCAGAGATCGTTTGTCCCAGCTTCTGGATGGATGGGATCCTTTTCTATGGATTAAACTTACTACTATTTACCTGCCTGTTTCCTGCTATCTTTCTTAAGAGAGGATTTCACACTGGCGTAGTCGGCAGAGCGCATCCATGAGGGATCCTAACACGGACAATTCTTTGTGAATTTTTAAAGCTGGACATATCTTTGCTGCAACGGAGGAGCGGATGCATGCATTCTCATATTTTATCAGGAAAGACTGGGAGCTTCGCCGCATTTCAATGGATGTACGTGGATGATCGTTGCGGGCTCGTCTGTATTCTGGTAATCTTTTGTGTTTTCCATTAACGTTATCTACGTTTTACCGTGGAGCTTTGAAAACCCCTCTCTTAGAGCTGTCTCTACGAAATGCCTAGCTTGATTTGTGACTTTGTTTTTTTTAACGTACACGTTGGATGAGACACTCTGCACTCGACGTCTTGTTTGAATTTTAACGTTTTGGAACTTTACCTGTTTGTGTTCCGAGAGTGGCTTCACAGGAACTGGATCTCGAGGAAGCTGTTCTGTGCTTCTGTCATCTCTGGAACTATTCTGATTGCGAGGAATCTGTTCGGCGCTTCCGTCATCTCGCTGGAACTCTTCTTATTGCGAGGAATCTGTTCTATGCTTCCGTCATCTCGCGAGAACCTGGGGCTTTCACCGTCGTCATCACGTCTGCACGCTCCAGACTCGATATCCATCTCGGTGATAGAGCGTCAGGTTCCTAAGCAACGCAACAAACGAGTCGTCATTGCTTTGCGTGTGCATTGCGTATCTAGGCAACGGGAAAGCACACACCGATACACGGATTTCAGCTTACAGGTTCTGCTGTTCTTATTTTGCTGGCGTTTTCTCTGGAAAAATTAGGAGACTTGTAAACGCGTGAAATACTTTATTTAAAATGAAGTAACTTGTTCCTTCCTTTTGATGTACTAATAACTGCTGGATTATTCAATCACTTTTCTGTGATTCTGCGTGCAGCTGCCTTCTTCTCGCTGATACGCACAGCATTTATTATTTTTGACATTTAACATGATTTATTGTTTGTAAGGTTTAACCTTATTATCTTTCTCTATATTCAGGTAAAACATTAGTGCTGTGAGAATGCAAAATGTTACCGCTGCCCCTTTCTTTTTGTCCGAACCTGGCAGCCCTCAAATAAAATAGAAAAAGTGGAAGGTAGTATTTGAGAGGTATGCTAGGGTGTGCGGTCCTTCACTAAGCGCTGAGAGAAGATCTGCTCTTTTGCTACACTGTTTAGGATCTGAGGGCCAAGATGTGTTTGACCATCTTCCTGAGTTAACTCAGGAGGAGGCAAATGGTCTTAACGATTATGAAATTTGTATAAACAAATTGGACAAACACTATTTACCGAAGGTGAGCACTATCTTGGAGAGGTATACATTTGCGAAGAGAATGCAGGCTGAGGAAGAAACAGTAGAAAGTTACATTACTGTTTTAAGAAAATTAGCATCTTCATGCAAATTTGAGGGATTAACCGATGAACGCATTCGTGATCAATTCATGTTTGGATGTAATATGGAGAAAGTTAGAGAAGAGTTATGGTTACGCGATGAACCTACCTTGGATGAGGTTCTCGTGGTTGCAAAAAGGATTGAACACTCTATAAAGTGTGTTGCTGTGATAAAGAAGGATTTTAATAATGACTGTAAGGTTCAAGAGGTGAAAGGAGATAGCAAAGTAACTCATAAAAGTAGTGATAAGGCACAAAAGGAATCCATGTCTGTTAAGAATAAAATGCAGGAGAAATGGAGTAATAGCAAGTGTTTCAGGTGTGGAAAAGTGGGACATTTGGCTAATTATCCTAAGTGTCCTGCCTTAGGGTTATTATGTCCTAAATGCAAAAAGAAAGGTCATTTCGCTTCTATGTGCAATAGTAAGGGTACACCGAAAGTAAAAGAAGTAGAGGTACATGATTACAGTTACAATCAATATGATCCCGAAGACTATGAGTGTGGTCAAATTGTAGTACAGGTGGTAACTGGTGAAAAGAAAAAAAACTCGCCATTTGATGAGATTTTGGTAGAAGGAGCAAGTACTAGAGTTCTATTTGATTCAGGGGCTAAGATCACCATAGTCTCAAGTGAATTCTTTATGAACATGTTGAAAGGCAAAGTTAAGCTTCTTAAGCCTGACATACGACCATTGGCTTATGGGGGAGAGCCTATCAAGTTGCATGGGTATTTCATAGGCCTTATTGAATATAAAGGGAGGTTAATTTCGGGAAAAGTTTATGTATCTAAAAAGGGTGATAGTATCATCAGTTGGTTTCACCAAGGTGATCTGGGGGTCTTTCTTGACCCCAATGGAGATCCTCCTATCCAATTCAAGAGTGACATTAATTCCATTGAGAAGGTAGTGGGGGATAACTTTGTGGAGGATCTCAGGAGAGATTATTCAAGGGTGTTTGAAAAGAAATTAGGATGTCTCAAAGGCTACAAGCACAAGATTGTACTTAAGAAGGACGCTACTCCTGTATGTTGTAAAGTAAGAAATGTTCCGATTTCGGTAAAGGATGACATGCAGAAGGAAATTGTAAAACTGAAAGAGGGAGGCATTATAGAGGAGGTTGAAGGGACTGAATGGTTGGCTCCGGTGGTGGCAGCTCGCAAGCCCAATGGGGACCTGAGGCTCTGCATTGACTTAAGACAATTAAATAAGTCTGTGGTGATTGATAAGTATCCCCTTCCAAATATAAATGAGTTGTTGTCTCTTTTGGGCGGTGCCAAAGTCTTCAGTTCAATTGATTTGACTTCGGCATATCACCAAATAGAGTTGGAGGAGTCATGTAGGGATTACACCTCTTTTATAACACCTTTTGGTACGTTTAGATTCAAACGTATGCCCTTTGGGCTAGTATCGGCCTCTTCAGTTTTTCAAAGGGTAATGGAAAAGATTTTGCATGGCTTGCCTGGTACGCATGTTTATCAAGATGATATCTTGGTTTTCGGGCAAGACAATTGCCAACATGATGTACGCTTGAGGTCGGTCTTGGGAAGGCTTTCAGACTTCAATTTAACAATCAAAGCTGAAAAGTGTAAGTTCAGAACGAACTCGATTGACTATCTAGGGCACAATATAACCTGTGATGGTGTAAAACCCAAAGTTGAATTGATTAATACAATTCAGGAAATGAGTTCGCCGTCGAACAAGAGTGAACTAATGAAGTTTTTAGGTCTTGTGGAGTATTACGCAAAGTTTGTGAAGAATTTTGCAAATGGTACAGTGAATATGAGACATCTGTTAAAGAAGGGTGTTGACTTTACTTGGTCTGAAAGTTGTGAGCAGGAATTTAAGGATATTAAAGATAAACTTAAGGCGGCTCCTTCACTTGCTAGCTTCAATCCTGAGATTAAGCCTATACTTATTACTGATGCTAGTGAAAAAGGACTGGGGGCTGTTCTACAACAGCAAGGTGTAGAAGGCATGCAGACAATAATGTGTTTATCACGCAGCCTCAAGGATCCTGAAACTAGATATTCTGTTGTGGAACGGGAGTCTCTCGCGGTTTATTGGGCAATTAAGAAATTGAAAAAGTTCCTTTGGGGAGTTAATTTTGAGGTGAGGACAGATCACAAGCCTTTGGTGGAGATATTTACAAAAAAGGGTCTGGATTCAATTTCTAGCAGGATTACCAAATGGATAATAGGGTTACAGGAGTACAATTTTGCAATCAAGTACATACCAGGAGTTGAAAACAATGTGGCGGATGTTCTGTCACGGCTCACTCCCATATCTATTTCCTCAGATGAGGATTGTGAGGATTCTGATGAACTTGTATGTGCCATTGAGCAAAAGATCATTTGTGAGAAGAGGTGGTGTGATGAAATGGCCTTAGATTCCGGGTTAAAGGAAATTATTGATCTTGTAAAGAAAGGTTGGAACAGTAACAAGCAAGGATCGGTTGACTCAAAAAGGTTTTGGGGTGTGCGTAATGAATTGTCGATAGAGAATGACCTCTTATTTCGGGGCACAAGACTAGTTCCTCCTGTGAGTCTCAGGAAGGAACTCATTGATCTGGTGCACTCCTCTCATGCAGGTATTACAAAATGCAAGGAACGGCTGAGAATGTCTTATTGGTGGCCAGGGATGGACATTGAAGTGGAACGTGTAATTCGTGATTGTATTCCATGTACGTTAAGTGATAAATCCAAAAACACACGTGTCCAGCCTATGGTCTTAAGGAGACGTCCTGCTAATCCTTGGCAGGACATTGCTTTAGACATTTTAGGTCCAATTCATTCAAGTGGGTCTCAAACTTTTTTGTTAGTGGTAATTGATATGTTTTCAAGGTGGCCTGAGGTGTTCTTTCTTTCAACCATTGATTCATCTCACATTATTAATTGTTTGAGGAATTTATTCTCTAAAGAGGGGATACCTGAATCTATATTGACAGACAATGGAGTGCAATTAGTTTCAGAAGAGATGAAGAGTTTTCTGGCATCTAAAGGCATAACACATAAAACATGCTCTCTTTATCATCCAGAGGCAAATGGGATGGTGGAGAGATTTAATAGGGTGATTAAAGAAACAATTGCACTAGCTAAATCTTCGTCTTTAAATTGGAGAGATGAGGTGATCAAAAAAATTGAAGAGTATAGGCTAACTCCTCATTCCACCACCGGTAAAACACCTTTTCTGTTATTTAGAGGAAGAATCCCTAACACCAGTGTAGAACCTACTTGGGTTAATAGGTATGAGTTGGGAAAAGGTAAAGAAAGAAAGTGTGACAATGAGTTGGTAAAAAGGCGTGATGAAGAAAAAGGTAAATTAAGGAAGTCTTACTTTGATTAAAAAAAAACTGTTAAAACAACTAATGTTGTGGTGGGTGATTTGATAATGATCAAACGTCCTGGTTTGGTGGGGAATTCGGTTTCCAAGTTTATGAAACCCATGAAGGTGATTAAGGTATTTAGGAATGCTGTTAAAACTCAGGATCACAGAATCTGGAATTTAAACAGAGTAGTAGTAGTAAAGGGTAGAGTGGAATGTTGTCGTAGTGAAGGTGATGGTAATGCACATCTGAAATCAACTATAGGTGATAGGAATCGTGTTTCATCTAGGTGTTGTAAGAAACCATCTTATTTATCAGACTATGTTTAATAAGTTTATCCTGTTGTTTAGCATGCATGGATATGTTTTGCATTGTCAAGTGTTTCAATTGTAATTTAATTTTGTGTAACGAAGGGAGGTGTGTAGTATGTCAAGATCATGACATACTCTTTTAATCTCTCAGTTTTCTATTGGTTGATAGGTTAAGAGTGTTAGCTGTGTCATCTGTGATGTCACAGAACTCATAGAACTCTATGTGTAAAGTTCATATGTAAACTGGTTCAGAGATCGTTTGTCCCAGCTTCTGGATGGATGGGATCCTTTTCTATGGATTAAACTTACTACTATTTACCTGCCTGTTTCCTGCTATCTTTCTTAAGAGAGGATTTCACAGGGAGCTGTTCTTGTGCAATCCGAAACCATAATGAAACATACTTTTAAATGAAATAAACAAATTTATGAATCGAAAAAGTGAAGTTAATGCTTCCAACAGCATGTGTAGGTCTGCATCTCAAGTCTTCTAATAAAATAGTTCATTCTTTTTCACATGCATTCCAAATTTGAATCAAAAGATAACAGTTAAATAACTTACTCCACTTAAACCCTTCGAGCCACTCAAAGAAAGACAGGTAGAACGTGATTAAATCAAAATGTGATAAAAGATAACAAAATACATTGAAGACACCATCACTGATCTAATTGAATCTTAAACCATTACCACCCCATCCATCTTCCCATTACTACCTCGTCCAACTTCCCATTATCACTTTGTCTATTTTTCCAATGCCACATCATCAATCTTCCTTGTCACATACTTGACTCCATGCGGGTGTTTCTCCACACAGGGGTTGAAAACTAGAGTACTGAATTTTAAATATTGTGCTACCAAAATATCGCTAAAGAAATATGGATGGCCAAAATAGCAACAAGGCAGGTATATATACTTAAGTATCAATTTACTATCCTTAACTCCACATCTACAAGATGATATATATTGTCAAGGTACATATATGTGGACTTTAGGAAACTGTAGAAATTTGTTATAATATTTTGATAGGACGATATTTAAAACTCAACATTCTCGTACCATACCCTGTGTGGATATTCACTTTTCTAGAATTAAGAAAAACATCCCCTTCCTCTATTTTTTTTAAACAATGGTTCTGCCCCTTCGAACCTATAAGTATATGTGTGTATATAGCACCAATGTTGCTGGGGATGAACGGAAAACTGCACATTAAGAACTGTACATTATCAAAGATGCTTGAAAACAAGATCAACTTTAAATTACTCTTCAAATAATAAAATTGCACTTCATAAATTAACTTTTTTAGGCATTGACAATTTTAAGTGATTTGACCAAAATTCCAGAGCAGGGATTTGAGATCAGGTCCCCGAGTCAGCATTTTAGCCATTAGTCCACAACTGCTCTCTAAATAGGCTCTGTCCTAATACCACATCTTAAATGTTTTGTGTCCCTTGGAGACAAGTTTTTTCTTTGCAACTGCTATTTAAGCATGTCATTAAGTTTAAGTAATTTTTTCTTTTATCAGCGAGTTTGATGAATTCTAGTGTTCATTTTCTATTCCCTGACCAGCTGTAGCTACCAGCTGGCCAGTGCTGCAGGGCCCCTCCTGTTCATCAGCACTCTCCTTTATCAAGCATGGAGCTGCAGCAATGAAAGGCACAGGTTGACCAGGGAAGCCTGACAGATTAGACAGAGCTCCACTGTCCCACTGTCTCAGGTCTGCCCCTCTGATCAGCCTGTCCATGGCAGCTTGAGAAAATAGGGCAGGGAGAAGTTACTGCACCATGAGATCCAAGGAGAGCACAGTTCATGGTACAGAGGACAGTAAAGAGCACACAAATCCATTGCCTCACCAAGGCTTTATGCAGGTCTCTTTGCTTAGGGAATCCCACTGGCCATGGAAAAGGAGTGAATACAGGAAGTCCTCGTTCAAGTGATCAGTGAAAGCGTAGTTCTGACCACATTCTGTGATGGTCATTCAGGAAATTGTGAGGCACATCTTGTCTTCAGCTTTAGGGAGTGAGGATCAGTTGGGGCTGTTGCTGCCCATCACATTCTGTGAGACAATATCCTCCCCAAAACAGAGAAAGAAAGTTCATCCTGTTCATATTTCCCAACCATGAGAGATACATTGCTGCAGCCTTCATGATTCTGGAAGCATTTCTCGAGGTACCTGAGATGTTCACTTTCATCATGAAGATAACGTGAAGTCTCTGTCTCAAAGATTCATCGCCACCTCCGCCATTGGTGACAGTATGACTATTTCAGGTGTTTCGTGGCAGCATCTTCAGCTCATTCTCCTCTATAAAATGTCAGGACAGAGATTTCTCTGGACGTATGTTCTGCTCAGCGCGCTCAACTCGCCGGGAAGGCGTTCTGTGTTCTATTCCTTGGAACAGAAGTGTTTCATCTTGATGCGTGGTGCAGGGCTGCTATTACTAGCTGAACCCTCACTAAGTACTGTGACAAGGAACACATACAAAGATAGGACTGATCTCATTACTTACCCATACTCTTTATTCCTTGCCATAATTCTACATTTTCCCACACCGATTCCTTCTATGGGTCCACCAACCATGCATCTGGAGCTTGGTATTTAATGGGGGGGATAGTTCAGAGATGAGCCTTGCTGTAGGATATGGGAGGACCAAGCTTTTTTTTTTTTCTCAAAGTGAGTAAAGGTATTTCATCAGAATTCAAATGGGAGAACTTTTAGCTAGTCTCAAAGGGTGTGATGCAAATGCTGTTTTGGGGTTACAAAGCCTGTGATTCATAAAATTACAGACTTTGTTAGAGAAAAGCAGTGAGTTGCAATGTACTAAAGGTAACTTACGAGCAGACTCTTAAAATACCTTTTACAAAGCATTTCGAATTACAAAGAGGAAGGTATGTGAAAGGGGTGCCTGCCTTCTGTCTGGGATTCCCAATGAAATGTACCAATGATCTGTGACAACAGTTTTAATTGCAGATCAGTGAAAATTTACGATTTCTCTAAGTTGGGGTGTTAACTCATTAGCAGAGGGGAATCTCTCCACATGGTACAGATTCATGCTGGGCGTCCTGCAAACCATTGCCTGCTCCCACCGATGTCTTCCCAAAAGTGATTTTTTTTTTATTCTCTTTAACAGACAAGGGCATCATTAAAAAGATATATTTAATGTTTGGAATGCAGCCATTCACAAAGGGTAAAGAAGTAACCACCTGCATAATTAATAGTCATCTGACTTAGTTCCACGTAAAAACAAATAAAATACGTTTAAGGAACAGAAAATACATCAGTAATGTAGGTGCTAGCATGTGGAAAGTACATACCTACTTCCCAAATTATTAAATGGGTCTTTTCCAATTTTGATAGGGATGTCTGTTGGACAACTGGTAACATTTTGAATGGGATGTATACTATGGTTTCTGATGTTACATTTATGTAATGCACCAGTATTACTAGTTCTAAAAATACTTATAGAAATATGAAGAACACTATTCAGACTAATTGCCTGAAAGCCAATTAGTTGAAAATATGTTTGTAGTACTTTAGACACATTCCTTAAGGAAGGCAAACAGAGAGATTTGCTGAGTATGACATTACCAAAGATAGTGAACATCTGAGCAGGAAGGGGGCTGTCACAGTAATTCCAAATTGGCAGGCTCTGAGGGTAGGCAACAGGGATAGTGTTCTAAGTGGTTTTGTCTTTCCTGAAAAATAATTGCATGAAAGTATGAGGAGCTGCGATTCTTCTATATGTCAAGTCGCCCCTGGACAACCTTTTCATGCGCTATCTTGTTTAGTAAGTAATATATGGTTGATAATGCTTCTTCATGGAGGTCAGTGACTGCCGCTGGCATAAAGCAGGGAGGGTTAGATGAAGGAAAATGCCAACATGAGATCAGGCCCAGCCTACTGTTTTCAAGGGGGTGTTCCCTAGAAACCTCATGTAACTTTAAGATGCCAGTTCTCAGCAGCGGGATAAGCCCCACACATCAATGGAATATTATCGCATATGTTTTGATTATGGACGGCCAGCAGAATTTAAAAATATATTATGGTTCAGGAAAAATGCTTAGTGGCCTCTAAAATTATTTTATTTTATTTTATTAATGCCTACACAGCGCTCTGTTCCACTCAAACGGTATCTAGGCGCTAAATGAATAATTAAAAACGCCACTGGATAAAAAGAGAATGGCAAAAACCATGATGCAGAAAGAAAAGATTATCAACACAATAAAAAGGTCTTCAACGCCTTTTTAACAAGCATTTGCAATGCAATAGGTCTCGCATTATTAAATATTTCAGTTAAGTACAGGAGCTCTCCCACTGAATGTATTGCAGCAGTGCTGAGAAGTGCAGGTGCTCTCCCACTGAATGCATTGCAGCAGTGCTGAGAAGTGCAGGAGCTCTCCCACTAAATGTATTGCAGAAGTGCTGAGAAGTGCAGGAGCTCTCCCACTGAATGCATTGCAGAAGTGCTGAAAAGTGCAGGACCTCTCCCACTGAATGTATTGCAGAAGTGCTGAGAAGTGCAGGTGCTCTCCCACTGAATGTATTGCAGAAGTGCTGAGAAGTGCAGGAGCTCTCCCACTGAATGTATTACAGAAGTGCAGGTCCTCTCCCACTGAATGTATTGCAGCAGTGCTGAGAAGTGCAGGTGCTATCCCACTGAATGTATTGCAGCAGTGCTGAGAAGTGCAGGAGCTCTCCCACTGAATGTATTGCAGCTGTGCTGAGAAGTGCAGGTGCTCTCCCACTGAATGTATTGCAGAAGTGCTGAGCAGTGCAGGAGCTCTCCCACTGAATGTTTTGCAGAAGTGCTGAGAAGTGCAGGAGCTCTCCCACTGAATGTATTGCAGCAGTGCTGAGATGTGCAGGTGCTCTCCCACTGAATGTTTTGCAGCAGTGCTGAGAAGTGCAGGTGCTCTCCCACTGAATGTATTGCAGCAGTGCTGAGAAGTGCAGGTGCTCTCCCACTGAATGTATTGCAGCATTGCTGAGAAGTGCAGGTGCTCTCCCACTGAATGTTTTGCAGCAGTGCTGAGAAGTGCAGGAGCTTTCCCACTGAATGTATTGCAGCAGTGCTGAGAAGTGCAGGTGCTCTCCCACTGAATGTATTGCAGCAGTGCTGAGAAGTGCAGGAGTTCTCCCACTGAATGTATTGCAGCAGTACTGAGAAGTGCAGGTGCTCTCCCACTGAATGTATTGCCGCAGTGCTGAGAAGTGCAGGTGCTCTCCCACTGAATGTATTGCAGCAGTGCTGAGAAGTGCAGGAGCTCTCCCAATGAATGTATTGCAGCAGTGCTGAGAAGTGCAGGTGCTCTCCCACTGAATGTATTGCAGCAGTGCTGAGAAGTGCAGGTGCTCTCCCACTGAATGTATAGCAGAAGTGCTGAGAAGTGCAGGTGCTCTCCCACTGAATACATTGCAGCAGTGCTGAGAAGTGCAGGAGCTCTCCCACCAAATGTATTGCAGAAGTGCTGAGAAGTGCAGGAGCTCTCCCACTGAATGCATTGCAGAAGTGCTGAAAAGTGCAGGACCTCTCCCACTGAATGTATTGCAGAAGTGCTGAGAAGTGCAGGTGCTCTCCCACTGAATGTATTGCAGGAGTGCTGAGAAGTGCAGGTGCTCTCCCACTGAATGTATTTCAGAAGTGCTGAGAAGTGCAGGAGCTCTCCCACTGAATGTATTGCAGAAGTGCAGGTCCTCTCCCACTGAATGTATTGCAGCAGTGCTGAGAAGTGCAGGTGCTCTCCCACTGAATGTATTGTAGCAGTGCTGAGAAGTGCAGGTGCTCTCCCACTGAATGTGTTGCATTAGTGCTGAGAAGTGCAGCTGCTCTCCCACTGAATATATTGCAGCAGTGCTGAGAAGTGCAGGTGCTCTCCCACTGAATGTATTGCAGCAGTGCTGAGAAGTGCAGGTGCTCTCCCACTGAATGTATTGCAGCAGTGCTGAGAAGTGTAGGTGGTCTCCCACTGAATGTATTGCAGAAGTGCTGAGAAGTGCAGGTGCTCTCCCACTGAATGTATTGCAGAAGTGCTGAGAAGTGCAGGTGCTCTCCCTCTGAATGTATTGCAGCAGTGCTGAGAAGTGCAGGTACTCGCCCTTGCAAGTTAAAGAAGTGCAGGTACCAGTACCTGCCCACTTAAAACATTGTTTGTGGCCTTGTAAATACAGCATAATTGCGGGGCCCTGCACTTATTTAAAGCGTTGAGTTCCATGGGCTGCAGAACACAGTACTGGGGAGGTGGTTCTGAGCCACATTAAGGGTCTAGTGAATCCACGCGCACTGCTGAGGCATTCCGTGAAGGCCCTGCTTGGGGTTACACCACACTGCCAGGGGTCTATGTAGCACACTGCTGGGCCCTGGACGTGTATATTGCGTTGTGTACCAGGGGCAGTAGAGCACAGTGCCAGGGAGGGCTCTGTGCCACACTGTGGGGTCTGCAAATGGCCACCGTGACGAGCTCCAAAAGCGTTTCCCGCCCCCTACGCATGCGGCGTTACTACACATGCAATGTAACAGCACGCGTACTAAAGGCAATGCGTTGTTACATCGCATGCGTAGTAATGCTTGCGAAGTAATGGCATGCGTATAAACAGCTGCGCACTAATGGCTGTTCACCCTAGTGAGTCCACGCGCACTGCTGAGCATTCTGTGAAGGCCCTGCTTGGGGTTACACCACACTGCCAGGGGTCTGTATAGCACACTGCTGGGCCCCATGGGTATTGGTTTCAAGCCAGGCTGCCTTTGCTATACAACACATGGGCCATGTGTAAAATATAAAACCTATGAAGGTCGTGCTGACCAAACAGCGATAAATATAATCTACATTGCACTCCCATGCGCGCGCTTGTTGGGTCTTGGCTGCACACCGCAAGTGCCTGGTACCAAGGGCACAAGATTAAACTGAAAATTACAAGCAGACCTCGAGGCTCTGGGCGGAACTCAATAATGCGGAGTTCGCACTACCATAATCCTGGTTAAACCCGCTCGCGCACATGTGCCCCCCGACCAAGCAACTGCAAAAGGCACGCCAAAATCAAAACCCTTTGAAGGAGCACCTGTTAGAGCAAAAAACCCGCGACGAAAGCCGGACACTCGCAGAGCCGAGTCACTGCGTGTACTTGTAGGGCCGGCATCCCTGGGAAGCTGTCTGGCTGAACTCTGGCCAGTTGTCCGAGGGCAACCAAGGGGGCGCTGACCCCTGCCACTCACGATCGATTCCAGTTGTAAACACTGAAGCGATGTACACTAACTACCACAGAAAAGAAGTCCCAGCAGAGACTAGGTATGCGACCCAGAGTAAACTGAATCTGGACCCAAGTACTCCGGGTGCAATCAAAATAGACTCCTGCTCCAACCTCTGACATCATACCTCTGCTGACTGACTGCCCGTGCTGCATCATGGAAATCCCACTCTAGGGGTGGGGGTGGTTTTCACAATGAAATAACACTGAAACAGAAAAAGCCAGCATTTTAGGTAGTTCCAAATCTTTTGCTTTCAGAGTCTCGGGTTAATGTAATAATACTAAAACTAAAAAAAAAATGCTTGTTATATAGCTGTAAATAGGCGGAGTTGTGCTGTTTTGTTGCGCTGTAAAAAACAGGTGTCAGTTGTTTCGTAGCATTGTAAACAGCAGGCATGTTGCTGTTTGTTTGTGATGTAAAATAACAGGCGTTCAGTTGTTTTGTTGCGCTGTACATAAAAGGTGCTCTTCCCTCTGCCCTTCCAAGTACCATTATCTAAATTAACTGTACTCAATCAAGCCATCATTTATATGGCAGAACTCCAAAATACTTCAAGGTTTAACCAATCTACCAGGCACACACCAAAACAAGCATGTACCAAAATAATGGCCCGTGAACCAGATTGGCTGAGGACCTGGGTCCGATTCTGGTCCCAACTTCCCAATGTGATTACTGATCACTTTGAAAATGTGCCACTGTAACAAGTCCATAATGAATTACGTAAACGGGAAAATTCTGATTTGCCGAAACACATTTCTACACTACGCTATATGATATTCCTTGTGCTCTCGCATTCTAAACAATCTCTAGGGCACACATCAACACCTAAATATAAACTGCACCTAATGTAAGTATTGAACTGCACCAAAAAAATACAGCACAGTCCTCAGGTGCAAGTATGGGACCATAATACAACATGTGCATACACGACTTCTTCCCCACAAAACAGTGTGCGGGAGGTGACGGCGGCAGCTTGAGTGGAAGCTCAGCCCTGAGGAGGAGGACTGGGAGGGGACGCACAAGTTCAGCAGGCAGGGAGACGGGTCTGCGAGATTTCGCTCAGCTAGCCTGAAATTCCTCTCTTAGATACCGGCGAGGGGGTAGAGTATACCGGCTTTCTGGGAGGGGCGGCGCCGCCACTGGCCGCAGAGGTGGTGCTGATGTCTACGGCCAGCCGGGGGTGCAGGCGCCGCCGCTGATGCCACCGCTGCCGGAGAGCAGGTTGGGGCTGCTACCGCCTCCGCAGGGGGTGGGGGTGCTGGATGCCGCTGGCAGCAGGGGCTCCAACCGGAAGAGCCCTGCACTGGAGGGGCCTCTACAGTTCCCAAAGACACCGCTACAGGTGGAAGCCACGCCGGTAGTGCTGTTCACGCAAGTGAGGCATAAAGAACAGTTAGGAAAAAACAAAGAAGCTTGCGAGTGGTGTGCGCGCACCACAGCCAAGCATGTCATTTCAAGTCTCACGCCCGTGTCTGGGCACGATCATTGCTCCTCCCACGGCCTATTGGTGTCTATTACGCGCTTGGTGCGTGTAATAGACACCAATAGGCCGTGGGAGGAGCAATGCGCCCGCATTTGGCCTATAGCGTGCAGACGCACGCTAGGGCCAATAGGGTAGCTGAAAAGGAAACACACACGCACGAGCGTGTGCTTTTCCTAGGTCACTATCCTAAATCCTGTTTTTCACCTACTAAATGCCTCGCGCTGCGCGAGCACTGCTGCGCAGTGCAACGCTAGGCGCGAGACCTAAAAAGGGACCTGACTGTGGGCTGACCTTGGTTAAACGGGAAGGTTGTTCCAGAATTTATGACAGAAAAAGCTGTTCTAATACCTTCTCTGCATGTTTTAATTATTTGGGGGTCTTTAGCAATAAGAATGAGTTGGAACATCAATATCTAGATACTGTGCCGAGAAAACCATTCTTGAAAACAGCTGGTGCGTCAAAGGCAAGACCATCTGTGCCCGTCCACCCCTGGACCACGCCCAGCACCAGGAACCTTTTTCTTCTCCCCTCCCATCGCTAGCCCACTGCGAGCCTCCATACCTTCAACCTCTGTCACCTTTCCACACACTGCTGCCTTGCCGCACCACACAACACCAAAGGAGCAAGCAAGGTTACAGGCTCTTACCCACACCCAACACTCAGACCCACATAACAGTGCCCAACATCCCACCTTGTCGCACTCAGACAGTTCTGCAACCACCCACACAACACTTCACATTTGCATGCATGCTCCTCAACACTCACTTTCTCACCAAACATGCCACAGAGACCTGTTGCGTGACAATGTCCCAGACCTATTTCTCCTTACAGAAACCTGGTTGTACCCTTGATCGACACCTGTCATCCGCCGGGCTACATGATCTCCAGACAAGACAGACTTCACAAGCTTTGAGGCGAAATCTCCATCATCCACAAGAACACCATCAGCTGCAATACAACCACGGACACGTCATCCTCCAACATGGAATACAGGTCATTCAAGCTCCACATCAGAAACAACTTCACCCTTATTGGCACTCTCATCTACAGGACACCAAGACTGCGCACAAACTTCACTGACACCATCAAAGACTTTGTCACACCACTCACCCTCGATGCTAGTAATTACATTCTACTCAGAGACCTAAACTTCCATCAGGATGACCATGCTGATCCCAACTTAGTGTATGTGTCATATTAGCTCCAGAAGGTAGTCATACCAGAATATCAAAGTCAGATTAATGTCTAACATAAATAACATTTCCTAGATAAATTCTACAAAAATATCACCCCCTGAAGTTAATAATAGAAAATCTCCATCCAATGGAATTATATTTTTGTAAACAATATTTAAGACACAATAGTTATGTCAAATTGACACTTTGTCTGTGAGATTCGGACACATAATACCTAGAGAATCCCCCTGCAGCTCCAGAGATGAAGTAGAGAAAGGTTTGCAGAATGCACAGTGAATATTTCCAACCGATCCACTACTCGACAAGCAAGCTCAAACGCTCAGGTTCCTCCTTCCATTACCCTGTGTCTCTGGAAACATTCGACTTCACTGTCCTGTTGCGGTCTACAGGACATCTGCAACCCCATGCCATTCAAGTTCTCACTACGAGCTGATTGTGGCCCAAATAAGGAGAATGCAGGCTCCAAAACACGTTTTCTCATCCATCACCAAGTCGCTTAAAAGCTTCAAATCCTTCAAATGAAGAATTACTATTTCCAGATCTTCTGACTCTGGGATGGTCTTGAGGTGATCAGAATGGCAAATGCTCAGAACAACCAGACAGCTCCAGCTTTGTAGTTATTCACAAAGGCTGGGCATAGTCACCATGGAAATACATGTAAACTAGCACAAGTAAATGCATTTTTAGGGAGGGAAAGAGTACGGACCACTGCTTATTGAAATGAGTAGAAGGTACATGGTTATCAAAATCTCGAAAAAAAATTCAGGTAAAACAAAACAGAGGAAAAAAATGTAAGTGTTGTCATCTGTGTCAAGAATTCATATGAGTGGGTGGGTGCGGAGGAGGTGGTGTAGTATGAATTTTTAAAAAGCTGTAATTTGCATATATTTGTACACAAAGAAATCTGGGTCAGTGTTAGGAGAGATCTAAAATGGGAAAATATCTGACATTTTTTTCAAATTATCTTTGAACAGGGGGTCATAGAGTGTATGAAATGAAGACTGTAAAGGTATTTTAAGACAGACACCATTGTTTAAAAAATCACCTATGCAATGTGGCCAAAAATATAAAGAAAGTAATGAAAAGGGTCTGCATGGAGTCTTGAGCGTTTCATTTTTTCAGAATCAAATCAAAATAAAAACATAAACACGAATGTGATTCATTATTTGTACTTTAGTTCTACTGTGCAATGTGGGGATCAGAAAAATGGCCAGTCAATCAAAGCGAATTAATATGTCTCTTCTTGAAAAAATATATAGGCAACAGGGGACTGCACAGAATATAAAAACACCCCACTTTTATGGATCCCCTGAAGATATGCATTGGAAGCACTTACTGGTTTAGCGTTACATCGAGTATGAACGATGACCCAAAAGCGTCGACCTGGAAACTGGCCATGGCAACGTGCGTGGACTGCAATGGGAGAAAAGAAATAGAGCTATTTAGTATTCATCTACAGTGCCGCCATGCCGCGCGCATTGTCCAAGGGTAGCGCGTGCTTCTCGCCCTACTGCTAAGTTTCGCAGGCTCGAGGTAATCAAACTGAAACAGTGCCTGCTGTTTCTAAAACCTACAGTGTTTAAATGCTGCATAATAGCCCGTTACAGAAGGAAATAATGAAGGCACTCCTCGGTGAGTTATCAATGGGTGACCTGCCTACCCCGACACTCCTCTGGGGCACTCCCAGGGAGCAGGGAACCCGCCCTTCAGCCATAAACCGAGCCTTGGAAGAATCGGAGTGTTGTGTTTTATTCAAGCGTGGCCGCGAGGACAAAGGCGGTCTGGAACCTTCCATGGTGTAATTAAGAGAGGATACAATGGAACTCTGAAATGACGGTATTTCGCGTTTCTCGAGCTAATTTTACTTCCTGCCAGACATGTAAAATAAAGTGACTAAGGACGAAACGCACACAGACAGTAAATAACAAATGTGGAAAATTGAGAAAATGGAATAAGTCATTCGAGCACAACCTCATACCAGCGTCCCACTTACATTTGTAAGCCCTGACATCTGTGAAGCAGGAGCCTGGTGAAGGTAGAGATACTGCGCTGTGCTGCCGCCACCCCCCCTCTAAAGGATTCGCATAAAGGATTCGCAGACACCACATGAGTGAGTAGCTGGCCTCTAAAGCTCTTGAATACGCCTCTTCCTCGCTTTCTGGTCATCTTTATCAGTTTCCTGGTACTCCCTGCTCCCCTTGCCCACTGATCTACCAGTTCCATTGTCGCAGTGATGAGTATAGGGCTCTCGCCAGTGTCTCCCCCGTTGGCTTGTCCTATACTCTCGCTAACAATGGAATTTTCTTCCCTCTTATTTTGCACCCAAAAATGTCATCCATACAGCTACTAGACTCTAGATTGATTCCCCTTTAAAACTCTTTTAAAATGTAATTCTCTGCTTCCCTCATTCCTCTGCTCCATATATGAAATTACCCCCCCCCCCCCTCAAAAAAATAACATCCATAGCCTCTGTCCCACAGCCGGAAACGCAGGAGCACTGTTTGACTCCAGTATGAGTTTGGAGTCATTTCTCACCTTTATCATCACACTCATTTTCAACTCTTCAACAAAACAAAAATCCAATTACACCTCCCATTGGGGAGAGGCAACTCTCTCATCAATGCGTTAGATGTCAGCAAGCTGAATGCTGCTCGTTGATGGAACTACCCATGACAAGATCTAGGTGATATTTCAGAGGTGAAGTAGTTCTCTAGCTATAGCTTGGCTAATCTTTCTGAACTAGATCCGGATCATCCGGTTACATTCGCTAGAGCTGCAGGTTTGAATTTCTGACGCCCTGGCACTAAGGACTCATTCAATGTAGAAACTCGAATCCGAAAACCAATTGCTCTGTAACCCACACATAACCCACTGAGCAATGTTTTGTTAGATGTACTTCATGTAACATGCAGTCCCATGAGATAGACGAGGACAATTAGTGGAACAGCAAATCCTGTTACATAAATGAACACTCTCAAGTATCACTAGCAAATGGAATACATGTTTTAAAATCTTGCTTTTTAAACTAAGCCGCCGCATAGTGCACAGAAAAAGAACTGCTACCACAATGAATTTAACAGTAAAGAAGTTTGTGAGTAGTGTAAACAACAAGACACACTCCAGCATTGTTGCTGTGGAAGCTGATAGACCTGGCATCTTTTAGCATGATTCACCCTGTCTTTTTGCTTCTGACCTCCTGTTTTTGACTGTGTGCTGAATTTCGTTTTTATTGACTTTAGGACTCTGACCAAAAAGTGGAAAAGCTCTGTTTCTAAAACCTGATGTAATTGGTTTCTCCATGATTCGGATATTTGATTTACTAGTAAGTCCCTAGTACAGTATACTACATGTGCTCAGAGCCTGTAACACAAATGCTACTAGTGGGCCGCAGCACTGATAGTGCTACCTACATGAGTAGCCTTGCAAACCTGTCTCAGACCTGCCACTGCAGTGCCTGTGTGTGCAGTTTTAAACAGCCATTTCATCCTAGCAAGTGTGCACTCTCACCAGCCCCAAACCTTTCCTTTTCTTACATGTAAGGCACTCCTGCAGTAGGCCCTCAGTAGCCCCATGGGCAAAGTGCAGTGTATTTAAGAGGTATGACATGTAACTGTGAGATTGAAAAACTGCTAACTTCGTTTTTCACTACAGCAAGGTCTATCCCTCCCGTAGGTGAGCATTGTAGCTGCTTGGTAGCATCGTACAAGTGCATCTTCCAATTGGGAACAAATAGAAACTTGGAGTTTGATGTCGCAGGAAACACAATTTAAAAAATCATCTTTTAGAAAGTTGTAATTTTCTTACTTTAACCATTCTGTTCCTCTGCCTGTCCCTAGTATACACATTTGGGTTGGATGACAGTTGGCTTTGGGAATTCACCCTAGACAGTTGCACACAAAGGGAGCCGAGGTGTGCCTTGCGTATCTTGATGGCCCATCACCAGGCTGATGGGTCTTCCTGAGCTAGAGTGGTGGGAGGAGTTGACACTTGCACCTGAATAGGGCTGTGCCTGTCCCCATACAAAGAGATGCCTACCCCTTGTAGTGTGACTGGAGCCAGTGCCAGGGAGGGCAGGATATTGGGCACTACAAAGACCTTTCTTTGAAGTATTCCCACTTCTGAGGCTAAAATGGGTAGAAGTACTGGAACTCCGACACCATATACTCAGAGCACTTCTGGCCTGAGGACATCCTGCCCGGAAGAAAAGCTGTTTACTTCCATGAGGGACTGCCACTTTGCTGCTTGCTTTGTTGTGTTGGCTTGTTGCCTGCTGCTTCCTTTCTGGGAGTGAGGGAACTGGACGTTGTTCTCTGTATTCTAATATCTAAAGTTTCTCCAAGGGCTTGAGTTGTGCTTGCCTCCTGTTGGAAATCTCAGGGCCTTCAAAGACTTCACCTGCAGTACATAGGCTTCTAAGCCTTACTCTGACAAGTGGTGCCAAATCCAGTTCCTGGGCCCTTAGATGTGACTTTTGTGTGACAAAAAGAAGAAACCAATCCATCAACTCACAGCATCAGTTTGGCACCGGTGGCGCTCTTCAATAACGCGCCAATGCCTGCCCCAGATCCCCGCTGAATGCAACAACCACGACTTACAACGCAGGCCCCAATGCTGCTGCAGCGCCAGTGAAGCACCAGCACAGTGGGAGTCTCTAGTGCCGTGTCACCTACGTCCATGGTGCCCAACTCCGCAACAACACTCGTGGCCCCATGGTGTGACATCGACACCGCAAAGTCAACGCCTCGTGGCTTGACCCTCAGAGTTCCATCTACACCACTCCGCCATTGGAACTGACCCCGCACTGCTAACGCCGCATCACCTCCCATGCATCCTGCAACATCCTCAGGTGTCAGCGGCTCAACCATTCTGCACCGCCTCCAGGAACCGACACCTCATTTGCTCAGTGACACCTCACCTCAGTTGTGCAATGCACCGTCCCCAATCGCCGACTCGCCAATGACCAGCATAGCAGTAAGGAAGCAACGCCGCACCTGCCAACGTGGTGCCTCATCTCCCTGGCACCTTGCACCATTTTTGGTTCTCAGTGTTTTCAAGGTACTGTACTGGGGTCAGTGCAACTCCGTAACTGGGCCGCACTCCAGCATGTTTAGCCTGCACTTGTGGATTCGACTTCGTCAAGCAAGTGGAGAATAGTCCCAGCCAGAGCTATTGTTTTCCAAGTGCTATAACTGCATTTAACATTGAAAAATTAGTGTCTTTGCTTGTGTGTGTTGGATGTTTGTCATTTTGGTCTTGCTTTATTCAGATAAATAGTAGCTATATTTCTATAGTGGTGTGGTGTGGTGTGGTGGGGTGGTGTGTGTACAAATAATTTACACCTTGAATCTGGGGATAAGGCTGACTGCTCTGGGCCAGGCTACCATGGGGTTGAGCACAGTTCCCCTTTGAATTGGGAGGTCTTGGGTTCCTTGAAGTTAGCTGTGAGTCCATCCACGCCTGTTGAATGCCTGCTGGGTAATGACCTGACACATACCACCTGGAAGGAGGTGGAGCTCACGTCGCACTTGGTGATGTTGGAATTGCCAGAATGGGTGTGCTTGGTACCTGCCAGGAAAAGGAGGGGCAAGGGGCACAGTGACCTACTACTGAAATTCCCATGGTCTGGGAGGAGGATGAACATGAGGGGGATGCCCTGGAACCTACAAGGAAAGATGTGGCTGAACTGGGGGACTTGCTGAGCTGACCTATTGGCAGCAGGAAGGAGTCCCCACCAGGGAGGAATTCTGCGTGGTGCAGAAAGAGTGCCCCACTCTTGTGTGTCTTTGGAAACAGGCCAGGGACTAGGGAACTGGAAACACCTCGGGATCTCACCTGATCTATTGGGAGAATGATCTCCTGTATAGCCAGCCTAAGGTTGCTGAGCCTGGGGCAGCCCGTGTGCTGGTGGTACCCCTGCACTTCAGAGCCTTCCTACTGGGTTTGGCTCATGATGGGCCTCTGGCAGGTCATTTGGGGAAGGACAAGACCTTTGACAGGCTTGTTATCCACTTCTATTGACCCCAAATGAGAAAGGCCTCAGATGCATTCTGAAGGTCTTGTCCTACCTGCCAGGTGAGTGGCAAGTCTGGGGGGAGATGTAAGCCTTCCCCTACAACCCTTTCCTGACATGAGCACACCTTTTGAGCGGGTGGTCATTGATTGTGGGGCCTCTGGATCCCAAGACAGCCATGGGCAACAGGTTAATTCTGGTTATGGTGGACCATGCCATCCGGTATTCAGAAGCTATCCCTCTGAGGATGGTGAGTGCACCCATGGTGGCTCAGGCATCTTTACCCGTGTGGGTTTCCCCAAAGAGGTGGTATCTGACCACGGTACCAACTTCATGTCCTTATACATGAAGGCCATGTGTAAGGAGTGTGGTCTAACATACAAGTTCACCATCCCTTACCACCCCAAAAGCAATAGGTTTGTTTAATGGTTCAACCGTACCCTCAAGGGCATGATTATGGGTCTCAGACTTTATGAGGCGTAAGTGGGACATCCTCTTGCCATGTCTCCTATTTGCCTACAGGGAGGTACAACAGAAGGTGGTGGCTTCAGTCCTTTCAAACTTCTGTATGGGCACCCTGTGGGAGGACCTATCAGTTTTGTAAAGGAGGGCTGGGAGCAAGCTCCTAGGAAGCCACCCCAGAATGTATTCGTTTACATGCTGGCCTTCCGAAATCAGACAGCTAATATCCGGAAACTCGCCCAGGAGAATCTGGAAGCTAGCCAGGAGGATATGAAACACTGGTATGACCAGAATACCATTCTAGTTGATTTTCAGCCTGGTCAGAAGGGGTGGGTATGGCACCTGTGGAGCCCCATATTCTACAAGACCGCTTTGTCTGGGCCATTTGAGGTGAAGGAGTGCAAGAGTGATGTCACCTACCTGGTGGACATGCAGACTCCTGGGAACCCTTTCAGGGTCCCACACATGAAGTGCCTCAAACCACCTTTTGAGAGGATTGACTTGACCATGCTCTTGGTCACTGATGATTAGATGGAAGTGGAGAGTCTCAAGTACCACATCACTGATGTCTGTGGTGCCTGACTCCAACTCAACTGCAACACCTGTGGCCCCATGTTGTGCCATCAACACTGTGAAGTCACTGACAATCTGAATTCCAACGACACCACACCACCGTCGGAACAGACGCATCGCTGCAAACATTACATCGCCATACCTGTGTACTGCAATGTACCCGAGCATCAGTGGCTCAATGGCTCGGCACCGCCTCCAGGAACAGATGCCTCACTTGCTTCAGTGACACCTCACCTCCATTGTGCAACGCACCAACCCTGAGTGCCAATACGCCAACGACCTGCTTAGCAGTAAGGAACCGATGCCGCACCTGCCAACGTGACGCCTCACCGGCACCTTGCACTATCTTTGGTCCACAAAGGTTCCAAGTTGTACTGTACTGGGATTAGTACAACTCCATAGACGGTCCATGCTCCATCGCGGTCGGCCCAAATTTGTGGGTTCAACTTCGTCAAGCGTGATGAGAATAGCCCCAGCCGTAGCTATTGTTTTCTAAGTGTTATAACTGCATTTAACATTGAAAAATTCATATCTTGACTTGTGTATGTTGGATTTTTATTATTGTACTTAGGCCAGGGTGGAGAGCCCTCCACCTAGACTAGAAGGGTAGAGAGGTATGTCGGGTGTGGGTACATCCTAACGAATCAAATTGCTGACTACTAAAGGTATCCCACCCAATGTATTTAGGGCTCAGAGCTACACTCTTGTGGCGCTACCCACTCAGTGAGGAAAGGAAGCAATTTCTTTTTGTTTAGTCACCTTCGAACACCCTAGTGGTGTCATGCTTCATCATCGGGTTCACCCTGACTCCTAACGGCCAGGGTGGGCTCAACCATATTCCAAGAAGCACTTTGGAGAGAAAGGCCAGGGGGTCTCAAAATAAAAATCCTCCTCCGTCTCCAGGTATCCCTTTATTAGTGGAGGCGTAGGGGATATTAAAATTATATATGCAAGGAGTCTTCAGGAAGTGATGGTCCTATGACCCTAGTGTCTTTGCCTAGTATCTTGCCAATATGTTTCAGCTCTTAAGAATGGGTCCTGGGCTTTCGTCAGGGCAAATAGAGGTCCCCTCCCTGGTTATACAAATAGGTCTTGCCTAATTTTTTATTTGGAGGGTGCAGAAAGCTGCATCCGCAACATTGGTATGAAAGGTATACTTATCTTCCTTTCGGTTTTTCTTATGTCTTATATTTGCCCTATTGTGGTGGATTGCATGTATCTCAAGGGGAGCGGTAATAGGGGTAGCCTTTTAGTCACACTCTCCTCAAAGGTCCTGCCCTTCGATTCCACCTACTTGGGTCCTCATCTCCCGGCTTTCGCGAAAGCCCAAATACAAAATTAGGTAAAACCTATTTGTATAACCAAGGAGGGAACTTGTATTTGCCCTGAAGTAAGCCCAGGATCCAAGAGGCCATTCTTAAAGGCTGAAACATGTTGGCAAGATACTAGGCAAAGACACTAGGGCCATAGGACCATCACTTCCTGAAGACCCCTTGTATATATAATTTTAAAATCCCCTACACTTCCGCTAATAAAGGGATACCTGGAGATGGAGGAGGATTTTTATTTTTAGACTCCCTGGCCTATCTCTCCAAAGTGCTCCCTGGAATACGGTTGAGCCCACCCTGGCCTTTAGGAGTCAGGGAGAACCCAATGATGATGCATGACACCACTAGGGTGTATGAGGGTTACTAAACAAAAAGGAATTGCTCCCTTTGCCGCACTGAGCATGTAACGCCACAAGAGTTTAGCGCTGAGCCCTAAAATCATTGGGTGGGATACCTTTAGTAGTCAGTATGTTGGATTTTTGTCAGTTTGGTCTTGTTTTGTTCAGATAAATATTGCCTATTTTTCTAAGCTGGTGTGGAGTATTTTTGTGGTATTTTCAGTGTGTTACCGTGTGTGTAAAAATACTTTACACATTGCCTTTGGGGATAAGCCTGACTGCTCTGAGCCCAGCTACCTAGGGGTGAGCACAGGCTATCTTTGGTGTGTAACTACTTACCCTGACTAGGATTGTAGGTCCATACTTGAATAGGGTGCATACCTCTGCCACTGGAGACCCCATTTATAACGGAAGCTATAGCATGAACACCCTCATTTACTACTTCTAAGCGCTGAACCAGTTCTCGTTCTCGCATATTAGTAACACATTTACAATAAAAGCATATTTTGAGTTCCAAAGATGGTTTGCACTTGTACACATTATTGTAGAACAATACGTTTTATGTTCAGCTCATAAAGGCCGCAGTGTGGGATCGTGGTAAGGCACATGCGACAGCACTACAGGCAGGGAAGTCAGTGATTGCGGCGCTTGAAGTCATTTACTAACTCTGTGAAATAGGAGGCAGGAAGGCTCTAAGCGTTTTATCCAATTGAGTGTTTTATACAGGTGTATGCTTTGTGATTTTTTTTTTAACCAGTTGTTTCCATAAGCAGAGCACACTTTAGCCAAGGAGTGCAATTAATTCAAAAAGGAAAGCTTTTTTCATAATAAAAATTGCCAAGTCAATTAAATAAAACACCCTCTTCTGGCATTCAAACACTCAAAGCCAACAGGCTGGTATTTCTAAAGTAGAGGAGTGACAGCTAGGTTGCAGCCAGTGCTTTCTTGTGGTGGGCCTGTGTTAGAAATGGGATTTCTGGTTGGCTAGGCCATTTGCCTAAACCAGGCAGAAACCTCCACTCTAGTCAGGGCAAGGGAGTTGCACGCTGAAGGTAACCCCTGCTCACCCCCTTGGTAGCTTGGCACGAGCAGTCAGGCTTATCCCAGAGGCAATGTGTAAAGCGTTTGCGCAACACGCACACACAGCAGCAACACACTAGGCACACTACAAAAGAAACTACGCACAAGGATATATAAAAAAATAGCCTTTGTATTATCCAAGACACATTGGAATCATAATCACAAAATATACACTGTGCCAACTGGCACTAGGCAATATTCACAGGGGATTATATATAGGACAGGGCCAATCGGGCCACTGTCAGAACCTTTAGAAAGCACTAGTAGAACATATAAAATACAACCGGTGACTACTGGTAAAATACTGTACTTAGCATTAGCACCTGCAACATAAACGCATTATGTCTGCATCACAAGCATTAACACATTATGCAATAGTCATGGTGCATAAATCACATTTAGCAACAATCAGATTAGGCATAAAGACATTACGCAATCCTTGTAGAGCCTTGCGCCCCACCCATGTCACCAAAATGCCCCCCAGGCCAATTGGCCTTTCACTGGGGCTTAAATGCCCTCTGTCCCAAATGTCAGGGTATAAATGTAGGGCCTCTCAAGTAGCCCTCTGGCTGCCAATGCAGTGAAAACACTGCGCAATGCGCTTGGGGCGTGGGGTGCAACTCATCCCTTCCTCATGACGAAGCAAGAGATGCCGCCTCATTGCAGCTGCCCGCTCTCTCTTGCGGTGCAGATGTGGAAGCCAACCAGCTCTGGCACTACCTTGCCGCTCAGGTCCCACTCCGGGACTTAACAACAAAAAAATGCCCACTCGGTGCAGCTGCCCACGCTCTCGCGGTGCAGCTGGAAAGGAATCCGATCCGCACTGGCACCACTGTGCCTTTGAAGCCCCCTACGGAACTTCCATACACTGTGCCCCGTGGACCCCTCCTTTGGGACTGCTCTGGTGCGTTGGATTAGTCAAGGCAGCTGCTCACTACCACTCGGGGCAGCTGCTACTGCGGGGGAATGAAGCCACACTACCCCCACCTCTCCCACGGCTTCTCACCTGAGGTGGGGCAGCGCTCTCTTTATGACTTGGACTCGGGAAAGGCTCACCTCTCCGTTCTTCGTTTCCTTGGGGGCTGCATTCACGGAGCTCGGCCGCTCCGTCCTCCCTCAGGTCGGCGTGTGGGGCTCTCCTCGGGACACGGGAGCCCCGCCCACAGTCAGGCCGAGGACGCCTGACGTCCGGGTCTCGCTGCTCCTTCCAGCTTCCTGTCTGCAGGACAACGCGCAGGGCTCTCACCGGCACCCGGGGGCCCCGCCTTCCTCTTTGGCCTCGTTTCCTACCATCTGCTTCCCTTCCCTGACCTTGCCCACAGTCAGGCTGCGGGTGCCTGACTACCGGGTCACAGGCCGCGGCTTCTTCTTCGGGAAGGCACAAATGTGGGGTGGGCTCCCGCTCCTTTTTAAGCACAAATGCTGGGTAGACTCCCGCTTCTTCATTGCTTACAAATGCGGGGTGGGCTCCCGCTTTTCCTCAAGCAGGCACCAACATGCGGGGTGGGTTCCCGCCGTTAACCACACAAATGCGGGGGAATCCCCATGTCGGGATTCCCTCAGGCAAGTGGAAGCCCAGCGCTGTAGAGCACGCACACTCCTTGTCTCCTGGCAGGATTGGAGTCCCCCTCCCTGAGGCTCCAACAGTAGAGATGTAGCGCTTCACAAAGTGCTGGAACCCAAAAACTTCATAGAGGCAAGGCTGGGCCCAGGCAGGCCAGCACACAGGGCTCTCCAGCAGGGAGACAGTCCCTCATGGAGGTTCCTCCTCGGGCCCAGCAGCAGCAAGCCCCCGCCCCCCCCCCCCCAAGTCACAAGGGAGCACACCTTTCATGGGGTCACAGCCCCAGTACTTATAGGACATTGCTCTTTGTTCTGCCCTGGCACAGGGCTTGGGGGAACCAGTCTCAACTGGTTCTGGTGGGTGTTGAAGCACTCTGTGAACAGTGCTCACACCCTCCTTTGTCAGATGGGGCCTCGGTCCTCAGACCACCACAGGGGGGCAGAGCCAACATTCACTCAGGCAGGCACAGACCTATTCAGGGTCAGGGGACTACTACTCCAAATGCAGATCCCCTATTCAGCCTAGCGCTGACTCACCCTGCCCTCCCTGGAGCCACACACACCTCACCAGCCCCTGTCACTCCAGAGCCAGACATGCAATGCACATCAGGCAGGCAGACACATAGCACATAGAAATGCCAACCTCTAAAAGAGGCATTTCTAAAATAGTGATAATAAATGTGCGCATACCATTGCACAGCATTTATTATTACTATTTCAAACATACCAAACTTGACCACACTGCTTCTCTCATATTAGGAATAACCACTGTAACACTTATCAGGGAATCCCCAATGTATTCCTATGGGAGGGCAGCCTCACAGCAGTGACAAACCAAAATGGCTGTTTGTCACTACTATGGCATGCCACACGCTTAAGGTACATGTCCTACCTTTTACCTACAATGCACCCTGCCCATAGGGCTAGCCAGGGCATGCAGTAAAAGGGGCGTCACATACATGGCACACACTTTAGGTGTCACAGCACAGTGGCAGTAACACTGCGTGCACAGGCATTGCAATGGCAGAGGCCTGAGACAGGTTTGAAAGGCTAGTTTGGTGGGTAGCGCAATCAGCGCTGCAAGCCCACCAGTAGCATTTAATTTACTGGCCCTGGGTATCTGAGATACTTCTTTACAAGGGACTGATAGGTAAATTAAATATGCCAAAAAGGTGTAGACCAATCTTACCATGTTTACCACAGAAAGCACACACACTTTATACTGGACAGCAGTGCTAAAGTGCCCAGAGTCCTAGAACCATCAACACCACGTCAGAAAAAAGGCTAGGAGGAAGGCAAAAAGTTCAGGGATGACACTGCAAAAAGGGCCAAGTCCAACATCCTGGAAATCATTTTCTAACTAGATCTGTGATTTGTATGTATGCATTTCAATGTTTTTTCGTATTATGTGCAAGGTTGTGGCTTTTAGGGAACAAGATTTTGCAATCTTGGACTTTTCAGTACCAGTTTTAAAAAAGTTATTCTAAGTTTGTGAGCTAATTTGCTAGACAACAATACCTTCAAAGTAAAGAGACAGCCGGCGCCTGCTGCAGGAAAGACAAAGGGGAGAGACGGCAAGGGGTTTGAAACAAGCAGCTGGTAGCAGAGCAGCTGGAGCTGCTGGGCTTGCCCCAAAAAACTTACATTGGGAAAGCCAAAAAATGCATCGGTAAATCCAAACTATAGTAGACGGAAACTAAGGATATTGAAAGTGGACATTGGGTCAAGAGCACTGGAACTGAAGTGCACTTCTTTGCTGGCAGAGATCCACATGTGCACAGACAAAATGCTGTCTCTCACCATGTGTAAAACCAATGGCTGAAATGGGCTGGGCCATTACCCCATGCTGTATGCTGTGGTGAGCAATGTTAGTAACAGCTAATGGATGAAGAACACTATCCCAGACTCTATATACCTAAGTATTTTTATCAATGAATTTTCAGAAAACATGGGTCTGGTAGACTCCAGATGATACCTAGCAAAGAAACAAGTTTTGATAAAAGCAGTGGGTCTGGCTGACAGCCTTTTGGCTTTATCAATGCTTCTTTTGTTTTGTCATGGCTTTTGTAAAACTTCTTTGTTGGGGTAGCTACTAGGCCTTAGCCAATATAAGAAAAACATTGGCTGAAAGAACCATGTTTGGTGTGGATGTGTTCCATGAGAAAAAGCAGAATGCCGTCATTCATAGCTAATCAAGGGCTAAAGTGGGATGACCCATTGTCCAAGGCGGAATTCAGGAAAGAGAGAAAGAAAAATCTTCATAACAGCTACAAACCAATGGACGCCCCTATAAGTAAGCATATTATATCTAAAGGTTTAGCAAACTCAAATGTTCTTGGCTAACGCAAAACCTAAAATTAAATGAATACATAAATAGGTGCAGGGGCCCAACGTTTTCATTAGGAGCCTGCTGATGGCGCTGAAGGTGAACTAGTCGTGTTTCACCTTAAGCCTCTTTCTTTCAACACCCACAACTCCTAGTCTCTTTATCTCATTCCTGCAGGCCCCATGCAGCACAGATTTCACCTATTGTCACTCTTTTCCAGTAGCGGCCCATAATATGCAGCAGGGGTGTGACGGACGCACACATGCACCCTCTCTATAACCCACATACTCACATCCAGCACATACAAACGTACACAGCCACTCCAAGCATGCATGCACAAACACACAAATATTCATACATACATGCATGCACCCAACACTTACTGGGCTGCATTTCCGGTAGTGGGAGGGAAACCTCCATGATTCTTGGAGCATTGGTACTGCCATTTCCTCCTACTGATTGGCCTTCAGCCAATGAGAGTAGGCAGTAGTCCCTTACTTGTCACAGACTGGAATGGGGTTCGTGAGACTTGCTGACCCCATCTCACTCTGTGACAAGCGTCAATGATGAACATTTGGCCCTGGGCACTTCAGGGCTTAAATGTGAAGCGCCCAGGTCCAGGTCTAACTGTGACGCTCCCACTTGTTATGAGGGGGAGGCTCATAGAAATTTTTGCTTGACTGAAGAGGTCACGTCCATCGGGCTATGAAAACTTCAGCCCGGCATATTTCAGCTCAGGCAGGCAGGCACCTGCGCATTTAGTGCACGTGCAGCTTTAGGATACCTGACCACAACACGAAGAGTGTCCGTCACAACACGAAGAGTGTCCGTCAGGCTGACCTGCTGCCTTTAACGACGGCACGCTGCTGCACTTTTCCTATCTTTCTGTTCCTCCTCTCTTCTCCTTTTTCTGCTTTTCCCTCACTTCTTCTGAGTCAAAGTCTGACGATGGAAAATATGTTCAGGTCCCATAAATGAGGGGCAGTGCCCACCACCTCCAACCACTTACACACATTAAGTACTGGGGTAAAAAAAGCATTGCTTCGATTATAAACAGTTGACATAGAAGGGTGCTTACATTACTTTGTAACATATGTCATGTGAGGCATATTTTTACGATGCTCCTGCAAATAGTCTGAAAACGCACAACATCTGTTTTATTTATATACATTATTTATAGAGGAGAATTTTAATTAGGTCTTTTAATAGATCAGAATTCAACCTTTTAAATTAAACTGAAGCAATTACCTGCTTTGAATATTAATGAATTAGTCACATAATCACTTTTTATACAAGCTTGACGAGAAATTATATTTTGTGGTGCAAGTCACTCGACAGAGTTAGGCTGTCTCTTACATTTGTGAATAATTATAAAAAATCAATTATTAGCAATAAAACAAGATAAAAGAAAATATGTCAGAGCTAGACACAGGAACACATTCTTTTGAGGTAACTTCCCCACGAACCCTCTGTAGGGGGTTGCTAGATTAACAGAAAGAAGCACGCATTTCAAAGTCACAATATATTTTGTCAATTGCAAATCATACGTCGGGGTGAGCTTAGGTCTTGTGGTTGCATTCTTTACGAGTGTAATAAGTGTCTGCTGAGTAAAACTACCGGTGCAAAGAATGGCCATCTTTAATAAGTCGCTGCCACAGTGAATGTCTTACATTAAGAAGGGTCCTTCAGTAGTGCAAGGTAAGGTTTTTGTAAGTACACACACAGCTGGATCTGACAGAAACGTCTGAATTGGCAAACTGAAATCTAACGAATATTGACAAAGATATTCAGATTTTTTTTAAAACAGTCTATGATCACAAAGGCACACGTAAACACATTCATTAATTTGGATTTATAAAGTACATTGCGCAGCTGGCAGCCACCTCAGACAACTTTTGGGATAACAGTGATGGAGGGGGAATCATGATGAGGAACGGTGGTCATCTGTACTCTTATGTCTTTGTAATATAAAGAATGATGGAGCTAAGACTGACAAATCCTTGGGTAGGGCCTAGCATGATGAGCACTATAATGAGGAAGTCTAATCTGTGGCAGCTGCTCGAATTGAGGCGCAGATTCTTGGCATAGCGACACACACATGACCACATGTACACTTAAAATAACTTAACAAACCTTTTACTGGCAACTATGTTAACTGACAGACATAGGGCAATCATGAACTCAGACCAACAAACATGCCAGAAGCATTGCACAAAAACAAACAGATAAACAGACATCCATGCCACTCAATCAGACATATCAACAGACACACAAGCCGCCACATAAGAGGGAAGTTGAATATGGAGTTACCAAAATAAGCATGTCCTAGATATTAAACATTTGTACTGCAGTGCAAGCACACCTGTAATCGATACCATCAGTGAACCAAAAGTCCCATGGACTATTTTACATAACCAATTTATTTCTTAAAGCCTATTGCTATTTAAGACTTTAATGGACATTTTTTTTGAGATAGATAATAAATACATGAGTCAGTGTGTGCACATGCGTGAAATAAAATCAAAGCATCTCAACTGGTTTCACATGAACAAAATAGTGACAATTGAATGGAATCTTTTTGCAGTCAATTCACAAAAAAGATGTGTTGAAAGAATGTCTTCTATGTTTAAACCCGCAGAATAGAACAGAATGATCATCAAGAAGTAAGATCAGAGTTAATGCATTTTGTCACCATTCTATTTTCTAAACAAGTTTTGGCAAAACCACTAGGTCTGTATCTGTAGTTGGCTGCCAGGCTTTTGGATTTGCTAATGCTTGTATTATTTTGTCAGTGCTTTTTAACCTGTTATTGTTGTGGGCGTGCCTGGCCCCCGCCAATATCAAAGAAAATTGCCTAAACACGACATTTTTCTTTGTCTCAAAAAGCACACATTGCCATTTTAGTCTCCAACATAAAGCGAATTACTCCAAGCGGCAATGTGTCCCTTGGATAAGAGCAAAATGGCATCCCTCACAGTAGAATTAACCAATGGCTGAAGTGGGCTGACCAATTTCCCCACGCTGCATACTATATAGCAGGTGGAAGATAAATGTGAAGGACAAAACAGCAGACAAACGAATGTCAGCTCCTGTAAGTACTGCAAAGATAATTTTTGTAAAAACAAAGGTCTACCCTAATGCCAGACTTAAAAACTGAAAGAAACTGTCCAGATTTGAAAAAATACTTAAATAACACAAGAAAAGGTGTGTATGAGTGCAGTACTAAAACTGAGTTCTGCATGCCACCTCTTTCACACACATGGTAGGTGTATCATAGACAAGCTCAGAGATGCAAAGTCACCAAGCGTGAAGAGACTTAAGGGGGTCGAACACGTAAACAAGTTCATACAAGCAAGTATTGCAACACCACTGATGGGCATTGTGATGGTCATGTGTTGCTTATATTCAATTACACACAACACAAGGAATTTCTGCATTTCTGTCAACTTGGACTTGCAACGCCTACCTGCAAGCTGAACAAACGTTTGTTAAAAGCCCACCAATGTACTAATTATTTTCATTCTGAAATCATTTTTGAGGAGGGCCTTGTTCCTTTTCGGAAGGCGCTTAAAACATTGCTTTATAGCCAAAAGAATTCTGCTGCTGACATCAGCTCAGGATTTCCTCTCTTCTCCTCTGTTTCGTCTCTAACTGGTCCTAGTGCCCAGACGCCTCTGGGCATGAGTGCGCTTTATAAATGTAATGTTAATTTCAGTAAAGATTCCTGTCTGATTCTCAAATGCAACACCTTCCCATCACTGAAAAAACACGATATAGTCTGATTAACAAACCTGCAAAAGCGCCAGAAGACACGTCACCGCGTGAGTCCACCCAGTAGGTGAACTGGAAGCTCCTTGATAATGGAAAATGATTAGTCACTGAATAACAGGGAGTGATCAGACTCTCTGGACTGTCATTGTTTACAGTAATTAAGGTCATACTTTCAGTTGTTTTTGCTTGGTTTTGCACTTGATATGGATACTTGAATGCAAATCATTGAAATCAATATAGATTAGATCTGATCCTCTACCTCTGAAAAAAATGTACTTTTTTGTTTACTACCCGGTCCTTTTCTCCAAATCTGTATTCTGAACACGTGCGGCTCCTGTGACAGCACATTCTTCTTCCCAGATCCCTTGGCCATTACTCATGCTTCTAGTATCTCATTTAAATGCATGCACTGAGAATAGTTAGCAGTGCTCTCTGAGCCATCAAAGTGTGATTCTTGTATTTGCTCCCCCTGCTCCTCACATTTATGTTATCCTTCCTAGCTGAGGTACTTTGGATGGAGGCCTGCCCTCCAACCCCATGGTTACCCCATGCCACGGTGCGAAAGTCTGATTTCCCACATTTTTCTGCATGATTTGCAGCAGGTTTTACCCGGCGCAAAGTATGTGGGCAGACGCCTGCAGGATGTGCAATTAGCGGCCACATTATAATCCAGATTCAGGTTTAAAAGAGAGCTTGGGCCCAAATCAAGATCTGCATATGCGCTACATTGAGGGTGATGGAGCGCAGATTTTGCTCTATCATTTGTAGGGGTGCATCATACTCAGTGGTGGTTCACGCCCGCATATAACCATTTTCGGTGTTAACATTGGGTGAGTAGAATGTGTACTGTAATAACGTGCAAAGTGAAGTGTTAGGGATATTTCAATGTAAAACTGGAAGAAATTAACATATCAATTTTACATTAGACGATTTCATTAATAAGTAGAATTCGTACATGTACCTAACAAGCATTTACACAATTGATGTGCTCATGCAATGTGTTAACTGAGGTGTGCTCAGTAATAATGTTCAATTTATATGTGTGATTTCATGAGGCTATGTGCCATTTCTTATGTCGACTGATTTCTGTAAGCCTGAATTGTATTTTCCCCTAGAAGCTCTTCCATTAGACCCGTTAGTGGATTTCATGTGCATTTGTTCTTTCTCACGTTTCTCTTGCAGGTGGAAGAATCCATCTTTGTTAGGTAAAATAATGTTTTTGTTGTAGTAGTTAGGCTTAGGGAGGAGACGATACATTGAACGGCGACGCTGATAATAAAGGACTGCTGTACTTTCTTATCAGAGTGAGCCTGGGAATCAAGATCATCTAGCCAAGGCCTGGGAGCACCGTTGTAGCGTGGAAATTACCTACAAGGAGGTGTCTTGCTTAGACTGGGTTACAAGGAGGTGGCCTGCTTGGATGGGGTTATGTATAAATGCATTTTTTGACGCTACTAGCAAGTTCATGTGTTGAAGTTAGGGACAGAGTCCAGGGTCTTCTGCTTTGCCTTGAGAGAGAGAGCATATTAGAACGAGCTCTGTAGCTTTATGCTACTTGACCCATTCAAAGTGAGTGGACTTCTTAGGAAGCCTTCACGTGCTAACACCTTTACAGAACTTGCCTTTGGGGGAATGCTAAGTAGAGATGTCATGTTAGTGGTAGTGCAGGGACAGACTAGATGCTTTTCACCTACGAACCTCCAATGAAGGGGAATCTAGACGTTGGAGCCATCATTTTCTGTATCCTGATTCTGGAACTGATCATCCTGTGCATGTCGCACTGCCTTAATGTCACTCGTAGGTTTGGCTTTGTACTAGCTCCAATGTACTTCTACACCCTCACCTTGAGGTGCTTGTATGTCCAACTGTTCTTGGTTTTGTAATAAATTAACAAAATCTATTTGGGGATCTGTGATTCTTCGGAGTCATAGTTCATTGTAATTGTAATTACTGATTGACTAACGATTTTCCTCCCCTCCACACTTTCATGCTGAGAAAAAGAGACATTGGCCTGGGGTTCCAGAGTAAATCTAGAACGTGGAACCCGGTTCCTTCAAGAGCCTTAGACTTGTCATCGCAACCACGTTCTTCTAAGGACTACAGTGTTGAAGCAAGAGTCTCAATTTCGTTAGAAGAGGTAACTAGACACTTAGGTACAAAGAGGTGTTCTTTGAGGAACAAAGAGACAATGTGGAGGGGAGGATAGCCCAAAAAGATTTGCGAACGGGGATGAACAAATTCAAAGACGTTATCAAGATACATGAGCAAACATTAACAAGTATTTGGTTATTGGTGGTTATTAGGGTTTGGAGGACCTACTAGGTATACAAATATACGTTGACCTTTGACAAATGTGTGACTACAGCGTCCGCCCACCTCTAAAATCCCTATGGGACAGAGACGCATGAGTGCTAGAGAATGAATGGGCCAAAGCACCCTATTGGTTTGTAAGTTTGGCATGCATGAATGCATGTGATGCTGAAGGGTTATTTATCCCATACTAGTTACAAAGATGAGGGGAATTATCTTAAAGAAACAAGGGGGCCTGGTTTTTTGTCCCGTAGAAAGCCACAATACCCATTGAACTGAGATAGATGGCTGAAACTTGTGGACCTATTTTATATGCAAGGGGACCTTTATTTTCCTTCCGACTATCAACCATGTGTTTAACATTGCCCAAACACCCTGCACTATTTTAAAATTCAGGTGAGAGAGCACCAGGAAATGTTAAAGTTTCTCAGATACGACTATCAACAATCCTGAAAGAGCTCCCTTGATAACAAGGACTCGATGATGAAGCATGCCACTCAGAAGTGGGCGAGAGTCCTTTTCAGATTCCCCTCTGGAAGGGTTGGCGGACCAGTTGGACTGTTTGAGATTAGCATCTCCATCAACCAGTGGGTTCTCTCTATTGATTTGATTTGTGGTTATTGGGATTAGTCTTGTGCTCTCACTGTGATTATTCCATGTATTTACCCCAAGTGCATTTGTTGTGGATTAATAGGAGTTAAATGTTTAATAATTGTTAGAATTGGGGGTCTCTAGTTGGCACAGGTAGGTACTTGTGACAAATAGGGACCCTCGCCTCTAGTCAGGGTAAAGGGGTGCACTCCTAAAATAACCCCTGCTCACCCCCTTGGTAGCTTGGCACGAGCAGACAGGCTTATCTCAGAGGCAGTGTGTAAAGATTTGTGAACACATACAGTAATCAAGTGACAACACTACAGATGGACACCACACCAGTTTTATATAAAAAATAAGTATTCTTTATATAGATTTACCACAAGACCATAAACAACAAAAATCCACGATACTGTTACTTTAAAATGGTAGAATTTAGCTTACTTCTCTTTAGTTCTTAAATGCAACACTTTACGTCAATGTACCTTTAGATGCGACACGCAGGGCAATGAAAGTGTTGCAACGATGCTGATGCGATGAAAGTTTGGTGCAAAGAAATAAAGATGTGAAGATCTTCCTGATGTGGCATGCTTCTCCGATGTTGCGAGAGATCTCGGCTCGATGCGTCAGCTGCAGCGGTGACACCCTTGTCCAGTGATGCAATGACAGCAGCTCGGATGGCGGCACGCTTCTCCGTGGATGTGAGGCGGTTTTCTTGATGCGGTGCAATACGACAGCTACAGCGGCGACATCCATGATGCGACGGCAGCAGCAGCGACGGCAACACGCTTCTTCCTCGATGCGAGACACTTCTCGTGATGCGGTGCGATGCGATAGCCCCAGCGGCTGCGAAGGCGACACGCTTCTTCGGCGTTGCGAGACGCTTCTCTCAATGCATTGCAATATGACAGCTACAGCGGCGACATCCAAGATACGACGGCAGCAGCAGCGATGGCGACACGCTTCTTCCTCTTGAGTCGCACTTCCAGCTCCTTGCGACACACAGTCCCTCAGAAGGCCCAAAACAGCAGCAGGAACTTCAAAGAACTCTTGGGGAGCTGGTGGTTGAAGTCTGTTGTCCCTGAGACTTCAGCAGAAGGCAAGCTCTTAAGCCCTTGGAGATCCTTACAGGTTGAAATGAGCGCACAAAGTCTCTTCTCCTTCCTTTGGCAGTCAGGCAAACCACTACAGGCCAATCCCCCAAGCAGCACTTCAGCTTAGGGATAGTCTCTCCTCAGTTTCTTCAGGTTCCGCACCTCAGTAAAGGTTTCTTCTTGTTCCAAAAGTAATATAAATTCTTGGGATCAGGGTCCCACTACTTATACCTCAAAATCCTTTGTCCTCTGAGGGCAGAGGGGCCTTTGCCTAGTCCAAACCAGTTCTGGTCAGTCCTGGAGCACTTTGTTTACATGACTCTTTCTTTCCTTTCAGAGTGCAGGGCAGAGACATCAGACGTACCACAGGAGGTGGAGCCAGCATTGTGGAGTGAAGGCCTAGCCCTATTCAGGTCCCAGGTGCAACTCCTCCCTCCCATCTAGATGCAGATCTCTCTATTCACCACTGGGCTGCCTCACCCTGTCTCCTGGAATTCCCCAGCCCTGTCACTCAAACTCCAGACAAGGAATACACAGCCTAGCAGAGGCAGGTTTAAATGGTTAGACAAGAAAATGCCTACTTTCTAAAAGTGGCATTTTCAAACACAGAATGTTAAAACCAACTTCACTGAAAGATGTACTTTATCATTCTGAGTTCAGGCATACTAAATTCAATTTTCTACCATGTTCCCTGAGTCAGTTAGGATTATAAGATGTAATAACCAAACTGCCCATTCTGGCCTATGGATAACAGGTAGCCATTCAATAGTGAAAAACGAAAATGGTTGTAATTCACTATTAGAACATGCCACACACACCAGGGCATGTCCTACCTTATCCTTACAATGCACCCTGCCCTTGGGCCTACCATAGGGGTGTCTGATATGAAGAAAAAGGAAGGTTTAGGGCCTGGCAAGTGAGTGCACTTGCCCAGTCAGCAAGACAGTACCAGACTGCACGCAGGCTCTGCAATGGGAGACCTTAAACACACTTTTACAGGCTGCTTCTGTTGGTGGCACAACCAGTGCTGCAAGCCCAACAGCAGTATTTGGATTACCAGCCCTGGGCACTCCTGGTGCACTGTACTAGGGTCTGACATGTAACCCAAACCAACCATTCATGGAATCACTAATTCATACATCAATTTACAATAGGGAGCACTTGCACTGTGGCACTGGACAGCAGTGGCACAGTGCCCTGAGCATCTAACACCAGCAAAAATACATGAGGCAACAGCAAAAAGGGGAAGGGAGACCCACGCCAAGGTGCCAGGTCTAACAATAATGAATTAAGAGTTAGATGTGATTATTAGTGGGGGATGTGTGAGTTTATGCAGACGATTATGGGATAAATAGATGAGCTAAGGGATATTAGGTATTGCTAAGTTACAGGGTATGGCTTTCAAAGAAGGGGAGGTTGTGACCTTTGAGATGAGCTGTAGGCAATTTGCATAAATACAATAACAGATATTAAGGCAAACATACACATCACTTAGAGTAGGCCGTACTGGAAGAGAGGAGTAATGCAATGGATTAAAAGTAAGAAGAAAGTAATTCAAAACAAAAAGAAGGAGTGCAGCAAACAGCAGCTCTTAAATCAAGGTTTAAAATATTTTATACAGGATTTAAGGAAGATATATTAGGCTTCTGAGAAAGCATGCACTCGGAAGATGGAAAATTATAGAAAGAAACATCATTATTTGCATGTGAGAAAGAGCTATATTATGCCCTAGAATCAGGCAAACAGTCTGTCCGCTACTGTTAGACCACTGCTTAAGGTAGGACATCTGATCAGCTCAGGCGTTGGAGTGTAAAGTAATGGGAGGCTGCATATATAGTGACATTTTGAGATCTTTAGGTTGCACCTGAATGAAGCAGTAACCTCATGAGCAAAGCACAGATCGAGACTATACAGGTTAAATAATGCAAACATCTACTACAAAGGCTGTGTTAGGGCAGCTTGTGAATGAAGGGGGGAGGAGGTTGAGAGTCAAAAACACCTTGAGGACACTTTGCAATAGTATGTAATAGGAAGCAATGAGCACTCCTGCTGTGCCACCATTGTGTGAACGGTTTCAAAGACAAATTTCAACAAGTCAGTAAAATGTGATACAAGATGTTACACATTTCAGAAATAGGTCTCTTAATATTTTCCTAGCATGAATTGTATTTGTAGTGTCGTGAGTCTATGTGTGCTAGGACCCTCATAGTTCTGGGCAGACTCAACATAGGAAGTACGTAACTTGCTGGGAGGTGTTAAGGTGTTATTAAAGGCAATGACATTATGAGAGTGCAGGGTGTGATCATATGCTGAGGAATAAAGATGTCTGTTACAGAGCTCTGTGTGTGGCATGACTATTTGTATGCTCCTGGGCTGGGGAGGACGCTACATCTTGCGATGAAGGTGGGATACGTGCCCCGAAGAAAAGAGAATGCGAGTTTTCCATGGTACAACAAACTGCTCGTGTGTGCCACTTGCGTTCTATGTTGATGCAAAGCAGTCTGAAGTTGGTGCATGTGGAGTCAAAGCCCTGCTACACTCCAGACACAGATGTTGAAGAAGTTGAAGGCCCTACACAGGAGCGTATTCAAAAAGCCTGCCAGAGTCAGCTGGTAAGGCTGAAAGAACAGATATTGTGCTGTGCCATAACTCAGAGTCATCATCAATACAAAGTGAAAAGCCAAAGGCACCCACAACCGGGTGCGATGCAAAAAGCTAAAGGCAGTGAACACCGAGTGCGATAGATGAAACCGTTACTTACAGTCAAGAAAGAATATGCCGCTTTATGACCTACGATCCGGTGTGGCAATCCAAGTGCAAGCACACAGCCAGAGCTTGCAGAAGTGACGGGTATGGGTGAACAGTGACTGCCTGAACAGCATATGCTCTCAATTGCAGTAAAAAAGAGCATAAAATACACAGCAGCCACGTTCCTAAAACCACCACCACAATTTGACAATGCCAAGAAGCAGAATATTGGATCCAGGTGGACTGCATGGAACAAGACGTTTGATGATTTCATGGATGCCCTGAAACAAGTAGATGATAAGAAAATCATTAAATACTTGAAGAACCGCGCAGGTGTAAAAGAAGTGCTGAAGAAAATGTCACAGATTGATGAAACATCATACCGTGAGATCAAAGAAGCACTAAGAACCGAGCTCAATCCAATGCCAAATGTCGACTATGAAAGGTAAATTTTCAATCAAGTGGGACAGCCAAATGATGAAATGATGGATGAGTTTGTTGAGAGGCTTGACATTCTTATTAAACACTGCAAGTTTAATGAGTTTAATGACGAAGAAGCCATACACCTCATAGTCATTGATGGCTGTTTTTCAGACTCATTCAGAAGATACATGTTGGAAGAAACGTTCAGTTTGGAGAAAGTACTAATGGCTGCAAGGGGCGATGAAAGAATGGATCAACAAGCTGCTGCTATGGAAGCTGGAACAGTGAAAAGTGAATCAGCGTTGGTCATAAAAAGCAAGCACAATTACAAGGTAGATACACACAAGTTGACAAAAAGGTGTGTTTCCGATGTGGGTTTTCATTTCCCCGTGAAGGTAAATGTCCAGTCATAGGACAGACATGCAAAGGTGGCAGAAAAGAAAACCACTTCATAACAGTTTGCTTGGCAAAAGAGAAACCAACTGTGTCACAGCAAGAAGAGAAAATGGAAACCAGAAGGTTGCAGAAGCGGTCTAGCCACACCTACACATCCAAAAAGCAACATCAGTTATGATAAGTAGAAAACAAGTACAGTCGATTGACATCAAGTTCATCCTATAAAGGCTCTTCAATGTCATTATCAAGCGCAAGAGAAGAAGATGGATGTGTGATGATGATATGGACCAAAAAGCGACATGCACATGGAGGTTTGGCTGCTTGCAGAAAAGAACAAAGGACGAAGGCAAACCAACCAACGAAACAAAAAAATTCAGTTGGACAAGATTACTATAAAGGTCAACGGTTGCCCCATAACCTTTATCATAGACAGTGGTGCTTCAATTAACATCATGCCAGTCGAAAAGTTTAACAGCCTGTCTCCTGTTCAATGCCTCAACCTGTCAAACACAAAGGAATACACGTGGGCTCCCACCAAATCATTGCAGAGTTAAAGGTCATTCATAGCAACCATACAAATAAAACAATGGCAGTGCAAGCGCTTATTCACGTTCTTCAAGGAATTTCATCCAGTGCGTGTCTACTCAGTTTTGCCACTGCTGCTGACATGGGGCTGTGATCCCTCAACTATAACCTCCAACTTCAAGTTGAAACTGTGAGTCAGTTCCCGTTGTTGTTTCATGGCCAGGAAAGGCTTAAAAAAATGAAAGTGCAACTTCAATGAGATCATTCGCCCTGTTGCCAAGTGGCATTGCCAAGTGGCATTGCAGAGTCGCTTTTCACTCACAAGACAGCATTAAGAAAGAACTAGAAACAATGGTGAAGCATTACATAAATTAGCGCTCCACCGTACTACGCCCTGAGTCTCGCCAATAGTGGGGATGCCAAAAAGGACAGTGGTGATGCGGTGCAAATTTGTGTTGATATGCACCGGGCCAGTAAAGCAATTGAGAGAGAGAAAGACATCCTGGTCCACACATAGCAGACATGATCATGCA
The DNA here is from genome assembly GCF_964204655.1 of Triturus cristatus. Lineage (NCBI taxonomy): Eukaryota > Metazoa > Chordata > Amphibia > Caudata > Salamandridae > Triturus > Triturus cristatus. The sequence continues at coordinate 311,876,556 of NC_140593.1, read as the reverse complement.
GCTGAACAGAGCCAAAGTCTTGCCCTGTCTTGACCTGAATAAAGAATACCATCAACTCGACATGGAAGAGAACTGTAGGTACATTACTACTTTTTCGACTCATGTTGTTTTTTTCAGATACAAAAGGTTGAGTTTTGGAGTGTTATCGACTGCAGAAATATTTCAGGATGTTATGCTTCGAATAATTCAACTTGTTGCACATGCTTTTAACTGCAGTGATGACATACTGGTATTCGGAACAACACAAAAGGAGTATGACAAGACAAGTGTGCCAGCTAGTTGTGCATGCAGGTCACACTATGAATGCAGCAAAGTGTGAGTTTCAGAAGACCAAGCTTAAGTTCTTTGGGGTCATATTCTCAGATGGGGGAATGACTCCCGACTCAGATAAAGTGCAAGCATTGTCAGCTACTTGCCCCCTGCAAGATGTCACCATGCGGCGATCTTTCTTAGGCATGGCCAGTTATTGCTCAGGGTACAATCGTGACTTTGCTACTGTCAGAGCCCCATTGAGAGACTTGAAAAAACAAGATGTCCCTTTCCAGTTGTCTCCTGAATTTTATCAAAGTTTCAAAAAATTAAAACATGCGATTGAGAATGCAATCGAGATGACCTATTTTGACCCTAAGTTCCATACTGAGATCACAGTAGATATGAGCCTGGTGGGGCTGGGGTAGTCCTTGTTCCAAATAATGGTCATCCGAATGCTCAGAGACACATTGCGGCCTATGCCAGCTGAAGCCTGTCTGACACAGAATGTGCCTATTCTCATCAGGAGAAGGAGAGTCTGGCTGTAGTGTGGGCCTGAGAGCATTTGTATGTGCTCCTATATGCAAAAACATTCACTATCGGTACAGACCACCAAGCATTGCTCACTATTTTTGGAAACCTGAAAGCCAAGATGTCCCCTCACATTGAGAGGTGGGGGTAGCAACTGCAAGAGTACACTTATGCAATTGCACACAAGCCCGGTAAAGATCAGAACCCTGCTGATTACTTTTCACGAGTACTTCTACATTGTCACAGTTCGACAACCAAAATAACTGAGGAGTATATCAACTTCATTGTGAGGACTATCATGCTAGCAGCCCTATTCGTTGAACAGATTATTGCTTCTACTAATGCTGACAACAACATGCTTATACAAAAAGACATTTTTTTCAACTCAGTCATGGAAGAAGAGTTGTTTACCTTTTGCTGACGATACTGAATTAAAAAAATGTACAGGATGAATTGTCTGTTACAAGGGAATGTGTTGTATTGAGCGGCTCAAGAATCATCATACCTCAGAGCCTAAGACAGCAAGTAATTGTACAAGCTCATGAAGGACATCGTGGCATTGTTGCCACCAAAAAGATCGCTAAGAGACTGAGTGTGGTTCCCACACTTAGATGAGCTAGTTGAGAGGGAACCAAAAGAGTGTCATCTTTGCAACTGCCTATCCTCCAAAGTGACGCAGCATCCATTGACAATGTCTGACCTTCCTGCACATGCCTGGGAAAGAGTTGCAGTTGATTTCTTTGGGCCCTTAGTAAATGAACATCATCTCATGGTAGTCATTGAGTATTCATGCTTTACTTTAGTAGAGGAGTTATCATCAACAACCCATTGCAAGTTCATCAAGCGACTGGGCGTCATATTTACAGCTTGGGGTATCCCCACCCTTCTCAATTCTGACAGTGGTCGCCATTAAATACCAAAGAATTCAAGGAGTTTCTAGTCAGACTCTCTGTCAAGTATCAAAAGAGTACAACTCTGTAGCCCTAAGCCAATGCAGTTATGGAACAATTCATACCCTCAAAAGGGTAGTTCAACGAGCATCGATGGAGGGAACCAAGTTAAACCAGGCCCTGAGTCAAGCCCTCCGTGCTTATTGTTCGACTCCTCACTCCACAACTGGTGGGAGTCCTGCCACCTTGCTATTTGAGAGAACTACTGGAACCAAACTGCCACAGTGGACAGCTGAATGATCCATGAATGCTGATAAGGTTCCTGTCAGCGACACTTCTCGAAAGTGCAAAATGAAAACATATGCTGATAAGAATGGCGGGCTCAGGAAATAGCCTTTGATGACAGTGACAGGGTCCTGGTCAAGCAGAAACAAAAGTGGAAAACAGACACCCATTATCTGTTGATCCGCTAAGAGTTGTGATGTTTAAAGGACACATGGTGACGGCACATCGTCCCGGAAAGTCCATCACACGGGAATCATCACACTTTAACCTCTTGAGTGCCCATGACGAGATGGTCTTGTCATGGGCCGCGGTTGCGCTGTGCCCATGACGAGACTATCTCGTCATGAGCCCCGCCCGCTAATGAAACGCCCGGCACAGGGCGTGGAAAGGGTGGGGCACTCAAGGGGTTAAGCACCTACCTCAACATTCGTCAGCTCCTGCAATCATAAATGAGGCGACCCCACCTAACAGTCCAGATCAAGGATCAGAACCTGTGCCATCGGAGGACAATCATAGTGTATCTCAACTACCTCATGCCACTCAATCTGGCGCCTCGATGTATAATTTAGAACTTTGAAGTGACTGTTTATATTTTTATTTGAAAAAGGGGGAGATGTAGTGTTGTGAGACTTTGTGCGCTAGGACACTTGTGGTTCTGGGCGGACTCAGAGGAAGTATGCAACTTGCTGGGAGTTGTTAAGGTGTGGTTATTAATAGTTATGACATAATGAGAGTGCAGTGTGTGATCGTATGCTGAGGAATAAAGACATCTGTTATAGAGCTCCATGTGTGGCATATTCGTTTGCATGCTTCCGGGCTGGGGAAGACGTTACAGTGTGGATTTTACACTTTTATTTCTAAAAGAAATAGGTTGTGTTTCTGCCAGAAGTTGGCTCAGTTCTCAGTTTTTATTACTGCATGAGACTAGCAACCTGCAAAATGCTGCGCAAACTAGCCGCGTGCCCTGTTTTCTTGTCAGGGTGGCTGGGGTGAGGAGCGATTACTATTACCACATATTCTGCAACCTCCAACAACAAACATGTAAATATTTTATCAGCATAAGGATTATGTTACTGACCCTGTAAGCATCTGTTCTTGGCATGTAGTGCTGTAGATTCACATGCTTTGCATACTCCTGCCATGTACTGTTGGTTCCGGATATGTGCAAGTTGCTTTTTTTTTTTTAGAAGTCTCTCGAGTCATGAGGCAATGTGCCTCCTCCTCTCTGTGATATTAAGCATGGGCATCAACTTCATTGTTAGATTGTTTTCCCACTGTTGGGTGAGAATGGAGTATGAGTATGTCTTAGTGAAGAGATAACCATTCATATGATATTACAAGTAGATGCTGCAAAGGTCACAGGTGCCTGGGAGGAGGGTGAGCGCAGGTGAATCTACAGCACTACATGCCATGAACAGAGGCTTAAAAAGTAACATTAGCTGTTCGATGGCATGAGCGGCTGTAGATACACATGCTCTGCATAGACCATAAAGCAGGACCCTCTGGAAAGCGGTGGCTAACCTGTGGGTGTTGCAGTTGTTTGGAAAAGGGTATGTAGCACTACCTGTCATACATTTGCTTGTTAGGGTGCTAACACATCGACACAGTAACATTTAGTGAAAGTGTGTTGAGTTGGCCATGTAGCTGCTTTACAAATCTACGCTATTGGTATATTGCCTAGGAAAGCCATAGATGTTCCTATTTTGCAAGTAGAGTGTGCTCCATGAGGGGTGGGCAAAGTTCTTTTAGCTGTGATGTAACAATTCCGAATGCATTTAATTATCCATCTAGAAACACCTGATTTTGATATGGATTTTCCTATGTGAGAGGGTTAAAAAGCCACAAAGAGTTGCTTAGTTTTACGAAACTCTTTAGTTCCGTCAATATAGTACATTAGAGCTCTTTTAATATCCAGTGTATGAAGAGCTCTTTCTACAAGCAAATCCAGTAGTGGAAAGAAGACAGGTAATTCAACTGACTGATTTAGGTGAAAAGTAGAAATTACCTTTAGAAGGAATTTTGGGCTAATTCAAAGGACTATCTCTCTGGGTTTGGGCATTTAGCCAACCGGTCCATGCTCCAGTTTTGCCTATTCTCAAGAACCACGGTGTTGTTTTTTGCTCTACTATTCTTCTGGGTTCATAGAACTTCGATTCAGGATCACCTGCGAGAGTGGGTTTTTTGACAGCGACCCAATTGCCTACAGACCATTCCCGGTTTTTTGTTCCAAGCTTATGATCATATCGGTCTTTGTAGTAGGCTTGATGGAAAGCTATTTTGGGTTTGGCCTTGTCAAAAGAGTGTGCAGTTACCTCTCCACCCCCTATCCAGGTGGGAAAGATGGAACCTCTAACACGTCGCTGTCAAAGCACAGCCCATGAACTCTGCCAGTCAGGCTGCACTTGTCACCATTCCAAGGCAGCCTCTGGCTCAACTGCAGGAACATTCCAAAGGGTAGAATGAGGAAGGGGAGCAGAGTGAGAGAGAGGGAGAGACCAAAGAAGGTACATGGATATATAATAGTGCAAATAGTAAAAGAGGGGAATTATAACACTACCCTATCTCTGTGTGGTTGGAAGAAAGGTTCTTCCAAGGTTAGTGCCGGAACTCACAGACACATCTAAGAGAAGTGATGGCTACTAAAAAAGCTACCTTCCAAGATAGGAATTGGAGAGGGCAATTATGCAATGGTTCAAATGGTGGACCTATATGTCTTGTGAGTACAATGTTGAGATTCCAAACAGGTGTAGGCGGAACCCTGGGTGTAATTACTCTTTTAAGGCCAACCTTAAATGTTTTAATAACTGGTATTTTGAATGGTGTTAAATGTTGTCTATTCTGCAGGTAAGCAGCTACTGCCTCTAGATGCAAGCGTATTGAAGTGCACGCTGATCCCGAAGTTTGCAAACGCAGTAGAGAGCAGACAATGTTTAGCACAGTTTTAACAAAGTGTTCAATGTGTTTACCATGACAGTAGAAAACAAATCTTTTCCACTTCACAGCATAACTCGCCCTAGTTGTGGGTTTAAGGGCTTCTTTGAGCATGGTCATGCATTCTGGTAGGCAAATCAGGTAACCAAATTCTATGACCTCAGGAGCCAAATCTCAAGGATGAGTTCCTTAGGATTTGGGAGCCTGACTTATGCATGATTCTGAGTGAGAAGATCCAGGTTGAGGGTAAGCTTTTCGTGTCACACTAATGAAAGATTGAGTCTTGTGGTGAACCAAGGTTGTCAAGCCCAAGTAGGAGCGGGTGAGAGATGTTTGCCTGAGCTTCCGAACCACAAACGGTTGAAGAGGGAGAGGTGGAAAAGCATAGGCAAATATCGCTGACCTGTTCATCCATAGACATTGCCCTTGGATAATGGGTGTGGGAGCCTGGAGGCAATGTTTTTGCAGTTTGTGCTGTCTGTGGTTGCAAAGAGGTCTATCTGTGGAAATCCCCACCTGTAGAAGTATGGGAGGAGGCCTCTGGGGTAAAGTTCCCACTCATGTGCATGTTGCTGTATTCTGCTGAGGAGGTCGCCAAAGTCAGTGTCTGTCCCTGGGAGATGTTCTGCTGACAGGTGTATGTTGTGACGTATTGCTGATTGCCAAATCATCTGAGATAGGTGTGATAACTATAGTGTGTGTCCCCTCCTGTTTTGTAAATAGAACAGGACTATTGTGTTGTCCATCCAGACCAAGACAACTTAGCCTTTGAGGTGAAGTAGAAATGCTTTCAATGCTAGTTGAACTGCTTGAAGCTCTAGGTAGTTGATGTGTAGACTCTGGTGTTTGGTGCCCCAGAGACCCTGAACTGTGAGACCCTGTAGATGTGTACCCCATCGTATAAGATATGCGTCCACTGCAAGAATGATCTGGGAAACAGGGTCAAGGATCAGCCGTCCTTTTGATAGGTTTTATGTATTCCATCACTGCAGAGAGTGATGTGTGCATCTGTCTATCAACACCAGATCTTGTAACTGACCCTGTGATTGAGACCATTGACTCGCCAGACATTTCTGCAACGGACGTGTATGTATTCTCACATGTGGCACTATTGAAATACAAGAGGCCATCATGCCTAAAGTTTAGTGAACTATTTTGATTGTTATATGTTGATTGGGGTGAAATTGATATAGCAGCATTTTGAAGATGTGAAACCTGACTGCATTTGGGTAGGCTAATCCCAAGTGTGTGTTGAGAATAGCCCCTAGCAAAGGCTGAATCCGTGAAGGCTGAATATGTGATTTCTATATGTTGATTGCAAACCCCAATTGATGAAGAAGTTGCATAGTGATCTGAGTGTGTTGTAAGCACAACTGAAGCGCACTGCCTTTGATGAGCCAATCGTCCAGGTACCGTAAGACATCAATACTCTGTCTGCGTAGATGTGCTGCAACTACCCCAAGACATTTGTTGGACACCTGGTGTGTAGTAGTGACTCCGAATGGAAGCACTTTGAATTGATAATGTGTTCCTGCTATGACAAACCTGAGGTATTTTCGATGAGCTGGATGTATTGGGATATGAAAGTAAGCGTCCATTAAGTCTAGTGCAATATAAAGTCGCCTGCTGTAATCGAGGAATTACATCTTGAAGAGTCACCATGTGGAAGTTCTCCGAGAGGATGTATGAATGTAATGGTCTGAGTTCCACTATGGCCCGAAGTGAACTGTCTTTTTTGGGAATGAGGAAGTATAGAGAGTATACTCTTGAACTCTGTTGTGCTAGAGGAACAGACTCTGTTTCTCCTATTTTGCAATAGAGCCTGTACTTCTTGTTTGAACACGGTTTGGTGCTGTTTGGAAAGTTTGTGCCTGTGAAGTGGGATGTTTGGAGGTGTTTTGATAAGATCCAGACAAATACTATGTTTGGTAATACCCAATCCCCACTGGTCTGTTGATGTTTTATTTTTTTTACCCTGTTTGTATGGGGGGATTTGAAAGGCACCACGAGGACTGGGGGTCTGAAGCGCCCCTTTTGATTTGGCAACCCCTGTGTCCTTAATTTTTTCTAATGTTTGGTCCACTTGGGGACCAAACAGATGTTGTTTGTCAAAAGGGACATTAAGGAGTGTCTGCTGTACTTCTGGTTTAAAGCCAGATATACGTAGCCAAGCATGTCTGCGTAGCAGTATACTTGTATTTATGCCCATGGCAGCTGTGTCCGCTGAATCGAGGACACATCTGATGGAGTTGTTTGAAATTAATGTACCCTTCAGGACAATTTGATGGCCTCTTTTTTTGTACTCCTCAGGAAGATTTTGACGGAGTTCCTCCATCTCATCCCAATGGACCCTGCCGGACCTTGCTAGTAACCCCTGAGTATTGGAAATTAGCCAATGGTTGCCTGCCTGTGCTGCCACCGTTTTTCCAGAAGCATCAATGAGTTTAGACTCTTTGTTGGGTGGAGGGGAATCTGCTGACGTCTGAGAGTTAGCCCTTTTGCAGGCATTAGATACCACCAGAGAGAATGGGGGAAGTTGGCCCTTAAGGTAAGTAGGATCTGCTGGTGCAGCTTTGCATTTTTTGTCCATGCGTAGTGTAATGATGCATGCCCGTACTAGCTCATTAAAATGTCACATGAGTGACAGACCATCCCCTTTACCACGGGCAGATTTTAACATGCCCAAGTAGTAGAGGAGGGTGTTTCAAAGAGGGAGTCATCCTCTATGGGTCTTTGTGCAAGGGGACCTCATGATACACAGCTGCCCTAGCTATAAGTTCATGGAAGGATGTTGCATCATCCAGGTTGATGGCTTAGTTGGGTAAAGGTCTGGGTTATTATCCCAGGGGGGGCAGATTCTATGTCATAGCTGCCCCATGAATCTGTTGGCTGCTGATCATCATCATCTCCTCCCACTGATCCCTAGTATCAGACTGTAGAGACCCTGTGGAGTAATGTCTCCTGTGTCACTAAGAGAATGATGTGATGAAGGAGGTGGTGAGGGAGGTGGAGGAGATGGTGGAGGCGGAGAAAAAGCAGGCAAGGGTGGCTGTAACAACTAGTTGCAATGTTTTTTTTCTGTTTCTTGGGAGGTACAGGTAGATCAATGGCCTCCTAAAAAAAAAAGCAGACATTTCAATGAAACAGGTACTCAATGTACTGCCTTTGCCAGAATCCGACCAGTAGCAGGCTGAATATGTATCTTCTGCTTTGGATTGAACCTCTCTTTCATAGTCTCGAGGATCAGTTCTGGTGCCAAAATAGATGTTTTGGTGACAAACTTGGTTTTTGTTTCAGCGCCGGAGTGGTAGGAGATGAAGCGGTGGAGGACTGGACGCTCAGAGCCTATGCAGCAGATGGTTTGCTTGGCCCTGACATTGGTCACCTCGAAGCGGAAAGTTTCGGCTCGATTTTTTGTGCCAGCCTGAGGTCAGGGTATCCTTAGCAGATATTTGGTGCCTATCATGACCTGATGGCAGTGGCAGCCCACGAGCCGTAATTTTAGTCGGAACTGAAAGTCTCTTAGTGAGTTGGGCAGGAACATAGGTACTCACTGCGCTTTGTCCCGAAGGCAAGTCTTGTCTATTTCAGGTTTGTATGCTGAGTCTGAAATTAAAAAGGCCTCTTCCTCTGCTGTTGAAGCCTCTGCAGCTCCTCCTCCATCTGTTTGACATCGTGTTGGCCAATGATGATGGGTGTCTCTTCCAAATCTCTGTGCAGCACCTCTTTCTGATGCACACGACAGTCCCACAACGTTTTCTTTGATCGAAATGATCAACAAGCCTCACAGTTTTCCTCGTTGTGGTCAGGAGAGAGGTCTGTATGTAGGTATTTTGCGTCGCAGTTGGGCCAGAATCAAAATGGAGTTTGGTCCATCAGCAAAACAGTGTTGGTTGAATCCGATGAGACAGGAAACAAGGCCCAAATAAGGGAGGCCTGAAGGCCACAACTACAGAACGTCAAATCGACAATCGAGGGATTGTTTTTGAAAGACAGCGGTGTAACACAAACGAAAACAATATATACGAGTAAAGAGGTGAACAACAGACCGAAGGTAGCCCGAAAGCGGTCTCAAACCAGAGCACTGAAAAACACGTCTGAACCCAATGGGGTAAAGAAAACAATTGAACAATGGAATTGATGCCCATGCGCAATATCCCCGAGAGGAGGAGTCACTTTACCACGTCAGTTGAGACTTCTTTGAAGAAAAACAAATTGTACACGTCTGGACCTAACACTAAATGCAGAGGTATGCAGAGCATGTGTATCTACAGCCACACATGCCACCAGACATATATTTTACATGCAGTAAAAAAAATTACACCATTGACCAAAAGGCATCTTTGAACCAATGTGCTATCCACTACAAACCCGGCATGAGCAACCTTTATGCACTGTGTAACGTAAAGTCATTTGATTTAGCCCGTGGGGCACATCCAGCCGTGAATCTCCCAAGTCAGACACAGTGATACAAATAAATAGAATGAAGGGCTGAGAAACAGTTAAATGGGGTAGCAGCATGGAGAAAAGAGATCAGAACCTCATCACTGGATAAAAACTTAACTACCAAGACAATAATAAATGATACACAAACAGTGGAAGAAAAATATCAGCAACACACACAGGTTAGAAGTGGCATAGACTAGAGGAAGACGAGAGAGGATGAACAAATAAAGAAATGTGATATCAAGGAGGCAACTAAAATGGCTTGAGAAGTTTTTACAGTAAACAAGTACTGCACATAATAATAAAGCTTTACTTGTAAGGCTCTTCAAATATGCGCGGGTGATCAATGGTTACACAACAACAAAATGTCTACAAATATTTATGTCTAGGAGGTTCTTGTGAGGATTGTGATTAATGACTTCAGTTCCATCGAGAACTGTTTAAATGATACAGCTGTGCACCTTAACTTAAAAGGAATCACGAACCACAGGTTATCTAAACATTTACAGATTACCTTGAACACGTTTTGTTTACAATTGGTTGCAGGCAATTAGCAAACAATAAAAGTATAAAAGGAAAATGTGCTTCATTGTTTGGGAATGTAATCTCCCATCTTTAGATGAGGGGCCGGAAGTACGGTTACAATGAAGACAAATTAAAGGTCATGAAATTAAATGAAAGGCCCTTTAACACTCGTATAGCGCTAATGTCCACTTGCAAAAATATATCTTTAGAGACAGAGTACAAATGTTAATAAAGTCACTGCACCGCAATGAAGAACAATATTGCAGAAGCAGCCATGCTTCCAGGACGATCCACTCTACCTGAGTAAGTATCCACACATGTGGCTCATTGAATGCAAACATAACTACAAAGTCACAGATCATTTTACACGAACAGTAAATTATTCAAACGAACATAGAAGAAACTATTTGAGGAAAAAGAACTGAAGGTCGTTTTAAAAAACTATAAAAGTTTAAAAGGAAGCAGAACCCTGAACATTGGTGGACTTGAAGGAAATCGAAAAAAAAGAGCTCCAGTACATAAAATGGTGGCAGCCTCTGCCCAGTAGAGAGTCCGATGATGGACAACTTGTTCACTAGGGAGATTTTACTAGATTGTCTCTCTTTGGATAATGAGCAGCCACTCCCTGGTTCGGCTACGTAAAATCTGTTTTTAATTTGCTGGGTATCCCGGAGTCATTTTCTAACCGTAATAGCATAAAATCAGATGCGAAAACCCAGACCAAAGCGTTATATTTTAACTGGCGAGCTCAACTACGCCTTAGGGAATTCCAGGCTCTTCGGGCTAGTGAAAGCGATCTTTGAAAACAGCTTCATGCCCAGAGTTTGATTTATATAACATTCTTAACTGTGATTTCAGATTTTATTTGACTACAATTTGATTCAGTCCATTTCATTTTTCGGTGGCATTCCCAGAGCAGGGATGCTGGTTGCCTTCATTGCCGAACTGTCCCTATAATAATGTTTCAAAGCAAACTACAGTGCGTTTTACGCGATTTGTTTCTCTTTACGGTTATCCTAGGAAGCCTTTCCTACTCCCTATATTGCAGGATTTTAATATTAGGCAACATAAGCCACCCTTGTTATTTCTGCAAAACCTTGGCTCAGGGTGCATTGCCTGTGCTGTTATTCATTAGGTCTCGCCTGACCCAGTGCATGCGCTGGTCTGGCAAGACTTTTTGAGAGGGCTCCAAAAAGTGCTACCAGGCCAGCCAAGACCTACAGTGCATGTGCGCGGCCACGCGCGCCGCGCTTGACGAGAGTACTTTCACTTTCACGGCCGCTTTAATGTTTGACCGCGATTGCGTTCACTTATGCTTGCTGGATTTGTGGCCTTTAATCTAAGAACAAACCTTAACCCCCAGGAACAAACTCTAAATGAGGCATTACTGTTAGTTAGCAATAAATAATCCAAGATGAAAAGCCTACACATCAAGTGACATTCAATTAAAAAAAGGCTTCTGCAATTGAACCCTTTAATGTCACGTCTCTTAAAAAAAAAACATTAAGACTCGCAAATATCATTCCTCTCCAGACGATGTGCAAATCTGTTTCTCATTGTTTGCTTTTTCTAGGAATCGTATTAAACAATGAACTCTTCAAGTGATATTATGTTTTTATAACTAACCACCTTGTTCCAAATCTACGAAAACAAGAAGAAAAATACTACATCTAACAAAGGAATAAGCAGTGTAGAGCAACTGAAAAAGGCAAATGCATTTAAACACCACTGGCTTGCGATGGTAAAAACTCATACCAGGGTTTTCAATTTTTTTTAACAGATGACCTGCAGTTTGAGAACTCTTGAAAAGAAATGGACTGCATTCTCTGTACAGCTAGGAATAGGTACATTTTGGAGTACAATAACACAGGAGTCAGTGAGCACCAAGGATATGGGAAATAATATCGGCGCTTGTGGTGTTTAATCAGGGTTATTCAAAAACAATAGGTGTTCATTTACAGCACTGTCTCACCCTTTTTTGGACTGTAATTCGTTCTTACACTTTGTTTGACATTTTTTCAGAGAATTGAATGTGGGCAGATCTTTTGTGCCAATGTGGAAACTCCACATTTGTTAAGGACTGTCACAGGTTTTCTCCATTGACATATCCCAATCCCTGTCAGATCAATACACTCAGAGTGATCAGCAGCATCAGCCTGCAAAGTGAGAGATCTAAATTAGGACTGTTTTTTTTAGGTCTGGCCTAGAGTTTCCATTAGGTGGCTCACCAGCCTCGTGTATTCCAAAAAATGTGAGAGAACGTGTGTGTGAGAGACAGTGAGAGTGTGAGGGAGACAGCATCCTCGGTCAGCCTACTTCATTCATGGGTCTGTTCAAGTGCTATTCACATTTTGTTTCCACCCATCAGAGAGCATACACCATTGCACAGTGGGTCAGCCTACTTCAGTCGCTGGCTCTCTTCAATGCGAGTGACAGTATTGTTTTTTAGCACTTCTGCCTAAAACTGTAGTGGCAGAGTTGGTGGGCCAATTCTCTGGTTTCATTTATGTTATTTAAATGTATTTTTTGTGATGGGTAATTTATGTTTTTTACAAACATTTGCACACTATGTTTCGACAGCTGCAGTTTTACTTTTTATTGCTTTCAATGCCTACTGCATATGTTTGCAAAAGAAAGAAATAACACAAACTGAATACAAATTGAAACAAAAGTAGTAATTTTCTCCGCTATAATACCCTCAATTAGAATTGCATTAAAATGTGTTCAAACTAAGCTCTGCAATGTGGCTTATGATTCCGCAGGATCCACAGAATTAAAATCCACACCAGGAGAGGTTACTGAGTTTATCAAGGGGATATCAAGGCCACTGTGATTCCAAAATCAAACAAGTATTGGCATAGCCAATAGGTCTCGCCTTTGGGACCTTATAAGTGTTTAGCCATGCAACGGTTAATGTTGCTGCACCAAGGATTTTGTGCTGGATAACTAAACACTTATAAGGTTCCAAAGGCGAAACCTATTGGCTATGCCAATGCTTGTTAAAGACTAGTAGGCCTGGAGACAGACTCGCTCTTCAGAGATAAATCTAGATTAGGCATTAACTCTATCCCACACATTTGTAGGTGTTGGGTCTGCAAACACACAAATGTGTGCAGTGTGCTTCAGTTAACGCCAACATCATTTCTAGCAGCCGCTGCTCTGGCCACTTGTTTGTCGTGCATTTGGGAACGATTATACACAATATATTTATATATACAATAAACACAGTTGTGCAAACACAGAACGTACAAGAACACACACAAACACGTATACGCACTCATAAGCATGCACAGGAGAACACAGGCACACACAAACACACACAGACCGGCACTAGAACACAGGTAAGCACACACATATGCCATCAGATTTACAGTATGCATGGGCATATAAATATTTCCTGCATCTCTCTTTAGCACCAGGACGCACACCACCAAGGCCAGTGCACTGTGACTCCCTGCCCAGTGCTCTGGTTGCAACAAGACTCGCACCACCCAGCCCGTGCAGTGTCTCTCTGTCAGACGCTCTGGGTGCACACCATCTCTAGTGCAATGTGTCTCCTTGCCCAGCGCTCTGGGTGCACCTGGAAGCACACCCCCCAAGCAGTATCTGTAGTTAACAAATGTACTTCCTACCATTTTTATGTGAGTTTAGAATGTCTCTGTTTGTATCTTTTATGTTATTCATATACTCTAAAGTCCTTATGTAATGTAATGTAACTGGTTTTATTGTAAAGCGCTCTGACACCTTCGGGTAAAGTTCACGCTATATAAAAATGCATAATAAATAAATCCCTGGGAGGCCCCACCCCGTCCTCCTCCTTCCTGCTGTACATTGTATCTTCAATTACTGTTGCCTGCGTATATTTGCGTCACTCTGTGTGCCTTCTTCACATACCAAGCATTTACAATGCAATAGGTCTTGCATTTGGAAAAGATTGAGCTATTGGCATTGTAAATGACAATGCTTTTTATTTATATGTTGGTTTTGAAAACGGATAAATAAAAGGCATTGTCATTTACTATGACAATAGCTTACACTCCCGCAAATGCGAGACCTATTGCTTTGCAAATGCTTGTTTTTAGGACGAGCCTGGGCAGAGCATGCGCTGCTCTGCGAGGCATGCTGTTTTGAGGTATGGCATAGAAGCTCCGCCCATTTCCCGCCCATCTTTTCAATTGGCTCCCGTTACTGTCATTGCAAAATTGTTGCTTTTCATTCGTGAATAGGCTTAGTAGCCCGTCCTTAGTACCACCTTGTCTGCATTTGTAACCTCCCATAACGACTGGACTTTTTACTTGAGTTGTTACACGGTCTGCTTTATAAGTGGGTGAGCACTATTTCCTTTAATGAATGCTTCTTTCTGTACTAGTGATTTAAACACCCTGCCGGGGTGCCGCGCATCTTGCACATGGTCTATGCTGGTTTGGTCACGGTACATTTTGCTCTGTTACAATCATTTCATGCTAATCGGTGTTTCTTGGTGACCCCGGTGGCCAGAGACTGCAGTGGTTATTGATTAATAATTTATAACTGCCTTGCTAGGTTTTGTATTGAGTGAGGAAGGCGAGGAAGAGTCCAGCAGGAGAGAGACAAACGGACACATGCAGTGCGTTTGTTTGGAATGAGTGCACATGCTGCTCTTGTGCTGTGACCGACGTAAGCACTGTGCTGATATTTGTGCAACAGGACAATGAGTTTTTGTGTACAGGGTGGTGGAAATCGGGTGTTTGTCTACTTGAGACGTTTGACTAGCGCGTACCAGGGTCTCGCCCTTTCCTAAAGCCGCAGACTTGCGCAGGCCGCTATATGCGCCCCTAACTGTTAGCGTGACGCATAGCCACAGAAGCCCTGGAGTACCTAGTGGCCGAGGCAGTGCCGCCCTCCCCCGTTGTCTCTGCAGTAGGGGGTGGCTTGGGTCAGGGAATGGAGGCAGGAGCAGGACACACACCTCAAGTGGCTGTGATTCTCAGTCCATAAACTGGCAGCAGCCTAGAGACCCTCTGCCACTCAGAATCAGAGGTGGGCGAGCCAACAGAATCCAGGGAGAGTGAGCCAAGGGTCTGGCTCGGATCTTAGAGCACATGCACGAGCTGAGCCCTGAAAATGTTTGCTGTGCAAATCACGCAACAACAAAAACTGTGACAAAACTGCTTCAAAATTTAAGAAAGTGAATTTCTTTAATATGTGAACTTTTGACATTAATAAATTTCATTAAAGCACTGCGCTGAGACGTACCTATTAACTAATAGTTTCTAAATATGAACCGTTAGTAGACTAATTGGCAAGACTATTGTGATGTATACCCTATAGATATCCCAGATTATTATAGAGTAACATTACAGTCTATTAAATAAATCACAGTAGGTTTTTGTACAGCTGGTATTCTGAACTCACATAGTTGAAAGGGCTTTCATACGTAATAACAAAGAACATTTATTTTTGGGTGAAATTAAATATTTGCCTCAGATCATATAATTTAGTCAGGGAATTTGCGATTCATCCAAGTTACTGGTGTCACTTTGTACAAATCAACCAGTTTGTCTTTCCGTAGGTTAAGGCGTTACTTTATTTTTACTTCCTTGTGCATGGTTATACATTTTTATATGGCAGGAACTGTAGCTTTACATGAGCATTAGTTGCATTTCACTTTCATGTTCATTTTCTATTGGCAGGTGGTTTGGTGATTTGCCCATCAACACAGGGTGTTGAGCTGATGCCCAGACTCAAACCTGGTTGGCTGCACTGTCCGTAACGCCACATCCTGGTTGGAGAGAGGGAGGCAGACAGACGTCACATGAAAGCTCAGCAGGTTAGGAGCTAGAGCTGCACCACAGCCGGGGTTCAGGCTCGAGCCTGGTTCAAGCTAACTGGCTCAACACCTTAACTCAGAAACAAGACTCTCAGACAGTGGGAGGAGAGACCGGAGCCCCTCTGAGGGAACTCGGACACTAGAAGCAGCGTAGAGAGTCCCCCACCACCACCACCCCCGAGAATTAGGACCCTCAGGGAGCGGGAAGAGACCTAAACCCCTCGGTAACACAGGGACAGAGGGAGTAGGCCAGAGCTCCTTTCTGACAGGGAAAAGAAGCATTTGCAATGCAATAGATCTCGCATTTTCAAAACTTTGACCTATTGGTATTGTAAATGACAATGCCTTTTATTATTGCAGGTTTATTAAACACATAAATAAAACACAATGTCAATAGCTCAAATGCGAGACCTATTGCATTGCAAATGCTTGTTTAAGATGCCCTCTGGCCAATAGGAAGAGATATGGTTACTCTGTGGGATGAATTAGTCTGTTGCTTTTATTTTCATTGTCTTAACTTATGGAGGATAGTGGGACATTAACTTATACGTTGAGCACACTGCACTTTAACACCGTGTTAAATTTTTTGAATATTTATATTGTATATTGATCTGATTATCAAATCCTCATTGTATTAAGATGTGTATGGATTTCTTCTTCTTGAGATGTTTAGTAGGAATATTATTATATTTTTTGTTTTGCTTTATTGCTATATATAGCCAAATAAAGATGGACTGACTAACTGACATCTTGTGCTGTATGACCAATCTTGGTCCTAAGAAGACTGATATGGGGAGACATATTTCACTTATTTTGGAAGCAAAGGGTATAGATGTGTGCAAACTGAATTTTGAAATAAGACTTACCAGAAATCATAAGGATGGGAAACATCCATTTCAACGCAGGCATTACATCGCAATGCTTTTACAACGCACCTGTTACAACACAACTGCTTTTAATTCGCATGCCATTACAACACATCCCATAACAATGCATGTCACTACAACGCATGCCATTACAACACATGCCACTACAACGCATTAAAAGGTAATTAATTAAGATTTTTTAGTTTTAGGGTGTGTATGGGTTTTGGGGTGGATGGGAATAGTATTTTTTTTACCCCTACACTATCCACTACTTTCCCTACTGTTGCACTCAGTGGAGTGGGAATAGTAATTTGTACCCCCACACTATCCAACACTTACCCTACTGTTGCATTCACTGGAGTGGAAATTTTTACCCCTACACTAGCCAACACTTGCCCTCCTGTTGCCCTAAAAGTATTATGCGTTGTAATGGTACGTGTTGTAATGTAATGCGCTGTAATGGTGGTTTTTAAAAATGCGTTGTAATGGCATGCATTGTAAAATCATGAGATGTAATGGTAGTTGCGATGTATAAACCGTGTTGTAAAAGCATGCGTTGTAATTGTTTGTGTTGGAACTTCATATATTCCATAAGGACATTAGCCAATGCAACATAATCTGGGACAACTGTGACTCAATGTCTCTCATCCATGAACGGACTTTCACTATTATAGGGCAATATAGCTATGGACATTGCATAATATTTACTTTTACATGCAAAAGCAAACCATTTGCACATAATAGTAATATTAATTCCGTTGAAAACATTCTCAAACTATAACACAAGTTAAATGGTTGCCCTCATCATGCGTCCCTGCAAAATTCTTTACATCAGCAAGATACCTAACAAAGTAAAAACAGCATACGCTCAATCAAGAATGTTCCAATGCTAGACCATTACAGAACTACTGGGGAATCTGATCCAGATTCGTTTAAGACCTTGCTGGAGGTGTAGTGAATTGGATTGCAAATCCCTAAATGTAAATTTGCGTTGCCTCAAGGTAGCACCCAATGCATCTCAATGGTTTGACTGTAAATCCTGATTGTGTGAATATAATATATGATAATATATGATACAGAGACAACATTTGAATCCAAGTGCATATAGACATGTGATACATTTTAAAGACTTAACTGTACCTCTTGGGCCAAATCGAAGTTCAGGCCAGAATTTAACCCTAGATTTCCATTCAAGTTTCAGTAAGGTTTTATGCAGACTCCTGGAAAAGGTTTGGGAAATTCTATTAATTTGGCAACAAGAAGCATGCAATTTCTTTGTCATTATCCTCACTTTTTGTAAGGACAATGACAGTATACAGCTATGTAGTCATCATGGAATACCTACACAGGAGCGGTCATAGAGGTTTTGAACAAAGAAGCTGTTTTTCAATGGAAAGATGTCAAGTCACCAAATGAGAGAAGACAACAATATGGCAAGTATGCATATTATAGTAGCATGATTTGACACATTGGGCACCATGAATTGTTATTTGTTTCCAGTCCCAGCAGATGGCATTCCAGGGTAGTTGTATATGTTAGTGAGCATGCAATAGGCTTGAATCTCAGGAGACTATGAGAATCAACGATGAAGGCAGAGAAGGTAGAGAGAACGGCGTCTGAATGCTGCTCTCCTTGCGTTAGATGTTACATAGGGCCGGATTTAAAATTTGGTGGATGGAGGTACATCCATCGGTAGTACTTTACCATAACAAGGGTGCTCATCTTCAAAATGTAGATATATCCACCTGACATTTATTAACACAAAGGTATTCCTATCAATATATAAAAATGTTGATGGATGGTACCTTCAAAATGATAGTACCATTAACAAAACTTTTAACATGTTATTGTATTTTCAAAAACAAAAATCCCAAAATGGGATTTTGCTTTCGAAAATACAAAAACTAATGATCCCCACCACTCCGTGGGAGCTGTCTTCAACAGTGTGATGGTTATTTTGCAGTTACCAATGCCCCCTATCCCCAGTTTTTACCCTGTGATAAGTGGCAGTGAAAAATGTCCATTCAACTTCCCGCTCTATATGACGAGAGTGCTCAAATCAAATCACCAACCCTCCAACGGATCACCGGAGTAGTCTCGTCGCTGACATACTTAAGGTCTGCTCATTTGTAAATCAAGAAGGCGGACCTTCAGTTAGGTGGAGAGGGTACTTCATAGCCAATGCGATTGAATGCCCTCTCCGACAAACTCTAATTTGACCCCTCCATGTTCTGTTTGATGGATTGTACGCTTCTTACGAGTGTGTAGGGGCTGAGCATGTTGGCAGGGTAGTAAAGAGAGGTACCATAAACCATGTTGTATACCACTATCATCAATTTGTAGAGGTCCCTGTTTTGAATTGAGAGCCATCCAGCTTTGTGATGAAAAGAAGTGATAGGAGTATGCATGGGAAGTTAGAATAAGGTCCAGGAGGCAGAACCCTGTTCATTTGGGAGAAGGAATATTAAGGTCGGCCCATGAGCGACCTGTTGTAGTATTTTAATTTACCATTAAATTATTAGTGTCTTTTTCATTTTTTCAGAATCAGCACAATTCTATGTCACTGTGTCCACTAAGTTCATTAGCATAGTTTTGCGTAATATGACACCTTCCCCATACCCATGCCTTTTTTCTGCACGTTCATAAGGAACTCTAAGGCACTTGTTGCTTTTCTCTAACCCGTGGGCTTTGTGCGTACTGATAAGTTCATTATATACTTCCATATACATTATAATTGTAAACTAATTTTCAATGTATCATGTAATAGCTGAATTTCTCTTGCAGAAGTAGACTAATCCTGCCCCACAGTGGACAATTATAGCTGTTTTGAACCCAATTGTTTCTGATCAATATAATTGCAAAATATGTGTATCTGTAATTGTTAGACCTGGTACCATTGGCGTGAGTCTCCCTTCCATTTTTCTGATTGCCTCCTCTGTTTTTGATATGGTTTAGATGCTTAGATGCTTTGGGCGCTGTGCCACTGCTATTCAATGCCACAGTGCAAGTGCTCCCTATGTTAAATTGATGTATTGATTAGTGACTCCATGATTGGGTTATTTGATTTACTTGTCAGACCCTAGTACAGTGCACCATGTGTGCCCAGGGCTTGTAAATCAAATGCTGCTGGTGGGCTTGCAGCACTGGTTGTGCCACCCACTGAAGCAGCTTGTAAAGTGTGTCTCAGGTCTTCCATTGCAGAGCCTATGTGCAGTCTGGTACGTCCATGCTGACTGACCAAGTGCACCCACTTGCCAGTTCCTAAACCTTCCCTTATCTTCATATCAGACACCCCTATGGTAGGCCCAAGGGCAGGGTGCATTGTAAGTATAGGTAGAACATGCCCTGCTGTGTGTGGCATGTCCTAATAGTGAATGACAGCCGTTTTCGTTTTTCACTATTGCAAGGCTACCTGTTCCCCATGGGCCTGAATGGGCAGTTTGATTATTACATCTTATAAGCCTAACTGACTCAGGGAACATGGTAGAAATTCGAGTTTAGTATGCCTGTACTCAGAATGATAAAATACATATTTTAGTAAAGTTGGATTTAACATTCTGTGTTTGAAAATACCACTTTTAGAAAGTAGGTATTTTCTTGCTTAACTGTCCAAGCCTGCCTCTACTAGGTTGTGGATTGTGTGTCTGGTTCTGTGAGTGACAGGGGCTGGGGATTCCAGGGTAGAGGGTGAGTCAGCACAGGGCTGAATAGGAAGATCTGCATGTAGATGGGTGGGAGGAGTTGCACCTGGGACCTGAATAGGGCTGTGCCTTCCCTCCACAATGCTGGTTCCACCTCCTGTGGTGTGTCTGATGTCTCTGCCCTGCACTCTCAAAGGAAAGAAGGAGTCAGGTAAATAAAGTGCTCCAGGACTGACCAGAACTGGTTTGGACTAGGCAAAGGCCTCTCTTCCTTCAGAGAACAAAGAGAAAAGTAGTATAAATATGGGGACCCAGACCCCAAGACTTTAGATCACTTCTGGAACAACAAGAAGAAACCTCTGCCAAGGAGAAGAACCAAAGGAAGCTGTAGGAGTTGGACTGCCCCCCTGCCAGTGTGCTGTGTTGTTGGGTTGGCCTGCAGTGGTGGCTTCATTGCCAAGGAGAGGAGAAGGAACTTTTACAGGACTTTCATCATCATGCATAATATTACTCCAAGGGCATGAACCTGTGCTTGCCTCCTGCTTAAGTCTCAGGGACAACAGACTTCACCACCAGCTCTCCTCTGAATTTCCTTGCTGGGAATTCTATCTGCAGAAGCCTGCGTGTCGCTGGGAGCTGGAAGCGCGACGCAACGAGAAGAAGTGTGTCGCCGCCGCAGCTGTAGTCATCGCATCGCCGTAGAAGCGTGCCGCTGCCGCATCTCCCAGAAGTGTGCCTTCATCGCAGCTGTCTGCTGTCGCATCACCGGAGAAGCGCATCGCAACCGTGAGGGTCGCCCTCGCATCATCGGAGGAGCGTGTCGCAGGGCCTGTCACGGCTCTAAAGTACAGAGTCACCGCAAGGCTGCCAGGGCGTGCCGCATCGTCTCAACATCGTCGCATCAAGGGCGCCATCTTATCGCATCGCACCGGATTGTCGCATCGCTTCGAGGTGCCATCTTGCCGCATCGCATCCGGGCTGCAGCACGAGAATCTACGCATCAACTCCTCTTCGGTAAGGATCAAGACGCATCCCCTACTCTGCGCAAGCATTGAGGCGTGACGCATCGTCTCCCCCGAAGCAAGGAACCAACGCATCTCCAACGCTGCGAGCCTTTTGTTTATTTTGTGTTACGCATCCAGGTACTTTTGTGAGAACTGTGTCGCATTTGCCATCAACTTGAACTAAGTTAACTCTACTATCTTTAAGTCAATCTTAAGTACAGTATTGTGGATTTTTGTCATTTGTGGTCTTGTGTTAAGTCTATATAAAGAATACTTTTTTTAATAAAACCTGTGTGGTGTCCATTTGTAGTGTTTTCATTGTATTACTGCATGTGTTCACAAATGCTTAACACACTGCCTCTGAGATAAGCCTGTCTGCTCGTGCCAAGCTACCAAGGGGGTGAGCAGGGTTTATCCACTAGTGTAATCCCCTTTCCCTGGCTTAGAAGCAAGGGTCTCTATTTGGTCAAAGGTACCTACCTCTGCCAACTTTAGAACCCCAGTTCTAACAGTAATAATTACATAAATACCTGTAAATGCTTTGTTGCCATGTACTAGCTTTTTCTATTTGATGATTTTCCTCTCTGATTTCACATTCAAACATTGAACTCATGCTGGGTTACACAAACACTGAACTAATCGTGCCTTATTTAGGTTCTCAATTATTGATGGTTAATTCTGTGATTTTAGTTTCAACATTAATATTGAATAATTTACATTGAGCCACACATATTTTGAGGTCTGAGCCATATATGTTAGTTTCATATAAAATTGCATTTCCATAAGGTATGAATAGAGCTTAGCTTTTATTTCTGTTTTAAAATTTTGACTATCAAGCTATGATAATTTGATTATTTTGCTAAAAAATGAGTACAGTAATATCCAATTGACATTTTGGCTACGGTGGTCCTGGCCCGTCCACTTTCTCTTGTCTTCTGGGCTAATTAATTGGTGTTCTAAATCAGCAAATACCAAACTCTGACCATTGTTATTAGATTTAAGGGGCAAGTTATCTTTGTGTATCCCCTTCTATGAAAATACATTTCCTATAGTCTCCCTACGTGACCCGAACAATTAGCACGTTTTGGATCTATCTACAAACAACTGAACAATGTACTTGAGTGGAATAAATGGTATGACACTGCCTGCTCTATGGATATAGGACAATAAATAAATAGCTGCAATGAATACATGCTTGATATTGGCTAGCCACGAAAAAACACTTGCTTTCATTCAAAATTGAAAAACATTGTAGCACAACTTGGGATTCAATCCATGTATAGTTTCGATTGCCATCTGTGCCCCGTAGAGACAGTACTTTCAATGCAGAGCACCAAATGAAGGGCTACTATGAAGTTAAAATTGAACCAAATCTAGAGCAAAATCTAGAGTAAGTTACAACCACAAAGTTGTCACTGCTTTTTCTGGCATTACCTCCGGTAAGTCTCTCACTGGCAAATGAAGTAGAACCATATATTGGGTTTGACCCTCGCAAGTACGTGTGCTTAGGAGAAAAATCTGCCCTAGCGTTGACTAATTTTCTTATTATACGCAGATTTACAAGAATCTACAGTAAGTGCAGCTAAAACACCTGTTAGAAGCGCGTGGGGTGAGAGTTGAATGCTCCTTCCTTGCCTTGATTAAATCTACAGTTTCTGGAGGCCTTTTTTTCGTTTCCTCTCGTCCCATATAGAGGACCTCGGGCCATAGCAAGAATCTGACCAGTTAGCTTTGACTTATGAGCCTGTGTCAGGCGGATAGCTCAGTGAGTTAAGCTCCTCATGCAGGCAGACAGCTGGTCTGATTTATAGGTTGTGAGTTTCATCCCTTCATTAGCCATCTCAGCCTTTCCTACTTCTAAGGTTGATACTTTCAGCATCATTGATTAGGAAATAGCAAACCCTGGTATTTACAGCAATAACTACGAGATTGAGTTCTATGTAAGAACAAGCTGCTGTTATAACATCTGAAGAAGGTGTGTGTCTGTCAGAGTGGTTCACAACAGACAACGTCTCTCTCTCTGTACGGTCTACAATTACAACAAAAGGTTCTTGTTGGTTGGAAACCTGAACGCTCCGGATGCACAGGTGTGGGAGCAACAAACCACATAAATGTGGGAGCAATGCACATTTATTGTGCCCTGCCTGGTGAGTTTGGGACCAAGAGGCCTGGGGCACACCTCTTAAAGGAAATATGGGTCTAAAAAAAAAGGATGACTGTATAACAGCAATTCTAGTCCAGTAGCATGTCTTAGGCGATATTTCAGTGTCTGCTTGTTGACTTAAATGTACTTGTAAGGCTTCTTTAAGGGGTGTCTTTTTTTCCTTAAACACTTTATTGGCTATTTTATTGTGCTTCTAGGCTCTGTACTTGTTAGTTTTGAATTTGTTTAACTGTGTACCATTTTTTGTCTATTGTTTTCAACTATCATTCATATTTTTCTAATGCCAAAACTACATATAGAAAAAAACGAAATGCAATAAAATGAAGTGTATTGATTTTTTTGACATAAAATATGAATGAGCATATATATATGCAAAGTGATACGAGTATGCCGCGTGCATTGATCGCTAAAAAGGACTATTCAGTTGCAGGAGGAGGGATCAGCCTCCGTTGAGGAAAAATAGACGATTTTAACATGTGCTGTGTCATCATTTCTTAAAATGCACACATGCGTGATACTTAAGGAGCAGTGAAAATCGCTGCATCATCAATCACGTTACTAAGTCTTTCAGCGTTTTTATCCGCTCTTCCGGCTCCCAGGCAAGAAATCAATAACTACTGCTTAGTCTCTTGGTGTCCTAAAAACACTTCAGAGGGAAATATATGAAAGGGCAGAGAGAAGTTGTAAAGGCCCGGCGCTTGAGTGCTTTTCCTGGGGCCGCCTTGCACAGCGTGCTCCGCCACACAACAGACGAGAAACGTTTACTGAGCATGCGCAGAGCTCTAGCCTCAATCCAAATTGTCATCAACGCATCTAAAACGGAAGTGCACTCAGGCCTTGCATTCAGAAAGCTCAACAGTTAAAATAACAACCGAAGCGACTAGAAATATTCGTGCTGTAAATGTATTCCACGTTCCTCAAAAGGCCTGGTTTTACCCTAGGCGCTGGAAGTAGGACTGCAGCACCCCCATAAATAACTATGCTGGAGCTCAGAAGGTGAACGAGCACTAAAGATGCTTGGAATGTTGCTTTTATCTTTTGATGTGCCTTCAAAGCCAAAGGCCCAATGTCAGGCTATCTCCTGACAAATTGTTTCCTAATCGTTTAGCAGGGAGATTGGTGTTTACTTTCTATTTTCTGACTACAAAGGGAGAGAGGATTTTGTAAAAGTGACCTATATAGCTGTCTTGCTGGAGTACAGGATCTGTGTAAAGAACGGCTGCATTATGTAATTATTTTTTAACACAACAACATTTAAATACATGTAAATGTACTGTACAAATATTAAAAAATATATCAGCAATTAAGAAAGCACAAATGAAGGGCTTTTTTTGTTATTCTAAGTGTGATGAAAACAAAGATTTAATAGGATCAAAACAAATCAAGACACATAGTGATGTGCAAATGAAAAATATTTGCTAAAACCTGATTTCCACACATTGTTATTTATCAGTAAAACTGAATGTCTCTGAAAATTTAGTGGCCATTTCAATGGAGAATATGATGTCTGTAAATGATAGTGTGCTACCGCACAATGCTGTCGCTGTAGTAATATATTTGTGACAGTGTACTCCTAAATGCACCATCGGCTACATATAACACCCCTACCACTGTCCAACTGAAGGGTCTTGGCTTGTTTGTTACAATCTTTCTTTGTGTGATGCTTGGATTTGTCACTGATCCCCTTACTTCAGTGGTGTAACCTTGATGGCGGCACCCCCACTTTGAAAATTGTTCCAGCACAACTGGATTGTTCCATCTTATCGTATAATCAAATCTGGTACAAATTGCACACATGGTTGTACATTGTGCAGACGTCACACTTGAGAAAAGGCATCTAACACAAAAGTTGTCCAAGAGGGAGCATGTAGATCTTAAGAAACCTACAGATGAATGTATTCAGAAGTGAGCATTATGACGTATTAGGTTTGACCCACTCCTATTATTATTAAACAACTGAAAGCGCAATGAAGCAAGGAGAAGACATATCTGCACAGAGTGCAGATGAACTAGAAAAAACAACAGGCACTTTCTATTCTTATGCAGCCACTAGGGTGCAAAATGCAAAACTATAAACAGCAGTTTAATATACTGAGGAGAAGATAATGAAATTAGCATATTTCCACCATACCCTCTTTGATTGTCTAACACTTTGTTTCTTTTATGGACAGGTTCTCATAAAAGTATTAAGCGACCGGAGAAACAGGATGAAGATGTAGAATCCATCTCTTGCCTTGAGATGTAGTAGGTATTAGCCCTTTAGCAATATTTGATGCATGAGCTACATAAATTATGATTTCTTTATGTATTTTAGATATTTCCACTCAGGTTTTTAATGATGTGTATGTAATGAGCGCATGGTTGGCACAAATAATCAAATATGTATCTCTTTCTCACTTTGAATCAACCCTGAAACTTAAACCAAAGAGTACTCTTTACAAAATGCGACAAGATCACCGTATCCTCTACCAGAACATGTCATATTTGGAATGTACATACATATATATAGTGGTTACACAACAGGGAACCATGTAATATGGTCCAATGTTTTTATAAAGTGGAACCACAAGGCGTAGAGGTCTGTGAATGTCATCAGAACCCTGAAATGGCAACATAGGGGCCATAATACACGTTAGCTGTTATGTACTTTGTATGTTATATGTTTATTTAGAGAAACTTAGCTTGAAAAAAGTGTGTTTTTCATTCAATGGAATGTTTAACTGAAAATAGTTAAATGTTGTCTGCAGTAAAAATGAGAGAACAGCACTTAATTCTGCAGGTAAGACTGTATAGCTTTAGAAAAAATACCCTTTCCATTGTTAAAAGTCACATTCTGTCTGTAGAAGGCGAGGATAGTTGACGCTATTCTCAGTAAGGTGTAGCTAACAATGGGCTCTGACTGGAATTAGAATATGTGGTTTTCTTTATGTTTCCTGAATAGAATGATACACAATGGACAATGTCAAAGATCTGCAGAATCGTTTTTTATCTAAATGCACTGCCATGCTAAGAGACTAATAAGCTGCAGAGAAGCAAATCAGGCTTAGGTTATGCTTCCATTACAGGAAATTTGTATTTCACAGGACTTATACAATTTATGCAAAATGTGGATAATATTCAATTATTTAATACCACTGCATTTTGTGCAATAACCACAGCAAAACATTTATTATATGAAGAGGAAACATAGCGAGTTAGCATGTAATATGACCCAATGTTGCCTCTGGGGGTTGTGGTGACATCATAAACCATGAGGCTGAAGGCCAAGTGGTTTGTAAATATCACCAAGACCCCAAGATGGCAATAAAGGGCCATATTACTATATTACATAGTACCCATTATGTATTTTTATATTACATTTATTTTGGTGCAGTTAGCTTTAAAAAAACAGTTTTCTTCACAGTGCAGTTTCCAATTGCCACTAATTGGAATCAGAATGTTCTGGTTTTGTCTACATGTCATAAAGGAAATCGATAAAAACAGTGGAAGATGGTGAAGGCCAGCTGATTCATGCAATTCTGAGGCTGCAGAATCTACCGCATTTGCCACATATTTTACCATAATTTGCAGATTTCGCAAAAAATGGTTGACAATAACACTGCTGGAGAATGTACCACATAATTTAGTTAATCATGACACATAATTTGGCCATCCATGCCACATAATCCTCATAGCCCTAAAATGGTGAAGCTCTACAGAGTAGTTTTGGGAATGTCATTATGATGATGAAATAATATTTTACAGGGAACTGTGAAATAATTTTCAAATTATGAGGTTTCATATCACTGTGTTTTTGTGCAATATAAACACCCAAACACACACACACATATATATATATATATATATATATATATATATATATATATATATATATATATATATATATATTACCTACTGGTGGTCGCCAGTAGGTAGTTATAGTTAGGACCACGTTTCCATAGGAAATCCGCAACATTCTATTTTGAATAACTTTTGCGCCGGTCGACGAATCCTCGCGAATGTTTCAAAATAGGTGGGGCGCTACGCTCCGCTCCTACCCTGAAAGTCTCGGGGGTATTCGTCAAGCGGGGGCTGAGATAAAAGGGGGGTCCCAAAACGCGTTTTTCCCATGCATTTTTCCATAGGACCTTTAGACACAGCTACAGCCCGAACGGCTGAACAGAATTACTTGAAATTTGGCAGAGAGGTAGTCCTCAGGTCAAGGAAGTGCCTTTTGTAGGTTTGGTGTAAATCTGTTCAGTAGATTCTGAGAAAATAGCCTTTAAATCAATATATATATCTGAGCCAGCTTACGGTGCGCTTACGGTGCGCTTACCGTACGCGTACGGTGACGTGCGCGAGCGCAATTCTGATTGGCTCTTAGATCTTATTAAACATTCGATTCGGCCGAAACCAGGAAGCGGCGGCCGCCATTTTCTCTCTCGCACTCTGAGTGGGGCAGCATAAATGAAGCCCAAAAATGTGTAAAGGGGCAGTTTATTGAGATAATATTCACCCAGCAGTGATATACGGGCCGATATCGCTTACCGTATGCGTACGGTAAAAATTGGTTTAAAAAAAAAAAAATTATCCACACTCTCCCCACCCCAAGTGCAAATGGTGCCCTAAGGGCACCATTTGTGCATGGCATATCAAACAAATGAAAATAATAAACAAAACATTTCACAACGATGCGCATAATATGTCCCCCATGTGCGCACGGTGCGCGAAGCGCGTTGTGCGTACATGGCCCATCCCGCATAATGTGGGCACGCGGTGCGCGCAGCGCACCGCGTGACCACCGTGCGTGCATGGCACTAACTGCGTAAAGTGGGCGCGCGGTGCGCGAAGCGCACCGCGTGCTCACTGTGCGCGCACGGTGCGCGCATGGAATGAACTGCGTTAACTGGGCGCGCACGCCACGAATGGCGTAAAGTAAGTTAGCATTTAAAAAACCGTACAAATTCACTGAAAAAACCATAGGTTTCACACACGTTATAGTAGGAATTAGCATTTAAAAAACCTTGCAAATTCACTGAAAAAACCATAGGTTTCACACATGTTATAGTTAGCTGTACATTTTACTGATAAAAAACCAATGAAATTCCCCCGTTATAGTTACTGTAGGCAACTATAACTCACGCGACCGTAATCCTCTGCTGATGACATATGTGTCTTTATGAAAAAAAAATATTTGTAATATATGTATAGCTAAAATTTAATGGAAGAAGACATGGGCAAATAAGTGTCTAAATACAGTATTAGCATCAGCAGAGGATTACGGTCGCGTGAGTTATAGTTGCCTACAGTAACTATAACGGGGGAATTTCATTGGTTTTTTTATCAGTAAAATGTACAGCTAACTATAACATGTGTGAAACCTATGGTTTTTTCAGTGAATATATATATATATATATATTGTAGCACAATCCCGATATCAATGAAGGCTGTCTGGCAGGGCTGTCCGTGCAGGGGTAATCGGCAGCCCCAAATATCTAACACCAACCAATTTCAAATACGAAATTATGCACGGACACCAAGGAGATATGCAGTACGAGTTGGTTTATTCGCTGCAGCGAATAAACCAACTCGTACTGCATATCTCCTTGGTGTCCGTGCATAATTTCGTATTTGAAATTGGTTGGTGTTAGATATATATATATATATCCTACAGGTGGTTGCCAGTAAGTAGCTATAGTTGGGACCTAGTTTCCATAGGAAAACCGTTTGTTGACTTGTCTATATCTTTGGTGCCGGTGGACGAATCTCCACAAAATATTTCCCAAAAAGTGTGGCGGTTGGTCTTATTGTGCATGGAAAGCTTCAGGGTGATCCGTCAAGCGGGGGCAGAGAAAAAGGTGAGGTCAAAAAAATGTGCGTTTCCCATGTTAATTCCCATAGAGATTTTATACACAACGAAAGCCCAAACCGCTAAACGTAATTACACTAAATTTGTCCGAAACCTAAATCCTGGCCCAGAAAGCGAGCTTTTTGTAAATTGGTGGAAATATGTTTGGTAGTTTGAGATATTAAAGAAAATCCAAATCGGTGTATCTAGAGGCGGGAAGACTTCATGAATATTGACGATCTCGTGCAGAGATCTGAACGGCTTCCAACACTTCAATCAGGATGACCTGGATGAGGTCATGAATGATGTCATTAGTGATGTCACTAGCCTTGTCATGAGTGATGTAATATGTGAGGTCATAAGTAGTGCATTGCAGGGGGCGAAAGTTATAGTTAGCTCAGGATACTATAACTTCTGAATTTCACTGATTTTGTACAAGTGAAATCTGAGCCTAAATATAATGTCCTTGCAACCTTTGGTTTTTTTCAGTGAATATATATATGTATGTGTGTAGAAATGACATGAGATCTTACAATTAAAAAACTGGAAAACCACAGAAATTCTTAGCTCACTGAGCTAACTAGAACTGCCGCCTTCACATATTACATCACTTAAAATCTCAAAACATTTTCAATGACATCATGGATTATATCACTGAGAATATCTCAAATGGTAATATTAATGGAATCAATTATTACATCACTGATTGTATCATCCACAATACTGGTATTCACATTACTCCATAAATGCTTACATCCTTTTAAAAAAGAAAGTTGGTTGAAAGGGCCTGCAATCATATACAGCATAGAATTATAGGGTACACCTGTGTGTGTATAGAGTAGAAAAAGCATAACCCTGGAGTCAAGTCTGGCTGTGCATTCCAGAGAATATATGGTGCACTGTCTACCTACCAGAAAAGTTTTGAGGGCAAGCAGTACTCCATGTTAAACAAGGTAACGACTGAGTGCACCTAGTATGGGTTGAGGAGGCACATTTCCCATATGTTGCGATTTAAAACTAAGCCTGTTGCCAAATATGTATGAGAAAAGTCTAAGCTTCGACTCACAATAGTTTATCCACCTTGGGATGTCTCAGCACATGCCCATCTTAAATATATGGACAAATTCTATGTAAAGTGTAGGTTTGTAAGGTGTTGATATTTATTTGCAGAACTTGCATAAATATTTTGAGACACTGTACATTGTGCTGAACTTCCCGGAAGATGTTGAGACATTATACATTGTTGAAGAATGTACATTGTCTGGTTGACCTGTTTAGAAATGGTTTAATTCACAGTGTGGTTCTAAGCGTGGTTCTAAGGCTGTACACCATTCTGCTTATCAAGAATGTGTGTAGTGTATTTACCAAACTATAGAGGGTCATCCATAGGGTCTGGCTCAAAGTGCTTTATCAGTACCTAATGCTCTCAATTTCACCAGTTCGATGATGGGGCCTGCACCCAAACCAGCCCAGAGGTCAGCCAAACCCCCGCTGCACACAGCTGTTGCATGTGTGCAGTGGAGGTTGGCCACCAGGCCTGCCCCCACATGGGGGTGGGTGTCAGGGTGCACTCACCCTGTCCCCTTATATG
Organism: Triturus cristatus; assembly: GCF_964204655.1. Classification (NCBI taxonomy): domain Eukaryota; kingdom Metazoa; phylum Chordata; class Amphibia; order Caudata; family Salamandridae; genus Triturus; species Triturus cristatus. The sequence continues at coordinate 311,845,797 of NC_140593.1, read as the reverse complement.
CCCTTTCCTTCAGGCCTTTAATGGCAGCTGCAACATTTTGTCACAGTGTTGCAGCCAGCCAATCAGAATGCTTCTGTAGAGCAGCTCCTTTTTAGGACCTAATTGGCTGATGAGAGAAACAACTCTCTTGACCAAACATATTTGGATACTTTTTGAATTTTGGAACAAAGGGTGTCCCACAGTACTCCCACAAATTAACAGTCCAGATATCTGTAACTTTTTCTGAAGGTTAACTCCTTCATATCCAACCTAAGCCACTCTTCAAATGCTAATTCCTCAAAAATGACTGAACGAATTTACACCAATTTACATTTCCTGTGTTAAATTCTAACTTTGTGCCAAATTTGGTGTACTTCCATTGACAGAGAGCAAACTTTCCTACAAGAATTTAAATGATAAATCACACTTTTCCCCTCCCCCTTTTTTCTTGGACTCCACTTGACAGACCAGTGTAAACTCTCCATGTAGCAGCCAAAGTGGATGACCTTTTTAAAAAAGGATTTGTGCAAATTTGTCACACAGCACAAAAGTTATAATTACTGGAAAGTCTGACCTGACTATATCTCCTACTGGCGGTTGCCGGTAGGTAGTTATAGTTAGGATGTAGTTTCCATAGGAAGAGCATTTTTTTCATTTGCCAATATCTTTGTCATCGTTTGACGAATCCTTGTGGATTTTTCAGAACTAATTTGACAGTCACTTCAGCTGCTGTCTTGTAAATTCTGGGGTGATCTGTCAAGCGGGGGCCGAGAAAAAGGGCGGTCCCAAAACACTTTTTCTCTATGTTACTTTAGACACAGCTATAGCCCGAACTGCTGAACAGAATTACACCAAATTTGGCAGAAAGGTAGCTTTTGGTCCAGAAAGCACTCTTTCTGTTAAATGGTGTAAATCCGTTGAGTAGTTGCTGGAAAATGTAAAGACATTTCCAGTTGTATACATATAGGGACGGGGTGGAACCGCGACCCCTCCTGATCTCATGGTGGTATCTGATTGGCTGCCAACACTTCAAACCAGGAAGTGATGGCAGCCATCTTGTGACATGGTTGGCCCGTACCCTTTTTCAAAATTGTATTTGGCCCAGAGGATGGAGTTTGTGGGGCCTGATAAGGCAAAGGGACGGGGACCGTGCAGCCCCTCCCCCTTTTTATTGTATTTGGCACAGGGGGATGGTGTCCCCAGGGCATATAAAAGCTCGGGGAGGGGGTCTGCATGCCCCCTTCCCTTAGATTTTGTCCCCAGGTATGAGGTGCACGAGTGGCTGTCTGCTGCCAACACCATGCCGTGTGCAATGAAATGCTGTACGCAGCATGGGGTTTGTTGCCTGTGGGGGTTCCGCTGTCTCTGGGTGGGTTAGCCACAGGGTAAACCCCCTGCTGTGCATGGCCAAAGGCCATGTGTGGCATTGAGTTGCTGTCCCCGGGGTTTTAGCCGTGGTCAACCCCCGCTGCACATGGCCGAAGGCCGTGAGCAGTGGGTAATTGGCTTGAATTATGGTAATACGATTTACCAAATTGCTAAAAACACACCTACTTAGGGGCACATGCATCAATGTTGGCTTTTGCGATTTTTAACGAATCGCAAAAGCCTTTGCATGTAGAAATCGCTTTAAATATAGCGATTTCTAAACATTCCTTAATTGCGACCTGCAAATTGCGAGTCGCAATTAAGGAATACCTCCCCATTCATTCCTACGGGCCTAGTGGCCCATAGGAATAAATAGGAAGACATTCTCAATTTGCGATACTCAATTAGAGAATCGCAAATTGAGAATGCAATTTCAAGGGTGCCAGGGTGTCAAAAGGTCACCCCTTTTGCACCCCTGAAATCAATCTGCATATGAGTACATCTTGCACACACACATGCCCCAAGGGCATGTGTGTGTGTGTGTGTAAAATGGAACTTTGAAAATGCACTTTAGTGCATTTTTCAAAGTTTTTGCAAATTACCATGAAGTTCAACTTCATGGTAATTTGCGCCCCCTATTAGCGAAATCGCAATTTTTTTTACTTTGATGCATTGCATTTAAGGAATCTCAATTTGCGATTCCTTAAATGCAATCACAATTTAAGTAATCGCAATTTAGAGATTACTTAAATTGCAATTCTGAGAATCTGCCCGTTTGCAACAGGTTTTTCTTTTGATGCATGTGCCTGAATATTACTTCACATTAAAAAAGCATAAAAATTCACTGAAAAAAACAAAGGTCAAAGTAATGCTATGGTGAGATGTGATAAAAGATTTCTTTTTGTTTAAAAAAAAAAACACAGAAATTCCCTGAAAAGAACAAAGGTTAATGTAAGTGTCAGAAACTGTGTTCCTGGTTAACTGGGGTATAAGCCCTGGTCAAGCAGTAACTACAATCCTAGTCGGGGTAAGATACAAGTACACCCTAAATGAACCTGTGCTCACTCTCTGGTAGCGTGGCACAGAGTAGTCAGGCTTAACTTTAGATGCAATGTGTAAAGTATTTGTGCAACACTTCAAACAGTAAAACAGTTAAAACACCACAAAAAATATCCCTCACCAGGTTAGAAACATATAGCTTAATTTAATGAACAAAACAAGACCAGAATTACAAAAATCCAATCAGTAGAACCGGAGTTATGAATTTTTATTGAATAAACTGCAATATAATGATTAAAAACTTAAAGCGCCAATCAACAATATCTGGTTGCAATAGATTAGGTCAAATCCAAAAATTCAAGCCGACCACAATGGAGTGCAGGTTGGATACAGTCTCACATTAATCCAGCTAAAGTTTTGCCTTCTCAAGCTTTTTAGGCTGCAGGCACCGAATGGCTAAGGCCAAGAAAATGCCAACTTTCGAAAAAGTGGCATTTTCAGAACAGCAATTTAAAATCCGACTTTACCACGAGTTAGGATTTTAAATTTGGATTCCAGAGACACCAAACATGAACCAGTCATATCTTCCTATTTGGAAATTGTGCTTATAGAATGTAATAAGGTGATCCCACCTATGAGAGATATAGGGCTTGTATTAGTGAAAATCTAATTTATGGATTTTTCACTACAAGGACATGTTAAACTGAAAAGTAAATGTCCTGCTTTTTAGATACATTGCACCTTGCCTTCTGGGTTGTCCAGGGCCTACCCTAGGAGTGACTTAAAGGTATTAAAAAAGGAAGGTTTAGAACTGGCAAGAGGGTAAAGTTGCCAAGTCGACATGGCAATTTAAAACTGCACATACAGGCTCTGCAATGACGCCTGAGGCATATTTAAAGTACTACTTAAGTAGGTGGCACAATCAGTGCTGCAGGTCCACTAGTAGCATTTAATGTACAGGCCCTGGGCACATGTAGTGCACTTTATTAGGGACTTATAATTAAATTAAATATAACTATTGTGGACAAGCCAATGTTACCATGTTTTAGGGAAAGTGCACTAGCACTTTGGCACTGGTCTGGAGTAGTAAAGTGGGCAGAATCCTAAGGCCCGCAAAAATGAAGTCAGCAAAAACAGAAGTTCTGAAGGCAAAAAGTTAGGGAAACCACATCAAGGATGTCAGGTTTAACAACAACAATAAAAAGATCTGTTTTGTGTTTAAAAAACCTTACAAATGTACTGAAAAAAACAAAGGCTAAAGTGATGTTATGGTAAAGTGAATATGTCAATTACAACATTCATGTTTTGAACTAAAAATAAACAAAGAAATTCACCAGATATAGTTAGCAGAGCTAACTATAACCTGCGCCTCTGCTGTGCACTGCTTACGACCTCACACATTACATCAACCATGACATTTCTATGACCTAATTTATGACATCTTAAAATATTTCATCCAAGCTTCTTTTGTACATGTTCCTCTATAAAAGTGTTTGGCATTAGACATCTGAAAGTAAGTGCAAAGAGCTCAGAATAATATGAAGCAGCAGTAATGCCATCACACTTACAAATCCATTAGGTGTAGCAAGTTTCTGTTATGTGTAACATTGACCCTACACCATACACTACATGGGTAGTCGAGTTCACATTATCAATCAACCACAGAAAGACCCCTACTGCACATGATGTTCAATTTGAAGACAACAAAGTTCCTCCAGATACTCAACTTCTGTTATATAATGTCCTACTACAGACAGCCTTTATCTGTATCAAACCCTTCACAGTCATTGAACCTACAGTGAGGAATGATCTGGATATGAGTAGAAAAGTGGGTACTGTAAACAGTGTTTACTCTATGGAGAGAGGTTGCTGTGTACCATCCTGTTTGTAGACAGTGAAACCCTCATGAAAAATATCTACTGAAATCATTGTTCAATCTATGCCAAACCTATCCAAAGAGACACTATTTGCTGAAAAATACCCAAGGACTGAATACCTGCAGCCTGCATACTGTGGTTAAAACTTTACAGATAGCCCATCTTTTGAAGATAACAAGCATGTGTACATGGGGTAAAGACCTGGTGCACACAGTCTTCTATGTTATGGTAAAATTGACATACTACGATCATTCTGTTTAAAAACTCTAGGCTGCCTACAATACTTAGTATCTACTACGTAGAATCCTTGCCCTGTTGGAAACATTTTCTGCAGAACTGAAAAACTTAAGTGGAACATACTGGACACAAGATGTGAACTGTGATCTGCACACAGAGTTACTCTTCAATACAAAGATTTTTAAGGAGTTCAATATCTCTACACATCTATGATGCATTAGGAGCACAAGTGTTTTGTAAACCCACCCATTAGCTGGACACAGGCTGTACATATTTAGGTAGAGAATTAATATTGTGGTTATCCACCTCTATGTAAACTACAAAACAAACTAACACATTCATTGTATGATATTATCAGTGATGTCATCAATTATGACATAGAACAAGTCATGAGTGATGTAATATGCGAGGTCATAAGCAGTGTATGGTGGGGGCGCAAGTTGTTAGCTCTTCTAACTATATCTCTAACTATATTTCTGTGTTGTTTTTTAGTTCAAAACATTACTATTGTCACTGATATATTCGCCTAACTATTCTGTCACCTTAACCTTTGTTTTTTTCCGTGAATATACCATTCAGAGGCAGTGATAGTGCCTCTGATGGTATAGGTAGCTCAGAATTATTGAAGACACTTTTTTGTTCTCTGAATACTTTTCGCACCATTTTGGTTTCAATTGCAGCCATTACTGTACTTTAACTGTGCCTTTTTAAGGGAATACATATACATATATATTTGTCTGAACCACACCTTGTTGACACCCTTTTCAGTGCAGGAATCCGACCGTTCCTGTCTTGAGCACGGGCCAAAGAGAAAGGCGGCACACCACTCAGGTTGCAGCAAATACTTTTATTATTCCATTTTAAAAAAAGTTTGGTAATGGCCGATGCATTTATATCAAGAGCCACAGTTTATCCACAACAAGAGCGGACTTACCAGGTAACTTCCATTACTTTAAACAGCATACAAAGTCGGCATGTTTCATCATCATATTTCATTGTGCCTAACGCATTTCGGGATGAGGACTGAGCTCCTGTTGTGGAAAAATTGTGGCTCTTGATATGATGACGGCAGTCCAACCGTGTGAGCGCACCACCGCCTGCACGATATATATATATATATATATCATGTGATCAAGACCCGAGTAGGGGTCGAAACGCGGAATGGCGGTCGGGCTGGGCAAATAAATAAAACACTGTGATTGGCACCATCTTCTGGGTCCGCTCTTCATCATTTTCTGTCCGAGTGAGGCAGTGGCAGGCGGCGATTTGCACATATATATATATATATATATATATATATGGAACAAAACTTCCTCTCGCTTCACCCTCAAGTCCAGGGGTTCGTTGCATCAAGAAAAACACAGCACCGCAGAGAACACTCGATTAGTGTTTATTTTCAGGTACACATGAGTTAACACGCACAAGAGACGGTCGACGCGTTTCGGCACTCGGCCTTCGACTGGACCATAGAGTCTCAGTGTCCAGAGTGTCTTTTTAAAGAAACAATACCAGAATAGAAAGTGAAAACATACTGGACAATAATTGCATCGGTAATTTATATCGTTTTAAAGTAAAGCATGATTTAGATCCAAAAACTACGATAAATTGTCCACTATGTAAAGTGATGACAATATGGAAAAATTAAACAATTATTTCATTCAAAGTTTTACAATTGGAATTGGGGATAAGTCAAAATGACGGTAAAGTACCTTAAACGATAAGTAATTAATTGTAAGCCAACAAGTATTGATAGTAAAACCCAACTGTATGATGAATTGTCTATAAGAATAGTGATTTTCTAATATTTTACTCAAGTGTTCCTATGTTCATCATTAATTCTCATAAAGTATGAGCTAGTGTTCAATCATGATGTCAATTAATTATCAAGGGAAAATAATAGTTTTGGCTTAGTACTATCTTAAGACTTTTTCCAATTGTTACAAGGAGAAAATTCATGTATCCTGTGTCAACAATAGTAGAAAGGTAAAAGGGTGAGTAGATGCAAGAGATACAGTGGATACCAATAACAAGTACAGTTTGGATCAACAGGGAAAGTATTGTATGGAAGTCTTTTTTTCTATCAGAATAGTTCAAAGACCAATCGTAGGTAATCAGTTCTAGTGCTTCAAAGGTGCACATATAGTTCAGCATCCAAGTTATGTCCTAATGGGTTTTCAGTACCCATTAGTAGGATATATATATGTGTGCATATATATGTGTGTATATATATATATATATATATATATATCAACAAAAAGGTTCCTTTTAAGAAAGGAAAGTCGACGACTTGTCTGTTGCGCTCAATCTTTTATTGTCAGCACAAACGTTAGACGCGTTTCGCCTGTAGAACAGGCTTGTTCACTAACGATTCACATAAAGTTATCAGCCATTTTTAAACAGAACAGTAATTGCGTGACACGTGACGAACTACAAAATCATAAATAGTGAAAACAGACTGGTAGTTCTTTACGAAAATATCTTGTGTATCAGCTCTCATGATTACTTTCAAGACAGTTAATGTATTATCCTGACAATTTCATGCCACAAAACGAACTATAAATTATAAAGGGTCATTAATGTACCGATTTCAAAATTTGAGGCAAACACGTCACAATTTTAAATAAAATTTGATGACATGCCAGGATTAGATTCTTTGTAACCGTGGTTTATTTAAAATTATTCATATTAATTTGTCTATTGTGGCAATGGGTTAGCCCACTGGGGCTGTCCCGATAATTATGTAAATATATTTGTCCATGGTTCTAATCCTGGCATGTCATCAAATTTTATTTAAAATTGTGACGTGTTTGCCTCAAATTAGAAAACTTAAGTTGCAAAAGTTTTTTAATATCAAAGATGGTCCCTCAGGCAACACCGCGAATAGCAATACCAGTGGAGTCACCGTAAATTTAAATGTGCCTGCTCGAGACGCCAAAGCATTTCTCACTTTGCATCAACTGGCCAACAATGACACATCCAATTCTGTTCCAATTTCTACCCAGGAAGAACTAAGAGAGGCCTCTGTGGCTCAGATGGGCGCAAACAGCAGTCCATTTAAAGCTAAATCAAAGTTCATGCCTGTAATGCCAAAAGACTCGATAGATGTTTTTTATGACGTTGTTGTGGAAGATCTAAAACAACTGCAATATAAGATCAAGCACAAGAAGCGTTATAAAAGTCAACAAGAGGAACAATATCTATCCTTGGTCTCGAAACTGAGTAAAGACTACAAAAATATTGTTACCACTGCTGACAAGGGAGGCAATGTGGTTATTTGGCCTCAAGATGCCTACATTGAGGAGGCCATGAAACAACTAAATGACTCCTCATGTTATGTTAAATCTTCAGGCAAAGACTACAATCTGGCCAAAGAATCACTTTTGAAATTGCTCCACAAATGGAAGAGGGAAAATATGATCTCAAAGCAAGAATTTGATTTCCTATATGTGGAATTTCCTATAATACCAAGACTTTATCTCCTCCCAAAAGTACACAAACTAGTCACACCAGTACCTGGCCGACCGATTATCTCGGCCATCGGGGGAATGGTAGAACATGTTACCGAATATATAGATTACTTCCTACAGGACTTAGTGAAGGAATTACCAACATATGTAAGGGACACGGGAGACTTTATTGCCAAGATTAAGGATATTCCGTGGAGCGACGATCTTTTATTGATCACCCTAGACATTGAGTCGCTCTACACCAGTATTGCACATACAACTGGTTTGAATGCATTAGAACATTTTCTTGGTAAGAGACCTGTTGAATGCTATATGCACAATAAGATGATTTTAGAACTTACTGGTTGGTGTCTAAACAACAATTTCTTTCTATTTGGTGACAACATCTACATACAAAAGCGAGGTGTGGCGATGGGGGCCTGTTTCTCCCCCAGCTATGCATGCTTGCACGTAGGCTGGTGGGAGGAACAGGTCCTCATGCACACCCATGGTGTAATGTACAGAAAACATGTCATACAGTGGATACGCTTTATAGACGATGTTTTTATTCTGTGGAGAGGCAATTTGGAAAGTGTCAACAATTTCCTGGCTTGTATTAATAACAACCAAGAAAATTTAAGATTCACTTCTAACGTAAGCGCAAATGAAGTTGAATTCTTGGATGTCAAATTATACGTTAAAGATGGCCGTCTTGTCACTAAACTACATAGAAAGAAAACTGCTGGCAATAACATCTTGCATGCCAGTAGTTCACATCCTCGACACACGATTGACAACATTCCATTTGGGGAGTTGCTCAGGTTGAAACGAATTTGCAGCACTGATCTAGATTTACAGGCCTGCACAAATGAAGCCCTAGACAGATTCAGATGTAGGGGATATAAAGAATCAGTCTTAAAAACTGCCATCCAGAAAACCAATGCTAGAACCCGTGAGTCTCTGTTTACCAACAGTGAATCATGTGTATCAACTGATTCAAGGGAGGAACAAACTCCCAGGCTTATCACCGGATATAGCAAACAGGCCAGACAAATTAAATCCATCATAAAACAGCGCTGGCCTGTTTTAAAAACAGATTTGGTTCTGGCCCCCAGGCTTCCAGACAACCCTGTGGTTACTTATCGGAGGGGACCCTCCTTTAAAACCCAGATCAGTCACGAATTCCCTGAGCTAGCAAAACAAGAGGTTTGGTTGAAGTCCCGGCCGGGTTTCAAGCGTTGCTCAACTTGCAGAGCTTGTAAATTTGGAAGAAATACTTCCCAATATTTGACACCGTTCAGTCCTATTGCCCAAAACATCAAGGGCACATTTAATTGCAAAACTGATTTTGCTGTCTACATTCTGACATGCACCTGTGGCCTCAGATATGTGGGCAGCACTAAGCTACAGGTGCATGCCAGAATACTCCAGCATTTACGTGCCATCGTTAATAACGATGGCACCTATCCTGTTGCCAGACATTTCAAGGCAAGACATAACAACAACCTACAATGCTTGGAATATTATGTCATTGCCTCAGTCCCTAAATCTAGACGGGGTGGCGATAGGGAAAAAATGCTCAGAAGACTTGAGTCACAATTCATTATTGAGTTAGACAGCAGATTCCCCAATGGATTGAACACAACGGAAGACTTACATGTTTTTTTATAACCAATCCCTGTTTAATGATTTGTTTTGGGCCATTATCTGCTTTCTCTGCTTTCTCTGCCTTTACCCTATTAATTTCATTATGAATTTTATTACACACACTGTATATCATCCCTTTTTTTATTATCACATGCACAATTGATTTTTTTCACTGGTTCAATGGATTCACATTACTTTTCCCATTTAAGTTTTTGGGACACAGACATCAAGATAGATTTTCTAGTTTGTTTCCTCCTTTGGAATCACGTATAGAGTAAAATCTTTTTGGAAGGTGGTCGATATTTGCTGCTTCATTTAAATATATATAAAGGAATTGAGTGTAAATCATTACGATCCATATTGTTGTTACATGTCTATTGCATTCATGCAGTTAATTGAGAGATTGCAAAAGAGTAAAACGTAGATGATATTTTTATATGGTCATATGCCTAGCATCAGGGTTCATGAATTGAGAAGCTTAGATGATTTTAATATGAAATTATTTATAAATATTTATATTTATTTATATGCTATGCTTGCACAGAATATTTTGCATTATTTGCACAATTGCATTTGCACTTTATCTACGCACATTGCACTTTTTCATGACAAATGACCACCAGGAATACTGTGTCTTTCTTTGCAATCTACTATATAAGCGCATTTATGCGGATATCATGTGCCATTTTCAATGCACACTGACAATAATTGTCTGATATAAAATTTACAAAATATATAGCATGGCAACTCACAATGGAATGTTAACACAAATTTGGGCAACAAAATGTAAATATTGTAATTATACCTCCCGTTATTCGATTTATATATATATTAAATTGTGATTTAGAAAACAGACTATCTATGTTAGCTATATGTAGTGTGTCCTCAGTTTTTAGTTTCTAATCACATGGTGCTGCAAAAAGAAAAAAATCACTAATTAAATTTGTGCAATGTACCCTTTAAAAGGGATGCTCTTTCATTTGCCTGACGATCTGTGACCAAGGGCGGACGCCCGAAACGCGTCAGATTTGGTGAACTTGCCTTTTTAAATAAACTTGCCGAAAGAAGACTGGGACTTGCGTGGTTTTTCCTCGTTGCTGCCTGCCTGGTGGTTCTGTGGTGAAAGACTTCTGTTTGCGCATATATATATATATATATATATATATATATATATATATCTCCTTCTGGCAGTCGCGTTATTTGAGTTGTTTATAACTTTGCCGCCATTTGATGGATCTTCAAGAAAGTTTCCCAAAAAAGGGCCGTAATCTGTCTAGTTGTGCATGAAAAGTTTCGGTGTGATTCGTCAAGTGGGAGCCAAGAAAAAGGGGGGGTCAACCAAATTGCATTTCCCCTCTAAACTTCCATAGAGATTTTAGAGACAACTACATCCCGAATTGCTGAACGGAATTACACCAAATTTGGCAGAAAGGTAGATCTTGGTCCAGAAAGTGACCTTGTTGTATTGTAATGTAAATCTGTTCAGTAGCTTTTGATGTATTAAAGAACAACACATTTTTGTAACTAGAGGTGCAAACCCTCCACGAATCCTCCCGATCTCATGCAGAGATCTGATTGACTGTTAACACTTCAACCAGAAAGTGTTGGCAGCCATCTTGGGACTCGGACCAAGCGGAGTACCAAACAACAACGTAAAAATAAAGAGAGATAAAAGGGGGTAGAGTAGGAATACCCTTACCTCCTTGGCCTCGTGCAGGGGTCACCTAGGAACCTCGCCATGGCCGAAAGCAGAGGCTCCGCAGTTATTTTGTATATGCCATTCCAGCATACTTGTTAGCTTGAACACTAGACCTATAAAGTTAACATCACACATGAGTGACTCTTTTCCAGGCATCTCAAGAAAAACCATGGCAGGTTTTGAGTGAGTGGTTTTCTGTACATTCTGAAGCTTGCAAACTGTTGCCAACAAAAAACAGACTGGCGAGCTATATCCTGATCCAGATGGCATAGGACAACTTGGTGTCCCGGTCTGCCCTGTCATCCCGCAGGTGGGAATTCTGTTTCCTGCTTCCACTAATGACCAGATGAAGTATGCGATTCGGGGCAACTGGTGATCACCCTGGGCCTCAGCCCCTGTAATTGCAAACATTGCTTAGAAATAATTAGCTTACACGCTGTGCTATAAGCCAGTACACAGCTCACCCATAAGTTCATGACTACACACATCACTGCACATATATAGGGGTGCTTACGGCCTCACATTTAGAAAAACCTGGTGCACGGGAGCTGATGCTGCCTGAGCACTCTTCATAAATAACATATAGATTATTGTGTTCAGGTGTTTCTGTGTATCGCCTTGTCGCAGATTTGCTGCTCTGTAAATACATAGGAGCCTTCTATTAAATAAATGTATGGTACTCAGTTTATCAAACTTGGAATTATACAAAGTTGGCTCAATTTGAAAGTGTAAATATCAGGACACGCACAAACTCTGCAGCTGGTACACAGTCAGCCGAGGCTTCTGTTCTCTGTTGGTCTTATTGACACAGTTTACAGAGTTCCAGAAAAATTGTCATGTGCCCGAGTGCAAGCAGGGGAAATTAACTTTCTTGCCCACCAGATATTTAGTGTAAAATGGCCGTAATTGAAGTGCAAGTGAAACTGTAAAAACCTGGGCCCTGCTGCAATTACACCTGCTGCACCACTAGCAAACACAACAAGATGGACGGAGTGCTGAAACTTTTTAACCACTAACCCCCAGTCAAGAGATCTGGGTTGAATCCATCATTCTTTTGCTCACTATGCCACTGCAATTTGGACCCAACCATATGCAAATCAGTCTTGACCCTGCTCCTCAAGGGAACAGTCCAGCCCGAACTGCCAGGCCAGGTCCTCCCTTGGCTGGAAACAAGCATCCTGGGACTGGGTTTGGGGTACCACCCCTTATCATCCAGGCTAGCTTGAATCCAGTGGCACTGCGAGCAAGGGACCCGTGTCTGGGCATACCCGTGGCCACTTTAGGCAAACAAAGCAAACACAACAAGATGATGGACGGAGTACTCAAACATTTCAACCACTCACCCCCAGTTAAGAGATCTGGGTTGAATTCATTGTTCTTTTGCTCACTATGCCACCCCAGTTTGGGCCCAGCTTGTTTCCGGTGAAGGGAGAACCTAGCCTCGTGCTTTCAATTGAAAAATCTTTTTTTTTAATAACATTTGATTCCATGGTTGGATTTCCACAAAATGTGGCAAATCGCAAACCTAGTTAGCTATGGTCTGGTGACACAAAACCTATAGCCATCCTGGCCACACACTGCAGTGCTTGACCATGTAGTGGGTTGGATGAAAGTCAAGCTATAAACAGCTGTGGTTGGCTGCCTGGGACATTTGGCACAAGTCCAGAGCTAATACCTGGTGCATTGTGCATGAGCTTTGGGTGCAAAGGAGATTGGGCAAGGGGCCTGGCCACAAACAGGTCCTACAGCCAAACTCTGTGGTACATGACCAAAGGCTATGGCAGCAGATGGGTTGACAGCACAGTGGGATGAGCACACAGACTGGACACAGGGCATCACTACATACTAGGCCTTATAGCCAAACCCCACTGCAAATGGCCAAAGGCCAGACACAGCTGGGGTTTGGCTGTACACTGGGTTAGGCAAAGGACCTGCAGGAAACACCCACTATTCTTGGCAATAGCCCAGGCACAGTGGGTATTGGCTGCACAGTGAGTTGGTTGCAGGGCCTAGCCACAGGCTAGGCAAAACAGCCAGCTGCTGTGTAGCAAGGGTTGACCACAACTTGCTATGGGTGCAGGCCCAGTAGCTATCACCTGCTGCACGTTGCCACAGGTCATGCGCAGCAGTCATTAGCCATACTGGAGACTGTAAGCAGGCTCTGCAGCAGTCTTGCACACTGAGCATTGGATGTAGGTTGATTGAAAGGGCAAGCCTTAGGTAGGACCCTGCAGCCAATCCCCACTGCACTTGGCCTACAGCCATGTGAAGCAGCAGTTGTTTGCTTAGTGGGCTGGGCACAGAGCATGGATGCAGTGCCTGGCCACAAGCAATTTCTTACTGCCAACCCCCCAGCTGTGCACTGCCAAAGACCATGCACAGTGGGGATGTCAGAGCAGTTGATTGGATGTAGTGTCTGGACACAGTACTGGCCTTTCAGCCCTTCCCAGTGCCACATGGGTTGGCTGCAAGGGAGGTTGGGAGCAGGCCTTACGGCCAACACCCACTGCACACAGCTGAAGCCTGTCTGCAGCTGTGGTTTGTCATGGAGGGTATTGGGAATAGTTGAATATATACATATTGGAAATGTATGTAGTATGTTTTCAAGCAAAACCAACCATATGTAGAAGAAACTCCATTAAGGGTAAGTTATTGTTTCTTTTGCCTATAAAAAACTAAGGGCCTGATTTACATCTAGTGGACGGGTTACTCTGTTACAACAGTAACGGATGTCCCTTCTGCTGAAATATAAATCCCATAGGATTTAATGGGATTTACATTTCAGCGGACGGGATATCCATCACTATTGTGATGGAGTAACCCATCCGCCGATATGTAAATCAGGCACTAAGATATTCAGTGAAGAAACACAGTTAAAGGGTAGTTATTGTAAAGTACAAGCCATAAACATCTTTGAAATTGCCCTGTTAGCTAGATACCCAAATCATAACTCATGGTCGCACTGCCTTGCTCAGGATGTCACACAAGAAATTACTGATGACATCTCAAATGACATAATTTATGACATCACTGATGAAGTCACATCTGACATCACAAATGATATTGTCAACGATAAGTGTTTTTTCTTCAAGCAAGTACATGAAATAAATAAATATCTCTCTCTAGATTTCGAAGAAAGGCAAAATAACATAAGATGTTGTAGACTTAATACCAGGAGAAGGTATAAGCACAAATGAACTCTCTGTTTCCAGGATAGAGAGTGATGTCCTACTCAACCTAATACATTAGAAATTCATTATAACGAGGTGAAGGAATAAGACCTCAGACTCCGATTTAAGGCTGTTCTATTTGTATAACATGCACCAAAAATAAATGTAATGTATGTGCACAAGGTGACAGGAGATGGCCAAAAGAGTATCTGTTTAAACTTCACATGCAATTAAGTAAGAACAGACTCATTAAATGAGAGCAGGATAACATTTTAACATTTATTACAAAAAATTGAAAGGTGCATTACAGAAATTATGAGGTGCAAATGCATAAAGAATCAATGCAATGAAGGCGCTCACTAATAGGACAATGCGGAATAATGTGCAAATCAGGAAAATTCTAAGTCCCAAGTGAGTAAAATCAATAAGAAAATGGACAGCATCTCTAGAGGCACTGCAGGAAAACTGTGGAAAGCTCTGGCTCATCCCTAAATTTGACGGTTTATATGCAGGTTTCTTGCATAGGAAATCATTAATTTCTGTAAAATCATCATGGTGTGATCAAAAGGATTACACTCTCAGCAAATCAGAGCACGATTCTATTAAACATCCTATTGCCTTACCATCTATTCACTGTCCCATTACATGAATATTGATTCTGCCTTTCTGTGCTAAGGTCATCCAGCAGTGGCAGGACAAACTAGTTACAAAACAACAGGTAACTAATGTGAACGAATGAGGTACAGTGAGCTAGATGAAAGAACTTGAAAATACAACATTACTGAGCTCATGTTGAAAATTTTTCATCAAAAACAGCAAGAACGTCAGAGGAAATAAACAAATATGACTCTCGAAACAATTGTGTGCTGCAGAAATGATGAACAGTGAATATGCAGCAAGAGACATCCATTTTGAACAAGATGGCCTCTAGGTATAAATTGAGGCCTAGTTAGCATAAGCCAGAAAAACACACTGTAATAGGACATAAAAAATCAATTATAAGTGTAATGGCAACATGTCAGTGTGTATATGGAAATTTGATAGCCAATCCATGATGCACAAAATATTAGAATGCACAAAACTCTAACAGGCTCACCTATTAAGCAATGATTCATTGTAGAGAAAAAATAATGGTAAACTGTCATACAAATGACATAGTGAGCATAATATTGACTAGGAGCAAGGAGCGTCTGCACATAGAGTACCTGAAGGTTACATATAGACTATGGCTGAAGGACTCCCCAATTGGTAATCAGAGTCTTCATATCAGTGGATGATGTTCATGAAGGCTATTGTCTAAGTTATACATGCAGTTTGAAGCATGGGTGTGAGTGGAAGTCAAAACAATGCATGCCATTAATATACGCCATATTGTATATGTCAACTTAATAATTTTCGGAGAAAATCAACAAACCTAACCATAGTATAATTCGTCAAGCACTGCACTATCACCATTAGACAGAAATATTCACTCATATTTCTCAACACCAGAGACAATTCGCTTTTTGGTTATAAAATGATCAACTCTCTCTTTTCTTTAGAATCCATTAAAAGTTTTTTTTGTAATAGTTGCACATTTTGAAGACTTTTTCACTTTATTCAATCGATTGAAATAGCAAATCTTTTAATACCGAAGCCCAAATGCCTTTCAAGGGACCTTTCATCAGATGAGAGTAGTTTATTAAGTTTTTAATTGTTCAAACCTTGTGAACACTTTCGCAGGTTTTGAGGTTTTATAGGCGGCATTTACACTACTCCAGTTGCCTTGGAAGTTTTTTTCCGAACTGCTTTGGAAATGTTGTTTGGGCCTTCAAAGAGGTATTCTTTGCTTATGTTTGTGAGACCTGTTCATGATGGCGACTGAAGCTCAACCTTGTCCCCGGATGCACAGCATGGGCTTTGACAGTGCTGGTAGGGAGAGAGAAGTATTCACTTTGTCCTTCATTGAAAAACTATAAGGAAAGGCTTGAGGAATGAAGAAGCTCTGACTCATGGAACTACTTTCTTAGAAGTCTGCACTACTAAGTTCTCAAGGACTTTTTCAGTGACAATGCATGCTCTCAGAGCCGGAAATTCATCAGGCTGAAATAAAAGAAAGCATGCAGTGGATGAGACTTTTGGAACGTCTGGATAGCACAGCTGTCTCTTAGACCCTCATTAGAAGTAGAGTAGAATAAGACGGCGTATTTATAATCTGTGGTAAATATCATTACTCCAGGGTGAGGTATTTAGCACATATGGTAAGTACCACCGATTCAGAGTTTTGAAGTAAAAATTAGGCATATTATGTAGAATCTGTTTTATCACAGAAAATGCTGCATGTTTTGACTTTTTTTCCCAGGTATCTTTCCCCCGAAAGATTTCAGCAGGTTTGACCTGTCGGAATTTATCAGGGGAAAACGGCAATGGTGTGATAATTGTTACACAACTCATAATTTCGTATATAAATGTGGTTTGGATAGTGAAGTTTATTATGTCTTTTGAATGTGCTATTGCGTAAATTGTGTCTCACACACACCACATGTCAAACTACCAAAGATGAGCCAGGGATACATTATGGGCACATCATTTACCTGTAAGGATAGTGTTGTAACTTCCCCTTTAATGGATGATGTTCTGCTGAGAATGTTATGTACATCACTAGAGTGTTGAGGTGACCTGGGTGGTCAGTGTGACTGTTATCTTTACTGCTGCTGGTGGTGTTATCTGGTGGGTGTAAATAAACTCCTTCTTCAAGACATAATACTTGGATCCATCGTTTTATTAGATAGGGCTGTAGGATAGAGTAGGCTGGTTCGTTATAACAACACTTAATACTGGAAAAATACCGCCAGTGCTTAATTTGGAGAAAAAAAAAAAAGTGCCATGGCTCTCGTCAGAGGGCCATTGCCGCTTGCACCACACATTGCACCTGCCAGCGCTGCCAATGTTAGTAACAACACAACTACTAACCATCACACTCCCACAGGTGTGACAATTGGGATTTTCAGGCCTCCAAAGCTATAGGAAGGGCCTGTTGTTGTGGTCATCTCTAAATTAGCCAGCCATTGCCACCATGTGGCATACTGTCACAAGCGTCGTCGTTATTGACTAAGTGCAAGTGCCGAGCACCGGAAACCACTGGCTCAAATTAAGCACTGTACACTGCCAAGCTAGAGCATCAAGATGAAAGACGAAAAAAAAGCATAAGGTTAAAGGAATTTATCCTGTTGCCTCTGAACAAGAGATCAACATATCGGATCTTGTGGGTCCATGATGAATCTTTGTAGCAACAGAGCATTCATTGTATTAGTAGAGAACATATGATTTGTTTCGTGGATCAACATTATTTATAAAAAAAGAAAAAACCCACCCTGTTGCATTAATCTATTTAGAGCGTTGTTTCCCTTTCGCACAAAGGAGATACTGGAGGTGGATAAAGGTATGGAGATTGAAAAACTGGCTGTCTGAGGGTGGACTAGTGATAAAAGAGATTCACTGGGTGACAAAAGGGCTTGCCTGTGCTCCCAAAGAGGGAGGGCGAGTCTTGAGCATGCTTGCCTCCACATTGTCCTTCGGGCAGGTCAAAGATGCTTCCAAGAGCTTGCTTAGACTATTTCAAAGCTTCTGTTTACAGCGCACACAAAATAGTGATGTGAAATTATTTGCAAATCCAGGTTTACTCTAATTTATTTCCTATAAAAGGCCGAAAACCAGCCCAGGTTTACAGATGAATGTGCAACGTATCAAAATGTGATTATATAAATTTGCGTTCATATACATGGCATAGCAAATGGAAGTAGCAATACATATATTAGACATTAATCAAATCAATGTTGCTTCTCTATTTGGCCTATTTTA
Organism: Triturus cristatus; assembly: GCF_964204655.1. Lineage (NCBI taxonomy): Eukaryota > Metazoa > Chordata > Amphibia > Caudata > Salamandridae > Triturus > Triturus cristatus. Next base: position 311,827,535 of record NC_140593.1, on the reverse strand, counting down.
TATAAAAAGGCTCTTATGTCTGTTCTTAACCTTAAAAATATTTCTGTCTGCTGCTTGTTTAAAGCCCTCAAATAATTTGGATCCCAGCATCTTACTGTGTCTACCACCCATCGATTTCCTTCTTTAACTGGGACATATGACTGTTTCCTCTATTTTCAGCCTCAAATATCCACTGGGTCTACACATTTCAAATGTGTTCTGGTAATCTTGGGTAGATCCATGATTCAATTTCACTGCATAACACCATCGTGCCTTTCTGTGTTTTTCACACAAAGCAAATTTAGACTGTCTGCCCTCACTGATAAGATCGTATTTCTTTGAATTTGAATTGATTTGGCTGGCGTTCATCAAATGTTAGCATCAGTTTCCCGGAATTGTCAGATGCGCTCTCATAGAACACTGCACTCTGAACATCACAGCGGCCGCAGTTAGAGCTGGAGCCGGGCCATCTTCGGCACACTCCGCCTAATGGGAGTCAGCCGTAGTAGATAGCATCCGGGCTCTTTACCAGCGCACTCACCATTAAACCGCAGGTAACAATGCGTTGAACATAAAACCCGCTCGGATTCACTGCCTTTCTTGTGATCAGATGCGCCACGGGGTTTGGAATGTGGATAGTAGAAGTGAAGGAGGAAGGGATGACCGCAGCATGGTGTATGTGGCGTGACCCTGGGGACCCACGTGGCTCGCCATCCTTTCCCTGTTCTGATTTGCCTACCACCTGCAAGCCACCAATTCAATAGGTGACAGGGACCAGGAAATATAAATGAACCGCAGTTAGAGGGGCCAGCTGTGTGTTGGCTGCAAGTTTGAAAGTAGGCATTTAGGGGACAAACTGCACTGAACACAGCTCATCCCATTAAGAGTGCTGTCTCGTGTATGCCACATTCCTGCTGGCACTCTTCTTGCCACCTGCTTCTAAAAGGGGTCAGGTCTGTGCTTGGCCACACTGAAAGCTACAGGGGGTAGCGGGAATATGCAGAGAGAACCAAACAACACACAAGGGGCCAGATGTACGACCATCCCAAATTGCGACTCGCAATTTGCACTCAATTGCCTGTCACAATTTGGTATGTACAACAGTGTCAGAAACACTGATTGTGATTCCCACAACTTTCCCACACAAAAATGTGTGAAAAAAGTGATTTTTTTTCAGCTAAATTTGAGGTTTGCAGGGGATTCTGGGTAAGAAAACGTTGGGGGGTCCATGCAAGCCATACCTCCCTAGCATCCACCCGGGTGTCTAGTTTTCAGAAATGTGTGGTTTTGGTAGGTTTACCTTGCTGGCTGCCAAGCACAGGGCCAAAAACCCAGGAGACCCCCCTTGCAAAACCAAGTCGTTTTGTGATAGGCAATATTGATGTCGCCTCAATATGTTTTGGGCCCTTGCCTGTCGCGGGTACTTGACCCACCCACACAAGTGAGGTACCATTTTTCTCAGAAGACTTTGGGAAATGCGGGCTGGGTGGAATTTTGTGGATCCACGCAAATTCCAGAACTTTCCACCACAGAAATGGGAGGAAGATTTGTTTTTTTGGACATATTTTGAGGTTTGCAAGGGATTCTAGGTAACATAAGCTGGTGAGAGCCAGACAAGTCACCCCATCCTGGATTCCCCTGGGTGTCTAGTTTTCAAAGATGTATAGGTTTGCTAGGTTTCTATAGGTGCCGGCAGAGCTAGGGTTAAAAAAATCTACAGCTAGGCACTTTGCAAAAAAAGGGTCAGTTTTCACTGTGAAAAGGTTGTGTGTCCATGTTGCGTTTTGGGCCATTTCCTGTCACGGGCACTAGGCCTACCCACACAAGTGTGGTACCATTTTTCTCTGAAGACTTTGGGGAACGCGTGCTGGGTGGATCCACGCAGATTCCAGAACTTTCCACCACATAAATGTGGGGGAAATTTGTTTTTTTTTACAAAAGTTTGAGGTTTGCAAGGGATTCTGGGTAACATAATCTGGTGAGAGCCAGCCAAGTCACCCCTTCCTGGATTCCCCTTGGTGTCTGTTTTTCAAAAATGTACAGGTTTGATAGGAAAACCTATATGCCAGCTGCGCTAGGACCCAAAATCCGCAGGTAGGCACTTTGCTAAAAAAAAGTCTGTGCCCAGTGGGCTTTCTGCCGCCCTGGGGGGCAATCGGTGAGGGGGGGTTGCCCCGATATGTCCCCAATGGGGGCAAAAAGACTGTGGCTATTGTTTGGGGGTGGGGGCATTGGTATGCCCATTCTGGGCAGCCCCCACGCATACAAAAAGCCAGCATAATCGCTGGCACCTAGTGGGCTTTCTGCCCCCCCCTGGGGGCAGATCAGGTCCACTGCCCCCATCGCCCCCCCAGGGGGGCAGAAAGACTGGAATTTCTCGGGGGATGGGGGTATTGTCATGCCCATTTTGGGTAGGCCTCACCCCTACATGAATCCCAAAAGAAATCCCTGGTTTCTAGTGGGCTGTCTGCCCCCCAGGGGGGCAGAAAGATTGGAATTTTTGTGGGCGGGGTGGGGGCAATGGCATGTCCGCTTTGGGCAGCCCCCACTCCTGATTAAAATTGCCCCCCCAAAAATCCCTGGTTTTAGTGGGCTTTCTGCCCCCCCAGGGGCAGATTGAGGGCTACTGCCCCCATCCGCCCCAATGGGGACAGAAAGACAGTAATTGTTGCGGGGTGGGGGAATTGGCTTGCCCGTTTTGGGAAGCCCGCACTGTAATTCAAATTGCTCCCAGAAAAAATCCCTGGCTTCTAGTGGGCTTTTTGCCCCCCAGGGGGCAGATTGGGGTCTACTGCCCCCATCTGCCTCCCAGGGGAGCATGGGGGTGGGGGCATTGGAATGCCCATTTTGGGCAGCCTCCACCCTAATTAGAATTGCCCCAAAAAATCCCAGGTGTCTAGGGGACTTTCTGCCCCCCCGGGGGCAGATTGGGGGCTACTGCTCCCATCTGCCCCCCGGGGGGGGCAGAAAGGCTGTAATTATGGCGGGGTGGGGGCATTGTCATGCCCGTTTTGAGCAGCCTCCAGCCAATTAAAATTACCCCAAAAAATATCCCTGGTGTCTAGTGGCCTTTCTACCCCTGTAGTTGTGGCTGTAGTTGTGGCAGGGGGTGGGGGCATTGGTGTGCCCATTTTGGGAAGCCCCTACCCTCATCAAAATTGCACACAAAAAAATCCCTGGTGTCCAGTGGGCTTGCTGCACCCTGGGGGGGTGGGGGGGGGCAGAAAGACTGAATATGGCCAAATTACTTTGGGGGGAGCAAAGGCCCTTGCCCAAGGGGCCACTCCCCCTCCCTGGTGTCTAGTGGTGGATCCCCTTTCCAATGATACCTCTCCCGTCTTTCTACGTGCTGAGGGTGTTGAGATAGCCCCCTGAGCACGTAGAAAGTGAAACTGAAATGAGCCTAAAGGCTCATTTCAGTTTCAGTTTCAGTGAAATGATGTCAGCGCGACATGCGCGCTGATCGTCATTTCACTGAAACGGGGGGTGGGGGCCTCGGGAGCTGACGAAGCTCTTCCCCAGCTCCCGAGGCTACAGGGGAGAAATAGAAATCCCTCTGGTGCAGGCACAAGAGGGATTTCCGGGACCATGTGCCATGACGGCCGGGAAGAAAACCCACTGAAATGCACCATTTCTAGTTATATCCAGTAGATATAACTCGTGCCCTAAAACAACTGTAACTAGCACCATTGCCATGCACTGCTAATTACCCTCCATATTACAACACCACTGACATGTCTGATGACATTACTGCAACATCTCAAACTGTGCATGGCGGAGGCAAGAGTTATAGTTACTCTAGGGCACAAGTTATAGTTACTTGAGATAGTTATGACTGGTGAATTTCAGTGTTTTTTTCATTTAATATTTCATCTAACTATAATGTCACTTTAACCTTTGGTATTTTCTGTGAGACACAGACACACAAACACAAAAGTGAACTGTGTAATATGGTCCAATATTACCATTGAGAGGTTCTAGTGACAACCAAAAGGTTGATTGGAATGTAACCAGAACCTTGAGATGAGAATATAGGACCATATTACATGTTACCCTTTCTGCTTTTTTTATTTTGCATATTTGCTTTGGGTAGATGCTGCAACGAATGGGCAGAAATTTAACTTTGAATATTTGTTACCTTCATTAAATACCGGTATGATAAAACAATAGATGCTAGTGAGGATCTTTAGACTTATGTGATCTGTGGCTGTAGGGTTTGTCATACAAGTATGGATGTACCACATTTGGCACATAATTTGCAAGTAACATATTTGCAAAATTTGCAGATTCCACAAAAAATCTTCTTTCTAGCTCAAAAGCTATGTATATTGCCAGAAGATGTGCTTGATAATTTACCTTTTTGCAGCATATTTTAGATAGCCTCGCTGTATAATGTATATAACCTTTCCACATAGTCCTGGCGGCTATGACAATGTTAAAGCTGGCAGAGTGGTTTGCGGCTGTCCTTATGGAGATAAAACCCATATTTTACAGGCAACTGTGAAACATTTTCTATATTTTACATCTTCTGTGAAATATGGGTTTTATACCACTGGGTTCTGTACAATAAAAGCAAAAAAAGCATACAAATGTGCCCCTTTAACAAGGGTAAGAGCCCTGTTCTCAGTATGCAGAAGCACACTAATAAATACAGTGAATGCATCCCCATCCACCGAGAGACCCTTCCTTCTTTGAAAAGAGAGACAGTCTTTGTAATTATGGTCAGGTCAGTGTTTCAACTGGAACAGCTCTTTTGGATTTCTTAAGAACTTTGGCATCTTTCGAAGAATCTGCATGAAACTTTCCAAAACAACAGTTCATTCCATTTGGGTTCCGCATGACAAGTTTTCTACAGATTCCTCAAAGCCGGTGAAGGGGTGACTTTTACCATTTTAACTCCCATAGGATTCTTTGCCTTCCTCTACAGAAAAAACAACTGAAAGAAAATCACACCAAATTTGGAAAGAAAATAGAACTTTACTCAAGGAATAGAGTTGCTTGGTTTGGTGCAGCCGCGGTCGGTAGTAGGAGTTCCTGCAGGGGGGTGACGTCGGGAGGGGGAGGGGCAGGGTGGGGGGTAGTAAACTATGGATTACGGAGGTTTACAGGTAAGTAAACATATAAATTAATAAAACGAATTTCGTTGCGTGCACTGCATCCCCAAATGCGATGCATTGCACGCAACGAAATTCGTTTTATTAATTTATATGTTTACTTACCTGTAAACCTCCGTAATCCATAGTATACTACCCCCCACCCTCCCCCTCCCCCTCCCGACGTCACCACCCTGCAGGAACTCCTACTACCGACCGCGGCTGGTTTGGTGTAAATCTGTTCAGTAGTTTTTGAGGATTAATTATTAGAAAAATGTGCTGGATGTGCTTCAAGTGGATAAAAAAGGTAAGACATATCTAGGCTGTTAGCCCACTGCTGGTCTGCAACCACTAGTTCAAAAAATAATTGGATTAGATTGGAAGAGGAAGCTTTCATTTCCACCATCCGTTTTGGGTCCTGATCTAAAGCCACTGATTGGTGGGCGGAAAGAGTGGAAAATCGATTGTGGCCAACGTACAGGTTGTGGCACTCAATCACTGTTTAGTGAAAAATAAAATTGAAGGAGCCATAAGGAGGCAGTGGACACACCCCCTGACTGCTGTATTGTGTGGGGGTCTCTTAAGGTTCTGTTCACACCGCCACCCCCGGTGTTGTGAACCCCCTAAAAATATAAAAATAAGGATTGTAAAAGAATAAAACAAAAAAACTAGCCCTGCTTGAGGACTGTACTGTTCTGGTTGGCTGCCTGTGGTGGGTTGGGAGCACATCTGCTGTCGGTGCACAGCGGCAGTTAGGTGTATGGTCTGTCAAAGGTCAGGCCCTGCGGCTAACCCCTGATGCAGATGGCTAAGAGTTGAGCACAGCATGGTCTGTTATACTTTTATAGAAGTTAGATTTAGAACATCATAGAAACAATTTGTGAAAAAAACTACAGTTAAAGAGAAGTTATGGTTAAGACTGTTTATAATATCATTATGTTTGTAAAAAAAAATAAAACTCAGAAATCAACTCAAATCAGCACAGTAAAAGTGAGGTGATGGTTACAAAACAAAACCTAGAAACCACTGAAATTCAAAAGTTATGATCAGCTCCACAATCTGTAACTCACAAAAAGCCACGCAAACTACAACTTTACACAACAAATGCAATGCTTGTGACCTCACAAAATTAATATAAGTAACAACACTTAAGAGCGCGTCATTAAATAGCAACACATACTCAAACAAATAAATAATACAATAGTCATAATCATCACAATAATAGCATTAATGTTGATGTGATGTATAATCTTGCCTGTAGAGTCATTTATAACATTTGTACTCGGATCTGTAACACCAAGGGTGAGGTCATTTGGTGGGGAGCGGTGGTTTGAACGGCCGTTGGGCACTGCAGAGCAAAACATACCTTATGAATTGCAGTGATTTTTAAGTTATGTTCTTAAAACCCAAATTATGTTCACACTGCATGCTAGTTATTACATCTCACAAACATTCCAGACTCCAGTCTGATATAGAATCCATGAAACCTGAGCAAGAAGATACTGAGCTCAATTGGAGCCTCAAGACCATATCAATTGTTTTAAGTGGCGCACGTGTATAACCTAGATTAACACACAAACCGTAAATAATATGTATCATTGTTTGCCAACTCACTCGTATTGAATTTATCAACCTCAGAATCATTTACAGTTGAGTCAGCCTTGGTAGGATTGAATCTGTGATTATCAGTTCAATGGACAAGAGTTCACCTTCCACAGGCTAACTGAGTGATTTAGAGTTGGTTACATTGATTTCTCTGCTGCCTTCCTCGGCCTAGACACTGGAAGAAAATTTGCAGACAACAACTCCTTCTTGATTTAAGTACTTGGTCGAAATTTTATCCTGCAAGCAGTTTTCTAGTAAGTCCTGAGAGCAGAACATTGCAGCACACAAGTTCTATACCCAATAACATATAGGTGAAAACCTATTTATAAATATTGATGACTTGATTTTAACAAACTCTCACAACTACATCTGGCCAAGCATTAGACATAGTCTTGAGTCACAAAACTGAATTTAAAAAGCTAGCATGCACACCAAACTGTGGTCAGTGTATCCAGAAATTACATTCACTGGCTCAAACCAGATTTCTGGACAACTGGTCCTATATCATTCAGGTAAACATATGCTGGCACATGCATCAACAATGCCATTTGCGATTCCTTATTAGCGAAAAATAAGGATTCGCTAATAAGGAATAGCAAAAGGCTATGCATGTAGAAATCGCTTAAAAAATTGCGATATCTAAACATTCCGACTAGCAAATTGCCTAGAGGCCCATAGGAATGAATGGGAAGACATTCTCAATTTGCGATTCTCAATTAGAGACTCGCAAATTGAGAATGCAATTTCAAGGGTGCCAGGGTGTCAAAAGGACACCCTGTAGCACCCCTGAAATCTGCATATGAGTACATCTTGGAACTACATCAATGGAACTTTGAAAAATGCACTTTAGTGCAAAGTTTTTGCAAATTACCATGAAGTTCAACTTCATGGTAATTTGCTCCCCCTATTAGCGAAATCGCTAGTTTTTTTACTTTAATGCATTGCATTTAAGGAATCTCAATTTGCAATTCCTTAAATGCAATGGCAATTTAAGTAATCGCAATTTAGAGATTACTTAAATTGTGAGTTTTACATTTGGGATGATGCATCCCAAATGCAAAAATACCGGTCGCAAAGGGGCAGATTTTGAGAATCTGCCCGTTTGTGACCGGTTTTTGCTTTGATGCATGTGGGCCATGGTAATATATTTGGCCTTCACACCAATATCATGAAAAGGGTGAGCTGAAACCTGGACTGTGAACGGTGCAGAGATGTTTTAAGTCATGGGTACAGTGGGAAATTGCCAGAGGCCCCACCTTTCAAGTGCCCCCCTAGGAAAGTAAGCTTATCTTTCGCTACATCACCTTTATTTCTGTCTTTGAACCTCTCTCCTTCTCTCTGCCAGTGCTACCCTAAAGAGTTTGGGGGTCCTCGGAAAGAAATATTTCAACTGTTTTGTGTAAATCCCATTTCCGAACATCTGATTGGCATCATGTGGGCTAAAAGTAGCACAAAAATGGATAAGAAAATTCAAAGTTGTTATGATCAGGGGCGCCCAAAATATGTCTTGCCCAGGGCCCCAAAAGTCCTTCAGACAACACTGCAATGGCAATGCTGTAGCAACGAGACGACTCAATGCAATGTTCACAGAAACTAATATTACAAAACAGTTAGGGACGATATAAAATAAAAAATGCACAGACCGAATCAAGAGAGCAGGCAAATAATCAAGGAAAATAGTCAATATATGATTGAAACAAACAATCCCAAAAACCTTTTTAAAAAAACGCTAAAGCACCCCTACATCATTGTGAGGAGCTATCAACATTCTTCTGAATGAAAACACTAACTGGTCATCATCCAACCTCTTATTCAACCACGCATCCTCCGTTCCAATCTGGAGTCCCTCTTAGCTCGGTCTTATTAGTTCTGCTTTTCTCTATGTACATCAGTTTCTTGAGAATTTGATTAAGTAATGATCTGTGCATCTCGTTGCACCAGTACTTTCATGATATTCAGCTATACCTTAAAATTATAGGTAACGGAACATCACCCTTGTCTGAAATCCATTCATGTACAGATGTAAATAAACAACCTAAAATTGAACTCACTCCAGTAGGTCTTTACAAAATAGGCACTGCCATTGTTAGTGTCAAATTTAAGGTCAAATGTAAGGTCATCAATCAAGAAGTCAACAAAACAGTGGCAGTTCATATTTGTACCCACATACATTAATTAATCTTAATAATAAAATTCTCTACTACTGATGCAAATTAAACATTGACTTTGACCAACATGGAGTTGGACCACTTGTTCAGTTCTGTGATTTGTATCCTCTGCCAGCACTGTTCGCATGAGACTCAACTTAAAACCACAGCTATATCTTATGTGCTCCTTGAGGCCCCCTTAGTCCGTATGGGCTGACCAAACGTATGCGAAAAACCTAAACTGTGGCTCACTCCCATAATGGAACTGAACCTAAGGCAAGGTCACTTTTATTGCTAACTGTAAGTTATTCACTACTCTCCACTGGCCTTGCATAGATGTCACCAAGCAAAAGTGCAGTCCATAAGGTTCATCTGTATGACACACCACCTAGGGGATTTGGTATGATGTATTTAATTTGTATTTTATTCTCACACCTGCATTTTGCACCATTTTCTCTTGCACTGTATGGAGTATCAATATACAACAAAATAATGTTTCCAAGAGTCTCATCCTTACTACCAACAATGTTTCTGCTGGATAAAATCTATATGATTATTTGTATTTAGTTTGCATTATTAGATTTATCTAACACGTTACGAGTACTTCTCTGGCAAGTCATAAACTCTGCTGTACACAGGGCTTCAGTTTTGGTTTTGCCCTTCTTCGCTGGTTACTTGACGTACAGCGTGTGTGACACCTAATTAGACATAGTCGGTGCTATGTTAAATAAAAGTAAAATATATAAATAAATGGATGTGAATGAGGTAAAGAAACTAGCAAGTGAGATCAAAACCACCAGGCAACCTTCAGGGAGTTGGCCCATTTCATTAATTTGATTTAGCAATTAAACAACCCCAAGCATAGCTTTTCTTGAAATTAAAAACTCACAGACACATTCCTCCAGGAGTGGCCCATGCAGGTAAGACCGGTGGGGCCGAGTTGCGGGGAGTGGGGGGGAATTAGACAGACAACCACGAGGGAAAATTAAATAAATACGTTTCCCTCTGTGTCGTCAGTCGAAATCAACCCCCCTGGCCCACCACTCATACCTGCACGGGCCGCGGCTGCATTCCTTTTCATGGTAGAGGGAAGGGTTTGAAACGGGCACTGTCAGCCCCATTCCTGAAGAAACCCATGACAACCCTGAGGTTCTAGCCAATTATGGGCCAATCTCAAATTTACCATACTCAAGCAAAACACTTATGGGGGAAGTTACAACGTAAGTTGAGGAATATTTACAAAACAATTATTTAATGGCCACTAATTAGGCTTTCGACTCATGAGATGGAATGAAACAGCTAAAGCAAATATCAGAGAATACCTTCGCACCACTGAGAAAACCGTCTGGTAGTGTTAGTTATTCCCAGCCTTCCACAGCCTGTGATACTGAAAAAATGGAAACAATATTGAAAAGATTGAGAGGAAATACAGAAATCTCAAGCACTGATGTATGGAATAATTGCAGGGAATGTTTTAGAATCAAGTCAGCTGAATCGCCAAGAAGTCACCCGTGTCACCCTTGCTGTTCAACATATAAGGATGTGGTCTTTGGATCAGGTAATTAACAATCACCAGCTGAAGTTGCAAATGTATGCTGAAGGCACCATGATCCATCTCTGGCTAAAATAGGAAGCTTGGAGTTGATGCAAAATCCCATACAGCACAGTCATAATCCAACACAGATTGGAAGATAGATTTCATTGCCAGCAAAAAGTCAAAGCTCAGTTCTGTTCGTATGTGGTGCAAATTACAACAGCATTTGTGTGTCCCTTAAATGTAGGGTCACCGCTAGCCCTCAGGCAGAAAGTGTGAAAACTGTATAATTTTTGACTGGGCATAATCAGACCTATATACTCCACTGCAATACCCCAAAAATGAATATAGAGTTTAAAAGACCAAGCTTCCAACTGTCCATGCTTCACAGGATCACACTGTTACTCCCAAAGGAGCCATTTAGTGACAGTGACTCGGCCCCTCATTATGGTACACTTAGAATATTTTTTTGAACTATAATATAAATTGGTCTCTCAAAAAAGTTAACTAACAGATTCAATAACTGCATAATCAGACAAATAGACTGTCTAGCAACTCTAAGTCATCAAATCAACATTAGAAAAGGTATAGCTCACAGATGAATCAGAGATTCAATGGCAAGTCTTCTGCCCATCCATAAAGCATTTCGGTACAAAGGACAAGAGTATTCCTAGATGTTTTCCGAACTATGCATGGTACAAAAACATCCATTGGCATATTAGTCAAACCATCTAACAGAAACAACATTGTATTCCTAAAATTTCCCAAGAAAATCAAGGTCCTGTAGAATACACTTAACCCATGTGGCAGAGCACAGCCTATCCACACCCTCTTCATGAAAGAAACCCACACTGAACCCTGATGATCTTGCCAACTACTGGCCTGTCACTCATTTAACCATCATCTGCAAGTTCATTAGAAAACAAGGTCCATGAACAACTTTAAGATCACATTCACAGCAACCATCTCCTGCACCACTATCAATCCGACTTCACATCATGCTACAGCAAGGAGACAGCTACCTTAGAAATCATAGATAATGGCCTCCTGACCACAATAAAATGTGGCTCCTTCCTCTTGATGTTAGTGGACCTGTTAGAAATGGGATTTCTGGTTGGCTAAGACTTGCGCCAAAGCCAGGCAGAAACCGCCACTCTAGTCAGGGCAAGGGAGTTACCCACTGAAGATAACCCCTGCTCACCCCCTTGGTAGCTTGGCACGAGCAGTCAGGCTTATCTCAGAGGCAATGTGTAAAGCGTTTGCGCAACACACACCCAGCAGCAACACTCTAGGCACACCACAAAAGAAACTCCACACAAGGTTATATTAAAAAAATAGCCTTTGTATTCTTATGAAGACATTAGAAACCTAATCACACATTTACACTGTACCAACTGGCATGGGCAATATTCACAGGGGATTATATACAGGACCAGGCCAATTGGGCCACGGTCAGAACCATCAGATCCGGTAGGTACATGCAAAACACAACCAGTAACTACTGGTACAATAAGGCACTTAGCATCATCACCTGCAACATAAACACAATATGTCTGCATCACATTAAGCCTAAGTCACATTACGCATAACTCACATTACGCCTAAACCACACTACGCATTAGGCATAGAACACATTATGCCTGAACCTTCATAAACATAACATTAGACATACAACACAGTAGGCCCAAACCTCATTAGTATAAACCTATTATGCCTTAGGCCTCACCATCAGAAACACATCCTGTCATAACCTCATAAGCATAAATCACATTACGTAATAATCATTGTAGGCATCACATTAGGCATAAACATCAGCAGTACATGCCTCAGGTGCAAACATCATCTTCCCCTTGCGCCCTTCTGGTGTATACAGGTACCCAAATGACTCCCAGACCAACTGGCCCTCTCTAGGGGGGCCCCATGCCCTTAGTCCAGAATGTCAGGGTACACGGTAGGGCCTTTCACTGGCCATCTGGCTGCGAATGCAGCAAACTAACGGCGCGCAATGCGCTGGGCCTGGGGTGCACTCACCCCCTCCTCAGACAGAGAAATTCCCCTCCGTTACAATTGCCCGCTACGGCGGCGCAACTGAAAACCACAAAGAAGCACTGGCACCAACATGGCCCCTGGACCCCATCTGGGACCCTGAAACCAATTAACCCAAAATGTTGCAGCTGACCACTGCCAGGTGGGGCAGCTGTAAGACCAGCATGGGCACTACGGTGCCCTTAGAGGGACCACGGGGGGGCGGGCACCAACTATGTGCCCCGATGCCCCCTCCAACAACTAGATCACCAAATTGCCCCACTCACCGGGCTCTCCTGGAGGCGGGACTCTCTGCCTCCTCTGGTCTCCTCGCTTCACCGGGGATTTCGGCGGCGTGCACCAGGAGAGACCCCACTCCTCGGGGACTCTATCCTCACTTGTGGCCTCTGCTCCTCCTGGACGTCTCCCGGTCAGCCCTCGTCACTCACTGGCTCTTCAGGACTCCTCCGGTCTTCTCTGGTGGCTCCCGCATGGGGGCGTCTTCTCTCGTGACGCTGCCTCCAGATCCGCCCACAGTCAGGTGGGCATTTTCCTGACTTCCGGTTTTGCTGAGCAGCCTGCACCGCTGAAGGAAGCGAGTCGGCAATTCCTCCTGATCCCGGAGCCCAAGGCCGTGATCCCTCTTCTCCACAAGTGCGGGGTGGGCACACGCTTCCGTAAGCACAACAGTGGGGTGGGCTCCCGCTGTTTACAACAAGTGTAATTGCAGGGTGGCGCCCGCTAGAAACAACAAATGCGGGGTGGGCACCCGCTCCAAAGGCACCACTGCGGGGTGGGCTCCCGCTTGGTGTTTGCGCATAAGTCAGCGGGGTAGGCTCCCACAAAACAGAATCACAGACCCGGGGTAGGCTCCCGCTCTCCCCAACAAAGCACAGGGTGGGCTTCTGCTTTAAAAGCGGAGCACGGGGAAATCCCACACGCCGTATTTCCCTTGCAGCCTCACGCTACCAACGCCACCTTCTCTCCTCTGCTGGCAATTCAAATATAGTGCTCACGAGGTGCTAGGTGCCCTCACAGTCCTTAAAAAGGCAGACTTAAGGAATCCTTGGTCCTGGGGAGACCACAGCACAGCGCAGCTAGGCAGGCCAGCACACAGGCACCCCCAGGAGACAGCAGCTGGGTCCCACAGCCGTTCCTCCTGGCAGAGTGTCCCCCCCCAGTCCAGGTAAGCACAAGAACAACCTTTTTCATAGGGTCACAGCCCTTATCTTTATACTACTTTTCCCCCTTTGTCTACAAATCACAGGGCTTGGGGAAACCAGTCCCAACTGGTTCCTGAGCACTCTGTTTACCAAGCTCGTCTTCCCTATTGTTAGATGGGGGCTCGTCATCAGACACACCACAGGGGGATGGAGCAAGCATTCACTAGGGCAGGCACCATCCTATTCAGGGACTAGGGACTTCCCCTCCCACTACTCGAAATGCAGATGTTCCATTCAGCCTAGCGCTGACTCACCCTGCCCCTCCTGGAGCCACACACACCTCACCAACCGCTGTCACTCACAAGCCAGACATGCAATCCACATCAGGCAGGCAGACACATAGCACACAGAAATGCCAACTTCTAAAAGTGGCATTTCAAAAATAGTTATAATAAATCTGTGCACACCATTGCATAGCATTTATTATCACTATTCCAAGCATACCAAACTTGACCGTGCTGCGCCTCTCATATCAGGAATTACCACTGAAACACTTATCAGGGAATCCCCAATGCATTCCTATGGGAGGGCAGCCTCACAGTAGTGAGAAACCAAAATGGCTGTTTGTCACTACCAGGACATGTCACACACTTAAGGTACATGTCCTATCTTTTATCTACAATGCACCCTGCCCATAGGGCTAGCTAGGGCCTACCTTAGGGGTGACCGATATGTAGTAAAAGGGGGGGGTCACAAACATGGCACACACTTTAGGTGCCACGTCACAGCGGCAGTGACACTGCGCGCACAGGCCCTGCCAAACTGAGATAGGTTGGAAAGGCTACTTTGGTGGGTGGCGCAATCAGCGCTGCAAGCCCACCAGTAGCATTTAATTTACCAGCCATGGGTATATGAGATACCACTGTACAAGGGACTGACAGGTAAATTAAATAAGCCAAAACAGGTGTAGACCAATCCATATCATATTTAACACCGAGAGAGCACACACACTTTACACTGGGCAGCAGTGCTAAAGTGCCCAGGGTCCTAAAACCACCAACACCATGTCAGAAAAAAGGCTAGGAGAAAGGCAAAAAGTTTAGGGATGACCCTGCAAAAAGGGCCAAGTCCAACAGGACCACACAGCTGCCTTAGGCACTCTTGACCATCCTGCTCTTCTCCAAGCCTTAAAGTCTCCAATGGGAATCAAGGAAGGTGTCCTTCACTTGTTTTTGTTGGACCTGGCCCTTTTGCCTTCCTCCTGTATTATTTTCGGACATATTTTTGTTGGATTTAGGACTCTGTGCTCTTTACCACTGCTAATCAGTGCTAAAGTATATGTGTTCTCTCCTTTAGATAGGGTATGATTGGTTTACACCTCTTTGGCATATTTAATTTACCTGTAAGTCATTTGTACCATGGTATCCCATATACCCATGGTGTATAAATTAAATGCTACTAGTGGGCCTGCAGCACTGCTTGTGCTACCCACTGAAGTGGCCTTTCAAACCGGTCTCAGGCCTGCTTCTGCAGGGCCTGTTTGCGCAGTTTACTGCCACAGTGACTTGCCATTTAGAGGTACCTGCCAAGCCTGAAACTCACCTTCAACTGCATATAGGTCACCCCTAAGGTAGGCCCTAGGTAGCCCTTATGGCAGGGTGCTGTGTAGGTAAAAGGTAGGACATTTGCCTTTATTGTGTAGCACGTCCTGGTAGTGACAAGCACCCTATTTCGTTTTCACTACAGTGAGTGCTGCTCCTCTCATAGCTTAGCATTGGGAATTCCCTTATATGTATGTGGCATCTTCTGATCTGAAAGGAGTAGAGTTGCCCTGTTTGGTATGTTTGGAATAGAGGTGACAAATCCTGCTTATTGGTGTAGGTGGGTTTTTCATTACTATTGTAGAAATGCCACTTTTAGAAAGTGGCCATTTCTATGTGCTTATAACTCTTTGTGCTTTGCAACGTGACTCCAATCCACATCTAGGGCAGAGTGACAGCTAGGCTTTGCTCATGCTTTCCAGACAGCCATCACCTAGAAAGGGTTGGGTGTAACAGGGCATACTGAATGGTCTTTCTGGCTTGGAGAGAGGGAGATGGGGCGCACTTACATTTGTATAAACTGTGTCCTGACCTCGCACAAAGGGCTTGTTTATCCCCTACTGTATGTCTGAAGCCAGAGCTGGATTGAAAGGGGGAGTTGTGCCCTTCCAAGTTTCTTTTGAAGTTACCTCCATAGCAAAGACATTTTGATTATAAGTACAGGGGCTCTAACCCCATGTTTTTGGACACTGCGTGGGACTTGTAACCAGATACTGCTGGCTCTACATACTGCACCAGAGGATTGCTGCGCTGCCAGGAAAACCATCACTTTTGCTTGCTTTGCTGTGCTGACATGCTTGGCTGCTAGAAATACTGCCACTTTGCTGAGGAAACCAGTGTGCTTGCCTGCTATCTGCCTCTCTGCTTCTGTGCCCCCAGTTGTTCGATCGGGACCGGTGATTGCCCAGAAGGGGCTGTGGGACTCTGAGTCCGGCCTCGCCAGTCACCTGCAATTAACACGTGGTTAGCGCTTTGCCTTTTCATTCAGCACTGTGGAGACCCGGGGCTGATAGTGCCATCTTTTCTTATATACAGCCTCCCGATCGTGTACATACATTAGAGTGCCCCCAGGGCACAAGCAGACACCTACTTCGTTGCAGATAAGACGACTGCATGTCCAAGCCCGAGGGGCCTACCTGCATATGCCCGCAAGAGAAGAGCCCAGCTCAGCATTGCCCCACCCTCCTAGGAACTGTCCGCAGTTGTGACCGAGGACCCTGTTCTGGAGGCCTGCCTGCATCACCATTGGCCAAAAAAGAACTCCCACGGGGTACTCATACTAGTGATAAGCAGGGGCCAAAGGGGAGATGCAACCCCCCCCCCCTTTTTAGCATAAGCAAAGCGGTACTTGCTGAACAGCTGCACTGCACGTTTGTGGGCATTAGCCTGTAACTATTTGGTGCAGGGCACCCAGCGAGGTCTCCCCTCAGCCATCTGAGGTGTGTGTATGCCCCCCATGTTGGCACGTACCTTAGGGGCACTCCACTTCATTGGTGGCAATTCCAATGAGAGTCCTCAACAAACAGCTATTCCATAGAATCTCTTCTGTTCTGGACATCCAAACCTTCAAACACTGATTGCACTTCATCCAGACCTGTTTATCGAGCACCTACCTGAGACTTAACCCCCCCCCCAACACAATTTCTTCTGTCCACCAAAAACAACAAACATCAACTAGCCAAACCAGTCTCAACGACATGAACCTGAATAGATTTGAACACCAACTTTCACCCAATGCCAAGTCTCTCAAATTCAACACGGCTTGATCTCACTCTCAAGAAAAACATCACCAAGAAAACTAAGGCACCCTGGTAAGAGCTGTCTCTACTAAAGAAAGTGGATGCCACTATATTAGCTCCATGGCCTCCTGGACTGTATAACAGCATCCTCTTAAGGGGATTCTATATGCAAAAGCCTTCCTCATTAAGGCCTGAAGGAGTAAGACCACATCATCCCTTCTACAAATCCTTTATGATCAGCACCACTGCCACACACTAACACTGGTAGCTTTAGGAACACCAGCAGACAGGACACCGTCAGACCACAGATGAAGAAATGCAAAAAGAAAAAAGAAAGGGAAAAAAGCCTTCTCCATCTCTGCCTTCAGGATCTGTAACATCCCTGTAGCCATCAGCAGTGCACCAAAGTTGCTCAAATTTAGGAAGCAGCTGAAGACACACCTCTTTAAAGAATACTATACTATGATGCAGTAACAGACCACTTTCACTCTTAAAAAACAGCTCCCCCTCCAAGGACACACAGACTATGTTTTTGACTTGGACCCTGCACAGCAACTCATAAAAACCTACTATTTAAGCATACCTCCAACAACTCTCTCAGTGAGAGGAGTTGGCATAACGGTTAGGGCGCTGGACCTGGGGGAACTGGGTTCGAGTCTCGGTAACGACGCTAAAACATCCTGTGATTCTGGGCAAATCACTTAATCTCCCCGTGTCTAACAAAAAAAAAAAAATACCTGATTGGATTCGGGTCAAATTCGTGCTATATAAAACTCCTCAAAAAAATAAAAAAAAAACCCAATAAACAAGGATCTAAAGATTGAGTGGCCCAGTGAAACGAAAATCGTGTTTAGCCCTTTAAACCTCACTGGACTTCAAGTGAGTGAGGTCCATCGTTGATAGTTCAGAGGTGAACACGGTTTTTCAAAAGCATTCCATACTTCATACAAACATACTCACTAACATGCGCAGTTGCGTATGCGTAGACCACTAGACAGCATGTTTGTTGTTATATAATCAGTTAAATGTACACCAATAAAAACGTGCCAAAGTATGTAAAACGTTTACATAGTATATAAACAATTTTGTCGATCCATATAAAAAAAACTGTAATAGATCTAGAAATAACTCATCTTCTCAGTCACACCTTCTTGTAGACTGTGAATTCTGAGAAAATATCAGATGCAGACAGGCGCCTGGGTCCACCAAGGACAGGAATCACTGTGGAAGCTAAGCTTCTAAACTACTTCTGTTTACCCACTAAGAATACAACATTAATGCACTTATATTGATTTCAACATGAGACATAAAAGGGCTGAATCGATGAATGGATAAAATACCGAAAAATTTATATATTTACTCACTGTCACATAATTTTATACTTTTGTAGGCGTTGTCGGATTACACATTATATCCAAAGACATGAACATTTATTAAATTTTCATTCTCTAGGAGTGTCAGAGTTATCCCAGCCATTTTCCCCAGCTACAGTTACAATGATCCCTACTCCCATGTGCAGTTCCAAAAATATCTCTTTGCCTATGTGAAAAAAGTCTATATTTTCAAAACATTTACGGGGATATCCTAACTGCCAGTTCCATTGCATACCGGGTGCTAATCATCATGCAGGTGCAAACAGGAGTTTGCTCCTGGATCTGGATTTAAAGGCAGTTGCTAATTTTACCCCCGACTGTGTTCGACTGTATGGTTTCAGCAGATGACACTTGGCCCAAACTGTGCGGGCAAAAGGCAAAAATGTGGGGTGTTCCTTTTTTTCTCTAAACTTTTATATAGCACAAACTAGACCAGAAGATATCAGGTATCCGAGCGCTTTACATGAGCACCAGTTTCGTTACACAAGGACACATTCATTTTTGTTAGGCATGGGGAGATGAAGTGATTTGCCCAGAATCACAGGATGTTGAGCGTCGTTGCCGGGACTCGAACCCGGTTCGCCAGCTTCGAGGCCGGCCACTCTAGCCGTAAGGCTACATCCTCTCCCCCCTACCTTGGAAAGGATACTAACACAAGCATTTAGCATGTAATCTCCGATTACAAAGTCCGAAACTCATGTTGCACCTGCTAATTACTACACCCAGTGGCATCACAAATTGCAGGCACCCAATTAACACACCAAATTAATTCCCAATATGGATTGATGGCCTGAGCGGTGTGCTTTCTGCCTATTGATTGTTTGCTGCACAATTTAGGCCAGATTTATCAAAGGTTTTGCATCACCCTTGTGCCACGCAAGGGGATACAGTGTGACTCAAAACCTAGAATGAGACTTAAGAAGCCACGCAAGACACCTTGTGTCGCCCTGCATGAATTAGTAAATCTGGAGTAACACAAGGCAGCGCCAGTCGCTGCCTTGCATTTCTCTACTACAGGGAGGTGTTCCATGGGTGGAGCGTGGCTGTTCCCACGTATCTGTCCATGGATTTTCGCACATTCCCAGATTCACCATGAGTGGTAGACTTGGGAATGTTTCAAAATACTACGCATTCCCACAGGAGGCATAACGAGGAGAAATATCTTTATTTCTGCAGCGCACGAGGAAATAGAAAAAAACCTCAAAGGATCGTTTTTGTGCAGGAAGGAGTCCCTTCTTGCACAAAAAAATCCTACCTTCAATGCAGGCACCTTTCCATCATGGGGCAAGGGTGCCTGCATTGACACAAGGCAGCCAAAAGTGCACCAGTGCAAGGAGAGAGAAGAAATGCACCAAATCTTGATAGTTATGGCCCATTCCTTCCTTCTCCCTTTCACGCAGCACAGCACAGCGTAACAAGGTGTCTTACTACTTTGTGTGAAGAAATTCTTAATATGGCCCTTAATCTCTTTTACAATTACAGCTTTCTATAACTTTCCATGTGTCATTAGGTGACATGTTAGGAGTTGAAACTTATTCAAAGTTTGTTGGTGTTACTATGTGTCAGCCTGGAGCCTGTGTTGAGTACTTGACTATAATAACAGTAATTTATTGTTATTCCTATATTTAAAAAAAAACATTAAAAAAGTTCTTAAATCTATTTAAGTTGCAAACGCTTTAGTTGTACAAGATGTGAGAAAATAAAGGAAAGACATCTGCAAAATTTAGAGACCACCAACCTTTAGGAGAAGATAACTGGTAACTTTTCACTGACATTGCATGGATGACTATGACCACACGCCATAGTGCAGTGTACAAAAGCAAATAGAAAAAACATATAAAGTAATTATGTTAGATACGTTTAGCCAAAATTACCAGAAGTCGATTGGAAAACTCTTTTAACGGTGCTCTCTTTTCAGATCAAATATTTATGTATGTGATGGAGTTGTAAGAGTGTCAAAAAGGGTAAGATTTTTTTTTAAAAAGGGGGGATTAAAACAAGCATTGGCATAGCCAAAAGGTCTGCTGCAGGGGGGGGGGGGGGCGGGGAGTTTTAGGCTGGTACGCACTTCCTTGCTGTCCTGCATTTTACTTTCTCTATGTAGCCAGCTTTGCGCCTGATAAAGTTATTCACAGTTTGGCTGCAACCCCGCCTCTTTAGATCTTAAAGTCATCTGGTCCCCTCCATTTCCATCCGTCTCTCAACATGCATTTTGTTTTTCGTTTCCTGGACTCTAGGAACAGTCATCAGCCTCATACAAGCTCATGTCAGGCTACAGAAGACCAAGAGTGCTACAGCCATAAAGGCCCTAAAGGAGAGCAGACTGCTTCACAGCATATCAGCACACAAGGCTCTATGCTGGTTATGAGCCTCAAGAACAGTCTTATTCTAAGCCCTATGCATTGCACAAGGTGCTGGCCGGAGGACAGGACCAACCTTGCTCTAATCTGAATTCAGACTGCACAGTTAAAGGAGGAACATCAGCTCAAACAAGACTTCTCTCCTGTAAAGGATAACTCCATCTTTTTGCAGGGTAGCAAACTGTGAAAGACTCTGCTAAAGAGAGTGAGAATAATGAACAGCCAACGAGAATTCAGAAAGGCAATAAAACCTGGCTTTTCCCAAAATCGAGACCCACGTTATCCTCAGCTTGCAGCCCAGCTGATTTGAAAGTGAAACAACCTCTGGCGATCTGTTGCTCACCACTGCAATGGCAGGATGCTCCTACACGCTGGAGCCCACTCTCAGGGTCACACGGCACCAGAACGCAACACTAACAGAGGACTCTTCAGCCAACACCCATTCGACAGCCATGCACAAGAAACTGAGCAACCACTTACTCGACCACCTAGAACATGTTTTGAGACTTCGGCTTGAGGTAGAAAATCTCTGTAGAAATGCAACAGGACAATCATTTCCTCCTCCCATTTCACTTATCCCCTTATCCATCGTAGGGCTCTGCTTCCTCCAACTAGGGAATGATTGCTGCCTTTGTCTTCTACATCTGGCATGAAAATAGCAACTCTAGATTGTAGTGTGCAGTAACACCCAAACGGAGAACTACCCACAGTGTACCATTCCAAAGGAGAGGTTTTTTGCCTCCCCATTATAGTCCTACTTAAACGGTAACTAAATGTCCTGGTGCTTAAAGGCATATTTGCTGCAAAATGCCAAATATTTTCATTATTATTTGAGTCTTCAGTTGCACTTTATCGACATCATCCACATCATTATTTGTGTCTTCTGATGAAATTCATTAAAGTCATTGACATCATTATCCCTTTAATAATTGTGAAAGGCTGCTGAGGCCACAGGTGAGTTGTACCCAGAATACTCTGGCGCAAGTTTATTCTGTGACTTTTCTGGTATTGTAATCAAAGCAAGAACCTGCTGCACACTGCCTTCTGCTATACATCACAATGCACAATGTAATGGCACAGTTTGGAGAAGTGTGGCTCAATGATTAGAGCGGCAGACCCTGATGCAGAGGTCTAGCCCGGGACCAGGGTTCAATTCCCGCCTTGGCGGGTCTTGGGCTAAAAAATTCCACGGACCTGATAATTCTCGCCTCGGTGCCATTCCAATCATGGAGTCCCACTCTGCAACTCTGGGCAATAGTTTGCTTAATCTCCACAACGGCCCCCACAACGCTAATGATGCCTGGCCTCCACCTTGGGGGTGCCCAGGAGTGGACGCCTCACAGGGAAACCCAGGATGGGTTCCACAGCAGTATTCGTACAAGCGCCTTGAGACCCTTGCGGGTGAGTAGTGCGCTATACAAGTATCAATTTACATTTACAGTTTGTGAGCCGTGCGCCTCCAAAAACCACTGCACACAACTTTCCGGCAAATGCTCAGTGAGCTCTGGCTGCCTGTGAGGAGTTGAAACTACGTCAAAGTTTCTTGGTGTTACTATGTAACAGCCTTTAAGCCTGTGTTGATCTCTTGGTTATAATAACAGTTCTTTTGAGCTATTCCTATGAAGAAACAAACATTTAGAAAGTTATGAGAGATATTCAAATTGCAAACGTTTAAGTTGTAAAAGATATGAGAGAAAAAAAGAAAGCTATCTGCAAGTTTAGAGACCACCAACCTTTAGGAGAAGATAACTGGTAACCTTTCACTGACATTGCATGAGTGACTATAACCATACACCCCTTTAACATATATAGTGCAGTGTACAAGAGCAAATAATAACAAACATAGAAAGTAATTCTGTTAGATGCTTATAGCCACAATTACCAGAAGTCGATTAGAAAACACATTTTCTGTGCTCTCTTTTCAGATCAAATCTTTAGGTATGCACTTTAAAAAAAAAACATTCTGTGCCAGGATGGTAGTAGAACTATATTTTAATATCACTTTATATAACATGGGGCTTCTGGCACGCTTAAGTGATGTGCAATGTTAGAATGTGTAAAAGTTATTTAGACGCTATGCAAATTATAAGTGTGACCATCAGCAATCGTGTCACAACACGGCCTGTTTGCGATGGAGTTGTAAGAGGTTCAACGATGGTGAGATAAAAACGAAAGGGGTTGTAGGGCGGGGAGTAGTCGGCTGGAACGCACTTCTTTGGTGTCCTGTATATTACTTTCTCTAGTTAGCCGGCGACTCATGGACATATACTTTTGCCAGCCACCATGCCCCCAAACCAGATGCACATGGCTAACAACTATGCCAGCAGCCTCTGTGCACAGAAACCATGTCTCCTCACAACTGCCAATTAGCATGGAGCAAATCTCCTAAAATAACTGATACATAATTAGCACAATTTAATTTATCATTTTATAACTGTGCTTTTATTCTGAATGTGTGTGACCTTGAAGTGCTTTCATAGATCTGATGCCATTATGCCCTTGTCTCGAGAATGCCAATACACACTGGACTCTAATTTCTAAGTATAGGCCATCTCTGTGGTTTGGGTATGTGCATAGCCTGCCTGGATGTATGTGTTTGAGGTATGTGAGTGCCTCGTCCAAATAAACATCTTACTATGATCTTGACTATGATTTGAACTTATTCACAAAGAATATTTGCTTTAGAACATACTAAAGAATAAGATATAAGCTGAAAAGTCTGTGCCAAGCATTTATTTTGTTTGTTTTATATAACGTCTAACATGTTGCCATGCAGACACTGCCAGTTATAAAAGCAATGATCAATAAATCCTGCAGGAGTAACTTGTAGCCTGAAATATCTGGTGTGTTCTTTAGTTATTTTGGGCTTTTATTCCATTAGTAAATTTGACTTAGTCTTGAAAATTAATTTCACATACACACAGAACAAGCATTGGCAAAGTCATTGTCTTGCCTTTAAAAGGTGAATCCTGAGATATTGGCTTTGTCAATGTGTGTTTCTTTTGCCATAAAAAAAAACTCTCCATATGACCACCCGTGCACCATGATGCATGCACACACTGGTGACCATTTTGAAATATTCTCTATGGCAAAAATTATTTCAATATTACTACTGGTGCACCACATCATGTCACATGCATACATCCACATGGGTGGCCATCTTGGAATGGCATCTCCAATAAATATAAATCTCAAGATGGCTGCGAATGTGTTGTGATGCAGCTCTGGCTATTTTGGCCTTGCATTTTTTAAAATTTACTTTACCATTTCCAGAGGGCTGCCCAATATTTCAGACCAGTAAATTAAAAAAAATATACATGATAATGAGCAGAGAAAAAGAAGTGAGCGGCCGTGTGCGGCTGCTGGACCCTTGCCAAAGCAATTTGATATAGAAAAAGAAACATTAAAAAGCATGGGGTAAAAGAGGGGAAGGAGTGGGGAGCAGTGGATGAGTGTGTGGAGGGGGAACCTTTAGGGAAAGTGCCGTGGAAGGAATGTGAGGGGGTGAAGCGGATGTGGGAGTGAGCAATTAAAGACTCGCATGTCCATGGAGTGCTGCTGAAACACAAATACAAATGTTGCAACTATCTCAAAGTGAGGATGTGAAACAGTGCATGCTGTAGACTTAATGGACAAAACACTAAGAGCTAAAGGACGTTAAATTCCAGACAGTATGTCTCCTAACGCTATCAACAAAAATAAAGCTACTGATGGTCTGTGGTAAGGACAACTCAGCATTTGGGACGGAAGGGGTTCATAAATAGTCTCTTCATCACTGTTACTGCAGGAAAATCATTTGTATAAGGACGTAAACCTTCCCCCTAATAAAAATAACAAAAAGAAATAAGTGCAAACATCAATAAGCAGTGAATTGATTGTACTCTGCAGTAAATTTACAATGTCGGCCAGATCTAGCACAACTGTTTACATCAAATAAAGTGGCATGAGAAGTGCTACCCCTGCTCACATCTGTTTCACTTGCAAGTCTGCTGCTCGCACTGCCTTCTGGAGAAAGCGCCGCGAGCTCCTCAGCAGACACATTCTCTTTGCCACCTTTGTGATATATCATCGGACAGCAAATCATAGTCTCCTGCACCTCTGTTCCTCTGCGCTTTACCTTCTAACAAAACCAATGACTTTAAAACTTTAACTACTTGAGAGACATAGAGAACTTGGACTCCCTTTTGCAAATGCAGTATTGTTTTCTGATAATAACCCAATCTCCAACAGGAAAATCTTCGTTTAGCATTTCTTTTGTTACCAAAGTACAATTTTGACTTTGCTTGCTTATCCACAACATCCTCTTTTGCAGATTTCACATTCATTAAATTCTTTGAACTTACAACAATATGTTGTGTCATCCCATCAGGACTCAAATTCGCTTCTGGATGCTCTACCTCTTAATAAATTAAATGGAGAGAGTCCTGTAACACTGGCTGGAGTTTCACATAACCCCAAACCTTACTTCTGGGACAAAATTCAACAGCCATCTAATTAGACAATGCTGTTTGAATACCTTTTAGAACCACTGGATGAAGGGGTGTAAAGAGTTACTTTGAAATGTTTGATATCATGCAATTGCAGAAACATATCTATAAATGTAAAATATGTACCATTTTTGGTGGCAGTGCTTTAGCACAACATTCTATGTGGAATATTTCATATTATCACACATTCAGTATTAGTAGCACTAACAAAATAATAATCTACCTATTGAGAATGGTAATCTACAGCCACAGTTCAATAATGCTTATTAACATCCCAAAGAATTGAAAGGTCAAGAAAAATCATTTTGTCAAGGGCTATCAAGCCACTGAGTGGGATGTATAAGGTTTTGCGCTGATTCCCAGTGTTTGTCAGACAAGAAACAATCTCTGCATTGATTACAGACCTTCTAACCTGTGCATCCAAGCCAGGGCACCAAACCATTGTTTCAATTTCCTCAAGGTGGCTGAAATCCCAAGATGTCTCTCATGAACAACTTTTAAGAGTTTTTCCCTGATATAACAAGGTGAAGCATTTAAATTCGGACATAATAAAATATCAGGAACTACAGAAAGTTCTAGTGCACCCTGCGCAAAACTGCGCTATTCTGCATCCAAACATCTGCAATGCGCTGAGCTTTATCAGAGTCACATTTAAATTATTTTTGCAACACTTAAGCCACTCCTGCTCTTACACTGACATCCGAGAATCCACAACTGCATCAACAGCAGGCACCATAGGACGCTGTTCAATAAAGTCTTCCTCATTCGAGAATCATCTCTTATACGCTTTCTCAACAGGCAATACACCCCACAGTTTTTACCACCAGGGGTGTATTACACAAAGTGCCTTGGGGGTGCAACAGGCCTGTGCACCCACATTGCACTCCCCGAGAGCACTTTGATATTACAAAAGGGACCACTGATGCTTGTGCTGCCCCTTCTGTAATACTGATAATACAGGAGACGAACTGACAGCGAGGCACAAAATGGTGGTGCACTGTCGGTGCGCCCCAGAGAGCATCCTTAAAGAGGGTTCAAAGGGGTCCAATGGAATCCCCATACACCCCCTTGCAGGCAGGTGCAGCTACTAATTGCACCCAACTGCGAGTGGATCTCTCCTCCCCCTTGAAACTGCACGCAGGTTGTGGTATGCACAGTAAAACATGGAGCGGCTTATTAAGTGTTGCTCCATATTTCACGTGAATGTGCTGCCCCCAGAGCAGCACAGGCACCATAATAGGGCACATTCTCCCTGTTTGCATACGGCGCACCTTTTAAAAGGTGTGCTGTGGCGAAAACAGGGAAAGTGCGCCCTGCGAGTAATGTAGCCCCGGGTTTATATTTGATATATATGTATTCCTGCAACTGGTGCAACAGTCTCACAAGTCTTTAAGAAGCTTTGTTTCAATAACTGCTGCCAAGCATAAAAATAAGCAGTTTATGAGCAATGTACATTTCAAACTTTGAACACCAAATGTAAGTTTTGAATTTTCCCTCTGGCCATGAACATGCCAAAGCTATAATGCCAAAATTGCCCTAAAAAACCCTCAAAGTTCTCCATGCAAAAGCAACAGTTTGTTCATGACTATTCACACACTTACTAAGTATAGCACCTAAACCAATAGTGCCGGCATCCATAGATTACAAGATTACACAGGTTTGTCCATGAACATAAGGTATAAATGCGGGTTCATCTATTATCAAATATTTAACTGAACCCCAAATCTATATCCTCTGTCCAATAAAAATTTGATTTACTTC
The DNA here is from genome assembly GCF_964204655.1 of Triturus cristatus. Classification (NCBI taxonomy): domain Eukaryota; kingdom Metazoa; phylum Chordata; class Amphibia; order Caudata; family Salamandridae; genus Triturus; species Triturus cristatus. Next base: position 311,800,668 of record NC_140593.1, on the reverse strand, counting down.
TTCATGGTTGCACTACTAAGACATACCCTTGTGTATAGCATGCATAATACTCACTATTGGGTGTAGATGATTCCTTGATAGCTTGAACAAGACTGAATTTAGGAGAAATACAGCCAGAGGTGATGGTATGACCTAAACATTTTACTCTGAACATGAAATTGTCTTTTCTCTTTGCTGTCATTCCAAGCTTTTTCAATATAAGTATATTTTCAAGTTTGTCATTATGTTGTCTAGATATAGGAGTATGTCTTGATGTAACTACTGGACATCTAGTACTACTTCAAACAACACATTCATCATTCTCTGGAAAACACTTGCCGCGGATGGAAAACTGAATGGTCATCGTAAATACATGTAGCTCCCAAATGGGGCATGTCCAGGCTCTTTGACCAACAGTATCTTGTGGTATGCAGACCATACGTTAATGAAAAGTATTTTGCTGAACCTAAATTAGCCAAAATATTGTGACATCTGGTAAGTGGATTGTAATGAACCATGATATATCTGTTTAAGGCATAACATCGCCACACAAATGAATCTTTCCTGATTTTTTTCCTGATCTTTCCTGTTTTGTTGGTACAAATAAACTTGTGGACACCAACTCCAATACATATACTGGCTTTTTCCTGTGAGCACATATTGTCTTGCACATCTTTGGTTCATTTCAGGTGCTCAGTGGTATAGGACAAATCTTTTACGCAACTGGTTTTATATATGTCTTCAGTTTTATACTATGTTCAAAACCAGCTACTGTACCAATTCTTTCTTCAAACGCTTTTCGAAATTTGCTCACAATTTTGCCAACTGAAAAGTCTCAAAGTTATGCAAGCCAAATTAGTTTCACCCAACACAGCAGAGATATCTATATCTGTTCTAAGCAGCATGCATCAAGTTGTGGTTGAGCTTGCTATCCTAAAATGTCATGACCTCTAAGAGCCATGTAAATTTTCATGTTAATCTTTCTATTCATGAACCTGAAAGATTCACAGAAATATCCTAGCATTTCTATCTCGAACTTCCCAAAAGCCTTGAAATTAAAATCAGGTGTTAATGTAACACCTTGCCATTTATCAATAACATCTAATAATATTGATTCTGGCAACCAGGAATCTACTACCCCATAAACGGCAATAGAACCTATAAGTATATGGGTCTCTTTATGCATTATTTAAGCCCCAGACGTGCTGTACTCCACAGTCAATATCACTTTCCAAAATTTCTCAGGTACAAATGCTGCTCATATTTGAACACGACTGACATTCACACCGCTCTTACATACTGATTGAAAATGATCAAATCTTTTACATAATTTTTTTTTCCATGTGCATGACACAAAATTGCTGTGTACTTGATCTCCCTTAGATCCGCACTAACAACAACTTCCACCACCCTTATCGCTTTCCCCTGGCTCTGTGCAAATGGGTTAATAGTTTTTATTTTATTTCAAAAAGAACTTTACTCATTATGAAAGAGCACTCAATCCCTTTTGTAGTGTTCAGGACCTTGTCTAAATGGCATACAAACCTTCACAAACTAATATGTCTGTATGATTCTCAAATTCACAAGCAATGAATGATTGATGTTGCAGCATGAAGCAACACAAATGGAACACAGCACAGAGCACGTAACCAATCCACTGATGCTGGAAGGGCTCCCAAAAGCTGTTACACAACTGTATGATTCATTGGGCCACAGATGTCACCAATAAGTCTCATACTTTAGTAAATACATGCAATGAGATACATTAAATTGCACCTACAAACCTCCTAGTGTGCATCAAGATACTGCTTGCCCAGCAGCGATTCTCACAAAGAACTAAGTCTGCGGGGCACTGTTAAAAGGAATCAACTCATCACCAATTCTTGAAAGTGGATGGCTGTAATCTGTAGTAGAGTTGTGGTGGCAAATAAACAGAATTCTGATTCTGAGGTGTAAGCTCAAAAAAGAAGATTTATTTCAGCTGCAGAAGGCAACAATTGAATCCAGATGCCAATGAGCAGTGCAATAACAGTAAGGAATGGCACGCAGACAGCACTCTGGAGCCCCTAATGTTGTGAAAGAAGCACAAGCCAACACATATATGCATCCTAAAACAATTACAACAAACGTAGGGATGAGATGAGATATAGAATAGCACAAAGAACTAAAGAGAGGCATCTTCAGAAGCTATGGTGGTCAATAGGGCACATACATCAATTTCTAGTCATTTTCACAGTGAAGAAAAACATGAGGACTGGCCACTGACTCAGAGGAATAAGGGGAGGGAAGGTGGTAGTTTGAATTCAGCAGGAAGTTAGCATTTTCATACTTTTTAGTTGCAACCCTCATAGCTTTAATGATGCTCAATAATTACAAACACAATTCCTCACAAGAGAAAACTGTGTCTAAGAGTCCTCGAATTTCTACATCACCCCTTAATTTGTGAACAAACACGTGGGTTGACAAACTTTAAAACTTTTTAGGAGTGTGAAAGTTACAACAGAATCTATAATCACATCATCGCAGAGTTCAATGGGCAAGTGAGCAGCAGCAACTAGCTTTAATGCTAATGTCAAATTGAATGGCGACTAACGGGAGCTGTATTACTTCTATTGTTTCACTGTTTATTTTATTGCTCTTTTAATTGTTCCTTTTGGGGACGTGCCTAGGCAGCGCCTGTGCTGTCTCTTCGAGACATTTTGTATATACTTTGTGGGCTTACATCCCGCCCAGTTGCCTATATATTCATAGCTTTGTGTCCTTTAAAAACGTTTGCTTACTAGTGGTTAATCTTTCCTCTTTGTCCTTCTTTGTTGTCATTTGTTTCTTCCCATGGAGCAGGGCCCACCTACAGGTATTTTTCCACTTGAGAGTTTGTGTGTTATTCCTGAGGCACTATCTTTTTCTTTGTTTCCAGCTCGTGGCAACCTAAAGGTATAGTTCTAATGTGTATGTGTGTGTGTGTTTACGTGCCCTTTTTAGGTCTCGCGAGCCAAAGGCTCGAAAGAGACATTTTATATGTGGGAATTTCAAAGTGCTACCCACACTTTTGGCTGGCCTAAACCTTGAGTGCACGAGATCACATGCACGTGCACAGCTGCTCCTCTGCTCATTGCATTTCCCCCCTCCCTTCTCACCCAGCCCTTTGATGCTCTGCTGGAGTACTTTCACTTTCGCCGCTTTGACCCTTGCATTCCCCCCTCCCTTCTCACCCAGCCCTTTGATGCTCTGCTCGCATCTCCCTCCTCCCTGGGCGTGAAGGGAGACAGAGCCATCCTGCTTGATTAATGGCATTCATATGTGTTCCCGTAAGCGCTCGCTTTAGGTCTTTCTCTATAACCTGTAACCCCACCCAGTCTTTTCGCCCTCTCCATGTGTCCTGTTCTCCTCATGGGGTCGTGCTGTTTGCTCCCCATGTACCTCCCTTGCACCCTCCTTTTGCCCCCTCTTTGCCCCTTTCTCCCTCTCCTTGCTTCCTTTTCACCTTCCGTACTTTTTCTCCGTTCTCCCACTTCACAAGCTCCTCCCGCTCTCACTCGCACGTACTGCTCCATCAGTGCCAGAAGCTTCCCAAAGGAGTGAGTCACGGCTGCCAGGTGGCCCCGGGCCATGCGTGGCACTTTCAATCCGAGCAGAACTCCCACCCCGCGTGCACACGCCTCGAGGCGCACTACAAACACTGTTCAGTTTTGCGTGTAGTCACAGTTCTACCACAGAAATGTACACATTCTATTGCTTACAGACTTCAAGCCCATTGCACTCTAGCTGCAAAACCGATCCATTCATGTGAGTGTTTTAGTACAACGCGCACACAGCGCACTTTCAGTTCTGTGCCGGTGCGAATTACAGCGCGCCATGGGTATACACAGACGTTGCCCAAGGTGGCTATTGACAAACACTGAATGGGTTTCAAGCCGCTACCCAAAAAACAATACATTGATATACAGAGCACGCGCACAGTTTTGCGTGTAGCCACAGTTCTAACACAGAAATGTACACATTCTATGGCTTACAGACTTACAGCCCATTGCACTCTAGCCTGTGGGCCCCGTGAACTGTGGAGAATACAAAGTCGGACTCGCATGTTCAGCACAAACTCCCCCATCCTCCCCCACCCTCCCAAAAAATGGAAAGGCACAAGTTTAAAACTTTAAAGGGCTCCGTTTATTATCGGAATGGCACCAACATCGTATTTCTGGCTATGGCTCCTCACACTGTCTCATTAAGCAAGCCCCCCCCTCAGCCGCTGCCAAACCGATACATTCATGTGAGTGTTTGAGTACAACGCGTACACAGCGCACTTTCAGTTCTGTGCCGGTGCTGATTACAGCGCGCCATGGGTATACACAGGCACTGCCCAAGGTGACTATTAACAAACGCTGTATAGGTTTCACGCTGCCAAACCGATCCATTCATCTGAGTGTTTTAGTACAACGCGCACACAGCGCACTTTCAGTTCTGTGCCGGTGCTCATTACAGCGCGCCATGGGTATACACAGGCACTGCCCAAGGTGGCTATTAACAAACGCTGTATAGGTTTCACGCTGCCAAACACATCCATTCATGTGAGTGTTTTAGTACAACGCGCACACAGCGCGCTTTCAGATCTGTGCCGGTGCTCATTACAGCGCGCCATGGGTATACACAAGCACTGCCCAAGGTGGCTATTGACAAATGCTGTATAGGTTTCACGCTGCCAAACCGATCCATTCATGTGAGTGTTTTAGTACAACGCGCACACAGCGCACTTTCAGTTCTGTGCCGGTGCTCATTACAGCGCGCCATGGGTATACACAGGCACTGCCCAAGGTGGCTATTATCAAACGCTGTATAGGTTTCACGCTGCCAAACACATCCATTCATGTGAGTGTTTCAGTACAACGCGCACACAGCGCGCTTTCAGATCTGTGCCAGTGCTCATTACAGCGCGCCATGGGTATACACAAGCACTGCCCAAGGTGGCTATTGACAAACGCTGTATAGGTTTCACGCTGCCAAACCGATCCATTCATGTGAGTGTTTTAGTACAAAGCGCACACAGCGCACTTTCAGTTCTGTGCCGGTGCTCATTACAGCGCGCCATGGGTATACACAGGCACTGCCCAAGGTGGCTATTAACAAACGCTGTATAGGTTTCACGCTGCCAAACACATCCATTCATGTGAGTGTTTTAGTACAACGCGCACACAGCGCGCTTTCAGATCTGTGCCGGTGCTCATTACAGCGCGCCATGGGTATACACAAGCACTGCCCAAGGTGGCTATTGACAAACGCTGTATAGGTTTCACGCTGCAAAACCGATCCATTCATGTGAGTGTTTCAGTACAACGCGCACACAGCGCACTTTCAGTTCTGTGCCGGTGCTCATTACAGCGCGCCATGGGTATACACAGGCACTGCCCAAGGTGGCTATTGACAAACGCTGTATAGGTTTCACGCTGCCAAACCGATCCATTCATGTGAGTGTTTTAGTACAACGCGCACACAGCGCACTTTCAGTTCTGTGCCGGTGCTCATTACAGCGCGCCATGGGTATACACAGGCACTGCCCAAGGTGGATATTAACAAACGCTGTATAGGTTTCACGCTGCCAAACACATCCATTCATGTGAGTGTTTTAGTACAACGCGCACACAGCGCGCTTTCAGATCTGTGCCGGTGCTCATTACAGCGCGCCATGGGTATACACAAGCACTGCCCAAGGTGGCTATTGACAAACGCTGTATAGGTTTCACGCTGCCAAACCGATCCATTCATGTGAGTGTTTTAGTACAACGCGCACACAGCGCACTTTCAGTTCTGTGCCGGTGCTCATTACAGCGCGCCATGGGTATACACAGGCACTGCCCAAGGTGGCTATTAACAAACGCTGTATAGCACACAAACAAGACACAAAACCACACACTCAAACACACACACACAACTACACACACAAAACACACACACAACCACACAGAGAGACACAAAATCACACACATTCAACCACACACAAACCCACACACACACTCAACCACACACACTAACAGAACAAAAAACCACACACGAACAGACACATACAACCACACAAACATAACCAAACACACACACAACCACACACACACACACACACTCAACCACACACACTCAACCACACACACTCAACCACACACACACTCAAACACACACACACAAACACACACACACACAACCGAACACAAAACCACACACACAACCACAATACAACCACACATACAACCACACACATACAACCACACTCCTACAAACACACACAAACACACACACACACTCAATCACACACACACTCAACCACACGCACACACACTCAACCACACACACACACACACTCAACCACACACACACACACTCAACCACACACACACACACAACAACACACACACACACACAACTACACACACACACACACACAACCACAAACAATTTTTGGGCTGACAGCATAAATACGCTGTCAACAAACCCGATGAACACTCGGGAAAATTTAGAAAGTCACCCCCAACTTTCAAACCATCTTGCTGTTGCAAAGTGTGTGCTGTACACATGGCAACACCGTGCCACAGCGCAGTGTTGCAAGGAATGCTTTGATCCTCGGAGGCTAACAGACCTCACTCTCTGCATTAGTTAACCCCGTCTTGGCACTGCATGAAAACAGGGTACACACTGTCCACCATGAAGTGAGACATTGTCCTCGGGGCTGGAGATCCTATTTAGCAATCTGCTTTAAACATTGTGATTCATTTAGGCCATTAAACAAAGGAGCACTGGGAACGCTGATAACATGGATTCCATTTTGAGTATTGACTACAACTTTTAAAAAGCACGCAGTACTGAAACAAGCATTTACACTGCAATAGGTCTCGCATTTAAAAACAGGCATTTGCAATGCACTAGATCTCGCATTGACACGAGTTTGAGATATTGGCATTGCACATAACAATGCATTTTTTCTGGGATTACTTTTTGAATACTTAATTAGAAAGGATTTGTTATTTACAATACCAATAGCTCCAACTCCAATAAATGCGAGACCTATTGCATTGCAAATGCTTGTTAAAATTACAGCTGCTCACCAAGCCAGGCTGGGATTTTTTTAAAGTGATGTCGCTATGCATTTTAAAGCAGCACTTGTTTTAATAACAACAATATGCCAAAATTACCGCAAGCATTTGTTCGAAGGATTGTTCTTTCCCGAAGAGGTGTATTTTTGTCTGGAGGTCAGTATGTGCCTGTGTGCTTTTCCACTAAGTAAATAGAAGCCATAGTGTGAGTAGTTACCATGATATGTAGATGACACTCCTGTGTTTGTTCTGGTTCTACATTTACAGCTTATCAGTCTAATGCATCATGGCATCATGGCTGCCACACACCTCCACACAAGAAGTGTGCACATTGCTGGAACAAACATGTGTATTCCTAAACACCACACCTTCACTGCTGAGTGCTTTATGCAATGCAGCCACCACAATCTGCTCTGACACCCACCACCTGGCTTCCATTACTGCCAGTACTACAAGGACATTTTCCACTTGCCCTCAGTCTGTGCTTCTTCCAGGGTTCCTTTTAGTTTATTCTATGTGCCCATATGCACTAATTATCACTTGCTATGTTTTGCTGTTATTGCATCCTACCCTCATTTCAGTGTCTGGTTCACATCCCACCCAGAGTCCTTACTGCGGTTCATGGACATATTTTGCTCCTCTTCATCCACCGCTTATTGAAATGTATTTGGTGGTGTAATGTGGGTTTAATGCCACTGTGACGATCAAGCAGCTGTAACCTGTACTGCTCTTTGGTGTAAAATGTTCAACTCCTATATGTTGCATTTCAGTTGCATTAATACCCACTGATAATGTGGAAGAGAACAATATAGAATCTCTCCAATCAGAAACTCTGGAATGCAATTGATAAGTTAATGCTCCCAAGAACACCACATCATCCACTTTGTACGAAAATATTAAATATATTAAGTCCCATATAGGTAAATCTAATATAATAAACTGAGTCCAATAAACAACCTGACACTTTATTTAATATATCTTAAATGCCGTGGCCACGTACTTGTTAAAAGGATATTACACAAACATTTGTCTTAAAAATACTAGGTATAATATGCGATCACATTTGTATTGTAGCAGGAATGTTTTGGAAATTAGGTGTTGTACAGACAATAGGCTCTGGATGAAGGGTTTGGTTGCTGTTATTCACTTCAATTGTGTCTCAGCAGTGAAACAAAGTGTTTTTTCTGCTGTGGTGAAACAATATTCAGCCCTGGAGTTGTTGTCTGCTTCTTTCAGTCTATGTTTATTTTTATTTTTAAAATATGACAACTGGAAAAGCCTGTTCAAAACAAATGGACAGGTTTCAAATCCATACACACAATATAAAACTGAATAACTGTGAATGGAGGGGATTTTTTACCTTGCGTTTCTGAGCTACAATATAAACAACTAACGCATCGCTCGCATTAACACATAATTCAACTCCACATAAATACACTCTACTCTATACCACATAAATTGCACTGCACACCATTGCACATAATTCCACTTACAAATAACTCCCCTCAACACCACACACAATTACCCAACAAACAATTCAAATCCAACCCACATAATTCCACTCCACACTACATACATCCACTTCATAACACATGGCTAAAAGACATTGACAATGCCAATAGCTCTAAGATCACTACATAAGCGACACCTATTGGCTTTACCAATTCTTGTTATGAGTTCTGGAGCTTTTAATTTTTCCAGTTAAGGTATTTAAGAACTGCACTTCATGCTGTCTTTGCCCCTTATTATTTTCCTTGTGATCCTAATGAACTGAGGAGTATCTAAACTCCAATCAGTGTCTGAGGGAACATTCTGGGCCACCACTTTTCAGCTGTCCCGCTTCCTTCTTATGCCAGCCCTCTCCTTTGGTAATTCACCCGGTTGTAATGAAACCACAAGCCAAACTTATTCTTCATCTTGGAATCAATCATTGTCACAGAGAGAGACAGGGAGAGATTGTGTGTGCGCAATAAAATGTGGGTGATCATCTGTTTCTCAGGTTAATGGCGCCCAGTTAAATAATTGTTGATGCCAAAATAGTGTGACCTGCAAGTCACAGGGTTAAATCCTTGCAGAGTTAAATCCATCTTTGATCCTTTCATGGACCAAACACTGAGGACCTGATTCACAAAGGGCCTCCACACTCATAGCAGAGGACCTGCAGTCTTGGGGGAGTCTCCACACCCTCGGCGGAGTCTCTGCATTGAGACTCCTCAATGACTGCGGGGCTTCTGCCACGAGTGCAGAGGCCCTTTGTAAATCAGGCCCAGCAACCCTAAAAAAGGGCAATAGGAACACTTGTCATTTACAGAGCATAAAAATTGCAAAGATGCACTATTAAACACTTTATAAACAAACACTTACTTCAAGCCAGTGCATATGTTGGTCAGGAATACTACAGTGGTGGGCATGGAGGAAAGAAAAGTTCTATCTTGTGCAATTAGGCCCTGATCTGTTCTGAGAGTTCACAATTGTGTAGCTGGAAAGGAAGCAGACTGTGTCCAAGGAGGGCTCTACAATGTCGCATATGCATTAGACAAGGTCCCGGTGATGTCATTACAATTATTGGAAAAAGCTAAGAGTGGGAAAATGTTAATATCATGCTCAGGCTTCTTGCCAGTTGGATAATTTTGTTGCCTTCGCCAGCTCAAGATTTTTACATTCCAAATTATTCTCCTCTTCACAGCATGAAATTCTTTAGCAGGGAAAGGCTGCAGGCTATATACTAATTGGGCTCCACGAGGGGGGACACCTTCTTGCCGAGATCTCACTGAAACGATTTGCTGCTGGGCAAAAGCTCTGAGAGGGGGGAAACCAGTTGTTTCAGTCCAGCCAGGTCTCACCTTGGCAGATGAACCTGGCAAGTTCGTACCCGCTTACACAAGAGATCATCCAAATGACCCTTGGAGTTCACTTGTGGGAGGAGGCCCAACCCTTCAAGTTTCCTCACAGACATGTATGAACTATCAGCAGGCTATTAGCAACACCCTCTATCACCCCCCAGCCTTTTTCCAGTCCAGGAAGAGGTGTGAAATTCCTTCCAGGATCACACAATAGGCTAACCTCAATGGACAGAGAAGATTCCTTTGAGCTCAGGGTGGGGCTGTGCCCCTCTGCTGGCACTTCAGTGTTAAATCGTGTTTGACAGGTCTGTCTGAAGCACACGTATAACTTCTGCGCCCTTAAAAAGGGAAAGGGGGCAAACTAAATTCTAGGACGATTCTTATGTATCCCATGTATGGCTACTGCAGGACCTTGCACTTGTCCTACCAGACCTCTGACTTTGGATTTGTCTTGGATAGCGTGCGCACTTCAAACTGGATTTTAGTGTTAAATGTGAGAGTGCACTAGGATTACTACCTACTCACTCCCAGCTTCAAACCCAAGTTTAGTGCAGCCAAAGAGCTTCACCGTCTTGGATACGTCATGGCAGTGCATTCTCTGCCTATGTACAGTAAAACAAACAGAAACTACAGCAAATGTTGGTGGCCAGAGCCTGGGAACTATACTCCATTGATAAGAGAGGAACTAGGAGTGCCTTAGGTGTCAACCACCCACAGGCTGATGAATCCTCAAAGCTGGACCCTCACTCAGACTCCTTCATAACACCGCAAGATTTGTGAAAGCATGCCAGGCCGACTGAACCTACAGCACTGCACCTGTGACCTGTACGAAGGACAATGTGAGGTCGGGCAACCTTCAACTTGAAATCCAAAGACAGAAAGATCTCCAAGGATGATAAAGTTGATCCCCTGGGTGACTCCAAGAAAAGAAAACAGCTATAGAAGACAACCCTTTAAAGAATCCCAGCTGACCAGTGGTGACTGGACCTCGACTGGACTTTGGCATTGCCTTCTGCCTCAAACCATGAGAGGATCTAAGTGCTTCCCCTGAGTTCCAGGGGCCTTAGAAGTGTACGCCTGTAGTTGGCTGGGCACCAAAAGAAGTTTAGTAACTTTTTCAAAAAGTTTGCTCCAGAGTTTCAAGGGGACCGATTTCAGAAAGTATCCAACTGACAGTCCACAACTTCGGATTGAATGTCAAGTTTGTCCTGCAAGTAGAAGAGTTTTTCCTCAGAAAAACAATAAAGTTCTTTTCTTTTTAGATTTGGACTTTTGAACCTCCATACCTCCAGGCCATAGTGGTGCTAATCTACTTGGTGTATCCAACTGCGCTCCATCGAGGTTGGCCTCAAATCCCACCTAGGTCTCGGTCTACCATGACCATTGACACCCATTGGCGCTTTGCACTTTTTGGTGCTATTTTCACTTAAATCTTTAAAAGTGTAAATCTACGGTTTTGTCATTTTGATGTAATTTGGCTTACTACATTTTTCTCAGCTTTTATAGATTGGAGTGGGATTTTTCATTGGGATGCATTTTTGATGTTTCAACTGTTTTGGTACTTCTAAATGCTTAACACACAATGTATATGAGGGTCCAAAGGGGAGGTTTAAGGACCATAACACCTTCAATCCCCAGCAAATACAGAAAAACTAACAGAAGGTCTTAAGTCCAAACATACAGACAGAAAAGTCACTAGATGCCGTGAACAAGGCGAGAGTCTCTGCAAATGGTTGGTATATCACCAGGCCAGGAATAAAGAGTCCATCAGCCCACCCTTATTGGCGGAGCTTCGTCATTTGAGACTCTAAGGGATAGAGGTCTGGGCCCATAGCAACGAGCCAGCCGGCCCTCTTGGGTACCCGACCAGATAATCCCAAGCTAGAACAGTCTCCTGGCTCAGTGTATATAACAACTCTTGAGGACTCAAGAAAGATGTGCAGTGCTCTACTGTGAAAAGTGCATTAAAAATGACTACGTGGGCAAAAAATATGTTTATTCAGGATTGCCCAGGTGTCATATCTAAAACCAAAATAGTCTTAAACAAAGACGACTATTTCCTGACTTGGTCTCGTGGGGTCGACATGTTTCAGCAGTAATGGTTGACTCACCCGGCTTTCTTCAGGACCTAGATTTAATTGAAAACAAAGCTACTGCAGGAAAAATCTATTCAGTGGAAGTGATGTGAAAAAACAAAATATAATGTTATTATCAAAATAGAGTGTGGCAAAAGCCACCCTACCCGACTAACAATCTTTTTGCCAGGGTACAAGAGCTTAGTCTTCTTTCCTGAAAAGATTGAGAAGAAATAAAACCATAAGAAAGATCTCTCACACGTATGTGCACAGCATCAATGACTCCCATCGTGCAGTGCCCTTTATGCACTGTCATTGTTATCAAAATTCAAAGCATTGCTGGCAATTAAAAAAAAAATTTTATAAATTTTTAAATTCAACTCACCCAGCTTTCTGTGGGAGGAAAGCCTCACCTCACCCGGCTGACTGCTCAGTGAAGGAAGCCCCGCTCTGTTGAAATGTAAGGACACAAGAGAACCGGTTGCACATAGATACTAGTCCCTTGGAATTCCCTACAGTACATTCAACACCTTAAAACCGCTAAAATCCTGACTCTGAGAGACAAAACCCTCATGTGTGACGTGACAAGTATACCAAAGGGATGCTACATTTGTAGACCTACTCTGCCTCTGAATCTGCATATTACTCAGCATAGGCAAGAGCTCTTACTAAACAACCTAGTGTATTAGGGAACATAGGGGCCTATCTCCCATCATAAAACTACAGAAATGTCACCCTCTTTGTATGGACTGATGGCGTCAGGTCCCTAGGAAAAGGCAGTGCTACCCGCTGTAATGAATCTCATAGGGGGGGTCTGGTGACGAGATAATCTTCCCCAACAAGGCAGAACGTAGGATCTACTAGTAGCAGCTCACAGCACCCAGGATTTCCCACTCCTTACCTGTCCGTCGGTACTCCGGACCAGGCTGCAAGCAGTCTGGGAGGTGACGGCAGGAAGGAGGGGAATCCTTAAATACCCGCTCTGATTAGATCATTACGTCCTTGACGATACACAGGTGCCGAGATTGATCGTGTGTACAACCCACATGTTCGAGTACGCATGCGCAGTATCGGCAATACTAAACTCATTGTGAATGCGCAGTTTGGATCATCTGGAGAAGATAGTGTCTCTCATTTACTTGTGCGCACGCTGGATTCATAACACACACGGGATGTCAATTACAGAATGGATTAGTTAGACATCCTCATTGCCCACGCCTGACATGCAGCGTTACTCGATACTAGAGTGTGGCCAAAGACTACCGTCCCTTTACGTCGTGTAATATCGTACTCTTTATGAAGGCGTCAGCGGAGAGACACTAGTCTCTGCGCACGCGCCCGACCCGGATCCGTCAAGGTGCTGATAGTTACCACGCATGTTCCGTTAGAGGCGCCTGCAACCCAGGTCTCCGCGCTTCTGACCGACTAGAGTTATTCACGGCATTGATTGTAACCACACATATTCTGTATAAAGCACCAAACTCCCATGGAGCCCCAGGACTGCACCTTACCTAAATATTCATGCACCGTGCAGCCGGAGCAAGCATGCAGATAGTGACTGAACTCTCTACTACAAATTCGAAAGTAATGGGGGCTCATACTGATCTGACTGCAGACAGAGCCCATCCGATGGATTTTGAAGCCACTTGAATGTTGAGTAGTATACTCAAAATAGTCATACCTAATAATATGAAACTAGCCTCTGTGAATACGTGGAAATCAAAGGGCATGCAAGAATTTTATTAGTAAAGAACAGATGTGATGTCTTATTCGTATGAGGTGGCTACATCCTCAAGGACTGCTCCCATCGTTGATGTACAAATGTATCTGTGTAGTAATCCTGAGACCTTAAATAATGACCAAACTAGATGTTATTCAACACATATGTCTAACGTGTTAAGTGTTTAATAAATTCTGTAGGCATGAATCATATGTGCATAATATGGCAGCCATTGTCTCCTTCCTGCCTGGGGAACCAAAAGTTCTGCGGTGCCTCTTAAGTTAGAACTAGGTATAGCAATGGTGCATACACGTCCACCAACACAGCCCGCACGTACCATTAACACTCTATGGTCACTACCACCAGTACGAGGTCACTATCCCTGTGGCTCTTGCAGCGTTTGTCCTCAGACGACCAAGACTACATCAGTGGACATTGGTACAAATCGCCCTTGGATACTAAATAGTCATACCAACTGCAATTCTGAGAGCGTGATATACATGATCACATGCCCTTGCTCCCTGAAGTATATTGGGCACACTACACGTAAGATCAAGCTCCGCATCAGTGAGCATAAGAGCACGATCCGGTGTAAAAAACAGTCCACTTGCCTCACAGATCACTTTTTGGCCAAACGACATAAAGCCGATGATCTGAGGTGGATCGTGCTTGAACGACCTCTGATCCCCCAACATATAACGGATACTTCCAGGTTCCTCTTTACAAGAGAGCAAAGGTGGATCTTTAAAATGAAAACGGATACACACCGTCTGAATGATCACATTCCATGGACTTCGATCTGAAATATAAGATATATTGTAAAGTTTACCATCTTCTATATACCTTATTAATGAGTAATCTTGTATCATAATGGCTATGACCTTGACCAGTATGTACATCAAGGCGACCTGAGCGATATAGATCCTATTAAAATAACACTTGATACATAGAGTTACAGTCAATATACTTCATTGCTATACCTAGTTCTAACTCAAGAGGCACCGCAGAACTTTTGGTTTCCCAGGCAGGAAGGAGACAATGGCTGCCATATTATGCACATATGATTCATGCCTACAGAATTTATTAAACACTTAACACGTTAGACATATGTGTTGAATAACATCTAGTTTGGTCATTATTTAAGGTCTCAGGATTACTACACAGATACATTTGTACATCAACGATGGGAGCAGTCCTTGAGGATGTAGCCACCTCATACGAATAAGACATCACATCTGTTCTTTACTAATAAAATTCTTGCATGCCCTTTGATTTCCACGTATTCACAGAGGCTAGTTTCATATTATTAGGTATGACTATTTTGAGTATACTACTCAACATTCAAGTGGCTTCAAAATCCATCGGATGGGCTCTGTCTGCAGTCAGATCAGTATGAGCCCCCATTACTTACGAATTTGTAGTAGAGATTTCAGTCACTATCTGTATGCTTGCTCCGGCTGCACGGTGCATGAATATTTAGGTAAGGTGCAGTCCTGGCGCTCCATGGGAGTTTGGCGCTTTATACAGAATATGTGTGGTTACAATCACTGCCGTGAATAACTCTAGTCGGTCACAAGCGCGGAGACCTGGGTTGCAGGCGCCTCTAACGGAACATGCGTGGTAACTATCAGCACCTTGACGGATCCGGGTCGGGCGCGTGCGCAGAGACTAGTGTCTCTCCGCTGACGCCTTCATAAAGAGTACGATATTACACGACGTAAAGGGACGGTAGTCTTTGGCCACACTCTAGTATCGAGTAACGCAGCATGTCAGGTGTGGGCAATGAGGATGTCTAACTAATCCATTCTGTAATTGACATCCCGTGTGTGTTATGAATCCAGCGTGCGCACAAGTAAATGAGAGACACTATCTTCTCCAGATGATCCAAACTGCGCATGCACAATGAGTTTAGTATTGCCGATACTGCGCATGCGTACTCGAACATGTGGGTCGTACACACGATCAATCTCGGCACCTGTGTATCGTCAAGGACGTAATGATCTAATCAGAGCGGGTATTTAAGGATTCCCCTCCTTCCTGCCGTCACCTCCCAGACTGCTTGCAGCCTGGTCCGGAGTACCGACGGACAGGTAAGGAGTGGGAAATCCTGGGTGCTGTGAGCTGCTACTAGTAGATCCTACGTCTCGTGGGGTCGACATGTTTCAGCCGTAATGGTTGACTCACCCGGCTTTCTTCAGGACCTAGATTTAATTGAAAACAAAGCTACTGCAGGAAAATCTATTCAGTGGAAGTGATGTGAAAAAACAAAATATAATGTTATTATCAAAATAGAGTGTGGCAAAAGCCACCCTACCCGACTAACAATCTTTTTGCCAGGGTACAAGAGCTTAGTCTTCTTTCCTGAAAAGATTGAGAAGAAATCAAACCATAAGAAAGATCTCTCACACGTATGTGCACAGCATCAATGACTCCCATCGTGCAGTGCCCTTTATGCACTGTCATTGTTATCAAAATTCAAAGCAATAAAAAAAATTTTTTTATAAATTTTTAAATTCAACTCACCCAGCTTTCTGTGGGAGGAAAGCCTCACCTCACCCGGCTGACTGCTCAGTGAAGGAAGCCCCGCTCTGTTGAAATGTAAGGACACAAGAGAACCGGTTGCACATAGATACTAGTCCCTTGGAATTCCCTACAGTACATTCAACACCTTAAAACCGCTAAAATCCTGACTCTGAGAGACAAAACCCTCATGTGTGACGTGACAAGTATACCAAAGGGATGCTACATTTGTAGACCTACTCTGCCTCTGAATCTGCATATTACTCAGCATAGGCAAGAGCTCTTACTAAACAACCTAGTGTATTAGGGAACATAGGGGCCTATCTCCCATCATAAAACTACAGAAATGTCACCCTCTTTGTATGGACTGATGGCGTCAGGTCCCTAGGAAAAGGCAGTGCTACCCGCTGTAATGAATCTCATAGGGGGGGTCTGATGACGAGATAATCTTCCCCAACAAGGCAGAACGTAGGATCTACTAGTAGCAGCTCACAGCACCCAGGATTTCCCACTCCTTACCTGTCCGTCGGTACTCCGGACCAGGCTGCAAGCAGTCTGGGAGGTGACGGCAGGAAGGAGGGGAATCCTTAAATACCCGCTCTGATTAGATCATTACGTCCTTGACGATACACAGGTGCCGAGATTGATCGTGTGTACGACCCACATGTTCGAGTACGCATGCGCAGTATCGGCAATACTAAACTCATTGTGCATGCGCAGTTTGGATCATCTGGAGAAGATAGTGTCTCTCATTTACTTGTGCGCAAGCTGGATTCATAACACACACGGGATGTCAATTACAGAATGGATTAGTTAGAGATCCTCATTGCCCACGCCTGACATGCAGCGTTACTCGATACTAGAGTGTGGCCAAAGACTACCGTCCCTTTACGTTGTGTAATATCGTGCTCTTTATGAAGGCGTCAGCGGAGAGACACTAGTCTCTGCGCACGCGCCCGACCCGGATCCGTCAAGGTGCTGATAGTTACCACGCATGTTCCATTAGAGGCGCCTGCAACCCAGGTCTCCGCGCTTGTGACCGACTAGAGTTATTCACGGCATTGATTGTAACCACACATATTCTGTATAAAGCGCCAAACTCCCATGGAGCCCCAGGACTGCACCTTACCTAAATATTCATGCACCGTGCAGCCGGAGCAAGCATGCAGATAGTGACTGAAATCTCTACTACAAATTCGAAAGTAATGGGGGCTCATACTGATCTGACTGCAGACAGAGCCCATCCGATGGATTTTGAAGCCACTTGAATGTTGAGTAGTATACTCAAAATAGTCATACCTAATAATATGAAACTAGCCTCTGTGAATACGTGGAAATCAAAGGGCATGCAAGAATTTTATTAGTAAAGAACAGATGTGATGTCTTATTCGTATGAGGTGGCTACATCCTCAAGGACTGCTCCCATCGTTGATGTACAAATGTATCTGTGTAGTAATCCTGAGACCTTAAATAATGACCAAACTAGATGTTATTCAACACATATGTCTAACGTGTTAAGTGTTTAATAAATTCTGTAGGCATGAATCATATGTGCATAATATGGCAACCATTGTCTCCTTCCTGCCTGGGGAACCAAAAGTTCTGCGGTGCCTCTTGAGTTAGAACTAGGTATAGCAATGAAGAATATTGACTGTAACTCTATGTATCAAGTGTTATTTTAATAGGATCTATATCGCTCAGGTCGCCTTGATGTACATACTGGTCAAGGTCATAGCCATTATGATACAAGATTACTCATTAATAAGGTATATAGAAGATGGTAAACTTTACAATATATCTTATATTTCAGATCGAAGTCCATGGAATGTGATCATTCAGACGGTGTGTATCCGTTTTCATTTTAAAGATCCACCTTTGCTCTCTTGTAAACAGGAACCTGGAAGTATCCGTTATATGTTGGGGGATCAGAGGTCGTTCAAGCACGATCCACCTCAGATCTTCGGCTTTATGTCGTATGGCCAAAAAGTGATCTGTGAGGCAAGTGGACTGTTTTTTACACCGGATCGTGCTCTTATGCTCACTGATGCGGAGCTTGATCTTACGTGTAGTGTGCCCAATATACTTCAGGGAGCAAGGGCATGTGATCATGTATATCACGCTCTCAGAATTGCAGTTGGTATGACTATTTAGTATCCAAGGGCGATTTGTACCAATGTCCACTGATGTAGTCTTGGTCGTCTGAGGACAAACGCTGCAAGAGCCACAGGGATAGTGACCTCGTACTGGTGGTAGTGACCATAGAGTGTTAATGGTACGTGCGGGCTGTGTTGGTGGACGTGTATGCACCAAGCTGTTACGTAAACTGGGACCCTTTTTGAATGCAAATAAAGGTGATGGAATATTCTCTGAGGCCACATTCAATATATGCCAGTGTTTCCGTATCGTTTTCTGTAATCTATTGGAGAGGGTACAGAACGTTGTTACAAAAGTCAGCCTGTCAATGGGGGTCCTTGGGGTGCTGTTATCCAGTAACGCATCCCTGTTGTTATTGGACGCCCTCTTCCAGGCCTGACGCACTATTCTTTTGGGATATCGACGTGACCGGAGTTGTGATGCCAGATCACTGGCATGTTTGTTAAAGAGATCCTTAGTAGAACAGTTCCTCCACAGAAATCTGGGTGAGTTGAATTTAAAAATTTATAAAAAAAAATTTTTTAATTGGCATCAATGCTTTTAATTTTGATAACAATGACAGTGCATAAAGGGCACTGCACGATGGGAGTCATTGATGCTGTGCACATACGTGTGAGAGATCTTTCTTATGGTTTGATTTCTTCTCAATCTTTTCAGGAAAGAAGACTAAGCTCTTGTACCCTGGCAAAAAGATTGTTAGTCGGATAGGGTGGCTTTTGCCACACTCTATTTTGATAATAACATTATATTTTGTTTTTTCACATCACTTCCACTGAATAGATTTTTCCTGCAGTAGCTTTGTTTTCAATTAAATCTAGGTCCTGAAGAAAGCCGGATGAGTCAACCATTACGGCTGAAACATGTCGACCCCACGAGACCAAGTCAGGAAATAGTCGTCTTTGTTTAAGACTATTTTGGTTTTAGATATGACACCTGGGCAATCCTGAATAAACATATTTTTTGCCCACGTAGTCATTTTTAATGCACTTTTCACGGTAGAGCACTGCACATCTTTCTTGAGTCCTCAAGAGTTGTTATATACACTGAGCCAGGAGACTGTTCTAGCTTGGGATTATCTGGTCGGGCTCCCAAGAGGGCCGGCTGGCTCGTTGCTATGGGCCCAGACCTCTATCCCTTAGAGTCTCAAATGACGAAGCTCCGCCAATAAGGGTGGGCTGATGGACTCTTTATTCCTGGCCTGGTGATATACCAACCATTTGCAGAGACTCTCGCCTTGTTCACGGCATCTAGTGACTTTTCTGTCTGTATGTTTGGACTTAAGACCTTCTGTTAGTTTTTCTGTACTTCTAAATGCTTTACATATTTTCTCTAACGCAGGCCTGTCGGGTTTGTGCCACAGCTGAATTATTACTGAAACCGTTAACTGGACCTAATGAGATAGTTACTTTATTACTTATGGTGGACACCAATCCACCTCAGCTAATAAACCAACTCCAACGACAGTTTAGAGCTACTAGAGTGTACCTAATCCTACTCTGTGTTAGAGAATGACTGCAAAGATACAGTATTCAACTTGTAAATCTTTATATTCAGTATGTAGTTTAACTAATAATACTCACAGGGGAGTAAGGGTTGGGGAAATAAATAGGGCTCTCGCCCCTAACTAAAAAGCAAAATGTAATCATTGCATGGTACAAGAACATGATTACCTTCATCATCTGCAACACACTAAACCTATATTGCCTCAAAACTAGAGACATTTGTTCAACATTAACAGGAATAGCTGAGATTTATAGTCTGCAACATTACTGAATCACCATATTATTTTAACTCAGGGTATATACTCAGTTCTGCCGAAGGTAAAGGCCAGTCAGACATTTTCTCACAGTACAATTTTCTCTAGGCTGGGCTCCTAAACAATTCTTAGGGTTCATGGAGACCTTGTCTGTAATATAAGGTGTAATATCAGGTGCGAAAGAACCTTCAGTACTAATTGCATTTGTTTCAGGTGATTTGGTTGTGTTTGCAATCAATTTACTGTTGAGAACTGTACATGGGAGGGGGAGCACTCTGTTTTCTCAGCCCTCCCCTCCACTTCCCGGTCACGACAGAGAGTGCTGTGTTGCCCACGCTACATGGTAATGAAAAATAAAGCACTCAGCCTTTCTCTACCAGGGAGACCTGAAACAGGGAGCTGGCAGTGCTCCTCTAACACTGGGCTCCTTTTTGACCAATGGGGCCCTCAGTTTAAGAGCACAGGCAGCAGGCCAGTACTCATGGTCCCTGGGCATAGGGGCAGTCCCTCCAGCAAGCAGCTCCCCAGGCAAAGTCCCAGTGGCGGTTCCCTGCCAGTGCAGTGTCTTCTCCAGTTTCAAGCACGAAAAAGTTCCAAGTAAGCCCAGTTCAACTGGCATTACAGCCCCAGTACTTATAGTGCGCCTATGTCTTTGTTCTCCTATGGCCCAGGGCTCTGAGTCCAGTCCAAACCAGTTCTGGGGGGAACTTTGCAAGTGCACAACAGCCCCCATTGAAAGCGTAAGGCTTGGCTCCAGACACACCACAGGGGGAGGAGCCATCATTGTGGAAGGCAGGCACAGCTCTATTCAGGTGCAGGTGCTACTCCTCCCACTACTACAAATGCAGACCAGGCCTATTCAGCCTAGCGCTGACTTATCCAAACTCTCTGGAGCCACTGCACCTCCCCAGCGCCTGTCACTGCAAGCCAGACGTTTGGTGGAGTTTTCACCGTCGCGGGACAAACGTCGCGCTGGTTTAACGCACGTGCACCCGTGTCAGGATGAAGCTGAGGGTTTACTATTTCAAAATTGTTTGTGGTCTCAAGTCGTTGAGTGAAACCTTCACCATCGCGGGACAGTCACCGCGCTAATTTAAAGCACATGCATTCTTGGTAGCAATTGTTCAATTGACACGTTGTTCAAAAGAACAGGACATTTCTTTTAACCCTTCGCGTGTGCGCGTCGGCCAACGGCCGTCACGAGCACTACCTCGGTAGTGCTGTGCACGTCCGTTGGACGACGCGGCCCCACCCGCGCAATAAATCACCCGCGCCGCGGTGGAATTTACGCCGCGGTTAAGGGGTTAAAGGGCTTCTTTTTGCCGAGTTTTACAAAAAATCCTCCAGCTGCTCGGGTCGCAGCTGGAGGATTTTTGTACAACTCAGCAAAAAGAAGCCCTTTAAAAGAAATTTTGTGTTCTTTTGAACAACGTGTCAATTGAACAATTGCTACCAAGAATGCACGCGCTTTAAATTAGCGCCGTGACTGTCCATTTGAGAAGCACATCAAGTGCATCATCATACCCTCAGGTTACACCGTGCCATAACCCTGATAAAAATCCTGTGAATCATCTTCGGAATTGGAAATGAGTCGGCATTTCCCATTTTCTCTATACCACAAAGGGTAGTCTGAAAAGCTTTGAACCTTTCCAGAGGGTCCTTTAACTCCATGTACACCACAGAGCAGTTATTTTCCCGTGTGGTAGCAGTCCCACAAAGTGTGTTTAAATTATAGGACCCAATGGAACTGCTTTATGCTACTAATAATCTGCTGGTGTAATTTTGTATATTGTTCTTTTAGTCATTTATTATCGATAATTGCATATCGTTTTGTCGCACATTATTCTGTACGATGTATGCACTTTGTATGTATTTTGATTTGTTTTGTGTATTACATGTGTATCTAATTCAGACATGAACAAAAATGTTCTCTGAAGGTGTCTAATATCTGAATGATTGTGATTTGATACACTAGAAGCGAAAGAACCCAAGGTCTTCACTTTTGTCCTCCAAAATAAATAGCGGCTAATAAATTGACAGCCGGGTTTTTCTCTTTTTTCTTCATTGCAATCCCACCTATGGCATTTAATTTACTGGCCCTGGGTAAATGAGATTCCACTGTACAAGGTACTAATAGGTACATTAAATATGCCAAACAGGTGTAGACCAATCTTACTAGATAGCACATACACTTTAGCACTGAACAGCAGTGACAAAGTGCCCAGAGTCCTAAAACCACCAACGACAGGTCAGAAAAAAACCAGGAGGAAGGCAAAAAATTCTGGGATGACCCTGCAAAAACGACCAAGTCCAAAAGAGAGGTATGCAGACTTCTAAGTGCTACACAGAGTTTCAACTCGTCCATCAAGTTGTGCAGACTTCAGGCGATGTCCCCTCACCTCAAGGAGGTGAAGAGGGCTGCCATTCGGATACCAGCCCATGTCACACAGCATTTCTTTGAGTAATACAGACAGGTCTTCCTTCCTTGGTCATGAATAATTGGCTTGATCATGAAGAACTTGGAACAGGAATCCAACTTAAACAAAATTCCATACAGGGAATGCGGTTCCACTGTCTAAGGTTTCAGAACTAGTTTGGAGTGGTTCTCTTTCAAAAGTAATTTTGTGGCAGATTCTCAGACACAAACCTTTTTCCAATGTGATGGGTCTAGCAGCAAATAGCATTTCTGCTGACCCCAAGCAAAAGTATCCAAAACATGCACTCAATGAAGTGTGAGATCTCTGCACTTGGATGTCATCAGCCTTCCCGAAGCAGGCTCTTACTAGAAAAGTCCTCACCTCGATCAACACTAACTGCAGTCTGACCCTTTGCACCTACTATCTACCAAATGGCAGAGCTCAGGAGGAGCTATTCAGCAGCTTTTTAATAACAAGTGCATCATTGAATTTTTAAGTCGGCCCTGTCTCCAGCTCCCCTCATTTCAGTAAATGGATCTCCATCCTCCAGCCGCAGGAATGCAGTTGATGCTTTCCACCTCGCGGGTAAGTGGTATCACTCACCATCTTGTGCAATGCTAAAGCAGCGTCCATCCAATATGGGTCCCATTGGTCAACAGTACTTAGAGTCATTACACACACAGAGTCCTGCCACCATACATGGGCTACACACTCACTGTGCAGACTTTCATTCAGCATCCATACAGAATGTCAGTGCAGGGTTCACATAACAGCAGACCTGTGCATGAGAGGTGTCAGTAACTCTCCTCTCCCTGACCCACAGAAAAAGATATATTCACACTACTGATTCACAAAAACTCGAAAGCTGACACCACCACATTACGTGATTTACCCAGAGCATGAGCAGTAGTCCTACACCCATTATGAGCTCATGCTTAGTGAACCCCTGCAGGTTACAGTACAGATTAATGGCCTCATATTACCAAAGTCAGACCTATGTCTCAGCACACACTCTAGATTTGTTGCGATGCCAGAGCCAAAAACTCAGGATATCCACTTATTATATAGTTGGGTACTCAGGGCAGGGAAATATGCCAGATTGCCATACAGAGGAAATCTACATCCCATCAATGACTCTGAGGTAAGTTGAAATTTGCATGTTCCAAGGTTTTAAACTCTTTACAGGCTTTGCACATTTTGGGGAACTGACTTCATGGACTGCTGCCATACCGGACAACAAGTGAATATGCAGGAGGGGTGGGAGAAGGCTCCTGCAGCATTTAAATGAGCCCCTGCCAGCCCTGAGGGCTCCAGCAATGGGCCCACAGAACACACGGTGTTCAGGCTTGCCTAGGGGGTGCCAGTTGATTTCAGAGGAAGTCTCAGGATATTAGGGAAACAGCACCATGACCTCCATGCCGCATATCAATTGTGCAAATGCTTTTTGAGAAACGATTCTTTCGAAGCATCTTAAAATGCACAAAGCTAATCGTTGACTTACTACATTTAGAGATCCGTGCCTGCCTAATGGGTATTGCTTTGCCAAAGGTGCATACACCAGAATAGAAAGCACACTGCCTTGCTTTGGTGGCCTGCTCAGCATTCTTCTGTGCTGTTAAAAAATAAACTTTTAAAAGGGGTCACTGTTTCTGAAAAGCAAAAGACAATGTAATCATGTAGTGAGAGTTTACTCCCTGTGTCTCGAAAGCATTTAGCTCTTTCCCTGATTGAGATTGCTATGCCTCACATGGTGGTCCCAGGCACGACAAATCTGCGGGTTAAAAAGTTGGGGCTTCATCCCCTGTTATACAGCGATCCTGTGATGGCTGAGTTGTTGGATGAAGGCTTCCCATTATCAGAGTTAGTATTTGACTTGCTTTTGGAATCTGGCAACTCAACCTACCTCTAAACATGGAAAGGTCACTGCAGGTTTTAGGGAAGGGGCCCCATCATTTTGTTGCAGACCATTGCCCCACCAAGTCTTAAATGAGATCATATTCATACTTTGATTTCATATCTGCGTTCAAATCAACTCTTTCCTCCTTAAATTATTTTCACCTCCGCTCAACGCTGCATCAGCAGAAGAAGTTCTTCATGAGGCCCTTATATTTTTCTCATCCTCCCCTCTAAACCTCCACGTGCTCCTCACATAATAACACTTAATTTCCATCTGCTCCACTCTCTTTCAGTCCTACATTTTTTATCACTTATGTCCACCTTACTTCCATACTCATCACCTAAATCTCCTCATAACCCATCCTACCCTCTTCTCTCTCTTTCCCTTCCCATTTGTCAGGGTTATTCATTCTATATTATGATTAGAGCTCACAACATGGACTACCACTTCCCAAGCATGTTAACACGAAAGCTAAGAACACAATATTAGTGTCAGTACTAAAGGGGAGAGGTTTCTAGATGGCTTCATCTTGATCAGTAAATCTAAGCTGAGTTTTTAGGATTGGTGATTCATTCTTTAAAGAGCACACACAAACAAGAGTGAATCTGATGCAAGAAGGAACACACAATGATTTAAATACGCATGTATACTTAACAAATGAAGGTTCATAATCTCAGCAAAGTGCAGATTCAAATTACACCCAACCACAAGGAACGTCTCAAGTCCAAAAACCCACAAAACATGACAATCCAAAACAAAAGTCTACCCAGATATTTCCTCTTATCTACATTTAGTCTGAATGTAGAAGTAGATTATATCTGGACAAATATCATCCATAAAGTAGCAAGTAGACGAAGAATACAAAGGAAAATATGGGAACAAATGGGTTGTGGCGCATCTTCCTCTTGTGACGGTCTCTCTTATATAGGATTAAACATGAACTGACATCACAGGAAACACTCAAACGCTATCCTATATCGAGAATCTTTAATAATGGTTTACGGTCAATCCTCCATGATGGGAACTTCTAGTCATAAGACTTGACTTCTGCCACTTTCCAGAAAGCTGTGGCATTTATTTGGTGACCAAAGAAGAAGCCCAAGTTCGAACTCCTCAATCCGATGCTGGCTCTCCAGGCAACTCATTGAACACTCATCTAGGCGATCTCATGAGGTGGAAACACCAATAGGGGTGACGTGAGTGATCAGCATTCACTTACACCGATGTTCCAGAAACCTGTGGACTGTAGCATCAGGAGCTCTCCTTAGATTCTTGTACATCTTGACATTAGGAGTTAATTGTTTTAACTTAGCCTATCCCTAAAAGCTTCTTAGTGTTAAATGGGTCAAATGCATTTTAAGGGAATCAAATCCTTCTTTAAAGGATGAGAGATTAAAATGATTTAATCTGCATTCTTTTATACATCAGTTTACTCAGGAAGGCATGAATGATTAGGCCTTATGATCCTTGTCAGATGCCCAGCTTGCCCTGGCCTCTTTCCAGAGCAGTGGAAAGATTATTTGGACTTTTTTTGACATTTTGTTCAAATACAAGACATGTAGCTTCTGGGAAGATTCTAACGTCAGCTCTAGTTGCTGGAGGAACTGTTTCCTAAGTACCAGAAGCAATGAGCACAGTAGTTATCCACCATGGGCACTATCCAGTGCACATCCTGCCTTCTCTCTTAAGGCGTTAAAGAGTTATAAAAGAAAGCACAACCTAACTTTAAGCAATTCAGATCTAAAACCTGGATCCTCAGAAGAGGTCAATTCAATTTCTAGTTCTTTCTATTGCTTGAAAGTGGACAAGTTCTTAATTGACTGAATTGTCAAGTGGTCTTCCTTTTAGTCCTCAGCAGTATACACTAATTGCTGGTTACAAACTGATTATATCAATTATTGCTTATATTTGCTATAGACCCCGTGCTTTTGGGGGAAAGAAAGCTCAGAGGCCAGCACCTCGATAACCGTTGAGCTTCCTGAACTGCCACCCCTCTCCGCAATGTGTGCTTGCAGGAGAATCAGCAATGCCATTTTCAAAGATAATTTGCGGTAGGTGAAAGCTCTGGCTCCGAGCAACACAGTAGATCTTAGCGTTCAGAACACAATTACATCGTATGCCTTTTACTCCTTTATTACTCATAAATCTGGCACTGAAGACTAGTGGTAGGTGGGACGTTCCAGCAAAATGCAAAAATATGATATCCAGCAGGATGTAAAATGGTGAAATCCACGTGACTCCCTTCTGACTGTCCTGTATGGGGCATTCCATGCCTTTGCAGTCCAGGCTTTTGGGAATCTTAACTGACCTTCCCCTCCATCCATTTATTGCGCTCAAAGCATCATCCATAAGGGAGGTAGAATGTCATCCCCTTCTGGTCCAGTCCATGTACTACTGAGATAGTCAATAGAAATATAAGAACGCTTATTCTTAACAAACCTGTTATTGTGAGCACTTAATCAAAATCAAGTCATACATGTGGTTGTGTGCATGAGTGTTTATTGAAAATCAAAAAATGTATATTTCTAAATGTTTCTATTTTCTTATAACTGTTCTCTGGCCCTGCTGACTCGCACACTGGTCTCACTGCCCTCTTCACAGGCCAGGCTGTCTTATTTACATCCCAACTGCCTTGTTCAAAGGTCAACTCCTGAAATGGTTGCCCTACTTGGTTCACTTGTCATAAATCTCATTTACGGGCCACCACAATTCATTTTATTGTTTACTATTCATTATTTCTTTGTGACTTTACTTTCTTCACTGGTTACTAGACCTTATTCACTGGTCAACCTAACTCTTTAACTGGTTGCTTTGTCTACTCTCAATCATCGGTGTGCCCAGTGCAACAGTAATTCTCAAAGGTCACCCTATCAAATAACAAAAAGCATCACACTATGTATTGCGATGTGTTTATCATTGCTTGGTAATTGTTTTCAAGTTCTGCTACATTTGTGCATAAAAAAACTATAACATATTTAAAGGTTTTGTGGTTTCTAGACTATTTTATTTATATTTCGCAGCAATTCTTAACTAAAACAAAATTATTCTGCCAGGTACTGTTTATTCCTTCATTTACAGAGGGTTGTATGTTATTCACAGCAAAGCTAAATGTTATTTACATTCACCATAACGTGCGTGTGTGATGTGCACTTAATCCCTTGGGAGATCTTGGTGCTGAATAACATATCATGGCAAAATACACAATCAACAATCATTGGCAACGTCAAAAGGTATGGCTTGCTATTTATGTTACATGTAGTATTTATTGGATTTGTTGAAAGAGAAAGACATTGTGTTATATTTTTAATAAGTTTACAGTAAATTTGTATTGCAGTATACACATATGTATTGACACCATTAGAATAAAAATAATAGCATGGAATTGTATGACTTTTAAATGTATTTGAAAGCAAAGTTTGTTTTTCTTTTATTAATAGTGGTTATGCATTTGTTTAGATTAATAGTGCAAATAGTGTAATTGTACAGTTGCATAACATTACTAAAGTAGATAGCGAGCATTGGAACAGTGTTAGTAGAAATCTGTTGCCTAATTTTTTAGTTTGTTAGTTATTTCATAAAGTATGTTTGAAGTGTTTGAAAGGGTTGAAGTTGACTGAACTGTGGCATCACATGCTCAATGTTAATTTTTTGAGGTACGCAGTGGCTGTTGCCAGAGTATTGGTGTGTATAGGCTTATGTCATTTTTAATGACTTTGTTTGTAGCCTGATAGTTTACAAGATGGTGTGTGGATATAAGTTTGTATTATAGTGCGAAAGGTTAGGATATGAAAGGTATTTTATTAGTATGTGTAGGTTTGCTACTTTAATGACAGGGTTAAATAATTTCCAGGATTCACACATTGCAAACAACTATTTCAAATTTAACAAGGAAGCATTCTTGCATTCTTCTCAAATGTTATCAAATTAAACGTAACTATAACTTTCTTCTTTTTGACAAGCCTGCCACATCAGCACAGGTGTGATATATATATATATATATATTCACTGAAAAACCACAGATTTCAGGGACTTTATAGTTAGTTGGACATTTCACTCGTACAAAACCAGAGAAATTCGGCTGTTATAGTTAGTTGAGCTAAGTTTAACTCGCGCCCCTGCAATGTACTGCTGATGACATCACATATTACATCACTCATGACATGGTCAGTGACATCACCGATGACATTATCCAGTGACTGTGTGTTTCTGTAAAGTTTAAATATGTTGTATATATATATATATATATATATATATATATATATATATATATATATAGGCCAAGGTGTATTGAAGAATGAGTGGGTGTAAGAATGTCTGAATGGATGATTTAGTAGGTGCGTGTCTAACTGTATAAGTGAGTGAATAAACGTGTCTTGCTGAATGCATGGGTTAGTGACTAAACTGTGTGAATGTCTGTTTCAGTCTGTTGGTTAGTGTGTAAGCTGCTGCATGGGTTGGTGAGTAGCTACATGAGTGTTTATTTGGGTTATTGATTAGTTGTCTGTGTATCTGTATGGGTGCCTGAGTGTCTGTGTGGGAGGGTGGGGTGAGTGTGACTCCCTGCATGGATGTGTGAGTAGGTGATTCAATGGGTGTATGGGTTCAAGAGTGTGTCTTTGAGGGGGTGGGTGGGTGAGTGAGTCTGTGTAAGGCTGTGTTGGTGAGTGAATGGATGTCTCAGTGGTGCATGTGCGTGTAACTACATATGTGAAAGGCAGTATATGTGAGTGTTGGAGTATATAAATGACTATATGTGAGAGTGAGTGATTGTGAGAGTGGCTGTGTGGATGAGTGTGTGCTTTTGTCAGTGATTGTATAAGAGAGTAAGTATGTGTTAGTATCTGTATGAATAAGTGAGGTGGTGTGTGTATAACTGTATAGGTAAGTAAATGGGAGTGTGATTGATTATTTCATGACTGACTAGCTGTGTAAGTAACTCTATGGGTGAGTGACGGTGTGTGAGTGTCTGTATAGGTGTATGAGTGCATATGATAATGCCTGTATTGATGAGTGACTGCATGTATGAGTGATGTATGAGTAAGTGAGTGGATGTGTGTGTAGAACTAGGAATCAGTGAGTGGGTATGTAGTAATTGGTATTGGTGAGTCTATGGTTTCGAGAATGGTAGTCTGTATTTTTGAGCGCGTGTATCAAAGGTTATATTAGGGTGTGAGGGGGTTCATCAGATTATCACGTGGATGATATTGTGGATGATTACATGAGTGATGTCATCAGTGATGTCATTTGAGATGTCATCAGTGATGTCATTGACCATGTCATGAGTGATGTAATATGTGATGTCATCAGCAGTGCATTGCGGGGCGCAAGTTATACTTAGCTCAACTAACTATAACGGCCGAATTTCTCTGGTTTTGTATGAGTGAAATGTCCAACTAACTATAACGTCCCTGAAACCTGTGTTTTTTTCAGTGAATTTCAAAGGTTTTTTAAATGCTAATTTCTAACAATAACGTCCCTGAAACCTATGGTTTTTCAGTGAATTTCAAAGGATTTTTAAATGCTAATTACTAACTATATCGTCCCTGAAACCTATGGTTTTTCAGTGTATTTCAAAGGTTTTTTAAATGCTAATTGCTAACTATAATGTCCCTGAAACCTAAGGTTTTTTGAGTGAATTTCTAAGGTTTTTTTAAATGCTAATTTCTAACTATGCCTACAGAGGTTGGACATGTGCATAAAGAGGAAGAAAGGCGCAGAAAAAAGCAAGAGAAATGCAGAAAAAGGCAGCAGAAGTCCAGAAAGAGGAAGAAAGGTGCAGACAGAAGCAAGAGATGCAGAAAGACCCAACAGAGGTGCAGAAAGAGGCCTTGTTGCAAAGTCATACGGTGTTCTGGGCACCCCCCAACGTTTTGCTGACTGGTAATGGTGGTAACTAACTCAGACTGACCCTGGGCTCTGCTAACCAGGCCCAGAGCCAGTGCTATGCTTAAAGACACTTAGAATACAGTGTACACACCTACATACACTAGGGCACACTATGGGTTGGAGTACCCCTGTGATTGGCATAACCTCCCCTGTAAGGCCCTAGTACATAATAGGGCAGGGGGATTAAAACCACCTCCAAGTCCCTAACATATAATAGGGCATGGCAGTTTAGAGGCCAGCAGCCCTTTTCTGCAGTTGCATGTGTGCACTGCTGAACCTGAGGTCAGTTTAAAAGTAGCCCTGTGTGCAGAAAGAAGCAAGAGAGGTGCAGAAAGAAGCAAGAGAGGTGCAGAAAGAAGCAAGAGAAGTACAGAAAGAAGGAACAGAGGTGCAGAAAGAGGCAAGAGGAGTGCAGAAAGAGGGAAGAGGGGTGCAGAAATTTGCAAGACGGGTGCAAAAAGAAACAAGAGTAGTACAGAGACTACCAAGAGAGGTGCAGAAACAGGTAAGAGGGGTGCACAAAGAGGCATGAAGGGTGCAGAAATTTGCAAGAGAGGTGCAGAAAGCAGCAAGAGCAGTGCAAAAGAATCAACAGAGGTGCAAACAGAGGCAAATGAGGTGCAGAAGGAGGCAAGAGAACTACAGAAAGAGGCAAGAGAGTTGTAGAGACAGGCAAAAGGGGTACAGAAAGAGGGAACAGGTGGGCAGACTGAGGCAAGAGAGGTGCAGAAAGAGGGAAGATGGGTGCAGAAAAAATCAACAGGGGTGCAGACATTTTCAAGAGAGGTGCAGAAAGCAGCAAGAGCAGTGCAAAAGAACCAACAGAGGTGCAAAAAGAGGCAAATGAGGTGCAGAAGGAGGCAAGAGAACTACAGAAAGAGGCAAGAGAGTTGCAGAAACAGGCAAAAGGGGTGCAGAAAGAGGGAACAGGTGGGCAGACTGAAGAAAGAGCAGTGCAGAAAGAACCAACAGAGGTGCAGAAAGTGGCAAGAAGGGTGCAGAAAGAAGCAACAAGGGTGCAGATAGAAGCAACAGAAGTGCAGAAAGAGGCAAGTGGGGTACAGAAAGAGGCAAGAGAGGTGCAGAAAATGATAAGAGAACTGCAGAAAGAGGGATGCAAAAAGGGAAGAAGGGTGCAGAAAGAAACAAAACAAGTGCAGAAAGAAGGAACAGAGGTGCAAAAGAGGGAAGAGGGATACAGAAAGAGTCACGAGGGGTACAGAAGGAAGCAAGAGATGTGCAGAAAGGAACAAAACAGAAAAAAGGAACAGAGGTACAGAAAGAGGCAACAGGGATGCAGAAAGAGGCAACAGGGGTGCAGAAAGAGGGAAGAGGGGTGGAGAAAGAGGCAAGGGGGTGTAGAAAGAAGCAAGAGAGTTGTAGAAAGAAACAAAAGAAGTGCAGAAAGAAGGAACAAAGGTGTGGAGAGAGACAAGAAAGACACAGAAAGAGGGAAAAGGGGTGCAGAAAGAAGCAAGAAGTGTAGAAAGAAGCAACAGAGGTGCAGAAAGAGAGAAGAGGAATGCAGAATGGGGCAAGAGAGGTGCAGAAAGAAGCAGCAACAGAAGTGCAGAAAGAGGCAAGAGGGGAGCAGAAAGAAGCAAGAGAGGTACAGAAAGAGGCACAAGGGTTGCAGAAAAAGGCACAGAAGTGCAGTAAAAGAAGCAAGGGAAGTGCAGAAAGAAGCAACAAAGATGCAGATAGAGGGATGAGGGATGGAAAAAGAGGCAAGAGAAGTGTAGAAAGAAGCAACAGATATGCAAAAAGGGGGAACAGAGGTGGAGAAAGTGGCGAGAGGGTTGCAGAAAGAAACAAAAGAGGAGCAGAAAGAAGGAACAGGGGTGCAGAAAGAGGCAAGAGGGGGTGCAAACAGACAAAAGATGGGAACAGAAAGAAGCACAAGTAGTGCAGAAAGAAGCAAGAGAGGTACAGAAAGAAGCAAGAGTAGTGCAGAAAGAAGCAAGAGTAGTGCAGAAAGGTGCAACAGAGATGCAGAAAGAGGTAAGAGAGGTGCAAAAAGAGGGAAGAAGGGTGCAGAAAGAGGCACCAGGGGTGAGGAAAGAAGCAACAGATGTGCAGAAAGAAGCAACAGAGGTGCAGGATGAAGGGTGGAGGAAGAGACAAGAGAGATGCAGAAAGAAGCAACAGAAGTGCAGTAGGAGGGAAAAGGGATGGATAAAGAGGCAAGAGGGGTGCAGAAAGAAGCAAGAGGTGTAAAACGTAACTAAATAGGTGCAGCAAGAAGGAACAGAGGTGCAGAAAGAGGCAAGAGGAGTGCAGAAAGAGAAGAGGGGTGCAGAAAGAGGTACAAGGGGTTCAGAAAGAAGCAAGAGAGGTACAGAAAGTTGCAAGATAAGTGCAGAAAGAAGCACCAGAGATGCAGAAAGAGGGAAGAGGGGTGGAGAAAGAGGGAAGAAGGGTAGAGAAAGAGGCAAGAAGGGTGCAGAAAGAAGCAAGAGAGGTGCAGAAAGAAACAAAAGAAGTGCAGAAAGAGGCAGGAGGGATGCAGAAAGAGGGAAGAGTGATGCAGAAAGAGGCAAGAGAGGTGCAGAAAGAGCCAAGAGGGGTGCACAAAGAAGCAAGTGAGGGGCAGAAAGAGGCAACAAAGGTGTAGAAAGAGGCAAATGTTGTGCAAAAAAGTAGAGGAGATGTGCAGAAAGAGGCAATAGAAGTGCAGAAAAATAAAGAAAGGTGCAGAATGAAGCAACAGAAATGCAGAAAGAGGCAAGAGAGGCACAGAAAGAAGCAAGAGTGGCTTGCACACCATTAGTACTAATTTAACACCCACATTTTGCAATAAGTAACAGGTGACCATTCTAGGTTTACAAAGGACCTTCCACCACGCTGTAACACTTGTTGCTGCATTAATGTTAACATTTGAGCCGCTTGAGCTAGAAAAAAAGTTTTTTTGTTCAAATCTGCAGATTAGGCAACACATGATAGATTATGTGGCTAATGCCGAAAATGCATAATTGTGCGAAAGTTGGTGCAGCCAAACAGTTGCATAATTTCAGTGGCCGTGCTCATACCTCTGTCTAGGTCCAGAAGTGCTCCTCATTGATTCCTTCTGTTTTTTTGTCTCATAGATTTCATAGTTTAGCTTCTATGGAAACTAGGAAGACTAAACCTGAGGTTACCACTCCACAACACAGACTACCATACCACATAATTGCTCTCCCTAACACATAATCCCACTCTACATAATTCCTATACACTAAATGCCACATACTTTCTATCCACATAATTTCACTGCACAACATACCACATAATTCCACTACACATAACGTACATCCATTCCACTCCAAAAAACATTAGTAAAATATGTTTACATTTACAATGCCAATAGCTCTAACTCTTGCAAATGCGAGTCCTGTTGAATTACAAATGCTTCTTTAACTGGTAGTCACATTGGCAGAGTGGTGGAGAAAGGGGGATGGGCCTCCAACCAGCGCTCAGGACTTCTGCTGCATAGGACTTACAGGAGGGCTTCTTAGCCCTCAAAGTCACTCAGGAGTGGACTTCTTCCCCCAACCAGTACTTTGCCAGGAGGCATGTTTACAGAGTGGTGGAGAAAGGGGGCGTGTGGCCTCCGAAGACCTCTTAGCAATCCCACTGTGTTGGACTTAGTGGAGGTAACAGGATGGATAGTTGGCCCCCAAGGACAACCTTGGGGGCCAACTACCCCTCCTATTACCTCCAGTAAGCCCCACACAGCAGCAGTGCTAAGTTCTCATAGCAGGCCACGCCCCCTTTCCCCATCACTCTGCATGCGCGCTCCCTGGCGAGCTCTTGGATGGGAATTAAAGTCCACTTCATTGCTGGGGGTCCTTAAGGACCAACTAGCCTACCTGATACCTCCAGGATGCCCCATATAGTGGGATTTCGGATAGGTGGACACAGGTCACGCCCCCTTTGTCCACCACTCTGCAAACGTGCCTCCTGGCGTGCTCTTGGTTGGGGATGAAGTCCCCTTGCCTCCTGAGGGTCCCTGGGGGCCAACTAGCCCACCAGGTACCTCCAGTAACTCCACACAGCTGGATTGCTGAGAGAGGTCCGAGGCCATGCCCCCTTTTTGCACCCATCTGCAAACGCGCCTCCTGGCACACTGCTGCTCGGGGGATGAAGTTTATGTGTGTCCAGAGGTCCTCAAAAAATAATTAAATTCAAGGGGAGGCGTGCCGAGTGGCCCCCCTCCCCTGGGCTAGCCCTCAATGTTGGGGACCGGGGGGGAGCCCCAATGCCCCCGCAGTCACAGCCGGCACCCTGCCTCATGCAAGAGCCAGCATTGCTTTTGGGCACAGGGAGCTGCAAACAGTTAAGGCACATGTCCTACCTTTTACCTACACCGCACCCTGCCCGTAGGGCTAGCCAGGGCCTTCCATAGGGGGACCGATATGTAGTAAAAGGGGAGTCACAGACGTCGCAACCATTTTATATGCCACGTCACAGCAGCAGTAAACTGCGCACACAGGCCCTGCGGTGGCAGAGGCCTGAGACAGGTTTCAAAGGCTACTTTGGTGGATGGCGCAAGCAGCGCTGCAATCCCTGCTATAGAAAACCAAAGGGGGTTTCGTCCGAAAACAGATGCCAGGTCTGTAGGTAGTACAATGAAGAAAAAAGAGAAAACCTGGCTGTCAATTTATGAGCCGCTATTTATTTTGACGGACAAAAGCGAAGACCTTAGGTTCTTTCACTTCTAGTGTCTCAAATCACAATCGTTCAGATATTAGACACCTTCGTAGAACATTTTTGTTCATGTCTGAATTAGATACACATCTAATACACAAAACAAATCTTAATACATATAAAGTGCATGCATAGTACAGAATGATGTGTGACAAAATGATATGCAATTATCGATAATAAATGACTAAAAGAACAATATACAAAATGACACCAGCAGATTATTAGTAGCATAAAGCAGTTCCATTGGGTCATATAATTTAAACAAACTTTGTGGGACTACTACCACATGGGAAAATAACTGCTCTGTGGGGTACATGGAGTTAAAGGACCCTCTACAGAGGTTCAAAGCTTTTCAGACTACCCTTCGTGGTACAGAGAAAATGGGAAATGCCGACGTGTTTCCAATCCCGAAGATGAGTCACGGGATTTTCATCAGGGCTATGGCACGGTGTAACCTGAGGCTATCATGATGCACTTATTGTGCTTCTCAAATGGTACAGTTGTAGCGTTTTCAGAACAATTTAATTCAGCAGAAGGAAACTGAAGAATTAAAGTTTCAAAGTTATTTCCAGTCTCAAAACGTTTGGTGGAGTTTTCACCGTCGCTGGACAATCGTCGCGCTGGTTTAACGCACGTGCACCCGTGTCAGGATGAAGCTGAGGGTTTACTATTTCAAAATTGTTTGCGGTCTCAAGTCATTGAGTGAAACCTTCACCATCGCGAACAGTCACCGCGCTAATTTAAAGCGCATGCATTCTTGGTAGCAATTGTTCAATTGACACATTGTTCAAAAGAACAGGACATTTCTTTTAACCCTTCGCGTGTGCGCGTCGGCCAACGGCCGTCACGAGCACTACCTCGGTAGTGCTGTGCACGTCCGTTGGACGACGCGGCCCCACCCGCGCAATAAATCACCCGCGCCGCGGTGGAATTTACGCCGCGGTTAAGGGGTTAAAGGGCTTCTTTTTGCCGAGTTTTACAAAAAATCCTCCAGCTGCTCGGGTCGCAGCTGGAGGATTTTTGTACAACTCAGCAAAAAGAAGCCCTTTAAAAGAAATGTTGTGTTCTTTTGAACAACGTGTCAATTGAACAATTGCTACCAAGAATGCACGCGCTTTAAATTAGCGCCGTGACTGTCCATTTGAGAAGCACATCAAGTGCATCATCATACCCTCAGGTTACACCGTGCCATAACCCTGATGAAAATCCTGTGAATCATCTTCGGGATTGGAAATGAGTCGGCATTTCCCATTTTCTCTATACCACAAAGGGTAGTCTGAAAAGCTTTGAACCTCTCCAGAGGGTCCTTTAACTCCATGTACACCACAGAGCAGTTATTTTCCCGTGTGGTAGCAGTCCCACAAAGTGTGTTTAAATTATAGGACCCAATGGAACTGCTTTATGCTACTAATAATCTGCTGGTGTAATTTTGTATATTGTTCTTTTAGTCATTTATTATCGATAATTGCATATCGTTTTGTCGCACCTTATTCTGTACGATGTATGCACTTTGTATGTATTAAGATTTGTTTTGTGTATTACATGTGTATCTAATTCAGACATGAACAAAATGTTCTCTGAAGGTGTCTAATATCTGAATGATTGTGATTTGATACACTAGAAGCGAAAGAACCCAAGGTCTTCACTTTTGTCCTCCAAAATAAATAGCGGCTAATAAATTGACAGCCGGGTTTTTCTCTTTTTTCTTCATTGCAATCCCACCTATGGCATTTAATTTACTGGCCCTGGGTAAATGAGATTCCACTGTACAAGGTACTAATAGGTACATTAAATATGCCAAACAGGTGTAGACCAATCTTACTAGATAGCACATACACTTTAGCACTGAACAGCAGTGACAAAGTGCCCAGAGTTCTAAAACCACCAACGACAGGTCAGAAAAAAACCAGGAGGAAGGCAAAAAGTTCTGGGATGACCCTGCAAAAACGACCAAGTCCAACAGAGAGGTATGCAGACTTCTAAGTGCTACACAGACTTTCAACTCGTCCATCAAGTTGTGCAGACTTCAGGCGATGTCCCCTCACCTCAAGGAGGTGAAGAGGGCTGCCATTCGGATACCAGCCCATGTCACACAGCATTTCTTTGAGTAATACAGACAGGTCTTCCTTCCTTGGTCATGAATAACTGGCTTGATCATGAAGAACTTGGAACAGGAATCCAACTTAACCCCTTCGCTGCTGCGGACATTCCGCTGCAGCGCTGGGGGGGGCAGCGCGGTGGGCCTGTGCTCATGACGGAGCCGCTCCGTCATGAGCCACAGTTGAGCTGTGCTCATGACGGAACGGTTCCGTCATGACTCCGCCCATTTGCGTTGTCGCCCCGCACAGGCGGGGAAACAGCGCCGCGCAGGCGGAGCGGCCGCCAACAGGATTGTCATGACGGAACCGTTCCGTCATGAGCACACGCCAACCGTGGCTCATGACGGAACGGTTCCGTCATGAGCGGGGAAGGGGTTAAACAAAATTCCAAACAGGGAATGCGGTTCCACTGTCTAAGGTTTCAGAACTAGTTTGGAGTGGTTCTCTTTCAAAAGTAATTTTGTGGCAGATTCTCAGACACAAACCTTTTTCCAATGTGATGGGTCTAGCAGCAAATAGCATTTCTGCTGACCCAAAGCAAAAGTATCCAAAACATGCACTCAATGAAGTGTGAGATCTCTGCACTTGGATGTCATCAGCCTTCCCGAAGCAGGCTCTTAATAGAAAAGTCCTCACCTCGATCAACACTAACTGCAGTCTGACCCTTTGCACCTACTATCTACCAAATGGCAGAGCTCAGGAGGAGCTATTCAGCAGCTTTTTAATAACAAGTGCATCATTGAATTTTTAAGTCGGCCCTGTCTCCAGCTCCCCTCATTTCAGTAAATGGATCTCCATCCTCCAGCCGCAGGAATGCAGTTGATGCTTTCCACCTCGCGGGTAAGTGGTATCACTCACCATCTTGTGCAATGCTAAAGCAGCGTCCATCCAATATGGGTCCCATTGGTCAACAGTACTTAGAGTCATTACACACACAGAGTCCTGCCACCATACATGGGCTACACACTCACTGTGCAGACTTTCATTCAGCATCCATACAGAATGTCAGTGCAGGGTTCACATAACAGCAGACCTGTGCATGAGAGGTGTCAGTAACTCTCCACTCCCTGACCCACAGAAAAAGATATATTCACACTACTGATTCACAAAAACTCGAAAGCTGACACCACCACATTACGTGATTTACCCAGAGCATGAGCAGTAGTCCTACACCCATTATGAGCTCATGCTTAGTGAACCCCTGCAGGTTACAGTACAGATTAATGGCCTCATATTACCAAAGTCAGACCTATGTCTCAGCACACACTCTAGATTTGTTGCGACGCCAGAGCCAAAAACTCAGGATATCAGCTTATTATATAGTCGGGTACTCAGGGCAGGGAAATATGCCAGATTGCCATGCAGAGGAAATCTACATCCCATCAATGACTCTGAGGTAAGTTGAAATTTGCATGTTCCAAGGTTTTAAACTCTTTACAGGCTTTGCTCATTTTGGGGAACTGACTTCATGGACTGCTGCCATACCGGACAACAAGTGAATATGCAGGAGGGGTGGGAGAAGGCTCCTGCAGCATTTAAATGAGCCCCTGCCAGCCCTGAGTGCTCCAGCAATGGGCCCACAGAACACACGGTGTTCAGGCTTGCATAGGGGGTGCCAGTTGATTTCAGAGGAAGTCTCAGGATATTAGGGAAACAGCACCATGACCTCCATGCCGCATATCAATTGTGCAAATGCTTTTTGAGAAACGATTCTTTCGAAGCATCTTAAAATGCACAAAGCTAATCGTTGACTTACTACATTTAGAGATCCGTGCCTGCCTAATGGGTATTGCTTTGCCAAAGGTGCATACACCAGAATAGAAAGCACACTGCCTTGCTTTGGTGGCCTGCTCAGCATTCTTCTGTGCTGTTAAAAAATAAACTTTTAAAAGGGGTCACTGTTTCTGAAAAGCAAAAGACAATGTAATCATGTAGTGAGAGTTTACTCCCTGTGTCTCGAAAGCATTTAGCTCTTTCCCTGATTGAGATTGCTATGCCTCACATGGTGGTCCCAGGCACGACAAATCTGCGGGGAAAAAGTTGGGGCTTCATCCCCTGTTATACAGCGATCCTGTGATGGCTGAGTTGTGGATGAAGGCTTCCCATTATCAGAGTTAGTATTTGACTTGCTTTTGGAATCTGGCAACTCAACCTACCTCTAAACATGGAAAGGTCACTGCAGGTTTTAGGGAAGGGGCCCCATCATTTTGTTGCAGACCATTGCCCCACCAAGTCTTAAATGAGATCATATTCATACTTTGATTTCATATCTGCGTTCAAATCAACTCTTTCCTCCTTAAATTATTTTCACCTCCGCTCAACGCTGCATCAGCAGAAGAAGTTCTTCATGAGGCCCTTATATTTTTCTCATCCTCCCCTCTAAACCTCCACGTGCTCCTCACATAATAACACTTAATTTCCATCTGCTCCACTCTCTTTCAGTCCTACATTTTTTATCACTTATGTCCACCTTACTTCCATACTCATCACCTAAATCTCCTCATAACCCATCCTACCCTCTTCTCTCTCTTTCCCTTCCCATTTGTCAGGGTTATTCATTCTATATTATGATTAGAGCTCACAACATGGACTACCACTTCTCAAGCATGTTAACACGAAAGCTAAGAACACAATATTAGTGTCAGTACTAAAGGGGAGAGGTTTCTAGATGGCTTCATCTTGATCAGTAAATCTAAGCTGAGTTTTTAGGATTGGTGATTCATTCTTTAAAGAGCACACACAAACAAGAGTGAATCTGATGCAAGAAGGAACACACAATGATTTAAATACGCATGTATACTTAACAAATGAAGGTTCATAATCTCAGCAAAGTGCAGATTCAAATTACACCCAACCACAAGGGACGTCTCAAGTCCAAAAACCCACAAAACATGACAATCCAAAACAAAAGTCTACCCAGATATTTCCTCTTATCTACATTTAGTCTGAATGTAGAAGTAGATTATATCTGGACAAATATCATCCATAAAGTAGCAAGTAGGCGAAGAATACAAAGGAAAATATGGGAAAAAATGGGTTGTGGCGCATCTTCCTCTTATGACGGTCTCTCTTATATAGGATTAAACATGAACTGACATCACAGGAAACACTCAAACGCTATCCTAGATCGAGAATCTTTAATAATGGTTTACGGTCAATCCTCCATGATGGGAACTTCTAGTCATAAGGCTTGACTTCTGCCACTTTCCAGAAAGCTGTGGCATTTATTTGGTGACCAAAGAAGAAGCCCAAGTTCGAACTCCTCAATCCGATGCTGGCTCTCCAGGCAACTCATTGAACACTCATCTAGGCGATCTCATGAGGTGGAAACACCAATAGGGGTGACGTGAGTGATCAGCATTCACTTACACCGATGTTCCAGAAACCTGTGGACTGTAGCATCAGGAGCTCTCCTTAGATTCTTGTACATCTTGACATTAGGAGTTAATTGTTTTAACTTAGCCTATCCCTAAAAGCTTCTTAGTGTTAAATGGGTCAAATGCATTTTAAGGGAATCAAATCCTTCTTTAAAGGATGAGAGATTAAAATGATTTAATCTGCATTCTTTTATACATCAGTTTACTCAGGAAGGCATGAATGATTAGGCCTTATGATCCTTGTCAGATGCCCAGCTTGCCCTGGCCTCTTTCCAGAGCAGTGGCAGGATTATTTGGACCTTTTTTGACATTTTTTTCAAATACAAGACATGTAGCTTCTGGGAAGGTTCTAACGTCAGCTCTAGTTGCTGGAGGAACTGTTTCCTAAGTACCAGAAGCAATGAGCACAATAGTTATCCACCATGGGCACTATCCAATGCACATCCTGCCTTCTCTCTTAAGGCATTAAAGAGTTATAAAAAAAGCACAACCTAACTTTAAGCAATTCAGATCTAAAACCTGGATCCTCAGAAGAAGCCAATTCAATTTCTAGTTCTTTCTATTGCTTGAAAGTGGACACGTTCTTAATTGACTGAATTGTCAAGTGGTCTTCCTTTTAGTCCTCAGCAGTATACACTAATTGCTGGTTACAAACTGATTATATCAATTATTGCTTATATTTGCTATAGACCCCGTGCTTTTGGGGGAAAGAAAGCTCAGAGGCCAGCACCTCGATAACCGTTGAGCTTCCTGGACTGCCACCCCTCTCCGCAATGTGTGCTTGCAGGAGAATCAGCAATGCCATTTTCAAAGATAATTTGCGGTAGGTGAAAGCTCTGGCTCCGAGCAACACAGTAGATCTTAGCGTTCAGAACACAATTACATCGTATGCCTTTTACTCCTTTATTACTCATAAATCTGGCACTGAAGACTAGTGGTCGGTGGGACGTTCCAACAAAATGCAAAAATGTGATATCCAGCAGGATGTAAAACGGTGGAATCCACGTGAATCCCTTCTGACTGTCCTGTATGGGGCATTCCATGCCTTTGCAGTCCAGGCTTTTGGGAATCTTAACTGACCTTCCCCTCCATCCATTTATTGCGCTCAAAGCATCATCCATAAGGGAGGTAGAATGTCATCCCCTTCTGGTCCAGTCCATGTACTACTGAGATAGTCAATAGAAATATAAGAACGCTTATTCTTAACAAACCTGTTATTGTGAGCACTTAATCAAAATCAAGTCATACATGTGTTTGTGTGCATGAGTGTTTATTGAAAATCAAAAAATGTATATTTCTAAATGTTTCTATTTTCTTATAACTGTTCTCTGGCCCTGCTGACTCGCACACTGGTCTCACTGCCCTCTTCACAGGCCAGGCTGTCTTATTTACATCCCAACTGCCTTGTTCAAAGGTCAACTCCTGAAATGGTTGCCCTACTTGGTTCACTTGTCATAAATCTCATTTACGGGCCACCACAATTCATTTTATTGTTTACTATTCATTATTTCTTTGTGACTTTACTTTCTTCACTGGTTACTAGACCTTATTCACTGGTCACCCTAACTCTTTAACTGGTTGCTTTGTCTACTCTCAATCATCGGTGTGCCCAGTGCAACAGTAATTCTCAAA
Organism: Triturus cristatus; assembly: GCF_964204655.1. NCBI lineage: Eukaryota > Metazoa > Chordata > Amphibia > Caudata > Salamandridae > Triturus > Triturus cristatus. The sequence continues at coordinate 311,758,554 of NC_140593.1, read as the reverse complement.
GGTCACCCTATCAAATAACAAAAAGCATCACACTATGTATTGCGATGTGTTTATCATTGCTTGGTAATTGTTTTCAAGATTTGCTACATTTGTGCATAAAAAAACTATAACATATTTAAAGGTTTTGTGGTTTCTAGACTATTTTATTTATATTTTGCAGCAATTCCTAACTAAAACAAAATTATTCTGCTAGGTACTTTTTATTCCTTCATGAACAGAGGATTGCATGTCATTCACAGCAAAGCTAAATGTTATTTACATTCACCATAACGTGCGTGTGTAATGTGCACTTAATCCCTTGGGAGATCTTGGTGCTGAATAACATATCATGGCAAAATACACAATCAACAATCATTGGCAACGCCAAAAGGTATGGCTTGCTATTTATGTAACATGTAGTCTTTATTGGATTTGTTGAAAGAGAAAGACATTGTGTTATATTTTTAATAAGTTTACAGCAAATTTGTATTGCAGTATACACATATGTATTGACACCATTAGAATAAAAATAATAGCATGGAATTGTATGACTTTTAAATGTATTTGAAAGCAAAGTTTGTTTTCTTTTATTAATAGTGGTTATGCATTTGTTTAGATTAATAGTGCAAATAGTGTAATTGTACAGTCGCATAACATTACTAAAGTAGATAGCGAGCAGTGGAACAGTGTTAGTAGAAATCTGTTGCCTAATTTTTTAGTTTGTTAGTTATTTCATAAAGTATGTTTGAAGTGTTAGTAAGGGTTGAAGTTGACTGAACTGTGGCATCACGTGTTTAATGTTAATTTTTTGAGGTACGCAGTGGTTGTTGCCAGAGTATTGGTGTGTGTAGCCTTATGTCATTGTTAAGGACTTTGTTTGTAGCCTGATAGTTTACAAGATGGTGTATGAATATAAGTTTGCATTATAGTGCGAAAGGTTAGGATATGAAAGGTATTTTATTAGTATGTGTAGGTTGTGCTACTTTAATGACAGGGTTAAATAATTTCCAGGATTCACACATTGCAAACAACTATTTCAAATTTAACAAGGAAGCATTCTTGCATTCTTCTCAAATGTTATCAAATTAAACGTAACTATAACTTTCTTCTGCTCACTACATGAAAAGGAATGGGAAAAAGCTCTCGAACACCCCAAGAAGGTTTCTCGAAATGCGCGCTTCAAGAATATACAATTCTACATCCTCCATAGAGCATACTTGACGCCAGTACGCCTCCAATGCTTCTATCCCGACACACAATTCTTGTGCCCTAGATGCCGCTCACAAGCGGCAGATTTTCAGCACATGTTTTGGAGCTGCCCTACACTACACTCCTACTGGCACCACATCCACAAGTACCTCGGGGATCTCACTGGACTCACGTATTTGAACACTTGGGACGTCTGTGCATTGGGTATCTACCAGAAAAGAAAGCGGCACAAAGTACCCCTCAGATTTGCCTCACTGGCCATTTTACTAGCCAAACGCAACATTGCTATGCATTGGCGGTCTCCCACAGGGCCCCCGGTTGCTGCTTGGGAGGGGGCAGTTGAAAAATGGGCATTAGCGGAAGAGGAGACGTTACGGGAAGAAGAGGTAAAGGGGATGCGCAAACACCCCATATCCCTAGATTGGGCTATCCTGCTGAACCGCTTCACACAATCACTGACCCGTACTGACCCGGAAGGCGGCCCTGACACACCGCACGACACACAACTGCAGACGCAGACGGCGATCACAGACACCAGTCCCTCTCACATAACACATACAGGCAGTCGGTAGTTGCTCAGCACTATGCTATACGTCCCACTGAACGTTCGGACCTTGATGCCAGGCCAACCACGATCCCATCTGTCCCCCTCGGCTGCCGGCCCATAGAAGTACGTGGACCCACAGTCCGTAAGGGCATGTATTATCCCGCAACCACCTACGACGCCAGTACCCAAAAAAACTACATGGACTTCCCCCATCCCTCCCCAGTTCGAATCCACCCCAGTTCCGTTCAGACATTTTACACAGGATCACGTCCACACAGGCGTGGCATTGGACTAATAACTGCACGACGATCAATGCATTTATTCTGAAGTTCAGGATTTGTTGATGGATACCCTGTCACATGTTGCAAAATGTCACAGTAAATATAAAATGTCAATAAAAACATGTTAAAAAAAAAAAACTATATCTTTCTTCTTTTTCACAAGCCTGCCACATCCGGACAGGTGTGATATATATATATCTATTCACTGACAAAAACACAGATTTCAAGGACTTTATAGTTAGTTGGACATTTCACTCGTACAAAACCAGAGAAATTCGGCTGTTATAGTTAGTTGAGCTAAGTATAACTCGCGCCCCTGCAATGCACTGCTGATGACATCAGTAAAAAATGTTCACATTTACAACGCCAATAGCTCTAACTCTTGCAAATGCGAGTCCTGTTGAATTACAAATGCTTCTTTAACTGGTAGTCACATTTGCAGAGTGGTGGAGAAAGAGGGATGGGCCTCCAACCAGCGCTCAGGACTTCTGCTGCATAGGACTTACAGGAGGTACCAGGAGGGCTTCTTAGCCCTCAAAATCACTCAGGAGTAAAGTGGACTTCCTCCCCCAACCAGTACTGTGCCAGGAGGCATGTTTACAGAGTGGTGGAGAAAGGGGGCGTGTGGCCTCCGAAGACCTCTTAGCAATCCCACTGTGTTGGACTTAGTGGAGGTAACAGGAGGGATAGGTGGCCCCCAAGGACAACCTTGGGGGCCAACTACCCCTCCTATTACCTCCAGTAAGCCCCACACAGCAGCAGTGCTAAGTTTTCATAGCAGGCCATGCCCCCTTTCCCCACCACTCTGCAAGCGCACTCCCGGGCGAGTTCTTGGATGGGAATTAAAGTCCACTTCGCTGCTGGGGGTCCTTAAGGACCAACTAGCCTACCTGATACCTCCAGGATGCCCCAGATAGTGGGATTTCGGATAGGTGGACACAGGCCACGCCCCCTTTGTCCACCACTCTGCAAACGTGCCTCCAGGCGCGCTCTTGGTTGGGGGATGAAGTCCTCTTGCCTCCTGAGGGTCCCTGGGGGCCAATTAGCCCACCAGGTACCTCCAGTAAGCCCCGCACAGCTGGATTGCTGAGAGAGGTCCGAGGCCATGCCCCCTTTTTTGCACCTATCTGCAAACGCGCCTCCTGGCACACTGCTGCTCGGTGGATGAAGTCCATGTGTGTCCTGAGGTCCTCAAAAATAATTAAATTCAAGGGGAGGCATGCCGAGTGGCCCCCCTCCCCTGGGCCGGCCCTCAATGTTGGGGACCGGGGGGGGGGCCCCAATGCCCCCGCAGTCCCAGCCGGCACCCTGCCTCATGCTGGAGCCTGCATTGCTTTTGGGCACAGGGAGCTGCAAACATGCAGCTCCCCTTGCCCAAAAGCAATTCTGCTTTGCTTCTTGGATATATATATCTATATATATATATATATATATATATATATAGATAGATATAGATATAGATATAGATGTATATTGCTGATGCAGAGTTAGGTACGGTATGGTAGATTAGCTATGCTTGGTACAATAGGTTTGCCTTTTAGGTATGGTAGGTGTGCAAGGCTCCTAAGGTTATGTTTGGATATGGTAGTGAGAAATGGTTTGTTAGATATGGTAGCAGAGGTGTGGTAGGTAGGTATGGTAGGTTGGTTGGTAGCTTAACTATGTTATATATGTTATTTTATATATTAATTGGTAGGTAAGCTATGGTAGGTTTAGTACAGTAGGTTAGTATGAAAGATATGTATGGTAAGGAGATATTGTAGTTTGTGTATGGTATAGTAGGTCATATAGGTTAGGTCTGAGAGCTCTGATAAGCAAGGAAGCTTTTTCCCCCTTAGAACGTTGGTTTGGAAATCCTTGAAAATTTGAATTTTGAAGGAAGGACTTTGATCTTTGAGAACCTTGTTTGGTACTTCTCCGCCTTAAGGACTGTACTTTCTGCCTCCCCTTTCTCACAAGATTTACACCTTCCCCTCCACTGCGAAGTGCCTGTAGTGCCATATTGGTGCATTACAGCCATGCCACAAAACTCAGCTGGACCGACCACTTCATCATCCACTTCGCCATCGCAGGGTCACCATGCACTGCCACCAGCTTCCCCAATGCCTCCTCCCGCAGCTGGAACAAATAGACACAGACACAATGGATGGACGCCCTCGACACCCAGTCCGATCCCACAACCAACTGTGAACAAGCCGTCCGGGACTTCACCAACTGGATCACCAACGCTGCCGACGGAGTTGCCCCATCAAACAAGCCAAGACCCGCAGGTTCACCAAACAAGCCAGCTGGTAAACACCAGAACTCAGGGCAATGAAACACGGCTGCAAACAACTGGAGAAAAGATGGCTCACCAGCAGAGACACCACAGACAGAGCCCTCTTCAAGTCAGACCTTAATAAATACCACCACTGACATAAAGACGTGAATAAAGAAGCCCTGGCAAATCACATCAAAGCAAGCACCAACCACACCAAGGAACTCTTCAGCATCGTCAGAGAGTTTTCCTTGCCATCTGCCACTGAGAGCACAATCCCTCGATCGCAGGGAACTAAGTGAGGCTCTAGCTGACCATTTTCACAACAAGATATCCTCCACCTTCTAGAACTTTGAATCCTAACCCACTGACCTTGCGCCAATGGAAGCCTCACACGGTCAGGCACTCACCGCATGGGAACAGTTCACCATTCAGAACACCACAGACATCATGAACTCCATCGACCCAGGAGCACGCAGAGACCCCTGCCCCACCACCCCTTCAACCTCAGAGGCAGGATATAAGCTGACAACTCACCCTTATCCTCACCAGCATTCATCACCTCAGCCACCTTTCTGACACTTGGAAACACTCAGAAGTCAGACCTCGCTTCAAGAAACCTTCCAATCAACCCCAGCGAACTCCAGAACTACTGCCCCATTTAACTGCTCCCTTTCCCCCACAAAGTCCTCCAGAAGCCCATCAACCAGGAGTTCACTGAACACCTGGAGAGAAACAAACTGCTTGACACCTCCCAATCCGATTTCCTTGCTAACCGCAGCACCGAGACCGACCTGATTGCCGCCACTGACATCATCTGAACCCTACTCGACAGAGGAGAATCAGCTGCCCTGATCCTCCTCGACCTTTCTGCAGCGTTCAACAGCATATTCCACCACAAACTTATCAAGAGACCCCACCACATCGGGATCTAGGGAGATGCCAACAGTTGGATCACATTATTCCTCATGGGACAAAGACAGAGAACCAGCCTCCCTTCACCTCAGAACCCAAAAGCATCATCTGAGGCATCCTTCAAGGTTCATACTTCAGCCTCACCCTCTTCAACACCTACCGGACACCTCTAGCCGACATCTTCAGAACCCACGACCTCAACATCATGTCCTATTCCAATGACATCCAGCTCATCCACTCACTCTCAGCAGACCCCTCCAACACGAAGTCCAACTTCCACAACTGCATGAAGAACATCACCGACTGGATGAAGACCAACTGTCTGAAGCTCAACACTGACAAGACCGAAGTGCTGATCTTTGGTAACAACACCTCTCCCTGGAATAACACCTGGTGGTCCACCAAACTTGGACCCACTACAACAGTGACAGAACACGCTTGCACCCTCAGCATCATTCGGGCAGCACGCTCACCTTGAAGCAAAAGATCAACGCAGGCTCCTCTGCTTGCTTCCACTCACTCCTCATGCTCCAAAGCGCCTTCAAATGGCTACACCTCGGCACAAGTAAAACCATCACTCAAGCCCTAGTCACCAGCCGGGTGGACTACGGCACTGCACTGCATACAGAAACCACCACCAAACTCATGAAGAGACTACAGACGATACAGAACTCAGCAACCAGACTCATCTTCAACATGCCCAAATGGACCCACATCACCCCACACCTCAGAAACATCCACTGGCTCCCTTGCCAATTGAAGATGTTGACACACATCTACAAAGTCCTCCATGGCCTAGGACCAGCATACATCAACCACCGCCTGAACTTCCACCAACCATCAAGAAACCTTTGTTCTGCCACCCTAGCTCAGACACCACGTATCTGCCGAAGCCACAGTGGAGGCCGTTGCTTCTCCTATCTCGCCTCCAAGCCCTGGAACGGCCTTCCCCTCCAACTACAGACATCACCCTTGCTGATGAATTTCAAGAAGGGTCTCAAGACCTGGCTTTCTGACTGAGCCCTGCAGCCCAGCACCTGGATACCCTCACAGTTGACAAGTAGCGCCATACAAATACAGATTGATTGAGTGATAAATCATATGAATAAAAGCCTCCGTTCATTCATGAAATGTACAAAGAAAAGCATAAAAGACATCAAAGTTTCCAATTTAAAAGAAAAATCTCTGTCTTATAAATAGAATAATAATCAATGGACGAATACATACAAGTTAATAAAGTGACTAGTGCCAAACCTATCAGAGATATATATTAGTCATCCGTACATTTATTCAAACGTTTATCTCGTCACAACGTTTCCTAATGGTTAAAGCTACTTTTTTAAAAATTAAACTAGCGTAACAAATCTCTAAAGTAGTAAAACTTTACAACAGTTCTAATCCCAGATGGTTATTTCTGATCTTTGAGCTATGCCATATTGGGGCCAAAAAACATTGATGTGGACCTTGATACAGAGGGCAGAACATAACACAGTGGTGTGCTTTGTTTTGTAATGTTATTGCATCTATATGGGGGTAAATCACAGTGCCAGTTTTTTTGCCACCTTAAGATTTACGATATTTAACCTGAAAAATGTTAGCAAATGCCACTGAAATTAATTTTCTACCCAGCACAAGTATGGCTCCAAACACCTGGTTGTTGATACCGGGGAGTATCACACAACTGTTTGTAGATCAACACCATCAATTCTTATTTCCTTACATCTCCCCAGGTACTGATTTTGAACAGACTCTTTATACTTTAAGTTGAACTCCTATGGATTTGTAAATTCTTCGACCATGAAAAGAAATGAGAAAATAAAGTTGCCATTGTAAATGGTGAACTTAAAGAGCGTACACAGCAAAATATTGCACAGTAGATACTTTGACAAAGGGCCAGTATTTTTATTGCATGTTTAAGAAAGCCTACTAGCACACGATTCAGTACTTTGTGTTAAAAAAAGTAGTAACTTCAACATGTTATAACACCAAAGAAAAACAAGCATTGGCATAGCCAATAGGTCTCGCCTTGGGACCTTATAAGTGTTTAGCCATGCAACAGTTGCGTAACTAAATACTTATAAGGTCCCAAAAGCGAGACCTATTGGCTATGCAAAGCGGCCCTGCGGCCGCGAAAGTGATCACGATCGCGATCACGATCAAACATCAAAGCGGCCGTGCGGCCGAAAGTGAAAGTAATCGCGGTAAAACGCGGCGCGCGCGCCCGCGCACATGCACTGTAGCTCTAGGCTGTCCTGGTAGCACTTTTTGGAGCCCTCTCAATAAGTCTTGCCAGACCAGCGCATGCGCTGGGTCAGGCGAGACCTAACAAATGAATACGCAAGAGTGACAACTGACTAGTATTGTCTTTATGACAAGCAAACTCAACTAAACAGAAGGCGCTTCATTAAAAAAATTAACAATTAAAATGTTAAATATTATTATTCCAGCAAAGTAAGCACATCAAAGGCAACACATTGGCTCTGAATTGCAAGCTGCTTGTCATTTTGCACCTGCAATTTTAAAGAAAAGCTAATCGATGCCCCATCACCAAAATTTGATAGGAACATAAATGGGACAATGTAACCTACCATCCACTAAATGCCAGAACCTTGATGGACAGCCTATACAAGCAATGGCAAACCATTAAGAAAAAACATATGAAAGTCAATTGATTAAGGGGGCTGCCCCAAATCCAAGTCTCTTTCCGTACCTCTTACTACACTATTTGAAGAACTGGTGGCACGAGGACTTTAGACAATTAGATCTGTATGTAGCCAAAAAACTAAACTAGGAACATGTTACTAGTCTCTCTTTAGTATACAGAACATGGCAGTCAGGGCAGCGCGTCATGTTAGTACACTAGCCTCAATGACTATGACCCATTTCAGGGCACAAGACCCATCTCAGAGAACCTGCATCGCCTTAGTACACCAGCTTTTATGCATAGACCCCACCTCAGCGTACAAAACCTATCACAGGGCATCCACATCATGTAAGTATACCGGTCTTGATCAACATGACCCATCTCACGGCTCTCGCATCATGTTAGCACACCGGCCTTTAAGAATGTGACCCATTTCTATCCCCACCATGAGGTAATACTCCATCCCCTATGAATTGACCCATATCAGAGTATCACCAACACATTAGCACAGAAATGTTTATACATGACCCATCACAGAAAACTCACATAACATTAGCCTTTACAAGTATGGCCGTCTCTGGCATTCGCATACGGTAGTACATCAGCCTTTATGAATATGACATCTCAGAGAACATGACGTCTCAGGGCACCTTCATCAGGTCACCCAACCAATATTACCCATCTCGAGACAGCCACACATTGAAAGCCCATCAGCCTTGAAGAATGTCACCCATCTTACCCTAACATGAGGTAATGCTCCCACCCTTATGAATAAGGCACATTAGAGAGCACATGACCTATGTTAGGGCACCCACATAAAGTAGTGCCCCCCTTCTTGACACCAGTATTCACAAAAATGACCCATGTTCAATATGCAAGAGCTAATCACTAACATCTGCTCAATCATTTATGACCATTGTTTTACAACTAGGAGGCAAATGCATAACTCATAAATAGTTGAACAGTTTCGGATGCACTATATGCTGAGATGCAGCGCGTGGTCGCTTTCGAAATTACTTAACAACAGTGAAATCAATCCAGATCGCCACATCCCCATGTTTCAATAGCATCAAACAATGCTTTAAACAGAACTTGAGGACAGTAGATAGGATGCGCACAATGCTCCGCACAGACCTCCATGGGTTCTAGCCAACTGTACACTCTTATCAGGCATTAAATGATACATCACTCCGCTCTCACCATTCTGGCCGCTATCCAATATGACTCATATTTAAACACTTAAAACACAACAAACTACAACAGCACTAAGCCACGCAGGGACGTAAACCTACGAATGAAAGCGTATTACTTTTTTAGTGAATCAGGCCCTATGTGTTTTATTAAACAAGGATTTTACACTGTGATGTTCTGGTCATACAGTTCTTTGTTTAGAAGGGCTATACACAGTATAATCTTTTCTTTATTAAACTGGGGGTATACACAATGGAAGTTCTGAGCACGCTCTACATTATTAAATAGGAGGCATAACCAATGTAAAGTTCTGAAAACATGTTGGTTAATTAACGTGCGCTATACATAATGATACATTCTGAAATCAAGTTGCTTTTTAAGTGATGAGCGTATACAAAGTACAGCTCTAGACACGTTGTGCATATAGACATTGGGTACCCCACATGAGTGCAAATATTATTACGGCTATTCAGTCAGAATTAAGAACCATAACTTACTAGTTCATCATGTTATTGATATAAAAATGATTGAACCATAAAAATGTTACTTTCCTAACATTCAAACTAATATTGTTTAATGGGTAATTTAGAAGTATGCACTACCTGGTGGTACTACTTCAGTGTTTGATTATCTGATTTATGCAAAATTGTTAGTTTGGGGTCACAGAATCATTGTATACAGTAATATTTCTAAAACAATGAAACAACTGACATAATTCGCAGTCATACCCACTTCCTCAAGACGTCATTTGTTCATTTTTAAGAGATTTCTGATGTGGTAAATCGACCGCTACTTTCTCCTAACGTTGCTGACTTTGCCAAACAAACTTCTGTCCTGGAAAGGGGAAATCTAAATAAATTCACCCTATGTCCTATTTCTACCTGGGGGGATGGCATGCCTTCAAAATAGATCCTCAGTAAAGGTTATTCCCACATTACAGTTTAACATCTGAGAGATGTTTATTTATGTTTGTAGTATTTCTCTCTCTATAACACAAATCCATAAGGTACTTTACACCTCGATCATATGATCCAAAAATTGGAAATTAATATAACCCATGCACGAGCTAAAACAGTACTACCAAGAACCAGATCATTTTCAAGAGAACATTGTATTTATGGAACAAGATTAGCTTAGATCTTATGATTGCAACAATGTTATGAATACGTAATTTCATGTGAATAAAATGAGGGTTTAGTTAGATGTTGTTTTCAGTTTTGAGTAAATAATAATATTTTCGTGAATTGTGTGTCACATAAATAGCTACATATAGATGTTTTTGAGGCAAACTCGAATGATCGCTAGTGCACATGTATGGGCCTCTATAGCACTGGGTCACTGCGCGTCCTGAAAACCCGGAATAATATACCCCTTAAAGCGGGACATAAGAAACAGTCAGTTTTGAACATATGGAACTTTACTAAATTGCAGGTACATACAATGTTATGTCAGTTCTGAACAATTCTTGCTTTATTAAAGTGGGGAATGCACAATGTTCAGCTGTGAACGCATAGTACTTTATGAAAGTGCGGTATACACAATGTTAAGTTTTAAACCAGTGGTGCTTAAAGTGTAGGTATGCACATGTGAAGTACTGAACATGCTGTCATTTCTTAAAGTCTGTGTGCGCACAACGTTAAATTCCATACATTTTATGCATTGTTAAAGTGGGGTATACTCAATGTCCAGTTCTGAACCAGTGATGCTTTATTGAAATCGGGTGTACACAATGTTAAGTTTTAACCAAGTGCTCCTTTACTGAAGTGCAGGTATGCACCCAGTCGCACCTGATGTTCTGAACATTCTGTAATTTCTTAAAGTCTGGGTGGGGACAACAATGTTAAGTTCTGTCAACACTGTGCTTTATTAAAGTGGGGTATGAACAGTGTTCAGTGCTGAACAAGTGATGCTTTATTAAAAGTGGGTACACACAATTTTAAGTTCTGGAAAAGTGGTGCATTACTAAAGTGCCGGTATACACAATGTCAGGTTTTGAACAAGTGGTACTTTACTAAAATATTTTCTTAAAATATGGGGGCGCACAATTGTGATACTGAGCTCATGATGCTGTAATGGTATGCCCAGTGCTAATTTCCGAACATATGGTGCTTTATTACAATTGTCATATGCTCAATATCAAGTGTTGCTCTACTAAAGTGGAGTTAAGGTCCTCGAGCCTGCGGACTAATCAGCAATTATTGGGCGGAATGACCGAGCCCAGTCAGAAGGAGGCCAAAATTAGGACTCTGGAATGAGACACTCGCTCTCAAACGCCCTACGCTAGCGCAAGAACATATTTTTCCATAGGGGCTCAGTGGTACTTTTGTGGCATCCTCGTGAAAGCTCCCAAAACATCCAGTGACATTTGCTGGCTTTAACATAGAGGCTTCCCCAGAAACACGGTGGTTGCTCTGCCAACCAAGATTAAGCAGCGGCGATTTTTGTAAGGGACACAATGCAGTGAAGTAGTGGCCCTCTCTGTGGGGGAGGGACCCTCTCAGAGCCAAGGAGCTCGGACGGGCAGGTAGGAGAGCGGCTGGAGCGCGCGTCTGGCTGCACCTAGCAGGGGGCGGGCCCAAGGCCTTGCGGTTCCTGTCACCTGGGGCTAGCTGCGCCGCCGTGCAGCCCGGCCCGACCGCATTTCCCGATCTAAAGCCCGTGCACTCCCAGTGTCCCGTTACCTGCTCTGCGGGCCCCCCTTGGACCCGGGTGTTGAGGGCGCCGTGCTGGGTCTGGCTGTCGTCGGCCGTGCGGTACACCAGGCGCAGCGGGATCACATCCTCGCGGTCCGAAAACCTGTCCGGGTCCCTCCTTCGCGTCCCTGCCAGCAAGGCGTCTCCTGCAGGGAGGCAAAGCCGGACGTTAGACATCCATCAGGGGCAGTGGGAGATCCACCCGCCCCCCGCGCGATGGGGCTACTAGGTCCAGCCTGGTCGCCGGGGGCCGCATCTCATCTCCGCGTCTGCCCGAGCCGAGGATGCTGCTGCGCCTCCCCAGCATCCCAGCGCGTTGCCCAGGCATCCCTCTGCAAGAAACCCGCGCCGCTGGAAAGCACGGCTGCTGCAGCACTGTAAACTTACCTGCCTGGAGGTACTGGCAGCTGGAGTAAACCAAGACCCCTAAAACACACAGCATCGTGATCCCGAAGCGTTGCGTCTGCATGGCTAGTGGTGCGCGCTGCTGGCGTCCAGCATCACCGAGGGCTCCACATGCCCCCGAAAAGGCGAGATTTCACGCTCTCGTGTGCCCGGAATCTCCCCCTAAACGTGCGCCTCCTCACTGCCGCCTCTGCTGCATTGTGTTCCACTGGTTTCCATTAGGATTCCTGTGCTTTTACTGCATTGGGTGGCTGGCTTGGGCTAAGTGAATTCAAGCACCTCCCTTCTCATCCACATGCAGAACCACATCCTAGAATACATCAATATCTAGCTCCCTGCAGAATCGCCCTACATGCCGAGAGACGGAGAGTGGAAGGCGCCTGGTGTGATGGGAAATGTAGTCGTGCAGCAACCTGCCTCAATTATCCTATTAGCACTTTGCAATAATAATATAAAAGAGAGCATTAACAATGGCACTAGGTCTCGCATTAGGGAGAGTTAGCGCTATTGGCTTGTAAATGACTATGTCTTTTACCCATGTGTTTTGGTTTGGAGTGGATGTATGTGGGTTGGATTGGAATTGTTAGTGGTGAAATTGTGTGGTGTGGAATGGGTTTGTGTAGTGGAATTATGTGGCATGGTATATAGGGGTGAGAGCTGCACAGATAGGAAGACAGAGAGGTATAGTTTGTGTATGAAGTGGTGAATGAAGTCCAGACAGAGGAGAATACAGTGTGTGAGAGAGAGAGAGAGAGAGAGAGAAAGGGAGAGCAGGCGACGGACGCATAAAGAGGGAGCGCTTGTGTACGCAGGGGACACCAAGGATAGGAGAAGAGCGTGGGATTGAGGGACAGAAACCTTGAAAAGGGACAGGGAAGAAACTGCTCAAAGACCTGAAGTCAAACACATGAGAGAGGTGGGAAGAGTGTGTGAGAGAGAATACAAGAGAGCGAGCGAAGGACTGGTTGCTCTTCTCAAAGAAACCTTATCAACTTCAAAGTAAGGCAGGTGTCCAGAGAGGCAATGAACACCCACCAGCTGACGGCGGGGTACAGAGGATGGGCACCAGACTGGGAAAAAAATATGGAAAGGTGTAGAAAAATAAGATTAGGATAAGGAAAGGCGTGGAGGAGAAAAAAGATGGCTCTAGTGAATAGAGATCGCAGAAAAAAATAAACACGGCATCACATGACAAGACTTGTGGGGCATGCCATGAGTGTTTGGCGGCGGGTTTTGGTCAGTGTTCAAGTCTAGTGAGACCAAAGCTGTTGAACTCATTGCTGTGGCACAGCATCTCGACCAAGCCTCGGGGCTCCTGCGCTCACTACAAGTGTCAGCTGCTGCTGAGCACAAATAGGAGAAGCTCAGCATGCTGGTCTCTCCCAAGCAGCAACCGAAAGGGGCTTTTTCCGAGGGATGGGTGAGATTTATCGGTGACGAAAAGGAAGATCTTCAAGATCGATTGGACAAGACACTGACACAACATACAGCAAACAGAGCATGCGCAGGAAGTGGCAACTATTGAAAACAAGTGAGCCCGGCAATGAAGAGTAACAAAAAGGATCGGTTCAAAGAAGTTGTGAAGGCCAGCACATCCTGTGGACTGTTTGCTGATCTGCACCTCCAGGAGAAGAGTGCAAGAGACAAGAAGAGGGTTCAAGATCCGTCACACTTGCCAAGGGATAAACTCATGCAAGAGGCCAATGTGAATATCACCGAGATCACTGCAATATCCCTAGCATCTTGCCCAGAATTTGATGGTGGTAACAAATCGGCGCTCTGCTCCCATCACATGTGCAGCATCCCTCATCCCAAGATGTGTGCTGTGGAAGAAAGGACCTGGAGGCCCCTTCAGCACATGTCCGGTCAGACACCTCTTTTGAATACAGTTCTGTGCAGATATTACCGGATCAAAGCACAAGGCAACACATTGAGTCTACCTATGAAGAGGACATGCCGAAGGCTAACAAATAGACCTTGTCCTGGTCAGGCAATATCAAGGAGCCCAGAGGGAATTTCCACAAAATTATTCATGATTCACCTACGAGCTACCCCTCCAACAAATAAATCAGGAGGAAGATGGCATGTTTGAGGGTTATACGGCGCACCCAAACTTCAGGCCAGGGGAGAAAAACAGGAGGAGCCTGGCTAGAATGAAAAGTGCAAGATCTGATCAAGATTCACTTACCAATATACTGAGCTGATTTGATTAAAGAGCCATCTAACGCAGAGCAGAAATGTCTGCGGAAAGTTGGGATTTCGTGTGACCTCATTCTCCTCCCTTGCGGCAGCCTGCTCGAGGCATGTAGATAAGAGCAGTGCTATTGTTGTCAAGGTTTTTCTCACGTGCTGCTGCGCGCGACTCACTTTTCCATGAGACGTTCGACTAGCTGTGGACGTTCATGGGCTCCATATTGGCATGTGCGTTTAGAAGCAATGGCAGTGTAAACATTTTAATGTAATCTGACTGAGCAAACTTGCCAGCTGTGATGTGAAGTAATGTCTGCAGACTATCCACCTCCTTTCCCTAAAGGCCAGTGATGATGGAAAAGAGATGTGCGAGCCAGTGGCAGCAGACAATGAGGCACAGAGCCTCATTGCTGGTAAAACCAGAGCAAAAGACACACAAATGGTGAACAGAATGCAGAACAAATCACATATTCGCCCCCAGTCAAGAGTTCTGGGTTAAATCCATTGTTCTTTTGCTCACCATGCCACACCTGTTTAGACCCATCCATATGCAAATCAATCTTGACCCTATGCCTCATGGGAACAGTCCAGCCCGAACTGCTAGGCCAGGTACTCCCTGCACCAGAAACTAGCATCCTGGGACCGATTTAGGTGTATCATCCCTCATCAACCAGGCTATCATGAATCCAGTGGCACGATGAGCCCGTGACCCACATCTGGGCATACCCAGCGCACTTCCGGCGAGAAAGCAAAAGACACAAAAATGATGGACGGAAGGCGGAACAAATCAAACATCCACCCTCAGTCGATAGATCTGGGTTGAATCCATTCCTCTTTTGTGCACCATGCCACCCCAGTTTAGACCCAGCCATATGCAAATCAGTCTTGACCCTGCTCCTTTTGGGAACTGTCCAGCCCGAACTGCCAACCCATATCTCTTTATCAGTCTGATAAGCTATCTGAAAGGAAGGTAGACGTAGACCTAAAGAGGAGGGGTTTCTAACCTAACTCCATGGATGAAGGGTGCGAGTGACTCGACTGCAGCAAGAACTCTCCAATCTGCAGCTCCATTGGTGCTTTCATGGTCAAGAACCACACCTAGGGGGAGATTTAATAAGATTTTATGCCGTGTTTACATCACAAAAGTGCTGCAAGTCAGCAAATTATTTTTTTCCAATTTAATACGTGAAAGTAAGGCAAAGCTGCACATAGCGCTGCTTTGCATTCCTTAGCGCCAAGGTGGCGTACCATGGGTGGTGCATGGGCATTCCTGTGCAACCACCCAAGGTTTCTGACACTAAACCCTATTTACTAAATAAAGTAGACGGGGTTTAGCATCAGAAAACTGTGCCCTTTTGAAGTGGGTGCAAGGAATGAGAAATGCGTTCATTTCTCCTTCCTTTTCCGACTTCGTGCGTGTGCTGCACTTTACAGCACACATACAAAGAGGGAAAAGGGTTAAAGTTAGGCTAAGCATGGTATTTTGTACTGGAAGGATAGCTTTCCAGTGCAAAACCTATGCTACACTCACAGAGACACCTTTGTACTATGGCACAAAGATGTCTCCGTGGCGCACCGCATCTGGGCTAGGGAAAGGAGAGGAGAGTGCCCTATTTCTGAAAATTTGGCGCTTTCCTCTTCTCCTCTTTTCGCACAGCACAGCATTTGCGGAAACAAGTGGTAATGAATAAGTGGTAAATCTGGCCCCTGTAAAAGTAATGTTAAGTGTGCAGTTTCAGACAGCAGATGCCCTAGCCATACAGTGGCAGCAAAACTAAACTACTGAAGGCTAAAAAACATAACAACTTGTGAACTGTCCTGTGTTGTGCAAGCCTGCATAAACGGTAGTGCCACATACACGCCGGAAACACACTTCCTGAACTTGACTCATATTAACATCAGTGGCGCAACAAAACTTACAGGGGACCCAACTGCAAATTGCATGGAGGGCTCACCCATGCTCCAGACCCAGTGAGATGCTCTCAGGCCCGTCTGTACACAGTGCTGGAGGGGGCCCCTGGACAGTGGCGTAGCTAGGGGGGGGGGGGGCAGTGGGGGCGGTCCTCCCCGGGCGGCACTATTTGGGGGGCGGACAAACGCATTCAGATAAGGCTCGGCTTGCTTTCGTGGACGTTCGGGGGACGGGCAGAGAAGGAATAGGACTCGGGCAATGTCCTCTTCTTTTTTGTGCTGGCAGCTGTCTCCCCCCCCCCCTCTTCCTATAATTCCCTCTCTTTCTGTCTTGCTCCTCACTTACTGAAAACCGTAATTTGAAGAAACGGTTCACAACCTCTCTTTCCTTCTTTCATTTAGTTGCTTCCCTGTGAAATGGATCCAAAAAAGAAAAACACTCTTGCGGGAAATGCCCTTTTTCTGACATTTTTCTATTTCAAAGTGCAGCGGGATGGAGAGAAATAGGTTTTAAATATGAAAAATAAATACATAACTAAATAAAGCAAGACAGAGTGGTTGCAAAGTGGCCAGATTGGTTTTATTCACATCCAAATACATCTGCCTCACTTTACAGAGTTTGCCAGTGAAGCGCTACTTTTGTTTTCTAGTCTTTCTTTGAACAGCATTGTTGTCCCCAGGTGGGAAAGTGTACCATTCCTGGAGGGACTGCAATACCTGGGTGGATTGGAAACCAAAATGTGTACCATGGTTCTGTGTTCATGGATGTGGTCTTTTTAAACCATACTGCTTACGTTTTGTAAGGATATAAGCAATGGACATTGAAACGGTTCCCTTCAGGGCCCTGTAGTCATGTCCTTAACTTTTCAGGTAAAACCACTCGCTAATTTCTGAATAGTGAGTGAGAGATCGTTAAGGTAACCATGTTGTTTCTGCTTACATTTCACATGCTTTACTAAATCTTGCATTCCCTATGAGTATTTCCTTTAACTTTTTTGTTTTAGGCAGCATATTACTCTTATCAAGTGCATAATTTGAATTGAGCCACATCCAAGTGTTTATAGCGGGCACAATTAGGTTGTTGCTGAAGGCAGTGCGAGTTTCTCTCAGTGGGGCAGTATGGTGTTCAGCGGGGGAGAGGATGTGGCACTATGGCCAGAGCTGTCGAATTTGGAACTGGGTTCAGCCTTCATGACCAGTCCACCAGACCACTCTACTAAGGGAGCATATTCCCATGCTAGACCTTATAAGGCCCCACTAGACCTTAGAAGGCTTGATGTCTTAGCACAAGCAAGTGTACCCTAGTGGTGTCAATTGTGAGTTAACCTTGAAGGCCTGTCCACCACAATCCATACTGAAGTTCATCTCCAGTCTTGCGGGCAGGCCTACGAAGTAGCACACCCTAGAGCAACAGTGATCCAGTCACTGTGATTCTGTCACTGAGGTCACATGAACCTTGAGCAGGTTAGGGCGGTGCGAACGGTGTGACCGCACTGGGTACCTATTTCGGGTGGGTGCGTAGTGTTTGCAAGTATATTAGCGTTTAAAAAAAACTTGCTGCCTCCTTCCTGGCCTCCAGCAATTTTCAGGAACAATAAAAATGTCATGATAACTTCAGTGATTATTGTTCTTCCTAGAGAGAGATCCGAGTTTTGTCTAGTGGAAGGGTTGACTCCTTGAAAGGTAGCACAGAGGGTTAATGTGCCTGCTGCAAAGAACATGTACCATGCAGATTACAAAATGCACTGCTTTAATGGGGGGACCATGATGAATGGTCACTTAATGTCAGCTGTAGATGATGGATCCCTGAACAGTGTCATGTATGTGCATGTTTGCATTGTGCTGAGGGGATTACCAGGTAATTGTTCACACAGCTCTCTGATGGATGTCACATGCGTTTTTTCTGAGTCCCCAGATAGATCATGCAGTCTGTGTGTTCTCTTTTGTACTGCCAGTCACCGGTGTATTTAACTGTGTAGCCTTGGACTGTGTCATGTATGTGCATGTAACTTGCATGATCGAGGTAACTATTAGCGGCGATACTACATGTCTTGGTCCTCTTTCAAGTGCTTGCCGTCCTTTTTCCCCAGCAACCCCCCCTCCAAGGGGCGGCAATCTGAGGGATAGCCCTGGGCGCCACAAGCTCTAGCTACGCCGGTGCCCCTGGATCTCGGGGAACCCCAACACCACGGGGGCTTTTGTTACACCACTGATTAACAGTCCTTGATTTAGAACTACAAGCAGTCTTGCCTTACAAACCGAGTTTTCCCTCCTCATCTCCCAGTTTTAAGGGTTTTATCTGAACGAGCACCAAGATATTGTGAAGTGCTTGTGTGTGATCAGTACACTAGCCACTTTAAGAAGCAAGGCTTTCAGCTCAGCCAGTGTTCTTCAAAAATTCCCAAAGCAAAAAGTTCAACAGACACCTTTCCTGGGTAAGATTACCGCTCACGCAACTTATGCATGCCTGTAACCTTAAGAGTAAAAGCATGGAAAAACTAGTCAGCGCATTTTTTAAAACATAAATATTTATGTCCACTAAGAAAGCATGATTACATTTTAAGTTGTTTAGATAGCTTATACTGAACACCTGATTCTTCTGCTATGTTTGCCAAGAATGGGTAAAGAGATCGAGGGAGCGTAGGATGGGCGGGGCTTGGATTCATACGAGTGCCAATGTCTATCCTGTCCAGGGCTGGCTTTAGCGCTGGTGGTGCCCTGTGCGATAATGTCTATTGGCGCCCCCCAATGACCACCTCTGCCATGGATTCCCTCACTAGCACCCTTTACCAGTCCCCATCAAGTCTCCATAACCACGGTCTCTCAGATTCATTTAGTTTTATAGTGCCACTCATACCAGTGTAAGGCGTCACAGCACTTTACATCACATACACATTGCACAATCATACATGTGTAAATAAGTGTATAGGAAACGTTACATCAGACAGGACTACAAGGTGTAGTGTAGGAGTGACATGTCATCTATACTGGTAGGCAATAATGTTGAGTCCTTATTCTGGAAAAGCACACATTCAGAATTTAAAACGTAACATTATTGTTAGGGGTTCTCTTTAATAATAAAAATTGTTTTCTACCCAAATGAACCCTTTTCACAAGCTTAGGATGATAAAAGACTGGGCAAAAAACATGTACCTCTAATATATACCTTACAGATTGCATGCAGCTCTTTGATGACAATTAGTAGCTCAATGTTCTATATGAGGATTTTGTCTTATAATCAACTGCGCTTTGTTATCTGCATAATACACGTTCTTCGCAGCAGGCATTTTAACCCTCTGAACTACCTTAGTATGAGTCAAAACTTCCCCAAGACAAACCGTCGGTCTCTTTCGAGAAAGAGGATTAATCACCAGAGTTATCTTGACATTTTAATTGATGTCTGAAAATTGCTGGAGGCCAGGAACACGGCAGCAGGTGCTTCTAAAATGTTAACATACATTTTCAAAAATGACGCCCCCCACCCCAAGTCAACGCCCGGTGCGGTGGCACCGATCGCACCGCCCTAGAGCCGGCCCTGATCCTGTCCAATGCGCTGCTGAACTAATTGACTTCCCAAATAGAAAACCCTAGACCAAACCTGGTGATAAACTTGAGGCACGGTTTCACTGCGGTGTGGAAACCGACTTAGAATGAGAACTACTGGGGAGTTAAACCTGCGAATTTTGATGCAGGAGAAGTGTTTAATTCTACTAATAAGACTGAGTGGTGTAATATGACAACCTATCATACCACTCAATTCATTAAGATATTTTTATATATTGTGTGCTTTTGGAGCTAATTGAATCTGGCGTAGTTTAAAAGAACGGTGTTTTGTTATTCCGATAAAAGGAGTTGAATAAAGACTATTCACACCAGCACCCGGGGATTTAAAGAAAATGCACTCAATACAGAAGAAATAAATGTCAACTGAGTATGGGCAAAGCAATTTCCTTGGTCTATTCAACTATTCAGCCACCCCCCCACTCTAAAAAGAAAGGTCTGGAAAGAAGTCAGCTGAGGAGGGCATCAGAGAAAGTGATGGCGGCAATAATTGCATGTTTGCTGCACACACCAAAACGTTATGGAGCAAACGAGAGCCAGCGCAGGTACATGTGGCCCCTGAAATAGCTTGGTTTGTTCCCTTACCTGGTGCCTTGGATGACCACCCACGTCTGGAGGCTGCCATGGCAGCAGCAGTACATTTAAGGCAGGAAGGCTGCATGTGTCCTGGGAAGCGTGCATTGAGCAGACCTGTGGTGTGTGAGACAGGCAGCGAGGAGGCGGGGTGCACAGCAGACGGGGCAGGGCGGCGTCTAGCAATGCATCTGAATTGTGGGGCAGGGCTTCACTTTCCTTCAACATAGAGAGACTACAGGAACAACTGCAGCCAAAAAATATTTAAACAGGTGGCTTCACTAGATCAGCTGCCGGTTGTACAGAGACAGGCGAGGTCGGGGGAGAAGCGGAGGCCTGCACTTGTGGCTGGTGAGCCTGTGACGCAAGATACCCTTCTCTAGCTCACTTTGAATTAAGGCAACAGGGGAAGGAGAGGGTGGGAGGAAAGATGCTGTCAAATACAGGAGCAGAAGGTGAACATGCACCCACAGTGTAACACAAGCAGGAAAGAAGAAAAAATAGCCCCCAAACAACAGATAAACAACCAAAGTGTAAAGATACCATACTTGGTCCCTGCTCCATGGGAGGAAATGAAAGAGAAAAAGGAGGGACAAAGAGGCAGTACTGACCACTAGCAATCAAGGATTTTTAAAGGACACTGAAACAAACAAATGATTGCAGGGGGGTTGCTTTAAGCCCACAAGGGAAGTATATACTAAAGTATCTACAAGTGGCCTAAAATGTTCTACCTAAAAAATTGTAACACTTCTTACTAGTGATGGGGCCCAATTTCCAATCCTAACTTTATTCAAAGGTGTCCGTCTGATGGTCTTTATTGCCTGCTAGGAAGTGTGGAGGGAAGAAAACAATTTACCAATTATACCTTTCCCCTCCCATCAATCTAAATAATTGCGGACTCCGAATTCAGATTTTTGTTAAATTATTACAAAGCCAGAAACAACAACAGAATATAGATACATCTCAAAATCAAGGTGTAAAGATACATGAAGACTAATACAGAGCCCAATCTACGAATATAGTTCATACGGCACAATCGGCAAAGAACAATAAATTCCAAAATCAGAACACAGCTGAGAATAGACACTGCATCCAAATCCTTTTTCATATGTATTTCCGAATTACAAGATAATCTGTCCCTACTCTACTTCTAAAGTGGCATCCCTTCCTAATTTCCCAGAAGAATTTCCCAAAGGGTGTCAGCACGTGTTGACTTCCTAAGAAGTGCACTCACGTCAAATGGGCCAAGTAGCGTAAAGCCACAGAGCTCGTTCTAAGATGCTCTTCTTCCTCAGTCAAAAGCAGAAATCTCACAAATCTGTACCTAATACAAAAAGACAAAGTTACACCCCTAACGGGTCACATGGTACATTATTCCGTGGACACCTTCTTGAGTAACTTTCCACAAAGTCCAATTAATTTCACAGCCTTGTCCGCCGACCTTGGTTCCCAAGTTTCACCAGACATGGAAGGTGTCCTCCCGTCCCTTTCTCCGAGCTCTTCAAAGGCATTCCGTTCCTCCCATGTATCTCCTTAATTCTAAAATAACAAGGTTAAATTCCTGCACCTGCAGTAGGGGTGAAAAGAAAACTTTCTACATGCATAAACTTTAATTAGCTCCTGACCTAAGAGCAAACGAAGAGAAATGAAACCTTTAAGAAAAACAAAAGTTAGTCCTACAATTCTGGCTAACATAAGAACGTCCTTTAATATGCACTCGTTATACAGGCCTTTATATGAATCTGTTAGAACTGGGGGTCTCTAGTTGGCTGAGGTAGGTACCTTAGTCCAAATAGGGACCCTTGCTTCTAGTCAGGGAAAGGAGGGACACACTCAGATAGTCCCTGCTCACCCCCGGTAGCTTGGCACGAGCAGCCAGGCTGATCTCCAAGGTAATGTGTAAAGTATTTGCAATCAGACTCCCAGTAACACAGTGATAACACCACAAATGGACACCACACAGGTTTTATAAAAACAGCGGTATCTTTATCAAAAAGGAATAGGATGAGGCCAAACGATAGAAATCCAACATATGCGTAATATTTCACTTTGCCGGTTATTAAGCCAACAATTCACTTGTAGGTTCTTCCGGTATTAATGAGCAGTTTGCGATGATCTAATGCAGTCCTAATGCAATGCTATGCAGTTTGTAATGCAGTTCGTAACATAGAAATAAGACAGTCCTTAATGCAAGAATAATGCAAGTCCTAATGCAAGAATAATGCGGTACGTAATGCAAAAATAAGGCAGTTCGTAATGCAAGAATCAGGCAGTTCGTAATTAACCCTGGGCGTAGTGGGCATAGTGGGGCTACGTGGAGCATCGCGTAGTGTGGCCAAATCTACGCACACTCGCGTGCTCCGCGTAGCCCCACTATGCGCCGCCCGCCTTCATTTTAAAATAAGTTAAACTATGTTAAAAATAAGATAAAATGCCTTACCTGCGATGCGGCGTCCCGGGGCTCCCTCTTCCACATTGACGGCAACTTCTTTTCACAAATGCGCATGCGCGGACGCCCACGCATGCGCATTTCTCGCGAGAATATGGTCATATGCTGTGTCTAGAGTTACTGTGGGCACAAAATACTTTTACATCCTGTCTTACTCTTATAATAATCATACTTGTTTAAATATTTTAGTACAGGAACTTCAGGGAGTACTACATAATAATTAGAGAAATAGTACTCAAAATGAGCTTTACCATAAAAAATACTCAACAGCACGCTACACGTGATGCAATAAGTCAGGGGTAGGTGATGCTACCTAATACCCTCCTCTACTGATGTTGGCAACTGCATAGACACATAGCAATCCTTTGCTTCCATCGCGTCCACATACACGTACAACAATCTTGCATAAGCATTCAGAGTAAAGTCACCTTTAGACACGTACTGCTAAGAGATTCAAGAGCCAGCTAATTGCTTAATGCGGCTCTTGAGCCTCTTCGCAGTCCCTGGCGGGTATGTTTCTTATCTGGCGCCTATCCGCCCATCAGTTACGGTTCAACACCTTGGTTTGATGTCTTCCTTTATTAATAGACACGGCAGGCTTTTCCTTCTACCCTATGCCCCCACCACTTATACTTGCACCATTGTACAGTGACTGCAGTATGTTCTCTTGGCTACTCTTTACAATAATGGTTACTCATACAACAGCGATATCGCGTGTGCTTTTTACTTTAGGAACACGATCATCAGTCATGAATCTCTGGTAAGCGTTATACCATACAACATGGCAGTTTACCTCTATGTATTTTCTTTACTAAATCTATTACTCTGGGATTCTGTTATTTCAGTACATGTCTATTTATCTTGCCTATGTTCTCTCTCATGTAACACCTGCAATTTTCATCCTGGATCGCAGGGATGTGATGCTGCTAATATGACTTTTACTGCTCGACTCCAACATTTGTAATTTGCGAAGTTCTCTCCGTGTCAGTTACCATTTGTGACTACAGTGAGACATTATAATATGGTTACGCTTCAATGTATCCTTATCCCTCTAAGACCTGCACACTTTTGAATGTGCTCAATAACCTTGGATTATGACATCATCCTCTGACCTACACAGATGCATAATTGTATATTTTCGTAGATGATTTGATCATGATGATGACGCCTAAACTGTCTACATCATTGGGTCTCGTGATTAAGGGATGAAATGTGGAATTATGAAACATGAATAACTTACTGTGATTTTTTCCCTCCTTTCTTGTGCCTTACTTTTTCCTATGTTTTCCTCCTTTCTCTTTCCTACCCTTCTCTCTACCTCTTTCCTGTCTCCCTCTCCTTACTACCACTTCGTTACGACATATCCCTACTTTTTCCGTCTTCACTATTTTGTTTCTATGTGTCCTTATCCCTCCATGACCTGTACACTTTTGAATGTGCTCAATAACCATGAATTATGACATTTTCCTAGACATATGCCTAATTGTAAATTCTTGAACATGAATTGATCATGATGATGATGCCTAACTTGTTTACATTATTGGGTCTCGTGATTACGGGATAAAATGTTGAATTACGAAACATGATTAATTTCCTGTGATACTTTTCCCTTCCTTCTTGTGCATTACTTTTTCCTCCCTTCTCCTCCTTTCTTGTGCTCTATCCCCCACCCTTCAACGTCTCTCTTCTATTCTTCCCCCTCCCTTTTTCATGTCTCCCTCCCCTTACTACCACTTTAATTACGACATATCCTCACTGTTCCCCCTTATTCGAATTGTTCATTCACATTTTAACTGTCCCCGCACCTAACCTTTCCTCAACCCATCTTCTTATGATATCTCTGTACCTGTTAAGCCTTGGAAAAGCCCTCGGCCGATGGGCCACAACGGGCGAAATACGTGTCAGCTTTTTTTGTTTTATGCATGAGAATATGAATAAACACAACACGTTTGAAACCTACTAATGGACTATTGGAAATTATTCCTCCTATAAAACACAAATTAAGAAGGCCCAGTCCTATGCCAACTTTCTAGACTTGTAACCTATAATGGCTCTTGGGTGTTGCCTTTTGTGAGGCACGTGTCACCACTAAGATTGGGCCCTGACAACTGCAGCAGAAAAGCCCAGATATCTCCACCCATGTCAGTAACTTCCATTGTAATTCAGTTCTCAGATTTAGTGCAGGAATGAAACAACAAAACCTCTCCACTTCTCCTCAAGAGTTTGCACACAAAGTTCTTATTAGATTCCCTTTGGATGTCTAGAATTCTTCTGTATTCATTTTGACAATGATAGTCTATAGTTCATGAATCGCCATCCTTATCCCTCTTTCTTCTTCTACTGATAAGTCCCTAAATGTATTCTTCATCCACTCGGGCCTAGGTTATCTTCTTTGCAGTGTAATGTTCATATACTTTCTTGTCATTTATTCCGTTCAGTTTTCATCATAGATTATATCAGTGCCCAGAGCATCAACAACTAGTTCCAAGATTTCCATCCGAAACGCTACCAGTTCTTAGGCTGAAGGCTGGCGGCCAAATGTTGTGAATGTAAGTTGATTTAGGATCAGGAGTCTCAATCCACTCAGCCTTGTATTTGTATTTGTAAGGAGATTTATATAGCGCATGTATACCGACAGGTCTCTTAGCGCTGACAGAAGGAGATTTGCAAAGTTAGCCCGATAAAGACAGTCCTGGTCATAGGGAACTTAGAAGCTGTCTCTAAAAAGCAGCGTTTTCAGTATCTTTCGAAAGGGGAGTAAGCCTGGTTCTTTCCGTACGACGTCCGGCAGTTGATTCCAAAGGCGAGGCAAGATCACCGAGAAAGCTCGCCCGCCCTTGGACGCCAAGTTGCTTCGGGGACAGACCAGATGAAAAGCGTCTGTAGAACGAAGTAGGCGTCCCGGAATATACCTGGCCAAACGATCCCTAATATAGCTGGGAGCGTGACCATAGAGGGACTTGTGGGCGATACAAAGGGCCTTGAATTCAGCGCGTTGTCTAACGGGCAGCCAGTGCAGCTTTAGAAGCAGAGGTGAGGCATGAGACCTTCGAGGAAGGCTAAAGACTAACCTAGCAGCATCGTTCTGTGCCACCTGGAGCCGGTTAGTGAGTTTCTGCGGGAGACCTAGGTACAGCGCATTTCCATAGTCAAGGCGAGATAGAATAGTAGCCGAGACTATGGTTTTCATGGTAGAAGTGGACAGAATGGGGGCCAGTTTCCTCAATTGCCTCATAATACCCGAGCAAGTGCCCACCACAGAGGAGACTTGATGGCTTAGTGAGAGTTCTGCATCAATCTTGATTCCCAAGCTTTTCACAACTGGGGATGGGCATGGAGGAGTCCCAAGTTCTTTGGGCCAGAACAGGCCACCCCAGGAGTTGTTAATAGTTGGGATGACGAGGACCTCCGTTTTATCCGGGTTAATTTTCAGAGAGTTAGCAGTCATCCAGCTAGTTGTGAATCTTAAAATGTTTTGAGCCGTCTCCTGGGCCTGAGCTGAATTGTCAATCCTCAAAATGAGCTGTGTGTCGTCAGCATAATTAAAAACACGACAGTCAAGATTGGATAAGGCGGCCACTAAAGATTGCAGATAGATGTTGAAGAGCAGCGGGGATAACGCAGAGCCCTGTGGAACTCCGCATGGAATGACACCTTTCTTAGAGGAACGGTCGCCAAGCTGCACCCTTTGCGAGCGACCCGAGAGGAAAGATTTTAACCAGTCCAGGGCCGAGCCCCTGAGTCCCAGGTCCAACAGACGGCTCAGCAGGATGGAATGACTGACCGTATCAAATGCTGCAGAGAGGTCCAATAGCACAAGTGCGCTCGGCTCTCTCTTATCAGCATTCAATCTAAGGTCGTCGAGGACGGACAGCATGACTAACTCCGTACTATGGTATGCTCTAAAACCTGCCTGACGAGGATGTAGAATCTTAAATGTGTCCAAAAAGCCAGAAAGGTGTTTTAGGACATGTTGCTCCATTACTTTAGCCAGAAAGGGGAGCTGTGAAATAGGCCTATAATTTTTCAAATCAGCCTTATCAGCTCCTGGCTTTTTCAATAGAGGGATAACTCGAGCCTCCTTCAGATTACTTGGCACCTGACCCGTGGCTAGGGAGAAGTTAAGGAGCAAGAGAATCTGTCCTTCCAGGATTGGGCGAGCCAACAGGAAGATCCTCAGAGGGCAGGGATCGGCCGGTGAGCCGGATTTGATCTTGTTTATCAAGAAGGCCAGCGCTTCTGAGTCCAGCGGCGGGAATTGTGCAAGAAATTGGGCTGGTGAAGTTTGAGACGACACCAGTCCTTGACTAGCATCCGTTGCAGGAAGGCTATTGATCTCAAGTAAAATATTCATCACTTTCTGCAAAAAGAAGGACTGCAGGGTGTCGACATCGAAGGGTATTTGAGACGAGGGCACATCAACCTTACTGCTGAGTTCTTTTAGGATCTTAAAGGTTTCCTTTTGCTTATTAGGTGCCTCAGAAATCCGAGCCTCATAATATTCAGCTTTCCTTGAAGTAATAGCTCTCTTATAGAGGGCCAAAGCAGCTTTATAGAGGATCAGGTCAGAGGCCTTATAGGCTCTTCTCCACTGTCTTTCTACTTTACGTAGGCTCTGTCTATGTATTCGTAAAGCCTCGTTAAACCAGGGGGCCCCTTTGTTTTTAGGCTTGACTCTTTCCCTGCGTACCGGTGCCAGATGGTCAATGGCCAGGAGGAGAGTATCACTAAGAGACTGGCTGATTAGGTCAATATTAGTATAACCCTCCTCAGGCCTGTACGTGGGGAGTCTATGGAGGAAGTTAGTAAGGTTATCCGACTCGATCTTGTGCCAGCTTCGCACTCTCCTCCACTCTGGAGGTGGGCGGGTGGAGGGACCGCCCAGAGGGACCCAGCAAGAAATAAGGAAGTGATCCGACCAGACACATGGGAGACATTTTAAAAGTCTATCTTGCTGGCTGGTAGACCAAACCAAATCAAGGGTGTGTCCCTTGACGTGAGTAGGGCCATTAACCAACTGATGGAACCCCAAGTTAGCCATAGTCGTATCGAGCTGACAAGCCTGAGAATCACGTGGATTGCTGTCCCAGTGGAAATTAAAATCGCCCACAACCATGAGTCTTTGATAGCGTGTACTAAGATCTGATAAGGTTTCGCTAAAGTGATCGCAGAACCCTGGTGAGGCGTCCGGAGGGCGATAAACTGTTAGCAATACAAAGCAAGAGGAGTCAGACGTAAACTTAACTCCTAGGAGCTCCGACTTATCCAGGCTTTCTGATAATATTTTGGTGGCCTTTAGACTAGATTTGAAGAAAGTCGCCACCCCCCCACCTCTTCTATCATCCTGCCTGTTGTGCCAACAGACATCAAAATCATCTGGCAGGGAGGAAATGAGGTCGGGGACAGATGCCTCCCCCATCCAAGTTTCTGTCAGTGATAAGATATCAATATCGCCATCTTGAAGGAGGGTGAAAATTTCAAGACGGTGTTTGTTTAAAGATCTTGTATTCAAGAGAGCCACTGTCAGGCCCGGCGATTTCACTGAACTAGATACAGGGAAGACTGGGGGAGCGTCAGCGTAGGTGGGAATCACAGCGGGAGTCCTAGAGATGTTTTCCTTTCCCAAAATTGACAGAGTATGGGGTTTGAACGGAAAGGCCAATGTGGCAAAGGACATCAACTCGGCAGACGAATACCTCAGCATTTGGCCAGGGTTTATGGCCCCTGGTCCCGGCAGGGCGCGGACGGGCGCAGACGGGCTTGCCTTAGGCGCGCCTTCGGCGCGCCCGCGGCGCGCCCGCTGCGCGCGTCCGCTGCACGTTCGCTCCAGCGCACTAAAGTACCGTCCCCTACCGCCCTCCAACCAATCAGCTCTGCTGTGCAGCAGCTGCTAACTCCCTCCCTCTTGGCACTAGACTGCGCTTAGGGCGGAAGTGGGGAGCCCACCAGAAGTAGGTCAAAGACGTGAATTTTTAAAAACAAGCGTGACTTTAACACAGGTTTTAAACAAATTTAAAATGCAATTATCATATGCAGACAGATACTTAAGCGCTGCTTTTGCCGCGACACATGAGGCAGGACTACCAGAGGGCTATCAATGCCCCTCTCGCTTCGTCCGCTGCGCGTTCGCTCCAGCGCACTAAAGTACCGTCCCCTACCGCCCTCCAACCAATCAGCTCTGCTGTGCAGCAACTGCTAACTCCCTCCCTCTTGGCACTAGACTGCGCTTAGGGCGGAAGTGGGGAGCCCACCGGAAGTAGGTCAAAGACGTGAATTTTTAAAAACAAGCGTGACTTTAACACAGGTTTTAAACAAATTTAAAATGCAATTATCATATGCAGACAGATACTTAAGCGCTGCTTTTGCCGCGACACATGAGGCAGGACTACCAGAGGGCTATCAATGCCCCTCTCGCTTCGTCCGCTGCGCGTTCGCTCCAGCGCACTAAAGTACCGTCCCCTACCGCCCTCCAACCAATCAGCTCTGCTGTGCAGCAGCTGCTAACTCCCTCCCTCTTGGCACTAGACTGCGCTTAGGGCGGAAGTGGGGAGCCCACCGGAAGTAGGTCAAAGACGTGAATTTTTAAAAACAAGCGTGACTTTAACACAGGTTTTAGGTTTAAAGCATTTTTATTAAGACAAAACAAAACATGGGGGAGGGGGATAGGAGGTTAGGGTTACATACAATACAGTAAAAGAAAAAGGTGCAACTCAGGAGGGTTGGCGAAGGGTAGTTCGGTGGTCCAGAGGAAAAGCACAGTAAATGAAGGCAAAAAATACAATCTATTGAATCCCCGCGTGCATATCCAACACCCCAAATCTGAGCAATGAAAGCCAATAGCAACTCAACAAAGCACAATCCAAACCCCCCCATCCCCCATCCCCCATCCCCCATCCCCCCAATAAAGGGAAAAGAAAAGAAACAATACCCCAACTCCCCCGTCCAATGGCTCCGCACTAGGTTTATCCGCCCCAAAAAGCCCGCATTCCCCCCCCGGAGGATCCCCTCTCACATTTAGTCTAGTCCGCCGGGATCACCGGTGGCGTCAGCCTAAGAAGCCTAAGATACCTCGGGCAGGTGAGCTCCCGGAATTCGGTGGACAGCAGCGCTAGGAAGGGTTGCCACAGCTCTTCAAATTGGTCTATCTCCCCCGCCACCGTAAGCGACAACTTCTCCATTCCCAGCACATGCCAGAGCCTATGCAACCAACCCGTAATGGAGGGAACCGTGGTGGTGCGCCAGTGGATAAGGATGTTCTGGACTGCAGACCCCAGCGCAATCGCGATCTGCCTACCCCTGCGGGACTTCAGTGGGTACATTAGGTCATTGGGGAGGCCCAGCAAGACATACGCCGGAAAGCGCGGCAGCTCTATCTCAAAGTGCTTATCCACCTCGTCCAAAACTTCCTTCCAGTAAGCGGTCAGCACGGGGCAATCCCAAAGAATGTGTGAGAGGGTACCCTCCCGCCCGCAGCCCCGCCAGCACCCCCTGTCAGTGTGTCTATGCATTTCATACAGTCTCTCCGGGGTGTAGTACCAATAAGTGGACACCTTAGTAAAGGTCTCCGTAAGGCCCGTATGATAAGCAGAGTGCTGCGCCCGATACGCAATTTTGTCCCATTCCTTGTGGCTGAGTGTCCTACCCAATTCTCTGTGCCAGCGCTCCCTCCCTGGGTTATAATAGTGAAACGGCGGGGGTTGTAGGAACTTGTACAAATCGGTAATTAGCTTAGCATCGGAGGTCCGGGTAACCAACCACCTCTCATACGGTGTAATTTGACGAGCAGCGGTGTCACGCACCTGGGGCTGGAGGGCCCAATGCCGAACCTGCATGTAGCGCAATCTGTCCAGCTCCGTCAGGCCGAATTCCCGCCGAAGTTGCTGAAAAGGAATCGCGCCCTCCGGTCCATAGATCTGGAAGAGCACCCTGCAGCCCGCGTGCACCCAATGGGAAAAAGCTCCCGGCTCCATCCCTGGGGAGAAGTCCGGGTTACCCACTATGGGTGTGAACGGCGAAGGGAAGGTGGTAAGGCCCCGAACCTCGCAGACTGCATCCCACACCCTCAGGGGGACCCGCGTAACAAAAGAGGCGTACAGGTTAGGGGGGCGATGCGCGCGGCGCAAGAATGGAACCTCTTGTAAGGTGCGGCCCGCCACTGCCTGGTCTTGAAAAAGCCAGTGTTTGTCGGACTCCCACCTGCTCCACTCCACCAGATATCGCAGCTGCGCCGCCTGAAAGTACTTACGAAGGTCCGGGATACCGAGACCCCCCCCCTCCGGGGCAAGCGTGGAGAGGACCCTCTTCATCTGCGGCTTTCGGCCCTGCCAGACAAAGCGGGAGATGTCAGCCTGCGTTTGTCGTATCCAGCCCACCGGGGGCTGGAGAGGTAGGGCCCGAAAAAGATACAGTATCTGGGGCAACACCGTCATCTTAACCGCCGCGATTCGCCCCAACCAGGACAGTAGGCCCTTGCTCCAGCGGCCAAGCTCCTCCTTGATCTTCCTGCTGAGGGAGGTATAATTGGCCGCAACCATCTCCGGTAATGTGGGCGCCAGCAGAATCCCCAGGTATGGCCCCGTGGACGAGGACCACTGCATGGGGAAGAGCCGCTGAAGGTCCCTCCTGGTATCCGCAACCAGGGACACATCCAATGCCACCGATTTGCTCATATTCATTTTGAAGCCGGCCACACGTGCAAAGGCGTCCAGTTCCTGGATGCAAGCAGGCAGCGACCTCCTAGGGTCGTCCAAGGTCAACAGGACATCGTCCGCATAGAGGCTAACCGTGTGGACATACTGGCCCATCTGGACCCCAATAGCATCCGGGTTGTTGCGAATCCTCTGAGCAAACGGCTCCATGTAGAGGGCAAACAGAAGCGTCGAGAGGGGGCAGCCCTGCCTCGTGCCGCGTTCGATAGCAAATCCACCGGAGCTACACCCATTGACCCGCACCGACGCTGAAGGATGCTTATAACAGTTAAATACCATGGTGCGGAACTTATCACCGATTCCCAGTTTCCTGAGAACCAGCTCGAGATATGGCCAATGAACTCTGTCGAAGGCCTTCTCCGCATCAACGGACAGCAGCATCCGCTCCCCCGGGATCCGCGAGGCCTTCTCCAGAACATGCGTCACCCGCTTGGTATTGTCAACCGTCTGTCTGCCGGGTACAAAGCCAGCCTGGTCTGCCTCCACCAGTCCGGGGAGGTGCGGGCCCAGCCTGGACGCTAGAATCCCCGTATACAACTTGAGGTCGACATTTAAAAGCGAAATGGGCCGATACGAACCACAGAAGGCCCGGTCTTTCCCAGGTTTCGGGATTACGGAGACCGTCGCATTCAAGAGATCCGGTGGGATGGCTCCCGGTTCGGAGAAGGAATTAAATAGCCGAGCAAGGACAGGGGCCACAGCCGTGCAAAAAACCTTATAAAACAGAGACGTGTACCCGTCTGGACCCGGGGCCTTACCATGCTTCAGCCGCGCTATAGCGGAAATCACTTCCTCAACATGAATATCCCGCTCCAGATGGTCCGCCTGAGCAGGATCCAGCACCGGCAGGGCCACTGACTCCAAATAGTCTTCGGCGTCCCGCGGCGAGGAGGGCTCCTCAGCATACAGCGCCTCGTAGAAGCTGCGGAAAGATTCCGCTACCTCTGCGTCCCCAGAAACGACCACCCCGTCCGTACCCACCAGTTCCTTCACGACGCTACGCTGCCGCGTGACCCGGAGCCGGTGCGCCAGGAGCTTACCACATTTGTCCCCCCCAGTGTAGAAGGCATGCTTCAAGCGCAAGGCGGCATACTCCGCCCTATCAAGATCCAGTGCCGACAGGAGTTTCCTCGCAGCCTTCAACTGCCTCCACACCCTTGGAGCCCCCGTACGACGGTGGACCTGCTCAAGCTCCCGGACCTGAACGGTCAGCTCGTCCCTTTTCCGTTGCCGCTCCCTATTTTCGGCTGAGGAGATGGAAATAAATTCCCCCCGGAGGACTGCCTTCAATGCCGCCCACTGTGTCGCTTGTGAAGTGTCGGTGTTGCTATTGTGAGTTAAGTAATCCTGTATGACCTCCCCAATGCGTGTCACTACAGACTTTTTGTGTAAAAGGGTATCCCGAAGGCGCCACACCCCCCTAGCGGGAGAGGCCGCCGGCCACTTGAAAACGCCGTCGACTGGTGCATGGTCAGACAGGGTCAGGACCCCAATGTCTGCCGCTGTGGCGGCGGCGCGCATCGGTCCACTCACCAGAAGATAGTCCAGCCGTGAGTAGGTTCGGTGTGCGTGTGAAAAGTAAGAGTAGTCCCTATCAGTGGGGTGCATGGAGCGCCAAAGGTCGTGTAAGTCCATTTCCGCAATCTGGGCCTTCACAGCCTGGGACAGTTCCCCCGTCTGCGGGGAGCGCTGCGCCGACCTGTCCATCACAGAATCGAAGACAATATTAAGATCTCCCCCCAAGATGACATGGCGGTCGGGAGAAGCAGTGACATCCACCAACACGGAGTCCAAGAAACGCTCTTGGTGGTCATTTGGGCTATAAACGGAGCCGACCGTGAACGTTATGCCTCCTAAGCGCATGCGATACGCAAGAAGCCTCCCCTTCTGTTCAGCATACTTATACAAAACCTCCCCCCTAAAGGAGCTCGCTAGAAGAATGGCTACCCCCGCAGTCTTGTTCGCTGCCGAGGAGAAAAACTGGGTGGGGAACTTAGCAGAGCGCAGCCTATGGCAATCCCGGGACAGTAAGTGGGTCTCCTGCAAGAGGCAGATGTCCGCCTGCGTCCCCTCCAGCAAAGATAAGATCGCTCTGCGCTTCACAGGGTTATTCAGACCCTTAACATTAAGGGTCACTACCTTTAGGGCCGACATTCCTCCCGGGGATCAGGAACGCTGTGCAATGGGCAAGGGATCAGCGGGTGGGGCGCGCGGGGCAGTTGCGCGGGACAAGCCAAAACAGACCAAGCGAGGGCACGGACGACATCGGACGGGACTTCCCCAACCCCAGAACAACCCCTACACCCACCCAAAACACAACCATGGCAACTAGCCAAATGCAAACTTAAACACCCCATTGTCCCAGTCAAGCCCCAAACGGGCAAGTCCGTAGGAAAAAGCAAAGTGGACGTTCAGCCACTCACCTCCATCCGCTCCCTCCCGACCCCCCCGCCCCATACCCAGCATTAAAGAAGCTGAGAGCATCTCCCCCCGGAGTGAGTGTTAGGCCGTCATGGCCACGCCGGTGGAGCCGGCCGAGTCCCTGGCCGCCGCCCTCAAAGCGTCGGCCATGTCCGCCCTGATAGTAGGGGAATCGGGACGCCCTGCGCTGGCCGCCGATTGTCTCCTTGTTGACCTCCGCCCGCTCCGTCTCTCTGAGCGCCTCCACGACGGTGTAGCCCCTTCCTCCTCCGCCGCCGTAAGCCCCAGGACCCCACAAATGTCCTGCAAGGAGCGTAGCTGATGCAGCACCCCATTCCACCGGAAAATCAGGCGGAAGGGATGTCCCCAAGAGTACGGCGTCTCATGTTCGCGCAGAAAGTCAGTGGCAATCCTGAAGGACCTGCGTTTCTGCAGCGTGATGGCGGATAGGTCCTGATAAAGCGCTACAGGCCGCTCCCGGAAAGTCAGGGGCTGTTTCCTGCGGGCCTCAGACATGATGCGTTCCTTCAGCGGGAAGTCGGGCAGGAAAGCCAAAATGTCCGGTGGGGGTGCCGATGACTGGCGCTGCCGGCCAACCCTGTGTGCCCTATCAATGCGAATAGGGAAGTCTGCAGCTTCCCCCAGGATCTCCCGGAACAGGTCTTGCAGATAGCCCTCCAAGTCGGTCCCTTCGTCCGTGGACGGCACACCACGCACTCGGATGTTGTTCCTCCGTGACCTGTTCTCAAGGTCCTCAGAGTGGGCCTGGAGCTCAACACACTGCTCCCGGAGGCGGAGAACGTCCTGTTGAAGATGGACTATCTCCTCGTCCCGACGTTGGGACTCCGTCTCCACCGTCTCAACTCGCTCGCCAAGGCCCTCCACTTCTCTACGCACTTCCCGGACCTCGCTGGCCACTTCCCGCTTCAGCGTCTGGAAGTCCTCTTTGAGGGAGCTAAACAGTTCTTCCATAAAGGACCTCGTGACCGGTGGCTCCCCCCCAGTCACATCCGCCGAGGCCCGGGAAGACCCCGGCGAGGGTTGTGTTCTGTCCCTCAGTTGCTGGGCCCTGCCAAGCATGTCCGGCAGGGTGCGGTCCCCCTTCCTCGAGCCGCCTCTTCCAGTCATCGCAAACGCTGCAGTCGATGAGTGGGCACAGGTCCAGCCGCCTCAGGAATGCCCAGCCGCTGGCAAGCGCTCGACGTGGGGATCCCCCTGCAAGCAGAGTCGCTGCGTCGCAGGCGACAAGATGGTGGTGCAGTCCGGGCACCGCCAGCCGCGGGCGCCCATCCGAGACAGCAATGGAAAGCTATGGTAGGGGGCTCCTCATCAGCACGTCCCTCAGAGAGTCAGCCCAGCAGCGGTGGCGGGCACATACATCCGCCAGCAAAGGCTCCGGTGAAGGCCAACAACATCGATCCCTCGGGGACAAAATGGCGGCAGGGCGGGGCAGGGCAGAACGGCCAGGCCCGGCGACACCACCGGGGCCCCCTATAAACACAGCAATCTGAGAAGTTCCACAGCCGGTTTCACTCTGTCACACACAAGGGCCCAGATAGTCCGACCCCAACAGTGAGTCCGCCATACTTCGGCCAAGGGGCCGGGGCCCACACAGTGCGGGGCGTCGCCGACACAAGTCTGAGCGCCAAAGCACACGTCCAAAGTCCTCCACGCCGCCGGGTCCCAGCCCGCAAAGCTCCTTTATCCTCCGTCGAGCGACGGGTCAGACTTCCTCCAGATCGTCAGCTTTCAGCACCAGGCCCAGCCGAGGCGCCCGGACAGCACTCCGATGCGTTCCACCACCCAGGCCCTCCGTCACTCCTCGAACTTTGATCGGACTTTTGGGGCACTTTCCCCGGGGCGATCAGGGCCAAAGCGACATCAACGTGCGCGCCAGGTGCTCCGCCGCACTCCTCTCACACGCTGAGCATCAGCGGGGGGAGAAAAGCGTACGAAAAGGGCTCGAGCTAAGTCGGGCCAGAGGAGCTACGGGAGGAAGCGTCCGCTCACCCCGCCATCTTGGCCACGCCCCCTTAACACAGGTTTTAAACAAATTTAAAATGCAATTATCATATGCAGACAGATACTTAAGCGCTGCTTTTGCCGCGACACATGAGGCAGGACTACCAGAGGGCTATCAATGCCCCTCTCGCTTCGTCCGCTGCGCGTTCGCTCCAGCGCACTAAAGTACCGTCCCCTACCGCCCTCCAACCAATCAGCTCTGCTGTGCAGCAGCTGCTAACTCCCTCCCTCTTGGCACTAGACTGCGCTTAGGGCGGAAGTGGGGAGCCCACCGGAAGTAGGTCAAAGACGTGAATTTTTAAAAACAAGCGTGACTTTAACACAGGTTTTAAACAAATTTAAAATGCAATTATCATATGCAGACAGATACTTAAGCGCTGCTTTTGCCGCGACACATGAGGCAGGACTACCAGAGGGCTATCATTGCCCCTCTCGCTTCGTCCGCTGCGCGTTCGCTCCAGCGCACTAAAGAACCGTCCCCTACCGCCCTCCAACCAATCAGCTCTGCTGTGCAGCAGCTGCTAACTCCCTCCCTCTTGGCACTAGACTGCGCTTAGGGCGGAAGAGGGGAGCCCACCGGAAGTAGGTCCTTGGAGGATCAGGGTCAAAAGCCCGAGAGCCTCAAGTCCTGGAACCAACAGTTCAATCTGAATAATCAAGGTGGTCTCTCCGTGTCTCACTCTGCCGGACCTCAGCCTCCCAGACCTCCCCGGGCTGTGACTAGGTATGTCCACTCTGGAGCAGCGTACTTTCGACTCGGCCCTCATACTCTTTTTGATCTCCTTAGGACCTCTTGACTTGTTTCTGTCTCACTTTGCTCATATTCAGATGTCTCAGAAATGGGAGCAAGATCATTTTCTGATGTAAGCCTCAGATTCAGTCTCGCTTTTCTCACTGGCCACCCTTCACTTCCAGCCTCAGTTCTTCTCCCCACTCTGGCCTGTTCTGCTACTGTCTGATCGGTTGGATCTGATTCTGCTTTGATGCCAACGTTTCCATTGTCCTCGATGTCTGTGCTGGGATCTAGTGCATCATGATCCCCTTCGACTTGACCCAATGGATGATCTGCTTCATTAGAAACCCTCACAGCTTGAGTTGGACCCTCCTTCGAGTTTTTATTCTCTGGTAAATGTCTTTGATCGAGGGGAGCTGTTTCCTCCGAGGGTGATGGAACTCTGCGGGTGTGAGAGGCGTTGATCCAATTTGGCAAGCCTCCACACTTCACAGCTGTGCTGGTAACAAAAATCACCTGGTAGGGTCCGCATCAACGTGCATCAAGACGACTCTTCCTCACGTGCTTCGTGACCAACACCCAGTCCCCCAGACTTAAGTCATGCAGAAGTTCTCTCGAGGTGGGTGCAGTCGCAGCCTCGACCTGGTGAGACACAGAATTAATCACATCAGCCAATCCCTTGCAATAGTCAAGAACCAGATCATCGGTGATGTTTATCAATGTTGTCGCTGGCACTGCAGGCAAATGCATCGCCCTCCCATCAATATCTCGTGGGAGGATAATCCTGTTCTCCTATCTGGAGTGCTAAGCAAACTCATCAGCACCAAGGGCAGTGCATCTGGCCATTTCAAAGACGTTGACGAGCAAACCTTTGCCACTCTCATCTTGATAGTCCCGTTTATTTGCTCCACTATACCAGACGCCTCCAGCCGGTAGCTACAATGCAGTCTCTGATCCACTTGTAAGGCAGCACATAACAACTTCATGATCTCACTATGAAAGTGAGTTCCTCTGTCTGATTCCAATGAGGTCGGAAATCCAAACCGTGGGATAACCTCTCTAAGTAACAATTTTGCCACTGTGAGACTGTCACATCTTCTTGTCGGATACGCCTCTACCCATCGTGAAAAAACACACACCACCACCAAAACGTATCTCAGTCCATTGCACCTGGGCATCTCTATAAAGTCTAACTGCATCCAATTGAAAGGACCTCCTGACCGTCCAATGTGACTCAAAGCAACCACAGTCTTCTTTCCTGCATTCATCTGTTGGCACGTATCACACCTATGACACACTGCCTCAGCATACACACCGAACCGTGGATTGAACCATGTCTGACGAAACACCCTCACCAAGGCATCTCTTCCTAGGTGCACTGCTCCATGTATATGCCTCACCATAGGACTCAATAAACAGTTAGGTAACACTGTTCTTTCATCTGTTGACACCCAAATGCTATTGCTTCTTTTCTCACAACCTGCTCTAACCCATGCTGCTTCTTCCTCTTCAGGGACCTCTTCTTGCAGTCGCTTAATCTCATCCCAGGTATCGGCTATAGCCAACATCATGCTGAGCTCGGTCTTTTCTGTGCTCTCTCCCACATATTCTCCATTAAAAATACAAGCATGTATAGCACAAAAGCGAACCACTTTATCGGCATAACGGTTTCCCTTGGTGATAAAATTCTACCTTTCCTGTGTGCTGCACATTTCACTACTGCTATTTCCTCTGGTTTCTGCAACGCTTCTAACAGTTGTCTCACATTTTCCCCATTTCTGATAGATCTCGAAGACGTTAAGAACCCCCTTTGTGACCATAACTGCCCGAAGTCGTGAACTACTCTGAACCCTTACTGACTGTCTGTGAAGATAGTCACTCGGACTCGGTCAGAGGTGAGACATGCACATATCAGGGCAATAATTTCCGCCACTTGTGCAGAGTATACTCCTTGTAAACAAGCAGCTTCCACAACTCCAGAAATAGTACAAACAGCAAAAGCGGCTCTGAAACAATCTTCATTGTCTCTTAAACATGAACCATCAACAAAAAGGACCAGATCAGATTCATGTAAGGGTTCATCAACAATGTTGGGTCTGGGTTTAGTGGAGAGCTCAGTCACATCTAGGCAGTCATGCTCCTCACAATCCTCTCCTTCAATAGATGGGTATGGCATCAACGTGGCAGGGTTTAACATAGAACATCTCTTCAAAATAAAATTTTCAGATGCCAATATAACTTGCCCATACTTGGTGAGCCTATTATTAGTCAGGTACTCAGTCTTGGTTCTCGTCGTCAAGAGTTCCACTGAGTGTGGGACATATACCATAAGGGGATGACCCATCACAATGCTTTCACACCTCTCAATGCTGACACCAGTTGCAGCAACGGATCTGAGACATCCAGGCAACGCTGAAGCCACTGGATCTAAGGTGGCTGAAAAATATGCTACTGGTCTACAGGCACCCCCATGTGTCTGAGTTAACACTGCCAATACGCACCCCTCTCTCTCGTGACAGAAAAGCGAAAATGCTTTATTATAATAAGGCATTCCGAGAGATGGAGCGCAACATAAGCTTTCCCTTAGCTCCCGGAAGGCCCTCAAACAATCATTATTCCATGGTACCGGATCACTCACATCCTTCCGTGTTAATCTTAAGAAAGGTTTTGCCTGCAGAGAAAAGTTCGGGATCCACTGTCGACAATAGCCGACCATCCCCAAAAACATTCGGACTTCCTTCTGCATCTTTGGAGTACCCATTTGCAAAATCGCCTCTATGCGATCTGGTGACACCTTTCTTTTTCCTTTTTCAATTTAATACCCCAAATACTGAACTTCAGACAAACAGTACTGAAGTTTACCTGGGGACACCTTGTGACCATTCTCTGCCAGGTGATTTAGCAGAGCCACAGTATCTATCCTGCAAGCATCTTTCGTCTCTGAGGTGACCAGAAGATCATCTATATACTGGACGAGAACTGAATTCTGCGGCATTGTCAGACTCTCAAGATTCTTTTTCAGAATTGGATTGAAAATAGACGGACTTCCTGTATACCCTTGTGGGATACGACACCATGTTAACACACGGTTCTCCTGCCGGAAAGCAAATAAAAATTAGCTCTCCTCATGAAGAGGTATTAAGAAGAATGCTTGGCATAGGTCAATGACCGTAAACCATTCAGCACCACAAGGGATTTGAAACAATATTACAGCCAGATTCAGTACCACAAGACAACATGAAATTACGATCTCATTAACCTGTCGCAAATCCTGCACTATTCTATACTTTCCACTAGGATTCTGCTGCCCCATTATAGGTGAATTACAGGGGCTTCCTCTAATCTCTTTCAGTATGCCCTGAGCAATCATAGATTCTATCACTGGTGTTATTCCTGCCACTGTCTTCGGTGTTAACTTGTACTGTGGTGTCCTTGGAAAGTCTGCATTCCGCTTGACCTGTATCTTGACAGGTTTGACTCCTCAGATCAAACCTATCTTCACTCCTGTAAAATCCCACACCACGAGATTCACAGTCCTTCAAATCCATCGGTAACTCATCTTTGGTTAGTACAATAAACATTTCC
The DNA here is from genome assembly GCF_964204655.1 of Triturus cristatus. Lineage (NCBI taxonomy): Eukaryota > Metazoa > Chordata > Amphibia > Caudata > Salamandridae > Triturus > Triturus cristatus. The sequence goes on along the minus strand of NC_140593.1, from coordinate 311,718,280 downwards.
GCACACAAGTTCTGACTTGCCTTCTTAAAGGCGGCATGGTCATCACAAGTCTGTAATTCCAACCCTTTGGAGTACAATAGATGGTACAATTTAACTTGCCCAGGAGATCACGTCCTGACAAACCGGACTCGAATCACACACTACAAATTGGTGGCAGTCCTGAAAGGTTCCTATTCTCACATCTAACTCATTGGTTAGAGGGTTAGTCAACTTCTGATTCGTCACTCCTACCACTTGGATCGATTGTCCAGAAAGTGACAAATTTGGGACTACCGCTGACCTCACAGTAGATTGGGCTGCACCAGTGTCAATTAGAAACGTGATCAGATGACCGTTAATATCACCCTCCCCAAATGGTCCCCTCTGATCTACCTCTAAGACTGCTCTCAAGGTACAGTCCTCCTCCCCCTCTCACACTTTCCTTTTGATGAGTTTTGATCATAGCTGTCAGTCAATTCAATGAAAGGCATTTGTTGGTACACATAGTTTCCTGCAGAAATCCTAGGGGGTTGAGGCACCCGCACCTGAGGTTCCAAGCCTCCCCCATACATTGACTTAGGTCTAGTCATGGTGTTCAGTCAATCAGATACCTGTACAGTTTCCTCATTTTGCATTTGATTGGCAGGGTTTGAGTGACACTCACACTTCCAATGCCCGATTTTGTGACAATAAGGACAAGCAGTGTTTCTCCTCGGGTTAACGTATTCGGCTCCTGTCCCTGCATCCATTCCTCCTCCTCTCCCCTGACCTGGGTGGGCCGTCATGTTTTGTCCCGTTCCTTGACCTCTCTATTGCCGTCGACCCATTGTACCTCTGTTCCCCTGCATTAGGACCAGCCTTTTAGCATTCCTCAACTGCACAATCATCAACTTATCCTTCATTTTCTTATGCGTGGACTCTACCTGATCGCTACAGTATTTAGCATAACGCAGAATTTCGTCCACCGACTTATTCTGCCAGCATATCAGATGTTGCTGAATCATCAAACTTATCTCAGCCCTCAATCCTAATACAAATTTTGAGACAAACTGTCCCATATCTTTTTGTTCAAGGGCATCTAGGCCACTATGCTGTTTAAAGGCCAATAAGAGTCTCTCGTAATAATCATGCACTGATTCTTTCGGCTTCTGGGTAGAACGATCTGCCAATGGGCCATGAGTTACGGGATCCCTAGCTGGTTCTGAAGTGGGCCACTCAATTGTGATCTTGCAAGCCACCCACAAATCCCCTGGGACCACTATGTCAAATAGAGTATTCAAATCTATCCACAAAACCTTAGAGATTTTCACAACCCGATCAATTTGTAAAGGACGCCAAGTCACCCCTGCTCCAAGGCACATGAACATAGCCTCCATTCTGCACTTCCTGTAGCGGGAAGTTTCCTACTCTCTTCAACCCCCCTCCGGGTGGCGGAGTATCTCCTATTCCTTTCTTGACATTCTTTTTCTTAGACCACTTCTCTTCCCACCGATCCAGTTCTTTCCATGCCCTCATCCCTATGACTAATTCTCGAATATGACCTTTCAACCCTACTATTCTCTTCTCCTCCTGCTCCTGGTCTGTATAATTAAACTGGTGATTTCCCTGCAACATTTTCATTTTTGTCAAATCCACATCATACTTCCGTTGCAGTTGAACCAATGCCTCATGAACTCTTTTCGCTTTCCTAGTGACATCCTTAGCCACAAATAGCAATTCATCTGGCTCATAAAGATCCACCCTTTTCAGTGACAGATTCCCATCAATCACCTCATCGACCTCTGCCTTCAATTTCAGCACATCCAACAATTTTGCCTACACCACAACTTCAATTCTTCCTCGATTTGTCACATTACACGGTCGTTCTCGATCACAACTTCAACTTCTCCAACCCTCTTCCGTCCCTTCAACTTGGACATTGGGCCAGCCTTCCCTTTCACAACTCTGACTCCTCAATCGACTTTCCAATCCAATATTCGAGACACCAGGTTGTGCTCTAAACATCTCTTGTCTCATTCCTAATTCAGCTGAACTCCTCATACTCTCTCACACTGGTGGAACCCACATTTGTATTTCTGACCTAGAATTTGCCAGTGCTCCTGTCCGCCTCCCTTCTGATCCTGTACTCACCCTTGAAGGTTCTGCCATTGCTGCCAACGGGGTACTAGTCTCCACCGCCCCAAGGGTGCGCTTCTTCATATCGTAAGACTTCCTCCAGAGATAGTATCCTCACACATTCCCGCCTGCTGTTGACTCCCACTCTCTCCCACACTCGGATTGTATATCGAGACTACGGGTCCAATGGTAACCGGCACCGTAAGGGCTTCTGGTAACCGTATGTTGCAATTAGTTGCCCTCATCTCAGTATTCCCTACTTCTGATCCTAGTGAAATTCTTCCCACCACTCCCGAACTTACGCCTGTTAGGGCAGATCCCACTCCGTCTAGGCTTCTCTCTGCCAATCCTTGCTTTCCCTCTTCAGACTGAGGATTGTAAGGTGGAGGACGCTCTACCAACAATCTGTCTAACAAGCTATCATCCATGTCACTGTCATCTTCTGTATTTCCTGTTCGTGTGCTAGCTCCTTGTAATAACAATGGATATAGCCTCCCTCCTTCTATGGTATCCACCCTCCATTTCTTCAACTGAGCATCCCACCTAACATCCTGATACGACTTCATTGCTTTTCTCATCCTTTCCTGAGAATTTTCTCTTCGCCTAGCATGTGCTGCCCGCATCCATGCATAGTGCCTCAAATTGTGTGGGTCTAGGTGGAGGTTTTAATGTAGACATCACCCCTCTCAATTGATACAGCACATCCAATCGAAATGACCCATACCGTGGAAAGGCCAATTCTCCTTCCTTTTCTGTAATCTTATGCCAATTTTGGAGCCACACTATGGTATGCAATCCTACATTCGTTGTCATATAATGTGCCGGGGTATCCTCTGGCGGGGCTTCTTCCCCAACCAGAGTCACTACACCTGAATCTCCCCTACGTAAGTCTTGCAATACCTTAAAACATCTAATTTTTTAGCTCAATCATTACAAAACACAATTTTCGCTTTCCAAAATTTCGCTGAGAACCCTCCAATCCCAGTGCGGTGTTACACCGACCGGCCTATCACAGCACGGCACACTCTGATGTCACGGTCCCCTCTCTGTAGCGGTTCATCCCCCTTCACAACTTCACCTCATACATTTGCTCTCACATGCACACAACCAAGTAACTGATTATCCAAAAGCTACTAAACCAAGTAACTACCTATCAGGCAGCCACAGTAACATAAAACCAAGTAATCGTCTGTCATCTAAAAGATCGATAGTATACACCCACTCAAGAACATTTACATTCCGTGACCCACGCTCTGCGTCAGTTACGCGAATCGCTGTAGTCTGCACCTGGCCTGAGGTTTTCCACCCACGACTCTATAAAATACACTCACACAAAGTTCCCTACCCCAAGTGAGCCATCGATAGCACTCCACGACACCGACATTAATGAGACAATTACAGTACAAAACTCTCCAAGGATCTTCGACTTCTCTTGAGTCAGTTTTCCAAAACCTCCTGATCCGCACGTGTTCAGACCAGTAATCCAATAACCTCACGTTCACTTGACTATCATTCCAACTCCGCAAGACATCACACAATCAATCCACCGCAATCTAACACACACACAACACTATTCATACTCACTCTACCGCCGTCTCCACCGCACCATCAGCTTCCTCCGACCTCCGGCAACGCCAGCCGTCCTCTGTTCTTGGTCATGGGCTCTCTTTTGGGCTCTGTAGGTCTAATTCCATTCTAGATTTTCTAGCTCTCCCCTCACTTTTAGAGGCAACCATCCGTATCTGCTACCAATTGATGGGGACGAATTTCCTATACTAACTTTATTCAAAGGTCTCCAGCCGATGGTCTTTATTGTCTGCTAGGACGTGTGGAGGGAAGAAAACAATCGACCAATGTAAGGTCAATTACATTGGTCACCAGACTGGGTCCGCGCCCGGTGCCGGGGGCGCCGCCGCGACCGATCCTTGCCCGAGTTCTGAATTACCGAGACCGGGACACCATCCTGCGGCTCTCTCGAGAAAAAGGCGAGCTCACCTTTCAGAACATGGCCATTTCCCTATACCCTGACTTTACGCAGGCGGTGCAGGCGGCAAGGCGCGAATTCATACCGGCCAAAAAGATCTTCCAAAAAGTGGGGACCAAATACGCCATGCTGTACCCTGCCAAGTTGAAAATCCAGCACAAAGGGAAGCCGCTGATCTTCACGGAGGCGAAGGAGGCGCTGAAATTTGCACGAAAAGCAGAACGAGCACACGGGGAGATGCGCGTCGATCGTGCGGCCTCCCCGGTCGGCCGGCAGAGCGATGTGGAATGAACAGGCAGACATTTCTGGGGAATTCCTGCATTGCTGAATGGTGCCATGAGACTCTGCTGATAAGTACACGCTGCTCTGCTTACTGTCCGAGTCTTGATCACTGCGGTGGGTGGGGGGTGGGGGGAGCGGCCGCCGAGGCCGGTGCCACGCGGACCACTGATGCTTCTGGACATTAGGGTGGGCGCCGCTGCTGTTCTGTGCGCAAGTCATTGCCTGTTATAATTGGTCTGCTTGTGACTGTGGAAGGCAAAAATGTTCGGCCACCCTATCGATTCTAGATGGGGTAGTGTGCCGGTAATCCCACGCCCTCGAAGGGATGATTCCCGTGCAAATGCTCTGTTTTTGGGTTAGTTTTGGGAGGGGTACTGTATCTCAACCTGATTGGGGGGTTGGAGTGGGAGGAGGGGAGGGGGGGTTTGTATTGTTTGGTATTGTTGAACTGCAGCATTATAATGTACAACTGAATGATGACACAGTATTATCCCTGACCACACACGTTTTCCAGTTAAGTGCACGACATGCTACGATAGGTCTCTTGCCGTCTGCTCTGCCCCTTACACCGCAGATGGACGCACTGCTGCGTAGGACACATCACCCATTGCATCCCTGACCGCGCTGCGCTGCCTGACATGGAATATTCGCGGTCTCAACGACCACCGCAAGATCCGATTGACTCACGCGCACTTGGCCAGACACCACATCGACATCTGTCTCTTGCAGGAGACCCACCTGCTACAGAAAGCGGGGGAATGATTGCGACATGCCAGGTGGGGTGAGGTGCATACGTCCGGCTGCTCCAGCTATTCCCGGGGGGTGGCCATATTAATTCGTAGGGGCCTGCCCTGGCAAACATTTAAAGTGCATGCCGATTCGGATGGACGGTATTTAATATTACTGGGGAAACTGTTTCACAAGCAGATAATACTAATTAACACTTATGGTCCTAACACGGATGACCCTAGTTTCTTCAGGACCATCTGGCTCAAGGCGCAGTCACTTGGCAAAGGAGAGTACATATGGGGAGGAGATTTCAATGAGGTGCTCTCGCTGGAACACGACAGGGAGGGGGCGGCGCGCACACATCACCCACACACGGCGGACCTTCTTCGAGGTCTAATGGAGGAATACAACCTGTTAGACTCGTGGCAGATATTACACCCCGACGGGAGGGAGGGCACATGCTTCACCCCACACAGGCAAGCGTGGTCCAGACTGGATTTTTGGCTCCTAACCCCGCATGTCCATGCTTGGACGTCCGAGGTTCACCACAGAGCGCGCACACTTTCCGACTACTCCCCGGTTGAACTGGTGCTACAGGTCCCCAAACCATACATCACACCATTCACGTGGCGTTTGCCGACGCAGGCCCTGCTGGATCAGGTTTTTCGTGAGGAGGTGCACCAACACATACTAGACTATTTCGAGCTAATCACGAACTCGGTGGCATCTGTGGGCATCTTATGGGATGCGTTCAAGGTGGTCATCCGGGGCCACTGCATTGCGGGACAGGCCAGAGTGCTGAAGGACATTAGAAATACACTCCAGAGACTGGAAGACCGCCTACATGCCCTAGAAATACAGTACTGCTCTGACCCCTCAGCGACCACACTAGCGGTCACACGCACCACACTAACGGAATACCAAACTGAGGCGGATAGAGAGATTACATATTTACATAAACATGCAACAGCGCGCCGGTATGGAGAGGGGGATCGTTCGGGCAAAACACTTGCCCAATTGTTACGCTCGCAGAGGGGCTCCTCATACATTCCCTCCATAGAAACGTCGCGGGGAGACAACGCGTGCTCCCCTCCGGAGATCCTGGATGCATTTTGGTCCTTTTATAAAGACCTATACCGCTCCCGGGGAGTGCCCACGTCGGAAGACCTCTCCGATTACCTAGACACGGTTCAGCTGATATGGTTTAATGCGCACCAAAAAGGGTACTTCGATCGCCCCTTTACATTAGAGGATGTCAAGGAAGCATTGGGGTCCTTGGCACCCGGCAAAGCACCGGGGCCGGATGGCCTACCAGCGCAGTTTTACAAGGAATATGCTGACCTCCTGGCCCCCCGGCTGCTGGCTGTATACGCTGAGGCAGTTGAGACGGGTGTGCTCCCTGCGACGATGAGAGAGGCTCTCATTATTGCCCTCTTAAAGCCTGATAAAAATGCCCAGAAGTGCGACTCGTATCGGCCATTGTCCCTAATAAACACGGATGTGAAAATATTCGCTAAAATGCTCGCTTTGCGGCTACAGCCGGTGTTGCCACTCATGATCCGCCCAGATCAGTCGGGATTCGTGCCAGGCCGCTCCATGGCCCACAACTTGCGTACCCTTTTTGGGGTACTGCACTATTTAGCCCCTCATGTCAAGGCCGCGGTGGTGCTGTTGGACACCACGAAAGCGTTCGACTCCCTGGAATGGGGGTTCCTATTTCCATTGCTACAGCGGATGGGGGTCAGTGAAGCTTTTATCCGCTATATTAGACTGCTCTATACCACCATCACTGCCCGTGTGCGGGTGAACGGGCTTGTATCCGAACCCTTTGCTATTAGCAGAGGCACGAGGCAGGGTTGCCCCCTGTCACCCTTACTATTCGCGATTGCCACAGAGCCTTTGGCGGCCCGGATTAGACAGCACCATGCGGACAGGGGCATCGGATTTTCATCCCGGGCATTGACCATTTCAATGTACGCAGATGATATTACCCTTTATGTAATCAACCCACAAGATAATCTCTCCCCCATGACGAGTGAATTGATAAAGTATGGCCTGCTGTCGGGAGTGACCATAAATTGGGAGAAGTCGGTCATCCTGCCTCTGACGGCTAGGACAACCCGCTTCACGCCAGATTGCCCGCTGAAATGGGCGACAGGTCCGGTACGCTACCTGGGGGTCTGGCTTAGCACAGACATGCAAACACTGTGGACAGAGAACTATGGGCGGGCGCTGCGGTGGATAGAGGAGAGGGTCAGCCGATGGAAACACTTGCCCCTGTCGCTGGCGGGTAGGATAGCTGTGGCCAAAATGGTCATCCTGCCAAAGCTCTTATACTTATTTGTTAACGTCCCACTTCCCTTAACTAAACGTTTTTTGAACAAGGTACGCTCGCTGATGATCGAACTGGCGTGGGGGGGAAAACAGCCGAGGGTGGCCTGGGAGACCTTTACTCTTCCACAGAGACAGGGAGGTATGGCGGCACCAGACTTTACGCTGTACGCTTACTGTGCGCAGGCGCAATTTTTGCACTATTGGGTGCATCCCACGCCGTTTCAGCCGCATGTGGCGATAGAGGCGGATATGGTAGCCCCGATACCGCTTAACACTGCACTATATGCGCCGCACAAGAGGAGGCGAAATGAAATTGACACGGTACACGCGCTTAAATGGGCCTGGGACGGGTTGCGCCGCCGGGCCAAGCTGGACCTCCTTTACACTACATCGGTACCTCTGCGCGGAAACCCCATGTGGCCCCCGCTGCAAAGCATGAAAACTGGAGAACGCGCAACGTCGCGCGGCCTTCATACGGCGGGGGACATCTTCCCTGACGACATTTTCATCACGCTGGAGCGCATGTGCGCCCCGGAGGCCCCAACGATGCTTGATACCATGCTCCATTATCAGCTTCGGCATACCTGTCAGGCACTATTTCCTACATTCCCGGAGCCACCGCCGAGCTTGCTGGCCCTGGAGAATGTACTGAAGGTAGAATCAGGGTGCAAACTAATTTCCCGCTTATATGGGCGCATGCAAAGTGATCATCCAATAGTGACCCCAGCGGTGCGCGGTATGTGGAGTGCTGCATTGGGTGTTGACATCACTGACGTTCACTGGGACCTATGCTGTAAAATGCTTGAGACCCTATCCCCTAACTATAGACTCCGGCTGATACATTTCAAATACATACATATGACATATCGCACCCCTAGCAGGCTTCATCGTATTGGCTTGAGAGATACAGATGATTGCTGGAAATGTGCTGCACGCGGAGCTGCTTTCTTGCATATGGCATGGGAATGTCCCAGGCTGGCCTCCTTTTGGGCCGAGGTCATGGAGCTGGTGTGTACCATCACGGGACTACAGATTCCATGCACACCGCAGGCTGCGCTACTGGGGATCTTGCATATGGTTAAGCCCAAACATCGTCGGCTGCCAGCCATGCTTATTTTACTTGCCAAGCGACAGGTGGCGATGCACTGGGGGGCTACCACATCACCCACCATTAGGGAGTGGATTAAAAGTGTAGTGTACTGCCAGACACAACTCACCCTATACTGGGAGCTCCTGCCGGCGCGTACACGACCAAAGGACATATGGGAACCATTCACACATTGGTTGGCTCACACGCCGCTTCAAGCACTGTAGAATACTGATCTTCACGGCAGATGGCTGGGAAGAGACGGCCACCGGGGTGGAAAATGGGACACTGCCATCGACGCTTGGGGTGTGAGGGTTACTTGGGGTGTGTGGGGGGCTGTGACAGAGGAGGCATGTGACTATTTCCGTGCACTAAAGAGTGGACACCTGTCGGTCCTCTGGATAACATTGCGGGGAGGGGAGCTGTCTCATCTATATTATATCCTATGCAACCTGCAGTAAATTGTATTGGTTTTGTTGTTGAAAATGCAAATAAAAAGAAATTAAAAAAAAAAAGAAGTGCCCATCCAGCGCTCGAAAGCCCGCCCTCATCTCCTGGAGCAGCGAAGTGGATTGCGTAGCTGGACTGTCCCACCTGACCCTGACCCTGGTTGTCTTCCGCCATATTGGAGCTGTCGTCTTGATCGTTACCAGCAATTTTCACAAAGGGATGGGTCCTTTGTTTTGGGTCTTTGCGGCCCATGCTGCATTATGGCCACCCATGGGAGCTGCCGGCAACCCAGGGCCTGATCCATGTGCGGGTAGGGAGTGTGCCAGGATAATCAACCAGTGATTTAGGAGGATGTGCAGGGCCCTAGGCACAGAAGGTACCAGTTATCCAAGGTGCAAGCAAACTGCAAGCTGGGGGGAGGCAGAGCACCCTGTAGAGTCACCACGATGGTCGGGCGCTCAGTGGCCAGAGGAGGATGGAGCACTCTCCCCTGTGCAGGAGCTAAATGTCGTCGTGTCCCGCAGCATGCAAATGGATGGGGCTGGCGATGGTATCGATGTAGGTAGGTAGTGGAAGGTGGTCTAGGCCCTTGGCGTGGCTGGCAGTGTTGCTGTAATGCTGAGCAAGCTGTTGGCGTCAGCCGCGACATATAAATATTTTTGACAATTATTTTCTCAAAAACTAGTAAAACTTTATGGTAGCTATAGTTAGGATTGTGTTTCCATAGGACATGCCTGTTTTGTGTTGTTAGTAACTTTGGTGCTGTTTGACAAATTGCCATGAAATCTTCCAAAAAAGTGCTACTTTGTGACTAGGTTGTGCAGGGAAAGTTTTGAGGTGATCGGTCAAGTGGGGGCTGAGTAAAAGAAGGTGTCCCAAAATGCATTTTCCCATTCATTTTTCCATAGGAAATTTAGACACAGCTAGAGTTCAAACCGCTGAACGGAGTTACACCAAATTTGGTAGAAAGCTAGATCTTGGTCCAGAATTAGTGCATTTCATGATTTGGTGTAAATCTGTTTGGCAGGTTTTGAGCAATTGAGCTTCCCTCCTAAGAACCAAACAGAATCTGCTGCTCCCTTTAGTCCATTTTTAAGTCTGAAGAGGAAATGTTATTTGTTCACTGACTTTCTCAAGCATTCTGGGATTGTTACAGAAACTAATCACAGGATATCTGAAGTGCCTAGTCAGGCACTAGATATGCCTTCACTATTAGTCAAGCATAGAGAAGAGATGAAAGCAGAGTATGTCTGTCCTGCCATTGTATTTTGAACAATATAATCCAGGATATGATCCAGAATTTGATCATCTAGAACTGGCATATGCCTAATACAAGAGAAGAAGATTACAAATTACCTAACCTTAATTTTCTTTCCCAAGACATATTAATCTGAAGGCTAAGCTGGGACACATGATGCCCACAATCAAGGGCAACCAACGATGCAGTACTTGCGAGCTCTGTGAAGCAGTTTTGACTATGGATGTTTTTTAGAGTGGAATAGATATGTGAAAACTCCAAGCGAGATGACAACTGTAGACATAAGAATGATAGATACTTGATATTTTGTGCCAGGAGGTATATTGGAGAAATGGAGCCAGAATTTAATTTCAAATTTAGAGTGCATAATTTGCAGAAAAAAACAGAATGCACCAATGGTTTTACATTGCATACTGATAAAAAACTGAAATGACACAGAAAATATAAAACTGAACACACAAAAGGTGGAAATTCCCCTCATTTGAGAAAAGTTGGAGAACTATTTTGGATCCTCAATTTAATTACCCATTAGACAGTAGTGAATGAAAAAATGCTGTGGGCAAGTTTTATCCGGTATTAAACCCTAATTAATTAGACCACATATATCTGGTCTTGGTTGAGTGGATGGATGAATGAATATGAAGAAAGTCTGGGTTTTTCTACAGAAGCTGATATACCCTTAATGCCCTGGTTGAAGACAGGTGAGATCGTCTGATTGGTACGCTGTAAACATATGAATGTGGTCCAGCTACTTTGAAGTATTTATTTAAAAGTTATAATTAACCAGGAGACTTCCAGTGTGTGGGTTGAAGATAGGTCTTTCCTATGGATTGTTATACTATAGATATATGTATGCATTTTAGCTACGATTGAATAATTCTGTAAAGATATATGCTTGCAGGAGATTTGGTTCTACTAATAGCAGGTGATTAGGGAGCCAAGAGTTGCAACATGCAGTTGTAATAAGCCTTGTTTTATACGCAGAGACTTGGATAATAAATATGAACATTTTAGATGTGTCAATATTCTTATTATATGGACTACACCTCTGTAAACATGGAACACTTGTAGAGAATCCAGTTAGGTTAACTCTGTCATGTGGAGTATTTTTTTGATAACTATTAAACATTGCCCTGATATAACAAGTAAGAGAGATAATTGCTATGCAGTGTGCCTTATATTTCCTGTGTTTACATATACTACATTACTGTGTTGAACGTATAACGGAAGTATCTCGGGATGGCATAATGCTTTCATGTTCTATGTTGTTCAGCTGGAGAATAGAACAAACAATTGAGGATAACTACCATTTTGAGATCACTTTATGAGGTATGTATGGGAGTTTATTATAGAACAGAGTGCATGTAGACTAAGTTATGCAAATACATTGAGTATTATAGGTGCTTCAAATGGTATATGTGAAAGGGCGGTAAGATGTGTAATGGGGATTTACGCCAGTCCTCATTAGGATATGTTGTTTTTATTTCCTATGTCTGCTCTCTCCGTGACACCACGTGGCATAGAAAGAAAGTATCTTAGGAGGGAGGAGTTTTAGGGCACTTGATATTAAAACAAAATGCAGGTATGATCTCGAATACAGACATAAGTGGATCCACATTAGGGTAGGTTTTAGCTTCCATTTCCTTTCTTTGCATGCTTCGTGACATCGCATACCATACAAAGGAAATATCTTTGGGTGGGATTATCATCTTGAATCTTGTCACAACTGATAAAAAAGTGAGACCACTGTGAAAAATAAATGGAGAGAGGGATCTCTCCATAAGTACCGTAGCTTGTGTGCATACAAACTTGTTAATGTACAAAATATGAAGTACTAGTGGCTAAAGAAACAAAATAAGGGTTACAGTGATCTGATTTGCAATGTATTAGAGATGTTGAACTGATGTTAAAAGACATGTAATATTCTAAGATAAATACAGGGTTTTTAGTTACGTAGTAAGCAGATGTGGTAACCTCTCCCACATACTTAACGTATTGCTCTTCAATGAGTTATTTAAAGGTTTAGAAATGTGCATTCAAAACACTGGATTTGTTCAAATAAAGGGCAGGTCCTCTCTGACTTGGTATTTTAGTAACACGTGCCATTTATGTGAAGATGAACTAGGATGTGTGTTCTTGATACACATGTTCTGTTCTTAACGAGTTGCCAATAGATCACATGAATAAAGTTGCTGACAGCTAATTACCAATAAGGAAAAATGAGGGTTTTTTTATAATCCCTGGATGACATGACTGTCACTTTTGAACCTTAGAAATGAAGATAACAAATTAATTTGAAGAAACATTTATTCTTGCAGGTATGCTTATTTTGGATTTCACTCTAACCTTAAATTTAGGTGTGAAACTAGATGTAAAATAATGATGTTTTATAATATTCGTGATCAAGTTTCAAGAGAAGCTTTGAGATGCCTCTTTGTATAGAGTTCAATGAAGTTTAGAAACTAATATCCCTAAAGCCTCACAACCATGGTCGCCATACTGTTCACAACAGTAAGTGAATAATATTGTTCATGCATAACTTTCCTAATTAGAGTACTTATTGGTGTATCACTTTGCCTATGGCAGTTGTTATTGGGCAATACGGCTCTGAATTTGAGGTCTATATGCATGATTTACCATACTGTGGTCTTGACTTGTCCTTCTATATGCCCCCTTTTCTGTTTGTGTTAACTGTTCTTTACAGGTGTCTCTTTTGGTCTTTTAATGTAAAGAGTAAAGTCATTTTTACCACAAAAAAGTTGAAATGGTGAATGCATGACTCACAAAGGACTGATCTTTGTTTGATTCAGTGCTAATCCATGTTTGCTTGTTTCTATTTTACAACCACTGATTTATTTACTATAATTGCACTTTTCGATTTGCGCTTTGTGATCACAGAAGCAATTGTTCTTTTCTTATAGACCTTTTAGATTATGAAACGCGCTACTGGTAACTTGAGGTATGGATTTCCATGTTGTACTGAAGAAGGTAGCGATAAAGTTACTGCACCATCCAAATGTGTGTTGACGATTTTACTCAAGGATCACTGGTTACAACCAACTGTATACAGGAATTATTCAATCACTTGTGGTGGCTACTGATCTTGGATAATTGTGTGATCAGGGGCTGGTTTTAGCAACAGTATGAATGTGTTATGATGCAGAGGTTTCACTAGGTTACATATTCCATAGAATAAAATAGGGTAAGGGGTCAATTTGTTTCAACTGTTTGATGTCAATGCCCAAAATGTATAAATATATTTAAAGTAAATGCCTTGCATGATGATGAGATTGTGTTTAAAACATTTTGAACGATTTACTAAAGATGCGATTGTTTACAGTAACTGTGTCATTAATCGCAAGCAATTGAAATTTTGGTTCACTGGGGTTCTATTGTTGTGTATAAAAGGAGCAGTCAATCCCTTAGAGTAATGTGAGTTAGGTACATGGAGTAACAACAATTTGAAAGTCAATAATATAAAATAAAATTCCCAAACATTAAAAATGTGATTAGCAGGGGGCGTGGCGAGCAGCCAAGCAAGATGGCCGCAGCCTAGGAAAGCTCCGTGACAGAGGGAGCCTTCCTCATACATCCGATCACTAATCTGGCAGCCATACATCCTAAACAGGTGGAGACTTAATCGGAGCGTTAGCGGTGCTATTTGAGACGCTCTGGACTTCCGTGCGACCGCTGGGAGCTGAGCTACGTGAGGAACCACAGGCAGGCCTACACTCCAGATTGAAGACTGGGCGTTGCGTGAGTCTCCTGCCCGCGGCCGTGGGAATATCGGCAGCGCAAGACAAGGCGGCGCACAGGAAGCAATTGAGCCCGGGCGCAGGAGGCATCACGCTCATCGGAGCTGAAGACAGGCCGAGGGACGGCCCAACAACAAGCAGAGGAGGCCAGTAAGTAAAGCGGCGAATGCACGAGGCTTAAGGGCGGGATCGTCGGAGGGGCAATCCGATCCTGAAGAGCCCCGCGGCAGCGGACCGCGACGGAGCAAAATATGGCCAGCTGCTCAACCGCCCGAAACAATCCAGGGAAGTGACCAGACACCCCCGAGACTGTGAGCGGGGCCACAGAGAGCTTGCCACAGTGCCAGAAGAAAGGGTAAAGGAGCGCTGTGAGGCGACGCTAGCAGGAGACACGAGGGACTCATACCCTTTGCATTGCAATAGGAGGGATATTTTGCACACCTTGTGCAGATCGGCCCCAGCAGTCACCTGCTCCCAAGGAAAGTTACAGCACTAAGATCAGTTTATGAGCAGCCACCACTCCTGGAGGGCCTTGGGCAAGCACTAGACCGCACCACCACAAGCCCTACTGGCGAGACACTCCACATAACTGGCCCTTAGACCTGCGAATTAAACGAGGCACCAAATTCCCTGGGAATACTAAGCGCCCCATATCACTGCCGTGACCGGAGACCTACCTCACACCACGACCGCCTTGGCCCAGCGAAGCAGGGGGCGGGAGTGAGAAAACTGAAAGACCACGCGTGATAACATACAACGTGGCATGCAGCAGCGACTACTGCCCTCCCGCCCGTGGGCCTGGAGGAACCCTCTACAAATAGAGTAAGATGGGAGGCCGGGGTCAGAGGGGCGCAGCATCCGGCAAGCTGGATAAATACGCGTACACTAAGGAACAGGTCGAAAAGCCACAAATCAATGCGGCCCAGGCAGAGGACTCTGCACCTCAAGACCCAGAAACAGTCACGCTGACCGACATCATGGCCGCCCTTCAGCAAGTCCAGTCCTCTATCGGCATGATCTCCACGGACATATCCCTAATATGGGCAGACTTCTCCAAACTATCACAGAGACTAACAGATGTCGAATCTACCACAAAGGTACTGTCGACAGATACGACCACACTACAACGCCAAGTACGTTACCTGGAAGCTGACAATAAGCTAATTCTGGCCATACTGGACGACCAAGAAGGCCGTTCGCGGCACAACAATATCCGCATTATTGGTGTGCCAGAAAATGTAGGGGGGCCTGCTCTGGACTTATCTGTGGAAGACCTCATCAAGAACCAGATGAAACCACGTGGGCTGTCTAGCTTCTTCTCCGTAGAAAGAGCTCACCGTGTACCGGGGGGAGGCCAAGACCGGGTGCCCCCCCAGACCAATACTGGCATGCCTTTTTAACTTTCGAGATAGAGAAGCCATTTTGAAGGCAGCAAGAATAGCCTCACCTATCCGTTTGGAGAACTATACAATCACGCTCTACCCGGACTACACAGCAGCAGTGACCAAACAAAGACGCAGCTTTTTAGAAGTGAAGAAGGAGCTGCGGACCTGAGAACTCAAATATGCAATGCTCTTCCCGGCGAAACTTAGAGTGGAAGCGGAAGGCAAGACTTGGTTCTTTACCACACCTGAGGAAACCCGGGAATGGCTGGAGGGATGACGCCCTATAACGAGACCTGGCAGACCAAGAACACAGCAGCAGCACTGACTACACGCCCAGCAAAGGATATGATCTCCTCATCCCAGCGAAAATGGGGACTGAACGAAATTGGACCCTACCTGGGCAGGTGATGACCCAGGGTACAGAGTGCCTCACAGAACATAACACAAGGAAAGCAAGGCCTCATGCCTCATCTTACACTAAGCACCTCCAGTGCGGATACTCGCTGGCAGTGTTATTCAGCATATGGAGGGCATCTGAGGAGCACGGTTAGACTTTCACCCCCACGCAAGTACTAATTATGGGGACAAAGCACTCTGCTCAGTTGGGGAGGCAGGTAGTTTGGGGTCCGCCGGACAGGGAGGGAGACTGGGAGGGGGCGGGGGGTGGGGAGTTGGTTGTTTTGCAGTTTGATGTATATTCGAATCATAGTTTGCAAACAGTCACATGCACGTTCTGCAACAGATAGCAGTTACATGGAGGGGTCAAACATAACTTGGACTGAAAGGAGAGTGAAAACACGCCGTACATTACAGGCTCACGATACGCTGATACTGCAGGTTCGACTTTATGACTGCGGGGCAATCCTAACATGTGGTTATTTGTTAGTCATGCACACTGATGATGGAGGATAAAATGGAAAAGTCGCTATCAGTGCTTACCTGGAACGTGAATGGGATAAGTGACAAAATCAAATGAGGTATAGTCCAACAGTACTTAAAACGTCCCTCACTGGATGTAGTGCTATTACAGGAGACACACATGGTGGAAACAAGAGCAAGGCCTTAACAAGGTGGGGGTACAAACTCCTGGTGCATGTAGACTACACTTCGGGATCTAGGGGGACATGTATACTTATCAAAAAGAACCTAGCACTCATAGTGAAACATAAATAGGCGGATCCGAGGGGTAGGTTTGCAGTACTGGAGGCACAATGGAAGGGGCAGGCACTAAAAGTGATTACAGTATACATACCACCGGCATTGGGCAAGGAGGCGCTGGCAGACCTGGGCAAGATACTCATAGACCTTCTGTCGGGCCCACTGATTATGGGAGGAGATTATAACTTGACTATGAATGATCTAACGGACAGACACCCACAACGAGAGGGGGTAAGGCCAAATGTGTTAATGGACGAATTTACTACAGCCATGGGTTTGACAGATGTATGGCGTACACTACAACCCGACGGAGCCCAATACACCTACTTCTCCAATACCCACAAAAGCTCATCCCGTATTGAATATTTTTTAACCCATACTACTCATATTGGTAAGTTTCGTAATCCCCATGCTCTTCCAAGGGCCATCTCGGATCATTCCCCAGTTAGCATTGACTTTACGCATAGGGAACAACAAACTCGTACCACGATCACCAAAATCCCATGGATTTTTAAAATCCCTGATATTAAAAAAGAAATGTACACCCAAACTGTAAATTATTTTAAAGAAAATGTAGGTTCGGTAGATTTGTCAGTAACCATATGGGAAGCATTCAAGGTAGTCCTGAAGGGGCAGGCATGATCACTTCAGGCTGGGTACATTAAAGGAAAACACCGAAATCTTGAACAGTTAGAAAGCGACCTCCAGAGGCTGGAGCTCGAAAGTGTCACCACGCCAACAGATGCGGTCTTTCACCGCCTCACCCTTAAACGGGAGGAATACAAAATTAAAACAAGGGAGCAGACAATGGCAAAACTTCAGCACACTCTGGCGGGAAAGACCTTAGCATGGCTAGAGCGACCTGACCAAAGTGAAAGGTGGGTGCCCAGAATTATCTTGAACGATGCCAATCACGTCACACATCCTAAGGATATAGCAGAAGCCTTTGCGGATCATCTAGAACAAATATACTCCCCCTCCACCATCTCCCGTCAGCTCCTCTCTGATAGTGACATCCCATCGCTCTCTGTGACAGACAGGGAGTTCCTGGAGGAGGACCTGGCGGATGAGGAGATCCAAAAGGCCATCGGCAGTATCCGATCCGGGAAGGCCATGGGACCCAATGGGACGCCCATCGAGTTTTTAAAACTGGTGGCTCCCCAGGTGACACCACATTTACGTGCTATGTACAACAAAAGTTATGAGCAGGGAATTCTGCCTGAGGACCAACGCCTGGCATCCATAGTTGTAATCCGAAAACCAGGGAAACCTGCCGAGAACTGCAGTTCACATAGGCCAATATCGTTATTGAACATAGAGACTAAGATCCTAGCGAAAGTACTGGCCTCGCGTTTAGTTGGGGTCATTTCCTCCTTGGTTCACCCAGACCAGTCTGGCTTTATGCCAGGGAGAAATACGGCACTTAACATCCGACGCCTTCACAAAGTCCTGGCTAGGCGAGAATACCTGGAAGAAGATGCAGTAGTGCTGTCCTTAGACGCCACTATGGCTTTTGATTCTATTGAGTGGCCACACCTATTTGAAGTTTTGAAAAAAATGGGCTTTGGTCCGAAATTTATGGGGTGCGTGCAATTGCTATATACGCACATACAGGGCCAAGTGCGAGTTAACAACTGCACATCGCGAACATTGATGCTTCAAAGGGGCACTTGGCAGGGATGCCCCCTATCACCGCTGATATTTGCCCTGATGTTGGAACCGCTGTCCTTGTGGGTGCGGAGGGATGTAATGATGTAATGATAAGAGGCCTGAAATGGGCAGAGGACCACGAAGACCGTATATCACTCTATGCAGACGATATCCTGCTGTACCTAGCCTCTCCATACAAATCTATCCATGGGGTGTTAAACATCTTTACAAATTTCAGGAAATATTCTGGGTACGCCATTATTGGAGTAAGTCAGTGTTGTTTGTACTCCGGTGTCCAATCCCACGACTTCCCAGAGGATGCAGTGTAGAAATAGCCACAGAAGGATTCCGATATCTGGGAATATACATTACCTCGGATCCCGCCCTTTTTCAGGAACATGTTAGCTCTCCCACACTTCTTGTACATCCTGCAAAACTGCCCGCATCGGGTTCCAGACATGTACTTCTTGGTAGTGGAAAGTGAAATCCGGACTCTGCTTTGGGACAGGGGAAGTCCTCGTATAGCAATGAAAAAATTGACGAAGGGGTGGTTTGATGGGGGTATTGCCCTTCCGGACCTTCGACTGTACTATTGGGCATCGCAGTTAGTAGTAATAAACCACTGGATGTACCACTCCCCGGTAGACCCGGCTTATCTATTAGACAGATATCAGACGTGACGGTCCGGATACTTGGGGGCACTATGCTCCAAAAATAGTAGGAAGAGGTATTTTGGGCCCACGGCACACACGGTAACAATATAGCACCAGGCAAACTCACGGCTGGGATGGTCCAATGTAATAACAAAAGCCAAGCCACTATGGTATACCCAGAGACTGGGGCTCCTATGTAACCAACCTGGATTTGATAAGTGGGATATAATGGGGATTTCCACAGTCGGGGATTTAATTAAAAAAGGATCACTCCTTGGGTTCGCCGAACTGAGGGAAAAATACCATATGAACCAAAAGGAAATCTTTAGATACCTACAAGTAAGACATGCCATTACCACGGCCCTACCAGATCTCACAGACATACCAGAATCGTCACCGCTAGAGGACAGACTGCTAGATGGGCAGCTCCAATCAAAAGCCATATCGCTAACTTATAGAAAGCTCTGCAATAATCTACCGGACACATTCCACAAACTTAGAGAGCAATGGCAGGGAGACATGGGGCCCATTGATGACGAAGACTGTCAATTGGCATTAATGTCCCCCAAAGAAGCAGCGATCAACTCCCGATTTAAATTGATACAACTTAGAATTTTACATAGATCTTACATGTCAGGAGCGATCCTGGTGAAGATGGGGGCGAGACCGGACAAGCTTTGCCATAAAGGCTGCCAACGGCCGGCCACCTTTTATCATATGATTTGGGAGTGCCCCGAGTTACGGCGACTATGGGAAGGGGCAACGACACATATCCAGAGTGCCCTGGGGAAAGAAATACATCTTACTCTGCAATTAGGACTCCTTAATATTTGGGCCCCAAGAGACCTTACAGAGGTAGAGCAACAAATGACCACACTAGGCTACACCCTGGTCAAACGAGAAATTGCAAGAAAGTGGGGGCTGACAGAAACACCTTCACCTCGAATGTGGATGGAAGAATCCGAAAGGTGCATCATTGCAGAGACGGAAGTCTTTAAGTCACGTGAGTGTCTGAAAACATGGGATAGGAAATGGGGTAAATGGAATGTATACCACAGGAATCTATGTATCTCCCCATCAGTGGAACTGGAAATGCAACGTAACAGAGAAAGAACTATGGAAATATTGTGATTGTGACTTTTCCCTCCAAAGTGACTGTACTGAGATAAGTGGAACAATTTGGAAGACTGTATGGAACATATATGTTGTTATGTTATTGAAATTAATAAAAAGAATTTAAAAAAAATGTTTTTTAAATGTAATGAGCAAAAGACATGAAAGTAATCAAAATCAGATAAGGCGATCCGTGGATATGATTAAGTTAAGTTTTAGGGCAAAAACCAGATGCAGTTTCAGGCTGATCACATTAGAGCAGAGGTCGGCGTCACACAAGTGGGTCGCAACAATCAAAGATTTCTACTTTTTGAAGCTTAAAGTCTTTCAACAGGGTAAGGTCCAAGGCTGAAGCCAGCCAGAGTCATTCAAAGTTAGGTATGTGATCGAAAAGCTCCCACCAAGAGCCCAGAGTAGGACAAAACTGGATTCATAGGCACCGGGGTTGCATTGGCACTGGGACAAATCTGCTATCTTTCCTGGGTCCAAGATTTTACCTTTGGGCATGGTCATGTTTTTGGTTCTCAAAATTGACCAATGGGTCAAACCTGGAAATTGTAGCCAGACAAGGTCCCACACAGCTGGATACCTTTACTATAAGGCGTCACTCAACCAATTTTCAGAGAAACAGAAATCTCCAAGTTAGACGAACCTGGCTTTTTTAGCCTGCCGAAGGTACACCCTCCCTGGGGCAACCTCAGCGCCATTTCCAGTCCTCTCTAGGTAGAAAAGTGGCTAAGGCCTTACTTTCTACAACTGCTGAAAAAGTTCCTCATCTTCACTCCTGCAGCCCTAATGTCCTCACAACAAGCTTCTAAACACCAAATTGCTCCCAGACATGGGTCCTGTTGGCTGCAGCCTCAGTGATCAGCTAGGGACTTTTAAAGTTATGAGCTTTTGTGTCCATAGAGCAGGCAAATAGAAGGTCTACCTCTTGATTCTTGGAGAGAAGTCCCAGTCTCGGGTACCAGCAGGTGTCAAGAATCCTTGTGTTTTCTTCTTTCAGCATTCAGGAAGAGTCTTCTTTGTTACCGATGTTGTCTTTTGAGGTTCAAGAATGTTCTGAGGAAGTGGTGATGAGGTGCCAGTCTTAATATGTGCACTAGCCAGTGACGGGAGAATTCCTATCACCCGTTCCTAACTATTTTCTTCCAAATTCCCCACCTCTTAGGCAGCACTTCTTGCGAAACCTACAGCAAAACGGCTCCCACCATCCTTCTCCTGAAAGAGCTCTGGTCCTTCATCTGACCACTCCCCTATGGAGAGGAGATGTCTTTCTGGAGTTAAAGAGGCCCTGAAAATGAATGGCAGCAGTTCCTGCTAGCCTCAGTTGGCATCTACACGTGAAAGGAAGACGTGGTTAAGAGACCCTTTTGCGCTGCCGACAGTTAATGTCTCTCTCCTTGATGGCTAATACCTGCTAAATGACCACCTGTTGGCAATACCCCTGCCTTTTCTTCCATGGACTAAGTCATTGCCTTCCAGATGCTGATCATTAACAGGCATCCAACGGTGTGTGTTGGGCCTAAGGAGCAGGGTTGAGAGGCAAATCAATTCAGACGAGCCAGCTGGTTCACCCCGGAGCTGAAATCCACCAAATGCAACTGCCTGCAAGTAGAAAGGAAGTGGCGCACCAGCAAAGAGACAGGAGACCATACCATCTTCAAGAAAGCACTCATCCAGGACCATGCCTCTCAAAAGAAACAAAGAAGAAGGGCATAGCAGACCGCATAGAAGCCAGCTCAAACTGCAGCAAGGAGCTCTTTGCCATTCTGAAGCAGTTCTCCAACCCCGTAGCTGGCAAGAATGACCTCACCCCTTCCCAAGAACTGTGCGACACCCTGACGGATTATTTCCACAACAAGATCTCAGTCATCTATGTAAACTTCAAACCCCAACCACCGACTGCATCAGCCTGCTCAAACTCACAATCCCCAAACACCTACTTACCCATTGGGACCCTCTCACAACTCAAGCCACGATCTCCATCATAAACTCTGTGCACCCCTGTCCCTACCACGTCTTCAACCTTGGGAACGAATATGATTGGTGACAAACTCAAGAAAGTCCAGAACACCTCCATCACCCTTAGCCTACTTCCCCAAGGACTGGAAACATGCTGCAGTGAGGCCCCTCCTGAAGAAGCCATCCGCTGACCAGTGCAAACCAAAGAACTTCCGGCCCATCTCCCTGCTCCCCTTTCCAAGGAAGGTTCTCGAAAAGACAATCAACCAGCAACCCACCAAACACTTGGAACACAACAACCTCCTGGACCCCTCTCAATCTGGATTCCAAGCCAACCACAGCACTAAGTTAGCGCTAAGCGCAGCTACCTATGACATCAGGGACATCCTAGATCATGGCAAAACAGTGGCCCTTAGCCCCTCAGACGTGTCAGCTGCCTTTGACACCATCTCCCATCAGATCTCTATCAACAGTCTCCACCACATCGGAATCCAGGGCAACACCCTCAACTGGATCACCTCGTACCACACCGATAGAACCCAGAGAATCGGTCTCCCACCATTCACCTCGGAACCCGAGAAAGATCATCTGTGGCGTGCTCCAAGGTTTGTCCCTCAGCCACACCCTCTTCAACACGTACATGACCCCCCCACCCAACACCATCAGATCGCATGGACTCAACATCACCTCTTATGCCGAAAACATCCAGCTCATCCTCTCGCTGTCAGAAGACCCCTCCACCACCATAGCCAACTTCCACAAATGTACTGGATGAAGGACAGCTGTCTCAAGGTCAATTCAGACAAGATGGAAGTTCTCATCTTTGGGAACACCTCACCATAGAATGAATGACAGACCACACCTGCAACCTTGGCATCATCTTTGACAGCAAGCCTTCTATGAAGAAACAGGTCAAGGCAGTCTCATCTACCTGCTTCCACACCTTATTCATGCTCCACAAGATCTTCAGGCGGATCCCAGTCAACACCAGTACGACTGTCCCCCTCTCCGTGCTCACTCAGGAGCTCTCATGCCAGGGTACTGTGCTGAGAGGGCCCCTCTGAAACTCGGGCGGCTGGGCCCTGGTCTGCGGGGGCATTTGTGACTCCAATGCTGAGACTAAAACAATATATTTTTTTCATGGTTTGTAACCAATGAACCCAACCATAAAAGTAAAAGAACAATAGCATAGCCTTAATACTACCAAAACTGCCAAACAAGCCTTGAAAAAGTTTACTGGCTGATTGGCTGTAGCAAAACACGTGTCAGCTGTTTCTAGATTCACTTTCAAATATAAGACCGATCATCTCATCATACCGAAACATAATCATCATAATCTGCAGTGGTGGTGTTCTAGGTTCTCCTGTTCTCAATTTATTTTACAGAACTGGACTGTAGGGTAGCACCCGGCGAAATCTATTTATTGCACCCACAACAAAAGAACATATAACTCAGTTTTGGAATGCAGTGGCAGCCTTTCTAATCGGAATCCCTATTAAAGGGATCTTGCTTTACATCCTATCTAAAAATAGAAATAATTTCTAAAGAAAGAGATTATACTGGAAGAAACATGGTTGGCAACAGCAATTGCTTGCTAAAAGGTACGTTGCATCCATTCTTTTAAATGAGACAAGGAAAAGAACATGAATATTATGTTGAAAATAAGGAGTGATATCTATGCAGATGTTTGTGTATAATTTTTTGATCACTCGCCATTTATGTGCCCCACAGTTCAAACTGAATTACTTTTGTCATGTAACATTAGGTATTAATTCCTATCCATTTCCATGGCACTCTTTTTATTGACCTGAAAAGATTACATACTTGAATTAACCCTGAAAATATTTCAGTTTAGTTTAAATATGTATTGTGGTTGATTTGTACTCGATGACTATTCATTTCATACAAAACCTGAAGTGTTTTCGATCAATTCTGAAAGGATTCCAATATGAGCCTCGCTGTAGCAGGTGCATAACCTACTGAACTACGTTCCAGGACAGGAAGTAGATTATTTATAATAAGGGAGTCAAAATGCCCCATAGAACTGAAAAACTGAATGGCTGAAAACATATACAATACAAGTCAGAAGATAAGAATACAACATAAAAAAAATAGATAGGGAACGTGAAACAATTTTCCCTTTCGACCTCAGCTAGTATTTATATATGTAACTGTTTGCAGGTTTTCTTGGTTCATCTGTCTTTCTCTGTCTCTTCCGAATCCAGTCAACAGAGCCTGGGAGACGGTGAGCCTTGGGACACATTTGGACAACAAACCAACAAAATTACCCATGCACAGATAATAATCTCAATACATTTTTATTTTATATAACAGCACCCAAAAATAAAAATAGAGCTCTTATAAATATGGCAAGCGCAAAACAATCCTGATTATACAAGAAAGCCAAGTTCATAATTGAAATTGCATAAAAAAACAATTCTTGGTCACTGCAGTACACGACTTCACTCCTTCAACTATGTTTTTTTTTTAAAAAAACACGAACTTAATCCCATATTATTCAGCGGCCTTTGTTTAAATCACCTTTTTAAGTGGTTAAAGCTTAATGCTACTTTCTCTGAACATGAACATAAAACACTTCTCTTTCCGAGCAACATGCAGCTTTCTGAGCAACCGATAACTACAAAGACTGTAACATTACGACTCCCATCCCATGCCAGCATGTGTTGGCACGCTTTAGCAGAAACCAAACGGGTTCCTCTTTCAGAATAACGTACTAAACATTAACAGGGCGTTCCGTCACAAGGTAACAGAGTACCCTGCCCGCCCGCTCTATTAGGAGTATGGCAGACTCTCAGTTTTGCAACAGTGGTGCACACACTGGCTGCACCATCAGAAAACACAGGTGCACCCCAGGTGAAATCGTCGGCTCCTTGGCACCAAGGAGCCTTTTAAACACAAAAGCGGGGAGGGAATACACTGCCTCTCATCCCAGCACAGTTCCCCATTCCATCTGGTAAATGCAGTATGCTTACTTCAAAATTGCTGTAGTTTTTTTACCAATATGCAATTTACCATAATGCAAAGGGGCGAATATTGCTGGGATGTGCGGCAATGTGCCCTTAACCCACCCTCGGTTTTAAACGCTCCCTTGAGTCAGCAAGCTGACGAGCTTTGGAGACGGCCCTGTGTGCCCATGAATGGTACTGTGACCTATGAAGATTTAGGCAGCATTTCCAGCAACCCCAGACGAGATTTCGCTTCCCTCTACCAACGAAGGACAAAATCCAGAAACACATACATGCGGCTAGAGATATACAGAACTGTCTGCACCAACTTTGGGGAAAAGCTACAGTCAAATTTGAAATACGCACTAATTGAGTACCACATTTACCATAATGCAAAGGAGCGAACTGTGCTGGGAGGCGAAGCAGTGTGCCCCTAACCCCACCTAATGCCCTATACTGAATTAGGCCCTAAATCTTGTCAACTGGAAAAAAATCAATATTGAACCACATGAAATCACATCAACCTGAAAAAAGCTGCACGTTATACTTCATTTAATGTGTTTCAAATTCTTTAATAAAAATCGTACATTATTGTTAATGGGAACGCTTAAGGACCACTTTCATGAATGAGTGCAGAGCGCCACAAGTGAGCTCTTCCCCAGCTGATATCTAAATGCACAAGAGTTAAAGTGGAACAATTAAATTTAACTGAACATGCTCTTCTGTTTTGAACCTTCTGAAGCTATACTATGAACTTTATATATGGGTTGTATCATGCGATTTATTTGTCTACATTTTGCCTTCCCTATCAGGTGACATTAGTATTCTTCCTTTATAATTTGAAGGAATACACATTTTTAGACAAGGGAGCCACAAGGATTAACGTTTTTCATTGAAATCCCTAAAAAGTAGCAAAGGAGTAGCTCCTTCGCGGTGGGTCCGAGGAAATGTTTAAAGCAAGATGGTCTACGACATCAATATCGCAAAATTATCATTTCTGCAGATTTTGGAATCCAGGCAATAATGCCTGGTGAAGTGTGCACATGAAACCACATATGTAGAACCACTTTTCAGCCCGGCAAATATCCAGCACCGACATTGTGAGGAGGCAGTTGGAGCCCTGGCGGAACAGCTGACTCCATCAGGAGGCTCCTTCTTGACCAGGGCATCACAGTCATTGATACATAGGATGAACCAAAAGGACAGTGTCCACTTCTGAATAGTCTTGCCCTTATTGGAGCCAGCATAACCCATCAAAATCTCATCATCAATCAGAAAGTCACAGGTTCTTTACAAAAGCTGAGGTCCCTATAAGGGTCAAGACAATGCAGCTGTTAGACCTGGCACCATCTGTTTTGCAGGTCTAGATGCTTTGGGCACTTTGCCACTGCTGTTCAGTGCCAAAGTGCAAGTGCTCCCTTTGTAAATTACTGTTATGGATTGGTGTTTCCGTGATTGGCTATTTGATTTACTAGTCAGTCCCTAGTACAGTGCACCATTTGTGCCCAGGGCCTGTAAATCAAATGCTAAAGAAGAATTGAGAGACAGAATGCAGAACATTGTCATACATTCATCCCAGTATAAAGATCTGGGTCCAAATCCATCGTTTTTTGCTCACCATGCCATTCCAGTTTGGATCAAGCCATATGCAAATTAGTTTTGACCCTGCACCCAATGGGAACAGTCCAGTCCGAACTGCCAGGCCATGTACTCCCTGGACTGGAAACAAGCATCCTAGGACCGGTTATGGGGTTTCACCCCTCATCATTGACTCCATTGGCATGGAGAGCACGGTCCTACTCAGGGTGACAAATGCATCAGCTAGGATAGGGTCAAGACTGATTTACATATGGCTAGGTCTAAACTGGGGTGGCATGGTGAGCAAAAGAATGATGGATTTAACCAAGATCTCTTGACTGGGGGGTGAATGTTAGGATTTGTTCTGCATTCTGTGCATCAATTGCATGTCTTTTGCTAGTGGGCTTGCAGCACTGATTGTGCCACCCACAGAAGCAGCCTGTAAATGTAACTCTGGTCTCCCATTGCAGAGCCTCTGTGCAGTCTGGTACTGCCATGTCGACTTGGCAAGTGTACCCACTTGCCAGGCCCTAACCTTCCCTTTTCTTACATGTCAGTCTCCCCTAAGGTAGGCCCAAGGTACCCCTGTGGGCAGGGTGCAGTGTATGTGAAAGGTAGGACATGCCCTGGTGTGTGTGGCATGTCCTGATAGTGAATTACTGCCAATTTCGTTTTTCACTATTGCAAGGTTACATATTCCCATAGGATAGAATGGGGAGTTTGTTTAAAACATCTTATAAACATAACTACCCCTGGGAACAAGGTAGGAATGTAAAGTTTAGTATGCCTGAACTCAGAATTTCAAAATGCATCTTTTAGTGAGGGTGATTTGTACATTCTGTGTTTGAAAATACCACTTTTAGAAAGTAGGCATTTACTTGCTTAGCCATCCTGTGTGCCTCTGCTAGGTTTGTGTATTGCATGTCTGGCCTTTGGATGAAAGGGGCTGGGGAGGAGCGGGCTCCAGAGAGCCTGATGAGTCAGGGCTGGCCTGAATAGACCTGGGCTGCATTTAGAGTAGGGGAAGGAGATTTCCTTTCACCTGAATGGGCCTGGTCTGCCTTCCACAATGCAGTCTACCCCTCCTGCCAGGAAGGTGCACCAGAGAGGACAGGACCGATTTGGATCAAGCACAGGGCTTCTCTGCCACCAGAGAACAAAGGATTTTCTAGTATAAATATTGGGGCCCGACCCCAGAACCTTAGACCATTTCTGGGAATCAAGAGGAACCTTTTCAAAGGGGAACAGCCGGAGAAGCTGAGGAGGAACACTTCTCCTGTGTTGTTTACTGTCTGGGGTTGGCCTGCAGTGGCTACTTGCTGCCAAGGAAAGGGGAAAAGGACAATGCTGTTTGCTGTGTCCCCGGCTTGAAGATCTCCAAGGGCTTGAAATTGAGCTTGCCCCCTGTTCTGAAGTCTCAGGGACACAAAGACTTCACCACCAGCTCCCCTAAACTGCCTTGCTGGGAGTTCTGACCTGCAAAGAGGTGCCTGCAGTTGTTTTGGACCTCCAGAGACTGTTTTCCGCTGGAGGCTGGAAAATCAACCCAATACCGAGAAGCTTGACGCATCCGTACCGGTTTCCGACGCATCGCCGAAGAAACCGGTGCAGACCCTGCTGCGGATTGAGAAATCACAGCATGCCGCATCAAGTGCAACGATCACCGAAGTCCAAGATCACCACACTGATTCCGACGGAAGCCCTGCTGTACGCTTAAAAGAATCCACGCATCATCCCGGATTGTTGCATCGCATCGAGGCACCAAGTCTGTCACATCGTTGGGAGACGCAGTTATAAACCGATGCATCACCTACCCACGCAGTAAGAAACCAACACATCACCTCCTCTCCGGTAAGGGACCGACGCATCATCTCCCCTGTGCAGCAGTAAGGAACTGATGCACAACCTCCCCCCGGAGCAAGGAACCAACGCATCACCTTCCCTGAGTGTAAGGAACCAATGCATCACCTTCCCTGAGTGTAAGGAACCGACAAATCACCTTTCCTGTGGGCCGTATCCAAGGTATTTTGAGTTAAAAGCCTTGCATCTGCAATTAGCTTTGAACGGAACTATTTCTACCATCTGAAAGTCATATTTGTACTACTGTATTGTGGATTTTTGTCATTCAGTCTTGTTTTGATTTAGATAAAGATCACTTATTTTTCTAAACTGTTGTGGTGTCCATCTGTAGGGTTTTTACAGTATTACTGTATGTGTTCACAAATTCTTTACACACTGCCTCTGAGATAAGCCTGCCTGCACGTGCCAAGCTACCAAGGGGGTGAGCAGGGGGTTATTTTAGAAGTGTATCCCCCTTACCCTGATTAGAAGCAAGCGTCCCTATTTGGCTAAAGGTACCTACATCTGCCAACTAGAGACCCCCATTTCTAACAGCAGCCATTTCTCTTCCTTGGTGGGATGAGGAGGAAAAGATGCCTTTGTCCGCGGTACGTGCTTGCTGAGGATAAATAAGGTGACTATAGACTGAAAGACAAGGCTGACGTGATGGCAATAACAAAAAGTCCTCATGGTCAGAATTCACAAAGAACAACTGCACAGGCTTAAAGAAAGCACCAAATTAAGGCCCCACTGAGCATCACAAACAGAGATCAGCTCTTCATCAAGTATATTATCACTCCCTTCATAAACTTTAGTGACAATAAGAGATGTGAAAGGCGATGCCTGATAAGGTAAAACAAGAAAGGCAGATTGGGCCGACAATTTTTCTATGCTAACACCAAAGACTTTCCGGGCAAGAAATAATGCAAAATGTAACTGAACCGGTAAACACTAATTGAGGGATCTATATCCACTCTGGTGCACCAGGTAAAAAAGCTTGACAAATGCTCAGAACAATTCAGTAGATGGACGACCAACTGCCAGAATGAAATCTAAAACTTTCTAGGGAAGGTCAAAGAAGCTCAAATTCCACTGCTCAATCTCCAGTCAAGAAGGTGAAGGCTCAGGAGGGTTGCCTTTCCTGCTGTGAGAGGATGTCCACTCTCTAAGTGGGAGAGGGAGGCGCAGGATAGACAAAGCAAATCTGAGTACCACCACCTAAGAACAATCTATAGGGAATTGGAGGAAACGTATTGGGATGGCAGTCGCACCTCAGATCAAACATATTTTCAATGGATCTCTCCAACTGTAGAGCACAGAACTGCTTGTTTAATGGTGGGCTGCCCAAGAGGTCAAAGATGGATCGAACCACCTCTTGGTGAAGATGCCACTCACCATTGGCATGGTGGATTTGTCTAAGGCCTTTTGCCCGCATATTCATGAAACCTACCAGATGGTTCAAAACTAGCTAAATGCGAGTCTGGGTACATGACTACAGCTTCAGGGACAAACCCACACTACACTGTTTGTTGGTGTACCACAATGTGGTTGTGTTGTCTCTCAACAATTGATTGCAAGAACGCTTTATGAGCAGACTCATGGCATGATGTTCAAGCAGATTGATGTGAAACTTCTGCTTTGAGGAAGACCATGGACCTTAGAACCTCAAGCATACAGAGATGCCAGCTCTAGCTGAGGGAAGATCTAATAGTCACCACTGCCAGGTTAGGATATAACGGCCTTCTGCAAGGTAGATATTCCAACACTAGTCACCATCACAGGTGGTGGTCTACCTCCTGGGAAATCCAAAATCTGAGAGGATTACCCTATGTTGGGGTGAGTGGAAACAGAGGCAAACCTGCAGTGCACACATCCGCCACCAAGTGTAATTCATTAGCAGATGCAGTAAGAAAAGAAGTCCAGAAGAAGCAGGCCTGTCAGGGCTAGAAGAAGAGCTCCCTCCCAAAATGTTGGGATCATAGCCTCTATGACCTTAACCCGATAGAGAGGTGGGATGGGTTTGAGGTACATAATGCTGGGTTCTGCTATGATAAAGAGTAGTCACTGAGAGGGCTGGAGGCTTAACTTAGAAAGGTTTACAGAAAACACCAAGTCAAACAGTAGAGAGAATGTGTACGCAAGGTGGTTTAATATCTGCTATAGTTAAGACGCCTTCAGCATTCGATTGTCGAGTTACGAGAACACAGAGGACTTCCCCAGCCAATGAAGATGCACCACCACTATCGACATCCCTTTTGTGAATACATGAGGTGCAGAAGACCACATAATGATAGTGGTTGAGAAAGAAACAATAGTGTTGGCACTTACTGTTCAACTACAGGATCAGTACATGAGAGTATTCACATTCTGCAAGTTTATGGACAGCATCCAGCCCCCTTGACCCAGAGCCAGCAACATCTGAGATATGGAACACACTTGGAATGTGACTTTTTAAGGAAGCAGTTCAGAATGCAAATGTCAAAACTAGGCTGGAGGCCCAAGTCTCTCTTGAAAACAAGAACAGATAGAGTGTAGCAACCCTGTCCCATCCTGGTCTTTGCTGCTGGCACCAGTTCCACTGCATTTTGTGTCATCTTGCTGCAGAATGTACACATGATGAGAGGTGACTGAGAAAGTGGAACAAATGGACTTTGGGGAGCCCTAGAGAGAAAGGGCATAGCCTTGCAAACAATTTGCAGGACCAAAATGTCCATGGTGATGAACTGCCATCACTCAAAGTGATAAGACACCTTCCTCCTCACAGGCCACACATGCTTTTTCAAGGATGGAGTAAAGGGGCTTAGCTGGTGTGTGCCAGAGTGTAATGCTCTTCCATCACACAATTTATACTGCTGAAAGAACTCATTGCTAGGCTGAACAGGCTAGGAGAACGGATGTCTCTGAAAGGACATAACTGGGGAATAATCAGGGAAATCAGAATGTTGTTCATGGAATTGCCATACCAGGAAGGCCAGGGTCAAAGACCCGACCATAGCCAGTCCTTGCCTGGTGCACTCCAGAGCCAAATAAGCCTTATGGCCAAAGTGGTGGGCCCACATCAAAGGGCTTCATTGGGTATGCCTGGACCTCCCCTGAATATATGGTGGAACGCATGCAAGTATGGCAGTCAATGGCATCCAAGGAACCCATAGACAATAGACAGAGCAAACTGGTCGACAGTGTTCAGACCAGAAAGGGATATCTGCCTTGCTACATCCTGTCCATCATGCACAACTTGTGTGAAATGATCAAAGAGGTTACTAAGGACGAATGGAGACTGCAATTTGAGCCATGAGACCCAGGAATCTGAATACTGGCCCAGAGATGGCAATTTGTATTAACGGAGCTTAGTAAAAGAGTCCTCAAACAGAAGATCAACTTCCCCATGGCTTTATTTTTTAATTCCCTATCCCACAGAGAGGTAGAAGAAATCGTCTCTCATCAGGGTCGATCCCAGAGTCAATGGCATTGAACTAATCAAAAGCCCCACACGCTTCACCAGAAGGATCTAGGAAAGAACATTTTTAAAAGAACGTCAGCATAACCTTGGTGAAAGCCATAATGTGCACAGGGTCAACGTAAGGGACCAGCAAAACTGGCAGTATGTCTACTGAACAGTGATTTACTTATTAACTCTGGACGAACCTTGAACCAAAATTGGTGACGGGAGCAGTAACACCGAAGGATGATCTACCACTGGATTTGGAATCATGTTGGAAGACAGAAGATTCCCTTCTGGAACACTAAACTACTTTTATTTTTGTTGTAGGTCATTTCATTTCCTCGGAGTATCTGAATTTTGAAGTAAATGGTGAGAAAAAGTAAATACTTATATCTTTGTATGTGCCAGAAATTATTATCCTTTTGTTAATGAATGCATTATACATTGCATGTCCCTATTGATTAGGTGTTTCTTCTTATTTCTTTAAGGATATGCTCCAGACCTTTCCATGGCGTAAGCGATTCTAGCCAGGGAATAAGACTACCCTCTTGAATACATACCTTGAGTGCGATGTAGTACAGCACACAGAATTCTTTCCTTGTTTTTCCCCTATTCCCCCCAGTGTTTCACTGTCCACAGCTGTTATCTTGGTCAGCATGGAGGGTTAAACTCTCAGTGTGAGGAACGACTATCACCGTTTCCGCATTACCTGGCTTTCAGGTGAGCGGACCTGGAAACAGAAAACAAAGCCCAAGAAATGTATGCTGGTCGAGCGGAGATGAATCAGACAGGGCTCCCCGATTAGGTTAGTGGTATTAGGAATGGTGGTGCACGGCCCACACTGCAGGATCCTGCGATGGCCCTGTCTGTTATACAGACAGGGGTCCATGAGTTAAGACAAGAAAACCAGGCGTTAAAGGGAGAATTACATTCCTACAAAACTAGGGGTGAACCCTGGGGGTGCATACCTGGAGCCATTCCAAAAACCCTGTCCCCCTTTTTGCAACGCGCCACTTTTCATTATGACAAATCTCAAATCAGCAGTGGTAATCCGCCTATGAACTTGACTGTGGTTATTCCTGTACCAGTGCCATTGACAGCGCCCAAATGTTTTAGCGGCGATAGTAGTAAGTTTGCAATATTTATGAACCAATGCCAATTTCACTCCTTTTGTAAACCCACACCTTTTGCTGATGTAGCCACTAAGTGGCATTTATTATCTCGTATCTAGGTGGCATGCCCATTAATTAGTCAAAAACTTTGATTGAGAATGATAACCTGATCTTGTATAATCTTGCCAAACACACCTTTATGCACACAAGTGACACAGACTATCTAAATTTTACAACAAGGAAAACAGGATTTACTAATGCATATATCCAGTTTAAACACCTAGTGTCTGAAACGCATTACCCGATAGGAAAAAAAAAGTCTTTGTTTTATTAAGGTCCTTGTGATGATCTCAAGGACATTTTGTCACGAAGTGGATCTCCAGCCAACGATTGTGCATACTTCATAGACCTTGTGATTAAATCAGATCACCGACTAAACTAACAGAGGGAATAAAAGGGTAAATCTGGTTCCCCTAGGGTTTTTTATGTATCGACGGGATAGGAAAGAAGAGGCAAAGACCAGTGTTCTTCAAGAGCCTATGCAGTTAAGTGGTATAAGCAGCCCTTTAACCAAAGATGAGAAGGAGAAAAGACGGTCCTTAAATTTCGGTCTGTATTGTGGTAAGGGAGGTCATTATGCTTGTGACTGTCCTGTTAAACTCAAGGGTCTTTTTTCCAAGAAATCTGTAGCTTTTGTAGAACATGGTGGTTTTTCTGTGCATGGAGTACAAAGGTGTCAAGGAAGGGAGTTCTCACATGGCTTAGTAAGGTTTGAGGCAAGAGTGCTTCATCACTTTACCATTACCGTGAAGTTGATTGTTTTTGACGCAAAACGGACTGTGCTTCCTATCCTGTTGGTTTCTGGGGCTACTGGTAATTGTATAGATATCAATTTAGCCAGAACTCATAATATCCTTTGTGTACCGAAAGGAGTACCTGAACTAGTTAGAGCTATAGATGGTACTGAATTGGGTTGATCACCATGCAGACGGAATCCCTTCTGTTGATTTGTGATAATGGTATTTCAGAGACCCTTAGGTTTTGACCTGATTGATACACCTGCTTTTGGTGCTATCTTCGGGGTGCATTGGTTACAATTGCATAACCCCAGGATAGACTGGACTAAATGCACTGTTACACTAGATTACAAGAATTATTTACAACATTGCTCAAGGGAAGCTATAGAATGGTCCTCTCCGCTTGTTTGTGCTTTTAGCGTGGCTTCCGAGATCATGAGCATACCTACTTCATATCTGCAATACGCCAATGCATTTGACAAAATCAAGGCTACAGAACGTCCCCCACACCAGAGTTTTGATTGTCTCATTGATTTGGTGCCTGGAGCCACACTTTCCTGTAGCCAGCTCTATGCTCTATCGGAACCTGAGACACAGCATTTGCGTAACTATCTGGATGAAATCTTGTCTTACAGATTCATTAGGCACTCTTCCTCTCCTGTATCTTCCCCTCTCTTCTTTGTACCTTAGAAGGAAGGAGATCTTCTGGCATGCATATATTACAGGGCCCTAAATAAGTGTGACACTAAAGAACAAATATCCCTTTCCCTTAATCCCTGTTTTACTGGACCAGCTGCGACATGCCACAGTATTCACGAAATTAGACCTTCGAGGAGCTTACCATCTCATTAGGGTCCATGAAGACAAATGGAAGATGGCCTTTTGCACACATTTGGGTTTGTATGAATACTATGTCATGCCATTTGTTCTTTGTCATGCCCCTGCTGCATTTCAGTTTTGTATTAAAAAAGTGCTCAGGGAGTCCCTAGATATAAGTGTTATCATTTACAATGACGATATTCTGATTTTGTCAAAAAAATCCACAGGATCACAAACACCATGTTAGACAGGGGCTGCAGAAATTACGAGACAACCATCTGTTTGTTAAAATAGACAAATGCATGTTTCGTGTGTTCAAAGTAGATTTTTGGGGTTTTGTCATCTCATCTGCAGGGATTCAGATGTACCCTAAAAACACTTAAGCTATCACCTCTTGGCCCACTTCTACCTGTGTAAAGGATGTACAGGCATTATTGGGGTTCACCAATTGTTATCAGTGTTTTATTACTCATTTCTTGGATAATATCACTCACATTACTAGACTGCTAAAAAACGGAGTTGTTTTTCAGAGGTCAACAGAGGCACAGAAAGCCCTGGAATTGTTAGAAACCAAATTTACAACAGCTTCAGTGTTGATACATCTGGACACCCCACTTCCATTCTTTGTAGAAGTGGATGTTTCCCAATATGCATTGGGTGGGGTATTGTCCCAGCGTGATAAAGAAACTGGATTCATACATCCAATTGCCTTCTTTAAATAAATAAAAAAATCCTCCCAGCTGAACAGAACTACATGATAGCTGAAAGGGAACTCTTTGGAATTAAACTAGCTTTTCAGCAGTGGCAACATTATCTGTGGGGGGGGGGGGAACGGCATCCCATTACCATCTATTTCCGACTATCAAATTTTTTTAATTCTTCCGTTATGCATGTGCCCTAACCCATCACCAAATAAGCTGGGTGCTGTTCTTCACTGAAAAATACTTTAATAACACTTATCGTCCAGCAGCACAACAAGTAAAAGTCAATGCCCTTTCCCGTATACACGTTTCCCATTTACATCCCACCAGAAGTACAGAAGTCGTTCCCATGATTTCTGAGGATGAGATAGTGGGTTATAGTTCCCATGAGGAATTCCTAATTGATATCAAACAAGACCTGAAGAAAGTGGATTGGACGCCCTGGTTGACCGATTCCAGGTACATTCTTCAGGAGGGGATTCTATATTGTGACTTACACCTTTTTGTACCACCAAATCAAAAGAAAAAACTCTGTGTTGTTACGGAGTCATAGTTCATCATTGTCTGGTCATCCGGCATTGCTAAAACAGGGGAAATTAGTCTACACTTATTCTGGTGAGACAGGATTAGGCAGGACATACAGATGTTTGTGTCTTCCTGCCCCATCTGTGCTGCAAATGAAACATCACATACACCCCCAATAGGTCTCTTACAACTACTTGCTATAACCACAGCATCATGGCACCACATTAGTATAGATCTTCTCACCATTCTACCGAAAGATGCAGGGTATACCATGGTCCTTGTCGTGGTAGATCTTTTTTTTTAAGATGGTCCACACGATTATTCAAAACATCATACGACTACATGGTTTACCAGCAGCTATCATTTCTGATAGAGACGCACAGTTTATATCCAGGTTTTGTACAGAGGTATGCAGTACCTTACATATTGATTAACGATTGTCCTTGGCTTATCACCCACAAACTGATGGCCAAACAGAGCGTACTAATCAGACAATGGAACAAT
Source organism: Triturus cristatus (assembly GCF_964204655.1). Lineage (NCBI taxonomy): Eukaryota > Metazoa > Chordata > Amphibia > Caudata > Salamandridae > Triturus > Triturus cristatus. The sequence goes on along the minus strand of NC_140593.1, from coordinate 311,682,100 downwards.
ATCTCCACTGTTTACTATCTATGCTGACCAGTAACTGGACAAAGGCCCTTCCTGTATTGGAATTCGCCTACAACATGTGTATGCATTCAGCTATAGGGATGTCCCCTTTTTTAGGTCTCGGCTGCGAAGGCTGCGCTTGCGAAGTCTCGCTCCGAGATTTAATGTTTTCAGAAGAGGGGCTTGAACCCGCCCCTCTTCTTCCCTCTTCTCCATTGGCTGGCCTCTTAAATGCTGGTCAGCCATTGGAGAAGAGCTTTGTCTCTCCAAAGAAGCCCCGCCGCTGCGTTTCTCCAAGGCATTTCTGCTTGACCTCGGAGAAAGGCGGTGGTGTCTCCGTATGTTCTTGCTACACAACTAACTGGATTGCTGGAGTGAACCCCTGTGACATTTTCTGCACAGCGGCACAGTATGTGGGTTCCACTGTGAAGGGAATCCTGCCTTAAATTAAGCCCCGCCTCCCCATTGGATACCCTTCCAGCGCAGTCTCGGAGTCTCCCTCCGAGACTGCGCTGGAAGCTCAGACCAGACCTCCGTCCCACGGAAAACATCCTGCGAACGGAAATTTGTGTTTGCTACTGCCCGCGGTGAGGTCAGGGGCCGCTTACCTGCTTGCGGTGCTCGCCGAGGGTGGCCGAAGTTGAGGGAGGCGAGACGTGCGACCTCCGCCGGCGATGCGGTGACCAGTGCCGGCGGCGGTGCCCTACACACGGCGTCATCGCTCCAACAACTTGGGACTTCCGGCAACGGCAGGTACAGACACCATCGACCTCCTCACTCCTTGCCCGCTGCGCCGCCTCCGGTCCTTCCCCCGAGCCTGGCATTAAAAATACCGCTACGATGCACCCTTGTTAAGCCAAACGCCGTAAATACATCGCCTAGTCTGCAGAGCCACTTCTCATCCTGACCTCCAGCCATCCCCTGCCAACCTCTTGAAAATCGTTCACGGATCTTCCGACCTAATTTGCACGGGGCATTCAAAGCCAAACTTGAAACGCTTCCTATAAAATCGCACCGTTCAGCTGGATGAAAAGCACTGGCGTGGATTAAACCATAAAACAAGATTAATATTTTTGGTTATGGAAGGGCTTTTGGGACTGTGCTCCTCGCTTCCTGTCCAGATGAAAGGGGCGTGTGCCAAAGAGTAGGGATTTTGATACCCCTGAATCCCTTGCTCGGCCTGATTCATCTCACAAAGGCCCGTAAAAACTTCCTCAGTGCGCTCGAACACCGGAGCCTAAGCGAAACCGTAACTAAAATTCCCTAAGAGAGACCCACCCAACAAAAACATAAACAAAAATAATGTCATGAGCAATGCCAATAGCTCTAACTTTAACAATGCCGAGACCGTTGCATTGTAAATGCTTGTTGTACTATGGGGTTTTATCCAAAAGCCATCCCTATCAAACCCACAGAAGTGGTAGCCGTAGTAGACTCTTTGTGTTCCTCATTGATAGACATCTGGAAACAGGCACGAGAACAATTACAAGCTGCCAAAATGAGCATAACAGCAGACAGACAAGCATTGGTGACCTGTGCCATCATATGTTCCAGGTGATTAGGTGTGGCTAGCAACCAAAAATCTCCATATGGGAGGGACCAGAAAAACTGAAGCACACGTATGTAGGGCCCTTTAAAATCCAGCAGATAATACACCCTGTAGCCATGAAATTGGAGTTAGCTACTGAATATCGAATTCATCCTGTTTTTCACAACTCATTGCTTAAACAGTTTGTATCTGCTACACGCAAAGCACCACCTCTACCTTCCCTGGTAATTAATGGGTGGGAAGAATATGATGTTAAGCATATCCTAGATTCAAGAAGAAGTCAGGGCAGGTTATTCTATTTGGTGGATTTGTAGGGTTATCCTCCTGAGGAGCGTACTTGGGAACCAGCCCATCATGTGCATGCCCCGTGCGCTTTTTCCATTCCCGCAATCCGTACAAACCACATACTGTGTGAAGGCCTTTGGGGGTACTGTTAAATCCCAAACGAATACCAGTACAACATAGCACTTCACTTTCTTTTTTGCAGGTATGTGTGAGGGGTGTGGAGAATGGTATGCAGCCTCTTACCTGTTGTACGATGTGAATGGACTCTCCCACATTGTTGTCCTCTTTCTTTTCTTTGTGTTAGTTACAGAGTACAGTAACTTGTTGATTTCAAGAGCAAGAACACTCTTTAGCAGAAAATGCCGAGAGGCTCACGTGAGGTTGCAACCCTGGGTTCTGGAGGCAGGACTATAAAACGTCCGCCTATCGAACCAAGATGCTTTGTTTCATTTTCCCTTCCAGGAATGATTCTTGCCACATTACCCTAGATTTCCCTCACTACCTAGATTGTGCATCTCTCTGCTGTGAAGCCCATTGGACCTCCAGTGATTGCCACATTTTATGGGCATTACAGTCACCTTTCCCTTCGAAGTCTGGGATATTCATTTTTGTATCGATTTTTGGATTTCTGACCTTCCACTCATTTCTTTTTGTTTTCCTGGTGAAACTACCTAGGGCTGTACCTCTCTTATTTTTACTACCTGCCCACGTATCCTGACATGCAAGACTTTTTGCATTTGTGAAAAATGCACTGTTTATGTTTGTGTACATTCTGTGGTTGGATTACTCGAGTCTTTCTGGTGTTTTTTCTAACTTCCTAGGATACCCTGCCTTTAGATTTTTTCGTCACTGCACTAGGACTACTCCTCATTATCATCTGGCTGCCATCCTTTTTCACTGTTGATGAAACAGCTTGGAGTATATTTGCACCCTCCTATGATGGTAATAGTAGAAGTGTATTTGGACATACACTCCTGGAACACTAAACTTCTTTTATTTTTGTTGTATGTCTTTCCATTTCCTCTGAGTATCTGAGTAAATGGTGAGGATACTTTACTTCTTATACCTTTGTATGTGCCAGCGTGATTATCCTGTTGTGAATGAATGCATGATACACAGCATGTATTTTTTTTTCCGGTGGGTTTTTATACAGTGCAAACTAGACCCGAAGGTATCAGAGGGCATAACATGAGCACTAGTAACGTTACAGTCGGACACATTCATGTTAGGCACAGGGAGATTAAGTGATTTGCCCAGAATCACAGAATGTTGAGCATCCATGCCGAGACTCTAACCCGGTTCGCCAGCTCCGAGGTCGACCGCCCTAGCCGTTTGGTCACATTCTCTCGAATGTGTTTCCTCTTATTTCTTTAAGGATACGCTCAAGACTTTTCCCTGGTGTAAGGGATCATAGCCAGTAAACAACACTCCCATCTTTGATACATACCTTGAGTGAGCTACAGCATGGCACACAGAATCCTTTCCTTGTTTTCCCCCATCCCCCAGTGTTTCACAGCCCATAGCTGTTGTCTTTGTCAGCATGGAGGGTTAAACACTTAGTGAGAGGGAGGATTATCTCTGCTCCTGCAGTACCTGGCTATCAGGTGAGTGGACCTGGCAACACTTACCTTAAGTCCCTGATCAGAAATAGCTTAACTTCTCTCTCCTTTATGGCCTTGGGATGCTTACAATCACACTTTCCACAGGACCTGAAATCATGAGGTGATCCAAGACACCACAAACAGAATCCTAAAACTTTGAGATTGACATCTATTTGCCACAGGAGTGACAACACGTAAAGCCTCACAGCTTTGGAAGGTACATCATCCCTAAAGAACAAATTACTTACCTTTGGTAATGGACTACTAATGGTCTCTCTGGTGAACACTTTCTAACCGCAGATTCCTGATCGGTAGATTAGCCCCTAGGCTCCAAACTGGATCTTGGAACTCCTGCACGCCATCTGGTGGAATCATGCAGCTATGCACGGACTTCAAGTTGCCCAGGACGTGACTTGGTGGAGCCACATATAAGCGCCACCCATGTGTGCTGATGTCAGTATGACTCTGCCTGCGCCCTCAGATGTGGAGTACAAAACATCCTTGTTGAATAAATACCAAAGCAGTATCTGCCAAACATCGCTTCCTGACGGATGTCAAGAATAAATTAAAGAAAACAGTAACCCAGAAACCCCTTGCGAGCTTAGGTATTAACTATAGTAAAGGTAAATGGCTAACAGGGGAATCATTTAGAAATCATTATTCCTAAATTGGAAATTAATTGCTTGTTCAAATAGTGACCAATAGAATCAAACTAATTGATTAAGTATACAACAAATTATCAGGTGAATAATTCTAAAGACAACAGGCGTACACAATGATATTCTATACATGTATTCAAGGGGAACATAGCAAAAAAAACATACAAACCTACATTGACCATGTCCATCTAAATCCGAGTAGAAATCAATATTATTAACCCATTAGTAATACGTATCAGTCCACCATGAAAATAAACAATTTGTGGATGAAGATCCCGTGGTTCCATGATAAGATGTGGACTTGGCGGCGACATGTTGGTCTTAATTGTCCAAAGTACGCAAGACGATCCTCAAGACAAAAATAGCTAAATGGTAATGGGGAGATGACGCCACATGAACTGATAATAATATAACAAATATAAAAAAGAGTATTTACAAAAGTACAACTGGACAGAAAGAAGTGCCCTTGACGTGGCAATAGTGTAGCTCACAAGTGTTGCACTACAAGCAAAGTAAACGTGATAGTGCTAAAAGACAGAGGTCAATCACTAAAAAGTAGTGATGGATCCTAAAGCACCTAATCTAAAAAGGTTTCTTACTTTGGGATGTAGATCAGAGGCTTCTGTTCCTCAAGAAAGATTTATATACTCTAGAAGCAAATGTGCATGGCAGCAATCAATCTTATTGGAAAAAACACAAGATTTAAATGTTCCACTCATCTAACAATTGGATTAGGAATACCTTATGAGGTTCCTCAAATCCTTGTTAAAAAGAATAGAACAACGTGAGGCAAGATGGCGTCTGAGTGAGACCGCTGTCACTCACCTCCGCTTCACTCCGATCCTCGACGGGGTTTCCTCCGAACATAACCAGACTACGCGATCGGAAAGTGATCGATGGACCCGATGGACCCGATGGACTAGATGGCAGGACAGAGGCCTGAGACAAGGCGACCACAGGCCCGAGGGAAAGAGTGAAGGCTGCTGTGCACGGTGGGAATGCCTTGCCCGGCTACTGCTGACTACATTCTCCGTATGGGGAATCAGTGATGGCTGCTGGTTGGAGTTTTATAGCAACGAGGACGCTGGTGGGATTCCAGAGCTCATTCCACAGAAGCTATGGCAGGACAAGGAGGTCGAAATAAGACACGCTCGAGTGCACAGCCGGCTCCAGCACGACGAGAAACTGATCCGAAAACAGATATGGTTTCAAAGAAGAATACCAGTAAGGGAAACAAACCAGACATGGATAAGACTGAGCTTAATAAAAGTATTGCCCAGAGGGACACAACGGGAGAGCAGGGGAAAAAGCAGGTTGCCATAACAAGTCTGTTTTCACCTGTGGGCCTAAACGAAAAAGAGAAAGAGAGAGGGATGGAGGTGGGGGCACAAGGAAAGCTGGCTGACTCAAGCGATATTCCTACTTGAGCGGAAACAGCCGGCATAGTGGACCCTCAAAGTCTCTCACAGGATATAATGCCAGAACTATGGGAGGAGCGAGTCTCGTGGGGGTCAAACTGTGAGAATACTGTGCTGGGAAGTTCGGAGATACTCGCTAGCGCCCTCCAAGAAGGGGATAATATTAAGGAAAATATCTTGGACAAGGGCAGCTTGACCAAGGAAGGCATATGCAACACAGCAATAATTACAAAAGCGACAAATGAGTTAACGCAACCTGTTCCCATAGAAGTGTGCACACAGGAAAAAAGCCAGGAGGCGGGATACCTTTCCCCGGACTCCATGGAAAATTTCTTCTCTCTAAACGAGGAATCGGGTGTGTCGGACATAGAGGTGTCAAGCAGTAATAATGATGATGATTGCCGGGATTCCTCCACGAGCAAATATAGCCAGCAAGGGGAGAGAAGGATACCTAGGAGAACAAAGTGGCTATCAGAAGGAAAAAGGAGTAACCACAAGAAAAATGTGGGCGAGTAAGAGGGAGAACTTGGATGGGACTACTCAGCCACACAGTTGTTACCCCCAAATGGCTCAAATGCGATGGGGAGGATGTTCAGAGAACAACTGGGGGTTACGGCCGGACAGAAAAATTGCCTACAGTCTGCAGAACCTTCCCTCTCATTGATCTTACAATCCCTAAGATCATTCCAAGATGAGATCAAAATGAAAAATCGACAAGCATGACAGGTCTTACAAAAACTACAAGGTTCAATACACAAAATTGGGAAAACTTGTACAGAAATAGTGGAGAGGCTAAGTATGGTGGAAAACCATACAGAAGTGCTAGAAAACACGGTGGACGCACTGAAAACACAGGCTACCTCACAAGAGAGTACATTGAAGGATGTGATGTGGAAGCTAGAAGAGGTAGAAAATCGCCAACGGCGCAATAAGTACAAGTTACTTACCTTTGGTAACGATGTATCTGGTAGAGACGATTCTAGCCGCAGATTCCTTAAAGTAGAATTATCCCCAGGCGTGAGACTGGATCTGGAAACTTTTTGCCACAGCATCTCTGCGCGCCGGGGGCGGTACCACGCGACCCCGCGTTGACGTCCGTTTTCTTCGGAGAACTTTTCCGCTCCACAACGCAGAGCCATTACAAACAAAACAAAACTGTGAGAGTATGGGAACAGTGGGCGAAAAAATCAGTGAAACAAAAGGAGAAGAAGCGAATGGTGAGGAACAGCACCATTAGGGACAGTGCCAAGCACTGCATTACTGAAAGTCATGGAAAGGAAAGAGCAGAGCACCGCTCTGAGAAGCAATCCTGCAAAGCGAAGGCGATATCGCCCCTAGAGGCAGAAAAAAACATGTTAAAAATGACATGGCAGATGACAGAAAGTCTGCAACCACAATCTATAACAGTGAAGGGCAACAAGACTGGAACAGAGGAGTAACGACAAAGCACCCCAAGACAACACTCTCAAGGAGTGTCATATCCCCTGTAAAAAGCTAAGGGCTGCGGCACAGCCAAGAAACCCCAACCAGAGGAGTGCGGACGAGATGATGAATAGGCCCCACACTGGAAGACCCAGGGTGCAGGGATGCAAAAGTACACAGGCTACCTCACAAGAGAGTACATTGAAGGATGTGATGTGGAAGCTAGAAGAGGTAGAAAATCGCCAACGGTGGTCCAATCACCAGAAAAGAAGGAGTGGAACAAATAAACAGAACAAAGTATCCCGCCAGGGAGGAAGAGAAAGAGAGCACCCGCAGAAGACAAATGTCACCGGAAAGGAGGCGAGTGCAGAAGACCAAGCTGATGGGTCCTCGCAGAACGGGGAGGAAGGGTGAGTCGTGAAGGAATCTGCGGCTAGAATCGTCTCTACCAGATACATCGTTACCGAAGGTAAGTAACTTGTACATCTGATAGAGACTACTACCTGCAGATTCATTAACGTAGAATAGATACCCTAGCCATACCCAGAGGGGAGGAGGGTCTGCGAGAGAACCTCACCAGCTTGGAAGGACACAAGGCCCCAAGAGGGGGTGTGTCATGGGGACACGAACGACGGCCCAGCCCCCACCAAGCAGAAGTAAGCAAGAACAAGGAGAAGGGAAGGCCAGGATACTACAAGCCAGCCTACCCGAGGAGCAAAGGGCGTCTGCCAGAAAACCCGGAGGGGCAGAAGGCACCCCGTGAGTACCAGAGGAAGAATATAACTACCCTCAAGGCCAGGGAAAAGAGAAGGAAGGCAGAGTCTGCCCCAGGAGAGCACACACACAGCGAAGGGCACAGCTGAATGAGTGTCTATCCCGAAGCAGGGAGCATGCCGGAACAGTTCCACAGTCAAGAAGCGCAGACGCGAGAAAGAAGACACAGACGCGCAAAGCTCCAACAAACAAGGGCCAGGAGCACACGCTGACACGGTGAGTCCCACGGAGGGGGACCAAAACTACCAGGCGCGCTCAGCAAACAGCTGGCAAATACTATGAAGCAGCGGCTCAGAACAAGGCAAGCGCAAGACGAAGACAGACAGGCACCAGCCGAAACGGCGGAGAACCAGGTGGAAACACCAAGACACTACGCTGCAATTAGCATGACAAAGGCCGGTCCGATGATCCAGAGGCGAAGAGGGATAGAAACATCAAAGAGAGAGAGAGAGAGAGAGAGACCGCACCAAGCGGTATATTGTGATGCCAGGAAAACGCGAGGAACCTGAGAAGGTATCCTCGCCCGCCTAGCTTAAAACAGGGCTATACAATAGCCAACAAATACCCCACCTAGGGTATGAATCGTTCCTGAACAAAAACAGGGAAACACCTCTTAGGGAAACCAGTAGCAGAGGTCAAGAACATAAAAGACCTGTGGGAACACCACAGACGGCTTACTAATCAGCCAAAAGAGACACAAAGGTCCAACCCGAGGACCTATACAGCTGCACTTAACAGCAAAAAACAGACACCACAAGCTGAAGGGCTGAACCAGGAGCCAAAAGAATAGAGGGGCAACTGAAAGACCTGAAGTCATTCAAAGCCGCACACAGCACACAACGGACCAACCGAAACCTAAGGCCCCAAAGAGAAAGGAGGGATAACTCCTCTCATAAAACACCGGAGGGCCGAGCTTACGGAGGGGGAGGGGGACGGGGACGGAGCCCCGCAAGGAGTCTCTGAATAGCAGAGTCCGCATGGGTGTGAAACAACAGAGTTCCATCAAAAGGTAAATCAAAAAGACGCTTCCGAACATTCTCTGGAAAGACACCATCCCGCAGCCAAGCATGGCAGCGGAGGGCCACAGAACTCGCCATAGCACAGCCGAGGGAATCAGAGACGTCCAAGGCCGAACGGAGAATGAAAGTATCTAACTCCCGACCATCCCTCACATGGTGCCGCAAATCAGCGCAGGCACCCACTTGGGAGGCGCGAAACAGAAGGGACTCCGCGGAATCCCACAGATCGGAAGTAGCCCTGGCCAATACACAAAGAGTGTTGAGAGCACGCAGAGCAGCGCTAGTGGAGGCGAAAATGTTACGCCCCCAGGAGTCCAGCCACCGAGCCTCCCGTGTCGGCGGAAGCAGCACTGAAGGAAAAGCAGCCCGCCGGACAGGGCCCTGGGCCGAGGGGTGGGAAAAAAGGCAAACTGGGTCATGCGGAGCAGGACGGTGGCGGTGAAGGAGCAGTTGAGGCATCGGATCCCCCGTGGCAGGGCGACCCCAGACCCCCAGAAGAGAGTTATGGAGCGACGCTTTAAAAGGGAGAAGCGGCTCCCCTCCACCGGAGCCCTGGTGGAGAACCTCTAACAAGTGGTCCGTAGGGAGTGGGACAACCGGATTGCCCATCTGCAGAATGCCAGTGGCCGTGGAAATGGCCCGGACAAAGGCCACACTCTCCTCCGTAGGGCGTCGTGGGGGTGAAAGCAACTCCTCCGTGGGTGAGGGCTGCAAACTAAGACGCCCGTCCCCGTGCCCCGCTGGAGGGAGAAAAGACCAGCCCCTGTATGATGGGAAACCCATGGACGAGTGGGGAACCTGAGGGGTCTCTGGAGAGGAAGGAGAAACCTGCGGGGCCGACAACTGCAGGGAACAGAAGAGCAGGTCTGGGGGCTGAGGATGTGGAGACGGCGTAGAATCCGCCCTGGAATCCGCCGGAGAAAAGGCCACGACGCGGCACCCAGCCTCCGGTGAAGAGGAGACGACAACCCTCCGGAGAGGAAGGGACACCCGGAGAAGAGTCGACGATCCGACGTCGGGACGGTGCCGGGGAGTCCACCACAGACACCGATGGATCCTTGACCGGCACCGAAGCGTCCACTGGCGGTGCCGGGTCGACCTCCACCACCACGTGCCGCATCGGAGAGTGGGGACAGGGTCGGAGCCGAAGCGGCCAATGAACGGTGCCGAAAAGGCACTGGCTTGGCCCCCGACGAGGCAGCCGCCTGCGCCGAGGACGGAGAGCGGCCCGGGGAATCGTCCCGGCCTCCACCCGTGCCGGGGAGGAAAGCCGTTGATGCCGGAGAGGCGTCGGCTCGGCCTCCGGGAAGACAGCCGCCTGCGCAGAGGACCGAGGGGGACTTGGGGGGCGAGTCCTGAGTCCCGGCGACCTCCTGCTACACCGCAGGGAGCCCCGCGGGGCTTTGCGGTGAGGCCGGGATGCCATGGGCCGAGGAGGGGAACCCCGAAGGGCCGCACGTCGACGGCACCACACATCCAAACTCTGAAGCAACTTCATCCAGCGCCCCCGCCGGGACTTTGGCTTGAGATGCTGAAAAGCCTCGCAGTCCGTAGAATCATGGTGCTTGCCCAAGCACCACATACAAATAGTGTTGAGGGTCCATCGCTGACATCTGACATGCACAAGAAGTACACGTCTTGAAGCCCGAAGGCATGGTACTCTGTTCCCAAATCAAGGCGCTAAAGAGGCCCGAAAACAGGCCAAGGAGCACACTCCGGATCCGCGATGCACGCGGAAAAGAAGGAAACTGACGTCAGCGCGCCGGGGTGAGACTTATGTGACCTCGCTGATGTCACGTCCGCGGACGACGTCAGGGCGGGGTAGCGTGGTACCGCCCCCGGCGCGCAGAGATGCTGTGGAATTTTTTTTCCCGGTTCCAGTCTTACGCCTGGGGATAATTCTACGTTAAGGAATCTGCGGCTAGTAGTCTATCAGATCCTGAGGCTGCTAGGGATACCAGAGAACAGTGAAGGCATTGACATCAGGAAATTTACAGTAAATATGTTGAAAAATTCTTTGCCAGAACTAGCACACTGGTACTGGGATAAAGAAATCCAACGTGTACATAGATTTTCTTTAACAATATCCAAACGCCCCCCCGAACGGTCAGTCATATCCACGTGTAATATTAATTTATTTTGGAAATTTTCTTCTCCGACAGGCTGTGTACGATCTGGCAAGACCCAACAAGAAAAGGACTTGGAGAATTTTTCGTTTTTTGCAAAACCAGACTTTGCACATGCCACAGTGGCGAGAATATGGAGGCTCAGGCAACTTATTGCACCATTTTAAAAAAAAAGGAGCTACAGTTCTTTTTTTACAAAATCCAGCTAAGTTAAAAGTTATCTTTCAAGGTCGGAACTATGATTTCACTTCCGAAATACAAGCTCAGAAAGTGTTAGAGAAGATTACAGTGGGGAAAGCTGGGACTGCAGAGAGCAAATATTATATGCTAGATATTGAAGACAATGGGGTAATGACCAGGAGCTTCTTCCTGTGACGAGGACTGGTCTGTCTTTGCCTGTTGTATGGTTTTTTTCCTGTTATAGCATATGTTTTCCCGTTTCTTTCTCCTAGATGTGATGTTTGTTTTCCTAGAAGATTGTTCTGCAATACAACGGGTCTTGATCATCATTATGATGGCTAAAAGCACGTTTGAACACGAGGGAAAGAGAGGGGGTGGAGAGTGGGTGAGGTTGGTTCAGAGCCTGATTTCCTACAGGATGGTGGGAGGAGGGACAAGTGGTAGATATAAAAGGTGCAACCAAGAGGGACCAACTTAGATACAAAAAAGATAGAAAATGGCATGAGATATAGGCGGAAGGTGGCCCAAGAGAAGAAATATACACAGTCAGGTATCAATAAGAATCAATATGGCTAGATTGAAACTCCTCACTGTTAATATATGTGGCCTCAATGACCCTAAGAAAAGACAAAGTGTGTCTGCGGGATTATAAATGAAAGGGGCAAATATTATCTGTATTCAGGAGACTCACATCGAGGGGTCACAACGATATCTACATAATACACTAGGGTATAGACTCATTACTGCAACAACACTGGGAGTAAGGACTAGGGGTGTAGCCATTTTGGCGAAAAGGGAGTGGGATGCAGTTTGTTCGATCCTCATCTGATAAGTACGGGCGGTGGGCTATTACAGAATGCCAGTATAGCAATGATAAAAAATGACATTATGTACAATATATGGAAATGTTACTGATGATCCGAATGTACTGGATTATTTCAAATGAGCTTGCTCACTGGCCTCTCCCATTGATAGTTTGTGACGGTTACAATCTGAACCTTCCCTGTGACTGGTCATTGGAACCGGGATACAAATATCAGGGGAGGAAACCAAAAGTGTTTCAGGCCCTTAAAAATGTATGTCGGACCCATGGCCTATTAGATTGTTGGCAAATATTGCACCCAAATGATCCAAGATTTACTTACTTCTCTAATCCACATTCTTTACATGCAAGACTGGATTATATGTTTGTCTCAAGCACTGTTAGCTCTAATTGCTCAATAGAATAATTACCATGGGCTCTATCCGATCACATCCCTCTAGTTTTAAATACAGAAAGTGGAGCATTGAATCCCAATGTGAAAATTTGGCCGTTCGAAAGAGCATTGTTGTTAAACAAGGAATATTGTCACCATATGAGTAAATGGATACCAGGGTTCTTGGAGGATAATATAGGCAGTGCTGCAATCCATGTGGTGTGGGACGCCCTGAAGGCCGGGATCAGAGGGGAGACGCTACGATTTTCATTTAATTTTAATCAGGAGGCTAAACAAAAAATGGTGACACTGCAGAGAAATTTGTGTGTGGCTGAGGAAGGATTGATAAGGGCAGTTCAGGAGGGACGGGAAATTGAAAGTGAGTTAGGATGTGTGGCGATTGCTAAAAACTCGATCATCAACATTCTAACAGAAAAAGCCAGAGCCAAGGCAACAATGCATAGAGAAAGCACTTATGAATTAAGCAAGCAGGTTGGTCCTCAATTGGCAGTGTGTACTTGACAACAAAATACAGTCAATCTAATAAGAGAAATCAAAGATCCAGAGTATGGGCAAAGGACCAAATCTAATGTGATAAGAGCAGCATTTCAACGGTATTATCAAAAATGATATAATGATTCTGGTACACAACAGGAAAAGATCGAGGAATATCTAGATCAAAATCCATCATTAAGATTAGAGGTAGAGGACCAAGATAGTTTGGATAGTATACCGCAATGGGAAGAAATCTTGCTCTCCATGAAGTCTAGATAAAGGAAAGGCGGCTGGTATGGATGGGATACCAAAAGAGTTCTATGTTAAATTCTCTATGTAGCTAAAAAGAATAATGTGCAATTTATTTACATACATCTTTCAGGGAGCGCGACCGCTGGGATCATAGTCCTTAGCTAAAATCGTGTTTTTAAAAATAAAAAAACAAAGACCCTACAGAACTTGGGTCTTATCGCCCTATCACTCTGATTAATGGTGATTCAAAAATGTATTCTGAACTATTAGCTAGTCGATTGGCACCGGTTATTCAGAAAACTGTATCTGATCGCCAACATGGGTTCATCCCAGGGAGATCCACCACCGACCATGTCCAAAGAGTGATCACATTGTTTGATACTACTGATGTTGCAGGAGACCCTATGGCACTCATATTACTAGACGCCGAAAAGGCCTTTGATAGGGTCTCCTGGAAATATCTGTGGACAGCAATGTTAAGAAGTGGCATTGGGGAACATTTCATCAGAGTGGTCCAAATGCTATATACTGAACCATCAGCTGTAGTAATGGTAAATGGGATGGTTTCAGAGAAGATAGCTATTACCAGAGGAACAAGACAGGGGTGCACATATTCTCCTCTTCTAGTTGCAGTGTTTATTGACCCTTTCGTCCGTAGACTTAGGAATAACACGTTAATACCACCTATATGGTCACAAAACTGGTCTACAAAAACATTGGCGTATGTGGATGATATCGCCCTAGTCACTAGTGACCCTGTCAGAGCGATAAATGCGATAGAAGAGGAGGCTAAAATCTTTGGAGGGGTATCAGGATATAAGCTGAACCAAGATAAAACGCAGATAATTCTCAAAAATAAAATCAAGATTAGAGATGACCGAATAGTGGAAAAAGCTACGTATCTGGGTGTTAACATAACGGCAAAATTGGATAGCTTAGTCAATAATAATCTTGAACCACTAATACAACATACAAAAATAGATCTTATCACGTTAAATAATTTGCATCTATCCATTGGGGGCAGGTGTAACGTGATCAAAATGCTTTTCTTACTGAAATTTTTATATTTTTTCAGGACAATATGTCTGGAGTTTACTCCTCAATTGTTTAAATCTATAGAAAGCATGTTTTCCCGGTTTATATGGGGCTATAAGAGACCACGTAGAACATTAAGATTTATTACCTTGCCTAAAGATAGAGGTGGATTAGCACTTCCTAACATTAAACTTTATTATTGGGCTACCACATTAAGGTACTGTACTGAATTATTATCGATAAGGACGGACAACAGAACAAATACTAGTATCCCAACACCACAAGAACTTATATTGGTTGATGAAACCAGGGGGTGCCTTTGGCGGCATTCAAACGACAGTTACTTTAAGAAAGTCAGGTTTAAAACCCTTTCGGGTATTCACCGAAGTCTGGAACAATGTATTGAAAATGCTGGGAATTAGGCGTCTATTTTATTATACACTTTTATTTAAAAACGACAATCTACCTGAGATTTTTAAAGATGCTTGTATGGATAGATGAATACGGGGGGGATCATGCAGTTAGGTTGTTTCTATTCTACTACAGGGCTGAAGTCCTTTGAGGAATTAAAAAATGATTATAAACTAGACCCTAGGGATTTCTTCAAATTTCTCCAGGTTAGGGATTTTCTGTGGAGAAAAGGGGGTGGCGGATCCAAATCTCAAAATATCCAAATCATAGAAATCCTACGCAAAAATACAACAATAACAATTGGAGAAGTTTACGAATATATGAATGCTTCCCTTCCAGATGATACGGATAAATGCTTCTTGAAATGGCACGCTAAATTGGGGGTTTCGGCCAAAACCTTCTACCATTCTTATGAATCATCTCAGTCTCTCAATGTCTACTAGATTACAAGCCCAATTCTACAAGACCTTTTTTTCATTATAATAAAATAGCTAAGTGGGGGTCTGGAAAAGGAACGACATGTCCACGTTGCGCTCCATATGAAGCCGACATTGTGCATATATTCGCTTCATGTGATGTATTACAGGAGTTAAATAATTATATATCAGGTTTTTTGTCAGGGATTTTAAAAGTAAGAATAGAGATCTCAGTGGAAGAAATAATCCTAGGAATGGCTAGTGTAAATCGACCAAAAAATATGCAAGGTCTGATCTTTGTGGCAATGGCTGTTGTAAGGATATGTATAGCTTCAGCCTGGCTGGATCCGAACCCGCCGGCGTTTCAACAATGGCGAGCCAGATTGCTTGCGACTTGTAGCTTAGAGGTAGCTATATATAAAAGAAAGGGGCTTAATAAACGCAAAAGAGGGTTGGAAATATGGGATTCGTTATTACAGTGGATGCAAAGTCATAACTGGACAGGATAGATGTCTGTATGCATATTGTATATAACGGTGAAAAGTAAACATGATTTAACCGCGATTTGAAAGTATAGATTGTGCTGAATATTGTTGCACCAGATGAACTAAGTTTTGCTATCATGATATTTACGAAATCTGTAATTAAGTTATGTTTATTTACAATGACTGAGAAGGGTGGGGGGGTTGCCGTATGTATAAAATCAATAAAGAATATTTAAAAAAATATATATATACCTTATGAAGTCATAATAGGTTGCTACAGCAATGATTTATGGGACAAGCTGAAAATGTAATGTGATCCTTAAAGTGCAGTGAAACAAATCCAAAGAGTCAACAAACAAAACTAGAGGGAGCACTCACCTCTCCTGAATTAATGGTCTGTGTGCCATCGGTAAAGTGAAGTTGTGCATTTTTGGCTCCATTTTGTCTGTAAAGTTGGTGCAGAGTCAGAACTAAACATCTAGACCGCCGCCTCTGGTAGCGATATTGAATTGGGCAAAAAGATTATTTGCAGAGGGATTCAGGTCACTAACAGAATAAGGCAGTATAGATTGTTATAAAAATAAAAAAAAGCTTTGAAACTTGAAAATTATAAAACTTATCCAAGCAAGGTGAATTGATAGTAGAACATTTATGCCCATATAATATTGTCACACTGGACGGCTATGTTGAACAATAAGAATGTACAGTTTGACAATCGCTGCCATCTTTGAAAAGAATGTAAAGGCACCAAATATAACAAGAAATTGCAAAAGAGCCTAATAAATACAACAAAAAGTGTGTTCCAAAGGTGATCCCCAGCAGTTTTACAAGTAGGATTCAAATACAAAATGTTTTGATTTATATTAAAACAATAAGCCATAGACTATTTCACAAAAAAGAATTTGCCTAGCACAGGAGAAAAGTCAGATTAAAGAAATATCAACAGGGAATTGGCAAACATGATGAAAGAAACGATTGGCATATCAATCATAAATCATAAGATGTACAATAAATCATGTCTTTCATACGATCAAGGATATAAAAAGTCAAATTATCTAATAATGAAATGAAACAGTCATGACGAAAAACATGAAGAAAAACAGATGTATATCAATTTTCTTCATTTGAAGCAAAAGACAGGGGGGCATATCAACAACACATTCTTCTTCTATTGAACGAGGCAAAGAAGATCTGTCAAGAAGATGATAAACCAAAGAAAAATCCTATAGCAATATTCTAGAAACTTTTTTTTATTTCTAACGTTGGGCATTCCACTCCGATGTTTAAGTCCTTTATTACACTGTCCAGCTTCCAAATCCATTTGCTCTAACAAACTGTTAATAAACAATCAATATTGTTGGCTGTACTGGTTGGTTTTACTACATTGACCACCCCCCCATTTAATGTCTCTAATGGAATTATTGAACTTAGAAAAGTGTTCAATTACAAGAGTATGTTCTGTTTTGTACCTGATATGTGACTGGCATTGAATAATTTCCATGTAGGTTGTGTAGTTTTGCCAATATACGGTAGGCCACAAGGGCGTTGAATGCAATAGATCACAATTGGTCGCATTATAGTTGGAAACGTTCTTGATGGTAAAAGTTAGGCCCATTATTAACAAAGGCTCAAGGGCTGATGTTGCAGGCCATACAATGGCCATATTGAAAATGTCCTACAACTGATGGTAAGCTTAAACACTGCTATATAGTGCATTTCCTAGGTTTTGTATATACTTTAACAAGTTTGTCTTTTATGTTGTTATATCTCTTAAAGGCAAACGTGTTTATCATGAAAGATGGATTCATCATTTAGTAAATTTCAGTGTTTCTGTAGGATTCGCTTGATTTTGTTAGAGAGGGTCCCAAATGTTGAGACACATACAAGCCTGGAGTATTTTGGTTTATCTCTAATTTGCAAGAGAGACACCCTGTCATTATGCCCTGCCCCATTTAATGCTCTCCTTAACAATCAATGAAGATAGCCTCGAGCTTTGAGTTTTTCTGATCATTTTTAAGCCTATAAAAAGTAGTGGTTATTCCAGGTTGCAGTTGTCTCAAAAACTCAAGAATTGTTCAAAGGAAAGACTGTCTTTTAACACTTGGGGGTGGTGACTGTCATATTTAAGCAAGGTATTCTTAGCTGTACGTTTAGTTCATAAAGTGGTATATAGTTTGTTCTCAACTTTGATGGTTACATCTAAGAAATGCTGCTTGTAGAGTTATATTCAAGTGTGAAATGTTATGTTATGTTATATTAATTTATTTATGCGCACAGCTACTCCAGCCAAGGAGCGTCCCGGCGCAGAGACAAGGAGAAACATAACACAACAGGAAAAAAGACCTAAAATGGACAACTAAAACAAGAATGTTTTAATAGCTCTCCGGAAAGACAGCAGATCATCTAACTGACGGACTTCAACTGGGAGGGTGTTCCAAATTAGTGCAGCTTTCACGCTGAAGGAACGACCCCCCATCCGGCTGAGTCTAAATCTGGGGACCACAGCAAGGGCCTGGCCCTGAGATCGGAGACTGCGGGTGGGGACATAGAAAGAGATACAGTTGGACAAGATTTCAGGGCCTATACCTCTTAAGATTTTAAAGGCCAAACAAAGGACCTTAAAAAGAATACGCTTCCTTACAGGGAGCCAATGCAGGGAGCGGAGGACATTCGCCACCGGGCAAAATCTGGGTAGGCCAACAATGGCTCTAGCCGCAGCGTTTTGAACCCGCTGTAGGCGAGTTAACTCAGCCTGGTTGGCCCCAGCCAGGAGAGAGCTAGCGTAGTCCAGACGAGAGATGATAGTTGCCTGGACTACAAGCTGTCTGGTTGGGGCATCGAAACATTTAAGAACTGGTCTAAGTCCTCTTAACAGACCAAAACAACCGGCTGCAGTTTTTTTGGTATGCCCTACAAAGGTAAGGCCAGCGTCCAACCAGACCCCCAGATTTTTCACCTCCGACACCGAGGTCGGAGTGGGGCCCAGCTCAGAAGGCCACCACTGATCGCCCCATAGCTCTACTCCCTTCCCGACAACCATTACCTCCGTTTTTGTGGCATTAAGCTGGAGACAGTTTCCTGTCAACCAGCTAGCCACCGCCTTCAGTCCAGACTGAAACCTGGGGGCATCTTGTTGTACATCCCCGCTGAGAGTAACCGCCAGCTGAGTGTCATCGGCATATGAGACCAAAGTTAGGCCCCACTGCCTCGCGACATCAGCCAGCGGTCTCACGTAAAGGTTGAACAACATGGGGCTCAGCGAGGACCCTTGCGGAACCCCCATGGCCAGAGGCTGGAAACTGGACGTGAAGGGAGGGATGGCCACACAGAAGGAGCGGTTGACCAGGAAGGAGCGGAGCCATTGCAGCGCCAAACCACTGATACCAATCTCCTCGAGCCGATGCAGGAGGATGCTGTGAGATACCGTATCGAAGGCGGCACTGAGATCTAACAATATCAGCGCCGCCGTCTGACCAGCATCCAACCTTGCACGCAGATGTTCCACCATCACAAGAAGAGCGGTCTCCGTGCTGTGACCAGCACGGAAGCCATTCTGTGTGGGGTCGAGGGCGTTGGTCCGGGCTAGATATTCTGACAGGGCCAGATTAACATGGGCCTCTGTCAACTTTGCCAGCCAGGGTAGCAGCGAGATGGGACGAAAACTTTCAGGCTTAGACGGATCCAAGGAGGGTTTTTTAATAATCGGGGACACCACCGCCTGCTTCCATTTAGTTGGAACTACCCCCGACTCCAAGGAGAGGTTGACAAGGGAACGCACAACAGGGCGTCCCATAAAGGTCTGGTCTCGAAAGAGAGCAGGCCTCACTGGATCGGATGGAGATCCAGATTTAACTTGCAAAGCAAGTTTATCAAACCCATCCGAGGTGAGAGGGGGAAATGAGAGCAGGGTGATCTGACGAGGTGTCTCATTGGAACTTCCCGACGAGACCCCAATGCTAGGGAATGTCCGATAAATAGCTTGGACTTTTCCCAAGAAATAGGAAGCAAGGGATTCGCAGTGGGAGACAGAACTCTCGGCTGTAGAGGTAGTCCGCTTAGCCATAAGATCTTTAACCGCCTTGAAGATGGCCTTTGACGGGTTGGTGCTGTTCCGGAATTCTTCGGCATAGAAGGCCGCTCGAGCACGACATATGGCCCGATGATAGAGCTTGACGGACGCGGCATATGCAGCTTTTAAATCGGCCCCATATGTCTTCCGCCAAGCCCTCTCCGCCCGTCTATTGGCTCCCTTCAAGGTGCGTAAGGCCCCATCATACCAGGGACTCGACTCACGAGGATTGATCTTAGTCGCTACAATAGGTATCAGAGCATCCAGAGCCCTAGTAAGCCAGGAGCAGAAGAGGTCATACCCCTCGTCTACATTGTTAGATGGGCCCAGGGGCTCCACTAACAGAAGACGATGAAAATCTTCCAGCCTGAGTTTATTCCAAGGTCTCCTAGGTACCCGTCTAGCTGAAGAAGTGGGAGTGGTCGCTGACACGGGACACTGGATAGACACCAGGAAATGGTCAGACCATTCTACTTGACTAATCGCAGTGATTTTAGCCTCAGTCAGATTGGTGAAAAAAGGGTCAAGAATATGTCCCCCGATGTGAGTAGGCTGGAAAACCAGCTGGGAAAGTTGAAGAGCCTCTAAGTCCAAAGAGATGGTACGAGCTGTCAGACTGGACAGTGTATCGAAATGCAGATTTAAATCACCCAGTATGGAAAAATTGGCGCAGTCAGTGATCAAGGTGCCGACAATATCCGAAAAAGTATTTCTGAACAGCACGTCACTGCCCGGCGGACGATATACCACCATCCCAGAGAGTGTGAACTCTGGGCTGACAGAGACTTTAAAAGAGGCACTTTCACAGCCAGCGATCTTAAGGCTGTTCCACACACAGGGAAAACGAGACCTAACTATCAGCGCTATACCACCCCCTCTAGATGCTCTATTCAAGGTGTACATAGAATAGTCAGAGGGGCATGCCAGATTAAGAATGGCAGTGTCAGCTTCCTGAAGCCATGTTTCAGGTATGGCGAGGATATCCGGGGCTTCATCCTCAATAAGGTCGTACAAGTTCTGCTGATGTTTAAAGACCGACCTCACATTTAGGTTCATAATCCGCAGAGAGGGAGGAGAGCCCCTACTATGGTGGACAACAGAAGGATATTTCCGGGGGAGAGGCATTGGGGGGGTCAAGTATCAGGCCATTGCAGGGACAACGATACGGACCACAGAGAGGGTGGACAAGCGGAAATGTACAGCAGAAGCTCACCTGGCCGATGGAAACCAGGCTCTCCCTGGAGTATGTCCGCATGGCGACGGAACAGAAGTAATGACTATCGCAGTCCAGAGTCCTCCACGTCCCGCACGGCCTTAGCGCGGACGGGCGCAGACGGGCAGGACTCTGGCACGACTCCGGCCACGCGAAGACACGCCCGCTGCGCGATCCCGCTGCGCTAGGGGAGGAGCATTAAATATGCGTTCCCCCGCTGGCGCATGCGCAATGAAGCGCTGTCGGTCTAATCCCTCACCTCACCCCAAACCAAGATGTCCGCCACCCCAGGACCAACCCGCCAAGCGGCGGTGAGGGGCACGATTATAGTGCAAGTAAGGGGAGCAGGAGAGCGAGGGTCTGAAAGACCTAAAAGAAAAACAATGAGGTGAGTTAAAATTCAGCTTAGCAGCAAGCGCCGTAACGCTCCTGTCCGCAGTGCGCTCCTTGTCAGGGGGAGGGAAAGGCGGGGACTCGCGTTAAATATGCGTTCCCCCGCTGGCGCATGCGCAATGAAGCGCTGTCGGTCTAATCCCTCACCTCACCCCAAACCAAGATGTCCGCCACCCCAGGACCAACCCGCCAAGCGGCGGTGAGGGGCACGATTATAGTGCAAGTAAGGGGAGCAGGAGAGCGAGGGTCTGAAAGACCTAAAAGAAAAACAATCAGGTGAGTTAAAATTCAGCTTAGCAGCAAGCGCCGTAACGCTCCTGTCCGCAGTGCGCTCCTTGTCAGGGGGAGGGAAAGGCGGGGACTCGCGTTAAATATGCGTTCCCCCGCTGGCGCATGCGCAATGAAGCGCTGTCGGTCTAATCCCTCACCTCACCCCAAACCAAGATGTCCGCCACCCCAGGACCAACCCGCCAAGCGGCGGTGAGGGGCACGATTATAGTGCAAGTAAGGGGAGCAGGAGAGCGAGGGTCTGAAAGACCTAAAAGAAAAACAATCAGGTGAGTTAAAATTCAGCTAAGCAGCAAGCGCCGTAACGCTCCTGTCCGCAGTGCGCTCCTTGTCAGGGGGAGGGAAAGGCGGGGACTCGCGTTAAATATGCGTTCCCCCGCTGGCGCATGCGCAATGAAGCGCTGTCGGTCTAATCCCTCACCTCACCCCAAACCAAGATGTCCGCCACCCCAGGAAGGTTAGGATTCAAGGTGTTTAACCATTTGTGGAATACAATAAGTGAATCAGTGTCACCAGGCCAAATTAACAGGACATCGTCGATGTACCTTAACCATTTAGTGATCTGAGGTAAATAAGGATTTGAAGAGGCATGAATAAATTTAGATTCAACATTTTTGACATAGATAATAGCTGTATTTGGAGCAAAAACTTTGGTCTGCTAATAAAGTTGCTCTTCACAGATTAAGTAGTTCCGACTGAAAGCTAACTCCACACATTCCAAAATAAATGAAGTGGAACTGAATGTGGGCAAGTCCTGTTGACCATAAACCATGGATAAGTTGCAATACTTCAATTTAGGGGATGTTGGTGTAAAGACTTTCTATGTCCATAGTAACCAGAATATCATTTTGTGGATCAAACGAAGTTTTCAACAGTATCGATTACTTCAGTTGTGTCAAGAATAAAAGATGGATTATTATTGGTAAAAGATTTTATGAAAAAAATCAACAGTTAACGGTTTTAAAATGGAGTTGTAACCTGAAACAAATGGACGACCTGGTATCTTGGCAGAGAGCAGTCACTTACTTTAGAGGGAATGTGTGAAATATTTATTCAGTACTTCAAACATTAATACAGAGAAAACATCACACATGAAAAATCCCACATTAATTTAGAACAATATATTAAATTTTAATAAATAAATCGATACCAAAACCACAAAAATCCAATCAGTAGAACCGGAGATATGCAAATGTAAAGATTTAAGTGAAAAAGTGGCACGAAAAAGCGTAAAGCTCCAACTGGGGTTATTTGGTTGTGTCAGAGCGGCACAAGGTCACAACTTCAGGCCGGTCAAGATGGAGTGCGAGCCGGCTACAGGGACACACTTAGGTGCGCTGAACACAGTAGCATATTCCTGGTTGCAAAGAGATGCGGAGTTCTGTGTCGAGGATGCATCGCACAGCAGAGGCCAGTTTGAGGAGAAGTTCATGCGGCAGTGGTTCTGATGGGCTGCGTTGGGTGAGGCGATGTTATTGCATTGAGGTGTGTCGGCTTCGACGGGTCATGCAAAGTCTTTGTGCTGGGGGAGTCCACGCAGCAAAGCGGATACGTTGGTCCCAGGTGAGATGCATCGAGAAAGCAATGCGTCCGTTCTGCGGCTCGTGTGGAGGTGATGCGTCAGTTCTGCAGAATCCAAGGATGGGCTGGCAGAGGACCTTCAAGCCCTCTTCCAATGGTCAAGGACTGGGGTGGCACCACTTGAGAAGGCAGGACTCAGATGGCACCGCCCAGGTGCTAGGATCAAGGTTGTTGGAAGCCTATTATATACCTGAAACTTCTGATCAGAAGGACAAACAGCTATCCCTTGCGGGCACTCAAGGGTCCTGGGTTTAGCGATACAGGTCCAGTCCTTCTCACCAAGGCAAGAGGGCAACAGTAGGTCAACACAACAGGGCAACAGTCCTTCAGAGAAGCAGTCCAGCAGTGTGGCAGTCATTTCACCAACACATCAGTCCTTCTTTCTGTCAGAGTCCATAGGTTCACTAGTGCACGGAAGAGTGGGTCTAAGGGTCCAAAATTTAAACCTGGCATCCACTTTGAAGTGGAGGAGTTTTCTAGAGGTTTTCACCCCCGAGGTCTCAGGCATCCCCTTCCTCCCTGTCCTGGCACCAGCTTGTCTGGGATCACAAAAGACTAGTGACAAACCCATTGTGATTGCTCAGGCAGGACTTTTGTGATGTGAAAGTGTGGTAGGTGATAGTTCCCCTCCTCCTTAACACAGTGCAGCCCATCCTACAAACACCTATCTTTCCTTTGTCTCACTGTCTAGGAGCAATATACAAAGACCAACTTCCAGCTACATTCAGTAATGTGACCCAGGATCACGTTACAGGCACCAAATTAAATGGTTAGGATAAGAAAATGCCACCTTTAGAAAAGGGGTTATGATGCACTTGAGATTCTGGTTCTTAAATAAAGCTTGAGATCGATTCTTGTGTTTTGATTGAACGTTGTGTGCACACTGTGATGGGGCTCCACCCAAGCCGTACATATGAATAGTTACAGAATTTATAGAACTTATGTTCTAGACACTGCATGCACTACTATGCCCAAAAGGGCTGCTGGCTATTCCCGTCTAATCAAACAGTACTTGAATCTTCCAAAAAAGTCAAATGTCATACTCCGTATGAGCAATTTGCAAAATATGTAATTATTCTTTGTTTGTAGAGACCCCTGATGAAAGGTGCCTTAGACCCGAAATGCATTGGGTTGGACTGAATTGTCATTCACACGAGTACATTGTGGCCTTCAATTCACATCAAGAATTTGCTACTAAAAAATAAATCACTGAATTAAAGAATTGATTAACCCAGTTACTTTGTGTTACATTTTGTTTACCAAATAACATTTGTTAAGGTTCATGTATAAGTTTGATTAGACAGGACTAGCCGGCAGCCATTTTGGGCATAGCAGTGCATTTACTGTGTAGAACATAGATTCTAGAAATTCTGATACGTTTAGAAAAGTGCCATTTTCCGATTGTGATTAAAAATGCGACTTTACTATTGGGATTTTAAGTGTAATCCTCTAGACACCAAACTCGCCTGGTCTACCTGCAACCAATTGTTAGTTATAACTTACTTAATGTAATAAGGTAACTCTGATGTTATCTTATGGTAGAGGTAAGCCTTGCAGTAGTGAGCAATTAATTTAGGACGTTTTCACTACCAGGACATGTGAAACTTAAAGGTGCATGTCCTACTTTTTAAATACACTGCACCCGGGCCCCTGGGCTGTTCATGGCCTGTCCTAGGGGTGACTTGTGTATTAAAAAGGAGGTTTTGAGCCATAAGGTTTATTTTGCCAGGTTGAAATGGCAGTTTACAACTGCACACACAGACTGCAATGGCAGGCTTGAGACATACTTCAAAGGCCAGTCCTTGAAGTCTCTCCCACTTCAAAGGGGAAACTGGGTATCAGTACTGGGCTTTTGACACCACCACTTAAGTAGACTTCTGCACCTGTCTGCCATCCATGAGTCTGCCCTATTAAGTAGTGCCACCCCTGTAGTGGCCTTTTGTAAGGGGGCCTAAGGTGCTTTTCCAGTGGAATTGAGCCATCCTCTGCTGAGTGACGCATCCCCAAGCGGAACAGAATTATCCCCTCGGCTGAGAAGAGCATCTTCGAGCAGAACAGACGCATTGCCACTGTTGCATGGATCAGACCCATCGCAAAAGACTAGCATCGCCGCATCCTGCATCTGGGACCGACGCATTGCCTGCTTAACCAACACTGTGCGACTCTTTTCCTAACCCAAGAGCCATTCAACCCTAGTTAATGAAAGCCTAAACGATGCTGAACCTCCGCATTGCAGCTTCACTACTAATTGGAACGGACGCATCGTCTTCACTGCGCATCATATCCTTGACACTGGTCTTTGCATCGCAAGCTCCGTTGACAAGATTCTTGATGTTTCAGCACCTTGCACCGCAGCTTCGTCCCATCTCAGAACGGATGCCCTGCTGCTCGATGCATCATCGAAGCGGATCCATGCGTCAAACACCAATCCGGATTCAAGGTACTTTGTTCAGCAGGCCTAATTGGGACCTTGTAGCCGGCCTGTGCTCCATCGCGGTTGGCCTGAACTTTTAACTTTGTCCTGGTCCAGCATGACCAGATAACCTGAATATCGCTTTTTGCTTCTAAGTGCTATCTTTCAGTTTAATCTTTAAAATTCAATGTCTCAACTTCTACTAATTGGATTTTTGCAATTTTAATGTTGTTTGATTTATTAACTCAAAGTCTATTTTTCTAACCTGGTGTGGAGTTTTTTTTTGTGCCCTTTTCACCGTTTTACTGTATGAAGTGTTGCACAAATATTTTATACATTGCCTCGAAGTTAAGCTTGACTGTCCTGTTCCAAGCTATCAGAGGGTAAGCACAGGTTGATTTAGGGTGTACTTGTGTTTCCCCTGACTAGGTGGAACTGAATTTCTAACACTTCAATATCACCAGTGGAATACAGTGCATTTCAAATTTCCCCAATGCATTTTGGAACACATACGGTCCTTTGTTATGGGGTGTCCTAAAGAATTTAAAAAAGCAATTTTTTTGAAACATGATTGATAGATATAGTACACCATAAATCAATAGTAATAAGACGATATTTATATATTCTCTGATGTATACTCCAGCACCTTGTGTCAATATAAAGTACATCAGAATATAATGCATTAACATCATACCGCCTAGATGAGCAAAATATAGGTATGGCTCTCATTTTACATACAAAATCATGCAACATCTCCTCTCTGAAGTTTAACCTAAAACAACTCAAAAAACATGATCGAACTCTGGGAATTAAGAGAACTTTAAACTCATATTGACAAATATTACCATCTACAGTAAAAAAAAATAATGGAGGTAGTTGTATTTGTTATTGTGAGTTTAAAGTTCTCATAATTTTTGGAGTTTGATAAAAAGAACATATAAATGTCATTTTCTTACTATTGATTTACGATATATTTTTCGTTGATTATTTAGCATATCACCGATGTCTCAAACAAAATTTATTTTTTTGCGGTACTTTAGGATATCCCGGATGAAGGACCGTATGTGGTCCAAAATGCATTGGGAAATTGAAATGCACTGTATTGCACCAGGGATTTGGGATGCACATTTCGATACGTTTATCGTGAACACAACAAACTAAAAAATAAAGACCTGGAACAATAATTGGAAGCAAATTGACTTTATTGATTATCAATTGAATACAATCAGGTCTAAACAACTGTGTACTTAAGGATCATATAAAGAAAGCCGAGGAGAAATTTGAGTGGTACTAAAGGTCCAGGTTCAGGACTAGTGCTTCGTGGTTATTTTATTTTTGTACCTAAGATCAGGTGAAACCCCATAAACACACCGTTAACATTTGAAATTACATCAAGACATTTGAAATTAACACGAGTGCGCTGATAACAATATTTAAGACTTTTAAACTAAACATCACAGGTGCTCAACTCACACGGACTCTTCCATTTAACTATAGGAAGCAACTTCAGTCCTTGCAATACTCGCCTTGAACAGTTTCTGCTTCCTCCACTGCTGTTTTCCTTTACAGAGGATATTGGTCTTCTAATGGCTGGTTTGATGGGAAAGCACATAAATAACTTTGTAAAAATTTATTTTGACGTATATGTGTATGTGCACATAGAGACCCAGCAAGACATAAATTAAAGTATAGATTTCACATAAACTTAAAAGGACTTTCGAAATCTCATGGTATTTGGTAGGGAACTCCAATAAGTCTGCAATACTTTATGGTCTCTGCAGTCAGTAGTGGTGTGATTGAGCAGGGTCATGGCAAGAAGTAAATTCTGCACCGAACATTATTTGACACTTTTTGGCCAAATCTTTATGCTAAGTTTACCAATTAGCTTGATTTCCTCTTCCCATGAATACACTATAATGAAATAAATATAGTCTTGGTACTGAGGCCTCATCAATAATTATTTTAGGTGTAAGACTGTAATTGTAATATTATTGATATAGCGCTTACTACCACTGTCGAGGCGCTGAAGCGCTTTTCGGCGCGTAGCATGCTACTCCGGCACCCAAAGAGGATTGGTGGTGGTTTACTAGAGGAAAATTCGTTTTTAATTTGAGAGGTGGACTTGTTAGTTGGATTTAATAGGATAAAGGGGAGATAGAGGAGGAAAGAATCTAAGAAAGTGTTATTTCTGAGATCATAGTACCAAAATAAGGTTTGGGATAAGTCAAACAAGGAATAGAGGAGGGGAGAGTCTTGAAAGTATTATTTGGGAGAACATAGTAGTAACATGAGGTTTGGGATGAGTCAAAGGAGGAATAGAGGAGGGAATAGAAATAAAGTGCTATTTGGGAGATCATAGCATGTAAATGAGGTTTGGGATGAGTCAAAGGAGGGATAGATAGAGGTGGCAAGAGTCTAGAAAGGGTTATTAGGAAGATCATAGTAGTACAATGAAGTTTGGGATAAGTCAGAGAGTGGTGGTTAAGGGTTTATATTGAAAGAGGTATAGGATGACAACTAGAGTAATGAATTGCATAGTTGAAGGTTATTTTACCCACATTGGGAGTAAAGTAATAAATATATAGATCAATAATTACATAGAATGGTATACATGTATATGGAAAATAACAGATATAACATTGTATTAATAAAGTTCCATATGAACAAGCCTGCATCAATAGAGACTCAGAATTGCAAGTGTTGCTCTACAGGCAGCTAATTTATTTACATATTTTATTAAATTATTTTGTGAACTTTTAGGCTCTTTAAAACGTATATCTATTTTTATATTTTCCCTCCGTATTTCAATAGTGAAGTACTTTACGATACAATTGTTATGATCATATTAGATAGAACATAGAACAGAGACCCATACACATTAAATAAAATAATTTCTATGTAAACTATGCAAAGGCCTATATTCATGTTAAGCATAATACATATATCAATATTGATAAATTAACTAATATATTCATTTTTTTATGGAGACCTGTAAAAATAGCTATATATTTTTAAACCATAAGTGGTATATATCTGTACAAAAAAGGCATATATCTACATACATATGTATAACTAAATTATACATGTTTACATTCACAGGCATATGCTATAGATTTGTAATTGAGTATGGTGGTCATGTAGAAAAGAGCCAGGTCTTGAGAAGTCTTCTGAAGATCAGACAGTTTCTGTAGAGCTAATGTTTGGGCGCAATGACTACCATAGTTTGGCTGCTTGAACAGAGATAGGGTGTACAGCCCATGTTTTTTTTTTGTATGCTGAGGTTTTGAGGTGAGGTGCCAATGTGGAGCGGAGGTTCCTTAGTTGTACGTAGGTAGTGATTTTATTCCTGATGAAAAGTAGTCCTGTTCCATGTATTGCTTTGTGGGTGATACACAGCAGTTTGGAAGTAGATCTTCTGCCAACCGGTAACCAAGGTAGAACCCTCAAGGCAGGTGAGATCAGGGCTTGAGGCTTTACATGTAGAATTAGATGGGCAGCAGAGTTCTGAATTCGTTGTAGTCTTTTCATAGTTAATAAAGATGATCCCTGGGAGAGGCCATTGGCGTAATCAAATTTAGACAGTACAAGAGAGAAAGTAGCTTGGACCTCGTGAGGAAATCTTAGGTGGGGGAAAATTGCAGCCTGAAGAGTTCTCTGGATTCACATGCTGCACATCCACTCTGCTTTCCAGCACCCAGATCCGGAACCACACCATGTCATCCCCCTCTCCTTAGATGTCATCGGCCACCACCTGATAGTTAGCCATCCCCCCACACAACACCAGTATATCCAGTAAAAAACACAAACAAAGGACTAGTTGGTTTCCTGCAGAACATATATGCTCACCATTTTTTTTTTTAAATACAAAATGGTGGCGTTACAGCTAAAACTTGTCAAATTGTAGACATCACAGCCCACAAGTAATGAAGCTAATTCAGAATTTATAAGATTGTGTGTTTAAATTAATGACACAGATAATGTAATTGTGCTCTATTTTCATAATGAACCATTTAAAAGTTGACATGATTAGGCCTCAGCTTTATTTGCAGCGTCCTACACTGCACATGTTAAAAGTACTTTCTCTATCTATGCACTGAGTTAAAATGTCCTTCGATATTTAATAAATTGCGTGTTTAAGTTAGCACAGGTGCACCGCAAAACAAATATTGGGTCTCAGCCTGAATGACCTGAAAAGTTGGCTTTTAAAAGCTGCAGTGTTCATGATTTAGATCATGCCATGTTTTTCCTTTACTTTGTTAACTAGACAAAATGTGCTCTCTCCAGTGGAAATGTTTATTTTAGCTGTAACAATTTACGAGCTCACTGCCTGCTGCCAGAGGAACACACAAATACAATGTGTTTGCTTCACGGGTAGAACTGTGGTTTATTCACATTTTCAATCAGTAATACAATGTCATTTCCACTTGAATGTAGGTTAAAAGTCCTAATTGTTTTATTAAGTTGGGGGCGGGGAGTGTTCTAAAGTGAGCTTGTTTTGGTACAAGAACTTCTGAATGATAATTACTTTATATAAACTTATCTTATTTAGTAGATCCCACAGTGTCACTGCACACAATGGGGACGGCTTAAATCTCTGTAGCTGATATGTTAACTAAACTGTTGTAGACAGACTCCATGTCAGTCTTCTTATTGAATCAATACTGCTCTGGATTTATAATTTGCTTTGCGCTATGCTCTATTCGGTTCTAGCTGTGACTAGAACAGGGTTCAGCATCCCCTGCCTATGCTGAATTACATTTATTTACATTTTGAATTGAAAAATCATTGCCTTTTGTAACGATCTCTAAATGTTAAATAAACCTTTATGGTTTAAATTTGAACCATGTCTTGTGTGGATTTCATTTGTGGGTTATACTATGTGGGTTCTCGGACTCAACCACTGCCTCTCCTCCACTCCTACCAGACATCTCCGCTCAACTGGCCCTAGCCACCATCCCATGGAACCGAATGACTGCGGCTGGAGGAAGATCCTTCTCCTACCTCGCTGCGAAGACCTCAAACTCCCTGCCATTGCACCTCAGGCAATCCTCATCACTGCCGCAATTCATGAAGGACCTCAAGACCTGGCTGGTCACCTGAACTGCAGACACCCCC
The DNA here is from genome assembly GCF_964204655.1 of Triturus cristatus. NCBI lineage: Eukaryota > Metazoa > Chordata > Amphibia > Caudata > Salamandridae > Triturus > Triturus cristatus. The sequence continues at coordinate 311,651,708 of NC_140593.1, read as the reverse complement.
CACACTCAGGGCCTTGAAACCCTAACAGGCGAGTAGACACGCTTTATATGAGGAGCTCTTGTTCTTTAGGACTCACAAAGCCCAGATCCATTTTATCTGGACTTTTAATGGCAAAAAGTGCCAACACTTTTTGGTTTTGTAGAATGTTGCTGATTACATTGCGGTGGTGTCACAGTTAATTGTGGTTCATGCAACGCTAGCTTTGAAGTTGAAATCTGAATTGTTTTGATTTGTGTATAACAAAAATAATGTTTTTTGTTTTTACTTGGTTAGCAGATTCAAATAAATTTAAAATACTCTGATAAACATTTAAGTTGTCAGCTGAAGGCATGTGGCATCACGTCAAAGTGTATAGCTTTGAGTCCTATAAATTGTTAATGGTTTAGTTGCGTTTGAACTATTTAGGTTAAGTTCTTTACACACGGGAATAGGCACACTGACTCAAAGATAGATTATTGCGGTCACAATTTATCTTTATACAATTGAACACCTTCAATCTAGAGGCAAATTTAGTGTGTGTTTCCATGTTTGTGGTGAATCTGATTTCCATCCCAAATCCCGTTTGGCAGACAAGGTAATTGTTTTGTGTGTATTTTGTGTTTCAAGACTCATGTTTGAAATTGTATTGCGATTGGTTGGTTGTTTGTGGTGGTAATACGTATAGTCAATCTACCATTTGAGTGAAAATGGGTGCTGCTCTGAAGAAGTCTAAAATCCAGGTTTTTTTAAGGAGTTACAGTTTCACCAGCGGTTTCACTTGCTCTTTTCAGGTTAATAAACTCTGGACATCATACGTATTTATGGCTCAGAGATTCAAATAAGATTACCTACTTTGAATGGTATTTTTAATGTGTGAAAGATCGAGGACTTCAGGCATCCTACACGTTTATAATTTGAGGCACTGAAAGAATGGGTTCAGGTGCCAAATAAGGAGTACAAGAAAAGGATGAAAGGCTAGGTTAGAAACTTAAGCAATTGGTTCGATGTGATATGGTGTACACAAAAGAAGGCATGGGGAGAAAACATGTAAGAGGGTGTGCAAGTGATGCCAGCGATTGTTAAAGAAACAAGAAAAGAAAACAAATGATAAATATGATATTAAAAGTGAAAAAAAGAAAACTGAAAAAGAGATAGATAGCTCTCTAGCAATTCTGATGAGGATTGATTTTAGATGATTTGTTGAATTTGATACGTATAATGATGGAACAAGACCGCAGGAGAGAGGAGCTGGAGAGCAGAGAAATGCTTTGAGAGGACTTAGTACTAACACTGAGTGAGCGCTTGACAAAGTAGATTGACATTTATAGACAAAGTTGAATTTGGAGAAACTATCAATGCTACTATTTGTATAGAGTATTATTATATGAGGAAGAATTGAGATAACTGAATAAGGAAGCAGCAACGTATTCTTGTGTTGCATAAGAGAAGCTTGAGGAATTGGCAAATGAATATGATGTGAATTTTTATAGAAAGATTGTGTAGAAATTACAGAATTGAAATGAACGAAGATCAAGTCTAATGTATGGGTATGGTGAGTATGAGAAAACATTGGAGACTTTATAACTAGCATAAAAGAGAGGATTTGAAAGGATTTAAAAGGAATTGGTAAAGGGGGAAAAAAACTAATAGAAATCTGAAAAAGAAAATAGTACAAGACCTGCAAAAAATGTATATTGTTATAGTAGGGTTGTTATAAATGGGGTTTCTGGTTGGCTAGGGTATGCACCTACGCCAGACAGAACCCATCACTCTAGTCAGTGTAAGGGAGTTACACACACAAGATAACCCCTGCTCACCCCCTTGACAGAGCAGTCAGGCTTATTCAAGAGGTAACATGTAAAGCGTCAGAGAGTGCACACCTATGCACACGCACCCCCCCCCCTTTCTATTGCACATAAAAAACTTTAGGCCATAATCACATAAATCACTGTGCCACTAGGAACTTGTCATGACGTTACATAGATCATAAAATCACTTTGCCAACCAGGCATCTGCCATAATGTTAGCAGTTAGTGCAATCCCGTAAAGTACTTGTAGGTTGGACATGTTATAAAACTACCATTACTACACATCTAAGGCAAATCCTCGAATAATGCAAGATATCCAGACCTATGCAAGGTAAAATCGACATTAGCACACATCAGAGCCTAAACCTGAAGCGAGTTAGGGAATACACAAATGATGTGCTGAGCATATTATGCTTATCCTAGCAATGCAAACCTGCATATATCACAACATCAAGGCATACATAGTATGAAGTAGTTTGCCCATACCAAGGAAAGAAACCACACAAGTTACCCAACATCTCCATAAATGTATAGGGTGCAGCTTCCCTGCACTCTTACTATACTTTATATTGTAATTCCCACCCACAAAGTGGGGTACATAAGTATCTGTGCCCCTATTACAGGGAATACAGTATGTTCTGGGGATTCCTTTGAATTCTGTGATCAGGGGACTCCTTCGAGGTCTCACCCCGCCCTCACGGCAAGCTCCGGTGTCACTACTACCACGGCAGCCATGCACCCCCAAAGGTATGTTCCATCACGAGGTAGGGGCAGGCAATGCCGCATCGCACGGGAAGACCTACCGGGGGCCAACGAGAAAGGACAATGCCTCCCAGTTAGATTGTGCAGCAACCGCCCGCGATTGGTCAGGCTGCTGCTTGATATAGAGTGAGCTGAAAGCATGGGGCCAATGTGGGGAGACCTCACCCAATCCTTTTCTAGCGGTCATGGCCTCCAGGCAGCTGCCTGCGTCCGTGCGGTGCAGCTACCAGTCAAGCCCACACTTTGACTCTTCTGATTCCAGCAGGGATCCTCCTTCTCTCAGCGCAGCCTCGTCGGTCTCGGCAAGGCATACGCTGTATATTACAAGACTACTCACACAAGCTTGGGGTCCCCGTGCCAGAGAGCAGTGCAACTGACCAGATCCTCGGGCGACTTCTCACTGTTCAGGGACCGCAACGCTGAGGACTGACAACCGTGCTGGCGTCAAGAGCAGAGGCAGCGTTACACACTCGCTGCAGGTAAGGGCACAACCATTTGTTACCGGAGGCTCCTGGTGCCTCCCAGGATGGAGTGCTTCTCATGGTTAGGAAGGCCCCTGCAGGTACAGTAGACCGCAACCAGCTCACTGAATTATCAAGTGCTCAGCATGCACTTGGCTTACATAAGACTACGTGCCCAGAGCGCTCTCCCCACTTGATTAGTCTGCCCACAAAGGAAAACGCCCACCAGGCACTGACTTTCCATTACCACAGGGCAGGATACCAAGCCCTGTGAGAGCAGTGGGGGCACAGGCAGGGAGCAGGTAGCAGGCCAGCACGCAGGGTCCTTGCAAGCCAAGAGCCAGTTTTTCCAGCAGGTCAGCACAGCAAAGCAAAGCTCAAGTGGCAGTTTCTCTTGGCAGCATAAAAGCTTCTCCTCTGTTGCAGTCTGAAATGTCAGCAGCAGTTGGTTACAAGGCCATGCAGTGTCTCATGTCATGAGGTCAGAGACCCTGTAGCTATAGTTCTGAAGGCTTTATTCTGGGGCACTTTTCAGAAGTGCACAGCACCCCTACTCACATCCCAAGCCCAAGCCCTTGCCCAAGACACACTACGTGGGAGGGGACGGAATTGTGAAAGTCAGGCACAACCCTATTCACGTGCAACTCCTCCCACCACTCTAAATTAAGACCAGGCCCATTTAGGTGCAAGGGAAACACCACCCCACCCATCTAAATGCAGCCAAGGTCTATTTAGCCCAGCGCCAAGTCACCCAGGAAAGGCAGGACAAACCTCAACCCCCTTTGTGACTGTCTAGAGTAAATGCACATCCCCTTCTCCTGTCAGTCTAAACCAGACGTTGAATACACAACCACGCAGAGCACAAAGAACCATTAGCACACAGAAATTGCTACTTCTAAAAGTGGTATTTCAAAAATAGTAATAAATCCACTTTAACCAGTAATCAGGATTTATTACTACTATTCAAAACATGGCCACAGTATCCCTAAATTATCATTGAAGCACATAGCAGGGAATTCCCAATGCAAACCTATGAGAGGGCATCCTCACAGCAGTGAGAGACCAAATAGGCTGTTTGTCAATACCAGGACATGCCATACAGTTAAGGCACATATCCTACCTTTTACCTACATAGCACCCTGTCCATAGGGCCAGCTAGGGCCTACCTTAGGGGTGACTTATATGTAGTACAAGGGGAGTTTTAGACGTGGCAACCACTTTACATGCCACGTCAATGCAGCAGTAAACTGTGCACACAGGCCCTGCAGCGACAGAGGCCTGAGACAGGTTTGAAAGGCTACTTTGGTGGGTGGCATAAGCGGCGCTGCAGGCCCACTAGTAGCATTTACGTTCTGGCCCTGGTTGAATGGGATACCACTGTACAAGGGACTTACAGGTAAATTAAATATGCCAAACAAGTGCAGGCCAATCTTATCAAGTTTACAAGAGAGAGCACATGCACTTTAGCACTGGTAAAGTGCCCAGAGTCATAAAACCAACAAAAACAGGTCAGAGAAAAATACAGGAGGAAGGCAAAACATTTGGGGATAACACTGCAAAAAGGGCCAGTTCCAACAAGGGTATTGTCTCATGATACCAAATTCTGCTGTCATTTAGTTCTAAATCCCTGCAGAAATAGAGTGTCTCACCATTATAGATAGGCTTTCCGGTTTTAGTTTCAAACCTATAATAACTGATAAAACCCCACCGGAAGGGAAATAGCCCTCACCAGTGTAAACAGATAAACACTGAAAAAAAACCTGCACAACAACAAGCTAAATGCCATTCAAAGAAACGAAAATGAGAGTGAAAGAATCATTTTTATTTCTTCCTGGAGGGGCCAATACAATGTAACTTTGTTATATAAGGTAGTAGTAAGAACGACTGGGCTAACATTATTCTGCTTGAGTTTTGTTGTTTAGGGACATCAATAAATATTGTTTCTTCTTCAGTTTTGTGGTCTTTGGTCTAAAGATACAGGTGTTAAAAGCATGTTTTAAGTGTTGTTTATTTTATAAACTGTAGAGAATCTGGAAATATCAAACTCATATTTGATTTTATGGCTACTTTTGAGTCTTTCACTGATATGAAAAATTAAGGTTTCATAAGAATCTTTCCCAATATGTACCATCAAATTTACACACAGAGAATGGGTAAAAACCCTTGAACATCAGCCCCCTTTTCTAGTGAGTCAGTATTGATAGTAGGTGAATTGCCAAACACCGCAGACTTTAAACATTCAAAGCAAGGTATAAAGACAGGTATATGGGAAAAGAGTGTCTGGGATACTGGTGAAAACATGACACCAGACTTTTGGAAAACATGGAATGCAATGTCACTTGGAATGCTGCTGCAAAAAGTTTTTACCAAGTTCAACAAAGTACATTCTAATGCATTCTTAGATTTTTACAGGAAAGCAGGACTGCTGTAGTGAACATAATAAAAAAAAACTAGACTCAGAAAACACCCTTGTTTACTAAGTGTTCAGCATAATTGGTGAAGATGTGAAACTTCTTGAGAGTAGGCTGGGCAACAATTTCAGTGACTTAGGCACTGCAACATGTTCCATTTTAGAGCGCATGCCACTTGGCAAGCTAAGAAATGTTGAGGAGCAATTCAGGAACTTTTATTTTACAATGTACAAGAAGGAATATGCTACTTACCAGTATGCATCTGTTCTTGGCATGTAGAGCTGCAGAGTTGTACACTTTTGCATAGATCGCCATCTGGTGTTGGGCCCGGATGTTTGCAGTTTGTTTTTGTTCTTGGTCAGTCTTTGGAAGTCACGAGTTCGGTGACTCCTCCTTCGGTCCGTACTGCGCATGGGCTTCGGCTCCATCCTCAGATTGTTTTTCGCCAGCAGGGAAATGATGGAGCGTAGTGATAACAGTGAGAAACCCATGTGTGTTGTATCTAAATAAGATAGACTGGAACGGATACAGGTAGCCGGGGAGGCGGGTGGGCGTGTACAACTCTGCAGCTCTACATGCCAAGAACAGATGCATACTGGTAAGTAGCATATTCCGTTCCAGGCATATGAGCTGCAGATTGTACACTTTTGCATAGATTATATAGCAGTACCCAGCCCTAGCGGCGACCACCGGTATCCGTTGCAGCGGTTTGAAATAGTGTCTTTAGTACAGCCTGGCCCACACTAGCTTGTTGCTTGGAGTGCACGTTTACACAGTAATGTTTTGTGAAGGTGTGCGGTGTTGACCATGTGGCTGCTTTGCAGATGTCATCTAAGGGTATGTTCCCTAGAAAAGCCATAGAAGCCCCTAACTTTCTTGTAGAGTGGGCTTTAGGTGGAACAGATAATGTTCTTTTTGCCTTGTGATAGCAAATTTGTATGCACTTTACAATCCACATAGCTATCCCTGATTTAGAGATGGGGTTGCCTTTATGCGGTGGAGAGAAGGAGACAAACAATTGTTTAGTCTTCCTGAAAGGTTGCGTTCTTTGTATGTAGTACAGTAAAGCCCTCTTAACATCAAGTGTATGTAGAGCCCTTTCCGCAACAGATTGAGGTTGCGAGAAAAAAACAGGTAATTCCACCGATTGATTGAGATGGAAGGGGGAAATGACCTTGGGCAGAAATTTTGGATTCGTACGAAGTATCACTTTGCTGTGATGTATTTGTAAGAAGGGTTCCTGTATAGTGAACGCTTGTATTTCACTAACCCTTCTAAGGGAAGTGATAGCTACGAGAAAAGCTGTTTTCCAGGTGAGGAACTGTAGCTCACATTTATGCAGTGGTTCGAAGGGCGGACCCATTAGCCTTGTAAGAACTACATTTAGATTCCATACAGGAGAAGGTGGTGCCCCGGGTGGAATTATGCGTTTAAGGCCTTCCATAAAGGCTTTAATGGCGGGCACTCTGAACAGTGATAAATGCTGTCTGTTTTGCAGGTAAGCAGCAATCGCTGCTAGGTGTAGGCGTATGGAAGAATATGCATGCCAGGTTACACCTTTGAAGATGGAGTAGATAGCATATAATGTGTTGTATGGATGCATCTAAAGGGTTGATTGTATTGTTACGGCAGTAAACAACAAATCTCTTCCACTTTGCGGCATAGCATGCTCGAGTGGTAGGACGTCTGGCTTCCTTGATAATATTCATGCAGTCAGGGGGAAGGTTAAGGTACCCAAATTCTAAGATTTCAGGAGCCAGATCGCAAGGTTGAGCTGAGCTGGGTCCGGGTGTCTGATTTCTCCATGGTTCTGAGTTAGGAGGCATGGGGACAGGTGCAGTTTTTGATGTGGTACCACTGATAGCTGTAATAGTGTGGTGTACCACGGCTGCCTGGCCCATGTTGGGGCTACCAGAATGAGTGTGAGGGAGTGCTGTTGTAGTTTCCTGACCACTAATGGAATTAGTGGGAGAGGTGGAAAGGCGTATGCAAATTTGCCTGACCAGTTCATCCATATCGCATTGCCTTTGGACAATGGGTGTGGGTATCTGGCGGCGAAGCTTGGGCATTTTTTGTTTTCGTGTGTGGCGAAGAGGTCTATCTGAGGATGCCCCCCACTTGTGGAAGAATAGGCGAAGAACTTGTGGATGCAGTTCCCATTCGTGTATTTGTTGCGTTTCTCTGTTGAGCAGATCTGCCATGGTGTTTTGTATGCCTGGGACGTGCTGTGCCAGGAGAAAGATGTTTTGTGGAATTGCCCATCTCCATATGCTCTGTGCTAAGCGGGAGAGCTGGGGAGTGTGTGTCCCCCCCTGTTTTTGAATATAATACATTGCAGTCATATAGTCTGTGCGAATGAGGACTGCTTTGGCTGAAATCTGTTTCTGAAAGGATTTTAGGGCTAGAAAGATCGCCAATAGCTCCGGATGGTTGATGTGGAGCGATTTTTGCTGTGGCGTCCATAGACCTTGCATTGTAAGGTGTAGGAGGTGCGCTCCCCAGCTGGAGAGCGATGCGTCCGCTGTTAGAATCACCTGAGGAACCGGGTCCAGGAACGGCCGCCCTTTGGAAAGGTTTGTGGTGTTCCACCACTGCAGAGAGTGATGGGTGCGGCCGTCCACCAACACCAGATCCGTCAGCTGTCCCTGGGTCTGGTTCCACTGTCGTGCTAGGCACTCTTGGAGTGGACGCATGTGGAGTCTTGCATGGGGCACTATGAAAATGCAAGATGCCATCATCCCTATTAGCTTCATGAACACTCTTGCTGGGAGAGAGTGCTGAGCAATAAACGTTTGGCGCAAGACTTGTATGCTTGCGATCCTGGGTGAATTGGGATAGGCTATACCCTTGGAGGTGTCTATAGTGGCCCCGAGATATTGTTTTGTGTGAGATGGTATGAGGTGGGACTTTTGGTAGTTCACCGTGAAGCCTAGCTGGTGGAGCAGTTGGATGGTGCTGTTTGTATGTTGCACACATTGGTCGTAGGACGCGGCTTTTATCAGCCAGTCGTCTAAGTAAGGGAAGACGTGAATATGTTGACGTCTGAGGTGTGCTGCTACTACCGCTAGGCATTTGGTAAACACCCGTGGTGCGGTGGTGACCCCGAAGGGGAGAACCGTGAATTGGTAATGCTGATCGTCCACCACAAACCTGAGGTACTTCCTGTGAGAAGGGTGTATTGGAATATGAAAGTATGCGTCTTTCAGATCCAAGGTAGTGAGAAAGTCTCCCTGACAGAGGAGTGGGAGGACTTGTTGTAGGGTGACCATGTGGAAATGGTCCGAATGTATGTATGCATTTAGCGGCCGGAGGTCCAGAATGGGCCGCAGGGTCCCGTCTTTTTTCGGTATTAGAAAATACAGAGAGTAGACACCTACATTTTGCTGATTGACGGGGACTTGCTCTATAGCGTGTTTTTGGAGGAGGGAGATCACCTCCTGTTTGAGCAGTGTGGAATGTTCCTGTGACATTGGACGGTGCCTTGGTGGGATATTGGGTGGGGTAGATGTTAGCTCGAGACAGTACCCTGACCGAATAATTTGGGTCACCCATTTGTCCGATGTTATGGACTCCCAGGCGTGAATAAAGTTTTGTAGTCTGCCCCCGACCGGAGTGGGATGGTCTGGGGGGAGCGAGGGGAAGTCATTGTGTGGGCGGTGTGGCATAACGGGTGGTGTTGGTTTTGCCCCTGCCCTTATTGTTGTTGCCCCTGTATCCACCTCTTTGGTAGCCCTTTGAGAAGGTATTTTGAGGAGGGGACTTGTAGGAGGTAGAGGCACTATCGGTGGAGTAACCTCTGCCTGTGCTACGAAAGGACGAACGTCGAAAGGAGCGTCTAGGGGTTTGGGATTGTAATGCCCCCATAGACTTTGCTGTGTCCGTGTCCTTTTTCATTTTTTCTAATGCTTCGTCATCCTTTGGCCCAAATAGGTGTTGTTGGTCAAAGGGGTGATTTAGTATGGATGCCTGGACTTCTGGCTTAAACCCTGAGATCCTGAGCCAGGCATGACGGCGAAGCAGGACACTAGTATTTATAGCTCTAGAAGCAGATTCCTTATCTGGCGGTGGAGCCTCACCTGAGGACTGGGAGTTGGACCGCTTTCTAGCTGTGGACACAACCAGGGAATCTAAAGGAGCAGGGCCTTTAATGTATGCAGGATCTGTGGGGGCTGCTTTGTACTTTTTTTCTATTCTGGGGTTTAAGACCCTGCCCCTGACAGGGTCTTTGAACACCTCTGCAGCATGTTTGGTAACACCCTTAAGCATGGGCAAGATGGCTGTGGATTTATCCTGAATATCAAATGTATCCAGTAAGAAGTCTTCATCCACTGGTTCGCTATGTAGTTCCACCCCATGATAGTGTGCTGCTCGCTGCACTAAGTGGTGAAACCCTAGTGAGTCCTCCGGGGGAGGTGGCCTGGATGGGTAGAGGTCATCTTGAGGAACATCTGGTATGTCAGGGTTTTGGTAATCCTCCCATGGGTCTGGGGTCCCTGGGGGTGTGGGGTCCATCGGGTCGTCCGCTGGATCATAATCTGGATCCCCGTAATCCGGTTCTGGGGATGGGGTTGGGGAGTGCTGAGGCAAGGGTGGCGGAGACCTGGGAGGGAGAGGAGGTGGAAGAGGTGGAGGAGGCGGAGGAGGTGTAGGAGGTGGTGGGGAGGGCACTCTGAGAGGAGATGTGGCAGAGTCCTTCTGTTTCGGCGGTGGAGGAGGAGCTGGTGTGTCAAGACGTCTTTTCTTGATAGACAAAATCAATAGCCCAGTCCTTGGAGCCTTTGATAAGGTTTTTTGAGAAGGATCAGGTGTAAATAGTTCCGTTGGCGCCGAATCGTCCGCCAGCGCCGATGTTTTCGGAGCCGAGGTCTTGGGTGGTTTCTCTGCGCCATGCTTTTTTGGAACCTCCGTTTTTTTCGGCATCGAGGTAGGCTTCGACGCGGGAGCGTCGGTGCCGAGGGATTTATGCTTGTATTTCGTCGGCACCGAGAGTCCAGGCTTCGGCACCGGTGGCTTCGGAGTCGAGCTGGGTGTCACTTTCTTCGGTGCCGAACGGTGTTTATCGGCACCAGGAGTAGGCTGGCTCGAGCCCGAGCTGCCGTGAGACTTGTGATGCTTCGACACCGGGCCCGAAGGTGGGGTGATAGAAGCTGCATGTTTGGTTTTCCCTAGGCCCGGAGGCGAAGGTGTAACCTGAGTCTCTTTGGATATGGGCGCGGGGGTGGGAGGGGGTAGAGTACTCACGACCCTCTGCGCCGGTGTGAAGTCCTACAGGTCGGAGTCATCGGCCTCGGAAGCGCTGACGATGTCTTCCTCCTGCTCGGCGTGTTGTTGCCCCGAAGCTCCGGTGTCTTCTCCGAAGATGTCCGGTGGAGCCGCGGTCGATGAGTGCGCCATGGTGCGTCGAGCTCTTCGATCCCGGATGGTCTTTTTTGATCGAAAAGACTTGCAGGCGGGGCAGTCTCTGGCCTCGTGTTCTGGAGAGAGGCAAAGGTTACACACCTGATGGAGGTCGGTGTGGGGAAATTTAGACCCACATATTGGGCACTTTGTGAACGGAGTCCTTTCCATCGGCTGGGACCGGAGTCGAGGAGGGCCCGAAGGCCGGTGCCGATGTGTGGAATCGAGAAAGTGCCTCTACGAGAGATGAAGAAGATGAAGAATCTCGATGAACGAGGATTTTCCGTCAAGGCTGGAACCGGAAAAGTTCGAAGCCGGAGCACGAAGTATCACATCCGAGCCCGATGGCGGAAAAAAACAATCTGAGGATGGAGCCGAAGCCCATGCGCAGTACGGACCGAAGGAGGAGTCACCGAACTCGTGACTTCCAAAGACTGTCCAAGAACAAAAACAAACTGCAAACATCCGGGCCCAACACCAGATGGCGATCTATGCAAAAGTGTACAATCTGCAGCTCATATGCCTCGAACATAGGCTTTCACCAACCATGGCATTTGAAGTCAATGAAGCCTTACTGTGGTACTCTCTGCACAATTTATAGATCCCTTCCGTAAAGGGACAGTTTTCTCCAGAGTTTCAAAAGTGCAGCCTCCTTTTTGACTGCTTCAGTAACTCCAAGGGCATATGCGCCTAGTTCAACGCATATGTTGCAGAACCTGTTGCAGAGAATCACAATCTTCAGGTGCACCAGTATAGGGATGGAAAGCTGTGTCAGTGGCCAGTGTTAGCAAATTGTGTACTGGGTATTTTGTCGTTGCCTGTCTCAAGTGCCAATGTTGAGAGGGCCTTTTCACAGATAAAGGTTTACATGGGAAGGAAAGAGTGAGCGTGCATGACCAAAGACTCACTGAAGAAGTATTGTATGATGTACTACGATAAGCTTGATTTGTAAAAATGTATTCGGACCTCATATACACTGTACGTACACTGTCAATATACCATGCACTATCAGTGCAGAAAGCAAGCAATAATTAAATCAAAAAGTACCATAAACACCAGAAAAACATGGTTTCTGTTGTTTTTATTGGCGCGAAAATGTATAACCACTGATAACCACTGTTTTTTGAAGGTGTTGAAATCACTTGAAAACAATGGGGAAAGAAACACCAGAATTTACCAAAAATAGAAACTGAAAACAGGAAAGCCTAATTATAGATTTGTGTCCAGCAGGTTTCTCCATTACTCTTAATAAGGGGCTATTTAGGATCACGTTTAATTTTTTTAAAAAGGGTGATGGTCTAGTGTCGTTTCCAATAGGCCTATACAGATAGTTTGTCTCATGTTTCACAAATTCTGAAGAAAGGTGTATAAAGTTTGCATCTGCCTTGCGATTCATAAGGAGGAGTAGATTGTGCAGGAAAAAACAAAGGACGCTTGACAGAATAGCTGATCCATCTTACAAAAAATGGTCATAAAGTGTCCGAGACAAAGTTAAATTATTACCAGAGAGAAGTTTGTTACTTGGGTCAAGTACATTAAGAAATTAGCGAAGAAGGCGTCCACAGAATACATCTTTGCAAATCTGAAGATGAGCGCACTAACTCACAAAGTAGTAACTGTTTTTTGGGAATGGTTGGCTACTGTTGTCGGTTGATTCCAAACTGTTAGCTGATTTCAAAGCCTTAACAGAGGCTTACTCACTGTAATGCGAGTGACCTGGAGTCCTGGGAAAATGAATACATGAAAGCCTTCCTAGAGCTTAGGCATAGACTTTATACTGCACCCATATTGGAGTGCCCAATTATGAAAAACTGACTTGCCTCTTTGTTCACTAGTAGCATTGTCATCAGGACGGGGGCAGGAGTGTTTCTTAGTTCATGTTTAAGAACTGTCTCAATAAATATATTGGTACAGAATGATGTGGTAGTGCACTGTCATTTACAGATAGCACATTTTCCAATGAAATGGCCACAAACTTTCCCAAACCAGTGCTATTTTACTCATAAAACTATATAGTGCACGAACAGTAATGTGTCGAAATCAGGCTTCAGCAAATATTTATAATTTATATATTACCAAGTAAAGTGTTTGGTCCAATTAAAACATTTATATCCAGCATACTGCAGAATTACAAAAACAATTGTTTGCTTTATTGCGGATATATTTTGAAAAAGAATTGCAGTTTATTTACAAGCTACTTCAATGTCTCCTATGAAACAAACTGACATCCTACAGCCTTTCATTTCACACTCATTGTACCCCCCCCCCCCCACGATTATCAGACCGTTCACTGTGTTCAGGAGAAAAACAGCGGCAATCGTTAAGTAGGCTTATGTTTACATTTGACCTCTATCTTTCAATGAATAGCAAATGTGGCAAGATATAAACAAGATTAAAGGCATCTTTATTGCTCATTCACTTTTTGAATTAACAGAACACCTGTTTTTTGCCAGCTCGAGCCCTCTCGTCAAACATCACAGTAAGCCCTAAAAATAGCTGGGCCTGAAGGGTGTGGCTGAGCTGCATACAGGAATGGCCGCACTCTAGAGGAGCTCCGAGAGTACACTCGGTAATAGGTAATAGCCAGATATCAGCACATAATCCGACCAGACTAACGCTAAATCCGAGGCTGAGAGGTAAATGAGATCTTATTAGTTTGGAGTTTCTAGTGGTGATTGAGATACCTGCAGCAAGGCCATGCAATAAGAAGCACATTTGGGAAGGAGAGGAACTAGCTGAGGCATCGCCCCTGGAAGATAGAATATTTACAGAACCCTTTTTAGAAAAAGCAATATCACATATATAGGAAAATCGGAAATAATGCCCTGGAACCCCTAGGCCCACGAGAGGAGCATGGGAAATAGATGTAGGCCAGTTGTATGATGAAGAGTGGATGGAAGCCATGCAGGGCCACAGAGAAGTAGCTATACAAGCTTGATTCAGTTGGCTTCAATTGAAAATATTTCATCGAATATACTACCCCCAAACACTACTATACAGACTACAGTGGGAGAGTAATACACAATGCCCGAGAGGGTGTGGGCAAGAGGGTACCTAACACTATGGGAATGCCCAGCAATACAAAATTATTGAAAGGCGGTGGGTAGGGTCATGGCGGATGTTGTGGGGTTAGGGGATCGAATCGAGCCAAAGTGGCTTCTGCTGCAGATCACTGGCGAGGAAATATGGCCTAAATACATGAAACTATGGCTAGCTATAGCTGAAGTGGTAGCAAAGCAGAATATCGCGTGATACTGGGGGGCCTCAGCGATTCCCTAAGTGGTTGACTGGGAAAAGGACAGTGACTGGAGCAGGCAGGCAGAACGAACCATCTAGCAGAGCTGGGGATGCCTGAAAAAGTGGAAAAAGATCTGGTCTGGTTGGCAGAGCTACAGAGGACTGTGAGTGGGTGGGGAGTGGAGTGTCTCTGTCTCCATTACTATACAATAATAATTACCTACCGAAACTTCAAAATGTAAAATATTTGTATACCAGAAGTTGTATAGCTGTATTCTGTATTTCTGTTGCTCAACGACACTGCTAATAAAAAGATTTATAAAATAAAAACATATTTAACACTGATAACACTTGACTCACCATAGCAAGTGGGTGAGTAGATTTTTCGAGGCCGGTGTGGATGTGTTTATTTTAAGTGTAAAAATTAAGAGCTCACTGTCTGCTGCCACAGAACACCCATAAAACGTTTGAACGTTCAAAGCTGATATTTTTATTTTTAGAATTGTGATTTATTTATATTTTCACAATGCAATGTAATTTCCACTTCCAGGTCAGTTTAAAGTCATAATTATTTAAAACATTTGGGAGGATTTCTAGTGTAAGCTTGTTTTACGCAGTAGAACTTATAAATAATGATTGGTTTATATAAATGTATTTTATTTATTAAAGCCAATGGTGCAACTTCACAGTTCACACCATAGTTAGGACTTCATCTTTGCTGCTTAAATGTTTGAAACTTGCAACTGGGAAGCGTGCTAGGTCTTCCCTGGGCTCTCCTTAGAGACAGGCTCTGTGACAGTCTTCTTATTGAATCAGAGATTTTTCAATATTTGCCACTGCCTTTAAACTGAGCAGTCCCTCTGCAATGATTTCTAAATATTAAAAAAATCTTTACGGTTTGAACTTGAACCTGTCCCGTGCATTCTTTCGAGTGTCGATCTTACTATGTGGGCTCTCTGTTTTTTCTTGTCATTTATGTCAAGGGTTTTCATCTGGGGGACTCACACATAGCTCTGTTCCATCCTATATGTACTTTTAATGTTAAAAAGGACTAACACTAGACACTACACGTTGACGGGCACTCCCTGTGCCTGATGTCTTAGGTGTCAGTCACTGATCTATTAGTTTCCAGACAGATCTGTCAGATATCAGTTCAGGAACTGGAGAATCATGCACAAGATTAGGAGGAGCCAAAGTTGCATTTCTGTATGCCAGGATCCTTGGCAGCATTTTGAGGTTCACTGATTACAGTCTCAGGCATCTGGGGTAAGGGCAAACTACACCGATGGGCTTCCTTGCAAAATAGGTCAAATAAACTTGTCAGAAGTTTTTTTTTTCTGAGTAGCGTTAGAAGGGGGAGGCAGAAAAGATGTCTTTACGTGCTGAATTTTTACCATAACTTATAAAGGTTAATCAGAGGAAGGAATATTTAGCTTGGCCTCCTGAGCATTTAGACAGCAATTGCTGGAACCAAAAGGGGTTTCATATTTTGAAGAAGAGAACAGGGGTTGATTCTCACTGATTTATTTAGTATGCTTGAGATCAGACAGAGTTTGGCCAAAAGATGAGATAGAGAACCATGTAAACAAAAGGCAAGGAAATATTAGCTACTGTGGTGTAGAGACAACTTAATAGCCCGGAAAAAATGTAAATTACTAAAGTGTAATTTATATAATGCCATGCATTTTGCCCTTTTTCGGTCTCGCCTACGCAGCGCGCATGCGTTGCTTAGGCAAAAAGACATAATGCAATCGCTTCGGCTTTTCAGCTGAAAACGTGCACGCGTTCCATTGCCTTCAATGGCAACGCGTGCACGTGTGGCGATTAACTTGCGGGCGCGAGCTTGACACCATATGTTTGTAATTAACTTACAAACACATGGCGGCCCTGGCTCGCTCCCGAAAGGGAAAGCTTTGTGTGCTGTTGCACCCACCCCTCCCACTTTTAGCGTGAGGCGCGCGAGCGCTTGTGATCCATAGACTGTGCACTGGCAGCTGTTTTACGGTCACATCATCTGGCACAACATAAGTCTGTTAAATGAATTTAAATTAGCAGCGTCTGTTGTTAGTACTTAAGACAGGGCTGGTTCAATGAGGGGTGGAAGTCACGACTCGCTTTTGAGTGATTGGAATGACGCGGTCCAGCGGGAGACTAAACCCCTTAAATATATGCGTCCCTTGCGGAAAAAGGTCACATTTCCTTATTTACTCCATGATGCGCGTGTTTTTTTTTAGCGAGAATGCAGGCCGTGCTGCTACAGAAGCAGCATTGAGTTGCAGTAGGAGAGAGGCCCTTCCCGAGTATCTTTAATCCTATGTGAATATTTCCTGTGAAGCTGCTTGAAAGTGTCACGGGGCAGGGCAACTAAGTTGTGGGTGGTGATGGGGAAGGTGTATTTTAACAACTGGGCCTGGGGTTTAATTTAGTTTACGAAACAGAACAGGAGTGGTTGTTCACTTCATGTACGTTTTTTTTTTTTGTTTTTTTTTTTGCACATGTGTCTGTGGGTCCAAAATGGAGGTGACGGCCAGACAGGATTTTTTTCTTTCTCCAATTTTTTGTATTTTTGCATACTTTTGGGGGCATTTCATGTAATTCCCACAAAAAGAAATGATTCGAATGTCGCCCAGGCTTAGTCACAGCAGGACGCAGGGTCATCATGCTGTTACTAGCATTTTCACTCTGACCCACTCATGTAAGCGTCCCTCCAGCCAGTTGACATTGGAATAAACTTCCCAGTTTTTTTTTTTTTATTGTTTTATAAAGCGCAAATATTTATTTATTTTATCAATTTATAGGGCGCAACAGCTACCCAAAAAGGTATCAGAGCGCTTTACATGAGCACCAGTTGCGTTACAGATGCACACATTCCTTTTTGTTAGGCACGGGGAGATTACGTGATTTGCCCACAATCACAGATGTTGAGCGTCCCTGCTGAGACTCCAACCCGGTTCCCCCGCTCCGAGATTGACTGCTCTAGCCGTTAGGCCACATAGGTTGAAGCCTACCAGACAGTCCACTTCTCTGGTTTGATTACGACATCTTAGGGACATTCAGACATTTTTACCTGGGGTTGCATTTCACCCATTCCTTACAATTGGCTTTGTGGTTTGTAACTCACATTTGTTTGCTTTCTATTTGCTGGCTTTATTTGTTTTAGGCTGTCCGGCTTATTCCCTTACGCCAACCCTAATTACTATATTCTTCCACCAGTCCTGAATTTCTGTAAACAGGCCTATAAATCTTGCTCTTATCTTGAATTTTGCTGTGCCTTCAGAGACAAAGGTCAAAAGTCAGGCTCTGTCTTCCAGGGAGCTTGGTGTTTACTTTTCTTTCCCTGACTTTAAAGTGACACAGCACTGTACTCTGCACCACTCCACTCCACTCCACACTGTCATAGCACTCTACTCTGCACCACTCCACTTTACAACTCTGTACTCTACACCACTCTCCTCATTGCCAATGCATTCTACCCCACACTACTTACTAAGCACCACTGCCATCTTAACCACTGCACTCTACACCAATCCACTCTACTCTGAAACAATCTACTCTAGCCATTGCACTCTACGCCACTCTATTTCACTCTTCACCACTCCTCTATACACTTGAGTCTACCCTGTGCTATCCACTTGACTCTACCCCACTGCACTCTATGCTGTTGCACTCTAGATCACTTTACTCAAAACCAATGCCCTATTTGCCATTGCACTCTATGCCACTCTATGTCACTTTACCGTGCACCACTCCACACCACTGCACTCTATACTAATGCACTCTACGCCACTCTATCCTACACCACTGCATTCTAAGACACTCTATTCTGCAACACTGCACTCTCTGCCACAGAGCTCTATGCCACTTTGATCTGTACCACTGCACTCTACTCTGCACTACTCTATACCACTCTACTGCACTCTATGCTAATCCACTGTGCACCACTGCACTCTATGCCACTTCACTCTAAGCCTCTACTGTACTCTTCATCACTCTACTCTAAGCCTGTGCACCCCACCCCACTCTACTATGCACTACTGCACTCTTTGTCACTGCACCACTGTACTATGCACCACTCTACTCTATGGCAATGCACTATGCCACTGCACTCTATGCCACTGTAATACACTGCTCCAATTTAGTCTATGCCACTGGACTGCACTCTACGCCACTACACTCTACGCCAATCCACTCTAATCTACTGCACCACTGCAATCTGGGCCACTTCACTCTACGCTTCTCTACTCTATGCCTCTTTACTCTGCACTGCTCTACTCTATACCAGTGCACTTTAGCACACTCTACTGTGCCCCACTGCACTCTTCACAAAGGTACCAAAGTGCTCTGCACCACTGTACTTCATGCCACTGCACTCTAAACTTCTGCTCTCTACCCTGCACCACTCCACTCTAGTCTTCACCTCTCCACTATATGCCACTTCACTCTACTCTGTAACAATCTACTCTCTGCCACTGCACTCAACTCCATTCTGAACCACTCCAATCTATGCCATTGCACTCTATGCCAATGGACTCTACACGACTTTACTCAAAACCAATGCACTTTTTCATTCTACTCTGCACTACTGTAATTTATGCCACTTCACTCTAGTCCACTCTGCGACACTCCACTCCACAACAGTCTACTTCATTAAACTCTACTCCACTCTATGCAGCTCTACAACACTACTCCACTCGATGATGCTCAATGCAGCTCCCTTTACGCCACTCTATGTCACTTTACTTAACTCTATTCTACAACATACTATTCCACTCTATGCCACTCCACGCTACCACTCTACCACTCCACTCAATGCTACATGAGGCTACAACACTCTATGCCTTTCCACTCTCCTACACTACTCCACTCTATGCTACTTCACTCTACAACAATCTACTCTGCTCTACGTCACTCTACTGTACAACACTGTACTCCACTCTTTGCAACACTCTCTATGCCACTCTACTGAGATCAATGCCACTTTGATCATTGCCACTGCACTCTACTCTGCATCACTCTACACAGTTCTATTCACTCTTTGCCAATTCCCTCTACGGCAATGCACTCTACACCACTCTAATATCTTCTGTGCACCACTGCACTCTATGACACTGCACCTTACACCACATCACTCAACACCTCTCTACTCTACTCTGCATCACTCTACTCAATGCCAGTGCACTCTACTATCCACCACTACACTCTTTGTCACGGCACCACTCTACTCTATGGCAATATACTCTGCCACTGCACTCTATGCCACAGTAATATACTTTGCACCATTTTAGTCAATGCCACTCGACTACACTCCACACCAGTGCACTCTATGCCACCACACCAATCCACTCTACACCTCTCTAATCTACTGTACACCACTGCACTCTACGTCGCTTAACTCTACGCTTCTCTACTCTATGCCTCCCAACTCTGCACCACTCTACTCTATGCCAGTGCACTCTACTACACTCTACTATACCCCACTGCACTCTTCACCACTGCACCACTGTAGTCGTTACCACTGCACTCTATGCCACTGTACCCTATGCCACTTAACTCAATGCCACTCTACTCTGCACCACTGTACTCTGTACCACTGCACTGTAAACTATTATGCTCTACCCTGCGCCACTCCACTCTAGCCTGCACCACTCCACTCTATGACACTTCACTCTACTCTGTAGCAATCTAGTCTATGCCACTGCACTTTATGCCACTCAACTCCATTCTGCAACACCCCACTCTACGCCATTGCATTCTATACCAATGGACTCTACACCACTTTACTCAAAACCAATGCACTCTATTTCAGTTTACTCTGCACCACTATACTTTATGCTGCTTCACTCTAGTTCACTCTACTCCACAACAGTCTACTCCACTCTACGCGGCTCTACAACACTACTCCACTATATGATGCTCCATGCAGCTCCCTTTACCCCTCTCCATGTCACTTTACTCCACACTGTTCGACAACATAATATTCCACTGTACTCCACTGCTCCACTCTATGCCACTGCACTCAATGCCAATCAACTCTACAACACTCTATGCCATTCCCCTCTCCTACACTACTCCACTCTATGCCACTTCACTATACTACAATCTGCTCGGCTCTACGTCACTCTGTTGTACAACACTCTACTCCACTCTTCGCAACACCGTCTACGCCACTCCACTGTGCTCTACACCACTCCACAATACTCTATGCCACTCTACTCCCCAGCACTGTACTCTATGCCACTCTACACCCTTCCACTCTATGACGCTCTACTTCCTCCATGACACACTGCAACACTCTACACCCTTCATTCTATGCCACTCCATGACACTCTACGCCCAGGGGCGGCTCCTCCACTATGGCAAGGGAGTGTCGCCCCACTGCTTTTAAGCAGTGTGAAGAAGAGAAATATAAAATGATAATAACTAAGTTATTATTATTTTATGCTTCGTGACGTGTCCAAAAGGGACAAGCATATTTTAATGCAGAATGGTGGAGGCAACCCCACGGGGCAATAAAAAAGGGCTGAAGATTTATATTGGCTAAATGTTAAAATTGACGCACGACCTACCAAATGGTTACTGCTTTTGAAAGAAAGGCACGCAAACTCACCCCACATAAGGTGCAGCTCGTCAAGAATGTCCACCCATCTGTTCAAATTAATGTGTAATTTATTTATATGTGCTGAATTAAGTCTAAAAATACACTGCTTGAGGTAGTGGGACATAAGAAATAAGGAAGCCACATAACCCATGTATTTGTATTTGAATTAATTTGTATTGCATATAAAATGCCAGACGAAGTCTTGCTTCTAGCCGCGACAGAAATGATGAAAAGGACAAACAAGGAGTGAAACTCATAAGAACAATTTAGGCAGCACTACAAATCACATAATCAGTTACAAATTACACCAGTGCTTAATTTGTAAAATATTAAGTGCCAGGGCTCTGACCAGGAGACCACTGCAGCTTGCACCACCCATCGCCCTTGTCATCGCTGCCAAAACACCTACTAACCATCTCTCATGAATGTAAATGCGACAGTTTAGATTTTCCCAGGTCCCCAAAGCTAAAGGAATGGCTGGGGAGGCAGGTATTAGCAATTTTAATGTATATTGTAGTCCTAAACTACCGTTGTTCTGCTCATCTCTAAATTAGATGAGCAGCGCCACCGTGTGGTGGACTATTTTAAGTATGGCGTTGACATTTAGGTGCCGGTGTGGAGCACCGGAAACCAATTAAGTGCCAGTGATATGCACCGGAAAGCACCTGCTCAAATTAAGCACTGAATTACACTTACATAAGATAGATGAATGCAATAAAAACGTTTTCAGTTTGTGTATGGAGAGTAAGATTCAGAATATGCATAGGTAAGTTATTTCCTTGCCTGGCTCCACCAACAGTAAACATCTCGTTGTTAGATACCACTTTTTAGCCACTACCACGTCTTGTCAGAGGGATATATTATTGTATTTGGACAAACCTAGGGCTCTTCAGATCTTCTAAGTGACAATCAGGTTGTGTGGGTTATACTTTAAATCCAGAGCCCAGCAGGTTACTTTGGCCATAAACTATGACACGAAGTGTAGCTGACATGTTTGATTTCCTAATAATAACTCATCATACTTCTATAATACAAAACATACTGCTTGGTTTACTTACTAGAGACTGTAGGGGTCACTGGTTAATAATCGAGGCATAGTGCAGTGGTGCCCTTGCTGCTAACGCACGATACGTTTACCATGGTAGAGTTTTACACAAGCATCTGCACAGCTGCTTGCTTGATGAAATTAAATATTGTCTCCCAGCATCTGCCAATGAGGTATATAATAAGGTTGTTGGGACAATCATATGATCTACAATGAACCTCACCACTTTAGAGGCTTAAAAAGATTGAATGTTAACCTGGCTCCTGAGCACCATGAATTTGGACAGCTAGATAGCCTGCAAGACTATCAGGCCATCTTGAGGAACGCCAGGGCTTTATTAAGAGGTTGAGGTAATTGACTGGCTGCATTCATCTTCTTGTCACATTGCCTTTCCTCGGGTATAGCATGATTGCTAGTTCATTATATCCTCTGACGTACACAAAATGTTGATGCCATCCATTAAGAGCAGAGTTGGCTGGTAACATTGAACATTGTTAGCAGATCTGTTCTCTAATGGGCCTTTACATGGAATTACCATGAACCAGGTAGCAGACCTGGAAATACAAATTAAAAAAATCACAGTGTGAGTAGTAGGCAGGGCCTTGGAGGGGCAGGGCCTCACTCTGAGAAGTAACTGAGAGGCACCCCACCACACCAAACCCTTTCCTTTAAAAAGTAAAAACTTGCTTAGGTTGGTGCCCATTTCCTAGGGTATTTTCACACCCTTTAATGGACTTCACCTATCCAAAGCCTTGAAAGACGACCTGGAAATCCACTCTTTGCAATAGTATCCAGCTTGTGTGAAAGGAACTAATATCGTGTGGCTGAGGTAGCAAGTGGACAGCAAATCCCCTCACTACTTCCTTTGTGTAATGTCTGGTGGTGACTTGGTGCCAGGTCCATAATCGGGTTGTAATACAGGATCCACACCCTCTGCAAATGCAATTGCAGGGGCCAACGACCACTCGCGGAACCATCAGTAAGTCCAAGGCCTTTGTGTGTTGGCGAGTTGAGTTGTCCCAATGATAGTTTGGTGGTCTCTGATGGCATTTTGTAGAATGGCAACATTATTTTGCATTGCACAGAAAGGAGCTGGAAGGTCCTACAGTAGCCCCAAAGTTGGTATCCCTTGACCGTCATTTAAGAAGGGTGAAAGATGTCCCCCTTTCCACTGAGCAATTTCCCAGTTACAAAACCCTTTGCTGCATTCTTCTTACTGGCCAATCTGAAATGGCAAGCCCAGCATAACAGTTATGGGTGGAGGCAGATTTGCAGTAATGGTCTTAAAATGTGGAATGAAGTAAAACAAGTTATGTCATCAACCATGCCTTGGTATGTAGTTAAACATACACCAATATATTTTTATACATGTCCTTACTTTAACACAGTGACCAGGGGGCATATTATTAAGGGAACCATCGCCACTTTTTCGGCACATAGCAACGAAAAAGCGGCGATCTTTTTATCACCCTAGTTGCAAGGACACGCTAACAAGCGTTAGCGCGTGTTTCCTTGCGACTTTGCATGTCAGCAATCAATATCGCTAATGACCTGAAAAGTAGGCGTTCCCTAGCTAAACAACATGGAAAATCCACGCTAACACGGCTTCGCGATATTAGCAAACCGTGCAGCAGACCCGGGAAGCGATGAAAATAATCGCGCTAGCCGCGATTATCGCAGGTATGTAACGCCTGCTTTGAAAATGACTTAGGCATACTGTTAATGGGAGGTGGGATTGCCATGTTAGGTTCACACTCCCCTATCAGCAAGCCTTTCCTTAGCGCAGTGAAATCCTCGCTGGATTTCATGCGCTATTCCGGTTATTCGCTGGTATTACATCGTCTGTTAGCAAAACGTTGATGATACGTTGCTAACACGGCGATGTAATACAGCAGTAATGTGAATCGCGCCAAGCGCAATTTGCGATAAATATCGCCAAGTGCTTGATTATATGCCCCCAGGTCTATGAGCTGCAGTATATTTTAGGGAAAATAAAAAGTCCGCCGGTACCTTTGTAGGTTCCTTTGACTGAACGGTTATGTGGACTTTGGCTGTGGGGAAGTTGAAGGTGAGCGGTGGGACCATGAGACAGTATTCCACAAGGAGCAAAAACAGCTGTTGCTTTTGCAGACCAAAAAGATATGACTTAGAAAAGGAACTAGATGAAATGGGTCAAACGAGTGCATTGCACTGCAGGCTTCGAGGATAAGTTCTCTCAGTAAAGCCAATGCTGTGGAAATTGAGAGACAGGTGGGTGTATTAGGGTGGAGGACGCTGTGGTCATCATCAGATGAACTAACTGATCAGCAAGGGTCAAAGTAACTATGAACAGCGGAGGAAAGTTAGGTTGTGCTTTTAAAGGGATGGGAAGGTTTTGCTCCTTCCTTCTTGGCTCCAAAAAGGACCCACATCTTGAACTAAAGCAAGACATGAACTTAAACTTGCAAAATTCCTATCTCACCATGTTACCAGCTTGAATGGACTCATGGTAAGAGTCAGAAGAATTCCGACAAAGGGAATTAGCATTGGGTCAGGGGATGGAAATAAGGTCCACAATATTGTTCCATACTTTAGGTCGAGATTTCCAGGGTAAATGGAGGGTGTTGGGGACAGCCATTTTATTCTTCCTTGACTACCAACAGGAAGTAAAGCTCTGGTCACTTCTTCCCTCGAGTTCCCTTCAAGTTCCCTTACGAGACTGACAAAATGGTGACTAAAGGAGGGAAAGGATGCAGATACAACTACTGTCATAAAATGGAGGTATAGTAATGTACTTGGTGCACATAATCCATGGGAATAGTTGTTTGTGGCTGCAGTAAATCACAGTTCATAATTCATTACTTAGATTATGTGCAAAGGCTTCTTTCAAAGGGATAGCAGCCCATTGTACTGGCTGTGGTGACCAGAGCTCTCCGTCAACCTATCTTTCCTCAACAGTGATTAAACATTCAAAGGGGCAGTGCTTACTTTGAGCCAGTGGTTGCTAGTGGGGCCCACCAGCACTCATGGTTGCAGATTGGCGCTTATTTTTTCTTATTAGATTTTGTCCCAGACCAAGAGTGAGAAAGGCACAAATGGGGGAAACGAGGAGGAAGAGAATGATGGAAAAACTATGTCAAATGGAGAAAGCAGGTATGAAACAGAACACGCAAAGTGAAATACAGGGTAAGAGAGATTGTCTTCTGGTTAATGAAAGAGACACGAGGTGAGATTTAACATTATGCAACCCTTGGTATTTGCCACTCTCGACATTCATCAACGCCAGCTGAAAAAAAACGTTTGGGAGTAGCACTTCTTATTTAAAAATTAAGCACTGCAAGTGGGACCCAGTCCCGGCTATATGAGCTTGATTAAAAACGCGTCAAATAAGGGTGGGCGGAGAAAGGCCATAGGCCGATGCACAGGGGCTGAAATTGCAGTGTCCCTGGCGTGTGGTTGTCCACAAAAACATAGGAAAATGTGGTTTCGCTAGGCAACATACCGCGGCATAGACCTGCCTCCCCCAGACCCTTCCTAAACCAGGCAATTAAATCAAACTGGACCATATTTAAGTAAGATGAGTCGCTCTGTCATCTACACGCATACATCTAGACATTTTACTTATAGTGAAACATGTAGTAACCTGTACCAGTTTAGTTATTGGGCCTGTATGTTCACAGGCAATATTGTTGTTTGAATATAATTGGTATAATCTTATATAAACTGTATCCAAAATATATGCTTCAGGCACCACCCGCTATGCATTGTTAAAGTCAATAAAATATGTTATTAAAAATAAAAAACTACACCAAATCTTGATTCCGTCCCTTGACAGCACTTGACTGGATGTTTATTATACTGTAAGAAGTATAATACATAACTGTATGAGGCTTGTGAAGGAACAATATGAAACGCATGACGTTTGTTATTGCTGTGTGGGCTTCTAATGGGTTTCCTTAAACCAGCTTTAGCATCTTCTTGCTCATTTTTTTGATTTTTAAATGCACCAGCTCATTTTTAGTAGTCTCAATTCATACATAGACACATGCCTTGGTAAGTTCATGCACACATTCACACACATAGCCCTTTATTTAACCCCTTCAGCGCGGCGCGGATTTCCGCGCCACGCTGAAGGTTCCGTGCGCGGGCGGGGCCATGACAGAGCGGTTCCGTCATGCGCACAGCGCGACCGTCGCGCATGACGGAACCGCTCCGTCACAAGCACGGAAAGGGTTAAACGTCAACCTGCTTTTGAGTACTGGCCATAGTATAGAACAAGCATTGGCATACCCAATAGGTCTCACCTTTGGGACCTTATAAGTGTTTAGCCTTGCAACAGTTGATGTTGTTCCACCAAGAATATTTGCTGCATAACAAAATGCTTATCAGGTCTCAAAAGCGAGACCTATTGGCTATGCCAATGCTTGTTTAATCTAAAATTACACCATTTGGTTAAAAATCCTCTCATGTGAGCCCCAGAACAATACAAACGGACAGGACAGAAGGAGCGGTTGCGCCTTTTTGTTGACATAAAGTGTGTTCTCATGTCCAAACTTGATGCATTTTGCACTAAAATGCAGCACAAAATGGCAGTTGTGTCTTGTGTACTATTTCTGAAATTTTGTTAGCGAGGCAAAAGGAAATTATGAAAACTTCACACACCTGTACTTGTTAGATGACTAAGCTACTTAGCTTTGGTAAAGCACTTTCTGGTGAATATTCTTTCTAACTGTAGATTCCCACCTTGTGAATCCGGATAGGTGTCAGACTGGACTCGGAGATGCCAGTAGGTGGCATTTTGCGACTGGACGTCTGGCTCATCTTGCCATAGAACTGATGTTGGGGCCACAATATAACTGTAGCCTCTGTGCTTCATTGTCCGTTGTTTACTGATATTGGTTTGCTGTGCCATCTGAGGCAGAGGCAGCAATAATCAAGAGTGCAGGTCTCTAAATGGAAACATTTTAGTGCAGACCAAAGGAACAGAATAGAGAGGAGGATGTGTCCGTGAGAAATTTGTGGCGAGATAGAGGGAGTATTCACCAGAAATAAAATTACCAAAAGGTAAGTAATTTGTTCTTCTGATACTTCTAACCACAGACTCTTCAACTTATGGATACCAAAGCAGTACCTCCCCAGGTGGTGGGTCTGTGGAATGGCTCAGAACAGAACGCCTGTAGAACTGAACAGGGAGAATGTCCACATGCTTGACCTGGCTATACATTGAGGAGTGCTTCATGAACATGTGGACTGACACCCACATAGCAGCCTGGAAGATGTCCAAGACTGGTACTCGACATGCAAGCGCAGTGGTGACAGCCTTGGCTCTGGTAGAATGAGCCCACAGGCCTTCCGTAGGCTGCTTCTTGGTCATTACGTACCAGTTATTTTCATACAAACGACAATACATCTGAAGATGGTCATTTTCTGCACTGCCCTACCTTT
The DNA here is from genome assembly GCF_964204655.1 of Triturus cristatus. Taxonomy (NCBI): domain Eukaryota; kingdom Metazoa; phylum Chordata; class Amphibia; order Caudata; family Salamandridae; genus Triturus; species Triturus cristatus. The sequence continues at coordinate 311,624,586 of NC_140593.1, read as the reverse complement.
TTTGTCCCAAAGAACAGATGATCACCCACCCGATGGTCCTTAATGCGATCAGTGTAGAAGCTCAGAGCTCTCTTAGGCTCAAAGTGATTAAGTCTTTTTCCTCCTCAGATAGAAGAGAAGAGCCAAAGAACACCGGCCCAGTGATAAAATCTCTGATGTGGAAAGACATGACAACTTTTGGGAAGAACGCCATCTAATGCGTAGCTCACTCACTCGACAAGCTGACGTGATCGGTATTAGGAACACGGTTTACGGGGTTAGTAAACTTGGAAGACAACTATGCATTGGTTCAAATAGAGTGCACATTAGAAATGTAATAATCACATTCAGATCCCATTGAGGCCTTCACAAAAGTCTGATGTGGAAACGGGGTCTGCCTTTTAGAAAACACATCACAGCAGGTGATTTAAAGAGATATGGCTAAACATGCAACCATAAAAAAGCAGATAGGGCGGACAACCTTAAACTGTGAAACAACAAGAGGAGGGACAATAGGGCTTTATTCTAGCTCCAGCATACGTGCCCAGGACAATGTATTTAAGGAAGGGTATGCAGTTCCTAAGAGTAAAAAGACATATAAGGTCAGAAATGTACTAGGTTCGATATGTAGGATCAACAAGTGAGTCCTACTATTCAAAGTGAGAGGGGGGGGGAGTGGGGGGGGGAAGGCCCCTCTTCGGAACTGGAGCCCTCACACACCCAGCAAGCTAGGTGTCATGCTTCATCATATGGGCTTGCTCCTCGTCGGGCCAGCGCTGCAATGCCCGACGGGCACCAGTCCAAGTTGGCCATCACTCATCTATAGTATTCACAATGAATAAGACCAGGCTAAGATGGCCCCTTTTTTGGACTTTGTGGCCCTTCTTTGAATCACCACCATGAATAACATGTGATACTTAGCCCCACCCACACTAACTGCATGACACCGGGTTATGCATAGCCCCGCCCATACCAACTGCACAACAACGGGCAGGTATATTTAGTGACAAATACAACTGCCAATTTCACCCTTGATTGTATTAAATTGGGAATGTATGAGATCAGTACACTTGACTCGACAACAGTCTAAGATGGTCACCATCCCTCTATTTTCCACAATAACGAAGACTAGGCTAAGATGGCCGCCATTGTTGATGATGTAGTCCCTTTTTGAATCACTGGCTTGTACAACATGTGATGCCCAGCCCCGCCCACCTCATCTGCGCGGCATCGGTTTGGTATAACTTGGGACGAGTCTGACAGCCTAATCCACCCGATTCAGGTGGCGAGGGTAGGTGAGCCTGCACACAATCTCTGGATTGCCGGTAAGTGATAGCGAGATTCGTCCGCCAGTTCGCAATGTCCGGTGCTGGTCTACATTGGCCTCGGGGGGCTGAGACTTCTAGGTACTCTCCATGCCCGTTTACGTGCCAGCACATTGATCCGCACCCGAGACATGACTACAAACGCTGTGTTTCCCGAGCGCCTTGTTTCGTGTTCCCTTGTGAGCTAGGCTTTATGTGAGATACACAGAGGGGGTACTGGCGATCCACCTCCACGTCTCCTTTCCTTCTCCATGTTACAACATTGTTCCCTTGTGAGTACTAACGGAGGGGTATTGATTCATTTACTCACCGGTCCCCGTGTATCTTTCTTTTTTTATTTTCTTTCGACAGGATACTAACTGTTGGCGTCCATTTTTATCCCGCCGGAAATTGATGAGGCCATACTATTTAAGGCCCTTTGGTGAGCATTTTACAACAATATGCTCCACTACTGCTTTGCTTATGTTTTTATGTTGCATTTGGTTTTAAACACTTAGTGCTTGGTCCATTCACTGTATAAAGCACCTAGACATTTTAATTGCGTGAGACATCACTTGAATATGCACACCTTTTTAAGATGTTGCGTGCTTTTGTCACAAGGCATATAAGGCACAAAATGAATTGTATGGACACATACAGCTAATATCTGCCACTTTTTTCCGATCTAGGTTCCGTGACAACAGTGGGACATGTCCCCTCTCAACTTGTGTAGATCGCATTTGATACCCTGGTCCTGAAGAATTGCCCACGATCTTACTGACAACAAAAGCAAGAAACATTTCGACCTAATGAGAGTAGGACGTAGATATCTAGGCACATAACTCCTAGTTTTACACCATTTTTAATTAGGCAAATTCCCTACCAGAATAATTATAATTCAAGGAATAATTGACCTGTTTTAACTCACTACATCTACACTCTGGGCCCCTCACCCCCACTGCACCAAACGGCAGGGACAAAAGAACTCCGATTAAGAGCCCCATTTATGGGAGCCCGTCAGGCATTGCAGAGCCGGCCCGACGAGGAGCAAGCCCATATGATGAAGCATGACACCTAGCTTGCTGGGTGTGTGAGGGCTCCAGTTCCGAAGAGGGCCACCCCCCTCACTTTGAATAGTAGGACTCACTTGTTGATCCTACATATCGCACCTAGTACATTTCTGACCTTATATGTCTTTTCACTCCTAGGAACTGCATACCCTTCCTTAAAAACTTTAAACTGTGGCCACAGCAAATCCTGGTTAGGCAAGTGAAAGGATAAAAGAAGGTCTTCAGCTAACTGGGCTTGCAGGGGCTGAATATGCAAAAAAGAACACCTACAACATACAGATAATACTACTGAATACATAGCTGGATCAGAGGACAGATGCTCATGGCCAAATATACAAGGCCCCACAATCTTCTAGCCCATTCAAGAGTCACTACGATTACCTTGACAAGATTGTTCTTGTTCACAACTTTGGGCATACGAGATGGAGGTGGAATATCCTATATTAGTCCCTAGCTATATTTCAGCCGAAAAGCATTTCAGAGGGAGAATGAAAATTTCCTAGCTAACGTAACAGAAAATTTCAATTCTATTAAGGACTCGGAGGCGAGGATTATGCTATTCTTTCTTCACTTTATTGAATAGCAGCCACTTTAAAGTAAAAAAACTACTTTTCCCATGAACAATAGGGAATAACATCAAAACAATAGAGGGTCCACAGATAGAGTGTCCCATCCAGGGCACCAATCAGGAGTCCCCAGGGTGCTGATAGTCATCTGTCCCTGACCATGCTTCCTCTTTCGTCGCTCGGTCAGCCAGTAAATTTGCATCAGGAGTCTTGTTTGCTTGAGACCCCTGGAAATTAAAAGAAAGCGTGAGCGACAGTAATGGCTAAGGTTCAGCCCTGAGGAGAGAAGACATCAAAGCATGTATATAATCACAATACAGCAAAATCACAACAAAACAACAGTACTTAAACAACGTACTTACTCCAATACGAGGGAGGGAAAGTAATCAACAAAGTTGTACCCTGGGTGGGATAATCCTCGCCTCAGAGTCCTTAATAGAATTGAAACTTTCCGTTACGTTAGCTAGGACATTTTTCATTCTATGTCAGGACCGGAAGCGAGGATTATGCTCGTTTAAAGCTTGCTCACAACAAAATGAGCCATGTCAACCACCGGTTTGAAGTAAAACCGTTTAAAGGTAGAGTCTGAAGACCAATCCGCAGCATTCAGAATGTCTTCTAGACGAGCTCCCAGGGTAAAAGCTTTAGAGGCTATAGCTCCTCTAGTAGAATGAGCACCAAACGCTTGTACATAGATGCCTGCTTCTTGCATTATCCATCGAACCCAATGGGCAATCGTGGGGGAAGACACCGCCTTGTGGGGCTTTTTGAGCGCTATGAGCAACTGGCGTTCCCCAGGAGGCCTGAATTCCTCTGTCATCTCCTCATAAGCTTTGAGACACGCAACTACACAATTTCGGGGAGTCCGGAAAAGCGGGGTTAGTGCATCTACGTATGGTGAACGTTACACCGGAGGGGGAGAACATTCTACCGGACACGTCCAGAGCCCTGACGTCCGAAACCCGTCTGCAGGAGATCAGACACAGTAACATGGAGAGCTTCGCTGACAGTTCCTTCCTGGAGAGGAATCTATTCGGTTGCCAGGATTGGAATAGGTTCAACACCCTGTTGACATCCCACAATTGAGAGTAACGAGGATCCGGGGGAAGCGCGAGACGTATACCCCGAAGGAGACGACAAACTAAAGGATGTTCTCCAACAGGTGAACCATCAACTAAAGCGTGACCAGCGGAAATTGCGGATCTGAAGGTATTGATGGTTTTGTAAGCGAGACCGTCTTCTGCTAGGGAGGCCAGAAAATTCAAGATGGCGGTCACATCATCTGCCACGGGATGGATACTCCGTCGCAGACACCAACGACACCACCTTCTCCAGGTCGACCGATAACGTTTGAGGGTGCTGTCTGCCCAGGCCTAGGACAAGAAACCCTCAGCCGCTCCCGAAAGGCCTGTGACCGCCCATCTTTTCCTGTAATCCGCCATGCCATGAGAGCCAGGGAGCCCTGCTCTATCAACGAGTGAGGACACTCGTCCGGATTGAGAAGAAGAGCTGGAAAGAGGGGAAGAAGGATTGGAGAATCCCAGGAAAGTTCCAGAAGAACCGGAAACCACACTTGAGACCTCCAGATCGGCGAAATTAGCACAATGCTCGCTTCTTGGCATCAAACCTGGGTGGAGACCCGAGTTATCATCGCGAACGGGGGAAAGGCATAGCCCGTTTCGGTCCACCAGTCCTGGAGGAACGCGTCAGTCTGCTCCGCCAGAGGGTCCAGCCTCCATCTGTAGAACGGGGGAAGCTGGTGATCCAGGCGAGAGGCAAAGAGGTCCAACGAGAAGGGACCCTAAAGACTCTGGAGATCCGCGAACACTCCCGGGTGTAGTTTCCAGAGACTCAGATCGTGGAAGTGGCGCGAGTGAAAGTCTGCCACTTGGTTGTCCTGCCCGGGCAGGTACTCCGCTGTGACGGAGATCAGACGGTCCAGGCAGTACTGCCAGAAATTCGCAGCCAGGTCCGATAGAGCTCTTGAGCGAGTGCCTCCCAGATGATTGATATATTGGACGGCCGAGATATTGTCCATCTTGAGAAGGACGCAGGAGTGAATCGAGTCCTTGGTCCAGCATTTGATCGCGAATGATCCTGCCAAAAGCTCCAGACAGTTGATGTATAATTGTTGCTCCGACAGAGACCACACACCCCCCGTGGTGAAGTCGCCACACTTCGCGCCCCAGCCGGATCTGCTCGCGTCGGACTCGATAATGTCTGGCGCGGACCCGAAAATGGCCCGACCATTCCAGGCTTCCATGTTGGAGAGCCACCACTGAAGCTCTTCCCTGGCTTCCGGGGTCAGACCCACTTTGTGGGAGTAAGGGTGGCCCTTGTGTAGGTGCGCCGGTTTGAGTCGTTGAAGTGCCCTGTAATGGAGCGGACCTGGGAAGATAGCTTGAATGGAGGCCGAAAGAAGGCCCACCACCCGAACTAATTGTCTGAGGGAAATCTGAGTCAGGGATAAAGTCCTCCGAATCTCGTGGCGAATTTGTCATCTTGCGAGCGGGAAGGCTGAGAGTAGACTCCACTGAATCTATTAAGAAACCGAGAAAGACTACCCTTTGGGACGGAACCAGAGTGGATTTGGTTTCGTTGATCACGAACCCTAGGTTCTGAAGAAGATCCACCGCAGTTTGCAGGTGACGAGAAAGGGTTCGAGGATCCTGCGCCATTAGCAGAATGTCGTCTAAATAGACAACGAGTCTCATGCCCGACGCCCGGAGGCGATCTATCGCTGGCCGCAAAACCTTGGTGAAACACCAGGGGGCGGAGGACAGGCCGAAGGGAAGGGTGGAGAACTCGTAAGTTTTGTTGCGCCAAGGGAACTGCAGGAACCGGCGGGGAGGGGAAAAGATGGGGATCGCTAAGTAGGCGTCCTTGAGGTCGAGGTGCACCATCCAGTCGCCCGGATGGAGAATATCGCGAAGAAGATGGATCCCCTCCATCTTGAAGTGGCGGTAAACCAGCCACTTGTTGAATTCGCGCAAATTTATGACCGGACGCTGACCCCCATCCACTTTGTCCACGAGGAAGAGGTTGCTGAAGAAACCTCTGGGGTGCGGAAGGGTTTCTACTATTGCCCATTTGTCTAGAAGGGAACGGACCTCCTGGTCGACCAGAACGGCGTCTGCCTCGGAAAAACAGAGTGGGCGCGGAGGAACGAGCTGCAAAGGAGTCCCCTGAAACTCTATGTGAAAGCCCCTTACTGTCTACAGAACCCAGGCATCCCCCGTGATGGAAGTCTACATTGGGAAAAAATGCACCAGCTGGCCCCCCACTTTTAGAAGGGAAGAAGGGAGAACACTCACTAGAAGAATTGGAGCCGCCTCCTACTCTGCCACCTCTGTTCTTGCCTCGGCGTCCACAGGTGGGGTAAAGTTTCCAAAGCGGGCTTGATCCGGATATTGTCCTTGATTGGAGCCTTGCCCTCTGTGCGGATTTGGACGGCCGGACGAGCGGCCCCTACCTCACCCGGCCCCACGGAAAACCTGAGGGCGAAACACCTTCCTGATGGGAAGTCTGAGCTCTATCTAGGTAGGTAAAGGTGTTAACGAACCTTCCTAGCTCCTTGATAAAGGGTTCGCCAAAGAGGCCACCCTTTGCGACTGGGCCTGCTTCAGTATCAGCCAGGTCCCCAAGCTTGGGGTCAACTTTGATGAGAAGGGACCTGCGCCGTTCTGTGGAAAGCGCGCAGTTGGCGTTCCCAAGGAACACCACTACACGCTGGGCCTATGAAGCGAGGTGTTCGGGGGATATTAGAGAGCCCGAGACCTTGGCCTCTAAGGCCATATCTAAGATTTTGGTAGCGGGCCCCAAGACATCCAGTAATTTGTCTTGACAGGCGCGCCAGGGCCTGTTGATGCCTTTCTTGGGGTCTTTGACAAATTTTTGTAAAAAGGTAGCCATTCTGGGGACAATCTCAGGAGTGGCAGCTACCTTCCCCTCCAAGGAAGGATGGGGTCACTCTGCCCCAAGGCAACTACGAGCTGTAGGCTCAAGAGGGCGGCGGAGCCTGCTGGCCACATACAGGGCGACCCTCTTAGAGGGGGCCCAGTCAGAGGAGCGCGGATGCAGGACATAGTCTGGGTCCAGCATGTCTGCACACAAGTTTGGCTCGCTAGAGGCTGGCGCTGACTTGGAAGGAAGCCAAGGGCGGGACTGTTCAGGAGAGGCGTCCGCGTCCCCAGGGTCCCCGTCTGCCGAAGTAGAGGAGGTTGCCGGCGGAACAGAACTGGCAAGAAAAGCTCGTTTCAGACGGCTGAATGCATCAGAATCCACCCTGCATCCCTGGCACGTTTGGCCGGTGGTTTGTGTATGTCTGTGGCTGGACCGCTGGGGAAAAGGCCTTTGGACGAGGCCTGCGCGGCTCTGGCCAGCTTTTCGCAGGCCTGGTCAATTTTCCAGGATAGCCGCTCCTCACGAGGGGTAATGGCCTGCTCTACCGCCTTGTGTATGGAGTCATCAACCGCGTCATAAAAGTCATCATCCCAAGGAAGAGCCGCAAGAGGGTGCCCTTCCCATTGATCGTCTTGACGTCGTCCTGATAGGTCTCCATGGAAAGGTAAGTAAGACAACAGGTCAGTGATGACTAGGGCAGTAGAAACATCGAGGTGGTAAATCTCTAAGAATGGGGGGCTGGGTGTCAGCCGATAATATGGGCGGGCAGTGCTCGCAATTTAAGGCCCGAAAGCCTGGGACTCAAACAGCCCTGGTGCAAAAATATGTAAGTGGGCAGTCTGCCAGCAAATGGATCCCTGCAGAGCGAATCTGCACTACAGACTCCGCCAACAGAGTGTTATTGGCCTACAATATACAGACCCCCAGGCAGTGAAAAGCTGCCAAATGCTGCCTAATAGCAGCTACAGACCCGTGAAAAAGGGCGTTCAAGGGGGCGTGAGGAAAAAGACATGCAGTCAAATGCCTAATGGCAAAAAGCACAGACCCTTGTCAGGGGTGTAAGGCAGACACAGACCAGGCTCACGCGGCGATGCAGCCTGGGTTCCAACGTGCTCAGGAATGCGCGGAATCCCAGGCGCGCGCCGCGTCAGAGACGCTGTCAGCTGCCCTCTGGCGGTGTCTCGCAGACACCACAAGCCAGCACCGAGGTACGGCCGCTAGGGAGCAGGGAGACTCTCACGGCCGGAGCGAGGCGCCGAGTAGCGGCGGCTCGCAACTGAAATTAAAACCCTGTTTGAAACAGCACCTTTGATAATCAACACGGGCGACGCGCGTCTAGTATAAAAAAATGGCGCGCGCGCCACTGACAACGCGCTGTGAGACAACGGCAAACACAAACGCCGCAGGCTGTCAAGCCACGTCAACGAGAACAAAGCCTGCGATCATACAATTCAAACAGCAATAACCTGCTCAGATATATAAAGCATACCCATATATTCTCATAAACAATGCAACACAAGGAAAAAAGGGGGGACTTATCTTGGCTGCAAGCAGCGAAGAAAGAGGAAGCATAGTCAGGGACAGAGGACTATCAGCACCCAGGGGACTCCTGATTGGTGCACTGGATGGGCCACTATCTGTGGACACTCTATTGTTTTGATGTTATTCCCTATGGTTCATGGGAAAAGTAGTTTTTTTTACTTTAAAGTGGCTGCTATTCAATAAAGTGAAGAAAGAATAGCATAATCCTCGCCTCCGGTCTGGACATAGAATTGCAATGAAAACTCCAATGTGCAAATGTTTTGACACTGCACACTCTCAGCGGTAATGAAAAGATCGAGACAAGGTTCGGCTCATTGATGATGATTTGTGCCACATCTCAGTATAGTCACCACGTGGGATCATGCTAGGTGCTCTATGACCAGAGAGATGCTCTGAGGACTTCGACAGTTCCAGGTGTAGAGCCTCTTGGCAAAGGACCCAAGACCCCAACCTTGCCCTGCTGTTGCAATACCGCATGGCAGTGCTTATGTCTGAAAGATCCTGCTCCTGTTCACCCTTGATGGACCGGAGTGAAGCCTTCAGTGCAAAGCAAATCGTCTGCAACTTAACAGCTTGATGGGGAACCGGGTTTCCGATGGGGACCAGAGTCCTCTAAGTGCCACCTTTCCAAGATGACCTCTTCAACACTGCTTCTATACATCTGTCACAACCGTTAGCTCTGGGTGAGGTAAAGAGAGGGGGGTCTGCTGCTGGTCCAAATGCGGTCCATCAACGACCATAGTAGATATTTAGCAGTCTCCTTTGACACCTGCATAGAATCTGAAACATTCTCTTAGTTCTGAGCAGAATGAGCCTTCAGAGCCCACTGCAAAGCACGCATGACTTGGGCCCAGTCACGCTTGATCAGCACACTGGGCAGAAGTGGTATAGGCGAAAAGGCGTATAGAAGACTGCAACTCCACTCGTTTAGAAAAGCGTCGCCGTGCAGAATTTCTGACATTGCGTGTTCTCTTCGGTGGCGAATAGATCTAACCAAGGCTCACCCCACTGTTGAAAGAAACCGTGCACCACATCCGAGTGAAGATGCCATTTGTGATCCATCATGCACCTGCAGCTGAGTTCGTACGCCCTGGCGTTCAGCGAACCTGTCAGGTGTTGAACCACCAGGAATATGCCCTGATGTTCCAGCCATGTCCAGAGGCGGAGGGCCTCTTGACATAGGGTCCACAACCCCACCCCACCTTGTTTGTTGCAGTACCACATGGCGGTGGTGTTGTCTGTGAACACCTGTACTACTCTTCCCCAGACAGAGGGGAGGAATGCTTTGAGTGCAAGACGAATCGCCCTAAGCTCCAGAAGGTTGATGCGGAGCCCGGACTCCGCCGGAGACTAGAGGCCTCTGATCTTCGTCTCCCCCCATGTGGCCGCCCCATCACCACTGTGAACTCTAGTTGTTTGGAAGGGAGAGGGATCTGCCGTCGACCCAACCCTGGTTCGTTAGCCACCACTGCAACTGGTGTGCAGTGCCCTCCGAGATCTGGATGCAATCGGACAGGTTCCACTGATGTTGTGCCCACTGGAACTTCAGGTTTCACTGCAGAGCCCGCATATACCATCTGGCATGGTCCACCAGCAGGATGCAGGAGGCCATCAGGTCCAGTAGCCTGAGGGTCATCCTGACCGAAACCCGGAATAGAGGCTGAAAGATCAGAATCATAGCCCGAATATTCCAGACTCGCTGTTCGGGAGGATAGACCCGAAACTGCGTCATGTCCAGAACCGCTCCGATGAAGAAGAGCTTCTGAGAGGGAGTTAGGTGTGACTTCGGCACGTTGATAGAGAACCCCAGCAAATGCAGCAGGTTGGCCGTATTCTGGAGGTAGGAGACGACAGCCTGGGGCGAGCCCTCCTTCGACAGGCAGTTGTCGAGATAGGGGAAGACTGGAACCCCTGACCTACGCAGATGAGCTGCGACCACTGCCATCACTTTCGTGAACACCCAAGGGGCGCTGGTAAGGCCAAAGGGGAGCACGGAAAACTGAAATTGCTCATTGTCTACTGTGACCCGCAGGTAACGCCGGTGGACCGAAAGGACGGGGATGTGAAAATAAGCGTCCTGCAAGTCCAGTTGGGGTGGGGATGGCGAATCCTGCCGCTCACTGGCGATTGGTGGCCCTGAAAGGTCGGACTAGGAGGGCATGGAGGCTGCTGCAGAGGGGGCTGTGGTGGACAGGCCCGCCCGCTGGCCCCCAGAACAACGGCAGTGGTTTCCACATCCCCAGCTGCGCAGGGGCTGAACAGCTTGCACCAGCATGTGGCTCTGGGCGGGACGTGGTGGGGCACCCCTTCCGTAGCAGCAAAAAGCAGACTGCACAGGGCGGGCGGTGGAGAAGCCCAAGGACCTCACCGTAGCCTGAGAATCCTTAAAGCGCTCCAGCACGTTGTCTGCCTTGTCGCCGAATATGCGACGGCCATCAAAGGGCATGTCTATAAGAGTGGAATGGACGCCCCCTGAAAAACCAGTCGACCTCAACCAGGTGCAGCGTCAAAGGGCTACTAACGTGGAAATCGTCCTGCCTAGTGAGTCGGCGGGATACAGCCCACAGTGGATGGTAAACTTTGCTGCATCTCCCCCTTCGGCAACTGCACAGGAGAGTACAGCCTGGGCCTCCTCCGGGCACTGAGGCAGCACTTGTGCCACTGTATCCCCACACGTAGTGGGTGTATCGGCCCAACAGACATGCAGTGTTTACTGACCGCAGTCCCAAGCTGGAGGAAGAAAATATCTTCTTCCCAAGATGGTCCAGCTTTTTGGATTCGCCATCAGGTGGTGCGTTAGGGAATGCGCCTTTGGAGGTGGAGGCTTGGACCAGCAAGCTCTCAGGGGTGGGATGTTGGGAGAGGAAAGTGGGGTCGCCCGGGGCAGGGCGGTGGTGTTGGGCAAGCATCCTATCCACAGGAGCCCGTGTTGGGCCTGGACCAGGTGCCCAAAAGGATGTCAGTGAGGGCTTCATTAAATGGTAGCAGGGGCTCCGTAGAGCTCGCTGCCGGTTGAAGCACCTCTGTCAGGAGGTTAGTCCTGACTGCCACCGTAGAAAGCTCGAGGTTGAGAGCCTTGGCCGCTCTACGCAAAACCATGGCATAAGACGCTCCCTCCTCCGTATCCACGGTAGGAGGAGACAACATGCCAAAGTCTGGGGAGGTATCCAGACCACTGGCTTCCCCCAGTTCCTCTCTGCAGTCCGTTTCATTACCCAACTGGTCAGTTAAAGAGTATCCAGACCCCTCCCAGTCCTCCTCACCCTCTTCTGGCTGCCAATCTAGCCTAAACAAGCCAGGGTAGAACAAGGGCACCAAAGTACCCGTCGGCACCGGATCTGGCATCTGTCGACGCCGGTCCAGCTCAGTGTCTACCTCAAGGTGGAGGCCGGGGTCAACGCCGGCTGGGGACACAACCGGCATCGTCTGCGGACGGGATGCCAGTGGAATTGGCGCCGTGGGAGGTGTTACAAGGTCAACCGGCGCCGATCCGGATCCAGGCCTGGATCCAAGGGGGCCCTGTAGTACCGAGGCCGTAGCCGCTGGCGTCGAGAGCCTAGGGTCCCTAGCAGAGTCCACAGGGCATAATGGCGCACCGGCGGAGTCAGGCTGCCCAAAGATGGCATGCATCGCTTTGTAAATATGGCGATGCTGGGCAGAGGGTCGCTCCGGGTCTCGGGAAGGGAGGGAAACTCTGACTCTACCCTTCCAGCTCAGTATGCAGAGGGGCACAACCCACATCCCTCGGGAGGGGCACAATCCACATCCCTCGTCGCGCCAGCCGACCGACAGGGAGAAGGCGAAGAGCGACAGTGCTTCTTCGACTTCTTCTTGTGCTTCGACTTATCTGAGGAGTGCGAAGACTTTTATGAAGACTGGTGGTGGTGGCTCTGCGACCAGTCCCTCGACCTCCCACGCGACCAGTCCCTCGAACGGCGCAGAGCCGACTGCCGGGCCTCGAGAAGCTTTTGGGACCGCTCCTGCAAAGACTTCGGATTCATGGTCTGGCAGTCGGAGCATGATTTGGGATCGTGGTCGCACTCCAGGCAAAACAGGCACATGCGGTGCGGATCTGTCACCGACATTGGTCGGCTACAGGAACCGCAAGCCTTGAAACCAGGCATCTCTTGTGCACCAGGAGTCGATCGACTCAGCAACAACTGCGTTGACAAAAGTCGAGAAATAATTCTGTCAAAAAGTGACTGGAGGTACCGCTCTCTCCAGAGCTGCGCTGGTTGGCGTGGAAAAAGAAAGAACTGACGTCAGTGCGCGAGGGCGGCATCTATGTAGCTACCGCGACGTCATCCCAGCGACCACGATGCCAACGATGGACGCAAAGCCGACCGACCAACGCCGCCTTTCGCCGCACAGGGGTACTGCTGACGAAAAACTTTCTGGATCCAGTCTGACACCTGGAGGTAATTCTAAGGTAAGGAATCTATAGCTAACTGTTTCCTTCAGATGTCACTTGCAGGTTAGAAGGGACGCGGAGTCAAACAACATTACCTACTGGCATACAAGGGAATTTCAGAGAAAAAACTCTTCAGATTTTTTGGCACCTGTTGTATTCACAAGGTGAGAAATCTGCAGTTAGAAGTATCCCTCAGAAACTCTTGATAGAGATATCCTGTTCTCAAATAGGGTTTGCTTGGGGAACCCTTTCTCTTAATTTCATATGGGGGAGGCAGAGCCCCAGGGCTCTAAAAATAGCTTAGGTGATATTTTTTCTCTGAAATAGCTGTTCAATTAAGTCTCACTAAAAAGGCAAACCAGTATTGCAGGATGAAGAACAGCACAAATAAAAAGACAGAGAATGGCCTTTCCTACCCAGGCGGGAAAGGGCATCTATGATCTTTGTCACCTTTTCTGTTGCTTATTCCTGGTGGACTTGGAGGCAGAAGCTGCACACATCACAGTCAAGTTCGGCATGAAGCTGTTTTTCAATCCCCAGAAGACTGGAAAAAAAAAACGTTGCGGGAGAAAGCATGGTTTCTGAGGAAGGAAAAAAAGATGAGAAGGTTTCATAAACTTATTTGCAGTGATGTCTGTGGTATTGTTGCCATGGTGAATGTGCCACTTAGAAATCTTGAATAGTCACACAGTAACAGAGTTCACTCAGGATCTGAAGCATTACTTTAGAAAGTTATAAATCTAAGGGAAGAAAGTATGCCTCAAAATAGTATTTCCCTATTCGTTAACTGAGCAAGTAATTTTAAATACAAACATATCCACAATTACTTGTTTTCATCAGTAAAAATAATGTACTATCACAAACTAAACCATAAATTACAAATGCAAAAGACAAATGCCAGAGTATTTTATTCCTCTTAGTTAGAGGCCAGCATAGGTTTATACTTTGATAAAAACCATTGCAATAAAAACAAAAAATACTTAAACCACTTTACATATTTACAGTAAAATAATACAACCCACATGGGTTGGTTTTTAAAAACAAAATGAAGATTTGTTATAAGCATAAAAAATATAAAAAGAGCATATAATGCATTTAAACAGTGACTAAGGATTAATGCATTCTTGATTTTTCATGGGACCGTTTGGACAACATGGGCCTTCCTGTCCTGACAAGTTCACAAACCCAAAAAATTCTGACTGTGTTTCACTTGTATGAAACGCCTTCAATAAACTTTCCGTATTAGTACTATGTTCTTCACAAGAACTGGTTAGACAATTTGCAACTTCTTTTTCAGTGTAGCTTGTGCAGTCCAAAGAATCGGAATGAGGTTCACTTGTCTGAAAATTAGAAGATTCTAAAACACTTTCTACTGAGGTGCTAGCGCTTTGTTCTTCACAATAATCATTTGAGCAACTTGTACTCTCTATTTCAGAGGAGCAAATAAAGCCCAAAAAATCAGAACGTGCTTCACTTGTCTGAAACAAATCAAACAAATCTACTGGAGTACCATTTGTCTGCTCTTCCGAATAGACATCTGAGCAGTGTGCCCCTTCTCTTTCAGAGTAAACTGAAAATCCTAAAAATGTTGATTGGGATTCACTTGTCGGAAACAACTCTAACAGATATTCTAAGGAAGATGATGAACAATGCTCTACCTCACACTCATTTGGGCAGCTTTCCCCTTTTTCAGAGTAGACTGCAAACCCCAAAAAATCTGAACCTGCTTCACTGGTCTTAAACAACTCTAGCCAGTGTTCTATAGAAAAACCTAAGGTACTATAGTCTTTTTGTTGCGCAGACATATCATTGGCAAGCTGACAACCAAAATCAACATTATGTATTTGATATTTTCTCTTAGTCCTTCCTGAAGACATTCTCACCTTCCTAAGCACTTTTCCAGGAGACATGTTATCAGTACTAATGTCAAATATGTGCTCCTTTCCAGTAAAATTGTGTGGGAGGAGTCCGGTTTCTTGATTTGTGCAACCATCACCCGATGGATAATTATTCAACAAAAAACAATGAGTAATTGCACCTTTTGAATCGGAAACCAAAGCTTTTAAACTTGTTGTTCTGAAAATAAATAGTTCATCTGTTACAGGAGAAACGTGGAGAAGCTTTCCCAGCTCATGAATTGTGCAATTTCCTTTTAAGTGGTGATTTTCCATCTCAAAGCTGGTAAGAATTGTATTAAATGAGGGATGCAAGTCAGATGTTTTCAAAATGTTTTGTGGCAAGACAAATGAAGTATCTTTCATGGGTGAATTTGGTGCAACCTGCCTGATTTGATAAATTGTGCAATTGTCTTTTGATTTTTGATTTTCTAATGTGAAGCTATTTGACATTTCACCAGCCACACTCTCAAGGCATGACATTTTTAAATCCTTTGCGGGGGAACTAAATGAGATATTCTTTTCTGTAAAATTGTGTAAAATAGGACCTTCTGCATGAACTGGACAAGTGTATTTCAGGTTAAGATTTTCCAATAATGATTGTTTAGCACTTTTATGAATTACCAAGTCGATATCTGGTGCTTGGAAATGTATTGCTGGAAAGTTAAATGTATTATCTTTCACAGGGGAATTACACATCTGGAAATTCTGTTGCTCCAATATGAAGCAGTTGTAACTTTTATCAACCACTAGGTATAGATTTTGTAAATCCTTCCCTGGAATAATGCGCAGATCACCCTTATCAGAATTGTGTAGCTCTTGCTCAATTTTATGAACTCTGCCATTTTCTTTCTTTTTGTGATTCTCTATATCCAAATTGTTAGGAATTGTGTCACCAATTGAATCAACGTCTATCTTTTTATTTTTTACTGGAATGATAAATGAAGCATCCATTAGTGGGGACGTCTGTAGATATGGCCCCATTCTATGAAATGCACAATTGTCTTTAATGAAGTCCTTTTCTAATCTGCAGTCATTGGGAATGTTTATAACTACTGGATCAACATCTCGTTTAGCTATGTTTTTTGCTGGAGAACTAAATGAGCCATCGTTCAGAGAAGGATTTTGCAGGTCCACTAGAATTTCATGAATAGTACAATGTACATTTGTTTGGTGATTTTCCAGTTCAGAGTTACTAGAAAAACTATCAAACACTGGATCACCACCTGATGTTTTTAAATTGCTTGCTGCCACCAGACATGAAGGTTCATTTACAAGAGATGGTGGTACATCCTCCCGCAATTGGTTAAGTCTACAATCTTCTTTCATGCGGTGATTTTCCAACTCAAAGCTGTTAAAGGTTTTACAGACTGATGGATCAATAGTTTTAAAATCATTTGCTTGCAAAATAAATGAGCTGCCATTCATAGTCTTATCCTGAATATCCTGTCCCACTTCGTGAACTGTACACTGTTCACTCATTTGTTGATTCCCCAATTCCAAGTTAGGAGAAACATCCACTGCAGTGCAGAATGAAGCAGTATTTACAGGAGTTTCCTGCAGATCAAGTTCTAATTCATGAAATGAATTGTTTTCTTTGATTGGGCAATTCTTCAGTCCATGACTCTTTGCACTTTTAAGGGCCACTGAATGAAAGTCTGTTTTAAAATCATTTGCCTTAAGAATAAACTGAGACTCTTTTACAGGAATGTTTTGTAGATTTATGCACTTTTCTTTCAAGTGAAGATTCTGCAATCCAACAACATTATTTTTGGTTTTACTACTATTGGGACCAAAACCTGACAAGTGCAAATACGTTGCTGGAAATCCAGATGAAGCATCTTTGAGAGAATCATTTTGCGGAATCTGGCTCTCTTCATGAATTGTAAAATTATCTTTCAACTGAGTTCCTAACACAAATGCATTGGGTATTTTAGGAAGCACTGTAGCAAAAGCGAGTCTTTGGATATTGTTTTCTGGGAAAATTAATGAGGCACCGTCCAGAGGGGAATGGTTTAGAACCAGCCCTCTATCATGAACTTTGAAACTGTCTTTTAAGTGTTGATTTTCCAGTTCAGGGTTACTGGGGTTGCAAACCACTGATTCACAATCTAAGTTTTTTACATCCTCTGATGCCAAAAGGAAGGAGACATTTTTGGTCGGACATCCGATGGGGAGTTTCCCAATTTCAGTCATTGATACATTTTCTCCATCAAACTTTTTCTCCACTGTACAATCATTAAACCCTTCTACTTTACAACACTTCGCTGGTGTATTCAAGGAGCAATCAACTTTACGCTTTGACAGTCTTCCTCTAGGGTTTGGAGTTCTTTTGTGTGCTTCAGCACAATCTTTTACCTGAGCTAGAGACACAGAATTATCTCCAGGTAGGTTAGTGTCTCCTTCTTTTAAATGATTCTCATCTAACAGCAGTTTACTTTCATTTGTTACATTATGATCGTCACAAACATCCGGCAATGTTTCCATGTAACATTCATTGTCTCTATTTAGTTCTTTTAAACAATTAGATGTTGCAATAATTCCATTTGCAGAATCATAGTTTTCAGTTTTAGACACTTCAGGTTTATTCACTACTTCTGAAGGGAACATATGAGGACAATTAAGAGGACAGCTTCCGGAATTTGGTGCAGGCTTTTGTAAACCACTGTTCAATGTTTCTCTGGGGTGTTCATCAGATTCAAATGTTTGCATGGTTCGTGTAGGTATATTTGTACATTTCTGCTGCTGTAGTAAAACTTTCACTTTATAAAGTCTTTCTTCCAGTTGATCATTTTTTAAAACATTTTCAATAGGGATATTTGTTGCAGTACTGCATTTCATCCTAAAAATCAAACAAAGGTTTATTAATGAAAGAAAGAAATTATTTGCTTCCATGCAACAGTGAATCAACTATGCTAACAAGAAAAACTTCTATATGACCAGAATTTGTTTTTATAGTAAACACATTTCTGCATATCAATTCTAGATCGTAGATTATGCAGATGTTTAGATGGTACTTACCACATGCCTTGTGGTGGATAATCAACAGTGTATTGTATATTAAAGTACTCTTGGATATAAGTAATACAAAATTACAAGGTGCGTACATGACATGAAAGCACAGGTAAACAGCCAGGCTACTTGCATTTCACCTTTGTTAGGGTCGACAAGAGGTGGTGATTGTGTAGCTTTTACTTCCATACTTCGTGTGCAAGGAGACATGCAGAGCATAAAGCACTACCACTACATGCTATTGAGCAGGAGTCATTTTTGGTATTTATATTTCTTAATGAGATTGGCAAATAAACTGATTGGGGGAAATTGGAATTAGATTATAGAGAAAACATACAAATGAAAAATCTCCGGAACTACGTATGGCCCATTCCACTATCCATGCACGAATGCCTACACATTAACCATAAATATTCTAAAACAACTAGTCTTAAATAATCAATTCTAAATACCCTCTTTATCATTAAATACTTGCAGCACTTTCTTGTGAATTTTATAAGTGCTCCCTTTAACTTGTGCACTGTTGCACTGTTGAATTGTTATGCTTCAAAACATTACTCTTAAAGCCTTCACATCATATTAACATTGTCTCTTCTAAATGCACACGAAAAACACAGGACTTCCTCTGTGACTTCAGAGTCCAAGCCTTTTTTAGTAGATACTCAAAGAAAATTCCTTCACCTTCCAGGATGAGTGTTAAAGTTGTATTTAAATTCTGCATTTCACAAGGCTAGACATTAGTTCATGAGCGTAATAAGGGAGAATTCAATCATAAATGACATACAATAAATTTCTAGCAAAGAAAGAAATCACAAGTGGCACCTCACTGCCAGAATCTAGAAAGCCGATTCAAGTCTGAAGTGAAATGTTGTGGCATGGACCTTTGTTTGTCACTGGAACCGATACTGGTTGAGAAGGCTCTGAGGGCTGAAGATGTTAACCGAAAAATAAGTTACTTATGAGTTTGATATCATGTGCAACGCACACTGCATTCCTATCTCACAACAAGGTGATATACTTGCGCTTTCTTCCATTTCACCAACGAGAAAGCGTTTTGGACATGGCCCTCTACGCAGGGTCACCCCCACATTGTTTGTATTTGCATTCCAGTTTTTTTTCCCCGCTGAATTCTTTTTGTTAGCCTTATGACTGTGCATTTTACCACTGCTAACCGGTGCTAAAGTACTTGTGCTTCATACACTAAGCATGGTAAAATTGGCTTACACCTGATTGGCCTATTTAATTTTTTATTTATGAGTCCCTGATAGAGTGGTATACCATAAACCAATGGCCTATACATTAAATATTATTAGTGGTTCTGCAGCACTTGGTGCCACCCACTTAAGTAGCTCCTTGAAACATGTGCCAGGCCTGCCACTGCAGCCTGGATTCATTTTTAAACTGCCAATTCGACTTGGAAATAGAACCTCCTTGCCAATCCTTAAACTCTTCTTTTATTACATATAGGTCACCCCTAAGGTAGGCCCTAGGTAGCCCATGGGTCAGGCTACAATTTAATTAAAAGGTTGGACGTGTACTTTTAAGTTTTACATGTCCTGGTAGTGAACAACTCCTGAATTTGTTTTCACTACTGTGAGGCCTACCTGTCCTATAGGAAACATTAGGGTGCCTTTTTACATTTAATAAAAGCTAACTTTTGATTGGGGACAGATATACCTTTCATGTTTGGCATCTATGACATTTTAATTAAGAATCCACTTAAAAAAAATTCTCTTTATTAGCATTTAAAACATGCATAAGAGTACAACAAACAGAGCATTGCCAGGGGAGGGGGAAACCAGGGTTTGGGCCTGGCAAGAGGTTACTTTTGCTACGTCAACATGGCAGTGTAAACTGCATACACAGGCTCTGCAATGGCAGACCTGAGACATAATTAAAGGGCTACTTAAGTGGGTGGTAAAATCAGTCCTACAGGCCCACTAGTAGCAATCAAATTACAGGCCCTGGTTACCAGTGGTACCACTTTACTAGGGATTTATAAGTACATTAAATATGCCAATTGGGGATGAACCAATATTACCATGTTTAGGGGAGTGCGCATAAGTACTTTAGCACTGGTTAGCAGTGGTAAAGTGCGGAGGGTCCAAAACCCAGCCAAATGAGATCAGAAAAGTGGAGGAAGGCAAAACGTTGGGGTTAGGGAGAGTAGGTGAGTGTGAAAGACGGTTCTAAGACTTTTAGGTCTAACATCATCACAGATAACTGTTTGCAAGAGTCCCTATGTGGTTAAAATAATGTTGTTTATAGAGATTACATTTTCTTTTGCATGCTGGATAATTTGGTGAAAAGGCTCAGTCAGAAGACCAAGGATAAGATACGTGTCTAGAGGCGCAGAAAAGTAGTAACTGTTTTCAACGCACATAGGTGGAGATTCACAACGTGACCTACCAATGCGCAGGAGTACTGATTTCAAAGGGTCTGGATCTGTTCTAATGCCTGGGAAATATTCACAAGGTGAGGAATCCACGGTTAGAATCATCCTTCAGAATTGGGTCCTTCAGAGCACAATACATTCATTTCAGTGTCTTAAGTTTGGAGAGTTTATAATGAGGTGAATGTACTACTGTTTGTCTAAAAGCATGTAGATGCTTTTAGACAAACACTGCTTATGACAAATACTGCTTATGTATAAAAATACTCCAAGTCCGGAAGCGGGGAATGTGTGAATTTTTGGAGAGGCAAAGCTGGGGACGACGTTGACTAACAACCTTTACTTTTTTCTAAAAATATCTAGCATTATGCTATAATGAAGTGTCCAACTTGAATCTTGCCAGCCACACTGAAGGCAGCTAAGCAAAACCTCAAGCCTAAACGCCTGGGATTATTTAGCTTGTTGTAAAAAGTTGAGAATTCTTCTGTCACAAACTCAACATTTCACATAAGGGAATAATATTAAAAAAATAAAAAACAAGAAAAACCTTTTCCAAAACCGTTATTTAGCAAATAAAGAACCATAAGGCACACAGCAGGAAAACAAGGAATATTGAAAGAAGCAATTTACAGTAACTGTGTAAAGAATACAGATGCAAGAGCCATACAAATTGAAGCCTGTTTTTTGTAACTTAAATCAAAAGGGGCAGGTGAACATTCTTATCTTAGAGCAACAAAAAAAAAAAAGATAGCTAGATTAAAAAAAAAAAACTGAAGTAAAATGAGCATCTAACAGGTGGGTACAGTTAATTGTTAACCATTTGGATTAATTTTAAGGTTCGGATAAGGTTTGAGGGTGGGCAACTGTTAGGGACTTCAGAGTGAAAGAGGTAAATAATTTACGTAAGGCATAGGTCTTGGGGACAGGGATTAGGTAAGGTTACTGAGAAGTTTAGGTTTGAGTGTTGGAAGAGATGAAAGTAAAAGGGCAAAGTTGGGTAACGAATATGCTACTTACCAGTAGGCATCTGTTCTTGGCATGTAGGGCTGCTGACATTCATATCTGTGCATAGATCGCCGCCTAGTGTTGGGTCCGGATGATTGCACATTGTTGTCCTGGAAGAGTCTTCGAAGTATCACGAGATAGGTGGCTCCTCCCCTGGACTACAGTGCGCATGGGCATCCCCTCCATCCTTAGATTGTTTTTCGCCATTGTGGCATAAATGGAGTGTAATATAGTGAATGATGACCATGCTAACTAGTATTTACTGAATGCTACAGCTGCTACAGGCGCCGGGGAGGAGGGTGGGCGATATGAATGTCAGCAGCCCTACATGCCAAGAACAGATGCATACTGGTAAGTAGCATATTCGGTTCGAGGCATGTGGGCTGCTGAATTCATATCTGTGCATAGATTATATAGTAGTCCCTCCATTTAGCGGCGGCTTCCCGTGCCAGCTGCAGCAGTCTGAAAAAGAGTTTTGAGAACAGCCTGTCCTACAGCTGCCTGCTGTCTTGAGTGTACATCTACACAGTAGTGCTTGGTAAATGTATGTATAGTGGACCATGTGGCTGCTCTACATATCTCCTCTAAAGGAATATTTCCCAGGAAAGCCATGGAGGCCCCTAACTTCCGTGTGGAGTGGGCTCTTGGAAGAATTGTTAGTGTGCGCTTAGCTTTTTGATAGCAAATCTGTATACACTTAACGATCCACCTAGCTATTCCTGCTTTGGAAATGGGGTTGCCTTTGTACTGTGTAGAAAAAGCAACAAACAGTTGTTTTGTTTTCCTGAAATTTTGTGTTCTGTCAATATAGTACAGGAGAGCTCTTTTGATATCAAGTGTGTGGAGCATTCTCAGGATTAGGATAAAACACTGGTAGTTCTATGGATTGGTTCATATGGAACTGCGAAATTACCTTGGGCATGAAAGTAGGGTTGGTGCGTAGTACGACTCGGTTAGCATGAACCTGTATAAATGGCTCTTGAATGGTTAGTGCCTGAAGTTCACTAACTCTTCTTAGGGAAGTAATGGCAACTAGGAAAGCTACTTTCCATGTTAGAAATTGAATCTCACAAGAGTGTAGAGGTTCAAAAGGTGGTCCCATCAGTCTGTTGAGGACCACATTTAGGTTCCAGACTGGTGAAGGAGGGTGTCTTTGAGGAATCACACGTTTGAGTCCCTCCAAGAAAGCTCTGATGGCAGGCACTTTGAACAGTGAGAGGTGCTGCCTGTTCTGAAGGTAAGCTGCCAGTGCGGTTAAATGTATACGGATGGAATTGTATGCTAGATTGCATCGGTGTAAGTGTAATAGATAACAGATAATGTTTTGCGTTGATGCATCCAGCGGATTGATGTCATTATTTTTACAATAAATGACAAATCTTTTCCACTTAGCTGCGTAGCAGGCTCTGGTAGTGGGTCTCCGTGCCTCCTTGATGATATTCATATATTCTGGAGGCAAGTTTAGGTAGCCATATTCTAAGATCTCAGGAGCCAGATCGCCAGGTTCAGCTGTTGTGGATCTGGGTGCTGAATCTCGCCATGGCTCTGCGTTAAAAGCGTGGGTGTTAGCCGTAATCGTTGATGCGGTACCACGGAGAGTTCCAGAAACGTGGTGTACCATGGTTGGCGTGCCCATGTTGGAGCAACCAGGATGAGCGTCAGTGAGTGTTGCCTCAGTTTGCGTGCCACCAGCGGTATTAATGGTGCTGGGGGAAAAGCGTACGCAAATCTGCCTGACCAGTTCATCCATATTGCATTGCCCTGCGACTGTGGATGTGGGAACCTGGCAGCAAAGTTTTGGCATTTTGCGTTTTCCCTTGTGGCGAATAGGTCTATCTCTGGATGACCCCACTGTTGGAAGTACGGTTTGAGTACTGATGGATGTAACTCCCACTCGTGTATTTGGTGGCTGTGTCTGCTGAGCAGATCCGCCATCTGGTTGTCCTTGCCCGGGAGGTGTTCCGCCATGTGGAAGATGTTCCTCTGAATGGCCCACTTCCACATGCTCTGAGCCAGATGAGACAACTGTGGGGAGTGTGTCCCTCCCTGCTTTTGTATGTAGTACATGGCGGTCAGGTTGTCCGTCTGGATCAACACGACTTTGTTGCACAAGTGTACTTTGAATGCCTTCATTGCAAGGAAGATTGCCATGAGTTCCAGAAGGTTGATGTGCATCCTCCTTTGCTGTGTCGTCCATAGTCCCTGCACTGTGTAATTGAGTACATGAGCTCCCCATCCCTGGAGAGACGCGTCCGCCGTCAGTATGATTTGTGGGACAGGCTCTCGGAACGGTCGGCCCTTGCAAAGGTTTTGTGGATTCCACCAATGCAGAGAGTTGTATGCCCGACCGCTCACCAACACTAGGTCCTTCAATTGTCCGTGAGCCTGATTCCACTGACGTGCCAAGCACTCCTGAAGCGGGCGCATATGTAACCTGGCGTGCGGGACTATGAAGATGCAGGAGGCCATCATGCCTATCAACTGCATAAACACTCGTGCCGGTAGTGAGTGTTGAGGTTTGAACTTTGTTATGAGTAACTGCATGCTGTTGATCCTTACTGAATTGGGCTGTGGCTTGGCTGCCAGAGTGTCTATGGTCGCGCCTAGGTACTGCTGTACGTGGGTGGGTTGAAGGTGGGACTTTGGATAATTCAGGGAGAAGCCAAGGCTGTGAAGAAGGCGAATGGTGTGGGTTACGTGGTTGGCACACTGCTGGGCCGACCTTCCCTGGATAAGCCAGTCGTCCAGATAAGGATAGACATGTATGTGCTGTCTCCTTAAGTGCGCCGCCACTGTTGCCAGGCACTTGGTAAACACTCTGGGTGCCGTTGTTACTCCGAAAGGGAGGACTTTGAACTGGTAATGTTGGTTGAGAACAGTGAACCTGAGATATTTTCTGTGTGATGGGTGTATGGGTATATGGAAATACGCATCTTTGAGATCTAGTGTTGCGAGAAAGTCTCCCTGTTTGAGCAACGGCAGCACCTGTTGCAAGGTGAGCATGTGAAAATGCTGACAGAATGTAACGGTTTAGAAGTCTTAAATCCAGTATGGGTCTGAGAGACCCGTCCTGTTTGGGGATCAGAAAATACAGTGAGTACACTCCTGATCCCTGTTCTTCTGCTGGCACGAGTTCTATGGCTCCTTTTGGAGCATACTGAGAACTTCCTGGAGGAATAAGTGCAAGTGCTCTGCGGACATAGGACGGTGTCTTGGTGGTATGTTTGGTGGAGTGGATGTGAGCTCCAGACAATAACCGTACTGGACAATGTCTCTCACCCACCTGTCTGTAGTGATGGACTTCCAGACCAGCAGGAACTCTTGGAGTCTCCCCCCGACAGGTGTTACGTGGTCCGGGGGCAGTGACAAGGCGTCACTGTTTGTTGGTGGCGGAGGACCTGGAGCTGTTGTTTCCTCGGCCTCTGCCCTTGATGTTGTTTCCACAGTATCCACCTCTGTTATTCTTATTATAGGTGGTCTGTGTACCTTGTTTAGTGTAATGCGACTGTTGGGAGTTCTGGCCTCTAGATGGTCCTCTGTTGGTAGAGCGACGAAAGGACCCACTCCTAAACTGCTGTGATTGCAGAGCCCCCATAGACTTTGCAGTCTCTGTATCTTTTTTGACCTTTTCTAGGGTGGTGTCAACTTCGGGGCCAAAAAGGGAGTCAGGGTTGACAGGTTGATTGAGTATCGTTGTCTGTATCTCTGGTTTGAATCCTGAGATTCTCAACCAAGCATGCCTTCTTAACATGACGCTGGTGTTAATAGCCCTAGCTGCAGTGTCCGCTACGTCAAGAGCGCACTTAATGGAAGCGTTGCTTATGAGCTTCCCTTCCGTAATAAGCGATTCTGCTCCTTCCTTAAACTGATCTGGGAGGTGCTGTAGCAGTGTCTCTAGGGTATCATAATGCGCCCTGTCGTATCGAGCCAGAAGTGCCTGAGTGTTGGCAATTCTCCAGATGTTAGCTGCCTGTGCAGCAACTCTTTTTCCTGAAGTTTCCAAGACCTTAGACTCCTTGTCAGGGGGAGGAGCATCACCCGTTGTCTGTGAATTGGCTCTCTTCCGAGCATTGGACACCACCAATGAGTCCAAAGGCAACTGGCCTCTTATGTAGGTAGGGTCCACAGGAGCTGGCCTATATTTTTTGTCAATCCTAGGGTTTAGTACTCTCGCCCTCGTGGTTTCCTTAAAAATGTCATTAGCCGGTTTTAGGACCCCCTTCAGCATGGGCAGAGTCTTAACAGATCTTTCTGAGTTAGAGAAGGTATCCATCAGAAAATCATCCTCAATAGGATCAGTGTGGAGCTGTACATCATGATTTTTAGCTTCTCTCTCAATCAAGGCATTGAAAGCAGCAGTATCCTCAGTAGGAGATGATTTTACCACATATGCCGGTGTGTCTGGAGCAGTATGTGGGTCCCCTGTACCAATATCGTCCACCCAAGGTTGGTTTTGATCTTCAGGGTCAGTGTCCACAGGATAAGTGTCCTCAACATCACCAGCATCCCCCGCATCCACATCAAATTGTGTGGGTGAGAATGACTGAGGCTCCTGGTCATAATATTGAACATGTTCTACTAGAACTGGTGACGTGGTCCTCTTCTTCTTCAATGGAATTTTGTAGGGCTCCATTGATTTCTCTGGCAGTATCTTTCTTTTATATATTGACAGTCTACCAGTCTCCGCATCGATAAACTGCCTTGGCTCCTCATCTTCCTGAGGTACTTCGACAGCTCTCTGTCCTATTGGCATTCCTGTTGGTGCTTCGACAGGTTTCTTCGGGTCGACCCCTTTTTGCGGTTCAAGACCCTTCTTTGCGTCGAACATCTTCGGTCGTGCCGCCGGTGGTAGTCCGAATTTTATGTGCTTCGACGCGATGTGCACTGTGCGGACCGTCTTCGGCTGCGGGGGTGCTTTTGCACCGAGCATGGAAGCAGTGTCGTGGATGCGGAGTAACGACTCCGACACCTTCTTCTTTAGGAAGGGAGACGGCGTTGTTGAGTCGACACGTTCCGTCGATACCCTTTTGGACGTGGCATCTAACCACGAACCAGACGCCGCGTTCTCGACACGAGGACCGGGATGGGTCGGCCGTCGCGAGGCGCTCTGTATTTTTGTGGCGACGATCCTCGGCGCCGATTTTTTCGGGTCGGCAACCTTGACCTTGGTTGTTGGCGCCGCCTTCGGCTCGACGTCCCCATGAGGTCTCTGTGCGTCGACGGCCTTCTTGTGTTTGTTCGGCTCCGAGGGCTTCGAGGCCTTGTTGCCGATGAGACTCTTTCACTTTCGGTTTCGAGGTAGGTGCCTGTGCCTTCAGTTTCGATTTCGCTTGATCGAATGATGGCGCTTTCGATACCGATGGCTCTTTAGGGTAGTTCGTAGCCGGGCTTTTATGCAGGGCTGTAGAACGAGAGGAATGATCTTGGGTAAGGCCTTGTGGCGATCCCTCGACTTGAGCCTTATCGAGTGCCTCTCTGGGCCCTGTACCGACATGTGGGCCTAGCTCATCTTCTGAGCCATCTTCCTCGGCCCCAAGGGCCTCCTACCTCTTCGACGACACCATCTTCCTGTTCGTCTACTATCCGCTCGTCTTCGGCATCATAGTCGGATTCGCGCTCCGAAGCCGAATCCGAGAGCCCCCCCCGAACTTCAAGGTCCACGACCACCTCATCTTCTGTCCCGAAGATGTTGTCCGGGTTCGGCGTCGCTTTCTGCGCCTCGAGCCGAGCTGCCCGACGAATGCGAAGGGTCTTCTTCGATCGAAACCTGGAACACGCCATACAGGTGGCTTCGTCGTGGTTTGGAGAGAGGCACTTGTTGCACACCGGGTGCACGTCGAAGCGAGCATACTTAGCGTTGCAAAGAGGGCAACGCTTAAAGGGGCTATTCGATGTCTTTGGTTCCATCGTTGATGATTTACTCGAGAACGCCCTCGACAAATATACTTGGCTCCGAACGAAAACAATACCGACGAATGTAAAGGCCTAAATACTCAAAGAGCTAAGATTAGGACATCCGAACCCAATGGCGGAAAAAAACAATCTAAGGATGGAGGGGATGCCCATGCGCACTGTAGTCCAGGGGAGGAGCCACCTATCTCGTGATACTTCGAAGACTCTTCCAGGACAACAATGTGCAATCATCCGGACCCAACACTAGGCAGCGATCTATGCAAAGATATGAATTCAGCAGCCCACATGCCTCGAACCTAAAAGGGGCACCCACTACTACAATATCTTCAAAAGTATTCGTTTTATAAGAGGAAAGAAAATCAGAGGCTTACATCAGATTTCCAGAAAATACAGGATCAAGGTTTTTGGAAAAATAAGTTTAGGGATAAAAGGCTGAGATTTCTGCCCTGGATATTCATCCTCCAACCTCTATTTCAAGTTAAAGCTTGCTACTGAAAAAATATCCCCACTAACCGTTTACGAAGCTAATACAAAGGTATTCATGACCGCAAAAATGAAATAATGCAAGCCATATATCTGTTCATATTAAATATAATAAAAAGTACCACATTTTGCAATTAAAAGTTGCCTATATTAAAAAGTTTGCCTTCACTGGAAAGATCAAATACCTTTTGATTTTGCCATTTCTGCATTCCACAAAGTCATAAGGAAACTTGAATATCACATCATCTACAACTTGATATTGGTCACTCTCAGCAAACGTCCGGTGTTCTTCACTATCAACATGCTGAAATAAAGATAGGCACAGTATAATTTCTGATTTAACACACAATGCTGTACTTAACTTACAGATGAAGTTGAATAATCACTAGTATTTTCAGTTTCTTCTAGTTTTTGATGACACAATATATGAGACTACATTTCCAGGAGCTTTTTGTAGAGACTAGGTTAACAACCAATAGCAAAGCCAATAGGACTCGCATTTCAATGGTGTTACCATACCTGTTTAGCTCTACCAATGTTTTTTGCCAATGCTGTCCCACATCTTGCAAAATGATGGGGGAAAAAATGCTTGCTTGCAGAAGTGGAATAGGATAGACAAAAACAAGAGCTGTTGGGGGATATACAAAATAGAAAAATTCAGATTTTTTTTTAAAGGGAATGCTACAGTAAGGGTTGGGGAGAACTGAAAGAACATCTGGGAGGAAAAGTCAATATTGGAGTGGGGGACATAATGGAGCTGGAGGGGAGACCGAAAAAAACAAGATAAAAAAAAAAAGAAGTAACTGATGAGCTTGTAGGAGGAACATGGAAAAAATGGTGCAGGGATTCACGGGGGAAGCAGCGCAAGAGGTAAAGAGAAAGAAAACACATGCACTCCAAGAAGTGCTGAAAAAAAAATGAAAAAAGTAGTTCCTGCAATATAAGCTGTGGAGGGATACAAGCCATACGGTAAAAAAGTAGGTAAAGTAACTGATCCAGCAGAGGGACAAAGACAAGAAGAGGGAAGAAGGTTCACAGCAGCGAAACCGCCCTCATCGATGCCACAGACGACATCAGGATCCTACTGTACAGCGGCGAAACCGCGGCCATCATCCTCCTGGACCTCTCGGCTGCCTTCGACACCGTCTGCCACCACACCCTACGCCTACACGACACAGGAATATGCGACAAAGCTCTAGACTGGACCACCTCCTTCCTCAACGACAGAACCCAGAGGGTTCGCCTCCCCCATTCTATTCTGAAGCCACCAAGATCATCTGCGGCGTACCCAAGGATCATCCCTCAGCCCGACCGAACGCCTACATGGCACCGCTCGCCAACATCGTCCACTCGCACAACTTCAACATCGTCTCCTATACCGACGACACTCAGCTGATCCTCTCTCTCACCAAGAACACCGCTAAAACCAACCTCCATGAAGGAATGAAGGCCGTCGCCCACTGGATGCAGAACAGCCGCCTAAAACTCAACTCAGACAAGACAGAGGCTTCATCCTGGGCTCCACCGACTCTGCCTGGGACGACTCCTGGTGGCAACTGAGGAGTAGGATAAAAGGAAAAACACTGGCAAAGCCAATAGGTCTCACCTGTTTGTAAGCTATTGGCTTTGTCAATGCGTTTTAGCCATGTTGTACACCAGTGTGGTCTCTGTTCAGCATGGCAAATAGTTAGCGGCTAGAGTGGAGTGGAGCGTAGTGTCAGAGTGGAGTAAGGTGGTATTGAGTGGAGTAAGGTGGCGCTGAGCAGTGTGTCGCAGAGTGGAGGGCCGCACATTGGTGTAGCGCTTTGTAGAGTGTCGTGAAGGAGAATGATGGTAAGTGGAGTAGAGGCAAGTAGAGGTGAGCGGCGTACAGGCGAGCAGGGTAGAGGTGAGCGTAAAGTGGAGAGTCAGATTAAAGTGGAGTGCCGGAGTGGTGTGGAGACGATTGGCGTAGAATAGAGTAGTGTCGCAGAGTAGCACACAGTGGCCTGGAGTAGAGTGAGGAGGGGTGGAGTGGAGTAAAGTGGAGCAGCATTAGGTGTTGTAAAGTGGTTTGTCGTTAAGTGGCATACAGTGGCGTAGAGTGGAGTAAGGTGGCGTGGAGTAGAGTGTTCTACAATGGAATAGAGTAGAGTGGAGTATTGTAGAATGGAGAGGAGTAGAGGTGAGGGGTGTGGAGCTTAGTAAAGTAGTAAAGAGTGGACTGGCATAGTTTAGGGTCACATAGAATGGAGTAGTATTGTAGAGGAAGTGGCATGATGTGTCGTGGAGTGTCGTTAAGTGGCTTGCAGCGGAGTAGAGTGGGGCACAGTGAAGTAAGGTGGCGTGGAGCAGAGTGTCAGAGTGGAAAAGAGTAGAGTAGTGTCGAGCGGAGTAGAGTGGGATGTTGTAGAATGTAGTTGTGTAGTGTGGGGTGAGTGGCATAGAGTAAAGTACCTTAGCATGACGTAGTGTAGAGAGCGTGGAGAGGCACAGAGTGGAGTGACGTGTCGTAGAAGGGATTAGAGTGTCAGAGTGGAGTAGAGTGTCAGAGTGGGGTGGAGTGGCGTGTAGTGGCATGGAATGGTGTAGTTTCAGACTATCAAAGAGTGGAGTGGGGTAGAGTGGAGTAGAGTGGAGTACAGTGTCGTGGAGTAGAGTTCCATAGAGTGTAATATTGTGTTGTAGAGGGGTGTGAAGTAGGGTAGATTGGAATGGTGAACATTGGAGTCGAATTGAGTGGCGAACAGTGTTGTGGCGAAGTGTCGTAGAGTACCGTAGATAGAGGTGGCTTAGTCAGATTTGAATAGTGTGGTGCCGGGTTAGAGTGTAGTGTCGCAGGGTGGAGACAAGTTGAGTGGAGTAAAGTGGCGTGTAATGGATGGTGGAGTGGTGTAGACTGGAGTGGCATAGAATGGAGTACTGCGATAAGAGTATCAAAGAATGGAGTTGCGTAAAGTGGCGTGGAGCGTTGTACGATGACACAGTTGGCCCACTGCAACTCAAGCTTGGAGCGGGAGCTGCAGTGGTGTCTTTAGGCGTTGTGTGTCTGTGGTCAGAAAATTCCTTCAGGAGTCTTTTGATGTCTGCAGGATGCAGGGAAGTAGGTCTGCTACTAGTTGGGAGGTCTTGGTTGCAATGTGAAGTGCTGGCAGGTCTCCCAGGCTTTGGGAATTCAGCAGCTGCAGAACAAGTCGTCTATTGGCGCAATTATCAAAGTTAGCAGGCAGGCTGGCAGGGCTGGCGCTAGGTCAGTTACTGGGTTTCTGTTCTTGCTTTGATTCTCTTCACGTCAGTCTTCTTACAGGTCAGCAGGATCTGCTTTTCTGGTGCCAGGGGCTCCCCTAAATACTGAATTTAAAAGCATTAGGGGAGTGTAGGGTGATAGCCATTGGGCTACTGACCCCTGGGGTCACTACGCCCCCTATATGATCACTTCCTGTGGGAGGTGGGTATAACCCTGTTCCAGAGTTCCTAAGTGTATCAACAGAAAGATGGCCACCTTAGGGGTGGTACTAGCCTGGGTGTTGGCACACCTATCTAACTAGCTAATTTCCCGCCTGCCCAGTTGTCAAAGTGCTCTCGACAAAGGGGGTCAGCCTCCCCTCCTGTAAGGGGAGCCAGATTCGTATATCAAAGGTGGGAGCTTCTTTGAAGTTCGTCGGCCTAGGAGTGCTAATTAGTAGGTCCTCTTGAGGGAGGGGGTGTAAACACCCATTTCTCGTGCAGGCTTGGTTTCTGACCTCCTGAGAACAAAGGCCCTCACCCTGGGAGGTCAGAAATCTGTTTTGGGTGGCAGGCTTGCAGAGACCAGTTAGCCAACACACCAGAAGCTGGTAGGTTTTAAGGTGGCACATCTAAGGCGCTCTCTGGGTGGAGGCATTATTAAACCCAACACTGAAATCAGTGTGGTATTTTAACACAATATGTTTGATGCCAAACATCCCTACTTTCAGAGAAGCTATCTTGTAGCTGGGGAACTCGTTATCACCAGTGTCCAGCACATGTTCTTAAACTGGTTTACCTGTTCACGTGCAGTAGCAGTAATGGAACGGCCCAGCACAGGGGCATGTCTACTCATGCAGGTATGACCTCACATGTAATATTAAGCACCCTGCCTTAGGGTTGTAAGGCCTGTTGTAGAGGTGAGTTACAAATACTACATGTAGTGTTAGAGGACATGGCACACAGGGGTGTGTCATGTTGTGTTTTCACTTTTGCCTGCACAAAATACGCAGCCTGCAGTGGCAGTCTTGCATGTGCTTGGTGAGCGGTACCTTAGGGTGGCAATTGGCGTGGTGAAGCCCTTGGGGAAGCCTCTTTAGTATCCCAGGCCTGTAAGAAAATGCCCTCTTTTTGCATGGTTGTCCCCACTTTTTGCTAAACTGCTGATGTACTTTGACTGAGTGTGCCCAGGTTTCCTGCCAAACAGGTACCTAGGGCCTATGTTCTTTCCATAAACTGCATTAAAAATAAAACCCAATTGGCACTTTTTGGCCACAGGTCAGTTTCTTGTTAATGGTACCACAGGTACCAAGGGCACTGTGGGCAGGGAAGGCCTCTAAGGGCTGCAGCACTTATTGTGCCTCCCTTAGAGGCCCTGTACCTTTAGACACACACACTACCTTTGCAGGCTGTGTGTTTTGGTGCAGAACAAAGTGAATAGTCAACATGGCACACATCCCTGTGTGCCATGCCTACCACCCACTGCCTTGGCATAGGTCACCCATCCCTCTAGCTGGGTGCACTATGCCAGTGGTGAAGGTACAGGTGCAGGAGGCCTGTACCCCTATAGTGTCTAAGTCCATTCTTAAACATTGTAAGTGCAGTAATGCCATTAGAGTATATGGTGCTCAGAGTTTGTCATTACGAACTCCACTGTATCAGAATAGCTTCACTGAAAACTGGGAAGTTTGGTATCAAACTTCTTAGCACATTAAACCCACACTGATGCCTGTGTGGGATTTAATGAAAAATGCAATCAGAGGGAATCTTAGAGATGCGCCCTGAAAAACGACCTAACACTAGTGTTTAGGCTGAGTGGTTGCTCGCCAGGTGCCACCACCAGACCTGTTTCTGGACCTCTGGGTCGAGAGCATGCTGCTCTCGGGGTCTGAAACAATGCACATCCTGGGACGAGGTGCCAAGCCTCCTCCCCCACGATGGGCAGGGTCCACAAAGGGGAAGCTTTAAATCCTTGCAGTCTTCGTGAGCTATCCCAGGCGTTTGCTGCTTCTAACAACTGGCCTACACGGGTTCAGACTCCCACTTTGGGCGAGAGAATCAGCAGGAAAAGCAAGGGCGGCGTTACACCTTTGCTAAACCCATCCCTCAGTTGGGGGAGGCGAGGTGAAGCACAACTCTCAGTCCCTGCCATCTTAAAGATGGGGGCACCCAGCCAACCAGAGTGAGGCATATACCTTCCTCCCTCTGGAGGGTGTCATAATATGGGTGTACCCACCCCAAGGAAGGGACCCATTGGTCTAAACCTTTACCTACCTGTAACGCCCCTAAATCTAGTATTTAGGGACAACCCTGAACCTTGCCTCCTCAGACAAGAATCGACAAGAAGAGAAGGACCGAAGAACTTGTGCTGCACTAAAAGGTCGACGCCCAAGAACCTGGCCACAGCCCTACCGGCCTGTCCCAACCTCAAACCTGCTCCAGCGAAATCCCGGTGTTTACTACAGCCAGCAACCTCAAGTACCCCAAGGAACTGCCCTTCCTTCCAAGTCAAAGACTTTGTTACCTGTGAGCACCGTATTTTCTCACCAACAGACTCTTGCCCCAGTCAAAACCGTGAGTCTGTACCGCCCTGCACCCACCAACTATGGCCCGAGTTCGAGAGGCCCAACACCACAAGGAGGTCTCTCCGGCGATCCAGACCTGAGATCTGGTGATCTCCGACCTGCCTTGAATCGCCAAGTGAAGCCTGCAGCCTCTTTCTGGAGGATCCCCCTCGCCACAAACGGAGCTGGTAAGAAAACCCGATGCCTAAAGACACCCCTTTACCAGACACCCCTCGGCCTTGGGGTGGCCCAACCGACGGTGTCCCAGCATCCCAACTTACCTCTCCAACAGGTGGTCACCTCCAGAAGAGGTTTGTCCCCGAACCTGGAGAATCCCCATTAAAAACAACAGGGCTCCCGACACCAAAACAGCACCCTGCACCCAGCCGCCCCTGTTCTGCTGCAGGTGTACCTTGGGTGCTA
Source organism: Triturus cristatus (assembly GCF_964204655.1). Lineage (NCBI taxonomy): Eukaryota > Metazoa > Chordata > Amphibia > Caudata > Salamandridae > Triturus > Triturus cristatus. The sequence continues at coordinate 311,590,920 of NC_140593.1, read as the reverse complement.
ACTCGGATCCCACTTTGCCCTGAGCCTAACACTAGGCCAGTCTTCACCTCACTAGTATTTCGTTCTGAGCCAGGTGGTTGCATTCAGCATTCATACCGACAACCCACCTCCTGGGGGTGTTCTCCAATCGCTAGTCACACCAACCTTGTATACAAGCGCGGTTGCTGCCAGTCAACCGCATAGACATGCTAGTCTGACTTCGCTTCGCTCTAACCCCAGAATACCAACTCCCACAACCAAGTACTTACCTGTTAACCGATAACCATATTTTCTCCATAGAAAACTGTTCCAAGTGTAGAGTTGGTTTTGTATGAGAACTTGAAAAATAATTGAAAACTGCTTTACTTACCTTTTCTCTAGGAAATGGCCCAGTGTGATATCTAGGCATATCACACGGAGTAGAAAAAGAAATTCATAAAGTAATCTAACAATAATTTCCAATGTATTGAAAAGATTACAAAACTAACAGACATTTTCATTCAGCTTGCTTGTATTGTTCAACCTGCCTTGTAAAGTACCATTTGCACATACCTGTACCAGGCTTGCTTGATTCTAGAAAATAAATATACCTAAATAATATGTTTTATACAAGCAAATTGGTCTGAGCTCAGTATTTGAGTGTGTGACATCATTTGTTGCCTGACTGTGTACAACAAATGCTTAACACTACCCTCTGATAAAGCCTTACTGCTCGCCCACACTACCACAAATAGAGAGAAAGGTGCGATCTACTTTTATCTCTTCCTACCTTTGGGGTTCCACTAGTCTCTGTGCACACTATACCTCATTTTTGTATAGTATATACAGAGCCAGCTTCCTACAAGGCCCTACGGGGTACCATTTACTAGGGACTTACAGAGGGTGCTCAAGGTATTGGGGAAACAATTGCACAGTTTTGGAGAAAGAGATCAGGAGCTGGGGACTGGGTAGCAGGAACCCAGTGCACTTCCAGTTGAAATCACATCATGTACTAGGCAATAGGCGGGGGTGGCTGTGTAAAAAACAAAGGGGCACTTTCCTACAGGAGGACACTGTTTTCTCCATGGGAAACACCATGTTCAATATGGAAGAAGTTCTTAAAGTCATAGCAGCGCAGAATGAAGATCTTGAAGCAGTCTCACCACAACAATCTGCGTATAATGGGGGTACCTGAGTCTGCCAACACCAGTAAAATGGAGGCCATCGATCCTTGGTGTCCAGACCGCCTCTGGGCGCTCCAGCTTTCCCTATTATTGCCCATCTCCTCAACTACAGGGATTGAGAGAATGCTCTTAGGATGGCCAGGGAGAAGTGAAATCTACAATTCGATGGCAATGCAATCATGCTCTATCCAGACTTCACAATGGCAGTCCAGGAAGCTAGAAGTAAGTTCCTACCACTCAAGCAGAGGCTCCGCCAAGCGAACATCCTGTGTGCCCAGTTATATCCGGCCCGAATTCACATACCCTACCAGGCCAAAGATCTCTTCATGAACACTCAATCAGTAACAGAATTTCTGCTCCACAACTCGGCAAGGAAGTCTGAGAAACTTGCAGATGCCGCCTCACGGGCTTTTTCTTCTTCTACATCTGAACTGTGATAAATGCCGGATCTTTCATTATACTCTGCAGATATTTGCTCCTTTTGAACTGTTCTTAGTCTCTGCCCATAGGTTATTTCTTTAATTTGTCGTACTGTGTCATGAGGGGGTCACTGCCTCGTCATTACACTTCAGGTGGATGAGCCCTAAATAACCGTCCCTGGACATCCCTGTTGACGGGGAGGACTTGTGCTGTTCTCTGGACGCACCCTGCAGTTTACCCCTGAATGAATTTGTGTGGATTATGAGATTGTTTTTTCTTTTTGATAGATCTTCTCTTTTCCTCTCTTACTCTTCTGCTCTCTTCTCTCTCCTCAACTCTTCTTGGCTGTAGTCTTGTTGTAGACCACTTGTGTTTTGTATGCACGATCCAGTTAATGGGTGGTTTCGTTGGGGAGGGGTTACATTCCTGACAGGGTTGGGCCATCAGTGTGGGTGTGATTGGGTGTTTGTTTGTATAGCCAGTCTGGTGACTTAGTGGACTAACGCATCCACTGCAGGGACCTGTGTTCGACCTCATGGTCACAGGTTCCATACCCGGCTGGTCCACTCAGCCTTTCTTCCTTTCTGAGGTAGATAAAATGAGTACCATTGAGTTGGGTAACAATAAACATCTGTTATTCCGCGCCAAGATGCCCCTTTGGGGGTGAACGTGCGCTTTACGAATTCACAGGTTATGTTAGTTACTGTTTACTGTGCCAACCAAATTACAATGTCTATAGTATGGTGTGGTGGTGTTTGGCCTGGCGACGCCCTCCAAAACACCTTTAGCAAATGTCCAATTACTCTGTCATACTATGCCTTGAGTGATCGGCTCTGCTGTCCTTCCTGCACAGAGACTCCATAAATGTCTCACGTGGAATGTTAGAGGCTTGGGGGAACTCGCACAAGCACAGGCACATCCCCTCTTACCTTGATAGACATAGCATTCACGCTGCTTTACTGTAGAATACACACAAGAGATGCCAAAGATACCTCAGTTGCGGGAAAGTGGGCTGCGCTCAGGCGAATCTTTCTGTAGTCCTTGTTTGCACGTGGGACGATCACACTCATACATAGAGGGCTCCCATATATTCTGGCGGGTGCTATCAACGACACACAGGGTCCGTAGTTGATAATGTGGGGGAAATCATACTTGCATGCTGTCACCACTGTAAACTGATAGGGGCTCAATATGGATGGCCCGGCCTTCTTGGACTTCCTGTGGGGTCATATCACTGCCATAGGTCCAACGCTGATATTATGGGATGGGAATTTCAATGTCACCTTGAAGGCAGACTTGGACCGCTCGTCTATTCCTCCCTCATACCGTAGCACAGCAGCCAATATCTTCAAGATATCATGGAGGAGCATGACTTACTTGACATGCGGAAGTTGGTCAAAACTAGTCTCCCACGGATTGGGGGCCTAGGCTTGGGAATCGTCTCTTCGCTCATGCACATATTTGGACCACTCCCCAGTCTTGCCTGTTTTGTCCGTTCCGCTTCAGACTCCCCATTAGCACAAATTGGCGTTTGTAAGCTCCTTGATCGACAATTTCAAAAGGATCCCCGGCAAGAAATCTCAGAATTTGTTTTTACTAGGAATGCAAACTATGCACTGCTAGGCACAATTTAGGAGGGGTCCAAGCTTACTATTAGGGGGCTTTGTCTTGCCAAATATGGCGGGTTGTAGTGATCCCTTCGCCAGCATCAAATGGCTCAAAGGCAACCTGAAAAGATTAGAGACTCATCTCAGGGACAGCGCTGACGCAGCAAACTCCCAGCAAATCAGGACTGGGTGTTCCAAGTTTCAGGATGTTGCGAATAGGGAATGACTCTTCTGCAGTAAAAATGCTACGATTAGGGCCTAATGCGAGGGGGAGCAACTGAGCCAAATGCTGGCCAGGATGACAAGGCGACCAGTAAATGAGAATGATATTTTGAATATACGTGACGAAAACAGGCGACTGGACATCCAAGGGATCCTACAAGCTTTCACCTTTTTTTTCTTTTGAGTCCCTTTACACAACTAAATGGCTGGCTCCCAAAGATGCGGACTACTACCTAGAGGACATATCTCTGGGTTATTCAGTGCGCAGAGAGAGAATTTTTAACTCAAGAACTCACCGTGAATGAGATTAAGGAGGCGATACAGCAATTACAGGCTGGTAAATCTGGCCCGACAGGCTCCCAGTAGACTTCTATTAGATGTGTGCGGACCTCCTAGCACCGGTGCAGGTCTCGGTCTTCCACAAGGTGAAAAAGGAGGCTGCTCACTGTCGCTCCTACTATTTGCCTTAGCGGTGGACAGTGCTTAAATTTGAGAAAGTGGTTTCTGGTGCTCGGAACCTACACTTAATTGTCAACACGGGCACTTATAACAGTTTGTCTCTTGGTGGCGCGGTTTGTCCATTTTATTCAGTATACGTTAAAAGTGCCTAATACCTGTCTATATTGTCACTTGTAGGAGCGTGATATGACTTCGTTATCTTGGTACTGATATTGGCAGTGCTGGCAGGGGCAATGTGTGGTTCAAGCTGCAGTGTGTTCTTGACAAGGGCCCTAGAACTTATAATTATTTTTTAACATAAATTGAGAATTGACATTGGAACTACTCGCAGCCCGTCTGAGACAACATCATAGCGCGCATCTACCACACTACGCCTCCAGACATTTGTCAACTTCGCTGTATGCGGACAGGACTCTCTACCCTCCGCAACCCTACCGTCAGTCTAAATGCTATCCTTCAGGAGTTTGCCCGCTTTGTGTTGTTGCTGGGTGTGCAGATCAATTGGGAGAAGTCGCAACTCTTCCCTCTCACCACGGCCAGTATCTCATGCATCCCAGATTACCCCGTGCAGTGGTGTCAGACAGACCTCAAATATTTAGGTGCAGTGATCTCACGGAATCCAGAAGCGGTGATCTGAACCAATTATAGTTGCGCACTGTCCGAACTCGGACAACATCACTTGTTGGATCGCTCTCCCTTTGTCACTGGCGGGCCATATTACCCCAACGAAAATGGTGGTCTTGCCCAAAATTCTGGGCGTTCTTTTAAATTTTGATAACACAACTAATCCGGTTGGTATGGGCTGGGAAACAACCTCAATTAAAGTGACAAAACCATTCTCGAGGGGAGGATTTGTAGCCCCCCCCCCCCCCCCGGACATGAAACTATTATTTATGCGGTAGGCTCACCATGCTATCCGCTGGTAGCAACCCACTCAGTTCTTACCCCCTTGGTGATTGAACAAGGCTATATGGCCCATTTCCACTGCCCTCCCTCCCTCCCTCCCTCCGTCTGCCTTTTTAGTCTTCTCATCTGGTTCTCGTTCTGTGTCGGAGTCTATTGTAGAGTGCACATCAAAGGCCTGGCATCGATTAGCCCAGAAAGTAGGGAAGACTATGCTATACTCCACTTAGTCTCCACTTGTTTTATACCCATTGTTGCCAGTCGCACACAAATCGGTAGGGAGGCAACTACTTAAAAAACGGGGATACACTTGGTGGGGGGACTTGTATCGAGACGGTACATTCCTCTCCCAAACCGAATTTCTGACCGGAAAACTGGCACCCCCATGGACATTTTTAGATTTATCAGACTGTGCCATAATATTAAGTCAGCTGCACCCGATTTTCCGGCTGAGCCCCCACTTTTGGGCCACTTCACACTCTGCTACAACTAGACACTCCCCGACATTATCTCCATACTGTATCGCACTGCTCAATCGGAATGTCCGAGTGATCAGATGTGGCCCAGATTGCATGATACTCCTCTTATGGATGATTAGTGGCGATACTGTTTCACCAAGACGGGGCAAGTGGCCTCCAGCAGTAGACTTCGAATCATACACTATAAATTCATACATAGAATATAATATACTCTTTTTTATTTTATTATTGAGAGTTCATAGTTATTACAAACATACAATTTTATCATATATAAATACTTGTTCCAGAATATTGGAGAAAACAGAAATCAGTTTAAGTTAAAGTGCAAAGTGCTAAATACTATCAAATATAGATACATGTTTCAGAATATTCAACAGTAAAATCCTATCATTCATATGAGACAGAAAAATATCAAGTTAAATTAAAGTACAGACTATTAAATCACAAAAATAAGCACACATGTTCTATCTGTCTATACCAAGGTGCACCTTTTGCTTAACCTAAAAATTATGGACATAATATCAACAATTTCTATACCTATCAAATATGATCTAGATTTAAAAAAAATTATATCAATCGATAAAAGTGCAGAGTGCATATTAGGAGATGAGCAAAAAACCTTCCTTCTATTAAAGCTCCAATTTCAACATATTCCCTTCTTTCTTCCCCTTAATAGTATTGGATAGCAGACAGGTCTAGAACCCTATCCTATATGTCAAATAGGCTCCAATATTTCTCGTACTTTCTTATTGCACCTGATCTTATTGCGTATTTTTTTTCTAATTCTTAGATTTTACGCAATTTCGCTCTCCATGTATTGAAGGTAGGTACCTTCTCTGTTCTCCAGAGTTGTAGGATTAAGGATCTTGCTATTAATGCTGCAATAAATAAACCTTCGTGTGTAGAGATATCAGGTAAACAACACAAAACTGCAATTGATTCATCAATTAAGATACGGGGGTCCAATGTGAATTTAAGATATTTCTCGATTTCCTCCCACAAACTCCGGATGTTTGGACACTCCCAAATAATATGCGTCCAAGTGCCCCCACCCTCCTTTGCACAGCGGAAGCATCTGTTTTCGATTTGTGGGTATATCTTATGGAGAAAGGAGGGTGTCCTATAGATCAACCATTTTGAGTAATATTGCATGCGTTTAAAGTTCGCACCTCTAAATATAACTGCATTAAGCTTATTAATTCTATTCCAGGTTGCTTTAGAGACCTGTATACCTTACCTTTTATTCCATCTATCCCTGGCTTTTTCATATAGTGAAAGAGGTTTGTTTTCATCAAAGATCTTAACTCAAGTACTGATCTTCCGTTGCATTGGGAAGTTGAGAGCTTCACTAATACTGGTTTTGTAGGCCAGATTTTCCTTATCTAATTTCTCCAACATAGGTTTTAATCTAATAAATGACCATTTCAAAATTGTATTGGAGTGTTGGAGTCCCCTTTCAATCTCTAACCAAGATTTCCAGCAGTTACCTCTGGTAAAGTCCTGGATCTGAACATACCCATTTTCTTCCCACAGCCTTAGGATACTGGTCTCTAAAATGCATCTTTCCCCCGTATGTATATTCGAAAGCCTAGTCAAATTATTAACTCTTGGAATGCAGTAGTATGCGAGAAGTTGGGATTTTTGCTTGAGTGCCCATTGAAGGATCTTATAACGTACATTCTAAGGGTACTTCGCAATTCTTGTAGGATCAGTGATATATTCCTTTAAGATCTTTTTCCTAAAAAAATTATCGGCCTCTTGAGGGTCTAAAAAGAAAAATCTAAAACTATAATGTGCAAATGTCGCATAATAATAGTTTCTAATATTTGAAAGAGACAATCCTCCTTCTGCAACAGGATAACTTAAAGTGCTGAGTGCCAGTCTTGGTATCTTATTTGCCCATAGAAAAAAGGAGAACATACTGTCTATCTCTTTAAAAAAAGAAGTCTTTATTACACATGCGCTAAAAAGGAAATTGAATAGTGGAAGGATAGACATTCGGATTAACGCAACTCGGCCTATTTTCGAGAGTGGGAGCTGGTTCCATCGTGCTAGTTGAGATTTCACCTTTTTCAACAGCAGGATATAATTTAAGGGAAAAGGGTCTTCCACTCTTTCCGTCACATAGATCCCAAAGTATCACTTTGGGAGAGTATTGTATGCCTGTCTAAATTCTGTTAATAAGGAATTAGCACTACAATTGCATAATATGATTTCTGTTTTGGTCTTATTGATTTTATAGCCTCCTATCTCTTGAAAGTCTGAAAATATCTTCATGATTTCCGCCTGGGTGTCTGTTTTCGAATCCAAAAAGAGAACAATATCGTCAGCGTAAAGCTTTATATTTGTCATTCCTTGAACAGGTACCGTATGAGCTTTTTTTTCCTAATTGCAATTGCTAGTGGTTCGCTGCTCTCTGACTTTGAGTGTTGGTTTCCTGAGGATCACGACATATAAATACTGATCACGAGACGATATACAGATCGATTTTGTCTAACCGTAGAATGTGGATAAGAAAAACAGATTATCTGTAATGCCTCATAGGTCTAATGGCTGATTTAACACAAGTAAGTCACACCTAAATGAACCTGAAAAACATTTTAAACGGAATGAATGTTACTGATGACTTAGTCAATTTTTAGAGAATGTAGACTATCACACAAAAGGCATCTTGCTAGCAAAAGTGGCCTCTATAAATGTTTTACAACCATGCATGCATATAATCAGTGGTCTTACAGTTACAATTTGCATAACAGGGAGACTAACTTGTTTATGGACTATTTGGTAATGGGCATTTGTCATTCTTTGTGAGCAATCAAAACCGGACAAGTTCATCCCTGGGGACCTGGCAATGCTGCTGCTTAGTATGTACATACTATGTGGTCTTAGGAAGTTTGATCAAACATGTTACTATTTGTTTATCAGACCGGATGCAAATGGCCTAATTTTTTGAGCTGCTACATGCAGAATACAGCCTGTGACTTAGCCAAAACACTGGCATTGCCTTCAGAACAATATGTTTACTAAAGCATACGCATTAACTCTCAATTTGCACGCACACCGATGGGAACAAATAGGAAAAACGCCACAGGTTATCCTCTTCCCCTGAGCACTCAATTAGAAATTCCCTTTGAGGTCATATTTCTATATGTTGCCTTATGTTTTAATGGGACAAATCACAACAAGCAACGTGCATTTCATGCATAAAATCATGCAGAGCCATCCACACATCATAGCACATATCTAATAATCTTATCTGTGATCTGAATATATTACACACATCAGGTTTAATCGAATACATTTAATGGAAATATAACAATCCTTTTAGGACATAAATCTGTAGCATTTTGCATGCTCAAACCACTAAGAAGAGTTTAATTAACTGGACAGTCATTTATCTACAATTAACCGTTGATAATAAATGCTAAGAATGTTTACCAATGATGAATCAGTGAAAATGTTAAAGGACTGCTGAAAAAAAGGTGCGTAAAGTGAAATGAAATAAGAATAGGATATTCAAATAACTATATTTCTCCACTTTTTGAGTCACCAAGGAGTGTATAATTGACTGATTTTAATGTTAATATGTATAAAGGCTCACCATCTCCCAGACAAAGGCATCCTGGCTCCACAGTGAAGTGTGCAACAGAACAAAAAAACAAGCATTTGCAATGCAATAGTTCTGGCCTCTGGCACCTTATACATTTTTAGCTATGCAGCACATTATCATGGGTATTACAACATCTAGAGCTCTTTAATGTGGAAGTTTTTTTTTGTTATTTCAGTTTTATATAGCACAAACTAGGTCTGAAGGTTTTGACGCTCTTAACATGAACCCCCAGTTACATTATACAAGCACACATACCATATTATCGTACATATATAGGTACATATTTAAAATGTTATTTTTGTATAACTAGCTGGTAAACGTGCATTGCATTAATCAAAGGGTGGGCTGCGATGAAATGGTACTTCATTTTAGTAAAACATGTATCCAAACACTGGAAGAAAACAAGCATTTGCAATGCAATAGGTCTTGCATTACTGATAGTTTGCGGTATTGGCGTTGCAAATAATAATGCAACGTCAATAGCTCATACTTTCAGCAATACAAGACCTACTGCATTGTAAATGCTTGTGTACTGAGACAGGAACCGGGACTGTATGTCTCAGTGCAGTACTGCAAGCTGCTAATAGAGGTGCCTAGTCAGCAAGGCACCAGCACTGCATGTCTCGGTGCAGTACAGCAAGGTGCTCCTGGAGGTCCCTAGTGAGCACAGCACCAGCACTGCATGCCTAGGTGCAGTACTGCAAACTGTTCCTAGAGGTCTGTAGTGAACAAGGCACCAGCACTGCATGTCTGGGTGCAGTACCGCAAGCTGCTCCTAGAAGTCCCTAGTGAGCAAGGCACCAGCACTGCATGTCTACAAAGTCGAAGTTATTGGCATTATAAAGTTTTTTACCTAGCCATGTTGCAGGGTTCAGTACCATATGTGGCCAAAAGGGGATCTCTTTTGGTCACATATTGTACTGCACCCTGCAGAAGATATGGTAATTCCATCCTACATCGACAAGGCGGTACTAAGGAGGGACTACTAAGCCAACATTTACAAAAGACAGGAGCCAATGAAAAAGATGGGCAGAAAGTGGGCAGAGCTTTATGACCATATCCTGAATACAGCATGTCTCGAAGAGACAGCGCAAGCGCTGCCTAGCCGAGACCTAAAAAAGGGAAAAACTCCTCCAACTTCTTTCTCTTTTACTTTTATTCCTGTCAAAACACGGATTACAACTTTTGAAATCAGAGTAGATCTTACAAATCAGACGAGGGCTGTTCTCCCAATACAACAAAGGGCAATTGCTAGGCTGTGGCAAGAAACTGGATGAATGTTTTTTTGGGCAAAAGCCCACCGTTTCTAAAATGAACAACAGTTCAGAGCAGCATATAAAGTATCAGCTCCCTCTGGGTTAGAGTAAAGTTGCAGCACATCTGAACAGCCTAACACAGAAGCACCCCCAGTTACAGCACTCAGGAAACAGTGTGAGGAAGCATTACCCATGGACAGCGAAGATATGCAGCACTGTGAGAGTAACGTGCAGGGGCAGCATAAAGCAGGCGAAGTGCTATGGAACAACTTAAAATAACACTGCAGCACCTTGGGATAGAGAAAGGTTGCCGCCCCCATGGCACTGCAGGAATATGCATCTCTCTGAAGGCAGCTTACCGTAGCAGCATCTTGGAAGTAGCGTAAACTAACAACAATTTGGTAGCAGCAAAGAGCTGCACTATTATTGGAAAAGCAGCAGCAACTTGGGAGACTCAAACCCGGTTCCCCAGCCCCAAAGTTGGTTGCTCAGGTCGTAAGCCACATTGTTTCCCTAATGAAATACAATTATTAAAATAAAGAAAAATAAGGAAAATCTTATCGAAAAGTGTATGGCCAAGTTATAGGTGTACCTCTAAAACAAAACAAGTTATATATGAGCAGGTTTCTGCCACTGCATAGTAAGTTGAGCTTCTTATGCACGCATCTTTGATTGCGTGGCGCAAGCTCCTTTGTCAGTCAGCTGCAGTGAGTTGGTGGGAGGAGACAGATGAGACGGCAGATTTCCTTGGGGATGGACAAGCTTATCGTAGCAGTCAAGGGACACCCTCAGCCAGCCCTTGCTCTTTTTACCCAACAGCACTGTGCTATTCAAAGCATGCTGTTTTGTTTTAGAGGTACATGCATGGATTTGAAAAGTCCCTGCATGCAGATAGTTTTTGTGTGCAGAACGAAGGCAGGCTGAAGTGGTCATGAGAGACACAAGGCGATTTGGCAGCAGTGCAGTCTATTGCCAGACTTTACATCATCCACGTCCACCTAGTGTTGGGTAATGCTACCCTGACTGAGGGCCAGTCTCTCTGCTCTTGGTGGTGTGGGGTTGGGAGGTAAAACAGCAGTAATGCGCCTCTGTCTTTTATATAAACAACAGTCGTTTATATAAGTTTTTGAGAAGACCTGCATATTTGTGAAACATCCGTCTCAGTGGATCTAATGCTTTTTAGGTCTCGCTGAACCAGCACGCATGCGCTGCTCGGAGAGCATTTAGTATACGGGTTTTCAAAGTGCTACCCACATGGTTTTGCAGGCCTGAAGCTTGAGTGCACGATGACGTGCACAGCTGCTGCTCGCACTCCCTTCTCCCCCTCCCTTTTCGCCAGCTTTGATCAGGCTCCTCTGCTGCTGGCATTGCTCCCTCCCTTCTTGCCCAGCCCTTCTTGTCACCTCAGCTTGCACTCACCCCCTCCTTTCTCCCCTTTTGGCCGCTTTGATGTTCTCAGTGAGCCACGCGGCCAATGCTTGTTAAATGTGTTTCTTTGTTAGCTTTCTCTGGTGTTCGTTATCTTAGCGCTTTTGTGACCATGGCTTCCTATTCCAGCCTGTGTGAATTGCCCATACACTCCCTGTGTTATATTGTGATGCTCAGATCTGTTCAGCGCACGTTCTGTTGCTCTGCAGCGTCCATCCATCGTCAACCCTTCGCATTTATACAACTGCAAACTGCGCTGTCTGTTCCACGCAGACACGTCTCCTGGTCCTACCAAACAACTTAAATTATATTAATGACATTGCAGTGTGTATTGTGTATTATGTACAGTACTTCATTTAAACTCTATTCATTGAGCAGTTTGTAATTCCGAAGACGTTAATTATTTTTGTTCAGTGTATCCCTTCATGTTGCATGTTATCACAAATAAGGCTATTTGTTATGTTCTGTCAGGGAATGGCTGGTGGGCCTCTGACGGAATTTAATTGCATTTACTTCTAATGATTGTCCAGTGCAGCAAAATAAGGTGGGGAGCAAGCCACAATGAGGATGCAATCAGACATGACGCGCAATGTTCACAGTGCTTTATTCGCAGAATGTAAAGGCGCTACAGGGAACAGCGGGGGTTATGTTCTGCCTAGCTGGTCTTCAGAGACATGCAGTTTGACAAAGTGTGTTCAAAGAATTAGATCAAGAGTGTTTCTCTTCACTGATGCCTCTCCCTCCCCTTCTCTTCCTCCGTCTCTATATCTGACTCTGTCTGCCTCTCCCTCCCTGGTTCTACTCCATCCCTTGCTCCTCCCCCATGCAAAGCTCTTCCCCATGCCAAGCCCCTCAATCATCCCGAGCTCCTCCTCATGCCATGCTTTTCCCCAGGCCGTGCTTCTCTCATGCAGTGCTCCTTCCCATGCTTCTCCCCATACCATGCTTCTCTCCATGCCATGCTCCTCCTTGGTAACTCTCACTTTTTGCCTAAGGACTACATGCAATCTTAAATTATAGAACTCCCTAATTACAATCTGCACTTTGCGTGAGGTGGCGCAGTCTCCGAATCCCCAGCTGTACAATTTCTATCCACAGTCTCTGGGGCATAATTTGTGTTACTTTGTGTGACTCCCCCATATTTTGTATGCCGGGTCATCAAACTTTAGTTGACATTAGCAAAAACGCATATTTTGACATAATTCAACTGTTGTGGCCGTTTCGTAAATTGCATATGGACCGAAGCACATTTTATAAAACCCACCCAATTATTTAATCTTTAGACACGTAATTTAAAGGATAGCTTTAGGCAAAGCTAACGCCTGAGTTTTCTTTGATTAACATTGCAGGCGGTGGTTGGCATCGGAGCCGTTAAATGCACTGCTTTAATGCAGTCCTATCCCTGGAAAAAGCGTGGGATCACTATTAAGAGTGGGCCTTAGAAGGGCCTGGCTCTTCCCGTGACTTTAGAACACACTCCAATATATGAAACTAGTGCCCGTTTATATAACCATCCGGCAACTTTTATGAGAGTTGTAGAAAAATCAATGTTTACTTCTTGTTATCGTACTAGTCAATGTATGACCATAGCTATCATTAGACGCAATTATAAATTAAGCGTTCCTGCAAAAAGAACTATTGATGGCAAAAATGCAGAACAATGTCATACATCCACCCCAGTACAGAGATCTGGGCCTAAATCCATCGTTTTTTTGCTCACCATGCCATTCCAGTTTGGACCCAGGCATATGCAAATCAGTCTTGACCCTGTGCCCCATGGGAACAGTCCAGCCCGAACTGCCAGGCCAGGTACTCTCTGGACTGGAAACAAGCATCCTAGGACCGGTTTCGGGGTTTCACCCCTCTTCAGCCAGGATAGCTTGATTCCAGTGGCATGGAGAGCACGGGACTCACGTCTGAGCATACCCGTTCCACTCGGGGTGATAAATGCAAAAAGAACTATTGATGGACAGAATGCATAACAATGTCATACATTCACCCCAGTACAGAGATCTGGGCCTAAATCCATTGTGTTTTTTAAGCGTTCCTTGCACTGACAGGCCTACGACTGACTATTTTTGTATCAAAACTTTATCATTCATTATTTAATAGTTTATCAGCAGTTTAGCGGGCCAAGGAATGGTCAACATAAATTACTTACTTGGCTTTACCTAGCTGACATATGGTTGTGATTGCAAGGTAGACATGCAGATTTTGCGTTATATGGGCTGTGGCTTGTCCACATACATGGCCACTGGAATTATGCAATTGCGTGGCGATTTTCACATAACTAGAGATTTGCCACATAATCCTTCATCTGCCGCATAATATGCAGATTTTAACAAAACAAAAAATGTAATCCTAGCTCAAACGGTTCAAAAGTTAGGAAAAATGCAGCAAAACATGGTGCTGCGCAGCGGAAGGACCTCTGGAAAGGTTGACTAGTCAACCTTCTGTAGTTTATTGCTATATTTTGATGTAAAACTGGTGCTAGTGAGGTGCAACTAATGCCCAGATAGTGCTAACAAGTGCAACAATGACAAAATAGCGAAGAAATACAATCACAAAATATTCCACATAATGCCTTTTATTGTTGCATAATTTTCTCAACACTGCTGTATAATTTGTCTGTCCCCTGCCTCATAATTTCAGTGGCCCTGCTCATATAGCCACTTAAGTGTGAAGAGTGCACATGATACACATTACTCAGGCTAATAGAGGATTTAACAGAGGTCCAAGCTACATGCAATAAAAAATATTCGTAGTTGCAATAAATCAACCATGTTTGATTAGATTAGACCAAGCATTGGCATAGCCAATAGGTCTCGCCTTTGGGACCTTATAAGTATTTAGTTATGCAGCACAATATCCTTGGTGCAACACCATCAACTGTTGCATGGCTAAACACTTATAAGGCCCCAAAGGCGAGACCTATTGGCTATGCCAATGCTTGTTGTAACTTTAGATGGATAACAGGCTGATGCAGTCAAGCGTGACGACAAAGCTATTGTGCTGTACATGGAGCTCTGCAGAAGGAGCTTGATCCAGCTAAGCTGCATGTTCAACTATAATAAGATGCAGCCCTACTGCCTGTTGCTATTCTTTTGAACGGGAAAGAGGGAGCAGCTGAAGTGATCAGAGGGGAAGGGGTGCAGGCAGTGTACAAGATCAAAGCGCTCTCCTTCTTACTAACTTAGTACCTTCTGCAGAACAGCATCAGAGCCTACCAGGGGATGAAGGTGAAAAGTGTGGCCTCCAAAACGACTGGCGGGAGGTGATGCTGTGTGCGCGCACAGGGCGGGTCGGACCAGAAAGGGTTGAAGCAACATGAGGGCGGGGAGAGAAACATGGATGAAACAGAGGAGTAAGGAAATTAGAGGGGTGTGAGGGGGCAGAGACCGCAGGCGCAAGAGAGGGAAATACGGATGTGGGTTACATAGAACCACACAGCCCCGTGGAGCGCGAGGGTTAGTATTCTAAAAAAAAAAAAAAAAGGGCAAAAACAAAGGGAAATGGGCTACAGGATGAGGATACAGGTAATATGCCAATACTTCTGGGGAGGAGCAAGACACAAGAAAGTGGGACATATAACTATGAGCAACCATACAGAAACACGCCTTTCGGAAGGCCAAACATTTTAACCAATCAGCAGCGAGGACGTGTCCATAGCCCATAGAAGTGATTACAGCATGCCTCGCAGCGCATGTGTGCTGCTAAGCTCGATCTAAAAAAAAAGAAAAAAGAAAAGGAGGCATGACGGATATTAAAAGAGGAGTCTTTAAGGTCTTTCATTGTAAATCAAGTGCAGATCTGAGTATAGCATTCCAGACTTTGGTTGTCAAAAAAGAAAAAGAACGACCACCTGAAGGATTATGACTTATCGTAAGGACCACAAGGAGATGGTTGACACAAGGAGATGGTTGGAGGAAGAACTTGGGTATAGAGTAGTAGCAGGTCTAAAAAAAACCCTGTTAAGAAATTTTAGCTTTATGCGACAAGAGATGGAATGCCAAGACAGGGAAACATGATGGGAACAAAGATTAGAGGGAACTGAAAGATAACGAACTCCATATTCAGATTCTTGACAATCTAGCAATTGAAGATGCATTTAGACCCATCTAGAGAGAATCACAGTAGTCTAAATGCGAGAGAATGATGGAAGACCACTGTTTCGTGAGATGGTAGATGCAAAAGTGTAGTGATTCTGCAGAGCAGACGAATATGTTAAAAACATGAAGAGGAGACACAGTTGATGTGGAGGGTTTAAAATACTGCACCACCAGATCGAATTTGTTATCTAATGACATTATAAACAGAGCCAGAGGAAGGAGAGTAATGCTTGCACTGGCTTTATCAGCAACGTTCAAGATTAAACTAAGACGGGGGAGGCAGGTATCAATGGCTGTTTAAAGGCTTCAAAGGCATAAGTGAACCCAGAGAAACAGTTGTAGGGGAATTAGTCTGCTTCACTGCCTCCAATATGGGTAGGCCGAAGGAAGGTAGATTGCAGACAAGCAAGGCCTCATGGTCTGAGAGCTTAACTCTATACAAGAGTCTTTTTAGGACCAGGACAGTGGGTGGGAGTATGAGACAGGGAGGGCAACTGGAATTTTCATTTGAATGGTTAAATAAAGTGGTCTGACCAAACCAAAGTAGAGAAATCGAGGTAGTACCCAAGATCAGGTATAGAAAATAGTAGGTATAATGTGTCACTGTATATTTTGGGTGGGACAATCCACGTCTTGAGAGAAATAGAGCAAAAACCAAGTAAGTTAGGAGTATCAGGTACAGGTGTCTGGCAATCCAAATGCTGATGTCACCATTTATAAGGCAACACGAGAACCTTACCAGCAAAGGGGCCAAATAATCAAAGACACCTGAAATAAATTGAAATGTTTGTGATAAACTTGTAATACATAGGGACATCTTTTTAAGTCATACTGACAGATATTGATGTGAATTATTAGTGTTTCTGAAAATTACGTTAGTATAAAACAAAACATTCTATTGCAAGAGTAATAGTCAACCTCTGTGCAATTCTAGTGTATTCCTCTGTGGGAATTGGAAGCATTTGCTTTTTAGGTTACATTTTCAACAAGGGGAACAATCACTATGGCTCAATACACTCTGTTCTATTGCTATTTGAGTTGTTGCTCCATCCATTAATTAACTGCTAATGTGACAGATGCATTATAGACAAGACCCTACATATTCTAGACAAACACCATTTAAAATTACTCTCTTTCGTGGTCAAAGAGCAAGCTTTGTCTAATTTGTGATGCATTAAGGAAGTACTACTAAGTTATTCTATTTTGAAAGAGGTCCTTACACAGAAACTTCAAAGTCATAATAGGGCAGGGCAGCCATTAAACTGTTTCTCAGCGTGTAAGGCCTCTGACAGATAAAGGTGAGACCTGCTAAAATATTAGCTATACAAGCCCCTCAAAAATGGACAAGGCCGATTGGAAGTTTAATTC
The DNA here is from genome assembly GCF_964204655.1 of Triturus cristatus. Lineage (NCBI taxonomy): Eukaryota > Metazoa > Chordata > Amphibia > Caudata > Salamandridae > Triturus > Triturus cristatus. Next base: position 311,573,917 of record NC_140593.1, on the reverse strand, counting down.
CTGATCTCAGTAAAATGAGGGGTGCAGCTGTATCCGTCACACTCTGAAAAGGGTGGGAACAGAGAATAACATGTACGTGAGGAAAAAGAGGAACTTCAAGAGCAGAACAGCACCTGACAGAGGAGAGTATGCGAGAATCAGGAAAGATTAAAGAGAAAAAAAAATTATGTGGAGGTGTGAAAGAGAAAGCTATCAAGAAGGGAAAAGCCAGCTGAGAGAACCAAAGGTATGAAAAGGAAACACGAGATTCTGGAAATACCAGAGCATTAAGCAAATAAAAAAAGAAAAGCATGGAAAAATTAAGAGCGGATAATGGTAGGGAATCCAGGAGGTGTAGGCTCTGCGACCATGCTGCAAAAAGAACGTACAACGGTATGCTACAGCTATTGAAAGATTTTATTGCTTACCCAAAATATCATAAGGATCAACAGTTAAAAAACATGTTACTTAGAAATTAGCTTTCTCTTAATATGGCTTTGGCATTTGCATGAACGTGGTAAGCGCAGGCTTCAAGTAGAGACGATAAACCGGAAATGAGGCTAAAACAAAAACAACTAATTGGATATTTATGAAGTCAAAGATTGAAAAAAATACTATGTTGTGAACTATCAAAATTAATTATTCCTATGAAAGAGGAGCATTCACTTCATTGTAAATGTAAGTTGCGGGCACACTACGTAGCACCAAACGACAGGGAAAATAACTGATCTAAATAGGTTAACACATTTAGGTATGCTCAGAACATGATATTACTGTAAGTAATGGCTATGAAAACAATAACTCATAGCAACCATAAAAGTTGTTTTTATGACAAGTGAGAAAACAAGCTGATATATAAATGCAATATAGATTGAAAATGTAGATATAGGAGGACAGTCTCAATGGGCACAGTTCTTTTTTTGTTGTTTGGTTATTATATATTTCACAATTCACTTTTTCTTATTTCATTGTAGACAGGGTTGGATAACCATCTCTTTTGATGGTATTGTGGGCAGCCTTATGAAGTTTGATCTGATGAAGGAGACTGGAGTCCCGAAACACAGACTTCCATGTCATAAGGGGAGCCTTTCATTAAGGTATTTCAAAGGAAGAAATAGGACCAATGATTTGAATATGGTGTAAAAAAACTGCGAAGTAATCAATCCAGCATAATTTGGCCTCTTAGTATATATGTTTTGCATGGGGATACAAAATAGAGTTGCAAACCAATGTAAGAACATTGTTGATTGAAGTAAGATAGTGCCTGACTGAAAATATTGCAAAACCAAAGGGGCTGATGGACGGAGTGTTGAACATTGCAAGCACTCGCCCCCAGTCAACGGATCTGGGTTTAATCCATCATCATTCTTTAGCACACTCCGCCACCCCAGTTCAGACATGGCTAAATGCAAATCAGTCTGACCCTGTGCCTCATGGGAACAGTCCAGCCCGAACTGCCAAGCCATGTCTTCCCAGTACCAGAAACAAGCATCCTGGGATCGGTTTCTGGCTAATCAGCCATCATCAGCCAGGCTAGCTGGAATCCAGTGGCAAAGTGAGCTAGGGAGCTATCCTGGCTGGAGAGGGGTGAAACCCCGAAACCGGTCCTAGGATGCTTGTTTCCGGTCCAGAAGGACCTGGCTTGGCAGTTCGGGCTGGACTGTTCTCATGAGGCACAGGGTCAAGACTGATTTGCATATGACCAGGTCTAAACTGGGGTGGCATGGTGAGCAAAAGAATGATGGATTTAACCCAGATCTCTTGACTGGAGGTGAATGTTTTGATTTGTTCTGCATTCCGTCCAACAATTGTGTGTCTTTTGCGTTCTCGCCCTAAGTGTGCCAGGTATGCTCAGATGTGGGTCCTGGGCTCACTGTACCACTGGAATCAAGCTATACTGGCTGAAGAGGGGTGAGATCCCTAAACCGGTCCTAGGATGCTTGTTACCGGTCCAGGGAGGACCCGACTTGGCAATTCGGGCTGGACTGTTCCCATGAGGCACAGGGTCAAGACTGATTTGCATATGGCCTGGTCTAAACTGGGGTGGCATGGTGAGCAAAAGAATGATGGCTTTAAAACCCAGATCTCTTGACTGGGGGTGAATGTTTTGATTTGTTCTCCATTCCGTCCATCAATTGTGTGTCTTTTGACTGAAAATATTAACTGGTCTGCACCCATCTATGAAACATAAATTAACCCCTTCAGTGCCCATGACGAGCTGGACTCGTCATGGGCTGCGGTGGCGCTGTGCCCATGACGAGTCCAGCTCGTCATGAACTCCGCCCGCTAATGCAAAGCGTGGCACTGGGCGGGGAAAGGGGCGGGCATGCAAGGGGTTAAATAGAAAACACGTCCTCTGCAAATATGACTGAAATTTAGTGATATAAATTATGAATCTTTATTACATAGTATACTGGTATAATTTTCTACCTTTTGACTTTTATTGGATGTTTACACCGCATATAACAGTTTCAATCAAAAACTTAAAACAAATTTTAGTTAATGTTATTAAAAAAGAAATCATGAATTTCAGATCCATACTTACAGATTGCAAATCCTCATATTTTTTCAAACAACACTCACAGTACCCTTTTTTTTTCCTCTCCTTAAAATTTGGCAGCGCTTGGGTTTCACTTTCCCGCTCTGTATTTGTTTTATTTCTAGGAACAGAAAAGTGATTACATGATTTTAAGAAGTAATTCTTCCTAACATCAACAGGTTAGAAAGATTGGCATTTTGGAACAAAACAAGTAAAATAGTTTCTTGATTATTAAAATTACTGTGGACAAAATGAATTTTAGACTGCTGAAATGTAAGATGCAAACTTGACATTAAATATAGTATGTTGATGTTGAATTATGACAAAAACAATAAAGGTTAAAAGTTGGGTCGAGCACATAATTATTATTGATGGCCATTTTTCTGGCAATTTTAATACACGTTTGCATGTTATGCTACCAAGGCTTTAATAATGATAAATTATTCCAAACCCTTAAGTGCGGACTGTCTTTCGAATTCTGTTTTTTTAAATTTGGGTAGTATGGGGTTAAGATTTTATCATTTTCCCATAAAAAAAGATATCCAGGCCACATTTGTATCTTCCCACCTCTAGCCCATCCCCCTCGATATGTTAGAACTGTAACGGAAACTAGGGACTTCTAGTTCCCCTGGAGTTGCCCTGCCCTAGAAAATAGCAAAATGTGTAATAAAATGTATTTTTTCCAAGAAAAATTGTGAAAAAGAACACGCTCTTCCCAGTTTTCGGAAACAGACATAGTAAAAAAAAAAAAAAAAAAAAATGAAGATCTGCCCAGAAAGCTCTACACTTCAGTAAACACAAACTTCTGATCTTAGCAGGAGGCCGTTTGGAGAGTGTGCAAGGTTTTCCCAAAGAAAAGAGTAGTTGAAATGAAAAAAAGATCAAAGTAAATAGGCTAAAAGAGAAATAGGTGACAAGTTTTTCAACTTCAAATTACTAGTATAGTAATATACTGTTAAGCCCATCAGACACCGCAGGCCCCGGCTTCCTCTGAGGAGGGGATTCGGAAGCCTGTGTGGAGAGTAGCTCTTCAGCAACCCATGTGAGGACAATCTCACTCTTGGCACAATAGGCATTGAAGGTTTGGCAGGTTCTACAACTCAGTCACTCACTGTAGGAAAGACGATGGGCAACTTCTCTTATCCTCGATGGCATTTCAGCACTTCCTGGTGGGGTAGCCCCTCCTCTAGTCAACCTAGGGCTTTGCCTGGTGCCCAGGGCGGCCGTCTTAAACTGATTTTGATTTCAAGGAGAGATAAAAAGGACTGTCCCATCTGCCCCCTCCATGAGAGCTAGGAGTGGGAAATCAGGGAATCTAACATAGAACTATATCAAAATCTCATACCAGCTGAGTATCGAAATAGTAATAGGACTATCACCCGATGAAGGAAAGATGGCCACTACAGGGGTCAGAGAAATAAAAAGAGGGCTTTCAATACTAACAGATTTTAACCCTCAGAAGAGTGACACAAATAAACATTTTTGTGGAACAGCTAAACCTGGCAAAAATCTATTAATTGAAATAGGAACTAAGCTCAGACAAATCCCCCATAGCAATTTTGGAGACTATGTCCTGAACATGCTCATAGAATCTACTTCCCAACTTTCCCACGGTCTGAAGAGTGACCTCAGGAATCCTGTTCTAGGCTTAGGCCCTGCAGTAAGCACCGAGTACTGTACACTTAACACAAGATCTCGTACCTTGTGTTACAGACAGTCGCAGGTGGCTTAGGACAGAGCTTCACAGGCCATAACTAAATCTTCTAGGTGACTGCCAAGCCCTAAGGAGGAATCTCCTACATCCTAATCAACCCACCATCATTTGATTAGGTTCATCTGAGTTGAGGGAAGGCTATCCTGAATAACAGCAGACGCAGGAATATAATATTGTGCCAATAGTATCACACATCCTGTTAGACCTGACAGCCTAAGGATATTTTTCCCACAACTTTTTGCCCGTCTCCCTCCATTTTGCTGGTATTGCGACTCTGTGCACATTACCACTGCTAACCATGGATAAAGTGCATGTGCACTCTCCCATAAACATGGCAATATTGGTTCATTCCCAATTGGCATATTTAATTTACCTACAAGTCCCTAGTAAAGTGGTACCCATTGTGCCCAGGGCGTGTAAATTTAATGCTAATAGTGGGCATGCAGCACTTACAGTGCCACCCACTTAAGTAGCCCTTTAACCATGCGATTGCAGAAGCTGTGTATGCAGTTTACACTACCATGTCGAACTGGCATAACAACTCTTTATCCAAACCCCAACCTTGCCTTTTCATACATATAAGTGCCCCCTGTATAACCTAGAGGGCAGGGTGCAATGCATGTAAAAGGCAGGACAAGTACATTTGAGGTTATCATGTCTTGGTAGTAGAAAACTCCCAAAGTCCTTTTTTTCTAAACTTGTGCTTATTATTTTTATAAAGGTACAAAGAGAATGACGATATAGCATCCTAGAAACCACATACAAAGACAGTGCCATAGTGCAGAACAGTCATATATGATTACTTCCATAAGACCACCAATAATTTACAATTGATCCATGCTGTTTTGATATTCAATACAAAAGGAAGAGAATACAGGCTAACAATCCCCTTCCTTCCTAACGCACAAGTTACTACTTGTGTAATGATATATCTGTAAGAGACATTAGCTAGTGATAGATTCCTTACCTTAGAATATCCCCAGGCATCGGACTGGATCCGGAAAGTTTTTTCGTCAGCAGTACCCCTGCGCGTCAGGAAGATGACATCACGGAGACTACTTAGGCGCCACCCATGCGCACGGACGTCAGTTCTGTACATGACTATCCGCGCCAGGAATGCAGAGCCATGCAAGAAACTGACCACTGGTGCCATGAAACTATGGCCCTGAAAGGGATGACCTTAACCTTAGAATCAGTTCGCAGAACGGGGAGGATGGGTGGAGCGGTAAGGAATCTATTACCAACTAATGTCTCTTACAGATATATCGTTACACAAGTAGTAACTTGTGCATCTGAAAGAGACACGTTAGTGATAGATTACTTACCTTAGAATAGATACCCCAGCAATACCAACCCCAGTGGTGGGTCTGCAAACAGATTACACCAGAAAGTCACAGAGAACAGAACAGCCAAAGAAGCCGTCTCTCCGGACTTGACTGTCAAGGCAGTAATGCTTGGTAAACGTGTGCAGCGAGGCCCACATAGCTGCCTGACAAATGTCCTGCAAGGGAACGTCACGTCCCAAGGCAGTAGTGGCTGCAGTTGCCCTGGTAGAATGGGCACGCAGCCCCACTTGAGGCTCCTTCTTAGCCGAGGAGTAACAGGCTTTGATGCACAGAACGACCCACCGAGAGATGGCCTGTTTGTGCACGGCCGACCTTTTCTTGCACCCACGTAGCCAACAAAGAGTTGGTCATCCACCCGGAACGGTCGTGTACGCGTCAGATAGAACGAGAGCGCACGTTTTGGGTCCAGAGGGTGGAGCCTCTCTTCCTCCCTCGAAGGATGCGGGGGCGGAAAGAAGGTGGGCTAAGTGATGGTCTGCTTGATGTTGAAGGGCGTGACAACCTTTGGCAAAAAAGAAGGATGGGTCCTTAACACCACCTTGTCCGGATGAACAGAAAGAAAAGGAGGTATAGAAGAAAGCCTGGAGCTCACTCACTCTTCTGGCAGAGGTGAAAGCTACCAGGAAAGCGGTCTTGAGAGTGAGAAGACGTAAAGGACTGTTATGAAGAAGCTCAAAAGGAGCGCACATCAGAAAGGTCAAGACAAGATTCAAGTCCCATTGAGGCATTATGAAAGGCACCGGAGGAAACATGTGCGTAATGCCTTTGAGGAAACGGTGAACAACCGGGGACTTAAAAAGAGAAGGCTGATCTGGAAACCGTAGAAAGGCAGAGATAGCCGAAAGATGACCTTTGAGAGTGCCCAGAGCAGAGCCCTGCTGGGCCAAGGATAGTAGGAACAGAAGGAACTCAGAAAGAGGGGCAGAAAGGGGATCCACAGCCTTAGCTGTGCACCATGCCACAAACTTGTTTCACCTGCAGGCGTATAACGTTTTAGTGGAGGGACGCCTGGCTGCCAGAATAACATCACAGACTTTGGGAGGAAGACCGAAAGCTGTCAACTGTCGCCACCTAATCTCCACGCATGGAGGTGGAGGCTGGACAGGTTCAGGTGGAGGACCATCCCCTGCTGAAGATCCGAAGAGGCAGACGGATCGGGGGATCGATCGTCATGCGGAGTAGCTCGGGATACCAGTATCTTTGTGCCCAATCCGGAGCCACAAGGATGACTTGGACCCGGTCGCGCCGAATCTTCTTCAGCATTCTGGGCAGAAGAGGTATAGGCGGAAAGGAGTACAACAGACCGCAACTCCACTCGCGATGAAAAGCGTCGCCGAGCGAGTGCCGCCTTGGAAATTCCAACGTGCAGAACTGATGACATTGCGCGTTCTCTTCGGTGGCGAATAGATCTAACCAAGGCTCTCCCCACTGCAGAAAGAGACCTTTCGGCACGTCCGAGCAGACGCCATTCCTGATCCATCAAGCACCGGCAGCTGAGTTCTTCCGCCCTGGCGTTCAGAGAACCTGCCAGGTGTTGAACCACCAAGGTAATGCCTTGATGTTCCAGCCATGTCCAGAGGCGCATAGCCTCCTGACATTGGGTCCATGACCCCACCCCGCCCTGTTTGTTGCAATACCACACGGTGGTAGTGTTGTCCGTGAACACCTGCATCACACTTCCCCGGACAACGGGAAGGAATGCCTTCAGTGCAAGTCGGATCGCCCGAAGCTCTAAAAGGTTGATATGGAGCCGGGACTCCGCCAGAGACCAGAGTCCTCTGATCTCAGCCTCTCCCAAGTGGCCTCCCCATCCCAGGAGGGATGCATCCGTCACCACTGTGTGCTCCAGGTGGGGAAGGGAGAGAGATCTGCCACTGACCAAATCGCGATTCGTGAGCCACCACTGCAATTGTCGTGCAGTGCCCTCTGAGATCTGGACATAATCGGACAGGTTGCCCTGATGCTGCGCCCACTGGAACTTCAGATCCCACTGCAGAGCCTGCATATGCCATCTGGCATGTTGCACTAACAGGATGCAGGAGGCCATCAGGCCCAGGAACCGGAGGGTCATCCTGACTGAAACCCGGGATAGAGGCTGAAAGATCGGAATCATAGCCTGAATATCCCGGACTCGCTGCTCGGGAGGATAAGCCCGAAACCGCGTCGAATCCAGAACGCTCCAATGAAGGGGAGCTTCTGAGAGGGACTCCGGTGCGACTTCAGCACGTTGATTGAGAACCCCAGCAAATGCAGGAGGTCGGCCGTAGTCTGGAGGTGGGAGACGAGTGCCTGGGGCGAGCCCGCCTTCAACAACCAGTCGTTGAGGTAGAGGAAGACTGGCGCAGATGAGCTGCGACTACCGCCATCACTTTCGTGAACACCCGAGGGGCGCTGGTAAGGCCGAAGGGGAGCACGGCAAACTGAAAATGCCCTGGGCCTACGGTGAACCGCAGGTAACGCCAGTGGGCCGGCAGGACAGGGATGTGAAAATAAGCGTCCTGCAAGTCCAACGCTACCATACAGTCTCCAGGGTCAAGGGCAGCCAAGACCTGAGCCAGCATTTTGAACTTTGGTTCCGTTGGTCCAAGATGGGACGCAGACCCCCTTTTTCCTTCTTGGGGACCAGGAAATAGCGGGAATAACAACCACTCCCTACTTCCGTCCCAGGAAGCACTCGATGGCCCCCTTGGCCAAGAGGGTCGTAACTTCCTGCTGGAGAGTTGCCAAGTGGTCCCCCGACAGGCGGTGGTACTGAGGAGGCATGGCTGGAGGGTTGGACTGAAAGGGAAGGGAGTAACCCTTGCGGATGATCTGCAACACCCACTTGTCAGATGTGATAGCGTGCCAGTGGGGAAGGTGAAGGCGGATCCTGCCACCCACCGACGTGGGGTGCTCCACAAAGCTCGGACTAGGAAGGTTTGGAGGTAGAAGCAGCGGAGGTGGACTGACCCCCACGCTGATTCCCAGACCCGCCCCTGCGGAAGCCGCAGCCGCGCGGAGGCTGGCTCTGCCCAGTCTTGCTGAAGGAACATGCCTGGGTGCACCTGCCTTGACCAGGAAAGGAACGAAAACCAGGAGTGGCTGGGCTCTTCGTGGAAAGACCCAAGGACTTGGCCGTAGCTTGCGTGTCCTTAAAACGCTCCAGCGCCTTACCGCCAAACAGACGAGTGCCATCAAAGGGCATGTCCATGAGTGAGCTTTGAACATCTGGTGAGAACCCGGTAGATGGCAACCAGGCGTGTCGTCGAAGCGCCACAGTCATAGAGATGGCTCTACCTAGTGAGTCCGCGGTGTCCAAACCACACCGAACGGCGAACTTAGCCGCATCCTTACCCTCTGCAACAGCCTGAGACCGCACAGCTTGGGCCTCCTCAGGACACTGAGGCAACACCTGTGCAACGGCATCCCACACCGCGTGGGAATAGCGATCCAAGAGGCAAGCGGTGTTCACCGACCACAGCCCTAAGCTGGCCGAAGAGAACAGCCGCTTGCCGAACTGCTCCAGCTTCTAGGAGTCCTTATCCGGCGGAGCCATGGGAAAGGCACTCTGGGACGTCGAAGCTTGGATGACCAGGCTCTCAGGCGTAGGATGAGTGGTCAGAAAGGCAGGGTCACCCGGCGCCAGAAGATTATACCATGCGACATTCTCATCCACCAGGGCCCCCGTGGCAGGCCGCGACCAAGTGCCCAGTAAGACTTTAGTAAGGGCGTTGTTAAACGGCAGCAGGGGCACCGGCGAAGTGGACACCGTCTGGAGCACCTCAGTGAGGAGATTAGTCTTTAGGACCACTGTAGGGAGATCAAGGCGGAGGACCTCAGCGGTCCGACGAAGCACCATCGTATACAAAGCGCCCTCCTCCATGGTAGGCGGAGGAGAGGCAAACCCCGGGTCAGAGGAGAGATGGAGGCTGCCGGCCTCTTCTAACTCGTCTGCCCAGTCCTGCTCGGAGTCACGCTGACTAGCAAGAGGGTCCTCGGACCCCTCCCAGTCATCCTCCACCTCCGCCGCATGTGGGACAGGCTGCGGCGGCAGGGCAGGAACAAACGGCGCCAGACAGGGCTGAACCGGCGTTGTGTCCCAGTGCGGATCCCAGGTAGGGACAAAATTGTCCGAGAACCGGGGCGGAACCAATGGCACCCACTGTGGCGCCGGAGGCGGAGCCGAGGGCGGCGCGGAGGCCGGAGCCAGCAGCGCGGGACCCTGGGGCGCCGAGGCCAGAGGCGCAGGATCCTGTGGCACCGGGGCCGGAGCCGACGGCTCAACAGGATCCTGACGCGGGGCCCGAGGGCGCACCGGCGGGAGCCCGAGGCCTAAACAGGCGGTCCAAGGTGGCACGAAATTCTTGCACCTGAGACGGACCTGGGTAAGGTGGGCAGAACCCCTGTTCCCCTCGTCCGCATCCGGGGACCGACGGGTGGACGTCGGAGAGCGACAACGCTCCTTCGACTTTTTTGTGCCATCTCTTACCCGAATCCGAGGGTGAAGACTTGGAGCTGGAGGAATGATGGTGATGATGGCCCCGCGAGCGTTCTCTGGAGCGGCGCCTGGACCGGGAGCAGCGCGGGGACGAGTGCCGGACTTCAAACAGCTTCCGGCGCCGCTCCCGCAGGGCCCTCGGGCCATGGCCAAACAGGCCCGGGAGTTGTGGTCGCCCTCCAGGCAGTAGAGACAGACGTCATGGAGGTCTGCCACCGACATATTGCGACGGCAGGTCCCACAAGACTTAAAACGAGGCATCCCTACGTGCACGAGAGTAGACAACTGACAGGAGACAAAAAGACTCAAAAGGATAGTCAAAAAGTGACTGAGGTACGTGCTCTAACCGGATCTGTGCTTACTGGCGCGGAAAAAGGAAGAACTGACGTCAGCGCGCATGGGTGGCGCCGAAGTAGTCTCCATGACGTCATCTCGGCGCATACAAAGCTAGCGACGGACGTGGAGATGCACAACGCCACCTACCGATGCGCAGGGGTACTGCTGACGAAAAAACTTTCCGGATCCAGTTTGACGCCTGGGGATATTCTAAGGTAAGGAATCTATCACCAACGTGTCTCTTTCAGATTTCCCTATTTCAGGGACAGAACTTATAATCAAAAGGAAAAGAATGAGACTTGTATGTATAAAGCATCAACAATATCTACTAGTAAGTGGTGGACTGGATGAAAGGCCACAGAGCCATTGTAATGGACAGTCTAAACTATGGGGTTGGGAGGTATCCTAAGGGGGGCTCAAATCTGGAACAGGTGAAGCGCCCTTGTTTGCAGGTGGCAGGAGAATAACGGTATGCCCACAGAGAGATACCTCACAAGATGTCCCCATATATAGTCAAACTTCTTTTGGGATTCCGTGAGTTTGTTGGTTTGGCGTTCCATGATAAGGCCTAGTAGCTTGAATCTGGTGGCACAGCGAGCAAGGGACCTACGTCTGGGCATACCCATCCCACTTAGGGCAAAAGGCGCTGTTGCATTTGTTGCCTTAAGTGGGAAGGGTATGCCCAGATATAGGTCCCTTGCTCACTACGCCACCAGATTCAAGCTAGCCTGGCTGATGAGGGGTGAACACCTGAAACCCAGCAAGGACCTGGCCTGGCAGTTCGAGCTGGACTGTTCCCTTATGGAGCAGAGTCAAGACTGATTTGCATATGGCTGGGCCTACACTGGAATGGCGTGGTGTGCAAAAAACAAAGGATTTAACCCAGACCTGTGACTGGTGGTGGATGTTTGATTGGTTCAGTATTCCGTCCATTATCTGTATTAGTATTCAGGATATGGGTATTAAGCTCTGCCCACCTTTTTAATTTGCTGCTGTCACTGTCCTTTGTAAACGGTGGCTTAGTATTCCCTTCTTTTCTCCTGTTGTAACCTCTCATAAGTACACCCCCTTTACATGTTGTTACTCGGTATGTTTTATTTACAGTTGGCGGGCAATATATTTTTAGTAACTTTTTCCTCGCTGCTGTTGCAGACACAACAGGCTCTCCCACAAAGCAGGATACATGTGTTTTCCTGCTTTAGCCAGGTGCCTTTCTTTTTATTCTGTGGGGCTGCCCAACTAAATTTTTTCAATATTAAATGCTTTTTTAAGGATTGAGAGGTGCTGCTTGCTTCATCTTTAGCAATAGCGCCCGTCTCCGTGGTTTTATTGTGAGCGGCTCACCCAACTCTTGTTTTTCAAAGGAGAAATAGTGCTGAAGGCTCCGGGAAAAGTAGTGGAAGGCGCCCCGTAGAAGGCAGCCGAGTTACAGAGCAGGCAGCCTGTGGGCATGGAAACCACCCCCTCAGCCTCCATGAGCAACGCCTCACTCGCTCCCAATAAGCAATGTGCCTGCTTACTCCCCAGTTCCTTGCCGCTTTCAGCCTTTCTCAGTCTTACTTCTGTTCTTGGCAGGACGTCAATCTCTCTGCAGCAGGCAACTTAATCCCCTGCACTACTTTAGCATGAGTGGAAACAGCCACTACATAAAACTCCAATCTCTCTCCTGTAGAAACATTATTTGCCAAAGTTACCTTCACATTTTTATTGTTGCCTGAAAACCTCTGGACACAGAAAAAGGTGCTTTGCAGCACGCATCTTAATCCTCTGTGCTACTTTAGCATGAGTGGAAACAGCCACTACATAAAACTCCAATTTCTCTCGCCAGCAGGAACATTAATCGGCAAAGTTACCCATACATTTTTATTGTTGCCTGAAAACCTCTGGACACACAAGAAACCCTGCACTGGGTGCTTTCTAAAACGGTTTTATTATTCACCCACCCCCAGACAGCGCCAGGTGCGGCTGCACAGGGCACCCCGCCCTGTAGGCAGCAAGAAGAGGCTACCGGGTCTTCTCGGCTAAACTCAACGTGTGCGTGCAACAAGCTGGCAAAAGGGATTTCAGAGTAAGAACCGAAATTCTTTTACCTTCAATGTCTTGTTTGGTGGCCTGCGATCCTAACATACATATTGATGGAGTGAACTGTTAAAGTGTTTTGTACCCTTACTTTGCCCACAACTTGGATGGTTACTCCAACTCCCTTTTTAACTTTGGCACATACATTCTTTAATCACCCCTTTTTTTCCTACCCAAAGAGCGGTCCAAATCGTGGCTAGCTAATATGTCCGTAACAAGAATACTTTACAATCTTCAAGGAACATAATTTCACCAATTTAGTGATGTTTGGCTTCTGGATAGTGCATATACGTGGCCATACAACATTCCTGCAAACATTGGTAAGCATCACACGTACACAGAAATCCTTACCCTCAAATCCATTCCGCATAAATCCACTACGCAAAACATCTTATAATAACACGCCACACAATGCAACTACACACAGTTCCGCGCCACATAATTCCACTCCTTGTCACATAATTACAAACCAATAACTACACATAAAACACTTAACTCCAAACCATAGAATTGCACTCCACACAACACAATTCAACTGCATATAAATTCAGTACATATAATTACACTCCAACCTACATTTCAAGCAACATACTTACACTGCACATATATCCACTTAATTCCAAAACACAATTACACACACCCAAAAAATTAATAAATAAAGTTGCAACATGCCACATAATTGTTTTCCCTTTTTTTCTTTTTCTCTTTCCCTTTCCTCCCTTTTTTTCTTTTTGTGCTGGAAACAGATTTTAATAGGCTCAAAACAAATCAAGACACTTTACTTGATGATGCACAAATGATTAATATGAACAGAAACCCGATTTCCACATATTATCGTAAGTATTCTATATAGTTTTGTTTTTTTAATTTATTTTATTAATTTTCGCAGAACAAACAGCAATGAAACTCAGCAGTGCTTGAATACATGATGCTGTCGTAAATTACATATGGCAAAAACGTAACTTTGGTATTTTCCAATTTGAACATGCCACATAATTCCACATTATAAAATACTACTCCACACCCTGCCACACAGTACCACTACAAACCATGCCACATAATTCCACAGTTCTGCACCACACAACATATTTACACTCCACATAATACCACGCAGCTCCACATAATTACACTCTACTCAATACAACATAAATACACCCCGCATAAATGCACTATGCCACATAACAGAAATCCACATAAATGCACTCCACACCATAACAAATAATTTAAATAAGCATTTCAGTCAATGCCACACAAGTTCAACTCCATACATTTACAAAACACAGCAAATAATTCCTCTCAAAAACACATATTTCAAAAACACAACACAATTCCACAACTCACACCACAAATTTACACATCATACCATAGCTAATAAATTCAATACAACCCACACAATTCCACGCCAAACCACAAACATCCACTGCACTACACTCCAAACAAAAACACACAGGAAAAAGACATTATCATTTACAACGCCAAAAGCTCTAACTCTCGCAAATGTGAGACCTATTGTATTGCAAATGCTTGTTCACTTTTGCCAGGCCTATCCCGCACAGGAGATAACACTGGGCTTACCTTATTACATTCTATAAGCGTAATTTCCAATTAGGAAGAGATAAAACAAGGTACTTGGTGTTAAGAAAATTAGCTTCCTGTAATTTTTCATGAAAATGCTTGATGCTGGTTAGTAAGTTGGCGCAAAGCAGTTAAAAAAATATTGTTGCATGTAAATTGTTCGGTTAACCTTGTTATCAATCCCAGCTTTGTAATGTGGTGCCACAGATAACTGCCTTTCTTCCGTGTCACATGATCTTCCTTACTATACATATTTCTTAATAGCTACCAAAGGTGTGGGTTAACAGGAGGAAGGAATATAAAGAGGAAGTCAGAGACCAGGGATAACTGGGTGGTACATTGTCAATATCTGATACATGAAAAAGAGAAGAACTTCAAAACTGGACAAGGACAGGATGCAATACAGGGGAGGGTATACCAAAAAAGGAACAAAATATTTATATTTATCACACGTAATCAGTGGAAGTAAGGGATGCAATCTTATTGTAAGGCAACAATTATGTGGCCTAATTTTAGGATGTGCCGGTGGAACAGAAAGAAGCATAGTCACGCGTATATTATAGATAAAACTGTGGCCTGGTAAAACTGGCCTGTCATAGAATTTCAATTGAGTTTTACTATGTTGATTGGCTTCAAAATCAGAAAAGGTTAAAGCATTTCTACAGTAACAGTTCAACATACCTCAGAGTAGCCTGGGCTTGCTTTTGTGTAGTACAAATCTTTTTTTCCACATCAAAGGGACTACATGTCTTTTCAACTGAATAATTAACAACTGGAAAGCTGGTCAGTTGCAGATAAAATGGTCTGTAGTGTCTATATTGAGAAAAGAAATGCAAAAAAACCCAATTATATTTCACAAACGCTCGGAAGCTGACAGTTAGCATCATAATCATTCTAAAATCACTCTGACTTATAGACTCGTGTGCTCTGAACTGAGATTTCATAAGATAAATCAGAATTAAAGATTCAAGGCTTCCCAGGCAAAACACTGATGGCATGTGGGTTAATATCACAACTGTAAACTTTAGGTGAAAAACTACATTGTAATTTTGCATAGCACAGCTTTGTGACAAAGGAGAAAGTCAGTGGGTTAGTGGAACACACTTACTTACACCCCACTGTGACTTTCAGTTTTCACCAGTTTATTTTCCTTTTTTAAAAAGCTTTTACTGCTTTACTCGTATTAATTCTTTACAACATAATCTATTCACTGGATCTCCTTTAGCTACGGATCAGGAAGAGCTGTTTTTAAAGCATCTATATTTATGTTACGGGGTGTTGTATCATTTGTCCAATCAATCAAAAGACCTTAATTCTCCAAGACCCATCTCTTTTTTACTATTATGTATATTGAGTCTTAGTTCACTAACTGAAAAATCTCCACAATATTTAATTCCCCCCTTCTCTACTATCTGTAGCAATTTGGCGATTTTGCTTGAATTTCCATGGATACATCTGCTTGCGTACAATCAACATCCCCATCATCTCATTTGAGGGTGTCCTCTAACCCAATATGCCAGGGGATTTATGGATAGTGTAAATCGGAGTGGAAAGAGGTGGCACCTCAACCTAGCTTTCCTCTTTAGTTTGAAGAGCGATGAGAGGACCCCAATCACGGTTGCTGCTGCAGTGGTTTGAGTATATATGCATTTAACTAAATCTTGGAATGTAGGTCATAATCTTAAGTGATCAAGTACCAGAAAGAGTAAATCCCACTCAACAGAATCAAATGCTTTTTTTCAACACCCAGGGATTGGATGCACAGGGGTTCGTCGATCACATCTGCCCCTTGCGCAAAGATTCTGCCCTGTGAAGTGCATGGGGATGAAACCTGACTGGTCGGGAGGGGACACAGCCGTGACAACCCTAAGAAATCTGTTTGCTAGTGCATTTGCCAGCACCTTGGTCTTGAGCAGGGATATGGGGCAACAGGAGGAAAAGTCAGATTTTTTTTTTCATTCTTGGGTATGACCATTATAATGGTTTGCTGAAGCTTTGCCAGGAATTTCCCCTCCCTTCTTGCCTTTAAAAACATGTTCTGCATGAATTCCCCCAAATGAGTAAAGAGTTGTTTGAAAAATGCAGCCAGGATTAGTTTTAGAACTGAGACTTCTGAAATCTTTATATCTTTCTCTGAACTAGCTCTCATCTCAGTTGTTAAACTTAGAACACGCACTTCAACAAGAAAATCCCTTACCAGCTAGACCCTGTATAGTTTCTACTAATATTCAGCCAAGGGCCTTTGTAATGCACTCGTCAGTGGAGAACTCCCACCTAACATTGTGAAGTTCCTTTCCACCTATCTATTTTCTACTTTCCTGTTCCTTTACCAAGCTAGTAGCTTGTCAGCTTTATTTCAAGCTTCATAGAACTGCCTCAGCATAGAGCGGAAATGGGTCTTTGATGATGCATTAGCTCATATTGGTACTTTGTGCTTGAGGCAAAAGCCTGATCTCAAGCTGCATTACACTTCATGCCTCCAACTCGCCAAACTCTAATATGTTGCCTTCACTGCTGGATAGTCTTCAGGCTCTTTCTCCTTTAGCGTCACACATTGTATTTAATTTACAAATATCAGTTTTACCCTCAGATTTTGTTGTCATATGTTAAGGGAGAGTCTTCACATCTTGGCTGCCAAAGTCAAAGGTAAAGACCCACCCTTTAATGAACATCACAGTTACCAAAAAAGATGGTCTGTAGCTTCAACAGAGAAGATTGTCAGGGACCTGGAATGTGGATGCTGCTTGTTTCAAGGGGGTTATTTCTGCGCAAGCTTAATCCTCTTTCTATTTGCAAATGCTGCTACTATCTAGTAAAAAAAAAAAAAGGTAAGTAAGCAAACATTTTCTAGAGCGCGCAAACCCAAAGCGTCTTGGTGCGCTCAGAATCTCAAAACAACTTGTGAAGCAGAGATCGTACTTAGAAAAGGAGACAAAGAGTCAGGTCTTTAACAACTTCCTAAAGGGGGTTAGACTAGGTTGAGATCTTAAGGCTAGAGGCAGAGAGTTCCAAAGTTTGCTAGCTAAGAATGAGAAAGTACTGCCACCCCAGTTGACTTTCTTTATTTTTGGGATGACCACCAATTTCTAAATAGAAGATCTCAATTCTTGCAGAGGAGAGTACTACTTGAAAGTTTTTTTCAAGGTAAAGGGGCAAGTGGCAGAGAGCCTTAAACTTGACTGTCTCAGCTACTGGCAGTCAATTAAATTCCTGGGTCTTCTTTGTGATGGAACAGAACTTGGGCACCTTAAAATGATTGGAGCTTAACTGAGGTTGGTTGTTTATCCCTAAATACAGGGTACTACAATGATCTAGAAAGGATCAAAGCTACCACAACCAATTGTTGCAGCTCAAGAGAAATAAAAGGAAATACTTCTTAAATTTCTTCATTAAATAGAAGCAAGAGGATGTCATGCGATTCATCACTTCTAAAAACAGATTAAAAGAGCATTCCTAACGCTTGGAGTAAAGAATCCTTCCATGATTATAAATGGGGCATAGTGGAAAGACAATGGTGACTTTGCAGATGCTTAGTGACAAGTGTGTTTATACTTTCCAGCATAGTATAGTGCTCATGGGGCCAATGATCAATTTGAGTGTTAATTAAACTGTAGATCCATGGCTGGCTCATGAAACCAAGTGTGTGTGCATCAAAATTGTTTCTGAAGCCAGGTTCCAAATATCCATTTAACCGGTTGACTACACTATTAAATTACATATAGGTGACAAAAAAGTGTACCCACAGCCTCCTTATAATGACAGTAATTATCATGAGTAAAGTGTCACAAATGTCATGGAAAGCGCCAACTGATGTTAAAATACCATATGTAATGTTTATACAAGGTTTGTGCATATACTGGCGAGAATGTCTCACATAGGATTTGAGATGCTGCTTTGGCTCCATGCAGGGCAGGTTAGTCTGGGTCTGGCCTGTACCCAAACTGCTGTAGGTAGTCAACCTCCACTGTAAATGCCTAAAGCTGTGATTTGCTGTAGGGAATAGCCTTCGGCTGGGTCTACACACATCCTGCCCCAGAGGAGTGAGGAACGCTCCTTTGGTCAAACCAACTTTGACCCCAATCCCAGTTGCACACGGCCTTCTTCGGTATCTAAACAAAGGGGAGTGATGCGGGTGGCATTAGGAGGGTGAAGACATGAAGGTGTGGACATTTCAAGTACTATGCCCAGAACAAAATTGCGAAAATAACATGCTTCATAGGTCAAACATAAGTGCAGGGGTTGCCATTTAAAGTAATGTATTTGTCTGCTACTGAGTGAAGAAATCACAAATCTTTGTCACACAGCACTAAAAAAAACTAAATAAAAAACAAAGGAGAGAAAAGGTGTGGGGCAGAGAGAAAAAGACGAAAGGGAGAAGAGCAAAAGGCCTTGTGCAACTTAAGGCAAGGGCAGCTGGGGGTAGGGTGCAGGGGCTGGCCGCTAGCATAGGACTGCAGCCAAAGGCCATGTACAGGGGGCGGGGGTATGGGATCCACTGGAGTATTGAGTACAGGGCCTAGCCATAAGCCAAGCCCTGTGGCCATTCCCAGCTGTGCACACCAGAAGAACAAGCACAGTGGGGTTTGTCACCAACGGTATAGGGCATTGCTGTAGTTCAGTCGGCTGGTGATGAGGGCTTGTGTCATGGTGCGTCTCGTGTTTAGGGGTAGCCACTTGAAGATCTTAAATAGCATGCGCAGAATAAGGAAGCAGGTTGTCAGGAACTCTATTATTGATTTGTAGGAGAAGCAATAAAACTCAAAGGAATGTCAAATTAATGAAAATGCAGAAATACCAGCATTGGAAAAGGATTCACCATCATCTACAAAAGCGTTAAGGAAGTGCTTGCAGACTTTTCACACTCTTACTGGCAACGGCTCTTGGATTGAAGGTGAGCTGGGCATGTGCAGATGTCACAGTCAGCAATGTGCATGCTCAAGAGAAGAGCAGAGCTGTGTACTTCAACTGTCATTTGAGAGAGACCGGTATCCTGTTTAGTGTGGATATATATATATATATATATATATATATATTTACGAACAAAACTCCCTCCTCATAAACAAGGACACCAGACACTCCAAAGTACTGCAAAATGTTGATTTAATGGCACAAACGACGCGTTTCGGATTTCTCCTTCGTGGTGGTGGTGGTGGTGGTGTGTGGGTGTGTAACTCAAAGAAGAAGAAAACGGTGTAAATAGAGATTCTCTCAACTATTGAATACTCTAAATATGAAGAACTTTGAGTCTCTGCAAATTTGCAAAAAAGAAAGGAACTTTAACATTGAAGTCATCAAATTATTCATTTAAAACAAAGACAATTGAGTTCCTTATTTCAAGTGTTACTTCCAAGTAGACACTATAAGAGAGAGGCATTAGCATTATGAATCCTGGGTAAATAGCCTTTGAGTAATGTTTGGAATATAACCTATATTTAGTTATTGTTAACAAATAAATCCAAGGTGTTTGTGAAAGTTTTTTTCTTAAATACAGGTACATTGTAGAGTGCAATCAGATTTCGAAAAAATAATCACAGAAGAGCAGAACAGGAATCGAGAAAAGCGATTCACTACAAGGCAGTCTCTCTTGTCTCTCCACTTTCCCTTTCCTTCAACGCTGTAGCCATATGCGGACAAGTGTAAAAGTTTTGGGTATGGGCATTGGTGGAGGGGCATTGGGCTTTGCTTTAGCTCCTATGGAAGTTTTGTGCTGGCATCTTCTGACAGGCGGAGGAGACGGCATTGATCTGTTATGTCATGGTCATCCTGTTGTCCATGATGATTCAGAGGTTCTGGTGTGGTTGGAGGAAGTAAGTCCAGGTCCAAGATCTGATGGTTACCAGGAGTCGTTCCATGTGTTGCTGCTGTTGCCAAAGGTTAGTACTTTCGTCTTGTCTGTGTTCAGCTGCAGGCAGTCGTTCTTCATCCAGTCAGAGACATTTGTCATGCATCTGTGGAAGGTGGTTGTGGTGGTGGCGGGGTCGTCTGTGAGTGAGAGGATGAGTTGGATGGCGATATTGACCAGTGGGGTCATATATGCGTTGAAGAGCGTGGGACTAAGGGATGAGCCTTGTGTGATACGGCAGGTGATCTCCTTGGGTTCATAGGATAAAGGTTGGAGGTGGATCCTCTGGGTTCTTCCGGGGAGGATGGAGGTGGTCAATCTGAGTGCGTCCCCTTTCATGCCTGTTTGGTGGAGTTTTGCGATCGGTGTGTGAAGGGATATGGTGTCAAAGGCTGGCAAGAGGTTCGGATTTTGTCGGTGGCTGCCATCATGGTGGTTTCGGTGCTGTGATTGCTGCTGAAGCCGGAGTGGGAGGCGTCGAGAAGCTGGTACTGCTCCAGGTGTGTCATGAGTTGATCGTTGATGATCTTTACCTGTACTTTCGTTGGGAAAGGGAGCAGGGAGATTGGTCGACAGTTTTTGAGTTTGTTGGGGTTGGTGGAGGTTTTTTCGAGTAGTGGTCCGACGTCTGTGTCTTTCCAGGTGGATAATGTTGCGGTGGTGATAGAGGTGGCAAGTTCCTGACCAACGTTTTGTTTCCAAGGTTGAAGATGTGGTGCGGGCATGGATCTGTGGGAGTTTCTAAGTGGATAGATTTCATGTTGGAGGTGGGGTCCTGGGTAGAGAGGATGTTTCAGGTGGATAGTGTGTGGTTTGTGTTGGTTCCTGTGGAGGCGTACCTGTCAAGGAAGTCAATAGCCATGGTTTGGGGTTCGAAGTTTTGATATATGGTTGCAATCTTATGGAAAAAGTTAGAGAGATTGTCGCAAAGTGTGATATAGTTGGTGCTAGCATCCAGGTTGGAGAGTTCCTTAACGATGTCAAAAAGTTCCTTGGTGTTGTTGGCACTGGTTTCAATGAGTGCAGCAAGGGCTGTCTTCTTTGTTGCCCTAAGACAGAGGTGGTAGAGGTTTGAGGGAGGTCTCGAAGGCTGCCCTGTCGGAGTTTACCTTGCTGGTGTACCATCTCCTCTCCAATTGTTTGTTGTCTCGTTTTGCTGATCTGACTTTGTTTTGGGTGTAACAGCTGGCCTTTTTGGAGGGTTTTCTCTGGATGTTGCTCTTGATGGGGGACGATAGTGCCAGTGCAATTGGTGATCTAAGTGTTGAAGTTTTCCAATCCCGGTTGGAGGGGGTAGCAGGGTTGGAGGTGTAGAAAAGTGGGTTTCTGTTGCAGTAACTCCCCCACTTTTTGCCAGACTACTGATGCACTTTCACTTGATGTGCCCTGGGTCCCTGCCAATCAGGTCCCCAGGGCCTGTGTTTTTTCGCCAAAACTAACCCAATTGGCATCTCTTGCCACAGGTCAGCCCCTGGTAAATGGTACCACATGTACCCAGGGCACTGTGGCAAGGGAAGACTTCTAAGGGCTGCAGCACTTATTGTGCCACCCTTAGAGGCTCTGTACCTACCTACCTACCTACACCCTCCCCCCCCACACACACATACATACACCCTTTGCAGGCTGCGTGTTTTGGTGCAGATCAAAATGAAGAGTCAACATGGCACACACCTCTGTGTGCCAGGCCTACAACCCACTGCCCTGGCATAGATCAGTCACCCCTCTAGCTGGGTGCACTATACCAGTGGTGATGGTACAGGTGCATGAGCCCTGTACACCCCTGCAGTGTCTAAGTCCATGCTTAGACATTGTAAGTGCAGTGCTGCCATTAAGAGTATATGGTGCTGGGAGTTTGTCATTACGAACTCCACAGCACCATAATGGCTACAGTGAAAACTGAGGAGTTTGGTATCAAACTTCTCAGCACATTAAACCCACCCTGATGCCAGTGTGGGATTTAATGAGAAATGCACACAGAGGGCATCTTAGAGATGCCCCCTGAAAACTAATCCACCACTAGTGTCCAAGCTGAGTGACTGCTTTCAGCTGTCACCACCAGACATGTTTCTGGACCGAGATGTTTTCTGGTCGAGAGCCTGCTGCACTCTGGGGCCTGAAACAATGCACATCCTGGGACAAGGTGCCAAGCCTCCTCCCCCAGGATGGACAGGGTTTACTAAGGGGAATCTTTAAAGGCTTGCCGCCTTTGTGAGCTTCCCCGGGCCCAGGCCACTTGCTGCTTTCAGCAACTGGCCCCCACTGGTTCTGACACCCACTTTGGGCGGGTGAACCGGCGGGAAAAATAAATGAGGAAAAGTGGTGTGCCCACCTCTGCCAACTCCACCCCTCAGGTGGGGGGAGGCGAGGTGAAGCACAACTCCCAGTCACCACAATCTTGCAGATGGGGGATTCAGGCAACCAGGGACAGGCTCATGCCTCCCTCCCACTAGAGGGGGCAGGGATGTGGAATTCCTTTAGCCCGACACCCGGGACATATTGTTTGGAGTCAAGGTCAACAAGTTTCCATGTGTATTTTGTCCTAGGGACAAGTAGGCCCAACCCCCTACATCACAAACCCTTTGACTGCCAGTTTATAGTCCCACATGATGGATCAGGGAAAGCATTGCCTGCAGTTAAGGTAATATTTGTTTCCATGTTTTAACGCTGTTCAAACTTGTATTTATGGTTCATAAATGCAAAACCTTTATTATTTGGGTGAGCGATCTAAGTACATGTTGTAAGCTCAGGCTACTACTGACAGTGGTTATAGTACAAAAATGGGTGCACACGCTTTCATTGATTAGCACTATGAGGCTATGCATACTGCTCCCAGAATGCTCAATGATTAGATGCAAATATATGGAGACGCTTGAAAGCAAGATTGATTATACTACTGTAACACTTTAGGTAGCGTTTTTCTGCAGCCTCATTTAGTAAAATGTGTTGATGCATGCTAGTATTTCCCAAAAATATTCATAATGGAAAATCACTGTAACCAGTTTTAATAAGATTATGGGAAACAAAAATAAACAAGCATTGGTAAAGCCAATTGGTCTGAAATTGTTGGTCACTTTTGGTTTTATCAATGTGTGACTTGTTTTGGCATGTTTTTTGTAAACCCTTATTGGTGTGGGTGCTGCTGGGCCCTCATCATTATAACAAACATTGGAAAAAGCAAAAATTGTTTCGGTCTCAAAAAACACACATTGCCACAGTAGTTCCTGGCACTCAACAAAACGACTGTCAATTATGCTCCTTGTGAAAGAACAGAATGCTGTCATTCACAGTGAAGCTAGCCAACTGACAGAGAGAGACATTTTAATAAACACAACATGTCATGGTTAACGCCAGACCTAATTAGGGGGCCAATTATTAAGTAAAGTCTCAAAAGTGCACTTATGTCCTTGCATTGAGTGCAGATATACTACTTTCCTGAATTTAAAAGACTTTACAGAAGTAGGCCAAGAAATAGTACTCTTAGAAAATATTTGTGAACTGCATTTTAGCATGAACAAATATGCACGTGTAGATTTGCTCATGCGAAAATCGGAGTGTTTGCAAGTTTACTTTCCCTCCAACCACTTTTTTCCCAACCCAGGAAGAAGTTTTATGTCTGCCATTGTCAGGAGTAAATATCCAACCTTTCTCAGTATGGGAAAAGATTAGAGAAGAGTTGGTGAAAACCCTTAAAACATGCAAGTCAGTAGGTTTGCACAGACTCAAAAGGGAATTCCAACCCTAAAACTGTTGCTTAACTTCAGCGCCAGTTTGTAGATCTGCGAAAACGTGGCAACATAAGGGAATTGCTAATATTCATACCCTGCTATGGAAGGAGCCCTGGCATATTCAGAGAGGCTATTTCGGAGCTCTTATATAAGGGTATTGCTGCCATAATTTGTCACCGCATTACATGGCACAATAGGGACAAGTGGATTTTGTTACAGGACAAGTAGATTTATGAAGTAACCTACCCCATGGACAAGTAGATATTTTATTAAATTCCACACCCCAGAGGGGGGGCATAATAGGGGGAGTACCCACAACAGGGAAGGGACCCATTGGTCCCTGCCTTTTACCTACTTGTAACACCCCTAAATCTAGTATTTAGGGGCACCCCTGAACCTTGCATCCTCATACAAGAACCTGCAACAAGAAGAAGATGAAGAAGGACCGAACAGCCGTGTAACAGCTAACAAGAGGAAGACGCCCACTGACTTGGCCCGAGCCCTACCGGCCTGTCTTCCCCTCGAACCTGCTCCTGCAAAATCCCGGTGTGTCCTGCAGCCAGCAACCTCGAAAACCCCGGAGGACCTGCCTGCCTTCAACTACAAAGACTCTGTCTTCCGTGAACACTGGATTTGTTCCTCTGTAACCTCAGGCTCCGGCCGGACACTGAGGATCCGCCCCACTCTGCACCCACCGTCCACGGCCCGAGTGGGCAAACACCACGAGGAGGTCACCCCGGCGATCCTGACCCAAGATTCGGCGACCACTGACCTGCCTCAAGCCGACGCCTGCAGCCTAAATCCAGAAGGCCCCCCTAACCGCGACAAGCAGCTGGTAAGAAGATCCGACCCCAAAAGGCACCCCTGCAACCGACGCCCCACTGCCTTGTGTGCCCAAACCAACAGTACCTAGCCAACCCCTAACATCCCAACTTACCGCTCTAAGTGGTGGCCGTACCCAGAAGACCTTCGTCTCTGAGCCTGCAGTGCCTTTGCAAACCGGAGGTTCCCCATTGAAACCAACAGGACGCCCGATTTGAAACAGCACCCTGCACCCAGCCGCCCTAGTGCTAACTTGTTTCCTCATTTGTTTTGAGCTAAAGTCCAGGAATTTTGCTCCCACAATCCAGTGGCCTGCTTGCCAGCAGCCCGCAACCAGAGATCCCCTTTCCTCCATTGGTTACCATTTGGCCTCAGCCCTCTGCACCCGGCCGCCCTAGAGCCGCTGAGGGTGTAAAGAGTGCATACTTGACCCTGGTTCTAACCCCAGAAGCTCAACTCTAAAAACCGATTACTTACCCGGTAACCGTTAACTTCATTTCCCTCCATAGGAACCTACTGACTGTTTTGACCTGAAAAATGTTCTAAGTGTGGAGTTGATTTGTATGGAAACCTGAAAAATAACAGATGTGCAAAACTGACTTCACTTACCTTTTCTCTAGGAAATGTCCCAGTGTGATAGCTAGGCATATCACACTGAGTAGAAAAAGTTATCTAAAAAGTAATCTCAAAAGTAACGTTAAAGTAACTTACCTGTAATTTTCATTGCAAAGTTGATACAAAGTATATGTGCAGCATTTCACAGAATGGCATTACCAGTAATTCAAACTGTAACTATTTCAAAGTACATTTACAGTTGCATTTCAAACTGTATATTTACTGCAAAGTATTTACCAACTTACCTTTGCCAGGCTTGCTTGGTTCTAGAAAATGAATATTTTTATACAAAAACAATTGGTCTGTGAAGTTCAGTCTTTGGAGTGTGTGAATTCATTTGCTGACTGATTGTGTACAACAAATGCTTAACACTGTCCTCTGATACTGCCTTACTGCTCGACCACACTATCACAAATAGAGAGTGAGGTGCTATCTAACTTTACCTCTGCCTACCTTTGGGGTTCCACTGGACTCTGTGCACACTGTACCTCACTTTGGTATAGTATATACAGAGCCAGCTTCCTACAGGAAGTATTGAGGGTGTTCACCCAGCTGGTTTCTGAGATTTTGTTCCATCTCTAGTGGGGGCGCTAATCATCTTGGGGGTGGCAGTGCAGGGGCTGGAGATGCTAAAGCAGACGATGGAGCGATCGGTCCATGTGGGTTCTGTGACATGGCTATATTTGAAGCGGTGGCTGGAGGTGAAAATTGGGTCCAGAGTGTGTCCTGTGGTATGTGTAGGGTTGTGGACGATCTGGGCCAATCCCAGGCTGCTCATACTGTAGAGGAGGCGTGTGATGTTTTTAGGTCTCGCGCCTAGTGATGCAGTGAGAGTCCTTTTGTCCCGGGGTTTCAAAACGGAGCCTGGAATCGCACACGCTCCCAAAGACGGCACGCAATAGGCCAAAGGCGGACGCATTACTCCGCCCATGGCCTATTGGTGTCTATTACGCGCATTACTGACATGTGTTTTCAATTATCGTGCCCAGACACCGGCGCGATAATTGAAAACATATTTCGCGATGTGGCGCGCGCGCACCACTCGTTTGTTTTTCAATAGCGATCGCTTTCACTGCTGCTTGTTTAGTGAGCGACAGGGCGGCTACGTCGTGGGGCACAGATACTATGAGAGTGGAACCGAGAACAATATTTTTATAGGGAGCTGTAAGATGAGAGACAGCCGCCAGGGATCACAATCAAGGAGGAAGTCTCGATGCCACTGCGTTGAGAGCACTGAATGCACTGAGGTCTTGAAATAACCGTTCTGTATCTCTACCTGTTTCTCGATCAGTATTAAACATGCTCACAGCGGGTGCTAGGGCCCCTTGCTTTATTAAGGTTGAAATACAGGTTGGATTCCCGCGTCTGCCTCGGGGTTTAATGCCTAATGAGCACTCGATAATTGAAGGGAATTTATTCCTAGGACTCACTAAATATTCTTTGCATTTCCCCAGCATGAAACAGAAGGCGCTCGAGCAAGCATGCCAGAAATTTTTTGGGTTACATTACTTGTGCTTTCGTCATCATCAGTGGGGTCAGTGGTGTCACGTAAGCAAGCTAGAATGTAATTTTCATTATTTTTGGCACATTCGGAGAGACGTGCATGTTGATCCGCAGGAGGACGCAGGGCTGTGGTAATGGGATCAGTGATATGGTTGGGAAGCTTAGTTCGTCCAGTCAGGAGCTTGAGATCTAAGGATAAAGCCTTACTCACCGCCCCCCATCCGACTGACAAGATCTGAAGGCGACCCTTCTCTTACCTGGCCCCTTCCTGCTGGAAGAGTCGCCTTATATCCGCACCTGTACAGATCACGCCAAATTCAGGACAAGACAGTTCTATTTTAACTTAGAGTACTGACTTGCCTACGTTTACCAACAGCACGAGATACACCTTCGGGGGTGATGTGTGCACTATGCTAAATTAAATTAACACAACATAACACAATATTTGAAATGCAGACTGCAGCAACAGAGAAGCCCGAGAGAGGTAGTGAAGAGAATCCAGAGGTATACCGAGGTGAGTTAGAGTCTGTCATGGACCCGACAGTAAACTGAAGTCATATGGTGACAGTCTCTAATGCCCTACACAGGCCAGCTGGCGCCTCCCACAATTCCAGGCGGCTGGGAGGAAAGCGGGTTAAAATGTGGGTAGGATGAAAACAGGGAAAGTGGAGAGATTGTTCTATCCAGCAGTTGTTACGGTGGTATGATTGGCGGCCTGGGTGAGGCTTCGGGGTGCCGGCCCTTCAGGTTGCTGCCTTCAGTGTTGCCAAATTTTCTGTTTTCAGGCCGGGTGGAACACTAACAAGCAACACAACTGAATAGGAGATGGCACCACTAAAAGGCTTACATCGTAGTTTTACCAGTTGATGACTTTGATATGCGGCTTGTTACTTGCCGCTGGATGTATTTGACTGTACTGTATTAGGCACCTTTTATGATTTCACCTGTTACGGCATTGCAAATCAGATGGCCAACTAGTGTGGACTTGGAACACCTTGGGAAATCCAAAAATAAGTTTAGAATATGTGTGAGGAGATTTACGCTTCAACGGAAGAATGTTGTTCGATTCTTAAGTGGTGATTTCTTAGGTGACTGACTACAGCTCTCATTAACAATGAACCGGAATAGTGGCCCCTCTATTAAAAAATTAATTTTAAAAAAACAACAAAAAAAGCACTTAACTTTAGTTTGTTTTGGTCACAGGCTATCGAAAAAATAACACTCAATGTGCATCTAGAATCTGATGACCAATTCTTTGCAGTTTATCCTCCAAAGTGTCAAACATACTTATTGCCCTCAAACCGTGTCTCTGGTAGAATGAAACGTGATGTTGTAATGCTAAGGATGTGGCCGCTATGGTCTGTACAAAGAGTTCTTAATTTCTAAGCACTTCAAAGAAAAGAACGTTCGGTGAAATATAAGTGCAAGATTACTCCGGGCTATTGCCACGCCCCCTTGGCTGCACAAACCCTTTATGAGCTTTTACATTGATTAACTGTCTTAGTTACCGTCACTGCCGCCGGCATTGACAAAGTACGAATTGAGTTCGATGAAAAATATTATACTGATAATGTAGGCTGTTTTTTTAAAGTGTGTGTATATATATATATATATATATTTTTTTTTACTCTGTCCAAATATTCTCTTCTTTAATTGCACTTAATCTGGAACACACGCAGTACAAATAGAGCAAGTGTTATTGTCATGGAGGAATGCCCTACCAGGCTGAACATAAACGTTAATTTATATCAAACTGTATAATGATCATCTTAATTTTGCTGAATATGCCCCACACATAATTTTAGGTCTTGCAGATGCAGGTTACCATTGGTATTAGTCTTAACAACAATGCTTTCTGCTTGCCTATTGCCCAAAAATATGATGTGCTTTTTAGAACGCGTCTACCCTGACGAGACCATGCTCCGTGCTAGCATAAAATACACAAATTCCTAAAAATATGCTTCCAAAAATATTGTAAATATAAGTGAGTGAATGGTAACAGTACAGCTTAGAGTCGTAGAAAGTAATATGAATATACTTTATCTATACATATATTGAATATATATATATTTTGTGCAATTTTGTGAGCACAGTTTTTTGTGACGTTGTCTTATTTTGTACATTTTAAAATGGTTTTAGCGTATTCACCGAACAAATGTAATTAAAACGAAATGTGTGAGAGTACTTTGTGGCCAGTATGCACTTGTCCGTGAGCAAGGCTTACTGCAAATAATTTATGCGTAAATAACACTCAAGATTAAAAATAGCACATTTCCTGAAAGAAAAAGCTTTGCAGGTCATGCAAAATAATCTTCAAAATTTCCTTATGTACTAATAAGGTTCTATGGAATTATTTGGGGCAGACTAAAGAAAATGCTGAAAGATAGTGAGTTCTAATAATATTGTACTGTCATTTGATCAACCTGACTCTTTTTATTTGGGAT
Organism: Triturus cristatus; assembly: GCF_964204655.1. Classification (NCBI taxonomy): domain Eukaryota; kingdom Metazoa; phylum Chordata; class Amphibia; order Caudata; family Salamandridae; genus Triturus; species Triturus cristatus. The sequence continues at coordinate 311,544,921 of NC_140593.1, read as the reverse complement.
TTATAAGATGCTACATGTCGCTTGTTTTATTTGTTGTCTCGATGGCCTACTTCGTAATCACATCTTTAGTTTACCAAATACGTACTCCCATTGTCCTGTCATCTTTGTGTGCATTTTGTGCCATAGTAGCATACTTAGGTCTCGCATTACTAAAAATTTGAGCTATTGGTGTTGCATTATTATTTGCAACACCAAAAGCTCAAACTTTTACTAATGCGAGACCTATTGCATTGCAAATGTTTGTTGTTGTTGGGGTCGTCAATGTGGAAATTTAGGTCACTAAGGAAGATGTAGTCCTTGAAGTCTAAGGCTAGGGGCACAATGAAGTCTGTGATGTTTTGTAGAAGCTGCAGCTCAGGCCTGGGGGGTCAGTATGAGAGGGTGCCTCTGATGGTTGTCTTGTTGTTCTTGTGGAACTTGTAGTTGAGATGTTCCATGGGGGTGGTGGTGCACTGTACGATCGTTTTGAGGATGGTAGCTGTTCCTCCTTCCAGCTTGTTGGTGCGGTCCTGGTGAGTGAATTTATATTCGACAGGGATCGCTGTTGCAATGTCTGGGGCGGATGTGGGGTTGAGCCAGGTCTGTGAGGAAGACTGTCGGAGGCGAGGGGGGCGATGAGGTCCCATTATTTAGTGGAATGGTTACATAGTGAGCTTGTGTTGAGAAGGGCGCATGCAAGTTGACGTTTTTGTTCAGCTGGTATCTGTGGTGTGTTCAGGGTGGGGCTGGTGTGTGTGCAGTGGCAGTGGTTGCAGGTGAAAAGTCCTACTGTGGAGAATGGGTCGGCGCAGTGGAAGGGTTTGTTGCGGCGCACAGGGTTGAGGATGTAGAGCCTATTGATTGTGTATCCTCAGGGGTGGGAGCGGCCTGCATTATGTAGGTCGTGGCGTGAGCTGGAAGAATGATGAGGGGGAAAACCCAGTTGCGAAAACCAATGCAGCAGCGTTGTCACTAGATCAGTCTGGAACAAGAAGAAACTGGAGGCAACAGGCAAGTGGCAAGTTAGGTGTCCAACTTTTTGCCTTCACTCCTGTTTTTCAGAATTCATTTTTTCTGGCGTTAAGACTGCTAATCAGTGCTTTGGTCACTCGCTAAAAAAAAGGTAAAAGTAGCCTTCAAATGATTGCCACATTTCATATACTTATAAGTACCTAGTAAATGGTACTACAAGCACACAGGGACTGCAGTACTCATTGTGCTACCCGCTAAACGAATAGTTTCTTACCTGTCGGTGTAGTTTTGCAGCTTGAAGATCTTTCTGGATTCACTATGCTGTGCATTATTCCGCGATCTGGTGGTTGGGTCTGGATTCGTAGTCTTTCTTTTTTTTTGTAGCCCAGGTGGGCGTCGACGTCCCACCATTTGGTGCACCTCTCGTGACGTCGTCGTGCTTCCTGCGGAAGTCCCACCTTTGGGACGCCATCTTGGGGTTCTTTTTTCCTCTCGTTTTTTTTTTTTTTTAACCCTAGGCGAATAATTAAATTATATGTCCACTTTTCTGTAGTATTTCATTCCTTCTGTACTTCTCTGTTTTTCCCCCTCTTCCTCCAGCCTCATCTTCCTGGCGGAGGTGGGTGGGTTCGCTAGTGAATCCAGAAAGATCTTCAAGCTGCAAAACTACACCGACAGGTAAGAAACTATTCGTTTTGCAGCGTGAATCTTTCTGGATTCACTATGCTGTGCATAGACTTTGTAGCGGTTTGTTATCTTTGTGGCGGCTGGGTGGTAGATGAGCGTTGGTCGTTGAATATGTGTTGAAGCACCTTCTGTCCTACTTGTGCTTCTTTGTTCATCTGTATGTCCACGCAGTAGTGCTTGGTGAACGTGTGCACCGAAGCCCATGTTGCCGCCAGGCATATGTCCTGAATGGGCATGTTTGCCAGAAAGGCAATGGTTTCCCCCTTCTTCCTTGTGGAGTGAGCTTGAGGCCCCTCCGTTAGCTCCTGTCCTGCCTGTTTGTGGCAAAACTGTATAGTTAGTGCAATCCATCTAGCAATGGTGCCCTTTGTCACAGGTCTCCCCATGAAACTCGATGCAAAGTACAAAAAGAGCTGCTGAGTTTTTCTGTGCTCCTTGGTCCTCTCAATGTAGTGCATCACCGCTCTCCTAGCGTCTAGAGTGTGTAGAGCCTTTTCTGCGTTCGAAGTTGGGTTTTGAAAGAAACTCTGTATCTGAATACTCTGGTTCATATGGAACGCCGACACGACTTTAGGCATGAAGTGTGGGTCCGTTCTCAGGACAACACTATCCTTGTGTATCTGTATGTAGGGCTCTTGTAGCGTTAGTGCTTGCAGTTCGCTCACCCTGCGTAGCGAGGTTATGGCTACTAGAAATGCCGTTTTCATAGTCAACATTTGCATTGAGGCCTTGTGTATGGGTTCAAACGGTGCCTTCATAAGCTCCGTCAGGACCACGTTGAGGTTCCATGCCGGCGGCGGCAACCTTTTAGGTGGCGCGATTCTTTTCGCTCCTTCCATGAATCTCCTTACTACCTGCGACGTAAAGAAACTTCCACCCTTCTCCCCTCTTGTGTAGGCTACTATCGCCGCTAGGCGTACCCTTAGGGAGGTCGAGCATAGGTTACTTTTCAGAAGGTGCGTGAGGTATCTCAGCACTGTTGTGTCCTTAGTCATTTTATTTTGCAGCCCATTTTTCCTACACCATCGACTTTTTTGCCTACACGGAGCACGGACCCTGTGACTTTGACCATATTACACGACTAAGGCCAACGTACCTTGTTTTCCCTACATTTCACAAAATACTGAAGTCTTATCAATATTGAGATTTTAGACATCTGACTACATAATTACAAAAGAAAAAATGGGAAAACTTTAATTTGTGTGGATTTTTAAATTATTATTTGCAAGCCTTGAAGAAGTCCCGTGGGGACGAAACGCGTCGGCTATGAACTGGCTATGAATTGTACGCTGTATTTTAAATCAAAAATCTGAATTATCAAATAAAGAAAAATTCATCTTCAAGACTTCGAAGTTTATCGTGAATCTTTGGGGATACACTACATATCTGTCTGTTTATTGAATGTGACGAACAATTTTGTCCATTATATTTGTACTCAAGTTGTGTGCTGAGCCACCTCTGTCTTGTGCATTTTTCCTACACCATATTGTAAATCTTTTCCATTTCGCACTATAGCATTTGCGTGTAGTTGGTCTCCTTGCCTCTCGCATAGTGCTTGGAGGCAATCTAAGGTCCTCAAACTAAGTCTTCGGGAGCCATGCCGCCAGGCTGAGGCTCTCTGGTTCTGGATGTAGAACCTCTCCGTTCTGCATGGAGAGCAGGTCCTTTCTTCTTGTGAATCTGTGAGGATTCCCTTGAGCCATTTCTAGAATTTGGGAGAACCAAGTCTGCCTTGCCCACTGTGGTGCCACCAGGATCAGTGTCATGTTGCTGGTTCTGCATTTCTCGAGCACCCTGTGTAACAGTGGTATCGGCGGAAAAGCGTAGGCAAATGTCCTTGACCAGCTTATCCATAGGGCATTCTCTTGGGATTGCTGATCTGGTTGCCTGGACGCGAAGCTTCGGCATTTTGCATTCTGGCGTGTTGCAAACAGGTCTATTGTGGGAGTTCCCCATTTCTGGAAAAGCTTCTGCGTTTCGTGCCCATTGAGCTCCCATTCGTGTGAAGCCGAGGTCTGCCTGCTTAGCCAGTCTGCCTCCACATTGTCCTTCCCTGGTAGGTGAATTGCCAGCAGGTCTATCTTGAGAGGTATGGCCCATCTCCAATTCTCCTGTGCCAGAGTGGAAAGGCGGAACGACTGTGTCCCACCCTGTTTGTTGATATAAAACATGGTTGTGGTGTTGTCCGTTTGAATCAACACTCTCTGGTTGTACAGGTGCTTCTGGAATGCCTTCAGGGCTAGCAGGACAGTCTTCAATTCCAGGTAATTGATATGTCTGACCGAATCTGCCGGAGCCCACAGACCCCTCACTCTGAGTTTGTCCATGTGTGCTCCCCATCCCTTTTGAGATGCGTCCGTGGTGATGATCACAGTTGGGCTTGGTGGTGCCAGGCTTTTCCCTGTAGTTATGTTGTCCCTGTTCCACCAAGTTATCTCTTCCTGCACTGCGTGCGTAACAACCACTAGATCTACCCAACTTCCGCTTGCCTGTGACCATTGCTGTTGTAGCCATTCTTGGAATGGTCTCATGTGAAGTCGTACATTTGGGACCAGGTGGATACATGACGCCATCATCCCCATGATCTTGCTCACTGTTCTCACTGTCAGAACTCGCCCCTTCTGGTAGAGGCTCGTCTCCTTCAGTAGGGCTGCTGCTCTCCTGTCGCTGGGCATGACCGTTCTGTTTATGGTGTTGATTTTTGCTCCCAGGAAAATCTTCACCTGTTCTGGCTTCATTGATGACTTCCCCCAGTGTATAGAGAACCCCAGGTTCGTCAGTGTCTTTGTCACCTGTGCTGCGTGTTTCTCGCACTTCTTGTGGGTGTTTGCTTTGATCAGCCAGTCGTCTAGCTAAGGGTACACATGAATTCCCTTCCTTCGTAGGTATGCTGCGACTGCCGACAGGCATTTCGTGAATACCCTTGGTGCTGATTTTAGCCCGAAGGCCAGGGTCGTGAATTGGTAATGATCCTGGTTGATGCTGAATCTTAAAAGTCTTTTGTGCCTTCTGTTTATTGGGATGTGCAGGTAGGCATCTTTGAGATCCACGGTGGACATGAAGTCTCCGTCACTTATTTGGGGCAGCACCTCCTGCAGTGATGTCATTTTGAACTTTTGTGTTCTGATGTATTTGTTTAGGTATCGCAGATCCAGGATGGGTCTGAGATTTCCGTCTACTTTTGGTACCACGAAGTAGTTCGAGTAGACCCCTTTGTTCCTTTCCTTGTAAGGCACTGGCTCGATGGCTCTCTTTTCGAGCAGCTTCTGTGTTTCCTCTCTGAGTTGAGCAAGCTCCTGACCTGAGCGTTGCCTTCTTTTTGGTTTTCTGTTTGGAGGCGTCCCCTCCAAATCCACGCAGTAACCGTGTTGTATGACGTTCAGTATCCACTTGTCCGTGGTTATACGTTGCCATTCCTGTAGGTAGAGGCCCAGTCTTCCGCCTACCGGTGTTGGATGCTCGTAGGCGATCGGGTCTCTCCCCCCCCCCTCGTTTTTGCATTGCGCCTCACCCCTGGGGGTATGTTGGGGGTGAGCGTCCCCATGCGTGCCGAGTCACTTAGATGAGGGTTGGTCACCCCCTCGTCTCCTTTGGCCACGTCCGTTTCCCCTCCCGCGAAAGAACTGGCCCCGAGGTTGGTACTGCCAGTTCTGTTTTTGCTGACTTTGCTGGCCGTGACTTTCACCCTGCTTTCCTTGCTGGAACGTCTGGTGCGACGCTCCCTGCTGGTTACCCCCTCTACCGTAGGGTCTCCTAGTTGGAGTGCCTCTTCTCATCCCCCTGAACTGTAGGGCCCCCATGGACCTTGCCGTCTCGTTCTCTTTCTTCAGCTGGGTGAGCTTTTCGTCCACTGTCGCCCCGAATAGTGTTTCCCCGTTGAAAGGGGTGTTTAATATGTTGCTCTGCACCTCCTGTTTGAATCCAGAGATTCTCAGCCAGGCCTGTCTTCGTTCGGTGATCCCTATGGCCATTAGTCTACTTGAAGTTTCCGCCCCGTCCAATGCAGTCTTAATGCATGAGTTGGCTATGTTTTTACCTTTTTCCACAAGGTGGGAGGCTCTTTGGCGGTACTCTTCAGGGAGGTGTTTGACTAATTCCCCCATCTCGTCCCAGTGCTGGTACTGGTGTCGATTGAGAAGCGCATTGGAGTTCGCCATGCGCCAGTGCATTGCAGCGTTCCTTTCGACCTTCCTTCCAGTGAGGTCCATTCTCCTGCTTTCCTTTTCGGGGGGTGGCCCCGAGGTCGCTGGCACGTTGGCCCTTCTCCTGGCCGTGGAAGTGATGGAGTCGGCAGTGACCGCTCCCATGATGCAAGGCGGGTCCAGGGAGGAGTGCTTGTACTTCTTCTCCGTCCTGGGCGTGATGGACCGGCATGTTGCTGGTTCCTTAAAGGCCTCCTTCCCCTGGTTCATTACGCTTTGGAGCATGGGAAGGAACTGGCTCCTCGTCTGAATGGGGAGCAGAGTCTTGAGAAGGAAATCAGCTTTCGGCTTCTCCTCGTCCAGTTTTACCCCAAAGGCTGCTGCAGCCCTCCTGACTACCATATTGTACACCCCGATGTCGTCGGGCGGCGAAGGCCTCGAAGGATACGTGTCCACGGGCTCATCGGGATTTTCGGCGTCGATGTCTTGCCACTCCAGCTCATGAGTGGTTGATGGTGCCGAGCCGTAGAACGACTGCTGGTCGCCTTCCTCGTCTTCGCCTCCATAGTAGGTGCCTTCTTCCTCCTCCTCAGGATCTATCGGCAGCCCATCGGCGTAGAATTCGTCCTGTTCCTCGATCTCGACGACGTCTGGAATTCTGAATTGTTTCAATTTGGCGTCGAACTCCTTCCTCCGAAGGATGCTCTCCATCTCCGCCTCGAGCCTTCTCTTCTTCTCCTCGGAGAAGCTCTCGACGGCGACTGCGGCTCTTTTCGACGGAGCTTGCGTCGACGCTGGCTTGTCTTTCTGCGTCGAACGCCCCGTTTCGTGGGCTGTTGTCGACGAACTCTGCCTTTCGGCGTCCTTCGGTACCAGGGAGTCCTTCTCGCAGGATCCGCTCGGCCTTTTGTCCATGGATCCACCCTTGGTCGTCGAAATTTTCGGCGCCGGTGCTCCTTTTGAGGACTTTGACTCAGATTTTCGAGAGTCGGTCTCGGGTTCGAGGCCCTTTCAGGGGTTTTGAACTCGACGATTCTCTTACCTCGTCAGGCGTTTTCGTATCGGTCTCTGCGACCGTGAAGACGTCGGGTCCTTCGGCGATGTTGTCCTCATCGTCGGTGGAGAGGCCCAGATCGTAAAGCGACGGGGCCTTACCTTTGCCTTCCATGCTGAAGTTCGCTCTGGTCTGGCGTTCTCTCACCCGGAGCGTCTTCGGCGCGAAAGCTGAACAGGCGTTGCAGTCCTTGCTCGGGTGGTCGATCGGTAGGCAAAGGTTGCAGACCGGATGCTGGTCCTTCTGCGCGAACTTGTGGTGGCAGTTAGGGCAGAATTTGAATGGTGTCTTGTCCATTGTGCTCAGAGCCTCTGAGTGCGCATCTTCGAAGGGCGTCGAAGAAAATTCCTGGGAAATTCTTCCTTCTTCGCGTCCCAGATGTAAGTTATTCCTCTCTGTGATCTCAGTAGTTCTTTCTCCCCGAAACTCGCGTTTTCTCCTTCTTCCTTCGGTTGAAATCCTGGAGCTTCTCGATGACGATCCAGACCCAACGGCGGAAAAAAGAATCTGAAGATGGCGCCCCAAAGGTGGGACCCAACCACCAGATCGCGGAATAATGCACAGCATAGTGAATCCAGAAAGATTCACGCTGCAAAAGTAGACTTTCAAACAAGTCTCAGGCCTGCCATTGCAGACTGTGTGAAGTTTTAAACTGCCATTTTCACCTGGTAAAATAAATCTTTTGTAATCATAGGTGGTAGAATGGGTATTGTTAGACCTGTCAGCCCTTTGGGTGGTCCCTCCTCATCATTATTTATTTTGTCCCACTTTTGCCTCAAACCCTGTTAGAATTTTTCCTTTTTGGGAACCACCAGACTTTTTAGTGTTGCTGCAGATTCAGGGAGCCATTTTATCTACCCCTGGAACTTCTGTCTGAGGGCCTGGAGCACAAAATGGTGGCCACCTGTGACATCACCAGCACCCTCTGGAACCTACTAGAACCTTCTGCAACATTCTGGAGCCCTGTGACAGTTGGAGGCGGTTTAGAATGTTGGGAAGCTAAGACAGAGTTGGCAGTTGGAGTTGGCAGTTGGCACCTGACTGGTGAAGAGAGAGGACAGAGATTCAGAAGGAGGAAGGAGTGAGGCAGCAGGGGTGGAAACTTGTGCCTGGAGTGGGGTCCAGAAACCCACCCTTGATACTAGTCCCTGCTGACTGAGCCCAGCCTGGAGCCCTGTGTGGGAGAAAGCAAGAAAAACCATCTTAAGGACCTGGACAGCCGGAACAGGCCTTAAAAGTAAAGAACAGCAAGTTCCTGACCTGGTTACTGGTAACTTCCTGAAGTCCGACGTCGAGAAGCCTGGAGACCTGGAGCCCGAGGTGGAGAAGCGGCGCTGACTGGAAAGCAGACGTCGTACCCGGAGCCGCCAGAGGTCGAGAGAGGGCGCCGACGGAGGTCGTGGAGACACCAGAGGTCGAGGAGGAAGTCACCTGAGGTCGAGTGTGCGGCGTCGACGGGGGAGTGAAGTCCATCTTCCGGAGTCGCCGGAGACCGAGGTGAAGCGTGCCGGAGGTCGGGAGTGGAGATCGCACTCCGGAGTCGCCGGAACCTGAAGAGAATCGTGCCGGAGGTCGGGAGTGGAGATCGCACTCCGGAGCTGCCGGAAGTCGACATCGAGCCAAGACCGCCCGACGTCATCGAACCGGAGCCGACATCGAACCGAGGCCGCCGACATCGAACCGGAGCCGACATCGAACCGAGGCCGCCGACATCGAACCGGAACCGCCTCACGGCGTCGACACGACTTCAGCGGCGTCGGAACTTCATAAGAAGGGCAGTAAGTGGAATAGAGGGCGCCTAAGGCCCTGTGGAGCCCTAAGAGACCATCCTAGGGGCTAGAGAGGTGCTGGAACCAGCTTGATAGTGCCAGGGGTGAGCTGAGACTTATACAGAGGGGTTGTGTAGTGTGGGAGAGCCAGATCTCTAGATTCCCCCTTGATCTACCTCAGTTTAGGCCTCAGCCTTGTCCAAGCCAAGTAGTACACCCCTGAGGTCATCCAAAACTCTACAAGCTGGGATTGGGCCAAATCATCCCATAGTACCTCAGGAATGTGAACTGATTTTCAAGTGTCACTGTTGGCTTTTATTATTTATTGAGAGCACTGTATTTATTGTATTCATCCTATTTATTGCCTCACAGTATTTATTGTTTCACAGTATTTATTGTCGCACAGTATTTATTGTCTCGCAGTATTTATTGCCTCATAATATTTAATTGCCTTTTATGTAATGCACATCTATTTATTCACTGATTATTTATGATCTGAGCTTATTTATTTGACCTACCCTTTCCACAGGAAAAGCCTTGTGTACTGTGATTGTATTATTATTTATTTAATCAGCAACTAAGAGAAAACAAGATAAACACAGATATATTTTCAGTATAATTTTTAAGGTGTAGTGTCGTTTTTGGAACGGATGCACGCATGGTTATTGTGTGGGTATGACGTATGCTTAGCACGGTGCCTGACCCCTGACCACTCGAGCCAAGCTACCACAGTGTATGTCTGGGAGAACACCACCACCCTTCCGGTGTGGGAGTGTTTTTCTAACAGGTATTGATACAACATAGATGATGCTATTCGAACAATCAAGGATTTCATCTTGGAGATACCTCATTTCTGCTTGTATCACAGTTATTTTGTATGGAAGGACACATTCTATTTATAGAATTGTGGCACATCAATAGGCTTTTCTGGAGCCCCAAGCTATGCAAACATCTTCATGGCTACATTTGAGAACAAATTCATCTTTGACTGCAAGCCCTGGCAGGAAAACCTAATCCCCTACTTGAGATACATTGATGACATTTTCCTAATATGGAAGGGTCCGAGAACACTTTTGAGACGAGACGAGACCAGACAGACACACATATCCAAGAATACAGTTCACACACACACAATCAGTAATCTCAGTATCACATATCTGGATATTCATCTTGAATAATATCTTGCAGGTTTGTCTACAAAGGTTTTCAGCAAACCGACAGACAGGAACACTACACTGTAGTAGCTTTCATCCTCCATCATTCATAAAGTTCTTTCCCTAAGGGAGACGTTTTTGCCTTTGCCAAATAGACCTGAAGACAAATTGGAAATGGCCTGTTTTTTAGTATCATTCACGGTTTCAGAGGTACCTGCAACACTTTATGATCACACCATGGTATTAACTATTTCACATATTTTACTGTCAGGGTAACGCCTGTTTACATATTGAGTTTTGGTTCATCAACCATGTCACTTTGTTACCCATGAAATGTTACGAGTACCATTGTTGAGTCACACTAATGATGTGTCATATTATGCAACTATTCATTTCACCAACAAACATGTTGTAGCCCCACTGGGTTTTACCACAACTATGCATTTGATTAGTTAACACAATGTGACCAGACATATAGCCGGGGCAAATCACAAATTTCTTTCTAGTGTGTTTCTACTTTAAGATATAGGTGATCGCATTCCTAAAAACCCACTGCTGCGTTTTTTCCCCTTCTTTTTCACACACGATCGAGTCTCGGTGTGTCTGTTGTCTAGGTCTATCTTTTTTACGTCAATGGCACGTAACTCAGCCTTCCTAATAATTACCTTGTTCAAAAAGTCACTGTGAATTTACTGCCCTTGCAGCACCTCACACTCGCCAGTCCTGTTTTTCCAAGTAAACGTCAACTCGTGGTTCTAGATTCACTAGTAGCTAACCATCTCTTAATATTGATTTGTGGTTTAACTGCGGCTTTTTTTTTTGCCAGACTTTTCTCTTGAACTTGGCGATTGTGTGAGTTTGTCTCATAAGCTGCCCTTGGGCAGGTCGAGCCACTTCCAGTTGACCGCCACTTCAGGTGTTTTATCTATTTGCATCACACTGTGTTGGGTTTGGGCAAGTAATATTCTATTCAGTTATTGAATCTTATAGCTAGCTTTTGTTTCCTAAGGACCGCCACCAGTTGTACATCAACTACGTTGGCGATTGTGGATAGAATGGCTCACGACACAGGTATACTGGATGCGCATTGAGAGTAAGTGCCTTTAGTGAATTTGTTCACACCAAGGTGCATGCTGGGCATATTAGTTTCAAGGTCATTCTGTTTTCCACATGCATGTTTCCAGTCAGTGGGTTATGAGCTGTCACTATTGTCACGTCCATGGTCTCTTTCTAGCATTCTCCCGTATTTGAGTCACAAGCAGCACAGGTTGTTTTGACAGTCAGGATGACTGCATGGTTCTGCACAGGATATTTCTGTGGTGCATGTGTGTGGTGGACAGTTACATACGAGCTTTCAGCCTATTGCCGCATTGACAACCACTTTATTTGGTTCTTGTGTTGCTATGTGTCTCCTGAATATTGTTCCTTCTAAGACAAGACTTCGCACACAACATACGCTGATCATGATGTTTTTGTTCACTTATAGTTATCCCTGAGGAAGGGTGATTACACCCGAAATGCATTGGGTTACATCAACAGAATCACACTAGAATAGTCTACTACCCTTCGATACATTTTGATCTGTTTAAGTGTGGATTAACACTTGTATTAAATAGAATTGATAATCATTTAAAATGCGGACATTGGTATGTTATGCAGATGAATAATCTGTGTATGACAGTCCCATCACGTTAATTCTTTAAAGATTTTTGAGAATGCACTGAAAGATTGTATGAGGTTTTGATTAACTTTTTAGCCCTCGGGCATTGAGTAATGCGTCCTGGGTCCAGTTTACCTTCAGGTTTTCTAGCTTCATAGAAAATAAATCGTTTGCCAGGCCTAATTCTTCCTATTTAATACACAAAAGTAATTCCCAAGGTGGGCCCTAAAGGCTCATAGCACAGGGTGCATTGGAATTAAAAAGTAGGACATGTAGGTTGAAGTTTTACATATCATTGTAGTGAGAACCTCCTAAAGATGGTTTTAATTACTTTAAGACCAGTCTCTCCCATTGGCTAACTATTACTTTTAATAATTGCTAACTTTGGATTTGGAGCAGGTAGACATACCATGCGTTGACTCAAATGAATTGTAATTTAAAGTCCTCATTAATGGTAAAGAAAGACTAAGTGACAAATCTGAAAACGACACTTTTAGAAAGTTGGCATTTTCATGTCCTAACCATGTGGTGCCTGCTGCCAGTGTCCTGGGTCACCTGACTGTGAATGGCTCAGCTGATGGACTATGTGTATTCCACTAAGACAGTGAGACAAAAGGACTATGGGGCCGATTACGATGCTGGGCGGAAAGACTCCGCCCGGCACAGACTCGGAATCAACTGACTCGTGGTCTGCGGTTCTGCCCACCCGATCACAATGCGACTGTTCGGTTGGATTCCCATTGTTCCCGTGTTCCGCCCGACAACCGGCTGTAACACAGGCTCCTATGGGGAAATGGGATGTGTGTGTAAAATCCTGCACCCTGTCGCGGGCACACATTGTAGGGCCACAGTGTGCAGGGTTTTACCAGGGGGGTCCCTTAGGTACCCACTCGGCCCCCTACCGTAGACCGCATGATAAAGGAGGCAATGCTAGGGGCCCCCAAAATCACTGACAGCCTTTTCGTGTCGGAAAGGATGTTGGAAACTGATATCGTATTCTAGAGGGCGGAAGTGCTGTCCATAGGGGTGTACGCTGCGGTTCCAAGCAAAACGGATAGCCCGAGAGCCGGTCGAAACCGATTTGGAAAGACTGCGCGGTTTACGTCCCGACCAGGAACATCGTAATCAGTCGGTAGGAATGTAAATCAACCTAGTCGGTCGGAAGGGTTTTGACACGGTCGAAGAAAATGTCGGGAGGAGGCTTTCTGCCAGACATCGTATTTGGCCCCTTGGTGTTGGCAGGATGACCTATGCTGCCAGGATGGCAGAGCTGGTCCCTGCCCCACTTATACTTCAAAGGGATTGCCTCCAACACACACAAAGGAACAAGATACTAGTATGTTGTCACCTCAGACTTCTCAAAACCTTGGCAGGGGAAGGGAGGAACTTTCCAGACCATGTGTGGAGGTAGCATAGGGAAGCCCCTCACTTCAAAAGCTGGAATCAGGTATAAATATTGGACTCCCAGGACACCTCTTCAGTACACTCCTGGACCTGTGGAAGAGTTGAGATGGGATGCCTGGACCAGCCTAGGGCAGCCCTGCTGCTACAAGAGGCCTGTCATGCAGCATGAAGGCCGGGCTTGCTGCTTGAAGGAGAACTGGACCATCTCTTTGAACTCAGGACCACGAGAATGGACTCTGAGAGCTAGTAGGCTGGCTTCCTGTGTGAGCGGCAGGGATATAACAAGCTCTAGAGATACTGAACCCCGCACCTGGTCTCTGGTGGAGCTAGTCCTAACTCTCAAAGTCCTGGACCCCTGGTAATGGTGCTGGAGGTACTGACCCTGCCTAACCCTAAAAAACATTCTCTAAAATGTCACTGGAGAACAGACAGAAGACCAGTACCTATCTACCAAACGATCCATTGAGGTGCATTGTCACTTGGCCTGACTTTGTGGTAACTTCTGCTACGTTCTTCTCCACGGCAGCAAATCATGTTCAACGCGACCTCTCTGCCATGCTATCTGGCCTCGAGGAGTCCTTTTTGGCTATAGCCTACAGCTTCATTCCGGTGTCAATTTTTGACGTCCAAAGATAGAAATCTTTACCACGACTTTGGCCAGCGGCTCCCAGCCGACAAAGACTCCTCCTCGGTCAAAGCCTACTACCTTGCCCCATTCAACTCTACCTTCCGGACCTTTCCTAAAAATTATTTCTGAGCCAGGAGGTAAGCAGAGCCAGGGCCCAATTCACCCAGTGTATCCGACCAACGTTCCATCGTCTGGCACAACAAGATTTCCACGTTTGGCGCTTTGATTTTTTAGCCACCACTTTCCTCTAAAAATCTAGAAATTAGTAACTCCGGTTCTACGGGATTGGATTGATTTTGTTTTGGTGACATTTTATGTATTAAATTGGTCTCTATTTTCTAAATTGGTGTGGGATTTTTTTTCTCGTGTTGTGTTTTTACTTTATTACTGTTAGTGAACTGCATAAATAATTTACACGGTGCTTCTAAGTTAAGCCTGATTGCTTTAGTACCAAGCTACCAGAGGGTTAAGCACAGTTTAACTTAGTGACTTTTGTGGCTCACCATGACAAGGATTGTGGTTGTTGCTTGAGCTGTCTTTCCACCCCCCTCAAACAATAACCACATTTCTTACACCTTGGCTCCCAGCATTACAATGGTGCATGAATCAAGCAAGAGAATATACAAAAAGATGGAGAACTCAAAGGTGCATCGGTAAGACTCAGAGAAATAAGATCAGTGAAAGAGCTAAATCACATCTGTATTCTACAAATCATGTTTGGCAGTGCTGCAAGTAGGGAGTGAGGTCTATCAAGTGGAATGGGAGCAGTTACTTACCATCAACAGCAGTCTCCTGCTGGTAATATCAGGTATCCAAAAGTCACAGGCATTTGTTTTACATTTGGAAGAATGCTTCATAAAAAGAAAGTTAGTGTACATAAATATATAAAAACTTAAAATACCGGCTCCGGTCTTCAACTTTCACATAGGGTTTCTTCAGTCGTCCGGCTAAAAAATTAAATTAGTAGGATAAATGTGTTACTAATTCTAATTCTCCCCCATAGAAACATGAAATTGAACAGTAATACTTTTTACAACGTAAGCAATCGTGCAGATTTAATTATAGATGGATAAACAGCTTAAAATACGAATACTTTCCCTTAATTATTAAATACATCAACATGAAATGCATTAAAAGTAAGCACATAGGCTACAAAATATTAACAATTGAAAAGTTAAGAAAAAATGATTTGATGTTTTCCCAACAATACAAATAAGGAGATTTAAAATGTGCTGGTCCTCTCGGACTAGGTTATGAACTTGTGAAGGGTCCATATCCTTTAAAGATAGTCTTCAAAGTCATTGACTGCTTTCTTCCATTATCAAATCATTGACTTTCAGCACTGTGCACTAGACTGTCCATAGACTCTCCTGGAGAGCACCCTTGATGGGTTCCTCAAAAACAATATTCAGAAGAGCTCAACAAGGAGCAGAGTTTTGATAACTAGTAGAAAATACAAGAATGCTGTACCAGAAGAGAATCTTGGATCATCTTTTGCCCCTCAAGGAGCCTCTCTCACTTCTTTTCTGAATGATTTCCCTTTAAAATGAGATGATTAAACAAGCATTGACATAGACAATAGGTCTCGCCTTTGGGACCTTGTAAGTAAAAAAATAAACGATGTAAGACTTCACGTTTACATTTACTGCATCCTAAATACGAAGTAAATGTAAACGTGAAGTCTTATACTTCAGTTTTTGTTTTTTTACTTACAAGGTCCCAAAGGCTAGACCTATTGGCTATGCCAATGCTTGTTTTCTAGTGTGACTGCTGTTAAAAGCCCCACACGAGTGCCTGGTGGGATTGCGAGTCCCCTAACTAGGGCGAGAGCAAATCTCTTTTGTTAATTGAGCTTTTCTCACCTGCTCAGTTAACAAAATTAAAGTTCAAAGAATATTGGAACGTAATTGTTACACGGCACACAACCGCCTTCACCTCGCTCTAGACCTAGCAGATATGAGCTCTTCTCTTAAACCTTTGTATACATTTGTGTTTGCATCACTTAGCGGCGACCCAGATGTATTTTTATCCTGCTCCACACAGCTGTACAATAACCCACAGTTTTGCGGTGTTTGCACATTGTGCTGGTGCGAGGCACGGGCACGTCACTGACTAGCATTGTGCACACTATAAGATGCACAAATGTGCGCAGAGGGACATCCTTACAGCTCTGTAGGACAGGTAAACGCGGGATGAAAGGGGGGTCTTGAGTCCAAACTCCAGCCCAGCGCACACCGTGCGCCACACTCTACATGAGGAGCGCGCTGCGCGCCCCTCCTCGCCTGCCTGAGTGGACGGTCTGCAGGGAGTGCCCTCGATGTGTCAAGTGGTGCTGCTCCACCGCTGCCCACCAGCCATTTCTAAAGAGGAAGGGGGAGGGATTCGGACAGCAACAGGAGAGGGGCACCTGCAGGACGACAACACCATAGGGCTACTTTCGAAAGGCCTTTTACTGTGCTCTTGTACTGCTCCTGTAGTCCTCTTGTACTGCTCCTGTAGTGCTCTTGTACTGCTCCTGTAGTGCTCTTGGAGTGTTTTTGTAGTGCTCCTGTAGTGTTTTTGTAGTGCTCTTGTACTGCTGCATTAGGGCTCCTGACTGTAGTGTATTTGTAGTACTCTTACGTGCCGTTGTGAATTCGTGCCCAAACATTTAAAATGGAACGAAATTGAAATCTTCATCTGCTAGAAACGACCGTGGTCATCCTTGCGCTTTACTTCAAAGGAAGGTGGATTCACAAAGACACGTAGAAGCTCTTAAAGAGATACCCTCCGCTACTCTCTCGTTCTCATGACGGATGCTGTTCTAGTTCCCCCCACAGCCAGGAGCACTGTCCGCTTCTGAGCCAGAGTGAGACCTGCTGCAAGTAAGCTGTCTCCGTCCCAGACAGGAGACCTGCAGTCCGAAGGCCGCCATTTCAGGACTCCTGTGTGTCACCTGTGGCAGTGTTTGAAGCGCAGAACCCCTCTTCTGGGGAAAGCATTGGGCCGGGGTATATTGAGTCCTGTTCTTAACTTCTCACTCCAAAAGATTTCGAAATCCGAACTTGTGCTTGTTTTGCTTGCTCGGAGCAAGGTGCGACGTCAACAGTCCTCCTGCCACACTTGGCAGGCCGGGCCCGCTGGTCCGGAGCTGCCCATCTGTCAGAGCACTGAAGCCGGGGCTCGTGGTGTGTTATTCTACCATCGAGGGACGTTTGACGGTTTGCGAATCGCTGGGTAATACCAACACAAGAACAAAACTCTTTCACTTGAAGTGGCTTCCCGCTTCTGATCTTACACACATTTTGATGCTGTGTGTGTATATATATCTAATTATTTCACACATGTATACACCATTTACCCGTCTATTGGCTAATTCTTTTGTAAATGCTGCAGTTCCCTTGTACAAAGAAAAGCTAACCTTCTGGTATCCATTCAAACGCTGCTCTGACGCGGCCAATGAGATGGCAGCATTCATGGCACTTCAACTCAACTCAGCCACGGAAATGACGTCTCCTAAAAGCAGCTGTTCGCATTGGCCAGAGTATTAGAGCGAGCACCAGTGTCTAATTTGTAAACAAGCGCGTCCATCTACAGCGTTTTCCTTATGGGCGCGATAATTGCAAACAGATACACCGCTGCTCGATCCCGCAAGGTAAACACCGTACATGCACGAGTGCCCATTGGAAACAGTGCAGAACATGCACGAGTTTCCACAAATGCCCGGAGTGATTCCAAGAGGTCACTCCAATGCACCGCTTGCGCGCTGTGTAGGCAAGACCTAAAATAGGGATAAGATTCTAGGCGTCTTTGGTATGCACTTGGGTGGCGTCACACATGGATTCACTAGGTCCAATATATCACACATAAACGTCAATTTTTTGAAGAGTTTGCACTTGGAAATTATTTCCATGTTTTTATTTATATTTAGTGTAATCCCATCAACGGAAATCAGCACTTGGTCTTCGCTTTCAACTACTTCACAATAATTTGATCCTGACACACTGTAAGGTCATTTAGTTGTGGTTCATTCTGGTATTGGTAGTATCTGTGGCAGTTTTGTTTACTATTTTTTAATGACTGTCTGAAATATTTCTTGTTCTTGTCGAGCAGCTCGCATTCTAGCTCACTGGGACTTTGTCCCTGTAATATTTCATTGTGATTATGAATTCTGACCCTCTATTGGGTATGTTAGTGTCAGTCCTTTATGAACTGTATCATTCATTTACTGTATTATTGTTATTTACATTTAGCATTCATGTCTTGTTCTATGCGATTATTACCATCCAGTGGTTGTTACATTTATCAAAGATGTCTCCCATTTGGACTCATTGCCTTTGTTGCTTATCTTTCGGAAATTATTAGTATTTTAGCATAACAACTCCACTGCAGTATGTGCATTGTAACTAGTGATTTGATATGGGCCGATAAATGTTAAAAATCTCCCTATTCATCGTTTGAGGTCTTGTGAATGTGATGCTTACTACAGTTCATTTCATGTGCAACAAATAGCCTGATTTCTGTATCTCTTCTGAACGTCTCAATGCATCATTCTAGATATGCATTACATTTTTTGGTGGGCTTCAAAGGGTTAGGAATAGAGATATCTTGAAAGATGAAAAGCTGCATTTTTTTGGTTAGCCTATATTTTTACTGCAGTTGGCGAATTTGCATTAAATCTGGCAGATGTTTAGCTTATTCTTGGTCTTTTTAAATTTGTGCAGATTCATCAAGGAGGAACAGTTAAAAGGTGGTGTTAAAAATATATCTGTTTGCTAACAACTATGACATCACTTAATCCACATAGAGTTTGGTGCAATATGTTTAGTGTTTTGTGGGCAAGTAGCGCAGAAGCATCAAAGGGTGCAGTTTTACAGTTCTGCACATTTGGCAGACACTTACCAAGTTTAGCTTTTCAGTACTATCAATGACCGAAATTATAACAGGACTGATGACTTCAAATTACATCACTGATGACATCTTATGGTACCTCAACTATTTTACCTTTTATTCAACAAAATTATAATGAACAAATCAAATACTATCTACAACAGGCTAAATAATAATCAGTTTATTCCAGAACAACACTGCTTACGAATACATCATATAATTATACAATCACTAATACAGTATTTCACACATTAATGAGCCTACAACTAGAATAAAAATCATTTGTATTAAAAAGCATGTATTAAGGTATACAGCAAGTTATAAACCAATATTTAAAAATGGCAGAGAGAGCAAAACGCAATATCTCACTGATCCACATGCCACGATGACTGAAATGTACCACAGAACTACAGTAATGATTAGAACAATTATGCTACTGCATACACATTTATCGTACGCAAACACAGCCATGAAATACAACTACACCACTAGTGTCCTATGTTCATAGATGTCCAACGAAACACAACCAAAGCCTAAACATTCAAATTTGCATGAACAGATTTACCATTATACGCTGCACCATTCTCTAACATAGAGAAGCATATAGTCTGAAGCCACAGATGTTGTGTCAAAGACCCACACAACAGTTTCAATATAGAACGTCACATAATGCAACTAAAAGCTGTACAACTAATCTATAGAGAAAAAAATATATATTAGAAGAAACCCAGCACATATTGCAAAATAACATAACCAATAATAATCTATTCAGTACCATTTTAAAAGCACATCAAAAACAGTAAGTTAAAAAAACTTAATTATAAAAATAATACATATTAACTGATATCAACAACAAAATCATCTTCCATAGGATTAGAGAAATGAAAAGTAATCTACAGCAGTATCATGGATGATGTCACAGGCAAAATTTTCAGTGAACCTAAACAGCATTGCTTGAAATGTCACCAATGATGCCGTCAAGTATGTCATTTACAATGTTATTGGTGATATCATGTGCGCCTATGAGCACAGCACAACAGACGCACGAGTAGCTTATCTTACTCAACCAAGATAGAATTCCTGTTAGCTGAAAATAACAAACAAGAAACAGTACCAACGTGACTCAATAATATGAACCTTGACTGCTCAAACTCAACTTTCATTGAATGCAAAGTCACTTGGATTTATCCAGGACACCAACCTAACCCTAAAAAAACACATTTCACCCCCAAAAAAGCGGCTTGGTAGCACCCACTGTTTGTTCCAGAAAGCAACAACAGAACTGCAGTTAAAACCCTCCTACCCTTGCAACTGGATGGTGCTC
This sequence comes from Triturus cristatus, assembly GCF_964204655.1. Taxonomy (NCBI): domain Eukaryota; kingdom Metazoa; phylum Chordata; class Amphibia; order Caudata; family Salamandridae; genus Triturus; species Triturus cristatus. The sequence goes on along the minus strand of NC_140593.1, from coordinate 311,525,279 downwards.
TAAAAATGGTCAACATCACAATACTTACATTTTACTTTCTGATTGTTGGATTCTTTACCCTGTTAGAAAAGAGAACAGTTTAACTGGCATGGTCCGAATTAAAAAATAAGATTACACGGAAAGAAATGCATTCCGTTTACTAATTTCAACAGGCTCTATGGAAGGTGATTTGACATCCTTTGACATGTGTGGAGGCTTTTGGGATTCATATTCTTTACAGTTCTTCATAGCTCTTTCACAAAACTGAGAATAAACATATGTTAAATTTAAAAAAAAAAAATCTTAAATATACTGGACACCCCATTGGCCAGAAATTCTGAGCACTGTAGTAATTTATCATTTTTTTTTATTTTCATTTGTTATTACCATACATTTAAGTATAGTACACATCACAGCCAAAGAATGCCCCCCCCCGCCCCATTAGATCCAGTACGCGGAAGCAACCTTTGCAGTCATTTCCCACATGTTTCGTTTGCAAGTCCATTAACAATTTATTCTGCTGTTACTCGTCCAGACGTCCACAACTTCAATCATTTGTAATTAAACATAGTTTAGCTTTTACATTCCTCTATATTGAACCCATGCTCCCCACACTCAATCCCATTTCCGGGGACAGCCTCAGTCTTGGTAAATTACCTTTTCAGCCAGGCAACACCAATAAAGGTCCTGTTTCCACTCTCGCACTAATGGCGGCCGGGGCTTCCCCCATGCTCTGGCTATATTTCATTTCGCAACCATACTCGCCGGCATTAACCACATTTTGACATACTTGGGCCAGTTGCCCTCCCCTGTAACGCATAGTATGTGCCAACAGGCTTCCATTGGGACGTTTTGTCCTATAACCAAAGACAATATTGCTACAATTGTGGTCCAGTATTGGTGCACCTCTGGGCAACCCCATATCGTGTAAAGAAGGTGCCTGCTTCCCCACAGCCCCTTGCACATATGTTTGAATCGCATTTGCCCATTGCGTAGAGTTTGGATTCTGTTGTGTAGGATCTGTGTACAATTCTGATTTGCACCAGTCTAAAGCACGCCCTTATAGCTACTTCTCTAGGACTTTGTGTGACTTCCAGCCAGTGTTTGTCAATACACCATATAACACCTCATCTCATGAGCAAAACTAGAAAAAAGAAATGTGGTCAGAAAGTACCTCACGCAAGCATCACCAAGGCAGCTGCTGGTTGGTACTCACCAGTTTGCTCAGGCTATCATAATTGGTAACTTTCATGACCGGGAAGAAATAAAAATTGTAGTGTCCTGATCTTTAGAGGTGAAGAAAAGGACGTGAAAGAGAATGCAATATGGATGCCTATGTAATTCTTAGCCAATCGGACCCCGTGGTGAGAAAGAAGAAAGTTGCTTCTCTGAGCTAAAATGAGTTGTGACTCACTTGCAGGTATACATACTTTATTGATCACAGTGATCACACTCAGATTAAAAGAACGGCATGTGTTAGACCATTTCAGTTTAAAAGGTGGACATGTTTCATTGCCACTTATTTTCGGCAATTTCACAAGGCTTGGGGACGTGTCTCCACCTCACCGACACTTCAAACACAACCAGGTGGTTGCTAACAGAGTTTGTACCAGCAACACACCATTAAGGAAGCACACACAACTTTTAGCCACACATCACCTGCAGAAGGTAGCAGTCACCACTCGTCAACCTTAAGGCATAGATTTAAAGCTCTCACAACAGCACTATAGAATAAACTGCAACCAGTTGTTCAGTCATACAACAACCTGGTCAGGAGACACCACTGATCTTCTATGAATAGTGTGCCATTGATGCACACAGTCTCCACCGCTGATGTCGGGGAACACGCCTCACCACACAGGTAGCAACCAGCTTGGATTTAACATGCCATTGCAAATGTAAATGATTCAATTATTTAATTTATAAGATGTACTTACCACATCCTTGACAGCAGGAGCTGGTTTCTTGATGTTCGCACACCCCTTCTTTTGTTCAATATAACTTTTAACATCTATAAAGAGGAGGAAACATTTATATACATACTGTTTCAAATGAGTCTTGATGTTTCAGTTGATGAATGTATATTCCCCAACATAATCCAACCAGCATTGGAACAGTTGTATTTTAACTAATTTGGTAAATCAACAGTATTCAATGACACAGCAGTAAAATAGAGGCCAGTAAACTGGACAGCCTACTCCAGATACATGGCTCACTATATACTCTGAATCTATCTGTTACATTCTCATACCAGATGGTTACTCAATGTTCCTATCCAGACACCCCTCCTAAAATATCAGACTGTGTGTGGAGCGGTATTTGTCCACTAGAATAACCTGACATTTCACCGAAAGCCCAAACCACCCTCATCCGCCTTCCAATGCCCACGAACATACACAAACACAGTTACATTAAACATGGATCTTCCTCTTCATTTACAGAAAAATGTAATACAAGTATAATGGAGACTTCAATTTCCATTGGAATAACTTATTGTGATGCCTTAAATCTCACCTGCTACATTACAAGAAACAGTGGTCCCTACCAAAGGAACATGAAGTCATGGGCACAGAACTACAATTAGGCTGTGTTGGTATACATCCAAATGGAAAGAATTGTATTTATTTAAACATCCACTAAAATAAGGAGGAACACAATATAAACACAATACAGTGGGTAAAAAGGACGGGTATGGAAATCAACAGATTTCCAGACTTCAGGCATTTGCATCCATGGTGACTTTCAACGATACCTATTTACAACAGTCACAGTGCGAGAAACATCTTGTGCTCCACATAGATCGTAATAAACCTATTGGAATCAAGGTGTGGGTGTCGACGATGTGTCGATCCCAACTAAAATTGGCGTATCATCATCATCATCATGACAAAGAGATCTATATGCCCGAGAGATAGCGTAATATAAGGCAAAAAATTATGCAAAAGTGGGAGACAAGGGAAGGGGTGGGGGAGGGTTGAGGGGAGCAGAAAAAAAGGAGAAAACATTAGAGAGGGCGGGTGGGTAATAACCAATATAATTGCGAATAATCATGCATAATACAATAAGGGGGTATAGCCAACGTAAGGCTTAATGCAATAAGGGAAGTGTGTCTAGTGTGTAGTGCAATACAGCCTCATAGACTAGTGCCCCTGTGAAAATGAAGCGTATCTAACGTACGCAGTGTGAAGGCAAAATCTCACCTACAACAAATGTTCATACTAAGCCTACTGGGTTTCACTCTCAGTGAATTTAATCTATATACAGTCACTAAGAGTTTTTGGAAGTTCTAGGAATCTCATATCTGTATGAGAGGGGTACTCGCCTGCACCTCACCACTGATTCCACAAATAACTTAGAACAGCCGCCTACCTATAATACAAACAATGATGTGCCAAAGAAATGTAAAACTTCCTCTTCTCCAAACTAATGTGGACACCTTGCCAACACTTCGATCTCTAAACCCAGAGGCCGTAGGCATCTCTCTAAAAGTTTTAAAGGAAGATAAATTACTGACACTTTATTCTACACCATAAAACTTGAGTCGCACATAAAATCCCTTACTAAGAAGTTCTTACATCAAGTATTCCTGCTCCATCTTTCAAACAATTCATAATGGAGATTGATTTCAAAAGGGATGCCTAAGCTTGAGATTATCATGCACTGATAACATGCACCCTGTCACAGCTGCTCCTAAACGGCTCCTTGCAGAAGCCCGATTCTAGTTTTTAAAACAGGGTCCGTTACCTACGACACTATCAAACCCAACACACCAAGATCTCTAGAACAGAAACTAACCCTCTTTTGAAGTCTCAAAAGTGCTATGGCTAAATCAAATATCAGATTGGAACCCCCCCTTTGCCACTCTCCCCACATTCAAACACAAACTTTGACTTGCTCTGTGTCTGGGAACGCACCTTACACACACACTCCATGCAGCCACCTTCCCTCCAATGTTACACCCTCTGATTTGACAGTTTTCCAAAAAAGAAAAGAAAATCTAAAATCATCCATGCTAGATTAATACCAGCAAAGATGTAAATAGGTGAATAAAATGACCTATACTCTGAGCCTCTTGAAGACAAACAAGGATGATAACCATTTTAATTTGGTATTACTAGCAAAGCACAACAGGTACAGGAAACTGCTGATCACCTCACCAAAACTTTGCTAGCTCAAAATGCTGGTTCAAATATTCTTTCTCCACACCAGGGAAAGGTTCTGCTCAAGGCAGGGATGTAGAAAATTGCAAAACTATGATTTTGACTTTACTGCATGAATGTTCTTCGGTACAAAATATGCCCAAAGAACGCTCCTTGCAGCAAAACATAGGAACTCAAATAGCACATACTCCCAAACCGACACACGAGATTTGCACCGAGCAGTGTTCGTCATCAGGACATTAAATGACATAAGGTAACTTTATCAGTTTGCAACCCCACCATGAAAGCTTTATGACTGCTTGTGATCTCTTAGATGTCATAAAAAATGATGGTAACATTACATATCACATTACCAATAACATCACTATGGGTACAGTAGAATTTCTTTGTGTGAATATGTGTTAATACACAATGTTGCACTGTTAACTACAGATGCTTACAGGTGTAAATATTCAGCGTTTATATTCAGTCAATTTGTGGATGAGTAATGGTTTTCATGGTGTGTTGAAAGTTGAGGTTTGTGTAGCAGACCATTTCTGGTTAATTTCAGGCATTATCAGGTTTTGATCTGGGATCATATCACTTTAGCAGTGATTTTTTGAGTGAATTTCTTAGGTTATCATTTGAATGTAAGAGCACTATATGAACAATATCTTTATTTTAATTGTGTCAAATATAGGTATAAGTCTGTGATGCACAGAGTTTTGGGTGACTTCAGGTCAAGCTTACCAGAATTATCAAGACACAGACCCATATTTACGTATGTCAAGCAACCACCTAACAGGTAGTAATGCTTTGAAACAACCATATCCAGAGACTGCGGACATTTTGCTTACATATCACGCATTTAAAAATAAGAATATTTATACTTGTTCCTGAAATCAATACATGCTTTCATATAATTTCTTTAATCAAGTACATGCAATTTATGCGTTTTACCCATGCTATTTCAGCTACATACCATCAACATGAATCACTTTAACACCCCATGACAAAGCGTTGGCAAGGACACTATTTGCAGGTATGATCTCCTGTAAAACAAAAATAAGTTTTGTACTTGTTTTACATTCTTAACATTTTAAAGTACTTCAAATAATGTTTGAATATTATCAGAAAGTCAACAAAAGATGGTTGTATCTGGAAGCTACACAGCGATGAGCACTGGCCAAGAACTCTAAAAATAGCCTTGTCAACTAGAGAGGGGGAACTTCCAGATACACAGTTATGCTGTAGGAAATAATTTTGAGGTTTAATATGGGGAGTATCTAAAAACAAAAAAATTATGAGAAACAATTGATAATTTCTTTACTTTTAGAAACTGCAAAATCATGTTTTTGTGGACATGTTCTTTGTTATAAACCGTTCTCAAAAATGTTGAAGAGCCATGTGTGGGTAACAAATCCAATAACACACAAGAGAAGGTTCAAGGGAATTTTAAAAACCCTACACGGATTAAATCCCCTTATCCAATAAATCGCAAATAACACATATAATCCGGGGTCTATTGTGCTAACAGAGTATGTCTCAAGAAGCAATAAGATGTCTCAATAAAGGTGTCAACTGAAAAGTGCTAAGAGAGAATGAAGGATTAACAGGAAGAATGATCCTTCATTATAATTGGATACCCATCATTCGCTAATGTGATCATCATCATCTGGGTTTTCCAACCAACCTCCCGTTGACCCTCTTGATCACAGAGGGGTACTGGGCAGATTGTGACCTCGTCTGGATCATTCAGAAAAAAAAGAGCAGAAAAAAAGAAAAAAGGTAAGTAAGAGACTTAACTGCTCTATTATGGAGTCACTAAGTATTGTGAATAAGTGCAGTGCAAAAAAAATATGATAAGATGTGTAATTTAAAAAAGGATTCGCAAGGGAGATGCAGACTACATCAAATGTAGAATATCACATCCAATCCTCATTAAAAACAATAGCAATAATGTAGCAGTGTGAAAAAGCTGCTGCTACTAAGTGGTCGGCATGTTTCAGCTGGCTGGTCAAACTGTCCTCGGCTTTCTTCAGGACTTTTCTTCAATAGTTTTATGTTTGCTACTGCATTCAATCCAAATTAGATCGCAAAATGATTATATACATACAGGTAGAATTTGATATAACTCCTGATGTCATAAACTGATCCTCTGTATCAACGTGATATATAGGACATCCGTATAATACAGGGATTAGACCTCACCTCACCGGGCAACAGCTCCAGTCAATGAGGCCCGCTCTGTCCGTCGTTACCTCACGCTAGGACCAAGCTTGGTCAAGAGGGTCAACGGGAGGTTGGTTGGAAAACCCAGATGATGATAATGATCACATTGGCGAATGATGGGTATCCAATTACAATGAAGGATAATTCTTCCTGTTAATCCTTCATTCTCTCTTAGCACTTTTCAGGTGACACCTTTATTGAGACATCTTTTTGCTTTCTTTAGACATACTCTGTTAGCACAATAGACCCCGGATTATATGTGTTATTTCCGGTAAACAAATCCAGGCATCAGATTGGGCTGTGTGACACTTTGGCAATGAGAAGGGACAAATGACTAAGCCACCAATAAGAGTGTTCATTTAAGAAATCGGGGCAAAACAGTTTTTTCTGTTGATGGCATCTCCTTCTGCTTCAGCTACGCTGAGAGGGGTTGCAATCCTTGACAGCAGCACAATCTTGGGCAATATCATTCTTTGCAACTGGATTACCCCGAGGACGTTTAATATGGAACAATTTAGTTAGTAGTTATTTAAAAAATATCCTAATTGGAAGCAAGTTAAACTTCAGTCTATATAATAAGATCGAAGTAAGCTCATTAATTTACAAAGAAAACCTAAAACTGCCAGAGTAATTACTAGACTTAAGGAGGAGAAGGGGCTGGCTGATCCCTGGAGAGCTGTGAATTGCCACTATAGAAGATTAACTTTTTTTCAACACATAAGCAAGCTCCTTATTGAGTTAATTTTTTTTCTAGGTCCCAACACAATTACGATTTTCATAGCTTCAGTTTTATCAAATTCTCTATCCGCAGACGCTGAAATGTTTAACACTCCCATCCACGTCTGCCCCCTCTGACAGATGGTCCCTAAGCAGGGCCTTTTTTGACAACAGATGTTTTCTGGAAGAGATGGGCACCAGAACCGGACTGCTCTTGGTCCAGAATACAGGCTCTGCTTCAATCGTAAGCATTTGGGAAGCCTGTGCATAACTATGAGGGGGAGAGAATTGCTTACCAGCCCTATCCTAATAAATTAGAGAAAACTAAATATAAAGCACGGTTGGACACCTACTAAGTAGCATAGCAAAATCTTCACAAATCCAACTGCTGGCAGAATTTTCTAGCTAGAGATAATGGAGCTACAGAACTTTTTGTTTGAAAAGAAAGTCCTTAATGCGCAATTGTTTAGACAATAGCTATATGAAGATTGGAGGGGGAGGGGGGTGTTCAGTCAGTGAGAAACGTCTAGGCTGGATCTCCAGAATTCTGAAAAACAAGAATGTGGTTACTAAAAATCAGAGACCAAACGTCTGGAAGACTGGCTACAGACACTGGGCCAAACATTTTGACAAAGGAGTTTTCGAACATATTAAAACTGACTCTTGGCACACGACTGGCAAACTTTCCTTTCATAACAAAATTGCCCCATCTCTCATTGAGTCAAAATTCTTCACAATTAACCTTTTACATTGGACTCCTGATCGACTACACAAGCTGAAACTAAGAGTTACTGAAAAATGCTGGTATTGCATACTCTAGGCTGGCACACATCAACACATGTTCCTTGGGTGCCACCTATTAAACTCATACTGGACATCAATACAAACGCATGCGTTAGCAATTCTTGCCAGACCCATATCCCTATTCTTCTCTATGGTAATGCTGGGTGCCTGGGCTTCCCAAACTCCACTGCCCTTTGACTCTACAGATATGGCCCAGCTGTACTTGCTGTTAACCATTGCAGTTCATACTTACAGAATGGAAGTCTTTCCAACACCCATCATGTCGCACCTGATGGGCCTGGGTGTCATATCTCCGTGGGGCTCATACTTCACTCTCAGGGAGGAACCCCGCACTGCCAATCTCTAGTAGGGTCTGGCGGACTGTGGCTAAGTAAATGGAATTAGGTTCTCAGGATCCATTCACTACCCCCGCCATTGGGCCTTAGGGGCTGCAATGGGGTCATGAAGCAGACATCCTGCCCTATTCCTATACCCTTACCGTTTCCCACTCTTTCCCTTCTTTTTGATGGTGACTTTTGTAATATAGGCAATACAAATAATGTCAGACTTCTTGGTACTGCACCACACAATCCTAGACTCAATTAAAGTACAGCTTTTCTTGTGCTCTTGAACACTTGTGTCTTATTTCATCTCACTGTGGACACATCCTTCCCCTGTGTCCTTGCCTATTTGCTTGACTTTTTCAACTTTGTCGTATCAACTTCTCTCTGTACCCTATTGTATTCTTTTGTGCATCTTGTACCGCATACATATAGTTTGTATCGCATCTATGTCTGATTGTATGTCTTTTTCTCTTTCACAACTGATAACACTATTTGAAAAGACAAACAAAAGACAGTGATATACCCAATTTTGAAGCTCAGGTCCAAATTTCTTTGCTTACACCTAAGGCAGCAACTAATCTTATTTGTACCATACGGCAAGATGAACTAGAATCTGTTGTGGAGTCACTTCCTAAATGTAAAGCAGCAGGTGAAAATGTTTATCTACCTGAATGGTACCAGCTTTTTCTCCCACAGTTAAAACTCCTTTATTAAAGTCGCTTTGACGACTTTTTGAAAGTGGGCAGTATCCATCCCTCCTTTTGAAAAGGAATACGGACTTACTTTCCTCTAAAAAAAAAAAAAAATAGCGGCGGAAGACATGAATTATTTTCGTCCAATGGCTCTGCTACAAGCAGATTATAAAATCGTTATGAAGAATAGAACGCTAAAAAGTACTTGGGAAATCCTGAATCTGATAAATGGCTGTTATACCTGTCCCTTTTGACAGTTTTATCCCCAAACTTTTTGCCTCCTATTTTTCAGACCCTATGTTTTTTTGGCTATAGGATTCACGGCACTTTACCACTGCTGATCAGTGCTAAAGTGCATATGCCCTCTGTATAAATTGGACAGTGATTGGTTATCCATGATTGGCATATTTGGTTGACTGGTAAGTCCCTAGTAAAGTGCACGGTGTGTGCCAGGGCATGTAAATCAAATGCTACTAGCGGGCTTGCAGCACTGGTTGTGTCACCTACATGAGTAGCTCTGTAAATGAAACTCCGACTTACCACTGTAGTGTCTGCGCGCGCAGTTATGAACTGCCATGCGGTCCTGGCAAGTGCAACCACTTGCCAGGCCCAAACATTCTCTTATCCCACATGTCAGGCACTCCTAAGGTAGGCCCAAGGTACCCCCATGGGAAGGGTACAGTGAATGTGAAAGGTAGGGCATGTACTAGTGTGTGTGGCATGTCCCGATAGTGAAATACTGTGTAATTTGTTTTTCACCATTGAGAGGCTATCTGTCCCATAGGCGTATCATTGGAGTTGCACTGTAACATTTTTACATGTGTAACTTGCAATAGGTACCGGTTTCCAGGGTTAGGTGGTTCTTTCCGTTATTTGGTCAAAAACACTCATTCACGTTAAGTAGTTCGGAAGGCGGTATATCTTGATTCTCAGCCTGAATTTTCAAAAACGTGACCGCATCATCATAGGGTTTTCTTTTTATGCAACCTCCACCCGGAGGGAACCACTGGATGTTACAGTAGTGATCAGAGATAAAAACAATTGTGAAGTGCTCGTGTTAGGTGAAAAATTTTTAAAATAGGAAATTCCTCATGCTGCCTAGACTCTATTTTATTGTGTCTGGAGCAGGAGAAAAGAATAAAAACGGTGGAGTGCAGAAGGGGCATGTAATGAGTCCACTGCACAATTAATCCGAGTGTTTGGTCGACATGTTTCAGCCCCTTAGGTGCCCCGTAGGGTCGGGGGGCTTTCGTCAGGACCTCAGAAAAGGTGTAGTGTATGAAAAATGGAAACTATCCAGATTTCAGTATGGGAGCTCAGGTTTAATTTTGTGGAACTCCAAAACAGGATAATACCTATGGGGAGAAAAAAGAAAAAGGGGACGTAGAAGACCTAATTAATTGGTAGGACATCGGTCATTCCTAGGATGTGAGTGTGCTATATTTTCCGATTCAGAATAAAGCTAATAAACAAATGGCAAATCTTTGCGATACAGCCTAAAAAAATATATATACACAACTCTAAATTTGCAAGTGGTATTCGAACACACAACTAATGACAGAACGTAGTTATGGACAGAAGGAAGTCTTTAAAAACAATGTCGATATTATAAGAATCTGCTCAGAGCAATCAAAGTAAACACTGGATATGATAATCTAGGAGCAACCTCGATCGTACTTGATCTAGTGCATGTGTGAGTAAATAACTGGTGGTATAAAACTTACACACAACATACTTCGTATACTCCTTTAGGTATATTTTGCAGTGCTGCTTATGTTAGAAAACGCAAAACAGACACACATCTTAAAGGTGGTGGTTAGACAATGTCAAAGTGACGATGAGGATACTGTCACAATCGTACAACGGGTCGTGAGATCAAACAAGTAAAAAATAGAAAAATGTGTGTACCTTAGAAGTCTCGGATTCAAGGCTTCAGTGGGAAGGTAAGTGTGCGTATCTACTGATAAAAATGGGAGGGGGGGGGGAGGGAAAAGACAACCTTAGGGATAAGAGATTGTGTAACGTTACGTTTCTTCTGCGATGTCCGCGGTCCGTTAGTTCCTCATACCGGAATTCTGCAGGGTGCACGACTTGTGCCGACGCTGTCTTCCTGTTCCGGCTCAAGCCAGGTTAACAGCGTTTATGAGTTGAACTGGAGAAATGGAAAAAAGACTACTTCCTCGCCGGTGTTGGCAATAAAGAGAGAAATACTTTTTTTATTTAACAAAACAGAAAAAGTACTCCTTAATAGAAAAAGAAGTTTAAGAAAAAGTTTGAGGAATAAAACGGAGTTCTGAGATAATAAATTAAGGGTGAAAGTGGTGTGATGTACTGAATACATTAGTACTTATTGGTCTGATTCAGTGAAGAGACTGTGTAAGGAAAGCAGTCAGAGGATACTGGGGTATAGTGATGTAGGAGGCCTGTCGCACAGTGAGTTAGTAGGTATTGAAAGATTACCGCCTTCCGAACTACTTAACGTGAATGAGGGTTTTTGACCAAATAACGGAAAGAACCACCTAACCCTGGAAACAGGTACAAGTGATCCATTCTCTGTTGATTATCAACTACTATTTGGAAGTTGGATGGATTACAGCTTCTTCTATCTCCCTCTACATTGATTAAAATAACTTGCAATATGGGCAAGATATGAAAATTAAGTTTAGACTCTCTGAACCCCGCATTTATTAACGCACCTTTTGGTGAAGGTGGTTTTCAAATCCTGGGTTGAAAATGCCACTTTGATAAAGTAGGCATTTTCTTACTTTCCCATTCTGTGTGCCGCTAGCTGTTTGTGAATTCAGTGTTGGTGTGCGAGTGACAGAAGCTGAGATGTGCACTCACTCTTGACAGTCAGTGGTGGTGGGGGGGGGGGTGAAAGGGGTGGGGGTTGAGGTGTGCCCTGCCTTGCCTAAATAACTCATTGCAGGCCTGAATAGGCCTGGTTTGCATTTAGTGTAGTGGCAGGAGTTGTGATTACACCGGAATAGGCTGGGTCTCCTTTTGCACAATGCTGTCTCCGCCTCCTGTGGTCATGCTGCACCAGTGAGGGCAGAACTGGTTTGGACTGGGTTCAGAGACCCTTGCCATAATGAGAAAAAAGACATTTTGAGGTATAAGTATTACACCTAAAACCCAAGGACTTTAGATTACTTCCAGGAACAAGAGGAACCTGCCACGAAGATGAGCTGGAGAGCTGTAAGGAGGAGTACTGCCCCTTTGCTGTGTGGGGTTACCCTGCAGTTGCTGCTTCTGTCGGTGGTGGAGGAAAAGGATTGACTCTTTTTGCCTTGCTGTGGCATCCTGCTTGTGAAGAATCTCCAAGGGCGTGTGTGATGCCCTGATGCGAGGGGTGAATTGACCTGCAGTTGCTGCACCTGTCTGGAGCACTAGAAGGACTGCACCGTCCTCCTTCCTGTTATTTTAAAAGAAAGTGGGTGGTGCGCTCAAGGGTGCTCCATCGTAATTTCTATGCCCTAAGGGTCATATTGTGCAAGAAGCTATATAGCACGTGTGGATCGCTTTCGTTTTTATTGCTGTGCGGTCGTTGCCTGTGGCTATTGAGAGACAGGAGAGGGGAGCTGAGGCAGGAGAAGTGCACCCCTTCTCCTTGTCTGCCTGTTTTCCCCGTGGCCCTGGGTTGCAGAAGATCATCGGGCAACGCAGCAGGGAACCCCGGGCGAGAGTTCCCTGGTGTTGCTGAGCAACATCCAGGGCTGGGGACGCATTAGAGTATCAGCCGCAAAGGACCAATGGGTCCCGCACAAGGCCGAGGAGGAAATGGAGGAGATCCGCCCCGCTGGGGGCAGGACTGTAGGCCTGCTGGCAAAGAAGGATATCGAAAGCCCATGGGGGGGCTCTGTGCCAGTGACCGCACCGCAACTGAAAATGGAGGAGAGCGGGTGAGTGGCATTTAGAGCTAGCGCACTCATCCCCCAAGTCGAGTGGCTGCATGAGACCCAAGAGGAGGGGGTCTCGCCACCAGCCCTGACTGCTCTTGCCGCAGCCCCTTCGTGTGGTCGCGGGCTGCCCTGCTGAAGTCCAATTCAGGATTCAGGCAGGACCGGACCAAGCCTCGCAGACGATTTGGCTCTATCATGGGGGCATTGCTTCGATCACTGGGGCCACGTGGGGCGGGGGGTGAAGAGTCATCGACGGAGGGCCCCGGCTTTAGCAGTGGATGTCTCTTTCTTATGACTACTGGAGTCACCCGATGAACTGTGGTGGGCGCGCAGAAGCTGGTGTGTTCTACAGTTGACCCAAGTTTTCCAGCAATTGTCATTCCAGAGCGCTGCATGATGTAGGCTGTGTTTTTGCCATAGGGATGCAGGATCCATGTGATGTAAATGCAATTTTTGTGACATAAGTGCCTAGAGCCAAAGTGACTTATGTGCCTATGGTCTCCTATGATGCAAAGTGATCTATAACCTGTAATATTATGACAAATGCATAGCTGACAAAGTGATTTACATGTTTTATGCATTCCTATGACCAGTGCCTAGTGACAATGATTTGTGGGATGGTAGTCTAAATGTGCTTACACACTACAAAGTGATTTTCTGATCCCCGCATTCTAATGACAAGTGTCACAGTGATATATGTAATTATGTGGTTATGTGCCCCTTTATGACAAGCGCCTAGTGGTGCAGTGTTTTATGTTATGTGGTCTAAATATGTTTTACATGCTACTCAGTGAATTATGGTCCAATGTCCTTTGTGTATATAATACATTGGCTATTTTTATATAACCTTGTGTGCAGTGTGTGTGTGCAGTGTGTGTGTGCGTGTGTGGGTGCGTGTGGGGGTGTGTGTGGGGGTGTGTGTGGGTGTGTGTGTGGGGTGTACGTTTTTTTTGCGCAAAGGCTTTACACATTGCCTCTGGCATAAGCCTGACTGCTCTACCGAGGGGATGAGCAGTGGTAATCTTGGGTGTGTAACTCCCTTACCCTGACTAGAGTGGTAGGTTCTGCCTGGCTTAGGTGTATACCCTAGCCAACCAGAAACCCCATTTCTAACAAGGGCTATCAAAATGGGTTTATTCCTACTCTTATATTCTAATACACATTTCTTAGCTGAAGCAATAGACTACTTTTCAGTAAATAAAGTTCTGCAACAATAATGTTTAAAAACAAAGAGAAGGTGATTGACCTTGTGAGCTGGAACTATTCCCTTAGCGTTCAAGAGAAAATGGGATTTTAAAATCCGCTCATCGGGTCAACTGCCTCAATATAGGAGTACTCAATCGCATCTTTGGTGTTGAACAGGAGAGTTACATATCCAATAGGATTACAAGAGGTACCAGGCACGGGTGCCTGCTTCCACCACCGCTTTCTGCGCTTTTTACAAGACTGCTCGATTGTCTCTTCAGGAAAAGTATGGGACCCCTGTGGGGTCCCATACTTAAGTTATACGCTGATGACTTGGTATTGTTCCTCCAGAGGGAAACTAGCATCTCTAATCTTTGTGATATATTTTCATATTTTTCAGCTCTTTCAGCGTACAGAGTTGAAATCTCCAAAACGGAAATTCTACTTTTTAATGCTAACTTAACACTCTACCTCAGTCTCTACAGATTACTTATCAAGGGAAATTCTGTCATCTACATTCTTTGTAGGTGCTGTCTGCCCTCCTGTCTCCTGCCACAACGCCTAAAGAACCCCTACCGACTTCCCTGGCTGGCCTTTGGCCTTGACCAGACCGGGTTATCGCACTACATTTTCCAGAAGCCACGGAGGAGGGGCAGCAGGGAATCCCTTTTCTCGCACCTCCTGGCACAGGATATAGTGTGCCTGCGACTCCTGCATTGCGGGACGTGCCTGGGCAGCAGCCGGGCAGAGCCCAGGCCAAGGGCAGGACCATCTATGCCCATAGCAGAAACCTTAAACCAACAAGAGAAGCAAACATACTACCCAGAACTCATGACGACCAAGCGCAACTGCCACCAACTGGAGAAACGATGGCATGCCGCCTAGAACCCTGCTGACAGAGCAGCTCACAAAACCACCATCAGCCATCATCACTGGCACATCAAACAAGCCAAGAAAGCAGCCATCACCACCCGCATCGATACCACTGCTCACCACCCTGACCACCTCAGCCATCATGTTTTCCATCCACTCCAGGACGGCCAACGACCACTGCCCCCACCACCATTACAACCTTACAACGACCCCAATCAGCATGCAACTCTCTAGCATCCGCAACACCTCCATCTCCACAGTAATCTTCCCGGATGAATGGAAACACGCAGACGTCAGACCCTTCCTAAAGAAAGCCCCCTTTGACCCTAACGATCACAAATTCTGACCCACACCGACCGACCACGCACAAAACCATGGCATCGTCCTCGACAGCCAATTGACCCTGAAATGACAAGTTAACATTATCACCTCCTCCTGCTTCCACACACTTCGCCGGACTGGCTATCGTGGGCACCAGGCGTTTTCCCGGTGGGCGGGGGCCGGGTTTGGACTGGTGAGGGCTGTTTGTTACTAGATGCCGGTTTTGCAGAAGTGCTGCAAAATCAGCTCCTTGTAACAAAAGCACAGCAGCAGTGTCTTCCCCTCCCCCCACAGCCAGTAGGACATAATTGCCAAGGCTGGTTTGCGATCACAGTCCGGCCCTGCTTCGCATGCTCCACATAATCTTCAGATGGATCCCAACAAACACCAAAAAGACAGTCACACAGGCCCTCGTCAACAGCCACCTTGACTACGGCAATGCCCTCTATGCCGGTATCTCCATCCAGCTCCTCAGAAGACTCCAGACCATACAGAACGCTGCAGCCAGAGTCATCCTGGACCTCCTCAAACGAACCCACATCGCCCCCTACCAGAAAGACTTCCACTGGCTCCCCATCTACAAAAGATGCCAGTACAAGATCCTCATGCACACCTACAAAGCCCTCCACGACCTTGGACCTGCCTTTCTCAACCATCGACTGAACTTCCACCAACCGACTAGACAACTATGCTCCTCCTAACTCGCACACACACCCTGGATCTGCCACACCCGCAGCGGCGGCCACTACTTCGCCTACATCGCAGCCAAGACCTGGAACGACCTCCCCCTGAAGTTCTGTATGGGCCCCTCACTGGCAGACTTCAGAAAGAGGCTCCAGACCTGGTCTTTGACAGAGACAGAGTGCCCCGATACCCCTAGGGGTGACAGAGTTCCACTTTACAAATGCTGATTGATTGATATGGTACTTAAAGACTAGAGTGACTGGGAAATATGATGACCTATATAAACTGAATTACACCATCCCTTATATTCAAGATTGAAGCTGTGCTAGATAGGTGGGATAAGTTGCCAATCATCATTATAAGTTGGGTAACAATGGTTAAAATGCATAAATTACCTCCCTTAATTGTTTTTTTATTCACAACACTTCCATGCAACTTAACCAACAAATGTTTTTATAAAATCAACTTACAAATCAACACTAACGTCTGGAATAAACATTAACCTCCGTTAAGTCAACAAAAATGAAACTTGACTTGCTAAGAAAGAGGGATTGCCCTCCCCAATTTGAAGACATACTACCATGTGGCTTTCTGAATATCAAATGCCAGGTTCTAAAATATTGCTGGTATTTGATAATTTCATTTTAGGTAGAATAAAACTAGGAACTTTCCATACCCAAACTCTTCCACCTCTCAAGTTCAAAATCTACAAGTGGTAAGATACTGAACGTAAATTCTTTTTATGCAAACACAAAAACATCTTTGGCGATCATTGAAGACTCCTGTTGTTTATGCTGTAGCCCCACTTAAATTGTTTATTATGCCTCAAGATCTGCAAAATGAGATCCAGAGATGGTCAAACTCACTTTTGGAGGTTGAAGCATGAGGGGCAAATCAATTCCCTGGAAAACTCTCCAAGTTAATCTTCCACGGTCACTGACTCAGAATAAACTTCCATATTTGTAAATCTGCAGTATTCTGGATAAATTCTTGCCCTTTTAAATGTAGTCTATGAGCAAAATCATTGGTATTTTGTTTAACTCTATTAATGTCTCTAGGAAGGGCATCAGTGGGCATTGCAAAATGACTCTGGAAAACTGTCTGAGTCAGACAAAATAAATGGGTGAAGGAAACAGGAACACACTTGAAATAAGAAGAATAGGTAGATGCTTCTCCTCTAAGACAGAGGGCTAACAGGACACCATTTTATAGAATGCAGATATAACTGGAATCCAAACCACTGACCTACATGTCTGAAACACAGAACATAGATTCACATGATTTTGAGACACCAGAGATTGAAAGAGTTTTGGGGAAATGCTTTGTCAAACATGCAGGTTTTATTAGGAGTTGTGTGATCTCTGGACATAAGCTCCATTCTCCCTGGCAGTTCAAGGCATATAGGGGTTAAACCAAAAGGCATCGGTACCTGGTTTATTTCAATATTATTAGCACAATGCAATTACAACTCAATGCAAATTAAGTGAACCCCAGAATTTCAAATGTGGCTTACTAGGTTGAATAAGCTTTACATAAAGAATATCTCCATGCCAAAAAGTGTGTGGGGGGGGGAGGTTACTAAATATCTCGATCACCTTATAATGACTTAAGCAAACAGGTCCATGCATTACTTTAACTAGTCTTTAAACGTCGTTTATGACCCGCAAGTATTCATGTTCCTTAGAAATTTGATTACATGTTTACTATATGTTCAGGATTTAACTTAACAGAGTATGAAATACGAACATGTCTGTTTCTAATTTGGATAATGCTTTGTTACTAGTATTTATTAGGAACCCGAATACATAAACAAGCATTGGCATAGCCAATAGGTCTCGCCTTTGGGACCTTACAAGTGTTTAGCCATGCAGCACATTATCACCCACCGGGCAGATTTCTGTAATGGAACTAGTACTTATGTAAAGTGCTTTGATACCTTCATTTGCGCTACCTAATGCAAAAAATAAAAAGGAATGAAAGGAGAAGTGCTTGCAGATTTCTGATGTGGGGGAGCGAAAAGATGCACTCTGTAGAGTTACGCTGTGCTTACCTGCTGTAGATGTTTGGTTTTTCTCCACAACAGTTAGGGTAAAATGTTGATTGCTAACGTTCTTCTGTTTTGTTTAACCAGAAGCATGATCATCCGGTCAACAAATGGTTAAGCATCACAATGTAGCTATTTACAGAAACCCCACGAGGATCATTCTCTTCCTCCCCAGGACACGAGTGGTCTTTAAGGGGCTTTAACTACTGTAGCAGCTGCTTGTTGCCTTCCAGGGCAGGCTTGTTGGCCATGGCCTGCTCATTAGACGGAGCTGACGATTCTGCTGAAAAGTAAGATGTCACCGTAATTGATTTAGTTTCTGTTCCTTTGTGTTTTAGAGAAAATGAAAGGGCACTCTTGTGGAGGGGACGCGCCTTCTAATGAAAGCGGCAAGGTCTGGAAATTAAACCTGACCCAAAACAGATGGCAGCCTGTGCGCCGCCGCTGCTGCCTCCTATTATATAATGCCAGTACCAAATCAGAAAGCGAGCACAGTAGAGAAAATCAGGAGCCGAATTGAAAGGAGGCGAAAGTGAGTTATCCCAGTGTGCAAGTGAAGCCGGGGCTGGAGTATGCTGCATCTTGGTGCCGAGTAACCGATGTTTATTGCCAACCAAATGAATGTTAATTAGTCCGTCGGCCTCTGGTAGGATGAAAGGCTGAGCAGATGTGCTGGGGATCGAACCTGCAGTTGTGAGGTCAAACGCAAGATTAATAGGGTGCTTGCCTACAAGTTAAGATTGCATTATATAATGCCAGTACCAAATCAGAAAGCGAGCACAGTAGAGAAAATCAGGAGCTGTGTGTGTAAGCAGAGGCCTCGCTACCTCTGCCGCCACTGTCAAAACACGATTCAGCTGCCTTCCTCCTTCTACAAGTCAACATGGCCTAGCATGACAGCAAATGCACAAGTTTCTCATTGCAAACAGAGTATTGGCAGGGCTGTGCATGTGAAGGGTGGGTTGGTTAAAAAGAATGGCGCGAGAGGGGCGGGGGCGAGTGAGCACGGCAGCGCGGCGAACGCGCCGATTAAAAACAGATGGCACCCCTGCACGTAACTGCAAGCCATAGGCGGATACATTTCCTGGGAAAGGTGGGGCATGCACCCGCCTTTGCCCAATTGCGTGCTGTCTTTTTAGAAAGAAGCACGCAAAGCCCAATAGAAAAAATGCTAAAAAAATACACACACGCACAAGCGTTTGAAAAGTGTAGAGTGATTCCAAGAGGTAGTTTTCCTAGAGCAGCGCATGCGCTAGGCTCGGCCTAAAAAGGAGTCCTCTTAATGGTAGAAACAACCAAGAATGGAATTTTCATTTTTGGGGGGCTGTTGGAAAGACCCATTTATGTCACATAGGGCAATGGAAGGTTGTGCAAAGAAATGCAGTTCTGATAGCAGTGGAACAGCTCAGCAGTAAGTACGATAGGAACACTAATCACTTCAACATACATCCATTTTTATTATTTAGTGGGAAACACAAGTTGGAATAATGAAAATGTATTATGGCATGTCATACACTCTACTCAGTGCAACCATTTGTGCTAACAAACCTCAAATAAGTGTAACAATTACTAATATTTGAGGGTGCATAAGACAGGCACTGTAATTGAAATGGACAACAGATGGATAAGGAAGTTCTCAAAAACGAAATGCATTAAGGCCCAACAATTTAAATCATGAGACTGATCAACATCAGTCTAATCAATTGTTAATTAAAATAAAACAGCAAACAGAACTGTAAAATTTGGCAAAAATATTTAAGGCCGCAGAAGGAACATTAGAGTAAGATATGGTTTTAGAAATCTTGATTTGCTTCCATCAGAAATGGATGACAAAATAATAGAATGACTATGATGCCGCTGATTTTGGCAAGGTATTCACACAGGTAAGATGCATATGTTCGACAGACATTTGTGGGCAGGATTCTAAAATATTTCACTTTCCACATTTTAATGGAAATTTATTTTCATATTTCACCCAAACAAGCAGTAAAACATTACGATCAACTCACTTGCTCTTTGATTACTTTTTCCACCAACGATTTTCCTCTGCTTATCCGTGCCTAAAAAAAGACCATGTTTAAATATTTTGCTAAGATCTTCTTTCAATCTACAACACAATATAACATCCAATGCATCAATATATCTTAGAACAGGCTTTGAAGAAACGCCTAATATTTCCCTCTGTGTTTATCAATAGCAACATCAAAGCAATTGTTACCTCATGTATACAAATATTCATAGCATCTGTGTTCTACAATAACCGATCCTGCCACCACCAAACTCAACGGTTAACCTTTTAATCAACCTCAGAAATAGGTAAAATGGAGGAAACACTGCATGTATTTAATGTTAAAGTACTCAGACCCCCATCCGGAACACATCTGCACCCAAAGCAGCAACAAAAGGCAATAACCACGTTATTTTAGCTTCAAGGTTGGACAATGGCATGTAAAAATGACTGAGGCATGACCTCTGTGTCTAAGTCACAAGAAAAATTACGGGTATTTTGAATATATCAGCATCATTCCAGATTACAGCAACAGTAGGCTGATATGTGAAGAACTAGCGTGACATTAAATGTTTGAAGACCTGAAGTAGTCTTATGTTGTTCTGTTGAGGTTACTCTTAATGTCAGGATGAAAGGGTAGGAACTGGGAAATGGCCTAACATTCTCTACACTTTTCTGCAAGCATACCATACCAAGCACAGATTTCTCTCTCTTAGCCAGCTGTTGAATTCCAATTTTAAGGTTTCTTGGTTCAATGTTTGTGTGAGATGGAAATATGCTTAACCTCTTCTATGCCCATGACGAGATAGTCTCGTCATGGACCCCGCCCGCTAATACAATGCCCGGCACAGGAGGGGGAAAGGGCGGGGCACTGAAGGGGTTAAAGGATTGATGTTTCCTAGGTATTTACACAGACCATGCAGGAAAAAAACCATTTATTTACTCACATGGCATAGGTCTTTTTGAAGGTTGCGGTCAGCAGAGCGAAGTGGGCTGCTAGAGTTGTGCTGTGGGAGCTTACTGCCGGAGTTGTAGGGATATTGTCTAGTTATTCAACTTTATATGATGCAGACAGCCTAGAAATATACAGAGAATATGATGGACGTGGAATTTTGGTATGCCGAGGAGAGGTTGTCCAAAAGACCAGTTCCTAGTCATGAGGCTATATCCTCTACTTTCTGCCACTTACATACTTGGTATAAGGCATTAAAAACTGAGCCAATAGTTGGTGCATCCAACTTGTGTTTTATGTGGGAAGTGGCTGAATATATTTCCAGAATGTACCTTTGGAGACTCCTTTGACCTGGATAGCCGAGCATAGGTTTCTGAGGAGGCTGGCTTAAGTGCCCCTGAAATGAGGGGCTCAAATGTGGCAGAGGTGCTAAAGAATGAGGGATATGGTGATCACTGGATAGCTGGAACCAATGTTGGGGGTCACGGAGAAAGACTAGTGACTGTTCAGCTTTAGGTCACCTAGTAGAATCAAGGGTCTTAAATATAAGGGGGAAATTCATAAATTGGGCTGAAAACATGTAAATCTGAATGTTGCTCACTTAGGAATGGAAGGATAGGACTTGGTCCCAACACAACTGATGATGGGTGTGCACAAGAATATAGAAAAGAGGAAGCAGCTGCTGGGTACTAGATCAGTATACAGAGGGAATGGTTTACGTTGCTTGGTTAGGAACACTTATATAACAAGCATTTACAATGTAAACTGGTCACGCATTTTTGAGAGTTAGAGGTATTGACTTTGCAAGCTTACTCCCACAGACAACAAGTATGTGGTCCAACCCACTTGTCTCTCTGCTCTGCAGATCAGTTTTCCCACCCATCCCAAAAAAACTCCCCAATGTGATCTTTAGGATTCGCCTTACACTCGGTGTCAAGTATGTTTACATGTTTTCTGTTGCCCCTTCTCAAAAAGCATATTCCTACTGCTCCCATATCCCACTATCAAGTCCCTGTCCCAGCCTGCATGCTCTTTGCAAACAGCAGGCTCCATAAGGTCATATCAGGCAACGGGCAGCTCGCATGTGATCTTTAGGAAGCGCCTTCCACTCTGTGTCTAGTATGTTTATATGTTTTCTGTTGCCCTTTCTCAAAAAGCATATTTCTACTTCTCCAATCTCCCACTATCACGTCCCTGTCCCCGTGTGCATGCTCTTTGCAAACACCAGGCTCCTTAAGGACATATCAGGCAACGGGCAGCTTGCAGAAGGACACAATATATAGGCATATCACACCCGACCCCCACCCCGACTAGACACTGCCTGGCTCTGACTACGTCCAGCTATGCTCTGCTATTGAAGCAGTTGACGCATGAAGAGGATACGGTTGGGCGATCTAAGATGTTTGCGTGGGATGCAGTAGAACACACAAGCATGCAAATGTGGTCTGCACTATAAGATGTACTGGTGCACAGGATCATAAAACGAACAGGTGAGAAGAGTTATTGGGTACCGGTGTGATAAAAGGCCGTCAGAGGGCAGTTTTTGAACCTTTTACTGCTTGGAGAAAACTTTAAAAATAATGCATTGTGGGTGCAGGAAGCTGGCGCTGTACACTTCCCAGGCGATCTGTACTCGCCATAACACTTATCACACCAAAGACAGTGTCAGATCTCTCAGCTAGTCTCCCATTCTCTTACACCCACTGGTATCCCCCACTTTCTCCCGTCATGACTGCTTGCAAGTCTCTGCCACTTCCGACTTCACCCATATCAGTCCTTTCCTGTGCCCTATTATACCCCTTGAGCCAGGTCCCTTCCCTCACACTCAGCCCTGGTACCTTCAGGTTCACCGCCGGCAGCTCCATGGCTCATCTGTTGCTTTCCCTGAACTCCAAATTTCACTTGACAGAGAAGGGCAGGGCTGTCATGGCATAAGCGCGCTAGTGAGTGCTCTAGTTAGCGAAACAGAACCCAACACTTTCTCCGGGTATAGGGGAATGGGCAGGCAGCTTGGCCCCTAATGAACTCTGCATCTCGTGGTAAATGTCGCCCGCAGCATGGCTGGAAAGCACAGCAAGGGGGTAGCATTTTATCTTTAGAAACTGTAGTCTTGGATGCTGGAGCACGGCTCATAGCCATCAGTCACAGGAGCTGGTCTACAATATGCGCGCCTCGTAGTACAATGATCGGGGGATGCTCAAAAAGCGACGGGTTGCAGACAGCGCATCTGGTGGACCAGACTCGCTGTTAACAAGTTGCATGTAACGCGACCACGCGAGTTCTGCCGGTGGTGCGCAGTTGGAATGGAAAAACCAAACCTCCTGAACAGAAAGTAAAGCAGCACTGTGTGCCGGCGATAAGCGGAATAAACTGGAAAGTAGTCCACACAAACAAAAAGTATAGCCGACAGTGATAGGATCCACATAGCAGGGGCAGTAGAGAGGGAGGGAACAAAACAGCCACAAGGCGGGACAAATGTATGCTATTCACAAATGAGAACTATGGAATTTGTAAAGGCAGACCAAGTAACCGATGAAAAGGAGTGGTCGTGTTCAATCTCCACAGAGGAAATACAGCATGCCTCACAGAGCAGTGCATGCTCACTGCTACAAGGCTCGACCCAAAAAGGAGATGAATCGGTCTAGCACAGCTGGTTCCCCTTAAAGCCTGTTGCTAAGACAGGAGTGTAGTACTTCTTTGCAACGTCTGTGTTAGAACCCATATTCAAAGGGGTCCAGGATGTTGCGTGCTTTTCAGTATTGAAGATGGGAGACAACTGCTTTCTCCACATTTCCAATGGCCAGGACAATTCAGAGACGGAGGAGTAGTTCTTATGTAAGTTTAAGGGTAGGATGCTTTTGAAGTACAATTAATACATTGCGTGATATACAATAATTCGATCACCACGCACAATTATTTTGCCACAATCACAGCCAAACGAAACAGATACATCCGAAACGTTCAGAAACACAAGCTTCATCGCTTTCTATGGATTACCACAATTAGGTAAAAATATCTGAAATCACTCTATTATGGTATGACAGTGTTTGTCGGTGTTAAAAATATATAATGATAGGGCAAGCAGCAATGTCTTCACCTCATTAGTATATGAAAGAAAAAGAAAAAAACTCACAGTCACCGAAGTATTCTGTAGACTTCTATCCAGGCCGCTTCTTTTATTGTTTGGACAAGACAAGCTATATCCAGCATTCTGTGCAGGTTCTGGACTTCCTTCTGGGGAGAAGTGTCTGACAGAGTGGGCAAATTTTGCTTCTTTTTTATTAGAAATCAGATAACTTATGTCTTTGCTGAGAAATCCTTCAACTGTCTGAAATGAGTGGAATTGCATATTTTAGAACAGGTAAACAGCATGAGATGAAGGTTTAATCTTTTATTTAAGTGCATTTCACACAAACACTACAGCAATATTTTCAAAATTAAATCTTAAAACACTATAAAAAAATTATTTATGATACCATGAGTTCTATGTCCAACACCGCTTCTTCAGAACTTTCTGATTTCCCCTTCTCAATTATGAGGATCACACTGCAGGTGCAGATAATATGAGTAGATACATAAAGGATAGATACATGAAGGATGTAATATTGGAATCAGAGAGTACAGCATTCCTATAGAAGGATCAATGCTGGGGGAAGAAATACTGCCTCTCTTGGTCACTGTTAAAAACAGTTTTTTTGATTCATCAATCAAGTAAGTGTTGGCAGTGGTGTGTTCAATCTTGTAGTAAAGCTGCCCGTCTACTAAATAAGAATCCCTGCTCGCCTTTGCCAAAGATGGGAGAAAAACGTGTCAATGATAAATCTCCCCCAGTGCGTTAAGTTAGAAGAAATAATTTACACAGTGCAAATCGCTTTACTTTACACTTTTGCACCACACTCGCCTGGAAATAGAGCTTAAGCTTAAATAATGTACTTTTACTTGTTCTACAAAAACTATAAATACAACAGATAAGAGAATTGAAATATGGAAGGGGATTAAATACAAAGTTTTCCAAATCTGACTGAGCAAAAAGCAACAATCCTTTAGGATTTGGATACAGTAATTGGAAATCATAAAATAGTAGGTAGGAACAAATTATGTTTGGAAATTCAGGTGACATGCTGCATTATGAAAGACTATTTCTATATTGGTCTGAGAATGATCATTTTCCACAGAAATCTGTTGGAAGGTAAACCATCTGGCCAAAAGGCAGTTATCTAACACTGTGTTACCCACAGAGGAAAACTCAGAGGAGGTTGCAACTTGTTAGAACTCCACTTGATACATGCTGCTACACTTGTTTCACCTGTATCAATCTATCAATCAATCAATCAATTAGTCATTTGTAGAGCGCACTACTTACCCGTGAGGATCTCAAGGCGTTGAGGGGAGGGGGTGCTGCTACTGCTTGAGGAGCCAGGTCTTGAGGAGTCTTCTGAAGGTGAGCAGGTCCTGGGTCTGCCGTAGGTGGGCAGGGAGGGTGTTCCAAGTCTTGGCGCAAGGAAGGAGAAGGACCTGCCGCCGGAGGTTGCTCGTTGGATGCGGGGGACGGCAGCGAGGGAGAGTCTGGCGGAGCGGAGCTGGCAGGTGGGGGTGTAGAAGCCGAGTCTGCTGTTCAGGTAGGCTGGTCCGGTGTTGTGGAGTGCTTTGTGTGCGTGTGTGAGGAGCTTGAAAGTGATCCTCTTCTTGATGGGGAGCCAGTGTAGGTCTCTCCGGTGGGGGTGATGTGGCTGCGGCGTGGGATGTTGAGGATCAGTCGGGCGGAGGAGTTTTGGATGCGTTGCAGTCGTCGTAGGTGTTTGGCCAGGATTCCTGCGTAGAGTCTGTTGCCGTAGTCCAGCCTGCTGCTGACAAGGGCTTGGGTCACTGTTCTTCTGGTTTCGGTCGGGATCCATTTGTAGATCCTGCTGAGCATGCCGAGGGTGTTGTAGCAGGAGGAGGAGACGGCGTTGACCTGCTTCGACATGGAGAGGGAGGAGTCGAGTGTGAATCCTAGGTTGCGTGCGTGGTCCGTGTCGGTGCTGTTCCCAGTGTGGTCGGTCACCATGAGTCGTCCCAGGCAGAGGGGGTGGGGCCGAGGATGAGGACCTCCGTTTTGTCTGAGTTCAGTGTCAGACGGCTGCTCCTCATCCATTCGGCGACGGCCTTCATTCCCTCGTGGAGGTTGGTCTTGGCGGTGTGCGGTTCCTTGGTGAGGGAGAGGATGAGCTGGGTGTCGTCAGCATAGGAGCTGATGTTCAGGTCGTGCTGGCAGGTTACTTGTGCGAGGGGGGCCATGTAGATGTTGAATAGGGTAGGGATGAGCCCAGGGGTACGCTCCAGCTGATGTCGGTGGCTTCAGATCGCAAAGGTGGGAGGCGGACTCTCTGGGTTCTGCCGGTGAGGAAGGACGTGGTCCAGTCCAGGGCCTTCTTCTGGATTCCGGCTTCTTGGAGGCGTGTCTTTAGTGTGCGGTGGCAGACTGTGTCGAAGGCGGCTGATAGGTCCAGGAGGATAAGGGCTGATGTTTCGTCGTTGTCCAGTTGGCATCTGATGTCGTCTGTGGCGGCGATGTGGGCTGTCTCGGTGCTGTGGTGTCGTCCGAATCCGGACTGGGAGGGGTCTAAGATGTTGTTGTCCTCGAGGTGGCGGGTCAGTTGCATGTTGACTGTTTTCTCGATGACCTTCGCCGGGAAAGGGAGCAGAGAGATGGGCCGGAAGTTCTTGAGGTCCTTGGGGTCCGCCTTGGGTGTTTTGAGGAGGGCGTTGATTTCGGCGTGCTTCCAGCTTTGCGGGAATGTCGCTGTCTTGAAGGAGGTGTTGATGAACTTCCGTAGTTGGGGTGCGATGGATGCGTCAGCTTTGTTGAATATGTGGTGAGGGCAGGGATCTGACGGGGATCCTGAGTGGATGGAGTTCATGACCGTGCGTGTCTCATCGTCGTGGACGTAGGACCAGGAGGTCAGGAGGTCAGTGCAGGTGGTGTTTGCGGGGTGGGTGGAGTCTGCCGTAGTCGGGGTGGTCGTGGTGTTGAAGCTGTCGTGGATGTCGGCGATCTTGCGGTGGAAGAAGGTGGCCAGTGAGTCGCACAGGTCTTGTGAGGGATGTCGTTGGTGATGGCGCTGGGGTAGGAGAGTTCCTTCACTATGTTGAAAAGTTCTTTGCTGTCGTGTGCGTTGTTGTCCAGGCGGGCTTTGAAGGAAGATCTCTTGGCTGCTCTGATGAGTTGGTGATGTCTGCGGGAGGCGTCCTTGCGTGACTGTCTGGTGTACGATCGTGGAGCCATTTCTTCTACACTTTCCGGCATGTACGTTTGGAGGTCTTCGGTGAACCAGGTGGCTTTCTTGCTGGTGTGGCTGTTGGGTCTCTTGAGCGGGGCGAGGGTGTTGGCGCAGTCGTCGATCCACTGTCTGAAGTTGTCGGCGGCGGTGTCTGGGTCGGCGGGTGAGTTCTGGGCGAGGGTGGACGTCAGTTGATCTTCGGTGACTGCTTCAGGAGCGGCGAGGCTGCTGTTGGGTGAGGTGGTGCGTGGTTGGTTTCTTGAAGGTGAAATGGATGCAGTGATGGTCGGTCCAGTGGAGTTCGGTGGTGCGGATGAAGGCGACGTGGGTGCTAGTGGAGAAGACGTGGTCGAGCGTGTGGCCGGCGGTGTGGGTGGGTTCGTTGACGAGCTCCGAGGCCGAGGTTGTCGATCAGGGTGGTGGAGTTGGCGTCGTTGTTCTCGAGGTGGTAGTTCAGGTCTCCGAGGAGGATGTGGTCCTTGGAGGAGAGTGCATGGGTGCTGGTGAGGTCAGCGATGGAGTCGCTAAACTGAGCACAGGGTCCGGGGGGTCTGTAGATGAGTGTTCCTCTGAGTGTGGTGTTGGGGTTGGTGTGGATCCGGAAGTGCAGGTGTTCGGTGGTGTTGAGGGTGTCGTCTGCGTGGGTATAGACCTTGAGGGTGGACTTGTGGATGATGGCTAACCCTCCTCAGATTCCGTTGTCGCGATCCCTGCGGGTGATCTTGTATCCGTCCGGGATGGCTACGGCGATGTCGGGCACTGAAGAGTCGTTCCACCAGGTCTCGGCCAGGAAGGCAACGTCTGGGACGGAGGTGTCGAGCAGGTCCCAGCATATTACCACACACATTTTCTTTCATAGGATGCTGTTATGCTTGGTCAGGGATACTCCATTGTGGTAAGAGTACCCGATGAGGTATTGGGAATATACTTGGAGGTACATCTGCCCTGGCAGCATAGGTCGTCACCTTTACCTCTCGCTCTTGTTCCTCCAATTCAAAGTTGGAGGACAAGAAGAGGACCATTTTGGATTTTAGCACTTTCCTCTGTTTCACCAAGGTAGTCTGGGACTGGGTCTACCTGCAGTACTTGAAACACCTTGCGGCTGTAAGCTTGCACGCAGTTAGAATTTGGCAAAACTGTAGTGCATTTGATAGTCTACCAATCAAGACTAACTGAAAAACCTTTTTTAAATGGAGTGTGTGTATCTGTAAGCAATCTTCATCTTTTCTTTATAAACTTGTAAACAATGCTAGAAATTGTTCATTCTTTGATGGGTCAGCTGAAGCCTTATGGCACTGGCTAAGTCAATCTCAATGGAAGGTTTGGTGCTAGAAGCGACTAGAAAAGTGCTAGAATAGCCAGCAAGTGACTTGTCAGTAATGGGTCTCAGCATCAGCACCTCTATGTGGCAAGAACAGCAGTATTGATGTGGTTTTGCCAATAAGCACAGGACACTCCAATCCTCCATGCCATCAGAAGGATACTGGGAATTTTTCATTTTAAATTAATGATATCAAGGGGAGGTGCAAAGCTGGCAAGTGAAAGCCAATGTGGCTTCATATTTTAATTAGAGAAGGGCAACACTAGAAATTAGTAGGAGCCGGCATGGGGAAGGGCTGGGTAGCAAGCCTAAAGCTGATAAGTAAATTTGCATTTTAACTTGGCAAGAATGGTGGAGGGAAACAGATCGGCTGGTGACTGTTGGCTGTTTTTGCAATTTAAATTCATAGGAACAGGGTGCTGTGGCAGAGGCAATGAGAACCAGTAGCTGTAGGGTTTTGCTGCATGTTACATTTGTGGGACTGGTTTAGTAAGGGACAAAGGCATAACAACCTCATTTCAATAGGAGCTTGTCTTGCCCAACAAATGTTGAAGGAAAAAGGGCACAGCAAACCTTAAGTCCAAGCTCACTGCTAACAAGTCCTGCTCAGGTCAGCAATGACCAAGTCCTGAGAGAAGCGCTGCTACACGCAACTTACAAACCAATCCATTGCAGCACAGGGCCAGCCACCATCAAAAGTGGGAGAGGCAGCACCCAGGATACCCAGTCCTACAATAAGTCACAACAACACTGCCATCAGTAGAACCCAGAAATCTATTGCAAAAAAACATTCAGCTGTAACGGGATGGATGGATGGGAAGTAGAATACCCATATGACAGGTGTGGTCGAAATCAAGGTGAATGAAGCATAGACACTGGAAGTAGAGGTCCACCCAGAGCGTCAGCCTGACTGAGGCATAGCTACTGGATTGACAGCTACCTGGCATGCTCGACTGCCCAAAGGTAAATGAAACATGGCTGCTGTAAGACTGTAACCAATGAAGCATAGCCACCGAAAGGCAAGGGTCACCTGGTGTGCATGACTGACAGAACCACATCAACTGTAAGTGGACGGCCACCCATCCAGCCTGACTGAGTGATGGTCAATAAAAGATGTCCGTTATAAGAGTATGACCAAAGTGAATACTTGCTCTCTTCATAAATAAGTTGAGCACAGCTACCTCAAATGTACGGCTACAACAGATGAACCAGATAGACTGCCTGAATGGATGGATTGTGGGATATTAACATTGATTGTTAACGAGGGTCAGGAAATTGAATTAAGCTATTGCTTTGAAGGTAGAGCACAAAGTGAATCTGTAATGGACTGTTTGTAAGTGAAAGCAGCCAGTAAACTGCTGCCTTTACTCTTCCAAATATATGTGGTCTACATTGTTGGGAACTGGTTCAACAGGGGTATCTCTGCTAAGAAACCTACAGCTGGATGATTGTGAGCTAACCCGTTGCAGAAACACGGTCCAAGGCAACCTGTGGGAATCCCAACACAAAGATGGACAAAATACCCAATACCACAACCAAGCTCGAGTGGCATTGATGTAAAGGTCCAGAAAACCTCTATTCATAGGCCCAGTGAAAACGCAGAGCACACAAATGATTGATGCACAACACTTGTACTCCTAAGCATTTCTTAGAGCCCCTCACCCTCCCACACACGGTTTCACTCATTGACAAAGGTTCTCTGACCATTCCCTCTTGCCGGAACTGAAAACTTAAGTTAATGTTTCGGAACACCTTCCAGGGTCCCAGATCAGCAGTTGCAAGTCATACAGCAGTAATCGCATGCAAGTGTTACTTACCCCTCCGAAAGCCTTAATGTCTTTTTCCAAATTTTCAGCCAAGACGTTGGGTGGTAAATCGAGGTAAAACACTTTTCCAGAGAGTGGTTTACACTTTGTGTCTTCTGTTTTAACTGATAATTTCTTTTCAATTATCTGAGGCTGCTGAAGTTTTCCCGTTTTCCCTTGAGCACGGCCTGCATCCACAAGAGAAAAAAGAATCGTGTATCGCCACGTGATCTTAATGACACATTCTGAAACAATACATGGCTTATCTGGAATTAGTCATTTTAGATAGGAACACTTTAATTTACAGTTCAGTTTTCCTTTAGATCCATTATTCAAATCACTCCGTTTCATTTTTGGAAAGAGTTACATGCGTCCAGCTGTTTCATGTGCGGGGCAAGGTACCTGCAAGAGTAACACAATCAATATTGAAGATAGGAAAATGCAAGTCCACATTAAACGTTTGACAGGATATACTCCGGTAATGTACAAAATCCTCCTAAAAACCGGAGCTCCAACATTGCTACTTCTCTGTTCTACAAATAGACCGTGTACAACGCCTTTTAATTACTCTACGGTAGAGGTCTTCAGACAGGGGGAGCTTTTGCTGGAGTGGTGTGGACTTCTTTACAGAGGGGCACACAGAGCACCTGGAAGGGCGGATGAAGGGCAGTGCTCCATCCTCAAAATTATAGCCTAGAAAGTGGATGTGGCATTCTGGAGGGTATCGTCGTCAACGAATCATTCAAAGTGTGTAGGGGGAGGGGGTGAGAGGAGGAAACTGTCTGCTTGCACTGGTGCCCACCCAGTGTTTGGACTCCTGAGCGCATTGGAGAAATGGCCCATGGAGGAGTTGTTTACGGTGATGTTTGATTTGGTTTTGTACAAATATTCAGAGTAGACTGTCTGCTGGGAGCATCGGGCGAATTACCCAGAAGGCTCAGAGTAATGGCCCTAGGAAAGGTGCGTGATGTGCTGTCAACTCCGAGAAAAGGCTACAAATATTAAAAGCAGCCTCTGTTGCAGTGGCGCTGTGAGGATCATGCGTACCTCAGAACTCACCTTCTTTTAGGGGGTGCCATCCTCCTTGCACACATCTTAAACCTTCAAAGGACTTTGCTCCCATTTACTTCACCTGACCCTTGCCTAAAAGCTTCCTCACACTTTAAATTTAAATTTCAATATTTTCCATTGCAATCCCAATCCAGAACTCCGGAATTGCTCCCTCCTTACAGACTCGAAAGGTTAAGAGGTGTGAATTATGCCACAACATTGAAAAGCTATACTTTTTATGAACCAATACTGTCCCCGTTTGCTTTTATAAACATTTAGGGAGGGGGGGGGGGGGGGTAAACAGATGCGAGTTAATCCCAATCGGTGCCCGCGCCAGTTGCGATCATCCGGTGCCATAACAGTGTGAGGCAGAAGGTGTATTTTAGTCTATGAGAGAAGTATTGAAAGTCACGGGCTAGTTGTGAAGACGTTTACACCAAACAGGGATATCCACCAGATTTTGTAGGCGGAGAGCGAGGCAGCCGAGAAGACTGTTGTGAGGTTCAAGCAAGACAGGGCCAGGGGCAGACGAAACGTGGGCTCATGTTAAGGTTAGGCAAGGCATAGGGCCATACACAAAGCGAGCTTCTAGGACGGTCAGGCGAGGCAAGACCTGGGAAAAAAACAGACTCCGGTGAGGGTCAGGAAGACCTGAGGCAGAGGGAGCTGCTGTGAGGGTCAAACTAGGCGGGGTCAGAATTGCCTCCTGTAATGGTCAGATGGGGTGAGGGTTAAAGGTAAGGGGTAAGCAAAGGTGGCTGTGTCTAGAAGGGAAAGGATCTTATAGAGCTGGTGTGTAACCATCCCAATAACTGCTGGACTGGTTTAGTCAAGTCACCAACACGTTCTAAAACATCCTTACCTCCTGTCCTTGGGGACACAAGCACTTTATCCATTCAATCCTTTGTCGGTGATGAGCGTGAAAGTCAACCCGGATCAATTGGTGACTTCAGCAGGGGCCATTTTGTTTCATGCCATGGTCTGCAAGTCTGTTGATGCAGACTTACCACAGCCCTGGCACCTTTTTGGTATACATCCCTTTCCTCTATTATAGGAAGACTTAGAGATTCATTCTATGGCACGCTCCTGTACAATGGCGAATGCAGGTGTTCTCCAGAAAACAGATATCGAACACAATCTGCGAGCAATATTGGGTATTAGAGAGAGTCTATTTCTTGGGCTCTCCACAAAATAGGAGAATTGGTCACCTACTGACTGATGCAACTGCAGCTGCTAGTGGACTGTGCATGAACTGTTCACTTGCATAGAAACTGCTAGCTTTTCGGCCTGGTGAGTTTATTTCTAATGTTGGCTTCCCCACTTGAACGCATTGTGCCATCTTGCACACACTACTTATATGCCCTTTGCCCATACTTTCTAGACCCGGAAGGAAAGCATAATGCTTTATATATGTATATACATGGTTTTCGTTACACAAGCATGGGTAGAGACATTAATATAAACCTTTAAAGCGCATAATGACTTTGAGGGCTGCCTCGCTGCAAGGAGCCTGTCCTAGGACGCCCCTTACAGGTGTTGGACAATTGCTTCTTAAAGCACTTGTGTTTTTCTGTTATATGAAACAAACGCACAAAGATGTTACTATGTAGTACTCAGTATACTGCCACTGCATTCAGGTATGTTAAACAAATTATCTGTGATGAAAAGCGTGGGACGTGCCAAAATTAGATGCAGCACAAAGCATCACAGCGACCCGGTGTTGGCAGCTCCACGCAGACTGATGCAACAGGACTGACGCAAGAGCACCACGGGCGGTAGATGCGCCTCTCCGGGTGTGAGGCGGGAAGGCCCGAAGAGCGCTGTCTGTCAGGCACTGTCTGCGCAACCAGCAAGGGTGTTGCCTTTGTGTCGTGGAACAGTGCGCCTGTTCCTAGGAACTGATGCAATGACGGCAAATATTGCACGGTGCGCAGGGCCGTAGCTGAGGGTACTAATAGCTCTAGAAGCAACACCCACCAGTGTGACAATACTGAAAACCGAAATAGAAAAGCTTTGTCTGTCAGGAAGAGAGGTGTACATTTGAGTGGCAAGCCAGGGAGCTCGGTCCGTTCGTGCCTGAACTGCCTGTGATACAATGAAATCGGCGAGCGCACGATTTTCTGCCTGTACCCATCACTTCTCTCATCTTTAGCTGCAGACGGTTTGTGTGCCTCAATTGTCAGTACGCCTTTTTATTACAGTGAGATTCTGGCCGGTGCAGCCAAGCCCTGTTGGAGAACAAAACCACAAACTCAACGCCAGAGAAATATGACTGCTAAATTTACGCGGCAGCGAAAGTGAAAGCGACCAGAAAGAAACATGATAAAGAACAGAAGGCACCATGCTCGCTCCCGCAAGCTGGAGGCCGTGTTACACGCATGAGTCTGTAGTGATTCCAAGAGCCCCTCTCCTAGAGCAGAACATGCGCTGCGCTAGGCTCAACCTAAAAAGACCTCTGCACTACACCAACTGAAATCCTGCCACCTCTGTGCACACAAAACAGTAATATAGTTTACTATCTCAATGGTACGCACATTGAAGTCATACTGACACATCTATTGCCCCTTACAACCCACCTAGCAACCAGTTAACTTATACCAACCAGACTCGCATCCAAAAAGAAAGGTATTAAAACCACATTGTGGGTTAAAATGCTCCTACGGATAAGAGATGCTTAAATCGTTATATGCATATATTATATATAACATATGTGAAGGCAAATCTATGAACAAGACGGTTTACCACATAACTCCACATCATACATGCTGTATCCAAGCACTCACAGATTTCTTTGGTACTCTGCAACAACATTTTTTCCAAGCACTGCGTTGTTACACTGGATTTCTTGTTTTGAACACTTACTTTGTAAATATAAACATATCATGTGATGCTTGAAAACAATACACGTTTTCAGGAAATTCGCCCTTTTAGACATTGTTAACCCCTCACTTTTTGCCTCGTATCTGGTGCCACCTTGACTGAGTCGGTTTCTGGGTTCCTGGTAACCAGGGTGCCCAGTACCAGTGTTTGTTCCCTAAAACTGTACAATTGTTCCACAATTGGCATCCCTTAGGCCCTCCAAGTCCTGTAGTGAGGAAATGGGGTTAACTGCAGACATTGCTAAGTTAGCATAAGTAGTCAATGCTTGGCTGCCATTCTGCCGCTTTTGCACACGACACTACATGGCTCTGTTCTCGTGAAATACTTTGCTGGCGCTGCTTCACATGAGAACTGTGTGGTAATATCTAGAATGCCATGATGTAGCTATGATCTTATGTTGGACTCATCTATCCTGATTACTACAAATTTTGGCGACGAGGATGGGATATGAACCCTATGAATATCTGGGACGTGTATAATTCATACCATTATAGAATCTTTAATACTTTGTGTTATATACAACCGTTAATAGATTTATTAGCAATGTATAAAGTTCACAGTTATATCTTGATAAATTGTTCCTTTATTTTATTCTTTGTATTCTATAAGGGGGAAGATATGTGGTAATATCTAGAATGCCATGATGTAGCTATGATGTAAAAGAACTGCATCATGACTGGAGTTCTAAATGTAACCAGTATCAGTCTGTGTGTTGAAGGTTGTTGCAGCTATAATTGTAACTTCAATAAAGTTACTTCAAACTTATGTTGGACTCATCTATCCTGATTACTACAAATTGTCTACCTTTCACATGTCCAGATGGGCACCGCGCTCTGTCTGCACAGCGTGTTCAAGGTCGAATAACAATGTATGCTATTGATTCACTTTGGTCAGTCCCACGCACATAGTCATAACATGAATCACAGCAGCCCAACTGAAACTCGGGTGCTTTTAATATGGCATTACATGCATGAGAAGGCACTTGGAGAAAACCTTTCCAACATAGAAGAGCTGTGCTGATCTTGGGATGTGATGTGATTCATTGCATCTGATCTCGTAGGTATGGGGTTACGCTGACAAAGCCCAGAGGTCTTCTATAATTATTCTTAACTAGCTCATGAGGACAGGGAGGGTGGTAAAGGCGCTATAATCCTGTTTCCACTGTCATTATAAAATGACTTCCCCTTTTCTGCTTTATGGAATTGTAACAATGCTGATTATATTGTTCTTATGCATTATGCTGCTCGTATTGGCTAGAGAACTGCACCTTAGAGCACGTTAGTTAAAAATAAACATTTTAAACTATACAGTGTCTCTGATTACTCACGTTGTGGACAAGTATGAGTGTGAACGAAAGTGTTTTTGTTTCCCACTATTCCTGAGAGTTTACTAAGTCGCATGTTCTAGGTTGTCTAATCATTGGTAGCTTCGCTGTAGTACGGAGAGCGAATGAGACACTATTGCTAGTCGGATTGGGGTTCTGGGCACTGAGGTGGCTTTATTTGGTACACAACAATACACCGAGGTCCTCGTTTCCTGCGCATAGTTCTGAGCATGAGCATAATCCCTGCAACAGTCCCTGGTAAGTGGTACCTCGGGTAACTAGGGCTGTGGAACTAAAAAGGGTCCCTAATGGCTGTAGGACGATTTGTGCCAGGCTAAGGGACCCCTCACCAAGCTCATGCAAACTGCCATTGCTGCCTGCATGTCTTGTTGCAGAGAAAACCTAAGAGTCGACATGACACACATCCTTGTCGGGGCTCGAAAAATTCACTCGCT
This sequence comes from Triturus cristatus, assembly GCF_964204655.1. NCBI lineage: Eukaryota > Metazoa > Chordata > Amphibia > Caudata > Salamandridae > Triturus > Triturus cristatus. Next base: position 311,489,329 of record NC_140593.1, on the reverse strand, counting down.
ATGGTGAGCCAGATTTAATCAGGTCAAGCTCACCCCTTCTGGCAAGCTGACAATAGGTGTTCTGCTTGCTCACAAAGCGAATAAGCAGTAAAGATACCTTTAAATCTTTTCTTGTCACATTTGCTCGGCTTTCAGAGACAGAAGTCAAAAGTCAGTTAGTTTTCCTACATTTATTTTTACGTCGAGTCTGGGTAGCACATGCGCTGCTCTGTGAGCCATGCTGTAATGTACACTGTGGCTTCAAGCTCCTTCTCTTTTTTTTTTAATTTGTTCCTGTTCGTGCCTTTTATTTTTTTTTAGGTCTCGCCAAGGCAGCGCGCATGTGCTGTCTCTCCGAGGCATAAAGTAATTTTTATCAGGGGTGAAACTCCGCCTATTGCCGGGTAATTTCTCCTCCCGCTTTCCATTAGTAAACTTTGCCATTGCTTTTGTTAGCAGGCTTATTATTGGCTGTGGATGCGATGCGTCAATTCCGTGTATTCCGGAAGCAGCACTGCTTAACTACAGTTTTCGTCCGCTTTCTTAGTTCATGTGTCTCCGAGGGGCTGTATCTTTTCATGAAGGACTACTTCTTCGTTTTGTTTTTAAGCGCCATGTTCACCCGACGCCATGCACATATGTTTAAAATGCGCGGGGGCTTTCATTATCACTACTTTTGCATTACCGTGGCACCCAACGCTTACATATTCGTGGAAAGTGCTCTGCTCTTTTTATGTTTGAAAGTGCTTCGAGTACATTTATGCAACTCACATTGATGGAAAGCGCTCTGCTCTTTTATGTTTGAAAGCGCTTCGAGTACATTTATGCAAATCACAGGAAGACATTTGTGGAAAGTGCTCCGCTCTTTTTATGTTTGAAAGCGCTTCAAGTACAATTATGCCAATCACTTGAAGATATTCGTGGAAAGTGCTCTGCTCATTTTATGTTTGAAAGCGCTTCGAGTACATTTATGCAAAGCACATTGGTGGAAAGCGCTGTGCTGTTCTTATATTTGAAAGTGCTTCGTGTACATTTATGCAAATCACATTAATGGAAAGCGCTGTGCTGTTTTATGTTTGACAGCGCTTTAAGTACATTTATGCAAATCACATTGATGGAAAGCGCTCTGCTCTTTTATGTTTGAAAGCGCTTTAAGTACATTTATGCAAAGCACATTGGTGGAAAGCGCTGTGCTGTTCTTATATTTGAAAGTGCTTCGTGTACATTTATGCAAATCACATTAATGGAAAGCGCTGTGCTGTTTTATGTTTGACAGCGCTTTAAGTACATTTATGCAACTCACATTGATGGAAAGCGCTCTGCTCTTTTATGTTTGAAAGCGCTTAGAGTACATTTATGCAAAGCACATTGGTGGAAAGCGCTGTGCTGTTCTTATATTTGAAAGTGCTTCGTGTACATTTATGCAAATCACATTAATGGAAAGCGCTGTGCTGTTTTATGTTTGACAGCGCTTTAAGTACATTTATGCAAATCACAGGAAGACATTTGTGGAACGTGCTCTGCTCTTTTTATGTTTGAAAGCGCTCTGCTCTTTTTATGTTTGAAAGCGCTTTGAGTACATTTGTCCAAATCACAGGAAGACATTTGTGGAAAGTGCTCTTCTCTTTTTAGGTCTGAAGGTCTCTGAAGTGACTTCTATTTGATGTTTTCTGCTGAATCAGGGAACTGTGAAATGTACTCACCTGCAGTGCAATGCAAGGATTGTGGTAACTGTCTACTACATACCTCTACCCCTGCAGGGGGACCCACGGTCTTTCCTTCCACGAGGAAACCCCTGGGGTACGTTTTAGGCATGCCAATTAGCTATTACAGAGGTAGGGAGAGCACACGAGGAACATAAACAAGCAGCACAGAAGATGGAGGGACCAGCACAGAGGCAATAGAAACTAATAAAGTGATGCTGGACAAACCATCCTGCAACAGCAACCTAATGCACTGAGTATTCCAACAGGCTGGCGTTGCTCCTATGAAAAGAACTCCAAAACGGGAAAATAATGTTTTTTTCACTTTGAAGGCATATTTGTAAAGAATGTTAGCTTTCCGCTCTTATGTTTTTCTCTCTGTATAAATATACTGGATAAAAAATATGGAAAAAGCCACTTGTTGTTATGCTGACTAATGTACACATTTTATCTGTGCTATGGTTGCATCCCCTGCTCAGTAGTTTGTATGTGTGACTTCTGTTTTATCTACAGCTCTCCTACACCACAATTTACTGCAAGCTTTGCCTCCGCTGCATGTAGTGTGCAACAATCCACGTGCACGCTGTTGACACCAAACAGTCCATCTGTCGGGCACTACGCTATGCAGCGCCCCTGCATAAGAGGCAGCAAATCACACGTGAGCAACAGGTCCTGCTAAGTGCCAACACTATACTAATATGCTATAGATCATGCGCGGGCTTTAGCTTTATCATTTTTGCTGCTAAAGCTTCTTAATTTATTAGAAGGCATGTGAGAGGGCTTTTTTTGTTCTTCCCTGTTTGGTGTCTGATATCACTTTGTTGATACTCACAACATGACTGATCATGATACAGAATGCACCTGCAATCACTGGTTCAAATTAAGTACTGGGTGGAATGGTGCATTTTCTACACCCAGCCAGAACGGAGAAGGCTAAATCCCCACTACCCCTTTTCTGCCACCACGCTTCTTCGGAATATTAACAAGCATTTGCAATGCAATAGGTCTCGCATTTACGATGGTTTAAGCTATTGCCATTGTAAATAACAATGTCTTATATTTAGGTTTTAAAAACCAAAAGAAAAGGCATAGCCATTCACAATGCCAATAGCTCAAACTTGCGTAACTGCGAGACGTATTGCATTGCAAATGCTTGTTTAGGAATGCAGTCATCCGTTTGGTCAGCATGTCTAATTACTCCTGTCTTTTGTTGTTTCAGATCTTCCCTGTGGACTGCCCCAGATGTGTGGTTTTCCACTTTCATTAATTAATGTGTATTTGTGCGCATTCCTTTGTTCTTTGGGCGCTGGCTTAATCGTCGCGGACTGCTCCCCAAGCCGCCGCCCCTTCAGAGCCCCGCAGCTTCTGGCCATGGCGTGCCGTGCAGACTCTGCCTGCCATACTTTTAGTGTTTGTGTACACCGCTCCCTGCTTTATTCCCGGGCAACCGCCGCTGCCTAAAAGCCCCGCCAGTAATGCAGCTGATGGCCATGACGTGCCATGCAGACTCGGTCAACCGTACTCCTAGCTCCGGCATCCTGGGAGCCACAAACAGATCACCTGACACCGACACGCAACATATTGCCAATTCTGAAACTTGCAGGCAGTGTGAACACTGGCGCTGCCTAGCTAGGAGCTCGGAGAAGGGCACGTGCGGAATAACTGAAGTCGCTCTACAGGGCAACAGGTGCATTTACCTGCATGGTCACTACCCACATTGGTGCAGCCCCGTGCAGCAGGAGGGCCTTAGCCTGCTGGTGCCATTGCCTCGCCCGACAGTGCCGCTGTTCACATTCCCTCAGGGGCGCTGCTTAGCCTCCGGCTGCAGTGCGCACTGTCCGCTCCAGTGCTTTACTCTCCTGGCTGCCATATGCAGTCAGCTGCCCCGTATCGTCCACATGGTGTCACAGTCCAAGATGCGTCGCTACCCAGGCCTGAGTGGCATTTTTTTTTATAATAATTGTATTTATTGTTTTATTAACCCCTTGTGTGCCCATGACGAGCTGGACTCGTCATGGGCCGCGGTTGCGCTGTGCCCATGACGAGTCCAGCTCGTCATGAACCCCGCCCGCTAATGGAACGCCCGGCACAGGGCGGGGAAAGGGCGTGGCACACAAGGGGTTAATTCATATTTAATTTGTGTATTTTGTTTATTTTTAAAGACCTAACTAATCTCAGCACGCAGCGTTTAAAACATATGGTGTATTTATGCTTTGTCAATATTTGTGTCGTAGCATGTTAAATGCCTCAGAATTGTTTCGTTTATTTTTATCACATATCGGGGACAAAATGCGTGTTTTACATAGACCAAACGAAAACTTTTAAAAGTGCATGTCACGTTTGTTTTGAACTAATTACAATTCAGCAATGGACGGACAAGTTTGTTTATCCGACCTCGGTGAGTATATTGTGTGCTTTGAGTTAGTTGGTTAACAAGAGAAGGTGGTATAGAAACAGGTTGCACCTGCCAAAAGTTGTTTTTTGTCACGGAACAAGCTTTAAGATTTGAGTGCATTTTACTTACATGAGTTACCCTTGGATCGGTGAGGAACAGTAGATGTGATAGCACCCAGGTTAATGTGCTGCGTGAGTGAACCACAGCGCCTTTGACGGACCAGCAGCCCCCTCCCAAGCTCCCCCCCACAGCGCTATGAGACTCTTATGGGGAAGTAGTTGAGATTTATAAACAAGGATTAATTGCTAAATACTTAGAAGGTCGCAAAGGTGAAACTTATTGGCTATTTTTCTAACACAACACTGAACAGTTAGCTTATTAGCTATTTCAAACATTTCAAATCTATTTCACTACTTATGAAGACACATTTTTGTAATTGTGAGGAGATTTTTATAGGATCAAAACAAATTCAGAACACTTTACTTGGTGATGCGCAAATTTTAAATATTTTTTTAAACCCAATTTCCAAACATTGTTTATGCGCTATACAGTTTTATCAGTAAAACTACACGTTAGTGGGAAGATTGTTGCCCTTTAAATAGAAAATGTGCTACCTGTAAAAGACAGTGTACTACCACATCACGCTTTAGTAATATATTTATGAAAAGTGAGTTTTTATACATGAACTAGGAAATATTCCTGCCCCTATCCAGATGACAATATTAGTGAACTAAGAGGCAAGCCAGTGCTCATGAGGAGCCTATATGTGGGCTTGATTATTATACATTGAACAAACGTTTAGTCTAGTTTAGAAATAGCGAACTTGCATATTTGAATGTGCTCTCATGTGATAATTAAGAAAGACGCGGCTCTATAAGACAAAATATTTGCGTTGGATCACACAATTTGAGACCTGTTCATGGTCATGTACATTACAGTCAGGTCGAGTAGATTAATCAAGTTACTGTGCCTGTAGGTCTAGTAACATTTTTATGATTCTTCAAGCCCTGACTGTGTGCCACACCTAACAGCACTACATGTGGCATAGGTAAGACACCCCTACAGCAGGCCTTACAGCACTAAGGAAGGGTGCACTATACCCAAGAGTGGGCATATCTGCGAAAGTGGATATGTCCCGGTAATACCTAAGTTCACCCTTAGATATTACCAGTGCACAGGGACGCCCTTAAAATAGTCTTTCCCCAGATCAACAGGCAGGCTTTGCAACAAATGGAGGAACCCAGGCAGCACCATCATCTTGATTGAATGGATCCTATGAGCCATGACAAATAAATGGGGGCCCATCTCTTAAGATCTACTTTCAAACTGTGCAAGAGTGGTGGATAATTCGGCTGAAACAGCTGTGATATCCTGGGTATCAGTTTGATGCCCAGATATGTGAGATATTTCTTTGCCCATTGGAAGGACGTTGTTGTCATCAGCACTTTCATCTCTGCATCTCGAAGTATTAGATTGAGTAAGAAAGATTTTGACAGGTTTATACGTAGGCCTGCCACTCCCTCAAACAGTCGAGGTTAATTTTGTAGCGCCGCCGGGGAGTGCTGTGGGTCTGTAAGGGTTAGCATGATGTCGTCAGCAAATAAGGAAATCTTGTGCTCCTTAGCGTCAAAAACAAACCCTTTGATCCATTGGTTGGCCTGTATTATTGCTGCGAGAGGTTCAATATTCAGAGCAAAGAGAAGAGGGGAGAGCAGGCATCCTTTTCTTGTCCCCCTTTCCAGCTGAAAACACTCTGAACTTACTCCATTGACCAATACTCTAGGCATGGAAGGTCTCACAGAACAGGAAGGACCAGCCCACTCGGTCAAGCGTTTTCTCAGGGTCCAACCCGAGCATGACTGCTGTGATTGTTTTCTTGGTCACCTCCTCTATTTAAGTGTATAACTCTCCCCACAATATTATGAGTTTGCCTACCCCTCATAAATCCTGACTGGTCTGGGTGGATCAGGTCAGGCATCAAAGTCCACCAACCACGAGGCTAGGATTTTGGAATATAGTTTTGTGTCAAGATTATGGAGTGCTATGGGGTGATAAGAACTATAGAGTTTCGGGTCCTTTCCAGCTTAGGCTATAATCATGAGTATGGCTTTGCTCATGGATGTTGTTAATGTACCAGCTGCTGCGATATAGTTAAAGGGGAAGGTCAGGTGTGGAACAAGTTCCACAGTAAAGGTCTTATAGAAGTGGGCTGTTAGCCCATCTCCGTTAGGGAATTTAAAACATTTCAGGGAGCCTATGGCTTGCCGCACCTCTTCCTCACTAATGGGTTCCCCCAGCGATTCGTTCTGCGAGGGTGCAATCTGCAGCAGGTCCACTTTGGTAAAATAATTTGGTTGGGACTAGGAGTCGGTGGAGTCAGCCGTGTACAGCGACTTGTAGAACTGTCCATAAATGCCTGCCTTACCCTGCTCCAATTTCTCCAAGTCCCCCGAGGGGTGGTAAATATCTCCAATGTACTCCTTTTCACCCTGTTTCGGTGGTGTGTTTAGACCCCTTATTGGTCGACGGGCCACAGAAGTTTCATACAATTTATGTCACGTAATATTCAAGTGTCTCTGGCTGGAGCCGCTCCTCAGCCACCTGGACATGGTGGTGGTCTTGTCATCTACGTTCCCTTTAAGGCGCGCGCACCTTCACCGACGTCACCGCGCACTCCCGGATGTGGAGCGCGCACAAACGATTTCAGGACGTCCGGCGGAGAGGCGCCGGCCGCGCCGCCGCTTTAAGAAGCGAGCGGCGCGAAAACCAGGCACTTGTTCCAGTGGTGCCGGCAAGGAGTCGTAGGAGTCGTGGAGAGTGCAGGTAAGGGGGCTTGTGGCGGCTTGGGGGGGTGCTCGGGGGTGTGTGGCTGCAGAGCGCGGGACGGATTGTGGCCTTTTGTTTATGTATTGATGGTAATCACAGCCCGTGAAGGGGCTCTGATTACCATCAATACTTAAACAAAAGGCCACAATCATCCCGCGATTACTAGCAAAACATGGTATGCCACGGATTAATCTCCAGAACAAAAGGCAATCGGGGACTCACCGGAGGAGTCGCGTGACCACCCAGAACTGCAGTGTCAGGAGGCGGCGAGGGCAGGGTGGCTGCAGCCGAGCAAGCGGTTGCCCAAGGGAGAAACGCACACTGCTCCCGGGGCGGTGCCCTGCCAGCTCCTCCGCTCTTCCATCTACAGACATGCTGGCCCCCCAGAGATGTTCTTTCATCCCAGGACCCAGACGGCCAGGGGCGTGGCTATCTATAGTGCATCAGATGCAGTGACAACGGGGCCCGCTGAGTCAGAGGGGCCCGCTGCACTACAGTTACAACTGTTTGTCGCCGCCAAACGCGCGGAGGTGGGGGGCGCTTGCTTGCATTAGAGCCCAGGCCACTCTTGCTTCGCCACTGCAGTCGGTGGGTTTAATGTAACCGCACACATTACCTACACCTGAACCTCTGTTCCCACCTCCCACTCAGCTAGAGCTCTCTGTTCTCGTGTCTGAAGACGAGTCTGCAGGAACTGACGCATGCAAGTGAAGATAGAATTGCATACATGTGGGGAATGGAATGTGCAGGTCACTATATTAACATGACAAATGAGAGTATAGCTGCGGAATCAGGTATGGTGGAAGTTTGCCAAGTCTCGCGAGAGGTTTACACACGCTGAATGAATATTCATGCGACACATGGCCTTGGCTGCCGTCCTCTGTCTGGGCTTAATTCGAGCCCGCCAAGAAACATGCCTGTGTTTTTGAAACATGCTGATTGGGAGACTCCGATGACAACATCCTTTCCTTCCAAGTGGCCAATGGATCACATCCCTTTTACTGTGTCCGGTCATTGAAGGACAGCATTCCCTCTTTCTGTCTTGATAATGGCAACATTCCCTCTTTCGGTCTTGATAATGGCAGCATTCCCTCTTTCTGTCTTGGTAATGGCAGCATTCCCTCTTTCTGTCTTGGCAATGGCAGCATTCCCTCTTTCTGTCTTGGCAATGCCAATATTCCCTCTTTCTGTCTTGGTAACGGCAGCGGCAGCATTCCCTCTTTATGGGTTCCAGAGTAGCGTGCTACTCGCCGAAAAAGCACTTTGACGCCTCATCAGGGGTAGTAAGCGCTATATAAATGCTATTACAATACAAGCACTATATAAATGCTATTACAATAGTGAGTGTAAATTAGTGAGAGTGAGTCCGAACGAGTGAATGTAAGTGAGCGAGACGGAGCATGTGGTGGTTATGCTTGCATGTCTTTGGTCGGCTTGGGCATACTGAAAGTATTTCTTAGCTTACAGAGACTTATGTGGCAAAATAGTTGTGCCGGTATACTGGAAGCAATGCTTATCATACCGGGCCCCTGTGATAAAATACTGGTGCTAGCATAGCAGAGGTAATTCAGGGCATAATGGGCTCAAGGTAAAGTACTGATGCTGGCATACTAGAGGTAACTCTCGACATATGGGGCACCCATGGACAAATGCTGGCATTGGCATACTTGAGGAAATTATTGGCGATGGGGCACCCGTAGCAAAATAAAGGTGCTAGCATATTAGAGGCAATATCTTGCATATTAGGGATGTTTTCTGAACTAAAGGTTAACCATGCTATACAGTTGGCATTAATGGCAGAATTCTGGCACTGGCATTATGTATGTGATTTTTGGCATGAGATAGGATCCTAGGCATATGATGGGGTGGGGGTGGCATGACACTATGCTGACCAAGGCTCAATTAAGGTAATTTTTTTTACATAAGTGGGCCCCATAGCACATTTAAAAAAAAAAATTGGGTTCATTGGCTTGGCACATCATGCCTGGGCATAACTATTTAATGAGTACCGCTTCAGAGCCTTTCGCGTTTTTTAACCTATCGTATGTGCAAAATGTACTTTAAAATGCCCTATTTTAACATGTTCTCGGTTTCATGTCATGGCGTGTTTATCCAATTTGGGAACTGCCCTTAAGACACTTATTGTGGCACTGTATGTGTGAAAATGCACCATCTTTTCACTTATTGAAGTAAACGTTCTGAGTGACATTTGGCGCCGCGCACACGCGTGGTCTGGTTCCTGGCGCACATAGCCATGGTTGCAGCGCACAGAGACCCTCCACTGCCGCACACAGAGGAAAGAAATTAGAGGGAACATTGCTTGTCATTAGTCCCATTATGATTAATTTAGTGATGGGTAAATGTCCCCAAAATAGAGACGATTTGCCATATTGGCTTGCAGAAAGATTTGATCAACTCAATGGCTGTTTTTCCACATACTACTCCTGTTGAGAAACACAGGATCCGGACAATGAGTTTACCTAATGGTATTGTTCCCGCTTTAGCTGATTGCACCACAACTGGGGGACAGTGTTTGTGGCGGTGAACACACTGTGCTTCGGCACCCCCTCCATGAGCGTTCTGCCGAGTGTTCTAAAGAAGGTTAAAGATGAACAAAGGGCTGGTCCAGCCCTGGAATTGGAGAGGACATTAGTGGGCATGTTCCCTATTGTCTCAGATATGATTCTGGCCAATCTCAAAGGTGAGACAGTTAGTTTACAAGTTCGTCAACGCTTATCGGCTGTGGCAGACGTTAACAGGCAACTGTAGTTGCCAATAATTATTACGGATGTGTATACATCATTGGGACGCAATAATTTGGGAGTAAGACCTTTTACTCCGGTACGAAATAAATCTCATCCTCAAAAGGTGAGTCGTCCAGTATTTCCTACAAACGGCTTGGAGAAAAAAAAAAATCACCGGCAGCAACAGCAGAAACCTAGTTCTCGTGCAGGTTCGCCACAACCTGACACTTTCGAACGTTGAGATAGGATTTGCACGATCGCTCTAAAATTAAGACTAAGGAGAGGTTTCAGGTCTCTGATCCTCGTTCCTTTCAGGAATCGTCAGCGCAACAGTTCGATGGGGGAGAGCGTCAGGATCGCAGACAAGGCGAGTCCACGCAGCACGACGTGCCTTGAAGCGCCAGTTTGACATAAAAGCGTAAAAGCCAAACCGGAGGGACGACCTCCATATCGAGCCCAATTTCAAAAGAAGAAAGTTGCCGCTTTGACTGCAAAGTATGCCTCAGACGGTGAGAACCCTGCTCCTTGACAGGAGTTGGGTGGTAACCCTCCTGGACAGCGTAGCGGAGGTTACTATAGTGCGACAGACACTCCACCAGCATCTGGAGGCAAAAGCAACTGACACTTATTACAGTAGAGACAGCAGATACTCGATTTGCCCCTCCAGATAGACTTTATGAAGTAACCCTCCAAATTGAAGGCGATATTCAACACCAAATTAGAGCAGTATTTTGTGTAAATATCACTTCTTATGACATTTTGTTGGCAGAGGTTGATTGGCCATCCCAGTTTGTCTTAGTTTCCCTGGGGGGCAGGGGGGCGTAAGAGGTTATTCATCCTAGTTTTTCTAAATATGTTCCTGATGATGACAAAATGGCTTATGCCTCCAATTGGGCTTTAACCTTAGCCCCAGCGTTATATCACAATCAGGCTGGTTGGGATGAGGGGTTACCCAGTACATGCGATTCCTTTGCGCTCCACACCTCAACCCCAACCACAGTATCCAATTAAACGAGACGTGAAAGCATCCCTAAGTGAAATCTTGACTCAATTGGAATATCAGGGCATAATTGAACCCTGTGTTTCATCGATGAATAATCCTCTTTTTCCGATATCGAAACCGGATGGTTCATATCACACTGTTTTAGATTACAGACATTTAAACAGTCACATTCATACCTTTGAGGTTCAAAACACACATATCGCTGCAATATGGTTATTTCCAATGGATTTTTCAGTCTCTCTTTGGTTCCTGAGAGCTGTGATTTGACCACATTCAGTGCGCTGGGTGTTTTTGAGGCACGCATAGTTTCCCTTTTAAATGAGATCCACCCTGATGCCTTCTCTACGTAGATGACATATACTTGACGGATGATGAATTACACCTGCATCTCTTGCGTGTGGACCACATTATCACACATTTTGCAAACTTTGGTTATAAATTTAATTTTGCAAAGTCTCACATCGCCTTCTTGGCGGTCCTTTTCCTTGGTTACAAACTTAACAATGAAGGTCGGGGTTGGCGCCCCACTTTCTGGAGAAATGTGCTCAATTGCAACCTCCATCTACTCTTGAAAAATTGCAATCTTTGCTAGGTTTTTTTTTTAAACATACATTCCCGATTATGCCCAGCGTATAAATCCTCTTTACTCTATGATTCAACCTTCTTTCTCGGCTTCCTGGACACACCATAATTCTTCGGTCTCTGCAGTCTGATCTGCTTGCGTCCCGATTCTCTTTGACACGGGACCATTGTACAAATTTGGTCATACGGATTGTACCAGGTGCGTTGGGTTTCACGTACTTGACGTTCAATGAAGGGGACATGGTCCCCATTGCTTATAAATCGCATTTGTACACTTCAGCTGAGAGGAGTTTCTCTTCTCCGGAATTTTTTTTGACAGCTGTCCACATGGCGATTCTGAAGGAATGCTCTCTGGCACAGGGGAAACACATTTTCATGGTCTCGCCTGTACTTGCTTTAGAAGCAGTCACAAAAGCTAATGTTCCGAATTCCAAAGCCTTGCATCCACGGTGGATACAATGCAGGGCTCGACAAATCTTAAAAATCGTACTTGACCTGCAGGTCTAGTGACTAGAATTTTCTACTCGACCTAACATCAATGTACTCGACCCACAAATGGGTTGCATACAAATTTCTTCAAAACATTTGCAGCGCAGTTGATCAGTGACCAGTAAGACATGATCACATTTTTTAGCCTCATTACCATTCTCACTGCAATGTTTTGAAAGTTATGAGCATGGCCTTGGATAAACACTCATCAGTACTCGGGTACACCACTGAACCTTAAACATACTAGAGTGCAGCCTCAGATAAACACTCTTAGCAGTACTCGGGTACACTACTGTACATTACACATACTAGAGCATGGCCCCTGGATGAATACTCTTAGCAGAACTTAGGTTCACCGCTGTAACTTAAACATACTAGAGTACAGCTCCGGTGGCTCAGCATCCTATGATTCCTAGCAAATCACTTAATCTCCACGTGCCTAACAGAAAAGAGTGTCGCCTTGTGTAACGTAACTGGTGCTCATGTAAAGCACTCCAATACCTTCAGGTCGAGTAAGCGCTATATAAATCTGCAAAACAAAAACTCTTAGCAGTACTCGGGTACACAGCTGTACCTTAACCATACTAGAGCACAGCCTAGGAAAGGGCAGATCGCACCATGGCTTGGGACAGAAGTAACTGTATGACTGGAACATTTTTACGGGCTCTTGCATTTGTATTTTATGTCTCAGCTATCAAACCAGGCATGCTGTGTAAGCACAACTAGGGCCACATATACAAAACTGCCCTGCTTGAACGTGACATGATATCGTCATTTTCCATCACTCCTTTCCAGGTCGTCGACGCGGGGACCTGTCTGTCAAGCGACAGTGAAGCCTTTCAGTGCGATTTCACACCATAGATTGGGATTACAACCTGCTCATACATCTGTTTCACTTCCTGGTGGGCTCCACGGCCTGGCCTTTCAACTTAATGAAGTCGGCGCCAGCCAGATCCTCCTTGTGAACGGCCGTGCTTCATATACAATTAATTAAAAAATCACCCAGGGAAATAAAAAGATAGGCGTTTAACGTGATTGGTTGTACAATTTGGAGTGGACATATATTTTTGTTCTTGTCCACTTTTCTCCAGCCTCCTTATATTTTTACCTCTTTTATCTTTGCCAACCCACCCATTCACTCCTTCCTTACTATAGATCGTATTATGCAGCTAAATATTTTTGTAATTAAAATAAAGGGAATCGTGGGGTGCTGTTTACCCTCTGCATCCCGCCGGTGCACCCCCGACTGCACCCACCTTGTAGAGCTGGGTAATCTAACATCTAAGCGGTGAGAAAATACAAAATTTCCTGCGTTTCCATCTGGCGCCTTGATGGGCACCGCAGGCAGCTTGTTGGCACCTCGCGAGCTACCATTGGATGAGGCACGTGCAGTGAGTGCCCTCTGGCCTCCCTCTATTAGAGTCCATGAATGCTTTGCAGTTTTGAAATCTCAAACCTTTTTCATGTGCCTCATCTAGCTGTGGTTCTCTGAGCACTATCAACCTTCTGATCACAGGCAGTTCGCAGTGCTAATGTGATCGCACACGTTAATTATAATTATGTCTAATGCCTAATTTCTAGTCAACTAGGTTTATTTACGTTGCCGGTAAGTTTGTGCTTTTACAGGATCGAAGACTTGAAGTCTGAAATAATAACAAGCGTACAGTAGCCCCCGCTGTGCGTCAATCCCCTTCAAAGCCACTCTCCCCAACAAACGGAGCAAGAACCCCTGACCCGCGGCGGTGTTCCCATCCAAACGCACCTACCGTAGGGTCCCCCGCAGAGATATCGAGCTGTCCTCGGCAGGCGCAGGCTTACATCACGGGCAGAGCTCCACTCGCAGGGCTCCCAGAAACATGGTTAAACACCCAAGGTGCAGGAGGAGAACTTCTGCTTCGCTAGGGCACCAGTGTCGTTAATGGCCTGCCTCCGGTCAAGTGAATTGGGTACAGGGGTTGGCAAAGGCAGTTTACATGCTTGTCCGTCAGTATATCCTGCTGCGGCTCATTGTAATCAGCCGATGAGAAGCGTGTATACTTTACTGTGTGGAGATTAGGAGATTAGCTACGATCTGATTGGTTGATTGCAACTAGGCCTCAGCAGACCGAGCGGCAATCAGCCAATCAACACCTTTGCTTTTCCCGCATTTTGTCACGGCAGTTCCTGAATATTTCACCCAGCTGCCCTCTAGAGCCTTCAACCGGCACTGCACTTTAGCACAGCGACAAAGCTCACTCGCCATGCCGGTCAAGTAGGCCTGAAAATTGTCTCGCCCTGGAAGAAATTGACTCGCATTTGCGAGCGGGCGAGTACATTTTTCGAGCCCTGCAATGGGCTAGTTCTTTGACGTCGGCCGAAGTCAACTTTATCTTTGACCCTTCTTTACAGACACAGGAGTTTTCACAATATAAACATGTTCATTCTCCTCCTTGATCAGTACTCCGACTTGATCAGTACAAATGCATTATTTACACTGATGGATCTGTGCAGCCAGCCATTGTTTCTAAACATGCTTATTCTGCCGCCTGCGCAATTATGGCAGGTTCGATTGTTGATGGGGATTTAAAATCCTCCTTGGTACACACACAGTCTCTAAAGATTGCACGGCTAAATTGGCGGAGCTACGTGCTTTGGTTTTGGCTCTGGAATTTGCTGATCCAGAGGTTCCCACACTTGTAGTGTGCGATTTGTTTTACTGTGTACAATCCTTCAATGAAAACTTGCTCTTCTGGACACAAAATAATTTTCGTGATTCAAAAAGGTAATACAATTATACATAAAACACTTTGGGTTAAAGTGGCTGCTCTTAAGGAGCACTTGCCACTCACACATGTTATCCATACTTTGGGCCATCAACTTGTGGGAGCACACGCTGTTGGTAATTTTATGTAAAAAACAGTGTCTCAAGCAAGGGTATTATTTTGCGTACAGGTATACTAGGCACAATTAATTACCATGGATTAAATCAAGAGGGGAGAAAGCCAGGGAGACATTTTTTTAAAAGATAAATTGTATTTCAATTGCTGATCATGTTGGACATATTAAACTTTATATGTACAAGCACATGAGGCGGTAGCACTGTGTTACATTAAATGACATGTAACCAATCCCATACTGTGCACAAGTGCTCGTGAAGTTTTGGTGAGGGCGCAAGTGACAGGTGATGTGGTATATACAGCGATTGTGGTGGGCGCAACAAAAGGGTAAGTGAAGTTAAAATTCTTTACACATTTTGAGATACCCAAACAATTAATGGTACATGAATAAAGAGAGGTAAGGTATGGTATCTGGTATATAAAGGCGCCTGGAGGTCCGCTGTGGAAGTCAACAGCGTTTCAGGCCTGTAGACAAGCTAGGCCATCATCAGGACCCGGTTACATAAATTTAGTTAGCAGCGCTAGGGATAAAGGATACACAAATTTCCATATGTACAGAGGTAATATTAAGTGGACCAAGAAAGGACAGGTATGGTAGAAGAAGGCTTTAAAACATTCAAGCCAAACTGTGAGGAAGGAGATGCAGGGAATGGGCTCAGCTGACAGATACCGCGTGTCTAGGCTCATAAGAGAATAGGTGAACTAAGAGCGCCCGATGCAGTATGCACGAGGACTTACTCGAGGATCAAGTGCGGGCTTCATGCAGGCGGACACGGGATGTCCAGGGATTATCTGCACGTAGAAATAACAAGGAGTGAGAGGCAGGGGGAGTCGCAGGGGGACAGGGAGTCGTAAAGAGGGAGAACTTACTTACAGATAAAAGTTCAGGGGGCGGAGCGGGGTGCAAATCAATTGCAGGAGCTCGG
Organism: Triturus cristatus; assembly: GCF_964204655.1. NCBI lineage: Eukaryota > Metazoa > Chordata > Amphibia > Caudata > Salamandridae > Triturus > Triturus cristatus. The sequence continues at coordinate 311,473,806 of NC_140593.1, read as the reverse complement.
ATGGCTGTCTGTGGAAGGAGGGAAAAGGACAGCATGCTGTAGGATCCAGAGTAGGAAAAGCAAAGGGAATGCGGTGCAAGGGAGGAGGTGAAGCAAGGGACTGCTCGTGGTGCCAGAGGAGGTCTGACCCATGAAAGGGGCCTGGGCAATGCACGGGGTGCAGGGAGACGATTCGAGGTGCAGGCTAAAAGGTCCGACCCATGTAGGGGCCTAGGCAAGGCAGGAGAAGCAGGGAGACGATTCGTGGTGCAGGCTAAAGGGACCAGATGGTCAACAGAAACCGGTGTGAAGCGTGGAGGCTCTGGGGGTTGCGGCGATACACCAGAAGACGCAAGTTCTACCAATGGGGCCCAACTAATCACTGTGAATACTGATATGGGTGTCACCAACACCCTCCCCATCTTCAACTTATCACAATATGACCTATCTACCTACAAGATCAGCCTCCTCAGCAAGTGTCTATCCTTTGTACCTACCGACAAGAGTAACTTCTTTGAAATACAGAAGAATCTGCTCCAATTCTTCAGGAGGATACATCTCAAACAATTCTTCTCTGAAAGACCACCACAAGAACAAAGAAACCGCTCACCATTTCAATTACCCTATTACCCTTCACCTTTAATCCACCTTCGGTATTGATGCCCACTGAGATTTTAACGTTCGAGAGAAGGTTTTTACAAGAGATGAAGAACATCCAATGACACCACAAATTTGTGCCCTGCAATCTCTCACTAGCAGAAAAACAGGCACTCAACACCCTCAAAACCAATAAAGACCTATTCATCAAGCAAGCCGATAAAGGCGGAGGTATTGTCATTATTTATTTTATAGTTTTATAGAGCGCGAGCCAGACCCGTGAGGGTATCAGAGCGCTTTGCAGAATTGAGGGTGGTACACAAAGCGTTAGGAAGGGAGGGACCAATTCAGTAAAATAGGTGGATACCTTATACAAGAAAGAGGCACACAGTCTAAGGTCCCGGCTACATATGGGATAAAAATTAAAACAGGTAGATACATTATAAAAGAAGGCACGCAGTCTCAACTCTTGGGTGGGATGCCCAGGAGTGCAGGAATAGATATCATCCTTAGAAGCCGTGGATAATGCTGAGGTGAAAGGTGGAACATGTCCCTGAGGTGAATGTAATGTAATCGTTAGGCAAGGTATTTGCCATTAAGAAGGTTTTGGTCTCCTTTTTAAAGTGTGCCAAGGACGGAAGTCTTCTGATGGCGGGTGTGAGAGAGTTCCAAATTCTTGGAGCGGCCCCAGAGAAGGCCTGAATGTAGGTTTCTTTCTTCCGGAAGCGTGCTGGTTGAAGCAAAAGGTCTTTGGAAGATCGGAAGTTTCTGGCTCCTCCGTATATCATGAGATTTGGGGCAAGAAATGCAGGGGAATTGGAGTAAAGAGCTTTGTGAGTAATGCAGACCAGTTTAAATTGGATTCTGGCCTCTAGGGGAAACCAGTTCATAACTTTGAGGTGGGGAGAGATGTAGTCGAATTTCTTTGAGCCAGTTAGGAGTCTGACGGTGGAGTTGAGGCAGACTTTCAATGGGGCCAGAGAGTTCTTGGATAGCCCTGCGAGAGTAGAACATCCATATTCTAGTCTGGAAGCGAATAGTGCGTGGATTGCCGTTTTAAGGTCAGAAGCATCGAGGAAGGGTTTTAGGTTTCTTAGGTAACTCAGGTGGAATCTGGCCGTTTTGGCCATCGAGTTTATATGGCTGCGCATGTTCAGGCTGCCGTCATGGGTTATTCCAAGGGATTTCCCAGTCAACAAAGGTAGGAGGGCAGTTTAGTGCTGTGATGGTCTTGATCCATTCCTGGATGTCTGGATTGGTTTGGTCATTCAAGACCAAAACAAATACGACATGGAAATCCTACGCCAACTACACAACCAAGACCATTACCGTCCCCTACCATCTGACCGTCTGCCAGGAATAAAAGCCAAGATACGATTAGTGACTGAACAGGCTAAATCTAATAACATCATAACAAATAAGGAAATTGCATATTTGAACAACAGACAACCCCGGACTCCGGTACTCTATGTCCTACCAAAAATGAACAAGAACCAACAAAACGCACATGGTTGACCTATCGTGTCCAGTTGCGGATCAATCCTGGAACCGATTGGAAAATATATTGATGGCATCATAAAAGAATTTGTACATCTTACGGACACATTTGTTTGTGACAGTATAGATCTAATCAACCTCATTGAGGATACTCCTTTTATCCCAGGCTCCCACCTTATGGTAGGAATGGATATTGAGTCATTGTACACCAATATACCCCACCGAGAAGGCTTGGTAGTAATAAGAGGAATTCTGGAAACAAGACATCCGAATCCCAACAGAGTTTGTGATGTCGCTCCTTGAAATGGCCTTAGAAAATAATAATTTTCTGTACAAAGACACTATCTCCAGATCAAAGGGGTTTCCATGGGTGCCTGTTTCACCCCAAACTTCGCCATTCTGTATGTCCATCACCTGGAAAGTACCATCATACTTTCTGACCTCAATCCATTTAGAAACAGTATAACCTTCTGGCGTCGTTACATAGACGACATTCTGCTTATCTGGTCAGGTAACAACACGACCCACAACCAATTTGTGGATTGGTTACACACCTGCCAAAAACATCTAAGATTCACTAGAGACCCCGAGGAAAATAACTTAACTTTTCTGGATTTATCACCATGAGTGGAAGACAATAAAATTGGGACAGCGTTATTATGAAAACCCACCAAGCGCAATACTTTACTGCTCTATTCCAGCTGCGGCCTAAGCGATGGTTTACCATTTGGGCACTTCTTACGGATCCGCCGCAATTGTAAGTGGCGTAAAGACTTCTTAAGGAAAGCAGCAGTCCTCACTGAAAAACTAATCGCACGTGGCTACCCGAACAAATTGGTCACCAAAGCATGAAAATGTGCATGGTATAATCACCGGGAGACCTTACTCACACCCAAGGAAAACAGGACCGACGCTTGCATCCCTTTAGTCTCTACATTCTCTCCGGCCAGCAATAAACTTTCAAAAATCATCAGGACTAATTGGAATACACTGGCACCCCTCAACATATTTAACGACCGTCCTCTGTTCTCATACCGTAGAGGTAAACACCTCTTCGACCATCTGGTGTATGCCATCACCTGGCCACAAAACACCAGGGATGAAACTGTTCGAGGTTTGTGGGATCTCCCACCACTTCTGGGACATTACGAATGCCAGAGATGCACTGCATGTTCCACTAAACTGAACACAAAATGTTTTGATCGTAATGGAGTAAAACATGATCTCAAATCCTTCAGCAATTGCAGGTCCAGGAATGTTATCTATTCAATCAGTTTTCCCTGCAACCTTCTGTACATAGGTCAGACGACCCAGATGGTAAAGGACGGCATCCATCAACACCGCAGTCGTATCAGGTGCGATGTACTGACTGTGCCCCTGGTCGCACATTTTAAGGAAAACAATCATGCTGAAACTGACTTCACCTGGATGGTGATCGACCAACCATCTATACCCATCAGAGGTGGTGATATCCAGAGACTCCTGAATAGAAGTAAGTGTCGCTGGATCACCTGCTGCAACACTATCGAACAAGGATTGAACACCACTCTCATACAATGATCCTCCCCACTAGTGGTTCTCCCACATTGTGTATGTTAATTCCATTATCCATCATCCTGACTATCCTGTATTTTCCAGCCCTATCTAACAGCATTAACAGATTGCTCTGTCTATTTTTGATGTGTTAGCCCTTTGACACTGGAATATAACCATGGCAGCCTGGCAGCACAGACACACTAATATCAACCATAACATGTATATAGTGGTATTTATATTGTACATGTATATGCATCATTGTTGACACCCTGTACACAAGCTTTGCTGTATATATAATTTATAGGACCAGTGACTTCATACCATATTATATATATATATATTGCAACACAACAAAACGGCTTCAGGAAATGCAACAATTGCAAAGCTTGTAAAATTGGGATCAACACGAAAACAATCAAAGATCCAGAAGGAAAAATCATCCACATTGACCAAAAAAATTACATGCACAACTAAGTTTGTAATATATGTGATCCAATGCAATTGTGGCATGATGTACATAGGCAGCACCGTCTGCATGCTAAAAAAGCGTATTTTAGAACACATTAGAGCAGTGAAAAACAAAGACCAAACATATATTAACATGCCAGGAAGGAAATTGGAGAAATATGTCATGGTTTGCCATCGACACAATAGAAAGCAATGAAAGGATGGGTGATCGACAAAGAAGACTGCGACAACTTGAATCCAAGTACATCATCAGATTACGAACAAAGAACCCGAGAGGGACGAATTTGGACGAAGAACTTTATGTTCATCTTTGACACATATCTATCAAGCACACGAACATATCTGGGCACATCATCAACTTTGAAATTAATTGAACTAACATACTGTATCCATTGAATAATATGGTTACATTAAGAGACTCAACCCCATAGATACTAACTGCTTATTGTCTTTGGGACTGTATACCTTGATCATGATTTTGGCATGTACGCTTTCATCTTATAAGTTTTGATCCTCTTTTTTTCTTTAACACAAACTCGTTGTACCTTTGTACCATAGAATTGAATGGTTATTAATCTCAAGTCTGGTCACTAACACCAGCAAATCACCAACCTTCCCCCCCCCCCCCCCCGAGTTTGGTCACTAATACCAGCTAAATTGCCAATGTTGTTGACATTAGACCGTCATTGTTGTAAACGAATTTAAAACAAGTAATTTGTTTTTTACTGTCACAAGGTGTTCTGTTTAGCAGTAACAAGAACTACAAATCCCAGAATTCCATGGGTTTCTTTCGACTTTTGTGTACACAGGAAATGATATACAACAGTTGCAGGAAGTAATGCCACCTACCGTGAGCAAGGCCGAAAAGCGTTGGTGTGACAGACTAGGGCTCTGTTAATTGAATAAATATATACAAGGTTCCAGAGTGCGGGCGTCCTTTGTTTGAATATTGACTTTTGGCCATTGGCTTGGCCCAACACCCGCAGTTGAGCGATCCGGATTAAGCCACATTGTTGAAAAAAGAAAAAAAAAAACTGGCGGTCGCCAGTAGATAGTTATAGTTAGGACCGTGTTTCCATAGGAAATCTGAAAATTCTATTTTGAATAACTTTGGCGCCGGTTGACAAATCCTCGCGAAATTTTCAAAACTAATGGGGCGCTCCGTTCAGCTCCTACCCTGAAAGTCTCGGGGTGATTCGTCAAGCGGGGGCCGAGAAAGAAGGGGGGTCCCAAAACGAGTTTTCCCCATGCATTTTCCCATAGGACCTTTTTTAGTCGAAGGTACAGCCCGAACGGCTGAACAGAATTACTTGAAATTTGGCAGAGAGGTAGTCCTCAGGTCAGGGAAGTGCCTTTTGCATGTATGGAGTCAATCTGTTCATTATTTCCTGAGAAAATTGCAGTTAAAAGCACATACATATCTATAGCCGCGCACCGTGCGCGCACCCCAACGTGCGCGAGCGTAATTCTGATTGGTGGTTACATGTCAGTCAACGTTCGAATCAGTCGAAATCAGGAAGTGTCGGCCGCCATTTTGTTTGTTGTGGGTGCAAGACTGAAAAATAGAGGTGGCGAGCGTGAAATGGGGGCAGGGTAGAGAGTTCCTGACCCCCTAGCCTTTGTCAGGGGGTCCCTAAAGGACCCCGAAGGGCGAAAAAACATTTTATTTTTTGCAAAAAAATCGCGGGGTGCGCGCACCGTAAAAATCTTACAACAACAAAAAAAAATACGTAACTTAGCATTTAAAAAAACGGACAAATTCACTGAAAAAACCATAGGTTTCACACATGTTATAGTTAGGTGGACATTTCACTCGTAAAAAGCCAATGAAATTCCACCGTTATAGTTAGTTCAGATAGCTATAACTCGCGCAACCGCCACTCTATCAAGGATGATGTCATGAGTGATGCCACTGACCAGGTCATGAGTGATGTAATATGTGACGTCATGAGCACTGGATTGTGGGCGCGCAAGTTATAGTTATCTGAACTAACTATAACGGTGGAATTTCATCGGTTTTTTACGAGTGAAATGTCCACCTAACTATAACATGTGTGAAACCTATGGTTTTTTAAGTGAATATATATATATATACATATATATACATATATATATATACACACACACACACATGCCAATATATACTCAAAATGTAATTAACGCATTACCAACAATGCCACTCTCCGATTTCAATTATACACGTGTCGTAAATGTATTCCAATGCTTTGTAATCTAAGGAAAGGACCAATTTTTATACATAATCTTCCTTGAAGAAATTATGGCACTTGTTTACCTACTCAGGGCTCGAAAAATCATAAAAAATGCACTAGACCTGCAGTTCTAGTAACCTACAAAATCTCCTTGACCCAACTGAAATGCACTTGACCTCTAATCTGAAAACTGAGCAAATGTGACAAGTTAACAAGATTTAAAAGCATTTTTATTGCTCATTTACTTTGTGAGCAATAAAGATGCCTTTAAATCTTACTATCTTGTCACATTTCCCCTGTTTTCAGAGGCAGAGGTCAAGCGTCAGTTTGTATTCCTACTCGCCAGTAAGGGCGAGTAGGACCTAAAAATAGCTCGTCCTGAATTAATCTGACTCGCAAATGCGAGCGGTCGAGTAAATTTTTCGAGCCCTGCTACTTATCCTTGTGGAATCGTATCCCAACACAGTCTTCCTTTTTCTATTACCCATTCTTTACTCTAAGAAAACGCGCGCTCTAGTTGCAACCGATTTTTTGCACACGTGACATACCGCGCGTCCAAATCCTCCTCCGCTCAGAGCCCCATGCACTTGTGCCTGACTGATGCCGGCGCGTGCGATTTGTTCCACCCTCTAAAGATACCTTTGAATAAGTAAACCCTTGTAGTTATGGATCATACGCCAATCTGCATCCACTGTCACCACACGCTACCTCCTTGCGCGGCCCTTCATTACCAGCCGCCCGCTCCCACCGGTTCTCGGACTTACACCAGTGTGTGCCCGCCATCGCGGGCTCTTTACTGCATCGCCCCCTTGTCCTGCGTGTCAATACCCTTTACCAACACTTTGCGAACCCCCATTCCATTCCTGCCAACTTGGTGCTTTGCCGCCACAGCCCCGAGACACCGCTGATTTACACCGGCTTCCTCCGGTTTTCGGACTTTTGACCAGCGTGCACCCACCACCCTGGACCCTTCACAGCAACGCTCCTTTGGCCTGCTCTTTAGCGTCCCCTTCACCTTGACAATGCAGACACCTGTTGCAGCCCTGCCAATCTGATGCATCGCCGCAACCTGTCTGGTCCTGGCAAGTGGGTGCGCTTGTTAGGTCGAAGCAGCAGTTAAAACTGCACACACAAACACTGCGGTGGGAGGTCTGAGATATGTTTATAGGGCTACTGATGTGGGTAGCACAATCAGTGCTGCAGGCCTACTAGTAGCATTTGATTGTCAGGACCTGGGCACTATGCCAATCATGGATAAACCAATCACCAATACAATTTAGGTAGACCGCATATGCACTGTAGCGCTGGTTAGCAGTGGTAAAGTGCCCAAAGTCCTAAAGCCAACAAAAACAGGTCATAAAAAAAATAGGAGGAAGAGGGCAAAATGTTTGGGGATAACCCTGAAAAAAGGGCCAGATGATAGTCTACAATGTTTTATATATGTCAGCTTTCTTTCGACTCAGTAGCCACAAACTGGATATCATTAATTTTTTACGAAACAGGAAGGTGATGTAGGGAGAGAAAAATCGTTAAAAAGACCCAAGAATACTTTGTACTTAACCAAAGTGGGTTTCTATTAGCCTCGGTCTTCTGGTCTCGGTATAAGGGTCACCACCCCCCTGCAGTCTCTCGGCTGTGTCTAATTTACCCGGTTTCCGCCTCAACCTCCGGTGGGGCTTCTGGTGGGTCCGAGGCGTCTTTCCCAAGCTGCCATGACATGGTCAGGCACACTAACCTGATCCAGGCACTCATGTGTATCCGAAGTGTCAGTATTTGTGGGATACCCCGCTTCAGTTAGGTTGGACTCCTCTCAGGAGCACCTACCACCCAGATCCAGGTTGCTTCACTCACCGCCTCTCCATGGGCCTCCCAGCTGCCATCTTAGGATCAGGCGCGCCTCCGCTCCTGACGAGGTCATCCCAACCCTATGCCGAAGCAGCACCCCTCCGCGATATGCTGCAAAGACCGCTATGAGGTTCTTTTATGCCTGCAACCCAGACGCTGCGGTCCCTCATTCGTCAGCGTGTACACAGCGCCGTCCACTTATGTAGGTCCCGCTGGAGGGGACTACCACAAAGGGACAAATAGTCCAGGGATTCGCCCCCCTTTCTGCAGGGGATTCTCTCACCGCAGCACCAATGCTCCTCTGCAACGGGTCCACGCAGGCTCCCGGCCTGTTAACGAGTGCGACGGGCACCATCAAGCGTATTTTGCCAGCTCCATCCGACCACATCCAGGCTTACTCGGTCCCCGGGGGCTGCATAAATCAGCTTAATTGGCTTCGGAGTTTGGATCGACTCAGTGTGCTGGTGAGAAGCTGGTTCTCATGGCTCCTTCACAGCAGTTTCCTTGCCGTGGCAGAGGAGCTGTTGTCGATTACGTCTGGCTGGCCACACCCCCCCCCCCCTCTCACGTTGTTTTGGACAGAATTTGCATTCTGAATGGCGCCGGGGGCCGAACCGCACACCATTGCCACTGTGCCACATTGTGATTTAAAAAGTTGAATGTGGCATGTAGCCTTGAGTTTCCGCCTGCCCCCTGGTGCTCCTAACGCTGTGAATCATTATCGCTGGGTAACTGCAGACAGCCTGCAAACGTTTACTTTTAATTTCTCTCAGCGCTGCGGGACATTTTGTTTTCTCTGTAAGCACTATCTCCGAGAGGCATTTCAGGAAGGCTCAACCAAATCCAGGCAGCCCTGCCTCCCCGCCTGCTGAGCTTGTGCGCCCCCGCCCAGGGCTGAGCTTCCACTCTAGCTGCCGCCACCGCCACCTCCAGCACTTTTCAGTGTTATTGTGGGAGAGTCATGTAAGGCCGACTGGACTTTGGGCGCAGTGGAGCCCCACGCTCACAGTGCGTGAGGGGGTGGGAACTTGCTCCGGAACCCCAGCCTCTTCTGTCCTTCCCTACTGGCGCGGATCAGCCACCCCACCCTCAGAACTCAGCTGCAGGGAACATGCAATCCCGCCAGTGATGACGTATCCGTGCCACCCACCCTGAGGGCACGCACAGCTGCCAGCATGTTTTAAGGTGCGAGGTACACTTTTTTTACGTTAACTGGTTTCTAACGCATAATCTTGTAAGTAGTTTGTTTTGTAAAATTCAAAGCAGAGTTTTGTTTAATAACTTCTTTACGACCTTCTTGATCCTCTTGTATAAACACATGGTATTTTTGATACGCTCTTAAACGTTATGGTGAAAGTAATAGGTCACCTAGTTATGCTTTCTCTCCTTATTTTGGTATCTGTATTTTATGTTAGTAATTAAAGCATTCATGTACCAGAATGCAGTGTGAAGGAAGCAGGGCTAAATGAGCGTCTGGCATCTAACACGAAAAGGCAGCGCGAAGCCCGCTTCCGCACCTCTCTCTCATTTCGGTGTTAATTTAAGTATTGTTTGTGTAGTGAGCACCTCTCCGCATGGTTTGGTTTACCCACCTGTTCCAGCAAACATGTTTCGCCAGTTAAAATAAACTGCATCCGAAGCAAGTGACCGCAGCCCTGAGAGTCGGAAGTCCTGTCTGGGCCTTGTACCCCCGTGGAGATCCCCCTCATGGCAGGTGTATTGCTTCAAACCAATTTTCACAGTGTAGGACAGACAGCTCCCCCACTACGGTGGTGAATGTACAGTTGCTACGAGCCGTCGGATAGTCATGCGCACATTCTAAGGTGCATAAGTGTAATGATAACAAAATATAGTGATCAAAGACCTCGCGCTGGTCGACTTGCGCATATCGTGGTGGTCAATGTGGGTTCTGCCGAACGTGTCCCTTTTCTGTTTCTCGCTCCGGTTTCCGCTGCTGTTGTTGGCGGGAAGGTGGCGTTGCCTTTGGCTCCGGAAGTCGTTGCCGTGTTCCAGGCTCCCCCGCCTTTACCCGTTCTGAGTTTGTTTCGTTTGGTGTGCAGTTAAGCGACGAAGAAAGGAGACCTGACTGCCGCCATGAGCTTCCTGTTGTGAGTGCTGCACCTCTCGCTATTGTTTTGAAGGGAAGCGACCCCCTTCCCACTCCAGCGCATATGTGCCCCTCACTCCTCGGGTGCATGGTCACCTGCACCAGTGCTGTGTTAGAAACTCAGTGTGTGAACACCTTGGTGTGCTGTTTTGTGGGCCCTATTATAGCTCTTTGTATGGCAACCTTGGACAACAGGGATGTAGGAGGGGGTGGGAGCCAAATTGTGGCATTTGGGGGCTTTGGGCATCTAGTGCCTACAGTGGCATTGAGGAATTACTTTTACCATTCCTGTTAGGTTCTTGGTTCTCTCTTATTTTGTCCTGTTTATGTCTTGAGGTGAATCATGATTTACGACAGTGTTATTTTTGGTGTTGGGCTGTAGTATTTCAACTATACTTACTGCCTTTTGTTCACGATGACTCGACTAAGGATCTTTATGTGGCATCGTTCTAGTGTTTTAAAGACTTGACGTTTGTAACGGATTCGTTCGTATATGTTATTGCTGTCTGTGACTAGTTTGAAACTATTGTTCCAGCAACGGATCCTGTCCTAAGAATGGTTCGCACAAAAAGCACATTTGTTTATTAACCTTTTCAGTCTGACAGCACTTTTAGCCATTTAATAAAACATGCTGAAACTAGGTCTCGGGAAATCCTCTGAGTGACAGTCGCAAATGCAACAACGTTTTATCGGTCCACCACATGACAAAGACACACACGTTACAGATCACTAAGAGGCCTGAAAATAATAACTAGCGCAGGACTAACCTATTGGGAATGCATCCAGTAATTCCTGGACTGAAATTACCTTCCACTTTCTCTGACTCCGGACGTATACAGTGAGGCAATTTTTTTGAAAAGTAAATATCCTCTTAGTGAAAGCAGTATAGAACTGTGCCTGGGGCAGTCCTTGGGACGACGCTGGCCTGCGGTGTCTTCATCTGTCACGGCTGGGTGGGCGACCAGGTGGACCTATTAGGCGTCAGATCAAAAGCTCAAATGAGTTCTCCAATTCAGACATAGTTAAATGTTGACATTTGCGAAGGTAAAGTATGGCTGGGGTTGTGAAAAATTGGAAGCCACCCTAACCTCTCTGGCCGACTGTCAGCACCACGACCCTAAAATGCCCCAAAAAACAACGCAATGAGTGGCGCTTTTTAAATAACGTACTTGCTAAGCAGGGAGGTAGCCTGTGTCGGCTGCCCTACAAATGAGGAAGGAACACAAGTAAGGCCCTTATTCTCTACAAAATGTCAGGGCCCTGGGCTCCCCGTTGCGTGCACAACTATCGCTGCTTTGCTGTAGTCATGAGTTTTCACGTTGGTTCCCTTTTTTTCTTCTTTCCGAAATGATTCTGAATAATCTTTTGTGACGGGGTGAGGGGGAGGCTTTGCATTTCGAAGCCACATACTTGACCTTAAAGCATCACTCTTCTACTGCAGCTTCTTTCCGCGGCGCAACTGGCGTGGAAGGACAAGTTGATCTGTCATTCTACTCAGCCTTTGCCTGCCTGTATTAGCTCGGTGTGTGTGAACCCCGAATGCAAAATCCCTCCCTTCGTCACAGATCCTAGATCACACTCAATCACTACATTCGCTGGTGGGGCCCATAACACCAACATTCATTCACTATTAATCTGTTCTCTAAGGAGGTGATTGTTCCATTCGCTGTAATGAGAGAAAATACCCTTCCCTATTCACTAAGGCCTAAACTCCACCTTTTTAGGTCGAGGGACCATCCGTTCTGCCGAAGGCAGAACCGGAAGTCCGGAGATTTAATGTTTCTTGGAGTGGCTTTTTAGCCCGCCTCTCTTTTTGGCTCTCCTCCATTGGCTGGCTTCCTAAACGGAGGCCAGCCATTGGAGGAGAGAGCCGTCCCTCAAAATAGGCTCAGTCTTTTTCAGATTCGGGGGCGTGTTCCGTGCTGTTCTTTCCACTTTTTAGCCACGCCCTTTTTCGAACAGCAGGAACACGCCCTCGAATCCGAAAAAGTTTGGAAGCTTCCATCCGCCATTTTTTTAGCAATCATGCGAAGGTCCGAGGGCGTTGCGGGCGGCGGAATCCTGTGCACAGCTCCCAGGTGCAGCCTGCTCCATGCCCGGCTGCCCTGTGCGCATCACAGACCGACAGCCTCCTCCCGAGGATCCCGGTGGCTGCGCTCCACCCTCAGCCTGGCCGCTGAGTATTTGGTATTACAAACACACCACAAGTAAGAGATAGCAAACGTGCACCAGGATGCCACGAGCATATAGATACTCTGACGGAGCAGATTACAGTATTTATTGTGTTGTGTCTTCTATGCTTTACTCGATATTGTAGGACAATGTCGCATGTATTCTCCGTCCGTGCAAAACTGGGCTTTTTTTTCTATCGGTGGTAATGGGCTGGGTCTCAGGCTGCTATTTGTTTTTATTTTTTCAACTAAAAACGAGAGCACCTGCTCCCCGCTTGAAACGGAGTATCGAACGCAATAACTAAAATGTCAGCTCGGCTTAGCGAAATGTCACGGCCGAAAAAAACAAGCAAGCACCGTCTTCAGAGGTCATTTGGAGCCGCAACGGTAACCGCTGTACAACAAGCGTCCTAGTTTTATTTTCCCTCACCGCTTGACTGCCCCGAGTGTGAACACTCCGGGTACAATTCCTCGAGTGACTGCCCCAAGTGTGAACACTCCAGGCACAAATCCTCGATTGAGCACCACCAGCGAGATTCATGGGCGCGCACGTAGTAGTAAACTTGGTGAAATGTTCAGGCTGTCGTACGGTACCTTTGCAAATGTAAATTAAAATAAGTAGTGTGAGTCCGTACATTTGTATAATAATGGGCTCGGTTTGATTAGCCGTGTAAATCTGTGTGTTGCTAGCACAGGGCGTTTGGCCAAATCTACCAGGCACCCGCCTGATTCTGAAGAGGAGCTCTTTTCGCCTCCCTCTGGACAGTGAGGAAGGAAGTCTGCAATGCCTGCTTGAGATGCGCTGAACTGCTGGCTTTAGCCCTTCCTTCTGTTCAGCAAGTTAAATATATAGCGTGTTGAGCGCTCTGTGTGCTGAACACGACCTGTTTAGCGCTTTTCGCTTTGCTGCTTACTATAGTTTTTTTGTAATCTGCCCCGTTTTGTATTTGTTTTAATTTGTTTTTTTCTTACCCCTGGTTTTAACTGGGAGCCCCTTACCTGCACTATAAAAGTTTGGTTTCCACCGCTGTTTGGCAGGCCATTCTCACGGATACGCTGGGGTCTTTTTGGCTGCCATACTGGGTGCGTACTGGCTGTAGATCGGGACGCCTGGCGGCGCCATCTTGGAGTCTCGACGTTCTAGTCGTCATAAGGACGCTAGACGCCTACATAAGGGGGTCATGCTGACGCGCAGCGGTATCGCGCAGCGGGTTCGCCGGATTGCCGCCAGAGTTTAGCCCGTCTGCGCTGAGGCCGTGCAGCAGGCAGTGCCGCTAAGAGATGATCGTCACTCAATGGGACAGGTAAAGTGTTCGTATACTCTGCAGGACATGCTTGCTCTAAAGCCTTCCTTATTGGCCTGCCATCACCGTTTTTCGCCCACTGGTCTTCTATGCTCTACTTCATGTCACATTTGTAAGGTGAGCTTGTTGCCCTCTGGTCCTAACAAGGATATTACCCACACTTCTTACGCTCTGCCCAATAGATTACCATTAGGAAATGGGTTCCTAATTAATGCCAGATCATTGATTAAAAACAATGTCGCATTCTACGACTGTGACTGCTAGGAATCCTACATGGGTGTTCGTAACAGAAACGTGGGCCTCGGATTCTTCGGGCCATGACTTACTGATGGCTAATCCTGAAGGCTATGCACTCCATAGATTTGATAGAACTAGATGTAGAGGAGGCGGGTTGGCAATTCTTCACAAAAATTCTTTTATCTGCGGTATCAAAGCCCTGTCCGAGCCTTCGGATTCTTTTGAAGCCCTGTATTTCTCCATTGCCTGTTCTCCAGCATTATCTTTTACAGGTATTCTTATATATAGACCCCCCGGACCTAGATCTAACTTTAGTGGCGAACTCTTTAGAATTTTAGAGCCATACTTTGGTAAGCCTTCTCTTACTATACTTGGGGACTTAAATTTTCATTTAGATGACATGGGATCTAAGGATACACTGTCTTTGCTAGACTCGCTGGACGCATGTGGCCTTGTCCAACTGGTTAGTAGCCCAACTCATCATGCCGGCCACATTTTAGATGGGATATTTTCCAATGACCCGAGATTGTCGGTTGGTCCCCCTATACGTCTGGCATGGTCTGACCATCTGGCAGTACCCTTAGAACTAGTATCCTCCCCTGGAAATGCGCCTGAGCGGAATGCCTGTAATAGACAACCCAAAAGGAGTTTTAGGAACATAACCAATGAATCCCTTTCTCCTTTTATAGGGGTTAGGTCGTATTCTTCCTTTGGGGAAGTGAGGGAAGCTGCACAAGAACTTGCTAATTCCATTACTAGAGCGGTAGATGTGCTAGCCCCCGCCTCTCTTCGGTATTCAGCAAGGCGTAATCCCTCTGCTCCTTGGTTTTCTGAGCCATTAAGGCTCCTGAGGCAGAGCTGTAGGAGACAGGAGAGAAGATGGCGAAAACTATGGGACCCCATCGAAGGGGAGGCGCACAAGCGCCTGTTGCGAGAATATAAGGCTAGGATAATAAAGGAAAAGCAGGAGTTCTTTTCTAATCTTACCTCTTCCCTTACTTCATCTAGGGAATTGTTTAAAATTGTGGACTCCCTCTGCTCTCTACAAATGCCTGATCCAGTGGTAGGGTCTCAGGAGCCTTGTAACAAAATCTCAGACTTCTTTTATAACAAAATTGAGGACATTTACCTTGCCTTGGAAACTCAGAGTATTACTCTGGGTTCCCAGGCCCTGGGAAAACTGGAAACCTGGACCAGAGATCCCTCTAAGATCCTCTCCTCTTTTCCGTTGCTTTCTCTTGAGGAGATGGATCTTCTGTTGAATAGAATAAAATCTGCCTCCCCTCTTGACCCCTGTCCTCTGAAAGTGCTGAAAGCATGTAGGGATACCTTATTACCCCCCTTGGTGGAGGTGATGAATGGTGCCTTAACACAGGGTGTCTTTCCGCTGGCCTGGAAAAAGGCGATAGTGAAGCCCCTGCTTAAAAAGTCTACTCTGGACCCTGAAATGCTCAAGAACTTTCTCCCTATATCGCTGCTCTCTGCTCCAGTGAAAATGCTGGAATCTCACCTGAATTTCCACCTGTCGGCCTTTCTAGATGCTTCTGGATACTTGGATGATTCCCAGCATGGATTCAGGAGGTGCCATAGCACCGAATCAGCACTTACTATGGTGGCGAATAACATTCGAATGAAGGTGGATCAGGGGCAGACCACTCTCTTGGTCCTTTTGGATCTTACGGCAGCATTCGATACCCTCTCTCCCTCGACTTTAACATCACGTCTGAGGGAGTTAGGAGTAACGGGTACAGCCTTGAGTCTCCTGTCCTCTTTTTTTAGATCAAAGAGAGCAGAGGATCAAGCTTGGTGAGTTTCTATCCCCGGCTAAAGCCTTGCAATGCGGGGTTCCACAGGGGTTGGCCTTGAGCCCGACCCTGTCTAACATCTATGTGGCCCCTCTGGCAAGGCTTGTGAAATCGCAGGGGATGGAAGTGGTGTCATATGCCGATGACACCCAAATTATGGTGTCCCTGGCCCACTCGGATAATACATCAGCGATCAACTTTAGGAACTGCATGCAAGCAGTCTCTGAATGGATGATTCAAAACTCCCTGAAGCTGAACGGTGACAAAACTGAAGTCCTGATTTTTGGCAACAATCAGGACTGTTGGTTTAATGAGTGGTGGCCCCCTTCGTTGGGATCTTGCCCTATTCCATTCCACTCCGCCAGGAATTTGGGCGTTATATTTGACACCTCACTGTCCATGACTCTCCAGGTGAACAGAACGATAGCTACCTGCTGGGGGGTTATTAAGATTCTTAGGAGAATCGTTCACTATCTCTCCCCCCAGTCACGTATGCAAACGGTGGTTGCGTTGGTTGGGTCAAGATTACTGCAATACCTTGTATGCAGACATTAATAGGGGCCTTATCTATCGCCTCCAGGTTGTACAAAATGCTGCAGCCAGATTTGTTCTGGCTGCACCTGCAGCCTCATCGGCCACCTTAGCCAGGAAAAGCCTGCATTGGCTCACTATTCAGTACAGGATTTCTTTTAAACTGCTAATCCTGGTGTTTGGAGCTTTAAGGGCTGGACCCTCTAGCGCTTTGGGTTCTCTCTTAACCTGCTATATCCCTAGCAGGTGCCTTCGTTCTTCAGAGATGAACCTTTTAGTAGTTCCCCGTTTCAAGAAAGTCAGATGGGGAAGTAGGGCTTTCTCCAATGTGGCTCCCCGGCTGTGGAATGCTCTCCCTTTAGAGATTAAGGCCCAACCGTCAATAACCCTCTTCAAAAAGCACTCAAAACCTGGTATTTTAGTAAAGCCTATCAATAAGCAATTTCTATTTTATTCATTATTTAATTAGTAATCTTTTTTTTTTTTTAGGCGCCTTGACGCCCATCGGGCTAAGTAGCGCGTAATAAATCTGATTTCATTTCATATAGGTGTGAGTGGCAGGAAAGAGGCCTCTTAGCCAGGCACTAATTTGTCAACCCCCCACCCCTCTTATGTTTTCTTCTAAGCAAAGAATTTAATTACAAGACCGGAGGCTGCCAAGTGCTACCAGGCCAGTCTAGAGCTACAGTGCATGTGCGTGCGCGCCGCTTTTGACGCGATTACTTTCGCGGCCGCTTTGACGTATGATCGCGATCACTTTCGCGGCTGCTTGTTTTACATGTTGTACAGAAAAGCATGTACAAAAAGAACATTTTTAAAACATTCTAATTTCTACACCCCCGAATTCCCTTGAAATAAAATGCTTTCTGTGGATTTAAAATGCTGCGATGAAGGTTGTTCGGTTTAAAAATAACAAACCTTAGCTTTGAAATGGATTGAACAAAGTTAGCACATAGAGACCTTCGTTGAGAGTTGGTTGCAAAGTCCCTAATTGTATGCAGTAGTTTTTAGCTTCTGGTTTCCAGTTTGCATCTATACAGGGGTATTTTTTATGGGCACTTTCCTCCGCATCCTCAATGAAGGCAATTCTGAAGGCAAAACAGTGTCACAGAGACACTTGCCAACCCTTATTTGCATTTTCATGCCACAAAATCTGTAACTGGTTGTAATAAGTAACCTAACGGCAGGCACAAATCATTTTACACTGGGCACTTTTTTGCACACAACGCTCCAGCGGCATTCGAATTGACGCAGTGAATTGGTGTTTTTTGTTATTGAAACTATAGGGCATGATTCACATACCGTTACCTGACTTTCATAAAGGGGTGATTTTATAGCAGTGGAAACATGTGCTGCCATATTGGAAGCACAAAAAAGCAACATACATAAGGGTCATGCTGATTTGTAAACCTGTTATAAGCAAACTTTATGTAGTTTTTTTAAGCTTCGTGAATTTTTCCAAGATGTTTTCCCATTATTTGTACCCACAGAAAAAGATTTACAAAACTTGGCAGTAGAAATTTTGTAACATTGGCAAATGCTGCAAGCAAATGTCTTCCGCACAATGTAGCTGATTGATCTGTCACTCTTTCCCTGGTGTCATTGTCATTAAATCTAAGGGATAGCACTTGGATTACATCACCTACATTTTGATCCAGAAGACAGATAATTTAGATTTAACCATCTATTTTGAAAACTTGAGGCATGCTCATGAACAATGATTACTAACGAACACACACCTCATTCTTCTAAAACTAGCAGAAGCTTGAGTAATCTGGGGCCGTACATTATCAAATCAAAAATGATACACAATTCAGCCAACTTTAATCTGGGTTACTCTGATGTTGTTCTCCAGCTATACATAGTGAAATGAGTAAGTCCAGAAATGAGTACCACAAAGGCTGCTGTTTTTAAATGTGTTGGCATACCCAATATGTCTTGCCTTTGGGACCTTATAAGTGTTTAACCATGCAACAGTTCATGTCGTTGCACCAAGGATATTATGCTGCAGAACTAAATACTTATAAGGCCACAAAAGCGAGACCTATTGGCTATGCCAATGCTTGTTTATTTAAAAATTCGTCCCATGATGGCAGAAATAGCCACGGCTTAGAAATTGGGCTCAGCCATTCGTGGCCGTTCTCGGATAGGCGGGGTGGGCAGAGAAGGAAAAGGACTGTCTTTTCCTTCTTGCCCAGAAAAACAAGAACAGTGTCTACTTCTACTCTGCTGCTGTCAACTGACCCTCTGTCTCTTTCTTCCTCTTATTCCCTCTCTGTCTCTCTCCTTCTCACTTGCTGAATGAAAACCGTGACGTCAAGAAATGGCTCTTACCTTCTCTTTCCTCTCCTTTTCTTTATCCGTTACCCGGCTTTTGCTGGAAATTTAGTCTTTTCCTGGCATTTTTATATTCTAAAGTGCAGCCTTCTGACAAAGAGAAAAAAAGGTTCAAAATACCGAAATCACTAACTGAAGCAAGAAAGAGTGCTCGCAATGTGACCAGATTGTTTTTATTAACACCTTTAGGCATTAGCGCCACTTTACAAAGTGCAACATTGAAGTGCTACTTTTGTTTTCTCGTCTATCTTTCAACAACATTGTTTTCCCCGGGTGGTGAAGTGCACCATTCCACCAATAGATGTCAGTCAAGATTCTGGGGTACCAAAGGGTTTAGTATCCATAGGCCTGATCAGCGCTATGTACAAAGAGCACTCTGAGGTGGTGACATCTTACAGTGTTGGAAAGTTAGACCTAGAGTGGCTAAAAACCTCAACACTGTCCCAGGTGAAACAACACTTGTCCTCACTCTCGGATGACATGGAACTCAGGGATTTTTTGTTAGGTCTCCAGAAGCCACGTCAGCAACGCTTCTTATATGCTATCTACAATGAGGTTGTAAAATCTCTCAACAGGAAGCTGCTGAGAGACTACGTGAATTTGATAGGGTTAACCTAGAAAAGGCTTTGGAGGTGGTCGACAATGGTATGCATATATTAGCATCCAGGATTTATTCATTGGGAAACATTGTGTCTTCTGCAAATAGATATAATGGAACAGGATTTGTCTATATTACAACATGGACAATCACAATTGCGATCCATTTTATTATTAAGCTGGACGCTATACTCATTGCGCTCTGGTCACATGCCCTGGCGGTATATCAACAGTACGACTCTGTTTTCTGAATATAATCTAACCGAAATACAGACAACATGGCACGAAGAGATGTAAAGTATACAATGCTGGACATTGAAAAATTGGACCAATTACCTTTTACCATGGCTGAGTCACCTTACACACAATTGGTTAAGCCATGGCCATATTACACTGCCAGTCATGACATTCCAATTTCAATACTGTCTACAGTATCATCAGGTAGGAAGGTATGATGCGTTGAGAGAGGGATACATACATGAGTCTTGGGATTTGCAGTACAGATTTAGATGCAAGAAAGGGGACAATGAAGTTTCTCAGCAGTTCACACTGTGAGAATTCTTTAAGCAGGTCTCTAATTTGTCAGGATATTTTGCTTCACAGAGCCTGTAATGCTATGGTTGCGAACCTATCATGTCACTTGAAAGGATCCCCTGCTGTTGTGATTCATCAAGTGTTCAAACTGCTCTCGAACGGGAGGTATTTGATGTTGACTGATCAAGGTTGTTGTGGAATGGTACCAGGCATTGCATATCTGGTCACAGTAAGTTCCAGGCTTACTTGTATGCTAGTATTGTTTCCACCGTCCCACACATTTAAGAAGGCAACGCTATTGCCTTCATTGGATGTTTCCTTTATATGGTTTGATTCTCTGAGCAGACTGAAAGCCATGCTTTTACAGAAGGATGTGGCCTTAACCTCAGCCTGAGAGACTTTTGCTATCCAGGTTGCAAGGTCTTCGGCTGAGATATAGGCACTAGACTGAACAAACTTCCTGCTCCGTTTTTGAGAAATGGTACATCGTATCTTTAACATGTCTGATATGAAGGGGATCGTGCACCTATTTAAGAGCATGGGTTCTGGACTATTGAGCACCTTTCAGACAATCTTCGGAGTTGTCCCAGCATCCATACACTCCGTATTGGGAAGCATTTTTGGAAAGCTTCCGCTGGTCCTTCTACTTGTAGTGGGTATCCTGGTTTTATTTTTCCTGCTAAGCAATGGACGGCCCAGTTCCACCAGAGATGGAAAAAGCACTCCTTCTGTGACGTTGCCGTGAACGCATGGTACTCCATCTGGGGCGCACCTAGGCTTCGGGAGCTAATGAGCATTGGTTCCTATCGTTCAGATCAGTCTGGGTTGACTGTATCTTGCCTGTGTTTGGCAGCCTATTCTGCTGATACAAATGTATGTTGGACATATGTCTAACACTTCCATCCGTTGCGCCACCGGACGTTGATGTACTACTTGACCCCTTAATGGCCCACATGTTACAGTGTCTTCAGCATATTCTCATGTTGATGACAGTATTCTTAAAGCATCCACAGGATGGTTCAGCTCCTGTCGGAACAGACACCAGCTCTACTACAAGAACACGTTCTGAGTGTTTCCTCAGCGGCTGCTGCAGGAACTGAAGATGCTCCATTGACTAGATACAAGAGGTGTTACAGGGACCGTTATCTGCGACTGCAAGCGACAGTGATGTTGTGTCTCCCACGTAGGGCACATAAACATTTGGCTCTCCACTTGCTGGGAACGATATGTCCTTTTTCCAAAACGAGACCAATTGGAATTCGAAAACATTGTTTTGTTTAATTTTTCTCTCCGGCTATCACTGAACACCATGGCTTTCGATGTGCTCAGTTGGTCTAGCAGTATACTGACTATTTTGGAGGACTTAGAGCTATTTCAACTTCTAACATCATTTTTACATATTCCATGTTTTTAGATGTTTTAATACTGTTTTTTAGGTCGAGCCTAGAGCAGCGCATGCGCTGCTTGCTCGACTTTAGTAAGGGGCTTTTCAAAGTGCTACTTGCCGGCCGCCAGCTTGCGGTTTCGTGCACAAGCACGCGCGCCTCGCTCCGCCTCTCCAATCATTGCTGCGCGCGCATCCCTCGCGTGCTTAGCATGTCAATCGCGATCACTTTTGTTTTCATCGCGATGACGTGCTAAGCAGGCGAGGGATGCGCAGGCAGCAATGTCTCCTGAAAAGTACCGTCCCTCGTATCACTTTCTGAACTCAGGGATTCTTCTGGGGGTGCTGCTACACCCCCGCACCCATGCTTCCAACGCCATGGGTCTTGGCCTCCTGTCAGGTTCTTGACTCGGTTTCAGAGGGCTGTGTGCTCGCCATAACTCGACCTCAGATACCCACGCATGCTTGCTACCACGAGTTACAGTTGTCTGGTTACAGAGCCAGGCTTGCGGAGTACAGTTGCTTTCATGTCCTGAAGGTTTCGTAGAAAGGGAGAACACTATTTAAGGATGCGCGCGCGACGCTTGCGAGAAGCAACACCCGAGCACAGCGTAGCTTCACCTGATAAAACGTTTGTGAGAAGAAGCAACAGTGCCGTGTTGGCCTCCTTATTGATTGTGTACAGTTTCCCCCCCAAAAATAGAAGAACAATACAGAAGCTAACTTTAACCCTCTCGCAGCCTTAAAAAATTTGGTCTGGCTTCTCCCATCCGATCAAGTTTTCAAATCAGGAAATATCTAGGCAGCCATAGACCAACATTTGTTGAGCTTGCGGCGCATCCCACCTCATGGCCTTCTCTCGCACATCATTGCTTTCGCTTCCCTGTCCATTCTCTCCCCCACCACACACTGCCAGAACTCCCATTCCCATAGCAACGTGCACGGAGCTGCCGCGAGTCTCTTATTCAGCCAATGCAAGTTAGGCAATGTAAGCGTCTGTTGGTTTTGTCTGTGCCATAAATAAATGACAGCCTCCAAATGGCTAATGCTTAGTGCATGCTTCACCTTTTCTCAAGCAGCGGCTGACGCGGCGGACACAGCAGGGTGCACGCTTTGCTCGCACTGCCATTGACCCCTGCTTAGGAACTCACTGGAGCTCACACTTGCATTTACTTGTGCCGATTGAGCGGAGGGTCGGCCGGCAGTATACACTTCCGGTCCCCGGAAGTGAGAGGTTAGCACTCCAGCCTTTCTCCGGTTACTCCTACTTAAACCGGGAAGGAGCGCGGACGCGCGCAGCGGTGCGCCAAAGGCAAGCCCATTCTGCGCCCGTCCACGCCAGACCGCCGCCACACGCCAAGACCTCTGTCTTTCCTCAGGAATTTTTGCTTCCCCCGTGAAGCCGGACTTCCCTCTGAATCACCCTGCCGCTAACTTCCAACATGACGATCCTAAAGTACTCGAAGAAAGAGCTTCTAGAACTAAACACCTCTACCTCATTTAACTTAGATGACCATTCAGCGCGTATCAGTATAGTTTCCAGACCCTCCCATACAGTAGGACCTGAAGAGGCTGCCCTCCCACGCTCTTCCGATGGAGCTACCCCTCGGCAACTTAGTGCCATCTATTTGAATGCTCGCTCTATTCCTAAGCACTCTACTGAGCTATGGAACCTTCTGGATCAAGAGGCTCCAGATATCTGCTTGGTCACAGAGACCTGGCTCCACGAATATGCCTTGCCAGACATACATGTCCTCTTTCCCCCCCCCTACCCCCCCAATATAAAATAATGAGAGCAGACAGGACTCAGACAAAAGGAGGGGGTCTGTTAATTGCTACCACAAATGATCTTGATGTAACTTTCTTGGAAGTTCATGTTGAAAACCATCTGGAAATATGTATTTTCAAGATCAAGGGCTGTCATAATGGATCCTGGAGGGGAGCTTTAGTGTACCGTCCCCCCGGACCCAAAAGTGACTTCTCTGAAAAACTACTGGAACTTCTTGCTCCTCGCGTTCTGGCATCAGACAATTTTCTCCTGATTGGGGACTTCAACTGTCATGTTGCTACACTGCATAACTCAAATGCAGAAAAACTGATCTCCAACATGAGCACCCTAGGCCTCCTTCAATTGATGCATGAACCAACACACACGGCAGGCCACACTTTGGACCTTCTTTTCACCAATCGGCCTGAGACAACTATACTACCCCTTACTCCATTACTATGGACCGACCACTATCTCTTAAAATTTTTAATTCCTAAAATGTTAGTAAAAAAAAACCTGGAATTTGATCTCACCCTACGAAGACCCTGGCATAAAGTAACCCTGCCCCTCTTCATAGAACATTTTTCCTGTGACCCAACTAACCCTAACCTAGATGTAAATCGGACACTGCACACCTTGGAGGATGCAGTTTTAACTGTACTGGATACAATTGCCCCCCTGACACTGACAAAGACCAAAATAAGAACTGCTCCATGGTACACTGACCAGCTCAGAGTCACAAAGACCACTTGTCGGGTAGCGGAACGCAAATGGCGTAAGAGTAAAAGTTCGGAGGATCGTGCCATTTATAAAGAAGCTCACCATGACTATATGACAAAAATCAAAACGGCAAAAAAATTGTTCTTAACTGAAAGGATAAATAAGGCAGGAAACTCAACCAAGGAGCTTTATAAGGTCATGAAGGAATTTACAACCCCTAGAAACCTGCCGTCCACACCCGTTTCTCAACACTGGGTGGATTCCCTTTCAAATTATTTTGAAGAAAAGATTCTCTCACCATTCACCGATCCTTGACTCCGCATGATAATAATTCGGATTCAGTCAATGAGTCAGAAGCCCCCGGTGCCCCTCCCCGCTCCCTTGATGAATTTACTAATATTGACTCTAAACTAGTTCTCACAGCCCTTCAAAAGATAAAATCTGGTTCCCCGTTGACCTAATTTCCCCAAAGCTACTTACGATTGCCCCTGCACTGCTAAAAAACATTACAGATCTTTTTAATAAATCACTTTCAGAAGCCGTTTTCCCCTCTAATTGGAAGACTGCCCGTGTGAAGCCTATTTTGAAAAAGTCTACGGCTGACCCTAAACTTCTTCCCAACTACCGTCCTATTTCCCTACTCCCCTATCTGGGAAAAGTACTAGAATCCATTATTAATCAGAAACTTGTTTTTCATCCGGAGAGCCACAATTTACTGGACCCTTCACAGTCAGAGTTCAGAGCCGCTCACAGCACTGAGACGGCTCTGGTCGAGGTCACAGATAACATCAGACGGGCTCTGGACAGACACCAATCGGTTATTCTTGTCCTTCTCGACTTGTCAGCTGCATTTGACACCATCTCCCACAGCATCCTAGAACACCGGCTGTGGGAGACTGGTGTCAGTTGTAGGGCTCTGCAGTGGTTTAGGAGTTACCTTTCGGACCGTAAAACCATTGTTCAGTCAGGACTTAACATCTCCTCCGCAAAACCTGTCACGATGGGTGTACCACAGGTTTCTATCTTGAATCCTACCCTTTTTAATCTGTATATGATGACTCCCTGGCCCCAGTGATTAGGGCCTATGGATTTGATGTTATATCGTATGCAGATGACACTCAGATCATAGTCACACTGGGCCCCGATCCAAAGGAAACTATGGTACGTTTTAAAAACTGCATGTCCCACGTCAACAGGTGGATGAAAAGTAATTACCTTCAACTGAAACTGAAATCATGCTTTTTGGGAAAGCGCCTGAATTCTGGTCGCCAGATTGATGGCCCCTCGACCTTGGCACCTGTCCTGTTCCCAAAGAGGTGGTCTAGAATCTGGGCTTTCACTTGGACAACCAATTGTCCATGCGGGCCCAGGTCAACCACATTACTAGTACATGTTTCGGAATAATGCGCTCGTTGCGGAATGTTTTTTAATGGATCCCCCTAGAAGCCAGAAAACCTCTGATTCAGGGTCTTGTCACTAATCGAATGGACTACGGCGATGCACTTTTGCAGTCCATTAATGAATTTGTACATTTGCATCTTTGGTAAAAACATCTAATATGAACAACTCACTATTTTACATATATCTGCAGCTATAACGTTCCCTGGAAGCACACCAGGGAGATCTAATGTCCTTTTCAGAGGACGACCCTGTAGAAGGCCAACCTACATTATCCGTCATTGAGGGGAAAGGTATTTAAGGTATCCATTTTATATCGTACATTGTTAAACAATACATCCCGCCCCTTGAGATGGATGGGTGCAGTACGTTGGGCCCTTAGATGCGGATTGGGTGGACCCACAAATGGCTCCTATAGTAATGGCTGTGTCTGTAATATTATGGCCTATTCAGCTGACATATTTTTTATACAGCAATATTGGGGGTCTATTTACCGCAGGTTGTCCTGATTTGTGGGCTAGAAAAATGATTCAGGGGCTCATTTTAATAGTAATTTAAAATACAACATTAATGGTCAAGTCGGATTTTATATTACTATTTTGACAATTTCTCTTTTAGAAAGTTTTAATTTTCTTGCCTGAGCCAAATTTGCCTTTATGCCAGTATTCACTGTCTCCCAGAAGCTGAATGGCTCCTTAATTGAGTGGGGAGTGGCTCCTGGAGATGAGACAAAGTGAGAGGGATTGACCTTCCCCTTACAAGTTGGCCATCTGTGCAGTGCTCTGGAACTTAATTAACTTCAAGGATGCCTACCATGTCACAGGCACATGTAGCTCACACTGGGGTGAAAAATGTGTTGACTGATGTTAATATTTAAAGAATGTGAAGAACTTTTCTGTGTTAGGCCAATATTGACTACTATATCTGCAGGATGAGTGGTTGTCACACTGTTATTGACTATCTGAACTACGTATTCACAAATAAACATGTGCTTGAAGAAATTTGCAAGTTTGTGTACTACCTACAATGCTAAATCATAGGTGTTCACCACCAGTATCATGTTCACTTTATCTCTTTGGTTGAACCTGCATTCAGACGTCACATCCTAGCATCATTGGTGTTACAGTGTTTGACAGTCATAACATTTTTTCCTTTTGATATTAGATGCAAAACATCTTTTGGAATTGTTTTCACTTTCTGCAGTTGTGCCACAATAACTATTCTACTGCTACCAACATGTGCAGGCCTGCATTCACTGTATTCTCTGTCCACTGGAATTCCTAGCACCTGCATTCCCTTTTTACTCCTTTCCCAACTAGTGCTTCACATATTCCTTCTCAGCCCCTCATCTCTTTTGGATTGCAGTGGAAGTACTCATAACTTTGCCCCTGGAGTTAGTCTACCTCTCTAGATGCAAGTTTGTGCAATACTTTATTGAAGTAGATTAATGGTATTCTCTAAACAAAGCATTCCGTTCTATTTGTTCAACGGTGGATTGTGGTTAAACTTTTTGCTTTCAAATGTATTCGGTTTATTGTTACTCTTTGTCTTGTGTGACATTCCTGTGTTTAAATAACTTTGAAAAGCCCCAATATGTAAAGTATGTTCCTGTTGAATATTTTTATTTAGGCCTTCCCCGTTGAAAGAAGAAAATGGAAACTGATGAATTGAATATCAAGCCAAATAAAATAACAGCCTTTCAACAGATAATTGCTTCCTCTGCTGGGGCTTTGCTGACATCATTGATTGGTAAGATTTTCTTCCTGCAAATTATGCCAGCATTTTGTTTTGCTTGCTACTAAAGGAAATAGTTTGATTCCGATTGAAATACAAAACAGGAGACAACATTTCTCATATTAAAAATCAAAACATTTTTTTGATTAATTTGTCCACGTATTTGGCACACCTGGTGCTTCTCTTTTAGCAGCAGCATCTATACCTCTTTTTATGTTGGGAAAGGTAAAATGTTGCTTTAGCAAGCTGAGCACGTTTCAAATTACTACATAGCAGTTACTTATAGGTGCACAGTATAGCGAATACCTACATGACATCCTGGCCGGATGCAATTGCAACCAGCGGTACTTATTTCTGGCCTTGGCTCAGGAGGTTTGGCTCAGAGGCAGCAGCACCATAATCCCTAGATCAAGCCCCACAATCCCTAGAACAAGCCCCACAATCCCTAGAACAAGCCCCACCTTCCAAGGCCTGGCATCTTCAATAATCAGAGGCCCACAATCGAGGGACAACATCAGCAGCAACAGTCGGACAGCGTGGAGGCAAAGCTATCGACTGGCGGGACACCTACACCTGGGCCACACAGCCCCATTGAGTCTCAGCCTGATATGGAATCGTGCGAGGGTTGTTACAATTTCTGCAGTGGCCGTGCACAGCGAGGTAGTGTTGGAATGCAAGTCCCCTGCCCCCTTTTCAATCAATAATGCTGCCAACGGCTAGCTGCTGCTCTCACATCTAGATTGCTCCTCTGCCGAGTTTTTCACAAGAGTGTCGATCTCCAGGAAGTCTGTGCTGTATGTCCTCTTAACTAGCTCCTGTCCAGCTCTTTCCTAACTAACTACAGTACAGTGCAGTTGGCGGCCATATGAAAAGTCTGACAAGTGAATTAATCTGATAATGAGCTACAAACTGACCAAGTCAAATCCATACATTATAAATCAGTCTTAACCTCAATTTTGCTGCAAACCCCCTAGTAGAATTAAGTTACTCAAGACCATTTTATAAAGGTTTTTTAACATTGAAAAAAGCATTAAAGTGGATTAAAACAACTTTGTAGGTGTGGTTTCTTGAATTACAGTCAAATGTCATATAATGTCACAAGTTGTGGGGTTACTGAACTTTGCCCAGATGCTAGACAAAAAAGCAATCCTCGAATGTTGGCTCTACCTTCTGCCTCTCATATCTGCCGATTACTCTCACTGTTCACTAAATACTATCAAAAACCCCAACAACTGATTCCTATCATTCATGTCTCATCTCTCAAAACCTAAAGTGCCTCTGAAAAAAAAGTAAACCTTAGCAAACGGATCACCATAAGATGCAAACAAGATCCTCCAGTGAATTATTGAGATGACAGCAATTTACCTACCTCAAATTGCAGGCGCCACAGTGTCTGATCCATTAATTCTCACCACAGCAACATTTATAAGTGATGAGCACATCCTTGACAACCTATGCATCACAGAATTGTGCTAAATAACCCTTGTTCGAAGTTGGGTTACTGGTTGACTGGGATGTGAGCCCTGGTCAAGCAGCAACCACAACACTAGTCAGGGTAAGTCACAAGCAAACCCTAAATTAACCTGTGCTTACCCTCTGGTAGCTTGGCACAGAGCAGTCAGGCTTAACTTGGAGGCAATGTGTAAAATATTTGCGCAACACTTCAAACAGAAAAACAGTGAAAACAGCACACAAAAAGATCCCACACCAGGTTAGAAAAATGGCTTTGAATTTAATAAATAAAGCAATACCGAAAACGACAAAAATCCAATAAGTAGAACCGGAAATATTGTTTGTAAAAGTTTATAAGAAAATTAGTGTCGGTAAGCACAAAGTGCTATAGGGGATATATCTGGTCACGCTGGCCCGGGACAAAGTCACAAGTTTAGGCCGACCACGATGCGGTCCAGCTGAAGGGACCCAGTTAGACCCTCTGAACAGAGTACCTTAAATCCTGGTTGCAGAGCGTGGCTACGATCCGTGTCAAAGATAGATTGCGCTGCTGAGGTGATGAATTGGTTCAGAGGTGCGGGGAGGTTGTGGTGCAAGCTCCTGTTGCGTTGACATCGAGGATCCTGTCGACTGAAGTTGCGATGTGAAGTCCGTTGCCAGGGATGCGATGCATAGATTCAGATGTGCAGTGAAGCTGCAATGTGGAGTTTTCGTTGTCGAAGCTACCATCGACGAGAGATGTGAGGAGCTGCACCAGTGAAAGCGTAGCGCAGCGGCAGGTTCCGAAGGCGATGCATCAGTCTCAAGATGCGGGTTACGGTTGCGATGTGAGTCTTTTGCGACGGGTCCAATCAAAGCAGCAGCGGCGATGCATTGGTTCTGTTCCGGGATGCGGCGTTCAAGCCAAGGAGATGCGTCTGTTCTGCTCAAGGATGTATTGCTCAGTAGGGAAGATGCATCTGTTGCGCTGCCAAGCACCTTAGCACTACTTGGCGGAGTAGACTCGCGCCTTCAGATCAGGAGGCCAGCCAACCTGCCCTTGGAGTCACTCTGGGTTCAAGAGACGCAGGTCCAGGCCTTCTCAATCAGGCAAGACGGCAGCAGGCAGAAGATCAGCATAGCAAAGCCGGAGTGCAGGAGAGTGCAGTCCAGCAGAGGCCAGTCCTTCAGCACCACAGAAATCCTTCTGGCAGAGTTTCCACAGGTCCAGAAGGAAAATGAAGTGGTGGTGTCTGAGGACCAGGTTTTATATCCAGTGGTGCCTTTGATGTGGGGGAGACTTCTAAAGACATGTCTTTGAAGTGCACACATGCTCTGCCTTTCCTGCCCTGGCTCCAGACTAGCTACGAGGGGTACACAGCCCTTTGTGCGGAGACAGCACATAGCCTATTCAGGTGTAAATGAGGCTGTGTCCAGCCTCTCTCTTCCATCCTTCTAGAGATGGCCCATTTAGTCACACCTAAGCTCCCACTTTGTGTGGTTGTCTAGGAGGAATACACAAAGCCCAACTACAAACTACACCAAGTCAGGCGACCAGAGACATTTCACAAAATGGGCAAGGCAACAAAATGACAAATTTCTAAAAGTGGCATTTTCAGAATTTTAATTTAAAATCCAACTTCACCATAAGTTAGGATTTTAAATTAGAATTCCAGAGATACCAAACTTGAATCAGTTCTATCTTCCCATTTTGATAAAATGTAATGTTAGTCCCAATGTTATCCTATGGAAGATATAGGCCTTGAAGTAATTAAAAACTAATTTAAGAGTTTTCCCTACAGTCATGTAAAACTTGACAGTACATGTCCTGCTTTTTAAATACATTGCACCTTGACCTCTAGGCTCTCCAGGGTCTACCCTAGGGGTGACTTACATAAATTAAAAAGGAAAGATTGGGCCAGGCAAAAGGCTTATTTTACCAGGTTGAAATGTCAGTGTAAACTGCCCACAAAGGCTCTGCAATGACCTACTTAAGTGGGTGGCCCAACAAGTGCTGAGGAACCACTAGTAACATTTAATGTACACACCCTTGATATTTGTAGTACCTCTTTACTAGGTGCGTATTAAGTAAATTAATTATGCCAATTTGGGATAAGCCAATATTACTGTAGGAAGGAGGAAAGTACCTATTTTGGACATGGTTAGCCCTCACTTTTTGCCTGGAAAATGATGTAATTTCGATTGGAATTGCGCAGGGTCCCTTCCAACCATGTCCAGTGTGCCAGAAGCTCTTTCCCTAAACTATGCTTTTTGTTTCCCAATTGGCACAATCTCCGTACCCCTTGTAAGTCCCCAGTAAATGGTACCCCTGGTACCTAGGGCATTGGCACTGAAGAGGCACCCCCAAGGTTTATAGCACTTATTGTGCCATCCTGGGGTCCCCTCTCCTAGCCCACGCACACTGCCATTGCAGACTGTGTGTCTTAGTGCAGACAAACCAGAAGAGTCGACATGGCACACATCCCTGTGTAATCAAACAAATATGTGTATTGTGCACTCCTGTATACTAATCACTTCACACCAATTACTCCAACTTATCCTATATTGTGTGTACCTCTGCGACATATGCTGCCAACATAAGTAGAAAATCTGATAATAGGGGCCAAGTACCACTGGTACCCTGGACTCAGTGCGCACTGCTTGTGAATTTATCTCCAATATAGATCAAAATTATTCCAACTTAATATACAGTTAGCATTTCTAATCTTTTACCAAACTTTGATAAAGAGATTTAAAAATATTGCTAATACATAGACTATTCCATTTCTGATGTGCAACAACCGTGGTAATAACAGGTCATATATATTCGTGAATTCAGTCTTATTTTTACAAGCAAACATGATGGCCAATGCATTTCAGGATAAAATCCCTTCTTCAGGGTCCACTCTAAACAGAAAGAAACAATAGTACAAAAAGAGGGTGTTATCACAGTCTGAATATTCATATCTACCACGTGTAACTGAATTTATGCAGGAGAGTTCTGCTATGTCATCGTGAACCAGCACTAAAACAAATGGTGACTAAAACTTCAAGCATTGTCTCCTACATGCCAGCCAGTAATCATTTCCAAGAAACCAGTGTTTACTGGTGTAGCAGTGTTCAAACAGATTAGATGTGCATATTACAAGGGAACATAATATATTGGTTGTCACAGGTAGCGAGTTACTGTTGAGGAGTTTTCTTATGTCTGTTAATTGCAGGATATCAACGTGGCCCTGTTTTTGGCCAGCTCTCTCTTCAGCAAAGTTTGGTAAAAGATTAAAAGTAGTAACTGTATATTAAGTTAGAATATATATATATTTTTTTTTTATTAGAAGAAACCTTTATTACACATTAAAAAGATACAAACAAGGGCCTACAACCACAAGGGCCGGCCGCTAGAAAGCTTGGGAGCCAGCAAGGCAACTCCACACATTCAAATGAGCCAGAAGCAAAAGCTCCCTAAAGTTCGAAAGCACATATAACAGGCCGCGGCCATAGTCCAAGGGCGATCAAAAAGGACGGTTTCATATTTTCTAAACAAAAAAAAAAAAAAAAGGAAAAAAAAAACCCACCAATAACACACAAACAAGGCAATGAGAGTCCGAAATAGCAGCGTGCGCTCCCCAGGACGGGGGGAAGATCCACATTATCTGGAATAACTCTTGACAGGAGGTGGTAGTGGGGGGCGGCGAAGAAGAGGACAAAGCATGCACAATTACATAGAATGTGCGGCTAGGGGGACAAAGCGACGTCGACCTCTCGCGGCAGAGGCGGAGCGCAGATATTCCCACGATAGGAATTCCATGGACCCCACACCTTAGTCCACCTCCCAGGCTTGCCTCTCGCCACATACACCGTCTTCTCCCTGAACATACACCAAACCATATTCTCCTTCCATACCGAAATCGTAGGCGGCCTCGGGGAACCCCACAACTGTGCGATATTGCGCTTAGCCACCATGTACCCCAAAGTCACCCACTGCGTCTGCGCCGCATTATAGTCATTTGGTTCCTAGACATTCAGCAAACACCTCCTGGCCTCTGGTAACAAAGCGACATGCGTGACTTCCTGCATTACAGTATGTACCCCGCTCCAAAATCGTACGACCTCCGAACATTCCCATAGGATATGAAGAAAGGTACCCAACAAGCCACAGCCACGTTTACACAGTCCATCCCTCGAATAACCCATACGTATCAAACCAGGCCCTGTAACATACACTCTATGGAGTATCTTCAGCTGCACAAATCTAAGGCGGGCCGGGATCGCCACTTCTTTCGGGGAGGCCACCGCCGATACCCAATCCTCATCGTCCAGTTCCAATCCGTCGGCCGTCCACGCCTCCCGCAGATGGGTCAGCAAGTCCGTACGATCATTAATAAGTTTTTTATAGATCAGGGAAATAGTGCTGTCGGGCACATAGGGTGTTAGACGGCTATCTTCCAACGGGGAATATTCTGGGATAGCAGCAACATCCGGAAAAACCGAACACAGCGCATGGTGGACCTGTGCATATCGGAAGTACTCCCTATCATTTAATTTGTATTCAGTTTTGAGCATTTCAAACGTTTTAAAGGACCCTTTCGCCCAGAGGTCACCCACCTTACTTATACCAATCATATCCCATTTCTCAAAGCCTTTCGTTTTCCACAGACAACCCAAGCGCTGGGAGGCATACAACGGCGTCGCTCGAGTCAAGCGATCCCTCCACCCCATCGCAGCATTCGCCGCATGCCACACGCGTACCGCAACTTGCGTTGGTCCTGTCAACCGTGCATCCGGAGTCGCCGAATACAGTGCCCTATTGTAATCCCCGCCCGGAAGTAATAACTTATCCATCTCGAAGGCCGGATTCAAAGCAGGACCGTATATCCCGTGGTTCACCGCCACCAATTGAGACACCCAATAGTATCTTTTAATATCGGGGCGGGCAACACCCCCATCATACCAAGGGAGTGTCAACTTGGCGAGAGCGATCCTCGGTCGCCCGTCCCAAAACAGTTGGCGCTGAAGACCCTCCACCTCACGGAAGTAACGGGCCGGCACGACATCTAGCGTATTTTGTAAAGCATACAAAAAGCGAGGCAGTGACATCATTTTAAACAATGCCGCCCGTCCGAGCGGCGAGAGCGGAAGCCGTCGCCACCTCGCGACGTCGGCCTTCAATCGCTGGAGTGGAGGGAGAAGGTTTCGCTCATAGCGGACCGCGGGGTCCAGTGATATGAAGATTCCCAAATATTTGAACCCCAATGTAGCAATCTGAATAGGGCACCCCCGCGTTAGGAGGGGGGCCTCGCCCGAGAGGACGTAAACACATGACTTGGCCCAGTTGATAACCAGGCCAGAGTTACGACCGAAGGAATTCAATACGTCCACCAATACAATTAGCGACTGTCGAGGAGAGGTAAGATACAGAAGAATGTCATCCGCATAAAGGGAGACACGGTCCTCAAATTCCGGCGTCCATCTAATGCCCCGCAACGACGGCTCCCAACGCAACCAGGCGGCGAGAGGTTCCAAAGAAAGTGCGAAGAGAAGAGGCGACAACGGACAGCCCTGTCGCGTACCTCTCCCCAGCGCGAAGGGAGCCGACGCCCTACCATTCACCACAACCTGCGCCAATGGGTCAGCGTATAGCAATTTTACCCACCCAATGAATTCAGGGCCAAACCCGAATTTAGCTAACGCAGCCCAAATATACGGCCATTCTAAAGTATCGAACGCCATGGTAGCGTCCAAAGACGCCAAGATGGCCGGCTCACGCATAAACTCCGCTCTAGCAAGCACGCCATGCAACCGCCTCAGGTTCAGGGCGGTATTACGATGAGGTATAAAACCGGACTGGTCCTGATGAATCAAGTCGCCCACGACCCAAACCAGACGATTGGCCAATACCTTAGCCAGAATTTTGGGTTCCGCGTTCAACAACGAGATAGGCCTGTAGGAGGCACAGCAGTCTCGCGGCTTCCCTTCTTTATGTATCACAACTATGGTAGCGAGACGTTGGTCAAGGGGGAGGGAGCCCGCCGCCCGTGCAGCGAGGAACATGTCACGGAGATATGATGCTATCTTATCTGGACGCAACTTATATAGTTCAATGGGGAGACCATTGGGACCCATGGCCTTACCAGAAGCGATCGAGCGAATGGCCAGCGCAATCTCATCCGGCGACAACTTCGCCTCCATCAATATGCTATCAGCCTCTGAGAGGGACGGCAATGCAATATCTCTAAGTAACAGATGAGAGTCCTCCTCCGAGCACCCAGAGACCGGAGAGTATACCCCACGGAAGTAATCTGCGAAGCAGTCAACAATTTTTACTGGGTCAGTCACACACACGCCATCCACTCTCTCCACAACCGGCACCACTCTACTCTCTCTCTCCTTCCTGTCCAACCAAGCAATCAACTTTCCGGCCTTATCTCCCACATCATACAGTCGTCCTTGTTGCTCTCTACTCATCCTTTTAGCAGCATCCGTGACCAGCGCTCTATAATCTGACTGTTTAAGGCTGAGAACGTGCAGTTTCTCATCTGTGACACCCCGCTCCAAATCCCCCTCCATCTCAGCTATGTCAGTTTCCAGGCGGACCACCTCTTCCCTCCCGCACCTCCTAGCATGGGAAATAAGAGACAAGGCATGCCCCCGGATCACCGTTTTATAACCTTCCCATAGGGAGACAGCAGACGACACTGACCCTACATTATCATTGAAGTAGTGATCAATGGACTTAACCAGTTCAGCACGAACATTAGGGTTACGTAAATACCAGGGGTTAATTGGCGCTACTCTTCCCTCTGCCCCAGGAACAACCTTCATCTGCAACAATAGAGGGGAATGGTCAGAAATACCTCGGTCCAAATGACGCACCTCCCCGATCATTCCAGCCTGGAACGCTGGCATAAGTATATAATCAAGTCTCGAGAGACTCCCGTGAGCCCCCGAGTGGAAGGTGTATTGTGCCTGTCCCGGGTGCATCAGTCTCCAGCAATCTACAAGTCCTAAAGTATCTAGAAAGCCACCCAGCTAGGCCTGGGCTCTAGGGAGATCCCTAGGGGGGTGACGGTCCTCCATACCGGATACAACCGCGTTAAAATCACCCCCTAACACCAGAACCCCCCCAGGGAGTCCCAGGACCAAACGCCCCAAATCCGCAAATGTAGCCGTCTGCAATCCCGGTGGCACATAAACAGCAACGAGCGAAACAGTTCTTCCCTCCCATCTCCCCACCAATGCTGCATATCTCCCTCTATCATCGTGGAGCACCTCGTCCACCTCCAACCGGAGAGAGGCCCTGACCAAGATACCCACTCCCCTAGAGCCAGAAGTGAAACCAGAGTGAACAGCAAGGCGATAGCCCCGCCTATTCAGGGCATGGAAGGAGTTCCCAATCAGATGTGTCTCCTGCAGGAAAAAAATGTCCGGCGAGATCCGTTTCAAAAACTGCAACACCACCCCGCGCTTGATCCTATCCCCCAGTCCGTTCACATTCCACGAAAGTATTCTCAAACCCTTACCCCCCCATCCCGCTCCCGTGCATGATGCCCACATCCCGGAGAACACAACCAGGACAAATCAGCAGCTAACCTCACATTGCCTTGTGAAACAAATAAACATTCCCCAACTCCCCCCCCCTCCCCACCAACCTTCCCGTTACAACTCCCCCCACCCTGCACCCCTGCGTGAGCCCATGTAGCCCCCCCAACTTGCAGTGTGCCTGTCGCCCTAACATTAACTACGCTACAAAAAGAAAACCCAGAGGAGGAAAGAGCCTCACTGAGCACCCCACAACCCCCGGGCATTGAAGGATAAGGCGCTGAATAGAAACACCAAACCAAAATATGGAAGTGCCATCACAATAGTCAGTCACCGGGAACCAAAAGTCTACTCCTGTTCAGCCGAGCCCACTCCGTTCCCTTCGGTCTGTCCCTCTCGACGTCGTTGCTGAGGCAGGGTATCAAGCCAATCTCCAACCTTCTCCGGCCGATCAAAGAAGTGCGTCCGATCCTCAAACTCAACCCGCAACCTGGCCGGAAAGAGCATCGCATATTTCAGGTCCATGTCTCTCAGTCGCCGTTTGACACCCATGAACTCCTGTCGCTGCTTTTGGACCAATTGTGTGAAGTCCGGGTAGAAACTTATATGAGTGTTCTCGAACTTCGTCGGCCCACTCACCCTCGAGGCCTGCAGTATAGCATCCCTGTCCCTGAAATGAAAAATTCTGGCGATGATGGGCCTTGGGGGAGCGCCCGGTTTGGGCTTACCACCCGGAACTCTATGGGCCCGCTCAACCGCAAAGAATTTACTCAAGCCTTTGGGTGCGAGATGGTTGATCACAAGGTCTTCCACAAAGAGGTCAGCTGCAGGGACCTCCGATTTCTCCGGCACCCCGATTATGCGCACATTATTCCGCCGAGCCCTACTTTCAAAATCCTCCAGTCGACGGACAGACAAAGCAGTGGACGTCCGCAGATTACGGACCTCTGCTTGCAGGTCAGACACGTCCGTTACCAGACTCGACGTCGTCAGACCCAAGGATTTGACCTTTTCATTCGTTTGTGAAAGGTCCGCTCTGACTAGTTTAACATCGATCAAAACTGTGTCCAATTTATGGGCCAATGTATCGAATCGCTGGCCGACCGCCGCCTTCATCTCCTCGATGGCACCCATGACGTCCTGCAATGTTAACTCCGTTGACGATCCCGGGCCATCCATGGGTCTCTCCAGCGACTTATGCGGGCCAACAGGGGAACCTCTCGACTGGGTATAGCGGTCCTTGTTGTTAGCTTGGGTATGAGCTCCCCGCCTAGTCGTCTTGGATTTTTGCTTATCTCCGTCCAATCTAGCCGCCATTGTCTGATGGTCGTCAAGGGTGTCGGCCACCAACACGATGGGCGATCACCGGAGAACCAATCTAGGAAACCTCGGAGACCCCAAGGGGTAGTCCCAGCTAGTGTCCAAGAGCAGGCAGGTTACCCAATCGTCCCACTATAAATGTGTGCTGACAATCCAAGGCCCCTCAGTTTCAGCGAGGAGACCCGAAACCGAAAGTGAAAGTAGGGGGTGCGCACCGGCCCAAGTCCTGCATGCCGTTGTTGTTCACTTTCTGCCCAGGCACCATGCCAACTCGAGTCCGGGGCAAGGTCCGGAGTGGGCCGCCAACTTGGAATCGATACTATTCCGGCTCCCGATGTCCGATTTGAATTTGGACAGCAGATATCACCTCCACCTAGGTTCGCCCGTAGAAGCCCGTCGATAGAATCAGGATACATTCAGGATAGACGTGGGAGGTTGTGGAGGCCCTCGGGAGCCCTGTGCCTATGCAGCCATCTTGGTTGCGCGCTAGGCTCCTCCCCCAAGTTAGAATATTTTTGATTTATATTGGAGATACATTCGCAAGCAGTGAACACTGAGTCCAAGGTACCAGGGGTACTTGGCCTCTATTGTTATTGTCACAAATCCCTGTGTGCCATGCCCAGAGACACTGCATGGGATATAGGTAAGCCACTCCTGAATCAGGTCTTCTAGTGCTAAAGTTGGGTGTACTATATCTCATTTAAGGACATATCTGCATGTGCAGATATTTCTCTGCAATATCCATATTGAATCTTGGATACTGTAAGTGAACAGGGAAGCCATGGAAAGTACAAGGGCTGGACACTCATCGTTACAAGTTCTCCAGCTCCATGATGCTTCACTGAGTCCTGGGATGTTTGCTAGCAAACATCTTGTCTTAATAAACCTTCACTGATTCCAGTGTCAGATTTATTAATAATTACACCACGAGGACCCTTTAGAGAGGTACCCTGAAACCTACCAACCCATAGTGTGATCTCCGACTGGTCTAAGCCAGCCTGTCACCACCAGTCAGAGTTCTGACCTCATTGGGTGAGTGGCTGCGCGCTCAGACATCGAGAACAATGCCAGCCCCTGGGCAGAGGTGTTCACACCATCCCCGGTCAGGAACAGACATCCGTGGCAGGAAGCTATAAAGACCTTGCCACCTTTGTAACATGACCCCATCCTTTTCTGATAGAAGGAGCAGCCCCCCCTCCTGTCCTCACCTCCTTTTGGCGGGAAGACAGTTGGGAAAATAAAGAAAGAGTTGAAGGATTACCCTCCTCTGCCAACGCTACCCCTGAGATGCTGGAGGCAAGGTGAAGTAAATTTTTCAGTGCCCACTATGTTGAAGATAGTGGGATTTCGCCAGTCAGAGCTAGGGCTATGTCCTCCTCCCACAGGAGGTGGGCATAATAGAGGCTGTAGACACCCCAGGTAAGGGGCCTATTGGCCACTGCTTGTCACTCCCTGGTAAACGCCCCTAAATCTAGTATTTAGGTGGTATACCTAGACCCTCGAGTGATTATCCACAGACACAAGAAGAAGACGAACAAAGAAACACTGTTGGATCGAGAACTGCAGACCTTGTGGTGGACTTTGGGTACAAAATCCTGCCTGCCGCCACAGAACTCAAGTCGACATCCTCCAACTGGTCTTGCCACTGTGTGGCCTCCACAAGCCCCAGAGGGTCATAAGCACTTTGCAAATTGCCAATGAACTCCCTTGAGATAGAGGAGCTATCTCCCGTCAGCCACAGGTCTCAAAACAGCAAAGTCTGGTCCAGCTTTGTCCAGCTCCCCAGCTGACCAACATCTCAGAGTACCGGCGGAAGATACACTTGATCTGGAGGGTCAGCTCGGCCTCTGCACCAAGTCTTGAGGCCCCAGGACCCACTGGAGCTGAACAGCACGATTACCTGGGGTACCGGACCCCCTGGTGCAAAAACCTACGAAACCGATCCACGCAGACTCCAACTCCACAACGAGCCAGTACCTGACGAGTGACACCTGGACTCTAGAGATCCACCTCAGCAGTGGCCCAGCAGCTCCAGAATGTTTGCTTCAAGGTGCCATTGCCCAGCTGCACATCTTCACTGTACCGAGCCCGACCGGCCAGGGCATCTTCATAGCCGCTGTGCTCCCGTGGCCCCAGAGCCCTTGCGACCTTGACTGTCTCTTGAGAGTCCTTGGGCTTGCCTACAAGACCTCCTTTGCTTTGCTTTTACAGGTGACCACCCCGACTTCATATTGCACCAGCTACAAAGTCCCTTTGATCCTTGCTCCCCGTGAAACCAAGGACGCGCTGGAGAATTTGGCCTTGGAACTTTGGACTTTAGCCCCTGAACCTTCCAATTCCAAAAGGTGAACCACAAAAAAGTAACTGTATTGCATAGATTTCCCACTTGCCTTTTTCCTTCAATAGGAAATGTAGTTGCGCACAACTGTAAATATTACATTTACTGTGATTTTCTCGTATTATGAAAAGCACTTACCTTGTACCCGAAGTTCTCGGTCTAAATATTTATATTAAAAAAAGTTAAAATTTTCTTGTTCGTCTCAACTGCTTTCATTGAGTGTGTTACAATTTATTGTCTCTGTGAGTACCACAAATTCTTAGCACTACCCTTGCAGGGCCGTAGTATCTATCACGTCCACTACCTCTGAATCAAAATATCACTCTTTCTCTCACTGCACATTGCTACCCACTTGCGTATCGTATATCATCCCCCTGAATTAAAAACAAATTTTGTTAGACTAATTGCTTGCTCAAAGGCTCATAACACAATGTTGTCTTGTAGAAATATGTAACCAGTTTAGTAAGCTGGCTCTTTATGTGATATATATAAAAATGAGATGTATTGTGAAAAGAGTCCAGGGGTTCCCTTATAACTGGATAGGGGCATGCTCTAGCAATCCCCAGATGCTGTTCTAGGGGTTAGGCTTATCGGAGGGGAGTGTTAGACATTCACAAATGCACACAAATAGTAAATAAATTATGCATTCAACACAATGAGGAGCTCCACACCAATTTAGAAAAATAACACGTATCTATCTATCTTATTTTTTTTTTAACCAAATGCCCTGGAGCTTTACAGGACGCACTCGGCAACGGGCCCACCATACGGCTTTTCAGTGACTTTAAGTTCCATCATGCACTGTTGTGTCGCTAAGACAATAACCACGCCCATTGACGGAAAAGAACCAATTACTGGCATGCAAAAATATTAATTAAAGGGAAGAGCAATTTGAATCCACTTGTGCTGAGCAGCCTATGATTAAGGGGTAAAATGGCCCCGAAACGCGTCAGGCGATCACATTTCTTAAATACAAGGCGAGTTGTCACTGGAAAGCCGTATGGTGGGCCCGTTGCTGAGTGCCTCCTGTAAAGCTCCAGGGCATTTGGTTTCAGTTGATTTACACGACGGCCCCGTCATGACAGGACTGCACCATCCTTCGAGAGGCTGCGGCTGGAAACTATTTCCAGCTGGTACAGCGCAGCGAGCTAGACAAAATTAACTTGCCTTTGTATTTAGGATCCTACTAAGGAGATACTTTGCTTTAAAGGTAACAAGCCTACTGAGGGTATCAATGTTGCAGCTTTCCATTGGACTTTAAGTTCCATCATGCACTGTTGTCACTAGGACAGTAACCCCGCCCACTGAGGGAAAAGAACCAATCACTGGCATGCAAAAATATTAATTAAAAGGACGAGCAATTCGAATCCACTTGTGCTGAGCAGCCTATGATTAAGGGGTAAAATGGCTCAAACGCGTCAGGCGATCACCTTTCTTAAATACAAGGCGAGTTGTCACTGGAAAGCCGTATGGTGAGCCTGTTGCTGAGTGCGTCCCGTAAAGCTCCAGGGTATTTGTTTAAAAAAAAAAAAATATATATATAAATGTATTCACTGAAAAAAACAAAGGTTACAGGGACATTATAGTATTTTGTTTTTTTAAACTTTATTTACCATTTTCGACACATATCAAAGACAATCGCCTGGCACACTTCCACAATTAGACGGCGAATTAAAGGAAATAATACAACATACAATGTAATCTACTTGACCTTATAGAGTCCTGTCATCAACTCCATGCATGATAATCTCTCCAAGTTACACAATAACAATAAGCTTGCAGTGTATCATCAAAGAATTGAGAGTACTTTGAGAAGATCTTCATCCCACTCCCATGGGGATTTTTCCAGCCTGGGAGAGGGTTGGGGAGGATTGTTCAATTTCTAACAGATATGCTTGCAAGGGTCTCCAAATATCTCTGGGTCTAGATGTGACCGGCAGTGTGGAGGAATATATATCACTGTTAGTATCCAAGCTTTAACAATAGGGGTACGCTTGCTTCCCCAGGCTACAGCTATTTCCCTTTTGGCTAATAATAATGCAATTGATATGTATCAACGAAGTTGCTTAGGGATATTTCGCACGTACCCCAGCAGGGCTATCTGAGGGGTAGGCTGGAGGTCTAGCCCAGTCATCCGGCTGAGTACCACATAGATCGCCCTCCAATAATTAGCCACTTTCACACAGTTCCAATTCATGTGGGCAAAGTCTGCGTAGTGTGTCCCACATTTGGGGCACGTGTGCAGTCTCGTGTGATCGTAGGAGTGTAGCTTCGCTGGAGACATGTATGCCCTCCACAAAAACTTGAAATGTAGCAGTTTATGCCTGCTGTTCAGAGAGACCTCTTTGATCTGCGAACAACAGAAGGCCCATTGTGCGTCATCTATAGGATGGCCTAAGTCCTGTTCCCAGGCATCACAGATATTTGTGTCCCTAGCTGTTATCATTGACATAGACGTTTTGTACAGTTTTGAGACTAAATGATCCTCCTTTGCACTCGTAATCAGCATCGTCAATGGCAAATAGGAGTCTGGCTCTACGGGGAATCCAAGCAATAATACTCTAAGGGTAAAGCGCAGTCTGTTCAGTATGGATCAGTCCATGAAAGGCACATTGCGGAATCTATCATCTTCTGCCAGGTGGAACATCTGCCCACCTGGGAACAGATCGCCACAGGTAAGTAATGAGTATGTAGTGAGTGTCTTCTGAACTATTTTTTCTACAGTAATGGGCACCCATGGGTTGTTTTGCGAGTGGAATAGCTGAGTAGTATAATTTATGTTCCCCGGTAACCATAGCTAGCTTCCGCAACGCCCAGCTAGTCGTGGAGACGGTTTGGGTATCAACCGGGTCTCTGGGGAAGCCCTTGGGAAGTACAGTATTTAGTGGGGCTGGACTTACAGAGTCAGCCTCCAACTCGGAGTAAGGTATGCGGGTATCTGGGTGGTACCATGAATACGCAAAACTACACTGCGCCACCAAGTAGTATATTTGGAAATTTGGGACCCCCAGACCTCCTCTTTCATATGGGAGAGTTAATGTGTGCCTTCTAACCCTTGCGGTTTTACCACCCCATGCAAGCCTAATGAGTTGCGAGCGTAGTGTTAATTTTCTTTTGTTAGGGAGTGGAATTGGTGTGTTCTGGAACAGGTACAAGAACCTGGGAAGTACAACCATTTTAATAAGGGAAACTCTGCTGGCTAGTGAGAGAGAAAGTTTAGTCCAGCAGTCTACCTGTTGTTCTAAGGTGTGTATTGCTGGTCCGTAATTCAGTCTTATGACCTGGTCTGCTTCCTTGTGCAGATGAATTCCCAAATGCTTAGTGGTGTCATCGCGCCATGTTAGTGGATATTCACAGTCCCATTTAATTGTACTGGGGGTTAATGGGAATATCTCAGATTTACTCCAGTTAATAGCTAAGCCCGAAATGGCCCCAAATCAGATAACTTCTCTAATTAAGGGTCGAGATTTTCCTGTGGTCTACGAATGTACAGAATGACATCGTCTGCATAAAGTGATATCAACAGTGGCCCAGGAGTGAATTGGAAACCTCGATGCAAGTGCTGCTCCTGCAGGTGTCTTACCAATGGGTCTAGTGCTATTATGAAAAGAAGAGGCGACAGCGGGCAACCCTGCCGCGTGCCCCGGGTCAAATTAAATGGTTAGGAGAGCATGCCATTCAATCTAAGTCTAGCTGTGGGTGAGCTGTAAAGAAGTGCAGTAAGCTCCATGAAACCCTTTGGCATACCCATCTTTCTCATAATTGCTAGGAA
Organism: Triturus cristatus; assembly: GCF_964204655.1. Classification (NCBI taxonomy): domain Eukaryota; kingdom Metazoa; phylum Chordata; class Amphibia; order Caudata; family Salamandridae; genus Triturus; species Triturus cristatus. Next base: position 311,430,647 of record NC_140593.1, on the reverse strand, counting down.
AAAGGGCCACTCCAGAGAGTCAAATGCCTTTTCCGTGTCTAAAAGTACAGCCTCACACCCCTCTGGTCTGGAAAATCTGAGGGACAGGACCACCGGTGAGTGATCCGAAAGTGATCTGGGCAGATGCTGGATCTCCCTGAAGCAAGCAACCAGGGAAGGGGACATCAGCTAGTAGTCTAGCCGCGTCCAGGTGTGGTGCGGGCCTGAGTAATGCATGTATGCTAATTCCCCAGGGTGAGAGTAGCTCTAGACAACTAATAAATTCAGCTCAGCACAAATTCTAATAAGGTACGGCAAGCGCGGCGCTTTGTCAGCTGCCGTTTACGTACCATCCCGTACCGGATCTAAAAAAAGATTAAAGTCGCCCCCCCCCCATACATATGTGGTCTGTGTCTAGCTGTAACATTTGCAGATGTATTGCCCTGAATAAATCTGGATCGTCAATATTCGGAGCGTACAGACTAATAAAAGCCCCATAAGATGTCCCACCACAATAACATAGCGGCCCTTGCAGTCCGCTCTTGTTGTTAAGTGTTGAAAGGGGAGATGTTTGTGAATAAGTATAGCTGCTTCCCAGCATAAGAGCTGTAGCTGGCGAAGTATCAGTGAGGGCCCCAAGATAAAGCGAAGGACTGAGCCGTAGCCTTAGGCAGGTGAGTTTCCTGAAGAAATGCAATGCCTATCTTTTTTTTTGTTGAAATTTTTTATTCGAAACCGTTAGCACACAATAAAATACAAACAAGGGTCTACAACCACCAGGGCCGGCCGCTGCAATGCCTATCTTGTATCTCTGCAGGTAATGTAAAACTTGTTTGCATTTCCTAGTATCATTCAACCCTCTGACTTTCCAAGTAAGGAGTGACATATCGGTGTGTTTCAACATAGAATCATGTGTGATCGTGAAAAACATCACATCCAACTGTGTAGTATGCGGAATTGTGTGCCATGTGTACCGATGGTGACGAAAGCCTGGTAAATAATTATTTAAGCTACGTAGAATCCCCTCCCACCACTTATCCCTGCATACCCAATCGCGAGGACATTTCCCCTTGGAGGATATAAAACATGCAACATCAAACACTCCACAAAATGAGGAATATTGTTCAAACGTATACATTTGAAACCATGAACCCATCAAGTGGTGGTACACACCAGGGGGGGGGGGGGGGGGGGGGCAACGCCTCGTCGATTCGCTCGACTCATGAATTCATTAACGGTCACTAAAACGATTGTGCAAAGACTCAACACCCACCCCGAAAAGAGGAGAAAATAAGAAGAGAATATAAATCCCACCAAGTAACATGCTTTGATGCCAATCAGTCCGAAGTGAACAATTCAACACTTGCCGCCGAGCCACTATGCAATGGAGACATGTCAGTAGTGAGCCCACCCTGTGAGCCCCTGACACTTTTGAAGTCTCGACAGAATTCCTGAACGGCTGTTGGCGTTTCAAACACTCGAGATTTCCCCGCTGCGTCGACTCTCAAACGAGCCGGGTAACGCATGCCATATTTTAGACCCAGGTTTCTCAGAGTGGCCTTCACACCCACAAACTTCCTCCGAGCCTCCTGAACCATTGCCGTAAAGTCAGGAAAGAGCGAAATTGTAGAACCTTGCCAGGTCAAAGACCTCGCCTCCTGTGCCAGTCGCAAACCAGTGTCGCAGTCGCAAAGGTTTAATAGTCGAGCGATGATAGGTCTAGCTGGGAAACCCTGGCCAAGACGAGGACCAGGTGAACGATGTGCTCGCTCAACCAAAAAAGATGGCGTGAATGCCTTTTTTGCCAAACAGATCTGTGAGCAAGGTCTCCACGAACAGGTCCTTCTTGCCAGTATTCGTGGACTCCAACACCCAGAATATGTAGAATATTACGTCTACTTCTCGCTTTTAAATCATTTTTCATTGCGACGGTCTTCACAATTTTCTCCAAGCGGTCCAACCATTTAACAGACTGCGCTGCTCCATCCTCTAGGTCAGAGACCGTACCCTCTGCAGTGTCTAATCACCGTTCGTGAACAGCAAGGCGTGCCCCCATAGTATCAAGCCATTTTTCTAAGAAGTCAAATCGGCCATCCAAGGATCTAAAACCTGCTCGCAATTCCGCCATAAAGGCATCAGATCCAGATCTCTCCACACCTCCCTCAGCCATGTTGTAAGTGGATAACGACGCTTGGCCAGTGGTTTTAGGAAATTGAAGTAGACCACCCCCCCTCCGCTTGAGGTCTTACCGCACCATGACATGTGCAATACTCCACCAATATGGCCACAGCCCTGAAACACACAGCCGTCAAGTGTTTCCGAGTGTGGGTACAATGGTGGGTCTATGGTGTCTAAAATCGGGGGCGAAAGTAGTGCAGAGGCAGCAATGGGTGCCACGTTGTTAGCAATAATGGGGTTGCGGAGCTCTCTTCACTTATCTCCCATGGATCTGCTAGCTGGTGAAAAAGGTGCAGCGTCTAGTTTTCAATGCACCATTGTCATCTACAACACCAGGGGCAGACCAAGCCCCTCGCTGTGCAGTAGCAGTTGCACAGCCGTGGCACCAACTCTCTTTTGCGCTGAAGGTAACACCACCCATGCCCCGGCTCCCCGGCATGCCACCTGGCCTGGCCTGGAGGCTGGCCCCTAGGCTCACCCGCGGCCCTTGACACCGCGGGGCCTTCGAGGGTGTAGCTGGCCTGGCGCTGGAGCAAACACCAGAAGCCAACAGGCGTGGCGATGCCCGGATCTTCTGACCGGCTGTTTCCGGGCCGTCTGTAGCTAGGGTCCTCACGTCAGCCCGGCCTCCTCTCACCTATTTTCTCCAGATCGGGGGCATTCACTCGAGCCGCTGGGGAAATCGGGAGCCGCAGGCTGTGAGTTGTGTTGGGGACCAGAGGCAATTTTTGGAGATCTGTTTCATGTCTGCCGATCCAGAGCAGGAGACATGAAGGGTGAGGCAGACGGGTCACACCGTCGATACTCAGGCTCCAAGCGGTCCTTCGACACCCGGAGCGGGATCGTCTGCTCCACAGTGTACTCCAGTGCCTGTGACATCTGTAGGTGGGCAATATAGCTCTCTTTTCAGGCGGATAGAGCCAGGATGTCGGGCGATCCGGTGGAGCTACAGAGCTACACTGACATCTTGATCAGTAGCCTGGCCACGTTCCTTCATAGGGACGTTATAGTTAGGCTCAGATTCCACTTGTACAAAACCAGTGAAATTCAGCAGGTATAGTTACCTGAGCTAACTAGAACTTAAGCCCCTGCAGTGCACGGACTACGACGTCGCATATTACATCACTCATGACATGGTCAGTGACATCACTGATGACATCTAAAATGACATCATTGATGACATCATCTAGTGAGTGTAAGTGTGAGTTCATATATACTAACCTACTACAAAAGTAAAATGTGTAAACTAGGTGCACTACTACTGAGTGGTTCTACTTCTAACTTATATTATGTGAGTACAATGTGACTATCCTTGTGTATGAGTGACTGTATTGGTGTAAAGTGGGTGTGTGAGTAGCTGTGTGGGTGAGTGGGATGCTGTGTGAGTGGCTGTATTCGTGAGTGAGTGGTATGTCAGTGGCTGTATGGGTGAGTGAGTGGCGGTGTGAATGGCTGTATGAGTGAGTGATTGGGTGTGCAAGTGGCTTTATGGGTGAGTGAATGGATGTTTGAGTGGGTGTTTGGTTAAGTGAGTTGGTGTGTGAGTGGCTGTATTGGTGAGTGAGCGGATGTGTGAGTGCTTGTATGGGTGTGTAATTGGGTATGTAAGTGATTGTGTAGGTATCTGAGTGCTTGTATGGGTGAGTTAGTGGGTGTGTTGAGAGGCTGTATGGGTGAGTGGGTGTGTGAATGACTAGGTGAATAAGTGGGTAGCTGTATGGCTGAGTGTGGTGTGTGAGTGGCTGTATGGATGAGTGACTGGTTGTGTGAGTGGCTGTATGAGTGTGAGTGGCTCTATGAAGGAGTGAGTGGGTGTGTGAGAACTGTCATGGGTCTGTGAATGGGTATTTGAGGGGTCGGGTGGGTATGTGAGTGGGCATACAGGAGGTTGTATGGGGGTTTGAGTGGGGGTGTGAGTGGTTCTGTGGATGATGTCCTCATTGATGTCACTGACCATGTCATGAGTGATATAATATGTGATGCCCTAAGCAGTGCATTTCGGGGGCGTAAGTTATAGTTAGCTCAGGTAACTATAACTGCTGAATTTCACTGATTTTGTATCAGTGAAATCTGAGCCCAACTATAACGTCCCTGTAACCTTTGGTTTTTTTTTTCAGTGAATTTCAAATTTGTTTTAAATTTTATTTCCTAACAATAACAACCCTGTAACCTTAGTGAATTTCTAATGTTTTTCAAATTCTATTTCCTAACTATAATGTCCTGCTGTGTCGGACATACTGGAGGTAACAGGAGGGCTTGTTGGCCCCAAAGTACCCTCTAGAGCCAACGGGATTTCTTCCCCTTAACAGGCAGTGTGCCAGGGGGCGCGTTTGCAGAGTGGCCGAGAAAAGGGGTGGCTACCGTTTTTTTCCCCTTTATTTATAAGGGGAGAGGGGCCGCATTCGTTTTCGACCCCAGGAGCACGTCTTTTTTTCAATCGGGGAGGGCGCCGTGCACCCGGCCTTTTCTGTTTTTTTTTTTTTTTCTTTTCAATTAAAGGAAGGAGGGCCGAACGTTCCCACCTCCCCCCTTTCTGGACCGATTTTGGCCCTGGGGACCCCATCCCCGGGGCCTGGCCTCTATTGTGGGTGCCTTAGTCCCACCCAGGGCACCCACTCAGCACAGATGGGGAACCACGGAGGGAGTCCGAAGGCCCCCGCAGTCCCTGCTGGCTCTCTGCCTCCTGCAGGAGTCTACACTGCTTTTACACCGAGGGTGCTGCTGAAGGATAAGTTACTTACCTGTAATCCTAGTTCTCTTCCAGGGGTATCCTCATCAAAGTCATAAGCACTGAATATTCCTGCCCATGTGCGGGGACCCCGGAAATAATAAAAATTATATATGAAAAACACATATATATACAGCTCTGTATATGTATAAACACATATTTTTTCCAAACCAATGCAGCCCCCATAGTAGGCTAGACAATGTAATAATAATGAATGTAAACATTCCCAGATAGATATAAATATCTAAATAGACACCATAGGTATACAAATGCACCTAAAATCTTTTTTTTTTTTTTTTAATGAGACAAACCGCATGAGAAAGGAAAACAAACACTGTGCCAAACACAGATAAAAAACATTGTTAGGCTGCATTGTAATACAATACCATAGAGACTGAAAAGCCTTGTACAGATAAAAACTGGCACCGTGCCTTTAAGGCAGCTCTGATCCCAAGATCCCATCATGCCTCAGGGGTGACAGTTGGGTCAGTTGTTCTTTGCGGGACCCGTAGGTCTAGACCCAAAGATGTACTTCTTTCAGATTTAAGAATAGAATCCTCTCATTTACCTGGGGAGGCGGGTGGGTTGCTTATGACTTTGATGAGGATACCCCTGGAAGAGAAATAGGATTACAGGTAAGTAACTTATCCTTCTCTTCCAGGGGATCCTCGTCAATCGTCATAAGCACTGAATAGAATAGCGAGCCCACCTTCCACCTGCAGGCAAATGAGAACTGTACTGAAATGAAAAAACAACCGAGATAGTCAGTTGTTGAACAGGTTCCTCAAGGAGGCTTGCCCTACTTGAGTGTCCGCTCTGGTGTCCGAGTCCAGACAATAATGTCTCGTGAATGTATGGACAGATCTCCAAGTAGCTGCTTTACAGATCTCGGAGAGTGGGACATTATTGAGAAACGCAGCAGTAGCCGCTTTTCCTCTTGTGGAATGTGCCCTAGGTAGAGGCCACAACGGTTTTTGAGCTAGTTGGTAAGCCAATTTAATGCTTGACACAATCCATCTGGCAATAGATCGTTTAGATGCTGCAAAACCTGTACGGACAGCACATAGTTTACAAACAGTTGGTCAGACTTTCTGCTAGTCTTAGATTTATCCAGGTAGAATTTGAGAACTCGCTTAAGATCCAAAGAATGTAACGCCCTCTCAGCTGGCGAGGAGGGGTTGGGAAAGAAAGTTGGTAGCGAGATAGTCTGATTTACATGAAAATCGGACACCACTTTAGGTAAAAAAGATGGATGAGTCCTCATAACCACTCTATTAAGGTGAAAAACCGTGTAAGGTGAAAACCCGTGTAGGGTTCTTTTGAGCAAAGGGCTCGTATCTCACTCACCCTACGTGCTGAGATAATAGCTACCAAGAAGGCTGCTTTCCACGTAAGGTGCTGTAATGTAGCCTTGTGTATGGGTTCGGAAGGTGGACTCATAAGCTTTGAAAGAACCAGGTTCAGCTCCCAAGGAGGCGAGGGAGGCCTTATTGGGGGGGTAAACCTTTTTGAGGCCCTGCAAAAAGTCCTTCACCACTTGTAGTTTAAGGAATGAAAACTGAGAGGGAGAGCGCCTATAGGGCGTAATGGCCGCCAGGTGCACTTTGATGGAGGAAAATTTCAATCCTGCCTTGGCTAAGTGAAGTAGATAAGGTAGAATCACTTCATCTTGACCTTTTGTAGGGTTATATTGATTTTGAATACACCATATGTAAAATCTCTTACACTTACAGAAGTATGAGTGCCTTGTAGAAGGTCTCCTCGCTTCCTTCAATATGGTCATACATTCCTGAGGAAGGTCTAAATGGCCATACTGGAGGACTTCAGGAGCCATGCTGTAAAGCTCAGCGAGGGAAGGTTGGGATGGTAAATCCTCCCCTGCATCTTGGTTAGCAAGTCCGGCCTGCACGGCAGACGCCTGTGCGGGCGGATCGATAGATGAAAAGAGATCTGGGTACCACCACTGCCTCGGCCAGTCCGGTGCTATCAAGATCATCTTGGTGGCTGAGTGTTGCAGCTCGGTCACCACTTTCGGGATTAGCGGAAGAGGAGGAAAGGCGTACACAAATGTCATTGACCAGTCGATCAAAAGGGCATTCCCCATTGACCCTGGTCGATAGTACCTTGAGGCGAAGCCTCGGCATTTTGTGTTGCTTTCGTCCGCGAAGAGATCTATTTGCGGACGGCCCCACTCCTCGAAAATGTCCTCTAGCACCTCGTTGTTGAGGACCCAGTCCTCTGGATCTTGAAAATGCCGACTGAGCGAGTCCACTTGAACGTTGAGCTCGCCTGGCAGGTGTACCGCCATTATGGAAATGTTCCTTGCCAGGATCCAGTGCCATAGGGATTGAGCCTCCAGCGATAGAGTCCTGGAACGAGTACCTCCCTGCTTGTTTAGGTAGTACATCGTGGTGGTGTTGTCCGTTTGTACTATAATGGAACTCGTTCTGATTGAGGGCAAAAAAGCTTTGAGGGCGAGATGGACTGCCCTGAGCTCTAGCATGTTGATATGATCTAGCTGCTCGCTGCTGGACCAAAGCCCTTGGGTCTGCAGAGTCCCCAGATGCGCGCCCCACCCTTGGAGCTATGCGTCGGTGATCAATGTTTGCGATGGGGGTTCTTGATGAAAAGGAATTCCAACCCGTAGATTGATCGGACTCATCCACCACCTGATCGACTGGCTGGCTGTTGTTGAAAGACACACCTTGTCCTCCCAAAGAGAAGTCTTTTGGTCCCATTTGTCCTCTAGATCCTGTTGGAGAGGACGCATTCTTAACCTCACGCTGTAGACAGATTGTTGACCATGATAAGTTTGCCTTTTTGAGCGAGGGATAACTGTCTCTCCTCCGAAGGAAACACTTTTCCTACTTCGGAATCTATAAGTGCTCCTAGGTAGTGTATCCTTTGCGTTGGTTTGAGGGTGGATTTTTTGTATTTCACCCGGAGCCCCAATCGGTGACACAGATTTAGACAGCGTGTCAGCTGTGAGCTTACACTCTGGGGTGATGGACCTTTTAGTAACCAATCGTCTAGATAGGGGTAGACGAAGACTCCTGCGCGCCTCAGGGCAGCAGCTACCACCACCATGCACTTTGTGAACACTCGAGGTGCTGATTTCAGGCCAAATGGTAGAACCTTGAACTGGTAGGGGGAGGTTCCAACCACAAATCTCAGGTATCTCCGATGACGTTGGCAGATGGGTATATGAAAGTACGCATCTTGTAGGTCCAGCGAACACATCCAATCGCCTCGACGGAGATGTGGATATATTTGGTGGAATGCTAACATGCAAAACTTCTCTTTTTTGATATGTTTGTTTGAGTGTTCGTAAATCCATGATGGGTCTGAACTCTGTTTTTGGACCTCTTTTCTGTATTAGAAAATACCTGGAGTAGACTCCTCTCCCTCTCTGTGCTCTCGGAACCCTTTCTATGGCCGATTTTAGAAGAAGGGTAGCCACCTCCTCCCGTAGCATCTTGAGCTGACGATTCGAATGCACTGGGTGGATTGAGGGAGGAAGACTCTGGAAATGAAGAGAGTATCCATGTCGCAGTGTAGTTAGAACCCACTTGTCTCTGGTAATGTTTTGCCACTCTTGAAGATGTTGTGAAATACTTCCTCCCACTGGAGCGGTGGACGGCGTTGGAGGAAACGATCGATCATTGTTTGCCTTGAGCTTTGTTACCGCTGTTGGATTGGCGGTTATTCCCTTCGTCCTCTTGATGATCGACGAGACTGGAATTGCTGCTTTTTCTGCCCTTGCTGGTCTTGGTTCTTTTGCCAATGAGGGTTGTGAACCCTCTGTTGGATGGTACGCCTGTCAGATCCCTTACGACGGCAGAACTCCTTCCTCTTCTCCAGGCCCATAGCTTTCATGGTTTCAAGCTCTGATTTCATTCGAGCCCTCTCGTCGTCTGTGTGTGAGCCAAAAAGAGAAGTTCCAGAAAAAGGTAGGTTGAGAATCCTAGCTTGAGCCTCAGGTGTAAGAGCCGTTAACCTCAGCCAAGAGGATCTTCTGGCCAAAATGCCATTGGCGTAGGAGTGAGCTGCCAGAGTAGCTCCGTCTGCTGCCGCACTTATAACTTGATTGAAAACCAAGCTGCCCTCCTGCAGGATCTCCTTAAAATCCTTCCTATCCTCCTGAGGAAGTCTGTCTGCGAATCTTTGGAGAGAATCCCAAAGCGCTCTGTCGTAGCGCCCTAAGAGCTCTGAGGCACTAGCAACCTTTAAGTTGGAAGCGGCCGATCCGCATACTCTTCTACCCCAAGAATCTTGCGTCTTGCTCTCCTTGTCCGCAGGGACTGTAGACAACAACGCCACTGAGTGTGTTTTTCTAGCGGCCGCCGTGATTACAGAATCAGGAGAAGGATCAGCCTTGAGAAACAGAGGATCCTCTGGAGCGGGACGATATTTTTTAAGGATTCTTGCCGGAGCCGACTTGATGGTAGCCGGCTTTAGGAAAACATCCATCACTGGTTTTAGCAACCCAGGAACCAGAGGCAACAGTGGACGAGCTGCCGTCCTTTCATGAAGGGTCTCAAAGATGACTGAGGAAGTGGTTTCCTGAACAGGCATAGGAATGTTCAACTTGGCCGCTCCCCTGCACAAAACCTCATGAAATGTGCTGATGTCATCCACTGGAGAAACTCGAGATGGTGGCGTATATGACAGTGTGGGGGATAACTTCTCTTGGAGGAACGACTGGATGAAGATGTAGGAGACCTATGCCTTCGTTTCTCAGATCGCACCGCCTCTCTTCTGCGAGAAGTGAATCTCGATCTTCTCCTGGACGAACGTGAACGAGAGCGTCGTCCATAATCTTTTTGCCGAGAATGAGAACTTGCTGGTCTCCTTGGTTGGGCAAGGTTCCTCAATCTAGCCAAGGAAATGCTCACTGCATGTGCCATAGAAGGTATACGTGGTGGTATGGACTCCAGTAGAAATCTGGGGGGACTTTGTCCCGGAAGACGTCCCTCTTCCTGCCTTTGGATTGGCGGTGACGCTCCCAATTGAGTTTCTGCTGGTCTAGGATGCTCTACTGGGGAAAGAGTACCTGAAGAAGAATTCACCACTTCTGGGGATCTGGATCTTGAAGGAGACAGAGGAGATCCTGATCCTGCGGAAGCCGATGGCGAAATGGAAATAGGTGGAGACCTAGACGCTGAACCATGCTCCGATGCCACATCAGGTGGAGATCTTTGCCTTGAAGTCTCTCTATGCGGAGACCTCCGTCTCGACGCTGACCTGGACGTCGATCTAAGTCCTGACGTCTCCTGAAGCCCCACAGCGGAGGACTGTCTCGACGGCGATAAGCCTATCGCCGGAGATCGAGACTTCGACGCCGACTGGATAAACGGCGATGAGTCGTGCCTCGACGTCGACGGAGGGCTTATCCTGGACGGAGGCCTAGAACCAGACGGGGAACTTCGCCTCGACGTCTGTATCCTCGCCGTGGATGGCTGTTTTGGCGTCATGGATTCTTTTGTCGACGGAGGCGCCTGCCTCGACGTCTATCCCAACGGAGGCGTCTGCCTCAACGTCGATCCTTGCTTCGACGACGATCGCCTGTGCTTTTCTCTCGACGTCAATCTTCGCCTCGACGTCGCTGCTCACTTCGGTGACCATCTGTGCCTTTCCCTCGACGTCGACTTCCGCCGAACAGTGATGCTTCTCCTTTGACGCCGATTGATGCTTTCTCGACGGCGATGCTTTCGACGACGAACGTCTGCGTTTCGCCGCCGGGTCTTGCGACCGCATCTCAGAAAGGCCATAAAGCCTAATCCTCTCCCTTTCTTTCAAAGTCCTCTTTGAAAGGTTTTTACAATGACGACAGGAAGCAGGAGACTGTGTGTCAGGTAGACAAATGATACACACATCATGTGTATCCGAAGTAGCCTTCTTTTTACCACAGGATGGACAGGCCACGAACAAGGAAGGCATTTTTGACAGAAAAAAGTAAAAAATCTGTCGAAAGTCAGTAAATGCTTCACCAAACAGGAGAATATTTTGAATGAAGCAAAAAATCACCAAAAATTGGTAAGTTCTTGACTAGAAAGTCAAAAAAGAAGAGCGCTGAATTCCAGGGTCCTGACTGAAGGAGCCGGAAAGAACAACTGACCCAACTGTCACCCCTGAGGCATGATGGGATCTTGGGATCAGAGCTGCCTTTAAGGCACGGTGCCAGTTTTGATCAGTACAAGGCTTTTCAGTCTCTATGGTATTGTATTACAATGCAACCTGCAGGCTAACAATGTTTTTTTTATCTGTGTTTGGCACAGTGTTTGTTTTCCTTTCTCATCAGGTTTGTCTCATTAAAAAAAACAAAAAACAAGGTTTTTAGGTGCATTTGTATACCTATGGTGTCTATTTAGATATTTATATCTATCTGGGAATGTTTACATTCATTATTATTACATTGTCTAGCCTACTATGGGGGCTGCATTGGTTTGGAAAAAATATGTGTTTATACATATACAGAGCTGTGTATATATTACCTACTGGCGGTCGCCAGTAGGTAGTTATAGTTAGGACCCCTTTTCCATAGGAAAACCTCAACATTCTATTTTGAATAACTTTGGCGCCGGTCGATGAATCCTCGCGAATTTCTCAAAATAGGTGGGGCGCTACGCTCCGCTCCTACCCTGAAAGTCTCGGGGGGATTCGTCAAGCGGGGGCTGAGATAAAAGGGGGGTCCCAAAACGCGTTTTTCCCATGCATTTTTCCATAGGACCTTTAGAACGAGCTACAGCCCGAACGGCTGAACAGAATTACTAGAAATTTGGCAGAGAGGTAGTCCCTAGGTCAAGGAAGTGCCTTTTGTAGGTTTGGTGTTAATCTGTTCAGTAGATTCTGAGAAAATAGCCTTTAAATCAATATATATATCTGAGCCCGCTTACGGTACGCTTACCGTACGCTTACCGTAAGCGTACGGTGGCGTGCGCGAGCGCGATTCTGATTGGCTCTTAGATCTTAGTAAACATTCGAATCGGCCGAAACCAGGAAGCGGCGTCCGCCATTTTGTCTCTCGCATTGAGAGTTATTTCTCAAACTTGATGCCCAAAAACATGTTACGGGCATTTTTGACAACTCCCTCCCACACAGTCATGTTGAGGGAGTCCCCAAACATCCCCCAAGAGCAAAAACGGTTTTATTTTTTTTTCGGCAATTTCGCCGAGTACGCTTACCGTACGCTTACCGTAAGCGTACGGTAAAAAAAAAAGAAAAAAAAAAAACACTATCCACACTTACCCCACCCCCTGTGCTTTTGGTGGCCGGAGGCCACCAAATGTACAGGGCTTATTAATAGGTAAAAAAAACTAAATTTTGGCAACATGAAATTATAAAATCGAAATAAAAAAAACACTATCCACATTGACCCCACCCCCTGTGCTTTTGGTGGCCGAAGGCCACCAAATGTACAGGGCTTATTAAAGTTGATAAAAACCGTGCACGGAACGAACTGCGTTAAGTGGGCGCGCACGCCTCGAATGGCGTAAAGTAACTTAGCATTTAAAAAACCGTACAAATTCACTGAAAAAACCATAGGTTTCACACACGTTATAGTTAGGAATTAGCATTTAAAAAACCTTGCAAATTCACTGAAAAAACCATAGGTTTCACACATGTTATAGTTAGCGGAAATTTTACTGATAAAAAACCAGTGAAATTGCCCCGTTATAGTTAGTGCTGGCAACTATAACTCACGCGACCGCAATCTTCTGCTGATGACATATGTGTCTTTATGAAAAAAAAATATTTGTAATATATGTATAGCTAAAAATGTATGGAAGAAGACATGGGCAAATAAGTGTCTAAATACAGTATTAGCATCAGCAGAGGATTGCGGTCGCGTGAGTTATAGTTGCCAGCACTAACTATAACGGGGCAATTTCACTGGTTTTTTATCAGTAAAATTTCCGCTAACTATAACATGTGTGAAACCTATGGTTTTTTCAGTGAATTTGCAAGGTTTTTTAAATGCTAATTCCTAACTATAACGTGTGTGAAACCTATGGTTTTTTCAGTGAATATATATATATATATATATATATATATATATATATATATATATATATATGTGTGTTTTTCATTTATAATTTTTATTATTTCCGGGGTCCCCGCACATGGGCGGGAATATTCAGTGCTTATGACTATTGATGAGGATACCCTGGAAAAGACCATACAGCATATTCTGTGTAAAAGCAATGTAGCTTACCTTTTGCGTTTTCTATGGCTTGGCGGGAGCGGTAAAGCTCCTGCCAAGCCATAATAAACAGCTATGTCCCAAGGGTAGGCACCCCGGAACATAGGAGCTGACCCTGGGGGGTGACGATCCCCAGGGCCATCTTTGGCTCCAGGAGGGGGCCCCCTCCACTCTTATTGTAAGGTCTTCCCCCCTCCCCTACTGGGGAGGTGGTGGTCCCTGGGTCGAGTGAATGACCCGGGAGGGGGCACGGCCGGCCCCTCCAGATCATTTTTTAAAGTGGAAGGCCCCGCGGATGTGGTGGGCCCTGTGGCCCCTGCCATAGAATGCACAGCCCCGGGGAAGTGGTGGTCCCGGGGTGGGGGAGTATGGGGTGGGGTTCCTTGAGGTTTTCTTTTTGGAGTATGGCCCCGGGGAGGTGGTTGTCCCCGGGGGATGAGGCGGGGTCTAAGAGCGACCCCCCCCATTTATCATTAATCAAGCCCCGTGGAGGTGGTAGTCCCAGGGGCATAATAAGCCCCAGGAGGGGGGGTACCCTTCCTCCTTTATTTTGAAAATGCCCCGAGACCTGGCCCACCCGGAGGCCGATAATTGACGAAGCGCGGGAGCTCGCACATAATTGTTTTTTTTCTTTGAAAAAATAAATGAAATTGGTGACCCTTATCGGGACCCCCACCTCCATCTTTCCCCCTCTTCCCCCCCTCCTCGAAGCTGAAGTGGGCATTGTATTCGTTTTGAAAATTTCATTTGGATTCGTCAAATCGTGTCTAAGTTCGTGCCAAATGAAAAAACGCTCTTCCTATGGAAACTAGGTCTTAACTATAACCACCTACTGGCGACTGCCAGTAGGTAATATATTTAGCAACCAGAATCAATACCATCAGGTATGTATGTTTCGCGATAGAATTTTTTTTGCTTTTAAGCAGTCAACAATGTAATTTTTGAAGGCTGCAATGTTGACCTATGGAATGAAAAACATGTGCGGTTTACCATTTCTCTGCAGAGACTTACAGGACCAGTCTCCATGAGTTAAGGTGAGCTGGCAGCACCAGCAATACACCATCAGTGGTACTAGGGCGGTCAGGTACAGGGGTGCAAACAATGTCAGGTGCCTAATGCATACAAATAGGGGTCGGTCCGGTCACAGAGGGTCATTATGCCCCCTTTATGACCATTTCCTGTGGGAAACGGGCATAACCCTGTCACAGAGTTTCTAAGTTTTCCATCAAAAAGATGGCTAACTCTGAAAAGTTGTGTCCATCTCAGTTAGCCCACCTTAGGGGTAGTATTAGCCTGGAGGGTGGGCACGGCTACCTTACTGACTAATTTTCCCACCTGTCCAGGTGCCACTTCCTCTCCTGTGAAGGGAGCCAGATTTGCATTTCAAAGGTGGTGGCTTCTTTGAAGCTCCCTTTCTTTGGAATGCTAATCAGCAGGTCATCCTGAGGGAGGGGGGTGTAAATACCCTCTTCCCGTGCAGGCTTTGTTTCTGACCTTAGAGCAAAGGCCCTCACCCTGGGAGGTCAGAAATCTGTTTCTGGACTGTTCCCATGAGGCACAGGGTCAAGACTGATTTGCATATGGCCATGTCTGAACTGGGGTGGCGTGGTGAGCAAAATAACGATGGATTTAACCCAGATCTGTGACTGGGGGGTGAATGTTTCGCCAATGTGCAACATTCCGTCCATCATCTTGTGTGTTTTACTGTTCGCCGTATGTGGGAAGGGTATGCCCAGACGTGGGTCCCGTGCTCACTACGGCACTGGAGTCAAGCTATCCTGGTTGAAGAGGGGTGAAACCCCAAAACCGGTCCTAGGATGCTTGATTCCGGTCCAGGGAAGACATGGCTTGGCAGTTTGGGCTGGACTGTTCCCATGAGGCACAGGGTCAAGGCTGATTTGCATATGGCCATGTCTGAACTGGGGTGGCTTGGTGAGCAAAATAACAATGGATTTTACCCAGATCTGTGACTGGGGGTGAATGTTTGCCAATGTGCAACATTCCGTCCATCATCTTGTGTGTTTTGGCAGTCTGGTAGAGACCAGTCAGCCAACACATCAGAGGCTGTTAAGTTTTCAGGGGGCACTTCTAAGATCCCTTGTGTGTACATGTATTCGTAAATCTACCACTGGAATCAGGGTGGGTTTGTGAATACGAGATGTGTGATACCAAACATCCCTATTTTCAGTGAAGCTATCAGGTAGCTGGAAAACTCGTTTTCACCAGTGTCCAGCACATGGTTTAGAATTACTTCACTGGTCACTTGTATTGGCATCAGTGGAGCTGACCAGCGCTGGGGCGTATCTGCTCATGCAGATCTGTCCTAATGTAATATATGGCACCCTGCCTTAGGGCTGCAAAACCTTTTGTAGGGATGACTTACAAATACTACATGCAGTGTTAGGGGACCTGGGACACAGTGTTGTGTCATGTTGTGTTTTCACTTTCATCTGCATCAAAACAGGCAGCCTGCGATGGCAGCCCTTAGAGTTTGGTGAAGAGTCCCTTAGGGTGGCAGCACTGGGGACACTCTTTCGTACCCCAGGTACTATGGGTTCCATTTACTAGGGACTTATAGAGAGTGCTAAAGGTATTGCCAATTGGGGATACATATGTACAGTTTTGGGGCGATCTGGCACTGGGGACCTGGTTAGCAGTAACCTAGTGCTTTTTCAGTTGAAATCACATCATTTACCAGGCAAAAAGTGGGGGTGACCATGTCAAAAAGGGGCACTTTTCTACACTAGGGAATCTTATTGAAGACTTCGGTAACCCAAACAGCAAAGATTGCATTAGCCTCAATATTTTATTTCAGATTCACAGTCTACAATAACTGTCAGATAAACGAACCGAATGGAAGGCCACATTCTTGTTCTGTTATTTAGATTTGCATGTGCGGACTGCTACCCTCTACAGGTACATTAGTACTGCCAAAACTAAATTCTCAGACTTAAAGCAAACTAGGTAGGTTTCTTGAAAAGCCAGGTGTAAGTTATTTTGGAAAGGCTGGAAAGTCTGTCAGTTGGCGCACACCGAGATGGAGCTTGTTACCCGTTTTTTTTTTTTGCAGCCAGAAAATCGGAAAGATCCTCCACCTAATCCAGCAGCGCAGTGCAAGGCGGGCTGGCCAAGAAGGGACTGGCTGAACATAAAGCACGAGTCGAATAACGAAAGAGATTTCCTGTTAAGATGAGAATGTCCTGTATTGTGCAATGCGTTATGAATAGGGCTCCCGGTTCTATGGTATTTGTTTTTTAACACTTCCGTCGGTATTTATCCATGTACATTTTTTTGGGCCATACTATTGTTATCTATCCATATTTATTTTGTGCTTTGTGAACAGCCGAGTTGATAACTTGTATATATGTACATTTATTTAATGGATAAACGCGCACTCCTTCTTCGATGCCTGTCAGGTTTTAGCACATTACACAGCCAAACATAATAAGATAATAGACTCACAAAATTTTTTAATTTTAGCACAAATACATGTATGCATTAATTTAAACAAATCTCATTGAGCTTTGTACCTCCCCATCCTGCTGATATGTACAGCTGTTGGTCTGAAATTCGCTATCCTCAGCTTAGAGAGTCACTCAAAAGACCCAAATTATTTGCATATTTCTGCTTTTAAAAATCAACACACACAGGACACACAATCTTTTCTGTCTGTATTTATCTGTAAAAATCAATCAAAACGGAAAACAGGGATCCTTAGTTATGAAACTAAGGGTTTTAAGCAGAGCATATTTCTGCCTAGGAAGACAATGAAGATCCATTAGCTCTTCCGTGATGGAAAATCTTGCAGGGATATTGAGAACATATACATATAACATATTTAATGTTAAGGTAAGGTGACTTTAAAGCTCATTTAAAATATATTTGTTTAATTTATAGACATGTTAAGGTTAATATATAAATATAAACCTTACATTATTTTTTTTGCTTTTTATTAAAGTTATTTAATATATGAATTATAATGTAATCAGTGCAGGAAATTAGGGGAATACAACTGGATACAAGATCAGGCAGCTGTCATTGAACCGGAACTGACTGCGGGACTTCTGCTGCCCCTGGTTTAATCCATTCCTGTTGAGTTCACTAGGCACAGCCACAGAAATGGGGTAACATTTTTATCTTAACAAGTGGGTCCTTTTGGGTCCAGAAAATTCCTACCACCCAGCGCAAATCACCCTCACCTCCCCCGGAGGCTAAGCCCCTGAAAATAAGAAATCCATTTAATAAGGAAACGAGTTAAGTACACAGTGGGGATTGCTATTGTGTAATAATATTTACATGTGTATGAATATGTGTGCTTACTTATATATGTTTACAATTAAATATTAGCTATGTGGTAAAGGCACTCCCATTGTAAAGAACCGTGATATATATGTGGTCCCGATGAAACTTCTTGCGATTTGACAGCTCATATCCACAATTGGCAGAATATGATCTTTCTAAATTGACCGACAGCCACTGCACTTCAGCAGACATGCCAGTAGATGGCAGCATAATCCAACCTTCAATTCTATTTACACCATGTTTTGTTCACTTCACATTTCACAGAGTTCCCATTTATACAACCAATTGTGCACTCCTACTCGCACCGTCAATGCAAGGAGTATCAATTTTTGATGAATAAACGTACACTTTAGTAACTCCTTATATTAATGTTTTGTCTTGTCCTCTGCAGTAAAATAATGCCTTGTCATTTTGTTTCGACTAGGTTACCCTTTTAGGTGTTATGTTCGCTTTATCTGTGCTGCAAAGAAAGAAGTTTAAAGATAATAAGCATACAGATTGCAGCAGTCTTCCAATGATGATAAATAATTTCATCCGTTGAAGAATATTGTTATCTCTTCATCCATCCCTGTTCTGAGAGCCCCTCTTCTCTTGATCAATATCAAATATTAACCATCAAACAGACATTGATTGGAATGCATGTTCTACTAGGATTCCGACAAGTATGATATACAGCTCACTTTGAAATTCTAGAAGATAAGGGAGCGGGGGTAAAGATGCAATGTGTGTGCTGTGCCTTAGATATTCGGTTGCTTTAGTGAGGCACTTCAAAGTGATAGGTTCTGTGCTACACAGGTGCAAATCATTTAACAGTAGTATTAAGTCCTTGCTTACCGGCTGCGGAAAAGACTGAGCAGTGTCCCGGGCCCTGGACACGGTCTGGGCATAGAGGAACGCAGACAGGCTTGCCTTTAGCGTGCTTCTCTGTGCTGCCAGTCTAAAATAGGGCGTGGATGGATGACATATCCCAACTGGCAAAGACTAGAGAGCGCCCTTCCAAGACAGCACTGCTAAAATGGCATAATTGAGAGTGAAGTAGAAATGGCCCATGATCTCGCTGTAATGCAAGCAGACAAAGTTAAATTAAAACAAGCTTAGGCAAAGCCGATGGGTCTCGCCTGTGCAGGAGATATTGTCTTTGCGAATGTGTTAACATTGTTGTCTCCAATGCACTACCCTATATTTCACCCTATACCTCTCTCTTTATATTTCTCCCTCCACTCTCTGACTCATCCCAAACCTCATTCTACTACTAAGATCCCAAAAATAACCCTTCCCTCTATCCCTTCCTGGATCACCCAAAACCTCATTTTAATACTATGATCTCCCAAACAATCCATCTAAATTCTTCCCTCACCTATCCCTCTGTTGACTCATCCCAAAACTCATTTTACTACTATGATCTGCCTAATCAATTTCTAGAGATTCTTCCCTCCTCAATCTCTCCAGATACTCAACCCAAACCCCATCTTACTACTATGATCTCCCAATAAACACGTTCTAGACTCTTCCCTCTTCTATCCTCCCATTATCCTTTTCAATCCAACTAACAGTCTCACATGTCCACCGCTCAAATTAACTCACATTTCACTATTCTAATCCACCACTAATCCTTTTTGGGTTCCGGAGTAGCATACTACTCGCCAAAAAGCACTTCAACACCTCGTCGGGGGTAGTTAATGCTATATAAATACATTACAATACAATGCAATATGATGGGCCCAGGTTCTACCCTTGCCCACAGCCTGGTACCACTCTAAATTGAATTGGCACTTGAATGGACAAACCCTCGATGACCTTTACTCCGTCCATAGTCTCTGTTGCTGACATTGACATATTTAAGAGCAATCCGACTGTGTATCTGGTGGGCAGACCTTGAGTTTGGTGGAGAGGGTACTGCGTCGCTGTTGCAAAAGCTGCCCTCTCCATCAAACTATAAAGCAGCCCCTTGATATATTGTGTTAATGTTTTTTCAAACTTTGTCTCCATCTACTGCCTATCGCACCTTGTATGTTTCAGATTGTGGGTAAATAAAATCACATTTACATGTTTACCTTCTACAAAAACACTGAACTCTCTTTGGTGTGGGGTGAGCGTGGGGGGCGCGTGTTACTAATAATAAAAAAAGAAAATATTACCTGAGGCTGCCGGCCGCCTCCCGTGTCGCTCCTGCTGTCCTCTTTCTGGTCCCAGCAGCCCCTGGGACAGACTCCAATCCAATCTCCATGCTGCAGAGCAGCACAGGGATTGACATGAGCAGGCTGGAAAGAAGCTCCAGTCTGGCTAGGGAGTCTGTGGAGTTTCTCCAGCCCAGCTGCTCAATGCAGCTGGACTGGAGAAACCTAAGAGCGCATGTGTGTTTTGGTCGGCCTGAGACGGCAGCTAAACACATATGCATACGTAGGGAGTGCACAGCACTCCTCTTCCCCTCCCTTGCCCCGCCCCTCACTGCACAAGCTCAGAGCCTGCAAACGAAAAATAAGCTGAAGCTGTAACATCGTTTTATTTTTCCTTTGCTGGCTCTGCGCCAGGCAGTCGGGCAAAGCTCCTCCGCCATTGTGGAGGAGCCGCCGCTGACTGGCACCGTGATCATACGTTACCGTTGTTTGTCTGGGCATTATACTCCTCTTATCTCAAAACCATGGGGTGATAGATAACATGTGCTGAGACTGCGGATGTTACCATCACAATTAGCAAAATCCCAGGTAACAATCCCAGTGCCTTTGATTTGAATCATCTTCCAGTTAGTGAACCATCACCTAACAACACTGTGCATCTGGCATCAATAGTGTTACTATTAGGGACCACAGGTTAATACGCTATAAGCATCTAGCATACATATGCCTGTGAATGGGGCCCTCATTATGAATAGCCATGGTTATTGGGTAGTAATACCACGCAAAGGGTTCCTCTTGCACTGTACAAGTAACATGGGTTCTCAGTATTACCACGATCACATGCAACTGGGTATGTAGTGGGGAATATGTGAGTGTGTTTGCACGCTGAGCCTGTAAATATGTGTATTTCTGCAAGGACAAAGCTCTTCAGGTATGGTTGTGTGGATTTGTCCGCCGTGAAATCTGTGGGATTGCCACTAAATAATACTGAGTAATCCTTCACCATCTGTGATGGCGGATCCGGCTGGCAGCTCCCATTACCTGCAGGTGCCGTACTACCCGCTACTCACAGGGCCCAAGAATCCATTCAGTGATAATCCATGAACCTCTTAATATTCTCACCTTTTGGAAATCATATCGCGTCCGTTTAACAATCTGACCATTACAAAACCCATGGAGTAACGAGAGCTTTTCCTAGCATTAATACATCTCCTTTTAGGTATTTGTGTGCTAATAACCGGTGTGCTTTTGTAGTTTATACCACTGCAATTCGGAAACTATGGCCCAACAACCCAGGGTTGCCCGGGTTTAATACATCTACCATTACACAAAAACATTTGATATTTACACTAGTGCTTCTGTTGACGATTATGTTACTATTAGTAACGCTTGGAATACGAGTCCCTATATCTTTGTCATTAATACTTTCGCATTTAGGAACCAGGGGGTTATTAGATATTAGGGTCATTTTTCTGGAGCCTACATCAATCTTAAGGAGCCAGCCAAGCTCGGTGCTTTAGTGTTTTTGCCCCAAGTGAAAATGTTTCGACTGATGCATTTCACCTAGTAAGTTAAAGGATTTTTTTGCGCTATGTTTTTTGCTGCCTCTTATCTCCTGGCACCCCAGACAAGTGCCAGGTGGGCCAGTTTATAATGCTAGCTCTGGAGCTGGCACTTCTATGATATTCAAAAGAAAGTCCCAACTCCTACTGCCATTTTTTTTAAAATCCAGGACACCTAAGATTCCCACTTTGCATTTCCTTGCTCTTACTGTCCACCTCCAGCCATGCGCCACTATGCTCTGTAAGCCACTTGCAACATGCATGCACTCTTATCCATTCCAAGCACGCCTTCATTCAAGCTCTGCAAACGTGTCACTGTGCACCCTTGGTCACACTTACATATATTCTACACGCCCTCCGCTAAGTTTTGCTTACTCAGTCCTACTTTGAACACACTCAGTCACGCTCTGTACACCCTCATTCATACACACTCTTTCCAAGGCGCTGCACATTCTCAGGTAGGCAATGCTGAACAAAAAGAACACAAACGTGATGTATGAAAATGATTCAATCGGAAAAACATGCTTTTGCTCGGATAAATTCCATTCCATTGTTTTTAGCTTGTTTCTGATGTTGCAGAAGCACAGCATGACATTGCAGAAGCACAGTATGGAGCTCAACCTGCATGTAAAGAGCTAAGGAATCCAGGACTACTACTAGTTTCAAACCCTACTTGAAGTAACATCTGGACTCCTGACATGAGAGTTATGAAACCAAAGGGAAATTACCCCCATGAATCTGACATTAACATTCTTCAATTTATGAAAGTATAGGCTCCCTTATGAGTTATGAGGCCCATTGCAATTCCACTGGGGTAACTCCTATTATCGACCCATTGGAATTGCAAGGTCCACTGTGAACTCCCTGTCTTTCACTGACAGCAGATAACCCCACCCCACTCCCAACCTCCCCCCGGGGCAAGTCTAAGTGGTAAATGAGTAATTATTGGGGAACAGGGGCCCGGCCAGAATGATGTTACCCCTGGTATCCATAAACGGGGTCCGAAGGTACCAGTCAGATTATTGGGGCACTTAGAAATGATGTTTCAAGGAAGCCATTCTAGAATTTTGTGGTTTTTTTTTTAATTACTTTTTTAATACACTCGCCATTACGGAAATGAAAAGGTAACCACTCTTGTGTCCTTTAGATAAGAATTGTCAGTAATTTATGTTCACAGTTTTCTCAGATTTCCTAAATTATTTTAACACATCATAAACGAATTTACAATGTATTCAAACAATTTCTAGATTAAAACGGTAATTATTGTCAATATTTCTATATTCTCTTTAGTGGCACCTCTCGATGTTGTAAAAATTCGCTTGCAAGCACAGACCAAGCCATTTACCAAAGGTAAGATTGTCTTCCTTGTTTTCCCCTTGTAGGCAAAGTAGAGTACAACATTTAATTTTTCAGGCTAAAGGGGAACGAATTCCAGCTGCTGCATTTGTGTTACCCGCCCTTTGGAATTGTCTAGTGATAGACAACAGTGCTTCATTTGATGTTTAAGTACAGCATGCAGATGAGTGAGTCTCCCTCCAAGACAGGGTGAAATGCATCGCTGCAGCTGTTTAAACCCTGAGCTGTTTGCCACAAGCCGTAGGTGCTGTATGGCCTAACACGCTCGCTCACCCATTCGCTTGTTTTGTGACATTCATATTTATAGTGACTCTGACTTTAGGTTGTAATATTGCTCTGAAATGCAGATGGAAGTCATTGAGAAAGGACGTGTCCGCTTCTCAGCGAAAAACAACTACAGCGGTCTGTGTGCATCTAGATTATCGCTGAGCAGGTTCATTGTGGAAGATGTCATCTAGAAGGTTACTGTCAGTGTCTTTCTTTGGCATCAAGAGCTGTTTAAAGGGATCCGTTTGGGGTGTCTATTTAGGTATGGTCTAGAGACCGCTTTAGCTGTTTAAGCAGGCTCAGTTTTGTAAAGAATTCCAAATAAGCCCCGTCTACCCCACTTAATCTATTGGTCTGTTAAATGTCATTCTTATTTTGGTTCCACCCAACGCGGCCTACAGCGATAGAGTAATGGTTCAGCCTACTGCAGCCATTGGTTCGCTTTATTGTGAGGGTCTTTTACAGGAGGACACCACCTAAAAAGTAGTCCACTTTAGTGCCATGGCTGATAGGTCAAACTCTGCTTTTATTTCTGCTTTAATTTCCTGTGTCTTTCATTGATTTTTGCAACAGGTAATTTCTTCATTTTTTTGAAGCATAGGCACGCCACTTTTACACTACAGCATTTTCACTTTCAATTACTTGCACACCTTTAATATCTGTTGCAGGCTTGCCTAGGAAAGACCGATTGGTTTTGCCAATGCTTGTTCATTAAGAATGGGAATGCCTCATCACCTGACTTCCTGTCTCACATGCTAAGTTTGCTCCTGGTGTCCCCCAGGTGCTAGAGAAATGGGCAGCAGGCACTGGTACACTCTAGCTGTAGCAAAGGCCGGTACATGACGTTGGTATCTCTGATGCTGTTGCAGGGATTCTGCACATACACAGAACTATGCTAGAACCTCAGTGTGTAGTGGTGTACCAAAATACCCACCTCGGTGCCCAGAACCCCAATCCGACTAGCTATAGTGTCTCCGTGCTACAGCGAAGCTACCAATGATTAGACATCCTAGAATATGCTACTCTGTCCCTCTCAGGATACGTGGAAACAAGAACACTCTTTCGTTCAAACTCTCGTATTTGTCCACAACATGAGTAAATAGAGTCCAGGAATAGTTTAAATTGTTTATTTTAACTAACGTGCTCTATAATGCAGTACACGAGCCAATACTCGAAAAATAAACCGACTGCTAAGGCTGCAGGGCTGGGCAGTGCCCCGCGAATCAACTGACAGTGAGTGACACACTGAGTACATTAACAAGCATTTGCAATGCAATAGTTCTCGCATTTATGCGACTAAGATATTGGCATCGTAAATGACTATGCCTTTTATTTATGTTTTAAAAACAAAAATAAAAGGCATTATCATTTGCAATGTCAATAGCTCAAACTCGCATAAATGCGAGACCTATTGCATTGCAAATGCTTGTTCAAGATTAGCCTGATCAATTGACCTTAAACGTGAAGCTGTATCAATTTGGGATAGCTTCCAGATTTCATTGTAAGCTGCATAAATAAATCTTTTTGATCTTGGACCAGCAGGTCCTTTTATAAAATCTGTCAATTCAATGTCACCTGATAATAACGACAAATTTTGTTTCACTGAAGTTAGAGTTGAGTGTTGCAAACCAATTTTGACATAACTTTCCAACGGAAAATGTAGTAACTGAATGGGAGTTAGCAAAATGAGGATCAGGCCTATCCTGTGCGTAACCAGGAGCCTTGTCATGGAAACAAAGTTGGCAAGAATCCGAACTAGTTTGCCAAACTAACCAACCTAGGAGCCCAAACTAGAAAAATTAAAGGTATCATTGTTTAAAAAGTGATTTTAATAAAGCCATGGAATAATTAGTACAATTGCTCCAGTTCTGATATGCAGCTAGAGCAGGAATAGCAGGGGCATTCAATTGCTTTGAAGTTGCCAATCCAAGACAAGTAGTTTGATAAATCGATTAATTTAAAAATAAAATCTGTGATGGGAGGAGGCACACGCGGTGTAACGCTTCTGTGCCTTGCACTTGACAGGATTTAGAACCCCAAACTGATTTAAGATCAATTGTGAACTTCCACAGATTATAGCCACCCACTGACAATTTATCAATAAATGACTCAGAATATAATAATTTAGTGTGGGTGAGCAATACTTTAGAATTCGACGAAGCATTTAATTTGAAATACAATGACCCGGGGTTTGATCTATCAAAATCGGTAACATATGTGAATTTTTTCAAAAATGTTTTCGAGCTGCCTTCCAAAGGACCCGGGCAATGTTCCCATTATGTATAGTTAAAAAACATTTCTAAATGTATTAGCTTTATGCAGATAATGATGACCATAGTGCTGATAGCAAAACAAATCTGCATAATTTGCAGTATTCAAATACAAATCTTCAGCATCAAAGGCAGCATAGTATTTCAAATCTGAAAACAAGGATTGTACGTCCCAATCATCAGACTGTATTTTATGTTGTACTACATCACCCATTGAAACACGAAGCACATTTGGCACATTAATTATCTCTGTAGGGCCATGGATTTAAAAATCTACAGCATCCCAAACTATGCCGTCTATAACTGGCCAGGCAGTGATGGTTACAAAAGTCTGGTCTCTTTTCATTATGTGAGAAGAAGAGTGCGGAGCCAAAGTTCCATCTACCAGTTTAACAGCAAAGCGTTCAGGAAGGTAGTGACCATTGATTAGAAGGAAAAAAAATGTCACAAAGCCAATGGACATGAACAAAAAAATTGCGATGAGCACCAATCGGATGTATGTTCAAGGTGGAACCTAATAAGTTTGTTTAAACCAGGCGACAAAAATAGAAAATTTGAAAGGGGCCTTTGATGATGTGGAATGTGAGTCAAAGGAAAAACTTGATTCATTAATGGCCTCGGGTCGCAAACCAGGTAATGACACGGTAGTGGGATAAGCATATTCAGTTTCTTCATTATGAGTGGAAGCAGGCGGGAGCAGCAAAGGATTGTTAACAGAGTCCAGCTCAATGGTGGTGTCATCCTGCGTGTTGTTAGTAGCGGGTAAGCCTGGATCTCTTGATACAGTTGTTGTAGAGGCCGTTGGCGTGATTCTATTTAGGATCGGCCAGATGTTGTAGCTTGACATTGTCCACTGAGATGCATCTGTTGTCTTTTTGACCAGGAAGCGGTGGTAAAATGACTGTATGAGTACCCTTCCCGCCAAGCACTGGGACCGGTGCACGATAAGAGGGGCCAAACTCCTCCTTGTTCTCCACCTTCTCACGGACCAGGTCTCCGACTTTAGGTAGCCAGCCGACTACCGGAATCCGCAGCGCAGCATCTGTGGGTGAGGGTAAATGTTCCTTTGCAAGACTGTCACGGGTCTCTTGTAGTTTCTGTAATACAGAAGAATGATTATCTACGTCAAAGGATGCGACAGACCATCAAGGTCTGGCACAAACATTTTCATGCCGAAGAGCATTTCGTATGGGGTCCACCTACCCAGAGATCTTCTAGGGAGATTATTTAGTGCACGCTGTACAAATGGGCAAACCAGTTCCTGCCAGTCCCTATGGTCCTAGGTGTCAAGGATTGCTTTAAGTCACGGTTCATTCGCTCCACAACCGAATTGCCCGCAGGCCTGTATGGAGACGAAAATTCGACCTGCATCCCCAAAGACCTCATGGTATCCTTGTACGCCTTCGAGGCAAACACTGGACCCTGGTCCGAATGGAAGGTGCCACATGCAAAAATTCCCACAAAGACACGCAAATCCCTGATGACATTTCGGGCGTCAGCACTGTGTTGTGGCCAAACCCATAGAAAGCGTGTGCACAAATCAACTGCAACTAAGATAAACTTATAGGCAGTATCTGAAGCAAAAGGACCGCAGTGATCTAAATAAACACAACCGAAAGGTTTATTAGAAATGCATAGCTGTGTTTGTGGTGGGCGCGTAGCCGTAGACTGCTGAATCTGCTGACAAATTTCACATGAAAGTACATAATTTACGGGGTTGTTTATATAAGCCGTGCCACCAGTAATGCTGCTGCAAGATAGATACAGTCGCTGACACCCCAGCATGCGCTGAAGCCAGGCATTAGTGTGCGGCTGTTATCAGTGAAGGTCTGCGTTGGTAATCAACCTGTCACCAACGCCGTTAATTCTAACGTATGGAACATTATCGGGACTTAAATGATAAGAGTATTTGGAAGGGAAACCCTGCGGGTAATTATCACCCCTCTCTGTAGCAGCTATTGCTGCCAAAATGTCATTATCCACCTTATTCATGGATCTTGCACCTCCTGCAACTGAACACGTGGCTACTGCTGATTTGGCAGCTTCATCTGCCAAACTGTTGCCAACTGCATGTACTCCTACGCGCTGATGACCAAGAGTATGAATTACCTGTGTGAGAGGCAGATGGTTTTTAAGATCTGCGACTCGAACCCAAAGCATTTTATGTTTAATTGCACTGCCTTTAGAATCATGATAGTCATTTTGAGACCAAAAGAATAAGTTGTCATTGAAAGACTGAACACAGTAGTAGGAATTGCTTACAACTAAAGTAGTCACATTTGGATCTGCAAACTCCAGAGCTAGTACCAAAGCACGCAGATCTGCTAATTGGGCTGTACAGTCTCCTAGTGCCTGTGTATGGAAACATTGGACTTGAACTCCCCGTTCACTATGGTACCTGCCACTATAGCACAGGCCGCTGAGTAAGAATGTTTCGACCCAGTTGCTGGCTGCGCTGAACCATCGGTGTAAATAATACTGCTCAAGGGGGCGCATTGACAGAGGAGGAGGATGAACAAATTCAAACTGCAAGAACTCCTGTGTACGCAATAACGAGTCAAAAATAAACCTGACATCTGGAGAGGTCAGCGATGTGGCCCATTGTATCCAACGGGGATGCAAAGCCTTAGAGTTTGGTACACTCGCCTTTGTCACTGCTTCCAGAGCGGGACATGGTGTTACAACCAAAATCCGTTTCCCTTCTGCCAGTGCACGTTCCTTTAGGATCGCCATCTGGACAGCTGTCACACTTTTTCAATAGTGGAAAACCGCAATTCTGCTGAAGTGTACAAATGTGATTTGTAAGCAATAGGTACTGTCACCTTCATTAAACGGCAAGTAAGTGAAACCCACATGGCCTGGGACGATTCGTATCACCAGGTTTGTATGGTTATCACGAGTCAACAAGAATTTTGATTCAATAAGATCAGACTACAAAGATTGCAGTATAGTCGAATGTTCCGGAAAGCCAGCATGCTTTTGACAAAGTAGGTTGTATCAAAGCATAGAAAGGCTTGATACGCTGGGCATAATTGGGAATATATGTTCGTCCGAAATTCAAAAAACCCAGCAAAGACTGTAATTTTTTCAGTGTAGTCGGAGGGCGCAAACGTGCACTTTTTTCTAATTAGTGAGGCGCCAAGCCTCTTCCTTCATTGTTGAGCTCGTAGCCCAAAAACAACACTGTGTACTCTGCAATGTGTGATTTTGCAAAGTTAAATTTGTAACAACACTATGATGCGATCCACGCGACAAAGATGCGGCCATAACTCATCGTCTGTTAGATAGATATCATCAACGTACGAGTATGCGTCTTTGTCTATGTCTATGCTGTTTAACAGGGAGACAATACGGGCGGCGAAAACACCAGGGCTATTTTTGTAGACCATTGCTAAACGCGTAGATTTTTTTTTGTTTTCCGCTGTGAAGGCAGTCCATTGACTGCTTTCAGGTGATAGATTGTGTGTGAAAAAGCCGTTGGAAATGTCTAGTGTAGTTTTATATTTTTTATGAACAAGACTGTCGACTAACGCAGAACTATGGGTATTCTGCACCGCACAAGTCCGACAATGTGAGTTTAAATGTCGGTAATCCAAAACTAAGCTGTACGACCCATTGGGTTTTGCTACTGTAAAAAGAGGATTATTCATCGGTGACACGCATGAATCAATTACTCCTTGATACTCTAGTTGATCCAGAATATTCGCAATGGGAGCTTTTGCCTCCCGCCGGAGGGGATATTGGGGTTGTGGCTGTGGCATAGACCATAATGGCATCTCATGCGGGGGAGAATCTTTATCCCAGCCCACCTGAGCACGGTACAGAGCCGGTGTAAGCACTAAAGCCCACTCTTCTGCAAAAGCCTTTGCTTGCTCCTTGGAGACGTTATGTGAAAAACTGAGGATTATAACCTCCTCACCCCTGGGAGCGGCTAGAACAAAAGGCAGCGGCGAATCGTTCTCTGCCATAAGTATGTTATACGAAGAAGTCAGATTTTCCCAAAAAATCCCTATTATTACACGTTGAATGTCCCCTTCAATTAGAAGAACTATATCATATAGTCTGTCAGGGGGAGCCAATCGGGTGTTAAGCCTTTCGCTAGAATACCAGCACAACAGCAATTACAGACGGCGCAGTCTGCTAAAGACAACCATCCAAACTTTCCTTAAAGGAAACGTTGGGCGCCATGTTGCAGGGATTCTGCACATACACAGAACTATGCGCAGGAAACCAGGACCTCCGTGTGTAGTGGTGTACCAAAATACCCACCTCGGTGCCCAGAACCTCAATCCGACTAGGTATAGTGTCTCATGCGTTCTCCGTGCTACAGCGAAGCTACCAATGATTAGACATCCTAGAACATGCTACTCTGTCCCTCTCAGGATACGTGGGAACAAAAACACTTTCGTTCAAACTCTCGTACTTGACCACAACATGAGTAAATAGAGTCAAGGAATCGTTTTAATTGTTTATTTTAACTAACGTGCTCTATAATGCAGTACACGAGCCAATACTAGCAGCAATATGCATAAGATCAAACAAATCCGCATTGTTACAATTCCATATAGAACAAAAGGGGAAATCATATTATAATGATGGTGGAAACAGGACTATAGCGCCTTGCCACCCTCCCCGTGCTAGAAGCTAGTTTATTATAATTCTAGAAGACCTCCAGGCTTGGTCAGGGGAACCCCGTACCTCCGAGTTCAGATGCAGGAATTTACATCACCGCACGAGCACAGCTCTTCTTTCCTGGAAAGCGTTTCTCCAACGCCGTTAACATGCATGCAAGGCAATATTAAAAGCACCAGATTTCCAGGTTTGCAGCTGTGTTCTGTGTTATGGCAAGGGACGTGAGACTGACCAAAGCAAATCAACAGAGCTCGTTGGTTTTTTACCTTGAACACGCTGTACAGACAAGGAGCCGAGTGTTCAACTAAATATGTGAAATGCAGACAGTTCTGATGTGAAAGCGAGCTAGCAAAGTGTTTACGAGAAATGTGGCATGTAGTAACGTGAGGAAAAGCGGCAAAATGGCGGCCAAGCATATACTAACTTATGCTAACTTAGCAATGTCCGCAGGTGTCTCCATATCCTCACTACAATGTCTTCTTCAGTAATTCAACATTACGACTTCTCAATAGTAAGTGTAATTTCTTTATCAGTTCATTTCACAGTCAAGTGGAGATTTTTCGCTTTCAGAATTCCCACAATAGTGGTTGGTGTGACTACATGCAAAAGGTCGCTTGGCAGTCTTAAACTATTCCACAAGAAGAATGTTTCTGTTGAACATGGCAGTGTTAGAAGGGACTTCAAGGTCTTCAATACTCCTTTGCAACTGTGCCTTAATAGTCGATGGCATAACCAATCCATCTTAAACTGAATTATGTTGTATTTGCTTTTCTCTTGACCTCGTCCCCAAAACACCACAACTGGTAACTTGTATTATTCTGTTTTCGTAGGGTAAATGTATGACTTGCTCCTGGCATCTTAGTTTATGAAACAGTTTGTTCATGTTTCTGGAATACGGCTCTAAAAGTAGACATTCCTTTTTGTAAAGCATATCTTATTCAGCGTTTATGAGGTCTATGAAAACAGAGGCTGTGGTTTTGACTGGGTGACATTGAACACAAAGGAGTGATCCCTTTAATTCAATGAAACAATCTTTTAAGGTTCTTCATTGATCCTCAATAGTAAAAGAGAGAAGACCGTTATTGTCTTTTTCGTTCCTATAGTTAGTGACTGTTCAGTTGGTATATTGATGGTACTGGACTGAGCCATCTAAAGTCAGTACTGAAGTCTAAGCCCAACCATACAAACCTTACAATTCCCGAAATTCACAAATGTTAGAGTCTTTCCCAGTATAACATTAAGGCTGCATGTAGAGCCCTTCCTAGCTTCACTGTCCACTCCCTTTCATAGTTTTCAGCTCCCTTCTCCATGAGGTTCCCCGTATTAATTTTCATCCAGTGGTACACTGGATTCTTTGGTTGTTAAAACGTTTTTCTGCATATTTTAAACCAGTGCCCCTTAAATTCTAACTTTAGCCCATTCTGCAATTAACTTGCAGTGGGCTCAGTGGATTGAACACCTCTCTTTTACCAGAACTGCTCCATGTCCAGCTGACTTCATGTAGCTACTTTTTAGGTCTGGATCTGGATGAGCTCATGCCATCAATTCTGTAAAAACATACAAGAAGGAGTGTAGGGAGAGTGGGCCTTGGATCGGCCCCCTTTAGCCATTGGCTTTTCTGCTTTTCACTTTAGGCATTCCAGTGTGCCATTTACTTTACATTACTGCTTGCTTAGATGGTGGCAAGGCCCAGTTTTCAGTAGCCTTGTAGGTTCTGTAGGTAACTAAACCTAACTTGTTAGCGTCTTTCTTGTAGCACTTTACCAGATAACTAATTTCTTGTTCAATCTGGTTGATCTCCTTTGTAGCTTACTTACTAAATCTAAAATTTGAGACAATGTAGTATTGTAACCCATCACCTGGGTTGCAGTGATCGCATGCACCAGGCAATCTGTCAAGAAGCACTAACCTTACATTTCACATCCAACAAAAGAGATGTGAGCTTCCACGCTACTCTGAACCCATAAATAAACTTATCTTACACAATGTAGATTGCAAGTATACCAAGGGAAACGGGAATGGGACATGAAGGAATCAGATGCTTAATATCCTCACACTGCCTGGTTACACAGCTGAGCCTGGTCTGCACTACAGGAGGCTTGATCTGTAAAGACATGGGGCCGTATTACAGAAGGTGCCCCGGGGGCGCATCGGGCGTTTGCACCCGCTTTGCATGGCCCAGGGGCAATTTGGTATTATAGGAGGGGGCGCAGACGCTTGTGTGTCCCCTTCTATGATACCGACAGCGCAGGCGCACTCAGTGCTCCAGCGCTACCTTCGGAGGGTGTTCCTTCATTTGCATAGGGGCGTGCCCTATGCAAATGAGGGAATTCCATAGACTCTGCACCCGCACCATATTAAAGACACAGGCGCTGAGTCAAAGAAGCCATCAGGAGGTGCACAGACAGCGCGCCATTTAAAAGGTGGCACACTGTCAGTGCTCATCCTGACAACAGCCCTCTGTAGGGGGTAAAGGAGGTCCCATGGACCCACCCTAGACATCCCCTTGCAGGCGGGTGCAGTCGCTGACTGACCCGCCTGCGAGGGAATCTCCAATCCCCTTTGAAAGTGCAGGCAGGTGCCGCCTGCACAGTGAAAACACAGAGCGGCTGCTCCGTGTTTTCACATGAATGTGCTGGCCCCAGGGAAGCGCGAGTTCGCGGCTGACCTGGGAGCAGCGCATGGATCATAATAGGGTGCACTATCATTGTTTGCGCCCGGCGCACCTTTTGAAAGGCATAATATGGCCCCATAAGTCTTTTCGTTTGGTAATTATTTTAGCAACTGGCTACTAATGCTGAATATGATATACCTGCTGTCACTCCCTGTATTTTACACTCTACTTAAACTCAATATGATTCTTGAGCTTTAATATAATTAAAGTTGAAATAATGACAGCACACAACACTTTGTAGAGAGCTTCCTTCGGTATTATGCAATACCATTCTGTGGGTCTGATTACATTCAATTTAACAGGTTAATAACTGTGATATGAAAAACATTGATTATTATCATCTGTTTTGCCTACACATTCATCAATTGTATACTTGTTCTGATCAGTATCTTCATACCAAAATTGTTCTAAGAACAGTGACCATAGATTTTGCAACTTGTTACTCGTGTGACTTCTCTTGTGGAAGCAAATCAAATTAATTTTGATTCCTAGTCCAGATAGCCCACTCCTTGTGATGGTAACAGTGCAAAATAAGAGTTTTTAAACATAATGGATAACCATTTGTGAAAACGAATAAACTGTCAAATTTTCTAATCCTAATGGACGACTCTTACAAAAATAAACAATTGCTAATATATATGTTTATACGAGCATATTCAGCTCCAAAGAGATCTGTCATCGGCTTCTCAAAATAACATGTTATGAGAATTCCAAACTTCTAAAAAGCAAGTCCTGGAAAACAGCAACTGTGTATCAAGGAAACTAAGTACCACAAGGAATTTATGCTCTAAGCATTCAAGGTGTCCAACACCGTTTGCAAATCTTGTTAGTCCTGTGGCACCTTGGGGCATTTAATCCTTCTTTATTTCAGTGTTCAGGAATGCACATTCCATTGACAATCTAGGCTTCTGTCCAGACTGTGCTTATGCTCTGTGCATCTCTCCATCTGCTGCTGCCGAAAACACACATGTTATGTTATGTTACAATCACTTCTATAGCGCACAGATGCCCCAGCCAAGGGGCGTCCCGGCGCTGTATAAGGACCGAAGCATGCAATCCAAATACTAGGCTGAGAAAGGAAACAGATGCGTTTTGATAGCCCTCCTGAACTTCAAAAGTTCATCCATTTCACGAATGTAAAGCGGGAGAGAGTTCCATAACTTTGCAGCCAGGACCCGGAAAGACCGGCCTCTGGTCCTACAAAGCCTAAACCGTGGGACCACCACCAGGTTTTGCCATGAGGATCTCGGAGAGCGCGAGGGCACATAAGGCACCAAAAGGTTAGCAAGAATCTCAGGAGAAGCCCACTTGAGGATCTTGAAAGACAGCCACAAGGTCTTAAAAGAAATCCTCTGTGCTATAGGCAGCCAGTGCAGAGTACGGATGGTACTTTCCGCAGAGCAGTACCTCGGTAGACCTACCAGGGCTCTAGCTGCGGCGTTCTGAATACGTTGCATCCGGGCAATTTCAGCCTGGTTGGCCCCAAACAGGAGCGAACTGGCGTAATCAAGCCGAGATAGAATGGAAGCCTGTATGACCAGCTGCCTAGTAGGAGCATCAAAGAACCGCAAGATGGGTTTCAACGCTCGTAAGATGCCGAAACAGGTGGCCGCCACTTTTTTAGTATGAATACTAAAACTTAGGGCTGGATCTAGCCACACCCCCAAGTTTTTTACCTCTGAGACTGGAATAGGAGTTACACCCTGCTCAGGAGGCCACCACATGTTGCCCCAAAGATCCGTCTGCTTACCAACAATCATGACCTCCGTTTTTTAGCATTTAACCGGAGACAGTTGGCATTCATCCAGCTAGCTACCGCCAAAAGACCATCCCGGAATCTGGGGGCGTTAAGGTCGGCGTCTCCACTCAGTGCAACCGCCAGCTGCGTGTCGTCGGCATAGGAGACCATGGTAATGCCCCAATGTTTGACAACAGCAGCTAGCGGTCTCACATAGAGGTTAAATAATGTGGGACTCCACGACGAGCCCTGAGGGACACCCAGCTCCAACGGATAGGACTTGGACTCAAACGGAGGAGTCGAGACCTTAAACGTCCGCTCAGTGAGAAAAGAGCGGAACCAATCGAGAGCAATGTCCGTAACACCCGCCTCCCCGAGACGTTGAGGAAGGATCCCATGCGAAACCGTATCAAACGCGGCACTAAGATCAAGTATTATCAGTGCCGCAGTCTGACCAGAGTCAAGAACGGAGCGAAGATGTTCTGTCATTGAAAGCAAGGCTATCTCAGTGCTGTGACCAGCACGGAAACCATTCTGGGAAGAATCCAGAATGCTAGCCTTTGCAAGATGTTCAGTCAGCACCCCGTTCACATGGGACTCAACAACTTTCGCGGCCCAAGGGAGGAGCGAGATCGGACGATAGCTCTAGAGTTTTAGAGGGTCCAAAGTGGGCTTTTTCAAGATGGGTGTTACGACGGCTTGTTTCCATTTAATTGGAACAACACCTGAGGCGAGAGAAAGATTTATAAGATGGCACACTGGAGGAAGGCAGATAGCAGCAGAGTCTCTAAACTGAGCTGGCCTCATAGGATCCACTGGGGAACCAGATTTTATCCTATGGACCAGTTTCAGAAATGTCTCCATCGACAGCCTAGGGAATGATGCCAAGGCCTCACCTATAGCCGGTATCGGGCCAGAAGGTTCGGCTGCTAACTCTATAGTGGGAAAGGCACGATAGATAGCTTGAACCTTTTCAAGGAAAAAAGAGGCCGCAGTAGCTCTTTTAGCTGTCGGGTCCTTTAGGACCTTAAAAATTAGTTTGGACGGGTTAAGACTAGATCTGAATTCCTGTGAGTAGTAAGCCGCACGTGCTCTACACACAGCTCTGTGATATATTTTAACTTTAGACAAATACAGAGATTTTTTCCCAGCCTCATAGGATTTCCGCCATTCCCTTTCTGCCCGTTTACAGGCTTTTTTTTAACAGTACCGGGGAACTGTCGTACCATGGGCTAGGTACTCTAGGGCGGCATTTCGTCCAAACCACAGGGATCAAAACATCCAAGGCCCGAGAAACCCAGTCACAAAAAAGGTCATGCCCAACATCAACATTGGAAAAAGAGCCTAGAGGATTGACCTCCAACAAATGGTGAAAGTCCTCCAGTTTAAGTATCTTCCAATGGCGTTTGGACACCACTCTATCCAGGGGCTTAAATGGGTGTCCATTAATCAGGAAAGAAATTTTAACTAAAAAGTGGTCGGACCAAGCAACTGGGCAAGGCATAGCCACCTTGATCCCTATCAAATTAGTAAATAAAGGATCAAGAATGTGACCCCACACATGAGTGGGGGAAGTCACCAGCTGGTTAAGCTGAAGGGCCTCAAATTCTGCCAAAGTGCTACTAATGGCCGGGGTATGACAGCGATCAAAATGGAGATTAAGGTCTCCAAGAATGCTAAAATTAGCACAGCCCAATGCCAGAGAACTGACACAATCCGGGAGAGCCTTTCTGAACGCAGTGTCACACCCAGGAGGGTGGTAAATAGGCCAGAAAAGGAAAACTGATGGCTAATAGAGATTCTAAAAAACGCGCTTTCACATCCTAAAAGAGTGACTACCCTCCATTCACAGGGGTAGCAAGACTTTACGACCATCGCAATGCCACCACCCCTAGATGCCCGATTGTGCGTAAAAATGGAATAATCTGGAGGGAGTGCAAGATTCACGGCTACCGTGTCCACTTCCTGAAGCCAAGTTTCCGTCATAAAGAACACGTCCGGTGTCTCATCCCTTAGGAGCTCATAGAGTTCAGAGTGGTGTCTCAAAAGGGACCTGACGTTAAGATTCCAAATGGAAATATTTCGTGAGACCGAAGGTCTATTACGAGAGGACTTGACCGGCAAAGGCTCCGTCAGGGCCGAGATTGTAGTGGGGGCATTAAGCAACCAATTCCCACAGGCACAATTGTACTGGCCGCGGAGAGGGCTAACAGGCTCACGTGCACAAAATGGGACCGACTGGCCAATGTCCAGCAGCTCGTCCCTGGAATACCCACGTATCGGAGACATCACGAGTAACGGAAGAGGACTCCCACGAGCAGAATAACCCCGTGCCTCGCGCCTCCTTAGCGCTGACTGGCGCAGACGGGCAGGACTCTGGCTCGACTCAGGCGCGATCACGGCGCGCCCGCTGCGCGTTACCGCTGCGCGCTTGAGGACTGGTTTAAATAGAATGACCGCGCGTCTCCAGCACCACTAGGCCGCTCAAAATGGCGGCCCGAAAACGCCACCACCACCACTCCAAGATGGTGGCCGATTTCCCACCCTATCGGGACCCCCGGAACCGGACCCGCTAAAGCAGCGGTGAATCACCAATTTACAATGTAGGTAAGAGGGAGAGAACCCAATGTTAAAAGCAAGGGATAATAAACTAACTGATAACATAAATACTAAAGCAGGTGATTAAAAATGTTCAGGTGATTCAGAGTAGGACGTCACCTGGACTGGGGCAGAGAAAGCGCATCTCGCTTCACATCCTGACAAATCCACACAGGTCTCTGCCCATGTATGTGCTTGAGTTGAGCTCCTGCTTGTATTCACAGTACTTGCAATTTGGGTGGCAGAACTAACCTGGGTGGGCCAGGAATTCCATGTCAGAAGGTTTTCTCGATACAACACACCTTGCCCTGCTCTCAGAATGAAATGTTGGGACTGGTGTACACAGTGTAGTATGTGGGTACATTCTGGAGGGTTTTCTTCATTACAGAAAAACGGTGTAACCGCCCCTTAGATAGGCCCAGTGGCCAAATGGAGCTGAGAAAAAAGATGTGGGTTGGTGCTGTCCTTTTTTCTTTGTGGGCAGCAGCCATCCTCCAACCTGCACTCAACATTCAAAGTAAAAAGATGTTTGTGATCATCTAACGATATCACCTCTGACTGGTACGCAGAAGTCGATCATGATTAGTCTTCTGTGTTCTCTCCTTCTGATGCTTTTGGACATAATTCTGAAAGCAATCTAATGTTCTCAAAGATTTACATTTGTTAAATGACATAAACAAAAGGATCATATTTGCCACAGATCTATGCCTTGATTTACAAGGTTTAGAGTAGACAGTAGGCATTGCCCTGAGTACAGCTACCACAGACCTATAAAGATCCTTGGCAAAGAGTTTGAAGGGAGGGAGGAAGGTCATCCTGTGAGACTAGAGTGGGAATATCACTTTAGTGTCTCCTTTACCTAATGGTAAACCAGTGGTGAACCTAATGAGAACTGGAACTGCTGTTTTTTTTTTGGGGGGGGGGGCGGGGTTCTTGGCATTAGAAGCCATTCAGATTTGAACAAGAAGAGAAAAATGCAGGGAAGAACCTCGTCAATGTAATTTCAGTGTTTTCATCCGTACCCAGTTCTACTACCACACTCTTAGAATAAGCCATGTTTACTAGCACAAAGCTGCCTTTGAAGCGTCTGTAGTTCAAAAGGAGTGCTTGGTTATCCATTTGAGATGCAATAGTGCCTAAAATCGTGGGCCATTAGTGACTACCCACCAAGGGCGTTGCCAGTAACCCCAGACTGCTGCCTGTCTAGAGGAACTACCGTGTTTGCGGTGTGTGTGTGTATATATGTATGTATATATATATATTATAAAAATCAACTACACTTTTTGAAAATGTAAATAATACATGGAAAGATGATTACACTTTATCTCTTTGTCAGTCTTCTCTTTCATCCAGCATTCCCAAGTTCATTTGTTGCATATTGTCATGAAGTTCCTTCTGTGAAACATATAACGTGCTGTATAAAAGCGATATAATGCCTGTAGTTTTAGAGGACAGTGAAAATACATTATAATATTGTAGACTGCATGGAAGAGCTCAACCTGGAATGTTCCTTCTGACACCTGCTATCTGTGGAAATTGTCACCTTTGCTATTCGGATTTACAAACTCAACACAGTCTGCGTTATGAATTATTTTACTTATGTCTGTCTTTGTAACCATTCTATAGGGAAATGTTTTGTTTATTGCAATGGCCTGATGGATCACCTATGCATCTGTGAAAATGGGAACAGCAGGACCTGGTATAAGGCACCGGGTCGTTTCAGTGGAACCATGGTAAGGAAGATATAACTATTTCTCATTTCATTTCTGTTTCTAATTTATTTCTCATTACATGTGGCAAAATTTCACCCAGAGCGAAAACTCTGGGTGGAAATACACCATCCTCAATTACAAGTGTCTCCAGGCCCTAAATTATCAGGTCCCTGAATAATCAGGTCTGCAAACTCTAGACCCAATAATTCCAGAATAGGGGACACCAGTCTTGTCTTTACTGCTGCAGGGTAAGGGACTGCAAACAGTAGCAATGCCCTGCCCTCCCTTGACCCCCACAGCAGCACAGGGCGTAGACACTGCTCCCCGGATCAGCTGAAGCATGCTTTAAACCTTGCCATGATCCCATTGCACCAGCCTTCCCACTGACACTTTCCTACTGCTCAGAGCAGGTGGAAAATATTTGAGATTTTCTCTCAGGAACTGGAGAAAATGCATGTAAAAACTTGATATAGACTTCTAGCCACAGATTCCTTACCATAGAATAGTACCCAGGCATAAAACTAGGTCAGGAAACTTTTTTTGAGCAGTAGCCTTGTGCACCTGTAGATGGTGTTGTTTTGCTCCATTTGGCATTGTTGCAATTATCGGCGCCGAAAGTGACATGCTAGGTTCTCATATAGGGCTAACATCATGCTTGTATAGGGCTAACATCAGTTATTTTCTTTCTGCGCCGGTCAGCGCAGATCCGATGAAGAGCTATCCCAGTCTTCTTTGACTGACCTTTTCCGACCAAAGATGCTACTCCCTTCACTTTGTGACCACCCCTACACCCATGCCACCTACTTACGACAAGCTGCTGGACAACCGCCTCTCCTTGTTTTGTCAGGTGGTGTTCGCTCTCTTCACCAAGAGAATTATAGAGATGGTGCCGGCATCAGAAGTAGGTTGTGGTTGCTGATCCCACTACATTCTAGTGCCCAAAAAGGACGGAGGACTCTTTCCTAGTCTAGACCACTCCTATGCCTTTTCAATCTCTGAAAAAAGAGAAATCCAAAATGCCCACGCATGTCTTGTCTGCCCTGGCCCAAGAGACTGGATGGTATAGCTGGACTTGCAGGATGCTTTACTTTCACATCCCCATCCTGTCTGCCCACAGGCACTACCTATGGTTCATGGTAGGCCAAGAGTACCTTACATTTGCCGTGCTCCCCTTCAGCCTTACCAGTGCCCCTGGTGTGTTCACAAAAGTGATGGTGGTGGTTGCAGCACATCTGTGAAGGTGAGGGATTCCAGTCTTTCCCTACCTTGACATTTGGCTCTTGAGGACGGGATTGTCCCAGGAAGTCATCTTCCACCTCCAGACTACGGTAAACCTTCTGCACTACCTGGGGTTCACAAGACGTGCGGAAGTCACACCTGATTCCCTCATAGATGCTCCCTTTCATCTGAGCTGGTCTGGAAACTGTGCATTTTCTGGTATATCCTCCCGAGCAGTGAGTCCAGGATATTCAGGCTATAAAACTGATGTTTCGGTCTCTATCGGAGGCTTTTGGGCCTCGGATCTCCTGCATCCTTCTTGTGACCCATGCCTGCTGGCATATTAGGGCTATGCAGCGAGGCCTGAAGTTCCAGTGGGCATAGCATGAGGTGAATCTCTCCAACATGGTCCAGCTCTCGAAGGGAACCACAAAAGACCTGCAGTGGTGGCTAACGAACGGCAATTGGGTCAGCGGCAGACCCCGCTCCCTTCCCCAAACAGAGATGACTGTGGTGACAGATGCTTCATTTCTGGGCTGAAAAGTCATCTGGGAGAGGTGGAGATCAGAGGACTCTGGTCTCCGGCAAAACCCTTTCTCCACATCAACCTGTCCGAGCTCTGAGCGATCCGACTGCCATTGAAGGCCTTTTTCTCTTCTCTCTTCAATCAAGGAAATGCTGGTTCAGGTGTTCACGGACAACATCACTGCCATGGGCTATTGCTGTGGACCCTGTATCAAGGGGCTCTGCAGCTCTGGACATGGCTGGAACATCAGGTTATATCCTTGGTGGTTCAACAGCTGGTGGGCTCTCTGAACACCAGTACAGACAAACTTAACCAGCGATGCATAGTGGAACACGAATGGCATCTCCATCCAGAGGTGCTGCAAGGTCTCTTCCAACAATGGGGAGAGCCTTGGTTGGATTGGTGTGCCTCCGCGGGGAGAACGCACAATGTCAACAGTTTGCACACTGCAGTTTCCAAGGGAGGAATGGAAGTCAAAAGACAGGACTGGGAAAACCGGAACACAAGGCAAAGTATATTCATAGAACAAGGACAGGTCAGGAAGTGTGCAGGTAGGACTAGGAACAATTGCAGCCACAAGAACAGAGAGGCCGAAAGAACAAGAGATCGATAGAGATAAAACTAAGTAGCCAAAAACAGGAAAAGTGGAACAAGAAATAAGGAAAAGCAAAGCACACAGGATCAAAGAGCAAGCCTGGAAGCAGAGCAGCAGGTATGTATTGAAACACACAGGGAGCCTCAGCAGTAAGGACTGTTATAAACAAATGCATACTGGGCTCACAGAGTACAAATAGCATGAAGCTAATGAGAGGATCACAGATGCAAGGAATAAACCAGATGTAAGGAGTCACCGATGAAGGGAAGGTTGAACTGGGACTTGAAAATTGGAGGGCCAGAACAAACAGAAGGCACAAGAAGAGTAACCCAAATGTCTACAATAGACTGCGGAACGGAGACAAAAAAGAGAAAAGTCCAAAATTAATTTCTGGTAGGGTCAGAATAACCATAGGATCCAGGAGCCCAGATACAGAACAAAGCTCCACTACCACCATGTGTTCTAAGTGGGGTTGGGCAACAGAAAGCACAACAAGGACAGTGATGCATCAGGATGGTGGTGTTGAAAACTGGATTGGAATATGAAGTAGAGCTTGGCATGCAAGGGGTAGGAGAGGGTTCTGTTAAATTCGGTTTTAAAAGCAGAACTCCACATGGGCCTTGTAAGCACCACCTAACAGCAGGATGTCGGATTCCTGATGACCGATGCGTCGCTGTGCAGCAAGAACTCCATTGACATGCCAAAGGCAAGCCCGTCTGTGTCCGGTCATTCCCAAAGGTCATCCTCTGCACACAGTTTACTCAAGCTCCTATCTGTTAACACTTTGGTCTAGGTAAGGCTTACTGCCTGATCACATTATCTTACGGCTTGACTCCTTGAACATTCTGTCTTCCAATTATTGTCAAGAGACTCCACCACCCTTCCACTACCCCTCTCCTCCTAGCAAGGGTTAGAAGCAGCATTACTAAATTATCATTCAGTACTCCAATATGCAACGAAAATGAATTGGAAATAAATGGGCTCATTCTGATAGAAATCTTAATATTCTATTAACAACTGATATCTGGTTAAAAGAGAGCATACGTTGACGCCATTCCAGCTACAATGTTTTTGTTCGAAATGCCCTGTTGAGAAAAGTGTTGTCGGTGTCACCACATTTGTTAAAATTCAGCTCACAATCGTTTTTATCTGTTTTTACCCAGCTCTTTAAAGGACTCAGCAGTTCTGACCATTAGGATATCCCCTAACAAATGTTTATTGTTTTCCTTAATGCTTGTCTAGGACTTCCACTGGTTTGCCATCCTGCATCTTGCATGCTTTTATTTCCCCAGCGTCGAATCAAAAAAATATCCTTACCATTAAATCAGTTTAATGCACTTCTAAGCAAACGCAAGTCAATACCATGGGACTTTTGATCTACTACCTGGTGTGGCAAGAAAGGCAGTTGCAATGGTGCTGATCACGTCTAGACTAGATTACTGTAACAGCTTATATGCAGGGGCCAAAAAGTATATCCTGAAGAAACTACAGATAGTTCAACATGCAGAAGCCCGCCATATTCTAAAATTACCTTGAGATTCCTCTTCAAGATCCTGGTTGTCATTTACAGAGCTTTTAGGTCATCAGGACCAAAGTACCTAAGGGCCAGTCAAACCGTATGTGGCTCAGCGCCGCCTAAGATACTCATAAGCAAATCTCCTCATACCACCTAGCTTCAATCTCATTTCTAAAGGTGGCAAATCAGTGGCAGTCCTAGGGACCAAACCCTGGAATTCCTTACCCATCTATCTCCGGTTCTCTAAGACAGAATTGATCTTCAGGAAATCCTTGAAAACTTGGATCTTCAGAGCCTCAGACATTGAAGTCCTCTCACTCATCTGACCTCGCAGAACTTCCTGACACCCTGCTCCTCTCTTTGTTTCCGTTTTAGAGCCACGATTCCCCAGTATTGGGGTGTCTTTCATAGATTCACATGCTTGAATATTCCCCGTCGTCGAAGTGGGAGTCCCACGGTATATAAAAAGCAATAAGTGTCATGTATATACATATACATACATAACCACATAATAGCATATACATATCCAAATAAACTTTATATATATAATTCAAAATAACATATCAAGTGAAAATACCATAGGATAGTATTGACACATAGGAAAGCATTGAGAAAAAGAATCACTTTACTGACATATCCTTGTCGTTTTATAGTCCAAACTCTAGCCAATCAGGCGCAAGCACCCTCTAGAACCTTCTCCTCAGAGGCTCAGGCCCTCAGATTTTCTACCGCACGTCGTGTGAAGGGAGTCTCCCTGAGCTCTGCGCAGTCTTTGGTCTGGTTTGAGTTTTTCTCATCATGTCTTCAAGTAAGAAGTCTCTTTTCCGTCCCTGTTCATCTTGTGGGAAGTTAAGACTTTTTTCTGAGGACCCTCATAAAAAATTTATCTATTGTCTTTACCCTGACCA
This sequence comes from Triturus cristatus, assembly GCF_964204655.1. Taxonomy (NCBI): domain Eukaryota; kingdom Metazoa; phylum Chordata; class Amphibia; order Caudata; family Salamandridae; genus Triturus; species Triturus cristatus. Next base: position 311,387,568 of record NC_140593.1, on the reverse strand, counting down.
TAAGGTGGCCAACTGTAAAATTTGTAGAACTTTCTCTCAAAAGACTTTGAAGGACAGGTAGGGTCGCCTATTATTGTGGCTTCAAAAACTGAAGGATACGGATAACCCCCTTTCTGAGGTGGAAAGTGTGGCCTCTGTTCGAATAGGAGTCTCCTCCAAGCGTAGTAGTGTTCAGGACTTGCCGTCTCCCTTTTTGAAAAAGAAGAGACTTCATCTTGAGGAAGTGTCTGCAGGCCAAGTCTGTTACTACGCCAGCGCCCCCGAGACCTAGCTCTCAGGCGTCTCTGACTCCGTCAGCGCATGTTTCTAGTCAAAAACGCGCAAAACCGTCTACGGGCCCGTCGACGGCCCCTCCGTCGACGGGATCTGCCACTTCGTCAACCTAGTCGACGACGGTGTCGAGCAGATTTCCTGCGTCGTCGACGACAACTTCGTCGACGTTTTCACCGTCGACAGTGGTGTGCGTTTCCCTAAAGACTATTTCGTCAACGATTCCACTATCTTCTTCGTCCACGACTAGGAAGCTGGCGCTTCCGTCGACGTCTAAAGCTTCGTTGACGGTAATAAAGAAGAAGAAGAAGAAGTCATCGCCGCTGACGCTCACAGCATCGTCGGCTGCCTCGTCGGCGCGAGCTTAGTCGACGGCACCCTCGTCGACGGCACCCTCGTCGACGGCAGCCTCGTCGACGGCAGCCTCGTCGACGGCGACTTCTTCGACGATAGCCTCGACGACGGAGGTGTCAAATTTTGCAATAGTGCCAATGTCTACACCAGTGACAGGGTCGGTGGACAACTCCTTGCTGCAGCGTCGCTATGCTGTGCTGGACTCTGTCATGATGCCACCGGTCACTCGGCCACCTCATCAGCTATTCCCCTCGGTTGATGAGGAAGTTTCGGATTCTGATGACGATGTTCAGTCCTCTTTTCGAGATGCTCGTAGTCCTTCTGAGCTTCATATTAAATGCCAAGATTTTGAGGAGGATGACTATTCGCAGGACTATTACTGTCAGGAGCAGGAGCAACATCCCCCTGCACAAGTTCCTATGGCGCAGCTCCCTTTGTCGCTCATCTCCAACCTTCAATTTATGTTGGAAGACTACAATCGTCGGTTTCCGGCTTCCTCCCATAGTTCTCCACGTGAGACGCCATCTGCCGTACCGTCTACTCCTGTGTTGCCAACGATGCCGACACCATCCGCACCTGCATTGGTTCCCCCTGCAACAGATGAGGTTGTGGATAATCTGGATACGGAGGAGGGAGAGCTTCATGATGAAGACTCTATGGCGGAATGGGATGACTATCAAATCAATTCGCCCGCATCACCTCCAACATGGCCAGGGAATTCACCACCTGTCGACATAACAGGATTACATCAACTGATGGAAAGGGAGGCTCAACGTTTTCACCTTCCCATGGTGGTTAGGGAGGAGGACTGCTTTCTGTACGACTTCAAGTCCCAGCCGCAGAAACGGGTACGGGCCGTGCCCATTATAGACTTTATCTGGAACGAGGGCATTAAGCTAATGAAAACGCCTAACTCCATCCCGGCAGTGCTCCCGCGACTGGAGAAGAAGTACAAGGCCCCGGACTCTTCTCCAGCTTGCTTAGTGTCTCAGCCTAAGCCAGACTCTGTGATCACCCAGGCGGCGCAACGTCGCTCCAAAAATCCATCGTCACCTCCGGATCGTGACTGCCGCCGCCTGGATGCCATTGGCAAAAAGTTTTCGAACATGGCTTCAACAACAGTCCGAGCAGCAAATTCTTTGGCCATCCTCGGTCGTTACGATCGACAAATGTGGTCGGACATGGCAGCTTTGGTTAAGCTTATCCCGGAAGACTCTAGAGCGGACGCTCTAAAGATCCTGCAAGAGGGTGAGAGGGCATCCTCAGAAATCATCGACTGCTCCGTCGACATTGCCTCCACGGGTTTTCGTCAATTGGCTGGAGCGGCTGATTTAAGACGACAGGGTTGGCTTCGTTCCACCTCGTTCCGTCAGGAGGTCCAGGCCAAGATTCTGGACATGCCGTATGACGGAGAATCTTTGTTCGGCCAGCATGTGGAGGACGCTTTGCAAGCCATCAAGAAGGACACGGAGACGGCTCGCTCCCTCGGCACTCTCCAGTTCCGGAAGCAGCCCTTTCGGGGTACGCGCGGCCGCGGCACCTCCTCTTCCTTTCGTGGGTCTTCTTCCCAGTACCGCTCCTACAACCAAGGACGACAACGTTATTCCTCACAGCCACAGCAGTCTTCCAGGCAGCAGTCTGGCAAATCTTATAGAGGAAGATCCAATTACAGGGGAAATTCTTCCAAAAAACAATGACTGTGTACATCAATGGTCCCCTCTTTACAGTTTTTCCCTTTCTCCACTTGGAGGACGAATCTCCCAGTTCTTTTCGAATTGGTCCTCAATCACTTCGGACCGCTGGGTTTTGGACATTAATTCAAGGGGCCATGCCCTAGAGTTTGTAAAGGTTCCCCCACACACCTCTACATCCGGACCTCCTCCCGCTCACCTCAAAGAACTTTTCAACCAAATCCAGATAATGCTCAAAAAAGGGGCCATCGAAGTGGTTCCGAAATCACAAAAGGGGTTGGGGTTCTATTCCCGTTTTTTCCTCATACTAAAGAAATCTGGGGAGTGGCGCCCCATCCTCGATCTAAGGTCTCTCAACAAATTTCTCAAGGACCAATCATTCCGCATGCTCACGCTAAAGGACATCCTTCAATTCTTCTCTCAGGGCTATTTCATGACGACAATTGACCTTCAGGATGCTTACTTCCATGTTCCCATAATTCCACGCCACAGGAAATACTTACGTTTTCGTGTAGGTCGCAGGGATTTCCAATTCAAGGTCCTGCCCTTCGGCCTCCGCTCAGCTCCGCGGGTCTTCACAAAGATCCTGGCCCCGATGGTGGCCCATTTGAGACTAACGGGCATACAAATATTCCCGTATTTGGACGATTGTCTCATCAAATCTCAATCCTCCCACCAGGCGGCCCTCGATACTCAGCGCTGTCTCACTCTGTTTCAGTCTCTGGGCTTGTCGATCAACTTGCAAAAGTCTCAGCTCACGCCAGCTCTGTACAAGACCTTTCTCGGCGCTACCATCGATACGAGCAGGGCTATGGCCTTTGCCTCTGCAGAGCGGCAAACACAAATTTGACAGCTCGCAAGCTCCATTGCAGCAAAGCAGTCAGTTTCAGTCTGCATATTAAAGTCCTTTCTGGGGATGGCGTCCTCCTGCATCGCTTTGATCCCACATTGCAGACTGAGGAGTCGTACCATTCAGGAGGAATTGGACAAGCAGTGGCGTCAGGTCTCCGGTTCCTTCAACGACCAGCTCGTGGTGGCAGCCCGCATGGCTCAGGCGCTGCATTGGTGGACTCGTCCTTCCAACATCGCAGCGGGAACATCTTTTCTAACGACAGCCCCAGAGCTCGTTCTTACCACGGATGCATCCATGGAAGGATGGGGCGGACATCTTCAAGATTTATCCGTCAAGGGCAAGTGGACAATGGTTCAGCGTTTCTGGCACATCAACAGATTGGAGCTGATGGCCATTTTCTTGGCGTTGAAATCCTTCCGCCTCCAGCTCCAGGGGGAGTCAGTCCTCATTCAGACGGACAACACCACCAGCATGCACTACCTGAACAAGCAGGGCGGGACAAGATCGCCGCTGCTTTCCCGACTGGCTCAGAGGATTTGGAGTTGGGCCATAGTCCATCGGATTACGCTCCTGGCAGTTCACCTGCCCGGCATTTCCAATATTCTAGCGGATGCACTCAGTCGGTCAACGTCATCGACCCACGAGTGGGAATTGCACCAGTCGACTCCAGACTTTGTCTTCGGCCTTTGGGGTCGCCCGACTATCGACCTTTTTGCAACCCCACAGAACAGCAAATGCCAGTCCTACGCAAGCTGGTTTCCCACAAAGGGTCGTGCGGAAATGCCCTTTCGATAAATTGGTACAGGATATTTGCGTACGCTTTTCCGCCGATCCCTCTGATTCCTCGAGTGTTGCGGAAGATGCGACACAAACCGTGCCAGATGCTCCTCATAGCTCCACGGTGGCCTCGGCAGGCATGGTTCTCGGAGTTGCTCCTCTCCCAATGCGAACCAATCCTTCTTCACCCGAGGCCGGACCTTCTAACAATGAACGACGGGCGGATATGCCATCCGAATCCCAGTTCACTCAGCTTGTCGGCTTGGAACCTGAGCACCTTGAATTTGCTCATTTGAACATTCCACCGGCCTGCAGGGAGGTGTTAGCTAGGGCGAGGGCGCCCTCCACAGTGAAGACGTATAAGCTAAAGTGGAAGCGATTTTGTCTTTGGTGTGCGTCGGTCCACATACATCCAGTGCACGCCTCCCCAGAACACATTCTGCCGTTCTTCCTGCAGTTAGCGCAGTCTGGACTGTCACACTCTACCTTAAAGGTCTTTCTAGCGGCAATATCTTGCTTTCGGCAGGACGGCTCGTCCTCTCTCTATTCATCTAGAGTAATACTGCAATTTTTCAAGGGTCTCTTCCGAATGTTCCCGCCCATTCGGCGTCCTCCACCCACGTGGCATCTTAACATCGTATTGGCTCAGCTCATGAAGGCGCCCTTTGAGCCAATCCATTCGGCGGATTTCAAATTCTTAACATGGAAGGTGGCCCTCCTCCTTGCAGTGACTTCCTCCCGCAGAATCAGTGACATTCACGCCTTTACAATACAACCTCCGTTTCTTCAATTCAGATCGGACTGTGTAATTCTCCGCACTAATCCGGCTTTCATGCCTAAAGTACCATCCGATTTCCATCTCAATGAACCAGTAATCTTGAAAACTTTTTTCCCGCATCCGCAGTCTCCAGCGGAACAGAGTCTACACTCTGTGGACTTAAAGAGGTGCCTTAAATTCTACATCAGCAGAACACAATCCTTTCGCAAGTCAGATCAGCTGTTTGTGGCCTACGGATGCACTTGTAAAGGACAGTCGGGTACCAAGCCCACGATTGCCCGTTGGGTTTCTTCAGCAATCTCCTTTTGCCATCAAAGGGCTGGCAAGCCTCTTTCTTCTGGAGTAAGGGCTCATTCTACGAGAGCAATGTCATCTTCCACTGCCCTGTTCGCTGGTGTACCCATCCATCAGATTTGCCGGGTAGCTACGTGGTCCAGCAGGCACACGTTCACGAAGCACTACTGCCTGGAGTCGATTAATGAAGCGGACATGGCTGTGGGACAAGCAGTTCTGCGGAATCTGTTTAAATAAGGTGAGCCTCTGCTACTTCCCTCCTCCTTGGGTATTCTTAATTGCGTATTAAATACATTGTCATTGTATTTCATGCAATATTAATACGGCCTTGTCAGCCGGTTGCTGCTTACTGCTCACTATTCTATTCAAGCATGTGAATCTATGAAAGACACCCCAATACTGGAGAAGAACAAATGGTTCGAGGCATGTGGGCTGCTGAATTCATATCTGTGCATAGATCGCCGCCTAGTGTTGGGTCCGGATGTTTGCACGTTGTTGTCCTGGAAGAGTCTTCGAAGTATCCTGGGATAGGTGACTCCTCCCCTGGACTACAGTGCGCATGGGCATCCTCTCCATCCTCAGATTGTTTTTTTCCGCCATTGGGTTCGGATGTGCTATCTTGACTCAAGTTAGGAAAATCTTTTTTCAGGCCAAAAGGCCTTTAGTTCGCGTCGGTACTGTTCTCGATCGGTATCGATAGTATCTTTGTTAGTTTACTAACTTCCAGAACAAACTTTCGCATCTTACCCGACCGTCGATTCGACATCAACGATGGAATCGAGGACACCATTCAAGAGGTGTCCGGTATGCAATGCGAAATATCCCCACGTCGACGTCCATCCGGTGTGCAACAAATGCCTTTCACCGGATCACGACGAATCTACATGCATGGCCTGTGCCAGATTTCGATCCAAGAAGACTCTACGGAATCGACGAGCGGCGAGACTCGAGGCGCAGCAAGCGGCACCGGCCCCGGCCGACATCTTCAACGCCGAGACCGAAGAAGTGGAGAACCTACCCTCCAGTCCCGTTTCCGAACATGACTCCGGATCGGAAGACGTCGACGAAACACTCTTTCGCAGAGATGAAGACGACACCGAGGTAGGAGACTACAATGAGGCCTTAGGGGCCGAAGAGAGTAGCTCCGGTGACGAGCAAGGCCTACCCGTTCAGACTGAAGAAAGCCCAGTGCAACAGTCTATGGCTCCGGTCGAGGGATCGCCTTCGGGCCTTACCCAAGACCTATCCCGCAGTTCTTCGGCCCCGCCCTCGGGCCCGGCCTCGGACATTCAGCGGCAGCCATTAATGCCCAAAACGGCTGGTTTCCCTTCTTCAAAACCGAAACCGAAAGCTGTATTGGTTCAATTGAAACCGAAACCGAAAGTGGTGCTGGTCGGATCGAGGCCCTCCACACCTTCGACGCCAGCAAAACACATCGGCACCGAGCGCACCAAACGAGACTTCGGTGCCGAACTCGAAGCGGCCGACGTCGGAGTTGACATAAGGAAGAAGGCCTTCGGTACCACCAATCCTGCTCGGCTCCCGGCACCGACGCAATCGACTCCGACCCCAAAGGTCAAACAGCCTGCTGCGTCTCACACCGCTTCCACGGCGACACCAAAGCCACACTCATCGAAGAAGTCGACGGCCATTCCCGCCCCTCGACTCGATGACCCACCGGCGCCGGAAAAATCCACGACCGCATCAACAGAACCGGTCGGTGCAAAAGAATCGAGGGCGCTCCAGACGCGACCCATTGCTGCGCAAAGCACCAAAAAGAAAATGGTCCTCCAGGACACGTCGGGCTCCGAACCAATTAAAGCTCCAGCAGCCTCTTCGGCACCAGCCAACATTACTTTTGGCCTGCCACCATCCACGGCCCCGAAACTGTTCCAAATTAGGACACGGGTGACCCATACCACGATCACGCCTGCCGAACGCTCTGCGGAGACGTCTCCATCACATCTAATCGACGCCGACACCGGCAAGATGATTATCCACAAACGGAAAATAACTTCGGAGCCGGTTTTGGACTCCTTCAGGATTCCACTTAAAAGAAAGCTGCCTGTGGCTTCAGAACCAGTTCTTTACGAACCTTTCCACTCACCCTACCAGGATCCACAATCCTTCTCTCCCACACACTCCGACACGGATGCGTTGGTGGACTACATGGGTGACCAAGTCCCCTACCCCGGAGACATGGACCCTGACGGCCAACAGGACCCTGATCAAACTTGGGATGACCCTGTGGACCCAGGTGCACCTATGGATGCACAAGACCCGCAACTCTATGGAGCAAAAACATCTCCCACAGAGGACACTGCAGCGTTCAACGCTCTAATTGAACGTGCTGCGGCCAATCATGGGGTGCAACTTCACTCGGACACCGTCGAGGACGACTTTCTTATGGATACTTTTGCATCCTCAGAAAGGAATATAAAAACTCTACCCATGTCGAAGGGTGTCCTCAAACCAGCAAAGGACATCTTCAAGGAACCCACCAGGGCAAGAGTGATAAACCCCAGGATCGACAAGAAATACAGATCAGCGCCTGGGGACCCTACTTACATCAGAGGCCAATTACCTCTGGATTCCATTGTCGTTGCGAATGCTCGCAAGAGGGCACACTCACAAACAACAGGTGACGCTCCTCCCCCGGACAAAGAGTCCAAGGTGTTAGAGACCTCTGGCAAACGGGTTGCCGCCCAGGCAGCCAACATATGGCGCATTGCCAATACTCAAGCACTCCTCGCTCGCTACGATAGAGCGCACTACGACACATTAGAGCAACTAATCCAACATCTCCCTGACCAATACAGAGAAGGTGCAGAGATCCTCATCAGGGAGGGACAGCTCCTCACAAACGCTTCCATCAAGTGTGCGCTGGATGCCGCAGACACAGCTGCCAGGGCCATAAACACTAGCGTCATGCTGCGACGACATGCCTGGTTACGAATCTCCGGATTCAAACCTGAGGTGCAAAACAACATACTCAACCAGCCTGTCAACCCCGACTATTTATTCGGCCCGGAGGTTGACACCACCCTAGAGAAAATAAAAAAGGACACGGACACTGCAAAGTCCATGGGGGCTCTCCAGACTCAGTCCTTTCGGAGCGGCTCCTTTCGTCGCCCCGGAAATAGAGGAGCAGGTAGAGGACAGGGGTCACAGCAAACATACAACAAGGGCAATACACAAACCCAAAATAGAAACACCCGGGGTGGATATCGTGGCTCCAGTACAAAGGGCAGAGGACGCGGCTACGGCAACACCAGGTCCTCCCCCAAGAACAAGCAGTGACGCCCTCTCCCTTCCTCCCGACCACATAACACCTGTCGGGGGAAGGCTACAAAGGTTCCTGTCCACGTGGAACTCCATCACCACGGACAGGTGGGTCAAAGATATTGTCAAATACGGTTACTGTCTAGAACTAACCTCCACTCCACCCACAATACCTCCAAAAAACCGTCCTATGTCCTCAGAGCACTTAACGCTCTTACAGCAGGAGGTGCAAAGTATGCTTCTAAAAGGCGCAATAGAGGTCGTACCCGTCCACGAGCAAGGTACGGGGGTGTACTCCCTGTACTTTTTAATACCGAAAAAGGACGGGTCACTCAGACCTATATTAGACCTGAGACCCCTAAACAGATACATTCTTTCCGAGCATTTTCACATGCTCACTTTACAGCAAGTCCTCCCACTGCTCAAGCAGGGAGACTTTCTAGCCACACTGGACCTCAAGGATGCGTATTTCCACATACCCATTCACCCCTCACACAAAAAATACCTCAGGTTCACTGTTCAAGGGCAGCACTACCAATTCAAAGTCCTTCCCTTCGGCGTGACAACGGCACCAAGGGTGTTTACAAAGTGCCTAGCTACTGTGGCGGCACATCTACGGAGGCAGCACATACACGTCTACCCTTACCTGGACGACTGGCTCGTTCAAGCGAAGTCAGCCCAGCAATGTGCCAGCCACATGTCCCGCACCATTCACCTCCTTCACAGTCTGGGGTTCTCACTGAATTACCAAAAATCCCATCTACAGCCTGCACACGTACAACAGTACCTAGGTGCGACTATAGACACTCTGGCGGCCACAGCTCAGCCAAATTTGGTGAGAATCAACAGCATGCAAATGCTGATTTCCAAGTTCAAACCACAACACTCCCTTCCCGCGCGAGTGTTCATGCAGTTGATAGGCATGATGGCCTCCTGCATCTTCATAGTCCCCCACGCGAGACTACATATGCGCCCGCTTCAGGAGTGCTTGGCACGTCAATGGAATCAGGCTCACGGGCAATTAAAAGACCTAGTGTTGGTGAGCGGTCGGGCATACAACTCTCTGCATTGGTGGAATCCACAAAACCTTTGCAAGGGCCGACCGTTCCAAGAGCCTGTTCCACAAATAATACTGACAGCGGACGCGTCTCTCCAGGGATGGGGAGCTCATGTACTCCATTACACAGTGCAGGGACTATGGACACAACAACAAAAGAAGATGCACATCAACCTTCTAGAGCTGATGGCAATCTTCCTCGCTATGAAAGCATTCAAAGTACACTTGTGCAACAAAGTCGTGTTGATCCGGACGGACAACATGACTGCCATGTACTACATACAGAAGCAGGGAGGAACACACTCTCCACAGTTGTCTCATCTGGCTCAGAGCATGTGGAAGTGGGCCATTCAAAGGAACATGTTCCTCATGGCAGAACACCTCCCCGGCAAAGACAACCAGATGGCGGATCTGCTCAGCAGACACAGCCACCAGATGCACGAGTGGGAGCTACACCCATCAGTACTCCAACCGTACTTCCAGCAGTGCGGTCATCCAGAGATAGACCTATTCGCGACAAGCGAAAACGCAAAATGCCAAAGCTTTGCCGCCAGGTTCCCACATCCGCAGTCGCAGGGCAATGCGATATGGATGAACTGGTCCGGCAGATTTGCGTACGCTTTTCCCCCAGCACCACTGATACCGCTGGTGGCACGCAAACTGCGTCAACACTCACTGACGCTCGTCCTGGTTGCTCCAACGTGGGCACGCCAGCCGTGGTACACCACCTTTCTCGAACTTTCCGTGGTGCCCCATCAAAGGCTGCGGGTCAAACCCGAGCATTTGACGCAGAACCATGGAGAGATTCAGCACCCAGATCCACAACAGCTGAACCTGGCAATCTGGCTCCTGAAGTCCTAGAGTTTGGCTACCTAAACCTGCCACCTGACTGTATGGACATCATTAAGGAGGCCAGGAGACCCACTACCAGAGCTTGCTATGCAGCAAAATGGAAGAGGTTCGTCATTTATTGCAATAATAATGACATTAACCCGCTAGACGCATCCATCCAAAACATTATTTGTTACCTATTACACCTATACCGATGCAATCTGGCGTACACCTCTATACGTGTCCATTTGACCGCAATATCAGCCTATCTGCAGACCAGGCAGCACCTCTCTCTATTCAGAGTTTCTGCCATCAAAGCATTCTTGGAAGTCATTCCACCAAGCCACCCACCGGCTCCGATGTGGAACCTCAACTTGGTCCTCACACGCCTGATGGGTCCACCCTTTGAACCTCTACACTCATGCGAGATTCAATTCCTTACCTGGAAAGTAGCTTTCCTAGTAGCGATCACTTCTTTGAGAAGAGTTAGTGAACTCCAGGCACTAACCGTTCAAGAGCCATTTATACAGGTTCACGCCAACAGGGTCGTACTACGTACCAACCCCAAATTCATGCCAAAGGTGGTATCGCAGTTCCACATGAATCAAACCATTGAACTGCCCGTTTTCTTCCAAAACCCACAAACTGTCGCAGAAAGGGCACTCCATACACTAGATGTCAAAAGGGCCCTCATGTATTATATCGACAGGACCAAACCCTTTAGGAAAACACAACAACTTTTCGTTGCCTTTGCCCCACACCACAAAGGTAACGCTATCTCCAAAGCAGGAATAGCCAGATGGATGGTTAAATGTATTCAAATTTGCTATCAAAAGGCTAAACGCACTTTAACGATTCCCCCACGAGCCCACTCAACACATAAGTTAGGGGCCTCAATGGCTTTCCTAGGAAACATTCCTTTGCATGACATATGTAGAGCAGCCACCTGGTCCACTACACATACATTTACCAAACACTATTGTGTAGATGTGCAATCAAAACAGCAGGCAGCTGTAGGACAGGCTTGTGGGGGTTACCGTCCCTCGTGGGGTTTTACTGTCAGAAAGAAGTTGGGGATACCACGAATAGGTTTAGGTTCTTGTTTATTTACAGATAGGCGGAGAACCAAACACTGATAGAACAGTCTCAAACTGTAACTAGGCAGAGCAAAACAACGTAGGTCTTCCCCGAGATTTCTCCCTGTAGGGTGTTTTTCTTGCTCCTCCACGTCAGGGGTCTCAATCTTCACAGGTGCTCGGGGTTGCAGGGAGAAAGAAAAGAGAAAGAGAATGGTCTGAGTTACTGCTACCAGGATCTCTTTGTTGTGCTACCGTCACCAAGGGGATGTGTAGGAGGGGAAGTGTGGGGTCGGGGATGTTCTGCACCTCTCACGTGGGTCACAGCCCTTCACAACCTCCCCACCGCCCCCACCCAAAAGGTCCCCGCAGAGCCACTTGCCTCGAGCCACGGCCCGTTCTCCGGACCGCGGCGCTGGGACCCGGGGTGGTTTCTCCTCCCTGCTGCCCACCGGGTTTGAGAGCCGTAAAGATGTTACTGACGCGACCTGCTTCGTCGTCCGCTGCTGTTTCTCCTCTCGCTCGTCGTCCTCGTCCTCCGATCACCACCGCTCCTCCGGTCGCCTCTGCTCCTCCGGTCGCCTCTGCTCCTCCGGTCACCGCTGCTCCTCCGCTCGCCGCTGCTCCTCCGGTCGCCGCTGCTCCTCCGGTCACCGCTGCTCCTCTGCTCACCGCTGTTCCGCTCGATACTCCTGCTCCTCTCGATACTCCTCGCATCTCCCACTCCTTCTCGACCTTCCTTGCCGTTTTTAAGCGTCCCGCTTCCTCTTCCGTGTCTGGCCCCTCCTCTAAGGGCGGTCTCGAGACTAGACCGTCTCCCGTTTCCGGTGCTACATGCCGCGGTACAGTCCTGCTCCACTTCCGGTCTGACTCGCATTCCGGCTCACAAGGCTGTTCTCAAAACTCTTTTTCAGACCGCTGCAGCTGGCACTGGTAGCCGCCGCTAATAAGAGGGCACTGCTATATATTCTATGCACAGATATGAATTCAGCAGCCCACATGCCTCAAACTGAATATGCTACTTACCAGTATGCATCTGTTCTTGGCATGTAGGGCTGCTGACATTCATATCGCCCTCCCTCCTCCCCGGCGCCTGTAGCAGCTGCAGCTCTCAGAATTACTGTAAGCATGGTCATCACTTTCTATATCTACTCCATCACTGCCACAATGGCGAAAAACAATCTGAGGATGGAGAGGATGCCCATGCGCACTGTAGTCCAGGGGAGGAGTCACCTATCCCAGGATACTTCGAAGACTCTTCCAGGACAACAACGTGCAAACATCCGGACCCAACACTAGGCGGCGATCTATGCACAGATATGAATGTCAGCAGCCCTACATGCCAAGAACAGATGCATACTGGTAAGTAGCATATTCATTACTTACCTGTAAACTGTGGTTCTCCAGTATTGGTGTCTTTCATAGATTCACATGCGACCCACCCTCCTCCCCTCAGAGGCTCTCTTCTCCTCATTAGACTTTTTTGTCACTCTTGTGCTACGAAAATCTGAGGGCCTGAGCCTCTGAGGAGAAGGTTCTAGAGGGTGCGTGCGCCTGATTGGCTAGGGTTTGGACTATAAAACGACAAGGATATGTCAGTAAAGTGATTCTTTTTCTCAATGCTTTCCTATGTGTCAATACTATCCTATGGTATTTTCACTTGATATGTTATTTTGAATTATATATATAAAGTTTATTTGGATATGTATATGCTATTATGTGGTTATATGTGTATATATATATATATTCACTGAAAAAACCATGGGTTTCACACACGTTATAGTTAGGAATTAGCATTTAAAAAACCTTAGAAATTCACTGAAAAAACCATAGGTTTCACACACGTTATAGTTAGGAATTAGCATTTAAAAAACCTTAGAAATTCAGTGAAAAAACCATAGGTTTCACACATGTTATAGTTAGCTGGACATTTTACTCGTAAAAAACCAATGAAATTGCCCCGTTATAGTTAGTTCAGCTAACTATAACTCACGCGCCCGCAATGCACTGCTGATGACGTCACATATTACATCACTCATGACATGGTCAGTGACATCACTCATGACATCACTGATGACATCTCAAATGACATCACTGATGACCTCACTGATGACATCATCCTTGTGATAGAGTGGCAGACCTCCTCTCACCTTAATATAAGCTTTGATACACACATTCAAAAATAGAGACTAAAATTTTCAAAACAATGGACATACCAATACCAGTTACAACAACCTCTTCAGTAATTCTAAGATCCACATACACATCCACTCATTCACCAACAGTCCTATACAGTCACTCATACATGTACTCACTCATCATATGTACTCATACACCTATACATCCTGTTACATAATGCCACTCATCCATAGAGTTACTCACACACATAGTCACTCATGCTAATAAAGAATCAAACATACATTCACCTGCATATACAGTTATACACACACCACCACACTTACTTCTACGGAAACTTACACATACTTAGTCTTTTAAACAATCACTTATAGAAACACATACTTATTCATACAGGAACTCTTTCAATCTGTCCCTCTCACATATACTCACATATATACACCAATAGTCACATATACTAGTTTAAAACATATGTAGTTACTCCTGAAGACACTATTGGGACAGTCATTCACTCACTAACACACCCATACACACACTCATCCACCCATACAGTCCTGCACACATGCTGTCTTCAACACATACAAACAGTGAGTCACTCATTCATGCACCTATGCACTACGTAATACCCCCCACCGAACCATACAGACACTCAGACTGATACTCAAAAAAACAACTACTAACCTATATAGACACCCATGTAGCTACTCACCAACCCATGCAGCCACTTATACACAAAGTGAGAGATACACTTAATCAGTCAGTTACACAATCAATTTTTTAAAAACAAATCATCCATTTAGACACTTATATACCCATTTATTCTTCCATCGACCTTGAGATATACATATATAAAACATATTTAATTTTCAGAAAAACACACATTCACTGGATGATGTCATCAGTGAGGTCATCAGTGATGTCATTTGAGATGTCATCAGTGATGTCATGAGTGATGTCACTGACCATGTCATGAGTGATGTAATATGTGACGTCATCAGCAGTGCATTGCGGGCGCGTGAGTTATAGTTAGCTGAACTAACTATAACGGGGCAATTTCATTGGTTTTTTACGAGTAAAATGTCCAGCTAACTATAACATGTGTGAAACCTATGGTTTTTTCACTGAATTTCTAAGGTTTTTTAAATGCTAATTCCTAACTATAACGTGTGTGAAACCTATGGTTTTTTTAGTGAATTTCTAAGGTTTTTTAAATGCTAATTCCTAACTATAACGTGTGTGAAACCCATGGTTTTTTCAGTGAATTTGCAAGGTTTTTTAAATGCTAATTCCTAACTATAATGTGTGTGTAACCCATGGTTTTTTCAGTGAATTTGCAAGGTTTTTTAAATGCTAATTTTTTTTTTATTCTTCATTTTTTTCAAACATATTTTTAATTTAATTTTCTTTCATTTTATAAAGACTATGCTTAAATTTTTAAAATCCTTAAATATTTTTTTTAATATATTTTTTAAAATAAACATGTAAAATTTATTACCAGATTTTTTTTTTTTTTTTTTTTTTAGTACGCGTACCGTAAGCTCACGGTAAGCGTACGGTTTACGCAACGTCCGTAATCTATCTACGCTGCTTGCGTATAGTTACGCAATTTGCGTAGCCGCGCGTACTGCGCGTGGGACGCGTGCGCGCTTACGCCACACGCGCACGTTACGCGGAAGTGCCGGGGAGTGACTGTTATGCGCATGCGCGGAAGCGCGTGTCTTTTTTACGCGCACGCGTACTTTTTGCCGTAAGCGTACCGTAAGCGTACCGTAAGCGTACGGTAGGTCATGTGATCATGAAACACAACTTTTGATTGGTTGAAACTACTTTCAGTTCTAGAACTCTCCTACACCACACCCATTCCCCTCATTTCTGCTTGTGATCCCTTGGGAGAAGGAGCTGGTTTGTCTTTGGGATACGATGGCAGAACAGCAGAACTCTTCTGAGAGTGAGCCTAGCACCAGCAGCACTGTCTTGAGGCAGAGATCGAGGAAACAAAAGCCTTCTTATGTTTGGGATTATTTTACTTTTCCAGAAGGCCAGCAAAAGGTGAATGCACCCTTAGTTACTTGCTGTCTGTGTAAGCGTGTACTTTCTAGAGGTAATCCTAACAGGAAGTATTCCTTTGGGAATCACACCATGAAGAGGCACCTCCAGGATGTACACGGAAGGACACATGGTCATCTTTTTGGAGGTAACTCTTCAGGAAGACGAGCCAGTACATCCACAGCAGCTCAGCCTGGACCATCATCTGCAGGGCTGACTCCTTCTTCTGCAGGTCAGGTGAGCCCTTCATCTGTGGGGGGAGAATCTCCTTTTGCTGGCCCTCTGGAAATGAACCTTCGATTTCGGAAGGTTGATATTCATTGCACATTTTGTAAAGGTCTAATTTGTCATAGGGAGACCAGTGTTTCCCTAGTGAACAACAAAATAGATCACGTGTACAAACTGTTTTTTTTTCAGACCACCACCATGTGCATTCTCTGTGACTGCCTACACTCCACCAAGGGCAACCAGCCTTAGTGATGCTGAATGTATTTGCATTACAGACTTAAACCTGAAAACCCCAGTGGCTTCTAAATACTGTGCATGACTATACATGGCAAGCACATGGGTGTGTGCTAAGCCTCTGCTTCTTCCCCCAAAAATTCGCTCCCCCTTTCCATCTAATGCAACTGTGAAATCACCAGAGCAAGACGCAATAAATCTCTGCCTATAATTCCTCTATGCACACAGAGTCATGTTTTCACATTAGACCTAAAACGAAATTTCTTTGCCAATTTGAAAGCACACTTACTGCTCTTTTTTTTTCGGGCCAAGTGAAAATCTCTTTTTACAATTTGAAATCACTTTTACAGACTGACACATTATGAAACCACTATTTTTGATTTATTTAATTGCACGTGTACAAACTGTTTTTTTTTCAGACCACCACCATGTGCATTCTCTGTGACTGCCTACACTCCACCAAGGGCAACCAGCCTTAGTGATGCTGAATGTATTTGCATTACAGACTTAAACCTGAAAACCCCAGTGGCTTCTAAATACTGTGCATGACTATACATGGCAAGCACATGGGTGTGTGCTAAGCCTCTGCTTCTTCCCCCAAAAATTCGCTCCCCCTTTCCATCTAATGCAACTGTGAAATCACCAGAGCAAGACGCAATAAATCTCTGCCTATAATTCCTCTATGCACACAGAGTCATGTTTTCACATTAGTCCTAAAACGAAATTTCTTTGCCAATTTGAAAGCACACTTACTGCTCTTTTTTTTTAGGGCCAAGTGAAAATCTCTTTTTACAATTTGAAATCACTTTTACAGACTGACACATTATGAAACCACTATTTTTGATTTATTTAATTGCACGTGTACAAACTGGTTTTTTTTCAGACCACCACCATGTGCATTCTCTGTGACTGCCTACACTCCAGCAAGGGCAACCAGTCTTAGTGATGCTGAATGTATTTGCATTACAGACTTAAACCTGAAAACCCCAGTGGCTTCTAAATACTGTGCATGACTATACATGGCAAGCACATGGGTGTGTGCTAAGCCTCTGCTTCTTCCCCCAAAAATTCGCTCCCCCTTTCCATCTAATGCAACTGTGAAATCACCAGAGCAAGACGCAATAAATCTCTGCCTATAATTCCTCTATGCACACAGAGTCATGTTTTCACATTAGTCCTAAAACGAAATTTCTTTGCCAATTTGAAAGCACACTTACAGCTCTTTTTTTTTAGGGCCAAGTGAAAATCTCTTTTTACAATTTGAAATCACTTTTACAGACTGACACATTATGAAACCACTATTTTTGATTTATTTAATTGCACGTGTACAAACTGTTTTTTTTTCAGACCACCACCATGTGCATTCTCTGTGACTGCCTACACTCCACCAAGGGCAACCAGCCTTAGTGATGCTGAATGTATTTGCATTACAGACTTAAACCTGAAAACCCCAGTGGCTTCTAAATACTGTGCATGACTATACATGGCAAGCACATGGGTGTGTGCTAAGCCTCTGCTTCTTCCCCCAAAAATTCGCTCCCCCTTTCCATCTAATGCAACTGTGAAATCACCAGAGCAAGACGCAATAAATCTCTGCCTATAATTCCTCTATGCACACAGAGTCATGTTTTCACATTAGTCCTAAAACGAAATTTCTTTGCCAATTTGAAAGCACACTTACAGCTCTTTTTTTTTAGGGCCAAGTGAAAATCTCTTTTTACAATTTGAAATCACTTTTACAGACTGACACATTATGAAACCACTATTTTTGATTTATTTAATTGCACGTGTACAAACTGTTTTTTTTTCAGACCACCACCATGTGCATTCTCTGTGACTGCCTACACTCCACCAAGGGCAACCAGCCTTAGTGATGCTGAATGTATTTGCATTACAGACTTAAACCTGAAAACCCCAGTGGCTTCTAAATACTGTGCATGACTATACATGGCAAGCACATGGGTGTGTGCTAAGCCTCTGCTTCTTCCCCCAAAAATTCGCTCCCCCTTTCCATCTAATGCAACTGTGAAATCACCAGAGCAAGACGCAATAAATCTCTGCCTATAATTCCTCTATGCACACAGAGTCATGTTTTCACATTAGACCTAAAACGAAATTTCTTTGCCAATTTGAAAGCACACTTACTGCTCTTTTTTTTAGGGCCAAGTGAAAATCTCTTTTTACAATTTGAAATCACTTTTACAGACTGACACATTATGAAACCACTATTTTTGATTTATTTAATTGCACGTGTACAAACTGTTTTTTTTTTCAGACCACCACCATGTGCATTCTCTGTGACTGCCTACACTCCACCAAGGGCAACCAGCCTTAGTGAAGCTCAATGTATTTGCATTACAGACTGAAACCTGAAAACCCCACTGGCTTCTAAATACTGTGCATGACTATACACGGCAAGCACATGGGTGTGTGCTAAGCCTCTGCTTCTTCCCCCAAAAATTCGCTCCCCCTTTCCATCTAATGCAACTGTGAAATCACCAGAGCAAGACGCAATAAATCTCTGCCTATAATTCCTCTATGCACACAGAGTCATGTTTTCACATTAGTCCTAAAACGAAATTTCTTTGCCAATTTGAAAGCACACTTACAGCTCTTTTTTTTTAGGGCCAAGTGAAAATCTCTTTTTACAATTTGAAATCACTTTTACAGACTGACACATTATGAAACCACTATTTTTGATTTATTTAATTGCACGTGTACAAACTGTTTTTTTTTCAGACCACCACCATGTGCATTCTCTGTGACTGCCTACACTCCACCAAGGGCAACCAGCCTTAGTGATGCTGAATGTATTTGCATTACAGACTTAAACCTGAAAACCCCAGTGGCTTCTAAATACTGTGCATGACTATACATGGCAAGCACATGGGTGTGTGCTAAGCCTCTGCTTCTTCCCCCAAAAATTCGCTCCCCCTTTCCATCTAATGCAACTGTGAAATCACCAGAGCAAGACGCAATAAATCTCTGCCTATAATTCCTCTATGCACACAGTCATGTTTTCACATTAGACCTAAAACCAAATTTCTTTGCCAATTTGAAAGCACACTTACTGCTCTTTTTTTTTAGGGCCAAGTGAAAATCTCTTTTTACAATTTGAAATCACTTTTACAGACTGACACATTATGAAACCACTATTTTTGATTTATTTAATTGCACGTGTACAAACTGTTTTTTTTTTTCAGACCACCACCATGTGCATTCTCTGTGACTGCCTACACTCCACCAAGGGCAACCAGCCTTAGTGATGCTGAATGTATTTGCATTACAGACTTAAACCTGAAAACCCCAGTGGCTTCTAAATACTGTGCATGACTATACACGGCAAGCACATGGGTGTGTGCTAAGCCTCTGCTTCTTCCCCCAAAAATTCGCTCCCCCTTTCCATCTAATGCAACTGTGAAATCACCAGAGCAAGACGCAATAAATCTCTGCCTATAATTCCTCTATGCACACAGAGTCATGTTTTCACATTAGTCCTAAAACGAAATTTCTTTGCCAATTTGAAAGCACACTTACTGCTCTTTTTTTTTCGGGCCAAGTGAAAATCTCTTTTTACAATTTGAAATCACTTTTACAGACTGACACATTATGAAACCACTATTTTTGATTTATTTAATTGCACGTGTCCAAGCTGTTTTTTTTTCAGACCACCACCATGTGCATTCTCTGTGACTGCCTACACTCCACCAAGGGCAACCAGCCTTAGTGATGCTGAATGTATTTGCATTACAGACTTAAACCTGAAAACCCCAGTGGCTTCTAAATACTGTGCATGACTATACATGGCAAGCACATGGGTGTGTGCTAAGCCTCTGCTTCTTCCCCCAAAAATTCGCTCCCCCTTTCCATCTAATGCAACTGTGAAATCACCAGAGCAAGACGCAATAAATCTCTGCCTATAATTCCTCTATGCACACAGAGTCATGTTTTCACATTAGACCTAAAACGAAATTTCTTTGCCAATTTGAAAGCACACTTACTGCTCTTTTTTTTTCGGGCCAAGTGAAAATCTCTTTTTACAATTTGAAATCACTTTTACAGACTGACACATTATGAAACCACTATTTTTGATTTATTTAATTGCACGTGTACAAACTGTTTTTTTTTCAGACCACCACCATGTGCATTCTCTGTGACTGCCTACACTCCACCAAGTGCAACCAGCCTTAGTGATGCTGAATGTATTTGCATTACAGACTTAAACCTGAAAACCCCAGTGGCTTCTAAATACTGTGCATGACTATACATGGCAAGCACATGGGTGTGTGCTAAGCCTCTGCTTCTTCCCCCAAAAATTCGCTCCCCCTTTCCATCTAATGCAACTGTGAAATCACCAGAGCAAGACGCAATAAATCTCTGCCTATAATTCCTCTATGCACACAGAGTCATGTTTTCACATTAGTCCTAAAACGAAATTTCTTTGCCAATTTGAAAGCACACTTACTGCTCTTTTTTTTTAGGGCCAAGTGAAAATCTCTTTTTACAATTTGAAATCACTTTTACAGACTGACACATTATGAAACCACTATTTTTGATTTATTTAATTGCACGTGTACAAACTGTTTTTTTTTCAGACCACCACCATGTGCATTCTCTGTGACTGCCTACACTCCAGCAAGGGCAACCAGTCTTAGTGATGCTGAATGTATTTGCATTACAGACTTAAACCTGAAAACCCCAGTGGCTTCTAAATACTGTGCATGACTATACATGGCAAGCACATGGGTGTGTGCTAAGCCTCTGCTTCTTCCCCCAAAAATTCGCTCCCCCTTTCCATCTAATGCAACTGTGAAATCACCAGAGCAAGACGCAATAAATCTCTGCCTATAATTCCTCTATGCACACAGAGTCATGTTTTCACATTAGTCCTAAAACGAAATTTCTTTGCCAATTTGAAAGCACACTTACAGCTCTTTTTTTTTAGGGCCAAGTGAAAATCTCTTTTTACAATTTGAAATCACTTTTACAGACTGACACATTATGAAACCACTATTTTTGATTTATTTAATTGCACGTGTACAAACTGTTTTTTTTTCAGACCACCACCATGTGCATTCTCTGTGACTGCCTACACTCCACCAAGGGCAACCAGCCTTAGTGATGCTGAATGTATTTGCATTACAGACTTAAACCTGAAAACCCCAGTGGCTTCTAAATACTGTGCATGACTATACATGGCAAGCACATGGGTGTGTGCTAAGCCTCTGCTTCTTCCCCCAAAAATTCGCTCCCCCTTTCCATCTAATGCAACTGTGAAATCACCAGAGCAAGACGCAATAAATCTCTGCCTATAATTCCTCTATGCACACAGAGTCATGTTTTCACATTAGTCCTAAAACGAAATTTCTTTGCCAATTTGAAAGCACACTTACAGCTCTTTTTTTTTAGGGCCAAGTGAAAATCTCTTTTTACAATTTGAAATCACTTTTACAGACTGACACATTATGAAACCACTATTTTTGATTTATTTAATTGCACGTGTACAAACTGTTTTTTTTTCAGACCACCACCATGTGCATTCTCTGTGACTGCCTACACTCCACCAAGGGCAACCAGCCTTAGTGATGCTGAATGTATTTGCATTACAGACTTAAACCTGAAAACCCCAGTGGCTTCTAAATACTGTGCATGACTATACATGGCAAGCACATGGGTGTGTGCTAAGCCTCTGCTTCTTCCCCCAAAAATTCGCTCCCCCTTTCCATCTAATGCAACTGTGAAATCACCAGAGCAAGACGCAATAAATCTCTGCCTATAATTCCTCTATGCACACAGAGTCATGTTTTCACATTAGACCTAAAACGAAATTTCTTTGCCAATTTGAAAGCACACTTACTGCTCTTTTTTTTAGGGCCAAGTGAAAATCTCTTTTTACAATTTGAAATCACTTTTACAGACTGACACATTATGAAACCACTATTTTTGATTTATTTAATTGCACGTGTACAAACTGTTTTTTTTTCAGACCACCACCATGTGCATTCTCTGTGACTGCCTACACTCCACCAAGGGCAACCAGCCTTAGTGATGCTGAATGTATTTGCATTACAGACTTAAACCTGAAAACCCCAGTGGCTTCTAAATACTGTGCATGACTATACATGGCAAGCACATGGGTGTGTGCTAAGCCTCTGCTTCTTCCCCCAAAAATTCGCTCCCCCTTTCCATCTAATGCAACTGTGAAATCACCAGAGCAAGACGCAATAAATCTCTGCCTATAATTCCTCTATGCACACAGAGTCATGTTTTCACATTAGACCTAAAACCAAATTTCTTTGCCAATTTGAAAGCACACTTACTGCTCTTTTTTTTTAGGGCCAAGTGAAAATCTCTTTTTACAATTTGAAATCACTTTTACAGACTGACACATTATGAAACCACTATTTTTGATTTATTTAATTGCACGTGTACAAACTGTTTTTTTTTCAGACCACCACCATGTGCATTCTCTGTGACTGCCTACACTCCACCAAGGGCAACCAGCCTTAGTGATGCTGAATGTATTTGCATTACAGACTTAAACCTGAAAACCCCAGTGGCTTCTAAATACTGTGCATGACTATACACGGCAAGCACATGGGTGTGTGCTAAGCCTCTGCTTCTTCCCCCAAAAATTCGCTCCCCCTTTCCATCTAATGCAACTGTGAAATCACCAGAGCAAGACGCAATAAATCTCTGCCTATAATTCCTCTATGCACACAGAGTCATGTTTTCACATTAGTCCTAAAACGAAATTTCTTTGCCAATTTGAAAGCACACTTACTGCTCTTTTTTTTTCGGGCCAAGTGAAAATCTCTTTTTACAATTTGAAATCACTTTTACAGACTGACACATTATGAAACCACTATTTTTGATTTATTTAATTGCACGTGTCCAAGCTGTTTTTTTTTCAGACCACCACCATGTGCATTCTCTGTGACTGCCTACACTCCACCAAGGGCAACCAGCCTTAGTGATGCTGAATGTATTTGCATTACAGACTTAAACCTGAAAACCCCAGTGGCTTCTAAATACTGTGCATGACTATACATGGCAAGCACATGGGTGTGTGCTAAGCCTCTGCTTCTTCCCCAAAAAATTCGCTCCCCCTTTCCATCTAATGCAACTGTGAAATCACCAGAGCAAGACGCAATAAATCTCTGCCTATAATTCTTCTATGCACACAGAGTCATGTTTTCACATTAGTCCCAAAACGAAATTTCTTTGCCAATTTGAAAGCACACTTACTGCTCTTTTTTTTTTCGGGTCAAGTGTAAATCACTTTTACACACTGTCACATTATGAAACCACCATGTGTAACTACAACAAAAACAATTCCCATTTCTATTATTCATTTCTTAAGTTACCACATACATCCCCTCTCAAACTCTAAACTCACCTTTAAAATTAGTTAGTTGTGAAAGAAATGTGACACTCAAACAGCAGATTATCAGAGCCAGGATCTCTGTTGTGTTCACCTCTCTCCTCTCAGCAGAACCAGATAATGGCAAACTTTCCCTCTATTTTTCCACACATATACATGTAAGTTTCAAATCTCAGTGCTTCCCCCTTTTTTTCAAATGTAATCACACATTTCTATTGGTTGAAAACGAACCCTTTTCCAAAAGTACCCTGCCCCCAACTTGACTTCTGCCTAGTACCCTTCCCCCAACTTGACTTCTGCCTGCTACCATAGCAACAGCTCATGGAACACTGCTGTGTGCAGTTAGGTCAGAAGTTCGACACACAATGTTTCAATTCCACAGAGCAAGAGTGCTTGACTTTTCAAACCTTACAGCAAATCCATAGTACTGTTCTTTGGTTACACATTTTTTTGTACCAATACAAAACATGCTTCTATTAATTTTCACATACAGCCTAGTTTTTATTCTAGAATGGTATGAAACAGCCAATCAGTTCTTTTTGTTTTAAAAAAATATGTATGCCTCCATTTCCAAACTGTCTTTCTTTTCATATTGCCATTCTACTGAAAGACACCTCCTGAGTGCATCCAGTTCTCCTTTGAAGATGTTCACAGTGTGGATTGTAGGGCACAGCTATGTCTTCTGGAGTGAAAAGTTTGCAGAGAAAACAGATATGGTGAGAGACCTTGCTTTGCCAAATGTAGACATTAAATGGATTGGTCAGAGAGGGTTAAAGTGGCACCAATTGATGCCATTGGTGAAATCCTTCATTCAAATCCAACACCCTGACCTCATAATAGTGCACTGTGGTGGCAATGACCTAGGCACTTTGACTGGGGTAGGTCTGGAAATGCTTATGAAGGACACCTTTGCACAACTGTTTACACTTTTCCCTAAAACTGCCTTTGTGTTTTCCAACATATGCCAAAGGCAAAAATGGAACTGGTCCAATCATTTCTGTCCACAGATTGACAAAGCAAGAAAGCACGTCAACAAATCTGTTTCTGCTTTCCTCCGTGACTATGGTATGGGTGCCATTTACCACAACAACTTGCGTTATGACATGCAAGACATTTATAGAGGAGATGGTGTGCACTTCAATGATGAAGGGAACAGAGTCTTCCTCTTGAACCTTAGACTCTGCATCGGTACTTACTTGTAGGTACCACTAAAAAAATGACTTCATAAACACAACAGCTCTTTTTAGAGCTCCCTACTTTCTAAACTCTTAAATCTGCTTTTCATTTATCTATTTTTATTTTTTTTACCGTACGCTTACCGTAAGCTTACCGTACGCGTACCCCGTGATTTTTTTTAAAATCAATAAATGTTTTTTTTGTACTTTTCTGTCCTTCTTTGACCCCCTTACAAATGTTAGGGGGTCTGTAACTCTCCTCATTGCCCCCTTTCCTTGTTTTCACTCTTTTTTTTCAGAGTGAAATACACAAAATGGCGGACGCCGCTTCCTGGTTTCGGCCGATTCGAATGTTTACTAAGATCTAACAGCCAATCAGAATCGCGCTCGCGCACGCCGCCGTACGCTTACCGTAAGCGTACGGTAAGCGTACCGTAAGCGGGCTCAGATATATATATTGATTTAAAGGCTATTTTCTCAGAATCTACTGAACAGATTTACACCAAACCTACAAAAGGCACTTCCTTGACCTAGGGACTACCTCTCTGCCAAATTTTGAGTAATTCTGTTCAGCCGTTCGGGCTGTAGCTCGTTCTAAAGGTCCTATGGAAAAATGCATGGGAAAAACGCGTTTTGGGACCCCCCTTTTATCTCAGCCCCCGCTTGACGGATCCCCCCGAGACTTTCAGGGTAGGAGCGGAGCGTAGCGCCCCACCTATTTTGAGAAATTCACGAGGATTCGTCGACCGGCGCCAAAGTTATTCAAAATAGAATGTTGAGGTTTTCCTATGGAAACGTGGTCCTAACTATAACTACCTACTGGCGACCGCCAGTAGGTAATATATATATATATATATATATGTATTTACATGACACTTATTGCTTTTTATATACCGTGGGACTCCCACTTCGTCGACGGGGAATATTCAAGCATGTGAATCTATGAAAGACACCAATACTGGAGAATCACAGTTTACAGGTAAGTAACATTTGTTCTTCTCCCTGGAGTGACAGTTGTGCTCTATAAATTGTCTAAAACAAAATAGGAGCCAAACACAATTGGAGACATAACTATAACTCCAGTAAAAAATACAAATACCATTCTGGTTACAAACTATTAATCAAATAGGCCCACCATCATTACTTTTAGTCCAGAATTTTAGTGGCCAATTATAATGAAAAATAGCTTCTTTTTTTTTTTTTTTTTTTTTTTTTTTTTGAAACCGTTTATTGCATCCATAAAAAGGTTACAGGTATGGGCCTACAACCGCACGGCCGGCCGCTAGAGCATCACAAATATAGTACATACAGACAGTAAAAGTCTCTCAGCGGTGCACAGTAGAAACACAGGAGTAATCAACGGTGCAGGCCTCACGGCGTCCTGCCACAGAGTACGGTTTCATTTTAAGGACTAACAACATCAACAAAAACCACAACCGCAAGGCAACCCGAGATTCAAGGTGACAACACTTGCTCCATAGTGGGGGATCCAGACTGGCAGGAAAGATCTGAAGAGGGGGATGGGAGGAGATCAAGGACTGGGGGGCCGCGTACCCGCGGCCGAGCAAGAGGGTCCAGCTAGGGAGACGGAGCAGGCGAGGCAGCCGGCAGCTGTGGCGGCTCACAAATGCCCCCACGGTAGGCGTTCCAGGGGCCCCAGACTTTCACCCACGCCCCAGGCTTACCCCTCGCCACATACACCACCTTTTCACGGAACATACACCAATCCATGTGCTCTTTCCAGGCCGACACCGCAGGGGGCCTCTGGGATCCCCACAATTGAGCAATATCACGTTTCGCTATCATGTATCCCAGAGTCACCCACCGCGTCTGCGGAACCGAGTAGTCATTCGGTTCCCATACATTCAACAAGCACCTCCTCGCTTCAGGCAGCAGCGCTACACGCGTGACCACACGCAGGACCTCATGCACACCACGCCAGAATCGCTCCACCTTCGGGCATTCCCACAGTATATGCATAAAAGTCGCCAACGCACCACAGCCACGCTTATACAGTCCGTCCACGGCAAAACCCATACGTAGAAGCCTTGGCCCCGTCACGTAGACCCGGTGAAGGATCTTGAGCTGGACGAAACGAAGGCGAGCCGGGATGGCCACCTCTTTCGGAGAGGCCACCGCGGACATCCAATCCTCGTCGTCCAGCTCCAGCCCGTCGGCCACCCAAGCCTCGCGTAGACTAGTTAACAGGCACGATCTATCATTAATCAGCTTCTTATATATGAGGGAGATCGTGCTGTCCGGAACATGGCCATCTAGCACTCTGTCCTCCAGGGGGGAAGACTCCGGAATGGATGCAACATCCGGGAAGACGGAGCCCAGCGCATGGCGGACCTGTAGGTACCGAAAGTACTCACTGCCCTGCAGCTGGAACTCCGCCTGCAGCGTCTCAAAAGTTTTGAATCCCCCCCTCGTCCAGAGATCCCCCACTGTGCTGATTCCGATCGTGTCCCACTTCTCGAAGCCCTTCGATGTCCACAGGGAGCCCAGCCTCTCAGAGGCATACAGTGGAGACGCCCGGGTCAAACGGTCCTTCCACCCCATAGCTGCATTAGCCTCGTGCCAAACCCGCACCATGACACGCGTCGGTCCCGTCAGACGGGAGTCGGGCGCGCCAGAGTACAGCGCTCGATTGTAATCGCCACCGGGCAGGAGCATCTTGTCCATCTCGAATGCCGGGTTCAGGGCGGGCCCGTAAAGGCCATGATTAATTGCAGCTAGCTGGGAGGCCCAGTAATACCGTTTAATGTCCGGGAGGGCGACCCCTCCATCGTACCACGGGAGCGTCAGTTTAGCCAGAGCAATACGCGGCCTCCCGTCCCAGAACAGGCGCCGCTGAAGGCCCTCCACCTCACGAAAGTAACGTGCCGGGACCATGTCCATAGTGTTCTGGAGGGCATAGAGGAAGCGCGGCAAGGACATCATTTTAAACAAGGCCGCTCGACCGAGCGGCGAGAGCGGGAGACGCCGCCAGCGCACCACATCCTCCTTCAAACGCTGGAGAGGGGGCAGCAGATTCCGCTCATAGCGGGCCTCCGGGTCAAGAGTGATATATATACCCAAGTACCGGAAACCCTGGGAGGCAATCTGGATCGGGCAGTCCCGCGGCAGGACCGGAGCCTCCCCGGAAAGCACGTAGACACAGGATTTCGCCCAGTTAATGACTAGGCCTGAGTTGCGACCGAAGGAGCGCAAAACATCAACTAGGACGATCAGGGACTTGCGCGGGGAGGCGAGATACAAAAGGATATCGTCCGCGTAGAGCGACACACGGTCCTCGTGCTCGGGGGTCCAGCGGAGACCACGGACGGAAGGGTGCCATCGCAGCCACTCCGCCAGGGGCTCCAGGGCCAGGGCGAACAGAAGAGGCGACAGGGGACAACCCTGTCGCGTGCCCCGTCCCAGCGCGAACGGGGTCGACACACGCCCGTTCACCACCACCTGCGCCATCGGGCACGAATATAGTAATTTGACCCAGCTGATGAAACCCGGGCCGAACCCAAACTTCGCGAGCATCGCCCAGAGATATGGCCATTCGAGCGTATCAAACGCCATGGTGGCGTCCAAGGACGCCAAGATGGCTGGCTCCCGCACAAATGGGACACGCGCAAGCACGCCGTGCAAGCGCCGTAGATTAAGCGCCGTGTTGCGGTGTGGGATAAAGCCCGATTGGTCTTGGTGGACCAAATCGCCCACCACGCCAACCAACCGGTTAGCCAACACCTTGGCGAGGATTTTGGGCTCCGCGTTCAAAAGCGAAATCGGCCGATAGGATGTGACCCGTTCACGGGGCTTCCCCTCCTTGTGGATTACCACAATTGTGGCCAGACGCTGGTCCGGCGGGAGGGAGCCCTGCGAGTGGGCCGCGAGGAACATCGCACGCAGGTGGGGTGCCAGCACATCCGGGCGTAGCTTATATAGCTCAATGGGAATGCCATTGGGGCCCATGGCCTTGCCGGATGAAATCGAGCGAATAGCCGAGGCAATTTCGTCCGAGGTGGGAGGGACGTCCAGCGAATCTCTGTCTTCCGCCGTAAGGGAGGGGAGTGCAATATCCCGAAGCAGGGCACGGGAGTCCGCCTCCGAACAGGGAGAAACAGGGGAGTAAACTCCGCGGAAATAATCCGCGAAACAGGAGACAATGGCGTCCGGCTCCGTGGCACACGCACCATCCACACTCTCAATCAAAGGCACCACTCGGCTCGCTCTCTCTCTCTTATCCAACCACGCAATCAATTTACCGGCCTTATCACCCACATCATACAAGCGCCCCTGCTGCTCTCTACCAAGGCCCCTGGCCGCCTCCGTGACGAGGGCCCGGTAGGCCGCCTGCTTTAACTGCAGAACATGTAACTTGGCGTCTGTTACCCCGTTCCCCAGGTCACCCTCCAATTCCGCAATCTCGGCCTCCACCCGGGTCACCTCCTCCCGCTCGCGCCGCCGGGCATTGGCAATAAAGGAGAGGGCCTCCCCTCTAAGAACCACTTTGAAAGCCTCCCATAGGGAGATGGCAGATGGGACCGACCCCACATTCTCCTCAAAATAGCGCTGCAAGGATGTGATCAAGTCGGCACGAATGGTGGGGTCGCGCAGATACCAGGCGTTAATCGGGGCCACCCTGCCATCCCCCCTCGGGAAGACATCGAAATGCAACAACAACGGGGAGTGGTCTGAAATACCCCGTGCCAGATGGCGCACCTCTCCCACCCTCCCCGCATGGGCCGCTGGGACAAGGATGTAATCAAGCCGCGAAAGACTGCCATGGGCCCCCGAGTGGAAGGTGTATTGTTGCAATACGGGATGCTTTAGGCGCCAACAATCCACCAGGCCCAGTGTGTCTAAAAGGCCAGGCAGCCACGCCTGTGCCCGGGGGAGGTCCCTAGGGGGATGGCGATCCATAGCGCCGGAAACAACCGCATTAAAGTCCCCTCCCACCACCAAGAGGCCACTCGGAAGTTCCAGAAGGAGGCGCCCCAGGTCCGCAAATGTAGTGGCCTGTAGCCCAGGCGGGACGTACACCGACACAAAACTGAACACTCTACCCTCCATACGTCCCGCCAGAGCAGTGTAACGTCCCCTCTCATCGTGGTGCACCTCATCAATCTCCAGCGGGAGCGAGTTCCTAACCATAATACCCACCCCCCGCGAGCCCGAGGTGAAGCCAGAGTGGGCCGCCAAACGATATCCCCTCCGATTCATTGCATGAAAGGTGTTACCTATAAGGTGCGTCTCTTGCAGAAAGACAACATCTGGGGAAATACGTTTTAAATACTGCAGGACCACACCACGCTTAATCCTATCCCCCAGGCCGTTAACATTCCATGACAACACAGTCAAGTCCCTACCCCCCATCATACGTCGAAACAATCGGTCGTCCCCCACCGAGCAGTCTAAAGACAACAAAACAGCTGCAGGATTGCCTTGCGGTACGAACAAACAACACACCCCCCCCACCCCCCGGTCCCAACAAAACTCCCCCCTCCCTGCACCCCTGCATGAGCCCAGACAGCCCCCCCAAAGTGCAGTGTGCCTGTCGCCCCATAGCTAAATACTAACTAGTCCCCCAGAGGAGGAGGGAAGCCCCCAGCAGACCCCACATGACCTCCATGGGAGGGGAACCTACAGAAGCAGTATGTGGTGAAGGAACAATGTCCCGAGCAAGGCAATACAGTCATCCCTCAATTCTGATCCAGCGGGCCCTCCTCGCCAGCCGCGCTCCCCCCACCCCCCCGGCCCCGATCCCCAGGCAAGGTGTCCAACCAGTCCCCAGCCGCCTCGGGCCGGTCGAAGAAGTGCGTGCGACCATCCACCTCCACCCGCAGCTTAGCCGGGAAGAGCATTGAGTACTTAAGATTTAGGTCCCTTAAACGACGTTTGATGCCAATAAAGCTCTGCCGCTGCTTCTGGACCGCCGGGGTAAAGTCTGGGTAGAAGTTTACGTCCATGTTGTCCAACCTGACCGGTCCCTGTTGCCTGGAGGTCTGGAGGATGGCATCTCGGTCCCGAAAATTAAAGATTCGGGCAATAAGGGGCCGTGGCGGGGCACCGGTCTTAGGGCGGCCCCCGGGGACCCGGTGGGCACGTTCCACCGCAAAAAACTTACTCAGCCCCCGGGGCTGGAGATGGGTCAGGATCAAGTCTTCCACGAAGAGATCCGCCGCCTCCGCCTCACGTCCCTCCGGCACACCAATAATGCGGATATTATTCCTCCGGGCGCGACCCTCGGAATCCTCCAGTCGCCGGTCCATCAGGGCGCTCGCCTGGCCAAGCCGGCGCACCTCCTTCTGGAGGGCCACCACGTCAGTCGTGAGGCTCGTTGTGGTGTGGGTCAGGGAGTCGACTCGGTCGTTCGTTTTTGACAAGTCCGCCCTCACAAGGCCCACATCCACCAGGACCGAGTCAATTTTCTGCGACAAGGTGTCAAAACGCTGGTCCACTGAGGCCTTCAGTTCAGCGATGGCGCCCATGACGTCCCGGAGGGTTAGATCCACTGGATGGGCGGGTGCCTCCGTCGGGCCCACCGGGGATGACCGCGTTGTCTCCGGAGAACCCTTTTGGAGCGTGTAGCGGTCCATACTATTGGCCTGGTGCGCCGTGCCACGGCGGGTCGTCTTCACCTTCGCCCGGTCGCCATCTTGTTTGGTGGCCATGCTGGCCCTTCCACCGTCGTGCCAAGATCTCCAAACGGGCCGTCACACCAGATCACGGGTGTCAAGGGGGCGACCACAGAGCCGCGGGTCGACCCACCGCCGTCGGGTCAGCTGGGCACCTGGACAAGGCCACACCACCGCACCCCGCTCCGCAGCCCGACCTCGCCAGAGAGCAAGGAGGGCGCAAAAGCGAAAGTGAAAGTGCGGGGTACGCGAGTCGCCCAGCCCCGCTCGCCGCTGTTATTCACCTTGTCCCCGGATCGCGCCACTACTCCAATCCGGGGGGCCGGCGAGGAGAAGGCCGCAACCTTCAGTCGATGTTCCCACCGGTATTCGGGGTCCGATTCGAGCCCAAAAAACGGGTAGTGCCTCAGCTCGGGTTCCCCGACACAGTCCCCTTAACAAGGACAGGATATTTCCAGGATTTATTCAGGAGGTCGCGGAGGTCCTCGGGAGCCTCGCACCTACGCGGCCATCTTGGTTGCGCGCTAGGCTCCTGCCGAAAAATAGCTTCTTAAAATGATTCATGTCATGTCTCCCGCTCATTTGCCATCACATAGCTAATCTTATGCTGAATTATCCATATCCTGTAAAGAGTTAGCTGACTTCTTTATGTCTAAAATCACCAGGTTTAGAGATAATATTGCTAAAGAATGTTCTCATGTTGTGGCTCAACCAAACAAATCTCTCCCAGTTCTGTGGACAGTGTATCAACTGTTAGATCCGCCAGCCTTACTCCAATTGTTGAATCAATGGAAGTCTGGGTTTCCGCTTGATCTGATTTCTCTCTACTTCCACGCTATACTCAAAGATATTCTGCTGCATCTTCTACTTGTTGTCTTGGACACACAGTTACCTTCTGGTCTTTTTGTTTTGTTATTTAAGAGTGACATTATTATCTCACTTTTTAGGAAACATATAGTGGGACAGTCCAACATTGCTAACTATAATCCTATTAGAATTTTTCCAGCAGTTGTTCAAATATTTGAGTCTTTTGTGGCATAATCTTCTGTTCATTTCTAGAACGTAATGAGGTGCTGGACTACAACCAAACGGGCTATTCACCTGACAGAGGCACTGAAACAGTCACCATAGCTGTACTAGATGACATCTGCAAGACAGTTGCAGTGCCTTGTGATCTGTAACAGCGTTTGACACTATCAACCATACTTTTCTTTTAAATAGATTGCTAAGGATTTGACTACACAGAAGATGGTGCACGGCTCTTTTCGTTCTTGAGTCTGTAAGAACACTTTGTAGCAGCCCTTCGACTTAGCCCTCTCACCATACTTATTCAGTATCTGTTTTAGTCCTTTTCACCTTTTATACTCGCAGATAGACTACAACTGTACATGTAAGATGATAATCCTCAACTATGCTTTAGAGGCCAATCCAGAGATAACATTCTCTGTAGAATCAGAAGTCAGAAAACAAATAGGGCTACATTGGTTTAAATCAATGAAAATATTGAGATCCTGTTCACTGGTGAAGGAAGTAACCCGATTAGGGCCACTTGGGTCACTCACGACCACCTCTCGGCCTTCCATACAAATGAAGAGTCGGTCAGACAGTAGAGAATACAAACCAAAGTTATTTATTAGTATGTACTCAAGGGGAGTCTGGTCTGACCAGCCTCCTTAGATTGCTGCAGAGGGACTGACTTTAGACAACATGGTAGAACATAAAGTACATTTCCAATACCCCTGAAGACACACCCAGACAGGAATTTTCCAGTCTGTGAGCTGATGAAAAAGGAGGTACAGAAGGATGAGCTACGATCCTGGGACCGGGCAAACATTATCTGAAAAACTCAAGGTTACCCTCCCTGCCCACACCACTCTGAGCTGTGGGAGCAGGACTATAGAGACGGAAAGGTATGCAATAATATAAACAGTTTATTCTTTAGCACAACAAACTCAGCCTTGAAGAAATAGATGTACAGAGAGCACATTGGTAGCTGCTTTTCGATGGGCAAACACGAGATGACAGACGTTAGTTTCGATCATTACTCAAAATGTCAGCTAATACAAAATGGTGCTGCAAATGCTAACTTAAACCGCACAATACTAGGAGTCGACCAGACACATTTTCAGTCAAACAGACCCTTCTTTTAGCATTTGCTAACAATTTTGTCTAGTGTTAGGAAACAAATAACGTCTTGCAAAGCAGGAACACTACTATTACATGTTAATACACACATTATCAATGTTCAAAAATACCTTCATCTTTTGGCATTAGGTCTTGGACAGCCTGCATCATCATAGCCGTAGGCTTAGTATCATGTACTGGGGTCTTCGGTGTGGGTGTCAATTTTCCAACTTGGTGAGCACAGCAAGCAGAAAGGCAATGTACGCATAGGCAACATGTAAAAATTATACTCTCAATTGCTACCAGAAAGATAAGGATTTTCCAGCCCCAGGATGTTATTAGACCCCAGAACCAACCAGAAAGAGTCCAAGTACCATTCTCTTGGTGGATGTCAGATGCAAGCCTATGCAACTTCTGTATAGTGGCATATACATTAGGGGCGCCTGGTATGTACACGCAACAACTGCTGCCAATGATGCGACAGGCCCCTCCCCGGTCAGAGAGGATGACTTCTAACCCCATCTGGTTCTGTAGAGCAACAGGCCTCGTAGCCTGGAGCTCAGCTGTAATATTGGTCAAAATTCCTGCTGTGGTATTAATGAAACCCTCCTACAATTCTTGTGAGCCGACGAATATTAAGGCTGTTGGACATAGTGCCACAAAAGGGTATGATACCCTTCATAGCTTCTGTGAACTGCTGCATAGTGGTGCCTGTCTGATCTAGGACTTCTGTATTAATGACCCTTCTAATTCGGAACAGATGGGCACTCCTACGCTGTAATCGATGATCCTTATGATAACTGGGCAGTGCTATGTACACCCGGCGAAGGAGGAAAGAGAGGTAACATACACCGGACCATCCCCTAGAAAGCCAAAAATAAGCTTGAGATCCACAAACAAAGTAAATATTATGCGGAGGGAGCAAAGGCGGGCTACTACTCGTGCTCAACGTATATGTATAGTTGCAATTACTCTCACCCACTTTCACCTTCCCAAGGCCTCGAACACAAAAACCAACTGTTGTGTTGACTACTGACACCGGTATTGCCTCATCCTGAGTAATATTGCGCATTTGAAAGGAGCGAAGGTATTCAGTGACGTTGAACCCCTGAAAATACAACATTTCATTTTGAAGCCTTGTTACATTTTTCTCTCTCTCATATACCTTCATGCAAGCTGTCGGAGACCATGTATCTGGGGTCCCTTGTTCTCCCGGGGTAAACGCTTGGTGGACACATATATATTCTAACACTGTGTGACAATCAGCAGATGTGATATTCATAGTACAAGAAGGTTAAGGAATGTATACCATAGTAAACAATTCAAACCATCCCTCACAGCTCCCCAGATATGACAAACTATCACTCTTATGTGTAACTGAAGGGAGCAGTCCACATATCCAACAATTTGTAATGTTAGACGTATCATGGGCTTGGTGGAATGTTTGTAAAAACACATTATCTACTTATGACATTCTGTGTTCACCTTTATGAGGGGCCAAAGTAACAAACATGTGTTCAGGGGTAACAGGCGTTGTACCAATCTGAGAGTGCATGGTATATTTATCCTGAAGGAACCATACTATTCCAAGCACTGCTATCAGGGAAATCAGAACAATCCCCATGAAAACTATTTTACTCTTTGTGGACCAACTGGACCAACGAGACTCATCCCGCCCAAAACGAGGTGCTGCAAAAGGCCGTCCCTCCTCAATAATGGGGCAACGATACGGATACATTATAACCAGAGGAAAGAAAATGCAATGGAGCCGGTGACAAGAAAACAAGAAGGGGCAAATGTTCTCAGTGTCCTTCTGAGCCTCACTGATAGACTATTGTTCATCAACGTTGGTGCTGTTGAGCACCGGCGGTGGAGCCAGGCGATCCCAGCTCTTCTGAAGAAATCCCACGTTGTTCAAGATAATGTACCCCCCTTCCAGGGGAGCATGTTCTATTTATCCTGTCCATTGTCTGAAAAATACACCAATTTTGCGTCTCCCTATTCTACTGCAGCCTAACTTATCGAGTCAGTCCTTGCTGTTTGGTGCACTGTTCCTCCGTGGGGCGCAGATTGTACCTAGCTACTCCAGGCAGAGAAGGGTCAGCAAAAAGGAGCTCAGACACAGTGCGGGCAGTGGGCTGGGACTCAAGCACAGATGGGCCAGCAGATCGGGGCTGCTGAATGGCTTGGGCCTCAGGGGGCACTGCTGCATTCAACACTGCATCATTCTCATCCGCTGTTTGGGTCCACGTTAGCTGGGCATCCGAGAAGGGGACAAAACGGGGCACCTATTCCCCCTCCAAGTCTATGATGGCATCAAGAACCCATTGATCGTAAGGCAGGGGCAAAGGCACTCGGCGGCAGTGATTGGTATGAATCCAGTTCTTTCGCCCAGCGACCTTCACAGCGGTGCGAGTGGCAAGGAGCACCTGATTGGCCCCCTTCCACTGCAGCTCCAAACTTCCTTTCTTCTGGAAATGCCTCACCAAGATAAAGTCACCGGACTGAATATCATGTCCTGGCCCCTCAGGTGCTGGCAGAAGGGTGTCTTGGACCTGAGGGAAGAATAAGGGAGTCCAATTGGGCTTTCAATGCTTGGCTGTATATAATAGGGCTCTCAGTATAGCCTTGAGGAGCTCGACAGAATCTAAAGCTTCTGCCAGCTAGGGTAAAACCAAACAAATGTCTGCTGTCGGGATGGATCGGGATACTAAAGAATGCATTTTTCAAATCAATGATAGAGAAGAATTTAGCAGAGGAAGGAATCATTGTCAGGAGGACAGTAATGTCGGGGACCACCAGGAACTAAGGGACCACTATTTCATTAACTACGCGCAGATCAATCACAAAACAATGAACATCTGGGTGATCATCGGGGGAGACTGAAGATGCTTTTTTCAGTATGGGAAGAATAGGGCTATTACACACATTTGCCGTTGTCTCTTCAACCACACCCGTCTCAATCAAGTCCTGTATAATCTGCAACAAAGTTCACTCCCATGCCTGTTGAATGTTGTACTGGGGAAAACGAGGCAAAACTGCATTGTCTTGAACTTTAATGGAAACCGGGGGAGTTTGCAATAGTCCTACATCCGTGTCCCCTGTTGCCAACAAAGTGGGCGGCACATCCTTAAACTCAGCAGGAAGGGACACATCTTTGGACAGGCACTGTTTAGAGCTGACCACATTCAGACCCATTGTCATGTAAATACCTTCCGGAGAGCAATAAATGGTCGCATGCAACTTTTTCAATAAATCTAGGCCAATTACATTTTCTCCACAGTATGACATCAACAAGAAAGTCGAATCCACAGTAAAAGGACCTATAGTCAATGTAAGAGGCTTGGAAATGGGGCTTACAACTGGTACACCAGAAAATCCTACCGAAACATTATTATGGCCAGACAGAGCTGCCCCAGGGACCAGTGACCGAGAAACATAGCTAGTCATTGCACCTGTAGCCTACAAGAATTCCTTTGCTGAGCTATGCAAATCTGCAATAACATAAGGTCCGCGCTGATCTACAGGTATCTGTACTTGTCCCTCTCTCTGTCCCTGGCTGTCCTAGCTGTGAGACATTTTTGTCACTTCATCAAAATCATAGTCACCGTGGTAATACTGGCCACCCCTTTTTTCAGCAAAATAATTACTATCTGAACGATCCGGTGATGTGGCAGCATGCTGGGCTCTGTCCTGTCCACCAGCTCCACAACCCCATCCACTAGAGCCTTGTCCTCTAGGGGCCGCGACCTTCTGCAACAACAAGGGACACTGGCTACGCCAGTGTTCCTCCTCTTTACAATACGCACACTGATTTGGCCTTACGGACGTAGTATTCCGGCTGGTCCAAGGTAGCTGGCGGGCAGTACCACCTCATCCTCTAACATTTCCCCACTAAGCCACCTGCAACAACACTTTTGTCTTCAATTCTTTGTGTTTTTTCTCCACCTTCTCCTCATTTTCCCTGTGCTCATAATACTGTGCCATACTCAATATGACAGAAGGGGAGGATGTCGTCCAAGTGCTCTCCGAAGCCTGCAAGTGAGCCGCAATTTCGTAACAAATCTGTTAATGAACAATCGAACACCCCCCACCACCGGCAAGTCCTGTCCGCTAAAGTCCAAAAGCACACCCTCAAACCCCTCCACCGACAAGTCCTGTCCGCTAAAGTCCAAAAGCACACCCTCAAACCGAGTGGAAAAAGTCAGACACACTTTCATCTTTCTTCTGGTGACATACTGTTAACTTGTCCCAATCTACTCTTCTTGGTGGAATAAGAGAATGCATATAAGAGATAATTCGGCCAGGCAAAGCTAGTATCTCGGCCCTGGGCTTCTCACCAGACTTCCTCTCCAGATCCCATGCTTTAATCTGATTCCGGGTACCACCCTATTCCGCACCTTGGTCCTGTGTCTGTACCTGCCAACAAATATCAACGGGCACCAGTAAACCAAAGAACATTTCAGTATCCGCAAGCGTCATCACCGTCAATGAAGCGGCCTCCGTCAATTCCTTA
Organism: Triturus cristatus; assembly: GCF_964204655.1. Classification (NCBI taxonomy): domain Eukaryota; kingdom Metazoa; phylum Chordata; class Amphibia; order Caudata; family Salamandridae; genus Triturus; species Triturus cristatus. The sequence continues at coordinate 311,349,830 of NC_140593.1, read as the reverse complement.
TAATACGCAGTAGGATTTTTCCTAGGGTCGGGTAACTGATTCTTAAGGAACAACACCTCACTCTACTTCCATGGAGTATAAACCCATTGCTCTTGGAACAAAGCCTCTGCCCTTGGTCTGATAACGACATCATGCTGGTCTCGTGCTCTAAAATTTTTGGGTGATATGTGGGGCGATACCATCTTCAGGCTCTTATCAAGCAGTCTACTACGGTAGGCAACCATCGTCGCAACATTACCAAACACCTCACCAGGTGCCATGTCAGCTACATAGATATGATCCTTAATATTATAGATAATCTGTGGCGCTGCCTCATTAAAACCCTGCTCCCATAGCCCAATCAAAGTAGGCAACATGTGCTTAAGGGCATGCTGCTGAACAAAATGCTCGTTGTCTTTCATCACCTGCCACACATCCTCCACACTGTAAATGGTGTTAAGACTCCACTGAGCTGCCTGATTAGCCACCACCTTTTTCTTGGCCTCCCCCACATCAGATCGTATCAGCGTCCGTCCTAATCGGTACTTGAGTTTCGTCCAGTCCTTATCCTCATGGCCACGTACTGGCACGTCAATATTTTGTGACACCGGGGAATAGGGTAAAACAAGAGGGGTGAGAACAGAGTTGCCAGGCAATAATATCGCTACTGGCTCTGTTGTAGTCATAAGAGCTGGCGAGAGGGATGCCGAAGCAGTAGGTGTTGCCAGAACGCCAACAGATGTAGTTGCCACAGACGGCGAAGGCAAAGAAAGGACAGGAGGTGCTGTGTCCAAAGCAGATGAAACAGCAATAGCAGAGGCAACAGAAACAGAAGCATCGGGTGACTGAGGAGGTAGGAGGGAGTACAGGGTATACCCTCTGCGGGGTATACGGAGGCGGGGGTTGAGCATCCAACAATTCCTCCACAAATTGATCATTATCTCGAGCAACATAAGACTTTTCACATTGCAATTGAAATGTTCTATTGGCACCTTCTATTCCCTTCTCTATTTTCTCCCTATCATATGCTACAGCTTTCTGAGTCACTGTCTGCATCCTTCCCTCCTTCTCTGCCTTCATTCGTCTGTTTAGCCTCCTTCTGCCATGTTCTAAAGGAATCAAACATCGAACGCCTACTTCTTTTTACAATTTATCCTGCGCTGCAACTCTGCATTGTCCGTCGTATAGCTGTGCCAAAATGTACTTAACATAATAGGGCCAAGGCCATGCTTGACATACATCTCAAAGTTGGGAGTGCCTTCTGGAGGTGCAGGCTGATTTTCTTCAAAATGAGCATCAGTGGAACAACGATGACAACCCACACAACACAGCTTGCTAAAACAGGGCATATTCTGCAAGGAAACTAGCTCACCATGTATGCCAAGCAGATATTTGCAAATATCTTACCATAGTTGGTCCTCAGACCCCACCAAACACAAACCAAAATGGCGCCGTAGCCACCACAAAAAAAAGCAAACTCTCCTGGTGCACACAAGTCGAACCACTTTATTCTCCACTGACGACTCTTCAGACCAAACGGTGAGATCCAAGGGTTTCGCCGTTCAGGACCCCAGCCGGGATGACCACTGGCTGAGGCACCACCCGGTCAGACTGATGGGGCAGCTGCAAGTACCAGACTCTCTTGTGCAGGGATCCCCGGTCCGCCCGTCCGACCCTATGTGGCCCAACCCCCTCACCTGTCCGTGGGCAAGGAAGGGTCACTCACCCGATGGAGTCCCTGTTCGGGCGCCAACTGAAGGAAGTGACCCAATTAGTGCCATCCGGGTTACTCGCAACCACTTCTCAGCCTTCCATACAAATGGAGTCAGTCAGAGAGTAGAGAATACAAACCAAAGTTATTTATTAGTATGCACTCGAGCGCAGTCCGGTCTGACCACCCTCCTTAGATTGCTGCAGAGGGACTGACTTTAGACAACATGGTAGAGCATAAAGTACATTTCCAATACCCCTGAAGACACGCCCAGACAGGTATTTTCCAGCCTGAGAGCTGATGAACAAAAGAGGTACAGAAGGATGAACTACGATCCTGCTCTGGTTGTATTGGTCAACACTTCCTGTACCTTCTATACGAGGAAAACTCACTTAGTTTGCACATATCTATCTGAGGTTGGCCTCAGTTCTGTAAGACCACCTCACTTTCGAAATCTCTTCACGGACTGCCTATACAAGGCGAAATTGAATTCAAGGTTACCTGCATCATTCATCACTCTATTTGGGGTGTGTAATCAAATCCATTTCATTCCACATGACGCAGGACTCTCATTCCACTGCACTCTACACTTCGAACCAGCTTCTTTACACATAACACAATTTGAAAGGATTGAGATGAAGATCAAAATTTCTCAGTGCCGGTTCCTACACTCTAGAATTCTTTGCCACTGAAACAGAAACATTTTTCATCCTCTATTTGTTTCAATAAAGAATTGAAATCCGGGTTGTTCACTCCATAATTTTCTTAACAATTCATTGTCTCTCTGGCTTTTCTTCTGTTCCTGTCACCGCACCAAGAGCCCCACTGGGTAGTAGTGTGCGTCTATACATTTTCGATAATCGAATGTATGATTACATACCATAATGGCACACATTGTTGGATCATCTAGGATTTATTATTTGGTTTAATCAATTGGAACCTTCCAGAGCATAGTAGACTGGTGAGAGATAGCATGCGTATTGTGGAAATTGCTACTTTTCAGTGTGTAGGTGCCGCTTGATCATTGCTAGCATGTTATTTCCATGCTGGCCTTTACAAGTAGTTTGGTGTTCCCACTTCACCTGTTGTAAGACCATCAGCAGAGGATGCTAGATAGTGCTAATACCTTGGCAGTCTATTCAGTAGCGGGCTGATTATGTGGCATCTGTGGTGGAAGTTCTGCTTACCTGGCAATGTATAACAACGCCTATCTGTCACTGACTGAGACCCTGAATTCTAAGCTGTAACTAAAAATAACAGGGTGTCTGACAAGTGATTTCCTGTTTGTTCTTCACCATAAGAAGATGGGCCAATAAGAGTGTTGGTGTTATTAGAGGTGCAGGATTAGAATTTTCGGCACAAAATTAAGTCCTTGCAAGAGCATCAGCGATCAAAGAGCTAAACTTGTGCCTGTTTCCAGGGAGCAATCGGACCAAATTTGTTGTTTTAAATTTTTCCCAACAGCAAGACAGTGATCAGAATTGTACTGGATCCCTACTGGTTTAGCAGTATATGGGGATTGCGAGTCTCTACTGGGCCTCCTGTTCTTTATCTTTCAAACATTCATTGCAGAAACCCGCACCACTTCATCAAAGTGGAGTGCTGAAGAGGCAATTTACTGCCCACTCTTCAGCAGTTAGCTGAGGAAGGAATAGGTGAGGGTACACTTAGTCCTAAGCCCCTAAGGCGGCTTAAGAAGAGGATGATGGTTGGAGCAAAGGAAATCTTAGAACTGCAAAATCACTGTGCCTCCAAGGACATAGAGGCTTGACCTTGAGGGGTCTAAGGCTGCTAAACCTGCTACTCCTTTGACAATATGTCAGTGCATTTAGTTCCGTACTCTTACTTTTTCCCATTTTACTTAAGCTATTTAACTTGGACCACCCTTTATTTATATAGGACATTGTAATCATTGAAGTTCAACAGTGTAAACATTTAATTTCTGTCTTCCTGCAAATGTGCAAGCACTGGCTTACTTTAGGCTACCTTTTATGACATTTCTGTTGATGCTGTTGCCCCCTCTGTGTCCTAAATCTGCTTCTTCCCATACAGCGGACTAATTTTATTAGGTATGCGTTAAGAAATATGAATTTTCTTTTGCTTTCTCTACTCAAACAGGCCAGCAGCAGAAAGTGTTAAATAATTCTCGAGGCTTAGACAATCTTTTTTTAGTTTTTAAAGATCTCGCGTTTTTTAATACTAGAATGAAGACGTGCTGTATGGTCGCATTACACACAAAATCTATTTATAGTTTGATATTGATGTCCTATGCCCTTGTGTGATTTGGCTTTTTATTTTAAATGTGATCATTTGACCACAAAACGTGTGATGGTAATTATCTGTATTCGCACCTATTGCGATCTATGGGGCACATGCATCAAGCTTTTTACCGGTTGTAAACGGGACGATTCACACAATCGCCCCGTTTCCGACAGGTAAAAAAGTCATTTCTGATGCATCAAACCTAAATGCATTCACAAAATAGGTAATTGCAAAAATTGCGATGACCTATTATGTGAATGCATTTAGGGAATCGCAATTTGTGATTCTCTAAATGCAATGCATTAAGCATTTTTAAAAAGCGACTTTGCATTAAGGATTCGCAAAGTACCATCAACTTCAAGTCGATGGTAATTTGAAAATCCTTAGAAGAATGCACAAAATTGCATTTTCTAAACTGCCATGTGGCGCACACACATGCCCACACTTACCTTTTTGGGGGGTGCATCAGGGGGGCCCTAGGCACCCTTGCAATTGCATTCGCAATTTGCGATTACCTATTTGATAATCGCAAATTTCAAATGCTTTCCCATTCATTCCTATGGGCCTCGCAATTTGCAATTCTCTATTAAGGAATTGCGACTCCTAAATAGCGATTCCTTAAAAATCACTATTAAGGAATCGCAATTCCTTATCTTGATGCATGTGCCCCTATGTCATTTGATTATTATTTTCTTCTAATATATTGGCTCATTGCTACGCAGTATTTACTGCCCTTACGTGCTGCAAAAGCAATTATTTCAAAGTAATGGATGCTGGGCTGAAGACAGAACATTGTTATTTGATGGTGTTCTTGCCACACAGATATAGCTTTTTATTTTAACTGTGATCATTTGACCACGGAACTTGTGATGATAATGATCTGTATTTGCATCTGCTGTGATCTTTGTCATTTAATCAGTATTTTCTTTATTATAGGATGCCTTTGCTCAGATTATTCGAAATGAAGGTGTCAAGGCCCTGTGGGCTGGACTTCCCCCAACCCTGTAAGTCAGGATCCAAGGTTTCCCTGTACAATATTTCACATTCTTTTTCCATTCAACAGTAAGACATTTCTAATGGTTTGCCTCAGTTTCAGAACTGGTGTTCTAGAGAATGAGTGCTGTTTCTGAGCTGGAAGTATCTGGTAGAGGTCCTCTTGTTTTTTAAGATTAAATTCTGTATGTGTGATTTGTGATGCTAACTTTAAAATCTTTAAACAACTGTAATGTTTCCGCTCCGAATAAAACTTGCCTTCAAGGATATTTGCCCCAGAAGTTTGGATTGCTACTCAAGATGATTTTTTTTATTTTTTAAGTCTCGCCTACACCCTGCTGTATCAATCTGACTTCTCAAGTTATCAATACAGTACAACATATCTACACATACAGGCATAGGACTTGTGGACATTTCTCCGCGGGTCTCACACTGAGGCATTCCTTATGCCAGTGTTTGCCCCACAGCAATTTCTCTGTCTCTTTTATCTGTACTACTTCCCTCCCTTATTTTCCTATGTACTTTTCATGTCTGGCAGCAGCCTTGACCCTTTAATTTTGGTAAAATTATGTATGCAGTAAACTTATAGGGGCTTTAAATTAGCCCTCATCATGAATTAGTCTGTTTTTTTCTTACTCCCAAGTATGAGCCACTGGGTCAGCCAACTTCCACCAATGGCTTATTTCACATGAGTGCTGGCATTTTGTCCTTTCTCAAGAAGTTAAACAAAATTCCCTTTGGAACTATTCAATGTATTCCTTCTAGAACTAATAGCATATTTACCCTTATGTCAAGCATACAGTTACATACCAAAACCAATCATATAAAAAATGGAACCACTCTACTCAAGGTGTGAAAGTACTTATGCACAGGTTTTAAAATAAAAAAAATATAGAAATTACATCAAGATATAAAAATACATTAAAAATACAATATACATAATGTGGAGTCAATTCAGGGACCTCAATAAGAAAAGATTAAAAACACTCCTAGCAAGCTCAATAGATACAAAATACATAGATAAACAAACCCCCTGGAAAGGAAACTACATGAGACGTTACATTTTGCCTTTAGATCGTCAATTTGAACAGTATTTTGACAGAACCTAGCAGGGTAGGGCCTTCCCTGTCTAAATGGCCACTGTTACACCACAGATTTGACAAGAATCACTTCGTCAACGTGTTTCGGTGGTCGTAGATGAATAAGGCCACCTTCTTCAGGACTAACAATTTTGTCCCTTATCCACACATTAATTGTTCAACCGGTGCCTTTGCACTCAGTTTGGTATGGCTCCCACGAATGTGTGGAGAAGATTTACAATTTTATTGTAGGTCACTTTAATATGTTTTTATGTCGTCTATGAACCAACACCTGTTTCTTCGGTGGTTCAGACTTTGGTCGAGACATGTTCCGGTTTTTGCTAACACAAAGAATGGGTATTCGCCTACAATTTTACTTCATTTGAAGGAGGTTTTCGACCAGAGTTTGAACCACCGAAGAAACAGGTGTTGGTTCATAGACGACATAAAAACATATTAAAGTGACCTACAATAAAATTGTAAATCTTCTCCACACATTCGTGGGAGCCATACCAAACTGAGTGCAAAGGCACCGGTTGAACAATTAATGTGTGGATAAGGGACAAAATTGTTAGTCCTGAAGAAGGTGGCCTTATTCATCTACGACCACCGAAACACGTTGACGAAGTGATTCTTGTCAAATCTGTGGTGTAACAGTGGCCATTTAGACAGGGAAGGCCCTACCCTGCTAGATTCTATCAAAATACTGTTCAAATTGACGATCTAAAGGCAAGATTTATTGTCTCATGTAGTTTCCTTTCCAGGGGGTTTGCTTATCTATGTATTTTTTATCTATTGAGCTTGCTAGGAGCGTTTTTAATCTTTTTTTATTAAGGTCCCTTAACTGACCACATATTGTGTATATTGTATTTTTATACCTTGATGTCATTTCTATATTGTTTTATGTTGAAACCTGTGTATAAGTACTTTCACACCTTGAGTAGAGTATTTCCATTTTTTATATTTTAATTTTATATGATTGGTTTTGGTACGTAACTGTATGCTTGACATAAGGGTAAATGTGCTATTAGTTCTAGAAGGAACACATTGAATAGTTTCAAAGGGAATTTTGTTTTATAACTATTTAGTTTATCAGGTGCTCTGTCCCTTTGGACTCATAGAGCCCCTCTCCTTGGTTTCAAGGCTTTCTCAAGGAGCACAACCACATACATAGTTTTTTCCTTAAGTGCTAAGGACTGTGGCGCCATTGTGTTTTTTGCCACCCCAGAAATATTTTTGCTATAAGGCAATGTTTTCTTTTAGATAGACTAGGGCTCTGCAGCTTTGTCAACAATAATTTTTTTGCAAAAACCATGACAAAATAAGCATTGACAAAGCCAAAAGGCTGGCAGTCCACGACAGACCTGTTAGTTTTGCCAAAGCCTATTTTTTTGTTGTTGTTACCGCTCTCTTGTGTTTTTATTTTTGATGGTTAACTGTGATCCTTTGTTTTCTATTTCTCATACCCCTGCTTCTTACAGGGTGTGCACGCCAATACCCTGCATATTCGTGCCACTGCCCCAGACTTTCTGGCGCCTGCTACTGCTGTCATATGTGTGTAGTCAGTGCCGTGCTGGCAGGGTAGTGTCATGTGCTCTGGTTGACACAACAAGAAGGTCGTATAACCACACATTCAGTACATAGAGCGTGTTTTCAGTCAGACCCCAGCAGCTATAAGCTCTTGGCCTCGTTTTAGGAATTGCCATTGGTTCGGTGGGCTGTCTGTGAAATCTTTAATCCAACGTATGGGTAGCAACATTAGCAAGTAGTGCCTCATGCACATGTTTAAAGCTAAAAAGAGACAGGTTGGTTTGTTGGATCATTGCTAGTCTAAGATCAGGCCAGTCGCAACTAACAATATCATGTATGTATGTACGGTGCTAATGAGGTTGACCCTGCACTTATTCAGCAGCCTCTGGTAGAGCCATGTGGAAAAATCCCATAATTATATGTGGAGACCATGTTCTCCAAGTTTGATAGCTCAAATATCCATTGTGCTTCTAGGAAGATAGTTACATGTGCCGCCCTACATTCCCTGGTGAAAACATATGGGTTAGTCGATAGATGGCGATACACACATGCAACATTACCAGGGTATACATACTACTCGTCTCCCCATCAGCATTCATCTAGGTTGGATATGATATTTGCCATGCAAAAATTGGCCAGGGATAGCTCAACCCGTCTGTTCCCACGCATACTTTCAGATCATAATCTGCTGTGGCTAGGTTTTCTATCTCGGGGATGTTGATGCCTGCAGGCAGGGAGGGCTAAAAAGTGGACGTTTGATCGCTCATTGCTAACTAACAGTGGCTACTGCGAGCATATGCGGGAGACCCTGACTCATTTCTTTCAAGAAAATCAAGGGTCTACTACCCTAGCAGTGGTCTGGAATACCATTAAGGCGGGGGCAGGGGCAGATTAGCCTTCTCTCTCATCGGAACAAGGCTATGCGCTTGTAGGAGGAATTCCTTTGGCAGGAGCTTTGTTCAGCTGGAATATGCACACGCAGAGGCTCTAAAGTTTAGGAGAACAAAGGTAGCCGTGTGGCAGGTTTATCAGAAACATTTAGGTGCCAAAATTTAGATTCAGATGATAGTGTGGAGGGGAAGTAGACATAGCATCCAATGCGTCTAGGTTAAATACCTTTGAAAATAGTGAGGCAATGGGAAAGCATGCTAGCACTAGAAATCGGGGAGCAGGCAAATAAGAATGCTATTGATTCCATACTGGATGTGAATAACATAGTCCAGCAGGGCCCTATAAGGGTTTGAGGGTCTTTAAAGCATACTATGAAACAATGTATGGGGAAACATCTGCAGCATCCCAGGACGATATCATTCACTATGTTGCTCCCACAGTAACAGACCTAGTTTCTGATAGTGATTGGGCTATTCTGGATTCAACTATTATGGGATCAGTGGTTTTGAGAGCAGTTCAACAACTCCAGGCTGGGAAAGCCACTGGGCCAGGTGCCATATCATCAGCGTTTTATAAAACATTTTTGAGCATCCTTCTTAATTCTTTGTTGGCACTGGTTAAGTACATTGAGGAGACCGCGGATGTCCTGAGGTCTTCGGGTGAGACCTTCACAAGAATTTTTTGAAGAAGGGAAAGGATCCGCTGAACTGCTCTTCATACCGGCCAATTTCATTGATAAACTGTAATGCTAAAATCTGCACCAAAATTCTGGCGAATCATATTGCTCTCAGAATTGCAGGTTGGGTGGGCAGTATTCAGCAAGGGTTTGTTCCACACCGAGACACTAGGCTCATACTAACCTGGCGGTTGCTATCTTCGATGTTGCAGGGGCATTAGGTGTGTCCGTTTGTGTGATCTTGCTCGATGCAGAAAAAGCGTTTGATCGGGTATCGTGGCCCTTCTTATGGTCAACAGTGGTAGCAATGTGCGTTGGTTTCCAGATGTTGGGTAGAATTCAGGCTCTGTATCACAACTTGTCAACGCGGGTCATCAGTGGTGGTCTTATCTCTGGGATTTTAAAAATAAAGAGGCGAACACGCCAGGGATGTCCTCTGTCCCCACTATTATTTGCACTGTATCTTGTGCCCTATTAGCTCTATTTAACAAATTGAGGGCAATTAGTTTCTTTTAGGATCAATGCTTCAACATACATCTTAGCTGCATATGCAGACAAACTGGTAGTGTTCACCTCTGATCCATCAGTATCCATAGTAGCAATTGAGAGGGAACTCAGATATTCAGATCACTCCCTGGATATAACATTTTCTTGCTTGGAGTCAGTCTGCCTCAGGCACTCAAGCGTGCGACACTCCCTCTGTCCCTGACACAGCTCCTCTCTGGAGGGTCCACCAGCTTCTTGCAATTCTGCCAAGTTGGACAGGTCTTGCAGGGGTAGAATACCTACCTTAGAGGTCAGATCCTCTCCCTTTGGGTTAGATTCCACCTGCCCCTCTGGAGTTCTTTGGGCTGGCTCACCAGACCATGCGCCCTTTCTCTTGTCACTGGATGCTAGGCCCATTGTTCCAGGGTCCACCCTTTCCCTTCTGTCAGTCTGTGATCAAGTCACAGCACATACCTACTCAGGGCGATCCAGCATCCTTTCATGGACCATTCTCTCTACCACTGACCAGTCAGACGCTTCAAGATCATTTCCCAATAGACAGTCTACTGGGAGTGCAGGAGACACAACAACTTGCTTAGGGCATGTGAGACCTCCCCGTTCCAAACTGACCATTGCCATGGGATGGAGTTTTGTTCTGTTATCTCCATAGATTGCTTGATGAAATACACCAGGTATAATCTGCCCTGGAGAAACAAGTTTCTCTGTGACCACGGTCACACTGGCTACTGTTTCTCTCAGAGCTTCCACTTCTGTCCCATTAATTTTAGGATGCTGCCTAAACCTCTCCATGCTGGGAGGCGAGGCTGCCAGGACTGCAATTTCCACCCCACCTAGGAAAACTAAGTTTGCCTCTGCAAACCCTTACCCCATCTCTTATATACTTCCACACCTACACTGACGGTCCCTATGGACAGCCCACCAGTGTGGGGCTTCTTTATGCAGACAGCATCTCCTCTTTTGTCTCTTGGCTGATTACAGTCAAAACATCTCCCCACCTTTGAGGTATCAAAGAAATGTTCTGCCCTCGCAGGGTTTCCCCCTAGTACAGGTGTTTGTGGGTCTTGTGAGGACCCTTTTGCTTTTTTGTCATCTTTCCCCTGGGATGGACCTGTCCTCCCTTCCTCTGATCAGCCCCTGGTGTTGATTAGAAGATTAGAAACACCCACTCTTCAGTTGTTTCCGCCAGTTCCCTAAGGACTAGACAGCTCGGAGTCCACTAAGTGCTGGCATAACTTTTTTTATATACAGTGAGTCAGGATGTGCTCCTTAAGAAATAAATTGTACAGCCTCTAATAAGTATTCACTCGGTACCTTCAATCTATCCCTCCAGTGCCTTCACTGATGTGTCCACAAAGTCCACCCAGAACCGTGTATTTACCTTCTGGGTGCCCCCGAACCTCATCCTGTACAGCTCTGGGGTGAGACAACATTTCCTGACTAGACATTTCCTCGTGTGGGTAGGATTCTACGTCCGCCCCCTCTAGGGTCAGGAGCATATCTCTCCCAACTACTGGGATCAGCACCACAGGAGTGAACCCCAGTATTGGAGTGGACCCTTCTCATCTTAAGAGCCCTTTCAAATACAGTCGGCCATGTGTCAATGTCATCCCCTCTACATACGGGTGAATTATCCCCTTGTGAACCCTGGGATCAAGCCCACCACTTTGTGGACATCTCCTTTTCTTCTCCGCTGCCACCATTTCCTTTCTCTTCGTCCTTTGCCCACTTCCTCTTAGCTAGGTCCAGCTTCTTCTCTACCACTATTTAAGCAAGTTGAGCTTCCAGCTCTCTCTCTCTCTTTAAGGGACACCTCTAAGTTCTCGTTGTTGGAGCCTCTTCTCTCACCATTGGCTGAGTGTCTGAACCTAGTACTAGAAGCAAGGGACACGTTGTCATTCTCCACCTGGAGGTTGTTGGAGGGGTCGTTCACCCCCTTCCCTTCATTCTCTGGAGCAGAATCTGCCCAGGCCTTAAGGGACCTACCCAACTCTGCCTTTCTGATTCTATGAGCAGCAGGTAGCTCCCTGGCTTTACACTCTCCTCTCACTTCAGCTAATGCGAGGTTAGTTAGATTAGACAGATCCAGCTTTATGGTATCCCTAGTTTTGGGTCAAGAAAAAACTTTGCAAACAGATATAGAACAATTTAGAAAAATCGAAAATTGAATCCAAAACAGTTTAGTCCAAATTTCAAAACTCAGAATTTTTTTCTAAATAAATTTAGAGGATATTTAAAGATCTTAACGTAATTTACTGTATGATGTAAGTCAAACGCAAGTATGTATCCTGACCGCTGAAAACCAAATGTGTTTTATTAGTGGGGTTAAGTCTGCACCTACCACTAGCAATAAGGCCACCAACACAATATCAGGTCCAGACAAGGCCTCAGTGAATTATTCCCTTGCTCAACCGCTGGTAGCTGGCAACGAACAGGCAAGCTTAACTTAGGAGATTGCTGTGTAAAGCATTTGAAAAACACCAATAAATTGAATAAGTAAGAACTAATTCTCAATAAAAATCCAACACCAATTTATAAAAATAGGAATTATTTTTATCTTCACAAAACAACAAAAATCTAATTTAGTGAGCCGGAGCTATGATTTTATGAATAAACACGTTCTAGTGCTTAATAACCCAAAAGCGACATATTGGGACATCTGGTCACGCTTGACCTGGACAAAGTCAAAGTTTGAGGCCGACTGTGATGGAGCTCTTGTCAGATACACTAAGCGGGAAGCTTCAGTCAAAATTTTACCTTTGCACTGAGAAACTATTCTGGAGTATTTTCTCTCGCCGTCGATTGGGAATCTCCAGCAGGTCAGATTCAGAGCGACTTCATCAGCTTGGTTCCGAAGGAAGCCCCCAGTCAACTCTTAGAAGTCTTGAGCTCTGGTGCTTTCAGTGTGACGAACCTAAAATCCAGGCCAGGTCACGGTGCAAGGTAGTCTGTTTGAATCTCGACATCAGGTCAGTCACCTTATGGAGCTTATTCCAAATGTTGTGCCTAACATTTGGAGTCTCTGAGTTGCTCCTTGGAAGTTGGGACTACAATTCCCACAGTGCACCTGGCCAAATCCTTTAAAGTCCAGCTAAAGGTGGTCAGCTGTGTTCTTCTTGCTGAAGATGAGGCAGGCGAGGCTCTTTTAACCTGTTGCTTTCAGGGATTCCATTGCTTCTCTTTTTGAAGCAAGGCAAAGTCCTTAGAGCTGTAGTTCCTTTGTGTGTAGCAGGTGCTGTCATTCGGGGTGCAGTTCTCTTGGTGCAGGCCAGTGTTCCAGCAGGTCAGTCCTCCTCCTTGTAGTTTCAGGCAGCAGATCTGAGTTGCTATGTAGCTGTAACATATTTTTCCTTATGTGCTCGGGCGACAAGTGGGGGGCACCACTGTCCAGTTGGGTGCAAGGTGCCACCGAAAAGCATGGCAGCTTCCTCCATAGTGAGGCATATTTTTGTCCAACAAAGTACTGCACTTTAAAATTCAAAATGGAGAATCTTTCTCTGTGAAGTGAAGTCCTGGCTGAGCCAACATACTGGTGTGGCTCCTTTCCCTTAACACTCCCCCTTCCAGACCCTCTGCAAATTCCACTCATGGTGGTCCCATCTGGCTAGAGGGTAAGGACATGGGGTTGGCCTGGCTTGCATTCTTACCGTCCTGCTCTCTTTGAAGAGTAGTTTGATTACCCAGCCCCCTTCCTGACCAGTTCTCTGCAGGTGCAGATCTCTCCCTACCAGATAACCTCTGTCTCTATTCTGGCCACTTACCTCCTGGATATTGGCTCATGGGAAGGAAAGGTTAATAACTTATTTTCTGCACTAGCTATGGTACATTCAACAGCGGTAAATTGTTGGAGTTATCGTTACCATTGTTTCAAGCCCTTTAAATATTATTTTTGTGCACCCCTATCAGTAGTTATACTTTATTAAAGTATTCCCATGTTAGCCTATGGATCTAAAAGGTTACAATGGGGGAAAAACGAAATTGGTAGTTTTTCCCTCACAAATTTTCTTAGTATGTCATCCAGTTTCAACTTCCAAGATAAACATCTTCACTTAGCCCAGTTTCCATCTCCTGTTGCTTCGAATGAAATAATTTCCAGGAAATTATGCCACATATAGTGCTTTGTTTCTTAATCGGAAAGTCTTTGTGAATGGCAGTCAAACCGTCCACATAAAGAATGGCACCCAGAAAAGGAAACCACCCTTTCGATCTGCTGACCTCCCAACTTGGAGAACAGGGTTTTAATCTCACTAGCTGTTTTTCTTGCCATTCTCCTTCCTTATCAGAACCTGGTTTCTGAAATTCATCCTCAACCCTAGCACACACCTCTTGCTCATGATACTCAAGGTGCAGCCAAAATGCCCTCGGTAAAGAGCTCTTCTGTCCCTTACAGCTAGGACAGCATATTAACATACAGCTACAAGAAAACCAAAAAGACACCCAATCATACGTAATTAGTGGGATGTGCCAGTTTTTGCCTAATCGGTAGCAAATTCCCGCTGATTCTTCAGAAGAAGCCTTCAGAAGAAGACTTAACTTCAACATCCTGAAATAGCTGTCCGCATAAAATATCTTTTGTACAGCGGTACCTCATTTTTGACAAACAGTCTCCAAATCAGCCACACTTCCAGGAGATATCTCTGCAGCTCTCTGGCCCGCCAGTCATGCTAGAAAAAAATACATGAATTGCATTCAGCTGGAAAACTGCTTTCCTCATTGGCATCAAACCGCAGTCCCGCACAGATGACCACCAGTTATTTTTTTAATTCATCTGGAGTGTTAGCTGTATGACACTACCTAGATTTATAAGAGCTGCCCTCTATTGAAAAACAGTAATTTCTCGACTCTATGTAATGTTAGTTGTATTCCTCCAAGTAATGCCCCTCCCATATTTGTCTTACTGAATAGGCATTGCATATTAGCGTTTCTCCTCACTTCATTAGCATTTTCAATTTTATAGTTGTCCAATGATCTCGAAATGTTGAATTGTCACTGACAAATATTTAACTAAGCCTGCCAATAGTTCATTACCTGACCACCCATTCGAGAATATATTAGCATGGACTGCGCTTGATTAGATCACAATTTCTTATGAAAAGGGTTGTGCAGAACCCAGTTTGTTGAAAAGTAAAACCTGTATTTTATTGCATTTTTTATATGTTTTCATGTTGATATCTATAGAATATTGGATCTAGAAATTGACTGAATTGATGCTTAAAACGTCCTTGCTGTGAAGTGCTTGTAAAGACCTTCATCGTGGTTCTACCTCATATTTCCATAGTGAAGACCGCCAGCCTGACAGAACCAGGCAGACAGAAGTCGGGTTTAGGCAACAACATAAATATGAAAATCAATTTCTGAAAAATCCCCGATCTGGAATATAATATAACAAAAACCTCTTAAAATTACTAAAGGGATTTGTATGAATAATTATTTTGATGTTAGGAAAGGGAAAAGTAACCAAAAGGTTTCCTCCTGTACTGCAAACCCAGAGGGAAAAAAGAAGAGTAGATGAGGGAAAAAAAGAAGTTAGCAACAGAAAGAGAAGATCAAAAGTACTGTAAACATGGACGGGTGGGGAAAGTCTGGTAGGAGTCCAGAGAGTAGTAACAGACGTGGGGTGAGGAAATCAAACTGGATTTGTAAAGCACTGCTTATCACCAGTGAGGTTATCCAGGTGCTGGGGGGTTGATGCTGATGGTGTAGTTTAATCAAACAGCCTGGTTTTCAGACCTTTCCTAAATTCCTGCAGGGTGGGCGAGGGGCGTTCCAGGCCTTGGTGGCCAAGTAGGAGAAAAGAGCAGCCACCGCTTCTGTTTTGGCGGGGAGTGTTGGCAATGGAGGTGGAGCACAGTTGTCTGAGGGGTTGGTGGAATTTTAACCAGTGGTTGATTTAGGCGGGTCCTTGGTTGTGCAGAGCCCTATAGTTATGGGTTAGCATCTTGAACAGGCACCTTTTCTGGATGGAAGCCAGTGAAGTGCTCTGATGTGAGGGGTGATGTGGGCTTGCCTCGAGAGGTCAAGGACAAGCCTGACAGGTTAGTTCTGAATGGTCTGGAGTCTGTTTAGCAGCTGTGCGGTGATACTTGGGTAGAGTGTGTTGCCATAGTACAGGCATCTAGTGACAAGGGCTTAGGTGACTGTGCATCTGGTGTCGGTGGGGAGCCACTTGAACATTTTCCGGAGCATGCAGAAAGTGAAGAAGCAGGTTGATGATTCTGCGTATATCTACTTTTTAATGGTGAGTTTGCCGTCTAGTTTGATGCCTACGTTCCTGGTGTGTTCTGTAGGTGTTGGTGAAGGTCTAGTGGTGTAGCAAGAGGGGGGGTGGGGTGGCGTCCGTCGTGGGGTAGCAGTCGCAGGGAGGCAAACGCAGGATTTGCCAGCACTCCCCCCCCCCCCCCCTCCCCTCCATGTTCTTACCCTCTTATGTCGCGGGCGGTAAAGGGTCTAGCTACGCCACTGTAAAGGTTCCATCTCTGCTGGCCACTAAGAGTCATCCTACGGGGATATGTTGCTCCTGAAGACCTCTGTTTTGTCGAAGTTGAGTTTGAGGCAGTTGTTTTGCACACAGTTGGTGACACATGTCATGCACAGGTGGAAGTTGGCCTTGGTGTTAGCGGGGTCTGCGGATAGGAAGAGGATGAGCTGAGTGTTGTCTGCATATGATATGATGTTCATACCATAGGTATTGAATAGTTTGGCCAGAGGGGGCCATATCGGTGTTGAACAGGGAGGAGCTTATTGAGGACCCTTGGGAGATGCCACAAGGTGTAGGGCAGATGGCGGGTGCTCTATGCTCTTCCAATGAAGATGGATGAGATCCATTGGAGGGCGTCCCCTTGGATCCCCCATCTGTTGGAGTCTTTTTAGGAGGGTGTTGCAGGATACAGTGTCAGGCAGCGGAGAGGTCGAGGAGGATCAGGACCGTGGTTTCTCCTTGGTCTAGGAGAGCCCTGATGTCGTCCGTGGCTGCGATTAGGGCGGTTTCTGTGCTGCAATTTGCATGGAATCTTGATTGCGATGGATCCAGTAGGTGGTTATTCTTTAAATGGTTGATCGCTTTTTCTAGAACTTTGGCAGGAAAATGGTGCAGGGAGATGGGCTGGTAGTTCTTGAGCTCCTCCAAGTCTGCAGATGTTTTTTTTTAGGAGTGGTTTTACTTCTACGTGTTTTATTCCTTTGGGAAGGTCTCTGCAGTGCTACAGGGGTGGGTGTGTAGGGTGGGATCTAAGCCCCCCCCCCAAAAAAAAGAGATGAGAATAAGGGGTAATGGGGGAAGTCCCTTTCTGATGAAAAAAAAAAGGACACAGGTTTGATCAGGATGGAGGGTTACACGGAAAGAAATGAAGAAAACAGTTCATGAGGGATAATTTGATTAGCAAAAAAAATATTTCACAGGAGATTTTCCGCAATAAGACATTCACCAGCTTGTTTTTTTTTCTCAACCTGATGAAGGTCATCAATATAGAAAAACTAATTGAAACCTGTTAGCGAAAATGGATCTTCAGATCCGGTTTCATCAAGTTCGTTTTTGGTAAGTTACACATAGAACCGTAAAATGGATTAACAATTCAAACGAAAAATCTATCCATAGAAATACCCTCAAAACAAAAATTAGAGGACACTTTTAAATGGAAATACACTTTACTGAAAGAGGAGATGTATCTAAGTCGAATAAAATGAAGCCAAGAATAATTATTTATTTATTTATACAATTTGTAAAGCGCGCAAATACCCGTGGGTGTCTCGGCGCTAAGGACAGCAAGCAAGACCAGAGAATATAGACTATTGGCTGAATAGCCATGTTTTTGTCATTTTTCTGAAGGCAAGTAGGGTTGGGCTAGATTTGATGTGGATTGGAAGAGAATTCCATAGCTTGGCTGTGGCGACAGTGAATAGTTTGTCACCCCATGAGGCTGTCTTTGTGCTGGGGACCCTTAGCAAGTGGATCACCGTAGAGACCTGTTGGGGATGTAAGCACCCAGGGCTTCCTTCAGGAACAACGGTCCGGAGTTGCGCGATGCTTTATAAGCGATGCAGAGGGCCTTGAATTTGAAACGTTTTTTTATCGGGAGACAGTGATAGTGTCCGAGTATTTTTTAGATGGATTTGTACTTGGAGGGCTCCTGATAAGATTCTGGTCGCCGAATTCTGGACCAGCTGTAGTTTATGAAGGATTTGGTTCTGTGCATTTATGAAGAGACCATTACAGTAGTCAATAGTATACATGACCAAAGTACTCACTAGGGTCTTTCCAGCACTGAGTAGGAGGAAAGGTAAGAGATTTTTTTTATCATTCTAAGTTTTGGGAATGAAGATGAGACCACAGAGTTAACATAAGGTACAAAGGACAGCTTGTCGTCAAATATGACACCCAGGTTTCTGACCTTAGATACCGGGAGTGAAGTGGGTCCCAGTTTGGAAGGCCACCAGGAGGGGGACCAGCCTGGTAGCAATTAGCCAAAAATCATTTCCTCTGTTTTTTCAGAGTTCAGTTTTAGGCAATTATTGGCCATCCATGTGCTGATGGCCATCATGCCTTACTGGAAATTAGCTGCTACTGCCCCTCCATCATTGTGCACTGCAAGCACCAATTGTGTGTCATCAGCGTAGGACGTAAGACCCATCCTGTGTGCTTTGATGATCCTGGTCAGGTCCGACACATAGATATTAAATAGTGTCTGACTCAGTGAGGATCCTTGTGGGAAGCCGCACGGGAGGGCGAGTTGTGGGGAGTTGAAGGTGCCGAGACTCATTGATTGGGTACGGTTGGTGAGGAAGGAGGTCAGGAGGGCTCTGGCTGTGTGTCTGATACTTATGTTTGTGACACGGTCGATCAGGGTGACATGGTCGACCGTGTCAAATGCTGCTGAGAGGTCCAACAGTATGAGAACAGCGGCACCCTCCTGATCCAGTATCATCCTAATCTCCTCTGGTGCCTTAATAAGCGCTGTCTCGGTTCCATGGCGCTTGCGGAAACCAAATTGCTTGTCAAGGAGGTTATTATCTTTAATGTATTTGGATAGTTGGGAGTTCATGACCTTTTCGAAGATTTTTGCTGGGAATGGAAGGCTAGCTATGGGTCTGTAATTCTTTGTAACAGTAGGGTCAAGATTGTGTTTTTTTAGCAAAGGCTTGATAATGGCTTTTTTCCATATCCGCGGGTAGATGCCTGTCTTGAACATCGGGTTGCAGATGTCAGAGAGGCTGGGGGCTATGAGATCAGAGATGGGTTTTAGAATAGCAGGTGGGCAGGGGTCCGTGGCGGATCCTGATTTAACAATGGAGATTAAGTTTGTAATCTGGTCAGGTGAGGTGCTATCAAATTCTGAGAAGGAGGGAGAGGGTTCAGAAATGTCATGATTTGAGAGCTGACCATCTGAGAGCTGAGTTGCATAGAGCTTGTGAAGGAGCTATGGAGGGATTCGATGTTTGCCCTTATAGTTTGGCTACTTCCTGATATAGTTGTTTGTTAGAGTCTTGAGCAGATTGTATCTGTACAATGTAGTATTTACTTTTCTCCTGCACAATGAGCAGTTTATTTTAATAAGTGCGTCTTTGTAGCGGATTTTTTCATTATTACCATAGTCTTTCCGCCAATGTCTCAAGGTTTCTACATATTTGCTTCTCTTGTCTGAGAGCCTCTGAGAACCATGGAGCAGAAGGGGTGTGTCGATTTTTGGAGGCTTTTTTTTAGTGGGACCAGAGTATTCAATGTATTGTGAAGCCATTCGGAGTAGTTCAATGAGGCGAGATCAGGGTCCGGTGTAGGGTCTGGTTGCGTGGCGAGCAAGTGCGATTTAAGGAGCTGCGGATCTAATGCATTTGACGTAGAAATTTGGAAATACCATAAACTGCAACTCCCTTACCACTGGGAAACAGTAGCCTTCCCATAGAGAAATCTCACCTAAGGAAGAAAGTTTCAAAATCTCAAAACATCCCAAAGTTTTCTACTTTTTCTAAAAACGTGACCACAGAAACGGAAGTTGCTTTTGATTTGAGATCAACTGTGGATACACTTTTGCAGTTATTTGTGGAATTACAAGCTCAAATGTTACAGGTTGCCACCAGGAGCAGTAGGGCGTCTTTTGCTGCCACACTTCTCTAGGTTCGCAAGGCTCAGCGCGCAGAAGCACCTCCAGCATTCTCATCATTGAAGCAGAAAGCCGCCTTTTCAGTGTTGGTTGTGTCACACCGACGCATGCAATTTTTGTTTAACTTGCCTAGATTCTGTTTATCAACACTGATAGGGTCTCTTTTTTGGTTGGATTTCGATTTCATTTCCATTCCTTTATGAAAACGCCAGATTTGTAATTGGAAACGAAAAAAGAGCAAAATGTCAACATATTGTCCTTTTGCTTGCAAAGAAAAAGAAGTACAAACTTAAGATTTTGAGCATCAAAACCATGACCTAACCTTTCAGGTGGCACACACAGCTGAAAGTAGACAGCTCTGCTGCGGTGCCCTGTGGCCTCCTTCAGAAATGACAGGTTTTCGGACGAAAGTTCCACACTCTAAACTGCTCCCTCTCGAATACACCCCGACTCTTCATAGGTAAAAGGAAACAAAAACCTGAATACATTTTAGATATAGTGAAGGACAAAAAACTGAAATATGCGTGGAATATTCAATAACATTATAATTACGAGGAAACAGACATACCTCCGAAGGGTTTTGAAGAAGCGATAATCGATGCTAACAAGAAAATATAACAATGTTTCCTTTAAAAGTTACGATGAAAAGGTAGTGAAAGGAAACATAGGATGTGGTTAAAGGGAAAAGGGACAAGTGAACCTATTAACTTTGGACCATAGGTTACAGAAGAAGTCTTTTACTAAGTCAAGATAGGTGATCATCTTGGCCAGTTATCCTCATGACTGCTTCCACGCTGCATTCTGATTGCAATTTAAGATAGCACCCAATGTTGTTTAGGTTTATATATGTCTTCGCTTTAGGACACGACTTGTATTTGTTAACAAATGTTCGTCAGCCCTACATAGGTAGAATTATAGATGGGTAACAGTAAATTACAAGGATGTTTTTTTACTGAGGGTTCTGAGTGATGTCAAATAGACATCCAAGGTGAAGCTCAAGTTGTCTATGATGTCACTCAGAACCCCCAATTACCCATCTATAAATTTTATCTTGTGTGAACCCCAAAATAATCTGACACTGCTTTCAACTGCAAAGCATTGTCAGTCTAGTAACGGGGGAACCATACATAACCTGTCCTCTTCTCCATGCTCTAAATTTGAAAAAGAATACCTTACCTGTCATACAACATGAATTTCACAAGGAGGGACAGGGGCTTGGGAGGTCCAGCACACAGGCCCCATGCAGTTGTGGAAAACAAAGAGTATGCTGTTCCTATGTGGGAGATTAGGGAGAAGGAAAACGGGGGTGAGTGGTCTTTTGTGTGGGGAAAGAAGGGGTAAACGGGTCATAGTAAGGGGGTTACAACCAGGTGTTGGAAAGAGAAAATGTGTAGTTGCAATGGGATTGCTCCAGTAAGAAGCAAGGGTCCTCACACCCCGAAGGGTGTCATGCTTCATCATAGGGCAGCTCCTCATTGGGCTGGCACTGCAATGCCCAACGGGCCCCGGGAGAGGGCCTTTTGCCGGAGGACTACTCTGGTTGCCATTGTGAAGCTAAGAGTTATTGGAGGGGGCTTATGTGTAGTGAGTAGAGGTGGGATAAAGTGAGTGTGATTTAAAAATGGCTACAAGGATCTCCAAGGGTAGTTTATTCACTGGGTTATTGTGCCATGAGTAAAAACATCGACTGGTAAGTCGTGGACTGCAGAGGGGGAATTATACCCGCTTCAGTTCAAATGAATGTGTAAGGAGTGCAGGGGGTCGGCATGTTTCATGCCCTATACAGTCCAAGCCGATCTAGGCATTTCATCAGGACCTAAATATCATGTTCGAGGCATATGAGCTGCAGAATTCATACTTTTGCATAGATCGCCATCTGGTGTTGGGCTCGGATGCTTGCACCTTGTTGTTGTCTTGGAAGAAGTCTTTTGTAGTCATGAGATAGGTGATTCCTCCCTTGGACGATAGTGCCATTGGCAACGACTCCATCCACAGATTGTTTTTCGCCATGATGGGGAAATGATGGAGTGTGTAAGAAACAGAAAAGATGTCCATGTGAATTTATATAAGTAAGATAACACTGGAACAGATACAGGTTCCGGGGAGGCGGGTGGGTGTATGATATTCTGCAGCGCTACATGCCAAGAACAGATGCATACTGGTAAGTAGAATTTTCCGTTTGAAGCATATGAGCTGCAGAATTTATACTTTTGCATAGACTGTACAGCAGTGTACCCCCTAGCGGTGGTCACCTATATTTGTTGCGGTGGTTTGGAAAAGTGTCTTAAGAACAGCCTGGCCTACAGAAGCTTGGTGCTTCGCCTGCACGTCTACACAATAGTGTTTGGTGAAGGTGTGTGTAGTAGACCATGTCGCTGCTTTACAAATGTCTTCTAGGGGAATGTTCCCTAAGAATGCCATGGAAGCCCCTAGTTTGCGTGTTGAGCGAGCTCTAGGGGGAATTGTTAATGTGCGTTTTGCCTTCTGGTAGAATATTTGAATGCATTTCACTATCCACCTGGCAATTCCAGCTTTGGAGATGGGCTTTCCTTTATGAGGTGGAGAGAAAGCTACAAACAGTTGGTTTGTCTTTCTAAAAGGTTTAGTCCTGTCGATGTAATAAAGACCTCCGGCAGAGAGCGTCCTCGCTGGCCGGTTGGGCATTGCAGCGCCGGAACAACGAGGAGCTGCCCTATGATGAAGCATTACACCCCTCGGGGTGCGTGAGGGCCCTTGCTCCTTATTGGAGCAATCCCATTGCAACTACGTGTTCTCTCTTTCTAGCACCTGGTTGTAACCCCCTTACTTTTACCCATTTACCCCTTCTTTCCCCCACACAAAAGCCCCCTCCCCCCGTTTTCCCTCTCCCTAATTTCCCACGTAGGAACAGCATACTCTTTTTGTTATCCTTATACAACACCCATCACCTTCCATGCTTTGCTTTATCCTTCTGCAGTAGTGCTTACTGCTTTCAGTCAAAGCAGATAACCAGCACAGCCTTGCCTCAAAGGCCTTTATGATGTAGCAACAGTGTGTAACCAGACTTGTCATTAACTGTTGCTACATCGTAGGAGTAAATTACCAGATTTAGAATCTGATGTAAACTATAGAGGCTTCCAGTGGTAGCCATGCATAACAACCTTCAAAGTATTCAGGAGTCAACAACCCCAATCCTCAAGAATACTCATTAGCAGGGTCACATAAATCTTCCTTAGAATCCCCAGCAATTAAATCCCATAGTATTTTTGATGTCTGGGTTGTTCCATTAGGACAAAACACTATCGGTCATCCCTTCAGGGGTTACTGGAGTGGTAAAAGCAACACGTGTATAGGTCACTGTTTGGATGGTGTTGGCCCTCTCTGCAGTATCACCCCCAAGCATTTTGCCTTCACCCCTCCTGCTTTTCTGAATTTCGTTTTTGTTTGCTTTAACACTCTGTGCACTTTACCACTGTTAACCAGCTCTAATGTGCTTGCGCGCACTTCTCTAAACATGGTAAAACTGGCTTACACCCAATTGGTGCATTTAGTTTACTTATAAGTTCCTAGTAACTTGGTACAAAATGGAGCCGCGGTCTGTAAATTGAATGCTACTAGTGGGCCTGCAGCACGTATTGTGCCAGCCACTTAAGAAGCTCTTTAAAACATGTTTCAGGCCTGCCATTGCAACCTGTGGGCAGTTTTAAACTGCCAATTCGACCTGGCAAAATACATCTTTTGCCGGGCCTAACCTTCCTTTGTAATATATATGTCAACCCTAAGGTAGACCCTAAACAGCCCATAGGGCAACTTGCAGTGTATTTTAAAAGGTGGACATGTACTTTGAACGTTTATAGGTCCTGTTAATGAAAAACTCCCAAATTTGTTTTCACTATTGTGAGGTCTACCTCTCCCATAGGATAACATTGGGTTACCTTATTAGCCTAACGGCTAGAGCAGTCAACCTCGAAGCTGGGGAACCAGGTTCGAGTCTCGGCAGGAACACTCAACATCCTGTGATTCTGGGCAAATCACTTAATCTCCTCGTGCCTAAAAAAACAGATGTGTCCATCTGTAACCTAACTGGTGCTCATGTAAAGTGCTCTGATACCTTTGGTTTGAGTTGCGCAATATAAAACTCCCCAAACTATAAATACGTGCGAACGTTTGATTGGGAACAGGTAGAAAATATCATGTTTTTTTCTCAAAGGAATTGTAATTTAAAATCCTCTTTAATGGTAAAGTCAGATTTTAAGTCACAATTCTGGAAATGCAACTTTTAGAAAGGTCAATTTTTTGCTGCAGTTTGTGACCTGGCTCACATGACTGTGAATAGTTGGCAGTTGACCTTTGTGTATGCCTCCTAGATAGCGAGACAGAGAAGGGCTAGGTGTTGGCAAGATGGGGGGGGTGAATCTGTTCTCTGCCACACTTACATTTTAAAGGGGCTACCTCCAGCACACTCACAAAGAATTTGACACCAGTCTTTTGTCACCATAGATTTCTTGGAGCCTGGGTAGGGAAGGAAGGAAATTTCCGGATGTGGGGGGAAGTTTAGAAGTGTCTCCCACTTCAAAGGCTGACAGCAGGTATAAATATTGTACCTTCTGACCAGCTCTTAAGTGTACTTCTGGACCAAAGAACAATACACAATAAAGACTGCTTTGTTCCCCGAAAGCGCTGCCCTGCTGCTTAAGTCTTGCCCTGCTCTCTGAGAAGGAGGACTGGACTTGCTCTCTTCATCCCAGGCTCATCTGAGTGACTCCAAGGGTCAGTTGACTGGCCTCCTGTTCTGACCTACAGGGACACATCAAGCTCCAGAGGCCTCCCTGCAATTGCCCGACTGACCTGGCAAGCCTATTGACCTTGTGAAAATTTCATCACAATAAAAGACGAATAATTTACATGTTAAATCCACTAACATGTCACTGTAATCAAAGGCCATGTGTAAATATCAATATAGCATTTCATCATTGACTAGTAAATCACTATCCGCATTATCTTCTCAATTAAGCATTTGAAATTAACATCATGTGTCTGTGTCTTTTATATACATCTTAAGACCTCATAAAGTATAGCCGTAGAACCAACCCCTGGAGGTCACTGCACTCCCAGCTGAAGAGCAAAAGCTCCAGCCTTGAGAATTCCCCCCCACCCACCAGTCAGACAAGTATGCATAAATTTACATTTATTAACTCACAACATTCAAAGCCTTGTTATTCCTAGCTCCAGCTTAAGCTAGAGATACATATAATTACTGCATTGAGACTGGCGCCATTCTAATAGGGGAGTCCACATTTTTAACCCTCTTTTATATCGCTTCCTGCCCTTCCATTTATAAATGGCAATTTCAATATTTAAACAAGGCAAGAAATCTGGCTAACCATTGTTGGAATGACGGAGCAGTGGCGTCCAGCCATGCTGAGGCGATGCATAGCCTAAAGACAGCCATAGCTATAAAGATGAGTTCATGCCCTACTCTGGCATTGCTAGGATCTGCTGCTCCAAGTAGAATAACATCGCTAGATAAAACTATCGGGCTTTGCAAAACTGTGGATAGAAATCTTCCAATCTCTTGTTTGATAGATATTAATCCATCACAAGTAGAGAAGATATGCACAGAGTCAGCACTATAGAGGCTGCATCTAGGACAACACGTACTCTTGCCACTTCCCCATTTGGCTATTTTATCTGGTGTATAGTATAAAAAAAAAACAGGTTTTAAAAAATTGTGCTTGCAATTTGGTTGACAAGAGTATTGTTTGTGACATTTGAAAAGCGTAATTAAACTCGTCATTTGACATTCCAACTTTCTCTTGCCATTTCTGCGAGGTTTTTACCATATCATCCGGAAACAGTGCATTGATAAGAGAATAAATCCCCCCAATAGTATTTCTTTTGCCATGCGTTAGTGTTTCAACTAAATTGTCTTTTTCAAACACCCCCACCCTCCCCCCTACCTTACGTGACAAGAAGTCCCTAATTTGAAGATACTTGAAAATGTCCCGCGAAGCCAGACCAAAATTATTTCTCAGTTCTTCAAAAGACTGAATCCCACCCGAGGAGAGGAGACGGCCTATTTGAACTATTCCCACGTCCAGAAATTTGTGCATATAGCTATCATTAAATATTTCTGGAAGTAGTCGATTATTTTCTAGGGGGGTGTAGAAGGACAATCTCCCTATACCAAGCGTTTTTCTAACTGCCTTCCATACCTTGAATCCGCTAAATAATGTTTTAAATTTAACTTTTTTGTGGTAGCTATCGTGTAGATGTTGCCAAAGATACCCTCTGCTCTCACGGCCTAAAAGTAATTGAAATATAGAACGCATATGGTCCTCTCTCTCTTCCACTCCCCTAGTGTTCTGTAATAGCTCATTGCTATATAATAGCACTGTTGCCCAATAATATGCTTTTAGATTTGGGAGAGCTAATCCTCCTCTATCCTTATGTAAAGTAAGGAGCCTAAATGCCCTCCGAGGTTGTGAATATGCCCATATAAAATTTGAGAACATCCGTTCTATTGGTTTAAACCAGGAAGATGAGAATTCTAGGGAAATTGCCCTAAATAGATATAGAATTTTGGGAAAGAAGACCATTTTAATTGCATTCACTCTTCCAATAATAGAGAGATGTAAATTATCTAGGCGCTGGAGATCTTTCTGCATTGTAGCTGTCATAGGTTTCAGATTTAGATTAACCAGATTATCCAGATCAGATGTTATGCAGACTCCTAGATAAGTAGCTTGTTCCACCACATGTGGATCCCTCATTTCGCTTTTCCTGTTTAACACAGTCTGTGTTTTGCCTTTATTAAGTGCATAACCGGACACCATACCAAATTGGCTCGCCTCTCTTTCAATAGCAATCATGGCCGTATTAGGTTCAGATGTCACAATTGCGATGGCATCTGCATAAGCCAGCGATTTAGTGGCGTAGTCCTGTGACATTATGGGTTTGATTGCACCGTTCTCTTCTAGCCTGCGGATAAAAGGGTCTATACAGATTGCGAAGAGCACGGTGAGCAAGGGCAGCACTGCCGTGTTCCTCGTGATATCATCAGGTTCGAGGCATGTGGGCTGCTGAATTCATATCTGTGCATAGATCGCCGCCTAGTGTTGGGTCCGGATGTTTGCACGTTGTTGTCCTGGAAGAGTCTTCGAAGTATCCTGGGATAGGTGACTCCTCCCCTGGACCACAGTGCGCATGGGCATCCTCTCCATCCTCAGATTGTTTTTTTCCGCCATTGGGTTCGGATGTGCTTATCTTGACTCAAGTTAGGAAAATTTAGTTTTCAGGCCAAAAGGCCTTTAGTTTTCGTCGGTACTGTTCCCGATCGGTATCGACAGTTTACTTGCTAGTTTAGCGACTTTAGCAACTCTTTCGGATCCATTATATCCGCCCATCGACTCTACATCGACGATGGAATCGAGGACCCCATTCAAGCGGTGTCCTGTTTGCCACGCGAAATATCCACATATCGACGTCCACCCGGTGTGCAACAAATGCCTCTCACCGGATCACGACGAATCGAAATGTATGGCCTGTGCCCGATTCAGATCCAAGAAGACTCTCCGGAATCGACGAGCCGCGAGACTTGAAGCGCAGCAAACGGCACCGGCCCTGACCAACATCTTCAGCACCGAGGACGAAGATGTTGAAAGCGTGGAAAACATACCCTCCAGCCCCGCTTCCGAACACTGTTCCAGATCGGAAGATGTAGATGAAGAGCTTTTTCACAGGGAAGAAGCCGACGATGAGGTAGGAGACTACGATGAGGCCTTGGGGGCCGAAGAAGGTAGCTCCGGTGACGAGCAGGGCCTACCCGTCCAAACGGAGGATATCCCAGTGCGTCAGTCTACGGCTCCGGTCGAGGGATCGCCTTCGGGCCTTACCCAAGATCAATCCCGCAGTTCTTCGGCCCCGCCCTCTGGCCCGGCCTCGGACATCCAGCGAGAGCCATTATTACCCAAAAAGACTGGTTTCCCTTCCACGAAACCGAAACCAATCGTCGCACCGGTTCCACAGAAACCGAAAGTGAAACTAACAATGGTCGGCTTGAGGACCACCACACCTTCGACGCCAGCCAAAACCGTCGGCTCCGACCGCACCAAAAGGGACTTCGGTGCCGAACTCGCTGCAGCCGATGTCGGCGCCGACCCAAAGAGAAAGGCCATCGGTACCGCTAAAGCGCCTCGGCCCCCGGCACCGAAACAATCGGCACCGACCACCAAGGTTAAAATGGCCGCTGCATCGCAATCCGCATCGAAAGCAGCGACTACGGTCCAACCATCGACGCCGTCGACAGCTACTACCTCTCCTCGACTCGATGACCCTGTGGCTCCAAAGAAGTCCACACCTACCTCGACAGAACCACTCGGCGCCAAAGAACCGTCAGAGTTCCAGGTGCGACAAGTTGCAGCGTCCTTGCAACGCATCAGAGAAAAGGCAGCCCAGGCCACGTCGGGCTCCGAGCCGAAAAAGGCTCAAAAGGCACCTTCGGCACCAACCAACATCACCTTTGGTTTGCCGCCATCCACGGCGCCGAAACTATTCGAGATCAGAACACGTGTCACCCAGACAAGGTCCCCATCTACTGCACACTCTCCTACTGGGACATCACCGTCCCACTTCATCGACGCCGACACAGGC
This sequence comes from Triturus cristatus, assembly GCF_964204655.1. Classification (NCBI taxonomy): domain Eukaryota; kingdom Metazoa; phylum Chordata; class Amphibia; order Caudata; family Salamandridae; genus Triturus; species Triturus cristatus. The sequence continues at coordinate 311,321,480 of NC_140593.1, read as the reverse complement.
CGGCTCATGCTCAAAAAGCGGAAGATCACTTCCGAGCATGCTTTGGACTCTTACAGGATCCCGCTAAAGCAAAAACTGCCGGCGGAATCGGAACCAGTTCTTTATGAACGCCTCCACACCTTACCCAGATCCACAGTCCTTCTCTCCGACGCACTCCGACACGGACGCATTAGAGGACTACATGGGTGACGACACCACCTACCCCAGGGATATGGACCCTGAAGGCCAGCAGGACCCTGATCAAGCTTGGGATGACCCTGTAGACCCAGGTGCCGCTATGGATACACAGGACACGCAGCTTTATGGCGCAAAAACGTCTCCCACAGAAGACACTGCTGCATTCAACGCCATCATTGAACGTGCCGCAGCCAATCATGGAGTGCAACTCCACTCAGACACAATCGAGGACGATTTCTTGGTGGACACTTTCGCATCCTCAGAGAGGACTGTAAAAACTCTGCCCATTTTGAAAGGTGTCCTCAAGCCAGCAAAGGACATTTTCAAAGAAACCACCAGGGCACGGGTAATAAACCCCAGGATCGAGAAAAAATACAAGCCAGCACCTGGGGACCCTACATACATTAGAGGCCAGTTGCCTCTGAACTCCATCGTGGTTGCAAATGCTCGCAAACGGGCACACTCGCAGACAACTGGTGATGCTCCTCCCCCGGACAAAGAGTCCAAGGTGCTAGAGACCTCCGGAAAAAGGATTGCAGCCCAGGCGGCAAACATATGGCGCATTGCCAATACACAGGCGCTCCTAGCTCGCTACGATCGCTCACATTATGACACGTTAGAGACCCTACTCCAACATCTACCTGACGAGTACAAAGAGGCAGCGGAGCTCCTCATCAGGGACGGACAACTTCTCACAAACGCATCCATTAAGTGTGCACTGGATGCCGCCGACACAGCTGCAAGAGCAAAAAACACCAGCATCATGCTAAGACGACACGCCTGGTTACGAATCTCCGGATTCAAACCTGAGGTTCAAAATAACATCCTCAATCAGCCGGTCAACCCCGACTACTTATTCGGACCAGAGGTTGACACCACCCTAGAAAAGATAAAAAAAGACACAGACACTGCAAAGTCAATGGGGGCTCTGCAAACGCAGATATTTCGTAGTGGCTCCTTTCGTCGCCCCGGAAATAGAGGAGCGGGTAGAGGACAGGGGTCACAGCAAACCTACAATAAAGGGGGCACACAAAGTACCTACGATAAAAACATCCGAGGTGGATATCGTGGCTCCAGCACAAAGGGCAGAGGACGCGGTTACGGCAATACCAGGTCCTCCCCCAAGAACAAACAGTGACGCCCTCTCCCTTCCCCCCAACCACATAACACCTGTCGGGGGAAGACTCCAGCGGTTCCTGTCCACGTGGACTACCATCACCACGGACAGGTGGGTCAAAGATGTTATCCAACACGGTTACTGCCTCGAATTAACCTCCACTCCACCCACAATACCGCCAAAGCACCGTCCTATGTCCTCAGAGCACTTAGCATTATTACAGCAGGAAGTGCTAAGTATGCTGCAAAAAGGCGCAATAGAGGTCGTGCCCGTCCACCAGCAAGGGACAGGGGTGTACTCTGTACTGCTTAATACCAAAAAAGGACGGGTCACTCAGACCTATTCTAGACCTGAGACCCCTCAACCACTACATTCTCTCAGAGCATTTCCACATGCTCACCCTACAGCAGGTTCTCCCGCTACTCAGACAGGGAGACTTCCTAGCCACGCTAGACCTCAAAGATGCCTATTTCCACATACCCATAAACCCGTCACACCGAAAATATCTCAGGTTCACTATTCAGGGGCAGCACTACCAATTCAAAGTCCTCCCCTTCGGTGTGACAACAGCACCCAGAGTTTTCACAAAGTGCCTAGCTACAGTGGCTGCACATCTACGGAGACAACACATTCACGTCTACCCTTACCTGGACGACTGGCTTGTTCAGGCAAAGTCAGCCCAGCAATGTGCCAGCCACATGTCCCGCACCATTCACCTTCTTCACAGTCTGGGATTCTCACTAAATTACCCAAAATCACATCTCCAACCTGCACACGTACAACAGTACCTAGGTGCGACCATAGACACTCTGGCAGCCACAGCTCAGCCAAATTTAGTGAGGATCAAAGGCATGCAAATGCTGATCTCAAAGTTCAAACCCCAACACTCCCTTCCTGCGAGAGTGTTCATGCAGTTGATAGGCATGATGGCCTCCTGCATTTTCATAGTCCCGCACGCGAGACTACATATGCGCCCGCTTCAGGAGTGCTTGGCACGTCAATGGAATCAGGCTCACGGGCAATTAAAAGACCTAGTGTTGGTGAGCGGTCGGGCATACAACTCTCTGCATTGGTGGAATCCACAAAACCTTTGCAAGGGCCGACCGTTCCAGGACTCTGTTCCACAAATAATACTGACGGCGGACGCGTCTCTCCAGGGTTGGGGAGCTCATGTACTCAATTACACAGTGCAGGGACTATGGACAATACAACAAAAGAAGATGCACATCAACCTTCTAGAACTGATGGCAATCTTCCTGGCAATGAAGGCATTCAAAGTACACTTGTGCAACAAAGTCGTGTTGATCCGGACGGACAACATGACTGCCATGTACTACATACAGAAGCAGGGAGGAACACACTCTCCATAGTTGTCTCATCTGGCTCAGGGCATGTGGAAGTGGGCCATTCAGAGGAACATCTTCCTCATGGCGGAACATCTCCCCGGCAAAGACAACCAGATGGCGGATCTGCTCAGCAGACACAGCCACCAGATGCACGAGTGGGAGCTACACCCGTCAGTACTCCAACCGTACTTCCAACTGTGGGGTCATCCAGAGATAGACCTATTCGCCACAAGCGAAAACGCAAAATGCCAAAGCTTTGCCGCCAGGTTCCCACATCCACAGTCGCAGGGCAATGCGATATGGATGAACTGGTCCGGCAGATTTGCGTACGCTTTCCCCCCAGCGCCGTTGATACCGCTGGTGGCACGCAAACTGCGACAACACTCACTGACACTCATCCTGGTTGCTCCAACATGGGCACGCCAGCCATGGTACACCACCTTTCTAGAACTTTCCGTGGTGGCGCTTCAACGGCTGCGGATCAAACCCGCGCATTTGACGCAGAACCATGGAGAAATTCAGCACCCAGGTCCGCAACAGCTGAACCTGGCGATCTGGCTCCTGAAGTCCTAGAGTTTGGCTACCTAAACCTGCCACCTGACTGTATGGAGATCATTAAAGAAGCTAGGAGACCCACTACCAGAGCTTGCTATGCAGCCAAATGGAAGAGGTTTGTCATTTATTGCAATGACAATAACATTAACCCGCTAGACGCATCCATTCAAAACATAATCGGTTACCTCTTACACCTATACCGATGCAATCTGGCATACACCTCAATACGTATCCATTTGACCGCAATAGCAGCCTATCTCCAGAACAGGCAGCACCTCTCTTTATTCAGAGTGCCTGCCATCAAAGCCTTCTTGGAGGGACTTAAACGAGTAATTCCCCCAAGACACCCACCAGCACCAGTGTGGAACCTCAACTTGGTCCTCACCCGGCTGATGGGTCCACCCTTCGAACCTCTCCACTCATGTGAGATTCAATTCCTCACCTGGAAAGTAGCTTTCCTAATAGCAATCACTTCGTTGAGAAGAGTTAGTGAACTCCAGGCACTAACCATTCAAGAGCCATTCATACAGGTTCACGCAAACAGGGTCGTACTACGTACCAACCCCAAATTCATGCCTAAAGTAATATCGCAGTTCCACATGAATCAAACAATTGAACTGCCTGTTTTCTTTCAGAATACACAAAATGTCGCTGAAAGAATGCTCCACACACTAGACGTCAAAAGAGCCCTCATGTACTATATAGACAGAACTAAAAACTTTAGGAAGACAAAACAACTTTTCGTTGCCTTTTCCCCACAACACAAAGGCAACGCCATCTCCAAAGCAGGTATAGCCAGATGGATCGTTAAATGTATTCAAATTTGCTATCAAAAGGCTAAACGCACATTAACGATTCCCCCACGAGCCCACTCAACACGTAAATTAGGGGCCTCCATGGCTTTCCTGGGAAACATTCCTTTACATGATATATGTAGAGCAGCGACATGGTCCACTACACATACATTTACCAAACACTATTGTGTAGATGTGCACTCAAAACAGCAGTCAGCTGTAGGACAGGCTGTTCTCAAAACTCTTTTTCAGACCGCTGCAGCTGGCACTGGTAGCCGCCGCTAATGGGAGGTACTGCTATATATTCTATGCACAGATATGAATTCAGCAGCCCACATGCCTCGAACTGAATATGCTACTTACCAGTATGCATCTGTTCTTGGCATGTAGGGCTGCTGACATTCATATCGCCCACCCTCCTCCCCGGCGCCTGTAGCAGCTGCAGCTCTCAGAATTACTGTATAGCATGGTCATCACTTTCTGTATCTACTCCATCACTGCCACAATGGCGAAAAACAATCTGAGGATGGAGAGGATGCCCATGCGCACTGTGGTCCAGGGGAGGAGTCACCTATCTCAGGATACTTCGAAGACTCTTCCAGGACAACAATGTGCAAACATCCGGACCCAACACTAGGCGGCGATCTATGCACAGATATGAATGTCAGCAGCCCTACATGCCAAGAACAGATGCATACTGGTAAGTAGCATATTCATTCTTCAGTTAGTCTGCCTTTTACCATGACTACAGCCCTGGGATTCACATACAGTTTTTGGATTGCCTGTATATACCCTTCCTTTATGCCCATTTTGGCCATTGCAGCCCATAGACAGTGCCAGGAGACCCTATCGAAAGCTTTCTCTTCATCGGGCAGTACCAGCGCCATAGGGTCTCCTGTAACATCCATGCCATCAAACAAGGTGATTACACGCTGGATGTGATTAATAGTAGATCTGCCTGGAATGAAGCCATGTTGACTTTGAGCGATCACCTTGTGGATAATGGGCACCATTCTGTTTGCCAGGACTTTCGAATATATTTTGGAGTCCGAATTAATAAGAGTAAAGGGGCGATATGAGCCTAGCTGCTCCTGGGGTTTGCCTTTTTTAGGGAAAATTACTATTTTGGCCGGGACCATGATTCAGGTGGCTGGCCCCCTTTAAAGATGTGAATGATAAGATTTAACAAAATGCTTTTAATCTGTTCTAGAAAGGAAGCATAGAATTCCGACGGGATGCAATCCAACCCTGTTCCTTTCCCCTTTGGCAGCTCTTTGATAGTGTTTGAGTTCGTCTACTGTGGGGGTTTCTTCTAAGAAATTTGCATTCTCGTCCCCGAACTTCTCGTTGCTAGCATTCTCTATATATTCTTCAATGCTTGCCTGGTCACCTCCCCCGGATTCTGTGTATAAAGCTCGATAAAACTGCCAAAAAGCCTGTCTTACTAATTCCGGGTCGGATACACGATTTCCCTGAGAATCAAGGATTTCCCGAATCAGATTCGAGGAGGCCTGTTGTCTCATGCGTACTGCCAATTGTTGTCCGATTTGTTCGTTCACTTCATACAGCATTTCCTTTTGTGAGAGTGCTTTCTTCACCGCTTTATCAGTAAAGATATTCATAATTAGAGCTTTTGCAATTGCCACTTGGTTCTGTATTTTATCTATCTCTTCCTTCCCGCCCGGCATAGTTCCCGTTGTCACTCTTATTAGCCCTTCCTCTGCCAACCTTAAGTTCTCCTGCATCGCTTCCTTAGCTCGTTTATTAGCATTTAAGGAGTATTGCAGGGTCTCTCCACGGATCCCAGCTTTTAGAGCGTCCCACACTATTTGAATTGAAGTGCTCCCCTCATTAACTGTTAAAAAATTGGGAATCCACTCTCTCATGTGACTGCAATAATTGTCATCTAAGAGCAGGGTTTTCTCAAAAGTCCATGAATTGGGTGTGCCTTTGCCATTATCTATTTCTACGGAGCAGATTAGTGGATTATGGTCTGATAGGATTCGCGGGAGTTTCTACATTTCGCATTTTGTTTTAATTAAGTTAGACATCAATATATAATCCAATCTTACGTGAGTAAAATGTGGGCTAGAAAAGAATGTAAAGCCAGGATCGTCTGGTTTTAGGGTCTGCCAGCCATCTACTAGGCCATACACATAACCAGAGCCTAATGCATATCCAAGCCAGGTATTAATATACTTAGTTTGTTTACACCGTTTTTTAGAATTCGAAGCACCCTATCTGGCCCGCCCCACCCACCCCCGTCTTCCACCCCCCCCTCTCCCCCCCTCCTCTCTCTCCACCACCCTTGGAGGTTACCAGACAGAACCAGGGATTTGACATCCGACGCGCAGAGCAATCCGCTTTCTCTCCCCCACCTCTGCCCTTAGCATTTAAAGCATCCATTCTTTTTTGGCGGGTGGCCGCTAGCGCTACACTTGGCTGAGACGCTATCAGCGCTGACTTTCCCTTGCGAGCCCTCGCTCCCTTGCCGGTCATCCTTGTGTGTAATGACTGCTGTAGCGCTTACTGATGTGCTTGCTGATACATTGTATCCCAACGGTAATCCAGCTCCACGATCCTTCACCGAAATGATCACAGCGCTGCCTAACTGAGAAGCTTTTTCGGTCGGGGTGGCAGACGCTTTGGTGCTGGCTTGTGATTGTTCTCCTGCTGTCCTGTCGAGTCGGGAGAAATTCACGCAGGCCAGGTTGCATCAGCGAAATCAGAGCTGTCCTGACGTCCTCGTGGCTGAAGCTGAGTGCGAGTACGAGTTGTAAAGGTGAATCCCGCCGACTCTTAATTATATTAATCCGCCGCATGCCTTTTGATATTTTTTACACGCTGCGACGGGGGTTAGCACTGGGTTTTAGTGAGTCCTCATGAATCCGCTACCAGAAATGATCGGAGGCGTCCGGTACCATCATATGCGGGGAGATTCAGCGGAGCGATTTCGCGACGATGTCAGTCAGTCGCCATCTTGCCTCCCTGAGCTTTAGTTTCCAAAGCAAAGTGGGTTCATAGTTACGTTGCCCCTGCAGGCATAGGGTCACTTTTGAAAAGTTACTTCTGGGGGGTGCTGCTGTAACTCCTACAGCCCCCACAACACTCCTTAAAATTCGTTGGTGGTGCCCCTGCCATTCTGGGGCTAGCACAAGCAGAAAAATGTATGTAAATAAGGGCCCACCTGGCGTTAAGGTGCACTTCCTTCTTGAAGTGCTGAATTTTATATTAGCTGCTTGGCTGCTTTCTTTTGCTGGCACACGACCTTACCTTGCACCACACTGTATTTTTCCTTTATATTTTTTGGGTTTTTTAGATTCAATCGTTTTTATTAAGTGATGCATCTGCAAATTACACAGCTCAACTGCCTACATACTGCGGCCGGCAGAGCAAAGCAAGGTAGACCATACACAGCGCATGGGTCTACAGCCCGGAGGGCGACTCCGGAAGAAGCTGATGAAGCACGGGCCAGGCCCAACAGGCAATAGCTCATGTATCACATTTATCTACAAAAGTCAAAACAAAGAACCCCCCCCCACCCTCCACACACATTCCGCATCAGTCACTACCCCCTACCCCGGGGACCCACAAGTCAACAACCTGGATCAAAGAGGAGTCCAGCCTCCCCAGCGGCCCCCACCGGTTCCAAAGGGATAAGCTGAAGAATCTGCAAATATTTGGGGCACGTAACTGCGCGCAACTCCTTCGACAGAAGCCGCAAGAAAGGGCCCCAAAGCTTCACATAGTCCGTGCCCTTCCCATCCAACCGAAGTGATAGACGTTCCATCGCCAGCAGATGCCACAGTCTCCGAAGCCAGTCTCGCGGGTCTGGCACAGTCGGAGAGCCCCACTGCGCCAACAGAACCTGCCGCGAGCAACGCCAACGCAATCTGCCGACCCCTCAATGTGCGCAAGGGAAAAGACTTGGTATGAGGGAGGCCCAACAGTGCGTGCACAGGTTTCCGCAGCAGGCGGATCTGAAACGCCTCATCAAGATCATCCAGGACCGCCGCCCATTACCGCACCAGCTTTGGACAGCGCCACAAAAGGTGTATGAGAGTGCCAGAGTGTTTACACCCCTGCCAGCAGAGACCAGATTTAGTAGGGTTCCACGACTGAATGCGCGCCGGGGTATAATACCAGTAGGCCGCCACCTTATAAGCTGATTCTGCCCCTGCTGTGTCGGCCACCGTGTGATGGGCGCAATAGAAAACCTGCTCCCATTCCTTGATCGTTAACAGCCGCCCCAACTCAGTCTCCCTGCGCCCTGGACCGCCGCTGCCTAGGCCGCGCCATAATCAGTGCATATAGTTCTGAAATGAGCTTCCGATCATCTTTCTTATAGACCAACCAGCGCTCAAAAGCGGTCAGGGGCCGGGACATCAGAGCGAAGTTGGAGGGGAGGGTCACCCAATGTGCCAACTGCGTGTACTGGTAAGCGTCGGTGCTCGGCAACTCAAAATACTCTTTGTGCAGCCGGGCGAACAGGATCACCCCGTCTGGTTCCAAAAGGGAGCCCACCCTCTTACACCCCTCTTCTCGCCAGCGCTGGAAAACCGGGGACGCACACCCCGGTGGAAAATCAGGGTTGTCCACGATAGGGGTCATAGGGGAGGGGAACGTGGTCCACCCCTTAGAGTGCGCTAACTGATCCAACACTCTAAGAGTCGAGGAGGTCACCGGGGATGAGTACAGACCCCATGCTCTATGCTTCCACAGAAGCCAAAGCTCCCACCAAATATTACGACCAGCGACCGTCTGATCCATGAAAAGCCAATCCCTGCTGGACGTAGGTCGGTTCCACTCCGTGATAAATCGGAGACAAGAGGTCTGATAATACGCCCGCAGGAGCGGAAAACCCAACCCTCCGGCGGCTTTCGGCGACGTAACAATCGGCAAGGCGAGTCTCGGCCTCCTATTCTGCCACAAAAACTTATTAAGCAGGTCTTGTAACTTGCGGAGGGTGCCAAGTGGTGGCTGCGCCGGGAGCATCTGGAACAAATAAAGGACCCTCGGCAGCACAGTCCTCTTTACAGCCGCCCATACCAAGTCAGGCCAAGACGGGACCAATCAGAGAGCGACTTAGCGGTGTGATATACCAACAGCTTGTAATTGAGGTGGGCCGTCTGGGCAACAGAAGGGGTCAAGCGGATACCCAGGTAGGGAATGTCAGAGTGCACCCACTGGAAGGCAAAATCCCACTGTAAATCAGCGATCTCATCTTCAGGGATAGAAAGATTGAGCACCAGCGATTTGGAAAAGTTGACTTTGAATCCTGCCACCAAGCCAAAAGCATGGAGCTCTCGTGTCAGATACCGCAAGGTGGTACGCGGCTGAGTGAGAGAGAGGATAACATCGTCCGCGTAAAGACTAATTTTATGAACGGCAGCACCGAACTTAATACCCTCAATGTCCGGGTTGGAGCATACGCGCTGAGCAAAGGGCTCCATATAGAGCGCAAACAAGAGCGGCGACAGGGGGCATCCCTGCCGCGTCCCTCTAGAGATGGGGAAGAGGGAAGACCGGCACCCGTTCACCCTCACCGACGCTCTAGGAGCAACATAGAGACAATGCACCCAGCGAAGAAAGTGCTCTCTAAAACCAAATGCGCGTAAAACAGCAAACATGTATTCCCAGTCTACACGATCAAAGGCCTTCTTGGCATCTATGTAAAGGAGACCAGCTTGGGTCCGAGATCGGTGAACTAGATCAATAAGATGAAGGATACGTTTGGTGTTATCACCGCCCTGCTGCGTGGGGATGAAACCGGATTGATCGTCCATCAGCGGGCTGAGACGCGCCGCCAAGATACTCGCGAACAATTTAGCGTCAATATTTAGTAGGGAGATTGGCCTATAGGAGCCACAATCCCGCGGGTCCTTTCCAGGTTTAAGAATGACCGTAATTGCGGCTTCCGACATAGTGGGGTCACCTCCCCCGTCTCCAGAAAAGAGTTGAAAAGACGTGTTAAAAGCGGAGCTAGCTCAGCGCAGAAGGTCTTAAAGAACAAAGCGGTGAAACCATCTGGGCCGGGTGATTTGGCAACCTTAAGACGGGCTATCGCTGATATAACTTCTTCAATCCGGATGTCGGACTCCAACGAGTCCGCCGATGAGGCAAACAGCGGCTCAATACTGCAGGAGGCAAGATAAGTCTCTCGGTCTGCCGACCCAGTCTCCTCCCTAGTATACAAGCGCTGATAAATACTACGAAAGGAGTCGACAATCAGGGTGACTGTGGTCTGCTCCACTGCCTGAGAGTCCCGAACGGAGTGAATCGCAGTCCGCTGCGTGGACGCCCGGAACCTATGGGCCAGTAAGCGCCCCCCCTTATCCCCACTGAGGTAAAACTTATGGCGCAGCCGCAAAAGCGCATACTCAGCCCTGTCGAGATCCAGATGTTTCAGCATGCGTCATTTCGTTTCAAGCTCTCTCCACACCCTAGACGCACCGGTGCGCTTATGAATAGCCTCCAGCGCTCCCAACTCCCGCTCCAACTCCGCCCTCTTATCCCTACGCAGACGCGCAAACGCGGCCGCCAGCGCTATGAACTCCCCCCGGACCACCAGCTTGAGGGCCTCCCAAACCGCCGCTAACGGCGTAGTCCCTTGGTCATTAACAGCCAGGTACGCCACAATTGCGTCCCGAATGCGAGTAATCACAGATTCCGAGCTAAGCAGAGAATGGTGGAGGCGCCAACCAGAAGAGGGGGGGGGCGCGGCGCTGGAGAGCTGAGCTGCACCGAGATGTGAGCATTATCGGACAGGGAACGGGGAGTGATTCCCGCGTCAGCCAGGTAGGGCAAAAGGGAGGTGGAAGCAAAGAAGTGGTCAAGGCGGGCGTACGTTTTATGCGCTGCCGAATAGAAAGTATAATCACGCTCAGTAAGATGCTGTACACGCCAAACATCATGCAGCCCGCCATCACTCAACCATTGTCTCCCCCCCCTGCGAGAGAGCACCCGTCTGATGTGACCGCTGCTCCGACCTATCCAAGCCCGCATCCATCACCACATGTAGGTCCCCTCCTTCTAAAATCATGGAATCCGGTGAAGCCAAGATCTCGGACAAGGCCATCTTTATAAAGGGTTCCTGATGCTCATTCGGGGCGTACAGTGAACCTACAGTGAAACACATGTCTCCCCATTGCACGCGTAGCGCCAGAAGCCAGGAAAGAATCTTACAATGATCACGCGCACTGAAAAGAACGGCTACCCCATGTTTTTTGGCCGCCCCAGAAGACCACACCTGCAGGGGGAAGCGCCGATCCCTCATCCGCCTGGTGTCCTTAGAGAGAAGATGAGTCTCTTGCAACAAACACACGCCCCCCCCTCCCTCCAGAAGGGACAGGATAGCAGAGCGCTTAACCGGGTTATTTAAGCCCCTAACATTTAAACTCACCACTTTGAGACTCCTACCCATGGGGGTCCAGAGGGGAACAGCCAGGTGTCGAACACAAGACCCCAACACAAGGAGGCAAGCCTACAGGCCGTAACTCCGTGACCGACATTCCCCAAACCCCAGAGAGGAGTGATGCGGAGCCCCAACACATTTCCAAAATCAACCCTTTCCCCCCACGCCACACCCTCCGACACAGCAAAGAACACCCAGAACATAGAAAACACTCCAACCCAAGGCTTGGAGAGAAGACAACAGTCTGTCACACGGAACAAACAATCGGGGGAACGTGGCATTGGAAGAAATGATACCTCGGCACTAAGGTCACCATCCATCCAACCCCCACAGGGCAGTTGATGACGATAACCCCCGGCCAGAGATCTCCCCTCTCCGGCGCCGCAATAAGAAGTCCCCCGATGCTCACCGTTGGAGATTCAGGGAGTGCCGTTGCTGTCCGTCACCTGCGCCACCGAAGTGACCGCCGCCTCACGCTCCAAAAGGCAAGTGGAGACATCAGGTCCCGAGTGTCGGTGCGAACGCCCGACCCGCTGCCAGCCATCCGAGCGTCGACGTCGTCTCGAGGAAGCCCCTGCCAACCCAGCCGGGGAGGGGGGCCGCTGGAGATGAAGGAGCTTACCCTGATGTTTAAAGATAAGGCGGAAGGGGTGACCCCACGAATATGGGATGCCCTTCTCTCGAAGGTGAACAGTAATGGGCTTAAACTCCCTGCGTTTCACCAGGGTAGAAGCAGCTAAGTCTTGAAAGAGGGCTGGCCGGTGGCCCCGAAACTGCACCGGGCTAAGATCACGGGCTTAACGCAAAATTCGTCCCTTGAGCTGGAAATCGTGCACGCAAAGCAATATGTCTGGTGGTGGAGCCTTCGGACCCCTCGGCAAGCCGACTCGGTGCACACGATCCATCAGGATGTCCCGCTCCTCTCCCTCCCCAAGAATCTTCCGGAAAAGCTGAAGAACATAGTCCCGAAGATCGTCCCCCTCCCCTTTCCATGGCACAGCGCGAATTCTAATGTTATTCCGTCGGGACCGGTTCTCCAGGTCCTCGACGTGGGCTTGTAGATCAAGATTCTGCTCCCTGAGACGAAGGACATCCTGCTGGAGCTGATGCATATCATCTTCACGCCCCAAATCATGCTCTTCTACAGTGGCGACACGGTCCCCAAGGGCGTCCACGTCGCGCCGCACCTCCCGGAGACCCGAAGAGAGCTGGGAGCGGAGTTCCAGAATGTCCTCTTTGATGGCGGCGAATAAGTCGAGCATAAACGCCTTAGTTGCCGGCTGGTCACTAGCCTCCGGTGTCTGCAAAGGGGGAACCAACGGCGACGTGGACTGTCCCGCGGGCTTAGGCAGAACATCCCGCTGAGTCTTATCCCGTCGCGCTTTGACGGAGGACATGGCCGCAAAGCAGCCCCTCCACCCAACAGGCACTGCAGCAGGGCCCACGGGAGTGCAGAATCAGGGGGCAAGCCAACACTACCGAGGCCCGCCCTATAACGCAGGTAGGCGTCCGGTCCCCTCCCCGACCGCCGATGTATGGTTTGAATACCCCTTCCGCCCAAACAGCCACAGTCCCTCCACCGCAGGACAATGTGTGGCACCCCAGCAGGTGTTGCGTCAGGCCTCAATACACAGAGGGCCTCACCACGGGCTCCCCACCGAAGCCCACTAGCAAGAAAGCACCGCCCGCCGATCCGCGAACCGAAGAGCGGGCTCAGGAGCTCCCTTCACCAGCCTCCCGAGTCCGTCGCTATCCAGCAGCTCCACTGATATTCAAGTAGAGATGGGGGCCACCACGCAGTCACAGAGCCGAGGGGAAGCGCGGAGCGGCACTTCCAGTAGCAGGCCACAAAGCCCCCCAGCCAGGCCTCACTCACGCCCCAACAGCGCCAATCTCGCCGTCCGCCGACATGTGGACCGAGCCATGCCCCTCCACAGCAAACACTCACCGGGAACTCCCTGGGAGCAGTAGTCGAAGAGGGCGCAGAGCTCCGCCGCAGCAACACCAGCCCGCGTACGGTGCAGATAGGCCCTCCAGGAATTCAGTGTGCCATCCGCCAGCCAGTACGCCCCTCACTGCCAAGGACCAGGAGAAGCAGGATCGCCGAGGGCAAAAGCCGGGGAGAGAAAGCCCACCGACCAGCGGGGCTGAGCACCAGGACAGAGCAGGCCCACCCCACAGCACACGTGCAGCATCACCTGAAAGTCAGCAGCGTAGGCCTCAAATGTAGAGCTGTCCTCCAGACGCAGATGGCAGCACAAGGGAAAGTCCAAAACGGGAGGCGACCCACCCGATCCACCGCTAGCTAGGCTGCCCACCTACGCGGCAATCAGGGAGCCCGCTGGGTTCGCCGCAAGCAATGCCGCCTCCGTCCACCAGGCGCTCCCGCGCGCCTCCTCTGCTCCAGCAAGCACAGCGCCGAAGGCCAACGGGGCCGCCGGGACGCAGCAGGGCCGGGTCCGGAGGGCCCCGCCAGAGCCTCAAGGAAGCGCCGCACCACCAGGAAGCGGCCTCGGAACGCCCCAGGGCTCGCAGGCCGTGCCCCCTCCAATCGTAGGCTCACAGCGTCCCCGGGAAGCAAATGGCAGCCAACAGCGACTCAGGGGCAGGCTCCTCCGCCGGAGTCTGATCCCGCACCAGGAGCGGTTCTCACCCAGCACCACCAGCAGCGGAGAGGCAACAGGGAACGTAGCCGCTGCACCAGCCTCCCTCCCGCGTCACCGGTCGCGGGCACCGAAGATAGCAGAGGGCCCGCCGGGCCGCAGCAAGGCCGGGGCCGGGCAGGCCTACAAGGCCCTCAGGACGCCGCCGCTCCCAGAAAGAAGCACGACCGGAGGCAGCAGGTAAGTGGCCCCTGCCTAGGAGCTACAAAGCAGGCACGGAGGGGCATCAGGGGGCCCACTACCTCAAGCGATGTGCGGGCGGCGCCGGAGAGACTGAGAAACACGTCTCACTCGGCCGCCATCTTAGCCACGCCCCCTTTTGGTTTTTTTTTAGAAGGGGGTGCCCAGTTCTACCTGGGCATTCTGACTTGTTAGGACGTTGGGGCAGCATGGGGATCCCACCCCTACCGGCTCCACACCTGGTGTCGTCTTCTTCCGGCACGGGAGCCAGCAGCTTGCTTCTCCCCTGCCCGCTCCAAGCAGGCAGGATGGGGTGTGGTAGTTGCCTCGCTCCCCCCAGGCAGAGGGAGCAAGCACACCACCTTTGGGGGGAGTTTGACAGCAATCCCCCTGTTTTCTCCTGCATCCTGGTTCCCGTCCTTCTTCGGTGGGAGTCGAGACATCGCTCCCCATCATCCTTTCTTTGGCTGGGTCCCACAGATAGAGTCCCGGGCCCTCTTTGGTATGAACCGAACTGAGCGGATGGGGTCCCCTGGCCTTGGAGAGCTCTGGAGAGGGGACTCCACACCCACGCCCTCTCCCAGGCTCGTTAATAATTAATAAGCCTTGTGTCTACCATCCAGAGGTAATGTTCTAAACCTGCGATGGAGCCCCACATGCTCCATTTTCAGGGGAAGTCAAAGGTCACACTGCTTTAAATGAGCATGTCTTGGGCCCCGATTGGCTGATGTGGAAGTCTTGGGGTCATGTTTCTCCTGGTAGTGAGCTCTTGCCACCATGAGTAGTTTCAAAAGGGGGTGGTGATGGACTGAGCATCAGAACCAATCAAACACTCACACCCAGTCAACAGATCTGGGTTTGATCCATCACCGTTCTTTAACCCACTCTGCCACCCCAGTTCAGACATGACCATATGCAAATCAGTCTGACCCTGTGCCTCATGGGAACAGTCCAGCCCGAACTGCCAAGCCATGCCTTCCCTGGACCGGAATCAAGCTTCCTAGGACCGGTTTCTGGCATTTCAGCCGTCTTCAGCCAGGCTTGCTTGAATCCAGTGGCAAAGTGAGCAAGGGACTCACGTCTGAGCATACCCTGCCAACTTATGGCGAACAAAGCGGTACAAAAGGGGGTGGTGATGGACTGAGCATCAGAACCAATCAAACACTCACACCCAGTCAACAGATCTGGGTTTGATCCATCACCGTTCTTTAGCCCACTCTGCCACCCCAGTTCAGACATGACCATATGCAAATCAGTCTGACCCTGTGCCTCATGGGAACAGTCCAGCCCGAACTGCCAAGCCATGCCTTCCCTGGACCGGAATCAAGCTTCCTAGGACCGGTTTCTGGCATTTCAGCCGTCTTCAGCCAGGCTTGCTTGAATCCAGTGGCAAAGTGAGCAAGGGACTCACGTCTGAGCATACCCTGCCAACTTATGGCGAACAAAGCGGTACAAAAGGGGGTGGTGATGGACTGAGCATCAGAACCAATCAAACACTCACACCCAGTCAACAGATCTGGGTTTAATCCATCACCGTTCTTTAGCCCACTCTGCCACCCCAGTTCAGACATGACCATATGCAAATCAGTCTGACCCTGTGCCTCATGGGAACAGTCCAGCCCGAACTGCCAAGCCATGCCTTCCCTGGACCGGAATCAAGCTTCCTAGGACCGGTTTCTGGCATTTCAGCCGTCTTCAGCCAGGCTTGCTTGAATCCAGTGGCAAAGTGAGCAAGGGACTCACGTCTGAGCATAACCTGCTAACTTATGGCGAACAAAGCGGTACAAAAGGGGGTGGTGATGGACTGAGCATCAGAACCAATCAAACACTCACACCCAGTCAACAGATCTGGGTTTGATCCATCACCGTTCTTTAGCCCACTCTGCCACCCCAGTTCAGACATGACCATATGCAAATCAGTCTGACCCTGTGCCTCATGGGAACAGTCCAGCCCGAACTGCCAAGCCATGCCTTCCCTGGACCGGAATCAAGCTTCCTAGGACCGGTTTCTGGCATTTCAGCCGTCTTCAGCCAGGCTTGCTTGAATCCAGTGGCAAAGTGAGCAAGAGACTCACGTCTGAGCATACCCTGCCAACTTATGGCGAACAAAGCGGTACAAAAGGGGGTGGTGATGGACTGAGCATCAGAACCAATCAAACACTCACACCCAGTCAACAGATCTGGGTTTGATCCATCACCGTTCTTTAGCCCACTCTGCCACCAATTTGTTGTTTTTGCATTTGTCACCCCGAGTGGGGCGGGTATGCTCAGACGTGAGTCCCGTGCTCTCCATGCCACTGGAATCAAGCTATCCTGGCTGAAGAGGGGTGAAACCCCGAAACCGGTCCTAGGTTGCTTGTTTCCAGTCCAGGGAGGACCTGGCTTGGCAGTTCGGGCTGGACTGTTCCCATGAGGCACAGGGTCAAGACTGATTTGCATATGGCTGGGTTCAAACTGGAATGGCATGGTGAGCAAAAAAACGATGGATTTAGGCCCAGATCTCTGTACTGGGGTGAATGTATGACATTGTTCTACATTCTGTCCATCAATTGTTGTTTTTGTTGTTTTTGCATTTGTCACCCCGAGTGGGGCGGGTATGCTCAGACGTGAGTCCCGTGCTCTCCATGCCACTGGAATCAAGCTATCCTGGCTGAAGAGGAGTGAAACCCCGAAACCGGTCCTAGGATGCTTGTTTCCAGTCCAGGGAGGACCTGGCTTGGCAGTTCGGGCTGGACTGTTCCCATGAGGCACAGAGTCAAGACTGATTTGCATATGGCTGGGTTCAAACTGGAATGGCATGGTGAGCAAAAAAACGATGGATTTAGGCCCAGATCTCTGTACTGGGGTGAATGTATGACGTTGTTCTACATTCTGTCCATCAATTGTTGTTTTTGCATTTGTCACCCCGAGTGGGGCGGGTATGCTCAGACGTGAGTCCCGTGCTCTCCATGCCACTGGAATCAAGCTATCCTGGCTGAAGAGGGGTGAAACCCCGAAACCGGTCCTAGGATGCTTGTTTCCAGTCCAGGGAGGACCTGGCTTGGCAGTTCGGGCTGGACTGTTCCCATGAGGCACAGGGTCAAGACTGATTTGCATATGGCTGGGTTCAAACTGGAATGGCATGGTGAGCAAAAAAACGATGGATTTAGACCCAGATCTCTGTACTGGGGTGAATGTATGACATTGTTCTACATTCTGTCCATCAATTGTTGTTTTTGTTTTTACCATGAGTAGTTTCAGCAGGCCTTCCGGCCTAGCATGGGTGCACTGTGCAAGGAGCTGGTTGCACTTGCTTCTTGCACCAGCCTTTCTTCTTTTCCCTGTGCTCTGGTTCTTCTCTCCTCTTGCTTGGGCGCAGAGGTCAAGATTTCCACCAACTGGTCCTTAGGGGGTGTAAGGGAACCTGGAGAGACCCACAGGTCCTGAAGTCAACTGTAAACAGAGTTCTTAGTCCATTTGGGCATTTGGGAGGAGGGCTTGTCCTTCCAGTTGTCCATGGCTGCTGTTGCCGTCACAATCCAGGTCTGGAGTCTAACTCCAACAACTCTCTCTTTCTAGTGCAAGAGTTTTTAAAAGGGGATGGAAAGTTTTAGAACCGAGGCACTCTTGGCCAATCCTAGGGTGCCACATCACCTCTCCACCCCTGTCCCAAACATCCTGCACAGAAAGCTGGGACCGTTCAAAATGGTGCCTTCAAGAGGTCACTGTTTATATATCCTCTGGCCGTTCCTAGCTAACATCACTGCCAGGGACTTTCCCACCGAAAACCCTTAAGGGGAACACCCTTTTGTGTTGGCTGCCGTTGTCTGGGTTTCCACCTTTGTTCACTGGGCCTGGGCAGTCCCAACCCTGGTACAATGTGACCGGTAATTAACAGATGTAGTTTTTGTTTTTTAGAGTGAAGAACTGCTAATTACTTTTGTGCGTGGAGACCTTTGTTCCCTCTGCTGGGGAGCAGGGTAATTAGCTTGGGCCATCAGGTTGACCCAGTGACTGGACTCTTACCCAGGACTTGAGAAATATGAATATTTTGGGCAACCCATAGAGTGTACATATAGGATCTTGGGAACTGTGTGTTTAAACTGGGCGCACATTTTTCACCACAGTTTCATACCTTAACTGGACTTTGTTGGGCGAAGGGAAGCAAAACTACACTCAAAGGGAGATTGTCCCCTATGTGTATAATACATTGTCACTGCAGATAAAGCAGTAAACCCTACTGACCCTACCTATGAGTGCTCACTAATATTATAAGGCATAACACAGGTCAACCTCTAACCTTGCCGAGTCCCCCCTATGCCAGGTTACATGTGCGCAGCCTGCACACGTGTGCACACATGTTCCTGTGTAACAAGCCAAGTGCTCCTTATCCTAGCTGTGTTGCAGTAGCCTTACCTTAAAAGGTGGAACATGGTGGTAAGCACTCACAGTCCATTTACCAGCTCTTTTGAGTGTCTTTCTGCCAACATTAAGCTGAGTGACAACAAAACATTACCATCTCCTTTAAAACCCGCCAGGAAACACCTCTATCGGTGACCACCTCTCTGACCTGATAACTTAATGCTCACTCCGTGACTCCAACAACATTATTCTCGGCAACCTCAGTCTACACTGGAATCAGGAAAACCACACGCTAATCAAACCCTTAAACGATCTCCTAAGCAACAATAACCTCACCCAACACTGCACAGAGAAAACCCGCTCAATCCTCGATCCCATTATCGCTCAAGCAGACTTGGTCTCCATCGTCCACACCTTGCCTGTTGACTGGTCTGATCACCACGTCATTCTGTTCTGTATGAACCAAAGGATCAAATCTTAGCCCCGCTCGAAAAGCGGCCAGGTCACACCTCTACTGAAAAAAACCAGGCTCAGACACTAACTATGTGAATAATTTCAGACCCTTCTCTAACCTCCCTCTCCTAGCAAAAATCCTGGAAAGATGTGTTCTCCTCCATCAGCCTCCTAGACCCTCACCAATCAGGTTTCAGAAAAGGCTGCAGTACAGAGACAGCGATCCTAAATGTAATGAATGACATGCACAAAACTCTTGATACAAGCCAATGCTGCCTACTCATACTCCCGGACCTATCGGCAGCCTTCGACACGGTCGACCACAAACTACTCAATAAGGCATTTCAAGAAAGGGCCGGAACAGAAGAGATGGTATTACAGTGGTTCATCTCTTTTCTCCAGAACCGCACTCAAAGTATAAAAATCAAAACCTTCTCGTCGGACCTACTCCCTGTGAGCAGGGGTGTCCCCCCAAGGATCAGTACTCTCCCCTCAACTTTTCAACATCTATATGGAACCCCTTACCACCATACTAAAACAATCCAACATTCCCTTCTACCCCAATGCAGACGACACCCAGATCTATCTGGAAACCTCTTCCATTGAAGACATTCAGAGACTAACCAGCACTATATGAGAAGTCCAACCCTGGCTATCACGCAACCACCTAAAACTCAATCAAGACAATACTGAAATCCTCCTCTTCTCCAGCGATGAGAAGAACCCCCAAATCACAGAATGGCTTAAAGCTATTGATGCGCTCAACTACAACCCACCTTAGCCGATTCTGCAAAATCGCTGGGAATCACCCTGGACCCCAAATTAGACATGAGCAAACACATCAAGAACACCTCCCTCAACCTACTCAACAAAATAAAACCCTTCCATCCCTCCAAATGACCTCAAACAAGCCACTCAATCCCTGGTCCTGTTCAGACTGGACTATGGGATTGCAATCCTTACAGAATCAGCAAAATCTCACCTATCTCCCCTCAGATCAACTCTGAACGCATCTGCCAGAATGGTCACCGGCGTAAAGAATATGTTCACATCTCCCCTGCACTCAGAGAGCTAAAATGGCTCCCAATCGAAATGCAGGCTAACTTCAGAACTGCCTGCCTCACGCACAAAGCGTTGCACACAGGGAAACCTGCCTACCTGGCCGCCAAACTCCAGAAGGCCGGTCAGACAAGAAGCCTAAAGAGTTCCAACACCCTACTCCTTATCCCTCCGAGAGCTTGCAAACAAAAAGCCTCATCCCGATCCTTCGCAGGAAATGCTCCTAAAATGTGGAACTCCATACCAGTCAATATCAGGACTAATGAAATCAATTGTTTTGCTAGATGTTTCTCTGCTGGTCATTTTATATTTGTGTTTTTGTCAGATTACTTGTTTTTGAATTGAAAAGTTGTTCCAAGGCAGGCTTTTTACATACTGTACATGAAATACATTTGGTACATTTAAATTTACCAGGACTGAGATTGACAGCATTAACCACATACACGGCACAGCGATGTTACAAGAGAAATGTTAAGGGACATGATTAGGATTTAGCATTAACTTGGACAGTTCCATCTGTGAGCTACAGAGATAAAGGACTCCGCTCAGGATTCCATGCATGTTAAAGCACTATTAATCCTCAGACTAACTGGGTGTTGCCTTACTAAGGATAGGATAGGATAGGATGATAATTTATAAAGCGCACTAATACCCGTAGGTGCCAAGGCCCTGAGTGGTCGAGGCGAGAAAGGAGAATGCAGAGCTGCTGACTATGTTGAGAAAAGCCAAGTCTTCAGCAGCTTTCTGAACACCGGGAGCGATTCCGCATGAGAGATAGAGGAGGGCAGGGTATTCCAGAGTTTTGCAGCGGCCACAGAGAAGGAGCGTCCGCCCAATCTGGCCTTGCAGAATTTTGGGGAGATCAGTGTTCGAGGCATATGAGCTGCAGATTGTACACTTTGCATAGATCGCCATCTGGTGTTGGGCCCGAATGTTTGCAGTTTGTTTTTGTTCTTTGGACAGTCTTTGGAAGTCACGAGTTCGGTGACTCCTCCTTCGGTCCGTACTGCGCATGGGCTTCGGCTCCATCCTCAGATTGTTTTTTTCCGCCATCGGGCTCGGATGTGTTACTTCGTGCTCCGGCTTCGAACTTCTACGGTTCCAGCCTCGACGGAAAATCCTCGTTCATCGAGTTTCTTCATCTATCTTCATCTCTCGAAGAGGCACTTTTTTCGATTCCACACATCGGCACCGGCCTTCGGGCCCTCCTCGACTCCGGTCCCGGCCGATGGAAAGGACTCCGTTCAAAAAGTGCCCAAAATGTGGGTCTATATTTCCCCACACCAACCTCCATCAGGTGTGTAACCTTTGCCTCTCTCCAGAACACGAGGCTAGAGACTGCCCCGCCTGTAAGTCTTTTCGATCAAAAAAGACCATCCGGGATCGAAGAGCTCTACGCACCATGGCGCACTCATCGATCGCGGCTCCACCGGACATCTTCGGAGACGACACCGAAGCTTTGGGGCAACACCACACCGAGCAGGAGGAAGACGTCGTCAGCGCTTCCGAGGCCGACGACTCCGACCTGGAGGACATCACACCGGCGCAGAGGGTCGTGAGTACTCTACCCCCTCCCACCCCCGCGCCCAAATCCAAAGAGACTCAGGTTACACCTTCGCGCCTGGGGAAAACCAAACACGCAGCTTCTATCACCCCACCTTCGGGCCCGGTGTCGAAGCCTCACAAGTCTCACGGCAGCTCGGGCTTGAGCCAGCCGACACCTGGTGCCGATAAACACCGTTCGGCACCGAAGAAAGTGACGCCCAGCTCGACTCCGAAGCCACCGGTGCCGAAGCCTGGACTTTCGGTGCCGACGAAACCCAAGCACAAATCCCTCTGCACCGACGCTCCGGCGTCGAAGCCTACCTCGACGCCGAAAAAACTGGAGGTTCCAAAAAGACATGGCGCAGAGAAACCACCCAAGTCCTCGGCTCCGAAAACATCGGCGCCAGCGGACGATTCGGCGCCACCGGACCTTTTTACACCCGATCCTTATCAAAAAACCTTATCAAAGGATCCAAAGACTGGGCTATTGACTTTGACTGTCAAGAAAAGACGTCTTGACACACCAGCTCCTCCTCCACCACCCAAGCGGAAGGACTCTGCCACATCTCCTCTCAGAGTGCCCTCCCCACCACCTCCTACACCTCCTCCTCCTCCACCTCTTCCACCTCCTCTCCCTCCCAGGTCTCCGCCACCCTTGCCTCATCATTCCCCGACCCCGTCCCCAGATCCGGTTTACGGGGATCCAGATTATGACCCGGTGGACGCCCCAATGGACCCCACACCACCGGGGACCCCAGACCCATGGGAAGATTACCAAAACCCTGACATACCAGATGTGCCTCAAGATGACCTCTACCCATCCAGGCCATCTCCCCCAGAGGACTCACTAGGGTTTCACCACTTAGTGCAGAGAGCAGCACACTACTACGGGGTGGAACTACATAGCGAACCAGTGGAAGACGACTTCTTACTGGATACATTTGATATTCAGGATAAGTCCACAGCCATCTTGCCCATGCTTAAGGGTGTCACCAAACATGCTGCAGAGGTGTTCAAAGACCCTGTCAGGGCCAGGGTCTTAAACCCCAGAATAGAAAAAAAGTACAAAGCAGCACCCACAGACCCTACATACATTAAGGGCCCTGCTCCCTTAGATTCCCTAGTTGTGTCCACAGCTAGAAAGCGGTCTAACTCCCAGTCCTCGGGTGAGGCCCCACCGCCGGATAAGGAATCAAAACTCCTAGATGCATCTGGTAAACGCACTGCCTCGCAAGCCGCAAACATCTGGCGCATTGCGAATACACAAGCGCTGCTTGCGCGTTATGACAGAGCACACTACGATGAGCTTGAGGCTCTTATGCAGCACCTCCCGGAAAAACACTAACGTAAAGCTCATGACCTAATACAGGAGGGAAAGCTCATTACTAACACCTCCATTAAATGTGCCCTCGATGCAGCGGACACTGCTTCTAGAGCCATAAATACTAGTGTCCTGCTTCGTCGTCATGCCTGGCTCAGGATCTCAGGGTTCAAGCCAGAAGTCCAGGCATCCATACTAAATCACCCCTTTGACCAACAAAATCTCTTTGGGCCAAAGGTAGACAAAGCGTTAAAAAAAATGAAAAAGGACACGGACACAGCGAAGTCTATGGGGGCATTACAATCACAGACCCCTAAACGCTCCTTTCGGCGTTCGTCCTTTCGTAGCACAGGCAGAGGCTACTCCACCGATAGCGCCTCTACCTCCTACAAGTCCCCTCCTCAAAATACCTTCTCAAAGGGCTACCAAAGGGGTGGATACAGGGGCAACAACAATAAGGGCAGGGGCAAAACTAACACCACCCGTTCTGCCACCCCGCCCGCACAATGACTTCCCTCCGCTCCCCCTAGACCATCCCACTCCGGTCGGGGGCAGACTGCGACACTTTATCCACGCCTGGGAGTCCATAACATCGGACAAATGGGTGACCCAAATTATTCGGTCAGGGTACTGTCTCGAGCTAACATCTACCCCACCCAATATCCCACCAAGGCACCGTCCAATGTCTCAAGAACATTCCACACTGCTCAAACAGGAGGTGCTCTCACTCCTCCAAAAACACGCTATAGAGCAGGTCCCCGTCAATCAGCAAAATCTAGGGGTCTACTCTCTGTATTTTCTAATACCGAAAAAAGATGGGACCCTGAGGCCCATTCTGGACCTCCGGCCTCTAAATGCATACATACATTCAGACCATTTCCACATGGTCACCCTACAACAAGTCCTCCCGCTCCTCTGTCAGGGAGACTTTCTCACTACCTTGGATCTGAAAGACGCATACTTTCACATTCCAATACACCCTTCTCACAGGAAGTACCTCAGGTTTGTGGTGGACGGTCAGCATTACCAATTCACGGTTCTCCCCTTCGGGGTCACCACCGCACCACGGGTGTTTACCAAATGCCTAGCGGTAGTAGCAGCACACCTCAGACGTCAACGTATTCACGTCTTCCCTTACTTAGACGACTGGCTAATAAAAGCCGCGTCCTACAACCAATGTGTGCAACATACAAACAGCACCATCCAACTGCTCCACCAGCTAGGCTTCACGGTGAACTACCAAAAGTCCCACCTCGTACCATCTCACACAAAGCAATATCTCGGGGCCACTATAGACACCTCCAAAGGTATAGCCTATCCCAACTCAGCCAGGATCGCAAGCATACAAGCCTTGCGCCAAACGTTCCTTGCTCAGCACTCTCTCCCAGCAAGAGTGTTTATGAAGCTAATAGGGATGATGGCATCTTGCATTTTTATAGTGCCCCATGCAAGACTCCACATGCGTCCACTCCAAGAGTGCCTAGCACAACAGTGGAACCAGGCCCAAGGACAGCTGACGGATCTGGTGTTGGTGGACGGCCGCACCCATCACTCTCTGCAGTGGTGGAACACCACAAACCTTTCCAAGGGGCGGCCGTTCCTGGACCCAGTTCCTCAGGTGATTCTAACAGCGGACGCATCGCTCTCCGGCTGGGGAGCGCACCTCCTACACCTCACAATGCAAGGTCTATGTACGCCACAGCAAAAGTCGCTCCACATCAACCATCTGGAGCTCTTGGCGATCTTTCTAGCCCTAAAATCCTTTCAAAAACAGATTTCAGCCAAAGCAGTCCTCATTCGCACAGACAATATGACTGCAATGTACTATATTCAAAAACACGGGGGGACACACTCTCCCCAGCTCTCCCGCTTAGCCCAGAGCATATGGAGATGGGCAATTCCACAAAACATCTTTCTCCTGGCACAGCACGTCCCAGGCATACAAAACACCATGGCAGATCTGCTCAGCAGACAAACGCAACTACACGAATGGGAACTGCATCCACAAGTTCTTCGCCCATTCTTCCACAAGTGGGGGCATCCTCAGATAGACCTCTTCGCCACCCACGAAAACAAAAAATGCCCAAGCTTCGCCGCCAGATACCCACACCCATTGTCCAAAGGCAATGCGATATGGATGAACTGGTCAGGCAGATTTGCATACGCCTTTCCACCTCTCCCACTAATTCCATTAGTGGTCAGGAAACTGCAACCGCACTCCCTCACGCTCATTCTGGCAGCCCCAACATGGGCCAGGCAGCCGTGGTACACCACACTATTACAACTATCAGTGGTACCACATCAAAAACTGCACCTGTCCCCATGCCTCCTAACTCCGAACCATGGAGAAATCAGACACCCGGACCCAGCGCAGCTCAACCTTGCGATCTGGCTCCTGAAATCTTAGAATTTGGGTACCTTAACCTTCCCCCTGACTGCATGAATATTATCAAGGAAGCCAGACGTCCTACCACTCGAGCATGCTATGCCGCAAAGTGGAAGAGATTTGTTGTTTACTGCCGTAACAATACAATCAACCCTTTAGATGCATCCATACAACACATTATATGCTATCTGCTCCATCTTCAAAGGTGTAACCTGGCATACTCTTCCATACACTTACACCTAGAAGCGATTGCTGCTTACCTGCAAAACAGACCGCATTTATCACTGTTCAGGGTGCCTGCTATTAAAGCCTTTATGGAAGGCCTTAAACGCATAATTCCACCCAGGGCACCACCTTCTCCTGTATGGAATCTAAATGTAGTTCTTACAAGGCTAATGGGTCCGCCCTTCGAACCACTGCATAAATGTGTGCTACAGTTCCTCACCTGGAAAACAGCTTTTCTAGTGGCTATCACTTCCCTTAGAAGGGTTAGTGAAATACAAGCGTTCACTATACAGGAACCCTTCTTACAAATACATCACAGCAAAGTGATACTTCGTACAAATCCAAAGTTTCTGCCCAAGGTCATTTCCCCCTTCCATCTCAATCAATCGGTGGAATTACCTGTTTTTTTCTCGCAACCTCAATCTGTTGCGGAAAGGGCTCTACATACACTTGATGTTAAGAGGGCTTTACTGTACTACATACAGAGAACACAACCTTTCAGGAAAACTAAACAATTGTTTGTTTCCTTCTCTCCACCGCATAAAGGCAACCCCATCTCTAAATCAGGGATAGCTAGGTGGATTGTAAAGTGCATACAAATTTGCTATCAAAAGGCAAAAAGAACATTATCTGTTCCACCTAAAGCCCACTCTACTAGAAAGTTAGGGGCTTCTATGGCTTTTCTAGGGAACATACCCTTAGATGACATCTGCAAAGCAGCCACATGGTCAACACCGCACACCTTCACAAAACATTACTGTGTAGACGTGCACTCCAAGCAACAAGCTAGTGTGGGCCAGGCTGTACTAAAGACACTATTTCAAACCGCTGCAACGGATACCGGTGGTCGCCGCTAAGGTTGGGTACTGCTATATAATCTATGCAAAGTGTACAATCTGCAGCTCATATGCCTCGAACGGAATATGCTACTTACCAGTATGCATCTGTTCTTGGCATGTAGAGCTGCAGAGTTGTACACGCCCACCCGCCTCCCCGGCTACCTGTATCCGTTCCAGTCTATCTTATTTAGATACAACACACATAGGTTTCTCATTGTTATTACTACGCTCCATCATTTCCCTGCTGGCGAAAAACAATCTGAGGATGGAGCCGAAGCCCATGCGCAGTACGGACCGAAGGAGGAGTCACCGAACTCGTGACTTCCAAAGAACAAAAACAAACTGCAAACATCCGGGCCCAACACCAGATGGCGATCTATGCAAAGTGTACAACTCTGCAGCTCTACATGCCAAGAACAGATGTAAGTAGCATATTCCTTTCTCTGGGAGGAAGATCTCAGAGTCCTCCCAGGCATGTACCATTGAAGCATGGTTTTCAGCTGCTGCAAGCCTTGGCTATGCAAGACCTTGTAGACTGTACACAGGACTTTGAAAGAAATCCATTTCCTAATAGGGAGCCAATGCAGAGTACGAAGCCCCTCCCTTGCTGACTGCCGTTTAGGGATATTAAGGATCAGCCTGGCAGCCCGTTTTGGACGACGTGAAGCCTGTTCAGGGAGGTCGTGATGTTATTAAGGTACAAGGCATTCCAGTAGTCGATGGTGGGTCGATGCAGTGCTGCTGGAATATATGGGAGCACCTTTCTGAGAGTTTTCAGAATATAGAAGCAGGTGCTAACAGTGCGGCTGACCTGAGACTCGAAGGTCAGCCTCTCGTCAAAAATGACCCCCAGGTTTTTAACTGTCCTAACCGGAACAGGGAGGGGACCGCAATCTGCCGGCCACCAGGCATTCAACCAGATTGAGGCCTGCGGACCAAAAACTAGGACCTCCGTTTTCTCTGCATTGATACATCCACCTGATAGTGCTGGCCTTGCACTGATTACATTTTTCTGCTACCGACTGCAGATCATTGGAGATAGAAACAATGATTTGCATGTCGTCTGCATAGGAAATCACCTGGAACCCAAAGGATCTTACCAGCTTGGCCAGGGAGTGTCACATACACATTAAGGAAGGTAGGACTCAGAGATGAGCCCTGGGGAACGCCACAGGGTAGACTGAAGGCCTTAGATCTGAAACCCCAGCAGCTAACGATATTCGTTCTCCCTGTCGGGAAGGAGTGGAGGATCTGCAAGGCCTTTCCCGAGACTCCCACCTCCCACAGACGTTGGACCATCTGAGTAGAGGAAACGGTGTCAAAAGCAGCCGACAGATCGAGCATAATCAGCACTACTGTGCCACACTGGTCTACGGATGTGATCAGTGCCAGCAGTAAGGACGGACTCGGTACTGCGATCGGCGCTGCAACCATTTTGAGACTGATCTAAGATCTCATGAGATTCAAAATAGTTAATCAACTCGGTGTTGATGAATTTCTCCAGGATTTTTGCGGGTGCAGGAAGAAGTGAAAAGGAACGATAATTCTTCAATTCAGAGGGATCAGAATTGGGTTTCTTTAGAAGAGGCATAACAATGGCCTCCTTCCAAGTGTCCAGATAGCAGCTGGATCAGATAATGTTGTTTAACACCTTACACAGGAAGTGTGCAATCGGATTAGAGACCAACTTGAGATTGAGGGGCATACAGGGGTCTGAGGGAGAGCCGTACGTAAGGCCCATAAGGAGAGCCAGAGTTTGTTGAACAGTAATCTGGGGAAAAGCTGCAAGAGTGAAAGGAGCACTCCTTATCACTTAGTTCTGAGCGACCTCAGGATTTTCAGTTTCCATATGGTTAAGCTCCTAAAAGATTTTAAGGACCTTGTCATGGAAATAGGCAGTTATTCTGTCGGAGAGGTCTTGAGAAGGGGACAACTGTTGTGTCCCTGAAGGTGCGGAGACCTCCTTAAAAAGCATGCTAGAAGAATTGTCTGCAGCGAGGATCTTGTTGGTGAGGAAGTGAGATTTAGCTTGAAAGATGGCAAGTTTAGACTTCTGAAGTAGAGCTTTCTGCTTGGCTTTTTCCCTAGTACAAGAATCCAACCGCCATCTGTGTTCCTGTCTGCGACACTCCCTTCTAAGTGATCTAAGTTCATCATGGAACCATTGTGACGCCGGTTTGGCTCTTTTAAAAATGCAGTCTTTAAAAGGGGCAGCAATATCTAGGGCCTCAGTAATCCAGTTGTGGAAACCCTATGCCATGGGGGGGAATGTGCTGTACCTCCCAACACCAGCTTAGGCCATAGCAGCCTACCATTAGGGGGCTGAAAAGCGTATTCAGTCCCCTGCAGCGCATATACCTTTGGGTGGTGCTTTCCTTCGCAATAATGGGGAGATTATGACAGACCTTGAACATAATCAACAATGATCTACCCAGCTAAGAGGCTGTACATCTTCAATCATTAAGTTACAGTGATTGGTGAATATGCCTTCTAAGGTATGTCCGGCAATATGGGTGGGGGATTGAACAAGTTGCTCAAATCCCAGCGATGACATGAGTTCAAGCAGGTGACGAGAGTCATTGTCCTGTTCCTTTTCGAGATGGTAGTTAAAGTCCCCAAGAATGGTGGTATGAGAAGTAGTGACCAATGGTTCCAAAATTTTGTACCATGATTTAATAAACCCGGTTCTAGGGCCCGGTGGGCCAGAGAAACTGTGGCTATTTGACAACATATCCTAAAAGAAGCAGCTTCCAGTGGCGAACCAGAGTCCCATTCCAAACATGGTCAGGGTGCATTCAAGAAAGTCACAGGCCACCAGAGCGAGACCCCCCCTGCCCACCCCCACCCCCCCCTCTCTTCGCGGTCACATCTGAGGATCGTATATCCTGGGGGAACAAAGTTCACCAAGTCAGGGCCCGAGTTGTCATTGGCCCATGTCTCAGTAACAAAAAGACAGTCCAAATTATGAGTCTGGATAATCCGTGCAAATTCAGTCTTATGTTTGGTCATGGAGCGGGCATTTAACCACGCCCCCCTAAAAGACCTAGGTTTAAGACCGGTAGGGATATCAGTCCTGGTGCTGGTGCTGGTCTTGTCACCTCCTGTTACCCTGGGCGCAATGTAGGGGCCAGGAACAGACACCAAACCGTTGGTGAGTCTGAGATTGCAGTGTTGACATTGCACTAGTTCCCTCCATGTAGAGACCCAGTTAAGCTGCGCATTCCCTGAGATAACATTTAGGGCGTAACTCCAGGAGATCTGTCCTGGAATAGGTTCTAACTTGGTGGTCCCTGTTACCCAGAGAGAAAGTGGCAGGGTGCCTGGCCCCTGGCGCTGTCCGGGCACGGACGGGCTTGCCTTTGGCGCTCCAAAGGCAAAAAAAATTTGCCAGCTTCAGGTAGCTTAGCTTCATTTAGCACCGCAGAAAAAGAATAGAATTATTATTCATTTAGTAATTTTTTTAAACACATTTTATTGCGTTTTCCAGAATGGACAAATTGCGTTCCTTCAATATATGGGATCACTGTATTACAAGTCTGAGTTCAGTACAAGCAATAGTCCTTTCAGATAGGACACATATAGGTAAGTTTTACAATGCAATTACTCATTTTTTATGGAACATGTAACCCCTTACCCACCCACCCTAAACTAGACATCGCCACTTAGTTGATTTAAAGTGTTAAACATTTTAGCTCCGCCAATTTGGAAGTTTTTTTCGGTCAATGAGTTTTAAAAGATTCCAGCCTGGCATCCCATTCTAAAGCCACAGGTTTCTTTTGCAAACCTCGATATTCTTCACAGCATAGTGAACTGTTTTCAGCATGGCCCCATTTTTTTTTTACCTCTTCATGGAAGTGAACTATAACAAAAGCCAAGCGTGACTTCCAGTGCATCGTGAGTTGGCGCCTAGCCAACAGCAGCAGCAAGTCTGTGAAGTGTGGGGTTACCTTATTGTTTTTGAGCCTCGGAAATAAGCCTAGTATGCAACATTCGAATGTGTGCTAGTGCGCTTAGCCTGTGAGCTTTGATACAACAGA
The DNA here is from genome assembly GCF_964204655.1 of Triturus cristatus. Lineage (NCBI taxonomy): Eukaryota > Metazoa > Chordata > Amphibia > Caudata > Salamandridae > Triturus > Triturus cristatus. The sequence goes on along the minus strand of NC_140593.1, from coordinate 311,291,028 downwards.
TAAGATTTGTGACCAATAGTGAGTCAATATGGGCCATGCCCATAGCATATGCACTAGGTCGGCGTCATGAGCGCGCCAGCATGGGCAGGCCAATGAGATCAATGGGAACATGGCGTACAGTTTGTGCAGGGTGAGATAAGCATGATGCAAAATAGTGAATTGGATAAATTTAAATCGGGAGTTTCAGGAAATCTTCCGGGGATATTCTAGCAAAAAATCCTATTCCATGTCCTGTAGGAGGACGAGTGAGGTGAGAGGGACTTGAATATTTGCACGGATGCCCCTATATAGCGATCGGACTTTATGTCCCCTATCATGTCTATGGCTTGCAGCAGTTAATGTGAAGTGGGTTCTGTACCATCTGGCGCCCAGAGTCGTCACACATAGTGAATTATGGTAGCATATGTGAGAAATGGAGTATGTGGTAAATTATGAGCATGTATAAAGCATGCATGATCTAACAAAAAGATCGCATACCATTTCCACTCCTCCCTGAATCCATGTAAGTAGTATATGGGTTATTGGCGTCCTGGTGGTCGTTGGGAGCCCCATTAGCGGTATGTTTGGGGCATAGGGGATTTGTGGTGAGGTATAGCACAGCGACATTCACCAATAGGAGAGGACTGTGTGGAGAAGTAGTGGTGATCCATCCGTTGGGAGGGTGGCTCCTGGACATATCTATGGAGTATGCCTCGTATAAGTTTGTCTTCAGTGTATTCAATTTCAGGGAGGTTACTGCCAGCTAACCAGAAGGAATGCCACTGAAGTTGTCTCACAGTACAATAATATTTAAAGTCAGGAGCGCACATACCTCCTTGGAGTTGGAGTTGTTTAGAGCAACCCTGCGTGGCCCATTTACCCATATTAAATACATTACTAAAGTGTTTAAGAGTTTAAAATATTGTGCAGGGACAGGCATCATTAGCTTTACAAAGTAATACAGAAATCGGGGTAACATTACCATTTTGGCTAGGGCCAATCGGCCTGCTGTGAATAATGGCAACCTAGTCCTGAAGCCTACCTGATCGAAGGGACATGACAGTTTTGAGCAAGATGCCTTCCAGGACATCAAGTGTTTCCCGATATATTTGTATTCCCAGATATCGAAATGTTTGAGGGACCAATTGTAGCGGTATCTCCCCCAAAGGCAGCTTTGGGCTGTTTAGGTATTTTCAAAAGAGAAAGCATAGGACTTATTTTCATTAATTTGGAATCCAGATAGGGTCGCAAAGAGGTCAAAGTGATTCGCCAGGGTGTGCATATTTAGATAGAGGTCTCTGATATATAATATCACGTCATCCACATATAGCGAGATGGTGTGCGTGGTGGGTCATATGTGGATACCCCTGGTACTGGCTTTCTGGCGTAAGTACTGAGCCAAGGGTTCCAATGCTAGTACCAACAACAGCGGTGAAAGGGGGCAACCTTGGTCTGTGCCTTGTTGTATCAGGTAAGGTGCTGACACATATTGACCTGTACGTGCTCGGGCTGTAGGGCTCGAGTAGATGTATGTGGGAGGTATGCCATAGTGTGTAAGGGTTGCAGACATATATTCCCAGCTAAGCGTGTTGAACGCCTGTCTGAGGTCTAGTGATGTACACCCCACCAAGTCAAGGCGCCCATGAGCCCTGTTCACGTGGTGTGATCGGCGGTTATTAAGAGAAGTGTTACGATTGGGTATAAAGCCGCATTGATCACTGTGAAAGGGTTAGGGAGTAGAAGAAGAAGTCGGAAAGCTAAGACTTTACTGAGAATTTTGTATTCTGTATTAAGGATGGAAAGAGGCCTGTACAAGGCCATATTTGTGGAGAGTTTGTTGAGTTTCAAAAGTGAAGTAACCAGTGCCTGTGCTGTCATAGGAGATAGTGTACCAGCATCTAGTGGAGCGCTATATAGACAGTCAAGTTGCGGGTCCAAGTTTGTAGCAAAAGTGCCATGGAACTTAGTGGGGAGGCAATCGGAGCCTGGGGTTTTATTTCTGGGTAGTTCCTTTATTGCTCCCTGGATTTCATTGATTGGGGGGGGGTACCCAGAGTTCGTTCCCTCTCTATAACTGTTACTCTTGAAAGGTTTAGGGTATTAAGAAACGCTTGTATGGGCTCCGATCCAGCCAGTTGGGGGAGGGTGGGGGAGTATAAAGGACAGTAGAATATTCAAGAAAGGCTCTGTTTATATATCTAGCTATGTGTCAGCTGGCGTGTTTATGGGTGTATTAATGGTGAGTATCCGAATTTGGTTGGGGTGGAGGCTTTACCAAGTGAGCCAAATGTGCTCCAGATTTGTCAGCTTCAGCATGGGTTCGTTGAATATCTGTTCTATAGTATATTACTTGCAGGAGCTCTAATAGGTCTGCGTAATTGATCCTAGCTTCTTGTTGCTTGGTGGCCTGCCCCTCGTCGTTTACTGCTGCTCTCTCTAGGGACCCAAAGTCTCTTACACCTGTGTGAGCTCCGCTAATATCGCCTTACGGGCTCCTACCACTGTGCCTATGGATGTCTCTCTTATTATGACATTAAAGGCAGATTTCAGGTGCAGATGCAAAGTGGTTGGAAACCTGTTATGTCTCTGAGGCGTCAAATCAGGAGGTCAGCCAACTAGCCCTTTGAGTCACTCTGGGTTATTGGTTCAAGAGATGCAGGTCCAGTCCTACTCACCCAGGCAAGAGGGCAGTAGGTCAGCACAGCAAAGCAGTAGTCAAGCAGAGTAGCAGTACAGCAGAGTGGCAGTTTTGTCTGTAGCACAGCAGTTCTTCCTGGCAGTATATCCGCAGGTCCAGAAGTGTACTGAAGTGGTAGTGTCTGAATTCCAGTACTTATACCCAGTAGTGCCTTTGAAGTAAGGGAGACTTCAAAGACAAGCTTTTGAAGTGCACCGATGCCCTGCCTTGTCAGCCCTGGCTCCAGACTAACTACAGGGGGTAGGCAGCCCTTTGAGTAGGGACAGGACACAACCGATTCAGGTGTAAGTGAGGCTGAGTCCAGCTCTTCCCTCCCATCCTGTCAGGATAGCCCACTAAGTCACACCCAATCCCCCATTGTGTGTGGCTGTGTATGTGGAATACACAATGCCCAACTGCCAACTGAATCCAGTCATGTGATAAGAGACAGGCTGCAGGCAAGAAAATGCCAACTTTCTAAAATTATTTTGTCTAGTATAGGTGCCTACAAGGGATTTTATTTTGGTATATTGAAGCAATGTTTGACAATATCACTTATGAGTGCCCGAAGTAGTGGCCTCAAACATATGAATTTTATGAATCAATTTGTGTAATCAGGAATAAATAAATCAAAAGTAAGTAAACAATGGGTGTATTCTTTTTTTGTAGCAATTTGTAATCCATTTAATCAAATGGTACACAGCAGTATTCACGTATACAGAGGTGACAGAGATTAACAATCTTTAAAGTGAAAAATATCTGCTAGTCACTTGTGTAAATTAATTACCCATTTCTAATGCCTATTTGCAAAAAGAAATTTTTGTACACCGATAATGTTTCATTTATGAAAATGGATAGGCTAGTCAATGGTTCGATCTTGTCGTGTGATACATCTAAAAGACCATCTTCAGGACAGAAAGACGCTGATTTGGAATGAGGACCCTTTAGAAAATAGATCAATATCGGTCTTTAAAGTAATTGGTCCGAAGTAGGTGTTGAAATCCAAAGAAAATTTGTGCCATCAATTTGCTGTGAGTTATCGGCATAACTTGAAATGAAGCCGTAAGAGAAGCGTCTTATGAGAAGCGCCGTCTTATTCCATCGTTCCGGCAGAGTGAATAAAACAGCTTTCTAAAAGTGGCATTTACAGAATTGTGATTTAAAATCCAACTTCACCATATGTTAGGATTTTAAATTAATATTCCAAAGACACCAAACATGAACCAGTGATATCTTTTCATTTGGAAATTATGCTTATAAAATGTAAAAAGGTAATCCCAAGGTTGTCCTATGGGAGATATAGGATTTGTAGTACTAAAAAACGAATTTAAAGAGTTTTGCACTGCCAGGACAAAACTTAAAAGTATTTGTCCTGTTTTTAAGTACATTGCATCCTGCCCTCTGGCTGTCCAGGGCCTACCTTTGGGGTAGCCTATATGTATTAAAAAAGAAGGGTTGGGCCTGGCAGGAGCTTTGACTTGCCAGGTCAACATGGCAGTTTAAAACTGCTCACACAGGCCCTGCAATGGCAGGCCTGAAACATGTTTAAAGGGCTACTTAAGTGGGTGGCACAAACAGTACTGCAGGCAGACTAGTAGCATTTCATTTACAGGCCGTGGGCACTGGTAATGCACATTGCTAGGGACTTCTAGGTAAATTAAATATGCCAATTGTGGTTAAGCCAGTTTTACCAAGTTTTAGGGAGAGAGCACAAGCACTTTAGTTCTTCTCAGAAGTGTTAAAGTGTGCAGAATCCGAAGGCCAGTGAAAACAAAGTCAGCAATAACAAGATGTCTGAAGGCAAAAATGTTAAGGGAAACCACGCCAAGGGTGCCAGGTCTAACAGTCTCCAATGAAAGTTCTGTTCTGAGATGGCTCTGAATGGCATTTTCAGAATCAGGAGAAACCCTTGCAGCGTCATACAAGTGCAAAGAGCTTCTATTTTTTTCAAAGTCCATTCTGGAGAAGGAGAATTTAGAAGCCAGTCATCTAAACAAGCATTTGCAATGCAATCGGTCTCGCATTTGTTAAAATTAGAGCTGGTGGCTTTTAAAATGGCAATGTTTTTTTACTTTTGTTTTTTAATTTGCAGTGACCTAGGCTCTACCTAAAAAGCGAAGGACTCCTGTAAAGGGAAGGACAAAATCAAAGTTGTTTCAATCCCAAAACCATTACCAGGTGTCCCAAACAGAACTGTATGTATGTAGTATGATTTGTAGAAAAGAGCTTCTAGTAGCTGATACGTCAAACAGCAAACGCAGAGGAATGATTATGAAAATGGAATAGAGAGAGCAGAGAGCGTAATTACTAAAGATTGAGTTATATTTAAATGAAAGCAAAAGACTAAGCTTTGACATTTTACCGCAACAGAAGTATTAGAAGATCATAAGAAAGCAAATGACCTATGAGGAGGGAGCGAGTTGGATCTGTAGGACTGTTGGTATTCACCAAAATTCACCTGGTTGTCTACCTATGAGGCAGTCCAGATGAGTCACTGGTCAAAGACGACAAGTCCTACAAACAGATGAGGGCGAAATTTTAAGGTGTGTAATGGTTCACAGTATGTTCTTCATTTTTCTTTTCTTTTTGTGTTGTCTATTAAACACTACCTTATATATAGGTTGCTGCTAAATAACTATACAGAGACTGAATAACACTCAGATATTCTGTCCCACTGTGTGAGCAATGTGGATACTGTACCCTTACTATATGACTACAAACATTTTTAAAAATTTACAAAGTTATACTACCAGATAGTCCTCTCTAGCAACACCATGAGACACGTGAAAGCTGCTTATCTTGTAAATAAGCAAATGAAAGGAGGGCTCACAGACCAGAAATCAAGCTGAGTGTACAGTCTATAAAGTAAAGTTTGAGAACACACCAGCTTCCCTACAGATAAAAAACAATCTAGAAAAAAATAGAAGGGAGAAGCATTGCTTTGACTGCAGCAAATGGATAAAATTGGGACAGGAGACACTCTCCGTGAATAAAATACCCAAGAAAATACAATGAAACTGGATTTTTTTTTTAATATATATTTTGGTGATATTAGGTCTGATTAGCGCTCGATTTCCTCTGCTAGCATTCAGATATATGGGCATGATTTCAGGCCTAAAGTTTGTGACTTTAAAGCAGCTTTTAAGAGGATGATCAGTGGAGATCTTATCAGTGTTCAGTGCTGATTACGAGTTTGCTTAAAGCCTCGTATGAGATACCAGCAGGCCCCTACATTGCAGACCTCCCCTCTTCCTTCTCGTTAACTAATGTATCCCAGTAATGTGGCTGGTAGACAATATTTTGACTTTGCGCCATATAATCTGGTAACTTTCAACAACTGATATATTTGGCACCGAAAGCGAATCCTGTAAACTGAAAACATTTGTGCTATACTCCTGCATCATACACTACATTAAGTAGTAGGTGAGTGTGTGGGTGCGTGTTTTTTATTAATGAAAGGTGGTTTGCCATTTACCTTGGACATCGTGCATCCCGGTTGAAAACACTGGCACAGTGGGTGTCCCAAGCTAATTAGAGAAATGCAAGCTCAAATAAACAGCACTCAGCCTAAAGCTGAAAGCACCAGGTAACTGAGACCGTCGAGCGCACTTTGAGCTCCAACAGATGTGTAGTTTTCGTGGATTTTCAGAAATGCACGAAGATACAGGAAATATTGACACTGGGATGTTACACCAAGAACGTAGCTACGCTTTAATGCTCTGGTAAAAGGAGAGGGTCACTTGACTGTAATGCTTTGGAGCCATTGTTACTAATTACCACCATTTTAGTCAACGTTAGCTTATAAACCATGTTTGTGGCACACTGTCACATTAGGAGGAGCCTGGTTGCGCCTTCAATAAGAAGGCTGCTGTGTCCTATGGTTGTGATTGAGCACGCAATTCGTCCTGAAGAATACTACCTAGCCTTTCGAAAATAACATGGAAATCCTTTCGGTTTATTTTACGAGTTGTATGCCGGCCCTGAGCTTTTAACTGTTAGTTGTTTGTACGTTACTTTTACAGGTTTCATTTCTGGCTTCTTAGAGCCAAGATGCCATTTTAGGTGTCCGTTGCGCTTGCAAATAAATATTTGTTAGATTTAATCTTTAAATGCTTATGACAGGTAATTAATTGTTGTTTGGCTAAATAATGAAAAATGCGGAGGTTTGACCTTTTCAGCTCAATAGAGGGTTTTCGGCTCACCGGGCTTGGTACTTTTACACAGATGTGCTGAGGAACCTCACAGCCACATGTGCACGCAGAAGCCGGAATAACAAGTGGAGGATGATGAATTTTGTGAGCTTCACCCAACCCTGCAGATCACAGCAGCTGCAGCCCCCGCAATAACATGGGTGATGGCATTCACAAGCATGTTTTCCCATGTATGTCCGACCTTGCTGCCGGCAGCATTAGCTGATGACGTAGACGCCCTTCCTCGGGGTCCCAATTTACACTCTGCAAAGTGTTCTTTTACATTTAAACATGGAAGTGTTAGTCTTTGAAACATATTAAGGTGTAGAAATAGAAATCAAACCGAGCAGCTCCTATTTCTTATGCCTTGCTCTCTACCGCCCAGCCGTCGTACTTTAACACAAACCTCGGCATGACACACTGCAAAAATTAGCAAAAAAAGAGTTCTCCGAAAGAAGGAAAAACTATGGAAACTGAACTTAGGTGGTGCTCCTCGGAGAAAACCGGAAGTGACATCTCGCTGGGGGAACCAGTTAGGAAGCTGTCATTAAGATCAACACTGTGCTAAACCAATAGGAAGGAGGGCAGCAGGTTCGAGCAAAGTCATTTATCGAATACTTAAGGTCCTCCAGACAGCGCATGCGCGCTGCCTAGGCTCAACCTAAACAAGCATTTGCAATGCAATAGGTCTCGCATTATAAAAGTGTGAGCAGCTGGCATTGCTAATAATAATGCAACACTAGCTATTGGCTTTGTAAATGATAAATAAATGCCATTATGTGTTTGTTTTATAAAATAGATGAAAAAAGGCATTGTCATGAACAATGCCAATAGCTTAAACTTTTGCAAATGCGAGACCTATTGCATTGCAAATGCTTGTTCTGTGTGCAGCCCTAATTTCCTTTCCTCTGCGTGGGTAAAGACAAGCCAGCCATCTGTTCTGGGAACGTGGTCCTACGTAAACATGTCACCTTGCAGTCAACGTGGCGCTGGCTGGTTCCTGAAGAGCTCTTCTTAGGAAAGCACTCGCTGCTTCTTTAAATGACCAACTTCTTTTCTGCTAATTTTTATAGGTTTAGGGACGTTTCGTAAGAAATACTGTTCTTGTATATTTTTCTCTTTCGAGTTATTGAACCTATTATTATTCAGAGATCTAGGCAAACGTGTACAGACTAATGGAGAATTATGTACTTGGAAGCATCAGTGCTTTAAATGGAAAAAAAAAAATGCAGGCACTAACTAAATGTAACAGAAGGGGCGAAGCGCGTGGCTTGGAGACAAGCAGTTAATTTGATATGTTCTTGGTGTGAAACGGTGCACAATTACGCAGCAACAGTTCTGCTATTTGTAGAGCATTCTTTTTGTCTATGTATTTGTTGTTAAATGCATATAATTGCACAAACATTGCAATGCACACACATTTTTATATTCACTGAATACCAGCGTATGCCCAGGACATTTGACAAACCATGGAAATATTTCTTGATTAAAATATTTTCCCTGATCTTTAAGGTGGAAATGTCCCTGGTTAGCTCAAAAAGGCACACAAACCCACACTCTCAGATATTCACCAAGTGGTATGCAAGCAAAATAAGCATACACAGATAAAAGCACAGATACTCACCCAATTATATGCGTTTCCACACAAGCCGGTACAGAAAAACGAAAGGAACAGAGGGCAGAAAGGCACGAAAAACGAGTGGCACAGAGGGCAGAAGGGCACAAAAAAACGAGTGGCACAGAGGGCAGAAAGGCACAAAAAAAAAGAGGGAAACGAGTGGAACAGAGGACATAAAGGCACAAAAAAAAGAGTGGAAAACGAGTGGCACAGAGGGCAGAAAGGCACAAAAAAGAGTGGTGCAGAAGGGCACAAAAGACGAGAGGAGCAGAGGGCAGAAAGGCACACAAAAAACGAGTGGAACAGAGGGCAGAAGGGCACAAAAACGAGTGGAACAGAGGGCAGAAGGGCACAAAAACGAGAGGAGCAGAGGGCAGAAAGGAACAAAAAAAGAGGGAAAACGAGTGTAACAGAGGGCAGAAAGGCACAAAAAACGAGGAAAAACGAGTGGCACAGAACAAGAGCGCACTGAAGCTGACGAGGAGGGAGTGGGAGGGGGGAGTGGGGGCGGGCGCAGTGGTGCGGGCCGCAGTTGTAAAAGGCAGGGAGAGGGTGAGATTGAGGAAGGGAAAGATAGGGATCAAAGGAAAAAACAAGGGTTTGGCAAATGGTGTGCACTTTGATGTCCTCAGTGGCCCCGCGGCTCACTGAGGACATCAAAGCAAGTGATCAGGCAGTGCTTTTCAGGCTGCCAAATGGTGCGCACGCCAAGGGCACATGCACTGTATTTGGAGGCCTGAAAAGCACTGTTTGCACTTCGAAAACTCGCTTACTATAAGTCTCGCCAGAGCAGCGCTAAAGCGCTGTCTCAGACGAGACCTAAAAAGGAACCTATTCCATTGTTAAGCTGGAGAAGAGCAACATTGGGAGCTACCATGTAAAGTCTCTTGGGACACAGAAACATCCAAAGAGCAAGACCGTATTCTTTTGGTGATATGTAGCTATGGAATATGAAGGTAAGCATCCAAGAGCTTGATCGTTAACGCTCCCTTTGGAACCACTGTCATTCTTCTCTGCAGGGTCTTCACTTCGAAGGGAATCTTCTGTACACATAGATTGATTCCACTGAGACCAATGATCATCTGGAATCCCCCTGTTGACTTAGGAATCAGAAAAACTATACAGCATCTTCTGATCCCCTATTCCTGTCTGGATACATGAACTATTGGTTACTTTTGTAACCGGGGTAGGGCGGCTTGAAGTACAGCATGCCTTTTAGAATCAAAACATGGTCATGGAGTATTTATTATTTGCATACATCAACTGAAGACTAGGTGAGGCTTCAGAACTTTTCTGACTATTACAAGGACTCAGATTTCACTATTACGATTGGTGACACCAGCATCTGCATGCCATAGGGTGACTTGACTAACACCTTGATCTAATGCAAAATGGCTCGGTTTGTTACAACTAATGCCACATTAATGGGCTTTTTAAAGTGAAACATTATGATCTAGGTATCCACTCTGACAGACATAAAACCAAATTTGATCACATCTAATTTCTGAAACACGAGGTGCCTAATGGGTCTCTGACACAGGTGGCGGGATCTTATAGATTTAGATGATCCTGCCTAAATGTGATTATATTTATGTTTGTATCCCTGCTGAAGTCTGCTGCAACATTGTCAGCAAAAGACATAACACCTGTTGGCGAGGGCAAAATGGACGAATGGATGTCAAGTAAAGAACATATGTTGAAAGCACAATCTCATCTCTGAATTCTTGAGTGTTCGTAGAACCCCTTCTATGGTCATGGGGTATGTATGGTCCAAGAATCTTTATCCATACTGGAGAACTTGATTTGATATCTGTTTTTCATTAGCTCTAGAACCCAAGTGTCTGAAGTAGATTTTCCCCGCTTTCTATGAAATGCTGTATCTGATCTCTAGCTGGCCAGTTAGCCGTTTTTTTGCATAGTCAGAAATGCCATGTTTTTGCAGGAGAGGACATTTTTCCTTCCTTTTCATAACAACCAGAAAAGCCTTTCACTTTTTGGTGCTTATTTGAAGATGGAAGCAGATGCCTTGAGAAACTTCTTAGCGTGAATTACTAACAACTATTTTGTTTTTATTTAGTATAGTGAAGGTTCACAGCACAGTAATTAACAAATAATAATATAGACAACTAATTTGCACTCACTCAGTCACAGGAGGAATCGAAGGTGGATGGAAAATCAAACCTGTGACTTGCTAGTCACACACCCCAGCATCAGATGTTTGGGGTGTGACTTGCAAATCTGTAGGCATGCATGCGATTGTGCAGCTTCAAACAAATGTTGAATAGCCTGACATGCAGTCTGCTCAACAGGTAGAACTGCCTTCCTGGACCTGCATTGATAAATATTTCACAGGCACTTTGTCCTGCCACAGGAGGATTTGTGGGCAAATTGGCAAAAAGTGGTGTTATCTTGAAATATCTTACGAAACAACAGTTCTAATATGCTTCATATTGAAATCAGTGGAAACTGCACTTAGTCCCCTTTACAAGGATCACACGCTGTAGCCTATATTATGTCAATTCACATAAACACATTTGTTCTAATCTTATAGGGTTTGTCTGCTATATTTACAATGCACAGTTTATTACTCCATTTTGCCACACTGGCTCTGGGGTACCTCTGCCGCATTGATTAAAGTGTTAGGGCTTCCTAGCTATTGCGTGAAGTTTTAGCCCCGCCCCCTTACTTGCAATTATACCCAAACACCCCCCTAGTCGAAGAATTCGTCTCCCTCAAAGTTCAGGACTGGTTGCGTCCCTGGTAAAAGACATTTTACAAAAGCAGTTAAAGTGGAGGAGACAGCTGCCTCGGTGGTGGTAAAAAAAATGTATTTGCAGGGAAAATGATGAAACTAAAGAATGTCAAGGAATTGGTATCCATCACAAATGAGTATGTCCGGATGTAGAACAGAAGAGTAATCAACATTTCTTTTACATTGTTTTCCTCTTCATTTTTGGTAGCATGTTTATAAACTGGAAATGCAGTTTTTTTTCTAAAACGTGGATTCACAAAGATGAAACTCGAGACAAGGTAAACTAGTGGAGTACACTAGAGGAGTAAACCGAATGTTTCCTTTAAAGGCTCTGGCTTTACCATGAAGAATACATGTTTGTACAATTATCGGAGATCAAAACAGCATTTCGGCCATTAACAGGTAAAAGAAGGAAATTCATACTTGCACCACAGGCGGTGATTGTGGGTGATTGCGGAAGTGTCTGAAGGAACACAGTGTTTCAAATCCTGGAGCACAGCCTCCGATGCCCTCTCAAGATAGTGTGTGTTTTAAAAAGCAGCAAATGTGAAGAGCTAAGTAATGCTTATAGTTGTATTTCATTTCAGAGTGATGGCAATACCAGCAACAGCCATTTACTTCACCTGCTACGACCAACTGCGAGAAATCCTTTCAAGGAAAGTTATAAGCGATATCAGTATTGCTGCTCTAGTTGCTGGAGCTGTTGCCAGATGTAAGTCATACAAAATATGGTGATAAATGCAAAATTATTCTTTACACATAGTGCCTGTATCTCATTGACTACTAACATATTGGTTCCTTTTGTGTAGTCAGAGTATGGGAGCTGATGAGGGGCCTGCTACATGTATCCTCTCAGAAGAAAAGAAAAAGTGATGAGTGGAATGCTAATCTTAGCCACTGAAAATTACTCAAGTGCCATCCCAGTCCCTTATGTGTTTTGCCCGCCATGCCATCTCTGACAGGAAGCAGCCATATTCAAATTGCCTCCTTCCTGCTCCAGCTGGAACACTCCAGCCCGAACTGCCATGCCAGGTCCCCTGGGAACAGGAGATCACAAGGAGCCCAGACCAGATTTGGGCTAATTATGCTTCGTCACTGTGGTATAGCTCGATTATTTGGCACAGTGAACTTAAGACCAATATCTGGGCATTCCTGTTGCACTTTTGGGGGTCACAGTGTGTAAAAGAAAAAAATGTGTGGAAGACTTGCAATAAACTGAGCCACTGGTAATGGCTGCATCAAATTCTCATTTTTTTGCCTACCATGTCACCTCAGACAGGAACCAGCCGTACGCAAATCAGCCTTGGTGCTGCTCCACTACGTACTGTCCATCCCAACTGCCAGGCTAAATCTCCTCAGAACAGAAACACAAGCAACCCAGACCAGTTTCAGCCTGGTCACTAAGGTGTAGCTTGAGTCTGTTGGCACATTATATCTACATCATATCTCCACAGGCATGGTCTGGCTGCCTAAGTGGTGGCTGCACTGTCTTGCATCATGGGCCCCTACCTCTCCTCGGCACTGTGGAATGAAGAGGCCGATGTTGTATGAGATCATGGCCAGCCACAGTTGTGGCTGGCATTTGCCTTCTGAATCAGACTCATTCTTAATGTGCCTCCCCATGCAGGAGAAAAAACTGAAAGATGAGGGCTATAAATGCATTTCTATAACATGGTGGTTACAGCAAGTGCCAGATAGTTGCTCGGTAGAAACACCCCCTGCAGAATATGGGGATTAATCGCAGATATTTGTCATCCCAACTGCCCCAGTCCATAGCTGTAGGACTGCAGTTAAATGCCTGTCAAACACGTTCAGGGGTCCCGTGGCAAGCATAAGCTACTGGGCCCTAATGTGGAGGTCGAGGCCTTTTACTACTGATGTCGCGGATCATGACTTATTATAGATACTGAGGAACTGGGCCAGGTGCCCCTTCAGCACTTGATTCTAAGTGGTAGCGCAGTCGATCAGTCCACGGATTCTCAGGAGGAGTTAGACACTCGTGTGAGCACAGACTCGCAACTAAAAATACTTTCAGAAATAAATGATAGTCCAGTCAAATATTTTCGTTTATGAGGAAAGGAATATTTATATATAAACACAAAGTAAAATATGCATTCACAAACCATACACAGAGACCCCTGAGGTAAGGGCTCTAGTGTTTATAGGCAGGTTCCAGAGACCCATTCCGCTCTCATTAGAAGTAGTGGTTATCCCCCATTCACTGTAGGCAAGATTCTGATTAAGCCCCACTCGTAGTCTGAGTCTCAGGAGTCCCACTCTGACTCTTTACTAAATTCAAAAGTGTTTCAGTGTGAAACCCTATATGGTAGTCAAGTTCCCCCTGGTCTGCCTGGCCTATAAGTTTGTGTTTTCTGCACCTGCAGAAACTGAACCACAGGAATCTCCGAGCATGCCCCCTTTTCAGATGCTGAAGCTGCAGCGGCTGTCTCTGGTAAGTTCTTCATATTCGGCCCGGGGGGCAGCGGTCAAGTGTCCTCAAGTTTCCCACACATGGTCCTGCGGAGGCAGCAGCCACAGGGTCCTCGTTTCTCCTCCGATGCCGGTGAGTTTCCTGGGATTCTCCATTCTCCCCACAGGTGGGCGTGGTGCGATGCTCCTGGTGGTGGTCTTCAATCAAGGTTTGGCGGCCTCCTCCTAGCGACAACGGGCTTGACTGGACTACGCTCCTTGTCTTGTCTAGTAGCTCCCACTGGCATATGTGGTCACTGCCCTCCCTCGGTACACAGGCTATGGTCTGATCAGCACAGTAGCAATCTTCATTGTGGCCCCACCTGACATAGGAGCTCACCGACTTCACTCCGCACACAGGCTAATTCTCAGTCAGCACAGTAGTAATCTTCATGGCATCCCCACCTGGCATACTGGGTTGCTGACTTCCAACCTGCACATGGGCAATGATCTGATTGGTGTAGTACAGTTAATGGCAACCACTGACCTTTACCTGCACACAGGCAATGACCCGATTGGTGTAGCAGCCGTCTCCTCACACCTTGGTTCAGGGTTCCGATCGCCTGGATACCCCAATGGACATCGCTCCCTTCAGCCCTCTTGTTCCTAACAAGAGCACACTGGTTTTCGCAAGCACTGATGCTCCAGGGGCAAGTGGTCTTGGATTTCCTGATTGATGTCCCTCGCCCAGCTGGGAAACGGGCTGGCCCGGTCATAGGTACAAGTCTTGCAGAGCTTCTCCCCCTTGCATAGCCCGACTGGATGCTTGACAGTTTTGGGGTCCTTCCGCTTTCCAGATACCAAATGTGATTTAAAAGTTCATGTTGGGGATCTGCTTCATTTTCAAGTGCCCTTTTTCAGAAATCAGTCTATTTAGGGGAGAGGAGTTGGCCTAACGGCTAGGGCGGTTGACCTTGAATCTGGGGAACTGGGTTTGAGTCTCGGCAATGACGCTGAACATCCTGTGATTCTGGGCAAATCACGTAATCTCCCCGTGCCTAACAAAAATGAATGTGTCCTCATGTAATGCAACTGGTGCGATGGAAAGCGCTCTGATACCCGATTCGGGTCAAGTTCGCGCGATATAAAACTCTGTGAAATAAAATAAAAACATACCAGCAGGAGCGACTCCTTACTATGGGAGTGACTACAGTTCACTCCTGGATATCAGCCACAGTGTTTCAAAATATTACCCGAGGACCTCAGCCCTACTCTTTATGATTCTCTTATCAGCTCCATCACCTTCCTGAGATGTGCCCCTTCTAGTGACCTCTCTCTGAATCAAAGAGCACCCTATGAAGTATACTTTAGAGCCTGATTCTCTCTTCCTCCAGTGTGTCCACCTAGCTCACAGAAATACAGCAAGCCGCATATCTGTGTGGATGGATTCCTGTACCTCCTCATGTTCCTCCAGTTAGCACTGGGTCTCCCAAAGTAGAACCCGAGAGAGAGAGAGAGAGAAACACACCCCCCGTTACATCTTTCATGTTTTGCACATGCATATAACCTACATGCACCGCACAGTAATGCATCATACCTATATTAAACCATTAATAGGCACACATACGCACATCACATATATAACATGCACGCACTGCGCAGCACTACACACCATTCTGGTGTAGGCCAAGGGTGAGTTAAGCACACAGTAGCGGAACTATGAATGAGTGAGTAGGTCGGCCTCACTCCAGTGACACAGGTAACAAGGCTTAGCTGATAGAGACTTCTAGCCACAGATTCCTTACCTTAGAATATTCCCCAGGCGTTTACATATCGGTAGGTGGTTTCGTTCAGCTCTGTCAGCATTATCATGCCAGAAATGACATGTGCAGTACCTGTATAGGCGCCATCCTTCCTTTACAGGCCACATAGCACTGATCCATGTAGAGTTGCCCTCTGTCGTGTTTTTGATTGGGTTTTTTCTCAACTTTTGTTGTACCCTTTTTTGAGATATTTTCTGGTGTGACAGGATGTCCCCAATAAAACCATCTGGTTTCAAACCATGTGGTGCCTGTAACAAGCAGATGTCTGTGACAGGCCCACACTTGGTTTGTGTGTGGTGCTCGGAGAAGGACAGTCTCTCCAAGGATTGCTGCACCATGCACCTGAAGGCGCTGGGGCAGCGTTCCTACAAGCTCATCGCTGCCTGACATCAGACAAGGAAGGTCTCAGGACTATTTGCAGAGCTGCACTCTGCGATTGTCGACCGGTTCAAAGTTGTCTGGTAAGCTCCACAAGCAAAAGAAGTTGAAGCTGTCTTCGACTTTCCTTTGCTAGTTGTCTTCTGATGATACATGGAAGCAGGTACTCCAGGCCTCGCACTCCGCACTTCCCTGACTTCCCCGGAGCTGGAGCAACTCCCCCTAGATGAAAGAATTTTATGAGGCCATGCACCTCCTATTTGGGTGGCCCATCCCTCTGGAGCAGCTTCGGGCTCCATGAGCTCGGGAGGGGCCCAAAATGGATCCTCACCAGTTGGTTCGCCCATGGCACCAGTTGTAACGCATGGATCCAGTGTTTGATCTAGAGCAAAGATTCAGCGAGATTGAGACCTTCCTCGGTGCCCACTCCAAAGCAGACACCCTAGTGCTGCTGACGGCGCACAACAGCACCAATCCCAACTTCATTTCCAACTCCTACATGGAGCCGGATGGGTGTTGTCCGACGCCGGTTCAGGTGCCCTCTGGGACCATACCCTTTGGGTCTAAGCCAATGCCTTTTGCCTTTGACAGGCTTGGAGAGGGAGACAAAAAAGAGCATCCCCAAGATGAAACTGAGGACAACTGATATGAGGAACTAGTTGAGGCTAATGGGTTAGACACCTCACTGGACACAGGCTTGGTGTCTCCTCCTACTGTGGCTATGGAGGAAGGAGCCTGCTCAAAAAACTTCAAAACTTCTGTATTTAGGCTGATGTCTTTTTTTTAGATATCTTTATAGAAACTTTTTTCATTTGACCCCATTGCCCTTGCCTCACACAGTGTTCTTCCCCCAAAAAAGAAAAGGTCCATCAACCATAATTAATAATAAAAAAACAAGATTTTCAGTAAATTAAGCTTTTAATAACATCATCTCAGTACAATTCATCATTTAACAGCCAATTTTAGGTGCCGAGGGTAAACTAATTGGGTATACAATCAACACTCTCACCTCCGCCAGATTTACATCAGAGTAATACATAAAGTGCATGTGCAGCTTATACATTTGGTTGCTTAGCCCAATTAGAGAAGTGTTTCCAAATTCGTAGTCTTTTTTTTCCTGGCTCGATATCCCTTTCGAGCACATGTAGCTTATTCCAGGTTATATACCGTTAACATCTAAGCCAGCCATTGCTGAAAAGGAGTATTTGCATCCAACCAGGCTGAAGCAATACTTAACTAAAATATGGGTATTGCAATACTTAACAGAGTCCCTCCCTCCTCCATACTAACAGTATTTTGTATTCCCAGTAAAATTAGCAGTGGAGCAATAACTACATTCAGAAACAATTTATTTCTTAAAAAGCTATCAATTTCATTAACAGGGAGAACGAATTGCAAGTTGCAAATAGATGTACTACATATGCTCCATAAAGAGCACAGTGTGGACAACGCGTTCCTTTCCCTTTGCCCCATTTAGCAATTCGATGTGGGGTGTTGTATAGCGAAAAGCAGGTCTTATAAAATTGAACCTGACTATTAGCTGACATTAACACCATCTGTGCTACTGAAAATTGCATGCTGAAACTTAGCATCCGTAATATCTAATTTGGTTTGCCACTTTGCAGAGCACTTTTCCAAGTCATCTTTCATGAGATTGTTCAGAAAGTTATATATGCTACCTATACAGGTGGGGGATTAAATTAGTCATTTTCTAGACAAGCTCATTTTTACCTAACCTCCCTAGCCCTCCCCCTTCTTCTGCAAAAAAATTCTAATTTGAAGGAACTTAAAAAATGCTCCATGGGTGAGATTCAAATTTGATCTAAGATCACCATAAAAAATAAAACCGAATGATGAATACAACCACCCTTTTTTATTAATCCCAACCTTAGACCAATTAATCATATATGGATCATCGAAAATCTCGGGCAGATTCTTTTTACCCTGGAGGGGAGTGTAAACGTTCAATCTGCTTAACCCCAATAGACAGTGTACGAGAGTCCAAACTTTAAAAGAGGCCTAGAGATTCTTGAAACTTACCCTTTTATAGTATCCAAACTCTTGCTGTCGCCATAAGCATCCCCAGGCTTTGGGACCAATTAGTAACTCATGTGGAGAGGATGCCTCTGCACCTCACTGCTGGGGCATACCCGTAGAAGCACCGTACAGTGTGCTAGAGAAGCTACCCAGTGATATAATTTGAGGTTAGAAAGGGCCAACCCCCACGCTCTTTAGGGGGCAACAGGAATTTGCCCAATCTTCTTGGTCGCGAATAAGCCCAGATAAATTATGAGAACATATTTTCAAATTTTTTCAGCCATTGGTTAGCGAAGACAAGGGGGATAGCTTTCATAAGATACAAAATCATGGGGAAAAAGACCATCTTAATTAAATTGCATCTGCCCACCAGTGTCAGGTGCAGGTTTACCAACCTACCCAGTGAATTCTCCATTTTCTCTGCCGACGGCGATAGGTTTTTGTTAACAAGCTCATCCAAGTCAGCCCTTCGAGTAACCCCTAAGTAAGACTGCTCACTCGACCACTCTACTGTCAACCAAGGATGCATACTCATTATTAATAATATGTGTCTTTTCATTATTCAAGGAATACCCTGATAGCGACCCAAAGGTCAAAGCTGCTTCTTCTACTGCCATCATAGCCCGTTCAGGGTTGTGAGTGACCAAGGCTATGTCATCAGCATAAGCTAATACCTTAGTGCCATGCCCTCACAGGGAGTATATTCAAGTTTACATCCATCCTTTTTAGAAATGGGTTGATAAATATCGCAAATAGTAACAGAGAGCATGGGCATCCTTGCCTCTTGTAATTTTAAATTGCTTGGTCATTTCACTTTTAATATAAACACTGGCGGCCGGATCTACATATAAAGCTTTGACTGCCCTGATATAATCAGAGCCTATCCCCATTCTTTGCATTGCAGCCCAAAGAAAATACCAGGAGACCCTATCGAATGCTGTTTCTACATCAAGCCTAATCACCGCCATAAGGCCCCCTGACACCTGTCCTGCATTGAACATAGAGATGATCCTTCTAATATGGTCTACCGTACCCCTTGTGGGGATAAATCAGTGTTGCCATTCTGATACTACTCTGTGAATCCTTTGGGATAAATGGGTAGCTAATACTTTTGAGAAGATGTTCGAATCCCCATTGATTAACGTGATCGGGCGATAGGAGCTAAGCTCCTGGACAGGTTTATTTTTTTAGGGGAAAACAATAATTTTTGCCAAAGCCCAGGATTTAGGTGGAGCATCCCCTTTAAAAATTTGTTTGAACAGGGTTGTTGTGAGAAAGTGGCTCTGTATATACTGTTCCTTAATAGGTACAGGGTGTACAGAGTCCACAGACCCCAAGGGTTTAACAGAGGTTAAAGTTAGATATAACCTTACTCTCCAAAGTGGTAGCCTGGTCGAGCAGTAAGGCAGTATCAGAGGACGTGTGAAACATTTGTTGTACACACTCAGTAAGCAAATAGTTCGACACACTCAATAACTGAACTCTAGGCCAATGGTTTGTATAAAAAAAATATATGCTTGTTTTATTTTAGAACCAACACTTGGAATTAAAATATACTTTCTCGACAAGAGATGTTTCATAAAAATACTTTTGTATATGCAATAGACTTTTTAGTAAACCGTTACAAACAGTTGCAGTAGGCAACTCTATTTCTAAACCCAATACATTGAGCTCAATGATAAATGCAGATTATACGCAACAGATTACTTTGTAGATTACTTTTGTAATTCCAGGCTTGGATCCTAGATCCAGTCCTGGGTCAGTTCTCAGAATCAGCTGTTAAAAGTCGACTTTGGTACTGTAATGATTTTTAACTAATATTTAGCTATTTCAAAAGTGAGCACTTAGAAAATATTTCAGAGCAAACAATCAATGATTCCCTATGGAAGGAAATGTAGGTTACAGGTACAGTAGGTTATCGTTACTTTTGTAATCCAGTACTGGGTGTCTGGACTCAGTACTGGGACATTTATCCAAAACAGGTAAGTAATTACGTTTTCAGATGTTATACGATTTTTGAGGAATATTTAGAAATTGCAGAAATCAACACTTAGAAGAAATTTCACAGAAAAGCAGTCAATGGTTTCCTATGGGAGAAAATGGGGTTACTGGTAAGTATAGATGCGAGTATTCTTCCGAGCCAGTGCTGGGCACCAAGATCCAGCACTGTGAGCCCACCTGAGAACAGGTGAGTTTTTGCGTTTTTGTCGCTCGGCTGATTTGTAGTGAATATTTGAAGATTTGAAAAGTCCACACTTAGACGAAATTTCAAGAAAAAGCCAGTCAATGTTACCCTATGTAGAAAATAGAGTTAGCGGTTTTCAGGTAAGTTCTCGACTTGCAAAGGTGAGGTTCTGGGCATAGACTCAGGGGTCCCCCAAGGTCAGATAGGCACAGTTAGTTCACCCTCAGCGGCTCTAGGGCAGCCGGGTGCAGAGAGAGTTAGGCCCAATGTTAGCCTATGAGGAATAGGGGGGCCTGGTTTGGTGGCTGCTGTCTAGCAGGCCACTTGGCTATGGGAGCTGGGCTCCTGGTCACTCACTCAGGGCAAGTGGGGAAGTAGGCTAGTGTAGAGATTGCACTGCCAGGGCCACTCGGGCGGCTGGGTGCAGGGTGCTTTTGAGCCGTCGGGCGCTCAATGGAAATCAATGGGAATGTTCCGGTTAGGAAAAAGGCTGCAAGCTCGGGGACGAGGATGCTTCAGGTGCCACCACCACTTCGAGAGGTAAGTTGGGTAGTTGTAGGTTAGGTGTGTACCCCGGGATTGGGCACAGGGGGCCGCAGGGCGCCGCATGCAGGGGTGCCTTTTGGTGTCGGGAAATCTTACCCTCTGATGATCGCGGTTGGGGGGGCACCTTGTTCCGAGGCTGCAGGCTTCTTCCGGGATGTCGAGGGGGGTCCTTGGGTGCCGGACTCGGGGTCACAGTCGCCGTGGGGTCGTCCTCAGGGTCTTTGTCCACTCCGGCACTGGCCAGGCTTGGCTGGTGCAGAGTGTGCTGGGTTCGCGGTTCCGGGCTGCTGCCAGGGGTTAGAAATAGGTTTCTGAGTAGAGCCTCTACTCATGGGAGTCCCAGGGGCTTAGAGCCAAAAGGTAGCCAGGTCCTCCGGGGTTGGTGAGGTTGCTGGCCACGAGAGATGCCGCGCTGGTGCAGGTTCGGGAGTCGACAGGCCGGTAGGGCTGGGGGCAAAGCAGTTGGTGTCTTCTTCCCTTTTTAGCAGCTGCAGGGCAGGTCTTTGTTCTTCTTGCTCTTCTTGTAGTCTTTTGAATCTGGAATCTGGGGAAGGAAGGTTCAGGGTGCCCCTAAATACTAGATTTAGGGGCGTTACAGGTAGGTGAAGGCCAGGGACCAATGGGTCCTTGTCCTGGGGTGGGTACACCCCTATCCTGCCTCTCTCCTGTGGGAGGGGGGCAGTAGCCTAATCCTGATAGGGTAGGGCCTCCCATCTTCAAGATGGCGAGAGCCCGGAGATGTGCTTCACCTCTCCTCCCCCACCTGAGGGGTGGGGTGGGCAGGCTGGCACATCCCCTGTCCTTGTATGGGGTTTCCGGCCAAGCTTCCCGCCAGAGTGGGGGGTTGCAGTGGCCTGGGAATCTCCAAGAGGCGGCATGCCTTTGAAGCTTCCCTTTGCTCATCCTGGGGGAGGAGATTTATCACCTCACCCAGGATGTGCATTGTTGCAGGTCCGGGAGAGCAGGGGCTCTCCCACCCAGGGGTCCAGCAACGTGTCTGCTGTGTGGCAGCCTGGGCAGCCTCAGAGCAGACGTGGATTGTAGGTTAGTTGTAAGGGGGCATCTCTAAAATGCCCTCTGGGGTGCTTGGTACATTAAATCCCACACTGGCATCAGGGTGGGTTTAATGTGCTGAGAAGTTTGATACCAAACTTCCCAGTCTTTAGTGTTGCCATTATGGTGCTGTGGAGCTCGTGTTTGACGAGCTCTCAGCACCATGTACTCTTACATGGCAGCACTGCACTTACAGTGCCCAGGAATGGACCTGGGTACTGTAGGGGCACAGGGCTCCTGCTCCTGTGCCCACACCATGGGCATAAGGCACCCAGCCAGAGGGGTGGCTGATACATGCCATGGCAGTGTAGGTGATGGGCATGGCACACAGAGATGTGTGTCATGTCGACTCTTCATTTTGTCCTGCACCCTAACACTCAGCCTGCAAAGGCAGTGTGTGTGTGTAAGGGTACAGGGCCTCTAAGGGTGGCACAAATGAGTGCTGCAGCCCTCAGAGGCCTTCCCTGGTCACAAGGCCCTGGGTACCTAGGGTTCCATTTACTAGGGGCTGACATGTGGCCAGGGTTTGCCAATTTGAAGTTTGTGTGGTTCAAGGAAGGAACATAGGCCCTGGGCACCTGGTTGGCAGGAGTCCAGGGTACACTCAGTAAAAGTACATTCAGCAATTTAGCAAAAAGTGGGGGCACACCATGCAAGAAAGATGGCACTTTCTCACAGTTGTCATAACATCTTCTAACTGATCCGCAAAAATTATGTGGAATTCGTTAGGTATTAAATCTGGACAGGCAGCTTTCCCCAGCTTTTTTGGACAAGCTCGACATTGCCACAAGAATCTTATCCCGAGACAAGGAACCATCCAGTTGCTCTTGTTCATCCTTGGTCAGTAGTACAGACATTGTGGAGTCCAGATAGCTATTAATTAAGTCCTGCCTCTGAGAGACCGAGGACCCTGGTTCCTCCGAATATAAAGTCTGATAGTACTTTGAAAGGCAGCCCATATTTTGTTTGGCTCTGATACCAAGCAGAGTATAGGATCTTTAATTGTGACATTCTCATTACGAATACTGAATACATTCCTGCCAAGTTCTTATTGCTAATTTGTGTCCTATCTTTTCACTAAACTCCTATATCTTTTGCCGATGAGCTATTCATTTATCTGCTGATTTTTTTTTTAACAAGGAATTTTCCATTTGTAGCTTTGGTCAGGGCCACCTAGGTTTGGGCCTCCTCTACCCCTTTCTTCTGCTTTAATGCTATAACTTGATTCTCTTCCGCCCATGCTAACTTTAGCCGGCTATCTTGTAAGCTATGTTTTTCGTCCTTCCCCATTTTTAAGGAGAACTGGATGTCCCCAAACCGCCCCCCCCCCGGGTATACAAGCTTTCATGGAGTTCCAGACTGTACCTAAAGGTGCGGTTCCTATATTCCTTTATAAAAACTCCGGGAACCACTCCTTCATATGCCTCAGATAATCACCATTGTACAGTAATGCTCGCTCAAAGCTCCATGAAGAAGTCTTTTTTTTTTATCAACCCCATCCCTGCCAATTACAAAACTAACTGGTTATAATCAGATAAATATCTGGGGTAGCGTTCAATTCTTCTCCCCTGCACTAAAGAGGCTGTTACAAAAAAGTAATCCAATCTGACATGTTTTTGATGTGGGGCTGAGTAAAATGTAACCCATGTTCCATGGGTCTTAACTTAGACCATACATCACTTAGCCCATGTGTGTAGCATAGAAGACTGGGCTACTTTAGGTTTCCTCCCTATGTATTTTTTGCTCAAACCCCAATTGCTTGGTAAATTAGTATTTAAGTCACCACCAAAAACAGCCAGTGTGCTAGCTCATTAGACATCCAATCGGACACCTCTGGGTCAACTACAATACTGCTATACATTGTAAAAGCAGCAGAACCAGAGGACCTGCACCCGGCAATAACCCATTGCCCTAGTGGATCCACCCGAATTTTATTGAACTGTGGTGCGTCACTATGGGCTAAAATTGCAACCCCACGTGTGCATGTCCCCTGAGTTGTTCCCCCCCCACTAGTCTGTAGGCTAAGTTTTTTAACAGACCTTTTCGTGCCTCCTCAAAATGAGTTCTTGCAGGCAAACGATGTCTGCCTGCAGCATTTGAAGCCTTTGAAAAACCTTTTGCCTTTTTTTTTAGCATCATTCAGACCACAAACATTCAATGTGGCTATCCATAATTTCCCCATTCCTGTCATCAAAGCAGCCATAATACCTTTAACCCTATACCATATCTAATTCTGTGGAACATATCAATATTGCTTAGTAAGAGAACTACCCAGTAAAGCAGATGTGACCTTCATACCAATCCACACACCCCCTTCCCCGCCCCCCACAAAACAAGCAATCGGGCTTAGCCTGAACGATTAGCATTTGACCCACTGCCCCACCGCCCCCCATGCCCAACAGAAAAAAAAGACATCTAATGACTTTGATTGCCATCAGACACTGAGCATTAGAGGGAGACGAACAATCACCGCCCTAGAATTCATTTGGAAGAATTACTACCACCATCACGACTTCTCTTTTATTTATGCATGAGCTTGGATCTCTGAGGTGAAACTGCAAGTGTGTCCTTTAAAAATTATCTTAAGTCTGGCAGGACTTTGGAGCTTAACCTCCGCCCCAAATTTTTGAAAAGGAGCAAACAACTGCCGGAGACGCCATCTTCACACAAGGGTTGCGTTCGCAAAATCTTTGGCAGAAAACAACACTCCATCAAATATTTTTTCAGCGTTTGGGCGAGCTTGATCGTAGACACATTGCCTCAAAAAAAGTTGCCAAAACACACCAGCATTGCTCTGGGTCTTTCGGACTCACTCTCTGAATGTTTTTTCAGCATTAAAGGGAATCGGTGAGCTCGCTGAATTTCCAGATCTCAGTCCCATTTGGATTGATCCAGGAATGCGCCTTTCAGTTGCCTCCCTCCACTCCTTCTGGAATCCCAAGAAAGCGTAGATTGTTCCTCCGCTAATGATTTTCTTGGTTCTCCAGCTTAAATATAACATTGGACATGCCTGCTCCATGAGAGGCATTCTGCACTTTCAAAGATTCTCTAGGGACTCTGCTTGACCTGCCACAGTTGTTAGTCGGTCAGCGATCTCTCCGCAGGTTCTATTCAGTTTCCGGATTCCTCCTTGTAGCTTTTTGTAGGCAGTTCTCGCCCGGCGACTTTCATTCAGGGTTTCCTCCTGCATTTGCTTGATAGACAGAAAGATGTTAGTGGGTGAGGGCTCTTTAATCAGAAGGTGTTCCAAAACCTACATATGTGGCTGGCAGAATCATTGCTGCAGGCCCGCTAGTAGCATTTCATTGACAGGCCCCAGGCACAGGTTGAGTTATGTTAAAAGTATTTGTAGAGCGCTCGATTACCTGAAGGTGTCCTGGCACTATCTGTGGTTTAGAACGAATAAAAGGATAATGCCTAGCTCTTGAAGAGACAAGTTTTCAGCTCTGTCCTGAAGGCAAGCATGTTAGGGAACGATCTGATGCAAAAGGGCAAAAGATTTCGAACCTTGGCAGTGCAGATGAGAAAACGTCTACCACCCCAGTTGGCTCTCTTGAATTTAGGAACAACCAGGATTTTGGCACCCAAAGAACGAAGAGTTTTATTGGGTTGATACGATTTTAAAGTTTTGCTTAAGGTGGTAGGGGCCTGTATTATGGATTGTCTTAAAGGTGGTACAGAGGGCCTTAAACTTAATACAATGCCTAACCGGGAGCCAGTGAAGATTGTATATGTCAGTGGTTACCAATTTAAATTTGGGAATACCAAAGCAGCATTTTTTTTAAATATTTGCAACTTGTTGCTGCATGTTTAGATAGAGCCCATTACAATAGCCAAGTTTAGATACAACCAATGGGGAGGGGGGTGTAGTGGATACTTTTTTTTAATCATCCTCAAGGTGACAAAGGTGGATGCGGTGAATAAAAAAACCTGGTCACCTAAGGTGAGTTTACTGTCCATTTGGACGCCTAGTTTTTTTTTGGCTTTTCGCACAGGTGTAGGGAGGGTACCTAAACCCTACAGCCACCAGGATGGTGACCAGAAGATAGTCTGATTTCGAAAGAGGATGACATCCATCTTCCCTAAATTAAGTTTTAAGCAGTTGCTTGCCTTTTTTTTTACTGACGGCCAATATGCAGTTATGTAGTCTAGATTCTGAGTCTGTATAATGGTTAGCTAATGACACAAGCCGAGGACCAGAACCAAATAGGTAGCACGCAGGGTGACCGATCTTAATTAAGACCGCCCTCATTGTCTTTTTGGTCCTGTGAGAAACAGCCAACCTCCCCGAATTGGATGGAGCCTGGCAGTTGACACACACCCACCTTAAAGATATATCACGAGGAGCAGCTACTCTGCCCCCACCTTACTGACAGGATAGGGACTTCCCATCCCAGTAATTTCACTCACATAGGGGAGTTACATTTTTGCCCTGAAGAAAGTCCTGGACCTTTTTGGCCCTGTTGTGGACTGAAACATGTCGGCACTAGGGTCCTAGGACCATAACACTCCTATAAAGACCCAATTTTATCTATTTTAATGACCCAGACAGACCCAAGAATAAAGGGAAACTGGGGATCTGCCTGAGGTATTTTATTTAGTTAACCCCCTCTGTCTTTAACATATTAAAAGCACTCCCAACACTGTGGTCGAGCCCACCCAGACTTTTAGGGGTCTGGGTGACCCGATGATGAAGCATGACACCACTAGGGTGTGTGAGGGTAACTTAAAGAAATACTTTTCTCCCCCACGATCATGGTTGGGTTAGGTACAATCTTCATTTCAGAATCTTCCATTTTCCTCTTCCCCTCAGTTTATCGTACCCCTTCCCTTTTTCTGTAGGTCCATTAGAGTATTTTTTGTGAATATAATAGCTAATGACACAACAATTTGTGTGGCATCCGCGTAAGAAGTGAGTGAAAAGCCATAGGATTGTATCAGCAAGGCCAGAGATGGCATTTATATGTTAATCAGTTTGAGGCTGAGCGAGGCCCCCGGGGGACCTCTCAAGGCAATGAAAAGGGTTCAGAGACAAATGAGCCAAGTGCTACTGATTGTTCACATACTAAGAGGAAGACAGGCACCAAGGTCAGTGCTGTCCCTCTCAGTCCAGTTTTGGCAAGATGGTCAATCAGAAGGTCATGATTGATCGTATCAAATGCTGCTGAAAGGTCTAGCAGGACTAGTGCAGCTTTGCCTCCAGCATCCAGGGCCTCTCTGATCTCTTTGGAAGCTTTGATCAGAGCACATGTGGCCACTCCTGAAGCCGTACTGTGGGATCTAACAGCTGATTAGCCTGAATAAAGTCAGATAACTGAGTATTCTTGGCTTTTTCTACTAGCTTGGCAGCAAACGGGAGACGTGATATGGGACGAAAGTGGCTAGGATCCATTGGGCTTAAGCTCGTTTTTTTTATTGAAGAAAGAAAATGGCCTGTTTTGAACATCAGATTAAATATTGTGGTTGGATTTTGGGCCATAATCTCTGGAACCAGTTTAATCACATAAAGGGGACACGGATCCAGTGGGGAGCCGGATTTAGCAGTTTGGACTAGGCATAAAACTTGTTGGTCGTGAGTGGGGAGAGTTCTGAAAAGACAGTCTGTACGGTCTGTGCTGTCTGTTCTATGTTTGGCCAGCCTGCAAGATCTCTTCAGTCTTGGACTTGGAGGATTCAAACTTATTATAAATCTGTTTCACTTTATTTAAGAAGAAACTAGAGATGAATTGCAAAGCGATTTAGTTCCACCTCACTAGGGACTTAAAAGTAAATTAAATATGACAATTGGGTAACAGCCAATTTTACCATGTGTTAAGAAGTGAACACATGTACTTTAGCACTGGTTAGCAGTTGTAATACATGCAGAGTCCAAAAGCCAGCAAAAACGAAGTCAGCACAACAAGAGGATTAAAGGCAAAAAGCTAGGCCACGGATGCCAAGTCTAACAACCTTTCGAAGGCAGTCCATATCTTAAATGATGATAGCATTCACTTACATTAATGTTGGCAGCTCTCCCAGGCATAAAGGTTTGCAACTAGTATTCGCTGGTGTAGGTTTAAACTGCACCCCTAGCATAACTTTTGACGGCCCCCTCCGGCATAACAAGACACAGCTCTCAAGTATTGGCTAAATGTCAGCTTTTGATGTAAAGTGGATAGTTTTCAGAAGCTATCTGTTGTTATGGGCGATGCCAGTCAACGATGCATGGGCAGCACCAGTCTCTGCCTCATAGGCAGCAATAGTCTTTCCAGTGTTGGTTTTGGTACCTCAAAGGGCAAGGTGTCATTATGCCTTTGGTATGCTCGAGCCCTCGTATTTTATATTTGGAAGGCAGCATATGCTTGTGAGGCTTTGACATGGATTTACACGGCTGCCTGAAGATTGCAGTGGCACTCTATATTTACACCCTGCCTCAGTTGAATATGCCTGGATGAATGGGATTTGAGTAGGAATTATTTCTCCGCCTTACTCCATATTGTTGTACTCTGGCTGCATGGGTCTATAGTGAGCCTTCCTTTTTCCAAACTTAGATAGCCATCACTTCTGTTAACTATATGAAACATACCAATCCAAGATGGTTCCAGTTGAATTTCCTTTAACATCACTTCCTGTTTAAACCATAGATAAGGAAGCTGAGACTGGGAGTGGATGCCCTGCAACTCATGCAAAGACAATTTTTTATAGCCTTGGTTTTCCACTTGCTATTATTTTTTGCCCTATGTGTCTGCAACAAGTTTGGAGTTTGACTCCAGAATTCCAGAAAGTCTTGTTCCAGTCTTTTCTCCGCCTTGATTCCGGTTGAGTTGTGCCTTATTTCAGCAGCTTTCTCCATCTTCTATCAAGAGTGCAAGGATTTTGTAGTTCTTTTCTGCACTCTGGCATTTTACTTCTTTGGGACGAATTCTAGAATGTATGAGTCACATTTCATGTACCTGGACTGTGAAGGATGGCATTGCATTGACTCGAGGGAGTTGCATTTTCCTCAAACAATCAATACAAATAGAAACGAGTGATTAAATTATTCAGTTCTTGACACTATCCTGAAAGGATGCTCTGAAGTGCACTTTACAACTTCACTTGATACGCAAAAACGTTATTTCTATGTGGTAATATCCATGGGTTATTTAAGACCTCAGGATAAGCGAAGAAATGCTTCTATGGCAAAACGTGACTTACGCACTTGCAGAGTAAACCGGAACTATTTTCTGGGAATGAAATCGGACTTGATATGTACTGGTACAGGAATTTCAATATTCATTTTCCTGCCACAGTTTTTAGAGTAGGCTTTATTTACCCGTGGATATATTTGTGATATATACAGTTCTTCATTTGTAAAATATGAAGTCCAGGTGCTCATATTTTTGTAGGAAGCCACACCCATGTCCTCTGGCTCCATCCACTTCATTTACTTGTTCCACCCACTTACTCCATTGGCTCCACCCACATCCTCAACTGGCTGACTGGCTGACAGCCACATTTAATACCTGATCTGAATTCCTACCTTGGTAATGTGATGGTTTACTTCATACGTGTTGGTTTTCAAGCTGCTTGGAAAGAATATCTTAATAAATTCAAGGCAAAACCGCAAAAGAGACTGGATGTCATGACTTGTGGAACCAAAGATAATGAACTTGTTCTGACCATTAAAGTCCTAACTCCAAACTAATTCTAATATCACTATCTACTTATGTTGTATATTGTGTCTCCCTAGGGTTGACCCTTAACTGCCCCGGACCAGCCTATTACTAAAAGACAGTAGGATATATGACATTATGAAGTTCAGAGGTACAAGCCCACTATGAAGGCATCTATCACATTAAGAATATATTGAACTCTGCTAGAGGCACAATATGCACCTCCCTGGCAGATGCACAACCTGTAATTGATTTATGCTCATTATTCACTCTTGTAATATGCCCAATATTGTAATTTTATTTATCCAGCGCTTCCACCCCTGACGATGCGTCAAAACACTTTTCGGTGAGCAGCATGCGACTCCGGAACACAAAAAGGATTAGTGGTGGGTTAATATAGGGAAATATATGTTAATTTGAGCGATGGACATGTGAGTCTGTTAGTTTCATTGAATGGGATAGTGGAGGGATAGAAGAGGGAAGCGTCTAGAAAGTGTTTTTCAGGAGATCATAGTAGTAATATGAGGTTTGGGATGGGTTGAGGGAGGGATAGAGGAGGGGAGAATCTAGAAAGGGTTATTAAGGAGCTCATAGTAGTAAGATGAGGCTTGGGATGAGTAAAAGGACAGATGGATGAGTGACAAGTCTCTAGAAAGGGATTTACTCCCACAACTGCATTGTAAATAGGCATAAACCGAACATTTCTTACCCCAATTGGCATCCCTTAGCCTTAGCCCTTAAAATAATGTTCCCAACACACAACGGTGCCTTTTGCTCCCTAACATGAAGGTAATACACAATGATGTAGCTGTCAAACCCCTACCAGCACAGAATACAATTGACAACAGACTGTAAAGAGGTCTATTTGACAGGGTGCATAGAAGAAGAGACAATGGACCAAAATCATTTGAACGTTGATACCATCCTGTTTTATTTTCATGTATAGCAAACGCGAAATTTTAAGGTTAATAAACACAACTGTACAAAATGCACTACACACAATAATACAAATGCACAGGACACTAGAAACAGCCAAATACGCTCTGCTTGATTTGAGAACATGTTTTGCATTCTGTCTTTTTTTAAAACTTAAAACACTGAATGATTCAATACATTTTGTAACAATCAAACCGTAATCTTGCAACTGAAAAACGAAGGAAAATCACACTAAGCCTATATATTGGTATTTGTCTTTTTTTTGTAATTTTAAGTCAAACTTAAAAAGTGTCTTACACTTAAGAAAAATAATTAAACCCACAGCACCTGTGGCCAAATTGCATTCTGGCTGCGTTGTTCTACAAAATAGGACGGAACAGTGCCATGCCAGAACAGAGTTCTAAAACCTCTTTGTGGCCAAATTAGCTTCCATGTATTGAGGGCGAGGGAGGGATGCTGCAGCTCCTTTTTTTTTTTTTTTTCTTTTCTTTTCAACAGAGTTCTATATAGCGCATACTTGACCCGAATCGGGTATCAGAGCGCTTTACATAGCACCAGTTGCATTACATGAGAACACATTCATTTTTGTTAGGCATTTTCCTTAAGTGCTATTGGTAAAATAAAATACAGCATTTTGTATTTGGGACTATTCCAACTATTAAGATTTTTGTAATGTAAAAGGAAAAAGGGATACAGCCTGCAAAGTGTCTGGATTTGAACTGCTACATTTTCCCGAAGTTAAAAGCATTATTCTGTATTATGTCACCACAGAAGGTTATAATGAGCACTGTATTCAGGGCTGTATTACGAGGGAGAGGTGGCCTTTCTAGGAGTGGCATATGGGCATGTCGTTGCTGACTCGAGGTAATACACAGGCATCGGACCTGTGCACGTACACGGAGTCACAGACAAGCTCTTAGGTGAAAATCCAGCGTGAACAGAAAATACCTAAGCTCAATTGGTGCTGTTTCTTTAAAATAAAACAAGCAGCAGCTGCCATGGGTGGCACTTTATCGAGAGCAAAATGTAGCAATAAAGACAAGGGAAACATAAATGTCAGACATTACACCCATTTGAGCAACAAGAAATCCTAAGAAGCTCCTAAAATTGCTTCAAAGCACCAGAAATGGAAGGGCACTGTGGAACCTGACTGTACCAAACGGGATGTTAGAGGCCTCCGCACAAAGGACTGAGTGCAAAGTCACAAGAGAAGTGATCTTTGAAGTGCTGGGATCCTGAATGTTCCTGGTGCCTTAACTGAATGTTTGCCAACTAGCACTGCAGCAATAATTCTAATGCCAGGATGACAATGGTTGTGGCTGAGATTAAGTATTTCCGACTGGCATGAGCTAGTTACATGACCCAGGATGAGTTTTGCACCTCTGTGCAGTACAGTGAAGCAAGGACAGCCATCTCGCTTAATGTTGTTTGGGCACAATCTTTCCAGTCCTGGTGATTTCCTTTTACACATGCCAATGAAGGATGTAGAGTGTGTTACAATGAAGAAGGCAGGCATACAATAATTATTACAAGACACATGTGATAGGATGAAAATGTATTAACAATCTTCAGGCAGAAGATACCTGTGTAAACAGTGAGGAAGGACCTTATCACATGACCTAGCTGAGACGTAGAGGGTGGTATAAATTAAAGCTAAGAAGTGAGTTCGTAAATCTCGTTTCTTTTTTTTACAGTGCTTTGGCTCCGCTGGGAGCCTGTTCGGGGATCTCAGAACTGAAGTGATGAGATTCCTCTTTTCTGTGTTAGAAGTATGTCTGGCTAGTGCATTTGTGAAAGCTTTTAGGGTGAAAGCTTTTATTTGCGGGTGCCTGTGAGCAGAGCATATTTGTAGTAAAGCCTGAACGGAACAAACAACTCTACTGTGGTCTCAAAGTCTTTTGATAGGACAAGAATTTTCGTTTGCACAGGGCGCGTAATTGCCACTGGGCATTTTTGCCTTTAGCCATGGACGTCAGAGGGTGACAGTTAAAGTGCAAAACAGAGTTGCACTGTGTAAGCTCGCAGGCTAAAGTTAGTAAATATGCTCTGAAAACTACAGCTCCCAGACGCCTTAGCATGTCCAACGAAAGTCCGGTACTGGAAACATGGAGTTCTAATATTATAGATGGAGGCATTAACGCCAAGCACGGAGTCTTGAAAGCGAAGCTACCAACAATTTGAGTGCACAGTGAGGATGGCCGGGCCGTCAGGCAGTGCAGCAGGGGAAAGCTGAGCCTGGAAGCCCGGCCTGGTTTGCTCGTGACACTCTCACAGCAAGCCCCGTTATGTTCGTCCACCGGTCTGAGCAGTGCTGCGGCCCAGGACTCGCACCCTGCAGTTATATCGGTCGCAGATAAAGGCTTCCTCACTTGTTTAATGCTACCTAGTAAATGATTATATCCTCCGGTTCCGATGCACTGTGACTCTCCTCGGCCTGGAGTTGCAGCTTCCTTGAAAGAATAGATTCATTTTGGCTACAGGAAACTCCGAAACATCGCGCTGGTCTTTGCAAATTATCGCTTTGCTGCAATTGTTCAGAATTTGTTTTTAAAATTGTATACTCACTGTTTTGTTCGCATTAAATTGTTCTGCTTGTCCCCCACTGACCGCATTGCCTGCACTTTAAAACGTTGATAGCACCATTCACCATTTGGGTGTTTGTATCCCTGCACGAGCGCCATCTTGGAAGTAGGGCTCAGACGCCCCCAAGACGTTTTACGGGGCTGCGCTCTAGTTCGAGCGAGCACCGCCTGGCAAATGGTATTTAGGGGCCAGTTGGTCGGCGCGCGGTCAACAGACTGACCGTCATGCTAACATCGCGCTGGTCTTTGCAAATTATCGCTTTGCTGCAATTGTTCAGAATTTGTTTTTAAAATTGTATACTCACTGTTTTGTTCGCATTAAATTGTTCTGCTTGTCCCCCACTGACCGCATTGCCTGCACTTTAAAACGTTGATAGCACCATTCACCATTTGGGTGTTTGTATCCCTGCACGAGCGCCATCTTGGAAGTAGGGCTCAGACGCCCTCAAGACGTTTTACGGGGCTGCGCTCTAGTTCGAGCGAGCACCGCCTACCACACGCTATTTAGAGGCCATTATGGTCGCGCGCAGCGTCGCGCCGGAGGAGCGCCAGAGGAAAGCCCGTCTGTGCCCGTCCGGGCCGTAGGGCCTCCCCCCCTGGTCGGCCGAGGGTCTACACTCCTGCTACCCTGAGATCTTTTCATCAAGGGAGAAATACGCTAGATGAGATAACACTTGCCAGCCTTCGGTCGGAAGACCTATTACAGGTAGAGGATAAATCGGTCACCACAAGTTCTCAAGGCCTAATAATTGCCACACTCAACACACGATCCCTACATAAACACCACTTAGAGGTGTTCACACTGCTGGACGAGGGTGAGATTGACATCCTCGCGCTCTCAGAAACCTGGCTAGGGACTGCCTCAACACCAGACATTATAGCTGCTTTACCGCCCAACTTCGATGCTCGGTGGTATAACCGCCCAAAGGATAGTAGAGGGGGAGGGGTAGCCATCATGTTCAAAAGGAATCTTAAGGTAACACAAATCATCGCAGAAAACTGTGCTGGAGCAGAAGTCCTAGGGATAAAAATATCACTGAAATCCTCATGTATATTGCTTCTCTTAGTATATCGTCCTCCGCAGAGCTCGCTGGAATTTAATGATTCCTTCTTCGAACTGTTGACTGATCTGGCATCCAGATACAAGTCCCTGGTAGTGGTTGGGGAGTTTAACTATCATTGGGACGAGATCCCCAGGGGGCCCACTGCGTCCGAGTTTGGAACTAACCTTGCCACTCTCCATCTTAACCAGCTTGTAAAAGGGCCCACCCATGAGAAGGGACATACCCTTGACCTTGTCTGGTCCTCCCTTCCACGAATGGAAATCCTGGAAGTCAGCCCTTGCATTTGGTCAGATCACTATCTGATTAAGTGCTGGGTTCCAGGAGAGCCTTTAGCAGCGCCCCCTCCACAAACAAGGAGGAAGGTTCGCCCATGGAAGAAGATCGAGGCCGACTCTTTAGTCTCAACCCTACTCTCCTTCCCCCCTCCGAAGATGAAGCAGGAGAACCTGGATGCAGAGACCACGACCATCATGGCCTGGATTCGCTCTGCTTTAGACAAACTTGTCCCAGAACGATCAGAGCTCACTCGGAAAAAAGGGAAAGGAGCCCCTTGGTTTGACGCATCCCTCAGGGAAAAGAAGCAAGCTCTCAGGAAGGTGGAGCGAAGCTAGAGACGGGATTATGGGCTTACAGAGTCCCTAACGTACAAAACTCTTCTGGCCAGTTACAAACGGGCCATCCTGGCTAGGAAATCCGCCTTTTATGAGGGCCGGATTAGGGAGGCCACGAATAAACAAAGGGAAACCTTTATTATTCTAAGGGAACTCACGCAGCTGAATGACAAAAGCGGCGGCCTGGCCCAGCCTGACTGTGACACCTTTCAAGGATTTTTCCTCCAGAAGGTGCAGGATATCCTGATGGATATTTCTACGCTCTCTGATAGCTTACCTACGCAACCTTGTTCAGACAGCTTGCAGTCTGCGGGGGTTTTGCTTAACTTTCCGGATATCGATGGAGAGCACCTGACAGAACTGGTTAGCCACATCAAATCAGGATCCTCCAGTGATCCCTGCCCTCCGAAAATCTTCAAACTGGCTTTGCCAGGCATTCAACCCCAGTTGCTGCATTTACTAAATGCTTCTCTGGAAGCGGGTTACCTCCCAGCATCTCTGAAGGAAGCCAGAGTCTCCCCACTTCTGAAGAAAGCGGGCACTGACCCCAAAGCACTGAAAAACTACAGGCCTATTTCTCAACTGCCTTTCCTAAGTAAGATCTTGGAAAAACATGTCCTGAACGCAGTAGCCAACTATCTTGAGGAACACCATCTCCTGCATGCCAGGCAGGCGGGCTTCCGACCACAACACAGTACAGAACTGGTTATGGCCACGGTCACCGACGAGCTAAGAATAAGAGCAGATAATAAACAACCCTGCGCTCTGATTCTGCTCGACCTATCGGCAGCTTTCGATACGGTCAGCCATTCCATCTTGCTGAGCCGTATCGCGAAGCTGGGGATTGCCGGCCAGGCATACAAGTGGTTGGAGTCCTTCCTGTCGGGTCGCACTCAGAGGGTTCAGATGGGGGACCAGCTATCTGGGATTAAGGATGTGACATGGGGGGTGCCTCAAGGGTCCGCACTCTCCCCTCTATTGTTTAATATCTATCTGCAACCCCTGATGGATGAACTCACGCGCAGGAACTGTGAGGTCTTTAACTACGCAGACGAAACGCAGTTACTGGTTCGGCTGGGAGATACACCAGAGGCCCATGAATCAGTTAGGAATCTTCTGAGATTCACGGTCAACTGGATGACTAACCACTTCCTCAAAGTAAATGCAGAGAAAACTGAGGTGTTGGTGGTAACCAACAAAGCCAACCCCTGGGATGATTTGTACTGGCCCCCAGAACTCGGCAAAACCCCTATCCCCGGCACAGTAGTGAAGAGTCTTGGCCTAAAGATCGATGCGGATCTTACCATGGCCCCTCAAGTGTCGGCTGTGGTGGGCTCCTGCACAGCCGTGATGCGGCAGTTACGTAAGCTTACTACCATTCTCTCAGCCTCCACGCTGCAAACCATCGTTTCAGCGACTGTCATCTCGAGGCTAGACTATGGTAATGCTCTGTACCTGGGCCTATCACAGAAGCTGATGAGGAAACTGCAGGTTGTGCAGAACGACGCGGCCAGACTGGTCTTCTCTCTTCCCAGAAGTTCGCACGCATCTACTCTTCTTCGCAAACTGCTTTGGCTTCCCGTGAAGCTTAGGGTCCAATTCAAAGGCCTCTGCATGGCCCACAAGGCGCTCTTTGGCAATGCCCCGGAATATGTCAAACAGCGCCTGAGGAAGTATGTTCCCGGTAGGCCCTTACGCTCGGGGTCTGTCCCAAATCTGGCTCAACCCAGGTTCAATTTAAAAACCAAAGGAGGTTGTGCTCTCTCAGTACTCATTCCCCAACTTTGGAATGATCTTCCATCTAGTCTGAAGGAAGACTCTCACATACTCTCCTTTAGGAAAAAATTTAAGACATATTTGTTCGGAAAGGTAACATCTTCGGCCTAATTGGAGCAGGCAGATGGTTGTGGAGGCGTCATTATGTTCTTGGTCTTCTGTCTAGCGCTTAGAGACCGGTGGTGATAGGCGCTTTATAAGAACCATATAACATAACATAACATAACGTGTTTGATTAGAGAATCATTATTGCTAAAAGTATTCTACTGAGGAACTCCCTGGACCTTCAGTAACCAATAGGGAGCTGGTGAAGGATTACGCGACAGGTAACGTACATGAATGAGTCCAGCCTTCTCCCGCTCCTCAACGGGCTCTCTAACTTGCTGGGGGAAGGGCAAGCCATGTTAACTGCAGAAATAAAGACGGCTCTTGGAGAGCCTGTTTGTTTGCTTTTTTTATTAGTAAAAGCTGAAATTGAATCGACAGGAGTGCAGGGGTTGAGGAATGAGTGAGAGGCTGCGCACTGCGCAGCACCGACGAGTGGTAAAAGTAAAGCTGTCTCACTTTGTGCATGTATTCCTGAAAAATTAAATTCACCACCACTGCCTCTTGAAAATAAATTATGGCCCCGGCCCTGACAATAAAGTGCCGGTGCTCAGCACCGGAAAGCACCGGCACAAATTAAGCACTGGATATATATATGTTCGAGGCATATGAGCTGCAGATTACACACTTTTGCATAGATCGCCATCTGGTGTTGGGCCCGGATGTTTGCAATTTGTTTTTCCTCTTGGAAAGTCTTTGGAAGTCACGAGGTCGGTGACTCCTCCCTTGGATCGTATTGCGCATGGGCTTCGGCTCCATCCTCAGATTGTTTTTTTCCGCCATCGGGCTCGGATGTAATACCTCGCGCTCCGTTTCCGAACATTTCCAGTTCGGCGATCGAAGCGGAATCCTCGCTCATCGCGGTATTGTTCAGATCCAGATCTCCTCAATCACCTTCTCTTCGACACATCTTCGATTCCAGTCGTCAACGGCGGCCTTCGGCCTATCCAAGCTCCGGTCCCGGGTGAACTCCATTCAAGAAGTGCCCTCGATGTGGGTCCAAATTCCCCCACACCGATCTTCATGAGGTGTGCACCCTCTGCCTCTCCCCTGAACACGAGGGTCGAGACTGTCCCGCCTGCAAGTCTTTCAGATCGAAAGACTATTCGAGATCGATGGGCCGGACGAAACATGGCGCACTCCTCGACCTCCGTTCCAGTCGACATCTTCGGGGACGACGTCGAAGCTCCGGGACAGCAGCACACCGAAGAGGACCTCGTCAGTGCTTCCGAAGCCGACGACTTGGATGTGGAGGACATCACCCCGGCGCAGAGGGTCGTGAGCACTATACCCCCTCCCACACCCGCGCCGACACCCAAAAAGGCTTCGGTCACGCCTTCGTCTCCGGGCCTAGGCAAGACCAGAGACACCGCTTCAAACACCCCACCTTCGGGCCCGGTGAAGAAGCCAAATAAACCTTCCGGCGGCTCGGGCTCGAGCCAGCCTGCCAGCGGTGCCGAGAAACACACTTCGGCACCGAAGAAGAGACCGGCCTCTACCTCGACACCAAGCTCCGCACCAAAGTCCTCGGTGTCGAAACCCAGCCTTTCGGTACCGACCAAACCCCATGAGGCCCTCGGCACCAACACTTCCGCGCCGAAGCCTACCTCGGCGCCGACCAAGAAATCGGAGGTTCCAAAAAACCACGGCACGGACAAGCCTAAAAAGTCATCGGCCCCGAAACCTTCGGCGCAGACGGAACAAACATTGTCACAGGAACTGTTTACACTGGATCCTTTGCAAAAGACACTTACCAAGGATCCAAAAACTGGACATTTGGCACTCTCTTTTAAAAAGAGACATTTGGACAAACCGGCTCCGCCTCCACCTACAAAGAGGAAAGACTCTGCTACCTCCCCTTTCAGAGTGCCTTCCCCACCTCCTCCACCCTCTCCACCACCGCCCCCTCCGCCTTCTCCACCCCTGCCTCATCGCTCCCCGACCCCGTCTCCAGACCATGATGATCAGGGGGACCCATATTACGATCCAGGGGATGTGCCACAAGACCCCACCCCTACAGGATCCCCAGACCCAGGGACAACTATAATAATCCAGACATTCCAGATGTCCCACAAGATGACCTTTACCTGTCCAGGCCATCTCCACCAGAAGACTCCTTAGGTTTTCACCACCTACTTCAGAGGGCGGCACATTATCACGGGGTAGAGCTACACACTGACCCGGTAGAGGAGGATTTCCTCCTCAACACCTTTGATACCGCACATAGGTCTACCTCCATACTACCTATGCTCAAGGGGGTAATAAAACATGCGCCAGAGGTTTTAAAGACCCAGTCAGGGCTAGGGTCATTAATCCACGCATGGAGAAAAAGTACAAAGCTGCCACCACAGATCCTGCCTATATCAAAGGGCCAGCGCCACTAGATTCCCTAGTGGTTTCCTCTGCACAGAAGAGGTCAAACTCCCAGGCGTCAGGCGAAGCACCACCACCTGACAAAGAGTCAAAGTTACTGGACGCGTCATGAAAGCGCACTGCGTCACAGGCAGCCAATATATGGCGTATCGCCAACACTCGAACGCTATTGGCCAGATACGATAGAGCGCATTATGATGAATTAGAAACCATCATGCACCATCTCCCAGAAAAATAAAAAAATAGGGCCAATGAATTAATTCAAGAGGGTAAGACTATAACTAACACCTCTATACGCTGTGCCTTAAACGCAGCAGACACAGCCTCCAGGGCCATTAACACTAGCGTCCTCCTCCGTCGCCATGCTTGGCTGAGAGTTTCAGGCTTTAAACCTGAGGTACAGGCCTCCATATTAAATCATCCCTTTCACCAAGAACATCTATTCGGCCCAAAGGTAGATGAGGCCCTCGAGAAAATGAAGAAGGACACAGATACAGCGAAATCTATGGGAGCCCTGCAGTCACACCCTTCTAGGCGCTCCTTTCGCCACTCTTCCTTTCGGGGTACGGCCAGAGGCTACTCCTTAGATAGCGCGTCCACTTCCTGCAAATCCCCTGCTCAATCCACCTTCACAAGGGGTTATCAAAGAGGCGGCTATAGGGGCAATAACAATAAAGGCAGAGGCAAAACAAATACCGCCCGCTCTGCCACACCGCCTACCCAATGACTTCCCCCCGCTCCCTCCAGACCATCTCACTCCGGTTGGGGGCAGGCTACAAAATGTCCTTCACGTCTGGGAGACCATCACCTCAGACAGATGGGTGACCCAAATTATTCGCTCAGGGTACTGCCTAGAATTGACATCTACCCCCCCAAACATTCCACCCAGGCAACGCCCAATGTCACAAGAACATTCCACATTATTAAAACAGGAGGTAATCTCCCTCCTACAAAAACATGCAATAGAACAAGTCCCCGCCAATCAGCAAAATTTAGGGGTCTACTCCCTATATTTTCTGATACCAAAAAGAGACGAGACTCTACGACCTATTCTAGATCTCCCGCCTCTAAACACATACATACATTCGGACCATTTTCACATGGTAACACTTCAGCAGGTGCTTCCGCTCCTCTCCCAGAACGACTTTCTCACCACACTGGACTTGAAAGACGCATACTTTCACATTCCGGTACACCATGCTCACAGAAAGTACCTCAGATTTGTAGTGGACGGGCAACACTACCAGTTCAATGTGCTCCCATTCGGGGTCACAACAGCGCCAAGGGTATTCACCAAGTGACTAGCGGTACTGGCGGCACACCTCAGAAGACAGCACATTCACGTCTTCCCATATTTGGACGACTGGCTAATAAAAGCCACGTCCTACAACCAATGTGTACATCACACCGCCACTACAATCCAACTACTTCACCAGCTAGGTTTCACGGTGAACCACCAAAAGTCCCAG
Organism: Triturus cristatus; assembly: GCF_964204655.1. Lineage (NCBI taxonomy): Eukaryota > Metazoa > Chordata > Amphibia > Caudata > Salamandridae > Triturus > Triturus cristatus. The sequence goes on along the minus strand of NC_140593.1, from coordinate 311,250,831 downwards.
CTAATACCATCCCACACAAAGCAATACCTCGGTGCCACCATAGACACCTCAAAAGCCATAGCTTACCCCAATCCTGCCAGGATTGCAAGCATTCAGGCTTTGCGTCAAAGATTCATACCTCAACACTCTCTCCCAGCAAGAGTGTTTATGCAACTGATAGGGATGATGGCCTCTTGCATTTTCATAGTACCCCATGCAAGACTCCAGATGCGTCCACTCCAAGAGTGCTTAGCACGCCAATGGAACCAGGCCCAGGGGCAACTGACAGATCTGGTGTTGGTAGACGGTCGCACCCATCGCTCTCTGCAGTGGTGGAACACCACAAATCTTTCCAGAGGTCGACCGTTCCTGGACCCGGTTCCACAAATAATCCTAACAGACGCATCGCTCTCCGGCTGGGGAGCTCATCTATTACACCTCACAGTGCAGGGCACATGGACACCGCAACAAAAGTTACTCCATATCAACCATCTGGAGTTACTGGCAATCTTTCTAGCCCTAAAATCCTTTCAGACACAGATTTTAGGCAAGGCAGTCCTTATTCGCACAGACATGACGGCCATGTACTACATTCAAAAACAAGGCGGCACACACTCTCCACAGCTTAGCACAGAGCATATGGAGATAGGCAATTCCACACAAAATCTTTCTCCTAGCCCAACATGTCCCAGGAGTCCAAAACTCCATGGCAGATCTGCTCAGCAGACAGACGCAGCAGATCCACGAGTGGGAACTTCACCCACAGGTTCTTCACCCGTTCTTTCAGATGTGGGGGCATCCACAGATAGACCTCTTCGCCACCCACGAAAAAAATGCCCAAGCTTCGCCGCCAGATACCCACACCCATTGTCCAAAGGCAATGCGATATGGATGAACTGGTCAGGCAAATTTGCGTACGCCTTTCCACCTCTCCCACTAATTCCATTAGTGGTGCGGAAGCTACAACAGCACTCCCTCACACTGATTCTAGTAGCTCCAACGTGGGCCAGACAAACGTGGTACACCACGCTGCTGGAACTCTCGGTAGTGCCACACCAAAAGTTACACCTCTCACCATGCCTCCTAACCCAGAACCATGGAGAGATCAGACACCCGGACCCAGCTCAGCTCAACCTTGCGATCTGGCTCCTGAGATCCTAGAATTCGGATACCTTAACCTTCCCCCTGACTGTATGAACGTCATCAGAGAAGCTAGACGCCCTACCACTAGAGCCTGCTACGCTTCAAAGTGGAAAAGATGCGTTGTTTATTGCCATAACAACACAATCAACCCTCCAGACGTATCTATACAGCACATCATATGCTACTTGCTCCATCTACAAAGGTGTAACCTAGCATATACATCCATTCGGCTACACCTCGCAGCAATTGCCGCTTACCTACAGAACAGACAGCACCTATCACTTTTCAGAGTGCCTGCCATTAAAGCCTTCATGGAAGGCCTCAAACGAATAATTCCCCCCAGAGTACCACCCTCACCTGTGTGGAACTTAAATATAGTTCTCACAAGGCTAATGGGACCGCCTTTCGAACCTTTGCATAAATGCGAACTGCAATTTCTCACATGGAAAACAGCTTTTCTTGTAGCCATCACTTCCCTTAGAAGGGTCAGTGAGACACAAGCACTTACTATACAAGAACCTTTTCTCCAAATGCACCAGAACAAGGTTGTCCTCCGTACCAACCCAAAATTCCTACCCAATGTCATTTCCCCCTTCCATCTAAACCAATCGGTAGAATTACCGTTTTTTTACTCGCAACCTCAAACTGTTGCAGAAAGGGCTCTACACACGCTAGATGTTAAAAGGGCCTTCCTTTACTATATCCAGAGAACACAACCTTTCAGAAAGAACAAACAACTGTTTGTCTCTTTCTCTCCACCACACAAAGGCAACCCCATCTCTAAATCAGGGATAGCTAGGTGGATTGTAAAATGCATACAGATTTGCTACCACAAGGCAAAACGAACGCTATCTGTTCCCCCTAAAGCCCACTCTACACGAAAGATAGGGGCTTCTATGGCTTTTCTAGGGAACATCCCATTAGATGATATCTGCAAAGCAGCTACATGGTCAACACCGCACACTTTCACTAAACATTACTGTGTAGATGTGCAAACCAAGCAACAAGCTAGTGTGGGCCAGGCTGTACTAAAAACACTATTTCAAACCACTGCAACAGATACCGGTGGTCGCCGCTAGGGTTGGGAACTGCTATATAGTCTATGCAAAAGTGTGTAATCTGCAGCTCATATGCCTCGAACGGAATATGCTACTTACCAGTATGCATCTGTTCTTGGCATGTAGAGCTGCAGATCTACACACGCCCACCCGCCTCCCCGGCTACCTGTATCTGTTCCAGTCTATCTTATTTAGATACAACACACATGGGTTTCTTCACTATTATTACTACGCTCCATCTTTCCCTGTTGGCGAAAAACAATGTGAGGATGGAGCCGAAGCCCATGCGCAATACGATCCAAGGGAGGAGTCACTGACCTCGTGACTTCCAAAGACTTTCCAAGAGGAAAAACAAACTGCAAACATCCGGGCCCAACACCAAATGGCGATCTATGCAAAAGTGTGTAGATCTGCAGCTCTACATGCCAAGAACAGATGCATACTAGTAAGTAGTATATTCTTTTCTGTTGGGTCACATAATTTATGATAGCCACTAGTTCTCCTACAGCAGTGCTTCCCAAATGTTTTAGTACCACAACCTAGTTTATAGAAAAACAAACTTTTGTGACCGCCAGAATGGGGTGCTGGCCTGTGGCTTCTATCTATCTATCTATCTATCTATCTATCTATCTATCTATCTATCTATCTATCTATCTATCTATCTATCTATCTATCTATCTATCTATCTATCTATCTATCTATCTATCTATCTATCTATCTATCTATCTATCTATCTATCTATCTATCTATCTATCTATCTATCTATCTATCTATCTATCTATCTATCTATCTATCTATCTATCTATCTATCTATCTATCTATCTATCTATCTATCTATCTATCTATCTATCTATCTATCTATCTATCTATCTATCTATCTATCTATCTATCCATCCTCCCTGTGCACCAGCCTGTTGCACTCACGAACGGTGCATGCCACGGCGGTGGTGCACCCGCCTATGTATTCAGCTCCTGCTTCCGCTAGGTAATCGTACCTTTCACAGATGATAGCACTCACGGGGGTGAGTTCCAAGTTTTATTCACAAAGAGAACTCTGGGCACAGACGCGTTTCGGCAACCGCCTTTGTCGATGTTTGCACGAAAACGCCGGGGCTGCCATTTTTAGCTCTCGCCTGATCCAGCGCATGCGCTGGTCTGGCCGAGACATTTAGTAGCTGCTTTTAAAAGTGCTACCAAGGCGGCCACCAGCTTACTGTCACGCGCACAAGCGCGCGCGCATCCCTAGCGTGCTTTAGCGCGTCATCGCGATCACTTTTGCTTTCAGAGTGATCGTGATGACTTTTGCTTTCACGGCCGTGCGGCGTTACTTTGCTTGTCTAGTTATGTATGCTGTCTCTTATTTTCCACTCTGTTCTCTTTCGTTCTCCGCCTAACTATCTTACTGCCACCTTCTGTCTCTTTCATTCGATGTCAGTTGCAAGATGCATTTTTTCTCTCTCCTTTCGTGCTCTGTCCTTTGATATTCCTCTCTTTAAACTACCGTTTTGCTCTCTCTCCCTTTCTCCGTCCACCCACATTCCTGTTTCTTCACTTACGCTCTCCCTCGTATTCTGTCCTTTGTGTCTCTGTTTTCGCCTCTCTTTCGGTTTCCATTTTGTCGCCTTCTGTTTACCCCCCCCCCATGTCTTCCTTATATGCCCCAGTGCTTTGTGACTTTCTTCATTTTGTATTATAAATTCACCTCTTGCGTTCCTACTCTAGGAAGAGATTTTCAATCCACCGTACTTCATTCGCAAAGAGCGCACTATCTACTTTTGTAAAATGACCGGGTGCGTGAAGCGTCCTTAGCTCTTAGTGAGTGAATCAATATAATTGTCACTTGACCTCATGCCCTGGCTCTTCTGTCCTCTTTTACACTGCAGATCAATAATGTACCGGGATTCTAAACGTCTCAGCCTTTGAATCCTATCCCCTCCTCTCGGACTAACTGGTACATGGTCCAGGCAATAGTATGATAATAAATCTCTGTTGCGGTTATGATATTGATTAAAATGCCTCGCAACAGGATAGGCCTCATCAGCAGTGGCAATTGCCCTCATATGTTCGAGTATGCGAATCTTCGCAGGGTGGATAGTGCTTCCGATATAACGTCCACACGGGCATACCAAACAGTACACAATGTAGGGGGTCGTGCAGGTTAGGAATTTCATAATTCTTTTAGATTTGGTTAGCCTCGGAATATTGTAAGACAACACACGTTTGCTTTTTTTACATGCCTTACATTTTCCACACGGAAAAAATCAGTTGAGCGTTCTCAGGGTTGACCTGGGGCTTTCTATACTTTGATAACTATGGACCAAGGTATCACGTAGTGATCTAGCCTTTCTGAAGGTAACTGGGAGTTCTGCGGTAAATCCTATCCTATATTCGTATCCGAAAGAAGAGTGTGCCAGTTTTTCTTCAATGTACGTTTTAATTGTCCAGCATTATCCGAAAATGTAGTGATCATTCTAAACATACCCTCATTAGACTTGTTGTTTTCCTTTCTTTTAGACCTATTTTGCTCAATGAGTAACTCCCCTCTTCTGATGAAATTTACTCTCTGTAAGGCCTGTGAGAGGACAGCATCACTATACCCCCCTGACTTTGAATCGTTTCATGCTTTCTTCAGCAGCCAACTTAAATTCCTGATCCCTCGTGTTGTTCCTCCGCAGTCTCAACAGTTCCTAATATGGGATGCTGTCGATAAGTTTCTTGGGGTGGCCACTCGTGGCATGCAGAATGGAATTTCCTGCAGTGGATTTGCGCTAAAGTTTAGTATGTAATTCACCATCTGCCACATAAACATTGAGATCTAGGTAATTGACTGTCTGAGTGCTCACTTCTCCTGTAAATCTTAGATTGATGTTCTTGGAGTTCAGCACCTCTATGTATTTATAAGCCAACTCTGGTGATCCCTTAAAGACAATAAAAAGATCGTCAATATAGCGATGCCATGCTATTATCCTGCTCGTCCAGGTTTGCTTGGGCGCGGCCCGAGCCACCTGCTCCTACCACCAACCTACGAAAAGATTTGCATTGCTGGGGCGAAGCAGGTGCTCATCGCCGTCCCAGAAACTTGTCTATGGAGTTGGTTTTGATAGAGAAATATGTTATGATTCAAACAGAAACTTATAAACTCTATGAACATGGTGTTCTTTTCAGAAAAACTCAATGGGCGATGTTCTAAGAAAAATTGTACAGCTTTTAAACCATCTGCATGTGCTATGCAAGTATATAAGCTGGCAATATCCAGCACCATCAAAGAAAATCCCTCCTCCCATTTGATTTGATCAATGTGAACAAGAAAGTCTTTAGTGTTTTTTAAATGCGATCTTAATTTCACCACCTGTTGGGAGAGAAATTAGTCTAAATATACAGACATATGTTCCGTTAAGCTGCCCAAAGAGGCCACAATTGGTCTCCCAGGAGGATTTGTCATATCCTTATAGACCTTGGGCAAGTAATAGAAAGTTGGAACCACCGGATTGAGACAGCTAAGAAATAGATGTTCCTCCACCTCCAGCATGTTTTCTTGTACCACAGAGATATCATTAGATGGTAGTCAGTTATGCTTTGATTATACACTTTGTCATTGATCCTTTCATTACACGTGGCATCTGTCAATTGTCGGATAACTTCCGCATGATACTGTTCTCGCGTCAATTAAACAATGTTGCCCCCGTTGTCCGAAGGTTTACAGATGAGTGAATCATCCTGACTCAAATTTTCCAATGCGAGTTGCTGTTGTTTGGAAAAGTTAGTGGTTCTCTTTAGATATTTATTCTCACCTCGAAGGCGTGTTAAATCTTTAATGACAGATTCAGAGAAACTATCAACGGCATCTGTCGGTATTTGTGGAAGAAAAATAGAGGCTGGCTTGAAAGGACTGAGACCCACGTTTTGTTTTATTTCCAATTCGGCCAACAGTTGAGTCGGACATACAATGACCTCGGCAGTCTCTGTATTCTCCATTCGTTAACTCTCTAGTACATGCAATGTTCCAAGATCCTTGCCTGGTAGAGTGTCTATTTTATTAGTCAATGAACCCGATGGTTCGGGTTTGCTGGTAATAGGTTTCAGATTGAAGTACTTGTGTAACTTCAGCTTGCGGGTGAACTTAAAAAGGTCTATTCGTGTTTGTGTAAATTCCAGTTCGAGGCATATGAGCTGCAGATTGTACACTTAGCATAGATCGCCATCTGGTGTTGGGCCCGGATGTTTGCAGTTTGTTTTTGTTCTTTGGACAGTCTTTGGAAGTTACGAGTTCGGTGACTCCTCCTTCGGTCCGTACTGCGCATGGGCTTCGGCTCCATCCTCAGATTGTTTTTTTCCGCCATCGGGCTCGGATGTGATACTTCGTGCTCCGGCTTCGAACTTCTACGGTTCCAGCCTCGACGGAAAATCCTCGTTTCTTCGAGTTTCTTCATCATCATCTTCATCTCTCGAAGCGGCACTTTTCTCCATCCCGTACATCGGCACCGGCCTTCGGGCCCTCCTCGACTCCGGTCCCGGCCGATGGAAAGGACTCCGTTCAAAAAGTGCCCAAAATGTGGGTCTAAATTTCCCCACACCGACCTCCATCAGGTGTGTAACCTTTGCCTCTCTCCAGAACACGAGGCCAGAGACTGCCCCGCCTGTAAGTCTTTTCGATCAAAAAAGACCATCCGGGATCGAAGAGCTCGACGCACCATGGCGCACTCATCGTCCGCAGCTCCACCGGACATCTTCGGAGACGGCGCCGAAGCTTCGGGGCAACTACACATCGAGCAGGACGACGACGTCGTCAGCGCTTCCGAGGCCGACGACTCCGACGTGGAGGACATCACACCGGCGCACTGGGTCCTGAGTACTGTACCCCCTCCCACCCCCGCGCCCACAACCAAAGAGACTCAGGTTACACCCTCGCCTGCAGGCCTGGGTAAAACCAAGCACAAAGCTTCTATCACCCTACCTTCGGGCCCGGTGTCGAAGCCTCAGAAGTCTCACGGCAGCTCGGGCTCGAGCCAGCCGACGCCTGGTGCCGAAAAACACCATTCGGCACCGAAGAAAGGCATACCCAGCTCGACTCCGAAGCCACCGGTGCCGAAGCCTGGACTCTCGGTGCCGACCAAACACAAACACAAATCCGTCTGCACCGACGCTCCGGCGCCGAAAACTCCTTCGACGCCGAAAAAACCGGAGACCCCAAAAAAGCATGGCGCACAGAAACCATCGAAGCCCTCGGTTCCGAAATCATCGGCGCCAGCGGACGATTCGACGCCACTGGCTCTGACCCTTTGCAAAAGACTCTATCTAAAGATCCAAAGACTGGGCTATTAACTTTAGTTGTCAAGAAAAGACGCCTTGACACTCCGGCTCCTCCTCCACCACCCAAACGGAAGGACTCTGCCACTTCTCCCCTCAGAGTGCCCTCCCCCCTACCTCCTCCTCTGCCTCCTCCACCTTCTCCACCTTCTCCACCCCCTCCCCTTCCCAGGTCTCCGCCACCCTTACCTTATCACTCCCCGACCCCGTCCCCGGATCCGGACTTCGGGGACCCACATTATGACCCAGCGGACGCCCCAATGGACCCCACTCCACCGGGAACCCCAGACCCATGGGAAGACTACCACAACCCTGACATACCCGATATGCCTCAGGACGACCTATACCCATCCAGGCCGTCTCCTCCGGAGGACTCCTTAGGGTTTCACCACTTAGTGCAGAGAGCAGCACACTACCATGGGGTGGACATGCACAGCGAACCAGTGGAAGACTACTTCCTACTGGACACATTTGACATTCATGACAAATCCACGTCTATTTTGCCCATGCTTAAGGGTGTCACCAAGCATGCTGCAGAGGTATTCAAAGACCCTGTCAGGGCCAGGGTACTAAACCCTAGAATAGAGAAAAAGTACAAGGCGGCACCCACAGACCCTGCATACATTAAGGGCCCTGCTCCCTTAGATTTCCTAGTTGTCTCCACAGCTAGAAAGCGGGCTAACTCCCAGTCCTCAGGAGAAGCCCCACCGCCAGACAAGGAATCGAAACTTCTAGACGCGTCTGGCAAACGTACCGCCTCCCAAGCTGCAAACATGTGGCGCATTGCAAACACACAAGCGCTACTTGCGCGCTATGACAGAGCACACTATGACGAACTTGAGGCTCTGATGCAGCACCTTCCCGAAAAACACAAGCGCAAGGCTCATGACCTGATACAGGAGGGTAAACTAATTACAAACACCTCCATTAAGTGTGCCCTCGATGCAGCCGACACTGCTTCTAGAGCCATAAATACCAGTGTCCTGCTTCGTCGCCATGCCTGGCTCAGGATCTCAGGGTTCAAGCCTGAAGTCCAGGCGTCTATACTCAATCACCCTTTTGACCAACAAACTCTCTTTGGGCCAAAGGTAGACGAAGCGTTGGAAAAGATGAAAAAGGACACAGACACAGCAAAGTCTATGGGGGCACTCCAAACACAAGCCTCTAAACGTTCCTTTCGACGCTCATCCTTTCATGGCACAGGCAGAGGCTTCTCCACCGACAGCGCCTCTACCTCCTACAAGTCCCCTCCTCAAAATACCTTTTCAAAGGGCAACCAAAGGGGTGGTTACAGAGGCAACAACAATAAGGGCAGGGGCAAAACTAACACCACCCGTTCTGCTACCCCACCCGCACAATGACTTCCCTCCGCTCCCCCCAGACCATCCCACTCCGGTCGGGGGCAGGCTACAAAACTTTATCCACGCATGGGAGTCCATAACATCGGACAAATGGGTGACCCAAATCATTCGGTCAGGGTACTGTCTCGAGCTAACATCTACCCCACCCAATATCCCACCAAGGCACCGTCCAATGTCTCAAGAACATTCCACACTGCTCAAACAAGAGGTACTCTCCCTCCTCCAAAAACACGCTATAGAGCAGGTCCCCGTCAATCAGCAAAATCTAGGGGTCTACTCCCTATATTTCTTAATACCAAAGAAAGACGGGACCCTCAGGCCCATTCTGGACCTCAGGCCCCTAAACGCCTACATACATTCAGACCATTTCCACATGGTCACCCTACAACAAGTCCTCCCGCTCCTCTGTCAGGGAGACTTTCTCACTACCTTGGATCTGAAAGACGCATACTTTCACATTCCAATACACCCCTCTCACAGGAAGTACCTCAGGTTCGTGGTGGACGGGCAGCATTACCAATTCACGGTTCTCCCCTTCGGGGTTACCACCGCACCACGGGTGTTTACCAAATGCCTAGCGGTAGTGGCAGCACACCTCAGACGTCAACACATTCACGTCTTCCCTTACTTAGACGACTGGCTGATAAAAGCCGCGTCCTACCACCAATGTGTGCAACATACAAACAGCACCATCCAACTGCTCCACCAGCTAGGCTTCACGGTGAACTACCAAAAGTCCCACCTCATACCATCGCACACAAAGCAATATCTCGGGGCCACTATAGACACCTCCAAGGGTATTGCCTATCCAAACTCGGCCAGAATCACAAGCATTCAAGCCTTACGCAAAACATTCTTCCCTCAACACTCTCTTCCAGCAAGAGTGTTTATGAAGCTCATAGGAATGATGGCGTCTTGCATTTTCATAGTGCCCCATGCAAGACTCCACATGCGTCCACTTCAAGAGTGCCTAGCACAACAGTGGAACCAGGCCCAGGGTCAGCTGACGGATCTGGTGTTGGTGGACGGCCGCACACATCACTCTCTGCAGTGGTGGAACACCACAAACCTTTCCAAAGGGCGGCCTTTCCTGGACCCGGTTCCTCAGGTGATTCTAACAGCGGACGCATCGCTCTCCGGCTGGGGAGCGCACCTCCTACACCTCACAATGCAAGGTATATGGACGCCACAGCAAAAATCGCTCCACATCAACCATCTGGAGCTCTTGGCGATCTTTCTAGCCCTAAAATCCTTCCAAAAACAGATTTCGGGCAAAGCAGTCCTCATTCGCACAGACAACATGACTGCAATGTATTATATCCAAAAACAGGGGGGGGGACACTCTCCCGCTTAGCCCAGAGCATATGGAGATGGGCAATTCCCCAAAACATCTTTCTCCTGGCACAGCACGTTCCAGGCGTACAAAACACCATGGCAGATCTGCTCAGCAGACAAACGCAACAAATACACGAATGGGAACTGCATCCACAAGTTCTTCACCCATTCTTCCAACAGTGGGGGCATCCTCAGATAGACCTCTTCGCCACCCACGAAAACAAAAAATGCCCAAGCTTCGCCGCCAGATACCCTCACCCATTGTCCAAGGGCAATGCGATATGGATGAACTGGTCAGGCAGATTTGCATACGCCTTTCCACCTCTCCCACTAATTCCATTAGTGGTAAGGAAGCTACAACAACACTCCCTCACACTCATTCTAGTAGCTCCAACATGGGCCAGGCAGCCGTGGTACACCACACTACTACAACTATCAGTGGTACCACATCAAAAACTGCACCTATCCCCATGCCTACTAACCCAGAACCATGGAGAAATCAGGCACCCGGACCCAGCTCAGCTCAACCTTGCGATCTGGCTCCTGAAATCTTAGAATTTGGATACCTTAACCTTCCCCCTGATTGCATGAACATCATCATGGAAGCCAGACGTCCTACCACTAGAGCATGCTATGCCGCAAAGTGGAAAAGATTTGTAATTTACTGCCGTAACAATACAATCAACCCTTTAGATGCATCCATACAGCACATCATATGCTATCTGCTCCATCTTCACAGGTGTAACCTGGCATATTCATCCATACGCCTACACCTAGCAGCGATTGCTGCTTATCTACAAAACAGACAGCATTTATCACTGTTCAGAGTGCCCGCTATTAAAGCCTTTATGGAAGGCCTTAAACGAGTAATTCCTCCCAGGGCACCACCTTCCCCTGTATGGAATCTAAATTTAGGTCTTACACGGCTAATGGGTCCGCCCTTCGAACCAATGCATAAATGTGAGCTACAGTTTCTCACCTGGAAAACAGCTTTTCTCGTAGCTATCACTTCCCTTAGAAGGGTTGGTGAAATACAAGCGTTCACTATACAGGAACCCTTCCTACAAATACATCACAGCAAGGTCATACTTCGCACAAATCCGAAGTTTCTGCCCAAGGTCATTTCCCCCTTCCATCTCAATCAATCGGTGGAATTACCTGTCTTCTTCTCGCAACCTCAATCTGTTGCAGAGAGGGCCTTACACACACTCGATGTTAAAAGGGCTTTGCTGTACTACATACAAAGAACGCAACCCTTCAGGAAGACTAAACAATTGTTCGTTTCCTTCTCTCCACCACACAAAGGCAACCCCATCTCTAAATCAGGGATAGCTAGGTGGATTGTAAAGTGCATACAAATATGCTATCAAAAGGCAAAAAGAACATTATCTGTTACGCCTAAAGCCCACTCTACAAGAAAGTTAGGGGCTTCTATGGCTTTTCTAGGGAATATACCCTTAGATGACATCTGCAAAGCAGCCACATGGTCAACACCGCACACCTTCACAAAACATTACTGTGTAGATGTGCATTCCAAGCAGCAAGCTAGGGTGGGCCAGGCTGTACTAAAGACACTTTTTCAAACCACTGCAACGGATACCGGTGGTCGCCGCTAAGGTTGGGTACTGCTATATAATCTATGCTAAGTGTACAATCTGCAGCTCATATGCCTCGAACGGAATATGCTACTTACCAGTATGCATCTGTTCTTGGCATGTAGAGCTGCAGAGTTGTACACGCCCACCCGCCTCCCCGGCTACCTGTATCTGTTCCAGTACATCTTATTTAGATACAACACACATGGGTTTCTCACTGTTATTACTACGCTCCATCATTTCCCTGTTGGCGAAAAACAATCTGAGGATGGAGCCGAAGCCCATGCGCAGTACGGACCGAAGGAGGAGTCACCGAACTCGTGACTTCCAAAGACTGTCCAAAGAACAAAAACAAACTGCAAACATCCGGGCCCAACACCAGATGGTGATCTATGCTAAGTGTACAACTCTGCAGCTCTACATGCCAAGAACAGATGCATACTGGTAAGTAGCATATTCCTTTTCTTTTGTGGGCAGAAGGATAAACCGAGCTTCAAGACTGATTCTTCCACGTCAGACAGGATTTTTGGTGTCAAATTTATAATCGTTAGGTTATTCTCCCCCTCTATTTCCTTTTGTTGAAAGGCTTCTTGCTGTGAGTGACTGGTGGGGAGCGTTCGCTTTTTGCGACCCCCGCCTCGTCTTCCTCTTGCTACATATTCCAGAGGCTTCCCATTGTCTCCCTTCTGTTGTTGTTTGCGAATGAGCCTGAATTCCTCGTAAAAAGAGGTAGTTCCGGTGGCCTGGCCGCTTACATGCTCCTCGCCTGACGAGTCAGCCCCTGTTACCTCCGATTTAGAATCGGAGTCTTTTTTTGTTGTAACTCCTTCCTAGGTTTGTCATACTTTCTAGCAAAGGTTAACACTCTGCCGAGGTTATAGTCCCTCTCATCATCATTGAACGTTTCTTCTTTTCTTTGTTTGTTTGTTTGTTCATAGGCGTTTAGTCTCTTTTTCATGAGCTCCCTCTTTTCTTCTATTTTGGATTGATCTTCCTCTTTAGATAGTTCCTCTTCTAGCTCCTTGATGTCGGACAGGGCTTTGTCTCGGTCACACCATGCAAATCTCAAGAGTATAGCTAACATTCCCTTGCAGGACTGGGCCGTATGCTCCGCCTACTCATCCAGCAAACTGGGATCGGGATTCTCATATGCGGGGACAGTGTAGATCCATAGGCCCTGAGGGACCCTGTTGAACTATGTAGTTTTGTAAAGAGGTTGCTTCCCACCACTTTCTAATCTCACGCTCATAGAGCCGTTGTAGAGCAGAGAACTTTGAGGCTATGTTTGATGTCGTTGACCCTCCTCCATTACTGTCCACCTTATTGGTCCCATTTCGTTTTTTAAACATGCTTTGTGCCGCCTCCCGGCGTTCCGATTCGCAAAACATAATGTCAGTTTATACAGCTTTAAACACAGCTCCAGTTCTAATTGCCCTCGTTCCCCCTAGTTCTGTAATTGCGGTGTGGTGTGTGGAAATCCAATGTGCCACCGGCACCTTACTGGGACAATGGATCGTAGCCCGGTCCTGCTGCCACCAGGATCGATGGTAACTTCCCGGGTCTAAAATGTAGGTTTCTTCCGCTCTCCATATCGGTTGCTTCTCACACACCGCAATCACGGTGCGACCGGAAATACTAAATCCAAGCTCCCTGTGCACCAGCCTGTTGCACTCACGAACGGTACATGCCACGGCGGGGATGCACCCGCCTACGTATACAGCTCCTGCTTCCGCTAGGTAATCGTACCTTTCACAGATGACAGATTGGGGAGAGTTCCAAGTTTTATTCACAAAGAGAACTCGGGGCGCACAGACGCGTTTCGGCAACCGCCTTTGTCGATGTTTGCACGAAAACAACGCCGGGGCCGCCATTTTTATATATACAACCAGTCTCATTACCTATATCCAGTTCATCAAAACAGTAAACTGACCATAGATACAAAACATAGTCCAAATTCTATTTTGAATAACTTTGGCGCCGGTTGACTTATCTTCGTGAAATTTGTATATATATGTATAAATATACGTTCGAGGCATGTGGGCTGCTGAATTCATATCTGTGCATAGATCGCCGCCTAGTGTTGGGTCCGGATGTTTGCACGTTGTTGTCCTGGAAGAGTCTTCGAAGTATCCTGAGATAGGTGACTCCTCCCCTGGACCACAGTGCGCATGGGCATCCTCTCCATCCTCAGATTGTTTTTTTCCGCCATTGGGTTCGGATGTGCTTATCTTGACTCAAGTTAGGGAAAACTTTTTTTCAGGCCAAAAGGCCTTTAGTTCGCGTCGGTACTGTTCCTGATCGGTATCGACAGTTACTTATTAGTTTACTGACTTAACAAAACCAACTTTTTCGCATCTTATCCGACCATCGACCCCACATCGACGATGGAATCGAGGACACCATTCAAGCGGTGTCCTGTTTGCAATGCGAAATATCCCCATGTCGACATCCACCCGGTGTGCAACAAATGCCTTTCACCGGATCACGACGAATCCACATGTATGGCCTGTGCCCGATTCCGATCCAAAAAGACTCTCCGGAATCGACGAGCAGCGAGACTTGAAGCGCAGCAAGCGGCACCGGCCCCAATCAACATCTTCAGCGCCGAGGACGAAGATGTGGAAGGCGTGGAGAACCTACCCTCCAGCCCCGCTTCCGAACACGATTCCGGAGCAGAAGACATCGAAGAACAACTCTTTCACAGAGATGAAGCAGACACCGAGGTAGGAGACTACGATGAGGCCTTAGGGGCCGAAGAAAGTAGCTCCGGTGACGAGCAAGGCCTACCCGTACAGACGGAGGATATCCCAGTGCGTCAGTCTATGGCTCCGGTCGAGGGATCGCCTTCGGGCCTTACCCAAGACCTATCCCGCAGTTCTTCGGCCCCGCCCTCGGACATTCAGCGACAGCCATTAGTACCCAAAACGACTGGTTTCCCTTCCTCGAAACCAAAAGTCGTGTCGGTTCCACAGAATCCGAAACTGAAAGTGACACTGGTCGGATCGAAGCCCACTACACCTTCGACGCCAGCCAAACCCGTCGGCACTGACCGCACCAAACGGGACTTCGGTGCCGAACTCGCAGCAGCCGACGTCGGCGCCGACACACGGAAAAAGGCCATCGGTACCGCCAAACCGCCTCGGCACCCGGCACCGAAACCATCGGCTCCAGCCACGAAGGTCAAAATGGCCGCTGCGTCGCACACCGCTTCGAAAGCAGCACCTAAGGCCCAATCATCGACGCCGTCGACGGCTACTACCTCTCCTCGACTCGATGACCCCGTGGCCCCGAAGAAGTCCACGCCTGCCTCTACAGAACCGCTCGGCGCCAAAGAACCGTCGGCGTTCCAGGTGCGACAAGTTGCAGCGTCCTTGCAACGCATCAAAGAAAAGGCTGCCCTCCAGGACACGTCAGGCTCCGAGCCGAAAAAAGCTCAGAAAGCTTCTCCAGCACCACCCCATATCACTTTTGGCCTGCCGCCATCCACGGCGCCCAAAATGTTTGAAATAAGAACACGTGTCACCCAAACTAGGATCACACCTGCCGAACGCTCTCCTACGGAGACGTCACCGTCCCACATCATCGATGCCGACACCGGCAGAATTATGCTCCACAAGCGGAGAATATCTTCCGAACACGCTTTGGACTCCTACCGGATCCCGCTAAAGAAAAAGCTGCCAGCGGATTCGGAACCAGTTCTTTACGAACGTCTCCATACCTCTTACCCAGATCCACAGTCCTTCTCTCCGACACACTCCGAAACCGACGTTTTGGAGGACTATATGGGTGACGACGTCCCCTACCCCAGAGAGATGGACCCTGAAGGCCAACAGGACCCTGACCAGGCTTGGGATGACCCTGTGGACACGGGTGCACCTATGGATACACAGGACACGCAGCTATATGGCGCAGAAACGTCTCCCACAGAGGACACTGCCGCATTCAACGCCCTAATTGAACGTGCTGCGGCCAATCATGGTGTGCAACTCCACTCTGACACAATCGAGGACGATTTTCTAATGGATACTTTCGCATCCTCAGAAAGGAATATCAAAACTCTACCCATGCTGAAAGGTGTCCTCAAACCAGCAAAGGACATTTTCAAAGAACCCACCAGGGCAAGAGTAATAAACCCAAGGATCGACAAGAAATATCGGTCGGCGCCTGGGGACCCTACGTACATTAGAGGCCAGTTGCCTCTGGACTCCATCGTAGTCGCTAATGCTCGCAAACGGGCGCACTCGCAGACAACTGGGGATGCTCCTCCCCCGGACAAAGAGTCCAAGGTGCTAGAGACCTCCGGCAAACGGGTTGCAGCCCAGGCAGCTAACATATGGCGTATTGCCAAAACCCAGGCGCTCCTAGCTCGCTACGATCGCGCACACTATGACACATTAGAAACCCTACTCCAACATCTCCCTGACCAATACAAAGAGGGAGCAGAGATCCTCATCAGGGAGGGACAACTCCTCACAAACGCATCCATTAAGTGTGCACTGGATGCCGCAGATACAGCTGCCAGAGCAATAAACACCAGCGTCATGTTACGACGACACGCCTGGTTACGAATCTCCGGATTCAAACCTGAGGTTCAAAATAACATTCTCAATCAACCGGTCAACCCTGACTACTTATTCGGACCAGAGGTTGACACCACCCTAGAAAAAATAAAAAAGGACACGGACACTGCAAAGTCCATGGGGGCTCTCCAAACGCAGACCTTTCGGAGTGGCTCCTTTCGTCGCCCCGGAAATAGAGGAGCAGGTAGAGGACAGGGGTCACAGCAAACCTACAACAAGGGCAACACACAAAGTACCTACGATAAAAACACCAGGGGTGGATATCGTGGCTCCAGCACAAAGGGCAGAGGACGCGGATACGGCAATACCAGGTCCTCCCCCAAGAACAAACAGTGACGCCCTCTCCCTTCCTCCCGACCACATAACACCTGTCGGGGGGAGGCTACAAAGGTTCCTGTCCACGTGGAACTCCATCACCACGGACAGGTGGGTCAAAGATATTATCAAACACGGTTACTGCCTAGAATTAACCTCCACTCCACCCACAATACCGCCAAAACACCGTCCTATGTCCTCAGAGCACTTAGCGCTATTACAGCAGGAAGTGCTAAGTATGCTGAAAAAAGGCGCAATAGAGGTCGTACCCGTCCACGAGCAAGGTACGGGGGTGTACTCCCTGTACTTCTTAATACCAAAAAAGGACGGGTCACTCAGACCTATACTAGACCTGAAACCCCTCAACCGCTACATTCTCTCAGAGCATTTCCACATGCTCACCCTACAACAAGTCCTCCCGCTGCTCAAACAGGGAGACTTCCTAGCCACGCTAGACCTCAAAGATGCGTATTTCCACATACCCATACACCCGTCACACAGAAAATATCTCCGGTTCACCATTCAGGGGCAGCACTATCAATTCAAAGTCCTCCCCTTCGGAGTGACAACAGCACCCAGAGTTTTCACAAAGTGCCTAGCTACCGTGGCTGCACATCTACGAAGGCAACACATGCACGTCTACCCTTACCTGGACGACTGGCTTGTTCAGGCAAAGTCAGCCCAGCAATGTGCCAGCCACATGTCCCGCACCATTCACCTTCTTCCCCGTCTGGGATTCTCACTAAATTACCCGAAATCACATCTCCAACCCGCACACGTACAACAGTACCTAGGTGCGACCATAGACACTCTGGCAGCCACAGCTCAGCCAAATTTAGTGAGGATCAACAGCATGCAAATGCTGATTTCCAAGTTCAAACCCCAACACTCCCTTCCTGCGCGAGTGTTCATGCAGCTGATAGGCATGATGGCCTCCTGCATTTTCATAGTCCCACACGCGAGACTACATATGCGCCCGCATCAGGAGTGCTTAGCACGTCAATGGAATCAGGCTCACGGGCAATTAAAAGACCTAGTGTTGGTGAGCGGTCGGGCATACAACTCTCTGCATTGGTGGAATCCACAAAACCTTTGCAAGGGCCGACCGTTCCAAGAGCCTGTTCCACAAATAATACTGACAGCGGACGCGTCTCTCCAGGGATGGGGAGCCCATGTACTCAATTACACAGTGCAGGGACTATGGACTACACAACAAAAGAAGATGCACATCAACCTTCTGGAACTGATGGCAATCTTCCTGGCTATGAAAGCATTCAAAGTACACCTGTGCAACAAGGTAGTGTTGATCCGGACGGACAACATGACTGCCATGTACTACATACAGAAGCAGGGAGGAACACACTCTCCACAGTTGTCTCATCTGGCTCAGAGCATGTGGAAGTGGGCCATTCAGAGGAACATATTCCTCATGGCGGAACACCTCTCCGGCAAGGACAACCAGATGGCGGATCTGCTCAGCAGACACAGCCACCAAATGCACGAGTGGGAGTTACACCCATCAGTACTCCAACCGTACTTCCAGCAGTGGGGTCATCCAGAGATAGACCTATTCGCCACAAGGGAAAACGCAAAATGCCAAAGCTTTGCCGCCAGGTTCCCACATCCACAGTCGCAGGGCAATGCGATATGGATGAACTGGTCCGGCAGATTTGCGTACGCTTTTCCCCCAGCGCCGTTGATACCGCTAGTGGCACGCAAACTGCGACAGCACTCACTGACACTCATCCTGGTTGCTCCAACATGGGCACGCCAGCCATGGTACACCACCTTTCTGGAACTTTCCGTGGTGCCGCATCAAAGGCTGCGGATCAAACCCGCGCTTTTAACGCAGAACCATGGAGAAATTCAGCACCCAGATCCGCAACAGCTGAACCTGGCAATCTGGCTCCTGAAGTCCTAGAGTTTGGCTACCTAAACCTGCCACCTGACTGTATGGACATCATTAAGGAAGCTAGGAGACCCACTACCAGAGCTTGCTATGCAGCCAAATGGAAGAGGTTGGTCATTTATTGTAATAACAATAACATTAACCCGCTAGACGCATCCACTCAAAACATAATCTGTTACCTCTTACACCTATACCGATGCAATCTGGCATACACCTCAATTTGTATCCATTTAACCGCAATAGCAGCCTATCTCCAAAACAGGCAGCACCTCTCTTTATTCAGAGTGCCTGCCATCAAAGCCTTCTTGGAGGGACTTAAACGAGTGATTCCCCCAAGACACCCACCAGCACCAGTGTGGAACCTCAACTTGGTCCTCACCCGACTGATGGGTCCACCCTTCGAACCTCTCCACTCATGTGAGATTCAATTCCTCACCTGGAAGGTGGCTTTCCTAGTAGCAATCACTTCGTTGAGAAGAGTTAGTGAACTCCAGGCACTAACCATTCAAGAGCCATTCATACAGGTTCACGCAAACCGGGTCGTACTACGTACCAACCCCAAATTCATGCCTAAAGTAATATCGCAGTTCCACATGAATCAAACCATTGAACTGCCTGTTTTCTTTCAGAATCCACAAAATGTCGCTGAAAGAATGCTCCATACACTAGACGTCAAAAGAGCCCTCATGTACTACATAGACAGAACTAAAAACTTTAGGAAAACGAAACAACTTTTCGTCGCCTTTTCCCCACAACACAAAGGCAACGCAATCTCCAAGGCAGGTATAGCCAGATGGATCGTTAAATGTATTCAAATTTGCTATCAAAAGGCTAAACGCACATTAACGATTCCCCCACGGGCCCACTCAACACGTAAGTTAGGGGCCTCCATGGCTTTCATGGGAAACATTCCTTTACATGATATATGTAGAGCAGCCACATGGTCCACTATACATACATTTACCAAACACTATTGTGTAGATGTACACTCAAAACAGCAGGCAGCTGTAGGACAGGCTGTTCTCAAAACTCTTTTTCAGACCGCTGCAGCTGGCACTGGTGGACGCCGCTAATTGGAGGTACTGCTATATATTCTATGCACAGATATGAATTCAGCAGCCCACATGCCTCGAACTGAATATGCTACTTACCAGTATGCATCTGTTCTTGGCATGTAGGGCTGCTGACATTCATATCGCCCGCCCTCCTCCCCGGCGCCTGTAGCAGCTCTCAGAATTACTGCATAGCATGGTCATCACTTTCTATATCTACTCCATCACTGCCACAATGGCGAAAAACAATCTGAGGATGGAGAGGATGCCCATGCGCACTGTGGTCCAGGGGAGGAGTCACCTATCTCAGGATACTTCGAAGACTCTTCCAGGACAACAACGTGCAAACATCCGGACCCAACACTAGGCGGCGATCTATGCACAGATATGAATGTCAGCAGCCCTACATGCCAAGAACAGATGCATACTGGTAAGTAGCATATTCAATACACACACACACGATGTATTGAGCTGTAAATATATATATTTATACATTTATAGCTTAATATACCATGAACACATCCTTTGCAGTGGTGCACAAACAGGGCTAATTATTTTAAATATTATCTACATATAGACCGTAACTTTTGCTATCCACCAAAAAACGGCTCAGGACCCACCAGTGTGTCCCAACCCACAGTTTGTGAAATGCTGCCCTACAGGGCAAACATTGTTTTTTTTGCATCCTATTTTTCTACTGTACAATAAAATATCACTATTTGAGATATAAACGTGCATGCTACTTCACAGAAGAATGTATTGTAAAGTGAAAAACATAGAACCCCTTCAAGATAGTTTCTGCATCGTACCATTCTTACATCAAAATATGTCACTTGGCACTAGATCCTGAAGAGCTAGGTAATTACCGCCCTATTTCCCTTCTCCCGGGAATCGCCAAAATCGCAGAGAAATGTGTGAACTCTATGCTCTCCACGTTTTTGGAATTGCATGGGGCTCTACATCCCTCTCAGACTGGATTCCGCCCACGTCAGGGCACGGAGACTTCCCTGGTGGCTGTGGTGGAAGAGGGTAGAAAGATTGTAGACGCTGGAGGCTCGGCAGCAATCATTCTTCTCGACCTAAGCGCTGCATTCGATACGGTAAACCATCCGATTCTGATACACCGTCTCAAAAAAGTTGGAATTGGTGGCTTGGCCCTGAAATAGCTCTGCTCTTTCTTAGAAGACCGAGTTTTTCAGGTCTTGAGGGTGACATGAGCTTGCCACCCCAACCTCTGCTATGTGGCGTCCCCCAGGAATCGTCGCTAAGCCCTACCCTGTTTAATATATACATGGCCCTCCTGGCGGCTATTATAGCGCCATTCGGAATTCAAATGGTAACATATGCCGAAGATACCCAATTAGTTGTGGCCCTCAACCAAATGACTCATCAGACCAAGGCCCTCTTCTTCTGTTTATCCGAGGTCTTTAAGTGGATGACGGCCTCACAGCTGAAGCTAAATGGGGATAAGACGGAGATTATGATTCTGGGCAACCCCCCCCATCTATATTGGAGTCCTCATGGCCAGCGTGTATGGGCCCCCTTCCTGTTTTCAAAACTGAAATAAAGAGCTTAGGCATGTGGCTTGACCAGGATTTGTTGTTCAAAGTGCAGGCTAGGAAAACAGTGGCCTCCTGTTTTGGCCTGCTCAGAATGACAAGGAAAGTGCTGCCTCTCCTCCCCCCTTTGGCCAAGAAAATCCTGATCCAGTCCCTGATACTTTCTAGGATTGATTATGGTAATGCCCTTTTTCTGGGCGCTCCAGCGTTAGTGATGACCAAACTCCAAAAGATTCAAAACCGTGCAGTCAGACTGCTCTCAGGCGCACCCAATCGTTCTTCTGCCAAACCTTCTATTCGCTCACTGCACTAGCTGCCGGTGAAGGAAAGGGTAAACTTCAAAGCCCTCTGCATTGTGCACAAAACCCTTCAAGGGTTATGGCCCCCCTCTCCTGGCACCCTTAATTCGGCCTTACAAAGCCAACAGGAATGATCTTCACTTGGTTTCAATCCCGAAAATTAAAAGGGCCCGAAGCGGAGGTCGCCTCTTTTCCTTTACTGCAGCCAAACTTTGGAATGCCTTGCCTCTCCGGCTGCGAAGTGAGCCTAACCACCTGGCCTTCCGAAGACAATTGAAAACTCTCCTGCTCCCCTAATCTTCCTCATCCTGTCCGTGCAGTTAACCCAGCGCTGGGAGGCCTCCGGGTAGCCATGCGCTTTATAAATGTACCTTTCATTTCACTTGGCTAATCTAGGAAAAGGACACATTTTCCTCCTTCTGCTTTTGTCCTTGCGGTTGGTTGACATACATAATATGTGTTCTCTCTCCCCTGCCACCTTCTTTTGTGGCTGGAATCTTGAGTTTGCTGGGCTACTAGCACTGCTTATCTGTGTTCTGGACAGGGATACAAGGCTGGAAGAGATATTCGTTGTCCCTGCTAAGCTCAGGACCATGCAGTTGGGCACTTGTGCCCACAATAAGGGCCCGATTCACAAAGGGCTTCTACACTCCGCAATGAGAAACTGGCATGTGTATGTCCTGCCACAAGTACGGGACCCCCGCCACGAGTGTGAAGCCCTTTGTGAATCGGGCCCTAAGTGTATTGCACAGAGCGGGAACATGACTTGTGCACCCCCTCCTACTGGAACCAGTTATATTTTTTTAAACTTTTGTGTTGCCATAAACAATTTCTCTCCAAAGTTACAAAAAAAATAATAATAAACAAGTACACTGTTGATTCATATTGTTATTTCTTTCCAATCAAAACCCATGTTTGTTTTCACAATATTTCTCTGTGGTTTTCCTTCTTCCTTGTTCTCCTTTTATTGTCCCAAGCGTATTGTCTATCCTCGTTGCAAATGGCTTTGATGCTCTGTATTGAACCAGTCCCGCCACTGTGTGAAAATAAATACGCGTGAAATGATATTTTGTCGCCAAATGTTTCCATTTTTTATATTCACCTACAGGGTAGTCATTCCTTGTTTGTTTTTCAGTTGGTGCGGTGACTGTAATCAGTCCTTTGGAGCTCATTCGAACCAAGCAGCAGTTCCAGCCACAGTCGTACAAGACGTTGCTGCACGGCATCCATGGTGACATAGCTAGGAATGGGTGGCGTTCTCTGTGGAAGGGATGGGGTGCAACTGTTCTGCGAGATGTGCCCTTCTCAGGTAATCGCAATGAAGACTAGAGAATGTCTCATGCTGCTTAGTCTTTTTACATTTAGAATAAGGTTGGACATAGCTGATGCTGATATATTTCCTAAGTTTTTCCTTGTATTTGGAACATGCTCTGTTGCTATAAATTGTAATTGTTTTTCTATGAAATAGCCATTAGGACAAGCACAGGAATATGTCTGCAACCCTTGTAACATTACATAGTCTATTCTGTGATGTTTGACTATTATTGATTTCTGTTTCCTATTGCTCCATTAATTAATACTTGGTTGTCTTAGTCTAACTGTTTCAACGTAAGCATTATTTTTTGTTTTTGCTCCTTTCTCACGTCCAATGTTCATTTTTGAATGCAACAAAGATTGTAGGGAGGAACATGTGGTTTTGTCTTGGAAGCTTGTGTTTTTTTGTGTTCACTTACCTTCTTAGAAGGATAGTATGTCGCATGCTACTCTTAGGATTTCAT
This sequence comes from Triturus cristatus, assembly GCF_964204655.1. Lineage (NCBI taxonomy): Eukaryota > Metazoa > Chordata > Amphibia > Caudata > Salamandridae > Triturus > Triturus cristatus. The sequence continues at coordinate 311,227,561 of NC_140593.1, read as the reverse complement.
GACTGAAAAGTATGAGGAAGAAAGGCTAACGTAAAAAAGCACGGACAAAACCATCAAATCACCAAAGATCTATTTAATGGCTTGCAAATTGTATTACAGTGAATGTAACAGAAACGTGAGTAAACTCTTAGCGCCTCAATTGCAAATGGTTTTCAATTTTGATGCTGAAGAATATGAGTTGTGGGTGTAAATTTGCAGATCCTGATAAACATGATCGGTATCACCAGATATTTACACCAATACAGGAGTATTACGCTTGGAGATAAGGCAAGAATGCTGTCATTACAGAGCGATTCAAAATGCAATGAACAACCACAAAGCCTAGCCCTGATCTTTTCCTCAGACAAGCTACGTGCCCTGAACTGCGAGTGCAACACCTCCTGTCTACATTCGGTTCAGGTAGAGTTGGGACAAAATTCTTGCGGGGTGTTCTTTTGTGTTACGCCAGAATCTGTTAAACTCCTCAGACGCCCTAAGATGGGCCAATACTTCCTACTGAACTGTTGCTCCCTCCCCAAGCACAGATTTGAAATTGCAGACCTGATTGTGGATAGACAGATGACTGCTCTCTTTCTGGTGGAAACATGGCTTCATATGCAGTCTGTTTCAGACATTTTAGATGCCATTCCTAGGGGCTATGCAATAACTAGGTTGGATTGACCTCAGGGAAGGAGAGGCGGGCTGGCGGTGATCTGACAGGCTACAGCGTAGCTGTTGCTTGTATAAGTCCTCAGTGGACCCCATGCAGCCTTTTTCTCTCTTAACTATTTCAGGCCGGTGCTCTCTCAATGGCCTGCTGATTTACAGGCCGCCGGGGGCAGCTGCCGCGTTCATTTCGGCACTACTGGATATGATTCTGGAGTTCGCCATTCAACACTCAAAGTTCCTAATTTTAGGGGATCTTAACCTACACTTTGTCGATCTTACCTCACAGATTAGTGTAGATTTAATGGAGGACCTAAAGTTGCTTCAGCAGTTGGTACAGGAACCTACTCACATGCGGGGGGCACTTTCTTGACTCCATTTTTGCAAACCCTGACTTTGTGAATGTTGCTACCCCGATTCCAATCGCCTCGTCTGATCACTATGCTATCCCCTTCCAGATTCTGGATACCCATTTCCCACCTAAACCAACCCAGGCCCAACCTGTGGAAATGTACCTTTTTAGGAGTACACTGGTGCAGGGTCACCCTTTTGTCCACTGGTTCAAAGACCAACAAAATGTAAATCAGCACTGGAGTTGAAATAAATAAGTTTATTAATGACTCATGAGTGGGACCACATTCACACAGCGCTCAAGTGCTGCCTGAGGTAGTACACTGAAGTCACAGAACACAGGTCTTTTATACAGGTTTTCTGCACTGTAAGCATGTGAACAGAAATAGGAAGAACATGTTTTAGAAATAGTTATCAGCAAACAAGGGCAGATGAAATACCACTTGGTCAACAAAGTGGGAGGGGGAGCAGGAGTGCTTATGGCAGCAGTAAATGGTTGACCGTTAACATCTGAGACCAAGTGCTCTGGCAGCTACAAACCCTCAGCACGTACATTGCTTTTAGCTGAGGCAGGAAGTCAACTAAAGTAGATAGCACAAGCAGAGTGAAAAGACGAAAGAATTATGAAGGAAACTTAAATGGACACCACAGCCAAAATGGCTGTCGCTTATGCCAAGTAAAATATTAACCGTTTTCCACAGACGGCCCTTTTGGCATAAGCTAAGACGTTTTCTTGTGCTTTAAAAGGGGTACGATAAATATCATGTATATCAATCAGTATCATATCGCTGACTTCTCGGTCTATTGCTAAACGGGCATTTACATTTTGAACATTCGTTTTAGATGGTAGACAAGTAGTACAAGTGGAAATACAGAGGGTACAAAGCATCGGCCCACATTGGATACATAAACAACAAGAGAAGAGAATTGCAATAATTATGAACAAGGCTGATAATATTTTTAAGCCCCATACAGAAAATATGTTCCAGAACCATCCAACCCAAGTCCATGTTCTTGAGTCTTGATGTATCTTAGTAGCTATTTTGTGTAGTTTGGAGATGACCGCATGTACAGAAGGTGAATTGTCCGGTGTGAAGACACAACAGTTGGATCCAATGATACAGTATGCTCCAGTCTATATTGTTCCCATGTGGTCTCTGTCTGATCGACTACAGAGACATTGATTGCACGTTTTCCCCTACTACCAGCATAGTGATTGAACAATTGCAAATCTTGATGGTAGGTTGGGGGAGCTAAAAACACAGGTGGTAGAAGGAAAGCTATGTAACAGGTACCAGACCAGCCTGGAGGTAGGGAGTAGTATGCCTTAGTTCCACAAACAAAATAAGTGTGACGTGATGCAAGGAAGCTGCTTTGGCCTCTCGTAGACATCTGCAACACTGTAGTACAGTTACTGTGGCCTACCGGCACATCGCCTATACTTCTATACAAATGGGGCCAGTGGTCATGGCAACAGAGATAACAAGGGGTCCATTTCCTTTAGCTGACCTAGAATTTGGAATCACATAGTTTGTTGCTGCACTTCCTTTACTATATTCTTCCATTTCTAAAGCAGTCCCTTTTGCTTATGGGTCCCCATCTTCGTTGGGGTAACGGACTTTGTTCATATAGAAGTTTGAATCAAGCTGGGCATGAGCCAATGTGAGAGAATGGCAGCAGTGACCACGGGATTCCTTTTATGTTCTGATGAGGAGGAATCTTGCCACAAACCCAACAATTAGTAAAATTGCATAGCTGGTGTGTCTAATGCAACATTTGAAGAAATGAATTGTTTCTCAGATTTTGCCGGTATTTCTGTTCATGTTGCGGCAAATCAAAATGATGGTGCTCTTTTGCAGCAAGTAATGTAACAGTAATGTTGGGTAAGGAGGCTCCAGGCATTACTTCCTCCACTACCTACATTACAGTAGCGGTGATGGCAGCAGTCAAAGTCAGACCAAGGTTGCAGATTGTACAACCGTTGCACGTTGTCGCAGCGATCTCCTTCTTGGGCAAGCTCATTCTCATCGGCAAACAACAAAATAGATGATGCCCTAAGGTCCTGGGCAGGCGTTGGTTTCTTCACTAACGTTAAGACGAGTAGTCACTAATAGGCTACCCCCCTTTGTAGTCAGTCTTTAACCACCCAGGACAGTGGCTCAAACAGTCTCTTTCTGCAATGAAATGTCTTTCTTTCTGGATCGAAGCAGATATCTAGATGTACCAGGGATCGTGTGGTCCGGGAAGAGTTCCTCAGGTCTTTCAGGTGACACAGCTCGTCCTCTCTCTGTGACCAAAATGTCGCGATGATTTGTCAACACAGCAGGGCTCACAAAGGAAGAGCTTCCCACACCTGCTGATAAATAGAAAACAAGCTGTCAGGTAACTGGGACAAATAGTCACTCATCAATATATCTGGGGTACCTAATACTGGTGCAGAACAAAGGGCTTGGCGTAACTGTTGGAAGGTGCTCTGGCACTCAGCAGTCCATGTGAGGGGCATCGGAGTGTCTTTAGTCAAAAGGGCCAACAAAGGTTTAATAATGTGTGAAAAAACTGCCTACAAAAAGAAGTGAGGCCAATCAGTGCACGAACATCCTTCTGAGTGCGGGGAACTGGAGTATCTAAAATGGGCTGAATGCAATCTGGTGTAAGTGCACCTCCCTCCTTAGACAGGAGGTGACCTAAATAGGTAACCTGCTGTCTACAATATTGCAATTTCTTTGTGATGATGGGAGGCAAGAAATGATAACAATAACAGTGTTCCTTCTTCACACTAGGCAAGGACGCCAGAGCGGCATCCTCATTGATTAGACAGGATCTCTCAACCATTGGATAATTGTTATTTAAAATAACACGCACACCTTCCGGAGAACATTACATATCGATACCCACAATGTTCTCCGGCATGTTCGGTAAAAGCAAAAATGGACATGCTGCAGTGAATTTGTCAAGCCCAAATTCTAGTGGCTGTGAAAGCGGGCTAGGTGTAGGTGTCCCATCGAATCCTATTGATGTTATCATTGTGCCGGTCAGGGGAGCCCCAGGAACCAGTTTTTTAGACAGAGCACTACGGGTAGCCCCTGTGTCAACTAGAAACCGATCAGTAAATCCCAAGACGTTTGCGTCAATATAAGGACCCATTTGATCTACTGGCATCTCAACCGGTTCCTTACCCCATTCTAGGCATCCCTATGCATAATCGGAATCCGTAAGGGTATCAGCAGAATAATCAGACATTTGATATTGATTTCGTCTATCAAAAGTATTAGAGTAATTTGGTCCTTGTTCAACTGCCTCAAATCTTGGGTGAGCTCCTGTACCCCCCCTGTTTCCTGAATTCCCTGGGTGTCCTCTCATACTTCCCCTTCCCCGTCGATACTGCTGACCTCGCAAAAGAGGGCGCTCAGAACGCCAACGCCCAGTCTCTTTACAATAAGCCCACTGATCAGGGGACAAATTTGCTCAAGGGAGAGGGGGCACCCCAGGTGTATACATTGCACGTCCGCCTCTTACACCTCCCCTAAATGGTGGACAATATACTTGAGCCAATATAGCTTTTGTCTTTAAGGCTTTATCCTTCTTATCCTTCCTGCCTTTTGCTTCCTGTTCCTGTCGCTCATAATATTGGGCCATAGTCAAAAGGGAAACTGGAGAAGACGTGGTCCAAGAACTCTCGCTGGCCTTTAAGCGACTAGCTATTTCCGGTAACATGTTAGCGACAAGTTTATCGACAAACAAATGCTGACCCGTATAATCGGCCAATGACTGACCACTAAAGTCATGGAATGTTTCCTCAAACCTTGAAAAGAAATCAGAAACTAACTCAACCTTTTTCTGTTTACAGGACGCTTACGTAGTCCAATCTATTTTCTTAGGAGGTTTGAGAGTCTTTAACTTGGTCACAATAGCTTTAGGAAGATCTAATATCTCCTTCTGAGGTTTCTGCGCAGGCTCCCTTTCCGCATCTATTTGTTCTAAATGTTCCCAGGTATCACCATATGCTACATTGTCATCTATTTTACGTATCATTCTCCACATATCAGGGGGCAAAATAAGCCCAAAGAACATATCAATATCTGGCAAGGTCATAGTGCAGGAGCTAATGGCTCCTTCCACCTCCTCATAGAAGGCGGCAGGATTTTTTCGGGGGTCGGGCAAAGCAGCTTTAAGAGCTATCACGTCAGCTCTACTCCAGTTATATATGAAATATCCCTTTGCATCATCTGAAGTTTTATTATCATTTGTTCCCGCATCCTTAGGAGGAATATAAGGGGTGCAGCATCACGCATAGGTTTTATAGCAACTGTACTTCTAACAGGTGCAACCTCATCCACCGGAGTATCTACTTTCTGTGCTGGGGATTGAACTGTTTCTACACCTTTCTGTTTTCTAGCTAATTCTTGCTCCTTTCGTAAACGCAATGTTGCGTCTCGTATTTTAACCACTCGTCTAATCATATCAGATGAGGCCGAAAAAGGGAAAATCCCCTACAAAATAAAATTGCTCCATATTTTGCCACTGTTGAACCATAGTTACAATGAGCGATGCAGCGTGAGGCATGCGAGAGTCCTCCCTAGCAGCGGTTTTTAATTTATCTATTTCTGCTCTAGTCAAAGTAGAGCGAGTCTGTCGCCCATCTTGTTTATCTTGTTCTTTGTGGTCTGAAGACAAATGCTCGTCATCAGAAACCTCAACAGGGGCTCTTGGAGTGGGAAATTTATACGGGGGTGAGGTGCATTCTAATAGGATGCAATCATCCTTAGATGTATCAAGTAGGAAATAGAGAGGGCGCCTAATAGGATATTGGCCATTTATCTCTAATGAACATTTTCTATCTTCTTTTTCTGTTTTTTCCTTCTTTTCTTTATTTTTTTTAATTATAGCGCTTTTTGATGTATTGTTTTTCGTGTTCTTTTTCTGCTATAGCTTCGGCTCTCTTAACTCTCTCTCTCACCCTTCTTTCTCCCACATATGCACACAATCAAACATATCCTGTCTACTTTTTCTTTTAAATAAACACTGCTCTACATATTGAACCTTTTTTTTTTTTTTAAATCAAATGACCCATTCACTGGCCATTGCAGATCAGAATCTTTTTTTGTGTGTATGTGTTCCACAGGGGACTGTACATTATGGAAGAAATACCATATTTGACATACATATCTCTATTAGGTGTTCCCTCGGGGGAAGCTGGCTGACTTTTTTCTAAGCTTTCTTTGGTACCTCCAGAGCAGCAACACCTTCTACGGAGTGTGCTGAGAGCAGGCATGCTTTACCAATGCATGTAAAATATTACTACTTCAAAATATTTCAAAAGGAGAAAGATCTCCACATTACCAGCCTTCAAACTTTGCAAAGATTGAATAACAAATTCAAACAAAAAGCCCAGGCTTAACAAATCAAGAGTGCTGCTTTAGCGACCTTACCAAACAGAAGACACCAACTCCCACCTGCTGATCTCCGGTCGACCTATAGGTCACCTCAAAATTGCTCCAAAGAAAACCGCAGTTGAGCCCGGCCACCACCTGGAGGGGCAAATCAGGAAAACCGGAAAAGTCACGTCGGCCTGCAAAGACAAAGGTCTCCTCGTGCAGTGTGCTTCCTCAGGAAAATTTCGGTCCTCCGTCAAGACCGCTCCTTCGGACGACCGTGTCTCCAATGGGGCCCCACAAGTCGGGCGCCAACTGTGGAAATGTACCTTTTTAGGGGTACACTGGTGCAGGGTCACCCTTTTGTCCACGGGTTCAAAGACCAACAAAATGTAGATCAGCACTAGAGTTGGAAATAAATAAGTTTATTAATCACTCATGAGTGGGACCACATCCACACAGCACTCAAGTGCTGCCTGAGGTAGTACACTGAAGTCACAGAACACAGATTTTTTTTTTTGATTATCAAATTTTTTATTGATTTACAAACAGTTCAGCAAAATCACGGATAGCAGATATTCATTTACATCTTCAAAAACCCTGTGACCCTAATTCGGCACCCCTCGGGGAATACAACCACAGGAAAACTGGAAGCGTCTTTAATTGCCTTCAACAGCACCCAGCCATCTACCCCACACCCTTCGGTATTTCTTGGGGCATCCGCGCATAAAGCCTTCTCCTGTGTTGCGCACCAGTCCACTCCTTTACGCCACTTTCCCAGAGCTGGTGGATCAGGACAGATCCATGCTGCCGCTATATCGCGCTTGGCAACTATCATTGCTGTGTTAAAGATCTTATCGTTCCGGGACCCGTCTAGCCCGTCTGTTATCCCCAATAATGAGTGTCGTGGGTCGTGAGGCACTGTCCACCCCAAAACCTCTGTGTTCCCCCTCAGTGGCTCTCCAGAAAGTTGCCAGCCGGGGACAGGTCCAGACTACGTGAAAATAATTTGCTGGGTCCTGGCCACACCTAGCGCAGGACGCATCAGAGCGAAGGCCCGCTCGATGAAGGCGTACCGGAGTGAGGTAAGCGATGTGCAAGTAGTATAATTGGATGAGTCTAAGTTTGGCGGAGGCGGTAATGGTCTTAGGCGCCATGAGCGCGTCGCGCAAATCCACCTCATCCAGTTGCCCCACCCAGTCTGCCTATTGTTCTTTCAGTCTGTCCAACGAGGTGAGAGTGTTGTTGATTAAAGTACGGTATATCCGGGAGATACCCCCCCTTTCCCAAGTCCCCCAGCAGCGTCTGGGCCTCCGTGGGGCTTTTTTCCGGGAGCCGAGTGTTGTCTGCGATGTGTACGTGAAGGGCGTGTCTTAATTGCAAATTCTTATAAAACTGGGAGGGGTGCAGGGAATAACGATTGCGCATATCATGGAAAGAAATCATATGGTCCCCAACCCAGACGTCCCCAAGTTGTGATATGCCTATGAGGTCCCAGGCTTTGACCACTCACTTCCCGTAGCCAAGCCCCTTGCCAGAGGGGGGTCCATTGGGTCAATTTGCCGGTCCAGCCGGTGTGGCGCAGCGAAGCCCGCCATGCCAGGAATACCGAACGCGTCCCTTCAGGCAACTGAAGCGGGACGGGTCCCCCGTACAACATGGCCTGTACTTTAGAAAATCCCAGTTCGCACAGCTCCAGCCGGTAGGCCGGGTCGGACCATCCCCCGTTAAACCAATCGTGGACCACCAGCAAACGTGTGGCTAAAAAGTAGAGGCGTCATAGCCATGCCCCATCAAAGGAAGGGATCCGACATGTGGAGAGAGCCAGACGCGACCTCCCACCGCCCCATTAAAATTTGGTAAATAGCCCGTCCAACTCCTTAAACCAGGGTCTGGGAAAACAGAACGGGGTGTTCTGGAGGACATAAAGGAACCTGGGGAGAATCAACATTTTAAGCAAGACAACCCGGCCCAGAGGGTTCAGGGGCAACGTCCTACATTTCTGAAGGTCTTCTTTAGCCTTTTTGACCAGAGGGGTTACGTTGAAGGACCAGCACAGCTCCGGGAGCATGGTAATCCATATTCCCAGGTATTTAAATGAGTTATGCCGGATTGGAATATTAGACTGTGAGTCATAACAGTCCCTTGACAGGTGAAGTGGGACCAATACCGATTTCTCGGGGTTCAGCCGAAGACCTGACACCTCCCAAAGCTCACAACAACTGGAGACAATGAGGCACGAGGAGGCGGACTCCGCTAGAAAGAGCAGGACGTCGTCCACGTAGAGCGCGATCTTGTCCGTTTCGGTGCCTGGCCACTCCCATCCCCTGACATGGTTATCCGCCCGCAGCTGGACCCCCAAGGGTTCCATGACCAGGGCAAACAACCGGGGCGAAAGGGGGAAACCCTGCCGCGTACCCCTCGCTATGGGAAATGCCTCAGACAGAAGGCCTTCACCAGTACCCGCGGCTGCGCGTACAGCACTCGGACCAGTTCCCGGAACCAGGGCCCAAATCCCATCCCAGCCAACACATCTTGGAGATGCACCCAATCCACCGAATCAAAAGCTTTTTCGAAATCTATAAGGAGGAGGGCCAAATGGGGAGTAAGTAGGTGTCGGTGGGCCAAAGCCAGCTGCACCCTCCGAAGGCAGTGACGGGTCGCACGGGCGAGCATGAAGCCACATTGGTCCGGATGTACCAGCTTGGGCAGATATGGCTTTAGCCTTTGGGCCAAGATGGTGGTGTAGAGTTTGATTTCGGTATTGAGGAGGGATATGGGACAATAGTCCGCACAGTGACGGGATGGAGGCTGGGATTTCGGAAGGACCATGTCTGTCTCTGGCGGGAAGGAGCCCCGATCAAGGGCTTCTTGAAAAAGGCCAGCCAAGTGGGGCACCAGTGTGTCGCGATAGGCCACGTAGTATTCTTGGGGGAGACCATCTGGTCCCGGAGTCTTGCCCGGGGACGTGAGAGAAATGGCTTCCTCAATTTCTTTCTTAGAGAAGGGGCGGTCTAGATCTTCCCGGGCTGCCGTTTCTAACTGGGGGAGACTGACGTGGCACCGTCCGAGGAGAACACAGAGCGATGATTCGGGTGTTTGTGCGGCATACAAGCGCCGATAGTAGCTGGCAAACGTGCTTGCCATCACTGAGGGGGCGTTGCATACCAAACCCTGATCGTCTACCACTTCCGGAATTATTCGGTTCGCCCTGGGGAAGGTAGCCAGCCTGTGTAAAATCGTGCCGTTTTTGTCTCCCCAACCATAGACTTTTGCCACTGAGGACCTCCATAGTAGCTTGGCCGCGTCTATAGATAGTTGTCTAATCTCGGGTCGGGAAAGGGACTGCTCCAAACGCCTGCGCTTCTATTGCGGTGATTTCCGGTGTTGGTCCTGCCTCAGCTTTATAAGTTGCCCTTTCGCGAACCCCCGAATGGTTACTTTCCCGGCCTCCCATAGGGTCCCGGGGTAGGATACGGAGCCCTCGTTGGTGAGGAAGTAATGCTCGAGCTCCTTCCCTACCGCCTTCCGAAATTCTTTATCTTGGAGGAACCATGCATTCATCCTCCACGTTTGACGGGCCGAGGGAGGGGGATTCCCGGTACTGAGGAGTATCGGCGAGTGGTTTGAAATTCCCCAGGGTAGGATAAGAGTATCTACAACTGTCAAGCAGTCAGTGGCAGGGAGAAAGATCATGCCTGCATGTGGTGGGCTGCGGAGGTGTGAGTGAAATGGGTGGCGCGCGGGTGCCACGGGTGCCATGTGCGCCACGCATCACAGAGGCCCAGTGAATCGGACCAAGACCTCAATTGTTTGGCTTGTGCAATGCGGACAGCAGAAGGAGGGCCCGATGAGTCTACGGCCGGATTAGAGACCGCATTGAAATCGCCCCCCACAACCGTGACGCCCAGGGGGAGAGAGGTTAGGAGGGTGGAGGTCTGTGCCAGTGTAGAGGTAAGCAACGAGGGGGGCGAGTATAGGGACATAAGGTTGAGCGGGGAGCCGGCCAAAGAGCCGCATACCATCACATATGTGCCGTGAGGGTCGTGGATCACCCGGGAGAGAACAAAGGGTAAGCTGCGTCGCATGAGGATAGCCACCCCCCCCCCCCCTCCGGGAACCCCTGGAGAAGCTGGAGTGCCACACTGTCGTACCTGCAACGGGCAAGAAAGGGACAACAGTTCCCCAATAAGTGTGTCTCCTGGAGGAGAAGGATATCGATGTGGAGGCGTTGTGCATAGCGCAGGACAGCGGTGCGCTTCAGCTTGTCCAAGCGACCGTTGACGTTCCAGGACAGGACATGAAGGGAAGCCCTGTTCACGGTGTCGTCAGTCATGGCTGATGGAGTCTGGGGCTAGGCCACGCCGCCGCATAGAGCAATATGAGCGCAAGCTGGGGCCGATGCGTTTTACTGTTGGTCGCGCGCGTTAAGAGCTAGTGCTATCTCTGCAGAGAAGGCATATATCTGTCCGTGGAGGCTGAAACAGTAGAACAACAACAAGGGAAGAACCCAACCCCCTCCCCCCGCCCTACACTTCAAGAACGGAAGCATCTGTCGACCCCTTAATCAACTAAACCAAACTAAAACGCTCAGAAGCGTGGAGGACCGCTCCAGAAGCACGGATAATTTTGAGCCTCGGCATAAAGCAATAAAATGAGCATAGAAGTCCATCAAAGTTTGAAGCCCCCCACCCCCCTGATGAAGCGCTGCACCCCGATAGCGGTCCGGCGTCCAGGCCTGAGTGCGAGGCAACTAAAGGGTGGGAGTGTGAGAAAGGTCTGAGTCCACCTGGCCCGTGGTGGGGATGAGCCCGTTAAGTCGTCTGTGGAGCGGCGCCTGCTTCGTGCCGGAGAGCCTGATTGACTGGAGGAGTCGCGGTGGTCAGGGGCCACCCCACTGAGGGATCAGGTTGTTGAAGCGCGTAGCTGGCGCCCCTTACGGGACCTTGTGCGACGCCGCCGTTGGCGCCCCGGCGATCTCCTGCGGAGTCCTCGTGCCGAGGGCAGAGGGGACGTTCATCCATCAGCCATGCCCACGCCTTTGGGAGATTCGAAAATTTTTGTTTTGCCCTGAAAAATGACCCGAAGGCGTGCCTGGAATTGGAGCTGATATTGAATGCCCAGAGTGCGCAGCTTCTTCTTAACCTCCGTGTAGGAGCGCCGGAGGTCCTGAACTTCCCTGGTGTAGTATGGGAATACCATAATAACATGATTCTGGAACCTGAGGGGACCTTTCGCCCTGGCCGTCCATAGGATGGCATCACGGTTTTTGAAGTTGAGGATTTTAAGGATGATGGGGCGGGGCACCGGTAGGAGGCCTAGGTGCCAAGGACCAATGGGCCCTCTCTACAACAAATCAAGTTGACAGAGCCTCACCCAGCAGCCAGGACCGAAACCATTGTTCAGCGAAAGTGGCCGCTTGCCCCGCTTCCACCCCCTAGGGAAACCCCATCAGGCGAAGGTTGTTGCGACGTGCGCGGTTCTCAGCATCCTCGGCACGCCTGTGGAGCTCCCCGGTACGAGCACGAAGTTGGGCCACCTGATCCTTAAGTTGGGAGATGTCGTCCTCAGTTGTGGAAATGCGGGATTCGGCCTCTGTCAGTCAGGCGGTGGTGTTGCGATGGTCCTGTCTGAGGAGGGACACGTCCACCTTGATTTTCCCTATCTTTCCATCTACGGACGCCTGAGAGGCACTGATGGCCTGAAGGATGGTGGCCAGATCCTTGTCTTGAGGGGGGAGATCCCCCCGCCGCCCCACCAGGACGTTCAGACACGGAAGTAGTAAACCGGCCCATTTTGGTCTGTGTGGCAGCCGGCGTTGGCTTGGGGCCCTTGTCCCTCCCCATGGCCGGGGGCCAGTCCCAATGTCACTGCGGCCGCAAGAGTCCCTGATAGGATGAAAGATCAGTGAGGGGGAGGGGATCCAGGGATCTGCAGGCGTGTGGAGTGTCCACGAGCCACACGAGGACCTCGCCAGAAGAAAGTAGTCCATAGATACCGTTAACTGTAGGGGTGCGGCAACAACAACGTGGATCCTGGATCCCTAGGGGTCCTGCGGAGACCGGGGGCGTGACCCCAGACCCACGTCCGGACCTGGGTGCCTCCGCTGCTGTCCCTGGGGTACCTCGAGCGACCAGTCGATCCGGAGGTTACCCACTGTACAGACAGCCGAAGGACACCGAGACCCCCAATGCCACCCGGTATGATGGCTGAAAAGTCCCCCCTCCTAGGGCCTGACCCACTGCTAGACAGGCAAGCCCGGACTGACCCCCCACTACAGCCGGGGTCCGCCAACAGCCGCCTGGGAGCACCAGCGAGCGGGGGCCCAACGATGCCTTAAGATCAGGTGGGTAGGAGGGCCCACCCCGTCAAGGCCCGCCCGCAAGGGAGCATCCGCCGCCACCCGGTAACATGGCCGATTGTGCCCAGTTCAGGACGGATCCAGCTGCCACCACAGCTCCGTGTGCCGGCACGGAACCAACAATGCCAGTACAGAAGTGGGGTTTATGCTGCGGCCAGTCGCTGCCCGATAAGGCAGCCGATCCCTCCCCTCCGCCGTGAGATAAGGGGGGGGGGCAAGATAGCAGTCCTTGCCAGACACAGGGAGTCGCTATGGGGTGGGAGCGGCACGCACCAACACCCACGCCGCTGCCCGGACCGACAGCCTGTCCCCCCACTCACCTCACAAGTCCGCCAGCCGACTCCCCAGCCGCACTCCGCAGTAGGTCTCCGCTCGCACAATACCTCCTCTGGTGCGGTGCCGGCCGATGTGTCAGCAGAGTTCCTTCCAGAGGCCCCACCAGCCGCAAGGCCACTGCTCCCCAGGGCCGCAGGTCAGCCAGCCCCACTCCTCTCAAGCACCGCAGTCAGGCACCCGCCGTCACCTGGTCACACAGACGGGGGGCTGCGAGGCCCTGCCCAGCCGGGTCACGCAGGTGTCTGTACAGGGGAACGCGGGGGCCCGCAACTCACACCATTGCCACCTCGTTGCTGACAGCCGGGCCCCTGGCTCGCCTCACACCGCCAAAAGTATGCCGCACTGCCCAGGAGCCGTCCATGTTGCCTCCGCCGCCCCCACGCCGGCCGATGCACCGGCCGATCCCGATATGGGGCCGTGAGGCACAGCTGGGAACATCCTGATGGGCGCGGCCCCGCCACGCAGAGGCTGCCGATGCCGAGCTGCCACTGCGCGGGCCGCCGCCCGGTCCTTCGTGACCTCACTGCTCCCACGAAGCCCCGACTCCACCTTTCAAGGCTGCGCCGTTAGATGTGCAGGCCACGACAGGCCGCAAGCCGCAGGAGGCCACAAGCGCCGGAAACCGTGACCGGAACACCAGATGAAGGGCCCCACCGGGTGGAAACGCCACTACAAGCAGGTAGGTGGTGCAGATGCGTGCTGAAGGGTGCCGGATTCGAGGCGGATGACGGAGGGGTCCGGAGCACTCTTAGAGTGCGACCACCATCTTGACGCCTCCCAGAACTCAGGTCTTTTATACAGGTTTTCTGCAACGTAAGCATGTGAACAGAAATAGGAAGAACAAGTTTTAGAAATAGTTATCAGCAAAGAAGGGCAGGTGAATAACCACTTGGTCAACAAAGTGGGAGGGGGAGCAGGAGTGCTTATGGCAGCAGTAAATGGTTGACAGTTAACATCTGAGACCAGGTGCTCAGCACGTACATTGCTTTTAGCTGAGTCAGGAAGTCAACTAAAATAGATAGCACAAGCAGAGTGAAAAGACGAAAGAATTATGAAGGAAAGTTAAATGGACACCACAGCCAAAATGGCTGTCTCTTATGCCAAGTAAAATATTAAACATTTTCTACAAACCCATCAAAACTCGAAACTGGAATAAGATCAGTCAGGAGACACTTACTTCTGCCCTTAGTCTTAGTCCCACAGGCCGCCAACCTTCAAGTCTCAACATGGTTAGAGGAAGAATTAGATATGATAGCACCGTGCAAAACACATTTTGCACGCTGCAGAACATTAGCTGGCTGGTTCACAGAGGACCTCGCACAACCTTAAGCTGTGCAAATGCTTAGAACGTAAATGGTGAAAGTATTATTGTCGCCAAGACAAACAGTCTTACCTACGCTCGCTAAAAGAATACCATAAAAAGATCAGGGTGGCGTGGACGGTATTTTACACACAAAAGATCGATGAGGCCAAGAACGCCCTGCGTGAGATCTTTAGAATTGTAAAATCCCTTACATCCCTGGATACTTCTGCGGTCATGGACCCCAGCACAAGCAGTTGCAATGAGATTGCCCACTTTTTTTTCTGACCCCCTGCCCGCCGGTGCATTCAAGATTGAGAGCATCTCAGTGGAAAAGCTAGACTCATTAGTGGCAAAAACCAAATCTGGCTCTCCACGATACCCGGTGCCTCCAGATATTTGGAAACTGGGGCTACCCTCATTGGCATCCAGATTATGTTATGTGCTTAGTATTTTGTTTGAGGCCAGCTGACTTCAGGTTGAGTGGAAACCTGCAATGGTGATCCAGCTCCTAAAAAACCCTTCTCTTGCTCTCTCCATACCAGAGAACTTTCGCCCCATTTCTCTACTTCCTTTTGTGGCTAAACTGGCTAAAAAGGCACATCAACTCACAATTGACAGTTCATCACAGAGAAGAATATCCTACATGAGACCCAATCATGTTTCATGCCACAGTATAGTACGGAATCGGGCCTGCTTTTGGCCTCAGAGACACTTCGTAGGGTGGCTGACAAAGGGAAATCAGAGGCTCTCATCATGCTGGATCTCAGTGCAGCATTCAATACAGTTTCCCACACTGTGTTACTGGATCGACTGTGGACACAGGGTATAAAGGGTAGAGCCTTTGATTGGATTGCAGACTTCTTTCATAAACGCTTGTTTAAGATTATCAGAAGCCATACACCTCGGACATTATCCCATTCCAGCGGGGAGTGTCTCTGGGGTCGGCACCAAGCCCCACTCTTTTGAACCTTTACTTGCTCCCATTGGCCGACGTTATTGAGGGCCATGACGTGAAGATGGTGTCTTATGCTGATGACACTCAGTTTATTATTACACTAGCTAACCATGATGATAGGGCTGCAGAAAATTTTAAACTATGCCTCGCTGACCTAGCAACATGGATGCAGGCCAGCTGCCTGAAGTTGAATGCATAGAAAGCAGAGGTGCTGGTGGTGACGAAGCAGCCCTCTATCTGGTCCTCGGCATGGTGGCCAGCAGATCTGGGACCCACCCCGAACCCAAAACCCAAAGTGAGAAATCTAGGCATCCTTTTTGATGCACAGCTATCTTTTGACAGTCAGATCAGGGCCACAGTGGGCATATACTTCGGGGTGCTGAGATTGATAAAGAAGCTCCTGAGACTAATACCTGCCGCTGCACAAAAAACAGTAGTGCAGGCCTTGCTGGTGTCTCAGCTAGACTACTGTAATGTGCTCTATTTGGGTACTTCTAGAGGCAGGCTGGCGATGCTGCAAAGAGTAAAAAACGCGGCAGCCCGGATGCTCCTGAGACTACCGAAATGGTCTTCCATTGTCCACGGTTTGACTGAAGTTCACACAGAATCTCGTTTAAAGCCCTGTGATTCACGCATAGGATAATGTATCGGAGGAGGTCCCAGGTATCTCTTACCCCGATCAAGGCTCACACTCCCTCCAGAGCACTAGCGCTGGCAGTAATCCCCAGAGTACCTCGCGCAAGACTGGGGGGCTGCCGTTTTGGGCTGCGTGCAGCCAAGCTCTGGAATTCAAAGCCAATTAACCTAAGACTTGAACAGCCTGAGGCAAGTTTCCAGAAAAATCTGAAGACCTGGCTCTTTAGACAGAGTTAGAAGTCCACTTGCACCTGACTCACCAGGCCCTGATTCTGCTCGGCGTGGGGACACTCCCCTGGAGTAACCAGGTGCTTTATAAATCAAAAATTCATTCATTCATTCAACCTAGATTCTAGTTTCTTAATATGGACTCTCTCAGATGTTCCGCCTTAGTAATTAATTGTGGCATAGCCCATGTGCCATTCCTCGCCCCTTCCCACTTAAACCTTGTGTGGAATCATTAGTCTCAATGCTTCAGGATCAAGAGATAGTCATGCATCAGTAAGCACATTTCTATCGTCCTATCTCAAATGCTAAACACATATCCTTAAATCTGCATGGAAAAACTCTTAGATGGTGTCTTTGAAGCCGAACCCAACAAAACAGAGTTCTTCCTCTTCAACCCCTCTTTCTCACGTTTTGAAAACTGACTTGAGACACTCGTAAAACTTGACATCTCACCTTTCCTGATCTCTTTCTCCATGTTGTACAGCAGTACGGCTGAAAGTTAGGGGGAAAAAATGCTATGACGCAGCCAACACTGGTGGAAGGGACAAGGCAAGCAACACAGGATGGTAGGGGGGCGTGAGGGAATGGGCAATCAACACAACTCCGGAGCGTAATAGGGCCAGCAACATAACGTGTATGGGGGCAGGAGGTTGAGGCATGCAACGCAATGCATCAGGGTGGTGTGGTGGATGCAGCAAGCAACACAACATGGGAGGGAGCAGGGCCAACATGCACAGCGGGTGGACAGTGGGAGGGTGCAACCAACACAGGGACAGTGGGAGGAGGCAAGCAACACAACGGACAGCAGAAAGAGGCAGAGAAGGAAGCCAGCAACACGTTGTTGCACTGCGGGAGGAGGGGGCAAATCACACAATGATCAGCAGGTGGAAGGTGACATGCGTAACCAAGGTCATCAAGAGAATGACGGACTGGGATGAGGAAGACAACGGACAGAGTAAACACATGCACTCTTATGGATTGTTTCCATAAGAAATAAAAAGAAGCTTCCAAAGCGCGATGTGGTAGGACACTGAGCAAGGAAGCAGTACTTGGTTCTTACTTCAGGGAAGGGCCAAACACAAGAAGAGGATGTCAAGTTACCATGTGCTGACCAAAGAGGAACAAACAAACGAGAGTGCAGAGGAGCCAACTAATAGTAAACAATGGGCGGCCTCTTAGTCCCCATAAGTAAAAAAATTGTCTCGCATGCACTGTCTCAGGAGAGACCTAACAATGGCCATAAGTATAAGTTGCACATATATTACTGGCACTGAAACAAATCACTGTCCACCAATGTCCACTATATAATGGATTTAAAACAGAATAGTTTGGCAGTGTTGTCACGTAAGGCTTCAGTTTTACAAAATGACAGAACTGAGCATGGCCACCAGTTCACCCTCTCCCACTTGTAAATTCATTCTAAGGCTGACCTCGTCCAGCGCCTCCAAGATAAAAATAGAATCCATCCCTTCTAGGCACTTTTGTCTCCCTGTGATACCTCTTCCCTTCAAAACAGCCACAATTCATCGTTTCCCTTTGACATGTAGCTGTTAAAATAGAAGGACAGTGACAGGCACAGGTACTATTCAATTGGGTCTGACTTTGACAAGACATAGTAATATTTAACTTGCACAGTGTTAAAAGTAGCAGTCTAATTGTGAAAATTAGTTCAGTTTTACTTTAAACTTTCAGGTCTAGCTTGGAGTGCTACATAGTTGAGCTGGCTAACATAGCGCAACTGATTGTCATGCAGATTGACTCTAACCCGGTGCCTCTACCATGCTACACTTGTCAGCAGAGTCTCCATTATCTTTTTGGTTCTGACTCTGACCTTGTGCCTGAACAGGGTTCACTGGAATCCTAACAAAGGTTCAAGGTAACAATACATACAACAAACCTAAATCGTGACAGTAAAATTTACCAATTAGTGGAATTAGAAAAGAGAGGGGGAGGGGAGGAGAAAAAAAGGAAAGGGAAAAGCAATAACATTGACCCATGTACAGATAATTACAAAATATGAAAAATGTATTCACAAAGTTCTTTAAATATTAAAACATGTAAGACAATGACGCTCAAAACCGTACACAAACAACAAAATTGAATAAACAATACAGTGTGTAACATGACAGGTGGCTGGGGTAAGGAATTATATAGACATGGGGAGTTCAGGACAAAACTGAAACACAAAGCAAAACATTGCGTCCTTCTTCAGTTGCGGCCACATCTATGCGTCGACGACGTTTTGACCATTGTAGAAATATATGGTCATCATCAGGACGACACAATAGAGTGTCCAAGAAATGAAAATAAAACATCTATTCCGGAAAGAAATCCAACCCCGAAAATTCGCGGTTATGTTGGATCCACCATGAAATTGGTACAACATTGAGGATATTAAAAAACGAATTGTGAATTATATTGTTATATCTTTTAGATCAGGAGATAAATGATCCCACACATAGAAGTAAAAACCAACTAATAAGGCAGGGTGGTAAACCAAGCCAACTAAATTGGCACAGAAAATTGCAGCGCATGATCACCTTAGTTCTTCGTCATGTACTCTTGGCTGTGTGGTTTAATTAATACATTGATCACAGCCAAGGAATTGTGTAAAACGAATGCTCAAATAGGTCCATGCATGCCCGTCGGGCTCTTATTCACCTGAACGGCTCGCATGAAACCAAGTGTGCACCTTATAATGTTGATGGTAAGGGAGATGCCTGGTCCCCTCTCCCCCCATTACACCAATGATACCTTGATTTACTAAATTCCAGTGGACTTGATACCTCTCTAGCGGCAGAGATTGACTCGCCACATGGACCACCAACAGAGGGGAGTGCCTCATTCTCAATGGTGGTTCGGAGAACAGCCAAAGTGTTCGCATTACAGCTGGCCTCAGTTGAGACTGAAACAATTGTTTCACAGAAATCTTGGTGCCTGTACCAGCAACTTTGGAACCCTTTCTTCTGTTTAATGATGGCCTCACAGATACTCTGATGGGTACTCGGTCAAAAACATGTTCTTTGCCCACCTGTGAACATTACCCTGAGTTTTGCAACATGCACTCTACTTCAGAGTGCATTGTTGTACAAGCCTCCACCAATAAGGTGAATTCTAATTCATCCCCCCACTCCTTTGCCAAGAGTTTGTTTTCTACATTCAGTTGGACATTGTGGTCTGGAAACTGAGCCTGTCTGTTGGGCCAGTACACCTATGTCCTTTGGGACATGGCCTGCAAGTCTGTGCTGGCAATTCCGGAAGATCTTGTGGCCTCTTTGGCCTAGATGATACATGAAGGGCGAGAGACAGCCAAATAAGGTATCGCTGCATGTTCAGATACCTAGGATTGACTTGATTGGTGGTTGGTGCAAGTATGGTTCTTTATCGAAATGCCTAGATGAGGTCCGCTGGGTTCTCCGGTGATGTGCAAGCTTAGCTGATGGACATGCCGATAATGGGTCCCACCTCTTTGGTGAGAAGATGGATTCCGTGTGGAATGCTTTAATGATAGCAGAGTTACAGCACATTCCTTGGAGCTGTTACCCCCACCAAACAATTTCTGCATCAGTTTTGGAAATTTAGGGGCAGTCTTCCAACTAGTGATGCAACAGGCAGCCCATCCCTTTTGGGGTACAGATCCGACAGTCCGTGGACGGACCAGCAGTGACACCAGTCATCCTCCTCCCCTGCTCCAACAGCCAACAAACTGCTTTAGTTTGCCCTTAGCTGTGCATGCCCACCCGGTGAAAGAAAGGATACTGCTCTTTCATCTAGGCTGGTGCTCTGTTACGACTGACAGATGAGTCTTGCAAATTATTCAAAGCAGTTGTTCCCTACCTTTTCTTTCCTCCACTCCCAACATCGCTTCCACACTAGAAGAGATTTCAGAAGAGCATCTCCATCCTACTACAGGAAGTGCACCTCTTGCTCTGGAAAGGTGCCATAGAGGGTTGTATGTGATTTCATAGAACAATGATTTTATGGAATACCATTAATAAGAAACCATTTCACCATAACTGTTTAGTGGACATGTGCAGGCTAAATGCCATTTAACATTTCATAGATGCCAATTCATAAAATTTCTTTTTTTTTTCTTCGAAATTGCCTTTTTCATGCTTATTTTCCTCAGGTGTAAACTCAATGGTTGCAGTTGTTAGTTTCAGGAAACATTTTTGTCTGAGGTATTTATTTCAGCGCTTTACTTCGGGGTACACAATTTCATATTTATATCGTTTACACGGTCAACCAATTACTCAGATGTATTTAATTTGCGGAGCCCTCACCACCCATTAACACCATCTTTGAGGTTTGTGGTGTATTATATGTTGTGGTTGTGCGACATCACTGTATTATACACTCACTAAACCATGTTGGGTCAATTCAGGCTGATTTATAAAACCTTTTTAAAGAGCTGTCCGACTACTCCGGCCGGACTAGGTGACCACTTCTGACAGGAAAAAGGTAGTCAGGGGGGCCAATAAAGAGCATTTGGACAGTTACCTGGTAAACGAAGCAGTCTCGAGTCCACTTCCACACTGTATGTAAGGACTACTATATACTTCAATGGAGTGATCCTGATGCTTAGAATACAGGATTCTGAGGTTGCAGTCGATAGGGGAGTTCCTGGGGTTATTCCTTGGTCTACGGTTGAGGTGGGGTGACTTTGGCCAAATGGGTCTATGTCCCTCGAACTCCTCTTTGGTCCAGCAGAAGTCCAGTTAAAACTAGGCTACTGGTCTCCCTCCGGACACAGACGGTCCAGCCTTTTCCTCTGGTGAGAGATAGTGCCTGTCTTTGGTGACCAGTCTGCACTCTGATGGCTCTCCTAGGTCCAACAGAGTCAGGTGCAACTTTTGAGTGCTGAGGAGTGGTCTTCTTGGCTTAACGTTGGTGGTCAGCAGTTCAGTGAATGTAGCCCCGGCCTGGCCAACTGGGGCTACTTAAACTTTTATGGATCTGACACTGGAACAGGGAGTCAGCTGACTGATCCTTGGAGTTCAAGTTTTCTGTCTGGGGCGTACTGCATTCATAATATTCTCCAAACGGGCTCCCAATGTACAAGCTTTGGAGGCCTTAGCACCCCTCGAAGAGTGTGCACCAGACCTTGGTATCTATGCCTGCCTCCTGCAAGAATCCATTTCACCGATCATGTCATGGTTGGTGAGGAATTTGCTCTAAGGGGTCTCTTCAACGCAATCAAAAGTTGCCTCTCTCCGTGAGGACGCAGCTTCGCCGTCATCGCTTCATATGTCTTAATACAGCGAACTAAACATAGCTTGGGGACCTCTGGAAAGGCCGGATACGAGATAATTCGGTAATGAGTTTTAGTTCACCTGGAAACATGGAAGGTGATCATCTCCAGAGTTAAAGACCTCTCCATGATATCTAGGGCTCTAACATCCGAGACCCTCTGTCATGAAATCAAGCACAACAGGATAGTCAGTTTGGCCGACAATTGTTTCCGGGAAAGGTACCGGTTGCTCCACGACACCGATAAAAGAGCGAGAACCTTGTTCACGTCCCACAGTGCGGAATACCTGGGTTCTGGGGGTGAGGATAATCTGACACCCCGTAGCAGCTTTCTAACCAGAGTATATTCTCTGACCGGAGAGCCCCCAATCGCCCCATGTCCCACGGATATTGTGAATCTGAAAGTTCGAGGCATGTGGGCTGCTGAATTCATATCTGTGCATAGATCGCCGCCTAGTGTTGGGTCCGGATGATTGCACATTGTTGTCCTGGAAGAGTCTTCAAAGTATCACGAGATAGGTGGCTCCTCCCCTGGACTACAGTGCGCATGGGCATCCTCTCCATCCTCAGATTGTTTTTTTCCGCCATTGGGTTCGGATGTGCTTATCTTAGCTCAAGTTAGGAAAACTTTATTTAAGGCCAAAAGCCTTTAGGTATCGTCGGGATTGTTTGCGTTCGGTATCGACAAATATTTAGACTTGTTTTTGGATCTCGGACATAGTTTCGGTCCGAACATCGCTCGACGTTCGAGGATGGAATCGAGGACCCCTTTCAAGAGATGTCCTTTATGTCATGCGAAATATCCACATATCGATGTCCATCCGGTGTGTAACAAATGTTTATCACCGGATCATGATGAGTCCAGGTGTATGGCCTGCGCCCGGTTCCGGTCAAAGAAGACACTTCGGAATCGACGGGCGGCTAGATTGGAGGCCAAACAATCGGCGCCTAACCCGGTTAACATATTCAGCACCGAGGATGAGGAAGTCGAGAGCGTCGAAGAGATAGACTCGAGCCATGCTTCTGAGCATGAATCCCAATCTGACGACGATGATGTGATCTTCGAGGATAAAGACGTCGTCGACGAGGTAGGAGACGACGATGAGGCCCTTGGGGCCGAGGAAGATAGGAGCTAGGCCAATCCATCGATGCGGAGGCCGAAGGACACAGTCTTGATAAGGCTCAGGTCGGGGGATCGCCTGCGGGCCTTACCCAAGATCAGTCGGATCGTTCTACAGCCCCGCCTGAAGGCCCGGCTTTGAACATTTCAAAAGAGCTAACACTATCAAAAAAGACTGGATTCGTTTCAGTGAAAGCGAAACCAAACCCAGCACCAGTCAAATCGAAACCGAAAGTGCAACTGGTTCAAGTCGGATCGAAGCCCTCCAATCCGTCGACACAGAAAAGGGACATCGGAGCCGACCAAAGAAAGAAGGACTTCGGTACCGAGAAGACAAAAAAGGGCTTCGGCACCGAGACACAGAAGAAGGCCCTCGGTCCCGAGAAGACGCAACGGCCTATGGCACCGAAGGTTGGAGCACCGACCACCAAGGTCACGGTGGTCGATCCGACTACGTCAACACCGAAGGGTGCGGCGACTGCCAAAATATCGAATCAACCAGGCGTCGATCCAAAACTTCGGATCGAAAACCCGAAGGCTGGGAGGAAACCGGAGACAGCGTCGAGGCCTGTCTCCGAAGAGCCTATCTGTTTCAAAGCACCGTCTGCATTCACGTTCAGGGAACGGGCAACCCTCGAACCAAAAACGGGTCCCGAACCACACAAAGTCGCAAAGGCTCACTCGGCGCCGGCACCGATCAAGTTTGGATTGCCGCCACCGGGGGCGCCGAAGCTGTTCGACCTTAGGAGGAGTCTCGAACAACCACGAGCAGGGTCCACGGAAAGAACCGATGCCGAGGACTCGCAGGACCAGTTTATCGACTCCGACACTGGTAGGCTGTTGTTCCGCAAGCGGAGAATTGTCCCAGAGAAGGCTTTGGACTCCTACAAGATTCCACTAAAAAGGAAACTGGCATCAGGTTCGACGCCAGTGCTTGTAGAAACATTCCACACCTATCATCAGGAACCACCATCCTTTTCTCCTACACACTCGGAACAGGATGCAGGAGAAGGCTATATTGGGGATGATACCACTTATCCTGTGGATAATGACCCTGATGACCAACAGCAAGACCAAGATCAAGCATGGGGAGACCCTACTGACCAAGGTGACCCACAAGATGCTCCTGACACTCATCTTTACAATATCAAACCATCTCCCACTGAAGATACTGCTGCTTTTAACGCCCTCATTGAAAGTGCAGCTGCCAATCACGGAGTGGAACTCCATTCTGACTCTGTGGAGGAGGATTTCTTGGTGGACACGTTCTCCACATCAGAAAGAACGGTCAAGACTCTACCAATGCTGAAAGGGGTTCTTAAACATGCTAAGGACATCTTTAAGGAAACCACCAGGGCACGGGTATTGAACCCCAGAATAGAGAAGAAATACAAACCTGCACCCGGAGACCCCATGTACATTAAGGGTCAATTGCCGTTGGACTCCATGGTAGTTTCTAATGCTCGCAAGAGAGCTAACTCGCAGACTACAGGTGATGCTCCTCCTCCAGACAAGGAGTCCAAAGTGCTAGAAACATCAGGCAAAAGGGTAGCAGCACAAGCAGCAAACATCTGGCGCATTGCCAACACTCAGGCACTCCTGGCCCGATACGACAGGTCACACTATGATACACTAGAATCACTGCTAGAACACCTACCAGATGAATACAAAGATGGAGCGGCGCTCCTCATCAGAGAGGGACAACTCATTACAAATGCGTCCATCAAATGCGCACTGGATGCAGCTGACACTGCAGCAAGGGCAATCAACACTAGTGTGATGTTGAGGAGGCACGCATGGCTGAGAATATCAGGCTTCAAACCTGAGATTCAAAATAATATCTTGAATCAACCAGTCAACCCAGACTTTTTATTTGGCCCCGAGGTTGACACTACACTGGAAAAGATTAAAAAGGACACTGAAACTGCGAAATCTATGGGGGCTCTACAGTCGCAGCAGTTTCGGAGTGGCTCCTTTCGTCGCCCCGGGAATAGAGGAGCAGCTAGAGGTCAGGGGTCCCAGCAGCAGTACAGTAAAGGAGGTACCCAGAGTACCTATAATAAAAATAATAGGGTTGGATATCGTGGATCCAGCACCAAAGGCAGAGGACGGGGACACAACAACACCAGGTCCTCGGCCAATAACAAACAGTGACGTCTTGTCGCTGCCCCCCGCCCACATAACACCGGTCGGGGGGAGACTCCAACAGTTCCTGCCAGTCTGGAGATCCTTCACCACAGACAGGTGGGTCAGAGAAATTGTCCAGTACGGTTATTGTCTGGAATTAGCATTCAATCCACCCAACATACCACCAAGACACCGTCCTATGTCCGCAGAGCACTTGACATTATTGCAGCAAGAAGTACTAAGTATGCTGCAAAAAGGAGCCATAGAGCTCGTGCCTATGGACCAGCGGGGGGCAGGGGTGTACTCTCTGTACTTCTTAATCCCAAAAAAGGACGGGTCTTTACGACCTATACTAGACCTCCGCCCCCTCAACCAATACATTCGGTCAGAGCATCTTCATATGCTCACCCTCCAGCAGGTTCTGCCGTTACTCAGTCACGGAGACTTCCTAGCAACACTAGATTTAAAGGATGCGTATTTCCACATGACCCATACACCCATCACACAAAAAATATCTCAGGTTCACTCTTCAGGATCAGCATTATCAGTTCAAAGTACTCCCTTTCGGGGTCACAGCGCCCAGAGTATTTACCAAGTGCCTAGCGACAGTGGCCGCACACTTAAGGAGACAGCACATTCACGTCTTCCCTTACCTGGACGACTGGCTTGTTCAGGCAAAGTCAGCCCAGCAGTGTGCCAGCCACATATCCCACACCATTCACCTTCTTCACAGTCTGGGATTCTCACTGAATTATCCAAAGTCACATCTCCAACCCGCCCACGTACGGCAGTACCTGGGCGCGACTATAGACACTCTGGCTGCCAAAGCTCAGCCAAATTTAGCGAGAATCAACAGCATGCAACTGCTGATAAAAAAGTTCAGACCACAACACTCCCTTCCAGCGCGAGTGTTCATGCAGTTGATAGGCATGATGGCCTCCTGCATCTTCATAGTCCCGCACGCGAGACTACATATGCGCCCGCTTCAGGAGTGCTTGGCACGTCAATGGAATCAGACTCAAGGACAGTTGAAAGACCTAGTGTTGGTGAGCGGTCGGGCATACAACTCTCTGCATTGGTGGAATCCACACAACCTTTGCAAGGGCCGACCGTTCCAAGAGCCTGTTCCACAAATAATACTGACGGCGGATGCGTCTCTCCAGGGATGGGGAGCTCATGTACTCAATTACACAGTGCAGGGACTATGGACGACACAGCAACAGAAGATGCACATCAACCTTCTGGAACTGATGGCTATCTTCCTGGCAATGAAGGCATTCAAAGTACACTTGTGCAACAAAGTCGTGTTGATCCGGACGGACAACATGACTGCCATGTACTACATACAGAAGCAGGGAGGAACACACTCTCCACAGTTGTCTCATCTGGCTCAGAGCATGTGGAAGTGGGCCATTCAGAGGAACAGTTTCCTCATGGCGGAACACCTCCCGGGCAAGGACAACCAGATGGCGGATCTGCTCAGCAGACACAGCCACCAAATGCACGAATGGCAGCTACATCCATCAGTACTCCAACCGTACTTCCAGCAGTGGGGTCATCCAGAGATAGACCTATTCGCCACAAGGGAAAATGCAAAATGCCAAAGCTTTGCCGCCAGGTTTCCTCATCCACAGTCGCAGGGCAATGCGATATGGATGAACTGGTCAGGCAGATTTGCGTACGCTTTTCCCCCAGCGCCATTAATACTGCTAGTGGCACGCAAACTACGGCAACACTCAATGACACTTATCCTGGTTGCTCCAATGTGGGCACGCCAGCCATGGTACACCACGTTACTAGAACTGTCCGTGGTGCCGCCTCAAAGACTGCGGCTAACACCCAAACTTTTAACACAGAACCATGGCGAAATTCAGCACCCAGATCTGCAACAGCTGAACCTGGCGATCTGGCTCCTGAAATCTTAGAGTTTGGCTACCTGAACCTGCCTCCAGAATGTATGAATATCATCAAGGAGGCCAGGAGACCCACGACCAGAGCTTGCTATGCGGCTAAATGGAAAAGGTTTGTCATTTACTGTAAAAACAATGACATTAATCCGCTGGATGCATCCATTCAGAACATCATCTGTTACCTGTTACACTTATACCGATGCAATCTGGCGTACAACTCCATCCGTATACATCTAACCGCAATAGCGGCCTATCTTCAGAACAGGCAGCACCTCTCTTTATTCAAGGTGCCTGCCATCAAAGCCTTCTTAGAGGGACTCAAAAGAGTGATTCCTCCAACTCGCCCACCGGCACCGGTGTGGAACCTGAATGTGGTCCTCACCAGATTGATGGGTCCACCTTTTGAACCTCTACATTCATGTGAGATTCAATTCCTCACCTGGAAAGTAGCCTTCTTAGTGGCAATCACTTAGTTGAGAAGAGTTAGTGAACTCCAGGCACTAACCATTCAAGAGCCATTCATACAGGTTCACGCAAACAGAGTTGTACTACGTACTAACCCCACTTTCATGCCTAAAGTGATATCGCAGTTCCACATGAATCAAACTATTGAACTGCCTGTTTTCTTTCCAAATCCAGAAAATGTCGCGGAGAGAATGCTCCATACACTAGATGTAAAGAGGGCCCTCATGTACTATATAGACAGGACACAGGATTTTAGGAAAACAAAACAACTGTTCGTTGCCTTTTCTCCACAACACAAGGGCAACGCCATTTCCAAAGTAGGGATAGCCAGATGGATCGTTAAATGTATTCAAATTTGCTATGAAAAATCTAAACGCACATTAACGATTCCTCCCAGAGCCCACTCAACACGAAAGTTAGGGGCGTCCATGGCTTTCCTAGGGAATATTCCTTTAGAGGAAATATGTAGAGCAGCCACATGGTCCACTATACATACATTTACAAAACACTACTGTGTAGATGTACATTCAAAACAGCAGGCAGCTGTAGGCCAGGCAGTTCTCAAAACCCTTTTTCAGACTGCTGCAGCTGGCACGGGCAGCTGCCGCTAATAGAGGGACTGCTATATAATCTATGCACAGATATGAATTCAGCAGCCCACATGCCTCGAACTGAATATGCTACTTACCAGTATGTATCTGTTCTTGGCATGTAGGGCTGCTGACATTCATATCCCCCACCCTCCTCCCCGGCGCCTGTAGCGGCTGCAGCACTCAGAATTACTGTATAGCATGGTCATCACTTACGGTATCTACTCCATCACTGCCACAATGGCGAAAAACAATCTGAGGATGGAGAGGATGCCCATGCGCACTGTAGTCCAGGGGAGGAGCCACCTATCTCGTGATACTTCGAAGACTCTTCCAGGACAACAATGTGCAATCATCCGGACCCAACACTAGGCGGCGATCTATGCACAGATATGAATGTCAGCAGCCCTACATGCCAAGAACAGATGCATACTGGTAAGTTGCATATTCAGTACTCACCGATCTGTATGTCAATACTTCAGCCACTAAGATCAAATTGTGGCCAACATCGGTCCCTACGGGATCCAGACTCTTTTGCAGCCACCAACCCACCCATCGAGATAAGGCTGAGCGATATCTCTTTACGGTGCTGTAAGCCCAGGATCTAGAGAGGAGATTTGCAGCGTATCTCGATAGGCCCGGCACATACCATCATGTCATGTAATACTCCAAGCCATTAACTGGAGGTTGCTGCTCGTCATCGGGTGATGAGGATTCCCGCTGGATCGCTCTGGAGATGTGGAAACTGAGGTAGACGGGTTGGAGAAGCCCAAGAAAGTTCTATCAGAACTGGAAACCATGCTTGCAACTTCCATATTGGGGTGATCAGAACCACATCCGCCTTCTGCCAGTGCACTTGAGCCGTGAGACGAATGATCATCGCAAAAGGTGGGAAGGCATAACCCTGTTCCCGGGATCAGTCCTGCAGAAACGCTTCGGTTGAGACTGCCACTGTGTCCGGCCTCCAACTGAAGTACCGGGGTAGTTGGCGGTCCAGGCAGGACGCAAAAAGGTTGATCGAGAAAGGATCGAAAAGGGAGGAGAGGCTCCGAAAGACCGCCGAACATAACTTCCAGAGGCTTTCATACCGCAGATAGCGGGAGTGCTAATCTGCCATCTGATTGGCTGACCCGGGATGATACTCCGTCGTCACTGAAATATGGTGGTGGAGGCAATACTCCCAAAAGTTCTTGGCCAGGTCTGAGAGGGCTTTGGAGCGGGTGCCCCCCAGATGGTTGATATAGCGGACTGCTGCCACGTTGTCCATCTTCAGCAGTACGTAGGACTGAACGCGGTCCCTGGTCCAACACTTGACTGCAAAGGATCCTGCCTACAATTCGTGGCAGTTGATGTGTAGGGACCATTCGACGGCAGACCACTCGACGCCTGTGGTGAACTGACCACAACAAGCCCCCCAGCCTGTGCCGCTGGCCTCTGATTTGATCACCAAATCCGGCAGGGACCCAAAAATGGCGCGCCCATTCCACGCCTCCATGTGAGGCCGCGCCGAAGATGCAACACCTTCAGATGTTGAAGATTTCGGAAGTGGAGAGGCCCGGGAAAGATGGCTTGAATTGAAGAGGACAGTAGACCCACCACCCTCGCAATCTGGGGAAGAGAGGTCCTCTCCCTTGCCAACGTTTTCCGCACCTCGTGCCGGAACTTGGCTATCTTCCTCGACGTAAAGCTCAGCGTGGCTGCTCTTGAGTCGATCACAATCCCCAAGAAGGTCGTATTGTGTACAGGGCTCAAACTGGACTTCGACTGGTTGATTACGAAACCCAGGGACTCCAAGAGGAGGACCGCCCACTGAAGGTGACGCGACAGAGCTCCTGGGCATTGGTCCATCAAAAGCATGTCGTCTAGGTAGACTATCATTTGTATGCTTGATGCTCTGAGGCGTTCCATCACTGGTCTTAGGCCCGTGGTGAAACACCAAGGGGCTGGCGACAGGCCAAAGGGTTGAGAGGTGATCTTGAAAGTTTGGCCCTGCCATTGGAATTGAAGGAAACGGCGATGAGGCAGGTAAATTGAGGTACGCATCTTTTAAGTCCACCTGGACCATCCAATCGTCGGGCGGAGAATATCTCGAAGGAGGTGATACCCTCCATTTTGAAGTGGCGGTAAACCAACCACTCTTTGATCAACCGTAAATTGATCACTGCTCTCTGGCCACCGTACTGTTTTTGGACTAAGAACACATTGCTCAGGAACCCTGCGGGATGGGGTTGAGTAAGGCACACTGCCCCTTTTCTCAGAACTCCTGAACCTCCTTCTCGATCAGGGATGCTTCCCGCCCGGAGAAGGGTATGGGATGGGGGGGAATAGGCTGAATGGGGGAACTATAGAACTCTATGTGGAACCTCTGAATGGTTTGAAGTACCCAGGCATCTGACGTAAGTGCGCCCCAGTTGTCTGCGAAAAGTGCTTGGTGACCCCCTCCAACTGGGTTCAAGAGGTGAAAGAAAGACTCACTGTGCGAATTGGAGTCTGCTCCCCCGCCACGGGGTCCATTACCCTGGCCTCTGGAACGGGAACGTCCCTTGGTGGGATAAAACCCACCAAAGTGTGAGGACTCTTGCCACTGTCCACGCTGTGAAGGCTGTCTTGTTCCGGAGGAGTACTGGGAACAGCCAGCCGAGCACCCCCTACCTCAACCGGCCACGAAGAAAACATGTGCATAAAAATGCGCTTAACCGTTGACTGTGCCTTATCCAACTAATTAAAAGTATAAACAAATGTACCCAGTTCTTTAGCGAACGGGTCCCCAAAGAGACCTCCCTGCGCTACCTGGCCTGCCTCAGATGTGGCCAGCTCCCCTAGCTTGGGGTCTTTCTTGATAAGGAGGGACTTGCACTGCTTAGTCGAAATGGCGCAGTTAGCATTGCCCAGGAATATGACAGCCCGCTGGGCCCAGCTAGAGAGTTCATTTGGGGGAATAAGGGCTCTGGAGGCCTTCGCATCCTCCGCCATATCAAAGATTTTTACTAGTGGCCCGGTGACATCCAGGAGCTTATCCTGACATGACCGCCATGAACGGTCAATGCCTTTCTTTGGATCCTCTATATACTTGGCCAGGAACATGGCCATCCGCACATCAATATCTGGTGTGCAGGCTACTTTCCCATCCAGCGCCGGACGGGGGCATTCTGCCCGACGGCGGTTCCTGACCTCTTGGTCCAGAAGCTTCCTCAGCCTACTGGCCACGTATTTGGCAACTTTGTCATAGGGCATCCACTCCGAGGAGCGGGGGTGCATAATATCTTCAGGGTCTAAAAGATCCGATTGGGAGTCCAACGGTACCCCACTAGGGGGCAACGGGTCAGAAAGGGGGGTGGGGGGGGGGGTTAGAAGGCCTCCATGACCGGTTATGGTCCGAGTCACCTTCCGAAGTCGTAGGGGATTCATCCAGAGGCGGGGGTGGATGGCATGGGACCTTGCCCACTAGGTTGCGATGGCTCAACAGGACTGGTGGATTCTGTAGGGGCTGAGTTGCTTGCGCCCAGGAAGGTCTTCTTCAACCTGGCGAAAGCATCCAAATCCACCCCTGCATCATGGGGACGCTTGCGAGTGATGTCAGTGGCAGGAGAGGGTTTTATCTCTAGAGGTCATGGGCCGAAGGCCCAGGGCAGTCTTTCCTTGGCGTAAGGGGTTGCAAGCACTTCTGCGCCAGCTCCATCAGTTTCTTCTCTAGAGGAGCACTGCATGAGACACTACTTTAACAATAGAAGTGTTCACCGCGTCAAAGAACTACTCTGTGACCGGGAAGTACTCTTCACCCTCCTCCTCGTAATACTCCTTGTAAGCCTCCATGGGGTATCACTCGTAGGGGAGGGAAATGCTTGTGAAGCACTATCAGGTTATCTAAGGTGGTCACCCACCAGGTAAGAGGGATATCAGGCAGTGGGGAGTACCCACTAATGTCCAGCGAGCCTGCAAGGACTCTATACGCTATCAGATTACGGGCAGGAGCTGTAAAATGCCCCTGAGGAGTACACTGCCATGCAAGGTGTAAGGAAAAGTCTCACAATAATGTAACCCCATCCCTCTCAAGCGGGAAGGAAAAAATGGCAGACTCGGATGCCCTGGACATTAAATGGGCACTTTAAACGCAGCCTGGGAGGTCTGCCCTGAAAGCGGAGCCTCAGCTCCCGCTGAGATCCTACCCCGAGGGGTGTGGTGACTCCAGGCTGACGGGCCGAAATTGACTCTCACTGCGTGGGTGGAGGCGCTCAGCGGTCGTATTCCCGACAGTGACACTGACGCGCTCTCTCCACCCGCGCACGCTAACAGCCAATAGAGCGTCTACGCAAGAGACGTGTGTTGAGCACGCGCCCTCCCGTGGTGTGAGGACCGCCGTGCACTCGGCCCAAAACCCTCCAAAGAAGGCTTTACACACAGGAGCAGCTGCGAAAGGCCCCTGAAGCGTTCCTGCGGCTGCTGATAAGGAGGTATGTACATCCCTAGAAAGAAAAAAGCCAGAGAATTAAAAACTACGTGTTCAATCAATTACTGGCCAACCAAAGTAGAAGAAAGAAGGACCGGAGTCCTGTACTTAACTTGCATGGCTGCGAGCAGCGAAGATAAGAGGGCTATCGACAGAGGACTGGGAGGATTATATCCCGGGCTGAGACCTGATTGGTCATGGACTGTTGGTTGTTGTAACTTTATTTTTTCCCAAGTGTTTATGGGAAATGAAATTCGTTATGTTGATAATGTTGATATCGAACATGGCTGCTAAGCAATAAATAATGAAAAGATGAGCATAATCCTCGCCTCCGGGTCCTGACATAGAATTGAGATGTTATACACAGACACATGGGTTGTAGTGAAGTTGGGGGATGGCTCGACTGTCTCAACAAGAGTCAAGACTTACACTGGGCTTAAACAAGGATGTTTCTTGGATTTAAATGATTGGCTGAATAATTTTTCTTTCAACCCACCTCAGTTAAACGGTCAGCCGATTTCCGGTCTCCAAAGGTGCTGACCTTCGGTATTTGTTTAAAAAAGCAGGTGATATGTTTCCTAGAGGAAAAGTTGGAAAGAGTCTCCAGTTATATTTATTTGGGAGCTAAATTTGTTAATCAGTGTTCTTTTAATTTATACTTGCAAGGAGTAAAGCTGAAGTCTAAAATCTTGTTGTTGTTTATTTTGCTAGGCTACAAAAGAAATTAAACTGCCCATCACTTGAACCCATTCTTAGACTTATTAATGCCATGTTTCTCCCGTCTTTGAATTATAGATCTGAAATCTGTAAAGGGAAAAACGCAAAATTGCTGGATTCCATAAGTGTCTGCTTTTAAGTATTTGTTTAGATTACCAAGGAACACTTCACCAACAAAAGTAAACCTGGAGTTTGGGCTTGTGTAGCAGCAGTTAGCCCCGGCGAGGTGCATGTATCAAGCTCTGTAAAAGGATGAAGGCAGCACCAGAAAGTACTGTGGACTACCATATAGGAGTTGGTGCATCCCAAACTGGACAACCTTTGGCACAAATATTTTGAATCTTTATTAACTGAGGGCCAGATGTAGGTAAAATCAAATTTGTGAATCATTAATAGCGAATTTTACCGATTCGCTATGAAGGACTCGCAAAATTGAATGTAGGTAGGAATCGCTAAAATATTAGCGATTCCTTAACATTCGTTAATAACGAATCGCAAATTGAGATTAGCTAATAAGGAATACCTACCCATTCATTCCTATGGGCTAGGAGGCCCATAGGAATGAATGGGAAGATATTCACTATTTGCGACTCGGTATTAAAGAATGGCAAATAGCGGGCGCTATTTCAAGGATGCCAGGGTGTCAAAAGGACACCCTGTTGCTCCCCTGAAATGTGCATGTGTGCACATGTGGCGCACAAACATGCCCTAAGGGCATGAATGTGTGCCACATGGCACTTTAAAAAAAGCAAAAAGTGCTTTTTTAAAGGAAATCGCTAATTACCACCAACTTGAAGTTGGTGGTAATTAGCGATTCCTTAAGGCTAAAGTGCACTTTCTTTTGTGCTACTTAAATCGCATTTAAGGAATCGCAATTTCCAATTCCTTAAATGCAAGAGCAAAATAAGGTATCATAATTTTGCGATTCCTTATTTTGCTAGTAGGTTTAAACTCACCTACATTGCTCGCAGCCAAATAGCGATCGCAAACGCTGAAATTCTGCGTATTTCAGCCTTACCGCTCGCTATTTGGCCACCTACATCTGGCCCTGAGTTGGGTCTGGGTGAACTTTGGTGTATGGCTGTCTACTTTGCCATTTTTAAAAGGATGGTAAACAAACGTGTAGAACTAGCCTTACAACTAATCGTTATGGCATTTTAGTCAAAAAAAAGCTTGTGGGTGGTTTTAAATTCCTATTATTTCACCTTGTTTGCAACAATATCTAAAAATGAATTTCTCAATTAACTTGAAGCAAAAATTCTTATTAATCAGAATGGGTAATTTTCCGTCAAAAGATTTTATCCCTGCATGGAAACGCACTTGGGTAGAAGGAAAATGCAGACTCTGCAGTTGCATCAGAGTTGTTGCACTTCATGTTTATATGCCCAGTGTTGCTTGATGCACGTAGGAAATGGTTAAAACATGTTTCAACCAACTTAAGTTTATTTTGTGCAGGCAAGTGCCGATTCAGAGCCTGCGTGGTAACCGTATTAAGCTCTTTTGTAATCTGATTACTTATTTGGACTATTTTTTAAGCTATTGAATGATTGCTCTTAAGTTTTGAATGTTTTATTGTGCTGTGGAATTTATATGTTAAACCTGTGTGTTATTATTTTGTAATGTTTTTAATTAACCTTGTGCACTAAAGTATTTTTTTTTTTTTAATTCTTACAGCTTGTAAGGCTTAGCTGTTGAGCCATGTAGTTCTACTATCTTGTCTACATATGTAATGGAAGTCTATTTACACATTGAGTCTACCAAACATTGTGACAACCCTTCCAGTTGCCAGACTTGTTTGTTATGTTGCTGAAATATTACTGTACATTGGACGGCAATACACAGTGTAATCATGCACATGTTCTCTTGATAATCTCCTTTAATATCTGTGTCTGCCCCCCACAGCAATCTACTGGTACAACTATGAATATGGGAAGACTGTGCTGTGTCTGACGTTCAATAAACTGGAGCCGACGTTCATGATTTGTTTTGCTGCTGGAGGATTTTCAGGCTCTGTAAGTTTGCATCTTGCTCATACATATTTAGAGGAATATTCCTATAAATGCATTGCAGAAGCTATAATTTTTTATTTAACTGTACGTGTATTTGTAAAGTAGTGTCAGGCTGGCCCATAGAGCAATCTAGGAGTGCCTGAAGGGCTGGTCTGACAGGTCTCTGTGAGGGCTGCTTTTTATGTCGAGTATTCAAGACCTCTTGTTTATACTTTAGTATATACTTATATATACCTGTTTGTGTATGTACTTTGTGGGCTCTGGAGATCAGCCCTAGGATTTGCCTGCTTCCGCTTAGGGAGTTCTTCTCTGTTCAATTGCCTCTATTTAAGTCACTTTAGCATTCTCTAGATTCCAGTCCATAGAAATATTCTTCCACGAGCACCCATAGACAATAATATTTTTCAATGATATGACCACCGAAGGCCTGATTTTATATTAAAAACAGAGCTTTGGTCTATACCATGTCCCGCTGAAAGGCAATATTTCTCTCCATATGTTCCAATACCTGGTGTGTCACGCAGTTTGGTGCTTACTTTCCCTCCATGTTAAAGAACAGTAGATGTTTCAGCACCCAGGCTAATGTGCTGCATAGCTAAATACATATAAGGTCCCAAAGGTGAGACCGATTGCAGTGCAAATGCTTGTTTGGCTGTTTGTGGGCTTGTTTAATGGTCTGGAGGGCCGGATTGTTACTGTTGAGGTTTCTCATATTACCACAAGCATTGTCTGGAGCAAGCACAAATGCATGCAGCCTTTCATAACCTGCAAAACATTATAAACAGCTTGTCTTTATAAGTTCAAAATTGCCATGATTCGCTAATGGGGGCACTTTTAATATGGTGCCTGGGTTTATTTTGTGTTCCAGTCCGAGCCTGTGTAAGTGTGAGCCTCTCCTTAGCACCTGTATACCACTGCGAGGTTGCTCTCAGTTTTTGCTCATCCATATTCACCTTCTGAATCAAAGTACAGTGGTTGTAGTCACGTTGGTACGTACGTTACATTTTATGAGCCAAAACTCGGGCCGAGTCCTTACGTTCAGTTAGATATTTCCTGGGCTCGGCATAGAATAGCCGTTAAGCGGCTCACCTTCTAGAAATGGCTGCGGCTTAAGAACGGTGTAGACTGTAAAGACGGCCACTGCCAGAAAGTTGAACAGGTCAAAGGAACAAAGTGCAAACTCAGTTTTCATTCTAATGTGTGTGCAGACGTAAATATTTATACTAAATATAGATGAAGCTTTATCAAAGAACCGCTTGCTGTTCCCATCACATACTCTACATATTTGAATCTTTACTTCGATTTAGTTTAAATGTTTTTATGATTCAAACTTTGGTTTAAATGCCTATGCTCAGCAGGGCCCACTGATAATCCTGTCACTTGCAGAAGGCTGCAGGCTAGGAAGCTGCTTTCTTAGTTGAATGGGAAGCTGTGATCCATACATGAAAGCCCCATGGACCCACGCTTGTGGCAGCATCCTGCAGACTACGGCTGCTTTGAACTTTTCTTTTTTTTAAAACCTTTTTATTGTAAAGAATATCAGCATTGAAGGTAAGTCACATGTTATGTCGGTAGTCCATATTACAGTTAGTGTCTCTCTAGGTCCCAGGAATAGCTCATTACATGCAGTTATCACATTTCACACTTGTAGATGGTCGACCCCTATCCTCCCTCTTCGCAGTTCATCTGTGGGAGAGATACAGAGTCCACCCCGAGACGCATTCCATTTATCCCATTTTTTATCCCACTTCTTCAACCAGCCTCTGTTCTTGAATACTTCTTTTTCTGCAATCATGGATCTATCCATGTCTTTTGCGCATCCTCTCAACAATGGTTTGTCACTTGCTCACCATTTTTGGGCAATGTTTCTTTTAGCTAGTGCCAGCCCGAGGGACACCCAGGATTGCTCAGTGTGGGTCAGGAAAAGTGGCCTCCCATATATTAAGCAGGCAGGGTTGTGGGGAATTGGCGATCTCTTTCCCGCAAACCTTTTCTAGTTTAGTTATGATTCCGTCCCAGTACGGTTGAATCATGGGGCACTCCCAAAGCGTATGGAAGAACATTCCTTCCTGAGTACAAAACATGAGGCATTCCTAGTCTGTCCTCTTTCCCATCTTGACCAGGGTCCCCCTGAGAGATATGACCTATGCAGGATTTTGAGTTGACTTAATCTCAGCCTCATTGGAATAGTTACTTCTCGCCTGGAAGATGGAGCCTCCTGCCACTCATCATCCTCTAAACTCCCTATGTCTGTCTCCCATTGCTGTCTGAGGTGCACAAGTGGGTCTGGTCGGTTATTTAATTTCCAATAGGTTAGTTATATTGCCTTGCGGCTCATAGGTTCCATAACCAGCCTGTCCTCCAATGGGGGTGCCTCAGTCAAAGCCTCCCCACTGGGGACTTATCTGTAGGTACCTGACCTGAAGGCCTCTGAGTTTGCCAATTGGTGATCTTCTTGCAATCCAGTAAATGTGACCACCCTGCCACCTTTCCACAGATCGCCAACTGTTGAGATTCCAATTGTGTCCCACCTATCAAACCCGGGGCAATTGCTCAGTGTGCTCAGTTGCTCAGATTCCCACAAGGGGGTCGCTTGTGTTATTTTTTTTGCCAGCCCAGTTTATCAGTTACTTGCTTCCAAATTGCTATGGTCTGGGCCGTAGAACACGTAAGAAGCTGATGTCTGGGATTTTTGTAGAGTGCTCTCTGGTGACCGCCCAGATTCATTAACCATTTCTCTATCATATAGGCCGGTTTGAGCTGCGGGCCGTAAACTCATTGATTGACTACAGCTAATTGGGAAGCCCAGTGGTATTGCTTAAGGTCGGGCAGGGAGATCCCCCGTCGTATCACCCTCTTGTCAGTTTATGCAATGCAATGCAGGGATTTTTCCCGTCCTACAATAGGGTCCAGACCGCGCACTCTACACTGGTGAAGTATGTGTCTGGGACATTAAAAGGGGTGTTTTGTAGCACGTATAGGAAGCGGGGCAGTGCCAGCATTTTAAACAGGACTGCTCTGCCCAGTAGAGTCAGAGGGACGGCTCGCCAGTGTCTCACGTCGTTTTGGTCGTGTCAGCAGGCCCTGAAGGTTATTTTTGTAGAAGAGGGAGTGGATCAGGTCTTGTGTAGATTCCTAAGTATTCGAATCCCTCCGCCGCCAGTGTGACCTTGCAATCTGCCAGTGTACGCGTTACCGGGCCGTGGAGCATGTACAGTGTGTATTATGTCCAATTTATGGTGTTATTTTCTGGTTTAATGACGGTTGATAACAAATTCTTTCGTATTGTTCAAGTTAACTTATTTATTTTCATCTTCTTATTCCAAATAAAAAGTACATATCTGCATTTGTATAATCAATACATGATATGCAGATTTTTCAAGAACATCCAAGTTTGTATTTATGCAAAAATCAAGATGTCTGAAACTGCCCAATGCATTTCGGGCCGTAGCCCTTCCTCAAGGGCAACATTTCTGTAAATGGTTAACAAAACATATGTCAGTCATAGCGCAGGGTAAATATCATAACCTGATATTAGTAAAATAATAAGGACAGCAATGGCCGGGATTCATGCTCAAAATAAAAAGAAAATTGTGAATACCGCATGCTATGTGTTTCACTCGAGTATCACATAATAACTAGTGGTAAAGAAGTAGAGTGTCAGATTCCAAAATAGATGAACGGCTGAGGTAAATAGAAATCAAAATAGCCAAGTGAGACCAAATCTGTAAGAATGTGATGAGCAACAGATAATTGCAACGTTCGGATCTGTTGAAGCATGCAAAACTGGGGTTTGTATGAGCGTAACAATGATGTGCACAGTATAATACCCACCTATTATATATCATAGGCGTATCATCAATGTCATAAAAACAAGTTTGATCTAGAATGCAAAGAAGGATGATTGAAGAATGTGCACATGTGATATAAGAAGCTGTGTATGTTAATCCCAAATACCAAGAAGCTTACTTGAAAGTATCAAAGTAGTTCCAATTAATTTTGTAGCGTAGCATGTCCGTGCTCTAAAAAACAATAACAGGAGTTTACTATTGTTGATTGTAAGTAGAAAAGGTCAATATTAGATGATTATACCTCTTGTATTAGCGGCTTACCCGATACGTGTCTCATAAGTCCAAGTAAGGAGTTGTCACGAACCCGGCTCGAATCGACCGTCGGGAAGTGTGACGCCTTATGTTGATGTCAGAGATCACCTGACGAGTATAAAGCACTCGTAAAACATCACTTCTAGGTACGGCTCGTATGAAATATGTCTATTAAAGATACTTGTTTAACTCCAAAGCAGTAAAAACAAAAAATGGGGAATAAAATAAGTATAAGAACCCAAAAGTGAAACTTTCGATACGGGAGTCTTCCGGATCATGTGACGAGTGAAAAATAGACGTGGAAGAAAGCGAAACATATCGTTCAACGTTGCACGAAAGGCTTGCGAAGGTCACATAATAATAATAAAACTAAAGGATTCTGTAGTTCTCTGTGTAAAAACGTGCAAGTACTCTAAAAAGTGTGACAGGAGTCTTTCATGCCAAAATAAAAAGGTGATGATATGAAATGAAACGCTGGAGTGAAGAGTGATAATCTGAAAATGAGAAAATAAACATGAGATAAATAGACAGTTATTATACCAAATGGAAAACATTCCATTGCAATGTTTTAAATGAAACAATTAATATACATGAATTTTGTATCATAAATCTCAAAGAAAGCAGCTAAATTCAAGTTTTTCATTGAGTCTATTGGGGTTGGTGGTGTTCAAGTGATATATCCAATATGTTTCTCGTTGTAATAAAAATTTGGTGTGGTCGCGGTAGTACACAAAAGCGTAGCTGCCTGATATTGTGTTTGAATTCGTTAAAGTGAACGGCCACTGGCGATTTTTGATTTCTGATGCGAATGTTACTTTTGTGTTCATTCATACGAATTCTCACTTTGTGTTCAGTTTTCCCAACATAAGCAAGTCCACACAGGCATTTTAGTAAAGTATATGACATTTTCACTATTGCAAGTAGCAGCCACTTTTAGCTTGATTGAAATTCCTGTGTGAGGGTGTCTAATGGAGTCACCTTTTATAATGGCATTACCGTTGCCGCAAGGTAAGGTCCCTTTAAACTTCCTTGATTCACCTTTGGGGTTCTTGAGTAGTTGTTGTAAATTGCGAGTACGTTGATAGGCGAATCTCAGCCTTGGTTCGAAAATACCTTTGAAATCTGTCTCAAATGTTAACATTGGCCAATATTTTAGTATGATTTTCTTGATCCGAAAGCTTTCGGTTGAATACTTGGATACAAGTACTAATCTCTTAGTGTCATTTTCTTTGTTTTTTGGTTTCAGTAGGTCATCCCTGCTTTTGTTTGTGCTTCTCGTACCACTGTAACTGGATATCTTGGTGGGCGCAATTAACTGTATTCTGGCTCCTAGCTGATATATTAAAAACGGGGTGGGTCTCTAGGTTGCCTGGTTACAATGAATCAGGGGTCCTAGTAGAGGGTCAACATGTTTCGAGCTTCCCCCACAGCTCTTCTTCAGAGCAGGATGTTTATCCTTAAACCATGTTGTTTTTCTTCATTTCAGATATCCTTTGAGTGTAATACATTATTGAATGTCGTATGTATTATTTTCCTTATGCTTATTAGACAGCATTTATAAATAATTTTTCACTGCACCTTTTGGAGTGGTACACACAGGGCTGGTCCCTGTGGCGCCCTGAAGAAGAGCTGTGGGGGAAGTTCGAAACATTATTACCCTCTACTAGGACCCCGGATTCATTATAACCAGGCAACCTAGAGACCCACCCCGTTTTTAATATGTCAGCTAGGAGCCAGAATAAAGTTAATTGCGCCGACTAGTTAGATATTTTTAAGTCAGCCCACTCCACATAAACCCCGGTGAGTGAGGGGACTCAAGAGACATTTTTCCTTTCATTTCTAGATTTTTTTCATCACACTGAAAAAATGTACCTCCACTGCTAGGTTCTTTATCCGTGATCTCGGATTTTGTATGTCTACAACTAGAATAGGAGGGGGAACCTAGCATTTCCCTCTACCTCCCCCCTTCTTTTGAATGAGTTATATAGCTGGGCAGATATATATGCCCAGAGAAGACAATATCAAAAATCTGGATATGGATGATTTTCAGACACGGACGCTTCATCGTCCGATGATACGCAACAAAGTGGACATAGACCTTCCACCCGACCCCAACAAAATGTTCAAGAACCTAACGTCACGAACATAGATACACACACTCAGGAGATGGACCATCTTCCTCACGCACACCAATAGACAGCCGTCCTTTTTTAGAGAAAGGCCCAAGGCCACCTGACGAGGCAGGGGGAGATTCAATAAAAACCAAACAACCAGTAGCCAAAGGAACACGGAGCCAACGAGCCTTGTGATAAACATTTCTAAACACCACCTCACCAAATTCCAAATGGAAACTCTCCAAAAAGGGAGTTCATTTGTACCCACACATCACTCTAACCACCTAGATACAGAAATCAGCATTTTCAAATTCATGAGAACTATTCGTCTTCGAAACTTTTTTAGTAATGTAATCCAGGAACCAAGTCCACCCAAAGCTAATACTCTTTTAGGACTTAGAACGAAAAGCACCTATTTGGTGATAAAGTCATTGACGCTTTCAAAACTGTAGTTAAAAAGGAGATACATGCCATCTACAAACAAACAACATCGAAATCTTCAAACATCACTTCTAAAGAACGACAGGCTTTGGCACAATTTGCAGCAAATACTGAAATTACCATTTGTCAGCCTGACAAAGGGGGAACGATGGTTATTTTGGATACCAGCTATTACCTACACAATGTTAACCAACATGTCGACG
This sequence comes from Triturus cristatus, assembly GCF_964204655.1. Lineage (NCBI taxonomy): Eukaryota > Metazoa > Chordata > Amphibia > Caudata > Salamandridae > Triturus > Triturus cristatus. The sequence continues at coordinate 311,185,878 of NC_140593.1, read as the reverse complement.
ACGCCAACATGTATACACCAGTGAACATTGATCCCACAAGTGAATTCCAAAAGATTCTTAAGAACATTCTTAACCAATACTTAGATAATGGCACCATCACAATGGAAGACAAAGAATATCTTTTCAAAAAGAATATAGCAATCCCCTATTTATATACGATTCCAAAAATTCACAAGCATGCTACGTTACCACCATTCAGGCCAATCATATCCACCGTGAATTCCATACATGAATCGGTAGGAAAATACCTAGACAGATATTTAAAACCGTTGGTACAAAGCATGACCATGTATATCAAGGATACTACGGATTTTCTTAACATATTGGAGAACTTGAAATCTAAGATCACAGACCGCACCATTTTATGCACAATTTATGTCAAATCATTATACATGTCTATTCCACATAACTTGGGTATCACGGCTGTTGAAAACATATTGATCACCAGTGAGAAAGATCATTCACTCATGATATTTTTAATGGAACTGTTACATTTTACTCTGTATCATTCTTATTTCAAATGGCAGGATAAATTCTATATACAATCATCGGGTACTAAGATGGGCAATTGTGCCGCCCCAACATACGCAAATTTGTTTATGTACCAATTTGAACTGGACAACATTTTAAGTCAAGACATATGGCGGAAACATTTGATCACATATAAGCGATATATTGACGACATATTTGTGCTATGGGATGGTCCACAACAAGCTCTAGTAGAAGCAATTGACAATTTGAACTAAGTTGATCAGAGAATCGAATTCACAGCAGCAATCAGTTCACAGCATATCACGTTTCTGGATACCAGCATCAAGATTTCCAGCTTACGACTGAGGTACACACCAAACCCACTGAACGCAATAACTTATTACATTCATCAACCTTCCTTGAAAAAACATTTACCCTACTCTCAATTACTTTGACTCAAAAGAATATCATCAACTAAGGAAGCATATGAAAAAAGTGCAGACGTGTGCATTGAAAAATTCTTGAACAGAAGATATCCAGTTACAGTGGTACGAGAAGCCCAAACAAAAGCAGGGATGACCTACTGAAACCAAAAAACAAAGAAAATGACACTAAGAGCTTAGTACTTGTATCCAAGTATTCAACGAAAGCTTTCGGATCAAGAAAATCATACTAAAATATTGGCCAATGTTAAAATCTGAGACAAATTTCAAAGGTATTTTCGAACCAACGCTGAGATTCGCCTATCAACGTACTCGCAATTTACACCTACTCAAGAACCCCCAAAGGTGAATCCAGGAAGTTTAAAGGGACCCTACCTTGCTTCAACTGCGGCAACTGTAATGCCATTATAAAAGGTGACACCATTAGACACCCTCATACAGGAATTTCCATCAAGCTAAAAGTGACTGCTACTTGCAATAGTGAAAATGTCATATACTTACTAAAATGCCCGTGTGGACTTGCTTTTGTTGGGAAAACTGAACGCAAAGTGAGAATTCGTCTGAATGAACACAAAAGTAACATTCGCACCAGAAATCAAAAACCGCCAGTGGCCGTTCACTGCAACAAATTCAAACACAAGATCAGCCAGCTACGCTTTGGTGTACTAGAACAAATTACACCTACTCAGGGCCGCGACCACACCAAATTTTTATTACAACAAGAAACATATTGGATATACCACTTGAACACCACCAACCCCAATGGACTCAATGAAAAACTTGAATTTAGCTGCATTCTTTGAGATTTATGATACGAAATTAATGTATATTAATTTTTTCATTTAAAACATTGCAATGGAATGTTTTCCATTTGGTATAATTACTGTCTATTTATCTCATGTTTTTTTTCTCATTTTCAGATTATCACTGTTCACTCCAGCATTTCATATCATCACCTTTTTATTTTGGCATGAAAGACTCCTTTCACACCTTTTAGAGTACTCACACGTTTTTACACAGAGAACTACAGAATCCTTTAGTTTTATTGTTATTATGTGACCTTCGCAAGCCTTTCGTGCACCATTGCACGACCTGTTTCACTTTCTTCCATGTCTATTTTTCTCTCGTCACATGATCCGAAGACTCCTGTGTCGGAAATTTCACTCTTGAGTTCTTCTACTTATTTTAGTCCCCATTTTTTGTTTTTACTGCTTTGGAGTTAAACAAGTATCTTTATAAACATATTTCATACGAGCCGTATCTAGAAGTGATGTTTTACGAGTGCTTTATACTCGTCAGGTGATCTCTGACATCAACATAAAGCGTCACACTTCCCGACGGTCGATTCGAGCCGGGTTCGTGACAACTCCTTACTTGAATTTATGAGACACGTATCGGGTAAGCCGCTAATCCAAGAGATATAATCATCTAATATTGACCTTTTCTACTCACAATCGACAATAGTAAACTCCTGTTATTTTTTTAGAGCACGGACACGCTACGCTACAAAATTAGTTGGAACTACTTTGATACTTTCAAGTAAGCTTCTTGGTATTTGGGATTAACATACACAGGGTCTTATATCAGATGTGCACATTCTTCAATCATCCTTCTTTGCATTCTAGATCAAACTTGTTTTTATGACATTGACGATACGCCTATGATATATAATAGTTGGGTAATATACTGTGTACATCATTGTTACGCTCGTACAAACCCCAGTTATGCATGCTTTAACTGATCCGAACGTTGCAATTATCTGTTGCTCATCACATTCTTACAGATTTGGTCTCACTTGGCTATTTTGATTTCTATTAACCTCGACCGTTCATCTATTTGGAATCTGACACTCTACTTCTTTACCACTAGCTATTATGTGATAGTCGAGTGAAACACATAGCATGCGTTATTCACCATTTTATTTTTATTTTGAGCATGAATCACAGCCATTGCTGTCCTCATTATTTTACTAATATCAGGTTATGATATTTACCCTGCGCTATGACTGACATATGTTTTGTTAACCATTTACAGAAACTTTTCCCCTGAGGAAGGGCTTTGGCCCGAAATGCATTGGGCAGTTTCAGACATCTTGATTTTTGCATAAATACAAACTTGGATGTTCTTGAAAAATCTGTCCATCATGTATTGATTATACAAATGCAGATATGAACTTTTTTGGGGAATAAGAAGATGAAAATAAATAAAAGTTAACTTGAACAATACGAAAGAATTTGTTATCAACAGTCATTAAACCAGAAAACACAGCATTTCTTGAGTGTAAATGAAGGACGCCCCTCTATGGAGGACAGCGCTATTTTGATATTTACACATATCCTTTCTCTCAGGAGGATTAACCCACCAGCACCACCTACCCTGAAATGAATGGACTATTCATATGAGCAAATTTGAGTGCGTTTGACTACCTATCTTTGCCAATTTATGGTGTAGCCTGAATGCTTGCCAAAGATCGAGTCTATCTGGAGGATCCCATGGATTGAGGTCTTCAGGGCCGCAACATACTGCAATATGCCGCCTGCGTATAAAGACATTTTGTCTTCGTGCTGCAGTGTATATTTCAACCCTCTGATAAGAGGGCCCCCCCTCACCCATGTCGCCAGTGGTTCTAGCATCAAGGCGAATATAAGAGGTGACAGTGGCCATCCCTGCCGGGTTCCCCTACTTAGACGAAATTCTTGCGATGTGTGGCGATTGACAACTATTTGCGCTGTAGGGTTGGCATATAGTAATTTAATCCACTTTATGTACGTCGGGCTGAAGCCCATACGCTCCAGGACAGCAAACAAATAAGGCCATTCAATAGTGTCGAACGGCATTCTGGTGTCAAGGGACAGTAGGGCCACGTCCTCTTGGACTGTGCCTTCCCTTCCCAGACATCCGTGCAGCCGGCGGAAATTAAGAGCGGTACTTCGTCCAGGCATAAAGCCTGATTGATCCGGATGCATGATTTTGCTAATGATGGGAACCAGGCGGTTGGTCAGTGCTTTGGCTAGAATTTTTGTTTCTGCATTAAGCAGCGATATGGGCCAGTAGGAACTACATTCCTCTGCAGGTTTACCCCGTTTGTGGATCACGACTATTGATGCTAGTCTTACGTCGTCTGGGAGGGAGCCTTTTTGAAAACGTTCAAGGGTGTTACCTTGGAGGCCGTTAACATGAGCAGCTTTATTGGGATTCCGTTGGGCCCCTTAGCTTTTCCTGATTTTATGCCCCGTAGGGCTATTTCTAACTCCTCTTCTGTGAGGTCCCCTTCCAGGGATTCTCAATCCTCCAGGGATAAGGAAGCAACTGGGATGGTGGCAAGCAAATCCCTGGAGTCCATGGCGATTGTGGTGGTAGCGGGCATATACATTTGGGTAAAGTAAGAGGCAAAGGCCTCCGCTATCTCCCATGGGTCTCTCAACTCCTCTCCCTCTTCCCCCAGTAGGAGGGGGACCCATCTCTGGGCCCAGTCTTGCTTTTCCAGCCAGGCCAGCAGTCTACCTATGCTATCACCCAGCTCGTACACTTTGTCGTACGCTCTTTTGTTTGGAACTGGCTGCCTCCGTTAGTTATTGCTTATAATTCAGTCTTTTTGTGTTAAGGGCATGGCTGGCGAAGTAGTCGTCTGAGTTTGCTACCTTTACATCCTCCACCTGGATTTCTTGCTCTAGTGTCTCTGTGCGTGCCCTCAACTCCCTCTTGTGCCCTACCATTAATACAAGTGCTCTGCCTTTGATCACCGCCCCAATTTCTCCCCATAGGGTCTGTGGTGGCTCTTCCGAGCCAGTGTTCTCTTCGAAGTACCGGTCTGTGTCCTTCATTAATTCTTTTCTTACGTGTGGGAGTTTCAGACACTATGGATTAATCATAAGAGTTGTTCGGCTGGTCACGGGGCCTGTCGTTATCCGGGTAAGGAACAGGGAGTGATCGGAGATACCCCTCGCTAAACATCTAGCCTCTAAAGTTGGGGACATCCTCTAGATGTGTCAACAGGTAGTCAATGCGAGTTTGACTACCATGGGCACCCGAATGATTTGTCTGTGGGTTGAAATATCTCCGTATAGCTATAAGGCTGAAGGCTAAGAGAAAGTCCGCTAATTGTGACCTGTTGTGCGGATCTTGTCGGGGGTGGGGGCATCGCTCTATTTGCCCATTCGCTGTCAGGTTAAAGTCACCTCCCATCACTAAGATCCGGGAGGTCTAGTAAGAATGTACTGAGGTCCGCCAATGACGTTTTTACGTCTCGCTTAGTCAGCGCGCATGCACTGCTCTGAGAAACTTTAGTAGGCGAGTTTTCAAAGTGCTGCTGGCTGGCTGACAAGCTTGCGTTCACGCGAGCGTGCAGACGCAAACCGCACCCCTTGCTCCCTGCCTCCGCCCCTCCCCCTGCCTCCGCCCCTCCCCCCACCTTGGCGCTTACAAGCGTTCGGGATTCTCCCAGTGGGTGCATCTCCGTTAGGCAATATCACGCCCACCTTAAATGTATCTTCCATCGCTGCCTCAACGTGCTTTCTCTTTCCACAAACTCGAGGTTTGTGTTCCTTTATTTTGAGATGCTTTTAGTATTACTGTTTTGTGACTTAAGGAACATTAAGGAAATGTTACAGTGAAACTGGACAACGTTCACAGTGTTTATTTCTGATCGCAGTGGCTGCTTCATGTCCGTTGCACCATTCAGGGAGTCCTTTCGTTGGCGCTTTCATAAAGACATGATGAGGAAGCTGGAAACTTTTGGCACATTCTCTTTAAAAGCAAAGCATGTTGGCGACTGCTTAGTCGATTAGACCTATGTTGCGCTTTAGATCTCAAAGCGCTATGGTGGGTGCAGTAGTTATAACTCATGAAATATGGGGTGCAACTCACAAGGAGGGGGCAGGTTTGAGTGCACATTGGTTGAAATCGAACTCTTAAGATGATGGGCTGTGTGTATCCATTATCAGCACTCAGTTTTCGCTAAGTAATCTGTTTTGTTTTTGTTGTTGTGTCAATGCTTTGCTGCGCCCGTTTGACTTACAACGTGCTTTCTCTTTCTCCAAACTCGATGTTTGTGTTTCTTTATTTTGAGATGCTTTTAGTATTACTGTCACACACAACCACACACACAACCATACACACACACAATCACACACACACCACCACACGCAACCACACACACACAACCACATACACACACACACCACATACACACACACAACCACACACAACCACAAGCAACCACAACCACACACACAACCACACACACAACCACACACATACAACCACACACACAACCGCACACAACACACACACACACAACCACACATGACGTACACACAACCACACACAACAACCACACACACAACCACACACACAACTACACACACAACCACACACACACTACCCCACACACACACTACCCCACACACACACACTACCCCACACACACTACCCCACACACACAACCACGAGCTCACAGAAGCACACACATACAAAACCACACACACAACCACACACACAACCACACACAACCACACACACACACAACCACACACAACCACACACACACACAACCACACACACACACACACACACACACACAACCACACACACTCAACCACACCCACACACCCACCCACCCACACACACACACACACCACACAACCACACACACACACACACACACACACAACCACAACCAACCGCACCCACAACCACACACACACACAACTACAACCACACGCACAAAGGGAGGAGACAACTGCAGCAGGACCTTCAGCTCGATCAGGACAGCAGAACCACCGGAAAAGGAACCCCTCGGCACGACCTGGGCAGCAAGAAGTTGTCACTGGAGACATCGTGATCCTATGAACAATAGTGTCATCAATGATCTAATCCAAACTGTAAACTGTTGATGTTTATGAGATTTATAGAGCGCACAAATACCCGTGGGTGTCTCGGCGCTAAGGACGGCAGCATGAAACCTATACCAGAAGGCTTATTGTGCGAATAGCCACGTTTTCGTCATTCTTCTGAAAGTGAGTAATGACTGGGAGGTTCTGATATGTAGTGGAAGCGAGTTCCAAAGTTTGGCAGCTGCGACAATGAAGCGTTTGTCGCCCCAGGTGGCTGTTTTGGTGCGAGGCACTATAAACAGAGATGCTGTAGATGAGCGAAGCGCCCGGGATGGAGTATAGGCTGCCAGGTCATTGATCAGAAATTGGGGTCCTATGTTGCGCGATGTTTTGTACGCAATACATAAGGCCTTAACCATAATAAGGTTCTTCACAGGGAGCCAGTGGTATTTTTGGATAACCTGAGATATTGGTTTATATTTAGGAGTTCCTGAGAGCATCCTGGCGGCTGCATTCTGGATAGTTTGTAACTTGCGAATGACCTTCTTTTGGGCATTCAAAAGAAGCCCGTTGCAGTAGTCAGTGGTTGACATAATAAGAGTACTGACAAGAGTTTTTCCTGAAGTCAAGGGGAGAAATGGAAGAATTTTCTTTATCATGCGCAGTTTGTAGAAAGCAGCTGAAACCACTGAATTGGCATGAAAGAGAAAAGTTAGTTTATCATCAAATATGACTCAATTCCTAACCTTGGTAACTGGGGGGGGTGGAGAGCCCAAAGACAGTGGCCACCAGGTGGAGGACCACGCAGGGGCTAGCTTGCCGAAGATCATGACTTCTGTCTTTTCAGAATTTAATTTGAGGCAATTAGTGGTCATCCAGTCACTGATGGCCAGTAGGCCTCCTTGGAATTTTTCAGCTACTTCTTTTCCGTCATTATGTATGGCCAACACCAAATGAGTATCGTCTGCATATGATGTGAGACCCAGCCCATGTCTTCTAATGATTCTAGCCATGTCTGCCACATACACATAAAAAAGGGTAGGGCTCAGGGACGAGCCCTGCGGAACACCGCAGGGAAGACTTAGTTGAGAGGACTGGAAGGTGCCAAAATTGACCGTCTGGGTACGGTTAGCAAGAAAAGAGGCAAGCAGGTCCTGGGCTTTATCCCCGAGGCCTAATTCTGCGACACGGTCGATTAGTATGGCATGATCGACCTTGTCAAAGGCTGCTGAGAGATCAGCAGTACAAGAACTGCTGTGCCTCCCTGATCCAAAATAACTCTAATGTCCTCAGTTGCCTTAATGACTGCGGTCTCTGTTCCGTGACCTTTACGGAATCCAAACTGAGTGGTATCAAGTAGTTGGTGATCTTCAATGTATTTTGAAAGTTGGATATCCATTACTTTTTCAATAATTTTTGCCGGGAAGGACAGGCTGGCTATTGGTCTATAGTTCTTGGTTTCACTAGAGTCGAGGTTGGCTTTTTTTAATAGGGGTTTTATTATAGTTTTTTTCCATATCGTGGGGTATATGCCTGAAGTGAACATGGTGTTATAGATAGTAGACAGGACTGGGGCAACTTGACCTAATACAGGCATGAGTACCGCCAGTGGACAAGGATCATTGGCAGAGCCTGATTTGATTGCTGACATTATACTAGCAATCTGATCAGTGGTGGTGTTTTCAAATTCCATTAGGGAGTATTCGAGGGGGTCCTTTTTTGTTGATTGAGCCTTGGTATTTGATGCCGATGCAAATTTAATGTAGATGTTGTTCACTTTGTCGACAAAAAAAATTGCTAAGGAGTCACAAAGTGGCTGAGTGGGGATAACATTATTAGCAGCTATTTGCCCAGATAGTTTTGCAACTACTTGGAATAGGTGTTTATTCGAGTCTTGTGCAGCTTCAATCTGCGTGGTGCAGTATCTACTTTTTTCCTGAATAATCAGCCGTTTGTATTTGGTGAGTCCAGTTTTATAGACTAGTTTGTCTTGCTGGTTGTAGGATCTGCGCCATTTTCTTTCGTAGTTCCTACATAATTTTTTTTCTTCTCTAAGGACTTCCGAAAACCATGGGGCTGATGGGGCATTCCGATTTTTCGAGATATTCTTGATAGGCACCAGCCGGTCAAAAGCATCGTTAAGCCATTTAGTGTAAGTTGCTGACGCTGTGTTGGGGTCAGAGGAGACTATAGGTTGAGTAGAGGATAAATGGGTTTTTAGGAGCTGTGGGACTAAATCCCTCCAGGCGCTCCGTGGGCCCAAATTAATAGATAAGGTTTTAGGTAAGTGCTTAGCACTAATCTGAATTTCAAAGAAAATTGCGTGGTGATCAGACCAAGCTAGTGGGAGAATATTCTGTACGCAGATGGCCTGAGAGTTAGAGAAAAGGCCATCCAAGATGTGACCGGCTTGATGCGTGGCTATTTGGACTTGCTGGAATAGACCTATTGCTTCCATGTCATTAAGTAAGTTTTTAGTATGGCTATCAAGATTATTCTCCAGATGAAAGTTGAAATCACCTAGGACTGTGAAGGTGGATTCGGCTGCAGAAGGTTCTAGCAGCGTATTTAGTGTAGAGAGAAATTCTGTTCTAGGTCCTGGTGGGCGATAAAGTAAAATACCCTTGAAGGTTTGTGATGCGGATAGCTGAATGGAAAAGTATAGAGCCTCACAGGTAGGAAAGGGGATAGATGTGACTTTTGCTGAGAGTTTGTTGTGGAAGATCATGGCTAGTCCACCGCCTTTTTTATTTACTCTATCCTGCCTTAAGGCAGTGTAGCACTCTGGAGTGGCCTCTACAAGTTCCGGTCCTGAAGAAGGGTCTGTCCAGGTTTCCGTAATAAAAAGAATATCAAGTTTATGGTCAGTTATAAGCCTGCTATATCATATTTTTGTTTAACAAGGGAACGCGCATTAATGAGCGCGGCGCTAATATTTCTATTAGATGGAGTAGTGTAGCATGTTGCACTAGTTTGTTGATTGAGATGTAGGGTGGGGGTTTAGTTGCAAAATGGGCAGGCCTTCGGTGGCCTGTACGTGCTATCTAGGCCCATGCGGATACAGCCCTTGATAGATGGGGGGCGTAAATTATATAGATCCAGGGAGGAATACCTAAAGATCGTGTGTTCAGCGTATTCAGGACCAGGGGGAATGGCACGATCCAGGCGCAGACGGGCTTGCCTTTGGGGCGCCGCCGGCGCACCCGCTGCACGCATCCGCTACGCGTGCACATTAAAGAGGCTTTTAATGGTGCTGGGCGCCTGAAGAGCTAGAGCGCTCACCAGCAGGAAGTGATGCAGGAAGTGATGCAGAAATCAGCTCCCAGAGGCCCTCCGCGCAACGGCACTTGCCGCGTCGGACCGGGGCCCGGGAGAGACAGGTAAAGTGTCCTATGTAGTGCAAATAGTGCAAAAACACAATCCAACACGTTATCACATAAAAAGATTAAAACCTGAAGTAGCAGCAATATGAGGTTAAAAATTCGGTAGCTAGAGAGCGAGTGTTAGCGCAGAGCAGCTTGCAGCGTCTCAGGGTCAGTGACTGCTGCGTCTGTGACAAATAACATCCCTATATATTGCAGTACCACAAAAACAACAACGAGCATTGGCATAGCCAATAGGTCTCGCCTTTGGGACCTTATAAGTGTTTTGCCATGCAACAGTTGTTGTTGTTGCACGAAGGATATTGTGCTGCATAACTAAATACTTATAAGGTCCCAAAAACGAGACCTATTGGCTATGCCAATGCTTGTTTTGGTAGCGGGGGGGTATGTATAACAATAGTATATTGACTGGTTTTCCTTCCCATGTTCCGGCGGATGAGTATGCCTGTTCCTCTGGAACCGGAGGTGAATCCTGCATGGGCTGCCATCCTGTATACCCATCTATCTAGTGCTTTGCAGGAGTTGCCAATCAAGTAGGTCCCCTGTTGTAGGACGAACTCAGGGGCCTGTCGTTTCAAGTGCTGATGTACAGTACCTCTTTTTAATTTATCTCCATGCCCATTAACATTCCAGGTGAGGAGTCAGAGCGGCCTCCCAGTCGTATTAGTTGCCATGTTTCCTATAGGTGGCGGGATCATCTATGCACTGAGCTATGCGTGTACTATCTATTCTACATCTAGTCCGGGACAATCACTTATTCATGTCTTTCCACTTGTGTCTGTGGGATCCCCACCCTCACTGTCGCAGTGACTGAGTTGCCTTGTAACTCGCCCCCCCCCACCCCCCAACTTGCCCCTACCCAGCCCCCCTCCCTGCATGGCAGAAATTTAACCTCCCGTCTCCCCCTCTTTGCAGAGCACCTATCACCCACCCCTAGAATGTTGTGGTGCGTGACCCAACCCCACAGCCAGTTTTCCATCTTTACCAGAGCTTTCTGTAGTTACTGTTGACTGGCGGGACCATGTCCCATTCTGACCATGTGTTTCACTCTTCGTGGTATCGGGAATATTGATCAGTTTCATTTGCTATTTGTTCCATATTTCATAGTGTGTTAGAGTCCTGCTTTGCTTTGGTTCGAGGGAGAGCCCCTTGGGGCGTTTTGCATCTGTACTTTAAGCGAGTAGGTACTGCATCGCTGTTATTTGTTGTTACCTTCTTCCAGAGTGTTGGCGTCTACTGTACTCGCTGCATCTTGTTCTAGCCGGGTCCGGTTTGATCTTGTAAGGTTTTGATTCTGAACTGTGCGCCACCCTTCGAGGTAGTCCTGTTTTCTCTGGGCTGTTAAAGAACCACACCTTCCCTTCTGATTCAACTTTCAATTTGGCGGGGAAAAGCATGCCATATTTCAATCAATCAATCAATCAAAGACATTTATAGAGCGCACTACCTACCCGTAGGGTCTCGAGGCGCTTGGGGGGGGGGGGGGGGGGGGTGCTGCTACTGCTCGAACAGCCAGGTCTTGAGCTTCTTCCTGAAGGAGAGGTGGTCTTGGGTCAGGCGCAGGTTGGCCGGGAGGGAGTTCCAGGTCTTGGCGGCCAGGTAGGAGAAGGACCTTCCTCCTGTAGTGGCTCTGCGGATGCGTGGGATGGCGGCGAGGGCGTGGCTGGCGGATCGGAGGTGGCGTTTGGGGGCGTAGAAGTTGATTCGGTTGTTGAGGTAGCTCGGGCCTTGGTCGTGGAGAGCTTTGTGTGCGTGGGTAAGGAGGCGGAAGGTGATTCTCTTGTTGACCGGGAGCCAGTGCAAGTCTCTTAGGTGTCCGGAGATGTGGCTGTGTCGTGGGATGTCGAGGATGAGTCTGGCCGAGGCGTTCTGGATGCGCTGGAGTCTCTTCTGGGTCTTGGCGGTGGTTCCGGCATAGAGTGCGTTGCCGTAGTCCATTCGGCTGGTGACGAGGGCCTGGGTGACGGTCTTCCTGGTCTCTGTGGGGATCCACCAGAAGATCTTCCGAAGCATGCGCAGGATGTTGAAGCACGACGAGGAGACGGCGTTGACTTGCCTGGTCATGGAGAGGGAGGAGTCCAAGATGAAACCCAGGTTGCGTGCGTGGTCCGTCGGTTTGGGTGCGGTGCCCAGGGCGGGGGGCCACCAGGAGTCGTCCCAGGCGGAGGGCGAGGAGCCCAGGATGAGGACCTCCGTCTTATCTGTGTTCAGCTTCAGGCGGCTCGTCGTCATCCACTCGGCTACCTCTCTCATCCCTTCGTGCAGGTTGGCTCTGGCGGCGGCGGGGTCGTTGGTCAGGGAGAGGATCAGCTGGGTGTCGTCGGCGTAGGAGATTATGTTGAGGTTGTGTTGGCGTGCGATGGCCGCGAGGGGGCTCTTGTAGACGTTGAAGAGAGTCGGGCTCAGTGAGGATCCTTGAGGGACGCCGCAGATGACTTTGGTGGCCTCTGACTTGTACGGTGGTAGTCGGACTCTTTGTGTTCTTCCGTCGAGAAAGGAGACGATCCATTCCAGCGCCTTCTCCTGGATTCCGACGTTGCTGAGGCGCTGCACTAGGGTGCGGTGGCAGACCGTGTCGAAAGCCGCGGAGAGGTCTAGGAGGATGAGGGCCGCTGTTTCCCCGTTGTCCATCAGGGTTCGGATGTCGTCAGTGGCGGCGATGAGGGCGGTCTCGGTGCTGTGGTTGGCCCGGAATCCGGACTGCGATGGGTCGAGGGATCCATTCGTCTCGAGGAAGGTGGCCAGCTGTTTGTTGACGGTCTTCTCGATGACTTTGGCTGGAAACGGGAGTAGAGAGATGGGGCGGTAATTCTTGAGTTCGGTGGGGTCTGCTGAAGGTTTCTTCAGTAGAGCGCTGAGTTCGGCGTGCTTCCAGCTCTCGGGGAAGGTGGCGGTGTCGAATGAGGTGTTGATGATGTCCCGCAGGTGGGGTGCGATGACCGCGTCGGCTTTGTTGAAGACGTGGTGAGGGCAGGGGTCGGTCGGAGATCCGGAGTGGATGGAGTTCATCGTGTGGACGGTTTCTTCGGTGTTGACCGGGGTCCAGGCGCGGAGGGTGGTGGTGGGTGGCGATGCTGCGGTCGTGGCGTGCGTCGGTTGAGTGCTGAAGCTGTAGTGTATGTCCGCGATCTTGTTGTGGAAGTAGGAGGCGAGGGAGTTGCAGAGGTCTTGCGAAGGGGTGATGTCGTTGTTTCCGGCGTTGGGGTTGGAGAGCTCTTTCACGATGTTGAAGAGTTCCTTGCAGTTGTGTGCGTTGTTGTCCAGTCGGTTTTTGAAAGCCGTTTTCTTGGCGATGCGGATCAGTTGGTGGTGTTTCCGGGTGGCGAGCTTGAGGGTGGTCCTGGTGTCCGGAGTGGGTTCCCTTCTCCAGGCTTTCTCGAGGGCTCGGCAGTTCTTCTTGGAGCTCTTGAGTTCGTCGGTGAACCATGGGGCTCTCTTGCTGCCGGGTCTGCTGGGCGGGGTCCTCAGTGGGGCGAGTTCGTCCGCGCAGTTGCTGATCCACTTCGTGAGGTTGTCGGCGGCCTGGCTGGGGTTCGCTGAGCTGGCCGGAGGGTGCTGGCTCAGGGAGGCGGCGAGCTGGTCGGCTGTGATCTTGTTCCAGCTTCTTCGGGCAACCTGTTGCTGGTGGTGGTGGGTCGTCGTTCTTCTGAAGGTGAAGTGGATGCATCTGTGATCTGTCCAGTGGAGTTCTGTGGCGTGGCTGAAGGCGATGTCTTTGCTGGATGAGAAGATGGCGTCGAGTGTGTGTCCGGCGAGGTGGGTGGGGGTGGACACCAGCTGCTTGAGTCCAAGGTTGGCGAGGTTGTCGAGCAGGGTGCTGGTGTTGCAGTCGTTGTTGTTCTCCAGGTGGAAGTTGAAGTCCCCCAGGAGGATGTAGTCAGCGGAGGGGAGGGCGTGCGGGCTGACGAAGTCGGCGATGTCCTCGCTGAATTGAGTGCGTGGTCCCGGAGGTCGGTAGATCAGGGTGCCTCTGAGGGTGGTCTTCGGGTCGGTGTGGATCTGGAAGTGCAGGTGTTCGGCGGAGGGTGGGGTGTTGTCGGTGCTGGTCGTGATGCGGATGGTGTTCTTGTGGATGATGGCGATGCCTCCTCCCACCTGGTTGGCGTTGCGGTCCTTCCGGGTGATCTTGTATCCTTCTGGGATGGCGATGGCAATGTCGGGCGCTGAGGAGGCGTTCATCCAGGTCTCCGTGATGAAGGCAACGTCAGGGGCTGTGGTGTCGAGGAGGTTCCAGAGTTCGATGGCGTGTCTGTGGACGGAGCGGGTGTTGAGCAGGATGCACTTGAGGTGGTTGCTGCTGGTGTTCGGCTTGGCAGGTGCTGGTGCCGGGCAGGTCCGGATGCAGGTGAACTTGCAGGCGTGGCAGCTGAAGGGTCCGTAGGTGTGTTTCGGAGTGGCTCGGTAGCATCCCTGGGTCCCGCCGGTGTTGAGTGCGATGAGTGTTGCGGCGTCGTAGGACTGTCGGGTCGTCTTCCGTCGGTGGGGTCCAGGGGTCCTGGCACTGGGCGCGGACGGGCGTAGACGGGCTTGCCTTTGGCGCGCCTTCGGCGCACAATCGGCGCACCCGCTGCGCGTGACCGCTGCGCGTGACCGCTGCGCGTTCGCACGGTCGCCATATAAGGCGAAGTGCGCGGGTGGGCGGAGCAGCTGGGAGGCGGGAGCGGGGAGGGTACAGAAGAGAAAAAGGGGCGGGTAATCGGCGGTGGCGGGAAGCGGGGAGGGAGAGCGGAGGGCGGCGAGGTAGGCGGGCAAACAGGAAGGAAAACGTTAACACGGGCACAAAGTACAGTAAACAGGCACAAATGGAAGAAAAACAAGACCAAAACTAACAGAAGTTCAGGCAGCCGGCAGGCGAGCACGGACCACGCCGCTCGGAGGAGGGGGCGTGGTCAGCGGCAGCGAGGCAGGCAGCGAGGCAGTGGGTAAGGCAATGGGGCACACGCAGCAGCTGGTGGCCGTGCGGCGCGGGGGTGTCCCGGGGATGTCCTTCTTACGCAGGGCCTGTTTAACTGCGAGGAAGCTGCGCCATTGTCTTTGGACTTTAAGTGTAAAATCAGGGAAGAATGTTACCTTACTGTTCTCGAGGGCAACCGGAGGGTCTGTGCACGCCGTTTGCAATATTACGTCTCTAGCCCGGTAGTTGAATACTCGTGCCAATATGGGCCTAGGGGGTGGTCCGGGTTTTGGTCTCCCCCCTGCACCCTGTGCGCCCTTTCAGTCGAGAAGTAATTAGACAGACCTTTAGGTTGTAGGTGTTTCACCACAAGCTCTTCTAGGAGCAAGTCCCTCGCCTGACCTTCCGCTTGCTCTGGCACGCCTAAGATTCGGACATTATTGCGCTGCGCCCTGTCTTCATAATCATCCAGCTGGCTTTACATCCTGTTGTTGCAGACGTGGAGGTCCTTCATTTGTTTTTTGAAGAGTGACATGTCCTTGGTTAGTGAGTTGGTTGTAGTCTCTACCTCCTTGATTCTAGCATTCATGTTGCAGATGTCTGCCCTGATCAGAGAAACTTCCGTGGAGACAGCGTCGATTCTGGGTTCCAGTGAGGTGCGTACAGTAGTGATGGCTGTCATTATGTCTTGTAAGGTCAGGTCAGATTGCTCTTCAGTTGTTTGTACCGTTGTGTGTATCCTCGGTACCCTTCTCCTGGGCGCCCGACCCTTTTTGCCTTGTGTATTTATTTAGCTTTGCTTGCAGGGTTGCTCTGCCACTTTTCCCACCTGCCATTGCTGTTTTCAGTGGGTACAGGTTGTTCCAGGTGTTTAGCCTCGGCTGGCTACTGTCCGCCGCCTGCCCGGGCCAAGTTTTGGAGGGCTTGATCTTTAACCCCTTGCACCACCGGCTCGTTCTCGCATGGTTCGTTATTGTGCCCTCCCTTCTTGCCGCTGTGATGTTGGGGTTTCTGCCGGGTCCTTAATCTGGGTGTATCAGGTGTGTACCAACAGTATTTCCTTCCCGCCTCTGGCTGCTGGGTCTCTGTACTCCCTTATGGGCGGAGGCAGTTCACTCTCATCCCTGGCTTATTCAGCTCCTTCCAGGCCCCTAGGGGCTTACGCAATGCCTCTGAATACCTTCTGAGCAAGACTCTCTTCTCCCAGTGTAGTTGGTGTGGTCGCCGTCGTCACTTTGGCAACGTGCAGTTTTGCGGACGGGCAACGCCCTTGCAGGGTATGCGGTGTCTTCCCGCACTCTCACTGTTCCTCCGCCGCTTGATGGGGCCACGGGTGCCCGGTGTCGCTATGTGGCCTCTTGCCGGGGGCCACGTTGCCTGTTCACGACCACGGACATTGGGTGCGATAGTTGACGCCTCCGCCACTCTCCTTACTCCGTCTTCTTTGCTACCATTTCTCTAGACGGCTTCGGGTCTCAAGGGCGCTCCTCCTCTGCGTCATACGCTTCGCTGCTAGACCTTCCCACCGGTGGCTCAGGACGGATCTTGGCTCCTGATCGCTCGATCCTTCCTGCGTTGGACTCGGGCTCTGTCCGGAAATTACTGACTACATTAAAGGTGATTTTTTTTGCTCTTTATACCGGATCGATGCACGGATTTTGGGCCTGCCACGTGGGCTATGTCCGGCCCGCACTAGTGTGCGGCCATCTTCCTCGGCAGTTGGCCGCTTTTAACTTTTTTGCCAGGGCTTATATTGGTTTCCAGTACATCCCAGATCCCCAGCTATTTTTGGGCCCAGATACACAGTGATTAATTTATCTCCAAGGTCGATTTAAATTAAATTTAAAACATTCCATCTAGGGACAGTTTCCTTCCACGGGCAATACTTTAACCCTATCCATTGTGGATAGGATATTAACTCTATTCGAGATAAAAACCTCCATATTTAAAAGTGTTTATGTGGTGAAACATTTAACGTTAATAGTAGGAGTGTGAGTACACCGAGATGGGGCCCTTTCATTTTCATGTCTCCCACTCAGATTATATTGTGGTAATATTTCGGGGGCAACATTAAATGTTTTTATGACTCGTACTTCTAAGTAAAGCACCACTGAAGAACAAGATTATTTAATGAAATAATCCAAAGATGCAACGACTTCTTTGGGTGGGACTATGATACATTTGATATGCTTGTTCTCCCTCAGTAATTGCCCAGATAAGCTACACAGACCACAGAAAAAAAGACTAACCACAGGAATTACTCTGGGTTAAGAAGAATCGTCTCAAGCAGTTCTTCACAATGTTTTTTATCGCATTCTTCCTGTCTAAATGAAAGGGCACTGCCCGGGCATAAATCGTGAGTTCCCTGTAACAAGACTCCCACCTTGGACCTTACCAATAAGGCCCAGAAAGCCAGAAACATGTGTGGTTGCTCGCATACAGAATAGCATGGTCCAGCTTTTAGGGCTCAACTCCTCTTATGGGGGAAGTTTGATAATCTCAATGGGGTAACCCAGTAACGTGCGGAACCTGGGGATGAGTCTGTTATGCGAACAGTGGTTCTGCCACATTAATACATTTAATTTTGTGTCCTCCCTCCCTCGAAAATAGGACGATCAACAATAATATACAAACGCACAACACTGATATTTGAAACAAAGAGAATCAACTTGAAAAGGTGTTAGTGTATTTGAAACAAATCATATATTTTCAGATAATGACAAAAATGGACGCATATCAAAATCTACACAACAAACATAAGTGCTTATCCAAAATAGTGACATATAAAAGGGGATAGACAGTGACTGTACATATATCAACAGTACCAACAAAAAAAAAACAAATACATGTGACATCAATTCTTTTTAGGTAGCGTTATACAAAGAATATCACAAGCTCTAGCCAGACCTCTTTTATTGTATGGGTCTGGTTGGGCACTAACGCTTAATAAACATCGACGTTTCGACCCCTAGAACCGTGTGTGTATCAATGACATCAGTGTAGGGTCTTCATCAGGATAATGGGACAGTTGTGTAAGCCTTCTATTGAGACTAAAGGGCCTCTACTCTGTTAGTAGCTTATAACCTGCACAGTCAATCGCAGGATTGTGTATCATCCGGAGCCTGTCAGGCTAACCATGACATCAAAAATGTGTTGGAGGTGAAGAAATCTTCCTCCTGGAGTGCCTCGTATCTCTGCAGTCTGGTCGATATTCAGTAAAATTGAAATATCAGGAACAAGCCTGCTCCTAACCAATCTCGGGCGATGCGCACTCGGAGAAGGTGTCTATGGCCTATGCAGCTCTACTCTTCAAATATCAATTAGACACTTTTCAAATGGGAAAAGCGGTCTGCTGGCGTGTGGTTTCAGTGTTGGTTGCGTGACCCAATGACTAATCGTAGCATATTGTCACTGTGCCGATGTGGGCAGCCCATAGCCCTCCTGTAGTTGCCGAAATGACATAATGCCCAAGTGGTTTTAAAAGTCGCCTACTATTTTACAATTCGCGTGTTGCCATGGCATGTATGCCGAGCCGTGTAGGGCTGGTGGGAAATCCGGTTTACCCAAGATGGGTGTCAGTGGGGAGAGTTTTGTGGATAGTTTCCTCGGAGATGCCACTGCATCCCAAACGCTGATCGTGGCATGGAGTACCGGGTAAATATAAACTGTCTGCAGCCGGTATGCTTTGGGAAGCCATGGGATCTTCCATATGTGGATGCCCGTGATGGCCTGATCAATGAAGCACCAATGTTTCTTTGTTTTGGGTCTACTCCACTCAACCATATACGTTAGTTGAGCTGCCTAATAGTAGTGTTTAAGATTCGGGAGGCTGAGACCTCCACAGGAAGGTGGTAGGTATGGCAGTGACTTGGCTATGCGTGCTCTTTTCGTGGCCCTCACGTACTGACGCAACAGATGTTGCAATTTAGAAAGCACCTGGACTAGGGGGTAAGGAGCAGGGTCTGCATCACATAAAAGATCTTGGGTAAGAGTGTCATTTTGACTGTCGCCAGTCTTCCGTGCCAAGACAGTGTATAGTCTTTCCATTTTCCCAACTCAGCACGTGTGTCTGCTAACAGGCGGCCATAGTTGCTCTCCGCCGTTTGTTGCACTGTAGGGTGTAAGTGCAGGCCCAGGTAAATGACCCCATTTGAGGCCCAAGGGTATGGAAAGAGATTCCCCAACTCCTCTGCTTCCGGGGCTGGGATTGTAAGGTTCAGAAGCTGTGATTTCTGCGCATTGATTGTAAAGCCGGATACTGTTCCAAACGCCTCCACCTCCTGCGCAATGTTTGAAAGAGACGGGTGGGGATCTGTCAAAAGCGCAAAGACGTCGTCCGCATAGAGTGCCAACTTGTCCCTGCCAAGCTTCCTCATTCCCACTATCTCCGCATTAGTTCTCACATGTTCCGCAAATGGCTCCATATATTGTGCAAATAGGAGCGGGGACAACGGACAACCCTGTCTAGTTCCCCATTCAATACAAAAGGTTTGCGATGTTGTCCCGTTAACCCGCACCATTGCCCGTGGTGCCGCATATCCTGCTAAAACCCATTTGATAAATCTGGGCCACAGACCCATGAACTTTAAGACTGGTTTCAGATAAGGCCAATGCACCCTATCAAACGCCTTCTCGGCGTCCATAGAGAATAGTAGCGCTGGCATCTTAGTTCGCTGTGCCTTATCCAATAGGTGACAGATTCTTTTGGTATTGTCGTTACAATTTCGTTCTGGAATAAATCCTGCCTGGTCTGGATCGATAAGGCCATGCATCAGTGGTGCCTGGCGCGCTGCTAGGATCGAGGTAAAGATCTTTGCATCAACATTGAGTAGTGAGATAGGTCTATATGATGTGCACTGTGTTGGGTCTTTCCCCAGTTTGGGTATGACTGCAATAGTAGCAAGTCGCATGGTGTCTGTCAGAGTGCCCGCCTCGCTGAAAGAATAATACTGGCACGTGAGAACAGGGACTAGCAGATTGTAAAGTTCTGGAGGGTAGCCATCGTGCCCTGGCGCCATCCCAGTCGGTAGTCGGTATATTGCCGTGAGTACCTCGGTGAGGTGTATGTCTTTCTCCAGCAGGAGGGCATGCTGACAATCTAATGGCTGCGTGGTTCAGATATGAGTCGGTCAGCGATCGAGTGTTCTTCCGCCGCATATAATTCCTTAAAGAAACTGCGGAACTCTTGAGCTATCAACTCGTCTCATTCCAGACTCTCCCCCTGCGCATTCACAATTACATACACCCTCTGATTGCTAGACCTGAGCGCGGAGTCGCTGAGCAGGAGACGTCCCGCCTTGTTCCCTCCCATGTTATTCTTTTGCTTCAGCCGCAGCAGAGCACATTCGGCTTTATCCATGTCCATGTCCAGAGCTTTAAGTTCTTTCCGTGTTCAGTCTGCGTCGCGCTTGGTGTGACCCGGTCCTTTTATACACTCCTTCCAGCTCCTTGACCTTCCCCTCAAGCATACATCGCTTTTCCCTACGTTCCCTATTAAACCGAGCTGTGATGCTAATAATGTGTCCCCGCAGTACCGCCTTAAGTGTGTCCCACAGGCGTGCGATCGGGGTTTCGGGTGTGTCGTTTACTTCTAAGAATGCCTTCAGCTCCTCCTGTAGCTCAGTAAGGAAGTTTCTGAACGTAAGCATTTTAGAGTTCAGGCACCAGGTGCGTTGCTTGGAATACGACATGAGAAGATGTATGTCTATGTATACTGGGGCGTGGTCTGACAGTGCGGCAATCCCTATGTCCACGTCCTTAACAAACGGTTCGAGGGAGCATGTAATAAGAAATAGGTAGAGTCTAGCGTGCGTGCAAGGCACTGCTGAGTAGTGGGAGTAGGACCTCTTTGTAGTGTGGTGTTTACGCCAAACATCCAAAAGATTATATGTAGCCATCTGGCGCAAACCTTGTGGTGATAAGCGCCTGAGTTGCTCACCCTTTGTGCTGAGCGATATAGCGCTGCATCCTTCAAAAGGTTAAACATCCCCTCTCCCCCCACGATGACGACATGTGCGGCTACAGTTTCCATCACTCGCCCTACCTACCGCATCCAATATAAACGTCTCTTGATGGTCATTAGGAGCATATATAGAAGTGACCGTCAAGCAGTGAGCCCCATATGCGTAGGGACAGGAGACGCCCCGGAACGTCCGCCTGCGTACTGATAACTTTGCCTTTGAAGTGCGTGGCGAGAAGAATGGCCACCCCCGCCTTTTTCCCTTCTCCCGCTGAGAAAAATTGGCGAGCAAGAGCGCAGATGCCTCCAGTCCGTAGGGCGCAAGTGTGTCTCTTGCAACAGCCAGATGTCGCATCTGTAGTCCTTGAGTAGGGACAACACAGCTAATCTTTTCTCTGGTGCATTTAGTCCCCTGACATTAAAGCTAACTATTCTAATCATGTCTCGCCAAGCGTGGTAAGATAAGGGAAAGACAGTGCCCTCTGAAGCTCCCACTCCAAGTGCTGCCCATACGGAGCCCCCCGGAAGAAACAATTTGGGACAACAAAAAAGAATAGAATAGGAACAAAGAGAACAGCAAAACCTAAATTGTAGATTATACTTATCAATAACGGCATATCGATCGATTCCCCCACTGAATCGTCCACAGCACGAAGCCACAGGGGTCGTGGATCGACCGGTGTAACTCAGGATACTGCAAAGTCCCAGTCCCAGTCCCAGAATTCTGCCCAGTCAACCGTGTGGCGTTTCACAATGACAGTGGCGTCCTCAGGTCAACGCTCCCATTCAAGGAGAACTGTGCGTCACCTGTTCATCTACAAAATAATTCCCATTATTCCTTAGTCTCGGTTTACTTCCTCTGGTGTCTCCTGGTTCTGTAGTCATCTCAACAGCGCTTCTCTCACTGACCGGCTCGCCGAGTCCGTTGGCTTGCTCAGCTTTCTCCCCCTTGACCGGAGGGATTGCAAATTCCGGCGTCTGGGTGATTTAGCTCCTGCTTTGTCCCCCTCTGGGGCATCACCTTTGTGGAAAGTGTCCTCCTCTATTAAACCTTTTGCATCGTCCAGGCTGTGCACAGAGCGGGTTTCATTGGCCCTGACGAAGGTGAGACGAAAAGGATGGCCCCATATGTATCAGATTCGCTTTTTCTGTAAGAGTTCAGTGAGGGGTTTTAGTTGGCGTCGTCTCTGTAGTGTGAGCGGGGAGAGATCTTGTTACAACCCCACTTTGAGGCCCTCGAACTCTATGGTGGCACGATCCCTGGCTGCCTTCATTATGGTTTCTTTTTGAGTGTAGTAGTGCAGGCATGTGAGGATGTCTTGCGCCATCCCCAGCACGGTAGCAGGTCGGCCAGCCCTGTGGGTGCGATCCAGGATAATATCATGCGGTGCCAGGGCGGGTGCCACGTGGTGGAAGAGTGCAGACAAATTCCTCCAGTCCCGTGACCCTTGCGTGCAACGGAACTCCTTTTATGCGGATGTTACCTCTCCTGGAATTATTTTCAAGGTCTTCCATCTGGTATTGGAGTTCTGAGTTTTGCTCCTGGAGGTCTATGATCCCTCTTCGGTGGACGTCCAGCTCCTCCTCTCTAGCGTCCCCCATACGCTCCAGTGAATCCAGTCTCTGGCCAATGTCCTCCACTTCTTTCTTGATCTCTTTAAACTCGGTTGCTATTTCCTGCTTGAGAGCCGCGAAGTCTGATCTCAGCGCACCGAAGAGGGTTTCTAGAGAGGTTCTAGTCACCAGAGCCTCCGCCTCCTCCTGGCTTCCTAGCTGCATCTCTAGGCTAGTGTGTCTCCCTGGTGGTTTCTTGGGGGTAGGCTTAGCAGGCATGTCTTTAATGTTGCAGTCCTTCTTGGTGGATTGCTTTGCTGTCGCCATTTCCTTTCCCAGGCACAAAGTCAGCACATGATATTTGCTCTGGCTTGCAGGCCGCCATGTGGACCCATTCACGTCCACTGCAATAATAGGGTGTCCACTGTCCCCTCTCTCTGGAAACAGCCAGCAAGGGTCACCCTAAAAATGCACCAGTCGGTGGGTTCTCCATCTCTCACTGGGCACAGTGCTAGCTTTCTCTCTCTGCAATTTTCCTTCTCTCCCCCACCAGCGCGGTGCACTCTCGACAATTGTGAGGCAAAGAAAGGGGCGAAGGGGAGAGGGCAGGGCTCTCCAAGGGTGCTGCCACAGGCTGCTGGTGTCACCCACACTTTCGATGGTCCCTGTGTGCCTCAAATAATCACAGGCCCTCCCTCAGTTAGGTCAGAATGGACACCTCTGGTACCTCTCATTGCCCCCAAGGCAGTAGCTCAAGTATGGCTCAGCATGTAGCAGAAGACTATTGCCCTCCAGTGCCTCCAGGTCAGGTTTCACTGTAGTCCTGCATATCCCCTGCTCCTCATGTCCGGGGCGCTCTCTGCAGCTCTCCCACTACGAAGATGGCGGGTCCTCTGCTTCCTGCAATTCGACCCAGTCACCAGCCACCCTCTCGTTTCCCTGTGTCCCATGCAGGACCGGGTGCGAATCAGCCCGATGCTACCCGCACTCCTGCAGCTTATGCAGCCTCACTGCCGTCGCAGATTGCTGGAGTGCGCCGACGGGCGTCACTGCTAACGCGGCCTCCAAGTCCATCGGGGGACCCGCGCTCACTTCAACGGTTGCAGCCGGCACACTCCGACCGTACGAGTCTCCACCGCTTCCCTGTGCACCTTCAAGGTTCCGCTATCCGTTGGGGACCGCTCAGCCGCCATCTTAGCCACACCCACGTCACATTTAATTTAGAGGCCCTGGGTAAATGGTATGCCACTTTACATGGGACTTACAAGTAAATTAAATATGGCAGTTGTGTATACACCAATGTTGCCACATTTAGGGGAGAAGCACATGAACTTTAGCACTGATCAGCAATGGCAAAGAGCTTGGAGACCTAAGGCCAACAACAGCAGGCTAAAGCAGCGCTCCTATTGGATGCCATGCATAAACTTAGTGAAATCTCACAGATGGTTATCCCTCATTATTATCCAACCTGACCAATTTATGCGGCCACAGCTCTGTTTTAGATCCTGAAAGCCGTAACTAAAGTACAATAAGAAGTTAGTGTTGTTAAATCACAGAATATGTCATGCCACATAGTGTGAGTAACCATTAAACAGTAGAAGGCAGAGAAGAATACAAGTCAGGTACTTTTGCTCACAGTCACGAAGATGAGCTTTGGTTTCTGGGGATTGCCATCTCCTTTGAGAGCTTGTTTTTGTGCTTTCTTATTCTACAGTGACTCCCATTATACCCTTAGATTACCAGGAAGGGTCTTGTGAGAGCCAAATAAATGTGCATTGGGGCGTGGCCAGGCCTTTCAACATGGTGGACTTGGTTTAGACGGGCTCCTCTTAGCCCTCATTAATCCGGTGATTATCCTGCCATCTTATCAGCTCTTGTATGTCATACTTCGTGGGCCGGGATCTACTAGCTGAGCAGAGCCAGGGAACCTGATCGCAAGCTGCCTTGTTTGTCTGGCAGCTTCCCGAACCCTCGGGTGATCTGTGGCCTGGGAGTCCTCGCACTTGCATGGTGGGCATTGCCGAACGGGCCTAGGCTGGTTGCCGTGGGAGTTGCTCCCTGTGCCGCGTCTTGGAGGCGGAGAGGTGGCGCCTCTTTGCCTGCCGCATTGAAACTCGGCAGCTGCCCCAGCATTCTCCTGTCCTGGGGGCATGTTGAGAGAGACGGCGACTGCAGTGGACCGCGCAGGGCCTCCTTCCCTCTTGCGGGGCTGCGGTGTCTCTCTGCCTCGACGGTCACATGAGGACGTGGCACTTCCTGGACCTGCCTTTGTGTGCTGCCTGCCTCGTTGGGATGGGGGTCCCCCACAGCGGGGTGAGTGAGCGGCATAAAAGCTCCACCTGCTGGCGGTGACTGCAGAGCTTTGTGGGGTGAGGCAGGGCCGGTGCGCTAGCGGCCTACTGCGGTGGAGTCAGGCCCCTTGAACTGCTGCGCTGCCGCCATTGGGCGCTTGCAGATGACCTGTGGGGGCGCCTGGTGCTGACTCGGCGGCCGTTGCGGGCCACGGCGTGCTGCCTTCCGTCCTTATTGGTCCTGCCCTATGTGTCGCTCACTTTACTGCTGCCCTTGGGCCCCATGATGCATAGCACCGAGGCAGAGCCTGTCCCTGCCTACCTGGCCCTTTGTGTTGTGGTGGGTCTGTCCTAGCCCGCCGCTGCAGTGTTCTTGGAGGGCCGATGCTGGAGGGATTTGCCGGAGGTACTGCTTGGGGCTTGGTCTGCGAGGTGGGTTCTGGTTCTTGATATCGGCCTGAAGCTACTGAGGCATCATAGCCATGGCCATCTGTAGTCAGTGCATTGGCCCCCTACTGAACTGGGTTATTTATGTAGACACATTGCCTGGTTGGGGCCCTGGCATTGGTGGCTTTCTCACCTTGTACCTCGAGGTCACCCACCTCCCTGGGTCCTGTCGTCGTGCACCCCTTTGGCTCTGCTCTCCTGCTGCTTGTTGGACTGGCACGGCCTGACGTACAGGGCAATACCACATCATGTCTAAGGATAAAAATTCTGGTTCTTCGGCCCGACAGAGTACCTTGGACAAGTTTACGGGCACAACCGTCCCTTGCATCGGGTGATGCACAGACGAAGATGCCTGACAACGCCGCTCTGTTGGCTGCTATCACGAAGTCCCGCGACATGCGCGATGCCAAGATTGGGGCGGTGGGTTCTGATGTGATGCTCCTCAGACAAGACCTCCGCAACGCCGTACAGCGTATCACGGAGACCGAGTCCAGCATATCCACTGCAGTGAAATCGATCACAAGGGTCTCGGCCTTAGAATCCATCGCCAAGGGGTTAGCAACGCAGGCGGAGGACGCGGAGGGATGCACCCGCTGCAATAATCTACGCTTTGTTGGCATTCCGGAGGGGTGCGAGCGTAGAGATGTGGCTGACTTTCTGGCCAAATGGCTGACGGACTGGCTTCCTCCGGGTGTTCTGTCTTCCTGCTTTGTCATTGAACGCGCGCACCGAGCCTTGCTACAGAAACTGCCACCGGGCACGAGACCCAGACCAGTGATCGAGCGATTCCTAAACCTTAAAGACAGAGACCTCATCTTACAGCAGGCCAGACTCAAAGACCTTCTGATGTTTGCTTCACCAAAGATTATGATATTCCCGGATTACACCAGAATGGTGCAGCAGCGCAGACAATCTTTTACCGAGGCGAAGGCCAGAGTGAGACATCTTAAGGTCCAATACTCCTTGCTGTTCTCGGCCAGGCTATGGATATTGTTTAACGAGCGGACATACTTTTCCAACTCCCCTGAAGAGGTCTTTGCGTGGACCGATGAACATGTCAAACTACCTCCACACACTCCACCCAGACTCTACTCTGACTCGTCCTCTGGCGGGCCGAACCAGGAGCTGTCTCAGACCCAAGGCGAACAGCGCCAGCAATCTCTATCGAAAAAACACTCCAAATCTCGTAATAAATCACATATATGACCCGCGCTGTCTGACATGGGAAGCTCCTGCACATGAACTAACTGGATTTAGTGATTGATGGCATTTACTTATGGGCTACACTTCCAATTGCTTTTCCTAGACCCTGAAATATTGCCGCGTCAAGGGGTTGCAATTTAGGGATCCATTGGCTGGGAGCTCTAGACCCCCGTTGGGGCCTGGGGTCCTCTCATGCTGCGACAGGTGCTTCTACGATTTTAGGTATTGGGATTAGATGTTGTTTTTTTCCAGTTTTTTGTTTCTAAGTGCCATACATATGTCCACTCTGTAGCTGTAGCAAAACCCATGCTCTTTGCAATTGGTTCCCCACATGTATCCAATGATGTCTGCCCAGATTATCGTTATGTCCGAGTTGGTTGAGAGATGGCTCCAAGTTATCAGCTGGAATGTACGGATTGCTGGATAAGGTCAACAGAGGGGCAGTATTGCGCCAAGGTAAACAATATGGTGCAGATATTCTATTCCTTCAAGAGACGCCTCTGCTTGGCAATAAACTTTATTGCTTAACACGCTTTGGTTTTGTTAAGATCTTCCACTCTGGCTTCACTAGGAGTTCACGTGGTGTAGCAATATTAATTCACCATAGAGTTTCCTTCGTCCACGGTAAAAAGTGGACCGACCTGCAGGGTTGATATGTGGTCGCTACAGGATCATTACATTGCAAGTTATTTGTCCTGGGGAGTGTCTATGCCCCACCCCCCACCCCTTACATGGAACCTGACCGAACGCTTGCTGCGGCTTTGGGTGGAGATTCCTCTGGGACTGACCCTGGTTGGGGGCGATTGGAACAACACAATATGTCCTTCTTTTGATAGGTGGCGGGCTACTGTGAACCTGGTCGAGACCCGTGAGTCTAAACTCGGGACCTTGCTTCGGGGGTTGGATTGGGTGGACTCTTGGAGATGGCTGCACCCCACTGAGTTGGGCTACACTTATTTTTTCTGCGTCCATGGCTCCTTCTCCCGCATAGATCATATTTTCTTATCAGCTGCACACACACATAGCCTGGCGGCAGCCGAACTCCTGCCCTGGGGCCTTTCTGATCACTCCTCACTACAGCTAGACCTGAGACTAGATACTATGCACCCTCCCTTCCTTTGGCACCTTTCACCGTGGCTCCTGCTGGATGACAAGTATCGGTCACATATACACACATCCCTAACAGAATATTTTCTACGCAATGTTAGATTGGTAGACTCACCTGTGACTTTATGGGAGGCGATGAAACCCACGATACGAGGGATAGACATCACTTTCTGCACGGTGCTGCGTTGGGAGCGGATGACTAGAGTCCCAGCTGGTGGCTGCGGAGCACTCGTGCCGGGAGGTAAATGGATATGATTCATGCAGACAATTCCTTTATATCCAACAGGTGTATGCCGGGAAATTGATGGCTGAGGCCCGGGCTGCCTGGTTGGCTACTCGGAGCAGAATATATCAGTGGGGTGACATGTCGAGGGCCTTGCTTCACCGCCTTTGTCAGAGAGAGCTCTGCCCTGTTTCTATCTCATGTGTGCATGATCCCCACGGAAATGTACTCACGGACCATTCCCGGGTCGCCGCCAGTTTCGCGACTTACTATGCAAAGCTGTACGCCCCTCGTGAAACAGCAGTTCATTGATGACCTGCCTCCCCGCGCCCTCACAGACCAGACTAGGGAGAACTAGATGTCCGATTACGACTGTGTAGGTCCAGGAGGCACTTGCTGGGATGTGCTCGGGTACAGCTCCAGTCCCCAACGGTTTCCCCTGCGAATTTCATTAAAAAAAATCAGTCCCTCCTAATGGCTCCTTACCTCGCCACTCTTCAGGCCAGTTTTGACAGTCGGTGTTTTCCAGCAGATTGGCGACATGCAGAGATTGTAATCTGTCAGAAGCCGGGTAGACCCCCTGAACTTCACTCCTCCTTTCGCCTGATATCTCGCCTTAATGTTGAGGCAAAGCTTCTTGCCAAAATTATAGCCAATCGTATAGTCCCACATGTCTTAGATTTAGTCCATTCTGATCAGGCAGGATTAATGCTGGGTCACGCTACGCGACATAACATCCGACATGCGCATAACGCAATTGCTTCGGTAGATAGATTGGGTGAACCTGCTGCTCTCTTGCTGGCGGACAGAGATAGGACCTTCGACTCTTTAAGTTGGACGTACCTGTTTGCGCTGTTGAACCGCCATAATCTTGGTCCTCGTCTCTTGAGATATATGGTACTCTTATACACTGATATTACTGCGTCGGTCTGGGTGGCTGACTCTGTCACAAATACCTTTTCTGTTGGACGCGATGCCCCCTCTCCCCATACTTCTGCCCGCTCGCTATGGAGTCTCTTGCGGCATGGATGTGGATCAACGCTCAGTACCGGTGATTTGAGTGGCCTGGGGCGACGTCGGATCGTATAGCATTGTATGCAGACGACGTACTATTTTTCCTTACAGGTCAGGATCGCTCTGGGCCTCGACTTCTCAGGATCATGCAGATCTTTGGCGAGACCTCAGGACTGTATATGAACCCACGTAAATTATTTCTATGGCCCTTACGCAATAAAGGACAACTTCGTCAATGGTCCGAAGAGGTCGCGGTGGTGTCGGACGGCTTCAAATATCTTGGGGTCTTCTTGGCTGACTCACATCCTTTGTCCTGGGAAAGAAATTTAGCACAGCTTTGGGTACAGATCAGAGAGTAGACTCTCATTTGGTCACATATAGCCCTTTCTTTGTTTGGTAGGTGTGCCATCTTTAAAGATGGTTTCCTTTCCTTGAATATTGAACCAGCTTCAAAATCATCCCTATCTAATCCCCCCTAGCTGGTTTACACAACTCAACGCTACACTTCAACACTTTCTCTGGGGAGGTGGGTCAGCCCGGTTTGCTTTGAAGACCTGTTTTCAATCAACCTATTGCTGTGGATTGGCAACGCCCGATATCGAAGCATACTATGCGGTCTCACACTTACTAATTTTAAATGACTGGTGGTACGGGGATAGGTCAGATCCCACCTATGCGGTTGAGCAATGGCTGATGGGCACCCAATATTTGCACTCTCTCTTGTATGCGGGCGCTGCCCTGAAGGCATTGCCCCTGGCGACTGCCACGGTCTTTATACTCTGGAAGCACACTCTCTGGCAATTGGGGTGGTTGGGCAAAATAAAGAAAGAAGCCCCCCCTTTGGGGTGATGGACTCCTGCAGCAACTGGCTGGTCTCCCAGGCTTTTTCGGATGGGATAAAATAGGCATTTCCACCGTTGGGGATGTCCTTCATGGACAGACT
The DNA here is from genome assembly GCF_964204655.1 of Triturus cristatus. Taxonomy (NCBI): domain Eukaryota; kingdom Metazoa; phylum Chordata; class Amphibia; order Caudata; family Salamandridae; genus Triturus; species Triturus cristatus. Next base: position 311,156,112 of record NC_140593.1, on the reverse strand, counting down.
CTGAAGTCCTTACAAGAGCTGCAGCAAGAGTATGCGATGCCTCGGTCGCAATTCTGCAAATATCTGCAGTTCCATCATGCCTTCTCGCCATATTTGGCATTGGAGGAATCCATACCCGAGTTTAGCCCTCTTGAGGCTAAGGTGTTCATTGGAGAATTGGGGGAGCACAAGATTGCCAAAATCTATTGCACGCTTGTCACTAATAGTCACACAACACTTTCCAACACACGAGAGGCCTGGCAGGCTGACCTGGGCCCACTGGACGACGAAGATTGGACTGAGGCGCTTGTGTCCCCACGTGGTGCTGCCATCTCAACATGACTCCAATATATACAGTTTAAATACCTACACCGGGTGTATTAAACGAGACAACGGCTCTGGCGGACAGGACTCATTGCCTCTCCGCTTTGTTTGAGGTTCCGTGCAGCCGACGGTACCTTCCTTCACACAGTATGGTCATGTATATCTCTTTCAAATTTTTGGCAAGGTGTTTATCGTGGGTACTGGGGTAGGCCATCCCCCACACGCCCAGATTGACCCTCTCACACATTACTGATGACATTGGGGGAAACGTATACAAACGACACCTACTGCTACTAGGCCTCACACTTGCAAAGTGTGACATCGCGAAAAATGGAAAGACGCCTCCATAGGGGTTTGGAAAAAGGGCCTAGATTTCTGTATGGGGCTGGAGATACCTATTTTTGCTGCTCAAGCTGTCCTCAGAAACATCCAAAGATATGGGAGAGATGGGCGGACTTCCGGAGGATTTATTTAGAGCCCATTTCTGATCCAACAACAGAGTGATGTGAACATAGTTGTTATGTGGGGATTTACATATGGTGGCAATGCAGACTTCTCAATCATGGACGGTCCTTCTATGCTTTATACTTATTGTAGATTGATGGCACTTCTGTAATTTGTTGTTACGACAGGTTGTTATGCTCATGATTCTCCATTGTATAACTGGATACAAAATGTCGACATCAGTATTTGTATTATGTACTTATTGCTGGTCTGGTGTAGCACCCTATCAGGCGTCTTTTGGCTGTTGAAAATACAATTTTGTTGTAAAAAAAAAAAGAAAATGTGCATTGTTCCTTAACAGTGTCAATTGCATTTTTCAGTGCAATTGTGTGGCCCTCCTAGATGATTACACCAGAATGTGTTCTGTAATATTTGAGTTGCTATACAGCTAATTAATGTATAGCGCTTGTAGAGAGAAACAAACCTTTGCTTTATATTTTTTCTGCTTTTCGTTTGATCAGGTGGGTAAATTGTTTGATCAAAGTCACTTGCTCTCTCCTTGGAATTGATTTGCTAAATTTAAAATAACCCATTAAGAACAACTGAGGTATATTACCACGTTGAATTGAATAGCATTTGAGACTGGTTGGCCAGAAGCAGAAAAGGCATCTTTATTTTATCAAGGTCTTCAAAGGGAGTTGAAAGATGCCTTGAGGCAGGTGGTTGCTCCACCTATTAAGTTTGAAGAGTTCATAGAGTTAGAGGTACAGTTGGACCATCATTTATCAGAATATCATTTAAAAGAGGCAAACGTTCTAGTAGTCCAGTCTTGGACAGTGGGTGATTCTACTGTCTACTCACGTTTACTGAGATTTCATGAGCAAATGATTTCTCTGCTTTGTTTCCGAAATCATCGTGTGAAACTGTTTTGATTTGATGGATGGCCCTCCGGTTAAAGTAATTTTGGGTATGCACTGGCTGGTTCAATTGAATTCTGACTATTGTCAGTATAGTTGTATTATTTCGTGTACCCCCTGAGAAAAGTTGTCCATCTGAATAAAATGGAGGAGTGGGTGTTTTAATAGCTGTTTGAGAGCACCATCTTCGTGCTAAGATGAATAAATGCCTATGACACACCACCACTACAGTAGATTATTTTGATTAACAATTACACCTGAAGGCATTAAGATGAATGAGCAGAAAATAGCAGCAATTGTGCAATGGTTTACACAAACTTCAGTTAAAGAAATACAGAGGGTTTTTTGGGCTTTGCTATTTTTATTGGACAGACCAATCAATAAGTTACTACGGATGGGAAACACTTTTGTTCGTTAAAGAGACACAGAGCAGTCGTTTGGTTTTTTGAGAGAACATTTGTCTAGCGCCACACTTTTGTTCTTTTATTATTGAGACAGATGCTACTTATGCTTTGGGAGGTGTTTTGTCACCATCAAATCCAAATACTGGGCAGGTAGTTGGATTAGCTTTCTTTTCCAGGAACGTTTCACCAGCGTTAAATTATCCCATCATTGGCAAGGAACTTTTGGCCTTTTAAAAGATATTTTATTTTTTTATCACCGAACTGTGATTTGTAAAATGCATCACAAATACAAGGAATATAAACATCCATTTGCATCAAAATATAATACTTCTATCAAAAACTATTGCATTAAAAGAGATAATAAAAACAAAAAGGGGGCTACATTGAACTTATATTGACTAGTGAAGACTAAAATTCATGCTTTAAATTGAAGAACAGACAATAATATATGAATCAAGGCTAGACCTCATGTTAGACCTGGAAGTAGATGAATCATTAGGAGTACGTGGAAATGAGCATTGCCCGCGTCTAAAATCTAAAGAAAATAATCCGTTCCCACAAAGCATTAACTGAAAGTAATTAGCATCTTTCCAATTAGAAGTGACAGATTTGAGTGTAGTACAAATAAGGAAGTCCAAAAGTTTACAATCCCTAGGAGATAAATGTAGACTTAAGTAGAGAGGATTTAAAGATTAGAATAGGGAAAGATAAAGGTGTTTGGATCTTAAGGATCCGAGTTATGATACTCCATATGTATGACAAGAACTGATAAATAATAGGACAGTTGTAGAATAAATGGTGTAAATCTCCAGTCGCAGAATGACAATGGCAACAGTTTGGAGTGTCTAAAAGTTTAGCTTTGAATAATTTGTCGGGAGACCAAAAGCATTGATAAAGCAGATAAATATTAGTTTGTATGAGAGTAGCCGGGAGATAACTAGCAGAGTTGGACTTCCAAATATCCTTCCATGACACATTAGAGAGTTGAAAATGTATGTATGGTGACCATTTCTGAGTAAGATGTGTGAAGGAGGAAATAGGAGTAGAAAGTGTTTTATAGAATTTAGAGGCTATATGTTCTGTATTAATGAACACAATATAAAATTCAATACCGGAGGAATGAGGCATAGGAAGCAGTTGTGGATATGCATTAAGAACAGTGTTGCATAGTAATGAGTATTTGGAAAAGTCAGATAAAGGTAAATTTAATTTAGCTTGAAGATCATCAAATGAGTAAAACATACAATCTTGACATATATCCGCAACAAAGAAAATACAAGCAACGATCCATAAATCCCAAATGAAAAATGTTTACGATATTGGAATTTGGAATTGAACCAAAGAGAAACTTTCTCAGTAGATGTAATAGCAGTAGAGAATCTTCCATCAAATGATAAAAGGGCAAGCTTAGCGTTTTTAGCAAATAGTGTATATATTTTTAAATAAAAAGTAGAGGGAAAAGAAAGGGGTAGCATGGAGATTACACCATCTAACCAGTTGCTCTCTGGTACTAGCTAAAATTGTGGAACAATTGGTTTAAACTGTACTTTTAACCGAATCAGTAAATGTTATGCCTAGATATTTGATTTTTTTTTGGAGGCCACACTATATCGGTATTTTCCAACATTGTAGAATTACAAAAAAAATTTAATGGAAAAAACTGTTTTATTAGTATTCAGGGAATATCCAGAAATTTCAGCATATTTATGAATGATATTAAGAATAATCGGTACGGAGGTAAGGTGATCATTAACATCTAATAATACATCAGCGTATGCAGAAATTTTAATGTTAGTATTTTTCAAAATAACACCTGTGTATTTATCACTAATGCGGAGAGAACACAAGAGGGGTAATATAGCAATAAGAAATAGTAAAGGAGATAATGGACACCGTTGACGTTTACCTCTATATAAACGGAATGGGGAAGAACCAGCACCATTGACACAAATTTAGGCTGAGGGTGCCGAATACAATGCTTTAAACATAGTGATAAAAATAGACCCAAATCGAAAAACTTCCAAAGTATTAAATAAAAATTGCCAGTTCACCTTATCAAATGCCTTTTCTGCATCCAAGGCCAACACACCAACTGGACAGCTGGTGTCTTTAGCAAGAGACAAGGCATGACAAAGTAAGCAAGTGTTATGGGCTGACAGTCTACCTTTCATGAACCCAGTCTGGTCAGGTTGAATAATGGTGGCAAGCAAGGGAGATAATCTATTTGCTAAGATTTTGGCATATATTTTACAGTTATGATTAATTAGAGCTATGGGAAGATAATTTGATGCTAAAGTAGGATCTTTATTAGGCATGGGGAGTACAATGATAGTGGCTTCATTGAAAGAGCCCCCCATCATGGAAGTACGCTGAATAATTGTTCTTGAAAACATTTGTAAAATTTAGCCGGAATACCATCGGGCCAGGTGTTTTATTGGGGTGTAGTGCACAAATGGCTGCAATTATTTCTTGAATATCGATGGGATTTTCTAAAGTTAATCTATCAATGTCAGTAACCTGAGGTAGTTGACAAGTATTAAGGAAGTCCATGATTACATTATTTTGAAGAGCGAGAGGTTCATGGTAAAAGGATAAGAACTCTCAGTATTTCCTCAACATCTGTTAATAGAGTACCATTATTTGTTTTGATGGCTGGAATTTGAGTTCTGTCACGCTCAATGCGTATAGGGTTAGCTAATAGTCGGTCCGATTTGTTTGAATTAAAATTAAAAAGTTATATTTTTCTTTTGAAATAGGTAAACCTGCTCTTTTACTAAGATGCAATTATGTTCGTATCTATAATTTCTGAAGTTGGCACTTACATTGTGGGTCTCGAGATTAAATGAAAAGTCTTTTCCCAGTTGCTATATGCTTTTCTAATTTGGCGAGGTTGGTGTAAAATGATTTATTCTCATGTGCCATAATAGAAATTGTAACTCCTCGAATATATGCTTTAAAAGCATCCTAATCGACAATTTTGGAGGTATCACATGGAATATTATTAGAAAAATATTCACTAATGGCTGAGCCAATTTTTTTTTAGAATTAGTTGGATTAAGAACTACGTCAGAGTTCATTCTCCATCTTTTAATAGGAGTATGAGAGTCGGAAATACATAAGGAAAAAGAAATTGGGGCATGATCAGAAACCGTAATAGGCTGTATAACAGACTCACTAGTCCTCATGTGGCATAAAATATGTGAAGTCATTAGGTGATCATTCCTAGAAAAAGAAGAATGGGCATTAGAATAAAAAGTTAATTCTTTGTCTGTAGGATGTTCCAATCTCCAGAAATCAACCAACTTAGTAACAGAAAGAAGAGATTTCAAACCAAGGAACAATTTTTTAGGCCAAAATTTAAATGCAGAGGAACAGCCCAACAAAGGATCCCTGATGAGATTAAAATCATCACCCACTATAAGGGACATGTTAACTATTTTTAGTATTTCAGCAGAAACATATGACCAAAAGACAGGATCATCAGATGTAGGAGCGTGTATATTGACAAAGTTTAAAATAAGTCTGTCAATTTTGATTTGAGCATAAACAAATCTACCATCTGGGTCATGGTGGTGAGATATAAGTTGTACATTAGCTCTGCGAGAGAAAAGTATAGTTACCCAATTTTTACGTTTTGCAGCAGGAGATGAAACTATAAACCCTAACAATCCCTTGGACATAGTATGTAACATTTTATCATCCACATGCGTTTCTTGCAAAAAACAGATATCTTCATTAGACTTTTTTTTTTTAGATATTCTAACATTTTCTGCCTTTTAACTGGGTGTCTCAAACCATTGGCATTTAAGGAAGCAATTAGTAACTTTTGTGACATTGACATATTAACTTAAAAATAGCAGAAAAAGGATAAAGGCAAACGGAGAAAAAAAGAAAGTAGCCCACATAAAGACAAAACAAGACAATCAACATATAAATAAGTCCATCTCCAAGACCTCATATCAATAAAACAGTGGAGATGGAGGTACAAAGCAAGAGTAACCACCTTATGTGCACCTGCTATAGAAAAAAGAATAACATCCTTTAATAAGGGGAGGTAATGCTAGCCTGTAGCTCCGGATGGTTGAGAATCCATGAGAAAAGGTTCATGCTGGTCGAAGAATCGTATTAAGTCTGAAGGTGAGGAAAAAGACTTGGAGACACCATTTTTCCAAATGCGCATAACCGAAGGATTAAAGAGGCCATACTTGTATTCAGCTTCTCGTAGACGTGGCCTCAAATCTGAAAATTGGCGTCTTATTTGAACTGTTTCCTTTGCAAAATCCATCCTGGTGAATACAGACTTTATTTTCTTCAATCAAGAGAGAAGGAATCTCTCGGGCAGTCTTCCATTTGAGTAGGAGGTGATGATGTCTAAGAACTTTAAAAATGATTTGTCTCGGTTTGACTTGGTGAGGTTTAAGAATAGAGGGGATTCTGTGAGCTTTATCAGTCTCAAAACGTTCTGGAAATTCGACGTTTAAAAGTTTAGGTAAAAGATTTTCCAAGAAAAGACGACAACCTTCTTCCTCAACTCTCTCTGGGACATTAAATATGCGTAGTTTTTACTGTCTATTTCTATTTTCCAAGTCTAATAATGAACGTTGGAGCGAAGCAATCTGAGAAATAAGTGGAGCCATATTTGTAATAACTTTAGTGTTGTCACTAAAGTGTTTTATCTCATTGTCTGCTACTCTCGTAGATAGGGAGGCAATATCTCTCTGAATATTTGTAATATCTGAGCAAATTGTGTCAGTGTTTATATGAATAGCTTGAATTTACCCCAAACCTTTTGATAGTGAATTGTCTTGGGACTTGGGAAAGTGAAAGAATCCAAAGAAAACCAAGAAGTGGAAAACCTCTAAAGAGAGGAGGTGCTGAGGAAGATATGCCCGCCTCCTCACAGTTCACATAGAGCCCTGCAGTTGAAAGGAGCCCTTCCTGAGGAGAAAAGAAATGTGCCTACAGCGCTTCACCCGAGGGCACCCAACTCCTGAATTTCAACCTGCAGCCTCCCCGAGCATTAAAGAGAAGCTGGTGTGAGAAAGGGTCCAATTAAATTCCCCTTTCGTTGGGAAACTATCGTCGAAGCAGGTGAGGACGGAGCTTAGGATGCGGCGGCCATCTTGCGTTGCGCGCGCTGCCGACTCCGGCCTTCTAGAGACATTTTCAGCTTTTGAAATCAGCCAAAACGCTTATCTCTACGCAACTCAGATGGACTTTGTTTTTCTCAGACTATGAATTTGTGAGATTTATATAGGCCAAGTCATAGGCCAAGGTCTAAGAACAGCAGGAAACTGATACTATATCATGGCAAGTTCTTTTGGCGAGTAAAAATCAACTGACTGAAGATCCACCATTAATCTTGTCCCGAAATGGTTTGTGTGAACTTTCAATTACTTTGAATAATGTACATGAATTTTTGACCAAAGTATGTGCAGAACGTCTGACTACAGACAAAGAGGCTTGGGTAGAGGAACAAGGAATTGGGCATGAAAAAGATGGCTTTTATCTTGAGCAAAGCTGTGCATTTACCATCAGATCATTCAAGATGGCAGACTGTGAACTGGCTTCATTATTCTGCTAAGGCCATGTCAGCAATAAAAACATCTTATTCCTAATACTCTGTCAGCAATAAGAAGATCTTCTTGGTGTCCTATTTTAGTTGCTGATGTTAAAAGCTATGTACAAACCTACTTAGTCTGCACTCAATTTAAGACTCACAAAGTAAACGCATGGATCTGTTGAGAGCTTAGCCTGTTCCACCTAGGCATACAATGTCAATGTATTTTATTGTTGAGTTGCCCAAGCATCATTGTTGCGCAGTGCATCTAGTGGTTGTGGACCATTTAACAAAAACGTGTAATTTTTTTGCCTGGTTTGCCCACAGTTAGTTAACTCAGTTTTTCCTGAAAATGTTTTTCTTGCGTATGGTGATCCACGTATTCTGATTGCTGGTAGAGGGTCTCAATTTATTTGGAAATTCTGGTATGCCTTTGTTTAAGGAACTAAATATGGAAGTTCGCCAGCCTACTTATTTTATCCTGAATTGGATGGACAATTTAAAGTTTGAATCAATGTGTTGAAAGTTGTTTGAGATATCAAGCCTTGCCACGAAAGTAGGATTGAAATGGACCACTTCTGCAACTTGAGACATCAAAACATAGACCACTCCTAGTGATGCCTCAACCACTGTCGCCCGGTATGAAAGCAAATAATTACTGCAACCCTATTTTCTGATGCAATAGCAGGTTGGTGCATTTTCTGTATCTTTTAAACTTTGATCAGACAAGGTGCAGAAGATTTCCAATCTGAGAATATTGCATTTAGCTCAAGCATGTTACTATGGCATCATAAATCTTAATCTCCCACAAAGTGCTTACTGAGACACACCTGCAGTGCGCCCTAGAATTAAACTTAGAGGAGTCTGGGACTCAACCTCTAAAAAAACCAACCGGGGACATAATGCTTACTTAGATAATTTTTCATGTCACTTGTATTATGTTAATATCACTATTAATTTGACTTGATTTTGTGGCATATGAGGAATGAAAGTAGCTAAATGCCTTAATGTTCATTTACACTTCATTGCTAACTTGAAGTCCAGGATGTACTGTTCCAATATTAGAAGTATGACTGAAGCACTAACAAACAATAGAGGGAACAGAAAGAAACATGTTAGGATAGTACTTGAACTTGACCACATGTTATCAATACATGTACATTTATTTGTTTGTTTTTAATTTATATTTTAGATTGCAGCTTTTACTACTTTGCCATTTGATGTGGTGAAAACACGAAGACAAATTGAAGTTGGAGAACATGAGGTTTTCTGTAGTAAGTGAACCTTTGTGGTGAAACACGTTGAAACAAAAACCTCCATTACACACACACACACACACACACAACCACTGTTTCTTCCATAAAAATAAGGATGTCTGCAAAGCTCTGATACATCCTCTCCTCCACACTTGGTAATCATAGCCCAGAACTATCAAGGCCTCAATAATTATTTTGATTATAGAAGAGGGCAACATTTCACACCATTTTGCTATGAATCCCTCTCAAAGTTTCTTTCAGTAGATGCCTAAAGTCCCTTAGTTTTTTTGCTCACCTGCCACCCCAGTTTAGAGTCAGCCATATACAAATCAGTCCATGGGGTGCGTGGTGAGCACAAAAAGAATGGATTTAGGCCAAGATCTCTGTACTGGGGTTGAGTGTTTAACATTGTTCAGCATTCCATCCATCAGTTGTTCTATTAGCATTTGTCACCCAAAGTGGGATGGGTATGCCCAGATGTGGGTCCCGTGATTGTCATGCCACTGGATTCAGAAAGCGAAACCGGTCCTAGGATGCTTGTTTCTGGTCAACGGAGTATCTGACCTGGCCTGGCAGTTTGGGCTGGACTGTTCTCATGTGGAGCAGTGTCAAGACTGATTTGCATATGACTATTTTCTCGTGTTTTATATTTTCTGCAGCATGTTCATCTTTTTATATTTCCTACAACACTCCCCCCTCTAGTTGATATTTCAACTGCTTCATTTAGACCTTGGTCTGTACTTGGCACCAGGTGATAGACGTTGCCCTGGGAATCTACTACTTGTGTTTGTGTCCTAATTTAAAACATCCCTCCCACCTTTGCACCTATTCTCCTACAACAATCTAGAATTAATTGTACCACACAATATATTAGTAATACGATCACAATTGTTGGTATCAAAGCCCCTAACAGTCCCAACATCTAGGATTACAGTGATAAAAGCCTGCCACTGAACCAACTATCTGGGGCACCTCCTTCATCTACCATTTTGTTTTGTAGATTATGCAGTTTCGGTATTGCCTCTGACAAAGTTCCATTATCTGCATCATTTGCTAGAGTAAACCTGCAGCAAGCAGTCCCTATTTTCTTACATACCCCTACTTGTATGCCTGTCATAATGTCGATTAAATATCTGATAGAGACATCTGGCTGCATATTCCTTTCCTTAGAATTATCCCCAGGCCCCAGACTGGATCCGGACATCTTTCTACAGCAGTGCCTCTGCGCGTTGGTAGAGGCCATTTAGCATCTCCGTAACAATGTCATCCATCAGATGTGACGTTGTCAGAGTGCACATAAGCCCTCGTCTGATGCACTGACGTCAGTTTCTTCCTTTCCGCGTGGATCCACACCCCCATCCTATCTGCATGTGGTGTCTAGGCGCACACCCTAACTTCGAACAATGTGGCTCGTGTCTTCATCTTCAGTTGTGTACGTTTCAGGAGCGCCACATGACGCTGTTGGCAACACAGTGGTCGACGGCCTCGTCTTCCTCCGAGGACTGCTCGGGGTCCAGCCCCCGAAGTCCTTTGTCCTCGCAGTTGCCTGGTAAGTCATATCGTTGGTAGTCGGCGCCTCAGTCTTGCCCAAATTTACCACGTACACGCGGTGTCCCTGATTAGCCTCCTATTCCTTTGATTTCGGAGTCAGAGCTAGAATTTGGGCCTCACCTTCTGGTATTTCCCAGGCCTGGGGTGACTCTTGCTCAAATGAGGGAATATTAGCTCTCCTACCATGCCATTTTTGGCTCAACCGCCTTCTGGTGCTCTTTTTGGCCCCAGATAGGTTGGTGAGGCCTCAACTGTCTCCTAACCGGCTGGTCCTCCCTCAGTGTCAGCTAGGCCCGCCGAGTCCATGATCGACTCCGTCTTGGTTCCGGCACACAGCCCTTTGGGGTTCCCATCTGTGACGCCTGTGTTGGATCCGCTGGTGTCGACTTTGGCGTTGCCTGCACCAATCATCCCTTCTTTGTCTCCCCTCACTGACTTCGAGTTGTCGCCTTTTTGGTACTGATCGACATCTGGAACGGGAACAGTTGATCCGTCCTCTTCGCGCTACCTTCCTCCACTTTTAGAGGAACCCCCTGCTATTTTCTCCTTGACGCACCCGTATTTTGGTGATGTGGGTCATCACATGATTAATCCTTCTCCGGAGTTTTATTGGGTTTCTGCCCTTGGTGACGCTAGTGGCCTTGATTCTTCCCCATCCTCGAGCCTGTTCTCGCCTCGTTCCGGAGGCTAGAGCGGCATTTGCTCAGATTTTGCACGAGTCAACATAGTTCTGCAGCTTCCTGCTGTGGAAGTGGCCATTGATCCCCTTCTTGGGGTGCTCCGTCAGGACCAGGTGAGTTCTGAACCTACGTTCCCTTTGGTGAAACCCTCTTTGATATTCTGTTGGGCACTCATGCTAAACCCGTTTCAAGGGCCTCAGATGACCGAATCATAGCTCATAGGCACTATTCTGCCCCTGGCGACCTGCTCTGCCTTTTCTGTCAGCCTACTCTGCACAGTTTTGTGGTTTAGACTGCTACAGCCTCCCCGAAATTCGGTGCCATGCCTGATGTCCCTCCAGACATGGAGTCTAAAGATCTGGATGCTTTGGGTCTATCTATCTTTTCTGATACCAGCTCCGCCTTACGGTCCCTTAACACGGCTTGTGTTTTGAGCCATTTTTCTCACGTTCTATGGGATTCAGTTTCGCGCCTTCTCCCCTCAGTCCTGAATGACTCTCAGGACACTCTTTCTCAGCTAATTCAGGATGGCCATCAGGCGGCTACGTTACTGATTCATTGTGGCATGGATTCTACAGATTCTGTCGGACGGGCCATGGATCTTTCGGTGGCTCTTCGCCAGCATGCCTGGCTACGTACCTCTGGCTTTTCTGAGGCTGTTCTGTCTGCTGTGGTGGACATGCCTTTCGATGGTCAATATCTGTTTGGCTCTCAAGCTGACTCTGCTTTATGCCATTTCTGGGATAGTCGGAGTGGAGCAAAATCTTAATATCTGATTGCCATACCATCATCTTCTTACCCCATATTCAGTCAGACTGGGAATAGTCTCCTGTATTCCCTTCTCAGTGGACCGTTATAGGGCTGTGCCAGTTGTCTTCTTTTGATTTGTCCCTCCACATACTGGCTATGTGGCGTCCTACCCCAGCAGGTATTTTCTTTCTGCATTGTACCCTGTCTATGACCAGTTGTGGTCCCTGTTTGTTCTCAGGGATGCGTCTAACTTTCTAACTCTGTTGGTGTCTACGCCAGTGGCTGCACAGTGCTACTTGCTTTCTTCCCAGGTTCTGATTGAGGTGTTTTCATAGTATTGTGCGGATGCATTTTTGCCTTATTCCCTGTCTGATAAGGTACTTAGTATGTATGCCTTACAGGTATTCTTCAATATGTTTTCGACGCCGTCGTTCCCATATGCCGTGGTCGGTGCACTGTGGAAGTCGGCAGATAGAGCAGGGGGGTTCTTCTGTCCCCCGTTTATTGAGTGTTTTCCCACACTGGCCAAGGGGTGCTTTTCTTCCACTCTGTTGGTGCCCTTCTTTGCTAGCAGGTGCAAGGGAACTGGCATGGTTCTTGGCCTACAGTTATTTGACTCTTCCATTCTCTTTTCAGGCGTTTGCTGTTCTGCCCATTTGAAAAATCACAAAAAAGGTCTTGTTATTTAAATCATGTACTCAACCTATTTGTAATGCTCTTGAGCCATAAACTGGTTTCAAATGATGTGTTCTTGAGCAAATAATTTAATTAATTGAGCCTCCGTTTTCATCATTATCACACCTTCAAAGTGTGAGTTCATCATGTCTGCTGTACATAAAACTCCTTTGTTTGATTTAATAGGTAAACTTTCTAACCATATATAATACAAATCTAGCCACATATAGGATACACATGACCCCTGACTTGCCTCTTAGTTCATTTACAACATTTTCATCAGAGCGGGGGCAGGAATGTTTCTCAAATCAGGTTTAAAAGCTATCACTTTTAATAAACACATAACTAAAGCATGAAGTGGCAGCACACTGTTATTTGAAATCAGAAGATTTTACATTGAAATGGCCACAAACCTTGCCACTGACATGCATCTTTACTGATTAAAATATATAATGTACAAACATTAATGTTTGGAAATAGTTTCTGCAAATATGTGTCATTTGCACATCACCAAGTAAAGTGTTCTGGTATGTTTTTCTTCTATGTAACTTTTTTGTTTGCATCACACTTTTTATTTACAAAACAAATTGCTATTGTAATTTACGATATATATTTTGAAATATTAGTAATATTAACTTACAGGCTATTTATTTGAATGTTATGTGTTAGAGAAAAATAACTGACATCTTGAGACAGCTCACTTGACAACAACCTCTAACTCTAGTAAGAGGAAGAAAAATAAACCTCCTTTTCCAAGCAGCAATTAGTTAAAAGACAAACTGACAGTAGTCCTCTTTCCTTGAACAGACAGCAAATGTGTCAAGATAAAAGCAAGATTTAATGGCATCTTTATTTCTCATATACTTTCTTAATGAACAGAACACCTGTTCCTTTCCAGCCTAAGTTTACTCCTAGGAGATGCTAAAAATAGCTCGACCTGATAAAAGTTTACTTGAATTGGTAGAGGTTTATTTTGTGGGTAGGAGGAGTAGTTCAGTCTTTTGGGGTTCAGCTTTAGGTGGTTGGAGTTTAACCAGGTTTGTATCTTATTTAGTGTGGTATTTAAGTGCCAAATATCTCTGGGTGATGTTAATTTGTAGTAGAGTAGTGTGTTTTCAGCATATAGATGATATTTGAACCCTGCTTGATTTAGAATAACTGTGAGGGGTTCCATTAAGAAATTAAATGGGGCTGGAGAGAGGATTGAGCCTTGTGATTCACCTAGTGGAACTGGAGCGGGCCGCGAGGGAAAGTTGTTGATTTTTAGTTCCTGAGACCTATGTTGCAGATAGGACGTGAACCATCTCAGGACTGTGCCATTGATACCAGTGCAGATCCTGAGTGCCTCGAGTAAAACTTGATGATTTACTGTATCAATTGCTGCCGATAAATCGAGTAGGGTTACGAGGCAGGAGTCGCCTACATCTAATGATCTGTGAATGTCATCTGATTTATTGAGCATCGCAGTTTCCGTGCTACAGCCTTTCCTGATTCCTGAATGGAATATGTCGTAGAGGTTGAATTCCTCAATGTGTTGGATGAGTTGTAGTAGGACACACTTTTCAATGGTCTTTACTAGGAAAGGAAGGTTGGTGACAGGTCTGAGGTTATTGAGGTCATTTGGGTCCGCACCTGGTTTTTTGAGAATGGATGGGACTTGGCCTAGTTGGAGGGAGTCAGGTACATGGCCTGACATGAGAGAGGCGTTGATGATTTTGTTCCAAAATGCAGAGATGATGGGGTTGAGGTTTTTTTTACTAGGGAGGGCGGAAGGGCATCAGAAAAGTGGGATGTGGGCTTTAAGTTTGTGATTATTTTGAAAACTTTCCCTTCCGTCATAGATTTAAAATCAGTCCATTTAGCATTACTTTTCAGTGGTAGGATATCATTATTGTCTTGCATTAGTTTTGGGGAACTCTGTTCCTTGGGTGAATCTTGGGGGGAGGGGCGGGGTAGTTATAGTGGTGGTTTGTGTGTCAATAGGGCGGACGGACTAGGAAGTCTTGGCTTTTTTTCAGGATAATAGATCGTTCAATTTTTGAAACTTTGTCAGTGAAGAAGTTGGCTCTTTCTGCACATCGTTCATTGGTGTCTATTGTTTCATAAAGGCTGCCTGTCCGGCTGATCGTTACTCAGCCTGACAGACATTCTTCTTGTCTGCAAAAAATATACACCAGATATTTACCTGGAAACAGTCTGGTGTCATTCATGATGGTGGTCCTAATTTCATGGAAGCGCTAGATGATGAGAAGGAGATATTCAACTGGATAGAGGGTGGCGTGGTCAGCCGCAAAGTGGATAAAGCAAGTCAAGCCAAGGACATTGATGGACAAATTGGTGCTCAAAAGCACTTGGCTTAGTTGGGGTGAAGGAAACCCGCAGCATGGTTTCGAGTCCCGTGCTTTGTGAAACCCCTCCACTGTAGCTTGGTGGGCAGAACAAAACAAATGTCCTTGCTAGATGCTGATTAGCGAGCAGAAAAATACTCTCTGAAACCCATGCCTTTCAGTTTATGCACAGCACCCTGTGGCTGTACTCTTAACCAGATATTTGTTTGACTCTTAATCGCTTAAAAGGGATAAAAAAAAAAACCAAGGACCGTAGTGCATGCAAGTAGAAGAGTCCTAAAGGGCTGTGGGGAGAGGCACACAATTGCCTTTCCTTGAATCTGTCTCAAGTATACCTGTGTACTCACTTAGGAGAGTGACAGCCTTACTGGCTGTCTCTCCTTTTCACCTGCCAACCTCTAAAAACTTCCACCGGGCATTCTGTGGGTGGGTTGGAGCCCCTGGATGCCGGTTTTTCGGACAGGGGACACTTCTGGTTCTTTTGTCTCTTTACCCAGCTCATGAGGTTAATCGCAGAAGTCTCATGAAGGCTTTGAGAAAGAGGATGGGAGGGGGTAAGGTAAAAAGAAAATGGATATGTAGACAGAAAGAGATTTTGCATGAGAAGCTGGAAGTAGTGGACTTGTTTGAGCATTTTTGCCATAGCTGCTTTTAGGTCCCCAGACTGGCCTTATCTACAAACCCAGCACTTTAAAATGTGCAGCTATGGCATCTGAGATAAGTATAAGGTGCGTTGTATGATTTGTATTTTTGTATTTATTGTCTGCAAACTTGTACATGATATATACAGATATTTTTTTTCACTGCAAAAACAAAGGTTAGAGGGATGTAGGTAGTTTCTGAATTTACATGCAGAAAAACATTGAACTTCAGCTGTTATAGTTAGTCATTTCAAGTAACTATAACTTGTGCCCGAAGGTAACTATAGTTCACACCCTCGACATGCACAGCTAATTACCCCACATATTACATTACTGATGACATCTTCTATGGCATCATTGATATTTTCAATGCAACATTTGCAGTAAAATTATTGATGAGAAAACTGCATGGCGTGGAGCGAGTTATAGTTAAACAAACTATAACAGCTGAATGTCTGTGATTTTGTGCGTGTAAATTCAGAACCGAACTATAATGCGTGTCTAACATTTCTTTTTTTTCAGTGAATGTTTAGGGTTTTTTAAATGCTAATTTAGAACTATAAAATTTCAGTTTGCCAAGAGCCTCCTTTGCAAAGTGGTGGAGAAAGGGGGCTGGGCCTCTGATGAGCTCTCAGTAATCCCACTGTGTGAGACTTACTTGTGGTAACAGGAGGGGTTCTTGGCCCCCGAGGCCCCTCAGCATCCAAGGGGACTTGATCCCCCAAAAAGTAGTGCACCAGGAGGTGCATTTGCACAGTGGTGGAAAAAGGGGGCGGGCCTCAAATGAGCTCTCAGCAGTCTTGCTGTGTGGGACTTTCTGATGTTAACAGGAGGGGTTATTGGCCCCCAACAACCCTCAGCATCCATGGAGACTTCATCCCCCAATGAGTTGTGCGGCAAAAGGAGTGTTTGCAGACTGGTGGAGAAAGGGGGCGGGCCTCTGACGAGCTCTCCTGCGTTTTTTTAGGCACAGAGATACTAAATGATTTGCCTATAAAGACAACTTGAGCCGAAACCCATATTCAAACCTCGTTTCATAGTTTAGCTTTACCTACAAGGCTGTATCTCTTCCACAAACCATAGGGGTCTAAACACAAGAAAGCAACAAGTGATTCTGTCCCTGTTTCCACACACTATCCATGTATGCGTCATTGAACTTTTTGTAGATAGACAGACCATGCTTCCTCTGTCAGCACTTTAGAAGAGGAGTACAAGTACCCTACAGTGCTTAGAGCCAAGTATGACCGGATAGAGCACTGGGCACTGCTTGCGAGGTATTTAGTTGTGTCATTGCTGAACCATGCATGTTCACTCACTTGTCTTTCATCAGCCTTCGCGCCGGAGGTGATGGAGCCTGATGTACTAAGAAGAAAAGCGGAAGCAGCAGCTGAGGGCAGTATGTCACCCAAACACTCTTGAACCTGTTGCGAAGAGCAGACCTGGGATATAACTGTTTTTCTATTTGTTTTATAATTTGGCGTCATGATGTTTTAACTTCACTAGAGCAAAATATTTAGTACTGGTCTGGAGTGGGAACTAAGAATTTATACTTCACATTCTGTTCCTAATTTCAAAGACTGCATCATGCTGTACCACTTATGGGTGTCAAAATGTCACAATGATATTCTTGAACGCCCGTACTTGTTTGTTTTTTGCTGAGATTTATTGCATCCTCCATGATTTTGCAGCAGCATTAAAAACAAAATGCTTTTTGGCCCAAGGGGGATACCTTTGGATCCGCAGCACCAGACCTAGAGGGTCAGGTTATTCCTACCCTGCCTCCTTTCCATTATTTTTCACTTTTATTTTGGTACTCGGCTGAAATGGCTGCCAACACATCCTGGTTGAAGTGCTGGCAGTCAAACAGATCTCTGCATGAAATCGGTTAGATTCGCAGCGGGTCTGCGTCCCTAGATATACAAATTTGGTTTTCCTTTAGTATCTTATAAAACTATAATTACCTGCTGGCGACTGACAGTAGAATATATATCTAGAATAAAAGCTTTGGATCTCATAACTTGGCATCAGCACTTCCTTTTTCGTTTAATTAACACAAGTGCTCCATTTCCCAGCGACTAGAAACCGCACTGCATGGGCCTGAGGCTCCTACAATGGGGAACTTTGTATACTGTTTTCATGAATGCTGGAGTTTGGCCCGCTTGCCTCTGTGCCACGAGTTGGATTTTCCCTGGATAATGGCAATGAATGGCGAGAAAGGGAAAAAGAAACAGCATGCAGCTATTTTCTTTTGGTTTGTGATCCCTGTTGCTTTGCTAAAAGACTATTTTTTGTGTGGGATAGTGCGCAATGAATAACTTTTAATTAGGCACATGGTCACTTTATTAATTTTTACCGGCATTGGAAATGAAACAATTTCACTTGTGGTGTTAATGGTGGCATTTAGCCTGGATTTTTTAAAAACGTCGCAAGTACTGTGATATTATTTCTCAGTTTTTGAGGCATGCTGGTCTTTGTAGTGACATGGTGCAGTGTGTATTTAAATAATGTGGTTACCCAACAATTGTAACCCGCCTCACCTGTGATCAAGGCTCACGAATGAGCTGCAACGCGTAAGGACTATGGCTGGATATGCATCCTACCACTTTCAATACTGGACTAAACGCTTTGGATCTCATAACTTTGCTTCAGAACTTCCTTTTTTGTTTTATTAACACAGGTTCTCCATTTCGCAGCAAGTTGAAGCTGCCCTGCATGGGCCTGAGTCTTCTACAATTGGTAACTACGTATGCGGGGTGTAGTTTCACACCCCTTTGGAATACAGAGAGCATTGACTTCTTGAATTGGAGTTTAACCTGAGCAAGAAAACCAAATGGATAAATTCTAAAATGATAACTGTACATCCTATGGGTTATTCAGAATGTTCATATTTGCCTGGCTCAGCTCAGGATCAAAGCCCAGACATTGTGTCATACTGCTGTGCCCAGTTTAATACATTGGTTTCAGCAGCAGGAACAAAGGCTGCCCCACACAAAGAAGCAATTAGCAGTACTTCGCCCAGCTCCTGAGGAGGAACGGGGTGGGGCGGAACAATCTGTATCAATCACCCAGTTGCCATTCTGTACTAGGGATGGGCCTGCATAAGCCCACTGAGCATAGGAGAGTGCCCAGACAACTGGAGCCAACCCACCTTTCACCCTTTGAATTTCCAGTGTGCAAGCCCATGGCAGTGATGTCAGTGAGGGGTGGAGCTCAGGTGACCCATGGCTCCTGGATTACACCATTTTGGACTGTCTCGGCATGCTGTGCAGGAGGGTTGGGACAGGGGTGGAGAAGTGATGTGGCACTCCAGGACTGGCCTGGGATGCCTGTCTTCTGGAACCTTCTGCTCTCCTTTAAAAAGTCTTGCGCAAGGAAGAGGCTTTCTTGCCAGTGGATTTCTACACACTTTGCTGCTGGATCCTGGGACGACCATGGAGAACTGGAAGGAGGAACCCCTTGACCCCCACTCAGGTCCAAGTACTCTGCTTAGTTGACCCAAGAACCAGTGGGTCTCCCCAAGGGCCAGTGAGGCTATCAGGAGTAAAACAAGCCCAATCGGTCCAACAGGGCTCGAGATATTACATCTGGAATTTTGGTGACCTTTCCCTCCTGGGAACCCGTGAGGCTCCTCAGGCTTTTGAAATTCCCAGGGGTGGAGTAGTGCCCGGGGAATGGCACAAGGAAGCTGCATGATCTATTGCTGAGGGAGAGAGCATGCATGGAGCCCTCTCCCTGTTCCTCTATTTTGCCTGGAGACCCCATTCCCTGGGCGGATTCCTATTCCAAATGGCCGGACCCATCCCTTAGTATTCACCGATGCGCCATAACACTTCATAAAAACTCAGGATGGTGGGGACTGTCATTACACTCGCCCTCAGAAGGCGGGAGGGGACCAGGACTCCTGGGCCCTGTTACCAGTACTGAGGATCAAGGAAATTCCTCTGCACCCTCCCCCCTGCCCTCCCTGCTCCTGTGTCTGGGGGGAGTGGGAGGTGGCCGCACACTGCACTGTCATAAGCCACATACCTGGATCACAGGTGATTCCAAGGGAGTGGTGATGCTAGTTCCCGAATCCCCTCAAGACTTGCCCTCAGTGTACAGAAGGAGACATTGCTCCGAAAGCAGATCCCAGGGGGAAAGGGGTTGGGATAGATAAAGCGTGTGTTGTCAAAAGTTGCTGTGGCTCTACTACTCAACCACAACACTACAGCAGGCATTCACACCAGTCTGATGAATGGTACCGGCAGATATGTTATCTATAAACAAACAAATAATAAGGCTTTAGCCTAGTATTAACTATAACCTTTAAGGTATCCCCTCACAAAAGCTTTTTATGTCTCAACCAACATCAAAGTTTTGAAACTGTAGTGAGCATGATTCCAGCATCAAACCCACAAGTTCATTCGGATGGGTTTTAGCTTCACCCAAGTCCATTCTGGCAGAAACAAAAAAACACTGGTTACCTTGTCTGCGAGAACGTTGTTGCGACTGAGCTCAAGGCGTAGCAAAATCAAGTCTGTTAATGTGTCTCTCCTTTTCTTCGGAGTGGAAGGAACAACGGAGCTGGCAAGACATGGAAGCCGGGAAACAGGTAAGTGGCAGGCAAAGAGGCTTTGCGAAGGGGAGGAGTGTGGACGGTCATTAAATAAGACTGCTTTAGAACGTTCATAAACGTCACATTCTAATTGTTTGTAACAAGGAACAGGTGCTGATAATTAACTTGATGAGGCTGTCTTCTAGAATGTGTTTAGAATGTTCACAAAGGTCGAGTTCTAATTGCTTATAGCAAGGAACAGGTGCAGGGGATTAATTTGATGAGGGCGGTCTTCTGGAAGGTTCACGTTGAGGTCATCTATGCCGGTTGCTTGATGCTTATTCTGGTGGATTTTATGGATGTTTCTGTGGTGCCTGAAACCTGATCTTGCATATGCATGGTAAAACATTTGTAAAAGCTATTAAACCTTTTTAAACAAACCGGTAACACCAGCAGCAGCTCGCTATTACCAACAGCATGTAATATAGTCAAACGTCGGGGTACAAGATGTTTGTTCATTCATAAGTGTTGGGAGGAATGATATGAGTCATGCCGGTATATTGTGATAGTCAAGAGAGGTGGCAGTGGCAGGAATCCTGACATATATTTCTGCCCGCGAGCAGACACAAGTAACAGCTGCTAGCTCCTGCGGTAGCACGCTACCGGGCTGTTGGTACAGGAAGCCGTGTAAAGTGCTGCGCAAGGCTGCAACGAAAGGAAAACATGGAAAACATGAAGCATGGCACTCCCCGGCACAGCGGGAGAGCTGCTACAGTAATATGCACGGCATTTAATCTCAGACTCGCCCTATAATGTTGTGCAGGGCCTATTAATTCACTTTTCAGGCTATTTGTCCTCCCATGGTGGCCCTAGGAGGATGGGTCCCCAACCAATGGATTCAGCCCAATGTAGCCTGTCTCCCCATGACTGTTATTAATGCTTACCTTTATATAAGGACAAAATGCAGAACACAGACCACGTGTATATGAAAACAACATGGTTGCCTTTAACTTTTGTAAAGGCAGTCATTATCCAATTGCATTATATCTTGTCATCACTATGTACCACTGTACTTCAGTGAAATTCCGTAAAATTTCATAAAAGTACACCCAACAACAGATATCAATAAGTTAAAATTCCTTATAACTTAAAAAATACTTGCCTGTAGTACCCAAAAAGATCATCTGTGCACCATAATGTGTAAGCCTGCCAAGTGTCAGTGACATCTGAATAGGGATTTGGCTGTATGCGTGAATACAAAGTCTATGAAAAAATTAATTGGTGCCCAAATATGTTGTGGCCCCCCCATCCTCCCACCGGCACCTTTATTGTTGCTTCCCCCTTGACCAATCACGGCAAAACGTCCATGCTCCACCAATGTAGTAAATGCAATATGTCTGGAAAGTGTTGTGGAGATTAGTCAAACAAGTGCAGAGTTATTAATGGTGAATAATCCGAGGAAGTCTGATCTCTGGTAACCCTAATTACAGAGTGGAACCAAGCCTTCTTGTTGGGATGTGCCTCTTTAAACTTAGGGCGATAAATAGCGGTGACTTGCCATAGAGAAGACGAAGCACAGCGCAGGACATTTGAAAGCAAAGTGTTGGCTGTTGAGGAGCTAGTGGAGGGAGTTTAGGATGGGCTTGCCAGGTTAAAACAAGGAGGGTTGCTTTTCTTCCGTGCGGCCTGTTTTCGAATGGACTGGAGGTGCTGCAGCAGTGTCTTTTTCAAGCTCACATAAAGGTTGGAATTCAACAATAAAACCATCTGTGCCACAATAAAAAGCCTATCACTGTCTAGAGGAAGGTAAGATGGGACGGAGGAGATGACTGAAGATACCGGACTACGGGGACATCTCGGGTGGCAGTACTGAAGCTGGATTGGATCTGGGTGTAATCAGTTTGTGAGCAGGCGTTCAGCCCATTGGAGCAAATCAGGGCAGCCAAAGGCTTCAAATAAATGGAAGGAGGTTCAGAGCATGGCGGAGTCTTGCAGAACTCCATCATGGCAGGTGGAAGGCAGGGAGAGCAGAGGCCTACTCTCAGTTCGGTTCTCCTACTTAGACACGAGTGGAACCAGTTTAATACCTAATGCCTGATAACTGTCACATTTGATTGATCTGGATATTGGGAATTGTACTGAATGTCGAGATAAAATAAATAAATAAAATCAGGGTACGCGATTGGCGGGTGTTCCCCTATAGCCTGGGTGGAGACTGCTAAGAGTCTAGCTCCTGCATCCAACATGGTCACACCAAAATACTATGCTACACATGCACTGGGCCCTTTATAAACCACTGCCCCCCACAAACACTATCAATGAGAGTAACGCTTTTATATACCGGTCTGAATGAGAATTTGTGGGGGAAAAAGACAAACACAGAGCTATGTTTAGCAATGACTCTGGGTGGAATGTTCGAGAAATAACCAAAACAAATAGTAAAGGGTACACAGGAAAGGACGCCGGGCACTCACAGGAATGAGTAATCAGGGGTTGAAAAGCTCTCACTGGGCAAAAACTAGCAGGATTGTTAGGAAGTGTCTTCTTGAGATGTGTGAAGGCCTCCGATGTGAGCTGGATAGGATATGTGTTCTCTTTCTTTCCTCCGTTGTTTCATTGGTGTAAAATCTTGCAAGAAAGATAGCCAATCAACAAGAAATTGGCGAATACGCCCGTGAATTTCAAGAAGTGCTTCCAGGGTACTGTATGACTTCGGTGAGGAAAGGTCCCACTTGAACAGAAGAGGCCGAGGCCTGCAGGGTAATGTAGGTAGTGCAAGTTAGACTTCATGGAGGCAAACATGATCTATGGGCGGACAGAGTCGGAGCAGGGAGATCAGAGTGCAGCACGACCTATTCTTAGACCGTGGCATTGTTTTAATTCATAGACTTTTGCCGCACTCCTCGCCAGGCTGTAAAGTGGTCCGTTTGCGGGCAGCTCTGTCCAGGCGCGGTTTGTTCGGGATCTTCGCTTCAAACTGCACAAAGAGATGCGTTTTTGTACTACTTTTTTCTTCTATTAAATTGTTCCATGTAATAGCGTTTCCTTATTCCTATCCTAATGTATCCTCTGGAACCCTTTTAATGTTTATTTTTACTTGGTTCTTCCCATTTTCATTCGGAGGGGTGGGTGAATCGAGGAACATACATTGCATGTCCAAGCAGCGCAGACGCTGAGGCAGTGGCGCCCCGCGGGGTGTTTTAGCCGTGCTGGCTCGCCACTCCCAGGCCAGTCCCTTCACTCACCGCCATCATGACAACACTTCACAGGGGCAAAGGCCCAGTACTGTGATTCCTTGTGAAGAATCACTGCAATCTGGCAGTCGTATTCTTGATTAACCGTACTACCAAAACATGACAAGCATGATTTGTGGAAGGAAAGAGCAGGAATAAAGAAAGTAGTGCCAGCGTGACCTTAGCCATCAGAGCCTTTCCTTTTGTCACCCCAGTTGTGTGTCTTGTGTACTGAGGCCCTCTGCATCTTCAGAGCTTACAAAGTGTGTTGTGTACCCCCACGCCCAATGAAGTTCCTCCTATCGTAGCTAATTAAGGGGCAGGTGCCTACAATGAACCCACCATTGGTATGATAGGTGTGTCCCGTTTATATGATAAACATTTCTTGGCTCATTTAATAATACTCCTTTCAATGTGTTCTGGTTTAGAACTGGCTTTACAGCACAGCTGTCACAATAACAAAAACAAAAGAGCTTTCAGGAGTACTACAGAGAGGAATTGTCACGCTACCCATATGTTAGTTGCCTGGAGTACAGATTTTGATTGGACAAACGTTTCGTGCTTCCTTTTAAAAAAGAGTGCCCGTATTGCAATTTTTGCCTTGTGGGGCAGCTTATGCTCAACATGCTGTACTGAGTTGGTTATAGTGACAAGTCATTGATCAAGGCTATAGCCTTGATCTGTTTTTTATGAAAATTTACAACAAAGTCAATAGGTCTCTCTTATTTATTGTGAAAAGCATGCGCAAAAGACAATTGGCCTTTAAGAGTGGATTGTAGTTGCATTGTGTTGATGCTTATTTTGTTACAGGGAATATCACAGATTAGCACACTAGGCAATGGTGCTGGTTATTCCTTGTGCTTATTCCACGGCGTAGAAGGTTTGCACTTTGAGGATCCTTGTTATGCCATTTTAGAAAGGGTTTTACATTGTTTTTGCCTAGGTAATTTTCTAACTACTGCATGTGGGCAGCAAGGCTGTTTGTCTATTAATCTGACCTAATATAGGCGAATATACACACCCAATCTGGTGCATGTCCTTTCCACTCAGACTTATAAGCATGTCAGGTACACTCACAGGGTGCTACTAAAATGTTATAAAAATGGACTACCCTGAGAAGGTCACGCGTTTATTGAAGTTCATTTGTGCCCCAAAGCACTATCGTCTCCCCCATTACTCCGGTTGTGAAGCAGTTATTGGCTGTACTGTTCAAATAAAAAAATAATTGGGTACATAGAATGTATATAGTCGGACTCCCACCACAGTCACCAGATATGGAACAGTTTGCTCAAGCCTGCTTAAATCTGCACATTCTCAGTATAAGAAACCACATATGACTATTTTAATTATATTTGTTTTTTATCGCTTATAGGTTCAAGGAAAAGGTCTACATCAACGTGGAGGGCAATAAATGCAATCATTGCTGAAAATGGGTTTCGTGGGTTGTTTGCTGGTGAGTATTTCATGTTTTAATAACTCAACATGTCCGTAGGAACCAGATACTTCCTTCAAGCAGGGCTGCACTGGTGGTTTTTGGGTTTTATATAATGACGAAAATATAGTGTATGAAGAAATCTAAAAAAGAAGTTTCACCAATAGTGCGTGTGCACAGTATTGAAAAACAAGCATTGGCATAGCCAATAGGCCTCACCTTTGGGACCTTTTTAAGTGTTTTGCTAGAACTATTGGCTGAGATTGATAAAAAAAAAAAAGCAAACAAGATTAATAAAAAAGCTATCTAATAGTAAGCAATGCACTGACTCTTAGCTCACTAAACGTTTTGGTACTTTCCACATCAGATTTTCAACGGCAGACAGCTGACTGTAGCAGAGACCTAAAAAGGAATACAATAGGTGAAAAAGAGCATGATTGGAATAAATTCAGAAAGGGAGACAAGTGCATAAATAAAAGTACTCTTAAAAAGAAAAGGAAACCATGAAAGTTCCGTGTGTGAAATAATGGAAAGGGGGAAAAGGGTGGATTAAATAAGGGGATTACGTTAAATGAAGGAATGCATTGAAAGTAAAGACAGAAGTTAAAAGAAAAGTGATGGAAGTCATATTAGACACCACTGGTTCCTTGGACCCTCGACTTTAAGGGTTAAGCGTCCTCCCAGCCCTCCGGCGGCGGCAGAGCTGGCTTAGGGATGAATCACTGCTCGGAAGGAGGATGGTGTTTTATGGAGAGGAAGAGGGCGGGAATGCCTCTAAGAATGAAGTCATCCAGCCTGGGACCCCGCCTCTTCCTGCCTCTCCTTTTGGCCAATCAGGGCCAGCTGTGTACCTTCCAACTACCCAACTGCAGGCGGGAGGGGAGGAGCGGCGGAGGGGTATGCACGGATGCTGACTTGGCTCAGCTACAGTAGAGCACTCGGTACTGATGAGGGGGTAGTCACCACGGAGGAAGCAGGCAGGGTGTTGTGCGGGGACGGTGCTGAGGAGGCGCGAGACAGTGAGGCGCTCAGGCGGGCTCTAATACGAAGAGTGTTGATAGAGACACTGGGGTGCGCAGGGGCTGCCCCAGGGTGCTTTGAGGTCACCTGCAGTGCGAGTTCCAGAGGGAGTACACGGCGTGGTAGGGCTGAGGGGAAGCAAAAAAAGAGACAGCTGCCTGTTAACTACCTCTTTTAGGCGGTTCCAGCACTAGCGTGCCAGGGAGAGTGCAGGGACTGGGGAGGAGTGACAAGATGAAGAGAGAGAGCGGGGCATTCCAAGGAGGCTCCCATACCTTGACTGCATCTCAAGCAGGACCCTGGCCTTATTTGGTGTGGGTAGAAGTCAGATACCATAGGCACAGTGCGGGTGCGGGGACTAGGTATAGCACACAGCGCAAGCTTTACAGCTTCTGGGCGGTAAGTAGCTATGATATATTGCGTGGAGCACTGAAGCCCACACCGGCAGACTCTGAGGGTCTCGAGCTGCGCCCCGTCTCCTGACATATGTTCTTGAAGCCCCGGTGTGCGGTGATAGAGGGAGCCCTGCTCATGACAGCGGTCCAAGAAATAAACAAGTGGGAGGGGTTGAGGGAGTGCACAGGCAAATGTAAGCAAGCGGGCCACGTTAATTACAAACAGGGGGAGGTGTGCTGTGTCTGCCTGCTGGAACTCGAACAAGCAGCAGCTGTTTTGAAGCACTCGTGCTTGTGCTCGCATCCGCCTTGCGGGAGTGAGCAGCGGCGGCGCGAGAGTCGTATGTTTTCAATTAGCACGCGCGCCACTGCTTGCTCCCGCAAGGTGGATGCCAGCACAAGCACGAGTGTGCTTGAAAAGGAGCAGACCGATTTCAAAAGGTCATCTCCTAGAGCAGCGCATGCGCGCTGCCTAGGCAAGACCTAAAAACAGCTCTATGAGGCTTAGGGCTCGAATTATAATGAGCGTGCAAAATGCGCATGTAAACGCCCAGTGCACCTGCTAATTAGCAGGTGCACAGTTTCTACCAGATTACGAGTTTGCCAGTTAGGAATACGGAAAAACCAAACTGATAGTGCATTTTATTCCCCATTCCGAGGTTGCACGTGTTGTACTTGCTACTGTGATTGGCGGCAGGATTCACCAGCCGTAGGTCGCGGAAGCAAGCACACGGAATTTGCAACTGAAGTGTTATTCCATTTTTGGTGTAAGCAGGAGTTTGAATCCAACATGAGATTACTGTCCCCGTCGTGATCAGGGCCTAGGTCTTGTCATTTATTATATAATCTGGTAGACCAGTGTAATATAATGTAATACAACAGATTATTTGCAAAAGCATGCACTGACTGGTATCAAAAAAATGTAAAACTATAATGTCTAGATTACAGCGGTCTCCAACCTTTTTGCATAATAAGAGCTACATATGTTCAATGGAAATTATCCCGACCTACTAATATTAGGACTTTAAGTGGGATGAAAAAACTGGGGGGTTGGGGGTTTCTCTCAAAGGGGCGTGGCCAGTGTAATTAAGGGCCTGGCATAAAAAAACACATACGCTAAAAATCTGTGCTTAGCGTGTGTCGCCCAACTTGTATGTTGCTGTTTCTGTCATTGCATCCAGATATATGATACAACAATTAACATCATGCCTACAACAAGTCAGGACTATTGGCTTCGTCAATGGTTTTTAGTTGCATAAGATAAATAAGCAGCAGCTATGGCTAATATATAATGTTGAAAAAGCTTCCAATAAAATCCCTGGTGACACCAAGACAATGTTGCTGCTCTTGAGTTTCAAAAAGAGAAGTGGCAATTTTCAGTGTGCGCTATTCAATAGGGCCCCCTCACTCGCAACAGCGCTCGGAGGGTAATGATTGTTTTTGTGCAGGAAAATGTCCCTTCCTGCACATAACCAATCAGTAATGGTGATTTGTCACTTCTATGTGTGATGCATTGTGCAGCACACATAGAAGTTGCAAATCGTCATTTTTGTAATGATTGTTCATGTGCAGGAAGGGACACCTTCCAGCACATAAACAATCATTCATGGCGTTTTGCTGTTTCTATGTGTGCTGCACAATGCAGCACATATAGAAACAGCAAAAACGAGGAGCAATAAAGCATTTCTCCTCATTTTGCCATGTTAAGACCAGGTTTTCCCTGGTCTTAGTTTTGGTGCTGCCCCATATTTATGCCACCCTTGTAAGTATGGGACAGTGTCGAAATGAATGGGTGTTGTGGCGGAACGCCCACCGCCACACCCATTGCCCACCCCCTTCACACTATGACTTAACGCCGCCTTGTAAATAAGGCGAAGCCCCTATCGCCACAGGAACGTCATAAAAAGTGATGTTCCTGTGGCGATAGGGGCTTGTAAATATGCCCCGAGTGTATTTCTCAAACAGTTCAAGGTTAACTTATGGAGGAAAAACGATGTTGTAATTTCACAGGTGTTAGATTTGGGGGTCTCTAGTTGGCAGAGGTAGGCACCTTTGACCAAATAGGGACCTTTGGTAGCTTGGCATGAGCAAACAGGCTTATCGCAGAGGCAGTGTGTAAAGCATGTGTGAACACATACAATAATCCAGTGACAACACTACAGATGGACACCACACAAGTTGTATATTAAAAATAAGTATTCTTTATATAGATTTAACACAAGACCATAAACGACAAAAATCCACAATACTGTACTTCAAATGGTAGAATTAGCTTAGTTCTCTTTAGATGTTAAAATGCGACACTTTGAGTTTAATGTACCTTAGGATGAGTAAAGCTATACAACGAAAGTGTTGCAGGGAAGGTGATGCATAGGTTCCTTACACGCAAAAACGGTGATGCGTGGGGTCCCTACTGATACGTAGGGGATGCGTCGGTTCTTCTCTGCGAGGGGAGGTGATGCGTCTGTTTCTTACTGCGCTTCTGTGGCGATGCGACAAAGAAGGCATCGTCTTCTTGATGCGACGCGATGTGTGCATGCCTGACCGCCATGCGGCAACTCAACGATACTTCTGAGCCGCGACAGGCCAGCGACACGCTTCCCGGTGATGCGACGTCGATCCTCTTCACCGGTGATGGGAGACGCTTCGGCAACGATGCGACGGCCCTGCGGTGACCCAACGATTCTTCTGAGCCACGACATGACCTGCGACACGCTTCCTGGTGATGCAACGTCGATCCTCTTCTTCGGCGATGCGAGGTGCTTTGGCGGCCCTGCGGTCACTCAACGATTCTTCTGAGCCGCGCCAGGCCCTGCAACACGCTTTCCGGTGATGCGGATGCGACATCGATCCTCTTCTCCGGCGATGCAAGGCACTTTCGCGTTGTAAAGCGACAGCAGCAGTTCGGCATCACGCTTCTTGCTCGTGAGTCGCGCTTATAGCTCCTTACGACACACAGTCCCTCAGAAAGCCCAGCGCAATTGCAGGCACTTCCAAAGAACTCTTGGGGAGCTGGTTGGTGAAGTCTGTTGTCCCTGAGACTTCAGCAGGAGGCAAGCTCTTTTCTCAAGCCTTTGGAGATCCTTCACACGTTTAATAAAGTACACCTAAAGTTCCTTTCTCCTATCTTTGGCAGTCAGGCAACCACTGCAAGCCAATCCCTCAAGCTTAGGGATAGTCTCTCCTCAGTCTTTCTGGTTCCTCTCCTCAGCAAAGGTTTCTTCTTGTTTCCCAAAAGTGATCTAAAGTTCTGGCGTTTGGGTCCCCCTTTTTATACACAGTTTCTCTTGGTTCTCTGAAGGCAGAGAGGCCTTTGCCTATTCCAAACCAGTTCTGGTCAGTCCTGGAGCACTCTGTTTACATGACTCCTTCTTTCCTTTCACAGTGCAGGGCAGGGACATCAGACACACCACAGGAGGTGGAGCCAGCATTGTGGAGGGAAGGTACAGCCCTATTCAGGTCCCAGGTGCAACTCCTCCCACCCATCTACATGCAGATCTCTCTATTCAGCCCTGTGCCGACTCACCCTGTCTCCTGGAATCCCCCAGCCCCTGTCACTCAAACTCCAGACAAGGAATACACAACATAGCAGAGGCAGGCTTGGATAGTTAGACAAAAAAATACCCACTTTCTAAAAGTGGTATTTTCAAACACAGAATGTTAAAACCATCTTCACTAAAATATGCATTTTATCATTCTGAGTTCAGGCATACTAAACTCGAATTTCTACCTAATTCCCAGAGTCAGTTAGGATTATTAAATGTAATAATTATACTGCCCATTCTGGCCTATGGGGAACAGGTAGCCTTGCAATAGTGAAAAACCAAAATGGCTGTAATTCACTATTGGGACATGCCACACACATCAGTGCTTGTCCTACCTTTTACCTACAATGCACCCTGCCCTTGGGCCTACTGTAGGGGTGACTAATATGCAGAAAAGGGAAGGTTTAGCGACTGGCAAGTGGGTGCACTTGCCCAGTCAACATGGAAGTACCAGACTGCACATCAGCTCTGCAATGGCAGACCTGAGACACACTTTATAGGCTGGTTCTGTGGGTGGCAAAACCAGTGCTGCAAGCCCACCAGCAGCATTTGGATTACCAGCCCTGGGCACCCCTGTTGCACTTTAATAGGGTCTGACAAATGAACCAAACCAGCTAATCATGGAATCACTAATCCATACATCAATTTACCATAGGGAGCACTTGCACTGTGGCCCAGTGCCCAGAGCATCTAATACCAGCAAAAACACATGAGGCAACAGCAAAAAATGGAAGGGAGACCCACGCCAAGGTGCCAGGTCTAACAACAGGCAAGTACACAACTTACAATTCCAGTCTTTGGGTTTTAGGACCAACACTGGGCAAAGGTCAGGTACATTTAGAGACTGCACCACCAGCGGCACTGGGGCGGTTGGGTGCAGAGGTCAAATTTGGTCACTTGGGCCCAATGTTAGTCAAAGGAGACACGGGGCACGCATAGAGGTGCCGGTTGCAGGTAAGTAAAATCAGAGTTGGGGGGCAATCTCCGGGGGCTTAGGGCAGGCACTGGAAGGGGCGGGGGCCATGAGACAGCATTAAAAATGTACCGTCAGTGGCACAGAGGTGGTCAGGTGCAGAGTGCCATTACAGCGTTGGTCGCCCGATGCAAAGCAATGGACACTCAAGATTTCAAACAAAGGTTGCAGGCTCGGACCAGGAGGCTGAATGAAAGGAACTGTTGGAACTGGAGGTAAGTTGGGGTGCTGAAGAACTCGTGTACACCGTCTGCCGAGCTCACCGAGGGGGGGCGGCTGCAGGTGCAGGGGTGTCTTTGGACGTCAGTTAAGTCTTACTGGAGCCGGTCACGATTAGGGGACTGTTCGTGTTGAGGCTGCAGGTGTCGTCGTGAAGTCCAGGAGAGGTTACTGTGGAGTGAACTTGAGCTCAGGATTGGTGGGGAACCACCTTAGAACCGGTGTGCCACTTCGACTTGGTCCAGTCGCATCGGGTGCAGAGGTAGATCAGGAGGCCTGGTTGTGCAGTTCAGCATGGCACTAGAGCTCTACTTGTTTCCTTTGTGGACAGGGCTGCTGTCCTCAGGAGTTATGTCCTCCCAGGGTTATGGAGGTTGCTGGGCCTGCAGGACAAGTTGCTTTTTGCAGCAGATTTCTACGAGGGCTACAGACAGGCCGGTAGGGCTGGGGCCAAGTCATCTGGAGCCTTCACTGCTGGTACTGCTCATCAGTCCTTCTTTTTCCTTCGGACATCAGTAATCTAAGGATCATTGTTCAGGGGAGCCCCTAAATACTTAATTGAGGGGCTTTACATGTGCTGTCCGGTAGTAGCTAGTGGGCTACTTACCTTTAGGGTGACTACAGTGATTGTATGTCCACTCTCTTTGGGGAGGTGACATACCTCTAATCCTGTTGGCTGAAATCCTTATTACCAATATGGAGGATTTTCAAAGGAGGTCACCACACCAATTTGGTAGTGCTGACACAGTATTACTGTTGGTTATGTGCAAATGCATTACACACTGCCTCTAAGATAAGCCTGACTGCTCGTGCCAAGCTACCAAGTGGGTAAGCAGGGGTTATTTTAGGAGTGTAACTCCCTTATATTTTTATATACTTAAGACAAGACCAAAAACTATAAAAATCCACAATACAGTACTTAGAAATCGTCAGTTATCAAAATAACCTTGAAATACAGTCCCTTGAAGTCGATAGCTCCGTGGAGAGCCAGAACTGTTTGGATTTGTTTGTTCACAATGCCGTAACAAATCCAAACAGTTCTGGCTGACAGTGTTGTCGGGAAGACCCGCAAAACAGTACCTTTAGAAATGCAGGTCGGCAGCGGCCTCTCGTTGAGCTCCGAAAGCATCCACAGGCGTCAGTTTCGGAGGTCGGTGCAGGAGTCGTTGGGCCCTTGGAGTCACACATGTTGCAGATCGAACTTCTCGCAGTTGAAGTCAGGAGCGCTGGCGTCGGTCGGTGCAAAGTGCAGCGGTGCAGCATGTGATGCCCTCAGGTCGCGGTGCGAGCAGCAGCTCGGTGGCAGCGTCAGATGTTGGCGTCGGTGAAACCAGAGTCGTGGTGCAGTCATGCGGTGCTTGTCACTGTGCTGGCAGGCAAAAATATGGACTAGAAGGAAGGGTCCCTACTTGGACAAGGTACCTACCTCTGCCCAGTATTGCCCTGGCATCTGGATTGCCTGTTGTGCTGGGAGCCGTGCCTTGAGGGGCGTGGAATGACTATGGACTACTGTGTGTGCAACACGATGTGTAAGCGGATGTGAGGCGTTTGTTGGTAGGGTCCTGCTGTTCCGTGAAGGTCATGCTAAACAGGGCCCGACGCTTGCAGTGGGAGAGATGGATGACCACCAGTTACCCCACCGGTTGTCCTGCTACCTGATTGGTGAGGGGGCCTCCTGCCCTTCCTGGAAGATCTACCCACGGCTGCTTGGTACTGTGATGATGTGGCTTGGGCACTCCCTGCTGTCAATGAGGCCGGGAGGTCCGTTTGCCCTCTTAGTGCTGCCCGTCCGAGAGAATGCACCTCCCCAACTCCTGTCACTCCAAAGCTAGACAGTCAATGTACATCCTAGCAGAGGTACACAGGATGGCTAAGCAAGAAAATACCTACTTTCTAAAAGTGGTATTTTCAAACACAGAATGTAAAAATCACTTTTACTAAAAGATGCATCTTTAGATTCTGAGTTCAGGCATACTAAAATGTATTTTCCTATCTGGTCCCAATGGGAAGTTATATTCATAAGATGTTATAATTTAACTCCCATGCTTTTGTATGTGGCAAATAGCCTTTCAATAGTGAAAAACGAAATTGCCAGTAGTTCACTATCGGGTCATGCCACACACACACCAGGGCATGTCCTACCTTTCACATACACTGCACCCTGCCCACAGGGGTACCTTGGGGGTAACCGACATGTAAGAAAAGGGAAGGTTAGGGCCTGGCAAGTGGGTACACTGACCAAGTCGACATGGAAGTTACAAACTGCGTGCAGACTCTGCATTGGCAGGTCTGAGTTACCTTTTCAGGGCTACTCATGTGGGTGACACAAACAGTGCTGCAGGACCACTAGTAGCATTTGATTTACAGGCCCGGGCACACTCGGTGCACTTTACTAGGGACTGACAAGTAAATCAAATATGCCAATCATGGAAACACCAATCCATAACACAACTTACCCAGAGAGCATATGCACTTTAGCATTAATCAGCAGTGGTAAAGTGCCCAGAGTACTAAAACCAACAACAGCAGGTCAGGAAAAAGTAGGAGGTAGAAGCAAAACGTTTGGGGATAACCCTGCAAAAAGGGCCATTTCCAACAAATACGGTTTATAAATTAGGAGTTGTAAATATACACATTTTCGTCTCAAAAACACACTTTTCTTTTTTAGTATACTCTTACTCATTCAACTAAGAAAAGGTTTCTAATTTAATAAACAGCTGCATATAAGAAAGCTCCTTGCAGGTAGCAGGTGGGCTATCAGTAACTCACGAGCTACTGGTAGGGGAAGAGAGTAGTCAATATTTAGCGGGATTAGTCACTACAGATAGAAAGTAGGATTTAATCAATTTTTCATAGTAGCTGGAAGACTAGGTAACTGAAATAATGCGACAGGGATCAAATTATGTGGCAAGAAAAGGCAAATCATGCAGCGCATGTTGTGATAGTATTACGTCATTATTTTGACATTTTTAAACATGGTAACATAAGTGTCAGTTTAAAAACCAAATACAGCAATAAACTACTGAAAGAGGACCAGTCTACTTTTAGGAAGGGCCTTTCACTGCCTGGGAACATAGCAAATGATCGATTATGCGGCAAATCCATAATTATGAGGAAGATGTTGTGGCCACAAAATTGCATAATTCCAGTTCAGCTTAATGGATAGTTCGGTTGAATAGTAGATGTTTTAAGACTTTCTTAAGATGGCTGTAGTTCAGGGAGCCAGAGACAAGAGTGGTGTTGCAGTTCTTGTGCTCCTCTGCAGCAGTCTGTTGAGGAAAACGTACTAAAGAAACGCATCCTTGACCTAGAGTCAGCTGTTGAATATTCTTGTTGCAACAACAAACTAGATAGATGCTAAACAAATAATGAAAAACTTGAATAAACATGCTTTCTGACTTTTACATTTTTTTTATTTAATGCATGAGGTTTCAACATCACTGCAACTATCATATGGACTCTCATTGTCTCCTTATATCCGAACTGACTTAATGGATTCGCATATTCCACCTCTTCACAAACCAATCATAATTCCAATGACTTTATATCTTCCTCCCTGCAACCTAATGTACTCCACAGTAGGTTTTTGCTTGACTGAATTAATAAACTGATATATATCAAGATTTTAAAGTGCGTATTCGAGACAAACGTGTAGTTTCAGAACTCATAAGCTGGTGTTTGGAGAAGAATGAATTTCAAAAATATATTTAAAAGCTGATATTTGAGTGATATATCATGCAGCACTTGGGAGCCTTTTTTCACTAATATTATTTACTTGGTACCAGGGCCATTGCATCTATGGCTGTTATATGTTACCCACATAAAGGTATTCCACGTTGACAAAGCATTTTGTTTTTACATTACTACTGGCAACCGTGCCTCATGCCCTGAGGCTCCTCTAGCAAATGGTAGCCACATATGTAATCTTGTCTGACGTGGTCACTATTACAATTCTAATAAGGTTCGTCGCTCTGGAAGTTCTTCATTGGCCATAAGTAGTTCTTAATACTGAAAAGATTTTAAACCTGGGCTCTAGTCCTTGTTATGTAAAACTATAAATTAATGTTAAATACCCTCAAACAAGGCTGATATGCTCTCAGTATTTTGCTTAGAAAACATTTTATTGAAATCGCTTTCTTTCCTAAGATATTTAGTTATTATTATGTTACAATATTAAGATTGAAAAATCAACAAGCATAGCAGACATTTTATTTAAATCCATTTCTTACTTTAGATATTTAATTATGTTTCAACATAAGCATTAAAAATCAACAAGCCCTTGTGTAATAAAGAAGAAACTCGTTTAACTACTAATCTTAAGACGACTGTTGTATTAGAGCAAGTTGGAAGTGATTCCTCTAGTAACACATGATTCATAAAAACTATAAATAATTTATTAGTCGAAATACCACAAATCTTTTGCATGTGAATACAAATGGGCTTAAAGCAACACCGCCATGTGAACATTATCAAATGTAATATTTGTTTGCGTCTTTTTCAAGTACAGACAAACAAGATATACATTTATCATAAAACAGAAGTTTTACCTTTAGTTCATCCATCACCATATGACTTGTCTGATACCAACAATAAGCAAAGCATAAGGTGGTACTCAAGTCAGTTCATTCATGTCAAGCTGCAGACTATTACAAAAGTTGTGTTTATTTCTTTTAGGGTTAGACACTAGCATGAACTCCAGTGTCCTGCCCATATCTCTGCGGGTAGTTACGCTCACCCTTTGCACATCCCATTTGTTATGGTAGATAGGAACTGAAGACAGTGCAGATTAAAGACTGATGTAAAAGTTTCCTACCTTAACCAGTTCACCAGTTCTTGCAGTGCTCCTAGATAAATGTGGATGACATGTAAGGAAGTGCATAAGAACTGGATTTGAGTAAAATGATTTCTACATCCCCTTCATTCTAGTCCTTAAGGAATTTAACCTTTTTAAATAGTCCAAATGTAACTATCAAATATTACCACCTGGTGTCATTAGTCAGTCTTTAAGCTGTACCTGCCTTTCTCTCTTTGGGGTCCTACTCTCAGTACTGCTCCTGAAATTTTGATATGGGCATAGATCGGCTTGGAGAGCGGGCTGTGCCGCATATGAGTCTCCACGTAACAATGTTACAAAGAAACACAGCTGTATTCAAGGTGCCCATGGTCCATTACGGAATTTAGCGTAAACGTTTCTTGACTGCTATTAAAATTGGCTTTCCACAAGAAAGTTTTGAAATAACCATTGGTATTTTTTACTTTTAGAACATGCTAGATGAGTATAATTCAGTCCACATGCATTCAAGCAATACAAGTAAAGCATAGGGTGCTGCGTAAATTATGCACCACCTGCTTTTCACCTGAACCAGGAGCGTAAATATACCATTGGCCTATTGTCAATCACCAGACTTTGTTTTTTTTCTTCACCTTAATTTTGACTTCACTGGAGGCTAGTATTTTAGTCCCAGTACTCTTGTGCACAAATGAGCTTACCCTTTTACCTCTGTAGGATGTGATTAATGTATAAAAAGTATATTAGTATGGGAGTAAGCATTCCATGGTTTTTATATAAGAAGTGTGTACATTATATTTTTCTGTTTATATGGGCAGGTTGCCCTGCAAAAAAAAGATGCACTGATGTTAAAACTATACCTGGAAAGAAATAACAATTTCTCCCCATTTGTTTCATCTGACTTTGTGCCCTGCCTGTCCGCATATGATTACAAAGGCCCTACATGCACATACGCCATTTAACTGCTAAAGCAAGTAAAATTCTATATTTGTGAATATTTGACTGCATACATCGTTATTG
The DNA here is from genome assembly GCF_964204655.1 of Triturus cristatus. Taxonomy (NCBI): domain Eukaryota; kingdom Metazoa; phylum Chordata; class Amphibia; order Caudata; family Salamandridae; genus Triturus; species Triturus cristatus. Next base: position 311,119,423 of record NC_140593.1, on the reverse strand, counting down.
GAAGTTATATATGTTTTTTAGCAAAATTATACACATAACAAAACTATTAACAGAAATGAAGTTCTGGAGCTATCTTGAATTTCTCTTTTTATTTGTATTAGGAAGTGAATTAAACTATACGTACAATTCATTAACAAATAAAAAAACTCTTAATTTGAGTCCATCTAAAAAATTTTAGAATAGCAGATTCATCATATCTGGTCAGGTCAAATCTTAATTCTAGTCCATCTAAAGATTTGAAGAATAGCAGATTCATAATTAATGACAGTACGAGTCTGGAATAGATCAATAATTACACCCTTCAAACCATTCAAATCATTCTCAAACCATTGCACTTATTAAATGGTTTTTCCAATGCCAATGTTCTTTGCATTTTTTGAGTCCTCACTTCCAATGCTGAAGCTTACATTGATCTCAGTTTTCATGGAAGTGATCTTGCCACCAGTGATGAGAAATACAATAACATATCCACGTTTTCCTTTCTCCCGTATACTCTTGCCTACAAAGCAAAATTGTGTATGAAGATCCCAGCCCAAGGCATTCCCAACCAGTTATATACAGACATCCACATTTTTTACTTTTAGACAGCCCCACAGCATATGCTTCCAATTCATAGTTGCTTTCTGACATCTTGTACAGGTATCTGATATTTATTCAATACATGTGTAAATTTGGATTAAATATAGTTGTTACACCAAACAGTACTGACTAAAATAAAGATTAGAATTCATGGGTAGATTAATTAGAGCACCTAACTCCATTTCCCAGACAGCTCAGATATCCATCACAGTTATCCATTTCTAAACTAAAAATTGCTCATAAACTCTTGCTATGTAACCCCTCCCGGATCGGCAACACAGTGCCTCCCTAAAAGCTGCAGTGTTGTATTTAGAAAGTAACTATCTGTAGATCCCCAAATTAGCTTCCTTTCACTTGAGTACAACATTTTTGCTTAGTTCTTCACATGCCATGGATTTAAAAACAAAGACAGTATATTTAAATAACATTAGAGCGTCGGACAAATAAGCATTGTGATGAAGTTACCATTTTAATTATATTCGTCCGCCCTATTATAGAATTAGATAAGTGACACCATTCATCTACATTTTCCTTAACTTAATTAGTAAAAGGCCATAGTTTAGAAGAAAGATATTGTCTAAAAACAGAAGAGGCTTGTATTCCCAGATATCTAACCGGGTGCATTGTTAAGATGCCACGGTATTCAGAGGGGAGATCTGCGGGATCATAGTTCATCGCTATGGCTTTTATTGCGGGATATATTTTATGGCCAGAGAGGTTGGAAAAACTATTAATATGGTCAAATGCATTTTATTGTAGTTTTTCTCTGGTGGCTATAAGTACAGCTATGCCATCCACGTACAATGTGATTTTCAAAGCACTGCTAACTGTAGGAGCATCCTTCATTGCTACATTATTACTGATATACCTGAAGAGGGGCTCAATTGACTTGACAAATAACTGTGGCGACAATGGTCAGCACTGGTGTCCCCCCCCTTGCAATCTGAATCCCCCTACCATTTCTCTAGTTGCATGTTTTTGAAGTAAAAAGCCTTATTGTCGTCCAGAAACCAAATAGTCAGTGGTTATGTAAAATGTCTTTCAGAATATATGGCCGCCCTAAGATAACTGGTATTGCAAGCAAGAAGTTTACCATTGTACATGATTTCGGTCTATGATGATTGAGGCAATATCTGGCAGTCTAAAACACAATATTTTGCTAAACATTTTTTATAATTAACATTTATTAATGTTATTGGCGGGTAGGAACCATAGTTCGCTTGCATCTTCTCTGGTTTGAAAAAGGGGACTAGATTACCTATTTTAAAAGATGTAGGCATTTCCCCTTCTTGCATTATGATATTAAACAATATCCTTAAAGTAGAGATGATCTCTTTTAATGGTTGTTTATTAATTTCGGTCAGACGTCTGTGCGGCTTTAGGGACAGATTTAACAATATTTGAGGCAGCACAACGAGCAAGACAGCTTGCTGTGCTACGTAAAATGGAGAGCAGGAATTCATCATATTTACTAACATATAACACATTCCTGCTCTCTCTCTCTGCGCTGGCGCACTGTGTGCTACCTAGCACCAACGCAGGCACCCTTGCGCCCTTGTGCAAGGGTGTCTGCATGGAGGCAGGATTGTTTTTGTACAGGAAGGGACACCTTCCTGCACAAAAACAGTCCTTAGAAAGAGGAACATGCCTCTAAGTGCGCTGCAAAATGCAACACACTTAGAGGAACAAACAAGGAGAAGTAAAGATATTTCTCCTTGTTGCGCCTCTGTCGGGAAGGCATACAATTTTAATGCATTCCCAGGTTTACTTGTCTTGGTAAATTTGTGAATGTGCTAAAATACATGGGTGGATGCATGAAAACACCCACTCTCCACCCATGTAACATCTTCCCGGCACAGAGTAACGCAATGCATGGACTTGCGCCTCCTGCGTTACTCCAGAATTACCAAGCAACACAGGGCCGCGCAAGGTGGCTTTGTGAAGTTTGGTAAATCTGACTTAAGGATTGTGTTGCCCTTGCGTCACCTTGTGTGACGCTAGGGCAATGCAATCCTTTGATAAATTTGTCTCTTTGCATTTTTGATGTAGCCATCAATGTTATTGCTTCCTTAATTTCTTCTTGGCTTAATGGTCTGCATAGTCTCTGCTTTTGTTTGAAGCAGATTTGTTTCAGGTTATATTCCTGTGAAGAGGTTACTGTGTCCTCAGTATAAGAGATACGATGTATTGAAACACGTTCCTGGGAACCTTCAGAAATATATTGGCTATTATTATTGGAACTTCAGCATTATTACCTGCTCCCTCATAATAGGATTTGAGAATAAGAGTCATTTACTTGTTGACATCTTAATTTTGAGGCAATACATTTTCCAACCTTATTATCTTAATCAAAGATAGGTTAATACATAGCTTTTATTGACCAGTTTCTCTGAGCCCAGTGCATTTAAATTTTTTGCGTAACATGCTTTAATTTTGTGATGTTCAACTGTTTAGGATATAAGGTTACTAGAATATCATCTGATTATAACGGTGTTTCATTATCTAAATGCATTTGTGCCTCTATTTATCTTCTTGCTCTGATCTTGGCGATCCAAAGGTCTTTCAACATAAGCTTTGACACTGTCCCGCTCAATTCAAACCTTCACAGAATGTAAGTTATACTTGAAAAAATATTTTGTCTGGTATTGGCAATAACTTAACAAATTCAGTTTCTGAAAGAAGTGAGAGGTTGACTCCTCTTCTATTGTTTTGCTCCTCAGACCCTTGTTTAGTTGTTAATATAACCCATTTGTCTGAATTAACTCTTAGTTCTTTAGTAATTGTTAACCCTTGTTGTTTCTGATCAAAATTGCAACTCTTGAAGCCACTGTGGTGTATTGGACAGTCTGGCTTCCTGAACCCTAACATATTTATTTAAGACTTGCTCTCTTTGTCCGTTAAAGTGTGCTGCAATAGAATAACCTCTGTACTGGTCTAATCTAAATAGCTCATTTTTAAATTTGTTTCCATTGGCTGATAAATCATTAATATTCAGTGTTGGTGTTTACAACCTCTGTGCTTAATTTTTTACTCATCTGCTATTCCTCTGTATTATGATTATACAATACACTTTCATTTTCTCTACTGTTATTCCCCCATCTATTTCAGTTCAAGTGTGATAAAAGATGGGGGATGGAGGGGGTATCAGTATGCACATTTGATCAAGCTTTTTTCTCCTAAAATGGATTGTAAATCTACATAGAAATTTCACCCTCTAGCACCACTAGCGAGTTTAAGGTTATTTTGCCTGCAACATTACCATTCTATCATTTAAACAAAACTTCTACCTTTGCAATTTTTGTCCCCACTTTAATTTTCCTCAACAAATCTTCAGCTTCAAAAATGTTTTGCAAAAGGATACAATAGTTTTTCCAAAGTAGTCTGAGATGCCTGTGTTGTACTATCTGGATCTGTACACTCACACTTTTAAACTCTAATAGTAAATATTGGTTCTTCTTTCCCATTTTAGAAGATTCACAAGCAAGAGCCACTCTATAATGGAAAGTTTTTACCTCTCTTAATTCTCTAGCTTTTTTCAGGTTTTGTTTGTTTAGTCTGAACTCGCGGTCCATGGGATACCTTCTCCAGACCTTCAGATATGCCAAGAAATCTTAGATTTGTTCTACAAGAACAGCTCTCTAGTTTCTCTGTTTTATGTTGGAGTTTCTTTAGAGCCACGTCTGTTTTTTTTTTTTTTTTTTTATTCAGTTAAGGCAAGTCTTTTGAGTTTTGTTAATTTGTTTCTGCCATTGCTGCAATTTGTGGTGAGAACTGCTGTAACTTAGTCACAGCTCCTTAGATTTGAGTTCATCTTACCCAAGAATAGCTGAAACAAGAATTGGGTAGCATTGATTTTATCAACTTATTTCAAAATTATCATTTGATAATAATTCTAAGACAGAAAGAAAATTCTTCCGTCAGTCTCCCTCTTCTCACTTTCCATTTCTTTATCGGGATTTTCTAATACCAATGAGCTGAAATGTTCTTCATTTAATTAGTTCAGATACAGTGCATAATTTATGATCTCTCATTTGCCTACAGAATTGGATCTTGGCTTGGGTCTGAGTAGATAATGCTTTTTCTGATAATTTATCTATTTTCAAGTTTCTATTTTCTGGGCTTGTACTCAGATTCCTTTTGTTCCCCTGCTATTTATAGGCAATTCTAGTTTGGTATCTTGTAGCCATGTATAGCAAGCAGTTCTTCAAAAAGGAGATGCATGATTAACTGTGAACCTCTTACACATTACTTTTACATTGTTCAAAAACTATTTTAGCCTTCTTAAGATGTTCCTTTATTTTTTTCAAAAGATGACCACTTAGAGCTTTCCAGGTGGCAGCTTTCTGCCTCAGCTCTGTGAACGAAGCATAGGGAAGTGTTATGTTAATAAAATCTCCTTTTAAATTTTTGGCTTTACCTGTTAAAGTAGATGCCTGTTCCAATGTGGCTGGTATGCAGTTTGATCCTATGTCACTGAAGAAGGATATGTGGCTGTGGGGTTGCCTAGTGCCAGATGGAAAAGCACACCAATGAGGGTGGTGGACCGGGCTCCTGCTTTGAACAGAAGTTGAGGCCACCTTCACTCCTAATGGTCCTTTGCTGATACCGCAAGTTGCTCCCTGGCTGGATGCCCTTCTTCCAGTCTTGGTGGGGGAGCCAGGACAGGTGGCTGACCAGAAATCTATGACTCTGAGAACCAGGAACACTAGCGAAGTGAAGCCCCTAGAAGAATTTAGGTTCTGCGCTAAGTGGCAAAACACACATTGACAGAATTTGTGTAATTAGTGACCATTAAAGAGAGAAATATTCCCTTGTTATTATACTTGAAAGAGCATACAATGTTATGTCAAAAATGAAAAGGGGGTGGGATATTCTATATCAAATATTTATTATTCTCTCAAAAAACATGTTTATCCTTAAAAACATACACAATCATAAAAACATTTCATGGTACATTAAATCACATTAGTAAAAACATCATATAATACACATTCATTTGATCTCAATCACATATACAATTGTAACCCAATTATAACCAGCATAAATGGAGACAGACAAAACTAAAAAGATCCAACTACTCTTTTTCAAATGCACATCAAGAGGAACCCTAAAATACAGCGTGTTACACGTGGATAAATCTGTGCATAATTGAATCTGTATTGGGGCTTTGATTGTGCAACTCCTCTGCGTCGACGCGTTTCGATGGCTCAATGGGATGCGACCATCTTTATCAAGACAACTTTATAATGTCTCCCTCCACAATACATGTAATTCCTAAAACAGACAAATACAAATAATTAATTTTACTGTTCTGGATTGTCTATATTTCTCCCAATAGGGTTCTTAGAAATTTTTTGGAGATTTTTCCGTGCTAGTAATCTTATGGGCCCTCTACTTGGTAGATTACATTCCAGTGGCCCTCTCATCCGATATGGCACATACTGTTTAGATTACGCATACGTTATTAGGCTCTCTGTTCTACTATTAGCTTTTTTAGTTGTTCGAACCCACCTACGTTTTATCCTTCCCCACATTTGGGTATAGTTCTATGAATTGATTCTACCAAAGCTTATTTTTTACCTTTTTTCTCAATTGTTAGACTCAAGCGACTCCTCACCTGTATTATAAGAGACTTTCCTATGTGCTCCTGGCTCTGTGGATATTGAGCAAACACCAACTTGCCATATATGTTTCTCCTGATAAGTACAATGGTGTCTTGCCTATTGTCTGTAATAGAGGCAAAGAAATATGTAACATCACTTCGATACCCTACCATCCTTATTACTGGACTAACTGAATAGTAACCGTGTCTCTGTTATTTGTCTGATAATTACCTTTTCGTTGGTATAAAAGGTGTATATATTTTAAAAAAAGTTTCTTCTTTGAGTTGATGGTGCCACTTAATCACACCAGGAAATTATATACACGTCTTCTTCTTTTCTACAGCGTGTCTACAAATAAAGAGGGAAGAGTGGGGGGAACACTATAAACATATTTAGTCTATACGCGATCAACGGTTTTACTTTTTACCATTTAAGCGTTTCTATTCCCTCACCTCAATTGCGCTGTGTTCTGTCCGTCGTGTTTGTTGCTGGATCGGAGCAAAATCGCTCTCTTGTTTTGGCATTTCCAATTTATAATTAGTAAACCTGTCTCCTATTGGTTAGCTACGCACACGTGACTCGTGCTCCAAAAAGCTCATTATTGTACTGCACGTTTTGATTGGTTGCACGCTACACCTGACGTGTCTTCCATGGTGCATGCTCAAAAGGAATCTTACTAAGACCTACAGGGATTGGTTGTGAACGGCACATGACTTTTTTTCTTTTTTCCTTTTAGTGTGTTTTTTTCTTTTTTTCTTTATTTATTTGTTTCTCAGTCCTAACTTTATTGTTTTCTCGCCGCGTTTAAGTATTACATGGCCCAAGTAGGGAAGTCCAATGTGTCATAATCTTAAAAACACCTTTTCTTAGTACAACTACTGAAACCTAATATCCGTGTGTAACCTAAATATTAAAATCATTGCGTGATCAGGGAGGAATTTATAACCACGAATATATGCTAATGGCTGCCATCTGCGTGTTATGCTTACCATATTATATTAACTATATTATTTATACTTTATTATTTGTTCTTTGTTCCTAGTATACTAACTAGATATTTGTGAAGTAAATATGAGGTAAATGCAAGCAGCCTGACACAGACAGTTTGTCAAAAAGGCTTCTTTATAAAGTGCAAGTGCCTGTCTGTGTCAGGCTGCTTGCATTTACCTCATATTTACTTCACAAATATCTAGTTAGTATACTAGGAACAAAGAACAAATAATAAAGTATAAATAATATAGGTAATATAATATGGTAAGCATAACACGCAGATGGCAGCCATTAGCATATATTCGTGGTTATAAATTCCTCCCTGATCACGCAATGATTTTAATATTTAGGTTACACACGGATATTAGGTTTCAGTAGTTGTACTAAGAAAAGGTGTTTTTAAGATTATGACACATTGGACTTCCCTACTTGGGCCATGTAATACTTAAACGCGGCGAGAAAACAATAAAGTTAGGACTGAGAAACAAATAAATAAAGAAAAAAAGAAAAAAACACACTAAAAGGAAAAAAGAAAAAAAGTCATGTGCCGTTCACAACCAATCCCTGTAGGTCTTAGTAAGATTCCTTTTGAGCATGCACCATGGAAGACACGTCAGGTGTAGCGTGCAACCAATCAAAACGTGCAGTACAATAATGAGCTTTTTGGAGCACGAGTCACGTGTGCGTAGCTAACCAATAGGAGACAGGTTTACTAATTATAAATTGGAAATGCCAAAACAAGAGAGCGATTTTGCTCCGATCCAGCAACAAACACGACGGACAGAACACAGCGCAATTGAGGTGAGGGAATAGAAACGCTTAAATGGTAAAAAGTAAAACCGTTGATCGCGTATAGACTAAATATGTTTATAGTGTTCCCCCCACTCTTCCCTCTTTATTTGTAGACACGCTGTAGAAAAGAAGACGTGTATATAATTTCCTGGTGTGATTAAGTGGCACCATCAACTCAAAGAAGAAACTTTTTTTAAAATATATACACCTTTTATACCAACGAAAAGGTAATTATCAGACAAATAACAGAGACACGGTTACTATTCAGTTAGTCCAGTAATAAGGATGGTAGGGTATCGAAGTGATGTTACATATTTCTTTGCCTCTATTACAGACAATAGGCAAGACACCATTGTACTTATCAGGAGAAACATATATGGCAAGTTGGTGTTTGCTCAATATCCACAGAGCCAGGAGCACATAGGAAAGTCTCTTATAATACAGGTGAGGAGTCGCTTGAGTCTAACAATTGAGAAAAAAGGTAAAAAATAAGCTTTGGTAGAATCAATTCATAGAACTATACCCAAATGTGGGGAAGGATAAAACGTAGGTGGGTTCGAACAACTAAAAAAGCTAATAGTAGAACAGAGAGCCTAATAACGTATGCGTAATCTAAACAGTATGTGCCATATCGGATGAGAGGGCCACTGGAATGTAATCTACCAAGTAGAGGGCCCATAAGATTACTAGCACGGAAAAATCTCCAAAAAATTTCTAAGAACCCTATTGGGAGAAATATAGACAATCCAGAACAGTAAAAGTAATTATTTGTATTTGTCTGTTTTAGGAATTACATGTATTGTGGAGGGAGACATTATAAAGTTGTCTTGATAAAGATGGTCGCATCCCATTGAGCCATCGAAACGCGTCGACGCAGAGGAGTTGCACAATCAAAGCCCCAATACAGATTCAATTATGCACAGATTTATCCACGTGTAACAAGCTGTATTTTAGGGTTCCTCTTGATGTGCATTTGAAAAAGAGTAGTTGGATCTTTTTAGTTTTGTCTGTCTCCATTTATGCTGGTTATAATTGGGTTACAATTGTATATGTGATTGAGATCAAATGAATGTGTATTATATGATGTTTTTACTAATGTGATTTAATGTACCATGAAATGTTTTTATGATTGTGTATGTTTTTAAGGATAAACATGTTTTTTAAGAGAATAATAAATATTTGATATAGAATATCCCACCCCCTTTTCATTTTTGACATAACATTGTATGCTCTTTCAAGTATAATAACAAGGGAATATTTCTCTCTTTACTGGTTTAAAGTACCCCATTTCCCTTGAGTTTCAAGGGGTCCCTCTCAAGTCTTTTTTCGCAATAATTAGTGACCATGCCAAGGAGAAATAGTTTGTGGCCATCTTTGTCCATAAAAGGGAAGGTAAGGGCTGTGAAGGCCAACTCAAAACTGATGAAGGGGTGCTTGTAAATAAAGGATTTAAAGGAAGTCTGCCAGAGTAGTGGAAAAGAAGCTTAGCAGAGATAGGGGGCATCTGACCAATATTAGAACTAGACACACAATCTGTATTACTGCAAAGCAAACATCACCAGCAGGTGATTTACGCGAACACTGGCTGCCCTCACAAAGACACAGAAAGGGGGAATGCTATCTACTCATTAGCTTTTGAAAAATCAGGATTACCTGCAGTTACTAACCAAACTTAAGGACGGTACATCTGAACCAACAGGCACATTCCAGTACCCAGGTGCTGATACTGGCATTGTAATCTCCAGACGTTCCTAGGAAACTGGTCAAAATGAAGCAATATCCCCAAGAAGTTATTATCCACTACTAGAACAAAAATCGACTCCTGAAACATGTTCCGAAACGGCACCTCAAGCTCAAGAACCAGATTCTAATCCAGTGGTCAGGGAGAAAACGGAGAAGAGCAGTAATAGCACACCCAATGAAAGCCCAGAATTATCAGAAGATGAGAAGCCAAGTTGAGAAATCTGAGCCTTAGCTTATGCTTACCACAACATAAAGCTTACCAATTGCTATTCTGAAAATACTACATTGCCAGATATGCAGGAAGTAGGAGTAGGAGCGCATAGAAGATGTAGCCTCCCATTGCTCCTGTCCAAACAGCCTTCTGATACTGAATCTGGAACAAACAAGTAAAAAGAATCTGTCTTGAAATTGAGAAAACTATAGTGAGCAATTTTTTTTGGTGGGTCCAAACCAAATTTCACTGTGTGATTAATAGAAGCTTCGATCAACTCTGACAATAGTTAAGTTTGGTCCTGTTGTTCACTTTAAAATCGCAAATGTTTCTTCTGCTTATAAAATGTCAGCTTCTGCTCACAAGCCTTTCAGCTCTAATCCAAAAAAGTCTCACCCCTGGCATTCACGAGGGATGGATGTTACCATATCTTGTGACAGCTCTACATTGTGTATTATTACATTACCAAAGTAATTTTAATGTAGTTTACTTCTACCTTGACCCCCACTACATCGTCCCTACTATTACCTCCACTTTAACCTCTTCAGTGCCCATGACGAGATAGTCTCGTCATGGAGCACGGTTGCGCTGTGCCCATGACGAGACTATCTCGTCATGAACCCCACCCACTAGTGCAACGCCCGGCACAGGAGGGGGAAAGGGCGTGGCACTGAAGGGGTTAAAAAAAATCTTTTTATTTAGTTTCATAACATAATGCATAAAACACCTCCCCAGCACACAACCCAGCCCACCTGCCACCCGACCACTTTACAGCATGCTGTTCCCACCCTAAATGTCACATATTCTTTCTCTATTCTAGGCGTTCCTCCAAGCGTCTTCACACACCAAAAAGAGCCCCTTCATGCTCCATCTAGTCCTCTTCACTCTCCAAACCATCCTCGGCCCCTTGCCATGGGGCTAACACTTGTTCAAATTTACGCGGGCACCCACTGGCACGGTACACTAGCCGCTCTGTCCTCCACATTCGAGACCCATTTCGCCACTGTTGGACCGCTCCCACACCCCAGTGCCGGACAATGTCACTTGTGGCTACCATCAATGCCACATTATTGAACAGGAGCAGCTATCTACTTAATGTCTGTTCCCCCCAGACTCCCAACATCACCAGCTGCAGAGTAAGAGCAAGGGGGCAGCCCAGCACAGAAGGCATCCTCCCCCACACTGCCTCCCAGTACAGCCCTCAACTTCTTGCACTCCCACAGCATGTGGAACAGGAAACCCCTCTGCCCACAGCCCCTCCGACAGTGATCTGTGTTCGCCCTTCCCATCAGATATAGGCAGGACTAGGTCTAGTAAGCCCTATGGAGCAGCTTCAACTGCACCAGCCAAAAGCCTGCCCAGATTGCTACTTCCTGTGGGTATCGACAGGACTCACCCAGGCATCATCCTCCATCATTCCCAAATAAGTTTCCCATTTACCACTGAGGGCAGTCAGTGGGGGCTGGGTATGCATCAGTAGGGAGGCATAGATCTGAGAGACAGCATGGTTGTGAAAAGGGGTCCCCAACACTCCCCACTCTCATCTTCCACCTCCCGGAGAATGTCCTCATTCCCCATCTATGTGCTTGATTTTCCGACAGCGGCAATACTGTCCCCCCATCAGTTTCTATTGGGCCTAGATCTCCGTGAATGAGATCACCCCTGTTAGAAATGGAGGTCTCTAGCTGGCAATTGTTTGCACCTTTGTCCAAATAGGGACCCTTCTTCCTAGTCAGGGTAAGGGGGATACACTTCTATAATAACCCCTGCTCACCCCCTTGGTAGCTTGGCATGAGCAGACAGGCTTATCTCAGAGGCAGTGTGTAAAACCTTTGTGAACACAAAGTAATACACTAATAACAATACAAATGGACACCACACCAGAAAAATAAGTAATCATTATCTAAATCAAACAAGACAATCCACAATACAGTAATACAGTAAAAAAAATATGGCTTTCAAATGTTAGGAATAGTTCTGTTCAAAGCAAATTGCAGATGCAACACTTTTCACACAATGTACCTTGGATGCGTTGCACACACAAACAAAAAGGGTCACAGAGAAGGTGATGCGTCGGTTCCTTACATTCAGGGAAGGTGATGCATCGGTTCCTTGCTTCGGGGGAGGTGATGCCTTGGTTCCTTACTGCTGTGCAGGGGAGGTGATGCATCGGTTCCTTACCGTAGAGGAGGTGATGCGTTGGTTTCTTACTGCGTGGGGAGGTGAAGCGTCGGTTTCTTACTGCGTCCCCCAACAATGCAACAGAACTGACGCCTTGATGTGATGCGTTTTGATCCGGGACGATGCGTTGGTTCGTGCAACTGCACAGCTGGGATTGCGTCGGAATCGGTGCGGTGATCTCGGACTTCAGAGATCGGTGCACCCAATGCGGCGTGTGGCGATTTCTCGAGCCACGGGTAGGCGCTGCGCCTGTTTCTTCGGTGATGCGTTGGAAACAGGTCACACTTCTCATCGTTACGATGCTTTTCCAGCTCCCAAAAGCCAGAACAACCTCCAGAGGCCCCGAACAGCTACAGGTGCCACTTGGCAGATCAGAACTCCCTGCAAGGAAGTTCAGGGGAGCTGGGGGTGAAGTCCCTGAGACTTCAGAACAGGAGGCAAGCTCTACTTCAAGCCGTTGTAGATTTTCCTCAAGCAGGGGACACAGCACACATCAAAGTCCGTGACCTTTCCTTGGCAGAAACAGCCACTGCAGGGAACCCCAGACAGCACACAGCAAAGGGGCAGTACGTCTCCTCAGTTTCTCCAGCTCTTCTCCTTGGCAAAGGTTCCTCTTGATTCACAGTGGTTTAAAAGTCTAGGCCCCTCTTTCTGTAATAAAAAATCCTTAGTTCTCTGATGTCAGAGAAGCCCTGTGCTCAGTCAAAACCAGTTCTGTCCTCTCTGGTGCAGCTTCCTGGCAGGAGGTGCAGACCGCATTGTCTTTGGCAGAGCCGGCCCCTTCAGGTGTAAAAAATCTCCTCCCCCCTACTTTGAATGCAGCCCAGGTCTATTCAGCCCAGCCCTGACTCACCCTGGAAAGGCAAGACACACTTACTCCCCCAACCCTCCCCCCCCCCCCCGCTCTAATAGCTGTCTGAACAAAATGCACATCCCCAGCCCCTGTCACTCCAAAGCCAGACAGTCAATACACAACCTAGCAGAGGCACACTGGATGGTTAGGCATGGGGATAGATAGCCTTACAATAGTGAAAAACGAAATTGCCAGTATTTCACTATCAGGACATGCCACACACATCAAGGCATTTCCTACCTTTCACATACATTGCACCCACCCCACTGGGGTACCTTGGGCCTACCTTAGGGGTGACTCACATGTAAGAAAAGGGAAGGCTAGGGCCTGACAAGTGGGTGGACTTATCCAGGTCGACATGGCAGTACCAGACTGCACACAGGCACTGCAGTAGCAGGCCTGAGACCTTGTTGTAAGGCTGCTTGTGTAAGTGGCACAATCAGTGCTGCAAGCCTACTAGCAGCATTAGGTTTACAGGCCCTGGGCGCACACAGTGCATGGTGCTAGGGAAACCAAATAGACCAATCATGGAAACACCAATCAATTAACCACAATTGATAAAGGGAGTACTTGCACTTTGGCACTGAACAGCAGTGGCAAAGTGCCCAAAGCATCTAGACCAGCAACCCGAAGTCCACCACACAGCAAAAACACGGGAGGCAAATGCAAAAATACAGGGGAAACCCCTCCCGCCCCCCAGATGACCCCCATCTCGGATACCCTAAGTATATCCCATTTCTGGTGACCGTCGACACGTTGCAGGCGCGCCAACACTGCCGTATCTCAAATGGTGGGTTTCCAACATCACACGTTCCTTCCAATCCGTAGCCCAAGTCACCTTCCTCCAGACAGTAATCACTTGGTCAGTCAGGTCTGGCAGAGAAGTCCATCCCCCTGTACCATGTAGCTAGCGATGGTAGTCCCCCTGCCCCCCCCCCCCCGATCCAAAGCCCTCCTGTCCGCATACACCGACTGTTCCAGCTGCGTCGCATACACCCAATCGTTGATGACATGCAGTTGGGATGCCCAATAATAAAGTTTCAATTCTCTGACTTTCTTGTCAAAATAAACACAGCAATCCTCGAAGGGCCCCATCTCAAACCAACTGCCTATTTGTCAGTTCTACTTCTTTAAGGAATTTGTCTGTGACCCTAAATTGTGAATTCTGTAGGACATACAAAAGCTCCAGGAGAAAAATCATCTTGTTTAAGGCGGCCCAGCCCAACTACAGACTCCGAGTCCTTCAGAACATGCTCCAAATTTTCCCGAAAAAAGACATCCAGTTGCCCAGTGAGCTAGATCCCCAAGTACTCAAATCTTGTCTGCTCCCATCGGAATGGACCACCTTCTCAGCCCCCCCCCCCCCACAAGTGGGAACCCCCACCGTCAGTGGGAACACTATTGACTTCTTCCAGTTGATGTATATCCCAGCACTTGTACCAAACACCTCAAGGATGTCCAGCACACATGGCACAGAGCGTTCCAAGCTTACTAAGTACAAGAGGATATCATCCACATAAAGCGAGACCATGTCCTCCCTGTCTGGGTCCCACCTCAGGCCCCTGACCTATGCATCCCCCCTCCCCCCCCCCCCCCAAGCCAGGTCGCCAGGGTGTCAATGACGAGCACGAACAGAAGTGGTGTGAGAGGGCACTCCTGTCTGGTCCTTCTCCTCAGCCTAAACTCCCCCGCCCACGCCTTGTTCACTCTGGCCTGGGGCCCTCCGACACTGGGACACAATGTCTGTGCTATTTCGTCCGGAGTTTCCTCCTGGAGACCCCAGGTCTGTCACCTAATGTACCCATCTCTGACCCTCCTCCTTTCGGGCCAACCAAGCCGAACGCTTCACCACCTTGTTCCCTATTTCGTATAGTCTACCCTGTTTATTTCAGAAAATGTGACATGCCTCCTTTGTGGGCTAGGCTCTGATACTCCTCCCACAGTAGCTCCAGGTCCCAGACCTGCTCCATTGTAGGGTGAGACACATACCCGGCCTCTGCCTGCACCAACCGTGCTTCGAACTCTAGGCACCCCTTCTACCTTTTCTTCCCCTCAATAAGGGCTATAAACTCACCCGCAGAACCATTTTATACACTCACCAACACCACAATCTCCTGAAAATAATGGTCTGTGGCCTGTCGAATTAAGGTCCATGCGGTATCATCGTCAACTCTCCGGGGTCCAATCTCCATCCCCTCCCAGGCCTTGACAGTTTTGTCTGGAGTGTGGTCACCATGGGGGCATGGTTTGATATCTCCCCTGGGCAAATAGTCCCCCAGAGGTCCTGACCATATGATACGGCACCAGAAGGTAGTTCAGTCTGCAATTAGCAAAACGAGGAAATAATACATGTATTGTGCCTGTTCCCCACCCTTCTTGAGGATAGGAGGGCTTTGTTATGAAGCGGGTGGATTGCTAGAGACATAAGGTCTTGCTGGAAAGCAGTTTGGCCTGGTTTCACCCATCTAATATGTTAAACTGTTCTTTGGTCAAATTCGTTCACCGTTTCTCAAGAAAGATAGAGACCCAGGATCATGTAGGTGAAATGCTGAGAAACGAATAGGCTATTCCCATGCCCTGTTATCACCTGCCTTCGTTTACACCCCTCTAATGGCATCCCCCTTCCCACTTGAGACGATTAGACACATCCCAGCTGACACCATTGGGTAAGGAAGCGCAGGTGTCTTGTAAAGTTCACAAACGTCTTTACTTAAATGTGCCTCACTCTTTTGTCAGTACAACGATGTGAACTTCCAAGCTCTTTTATTTATGTATGCACTTTACATAATAGCGCCACCGTGTTAGTGTTATGTAAATCCGGACACTTTTTAATGTCCTAATGATTTTTAATTTATGCTTGTTTTAAGTATGTATTTTACAAAGAGGCAACTTTTTATGGAAAATATGTACATTTGGACTTGATCCCATTTAACTATGTTGCAAAGGTTTTAATCAATCATGCAATAAAGTTTTTTTAAACTTTTTTTTAACTAGTGCAGTCTAGACATGGACCGCATGG
Source organism: Triturus cristatus (assembly GCF_964204655.1). NCBI lineage: Eukaryota > Metazoa > Chordata > Amphibia > Caudata > Salamandridae > Triturus > Triturus cristatus. Next base: position 311,103,452 of record NC_140593.1, on the reverse strand, counting down.
AATTAGAAGCATAAGAGTAGTGCGTCTGCGGATTACGAAACCTCCACACGTCCGCAGTCCGGTCACAGCTAGGAAGTCACCCAAGTGGGTGTCTTCTCTATGAGGGATCTGCAAGCCAGTCAATCAGTCCAACTCTCCCCTGAGTGTTAAGTTAAGGTCACACCCCACCAGCAACAGAGCATCTGGAGCATATGTTACTCATTCCCTGAGCTTCACCAGCCCCTCCCCCTGCAGGCCTGGTGGGAAATAACAGGAGGCTACTGCCAATCCCATGCCATTCCATGCACCAGATACCGTGGCATAGCACTCATGGGGGTCAACTGAAGTACTAGTGTGGGCCAGGAGCCAGTATTGCCCCCTGTTTATGAAGCCACAATTATTGCCCAACAAATGTGTCTCCTGCAGCAAAACCACATCTGGATCATGTCTGGGCAGGCATCTAAGCACTATTCCCATTTTCAAATTGCTGCCAAGGCCGTTGACATTCCAAGGCAGTATTTTCAGGGAGAGCCCCCCACGCCAACATGCACTGTGGGCTCAGCAATAACCAGTCACCTTAAAAATCCCCCTCATAACCCAACCCTGGACGAATTAGCCCTTGCTGTGGGTTCCATGCTGTCCCTCTCAAATTCCAACAACCCACCCCCACCGTGCAACCTTAGGCTCAAATCTACCTGCTTCCCCAACCGCTGAGGTGTCTGTTGCCCCAACCAGTGTAACCTTCAACACTTAATGCACTCCACTGTAGCAAGTGGCCTCCTGTGGCCGGCTGCGCCCTGCCGGCCTACCACTGTGCCACCATAAAGCCCCCTTGTGCCCTGCCACCACAAGAAAGAAAAAAAACACACATCACCAAGCCCAGCGTCTCTCATGTACCAAAATACAGTACAGCCCCTCCTCAAATAATCTCATCCGCATTCCTCAGCGTCACTCCAGGATTTGGCAGCCCCCTCTCCGAGCCACTTTGAGATGGCAGGCCAGTTTCAGACACACCAGGTTCCACTGCCAGAGCCTCCCACGAATGGCCACCTCCAGGACCTGGCTCTGCTGCAACACCTCCACCTTGTTGGCTCGTTCTGATTCTACCTGTACCTTTGACAGTGCCAATGACAGGAGCCTGCATGCTCTGCAGCTGGTATGGGGCTCCTACCAACCGCCCGACTCGGCCCTCGAGTGGGCCCTAGCCTCCAGTCAGGCCCACACCTCCTCCGCTGTCAAGAAAAAATGGAAGGCCCCCTGATTCACAATCCAGAGCCGCTCAGGAAAGAAGAGGTCTTACTGAATGTTCAGGAGGCACGGGTGCCACTTGACCCCCAAAAAGGATTCCTGCTGGCGCTGCACCATTCTCATGTAGCCGGGGAAGATATTCATGTTCCCTTCTTCCAGCACCCAGGTACCCTTAGAGGTGATAGTGTTGCACTTCACAAATGCTGTTTGATTGATTGATTGAGCTGCCAAGGCCCATGTGTGTGCACTACCTGCACTATTTTGTCCCTGTCCTGGAAGTTCAACTGCCGGACAATGATCTCTCACAGTGGCGCATCAGGTACCAGAGGCCCTGTGGGTCATTGTACCGTAAACCACTTGGGTGTGCTTCTCTCCCAAGTTGACAGTGGACAACAAGTCCTCCAGAAACAACTCCATGCAGGAGCCCTCCGCCTTTTCCGGGACTCCCACCAGTCGCACGTTGTTGCGGCAAGATCTCTGCATCATCCAGTTTAGTTTAGAAGGGCACCACTGCCCTTTACAATGCCTCAATGCGCCCTTTCTCCACAGATATTGCCAGTTCCAAATGGGTAATTGCGGACTCGGTCTCTGACACCCTATCTCACAGTGGTCTGGTCTTAGAAGTCTCGCATCCTGCGCCACAGCATCAATCTTGACTTTCATGGCGGTCTTGGTCTCTTTCAGTGCTGCCAGGGTCATGGCCATGTGCGCCCATAAGGCCAGCTAAGTCTCGGTGCCAGCGGGGCCCCAGTCAGCCCCCACGCTCTGCTTCGGGTCCCCTGGGTGGTGCTGCCATGCTACTTTAGGCCTTACCATCTACAGGCTGCACACCAGCAGGCCAATGGACGCAGGTTTGCCGTTCTGACCTCTTAGTGTCTCATGCACATCCACCGGTAGCCCCATGGGGTTTTCACCCTTGGGAACTGCTGCCTCACCATACCGTGCAAGGTTCCTTGTGGCCCCATCCCGTGAGATGAGCACCCCGGCTCACACCGTCTTCCCTGCCTTATGACCTCTGGGGTGACAGGGGCACACTATGCAACTAGGCTCCTCGCCCGTAGCCGGCCTCCGGATGATAGCTCCCACAAGAAAAAGGGGTCAGAGTGACCCGCATTCCCCAACCAGTCCAACAGGCCGCTTCTGGCCTCACCAGCCACACACACTGACCTCAGGACTCCTGGCGAAGACTTCTCTTCTCTGGAGGCAACTCAACCCCTCCGAGGCCCAGCCAGCCGATCAGCTTCATCCAAGGATAAAAAGGAACGGTGGGACCCTGGGTGACCCTCAACACGGCCCCTGGAACAAAGTCAGCCACCCGGTGTTGGTCGCTGTCCCCTCAGCCCTGCACGGCGAACTGCTTTGGCCCTGCCGGCCTCTCTTCGTTGTGGCTTACCCTAGCGGCACCACTCCCCCACAACAATCCTCCAAGGGGCAAGCGGGCCCCCGCCTCTCCTGCTGCACCTTGCGGTATGGCCCCCTACAGACTCTGATGAGCTAGATTCTCCTGTGCGGGGCTGTGCTTCTTAACGCTGGCTTGGCGCTCACCTCTGCCCCGGCCTCAGGAGAGAGTCAGTACCACGGTCCGTGGATCTGCCGCCTCATCCCTTCACTCGTCCCTCACTTTGAGGGGCGTGAGGACCCACGGGGGAACACAGGAATTTGCCCGTACATTTATTTTTTTCAATTCATTGCAGTTTTTTTTTTTTGTATTCTCCTAATTCTTATCTAAAAGGAAATATTAATTAAAGGTATTTTTATTGCTATCTGTTGTTAATAATAGTAATCTTTTGAATCTATTTGGTTTAAATATTTGTTTCATATGTTTCTTAAAAAAAATCACAAATGGTAACCTATTTAAGTCATATAAATTTAATGACCTCTATTACTATAAAGTCATTTTGTATGTATTCAGTGCATGTTAAATAGTTATTATATTATTTATAAATCAGTAAGAAACTGTTTTTTCTAATTATACCATCCTATGATGAAGTAGTTGGTGCCTGGCATTGTAGTGGCCACATTGATGTAGTGAGGATGAAAGTGTGCCCCGTTGAAGTAGCAGTTACGGGTATATCACTCTGAAGGTGTACAGATGAGTACACTGCTGTATTACGTGAAAGGGAGAGAGCAGAAATGCTCCATTGAAAAAAAAAATTGGAGCATCTCTTCTCTCTTCTTGTGCTGGTGTACTGCCTAGGTAGTTTTTGCATTATTTAGAAGCTTTCTAGGTTTTTTGTAATAGCGCCTTTGATGTTTACTAGTAGAATAAATGTTTGGCTATGAACACTAGAAAAACACTAACTCTAAAGAAGGGCGTAAATAAAAATGTATGTGCTATTTATTTCATTAATGCCACTGAAATAGTTAACTCTTTCGATTATCTAGGCTTTTGAATGGGAAGCAAAGAAAGAGAAACTCACCTTGTTGACGACATCATTTAGCCCTGATCCTTCAAGTGTCCCTATAGCAGCACTTCAGTAGAGTGTGAAATAATACCATAGTGACTATCGCTGATCATGTTGTTTGTGCCCTCAAGCTGGAGAGCGATTCTCTGCATTGGTGGATGTGATTGACCAGTGTGAGTGGCATCCACTTCAACATAAAATAATGTAGAACATTGAACTCTCCCCCTAATGGTAAATCATGGACATCACCCGAAGGCAATGGCAGTTACTGTAGATGGGGAGAAAGGATCCCTAGCCCAAATGTTAGGTATCCAAAATGCAGGTACACCCTATTCTTGGTGACCAGGGTGAATACAGCAGCAAAGAAATAGGAATAATTACTTTTGATGTGACCACCCCAATACCACGCACACTGTACCCTTTAATTAATTCTTTCACTTATAAAATAAAAAAAGGAGATTTTATGGGCATCTTGATGCTCTTCTTGTAAAGGAGAGCATCAAATTGCTGAACCTTTTTAACTCTGCCAAAACAATTGAAATGTTTCTATATAAGACTATTTAGTAATATTAATTAGATGCCTCGCTATTATGTTAACATCCGTCTTTCCTTATTGTTTTTTTCAAATTGAAATAGCTCAATAATTCGCAACCTTGATACCACACTGTGTTTGTTTGAGTTTCTATAATGTGCATCACAAATACACCAATTTCAGAATGTTTCATCTGTGTACACTTGCAGGTTTGGTCCCCCGCCTAATTAAAGTTGTGCCTGCTTGTGCCATAATGATCAGCACATACGAACTGGGAAAATCCTTCTTTCGGAAACTAAACAGAGAGAAATATCTCAAAAGCCTTTGACCGTTAACAACTTGGGCCTGAGGACCAAAACACAAGATGGTGGATTCTGAAGCTTTGACCACTTTCATTGAAACGCCATGGCAATAATTGGACCTCCGGAAACCTATATGAACTAATGTTTGCATGCCATTATGATCTGTTTAAACTTGCAGGCTTTTTCCCTTTCTCAATAAAAAAATATGCCTGCTTGTGCCATAATGACCAGAAGATTTTCCTATGCACATTTTTTCAAGTACTTTTTGAAAACTAAACATTTAGCAAGGTCGTAACATGTTTTGACTTAACTGATACACTGAACTTGAAGACAGAAAAATAATGAAGTAGATTTTGAAGCCATAACCAACACTGTGACAGTATTTGTACCACTGAAAAACTGTATGAACAAATGTTTGTGTGTCATAAGCGACGAACTACAGAAAATAAGTTGCTCCTCTGTAGTTAGCACTCTTCTCTCCTAACCATACCTATGTGAGATCTGACTCGTTCTTCACTGTTGGAAATGAGTTGGAATGTTTTGGCTATTTGTCGTTCTGTTAACACTTATCACCTTGATGTCTCTACTTCCCTGCTGCAGCTGTACAGTCTCGCCAGTTCCTTCTTTCCGCTGATTGTATTTTTTTTTGTTTTTATTTGCACTTCATCTTGTATACATTCTTACATAATTATGTTAACAATGCTTCCTGTTTTTCTTACATCTTGTGTAACACTGTACAAGTGCATCTAGGAGTATGTGCAGTATTTGTTACAGTACAGTTTTTGTTTTAAATTTAAAACTATTTTCAGGCACTTGTTCTGTTTGATTCTGCAAAGATCTCCTATACGTATTTACTATTTGGCTTATGTGTCAGAATCAGGATTGGTGGATGATTGTTGCATTGTCCTATTTGTAGTATATATGTTATGTCTATAATGCTTACGCTGTCTCAGTTAAAATATAATAATACAATTAGCTGTTCTCCTCTCCCACAAAGGAGGCAAGGACCGCTTTCCAATCTGCTGCTATCGGTCTATCTTGCACCCCTCGTCTTTCATCTCACAATGCCACCTCCCCAGCAACAACCTACATCGCTCTTCTGCCTACAGTGGGGTGTTACTCCCGTGGACCTCCATTGCATCGATTTGAATCTTTTTGTAAATACTTATCTAGTTCCAGAAACGTATTGGTCGCTTTTGTGGATTTCCATTTAGGGCAGTGGTTCAGAAAACATACCTCAGCCTGCATCACGTCTATCTGTCCAAAAGTGCATGTCTGGTCCCCCTTCACAAATTACCAAAACTTCACAATCCCTGGACATGACCACGTCATATGTAAGAATTCTGCATTTGTCCTACTACATCTTGGGCAGGTTTGGTGTCAATACCATCCATCTTATTCAGTTTGTAGGGTTTGAGTGCTCCTTTCTGCTGATTGTTGTTAACTCATAACTGTGTCTCTGTGGTTGCTGTCCTATGGTATCTTATGCCTCCTTCTGCAATTTTAACTTCCCGTTTTTTTATTTTTTCCTACTTTGTTCTAGATTAGGGCAGCCAACACTGCAATGTTTTTGCTTCAAAAAATTATTTGCGTTTTATCCCAGACAGCTTGCTAGAGCTGACTTGTACAGACATAGTGTATCTTACCTAGGAAACAGTCTTCTGATCCATGCCTCCGAATCTGGGGAAAGGATCTCGAAGGACTGCTTGTCTCCTACATAGAGGAGTGGTGATCCATATTTACACAAGACTGAGTTTTTTTATTGTCCAGGGTCAAGTCTCCTTCCATATCATAGAAATAATATTGTTGTATAGAAACTGGTCCTACTTCAGAGTGTGGTGTACCCAGCAATTTGCTGTCCTGTGGTCCTGTCACACCTTCCTGTTCAGACATGTACTTGTGAGTCAACTCTACTGCTTCTTCGGAAGCTAGGGCTGATCACGGGATGGAGTAGAGCCCAGCTCTGTTTCTAGGCTCTAGCCATCCATGCCATTGCATGTATTTCAAATTACCATCCATCCTGCACTGTGCCATAAGCATAGATTCCTTCATTGGGACTGGCTCCGAGTAGAATAGGATTCTCACACTCCCATCAAGGACCCCCTTTGCAAGATCACAGAGCCACTAGCTACACAATTGTTACCTATTGGGCTGAACACAAAAATAGGCTTTGTAACTCCTCCCTTGCCCTTTAAATCTTCATTAAATATTGGAGCATCTGCTGCCAACCCAGGCCCTGAATTCTCCAACACATCACTCACTCTAGCAGTGCATCTTCACCAGTGCTTAGTTTGAGCAGTTGGTTTCCGGCAACGGCACTTAATTGTCAACACTGGCACTTATCATTGTCCACCACACAATGGCTCTGTTTGTATAATTTAGAGACAAGAACAGTTGTTTGTTAATTTAGTATACCTTAAAATGACTAATAGCTGCCACCCAAGCCATTCTTGTAGCTTTGGAGGCCTTGAATTACTGAATGGCCACACTTGTAAGAGTGTGATGGTTAGTAGTTGTGTTGGTACTGTTGCTGGCAGGGGCAGTGTGTGGTGTACACTGCAGTGGCCTCCGGACGAGGGCCCTGGAACTTTTTTTTATATATATAATTTCATCACTGATTCTTGCCCAGTACTGGAGATGCCATGCATTTCTTTGTGTGCCTCTCTGAGTGAATTTTGTCTTGACCTAAACCTCTGGGACCTGGTAAGACCCAGGCATGAGATGGCAACTTGGTCTCTTCCTTGCTTGCCGTGGACACCTAAGTGGTTTTCATCACCGAGCTAAAGAATATGAAGAATAGTGCTCCTTTGAGGTACTCTGCTTTGTTCTACTTGTGACAATTGCAATTCTAATAGGTTTACGGATAATAGAATCGGGATTTTATTAAAGACCTGGAGGCTAGCATTATGCATGAACTTTTATTTCCCACTTCTGAGCAGCACCTTTAAAAGCTCATGGAATCTTATAAAAACATCACTATCGAAAAGAACTTTCAAAACCATAAGTAACATGAGGCCACCATCTTCCTCCTCTTTTCGTTTGCCTCTTCCTGCTTTTCTTCTCAATCCAAAATGAGTATTATCCAAAATTAATTCTCTACAATAAAAAACATAATGAAAAAACATTCTTCGTAACACACCTAACTTAAAAATCAAACTACATAATTTGTTACATAACTCAAATCATTTACACACCCAAGGGAAGGGTGGGAGGGAGGGATAATGCTAGCCTCCTTGTCTTTGATAAAATCCCGATTCTATTATCAGTAAACCTACTAGAATCACAATTTTATGTCGACACGAGGCTAGCATTATGCATGTTTAAAGCTTTCTAAAACACATTTAGAAACATGTTCAACTGATTTAAAATACAATCTCCTGAAAGTAGATATCGAAGACCAGTCAGCTGCCTTCATAATATCTTCTAATCTTCCACCCAACATGCTTACATTACTTGCCATTGCTCCACGTACAGAATGTGCAGTAAACTTAGACACATCTACACCAGCCTCCTTCATGGACCATTTAACCCATCTAGCAATTGTCGCATTTGAAACTGCCTTATATGGCTTAACATAAGAAATCGACACCTGATCTATTCCATCTCCCCTTTTTTCTAACATTCTGTTCTCATACTCTTTTAAACATCTAACCACACACAATCCTGGACATTCATCAAACAGAGGATAAAACACAGAACTTGACATAGTCCTTCTACAAAATTTCAAATAGCACACCATTTGGTTGATAAAATCTATGTGAAATTTCCAAACCCTTAACATCTGAAACCCTTCTAACAGAAATGAGAAATAACAAAGTAGCTAACTTCCAACGTAATTGCCTAGTATCCAAATACTTATTACCAGGCCAGGCCATAAATAACTTGAGCACCAAATCCACATTCCATAAGGATTTGTATTTTGATTCCGGTGGCATTTTAACCCGAATACCTTTCATAATCCTACAAACTAAAGGGCTCTTACCAATAGTCATATCATGACTCATACAATGTCCAGCTGAAATAGCTGATCCATAACAATTCACAGTCCTATAGGACATACCCTCTTCAAAAAGACCAGCCAAAACATTTGCAACCTGAACGTCATCTGCCTCCAAGGGATCCAAACCCCTTTCCATGCACCAACGAATCCACACTTTCCACGATCCTCTATACCTCCTTCTTGTCCCTGGAGCCCAAGATTCAAACAATAACTATGCAGCCGTTCCTCAAAGATCTGTGAATGCTCTTGAACCCCTGATATCTTCCAAGCTAGAAGATTGAGTGAACCTGACTCCACCAAGGGATGTTCCTCCCCTCCCGCATTCCTCAGAAGACCTCTGAAAGCCCAAATGACAAGAGGCTCTGTCACTGCTAGCTCCATCACAGAACAGAACCAAGCTTGACTCTTCCAAAAAGGAGTTACTAAAACTAGTTGACATTTCTGCTTCCTTGCCAGAACTCTCTGAATCATTGAAAACAGAGGAAAAGCATAAGCTTACCACCTTCTCCAATCTTACTGAAAGGCATTTACTGCTATTGCACCTGGATCTGGTCTCCAGCTCACATACCTTTTTCAGTTGATAGGTCAATCTCGACGCAAACAGATCCACTTTCAGTGGACCCATGCTCTCCATAAATTGAACAAAAACTTCTTCTCTCAGTTTCCAATAGTTGTAATCTATCATATTCCTTGAATCCCAATCTGCCATCACATTCCTTGCGCCTGGAAGATATTCTGCTTTCAATCCAATTTTGTGTTCCAAACGAAACTCCCAAATTTCCATGGCTAATTCCGCCAAACCTCTTGACCGAGTACCACCCAGTCTGTTTATATAAGCCACAGCAGACACATTGTCCATCCTTAGAAGAACCGATCTTCCTACCAAACCTTCATTGAAATTCTTCAAGGCAAACAATCCCGCTCTCATCTCTAAACAATTGATATGACTTTCCTTCTCCCAAAGAGACCAGACCCCACCAGTCTCCTTTCCAAGACCAACTGTGCCCCAACCTAAGTTGCGCGCATCCGTCTCCATAGTGACATCTACCATGTCTCCATACCACAAACCTCTCGACAGCCCGGTTATCTTCATACGCTGTAACGCTCTGTAATGTAGAGGTCCTGGAAAAATTGCCTGAATTGATGAACTCAGCAGACCAATTACTCTTGCCAGATTCCTCAAAGAAACCCTCTGGTTGTTTAACACCTGTATTTCCGGTTTTATTTTCTTCACCTTCTTCTCTGGAAGACGTAACTGACACGTAACTGTGTACACCATAAATCCTAGAAACTCAACCTTCTTTACTGGATCTAAAACAGACTTTTCTAAGTTTATTAAAAATCCCAATCCTTCCAAAGTGCTCATTACAAACAACGATTGTTCTTTTACAACAACATAATCTTCATTCATTATTAAAATATCGTCTAGATAAATTATCGTCCTTATTCTCTCTCTCACAAAAATCCCACTACTGACCTCATCAACTTGGTGAAACACCAAGGGCCCGAAGAAAGACCAAAAGGAAGGCTCTTGAACTGATACAGCTGACCCTTCCACCTGAACTGTAGACATTTCTGACTCTCTTCTGGAATTGTGAAGTAAGCATCCTTCAGATTTAACTTCACCAACCAATCTCCTTCCTGCAGAACATCTCTCAAGAGATGAATTCCCTCCATTTGGAAATGTCTGTAAGTTACATATTGATTTTAAGTTCTTAAATTTATCACTGGTCTCCAACCTTTTCCTTTTTTCCTCCACAAGAAAAAGAGTACTTACAAAACCTTTCCTCTGATCCCCCACTTGAATAATGACATCCTTCTCTAACATCATACGTATTTCATCTTCCACTATCAACATTAATTCCTCCTGAAACTTTCATTCCATAGGTTCTTTCTCCTGAAAAGGAACTGTTACGAACTCTACTCGGAAACCTTCTACTGTTTCCAGAACCCAGGCATCTTTTGATAGCTCCTTCCATTTCTCTTTGAAATACTTTAATCTTCCTCCAACATTTTTCGGGATAGAAAAAATGCCAGTCTTCATACTCACCCTGGTTATGATTCTGTGACTGGCTTTATCCTCTTCCTCTATAACCACGTGTCCTACTTCTTCCTCTTTGCGTCAAGAAGTTGTAATTACTCTGTCTTCTTCCAAAACTTTCTCCTTGGATTTGTTAATCGGCTCTATAGTTTCCTCAGCCGGTAGCTTGCCCTCTTCTACCGGCCTGACCATATAAACCACTGTTGTTGCTGAAAACTCTACGCATATTGAATTGCGCTTTATCAAGACTAGTGAAAGTATTTATAAATTTAGAAAGAGACTTTACAATTTCATCTCCAAACAGAAGCCCTCTTGCTTCTTCACTTGACTCTTTAAATGCAAGATTTCCTAATCTTCGATTTATCCTCATAAGGCTAGTCTTCCTTCTTTCTGACAAAATACCTGCATTCGCATTACCTAAAAAAACATATTGCCCTCTGGCACTAACCACGCATTAATGACAGATCCAGATCTAGATTCTTTAAATAAGCTTCCTCCACTGCATCGAATATATTTGCCAAAGGTCCTAGAATGTCAAGAACCTTATCCTGACACTGTTTCAAAGAACGGTCTAACCCCTTCCGTGGATCTTTTCCCAACTTGAAGAGATATGTTATTAATTCTGGACCAATATTTGGTGTCATTGTAATTCTTTCCTCTATATTTGGTCTCGAGCACTCTGGTAGCAGAACATTCCTCTCCTCTATCTCTAGTGGCTTAGGCAACCTAGCCTTAATGTAATCCGCCACATGTTCAAGTGGCCACCAATCTTTCCTTCTCGGATGCCTTATTTCTTTCGGGTCAAACATCACTTCACCAAAAGGATCAACCACTGTATCTTTTACCTTCTCCTCATTTTCTTCTCCTAATCCATCTTTATATTCTAGGTCCAAAATGTATTCATCTTCACTCAACGTATCTCCCGACGCATTTCCTCTCCTTCCAGTGTATAACTGGCCCTCCTGTGTATCGCTTCGGATACCCATCCTTCTTGAGCCGCTTTAGACTCCTCTCTGATCCATCTTATTACCTAAATGTTTCTTTTTCACTAAACATTTTCCTCCTGGACCCCTTTCATTCTCCTCTTCGGAAATTGAGAAATAATATTCTTCTTCAATTATTTTCCTCTTTCCTAATGCCTGTTTTACTGACTCCTGTATAGACTCATTTCTTTATGAATAATTTCCCTTATCTTCTCCTGTTCCTCATTTGTCTTTTCCCCCTTGGGCTTCAATTGAAATTCCATAGAGCATATTATCAAGCCCATTATCGCCGTTTTAGCGGCAGTTTTCTACCGCTAAAGCGGCGATAATTTTATTGCCCGTCTTGATAATATGCCCCTGAATTTCTTCAGCCCATGACTGGGAGTCCATCTTGGGGTCTAGAGGTACCCCATATTTGCCTTTTCATTGTGAATTAGGAGGGACCGAAAGTCACTGCAGAGCAACCAGATGTTCAGTTGCCTGGTATGTTCCTCTGTACTTTCCTTCTTCCAAACATTTTGTCCCAAGTGTACTTCAGATGTTCCAGTACTAGAAAAAAAAACGGCTTGAACATAGTCATGGCACCAGCCTAGTATTGCTTCTCAAGATCTCGCTATCTATGTTACAGCAATGCCTTTAAACTTCGTTCAGTTTTGAAACTTCTAATGAGGAATATGGGTTTACCCTAAAAAACAGTCTTAGCTCACCTGGGCGTCTCTCAGGAGCACATTAGCATATTTGTGAGAACGAACAAATATTCTGTATGTCCAAATACCATAGTAAGTAATTTGGTGCAAACGAACAGCAAGTTCCTTGCTTGCCCGATAAATCATGTTGTTCGAGGCATATGAGCTGCAGATTGTACACTTAGCATAGATCGCCATCTGGTGTTGGGCCCGGATGTTTGCAGTTTGTTTTTGTTCTTTGGACAGTCTTTGGAAGTCACGAGTTCGGTGACTCCTCCTTCGGTCCGTACTGCGCATGGGCTTTGGCTCCATCCTCAGATTGTTTTTTTCCGCCATCGGGCTCGGATGTGATACTTCGTGCTCCGGCTTCGAACTTCTACGGTTCCAGCCTCGACGGAAAATCCTCGTTCTTCGAGTTTCTTCATCTATCTTCATCTCTCGAAGCAGCACTTTTCTCCATTCCGGCCGATGGAAAGGACTCCGTTCAAAAAGTGCCCAAAATGTGGGTCTAAATTTCCCCACACCGACCTCCATCAGGTGTGTAACCTTTGCCTCTCTCCAGAACACGAGGCTAGAGACTGCCCCGCCTGTAAGTCTTTTCGATCAAAAAAGACCATCCGGGATCGAAGAGCTCGACGCACCATGGCGCACTCATCGACCGCAGCTCCACCGGACATCTTCGGAGACGACGCCGGAGCTTCGGGGCAACTACACACCGAGCAGGACGACGACGTCGTCAGCGCTTCCGAGGCAGACGACTCCGACGTGGAGGACATCACACCGGCGCACTGGGTCATGAGTACTGTACCCCCTCCCATCCCCGCGCCCAAAACCAAAGAGACTCAGGTTACACCCTTGCCTGCAGGCCTGGGTAAAACCAAGCACACAGCTTCTATCACCCCACCTTCGGGCCCGGTGTCGAAGCCTCAGAAGTCTCACGGCAGCTCGGGCTCGAGCCAGCCGACGCCTGGTGCCGAAAAACACCATCCGACACCGAAGAAAGTGATACCCAGCTCGACTCCGAAGCCACCGGTGCCGAAGCCTGGACTCTCGGTGCCGACAAAACACAAACACAAATCTGTCGGCACCGACGCTCCGGCGCCGAAAACTCCTTCGACGCCGAAAAAAACGGAGGTTCCAAAAAAGCATGGCACACAGAATCCATCGAAACCCTCGGCTCCGAAAACATCGGCGCCAGCGGACGATTCGGTGCCACTGAACCTCTTTACACCAGACCCTTTGCAAAAGACTCTATTTAAAGATCCAAAGACTGGGCTATTGACTTTAGTTGTCAAGAAAAGACGTCTTGACACACCGGCTCCTCCTCCACCACCCAAGCGGAAGGACTCTGCTACTTCTCCTCTCACAGTGCCCTCCCCACTACCTACTCCTCAGCCTCCTCCACCCCCTCCCCCTCCCAGGTCTCCGCCACCCTTACCTCATCACTCCCCGACCCCGTCCCCAGATCCGGATTACGGGGATCCAGATTATGACCCGGCGGACGCCCCAATGGACCCCACTCCACCGGGGACCCCAGACCCATGGGAAGACTACCAAAACCCTGACATACCGGATATGCCTCAGGACGACCTATACCCATCCAGGCCGTCTCCCCCAGAGGACTCCTTAGGGTTTCACCACTTAGTGCAGAGAGCAGCACACTACCATGGGGTGGAAATGCATAGTGAACCAGTGGAAGACGACTTCCTACTGGACACATTTGACATTCAGGACAAATCCACATCTATCTTGCCCATGCTTAAAGGTGTCACCAAGCATGCTGCAGAGGTGTTCAAAGACCCTGTCAGGGCCAGGGTATTGAACCCTAGAATAGAAAAAAAGTACAAGGCGGCACCCACAGACCCTGCATACATTAAGGGCCCTGCTCCCTTAGATTCCCTAGTTGTGTCCACAGCTAGAAAGCGGGCTAACTCCCAGTCCTCAGGAGAAGCCCCACCGCCAGATAAGGAATCCAAACTTCTAGACGCGTCTGGCAAACGCACCGCCTCCCAAGCTGCAAACATGTGGCGCATTGCAAATACACAAGCGCTACTTGCGCGCTATGACAGAGCACACTACGACGAGCTTGAGGCTCTTATGCAGCACCTCCCCGAAAAACACAAACGCAAGGCTCATGACCTGATACAGGAGGGTAAACTAATTACTAACACCTCCATTAAGTGTGCCCTCGATGCAGCTGACACTGCTTCTAGAGCCATAAATACCAGTGTCTGCTTCGTCGTCATGCCTGGCTCAGGATCTCAGGGTTCAAGCCTGAAGTCCATGCGTCCATACTAAATCACCCCTTTGACCAACAAACTCTCTTTGGGCCAAAGGTGGACGAAGCATTAGAAAAGATGAATAGGACACAGACACAGCAAAGTCTATGGGGGCACTACAATCACAGGCCCCTAAACGCTCCTTTCGACGCTCATCCTTTCGTAGCACAGGCAGAGGCTACTCCACCGATAGCGCCTCTACCTCCTACAAGTCCCCTCCTCAAAATACCTTTTCAAAGGGGTGGTTACAGAGGCAACAACAATAAGGGCAGGGGCAAAACTAACACCACCCGTTCTGCCACCCCGCCCGCACAATGACTTCCCTTCGCTCCCCCCAGACCATCCCACTCCGGTCGGGGGCAGACTACAAAACTTTATCCACGCATGGGAATCCATAACATCGGACAAATGGGTGACCCAAATTATTCGATCAGGGTACTGTCTCGAGCTAACATCTACCCCACCCAATATCCCACCAAGGCACCGTTCAATGTCTCAAGAACATTCCACACTACTCAAACAGGAGGTGCTCTCCCTCCTCCAAAAACACGCTATAGAGCAGGTCCCCATCAATCAGCAAAATCTAGGGGTCTACTCTCTCTATTTCTTAATACTAAAGAAAGACGGGACCCTGAGGCCCATTCTGGACCTCCGGCCTCTAAATGCGTACATACATTCAGACCATTTCCACATGGTCACCCTACAACAAGTCCTCCCGCTCCTCTGTCAGGGAGACTTTCTCACTACCTTGGATCTGAAAGACGCATACTTTCACATTCCAATACACCCTTCTCACAGGAAGTACCTCAGGTTCGTGGTGGACGGTCAGCATTACCAATTCACGGTTCTCCCCTTCGGGGTCACCACCGCACCACGGGTGTTTACCAAATGCCTAGCAGTTGTAGCAGCACACCTCAGGCGTCAACATATTCACGTCTTCCCTTACCTAGACGACTGGCTCATAAAAGCCGCGTCCTACAACCAATGTGTGCAACATACCAACAGCACCATTCAACTACTCCACCGGCTAGGCTTCACGGTGAACTACCAAAAGTCCCACCTCCTACCATCTCACACAAAGCAATATCTCGGGGCCACTATAGACACCTCCAAAGGTATTGCCTATCCAAACTCAGCCAGAATCGCAAGCATGCAAGCCTTGCGCAAAACATTCTTTCCTCAACACTCTCTTCCAGCAAGAGTGTTTATGAAGCTCATAGGAATGATGGCGTCCTGCATTTTCATAGTGCCCCATGCAAGACTCCACATGCGTCCACTTCAAGAGTGCCTAGCACAACAGTGGAACCAGGCCCAGGGTCAGCTGACGGATCTGGTGTTGGTGGACGGCCGCACCCATCACTCTCTGCAGTGGTGGAACACCACAAACCTTTCCAAAGGGCTGCCGTTCCTGGACCCGGTTCCTCAGGTGATTCTAACAGCGGACGCATCGCTCTCCGGCTGGGGAGCGCACCTCTTACACCTCACAATGCAAGGTCTATGGACGCCACAACAAAAATCGCTCCACATCAACCATCTGGAGCTCTTGACGATCTTTCTAGCCCTAAAATCTTTTCAAAAACAGATTTCGGGCAAAGCAGTCCTCATTCGCACAGACAACATGACTGCAATGTATTATATCCAAAAACAGGGGGGGACACACTCTCCCCAGCTCTCCCGCTTAGCCCAGAGCATATGGAGATGGCCAATTCCCCAAAACATCTTTCTCCTGGCGCAGCACGTTCCAGGCGTACAAAACACCATGGCAGATCTGCTCAGCAGACAAACGCAACAACTACACGAATGGGAACTGCATCCACAAGTTCTTCACCCATTCTTCCAAAAGTGGGGGCATCCTCAGATAGACCTCTTCACCACCCACGAAAACAAAAAATGCCCAAGCTTCGCCGCCAGATACCCACACCCATTGTCCAAAGGCAATGCGATATGGATGAACTGGTCAGGCAGATTTGCATACGCCTTTCCACCTCTCCCACTAATTCCGTTAGTGGTAAGGAAGCTACAGCAGCACTCCCTCACACTCATTCTGGTAGCCCCAACATGGGCCAGGCAGCCGTGGTACACCACACTACTACAGCTATCGGTGGTACTGCGGTAAATAATTTAATTACCGGGACTTAATTTGATGCGGAAAATCTATAACAATAGCTCAGTAAAATAAGAGGCAGAATCCGTGGTATTAGAGGTTCGGAACGGGCTTTATTCCATAATCAATTTAAATCGATGAGCTCCATATTCCATCACCACGAAGGTTCAGGAAGTGAAGACCCAACTTTATTGACAGGTAATCATTTTTATACAATAGGCATTACAGTGAAACAGATGGAGGAGGCGTAACAGTTGATAGTAAAGATAAGAACATACATGCGTCACTAAAATAGGTGTAACTGGGTGTAACTAAAGAACGTCATCAGGTATGATGTCATAATAGGGTGGTTCCATGAAAGAGTTTCGCAATGTCAGCAGAAATACTTGGCAGAAATGCGCGCGCAGCAGCATGACGTGTGATTGACGTGCAACTAGGGGGTGAAGGGGACTTGACATTTAGCTCTACATGTGGCGACAGAAGTCTGGAGGGTCAAGTCAACCTAATCCCAAATCATATCTAACATCCTATGTTTAGAGAACTATGTTATCCAAAAGAGAGGTCTCTTAGAGTAGAATCTTATTCTATACTGACTATACTGACTGTTAATGCGTGTACAAGCGTCTAAGTGTCTACACTAGATGCGAGGGCCGAAATCTTTCATATTAACAGGGCTATGAATTACTTGCATGAAGACAGAGAAGCCGGGCCTTTTGCTCGGTAGCTGAAAGAATGTTTACTTAAACTACTAGACAGGAATGCATTGGATAGGGAGCGGAGCAAAGCAGATAATCTTGAAGGTGAAATACAGTTTTTGGCAGGCAACAGGCTGGAGTCAGGCACCGTTAGCCGCGCAGGGAGTAGGACAAAGTTCATGGGTACAGATGCGAGCTCAGACTGGAGCTTTCAGAGGCAGAAGGCAGAAAAAGACTTGATGGCAGAATCAGGGCCTACTCGTCTGATCTGTAAAATGGCATAAGTGAACCATATAAAGGCGGTGGCCTTTCATACTTAGGAATGGAATATCCGGCCCATTCATGGCGGATCTGAAAGAGGACATGTTGACGGTGGACGCACATGTGTTTGCGTCTTCATAGCTGGAACTGGAGGAAACATACATGTACTTATGGTTTATACATGAAACCGTTAGGGTCCAAGATAGGGGACATAACTGACCAGAAAAATCCATATTTCCACATTCCCTCCTTGTCCCCTACTTGCCCGTCAAGAGATATCAATCTTCATTAATCCATCGATCTGTTCATATAGCATCATTTGTTCTTCTTTCTTCTTCCGTGATGAATGAAATCTTGGTGGTGGAATACACGATGTGGCACACAGACCACAGATCGCTGGTCCACATTGTAGACATAGACAGCAACTGAATAATATGAGGAAGCCAATACCTAGGAAGGATAGGACCTTCCATCCAAAGGTAGATAATACACTCCAAAACCAACCGGACCAAGTCCAGGTGCCTGGATTCTGGTGTATCTGGCTTACAATCTTATGAAGGCGAGTTATGGCTTTATATACAGATGGCGAATTTTCTGGTATGAAAATGCAACAGCTTGATCCGATGACCCTACAAGCTCCGCCCCTATCGGCCAGGATGACGTCAAGGACAAGACGATTTTGAAGCACAACAATCCGCATAGCAGACTGCTCTTCTGTTAAATTGCCTAAGGCGGAGATAGTTTCGTTCACTACTGCTTCAAGGGTTCTGGTTAATCTACGTATCAGCTTACTATTGGTAACTGTACCTATATAGGGAAAGAGACCTTTATTGAAATCTGTGTATTTTTCCCATGCTGTCTCAGTGTAATCGACTATTGGGAGATCTCTCCTTTCTCTATTGTGTACTAAATGAGTATTTCTGTGATAATCAGGAGGAGCTAGGAAAACAGGTGGCAAAAGGAATCCGATGTAGCAGGTACCATCCCAATCTAATGGCAAACGTATGTATGCCGTCTGACCACATATGAAGTAGGAATGACGGGAAGCTCTAAATGTAGACTTGCCTTGATCACTAAATTCTATTACAGTGGTGCATCTACTATGGCCCATATGTATGGAACCATTCTTTCTTACACATAATTCACCTTTTACGGGAAATACTGACCTGGCGGGCAAAATTGGAGTAGCTTCGGATTCGACATTCAAGATCATGAGATTGAGCGTAAAATTACCTAATCCATATACTTCATTTTCTAGATCAGTTCCTGTTCTTTTGGGAAGTCCCTCCTTGTTGGGGTGGCAGACTTTGAGTAAAACTAAGTTCAGATTTCCCCATACCCAGTTATCCTGGTAAACTGCAGAATTCGAATCTAGGGAATTAATTAAACTAAACCATGCTCCACAGGAGCCGTTGTGTGTGAACGGGTATGGAAAGAGAGGCAGAATTCCTTGATAGTTCTGATAGGGAGGGAGTCGGCCACATATCCAACAATTTGTAGCATTGCTAACCTGATGGGAATGATGTAACATACTAATAAAAGTGTTGTTGCGCAGCGCAAATCTATAAGACAATTCATGCGGAGGTAATTCACTAAAAGAATGTTCAGCAGTAATATTGTAAACATGTCTAGAAATAGGATAATATGTGTGCAACAATATACTTGCAGTAATTATTAAAAGACTTAGGAAAAACAAAATTAATAACGTCACTGTGCAATGACTACGCAGTGATTTACAGTACGCATGTCGTTTCAACTTTATCCTTCTGTTTCTTTTTCTATACAGGTCTAAGGGGTACATGTCTGAGACAAATTCGACCGCTTCACCTTGGAGAGGACTTAAACAATCAAATTGCCTGACTGGTTAGACCTGAGTTTTAGTTTGTATTGTTCATAGTTATTCAATTCAACCAAAGGAAGTTTAGAGTCACTCGGGGAAGACACGCAAGGTGTGTCGTTTACGTCTGACGGTAGTCCATGAAATTTCTTGATATGACTTGAATGTATCCAGCCTTTTCGACCTTCGATCTTTACGGCTGTCCTCGTTGTTAACAATACGAGCTGAGGCGATCTCCACCTAGGATCCAGCTGGGACTTCCGGTCAAAGTTCCTCACTAATACCAGATCCCCTGGAATTACGTCATGGGGTTTCACCTCGGTGTTGTCGGGAAAGGCTGCAGCTACCTGTGAACGACAAGATTGTAGTGCAGACATCAAGGAAGCCAAGTAATCTGTCAGCATATTACAGTCAATATCAGTTATTTTTCGTGGTATAGGCGTCCCCCACATATTTGGTGGTCTACCAAAGACCACCTCATAAGGGGATAGCCCTGTTCGAGAGTGCGCTACCATTCTCATGTAAGAGAGTGCAACTGGTAAGGCTACTACCCAGTCGACACCTTTCTCTCTACATATTTTGGACAATCTAATTTTCAGAGTTTGATTATGTCGTTCCACGAGACCTGCTGCCTCGGGGTGTCGGACACAGTGGAATCTCCACTGATAGCCTAACAAAAGTGAAACGTGTTTCATTAGTTCGGAGGAGAACGGCTGGCCGTTATCTGAGTAGACAGCACGTGGTAAACCGTACCGTGGGAAGAATTTTTGAACCAACTGTTTGGCAGTAGTCGGGGCAGTGTAATCTGAAACCGGGTATGCCTCTGTCCAACGGGAAAGAGCACAGACAACTACGAGAACATATTTGAATCCTCGACATCGTTCCATCTGGATATAATCCATCTGGAGGACTTCAAAAGAGTGATCAGGAGGCTGAAATCCACCCTGTTCTACGGGAATGCTTTTACCTGGGTTAAACTGACAACAGATCATACAGGTACGGACCTTTTGTTTAGCTGCTGCTCGTAAATGTTTGTTGAACCAAATGTGTTGAATGCTGTCTAGCATAGCTTTTTCTCCTAGGTGCGCTGGACTATGTACAGTGTTAATGATAACTTGGACCATTGAATCAGGAAGGAACCACACAGATTTTTCCTTCGTCATCCATCCTTGATCCGTTTGGGTCCCTCCTAATTCAGTCCATTTCTTTATTTCATCTGGTGTAGCATGTGTCTGTATGTCGATTACGTCAAGAGCGGGATCCTTAACCGTCATGCAATGTGTTGGTGTCGGAACTATTGTCTTTGTCATGTCAGACGTGTGAGTTTGAGCAGTCTGTTTAGCTGTTCTGTCAGCTAAATCATTGCCTTGGGAAATGATATCAGTAACTTTCGTATGAGCTTTACATTTCATAATTGATATTGCAGTGGGTAGATGTATTGCATCTAGTAAGGCATGAATAAGGGGTCCGTGCTGGATGTGGGTACCGTGAGAAGTTAAATAACCTCTCTCTCGCCACAGCACGCCGAAGTCGTGTACAACTCCGAATGCATAACGTGAATCAGTATATATGTTGACTTTCTTATTCGTAGCTTGAATACAGGCTTGTGTCAGAGCGATGAGCTCTGCTGCTTGAGCGGACAAGGTATTTATGCGATTTGTTTCAATAACTTCAGTGTCTGTTGTGACTGCATACGCGGCCACTAACTCTCCTGTACTTGTTCTCATACATGAACCATCTACATACAACGTCAGGTCTGGATCTGACAATGGGACATCTGTCAAGTCTTGCCTAGGTTTCGTCGTGATAGTGATAACTTCAATACAATCATGTGCAAGTGGGTCTGTTCCGTTTACTGGTAACAGTGTGGCAGGATTCAATGTACTACAACGTCTGATTTCTATATGTGGCTGAAATAATGTTAATTCGTAACCAGTGAGTCGTGCTATAGTCAAGTGTTGTGTCTGTGTGCGGTTCAAGAGAACCTCTACTGCATGTGGTACTTGTACTGTCAATCGGTGTCCTAACACTATGGCATCGCTTTGTCTAATTGCTAAAGCTGTTGCTGCCACTGATTTCAGGCATGCAGGCAGAGCCTGAGCTACGGGATCTAATGTACTAGAAAAATAAGCACACGGTTTGTGTGATCCTGCTTGTTCCTGAGTGAGTACTGACAAAGCAGTACCTTCGCGTTCTGTAACAAAGAGCGTAAATTGTTTGCTGTAACATGGTGTTGCTAGGACAGGTGCTTGACATAAAGCTTTCTTTAGGCTTTCAAAAGCGTGTGTATGTTCCTGAGTCCAAGGGAGGACAGTCGATGTGGCTGCCTCCTGTGTTGTCAATTGAATGAGTGGTTTTGCTAGAAATGCATACTGAGGGATCCACTGCCTACAATATGAAGTGAGGCCTATGAAAGCCCGCACCTCCTTTTGTGTCTTGGGTATTGGCATGTTAGCTATTAGCTGGATGCGATCTGGTGTAAGCTGCCTTCCCTCCTTGGACAGCGAGTGACCAAGGTAAACAACTCGCTGGACACAGAATTGCAGCTTAGAAGGGGACACCTTGTGCCCCTTTTCGGCCAAAAAATGTAAAACCGTCAGTGAGGCTTTTTCACATTCAGGTTCGCTCCTAGCGGTGATCAGCAGATCATCGACATATTGAAGCAAGGCAGTGTTGACTGGCATGTGGATACTGTCGAGTTCTCGTTTCAGTGCTTGGCTATAGATGCTGGGGCTTTCTGTGAATCCTTGAGGTGCGCGTGTGAATTTAAAGCTTCGTCCATTTAAACTAAATCCGAACAAGTATTGGCTTTCCGGATCTATTGGGACGCTGAAGAAGGCATTCTTGAGATCAATTACAGTAAAGAATGTTGCTTCGGAATCAATAGCTGTCAGTAATGAAGAAATGTCTGGAACTACGGGGTATTGTGGTACAATACATTTATTTAATTCGCGCAGATCAATAACCAATCGATATACTGGCGAAGCCTTTGGATCAGTTCGTTTAAGAATCGGAATTATCGGTGAATTACATACATTGGAGTCGGTCTCCACAACCACTCCTTGGCCAATAAGCTCGTCAATGATTTGCAGTAAAGCCACTACAGCATCTGGGGGTAACTTGTATTGTCGCATTCGTGGTAGTACCACTCCTGCCTTTAGTGTGACTTGGTATGGTGTAATGTTCATGCAACCAACATCTGTAGGGCCTTGTGCCCATAAATGTGCGGGTAAAGTCTGCAGTCGGGAATCCATGTCTCGGGACACATAGTGCCCTTTGAAATCACGTAAAAACAATCTTACTCCTTCCGGAGAACAACATATTATAGCTCCTAGAGCTTTCAAAGTTTTTATACCTAACAAGTTTTCTGGGCATGATTTAGTAAGCAATAAATCTGTAGTTCGTGTCAAAGGACCAATCGTAAGGGGAAGAGGCTGTGATACTTCGTTAACGATAGGTTTTCCTGAAAACCCAAGGGAAATATTCTGTGAGCCTGAGAGGGGTGCCCCTGGAACTTCACTACGTTTTATTGTTGTTCGGCTTGCCCCTGTATCAAGTAAAAATTTTCTATCTTGGCCTAATAGTTCACTGTGTACATAAGGTCCTTCTTGATCTACAGGGACCTCAATAAGGGGTAAGCCAACTTCCCTCTCTAGGCTGTTTCATGAGTATCGTTGGTAATCAGGATAGTCATACTGTGCGGTCTGGTACATCTGTCGTGTCGTTGTCTGTGTGGCAGCAATAGGCTGCTGTGGTGGAGCTGGCATGGACTGTTGCGGAGCTGGCATGGACTGTGCATGCTGCGGAGCTCCTTGTTGATTCTGATCCTGTCTAAGTGGCCGTGGTCTTTCTTTTGTATTACCTATGGCGATATTATGTTTTAAAACTGGACAATCGTGTACATAATGACCTGGCTGTTTACAATAGTTGCACGTCCCTTTTACAGGACCTGTTGAAACACTGGACTGTGTCATACCCTTTTTATGACCGTCAGCTGGAATTGTCTGGGAAACTAGCATTTTCATTTTCGTGTCTTTCATGCGTCTATGTTCATGTTCTTGTTCTTCTCTAATTCTATTGTGATGGTACTGTAGCATTTGTAACATTTGTGACGGAGTGTTACCTTGCCAGGTACTCTCGAATTTCAATATTCTATTCTTAACTTGGGGCAAAGAATTTTCAACTAACTTTGTCACAAACAGATGTGGATACGATTCGCTACTTGCTTTTATTCCACTATTTATACCAAAACATTTTTCGAATCGGGCGTAGAAATCACTAGTGTCTTCATCTTGCTTTTGTTTACAGGCTGAGATTGCACCCCAGTCTTCCTTTTTCGTAGTTAATAAACGTGGCAGTACCTGTACTAGTAAACCTGGTAGTGTTTTGGTCTTCTCCCCAAGCCCTGCACCTGGACCTCGAGCTTTTTCTTCGTTCTCTAATGCTGTCCAATCTATCTTTTGGTCTCCCACCTCCCAATCCTTTTCCTTGAGTTTTTCATAAATGCCCGCAGGCATTAATACCTTCAATATCGTCATAATGTCTGGATAGGTATACTCTCCCATGAGCAACATGTCTTTAATTTCACGGTGGAAACCCGCTGGGTCTTTGTCATGACTGGGTACCACCTTCTTCATTTCCAATAGCTCTATTTTAGATATGGGTGTGTATACAAACACACGTTTAAACTGATTGTCCTCACCTTTTATCGGGTGCACTTCGCGTAAGGGATTCTGTCTATCCATATAGTACGTCGTTCTTTCCTTGATGGGCAGTGAAACATGTTCGGGACATACAAAAAGAATGTACTGCTTTCTGGATTCTAGTATTTCTCTAATTAACTCAGTACCTGAACCTCTCCATTTATTCGTGAGTAATTTAGTCAATATATCAGGTAAGGGACCAGGATCGGAGTGTTGGCCTTTATATAATATAAGGAGTTGTTGAATCATATAGGTACCAGCTAAACGCTGTTCATCTGGGGCGAGGTTCAAAAACGTGTGTGCTAGTGTATCATCACTATATTTTCCGGGACTGTCAACCCATTGAACGGCTGACCTGGCTAATTCTTGTTCGTCCATAGAATCGAGTATATGATAACCCCTTCGTTCTCGGAGTAGGTTGTCAGCGGCTTGGAACGAATGTTCGGGGGACCTTATATTTATTATAGGAGTTTGGAAGTTTCTGCTATTATCTGGACGTACCGGACGTATCGGATCAGTGAAGCATCTAGTATTATTGCAAGATCTTCCTCTACCTACATAGGCCATGGTTTCTAACTGTCCTGTGGGCAGTTCTAATTCCTCCTCCTCCTCGGTTTGTTCAGGTTCGTCTACTGCTAATCTTTCTTCGTGTATTCGTTCTATTTCTTTGCGGATCTTTCGGCACATAGCTACTATACATGATCGTTTATCATGTCTCCCCTCTGATATATTCTGACTCCATGTGGTAAGAATTTGCATTTCTTTCGGATTTACCCCTGGTCGGTCTTGATTTCTGATCACACAATTTATGAGGAAACGTAACAGTTCCCCCTGTATTTCCACTTTTTGGTACTCCATGGCTCTGTCAATACTTTCGGAATCTCGTCCTGACTGGACAAAGTGATATATATTTTCTAAGTGCGTAGTCATTCCTGGTAGCTTCCCTAAATATATAGCAGCTCGTCGGATACGTAATGATGCTAGCACCATTTCGTCCCCTTTTCCGGGCACCGGGTCATATCTACAATCTATTAGAAGTTCCTTGAGCGTGTTGGGAGTTACTAGTTTGGGCGTACGTTGGTGAGCTAATTCTTGAAAGGAAAGTTTATTTACTCTGGGTGGCGTAGAAAAAATGTTTGATGCACCTCCGGTAGCCCCACCTGAGGTGCTGGATGTGAAAGGATTCGTCGAACGTGATATAGCAACTATAGGTGTGGATACAGATGTCGAAGCAGATGTGCTTGCCTGAACTTGTGTCGGAGTTTGCTGTTGCGGAGGTACAGACGGAAGAGGGTCTTGGCGTTGAACCCCCTCTGCAGGCGGTCTATGTGGCGCAGCATTGGCATACTCGGGAGCTGCGTCGTCTAAATAAGAGGAAAGAAACACATCTTCTGCGGTTCTGGGATGCCCTTTGGGATGTACCTTTATCGGAAACAATGGGGGTGGCAAGTCTTTTGGTATTGGAGTAGCCTTAGGTAATCCTTCGGCCAGGAGAGGATACATACCATTCATAAGGGTATTTCGTTGTCTGTCTACTTGTTCTGATTTTACTCGAATACCTTCTTCGATTAATATATTTTCTCGAACTTTATTTGAATTCTCCTTACTCTTCTCTTCCTGTCTACGTGCTTTTTCCGTACGTCTATATGATTCTCTTCGCCATAATTCAATGGCGTCTTTCTGTGATTGTCTAGCTTTCCTTTTCCATAATTCTTCCTCTACTTTCACGATGCAATCTGCATCCCAGGTCCCAGCTGCGGGCCACCTGTGACTTTCTGGTAATTCCTTGGTGTAGTCTACCCATAAATCAAGAAATAATATGGCGTCTAGGCCATGTTTATGATACATAAAGTACCCTGGAGTGTCCCTAGGAGGAATGGGAACAGCTTCTTCGAGTAACCCTTTTCTAGTTTTGATCTGTCTTAATTTCGAAAAGAGCGGCATTTTGAGAACTGATCTGATCTGATACCTAAATTTTGAACACGTTTAATACAACGAAACACAATAATGAACAGTCATTCATACCACAATATGCAGAACGTATTTAAAACATTTAACATTTAATGAACAACAATGATGGCCGTCCACTAAGCATAATACTCGATACTAACTAGATAATCCTGACTTCATATACTAGACATACTTGATATACTGCTAAACAGTACAGATACACTGCTGAAACAGTGCAGACCGGATTTGTGTACCCAAACCCGTCTTGACCGGCACAACCTATGTGCACGTCAGAACGCCTCCCCGATAATGGTACTCACCGGGTAGCTCGGAACGGAAGGCCTCGGAACTGAACTGGACTCGGACCGGACTGGACTCGACTCGATACTTCGGAACTTCGGAACTGGTGGGCCTCTGTATACCTCGGATCTTGCTCTCTCAGCTAGGCTCTGGTCGGGATACTTCGCACTTCTCACCGCCTCGTCTGGGTGTTGATCGCAGCCTCAGTTACCCCCGCTCGGCAGGAGGGAGATACAGGAAATCCTGTGGGTACGCGTTGTTGTCCGTCCAGCTGTGACAGGAGACCGGGCCTGCAACGCACCTCCGGCGCGTGAGATGAGAAAGTGTCCCTGTTCGGGCGCCATTTATGTGGTAAATAATTTAATTACCGGGACTTAATTTGATGCGGAAAATCTATAACAATAGCTCAGTAAAATAAGAGGCAGAATCCGTGGTATTAGAGGTTCGGAACGGGCTTTATTCCATAATCAATTTAAATCGATGAGCTCCATATTCCATCACCACGAAGGTTCAGGAAGTGAAGACCCAACTTTATTGACAGGTAATCATTTTTATACAATAGGCATTACAGTGAAACAGATGGAGGAGGCGTAACAGTTGATAGTAAAGATAAGAACATACATGCGTCACTAAAGTAGGTGTAACTGGGTGTAACTAAAGAACGTCATCAGGTATGATGTCATAATAGGGTGGTTCCATGAAAGAGTTTCGCAATGTCAGCAGAAATACTTGGCAGAAATGCGCGCGCAGCAGCATGACGTGTGATTGACGTGCAACTAGGGGGTGAAGGGGACTTGTCATTTAGCTCTACATGTGGCGACAGAAGTCTGGAGGGTCAAGTCAACCTAATCCCAAATCATATCTAACATCCTATGTTTAGAGAACTATGTTATCCAAAAGAGAGGTCTCTTAGAGTAGAATCTTATTCTATACTGACTATACTGACTGTTAATGCGTGTACAAGCGTCTAAGTGTCTACACTAGATGCGAGGGCCGAAATCTTTCATATTAACAGGGCTATGAATTACTTGCATGAAGACAGAGAAGCCGGGCCTTTTGCTCGGTAGCTGAAAGAATGTTTACTTAAACTACTAGACAGGAATGCATTGGATAGGGAGCGGAGCAAAGCAGATAATCTTGAAGGTGAAATACAGTTTTTGGCAGGCAACAGGCTGGAGTCAGGCACCGTTAGCCGCGCAGGGAGTAGGACAAAGTTCATGGGTACAGATGCGAGCTCAGACTGGAGCTTTCAGAGGCAGAAGGCAGAAAAAGACTTGATGGCAGAATCAGGGCCTACTCGTCTGATCTGTAAAATGGCATAAGTGAACCATATAAAGGCGGTGGCCTTTCATACTTAGGAATGGAATATCCGGCCCATTCATGGCGGATCTGAAAGAGGACATGTTGACGGTGGACGCACATGTGTTTGCGTCTTCATAGCTGGAACTGGAGGAAACATACATGTACTTATGGTTTATACATGAAACCGTTGGGGTCCAAGATAGGGGACATAACTGACCAGAAAAATCCATATTTCCACATTCCACATCAAAAACTGCACCTGTCCCCATGCCTCCTAACCCAGAACCATGGAGAAATCAGGCACCCGGACCCAGCTCAGCTCAACCTTGCGATCTGGCTCCTGAAATCTTAGTATTTGGATACCTTAACCTTCCCCCTGATTGCATGAACATTATCATGGAAGCCAGACGTCCTACCACTAGAGCATGCTATGCCGCAAAGTGGAAAAGATTTGTAATTTACTGCCGTAACAATACAATCAACCCTTTAGATGCATCCATACAGCACATCATATGCTATCTGCTCCATCTTCACAGGTGTAACCTGGCATATTCATCCATACGCCTACACCTAGCAGCGATTGCTGCTTATCTACAAAACAGACAGCATTTATCACTGTTCAGAGTGCCCGCTATTAAAGCCTTTATGGATGGCCTTAAACGAGTAATTCCTCCCAGGGCACCACCTTCCCCTGTGTGGAATCTAAATGTAGTTCTTACACGGCTAATGGGTCCACCCTTCGAACCAATGCATAAATGTGAGCTACAGTTCCTCACCTGGAAAACAGCTTTCCTCGTAGCTATCACTTCCCTTAGAAGGGTTGGTGAAATACAAGCGTTCACTATACAGGAACCCTTCCTACAAATACATCACAGCAAGGTCATACTTCGTACAAATCCGAAGTTTCTGCCCAAGGTCATTTCCCCCTTCCATCTCAATCAATCGGTGGAATTATCTGTCTTTTTCTCGCAACCTCAATCTGTTGCAGAAAGGGCCTTACACACACTTGATGTTAAGAGGGCTTTGCTGTACTACATACAAAGAACGCAACCTTTCAGGAAGACTAAACAATTGTTCGTTTCCTTCTCTCCACCACATAAAGGCAACCCCATCTCTAAATCAGGGATAGCTAGGTGGATTGTAAAGTGTATACAAATTTGCTATCAAAAGGCAAAAAGAACATTATCTGTTCCACCTAAAGCCCACTCTACTAGAAAGTTAGGGGCTTCTATGGCTTTTCCAGGGAACATACCCTTAGATGACATCTGCAAAGCAGCCACATGGTCAACACCGCACACCTTCACAAAACATTACTGTGTAGATGTGCATTCCAAGCAGCAAGCTAGTGTGGGCCAGGCTGTACTAAAGACACTTTTTCAAACCGCTGCAACGGATACCGGTGGTCGCCGCTAAGGTTGGGTACTGCTATATAATCTATGCTAAGTGTACAATCTGCAGCTCATATGCCTCGAACGGAATATGCTACTTACCAGTATGCATCTGTTCTTGGCATGTAGAGCTGCAGAGTTGTACACGCCCACAAGCCTCCCCGGCTACCTGTATCCGTTCCAGTCCATCTTATTTAGATACAACACACATGGGTTTCTCACTGGTATTACTACGCTCCATAATTTCCCTGTTGGCGAAAAACAATCTGAGGATGGAGCCGAAGCCCATGCGCAGTACGGACCGAAGGAGGAGTCACCGAACTCGTGACTTCCAAAGACTGTCCAAAGAACAAAAACAAACTGCAAACATCCGGGCCCAACACCAGATGGCGATCTATGCTAAGTGTACAACTCTGCAGCTCTACATGCCAAGAACAGATGCATACTGGTAAGTAGCATATTCCTTGTCCTTTGCCAGACATCTTGTTGAATCAGAGTGTCAACTCAATGAGTAAAAGGTTTATTTGGCAGCGATTGGAACCAACAAGAATCAAACAGTGGTGCACTTTTCAGTGTCGAATGAATTCTCCTAACCCTACCTCATGGGCCTGCTTCACTTTTCCTCACCAGTCAAAAGGCCAACGTCACGTTGGAGAGAATTGAAATTAGTTCTTTTGCATCTTATTTGTAAGCTGTTTAAACTGCTGGCCTCTGGTTATCTCCGAGTCCTCAAATGAAATGCAAACTTCAGTACTTTTGTGACTGTCTTTCAGTGGTGTAAGGTAATTAATGTACTCTTCTTAAAAACATTGTCTAAATTCCATTTGAACAAAGAATTCTTTCAAATTTCCAATCCAGTATACCTCTTTTAGTGTAAAATCCCTGCACCATGCTAACAATGAGAAAACTGTTTTTCAGACTCATAAGTAAAGGAAATTGTGTCCAAGAAGATCATATTGGACTTTACAACATTTCCACAGCACATGGTTGACTTTCTCCTATTATGGTCTGCAATACATATCCAAGGGCTGCACAAAGATATTTGGCTTCATGCTCAAAAGAGGTTGGTTATGGAGAAGTGTTTGCATTGCTCTGCACCCAGCCTTTCCCTTTGCGGTTTCAACAATTCTGAAAGCTCTTGCACCTGCGCACTAAGTTGTGCAAAACCCCTTGGGTTCCTGCTCTCCCAAGCGCACAGCTCTGCAGCTCACCCAGGGAGTGCTCTTCCTCTGACCGCCGCAGACCACGGTTCGAGGCCCTGTGCCGCACCCTTGGATTGCTCTTGCCTGTTTTTCTTCGTTCTTTTTCCCCACTCTTGCCTGCTTTCTCTTCCTACTGCCCTCTGGATTTTCTTTTCCTCCCTATTTACCTAGTTTTCTTACTCGTATTTATTCTCTCTCCTTCTTTCACTGTGTCCTGCCCCCTCTGATGCTTTCCCGCCGCTGCAGACTCCGTGGCACCGCCCGCTATCGCATGTTCCCGCTCCTGCCTCCCAGCTGTCGCGCCCTTCCCAGACTCCTACTTAATGCTTCCACACCGCCAGCGTGGCGAGAGCGTGCCAAAGGCAAGCCAGTCTGGGCCCCCGTCCGCAACCAGCGCCAGGAACCCTGGTCCCCTGACCTGCCAACGCTACAGCTCATCGGCTCTCTAAGCACTCAGCGCCGGCAAGAATAACAACTAGAAGCTCTCTTCACCTCTCGACACCCACTAACCTTTTACCTGCCGCCTCTCCTTCAATTCGCCAAGACCCACCTCCACCAGCCAGCAACAACTCCTTTGCACCCCAAACCCTGCAATCCATCCACCTCAACGTCCGCTCCCGCCACGGAAATCTGGGACCTCCTCGACAGCACCACTCCTGACATCGCCTTCCTTATTGACACCTGGATGAACGCCACGTCGGGACCAGACATCGCGATCGCCATCCCCGAAGGATACAAAATCACCCGAATGGACCGCCCAGATCGCCCCGGTGGAGGCATCGCCCACAAGGCCAACCTCAGTCTGAGCACCTACACCGACGGGCCCACAGACCTAATGGAATACCTCCATTTCGAGATACAGACCAACTCGTCCACCACCCTCCGAGGCACCCTCATCTACAGACCCCTCCCTCGACCCAATGCACCTTTCTCCAACTCCATCACCGACATCACCCCGCATGCCATCACCTCCACCGAATACACCTTGCTGGGAGACCTCAACAACCGCCAAGACCCCGAATCCACTTCCCTCCCGGACAACCTCCACACCATCAGACTCAAACAGATCATACCAGAACCAACGCACTCAGCAAGACACACCCTCAACCTCATCTTCACAGCAGGAAACTCCATCCCCTTCAGCCACATCTCTGAACTCCGATGGACTAACCACCGATGCATCCACTTCCCCTTCAAAGAAAACATCCCCTGCAGAGACACACTCCCGCTCCGGTGCAGGAATTGGAACAAGATCTGATGACCAGCTCGTTGCCTCCCTCAGGGGCTTCTCTCACACCGCCACAGATGACTACCACCGCTGCCCATACCCCACACAAATGGATCACCGACTGCACCAACACCATCGCCCCCTTCAAGAAATCCTCCAAGAAAGCCAGCTGTTTCTCCACCGAACTCCGGGAATCTAGACGAACCTGCAGACGCCTGTAAAAGCTATGAAGGATATCCAAAACCCCAGCGGACCTCGACAACTACAAAGCCGACACCACTGCCCACCACAAATTCAGAAACTCAAGGAAGAAAGCACTCCACAACAGAATCTCCACCCACGCACACAACAGCAAAGAACTCTTCGTCATCATCAAAGAGTTCACCCAACCCAACAATGAGACTACCGACATCCCACCCTCCCAGGACCTCTGCGACAGACTCAGCACCTTCTTCCATCATAAAATCAAGACCATCTATGACAACTTCGACGACAATAACATCCAGGAGGAACCCACACCCACTGCTCCCTGCACCACACAGCTGACACTGGACAGCTGGACTGCCCTCAGCATCGAAGACACCGTAAAGACTATGAAGATCACACACTCCGTTGCCCCCACAGACCCCTGCCCCTACCACATCTACCACAGAGCCACAGACATCATCGCCCGAGCTGCAAAGAATCATCAACTGCTCCTTCGAGACCGCCTCCTTCCCTGATGACTGGAAACTCGCCAAGATCAACCCTCTCCTGAAAAAACCCTCACTGGACCCCACTGACCTCAAGAATTTCAGACCGATCTCCTTAGTTCCGTACCCGGCGAAAGTCTTGGAAAAAGCTGTCAACAGCCAATTCGCCTCCTTCATTGACGAAAACCACATCCTTGACTCCTCCCAATTAGGCTTAAGGAAGAACCATAGCACCAAAATCGCCCTTATCGCCGCAATAGATTACATCCGCTCCCTCCTCAACAGTCTCACACGGCACCCTAGCCTGCAGACTCCATGACACAGGAATCCAGAACAAAGCCCATGACTGGATCCGCTAATTCCTCTCCAGCAGAATGCAGCGAGTCAGACTCCCTCTTCTCCTATCTGATCTCAAACCAACCACCTGTGGAGTCCCCAAAGGATCCTCCATCAGCCCCACTCTGTTCAACATCTACATGGCACCGCTCGCATCCATCGTCGGATCACACTGACATAACATTGTATCGTACACAGACGATACTCAACTCATCCTCTCCCTATCAAATAAAACCAACATCTCCCGGCACAACTTTCAAGAAGGTATGGAAGCAGTCACCAGGGGGATGAAGAACAGCTGCCTACAACTTAACATGGACAAAACCGGAGTACTCATCATAGGCCCACACCCCAATGCCTGGAATGACACCTGGTGGCCCCCCACCCTCGTGAACCCACCCACGGACCGCGCATGCAACCTTGGAATCATCCTGGACTCCAAACTCAAAATGGACCGCCAAATCAATGCCATCACCTCATCCTGTTACCACACCCTCCATCTCCTACGAAAGACCTTCAACTGGATTCCCCTTGAACACAGGAAAACAGTCACCCACGCGCTCATCTGCAGCAGACTAGACTACGGCAACGCACTCAACCCCCCAACCCCAGATCAACAGGAACCTCACTCGCAAACTCCAGAATGCCTCTGCCAGACTAGTCCTCAACCTACCGTGCCACTGCCACATCACCCAACACCTGCAGGCACTACACTTGCTCTCAACGCCGATCCCGCCTACATGAACCGCTGCCTCTCGTTCCACACACCCCAAAGACCTTTCCGCTCAGCCCAGCTCTCTTGCTACGGTGCCGCTTATCAAAAAGACCAGAACAGGAAGCCATTCCTTCTCCTTCCACGCGGGCGAGGCATGGAACACCATCCTTTTCCACCTCCGCCAGACACCAACTCTCACCAAGTTCCTGAAGGACCTCAAGACCTGGCTCTTCGACGAATCACCATGAGCATCCAGGAACTGCACGGACCCTGGACGGTCTTGAAGGACCGCATGACCTTGCTTTTCGACAAATCACCATGAGCATTCAGGAGCTGCCCCCTCCACCCCACCGGCGCCTTGAGACCCTTTTGGGTGAGTAGTTGCGCTTAACAAACCTTTGATCGATTGATTGCACCTAAAAGACTACTTGTACAATAAGTATGAATCATGAAGATTGAGACAGGAATCTGAATGTGACTGCAAAAACTAGGGGATAGGATGAAGGCCTGCATACCTCCTTCCCAGCATTCATAATGTGCCTTCTTTGTCACCCTAGTCCTCAAAGCGACAGGAGTCATAATGCCTCAGAAAGTGATACATAATAAATGTCACTTTGGAAAGAGCACGGGTCCTCTATATAGCACTACCAATGTTCACAAGCTTACATAGGTAGTACATTTTGAAAGCCTGCCTTCTACCAATTGCTGCTGACTTCCCTGGTAAGCACTAACCATTCTTGATTTACAGCTGGAAAATGGTTGTAAAGCATTTGGGCATTCATTTGCAAATCGCAAGGGGAAAGGAATGCTGTTGGTTTCTCATTTTCCTTTGCCTTCACACAGGATTATAGTATTGCATTGCTATTTGTGATCCCCATTACAACTCAAAATGCTCTTTTCTGCATTGCAAATGCAGACTTTGCATTTGCATAGTCAGTGACACTGACTGTGTGAATGCAAATCTTTTGTGAATCATTCCCCTCGTGTTACAAGATAGGAATTTTGCAAAGAGACTGGTAAGAGCCAAGTAATGATGTTATCAACTGCTTTGACTAGTGGCATGCTTTTGAGGAAGAATATATTTTACCACAAAAGCATGCCAGAAACTAAGAGAGGATAATTTTTGCCGTTGGAAAATAAGGTTTCATCTTAATTCAGTTGTGGGGCATATAGTCTAATAATATGAATTTCAAATAGTATTTTTATACCATGATTTTTGTGACATGTGCTTTAAACGTGCATGACATATTTTTAAGCAAATTTAAATGGGTGCAATATATCTTAATGAAAAGATGTATGCATTTGTAAGCAGCCATAGGAAATGAGTCTGTTGTGTTTTAAAACTTAAACTAGCTAATCACATTGCTATTCATTCTTCTGCAAATTGGTTTCCTTTTTGCTAGGAAATGATTGCTGATGATGGCTGCATCATGACATAGTCTTTATAAATAAGAGTGTAGTTTTCTTAAATAAACGAAACCTCAAACACAGTTTTTACATTTTAATTGCATGAATGGTTTATGATTGATGATTTTATGACATATACTATGATTATTTATATTTGTAATGGTAATTTTGTGTTACCCATTTCATGTATTTTTTAAATTTACTTATGTGATTTGCATTAGCACAAAATACAAACTTAATTGTTTCTAGGGCATGACTGCTGGTTGTACCTTGTTCCTTTTTTTTTTTACTTAGAAAAAAATCAATTTGTTTTTAACACTTCTAATTGCATCACTTCGAAACTGTGCTGTGTTCTATTGAATTGGGTGCTATGTTGCTGTAAAACAGACGGACTAAAAATAATTATTTTAAACACAGACAACAAATAACTAATAATGATGTATGCTTTATGATTTTATGACATACTTATATATTTATATATGTTCTGGTAATTTTAAGTTATTTCATGTATTTTTTTCATTTACTTATGGTATATGCATTGCTACAAAATAAAAACTTAATAGTCTCAGGGGAATTAACTGTGGTTGTGCCTTGAGAATTCAGATTTGTTACTTCGAAATAGAGCAGTTTGTTTTTAACTCTTCTAATTGCATCACTTCGAAATTGTAGTGTATTCCATTGAAATGCATTAGGTGCAGTGATACTGTGAGACACAGACTAAAAATAACTGTATTTTGAACATCAGCACACTTTAAATTGAGTTTTTTCCAAAGATAAGAAGGTAAACCTTTACTCCAACACCTAAACCCTATAATCTCACACCCTTAACCCTATATCTTTAACATCTTTACCATAGCCTTATAATTTAACTCCTGTAACCCTTAACCATATACCCTTAATACTATGCCCTTAAACTGCATACCACCGACCTTCAAAACTGTACCCCAACCCTTAACCTTATATACCTTTAACCCTATATCCAAACCACACCTCTATACCTTTAAACTCAAATCTTAACCCTTTCTCCTACACTCTTAACCCAAACCTTTAGCTCACCTTCATACCCATAAGTTTTAATCCTACTCTGCAGTCTCACACCCCTATACTCTATAGCCTTAATCCTTGCGCCTTAACTCCTTTCTCACAGCTCTTACTTCAATATATTTTGGGAACAAACACTTTGAAAGTATTCCTTTTGCAAAGTATATATTTTTAGACCTATTCAATTTGAAGTGTTATTTTCAAACGTTCAATACTGTCCTTGATTATTCCAACATTGGTGTATTCGGAATCCAACGGGGGAAGTACAGTCTTGTTCTGAGCTGCAAATTAACTCTGCAGTATCGAAAAAGAAGGACCCACAAGGATAAAAACTGTTTGCTTTGATAGGATGGATTGACCAGCAACGCAGAGCTCAAGAGAAGTGTACATTGAGTAACAAACCCAGTCATCCCAAAAATATAGAACGTTTACATCTGTAAACAATGATGACAAAACAAAATCCCTGCTGGATGCAAGGAATTTTGCAATTATCAGGACCAAATAAACTAGCCAGAAGATATTGTAAAGTCCTCTCTGCCATTTACATACCACGATAACTGAGGCCCGTGCGTCCAGTGAACCAAAGAAATATCTCCAAAATAGCCTTTCAAGTCCAACGCAACCAGATATTCACAGTTGGCACTTTATGGTGTTATTTTCACTTAAACCTTTAAAATGGTATATTTCTGGTTCTACTGATTAGATTTTTGTTGTGTTCTTTTATTTATTAAAAATTACTCTATTTTTCTAACTTGGTGTGGCATGGTTTTTAGGTGGTGGTTTTCACTTTATTACTGTTTGAAGTGGTACACTGAAACTTACACATTGTCTCTGAATTAATCCTGGCTGCTCTATGTCAAGATGGGCAGAGGATTGAGCACAGGTTAATTTAGGGTTGGCTTGTGCATCACCCTGATGAGGATTGTAGTTGCTGCTTGACCAGAGCCCATCCCCAGTCAACCAACAACCCAATTTCTTACGTTGGTGATCGGTGGTGAGGATTAGGATTTGTGTTTGTTCAGTCGTATACAATGATTTGTGTGCACTACCATCCCATATCTGAGACCAATTCACATTTTAAATTCTCCTTAATTGTCCTTTTTGCTTTTTAAAAATTTTCTTTCTGACTTGTGCCTGACACTACACCTGCAAGAATGGAGTTTTTTTGGGCCATCATGGATGCCCACACTGTGGCACAGCTCAAGGAGTTTTGCAAGGAGAGGGGACTTCCAGCAAAGCGCAGCACTGGGAAGGTGGCACTCCTAAAGGTGCTGAGGTCCCTTGACAGAAGCCCACTAGGCGCTGGTTGACGCTACAGATGGGGATGGTGATGAGATGGAAGGGCCTGGACAAGACCTTCCTGTGGTGCCACCTGCAGAGGGTGATGATTTGACCCCTAAAGTGGAGCTCCCTGCCAGGGCAGGGAGCAGTCTGCCTTCCTGCAACCTTTCCCCAGAGGAGCTGCCAGAAAGGAGGGAAGATAGAGAGTTCAAGCTGCAGATGGCCTGCAATAGAGGAAAATAAACTAGCAAAGAAGGCTGAGGCAGAGAGCCTCAGAGGAGAAGAAAACTTGTTGACTCATGAACTGAGTTTGAGTGAGCTGGTCATCAAGGCCGGACAGGCAGGGTCCAGCAGTGATGGTGGGAGCATTTCTACAGTGCTCTCTGGAGTCAAGAGGGTCCATATTCCCAAAGGTCTGGTGCCTGGCTATGTTGCGAGAGAGGACATGGACAAGCAGTTTGAAGCATATGAAGTGGCTTTGCAGATATATAAGATCCCTGAGAAGGATGGGGGGGGGGGCTAACTTCTGGGAGCACATCCCTAGTGAGGGAAGGGACGCGCTACTGGCCCTAGATAAGTGATGCTGGATGAGGTATACCTCCCCACATGAAGGAAACCCTAGTCACAAAAGAAAAGTCCTACTCCTGAGAAGTTTAGGGGCAGCCAGAAGCTGCCCCAGCAGTCCTGGTTGGATTGTATTGACTCATATTGTAAGGATCTGGATGGTTGAGTGAAGGATTACCAGGGGCTCTCTATTTTTTTTGCAAGAAAGCACATATTCAGTCTTTGTATTGCAGAACTGCACCAAAACCCTATTGATAGCAGGCTCACTGACCCCATGGAGCTTCATAAGGAGTCGGACTGCTGGCTCAGCACCAGGTTCCATAAGAAGGTACCTGGGAGTGACCCCAAAAATGGTAGTTCAGGTTCCCTCCAGCAAATTTAGGGGGAAGTCAAGTGAGAGACCAACAGGTCCCAGAATAAAAAGGGTTCCATATCCCCTTCTGAGAATCAGGGAGGAGATTCTGGTGGGCAGCGGTCCCAGTCTGCCCATTTCCTACCCTGCTGTTTTGATTGTTCTCAGCTAGGACACAAACCGGGGGGAGGGACTCTGTCCTAAGAAACCACCCACTGGTGGAACCTCTTTAGGGGTGACCGATATGGCCTCCGGGTAAGTAGCCCCAAGGGACAGGTCATAGATGATACCATGATCTCCATTAGCTGGGGCAAGGGATCACAAGCTCACCCTCTGAGTCTAGTGGTGGGAGTCATCACTTCCACCAGGTGAAAGTGAATGGGATCCCTGTCAGTGATCTGAGGGACACTGTCACTAGCCAGACCATGATA
Source organism: Triturus cristatus (assembly GCF_964204655.1). NCBI lineage: Eukaryota > Metazoa > Chordata > Amphibia > Caudata > Salamandridae > Triturus > Triturus cristatus. The sequence goes on along the minus strand of NC_140593.1, from coordinate 311,065,208 downwards.
GTGGAAAGGCTAGTTTCCCCTTATGAGTACACCGGCTATGTGTGTAGAGTTACTTAAGCCCATGGGCAGGACTTTTTCTGCCCTATGGCCCTGGTATCCCTGGAGAAGGGTGGGGAGGTGACCAAAAGAAGGATCATAGTTGGTCCCCAGATGCCCATAGACTGCATTCTGGGCAATGAGTTGCCTTTGTGTCAGTAGAACTAAGAGTAGTTGGCTTCCCAGGGTGCCCTGACAGTTCAGTTTTTTGGAGGTACCACTCCCAAGCAGAGGGTATGGGAGCAGAGATGGAGGGACAGGGTGAGGGAGGACTCGCTGCTGTCCCGCTGTTCAGCCTCTGGGTACAGACATCGGGTTGAGTGGCTAGTCTCAGGATACCACCCCTGAACTGCTGAAAGTAGGGTGCCTAACACCCGGGGGTACCACCCCCACTCCCAGAAGACTCAGTGGTATGAGAACCGTGGATGGCCTGGGGCCTGGCTCTTGACACTGACAACTGCCAGTGGCCTCTGTTGGTTGCTTTCCTTTTGGGAAGTTTTACTTGGGTTAGGGACAGAAGTCTGATCTAAGGGGTGGAATGGGCCACATCAAATTTGTGGCCATGGAAATACTGTCTGCCTACTGGGATGCATATGTGAGCAAGTTATGATAAGGTGCTTCACAGATAGGGTCCACAGGCGAGGAGAAGGGTTCCCCTTGGGTCAGTTCAGTAGTTCAGGAGATTGTAGACAGAGGGATCCAACTGAGTTCACCGAGCCGTAGAACTGACATTTGCCCCAAATAACAGGGCATTCATCCATGTTCTATCGCGTAGGCAGAGAAGCCTATCAAGGTATTGAAGAGTCTACCCCTGTTTTTGGCTTGACTTGGCCCTTTCTGCAGGATCATGCCCATACATTTTGCCTTCACTCCTCCCATTTTTGCTGAATTCTGTTGTTGTTGGCCTTAGGACTAAACTGCACCTGCGCTCTCCTTAAAACATGGAAGAATTGGCTTATACCCAATTGGCAAATGTAATCTACTTTTAAGTCCCTCGTAAAGAGGCACTACCTGTGCCCCAGCAAATTAAATGCTACTGATGGGCCTGCAGCCCTGATTATGGCATCCACTTAAGTAGCACTTTAAACACATCTCAGGCCTGCAATTGCAGCCTGTGTGTGCAGTTTTGAACTGCCATTTCGACCTGGCAAAATAAACCTTTTGCTTGGCCTAAACCTTTCTTTTTAATGCATATAAGTCACCCCTAGAGCAGGGTGCAGTGTATTTAAAAGGTTGGGCATTTACTTTTTAGTTTTACCTGTCCTGATAGTGAAAAACTCTTACATTCATTTTTTACTACTGCGAGTCCTACCACTCCCATAGAATAGCATTGGAGTTACCTTATTACATTTAATAAGCTGTAATTTCCAATTGGGAGCAGCTAACCAGTTTGTGTTTGGTGTATTTGGATTTGGAATGAAAAATCCTAACTTATGGCAAACTCAGATTTTAAATTACAATTTTGAAAACGCCACTTTTAGAAAGTTGCCATTTACCTGTTTTAGCCAATTAGTGCCTGCAGACTATCTTTGTGTTACATGACTGGGTGTAGTTGACAGTTTTGCTTAGGCAGCCACTTTCAAAAGGGAGCTTAGGTGTGCCTGGATGAGCCATCACTGGCAGGACGGAAGGGAGGAGCTGGGCCCAGCTCCACTTTCACTTGAATAGGCTGGGTCCTGCCGTAATTCAAAGCACTGAATACCCTCTGCAGTTAAGCCAGGGCCTAGGGGGCAGGGCAATTGTGCACTTCAAAGGCACGCCTTTAGAAGCTTCTCCCCACTTCAAAGGCACAACTGGGAATAAATAATTAGCCACATACACCAACTCCCCAGTATACCTCTGGACCTGTCAAAACTTTGCCAGGAAGGAGTACTGTGTTGCTGAAAGGACTGCCACTCTACTGGACTGCTGCTCTTTAGGACTGCATCCCTGCTGTGCTGACCTGCTGCCTTATGCCATCTTGCCTGGGTGAGAAGGACTGGACCTGCATCTTTTGAACCCAGATCCCGTGTGGGACTCAAATGGCTTGTTGGCTTGCCTCCTGATCTGCAGCCTCAGGGACACTACAGGTTTCCAACAACCTTCCATCTGCACCTGGACTCTGCCATCTGTGAGTCTGTGCTGCTAAGTGGTGCCACCCCAGTCCTGGACCTTTGGAAGTGGGCTTAAGGTGCTCTACCACCGTCTGTGGATCCAACAGTACCCACGCATCTCTACTGCACAGCGCAACCTCGAGCAGAACCGACGCATCGCTGCTGCTACGTGGATCAGAACCGCCACAAAGACTTGCATCGCCTCCACTGCCTCTTAGGAGCGGCTGCTACGTGACACATCCTCGGTGCCGGCCTCTCCCTCATCAACAGCAGCTGCAATGATGATGCCGGACTCTGCATCACTGCCTCGCAGCTCTTTGGAACCAACACATTTCCCCCAACTAAGCATCGCATTCTTGAAACCGGACTTTGCATCAAAAGCCCTCATCGGTGGGATCCTCAGTGCTGATGCAGGACCTCGCCTCGCTGCACCTCGGAGCCGAAGTATCGCCTCAGCTGCATGACACATCTTCGACGCGGCTCCTCAAAACACTCCGCAAACCAGAAATGAAGGTACTTTGTTCAGCAGGCTCAATTGGGTCCCTGCATTGTGGTTGGTCTGAGCTTGTGACTTTGTCCTTGTCCAGCACAACCAGATATCACCAATTTTGTGCTTTTTGGAGCTATTTCACTATAATCTTTAAAATTGCATATCCCCGATTCTCCTTATTGGATTTTTGTAGTTTTGATCATGTTTTATTTCTTAAAAATTACTCTATTTGTCTAACGTGGTGTGGGATCCTTTTTGTGTGGTGTTTTTCATTCTATTACGGTTTGAAGTGTTGCAGTTATTCTTTACATATTGCTTCTGAATTACGCCCGATTGCTCTGTGCAAAGGTACCAGAGGGTTGAGCACAGGTTAACTTAGGGTTGACTTGTGCTTCACCCTGGATTGTGTTTGCTGCTTGACCAGGGCCCACACCCCAGTAAATCGCCAATGCAATTTCTTACACTGGCCTCTAAGTGGTGCCCCTCAATTCCTGGATCCTTGGAGTGTCTTCAATTGAGCTCCCCTGAAGTTTTTGGTGTCTTCACGAGCACAAACTGGCCTATATGTGCCATAACCTTTTCGCCCGTGCCCATCCGAAACACCAAGTTCTGGTGAACCAACTCTTCGCGCTACATCTTCAACTGCTGCAGTGACGATCTGCAATGCAGACAGGATCCTCACTCTACAGCAATGACAATCCAAATACTGGGCTGGATCTTCGCGTGACTTCGACAGATACCAGCGACATTCTCCCTTCCAATCGCAGCCCCTTCCGCTGTGAACAGAACTCTTGGTGCTGGACTGAGAAGGCAAATCTTTCAGCTAGTCCCTGAATCCGATCCACGCTCCATCACATTCAGCTTGAACTTGTGACTTCTTCCCGATATCCCACGACCAGATGACCACGAGTGTCTCTTTAGTCTTTTTTGCGCTATTTTCATTTAAATATTTTTAAATAATCATAACTCCAGATCTACTTATTGGATGGTTGCCATTTTAGTGTCAAATTATGTATTAAATTGTGCTCTATTCTCAAATTGGTGTGGGATTTTCCTTGTATTGTGTTTTCACTTTATTGCTTTTTGAAGTGCAGCATAAATACTTTACACTTTGCCTCTAAGTCAAGCCTGACTGCTCTGTGCCAATCTACCGGAGGGTTGAGCACAGGTTAATTTGTTGTTTGCTTGTGACTTCACCCTGACAAGGATTGTGGTTGTTCTTTGAGAAGGGTTTCACCCCCCTCAGCCAGTAACCCAATTCCTTACAGTTAGCTTTTGGTTTCTTTAGCACTGAATCCAAAAAAATTAGTTTATTTTGCAGTAACTGTATGGGGTCTACGCAAGCGAGGCAGTAGTTCACAAAGTCCTCCCAAAGCTATTTTGTTTAACAGGCGCTCCTTCCATGCCGTATAATCCAACCTACGTGCACTTGCAACACATTCCCCAATAATTCATTGAATGTCACAGCATGCCTGAAATTTCAGCTACTGGGTTAAATAGAAAAATGAATGGTCATCCGTGGATGCAGCCAAGGAAAAAAACCCCGCTCTCCCAAACTCCTACTGTGTATGACAGTTTTGCTGCTTAGCGAAACAGATGGCTCTCCAGAATGACCAACTGCCTATATAAATTAGACTTTCTCCCTATCACAGAGGTGTGACCAAACCCTCAATCCCCTGCAGCTGACTAAATTATAAAAGCTACATTTATAAGGGAGAGGATGTTGCCTAACAGCTAGAGCGGTCAACCTCTAATCTGGGGATCAGGGTTCGAGTCTCGGCAAGGACACGCAACATCCTGTGATCCTGGCCAAATCACTTAATCTCCCTCTGCCTAACAAAAATGTATGTGTCCTCATGTAGCGCAACTGGTGCTCGTGTAATGCGCTCTGATACCTTCAGTCAAATTCGCGCTATATAAAACTCTGAGAACTAAAAAACTTTGTAACCAAATGCCACGATTCCATTCAAAAATTAGATTTGGGGATTAGATAAACTTTTTCTCATCAAATTTGTAACTAGCAACAGTTCATATTATCAAGTAGCAGACCGAATACAATTTATCTAATGGGTTGGTGCATACACAACATGTCACCTGGATACCACTAAGACATTTGATAGTAGGTAAGTGTTATAATCTTGTATGTGATTAATGCATCCTCTGTTCCTGCCTTTGCCTTGCTGCTCAGTCTGTGTGATGTCATCGGAATGTTGGAGAGTGTTTGAGTGGAAGAAGGGATCAGTTGGTGTGGAAGGGCTGAGCAGCAGGGAGGCTGCTCCTGGTGGGGCATTGAATGGCATTGAAGAAGGCCTAGCATGTGGCTAATGTGGATCTTATCTAAGGAATAAAACAACGATCCTGAACTACATCACCTGGACTATGTATCTTTCTTTTGATTGTAACATTGGCGACGATTTTTAGAACCTGCGTGCTACTTTAATGGAGATTGGACTTTTAAAACTGAAGAAAGAGACTACAACCTGTGGATTTCAACAAACCTGGCACCCCTAATGCCCCACCAGTGACCATTTCATCGGTCGCCCCAACCAGTAAGTGCCAGTTTGTCTTAGACTTTTCTTCATGGTCAAGAAGCCTGCCTGGCTTTGCTGGACTGTTCCTGTCTTGTTACATGTTGACAGAGAACATTATCTGTGACCTGGACAGTAATTGCGAGTACGATACTTTTGGATTTGGGTTGGTTCCTGTTGACTGTTGGATTTTAGGAACGTTTTACCAGTGATTTAAGGTGCCAGCTCCTACCTGCCTGCCTACTGTCCACTACCTGCCTGTTTTGAAAGAAGTCAGTCCTTGGGACAGTCCCAGAATTGCAACCTGCTCCTGCTTATTTGTTTGCTACCTCCCTCTTGATTCCCAAGAGTTCCTCTGTCTACTTTACCCTGCTATGGATAATGTGCTGGGGTATTAAGAATGAACTGTGGGGAGTTGTGACTGACTTGGCCAAGGTACCGTCATTGGGAAAGTGCATGCTGTTCCTGCTTCTGGCTACACCCAAGGCGAGATCTAACCCCAGTGCCTGCCCTCAATCTTCTATGGCTTGTTGTGGAGAAGACCCGCTCCCAAGTTTAAATGCACTCTGCTGCAGTGTTTTTACTGTGCTGTGAGACTCCTTTGACTGTTTTCGGGAATCAACGGTCGAGGTATATTTGGTTGGTTGTATGTTTCATTGCTGCGCTATTTGAAAAAAACGTCCTCTCCTAGCAGCGTTCGTTGGTGCCAGCGCGAGCCTTACCGATTTGAAAGATGATTATTTGTGGTGCTGCGCGCGGTATCAGAGGAATCACTCACGACATCCTCGTTTCTGTATGCAGCGACGTGCCGAGAGCCACCCGGCATGTCGTCACCTACGTGCCGCCATCTTGTGGTTGGCATCCATGTTATCCTTTGGCTATTCCCTGATGCACGCTCCCGTTTTGCCAACCACGTTTTTGCCAATCAAGCATTTCGAGAATTCCGGTTCACATCTTGAGGCGTTTTGTGAAGTCCGCCGACCGCCTCCTTTCCTCGTGGACATTTGGTGATCCAGTTATTTCTATGAAGAAATTGAAGATGTTCTGGCAGTCTGGATTTTCTGAGGAACTGTTGTTGGTTGATCCTCCTACAAGGTACTGTTTTTCTCCTGGTTATAGCTCACATGTTCCAGTCTTAAGCTGCTTACTGACAACGGTGACTACCTTCCTTATTTTAGTTTGTTATTTTCTTGAGACTGTGCATTTTTCTTAATGTTGTCGTTTGTGCTTAAATGCCTTAATCCTGTCTTTCCGTCATGAGTGTTTTTTATGCGATGAAGTACCATTTACCGTTATCTGTTCCGATATCTGTATGAGAGGGGGTGACGAGGATGGGGGGTGAGTGAGTGAAGTGTCTTTGTTTTGCATCTGTTTGAATAGTGAGGGAGAGATAGGCAGTGTCCCTGGTCTTGTGGTGTACGTCTTTTATTAGTCTTGCCTCGTCTTAGGTGTTTGGTCTGTGCGCGTTATGGGTGCGCACATGTGAAGACTTCTTTTGGAAGCTTCTCGGTCTTACTTGTTGGTTTACCCTTAGGTTGGTGGTTACCTCATGTGAGGTGTTTGGTCTGTGCGTTACGGGTGCGCACATGTGAAGTCTTCTTTTGAAGCTTCTCGGTTTTACCTGCTTGGTTTTACCCTTAGGTTGTGGTTACCTCATGTGAGGTGTTTGGTCTGTGCGTTGCGGGTGCGCACATGTGAAGACTTTTTTTGGAGCTTCTTGGTTTTACCTGTTTGGTTTTACCCCTAGGTTGGTGGTTACCTCATGTGAGGTGTTTGGTTTGTGCGTTACGGGTGCGCACATGTGAAGGCTTCTTTTGAAGCTTCTAGGTCTTATCTGTTTGGTTTTACCCTTAGATTGGTGTTACCTCGTGTGAGGTCTTAGTCTGTGCGTTAAGAGTGCGCACGCAAGAAGACTCCCTATTTGGAGGCTTCTCAGTCTTTCCGGTTTGGTATTACCCTTGAGTTGGTTGGGTACTTCGTGTGTGGTGTTGGTCTGTGCGTCACATGTGCGCACGTGTGGAGATTCCTTATCTTCTGGTTTTCTGTTTTGCCTGTCTGGGGTTGCAAGTTTACCCTTTTCTGTTATTCTTGAAGCTCTTTGATTTTTATATGTGTGTATGTCCATCAGCGCACATTTTTCTTGATTAGTCTTGTTGCATGTATGAACTTTGGTTTTGCATGCTCCTATTTCGTTCAATTTTGATGAGGGGGGATGTGTTATAATCTTGTATGTGATTAATGCATCCTCTGTTCCTGCCTTTGCCTTGCTGCTCAGTCTGTGTGATGTCATCGGAATGTTGGAGAGTGTTTGAGTGGAAGAAGGGATCAGTTGGTGTGGAAGGGCTGAGCAGCAGGGAGGCTGCTCCTGGTGGGGCATTGAATGGCATTGAAGAAGGCCTAGCATGTGGCTAATGTGGATCTTATCTAAGGAATAAAACAACGATCCTGAACTACATCACCTGGACTATGTATCTTTCTTTTGATTGTAACAGTAAGATACTCTTACTCAATAACTAAGGTAGCGACAGAGGGACTTCAAGATACCGCCAACTGAAAATGCACTGAGATTTAACAACTGACACCTTCTTCTGTTAGGGTAGTAAAGTGCCATAATGTCAGGCTACTGCATTGATAGACTCTTCACTGGCTGTGAAGGGGAGCATCATTTTAGCATAGCATATAGTGGTTGATAAATGGCCTGTAGACCTATGGCAAAAGCAGAGTTCAAAATCTGGAGTGAACAAAAAAATCTAGGAGGCACCTTGCGCAATTGAAATTATTTAGATATTTTTCTTCTCGTGTAACTGACTATTTGAAACACTGAAAGTGAACATTGTATTTCCTTTCTGAAGGCTATGGGCTTTGGCAGGATTGTTTGTGCGTGGTGATATGTTCTATCGGTTGTAAATAAATCTAGAAATGTTTTTGTCCACCTTGCCCACATACTTGGAGCAGCTCCACTTAGTTTCAAGAGTGTGCCAGAAAGGCGGACTGAGTAAGGGGACAGGTGTTCATCAGAGTTTGCACGTGACACAGATAATGTTGAATGTTCGAAGTGCACTGGACGTCTTTTCTTTATGCAAGTGGCCGGTCTAGTGGTCACACTCTAAACTTCTTGTAGCAGGTTCAACTGGTATCCCAAGCTGTAGTTGATGTTATTGTTGAGCACCATCTTCATCAGTGTGCCGACGTTTGTGGTAAAAAAAAAAAAGATAATTTATTTATACAACATTTATGGAGTTTTCAAGTGCAAAACAGGCAACCAAAGGTGTAATTAGAATAGACAAATACGAAGAGTAAACACATTCTATGTAATAAATACAATGAATGAGTATAATTAATGATGAAAATGGCTGACATTACAGATTCTGGTGTATGATCGTATAACAGGAAGTCTTTGGGCTAGGAGTATTTTAAATGCATGCAATATCATTGGCTGATTGGGAACTGCTATTTCTAGGGAAATCCTAGACCTTTACAATGTGCATGAAGGAGTTGAAACCTCCAAAAGGTTCTGTTTCTTGCAGTAGAAGGGTTGTAACCTTAGTTATAATGGTGGGTAAAACAACAGGAAAACAATGACTAGGACTGTGGCACAAACCATCACAATTAGTTTGCAAAGAGATTAGCAACAGTTCCTGAGGAGTAGAGCGAGAACTGTTCATGCATTTATAAATTACCAGGCATATGGGCAAGAACTGATTTGCCATTGAAGGGCCCTAGATGTGGGCTATGCAAATGTATATTATCGTACTATTCAACACAGAAAAGTAGGGTTTGGGGCAAAAAGGGTTAAGAAGTAAGCACCCAAATTCCATGCATGAGAACATTACGGAGCCTTACACTCTCCCTTACACTTCAAAATAACCCAGCACAGCAGGCATTAAAGATTAGTTTTAAATATGTAGGGGAGGAAAAAGAGAGATGTCATAACCAAGTCATAAGACCTTTACATCAGTGGAGTTTCTGGTCAATGTATGGGCAGTGCTTAGAACTGGAGATGGCTTCTTAGCCTTCTCAACTAGACTAATGCTCCTTTGTCATTGGTTTTAACTTGGTAGATATACTAAGACCACTGTTTAGGTCAGGTTATGACATTTTGCAGCTGTAGCGAGGTTTACAAAGTGGCTGAAAAAGACATTGTTTTGACCCTTGGACAAGGCGGAGAAATTGTCCTTGTGTGATGCAGAAGTTGGTTAAAGTGGATGTCTACAGCATATGAGTGACCGTTGATGCCAAGTTTCTCGAGTAGTCCCTTAAAATGAAGCATAAAGGAGGCATCTACTAGGGAAAAAAGATGAATCCCTGAATTTCCCATCATCTACCGCTACAGGAAGTATTTTTGCTACCTGCCTTCTTCCTACTTCTGTCATCTCCTGTGGGCACCCACCACCCTGGTGTCCTCAGCAAAAAGCAGACACAAACAAGGCTATTCTATGTTAGAGCCAAGAAAGGCCTTGAGACAGAACCACTTGTCAACTGCAACCAACAAGGTTAGATATAATGAGGTACCTCATCTAGCACCTCTCGGGCCATTCCCACAATTGCACCCAGACCTCACACTCGCATAACATCTGCACAACACAGACCCAACTTCATACCTATCCCACTAATCACCACACAATCTCAGATAATCAAACACATATTCAAACTCGTTCTCGTTAACGCATGCTGTGCAGTAGTTCACACTATAGACATTGAAGACCTCATCCCAAGACTGATGCCCTGTCACAGAAACAGGGTTCACTCTTACATTTTCATACATACTTGGTGTCCTTGTTCCCACAGCATCAAGCATTCGTCATGCAGACCGTACGCATCGAAAAGGAAGGGGCCTCACTTTCATCCATAAATCCTCCTAGTTCTGTACGCTAGTAGCAAGTGGCACTCATCTCCATGGAGCTTCTGACATGCCACTTCCCACTCTGACGTTCAGTCCATCTCCTTTTATCTCATCTACAGGCCTCCAGGAAGAACAAGCCTTCATTGACAAATTCTCAGACCTCCTCTACCTCATCCATGAGACACGGCCACACCACCCTCCTGGATGACTTGTACCACTCAGACAACATAAGCTCCAAAAAATACATTCTCCTTAACCTCCTCGGCACACTCAATGTGGTACAGCAAGATTAATACTCTACATCCTCGGCCTCAACATCACAAACAGCCTAACTTTAAAAAAATTTAAAAAACATACTGATCTGAGCAGCTCACGATCCCTATCTCATTTCTCAGCGTCCTACAAACAATACAAGGTCAGCCCAAATACGAAGATCAAACCTTAAGGTTCTTCTAAGACTTCCCTATCAACAACCTAACGCTTAAACTCATCGCTTGTCCTGCAAAATTCACATCTGATGTCAACACTCTTTCAAACAACTTCAACACTTTTATGGAAAATCATGCGAACATCCATGCTCCAACTAAAAATGCAAGTGCAAGCCAAATCTTTCAGCTCCCTGGTACTCTAAAATCTTTGCTGACTACAAACACACCAGGCAGGAAAGAAAATGTCTGAAGTCCCTCCATGCAGCACGCAGAAAACTAATCGTATCTGCCAGAGCAACATGCTATAACAACACATTAATGAAGCTGCCAACAGAATAATGCTCATCAAGTCAAGCATTGTATAAACCTCCCACCCACATGACCCTCAGATTGAAAAACAAGTGCAGTGCCATCAAACTCTTTCTGCAGAAAAAAAACACATTATCCAACAGCACATCATCAACCTGCTTCACCTCTTAAATGCAATACTTCTGGTAGCATCCCGCGATAGTCATCCTTCAGTACCCTACCTCTTGCAAATCTCACTGATAAACTCAACTCCCTCTTAGCCACTTCCTGTTAAGATGTCTTACCAGCTTTCATTATAGCTCTCTCTGGTGAAGCTCATTCACCCCCTACTCACCATTATCAGTGCCTCCATGACTCAAGGCATCTTTCCTTGAAGCTCTGAAGACAGGCCAGGCCCACACACACTTATGACAGCTTTGACCCAAAAGACCTTGCCAACTACCTGTCCATCGCTCACCTACTTTCTTGGGCAAGATTGTCAACAATTTATTCTCACTTAACTTCATAATCACATTCACCCCAACCATCTCCTTCATAACCACCAATCTGCCCTTTGGAGCAATCTGCAGCACTGAACAGCTGCCTTACTAATTGTATACAATGCCTTTCTGACCACAGATAAAGATGCCACCTGCCTCCTGATATAGCCGGACCTTTGATAGAGTTGACCACCCTCCCCTCATCCACACTTCAAGTTTTGAATGGGATTGACTGTTAATGTCCATTACTGGTCCTCCTGCCTTTTCCATTCAACACCAGTTCTTTTAAATGGGCACCTCCATATCGCTGAAGATCCTGATCACCTATGCTGTTCCCCATGGTCTCCTTTCTATCTCCCTACATCTCCAACCTCCACCTGGAGACCCTTAGGGCGCTACTCACAGATAACAATATCAAGAATTCCCAATAGGTAAACAACACACAACTCTACTTGAATGTCTTCTCTCCTCCAGACTTCCAAAATCTCAAACACTGCTTGCACCTCATCCATACCTGGATGTCCAGCACCTACCTGGAGCTCAACTGCACCAAGACAGAATTTGTTTTATTTACCAATAAAAACAAGCAAGAAATTGCATCTCGAAGTTATGTACCCTGACAGAATCAAATCCTATTTTTTTTCTGTACCAATTCACTTGCATTCACACAGGACACCAACCTCACCCTCAAGGAACGCATTGCCAAAATTATATGGATAGCATGGTATCAGCTCACTCTTCTTACGAAAGTGGAACCATTCCTCCTAGAATGTGCCATCAGAACTGCTGTTCGTGCCATCATCCCCACATCTGGATGGTGGAAATGCCCTGCTCTATAGCCTCCCAGACTCCACCCTGGCTCCCCTTGAGCATCCCACATGCAGCAGCATGCCTTGATCCAGGCCCTGAAGATCTATGATGGCAGTCCTCTGGCTCTCCTTTCTGACTCGCACCATCTTCAAATCCAGCTGCATCATTTACAAGCCCATGGTGCTCAGCACCTCCACCTATGTGGCCGACAAGCTCACCAACTCTCGTGGCTTTCTTAACATCCACAGCCATACACAAACTGAAAACAAAGTGTAAAAAAAAAGATAAAAATAAAGCTTTTTCCATCCGTGCATCCAGGATTTAGAACAACATCCACATATCCACCAGGATCCCCCCTGCCATGCTCCAAATTAGAAAACAGTTGAGGATGCACTGTGAAGAACACATCACGATGCAGTTGCGATACACTTTTGCACCCAAAAACCAGCTACCTCTCCAGTCATTCAGACTGTATTCTTACCTTTGATATCATACATTGCTCCACTGTCTTTTTGACTATGTTTGTGCTACACAAACAACACATACACACACACTGGAGAGTTGACAGACTGCCTTGAGAATGACTGGATCAATTCTCAGTGTGTCAGATTTCAATCTCTTTTCCTTGTTAATGGTGCAGACAGCTTTTGGTTTTCTTCACTTAGATAGAGCTACTGTAGCAGTGTCAATGAGCGCTGGGAGCTCCAAATTAGAAAGCCAATTTTCAGTGTGTCTGTAAGATAATCACGATGGATGAGAATTTAGTGGGAGGTAAACTAGGCTCATTATGGCGTATATCATGTGAGGTGGTGAATCCCAGGACTCTCACCGTACATAAAACAAAGGTATTCTACATGGTACAGTCTGCAACAATAGAGAGTCCCTGTGCCTCAGAGTACCCTTTTGTTGCTGGCCATTCAAATGCGGTTACTGGCCCTAGAGTTGTTTCTCTTGGGTCTCTCTAGAAAAGAACACATTTCGACATTGAAGGGGTGCTCATGCCAAGACAAAATTTTTAATGTAGTCAGTGCTAGATTTTTTACATATTACTAGTCTAGTAATCACTAAAGAAAAGGGTTACTAAAAACCTTCATGATCTGACAGATAGTGCTTCTTAGTGAGAGAGGATTTGGGGGTTTACAAACTCTGACAGCTGGCTCTGTGATGACTGCGGTGCAGACATACACCTCCCCCCCCCCAACTCCATGCCCTAAGTCAGTCCCTCCATCAACACTGCCAGAGGAGAACCCAGAAGTGGTCCCTATGTGCTCACCTGAACCGGTTTCGGCAAAAACTGAACTGAGGTGGCACGCCAAAATCACTCCAGTGCACCCGGTCACCATGCAAACGGAGTCTGATTCTATGCTTTCACTAATGCCGACATTCCCTCAGAGCTCCATTGCTTTTTTTGGTTCTGATTCGGACCATAGCCTACCACCACCCAGAGGTGATAATGGTGGGGATAATTTACTGTTTCATTATGATGATGACAATTTTTACAGTGTCTTGATACTTTCCCTGTTACAGGGTTGAATTCGCCCTATGGACCTCCAACAGAAGTCAGTGCTGTGGCCAGGCTCTGCTGCCATCCCCCAGCCAAAGTCTGTGCGTGGCGTTGGCCACAGATATATGCTAATAGGATATTACTTTAAGTTGAAAAAACATCGAATTTCAGTGAAAAAACTAAGGTTAAAGTGGAGCAGTACGCAAGTATGACAGTAGGATTATAACTTACATTACAAAAAACAGACATCCACAAATATACAAATGGGCAAAGTGGAGCTATACGTAGATCTTCTAATAATAAAAACAAATTATTAAAAACAAAAAAAACACTGCAATTCATCAGTTATATGTAATTGCACTAAAAGGCCATGTTCAGAGGGTGTTTGGGCGCAAGCAGAGGGTTGGCTGCCCAAAGGGGGTTGGGCGTATAGCCTGGCATTAGCCTTGGTCCAGCCCTGCTGTACATGGCTGAAGTATTGCGCAGTTTGGGGTTGGAACTTGCATGGGGTTGGACTGGCCAAGTCTCATGGCCAACCCGCACTGCGCAAGGCCATGAGAAGTGGTGGTTTGCGCCCCTCCCCCAATCCCCAGGGGATTGCTGTAGGTTGCCACCGGGGTTGGGCGTATGCTCATCTTAGAATATGATAAAAAAAAGAATTCTCAAAAAAAAGCAGAGCTTAAAGTGACATCATAGTTATGGTGTTGAAATGAGATAAGAACTAAAGATTAAAATCCCAAAAAACATTGCAATTCGCCAGTTATACTTTAGTGTCATGCACTTCTTATGACTTGCATATTACATCACTCATGACTTATTGAAGTAATCATTGATGTCATCACCGAATGTGTGTTTCTGGGCCTTTTTCTAGGGGACAACTGCGAGGCTATGATAATTATTACACAACCTTTAAGTCCATTTACTGTGCAAACGTTTATTTGAACTGAGATCGTGATTTAGTCCTTACATTTTAATTAGGGGCTAAGACGACCGAAACTCTGTGTAAACTATTTCAGAAAGGTAGATTTGCTTCCATTAGAGTCTATAGTACTCCATTCCTCACTTTAACCTAAAGATTGAGATCCCTTTCTGTGCCTGAGACTTCCACCTATCTTACATGGTCTGTTTTAAGCAATTCATTGTACACCTTGTTTCGGAAATTTGCCCTCTCTGTAGGATAACCCCGTATTTGTTTACTGAACCCTTTTTTGCTAGTTACCCTGCTAACCAGCTTTCGCTGCTAAGCCTTCTACTCTCCCCCACCCCATCTAGTGCGAAGCCTTTGTTGGCAATTTGGGGTAGTTCGCACTTAGGCCTCCATACATTTTTGTCCACATAAGCTGTCCATGCCAAATTTGCAACCTTTTTTCCAATGTCCTGGGGATTCTAAAAGTACCCAAGGCTTGTAGATTCCCATCGAAGGGACAGAGAGAATAGCTAAAATATAGCTAAATTGTGAGTTTTTAGGGAAAAAAAAAGTGCTCTGGATAAAAATCTCTGGATTTTTTCATAAAAATGGTATCAACAAACTGTTTGATGTGCTAAAGTCACCATCTTTAGTCACACTTTCAGGAACATGTAGAGCTGAATCAAAAAAACTATTTTTTTTTTACACAGGTTCGGCATTTTTCAAAGAGGTAGCCCATTTTTTTTTTTTATGTTTGTGCTTTCAACCTCCTTCTAGTTTGTGGTGCAACCAGTGTGAAACCCATGTGTAATCAAGGAAAGCTATATATTTCTGTAAAGTAGACACTGTTCCAAAATCAGCAATGAGCCATATGTAGATCCCTCAAGGTTTTCCCAAAGAAACTAACTGTTGAAATAAAGAAATATTGAAAACGAGTAGAACAAAAAACAGCCATTTGTGACAATGTTTTCATCTGTAACTTTTGTCACGATGGCCAATTTACAAAACCAATGCACCATTATGTTCGCCAGCCCCTTTTGGTTGTGGTGATATATAGGGTTTGTAGGTTCTCCAAGAACCTGAGGTACCCAGAGCCAACAGCTGAGCTGACCCGTACAATGTTTTAGGTTGTGTATGGAGTATAGACCAATACATACGGTGAAATATGTAGAATGAAAAATAGATAGCAAAGTAATTATATCTGAAATGGCACAAGATATGGAGTTTAGGAGCAGTGGTTATTTATGCGTTTCTGAATTTGTTGGTACCTGTATGAGCATATCATTGAAAGGGTATTTTTCAAAATGTCTAATTTCTTCCACACTGGCTTACATTTGGAAGGCACAAATGCAGTGAAATCCAATTGATAATAATAAATATCCTACTATTCTATGCTCCCACATGTCTTCTGATAAAAATAGTACCTCACTTGTGTGGGTAGGATTAGTGTCTGCGAAAGGAAACATCCCAAAATGCAGCATGGATACATCACTTTTTTCCACCCAAAACTGACCTGTTTTTTGCAGAGTGAATAGCTGTGGAATTTGGTCTCTAGATCAGTCAGACCCTAGGGAAACCTAGAAAACCGGTATATTTTTGAAAACTAATCACTTAGGGGAATCCAGGATGGAATGACATGCATGGCCCTCACCAGGTTGTTTTACCCAGAATCCCTTGCAAAGTTCCAACTTTGAAAAAAAAACACATTTTCCGAACATTTCTGTGATGGAAAGTTTTGGAATCTGCGGGAATCCACAAACTTCCTTCCATCCAGCATTCCCCTGTATGTTCTGATGAAAATGGTACCTCATTTGTGTGGATAGGAGAAGTGCCCGCAACAGTTAACGGCCCAAACGCAACATGGTTACATCACATTTTTCTACTCAAACTGACCTGTTTTTTGTGATGTGGGGGAGAGGATGTGGCCTAACGGCTAGAGCGGTCGACCTCGAAGCTGGGGAACCGGGTTGCAGTCTCTGCAAGGACACTCAATATCCTGTAATTCTGGGCAAATCACCTAATCTCCACCTGCCTCGTAAAAAATGAATGTGTCCATCAGTAACGCAACTGGTGCTCATGATACCATCGGGTCTAATTCACGCTATATAAAACTTCCCCCCCCCCCCCCCAAAAAATAAATAAATGTGGGTAGCTGTGGATTTTGGACCCTGGCTCAGCCGGCAACTACCGAAACCTAGCAAACCTTTTTGAAAACCTGACACCTAGGGAAATCCAGGATGGGCTGACGTCCATTGCACTTACCAAATTGTTTTACCCAGAATCCCTTGCAAACTTCAAACTTGGACTGGAAAAAACACATTTTCCTCACATTTCTGTGATGGAAAACTCTGGAATCTGCTGGAGCCACAAATGTCCTTCCACCCAGCACTCCTCCGTGTGTTCTGGTGAAAATGGTACCTCACTTGTGTGAATAGGCCTAGTGCCCACGACAGGAAAATGCAACATGGTTACATTACATTTTTCCACTCAAAACGCACCTGTTTTGTGCACTGTGGGAAGCTGTAGAGAATTAACCCTAGCTCAGCCGGCACCAAGCCAGTAAACCTGTACATTTTTTTAAAGTAGACACAGGGAAATCCAGGATGGGATGACATGTATGTCTCTCACCAAGTTCTTCTACCCAGAATCGCTTGCAAACCTCAAACTTTCACTAAAAAGCACATGTCCTCACATTTCTGTGATGAAAAGTTCTGGTATCTGCAGGTAGCCACACATTTCCTCCCACCTACCTGTGGCTAAGCCTAGTGCGTGCAACATGCAGGAATCAAACCAAGACCAATGGGAGTTTTGCATAGTGGCTCTCATTGACCCTGGTTTGATTTGTGCTTGTTGGGGGCACTAGGCCAAGTCACAACTTTGTGTAAAAAGAATGTTGTGGAGTCCTGCCAATTCCGGAAGTTTACATCACTGAAAAGCAAGGTAAATGTACAGTTTTTGGCTAAGTTTGAGGTTTGCACGCAAATCATACCGCCCTGGATGCCACCAGATGTCTAGTTCTCAGAAATGTGAGAGTCTGGGAGGTTTCCCCAGCTGGCAGCCAAGCCCAAAAAGTGCAGTCATTCAGCATGGAGGCAGGATGATATTGAGACTTAGCCCAACCCTGCTACCCATATGTATTAAAAAAATAGCATCCAAAATCAGATTTTCCCTTCTTGGCAAAAAGATGGGGATGCTTTAGCTCTCAGAGGGGCAGAAAGACTGTTGGCTTAATATTAGAGGTGGCAGCTAGGCCCGATCTGTGGGCAGGCCACCCCACACCTTCTGGCAGTAAAAAAAACTGTGGCGGGTCATTTGAGGGGTGAGGGGAGCATTAGTCCATTGCAGGGTGGCGTATCCTCTCCTAATTTAATCTCTGGAGGTCTAGTCGGCTTTCTTCCCCCGCCAGGAGCAGATTGGATGAAAATACCTCCCATCTGCTCCTGACGAGGGACAGAAACCCTGCTAAGGTTTCTACGGCGGGGCTGAGCCACGCCCATTCTGCCTTTAAAAATGAATCCCTGGTGTCTAGTGGTCTTTCTGACCGCCGTGGGGGCAGATTGGAGGTAAAAACCTAGAATCTGCCCCTAGGTGGCAGAAAGACGTTTGGTCCCAGGAGAGGGTGGAAGCACTTGCCCATTACCGGTGGGGCTGCTCCCCTTGCAAATATAGTCCCTGATGGTCTAGTGGGCTTTATGCCTCCTTCCAGGGGCAGGTTAGAGGAAAACACCTACAATCTGCCCCCAACAGGAGACAAAGACTGCTGGGGTTATTTAAAAAGGTTGGGAGCTAGGTATGATGCTTGTGTGGGCTGCTCCCATCCATTTATGCCCCTATTAAAAAATCCTGTCATCTGGTGGGCTTTCAGCCCCCCCAAGTTAGAACCTCTAATCTGCCCCCCGGGGGGGGGGGGGGGAGAAAGACTTTTGTGCCTCAGGAAGGGGGAAGAACTAGCCAATTGCGAGAGAGCAGCTCCACCCCTCAAAAGAGTCCCTAGTTTCTAGTGGAGTGGACCCCTGCTTGGGGTTCACCCTCCTACTGTTTCCAATGATACCTCTCCTTTGTGGTTCCGTGCTCAGGGGGCTGAGATAATGTCCCTGAGCCCGGAAGCAGTGAAAGTGAAATAAGTAGATCGGCTCATTTCACTTTCTCTCAAATGACATCAGCACCTCACGCTTGCCGATCGTAATTTCAGAGAAAAAAATGAAATAGCTCCTGGTGCTCTCACCAGAGGGATTTCCTACCGCGGGTGCAAAGACGGCCTGGAGCCATCCTCAGCACAGAAGGACCAGTTCGGAGGATGTCTGGTCCTCAAACAGAATCTCCTCCACCCAGGAGTTAAGTCAACCAAGGCAGATCAGATTCATTATGAACTATTCTAATCAGACATACAATGTCAGGAAAATCCTCAACAAACCCCGATACATTTTGAAAACTGATGACACACTGAATAGCTATATGGGCACCTCTCCAAAAGTTACTTTTAGAAGTTGCTCACTGGGAGACAGTGTAAGCCAGAACTCCGTCACAGAACTTTAACCCAAAAACATCATACAACAATGTGGAGACTTACTGCTATAAAAATAGTAAAGCCTGCAGTAACAGGGATAGTGCAGTTAGAGATGCTAGAACTAACACATGAAGGTATTTGTAATCAGGAAATTTGTGACATGCAACATGGAATACTCAGTTTACTGCTTAATGTGTCCCTGTAACATATTGTACATAGGAAGCATACACAGGGCAAAATAATGGGTGCTAGAACACATGCGAGAAATGCCACATACTGACCAGCAATACACTGTGGTCAGGCAGTTTCTGGAAATTCACTTTCGCTATGAGAACCTACTCCAGTTTATAGTGTTGGACACCATTGAACCCAACATTGGGGTGTGAGGCAATAGAGAGAAGACGCTATGCAAACTGGATTCTAGATTTATTTTGGATTTTGATACACTGGCACCATTTGGATTGAATTCTGATGAGGAAATGGCAGTACGTTTGGGCTAATATATTATGTGTTAACATGCTTCTTCTGGCTTTATGAATGTTATGGTTGAACCCATTTTTAATCACTTAATTGTTTGTTTTTTCACCTAGGTACGTCACATTGCTTGTGATGAACATGGTCCGCTCACGCGCAGTCACGCTCGATGAATACTCCTGACTTGAGACAACATGCCCCACTTGGGAATGATGTCGAGCAAGTTTCAGTGATGGGCCCTCTTAGTTCTGTATATTTGGGACATTTTCTAATTTATGGTATCTGCTATTGGATTCTTTACTTTTGGCGCACTGCCATTTAGTTTATATTTTTATTTGTTTCATGAGTTATGCCAGATCCAATAGGCCCAATTGGGCTAGTTTGGTAGTTCTCTGAGGGTATTGTAATGGCAGACCTCAGTTACCCACAGCCCACTTGGGCTAGATGCTGGTGCACCTCTACTTATGAGGTTTCACATTGGATAGCCATACCTTTAGGAATAATATGTGCCATACACACGGAGGCGTTTATGATTTACAATTTTTAAGAACTATGCCTCATATGCCATGGGCATCTCTTCACTTGTGTACCTTGCAATAAATTCATTTATGAACCCACAGCCCACTTGGGCATGCTGTTGGGGCACCTCAATCCATGAGGTTCCACTTCGGATAGTCATTATCTTTAAGGAGCAATATGCAATAAGTTAATTTAAGAGTCGACTGATATGCGTATTATGATTATATTTTTTGCACATTTATGTTGTGTCGAAATGACACGCATACTAATCCCTGTTTGAAGTACCTCACAATGTGACATTAATACTGGTTGGGATAAATCATTAATTTCACAATTTGTCTTACATGTGCGAACTTGTACATGTAGTAATGTAGCTCAGCTATACAATGTACTGTTTATTGCATTCACAGAGTAGCTGTATGGGTGAATAAGTGGGTATGTGAGTAGCTGTATGGGTCTGTGAATGAGTGTGTGAGTAGCTGTATGGGTTAGGGAGTGGCAGTGTGAGTGGTTGTGTAAAAGGCTGAGTGTGTGTGTAAGTGGCTGTATGGGTGAATAAGTAGGTGTGTAAGTAGCTGTTTTGGTGAATAAGTTGGTGTGTAAGTAGCTGTTTGGGTGAATAAGTGGGTGTATGAGTAGCTGTATGTGTGAGTGGCTTTGTGACTAGATGTATTGGCGAGTGGGTGGGTGTGTGAGTGGCTGTATGGGTGAGGAGTGGCTGTATGGGTGAGGAGTGGCTGTATGGGTGAGGGAGTGGCTGTATGGGTGAGGGAGTGGCTGTATGGGTAAGGGAGTGGCTGTATGGGTAAGGGAGTGGCTGTATGGGTAAGGGAGCGGCTGTTGGAGTTGGTATTTGGTTAATTGAGTAGGTATGTGAGTGGCTGTATTGGAGACTGAGTGTGTGTGAGTGGCTGTATGGGTGAGCGAGTAGACGTGCGAGTGCTTGTATGGATGTATGAAAGGACATGTAAGTAGTTGTGTGGGCATGTGAGCAGCTGTTTGGGTGAATGAGTGGTGGTGTGGGTGGGTGAGTGAGTGGGTGTGTGAATGGTTCTGTGAATGATGTCATCAGTGATGTCACTGACCATGCCATGAATGATATAATATGTGAGATCATAAGCAGTGCATTTTGGGGGGCATAAGTTAAAGTTAACATAAAAAAAAGATTGATTGAACTGAGACTTGTGTTAGTTTATCCAGCTGACAAAACATTAGTTGAATAAAAAAAGGAGTAATGGGGAGTTAACATTAGAATAAAATATGAACCACAAAGAGAAGTTTGTTGATCTAATATTAATATATTTTATTGTTTGAGCATGCAATTAATGTATAAACAATGTGTCAAATATTCGATGACAGTGAAAACGGAAAACTGGAAGCCTTTATTATAATGCAATCATTTGTTTTTATTCTGAAGTCTGAAATTCTGTGCTAATCTGTTGACAAACTATTTTCAGTGCTGTTATTCACTGATTTGTATGTGTCATCGAATATTGCTTATGCATTGATTGTATGTTCAAACAACAAAATATATTAATATTAGATCAACAAACTTCTCTTTGTGAATCATATTTGTTATTGTATTCTGATGTTAACACCCCACAACTCCTTTTGAAAGTTATAGTTAGGGCTTCTGGTCTCATGGTATTTATTTTTTTGACATTTCAGTCTGTATTTATCCATATTTATTTTTTTTCAACTCAATCTGTATTTATTCATATTTATTATGGGTTTTGTGAAAAAATGAAGCTGAAACTGGTATATTTCCACATATAACCAAGTTTCAGTGATATGAACAACCGCAGAAGACAAATCAATGCACTTATTTGAAAATATGCACATTTCAGTATCAGCCTTGTGCATATCTACTGTTATTTAAGCCTCTTTACTAAAATTCCTTTTTTTTATCCCCTTACCTATCAATCCACACAGTTATTGGCCTTGCAGTCAAGGAAAGTGTATATAGAATCACTCAACAAGCACCCAATTTCCGTTTGTATCCTAATTAAAAAATTAATTCTGACAAGAAAATAAATGGTTTTCTGTCTGTATTTATCTGTAAAAATCAGTAGAAACGGAAAACAGGGAGCCTTAGTTATAGTTAGCTCAGGTAACTAGAACTGCTGAATTTCACTAGTTTTGTATGAGTGAAATCTGAGCTTATCTTTTAATTCTGTTTCCTAACTATAACGTCCCTGTAACCTTTGGTTTTCTCAGTGAATTTCTATGTTTTTTAAATTTAATTTCCTAACTATAACATCCCTGTAACCTTTGTTTTTTAGTGAATTTCTATTTTTATTAATTTTATTTCCTAGCTGTAACCTGTATTTTTTGACAGTGTGTGAGTGGCTGTATAGGTTGGTAAGTGGGTGTGTGAGTGGCTGCATAGGTATTTGAGAGAGTGTGAGTGTCTCTGTGTGGGTCTGCGACTGGGTGTGTGAGTGGGTATGTGAGTGTCACACTGGGTGTGTCAGTGTCTCAGTGGGTTTGTGACTAAGTGTCTTAGTGTGTGAGTGTCTCAGTGGGTCTGGAAGCGGTTGCATAGGTGTTTCACTGGGTGTGTGAGTGGATGCTTGAGTCTGTGAGTGGGTGAGTGTCTGTGAGTGGGTGAGTGTCTCTGAGTGGATCTGTGAGTCGATGCATGGGTCTTTGAGTAGGTCTATGATTTGGTGTGAGGGAGTATGGGTTGTTCTGGGGGTGAGAGCATGAGTGTCTTAATGTGCCCTGCAAATGTAGATATTGGAGCTCCTGATGGTTGTTCGGCTCAGGCAGCAGTGTCCCCCAATGTGCTCTCAGGATATCGATGATCGAATTGTACATGAGGAACTGCTTAGAGTGAGCCCAGTTTGGTCTTGCAGGTTGGTAAACGGAATGAGTGCAGCACCAGAGAAAAGGTTGCCTAGGGTATGGAGACCCGCTTTGTGGCAACGGGGCAATAGCCATCATCGTGATGTGCTCTCTGGGCATATCAAGTAATGGCAACAAAGGCGCATACGGTACAGCTGTGTTGGTAAAACATGTGTGTGTTGGTAAAACACCGCAGTGCTACGGGCAATAGACGCATGGGTGGAATGGGCGCACGGGCTAGTGGGTGAAAGAGGTGCAGTAGGCACTCCAAAGTTCACAGAGGAGATGTCTATCACTGTGCCATCCAGGTTGCATTCAACAAATCACTGAGCCACTCATTGCAGCTGGGCAGCGAGGTAGTAGTGCTCGAAGTTGGGAGCTCCTAGTCCGCCCCTATCGGTTGGCAGGTACAGTTTTGCCAGTACCACTCGGTGGCGATTGCCATGCCAGATAAAGTCACCAAGCATTCGCTCAAGCGTGACAAACTTACAGTGACACATTCTATAACTAAGTATTTTAAAGCTCATAACTTTAACACTACTTTTTAAATAAATCTTTATTTTAATAATCAGGAACCAACAATACATTCATACAAGCAAAGTAAAAAAAATAAAAAGAAGGGTTCGGTGATACAAATACATGATTGGTCCAAGATATACACACACTCTAAAGAGCAAATGTATTTGCTACTCCTATCTCGATTGTAGCCCCCCTTGATTTCTTCTGCCTTAAAACTGGGCCCAAATCAGCTTTTTTAATTGCGCCAACCTTTTGAGCGTAAAGTTCCTCATGTTTCTTAACCCGATTCATTTTCTCGACCCAAAGTTCAAACCATGGTGGGTTTGCTGATTTCCATCTCTGCAGAATCAGCGATTTGGCTATTAGTGCCCCAATGTAAAAAAGCTGTTGTTGATGTAATGTTAAGAAACAATCAATGGTAGGAATCCCAAATATTGCCCCTTGAAGATCTGATTTTGCTGAAATTCCTAACTGAAACACTCCATAACCTTACTCCAGAAATTGAAGAGTTTGGGACAAAAATAGATTACATGGGCCCAGTCCCCGCAAGTGTGCCCGTATCTAAAGCAACTAGCGGGTGTGTTATGGGGTATAATGTAAAGTCCACTTTGAAACAAGCCATATGTTTGAAACTGGCTCCACGTACGGCTTTGTGAGCCATAATATTGTATTGTCGCCAACCTCCCTTCAATATGTTCTGCAAATGAGTAAAAAGCTGACATCAGTGTACTCATAAACATACGTATATTACAATTGGTACCAACTACCAGCCCCTATTAGTCTGATTCCAAAATGTGCTCTACTAATTTGATCTTTGCCGATATTGACTGTCTGGAGATAGGTCCGAAGGTGTTCATGGATTTGAGGAAAGGAGAATATCAAATTGGGCATGACATTTACCTTGTCCTCTTCTATCTGAGCCCATTTTTTTATTTCCCCTACCAATAGAAAGTGACCAAGGGCACAATATCCACCTTATCCCATTTCCTAATGATCCTATTCTGGAGGCAATAGCCTACTATTCTAATTTCAGATAAAGGTACAGAGAGATGGGTCAAAGGGAAACTATATTCGGCCTGCAGCTGTCTAAATCTACTTGCCACTATGTGTGAAATTTATACTGTGAGTACCTGGACAATTTCAGAATATTTAAAAAGATCAGTACTTGTTCGCTATGTTCACTCATCATTCACTGCAGATAAACGTGGCTGATTTATAGTAGTTCCGAATGCAAGGAAGTGCTAGCCCCCTATTGGCAACTGACATATGGAGCATCTGTAATTTCATCCGCGTTTTTTTCCCTGCCATAAAACGTGCTCAGCAGTTGATCCATCTCAAGAATTAATGCCTGTTCAGCCAGAATAATAACATTGGAAAAGAAAAAGATAAATAACGGCAGAATAGACATTTTAATATTGACAACTCGCCCAATAATAGATATAGGCAAATTCTGCCACTTATTCAAGAATCCAGAAACTTTGTGAAGAGTGGTGGAATAGTTGAATTTAAACTAATCAGCGACGTGTATAGACGTGAAGATATGTAGATATCTTACAGGGCGGGATGCGGAGTAATTCTGCTGCACTTTGATAGGAAGAATCGTTGGGGGCAATGAAAAAGAACATCTCTGACTTGGCCTGATTGATCTTAAACCCCCCATTTCCGAAAACTACTTAACCCTACGAAAGGCATTATCTATATTACGACCATTATCAGCCAACTAAAGAATTATGTTGTCAGCAAATAACTTCAGCCTGGGAGCGTCTGGCAGTGGTGGCCAAAGCTCTGGATATTGTTTAAGTGCCACAGCGAAAAGTTCGACAAAAAGAGCAAACAGTACGGGTGACATTGGGCACCCTTGCCTCGTGCCCTGAGGGATGGAAATTACTCCTGCCGGCTGTGAATTAACCATTATCATTGCCTTAGTAGTTTGACCACTTTGGAGGGGATGCTAAAACACCTTACGATCATAAATGGAATATCCCATTGTACACGGTCAAACGCCTTCTCTGCGTCTAACATAAGCTGCTTCAACCTTGCTATCAAAATAATAGTCTACGGCTTGTATTAAAAGGTGTGTAATGGTTGATAAAGTTCTACCTGGCAACAAAACGTTTTGGTCTTTATGTATAATTGATGACATGGCAGGAGCTCGTTTTAGCATGATTATCTTGGCAAATAGTTTATAATCAGAAGACTTATCGGATTATAAGTCCCAGTTGTTCGGACGGCTTATCTTTCTTAAGAAGAATAACAATCCCCGTCTCTGTAAAATCCACAGGGACCTCACCCCTGTTTAGAAATTCATTAAATAACACTACTAAAAAATCCACGATTTGTTGAGCAAAGATTTTATAAAACTCGGATGGAATGCCATAGTTGTCACAAGTTTGAGCATTCGGAAGCAGCTTTATTGCTTCCAAGATTTCCTCCCATGTAATAGGGGCTTCAATCATATTTTTATCGAGAGAGAAGGGAGTACAATAGATTAAAGAAACGTATCAATTGCCAGGGGTGAGGGGTTCAATCCGAGTTATAGAGCTTGTCATAATGCTCCACAACGACCATTCCTATCTGGGCGGAATCAGAGACTAAACAATTTGAAGTCGTCCCAGATCTTTTTAATGGTTCTTAGATTCTGATTCTTTTTTAACCACCATGCCAAAAGGCAGCCAATTTGCTCATTCTCTTCATAGTCTTTTTAGAAGCAGGTGCACTGGTTCACTATATCGTAGCAAAGTGAGTATTCCCAAAAGTGCTGACTGGCCTCAGCCAATTTATCATTAGATGCCTTTGTATATATACCTTACTTGCTCTATTTCTCTGAGCGGTGAAGGATATAACCTCCCCGCTAATAAATGCTTTGAAAGCCCCCCAAATAGAGTAAATAGTTGCAGTGTTAGCATTCCGCTGCCAAAACTCAACTAATCCAGTGTGCATGGTAGCAATCCAACCCTCTTGTGTCAGTAATGATTTGTCGAAGGACCAGTGTGGCTTTACCTTACAGGAATCACACATTTTAAGCTCTATGTATGGGACAGCGTAATCCAAAAAGGGGTTTGACAAATTACCAGACCCTCCCTTATGCGATATTAAAAAAAGAATACCTGAAGCGGAGTTAAAACGTTTGGAGAAACAGGTATATTCACGTTGAGTAGGGTAGACTGCTCACCAGGGATCAGTTAGTGCGAAATCTCGTAAAAATTGGCTAAAACCCAAGCTGATTTTGGTTTATTTCGATGTTTATTCAAGCAAGAGCAGTCTCACCCTACTCTCTAAAATCTCCATCGATGAGAATATGTCCCATGACGGGTACCAACATCTTATACACTTCTTCTAATGATGTAGCATTATCTTCAATAAAATTGCAACCCCACGAATTGCTGCGCCAGCTGATGCAAAAAATACCTGATATATACATTGTGGCGTCCTCAGAAGTTTGGCAGAAGCTTTTAAGTGGCTTTCCTTAAGTAGGATTGCCTGGGCCCTCAATTCTTTCAGCCATGCTATAATGGATCTGAATTTGCTCTGATTTTTGATACCATTAGTATTACATGAAACTATTCTAATCTGCTCCATTATAAAAAAAATAGACTATGCGCCCTGGTCTCCCTAGCTTCTGGGACTGGGTAGAAAATGCTCTCCTTCCACAAAATCTTGACCAACCTGTTGATTTTGACCAGTACTAATGTTTTCCCTGTTTTCCTTTGCCCCCCCAACCCTCTCCTACCCCCTTCCATCAACCACCTTCCCCCATGATCCCCCCTTCTCCTTCCTCCAACAAAGGAGCCCTCCCTGCCTGGGGTTCCTAGGAAGGTATCCACCCTGACTCCTAAGTGCCCTTCCCCTCCCACTCGAGCTCCTAACCCTGAATTGGGGCACTGTGACAAGGCAGTTAAGGAGTGGCTGACAGCCACAGGGCTACTTAGCTATACTTAACTATAATAGAAAAATATCCTCACTCAATTAGCGTTACTGATGGTAAAAAAAGAAAGAGAAGAAAAATAAAGGAAAAAGGAAAGTATAAAGGGCGCATGGAGTCTTATTTAGTAGTGTTATCTCTTATTCCACCCTCTTGGTGCTGTAGAGACTGAAGTAACTCCCGAGCCAATTCAATCGACTGGAAAATATGTGCCCTCACCTTATACAAAACATTCAACTTTGTTGAATAATACATGCAGGGGCACTGAGCTGCTGAAAGAAATTAACCAAGCCTCTAAACTCCTGGTGATGTCGTGCAGAAAATGCAAACATATCTGAAAATATCTTAAAAGGGAAATTGTCAAGAAACTGATATATCTTATCTCGAATAGCACTTGCCAAAATATGTTCCTTAACTCTAAAATCCCCAAAGTTTGCAGTGTTAGTGTTAGAGGGTACTTAGCATTGGAGTGCTGGACTGCTGGGACACGATGAGCCCCTGAGATTGTAAGATCGATTATCTGGGCTGCTACTTCAGGACATACATATTTGAGGTTGAGATCTGTTACTACAGTGGTGACCAATTGGCCATTTTCACGTCCTCCGGCACTCCTGTAATACGAAGAATAGATCTTCGTGACCAATTTTCCACATCATCGGCCGAAATTTAGAGCTGCGCCAGCTCGGTGCGTAGTTTAGTCACCTGAACTGCTTGACATGACAAGCCGTCTCGAGATCTGAATTCCGCTGTTCTGCGTCAACGATACATGAAGTGAGCTGCTGAATATGAGATTGAATAGAGCACGGCTTTGACTCAGTTTTCTTGTGTACAACTTCTTGGGATATTTTCATATTTTTTTACTTCATTAGGATTTGTAGTAGTTGTATATTTGTGGAATCCGGTTGGACGTCACCCTTCCTCACATTTTGGTTTGGAGGTTTAATCTGCGATAGTGCAGACATCCTGCCTGGTACTTCGGCCATTATTGAGGCCTCATTAGTGGTATCTAAAGCAGTAGTAAATAAAGAGGGAAGCACTGCTGCACTTGTGGCCATCTCTACGCGAGTAAATACCCCTGCCTCTTGACACTTGTGGTTTCCTTAGGTACTGTAACGCTAGCTTGTTTTCGATATTCCTTTGATTTTGAACCTGTGAATAAAGGATATGGTGACAACTGCTTGCCTCCTGAGGAATCCCCGATGATGGTTCTACAGTTATTGCTACTTTGCTCATATCCATGATTTGTGGGGAAGCCGGACTTGCAGCCTCAGGGGAGGGGGTTCTATGGCATTGCTGATATTCATAGCTGACAACGAACCCAAGCCAGATAGTGGTTCTTTGTTCGTGTGCTCTACATTCATCTTTCCGTTAAGCAAAAAAAGTTGTAGGTTGCCAGATTGTCCAGACGCCTCAACTGGAGTGCCACTTCTAGGTTCGCCTCTAAATAGATTGAACTCAGCTTCATTGTTGGAAGGAATTGGATTGCAATGCTTTACACTGCAGGTAGAGTTCCCTTGCTGGCTTGCTTTTAGCGGAGATATCCCTAGAGATCCTCTTCATGACGGCACTAAATTGAGCTATATGAGTACCTTGTGAGGGGGAACACGCCAGCCTATACCTAGAGAGGCCGCTTCCGCACCCACACCCCTGTCCTCAGCTGAAGGAGCGGGCCTAATGCCAACCCCCCCCCCCCCCAGCGCTAGCTCAAGTACACTTAAGTGCAGATAGCAACCTGTACCAGCGGCTCAAAGATTGTGAATATGAGCTGCAAACTCTAAAACATGGCCAGTGCTACATCAAAGTCTCCAAAAAGAGAAAAAATATAACTTGCGAGCAACATGTTCAATATCTAGCCCCTAGAAGCCGTTGTCCAGCCAAGTACAGGGAGTGTAACAGAAAACTGCTCGTCCGACCTGTTTGAAGCGTGCTCTTGAATAAGGGCTCTCTTGCTGCTCCTGTCATTGCTGCTCATGATTCAGGGCTTTCCACTGCTCCCACAATATCGGGCAAACTCCAAGAGCTGTTCCAGGGGCATGAACAGCCCCATGCATGCCTTAGCAAAGCGCTGTTCCCGAAGGAAATTGGGTGGCCATGTGAAACGTTACACCGCCATGCGCCATGCCCGCTGGACCTCCTGACCAAGCTACAGCACGTCTGGCTTACCAGTGATAGAGTCTCGTCAGGGCAGAGCATGAAAACATCAAAGGGGGAATAGACTGTGGCGTGTCAGACAGCCAAACGAAATGGCCGCCGCCTAGTGAAGCTCCGGACCTCCACAAACTTCCCCACTCATCCGATCACTCATACGTAGCGGTGAGCAATAATAAACATCAGCCAACGAGATCGGAAAATAGCAAGCACCGATTCAGCCCGTTTTGATGCTCGTAGCCCTGAAATTGCCCGAGATCGATCATCTACAACGTTTGCGACCTGTCCTTTGATCTGAAGCCGAGGCCTCGAGTGATCTGCTGGCCCGCACCTCTCAGAGTGAAACGAGGCAGCGTCAGCGGCCCAGAGTGGGGTCCGTGCTGGTGGGCCCTTGTGGGAGGTACCGGAATACCCGACTGCCAGAGTCCCCGGTGGTGGAGTGCTAGGTGGAGACTGATCGCTGGGTGCGGAGTCCCCGCGGGGGAGGAAGGAAAGAGGTGCCTCATCGTGCCGGGACAAAGACCACACGTGGCATGCTCCTACATGCCTGAAGGTACCGGCCCCACTGAATAGTACATCCTGTGTGTCCCTGCGTAACTACTGGTGGCATCGGCGCCTCCAGAGCAGCCGTCCCCTACACCCTGCTGCGTCACAAGGGCAGTCGCGGGCCCCGGTGGAGAGCCCTGCATTGCAAGGCCTCGCTTGGCTCCTGAACTGATGGAAGCGTCATCCGCGGCACTGCATGGGAGAATAGAACTGACGTGGAGCGCATATCTGGACCGCCAGGGGGACGAGAGTGACCCAATATGCCCTATTTATTTGCGCCGACTTCAGCGCTCCGGGCGGACCTCCCGATCTGCCACTTACTCTTGCTGCGTGGGCCTCAGCGTATGCAGCGTCTGGGTCTACAGCGCCCATGCCACCACTGCAGATTATTGATTAAAGATGGCCCCAGCAGGTTCCTTGAACCCTAGTGTGCATTACCCGTCTTGGGCAGATTGGAAGGCCTCCAGCTACAGCCTCCAAGCCTCCTCCACATCAAGGCGCAATATTTATTGGTGCAAACCCCTCCGCCTCCTTGCCACAGCCTGTTAGCAGGAAGAACAATAAGCAGCCAGCTTGGGGGTAGGAAACCCGACAGGCCGTGTATGCTTCCCATACACACTGACAGGCAGCGGTGAGTGCTACCACTTCAGTTGTCGCAAAGCTAACCGCTCAACTATTGTTTGGTACCATGGGAGGCAGGGGTCAGCTTGTTGTGCACCAGACAAAACTGGACAAATACGCCTGTGCCAAGTCGAGCCCGGGCCAACCGGAACATGCAATGGCGCCCACCGTGGACCTCACAGGAAAAACGAACGAAGAAGTCACGTTACAGGATATTGACGCTTAATAAGGTGCACTCCTCCCTCGAGTCAAGAATAGACACTGTGGCTACACAACTCACGCTAATAAGAGCAGATTTCCGCAAACTGAGCACAAGAGTATCGGATGTAGAAACAACTACGGCAGGCCTCTCTGTGGATATGGCTGCCCTCAAGAGACTGAAAACAAAACCATGGCGGCAAAACTAGACGATTTTGAGAGCCGCTCCCGACGTAACAATGTGCGCATTTTGGGCATGCCGGAGGGAACGGGTGACCCAGCAGTTGACCTTTTCGTGGAAGACTTAATCAAAAACCACTTGAAGCCTCGAGGTCTTTTGCAGTACTTCTCTGTTGAGAGAGCCCACCGAGTCCCAGGGGGCCAACCCAAACCAGGTGCGCCACCCAGACCCATTTTGGCCTGCATCTTCAATTTTAGGTATCGTGACCTCATTCTGGAGACTGGTAGAATAGCTCCTCCGGTACAATACGAACACAGCACAATCTCGTTCTTTCCCGACTACATAGCTGCCGTAGCTAAACAGAGGCGTACCTTTTTGGCAATCAAAAAAGAGCTTCGTGCTCGTGACCTCAAATAGTTCATGATATTCTCCTCGAGGTTAAGAGTGGTGGCTGACGGGAGGGTGTGGTTCTTCTCGTCCTCTTAGGACGCCCAAAACTGGCTTGATGGGTGGCGGCAAGTCGCCAATCGTGGAAGATCTGGAAGAGATAACGAGCGACTGGTGGCAGGTGCACCTCAATCACAGCAGCATGAGGAAGGACTCATATGCGATGGCTCCAATGAAGTCAAATAAACGGCAAACATACTAGAACGTCTCTCAGGGATCGAGCCTCAGACACTCCCACGAACTACAAAGCTTCTCAGAGGGATATCTATGTGGAGGCGATATTCACCTGATCAACGTTTAGGACTCTGACAATATGGGACCGCCAGACCACTCTCTCTAAATGGTCCCTCAGATGCTCATAGCTAACAACCCCTTCTGCTGCACTGCCTTCGGGCACTGTGCTGGGACTCTGAGAGACTTGTGCTTGCTGCTGACGACCCACGTACGACTGATGGAGACACTGCAACAGATAAGAAAAGGGGACTGGAGGGGTTACCGGGGTGGATCCTTCCCCCACAAAGGTATAGAACAATGGGAACTATGGGAACTAGGCACTCTAAGGTTGGGGAGGAGGGGGGGTGGGGCAACTGTTTTTCGTTCTCAGTTTTCGTTTGCGTTTTTCTCTGTTTCTTGTTCAGATTTATAGTACGACAATTCAATCTTGATGTGAGACTGCACCTTATACGTCAGATGCAATGCTGTATCTGAAAGAAACACGTTAGTTAGATTCCTCACCTTAGAATATCCCCAGGCGTCAGACTGGATCTGGAAGATTTTTCGTCAGCAATACCCCTTGCGCGTCGCTAGGCATCGTCTGCGGCTCCGCGTCCGTCGTCGGCGTCGTGCGCCGGAATGACGTCGTCGGAGTACTTAGACGCCGCCCTCGCGCGCTGACGTCAGTTCTTCTTTTTTCCGCGCCAGTAAGCGCAGATCCGGGAGAGCTACCCCTTTAGTAAATTTTTGACTAACTTTTTGATCCTTTTTGATCCTGTCTATCGACACCGGTGCCGGTAGGATGCCTGGGTTTAAAGCCTGTACGGACTGTAGCCGATTGATGTCGGTTACGGACCATCACCGCCGGTGCCTGTACTGTTTGGGCCTCGACCACGACGCGGAGTCGTGCTCGGACTGTAAGGCCCTGACCTCGAAGGCTAGACGGGAGCGGTCCCGTAAGCTTCTCGAGATTCGCCACTCGGCTCCGCGCGCCTCTCGATCCCGGTCCAGGAGGAGGTCCAAGGATCGGTCGCGGAGCCGCAGCCGACGTCACCATCGGTCGTCGGGATCCAAGTCTTCGGGTAAGTCGAAGCATTCCAAGAAGTCCAAGAGGCGACATCGCTCTTCGGACTCCCCTCGCCGGTCGCGCGACTCGGTCGAGGGTCAGGGTGGTTCCACCCCCGCGGCTCCGGCGGAGCCGCAGGCGCCGCGTCCGTCCCCATACCCTCCGGTCCCTGGGACTAACGCGACGCCGGCGGAAGTCAGTGCCTTCCTCTCGGCCATGAGGAACCTGGCTCCGCCGTCGGCGCCCGCTGGTGCGCCTTCGGGCCCCGCGGACCCGACTGGGCTGCCTTGCCAGCCGGGGGCTCTGGCCCCGGCGCCGTTGACGGCTCCGGCCTCGACGCCGCAAGCGCCCGAGGGACCCGTTCTCGAGTCCCCGTCGACGCCGGTTGACCTGGTCACTCCTCCACCGGCGTCGACTCCGGTTCCACCCCCGACGCCGACGTCGACTCCGCTCGACGCCGTGCCCCAGTTTAGTCCCGGTCCGGGCCCGGCGTCGATGGACGCCGAGATCGACGCCGCTAGAGACACATTTTGTCTACCGCCTGGCTCCGTTACTTTCTCCTCTACACCAGGAGTCGGATGATGGGGACTACTGGGAGGGATCCGAGGATCCTATGGCCGCTCAGGCCCAACTGTCCCAGGACTGGGCAGATGAACTGGGGGAGGCCAGTGGTCTGGATACCTCGCCAGACACTGGATTCATCTCTCCTCCGACTGTGGCTTCGGAGGAGGGTGCTGCTTTCTCCGTGGTGCTGCGCAAGGCGGCCGCAGCCCTTGGGCTCGAGCTACCTGCCGTGGCTGTGAGGACGAATGTCCTCACTGAGGTGCTTCAGTCTGCAGCAAGCTCCACTGAGCCTCTGCTGCCATTCAATGAGGCCCTCACTGACGTTCTACAGGGCACCTGGTCCAAGCCCTCCACAGTTCCTCCTGTGGACAGGAACGTTGCCAGGCGCCACCGCCCTGCTCCGGGCGACCCCAGTTTTCTGTCCCAACACCCTACCCCTGAGAGCCTGGTTATCCAGGCCTCCACCTCCCAATCCTCTTTCCCGACCGCCCCGCCGGACCGGGATTCCAAGAGACTGGAGCAGTTTGGCAAGAAACTGTTCTCTTCCCTTAGTTTGGGCCTGCGGTCTTTGAACACCGCTTGTCTCTTGGACCGTTATTCCCACTCTCTGTGGGATGCGGTGGAGGACGCGCTGCCCCTGTGTCCGGAGGAGGTCCAGACACGACTTACCCAGGCTCTGGCCGATGGGAGGGATGCCGCGCGACATGCTATACGTTGTGGGCTTGACACCACGGACTCGCTGGGTAGGGCCATTTCTACCTCAGTGGCGCTTCGACGTCACTCCTGGCTGCGGTCCACGTCGTTTTCCGGCGATGTCCAGAGCACTCTCATGGACATGCCGTTTGATGGCACTCGCCTGTTTGGCGAGAAGGCGGACAGTGCGCTGAACCGCGTTAAGGACTCCCGGGCTACGGCCAAGTCCTTGGGCCTCTCGGCTCCGCGGTCACAATCTTCCGCTTTTCGCCCATTTCGTGGCCAAGGAAGGGGTGCCTCCTCACGTGCGCCTAGCCACCAGCCGCAGAACCAGCCTGCGCGCGGTCGCGGACGTGGTTTCCGCCGAGGCGGATCTGGAGGACGACTAGGTCAGCCCACTTCCACCCCGGCAGCATCCGCCTCAAAGCCTTCCTAGTCCGAGCTTTCATGCCCATTCCACGCCAGTGGGCGGCAGAGTTCGCCATCACCTGCTCCACTGGCGGTCCATCACATCGGACAGGTGGGTGCTGCAAATCGTCCGAAGGGGCTACTCCCTCCCCTTCGAGACGACCCCTCCAGCCATGCCACCGCAGCACCACCGTATCTCGGGGGATCATTTGCATCTTCTCCACGAGGAGGTTTCCGCCCTCTTGGCCAAGGGGGCCGTCGAGCGCGTTCCGAGCCCAGAAGTAGGTCGTGGTTGTTATTCCCACTACTTTCTGGTTCCCAAGAAGAGCAAAGGGGGCCTACGCCCTATCTTGGACCTTCGGAACGTCAATGCCTTCCTCCGGAAGGAAAGGTTCAAGATGTTGACTTTGGCTCAGGTTCTAGCTGCCCTAGACCCCGGAGACTGGATGGTAGCGTTGGACTTGCAGGACGCTTATTTCCACATCCCCGTCCTGCCGGCCCACCGGCGTTACCTGCGGTTCACGGTGGGCCAAGAGCACTTTCAGTTTACCGTGCTCCCCTTCGGCCTTACCAGTGCCCCTCGGGTGTTCACGAAAGTGATGGCGGTGGTCGCAGCTCATCTGCGCAGATCAGGGGTTCCAGTCTTCCCCTATCTCGACGACTGGTTGTTGAAGGCGGGCTCGCCCCAGGCAGTCGTCTCCCACCTCCAGACCACGGCGGATCTCCTGCATTTGCTGGGGTTTTCCATCAACGTGCCGAAGTCACACCTGAGTCCCTCTCAGAAGCTCCTCTTCATCGGAGCGGTCCTCGATTCGGCGCAGTTCCGGGTCTATCCACCGGAACAGCGGGTCCGGGATATACAGGCCCTGATTCCCATCTTTCGGCCTCTATCCTGGGTTTCGGTCAGGCTAGTGTTGCGGCTTCTGGGGCTGATGGCCTCCTGCATCCTACTAATGCATCACGCCAGGCGGCGCATGCGGGCTCTGCAGTGGGACCTGAAGTTTCAGTGGGCCCAGCATCACGGCAACCTGTCCGACCATGTCTTGATCTCGGAGGGTACTGCACAGCAGTTGCAGTGGTGGCTCACGGACCGCGATTGGGTCATGGGCAGGAGCCTCTCCCTTCCCCAACCGGAGCATGTCGTAGTGACGGATGCGTCCCTCCTGGGATGGGGTGGCCATATGGGAGAGGCGGAGATCAGAGGCCTCTGGTCTCCGGCGGAGTCTCGTCTCCACATCAACCTGTTGGAGTTGAGGGCGATCCGACTTGCACTGAAAGCCTTCCTTCCCTCTGTCAGGGGCAGTGTCGTGCAGGTGTTCACGGACAACACCACCGCCATGTGGTATTGCAACAAACAGGGCGGGGTGGGGTCGTGGACCCTTTGTCAGGAGGCTCTGCGCCTCTGGACGTGGCTGGAACACCAGGGCGTCACCCTAGTGGTTCAACATCTGGCGGGCTCTCTGAACGCCAGAGCAGACGAACTCAGCCGCCGGTGCATGATGGATCACGAATGGCGTCTGAACTCCGAAGTGGCGCAAGGTCTCTTTCAGCAGTGGGGAGAGCCTTGGTTAGATCTATTCGCCACCGAAGAGAACGCGCAATGTCAGCAGTTCTGCGCGTTGGAATTTCCAAGGCGGCACTCGCTCGGCGACGCTTTTCGTCACGAGTGGAGTTGCGGTCTGTTGTACGCCTTTCCGCCTATACCACTTCTGCCCAGAGTGCTGAAGAAGATCAGGCACGACCGGGCCCAAGTCATCTTGGTGGCTCCGGATTGGGCACGAAGATACTGGTATCCCGAGCTACTCAGTATGTTGACCGATCCCCCGATACGTCTGCCCCTTCGGGAGGATCTTCTGTCGCAGCAGCAGGGGACGGTCCTCCACCCGAACCTGTCCAGCCTCCACCTCCATGCGTGGAGATTGAGCGGCGGCAGTTGATGCCATTCGACTTGCCTCCTGAAGTCTGTGATATCATTCTGGCAGCCAGGCGTCCCTCCACAAAGACGGTATACGCCTGCCGGTGGAACAAATTTGTGGCATGGTGCACAGCAAAGGCTGTGGATCCCCTTTCTGCCCCTCTTTCTGAGGTTCTCCTCTTTCTTCTTTCTCTGGCCCGGCAGGGCTCTGCCCTGGGCACCCTGAAAGGTTATCTTGCTGCCATCTCTGCCTTCTTGCGGCTTCCTGATCAGCCTTCTCTTTTCAAGTCCCCTGTGGTTACACGCTTTCTAAAAGGCATTACTCACACGTTCCCTCCTGTCCCTTTTGTAATGCCTCAGTGGGACTTGAATCTGGTCTTGACATTCCTGATGTGCGCTCCCTTCGAGCCTCTTCACAATTGTCCTCTTCGTCTTCTGACTCTTAAGACTGCTTTTCTGGTAGCCATCACCTCGGCTAGACGGGTGAGTGAGCTCCAGGCTTTATCTTCAAAGCCTCCTTTTCTGTCTGTTCATCCGGACAAGGTTGTCCTTCGGCCTCGTCCCTCCTTTCTTCCGAAAGTGGTGACTCCATTTCATCTTGGGCAGTCTGTCACCTTGCCCACCTTCTTTCCGCCTCCGCATCCTTCCAAAGAGGAAGAGAGGCTCCACCGTCTGGACCCAAAACGTGCGCTCTCCTTTTATTTGGACCGCACAAAGCAGTTCCGGGTGGACGACCAACTTTTCGTTGGATACGTGGGTGCTAAGAAGGGGAAAGCTGTGCACAAACGGACCATCTCTCGGTGGGTCGTTTTGTGCATCAAAATTTGTTACTCTTTGGCAAAAAAGGACCCTCCTGTTGGGCTGCGCGCCCATTCTACTCGGGCCACAGCGGCTACTACTGCCTTGGGACGGGGAGTCCCTTTGCAGGACATCTGTCAGGCGGCGACGTGGGCTTCGCTACACACGTTTGCCAGGCATTATTGCCTTGACAGCCAAGTCCGGAGGGATGGCTTCTTTGGCCATTCTGTCCTCCAGGACTTTCTGGTGTGATCTTGGTTCGCAGACCCACCACCGGGGATGGTATTGCTTGGGTATCTATTCTAAGGTGAGGAATCTAACTAACATTTTTCTTTCAGATGAACAAGTTACTTACCTTCGGTAACGATGTATCTGTAAGAAACATTAGTTAGTTAGATTCCTCACCGACCCACCCATCCTCCCCGTTCTGCGAACCGACATCTAGGGTTAAGGTTATCCTTTTCAGGCCCCTAGATTTTATTTTTGGCACCAGTGTCGGTCTTTGCATGGCTCTGCGTTCCTGGCGCGGAAGGCTATGTACAAGAACTGACGTCAGCGCGCGAGGGCGGCGTCTAAGTACTCCGACGACGTCATTCCGGCGCACGACGCAGACGACGGACGCGGAGCCGCAGACGACGCCTAGCGACGCGCAAGGGGTATTGCTGACGAAAAATCTTCCGGATCCAGTCTGACGCCTGGGGATATTCTAAGGTGAGGAATCTAACTAACTAATGTTTCTTACAGATACATCGTTACCGAAGGTAAGTAACTTGTTCGACTTCAACAGTTCAAATGTCACACGTAACCACTCACCCTAACCCGGTTATTCCCCAGTCTACACAGGTCCAAAACTTGCCATTCATTTCCTGGAATGTGAATGGCCTCAGAGATAAAGTGAAGAGAGGCTTAGTCCAGTTTCTTAAGCGCAGAGCGCCTGCGGTGGTACTCCTGCAGGATACCCATCTTGCAGGCAACACTTGTAAGGCCCTCGACAGATGGGGTTTCAAATTAATAGTGCATTCTGTATTCTCCATGGGCTCCTGAGGGATTGGGATTTTGGTTAGGAAACAGTCCCCCCTCCTGATTAAGCGTACATACACCAATGACCAAGGCCGCTTCGCAGCTGCAGCATGCCGATGGTGGGAGCGTTCGCTCAACAGACTTACAGCCTATATTCCCCCCCACACTTCACTCGGTAGCGCTCCAGGTGCTTGGTGCGTTTCTGCTCCATCTCCTGGAAGGAGAGCGAATACTAGGAGGTGACTTCAATGCGACCCTCAATGATGATCTTGACCGCCCGCCTCTGCGACCACAACACTGCTCCCACTCCATCCTCACGGACTTCCTGGAGACAATAGACCTCGTGGATGTCTAGCGATCTCACTTCCCACACACACATGCCAATACAAGTACCAATCCGGAGCACATAATAGTCTTTCAAGGATAGATCTTGTATTGTCGTCCGCAGATAATGTAGGGAGCTTCGTGAAAATAACACATTTACCATGAGGAATCTGGATCACTCACCCATGTCAGCCAAATTCACACGGAACACATCCACACACCGTCGCATATTCCCGATTTACCCGGTCTACCTCAAAAATCCTAAGATTTGGAAAGGCCTGTTCAAAGCCACGAAACACTATTTTGACGAAAATGTGTCATCGGTTTCCTCGCCCCTTACTCTTTAGGAAGCAGTCAAAACGGTTCTACGGGG
Source organism: Triturus cristatus (assembly GCF_964204655.1). Lineage (NCBI taxonomy): Eukaryota > Metazoa > Chordata > Amphibia > Caudata > Salamandridae > Triturus > Triturus cristatus. The sequence goes on along the minus strand of NC_140593.1, from coordinate 311,026,478 downwards.
ACAAGCCATCTCCTTATTTGCAGACTACAAAAGGGAGAAGACACACACGATCTCAACGCTCTAACACGAGCTACAAGCACTAGAAGCACAACACTCTCACGACTGTTCAGACCTCAACACACATCTACTCCAGCTCAAAAATCAGGAATACAAAGAATATTTGTGTGAAGATGCTAAAACCCGATTGACAGCCACGCGCCACACGCCACACCATATAAGAAGTAGGCGATGAAGTAGGCGATAAAGCCGGCTGGCTACTTGCATGGCTTGACAAACGGGAACACGCAGGCCGCTGGATAGCAGAGCTCCAGCCTGCGCCGGGTGTGCTAGCGACGGACCCCCCAATTCATAGTAGAAACATTAGCGTGCCACTACACCAAGGATTACTCCCCAGCAGTTTCGATAGAACAGGAAGAGGCAAAGCTGTTCCTCAAAGACATCCGCCTTTCCACGTTAGAGGAAGACTATTCCAAACTATTAGAGTCAGAGCTCACTACGGAGGAGTTAACGTTGGCAATAGGAAACATACAGTCAGGGAAAGCCCTTGGACCAAATGTCAATCCTATGAACAATTTTAGAAAAGCGCAACTACTCTCACCCCCTATCTGTTGGCTATGTACAACGCTAGCTTAGACAGAGGTGAACTGCCTAAAGATCAGAGAACTGCAACAATTGTGGCCATCATAAACTACGTAAGCCCGCCCGGGATTGTGCTTCCTACAAACCCATCTCCCTCATCAACGCAGAAGCTAAGATCTTGGCCAAAGTTTTAGCAAATAGACTCACACCACAACTCACTAACCTGGTTCACCCTGACCAGTCAGGATTTATGTCTGGCAGGAACACAGCCCTAAACTTAAGGCAATTCCAAAGTGTACTAACACACGATATAGGAAGAACCTGTGATATTGTACCTAGACGCCCGTATGGCCTTTGACACGGTGGAGTGGCCGTTCCTATTTGCAGTCCTCACGCGGTTTGGTTTCGTACCTGTATTCTGCTTGTGACTAAGACTACTCTACACAAACCCTCTGGCGCATGTAGTGGCGAACGGGCACATCTCAATAGAATTCCCACTAGGGCGAGGCACAAGACAGGGATGCCCGCTATCGCTGCTGCTTTTTGCACTGGTTTTAGAGCCACTCGCGGTGTCGATACGACAAAACCAGGATACTCGCGGACTCCGCTGGATGGAGGGCTGCGAGGATCGCATATCTCTATACTACTACTCCCCTGTACAACACTGTACTCCGGCTCTGTCCCTGTACAACACTGTACTCTACTGTATGCCACTGTACCAGACTGTACTTCACTCTACGCAACTCCCCACTTCACTCGACTCCTGTATGATTTGACCCCACTAAACCAGTGTACAACGCTCCAATGTACTCTGTTCCACTCTACAATGTACTACTCTATAAAACTGCACTCTATGCTGCTGTACGACACTGTATTAACCTATGTCCCTACACTCCATTTTACAACAATCTAAGACACACTATGCACTCCAACACTCTTTACTCCACTATACTGTAAAATACACTACTCAACTGTACGCCACTCCACTCGACTCTTCAACACGCCATACCACTACAGTCTACCACAACTTACAACACTGTACTGTCCGCTACTCCACTGTACAACACTATACCCAATTCTATGCCACTTGACTGTACTCTATTTTACGACACTTTCCAACAGTATACGACACGCCACTCCACTGTTCCACACACCAATCCTCTCTATCACACTTTACTACAGTGTTTGATACGCCAGGCCATCCTAGTCCACTCCATGCCACTCTACTCTACAAAATAACACTCCACATTATTACAGTTCACTACACTCTGTCCAACGTGTATCCACTGAACTCCACTCTACAATACTTTAGCCCACTCTATACCGGTCCACTATACGACACCCTGCTGTACTCTATGCAACTCCACTCTACAAGACTCTACTACTGTCTATGCCACTATATGGCACTTTACACCACTCTATTCCCGTCCACTCTAGCACAAGCCACTCCACTATATGACACGGCTCTCTACCACTTACCTATACCTCACCCTTTTTTCATCCACTAGTTAAACCCTTGCATATTACATGATATGCAATGTGATATCATAGCATTGATATGACATCACATTGCCATGACATCTTAAATGACATGATTTGTGAGACCACAGTGCTTGGTAGAGTGGCGAGTTATAGTTAGTGAAGTGGAGTGTGGTGACAAGACTGTGTACGGAGGTGTTCAACTTCCATAGAATCCTGAAGGACGTGAGTAAACTCTAAATGTAAGTTATAACTAAGCTTGTGAAGAAGATAATCTCGGTCGAAACGCGTTGCCGTTAAATACACTTTGACTTTAAAAGTGACCTTGGTGTGCTATTCTTTTCTGTGGACTTATCTGAACACGGAATTTCATATTGAATATATATATATATATATATATATACATATATATATATATATATATATATATTCAATGAAAAAACCAAAGGTTTCACACATGTTATAGTTAGCTGGACATTTCACTCGTAAAAAACCAATGAAATTCCCCCGTTATAGTTACTTCAGCTAACTATAACTCGCGCGCCCGCAATGCACTGCTGATGACGTCACATATTACATCACTCATGACATGGTCAGTGACATCACTCATGACATCTCAAATGACATCACTGATGACATCACTGATGATATCATCCTTGTGATAGAGTGGCAGACCACCTCTGCCCCTAATATAACCTTTGATACACACATTCAAAAATAGAAATTAAAATTTTAAAAACAATGGACATACCAATACCAGTTACAACAACCTATTCAGTAATTCTAAGATCCACATACACATCCACTCATTCATCAACAGTCCTGTACAGTCACTCATACATGTACTCACTCATCATATGTACTCATACACGTATACATCCTGTTACACAATGCCACTCATCCATAGAGGAACTCACACACATAGTCACTCATGCTAATAAAGAATCAAACATACATTTACTTGCATATACAGTTATACACACACCGCCACACTTACTTCTACAGAAACTTACACATACTTAGTCTTTTAAACAATCACTTATAGAAACACATACTTATTCATACAGGAACTCTTCCAATCTCTCACTCTCACATATACTCGCTTATATACACCAATTGTCACATATACTAGTTTAAAACATATGTAGTTACTCATAGAGACACTATTGAGACAGTCATTCACTCACTAACACACCCATGCACACACTCATTCACCCATAGAGTCCTGCACACATGCTGTCTTCAACACATACAAAGAGTGAGTCATTCATTCATGCACCTATGCACTACGTAATACCCCCCACCGAACCATACAGACATCAGACACTGATACTCAAAAAACCAACTAATAACCTATATAGACACCCATGTAGCTACTCACCAACCCATGCAGCCACTTATACACAAAGTGAGAGACTGATACAGATATTTACATATTTAAACATTACTCACTAAGCCATGTATTCACTAAGATACACTTAATCAGTCAGTTATACAATCAATTTTTCAAAAACAATTCATCCATTTAGACACTTATATACCCATTTATTCTTCCATCGACCTTGAGATATACATATATAAAACATATGTAATTTTCTGAAAAACACACATTCTCTGAATGATGTCATCAGTGATGTCATCAGTGATGTCATTTGAGATGTCATCAGTGATGTCATGAGTGATGTCACTGACCATGTCATGAGTGATGTAATATGTGACGTCATCAGCAGTGCATTGCGGGCGCGCGAGTTATAGTTAGCTGAACTAACTATAACGGGGGAATTTCATTGGTTTTTTACGAGTGAAATGTCCAGCTAACTATAACATGTGTGAAACCTTTGGTTTTTTCATTGAATTTCTAAGGTTTTTTAAATGCTAAATCCTAACTATAACGTGTGTGAAACCCATGGTTTTTTCAGTGAATTTGCAAGGTTTTTTAAATGCTAATTCCTAACTATAACGTGTGTGAAACCCATGGTTTTTTCAGTGAATTTGCAAGGTTTTTTAAATGCTAATTTTTTTATTTTCTTCTATTTTTTAAACATATTTTTATTTTAATTTTCTATCCTTTTATAAAGACTATGGTTAAATTTTTAAAATTCTTTAATATGTTTTTTTTAATATATTTTATAAAATAATCATCTAAAATTTATTTGCAGTACATTTTTTCCTTTTTTTTTTAGTACGCGTACCGTAAGCTTACGGTAAGCGTACGGTTTACGCTACGTCCGTAATTTATCTACGCTGTTTGCGTATATTTACGCAATTTGCGTAGCCGCGCGTACTCTGCGCGGGACGTGTACGCGTGTACGCTACACGCGCACGTTACGCGGAAGTGTCGGGGAGTGACTGTTAAACGCATGCGCGCAAGCGCGTGTCTTTTTTACGCGCATGCGTACTTTTGCCGTAAGCGTACCGTAAGCGTATCGTAAGCGTACGGTAGGTCATGTGATCATGAAACACAACTTTTGATTGGTTGAAACTACTTTCAGTTCTAGAACTCTCCTACACCACTCCCATTCCCCTCATTTCTGCTTGTGATCCCTTAGGAGAAGGAGCTGGGTTGTCTTTGTGATACGATGGCAGAACAGCAGAGCCCTTCTGAGAGTGAGGCTAGCACTAGCAGCACTACCTTGAGGCAGAGAGCGAGGAAACAAAAGACCTCTTATGTATGGGATTATTTTACTTTTCCTGAAGGCCAGCAAAAGGTAAATGCACCCTTAGTAACTTGTAAGCTGTGTCAGCGTGTACTTTCATGAGGTAATCCTGACAGGAAGTATTCCTTTGGGAATCATACCATGATGAGGCACCTCAAGGATGTACACAAAAGGACACATGCTCGACTTACTGGAGGTAGCCCTTCAGTAAGTCAACCAAGCACATCCACAGCAGCTCAGCCTGGACCATCATCTGCAGGGCTGAGTCCTTCTTCTGCAGGTCAGGTGAGCCCTTCATCTGTGGGGGGAGCATCTCCTTTTGCTGGCCCTCTGGAAATTAACCCTCGATTTCTGAGGGTTGATATTCGATGCGCCTCTTGTCATGATCTAATTTGTCATAGGGAGACCAGTGTTTCCCTAGTGAACCTCAAAATAGATCAGCACACTTGTCGCAGAGACTAATTTTCCCAATCTTTCTTTCCTCTGTCCCTGCATGAACACAACGGCTCTTTTAAGAGCCAACCTTATCTTTCATCTTTTTTTTATATATGTTTTTAAAAACTTTTTTTTTTTTTTTTTTTACCGTACGCGTACGGTGCGCGTATTTTTTTTTTTTTTTTTTTAAAAACTAAAAATCAATTATCACATTACAAGGTCTTTGAGAGACTACAATTATTATTATTGACTTACCATACCCACTCAAAAAAATATTTATTCATTTGTTTTTTAAAAAAATTGCTTTAAAAATGGTTCTAGTTTTCGAAAATTTTCTATATCAATCTGAAAAAAAAGAAAAAAGTATTAATATTTTTAAAACATTTTATAATACAGTACACATATTTCCATATTTATCAAAAAATATTTTTGCCTTATTTTTGCTGTTTTCAGAATATATTGCATTTCACTATAAATTGTGAAAGCAATTGCATTCATCATTTTACAGCGGGCAAAAAAAAATAACAATCTCAAAGATTGTATTAAAAAAGCCCAGAATCTCTTTTTACTTAAACTTAACATTATAGAAATGCATAATATTCTAAAAAAATATCATCTAATATCAATACTTATTTCTTTAAAATACCGTCTGATATGTTTGTTTCAGAAGTATAATCACAATATTATATCTCAAATAACTCCACATTACATCTGGTTCAATTTCCTTTAGGCCAAATAGTAATTTTAAAATTCTATTTTGATTAAATTTCCAATGGTAATCCAATAAAATTCTAAAGTTTTATTTGTACAGATCTCACCGATTCTCTGTAACATATTGGTTCCCTAAATATTTATTAATAATTTATTAAGTCCACAATAGAATTGTTTACCTTTCCACATGGCCAAATAGTAATTTAAAAAATCTTTTTTGAAAAAATTTCCAATGGCACTCCAATAACATTCCAAAATTTAAATTGTGCAGATGTTACCGATTTTCTCTAAATTTTTGGTTTTCGAAAGTTTCATTAAAAATTAAAAAAGTCCACATTACAATTGGTTATCTTTCCATTAGGCCAAATGATAATTTAAAAAATCTTTATTTTTGAAAATTCCAATGGTAATCCAATAAAATGGTAAAATTGTTTTGTCCAGATCTTGCCAAGTCTCTCTAAAATTTAGGTTTCAGGAAGATTAGATAGGAATTTGCTAAATCAAAAGGCAAACGTTGCTTAAAAACCAATTGGGAATCATTACACAGTGTCCAGCCTTTTTCACATTTAAGATAAACTGTGTAATGTCCAGAAGTAACAGTAGGTCCTTCATGGAAAATTATTGCAACAGTTACAAAAGTTTTTCCTGAAATTGGTAATTGCTGTCCTGTAAACTTCTTTATTAAAGTATCCAATTTTGAACCATCAGCTCTACATCGTTGCATCATTAAAATTACATACTGTCCGTATTCCTTTAAAATTAATGTTGAAAACATGTCAGATTGACACTCACCGCATTGCATGCTATGATTAGCATCTTTAACTAATTTAGCAAAAGTGACTGTTTTAGTCTCTGGCAATGTCAAAAAAATAAACCTTTCATTATCAACATTAGAGCCACATATATTATAACAGTTTTCACAACTATGTTCCCATTTATAAGAGAGACCAAATAAATTATCAATTGCAACTTCTTCTTCTTCCAGTACCTGAAGAAAAAACATCAAAAATGTGTGTGCATCTTGCTGTTCATTTTGAGAAAACTGTGTTCGTCCTGAACATACATCTAAAAGTTTTCTAATTTCAGTAGCACTTTCTATTTGAGTTTTATCATTACTCAGCTTTTGAAAAAGGAGACTCAGCTCTGAACAGAATCTTTTTCCCTGATTTACTATTATCTGCTCTTGCAAACTTTCCAGATAAAATGCAACATTCAGCACTACATTTGCGTAGCAGTTGACACCAGAGCTATTTTCAAAATGACATCCTACAACCTGTTCTTCTTTTTCCTTACTCTTTTTGCTTGCAATTACATCACTCCTCTTTTTTTTCCTCCTCTGTACATCTTCATCACAGATATTCTCATTTCTCCTTTTACGAGAAACTACACGTTTCTCCAACACAGGATACTGACCTAAATGAGGAGCATAGCTTCTTCTTAATCTATTATACTCCTTTACACAATTTGTATCAGCACTAACTTTTGAGTCATCAAAGTCTATCATGAATAAACCTGATAATGTTTTCACTCGTGACAAAGCAACATATGCCATACCTTCTTTGAACACAGTTGAAGCAATGTTCACAAATGCACAATCTACAGTCAATCCTTGAGACTTGTGAATAGTTACAGCATATGCTAGAGAAAACGGAAACTGCTTCCTACGTACATATAAATCTTTCACAAGCATGAAACGAACTGAACAACGACAAATGTCTTTAACTTCTTCTATCTGATCAAATTTTATTTTTAAACATTCAATTCCATCTTTTTTCTGATAATTAATAAAACCCACAACTCTTCCCATAGCTCCATTAACTAAACCTTTTTCAACATCCAAATTTCTCCTTAAAAATACTCTACAGTTCATGCAAACATATAGATTTTTTTCTAATCCAGCTGTTTTGGAAATGTTCTTCTCTAGTGAATCCAATGTATTTTTCAGTGTGCCTGTTACTGTGACAGTAATTCTTCCATCCTCAATTTTGTCCACTGCTTCTAATTTCCTGATCTCTTCCTTTTCCAATTTCAAAAGCTCCTCATTGAATATTGAGCATTCACGTAGAGTTGGCATTAAGCAGATGATACTTTTGTTTTCTGCAATGTTCTTGTATATCTTCTCTGCAACTATTTCTTCCTTTGGAAATAAATTATGTAGCAGCCGACTCTGTAATGCTTTTTTGCCAACTTCTGTGAGTAGTCCAATTCTGATATCTTTCAGAATACTTCCATATTCTTCATCGCTTGCTTGCCTCATATTAGTAGTAAGTTCCTTGTACTCAAAGAAGGACCAAATATTTGTATTTCCGATGCTTCCCAATGACTTCTTCGTGTCTTCATGTGTGACAGTATTAAACACTGGTTGTCCTTTAACTGGAGTAAGTTGCAAAAGATCTCCCAAAACTATGACGTGTTTTCCACCAAATAACATGTCATAGTCTGTCTTCAGAATTTGCTGCATTCTTAAATGCACAAAGGCAAGCATTAAGTTTGAAACCATGCTCACCTCATCAATAATGAGAACTTGCATCTTCTTCAAGACTCTTGAAACTTCCAAGGATGCTTCTCCAGTTAGCTTGTTGTATTGTATTTTGTTCTCATGCTCCACTGGTAACATTAGCAAACGATGTAAAGGGATTCCTTTTATGTTATATGCTGCTAACCCAGTTGGAGCAGTAACCACACAAGACAAAGTAGAATCCGTTTTTTGCTGTAGGTAGCTTCTGATGACTTTAATTAGGAAACTTTTTCCAGTTCCAGCTTGTCCGCTTACATACATCCTGATTGGATGAAATGATGTGCATGAGCACTCTTTTTTTTCATGTAGAAATCCGTGATCAATTTTGTTTCTGATCTCTTCATAAATTTGTTGCTGCTCTTCGTTCAGTTGTCTTTCCAAATTTTGTAAGTCTATAAATTCTTCTTGAGCTTGATTCATAGCCGTTTCCACTTCATTCATGGCTATTGATGCTTCATTTTCAACGATTGGTTGTCCTAGGGGATCTTGACTGAGTGTTTCTGAACTTTGGCTGTCCTGAGAACTGTCTCTAGCTATTTCTGCTGCAATTGTAGTTTCCTGTTCAATTTCTTCATTTAACATTTGCAGATAACTTGAGAATTTTCTGCATTGTATGCTGTCTTTGCAAGCATTAAAAGAATCTTCATAGCTTTGAAATTCTCCCAGTAGTTCATCCTCTGTACGCCATGGTTTAAACAACTGTAAAAGAGCCAAGTAGTAAAATTCCTTCTTGTCAGTAGTGTCGCAACTCAGCTTCCTGTGATTTATCAAACTTCCTTTTGTTTGCTTCACCAAACATCCTTCCTCACCAATGACTTTATATTTTCCATTGTTGATGTCTTCTGCGGCTTTCCGTGAATAAATGTAGTTCTGCAGCACTTCATAGAGACACATGTTCTCCAGATGTTGACTTCTCTTGGGATAATATGTGTCCAACATGTTTGATTTCAAAATATCTGTACTTTCTGGGTCATTCTCGGCCAAATATTCAATTTCTCCAACAGATTTTAGTACCCGATTTCTCATTGCTGCAAGGCCTAAACTTGCCCAAATTATTCTTCTTGACTTCGAGTAGAGACTTGCAGAAGATAACCTATCTGAACATTCGTAGGATCCAATTTCTCGATGCGATAACATCTTCAAACTGAAACTGTACAGCTTCTTACTGACAGTCTTCTCGTGAGAAATCTCTTCCCACATTTCCTTCAATTCTGTTTTTTCTGATTTCGTAATGTAAGACGTTACATATCGAGCAACAGCAATGGAATTGTCAGCTACATACTGTATATCCATGTTAGCGTTCCACATGGATAAAATGACTGGGTTGTAGTCATTTATATTTTTTGATTCTTCTTTTCTTTTAAGGTTGTAGGTATTCTTAGGTGATTTTCTTGTGATAGTATGTCTCACAGCTGACATAAAACTGTTTACTCTTCCATTTGAAAGAACAGGTCTAGGAAATCCAAATCGACATTTAGTGTAGTATTTATCTTTGCTCTTGTATTTCCGTCGACAGTATTTTCCACACCGATGACTTTGGAAACGTAAAACTTGCTCCTTTAACTTTTTCTCTTCTGTGCTTTTTGGTATAGCACATGTTGCATATTCTTCAATGTAAGATAACACTGCTTCATCAGTATCTGTTCCAAACTTTGGGGCATCCTTGATCCACAACAGCATATGAATATGAGGAGCACCTCTTGCCTGGTACTCTTTTCTCCAAAAGAAATCTACTACTTCTCCAAGAGGTGGATTTTTTTTATTGCAGATGAAGGACATCATAGCCTCAAATCTATGATTGAAATATCTGCAAACATTAACCGGATCCAATGAGCACAGTTCTCCTGCTGTCTTGTATTCAATGTTTTTAATGTTTGAATTTGCCTCTCGTAGAAAATCCAGTAAATCATCCCAAGCGTACTCGGCACAGCTTAGTGTAACGAACCATGTTGGTGTTCCTAAATTCCGTAACATGCATTTTAATTCACCATGGCGTCGGTACCAATATTCATTTGTCCCACGCTGACAAGCCATCAGATTGATCAGTTGTGTTTCCAAATGATCATCTCGGTGCTGCACTTTCTCCATAAAATCCTTAGCAGACACATTTTGTAAATGTACTCCACTTTTTAAAATGTGATTTACTGCATAAGACAGTGCAGACAAGTCGCTTTCAAATAAAAGATGGAACAAATAAGGAATACTTTGTCGAAATCTGGGATCTTCAGCATATAGTCTTGTAGTCCGATACTCAGAAGCTGGAATCTGTTCCGGACGTTCATCGTATCGTCCTCCTTTTCCTTTAGGAAACAGCTGGGGAAAACATCGAGCTTCCAAGCTCTCCTCCCATACACTCACGGGAGTTCCTTTTGCTTTCTTCATCTGAAAGAGATCAATATTGTCTCCCATAACTTCTTTTGAATGAAGAGGATGTATGCTAAAATGTTCATAAATTTCTTCTTCCTTTGACTTGTCCACTTTTTCAATTTGTCCAGTTGGTGTTTCTGTGTCTTCTTGTAAATCTTCTTCTTCTTCTTCTTCTATATAAATTGATTCATACCATTTGTTATTCCTTTTCAAATACAAATTTGCTCTTTGTACTTTCCGCACATCTCCCAGCTCCTGCCAAATCTTCTTATTCTTTGTAGGTACACCATTAACCAGAATAATTAATGGTTCAGTTTCCAAAGTATCCGCATCAATAGTTTCCATATTTTTTTTCAAATCCAAGGGCAAATACACCACTCTACCTTTTAAACCTCTCAGTAAATCTGAAGGAGGTAATTTACCAGTTTTGGGCTCCATACGTACTATGGTCTGGAACGGATGAACACATTGAATGAGTATAGACTCATATGTATTTAATTCAGAAAGTTCAGCAGGAATAGCATCCAATTCTAAATTATTATGTACAGCTCTGGTCGGCATTCTATTTTCCTCTAACTTGTTGTAACAGTATTTACAAATACGCTGATCTTCACCCAAATCAAAACAATTTTCAAGAAATATACATGTGGCAAAATCCTTCCACTTATAATTATCTTCATTTTCACTCTTTCTGTAGAGATCAACATTCCTAGTTTGTTTTCTATAATGAGTTCTGCGGCAACAAATACAAGTAAAATTTGGTCTTTCATTAGAGATTATTGCAAATTTTGTTATGTGATCATTAAATGTGTTACTTACAGAGGGTTCTACATTCTCTTCCACTTCTTCCTCATTTACTGTGTCCTTCTCTGCACTGTTTTGTTCAGGACCAAAGTAACAAAACTGAATTTCATCAACAACCTTCTCTACATCTGATACCGTTCCTCAGAACAGAGCCCTATTCAATTCATTTAACTTTATTGCTGGACTTTTGGCAAAATACAACCGTCTCACAAACTTTCTCATTTCAGTATGATGAACAGCCAGCATCCTAAAATGATGGAAAACACTATTACACACTTTTCTAGATAGACAAGCCAGAGAATGACCCTGCAAACCAGTATTCTCTCTCACTCTGCATGGATCCAGACTTTGAAGCACCTTAATCTTCTGTTTTATAATTTTTTTACTATATTCTCTTAGAAACTCACGAAATTTGTCAATAGATTCCTGACGCACAGTGCAAATACTACTACAATTCCAAGTGTACACTGGGGCTTTAGGACGTCTCCCCATAGCCTCATCTGCCATCACTTGTACCTCATCTCTTGGAACCATTATCTCCTTCTCCATTATGCAACCATTTTTTACTTCGTAAGCACGACCTCTGGTGTCAACTGCATGCAGCAAACTATTACTTTGAAAATAGCTCTCTTCATTAAAAAAAGGTTCACTACTTGAACTATGCATCCACTTTCCTAAAAACACTTTACAAAAGTTTGTTCTGTTCACTACTCTTTTCCTTTTGCTATGTGATTTCAGTACATTAACCATTTTGTCTAATGTACGCATCCTATTCAAAATTAAAATGAATAGTTTCCTTTTTAATTCTAATGCCTTTGCTGCAATGGCTTCAATTTCTTTTTTTCTTTTATAAAACTTAGTCTTTTGCTTATATTTCTTCACATCCTTTATCAAATTGGACATAACTCTTCTCTGAAACATTTTTCTACGTATCTCTTTAAACGCTGTTTTTCTATTTATGTAAATCTTTTCAGTTGCAGAAGGTATATTTGCATTAACTAAATTCTCAATTTTTTCCTGTCCTTTTCTTTTCAAAACATTCTTTCCAGTACAGACATTTTGTACATTTTTCATTCTTTTGAATATATTTTTTAGAAATTGTTTTTTCTGCTTACCAGAAGATTTTTTCTTTTTCCCAACATGAGCATCTTCTACTAACTTTGGTCCTCCAGTTGTCTTCAAATATAGGTTTTTTTTGTGAGTTTTTTGAACTCTGGATTTTGTAGGCATCTTAAATTTTGTTCACTGCTCTTCAGCAATACCTGAAAAAAACTAAAAAAAAATTCCTTTATTTTATTTAAATATATTACTACATTTCTTTTCACAATAGTCACAAAACGTAATTTCTTTGCCAATTTGAAAACACACTTATTACTCTTTTTTTTGGCAAGTGATAATCACTTTTACAGACTGACACATTATAAATCCAGTTTTCAGATTTTTTTAAAAGCACATGTCCAGACTGCTTTTTCAGACCACCACCATGTGTATCCTGGGTGACTGCCTACACTCCAGCAAGGGCAACCAGCCTTAGTGATGCTGAATGTATTTGCATTACAGACTGAAACCTCAAACCCCACTCGCTTGTAAATACTGTGCATGATTATACATGGAAAGGAGCTGGGTGTGTGCTAAGAGTCTGCTTCTGCACCAAAAAATCGCTCCCCCTTTTTCCTACTAATGCAACTGTGAAATCACCAGAGCAAAACGCAATAAATCTCTGCCTGTAATTCCTATTTGCACACAGAGTCATGTTTTCACATTAGTCACAAAACGAAATTTCTTTGCCAATTTGAAAGCACACTTACTGCTCTTTTTTTTTGGCAAGTGATAATCACTTTTACAGACTGACACATTATGAATCCACTTTTTAGATTTTTTAAAAAGCCCATGTCCAGACTGCTTTTTCAGACCACCACCATGCGTATCCTGGGTGACTGCCTACACTCCAGCAAGGGCAACCAGCCTTAGTGATGCTGAATGTATTTGCATTACAGACTGAAACCTCAAACCCCACTCGCTTGTAAATACTGTGCATGATTATACATGGAAAGGAGCTGGGTGTGTGCTAAGAGTCTGCTTCTGCACCAAAAAATCGCTCCCCCTTTTTCCTACTAATGCAACTGTGAAATCACCAGAGCAAAACGCAATAAATCTCTGCCTGTAATTCCTATTTGCACACAGAGTCATGTTTTCACATTAGTCACAAAACGAAATTTCTTTGCCAATTTGAAAGCACACTTACTGCTCTTTTTTTTTGGCAAGTGATAATCACTTTTACAGACTGACACATTATGAATCCACTTTTCAGATTTTTTTAAATGCACATGTCCAAACTGCTTTTTCAGACCACCACCATGTGTATCCTGGGTGACTGCCTACACTCCAGCAAGGGCAACCAGCCTTAGTCATGCTGAATGTATTTGCATTACAGACTGAAACCTCAAACCCCACTCGCTTGTAAATACTGTGCATGATTATACATGGAAAGGAGCTGGGTGTGTGCTAAGAGTCTGCTTCTGCACCAAAAAATCGCTCCCCCTTTTTCCTACTAATGCAAATATAAAATTACCAGAGTTGTACACAATAAATCTCTGCCTATATTTCCCAACATGTGTAACCTGGGTGACTGCCTACATTCCACCAAGGGCAACCAGCCTTAGTGATGCTGAATGTATTTGCATTACTGAGTCCAACCTCAAACCCTTAAACTATTCTTTTTTTATACCAATACACCTTAATTTATCGTGAAAACATAGTCCATATTATTTTACATGTTCCTCACATTTAAATTTCTCCCAAAACAGAAAATAATAAACGCAACTTCAACAAAAAGAATTACATTTCTATTATTCATTTCTTAATTTACCATATACATCTCCTCTCAAACTCTAACCTCACCTTTAAAATTAGTTAGTTGTGAAAGAAATGTGGCACTCAAACAGCAGATTATCAGAGCCAGGATCTCTGTTCTCTACACCTCTCTCCTCTCAGCAGAACCAGATAATGGCAAAGTTTCCCTCTATTTTTCCACACATATACATGTAAGTTTCAAATCTCAGTGCTTCCCCCTTTTTTTCAAATGTAATCACACATTTCTATTGGTTGAAAACCAACCCTTTTCCAAAAGTACCCTTCCCCCAGCTTGACTTCTGCCTAGTACCCTTCCCCCAACTTGACTTCTGCCTGCTACCATAGCAACAGCTCATGGAACACTGCTGTGTGGAGTTAGGTCAGAAGTTCGCCAAACAATGTTTCAATTCCACAGAGCAAGAGTGCTTGACTTTTCAAACCTTACAGCAAATCCATAGTACTGTTCTTTGGTAACACATTTTTCTGTACCAATACAAAACATGCTTCTATAAATTTACACATACAGCCTAGTTTTTAGTGTAGAATGGTATGAAACAGCCAATCAGTTCTTTTTTTTATAAAAAAATATGTATGCCTCCATTTCCAAACTGTCTTTCATTTCTTTTTACCATTCTACTGAATTACACCTCCTGAGTGCATCCAGATCTCCTTTGAAGATGTTCACAGTGTGGATTGTAGGGCACAGCTATGTCTTCTGGAGTGAAAAGTATGCAGAGAAAACAGGTATGGTGAGAGACCTTGCTTTGCCAAATGTAGACATTAAATGGATTGGTCA
The DNA here is from genome assembly GCF_964204655.1 of Triturus cristatus. Lineage (NCBI taxonomy): Eukaryota > Metazoa > Chordata > Amphibia > Caudata > Salamandridae > Triturus > Triturus cristatus. The sequence goes on along the minus strand of NC_140593.1, from coordinate 311,011,279 downwards.
GAGAGGGTTAAAGTGGCACCAATTGATGCCATTGGTGAAATCCTTCATGCAAATCCAACACCCTGACCTCATAATAGTGCACTGTGGTGGCAATGACCTAGGCACTTTGACTGGGGTAGGTCTGGAAATGCTTATGAAGGACACCTTTGCACAACTGTTTTCACTTTTCCCTAAAACTGCCTTTGTGTTTTCCAACATATGCCAAAGGCAAAAATGGAACTGGTCCAATCATTTCTGTCCGCAGATTGACAAAGCAAGAAAGCACGTCAACAAATCTGTTTCTGCTTTCCTCCGTGACTATGGTATGGGTTCCATTTACCACAACAACTTGCGTTACGACATGCAAGACATTTATAGAGGAGATGGTGTGCACTTCAATGATGAAGGAAACAGAGTCTTCCTCTTGAACCTTAGACTCTGCATCGGTACTTACTTGTAGGTACCACTAAAAAATAACTTTATAAACACAACGGCTCTTTTTAGAGCCCCCTAATAACTAAACACTTAAATCTGAATTTCATTTCTTTTATTTTTTTTTTTGTTACCGTACGCTTACCGTACGCGTACCCCGTGATTTGTTTTAAAATCAATAAATGTTTTCTTTGTACTTTTCTGTCCTTCTTTGACCCCCTCACAAATGTAAGGGGGTCTGTAACTCTCCTCCTTGCCCCCTTTTCTTGTTATCACTCTTTTTTTTCTGAGTGAAACACACGAAATGGCGGCCGCCGCTTCCTGGTTTCGGCCGATTCGAATGTTTACTAAGATCTAAGAGCCAATCAGAATCGCGCTCGCGCACGCCACCGTACGCGTACGGTAAGCGTATGGTAAGCGTACCGTAAGCTGGCTCAGATATATATATTGATTTAAAAGCTATTTTCTCAGAATCTACTGAACAGATTTACACCAAACCTACAAAAGGCACTTCCTTGACCTGAGGACTACCTCTCTGCCAAATTTCAAGTAATTCTGTTGAGCCGTTCGGGCTGTAGCTGTGTCTAAAGGTCCTATGGAAAAATGCATGGGAAAAACGCGTTTTGGGACCCCCCTTTTATCTCAGCCCCCGCTTGACGAATCCCCCCGAGACTTTCAGGGTAGTAGCGGAGCGTAGCGCCCCACCTATTTTGAAAAATTCGCGAGGATTCGTCAACCGGCGCCAAAGTTATTCAAAATAGAATGTTGCGGATTTCCTATGGAAACAGGGTCCTAACTATAACTACCTACTGGCGACCGCCAGTAGGTAATATATATATATATATATATATATATATATACACATACATACATACATACATACAAAAACAAAGCAGAGAACTCTGGATAGTTCCCACATTTAGGTGGAGAGCAGCTCTTATACAGAGCAACCTACAACATCAGGGAAACTCTAAAATCTGCTCACCTCAAATGTCTGATTTTCTAGGAAAGGTTTTAAACATAGGATTAGCACAGTGCCATCCTTTCGTCTGTTTCCTTTCCTGCTTGACTGCGAACAGGGAAGCAGACAAAACCTCAGCTTCTAGCAAGTGAGAGCGTTTTGTCAGCTCGTGCTGGAAGTGTTTGCTCTGACTTGGAGGGAACTGTCAATGCTCCCGCCAAGTCACAGCAAGCAGCTATGTCCCATGGATAGAGACCCCGAGACATAGCAGGAGCCGGGGAGGTGGTGGTCCCTGGTGCCATATATGGCTGGGCAGGGGTCTGTGCGGGCCCCCCTCCCACTTTAAAAAAGTTAATTTGGCCCAGGGGGGTCCTGAAGCCCCCCTGTTTCAAACAATTTTGCCCTCAGAGATGGTGATTCCTAGGCACGGGGCGTAAGTGGGTGTCTGTGAGGCCCTCCCGATTTGTTGATTGTTAGCCCCAGGGATGGGTGGTTGCCAGGTACTGGGGGATATGCGCAGCCCCCCAATACAAACACAAGCCACAGGGAGGTGGGCCCCATGCACCCCCTCATTTAATGTTTATATGTATGCACATGCCACCAGGACCTGGCCCACCCGGGGGCTATTTCTGAAACAAGCACTGGAGCACATAATTGGTTTTTTTTGCCATGAATTCATGGCACATTTCTTTTTTTTTTTTATGCTTTTTTTGTCATGGGGGGGGGGGGGAGATGTGGAGTCTCAGGGAGACCCAAGATCTAGGCTTGGGGATCAGAGTATTCCTACCCAGCCCCCTTTTAGTTTTTTAAACCTTTTTTTGTGGGACTCACTGAAGCGGAGTCCCAAGATGGCTGACAACACTGTTGAAATGTTAAAACAACAGTTGATGGACAGAATGCAGAACAATGTCATACATTCACCCCAGTACAGAGATCTGGGCCTAAATCCATCGTTTTCTTGCTCACCATGCCATTCCAGTTTGAACCCAGCCATATGCAAATCAATCTTGACCCTGTGCCTCATGGGAACAGTCCAGCCCGAACTGCCAAGCCAGGTCCTCCCTGGACTGGAAACAAGCATCCTATGACCGGTTTTGGGGTTTCACCCCTCTTCAGCCAGGATAGCTTGATTCCAGTGGCATAGAGAGCATGGGACCCACGTCTGGGTATACCCGTCCCACTCTGGGTGACAAATGCAAAAACAACAGTTGATGGACAGAATGCAGAACAATGTCATACATTCACCCCAGTACTGAGATCTGGGCCTAAATCCCATGAGGCACAGGGTCAAGACTGATTTGCATATGGCTGGGTCCAAACTGGGGTAGCGTAGTGGGCAAAAGAACGATGGATTTAACCCAGATCTTTTGACTGGGGGAGAATGTTTGCATTGCCAGCATTCCGTCCATCATTTGTTTGCTGTAACACTTTTCGCCCTAAGTGGGATGGATATGCCCAGACATGGGTCCCTTGCTCACTGTGCCACTGGATTCAAGCTAGCCTGGCTGAAGAAGGGTGACATACCCTGAAACCGGTCCCAGGATGCTTGTTTCCGGTCCAGGGAGGACCTGGCCTGGCAGTTTGGTCTGGACTGTTCCCATGAGGCACAGGGTCAAGACTGATTTGCATATGGCTGGGTCCAAATTGGGGTAGCGTAGTGGGCAAAAGAACGATGGATTTAACCCAGATCTTTTGACTGGGGGAGAATGTTTGCATTGTCAGCATTCCGTCCATCATTTGTTTGCTGTAACACTGTTTAAATGTTGGCTGCCAATCAGAGCTCTACATTTCCCTGCATTAGCTTGTAATTATTCATAAAGTCTTCATGGCCACAGATATACAAATTTGGATTTCCTTTAATTTCTCTAAAACTACTGAACGGATTTACACCAAATAACTGTGTGATCTGTGTAACCAAATATACTTTCTGCCTGTAATTCCGTCCAATGATTCAGGCTGCAGGCTCAACTAAAGGTCCTATTGGAATTAACATGGGAAAACTCATTTTTTTTTTACACTCACTTTTTCTCAACCCCCCACTTGAAAGAGCGCCTCGAAACCTTCCATGCACAACAAGATTCAAAAGCACTTGTTTTGGAGATTTTTGTGAATATTCGTCAAACGGCACCAAGGATGTAGACAAGTTCAAAAACCTTTTTCCTATGGCAACATGGTCCCAATTATAACTCACTACTGGCGACCACCAGTAGGGTCCAGGATATATAATATATATATATATATTAGCTTAATGTCTGAAACTATTAACTACATACACGGCCCTTCCCAATCCAAGTTGGCCACACTCATTTTTGCCTTAGTTCATATCCTTGGCTCCACCGTGAAGTCCAGTTGTGCTACAATTGATTCCATACCGTTGCTCACTCACTGGACTCCCTGAATTCTCCACCTTTCTCCAGTTTCTGTATTCTTCAATGCTTTGCCTTTTGTTCCAGCTAAAAGGATTTTCTGGTCTCCAGTTTTTTGTTCTTCTTGCTCTGTTATTTTCTGGAGTACTGCTGGACAGCTTGTTACCAATCTGGCTTCTGGTACTTTCTCCGAAGACAAGCAGCTATTTCTCCGACCCAAGAAACTGCTCCAAGTGTCACCCAGAAGACCTGCCCTTGGCAGGTTGCATGGCCACCGCATTCTGCCATTGGATCGAGCTTGTGTAATGATCTAAGAACAAGAGCTGTTGAAAGCTGTTAATAATCTGTTGCTGCAAGTCTAGAACCTAACTTCGTAAAATACTTACCTTCACCAATCCTTGGCCATCTAACAAGCAGATTCTTTGTATTCTCCAGATCTGGCTTGACAGAGTTGAAATTTGAGGGTAATCTGAGCAAGTTGAAGGCCTTCTTGAACACTTGTCAGGTGCATATCACTATTAATCCCCACATTTATGCTTCTGATAAGGTAAAGGTGGGATTTATCAACAGTAATGTCATCGGCTTTTCCCTTAGTTTCAGATGCCAGTCCTCTCCTGGATGATTTTGCAGCATTCCTTGCACCTTTGAAAGATGTTTGGCCTGACCATACATTTGCCACTTAGGAAGAAATTCTAGAACTTTGCAAAAGGTCAATGGCCCTTCAAAAACATTTTCTACATTCAGAGGCTTAGCAAAGGAGTTAGACTGGTCTGATTCTACCCTCCCTATTCTATTTCAAAATGGTCTTATGAACGAGCTAAATTATGGACCTGCAAGAGTCCCCAGACCACCTACCCTATGGGATCTTGTCCACCTGATGATTCAGATTGACAATCATTTCCAGGAGAGAAGCTTAGAACATAGGTAACAATCTGTGTCAAAGGTCTTTAAAAAGCCACCATCATTTAAAACTTGTCCAAAATCATCTGAATCGGAGGATGAGCCCATACAACTGGGTTTCGTAGTTGGACTTGGCACTCTCTGCAGGGTCATCCCTAAACTTTTTGCCTTCACCCTCCTGTTTTCTGTATCCGTTTTTGTTAACATTTAGGACTCTGTGCACTTTACGACTACCAGAGTTAAAGTGCTTGTGCTCTCTTCCTTAATGATGGTAAAATTGGTTACACCCAATTAGAACATTTAATTTACTTTTAAGTCCCTAATAAAGTGGTACTACATGTACCTAGGGCCTGTAAATTAAATGCTACTTGTGGGCCTGGAGCACTTATTGTGTCACCCACTTAAGTAACCCTTTTACACGTGTCTCAAGTCTGCTTTTGCAGCCAGTGTGTGCAGTTTTAAACTGCCATTTCAACCTGAGAAAATAGACCTTTTGCCAGGTCTAACCATCTCTTTTAATATATATGTCTCCCCTAGGGTAGATCTTAAACAGCCCAGAGGGCAGGGTGCAGTGTATTAAAAAAGTTGGACATGTACTTTAAAGTTTTACATGTCCTAGTAGTGAACAACTCTAAAATTTGTTTTTTCACTACTGTGAGGCCTACCTTTACCATAGGATAACATGGGTTACCTTATCACATTTAGCAAGAGGTAACTTTCAATTGAGGGCAGGTAAGAAAGTCGAGTTTGGTGTCTAAAGAATTGCAATTTAAAACCTGCTTTAACTGTAAAGTTAGATTTTAAGTCACAGTTCTAAAAAAGCCACTTTAAGAAAGTTGCCACTTTCTATGTCCTAATCATTTGGTGCCTGCAGCCTGTATCCTGTCTCATATGACTAGATATAGCTGGCTGTTAGTCATCGTGAATAACTACTAGACAGCGAGACAAAGGTAGAATTAGTGTTGGCACGATGGGCCATCTCTGACTTGATGGGGGAGGAGATGTCACCCACCAAACTGGCACATCATAGAAACTCTGCCTCAGCACTAGTCAATTGTGCCCTCAGACAAGCTGGGGCCAGGGCAGGGAGGCAGGAAATTCCAAGCACCTCTGGAGGCAGAAACATCTAGAAGATTCTCCTACTTCAAAGATTTATAAATATTAGATTCTTGGACACAACTCTTCAGTGCACTCTCAATACCTGTCGATACTACAGAAGAAGGATTCCCTGCTTGCTGTGAAGGACGACTGGACCTGCACCCTTCTTCCCAGGTTAAAGTGACTCCAAAGGTCAGCTGATTGACCTCCTGTTATGAACTAATGGGACATAACTGGCTTGTGAGGCCTCCCTGCATGTGCCCAGCTGACATGCTGCCTGGGCCTGCAACTGAACCTTCCTTTTATATAACTGTTTTTATTTTATATGAACAACAACCAGGTACCGGTACATGTATGAAACAATTTCACTAAAATAAATCCCCCCTCCAATACATACATCATCGGGACGTCTGCCTAATTTGAACAGCAATTTGGCATCAAAGTAGGCCCGGTGGAGGATCTACAAATGGAGGAGCCACATGTGCATGGGGATTGCGACTTCCCGAGGCGAGGCCAAGGCGTCCCGCCACATGTCGCCCTCCAACACTCCCAAATCCCTCTCCCACCCCCCTTCAATTTCATCATCAGGTCTGTGCGATTGTTGACCAGCTTTCTATATGTAAGTGAGATGGCCTTTCAATCCATGGGGTCCAATAATAGCCGGTCTTCTAGGGAGGACGAGTCGGGGAGGGGGGCCTCCCTTGGCAGGGCTGAGGACACAGCATGGGTAATCTGTAAATATCGAAATGTCTCGGACGGAGCCAATTGGTATTTAGCCTGGAGTGCTGTAAACGAGGCCAACTTCCCTTTAACCCAAAGGTCTCTAACCGTGGAAATACCGATTAAGTCCCATTTGTCAAACCCTGGATAGGAGCGTAAATGGCCCAGAACATCAGGTTCCCATAAAGGGATTGCTTTCGTCAGTCGTTTGTGCACTCCCAACCGTTTAGTGACACTGTGCCAAATCTCGACCGAATGCGCCGTAGGCTCTGTTAAGTTGAGTTTGCGGGGATCGGTGTAAAGCGCTCTATTGTACCGGCCTCGCCCCAGGAGCCAGTATTCAGTGCAGAAATTCGGCTCGTATTGGGGTTCGAACGCCCATCTATTGCTAGCGATCAGCTGGGATGCTTGGTAATATAGTCTGAGATCCGGTAGGCCAATGCCTCTGTCATACCAACCCATAGTGAGTTTATTCATGGCTATACTCTGCCTATGGCCCTCCCAAAGCAAGTCCCACAATACACCGTCTATTTGGGAAAAGTACGAATCTGGGATCGGGATGGGGGTATTTTGTAGTGCATAAAGAAATCGCGGGAGTGCAAGCATTTTAAACAGGGACGTGCGCCCGAGGAGAGTTAGGGGAAGAGAGCGCCAATGTGCGACATCGGATTTAAAGCGCTGAAGAGGGCCAAGAAGGTTTTTGTTGAAAAAGAGATCGGCGTCCGGGGTGACTAAGATGCCCAAGTACCGAAAGCCCCGGGGAGCCACCGGTATCTCATAACCCTTCGGACTCGCCGGGGGGGGGGGGGGACCCCATAGCGCATACATCTGAGACTTGGACCAGTTTATCTGATATCCAGAGTGGGCGCCAATAATATGGAGCACCCGTCGCAGCGATCGCGCAGGGGAAGCCAAGTATAGGAGGATATCATCTGCATAAAGCGAGATATGGTCCTCATGACTCGCCGTCCACTTAAGCCCCCGTATCCCGGGATCACCACGGACCCACACCGCCAGCGGTTATAAAACAAGAGCAAAGAGTAACGGCGACAGGGGGCAGCCCTGCCTCGTGTCCCGGTGAAGCTCAAAGGTGGCGGAACGATGATTATTAACCACAACATGAGCAGTTGGGCGAGTATATAATAGCTGGATCCAGGGTATCAACTTAGGCCCGAACCCCAGGCGATTAAGAACGGCAAAAAAAAAAGTCCCACTCAATGGTGTCATGCCATGGAGGCATCCAAGGATAACAGCATCGCGTCCTCCTCTAGGGTATGGAGCCTGCCGTGGACCCCATGGACCCGACGCAGGTTACGAGCCGCATTTCTCCCCGCCATAAACCCTGATTGATCCAGGTGGACTAGATCAGTAATATAATGGAGGAGTCGATTCGCGAGGAGTTTGGCCAGAATCTTGCCCTCGACCGTCAAAAGGGGTATGGGCGATACGATTTGCACTCTGACAGTTTTGTTTGGCTTATGAATAACCACGATGGCTGCGGTTCGGATCTCTGCAGGGAGGACCCCTGATTTGAAACATTCAGTGTAGAAATTTAACAGGTGGGGAGCCAACAGAGTTAACATGGGTTTAAATAATTAAATAGGAAGCCCGTTGGGGCCCATAGCCTTCCCGGAATGGACATCTCGTATGGTCTTTTGGACCTCTATCATTGAAATGTCTGCCTCCAGGAGCTCCCTGTCCTGTGTGGAAAAAGTGGGGACGTCGATAGTAACTAGCAGGTCAGCTGACAGGGAGGCCTAGGACGTGGGAGTGCTAGTGTAGACATCCGCATAGTAACTAGCAAATGTGTCAGCAATTTGTTGAGGGTCAGTACAGAGAGTGCCTTCAGAATTCTCTATCGCGCAGACCCACCTAGCAGCTTGCTCCCGTCGTTCAAGCCACACCACAAGTTTACCTGTCCGCATGCCCTGCTCATATATCCGGTGTTGGAAGGCCAGAGAGCGGGCCGCTTCGTCGTCAAAGAGAAGCTGCCGATAGTGCTGTCTCTTAATCGCCATGCTATGACATGTGGCTTGGTCAGGATCCCGAGCTACCGACTCCTCCAGAGCCGAGACATCCGCCTCCAGCTCCAGCACTCTTGAAACGCTCCGCCCTATGTCCCACCATGAGTGATAAAGCCCTGCCCTTTATGACTGCCCCGAAGGCCCCCCATAATGTCACTGCAGAGTCAACAGAGCCAGTGTTTTCAGCAAAGTAATTTTCGGTGTCTTTGCAGAGAGCATCTTTGATGTTCGGAATTTTTAATACCCACGGGTGTATAGAAATGGCGTTGGAATGACCCTCGCACTGAGAACTCAAGGTCGCCAGGACGGGAGAGTGATCGGAGATCCCACGGGCCAGGCAACTGGTCTTCGTAAAAAGATGAACGTCCTGAGCCTGAGTAAATACATAGTCAATTCGCGATTGGCTGCCATGCACCCCCGATTGAAACGTAAAATGGGTAAGTGACGGATGGAACTACCACCAGATATCCACAACACCCAGGGCATTCGCAAACTCCAACAAATAAGAACCTCTTGGTGGGTCCCCCCGGGGAGGGAGACGGTCCAGAGAGCCCTCCATCGTAAGGTTGAAATCCCCTACCAACACCCCGAGTGGCAGGTCTAAAAGCAGGGTACCCAGGTCACGCAGCATTGCATACTGTAATCCGGGGGGGCATATACAGAAACGACATTAACAACACGCCCCTCCCAGGAGCCCGAGACCGCAGAGTATCTCCCCTGGGGATCAGTCCAGGTGTTGTGAATGATACAAGGACAGCCCCTCCGAAGCAAGACCCCCACTCCCCTGGATCCCGAGGTGAAGCCGGAATGGACCACCATTTTATACCCTTTCCTGTTCAGGGCTCCACAGGAATTCCCAACCAGGTGAGTCTCCTGCATGAGCACTAAGTCAAGCTCATTATGTTTGATGTATTGCAACACCACACTTCTCTTTATTTTGTCTCCCAGACCATTAACATTCCAAGTGGACATGTTAAGTGTCAGACCCCGTGCCATCACATTGGTTCAATGGGGATCAAATGGTTCCGGATAATCAAGCATGGCCGTGAACGGCCTAGGCCAGTATCACGTATGTCGATAGCAGCAGAAACAAGTGTAAGAATGGAGAGGTGGACAGTAGCATGGACCGGTACCAAACATAACAAAACCAAAAACAATCCCCCCAATCCTCCCCCCCACCCTGCCCCCCTGCAGAACGGGCCTGAAACCACCCACCAACCCAAACGTGCAGAGCGCCTGTCGCCCACCCACAACAACTTTGGGGACGTGTACAGCCCCACTCCCTAAAACAGGAAACAGTGAAACAAGTGCCTGCCCCGTCCCCAACACCCCATGCAAAAAACACAATGCAGCCTTATTGAACTAGTCAAAGGACCGGGGGTCCTAAAGCCCGTGCATCTAAGTCCATGCAAACAGAATCAGTCACGCAGGATCCAAAAGTACATTAGGCAACCCATAAAAATATGACAAAAACACATCCCGCAAAGTGAACAGCTTCCACATCATAACCGTGCAAACCAAGAAAACATACAGTAGCGTTCAGGTAAGTTCAGTCTTACGCGGTCACCCTGTCGAGCCTTGAGAGCTTGCGTCAGAGAGAGGCGGAGATCAAGATTGCTGACGCCACTCAGTAAGTTCCCCAGCACTTGGTGTTGATTTGTGGGATTCAGCCACATTTTGCCGTCTGATTCAATTCTAAGCTTTGCAGGGAATAACATGGCATATTTGATCTCCTGGTCCCTGAGAGCCTGTTTCACCTCCAGGAAAGTCCGGCGTTGTTTTTGGACCCTCAGGGTGAAATCTGGGAAAAACGAAACCATACTATTCTCAACAGTCAGTGGGGGTGCCACCCTTGCTGTTTAAAGGATCAAATCTCGGTCCCGATAGTTAAACACTCTGGCAAGGAGCGGGCGGGGTGGGGCCCCTGGTTTAGGCTTGCCACCAGGCACACAATGGGCTTGCTCAATCGAGAAACACTTGGAGAGACCCCTAGGTTGTAGACGCTCCAGGATGAGCTCCTCAACATAGAGATCAGCAGTGGGCCCCTCCGCCCGCTCTGGAATGCCCAAAATTTGGATATTGTTGCGGCGCATTCTACCTTCATAGTCATCGAGTTGAACTGCAAAGGCCTCTTGAGATGAACGCAGCTCGGCCACCTGTTTCTTTTTTTTTTTTTTTTTTTTTTTTTTATAAAAACCTTTATTTCTCCAAGAGTCTGGACATAGCTATTCAGCCGACAACCCGGAGGTTCGGCAGCTTCGATAGAGAAGGACAAAGAAGCGTCCACATTGCATTAAAGGAGCAGTGAAAAGATTCCATTTTTAAGTAAACACAAACACACAACAAACCCCAGCAAGGCAAGAACACAGAATGCCCATGGTGATAGCCCCCCAGGGGAGGCTGGACCCCAATCATCTAACAGTCACAGTACTGTGATAAGAGGAAGAAGGGGGACAGCAGAGGCCCAAGAAGTCAATTAATCATCACATCTTATATACTGAGCTGGAAAGAATGTCAAGAAGAAAGCTGTTCCTCAGGGGGATCCAAATCAGGGGCAAGACATATTCCCCCCCTGTATTGATTCCACCGCCCCCAGATGGCGTGCCACTTCCGAGGGCGGCCTCTAGCGCAATATACTGTCTTTTCCCTGAGCATACTCCAATCCATATTTTCTTTCCACGCGGTCAATGTGGGGGGCCCCACGGAGCCCCACAATCGCGCGATGTCTCTCTTAGCGACCATGTTACCCAAAGTCACCCATTGGGTCTGTGCTGCATCGTGATCAGTGGGCCCCCAGACATTCAGGAGACAACACCGCGCTTCCGGCTGCATAGCAATGCCCGTCACCTCCCCCATCACTGCATGGACTCTCCTCCAGAATTCCGCAATGACACCACATTCCCAGATGATATGCAGGAAAGTACCCACCATACCACATCCCCTCCTACATAGGCCTTCCTCAGAGAATCCCATATGAACCAGCCTTGGCCCCGTCACATACACTCGATGCAGTATTTTGAGCTGCACCAGCCTCAGACGCGACGGGATCGCAACCTCCTTGGGAGAGGAAACAGCAGACTGCCAATCCTCGTCATCCAACTCGAGTCCATCCCTACTCCACTGGTCCCGCAGCCCCAGAAGCGTATCCGCCCGGACGTTTATCAATTTCTTGTAGATGAGCGAGATCGTGCTCTCAGGCATATGGCCATCAAGGATCCGGTCCTCCAAAGGGGAGGACTCAGGCACCTTCTCCCCCTCCACGAGGACTGACCGGAGGGCATGACGCACCTGAACATAGCGGAAAAACTCGGAAGTCCCCAGCTCATACTCCTTCTGCAACTCTTCAAAGGACTTCACCCTCCCCTTAATCAGCACATCTCAGACCCTGGAGATGCCGATCAGGTCCCATTTATCAAAACCTTTTGTATGCCAAAGCCTACCCAATCTTTCAGATTCAAACAGCGGGGTAGCGAGGGTGAGCCTATCCTTCCAGCCCAGCGAGTCAGTTGCCATCCTCCACACACGCACCGCCACCCCAGTGGGCCCCGTGAGGGACGAGTCCAGGGACCGCGAGTACAACGCCCTATGATAGTTACCACCACGCAGCAACCACCTATCCATGGCATAACCAGGGCTGAGGGCAGGGCCATAGAGACCATGATTAATCGCACTCAGCTGGGTGGCCCAATAGTAGCGTCGGATGTCTGGAAGCGCAATACCCCCATCATACCATGGAAGCGTCAACTTAGCAATTGCTATTCGCGGCCGCCCGTCCCACAACAACGTTCGTTGGAGGCTTTCGATCTCCCGAAAGTATTTGGCCGGTACCCAATCTAGAGTATTCTGCAATGCGTAGAGGAACCGGGGAAGAGACATCATTTTGAACAAGGCAGCGCGCCCAACGAGGGAGAGCGGCAGCCTCCGCCAGCCCTCTACATCCCGCCGCAGGCGCGCCAGGGGGGGGAGCAGGTTCCTCTCATACCGCAAAGCGGAGTCCGTGGAGATAAAGATCTCCAGATACACGAAGCCCTGCTGAGCGATCTGGATCGAACAAGTTCGCGGGATCGGTGGAACCTCGCCACTCAGAACATATAGATACGATTTACTCCAGTTGATGACGAGACCCGAATTCCTACCGAAAGATGTAAGAACGTCACAGACCACTATCAGCGATTTCTTGGGCGAGGCAAGATACAACAGGATGTCATCAGCATATAGTGAAATGCGGTCCTCGTGTTCGGGCGACCATCTAAGTCCCCGTATCTCCGGGTTCCAGCGTATCCACGCCGCCAGTGGCTCAAGGGCGAGGGCGAACAACAATGGCGACAGGGGGCAACCTTGCCGAGTGCCCCTCCCAAGCTGAAACGGAGTCGACGCCCGGCCATTTACCACCACACTCGCAAGGGGTCCCTCATACAGCAACCTCACCCAGCTCACAAACCATGGCCAAAGCCAAACTTGGCCAGCACAGCCCACAAATATGCCCATTCCACCGTATCAAAGGCCATCGTGGCATCGAGAGACGCCACAACAGCTGGTTCACGTAGCGTGCCCGCCCTGGCGATTACACCATGAAGGCGCCGAAGGTTTAACGCAGTGTTACGATGCGGAATAAAACCGGATTGATCCGGGTGGATCAGGTCTCCAAGTACCCTGATCAATCGGGCCGCAAGGACTTTAGCCAGAATCTTCGGCTCAGCGTTAAGAAGTGAGATAGGCCTATATGAGGCACACTTATCTCGGGGTTTACCATCTTTGTGTATAACAACAATTGTCGCCAGTCGCTGATCCAACGGGAGGGTCCCACTCCCCCGCGCCTCCACGAACATGGCGCGCAGGTGAGGGGCAACCCTATCCGGAAACAGCTTATACAGGTCAATTGGCAAGCCATTCGGGCCCGAGGCCTTGCCCGAGTTCAGCGCGCGGATAGCTCCCGCCACCTCATCGACCGTTATGTCTCCATCCAGATCGTCCCTATCTGCGTCGGAAAGACAGGGCAAAGCGATATCACGCAAGAAGTCACGCGAGTCCTCGGGCGGCCTATCCGAGACTGAGGCATAAACCATACGGAAATAGTCCGTGAAGCACTGTACAATCCTCTCAGGTTCCACAATCACCTCTCCCCCCTCTCCCGTCAACTCCGGCACTACTCTATTAACCCGTTCTTTTTTGTCCAGCCAAGCTAGGAGTTTCCCGGCCTTGTCACCAACATCATACAAGCGGCCCTGCTGTTCCCTACTGAGGGTCTTAGCGGCATTCGTCACCAGGTCCTTATACTCGGCTTGCTTCAAGCTCAGCTCATGCAGTGAGGCCTCTGTAACCTCCTCCTCTAGCGCTCCCTCCAAAGCCACAATCTCCTCCTCAACCTGCATAACCTCGCCATCTCTCCGCCGCTTGGCCGCCACTACAAGGGAGAGGGCCTCCCCTCGGAGCACGGTCTTAAATGCTTCCCACAGCGACACTGCCGAGTCCACGGATCCCTGATTGTCCTTGAAAAAATTATCAACTGTCTTCACCAGTGCGCTGCGCATCTTGGGGTCTCGGAAGTACCAAGGGTTAATAGGAGCCACCCTTCCCCCTCCCTCACGGCCAACATCCAGCCTGACCCACACTGGCGAATGGTCCGATATACCACGCGCCATGTGCCTGGCCTCGGACACCAATGAGGCGTGCGCAGCCAGAGTGAGCAGGTAATCAATCCTAGAGAGGCTACCATGCGCTCCGGAGTGGAAGGTGTATTGGCTCTGTGTGGGGTGCCGGAGCCTCCAGCAGTCTACCAGGCCAAGTGTGTCAAGAAAGTCTGGAAGCCACTTCTGAGCCCCCCGTGTGTCTCTGGGCGGGTATCTATCCAGCAGCCCAGAGCCGACAGCATTGAAATCACCCCCCACCACAAGCATACCCCCCGGGAGATCCAGCAAGGCCCTACCCAGATCTGTAAACGTGGAGGCCTGCAGGGCCGGCGGGACATAAACCGAAACTAAAACCAAAGTTCTTCCTTCCCACCGCCCCGCCACCGCCACAAACCTCCCCCTATCGTCAACAATGGTGGAGTCCACCTCAAATGGTAGCGAGGCTCTGACTAGGATGCCCACACCCCTGGACCCAGAGGAAAATCCCGAATGAGCTATGAATTTATACCCCTTCCTATTAAGAGCATAGCACGTGTTACCTATAAGGTGCGTCTCCTGCAGTAGGGCGACATCCGGCAATGACCGTTTCAAGAATTGCAAAACAATCCCGCGCTTAATGCGATCCCCCAAACCATTAACATTCCAGCTAATAACACTTAAACCCCTACCCCCCATCCCCAAACGTAAGGAGGCCCACCCCACACCCGAAGAGCCACCATGGAACAGTCCTGAAAATAATCAATACGCCTTGCAGAAACAAACCCCCCCCAACAACAAACCCAAAATCCCAACTATCCCCCCCACCCTGCACCCCTGCTGCAGCTTACAAAGCCCCCCCAACTTGCAGTGTGCCTGTCGCCCTACCAAACCCAAAATCTACAAAAAGTACCCTAAGGGAGGAAAGAGTCCCCCTCGTCCTCCCACAACCCTCCGTATTTACTGCATTCTGTTCAAGTCATTAGCTAGAGTCAAATCGAATCAGTCCGGTTCCGAAGACATCAACCTTGGTCATCCCGGCCACTGTCCCCGTCTGCGGCAGTGTCCTCTCCCGTCCGTCGTCGGGGCAGAGCGTCCAGCCATTCATCGGCCATGACAGGCGACTCAAAAAAGAATGTTCGGTCTTCGTACACCACACGTAGTCTGGCAGGGAAGAGCATGGCATATTTCAGTTCCCTCTCCCGAAGCTGCCTCTTCACCCCCAGGAAGCCCTGCCTCTGCCTCTGCACCTGCTGGGTGAAGTCAGGATAGAAATTCACCGACGCGTTCTGGAAGGGGACCGGGCCCGTCACCCTCGATGCTTGCAGGATAGCGTCCCGATCTCGAAAATGAAAGAGCCGGGCGACAATCGGCCTCGGTGGGGCTCCCACCTTGGGCCTACCACCCGGCACCCTATGGGCCCTCTCAACTGCGAAAAACTTGCCAAGACCCTTAGGCTGCAGACGGTTAAGCACCAAGTCCTCCACTAGCAGGTCTACGGAAGTCTCGTCCGAGGACTCCGGGACCCCGATAATGCGCACGTTGTTGCGCCTGGCCCGGCTCTCAAAGTCCTCCAGCCGACGGGCGGCGAGATCACTCTCGGTCCTCAACTTACGGACCTCGGTCTGTAGTTCCGAGACATCATCAGCGAGGCCCGTGGTCTTGAGGTCCAGGGTTTTAACTCGTTCGTTCGTTTTGCCCAAATCCGCGCTGATCAGATTAACGTCCACCAAAATGGCATCCACTTTGTGCGCCAGGGCATCAAACTGTCTCCCAATCGAAGTCTGCAGCCCTTCGAGCGCGCCCATGACATCCTGGAGCGAGAGCTCCGGGGCCAAGGGTGAGGCAGTCTTCTGTGCATCCGGCGACTGGCTCGGTCCACCCGGTGACCCCTTCTGCTGGGCGTAGCGGTCCATATTATTGGCCTGAGTATAGGCTCCCCGCCTGGTGGCCTTAGGCTTCAGCCGATCCACCTCTGCTTTGCCCGACATGGTTGGCTCAAGCAGGTCGGTTCAAACAGGACGACCCTCTCTCAGCGAAAGGAGGCAGGAGTGCGCAGTCCTGCGATGGGCCGCCAGAGTAGCGTGCAGAGCGTCCAAATGATAATAAAGCAGCCGAGAGCACTCCCTGGGCAGGACCAACAAAGGGCGAGAAAGTGAAAGTGAAAGGATGGGGACCTCCGTCCGGTAGTTCACACCTCGCCTGGCCGCTGTTGTTCAATTAGAGGTCGGGCATCCTGCCAACTCTAGCCCCTGGCATCCCTCGGAGATAGGCCTCAATCTTCCGCCATGCAGAACTCCGGTTCCCGGTGGGCGATCCGACCGCGGGTGGCATCAATCGCCTCCCAGACAAGTCATCTGCACGATGCCATGCATGCAAACAGGATTAGAGACAGGATAGTCGACGGAGGGCACGAGGGTCTCGGGAGCTCAAAGCTCACGCGGCCATCTTGGTCAAGCGCTAGGCTCCTCCCTCCCGGCCACCTGTTTCTTGAGGAGGGTGGTGTCGATGGTCGGCCATTTTTCGCATGTCTTCCCGTATAAGGCCACCTCTGTCGCGACCGTGTCGATTTTGTGCTCCAAAGAGGTCCGCACAGTGGTTATTGCCACCAGGAGGTCCTTGTTGGTGGGTTCCGAATCGCTGTAATGAGTCACAGCAGTGCTCTGCTTGTCCTCGTGGCTTCTCTGCCACGTAAACTTTTCCAGCTTGGCCTGTGTCACATTGCGCTCACTCCGGCCCGTCGCCATGGCCCCCCACCACAGGAGGAAGGCCGCAAAGGGGCAAGATGCAGAAGCCACTTGCCGCCGCCTGCCGTGGGAAACCCCACGTGGCCTGTCGGTTGCAGCACCCGCCCCACTGACGCTCCCAGGGGCGTATTAATAGCGACACAATTAGAGCACAGGGTAATGGAGGCTCCGGCACTGTGCGCTGCTCACCGGGCAAATGATAAGTCAGTAGTAGAGCCCAGAGAGATCCTCAACAAGCCTTAACAGGGGCAAAGCAATAGCCTCCCTACTGCAAAATGGCAGCCAGCAAAGTAGCACCATCAGTCGCTCAACTGGGCCCCGGCCCCACTGGCACCTCCTGAGAGTTACTGCCAAGTCAAAGTTAAGGATCGTGACTCATCAAACTCCGATGCGGGCAGCGGATCCCCATCCACAGGCCAACACTGTATGCTGCAGGGCATAAGGCAAGGCGGCCCAGAGACGCCCGGAGCACGCGACAATGCTGGTGCGGGCATCTCCAAGGCAAAGGAGCATTGTACTATCCAGGCACCCTCCGTGATGGCGCCACCTGCGTGGAGAGCGGCTGATGGGGGCCGTAGAGACACAGGGCCCCACGACGTGCTGGAGACTAAGAAGCGCTGCAGAACAGTGCAGAACAAAGGTGAGGCGGATGCAGTCGTTAGGCAGGGTCCTCGAGCCAGTGATTGTGTCCCAGCGGGTGGTCCGAGATCCCAGGTAACGCTGTGTGTGCGGGGCAGGTCGGGCAGCCTGCACGCGACCACGCTGAACGAGGCCGCATCCACGGCGTCAAGTCAACTTCTGCTGCCGCGGGGCTGCACTTCCGGTCGGCACTGACTTGCATATTAACTTCAACGCTCGGAGCGTCTCATCTCGGTGGCGCTAGATAAATCCAAAACTTACACCACACCATGGGTAAAGGTACCGGAGGTCGTGTGGGCTCTCGGGGCGAAGATCAGGCTGGGGCAAACAGTAGTAGACGGATTTTCCGGGAGTGCCACGACGGAGCTCAGCTACTGTACGGCCATTCCCGTCGACAGCTGGCCACGCCCCCCCAACTGAACCTTCCTGAGGCCTGCTGGCCTCTGCTGGAGTGAGCTCCTGATCCCCAATAGGTGCCCCTCAGGTCCTATACCCTTCGTGTGCCATCAGTTGAGCTCTTCCTTGAAAGAAAGGAGAAATCCTGAAGTTTTGTGCTACTGGTGACCACAAATGAGGCTGTTCACAGCAAGATGTTGTGCCCATGCTGCCTACCAATGCCAAGCTCCGGTGAAATCAAGTCTTCATTCTACTGCGACTGCCAGCGATGGGCAATAAATGTGAGATCTGTACTTTGCACAACAACAGCGACAGCCCACTGTGACCACTAACGCGAATCTCCAGCAACAACCATCCGTGACACCGGACAGGATCTTCATGCTACAGCAACCGTCCACGACACCCGGCCTGCACTTCGCACAACAACAACTTATGCCACACACTCCTTGCCCCTCGCGGCACCCTCCACAGCGAACTGGACTCTTTGCACTAGACTTTTGAAAATAAATCTTTTAGCGGGAACAACCTGGTGTCTGTAACCAGCCCGTGCACCATAGCAGTCAGCCTGAACTTGTGACTTTCATCCAGTCCCGCATGACTAGATAGCCACCAGTGGTGCTTTTAGGTGCTTTACATATCTTTAATTTTTTTAATTGCATATCTTCAGTTCTAATGATTAGATTTTTGTTGTTTTGGTATTAATATATTACATTTTACTTAATTTCTCAAAATTGATGTGCGATTTTTCTTCTGTTGTGTTTTCACTTCATTGCTGTTTGGATTGCTGCATAAATACTTTACACATTGCTCTAGGTTTAGCCTGACTGCTTTGTGCCATATACCAGAGGGTTAAGCACAGGTTAATTTAGGGTTTGCTGACAACACTTGTGGTTGCTGCTTGAGTAGGTTATCACCCCTCTCAACCAATAACCCAATTTTCTACAGGTCTCTTAATGGAAGATAAAAAAACTCGGGGATAGAAATCGGATTATGTTTGTTTGTTCAGTGGCCAGGAAGAGCAGCTTCTGAATTCTTGTCCAATACGACCTGTGCGTAGTTAGACGAATTTGGGAAACAATAGAGCTCATCCCTATATGCTAGAGCAACCAAGCACCCCTGCTCTCCCCATTGCAATCTTCCAGTTTCATTCTTCTACAAGGATAATTATGAATACAGCCCAAACATCTCTTAGTAGCAGTTCTCATTGACTGTGGAGCATCAAATGTTTATATGGACATTCAGTGGGTCTCACATTACCACAGGGCAAGGGAAGTACTAGTGGCTGTTGAAGCCATGAATGGGACTCTTGTGGATTCTGGCCTGGTAGTGGAGGGTACCAGGCCATTACCTCATAGGATAGTCGCTCACTTTGAGAGCCTTGTTTTTGATTTAATCTTCTCTCCCCGTTGTTTTAGGCATCACTTGGTTAGCCAGACACAACGCATACCTCAACTGGCCTGCGAAAACAATTTCTGAGTCTGAGTTTTGTGTCTCATATTGCTCTACTCATCAGAACCCCCCCAAAAAACCTGCAGAAGTCAATCATTCTATAGCACAGATCACAGAAATTCCTGCTACTTACCAAGAATTTCTTGAGATCTTCCAAGAATCTACTACCTGAGAGCTGCCACTCCCCACTAATTGAATTTTTATCTGTGCCATCGACATCCTACCAGAGGCCATTTTTCCTTATGGGCAAATTCTTATCTTTATCAACTTAGGAAAGTCAAACTCTCAGAGACTATTTGGATGCTAACCTGCGTGGTGTAATTGCATTATCCAGGTCTCCTACTGAGGTTTTTCTATTCTTTGTACCAATGAAAGGAAGCTCTGAACTTTAACCCAGTATAGACTGAAGGGATCTGGACAGGGTAACGGTTAAGGATTATTATCCCTTACTATTTATTTTGGATATTCTTGAAGTTGTCCAAGTGGGCGAAGGTCTTTACAAAACTTGACCTAAGAGGAGCTTGCCATCTAATTCACATTAGATCTTGAGATGATTGGAAGATTGCCTTCCGGACACTTCAGGCCATTTTGAAAACCAATTAATGCCTATGTTATGCCCCAGCTGTGTTCCAATGATTCACACATCAATCTTTCATTCCATTGTAGTTTGCTTGGATGAAATTGTAATTTTTTATCCAAAGAGGCCTCTCAGCACACCATTCATATCATGCAGGGTTTACCTCATCTTAGGGAGAATAAGTTACTGGCCAAACCTGAAAAGTGCTTGTTCGGAAAGGTTCAATGAATATTTTGGATACTCTGTTCTTTACAAGGGATTACAATGGATTTTAAGAAGAAGCAAGCCATCCTCAACTAACCAATTTCTTCTTCGGTGAAAGAAACACAGAGCTGTCTTGGTCTGGCAAATTACTATTGCGAATTCATGAAACATTTCTAAGCTTGTTTCACCAATTATAGATCTGATAAAAAATTAACAAGTCCTTTTACAGGAGTAAAGATGTAACGTCTGCATTTGAGAAGCAAAAGTCGGATTTCATCAAAGCTCCCATCCTGCAACAGCTTGATGCCTCCAAACCTTGTACTATGGAAACAGACATCCCTAATCTAGCTGGGGGAGCCTTGTTGGTTCCACAAGTTCCCTAAAGAGAAGAACGTCCTATGGCCTTCTTGTCTAAGAAATTCTCTCCGGCTGGAAAAAAATATTCAGTATTAGAAAAAGAACTCTTGACCATTAAGATAGCCTACTTAGAATGGAGACATTTCCTATTTGGAGCTCAGCATAGAACAGTTGTTTGTATAGACCATAGAAATCTTAAAATATTCTAACAAGCTAGTGCAGAAAAAGCCAACAAGCCTGTTGGCCATTCTTCTTTTTTCAACAATTTGATTTCCTACTTACCTATATTCCAGGATCTGAAAACTTATTGCAGATTCTTTGTCTCGGCGTTGCCTCAGTCCTTTATTAATAACATGACCTCAACATTTCTTGACTCAGTCTGCTTATAACCAAAAAGTTTTAAAGTAAACAAATTGAAACAACAAAGATAACAAAGGATTGATTTTTGTTCAAGGTAAACTCTTAATTCCTATGAAATAATCTCAACACTATATTCTGCTATTATGTCACGAGGCCTTGATTTCTGGACACAGAGGTGAATGTGTAATTGAAAATCTGTTTAGAGAAAGATTTTGGTGGCCTTCTTTACACCACAATGTGTTAAAAGTAATAAACAAAAACCTGTAAAGTCTGCAATCAAAGCAAATCTGAAAAACAAAGAAAATCCGGATTACTATTACCCCCTGAGGTTCCTACTAAACCTTGGGAAATTATCTCTACTGACTTCATTGTTGATTTACCTCCGTCTGACATTTGCACCACGGTCATGGTTACTATAGACTTATTGACCAAGATTGTCAATTTTTCTGCTCTTTCTAAACTACCAACTGCATCAGAAATTACTAAAATCATTTATTCGGAAATAGATCTCGACTCCCTGCACAGACTCCAAAGATAATTTCTGATTTCGCAGAAAGTCTCTGTTTTGGAAATTCTTGTGCCGTAAACTAGACATTTGAAGGGCATTGACCTCTGGTTATTATTATCCCTGGTGTAATGGTCAAACAGAAAGACTTCATAAAATTCTTGAAGAGTTTCTTAGATGCAGGGCAATTGGAAATGCTGCATACCCTCAGCTGTGTTTGCATATAATAATTCTTTTCATACCTCCACAGAGTATTCTCCTTTTTTGCACCTTGACAGGGTTTCACACTCGAGCCTTCCCTGAACCCTTTGACACTGAAGAATCTGTATATGCACTAGAAGATTCATTATGTAAGATAAAAGAGTTTAAAAAATACTACTTCATAACTTGAAAATTGCTAAGGAAAACCAGAGGTCTCAAGCTAACAGAAGTAGGCAAAAGCGCTTAATTATAAGGTGACTGAAAAAGTTTGATTATCATCTACCACATGCTATCTGCTGCTCCTAATTCTCTCCAAGACAATATGGACCATTTGAAATCTCTAAAGTTACTGTAGCACTGAAGACTTCCCCCTTCATGGAAGATTTATCCATTCTTTTATGTATCTCATCTTAAACATTATCTTCCTCAAAAGAGGCATTGTATTAAAAGTTAGCCTAACCCTATACTAGTTGTGGGACACCCTGAATACGAAGTCCAAGAAATCTGTGACTCGATATTTTTGAAGGAATCTCAATATCCTATTGATTCGAAAGCTTACAACCCTTGTGACCACTCCGATAACCAGCAATTCAAGTCCATCCTCCTCATTGAATCAAACAATTCTATTCAAGAAATCTTCTTAAATCAGGAGCTCTTATAGGGAGGTAGAGTGTAAGGGGTTTCTACTTACCTTTTCTTGACACGTGCTCTTCTGCCTCCATGAGTCCTGCCACAGTGGCACTGATTTCCTCCGTGGAGTAGTTCATGTTTGGCGGAGCTCATGTCGCGTCCTCAGCCGGCACCATTTTGGGAAGATTTTGTTTCCTGCATGCCGCTTCTGAAATACACGTTTGCAGAAAATCATAATTTATTTGACAACACCTCAACTAGCACATCCTCATCGGTGATATAATTATACGTATATAATTATATATAAATATATTTACTAGCTTATTGTCTGAAATTATTAACTAACTTCATGTTCCTTTCCACTTCAAGCTCATTTTTCCCTAAGCTGTTCTGAACTATTAAAGGTACTAAAAGGTTTTTCTAATCTCCAGTTGTCTTGTTTGCTGTGTTATTTTCTGTAGCGCCTCTGGCAGCTTGCCACCATTCTGGCATCTGGTACTACCTCCCTAAGATAAGCAGCCATTTCTCCAAACCAAGAAGCTGATCCGAGTGTCACCCATAAGTCCAGCCGTTGACAGTTCTGGTACATTATATATATCGGAGCCGATAGATATGATCATATAAGCATGGCACACAAAAACCAAATTAAAATTTCTCCAGACGGAAGTCTGCAGTGCATGCACATTGTTAATTAAAATCCTAGCACACAATTATTTTGCCTAAAAATGATGACTGGCTGAAGGTGTTACATGGAATTTCCATACTTGGCAAGTAGTATTTTGCACACAGAAACAGGTATTTTGGGTGTGTGCTTTTTTTTTTTCTTTTTTTTTTTTTTAAATAGACCATCCAATACTGGGCCCAAATCATAGAAGTAAAGTTCTCATGCTAATGTTGTGTTTTGAGAAAATCTCAAGATTTTGAGAATAAAACCGTTCACCACCCATTACCTGTCTTTGGAGTTTAAAATGTTTAAGAGGGAGAAAGCAAAAGTAACATTTTTTTACATAAAGAATAGGGAGTCTTCAACCTTAATTTAGAGTGTTGGCATGAATGATGAGCCATATCAATGTTAACACCAGATAAACCAATGAAAAAGCACACATTCAGATTATGACAATAAGAAGTGAAGGGCTATACTGAAGACTAACTTTGCAAACAAAAAAACACACACCGATTTACAGATTCAACTTCCGGGACCTTACTGAAATATTCCTCTACTAAAAAATAACTGTCACATTATCAAACAATCCTGGAGTATTGTGTGCATTATGGAAATTCATACATATGCCTCAGCAGAGTAGCTGTGGACTTTTCAAACAGGGTTTCAGCATAGTACTGTGGGTAGACAGTGAAACTGAAAGCACCCAATCTTCATTAGATCCCGGCTCAGGGATACATTTTATACAACATTTCTTCTTTTGTATACGTTCTTGGCAAGCACAACACGGGTTATGAGAAAGCGAGGTTTCTAAGCTCCTGCTGGCCTTCTGAATCTAGAAATTAATTACAGACCTGAGGGCATTAGATTTATGGTTCTTGGAGAACAAGTATCTGGATACCACCATGTTTGTAACAGCCCTGCTTCAGACAACCCACACTGGTTCTTAAACTTTGCCAGTCCCCAATCAGAGAGGTGTAAAGGCCCCTCCTTCCCCCAACTCACTTTCGGCCAACTCCAGACAGTCCTATAGGCAGCACTCTCACCATCAGAGACCCTTACCTCTCAGAAGCAGCAAGCTGATCCTACAATATCCCATTGCACTTCGGTTCCGAGACTTGTGGCATGTACTGAGAAGAACCTCAGAGATCCGCAGTGCACATTCTTACAGCTTAGTTGATCAGTGCATATCCACAGTCAGCCCTTAGCCCCCTTCAGTTATCCCAATATTGTTATTAGATAACACCAGAGACCCCCAAGCCTGCCTTCAGGAACCCTCAGCAAGTTATTATACACAACTCTGTTCATCTGCCTTTAGAAATTTCCAGGAGACTATTGAGAGCTTCTGCCTACCCTTAGATACTCTCATCTGCACTTAACCCCCTGCATAAGTACGCTCATAACATCATCAGTGACAATCATATTGTCCCAAGTTAGCCACAGTTGTTACTTAAACACCAGTGGCCTCCCCTCAGAGGCTCTTGGTGTGGCCCCAGAAATCTCCAGCGTACCATTATAGAACACCAGCATGTCATCAGAGATGCTTGCACTGCTCCAGTCCTTTCTTCTGTTCCTTACACTTCACTAGCTTTCCCTTGATCCCTTGAAGATCCTTCATTTGATTGATAGACACCTAAAGCACCTAGGCATCACAATGCCTCAAAACCCCTCCACTTTAGACACCTTCATCAGGCTAGGAGTGGTCCTCAGCTTACCTTCATGTAGCAACATCTGTCCATAGACATCTTCCATCTGCTCTCAAATGTGTTTCAGAGAGCCACAATTCTCACTCGGTCACCAGCACATAGCCTTCCAAAAGTGTCATCTCATCCACAGTGGCCCACATATTTTTATCAGACACACTGAACTGGCTCTCGGAGTCACTTGGCATGCCATCAGACACTTCCAGAAGGGTATCAGAGACCAACAACCAGGTTGTACATATCTTGATTTGTCTTGACACACTCCAGACCATTCTCAGACACCTCTGTCCCAACCTCAATCAGTGATCCTGAGCATATGATCAGAAACATTTTGGCTCAGCCAGAAGCCTTCAAGCAACCTTACTTATTTGGTCATTAGCTTACTCTGACAGTCCAGGTCACTTTCAGCCACCCCCTACTGATCATTAGGTCCTAAAAAGAGGTCCTTAAAAAAAACATTGATCTGCCTTCAGACATTCTCAGTAGAAGTCCAGAGACTCCCAGCTATCCACTAGAGAGACTCCCATTCCTTTAAGACCCCAAACTACTCTCAGAACCTTTGAACTGCCCTTGGAGTCCTCAGGTGGCATTTAGCCTGTGCTATTGACACCTACATTTCGGACAGGTGCAGCTGTCCATCTACCTGCGTTCAGATACCACCATCTGGTATTTCAAAAAACAAACTCTGCTTTCAGACAACCCTGGTGTGCACTCAGACATTTGTAGCATGCCTTCACTATCCGCAAGTTTCCTCCGAGAGGCTCTTAGAATATCAGCTGTCCTCAAATATTCTCCAATGGCCAACCCCGAATGTTGTTGTGCTTTCAGATTCCTGCCGTATACCCGCAAGAAAACCTAAGCCTCCCAGCAAGCCCTAATACCCCCTCAGTTAGTCATGTGACTTCAGACACATTCGGCAAGCCATAAAAAGTCTTTTGTTTCACCCCAGAGACTCAGACAGACCTCAGGGCTCCAAGTGCCATTGGGAGAGATTCAGTATTCTAAAGAGATACCCATTTTGTCCTTAGACAGAAGTTGAACTTGCCCTCATACACCTTCAGAGATCCAGTGTTCCACTGGCCAAAAATGTCCTGGCCCTTGTCAACTAGGAGGCAAGTTATCCCCTGCCCCTACTCTGGCTACGCTCCTGCTCCTGAGTGTTTACAAGTAGTAAGTCTTTGAAGGGTCTATATGCTCATCCAACTGTTGGCGGTGCTCGCTACAAAATAAGGGAACTCGCACTTTGCGGATGCTAACTTTGTAACTGTGCAGGGCTTATTACAGAAAGGACAGCACAAGCAACTTCAACTTCTTCAGTAGCATCAACTGCACCCAAAAGTGTAAACAATTGGCATATACATACCCCGATTGTGCTCCCGAGACCCTTTATCTCACCAGTTGTACTAGAAATCAAAACAGAGATGCTAATCAGAAAAGAGTAAGAACAGGTTTCATCCCAAGGATATGGTTATTATTTCCTGAGTGAGTAGTATGCATAATCCAGGTTACAAGGGCATTTCTTTTATACTATACCCTCGTGAGCACACAGCGACAAGGAGAACAACCAACCTATGATGTCTTCACAATAGAACAGTATGCTGTGAAAAGTTGGCCTGGTATATTCTGTCCACTAATTAAAGTGGGCACCTTGCACCAGTCCAAACAACCGTTATGATGTATGAGGTCAAAAAGATAACCTTTAGAAAGCTATCCTAGTGGTAGCTGTGGAGAGCAGCCTTCAGGCTTAATCTTGAAGGAATGTAAAGTAGCTTGTTTTACCAGAATATCACCTCCTATATTGACTAAATGAAAGGAGAACCACACAGTAGTTATATAAAAATATGTATTTATTAATATTACACTCTCTAGTATCCTCTACACGAGGATAGAAAAAAAATGAACACAATACAAGATCAATAGAACAGTTGTAAGTAGCACAATACACAGTGGGCTCCAGGGGGAGTCCAAACCATATACTAAAATAGTGGTATAACAATCACAACTTGAGTCAAGACAGTCTAGAGCACGTAGAATAGCTGGGACCCCAAGGAACCACCCAAGGTGCGTAGATAGGGACCCCACGGAGGACGGGTGGAGTGTGCCAACACGAAAGCAGGCTCCGTACAATTCTATGGGGAAGTCGCTGTTACAGTTTTAAAGTTTAAGGACCCTTCTAGGAGGACTTCGAGCAAACCCTTTGGAACTTAAGAGGTTGGAAACCCACCCCACCCGTGAATACTGTAGTACCCGAGTTACCCATCCCAGAGGAGCCGGGTGCATAGATTTGGAGTGGTGTCGGAAACCACGGTCATTCTCAATGGAGGACTGTGAAGAAGTACTGCTGCCGTAAAGGTGAAAAGGGTCCGGAGGAATCCAAGTCTGGTTTCTTGAAGGAAGGAGCCTGAAAGCAGAGGGGACAGAGTCTGGGTCACTTCAGAGTGACAAGGGGCTCGGTAGACGAATGCCAACCGATGTCAGGTGCTTCATGTGAAAAGCAGGGATGCTTGACTCTGCAGCCACGAGGACAAGGAGAGGTCGAGGATGACCAGGAGCCGGAAGTGAGCTGTCCCACGAAGGATATCGAGTGCTGAGGGGTCGATGTCTGGCTGGATCACCAACAAGCCTTGGCAAAAGCAACCCACGCAGGAAGGTCAAGCAGGTAGAGGTGTAGACCAGCAAGGTCCAGGAGACTCACCAAGCAATGGAGAGTCAGGGCATGTCTGCAGCAACCAGGAAAGCCCAACAGAAATCAAGATGACCCTCAGAGGGACCCACAGGCCAAAGAACCAGGAGTCACGAGGGGATGTTGCGCAAGATTGCAAAGTACCAGCCCACGGAGCACTCGGTGAGAGGAGGCCAGAGTTCTTTGGTGCAAATACTGCTCATGGTCAGGACTATATGGAGTCAAATGCACAAGCTCAGGAATTGCCAACAAGCATATGCAACTGCAAATGGACACAGTGCACAGGGGTTTGGGTTATGCAGTCACCGCGAGGGATACTGGCCTCAAACTTGCTTAGAGGGCAAATCAACCTCAGGAACCTTCGGAAACTCACCTCTTGTGTTGCTAAAATCTTCGGAGTCCGCAGGAGCTCAAGAGCAGCAGACCAGTCAGTTGCGTTAAGGTGCCTGCAGTTGCAGGGGAGTGACTCCTTCACTCCATGGGAGATTCTTCAGTTGCCCTTAGTGCACCACAGGTCCTGAACGGAGCCTGTATGGAGCAGGGGCACATAAAAAGCTTTGGACGGAGAGGGAGACTAAGTCAGGCCCAGTCGAATTCCAGAGAAGTCCAGAGTGTCTAGACGGTCGAAGGTCAGCGGTTTCTTCTTGTAGAATCTTGTCCACGTAAAATCTAAAGTCTTAAAGCCAGGTAAGCCCTTTTGTACCCCGGGAGAGGGTTGAACAGATTCAGGGGACCCTCCTAGGGGAGGGTCAGGACAGAGGGGTGGTTACACCCATGTACTTTGTCCAGTTTCGCACCAGAACAGGAGCCAATGGCTACCAGAACTGGTTTGAGCTGGACTATGCACAAGGACACCAAATGTGCCCCCAGTGCAGACTTCCAGGCATTCTCAGAGGGCACCCACCCAGCCTCCATACACTAAATCCTGTCTGGGAGGTGGTCACACCTCCCTGTGACAGGATGCCTATTGTGCAGCCTTCCTCTGCTCAAACTTGGCTCAGCAGCAGGAGGGCAGAAATGTGTCTCTGGTCGGCAGCATCCATTTTGTGCTGTCCGTGTCAAGAAGGCTGGCACCGAATAAACCAGTGACCCCACGAATCTCGCTTCTGAAGGATGGGATCATACCTCCCACACTGGTTAGCGGTGTGGAGGTAGGATTCCAAGGTGTTTGATACCAAACACAATATTGTTCTATGCAGCCGTTTTTGAGATAGCATTTACCGCGAGGCTATAATGCACCTCTACCTATATGTCCGGCTGAGTCACAGACAACCCGGGAGAATGGTCTTCGAAGGCTGCAGAGTGGCTCTGCTCATGCAGGGATACCCTCTCACTAAAACCCAGCATCCTGCCTTCAGGATTGATAAGGCCTGCTATAGGGGTGACTTATAAGTTTTAAGTGTAGTGACCTATAGATATAGTGAACCAATATCTAACGTAAGTGGTGCAAGCCCCATCTTACACAGGTTGCAGTAGCAGACCTTTAGTTCCATTTTGCATGGCCTCTCATGGTTGGCATAATACATGCTTCAGCCCATGGGAAGCCTCTGGGGTACCTATGCCCTGGGTACATGGGTACCATATACTAGGGACTTATAAGGGTACCCC
Source organism: Triturus cristatus (assembly GCF_964204655.1). NCBI lineage: Eukaryota > Metazoa > Chordata > Amphibia > Caudata > Salamandridae > Triturus > Triturus cristatus. The sequence goes on along the minus strand of NC_140593.1, from coordinate 310,982,473 downwards.
AGTATCAAATCTGTAGTGTAACAAATTACATGTGTAACAATTTAAAGAGGAAAGCAGATAGACTGGGGTCCCGATTAGCAGGATCCCAGTCAAACTAGTCAAAAACAGTGAATCAAGTTAAAAGTGGGGGGTAACCATAAGAAGCAGACCCTACTTTCCTACAGATGGCACCTTGCACCGTGGGAGACAACTGGCCATGATAAAGCTACTTTCAAGATCAAGAAGTTGGTTGCTTTGAGATCAAGGTAAGATAAAGACTCTTCTGTTGAAATAGAGGCCAGGACCAATGTTAATCTTATCTCCTGGAATGTAGCAGGTCTAAAGAGCAAACAGACCTGCGAAGAGTGGGGCAAGTTTATAGACACCTTTGACATTTGCTTGTTACAAGAGACATGGGCCATGGAAAATTACCAACGAGAAGGGTATGCCACCTTTGATATCCTTGCCTTATCTAGTGGCAGGGGAAGACCCTCTGGAGGCCTTAGCACCTGGGTTGCAATTCATCTGGGAGCTTCAGCAAGGCAACTCCAAACGGGATCTGACGACATTCTATGTGTCCTACTTGACTTGCCTGGGAATAAATTCATAGCCCTTTTAAATGTCTATTCAAGACCCTCCCCAGGAGGTTGTGAATCCAAGGTCATTGCAGCTCTGAATGATTTTATTTTGACTTTGGATTCAGAATACTCACTGATAGTTGGTGGTGACTTCAATTGCCAATATGAGCCATTAAGCCTCTCTGCACAGAATGATCCCGTGGCGGAAGATGCTCACTCGAATATTCCTGAGCCTATGATTCCCAAGGTTAGGGCTTGGACCCCTCTAGTGCTGCAAATACTCTCTCTGGCTCTTTCTTTATCGTTGAGGGCTTGCAACGGACGATTTAAATCTGACCAGCCTGGACAAACCACTTTCAATAGAGGTGGGCATTTGTCGATCTTGGATTACATTCTGATTGACATAAAATCCTGGGATAAGGTCATAGATTTTAGGGTGGTCGCTCGAGATGATAGCGACCACAATGCCCTTACTCTGAAATTAAAACCAGATTACTGGGGATTTACAACATATGTTAATGGACCGTCATCTCCTCCACAACCCTTAACCCTACATAATAATAAACGTAGGGTAAGATGGTCCAACATCCTTGCGTGTCCCGACAGATTGGCTGAAACATATAGATTGGCACTTCCCTGTCTCATTGAAATGGCCGGAGTCGAGCTAAATTGCTCCTCTACTGAGAGCTTACTCAGCCCTGTCACTATTCACACCCAGCTATCCACAAAACTTGTGGAGGTTTTCTCCAGGTCAGAGGCTCCTAAGGCCCATGTGACCAACAAACACGCCTGGTACACTCCTGAGTGCAGGAAATTAAAAACTGAATTGATTGGGGCAATAAAAATGAAGGACAAAGCTAGGACCAAATTACTCCGAGCCCAGTATAAACGACAGACCAATACGGCAAGGAAGTCTTGGGATGATGATAAGTGGGAGGAATTGAGAACATCATTGCAGAACAAGGATTTTAGAACATTTTGGGCCATTGTTAATAATGGTAGGCTGAATCCTGATACCATTACTGGCTCTAATATTGCTTCTGTAGTATGGGAAGGGAATTTCAGGGCCCTATATTCTATACCAAATTGTAACTCATTTCCCCCGATTGATCTTCCCTCCAGTCCAGTTTGTCATGCTGACCCCATTCCACGAATTGTAATCAAAGAGGTCCAAAACGCCATTCTTATGCTCACATCTAACAAAGCGCCGGGTCTGGACAAAATCCCGGGTGATCTTTTTAAGTCTGAACCTTTGATATGGGCCCCATATTTATGCGTCCTATTCAATGCTATTCTATTCGGTGCAGATCCACCAGCAACTTGGCGAGGTGCCGAGATAGTGCCTATTCATAAAAAAGGTTGTCCTCTACAGCCTTCGAACTATCGCCCGATAAGTCTAATTGATACGACTCAAAAACTATTCGGGCATATAATTCTGAATAGACTACAGGCCTGGGAAGAAGAATGCAACATCTTAAGCCCTTTGCAGGCAGGCTTCAGGAAGGCCATTTCAACCCTCGACCAGATCTTTCGTCTCCAGGTTTTATTCTGGAAATTTGCGAGTGTAGAGGGTGGCAGCCTCTACCTCGTTTTTGTTGATCTACGATCAGCATTTGATCTGGTCCCGAGGGAAAAACTGTGGGCCGTCCTGCAAACGCTTAATGTTCCCCCCTATCTTCTGGATGTCCTGAAAAGCTTACATAAGGCCAACTTTGCTCGGGTCAGATGCGGAAAATATGGCGAACTTTCTGAACCCTTCCCTGTCTCTCGAGGAGTTCGACAGGGATGTGTGTTAGCGCCTACGCTGTTCTGCCTCTACATCAATGGGCTTGTAAACCATCTTTTAGCCCTCAAAGACACTGATGTTCCTAGGCTGTCCACGGGCAAGGTACCGGCCCTAATGTTCGCCGACACCTTGCTGTTGTCACGCACCCCTATGGGCATTCAGCGCATATTAGATGGCTTTGTAGACTTTTGCAGTGATAGGGGTCTTGAGATCAATCTGGCCAAAACTAAATTTATGATTCTTAACCCTCCTAAACGTACCCGCCCCAACCCAGTCTTGAATGGCACTCCCCTAGAACGGGTGAAAACTTTTACCTATCTGGGGATTACTCTCCAGGAAGACTTGGGCTGGGGTGGTCAAGCTCTTTATTCCACTCTTAAGCTGACACAAACTTTAGGAGGCATGGCCCGATTGTTCAATGGATCGGTTTTCAAACCAATTCTACCAGTCGTAGAAATCCTTAAAACCCAGGCAAGACCTGCTTCAACTTATGGAGCAGAACTATGGGGTCACTCGAATACAGATAGCCTAGCGAGGGTTGAAAATTCTTTTATAAGAAAATTATTAAGTCTACCCTCTAGTTCTCCTTTGGTCCCCATTAGATTCGACCTAGGTCTGCTTCCTATTGAAGAGGTGGTGGCAGCTCGGCCGGTCCACTATTGGAAGAGACTATGGTCTAATCCGGATCTTGGGACCTATAGAGATGAATTTATAGAGATTTGGCCCATAATCAAATATATGAATATTCCTTGGTTGACTCATGTCAGGGACACCTGTTCCAAGATTGGACGACAGGACCTCTGGGATACCCCAGGAAGTTCCTGTTTAGCTGTTTCCAAAACCAATCTGGCTGATGATCTTAGACATTTCCACTTAACACGTCTACACGCGAACTCTAAAATAGGTAGGCTGACTGAGCAGTTTCTCTTGGTCAAACCAAATTATGGGAGGGAACCATTCTTGGATTTGATTTTTCCTAATGTGGCCAGGAAATTATATGTACAATTTAGAATGGGTACTTTACCACTCAGGTCTTTTACCTCTAGTTGGGGCACCACTAAGACTACTTCATGTCCTGCATGTGGCTACAAGTTGGAAGATGAAAATCATGTGTTACCGCCCTGCGAGTTTCAAAATATGACACCCATCCACCCATTGTCTTCGCAGTTTCACGTTTTTTAAATGCTGTATGGTTGCAGCGTAGGATATTTTCCACCAATTGTTAATCATTTGATAATTTTAAACCCAATTCGATTGTTTTACACTGTTTTGGTGGTTTAAATGTGTTCTGCTTTTTGACATGATTATTGATGAAATGTATTGTTGCTTTTATGGCCCTGGTGGCCGAAATAAAGTTTTTAAATGGAATATCAAAATCAAACCATCCTACTTTCATGAAGGACAATCTTGGATTTGTGGTACTGTGGAGCAAGAGGTCAAGAATCGACTCATATTTAACTGGCAGTTCATACATTATTCAGTGGAGTTTTATAATAAACATCAAGAATATTACTGATTAATAATGGTAAAGCCGTGAAATAAAGTCTGAGATTAATACAGTACAGGAAATACTACTGTAAACGAAGAGGATTAGACAGGCTCCAATACAGTTCATGAAAATTACTAGTAATTTAAAGAAAGCAGTTTATAGAGCGGATGTGGTGTCTACTCCAAGTGCAAAATGGGATAGGAGACACGCATTTGCAGCTTAGAAGGCAAGAAGAAATGCAGCAAGATTAAGAGGCATTTACAGTTAAAATCGTGGCATTCGTTTCAGAGACTCCTGAGCAGTGTACCCTCATGGCTTTCCTGTGTATGCACAGTATGAGCTTCTACTTTGACATCTTCAGAGGATTTCCTCCCTGCTGATAACTTGTAGACTTAAGCGCCCGTAGTACAATCTTAGGATAGGCTGCTCTGGGGCTTACCTTCAAGTCAGTGTGACTGCACTCAATCCTTTTTAGGAGATACAACTCTGCCTTATCTGAGTCCATGGGACATCATCCTAGACCAAGATTGCCATTCCAGAGTCATTTCAGAAGGACCAAGTCTTTCAGATCATAGAGTATTTCATAAAAGACTTTGTTACATTCACCGGTGTCTTGGAAAGAGCATCTATCATTCTATGTGACACAAGCTCAGACCTCGGTTATTTCTTAGCCTGTTACAACCTCACGCACTATCACAACTTCCTATTCTATTCGGGCCAGGCTAAAGAATCCTACTGTCATGATAGTGGCTTCAGGAAAACTTTACAAGCAGAATCAAGAGAGTGCAGAGCTTGTATTCCTACTTAGTAAACAGAAGACTCAGTTGTAGCCTCAGCATTGTGTAATAAGTACCGCCTTCCCTCATCCTCTAACACCACTCCCAACATAAAAATTTTCACAGGGAAGCAGGGAGATGAAAGCTTATGGCGCTTCTAGCATCTCTGCAGGGACAGCGAGTGATAGTTAAATCACCGTAGGAATTCAATGAATGTCGAGAAACGAAACTCATCCGAAGTTTGGGTAAGAAAGAATGCATATATGTACTTTGGATATAACGTTGCACGAGTGTAATAATTTTTTATAATCACGCATGGTTCCAGTTACTATGTTGATTCACAGATACGGCATGAATGTTGTGAGAGAGCGGGTTCTAGGAGAGTTTTTTTACATTGATAGCATTCACTGACTGGCATGAAGAAACAGTTAGGATGCGAGCAAATTCGCCACCGCACAATACATCTGTCACGTTGTTTCATTGTGTACAGATATAGTTATGAGTGGCACATGTTTGGATAAAGCTGTGCACCATTATGTCAAAGAATCACTTGGCACATGTAGGTGTCGTTCTTTGTCCTCAGCACGACTATGGGACACATCACTTTGAGAACACCACGAAGAAAAACCTACAAGTATAAGTTGTTTGTTTTGTTCTCAATGTTCTCTCTTTCAGATGGAATACCACGCATGACGGATTAATTAATCAGTCACCCATACAAGGAGCAGCTACTCTGCCCTTGTTCTAAAAACAGGATAGGGAATTCCCTCTTCTGCTATCCAGGGTGGCCTCTTTTGCCCTGAAGAAAGTCCTGGACCTTTACAGCCGCACACGGACTGAAACATGTTGGCACTAGGGTCCTAGGACCATAATACTCCTATTAAGACCCCAATTTTAGTAATTTTATTAACCCAGACAGACCTAATAATAAAGGGAAACTGGGGATCTGCCTGAGGTTTTTTATTATTTAGCCCCCCTGGTCTATAATATCTTCAAAGAGCTCCCAACATTGTGGTTGAGCCCACCCCGACTTTTAAGCGTCGGGGTGACCCGATGATGAAGCATGACACCACTAGGGTGTGTGAGGGTACCTAAACCAAAAGGAAGTGCTTCCTTGCTCACCTGTTGGTGAAGTTAAAATTCTCCCTCACCAGACTCTTCACATCATTCCATCTACGTGCATTGATACCGACCATCGGATGGTCAGTTGGAGTAAAATTATTTGTGCAATTGATTATATAGGGAGGTGTTACTCTGACCCAGAATCCTCTCCACCCTCTAGGCAATTCATTTTTTTCGAAAGCCTATTGTATATATACGATTAGCACAGCGCACAGCTGTAGGGTTCATTTACAGAAATTTTCTGTCAAAAAAACTCACTACTTCATTGTAGTTTGACTCCCCTTTCCCGTCGTCCCTGCACAACACTCTCTCACCGTTTTTAAACAATCACCTTACACTCCACATCCACAAGAGAATGGCAGAAATATTCGGTATTGGCTACTCTGATGAGGAGGCGTCCGCCTTACTAGCAGGTCCATCTCTCTTGTCCGATACAAGCATCAACCAGACGCTTACCAAAGCACAAAACTGGGATGAACTTAAGGAACTCAAACGATGTCAAATGAAAATACTAATACACGGGGCGATTATGACGGAATACCTCTGTGGCAATGTAGCACCCACAGGATTATTAGTGACAAATGCACCGAGGATTTTTCTTGATGATCCACAATTCAAAAAAGAATGGTCTTTAATCGCATGGAGGTGCTCACGCGATTGGCTCATTTTGATAATTAATACAGCCAAACGCCTTTCAGATGCATTTTTGGTAAAAATCAAAATCAGCGAGGATTCACTGCTGACAGAGATAAAATTAACTTTATACAAAAAGAAACTCGAAGAGGTTAATAAAGAAGTGAATGAGCACAAAGATTATCTGATGCAGAATAAAATTAACAAACTACAAAAAGATCTGAAAAAATTCAGCCATGAGAAGGTTTACCCTTATATCAGAGATGATTACAAAAGTCAGGTACCTTGTGACTCAGGATCAACACACAGTGAACAGACAGTATCATCTGACTCTGAATACGATGACTGGTCAAGCGACGGATCAAACAAGAGCTGGCGAGGGTGGGCAAGAAGACCACGAAGAGGTAATTACAACCAAAGGTATGGACATCAACAGATGTATCCTTGGCCCGGCCCTTTCGGTCCAGTTCAGTACCATGGTCCTCCTCAATTTCCAACAGGTCCATACTATCAGCCTGACTTTAACCAACATTTTTTAGGTCAGGGCGGAAGAGGAGGCAGACGAGGAAGGAGGGGGAACAAAAGAATCCAGTGGGAAGAAGACCGGAGCTCAATGAACTCGAGGAGCAACTCCAGGGGCCAACAGCCGAGCACGAGCAACACGAGGGATTAGTGGTGAATCTTACAGACATCATCCTCACCTCAGATGAACAAACCGTCTTGGATAAGGGTTTGGGATTCGTCCCAACAACTTACTTGAACAAATTCCATCTCCGTTGCGAATTGGGCGAGTTCTTTAGAAAGATTCGACTGAAGACTTTCTTTTTGGATAAAGAAGGACCCATAGAAGATGATACCCACACCGATCTTAGATTAAGATCAACTTTTTTTCCTCCCACCAACATGATGCCCCCCGAGGTACTTTCATTTGAAGAGGCAGTGACTAAGGAGGTTGAATTACTCCAACCCAAGAGGAATGGATTCAACACTTGAGTAGAAAAGAACGCGCAGCCATGGTAGCCCTTCAATCTAGAACAGATATAGTTATAAAACCAGCAGATAAGGGTGGAGCTACGGTTATTCAAAGTACCAATGCATATAGAACGGCCTGTCTGAATCTCCTGGCAGATACAAGATACTATAAGAAGATCAACAGGGACCCGACACAACGGATAAAAACCACTATCATGGCACTCACAGCAGATGCCCTCACCAAAGAGTGGATTACTAAAAAAGAGCATGCCTTTTTAAACCAGGAAGATCCCAGGACTCCGCTGTTCTACACGATCCCAAAGATACACAAAGGAAAGATTCCTCCACCGGGCAGACCCATTGGGTCGGTTCTCGAACCACTATCAAAATACACAGATTGGTTCCTACGCCTCCTGGTGAAGAACATTAAATCGTATGTCCAAGACACCAAACATCTCTTCAACCTCCTAATACAGGTGGAGTACAATCCAGAGGACAACTTCCTGGTATGTTTGGACGTGGAAGCACTGTATACAAATATACCTCAGACAGAAAGTATTAGAGTGGTTGAAGAAATTCTTAAAAACCAGACTTGGCTGTGGGAAGCACCAATTGCGTGGGTGATTACTCTCATACATATGGCCCTCACGGAAAACTTCTTCATCTTTGAAGGCCAACTATATCTACAAGTACACGGTACTTCGATGGGCAGCACATTCGCCCCAAGTCTAACGTGTCTGTATGTTTTTTTTTTTTTAAGACCAACACATATGGACACAGAATCCTTTCAGTGAGAATATCTGTAAATGGTACAGGTATATTGACGATGTTCTAATGATTTGGAAGGGTGATCTGACGAGTCTTGACAACTTTAAAACTTGGATTAATTCTCTGAACCCTCACCTTCATTTTACAATGAATGTGCACTGTGGAAATATGGATTTTTCTGGTCAGTTATGTCCCCTATCTTGGACCCCAACGGTTCTATGTGCATGTTACAAGTACATGTATGTTCCCTCCAGTTCCAGTTATGAAGACGCAAATACATGTGCATCCACCGTTAACATGTCCTCTGTCAGATCCGCCATGAATAGGCCGGATATTCCATTCCTAAGTACGAAAGGCCACCGGCTTTATATGGTTCACTTATGCCATTTTACAGTCCAGGCAAGTAGGCCCTGATTCTGTCATCAAACTCTTCTTGCCTTCTGCCTCTGAAAACACCAGTCTGAGCCTGCATCTGTGACCATGAACTTTGTCTCATTCTCTGCGCGGCTCACGAAGCCTGACATCAGCCTATTCTCTGCCAAGAACTGTATTTCACCTTCGAATTATCTGCTTCCCCCTCAGCCGATGCATTCCTGCCTAGTAGTTTAAGTAAACATTCTTCCAGCTACCGAGCAAAAGGCCCGGCTTCTCTGTCCTTATGCAAGTAATTCATAGTCCTGTTACCATGGAATATTCCTACCCCCTCGCATCTAGTGTAGACACTTAGACGCTTGTACACGCACGCACAGTCAGTATAGAATAGATTCTGTCCGAGAGTCCTTCTTTTGTGGATAACATAGTTCTTTAAACATAGGATGTTAGATATGATTTGGGATTAGGTTGACTTGACCCCCAGACTTTTCGTCTCCACATGTAGAGCTAAATGTCAAGTCCCCTTCACCCCCTAGTTGCACGTCAATCACACGTCATGCTGCTGCGCGCGCATCTATGCCAAGTATTATCTTATAGATCCACCTATATGTGACATCATAACCAATTATGTTCCTTTTTACTCCTTATTACACCCATTTTTCGGTTACGCAGATAAAATCGTCATTTTCCTTATCAATTGTTACGCCTACTGTATTCGTTTCATTGTAATGTATGTACTATAAAAGTCATTTCTTGTCAATAATGTATGTACTTCACTTCCTGAACCTCCGTGGTGATGGAACTTGGAGCAACCGATTATAATCGTTCATTGGAATAAAGCCCATTCAGAACCTCTAATACCACGGATTCTGCCTCTCATTTTACTGAGCTATTTTATTATGTTTCCGCATCAAATTAAGTCCCGGTAAAGGAATTTTATTTACCACATGAATGGCGCCCGAACAGGGACACTTTCTCATCTCACGCGCCGGCGGTGAGTTGCAGGCCCGGTCTCCTGCCACAGCTGGACGGACAATAACGCGTACCAGCAGGATTTCCTGTATCTCCCTCCGGTCAAGCGGGGGCGACTGAGGCTGCGATCAACACCCAGACGAGGCGGTGAGAAGTGCGAAGTATCCCGACCAGAGCCTAGCTGAGAGAGCAAGATCCGAGGTATACAGAGGCCCACCAGTTCGAAGTCAAGCCCAGTTTCCGACGAGTCGAGTCGAGTCCAGTCCGGTTCAAGTTCAAGTTACCGAGGCCTTCCGTTTCCGAAGCTACCCGGTGAGTACCATTGCTGGGGAGGCATTTTCTGACGTGCACATAGGTTGTGCCGGTCAAGACGGGTTTGGGTACACAAATCCGGTCTGCACTGTTTTAGCAGTGTATCTGTACTGTTTAGCAGTATATCAAGTATTCCGAAGTATCCAGTTATTGTCAAGAATTATGCTTGGTGATTAGTTATGCAGACGATCATCATTGTTGTTTCAGTTAAAGGTTTAATGTTTAATGTTTAAATGTGTTTAAGTACGTTCTGTATATTGTGGTATGAATGACTGTTCATTATCGTGTTTATTGTATTAAGTCTGTTCAAAATCAAGTATCAGGTCAGTTGGTCAAAATCAAGTATAAGGTTAGTTCTCAATATGCCGTTCTTTTCGAAACTAAGACAGATCACTACAAGAAAAGGGGTACTCGAAGAAGCCGTTCCCATTCCTCCTAGGGACACTCCAGGGTACTTCATGTATCATAAACATGGCTTAGACGCTATATTATTTCTTGATTTATGGGTAGACTACACCAAGGAATTACCAGAAAGTCAGAGGTGGCCCGCAGCGGGGACCTGGGATGCAGAGTGCAGCATGAAAGTAGAAGAAGAGTTATGGAAAAGGAAAGTCAGACAGTCACAGAAAGATGCCATTGAATTATGGCGTAAGGAATCACATAGACGAACAGAAAAAGCACGTAGACAGGAAGAGAAGAGTAAAGAGAATTCCAATAAAGTTCGAGAAAATCTATTAATTGAGGAAGGTATCCGAGTGAAATCAGAACAAGTAGACAGACAAAGGAATGCCCTTATGAATGGTATGTATCCCCTTCTGGCCGAAGGATTACCTAAGGCTACTCCAGAGATACCGAAAGACTTGCCAACCCCATTATTTCCAATAAAGGTACATCCTAAGGGGCATCCTAGAACCGCAGAAGATGTTTTTCTTTCCTCATATTTAGGTGACGCAGCTCCCGAGTATGCTAATTCCGCCCCACATAGACCGCATACCAGGGAGATCCAACGCCAAGATCCAGTACCCGTATCCCTACAGCAACAAATCGAGTCACAAGTTCCGGCAAGCACATCTGTTTCTGCATCCGCTCCTACAGTTACTTCTATAGCTGTGTCCACACCTGTAGTTGCTGTGTCACGTTCGACGAATCCTTTCACACCCGACACCCCAGATGGGGCCACGGGAGGTGCTACCAATATTTTTTCTACGCCACCCAGAATAAATAAACTTACTTTTCAAGAGTCAGGACATTCACGTACACCCAAACTCATTAATGCCCGTACGCTTAAGGAACTTCTTATAGATTGCAGATACGACCCAGTGCCCGGAAAAGAGGACGAAATGACCCTAGCATCATTGCGTATCAGACGAGCCGCAGTGTATTTAGGGAAATTACCAGGAATGACTGCGCATCTAGATAAAATATACCATTTTGTCCAAACAGGGCGAGATCCAGAATGTATTAACAGAGCTATGGAATACCAGAAAGTGGAGATACAGGGGGAACTGTTACGTTTCCTCATAAATTGTGTGATCAGAAATGAAGACCGACCGGGGGTAGACCCGGAAGCAATGCAAATTCTTACCCGATGGAGCCAGAATATATCAGAAGGTAGACATGATAAACAAAATTGTATAATAGCCATGTGCCGAAAGATCCGTAAAGAAATAGAACGCCTACACGAAGAAAGACTAGCGGTAGATCAGTTCGAACAAAGCGAGGAAGAAGCATCAGGACTGCCCACAGGACAGTCAGAAACTATAGCCTATGTAGGTAGAAGAAGATCTTGTAATAGTACTAGACGTCCTATTGACCCGATACGTCCGATATGTCCAGATAATAACAGGAATTTCCAAATACCTATAATTAACATCAGGTCTAACGAGCATTCGTTCCAAGCCGCCGACAAACTACTCCGAGAACGAAGGGGTTATCATTTCCTCGATTCTATGGACGAACAAGACTTAGCCAGGGCAGCTGTCCATTGGGTGGACAGTCCCGGAAAATATAGTGATGATACAGTAGCACGCACATTTTTGAATCTCACCCCAGATGAACAGAGGTTAGCTGGGATTTATATGATTCAACAACTCATTATACTATATCGGAGTCAACATTCGGACCCTGGTCCCTTACCTGACATATTGACCGAATTACTCCCGAATAGATGGAGAGGTTCAGGTACTAAATTAATTAAAGAAATTCTAGAATCAAGAAAGCAGTATATTCTTTTTGTATGTTCAGAACATGTTTCACTGCCCATCAAGGAAAGAACCACGTATTACATGGATAGACAGAATCCCTTACGAGAAGTGCACCCAATAAAGGGCGAGGACAACGAGTTTAAGCGCGTATTTGTATATACGCCCATATCAAAAATAGAATTGTTACAAATGAAGAAAGTGGTACCCAGTCATGACAAAGATCCAGCGGGTTTTCACCGAGAAATTAAAGACATGTTACTCATGGGAGAGTATACCTATCCCGACATTATGACAATACTGAAGGTATTGATGCCTGCTGGCATTTACGAAAAACTCAAGGAAAAAGAGTGGGAGGTAGGAGACCAAAAGATAGAATGGTCAGCATTGGAAGCAGAAGAAAGGGCCCGAACTGCAGGAGAAGGGCTTGGGGACAAAACTAAGGCATTACCAGGTTTATTAGTACAGGTACTGCCACGTTTATTAACTACGAAAAAGGAAGATTGGGGTACAATTTCAGCCTGTAAACAGAAGCAAGATGAAGACACTAGTGATTACTATGCCCGATTTGAAAAATGTTTTGGTATAAATAGTGGCATAAAAGCAAGTAGCGAATCATACCCACATCTGTTCGTAACAAAATTAGTAGAAAATGCCCTGCCCCAAGTAAAGAATAGAGTATTAAAATTCGAGAGTACCTGGCAAGGTAACACTCCATCACAAATGTTACAAATGTTACAGTACCATCACAATAGAATTAGAGAGGAACAAGAACATGAACACAGACGCATGAAAGACACGAAAATGAAAATGCTAGTTTCCCAGACAGTTCCAGCTGAAGGACATAAAAAGGGTATGACACATTCCGATTCAGCAGGACCTGTAAAAGGGACATGCAATTATTGTAAAAAGCCAGGTCATTACGTACACGATTGTCCAGTTTTAAAACATAATATCGCCATAGGTAAAACACAAGAAAGACCACGGCCATTTAGACAAGATCAGAATGAACAAGGAGCTCCGCAGCATGCACAGGCCATGCCAGCCGCACAACAGTCTATACAGTTTGTGCCAGCTGCACCACCGTTGCCTGTTGCTGCCACACAGACAACAACACGACAAATGTATCAGACCGCACAGTATGAATATCCTGAGTATCAGCGTTACGCATGAACTAGCCTAGAGAGGGAAGTTGACTTACCCCTTATCGAGATACCTGTAGATCAAGAAGGACCTTATGTACACAGTGAATTATTAGGCCAAGATAGAAAATTTTTACTCGATACAGGGGCAAGTCGAACAACTATAAAACGTAGTGAAGTTCCAGGGGCACCCCTCTCAGGCTCTCAGAATATTTCCCTTGGTTTTTCAGGAAAGCCTATTGTTAATGAAGTATCACAGCCTCTCCCACTTACGATAGGACCTTTGACCCGAACTACAGATTTATTGCTTACTAAATCATGTCCAGAAAACTTGCTAGGAATAAAAACATTGAAAGCTCTAGGAGCTATAATATGTTGTTCTCCGGAAGGAGTAAGGTTGTTTTTACGTGATTTTAAAGGTCACTATGTGTCTAGAGACATGGATCCCCGACTGCAGACTTTACCTACACGTCTATGGGCACAAGGCCCTACTGATGTTGGATGCATGAATATTACACCATATCGAGTCACATTAAAGGCAGGAGTGGTGCTACCACGAATGCGACAATACAAGTTACCACCAGATGCTGTAGTGGCTTTACTACAAATCATTGACGAGCTCATTGCCCAAGGAGTGGTTGTGGAAACAGACTCCAATGTATGTAATTCACCGATAATTCCGATTCTTAAACGAACAGATCCAAAGGCCCCGCCAGTCTATAGATTGGTTATTGATCTGCGCGAGTTAAACAAGTGCATTGTGCCACAATTCCCTGTGGTCCCCGATATCTCATCATTATTGACAGCCATCGATTCCGAAGCGACATTCTTTACTGTAATCGATCTCAAGAATGCCTTTTTCAGCGTCCCAATAGATCCGGAAAGTCAATATTTATTCGGATTTAGTTTAAATGGACGTAGCTTTAAATTCTCACGCGCACCTCAAGGATTTACAGAAAGCCCCAGCATCTATAGCCAAGCACTGAAACGAGAACTTGACAGTATCCACATGCCAGTTAACACTGCCTTGCTTCAATACGTCGATGATCTGTTGATCACCGCGAGAAGTGAACCGGAATGTGAAGAAGCATCACTGACAGTTTTACAATTTCTAGCCGAAAAGGGGCACAAGGTGTCCCCTTCTAAGCTGCAATTCTGTGTCCAGCGAGTTGTTTATCTTGGACACTCGCTGTCCAAGGAGGGAAGGCAGCTTACACCCGACCGCATTCAGTTAATAGCTAACATGCAAATACCCAAGACACAAAAGGAGGTGCGGGCTTTCATAGGCCTCACTTCATACTGTAGACAGTGGATCCCGCAATACGCATTTCTAGCAAAACCACTCATTCAGTTGACAACACAGGAGGCAGCCACATCGACTGTTCTCCCTTGGACCCAGGAACATACACAAGCTTTTGAAAGCCTAAAGAAAGCTTTATGTCAAGCACCTGTTTTAGCAACAACATGTTACAGAAAACAGTTTACACTCTTTGTTACAGAACGCGAAGGTACTGCCTTGTCAGTACTCACACAGGAACAAGCAGGAGCACACAAACCATGTGCTTATTTTTCTAGTACATTAGATCCCGTAGCTCAGGCTTTGCCTGCATGCCTAAAATCAGTGGCAGCGACAGCATTAGCAATCAGACAAAGCGATGCCATAGTGTTAGGACATCCATTGACAGTTCAAGTACCACATGCAGTAGAGGTTCTTGTAAATAGAACGCAAACACAACACTTGACTATAGCGCGACTTACAGGGTACGAGCTTACATTGTTTCAGCCACATATAGAAATCAGACGCTGTAACACATTGAATCCTGCCACACTTTTGCCAGTAACCGGAACAGACCCACTAGCCCATGACTGTATTGAAGTTATTACAATAACGACGAAACCTAGACAAGATTTAACCGATGTCCCATTGTCAGATCCAGACCTGACATTGTATGTAGATGGTTCATGTATGAGAACAAGTACAGGAGAGTTAGTGGCCGCTTACGCAGTCACAACAGATACTGAAGTCATCGAAACTAATCGTATAAATACTTTGTCAGCTCAAGCCGCAGAGCTTACTGCTCTGACACAAGCCTGTATTCAAGCCACAAGTAAAAAAGTCAACATATACACTGATTCACGTTATGCATTCGGAGTTGTACATGACTTCGGCGTGCTGTGGCGAGAGAGAGGTTATTTAACTTCCCACGGTGCCCACATTCAGCACGGACCCCTCATTCATGCCTTATTAGATGCAATACATCTACCCACGGCAATATCAATTATGAAATGCAAAGCACATACGAAGGTTACTGATATCATTTCTCAAGGCAATGATCTAGCCGACAGAACAGCTAAACAGACTGCTCAAACTCAAACATCCGACATGACAAAGACAATAGTCCCGACACATTGTATGACAGTTAAAGATCCTACTTTTGACGTAATTGACATCCAGACACATGCTACACCAGATGAAATAAAGAAATGGACTGAATTAGGAGGGATCCAAACGGACCAAGGATGGATGACGAAGGAAAAATCTGTGTGGTTCCTCCCTGATTCAATGGTCCAAGTCATTATTAATACTATCCATAGTCCAGCACATCTAGGAGAAAAAGCTATGCTAGATAGCATTCAACACATTTGGTTCAATAAACATTTACGAGCAGCAGCCAAACAAAAGGTCTGTACCTGTATGATCTGTTGCCAGTTCAACCCAGGAAAAAGTGTTCCCGTAGAACAAGGTGGATTTCATCCTCCTAATCACCCTTTTGAAGTCCTCCAGATGGATTATATCCAGATGGAACGATGTCGAGGATTCAAATATGTTCTCGTAGTTGTCTGCGCTCTGTCCCGCTGGACGGAGGCATACCCGGTTTCAGATTACACTGCCCCGACTACTGCCAAACAGTTAGTTCGAGAATTCTTCCCACGATACGGTTTACCACGTGTTGTCTACTCAGATAACGGCCAGCCGTTCTCATCCGAATTAATGAAACATGTTTCACTTCTGTTAGGTTATCAGTGGAAATTCCACTGTGTCCGACACCCCGAAGCAGCAGGTCTCGTAGAAAGACATAATCAGACACTGAAAATTAGATTGTCCAAAATATGCAGGGAGAAAGGTGTCGACTGGGTAGTAGCACTACCAGTTGCACTCTTTTTCACAAGAATGGTAGCACACTCTCGAACAGGGCTATCCCCGTATGAGGTGATCTTTGGCAGACCACCAAATATGTGGGGGACGCCTGTACCACGCAAAATAACTGATGTTGACTGTAATATGCTGACAGATTACTTGGCTTCCTTGATGTCTGCACTACAATCTTGTCGTTCACAGGTAGCTGCAGCCTTTCCCGACAACACTGAGGTGAAACCCCATGACGTAGTTCCGGGTGATCTCGTATTTGTGAGAAATTTCGACCGAAAGACTCAGCTGGAGCCCAGGTGGAAGACACCCAAGTTGGTTCTGCTCACTACAAGGACAGCCGTGAAGATCGAGGGCCGCAAGGGCTGGATTCATTCAAGTCATATCAAGAAATTTCGTGGACTATCCTCGGATATAGACATTGTGCCCTGCACTCCCTCACAGACTGATTCAAAACTTCCTTTGGTTGAAAGGACTAAAACCGAACTCTATAAAGTAAAATTGAGGCCTAGAACGTCAGACAATTTGATTGTTTAAGTCCTCTCCAAGGTGAAGCGGTTGAATTTGTCTCTGACATGTATCCTCTAGACCTGAATCATGGACAGTCGCGAAAAATAATGAAACGACAGGCGTATTGTAAATCACTGCGTAGCCATTGCATAGTGACATTATTAATTTTGTTTTCCTTAAGTCTTTTAATAATTACTGCAAGTATATTGTTGCACATATATTACCCTATTGCCAGAAACGTTTACAATGTTACCGCAGAACATTCTTTTAGTGACCTACCGCCGCATGAATTGTCTTATAGACTTGCGCTGCGCAATAACACTTTCATTAGTATGTTACATCATTCCCATCAGACTAGTAATGCCACTAATTGTTGGGTGTGTGGCCGGCTCCCTCCCTATCAGAATTATGAAGGAGTCCTGCCATTCTTTCCACACCCATTTACACATAATGGCTCCTGTGGAGCATGGTTTAGCTTAATCAATTCCATAGACTCAGACACAGCAGTTTACCAAGATCAGTGGGTATGGGGAAATCTGAACCTAGTTTTATTCAAAGTCTGTTACCCTGATAAGGAGGGTCGCCCCAAAAGAACAGGAACTGATCTAGAAAATGAAGTATATGGATTAGGTAATTTTACACCTAATCTCATGATTCTAAATGTCGAATCCGAAGTTGAACTAGTTCTACCAATCATGTCAGTATTCCCAGGGAAAGGTGAATTGTGTGTAAGAAAAGTTGGTTCCATACATATGGGCCATAGTAAATGCACTACTACAGTAGAATTCAGTGATCAAGGCAAATCTTCATTTAGAGCTTATCGCCACTCCTACTTTATATGTGGTCAGACTGCATATATGCGTCTACCTCTAGATTGGGATGGTACCTGCTACATTGCATTCCTTTTGCCACCTGTTTTCCTAGCTCCTCCTGATTATTATAGAAATATTCATTTAGTACACAATAGAGAGCGGAGAGATCTCCCGATTGTCGATTACACTGAAACAGCATGGGAAAAATACACAGATTTCAATAAAGGCATCTTTCCCTATATAGGTACTGTTACTAATAGTAAGCTGATACGTAGATTAACTAGAACCCTTGAAGCAGTAGTAAATGAAACTATTTCCGCCTTAGGCAATTTAACAGAAGAGCAGTCTGCTATGCGGATTGTTGTGCTTCAAAATCGTCTTGTCCTTGACGTCATCCTGGCTGATAGGGGCGGAGCTTGTTGGGTCATCGGATCAAGCTGTTGCATTTTCATACCAGAAAATTCGCCATCTGTATATAAAGCTATAACTCGCCTTCATAAGATTGTAAGCCAGATACACCAGAATCCAGGCACTTGGACTTGGTCCAGTTGGTTTTGGAGTGTGATATCAGCCTGGGGATGGAGAGTTCTATCCTTCCTAGGTATTGGCCTTCTCATACTATTCAGTTGCTGTCTATGTCTACAATGTGGACCAGCGATCTGTGGCCTGTGTGCCACATCGTGTATTCCACCACCAAGATTTCATTCAAGATCCCGGAAGAAGAAAGAAGAACAAATGATGCTATATGAACAGATCAATGGATTAATGAAGATTGATATCTCTTGACGGGCAAGTAGGGGACAAGGAGGGAATGTGGAAATATGGATTTTTCTGGTCAGTTATGTCCCCTATCTTGGACCCCAACGGTTCTATGTGCATGTTACAAGTACATGTATGTTCCCTCCAGTTCCAGTTATGAAGACGCAAATACATGTGCATCCACCGTTAACATGTCCTCTGTCAGATCCGCCATGAATAGGCCGGATATTCCATTCCTAAGTACGAAAGGCCACCGGCTTTATATGGTTCACTTATGCCATTTTACAGTCCAGGCAAGTAGGCCCTGATTCTGTCATCAAACTCTTCTTGCCTTCTGCCTCTGAAAACACCAGTCTGAGCCTGCATCTGTGACCATGAACTTTGTCTCATTCTCTGCGCGGCTCACGAAGCCTGACATCAGCCTATTCTCTGCCAAGAACTGTATTTCACCTTCGAATTATCTGCTTCCCCCTCAGCCGATGCATTCCTGCCTAGTAGTTTAAGTAAACATTCTTCCAGCTACCGAGCAAAAGGCCCGGCTTCTCTGTCCTTATGCAAGTAATTCATAGTCCTGTTACCATGGAATATTCCTACCCCCTCGCATCTAGTGTAGACACTTAGACGCTTGTACACGCACGCACAGTCAGTATAGAATAGATTCTGTCCGAGAGTCCTTCTTTTGTGGATAACATAGTTCTTTAAACATAGGATGTTAGATATGATTTGGGATTAGGTTGACTTGACCCCCAGACTTTTCGTCTCCACATGTAGAGCTAAATGTCAAGTCCCCTTCACCCCCTAGTTGCACGTCAATCACACGTCATGCTGCTGCGCGCGCATCTATGCCAAGTATTATCTTATAGATCCACCTATATGTGACATCATAACCAATTATGTTCCTTTTTACTCCTTATTACACCCATTTTTCGGTTACGCAGATAAAATCGTCATTTTCCTTATCAATTGTTACGCCTACTGTATTCGTTTCATTGTAATGTATGTACTATAAAAGTCATTTCTTGTCAATAATGTATGTACTTCACTTCCTGAACCTCCGTGGTGATGGAACTTGGAGCAACCGATTATAATCGTTCATTGGAATAAAGCCCATTCAGAACCTCTAATACCACGGATTCTGCCTCTCATTTTACTGAGCTATTTTATTATGTTTCCGCATCAAATTAAGTCCCGGTAAAGGAATTTTATTTACCACAGCACAAAGAAAGTATTTCCTTTCTAGATGTGACACTCACAGCAAAAGAAGGTACTCTTGAAAGTTCACTGTACACTAAACCAACAGATAGGAACAGTCCATTAAGATTTGATAGCGCCCATCCACGTTCCTTAAGAGAGAATCTCCCAGTAGGTCAGTTCCTGAGGATACGCAGAAATTGCTCCAACCTTCAGACGTACAAAAAGAGAGGCAGCCGTTCTCACAAACAAACTTAAACAAAAGATGTACCCCATCAAGATCATAGAAAGAGCAAATAAAAGAGCACGTAACACTCCACGAGAGGCTCTGTAGAAACACACATGAAAGAACAGCCGGACCAACTAATATGTGTCACCACATATAACTCTTCATCTAATGACCTGAAGATAATAAACAAAAAATGGTCCATATTAACATCCAATAAACTATCATTTGAAAAACCAATGTTCTCATTTAAGAAAAATTCAAGTCTAAGAGATGCCCTGGTACACACCAATACTTTTACACCAAGATCTACTAATCAGATGACACTATGGGGTACGCCGCCTGTTACGGGACATTACCCTTGCGGATCATGTGTGGCTTGCCAGTTTACAGAACCCACCAAAACATTGAAACTAGGCTTACAGTCACCGTGGGAGCAAAGATCACACACCAATTGTAATTCTGAATCCGTAATCTACATGATTAAATGCCCGTGCGACATGATGTACAGCGGGATGACGAGTCGCAAAGTGAAAGTTCGCATCAGCGAACATAGAAGTACCATACGGAGAGCAGTGACAGCGACTAGACTTACAGCACATTATCAAGAAAAAAACCACAAAGACACAGAGATTAAATGGACCATATTGGAAAAAGTAAAGAATACGGATAATCAACAGCAAAAGCTCTTAGAGCGATAACAACGATGTGTGTATCGAATGAAGACCCATGAGAAGGGCCTTAACGATTGCATACCCTGGAACCAACTAAATAGGTGAATAGATCATTTACCCTTCATCACTTCGTTTTAGGTCCCTTTATCATGACCACATACCAATAGGATGGTTGGTTACAATGATTATTTATTAATAGAGGCTGTAACTATTTGTAAAATTACCACTAGTCTCTCCAACACAATTGGGTAGTCTTTGTCTAAAGTGTGGGTATAATAAATGCCAAAAAAAAACCCTCCCAACAAGGACTTCAGACCACGCAGTATGGTCACGCCACCTGAGACACGTAAAGAGAACCCTATACACAGCATTGATCACTATGGCTAACTATGGTTATGACTATGGTTCACCTCCATAGATTTTGTGAAAATAACCGCTATTGGGCCCCTTTACATTCATACTCCGTGAATAGCTCAGGACTTCAACTCAGTAAATCCTACATTGCGCGTCACTAACGCATGCAAACAATCGCTATCGTGGCTTCTCAACATTCACATACCACGAGCAGCTCAGGACTCCTTGGGTAATCCCACATTGCGAGTTGCTCATGTGTTTTATCATAAACATCAACGAGTTCCATTTTTCACTCCGGAATTATGTCCTATTCGGGACAAATAATTTTAGTCAGCAGCGCCTTAAGACACTCTGTAAATTAGTTTGGTGTGCTCACTCTAATCACGGACTTTTGATAAAAAACCACACTTCCCATGATTCTTCGAACCACTGGTACGACGTGTTCACGTCACCCACCACGTGTCTGGTAGAACCAATCCCTTGAGAGCCACACAGACATGGAAGTATAAGCCGACCGATCTACGATACAACGACGCAAAACGCCGGGGATCGGGACCGAATAGGTGGACAGGCGGGGCAGGACTCTTGACGAAGTAAGTCGGGATGGCATTTTAAACGGCCTGAGATACGGGCATACTTCATCCTTACCGAGATGGAATCCAGCACCCCCATTATTACTTTCTCGTCACGCCGGCCTTTCCAATATTTCTCCTTTCCTTTTTTCTTTCCGTTCTGGGGCTCCACTGATAGGGTTTGACTATAGAGCTACCCCCATTAGCCCTACGATCCCCTGAGAAACGGAACTCATCCGAAGTTCGGGTAAGAAAGAATGCATATATGTACTTTGGATATAACGTTGCACGAGTGTAATAATTTTTTATAATCACGCATGGTTCCAGTTACTATGTTGATTCACAGATACGGCATGAATGTTGTGTGAGAGCGGGTTCTAGGAGAGTTTTTTTTACATTGATAGCATTCACTGACTGGCATGAAGAAATAGTTTGGATGCGAGGAAATTCGCCACCGCACAATACATCTGTCACGTTGTTTAATTGTGTACAGATATAGTTATGAGTGGCACATGTTTGGATAAAGCCGTGCACCATTATGTCATAGAATCACTTGGCACATGTAGGTGTCGTTCTTTGTCCTCAGCACGACTATGGGACACATCACTTTGGAAACACCATGAAGAAAAACCTACAAGTATAAGTTGTTTGTTTTGTTCTCTATGTTCTCTCTTTCAGATGGAATACCACGCATGATGGATTAATTAATCAGTCACTCATACAAGGAGCAGCTACTCTGCCCTTGTTCTAAAAACAGGATAGGGAATTCCCTCTTCTGCTATCCAGGGTGGCCTCTTTTGCCCTGAAGAAAGTCCTGGACCTTTATGGCCGCACACAGACTGAAGCATGTTGGTACTAGGGTCCTAGGATCATAATACTCCTATTAAGACCCCAATTTTAGTAATTTTATTAACCCAGACAGACCTAATAATAAAGGGAAACTGGGGATCTGCCTGAGGTTTTTTATTATTTAGCCCCCCTGGTCTATAATATCTTCAAAGAGCTCCCAACATTGTGGTTGAGCCCACCCCGACTTTTAGGTGTCGGGGTGACCCGATGACCCGATGATGAAGCATGACACCACTGGGGTGTGTGAGGGTACCTAAACCAAAAGGAAGTGCTTCCTTGCTCACCTGTTGGTGAAGTTAAAATTCTCCCTCACCAGACTCTTCACATCATTCCATCTACGTGCATTGATACCGACCATCGGATGGTCAGTTGGAGTAAAATTATTTGTGTAATTGAGTAACATTGAAGCCCAGGGACAAAATATAAGACCTCACTGAAGTCATGAATGAGGGTTTGCTATCTGTACCTGACAGATCAAGAGACACAGATACTCTCAAGCAAAAAACAAAAGAATTAGGGCAAAGATATTTACTAATGTCATTTTCTTTTTGTAAAATAGGAGTCCGGAAGATTATTTCAGACCCATTCTAGGCATAACCTCAAACATGTGAAGAAAGAAAGCTTAAGGAGAATCTAAGTGCTCAATAAACCTTAAACATGCACATCACATGCCTATTGTGATTGAGCACAGGACGGTCTTGAATTATTTAGTAACTCTCCCAATAAAAAAAAACATTTTCAGTTCATGCTATGATAAGCACACGCTTTTTTCAAATGCGTGGCAGTAGTAGCAGACCATCTCAGGAAGGTGGATCTTTATCGTATCTGGAAAAAACTTTGTGGACTCCTGAAGTGAATTGTAAGAAAGGCTCAAAAAATAAAATTTCGATTTCCAAAACGAATTAAAATGACAATCTACCATGGGCTTTTAAAAATGACACGCAGACAACAAAATGAAAACACAAGTCTTCAAAGGCCTTTAATCATACATTTCTCCTGTATTAAATCATGGTCTTTTCAAATGTTAAAACATGTGCAAGTATAATTCATAGTAAATGTGAATAGTTTAGATTTTATTTTTTAGCTATAGATACTAGAATGTGATTTTAACTTACAATATTTATAAAACGTGTGCAGTAGTAGTGTATTGTTTGCATTAAATTAACTCTACATTTTAAAAATCACACAAGAGCAGTGACAGCTAAATAGAATTAATGGCTTTCAGCTTGCTCAAAGAAGCTTCATCGGACCTTACAGACAACAGTAGAAATGTGCTGTGACAGATGCTCAGCATGATCTCGGAGCCTTCCTCATATCATGTTAGTTGCTGGTAGAATGTAGAACACTCCATTGATCCCCCTGACCTATGACTTGGGTATTAAACGCTTGGAGTGCTTAGCAATTTGGAGAACTTTGTCATTTTGGATTAGAACTTGGACAACACCGGAATTAGCAGTGTATAGAGAATCACTCACCGAATTGCTGGTGCTTGACACCAAAGTCTCCTTTCCATGGTCAATACATATTAGAAGATGGCTCTTTGATCTAGGTCCGAGCAGATACTGATTGAATCCAGGTCTGCTGACTCCTAAATTAAAATGTGAGATTAAGCTGTTATTCTGGGACTTTATCAGAGATAGGGTAACCTCAAGCAGCACACAGGGCAGGCTCAATGTACAATTCCTCCAGCATAAAATGACCCCTTGTTTTGAGCTATTCTTTGATGAGATAGAACCACAACTGGCAAAGTGTTTATACCTGAAATTCAGATATGGTATATTGCAAATAAATAGTTTTGTTGCCAAATGGTCAATCTCACAACCAAAGGAGGGGGAGTACTTTATGCCAAATGGAGGTTGATGAAGATATTCCACACGTTTTCTTCTTTTGTCCAGCATATAAATCGGCGAGAAGGAAGTGGATAAAACCGATAGGTAGGTGCCTAAGTGCCAGGAGAATGAACGATATGCTGAGAATATTAAAAATGGACAACTCTCGTCTAATAGTATTTGGATCCAGCCGATATCTACTGGCTATTAACTTTATTAGGAAAAAGAGAGGACACAATCTGTAGCTTGGCAATCAGGTAACTACTTCGAAGTGTCTATCTAGTGGTAATGGTGCATAGCTTGGCAATAGCAACCATGTCTAAAATCCAAGGGGATCGGTACCTTAACCGTGCATCGTATTGCCACTGAATTGTTATCTAGTCAATACATAATTGCCATCCTTGAAAAATGTTGACCTGACAGGCTCTGAAGGTGGTGCTCCAATTAATGGAGTGAGCTAGATTCGCGGGCAAGAATATTATTGGCCAAGACTATACGGTATTGATAGTAAAATTGCTACTTTTCTGTGCAAATACTGAAGTATTTTTAAATAGACACGTATTTTTAAGCTTTTATCTTTTTAACAATGGTTTGACGATTTTATGAACTGACAATTTCAGCTTCATATAGATCCTTTATTGAATCCTTTTTAGAAATATTTTATTTCCCTTAGTCCTTGTACCATCCAGGACACAAATTAATCCATGCCGATGTTCAATCATAATGGTATATTATAAAAACTGCAATATTGCACACTAATTGCACATGCACTTTTCTTCTTGGCATATTGTAATAATTGCTTTATTGCATTTTGACTGTACATGCACTTTTCTAGAAATCGATACTGATACAGAACAAATAGTATTTTGCTGACCACACATTGCACAGGCACTTTATAGATGTACAAGATATTAGAATAACTTCTAGATTGTTGAGACCAACTTGTGGGATTCTTCCAAACTCGAAAACAGATGTATATGGATGCACTGAAGTGACCAATGGACGAGTGTATTTTAAAATAATTGTTTATGTATGTATGCATTTTACTGTTTTCTTACTTTTATGGCCTTATAGGCTGAGATAAAGTATTTTGAATGAATGAAACAAAAGCTCTATTCATGAACTTATTTAGAGCCACATTTATTTACCGTAGGAATATAACACAGGCATGTCAAAGTGCATTGTCACAATATGCTCTAATGTTTCCTGTTCAAATAATTTTCTCTTGCAGCTAATGTAATGTGTTTAGTCAGAATAACATGGTTAGGAAATGAAGTCATTTTGAATAAGTTTCAAATGTGCTGTGAGGACAAAGCGATCACCAGCGCCTGATGAATCTGATGAATTTCGTGTGGACAGGAAGACATTGTGAGAACAGTGAAAGTTCCAGACCTGCCCCACTTAGAAAAAAAGAAGATTCAACTTGTAGGAGTTTTAAAATTTCGGACTTTTGAGGAGGTTGTACAGTTTAAAATGATTTAACAAGAGACAGTTGTAGGATTGTTTCCAGTAATGACAATTGTAAAATAACTCTCTGAATTGAAAGAAACAGTGAACACAGAAGTATGGGACTTCACAGAGAAATATATCAGATTATTTAAACGTGCAGAACCAGTCTAAGTCACTTTAGAACCAGATGCAATATTTTCAAGAACCCCAACATACAGCTAAGCAAAGGATTTCTGAGGGAATTGATTTGAGGTTTATGTAACTCTCGGATCATGGGTTTGCAGAAACCCAATGAGAGTATAAAATAGTACAGGACTTTAGAATAATTGTTCCATGTTGTCCTATGGTACTAAATCCAGCCAACATACTCTTTCAAATTCTGTGAGCTGAAGAAGGGCCTACTGTTGTTGATTCTTGTCCTGTTAATTTATCGGTGCCATTACATGAGAATAGTAAAGAGTACTGCCTAAAAGAAGTTTAATATCTGTGACACATAATTGAAAACGGGGCTAGAAAGGTAACACCAGAGAGAGTAGGAGCAATTCACCAGTTGAATCCACCTCAAACTCGGAGAGAAGTCGGGATGCCTTTAGCAATGGTTGGCTACTATATACAGTGGATACCAAACCTTTACCTAGTGGCTATGCTTTTACTGAGGCTGACACACAAAGATGTGTCTGATCAGCTTCCATTAGACAACAATTGCACAAAAGTGTTCCTAGAGTCAAAAGAATTATGGCATGCCCTGGGACTAGGCATGCCAGATTATTCAAAAGAATTTACACAGATTTTTTTAGTGAGGGGGGGACTGCGCTCTCTCAGTGCCTATTAAAAAACGTGACGATGTCCAAAAGTCTGTGATGTATTTTCCAACAACCCTTGACCTTGTCGCCACAGAAACGCCTGGCTGCTTTAAATTAGTCTGACGAGGAGCGCCCTATGATGAAGCATGACACCCTAACAGGTGTGTGAGGGCATTACGATCTGAAATACAGATCCCCCAGCGACTCAAACAGCAGGCAGTTAGTGGCTCACAGTACATCTGCCTCATACAGGAACCAACTCCTTTCTTTGATTCAAATGATTTCAATTAGTATCTGTTTTTGATGTCAGTCACAAAAAGAGTGATAAAATAACGATGGGAGTGTCCAATAACTTAAATGGTCCCTTACTTTATGGAGTTGCTACTAAAAAATTTGATCAAAAGATGTCTAATTTCAAATGTATTAAGTCTGCCAAAAAATTAAAATGTTTGTGATGAAGTTGAACATGAATGTCTAGGTGTCATGAATCAATGGATGAAGCCAAAGTTAGACACTAATGATGAACCCCTGATTGAGTCCGACCATGCCCATTTTGTAGATGGCTCATGTTTAGGAGGTAACGATAGCACATTAAGAGCAGCATATGGCGTGTGTATTATAAAATATGTTGTCGAAGCTTCATGGCTTCAAGATGTTACCGCAGAACAAGATGCAAAATCGAATGCCCTTACCATAGCATGCAGTATAACTATTCAAATGGGCGTCTCTATTGCCATGGGAAATGGAGATGCTTATTCAGTTGCCCAGTATAATGTCCTGTTAGCCTATACATTTAAATGGAATTTTCACCTGTGAATTTGAGAAAGTGACTGTCTATTCGATGTTGATGTCAATAACTTACACTTGGGAAGAGTTAAAAAAGGTACAAGAAAATGTTTCAGAGACAGAACAAGGTTGGATCACAGCTAATTTTGGGTAAAACACAAAATACATCCAAATTTCAGCTGATGGGAGACCGGTGTTGGTGGATAGTTTGTAATTTCCAATGACACGATACATGCATGGATACATACACTTAGGAAGGAATTTCATGAAACATCACTTTAGACAGAATAAGTAAAACCCAAAGCTTAGGAAGCTTGCAGAAGATTAGTGCCATCGATATGCGACAGGTCAACAAATTAATGCATGGAAAAGATCACACTTTTCACTGAGTCACATAAGGAGATCAAAAGGTCCCTTTAATAGAATGCAAAAGAACATCATCAAAATGCCTGATTATAATGAGCTGAGCTGCGTTCTGGTCATAGTGTGCATCTTCACAAGATGGGTGAAGGCCGAAGCAACCAGGAGAAATGACAACACCATGGTAGAAAATGTGTTATTGCAAAAATTGATCCCTAGGTATAGATTGCTAGTTTCTCTGAAATCAGATCAAAAGACCTACTCTATCAATGATGACCTAGTAATGAAGAAACCGATTCAACTGGTAGAAGATCAACAGAAACAAAGATCACCGAGACTAAGAATGTCTTGTCAGAGGTATTTATCACCTGAGTGGTAATATTGTGTGAACCAAGTACTGAACGTCACTTTAGATGAACTGTGTGATGCGAGATTTGAACTGTATGAGCCACCCCAATTTCAGGTTTGAGCCAAAAAACTGAGAAAAGCTGAAACAAATACCTGAGAACTATCAAAATCTGGAAAGGAAACAATAATGGATCAAATAAAGAGAACTGTTATGTTAGACTATTATTATTTTAGTCATTTATTTTAGAGAAAATTAACCTAGGCACGAGTAAAAATCTACAAGAAGAGTTTGGGATAACATTTTAGAAGAACACAGAGTAGGTTTAAGGATCGTCTATTTAGAAATCTAAACTGTTGGGGATGTGGTCTGACCGCGCGACAAGATGGCCATTTGAGCCCGGAGCTCCATGTTGTGAGGAGCCCTGGACAGCGGCGAGTGCTTTCTGCGGCTTTGTAACAGCTGAAAACCGGCTTTTTATATTACGGAAAGCCCAAGGTCTGAGACGCAACGTTTCTTGTGGGGAAGAACAGTCCCCGTCATGCGTTTTCTGCATATTTAGACGAGGAAGCCTTTTCTGACAGAAAGAGAGACACCCGTGAAAAACAAAAACGCCACTCCTGAGCTCTGTGGTAGCGAAAAATTGCTTGCTGACATCGCGGAAAGTCTGGGGCTTAGAATGCGACATTTTCTGGTGAGAAGAATGACACCCGTCATATTTTCTCCGCGTGCAACTGAGGGAGCTTATCTGACAGGAAGAGCTGAGGCGGGAACATCGCTCCTGAGGTACTTCGAAGTTTGAGTGGCCCCAGTCAGTCTTGATATCTTTTGGCAACTCTGAGAAGGATTACTGCCTTTTTCAACGATGAGACATTGTTTTTTTATTGCCTGCCCTCTTCAATACAGGGAGGTCTGTTCTGAGCTTTTCTCATTAATTAAATCTGTGGAGATTTATTACACTACCGGCTACATTGTTGCGAACAGGGCAGACTATACTGGAGCAACACCCCGGCCTGAATTCTTGCTACTATTGCTACTTCACTAATGTAATAATGCACTTAACTTGGTAAAACACGCTGAACTCACAATACAATAAAATATAATATTACATTATTTTATAATTATCAATATACTTCAACTATTATTCTACATTACTGAGGAATAGGAGAAGACCTTTCTATGATTGAAAATGTGTATTAATATGTAATGATACCTTATCGAACTATGGTGTAACATAAAAGAACATACAGAGTGCTCTTCCATTATTAAATATAAAAGCTGAAGGAGAATTGCCTGATCCTCTGAGATTAACTCTGTTTTACGGCAGATATATATCGGGTCTATATTACGCTGAAACTAACAGTTATCATACAACTTTCTATCTTATGTACTTTCTGCCAAAATAATACTTGCGGGCATACATTAACCCTATGTAAGAAGCATATCAGCACAAGAAATCATTAATGTATAAAGTTGTTATACAAGTTTGGACTTGAGTCTACTTTCTAAATTACAAAACAAATTACTATCTGCTGTTCCTCGATAATCCTACTGGCATATGAACTACTCCTTTAATTTGAGTGAAATATATTTGAAAAAGAAAAACGTCCCTCACAGTTCTATATCAAAGGACTGCCACTAAGAAATTAAAGATGCCTTCTGGTAAGACATATGGGAAACCTGTTAAACAGCTCCCCTTCTCAGAAGCTCTAAACTAAGGTTGTTCTACATAGGATATAAGGAATACTGCTACCTTGGCATTAAATCATCCCTCTCCTGCGACATCATCATCCACAGCTTCCACTATGGATAGCATTCTCCAAGAAATTTCTGCTGTAAGTCGACGATTAGAAGGTATGGAAACTTCAATATTTACTCTTATGACTGAAACCAAATCTTTTCATGCGGATATTGCTGGATTCCAAAACCGGATGGATGGTTTATCAACACAAATGAAAACAGTCAAGAACAGTCTTGATGCTATACCTGACCGTGATCAAGAACTTCTCTTTCTTAGAAGCAAAATAGTTGACTTGGAAGACAGGAACCGTCATGATAATGTTCTCTTTATTGGCTTTCCGGAAAAAATGTTATGTTATGTTATGTTATTTATTCTTTTGTATAGCGCAACGGTTACTCAAAAAGAGTGTCCCGGCGCTTTTAGGTAAGGGGAACAGATTTCAGAATAACACAACACAGCTAAAAGAGGTTAAGAGATAAACAAAAAGAAAGCAAAACTACTGGCAGACCTATTGGGAAAACAGCCAGGTTTTGAGACCTCTTCTAAAATCAAGGAGAGTAGACGCCCCCCGCAAAGGGAGCGGTAGTGCATTCCACATCTGTGGGGCCAACAGACTGAAAGAGCGGCCCCCAAGGCGAGCCCTCTTCACACGCGGAACAGCCGCCAAAAGTAGAGATTCTGACCTCAACGAGCGAGTCGGATGGTAAAAGGTCAGTCTCTTTTGGAGATGTTTAGCTCCCACAGCATGGAGCGCTTTGTAGGCCAAGGTCAGCGCCTTAAAGGCAATCCGTTTGCGGATGGGTAGCCAGTGTAACGTCACCAACAACCCAGAGGCGCTGGCCCGTCTACTTAGGCCAAAAATGGCCCTGGCCGCCGCGTTCTGTGCAACTTGAAGCCTTTGTAGCAGATACTCTGGCAGGCCCAGGTAAAGAATGTTGGCATAATCCGACCTGGAGCCTATCAGAGCCTGCACCGTCAGCCTCCTGTGCTCCTCGGACAAGAGAGGCAAGAACCTCCGCAGCATTTTTAACAGGCCGAAGCAAGTGCCGGTTACCCCCAAGATCTGGGCTTTCATCGTCAGCCCCTTGTCCATCTTAACCCCCAAGTTTTTAGCCATGGGAGAAGAGCCGGACGGAGGGAACATGTCGATGGGCCACCAGGCCTGCCAGCTAGGCTCCGTATCGCACCCGAAGAAGAGTACCTCCGATTTGTTGGAATTGCACTTGAGGCTGTTCAGTTGGAACCATGCGAACACAGCCCCAAGGCAATTCTGGATACTCTCCCCGTCAAAGTCAGCCCCTTTCTCGCAAGAGAAGAGGAGCTGGGTGTCGTCGGCATACGACACGATCCGGGCACCAAATGACTCCGCCACCGCCGCCAAAGGGGTCATAAAGATGTTAAAAAGGGTCGGGCTCAATATAGAGCCCTGAGGGACCCCGACTCCCAGAGGCGGCATTACGGCGGTGTCAGATGATGTCCAGATCGTTTGCCGGCGACCGGCCAAAAAGGAAGAAAACCATTTGAGCACCGTCCCCCGCAGACCAATCTCAAAGAGTCTTGCGAGCAGGCCCTCATGGGGGACGGTGTCGAAAGCCGCCGACAAGTCCAACAACACCAGCATGACTTTGCCCCCGGTATCCAACACCTCTTTATTGGTTTCAGAAACCTCAAGGAGCTCGGTCTCGGTGCTGCGATGTGAACGGAGGCCCGACTGGGAGTCATGTAAGATCTCATGGGACTCCAGAAAAATGGAGAGCACCGACTGAACGTGCTTCTACAGAATTTTTACAAGAGCCGGCAGCAACGAAATTGGCCTGTAATTGGCTGGGGCTTTCGGGTCAAGTCCCGGCTTTTTAAGCAACGGGATGACCATTGCCTGCTTCCATACTGGCGGCACCTCTCCCAGACTCAACGAGAGGTTGAGAAGAGGGTGCGCCAGCGGATTAACCACCTCCGCCAGTTTACCCAGGAGCTTAGCAGGGCAGGGGTCAAGCGGAGACCCAGATTTTAAATTGCCCATAAGCGCTAGAGAAGCTGAGGCTGGCAGAGATGGAAACTCAGCCAATAAGGCGCCCTGCGCAACTGGGGGAGGCGAGCCCGCCTCGGGCATCGGCAATGTAACCGGTTCACTCGATAGAAAGGGTTAGATGACAAATCCTTTCTCAGAGATACTCTACCAAAGCTTACAGGTCTTACTTTTGATCCACCATTAGAGATACAGAGAGCCCATCGTCTTGGACCGCCCAATAATGGCAAAAACCTACAACCCCGCACGTTCATTGCCTGCTTTCTGCGTCATGAAATAACTTGTCAACTGATCGTAACGGCTCGTACTCAAGGACCATATCTATTTCAAGGTCATGAAATCAGAATGTCTGCAGACTTTTCACAAGAAACTAATTAACGACGTAAAGCTTTTCTTTTTCTTTGACACCGTTTTCGTCTCTTTGAGCCTGCATGCTTACGAATCACCAAAGATGGGATCTCCAAAGACTTCTTTGTCCAGACGAGCTTTGTCATTTTCTAGACAATCTTCTTCCTCAAAACATAGAATATACGGAATCCTTACCAGAAGTTGAACCCCTAACCTCTAGCATGGAAATCTATGATATCTCTGGGTGAAATTCAACGTAATTTAAGCTGGTCCCAGAGTAGAGAACGAGACCTAGATCGACCGATACGCACCCTGAAAGATTGAGAACAGGCCCTTCAGGCAGTAGCTACCCTTACACAGGAGAGAGACAGGGATAAATCACGCTCTCCTCTTAAATCTCCTTCATGTGAAGAAGAAATATCTTGAACTATGACGGTTCCATTGACTTTCTACATTAACCAACAGATGGGAGTTTGTCCTGTTGATGATTGCTGGAAATGATGATCGGATTAGTACTTGAACATCTCTATTTGTTATATATTATTTATAATTATTTGATTTGTTCATCCTTATTCTCCCCTCTACTTTTCTTTTAAACGTGTACCAATGATAATACCTAATTATTATTCTCTTCTTTTATCCTATTCTTCCTCTCATGAGCCCTCAATTTATATACATGGTAATATTTATCTTTGTTCAGAATTCTTTACTATGCAATGTTAAATATCATATGATAAAGAGCTAACATCCTATTATATTTTATTATATATATTTAAATTCTTGATTATCTGTTATAAACGTATAATAAATTTCTCATACACTACAAGTACTATTATATTCTTTCTTTCTTAATACACTTTTCATACATCTTTCTCTTCTCCTTAGCTGTCCTAAATGTATACCAATACATTAATTGTTTTTAATATGCAATATATCATTGTTTTGATATTTAACTATAGTGATTTGTATTCATAATATATTGGTTCTTAGGAATGATAGCATTCAATTTTTATAATAGCAAATTAGGAAACATTTTACGTTATTTACTCTTCTTCCTCTTTTGTGTAAAGTCTGTTTTATTATAACTTACATATGATATATTACTATTCTGTGTGCCAATATGTTCCCCCTCATTAGATATTAAAACGTTATGATATAGACTTTAGATTTATTGACTAAATATATGATTGATCGCCTCTTGTTATGAATTGGACATGAATTAGTTACGAATTATTGGTATTACTGTGATCCACCTTTATCAACTCTTCCTACATATCTTTCCCTTCCTCCCTTCCTACTATACCTAAATACTATATATGATATTACTAATATATGATTATTTATATGTGGTATTTATTATGCAATTGCCTTACTATACAATTATTTATTTATGATATTGTTGTTTTACATGATGCTATTTTTATGATGAGACCATATTTAAATGTGACAAATATATATGCTATTTGATATTTCATATTTCATATTTAATTATTACAATGTTAACATTAGCATCCTTGACTGTACTATATATTTGACAATTTCATATTATATTGTTCTTTCTCTTATTTATTTTTTCCCTCTCCTTTCCTTCTCTCTTTCTATTCCCTCATCCCCTTTGCATGATATCCTCATGATATAAATTTCTCTTCTACACTACTTTATTTCTATAATCCTTTACTCCTTTATTCTTCTATTTCCCTATTCCTTTAACCATAACTTTAAATTCTATTCTATGAATGAAATGAATTAATTGAAATGAAGGTTTTTTAGAGAGTGTGTATGCCGTGGCGTTTTAGAGCTAGCTGTCATAAATCTTTGCAAGGGCCGTAGGATCGGCTATGGTTAGGGAGCAAATAATCATCTTTTCAAAGCTTTCCTGAACAGCAGCAGGTTGGTTTGATTTCTAAGACTGATGGGCAACCGGTTCCATAGTTTCGGGGCCAGGTGGAGAAAGCTTCTGCCACCCTCTTTAAAGTCTTTATCATTGGAACCACATGGAGGGAGGCCGATGCTGAGCTACTGTTTGAAAACTGTTATTTTTGCATAGATGCATTCTTCACCATTTACTCTATCGCCAGATGGGGCTCCTCGGGCACGAATAGCCCAAAAGTTTAGACCCGCAGTAAATAGTTCCTTTCCCCTAGTAATGTGCTTTCTTCGCACAGCATATTTACCCCTCTTTCCCTTGAATTTCCATTAGTTTTTCTTGAAATTTGCTAGCCTTCCTTTTTAGGTCTCGCCTTGCTATCGCGTAAGCGATCGCAAAGCAAGACTATAGGGGCTTTTAAAAGTGCTCCCAAAAAGCGGATTGCATTTCTAGCATGCGCACAATCACGCGCTTGGTGCCGCCATGCACTCTGCCTTTTGGGAGCACTTCAAAGGGTCCGCTCCCCCGCCCCCAAGCGCGCGCGCGCGCCACGCTCCGCCGTGCTTGTTTCTGAAATGTCTTCCGGGCTTGTTTTTTTCCTGGTAATTTCTCCGATTCAAAGCAGCTGTTAGCTAACGGCTACCGTCCTGCCTGCCTTCACCGTGCATCGCTACAAGCTGGTTTCATTCTCACCCCGTTTTGAACACGTAGGTAAGCGCATTTTAAAGACCAACAAAATGACTGGTTTTCGAAAATGTTTGTTTTATAGTTTTACTATACGGAATGCCTTTTGTCGTGAAATTTTTTTTTTAAACGTTCTTGTGACTCAAACGTTACAAGAAATATTTCATGTAACGTCCACATTTTAATCGCTGAGCGGTCTGCAAGAGAAACTGTTGGAATGATTACAAACCACACGGTATGTGCGGTGTAGTGTTAATATTCTAATGATGATTGTTTATCGAGGTATTCCAAAATCGAAGTGTTTTATGTCAACTTTACTTGGTGCTTTCTGGTCCTGAAATGAAAGGCTTTTTATAATAATCCTAAACGATAATTTAGTGGACACCTGATCATCCAGTAGATAACGTTTGAAATATGTCAGTTTAGAAATATGTCATGGGTATCAATTTGAGCTAACGGGAGTGTAGACATGGAATGCGTTCCAATACTTAACGGTGACATAGCTACTACATATGTCAAGGTTCTCGAAATCCATGCACGAGAAGCCACTTCTTTGCATTCTGGGACTTGTAGACTTGTCTATAACAATTGTAAAACCAAGGATACAAAAATCACGGAATAAAAATGTAAATAAACTTGATATGATGAGTTGCTCACGTAAGAACCTGAGGACTTTGAAACTGCTGTTATATAGGGCTGAGACAAAAGTGAAAATTCATGTGATTACCAGATGGCTAGATGTCACGAAGGACGCTGAGCATCCCCTTTAGGATTTTTCTTGAGTGTCACTCTTTCCTGGGGTGTTAGTTCAGCAGCTAGAACAACTCTCTCACCCTGGACTGCAGCTCCCAAGATGCAGTAGGTTTTAAAATGTATATCCACGAATGGACACTGCATCATTGGTGACATGCAGAATTATGGTAACCTTAAAATATTTTGCCTCGCTGATGAAAGGGCTAAGTCCTAAAATGTTAATAGTTCGGTCAAATGGTATTCGTTTCAAGAAAGCCTTCTCAAGTTTTCTGTGTTCGTCGTGTACCACTTCCCGAATTTATCTCTACTATGTGGAGCTTGTAATCGGCTTTTTTTTTGCAAAACAGTCAGAGCTGTATATATGAAAACCTTATTCAGTCCCAAGTCAGGCGTGAGCCTCTAGCTTAACGGCTAGGGCGGTCGATCTCGAATCTGGGGAACTGGGTTTGAGTCTCGGCAATGACCCTGAACTGGTGTTCGAGTCTCGGCAATGACGCTGAACATCCTGTGATTCTGGGCATATCACTTAATCTTAATTCGCCTAAACAAAAATTAATTTGTGTCCTCAGGTAACGTAACTGGTGCTATGTAAAGCGCTCTGATACAGGATTCGGATCAAGTTCACGCTATATGAAACTCTGCAAAAAAAATTACTGCAGAGGAGTATACAAAACTCATTGAATGAGCTACTCGCACTTTGAATGAAATAACTGGAAACTTATGCTTGTGAAAAATACGTATATTTTAATGTGAATTCTGAATAGAATATGTATTTTGTTGCACTTCTTTGGCAGAATAAATTCTTTCTCTCTTCTTCTTCCCCATGTACCCACACTAGCTTCTTTCTCTCTCACATACTCTTTATTTTGTCTTTCTCTTACTATATCCATTGAGGTCTGAAATTGACACCCTGTTCACCACGTAATATTTTGTACGCTTGACACGAGAATTAGCGTGTCCAGCAGAAAATATGGTGAGAGAAGTGAGTGAAATTTCTACCAAGTGAAACGAAAGGCTTTTTCTCAACACTAAATCACAAAAAATTATATTTATGGCTCTAATGGATAGAAGCGAAACAATACGATGGGAAAAGAACATTTTGTCTGCAAGTTTACGTCTTGTTTAGTTTTCCTATATACAGTAACATTGGGCAGGAGAAGAACATTTGGGCATATTATCAAGCCAGGTGATAAAATTATCGCTGCTTTAGCGGCAGAAAACTGCCGCTAAAACGGCGATAATGCTCTATGGAATTCCAATTGAAGCCCATGTTAGATGTGAAGGACATCTAACCTGGGCTTCAATTGGAATTCCATAGAGCATATTATCAAGCCCATTATCGCCGTTTTAGCGGTAGTTTTCTGCCGCTAAAGCGGCGATAATTTTATCGCCTGGCTTGATAATATGCCCCATTGTTCTTTGTACATGTGGCAAACCAAAAGACCTTTGTGAAGTCTATTAAATAGACTTCACCCACCCTTTAGTGCAGAGTGTGTAATTGACTTCCTGGTAATTACGAAAGGTGTAAAAAAATATAATATTATGAAGGGTAATGGGAGAGCCGCACATAGCGCAGCCTCTACTTCCTGTCTCAAATAGAAATAAGTAAAAGAAAAAAAACCTTACCTGCAATTCCTAACCAACCCCGACCACCTTCTCTGGCTTCCTTCCCCATCCTGCAGCTCTGCTCTCTGCCTTTAGTCCAAGGAGACAGGCAGAGCTGCGCCGACAGGCTCTCAGGCAGGCCTCTCGGCCTGTCCGGGAAGGCTCATATGACAACACAAAGTGGGCCACCAGTTTTGTTATCAACTGTTGCTATTGTCATAGCAGTGGATTGTGCAATGCAGCATCTGAAATAAACTATAGATGCTGAGAGCCATACATAACCTATAGATTTATGGACTGGGAAAAGTGAATTAAGGAGATGTCTTTTACTGAGGGGTTCTGAATGACATCAAATACACAAGACTGAAACTCAGGTTGTCCATGACTTCACTCTGAACCCCCCGGTGAAAACATTCCCATAATTTACGTTTTCCTATCTATAATTTTATGGTCTGTATGGCCTCCCAAACCATTTACCCCTGCTTTCAATTGCTATGTAGTGGTAGAGGAGTAATGGAGGAGCTATACATAGCATGGCCTCTGTTCTGTATCCCTGTCCCAAAGGTTGAAAAGAAAGTTTACCTGCCATCCCTTGCCAACCCTCACCACCTTCCCTGCCTTCCTCCCCATCCTGCAGCTGTGCTTTCTGCTGTTCAGTCAAAACAAGCAGCACTTGGCTGACAGGCTCTCAGAGAGGTCTGGCCAGGAAGGCCTTTATGACCTTCCAACAGTGGGAATCAGCTTTGTTATCAACTCCCGATATGTCATAGTAGTGGATTATGCGATATAGAAACTGAAATAACTGATAGAGGCTCTCTATGAGAGCCATCCATAACATATCTGTTGACACCTGACATAGCTAGAGATGCTTACAGTAAAAAAGTGACGGATGGATCTAAGTGATTTTAGACAATGCCATTTACATGGATGTCATATCAAAGTCCATTGTTTTTTTTTTTTATTTTTTTAAATTTTTTATTTTATTTTCTCACCAAAAGTAAGCACAGTTTCACTTACATTGACAGTTACAATATTTTCCTTAATTTCTATTATTTAAATTCCATCTTTGGAGTATGCCACACAAATACCAAGTTGTTTTAGCACCTTATTTAACCAATAAGGGAATCTAAAATAAACAATGACAAAAACAAAAAACAGAGAGTAGAGGAAAGATAAAGCCGCCGCATTCTTCCCATCCCCCCCCCCTATTTGTCCTTACTTTGCTTCTCCTTCCATTTGCTTAATGGCTCCCAGATCCTTCTCCCCAAGCATCTTCCTTTCCTCCCTTTCCGAGCATAGATATTTTCCTCCATATTATATGCGTACAACGTATTTGCCAACCAAGTTTGAAACTTTGGGGGATTTTTATCTAGCCAAGCCCTAGCTATTGTCAATCTATAAACAGCCATTATTACAAACAAAAATTCTGCGTACTGCTCTTGCTCCCCTTCCGCCACTCCTAACATGATCCAAGAAGGTACTAGAGAGATCCCTATACCCAAGGACCTTGCTAAAAACCCCTCTATCTCTTTAATCAGTGATTGTAGCTGGGGACATGTTGCGAAAATATGTATGCTATCTGCCTCTAACGCATCGCAGCGAGGGCAGCTAATTCCTGAACTCCCACCCCATTTTGCTATCCTTGCAGGCGTAAAGTAAAGAAAATATAATGTTTTATAGTGCTGAGACTGCAAAGGGGCTGCACTTAATATTGTGCGTCCTAAATTCAGAGATTCAAAAAACAGATTGCTTTCAACTCCTATTTTATCTACCCATTTCATGCTGAATTTCTCTAGGTCATCCTGGCTTTCTTTCAATAGGGTTGCATAAAACGACCTTATTGAGCAGTCCCCCATCAGCTTAATTTTCTCCATTATTTCTATTTTATTAAAGCCTGCAGGGCCTCCCGCTTTGTTTTTAAAGAAACTTCTAATCTGCAAATACTTGAAAAAACCCCTATTATCTATACCATATGCAGCTCTCAGATCTGAAAATTGCTTAAAACCATCCTGAGAGAACAAATCTCCTATTTGCGTAACCCCCCTTACTGCCCACTCTGCCATTATCTGATCAGCAAATATTTCCGCTGGAAGTGATCTGTTATTAATTAAGGACACATATCTATTATACCTCCCCATCTTGACTCTCTTTGAAAAAGCGTTCCATACCGTAACTGCCGCCTTAACAGTTTTAAACCTGGTTCTCTTGAAATAACTAAAATCTGTACATTTTAAAAAACAGTTATGGGCATTTGCCCCTAGCACAACAGCATAAACCTCAGTAGACATATTATGCATTCTTACATTATCAATATTCCCCCCAATTAATCCTTGTATATATTGCAAAACAGTTGCCATATAATATAAACGAAAATCTGGTGCCCCCCATCCCCCTTTTTCCCTAGAAAGTGTCATAAACCTATAGGCCCTCCGTGTCTTACCGTGTGCCCAGATGAACCTATTACATATGGTCTCTAGGCCATTGAACCAGCTGGCTTCAAACAGCAGGGGTATAGACCTAAAAAAATATAAAAATTTAGGTAAAACCAACATCTTGATGATGTTTGTACAGCCTACCAATGCCAGGTGTAGATTATTCATTTTTTCCAAATCCTTTTTGACTTGAGCTAATAAAGGTGTCATATTGTTTTTAACAATCTTATCTACCGCTGCTGTAATTTGTACCCCTAGGTAGGTTGCCGCTCCCACCACCCTGTCATCGTTACATATTACCCACTGGTTTTTGACTATCTGTGTTTTATCATTATTCAGGCTATATCCTGAAAACTGTCCGAATCGCACAGCTTCTTCTTCAATTGCCCTGATAGCGTCTGAAGGTTTTGCAGTCAGGATGGCCACATCGTCAGCATATGCTAACGTTTTAAAACTACAACCATTTAAATCTAGCGGTGGAATCTGATCATTGCTTTCCAGCTTACGTATGTAGGGGTCAAGGTATAAAGCAAAAAGGAGGGGAGAAGAGGGACATCCCTGCCTTGTTCCTCTCTGGATATTAACTGCGGATGTTTGTCCTCTATTGACCCTTATCTTGGCCGTCGGATTTATATATAAGGTCTGCAGGGCCTTGATAAATCCTGCCCCTATACCATACCATCTCAAGACTTCCCACAAGTACCTCCAGGAGACCCTATCGAATGCTTTCTCAGCATCCAGGAACAAGGCTGCCATAGGGTCTTCTAGAGTGCTTGCTGCATCAAATGCCGTAATTACTTGTCTGATGTGTTGAGTTGTTCCTTTACCTGGGATAAACCCATGCTGAGAAGGAATTACCATTGATTCGACAACCCTAGATAATCTTTTCACCAGAATTTTGGAGAACACCTAGACATCTGCGTTCATTAGAGTAATGGGGCGATAGGACCCTGGGATGTCTGCAGGTTTACCCTTCTTCGGTATTACAATGACATCTGCGCCACCCCATGATTCTGGGACAGACTCGCCCTTTTGTGCTAGCAACATAACGTTAAACATTTCATTTACAAGGGAAGGTTGAAAGGTTTTGTAAAATTCTACCGGAATCTGATCCGGACCAGCTGCCTTCCCGGATGGTAAGTCCCTCAGAGCCTCAACCAGTTCCTCCAACTGCAATAACTCTTCCAACCCCTTCCTGTCCTCCTCTGCTAGCACTGAGGGTTCTATCTCACTTAAATATGTCCTTATATCCTCCTCTCTCTCCAGACCATCCTTTGTGTAAAGCTCCGTATAAAATTGTTTGAAAACCTCTCTGATCTGTTCAGCTTCCTTCACCCCAATTCCCTGAAAGTTTTTAATCTCCTTTATATCCGCCATCCCGTCCCTTTGCCTGGCTCGCACAGCCAGTATATGGCCAACTCTTTCACTGAGTTCATATACCTTTTCTTTATTTACTATATACCTCTCTACTGTTTTTTTCGCCATCCCCTCCATAGCTTCGGCCTTGAGAGCAACTATTTTCACTAAGATCTGATCAATTGGAGAGTGTGTATGTATGGCTGTCATAAGTGTTTCCTCTGCTTCCAGGATTAACTTATTAGCTTGTTCAGCTTTTACCTTCAACATTCTTTGATCCTTAATTACATAGCTCAGGGTTTCCCCTCTTATTCCAGCTTTAAAAGCATCCCACACTATCCCTGGCGATGATGTACCCCTGTTTATCTCCCAGTATTCCTTAATCCAATTACTCATTCTTTCCCTATACCGCTGATCCTGGAGCAGTGTTCTATCAAATGTCCATTGCCTTAACTCTTTATTTCTCCTTTGCCCAATTATTACAGTTAAGACTAACGGGCTATGGTCTGAGATGATCCTTGGTTCCCTATCTATTCTCGCTCTATCCAACAGTCCTCTTGTTATTAAAAAGTAATCCAGCCTAACCATTATCTGGTGAGGAGCTGAGAAAAAGGTGCTCCCATCTAGATTTGGGTGGCATTTTAACCAAGGATCTTCCAACAAGTTATGTGTTACCATATCCGCCAAGGCTGTATAAGTCCTCTTTTTCATCCCTGAATATTTTCTATCAGGGTCTAAAAAGCTACTGTCTGCATCGTGTAGATTCAGATCACCGCAAAATATAATGGGCTCCGGCCATTGCGCCAATTCTGCGTCTAAAAATTGAAAAATATCCGGATCATCTCCTGTGGAGCCATAAACCGAAACAACCGTGATAGTTTCCCCCCTAAACCTTAGTTCTGCCATAACCCATCTACCCCACTGATCCTCCTTCTTTCTCATAACCAGCGTATCCAGTCTCCTACCTAGAATCACCACACCTCTCGTCTTTGTATTTTGGTTGGTTTTTGCTAATACATTAAAGCCAAGCTGGTCCAGTAAATAAGCCTTAGTGCCTTCAATGTGTGTTTCCTGAAGGCACACTAAGTCGAGATTTAACGATTTTAGCAGGGCAGCCGTTTTGAGCCTCTTATTTAGCTCATTTAACCCACAGATGTTTATTGAAGCTATCCTACAAGTCATTGTAATTCATACTTTTTCCTACCCTCTGTATATACCTGTGCCAACCATATTTCAATAAGCTTCATTATTTCCTTACCTATAGTTTTATTTACTAAGCTACTATGTAACCTGCCTCGCAAATCTTCCTTACATGTACTGTGCTTACAACCACCTCCTAAGTGTGTGTCTTCCCCCCCCCACCTCCACCCCCTTTCCCCCCTCTGCCCCCCTCCCTTCTGGATCCCACCCCCCCTTACTACAGGCAAATAGGTCAATCCTGACCTATGTGTAGCCCCTGTAGTCTGCAGTTTCGCTACGCTCTCCTATCCTGATCTCTCATCTGTTAGTTATATCTTGTGACCCTTACGGGGTTTTTGGTGGACTATTTGGTGGCGTTTTCAATGGAGCTCTTCCTTTGTCTAGCTCCGTGATCTCTACTAGATACTCTCCCGCTTTTATCTCAGACATAAACATCTTGGTGTACCCCTTCCTGATGACTTTCAGTCTTGCCGGGAACAACAAATAAGCTTCTGCACCCTGCTTTTGAAAGGGTACTATCATCTGCCTTAACTTCCACCTTCTTTCCACGGTAACGTGGCAGAAATCTGGCCTGGCGAAGAAAATGTTTCCGTCAGCTGTCTTTCTGGAATCTGGTCTAGCTTGATCAATTATTTCTTGCCTCGCTAAAAAGTTCCCTAGAAAAACCAGCATTGCTCTTGGTAGTGCGTTCTCTTGACCCCCACGATTTTTTCTTACAAACAGAGGGTATCTGTGGGCTCTTTGTACTTCTAGATCCCAGTGCCACTTTGATTCTGGAAAGGCTTCTTTTAGTACCTTAACCACGTATCCTCTCGGGTCCTGTCCCTCCCGCCCTTCCTCAAGTCCCAAAAGTCTTACGTTGTTCCGCCTTTGGCGGTTTTCAAAATCTTCTAATTTCCATTGTAGGTCTTCCACTACTTTTCCTTGTTCCATTCTAAAAGTCTGCCAATCTGTTACCTCATCTTCCACTCTGCTAGTCCTTTCTTCAACTTGGGTTACTCTCTCCTCAACCTCTTCGTACTTTGTTTACTCTTCTTAGTGAAGCTTGTAGTTTTTTTGTGTCTCTTTTTGCTCTTCTACTTTCTGCTCTGGCCTCTGACTGCATCTGCTTTAGTGTTCCAAATAACATTTCAAGAGTAAAATTTTGAGGTTTTGGCCTCCCAGCATTATCTCCTTCTCCCTGATCATTTTCCTGATAAGTTTCTGACGTAGCAGAGTAGTCCCACGACAGCTTTTTATTCATATTACTTCTAGACCCTCGACCATCTCTTCTAATTCCAACT
Source organism: Triturus cristatus (assembly GCF_964204655.1). Lineage (NCBI taxonomy): Eukaryota > Metazoa > Chordata > Amphibia > Caudata > Salamandridae > Triturus > Triturus cristatus. Next base: position 310,939,408 of record NC_140593.1, on the reverse strand, counting down.
CTTTTTTTCTGGGTCGCTAGGTCCCTGGAGTCCCCACTTGTGTCTGAGCCCGAAGTGTGGTCTGTGCAACTCCGCTCCTGCTCATTTTCGGGATCACTAATATCCGTTGTATCAGAGCCCTCGTTGACTGAAAAAAATTCAGGGGAACCACCCCTCATACCTCTGTCTTCTCTGCCACCCTTAACATTGTCCCGATCGAGATCTTGGTGCCCTTCGAGGCTCTGGGTGCTCCCCCAACTCGGCCCAGAATGTTGCTCAGAATGCTGCAGAGTTCTTTTGTTAAACCCTGCCTCCACGTTTAGCAGTGCGTCTAGCATTTGCACGTTATTATGCTTCTCCAACTGTTCTAGCGCGTTGCAATCTGAATTGTCTTTCTGCATTCCCCCCTCGTTCACCTTCTTGGCTCCGGCGCTCTGCACCGCTTGTTGCGTGCTATTTCCTTCAGCGTTCAGCGGTTGCCCAGCAACCGGGACTGCCGAGCTTCCGTCCTCGCGGTCTGCTATTTCTTCGGCGTTCAACGCGGCTGAAAACCGCGGGGCTCCTGCTCCGATCTGTGATGTTGTTTGATGTCCGCTCATCCCCCCAGATTGCAGAGGGTCGTCCGCTTGCTTCTGAACCAGCGGGGCTGCCTTCAAAACGAAAGATTCAGGTAGTGTTGATTGCCGCATCTGTTCCTTTGAGATCGCCGCTTGCGAACGCTGTATTTTCCCTTCTGACTCCATAGTCAGCTCCCTTGCAGCCTTGCTCGCTGCTAAACGGGTCTCTGGTTTTGCCTCGATTTTCTTTCCTTGCCTCTCAGTTTTTCTCGGCAGGGCATCCTTTGTGGAGCGATTGAGATGCTCCGTTTGTTTTTTGGCGGTAGTGACTGGTACTTTTGGGATCGCTCCAGAGCGATTTTCTTCTCTTGTTGCTGAGCCTTTAGTCGACCCAGTTGCTCCTACTTTGTCTTTATCTCTATCTTTGTCCTTGTCCTTATCCTTATCCAGCTTACTTCTCTGCGACATTTTGAAAGGTGTTTTAGCTCTGCTACATATACTACTCCAGCAGCCAGACAAAGTTTTCCTCGCCTCAGTTGAAATTCTTCTCAGTAAGCCTAACCTTGATGCTCCTGCCGAGATGCTAGATAAAAGCCCATCAAGAAGCCACATCCCCGTATTCACAAGCCGCTTGACATCCTAGGATAGGAGAGAGGCGGAGAAGCGACTTTCTTCTACAGAGCTACGGCGGCCATCTTGCCTCTGTCTGTCCATTGTTTTTTCTATTCACTATGCCACTAGTGGCAGGAGCAAAACAGTGTTGGCCTTGCTCCTAAAGCACTGTCTAGCCAGAATTGCTAGGTCAGATCCCCTCTGTTAGTGACCAAAAGAAACAGCAAACATTTCGATGGTCTTCAAAGAGGTGTTGCTTGAAATTGTGCACAGTGAGCATTGGATCCATGGCTCCTCAAACCCATTACCGTCAGGGTGCGTTAGTGAGACAAAAATAGAGATGGAAGAATTGTTTGAAATAATCTCAGCCAGTGCAGTCACTCAGTACCACATTCTGTTCTAATATTATTTTGCTCCTTGTGTCACTATAGACAGGAAACAACCATGTGCAAATCGTTCTCAGCCCCTACAATGCTTACAGTCCAGACCAGAGTGCATGAGCTCTCGTACTACCTAACATATAATCTTATAATTAGCTATTGAAGAGCTGAACCTGAGCTGATAATGTTAGGCCATATAGCCAATAAATACCCATACAAGATAAAACTGAAACATTTGCAGGACATTGTGAGTGTTAACTAATGTGTATAACTAAGGTCCAATATGTGTATACCTAAGGAGTCTTTTCATGGAAGTTTATGTTCTTCCATTCACTTTTCCTCAATACCAATCTTCCAGTGAGGGGTGGGTTTCGCAGTGAGGGGTGATTTTGCTGTTGTTAATATTACTCAGTCAGTCTGTCCAAATGCTTTTTATTCAGCTAATTTAGCCAAAAAAAGACAAACTTTTGTTAAAACACAAGTTAAGATCATACAAAGGAATGATCATAAAGTGTTTATAGTGATTAAAGTGCTAAATATGATGCCAAAATGAGTATGACAGAAAACTATCTGGCCAAGTATATTACATTAGAAAGTTTTAAAACATTGAATAGATAAAAATCTACTCGAAGAAGGGACATCTCGGCTTAAAAAATCATGAAGCAAGAGAATTATGTGGCAGGCAAGGGTCAAGACATTTAGTTCGCTCCTAATCCTCAGTACTTGCTGAACATAATTAAGGATTACATGACATAGAAATAAGGAATCTAACCGCTGTAAAAAGTGGAGGTTGGGCCCGCAAAATCCGAAATTGTTTAGCTGTAAAAAGGGCCTTAAAATCTGGACTCTAGGAGTAGCATAAAACCACAAAAAACATAAAACGAATGAGGCATTGCTGACTAATATTATTGCAGGGACAGGTTAAAAACAAGCATTGGCATAGCCAATAGGTCTCGCCTTTGGGACCTTATAAGTATTTAGCCATGCAACAGTTGCATAACTAAATACTTATAAGGTCCCAAAAGCGAGACCTATTGGCTATGCCAAGTGGCCGTGAAAGTGAAAGTGATCGCGATCAAACATCAAAGCACCGTGCGGCCGCAAAAGTGAAAGTAATCGCGGTAAAGCGCGGCGCCCGCGCACATGCACTGTAGCTCTAGGCTGGCCTGGTAGCACTTTTTGGAGCCCTCTCAATACGTCTCGCCAGACCAGCGCATGCGCTGGGTCAGGCGAGACCTAACAAGTACCATGTTGTGGGAAAGCTGACAAAAAATGAACTGTGCACAATTAAAACTTATGCCTATCATTCCTATCAGATCTGAAATTGGTCTGAATCTAACTGTACACTTCTTGTTCCTGTTTATGTAGCCTATACTATGCTATCGCTGCTAGCATTATATCTTTTAAGCATCTTTCAAAGTAATGGTCGAAAATGCAATATCAATTTGTAGGTCAACAAACTTGGCAGAGTATGCTGCTCTCCCAGGTTAATGTGGTATCGGGTTCCATCGAGTGCTTGGATCATACGTCACAGTTTACTCCAGAGTATCTAAATGTCAATGCTGTCTAATAAAGGCAAGTTTTTTTTAAAGCACTAAGAGGAAAGGCCAGATGAGAATCTGTGCAACAGAACCGGGGTCAATGTGGATATGAAACAGTAAATGGGTTGAGATGCCTGTGGATGCTGTCTTTTGTATCCTGGTCCAAACTTTAATCAACACTTCATGAGACACTTGCACCCCCCTACCGTTATCCCGCACAATTCTCACTGTATCTTTCTGAGTAGAACATATACCATTGCTTAGGAGTTCATGAATTTTAGAAACCAAGATCTCCCTCCTTCTCAGGGGATTTCTTTCTCATAATCTATAAGGTGATATTGTCTTGAGGATATGAGGATCCTGTGGTAACCGTCACTAACAGGAGGTATCGAAGGAAGGCCCCATTTTGTAGGCCAAAGTGAATTAGCTATTGTGCAATGGACATAAGGGTGGCGTGTTGCAATATATAAACCAGTATATGATATCTGGCTGGTAATCCATTCTTTGTAAGTGATAGGGAGAACATTAATGTGGAGCAGACTACTACTATCTGATAGAAGACCATTTCCACATAGAGGGGCATAATGACATTTAACACCCCTGAATATTGTTTAAAATGTGTGAATTTTCTAGCCTAGCCATACTTGCCTGCAAGGTTTGAGGAGTGGCATACGTTAGCTTCAAGAGACTTACTCGATTCCAGTTGGAAGCAATACAAGAAAGCTATGATGAAACCAGGCTAATTTGGTTTCTTAATAAAATAATATAAAGGGATAAGATCATGAGGTCAGCATACCACTACTGTGTATATTCTTGAAAAAGGCAGAGAAAGGGGAAGTCTATTAAATTGTTAATCGAATGTTTAACCTTAGAATTTGTCCTAACCCTGTTGAAATATAGGGGGTTTCAAAGAGAAAATTATTTTTAAAACAACAATCATCTTGTATGTCCACATATTGGGAAATTAGATATTGTGCATATGTAATTGATTATAAGTTATTTTTAAATCTCTATAGAATGTCTTTAGGTCTTATATGTTAACTATGGAGTGGCAACCTGCTTTTCCACAATCCATTTGATAGCACAGGTGCTTATTTTAGATTTGGCAGTAGTCATACATTTATTAAGTAGGAAACGTGAATTGTAATAGTTGTAAACTGTATAAAAGTGGTTTATTAATTAGGGGTGGATATAAGTCCACAACAAGGAATAAAGTCGCAAGCTTGGCTGGGTAAAAGAGTTTCAATATATTTAAAATCAGGATCAATCCCCTGGTAGCTAGTGCAGACAGGCTTCTCTTTAAAACAAGCATTTGCAATGCATTAGGTCTCGCATTTTTTTCGCGAGTTTGAGCTATTGACATTGCAAATAACAATGCCTATTGGCATTGTCATTTACAATGCCAATAGCTTTAACTCGTGTAACTGCGAGACCTATTGCATTGCAAATGCTTGTTAATTACTTCTTTATATAACATATAAGTGATCTCTCTATAATCTTTTATTTTTTCTGACTTTTCTAACAGACTATTTACCCTTTCCCTCTCTCTCTCCGGTACTCTTTCCTCTTCTTTATTCTCACCCTCCTCTCCAACTCCTTCGCTTTATACTTTTTCAATATTGGTTTACTTCCTATTTCTACATTTTTGATTTTCCATTCCCTTCTATATTTATATCATGTTCATAGCTTAACGCACCCTTTCCCTTTTTTCTTTAATTTTCAAAAGCATAAATGACTATCACATTTTCTTCTTCTCATCAATTACGCAAAATTTCATGGAATGTTCACGGTCTTACACACTTTATACAATGTAAAAAAGTTATCTCTTACTTAAAGAAAAAACTGACATTGCTCTCCTACAGGAGACTCATTAAGATTGGAGTCATCTAAACTACAACGAGAATGGGTGGGAAAAGTTATCCATTGTGGCTTGACCACACAACCCTTGTCTGAGAAGAATCAATCATGGAAGTGTGGTGTGGCTATCCTCCTACATAAATCTCTACCCATCACAACTATCAAAATTTGGATTGACCCAGAGGGTTGATATGTCTTTGCCAAACTAAAAATTTGGGATTTTTTTTTGCGTTTGTTCAATATCTGCACCAACATGTGCTAAACGCTCCTAGTTTCGCAATTTAAATCGCCTTCCTGTAGAGATTGGCGCATCCAACTATGTCATTGGTGGTGACTAGAACCTAACACAGGATGCGATTCTAGATAGAACAGGCCCCTTATAAAAAATGCAGCAATAGTGACAGAGCACTAATGGGTGATATAACATCGGACCATGGCCTGGTAGATCATTGGCGCCTTTGTCATCCATCAGATCAAAAATATACCTTTCTTTCCTCTGTTCATGGTACACAATCCAGGATAGCTTTTGTTCTTATCTCCTATTCAGTAGTTGCAATTGCTAATTAATCCCGTATCATAGAAGCAGCCATTTCTGATCATTCTCCAGTTCTACTTACTATGGAAGTAGGTTTATCCTCTCCAGGTAGAAAATCGTGGCGTATAAACATTCAAAGATACCTTTCACCTGAAGGTAAAACCAAACTATGTTCCCATATCTCTGAATACTTAACTAATAACAAACGATTAGTTACCTCGTGTAGAACAGTCTGGGCAGCTGCGAAAGCAACTATCCACGGACAGCTAATGAGGGATGCAGCCCTGACTAATAAGGCAGCATCTTTACATAGTACAGAATTTGAGAATGAAATTACTTCTCTTACTCATTTAGAACACCTCTTTCCCTACTCTAACCAATCATAAAAGACTAGAATTAGCTAAAATGGCACTTAATGACTTATATACATCCAAAGCGGAGTATGTTTTACATCGTCTAAAAGGTAGAAAATGTGAACAGGGTGAGAAAGCGGGACACTTACTTGCGGCACAACTGAAGTAACGTGAAGCCTCCGTGGCTATATCCGCAATACGAACGGCATCAAGTGAAATTCTCACTAAAACACAAGATATAGTAAATATTTTCACATCCTTTTATAAAGAACTCTACACTCCTGAAGATCCGGCAACTGAAGATCAAATGCATACATATTTTGAAAAAATTGATCTCCCATATCTTACAGAGAAGGGTAGACATCTATTAGATGGTGACATTACCAAGGAAGAAATTATTGCAGCCATTTCCAAATTACCTGCTCCTAAATCCCAATGTGAGGATGGATTCCCTTTGGAATATTACAAGTGGTCTGGAGAAGAAACGGTTGACGCTCTTCACTCTGCTCTCAATGAAGCTGTCCGAACATTTTCTCTTGGATCCATTTCTAATAGAGTACCAATTGTAGTTAGCTCAAATACAGGCAGAGATCCGCTCATTTGTGGTAGCTATCGTCCCATTTCTTTAATAAACAGTGATATTAAAATTCTGGCAAGCATTCTTGCATCACAGACTATGCAAAATGGTCACTCTTAGGCTTTTGTATATACAATGAAAACTGTGAGTCAAGTGCTGTATTTAACCTCAACGCTACTACACAATGAATACTCAATCGAGTCGAATTGCTGACGTATATATCACTAGATGTATATATGCATGAATAGGATTCCCATCACCCACTTGAAGTGGCTCGCTTCATCATCTGGGAACCCGGAACTCAACCAAAGAACCATCCTCTACCAGATAAATGTAGATACTGGTTCAATGTGTGTCCCAGATGCATATAACGGTATGATATTTAGACTAAAGAGAACAACATTAAAAATGATACAGGGTGATGTATGCAGTGCAAGTGATGAAGTGCTAATTAAAATTGGCTAACAAGGCTCAGGAGAATTTTTATTAAAGTGCTACCTTGATACCAAAAAGATAAAAACAGTGCTATAACAGTTTAAATAACAAATAACTGTGTTGGAAAAACTGGTCTACATGTTTCAGCTAACGGATAATTTCTATCCCAGCTTTCGTGAGGACCAAAAAGCTACTGCAAAAGTATAGTGTATATTGTGCAAAACTCACAAAAGGTATACAACCTGAACCTTGTTGTTGGTCCAGGAAAAATTACCTACAGAAACAAGAGCAGAACAAACTCAAAGAAAGAACACATATGTGTAGCGTCACAGTTAGGTCATAAACACGCATAAAAATTAGATTTATCAATTATGCAAAATACTATGAATGTGTTTAGACAACTGTAAGTCTGTCACGTCTAGTGATGAAAAGTTTTTTGCCGCTTACCCGAATAGTTCTGGGTATGCACCTCGCCTCACCTGGCAACTGCTCAGGTTCGGAGGCACCGCTCTAGGAAGTAATACAAGTGCAAAACATTATATAACCTTAACACTGGTTCATTAAATGTCAGACACCTAATTTAGATAGCGCATATTAAAAGCCATGAAGGGTGAGTGCACAGGAGCCTTACTGCCGAAGAATAATGCTACTATGCAGGTTTACTGTGATATCAGTCAGTGTCACAGTATCTAAGCAAATATCAGCAAAACTTGTGATAGTTGATCAGGGCCAAAAGCGTGATAGAGTTACTCTCCGTCACAGGCAAAGCAAAGTTTGCCAGTGGTTGTTAATACCTTAAGCAAAACGTGCCTAGTACGGAGCATATATCGCATCATTGCGACTTGTAGGCACGGTTTTTACTCCCATCTGTTTGAAAGCGGTTATGAATAGCGTAAGCAAAACGTGCCTAATACGAAGCGTATATCGCATCATTGCAACTCATAGGCACGGGTCATACTGCCATGTGTGTTGGAAACCATTCTCAAAAGATAATTAATATCAGAGTATAGAGCTGCTCTCACCTTGTGGTAAATAATATCTTCTTTACCGGACTGAATTTCATACGGAATCTTAAAATAAAGTAAAATAGCTCAAAATAACAAGAGGCAGAATCCGTGGTATAAGAGGTTTTCTAAATGGGCTTTATTCCATTCAAAATGGCCGACTCGAGTCGCGGCCTTCAGGTTCCGTCACCACGAGGGTTCAGGAAGTGAAGTACAATACTTTATTGACAGACATGCATTTTTATAATAAGTATATTACAATGAAATGAATGTAGAAGGCGTAACATTTGATAAGAAGAGTGACATGACAGGTATGTAATCGAAACTAGGCGTAATAAGGAATAAGAGAAACATGATTGGTCAGGATTATCAGACATAGGTGGATCTATAAGATAATACTTGGCATAGATGCGCGCGCAGCAGCATGACGTGTGATAGACGTGCAATTAGGGGTGAAGGGGACTTGACATTTTAGCTCTACATGTGGAGACGAGAAGTCTGGGGGGTCAACCTAATCCCAAATCATATCTAATATCCTATGTTTAAAGAACTGTGTTATCCACAAGGGAAGGACTCTCGGACAGAATCTAGTCTATACTGACTGTGTGCGTGTACAAGCGTCTAAGTGTCTATATGAGATGCAAGGGGCAGAAACTTTCCATGGTAACAGGGCTATGAATTACTTGCATGAAGACAGAGAAGCCGGGCCTTTTGCTTGGTAACTGGAAAAATGTTTACTTAAACTACTAGGCAGGAATGCATCGGCTGAGGGGGAAGCAGATAATTCGAAGGTGAAATACAGCTCTTGGCAGAGAATAGGCTGATGTCAGGCTTCGTGAGCCGCGCAGAGAATGAGACAAAGTTCATGGTCACAGATGCAAGCTCAAGCTGAAGCTGTCAGAGGCAGAGAGCAGGGAAAGGCTTTGAGGACAGAATCGGGCCTACTTGCCTGAACTGTAAAAATGGAGTAACTTAGCCATATAAAGTCGGTGGTCTTTTATACTTAGGAATCGAATATCCAGCCCATTGATGGCGGATCTGACAGAGAACATGTCGACGGTAGACACACATATATTTGCGTCTTAGAAACTGGAACTGGAGGGAACATACATGTACTTGTAACATGCATATAGAACCGTTGGGGTCCAAGATAGGGGACATAACTGATCAGAAAAATCCACATTTCCACATTCCCTCCTTGTCCCCTTCTTGCCCTTCAAGAGACATCAATCTTCATCATTCCATTGATTTGCTCATGGAGCATCATTTCTTCTTCCTTCTTCTTCCGTGATCTTGAATGAAATCTTGGTGGTGGAATACACGATGTGGCACACAGACCACAGATCGCTGGTCCACATTGTAGACATAGACAGCAACTGAATAGTATGAGAAGGCCAATACCTAGGAAGGATAGAACTCTCCATCCCCAGGCTGATATCACACTCCAAAACCACCCGGACCACGTCCAAGTGCCTGGATTCTCGTGTATCTGGCTTACAATCTTATGAAGGCGTGTTATAGCTTTATATACAGATGGCGAATTTTCTGGTATGAATATGCAGCAGCTGGATCCGATGACCCTGCAAGCTCCGCCCCTATCGGCCAGGATGACGTCAAGGACAAGACGATTCTGGAGAACTACAATTCTCATCGCTGATTGTTCCTCTGTCAGATTGCCTAGGGCGGCTATAGTCTCGTTTACTACAGCTTCAAGAGTCTTGGTGAGTCTGCGTATCCGCTTACTATTTGATATAGTACCTATATAGGGAAAGATACCTTTATTGAAATCTACATATTTGTCCCATGCTGTCTCAGTATAATCGACAACTGGGAGATCTCTTCGCTCTCTATTGTGTACTAAATGAACATTTCGATAATAATCAGGGGGAGCTAGGAAAACAGGTGGCAAAAGGAATGCTATGTAACAGGTACCATCCCAATCTAGAGGCAGACGCATATATGCCGTCTGGCCACATATGAAGTAAGAATGGCGAGAAGCTCTAAATGAAGATTTACCTTGATCACTATATTCTACTGTAGTAACACATTTACTATGGCCCATATGTATGGAACCAACTTTTCTCACACATAATTCACCCTTAGCTGGAAATACTGACATAGTGGGCAGAATTAGTTCAACTTCGGTTTTGACATTCAAAATCATAAGATTAGGCGTAAAATTACCTAATTTATACACTTCATTTTCTAAATCAGTTCCTGTTCTACTGGGGTGACCCTCCTTATTAGGGTGACAGACTTTTAATAAAACTAGATTCAGATTTCCCCATATCCAATGTTGTTGATAAACTGCTGTGTCTGGGTCTATGGTATTTAATAAACTAAACCATGCTCCACAGGAGCCATTGTGTGTAAACGGATGTGGAAAGAAAGGCAGAACTCCTTTGTTATTCTGATAGGGAGGAAGTCGGCCACACACCCAACAATTGGTGGCATTACTAGTCTGATGGGAATGATGTAACATACTAATGAATGTGTTATTGCGCAGCGCAAGTCTATAGGACAACTCATGTGGCGGTAGGTCTCTAAAAGAATGTTCTCCAGTTATATTGAAAGCACGTTTAGAAACAGGATAATACATATGCAACAATATACTTGCAGTAACTATTAAAAAACTCAAGACAAACAAAATTAATAAAGTCACAATACAGTGGCTACGCAGTGATTTACAATAAGCATGTCGTTTCATTATGATTCTGGACTCTACATGATTCAGACCTAAGGGATACATGTCGGGACAGATTCAACCGCTTCACCTTGGAGAGGACTTAAACAATCAAATCGTCCGACAGTTTAGATCTGGACCTGAGTTTCTGTTTATAGAGTTCGGTGCTACTGGCCTCAGCCAAAGGTAGCTTTGAGTCAATGGGGGAAGACACACGGGGAGTACTGTTTGTGTCAGGAGGAAGTCCATGAAATTTTTTTATATGGCTGGAATGCACCCAGCCTTTCCTCCCTTCGATCTTCACAGCTGTTCTGGTCGTCAGCAGGACCAACTTAGGAAGCCTCCACCTTGGCTCCAGTTGGGTTTTCCGATCAAAATTCCTGACGAGAACATAATCGCCGGGAATTATGTCATGAGGTTTCACCTCGGTGTTGTCAGGAAAAGTTGCGACTACCTGCGAACGACAAGATTGTAGTGCAGACATCAAGGAAGCCAGGTAATCTGTCAGCATATTACAGTCAACATCAGTTATTTTACGGGGTATAGGCGTCCCCCACATATTCGGTGGCCTACCAAAGATCACCTCATAAGGCGATAGCCCTGTTCGAGAGTGTGCTACCATCCTCATGTAAAATAGCGCAACTGGTAAGGCTACTATCCAATCCACACCCTTTTCCTGACATATTTTAGACAATCTGATTTTTAAAAGTTGATTATGTCGTTCCACGAGACCTGCTGCCTCGGGGTGTCGGACACAGTGGAATTTCCACTGATATCCCAACAAGAGTGAGACATGTTTCATTAATTCGGATGAGAAAGGCTGACCGTTATCTGAATATACAACACGTGGTAAACCGTACCGTGGGAAGAATTCTCTAATTAGCTGTTTGGCAGTAGTCGGGGCAGTGTAATCTGATACGGGATACGCCTCTGTCCAACGGGAGAGAGCGCAGACAACTACGAGAACATATTTGAATCCTCGACAACGTTCCATCTGAATATAATCCATCTGGAGGACTTCAAAAGGATGGTCAGGAGGCTGAAATCCACCCTGCTCTACGGGAACACTCTTTCCTGGATTAAACTGACAACATATCATACAGGTACGAACTTTTTGTTTAGCTGCTGCTCGTAAATGTTTATTGAACCAAATGTGCTGAATGCTGTCTAGCATAGCCTTCTCTCCTAAATGTGCTGGACTGTGAACTGTAGCTATAATGGCTTGAACCATGGAATCAGGGAGAAACCATACAGATTTCTCCTTCGTCATCCATCCTTGATCTGTCTGGATCCCTCCTAGTTCAGTCCACTTCTTTATTTCTTCTGCTGTGGCATGTGTCTGTATGTCAATTACGTCAAGTGCGGGATCCTTAATTGTCATACACTGTGTTGGTGTCTGAACTATTGGCTTTGTCATGTCTAATGTGCGATTCTGAGCAGTCTGTTTAGCTGTTTTGTCAGCTAAATCATTGCCTTGAGAAATGGTATCAGTAACCTTCGTGTGTGCTTTACATTTCATAATCGATATAGCAGTGGGTAGATGTATTGCGTCTAACAAAGCATGAATGAGGGGTCCGTGCTGAATGTGGGCACCATGGGAGGTTAAATAACCTCTCTCTCGCCACAGCACGCCGAAGTCGTGTACAACTCCGAATGCATAACGTGAGTCAGTGTATACATTAACTTTCTTATTTGTGGCTTGAATACAGGCTTGTGTTAGAGCAATAAGTTCTGCTGCTTGGGCTGACAAAGTATCTATACAATTTGTCTCAATAACTTCAGTGTCTGTTGTGACTGCATACGCGGCCACTAAGTCTCCTGGACTTGCTCTCATGCATGATCCGTCTACATACAACGTCAGGTCTGGATCTAACAATGGAACGTCTGTCAAGTCTTGTCTAGGTTTCGTCTTTATTTCAATGATTTCAACACAATCATGAGCTAGTGGGTCTGTTCCAATTACAGGTAATAGTGTAGCAGGATTCAATGTATTACACCGTCGGATCTCTATGTGTGGTTGAAACAATGTCAGTTCATAACCGGTAAGTCTTGCTATGGTCAAGTGTTGTGTTTGTGTTCGGTTCACAAGAACCTCTACTGCATGTGGTACTTGTACTGTCAATGGGTGTCCTAATACTATGGCATCGCTTTGTCTGATAGCTAAGGCTGTCGCTGCCACTGATTTCAGGCATGCAGGCAAAGCCTGAGCTACGGGATCTAATGTACTGGAAAAATAAGCACATGGCTTGCGTGATCCTGCTTGATCCTGAGTGAGTACTGACAAGGCAGTACCTTCGCGTTCTGTAACAAAGAGTGTAAAATGTTTGCTATAACATGGCGTTGCTAAAACAGGTGCTTGACATAAAGCTTCCTTTAGGCTTTCAAAAGCTTGTGTATGTTCCTGAGTCCAAGGGAGAACAGTCGATGTGGCTGCCTCCTGTGTGGTTAACTGAATGAGTGGTTTTGCTAGAAATGCGTACTGAGGGATCCACTGCCTACAATATGAAGTGAGGCCTATGAAAGCCCGCACCTCCTTTTGTGTCTGGGGTATTGACATGTTAGCAATTAACTGGATGCGATCTGGTGTAAGCTGCCTTCCCTCCTTGGACAGCGAGTGACCAAGATAAATAACTCGCTGGACACAGAATTGCAGCTTAGAAGGAGACACCTTGTGCCCCTTGTCGGCTAGAAAATGTAAAACTGTCAGAGAAGCCTTTTCACATTCTGACTCGCTTCTTGCGGTGATCAGCAGATCATCGACATATTGAAGCAGTGCAGTATTGACTGGCATGTGTATACTGTCAAGTTCTCGTTTCAGTGCTTGGCTGTAGATGCTGGGGCTTTCTGTGAATCCTTGGGGAGCGCGTGAGAATTTAAAGCTGCGCCCATTTAAACTGAATCCGAACAAGTATTGGCTTTCCGGATCTATTGGGACGCTAAAGAAGGCATTCTTGAGATCGATTACAGTAAAGAATGTTGCTTCGGAATCAATTGCTGTCAACAATGATGATATATCAGGGACCACAGGGAATTGTGGTACAATGCATTTGTTTAGTTCACGCAAATCAATGACCAATCGGTATACTGGTGGGGCAGTAGGGTCAGTTCGTTTAAGAATCGGAATTATCGGTGAATTACATATATTGGAGTCTGTTTCTATAACTACTCCCTGGGCAATCAGCTCATCAATGATTTTCAGCAAAGCCACTACAGCATCATGCGGTAACTTGTATTGTCGCATTCGTGGTAGTACCACTCCTGCTTTCAATGTAACTCGATAGGGTGTAATGTTCATGCAGCCAACATCCGTAGGGCCTTGTGCCCATAGATGTACTGGTAAAGTCTGTAATCGGGGATCCATGTCTCTAGACACATAGTGGCCTTTAAAATCACGTAAAAACAACCTTACTCCTTCCGGAGAGCAACATATTATGGCTCCTAGTGCTTTCAGAGTTTTAATTCCTAACAGATTTTCTGGGCATGACTTAGTAAGCAATAAATCTGTAGTTCGTGTCAAAGGTCCTATCGTAAGTGGTAGAGGCTGTGATACTTCATTAACAATAGGTTTTCCTGAAAAACCAAGGGAAACATTTTGAGAGCCTGAGAGGGGTGCCCCTGGAACTTCACTACGTTTTATTGTTGTTCGACTTGCCCCTGTATCGAGTAAGAATTTTCTATTTTGACCTAATAATTCACTATGTACATAAGGTCCTTCTTGATCTACAGGAATCTCGATGAGCGGTAAGTCAACTTCCCTCTCTAGGCTGGTTCATGCGTAATGCTGATATTCAGGGTATTCATACTGTGCAGTCTGATACATTTGTCGTGTCGTTGTTTGTGTGGCAGTAGCAGGCAACGGTGGTGCAGCTGGCACAAACTGTATGGGTTGCTGTGAGGCTGGCATTGCCTGTTGCTGAACTGGCATGGACTGTCCATGCTGCATAGCTCCTTGTTCATTCTGATCTTGTCTAACTAATCGTGGTCTCTCTTTTGCAATACCTGTAGCTATATTACGTTTCAGGACTGGACAATCATGTACATAATGGCCTAGTTGTTTACAGTAATTGCAGGTTCCTTTTACAGGAACTGCAGAATCACCAGAATGTGTCACACCCTTTTTGTGACCATCTGCTGGTACTGTCTGAGAAACTAGCATTTTCATTTTTGTATCCTTCATGCGTCTATGCTCATGTTCTTGTTCATCCCTAATTCTATTGTGATGATACTGTAACATTTGTAGCATTTGCGACGGAGTGTTACTTTGCCAGGTACTCTCGAATTTCAATATTCTATTCTTCACTGGAGGCAATGCATTTTCCACCAATTTTGTCACAAATAAATGTGGATATGAGTCACTACTTGCTTTTATACCACTATTTATACCAAAACATTTTTCAAATCGAGCATAATAATCGCTTGTGTCTTCATCTTGCTTTTGTTTGCAGGCTGTGATTGCACCCCAATCTTCCTTTTTTGTAGTTAATAAACGTGGCAGTACCTGTACTAGTAAACCTGGTAACAGTTTAACTTTATCCCCGAGCCCCGAACCTGCAGTTCGGCCCCTTTCTTCCTCTGCTAATGCTGTCCAGTCTATCTTTTGGTCTCCTACTTCCCACTCTTTTTCTTTCAGTTTTTCATAAATGCCAGCAGGCAAAAGCACCTTTAATATCGTCATAATATCAGGAAAGGTGTACTCTCCCATCAGTAACATGTCTTTAATTTCTCGGTGGAAACCCGCTGGGTCCTTGTCGTGACTAGGTACTACTTTCTTCATTTCTAATAATTCCATTTTTGATATGGGTGTGTAAACAAATACACGGTGAAACTCATTGTCTTCGCCTTTTATTGGGTGCACTTCTCGTAAAGGATTTTGTCTATCCATATAGTACGGTGCTCTTTCTCTGCGGGGCAGGGAGAGAGAATCTGGATTTACAAAAAGGACATACTGTTTACGTGACACTAATATCTCTTTAATTAGCTTGTTACTAGAGCCTCTCCATCTGTTCGTGAGTAGTTCCGTTAATATATCAGGTAAAGGACCGGGGTCAGCATGTTGGCTCTTATATAATATGAGGAGTTGCTGAATCATATAGATTCCAGCTAAACGTTGTTCATCTGTACTGAGATTAAAAAACGTGTGTGCTACGGTCTCATCACCGTATTTTTCAGGACTGTCAATCCAGTGAACGGCTGATCTGGCTAATTCTTGCTCATCCATGGAATCGAGGAGGTGGTAACCCCTTCGTTCTCGTAGTATCTTATCTGCGGCTTGAAACGAATGTTCAGGAGATTTCAGATTTATTACAGGCGTCGGATACGTTCTGCTATTATTTGGACATACAGAGTGTATGGGATCAGAAAAACATCTAGTATTTTCACAGGATCTTCCTCTGCCTACATAGGCTATGGTCTCTGACTGTCTTGCGGAATTCCCTGATTCGGACACTTCATCCTGCTCAAACTCGTCTGTTCCCAATCTTTCTTCATGAATACGCTCTATTTCTTTACGTATTTTTCGGCACATGGCTATTATACAATTTTGCTTATCGTGTCTCCCTTCTGATATATTCTGACTCCATCTTGTAAGAATAAGCATTGCATTCGGGTCTACCCCCGAACGATCTTGATTTCTGATTACACAGTTTATGAGGAAACGTAACAGTTCCCCCTGTATCTCTACTTTCTGGAATTCCATAGCTCTGTTAATACATCCTGGATCTCGTCCTGTTTGAACAAAATGATATATGTTATCCAGATGTGTAGTCATCCCTGGTAACCTCGCTAAATACTCTGCGGCTCGCCTAATACGTAATGATGCCAGGACCATTTCGTCCTCTTTACCAACCACCGGGTCATATCTACAATTTACAAGAAGTTCCTTAAGCGTACGTTCACTTACGAATTTAGGTGTACGTGAATGTGCTGACTCTTGAAAGACAAGTTTATTTATTCTAGGTGGTGTGAAGGTATTGCTAGCCCCTCCCGTGGCCCCATCTGGGGCGTCGGGTGTGAATGGGTTCGTTGAACGTGACACAGCAACTATGGGTGTCGATACCCCTGTAGAGTCGACTGCGGAGACAGATGCGGAAACAGATGTGCTTGCCGAAGCTTGTGTTGGGACTTGCTGTTGCACGGGGACAGATACCTGATCCTGACGTTGAACCCCTCCGCCAGACGGTCTATGTGGTGTGGCGTTAGCATACTCGGGAGCTGCGTCATCTAGATATGAGGAAAGAAAAACATCTTCTGCGGTTCTGGGAAGCCCCTTTGGATGTACCTTAATTGGAAATAATGGGGGTGGCAAGTCTTTTGGTATTTCTGTAACAGCTTTAGGTAGTCCTTCGGCGAGAAGGGGATACATACCATTCATAAGAGCATTTCTTTGTCTATTCACTTGTTCTGATTTCACTCGGATACCTTCCTTAATTAATAGATTTTCTTGAACTTTATTTGAACTTTCTTTACTCCTCTCTTCTTGTCTACGTGCTTTTTCTGTTCGTCTATGAGATTCTTTACGCCATAACTCAACAGCGTCTTTCTGTGACTGTCTGACCTTTCTTTTCCATAACTCTTCCTCCACTTTCATGATGCATTCTGCATCCCAGGTTCCCGCTACGGGCCACCTTTGACTTTCCGGCAATCCCTTGGTATAATCTACCCATAGATCAAGAAACAATATGGCATCTAAGCCATGTTTATGGTACATAAAATGCCCTGGAGTGTCCCTAGGAGGAATAGGAACTGCTTCTTCAAGCACCCCTTTTCTGGTAGTAATCTGTCTTAACTTCGAGAAGAGCGGCATATTTACAACTGATCTGATACTTACTCTTGAATTTTCTTAATACGAAAAACACAAATAATGAACAGTGAACAATGAACAGTCATTCATACTACAATATTTTGAACACTTTAAACATTAAACATTAAACATTGTAACAATGATCGACAATGATGACAGCCTGCCTAACTAATCACCACGCTGAATTCTTGACAATAACTGAATACTTCGGAATACTTGATATACTGCTAAACAGTACATATACACTGCTAAACAGTGCAGACCGGATTTGTGTACCCAAATCCGTCTTGACCGGCACAACCTATGTGCGCGTCAACACGCCTCCCCGGCGATGGTACTCACCGAGTAGCTCCTTGAAACGGAAGGCCTCAGAGAATGGACAGGACTCGATAACTGCGGACAGCGGACCCTCTGGACATCGGGATTTCGAAAGACCTGGTGGGCCTCTGTATACCTCGGATCTTGCTCTCTCAGCTAGGCTCTGGTCGGGATACTTCGCACTTCTCACCGCCTCGTCTGGGTTGATCGCAGCCTCAGTCGCCCCCGCTTGACCGGAGGGAGCTTACAGGAAATCCTGCTGGTACGCGTTTATGGTCCGTCCAGCTGTGGCAGGAGACCGGGCCTGCAACGCACCGCCGGCGCGTGAGATGAGAAAGTGTCCCTGTTCGGGCGCCATTATGTGGTAAATAATATCTTCTTTACCGGACTGAATTTCATACGGAATCTTAAAATAAAGTAAAATAGCTCAAAATAACAAGAGGCAGAATCCGTGGTATAAGAGGTTTTCTAAATGGGCTTTATTCCATTCAAAATGGCCGACTCGAGTCGCGGCCTTCAGGTTCCGTCACCACGAGGGTTCAGGAAGTGAAGTACAATACTTTATTGACAGACATGCATTTTTATAATAAGTATATTACAATGAAATGAATGTAGAAGGCGTAACATTTGATAAGAAGAGTGACATGACAGGTATGTAATCGAAACTAGGCGTAATAAGGAATAAGAGAAACATGATTGGTCAGGATTATCAGACATAGGTGGATCTATAAGATAATACTTGGCATAGATGCGCGCGCAGCAGCATGACGTGTGATAGACGTGCAATTAGGGGTGAAGGGGACTTGACATTTTAGCTCTACATGTGGAGACGAGAAGTCTGGGGGGTCAACCTAATCCCAAATCATATCTAATATCCTATGTTTAAAGAACTGTGTTATCCACAAGGGAAGGACTCTCGGACAGAATCTAGTCTATACTGACTGTGTGCGTGTACAAGCGTCTAAGTGTCTATATGAGATGCAAGGGGCAGAAACTTTCCATGGTAACAGGGCTATGAATTACTTGCATGAAGACAGAGAAGCCGGGCCTTTTGCTTGGTAACTGGAAAAATGTTTACTTAAACTACTAGGCAGGAATGCATCGGCTGAGGGGGAAGCAGATAATTCGAAGGTGAAATACAGCTCTTGGCAGAGAATAGGCTGATGTCAGGCTTCGTGAGCCGCGCAGAGAATGAGACAAAGTTCATGGTCACAGATGCAAGCTCAAGCTGAAGCTGTCAGAGGCAGAGAGCAGGGAAAGGCTTTGAGGACAGAATCGGGCCTACTTGCCTGAACTGTAAAAATGGAGTAACTTAGCCATATAAAGTCGGTGGTCTTTTATACTTAGGAATCGAATATCCAGCCCATTGATGGCGGATCTGACAGAGAACATGTCGACGGTAGACACACATATATTTGCGTCTTAGAAACTGGAACTGGAGGGAACATACATGTACTTGTAACATGCATATAGAACCGTTGGGGTCCAAGATAGGGGACATAACTGATCAGAAAAATCCACATTTCCACAACCTCTCCGTCGGTACCTCTCGCTACTGCTGAGCTAGAAGGGGAGGTGATCGGCGATGGTGAGGCTCCATATTTAAATAAAAGTCAAAACGTCATGGCCGTCAGGTCAAATGCGCGATCTGCGTCAGTGGCACGGCGCAACTAGATGACAGCATGACGTTGTAACGTGAAAAACCGTATTCTCTGGGAATTTTAGTCTTATATTGTGGTGCACGTAATCATTGAAAACATGTTGAAACTGGAAAAACGTCCAATGATCTATCATCGGCATTATGGACGAAGTTGGATAACATCATGACGCTGTAACGTAAACAACCCATGCTATCTGGGAGTTGTAGTCTTAAACTGTAGCGCACTTAATCATTGCGAACATATTGACGTCCAGTGATCTATCGCCGACATTGTAAAGAGGGCGTAAAAAAATATAGATGTCAGGATAAGGATAAAAATAAGGACCTAGTACAGCTTGCTGTCTGCAGACAGTGTCCTTCCACAGGCAGTGCACTCCTGGAGGATTTCTTGGGCCATAAATAATTTGGCTGTTGCCTATAAACTATATGGGAGATAATATTGGAGGATACTACTAGGAACCACACGAGTTTTCTGAAGGTTCTCTACATTACAGATATTCAGGTACCGATCGTAGGCTCGGTCATTTGCTGCAATCTTCCTGTCATTCCTGAACCAACGCATGGAGCTGATGGGTGTTTGAACACAGGAACGTGTGCGCCTCTGAAATCGGGATTTCTACTGCCAGGACTGCGAGGTCCAGGGCGCTTTGCGCTACGAACATCGCCAGCACCTGGGGCCCTCTTCCTGACTCCTCCCCTGATTACTTAAGGCACGCCCACACCCGCACGAGCGGGGCGCAGACCGGGCCAAGGGCGGGCCCGTTTGAGCCCGTCCGAGCACGGCAGAGGTCGGATCGGGGCATTTCTCTGCGCTTCCGGGACAGTAATACGTGAGTGCAGACATTGTTTAATCTGTTGATTTCGGATGCTCTGTGATATTGTACGCTAGGCCCCCTAGGTATTCCCTCTTGTCCCTCTTTTCAAATCATTTAGTACAACCGGGTAATGGCAACTGCAGGTCTGGGGAAGGGGTGGAAATGCAAAACCCATTTTTAGACCCTAATGCAATAGATCATAGAGGGGATGGGAATGGTCTTACAACAATTAATCGCAATGCTTGTAGCTCATCTGAGCATGGTGACCCCACTGCCCTCTCCTCACTTGCGACTAACGTCGGAACAACCAGATCTGGCTTATTAATTCGCAACGAAGAAGTTAATGCGAAATCGATAGACCAGGTTGTGAGACGCAAGCGGGGTGGTACAGCTCTGGTCAATAAAAGATCAAAAATGCAAAAAAGGGCAAATGTTGGAATTTTGGACTCCGTGGTCAACACGGACCCCCAGTATATAGCGACCCAAGGAACTGAGGGCACGATGGGGACAGATTTCGGCAGAGATTTTTGGACAAAAATGGAGCAGATTCTCACCGCGACTTGTCGCCCTATTTGCAATAGACTTGATTTCATTGAAAAAAAACTCTCCAATCTAGAATTAATGTTTGTTGCATCGTCTGGGGATAAGGCGACAAGGGATGGGGGGGGGTCTAACACAGACATAGATGAGTCAAATTGTCCTGCCCCCAAAATAATCAATACCCCGATAGATTTAACAGATCAATCAACCCTCCAGGGCAACAGACCAGGTACCAACATTCAAGTAGAATCCAATGACCCAACCCCATTAGCCTTACCAGGGAATCCAAGGAGTAAGGTGAATCTTGTCACTGCCAACCCACCGCCTGAGCTGAGAAATCTTGATCCTATTTCGGTCAAGTCTATCCAACTGCAGCCAGGGTTTATTGCCAAATCTAAGATACCCTGTTTGGATCTCCCACCTGAATCTGTTCCATATGTAGTGGTTCTCGTGGGAGTCCCCCCTCTGAATTCTGGAGCAAGGGAGGTTTCTAGTGAACTTAAAAATAAGTGTATACATTGGTTAAATTGTAACAAACCGCTTCCCAACCAGTGTAGAAGTGAGACATTACTTGTAAGACGGATAAATTGGGTAGGCCTAAGAGCTAAGGATATACAGGGTGACTGTGTTGTAATCAACTTCAGAGACCCAAGAACAGTCAGGTATATCTGCACAACCCAGTTTGCCAGCCAGGGCAGTCATCAATCAGCTATTAAAGCCCTTCCACTCACTTATTTTTACCCGGGACCCTCTCATCACAGGATTGAGGTGCATCGGGGGGAGGGATGGATGGCCTGGGAAATGGTCAGGGACAATTCTATTTTTGCCCCTCTAACGCAATCCAAGTTCATGAACAATTTCGCCTGCCCCCACTCGAAGCATTTCACCATAATAACAGATTCAGTGTCCTCGATCAAGTGGATTGATGTTTAAGCTATAGTGTTACTCCGGTCTTGGCTGGGGAACAGAAAGGGCCACCTGACACCAACTTGGGATCGAAGGATTGGAAATCTAATTCCTCTCAGCTGGGTCTACTAAAAAAACCACCCAGTTCGGATGTTATGGAGGAAACATCCTGGGATAACCCAAAGAGCACCCAGGGAGAGTCATACATACCGCCAGTGCTGGGTGGGTTGGTGAATGTATGTGTCCAGGAAAACCTAGGCAGGGAAATAATCTCCCCAGTTACTAATAGGTTTGCTGGTGATTCGATTCCTGCCACAAGCAAAACAAAGTTGAGTATCAATTTGCTCTCATGGAATGTGGCAGGTCTTAAGAGCAAATTGATCTGCGAAGACTGGGGCACTTTCATAGATACTTTCGATGTCTGCCTAATGCAAGAGACATGGGCTCTCGAAAATTTTCAACGGGCTGGTTTTGTGTCCTTTAACACACTCGCAGTAACAAGTGGTAGGGGGAGACCTTCAGGGGGTCTTAGCACCTGGGTGGCCTTGCACCTGGGTGTTACGGCAAGACAGCTTCAAACCAGCTCAGACGACATCCAATGTGTCCTACTTGATTTGCCCGGAAACATACACTTGGCTCTCTTGAATGTCTATTCCAGACCTTCCCCGAGCGGACGGGAATCTAAGGTCATACTTCTCCTGAATGACTACATTGTGTCCCTAGACCCCGAATACTCCGTGATTGTGGGTGGCGACTTCAATTGCCAATATGAACCACTTAGCCAGTTGGACCTAGATGATCCAAATGCGGAAAATACACATTGGACCATTACTGACCCCTTGATTCCAATGGTTAAGGCCTGGACCCCTCTGGTGCTGCAGATCATTGCTTTTACTCTCTCTTTATCTTTAAGGGCCTGCAATGGCAGATTTAAATCGGACAGACCTGGACGTGACACCTTCAATAGAGTGGGGCAAACCTCAATTTTGGATTATATTCTCATCGAATCAAGATCGTGGGACAAGGTGCTTGATTTCAGTGTTTTAGATCGGGAAGACAGTGATCACAATGCCTTGGTCATGACACTGAAACCAGGAAGTTGGGGTATGACTAGCTATGACACAGCAGCCCCTCTAACATCACAACCCCTTTTCCTCCACAATAACAGACGCAGGGTAAGATGGCCCCGCATTTCTGCCTGCCCAGAGAAAATGGCAGAAATTTATAGACTTGTCCTGCCCAATCTTAGGGGAATGGCCGAAGCATGGCGCAATTGTACTCCTATTGAGCAGGAGATCCGGCCTGTAGACATCCATAGCCAGCTAGTATCTAAACTTTTGGATGTGTTTTGTCCGGAAGGGAGTGTGAGGGCCCACTTGGTTAGAACTCAATTGTGGTACACTGCTGAGTGCAGGAAGTCAAAGAGTGAACTGATCCTGGCAATTAAGGCCAAGGACAAACCCAGGATCAAAATACTTCGGGCACAGCACAAACAAACAATTGAAAGGGCAAGAGAGTCCTGGGAGGACGACAAGTGGGAGGAGATGCGACTAACCTTACAGTTCAAAGATTTTAAAGGCTTTTGGTCCATTGTTGCTAATGGCAGAAAAGCATCCGAGCCCACCACATTTCCTAATATAGCCCCAATAGCTTGGGAAAATCACTTTGGGGGTCTGTATTCGGGCACAAATCATAGTACATCTGCCATTACTACTCCCCCCTTGTAATTTTGATCGCCAAGCTGAGGATGTCCCGGTGATCACGGTGAAGGAGGTCGAAAACGCTATCCAGATGTTGATACCCAATAAAGCGCCGGGCCTGGACAAAATCCCAGGCGACTTTTATCGGTCGGAACCCAAGATTTGGGCACCGTACTTTTGTGTCCTGTTCAATTCAATTTTGGCTGGCGCAGAACCCCCAGAAACCTGGCGTGGTGCCGAGATTGTGCCAATATTTCAAAAAGGCTGCCCATCACAACCTTCTAACTATAGGCCCATTAGCTTAATTGATATCACTCAGAAGCTATTTGGACGTATAGTTTTGGAGAGGCTGCAGAGGTGGGAGGCAGATAACATTTTAAGCAATCTACAGGCGGGTTTCACAAAGGGTGTCTCAACTGTGGACCAGATATTCCGACTTCAGGTCCTTTACTGGAAGACCGTGAGCTTGGAGGGTGGCAGCCTCTACCTCATCTTTGTTGACCTGAGGTCGGCATTTGACCTGGTGCCACGAGAAAACCTGTGGAGAGTCCTTCAGGAACTTAATGTTCCTCCATACCTCTTGGGTGTCCTGAGAAGACTCCACACAGAAAACTTCGCACAGGACAGATGCGGGAAACATGGAGACTTGTCTGAACGCTTCCCTGTAAATCAAGGAGTCCGCCAAGGATGCGTGTTGGCACCCACGCTATTCTGTTTATACATCAACGGGCTCATAGAACATCTGGAAGGTATCAAGGACACTGACATCCCAAGACTTGCTACGGGTAGGGTACCAGCTTTGATGTTCGCTGACGACACTCTGCTGTTGTCGCGAACATCTACTGGTATCCAGCGTATTTTAGATGGTTTTGTGGAATTTTGTGGTGAAAGAGGCCTGGAGATTAATTTAGCGAAAACTAAATTTATGATCCTTAACCCTCCCAAGTATACACGTCTGAACCCAGCGCTGAATGGTATTCCCCTTGAGCGGGTTAAGACATTTGGATACTTGGGGATCATATTGCAGGAAGACCTTGGATGGGGGGGCCAAGTCGCTAATTCCACACTAAAATTGTCTCAAACAACAGGAGGAATCTCCAAACTCTTCAGAGGATCGGTCTCCAAGCCAGTAGCACCAGCAATAGAAATCTTCAAAACCCAAGCAAGAGCAGCCTCTATCTATGGAGCAGAACTATGGGGTCATTCCAAGATTTATACCCTAATAAGGACTGAAAACTCCTTTATGAGGAATTTGCTTGGTTTGCCCCCCAGCACCCCCCTGGTACCTATCAGGCTAGATCTGGCGTTGATGCCCATGGAAGAGGTGGTGGCACTGCGGCCAATAATATATTGGAAGAGACTTTGGTCCAATGCAGAGTTGGGCCACTACCGAGAAGAATTCAAGGGAGTTTGGTCCCAAATTAAAAATAAGAATATTCCTTGGTTAAAGTTTGTCAGGGACACTTGTGTCAAAATTGGACTCCCTGATTTATGGGGCTCTCCGGAGGCCTCATGCCTGGTTGTCTCCAAGGCCAAACTGGCTGAACAATTTAGAGATTTTCACCTTCTGCGCCTGTATTCGAACTCTGGTGCGGGTAGGCTGACTGCCCAGTTCCTACAGATTAAAGACAACTACAGGAGTGAGGCATTTTTAGATTTGATTTCCCCGCCGGCTGCTAGGAAGTTGTACTTCCAATTGCGAATAGGCAGCTTACTGCTCAGGTTCTTTACTTCGAGGTGGGATGTTAATATGATTACTGCTTGTCCTGCCTGTGGCTTTAGACTAGAGGATGAAAAACATGTCTTCTTTTTCTGCCCAATGTACCACCTGCAGAGAAAACGTTGGGTAGTACCCATTTGCAGAAATTTGGGATTTAGAGAATGTGATAAAGCCTTGAGTCTTGAAATACGATACTCATCCCCCAATTGTTTTTGCAGTTTCCCGGTTTTTGAATGCCATGTGGATAAAACGCAGGAAATATTGTAATTAATTCTTAAGCCCTAATTTATTTTTGCAAAAATCATGAAGTCTTGTACAATTTACTGTATAACTGCAATTTTGATTTAGATTTATTTTAAATAATTGTATGTTTTGTAAAAATGTGTGTCACTTTTATGGCTTTGGCAGCCGAAATAAAGTTTACGATGATGATGATAAAAATAAAAGAAGCCCTGTCGATAGTGTCCATATAATAGTGGACTAACTCTTCTTGGATGCAATAAAAAAAAATAGTCATAATCACTAACTTAGAACGGCGTCACATATTATGCGGTGACACCACCCAGTAGAGAGTGAAAAACTAGAGGTGTCAGAACAAGCCCATAATATAAGAGTGAAATGAACACACAACCCCCTGTCTGGGTAGAAGTAGTGAAGGTGGTAATTGCTCCACCTAAATGGAAGTACAGTTAAACAAGTAGACTGCTGTAAATAAGTAGAATGATAGATGACCTAGTCTACCAGTATTTATCCTAGCAATGTCCATGGTATTTGATCATTCAGCCCTTGGCAGTCACTCTGTAGTCTGTAGACCCATTTCTGTTCTCTTGTAAATAGAAATTTTGTGATGTCTGTGACATGCAATGGAATGAAATGTTGTTCCAAAATAAGCCATCTTAGGTCTTCTGGTTTGTGATTAAAAGACAAAAAATGACTGGTTAATCTGGTGGCTTGTTTGTTTCGCCTGATAGTACTTTTGTGCTCACTGATACGTACTTTGATCTTGCGTGTTGTCATTCCTACGTATCTAAGTGAACAAGGACATGTAATCAGATACTTGACTTTCTCTGAATTACAGTTGGTATGTTTCCGTAAGATCCATGGTTTCTCTAGCCCAATGTCGACTGATTTTGTTGGCTGTGTTTGAGGGCATACCGAACATGAGTCTCATGGATAGTGGCCCTGTATGGGTGGTAGATCCCATAATGTCGATATTTTCGTGCCTAGTTTGGCTTTGGGTCTTGTGTGAACAAGATTATCTCGCAGGCTAGTACCCCTTTTAAAAGAAAAAAGAGGGAGTGGAATGTTTTCATTGCCTACATTAAGAATGCGCCAATGTTTGCGTACTGACTTCTGTACGCTGTTAGATAATGTACTAAAGGCGGTGACAAAGGTCATTCTTGTCGGTGGTGCCCTAAGAGTGGGAGGTTCAAGAAGAGCGTCTGTGTTGTTGTTGGACTCCCGTTTGCAAGCTTGTCTCACCAGATGAGTCGGGTATTTTCTGGCTTTGAGTTGTTTTGAGAGTATGCCAGCATGGAGGTCAAAACTCTCCTTAGTGGAGCAGTTCCTACGTATACGTAGGAACTGCCCGACTGGTAGGTTTTGTCGAAGAGACGTGGGGTGATGGCTCTGAAAACTAAGAAGGGAGTTCTTAGACTGTGGTTTCTTGTACAGTTCACTCCCCAAAGTACCACGAGTAGGGTAAATCATGATATCCAGGAAGGGTAGTCTGGCTTTGTCATGTGTTACTGTAAATTTCCAAAAACTATTTTGAGAATTGAGCCAAGAATGAAAATCTAGCAAAGTAGCAACAGTTCCATGCCAGACCACCAGGATATCATCTATGTATCTCTTCCAAATTGCAATTTGGTCTCGAAAAGGATTTGTATCAGTTAACACACTATTTTGTTCCTTGTTAGCCAATTTTAATTAGCACTTCATCACTTGCACTGCATACATCAACCTGTATCATTTTTAATGTTGTTCTCTTCAGTCTAAATATCATACCGTTATATGCAGCTGGGACCCACATTGAACCAGTATCTACATTTATCTGGTAGAGGATGGTTCTCTGGTTGAGTTCCGGGTTCCCAGATGATGAAGCGAGCCACTTCAAGTGGGTGATGGGAATCCTATTCATGCATATATACATCTAGTGATATATACATGTCAGCAATTCGACTCGATTGAGTATTCATTGTGTAGTAGCGTTGAGGTTAAATACAGCACTTGACTCACAATTTTCATTGGATATACGATATGTTGATTTGGGGATTGTAAACTCTTCGAGTCTTTAAATAATATCCCTTAGACCCCCACTCTTTTTGAGATATCTTATTATTGTCACTCTTAGGCTTTTCCATGTGGGGAAGAATACAAGCGGTAAGAATGGTCACTATACCTCGCTTTACTGCACTAGGAATGCTTCCGATTAGACTACCTCTGACCACACTTCGTAGTATAGATTCCAAACTATAAGCCTTTGTTTGGGGAAATATGCACATCGCCTTTTAAGGACTGCCCATCGTTTGCACTCAAAAGCTCCAATATAAGGGAATTAAAGTATTAGAATCAATGGTCGTGCACTTTACTGGAATGAATGTGGTTCAAGAGGTATACAAATGCTAGATCAGATTATACTCAATGGTGAATTGAAATCCTTTGATCTCCTCTGGGAAGAATTTGACCTTCCTCTACATCAAGCTCCAAAACATCTACAATGACAGCATTGCCTGAGATGTTTTGGTTCTTCTCCCTGGACATTAGAAACATCGCCGATATAGGATTATCTCCATACTTGGGGTCGATATAAGGGAGTAATGTCGGGACACTACTCTGCTTTAATTAATCACCTATATTCACAGACACTTCTTAAAGCTCTTCACAAACCTTGGCAAGCACGTCTACTTATTACTATAGACAAAGATGCCTGGCCGGACATAGTAGAAGCCCTAGATAAAAACACGAGTGAAGCGTGTCGGAAATTTTGTCTTTTTAAGACATAACTGGTACTGGACACCATCGAAACTACAACAAGCAGGATTACTATCGCACTCTAAATGTTGGAGATGTTCTGGGACTAACTGAGACCTTCTCCATATACTTTGTGAATATCCTTCTATTCAATATTTTTGGACACAAATAGGAAATACACTTAGAGACTATTCCTCTTATCGCTTCCATTGTTCTATCGCATGAACTTGGAAGTCTACCTGTCATCTCGAGTCATCAGTGCTGCCTTTTACATACTGCCCTTTCCACAGCCAAAAGTTTTATCTTATGATTATGGCAATCACCTAGTCCTCCCTCTGTGGAGGATTGGATGGTTGTGATGATTCAATAGGCATCACACAAACGTATAATATACAAACTTTAGGATCAAGAAGAAATATTCCAAAAAGTATGGGCTTCTTTTCTTCAACATTCTTAAATATTTTCTTCTCATCATATTGTCTATTACTTTCCAAAATACTCTTTTCCCTTCATATTCTTTCCCTTCTGTCCTTTTTACCTTTCCTTACTGGGTAGAGAGATGCCTTTGACCTTGACTTTCACTTCTCTTTTCACTCCCCTACTTACTTCTCCATTTATTCAATCATATCTCTCATCTACTTCATCTATTCTCCAATTATCTATTGATTGATTTATCTAGTTATTGACTTATTAACCTTTATGATCTACATCACTCCTAATAAATATCATACAACATATTTTATACATATAATAACTTAGTGGCTCTAAATACATATGCCCACATCACAACTCATTTTGTCTAATTTATTCTTTGATTATAATAAACCACAGTTAGGATCTTTTAAGATACTTTAATTATCCTTCTTTCTTAATATTAGCTTTCTGTCTTTCACCTTACCCCTTCCCTACCCCCCTTCCTTGTGTTAGTAGGATACACCCAATAGAAATTAGGTGTATAATTGACATTACCACATTTACAAACTCCACAGATAAGTAGCAATATTCTAGGATTGTAATGAAAAGAAAAAACATTTTGTTTTATTCAACTAATGATAAGAGTGCTCTTTAAATGATTTCACATGTTTAATAAAGTTAGTGTAATGATTTTAAATAACCAAAAGGGAGAGAATTATAGGAAAGACTCTAAAAAAAATTAAATTTGGATTTGGAAAATGAATTAGAATGACAATCTGCCTTGGACTTTTAAAAATGACATGAAGACATTTGGTGCACAAAATGAAAACAAAAGGCTTTACAGACCGTCAATCAATCAATCATGTTTTTTTCAAATGTTAAAACATGTGAAAGTATAATTCATAGGTAATGTGACTAGTTTAGATTATATTTTTAACTATAAAATGTGTTTTTAACTTACAAAAATTATCAAACATGTGTGCAGTAGTAGTGTATTGTTTGAATTAAATTAACTCCACATTTTGAAAAAACAAATTACGCAAGAGCAGTGACAGCTAAATATAATTTATGGCTTTCAGCTGCTCAGAAGAAGCTTTGTTTGACCTTGCAGATAACAGTAGACATGTGCTGTGTAATAGAGACCCTCAGAATGATGTCAGAGCCTTACTGAAGTTGTGTTAGCTGCTGGTAGAATGTTATTTTAAACAAGAGCTGTATTCATGAACTGACTTAAAGCCTCATTTATTCACTGTAGGATTATAATGCCTAGGCATTTCAAAATGCATTGTCACAATATGTTCTGTTTACTGTTTAAATAATACTTTTCTCTTGCAGCTAATGTAATGCGTTTGGTCAGAATAACCCAGTAGGAAATGTAGTCAATTTAAATAAGTTTCAAATGTGCTGTGAGGACAAAGCGATAGCCAGTGCCTGATGAATTACGTGTGGACAGGAAGAAGGGTGGAGATGTGCCATTTGGAGAATGCTGGATTTCCATTGGAGGAGACAAAGAAACATGCCATACTTTGTACATCATTTACAGATTTATAAACGCGTTCCTAGATTAGGAGAGAACAGAACCAGAACTAGAAGGGAGAAGACTGCTTTAGATAAGAACAGAACAGATCTATACAGAGGGGAGCATAGAGGTGAGATGACAGGAAGGATTTAGTATGTAGGAGAGGGGAAGGTGTTGTGATTACCTGTGCTTGTTTATGATTCCATGTAGAACCTTAAGTGTTGTTATGGAGCTCTGAAGGGTATGTTCTGTAAAGAGTCAGTTGGTGCCTCTCTGCTGCACTGAGAGGAGCGGTGGCTCGTTGTACTCACGATTATATCCAACTTAACTACCAATGTCTCCTGTGATATAAGTTGGGAGCACAACACTATTTTTGGCGACGACGGGGCGAGCCACTGCAACATGACGCTGAGTAAGAAAATATACCTTTGAAGGAGAAAGAGGTATAACCACAGCCTGAAAGAAGGTATATGCGAAAAAAGAAATTACAAGAAGAAAAAGACATCACCAACTATCACCAAAAAGATTCCCTACCTACCTCATCCAGCGGCGGATCGATTTAGATGAGAAGTTTACGGGGACACTTCTCCAGCGGCTGACCGAAGGTATTTCGTGCGATCGAAATTGAAGAGAAGACGGTGAGGAGGTCAACGGGAGGGGTTGGTGTGTGCCCACGTGTGTCTGCTGGCTGGGAGGTTCGCCTCGGGTCTGCTGCCTGCCGGTATAAAGTTCTTACTGGCTGGCGACCGTTGGAAATTTTGGCTGCGTGGGAGCTCTTCCCTCTTCAAGGTCTAGGCAGGTATGATGACGCATTAGAATCCTAAAGAGGATTCAGTGATTTGTCTGTGTCATCAGCTGCATAACGACGTACGTCATCGAACGCTGAAAACGTAAAAGATTCTTTCTGTCTTGAGCGTCTGCGTGCACAAGCGCTATTCATGCTGCGTGAGTTTCTGACTGACATCGTTACGTTCAAGAAAGTTTTACAGGATGTCGTTTGACATTACGGAGGAACATTGATTGAAGAGCAGTGAAGAATTGCAGGAACTGAATGGTACTCCGGTAGCATCTATTTACTTTGGCAGCAACAAGTTTTTTTTAAGTACATTGTTTATACTTAAATATGTAGCGTTTAATACCGTTTTACTCAGCTTTGAATTCAACGAATGGATTGATTAATACTTCGCTGGTATTTTCACTACGGATGAAATTTAAACAATTAGATCTTGTGAAGTATATCATAGGGTTGTGTTTCATTATACCGCCATCTAGTGGATCTTTTACAATTTTTTATTTTTTATTTCTTCTTCTCTTTCTTCCCTATTTGTTATAATAGATGGCATTATTTACAATGTTTGCTATGTGAATATTGTGAATTGAAGAAAAACGGTGTTCTGTATTCAGCGGGAATGTCAGCACTATTGTCAAAGTGCTAATTGATTATAGGCGGACCATCACAAATTAATATATTCAAGAAATGCAATCTGTTAATCCTCCACCCCCATTCCTTGAGAGCCCTGGCACACCCCAAATCCAATGGAGGCCATGGTTTGACGCATTTGAAACGTACATTGGTGCAATTGGGGCTTCTAGATATAGGGCTGAAAGGAAAAAGTTCCTTCTCTTAAACTCGTTAGGGTTTGAAGGTAGGGAGGTTTTCAAACATCTCCCTGAAATTGTGTTGGCGGAGGGAGAAGTGATTGATGAATACCAAGAAGCAGTTGAGATATTAGTCATCAAATTTGATGTGCAACCTAGTTTAGTTGTTTTGAGGCACAAATTTTTTAAGCGTGCGCAACTTCAAAGTGAGAATGTGGATACTTATTTGGGTGCGTTACGTAAATTGTGTGCAGAGTGTCAGTGGGGTGAGTTCCGTGACCAATTAGTAAGAGACCAGTTCATAGCGCATTGTCATGATAAGCAAATACAACAAAAGTTGCTTACAATGGGTAATCCCAGTCTTGAAGAAACTATTAAAGTGGCGAAAAGTGTGGAACTCGCACAAAACTCTATTAAGGAGTTGAATGTGATGTCAAGTTCTAAAGAAACTGTCAACACTGTGGTCTCTAGCAATTCTACTAACAATTTGCGAAAAGTCAAATCAAATGAAAGAGTATTGTTTCAGAAGAAAAACATTTGTTATAGGTGTGGATACCCACCACATGGCACTGACAGGTTTTGTCCAGGTAAAAATGCAAAATGTCATAAATGCGGAAG
Organism: Triturus cristatus; assembly: GCF_964204655.1. NCBI lineage: Eukaryota > Metazoa > Chordata > Amphibia > Caudata > Salamandridae > Triturus > Triturus cristatus. The sequence continues at coordinate 310,907,314 of NC_140593.1, read as the reverse complement.
GATTGGGCATTTAGCTAAAGTCTGCCAATCTAGTCTGAACAAGGTTGAAAAAGTCAACTGTGTAGTGAAGAATGAGTCTGTGTGTGATGGTGACTTGGTACAAGATTTTCAGGACATGATTGTTATTGTCACAGATAATGAGATTGTTTCTGGTGATCCATCGGAATGCGTAGATCCTTACGTTGATGTGTTGGTGGGGGATGTATGCCTACAGTTACTGGTAGACTCAGGAGCACGTATAACCATGATCACATATCAGCTTTTCAAGAATTCGTGGTGTGACAGAGCACTTTTTCCCCCAGACAGGGCACCAGTGTCATGTGAAGGGCGCAAAATAGAACTGGAAGGCTATATTGAGGATGTGCTAGAGTTTAAGGGTCGAAGAATTCAGGGTAAAATCTATGTAGCTGTTAGGGGTGTGAACATCCTTGGGTGGTTTCACCAAGGGCTTTTTGGCATGGTGTTGAGGCCTGGAACAAGTGAACAAGTATTAGTTATACAAGATATGCCCCATTCTTCGTGTCTGGAACAAGAATTTCCAAAAGTGTTTTCTGACACTCTTGGAAAGATCGCAGGTTTTAAGCACAGAATTAAGATTTAAAAAAATGCTGTGCCTGTGAAACACAAGGTCAGATCTGTCCCTTTTAGCTTAAGGGGGGATCTCAAGTTAGAATTAGACAGGTTAGAGAAATCTGGTATAATCGAGCCAGTGGAATCCAGCTTATGGTTAAGTCCATTGGTGGTCGCACGAAAACGGAATGGGGAGATCCGTTTGTGCATCGATTTGAGAAGCCTGAATAGAGAGATTTGGGTCGATTCTCATCCTCTTCCAAAAATTGGAGATTTGTTAGAGGAATTGAGAGGTGCTCAATGGTTTTCCAAGATTGACTTAGCGTCTGCATACCACCAAATCATGTTGGAGGAAGAATCACGTCATTACACTGCTTTCAACTCTCCTTTTGGATCTTTCCAATTTTGTAGAATGCCGTTCGGACTTGCATCCGCAGCTTCGGTGTTTCAAAGGGTCATGCAGTCTGTGCTACGAGAGGTGAATGGCGTCGTTATCTTCCAAGACGATGTACTCATATTTGCAAAAAATCTAGAGGAGCATGATAAGGTTTTAAGAACTGTGCTTGGCATTTTTGAGGAAAAGGGATTGTTGTAAAAAAAAAACAAGTGTGAGTTTTGGAAAAGGGAGATAGAGTTTCTAGGACACCTTGTTTCCGCTGATGGTGTAAGTCCCAGGCCTGGTTTGGTAAGGGCAGTGGTTGAATGTCCTTCTCCAAAAAATAAGGAAGAATTACGATCTTTTCTGGGGTTGTGTGAGTTCTATTCACGTTTTATCCCTGATTATGCTAGTAAGATGAAGGTTCTTTCCAATATGCTGAGGACGAATGTCTCATTTGAGTGGGACGGCTGCTGTCAAGATACTTTTGAGCTGGTCAAATCTGAAATGGTGAATACCAAAACGCTCAGAGCTTATGATCCGGAAGTTCCTTGCACCATTACCGTTGACGCCAGTAATTATGGTCTAGGGGCTGTGCTCACACAATCTGTTGGTATGAATGATGTTACAATTAGTTATGCCTCTAGAGTCCTCAGAGATCCGGAGTTGAACTATTCTGTCATTGAGAAGGAGCTTTTCGCATGTTATTGGGCATGTGAGAAATTTAGAACATACATCTGGGGCAGAAAGTTTGTCATTCAAACTGATCACAAGCCCCTGATATATATTCTAGGTGGAGAACGTCTGAAGTATGCTACGCCTCGTATTGCACGGTTGACCACAAAACTCCTGCAGTATGATTTCACAGTAAAACATATCCCAGGGAAACAGAATGTGAGGGCCGATATGTTGTCTAGACTTCCTGTAAGTGGAGATGACATTACGGATGTGGAGGAAGACAAAGAGGATTGTTTCATCGCTGTTGTGGATGCCGTTGAAAACAAAGCTTGCAGCGAGATAGAATGGAAGGAGGCTCTGAGTCAAGATGTTAGCCTGGTTAAGGTCAAAGAATATATTGTGAAGGGTTGGCCTAGAGAGAAATCGGTGTCCCCGGATATTCAACCATTTTGGAAGGTGGCTGAAGAGTTGTCTATTGAGGACGGAATAGTCATGAGAGATGGTAGATGTGTTCCTCCCATGAATATCCGTACCAAGTTGGTCGATTGTGCACACGATGGTCACCTAGGAGCGACCATGACAAAAAGGCGAGCCAGGCTACATTATTGGTGGCCCTCCATGGACAAGGATATAGAAGAGAGGGTTATGAGGTGCGTTGTTTGTAGTGGCGCTGAAAAGGGGATGAAAGTTGCTACTCCTCCTCTTCAGCCCATCTCTTTTCCTACTAAACCTTGGCTTAAGGTTGGTATTGATATGATTGGCCCATTCAATTTTCTTCCACACAACTTACGCTTCGCATTTGTTCTCATGGATTTCCATAGCAAATGGCCTGAAGTGAAATTTTGTTCCTCACCCACAGCTGGTAATGCCATTCTCTTTCTCAAAGAGATTTTTATGAGGGAAGGATTCCCGGAGGCTATTGTCTCAGATAATGGGGTGCAGTTTGTTAATCAGGAGATGGGTCTGTTTTTGAGTGAATCGGGCGTGAAACATCTTAGAAGCTCTGTTGGACACCCTCAAACCAATGGGTTGGTAGAGAGGATGAACAGAGTAGTGGTAGAATGTATCAAGTGGGCGAAGAGTCACTGTTATGATGTTGAGGGTGCGGTCAGGTCCATGTTGTGGTTTTACCGCACTACGCCACATTCACTTACCAAAGTTGCACCATTCATATCTCTTAAAGGCAGGGTTCCAACTTCTACTCTCTATCCAGCTTGGCTGTTAAGGACTGTCTCTGAGAAAGTGTCGTGTTGGGTTGACAATGATGTGCTAGAAACAAGGGTTAAATCCACACAAAAGAAAATGTCTGATAGGTATAATCAGAAGAAATCTGTTAAAGTTGTAAATGTGTCTCCCGGGGACATGGTGCGCATCAAAACTACAAGTTTTGTTAAAAAAGGGGGTAGTTCCTTTGGAGAACCAGTATGTGTGGAGAAGGTGTGTGGTAATGCGGTCATGGTTCGTGGAGGACATTGGTGGAACCTTGCAAAAGTTGTCAAAGTTCACTCTGCAGGAGTTAATTGCAATGATTCCAGTAATACTGAGTTTACAGAAGATTCTCCTATTCATCCAGCTGTTGTATCCACAGGATCTGTTCCTAAAAAGAATGAGTTGTGCCAAGTACCAAGGAAGTCCATTCATGCTAAACGTCTTCCTTGGAAGCTACGCTGAATTGCGGTAGTGTCTTATTTTATACAATGTGTATTCTATGCCGACAGCAATGTATTAGATGTTTCATTTTCTTCTATTATTTGTTTTTTTTGTGGTTTCCTATTTTTGGTGCTCTTTATTGTTTGCATTTAGTGTTTATTTCTTTTCTGTAAAAAAAGAGGTAATATGTTGTGATTACCTGTGCTTGTTTATGATTCCATGTAGAACCTTAAGTGTTGTTATGGAGCTCTGAAGGGTATGTTCTGTAAAGAGTCAGTTGGTGCCTCTCTGCTGCACTGAGAGGAGCGGTGGCTCGTTGTACTCACGATTAAATCCAACTTAACTACCAATGTCTCCTGTGATATAAGTTGGGAGCACAACAGAAGGCAGTTCAGCTGAGAGACAGGCTGTGTTCCTTTTGACATTTATTAAAACCTTTATGCTTTGACTAATTGTCTTTACCAAGGCTTATTTGCTCTATGCTTTATTTTCTCTTCATGGGAAACTCTGCAATTAGGAATTTTTGATTAATTAGGTTCATGCTATTCTCACTTTTGCCTTTATTTATTTTTTACTTTTCATAGGTTCTGACTGACATCCTTTGTGCCCTATTCTTAGAATAGGGATTCTTTCCTTAATGGAACGCGCTGTATGTTTAACATAAAATGATCAGCACTAATTATATTTATATATTATCAATTCTGTAGCCTAATCAATAAAGACTCAGAGGAACCTCCATCTTTAATTATAAAATAAAACCCTTTTAAATTACTCACAACCTCTCATCATTGACTCAATATAAAGTACTTTATAGTTGATGATGCATAACTTGTGTGTTCTATTTTAGCTATTGCTGCTTCAGAAAATGGCAGCAAAGGTCCATTGGCCTGAAGGGAAGCTATTAGGATTTCCAAACGACAAAATATGTGGGGGGGGGGTTTAGTCTTAAATACTAATTTGGTCAAATCTTCATAGACCTTTCCTGCAGAATCATAGGTCTACACGCGTTCTAAGTGCAGCGAATCACAAACCTTGCAATAGTACCAGGCACAAAGGTTGCAAGAGTTTATCCTTCTGATGAGAGATACTTTTAGTGTACAGTATAGTCCACAACAACAAAGGAACCAACATGTCTTTGTTGATCAATTGTGGTCTTAATATTTATAGTGCCTCATGAATTACTGTGCATACAGAAATAACAATTTGTCAAAAGGCAATGGAGCACACCACAAAAGTAACATACACCCCAAAGCCAATCTTATTTCCGGGTGTAGTCCGTTAATTGTAAATATTGTTCAAAGAACACAATCAATATCCGTTCTTGATATCACTGGATATGTAATATTTATTCGGTAGTAATCATACAGGTGTCCAATTTTCACAGCGCAGCCGACGCGCGTCGGCTGCGCTGTGAAAATTGGACACCTGTATGATTACTACCGAATAAATATTACATATCCAGTGATATCAAGAACGGATATTGATTGTGTTCTTTGAACAATATTTACAATTAACGGACTACACCCGGAAATAAGATTGGCTTTGGGGTGTATGTTACTTTTGTGGTGTGCTGCATTGCCTTTTGACAAATTGTAACATCTTGGGAATTCTGTATTCTTTGAGATGACTATTACTCTTGGTGGATGAGTATGTGGTGAATTGCCAGCACCCAATACAACGGTCAATAATAACCTATTGCATTACAGCGCTTACCTTACGATGTGCAGGTCCTCATAGCATATCCACTGTCAAGTATATTTATACAGAAATAACAAGTTAAGCCAACTATCGTAGCCTTTGGTAAGCTGACATGGATACTGGAAGTGGCAAAGAAAGAACACAATGAAGGTAGTCATTTCCAGGTAATAATTTAATCTTCAGTTAGTTGTAAAAAAAAATAATCAATGCTTTCATAATGGAATGGGAAGTTCACATGCATCACTTGTCTAGTGAGGGAGTCACATCATAAAGGAGAACAGTACAACATTGTTGACTTCGGACAGTCTATACAGTCTTCAACAACATTGGAAACAACCACAATGCAAGCACGAAATACAGCTACCACATACCGCAACTAGGAGGAGGAAGTGAGTTCAAGGACACTCTTTGTGTAAGCTCAAACAATCTAGCACTTGCTTATGGTCCAAGGAATAACAATTACAAAAACCCTCCTCGTAGGCATAAGAAATGTGACAGCAGATTCCTTAAGGAAGTGCAATGTTGTATGCGGATATGGTCATACTGTCAGATATGTTACTTAGTTCAATCAATCAATCATAGCATTTGTAAAGCGCGCTACTTACCCGTGAGGGTCTCAGGCGTTGGGGGGTGGGGGATGCTGCTGCTGCTCGAAGAGCCAGGTCTTGAGGAGTCTTCTGAAGGACAACAGGTCGTGGGTCTGCCGTAGTTGGATGGGGATGGTGTTCCAGGTCTTGGCGACGAGGTGGGAGAATGATCTGCCGCTGGAGGTCGCTCTTCGGATGCGGGGGACTGTGGCCAGGGCGAGGTCGGTGAAGCGGAGCTGGCGGGTGGGGGTGTAGAAGCTGAGTCGGCTGTTGAGGTACACTGGTCCGCTGTTGTAGAGAGCCTTGTGTGCGTGGGTGAGGAGCTTGAAGGTTATTCTCTTGTTGACGGGGAGCCAGTGCAGGTCTCTAAGGTGGGGTGTGATGTGGCTGCAGTGAGGGATGTCGAGGATCAGGCGTGCAGAGGCGTTCTGGATGCGTTGAAGCAGTTTTAGGAGTTTGGCTGAGGCTCCTGCGTAGAGGGTGTTTCCGTAGTCCAACCTGCTGCGGACGAGGGCCTGGGTGACCGTTCTTCTTGTTTCGGTGGGGATCCACCTGTAGATCTTGCGGAGCATGTGGCGGGTGTTGAAGCAGGAGGAAGAGCCGGCGTTGACCTGCTTGGTCATGGAGAGGGGAGAGTCGAGGATGACCCCTATGTTGCATGCGTGGTCGGTGGGCGTTGGAGCTGTTCCCAGTGCGGTCGGCCACCAGGAGTCATTCCAGGCCGAAGGGGTGGATCCGAGGATGAGGACCTCTGTCTTGTCTGAGTTCAGCTTCAGTCGGCCGTTCTTCATCCATTCGGTGACAGCCTTCATGCCTTCGCAGAGGTTGGTTTTGGCGGTGTGGGGGTCCGTGGTGAGGGAGAGGATCAGCTGGGTGTCGTCGGCGTAAGAGATTATGTTGAGGTCATGCAGTTGGGCGACGTGGGCGAGTGGTGCCATGTAGATGTTGAACAGCATTGGGCTGAGGGATGAGCCTGTCACGTGGTTTTAGGCCACTCCCTATTTACAGTGCTAAGTTAGCTCAATCACGTTAGCTGTTAGACAGCCATCTTGCTGCTTTTGCTGCCTTTGCACCCGACACTGTTGTTACATGTTATTCATTTGAGAAATGCAGACTCGCTCTTGTCTCAAGTGAATGTTATTTATACATCGTTAACAGTTGCTAGTGCCCTTGGTCTGTACATCGAGTAAAGAACTGTTCTAGGACACTAGACGGTGCGGGCTGATTGTGTTCTGGGTGATCGTACCACTGTTTAGTCATAACATGCACGCAGCTGCAAATACCAGAAAGTCGTAGGCTTTAATATTACAGCGCAGCAGGTTTTTAGAAACATTCGATAGAAGAGCTGAAGCAGAGAACACTGAGCTGATCCTGTGATGTGATACACCTAAGCTGATCTATACGGTATGGGGTCCCCTATGCAAGCCTATGAGACCTTCTAATAGTCTAATAATATTTTATTAGTTGCTAGAGAAAGGAGGGTGGTTGATTTCCACTGTCATTATTAATATGATCGCTCCTTTCATTTTCTATGGTATTGTAACAATGCTAATGGTAATGATCTTAACCATTTGTCTGCTTATGTTAGCCAAAGTACTGTATAACAGGACTCGAGGTTTATGAATAAATTCTTTAAACTTTACTGTGTCTTAGTTATTCTGTTGTGGACTGATATATAAGTGCAAACGGGTATTTCGGGTTCCCACCATTCCTGAGAATAACTAAGTCGCATGTTCTGGGTTGTCTATACATTGGGACCGCCGAGCTAAATCTCGGATAACGAATGTGACACTAAGCTAGTCGGATAAGGGGTTCTTAGTTCTGAGGGGAGTTTCTGATACACCACAATTCTCTAAGGTTCTGGTTTCCTGCGCATAGTTCTGTGCATACGCAGAATCCCTACAACATGGCGCACCTAACGTTTGGTCTTAATATCTGAGATGCCTTAGTAGTGCTTTTATTAGTCCACAACGCCCTCACTCTGGTTTCCGGATAACGGGAGTGACGGTTTAACCTACCTAGGTTTTAGGCTATAGGTTCTTTCAAGCTTGATAATAAAAAAGGTTACACTAATCTAAGCCCAAGTGCTACTGAAGATCTCGTTGTATCTTCTTTTTCGTCCTAATGGCGGTAGAAATTCCCGCTCATAGTAGGGTGTCTCTACGTGCTCATTTGAGGACGTATGGGGTGCCTGATGACGGGATGGCAGTGGTGTTTGTCGTTAGTGCAAATGCCACTTACCCTTATGAGTTGTTTTACTCTTGGGTTACCTTTGAGGCTGTGGAAGATGTCGATAAAACGTTCCACAAATACACTGCTACGCAGGTGCCTCTTCATTATACCCCATATATGGCTTTAGAAATTCCTATTTCTACCTGGCAGCACACTATTTGGTTTAATGGCGCCCTCCCCCACACGGTCACCCCGGCGAGACTGGGTCCTTTGTCAATTGAAGGAGCTACTTGGCCGGTGCTGGCCGGACATACACCTCATCCACGCTACCTGACGGTAGGTGTGGATAGCTTACGTATACTACACACAACCCTGATTACGGTCCATAGGGCTTTAGTGCAGTATGTGTCACGCACTGTACAGGTGGGGGCACCTACAGTTGCGGGACACGGGGCTGATCACCATCCTGCGGTGGTGATCAGTCCTGTAATGGTAAACGCGGTTGTTGGCAAGCGCCCCCAGAATAAGGATGAGTATCCTTATTGGCTTGCAGAGAAATTCGATCAACTAGAAGCCGTGTTTCCTAACACTAGTCCTGTGGAAAAACACAGGATACTCACTATTACTTTGCCGAAAGAACTAGTCCCGGACATTGTCGATTGTGACAATTGGGGCAAGGTCTTTGCCGCGACCTATTCGAAGTGCTTCGGCACTACGTCTATGTCGGTACTACCTTCCATTATCAAAAAAGTCCAGGAGGATCATGGTGCGGAAGCAGCTATTGAGTTGGGAATGCGGCTTATCGACAGCTTCGATATAGTATGTTCCATGATTATGGGAAATCTCAAAGGAGATGCCATGCAGTTTCAAGTGGGAAACATGATGGCACTAATTGCGGATGAAGATAAGCCGAGGGAGTTTGCAAAGGTTATTGCAAAAGCCTATAGGATGGTTGGACGTAGTGCACTAGGCGTGAAACCCACCATCAAAATTCCTGAAGTAGTACAGCACACTAAAGTGAGTTCGTCTACAAAAGACGATAAACCCAACTTTCCAAAACAAAATTGGCGAGCTAAGAAACAAGATAAACAGCAACAGAAACAGGATACTCGTCCTGCCTCTCCTGTTCAGGCATATGTTGAACGCACTTATGATTTGCGTGATCGTTCTCGTATTAAGTCACCTGATAGGTTTCAGGTTCCTGACCAGCGCTCTCCTCGTTCTTCACAGGAATCAGCGGCTTCACACTTTGGTGGCGGAGACCGTGGGAGAGGCCGGGGTGCTCAAGGTCGAGACCAGCCCCGACAGGCGGACGGAAAAGGCAAGCAAGAAGACTCTTCACGTCCACGTCCTCCGTTTCAGAAAAAGAAAGTTGCTGCTATCTCAGCGAAGTATGCCTCAGATGGTACGGACACAACTTCTGAACATGAAATGGGCGCTGACGCTGCTAGACAGCGCGGCGGAAGTTACAGTAGTGCGGGGAGCACTGCGTCCATTTCTGGAGGCGACAGCAACTAAAATCTATGTGACAGTAGAAACTGCTGATACTCGCGTAGCCCCCCTGAGAGATTATTTGATGTAGTCCTCAATATTGAGGGTGACATACAACGAAAAATTAACGCGGTATTTTGGGATAATCTGACGACCACCTATGATATACTATTGGCGGAGAAAGATTGGCCCCCGGCTTTCGTTCTAGACGCTCCAAGGGGGGAAGAAGTCATTCTTCCTTCTTTTGGACACGTAGTGCCCAAGGAGGAGTCTGGGAAGTTAGCCGAGGAGTGGGCACGGGTGCTAGCACCTGCGTTGTATCGTAATCAGGTGGGGTGGGATAAATGTTCTGCCCTCCACGAAATTCCATTGCGGTCCGACCCCCAGCCACAACCTCAATACCCTATGCGTCGGGAAGCTAGGTCTCACGTCGCGTCAATCCTTGAACAATTGGAATATCAGGGAGTAATTGAAACGTGTGTGTCACCCATGAATAATCCTTTATTCACTGTGACGAAGCCTGACGGATCGTACCGCCTAGTTTTGGATTACCGGCACTTAAACTCGCACTGCCGGAATTGTGCGGTGCAAAATACACATAGTTCGGCTCTCGTCGATAGTCTTGTGAGAAAGAGGTTCAAAACCAGACTCGACTTGTCCAATGGCTTTTATTGCCATAACATATCCCCTCATAGTTATGAGTGGACCGCCTTTACTTCGGGTGGTAAACAAAAAGTGTTCAAAAGGCTTCCTATGGGCTATAAAAATAGTCCTGGGGTATTTGCTGCCCGTGTGGTCTCTCTCTTAGAGATGGTAGACCCGGAGGCATACTCGTACGTTGATGACATATACTTAACAGACGACGAGTTGCTTCCACACCTTGCTCGCGTGGACAACATAATTACTATGTTTGTGGACTTTGGTTACAAGTTTAACTTTAAGAAGTCCAACATTGCCGAGTACACAGTATTATTCTTGGGGTACGAACTCAACAATGAGGGCCGCGGCTTGGCTCCACAGTTCCTTGAGAAATGCGCACGCCTTCGTATCCCTGCGACATTGAAACAACTACAATCATTGCTGGGCTTTCTGAATTTCGGTCGAACCTACATTCCTGAATATGCCCAGCGTATCAAGACACTATATGCCTTGGTACAACCAACTTTCACCAAATCTTGCTGGCTGCTAGAGCATTCGGCTGCATTGCACTCTTTGCAGTCTGACCTTCTTACTGCGAAATATTTACAAACTCGTGATAACCACACAAACCTGGTCATAAGAATTGTACCGGGTGTGGAGGGGTTCACGTACTTAACATACAATGAGGGCGACACGGTCCCCATTGCTTACAAATCTCATTTATATACTTCGGCTGAAATGCGTTTCTCCACTGTCGAAAAGGTTTTGACAGCAGTTCAGATGGCAATCCTGAAAGAACGAGCGCTATCACAGGGGAAACGCATGATGGTGGTGACACCATTTCCTGCCCTAGAGGCAGTCACTAAAGCAAGTGTGCCGAATTCTAAAGCTTTGCATCCAAGGTGGATACAATGGGCGACCTCCTTAGCCTCACCTGATGTCGAATACATCTTTGACGCAGGGCTACAGACTCAGGAGAGTTTGGAGTATGAATTAGTTCATCCGGCTCCACTTACATTGCGCCCGTTGGAGGAGTTCCATTGTGTCATATACACTGATGGGTCCGCGCAGCCCGCAACTGGATCAAGGCACGCTTATTCAGCGGCTTGCGCAATTGTTGTTGGTACTTTCGTGAATGGAGAATTCATACAGGATGCGGTGCATACGCAGACTTTGGGTGATTGTACCGCACAATTGGCGGAGCTTCGTGCTCTGGTGCTTGCACTGGAGTTTGCTGATCATAGAGTCACAACTCTTATAGTGAGTGATTCGTACTATTGTGTTCAGTCTTACAACGACAATCTGATGTTTTGGATCGCGAATGGGTTTCGTGATTCAAAAGGTAGCACAGTGAAGCATAAAACGCTTTGGGCTAGGGTGGCTGAACTAAAAGGCAGTCGGCCCCTTGTGAATGTTATTCACACTCTTGGTCACCAACGAGTTGGCGTCCATGCTGTCGGTAACAGTTTGGCTGACGAGGTAGCTAAAACAGCAGTGGCAACATACTTGGTAGCAGCAGTTACAAGATCCAAAAGTAAGATCGATGATGACATCTTGGCAGCCATTGCTGCTTCAGAGACTGGGACAAACTTCCCTAGAGGTTTCCCTTCTCGATACCATTATCACTTAAGTCCTGATAACGTCCCGTTAGTGAGGATTAATGATGTTGGGGATAGAGTTATTCCCAATGCAGACTGCAGGCCTGCTTTGGTGCAAGCTGCGCACGAGGGTGTTGCGTCTGCGCACGCTGGAGTGTCCGCAACTGTGTCACTGTTGCAGCAGCGTTATTGGTGGTACGGTTTGTACAAACATACGCGGACTTATGTCCTCAATTGTGGTATTTGCCAACAAATAAAGCCGTCTTCTGTGGCGCGTCCACCACAAACGCAGCTGCATATATCTAATCAACCACTAGAGTGTGTTTATTTAGATCACTGCGGTCCGTTTTCCGCTGACACTGCGTACAAGTATATCTTGGTTGCAGTGGATTCGTGCACACGTTTTCTTTGGGTGTGGCCACACAGAAGTGCTGACGCCCGGACTGTCATCAAAGCATTGCGTGTCTTTATAGGGAGTTTTGCATGTGGAACCCTTCACTCTGATCAGGGCCCTGCGTTCGCCTCTAAGGCGTACAAAGAAGCTTTGAGAAGTTTGGGGGTCCAAGTCAAATTTTCGTCTCCATACCGGCCTGAGGGCAATAGTGTTGTGGAACGAATGAACCGTGACCTAAAGCAATCATTGACAGCCAGGGTGTTAGGTACTGGCAAAAACTGGCTAGCTCATTTGTATGACGTCCAACGTGCACTTAATAATCTCCCTAGAAGGTCTCTGGGTGGGAGGACCCCGTACATGATGCTCTTCGGGGTTCGAATGTTTGTCCCAGACCTTGAGGGTCTAGACATGGCGGCAGCGGCCGCGCCTTTTGACTTAGATGACCACTGTACTGTCTTACAGAATCTTCAAGAAGCAAGAGACACTCTAGCAAAAGAGCACATATCCTCTGCGTCCGAAGCTGGACTTCAGATTCCGGTAGTCGGCTGGCTACCCAGAGTTGGTGATCTGGTCCGTGAGAAGGTGGAGAAGAAGAAAGAGTTTGGCCCCTCTTATCGTGCACCAGTGCCGGTGCTTGGAGTTGAGGGTACACGTAAAGTTGTTTTGCCTCCACTTCCTGGTCACAGAGACAACAGGTACATTTCAGTTGACAATGTCAAGCTACACAGGGTGGCCGATACTCCATAGTCTGACACCTTCAGTTTCTTGCCCTTCAATGATGCGCAGTTCTGTTGTGGTGCCACCATCTGACATCGTGCCTGAGGTTGCCATTGAAATGCAAGTACTTTCTGATTCTGCTGTATCGCCTACGGATGGTGATTTGCCCGATGATGCTGAGTATTCTTATCCTGCTGATGTTCCATTGCCCCTTTTGCATTCATCAGAAATTCCCCAGTCTAATTCTTCCTTTGGAACTGAATCATTGACTTCCACTGCCCCTTCCAAATTTTCAATATTCTTTGCCTGGTTCAAGAGACAATTTTTGGTTCCCCCCTGGATTTACATTTGGCTGGTGCACATTTGCATTTTTTTGTTCATGTCCATTGGCTTTGTGGTGGTGTTTTTTAGGCTTATAAATGGACACTACCTGAATGAACGTTCTACAATTAGATTAATTAATGGAACTTTGGCCCCACATTCATCGTCACACATCATGAAGAGGGACCAGACTTTTGTGAACATCACCGCCTGGCCTGTCCGTGATGGAATAGCATGGGATGCAGTTAAATTTCAAATTCATGGGCCCACGGAAGTGATTAATGTACCATCTGTATATCGTGTTTCTATGGGTGATGTGGTAAAACAGAACATTCGATCTGATGATTGGGATGTAAAAACTATAGAGACACTGTTTTCTGATTTAAAATACTATGCCACATTTGATGCTGAGGATTTGTATTTGAATACTGAAAACTATGCAGAGCAGTTTTGTTATCAACATTATGGTACTCATTTTCTTCATAGGGCTAACACATTTCGTAGTTTAGTCAACTTTACTCAGTGTGAACATTGCCCTGCCCCGATGATTGGTAGTTCAAAGACTTTGGTCAACAAATTTTCATATTTTTCAGATTTCAGTGTGTCCAATAATGCATCCTTTTATTTTAAAATTAAGGACGAACCTATTTCAAAGGTGCGTTTGACACACACTAAATTGTTGTTTTCTAAGTCCTTTATGGACGATTTGGCAATTGGAGGGTATGACGTTTGGAGAGATACTATTGATCTCAAATCGGTTTGGGGCACTAAGTCTTGGCAAGTACAAGGAACAGAAGCTTTACATCGTGCCTGCCTCATCCCAAACCACATGTTATTTTTAAATTCCACAATTTTTCAGACAACCTGTTTTGGATTGGCGATATCTAAAAAATTAACTTCTCTCTCGATCCCGGATCTGAGTGCTTATCCTGATTGGGAGAATCACACAGATCTGTCCCTTGCTATGTTGCAATCTTTTATTTCGAATTCCACCTTCAATATTAGTGCATTTGACCCTAAAGGTTGGTTGGTATGGCAGAGAAGTTCGGATACCCGTCAACGCAGATTTTTGGGGTTGGTTCCCGGATACATACAGGATAGAGTAGACCCTCGTTTTGTGTCCTCACACACTGTCACTACCTACTCGGTAGGTAAATTGTGCCAGACATGGCTGCAACATTCCACATTGGATTCTGTAAAAATTCACTTGTCCCGTTTACATGACAAAATAGATTTGAATGATTTTGTTAAAGGTCCCGCATTGGGAAGATCCAAAAGGTGGGTGTATGCTGTTTACAACGAGGTTTGGAAGTTGTCGCAGATTGAGGCTGCTTCCAGGCTCCGTGCTATTGACTAGGCCAATATGGAAAAAGTATTGGCAGTGATAGATAATAGTATTAACACCTTATCTTCAAGAATATATACATTAGATAACATTGTTTCATCTGTTGTAGATATTGTCCAGGAGGATGTGTCTGTGTTATATCATGGTCAAAATCAATTACGATCGATTATGCAATTTGCTTGGACTTTGCAGACGTTAAAGGCGGGGAAAGTACCTTGGGATTACATGAATATTTCTTCTTTATTCCGCCCATTTAATCTGACAGCAAAGCAGCAATTCATGTCCATGAAAGATGCTACATATTCACTACTACATATAGAAAAGTTAGAGCCTTTGCCTTTTTCAGTGGCTGAGTCTGATTATGCAGTGTGGCTCATCCATGGGATGGTCACTCTCCCGATTTCTATGTATAGGTTTAGTTCGTGCATGAAACATTACGCCTTGGGCAGATATGAAAAACTTGGTTCTGCATTCTTGCATGAAGTCTGGTCTCTCCCATTTACATATCGATGTGAGAGAGACGGCAAAGAAGTTTATTTGAAGGGTGAGGAGTGTACGTCTGCTCCTGATCATTCCGTAGTGTGTAGACATATCCAATTACATGGATCGTGTAATATGAATGCCCCTAATTTAGCATGCGTGTTGAAGGGCATTCCTGTGCCAGTTATAACGCCGTCATTTACGCTGCTTGCAAATGGTAGTTATTTGCTTTTAAAGTGAGGCTTGCTGTGGGATGTTAGCTGGAATTCCCTATATTGTTTCAGTTTCACGGAGGGTAATTTGCTGTAATAACGTGCTTTTCCCACCCCCGCAAGGCCGGCTTGATATATCCATCTGGCCGACGATTCCAACCTTGAAAGCAGAGTTCAATAGGATGAGCAGAATAAGGGCTCTTTTGTCTCAAAAGGAGGTTGCGTTGACTTCGTCCCGTGAAACATTTCTCCTTCAAGTGGCGAACACTCGCACAGAAGTTCAAGCTCTTTTGAATACTGACCTCCCCCTGCATTTTGGCACATTAATACACACTATCTTCAATGCTTCTTCCACGACTGGTCTGGTCCATTTTTTTAAAATTGTAGGCTCTGGCCTTGTGACGTCTTTCCAGTCTATTTTTGGTATAATACCAGCTATTTTTCATTCTATTTTTTCTGGTGTTTTCGGAGGGTTTCCTCTGATTCTCGCTTTAATTGCTGGCATACTCCTGTTGGTCTGCGCTCTACGCTATGGATGCACGACTTGCGCTACTCGACCACGGATTCAGCCTGTTCCATCTGCGTAGCCGGATGTGGGAATCCTATGGGACTTTACCACTGGCTACCTTGAGTGTCGCTTATGGATTATGTACAGCCTGTTTTTCACTGTCTCGAATGTCCGTTCCAATGGGCTCTTGATATGTGTTTGTCAAACTTGGTGTCGCCTGACCTGGATTTTGATCGACTGATGTATCCCTTAGTGGTTCATGAGTTTGACTGTTCTGGAGTCGGGTTTATGGCCTTGGGTGCGGCGCATGGAGTCCTTGGTTTATGGGATATCGAGAGGGCAGCAGTTGACTTCCTGGCACGAAGTTACATCGAGATGCCTGCTTCTTGTCCACGTGGAGTGCTTGATACTCATTTCCCTGTGGAACATGTGTGTTCTTTTTCGTTGCTGAATTGGATGACAGACAATTTTGCGGATGACTCCAATGATTTTCTACTGGAAGCTGCGGCTGCATATGCTGCTTATACTTTCCTGGATTGACAATTGTGCTCACAATGTCTGGTGGCGAGTCATGTGGAGTTACATTTTTTCACAAGGGATCGTTGGCCTCAATGGACGATGGCTTGTGTTTTTATATATTTTTCTCTTCAAATTTTTTTTTCTCTCATTTTCTGAAAACTCACATTTCGAGCTCTTTAGTCTGCATCGTTGAATTTGAACTCTGCGTTCTATTAAAAAATACGCCCCTGGTTGTCCCGTGGTTCGATCAAAGGGGGATGTCACGCGGTTTTAGGCCACTCCCTATTTACAGTGCTAAGTTAGCTCAATCACGTTAGCTGTTAGACAGCCATCTTGCTGCTTTTGCTGCCTTTGCACCCGACACTGTTGTTACATGTTATTCATTTGAGAAATGCAGACTCGCTCTTGTCTCAAGTGAATGTTATTTATACATCGTTAACAGTTGCTAGTGCCCTTGGTCTGTACATCGAGTAAAGAACTGTTCTAGGACACTAGACGGTGCGGGCTGATTGTGTTCAGGGTGATCGTACCACTGTTTAGTCATAACATGCACGCAGCTGCAAATACCAGAAAGTCGTAGGCTTTAATATTACAGCGCAGCAGGTTTTTAGAAACATTCGATAGAAGAGCTGAAGCAGAGAACACTGAGCTGATCCTGTGATGTGATACACCTAAGCTGATCTATACGGTATGGGGTCCCCTATGCAAGCCTATGAGACCTTCTAATAGTCTAATAATATTTTATTAGTTGCTAGAGAAAGGAGGGTGGTTGATTTCCACTGTCATTATTAATATGATCGCTCCTTTCATTTTCTATGGTATTGTAACAATGCTAATGGTAATGATCTTAACCATTTGTCTGCTTATGTTAGCCAAAGTACTGTATAACAGGACTCTAGGTTTATGAATAAATTCTTTAAACTTTACTGTGTCTTAGTTATTCTGTTGTGGACTGATATATAAGTGCAAACGGGTATTTCGGGTTCCCACCATTCCTGAGAATAACTAAGTCGCATGTTCTGGGTTGTCTATACATTGGGACCGCCGAGCTAAATCTCGGATAACGAATGTGACACTAAGCTAGTCGGATAAGGGGTACTTAGTTCTGAGGGGAGTTTCTGGTACACCACAATTCTCTAAGGTTCTGGTTTCCTGCGCATAGTTCTGTGCATACGCAGAATCCCTACAACAAGCCCTGGGGTACGCCGCAGATCTCTGCGGCTTCGGAGCCAAAGGGGGGAGGTGGACACTCTGTGCTCTGCCAGAGAGGAAGGAGGTGGTCCAGTCCAGGGCCTTCTCTTGGATCCCAGCGTCATGGAGGCGTGTTCGTAGTGTGCGGTGGCAGACCGTGTCGAAGGTGGCTGACAGGTCCAGGAGGATGAGGGCCGTGGTTTCTCTGTTGTCTAGCAGGGTCCTGATGTCATCGGTGGCGGCAATTAGGGCAGTCTCGGTGCTGTGGTCGCTGCGGAACCCGGACTGGGATGGGTCCAGGATGAGGTTTTCCTCGAGGTAGCGGGTCAGTTGTTTGTTAACGGTTTTCTCGATGACCTTCGCTGGGAACAGGAGCAGGGAGATGGGCCGGAAGTTCATGAGGTCTTTGGGGTCTGCCTTGGGTTTCTTGAGTAAGGCGTTAATCTCGGCATGCTTCCAGCTCTCTGGGAAGGTTGCTGTCTCGAAGGAGATGTTGATGGCTTTCCGGAGATGGGGTGCGATAGCAGTGCTGGCTTTGTTGAAGATGTGGTGTGGGCAGGGGTCTGTTGGGAGCGGTGGTGCGTGGTGGGTTTCTGGAAGGTGAAGTGGATGCAGCGATGGTCGGTCCAGTTGAGTTCGGTGGTGTGGTGTGGTTGAAGGAGACGTGGGGGCTTGCGGAGAAGATGGGGTCGAGCGTGTGGCCGGCTGAGTGGGTGGGTGTTGTGACGAGTTGTCTGAGTCTGAGGTTGGCTAGGTTTTCGATCAGGGTGGTGGAGTTGGTGGTGTTGTTGTTCTCGAGGTGGAAGTTTAGGTCCCCGAGGAGGATGTAGTCCGTGGAGGCGAGGGCGTGTGTGCTGATGAAGTCAGCGATGGAGTCGCTGAACTGTGGTCAGGGTCCGGGGGGTCTGTAGACAAGGGTTCCTCTGAGGGTGGTGGTGTGGGTGTTTGGGTCGGTGTGGATCTGGAAGTGCAGGTGTTCTGCGGTGCTGAGGGTGTCGTTGGTGCTGGTCGAGACTCTGAGGGTGTTCCTGTGGACGATGGCGATTCCTCCTCCTACTCCGTTGGTGAGGTCCCTGCGGGTGATCTTGTAGCCTTCCAGGATGGCTATGGCGATGTCGGGTGCCGAGGAGGGGTTCATCCAGGTCTCCGTCAGGAAGGCGACGTCTGGGGAGGTTGCATAGAGTAGGTCCCAGAGTTCGATGGTGTGTTTGCGGGCAGAGCGGGTGGTGAGAAGGATGAAGCTGAGGTAGTTGGGTTCTTTCCTGGTTGGTGGGTTGGCGGGTCGGAGGCTGGTGTAGTTGCAGGAGAAGGGTCCTTGTGTGCGCTTCGGGGTGGCCCGGCAGCAGGTGCGTGATCGTCCAGCGTTGAGTGCGTGGAGGGTGCTGGAGTAGTAGCGGAGTCGGGCGTCGTGGCGTTCGCAGGGGCCAGGGGTTCTTGCGCTGGGCGCGGTCCAGGCACTGACGGGTGCAGACGGGCTTGCCTTAGGCATGCCTCCGGCTCCCCAACGGCGCGGCCGCTGTACCGCCTCCATATGAAGGGAGGTGGGAGGGAGGAGTAGCTGTTTGACGGGAGCGGGGTAGCGAATGGGAGAGCAGGGGGGCGGGCCGCAGGGACGCAGCGGCGGGAAAAACGGGCAAGGGACGGCAGGGGGGCAGCGGGAGAACTGGGCACAGAGGAAGGAAAAACAAGTTAGGCACAGAGGAGAGAAAAGAAAAACGAGTTGGGCACAGAGGAAGGGAAAAAAAACAAAGTTAAGGCAAACCAATTGCAAGTACAGGCAGCAAGGCAGGCAAAGACAGGCAGAGTCGTGCAGCAGCGTGGGGAGTGACCTGCCTGCGAGCAGGGTCAGGTCGTTGTGTTGCTAGGACTTGTACTAACTCCTTTGAAGTACTGCTGTCATCAAGAGACTGCCCTGTTCAGGCACTGTCTATGCTGCTATCAGTCTGCTCATCTTTTTCACTTCTCTGCAATTGAGGGTATTCGCAGGTTCAGATTAGGAAAACAGAGCTTCAGACACGAGGTGGTGTGGAAGTGGTGGCACATAGGCCTTCACTCCATCAATTAGTAAGACTTGGAAGTGGGAATGCAGGTGTCCTGACAAGGACACAGCCCCTCACTCAGGGATTCATATTGCTTGCATATTTAATGGATGCTCTGGCAGTTGTGAAGGTACACTGGAACTAACAAAGGTGGTAGAGGTAATGTGCACACAATCATGGATGCAGCAGCAGGTGCAAAATAATATGGCAGACTATTCGAAATTGGGTTGTTGGTTAACTGGGGTGTGAGGCCTGGTCAAGCAGCAACCTCAATTCTAGTCAGAGTAAGGTACACACAAACCCCAAATTAACCTGTGTTCAACCTGTGTTAGATTGCCTCTAAGTTAAGCCTGACTGCTCTGAGCCTATGTGTAAAGTATTTGTGCAACACTTCAAACAATAAAACAGTGATTACGCCACACAAAAAGATCCCACACCGGGTTAGAAAAATAGATCTGACTTTAATAAATAAAGCAAGACCAAAACGACAAAACTCCAATTAGTAGAACCGGAGATAAGTTTATAGTGAGAAATAGAACCAAAAAAGCACAGCATGCTATTGGAGATATCTGGTTGTGCCGGACCGAGACAAAGTCACAAATTCAGGCCAACCGGGATGGAGCACAGGCCAGATACAGGGACTCAGTTAGGCCCACTGAACAGAGTACCTTTAATCCTAGTTGCGGAGTGTTGCATGGATCCACGTCTAAGATGCACCGCGCAGCCTAGCCAATGTGTTGGTTCCAAGATGCGGAGAGGCTGCGGTTTTAGGTCCTGTTGCATCAAGGATCCTGTTGATGGGGATTGGTATACAAAGTCTGTTGGCGGGAATGCGATCCACAGTTGAGGCGATGTGTTGGCTCCGATGAACGGTGTTGCTGTGATGTGGAGTTTTGGCATCGCTGTCGATGAGAGATGCGAGGATCTGGGCCGGGGAAAGTGTCAAGCTGTTGTGGTTCCCAAGGCAATGCATCGGTCCCAAGATGTGGTTTGCGGTGGTGATGCATGTCTTTTGTAACCCGTTCAATCCACGCAGCGAAGCATAATTTTTGCTCAGGGATGCGCCGCTCAGCCGAGGAGATGCATCAGTTCTGCCCGGTATGTGTTGCTCAGCAGAGAAGATGCATTGGTTCCACTGGCAAGCACCTTAAGCCAACTTCAAAGGTTCCAGGACTGGGCTGGCACCACTTGGCAGGGTAGAGCCACAGGTGGCAGAGTACAGATGTAGGTGGTTGAAAGCCTGTTATGTCCTTGATGCTTCAGATCAGGAGGCCAGACAGTTAGTCCTTGGAGTCACTCTGGGTTCCGGGTTCAAGAGATGCAGGTTCAGTCTTTCTTACCAAGCCAGGCAAGAGGGCAGCAGGTAGTAGATCAGCACAGCAAAGCAGGAGTCCAGCAGAATGGCAGTCCTTCAGCAGCACAGCAGTCCTTCTTGCTGGTTGTATCCACAGGTCCAGAAGTGTACTGAAGTGTACAGAACAGGTAGTGTCTAGGTTCCAGTATTTATACCCAGGGAGGCCTTTGAAGTCTGAGATATTTCTAAAGACATGCATTTTAAGTGCCCAGATGTCCAGCCTTCCCTGCTCTGGCTATCTAAAGGGCGTATGCAGACCTTCATGTGGAGACAGGACACAGCCTATTCAGTTGTGAGGCTGGGTCCAGCTCCTCCCTCCCATCCTACCAGTGGTGACCCATCTAGACACACCTAAGTTCCTATTGTGTGTGGTTGTCTAGGAGGAATGCACAAAGCCCAATTGCCATCTACAACCAGTCAGGTTACCAGAGAAAGGCTGCAGGCATCAAATGGCTAAGCTAAGAAAAATCCAACTTTCTAAAAGTGGAACTCAGAATTGTAATTTAAAATCTCATTTCAACATAAATTAGGATTTTAAATAAGGATTCCACTTGAATAGGTAGTGTCCTGTACCCACACAAAGGGCTGATTTGCCCCATAATAGATGCCTGACAGGCAGGGATGAGCTGTAAGGGGAATCTGTACACCTCAGAGAGCTGGTTTGCAGTTACCCCCCACATCAAAGGCAATTTGGGGTATAAGTACTCAGTCTTTGACCCCCCAAAATCAGACACTATTGTATGTTGAACTGAACCTCTGTTAGAAGAACTGCTGTGTCACTTAAAGGACTTATCTTTCGGCTGCAGACTTGGAAGGCCTGCTTTTCTATTGTGTTACCCTGCTGCCTGCTGCTCTCCGACTCTGCTGAAGGACAGCTGGACTCTGCCTTCACTCCAAGTGATCTCCAAGGGCTTGCTTGCTTGCCTCCAGTTGCTTGAGACTCCGGGAAATCAAAGTCTCTACCCCTGCTCATGTGCCTGGCTCACTGGAAGTGGCCCATATACTTTTAACATGGATTTCAATGTATCTCCTGTCTGTGTGTAACAGATCGGTCGCATTGACCCAGTTGCAGGAGTAAAATCGGTGCATGGTATCAGAACCCGTGCTTTGCTTCAAGAGATCGACACATTAAACATCGCATCGCCACTGCTGCAGCTTGGTGAGATCGATGCATCCCCTCAACTGTGTGGCAGAATCCGGCACATTGTTCGATGCCTCTCGACTCCGGCACCCGTCTTTGAAACTGATGCCTCACCTTCACTGTGTGGAAAAACAGAGACGCATCTTGTTACTTGCAAACATGAAAAGTACTTTGTTCACCAGGGCCTGTGCTTCTACGAGTTTGGCCCGAACTTTGGCTTTGCCCTGGTCCAGCACTATCTTAAGTAACCTTTTTAGCACTACTTATTTATAAGCGCTATACTGCATTTATTCTTTTAAAATTCAATATCTCTATTTCTATACGTTGGAATTTTGTCATTGTGGTCTTGTTTTGTTCAGAATATAATATTTTTTTCTAAACCTTTGTAGAGTATTTTTGTGGTGAATTCATTGTGTTACTGTGTGTGTGTGTTGCACAAAAGTATACTCATTGCCTCTTTAGTTAAGCCCACTGCTTTGTGCCAAGCTACCAGAGAGTGAGCATTGGTTATCTTTTAGTGTGTATCTAGCTTACTCTAACTAGGATTGTGGCTTCTGCTTGGACAGGGTCCATACCTTTGCCAACCAATAAACCAATTTCTAACAGTAATCCCAATGTTATCCTATGGGAGATATAGGCCTTACCAGGACATGTAAAACTTAAAAGTACAAGTCCTGTTTTTTAAATACATTGCACCCTGCCCTCAGGGCTGACCAGGCCTACCCTAAGGGAGACATATGTATTCAAGAGGAAGGTTTAGGCCTAGCAAAAGGTTTATTTTGCCACGTTGAAATGGCAGTTTAAACAGACAGGCTCTGCAATGGCAGGCTATGTTTGGACAGCTACTTAGATGGGTGGCACAATTAGTGCTGTAGACCCACCAGTAGCAATTAATTCACAGGCCCTGGACACATGTAGTGCACTTTACAAGGGCCTTATAAGTAAAATAAATAAACAAATTGGGTATGAGACAATATTACCATGTTTAGAGAAGAGAGCACATGCACTTTAGCATTGGTTACCAGTGGTAAAGTGCCCCGAGTCCTAAGGCCAGCAAAAACGAGGTCAGAAAAAAGTGGAGGAGGAAGGCAAAATGTCAGGGGAAAGACCAATCTAGGCCTGACAGGTCTAACGCAGACATTCACAGATGCACACAGCAGGCACAAAGGCACAGCGCCCTCACCCATGTCACACTTGAAAATAGTTGCAGGCATACAATCTCAGCAGTCTTGAACCTTTAGAACTGGTTTATGATGAGTGAATGGACTTTGCTTTATTCTGAATTGAGGCAGGGGTCTCCATATGCTAGGTAGTCACTCTGAGCTCTCCGTTAGAGTTCATCAACAGAGTATTCTACTTCAGCCAACAAGTATATTCTCCAACTCTCCAAAGGGGACAGTCAATGCTTCTGCCTCTGATTCGAGCCTTCCTCTATATAATTGTACAGTGCTTCTTAAACAGTGAGCCCTGGATAAGCCAAGTATTTCACCTTATATCCAACACAGTGTACATTGGTCTCCAAGTAAATAGCCACTGAGATTAAAAGCTAGCCCCAAACCTTTACGGGGGGTATATCAGGACAATATGCCTTTTCTTCAGGAGTCACATAGCATGAAGGCATTCAGCCACCATGGGAACAGTCACTCTCAGGCATTAAGTTGGAAACCAGACTATCTCTGTCCAATCAGATCATGTTGCTGGATGCTGACTTATCTTGTGAACAATACATAGTATGATTGGTGTGGTGAGACATCCATCTCTTTCTTCAAGGTGTGCAACTTTATTCATCTCCTAGTGCATAGGCTGACCTACTGGTACTGGACTGGCCCAAGGGAGTTTGACGCAAAAGATCTTTGGTCTACTTATTGGATAGAATTTCAAAATCAGACTGTTGGATTTGAATTAGTTTCTACCTGGATGGGAAAGTAAAGGAGCAATGCAGGGCGACAGACAGAAAGAAGACCTATGGCAGCTTTGACAGCCACTAAACCAAATGGAGCACCCTACTACCTTAGAGGATACGTACATATAGGGGGACCCCCAACCTAAGAGTATTCCACATCCAATGTAATTTAAGTACAACTCATTCACACCAAACACATTCAAGAGGGATTCAGAGGCCCCGTCATGACTCACTACCGGTTAGTTACACAAGGAATGTGGTAGGCATTTTTCTCACTGGAGAATATGTGAAAAGGCCTGCGCCCTACATTTAATAATCTGCTGCCCCCAACCATTAATCATGTCATGGGGTGGCCATAGGAACTGTAGGCACCTATGTTAGAAGGAATACCACTTTGGGTGCATCCTCATCACTCGACACGGTCAAGCACTGTTTTGGTGAGCAACAGACAAAATCATTTAGAACTCTTGTCAGAGGATTCCCAACACGAATTCCCTACCCAGCCTTTTCTGTTTTCTATCTGTTTGTCTTTTTCGGTCTGTCTGGTTACTGTTTATTGTGCCTGTCTATCTGTTGCCTTTTTATTCTTTTTAATATTTTTCCAATCTATTGTGCCTTGTTGTGTCCTTTTTCGTATTGTACCTTGTTGTGTCCTTTTTCTTGCCATTTTCCTGCCGCTGCTGCCCCCGCGGCCCCTCCCCCTGCCAGTTCCCGCCTCCCAGCTGCGCTCCCTCCCCGTCCCTACTTAACAGTGCAGCACTGTTGTTGTGCTGCTGCCCCCAACACCTCTCTGTCTCAGGTAGGTGTTCGAGGCCCTTCTCCACATGCAGGCACCTGCCTGCACCTAATCCCTGGTGATCCAATGGGAGAACCTTGCTCTTCTGCTGGTCTGCTCGGCCAGCCTTTTCTCCAGCCTTTTCTGTTTTCTGTCTGGTTTCTGTTTATTCTGCCTATCTGTTGCCTTTTTTATTCTTTTTAATCTTTTTCAATCTATTTTGCCTTGTTGAGTCCTTTTTGGTATTGTGCCTGATTGTGTCCATTTTCTTACTGTTTTCCTGCTGCTGCCCCTGCGGCCCCTTTCCCTCTGCCGGTTCCTGCTCCCACCTCTCAGCTGTACTCCTTCCCCATCTCCTACTTAATGGTGGCCGCCACATCAGGCGCGCCGAAGGCAAGCCCGTCTGCACCTGTCCGCAACCAGTGCCAGGGACCCTGGTTCTCCGACTTCCTATCGCTATACTACTCAGCTGCCCTCCACGCATTCAAACCCAGAAGAAACTACAACTGCTAGCTGTCGATGCCCCCCACGGCCAGTTTTCCTGCCGACACTGCCGCGGAACCTTTATCAACCTCCGAACACCCACGGCCACCGCCCACCCTCCAGACGCCACGCACCCGAACCCCTGAGGTGCATCCTCCTCAACGTATGCTCCCTGCACAGACATGCAGTAGAGATGTGGGTCGTCGTCGACACCCTTTTGCCAGATATCGCCTTCTTCACGGAAACCTGGACAAACTCCCCCTCGGCCCCCAACATCGCTATTGCCAACCTCGTCATTGCGCACAAGAACTCCCTCCTACTAACCACTTCCAGCACAAACGACTCCTCGTCCCCAATGGAACAGCTCCATTTTCAGCCCAGCCCCAGAACGACCGTACGCGGCACCCTTGCCTACAGACCTCACGGACCACAAACCACTTTCACCACAACCATCACTGACCTCATCACTTCCCACGCCATCGCCTTCATAGACTACATACGGCTCGGAGACCTGAAATTCCACCTTGACAACCTCATCGACCTCCAACTCCACCGCCCTCCTGGACAACTTCACCAACATCAGACTGAAACAGCACATCACCACCCCTATCCACAAGGCAGGACACACCCTCGACCCCATCTTCACAGGAGGGAACATCCACTTCAGCCACACCCCACAACCCCTCTGGATGGACAACCACTGCATACACCTCTTGTTCGATAAAACCACCGCTCACAAACCTACACCACGCCTGCCATGAAGGAATTGGTGCAAGGTCACAGAGGAGCACCTCAACTCCACCCTCAACCACAATTCCCCTCCCACCACGACCAACGTCAACTCTGCAGTTGGCAAACTACACAGATGGTTCACCAACTGCGCAGACAAGCTCACCCACCTCCGTAACTCCAATAGACAGCGCCCAATCAAAGCAACCTGGTTCACCACTGACCTCTGAGAATCCAGAAACACCAGCAGCCGTGTCCAGAAAGTATGGAGAAATAGCAAAACCCCAGAAGCTTGGACCACCTACAAGAACGACATGACAGAATACCACCAACGCATCAGATCCACCAAAAGGACCTTCATCCAGGGCAAAATTCTCACCAACTCTAGCAACTCGAAGGAACTCTTCAGCATCATTCAGGAATCCACCAAACCCCCCCAGCGAAGCCTCAGACGTGTCACCTTCCCAGAACCTCTGCAGCAAATGCGGCTCCTACTTCCATCTCTAGATCAAGTCCCTCTACAGTAACTTCAACAAACACCAGACACCAAAACCACACCTACTTCCTGCAACGCCAGCCAACCTACCATCTCCACCTGGATCCCGGTCACCACCAAAGACACCGCCATGACCATGAACAGCATTCACTCAGGAGCCCCCATGGACCCCTGCCCGCCACACATCTTCCACAGAGCTGCCACCGCCATAGCACCTGAGCAACGATGCACCATCAATGCCACCTACGAATCCGGCTCATTCCCAGATGACTAGAAATGCGCAGGAATCAAGCCCCTCCTCAAGAAGCCCTCGCAGAGCCGATGGGCCTCAAAAACTAAAGACCCATCTCTCTCCTCCCCTTCGAGGCTAAAGTCACCAAGATGATAGTCAACAACCAGCTCATGAACTTCATTGAAGCAAACTCCATCCTCGACTCTTCCAAATCCAGATTCCACAGCACTAGACTGCCCTCCTCGCCACCACAGACGACACCCGCAATCTCCTCGACCTGGGCCACATGGAGGCCCTCATCTTACTAGACCTCTCTGCAGCCTTTGACTTTGTCTCCCACCGCACTCTCTCTCCACGACGCCGGCATTTAGGGAACCATCCTCAACTGGATCCACTCTTTCCTCACTGGCTGAACCCAAAGAATCAGACTCCTGCATTTTCTCTCCGAACCCACAGAGATCAACTGCGGAGTACCCCAAGGATCATCGCTCAGCCCCATGCTCTTCAACATCTACATGACCCCCCTCACCACCATCGTCAGACAGCATGGACTCAGCATAGTATCCTATGCCAACGACACCCAGCTCATCCTCTCTCTCACAAAGGAACAAGACACCACCAGACTCAGCTTCTAGGAAGGAATGAAAGACGTTGCATCCTGGTTGAGCAGCAGCTGTCTGAAGCTCAACTCAGAGAAGACAGAGGTCCTCGGACCCACCCCCTCAGCATAGGACAACACCTGGTGGCTCACCTCCCTCGGCAACTCCCGCACACCCATGGACCACAGCATCATACTCTACTCCTCCCTCACCATGACCTCACAGATCAACGCCGTCTCCTCCCCTTGCTTCAACACCTTCCACATCCTTCGCAAGACCTTCAAGTGGATACCCCCAAATCCAGAAAGACCCATGCACTCATAACAAGCAGACTGGACTACGGAAACGCCCTCTACACCGGAACCAACAAATCCCTGCTCCGAAGACTTCAGACCATCCAGAACACCGCTGCTAGACTCCTCCTCGGCATCCCATGACCTATCCACATCACCTACGAGACCTCCACTGGCTCCCCCATCAGGAAGAGAGAAACCTTCAAGCTACTCACTCACGCCTACAAATCAGTCCACAACACCGGACCCAATACCTCAACGAAAGTCTCCTTCCACGTACCCAAGAGAAACCTCCGCTCTGCCGACCTCGCCGAAACTCCACGCATCTGCCGAGCCAGAGTGGGTGGAAAAGCCTACTCTTACATCACGGCAAAGACCTGGAACGAGCTCCCGCTCAACATCAGACGTGCCCTGTGAGAAGTTGACCTGGTATATGCTGTCCACTAATTAAAGTGGGCACCTTGCACCAGTCCAAACAACCTTGATGGTGATTTAAGAGGTCAAAGATAACCTTAGAAAGCTATCCAAGTGGTAGCAGTGGATAGCAGCCTTCAGGCTTAGTCTTGAAGGAATGTTAAGCAGCTTGTTTTACCAGAATTCAACCTTATAGTATTGGTTAAATGAAAGGAGAACCACACAGCAGTTATAAAAATATGTGTTTATTATTATATCACTCTCTAGTACGACAGTACCCTCTACACAAGGATACTCACAAAGCACACAATACTGTAACACAGAATCAGTTGTAAGTAGCAATAATACACAGTGGGTTCCAGGGGGCGACCAGACCATATACTAAAATAGTGGTATAACAACCACAACTCAAGTGAAGACAGTGTCTAGAGTACGTAGAATCACTAGGACTCCTAGGAACCACCCAAGGTGAGTAAGTAGGGACCCCACGGAGGAGGGGTGGAGTGTGGGAACACAACCGCGTGCTCTGTACAATTCCGTGGGGAAGTCGCGGTTGAAGTTTTAAAGTTTAAGGACCCTTCCCAATGGACTCCAATGAAACCCTGTGGAAGTTAGGAGGTTAGAGAGCCACCCCACCCGTGGAGACTGCAGTACCAGAGTTACCTATCCTAGTGCATAGGCCTGAAGTGGCATCGGAAACAGTCGTCGATCTCTGTGGAGAACTTCAGAGAAGAGCCACTGTCCGGAAGGAGAAAAGTGTCCAATGGAATCCAAAGGTAGATTCTTGTTGAAGACTATCTGAAAGCAGAGGGGACAGAGTCAGGGTCACTCAGGAGTGACAAGGGGCTCGGTAGGTGAATGCCCACCATTGTCGTGTGCTTCAGGTGCATTAAGGGGGCTCTGGACTTTGCAGCCACATGGACCAGGAGATGTCAAGCACAACCAGGAGCCGGATAGAAGCTGTCCCACAAAGGATGTCGAGTGCTGAGGGGTCGGTGTCCGGCGGGAGCACCAACAAGCCTTGGAAATGGCAACCCACAAAGAAGGTCAAGAAAGGTTATGGTTCGGACCAACAATGCCAGGGAGACTCACCAAAGCAAGGGGAGTCTAGGCCAAGCCTGGGGCAACCAAGGGAGCCCATGAAAAGCAATGTTGACTCAAGAGGACCCACCGGCCGGAGGCACAGGAGTCGCGAGGGGACCTTGAGCAGTTTCACAAAGCAACAGACCACAGAGCACTTGGTGCGAGGAGGCCAGAGTTCTTTGTAGGAAATGGTGCCAGAGATTGGGGCTACTCTGAGCACAGTGCAATTGCTCGGGAAACACCAATAAGCATATGCACTTGCAAATGAACGCGATGCACAGGGTTACGGGTTTGCAGCCCCCACAAGGGATTCTGACATTAAACTTTATGAGGGCAGCTCGGGGCTCGAGAGACATGGAAACCAGTCTCCTCTGTTGCTGGAGCCTTTGGAGTCCATTGTAGCTCAGGAGAAGCAGACCAGTCAGTCATTATGTGGCGCCTGCTGTTGCAGGGGAGTGTCTCCTTCACTCCAAGGGAGAGGTCTTCGGTTTTCCTTGATGCTCCACAGAGCCTGTATGGTGCATGGGCACAGACTATGCTTTGGACAGAGTGGGAGACGAATTCGAGCCCAAACAAAGTCCAGTGAAGTCCAGAGTGTCCAGACGGTAAAAGGTCAGTGGTGTCGAGATCAGAATCTTGTCCACGACCAATCTAGGGTCTCTACAGCCAGGTAAGTCCTTTTGTACCCACGGAAGAGGATTGGACAGATTCAGGGGACCCTCCCAGGGGAGGGTCTGGACAATGGGGAGGATACTCCCCTGTCCTTAGTCCAGTTTCGCCCCAGAGCAGGAGGCAACGGCTCTCAGGACTGGTTTGAACTGGACTATGCACAGAGGCACCAAATGTGCCCCTCATGCAGACTTTTGGTCACTGGAAAGCGCACCCACCCAGCCCCTATACATTAAATCCTGTCTGGGAGGTGGTTACACCTCCCTGTGACAGGTTGCCTATTGTTCCACCTTCCTCTGCTCAAGCTCGGCTCAGCAGCAGGAGGGCAGAAATGTGTGTCTGGTCGGCAGCAACCATTTTGTATTGCCCGGGACTAGAAGGCTGGTACCGGGAACAACAGGGACCCAACAAAGCTCGCTTCTGAGGGGTGGAATTGGTTTGGGGGTATGATTCTGATGAAGCGGATAGTACAAAATTTTGTATACCTCCCCCCATTCTGCATGAAAATACTAATTGAATCTATTAATTATAATATTATTTAATGAATTTGCATGAATATTAAACCAACATTACAAATATCCAAAATTACACGTGGAATTGCATATTGCATGGCTAAATAACCTTATGACTAAAATCCGTACGCATAGGAACAGTAGTATATGTAAAAATAGAATATTGTGCATGATATATGTTGCTTTTGTAATGTCTTTGTAATGTTGCCTGAGAGGAGGACCAAAAGGGTGAATATAAATGCTTTAAATGTTGCTATACGCTAGATAAATACAAGCACAGAGGGATTAGTAAGGGGTTCACATTAGATTTATTATTTCTATGCATTAATTACTCTTTTGTGTTTGTTTCGCTTAAGTTGGCGTATGGGCCTAAATCCCAAAATGGCCGCTGACGCGACACGACAAAGTAGCCACTGTCCCACGAGGCATGGAGTATAGTGCGCAGATGCGACAAAGTCTTCCAGTCCTCGTCATGAACCCTGATTTTCGTGTTCTCAAACAAGGTCACTGTCACCCAGAACGGACCGACATTAAATGAACGTGTGACATCACCCCTTGAACTGTACCAATATCCCAAAAAGACTATCGGACGATCCCAACCAGCCAATCACGACGTATTAAAATAACAAAATGTATCTTCTTGCTTTAATTTTATTATAAAAATACGCGGTAGAATAGAGAGGCTCTCGACACCCATTCGATCGCTCTTTCCGATGACGACGACGACGGTGACGCTACGCGAACTCTACTACTTAGGGTGACTGCTGCGTTCCCTGAATCCTAGATGGTCCGGACGCTCCCCATTTACCTGATGACTGCAAACTTTTTCTAAATTCTATGGGCACTGACAGATGCTTGCACGTCTCTGGTCTTTACCGATCCTTTGAGACTGTAACGTGCTGAGAAAGAACTTTGACCTTTGACCAATGACAGAGGACTCCGAATAGCCAGATTAGGTAAATATGATGTTCTGCGCTATATTTGAACTTTGATATAAATTTCCAAATGGGAATATAACTCTTCCAGAATATTAGATCAACAGATATTGATTAACAAGAAATGAGTTTGTGGTTTATTGAGAAAGCAAAGATCTAAATCTTGAATGTGTTTTAGCTGGTTCTAGATCACAATCAACCAATCCAACTATTTGGTCCATTGACCACGTGGAGGGAGTGCCTTGATGTTCAGGATTGAGATCTGTAGGTGGAAGGGGTATTGATGTATATTTTGTAAATTACCTTTACTTTCCCTATAGGTTATAAGGTGTTCCCCCCCCCCCCCCACATGTCGAGCACTTGAACCGCTCATCCCTCCAACTGCGAGCAGACCGGTGAATGGTTAGTGTGAGTGTTGGTGTTATGGGCCCCACCAATGAATGCATGTGTGAATGAGTTAGTGTGACGTCAGGTCTGTGACGCAGGGAAGGATACCGGTAGGGGGGTTTTGCTTTCCCCGTTACCAGGATTTTCGCGCTCCATCAGTTTTTCTGGTAGCAAGATGGTTATATTGTTTTGGTTTGGTGATTATTGCTTGTAAATTGCTTATTGATTGTGGGAAAGTATTGGTTTATGTATGAACACTATGTTCAGTCGTGTTGAGTTCTATGTTGTTTGACAGCTTCTGGGATGTAGGAAGTCAGAAGTTTGTAATGGTTCCGTAGTAGAGCAGAGGTAAGCGCTGCTCTCGGAAAAGACGGAATTGTTGTTGCCCTGTAGGTACACGGGGAAAACGTGTGACGATTGGAGTTGCACGACGCATTGTCTGGGTTCGATTCGGTGACATCGCCGTGTGTTGCCATTAGGGACATTTTCTGTATGAGAGAAGTGTATGGTGCAAAGGTCACCTATGAAATTTTGGTCTTAAGTACCAGGAGTCCAAAAGGAGCTCGGATAACGCTTATCACTGGAAAGGTAATGGGTGTTCCCTAAGCTTGCTAGAAGGATAAAGTAGAGGGAAGTGCTACTTTATTAACGTATGTCATCATTCTGTAGTAGGACAGACTGTTCGCTGTTCTCGGGAAAGACAGAATTGTGTGTGAATTAATTACATTTTCCGTGTGAAAGTGCGTGAATGAAAAGGCATTCGGGTTAATTGTGAAACTCTGGTTTTATTTCTCAGGAGCAGAACGTCTCCAACTAGGTGTCTTAATTCTGGAGAAACGGTTAGCTGATGCTTGCTAGAAGGGTGAAGTAGAGGGATGTGCTACTTTATAAACGGAAGTAACGATTCCATAGTAGGGCAGAGGTAAGCGCTGCTCTCGGGAAAGATGAAATTCTTGAGAAAAAGGTAATTGACTGTTCTTTGGTTAGCGAAGCGGACAATGGTGGTGTTTTTATGTTGTTATTAACAGATTTGTAAGTCAGAAGAACGTAAAGAAAAAGTTACCGATAAATCTTGTAAAGGAGGGGTTAGCAGGAGCTGCGACAGCGAGAAAAGCTGATGTCAGAAAGACCGCGCTGGTATTGGCTAGTCAGTAAGAAACTTAGACGCTGCAGATTGGTGCGTTAGTGTGAGTCGCGCTACGATTGGTTAAAACAGAATAGTCGTAGGAAAAAGAACTAGCGATACACGGAAGACAAAAATGATGTATTACGATCCACCAGAAAGGGAGAAAAAGTCCTTGTTTAAAAAGGACACGCCGATTAAGACTAGAGAGGGACAGTTGCTTCCTCCACCGAAGTCGCCCGCATCCTTTATGGTTGCGAAATATGGATATCATACATGCATTTGGTTGGACAATTGGGTGAAATATACGAAAGACGATGGAGTTTTGGCATTTCCAGAGCATGGTTCATTTAATTTAGCGGTTTTGAGAAATTTAAGAGAGAATGATGAATCTAGAACTGAGACCTAGACCAACACAGTTTGAAGCATTGACGGAATGGGAAGATGAGATGCATGACAGAGAAAGGCAGGGGACTGGCGGAAGATATAGATACATGTTTGGTAGGTCCGATTGTCAAAAGAATCACGATGACAGAATGAGGAGATGACGAAGTGCAAATATGGCTGATGGTTTGTTTCCTGTGAGACATGTTGAAGAAGTTAGTGGTAAAAAATGTACGGAAAAGAGACATAATATAGGGTCAGGAGGGTATGGAGTGAATGAATTGGAGGATGATGTTCTTGACGACATGTTTTATAAAAATCCACCCCCGTATCAACCAGATTCTGAAATGTTAACACCAAGTGCCCCAATGAGAGAGACTTTGCGAAGCATTAAGACTGAACCAGTACCCCAAGAGTTAGGGAGAAATAATTCTTTCAGAGAGGTAGAGAGAAAACAGGATAGCAAGGTAAGTAGTGAAAATTCAACAGAACTAGCAAAAACCACTTTAGAATTAACCGACAATATTAGGGAATTGACTAAAAACTTAGAAGCCGTAACTGTTCCTGTAACTATAGGTCCAGTAATGCCTATTTTAGATAAACAGAAGGAAAATGAACATTGTTTAATGGTCCCTTATAACAGTAATAAACAGACAGAAAGGCCAAGGATAAATTCAGAAGAAAACCCATGGAGACAAACAGTAAGTGCATCAGAACAGAGTACGCCTACAAATTTGACAGCAAATCCAGGTTTAGTTGAAAGACTGATAATGACTACAGATTCCATATCAGAAACCCCAAGAGATTCAGAACGAGGTAATGAGGAGAAACCAGTAGGTCCTACTTCAGAAGAATTAAGTGAATGGTTAAGGAGCCTACAGAGAATCTCAATCTTTAGATGTGGCAAAATTAAGGATGGTTTTGGAAAAATTAATAGTAGAGACTATCCCCACAGAAAAATTAAAATCCTATCAGGATGAAGAATTACTCTTTTTGTGCAAAAGAATAACTTGGAGAGCAAAGAATCTACATGAGAGACTAGAGGAAGTAGCAAATGAAATGGGTATAGACATTGAAAAGGTAAAGGGTTTACAAAAACCATATCGAGTAGATTTTACTGAGAAGGATATTGAAAACTTGAACACCACAGGACGGCTAATCCAGATTAAAGACAATCATTTTGTTGAGAAAATTGGGAGATGTGGATAAATGGAGAAGTAGGTGGTTTAGAAAACGAGATGATGCCTCAGAGAAAACGTTTGCAGCTTTCCCCGTAAGAGAAAAAGAAAAGATAGTGACAGAATGCCCTATGAGAGAAATTCCAGGAGCAGGATATGTACATGTTCCTTGGACTAGGCAAGATATCCTGTCATTTACAAATGATTTCCCTCGACTACGCGAGAAGCCAGTCGAGTGGTATAGACAAGTGGACAGATTTGTCAAATTATCAAAAGTTTTGTGGATTGATTTGAATAGCCTATTTGACCAACAGATTTATGGACAGAGTGGAAAATTGTAATAGACTGGCCTACAAAAGAATATCTTAGAGATCCAAGGACAGGTGCCCCTGATCCAGAGGTGATGAAAAAATATGAACAAGTAATTACCTTTTTGAAAAACAAAGTACCTCCTAAAGAGACAGATTGGGTAGAAATAGACCGAACTCATCAAGAAGCTAAGGAGTCAGTGCATGCATACTACAAAAGGTTAATTCTTGCCTTTAAGCAATTTAGTGGTGATGAAAATTTGAGTGAAAAGGATTTAAGTAATTTTGTATACAGATTTGTATATGGTCTACGTCCAGAAATTAGTGAGATGATTAAGCAGCATACTGTGGATTGGCAAAACAAGAAAATAGATTAAGTACTAAGACATGCAAAATATTTTAGTGATGAAATTGAAGCTTAACAGCGTAAATTAAAAGAAAAAGCAATGTGGGCACAAGTAAAGGTAGCAGAAAGACAGGAAGCACAAATGATTGAACAAGCAAATAATGAAGGACCGAAACCTAGATTTAATACTGGAAAAGGAAAGGGACAATTCAATATTGAAGAAGCAAAAAAGAAATGGCCATGTCATAATTGCGGAAGAATAGGGCACTGGAAATCAGAGTGTAAATTTCCCCCAAATACTAATGGTGATAATGCATCATTGAATCCACAGGTGCAGAAAGAGGTGAGTGGTCAACTGCAGCGACAGTAGCAGGTTGTTACCCAACAGAATCAGGTGCCAAAACCGCCTATTCCACAGAGCGTAAATTCACAGAAATACAGTAATGAGACAGGATTCTACAACGAAGAACAGGTAACTAAGCTGCCGCGCGCTAGAGCCGTTTCGCAGTATTGGCTACAACGCAATGAGAGTGAGTCAGAAGGTTATTGACGGTGCCGAAGGGAGGAAGAAGAGTGCGTACTTGGCGCAACTCTAGAAGTAGACCAGACAGGCCCTTTTGTGGACGGAAAGGTAAATGATGAAAATATTACTTTCCTAGTAGATACTGGTGCTACTCGATCAACTGTAAGGTCAGCTGATGTTAAGAATCTTCCTCTCTCGGATGAAGCAATCCAAATGGTTGGAATATCCAACAGACAAATCAAAATGTATCTCACAGAACCAGTAAAAGTCAATATAGGGAAATTTTCCGAAATGCACCGCTTTGTTGTGTGCGATTCAAGTCCTGTAAACCTATTAGTACGAGACCTGTTGTGCAAAATGAATTGCACCATATTTTGTACCCCTGATGGTATAGCATTTGAGACCCCTGATGAAGAAGTACTGTATAAAATGAATATGACGAATATGGAACCTGAGATTACTGAAGTTTATGCTGTATTCAACCCTGACGAATTACAAAAAGAATTGAAACAAACAGTAAAGGCAGAGGTTTGGGATTTTACAGGAGAAGATGTAGGATTGATGAGAAATGTGGATCCCGTAAAAGTAAAAGGAAGGAATAAGCTACCCAAATGTTCCTCAATATAAATTGACACCCGAGATAATTGAAGGAGTTACCCCTATAATTGAGAAAATGATTAAACGAGGAATTTTGAGAGAAATAATGAGTAGTCCATGTAATTCACCAATTATGGGACTGAAAAAGCCTAATGGAAAGTTCAGGATAGTGCAGGATTTGAGAAAGATAAATAAAATTGTTGTGTCGTGTTGTCCTATTGTACCAAATCCATCTGTGATTTTGTATCAGATTCCCCATGATGCAGAATGGTACACAGTAATTGACTTGTGTCATGCTTTTTTTTCCATCCCGTTGCACCATGATAGCCAGCAAATTATTGCGTTCCATTTTGACGAACGTATTTTGGCTTGGTGCCGAATCCCACAGGGGTACATGGAAAGCCTCTCGATATTTAATCAGATATTGAAAAAGTCTTTGGAAGATTTAGAAATGCCCGAGAATTCAGTGCTAGTCCAATATATCGACGACCTGCTTGTGGTGTCGAAAACTGGAGAAGCCTGTGTAATTTACACCATAGCCTTGTTAAATCATTTGGCAGATTGAGGACTTAAAGTGTCGCCATCAAAATAGCAATTTTGTTAGAAAGAAGTACAATATTTGGGTCACAAAATTGAAAAGGGATTGAGAAAAACAACAACAGACAGAATCAGGATAATAAAAGGAATGAGAGCCCCAATGACGCAAAGAGAAGTGAGGATGTTTCTTGGAATGGTTGGATATTGTCGTCAGTGGATAAGTAACTTTTCTCTGATTGCAAAATCTTTGGTACGCCTGACGAGAAGTGATGTGAGAGATCCCATTGACTTAGATAGGGAAGAACTAGCAGCATTTAAGAAATTGAGAGACAGTTTGTGTGAAGTGCCAGCATTAGGAATGCCTGAATATGAAAAAGAGTTTGAGCTGTACTGCAGTGAGAGGAATGGATGTGCACTTTCTGTGTTGATACAGAAACATGGAAAAGACCAATTGCATATTTTTCAGCTATGTTAGACCCTGTAGCTGTAGCCTTACCAGGTTGTTTGAAAGCAGTAGCTGCTACTTGTAAGAGTCTGTGATGGGATATCATGTGCAAGTGTTTGTACCTCATGATGTGGCAATCCTTTTCACAAGGAGTCGCACTCAGTTCATGACACATAGTCGGCTAACTAAGTATGAGAAAGTCATATTAGGTGCAACGAATGTGAGCCTTGTGAGATGTCTGAATGCGAATCCTTCAACACTATTGCCTGATGCTGTAAATGTCGAAGTCAGAGACGAAGTGGATCAGGATTGTTTGGATGTTTTGGATTTCTGTACCAAACCACGTCCTGATATAAAGGATGTACCCTTGTCTGCTGGTGACTTTGTGATGTTTGTAGATGGATGATGTTTGAGAACAGACGAAGGGAATCTAAGTGCAGCATATGCAGTATGCACAGTTGCAGCAGTAATGGAAGCATCTTACCTGAAGGGAGTAAAATCAGCCCAGGTTGCTGAACTGATGGCTTTAACTAGAGCATGCAAGATTGGAAAGAATGTGAGAGTGACTGTGATAACTGATAGTCAGTATGGGTTTGGTGTTGTGCATGATTTTGGCCAGATCTGGCTGCAGAGAGGATTTCTGACTTCAATTGGAACTCCAATAAAGAATGCTGAAGTGGTTGGGAAGTTGCTTGAGGCGATACAGCTGCCAAACCAATTGGCTGTTGTGAAGTGTGCTGTTCATGTGCAAACTGCTGATTATATCGCGGTTGGAAACAAATATGCCAACAATATGGCTCAATATTGTGCTCGAAATCAGAACTCAGTGAACAGGGCTAAAGAGAGGGAGATGAATTCTTTGTCTTTAATGTTTACTAACATTGTGGGTACCTGGGAAGAAGTGAGGCAATTGCAGGAAGAAGCAGGAGATGAGGAAATGAGACAATGGGTAAAAGCAGGTTGTGCAACAAGAGAAACCGATCATGTGTGGGTTTATCAAGATGGAAGACCAGTCATGCCTGATAGCATGATATCTGCCATGGCACGGATGTATCATGGACAGGGACATATAGGGAGGGACGCGATGATTCGGTCCTTCAAGCAAACGTGATACAATGCAAAATTTAGACTTGTAGCCGAGAGTCTTTGTCAAAGATGCCTTATATGTCAGCAGTTCAATCCTGGAAGAAAAACAGTAGTAAGTCTA
The DNA here is from genome assembly GCF_964204655.1 of Triturus cristatus. Classification (NCBI taxonomy): domain Eukaryota; kingdom Metazoa; phylum Chordata; class Amphibia; order Caudata; family Salamandridae; genus Triturus; species Triturus cristatus. The sequence continues at coordinate 310,869,476 of NC_140593.1, read as the reverse complement.
GGAGCGATAGGTCGAGAAGGAGGGCCTTTCACCAGAATGCAGATTGATTTCATTGAGATGCCGCCCTGTAATAGGTTGAGGTAAGTTCTAGTAATGGTCTGCTTGTTTTCTAGATGGGTAGAAGCATATTCCACAAGAAGGAGTGATGGGATTACTGTCGCAAAACTGCTTTTGAGGGAATTCATCCCTAGATTCGGGTTCTCAGTTACAATTGAATCAGATAGAGGGAAGCATTTCCATAAAGAGATCATGAAATTGATTTGTGAAGCATTGAATGTACAACAGAAACTACATTGTGCCTATCGCCCAGAGGCTTCTGGTGTGGTGGAACAAATGAATGGCACCATTAAAAATCATTTGGGAAAAATGTGTTTAGCCACAGGTTTGAAATGGCCTGATGTCTTTCCTCTGGTACTCATGACTATTAGATCAATTCCAGGTAGAACCACAGGTTTGAGTCCTCATGAAATTATCATGGGAAGAGCAATGCGCCATGTATTCATACCAGTCAACAAGCTGTTGCCTATATCTGATGACTTGGTGTTGGATTACTGTAAGGGGCTGGCTGAGAAGTTATTGATAAGGAGATTCCAGATGAAAAACTGAGAGCAATTCCACCTGAAATAACAAAAGTAGATGAACAGGTGCAAGATACAGAAACAGAGGGAAAGATTCTTGCGGAAGACCCCCGAGGAGTTGTAGGGAATTCCAACATCCAGTTAGAGTAAGGGACAGTTAGTCAGCAGGAAGATATTGTGCAAGAAACACGAGGAGGGACAGAAGTAGGGAAAATAAAAGAAGTGGTGGAAAGAGAAATAAAGTAAAAAGCAAGTTGAAACAGAATCAGAAGAAAGTGATGAGGTGGTACCAGAAGGTCGAGTCCTGAGAAAAAGAGCATGAAGATCTGAAAAGAATGATAAAGGAAATAAATTAAAAAGACCAGCAAGAGATGAAATCTGGCCTAATAAGATAAAGAGATTAAGCTATCGACTGACACGAGTGAATTCACCGAGAGCAGAGCAGGTGAATGAAGTATCAAGTCAAGAAAAATCGAAAAATGAGAAAATAGCTACAGTAGAGGAAAACAAAAGAACGAGAAAGCCCAACCAGAAGTACAAGTCGCCAGAATGGTCGTATGTGGCCCTGCCTGAAATAAAAGAAGAGGCAGATAGCCAAGAAAATCCAGAGATGACTGTATCAGAAGTGGTTGAGGAAGACGAAGAATCGGATATCCTGAGTTATCTTGTCCGATATTGGAGAAAAGACGGATGTTCAGGAAGTTCTGTATCGGAAAGACGATCAAATGCCAAACTGAAAAAAAGACGAAAGTGCTGCTAATGGAAAGAAAATAGAATACAAGAAAAGACAAAACTGGTAGAACCAAGTAGGTGCTTAGAGCCTTGGGTTAGACAAAACTAGTTGTGAAATAGAAGAGGCCAAGTCAAAAGACACTGATCATTTTACGAAAATGGCAAACACAGAAAGTAGAAAGGCTAGATGTGTATTTCTAAAATGATGGTTTAAAATGTGTTGTTGTACAGGATTACTAATGCTTCTATGGAGTGTATTAGCTTTGATAATTTCATTTAAGGTTACAATAGACACAACAGAAGGACAAAGTGAAAATAAGACTAATATAGAGAAGGTTCAGAAAGTATATCCGACTAAAATAGATAGAAACTATCTACATAAAGACAGGTCTATAAATGATTTCTCTAACAATGTGTTTTCAAAACTTTTATACGAATATGTAAAGACAATGGATGTGAGAGATTGCTACGTTTGTATGGAGTTACCTGCATCGGAGGGAGTGACCTACCATCACCTCCCAGTAACATATGGAATAACATGTAGTGTAATAGCTAGTCTGTTTTACCAAATAGGGAAGTTAGAATATTATTTTTCAGATGTAGATAACATATTTTCACAAGTGCCTGCGATTAACAAGTTGAATAAAGTAAAGCCTGCAAAGGTGTTGGGTTAATTTTTCTTAGAAACCAAGGAACTAACATTAGAATACATATTTAGGAATAACTTGACTTGTAGTTTAAAGAAAGATGAAAAGACGTTTTTGGATATGGTTGAAGAAAGGAGATTGAAATTGCAAAAGAAAGCATCTGAGAGAAAGGAGGAAAAGACAGTCTGGGATGTTGAAATGGAAAAACACTTGAAGGGAGAAGCTAGTCCAACTATGGCTTTAGATTGGCCCCAGAAACGGAAGTTGTGTATTAGAAGGAATAAAACTGCATATGATAATTATTTTGTAGGTAACAGTGAGTGCCATGATACATACCGAATCATGGGTGGATGGGGATTTAAAGGAGGAAATGATCCAGATTTTCCTGGGTTCTATTTTATCTGCGGGAACAAGGCATATTATCGTTTGCCAGACCATTGGTATGGCACATGTTATGTAGGTCTGGTCTTTCCAAAGATATTCCACATGGGAAGAGGAGAAGATGGTGTACATAAGTTAGGTAATCATTTAGCACGTAGAAAGAGATAAGCTTGGTCAGAAATTGTAGGAGACATTTTTGGAGCATTGATACCAGCAGTGGGAATATCTCTGAATGAACACAAAATTAGAAAACTATCAACAGTTGTGGATCGCTTGTCAACAAGGACCGCTGAAGGATTTTTATTGGTAAATACTGAAATGGTTGCCATGCGTGCCATGGTAATGCAAAATCGACTTGCCCTGGATATATTATTGGCGAAAGAGGGTGGAGTCTGCGGAATGCTGAAAGTTCAACATTGTTGTACTTACATTCCCGACGAAAGTAAAGATCTGAAAATTTACATCAAAAATATAACTGAATTGCATGAGGAAACTACACCACTGGAGGTTGAAAGTGTTTGGGAAAAAATTTGGAAGTAACTTTCTTCTATTAAAAATTTCCTGGTAAACTTAGGTAGTACCTTTATAGGTAGCATATTATTTCCATTAACCTGTGTGATTTTTATAGTATTAATTCTAAGATTAGTTTGTATGTGTCATAAAAGGAAGAAAATACAGAAAAAGTTAAAAAGAGAAAATTTGAAAAGAAGACATAATAAGAGACAAACAAGGGAATTTGAAGAGATAGAATTAGAAGAGATGAAAGAAAGCATGTATACAACAGCTAGAAGAGAAGAAATTGGGGAAACAGATGTAAACTAACTAAAAGAATTCATTTCATTTTCTTGAAAAATTGTTACAAAATTTTAATTGTGTGGTGATAAAATCACCAAAGGGGGGATTGATGGAGCGGGTAGTACAACATTTTGTATACCTCCCCCATTCTGCATGAAAATACTAATTGAATAATCTATTAATTATAATATGAAATGAGTTTGCATGAATATTAAACCAACATTACTAATATCCAAAATTACACGTGGGATTGCATATTGCATGGCTAAATAACCTTATGACTAAAATCCGTACGCATACTAACAGTAGTATATGTAAAAATAGAATATTGCATGATATATGTTGCTTTTGTAATGTCTTTGTAATGTTGCCTGAGAGGAGGACCAAAAGGGTGAATATAAACGCTTTAAATGTTGCTATACGCTAGATAAATACAAGCACAGAGGGATTAGTAAGGGGTTCACATTAGATTTATTATTTCTATGCATTAATTACTCTTTTGTGTTTGTTTCGCTTAAGTTGGCGTATGGGCCTAAATCCCCAAATGGCCGCCGACGCGACGAAGTGGCCACTGTCCCACGAGGCATGGAGTGAAGTGAGCAGTTGCGACAAAGTCTTCCAGACCTCGTCATGAACCCTGATCTTCGTGTTCTCAAACAAGGTCACTGTGGGATGACGGCCAAGACGAAAGACAATGGACTCCCACAGTCAACCAGAACGGACCGACATTAAATGAACGTGTGACATCACCCCTTGAACTGTACCAATATCCCAAAAAGACTATCGGACGATCCCAACTAGCCAATCACGACCGTATTAAAATAACGAAATGTATCTTCTTGCTTTAATTTTATTATGAAAATACGCGGTAGAATAGAGAGGCTCTCGACTCAATGCGATCGCTCTTTCCGATGACAATGACGGTGACGCTACGCGAACTCTACTACTTAGGGTGACTGCTGCGTTCCCTGAATCCTAGATGGTCCGGACACTGCCCAATTACCTGATGACTGCAAACTTTTCCTAAATTCTATGGGCACTGACAGATGCTTGCACGTCTCTGGTCTTTACCGATTCTTTGAGACTGTAGCGTGCTGAGGAAAGAACTTTGAACTTTGACCAATGACTTGGAGGACTCCGAATAGCCAGATTAGGTAAATATGATGTTCTGCGCTATATTTGAACTTTGATATAAATTTCCAAATGCGAGTATAGCTCTTCCGGAAAATTAGAAAACAGATATTAACAAGAAATAAGTTTGTGGTTTATTGAGAAAGGTAAGATCTAAATCTTGAATGTGTTTTAGCTGGTTCTAGATCACCATCAACCAATCCAACTATTTGGTCCATTGACCACGTGGAGGGAGTGCCTTGATGTTCAGGATTGAGATCTGTAGGTGGAAGGGGTATTGATGTATATTTTGTAAATTAACTTTTCTTTCCCTATAGGTTATAAGGTGTTGCCCCACATGTCAAGCACTTGAACAGCTCACCCCTCCAACTGCGAGCAGACCGGTGAATGGTTAGTGTGAGTGTTGGTGTTATGGGCTCCACCAATGAATGCATGTGTGAATGAGTTAGTGTGACGTCGGGTCTGTGACGCAGGGAAGGATACCGGTAGGGGGTTTTTGCTTTCCCCGTTACCAGGGTTTTCACGCTGCATCAATTCCAACATGTTTGACACCAAACAGGATAGGGTTACTTTCAGCCATTTTAGAGTTGGTCAGTACGCGGTTGCATAATGCCTGTCTATATATAACGTAAATGGCTGATACACTGCCAACCGCGGGAGAATGGACTCTGTAGGCTGCAGAGGTGTTCTGCTCATGCAGTGGCACCCTCTCACTTAGAACCAATCACCCTGCCTTCAGGATTGTTAAGGCCTGCTATAGGGGTGAACTATAGCTTTGAAGTGCAGTGACCCTTAGATATAGTAAACCAATATCTAAAGTAAGTGGTACATGCACCATCACAGGCTGCCATGGCAAACCTGTAGTTCTGTTATCCATGGCCTCTCATGAGTGGCTTAATATATCCTTCAGCCCATAGGAGGCCTCTGGGGTACCTATGCCCTGGGTTCTTGAGCACATTTGACCTCACTGCTGGATATTGGAAAATCAGACTAGCTGAAGATGCCGAACCAAAAACAGCATTTTCAACCCCTAGTGGGCATTATCAATTTATTGTAATGCCCTTTGGCTTGAAGAATGCACCTGCCACATTCCAAAGGCTGCTGAATAAAGTCCTTACAGGTCTGGAAGCCTATAGTGCAGCATATCTTGATTATATAGCTCTCTTTAGCTCCACCTGGGAGGATCACCTGGTCCGCCTGAAGAATGTTTTGGAGGCTCAGCAAACAGCAGGCCTCACTATCAAGGCTAGTAAGTGCCACATAGGGCAGAGCAAGGTTGTGTACCTGGGCCACCTTGTGGGTGGAGGCCAGGTTCAACCCTTACAGAGCATCATGGACTGGGTTGCTCCAAATACCCAGACTCAGGTCAGAGCTTTCTTGGGCCTGACTGGGTATTACATGAGATTTGTTAAAGGATATGGGTCTATAGTGACTTTCTTGAATGATCTCACATCAAACAGAATGCCCAAGAAGGTTCAGTGGACAGTTAGCTGTCAAAAGGCATTTGATCATCTCAAACAGGCCATGTGCACTTCTCCCATTCTGCAGAGTCTTGACTACTCCAAGCAATTTATTGTCCAAACAGACGCATCCGAGTTGGGGTAGGGGCTGTGTTGTCACAAATTAATGCAGAGGGTCAGGATCAACCAGTAGCTTTTATCAGCAGAATGTTCACCCCCAGAGAGAAAGGTTGGTCAGCAATAGGGAGGGAAGCCTTTGCTGTGGTCTGGGCCCTGAAGAAGCTGAGGCCATACTTGTTTGGCACTCACTTCATTGTTCAGACAGACCACAAGCCCCTCCTATGGCTAAAACAGACGATGGCTGAAAACCCCAAACGTTTGAGGTGGTCCATTTCCCTACAGGGTATGGACTATGCAGTTAAACATAGACCTGGGAGTAACCATGCCAATGCAGATGGACTCTCCAGATATTTCCACTTAGAAAATGAAGACTCAACTGGGCAAGGTTAGTCTCATCTCCTTACGTTTGGGGTGGGGGGGTTGTGTATTTAAGTAGGTTCTGCTTCTTAAGGTTATCCCCCCTTTCTGCTTCATGCGATACTGTTTTTGACTAGTCTGACTGGGATCCTGCTAATCAGGACCTCAGTCTATCTGCTTTCTCCCTAAACTGTTATGTACTTAGGTACACTCCAGATTGGCTACTCGGGAACCCATGTCAGTCTCTAGTATATGGTACCCAAGTACCCAGGGCAAAGGTACCCCAGTATCCAATCTGGAGTGTACCTAGGTACATAACATAACGGTTTAGGGAGAAAGCAGATAAACTGTGGTCCTGATTAGCAGGATCCCAGTCAGACTAGTAAAAAACAGTATCACATGAAGCAAAAAGTGGGGATAGCCTTAAGAAGCAGATCCTACTTTCCTACATCCCACTCTGCACACCTTCAGGAAGAGCCTCAAGACCTGGCTGAATCGGAGCTACACGCCCTGCCCCGCCCCCCAGCGCCTTGAAACTCACAGGTGAGTAGCGCGCCTCACAAATCCCTGTTTGATTGATTAAAGTTCCGGCTTTTCTCAAAGGTAAACAGCAGATCCATAATTCTGCAGACCAATTTCTACATCATCTAACTTTAAATGATTTCAGTCCTGTCAATTCTGATCACTTTATGCCTATGGTCAGACATCTCCTTCGAGACTATCTGCATTGCACATCAATCAATTGATTGTGACTGGCCAATTTATCTGCAACCCAATCTTCCCACATGCCAACATAGAAAGACCCTCAGACCAGAAACAGCTCCTCATCTGGACATACCCAGGTTCAGAAAGTCCTGCATCTCTATGGCCTCTTTTTAGTAGAGCCCCTAACTCTGTAAATCCTTACCAACAATTCCCAATAGCAATAAAGACATGGTTGTTCACTCCTGCCATATGAAGTTCACTTCATCACCTTGGAAAACAAGTGATCGCATATAAAGAAGGATCCATTAATAGACCAGTGTTTGGTAAACTGACCATAAGCTACTTATCCAATTGTATACCCACTACTCTATCAGGCCAAAACACCACTGATATGACTGTGCAGTGGTCCATATCTGACGCTACACGCCTAGGACACCTTTCTGCCCCTCACACACAACACTTGGGGCTTCCCACAGAGATCACACTATAAACTTACACTTTAGTCAGGCTTAAGGATGCTTGCTGCAGGGAAGATGCAGCCCTTGGGTGCCAAACCAGTACTTACAATGTTGCCATAAGATTTTTATGCACATTAGCATACTCTGACAAGGGCCTGGATAATGTTAATGATAAAAAAAACGTTTAATTTACATGCAACATTTCGGATACATGAAGAAAACAACATTCACAGACATAATTGGACTTTTTTGCAATCAAATTGTCTTGGAAAACATGGAACCTTCATCTGAAATAGAGAGATGAAACCTAAAACCATTTGTTTCATGCACGAACAATCTGATGCTTACACCCCTGGACCGCTGACAGCGGATGCATTTCACTCAAAGACACGTATTTGTGGACACTGAAAAACAAATGAGTTATGGAGATGCCAGGATTCATTAATCTCAAAACAGAGCGGCGAGATAAACCGCTTTATACTACAGAAGTACATCACATACCGTTCAAACAGTTTTTGGGGTTCTGCTTAATATTCTCAATTAGCAAGAAGGAGAAGAAACTGAAAAACTTAAAGCAATATAAAAGTAATTTCCCAGATGTGACGAGAAGCAGGTTGTATGGGATAGTTTGTGCTGCTAATATTTTACCAGTTTTGCATTGTCATATACCCAACACTTTATATTTTATATAAATCTTGTACCGTGGCCCGTACCTCGGCAATCCATGTGTGGAAAGGTTGTCCCGCGAGAAGACTGATGCACAATCATATGCATGATTTTTCTTTCCATTGTCTGGTTTAGCATTAGGTCGTTTCTTTTTTATGCCGTTTCAGAAGTGATACAAGGTGTACAAATTTTGGTTTCTCTTTAACGCCTATGCAATTGTACTTCTTTGTAGCCGTCCCATACTTCTTTAATATATTTTTTATGTTGAAAACCTTTGTGGCTCTCCGTAAATTTTACCTTCACCAGAAAGTAACTTTTCATCTAAGAGCCACAGTCACATGTGCGTTTCTTGCATCTTTGCTACTTCCTAATGGTGCAAAAAACCCTTTAAATAATATTTCCACTGATGTAATGTCTTAGATTGTACTGCATTTGCCATTTTCACATGCTAAACTGCATGTTGACCTTGATTCCATGTGATGCTCTGATCCTCCATTTCTTGCACTGCATTTCCATTTTGTGCTGCTTTGACCTGTAGTTACACTTCAGCAGTAACACAAACATGTTTTTCACGTAAACCACTACGAGCTGGTGCAAGACATACCTCGTGAGGTTATTTTGTACCTTGAGCTTGTTTTTGTGCATTCTATGCTTATCTCTAGGACAAAAGAAGGATGCGCTGTGCAAGGCTCTCCAAGGCCGGAGACAGGGAAAGGAATGTCTTTTGCCTCTGCGCACCCAAGCAGAATCTGGCCAGGTCTGTATGGGTGGATCGGACGCAGAGATGCGGCCAGCACCTATGATGGATAGATGGGTGAGAACGCCTGCTAGAGGGTTCTCGAACGTGTTAATTTAACTATAAAAAGCGATGTCTGTGGGGTGGAGCTCAGGAACTCAGTCTTGGAGTGGACGCACTCGCGGGACAACTTTGGTGCCCGGAGAGGTTACTTCCTGTGCCCCAGTCTCTACAGGGTTCCCGACTTGGTGTTTTCGGTGCTTGGCCAGGGATGTTGAAGACTCCGGTGCAGACGCATCTGGTGAGGTGCTTTGTACATTAACTGTTTATCTACATTCAAGATCTCATATGTGTATATATATAGTGTGGTGTATTCATTGTTTCACGTGGTGCCTAAGAACTTACTAGCTTCAATTACTTATTGCCCTTGTCTACGATACTAATAAAGCTCATTTTACCTCCAGAGGAGTGTTGGAGTTTCTGTGTAAGTAAGTGGTGTGCGTAAGTTTAGATTACGCAAGTGGGCAAGGCAATTCACAGATGGAGCACACTTTGTATTGACTTTATAGGCTCATTCATCAGGTGATGCTGAAAAACAAAGCTTAACATTTAAAAAATCATATTTAGTAGCTTGCTAATGTAAACATCTGGCAATATATATATATATATATACATAGTTATTCAGTCTCGAGGTAATTGGAGACTTATTCAAATAAAACATTGCCACTTATAGGATCGAGACACCAAAATGCGAGGGGTAAAGGAAGTGACATAACATTCTTAAATCCCCGACATAAATGACAACACAGTTTTTATGCATTGATCCATCTTCCACCCCCCAGCAGTGTCCAGTTTGCTGCTAAGGGAAGGGCAGTGGAAACTACAGAAAGACAACAGGGCTCTAGGTACCGGGTTTACTTTTTGTTCCTCCCTACTCAACACCTGGAAACAGGGGCAGCAAGGTCAGAATCACTCATCAAAGAGGAAACCAAGCAGGTGCAATTCTTGGCCATTCCCAATTTATATAGGAAATCAATTGGTATCATTGTTTGTTGGCGATTTGGATTACTGTAGATGTCCAAAAACTTCCAATGTGTCGGTGCCCAACCCGCACAACTTCTAGTACCAGCGGCCTGAAGGCATGTTGCAGAACCGAACAAACTATCAAATAATTAAATGCATAGCTTGAGTAGGTTCATAAGTGTCTCCAAAGTCTTCGAGTGTTGCCTGACATTGATCACTGCGAGCTAAGCTGTGCAATGCTTGATGTGCACTGAGGGCATGTCTCTTAGATTGAGGGATAGGATGTCCTGAAAACTGAGTGCCACCATAAGCACATAGAAGTGCTGGTGTAGCCCAAGGAGGAGCATATCTCAGGGTGCGGATGCCGCCATGCTAGTTTTCATAATCCAAATTTGACAGAAGTCACCATATCACCAGATAATGCAGAACCTCACCTCATTATGGAGACAAGCAGCTGAGGCAAACATTTGTGTAGATGTGCAGGGTGCCAGATGATTGGAAACTCGGGTACCTATTAAAGGCAACTCAACATTTTTAAAAGGTCTTCGATTGTGTGGTGTTTTGTGATAAATGACAAAAGACACCCTGAGATGTGTTGTTGTCCATTTGGGGTCCCATTCACATACGTTCTAACTGGAAAGAAAGAAATTGACGAAACATATGTTTACACTCAGACTTTGCATACATTTCCAAGTTTTACTGAATTCACAGAGTAATGCTAACTTGCTTTTATATAGCTCTGGATACCTCGCTCCTGAAGCTTCCGTGTGCCCGATGGGCAAGTCTCACAGATCAGTGTGTAGGCCCGTGTTTTAGCAGTTTGTGGGCCTATTTTATGGCCAGGGCTGCGTTTTTTTCCTGTTGATTTCACTGATATTGACTCAAGCATTGCCTGAAGCAAACACAAAAGCATGTAGTTTCCCATCCCATGCAAAATACCTATACAGCATGCTTTTACAAGTTAAAAACTGACCACATTTGCATACATGGGCCACTTTTTCAGGTATCTTGGTCGCTAATGGGGCCACTTTCATTTTGGTGCCAGGGCCTATTTTTTGTCCCAGTCCGAGCTTGCATTCAACTAACTATTCATGGAACTCTAAGGTAATTATGCATAGTTTATAAAATGGATACTGGGACATTTATAGGAAGCGCGTATGTGTAATGCATGGTTGGTAAGTCAATAATAAGAAACGCAGTTGAAGAAAGAGAAAGTGTTTACAGTAGGAATTGACAAAGCTCTTGAGTGAGCCAATCAAGATTACAACATTTTAGTGCGACTGTAGAGCTGTCATTAACTGGTTGTAAACTTTAGGGGAGGTGATGTTGGAACAATATAGTCAAAAATACGTCTTTGATGAGTCGATGGGTGGAGATTATTGATGGTCAGTGGAGGGAATTCCCAATTCAAGAGGCACAACCAGAGAAGGATTGCAACGTGTTTGTTTACTTAAGAAGAGAGAGAGAAAAATGAGATAGCAAGCATGTTTACTTGCTTGGAAGTTCTAAGTCAGTCAACTTTTGCAAGATGCAAACTTGAATGGAAATGCCAAATGAATGCAAACATCTGCCTCTTAGGCAATTAAAATTTGCCGTTCTTGGTCGTTTTTTTGTTAATTTTTATTAACAAAAATGTGAACTATGCATCTAGATACTTTGTTAACATTGCCTAGAAAGATCCTGTCATTACATCAGTTGAATCACAACCAAAGAAAGGATAATGTCCCAATTCTTCCATAATTTGAGAACTGCAACACCATCGACAAAAGTAGATCCAAAAAGTGAACTCCAAAATAACAGAAGATTCTGGTTAAAAAGAGCGCCAATCTTAAGAAGAATCGCACACCGAAAAACCATAATCAGCTTCCATTGGAACAAAACTTTAGATTAACGCTATATCGTACCGGACACTTTGTTCCCAAACCATTAAAGACCTTATAATCTGTCATTACACCCCGATCTACCATCAAATGGTGAAGAGGAAGTAGCCACAGATCTAAAATGTCACAGTTGCATGTTGTGTTGCACTGGTCTATGGAAAAAAAAAAGCTATCAACGTTTACAAAGGCGATGAAAACCACACTTTATGATAAGCCCTCAACAAATAGCACTTATCTCTGGAACCCTAGGCTCTGTCCCCATATTTTACAACTAAAATGCCTGCCTCCTATTACCAGCCCAATCCAGCAGACAGTCCTGCTTATCCCTCATGCTAAGGTCAACTACCTTTCACTGTTCAATATCGAAGAAAATCCGCCCAACAACCCAAGTGCCACATAGTTTAACTTTACCACTGACCAGAGAAGCAGAGGCTTTCCAGCTCGCCCAAGGTTTAATAACCATAGCAGCAGAGGATTTTGGGTCAGATGTACCAAGAATTGCTTTTGTGATACTTAAATGGCGAATTTTACCGATTCGCTATTTAAGAATCGCAAAATGCAATGTATGTAGGATTTGCAAACAATTTTACAAATCCTTAACAGTCCCTATTAGCGAATCACAAATTGCGATTCGCTATTAGGGAATGCATTCCCATTCATTCCTATGGGCGTCTAGGCCCATAGGAATAAATGGGAATGCATTCACAATTTGCAAGTAACAAATTGGTAATCGCAAATTGCGAATGCAATTGTGAGGATGCTAGGGGGCCTAAAGGCACCCCTGATGCACCCCCAGAAAAAGTAAGTATGCACATGTGGTGCACATGATGGAGCAGGTAAAGCAAAAGTTTGTATACCTCCTCTATTTTGCATGAAAATACTAATTCTATAACCTACTTATATTATAATTTGGCTAACGGTTTGCTGCGTTATATTAATCAACTATTTGCACCTTTATTAAACATCAATTACACGTGGGACTTATTGCTATTTGCATGGCAGAATAACTCTAATAACTAAATTATGTACGCATATTAATAGTAGTACGTGTGATAATAGGATATTGCATGATTTAGGTTGCTTTTGTGATGCTTGCGTTCCTGTTTTGGACCGTAAGGGTGAGTTTTATTGCTTTAAATGTCGCTAAAAGCTGAGAAAATACTAATACATAAAGGGATTAGTGAGGGTTTAACATTAGAATCTTCATTTCTATGTATTAATTACTCTTTTGTGTTTGTTTCGCTTAAGTTGGCATTTGGGCCTACCAAAACATGGCGTCCGAAATGGAGTTCAGAAGTGGCCACCGTCTCGTAAGTGTGATGCCTACTGCGCAGACTCTGATGGCTCCGTAGACCTCCAGGCGACCTCAAGGCACAGTGTTCCTGGTCAAGGATAGGAACATGGAGGACTGCCAAACTTCAGTCAGTAAAATCTGGTCTAAATGAATAATTGGGACATACAAGCAAAACTTTTACATTGTTGCATAAGGGCAACATGGACCGAGGAAGTGAACCAGCAAAATCCATGAGAACCTCAAGTAATGTACAATCGGACGTTTCCAATTAGCTAATCATCTGCCTTCTTAGCCTAAGAATGTTTCATGTTATCCAGAATTTTATTATAACAAGGGCAGTAGAATAGGGAGGGGCATGAGAAGAGAGGCATTCTGCGGTTTTCGATGACTGCGCACCCCTATCGACCCCACAGGCTATGAGAGATGCTTGCACGATTTCTGGTCCTTTGGAGATCTTTGGGACTACAACGTGCTGAGCAAAGAACTTTCGGACTTTGAGCTTTGGCCTGCTTTATTGGGACAATTAACGGCTAAATTCGGTTATGCAGAGCCAAATTAATTAGGAAAAATCCAGATAGCAAGAATAAGTAAATATAAATGTTATGCGATTTGTGCTGATTGAACAAAATTCTAAACTTTGATTGACCAAAATGCTAATATTAATTGCGAACAATATTTAGATAAACCAATATTTGATTAACAGAAATTACGAGTTTGTGGTTTTTCAATGAAGAGAGTAGAGGATTCTGAGTTTTAAATGTGTTTTAGCTGGTTCTAAGTCACCATCAACCAGTCCAACTAATTGGTCCGTCGACCAAGTGGTGGAGTGCCTTGATGTTTAAGGTTAGGATCCTATAGGGGGGGATGCTAATGTATATTCTGTAAAATAACTTTTCTTTCCTATAGGTAATAAGGTACTCCCCCCTCATGTCCAGCGCTTGATTCATCATCCCTCCTACGTGCAGACTCGTTGAGTGGAGTTAGTGTGAGTGTTGGTGTTATGGGCCCCACCAATGACTGCGTGTGTGAAGGAGCTAGTGTGAAGTCGGGTCTGCGACGCAGGGATGGATAAGTTATTGTAAAAAAGATTTTGACCCTTTTCTTTTTTCCCCCTGGGTTTCCTGCGCGCTGGATCAGTTTTTCTGGTAGCAGAATGATGGTTGTTATTGGCAAGTTTGGTGATTATTGTTTATTGATTTCCGATTTTTTGATTATTGATTAATGATTGCAGATATTTGGATGAGTATTGTTTTATGTACTAACATTCTATGTTGAGTCGCGTTGCGTTTTATGTTGTTTTTGAAGACTTCTGGGATGTAGGAAGTCGGATGGCTTGTGGCAAGTGAAGTCACTTGGTGAAATGTTTGTTGCCCTGTAGGTACACGGGGAAAACGTGTGACAATTGGAGTTGCATGACGCGTTTTCTGGGTTCGATTTGGTAACATCTCCGTGTGTTACCGTTAGGGACATTTCTGTGTGAAAGAGGTGTATGGGTAGCAAAGGCCACCTGTGAAATTTTGGTCTTAAGTAACAGGAGTCCACGTGAACTCTGATTATGCTGATCACTGGAAAGGTAATAGGTGTTCCCTAAGCTTGATAGAAGGGTAAAGCAGATGCTAATTTATTAACAAATGTAATAATTCTGTAGTAGGGCAGAGGTAAGCGCTGCTCTCCGGAAAGACAGGATTCTGTGTGAATGAACTACATTTTCCGTATGTATTTGTGCAAATGAAATAGCATTCGACTTAATTGTGACACTCTGGGCTTATTTCTCAGGAGCAGTGCGTCTCCAACAGGTGTCTTATTTCCAGAGAAACGGTTAGTTAATGCTTGCAAGAAGGGTAAGGTAGATGGAAGTGCTACTTTATCGGCAAATGTAATGATTCCGTAGTAGGGCAGAGGTGAGCGCTGCTCTCGGGAAAGACTGAATTCTTTTGAAAAAGGTCAAGACTATCTCTTTTGTTAGCGAAACAGATAATGGTGGCGTTTTTATGTCGTTACTAACAGATTTGGAGTAAAAGAGAACGTAAGAAAAGTTTGCCGATAAATTTTGTAAATGAGGGTTCAGCAGAAGCAGGAGTAGCGAGAAAAGCTGAAGTCAGAAAAGACCGCGCTGGGATTGGCCAGTCAGTAAGAGACGTAGACGCGCCTGATTGGTGCGTTAGTGTGCGCTGCGCTAGGAGTGGAGAATTACAGGGTGATGTAGACACTCCTGATTGGTGCGTTAGTGTGCGCCGCGCTGGGATTGGAGAATTGCAAAAGTAACAGACGCTCCAGATTGGTGCGTTGGTGTGAGTCGCGCTACGATTGCATAAGACAACAGAATAGTCGTAGGAGAAATCTAGCGATACTTAGAATAGAAAATGATGTATTACAATCCACCAGAGAAAGAGAAAAGGTCCTGGTTCGGAATGATCAAGAAATTATTTAAGAAGGACAAACCGATTGTGACTAGAGAGGGACAGTTGCTTCCTCCACCGAAATCACCGGCATCCTTTATGGTTGCGAAATATGGATATCATACATGTATTTGGTTAGACAATTGGGCAAAATATACAAAAGATGGAGTTTTAACATTTCCGGAACATGGTTCATTCAATTTAGCAGTATTGAGGAGTTTAAGAGAAAGAATGATGAGATTAGAACCGAGACCTAGACCTACTCAGTTTGAAGCATTGACAGAATGGGAAGATGAGATGTATGAAAGAGAGCGACAGCGGAGTGACGGAAGGTACAAATACATGTTTGGTAGACCGTGTGGACAGGAGAATCATGATGACAGAATGAGGAGATGGCGAAGTGCAAATATGGCTGATGGTATGTTCCCTATGAGAAGTGCTGAAGAGACTAGTAGTAGAAAATGTACAGAAAAGAGCAATAATACAGGATCAGAAGGTTATAAGTATGGTGTGCATGAGTCGGAGGATGATGTTCTTGAGGACATGTTTTATAAAAATCCACCCCGTACCAACCAAATGCCACATTGTTGACACCAAGTGCCCCAGTAAAAGAATCACCACAAAATGTAAAGTTTGAGTCAATACCACCTGAGGTAGGAAGAAATAATCCCTTTAGAGAAACAGAAAATACACAACATGGTAAAATGATAAATGAAAATTCAGCTGAATTAGCCAGAACTACTTTAGAGTTAACTGAAAAGATTAGGGAATTGACTAAAAACATGGAAGCTGTAACTGTTCCTGTAACAATAGGACCCGTAATGCCTATTTTTGATAAGCAAAAGGATAGCGAGCATTGTCTGACGATTCCTTATAACAGTAATAAACAAACCGAAATGGAAAGAAGAGGTTCAAGAGAGAACCCATGGGGACAAGTGGTAGAAACTTCTGGACTAAGTACTCCTAAAAATTTGACTGTAAATCAGAGTCTAGCGAATAGAACAATAATGACGACAGAATCAGTACCAGGGTCACCAAAAAGTTTAGAACAAACACGAAATGAAACAATTCCTATAGGTCCTACTTCTGATGAATTAAGTGAATGGTTAAGGAGTTTACAGCAAAAAGATGCTGAACCTCGACCTTTAGATGTGTCTAAATTAAAAATAGTTTTAGAAGAATTAATAGTAGGAACTATTCCCACAGAAAAGTTAAAAGCCTATTAGGATGAAGAACTAATGTTTCTATGCAAAAGTATAACACGGAGAGCAAGAAATTTACATGAAAGATTGGAAGTAGCAGCAAGTGAAATGGGTATCGACTTTGAAAAAATAAAATCATTACAGAAACCATACAGAGTAGACTTTGCTGAAAAATACATTGCAAATGTGAACACAGCAGGAAGAATAACTTAGATTAAAGATTTTATTGTTTTACTGAGAAAATGGGGTGATGTAGACAAATGGAAAAGTAGGTGGTTTCGAAAATGGGACGATGCAACAGACAAAACATTCGCAGCTTTCCCAGTAAGAGAAAAAGAAAAAGTGGTAACTAAATGTCCCATGAGGGAGATTCCAGGCAGAGGCTATGTGCATGTCCCCTGGACCAGACAAGACTTTTTATCATTCACCAATTACTTTCCTCGCTCACGTGAGAAGCCAGTTGAGTGGTACAGACAGGTAGACAGGTTTGTCAAATTATCAAAAGTACTATGGATTGATTTGAACAGTTTATTTGACATAATTGGGCCAGCAGATCTATGGGCAGAATGTAAAATTACAATAGGTTGGCCTACTCAAGAATACCCTAGAGATCGAAAAACAGGTGCTCCTGATCCAGAAGTAATGAGAAAATATGAACAGGTAGTTACCTTCCTGAAAAATAAAGTGCCTCCAAAAGAAACTGATTGAATAAAAATTAATAGAACTCATCAAGAAGTAAAAGAATGCGTACATGCCTACTATGAGAGATTTTTGTTAGCTTTTAAACAATTTAGTGGTGACGAAAATTTGAGTGAGAAGGATTTGAGTCATTTTGTATATCGATTTGTGTATGGGTTGCGTCCTGAAGTAAGCGAAATGATTAAACAGCATACAGTGGATTGGCAAAATAAAAAGATAGATGAAGTACTGAGACATGCAAAATATTTTAGTGATGAGAGTGAAGCAAAGCAGCGTAAATTAAAAGAAAAGGCCATGTGGGCTCAAGTAAAAGTGGCAGAGAGAGAGGAAGCCCAACTGATTGAACAAGCAAATGGTACGAGCATGAAACAAAAACCCAACATTGGGAAAGGGAAAGGACAGTTTAGTATAGAAGAAGCCAAAAAGAAGTGGCCATGTCATAATTGTGGAAGAATAGGGCATTGGAGAACCGAGTGTAAATTTCCCCCAAGTGCTAATGGCGATAATGCATCATTGAATCCACAGGTGCAGAATGAGGTGAGTTGTCAACCGCAGCGACAGCAGCAGGTTGTTGCCCAACAGTGTCAGGTGCCAAAACCGCCTTTTCCACAGAGCGTAAATCCTCAGAAATACAGTAATGAGACCGGATTCTACAACGAAGAACAGGTAACTAAGCTGCCGTGCGCTAGTGCTGTTTCGCAGTATTGGCTACAACGCGATGAGAGTGAGTCAGAAGAAAGTTATTGACGGTGCCGAGGGGAGGAAGAAGAGTGCGTACTGGGCGCAACTCTAGAAGTAGACCAGACAGGCCCTTTTGTGGATGGAAAGGTAAATGACGAAAACATTACTTTCCTAGTAGATACTGGTGCTACTCGTTCAACTGTTAGGTCAGCTGATGTCAAAAGTCTTCCTCTCTCGGATGAAACAATCCAAGTAGTTGGAGTATCCAACAGACAGATAAAAACGTATCCCACTGAACCAGTTAAAGTTAAAATAGGGACATTTTCTGAAATGCACAGTTTTGTCGTATGCGATTCAAGCCCTGTAAATTTGTTAGGGAGAGACTTGCTGTGCAAAATGAACTGCACAATTTTCTGTAGTCCTGATGGTATAGCTTTTGAGACTCCTGACTAGGATGTACTGTACAAAATGACTGTAGCTAACATGGAACCTGAGATCACTGAGGCATTTGCTGTATTTGACCCCGAGGAATTGCCTCAAGAATTGAAGAAAACAGTAAAAACGGAGGTATGGGAAGATGTGGGATTAATGAAAAATGTAGATGCCATAAAAATTTCTGTAAAGGAAGGAGTAAGTTACCCAAATATTCCACAGTACAAATTGACAACCGAGATAATTGCAGGAGTCACTCTTATAGTAGACAGAATGATTGAACAAGGTATTTTGAGGGAAATAATGAGCAGTCCATGTAATTCACCAATTATGGGTCTGAAAAAGCCTAACAAAACTTTCAGAATAGTGCAAGACTTGAGAAAAATCGTTGTATCATGTTGTCCTATTGTACCAAATCCACCTGTGATTTTATATCAGATTCCTCATGATGCAGAATGGTATAGAGTGATTGATTTGTGTCATGCTTTCTTTTCCATTCCGTTGCACCCTGACAGCCAACAGATTTTTGCGTTCCAGTTTGGCGAACGTACTTTGGCATGGTGCCGAATCCCACAGGGGTATACAGAGAGTCCCTCGATATTCAATCAGATTATGAAAAAGTCCCTAGAAGATTTAAAAATGCCCGAAAGTTCGGTATTGGTCCAATCTATCGATGACCTACTTGTGGCATCGAAAACTCGAGAAGCTTGTGCAGTGGATACCGTTGCATTGTTGAATCATTTGGCAGATGGAGGACTTAAAGTATCCCCATCGAAATTGCAATTCTGTCAGAACGAAGTACAATTTTTGGGCCATAAAATTGAAAAAGGACTAAGAAAAGTAACTGCAGATAGAATCAGGATAATAAAAGGAATGAGAGCCTCAATGTCTCAGAGAAATGAGAATGTTTCTTGGAATGGTTGGATATTGCCGTCAGTGGATTAGTAATTTTTCATTGATTGCAAAACCTCTGGTACGCTTGACAAGAAGTGATGTAAAAGATCCCATAAATTAAATAAAGAAGAGTTGAAGGCTTTTAAACAATTGAGAGATGGTTTGTGTGAAGCTCCAGATCTTGGCATGCCTGACTATGAGAAAGAATTTGAACTCTATTGCAGCGAAAGAAATGGATGTGCACTTTCTGTGTTAATACAGAAACACGGAAAATTGAGGAGACCAATTGCATATTTTTCAGCTATGTTAGACCCTGTAGCTGTAGCATTGCCTGGTTGTTTGAAAGCTGTAGCAGCTACTTGTTAGAGTCTGGAACAGAGTGAAGGAATTGTGATGGGATATCCTGTGAGAGTGTTTGTACCTCATGATGTGGCAATCCTTTTAACAAGGAGCCAAACCCAGTTAATGACGCATAGTCGTCTGACTACATATGAAAAAGTCATCTTAGGTGCAACGAATGTGAGCCTTGTGAGGTGTCTGAATGTGAACCCTTCAACACTGTTACCTGATGCTGAGAATGTGGAAGTCAGAGATGATGTGGATCATGACTGTTTGGAAGTGCTTGAGTTTTGTACGAAACCACGTCCTGACATAAAAGATGTACCTTTGACAGAAAGTGACTACGTGATGTTCGTGGATGGATCATGCTTGAAAAACGGATGAGGGAATTTTGAGTGCAGCGTATGCAGTATGTACGGTAGCAGCTGTACTGGAAGCATCTTGTCTGAAAGGAGTAAAATCAGCCCAGGTTGCTGAACGTTTTGCATTAACAAGAGCATGCAAGTTGGGAAAGAATGTGAGAGTGACTGTGATAACTGATAGTCAGTACGGCTTTGGTGTGGTGTATGACTTTGGGCAGATTTGATCCCACAGAGGGTTTTTGACATCGAGTGGAACTCCTATAAGGAATGCTGAAGTGGTTGGAAAATTGCTTGAGGCGATACAGCTGCCTAAGCAGTTAGCAGTGGTGAAATGTGCTGCACATTCGAAGTCTGCTGATCACTTTTCAGCGGGGAATCAGTTTGCCAACGACATGGCCCAGTATTGTGCACGAAATCAGAACTCTGTAAATCTGGGTAGAGAAAAAGAAATGAATTCATGTTCCTTGCTGTTTACTAACACTGTGAATACATGGGAAGAAGTGAGGCAGTTACAGGAAGAAGCAAGAGATGAGGAAAGGAGACAGTGGGTAAAAGCAGGATGTGCACCACGGGAGACAGATCATGTGTGGGTTTATCAGGATGGAAGACCAGTCATGCTTGATAGCATGGTTTCTACCATGGCACGGATGTATCATGGACAAGCACATGTAGGAAGAGATGCTATGATTAGACTTTTCAAACAGACAAGGTATAATGCAAAATTCAGACTTGTAGCTGAATGCCTTTGTCAAAGATGCCTTATATGTCAGCAATACAATCCTGGAAGAAAAACAGTGGTAAGTCTGGGAAATATAGGACGAGAAGGAGGGCATTTCACAAGAATGCAGATTGACTTCATTGAAATGCCCCCCTGAAACAGGTTGAGGTATGTCCTAGTGATAGTTTGTCGGTTCTCTCGATGGGTGGAATCATACCAAACTAGAAGGAGTGATGGAATTACAGTAGCAAAGCTACTATTGAGAGAGTTTGTTCCCAGATTTGGTTTTCCAGTCACGATCGAGTCAGATAGAGGAAAACATTTCCATAATGAAATCATGAAATTAATTTGTGAAGCATTGAATATACAACAG
Organism: Triturus cristatus; assembly: GCF_964204655.1. Lineage (NCBI taxonomy): Eukaryota > Metazoa > Chordata > Amphibia > Caudata > Salamandridae > Triturus > Triturus cristatus. Next base: position 310,848,414 of record NC_140593.1, on the reverse strand, counting down.
AAACTACATTGTGCCTATCGCCCAGAGGCTTCTGGTGTGGTGGAACTAGTAAATGGCACCATTAAAAATAGATTGGGAAAAATGTGTTTAGCCACAGGTTTGAAATGGCCTGATGTCTTGCTTCTGGTACTCATGACTATTAGATCTATTCCGGATGGGAATACTGGCTTAAGTCCTCATGAGATTGTGATGGGGAGAGCAATGAGACATGTTTTCAGACCTGTCAACAAGCTATTACCTATATCTGATGACTTGGTGTTGGATTATTTCAAGGGGTTGGCTGATTCCGTTCATTCTGTGTTTCATCAGGTTGGATCGGCTGCAACCACTCTTTAAAAGAAGCCAGCTCATGATCTGAGCCCAGGTGACTGGGTGAGAATAAAAGTGCATAGAAGAAGAAATTGTTTGGTCCCAAGGTGGGGTAAACCACGTCAGGTGATCCTGACCACGACGACAGCTGTAAAATGTGCAGGAGTGAAGAACTGAATTCATGCTAGTCATACCTTGAGAATTCCAAATCCAGTGGATAACAGAGAAGAATACTTTGAAGAATCTGATACAAGTTCCGAATCAGATACAGAAGAAATAAGAGCAAGACCAACTCCTGAAAGGGGGGGGGGGGGGGGGGAGTCAGAACCAAGTTCAGCTATAGCACCAGAGAACCTACCATTGAGAAGAAAATTGCAAATTTCTGACACCAGCTCAGAATCAGACACTGAACCAGTACAAGCACATAAGAGTGTAAACAAAAACAGTGGAGAGACTGTCAAATAAATTCTTGATAAAGAAAAGTCGAGAGAAATTCCACCTCAAATAACAGAAGTAGATGGTAAGGTACCAGATACAGAGAGAGAGGGAAAGATTGTTGCGGAAGACCCCCGAGGAGATGTAGGGAAAGCATACATCCAGGTAGAAGGGACAGTTAGTCAGCAGGAAGATTGTGTGGAAGAATCACGAGGAGGGACAGAAGTAGATAAGAAAAAGGAAGTGGTGGAAAGAAGGACTACTGAAAGTAAGAGTCAAGTTGGAACGGAATCCGAGGACAGTGACGAATAAGTACCAGAAGGTCGAGTCCTGAGAAAAAGAGCATGGAGAGCTGAGAGAAATGAAAAGGGAAGTAAGTTAAAAAGGCCAGCAAAGGATGAAATTTGGCCAAACAAGATAAAGAGATTGAGATACAGATTGACACGAGTAAAATCATCCAGAGCTGAACAAGTGAATGAGGTGTCTAGCCAAGAGAAAACAAAAGGTGTTGAACAGACACCATCAGAAGAAAGCAAGCGAACGAAAAAACCTAACCAGAAGTATAGGTCACCAGAATGGTCGTATTTGGCACTTCCTGAAGTACAAGAAGAGGCAGACAGCCAAGGAGATCTAGAGGTGATTATACCAGAAGTGGTTGAGGACGACGAAGAATCGGAAATCCTGAGAGTTATCCTGTCCGACATCGGGGAAGAGATGGATGTTCAGGAAATTCTGAATCAAGATTGTGAAAGAAAAGTAAAAGACAATCAAATGCCAAACGGAAGAGACAAAGGTGCTCTAAAAGAAAAATCTTGAAAATTGCTAAATAAAAGACATAACAGAATAGAACCAAGTAGGCGCTTAGAGCCTTGGGTTTAGACAACACTAGTTGTGAAGTAGACGAGTCTAAGTCAAAAGACACTGATCATTTTCCAAAATGGCAAACACAGAAAGCAGAAAATCTACATGTGTGTTCCTTCGAAGATGGTGCAAAATGTGTTGTTGTTGTACAGGATTACTAATGCTTTTGTGGAGTGTGTTGGCTTTAATGGTCTCATTTAAGGTTACATTAGAAACAATAGAAGGTCATAGTGAGAATAAGACTGATGTAGAAAAGATTCAGAAGATTTATCCGACTAAAATAGATAGAAATTATTTACATAAAGATAGGTCCATAACTGATTTTTCTAACAATGTTTTCTAAAAATTATTATATGAATATGTAAAAACAATGGATGTGAGATACTGCAATGTATGCAAGCAGTTGCCTGCATCAGGTCTGAGGGAGTGACGTACCATCACCTTCCGGTGACATGTAGCGTATTAGCAAGTTTGTTTTACAAAATAAGGAAACTAGAATATTATTTTTCAGACGTAGATAACATATTTTCACAAGTACCCGTAGTCCATAAACTAAATAAAGTAAAACCTGGTAAAGTGTTAGGTGAATGTTTCTTAGAAACTAGAGAATTAACATTAGAGTCCGTATTAAAAAATAACCTCACTTTTAGTCTGAAAAGAGAAGAGAAGACTTTCTTAGATATGGTAGAAGAAAGGAGAATAAAAATGCAAAAGAAGGTACCTGAGTGAAAAGAAGAAAAGACAGTTTGGGATGTTGAAAGAGAAAAACATTTGAAAGGAGAAGCTAGTCCAGCAATGGCTTTAGATTGGCCTCAGAAAGGGAAATTGTGTATTAGAAGAAATCAAACTGCAGTATGATCACTACTTCATAGATGCAAGTGATTGCCATGATACTTATAGAATCATGGGTGGATGGGGATTTAAAGGAGGAAACGATCCGGTATTTCCTGGATTATATTTTATCTGCCGGAACAAAGCTTATTATCGATTACCCGACCATTGGTATGGCACATGTTATCTAGGCCTGGTTTTCCCAAAGATATTCCATGGGGGAAGAGGAAAAGATTGTGCACACGAGATAGGTAGACAACTAACACGTAGAAGAAGAGAATCTTGGTCAGAAATTGTAGGAGACATTTTTGGAGCGTTGATACCAGCAGCTGGAATATCTCTGAATTCACATAAAATTAGAAAATTATCAACAGTAGTGGATCGCTTGTCAACAAGCACTGCTGGAGGATTTTTATTGGTAAGTACCGAAATGGTTGCCATGCGAGCCATGGTGATGCAAAATCGACTTGCCCTTAATATAATTTTTGCAAAAGAGGGTGGAGTCTGTGGAATGCTGAAGGTTCAACATTGTTGTACTTGTATTCCTGACGAAAGTCAAGATTTAAAAACGTACATAAAGAATATAACTGATTTGCATGAGGAGATTGTTCCACTGGAGGTTGAAGGAATTTGGGAAAAGATTGGAAAAAAGTTTTCTACTATTAAAGACTTTTTATTAAAATTAGGTAGTACCTTTATTGGTAAGATTTTATTTCCAGTAACGTGTAATTATTCTAGTATTAATTCTTAAATTAGGATGTTTATGTAGCAAAAGAAGGAAAATACGAAATAACAAAAAGAGAAACTGTAAAGAAAAGAGAGAAAGAAAGAAAAGAAATAATTTGAAGAGGTAGAATTAGAAGAATGGAAAAAGAATATGTATAAAAAGACAAGAGAAGAAGAGACAGGGGAAACAATCATGTGATCTAACATTTTTTTTTTAAGAGAACTGAATTAATTTCTATTTACAAATTTATCAAAATTTTAGGGATTTGTGGTGATATTAAAAATCACCAAAGGGGGGATTGATGGAGCAGGTAAAGCAACATTTTGTATACCTCCTCTATTTTGCATGAAAATACTAATTATATAACCTACTTATATTATAATTTGGCTAACAGTTTGCTGCGTTATATTGATCAACTATTTGCACCTTTATTAAACATCAATTACACGTGGGCCTTATTGCTATTTGCATGGCAGAATAACTCTAATAACTAAATTATGTACGCATATTAATAGTAGTACGTGTGATAATAGGATATCACATGATTTATGTTGCTTTTGTGATGTTTGCGTTCCCGTTTTGGACGGTAAGGTTGAGTTTTATTGCTTTAAATGTCGCTAAAAGCTAGAAAAATACTAATACATAAAGGGATTAGTAAGGGTTTAACATTAGAATCTTCATTTCTATGTATTAATTACTCTTTTGTGTTTGTTTCGCTTAAGTTGGCATTTGGGCCTACCAAAACATGGCGTCCGAAATGGAGTTCAGAAGTGGCCACAGTCTTGTGAGCGCAATGCCTACTGCGCAGACTCGGATGGCTCCGTAGACCTCCAGGTGACCTCAAGGCACAGTGTTCCTGGTCAATGATAGGAACATGGAGGACTGCCAAACTTCAGTCAGTAAAATCTGGTCTAAATGAACAATTGGGACATACAAGCAAAACTTTTACATTGTTGCATAAGCGCAACATGGACAGAGGAAGTGAACCAGCAAAATCCATGAGAACCTCAAGTAATGTAAAATCAGATGTTTCCAATTAGCCAATCATCTGCCTTCTTAGCCTAAGAATGTTTCATGTTATCTCGAATTTTATTATAAAAAGGGTAGTAGAATAGGGAGGGGCATGAGACGAGACGTTCTGCGGTTTTCGATGACTGCACACCCCTATCGACCCACCAGGCTATGACAGATGCTTGCACGATTTCTGGTCCTTTGGAGATCTTTGGGACTAGAACCTGCTGAGCAAAGAACTTTCAGACTTTGAGCTTTGGCCTGCTTTATTGGGACAATTAACGGCTAAATTCGGTTATGCAGAGCCAAATGAATTAGGAAAAATCCAGGTAGCAAGAAAAGGTGAATATAAATGTCATGCGATTTGTGCTTATTGAACAAAATTCTAAACTTTGATTGACCAAAATGCTAATATTAATTGCACACAATATTTAGATAAACCAATATTTGTTTAACAGAAATTACGATTTAGTGGTTTTTCAATGAAGAGAGTAGAGGATTCTGAGTCTTAAATGTGTTTTAGCTGGTTCTAAATCACCATCAACCAGTCCAACTAATTGGTCCGTCGACCAAGTGGTGGAGTGCCTTGATGTTTAAGGTTAGGATCCTATAGGGGGTGATGCTAATGTATATTCTGTAAAATAACTTTTCTTTCCTATAGGTAATAAGGTTCTCCCCCTCATGTCCAGCGCTTGATTCATCACCCCTCCTGCGTGCAGACTCATTGTGTGGAGTTTGTGTGAGTGTTGGTGTTATGGGCCCCACCAATGACTGCGTGTGTGAATGAGCTAGTGTGAAGTCGGGTCTGCGACGCAGGGAAGGATAAGTTATTGTAAAAAAGATGTTGACCCTTTTCCTTTTCCCCCCCTGGGTTTCCCGCACGCTGGATCACACACACGCCCTAAGGGCATGTTTGCGCGCCACATAAATCACTTGTTTATACAAAAAGCGATTTCCATTAGCACGCCGCTTTAATGAATTTGGTCATTTACTTAGACAAATGTTATTTCAAAATTGAAAAGCCAAGCTTATGTGTAGATGAAGAGGTTGTATCACGTAATAACTTTGATAAAGATGCTAGGGAAATGCATCCTGGATTTAATGATAGAAAGATTGTTAAATGACCTGAAAGATGTGATGTTCTTTTTGCAATTGAAAGTCTGCTATTTGCTCGATCAGCCATTATGACTTTGAGAAAAGGAAGTTTGCAAAAAAAAAAGATAATCAATATAGTGCAGAAAAAGTGCTTTTTGCTATAGAGATGAGCATTCTGGTAGTGCTGTGATACACAAAGGAAAGAACTAAAAAGGACAACTTCAGAGTAACGGTATGGAACTGGTTGATGTTGTTAAACGAGTAAGAGCACTTTCTTTACTAAATGGCAGAATTGTGAATAAGACACTCAAGACCACACAAGACGTGCTGATAAAAGATCCAAGGTCAGCCTCTTAGGAATTATATAATAAATCCAAGCATGTTGAAATGTTTTCAGTTTTTGTCCTAAAGTGCCTGAAAAGACATCAATACAGCCGACCACTCAGTAAATTATGGTCTGGAAAAGACAACCCACCATTTTTAAGAAAATATGACAGATAAGTGTGAAAGAACTAGATTATTACATGGGTATTTATTCACAATTTCCTTTGTTTACTGCAGAACGCCGTACAATTGTCATTTGCTAGAGAAACCGTTTTGATGAAGGAGTTTGACTAATCTGAAATGCATTGACAATTATGTTTACCCAACTAATTAAATGAAATAACTGAATATAAACAAAAGAGGGTCTCAATTTAAATCAATTGAAGATATATAACGTGAAATTTGAGTTACTAATGAAATACTAAAAGCAGTTATAAATGCATATCAGAGAAATGTGTGAAATCCATTTACACCCATATGAGTGTATAGACTATTGCAGTGCTAAATACCAAGGATGATTATTTACAACAAAACCTACATTTTCATTGACATGAGGGCTGGTGATCGAACAGTGGTATGGTAATAACAGTAGTAAAATAATGACTAATGGTGTATTCAAGATGTAGAACTGCCACCCCCCAGGAACTTAAATCCAATAATCATGCCTTCTTCCAACAACCAAAGGTAAGGTGGAAATTATAGTGAGGGGGAAGTAAAAGCCTAAGGCACACCACTTTAGAACAACTTCGCCTAGCACTTTGGAGGCACATTGAAATAACATTAAAAAAAGAGATGAGGAACTTGATTTTCAGGCAATCATTTGAGCAGCATTTATTTGTCCTCACTTCTCTGTGATCCCTGCCCCACACAGAAATGTAGGTTCATACACACCAAGAAAGGAACCCAATCCACGAGTTAGGAAGACATTAAATGCCTACCAAGATTAGCAATTTGACTGTGCCAATTCAAAAGACGTAACACTTAGCTTACTCCTCTGTGCTCAACAAAATGTTCAATTGTATTGTCAACAGCAACTGATGTGACACAAATGTTAGTAACCTAGGCATAGAAACATTATTTTTTAAGAAACATACTGTTTACAAACATAGGCCAATATGGTTTCAATGAGTACATGCATTTGTAAATCAAACGAAATGTGCAGTGTTGAAAAAATATGAGGTATCAGTGAAACAGGTTCTCTATAGACATCAGTATTGTACTAGGAACACTGTATTACCTCTCTCGCCTACTAACAGATTACCCATGTTGCAGCCCAACATGGCTAAAACTCTACCAACTGGGCTGTTATAAGGACATAAAAATAAACAGTTTCCTAAGGTACATTTGACAATGGATAAGTACAATTGAACTTGTACATACCAGTTTTTATTTACATGTGCTTTTGTGATTAATTGTTAATCACACCATGTTTTAGAGAGGGTTTCTGCATTAACTATAAGAGCATCACCTGTCTCATTCAAACAGAAAAACATTTTCAGTGGGAACTATTTTAATATGCAGGCATGAGTGGGAGCCAAAACGTTCAGAATGAGGGTGAAGGGTTGTTTACGCTTGAATTAGTTGGTGATCTTATGGATAACGGTGAAGCTCTCTCTAATATGTTATCAAATAACGTAATGAGCACTTCTGAATGAGATCCATAATGCACACCATTAAGGTCACAAGAAAGTGTGTTTAGTTTTAGGTCCTGATAAATGCCCTGGCAGCGCTTTGTGCCTTGCTTCAGGGGGAAACATGTTGACCAGGTAATAGCGTTGACACGTTCTGTCCATCAACTAGGAAAAAAATCCAGGAACTCAAATTGCCTGAAGTGAAAAGAAAGGAGACTGATACTGCAAACTAAATCTATTATAAAGGACAAGCGGGGAAATGCCTGTGCAAGATAGCTTTAGCAGCCGGAAGAAGAAGCCAATGAACTAGACATAAAAGGCCAGAACCGATTTATTGTAATTAAAATCCATTATACAGATCTGTGTAATTATTTCAAAGGAACAATTGCTGATATAAGCAAGAACAGGGTTGCAACTGTATTTTACAGTGTGCACTCGAGGCAGGATGCAATCACAGAGGCAACGACAGCAGCTGCATTTCCAGCAGAAATACATGTCAGGCTCAAACAAAGTCTAAGGGAGAAGCATAGCCATTGCGGTGCCTTGCGCCGAAGCTGAAATGGTCCCAGAGGTAAAGCGGGTTTGATGTGGGAGACGTTCGAAACACAGCCATCTGCTCATTTTCAACAGGCTTGAGTGGACCGGAAAAGCGAAGCTCCGGAAAAAACACAGGCGCTCATGTGCAGCTCGTTCGAATACAAATGGCGCAGGAAGGCCGCAATGCTGTATCATAGAAGTAGGAATACTCATTTGGTCGCAAACAGGATGTGGCCATACTAGGGCCTGCACAGGGCCAGACCTCAGTTCATTTTATGGCCTTGGAGTTTGTGTAAAGAGTGTGTTGCTAGAGATTTTAACAGTTGTTCTAAGGTGAAAAGCTCTGAAGAGGGATGCTAAATAAATTATAAAAATTAAAAAACGTTATTTTTATTTTAAGTTAGATAATAAGGCTTATAATGATCACAATGATCCTACCAGCTGGAGATCTGATTCTGTATTCCTGACAGCATCTGTGGATGCTCAACAGTGCACGGTAATGGTCAAGTCTCTGTGGCTGGACATGGACATGCCTGCCTGATACAGAAGATGTGGGTTCCGGAATGAGAAAGGTTGTTATCCGTTTGAGTGTTGCATCACATGAGCTCCCCTGTCAGTTATGTGTCTCACCGGCTTACACTGGAACAAACAGCACTGGCATCAATGCCTCCAAGACAAAGATTATGAGCAATAAACAAAAACCGAATAGCATTGTTTGGACATACACCTGTTATTCATAAATATAGAACATTATGGCTTACATGAAAAATGCTATCTAAGAAATGTTACAGAAAGAAGCAACTAGTTTGTCTTAACTTGCTAACACATTTTGTGATTTTTTTCTACAGTAAACAACCACTGAAATAAGTAAGGAACCCTTGTTTTCAATGCTTTCCTTTTTTTTTTTTTTTTACAAATCCTTTTACAGGATAATAATGTTCCATTAAGGGAGAGCTTCATTTAGCAGCAGCACAAAAATTATCCCACTAGTACATTTGCCTCGATTGCCTTCTACTTTTTCCACTCATTTAAACACTGGCATTGAACATGAGGAATAACACTTCTTTTGTTTTTCCACTGCACCGGTTTTGTCATGACTATGTCCCATATATGTAATTCAATCTTTACATATCCTTAATAAATCCTTGAGCAAACTCTTTATTAAATGTGAATTCGGCGTCCAGTGAGTTTTTGCATTCTATTTAGACACTGGAGCTGAACATGGTGAATGGAACACAAATGGCGGTGTTATTACCACAATTTCACTGTTTTGTGCCCAGTTTTACCATCACCTGGAAGCGAAGGTGAACCTGGGCACAATATCCGAATGAGAGGAAAGCCGGATTTATTTGTTTTTCCACGAGCATCGATTAGACTCTGTTATAAGTACACTGAAAGAGGGCAGGCTTAATTATACCGTTGAGTGGGATAGATTTCCAAAATGGATCCAATTTCTTCATCCTGCTCGGATCTTCTGTCGCCCTTATTTGTTGTTTTAAATATGTATTTCAATTAAGCAGCCATTTTTTCCTGCAAATGGGAAATTGGTAAGGGACAGTCTACAGCAATAAACATGTATCCGTCGTATTGACTAACAGTAGTGTCTTCACAGTGCAGCAGCCAAACATGTAAACATTTAAAAAATGCCTTTGGCACAAAAAAATATCGTTTTCCAAAATAAATAGGGCGGGATCAGTTACTCGATGTCAGATTCTGGTGGTTTTAGAAGTGAGCATGGTATTAAAATACTAAAAAGGTAAAGGTACACTTTCTCTGTTACATTTTATAAAGGATTGAGAGATATCTTTTTAAACTGTTAAAAACTTTTTGCACAACATTGAAAAGGCGATACCCACTAAAAACAGCAATAAAAATCAGAAGCAAGGTACAATTTGTTACCCTGTATTCTCGTTTTTAAGCCACATAATGTGCAAGAAATATATTTGTTTTCTAGGATATAGAGCAGCAAAGCCTGAACTAATCTTCCAACAGGAACTATATTTACAACTAGAGTTTCTTTGACGTGCATACTGTTCTACAGGCACAGATGAGGGAGATGAAATATCCTCTTTTGAGAATACATAGGGGGCTAGTTAACACGCTTATCTGAGTTTACAGGTTTGGAAAAGGGATCTCTACTCCTAGAGTGGAAATCCTGATTCCTGGAGTCAGGATGTGAAAAGGATAGTTGATGTGTCGGAAAGGTAAAGGACACGAGGTGCTAATAGATGGTAAAGAAACAGTGGTAGTCAAAACTATTAAGATCATCCAGAAAGTTGGACCTTTATGAGATTCACAAATGTTTTGCAGCTGATTAAAAGGATTTCTCCAGAGTGAGAATAATTTTCCCTCTTGAATAAAATCTGCAAAACAAAGTGCAAATGCACTGTTCCCCCTCAACCTAAGCATGCAGATTGTCCATTTGGGAACTTCTGCTTGGTGGAGGTAGAGAAAAAGAGGCTATGCTTAGACCTGGAAATCTAGAAGAGGCCTAGATTTCTAGTGCCCAAGCCTCAATAAAAAGTTGGGTGAATCGAATCACAACACAATCATAGATCCAAGAGAAGAGTAGCTTCTTCTCTACTCGGATGTAGGATTTCCTTTGGGAGCTCAGGACATTAGCTAGCTTTCATGCAACACTAGTGAAAAGATTTATTGGAAATGCTTTCACCAGTAGACCAGATACTAACTCAAGGCAGGTATATGGTGATGCAGGTTTACATGAACATTCATTGTTAACTCTGCCATGGTTCTTTCAAAATGAGAACCACACTTTAATCTATTTAATAGCTGCACAATCATATTGTCTCACAGGATTTCTGCAATTAGAATGAACAACTTTTACATTATCTGTGATGGAAAAGTGCATAAAAAGGAAGCAGCAACTATTAACATCTTATTTTTTAATCATCTACTTGAACCTTTCTAACAAAAATAATCTCAGAAAATCAAAAGTATAGAATGTGACTTGGAGAAAGCAAACATAAAAGGCTCTTCGTTAATCCCAGGCCCCCTCTCTTCAAGATGGAGTTAAGCCAGGGCTTGTTATTTCTGTGGCTGGGCTGCCCAGATAGTCACTGGATTTCAAGCTGGTGAGAGACTTGTAACTTGCAACAGATGTTAGTGAACCGCACAGGCCGAGCATGGACGGGGTGTTCTCCTTTCCTGCAAAGAGAGAAAATGGCTCCGATTACTGCTGAATTTCCAAAGGAAAAAGAGGTATTTGTTTTTTGACAGTCAACTTCAGTGAGAGGGAAAACAAATAATGTATGATTGGCCTATGTACCAAAACCCTCAAGGCTCTTTACTGTTGTGACATTTCAGGCAAACAGTTATTAAACTAATAGGTTTCTGTTAAAATTAAGATGCTTTGTGTGTGCACTAGGTAGTTATAGTTGGGTCTGCTTTTCCATAGATGGAGCATTTTTTGGTTAGCCAATAACTTTGGCCCGGGTGATGAATCATCACTAAACTTTCCACAAATAAAGTTGATCCAACTCAGCTCCTTCCTGTAAAGTTTTATGGTGATCCATCTAGCGGGGACCAAAAGAGAGAAAAGGGGGGTCCCAAAACACACAATCCCCATGCATTTTCCATAGACTTCTTTAGACAAGGCTACAGCAAACAATGCTGAACAGAATTGCACCATATTCAGCAAGATAATAGATATTAGTCCACAGAGTGTGCTTTTTGTGATTTAGCAAAAGTCAGTTCAGTAGTTTTTGAGATATTAAGAGTCAAATATAACTGCATATTTTGGCAGTTGGGCTTACAAGAGTCCTGTGGTGTCCAGCAAGAGCTCAAAATAAATAGTGGAGCCCAGTGATCGGTCAAGAGGCACATTTTTTCTGCGAGCATTCATGCTCTTGTGGGAGTTAGATGCTCTCACAAGTCCCAGGAGAGCAAGGGTTCTGATTGGCTGGTTGTTGCAATGTTAGAAATTAAATGGCTGCCATTACTATTTACTGTGCAAAATAGGAGGTGTTGTGGAAATGAAGTAAAAAAAAGCTATATAAAGTGGGCAGCAGAAAGGCTTGCTGTCCCGTAGACTTAGAGAGTAGATGTCTAAGGGATAACTACTGTGAAGATAATATATGTATATTGTTTTTAAGTAATTCTTACGATCTGACTGGACTCTCATGGGATCATGATGAGTAAAAAGGAGTAGAGGAGTTGTCAATACACTTTATTAGTAGGAATACATATTGTGGCTCTTGTTTTTGAGAAGGACTTGGTAAGGGATTTGTACTGTGATTAGTAGATGTTTAATTTTTTTTTTTGGGTTAATTTATGATCTTGTGAGACTCTCACTGGATTGTGAAAAGAAGAAAGGAGTAGGTGATCTTTGAATACACTGTAGTATGCACACTTGCTACTGTGGGAAAGAGTCTTACTGGAGATGGTGTTTATCAGAGTCTACTAATTACACCCATCATCTAGGTAACAGTTGAGTAGCGTACAATCTCTTTCCACACCCTACTTGCCCACCCATTATCAGAGAGAAGGGTGTTAGCAGGGAGGACATTCCCTGGACTCCTCATACTATGCACACCTGTCTAAGAGAGAGGTCTCAGCAGAGAGGCCAAGCTTTCTCCACACACACCCTACTATGCACATATGTCATCTGAGAGAGAGGTCTGAACGGAGATGCCAGTCCATGTACACACCTTACTACGCACACCCATCATCCATGACAGGGTTCTGGACAGAGAGGTCAGTCCCTCCCTACACCCCAGTGTGTACACCCATCCTCCAAAAGAGTGGTCTGACAGGAGAGGGCAGGCCCTCTCCACTCACTACTACACACACCCTTCAACTGAAAGAGAGGTCTAACAGGAGAGGCCAGTCCATGTACACATCCTAATATGCACACCCATCATCTGAGAGAGAGGCCTGGCAGGAATGGGCAGTCCCTCGCCACTCATTACTATGCACACCCACCATCTGAGAGAGAGCGGTCTCAGCAGGGAGGCCAGTCTCTCCACACACCCAACTATGCACATCTGTTATCTGAGCAGCGAGAAGTCTGTAAGGAGAGTCTAGTCCAGGCACACACACTGTAATGCACACCTGCCATCTGAGAGAAAGGTCTGACATGAAATGTTGTACCTCTCCACTCACTACTATGCACACCTGTTATATGTGAGACATCTCAGCTGAGAGGCCAGTCTCTCTTCTCACACCTTACTACACACACCTGTGATCTGAGAAAGAGGTCTAGAAGGAGAGGGCAGTCCCTCCACACACACTTCTATGCACACCTGTTGTCTGACAGATCTGAAAATAGAGGCCAGCCTATCTATATAGCCTACTATGGTTACATTTCATTGGAGAAAGGTCTGGAAGGAGAGGCCTGCCACTCCCCACACCTTACTAAACGCACCAGTCATCAGAGAGAGGTCTGAAAGGAGAGGCCAGTCTCTCTTTAAATCCTACAATGCACACTTGTCATCAGAGAGAGAAGTCTCAAAGGAGAAGCTAGTCCATCCTCACTCACTACTATGCACTCCAGTCATCTGAGAGAGAGGTGTGAAAGCAGAGGCCACTCCCTCACCACACCCTACTACGAACACCAGCAAGGGTTGGATTTACATAGGGTAATTAAATATTACTTTACGTTTAAAAAAAACTAGAAATTCACTGAAAAAAACAAAGGTTAAAGTAATGTCATAGTTCGGTGTAATAAAAAGATTTACTTTTGTTAAAAAAACACAAAAAAAAATTCACTGAAAACCCAAAGGTTTCACAGTGACTACATTAATGTTTTGAAGTTAAAAAAAAAACAAATTCAGCAGTTATACTTAGCAGCACTAACTTTAATTTGTTCTTCTGCCATGCATGGCTTATGACCTCACATAAGACACGTTCTATGACATAATTCATGAGATCAATGATGAGATCTCAAATGGCATCACCCACAAGGGGTTCCTCGTCCATAACGCTGCCAATTGAGCTTCCCAGCGAAGAGGTACTGGTGGATATATATATATATGACACAAATCACGCCTCACAGAATCCTAAAGCGCAGACACCACACACAATATGCTCAGTTGAAAAATGTATTTTTGATATATATATTGATGTATATCTATCTCACCACAACGGATCGCTCAGTCCTTGGTAAGCTCACGGCAGGGGTAGCGAACCCCATATATCCAACAATGTGTATAGTAAATGAAAACCAAACACTCCGTGGCTCTGCTTCGGCAAGCATGATTTATTGCAGCGATTCACAAAACGCATTTCGTAGATACCGGCCCCTTGCTCACGAGTAATGTGATCCCCCCTCCTTCGTTAAATTTAAATTACACCACGTGGTTAAAAAAGTGAAAACAGACGTGTACAGGTCTTAACAAAAACGGTATGAAATACCATATTTCATGATGCATTACGTTAATAGTCATACGCTGATTGAGAATTGATTTAAAAGAACGCTAATTCATAAACCAAAATCAAGGTCCTACCATTATTCACTTTTCACTACAAATCTTATTTGGGTAAATAAAATGTACTGCAAAAATTAAATTACAAGTGCATAACATTTCAAATTGAGCAAGACCACATTTCATTTTACATCGGTTGTCTAATACATTAAATGCATGTACTTGGTAAAGAAAGTTTCATATTGATAAACATAAAAAAGTCTCCATAGTCCAAACACATTTCATTAAGTACAACTGCAATTATTTAGGCTCAAGTTACTCAATTTAAATGAACATGTTATTGGTATGTTGATGCTGACACTCTGCACTGTTCTTAGTACAATCTTTTAAATCAATCATTTATAAATGAATATTAATGTAGCCAGTAAACGTTACTGTTATTTTGTCATTTGAGTGTGCTTTACGGCATTTTATCGGGCTTTGAACAATTTGTAAAACTTTATTGACACTAAACCTTTTGATAACTTGAAACAAAATTCATCATAGATTTAGTTTTCTGCTAGTAGATCAAAGTGGGCCTAGTGAAGCGATCTCAGGGTCAATGCAAATCTGACAATAGGGTGTAAAATTAAAGGGGTAAGATGTCAAAAAGCTTTGATAACTTTGGCACCATGTGGCATGAATGCTGAGAGATACAGGGACTGATTTTGACCTGCTTGTACAGCAGGCAGCATGGGAGGTTGGGTGCTGCGGCAAACCACTGTTGCACATGGCAAAAGGCTACATGCAGTGGCAGTTAGTAGCAAGATGGGTTTGTACAGGACCTGACCTGTGGTCCTGCAACATGATGGAAGCATTATTATTCACCACCACGTCGACAACACACAAGCCCTATGTAACCATACAACCATCAGTTAAACACATTTACCTTCATCCCCCCAAAAATATAGGTAACATAACACCTTTATGCGCGTATAAAAAAATATTTGAAACTCACTTAAAAAACAACGTTAAAGTGCAGTTACAAATATGAACTAAAACTGAAAACCCTTCAATATAGTTCCCAGTAATAGTTGGTTTCAGGGTTTATGGTTCACACACCTGCCATGCTAAATATAACTCACACACCAAATTTAAAACTTATGGGCTTGACAATATTTATAACTGGAAATAGGAGCACTTCACACAATTTAGTTAAAGTACCACACATGAAAAGAGATCTTACTGTATATCAATAGTGAAGTCATTCAAAATGTTGGGGGAATAAGAGAAGAGCTGTGAAAGATTGGATAAATATGATGCTCTGTGGATAATTTGTGTGTATGATGTATCAATAGTCAAATTAAAAAGAATTATGACTTTACACTAAATTGTTGAATGGGCATGTGTATAAAGATAACAAATTTATAATAAATCATAATTTAAAAAGATTAAATCAGATGTTATATTGTTCCCCCCAACAATGAAATTACCATTTGTTATAACTTTGTTTTCTGGTTGGCTAAGGTATGCACCTAAGCCAGGCCAAATCCACCACTCTAGTCAGGATAAGGGAATTACACATCTAAAATAACCCTTGCTCAACCCCATGATAGCTTGGCACGAGCGGTCAGGCTTATCCCAGAGACAGTGTGTAAAGCATTTGCACATAACAAGCAGAAATACAGTGAAAATACTACTAAAAGAACGCCACATCAGTTTTAGAAAAATAGCCAGTATTTATCTGTGTAAAACAAGAACAAAACAATAAAAATCAACCATACAGTATTCTACTACCCCAATAAAGCAAAAATAGACTTCTTATATATACAGTTCCTTGAAGTCGATAGCTCTGTCCGGGGCTATCACGGCATTGTGAAGAACAAATCCAACAGTTCTGGCCCAACGCGGCGTCGTGGGCCAGCTACGGTGTCGGGGAGACCCATAAAACCGTATCTTTGGAGATGCAGGGCGTTGGACCTTGCAGTGAGCTCTGGAGGAGCAGTGTCTGAAGGCATATGTTCCGGAAGTTGATGCAGGAGTCATCGGGACCTTGAAGTCACACGTGTTGCAGGTCAAACTCCTTGAGTTTGAAGTCAGGAGCGCCGGCAGGCATCGCGGCTGCTGTGTGAAACGGTACGGTGCAACATGCGGTGACCTCAGATCATGGCGTAGGCAGCGGCTTGGTGACGATTGTCCAGTGGCCTCGGTGAGACCGGGCTACGATGTGAAGGGGGGTGGTGCTCAATGCGATGCGGACAGGCTACAGTGCAAGCAGCAGTGTCATGGTTGCTGAAGCACTGTCGTTGGTAGACCCAAGGCTATTGTGTGATAAAGGGCAATGCAGTGTTCAGGCCCACAGGTCGCAGTGCAGGCAGCAGCAGATGATCTGGAGTTGATGGCGCTGGCGTCATTGGGCCAAGGCTGTGGTGTGGGATGGGGTGGTGCGTCGTGTAACTTCTGGGCGGTGCCCTCAAACCACGGTGCAGGCAGCGGCGTCTATGTCAGCTTAGAGTGGCATCCACATGTCATGGTGCAGGCAGTGGCTTCAGTGACTGCAGCATCGGGATACCAGGGTGGTGGTGTTAAGCGAGGTGGTGCAGAGTGCGTGCCCACAGGCCAAGTTGCAGTTTGGTGGAACAACCAGTGTCATCGGTGAGACCAGGGTGGTGGTGTGAAGTGCGGCGGCCCTCTGCAGTGGCCTCAGGTCACGGAGCCGGCAGCGGCATCATTGACGGCATCGGGTTAACTTTTTCCTCTGTGGCAGCTGAAACAGCCAATTCCAGAAGCTGGTACCCAAAGGAGGTTGAAGTCTTCGATTTCCCTGAGACTTCCAACAGGAGGCAAGCTCTACATCAAGCCCTTGGAGATATTTAGGATGCAGAAAACACAGTCCAGTCCTTTTCCTGCCCAAGACAGAAGCAGCAACCGCAGGACAACCCAGCAAAGCAAAGAAAAGAGTGGTGGTATTTCCTCACAGCTCTTGCTGCTCTTGTTCCTGGCAGGTTCCTTAGTCCAGCAGTAATCTAAAGTTTTGGGGTCAGGGCCCAATATTTATATCACATTTCTCTTTGAAGTTGGCACAATGTTCCACTGGCATATATAATCCAGTTCTGCCTGGCTCAGGCCAGGCTCTCTCCAGGATGTGGAGATATTGTGGAAGACAGACAGTCCATTCAGTTGCAAGCAACTCCTCCTCCTTCCACTACTCTCAATGCAGCCAGATCTATTTAGCCTAGCTACGAGTCATCCAGGAAAGGCAGGACACACCTTAACCCCCCCCCCCCGGTGTCTGTCTAGTCTAGTGTAAATACTCAAACCAGCCACCGCCAGTCTAAAACCCAGACGGTAAATACATAACAGGCAGAGGTACATAGATGGTTTGACAAGAAAATACCCACTTTCTGAAAGTGGTATTTTCACACACACAATATTAAAATCATCTTCACTAAAAGATGTATTTTTAAATCCTGAGTTCTGCCAGCCTAAACTCCATTTCACTATCTTGTTCCAATGGAAAGTTATGGTTGTAAGATGTTACAAAGCAACTCCCATGTCAGCCTATGGGGCATATAGACTAGCAATAGTGAAAAAAGAAATGCACAGTCTTTCACTATCAGGACATGTCCTACCTTTCACATACACTGCACCCTGCCCTTAGGGGTATCTGGGCCTACCTGAGAGGTGCCTTACATGAAAGATAAATGAACCCGTGGGCCTGGCAGGTGGATGCACATCCCAGGTCGACATGGCAGTAAAAATTGCATGCAGACACATCAGTGGCAGGTCTGAGACACCTTTGAAAGGCTACTTGTGTGGGTGGCGCAACCAGTGCTTCTGGCCCACTAGTAGCCATTAATTACAGGCCCTGGGCACACACAGTGCATTTTACTAGGGACTTATAGGTAAATCAAATATCCGAATCATGGAAGCCGATCATACACTATTTACATGGAGAGCATATGCACTTTAGCACTGATTAGCAGTGGTAAAGGGCCCAGAGTCCTAAAACCAACAAAATATAGGTAAAAAATGGGAGGCCAAAAAGCAAAATGTCAGAGGGTAAACCCACTGAAAAAGCCAAGTCTAACACCATTTTCTTTATAGAAGTAATTAAATTGTATGGTTGATTTGGAACATGATTTAGATAGAAAGATAAATAGATAGACAGGCAGATGTAGAAAAAGAGCGATAGATAGATCAGCATTTCCATAACAAATGCCTTTTCGTTTTGCTAATAACTTTGTTGCCGTTTGACAAATCCTCACAAACCTTTCCAAAATGTTTTTCCTGTCTAGTTTGTGCATAGAACGTTTTAGGGTGCTCTGAGTAAAATGGAATGTTCCAAAATGCAAAATCTTGATGCACTTACAATAGACTAAGAAGCACTACCACAAAAAACTGCTGAACAGAATTACACCAAATTTGGCAGGAATCTGGATCTTGGTTACAAAAGCATGCTTTTCATGACTTGGTCCAAATCTGTGCAGCGGGTTTGGAGATATTAAGCTCCAAATATTTGTATATCGGGACAGTTGGGTATGTGGGACTGTGTCAAAAGTTAAAAAAAAAATAGAGCCTTCAGATTGCCCCAGGGGGCTTTTTTACCCTTGGGCACTTCTGCTCCAGTAGGAGCAAGGCTCTGATTGGCTGCCAGCAACAAAGCAAAGTGTTGATGGCAGTCATTACAGGACATGGGGACTGAGTCCTCTGTTGTGCAATTGTTCTTAAAAATAAAAGTATAATGGAGCAGGGCTGAGATACCCAGGCCCCTTAGGCTTTGTGGGAGGATCCCAGAGGGATCCCACCATTGTCCAAAAATACAAAACATATTAGGCGCTTTTCCGTGACTCCGTGGGACTCCTGTTTGATTGTTGCAAACACAAGAAAAAAGAAAATGGTGGCCAACCATTTTGAAAAACAAAGTTGGGAAAGGGCATGAGTGGAGGCCCCTTTCAGAGCTAAATTGGGCCCTGGAGAACCCATCCCCTGGGGTACATATTTTTTTTTTTTTTAAAGGGAGGGGATGAGTTACCTGAGCATTCACAGACCCTGAAGACCCCATCCCTCGGGGAAGACTTTCGAATCAGAGCAGAGGGGACTACACGTCCCCTCTTCCCAAGCCTTAATAGGCCCCATGGACCCTATCCCTTGGCGCTGGCTCTCAGACTGTGTACCGGGGAGCCCACCCCTGGGACACAGTAGTTTCCCTGCCTGCAACAGCGTGGGCAGGGAAACTTGTGTTCGCTGTAGCCTGGCAGGAGCATTTTCAAATCTCCTGCTGGGTGGGAGCAAACATGCGTTCCCTGCCTGTAGGAGCGTGGGCAGGGAAGCCATGTCTGCTACCAACAAGTGGGATATTTAAAAATGCTCCCACTAGGTGGGAGCAAACGTCTGTTTCCCTGTCAACGCTCCAGCAAGCACAGAAACAGATATTGCTCCCACCTGGAGAAAGCATGTAAAAACAGCTGCTCCCTTCAGGCAGGAGCAATGCCGCAGTATGCAGGGAGCTGGCTGGGGCCAGGGGAGCCCTGGGACTCCTCCTGTGGCTCCCAACTTGCTGCTTGGTGGTTGCCCCAGATGAGCACAAAGGCACCCACCTATAATCAAATCAGAGGTGCTGCGCTGCTCCCATATTATCGTGTTTGGCAATGGAGGATTAGGTCCCCATGACGTATTTAAGCTATTAAGGGTCAGGGAGAGGGCCATGCCGCCCCTCCTCCCCTTCAATATGGCATTCTGCCATTGACATCACTGATGACATTTGAGATGATATCAGTGATGTCATAAATGATGTGATAGAACAGCTCATGTGTGATAGAATATGTAAGGTCATAAGAAGTTCATGACAAAGGAGCCAGTTATAGTTAGCTCTGCTAACTATAATTGGTGAATTTGTTTTTTTTTGGGTTCAAAATGTTGCACTGTCACTGCCATTTTCACCTAACTAAAACATCACTTTAACCTTTTTTTTCTACTGAATGAATACATTTATACACACACACACGCACACATACATACACACATATACATACGCACACATATATATATATACATACATATATGCCTTCAAACACACATATATACATACACCCACATATATACATACATACGCACATGTACATACACACCAAAAAATGTTGGGGTTGTTTGAAGGATCCACGTGAAACGCCCCCCCCCCCCCAAAAAAAATAGTTAATGATTTGGGTACTTCATTACAATTTTCATGTAGATCACTGAAGTGGGGCCCAAGAAACAGGGTGACCCCCAAAAATGAGATTACCAAGTTTAATTTGTACAGGGTACTTTGCTCTTCAATATTGAAAAAACAGCTGCATGGAATTATGCTAAAGTTGCCCCAGTGTAATGACTTTATTCAAGGATTATGCTTTGTTTCTTTTGTGTAAACCCGTTCAGTATATTTTCAGAAATTAGCATTTTGAATGATAATCAGAGTGTGCATGAAGAGGTTACATTTTAAAGATATCTTGAGTCAGAAAACTGTATTTTTAATTTGTCTATAACACTACTGCTGTTTGATGAATTTATCAAGGTGGGAGCAAGTTGAAAGGGGATACCAAAACAATTTAATGTACTAATAATTTTGGCCCTCTGCAAAGCATCTGTATGAAATTCGGTAGGATCTTAGCATATTAAGCCCAGTGCAGGATTTCCAGATTTCATGCAGATTCAGGGAGAGGTCAGTTAAATGAGCGGGTTAAAAATCATTGATTTGCTGATAATTTTAGAGCAGCTGTACACATGGCACAAAACTTGACAGACATTTAACATACCTAGCTGACTTATAATATTTTGAGTTTTATGTAAACCCATCAAAGGGAGGGGTTCACTTAAAGGGCTCGTCAAAAAACAGCAGTTCCCATTTTAACTCCCCTAAAACTTTCTGCTCTCAGCTACCGAAACAAACCCCAAGTAGAATGTTAGCAATCTTGGAATGAAATTGAAACTTTACTGGGACGTGCTATCACTTCTTTCGGAATAAATCCATTCAGTAGTTTTCAAGAAATCAGCAGTACAATAATGTGTCAGTGGGCTTGAAAGGGTTAAGAGATAGCTATAGTTGAACGGTTCGTGTGCAGACAGTCTTGAACCTAGGTGTGCAGATTTTCCATGGGTCTACATTTACAAACAAAAGCCTTCATTGGACAAAGACGTTTTTGGATGCGGTTATCCATTTTAAGTCTGAGGTTCCAAAGGTTGGTCTGCGGACTCATTAAAACAGGGTCCATGAATAGAACCCCTGGGCCAGGCCCTACGGCCAATTTTTGTTATCACATTATAAGGCCTGGGGCATTGGATATTGGCAGTCTGTTAAGGTTTTTACTTCCTCCGAACAGAAGATGTCCTGGTAAGCCATGGACATCTTTATGGAATGCATGAAACATGCTAAGATTCTTTCAAATTTCATACTGGTCTATACCACACTAAAGATATTAGCAAATAATGGAAATTTTGACCCCTGCTTTAACCTGGCCTCTTTCTCATAATTGCTTGAAACCAGAGATTACCACACTATGCTCAACTTTCTAATAGAGTATTGAATATCATGCCCATTCTTTAACCAGCAAGGTATATTACTTGCAAATGAAAACTTTTCTGGCCCACCCCCCATTTACCTTTGGCTATCCTTGTATATATTGCACAGTTGACGACAGCGACTCTGTAGGTATAGTTTGTTCTGACATTCTGAAAAATCATTTATTGTTTTATGTATAGGTTTGGCACCACCTGTATAAAATATTTTAACTCGCTGAGGCGTATGCATCTTAGTTTGAGTTATCTTCTCAGGACTGCAGAGACGACAACCGAACACAAGAGTGTATACATCAAACATTCCCTGCCTTGAAAAAGCCCTCAGCCTGCTGGCCTCATGGGCGAAACATGTGTCATCTGTTCTTTTGTATTTGAATGTACTTCTGGAATTAGAATTAAAATGGCACATTATGCTCTGAAACGGACTTTGGATTTTGATAATTTTTATCCGAAATTTTATTATTGATTATTAGGCACAGACCTCTCTCTAGGCCTAAAGCTTTTCCTCAAAACCAGTGGCTCTTGGGTGTAGCTATTTGGGAAGCATGTGCCAACCACAACATTGGGTCCTTGACCCCTTTGGCATGAACCCTAGCACCATCCACCCTTTGCTTAGAAAATATATCTTAGTTTCGGTATGTCAGGTTTTGTCCAGATTCATCCAATGGAAACAAATTCGAATGAGGACATGTTGGATTCCACTACAGCAACAACTGCTAAAACATTTACATCACACTTTGCATCAGTTAAGTAGTTTTAGAGGCTTATTTAGGTGGGCTTGAAAATGATAAAACGTTTGAATACCTTGACTGTTGAATTTGTGACTCCCATCAGTCACATATGAATTTTCGTGGAAAAGAAAAATCATCTATCAAAAGGGAAGGATGTTGACCAGTCCTACACAGCTGAAGTGGGTTAACATGGTCTCAGAGACTTGGAAAAAGCGCATGAAAATGATCAAAATCTATATTTGCCATAGGGCAAAATTGCGACAACAAAGAATTTGAAAGCATGGAAAGTGGCTATTTTGTTACAGGAAGGGGTACCATTTTTGCTGACTCGCAATGACTTTTGGTAGATGAAAATCTATAAGTGAATACACCTACAAGGTACCACTGGAAGCTACCTTAGACAACAGATATGGTATGGTGAAACAACAAAGGCACATGGCAGCCGTTGCATTCCAAAATAAATGAAAGATTGGATTCCTGAAGCTTGTGAATAAACCAACGTTGTGATTTCAAAGTAAAAAATCTCAATTCCAAAATAAGAAAAAAAGTCAAACAGACAGCGAGGCAGATACACCCGTAGGCGCACAAGAATACACACATATATCTTATTTTATTTGTTTTAGTACAGGTGTGACTTTAGTGCTTTTCTGACAGCATGGAAAATAGTTTTTTGCCTCAGGGACTCTTGGAACGGGTTCCATAAAGCTATACAAAAAGAGAAGGCCCTGCCACCATTTGATCACAGATTTACATGTGTGTGGCAGAGAAGTCTTTTTAGGTTGAGCCTGAGCCAGCGCGCAAGTGCTGCTCTGGCGATCTGTAGTAGGTACTGTACGGAGGTGAAGCATGCCCACATTTTTCATTGGTTTGAGTCTTTGTCCCTCATAACTGCTGGCGTCCGATTCCTTTATAGGCTTGTTAGTCCCTCCTTAGTAGCGCCATGTCGTCATTTGTATCCCCCCATGGCTACTGGTCCCTTTACTTGGTTGTTGCACGGTACATGTGTTATTTTTTATATTGGCACCACGACCTGCTTTGCTTACATTCAGGGCCATGGCCGATTCCACTTTCCAAGCGCAGCCGGGACAATGACGGGCGCTTGTTTTTTTATTTTGTATGCGTGCGGCTGTTTGCCTATAATACGCACCTGCTTTTATGTTTCTTCTTTATTTTCACTCTGTTTAAATAAAGCAAAACTGTTTAATGTGTGGAAATCTTTTGTTATGCACCATGGCGTTGCAGGGACAAGACCATTTTTTGTACAACTAATATCTTACACAGAACTACCTTGCAGTGGCGGCTCGCAGAGGGAGTGCTGCAGGGCGGTAGGGCGGGGAGGGGCAGCGTGTGGGGGTAGTGGAGTCGGACATACGACAGCCAGGAGTAAAGTAAGGAAATAAATAAAATAAAGCTATTTACCTTGCGCTCGTTGCATCGCCAACTCGGCTGACTGTGTTTGATGCTGTGATCAGGGGCAGTGTAAGCTTTTTACACTGACCTCCTATGTCAGCATTTACATCTCTAAAGTGGCACCAGCCATTTGCAGAGCAGGGTCAGTTTATCACGCTGACACTGTCCAGCAAAGCCAACTTTTCACACTGCTCACTTGGTGCAGGTTGTAACACTGCAAGTAGTCTCCTCTTCCACTACTCACCGGTGCCAGGATGTCACACTTCCCACCAGCCCGAGAGCGAATTATACTCGTCCTCTAGTCTATGGCCCTTTCCTGGAACTGCACTAGGAGTTTCTGGTTTGCTTTGATTAAAGATTGTGTAGTGTGCTTAGATAGATAACTGAGGCCCAGTGTAAATGATAATGCCTTTTATTTATCGGTTTTAAAAGCAACACAAATAAAAGGCATTGCCATTTACAATGCCAGAAGCTCAAACCCTCATAAATGTGAGACCTATTGCATTGCAACTGCTCGTTTATTTTAGTTACAGATCATTTTCACAAGATGATATATACCTCCAACTAGTCCTAAAAATAATTTCAGATTTGGTACTCTATAGTTTAATGCAATCAGTCCTCATCCATGCGTGGACCATATTCGGAGTTCTATGAATATCTTCAACCGGGAATAAGGAGAATTTAGATAAATCTTGGAATCATCTGTGTAGGGCTTAACACCCACCTGGATGTCATTAAGTATGTAATAGATGGAAATTAAAAAGGACAGGCAATATTGGGGAACACTTAGGAACAGTAATTAAATCATCCAAGGAAAATCTTTAGGAGAGGAAGGAGCTAAATTATTTAGTGGCATTGAGATCCATTTTCACATCTTTGGACAGTTTTTCTGGAACAACATTATAATCTACGGTGTAAAATATTAGGAAGCAACCATCCCATTCATTAGGACATCCTACCCATCCCACCCTCCCAGAAACCCAGGAGGGCATTTTCAATATTATGCTTAGGCCAAAAATAGAACTGAAAGGAAGATGGGCAGAAGTTATTGTTCTGGTGAAAATGGAATTCTTTAACCTCAATTTATCTTCTACAAGACTTTAGCCAAGAAAAGCAGGATAGTAATTAGCCTGAAGTTGAAGACTAATGTTAGTTAGGTCAAGATTCAACAGTAGAATGAAAATGCGCTTTTTAGGTAGGGTGGGACTGAAGTGCCATTAGCTGAGATTTTCTGAAGCTGGTAATTCAGTGGAGAGAGCAAAAGGCATGATCTCTAAGGATTCAAAGTGTTGTTTCATCCAGGGTGGTGCCAGTAGGTTTAGAATACAGGGTGACTTCAGACTAGAGTATAGGGAAAATGTCATGCCTTGGTGTATGGGAACTGCAGTCGGTGCTTGTCATACAGAGCTGATTTTTTCCAATCAAAGTTTCTTTACAAAGCTCAGCAGAAGTGGCCACTCCAATGATGGGGTGGCAGTTATTAAGGTTAGTAATTTGAGCAGCCGTTACAGTGGATTCATAGTTTTCCCTGGCACAGAAAGTTTGTTTAGCAGTTTTATAGCAGTTTAATATTTTCTAAAGCAAGAGTAGTAGGTTAATTTGTTGATGTGGACCAAGGTGTTACCTCCATTTAGATTCTGTTTTGCCTTTGGATAGTTTCAGGGCTTTGAAGTTGCTGTTAAACCAGGGCGTATGATGTGACTAAACTGGAGTTTCTCTGTTGACTTGGAGGTTAGGAAGAATTAATCCTTCTCTGCTGAGCTAAAGTGGTCAAAAGGTCTGTTGTAAGTATTAGCCTGAGAGGAGAAAGTGACATCAGGAGCTAGAATCTCTTGGGTCCAAGATGAAATGTTGTTATTGTGGGAGTATCTATGAATAGGCATCTTCACAGTGCCCAAGAGTGGTTAAACATGTAGAAAGCTGAAAACTGTATTTGATCACGCAGTAGAGTACATGTTATTGACCTCGATACCTACATTCCTACTGAACACAACATCAAGTGTGTGGCATTGCACTGTGTGGGTTGCTGCAATGATAGGGTGAAGCACATGTCTAAAAGAGGTAGTAAAATGAAGCAGGATCATCAAACTGGACAAAGCCATAAGTTGGAATCTCCTACTACAGTAATTCAAGAAGATTTAACAGAGAAGTTACCCATCATATCAATTATGGCTCAACAGTTCCCCTTGGAGAGTAACAGCAGAGAAGTTAAACTGTGGAATGTTTAAGTGAGGTGTCAGGTTAAAAGCAATGTACTCACAGTTAGGTGAGTGCTAAGTTTAGAGATGGGATATGACAAGGTGTTTTATGCAGTACTGCAACCCCTCCTCTTCTGCCTATCTTCATATAAATATAGAAATCTGAATGAATTAGAAGCCAGGTGTATAAGGAGATATGATGCAAAAAGTGGTCACAAATTGCAACCTGTCTCTGGTTTTCTGACATGAGCGAGGTAATAAAATGTTTCATCACAAATGCAACAGTCGCAAAGGGCCCCAAATTGCAGGTAAGTGGGAATGCCCCTTTCCTGCCCTGTCCTAATTGTGATTCAGTAGGGTTGCTATACCTATTTTGAAATTTGAAAAAGGCTTTTCTGACTCACAAAATGGCTTTGATACATACATAAAAGCCGCAAACTCTAGGATTGTGCGATTGCAGAGTGCAGTTGTAAAATGGCTTTTTATTCCTGGGTCAGATTGGCAATGGCCACTCAGCTATCAGCTGCCATGCATGATTTAACCTCTTCTGTGCCCATGACGAGATAGTTTCGTCATGGAGCACGGTCGCGCTGTGCCCATGACAAGACTATCTCGTCATGAAACCCACCCGCGTGGGAAACGCCCGGCACAGGAGGGGGAAAGGGCGTGGCACCAAAGGGGTTAACTAGCCAGAAGATATAGGGTTGATGACCTTCAAAAAGGGAGTGACAGTTTAGGAGACATTTTAAACATTGCATGCAGAGGACTGATGTGTGGAAATATTGGAAAAAGCAATATTGATAGTTTTTTCTGTTCACAAGGAGGCTTAGACAAAGGGACGTTCTCTAAGATGGACAGTCATTGTTAATGTCAATGATCTCCTGTTTCCAGTGCATGCTTAACTCAAACGACTGTAGGTGTCAGACTTCAGGCAACGGCAGCAGCAGCCTGCAGCAAAGGGCAGCCATTGGCAAAATTTCCTTAGCAGCAATCCGTTGCTGCTCTGTGCATTTAGGAAAAGGATCATTACACATAGAAAGAGAGGTATTTCCCTAATACTGAGAGACGGTGACAACACATAGGATTGTGAAGTGACGCTCAGGAAATGACTTCTTATGCTCAGTGGAACCGGATGAGTGCTGCAGTAATGGAGCTGGAAGAACAATGCGTCCTATGTGTGGTCTGATCAGTGAGCATAAACCATGTCCCCGTTAGACTGCAGGTGAGATCATAGATGCAGTAGCAGAGGTTAGCAGCATCCGTAGCGCATAGCACCATGTAGAGGCATCAGATGCCTCTTCGGAATAAAGGTCTGCGTTTTCTTCTGCCATATCACCTATTCTACTCAGTTTTTAACTGCTTGGCAGTACAAACAAGCAATTGAGAAATAAAATAATTGGTTCCGCTGTTTCTTTTAGAGAGAGAGCGCTGGGCGAATCTCCAGCATAATGTTCACACTCAATGGCGTATTCCTACTGTCGAGCCAGTCTGAAATAGATGGAGCTGCAAACCACCCTCTGCATATCTTCCTCACTACCAAGCATAGTTACATCCAACTGCAGAAGAGAGATTGTTGAAGGCTGGTGCAAAATGTGCTCTATGTGTCAGCATCATAGGGATTGCTTTCATTTAACAAGATTGAATTGATTTATAACAAAAGATCTGTTTGGAAATGGTTCATAACTACACATTTCTATTGGGCATTGCTGGACCTAGCTCTTTTTCAGGGTCACCCCCAAACCTTTTGCCTTCCTCTTAATTTTTTCTGAATTCGTTTTTGTTGGCCTTCGGACTCTGTGCACTTGACCACTTATGACTAGTGATAAAGGGCTTGTGCTCTCTCCTCTAGACATGGTAACATTGTCTTACACTCAACTAGCATATTTAAATTATTTATTAGGCCCTAGTAACGTGTCACTACATGTGCTTGGGTCCTGTCAAGTAAATTCTACTAGTGGGCCTGCAGCACCAATTGTGCTACCCACTTAATTAGCCCTTTAAACATGTCTCAGGCCTGCCATTGCAAAGCCTGTGTATGCAGTTTTAAACTGCCATTTCGACTAGGCAAAATAAATCTTTTGACAGGCCCAAACCTTCCTTTTTAATACATTAAGTTACCCCTAGGGTAGGCCCTGGACAACAGGGTGCCATGTATTTAAAAAGTAGGACATGTACTTTTACGTTTTACATGTCCTGGTGGTGAAAAACACTTACATTTGTTTTCACTACTTCAAGGAACATCTCTCCCATAGGATAACATTGGAGTTGCCTCATTACATTTTATCAGAGTAATTTCCAAATGGGAAGTGATAACCAGTTCATGTTTGGTGTCTGTGGAATACCAATTTAAAATCCTAAATGATAGTGAAGTCCGATTTTAAAATGCAGTTCTGAAAATGCCACTTTTAGAAAGTTGGCATTTTATTGCCTCAGCCATTTGGTGCCTGCAGCCTGTCTCATGACTGGGTGTAGCTGACAGTTGGGCTTTGTCTATTCCTCCTAGACAGCCACACACAATGGGAGCTTAGGCGTGATTGGATAGGCCATTATTGGCAGGATGGGAGGACGGTGCTGGGCACAACCCCACTTACACTTGAATAGGCTGTGTCCTGCCTCCAAATAAAAATCTGCATACCCCCTATAGTTAAATCTGGAGCCAGGGCAAGGAAGGCAGAGCATCTGTGCACTTCAAAGGCATGCCTCTATAAGCTTCTTCCCAACTGTTAGACCTGGCATCCTTGGTGTTGGTTTCCCCTGTATTTTTGCCTTCGCCTCCTGTTTTTACTGTGTGTTGGACATCGTTTTTGCTGGTATAGATGCTTTGGGCACTTTGCTACTGCTGTTCAGTGCCAAAGTGCAAGTGCTCCCTCTGTGAATTGTTGTCCTGGATTAGTGTTTTCCATAATAGGCGTATTTGGTTTACTGTTAAGTCCCTAGGATAGTGCACTGTGTGTGCCCAGGGCCTGTAAACCAAATGCTGACAGTGGGCTTGCAGCACTGATTGTGCCACCCACACAAGCAGACTTGCAAAAGGGTCTCAGGCCTGCCAATTGCAGTGGCTGTGAGCAGTTCATACTGCCATGCCAACCTGGCATGTGCACCCACTTGCCAGGCCCAAACCTTCCCTTTTCTTACATGTAAGTCACTCCTAAGGTAGGCCCAAAGTACCCCTGTGGGCAGGGTGCAGTGTATGTGAAAATCAGGACATGCCCTAGTGTGTGTGTGGCATGTCCTGAGTGAAATACTGCCAATTTTCTTTTTCACTATTGAAAGGCTATCTGTCCCATTGGTTAGAATAGGGAGTTTACTTATGACATCTTATCAGTATAACTGCCCATGGGAACAATATTAGGAAAATGGAGTTTAGTTTGCCTAAACTCAGAATCTAAAGATGTGTCTTTTAGCAAGGATGATTTTTTCATTCTGTGTTTGAAAATACCAGTTTTAGAAAGTAGGGATTTTCTTGCTTAGCCATCCAGTGTGCCTCTGCTAGGTTTGTATATGGACTGTCTGGCTTTGGAGTGATAGGGGGTGGGGAGGTGTATTCTGTTCAGACAGCCACTTGGGTGGGGGGGGGGGAAAGAGGTGTGTCCTGCCTTTCCAGGGTGAGTCAGGGCTGGGCTGAATAGACCTGGGCTGCATTCAGAGTAGTGGGAGGTGATTGATTTCACACCTGAATGAGCCTGGTGTGCCTTGGACAATGCTGTTTCCACCTCCTGCCAGGCAGCTGCACCAGAGAGGACAGAACTGGTTTTGACTGGGCAAAGACACTTTCTGCCTCCAGAGAATAAATGATGTTATGCTACAAAGAGTGGGGCCCAGACCCCAGACTTTTAGATCGCTTTTGGACTTCAAGAGAAACCTCTGCCAAAGAAAACAGCTGTAAGAAGCTGGAGGAGAAGTACTGCCCCTTTGCTGTGTGCTGTCTGGGGTTGGCCTGCAGTAGCTGCTTCTGCCAAGGAGAGGAACTGTGTGTGTACCCTGCATGACAAAGTATCTCTAAGGGCTTGAGGTAGAGCTTGCCCCCTGTTCAAGAAGTCTCAGGAACAGCTAAGACTTCACCATCTTCCTTGGCACTGTCTCTGGAATCGCTGGTTTCAGCAGCAGCAGAAGAAGAGAGCAGCTGACTGTCACTGAGTCAGTCGCTGGTTCGGTGTCCTGAAGGCACCGCAGAGGGCACCGCCGCACTTCGCACCATATCCCTGGTCTCACCGACACCGCTGGATGACCATCACCAAGCTGCTGTTGCTTGCACCGCATTCTGTCTGTACTACACTACTGTGGTAAATATTCTTTTTACCTAAACTGAATTTCATACGGAATCTTTAAAATAAAGTAAAATAGCTCAGAATAACAAGAGGCAGAATCCGTGGTATAAGAGGGTTTCTAAATGGGCTTTATTCCATCCAAAATGGCCGACTCGAGTCGCGGCCTTCAGGTTCCGTCACCACGAGGGTTCAGGAAGTGAAGTACAATACTTTATTGACAAGAAGTAACTTTTATAGGTCATACATTTACAATGAAACAAGTGCAAAAAGGCGTAACAATTGATAAGATAAATTAACATAGTGATACGTAATCGAAACTAGGCGTAATAAGGAGCAAAAAGAAACATGATTGGCTCTGATTATCTTACATAGGTGGATCTATACGATAATACTTAACATGGATGCGTGCGCAGCAGCATGACGTGTGATTGACGTGCAACTAGGGGGTGAAGGGGACTTGACATTTAGCTCTACATGTGGAGACGAGAAGTCTAGGGGGTCATGTCAACCTAATCCCAAATCATATCTAACATCCTATGTTTAGAGAACTATGTTATCCACAAGGAAGGACTCTCGGACAGAATCTATTCTATACTAACTGTATGTGCGTGTACAAGCGTCTAAGTGCCTATATGAGAAGCGAGGGGCAGAAAACTTTCCATGGCAACAGGGCTATGAATCACTTGCAGGAGGACGGAAAGGCTGAGTCCTTTGCTTGTGAGCTAAAGGAAATGTTTACCTAAATCACTAGACAGGAATGCATCGGCTGAAGAGCAAAATAGATAATTCGAAGGTGAAATACAGCTTCTTGTCAGGCAGGCGAAAACTGGCCGAGGCAGGCACCGTTAGCTGCACAGGGAGTAGGACAAAGTTCATGGATACAGATGCGAGCTCAAGCTGAAACTGTCAGAGACAGAGAGCAGGGAAAGGCTTTGAGGAAAGAATCGGGCCTACTTGCCTGAACTGTAAAAATGGAGTACCTTAGCCATATAAAGTCGGTGGCTTTTCATACTTAGGAATTGAATATCCAGCCCATTGATGGCGGATCTGACAGGGAACATGTCGACGGTAGACACACATATGTTTGCGTCTTGGAAACTGGAACTGGAGGGAACACACATGCATTTGTAACATGCATATAGAACCGTTGGGGTCCAAGATAGGGGACGCAACTGATCAGGAAAATCCACATTTCCACATTCCCTCCTTGTCCCCTACTTGCCCTTCAAGAGATATCAATCTTCATCATTCCATCGATTTGCTCATGGAGCATCATTTCTTCTTCCTTCCTTTTCCGGCATTTTGAACGAGAACTTTGATATGGAATGCATGATGTGGCACACAGACCACAAATCGCTGGTCCACATTGTAGGCATAAACAGCAACTGAAGAGCATAAAAAGGCCAATACCTAGGAAAGATAGAACTCTCCATCCCCAGGCTGATATCACACTCCAAAACCACCCGGACCACGTCCAAGTGCCTGGATTCTCGTGTATCTGGCTTACAATCTTATGAAGGCGTGTTATAGCTTTATATACAGATGGCGAATTTTCTGGTATGAATATGCAGCAGCTGGATCCGATGACCCTGCAAGCTCCGCCCCTATCGGCCAGGATGACGTCAAGGACAAGACGATTCTGGAGAACAACAATTCTCATCACTGATTGTTCCTCTGTCAGATTGCCTAGGGCGGCTATAGTCTCGTTTACTACAGCTTCAAGAGTCTTGGTGAGTCTGCGTATCAGCTTACTATTTGATATTGTACCTATATAGGGAAAGATACCTTTATTGAAATCTACATACTTGTCCCATGCCGTCTCAGTATAATCGACAACTGGGAGATCTCTACGCTCTCTTTTGTGTACTAAATGAACATTTCGATAATAATCAGGGGGAGCTAGGAAAACAGGTGGCAAAAGGAATGCTATGTAACAGGTACCATCCCAATCTAGAGGCAGACGCATATATGCCGTCTGACCACATATAAAGTAAGAATGGCGAGAAGCTCTAAATGAAGATTTCCCTTGATCACTATATTCTACTGTAGTAACGCATTTGCTATGGCCCATGTGTATGGAACCAACTTTTCTCACACATAATTCACCCTTAACTAGAAATACTGACATAGTGGGCAGAATTAATTCAACTTCGGATTTGACGTTCAAAATCATGAGATTAGGCGTAAAATTACCTAATTTATACACTTCATTTTCTAAATCAGTTCCTGTTCTACTGGGGTGACCCTCCTTATTAGGGTGACAGACTTTGAATAAAACTAGATTCAGATTTCCCCATATCCAATGTTGTTGATAAACTGCTGTGTCTGGGTCTATGGAATTTAGTAAACTAAACCATGCTCCACAGGAGCCATTGTGTGTGAACGGATGTGGAAAGAAAGGCAGAACTCCTTTGTTATTCTGATAGGGAGGGAGTCGGCCACACACCCAACAATTGGTGGCATTACTAGTCTGATGGGAATGATGTAACATACTAATGAAGGTGTTATTGCGCAGCGCAAGTCTATAAGATAATTCATGTGGCGGTAGGTCACTAAAAGAATGTTCAGCAGTAATATTATAAACATGTCTAGAAATAGGATGATATATGTGCAAAATCACACTCGTAATGATTATTAAAACACTCAATAAAAACAGAATTAATAATGTCCTCACACAGTAGCTACGCAGTGATTTACAATACGCCTGTCGTTTCAACATTTCTCTGGTATTTTCTCTACTCAGGTCCAAGGGATACATGTCAGAGACAATTCAACCGCTTCACCTTGGAGAGGACTTAAACAATCAAATTGCTCGACTGTTTGGGCCTAAGTTTTAATTTATAGTTCTGAGAGTCATTCCTTTCAACAAAGGGAAGTTTTGAATCAGTCTGTGAGGGAGTGCAGGGCACAGTGTCTATATCCGAGGATAGTCCATGAAATTTCTTAACGTGGCTGGAATGTATCCATCCTTTGCGGCCCTCCACTTTCACGGCTGTTCTTGTGGTCAGCAGGACAAGCTTCGGTGTTTTCCACCTGGGCTCCAATTGGGTTTTCCGATCGAAATTCCTCACAAACACCAGATCCCCCGGAGCAACGTCATGGGGTTTCACCTCAGTGTTGTCAGGAAAAGCTGCAGCTACCTGTGAACGACAAGATTGTAGTGCAGACATCAAGGAAGCCAGGTAATCTGTCAGCATATTACAATTAACATCAGTTATTTTACGTGGTACAGGCGTCCCCCACATATTTGGTGGCCTTCCGAAGATCACCTCATACGGGGATAGCCCTGTTCGAGAGTGTGCTACCATTCTTATGTAAAATAGTGCAACTGGTAAGGCTGCTATCCAGTCAACACCTTTCTCCTTACATATTTTAGACAATCTGATTTTCAAAATTTGATTATGTCGTTCCACGAGACCTGCTGCCTCGGGGTGTCGGACACAGTGGAATTTCCACTGATATCCCAACAAAAGTGAGACATGTTTCATTAATTCGGATGAGAAAGGCTGGCCGTTATCTGAATATACAACACGTGGTAGCCCGTACCGTGGGAAGAATTCTCGAACTAACTGTTTGGCAGTAGTCGGGGCCGTGTAATCTGATACTGGGTACGCCTCAGTCCATCGGGAGAGAGCGCAGACAACTATAAGAACATATTTGAATCCTCGACATCGTTCCATCTGGATATAATCCATTTGGAGCACTTCAAAAGGATGATCAGGAGTCTGGAATCCACCCTGTTCTACGGGAACACTTTTTCCCGGGTTGAACTGACAACATATCATACAGGTACGGACCTTTTGTTTAGCTGCTGCTCGTAAATGTTTATTGAACCAAATGTGTTGAATGCTATCTAGCATAGCTTTTTCTCCTAAATGCGCCGGGCTGTGAATTGTAGCTATAATGGCTTGGACCATAGAGTCAGGAAGAAACCATACAGATTTCTCCTTCGTCATCCATCCCTGATCTGTCTGGATCCCTCCTAGTTCAGTCCATTTCTTTAATTCTTCTGCAGTAGCATGTGTCTGTATGTCAATTACGTCAAGTGCGGGATCCTTAATTGTCATACACTGTGTTGGTGTCTGAACTATTGGCTTTGTCATGTCTAATGTGCGATTCTGAGCAGTCTGTTTAGCTGTTCTGTCAGCTAAATCATTGCCTTGAGAAATGATATCAGTAACCTTCGTGTGTGCTTTACATTTCATAATCGATATAGCAGTGGGTAGATGTATTGCGTCTAACAAGGCATGAATGAGGAGTCCGTGCTGAATGCGGGCACCATGGGAGGTTAAATAACCTCTCTCTCGCCACAGTACGCCGAAGTCGTGTACAACTCCGAATGCATAACGTGAGTCAGTGTATACATTAACTTTCTTATTTGTGGCTTGAATACAGGCTTGTGTTAGAGCAATAAGTTCTGCTGCTTGGGCTGACAAAGTATCTATACAATTTGTCTCAATAACTTCAGTGTCTGTTGTGACTGCATACGCGGCCACTAAATCTCCTGTACTTGTTCTCATGCACGATCCGTCTACATACAACGTCAGGTCTGGATCTAACAATGGAACGTCTGTCAAGTCTTGTCTAGGTTTCGTCTTTATTTCAATGATTTCAACACAATCATGAGCTAGTGGGTCTGTTCCAATTATAGGTAATAGTGTAGCAGGATTCAATGTATTACACCGTCGGATCTCTATGTGTGGTTGAAACAATGTCAGTTCATAACCGGTAAGTCTTGCTATGGTCAAGTGTTGTGTTTGTGTTCGGTTCACAAGAACCTCTACTGCATGTGGTACTTGTACTGTCAATGGATGTCCTAATACTATGGCATCGCTTTGTCTGATTGCTAAAGCTGTCGCCGCCACTGATTTCAGGCATGCAGGCAAAGCCTGAGCTACGGGATCTAATGTACTGGAAAAATAAGCACATGGCTTGCGTGATCCTGCTTGATCCTGAGTGAGTACTGACAAGGCAGTACCTTCACGTTCTGTAACAAAGAGTGTAAAATGTTTGCTATAACATGGTGTTGCTAAAACAGGTGCTTGACATAAAGCTTCCTTTAGGCTTTCAAAAGCTTGTGTATGTTCCTGAGTCCAAGGGAGAACAGTCGATGTGGCTGCCTCCTGTGTGGTTAGCTGAATGAGTGGTTTTGCTAGAAATGCGTACTGAGGGATCCACTGCCTACAATATGAAGTGAGGCCTATAAAAGCCCGCACTTCCTTTTGTGTCTGGGGTATTGACATGTTAGCAATTAACTGGATGCGATCTGGTGTAAGCTGCCTTCCCTCCTTGGACAGCGAGTGACCAAGATAAATAACTCGCTGGACACAGAATTGCAGCTTAGAAGGAGACACCTTGTGCCCCTTGTCGGCTAGAAAATGTAAAACTGTCAGAGAAGCCTTTTCACATTCAGGTTCGCTTCTCGCGGTGATCAGCAGATCATCGACATATTGAAGCAGTGCAGTATTGACTGGCATGTGGATACTGTCAAGTTCTCGTTTCAGTGCTTGGCTGTAGATGCTGGGGCTTTCTGTGAATCCTTGGGGAGCGCGTGAGAATTTAAAGCTGCGCCCATTTAAACTGAATCCGAACAAATATTGGCTTTCCGGATCTATTGGGACGCTGAAAAAGGCATTCTTGAGATCAATTACAGTAAAGAATGTTGCTTCGGAATCAATTGCTGTCAATAATGATGATATATCAGGGACCACAGGAAATTGTGGTACAATGCACTTGTTTAGTTCACGCAAATCAATAACCAATCGGTATACTGGTGGGGCAGTAGGATCAGTTCGTTTAAGAATCGGAATTATCGGTGAATTACATACATTGGAGTCTGTTTCTACAACTACTCCCTGGGCAATTAGCTCATCAATGATTTTCAGCAAAGCCACTACAGCATCATGCGGTAACTTGTATTGTCGCATTCGTGGTAGTACCACTCCTGCTTTCAATGTGACTCGGTATGGTGTAATGTTCATGCAGCCAACATCCGTAGGGCCTTGTGCCCATAGATGTACTGGTAAAGTCTGTAGTCGGGGATCCATGTCCCTAGACACATAGTGACCTTTAAAATCACGTAGAAACAACCTTACTCCTTCCGGAGAACAACATATTATGGCTCCTAGTGCTTTCAGAGTTTTAATTCCTAACAGATTTTCTGGGCATGATTTAGTAAGCAATAAATCTGTAGTTCGTGTCAAAGGTCCTATCGTAAGTGGGAGAGGCTGTGATACTTCATTAACAATAGGTTTTCCTGAAAAACCAAGGGAAACATTTTGAGAGCCTGAGAGGGGTGCCCCTGGAACTTCACTACGTTTTATAGTTGTTCGACTTGCCCCTGTATCGAGTACGAATTTTCTATCTTGACCTAATAATTCACTATGTACATACGGTCCTTCTTGATCTACAGGAATCTCGATGAGCGGTAAGTCAACTTCCCTCTCTAGGCTTGTTCATGCGTAACGCTGATACTCAGGATATTCATATTGTGCAGTCTGATACATTTGTCGTGTTGTGGTTTGTGTGGCAGTAGCAGGCAACGGTGGTGCAGCTGGCACAAACTGTATGGGCTGCTGTGAGGCTGGCATGGACTGTTGCTGAACTGGCATGGACTGTTGCTGAACTGGCATGGACTGTCCATGCTGCATAGCTCCTTGTTCATTCTGATCTTGTCTAACTAATCGTGGTCTCTCTTTTGCAATACCTGTAGCTATATTACGTTTCAGGACTGGACAATCGTGTACATAATGGCCTAGTTGTTTACAGTAATTGCAGGTTCCTCTTACAGGAGCTGTAGAATCACCAGAATGTGTCACACCCTTTTTGTGACCCTCTGCTGGTACTGTCTGAGAAACTAGCATTTTCATTTTTGTATCCTTCATGCGTCTATGCTCGTGTTCTTGTTCATCCCTAATTCTATTGTGATGATACTGTAACATTTGTAGCATTTGTGACGGAGTGTTACTTTGCCAGGTACTCTCGAATTTCAATATTCTATTCTTCACTGGAGGCAATGCATTTTCCACTAATTTTGTTACAAATAAATGTGGATATGAGTCACTACTTGCTTTTATACCACTGTTTATACCAAAACATTTTTCAAATCGAGCATAATAATCGCTTGTGTCTTCATCTTGCTTTTGTTTGCAGGCTGTGATTGCACCCCAATCTTCCTTTTTTGTAGTTAATAGACGTGGCAGTACCTGTACTAGTAAACCTGGTAACAGTTTAACTTTATCCCCGAGCCCTGAACCTGCAGTTCGGGCCCTTTCTTCCTCTGCTAATGCTGTCCAGTCTATCTTTTGGTCTCCCACTTCCCACTCTTTTTCTTTCAGTTTTTCATAGATGCCAGCAGGCAAAAGCACCTTTAATATCGTCTTAATATCAGGAAAGGTGTACTCTCCCATTAGTAACAGGTCTTTAATTTCTCGGTGGAAACCCGCTGGGTCTTTGTCATGACTAGGTACTACTTTCTTCATTTCTAATAATTCCATTTTTGATATGGGTGTGTAAACAAATACACGGTGAAACTCATTGTCTTCGCCTTTTATTGGGTGCACTTCTCGTAAAGGATTTTGTCTATCCATATAGTACGGCGTTCTTTCTCTGTGGGGCAGCGAGAGAGAATCCGGATTTACAAAAAGGACATACTGTTTACGTGACACTAATATCTCTTTAATTAGCTTGTTACTAGAACCTCTCCATCTGTTCGTGAGTAGTTCCGTTAATATATCAGGTAAAGGACCAGGGTCAGCATGTTGGCTCTTATATAATATAAGGAGTTGCTGAATCATATAGATTCCAGCTAAACGTTGTTCGTCTGCACTGAGATTAAAAAACGTGTGTGCTACGGTCTCATCACCGTATTTTTCAGGACTGTCAATCCAGTGAACAGCTGATCTGGCTAATTCTTGCTCATCCATGGAATCGAGGAGGTGGTAACCCCTTCGTTCTCGTAGTATTTTATCTGCGGCTTGAAACAAATGTTCAG
Source organism: Triturus cristatus (assembly GCF_964204655.1). Lineage (NCBI taxonomy): Eukaryota > Metazoa > Chordata > Amphibia > Caudata > Salamandridae > Triturus > Triturus cristatus. Next base: position 310,810,137 of record NC_140593.1, on the reverse strand, counting down.
GAGACTTCAGATTTATTACAGGCGTCGGATACGTTCTGCTATTATTTGGGCATACAGAGTGTATGGGATCAGAAAAACATCCAGCATTATCACAGGATCTTCCTCTGCCTACATAGGCTATGGTCTCTGACTGTCTTGCGGAATTCCCTGATTCGGACACTTCATCTTGCTCGAACTCGTCTGTTCCCAATCTTTCTTCATGAATACGCTCTATTTCTCTACGGATTTTTCGGCACATGGCTATTATACAATTTTGCTTATCGTGTCTCCCTTCTGATATATTCTGGCTCCATCTTGTAAGAATAAGCATTGCATTCGGGTCTACCCCCGGACGGTCTTGATTTCTGATCACACAGTTTATGAGGAAACGTAACAGTTCCCCCTGTATCTCTACTTTCTGGAATTCCATAGCTCTGTTAATACATCCTGGATCTCGTCCTGTTTGAACAAAATGATATATGTTATCTAGATGCGTACTCATTCCTGGTAACCTTGCTAAATACTCGGCGGCTCGCCTGATGCGTAATGATGCCAGGACCATTTCGTCCTCTTTACCAACCACCGGGTCATATCTACAATTTACAAGGAGTTCCTTAAGCGTACGTTCACTTACGAATTTAGGTGTACGTGAATGCGCTGATTCTTGAAAGACAAGTTTATTTATTCTGGGTGGTGTAAAGGTATTGCTAGCACCTCCCGTGGCCCCATCTGGGGCGTCGGGTGTGAATGGGTTCGTTGAACGTGACACAGCAACTATGGGTGTCGATACCACTGTAGAATCGACTGCGGGGACAGATGTGCTTGCCGAAGCTTGTATCGGGACTTGCTGTTGCACGGGGTCGGATACCTGATCCTGACGTTGAACCCCTCCGCCAGACGGTCTATGTAGTGTGGCGTTAGCATACTCGGGAGCTGTGTCGTCTAGATATGAGGAAAGAAAAACATCTTCTGCGGTTCTGGGATGCCCTTTTTGATGTACCTTAATTGGAAATAACGGGGGTGGCAAGTCTTTTGGCATCCCTGGAACAGCCTTTGGTAGTCCTTCGGCTAGAAGGGGATACATACCATTCATAAGAGCATTTCTTTGTCTATTTACTTGTTCTGACTTCACTCGGGTACCTTCCTCAATTAATAGATTTTCTTGAACTTTATTTGAACTTTCTTTACTCCTCTCTTCTTGTCTACGTGCTTTTTCTGTACGTCTATGAGATTCTTTACGCCATAACTCAACAGCGTCTTTCTGTGACTGTCTGACCTTTCTTTTCCATAACTCTTCCTCCACTTTCATGATGCACTCTGCATCCCAGGTTCCCGCTGCGGGCCACCTTTGACTTTCCGGCAATCCCTTGGTATAATCTACCCATAAATCAAGAAACAATATGGCATCTAAGCCATGCTTGTGGTACATAAAATGCCCTGGAGTGTCCCTAGGAGGAATAGGAACTGCTTCTTCAAGCACCCCTTTTCTGGTAGTAATCTGTCTTAACTTCGAGAAGAGCGGCATATTGACAACTGATCTGATACTTACTCTTGAATTCACTTAATACGAAAAACACAATAATGAACAGCGAACAAAGAACAATCATTCATACCACAATATGCAAGACATTTGAACACTTTAAACATTGAACATTAAACATTTTAACAATAACCGACAATAATGACAGTCTGCCTAACTAATCACCACGCTGAATTCTTGACAATAACTAAATACTTCGGAATACTTGATATACTGCTAAACAGTACATATACACTGCTAAACAGTGCAGACCGGATTTGTGTACCCAAATCCGTCTTGACCGGCACAACCTATGTGCGCGTCAACACGCCTCCTCGGCGATGGTACTCACCGAGTAGCTCCTTGAAACGGAAGGCCTCAGAGAATGGACAGGACTCGATGACTGCGGACAGCGGACCCTCTGGACATCCGGATTTCGAAAAACCTGGTGGGCTTCTGTATACCTCGGATCTTGCTCTCTCAGCTAGGCTCTGGTCGGGATACTTCGCACTTCTCACCGCCTCGTCTGGGTTGATCGCAGCCTCAGTCGCCCCCGCTTGACCGGAGGGAGCTTACAGGAAATCCTGCTGGTACGCGTTTATGGTCCGTCCAGCTGTGGCAGGAGACCGGGCCTGCAACGCACCGCCGGCGCGTGAGATGAGAAAGTGTCCCTGTTCGGGCGCCATTATGTGGTAAATATTCTTTTTACCTAAACTGAATTTCATACGGAATCTTTAAAATAAAGTAAAATAGCTCAGAATAACAAGAGGCAGAATCCGTGGTATAAGAGGGTTTCTAAATGGGCTTTATTCCATCCAAAATGGCCGACTCGAGTCGCGGCCTTCAGGTTCCGTCACCACGAGGGTTCAGGAAGTGAAGTACAATACTTTATTGACAAGAAGTAACTTTTATAGGTCATACATTTACAATGAAACAAGTGCAAAAAGGCGTAACAATTGATAAGATAAATTAACATAGTGATACGTAATCGAAACTAGGCGTAATAAGGAGCAAAAAGAAACATGATTGGCTCTGATTATCTTACATAGGTGGATCTATACGATAATACTTAACATGGATGCGTGCGCAGCAGCATGACGTGTGATTGACGTGCAACTAGGGGGTGAAGGGGACTTGACATTTAGCTCTACATGTGGAGACGAGAAGTCTAGGGGGTCATGTCAACCTAATCCCAAATCATATCTAACATCCTATGTTTAGAGAACTATGTTATCCACAAGGAAGGACTCTCGGACAGAATCTATTCTATACTAACTGTATGTGCGTGTACAAGCGTCTAAGTGCCTATATGAGAAGCGAGGGGCAGAAAACTTTCCATGGCAACAGGGCTATGAATCACTTGCAGGAGGACGGAAAGGCTGAGTCCTTTGCTTGTGAGCTAAAGGAAATGTTTACCTAAATCACTAGACAGGAATGCATCGGCTGAAGAGCAAAATAGATAATTCGAAGGTGAAATACAGCTTCTTGGCAGGCAGGCGAAAACTGGCCGAGGCAGGCACCGTTAGCTGCACAGGGAGTAGGACAAAGTTCATGGATACAGATGCGAGCTCAAGCTGAAACTGTCAGAGACAGAGAGCAGGGAAAGGCTTTGAGGAAAGAATCGGGCCTACTTGCCTGAACTGTAAAAATGGAGTACCTTAGCCATATAAAGTCGGTGGCTTTTCATACTTAGGAATTGAATATCCAGCCCATTGATGGCGGATCTGACAGGGAACATGTCGACGGTAGACACACATATGTTTGCGTCTTGGAAACTGGAACTGGAGGGAACACACATGCATTTGTAACATGCATATAGAACCGTTGGGGTCCAAGATAGGGGACGCAACTGATCAGGAAAATCCACATTTCCACACTACACCGCCTCATTTTACTATGCCCGGACGTTACCGACAAGGTCACTGGCCGACCCGAATACTGATGCTCCGTTGCCTGCACCTTGATCTGTCAGCACCACATCGAGCACCACCTCACTCCACATCATAAGCCTTGGCCTCACCGATGCCGTTAGATGACGGTCACTGAGCCACTGCCTGCACCACGACGCAATGGCACCGCACGCTGCACCGTTCACTTCACCGCAACTGCGACGGTTGCCCCGACCGACTCATACCAACGGGATCGGCCGCAACGAGAAAGGTACTGTCTACTAGTCTGTCGACACTTTAGCCGGCGCAAACCGACACGGTCGGCTGGAACTGTTAGAATCTGTCGTTTTCAGCATCGCTTTAGCCCAGGACGGAGTGACCGACTTGGAAGAACTATGGTTTCGAGGTATTTATGCAATTGAAAGATTATCTTGCAAAGTAACTATTTAACAGTATTGTATGTTGGATTTTTGTCGTATTTGGTCTTGTTGGTTTAGATAAAGTTTTGCTTATTTTTCTAAACCGGTGTGGTGTCCATTTGCAGTGTTTTCACTGTGTTGCAGTATGCATGCACAAATGCTTTACACAGCCTCTGACAAAAAGCCTGTCTGCTTGTGCCAAGCTACCAAGGGGGTGAGCAGGGGTTATTTTAGAAGTTTATCCCCTTACCCAGACTAGGAAGAAGGGTCCCTACTTGGACAAAGATGCAAACAACCATTGCCAACTAAAGACCCCCATTTCTAACATACACTTTAAAGGTACAACTGGGTATAAATACAGGACCTTAGACACCAACTCTTCAGTACCATCCTGCACCTGAGAATTCTCTGCCAGGAAGGAGGACTGTTGTGCTGCTACAAGGACTCCCACTCTGCTGGACAGCTGCTCTGAAGGAACTGCTTTCCTACTGTGTTCACCTGCCGTCATCTTGTCTGAGGAAGAAGAACTGGACCTGCAACTTCATCTGGAACCCAGGACCCCAGAGGTATTCAAAGAGCTAGTCTGCTGGCCTCTGATCTGAACATCAGGGACATAAAAGGCTCCTCAACAGCTCCTTGACGTCTTCAGTGAGTTCCTGGACCCCAAGTGGTGCTTCCCAGGTCCTGGACCCTGGGTGTGGCTCACAGGCTCTTTAAATCAATCTTTTAGGCTCTGCATGAACAAACTTGTTCGCACTGGACCCTTGCTGCTCGCATCGAAATTCAGCATGAGCCGGCACCAGCCTGTTCCACCGCACAGAAAACATTGATCGCCTGCGGAGGAACACCGACACAATGCACCAGCCTGCCCAACCTGCTCCTCGCACCATACCTGCAACGCTCTCCATGCTCCTCGCAACCCCCTCCAATGCAAACCAGACTATTTTGAGCTTTTGACTTTGACCCAGTCAGCGTGCCCAGTTATCAGCAGTTGGCGCTTTACACTTTCAAGTGCTATATTGACGTTTATTCTTTAAAAATTCATAACTCAGGTTCTACTGATTAGATTTGTCATTTTGGTCGTGTTATTTATTAAAATCTGCTGGGGTTTTCACTGTTTTACTGTTTGAAGTAGTGCACAAATACTTTACACATTGCCTCTTAGCAAGCCTGACTGCTCTGTGCCAAGCTACCAGCAAAGGTTAAATTAGGGTTTGCTTGTGACTTCGCCCTGAGAATATTTGTGGTTGCTGCTTGATAAGGGTATCACTCCCTCAACCTGTTATCCAATTTCTTACAGGCTTTTGTTTGCAGTTACCTTGAATTTAATTCCTCCCTCAACCTAAATACCAACCTTTACCCACATTCCTAGCCAATGCCATACTGTGACCAAACTATATTCTTCACCCTAAGTCTACTTCTAGCCCTATACCATTGAGTAACTGTTTCATTAACCTATCCCTAATCTTATCCTTACGTTTCACACTAAACCTAACACACACTGTAACCCTTACCTTATCTGTCACCCTAGTCCTTACCATTATCCACATTCAAGCCCCAACCTTCCCCCTACCACTTAAGCTATAATAATCCTATATGCTTACCTTTTTAGAACTTCTCTCTTCTTATGGTGTGTGTTCCATCACTCAAGATTTTACTTGGAGCAGAATACATATGATTGAAACTAATCCTGGGTTAATTTAGGTCAACGCTAACCACAAAGGAATTCTTTTGAGGAGTTAACATTGGGGGTTTTAGACCTCATAATTGTAGATACGCCAGTGGTCCCGCATCTGGCTTTCCCAGGTGCAGCAACACCAGACAGGTTTATTGGCCAGAAATTCCAGCCAGTAAAATCACTTTGGGAAAGGGTGGCACTGTATTGTGGACCCATACCCCGCCCACGCCCAACCATCAGCCTCAGCATGGGGGGAGTATGCAACGATTTTCTTTGCTAGGTGACATCTTTTCTCTCAACTCCCCTTCCTCAATACCCAGCCCTTATGGACATCAATTATGGGTTGCCAGGGGTTGCAATTCTGACCCTTAAGCCTTCTGTTGCAACCCCTGCCACCATGCATGCCACCCTTGGCTGTTTGTCAGCCTTGCCAAGTGGTCTGGTGGCATAAAATCAGCCGCAGAGTGAGGAGCGCTTCATTGCAATGCTGTGCTGAAGCTCTGCCTGCAGAAACATGATGGCCTGCAAGCTGGGCCTGGGTGGGGAAAAGAACGTGTCGCTTGTTGCTATGGCAAGCCCGGGCTGGGCTGGCTTGGGCAGTCCTTGATTTGCTATGTTGTATGCATCTGCTGTGGGCCTGGGCCAGGAAGCTGAGTGAACGAGCATGAAGTACGCCAGCATGGCTGGGCATGATTGGACAGTGACTGATTACAGTGCAAGCGCACACCTGCTGCACCATACCTTATCTGAGGACGTGGAACCTGGTGCAGTATGTGTAACACCTTGTTTGGGACAGCCGACCGGGTCCCAGGGACCACAATCTGGTAGCACTCGAAAGCTCTACCGATAATGGCCCTTTCAAAAATGATTGGCCAGCTCCCGTGAGGCAGTAAAAGCTGCAGTGATGCGGAGTCGAGTCAGACTTGTGTTTGCTGCATGGGTGCTGGGCATCGAGGCTCTAGAGTGACTGACTAGAATCAATGTGAATTTAGGACCAGACCATGAGTTACTTGCTTCACTTAATTGTCACTCTGACAGAGTCGGATGGTCAGACCTCAGGTGGGCCGCGCAGTAGGTGAGATCGTGTGAGACTGAGTCATCACAGTGACTCTACTAGAGTCTTGATTCTCCGGCTCTCCTTGTGGTGGTGCCAGTCGCGACTCCTGTGAGTTGTGGACCCTGGACAAACCTCTAACAGAAGCAACAAGTAAAGTAAGATAAGATTATCTGTTTTTGGAGTTGACACAAGATTTTCAAATATCCTGAAGAACCTCGGGAATGATTGTTAAAGAGCATAGGTTCATTCTTCTAGCGGTCTAGCCATCGTTGTGAATACACACATTAATTGCCATTGTTTTGTGTCAGACACTGCATCCGTGTAGCCACAGCATGTGCATGCCTGTCAGTGCTGGTGGACCGGCCAACAAGACATTGTCTGTTTGGAACATCACCATGCCGGAATGGCGACAGGTGGGTGCTGCACTGCGAGGCCGGATGGGTGGGGACACGTTTAGTGTCAGAATAGCATGTTTAAAAGCACGGCAATGGTTCCACTTATCTAAGGAAGCACATAGGGTTAAAATTCCTGCTGCAAAGAACGTGTACCATGCATATCAAAGTACAATATTTTATGTGGATAGCTCAGTGGGTTACTGCTTTTGACACATAGATTCTATTATTACTGTGCAGTTCATAAATTACATTTGTAATCTAACACTGTGAGCTATGACCTGCCATCTAAGAGCTGCATGCAAGGTGAATTGTACAAGTTAGAAAGTAATTCCTAGTCACTTTGTTATGTTCGGACTCCTGAGCTTGTGCTTTTTTAGACCAAGTGCACTTAAAAAGTGCCTGTCTGCAAACCCGCCCACCTGAAATCTTCACATAGAATTCCATGTCAGAACCAGGAGGTGAGGATTAGACTTGATCTCTCTTCACTTTATTGTGTACATTAAACTCCAGCAGCCATTTCATAAACCATAAAGTCCATAAACAACTACATTTCCCATCAACACTGGGGAAATTAACAGAATTCATCCAATCACTTTCTAGTCCAATGTATAATCCCTCGTGTTGCCCTTCTAGCCTCCTCTTTCTTCGTTGCTCCAGCAGCAAAGCAGATAAGTGTTTGTCAATTTCTCTCTGCGTTACTGATTGCGGGTGCCATGGGAGTTTGCTCCTTCGTGGCCAATTGTTAATTCCTTGCTTGCGACATTGGCGCCGCGGGAGCCCTCACTCCTATGCGGCTGATTCTACTGGGCTCACTTTTATGTGGTGCGGTCTTCCGACCGATAGAGGGCCCACGTCTTACTGGCTACACGTGCTGTGAGTCCCCACCACCCAACAGCCGGACCACAACAGTTTCTCTGACAGAAACAGAGTGTTCCGGCTGCAGCACGGGGGAAGGCGGTTGTTTAACGCTCGGGTGAGCGAGACTATTTTTTGCCTTTTCTCTACTCGCGAGTCAGCAAGATAAGCAGTTAAAACCGCTTGCGTCCTGCAGACTCAAGGTTATTGTGCCTCAGTGAGCCAGTGCCTGAAGGGAAGCCACCCTGCGGGGTAAGGTTCAAATAACAGGGACACCCCAGGCACTTTCATTACCCCACAGATCTCAAGGGTGACAGTGCCATATAGTGCCATATAGGTATTTTGGCATTCTACCATACAATATCCCTCAATTATATTGGGAGACCTACTCTCCTTGTCTAAATGGATTCCTTGGAATATGAGGAAACTGGAGACTATATGGAGGAGGAGGACATTACCGATCTCCCCATTGATGACCAGTTTTGCAAGGTAATGGACACATCCATCCTCAGGGCTGTGACCCAGGTGGTAGCCCCCCTGGAGAAAAGAATAGGGGCACTCCAAGCGCAGTGCCAGCAACCCCTCAAAGTGAGGGAAGATTCCAATGCCTCTGGCCTCCCTACCCACAGGTCATTCGGCTGCTCCACCAGTGATCCCATCCCAGGGTTTGGAAAAGCACAAACGCACGGACGAACCCATCGTCCATCTAGATGCCTTTGTGCTTCTCAAAAATGCTTTCCTGGATGCCCAACCTGCCCTAGATCCCCAGACTCCAGGTCCCTCTGGGATAGATCCGCTCACACCACCTCAGGCAGACCAAGGGGAGGGGGATGATTCACCCAACACTTAAGATGGGGACAGAGATGGTTCTAGACCATGGCGCCCAACGACCAACTCGCAAGGTGGGTCGGACCTCCCCACAGACACCAATCTTGCCTCCCACGGGTATTTGCTGAACCCAGACGATCTCCTCCACCCGAGATCCGTAGAAAGGTGTCCGGCCCCCAAGGTGGCAGCCTACATGGCCAGTCGACTGAGGCAACCCCTAGACAAAGAAGTGCGGGCTGTCTTAATGCAGAATGCCCCGGACCTGCCTCGCCAAGTTTGTCCGGGATCCCAAAAATGGCAGTGGCTGCTCCTGGCGTTTCGTGCCAGGATATACTCTTGGACATCAACGGCCTTCTGGCAAAGATTTTGGATATGGCGGAAGATGCCAAGGCCTCAGGTTCCCTCATTTCCCCAGAAATACTGTCAAACTGGGCGTAGAGAGCCATCATGTATCTGGGGGACGCAAACTGCTCGATCTCTACACAGACGCGTAGGTCACTCCTCATTAAAATGTATCCTAAGCTAGGGGAACTCTCTACATCGGAGGCAGCGACGGTAGCTGAAGGGAGCTTGTTTGGGGAACAATTTATCAAGAAATTGTGGAAATCTGTCAACACATTTAATACTTTAGACAAGGCACAATCCTCAATTAAAAAATCTCTATCCCTGTGTTTTTGCTGCAGCTGGTCAAGGTAGGGGGCGCTTGCCCGGCCGTCCTTTTCATGCAGCCTCCAAAGGTGGCGATTCCAGATGTGGCTAATGGCAAGATACTGAGAAGTTTGGAAATTTCTATCAGAAAGTCCTACCCCTACCGCCGTGGAGGCAGGTGCGGCCAGAGAGGCAACGTCAACCACAATCAAGGTGAGAGTACCGGACTCGGCAGGCATTTCCATTGGGGGGGCAGTTGGCCTTTTTTCAATCGAATTGGCGAAAGCTGACCACGGACGCATGGGTGATGCAAACGGTTTGAGGTTTCCACATTGAGTTTTATGAGACCCCAATCCAGCCCCGTACGCCTTACCGTTTAATCTTTCCACCCGAGAAGAGAGCATTGGTGGGTCAGGAGGTACACAATCTGAAACAGAAAGGGCCAATATTACAAGCAAAGTTCCACCCTCAAGGTTACATCCGCTACCTCTTCTTGGTGGAAAAGCAAGATGGCGGGCAATGACCGTTCATCAACCTCAAAGAGTTCATCTCTTGGCTACTCTACCATCATTTCAAGATGTAGGGTAGCCGCCTCCTACGAGACCTACTTCAGATGTCTGACTGGGTGGTACACCTGGACCTAAAAGATGCTTATCTGGCAGTACCAATTTTACTCCCACAGCGGCGCTTCCTGCAGTTCTTGTGGGATTGCCAGGTGTTTGAGTTTACCGCCCTTCCATTTGGTCTCTTATTGGCTCCATGGTGCTTCACCAAGCTGAAGAGACTGGTCACCGAATACTTACTGGCTCAAGGAATAAGACTTATCATTTACCTTGACGATATCCTGATTATGGATCAATGCCCGGTGCGTCTTTCCACACATCTGCAGATAGCAGTGGATCTGCTAGAATCTTTAGGGTTTGTGACAAACGAAGAGAAATTAGCTCTGGTCCCGTCTCAATCAACAGAATTCTTGGGATTTGTGGTAAACTCTACCAAAGCGATTCTCAGTCTGCCCTGTCAGAAAGTGACCAAAATCCGACACGAGTTACGGAGAACCATCTCCAAATACCACGTCGCTCCATCACTTAGCACGAATAGTGGGACTTCGGTCATCCTCGATCCAGGCGATTTTCCCGGGTCCTCTCATTACAGGACTTTGCAGCACCTAAAGATCGAACATCTCTGGAAGGGCTTTTCATACTCACAGATGGATTCCACTCTTGATCGAAGCAAAGGAGGAGAGGAGTTGGAGGGTTGCCCACATGGAAGCTTGGAACGGCAGAGCGATTTTCGATTCCCAACCCGACCTAGTCATCGAGTCGGACGCCAACGATGCCGGCTAGGGCGCGCGTTGTGGGGATTTCTCCACGGGAGGAAAATGGTCCTCAACCGAAAGATCTCTGCACATCCATTGTCTGGAATTGATGGAGTTTTCTTTCGCTATCCGTTTTTGGACCAAGGTGAAGTGTTCCTTCCTTCTCAAGATGGACAACGTGGCAGCAGTACGCTACGTCAATCACCTTGGAGGGACGAGGCCAAAGACGTTGCGAGACCTAGGCTAGAAATACTGTCTAGCCAACCAAATTTTCCAGTCAGCGGAACACCTCTCGGGGAGCACCAACCAGGTGGCCGATTGGCACTCTTGCCATTGGAGGGATGCTAGCTTATGGAAATTGAATCTGCAGATCTTTCGTCAGATCCAAATCAGGCCAGATCCTTTTTCCATGGACCTCTTCGCCTCCCGACTGGATTTCCAACTCAACATATATTGCAGTTGGAGACCGGACCCACATGCGACAGCTCTGGACGCCTTCCTCCAGGATTGGAGCAAGGAACAACCTCATGCCTTCACCATGATAACCAAATTGACGGCAGGTACGCAGGGAAAGGGCAGAAGTAGTTGTGATAACCTCGATTTGGAGATCAAGCCTGGTTTCCAGTGATGATGGAACTTTCTTGGGATTTTTCAATCCCTCTACCCCTAGTTCCAGATCTTCTCCAGGATCCCCAGAACAATCCTCACCTGCTGGTACTAGCGGGGTCTCTCCGTCTCATGGCCTGGAGGGTTACAGGCGACGTTGGGAAATCCCAGGCCTTTCAGCTGAAACTTCCTCCTTGCTTGCAAGGCCTGGGCAGACACTATGAACAAACAATACAATTCCGCATGGTGAAAATGGTTGGGTTGATGTCATCAATGCCAAATTGATCCCTTGGGGCTGGACATTGTCCAAGTGGTGAATTTTCTGGAGAGCCTGGCTTCTCAGGGTTACGAGTATAGGTCTATTATTACATACAGGTCAGCGATTTCGGCAGGACACCTGCCAGTGGATGGTTGCCCGACTGGGGCACATCCAATGGTGAGAAAACTGTTGAGGGGTATCAGGCTCTCAGTTCCTCCTGAATCCAAATACACATCTTTATGGGACTTCAACAAAGTCCTACTCTTATTTCGATCATGGCCTCGTAATAAGTATCTTTCCAGGAAACAGCTGTCAGAAAAGTTGGCAATGCTTCTGTGTTTGTTTTCATGAAACCGGGTCTCGGATGTCCAGGCTCTGGACATAACAGGTAGAGTTTTTATCCCGGAAGGGGTGATTTCATAACTCTCGCAGAACTAAGTGCAATTACAGGACTGTGTGTTATCCATCCTTGCAACAGAACCGAAAGTGTGTATAGTTTGCACCATTAAGGCATATGAAGTTATGACTGAAGAACTCCACCCACATGGGAAGAAACAATTGCTAATCACACTCACAAAACGATCTAGTCCCCTACAATTGCCAGATGGGTCATGCAAGAGGCAGGGATAGACATATCGTGTTTTGGAGCCCAATTGGTGAGGGGGGCTATGGCCTCAAAGCCTTCTGTCTGGGAGCTTGCCTTGAAGATATCCTCAACGTGGTAGACTGGTCAAATGACTCCACCTTTAAGACTTTTTATTTCAAACCGGTTCCCTCCCTGGCAAGCGTTGTGGTGGAGAAGCTTTGAACTAGCCTAATCCTCGCCTCCGGGTCCTGACAAAGAATAAAACATTTCCTAGCTATCGTAAAGAAAAAAGTTTCAATTCTATTAAGGAAACGGAGGCGAGGATTAGCCCACCCTAGGATTTTCTTCAAATATCTCCCTTTCCCATTGCTGACATGTGTTGATTTCTGATTGATGTATAACTGTTGATAGACAAATGATTTGATCTGCTGTAATTAATGATATAATGTTGACTGATATTTTGTTTATGATGCTCTCGGAGCCTTCTCTTACCATGCGAGTAACATGTATCCCTTTATCTACAGGAACAGATTCTACCAAACAAGAACAAGAATGACAATTTACAGCCGCCGCAGGAAGAAAGAGGAGGCTGGAAGGGCAACACAAGGGATTATACATTGGACTAGAACGTGATTGGATGAATTCTGTTGTTAATTTCCCCAGTGTTCATAGGAAATGTAGTTGTTTATGGACTTTACGGTTTATGAAATGGCTGCTGGAGTTTTGCATACACAATAAAGTGTAGAGAGACAAAGCCTAATCCTTGCCTCCATGTCCTTAATAGAATTGAAACTTTCCTTTACGATAGCTAGGATATTTTTCATTCTGCATTACTTGCAATTGGGGAAATAGAGTATGACGAGGATAATACATCTTTGAGTGATTTTGCATGCACTGGCCAATATCAGATGGCATATGATAGATATGGATGACAGCAACACACTTCCTATGGTGTGGCATTAACATGTGCAGAAGTCAAAGGTGAATTCTCAAATGCCTTTGATAAACTGAAAGTGCATAGTCCATTATTGCAAGCGCTGGTGCTGTACCATAATCCATGAGCAAACAGAAAAATATTCAATATCAATTGATTGGAAATGCAGACTACAACAAACTAAGCATTTTATCTATCAAAACCATGGGATTTTCAGGAGCTCGCAAGCAATGTTTTTTTTCTATACAGGAAGAATGATCCAAACCTGTAAATCATCCAATGCATTAGGTAGGAGCAAGCATAGCTCGCTGGCACAATAACATTTCCTTCTAGGTGGATTCTACAAGCTTTAACAGCTTCTGCAAAAAGAGATGCACACTAGTTTCACATCCAACTACAGTTTGGATTCAATTTTGGGCTGTGAATTTGTTCATAAAATGCAATGGGGTACCCAAATTCATGCTAAAAAAGAGAGAATGTTATGACGTACAGAGGCATTCATGCATTCCTTCTAAAGACCTGCAGGAAGTCAGTTTTTATTTCCAAAATGGCTAGCTATTTTTTTAATTTTTTAGAGAAATATCACTTGTATCTGCTGTCTAATATAAATAAAAGCCATCTGTACCATGCACAAACAAATTCTCCTCCATTCTCCAGGAAGCTCCCATGTCTCCTTGCAAAAGCTCCATCCAGGAAAATGTTACCTTATGGTAAGGAATAGGGTCCACCTTTGTGCGCTCCTTTATGTATTTATATATGTGGTATTTATGTAGCACAAACCTAGCCCATAGCCAGCAGGGCATTGTAAAGCAAAGTCAACATGCAATTGGAAGGGTAGCTGGTTTCTAAAGGCAAGAGTTGAGTATTACTGAATCATGATGTTATGGTCTATAACTGGGTGTGGCTTTGGGTCTTTCCTCAATCGGAGCATGGTTGAGGTAGCCCTGATGGATACGGGGTTGTCCATCTAGAACCAGGGTGCATAGATGTTTAAGAACTATTGCCTTATACTTCATCTCCAGTCTGATGGTGTACTGGCTGTGGTTCTACCAAGATCTATTAGAGATGTTCAGTTTGCCAGCCAGATTGATAGACATGCGGGTCGGGATGGCCTCCTGGTGGAGGAGCATTTATTCTGCATAGTCATGCTCTAATATTTTCAAGGAGCAATATATATGAAAAAGATGCACCACACTAGGCATACGGAAATATACAACCAAATATAAAAAAAAAAAAACATGTATGTGAAGGTAACCACATAAATGCCACTAAAAAGTAAATTTATAATAAGATAGCATGTCAGTCTCTTCAAAAGCAAGGTTGAAACTATTAAATAAATGGATTGCCTTGAGAAACGTTGCCTTTTAGATGTTGCTGCGCTGCAATGAGAGAGAGTTCATGACTCTAAACAGACATAAAGCCCAATAATACATCTAATAGTGGGGTGCCAGATGCATCTACACAATAAGCCACACTGGGAAAATCGAAATGTGAGAGCATTTTTGACTCTGAAGTGTTATTCGCTTGAAGGCACCGCGTGTCAGTGAGAAAAACATGCTCGCCTTTAAAAGCAACTACACTTGACAACCTTTTAGGTACAGTCTTTTGTTGTGAGGTTTCAATAAATACTTTTAGATGGTTAAGGATCATAAACCCTAAAGGAAAATTCAAAGGAAAGCGCCCCGGTATTGGTAGAAGACTTACAATGGGCCAACTTTGTACATGCTGTGCTATTTTAACTTGAAAGCCTAGGATTAGTAGTGTATGAGCTGCTAATGTTATTTTCAAATATTTTGCATAAAAGAAAGATTTAAGCCTCTGGGAATGAGGGTAAGAAATCACATTTCTCAGGTGAGATTCAGCATATGTGAATAAAGGCTCCAATGGCGTGCATGGACCTACACTTACCAAATCTTGGGCCTCTTCCCACTTAATCGTCTCTCACGTTCTGCTAGTAATTCTTTCATTCATTCATGTATTTTTGAAAACCATTCGTGCAATCAAAGGATGCTGCAAAGCACTTTCGATCAGGAGTGAGGTAACAACTGCAGTTCAGCACAGGTTATTTAAGGTCTGAGGAAGAGGTGGGTTTGTGGAAGGAAATGTTTATTTATTTTATGGAGGTGTGGTCTTAGGAGATCCCGAGGAAAGACCCATGTTGGTGGAGAGTCATGCCCCCAAACCATTTCAGTTGTGATGAAAGTAGTAAGAGACTGTAATGGGAGAACGACGCAAGGCATACGGCCAGGTGGTGTTAAATAAAAAGTTTTAAGAAGCAGGATGCGGCCGAGCGAATCGCACCCTTATGCACCCGGCAAAGAGTATTGAATTTGTACCTTTCCCAGGCAGCCATAGTAGAGCCTTCAGGTTAGGAGTGATGTCGTCTGCACTCCTCAAATTAAAGAGGAGTCAGGCAGCATAGTTCTGTGTCCTCTGCAATTTACTTTGTCAGGTTTTGACTGGGAGGTGACCTTTGCATCTGATGTATATTCAATGAGTGAGATGACCACAACCATGGAGATACATGATCTTATAAGGTATCCAGGAGACGTGAGAGAGATGGATGAACAATCACTTAATGTTAGAAGTGACCTGAAACAACATAGTCAAAGAAAACAGCCCGGTTTCTGACTGATTTAGAGGTGGTTTGAGGAGTATATCTATAGTGGGACCCGAAAATCTGGATTTTCGATTAAACATCCCAGTTTTCCTACCATTAATGCAAAAGCATATTTTGTCATCCTTGTTTGCAAGTGTTGGATGCAGTGAAGCAGATCCCTATCATTTTTGTGTGTTCCGTATGTTTATATACTTGTGTGTCACATTATAACACTACACTCGAACCTATGCATTCTTGGTGACCTAAACATTTGGTTTAACAAACCCAACAAGCCACAAACAAAAACAATCATCACTGGCTTAGTCGCACTGAGCCTACATCAGATCATTCATAAACCCACACACATCGCTGGACACATCCTACATGTCTTTTTGCAAATCCATAGCTAGTTACCTTTCAAACAATTACTCCAATGACATGGTCAGACCACCATTTGCTTGCTTTACAACATAAAACAATACATAGCAACACACCTAAGACCACCTTATGTGCCATCCACCTATCAACCATTGAACAAACTCAATTTTGAATACTTAGAAACACAACTAGCATCAAGTACATAACTAGACACAATACATTCCGTTCAAATCTATACGAGTGGCTACAGGAAGCTTTTGATATCCGAATACCATTAAGAACACAACAGAACAAAAGAAAACAGGCACCTTGGAGAAATACGGAGCTAAAAGATAAAACTGCAAATTAGAAAGCTGCAACACACCTAGCTCAAAACAAACAAATCAATATAAACTTTACCTACAGAAACTTAACAATCTTTATGAAAAGAATTGGAACACTACAAGCAATATGAAAGAGCGCTGGTAAGACATCTTGCATAGGTAATTCTGCAGGGAAAACAGAAATAACATTTTTCACATAATCAAGTACAACAGAACGTGTAACAGGAAAAAGCGCAGGACGCAGGAGAAGGAAAAAAGTAGTGGACTCCAGTAAACCAAATCAAAAAGGCCTTGTGGGAGAATTAATCAGAGACACCATAAGTCCAGAACCACGAAAAACAGAAGTACATCAAGGACGCTGTAATCCATCTCCATGTCTAGTGGAGCACAAGATACATCAGATTTCTGAAACAGATTTCACCTTACCAGATATAAACATCAATGACACTGTCTTTCGCCAGGGTTCAAAGGCAGCAAAGGAGTCGCATATAATTTATAACTGTACCCCTCAAAAAACATCTGCCTTAGGAAATCCGGTGATTGAGAAAGAGACCCTTCCATCTATAAAGAATATGGAATCTTATAATGGATATACTCCGGTGGCCAATTCTTTACTCACTTTACAAAGAATTTTGGAAGCAGTTTTTTCCCCACTTAGGGAACATATTGGAAAACTCCGATCACATGTTGGATACGCAAATAGGTATGCTACAATATTTAGAAGAGAAAAAAAGGAAACAACAACTAAAATGACAATTACTATAGACGAAAGGAGAAGAAACAACTGGTGAAAATCCTCTCAACCCGAAAGTCTCCACATCAACTGGTGATCCACCTCCATTGAAGAAAGAAATGGCGACTCAAACGGGTCGGCTCACACAAAAAGAAAAACAGAAAAAGGCTGAGAACATTCACATTTTCTCCATTAGAAAATTATTCACGGAACCAAACCATGACAAAGTTCAACATAAGGCCATTTCCTATTACCCAATATTCAATCAGCACAAGTCTAACGGCCTACCTCAACCATACAATAATCCCTTGATAAGTAAATAATAATAAAAAACCACGAAACCTCACCTTCAGCCTCTCCCGACCCAACATCACCAAAAAAAGGAGAGGAGAGTGAATAAGAACAAGTGGAAAAGGCATAAGAAAAGAGTAATAAGAAGATTCAAGAAACAGAAGTCTTGGAAGGTAACGTTTCCGAACATCCTACCTCCTGAACTCAAAACTCCACAAAAAGAGAAAACTTTAAAAACGCCATCAAATCTGATTGGCAAGGGGCTGATCCACTTAATTCCTAAACCAACAGAGAATTTCAAACATCTAAATCCTCTGGCCCCAAGTTTCTCAACAGCAGTGAACGGCAATGAGTCGTCCGATACAACACCCGCCCAACCGAGGGAGTAGTCCTTGGGGGGCTTCGACTCTTCAGGATCAGAAGACTCAATCATGTTTCTTAGAAATTACTGATGTAGTCCCCATGGACAACGATCCGCTCAGCCGTGAGAATAACAAATCTCATACGAAAGATTCACCCACTACAGTCATTAATAAGCTCGGAAATAAAACTAGTATTGTTCCAGGTAATGTCTAAAACCACGGTGGCCATCGTTAAATTTGGTCTCAGGTCATACTGGGAATATTTCTAAAAGAAAGTGAGACTCTCCATAAAAATGGATACGGCATTGCAGTTGCAACAACAACTTAAGCCAAATATACGATAAACCCAAGGAAAATAAAAAAATGAAAAAGCAGCAACTTTTACAAACACACAGTGGTATAAATAATCCTGCCAACATCCCCAACGAAAATCTAACCATCTCGATCACGAATGGAGAAGGATCGTGAACAAAAACATACCCAAGAAGGAAATTACAACGAAAGAAAATCATTGGTCATGATCGTGGAGAATTTAAACTGCAACACACAGGGAAGGGAAAACAAACTCCCTTTTTAACAGCAGTTTGAGCATTTCCTCCTGGAATATAGCAGGGAAAAGTCAGGAGAAACTTGCACTGATCATGAAAGTTTGTCTGGGGATCGTGGCTTTACAGGAAACTTGGTCAATAACAACCTTTGACTAAATCAACTACCTTGTATAAGAAATTCCTGCAGATCCTGTTGGTCGGGGTCATGCGAAAGGAGGAATTGTAATTCTCCTAAAGGAAGATTTCTTCTGGGATCAGGAAATCATCCCTATGCGTCCAATTAACATACAATGCATTAAGGTCAAGTGCTGGAACGACCTTATGGATACCTCAAACGACCTACTCATTTTCTACGTCTTTATTCCTCCCGGCTCCAAAATGGATGCACTCGCTATCGAACTATTTGAGGAAATAGAAAAGGTGGTAGAAGGTCTAGGATTCCCCTCAGTTTTCCTAACAGGAGACTTCAACGGGAACATTTCTAATGAACTAAAATAAAAATGGGAATATGTCGAACAAGAGGAAGCCTTGTCAATCCCAACACCAATATTTCCCTCAGGGATCAAAGCAGATAAAAGAGGGAATATTCTACTATCTTCACTTCCGGTATTAAACAGAGTCATTTTAAATGGAAGCATAGAAGGAGATAGACCGGCAAATGTACAAGAAAAGGTAACTTCAATACATCAATATTAGACTATATGATTTGAACCCAATACCTGTTCAAGAGAGTTTCATATTTAAGCATTACATTTACACAGGGAAGCGACCACACGATATTTCATCTCACAACAGGTCTAAGAGTGCAACCTATATCTCCAGGGTATATCATGCATTCTCATAGTACAGTAACGGTGAACCAGGCCCAAGGGCGTCTGACATGGAATTCGAGAACATTCAACAAATTAACTTCTGTAATTGTCACTGCACAAGCATTACAGACTATTCGTTCCATGGACCAAATACCAAACTTTGAAGTAGTTCTAAACAAAATGGTGCAATCCCTGCAGGATACCTTAAAACACCGAAGTTCACATTCAGGAAAACATAAAAGGTACTTAGATAAAAGAGCAATTGAATTAAATAAACTAATACGGGCGCAATTCCTTCAATTCTCAGAAATAAGACAATATGAAATCAACATTCTAAAAAACTGCTGCATGAGGGGCAAAAAAGAAAATCAAAAAACTATGCAGGACCAAAAATAGGTGGACATTCAGATTGCAGCCAAACAAAAAAATATATGCATCTACTGGAGTCTAATTGCTAAAGAAACGGGCACAAAAAAATCTTTACAAGCCTCACCATTTCCCCCATCTGAATGGGAATCATATTCAAGTAACCTATACAAATTAAACTTGAGGAAAGAAAAGTCTGGAGAAAAACTCTAGACAATGGTGCTCCATCTCCTCTGCTAATCGAACATTTAATAAAAAAGGCAAGATCGTCTGCTGCAATGGGCCTGGAGCAGATCCCAATACAGGTACTGCAAAGCAATCCAAAGAGTGGAGTACGTTTCTAGCCCCCCTTTTCTCCCATTACTTTTCTACTGGCGAAATCCCGAAATCTTGGAAGGGGAGCATAGCGATCCCAATCTATAAGAAGGGTTTTCGGTTAATTCCCTGCAATTACCGACAGATCGCCCTGCTGGACGCAACAGGGAAGATCTTTGCGGCAAGTATTCTCGAACATCTTAAAGATTGGGCTTTTTCAACAGGATTAATACCGCTAAACCAAGCTGGGTTCCCACAAAAACACTCTGTAACCGACAACATAGCAGTGTTGCAAACAATGATCGATAAATACGTGGTCTCGAAATCACAGGTCGTTTATTCGGTCTTTGTCGACTTTACGGCAGCATTCAACAGAGTGGATAGACCAACTCTTTGGAGCAACCTCAGTAAATTGGGAATCCCGGACAACCTGCTGCATAGAATTACATCACTATACTCAGAAACATGGTGTCAAGTACAAATGGGGAAAGAAAAGGGACTTACTCGCCCAATTGATACACCAAATGGTCTCAGGCAAGGTTGCCTTTTAGCTCCCCTCCTGTTCTCTTTATATCTCAGTGATATTCCGGAATGTTTTATACATGTCATCAATTTCCCCCAAAAAATATCATACAAAATTCACATCATGATGTATGCCGATGACATGGTCATCTTAGAACTTACACCATTTCGCCTTCAAAGGAACTTACAAGCCCTTACCAAATGTACAGAAGAAAAGTTTCTAGTGCCAAACATAATGAAAACGAAAATTGTCCCGGTTAGAGGAAGGAAACGATATACAAAATACAACTGGACATTCCCCCTTACGGCTTCGACGGCGCTGTTTCAACTTTATTTTCCCCTGCAGTGGACTGCTGAACCCGTGCGCTATCTAGGCATCCAGGTTCACTCCGACGCGGACCTCGTGATACGGGCCAACTATGACACAGCAATGGGCAAGCTCACTGACTACATCGAAAGGTGGATACGGCTCCCCCTCTCTTTAACTGGCCGCGTTGCTCGGATGAAGATGGTGGTCCTCTCTCGCCTGCTCTTTCTCTTTTTCAATATCTCTATAGTTCTCCCACAGTCTGTTTCGCGAGCTTCGATCGTTGATGTCTAAACTGGCGTGGGCTGGCAAGACTCCCAGAGTGGCGCTGGACACGCTCATGCTTCCATATGCTGACCGGGGACTGAATGCCCCAAACCTCGAGCTCTACTACAGAGCTGCACAGGCCACTCACGCATATGGTTGGGTGCATGGACGCCCTGAGCTGCAACATATTCAGATAGAGGGCGTCGCTGCTTCCCCGTACCCTCTGCCTCGCTTGATCACACAGCCTCCCTCACCACGCTGCCGCATACTAGACTTGAGCAACTCGGTGGTGCATGCATGGAATGCACTCCTCAGCCTATATGATGGTGCGCAGGTGTATTCACCTTGCTTGCGAGTGGATTGGTGTCACTGGTTTGCGCTGAGCGCAGACAAGGGGATCCTCGCTTCACTGCGCCGTCTGCATATTCAAACCATGGGAGACCTTTTTTGTGACGGACGAGTGCGCACTTGGGACGATGTGACGTTGGATGGCAGAGTACAGTCTGCGCTGACGAGATTTCATTTCTTCAGAACCCGCCACGCTTTGCGAATTATTTTGGGTGATGAGCTCCATGAACCCCTAACCATCCCCCCTCTGACATACCTTTTATGCGCGCAAACCCCAAGCAAACTCATCTCAAAGTTATATAACTTTGCTTTGGCCACTTAGGCTCCCCCACACAATAAGGTTCGGCAGGCTTGGCATCGGTGCTCCGATCACGGATGAGATCTGGCTCTATTGCTGTACTGCCACTCGACAGATCTCCATTAATGGCCGGCATAGGCTTTCCCATTTGAAATTTCTGAACAGAGTATACCATTCTCCCCTGCACCTTTTCCGATTTGGCCTGCGCGACTCTGACGAATGTGAGAGATTTCATGCGGTTCAGGCTGGTTTTTTTCATCAAGCGTGGAGGTGTCCTGGTGGAGCGCTATTGGATGGCGGTTTTTCGCAAGTTGAGTGACATCCTGGGCATCACTCTTGCCCCTGATCCCCTCTTGGCGCTGTTGGGCTACACTAAACCACTGCGGAAATCTATGCGGAAATTAGCTTCTTTCGGTCTCCTGTTAGCCAAGCGCAGATTGGTGATGCGTTGGATGAGGGGGTCGTTGTCCACTACTGCGGAATGTGAACAAGATATGGTCTACTGCAATACTTAGTCTGAGGTCTATAATGAGATGCTTCCCCCTGCAATCGCCCGAAAAGTTTCTGGGGCCTCTTTGCTCAGTATCAATCTGCTCGGATGGCTGAGGTGCCCGTCCCTGACGACTAACCTGAGTTGCTGCTAGCCACATGATAATACGCGCACTAGCGCTGCAGACACCTCCCCCACTCTCCCCCCGCACCTGCTCCTGCCTGTAGTAGCGCGCATTGCGCTGTGCATATACCCCCTCCCCCTCTTACTGTGTACGTCCCCATGCTCCCCCATGTGGTTCCTCTCTCGCCCAAACTCCTTATCTCCTTCCCATGATTTTTATTGTATTTTGCATTGATGACATATCCTTTATTATTTGCTCTAGTTTTTAGCTATCCACCTTTTATGTTATTTTCTGTATGATTCTTCTTCTGTTTGATTTTCGCATATGTTGGGGTCTTTCTTTTCAATTTGTATTGTCTGTTTATGAAAATGCAATAAAATACAACAATAAAAAAAATACAACGGGACATTAGGGGGAAAATCGCTAGAAGTTGTAAAGGAATATACCTACTTAGGGCACATTTTTACACAATCTTTACAAAACTCCCCTCATCTGCAGCACTTGTGCCGCAAAGCAGATGTTCACATTGGGGCACTCCAACGATTATATTCCTCCACCAGGCACAGGCACTTTACTTCACTTATCCAGGTTTTTAGTTCCAAGATTCCACCAATCTCATCGTAAGCTCTAGAATATATCCCAATAAGACAATGGCAACAAACAACTTAAAGAAGGGAAAATCCTCCGGAAACGGATTCAAATGCATCAAGCAGTTCCTGTACAAGCTCTACGCCTAGAGCTCTCCTTAGTCAGTTCATTTGCCTGGTACCTTAAGATCTTTATTAAAAGCAGAGACTTTCGACCAAGGTTCATCGAAGTATGTTTTTAGTCAAAACGTATCCATTGCATTCAAAGTATCGAAGGTTACAATGGATCTGTTGCAATTCTGGACTCCTGCACATCTGAGGCTCTTCCTAAAACATTTAACACCAAGGATAAGTTATGAATTTGATATTCAACATTGTACTAAATTGCATCATTATGAATTTTATGCTGAGACAATAGAATATAAGAAATTGCAACAATATATTCACTCGAACTTAAAGCATGGAGTCACGAGCTGCATAATATCACTTCGGCTTGGGATTCTCCCTCTTAAATCTTTTACTTCTAACTGGACTTTTAATGAAAATGCAAGCAATGAAGGTGTGCAAGACTTGAAACATGTATTGTTTGTTTGCCCAAACTCGACAGTTGTAGATGCTAGAAAGCAGTACTTAAAACCAATTCAAACAAAATGTAATAGCACAACTGTTCAGAGCTTGACCTCGCTTAAGTCACCTCCTAACGAACTTGTGTGCTACAATCTGTTTACGCTTTTAAAAACTTTTTTAAAATTGTATTAGAACGATTACCTAGTAATTAAGCAATTTTTAATGACAAATGTATTTTTATTCTTTTATAAATATTTGTTGTTCTCAGTTGAGAACTAAATCAAATGAAATGAACTTGTACAGAAATTTAACAGATTATACAAGTCAGCAATCAAAAAAGCTAATCAAAACTACTATTCAGACCAAATTCAAAATGCTAAATGTGCAAATAAAGAAATCTATAAAATTCTGACCACATTTCATAAACCAAATTGCCAAGAAGGAACTCATCCCATTACTCAAGATTTCACAGATAAACTGGCAAATCATTACACGACCACAAGAAAAACCACAAGCACCAACCCTTATCCAAAAACACCCTCCACGAGTAGGCTAACCCAGCCTCAGCATTCCTTCCAACAAATATCACACAATGAATTTATGGACCTGGTCAAAGAAAGAAGGCCTGCCGGCAGCCCTTCTGACCCATGTCCACTCCAAACCTTCATGAACAGTTTAACTACCTCTGCTGCCACACCAGTAAGAAGAATCATCAATTCCTTAACTGCGGGAATATTTCCAGAAGATCTAACAAAGTCATACATATGCCCATTACAAAAGAAAATAAACCCCAACTACAGACCGATAACATATGGACCTTTCCTGGGCAAACTGATAGAAAGAGCAGCATTCGCCCAGATGTTACAATTCATTAAAGATACTTGCATACTTTCCAAACAGGATTCCATCCAGGAAGAGGCACAGACACTGCCCTCAATGCCATCTGGGGTGACCTTAAGAACACAGTTGATGGAACGGGGTTGCTGCACTACTTCTCTTGGACCTCTCAGCTGCCTTTCACATGGTTGACCATTACATACTAATACAAAGACTCTACAATGCCAGCATAGAATGGACTGCTCTCAACTGGATCACATCCTACCTTCAAAACAGAACAAATGTCATCGCTTCTTGTCTAAACCGCACTACTCAAAAGTTGGGGTCTCTCAAAGCACTATTATTTAACCCATGTTTTTCAACATCTACATGAAGTCATTACTGGCACTCATCAATCAATTTCACCTCACATGCTATAACAGCGCAGATTACCCACAAATACTCCTTTAACTGGAAAGTCACAAAGACATTGGAAGCTCACAAATGTTTGGCCTCAGAGCCGTTGATCATTGGATGACATGGAGCCCTTTCAAATTGAATGCTTCCAAAACGGAAATACTCAAATGAGGCAATTGGAAAAATTATGACCCAGTTGCTGCCTGGCCTGACAATTTGGAAACACTGCCTAAAGTAACTAAGGAAGTAAGAAACATTGGAATTACCATGGACTCCAAGCTGTCAATGAATGCCCAAGTGAACAAACTAGCAAGATCAATCTTCATTTGGATAAAAACTCTGACGCATCTTACCCTTCCTGGGATTTCAACACCAGATCCAGGCAAATATCTCTTGTTATGTCTAAACTCGAGTATGCCAAGAACATCAACCACGGATCATACTTAACTATGAAAAGACTACAATGGCACATTTTAGTGCCGCAGTTATTAAAAGTGTACGAAACTGCGCTCAATGACTCTACCCTTACCACCACACAGAACGAGGCCCTGCTAGTCTCCCTCCTCAAACCTGATAAAAATCCCAATTTCCTGGGCTCCTATCGCCCACTGACGCTCCTGAACACAGACTATAAAATCTTTGCATCACTATTGGCTAAGCGTCTTTCACCCTTAGTAAAAACGCTGGTACACCCTGACCAGAATGGTTTTATTCCTGCCCGGTGCACCTCCCTTAATATCCATAGGTTCTTCAGAGTACAGCAATACGCAACACATAGTTGGCCCCGATCGGGTTGCTTTGTTCTGGATTTGGAGCAAGCCTTTGATTCTTTGGAATGGCCTTATCTGGCATCAGTTTTGGGTAAATATGAACTGGGAGAGCACTATTTAAATATGATTCGTCTATTACATCAACGTTCCACTGTTCGAGTCCGCACCAGTGGGTTAATCTCGGACCCCATTAGAATGAGGCGAGGAACACGTCAGGGCTGCTCCTTGTCGCCGTTTTCTCTTGCTATGGATCCTTTAGCGATGCTGCTCTGGAGAGATGGGGAGGCATGGGGTATACGGCCGGGAGATGGACTACACGCCGTTTCCTTATATGCGGATGATCCTCTATTATCCCTCCGGGATGTCACTGCGATCCTGACGTCCATTGCGGACATACTTAGGGCCTTTGAGGAGAAATCTGGACTCCGGGTCAATTGGGCTAAATCGGGAATCTATCCATTCAGTACGGATACAACAGAGGAAACTGGAGTTCTAAATGGCTTGCCCGTCACATGGTACCCCATCATCTTCCGATATCTTGGCATTTTTATATATCGGCCCGTCCTTGCCCGTCATCGCCAGTCGGAGCCAGGGCAGGGCCACCCCTCTAACTTGTATGTTCCTGGATTCTGCCCCTCCACTTGGACTGTTGATTAAGGTACTGTGATCATTTCCGTTGCCTCTTACTGTGGGAGCGTATTTCACTTCTCTGTTCCCCCCTTTCTTTGCTTGTTGACATTAACTCGGGCAAGTTGGAACTATTGGGCACTTAGCACAACTAGCACCTTTGGACATTCCCCTCCCTGGACGTTTGTGAGCATACTTGTCATATTTGCTTTCCTAAAACTGTTTTAATTATTAATGACCCTTAAGTAAACCAAGCCGATTGAAAGAGTATCTAGGGGATATACTTGTTCCAAGGGTACTAAATCTGCTAATTACGCTTTGTAGCCCTGTCTGAGTGTTAAATCTGTCTATTCCTGTGAGATCACAGACGCCCTAAAAGGTTGCAATGGGGAAAAGAAAACAGACAGCGAATCATTCGCCTAAAGTACCAAGCAAACATAGGAAGGTCAACATGACTATTAAATTACCTAACAGGGGCTGTCGGGGACATCGAAAGACAGATCAACACAGTAGAAGAGACATTAAATCTCGACTCTGCAGACCCCCTATCAGCCCAAACAAAGAAAATGGAGAGTAACTTATCAAGGGATAAAGGGGCGGGAACGAGGGATCTCCCTGGCACCTCTAATTATGCCCAACAGCTCAACGGGTGTATTCTGGTGAACAATGATGCTGCCCTTGCAGGAATAAAAGCTTGCGATCCCCCCTCCTCATCTAACAAAGAAGGTACCGTACCGACCCCAAAGCTAGCAAACAATACCCCCGACGAGGAAGTGGTTATAATCCATCCAACCCCCACCCCTAGACAAACTAAGACTCAGCCAAAAAAGTGCATGGGGAAATTGAAAAACACAAAACATAACGTACCGAGCATGAGCACACCAAAGGGGAAAAAGCCATGCAGTGACTCCTTATGCGATTCAGCTAAATTATATAAAATCATTAAAGAATTAAAGGATTTCGTTATGCAATCAATGAACACCTTTTCTACTAGGTTAGAAAGCATGGAAAAAGGGATGGAAAAAATGATAGCGGCCTAGATTAACGACGCTCAAGGGATAGGCGAGGGGACCCAGAGGCCGTTGGGTGGTAGCGGACAAACTGAGAGGGTGGTCTTAAGCAGTGCAGCTCTGGAGCCGGTAAGGGGCGCTTTTGCAGCCAGGGGGCATGACGATCGCCTGGACTCGCTTAAACAGGGGCCCACGGCTACTACTAGTGGTTCCCCTGTAGTCGGTAAGCCTTCTAGGAATAACGAGATGGGCACTGCAGGTCATAAATCTCTTGATAAATGTAAAGGGGGAGAAGACATTAATAAGATGGCGGACCATAGAGTCCAAATACTTAATCTCCCTCCGGCTGCTACCCCATATACCATCATCTTAGTCAATGTACCCACACTAGATCCAGCAGCAACCGAAATCTGGCCGGCCCTAAGAAATAAAACCGTAAATTGGTTGGGTAATAGGACTGGCCTAACAAACGCACTCTTTAGGGAATTCAAGATGGTGAGGAGAGTCGACTGGGTTGGAACTAGCTGTAAACTTTATAAGGGAGACTGTATAGTGTTATCGTTAGGTTCACCAGCTCTCGTTAGCGAAATCTTGTCAAGAATTTACCACTCGAACCTCTCCAACACCAGTATTGAAGTACGTTCGCTGGACTTTTTTTACCGCCTACCATCTAATTATCCAGTGGTAAATCAAGCCCAGTACGGAGGGAATAAGAAGGGTTCCCACTACAATTTAGCAGCGTCAAACAGATTCGGCCCCCTATCTGCTTTAGACGAGAACGAATGACCACTATTTAACAGCCCACAACCCCAGAGGGCACCCTCCCCTCCCATAAGTAGAACGGGCGGTTCGACAATTTTGCAGTACCAAATCGTGGCAGAACTAGCGGACGAGGAAGATAGTACCGAATCTAGGATAAACATCACTTTGGGGACCACGGCAGACCCAATAGACCACCAGGCAGGGACTTGTAGCGTCTGTTTTTGGAATGTGGCAGGCCTAAAGCACAAAGTGAACGACCCGGCCTGGTTGGACTTTGTTAGTCGCTTTGATGTCCTATGTCTACAAGAGACCTGGGTTATTGATAGAGTCCACATAAATGGTTTCAAAACATTTCACACACCTGCTATTAGATCAACTTTCGGTAGATCGAAAGGGGGATTATGTGTATATGTATCGAACATGTTGGGGGCATGCAATTCAGAGATGGTGCATGCAGAAACTTTCTACCAAATTGTCCTAATACATATGGATTTGTGCACCGTCCTGGTTTTAATCAACTTTTATAATGTAGAGAAGGATAAATTGGGGACTGTATTAGAAAACCTTAATAAGGACATTAACAATCTTAAACTAAGAGGTGATACAATCTTAATCCCCATCTGGGGTGGGGATTTTAATACTAGCCTGTGCCCTTTTGCGGATCTGGGAAAACGTGGACTGACCTTGAATAAGAATGATCCCCTGGCCCATTTTCAACATACAACAAAAGGTGAGCTCTTAAATGAGATCATGTTTAAAAATGACTTTGGCTTTGCTAATTGCCTTTGTACGCCCAAGGTGGATTTTGGCCATACTTTCATAGGTAGAGGTTCTAAATCAATTATTGATTTCATCCTTATTCCAAATCATCACGCTAGCTATGTGAAAGGATACAAAATCCATCATAATATAATGAGCGATCACTTGGCAATTAGTGTGAACTTAGCAGCCTCTAACTCTGTACCCCGGAAATCATGTAATAGATCTGCATGGGTGCAGAATATAGAGTTGGGTAGGAAAAACGGCTACACTATCCGATGGGCCAGCCGGGATCCCACCGAGCTAAATAACGAAATTGTCTCTAAGGCAATAGACCCCATCTTAACATGCTTAAGTGATAAACCATCGCATGACGATGTATTAAAAGCTTTTGACCGCATCACTGAGGTAGTGAAAAGCACGCTGTCCAGGGAAGACAATGGTTCTGGTAAACCCAGGAAGGGATGGTTCGACCAAAATTGCACCAGATGTTACTCAAACTTGAAGAGAGCTCTGCATAGCTCTAAAAGAGACAACAGCGAGATCAGGGCTTGCAGAAAACTGTACAATGCTGCAAGAAAATCTAGGGTGACTGAGCTGAAAGATAAAGTATGGCAAAATCTTTGCGAGGCAGCCGAGAGCAAAGACAGCTCGAAATTCTGGTAGGCTGTGAATGCCCCATTTTTAAACAATAACCTGGATGCACCTTCCATCGAAGTAGCAAATCGATGAGAGAACCTGGATAGACTTTTTTACCAATGTGTACTCATTACAGGGTGATGTGGGGACCAACGATGAGGAACAGGACATCGCTAGCGGAAAACAGAAATTTAGACCAATCCATCTACATATTTCACTCCAAGATGTGAATGCGGCATTGAAGGCTAGCAGTGGAGGCAAGGCCGCTGGTCCCGATGGGATACCAATAGACCTCTAAGTCAAATCTGGAGGTCTGGGGGCCCATCCTGACAAGGGTCCTACAAGCATGCTGTGAAAAGGGTTTTATAGGCACCTGGTCAGAATCGATTATAGTTCCCATTTTTAAAAAGGGCGAGCGAGGGAACCCTGCCTGTTATCGTCCAATATCCCTGCTGGACTCCCTAATGAAGATTGCTGGTAGAATTGTCCTAGATCACTTACAAGCATGGACAGAAGAAAATGATATTTTAACCGATGTACAATATGGCTTTAGAGCTGGGCTAGGTACTAATGAGCAGATCCTGAATCTTAGCGTATTAATTTGGCAAATATACACAGGCAAAGCCAGGGAAACTTTACCTGGCTTTTGTCGATCTCTCAGCCGCCTTCGACTGTGTAATACATAATAAGTTGTGGGAAGTTCTTAATGATTTAAAAGTTGATCCTGTTTTATAACTTTTTCTGAGACAGTTGTATTCAGGCGCAAGGGCAAAAGTTCGTTACGGACTAAAGGGAGAGTGCACGGCGCCATTTAGGGTAGAGAGGGGCGTTAGGCAAGGCTGCGTTTTGGCACCACTCCTGTTCTCACTTTATACCAACGCACTGGAACAGGAGTTAGTGTCTCATACTAGGGATCCCCCAATAGTCAACGCACGCCCGATAGCCTCCCTCCTTTTTGCCGATGACGCAGTACTTATGTCTCGCACACAGGTTGGTTTACAGAGGGCCCTTTCCTTTTACACATGTTTTATGGATAGGCTTGGCTTAAAGCTGAATGCAAAAAAAAGCTTTGTCATGACTTGTGGGGGGATGAAAAGTAAAGTTAGAAGTTGGTAACCGGGTGGAATCCACTAACCTGTTCAGTTATCTGGGCGTCCTTTTTAACAGAACAGGCTCATGGACTGCAGCAGTTAAGGCCAGGAGCTTACTTTTCATGAAGTCTATTGCCGCTCTAAAAAACTTCTCGATAAAATTGGGGAAACGCCCGTCCGTAATGCTGTTAAAAATCTACCAAGCAAAATGCGTAAGCATAGCAATCTACGGGGCTGCGATATGGGGTTTCGAGGATTGTAAGACGATACAATGTATCGAAAATGGGTTTTTTAGGTATATCCTGGGAGTTCCAGTTAGCACCTCAGTTTTCAACTGCCATAGTGAATTAGGAGCTGCTTACATCACTGACCTAATTAAAATTCAACCAATCTTGCTATGGCACAGAATTTGGACATCAGCTAGCACGGGCCTCAATAGGGAAGTTTTAACTGATGCCATGCGACTGGTTAATGTGGATAAAATACCCTGGCTCAGTTATGTCAAAAAGTTCATGCAGGATATCGGACGCCCAGATTTTTATTTCTCACCCGATAATATGAATTCTACTAACAGAAAGTATTTTAAAAAAACCTGTATGACCCACCTAGAAGAAGTCAGCCTAGCCCTGGAACTGAACAAAATTACGGTGATTCATCATCAAATTATTTCTGTAACAAGTGAGATTCAACCATATTTAACATGTGTGGCAGGAGGTTACGACAGATACCTGTTAACCAGATTTAGACTTGGGTCCTTCCATCGCCTTATTACTCACCCAAACATCAACGACTGGTCGAGGGATCTTTGCCGCTGCCCATGTGATAACATTTCATCGCAAACTACATTACATGTAATTTTATTTTGTAAATGTTATGTTAATGAAAGACACAGATGGTTGATCCCTTTCCTAAAACAAGGGGGGTGGAGGCAATGCCGCCCCGCCTTCCTGTATTTACAGAAGCTGGAAAATTGTTACTGTACCGGCTCAGTGATGGGCTTTTTAAAGGGTGTGATACGAGGCAGAAAACATTTAAACAACTAAACTGTTAAATCAGTTATAGGTTTGATCCAGTCAGGGTGACACCATTGCTTATGGAATTCTATATGATCTACATGAACCCAACTTTATTATCCTGAATATATTCTTATGTGATGCGTAATTATATTTTTTACATGTAACTTATGTCTTGCTTTTTAATTGTTGTTTTTATCTATATGTCTGCTTTTATGATTTTAATTCCTAAAATCGAATAAAGCTTGGTTTTGATTTGATTTATATATCGGATGCCTGACGACTTAATGGTGGGCAATCTGGTGAGAGCAATTTCGGCTCTACGAGCTCAAATGCAATTTTAGAAAACACTCCCGCTGAACGTCATGAGCCGCATCACCCTGCTGAAAATGATTGTACTTCCCAAGCTGCTATATTATTTCTCAAATCTCCCACCTAGGATTTTCCAAGAGTTGGAAATTTTATTTCGGGACTTAATATGGAATAGGGTGAGGCCACTAGTTGCTTTGTGGATGATGTATGCTCCTTCTGGTCAGGGTGGGCTAGCTGTCCCCAATAGGGAACTGTATTATTTAGCTGCCCAACTCCAATGGGCGACAAAATGGCTAGATGGGAGGTGTCTGGAAGGCACAGCGACTATGCACCAGCCCTGGACCCACTCTCAAATTTGTCATCTGTTCCACCCCAATGCTAAACCTCCATGACCACCACACTTACATTTGGGACTGGCGTTTCAATGTTACAAGAGGAGTTTATTTCATACCTGTGAGACCCTTCCATATGCCCTGATTTTGCCATTGATGGGAACACCAAGAGGTAGACTGGGTACATGGGACACAGCCCTTACGACCTGGCACGCTGCGGGGTTAGACACTTTGGGCGATCTATATAGGGACGGTGTACTATTGACGTTCGAGACACTGGTCGAGGACGTTGAGTTGCCGGCAGGTCAATTCCTCCTACATACCTCCCTTCTGAAGGCTCTGCCAGCCGCCTGGGGTGACCTAACAGCCGAGCCACCGGCACATCTACTATTACAATACCTGCACGTAATGGAAGCGGGATCACACATAGTGCATTGGCTGGTGGAGGCGCTTCTTGCACATACATTGAAGCGGATGCAGAGACTCCGAGTTAGCTGGGAAACAGATAGAGGCCAGCTTTGGACCGATAGGGAGTGGGACGCTATCCTGGCAGGTTCCAGGTACATACCGAGAAACTCTAGGTTCAAACTTATACAAACATTAATTATACAGAGGGCGTATCTCTCACATGACAAAATAAATAGATATTTTCACAGCCACCTCTGCATGCCCGCACTGCAGGCAGCTGGTCCCAGACCTACTTCATATGCTATGGGCTTGTGCATACCTTCAGCATTATTGGCAGGAGGTGGTCACAACCTTTGCCTTATGCACAAACACACCCCTGCCGTTGTCATGGGAAGTTCACATTCTAGGGCTTTATGCCAGATCAAAAAAAAATAAGGTTACCGCGAGATTTAGGTTTGATCACTGCGAAACGACTAATAACTAAGAAATGGAAATATGCGGATCCACCAGAGGTAGATAGCTGGAAGCGCTCATTCACAATATGGGCACAGGCAGAGAGCATGGCGCTGCACAGAGAGGAGTCGGCGGGGCTCCGCAAATATCCTATTGCACAAGGCTGAGACACAATACTCCCTGCCCTTCAGCGCGGTGACGCAGTGGAGGATGTTAATACTCAATCTGCTGATCTATAATAGGCACATTAGTGCCTTGACACTCAGCTGAGCGGAGCAGGTGAACTTTGGAGTGCATAAAAGTGAAAACTCATATGTACACTGGTCCGTGCCATGTCTGTTTTCAGATATAGGGGTGCCCTCTGCTGTTTTGTAATTGTATTTAGATATATGCACTGATTAAACCGCCGACTAAACGAGCCACTAGGCGGCAACAAATTGTAAATGCACCTTCATACTCAGTCATGTAGAATTGACCCTATTTATTTAATAGATGGCACCTTTTATAGTAGAAGTTTGTTTTGTTAGCACATTCTAGAAAATATGTCCTATTAGTATCCTCCAGTGGCTTCCTCTTTTATTTTGTCATTATGTGATCCTTTTGTATAATAATGTTTATGTCCGAATGACAGTTCTTAAATGCTAGGACCACATATATATCGGAAATTGTTATGTTGGCTCGGGTCGGACGTGTCCTCACCATGTAAATGGACATGACTACACTTTATAAATCATGATGTAGCAATACATGTGAGCAATGGCACACAAAGACCTTAAAACACATTCACATAGGTCACAAGTATTTGTAACCAAGAATAGTACACCAGTAATACTATCATGCTGTTGAAATGTGTACCGCTATTCGCTATATGTGTTCCATAATTCTTCTGTGAAAATTTGGATATTTTGTATAAAATCGTGATGCCAGTTATGATAAAATCAGAAAATACCAATAAAGATATTTAAACAAAAAATTGAAGACTACAACGGATTCAGACTACACTTACATAAAAAACCACAAGCCCACATCTCCCCTGCCTTGTAAGCCCTACATTCTTTACCAGTTGCCAGAAGACCCACATTCAAGCTGCTTTGTATCACCGACAAAGCGATACGTGGAATAAGACCGCTCTTCATCAGGAATAAAATCACATAGAACATTCAAGAAAGGACCCTCCACTCTAGAGTGGCACTTAGTCTCAAAATCCCAGTGTATAAGAAAAAACTCATGGGTGGCACATCCTTCTCTGTTCAAGCAGCCAAACTTTGGAACTCTTTATCCCCGAACATAAGGTCCATGGATAACCACCTTATCTTCACAAGATTACTCAAGAATTGTTTTTTCCCCACATAATCACTATATTCAAATATAAATATACAGCATATCCATCTGTATATGAGCATTTATTTGGGCTACAGATGTGTACCTACATATGTGTATTGCTTTGTAAAAACATTTATAGTAATTATGTCTATAAAGATATAGATATTTGTTAGTTCTGCTTATACAATTTACATATTACTTAGTTACATTATTCTATGTTTAACATGTATATAAGTGACTGCATAAATAAGTAAATCTTTTTCTCAACTATTTAACTACAATTGCTTCACTATTGAATTAAAAAGATTACAGAAATATATAAAACCAAATAAATTAGCTTAAAGTACAGGAAGACTTGAAAGTGAGTTTAATAAATACAACTGAAATCTACATATATTACCTTCCTTACACATATATATACACACCTTTCATGTACTTCTGCATCTTTCTATTTATTACGTTAATTCTAATTCAGCATCTCCAATTCTCACCCTATACCTCTGTCAATATATCGTCTACCTCCATTCTCTGAATCATCCCAAACCTCATTCAACTACCCTATTTCTCACCCACTACCTCCGTTACACTTGGTGTGGTTTCCCCTGACTTTTTGCCTCTACCTCCAGTATTTTTGATGGTATGCTGGATCTCGTTTTTGCTGTTTAGATGCTTTGGGCACTTTGCCACTGCTGATCTGTGTGAAAGTGCTAGCACTCCCTGTGTAAATTGTTATTCTGATTGATGATCCATGATTTGCATAGGCTATCTGTCTCAAAGGCGAACATGGGAGTTGTTCTGTAACATCTTACAAGCATACTATTGCAGTGGAACACGATGGAGGAATGAAGCCTACGCTCTCTGAACTCAGAATTTTATAACATCTTTTTAGGAAGATGGTTTTTAAATTGTATGTTTGAAAATGCCACTTTTAGAAAGTATGCATTTTCTTGTTTAACCATTTTATGTGACTCTGCCTGTTTGTGTATTGAGTGACTGGTTTTGGAGTGACAGCATATATGTCTGTCATGATGTCGTAATAGCTCCAGTTGGAGCCATTTTGTTTCTACAAGTTCTTTTTTTGAAATAACCATTTTAAAGTCATAATTTTATACATGTATTTTGGAATTTTGTATTTTGGTCTTGTTTGTTTTAGATAAAGATACTTTATTTTTCTAAACTGGTGTGGTCTCCATTTACACTGTTACTGTGTGTTTTGAGTGCAAGTACTTTACATTGCCTTTGGGATAAACCTGTCTGCTCGGGCCAAGCTAACAAGGGGGTAAGCAGGGGTTATCTAAAGTGTATAACTCCCTTACCCTGACTAGAATCAAAGATCTCTACTTGGACAAAGGTGCATACCTCTGCCAACTAAAGAGCCCCATTTCTAACAACCTCTCTATATATCCTCTACCTCCACTCTGACACATCCCAAACCCCATTCCACTACTATGATCCCCAAAATAATCCTTTCTAGACTTTTAACTCTTCTATCCTGCTGCTATCCTTTTCAATACAACTAACAGAATCACATGTACACCGCTCAAATCAATTTGATATTTCCCTATACTAATTCCCCGCTAATCCTGTTTGGGTTCCAGAGTAGCGTGCTACCTGCCGAAAAGCACTTTGACACCTCACCAGGGCTAGCAAGCGCTATATAAATGCAACCCCTTTCCTCTTCCATCCTTCTACTATCCTCTTATAATCCAAATAACAAACTTATATGTCCACTGCTCAAATTAATTTCATATCTCTGTATACTTGTTCACCACTAATTCCTTTGGTTTCCGGAGTAGATTGCTACTCGCCGAAAAGTACTTTGATGCCTCGTCAGGGGTAGTAAGTGCTATATAAATGAATTTACTATTGGCCTACAAGTGATATTCAAAGTTGTAACTGTTGATGATTGCTGCAAGGAGGGACACGTGGTGAAGAATCCTTCTACTGTGTCCTTTTCATCTTTTAAAAAAAATTTCCATGACCTTTCCATTCTCTTTTCTTAATCTTCCATATCCTTTCTAGGTATATTTTTGATTCCTGGATTTTAGCCTTATGTTTGATGAAAAAGCATAAGATGTAAACCGTCAGCCTGTTTGATTTACCAAGTGCACTGCATTTGTTTTAAGTATACGAAAACAATGCATTTGGAGAGATCTGAAGTAGGAACTACCCGTCCCAAATGGCTGAGGTATAGCGAGAGTGGCTAAAACCTTGCAAGAGGTTGAAGCAGACAATTCAATTCAAAAGACCTTTATTCGAATTTCATAAAATCCATAAAAGTACACACATAAGAACAATTAATTATCACAATATTACAAAATACAATCTCATTATTAAAAACCAATGCAGCTGTCATTCAGGGATTTTCCATCATTTTACGTACACGTGTTATAAGTCTCAAGAAAGTGCGGGTGCGAAAAATTAGTTCATCCGTATCCAGGGAGAACAACATTAAACGAGACTCCCCCAATGAAAGGGGTCTTTGTTTCCTAAAATAAGGTGTTAAGAACCAATTAATATATTTTAGGTACAATTTACAGAAGAATAGGAAATGCAAGTCATTCTGTGTACTAATACCATCACACGGGTAAGGATTATATTCTGTTGAGTGATGGTAACCCAAGGGAAAGCCCAATAATAATTTCACAGAACCTGCCCTTAGGCGGAATAACAAAGACCTTTCCCAATTAGACATGGGGAGGGTAAGATAAAGTGGAAACGGTTGCTTACGCAAATCGTTCTCCATATATCTGGCAATGGTAGGTTTGGATATTTCCCTTTCCATTCTTTCTGTGTCAAAAAGTGCATATAGTGCTTGTTTAACCTCTACCTTGTCTTTAGGTTCAATTCTGGGTCGGAGAAAAGATCGCCTCTATTCACGGCACACACTGTTTTTAAGACTCCAGCGAGCCAGGGGATTAATAAGCCGTGATCACATTTGAGGCAGTCTTTAATTATATCTTGTGTTAAGGTGGCTGAGTTGTTCCTCCAAATCCTCAACCAGAATAGAGCTGGTCTAGATCTAATGAAATCACAGTCATAGGGGAGGTTTAGCTCTTTATGGCAAATAAATTCAGAGGATGAGATTGGGGCGCCCAATATTTTCCTGCAAAAACGACTCTCTTCGCGCTGGATACCGGGACTTTTTCCCGAACCCCAAACCTCAGCCCCATAAGTAGCAACAGGAATGCACTGTAGTCTAAAAATTTTTAAAATGGCTCTAGTAGCACCTAATTTCTTTGGGCGTGAGAGGCTCAATATTGAATTGGTGGCTTTCGAGAACTTGCCCATGGCATGGGCAAAATGCCCACTCCATGAGCCGTTCGCAGCGAAAACCAACCCTAAATATGGAAAGGAATTTACAGAATCTAGTTTATCTGACCCTATATGTATAGTATTGAGCTTCCGTTTCCCAGGCCCACATGACATGATGAAAGATTTTTTAAAATTTACGCGCAGATCTAAGCCCTCCATGTGGTGGACAAAAGTTTCCACAAGCAAACGGAGGGCATTTGGAGTACGGCCCATAAGGACCGCGTCGTCTGCGTATAGTAAAACTGGAAAAGGATGCCCCTGAAAAAATTGGCACATCTTTAGTCACTTGTTTTAATGCTTTTGCTATACCATTAATATAGATGATGAACAACAGGGGTGCTAAAACGCACCCCTGTCTGACCCCCCTACCAATCTCTATGGCTCCGGACACTTCGCCGCCCATCCCAATCCTGACTTGTGCCTTAAGATCGGTATGAAGGTAAGCAAGGAAGTGTACGAGGGTCTCATCCAGACCATAGTTAAGAAGCATGGTCCACAATTTTGATCTATTGACTAAATCAAATGCAGATGAAAGATCCATAAAAGCAAGGTAAATGGGAGATGATCGAGCAACGTTATACTTGTCAATTATCAATTTTAAATTCAAACATTGCTCAACCGTGCCCACCTTGCTCCTGAATCCCATCTGACACGGATCCAGTAAATCTGAATCTTCAGTCCACTCTACCACCCTGTTATAAATAACTCGCCCGAGTATTTTTAGAGTATTATCCAAGAGCGAGATTGGACGGTAGTTAGCTGGATCTGATCTGTCACCCTTTTTGTAAATTGGGACTATGATACTGGAGGTCCACGTCTTAGGGATGGGCGCTTTTGACAGGCTATTAAAAACGTTAAGAAGAATTGGTGCCCATAAGTCCGGACTATGCTTTATGACATCTATAGGGAATCCATCTGGGCCTGGGGCCGTGTTACCAAGGCTCTCTCTAATGGCTGCTTCTACCTCATGAAGGTCAATCTGCAAATTGCGCAGCTGTCCCAAGTCTGGGGTAATTACATCCTCGGTCGGGGCAGCATATATTTTAGAAAAATGGGCCTCCCAGGTGCTGCTGATTATATTACAGCTAGTTGGGGATAAATGTTTGCCCATATCGCGCATTTTCCTAACGGCAGACCAAAATGGGCCACTACACTTGAGGTTGGCACTTCCAACCAACAATTCCCACTGTTCCATCAATAGTGCAGCCTTCCTTTCAGCTATTTTTAGTTTATAATGTTTCCTAGCTGTCTGTACCTCTACTGGATTCCTTGGCTTAGTGGTTAGTGCCCTACGTATTTGCTGTAGAACAGGCAGAGTCAAACCACCTTGGGTCTTTCCCTTTTGTAGGTAGTGGGACTGACAAAGAAGTTTTTATTACCAAACACAGTTTGCCAGAGTCCGTGATTATTCTATGACAATTCCCGTCAAATAATAGACAGGAATTAATTAATTCAAAGTGATCATTTTTTACACTATCGAGCATGGCTCCACAGTCAATTCCCCTCCACTTTAAACGGAGGCCATCACCAGATGGTATAATATCTCTTGCTCCGTTTAAATTAACATATACCGGACTGGGGCCTAAATCTAAAGTAATTGTAAGGGGATTATGGTCTCCAAATAGTGTCTCTACCACTTTAGAATCTATTACACGGTCTGTTAGATAGGGGGATGTAAAAATAAAATCAATGGTTGAGCGGGAGTCCCTCCCTCTAAACGTGGGGGCGCAAGCCATCATTGAGGTTTGGCTTGCTTCCATGGCATTGCTAAGAATATGTTCACTTAGCATATTGGCTAATTCAATACCCCTTCGTTCAGCTTGATCCAAGTGATTTTTGTCCTCATGCCGATACTTTATGATTTTCGCATTAAAATCTCCCCCGATTAGAATCCCTGACTTCTCTTCTAGACCTATATTTGTTTCAAGGTGTAGTAAAGTGTTGGAAAGTGCTGTATAGTTCCTATTCGGTACAGAATAAAAATCATTATTATAAAAATTAATTAAATAGATCTTAGTCTTTCCCTTATATTCAAGAACCTGAATGTTTGGATTCCCTTCTGACAAATCCTTAATGGTACCACCCGCCAATATCCTGATTCCAATAAAAAGTCCTCCCACTGCACGACCAAAAGCAGGCTTAGATGCAGTCACACTAAAGCAATGGTAGCCCTCTAAGTGCAGGTTCTCCACAGCCCATGTCTCTTGGAACATAATAATGTCTTTGCCATCCAATAGCTGGGCCCATTGAGGGTCAGACAGTCTTGATTCTAAGCCAGCAACGTTCCAGCTAAGGATTGACAAGTCAGAACCACTAGGGGAACCTAAAGACTTATCCCTTGTGCTCTGCTTGGGTTAGCAAAGTTGTTGTATCCTCACATGTAACTGAGGATAGAGCAATAACATCCTGTGCTACCATTGGCTGGGTTGTATTAATTTGTATTGAGTGTGGATGTTCCCCAGTGGCATCGACTACCTCTACACATTCAGTATTAC
This sequence comes from Triturus cristatus, assembly GCF_964204655.1. Lineage (NCBI taxonomy): Eukaryota > Metazoa > Chordata > Amphibia > Caudata > Salamandridae > Triturus > Triturus cristatus. The sequence goes on along the minus strand of NC_140593.1, from coordinate 310,770,388 downwards.
TTACACTATTCCCCAGTCAATCCTGATCTTCAAGGTTTGAGAAGGCGTGTTCAAACCAGTTGTAAGTTGGGATGGTATACATATACCTCAACTCATTCTGGGTCATGTTAAAGTTTTGATTAGTCCCTACATGGGACCTCTCCCTTGGGATATGCTGGGGCACAATGGGAAAGAATGGGTATGACATTAGTTGTGCTGGGGGTGCAATCACATTACCTGATGGGGGGCCAGTCCTAAAATCAGGATTTTGATCCTGGTGGTACAGTCAACTATTATTTCTAATATTAAAATTTGGGTCCAATCGATGTCCTAAGGAATTGATCCCGAAATTAAGATTAGAGTCTATCAAGTGCCTGTAGAACTATCCAAGAGGAAGGAGAGTGGTATTACATTCCCATGGTGAGGGCTGTGGGGGTTTTGCAAGCGTGCATTGTGCCCATTGCGGGGACCTAAAATTTATGATTATACAGTCCCCCTCAAACTTTTTTCTCAACGGGCCCACCCACCCCACTCTTTGGGTATGAATGATCTCCCCTGCACCTTCCATCGGAAAATGGCAATTTCTAGATAACCAGTGGAGGGTTCTATTTTTAAGGGTTGTAAAATTTTCCTCTTGGTCCTTCCTTAATTTAGGCACATTAACTAAGACCAATACATGGGCTCCACACTCTGGGGGTAGGCTAATACGAGCCGGGATCTGTCTCGTATTAGTTGGTATAGATTGATCCAGCTTAGCTAAAGGGGAAGTTGGAGAATTTCGGGCATCGGTATTAGCTTGTCTAAATTGTGCCTTTTTACTTTTGGGAGCAGTTTGATCCGTACCTTCAAGGGTGGCAGCCTTGGTTGTTTTCGATTTAAGTACCCATTTGGCTGAGGATTCCGCATTTGATGAATTTTTGCTTGTACTTGGTTTTGGTGATGGCAAGGGGACGATAATATGGGCTTTGTTGTTCGTGTTAGCCACAATTGTTTGGGGTTTATCTACAATAGTTGCCCCCAAATTTGGTGTAATTTTTTGATTACGCCCTGTACCCAATTTTATTACATGGTCATCTAATGCTCTCAGCCTCTTTTCTATGTTCAGGACTTGTTGATTTATTGGCCCTAAAAGGGTGGTTATCAATGTCTCCAATCTCCCCCAAAATCCCTCATTCCCCAACACTGTGTTGGCTTCTATAATTGGGGAATCCATCTCGCCAGGTTGACCATCCCCCTTATCCTTATTTTGCTCTACAGGGGCAGCAATCCTCCGTGATTGGTTATACCCACCCTTGTGTTTATTCGGTGCTGGCTCTGTGTGTTTCCGTTTGCTCTTGGCTTTTTGCCTCCTAGCTTTCTGCCCCCTGGTTTGCATCGATACACTGGTGCTTTTATCCCCGTCTATGGCCAATACATCAAAATCGGGGCATAATCCTGTCCCTTCTAAGTGTGTCTGGTCATTAACTGGGGGTGACAAAAAGTCAGAGTCCCTATTCATGCTTGGCCTTAACATAGTGGGAGTTGACGAAAGACTGGTGTCCATAGACAAATGACCATGAGATGCTGTATCTACAATTATACAATTCTCATTAAAGTTTGCACCCGGGAGCCCCGCATAAGATGTAGCAAGCAGGGAATCCAATGAATTTTCTTGGTGCATAAATAGGGGCAGACTTGGTGGAAGCGATAGACTCCTTTCAGTGTTCTGAATAGCTGTGGCGACAACGCGATAGTCTTCTGTAACATTTTGTCTATGGCTGTCAGGCTAGGCAGTGGGGTAGTAGGAGTTGATACAGGTAGTTTCTGCTTACCATTTCTTCTGAGCGCAGCTGGTATCCTTTTCCCCATGATAAGTGTTTAAGCAAATGGGCGAAACAGCTAATAACGGCCTTTTTGCCAACAACAGCTAATCAGCAGTATCTTAAGGGCACCTGCACACCAGCGACGTTGGAGGGGGGGCCCAGCCCTGCCTCTTCCTGGCAATGACGGGCAAGGACGGCCCCCCCCCTTGGCACGGGCTTTGCCCGGGCGCTGCCCGCGCGCGTCCCGCGCTGCGGGGGCGCCTGGCGGCCTTTATCGGGTCCCTGCGCTGCCAGGTGTCGTCATCCGCGTGCGCCGATGCAGGGGATGCTGGGGAGTGTAGGCGTGATGGCCGTTCCCCTCACGGCGGCGTGGATCGTGGGCAGAGTCAAATTGCAGAGAACCCGCTGCTATGCCGTTCCCCTCACGGCTGGTAGGTAGTGCTGAGCAGTGAGAGCGCGTCCCGCGCTGCGGGGCCGCCTGGCGGCCTTTATCGGGTCCCGGCGCTGCCAGGTGTCGTCATCCGCGTGCGTCGATGCAGGGGATGCTGGGGAGTGTAGGCGTGATGGCCGTTCCCCTCACGGCGGCGTGGATCGTGGGCAGGGTCAAATTGCAGAGAACCCGCTGCTATGCCGTTCCCCTCATGGCTGGTAGGTAGTGCTGAGCAGTGAGAGCGTGTCCCGTGCTGCGGGGCCGCCTGGCGGCCTTTATCGGGTCCCGGCGCTGCCAGGTGTCGTCATCCGCGTGCGCCGATGCTGGGGAGTGTAGGCGTGATGGCCGTTCCCCTCACGGCGGCGTGGATCGTGGGCAGAGTCAAATTGCAGAGAACCCGCTGCTATGCCGTTCCCCTCACGGCTGGTAGGTAGTGCTGAGCAGTGAGAGCGCGTCCCGCGCTGTGGGGCCGCCTGGCGGCCTTTATCGGGTCCCGGCGCTGCCAGGTGTCGTCATCCGCGTGCGCCGATGCAGGGGATGCTGGGGAGTGTAGGCGTGATGGCCGTTCCCCTCACGGCGGCGTGGATCGTGGGCAGAGTCAAATTGCAGAGAACCCGCTGCTATGCCGTTCCCCTCACGGCTGGTAGGTAGTGCTGAGCAGTGAGAGCGCAGACAATTTGCCCACAGCAACACCCTTTCCATGAGCACACACACTTCCCTGTGAGTGTTGTAGACCCAAAAGAGAGGCAGATTTGTCTTGTCAGCAAACAAAGTGGTAACAAGGCTGTAATCCCAAGGAGGCCCCAGAAGCCCAGATCTTTCTGAGCACTCATTCCAAACAATGAACTAAACGGCCATGATTTCGAACAATCACAATATTTTGAGACATATGCAAGGACACATTCTCACAAGTTAGAGAGTGGAAGCCAAAAAAGCTACAATAAGAGCAGCTTCATCAGCAAACAGAGGAGAATAATTTGCCGAAGGACGTACCAGAGTAGAAAATACCCTTGTGTAGAAAGCAGAAAGGAGACCTGCACTGACTTGTTTGAAAATCAGTATTATTACAAATAGTAAATACAAAATCCTTGGTTTGTAGCAAAGGACAATCTATTTCTTCAGTGTGGGCTCGTCAGTCTGTTGTTCACCCATCATTGACAGCCTTTCAGCACTTCCAGCCTTTTTAACCTGTGTTCTAGATGAAGTCAAACAGTTATCAGGAGGCAGTGCCAGCAAGGGCCAGGTTCAGGCACAAGAACAGTATACAGACCCCGTCAAAATAAATGACAAGTCATCGACATCAAGGGCCGACGGGATCTTAGAAGGCTAAGAGGCGAAATCCCCGGAAGCATTTAAATTGCACTATATAGCCCAAGGGCTGATCATGCCAGTTAAGCAGACACCACCACTGTTGCTGAGCCCCCAAAATGGGAGTCGCATCAATTAATGCGGTCGATCCTCCTAAGGTAGACCTGGTCCCTAAGCCACTCACCTCGGCCTCCCCTCCTCCTAAGATTATCTCTCAATTGCTCCATCCTCTTAGTAAGAGAGAGAAAAAACGTCAACGCAAACAAAGATACAAACTAATAACAAAACCTGTGGTGGTACCCCCTAAATTGTTTCCATTGTTTAAGAACTTGGATAATAAACCAGCTTTGAGCCCTATTCTAACAAATCAGGACCAGTTGACTACAACAGCCGTTCCAATGCCAAATGTTCAGCAATCCACTCTGGCACACCACCAGGTTCAAACCAACTTCCTTTCCGGCCGAAGAAGTTCTGCGTCAAATCCTTATGAAGTTGCGGCCATTGATAAACCAAAAGAGTTTAACTGGTATGTATCAAGTAACTGGCCAAATACAAGCAGTAAACACAAACTCGCTTACTGAAACGATTACCCAACCTCAACTCACTCTCTATTCTCGTACTCAAACTGTTCCATCTAGTACAGGAGGTTACCAACCAAAAGTATCCTTCAAAAGAACTCTAATGCTCCCCGAGGACTCTTTGATAACATCGGAAGGGCCTCGGGACAACTCTTTGTCTCACCCTGGAATAGCACCCGATCCTTTAATTGAGAAAAATATTTTAAATGACACGGGTCACTGTCAATCAACTCCTGCCAGACATTCACAGTGTTCTAAAATTATTTGTCCCTGAATATAAATCAAAAGGCCATCATGATGTCCTCAATATCATCAAATTATCGAAAGGAGTTCCGGGCTTTGACAAATTGGCATCAGAAGATATTGAATATATAGAATTTCTTCCGGCAAGAGGGTCGCAACCCTCTGAAGCAACCTTGGTGACATTTAAATCTCCTACTTGGACTCGAGTTCTCCTAGCCTGTAAAGACATTTTTCGGTCCTGGCGAATTAAAATCTATCCCCACTTCAATCCAGGCTATCCTATGGTACTAGCCAAGCAGCCGGCCACTCAGATAAGCCTGTGTCGGACCTTGACCAGTGATAGAAGTAAACCATACTCAATTTTAAAAAATGCAGTAGGAGATGCACCTCTAATAGGAAATCCATGGTCCGCGCTCTCGAATTGCAATGAAACCCAAGACTGGGAGTGTCTACCAGCAGCTTTGTCTTGTAAAAACTCAGCCTGACCATTTGGTCAAAACTTGTCAGAATTGAACCCTTTGGAGGCTGTCAAAGCTAACATCCCCCAGCCTCACTTTATAAATTCTATAAACCACCAGCCGCAGTCGCGCCTCTCCCTGTGATCATGGAACATTAGTGGCCTTCACCTCAAAATGTCCTCACTAGAGACCCGAAACTTTATTTTTAGTCACAATCTAATTGCTGTTCAGGAAACATGGGCCACCCGTAATTGTCCTATTGATGGATTTATTGAATATTGGAAACCAGCTGTCAGAGTCAGCAACTATGGTCGCCCCAAGGGAGGACTGTCTATTTACATCTCATGCAGCCTAATGGGCCCAATAGTGTTATTAAACTTCGATGAGGACTGGCTGCTTGGAGTTAAAGTTAGCTTGTGGAGACAACACCGACCTCTATTGTTTCTTAATGTTTACATTAATCCAAGTGTCCTGACAAGAAGAGCTCATCTAAATCGTCTCCTTAAAATCTTGAGCGAACTGGTTGTGGCCTTTCCCTATGCCGACTGTCTGCTTATCGGGGACTTTAACACTAACTTGTTTCAGGGAGGCCCGTCGGATCTGGAATATCTCCCCTCATTGTCAGTCGGCATTGAAGTCCCAGTCCAAACCTTCAAATCACTCATACTGCGCATTGGGGGAATTCTGTGTGTTGCAACTCCTTAGTGCAGCTTTCATCGTAACGAACGGCAGGTTCACGCAGGATACTCCCCCAAATTGGTCATGGACAAATGGACGAAAGCTTTCTTTTTTAGATTACACCATTTGTAACGTAGTCATGTTTTCTCATTTGGAAAACTACAGTATTAAAGCATGATCAGAGAGCGACCATCGACCACAAGTTGTCATCATTAATACCAATTCAGTTTACCACAATACCACCCCAATAACTCAAAGGAGTCCATTCAGAAAATGTAAAACGCTTAAGATGGAACGATGAAATTAGTATCAACATCAAGAAGGAATGTCGGTCTTTTACAGTAGGTAGCCTCTACCCCATAGTCTCATATCGCTGATAGGTCAAATTTTTGTTACCATCTGTTAAACCTTTTCCCATCGCATTCGCACCCTCATACGACTATTTGTAGTTCCCAGTTTTTTATTTCAAGTCAAACTATGAAATTAAAAAAGATCAGAAATATGGCTTTGCGGGCAATCAGGAAGCATCCAGAATCCAACGATCGTTTGATCGACTACAAAAGTGCTCAGAAAAACTACAGACAGGCATCCAAACAAGATAAACAACTCCATCTTGATACATTTTGGGGTAAACTTCTTTGGGAAAGCAAAAATCATAATTCAAGAAAATTTTGGGCATTACTGAATAGACAACTTAATGGAACAACCAGACAGGGGAGTGCAAACATTGCTGAGGCAGAATGGGTTACATTTTTGACGGACCATTTTAAGGCCAACGAAGGTGCAGATTTTTTAGTAACAAACACCTCCTTTATGTCCAAAGACGGGCCTTTGGAGCACCAGGATAGTACCCAAGAGCTGATGCAGCCTCAATGCGAGTCGATCTTTATTACCCAAGCAAGGCTGATCAAATTATTATCAAAAGCGAGAGCAGACGGAGCGCCAGCCCCAAATGGCCTGCCACATGCCTTGTTTAAAGCAAACGTTCCCTATTGGGCACAACAAATAGCAACCCTCTTTAGATCTGTTCTCATGGCGAGGTGCAGTAATTCACCCAATATACAAGTCCGGCGCCCACTCGTCCCCAAACTACTACAGGTTTGATAGCCTTACTGGACAATGAGGCAAAGTACTTTGCAAGCATTTTACTTGAAGAATTGAGCTCCTGGGCGGACCAAAAAGGTTTGATTCCAACAAAACCAAACAAGCTTTACTGTAAATTAAGGTACAACGTCTAATCTACTGGCATTATCAATACTCATTGATAAATCGCTTACTTCATCTAAGCTGGTCTTCTGTTTTGTTGATTTTAAAGCCGCCTTTGACCGGGTCCCCAGGGTAGCACTTTGGGCAAAGTTAATGCAGTGGGGAATCCCGGTCAAACTACTGGAGGCCATTGTCCAACTACATTCCAACACCTGGATTCAAGTCAAGCTTGGTACTGGCACACATCTGTCTCGAAACATTCTAACACGAGGAGTGAAACAGGGGTGTGTGTGCTAGCCGCATTGCTTTTTAACCTGTTTATTACCGATCTCTCAGCCGAACTGGACGAGATAAATAGCCATTCTCCCAAGATCGGTGGCATGCAGTTAAGTAACCTTCTGTATGCTGATGACCTTGTTCTCTTCAGCCTTACCAGAGTAGGGCTGCAACGATTGTTAAACAAACTACATAGTTATACCGTTAAGAATAACCTAGAGGTTAATTTAAAGAAAACCCAAGTGGTTATATTCGGCAGAAAACGTTATGGAGGTGGTGGCTGGTCATACAACATTTCCAGTCTTGTAGGAAAATCTTATAAATACTTGGGGGTTAACTTTGACTCTAGGGGCACCTTCGTCAAACATCGTAGTGACATTTCAATGAAAGCCACGGCTCTCCGATTGAACTTCTCAAAACTTTCAAAAAAATTGATGGGTCCGAGTTTAACCCCAATGATGTAAGTAATGAAAGCTAAAGTCGGCCCCACGCCATCATATGGTTTTGAAATTTTCAGGGCTAAAATCAGCACAACATTAAATCAACACGTGACCAAGATTTATAAAAGTGTTTTTCACATGCCGAAATCTGCCTCCACCGCACAGATTAGATTAGAACTGGGCCTCATAAACTACGAAATCTCCAGTTTAGGTGCCTACTTAAATCTGTGCCATAAGCTAAGGTGGGCTGAAGCTGGTTCCCTTGAGTCAATGCTGTGGTCTGACATTGGCATTAATAATCCAAGTGGATCCTATAGTACATTTTTTAATGAATGTGTACAGCAATTTTCAGCAGGTGACCTTTGGAACCTAAGCCCCAGTCAAACAGCTTTCAAAATCAGCATTAAGAAGCGTACTCGCATCTTGTCCCACACCATCGACAAAGCTTCTCTTGCCAAACGCAAGCATGCATGGGCAGTAATTAACTCTTATCAGTTGGCATCACCATCATACCTGCCCTGCACATGTTCTTTGTATTTAAAACTGCGATTTATGGCACTTAGACTGGGGGAATGGCACCTGCTGAAACACTTACCTATCTGGCGTCGCTCGTCAGATAATCAACAGTGCAGAGGTTGCGGGGCCCCGGTGGAATCTATGGAGCACGTTGCATGCCTCTGTCCCACTCTCCTGACTCAGCGTAGACTAAAATTGAGGCCAGAATGGAACAGACTGGGAGTTTGGACATGCAGGCAGGGAATTATTGTGGCTTTGAACCCAGAGAACAGAGTTTTAAACATAAGTTTTACTATTTTTATTTATCATGTATATCGTAAATATAAACAGCAAACTACAGGCCCGGTAACAATTCTAAAGAGTCACAGGTGTCTAAAACAAAACTGTAGACCTACAAGATTTCATTCTGATCCCCCTGTGCTCTCGATGCCTGCAATATTAGGGTATGCAATTCCGAGGATTTTTTATTGATGCTGCTATTTGACGGCTGTTCTAATTAAATGTTTACACTCTCTGGGTCTCCTTATAATTGTGGGCCTTCTTCTTAGATTCTGACAGTAACACTAATTTCTTTGCCATATCAACAACATTTTTGCTGCTACCTAGTTTTAAAATTTGAATTTTTATATAATTCTTGGCCATTTACAGATGAAGATTTCAAGAACCTACATTCTTTTTCATTTCACAAAGATAGTTACATGTTTTTCCTCCCCAACCCTTGAAACCTACTTACTGAAAGTAAGGCCACACATCACTTTCCACAATTACCAGGCATGGAATGTCCATTTTAAAATTATCACTGTACTGAAACTATATACGTATTGTCATTCTTGTGACAAAACTTTACATTAGAGTGGTACTGTATTCCTCATGACCTACATACATCCTTTTATAGTTCTGTGGTGCCTTGTCACAGCTCATCTGGAATATGTGTGCGGGTTTGCAGAGTGTGTGTAGCAAGGCTACTAGATTGGGACTTAATTTAAGTGTGTCTGAATAGAAATTACCATCTGGGAAACATGTATCTAAGTTAATAGCACTTACACAGGTTTTTCTTACACAGCGATCAACCTAAACTCACTTGGTTCTGACGAAAGCCGCTGGCCTGCCTGGGCTACTTATGGCTGAAACATGTCGACCTGATGCACCAGATGTGTAGGATTAGTAATTCTTCCTAACATTGCCTTCTTTTGAACCTTATCCCCATCCTCTTTAAATTTTATTAAATGCACTTCTTGGGATTGAAGATAATTTTCATCCACCCACATGACACATCTGTCTCAACGTAGACATCTGGCCTCCAGTAAGGAGGGTGGTTGCTCATCCTGAGAATGACACACTCAGGTGAAAAAGACCGTATGATGAGGCTAACCACAACATTACCCTAGTGGAGACTACACACCACTTCTGAGGTTGAATACATGGGTGAAGGTCTTCAAAAAGAGTCCTCCACGATTTTTCTGGGCACCTGAGCACTGCATACTTTGCGTGAATCCTCTTAGATTGCATAGGAAGGGTTTTACATGCCCCCTAACAAAATACATTTTAGCACAAAACGACCTCAAATCCACCAACATAAATTCATTGTAGCGCAAGAGGTTCTCAAATACACCACTTTCAGAGAGGTGCTTTTATCTTTTTCTGTAGTTGGTGAACAAAGGAAGAACGACTGATGACTGAGTAAAGGTGTATTTTAATGAGGTTTGAGACAGACAGTTAAACAAAGAAAATGTAATGCCCCAAGAAATAGACTGTTTCTCCATGTCTATCCATACTGTAGGGGTGTTGTAGATCAGAATAAAATCAAAATAGAAGGACCAACCAATTCTATTGTATGCATCCTGGATGTTTTTTTTGTGGAGGGCCGTCAAAACTGATCAGGCCAATTGAGTCGATACCATGCTAAGCATCTAGTGAGGTGACCAAGTATCACCATGCCCGGTTATTCTTAATTTAATTTTTGCAACAGACAGCATTTGTTCATTCAGTGCTACCAGTGAAATTAAACCTGAATTGGTGATTACGTAAGTAATCCTTGGTGGCCAAAGGACAGAGCAAAGTGCCTTTAGTTTGTAGAACTTTAGGTTTCTTAATTACACAGATTACATCTGCAAATATTACACGGTCCAGTAGATATCATGAAAGAACATGGTGTGCTTTGATGATACACCTCAACTTTAAGTCATTCTTAGGATGCTGTGTCTTATTGTATTGAAAACATTGACTGGGGACCAAAACACAATCTAAATTTTGATCACTAAAAAGATCATTTTCAGGACACAGAATGTGAAGCTGACTAGATATGCTTTGTGGTAACTATCATGGTCACTGCACCTAGATAATATGAAGAGGTTACATATGTTCTTGTTCAGGTAAAAAAAAGATCACTTGACATCCCGTAAATCCTCCTACTGTCAACATATTCTAGATTTTGACGCCTTTAAGATCAATAGCATTGTGATTAAATTATTAAAGAGACAAGGACCAACTGAAAACAAATATTTATAGCACAACCAGGTAAATAGCTTTTTTCCCCACCATTCCAAATCAACTCAGAACCTCTTATATTGTTAGTAATCTAAATTCTATGTGAAGTAATGGATGTACGCAGACTACATAGATTGCAACGCTCAAATCACAATTCTGAATAGTCATCTCTGGCACCCTCCTCTCTTTGCTATCTGAGCAAGTAAATGGAACAAAGAGTTAAATAATATGACATGAGTTTGGGTTTGAAATGAGTAGAAAACAATGTTAAAGCAGAATATGTTTAGTCACTAAGTTAGTAGGTGATGTTAATTAATGCACCTACAACAATTAAGTGCATCATTGTTACAGCGTTCTGCACCTTCTTTGACATACAGCTATATGCTCCAGTACATTGATGTATCACACGGTACATACAATTTGTTGACATGTATTTGGCAAAAACAACATTTAGAAAAATGTCAATCATGTGACTGAGAAACTATCCCTTGGGATGTCTGTGTCAGGGTATGCTAGGTCTCAAACACATATTGGCATTCCCAAATTGACCTATTGCAACAAATATGAAGAGGTTTGAAGTTTTCTCCTGTAAACCAAACTTTTGCAAATGTTTTGTGGAAGATCAATTCTTGGCCAATCACAACACTCACACAGTTACTGCATAAGGGTACCAAATTTAGGTCAGGAGCAGACGCTGGTAAGAGCTGATCCAGACAATCCATACATAGTTGAAGCAGATGCATCCATCTAACTATGAGGGCTGTAGCATCTCAGAGGCATTTGAAGTGATAAAATGGTACATATTCTTCCATTGATGAGCCACGAATGAAAGCTGACCCCAGCTGGGATCAATCATAGAATTTCTGTTAAGGCCCTAATAGTGGTTCAACCAGTACTTTAGGAAAGCAGACGGTTTACTGGGAGCACAACACAAACTACCTGATTACGATCTTGGCAGATGGGATACTCGTCGCAAACAAAAAGTTTAATAGGGTATAATGCAATTGTAATTTGACGGACAGGATACCAATCACGTTTGTGACAGGGTAACACTGTCCGCCAAGATTGTAATCAGGCTCAAAATCACTTACTCCCTGATCACATGACCATCCGTATTTAAAATAAGCTTTTGCTCTGACTAATTGAAGACACCACAGGCCTGCATTTTATGCAGGAGATTTGAATGGAGAAGCAGATAGGTTTTCAACATTTCAATCTAATCCAGAACAAAAATCTAACAGAACAACATGGATTTTCACCAGAAATCTCTCTGAGCAGATGACCATATAAAACACATGCCTCGGTCCTTAACGGACTTTTGGTGAGGAAATCTTGCAAAAAATGATATGTTTCCGGACTCAAAAGAAGCCTGTAAATTGGTCTCTACTCTTTCATCAGACATGTTTAATGGATGCAGGGTTGTTTTAGATGACAAGCAAGTGCACAAATGTCATGCCCTTCATTCTTTTTCAACTCTTTCATCAAGACGAGGAAACGATACTTGGACCCATAGAGCTCGTTTAGTAGCAACAACTCCCCAATGTCCCTCATGGGCCAATTCAATAACTTGTTGTCTCAGACACTCTGGTATGACAATTCTCGACCCTCACAAGATGATGCCTTGAGGGGGTAATGGTAAGCTCTTCCTCGAAATGTTTGAATTTCTGGTATTCCAGGTCATCATGAAGGTGGAGTATGTTTTCGGCACGATTGATGTGCAATAATGTCCAAGTATTAGCAAGTCTCTGCCAGTGCTTATGGCATCAATGATTTGTTTCGCTGATATGGTAGCAGGGGTACTAGATTTAACAATGAAGTTAAAATCTGTTTTAGAAGTACTGCCATGACACTGTATTGGCATGCGTGGGAAGTATTTAGCAGGGTTTCGATCTATTCTTGCACGATGCACAATCGTATAATCATATCCTGCAACTGCAACCCCCACCTCTAAATGCAAGGGGGCATCTTGGCTTCAGGATTGCCTAGAATGGTGAGCAATGCTTGGTAATCAGGGACAGCTGTGAAATGATTTCCATACAGGAACACATGAAAATGCTCACAAGTCAAGACCTCAGCAAGGCTTCCTGAATCAGGTTGTGAATAGGCACGTTCCATCAATGACAAACTGACTAGCATAAGCCACAACGCCTTGGGGCATTGGGATGTCCAGTGTGCTGGGCAAGGATGGCACCCAACCCTACGGGGCTTGCATTAACAACAACCTCCGTCTCCAATTTCGGATCAAAGTATGCCATTGCGGCGACGTTCTCAATTGTATGCTCGATTTTCTTGAAGCTTTGTTCACATTCAAGTGACCATCGAAATGGAACATTTCATTTCGGTAAGTATCTCAATTAATCACATTCTTCACTGGCCTTGACATGGTTGGAGTGAGGCTATGACTCTACAAACCCCAACCATCGATTTTCACTTTGAATGAGTGTAGGAAAGATGGTTTCTGTTGCAGTAACCCCCCCCCACACTTTTTGCCAGACTACTGATGCACTTTTACTTGAAGTGCCCTGGGTCCCTGCCAATCAGGTTCCCAGGGCCCTGTTCTTTCCCCAAAATGAACATAATTGGCATCTCTGGCCACAGGTCAGTCCCTGGTAAATGGTACCACTGGTACCCAAGGCACTGTGACCAGAGAAGGCCTCTAGGGCCTGCAGCACTTATTGTGCCACCTTTAGAGGTCCTGTACCACTACATTTGCACACTACCTTTGCAGGCTGCGTGTTTTGGTGCAGAACAAAGTGAAGAGTCGACATGGCACACATCCCTGTGTGCCATGCCTACAAACCACTGCCCTGTCATAGATCAGTCACCCTTCTAGCTGGGTGCACTATACCAGTGAGGAGGGTACCGGTGCATGAGCACTGTACCTCTACAGTGTCTAAATCCATTCTAAGACCATTGTAAGTGCAGTGCTGCCATTAAGAGTATATGGTGCTGGGAGTTTCTCATTACAAACTCCCAGCACCATAATGGCTACACTGAAAACTGAGAAGTTTGGTATCAAACCTCTCAGCACAATAAACCCAAACTTATGCCAGTGTGGGATTTAATGAAAAATGCACACAGAGGGCATCTTAGAGATGCCCCCTGAAAACAAACCCACCACTAGTGTCCAGGCTGAGTGGTTGCTTTCAGCTGCCACCACCAGACGTGTTTCTGGACCCCTGGATCGAGAGCCTGCTGCTCTCTGGGGCCTAAAACAAGGCACATCCTGGGACGAGGTGCCAAGCCTCCTCCCCCAGGATGGGCAGGGTTCATGGAGGGGAAGCTTCAGAGGCTTGCCACCTTTGTGAGTTTCCCCAGGTCAATTGCTGCTTTCAGCAACTGGTCCCCACTGGTTCTGACCCCCCACTTTGGGCGGGAAAACAAGCGAGGAAGAGATGTGTGCCCACCTCTGCCAACTCCACCCCTCAGGTGGGGAAAAAGAGTTGGAAGCACAACTCTCAGCCCATGCCATCTTAAAGATGGGGGGGCTCAGCCAACCAGGGACAGGCACATGCCCCCCTCCCACTGGAGGGGGGCATAATAGAGGGTGTACCCACCACAGGGAATGGACCCACTGGTCCCTGCCTTTTACCTACATGTAACACCCCTAAATCTAGTATTTAGGGGCACCCCTGAACCTTGCTTTATCAGATCCAGACAAGAAAGAAGAAAAGAAGAAGGACCGAACAGCCGTGCAGTAGCTAATAGGAGGAAGACGCCCACTGACTTGACCCCAGCCCTACCAGCCTGTCTCCCCCTCAAACCTGCCCCTGCAAAATCCCAGTGTGTCCTGCAGCCAGCAACCTCAAAAACCCCAGAGGACCTGCCTGCATTCACTTCCAAAGACTGCTACTCCCTTGAACACTGGATTTGTTCAACTGCAACCTCTGGCAGCAGCCGGAGACCACGAATTCGCCCCATTCTGCACCGGCCGTCCACGGACGGAGCTCGAGTGGGAAAACACCATGAGGTCACCCCGGCTATCCTGAACCGAGATCCATTGACCACTGACCTGCCTCAAGCCTCCAGCCAACACCTGCAGCCTAAATCCAGAAGGCCCCACTAACCACGACCAGGAGCTGGTAAGAAGATCCGACCCCAAAAGGCACCCCTGCACCAGACGCCCCATGGCCTTGTGTGCCCAAACCAGCGGTGCCTAACCAACCACTAGCTTCCCAACTTACCTCTCGAAGTGGTGGTCGCACCCAGAAGTCCTTCGTCTCCTTACCTGCAGTGATTTTGCAAACCAGAGGTTCTCCACCGAAAACAGGGCATCCGACCTAGAGAGCACCCTGCACCCGGTCACCCTAGTGCCACTGAGGATGCACCTTTAGTGCTAATTTGTTTCCCCATTTGCCCTGAGCTAAAGTCCAGGAGCTTTGCTCCCACAACCCAGTAGCCTGCTTGCCTGCAGCCACCGACGAGAGACCCCCTAACCCCCATTGGATAGCATTGGGCCTCAAGACTCTGCACCGGGCCGCCCTAGTGCCACTGAGGGAGTAACAAGAGTGCATCCTTGACCCTGGGGCAATCCTTGTTCTAACACCAGGACCTCAACTCTAAAGACCGATTACTTACCTCCAAACCGATAACCCAATTTTTCTCCATTTACTGTTTTTCTGTGAAAAGTTTCTAAGTGTGTAGTTTGAGAAACGAAAGAAATTCTTTAAAATTGCATAATCTAACTTTTTTTACTTACCTCTTTTCAGGAAATGTCCCAGAGTAGTATCTAGGTATACTACTCTGTGTAAGCCTAGCAATCTGAAAAGTTACTTAGACTTTTTTAGTAAAATAGCAAGTATGTACTGGATTTACTAAGTATTGCATTTCTCTGCATCCATACTGTAAATCAAATCAAAGTGCATATACAATCATCATTCAAACTGTATTTCAATTGCATTACTACTGTAAAGTACTAATTGCTTACCTGTGCCAGGCTTGCTTGGTTCTAGAAAATAAAATAACTAAAGTAATATTTTTTATACAAAAACAATTGGTCTGAAGTTCAGTCTTCAAGTGTGTGAATTCATTTGCTGACTCACTGTGTTGAACAAATGCTTAACACTGTCCACTGATACTGCCTTACTGCTTGACCACACTACCACAAATGGAGAGTAAGGTTCTATCTAATTTTACCTCTGGCTACCTTTGGGGGTACCACTGGACAGAGCCAGCTTCCTACACTGAGGCACATGTGGCACACACAAGCAGTTTGCTGAACCATGGCAATCACTACGAGAGCGCACTCGGTTCTTCGGTTGCAAAGTTTACATAATCCCCTATCATGTCACCAGTTGTAGCATCCCCCCAGCCCGGGTACAAGCAAAGGATCACACCACACACAGAGCCTGGTATTACATGTGGTTATTCCTCAGCATGTAAACGTTAACTGAACATTCTACATCAGTAATTCTACCACTGACACCTATGCACTTATGTCACTGTTCTACGGAGTCAGTCAGGAACCAAAAGGGTCCCATCATCTCTAACTCACAAGACACTACACTGATGTTACTAGACACTTATTGCTAATGTGCCTTGTGTGCAGGGACATGACACTTTTCAGGAAGTAGTTGATAAAATGTCAAAAATTGAAAGTGTTACTCCCTTGCAGCATCTACTGACTAATGTCACGATTGCTCATATTCGTTTTCTACTATTTGTCGTCATGGTGTTCCTTCTACTGCGATCACTCCACAGGGCATTTATTTTTGGATGATACATTTGAAAAGCCTGGTAGATTTTGCTCTTCAATCTCCAATTGTACTCCAGATGCAATCTACAAAATACTAAACTACATCCTCAGACTTGGGTAGCTTGAACCAGGCTCCCTCTGCTACCAATAATGAAATAGGATTTGACAGAAGGGGAGGATTTGCAGAGTATACAGTTGTAAATAATAAACTGTTACTTTAAGAAAGCTGCTAACACCATACCGAGTTATTAGCTGCCATCTTGTTTTTGTATTTTGTCCTTGTTATACACTAGATTGCTCAGCCATTTGATGTATTCAACCTCATCCTCAGGTGGGGCTTCTCCGCTAAGGCAGAGGAGCGTTACCCCACTGCCTTTCAACACTGTAAAAAAGGAAAAATAAAATGATAATGTAATTTTATTATCATTTTATTTTTCCGTGCTGAGGCAGTTTTGTGGGGTGAGGCTGGGCAGAGCAGGGGGGAGGAGTGTGGCACTCTAAGTGAGCATTACTTTGTCCGGCTGTCTTGGGCTGGCCAAACAGTCACGTGCACTTTGCATGTTCTCCACCCAGGCTGTGCAACAACCTGGGAGGTAGAACATGCCCAGGCTCCCAGTCCATGTCTGAGCACCGAACCACTGCACTCAGACCAATCACAATGCTGAATTGCAACGTTGTCACTGGCTATGGGGAGCCTGGGTGCTTCCTGTTCTCACAGAAGGAAGAGGATGGAGGAGAGGCGCCAGCAGGCCGCAGGTAAGTGACCTATTCCTTTTTCTTTCAAACCCCTCCCCACCCCACCACTGCTTCCCAGGTGTAGCCACCACTGCTTATCCTCTTGTTTGGCATCTCTAAACAAGGAATCAAAAATAAATAGCACAGTGTATAACAGGTTACATTTCTTGCAGATTTTTTAAAGTCTTTTTTTCGTTTTCATGAGAAAGCTGAGCACCTGCTAATCGGACTTTCGGTTTCAGTCACATGCACTCCAATGCACATCTATGAATGTACAAAGCCTATAAAATAAATGAAGGGGTCAGCATTAGATGCTCGCTGCTATCGAGGGGACATACTGTCACTTTGCCTAGCAATGTTACTTTGCTTGATGTGTTAATAAGTGTATACAGACTTCACATAGACGTGTTTCTTCAAATCACCCCGACAATATTGACTGTTATTCTCATTAGGATGTCATATTACAGTCTTAACAATTTTAATATGACCTTGAGCTAATGCTAAATTACCAAATTACTTTAAGATCATGGCCATGTTGTCCATATATTTGCCTTTTTTTGTGCCTTCAGGCCAACCAAGATTTTATGCTGTAGCAATGTTAGACCTGACAGCGTTTGGTGTGGCCTTCCCCCAAACATTTTGCCTTCTCCCCTCCTTAGGACTCTGCACACTTTACCACTGCTACACCCGGCTGGCACATTTCATTTACAAATAAGTTCCTAGTGAAGTGGTACATAATGTCCCCAGGGCCTGTAAATTAATTGCTACTAGTGGGCCTGCAGCACTTATTTTGCCACCACTTAAGAAGCCTTTTAAAACATGCCTCAGGCCTGCCATTGCAGCCTATGTGCAGTTTTAAACTGCCAATTCAACCTGGCAAAATAAACCTTTTGCCAGACCTAAACCTCCTTTTTAATACATATAAGTCACCCCTACTGCAGCCCCCTAAACAGCCGATAGGGTATTTAAATAGTTGGACATGGACTTCTAACTTTTACATGGCCTTGTAGTGAAAAACCCCTCAATTTGTTTTTCACTACTGCGAGGCCTACCTCTACCATAGGATAACCTGGAGTTACCTTATTACATTTAAGCAGTGCTAACCTTTGCTTAGGAACAAGCAGAGATATCATGATTGGTCTCAAAATAATTGCAGTTTGATAATAAGGTCAGATTTTAAGTCTATTGTGTAAATGCCACCTTTAGAAAGTTGTATACACAAAACAACATCAGGTGGTTGTGAGATTTAAACACATCTTTACTTATGCAGGAGGTACATTTTACTCAATAATCATGACCTCAAATTTGTTTTAGTAATGATCGAACACAAAAGTTTTTTAAACTTTCACATTTGGTGCAATAAAAGAAAGGACAATCCACATTAAGATATACAGTGAAAAATATTTGAAAAACGGGTGGAATTTGGAAAGATTAATCAAATATACATTGTGATAATTCAAAATGTATACATGAACTAGGCTAAAATTGCATCTTCACCAATCCAGGATTTTACAAGACCAGAGCATTACATTCACAGAAAGTGCTCTTAGTACTGGAACATATAAAGGGTCCAAAGGTATCTAATATGGGCTTCCAAAAGTTTTAGACAAATGAATTTATGCATCCATATTGATACTGGTTGAACTAGGATCCCCTATTGATCCCGGTTTACGCGTTTCAAACCCACACTTTCTTTGGGTGCTCTCTTCAGGACAAGTTTTTGTTGAATTCTTAGGGAGTACGACAAAAGGTTTTGATTCAGACTTCTCAGCTGTCGAGGTTATTAGGGATTTGCACTCGTGCACTAAGTCAAAGGAGCAGGACAGGCTTTTCAGGATTGTTCATGTTGTTCTGCGAGTCTCTGTAATTTTTATTTGTTTAGAAGTGGATTCTGGAGACCAGTGTGATTCCTTTACAAAAGCTGGTTAGGGCTCCGCCTGGATCACATCGTCCTCATGCCACATTGATAATCACACTGGGCTCCAGAGTTCACTTCTAAACAAATAATAATTACAGATGTGACAAAGTCAGAAAGTAGAAATCTTCACAGAGACATTCGCAGTTCCCCAACGATGACCTCACGTCCTCGGACACTGCCGACTGCCTTGCCCCGCTGAACGTTACCTTCTCAGATATTTTTCTATGCAATTTCTTCTAAGTCTGAAGGTAAGCCGAAACCATGCCCAAACGTCTGTGTTGGAGAAATCTCGCTGGGTGGCTCCTCTACCAGGGCGGAGGAGCGTCACCCCAATGCATTCTCGCAGTGCGAGAAAGCCAAAACATCAAATGGTAATAACTTATTACCATTTTATGTTTCTTTGCACATTGCAAGCGGGCGGTTGGATGGAGCTGGCCAAGCACAGCAGGAGTGGTTTGCCCACTCCTGTGTGTGCAAAGACTGTTTGGTCGGCCCTCTCAGGCTGCCCAAACCAGTCATTCACACTCTGCACTTTTCCATGCAGGCTGCATTGCAGCCTACATGGAGAACATGTCATCCTCTACAGCTCCTGGCTGGGCAGAGTTCCGACCAATCACAATGCTCCACTGCTGCATTGTGATTGACTTAGGGAATGGAGGGAGGCTGTCTGCTTCATGTCTGAGGCAGGAGACCAGGAGCAGTAAAGACGTAGGACCCGGGCCGGCGGAAAGGTAGGTTTAAATTTGTTGTTATTTTTATTATTGACCCCCCCTCACCTGCCCCCCCCACCTGCGAGCCATGCCAGCCACTACTGGTGCCCTTCTAGTGACTAAAAATCGCGATAGGGGATGTCAAATGTCACACTCCAACTTATCATTTTTGAGCTGTTCACGAGAAAAAAAAAATGACTCAACCATGCTTCAGTTGGTGGAATTTGGCCAGAACTCTGCATTATAAACGTAACATGGAGTGGCCAAAATTCCACCAGGTCCACCGGCAGAGCAAAATATATCGCTCACTCCTACCTCATCGAAGTTGGTTGCAACTTTTGACTTTGTCCTGGCCTCGCGCAAATAGTTGCCCATTGTTGCCGCTTAGATCGTTTATGTGCTATTTTTCACTGAAAACTTTAAAAAGTTCAGAAGTCCGGTTCTACGGATTGAATTTGTCGTTTTGGTGTTTTTTATTTCATATATTTGTGTCTGTTTTTCTGAATTGGTGTGGAATTTTTCTGGTGTTGTGTTTTCACTTTATTACTGTTTGTGTGCTGCATAAATATTTTACCTCTAAGTTAAGCCTAACTGCTTTTGTGCCAAGATACCCGAGGGTTAAGCACAGGGCAATTTTATTACTTTTTGTGGTTCACCCCGACAATGATTGTTGCTTCAGAAGGGTTACCGCTCTCCTCGACCGAAAACCCAATTTCCCACAAGCAGTATGCTCCGTCACTGGATGCAGTGCAATAGGGCTTTCCATCCATTTTTCTATGAAAAATCTGGTGCTGTGAACAGAAGCAAACAAAGTTCATTTCCACTGGCTACTATTGCCATTGTTAACTGTTGAAATGTCTTTTTCATAGTGCAGTGCATCAACCTCTTTGCAATGTGTCTGCATCTTTTGTTGGGGTGAGAGTGTTTTGGGGTCACCATACACTGCATAATGATGCATTCATGTCAGACCACAGAGATGGGGTCAAAAGTAGAGGGGGAAAGGTTGTGTGTAACTTTTCACATTTCTTCATCAATGAAGAAGCTGTTGAATGTGACTGACGCCATCATGTTTGTTCCTGTGCCTTTTGGCAGAGACACAGAAGAGCAAAACATGGTTCAAGACCTTCAGTACCAACTTAGTTGCTATCATGGGTGCAAATTCTGGTCCTGGATATATACAGTTTTGTTTTTGATTATCCAGGAGTGAAGAGCCTGAACGTATTTTGACCACTTCCCAGTTTTTGAAGAGATGAATTTAATGAAGTACACAAAAGTTAGGAAGGTCATTTTGACGCTCTTGGAAGTTTGGTCTTCGAGAGGCTCCCATTTGGTGTTCCCAAACGTGAAGTACATGAATCTGTTCAATCTTATGTTGCTGCATTGTGTGCATTGGCTGCAAAGAGCGTGCTTGAAATGTTGGTGAATGAATCACATACATGATCCAACTGTTGTGCACTGTTGGAATGCCATAGTGCAAGCAATATTGCTGGGATTTACTGTTATGTTAATTAATTGTATAAAGCGCAAACAGTTGCTCGGAAGCGTCAAGGGGCTGCTGAGTATCTGAGCGTACAAGCTGAATTAATAGGTGAAAAGCCATGTTTTCAGTGACTTACAAAAGGAAAGCAAGTTTGTCTGAGATTTAATATGCAGTGGCAGGTAGATCCAAAGTTTAGAACTCCCTGTCACAAAACTTCTGCTGCCCCAAGAAATGCGCCTAAACTTGGAGATCATAAAGTATCTTGCTGCACTTGAATGGAAGGTCCTCTCTGGTAGGTACCATTTAAGCTTGTCCTTAAGGTGATTTGGGCTGAGATCACGGCAAGCCCTAAAGGTGACGCATATAGCTTTGAAATGGACTCTGTTTGACCGGGAGCCAATGAATCACCAGCAAAGCTGATTGAGCAGATTGAAATTTGGGGATTCCCAACAAGAGCCTAGCGGCAGCATTCTGAAGGAATTGCAATTTATTTAGGTACTGCATCTGTAAGTCTAAATACTGCCCATTGCAGTAAATTAATTTAGACAGTATTAATGCGGTTACTACTGTTCTTTGAAGAGAAGGTGGAATATATGGAAGAATCTTTTTGATTAATTAAATGTATAGAAAGTAGTCGAAATAGTGGCATTGACCTGGTCACCAAAGGTAACACCACAATGACGAACGGTGGAATATAATGTGTTGCACCTACAAAGGTTATGAGTATGGAACTCCAAGGACTTGTGTGTGTGTGTAATGAGCAGGCGAGGTACAATTATAGACTTAAGCAGGGGTGGTTCCTTCGTAATGGTGGAGGAGCATCGCCCTACTGCCCAGAGCAAGCAGATCAATAAAAAAAACCACAATGTTATTATCATTTTATTTATTGCTGTCTGAGCTGCACAATAGGAATGGGACCGGGGAGGGGATGGCATGGAAGAGGAGTAGCGTGCACTTATAAGTGTGCATGTCTGTTTGGCTGGCCGTCCTTGACCGTTCAAACATACATGCACACTTATGTTTCTTCAAACCAGCTGTATTGCACAGCTGGGTTGGAGAAAATCCACAGGCTCAAAGGCACTGTCTGAGCAGCAAACAAGGCAGCTCAGACCTATTAGAGCAGCGTATGGATTGGGTGACGAGCCAGTGCCCTGAGGCCCATCCACATCCAGGCCGGACGAGAGAAGCAGTGAGGCAGCTGGGAGCGTCAGCGGGAGCCAAGTGGCAGTTAAGTCTTTTATTTATTATTACCCAACCCTTCCCCACCCACCCACCCACCCACGCCCTACCACTCCAGATAGGTGGCCGCCACCACTGGACTTAACTACAAAGGAAGTAGAATTAGAGATGTCTTACAGTGGAAGGTCTACTTTGCTTTTATTTATTTCTACAGCTGAACCCGCATTCAAAAGAAATTGTCACTTGTGAAAGGTCCTAGCACAACCCCCCTCATGTCCTCTACATACTCCATCTAAACTAATTTTGATCCTCTCATTTCGATAACAGTCGTCATGTGAGTGTAGAATAAACCTCTCCAATGGTTTATTTTCTTTCTGATAAGCAACAAATAACTTTGCAGACAAATACCTTTACAGACCAAAACACAACGGCGAAAAATAATTACATAATATATTTAGAGTGAGGCGCCGGCAGAGAACCCTCAATAACAAATTAATTACTTAACATTTGGGACTCCTACAAGGAAACTACAACAACAAATCCCTTTCAGAGCACAGTTTATCACACTGTAGTAGCTTTAAACACTTAAATATTTCGTTTTTCTAGTCATCTCAAAATACTTATTTTCTTGGTTTTTATTTTTCATTGTAGCAACCTACATATTCTAGGTTCTGTAATTTCTACTAAAGGTACTTCTCTGTTAAGCTTTTCTTTATTGAGATAATCCTATTGTTGTTGGGTGGGGGGGGGGGAGCTGGAAGCCGTAGTCCAGCTGAATACTGAGCAATAGACAACAGACCAACATACTGAGCAGAGAAAATACAGAATACACCTGAAACATTAACTGTGGGGATCAGTGTTAAACAAAGGGCATCTAGAGTAGAGGATATTAAAATCAAATTCATGACTCTGGTACCAGCAATGTAAAATGGATCAGTTGATGAATCTACAGATGACAAGGGGGTAGTACTATAAAGAGGGTGCCTAAATGTTTTGGTCAACAAGCAAGCCATGAGTATGTAAGTGATTATATTTTGAGCCAATGTTGCTGAGGATAGGAAGTGGGTGGTAAAGGCTGAGCTACAGACATAAACAAAGGCTTTGTGACTGCTTCAAACAGTGGCTTAGGATTTGCCACTTTGGAGGAGACATCTTGCACCATCATCATGGAGATTATCTAGACCTTACTTAGTCACAAGGGCTGCCAACTGCAAAGTCTAATCCAATGGCCATATTTTACAGCACACGTTAGTAAAGTTGATGGGATGACTACAAGCTGTTCCTGGACAATGCCCCCTTATTTCTAGCAAGGTTCAGAATGGATATTGTGCTTCATAGATTCCCAGAGTGAAAATATTTGCTAAAGCCCATGAGTAGAGCTTTAGGTCAAGATGTATTGCACAATGTTGTTTAGCATTTAAATAATGCCTGGTGGTCTATTGCCTTGGGACCCTTGTACAAGTCTATCAGAATCACAAGGTGCGTTCCATACTGTGGGGTGGGCAGTTTTTAAATGAGGAGTAAGAACAAGTTTAAAGACAAACCTATCTTCTTATGGGCTAATTTACCTGGGGGTATCTGGGACATATCCCTGTTACGCTGACATATGGTAGGTCCCGCAACGTTTTAGGGAGATGCTCACCACATGGTGATGCATGTAAGAGATATAGTTATCCTAGATCAAGCAGCGTTTACCTTGGAGCGACAAAGGAGCTATTGGGCTCCTTACTGTAAACAGAGCTACCTGGTAATTTTTGTGGCCAAAACAAATGTTATTGTTTTGACATGAAGATGAAGAGTCACATTTAGGCGTCATCATCTGCGCATAACATTAACCAAGTTAAACTTGAGAAAGCAGATATACATGTTGTTGGTACTAATGGTGCAATGTCTAGTCTTAAGTGTTTCAACACTCACATCTGGCTGTTCTCAGTTGCCTGGTTACTCTCCGATTCAACTGTAGGCTTTGCTTTACCATGGAGACATGGCAGAGTCAGCAGTCAAGGATAAGATCAAAGTACAATGTATAATGTCAGCTCTGGGGCTGGGTTCTTCAACTCTGGTATAAATTAAAACTTAATTTGACTAAACTGACTGAAAATATTTAAGTTCAATTTGAAATGTCACTCTGCTACTCCCCAATAGTGTTGGTTGCCAGCAATGTATCTATGTCTGGCAATTGTAAGCCAGATGGAACCTGTCGGTAATTGGGACTGCCGTACTCCTAATATTGAAACTTTACTTCTTAGGGAAAGTAAATGACCATTGAAACTCAAATGAATTAAAGCAGGGAGCAAGCCTTACTTGAAAAGGTATGAGAATCTAAAATTACATCCTGCTCCAGAGAGAAACCTGACAATTTAGGCTTTGTTGCAGTGGCGTAATGCAGGGCCCATGGACTGGAGGGGGGCCCTCAAGCATGCAATGGCAGTATGACCTGGCAAAATACACAACAGCAACTACTGCTGCCTGTGGAAAGCCTGCTCAGTCCGACGAGCTTGGCAGTTTGCTGAAAGAAATACTGTTGCAGCATTTATTGATTTATTGTTGCAATATAGAAAATCCTCGAGGAAAGGTACCAAAAAGACACAGTGGAGAGCAAAAATTAGGGAATGAACCATCAGGGAAAGAGAAATGACGACAGAGGACACTAAGAATTGTCAAGAAAAATGCAAAGTGTGAGTAAGAGTTGACTGAGTGAGAGAAAGAGTGAGAACAAGGTTATAAAGAGACAGGTGAGCAAAGTAGCTGAATGTGAGCACAGGAGAGAAATTGGAGAGAAAAGAGACAAGAGAGAGAAACCAGAGAGAGACAGCTAGATAAGCATGCAGGATGTAAAAAAAAAACGCAGCTTAATAACAGACAAACAGAGACAGAAACAGGGAAAAAATAAAAGGGTGAGAGTGAGAGCAAGGTTAAATAGAGACCAGTTGGAATAAGAGCAGAGGGAGACGGTGAATGAGAAGCAAGCTTTTTTTTGGGGGGGGGGGGGTATGGGGAGTTTTATATTAGCACAAACTCGACCCAAATGTATCAGAGCAGTTTACATGAGCACCAATTGCATTACAGACAGACACATTGATTTTGTTAGGCATGGGATGATTAAACAGTTTGCCTAGAAAGACAGGATGTTGAGCGCCCCTGCGGAGACTTGAACCCGGTTCCCAAGCTTCAAGGTGGACCACTCTAGCACCTAGACCCCAGAGGTATATTTGGTATTTATTGCACCAGATAAAGTCTAAAATTACTAGGTTCTGAATTTATCAAGTGCAATAAATAACACCTATTCAGAGTTTTCCCTCAGTGAACAACATATACCAAAACCATATGCCTTGTCCTGTTTATTACTGGCTCTCCTCCCCGCCCCCCTCCCCCCAAATCAGTTTATTTGAAGCTTTGAGATGGGAGGCTATAGGGGACAAGACTGGTTGGGGTATGGTGAGGGGGGCTCCCTCATTATACTTTGCAGACGCTGCCCTAAGGTTTCATCACACTGCTGCCTAGTTGGAAGATGGACACTTTTTTTAAAAACATATGCAAGTCCCTCACTTTGGATCAGGTCAGGCCTGAGGGTGGAGGGAGTAAGTCAGATTCATGTGCCCCCCTCCCTCATGACCTACATTGAGAGACTAAGCAGAATTGTCCTAAAACTCATGCTATTGACAGCAGGTACCATAAGGCGGGAACTACAGTCGAGTTCTTGATGACAGAACCGCACCTCTATGCATGGCTGTTATCAGTAAAAACCGTATTCAAAGAAATAGCGAAGCAAACTTGAAAAGTCTTGAACTACCTTCAAACCAATGTATTGTAGTATTAATTGGAAAATAAAGTTATACTTCTTTTCTTGAATATGTGTATTGAAAGAGAAAATCATAATTACTATAATATTTGGAAGAGAAATAATTTGATGCCATTATGAGTTTGCATCCATATCAACCTAAACTCAGAGTGCATACTGGACAAAAAGGTGAATGCTGACCCTTTTGTCATTGACTGGCCCCGCGGTACACACCTCTGAGGGGTTTAGTGGGTCAATGTTAGCATATCCAGTCTTTAGAAAATTGTTTTAACTAGCTATCTATCTAGATATCGATCTAGTTTTCCTAACATAACTTCTAGGAATTTATACTGAGTCCATTACCCAATGGGGCTGCCGGTGTCGATTTTAAGTTACCTTAAAGAAGGTGTTTTGTTTACTGCTTTTTTTTTTTTTTTTTTTTTAAAGTTGAGAAGTTGGCAAATACTAAAGTTGTTCTGGTGGAGAATGCCCTACAGGCTGCGTATGATAAAACCTTGTGATACCTTAAATTCAGGCCAGACTGGGAACCCAAAGCAGCCCCACGCAATTTGGTCGAATCAGTCCCGGAAAGAGGGGTGGGGGGGCGTGCAAGTGTGAAGCACTGCTGCTTTTGTTACGGGGGGCTGATATTGCAGCACCGCTGCAAAACAGGCCCCAACACCTCCAAACTACCGGGGAAACACCCGATGCCCAGCACGGACAGTCCGGTCCGTCTTAAGCTAAAGAAAAGTCAATTATACAAAACCTGAAAGGGTTAACAGATTACGACCTTATGGGCCAAAACAATGTATTATTGCCATCATTATGAATGGCGAAAGTCCTGAGGAACTACTACATATGGTAAAACGGCACCTGGTATTAATGCAGTATTTACCAGGGGATTATAAATTTGTTCTTCAAAGGCCTTTGGAATAGGCAAAATATAGGGAAATTGGCACTACTACACTGATTTCTGCATCTGAACCCCCAATTTCGGCCTTTTGTTTTTGGCGAAAAAGTTCTCCAGGTTTGATGGGGGATTTAGCCCAGGACATGAATGGAATGCATCAATAACATATGTGGCAATACCACAGGACTTGTAACACTATTCATGTTTTGACATGGTATTACGGCTAAACTTGTAATAGGCTCCTTTGTGTATAGAACATTTATTAAGCATTTTTGTCTGTCCTCAGCTTCGGCAGACAATGGAAGTCAATCATCCATCCCCACATTTATGGGCCCAAGCTACAGGCTTGATGCAGACAAAGAGCAGCAGCTCAATGGAAGCCACAACATAATGGGTAGATCAGACCACCACGCAAACACAAACACTTTTGGTGTCGAGGCTCTCGCCCAGTGTCTCCCAGTCTCAAATAAGTAGACAAAATATGTGTTTATGTTTCTCTGCTTCTGTGGTTGATCTTGCCTGCCCTGCTCCTCAGCAAAGCAAAGCCTGTAGCTGGGGCACTGAAAAATAAAGTAAGAGTGGCTTTCTGGAATTGCACAGCTGAACAGAGAATCTGCTTCATTATTGGTGTGGTGGTCTGGATAAAGGGTGGGGCTCCAACTGGGCACACCCACACAAACCAAAAAGCCCACCAGAGGAACAGTGAGCGGACAGCTGTGCAATGCTTTGAGCAAGCCTATAACAAAAGGTATTGCACACTTAGGAAGTATTCTGATTAACCTAACAGCTCCCAGCATTCCACCACTCTGCATGTTTGTACTGGATATAATGGGGTTTCTCGGCATTCGCATACTGCACTGTTTTTAACAGTGATCATCACTTGCTGATGTTTAGCCTTGGGATCTGCCCCTCTCATCCATTTTAAAGAGTTGGAATAGTGAGGGTTCAGTTTTCCATATAGAAATAATGACTCTTGCGGCTCTTATTCTTTTATTTTGCTTTATTAAGTCATTTTTTTCTCATTTCCTTAACACACATATGCAAAGCATTGGCTCACACTGGTAATGTAAGAACATACAAAAGACTCTAAAGGAAATCAACGGATAACATTCATAGAACACGTTCGCGGCGCATGACTCATTAACCCATCAAGTAAAGCCCACTTCCTAGTTGTGCACATGCCTTCAGTACATAACAAAATTCAATGCATTCAGGACAGTCTTCTATCCGCTGGAAACAGGTCATACACATATAGCATCCATTCAGTTATGTCCTTCTAATTCAATCTCGGTGTACGCTCATGCACATCAGCCTTTGCCTCAGACTACTCCTCTAAATCAGACAACCCTTCCTCAATACCGAGGCTTCCATCCCCAGCAGCACATGATCAGAAAGATTTTAATTTGATACTTTGCTGTTGCTGCTTGAAGACTTCCTCTTAATCATACAGAAGTAATCTTCAGGAGAAGCCTTGTGGTGCCTTCTGAACCAAAATCCAAATGAGGTTCAGGGTTCAATGAATCTTCAGTTCAATGGGACCCTACAAATGATGAGGACGTATTCTTGGTAAATCACTTGAAGTACAGCAAAAATTCCATACATACCCTATGGTCATACGTGCTAAACCATTTTCCCAAAGACCCAAAATGGGTAAAACCCTTTGATAAATCTGGTTCTAATGCTTAATTTTATGTTTATATGCCATCATCTGCTACTCTGCGATTTGGACAGACATACAAGTGCCTGTTTTGGAGGAATAGGACAGAGCACATCCATTTAAAGTTATAACAAATCTGGCCCTATATTCAATTATGTGCTCTTCTTTCTGTCTAGCTTCCTGATTCAGGTGGACATTTCATTAAGTATAACACAGTTACTCTATACATAGTACTATAAATACACACATTGACCCTCATCACGTTTGCTGGATTGGGGGCAGCGAATACTGGAAGGAGGATTCTTAGATTCCATGGCTGGGGGTGGTCACTGCTCTCCTTGTGGTGCTGTAGGTGCGTGCCATCCTCCTGCCCACAGCCCCTGCCCCTGTCCATGCAGTGTTTTCACCAGGAATAATCAGTTCTGGAGACACAAGGCTACATTTAATGGCTTGACGCGGTATTCTACCAGGAGTTAACGCCCCCGGTGGGATACTGCAATTCATAATGAGGGCCATTCTGGTAACTACTGTTTCCAAGTCAGATAATAAACACCAGTATACCAGGTAGAAACTAGTAGAGTCAAACCTTCCAAAATCTATGACAAAGCCTATTGCTGTACCCAGCTTTAGACTGTGGTAACTACTGAAATTAGATTTAAAAAATGATCTGCTATTACTTTCAGAGCCGATCATCAACCAACATTAATGAATTCAGTTACCAAGGCAACAGATTCATCTGCTATTTCGATCCCACAGAAGAGAATTACAGCACATTGTTCAGTGGTAGCACATCCTTTCCTGAGTGAGCTCTAGAAAGTAGTCATGAAAGACTACGGCAGGGACAACTGTACTTACCGCCCTATTGCTACCAATTGCTAATCTACATGAATCACTAAGTGATGTCATTCCACTTCATTACAGCTTCTTTACATATAGGGTGACCACTTCCCATGGGTCATTACAGACACTGTGTTTAGTCTTGGACTTTTGTGGAATAGTCTAATACATTTTGAGTGATATAGTCTTGTTCTCGTCATTTACACTTTTTTACCAAAAGTCCTGAAATTAATCGTTTGTAGGTGAAAGGTTTAGGACGGGACACAGTGTCTGTAATGACTTGGAGTGAGGTGGTCGCATCCCAGTACTTCCAAGAAAACAACAATTTCTCTCTCTGCACTAATCTTAATGTATCCTTAATATGACATTAATATATAATATTATAACCCATTCAGCTTGATTGAGCACATGGCTCTCTTTTCACTTCCCAGATGTACTGTCCTGGTCCCTCATGGTCCTCCTCCCCTCTAAGCCCTCAAAAATGTAACCTTTATTGCTATTGAACCATAGTGTCACTGACATCCCAGGAGCTCAGATACTTCAGGCAAATAAGCATCCGGCGAACCGCCTAGTTCACACATCTGTCAACTCTCTGGGCTCTCTATATACATTTATTGATTAGTGAGGGAGTAGGACGTTTGCCCTGTGTCAGTATGTAAATGTATGCACCAGTGAGAGGGAGCAGTTCGGCTGGTCTGTCTCTTCAGTCACCCTGTGACAAGTTCTGAAGATACCCAATAATCAGGGCAGGGAATAGAAGTGTATAACTGTCATGTTAACCAATTCTCTGCCTGTCTGCCTGGGGAAAGCAGGGAACAAAGAACCAAGTAGTAGGAGACTTTGGAGAATGAGAACCTCAGAGCTGAGCCCACTGAAGAAAGAGAAACTCAAAGCTGACTTTGGTGGCCCATGGAAAACAAGGATGTAGGCAGACATGGGCACCAGGAATCTGGATCACAGGGACTTTACCAACATAGTGACTTTGGGCTGGAAAACATTATACAACAAGACTGGATCCGAGAACATCAGCTATGTAAGATAGAGGTAGCCCTGCTACAGCTTACACTAAATAAAATCCATCCATCCCTCCCTCCTTTCCAGGATGGCATGTTGCCATCCGCACCTGGATAAAGGCAAACTTCGCACTAAAAAGACTGACACTAAGCTGATAAGTTATTTGAAATGCAACAAGACCCATTGTCCCATGTGAAAGATTGTCATAGCTGACACATCTTAGGTGGACGACCTCAAGACATCAGATTTTGTTGCAAATCACCATGTAGAGTCAACCCGCTACAGACTAGACATTCACGTGGGTTAGATCACAGAGTCGCAAAAATCACCACTCTCGTTAATGAAATGGTATGTAAGGATAACCATTCAGGACTAAAAAGCCCCAATGGAGAACCTTTGCTCTATGTATCACAACTGCAAACAGATGTCTGCAACAAGGACCACAAGGCCAATTAACTTGCTCACAGTGCACACCATACAATTATTCAGTAACATTTAAAAAAAAACTTAAGTCTGTCCTTTGACTCCAGTACAGATTTCTTCCTGAGCGTAAATCTCATTGCCATGCTGATTCCCTTCAATCATTTCGGTACCTCTATGTTCATCCTTAAACATTCCCATTTCTTCAGCAGAAACAATAATTTTGATTTAATCATTTTGTCTCTCAAAAACTTCCAGCTGTTGAAACGTTCCCCTATTCCCTTATTTCACAATTCCTCCTAGCATCTTAAGCATTTTATTAGGCTATCATTTTGTAGTACATTGAGAAATAGATTATTCTCTCCTTTCCCTATGTTGGCATTGTGCGTTCATATGGATGAAAGCTGCCCTTAGTCATCAAACTCAATCTATAAGTATTACAAAACCATCAATGTCTACAGGAGACGGTCTAGAAGTGAAGATGGAGAACAAACATTATATTGTCATTATCCAGCGGATGTTTTAGCTTACCCTTTCATTTCCAATGGGCCTGTAGGCAATTTTATTACTTGAAGGTAAAGAGATCAGGAAACTGGCCTCTTGTGAATCCTACAGGGAACACTTGAATGTGTTAAAGAGAGATGCTCATTATTTAAATGTTACCAATGTTGTCTGGCATAGAAAGGCATAGTCTAGAGAGGCACTCAGTTGGATGGCCTCTTCAGGGGCTCCTATAATTGGCTGACTTAGGTCTACAAGTACCCTAAAAACCTCCACCTGAATTTGAAATATATGGATTGAAATAATGTTGTGCCCAAACCCAGCAGGAGCAAGTGAGTGGTCCTGATAGAAGAGGTCCAGATCCATGCAGCAGATTGCTTTATGTGATGTGGTCTGCAGCCTGGATGTCTAGGACATCTGAACCAAAGAGTGGAGATTTGGTGGGACCAGCAGATGACAAAGAAGAGGACCTTTGCATGTCGGAGGCCATGTAAGACCACAAGGTTCTGATTAAGTGTAAACCATAACGGTGAAGAGACGTGCTACTAGCATCACCCATGTACTCATTTGTTGCTGCTGTAGCCTGAATCCATGATCCGTCTTATTCTGGGAATAACCTGTAAGTTACTGTGAGAGGTAGGAAGCAGACACATGAGGCATAGCCAGTAGTGAATTGCAGCACCCATAGGATTAGAATCCGTACTGAAAAAGGTTGAAATAGGTGCACTGCGCCTGGTGTCTGCCTGATCTCGACCACAAGGAAATAGAATTTGCAAACCTGGGCAAGGACACTTCGCAAGGGCAACGGTCCGCAGGCATTGGGAGCGGGGGGGGGGGGGGGGGGGGCAAAATGTGTACACTTATGGAAGGGTATTCCTCACTCCAACAGTCAAGACTGAAGCACTGAAATTGAAGGGTAGTGGTTGGCACTGAGAAAGGCTTGGATTGAGAATGCAAGCGGATAAACACTGCTTCTGTGCATCCTAGCTCATGTAGCAACTGGTAGACCTGTCGGCCTTAGGGCGTGCTGCCCCCATACGTATTGCCTACTCACCTCCAATTTTTGCTGGAATATTGCTTCTGTTGGCCTGAGGACTTTACCACTGCTAACCAGTGCTAAAGTGTATGTGCTTACTCCCCTAAACATGGTTTGATTGGCATATTTAATTTACTTACAAGTCCCTTGTAGAGTGATGTACCATATACCCAGGGGCTGTACATTAAATGCTACCAGTGGGCCTGCAGCACGTATTGTGCCACCCACTTATGTAGCACCTTAATACAAGTCCCAGGCCTGCCATTGCAGCCTGAATGCAGTGTCACACTGCCATGTCAACTTGGCCTTTAAATCCCCTTGTGTAGCCTTAAACCCCCCTTTTATTTCATTTAAGTCACCCCTAAGGTAGGCACTTGGCAGCCCTTCGGTCAGGGTTCTGTATAATTAAAAAGTTGGACATGTCCTTTTAAGTTTTTAATTTTCTGTTAATAAACAAATCCACATAACCATGCCTTCACTTGACGTCTGGAAATGCCTGCAACGGTCTCAGCAGAGGGCCCAGGATCTTTACTTATCATACGTGTCAAGTCTGCAGGAATTGAGTCTGACCAATGGGTGCCATTTGTACCACCACGGGGCAGGAGGGAGTATGGGTCTAGTTCAGCGTGATGAATGGCAACATACAATAGAGACCGAATCAGAGAGGCTGTTTGTTTGTCTGCTGTGCCGAGAAACTCTTGGAAAAGGCAGCAGGAAGTCACCCATCAGCGTAGGGCCAAATGCGATGGAGTCTATGCAGAGAGCCAGGGCACAAGCACTGCAAGAACACGTCAAAGGGAGGGAGGCTTGTTTATCCCTTGATTTCATGCTAATAGCAAAACTAACAGAACTGTGCGAAGGGGTGACCAACTTAGAAATTCGGAGCAAAGCAGCAAGATTGGTCCACTGCCTTATAGTCACAGACAAAAGGTGTTTACAAGCACACAAGAATAAAAAAGTGCAATGGAGGGAGCAGCAGGTGTAAAGGGGGAAGAAATAGTAACTTGATCATGTTGGGAGCCGCGGATAGGCCTGGATTAACTTGAAACAATCTGTGCTTGGTCCCTGATCCACTGAATGGATTGGAAGTGATGGTTGGCCAGCACTGGCCAATAAAGGAGGTTGCAAAGAAGAGGGAAAAAGCAGCCAACAAATGGTGAGCAATGGGCAGACTCCAAGTCCTTATTGTAGACAATAGTGCCTCGTTAGCGCATGCTTTCGCAGGCTCAACCCTAAAAAAATATAACTCAGTAATTCAGTCATGTTACATAAATAGTTAAACACAAATTTAATAGGTCATTAATATTTTTTCATAATACTACACATAATAAAAACAATATAGTTTGGTACTTGAAAAAGTCTAATTACCATCACACAGCAGGTTGAGCCCATCGTTCTTAGCTTCACTGTCCTGGGAATGGTTGGGGCCAAGCGAAGATGGAGAAAGACTGAGGTCTCCAGATAACTGATCGAGACTTGGCAATCTTTTCCTGAAAACATAAATGTCACATGTTAGCAGTATTTGGTTATTCTCAATTTGCAAGCATCAACTGTAGAGCACTGTTGTTAGGGCCGCTCCATCAGTTAAATAAAACAAATACTTACCTCCTTGCACCACGGCTGCCTCGGTCTCTCCTCTGTTGTTGAAGAGTCCAGAAGCTCCCCAGAGCCAACCACAACATAGCAATGCAGCATTGTGATTGGTCTGAGCGCTGTGGATCGGCCCTCAAACGGGGACTGGGAGTGTGTGCAGGTTCCCCACCCAGGGTGTAATGCAGCCTGGGTGGGGAGCATTCAAAGTGCGCATGACTGTTTGGCCAGCCCGAGACGGCCTGCCAAGCAGTCAGGCACACTTAGTGTGCACAGTCCACTCCTCCTCCCTGAGCCAAAATCCCCACCCTAACCCAGCCCAGCAGCAACAAAAAATAACATGATAATAAACCTCATCATTTTATTTTCCCCCTTTCCACTGAGAACAGCGTGGCAAACCCTAGACTCAAGACATGGCTGTTTAACTGATCCCTGCCTTGCAGCAGGGTTCCCAGCACCTGGATACCCTCATGGGCGATAAGCTGTGCTCTACAAATCTTGTTGGATATTTGATGATGACAATCCAGAAGAGAGTCGATAAACCACTATGGTTGCCCTTGATGCCACCCACCAATGGGATGTCTTCTAACTACAGACATAGTTTATGTGTTACAAATAGCGTGGCACCCTTTTTAGAGAGAAATATGTAAACTCGCCACACCCACGTGCGACACATCTAGTGGTGGGTATCATGTTGTTCAGTGGAGATTCTGGCATTCAAAGCCTCCTTCTAAGGCCCATTAGTGTTCAACTCCCTCTCCATTTTTAACAGGTTTCATGAGCTCTCAGCTGACCAGCTTTATAGCATCCCCTTGAGTCAATAGCTTCCTTTACTTTAATGCTTTGATTGTTGCATAGGTTTTGGAGATAGATTCCCAATCCTCTTTGGTTGGAACGATTCAAGCACAACAATCACATGGTGAAGCACAGTATTGTTAACTAAAATAGCAACTGCTTTCAGCAACTTTGTTTTTTGCAGTATGCATGCCGAGATAAAACATTATGTCACAGATAATTACATTTGAGTGTCACAACAAACATCTCATTTTTTAATACCGCGGTATAGGACTACATGCTTTAATTGTGGTAAAGTTTTTTCTACAGTTGTGAGCTACAACTATAACCTTGCTGGCTCAAACAAACATCAGAGACAATCCAGCAGTTTGCAACAGGGACCCAAGTTATATCATATCTGTGAGACAGTTAACTTCTTCACATCAGCGTTACACAGTACAAGAAACAAGGACACTGTGCAACGCTACGGAAAAAGTGTTTTTGTATACCTCTTAAGGTTTTAGGGTTCTTCAGCATATGTACAACTGAAAAATCCCTCTCCCTTTTCCCCCCTCCCATCAGTGGTTAATCCAGGATTCCTTACAGTGTCTTTTGACACCACATCAAGAATGGCCACAGATGAAGCAATGTACTGCAAACCCCTTGCAATTAGAAAAGTTCATATTCCCTATATAGCCCCAACACTTGATTCATAACTGTATGGCATTCCTAAAATCAAACTGTTTTACAACGTTTTACCAAGGCTAACCGGGTAGAGAGGTGGGGTCAATTCAGTTGCAGGCTGTTTTCTTAAGCTGGAGGAAGGTTTGTTTGTTCCTTTCCAAACAGGAGCAGCACCTGATCAGTCCGCGACCATTTGTTAGAATATGACTGGAAAATGTTTAACTAGAAAAATGTAATGCAATTCCAGTGTGTGTCTATCAAGCAGATTTCTGGTGTAGGTGTTTTTATACATAGTGTGCAAGTAGTTTCCTCCTAAAACTATAGAATAATTGAGGGAACAACATTTGGTGGCCCGAGGGGACAGCTAGATTAAAACGCAGGGGGACCATAGGACAACAGTCAGCATAGATTATTGTAGTTTGGGTAATTGTTTTCTGTTCCCTATATCTATGGTTGTCAAGGGGATTACCTCATTAGAAGATAAATTGACATATAAAGGTGCATCAAAACAAGGACGTAGGCTCCAATGCATCAATAGATAAATGGGTGGACAGTTGGAAATGGTAGATCTATGCAAAGAGACTTTTAGTTGCATAGACAGATGTATAGCTGTCTGCGCACATGAAGGTATGGCTGTGAATATGGATAGAGAAATTAATGCTTGAATGGAATGATTGATGTGCTGTTGACAAACTGATATATGGGTGAGGATGAATGTATGGCAAATGAACAGCTGTCAGTAGGTAGAAGAATGAAGGCATGTTTGTGGTGGATAAGGTAATGACATTCAATATATTCACTTACGCCAATTGAAGTCACTTTGAATTTATTTTTAATCTCATGAATGCCTAACTTGTAAACCGGTTTTAGTTGCAAATGTTGCATTTCCATAAAATGTCTTGAAAGCACCTTGTTTTTTTCTCATCTTTGCAGGTGTCTTATTATGTGACTCGTTAAGTTAGAAAAGGCTTATTGTGCATTGTATTTGAGTAGTAGACTACTGAACTTTTAATTAGAATTTGGCCTTGGATATGAAGACCGGGATGGTGGGAGAGACCCTCTTGAACCCGACATACCAGATTGATGTTACATCCAAGGTCTCCCAGATGGTTATTCCTTTGATTTAGAGATGGAAAACAAGAGTGTGGCTGCTCCCAGGGAACACGGTCTTTGTTTTGGTACGTTTGGTGGAAACAGATAGCAAGGGACCTTCTACAATCTTATTTCCTGCTTTGTGTAATCTTTATAAAAGTAGAGCAGATCCTGGCCTGACTTCACTGAGAGAAGCCTTCACCTCGACACTGATGATTTCCCCTTCCACAGTGTTGAGCTTCATGCTTGACCACCCATACTCTTGAACCTCAAGCTGGGTTCATTTAATACTGACAACCTTCCCCATAGAGTTTCCCCTTGCTACTTTCAATACTTTATGTAGACTAAGGAAGTACTTTTATGGAACCTACTTGGTTGATAATTTGCTCGCTGTATGTGATTCTATTTTGCATGTTCTTTCTGATTATATAATGAAGGAATACAGTTTATTCTGTAATGCCCGATTCCAAAAAACTCCAGTAAATACTCCCTTTACAAGCCTACAGGTCAATGTGACAGGTCAATGTGCAATTGAATGTAGGAAGATACATCATTCATGTATAATGAATATCTTGCTGACGAAATCACATTAATGTTTGAGAAAGAAGTGAAATGTCATCCTTTAACTCTTCCTTGAGCACTTACTTCTAGCCAGTGGTTCAAGATTTCAGTCTCCGTGCCCAATCTCTAATTTTTCCATGGAGCAACTATAGGTAACCCTGCAGTTCCTTCTTTATTCTCTTCCATAAAACTAAACACTCACAGGGCTGGATTTCAGTCCTTGCATGGCCATTCAAGTCTCTCTGGTTTGATCGCATTTATGTTCTACTACACTCCTACTCAAAGTACAGCCCTGGGGCTGCATGCGGCACTCCTGACCTACTCAACTCAACAGGAAGATAAAGAATATGTTAAATAAACGGCAAGCATTTATTTAATGGTTAATTGCAGTTAAAGAATAACCAGGGTGTCATGCACTGCTTAAGTTTAAGACCACCTTCCTTTTTAAACACACCTTGCAACAAATGTGTTTAAATATGATAAAGTCTCTGAAAACTAAAAAAGTGTATTTCATTAACAAGCAGAACCGTTTCACAGTAGTAAATCAGATGTCCGAGCATTGAGAAGTATTTTCTTAAAAGTGATAGTTTTCAAAGATGAATTTAGAAACATTCACGCTTCCCCCTCCCACCCCAACAATGCTGATACTGAACTAGGAGGCTATTCAGCTGTTATGTTATGTGCAACCTATGGATGGCAGGGGTTGCTATTATTAATCAACCTTATAGTGCATTGAATCAAACACAGGAGAAGGTTTTGTCCACTCACATCCTGAAGTCATGTATTTCGAGGTCCTCTTATATGTGATAATGAAGCTTAAGGAGAGAAAGTGAAATCAAACAATGCCTAGGATCACACAATTTGGTCAAGTGGGGAAACCAGGATTGATCACAAGTTTTCTTGGTCCACATTGTGCAATTCAATTCAGCTACTAGATGTTCATACTTCCCTTCCCCTACACTCACCTTACAAACCCCCACGACCATTGTCCTGCTGGTATCAGTGCACCCCTCGTTCACATCACAGACAAAACCTTTTGAGTCCTGGGGAAATGTTTGGGAGTACCTGTGTTCTACTACAATCAGATTGTATACTGAAATAATGTTGCTCTTTTTAGAAACGGAGGTCGGTTTTCCATACCCCCTAGCTCTACAGACAATGTGCCAAGCTAAATCAGCAATCAGTTGCACTGCAACCACTACAGAACCCACTGAGCAAGATGTATTCTATGCAACGATAATTTTACATGAAATGTTACAGGGACAATAAGTAGTACCTCAAGCCTGGAGCACATAATATGAATTGTAACTACATTGAAGGCAAATAAAAAGGCAGCTGCAATAATTACCAAAACTGAATAATAGATAGGACTCCATTATTTGTTCATATTAATATGTAGCAGTCCAGCTCTCATTTTGCTAATGGTAAGATTTTGCCTAATTATAGAAGTCTAACAAAGCAGAAAATAAAAACTAAGAAGAGTTTCAAAGATGGTATACACCCTATTCGTATTAGAACAATTAAGTTCTGTGTTCCTGTAAATAGCAAGGCCAGCTATTCTCTACTCGCTGGCTGCACTGATAATTCAGAGCACGAAGACTAAGTACCTCCAGGACCAGT
Organism: Triturus cristatus; assembly: GCF_964204655.1. Taxonomy (NCBI): domain Eukaryota; kingdom Metazoa; phylum Chordata; class Amphibia; order Caudata; family Salamandridae; genus Triturus; species Triturus cristatus. Next base: position 310,731,793 of record NC_140593.1, on the reverse strand, counting down.
AGCCTTCAATAGGAAATGACACTGTATGACCTGCCCCAGTGTTGTTTGCTATGGAGATTCTGCTCTACCCTTCACTTTCTCTGCTCGCCTTTTAATCTCATTGTTGTTAAGAACTCTTAGTGAATACAACTGACAGACAGTGGCTTGATGCCCTTTTCCCTTTTATTAGACTGTGTTCTTTGAATATCAACAAAACTAGAAACTTAGTCCACAACCTTCCAGAAACACGTAGAAATTAACAACAAGGTAATATTAAAATGAATTGGTAAGCGTTTAAATAAAGCATTGCAAATATATTCAATGAATCTTAAAGAAACTAGCACAATGGATATCACAATTGATTTGAGAGAAATAGCTGCTGAATTAGAAATTGACATCTCATAAAAAAGACAATACATTCTTTCCCCCAAATCAACGTTCAACCCCATCCTACCTCCAGGAAATACAATAGACCTCTTTTACACAGAAGAAAGAAGTAAAATCAGATGCCAACCATCTAATATTACTCAAGGACAAACAGGAGATCAAGGATCTCAATGATAACACAGAATTGATTATGAAAGAAGCTGACAAAGGGGGAAATATTGTTATCTTACATACTGGCGACTACTTGAAGGAGATCCACCGGCAATTGGGGATGTTACCAGCTATTTAAAACTACCCAAAAATCCAACCTGTGAAGTACAAAACAACTATATCAAAATGTCTTGACAAATGGTACAGTAAAAGCCTTATTGCTCTGGATGAGAAACAATTCCTATATATATATATAGGATACCTGGTGATGTCCACCCTTTACCTACTACCAAAACTACATAAGCCAGGATTCCCTCCAAAAGGATGGTGCATCATTGCAGGCATAGATTCAATCTTCTCTCGGTTTGGGGAATACATAGACCATGAATTGCAACCTTTCATGAAGAGTTTACCGTCCTAAAGAAAGGACACAAGAGACACTACGAAAATTGGACACCATCGATTGGCAACATACACTACACGCTGGCCATAATAGATGTGGTGGCCCTTTGCATAGTAATAAAATACTCTGATGACCTGGACGCAGCACTCTCCTAGATCGGAAAAAGGAATCATAATTCTAGAAATGCTTGACTTCTGCTTGCTAAATAATTTCTTAATTTTCAATGGCTTCATCTTCCTACAACAATAAGGGACTGCGGTGGAGCCTAATTCGCTACCTCGCATGCCTGCATCTTCATGGGCGAGATTGAAAAATACTGCCTCTGGAACGAAAAATATGAGCGATTTAACAACAACAATCTTTTGGACTAGATATATTGATGATATATTGATGATTTGGCAGTGACAACTGGTTAGTCTCCAAGAATACAGCTCAGAGTTATCTGTAAATCAATGGGGAACAGTAACATCCTTCACTTCCAAAGAAGAAATTGAATTCCTAGACATAATACTTTACATTGATCAAAACCAATTGCACTTTCAAATACACAGAAAGGAAACATCAGCAAACTATATTGCCTGCAACAAGCGGCCATCCCCATAACCCGGTCGACAATATACCCAAAGGAGAATACTTAAGAACCAGAAGAAACTGTAGCAAAAAGGAGGAGGAAGATGACAACCTTTGAGATATCCCTCTCCTAAAAATGGTAGCTCTCATAAGGAGGGCAAAATAAGCTACGCCTAGATACCACCTAAGTCAGTGAGGGAAAAAGGGATTTTTTATTTATATACAACACTCAACCACTCTAGTAGTGTCATGCTTAATCATTGGGTTCACCCTGACTCGTAAAGTTCAGGGTGGTCTCAACTATGTTCCACAGATCTCTTGGTATAATTTTTTTTTTTTTTTTTACAGCTAGATAAAATTCCTCATTCAACCCCAAGGTTTCCCTTTAGCGACGGATAGGATGGGAGAGATTAAAAACTATATAAGGGGCATTTAGGATATTGTGGTCCTATAACCCTATTTCAAATGTCAACATGTGTCTGGCCTACACTACTGGCCCAAAAAGGTCCTGGGAATTCATCAGGGCAGAATTGATCCTCCAAAGATGAAATATTATGTCTAATGTAGATCATACATGGCACGCATACATATTTATTTGCATACAATGATTGTGGTGCACTCACCTTCTTGGAAGGACCTGAAAAAACACAACATACGGCCGGGAGTGTTAGTGCCACAAGCGTGTGTTTTATAAAGGCACGCTCATAACCCTCTGTAAGGTGCCTTATATAATGCCAGTGTTGTCTGATGCGCTTTTAATTATAGGTGTTACTCTTATTTGCAGCATAGTATCTCACATTGCCCCTGCTGTGCTTAACAATATCAACAGGGACCACATAGTGGTGCTGTTATTCTGTGTCTGAAATCAGACCAATCAATCTCAATACCATACACAAGATATTCAACTTACAAGTGGTTTCACTATCCATTCATTACTTAAAAGCCCAATTACATGTAGGATGGCCCGGTGACCATGGGATGCAACCATGATCTAAAGCAAAGCAAATGAGTGACATGCTGTGGTTTTAACTACTTACCCTAGTGGTGGGTAAAAATGTACCCTCAGGGGCGGTGGGTGTAGGCCCTGTAGTCCCACCCTAGGGTTCGCATAATAGGAGGAAAAGACAAACCCGCTGCGGTGTCAGCATTAACAAATAAAAAATAAAGAAATTCCGATATTCTACTAATTCTTCAGTAAGGATAACCTGGAGTGCAAAACAATAACCAGGTCCATTGTGCCAGGATGAAAGACTACTTACTTCATCAAGGGCCCCTACCCTCTGGAAGCCTACTCAGCGTACCTCTCCCCGGCTGGTGGCCGTAAAATGCCAGGGAAGGCGTCATGTACTGTGAACATTGCTAAACATTCACAATTAATACACTTAGCTATGGCTGAACAGATGTATAAAGAACGTAACTGGCATTTTATTAAGTCAAGTATTGCTTAATGTAATTTTTATGTCATTGCTTAGTTTGTTTTTTGTTTGAATCACATGATCACACTGCGCAATCATTTCACTTGTAGGTCACTTTGTTAAAAAAAAAAAAAATGTTTGTGTATCTGTAAACTTTGCTATAAGAATCTGCAAAGCAAAATCAGACCCTTGTGTGTTTTCAATTATTTATTGATGTGTCAAAGTTATAGGACAAAAGGAGTAATTGTTTGAAGCAATTATTTATTTTCTCCCCCAACAGAACCCATTGTAATTCTATAACATTACATACCCAGATTGAGGGACACCGGGCCACCCCATTGTAATTAAAGGTGAAAAAATAAAGTAGCCTGCATATCTAAAGTTTTAGATTTACTGCACGAACAGCTGAAATACCTACTTACGGTCACATGCTAATGTAAACCTATAAAGAAATGCATAACATATAGAATACATCTTAATCTACATACATTTTCTTTGCATGCTCTCTGGCTCACAAAATAAAATTGACCCAACAAGCTAAACAAAAACCATCTTTCTTATGCACCCTGTGCAACAAAATGAAAAACTGCCCTAGTAGCGAGCTACACAAACTACTATGTGATGGACATAATTGGCCATTAGGAAAAAAAATCTTAATTTTTTAAACAGCCATGCTTGGCTTTCATTCACTTTGGACTCCATAGGCAGCACAATACTACTAAAAGTAGCAAATAAACCCAAAAACTACACGAACAACTAAAAAGACACATGTATGGTCACATGATTATGTAAACCAATAAACAAATACATAAATGGCTAAAAATAAAGAAATCACATTACATCTGATGATTAAACAATTTGTATTGGGTTTTATCAACTTTAAACATCAGCAATTGTAGCAGAATAAGAACAAAAACGGGTAGCATTCCATAGATACATGTCAATTTCAGTACATGAAGGAAATCAAGGTATATAAAACAAATAGCAAGTAACAGGATGTCAGTTTCAGTTCATGCATTGCCTTATAGGCTAAGAGTAAAATGCACTGGCTCGTAATGATGAAAAATGTTGCAATCCTTCAGCTTTGTGCTGCCGTTTAAAACTGTCTCCCTGTGTGTCCTAAAAGGATGAGGGAGACCCAATGAATAATGGGGTTGGGTTGCAGAACTGGGACAAAGAAACCGGGGGGGGGGGGGCAAGAGAGATAATGTATAATGATGCGAAACAGAACTTGGGGGGTTTGCGGAGAGGGTGTTCCTGGCATATTGTTATGTGTGTGTGTGTGGGGGGAAGGGGGGGGGGAATTTAGCCAGGGACCGCTGGCTTTTAAATTTGGGACAGTGAGGGAGGTGGGTCCTCTTCAGCTAGTTCCTTGATGTGCATGAGCATGGTATCCCAGGCTGTAGCTATAGGGCGCCTGCGTATGCGAAGGGCTTCTTCCCAGTGCAGAGTTTTTTGTCTCTCATCTGAGTAATCTTTGTACCACTGGGGGAGAGCTGAACAGTGCTAAGCCTTCCAGTGCATGGTTAGTAGACGATTGACCAACAGGAGGGAGAGGTTGGCAAAGTGTGCCCGTATCCTGTGTTTTTTTGTCTGGGAAAAAATACCTAAGGTTGTAGCCTCCCATGATTTTAACGTGGTGAGTTCTGTGACCATGGTTAATGAAGCATGTACTGCACACCAAAAGCTTGATCACATTAAATCTTATTACCACTCCATAGTTGTAGATAGTATTCCCAAAGATAGGCATTCCTTGGATATTAGCTCCTTTATAACTTTCCAACTGTTTGACGAATCACCACAAAATGTTTTAGAACTATATAATTTTCTACATTTTGAGATGTACATTTTTGTGGTGAATCCTTAAAAGGGAGCCCAGATAAAAGGGAGAACCAAATCGCATTTTTAAACCAATGCATTTCCCATAGACTATTGTATTTGATGTGGAGTAACAATGGCTGAATGAATTTATATGAAATTTGGCAGGCTAATCGGTGCAGAGATTATGCCTTTTGGGTACTGCAGTCCAGTTGGGTAAGTACTTTTAAAGTTATAAGCCATTTAAACTTAGTGATATGTGTCACCGCTGTACTTTCGTGGAATTTCACAAAACTGTGTGAAACGACCACGGTACATGGCCATAAACTTATTTAAAAATATATAAATACAATTTCCCACCTATCACCACTTTAATAAAGTGGTCATAGGTAGAGACTTACTACTTACCTATGTCTAAGACCCTAACACTGAACACATCCAAAGTGTAGTAAAAACCATATTGTTACCTTTTCATTCTTTAAAAGTCACTAAGGCTGGTCATCGCCATGTACCGCGGTATAGTGCAAAACATAGCTAAAGCCCATCTGCATTGATGGATTGTTGTACCCTTGTGTCATGCGTGGTTTCACATGGGCAATGCAATACTTAAAATTTACAAAGCAACGCAAGGCCATCATGCATGGCCCTGCGTTGACTGGTAAATCTGGAGAAACGCATGGCAGTGCAATTCGCAGTTTCGTGTTACTCTGCACACTAGAATTTATATTTCTGCTAAATTTAGCATAGATCCTTATGCCACGCCACTGCAGCCACTCCACTATATACCACTCCACATCTCTCCACTGTATGAGACTCCACTCTACCCCACTCCACACTATTACACTGTCTGCAAAGCCACAACATTCTATGTTCTTCCACTGTACGCCACTCCATAACTCTCCACTGTACACTATTCCGTGTGCCACTCCAAAGTGCGCTACTCGACTCCAAAGTATGCCACACCACTCTACCCCACTCCATTCTACGCTACTCAATTGGATGCCATTCTACTGTATTGTACTCCAATCTATGCCATTCTTCTGTACTCCACTCCAGTCTACACTACTTTACTGGACGCCACTGTACTGCATACTACTCCACTATACGCTATTCCAGTCTATGCAACTCTACTATACATCACCCCACTCCATTCTGTGCTAGTCCATTGGATGCTACTCCACCCCACTCCACTGTACACCACTTCAGTCTACAACACTCCACTGTATGCTATTACACTATATGCTATTACAGTTTACACCCGTCTACTGTACGCCACTACACTATATGCTATTACACTCTATGTCACTCCAATCTATGCTACTCTATTCTACGCCACTCCAGTGCACTTACCTCCACTCCAGATAACTCCACAAAAATCTACTACACTGTCATTTTACTGGACTCTACTCTGCTCTATCCCTGTACACTGCACTGGCACTCAACTCTAAGCCTGTGCACTCTATTGTACAGCACTCTTCTCCACCATACAACAGTTTAATACTGTGCGACATAGCATTCCAGTCTACTGTATGAGACGCCACTCCAATTTATAACAGTTTCCATCAATTCAACGTATACCACCCCACTTTACACCACTCCACTGAACCCTACACCCCTCTATGCCACTCAACTATATACAACTCCACTCTACGCTATTCCACTCTGTTAGACCTGTCGGCCCTTTGGGTGGTCCCTCCTCATCATTATTTATTTTGTCCCACTTTTGCCTCAAACCCTGTTAGTATTTTTCCTTTTTGGGAACCACCAGACTTTTTAGTATTGATGCAGATTCAGGGAACCATTTTATCTACCCCTGGAACTTCTGTCTGAGGGCCTGGAGCACAAAATGGTGGCCACCCATTGTCACCTGTGACATCACTGGAACCTACTAGAACCTTCTGCAACATTCTGGAACCCTGTGACAGTTGGAGGCGGTTTAGAATGTTGGGAAGCCAAGTCAGAGTTGACAGTTGGAGTTGGCAGTTGGCACCTGACTGGTGAAGAGAGAGCAGCAGAAACCTGAAGGAGGAAGGAGTGAGGCAGCAGGGGTGGAAACTTGTGCCTGGAGTGGGGTCCATAAACCCACCCTTGATACTAGTCCCTACTGACTGAGCCCAGCCTGGAGCCCTGTGTGGGAGAAAGCAAGAAAAACCATCTTAAGGACCTGGACAGCAGGAACAGGCTTTAAAAGTAAAGAACAGCAAGTTCCTGACCTGGTTACTGGTAACTTCCTGGAGCCCGACGTTGAGAAGCCTAGAGACCTGGGGCCGGAGGTGAAGAAGCGGCGCTGACTGGAAAGCAGACGTCGTACCCGGAGCCACCAGAGGTTGAGAGAGGGCGCCGACGGAGGTCGTGGAGAGTACCAGAGGTCGTGGAGGAAGACACCTGAGGTCGAGTGTGCGGCGTCGACGGGGGAGTGAAGTCCGCCCTCCGGAGTCGCCGGAACCTGAAGAGAATCGTGCCGGAGGTCGGGAGTGGAGGTCGCACTCCGGAGTCGCCGGAACCTGAGGAAAGGAGCACCGGAGGTCGGGAGTGGAGATCGCACTCCGGAGCCGTCGGAAGTCGACATCGAGCCAAGACTGCCCGACGTCATCGAACCGGAGGTCGACATCGAGCCGAGGCCGCCGACATCGAACCGGAGCCGCCCGAAGTCGACATCGAGCCAAGACTGCCCGATGTCATCGAACCGGAGGTCGACATCGAGCCGAGGCTGGGGGTGAATGTTTTGATCTGTTCTGCATTCCGTCCATCAATTGTGTGTCATTTGCTTTCTCGCCCTAAGTGTGCCAGGTATGCCCAGACATGGGTCCCGGGCTCACTGTGCCACTGAATTCAAGCTATCCTGGCTGATGAGTTGAAACCCCGAAACAGGTCTTGGGATGCTTGTTTCTTGTCCAGCCTGGAGCCTGTGTGTCAACAGGCTCACTATCTCTGGTGGCTCGCAGCACACCAACCACCAGCATACCATCTGACTGGGAACAAATAAGAGCAAATACGAAAACAAACGAGAAAGATCTTTTCCATCTATGCACCCAGGATAGTGAAAGACATCCCCATGTCTATCAGAACTGTCCCAATTAAGACAACAGCTGAAGACACACCGCTTTAAATAATACTTCACAGTGATGTAGCAACAGTCCACCTCTGCTCTCAATACCCAAATACCCCTCCAATCACTTTGTGACTGACCCTTTGCCTTCACCATGTACAAAGCTCTGCTGCCTTTCACTAAGGTTTGAACTATATAAATACCAAGTACTTGCATACGTATTTTACACGTACTCAAGCCATGATATCTCCCATGCCACAGTAGTTATTTTTAAGAATGGGGCTCCCTCATCATAAAAGTAAAGTAACCAACTATCTTTGCAAATTATTTCCTTCAGTCTCTCTTTTATACTACTTATGTTTCATTGAGCACACACAGGTTTCTCTTTTTTGCATTTTACAGTTCACACATTCATATTCAAGCTGTGTGGCTGCAAGTGTATACGACTGTTTCCTGTATCACTTATGACGTAGTTGCTCTTGCAGATTTAAATCAGATTTTTTGCAAGATGAATAAGAGGAAGGACACTGACTGAAGGACTCCTGGGGATAATGTATATCGCAAAGAATAGTTTACTACTTCAGACCATGCACACTCCCACAGTGTACTTTCAGACATATCTTAATCGTTCTTTCTGATCTTTCATTTTAATTTCACAGCATGAAGGAAAAAACCTAGACTCCCCCACACCCCCTAGCACATCAGAATTCTGAGATGGGGGAAATGACGATGGGTAGAAGACTATCGACATCAGTTGTTGAAGACAACTGAATATCACCATAGGAAACTCTGAAGTTTGTTACTCACTGTTGAAGGTCCCTCTAGTTATGAGCACTTCGGCTTGGTACAAGCCTGTAGCTCAGTTCAGCTGCTTTCTCCTGGCTCCACCATTTTGTACATGCCTGTTGCCCACTGCAAAGCACTCGCTTCCATTCAGAGAAATCCACCCTGCTCAGCACTCTCCAATTACTTTCTGAAAAATGTGAAAGATCCTCTACTCCGGGTATAACACACCATCCTACTTGGACTTGTACAGCTTCAACAAGGCACAGAAAAGATATGAGGGTGCCTTCCCATCTAGAGACCGGATTCTGCGTAATGTTCTGTTCAATATAAATAAGATTGTATTGGTTTGAACATTAATAGTGAAACACTACTTGCAAAGCTCTGTTAATTACATCTACAGGAAGACTCTGCTCACTGGATTTTGAGGTCTCCAATATGAGCCATAGTCAATACGTATTACCACAATAGTAAGCACGTGGGACTCATTCAGAAACAGATAGCTTGTCTGTGCATTAGAGGGATCCACAATCTAACGGACATGATTAATTCCACTATGCATTAGAAAATGAACACAGGACAACCACAGTTTCTGTAAAAATGTCATGGCACCTATCCCAGTGTATTAAAACGTGAATATAGCGCAGACGATGCAGTGCTCAGAAAGTGAACATACTTACACAATGTGTAACAGAAGACACTGTACATTACCAATGGTTGTGTACCTTATACCAAACAGTTAAAAGCAGGGTAGTTGTACGAATTCACAGTCCGCTCGTATTAACTGTGTCTGCCTACCAAATGGGAGAGTTTGATCACACCGGCAGTATGAGCGTTATGGGAGGCAGATTGTTATGTGACATCTGGAATCTTGTCTGCCTGAAATTAAATAATCATTGATCTTGTGCCAGAACCTGAGAACGTTTAATCTTGCACCCAATCCATTAATACCAGCATTTTTTAAGTGGTTTTCCAGCACCATCTCTACATAAAAGCAGCACATAAAATAGAAAAATATTTTGGGCTCTCGAATCATCCTTTCACTATGAGGTAACAAGAGATAATGAGCGAATGACTAACTGATATGGCATACGAGTATATTCCTTTTCGAATAACAAACACCTACTGCATAATGTGTTGAAAGGCAAACTGTTTACAATTACACATTTTTTAGCACACTCCCCATGTGTTGATCATCGATTAGGAAATAGGGATCCAGGCTTGTAAATATGAAACTGGCATGCATTGAGAGCAGAGTTTTCTGGCAGGGAATCATTTTGGAGGATGAGAACCTCAGAAGTGAACCCTATAGGAGAAGAAACAATGGAAGAAGATAGATTGGAAAGACAAAGGTCGTCCCTAAGAGTGGCTACAAAAACACAGTCTCCATGATGTAATATGTGACGTCATCAGCAGTGCATTGCGGGGGCGCAAGTTATAGTTAGCTGAACTAACTATAACAGGGGAATTTCTATGGTTTTGTACGAGTGAAATGTCCAACTAACTATACCGTCCCTGAAAACGTATGTTTTTTTCAGTGAATTTCAATGGTTTTTTAAATGCCTACAAAGTTAGGACATGTGAAGAAAGAGGAAGAAAAGTGCATCAAGAAGCGAGAGATGTGCAGAAAGAACCAACAGAGGAGCAGAAAGTCCTCCTGTGCCCCCAACATTTTAGTGACGGGTACTGGTGGTAACTGACTGACTAACCAGGACCGGAGCCAGTGCTATTCTAAAAGACACTTCGAATACAGTGAAAACACCTACATACACTAGGGAACACTATGCATTGGGGTACCCCTGTAATGAGCATGATCTCCTCTGTATTTGCCATGAGTTAGTGCCTGGGTCTTTGCATGAGTACATGGGTAGTGACTGGATGATTAGAGTGCTGCAAGGAGAGTGCATGGTGAATTAATAAGTGCTTGGGTTTTGGTGGAGTGATTGCATAAGTACACACATGTCACATCAGGCCCCACCCCCTCCCTTCACCACTGTGCAAACGTGCCCCCTGGCGGGTTTTAGTTTTGGGAATTAATTCCCCTTGAATCCGGAGGGTCCCTGGGGGCCAACTAGCCTACCGGGTACGTCCAGTAAGAGCCACAGTGTTGCGTTGCAGATAGGTAGTCCAAGGCCACACCCCTTTTTTACACCTATCTGCAACGCAACTCTGTGGCTCTTACTGGACGTACCCGGTAGGCTAGTTGGCCCCCAGGGACCCTCAGGATTGAAGGAGACTTAATCCTCCAATTTGCAATGTGCCAGGGGGTGCATTTGCACACTTGGTATGTCAGGCCCCTCCCCCTTTTTAAAAAAAAAATTAAGAAAAAATACAGGAAGGGGGCCGCGCGGCCTGGCCCACCCAGGGGCTTGAATACAATGAAGCGTGGGCTCCTGCGCTTCGTTTTTATTTAATTTTCTTGGCCGGATTCGCGCACCCAGCGCAGATTCAGCCGATTTTTTTTTTTTTGTGAATTGTTTTTTTGGCCCTGGGGGTCCTTGTGGGACCCCCTGAGCAGGCCTAGGGGGTCAGGGTGTTTCTACCCTGCCCCCTTTTCTTTTTTTTCACAATTCTTTTCTGTTTTCTTGTGACTCGGTTCTAGTGTTGACAGCCAATTAGAATAAAGCTCATGGTCGGAAGGGTTCGCGGATCCACCGCTGCCATAGATAGATATTTTTATTTTTTGGTTTTCTCATCAACTACTGAACGGATTTACACCGTTTTTAAAAAGATTGCTTTCTGAACCAAACAGTACCTTTTTGACAAATTTGGTGTAATTCCGTTCAGCAGTTCGGGCTGTAGCACATCCCAAAATTTCCTATGGAAATTAACATGGGGAAAGCACGTTTTGGGACCTCCCTTTTTTCTCAGTCCCCGCTTGACGAATCACCCCCAAACTTTCAGGATAGGAGCTGACCTGGATAGACTTTCTTTTACTATAACTACCTACTGGCGACCGCCAGTAGGTTATATATATATATATATATATATATATATATATATATATATATATATATATATATATATATATATATATATATATATATTCACTGAAAAAACCATAGGTTTCACACACGTTATAGTTAGCTGGACATTTCTCTCGTAAAAAAACATTGAAATTCCCCCGTTATAGTTAGTTCAGCTAACTATAACTCGCGCACCCGCAATCCACTGCTGATGACGTCACATATTACATCACTCATGACATGGTCAGTGACATCACTCATGACATCACTGATGACATCTCAAATGGCATCACTGATGGCATCACTGATGACGTCATCAATGTGATAAATTACCACAACTTCTCACACCCTTCTAAAACCTTTGATATACCAACTCAAAATTACAGAGTTCCATTCTCATATCCATAAATAATGCAATACCAATAACTGCATACCCACATATTAACTTTTAGGTCTTCATACACCTCCACACACTCACCTGTAAAGTCACTCATAGTTACAGTCACTCCATAAAAAAGTATCATATGAATTTATACACACACCTATATAGACACTCACACACTACCAATCATCCATAGAGGTACTCTCACACCTAGTCATTCATACAAATAATCACACTGCCATTTACTCACCTATGCAGTTATACACACTCAAGTTCCCTTGCTCACAAAAATAGTATCACATTCTTATGCTCTATTAGAATCATTGACAAAAGCACACACTCATCCATACAGTCACTGTCACAATCACACACTCACATCTAGCCACTTATATACTCTTACACAGATATATACTGCCTTTCACATATGTAGTTAGTCACAAATGTACCACTGAGATATACATTCAATCCATAACACAGCCATACATACACTCACTCAACCATACAGTCCATCACAGATGCACTTTTAAAAACATCCACTCATAGAAACACCCACTCACTCATCTATGCACAGAGTCACACACACCTTACCCACACAAACACTCAGGAACTCATACAGATACTGAGACAAGAAATCAATAACTCATATAGACACTTATATAGCTATTCACAAAACCATGCCGCCACTTATACACCAACACACAGACACATACAAACATTTATACAGTTTAGTCACTAGTCTGAAGTAAGATGCAGTTAAACGACTCACTTATCGAGTCAGTTACGCAACACAGAAAATCATCCCTTTACACACTTGTACACCCACTCATTCTTTAACAGGCCTTTCCCTATATATATATATATATATAAAAGATATTGAAAATTTTAAGAAAATCACATTCACTGGATGGCGTCATCAGTGATGTCATCAGTGATGTCATTTGAGATGTCATCAGTGATGTCATGAGTGATGTCACTGACCATGTCATGAGTGATGTAATATGTGACGTCATCAGCAGTGGATTGCGGGTGCACGAGTTATAGTTAGCTGAACTAACTATAACGGGGGAATTTCAATGGTTTTTTACGAGAGAAATGTCCAGCTAACTAGAACGTGTGTGAAACCTATGGTTTTTTCAGTGAATTTGCAAGGTTTTTTAAATGCTAATTCCTAACTATAACATGTGTGAAACCTATGTTTTTTTCTGTGAATTTGCATGGTTTTTTAAATCCTAATTCCTAACTATAATCTGTGTGAAACCTATGGTTTTTTCATTGAATTTGCTTGGTTTTTTACATCTTTTTTTTTCTTTTTCTTTTTCTTTTTTCCTTTAAACACTATGCTACCTATGTATATATTCATGGATTTAATGCATTATTCAATATAGAAAGATTCACCTTTTTTAAATAAATGGTTAGATATAGTTGTATAACATAGTTAATATCTTCAACAAACCTTTATCTTTTTTTAAAAAAAAATGTTTTACCGTGCGCGTACGGTAAGCTTACCATAAGCGCACGCTTAGCTTTATGTACGGTGAGCGTACGTAATATCTATACTCCGTGTGCGCATGCTTACGCAATTTACGGACGCATCCGTACTTCCTACGCGACGCGTAAGCGCATGCTTCATATGGGCACGCGCGCGCACGTTACGCGGAAGCGTACGAGTGTGCCTGTAATGCGCATGCGCGCGTGTCTTTCGTACGCGCATGCGTACTTTTACCGTACGCGCTTGGTAAACTTAACGTGCGCGTACGGTTGGTCATGTGATCAAGAAAACACTTGATTGGTTTAAACTACTTTCAGTTCCAGAATCTTCCTACACCACACCCATTCCCCTCATTACTGCTTGTGATTCCTTAGGAGAAGGAGCTGAATTGTCTTTGGGATACAATGGCAGAGCAGCAGTCCTCTTCTGAGAGGGAGCAGGGCAGCAGCATCATGAGACAGAGAAGGAGGAAACAAAAGAATTCTTTTGTTTGGGAGTATTTCACTTTTCCAGAGGGGCAGAAAAAGGTAAATGCTCCATTAGTCACCTGCTCACTTTGTGAGCGTGTGTTATCTAGAGGTAATCGAAGGAAGAAGTATTCCTTTGGTAATCACACTATGATAAGACACATTAGGGATGTACATCCCAGGACTTTTGCTCGACATACTGGAGCAAACTCTCCAGTAAGTCACCGAGCACATCCTCAGAAGCTCAGCCGAGTACATCGGCAGCTCAGCTGAGCCCTTCCTCTGGGGTGGGAGCATCACCCTCTTCTGCTCCTGTGGAAAGGAACCCTCGATTTCAGAGGGTACAAATGAGGTGCACCAGATGTTATGGTCTAATTGTTCATGGGGAGACCAGTATTTCCCTAATAAACAATAAGATAGACCAGCACATCTGTGGTCCTTGTTAATATTCCCATTCTTTCTTTCCTCTGTCCCTGTATTAACACAATGGCTCTTTTAAGAGCCAACCTTACCTGACAACTTTTGTAAAAAAATTTTAATTAATTTTTTTTTTTTTTTTACCGTACGCGCATTTAAAAAAAAAAAAAATTTAACCTCACAAGGTCCTTGGACTACAACGGAAATGAGAAAAGCAGAGAAAGGAGAAGTGAAAAAAAGGGAGCATGAAACTAAATGTGTGATAAATACAGTAAATGGCAATGTTTCCCTCTCTTTTTTCACACATATACATGTTAAGTACAAATCTCAGTGCTTCCCACATTTTTTCAAATGAAATCACACATTTCTATTGGTTGAAAACTTCAACCCTTTTCCAAATGAACCCTTCCCCCAACTTGACTTCTGCCTGCTACCATAGCAACAGCTCATGGAACACTGGTGTGAGCAGAGAGGTCTGAAGTTCAGCACACAATGTTTCTATTCCAAAGAGCAAGAGTGCTTGACCTGTCAAACCTAACAGCAAATCCACATTAATCTTCTGTGGGAACACAATTTTCTGAACCAATACAAAACATGCTTCTAAAAATGTAGACATACAGCCTAGTTTTAACTGTAAAATGGTTTGAATCAGCCAATGAGTTCTTTTTATTAAAAAAAAATATGTATGCCTCCATTTTACAACTGTCTTTCATTTCATATTGCCATTCTACTGAAAGACACCTCCTGAGTGCATCCACATCTCCTTGGAAGATGTTCACAGTGTGGATTGTAGGTCACAGCTATGTCTTCTGGAGTAAAAAGTATGCAGAAAAAAGAGGTATGGTGAGAGACCTTGCTTTGCCAAATGTAGACATTAAATGGATTGGTCAGAGAGGGTTAAAGTGGCACCAATTAATGCCTTTGGTGAAATCTTTTCTACACCTCCAACAGCCTAACCTTATTATTGTGCACTGTGGTGGAAATGACCTAGGCACTTTAACTGGGGTAGGTCTGGAAATGCTTGTTAAGGACACCTTTGTGCAATTGATGTCGCTTTTTCCTCAATCTGCCTTTGTATATTCTAATATATGCCAAAGGCAAAAGTGGAACTGGTCCAACCAATTTTGTCCACAGATTGACAAAGCAAGAAAGCACGTCAACAAATCTATTTCTGCTTTCCTCAGAGACTAGGGTATGGGTTCTATATACCACAACAACTTGCGTTACAACATGCAAGGCATTTATAGAGGAGACGGTGTACATTTCACTGATGAAGGCAACAGAGTCTTCCTCTTGAACTTTAGACTCTGCATCGGTACTTACTTGTAGGTACCACAAAAAAACACTTCATAAACACAACGGCTCTTTTTAGAGCCCCCTAATATCTAAATCCTTAAATTTGATTTTTACTTCTATTTTTTTTATTGATTTTTTTCTGCCGTGCGCGTACGGTAAGCTTACCGTACGCGCACCCCGCGATTTTTTAAAAAAAAATTTAAATGTATTTTTCATACTTTTGGGACCTTCTTGGACCCCCTGACAAATGCTAGGGGGTCTGCAACTCTCTTTGTTGCCCCCTTTTCACGTTCTCCACCTTTGTTTATCAGTGTGACACACAAAATGGCGGCCGACACTTCCTGATTTCGACCGATTCGAATGTTTACAGTCATGTAACCACCAATCAGAATTAAGCTCGCGCACGGCATCGTGCGCGTACGGTAAGCTTACCGTACGCGCTCGGAGCGCGCCTATAGATATATATATTGATTTAAATGCTATTTTCTCAGGAAATACTGAACAGATTTACACCAGACCTGCAAAAGGCACATCCCTGACCTGAGGACTACCTCTCTGCCAAATTTCAAGTAATTCTGTTCAGCCGTTCGGGCTGTAGCTTGGACTAAAGGTCCTATGGAAAAATGCATGGGGAAAACACGTTTTGGGACCCCCCCTTTTTCTCAGCCCCCGCTTGACGAATCCCCCCCCCCCCCCGAGACTTTCAGGGTAGGAGCGGAGCGCCCCACCTATTTTGAAAATTTCGCGAGGATTCGTCAATCGGCGCCAAAGTTATTCAAAATAGAATGTTGCGGATTTCCTATGGAAACACGGTCCTAACTATAACTATCTACTGGCGACCGCCAGTAGATTATATGCTCCGTGCCCGGTGTTCTGAGGCCGCCCTGTAGGGTGTAATGCTCCTGTGCTCGGAGGCTTGTTGGAAATACTTAATCTGGAGCAGGACCCACTCCCCACCGTGCCCTTAACCAAGGATTGCTATTTCAGCGAAAAAACACTGTGGTTGAAGGAAGGGATTCAGAGAGAGAGGGACTCTCTCACTCTGATCGTGCCGATCTGAAGGCTTTTTTCGCAGACAAACATGGAAATCAAGCACCATGCTAAACAGAAGGAATTCACGTGGCAATGCGAGTCATTTAACCCACTAAGAATGGTAACATGCACTGTACATATTTGGACACTTGAAGAGAAATACAATCTATTTTGATGTTATACGAACGTTTATTACCAGTGCAATGCATCATGGGGTTTGTATTCTGTATGCCTGTCACGTGACTTTTTGAAATTTAGAAAAGCGCGCACAAAGCACTGTGCAAATGACTTTCTCCCCCTGTGACCAAGGCAGAAGCCGAAACGCGTAAGGGACAAGAGATACTTGGCGTTGCTGTGCCTGTGAATAAATACCTTCATTCCGGTATTGGGCCTCATGTGGTGCTTTAACTGATGGGAAATGGTCGGGCTCCTCCGTGCCCGGTGTTCTGAGGCCGCCCTGTAGGGTGTAATGCTCCTGTGCTCGGAGGCTTGTTGGAAATTATATATATATATATATATATATATATATATATATATATATATATATATATATATATATATTCACTGAAAAAAACAGGTTTCAGGCCTGATATAGTTAGGCATTAGCATTTAAAAAACCTTAGAAATTCACAGGTTTTAGGGGTGTTGTAGTTAGCTGGACATTTCACTCTAACCAAACAATTGAAATTCTTCTGATATAGTTAGTTGTACTAACTACATCTCGCGCGCCCGCAATCCACTGTTGATGATGTCACATATTACATCATTCATGACATGGTCTGACACATCACTGATGACATCTCAAATGACATCACTGATGACAGCATCCATGTGACAATCAGATACACCTCATCATACACTAGTATAACCTTTCATCACTCACTGTAAAATACAGAGTGTCAGATTTAAAACCATTGACACACCAATACAAGTTTCTAAACACACACAGTGATTCCTAGATCTATACACACATCTAATCACCTACCTATAGATTCACTCATACATGCTGTCAATGATCAATAGAACACTATAAAATATACTTATATACCTAAATCGACATTACACACCAGCACACATCCTAATCACTTATGAAGTCATCCTACTCACTTATGCATACAATGGGTCATACTTACTTTTACTTAGATATACACTTATAAAAACACCACTTCATCTATACATATAGATAATAACTCATACTTAGTGTGTTATGAAATCACTATTACAAGTATACAGTTATCAATACAGTCACTCATACAATCACTGAGTCTTATGTATACTTATTTATAAACAACTGACACATACTCTGGCTTTTATTTTTCTAGTTTGTTGGACATGTACCATTGAGACCTATTTGCTCATCGCCACACCCATAAAGATATTCACTCACCCAAACAACTGTTATAACATGTAGTTTTAACTTCATATACCTACTGAATCAATTATTCACACATCTTTGGGCAGTCACACACCCCCCACCGAACCACACACACATTCACTCTCCCATACAAATACTCAGTTAACTAATCAATAAATAATATAGACTTTCACGTAGCTAGTAACCAACTAGTGCAGCAGTTTACACAACAACTGACAAAGTGATGCAGATATTCACATATCCAATATATTTAGTGAGACACTATAAATTCGTCAAGTAAACAGTTAATCACACTGCTACTGAATCCTCCATCCATATATTTATATATCCACTCATTCTTCAATGCAAATTGTTATATATATATATAATACATATTTAAATAACGAACCAAACCACATTCACTGGATGATGTCATCAGTGATGTCACAGACCATGTCATGAATGATGTAATATGTGACATCATCAGCAGTGGATTGCGGGCGCGTGAGATGTAGTTAGTACAACTAACTATATCGGAGGAATTTCGATGGTTTTGTTCGAGTGAAATGTCCAGCTAACTATAACACCCCTAAAACCTATTGTTTTTTCAGTGAATTTCTAAGGTTTTTTAAATGCTAATTCCTAACTATATCAGGCCTGAAACCTATGTTTTTTTCTGTGAATTTCAAAGGTTTTTTAAAGTACTAATTCCTAACTATATCAGGCCTGAAACCTATGATTTTTTCAGTGAATTTCAAAGGATTTGTAAATGACAATTTTTTATGTATTAATTGGTATACTGATTTTTTTTATACTGATTTACTACATTTTTTAAACTATTCATTTTTAGATATTTTTTTTTCAATTACATTATAATTACATTATACATTACAATACAACATATACTTTCTCAGAATGAATTACTTTAGTTGAAATACTTTGCAAATAGGCAATAGACATTTAAGTACAGTAGTTACAGTTGTTGCAATGGGCAACACAATTTCAAACGCAATGCAACATTGAGCTGAATGTCTAGTCAAATGCAATTAGTTACTTTATGGATTACTTTTCTAACCACAGGACTGGATCCTAGATTCAGTCCTTGGACATCTCCTGTAAACAGTTGGGTAAAAGCATTTTGGTTACAGTAGTAATTTTTAAGGAATATTATTGTATTTTAAAAGTGGAGACAGAATTTTTTTCACATAGAATCACCAATGTTATCCTATGGCAGAAAATTCTCTTAGCAGGTAGTGTTATCGGTACTTTTTCTTACTCAGTGGTGGATCCTGGATCCAACACTGGTCCCCTGGCGGCCAACTAGGCCACCAGGTACCTCCAGTAAGCACCACGGAGCTGCGTTGCAGAGAGGTGTAAAAAGGGGCGTGGCCTCATTACACCTCTCTACAACCCAGCCCCCTGGCACATACTGGAGGTTCCTGGTGGGCTAGTTGGCCCCCAGGGACCCCCAGTATTCAAGGGGAATTAGTTCCCCCCCCTGCAAACCCGCCAGGAGGCGCGTTTGCAGAGTGGTGTAAGGAGGGAGCGTGGCCTCCGGCCCGATTCCGTCTTTTAAAAATTTTTTTTTAGAAGGGGGCTGTGTAGCCCCCCTTCTATTTCCAATGTATTGGCCCTGGGGACCCCATCCCCCAGCGCCTGCCCCCAATTATTATTTATTTTATTAAATCAGGAAGGGGGCCTCCTCCCGAGGCCATAATTTGCCCCGGGGACCCCAGCCGGCTCCCCGCCACCTGCGGGAGCCGGCATTGCTTTTCCACATGGGGAGCAGCTAACATGCTGCTCCTCATATGGAAAAGCAATCTGCTTTGCTTCATTGAAGCGAGAGCAGGTTTCCCTGCTCTCGCTTCAATGAAGCAAAGCAGTTTGCAATGACAGGGTGGGAGCCGCGAGGCTCCCGCCCTCCCATTGCAAACAGCAGTGTCCCGGGGATGGGCACCCCGGGACACTGCAGGAGCCAGCCCTGGGAGGTGGCGGTCCCCAGGGCCTATACAAGGCTCCAGGAGGGGGGCGCGCAGACCCCCTCCCACATTGTGAAGTTGCCCCAGGGGGTGGTGGTCCCCGGGGCTGGGGGGGTCCGAGAGCCCCCCCACCCATTTTAAGGATGCCCCGAGGGTGGTGGTCCCTGGGGCAGTGTGGGGGGGATTGGGAAACCCCCACACAATTATCATACCCCTGGATTTGGCCCCCCTAGGGGCAAATTAGCATATGTAGCACAGGAGCCCGCGCTCATTTTTTTTTTCTATCGGCAGAATGCGCGCATCCTCCCATTTTTTTTTTTTAAACATTTTTTTTGGGCCTTGAGGGTCCTTGTGGGACCCCCCGAGCAGGCCTAGGGGGTCAGGATGTTTATACACTGCCACCTTTTTGTATTTTGCGACCTTTTTTGGGGGGTTTCTTGTGCCTTCGTTCTACCGAGGCACAAGATGGCTGCCAACACTTCCTGATTCAGAGTGTTGGCAGCCAATTAAAATACAGCTCATGATCGGGAGGGTGCGCGGATCCTCCGAGGCCATAGATATATATGTACTTTTAACTGCAATTTTCTCAGGAACTACTGAACGGATTTACACCATTTAAGCAAAAGGCACGAGTCTGAACTGGTGCAATTACGTTCAGCAGTTCGGGCTGTAGCTGCGGCTAATGGTCCTATGGGAAAATGCATGGGGAAAATGCGTTTTGGGACCCCCCTTTTTTCTCGGCCCCTGCTTGACGAATCACCGTGAAATTTTCAGGATAGGAGCGGACCAGAGCTGCCCAAAAGTTTGGAAACTTTCGTGAAGATTCGTTAATCGGTGCAAAAGTTATTCCAAATATAATGTTGCAGATTTCCTAGGGAAAATAGGTCCTAACTATATCTGGCGACCACCAGTAGGTAATATATATATATATATATATATATATATATATATATATATATATATATATATATATATATATATATATATATATATATATATATATATATATATATATATATATATATATATATGTATATATATCATGAAAAGTCCTGCCACTTCTTGAAATGAAGGCAGGCACTGGCAACAGGAAATCCAAACAAAAATGTTTATTTAGGCAGACTATGATATCGGATGGAATGACGCGTTTCGGTGGACACAGCCACCTTGATCACATAGCGCGGCCACCAATTTCAGGCCCTTAAATGCTACTAGTTACCACTAAGCAGGAAATGGACACTGAAATCATACTGTGCCTGAGCAGCTGCGCATGATAAAACCCAAATAAATGTATTCAATAGCATACAATGAACATAAAACATACCATTAATTAAGCTGCTCCTGTATGAACAAAATAAAATAAAACTGCACTCAGAAAAAATGTAAATATAAAATACCGAGAGAAGCAAAATACTGAGTCAGGCAGAGTGTTACAATTCATCGCAGGATACCCACTGTGTTTGGTCCATATTACACTCCGACTTGCGCATTTTAGCAAGAGAACAGTTTGGGCGGCATGCTG
Source organism: Triturus cristatus (assembly GCF_964204655.1). Lineage (NCBI taxonomy): Eukaryota > Metazoa > Chordata > Amphibia > Caudata > Salamandridae > Triturus > Triturus cristatus. Next base: position 310,710,335 of record NC_140593.1, on the reverse strand, counting down.
TAACTACCAATTGCTGGAAATGTACCTGCTGCTGAACACAAAGACATTGTTGTGACCGTACCATGTTGCACAAGTAGAATAGTTGGTACTTATAAAATTATAGATATTACTGGCAACATTTCAGACCATGTGGCTATACAAGAATTGAGGCTCATTCCAAAACAGTCAGCTCCCGCCCAATTGGGCCTATATTCCACATTATAGTACATTATGCAGCAAAAGTGGTGTCTGGGAGAAGCGTCCTGTTTATGCAACCCATGCTCGGTACATATATTTTACCTACTGGCAGTCGCCAGTAGGTAGTTATAGTTAGGACCTATTTTCCATAGGAAATCCGCAACATTCTATTTGGAATAACGTTGGTGCCGATTGACGAATCTTCGCAAAATTTCCCAAACTTTTGGCCAGCTCCGGTCCGCTCCTATCCTGAAAATTTCACGGTGATTCGTCAAGCGGGGGCCGAGAAAAAAGGGGGGTCCCAAAACACGTTTTCCCCATGCATTTTCCCATAGGACCTGTTGACGCAGCTACAGCCCAACTGCTGAACGGAACTACACCAAATTTGGCAAGGAGGTAGTCCTCAGTTCAGACTCGTGCCTTTTGCTTAAATGGTGTACATCCGTTCAGTAGTTCCTGAGAAAATTAGAGTTAAGAAGATAGATATATCTGGGCGGAGCCTAACCACACATCTCCTCGTGAGATCTGATTGGCTGTCAGTACTTCATCCAAGAAGTGTTGGCATCCATCTTGGGACCAATATACATGATAGCACCTCATTAAAAAGCATTGCAGTTAATAGAAGGTTTTAAGACTTTAGTTACAATATAAATCATTTGTTGATGGTACCATACTCATTTTAGGAATTATGGTGTGCTCGAAGGTGATTTTACCATGTGAAAAAGCCTTCTGCTGTGATATCATGAATCATGTTTGAGAGAAAACTATTTTCTCATGCTTTTTACACAGAGGTTTGGAAGGTGATCTTTAAGCTAAACTGAGAGCATATTTTCTGTATATTCACATTATCTTTCTCAGTCATGTGAGAATGAAGTCTGACATTCTCAGTAAAACATGTACATCCAACAAGGGCAGAGACTGTCAGTTGATTCCTTTGTGTTCTACTGCAGCTTTCCAGAGTGTTCTAAAGAACAACTAGAGCGCTAACAGTCCTACTTATGACAAACGTATTGCACACCTGAAGCCATCTTGATTGGAATAAAGTGGTAACTCTTACAACATTTAATTTAAAAAGGAACAAAATGAGGGGGTTCATTTTTGCCATAGAAAGTATGATTAGTGCTGCAGAAAGAAAAATAAGGGCACATTTTGACGTCTCAAATTCTCTTATATTTCATAAAAAAATTCTGACATGCAGACTGAAACATGCACTTTGAATACTAGCAGCAGACTTCCCTGGTGAGCAGTAGCTTTACTACAGTGATCCAATGAGCAACTAGAGTGCTAACATTCAGAATTGATGGTAAATGTGTGACATCTGAATGCCTTCTTGATGGAACCAAAGTAAAAAACTGAAAGTATTTCCTACTGAGGAGACTGCAGTAAATGAGGAAATTAGGAAACTTCATAACAAATAAATCTCCCAAGATGGCCACCAGAGACAAAAGAGCCAAAATGTAGCCCAAATATCACCCAGATGTAGCCCACATGTAGCCCAATGACAGAAGTGTGCATTTGCAGTTTTATATAGTGCAGACTTGTCAGGTATTGGAGTGCTTTACATGAGCATTGGTTACATCACACAAGATCAAATTCATTTTGGTTGTAGACATAGGGAGATTTAGTGATTTGAACAGAATCACAGAATGTTGAGCTGAAACAGAAACTCCAACCTGGTTCCCCAGTTGCAAAGTCTGCAGCTCTGGAAGTGACACCACATTCTCTCCCCTAAGTGCAACATTTAATCAAGTGGTCAACTGGATAAAAAAACAAAGATTACAAATAATTTAAAAGTTCTTTGTCGCTATTTGAAAACTCAGAAAATATGTCCTCATTTTAGTATTTTAGAGCACTAACCATAATTTTGATGCAAATAAGACCCTCTCATATATGTAATTTCTAAAGGAAATACTCTAGGTATTACAGTTTTGATTACATCAAGATGACGTCAGGCGTTTCACACTTTTGTAATAAATATAGAATGTTAGCAATCTAGTTGTTCATTGGGATACTGTTGAGAGGCAGAGGCCAGGGACACGGACTCTGAAAATTGAAGGCAGGTAGGAGAGTGCAGAGGCAACAATTTGACCACACTGGGCAGGCAGTAAGGGCAGTGGCAGCACAACAGACTATGGAGGGCAGTGGAAAGGGGGGCAGGGGCAACAAACCAACAATTCAGGACTGGCAAGAGAGGCTGTGGCAATATAATAGACCATTATGGGCAGAAGGAAGAGGCAGTGGTAGTACAACCATACATGCCAACAGACCCGTTTCAGCCAGGAAACGTCCAATGTTTTTAAGCTCAAATGGGCTTTATTTGATCTGTCTCCTGTCTACAATCTCCTCTTTTTCAATGTAACTCAAAGGGGAAAATCAATACCCCAGCTGTTTTTCAAAATCTCCCTCTTACCAAGTTCAAAATGTTCGCAAGTATGTTACTTTGGATCATGGTAGGTAGGAGGAATTGGGGTAGGGACATGGACTCGGATAACAGAGGACAGGAGGGACATGGAGAGGTGCATCAAACTGACCCTACAGGGCAGGCATCAGGGTTTGCAGCAGCACAATACACCACACAGGGCATGCGGGACGAGAGTGCAGCACAACAATCCACAGAAAGCAATAGGGAGGGGACAGGACAGAGAACAGAGGGGAAAGAGGCAATGGTAGCTAGCTGACCATAATGGACAGACAGGAGAGAAAGCCACAGCATAACAGACCATAAAGGGCAGGAGGGACGGATCAGGGGCATTACAATGGAACAGACAAGCCAGGAGGAAGGGAATAGGGGTCTGCACAAGGAAACAGAGGGCTGGGGGCAAGGGGGCAGGGCAGGAGCAGCAAGATGACCATGAATGAATGGAATGAATGAATAAATGAAAATATGCTTATATAGCGCATGGCTACCCGGAGGCATCCCAGCGCTGCGGAGTGCGAATCAAGGAGACGGCGGATTTATGGAAATAGCCATGTCTTGAGTTGTTTCCTGAATGACAGATGGTTGGCTTCCCTACGAATGGAGAGAGGAAGGGTATTCCAGAGTCTCGAGGCGTTGTAGGAAAGAAGTCGACCTCCTGACCGAGCCCTTCTGATTCTGGGGACCTCCGCTAGATGAAGTTGGTCTGAGCGGAGATTTCTGTTGGCTTTATAGGGTTTCATTAAGTTTTTGATGACGGGAGGGCCTTTATTATGAAGGATTTTGTGTGCGATACAGAGGGTCTTAAAGTGTATTCTCTCTTGTATTGGAAGCCAATGGAGTGTCTTCAGGGCAGGCTTGGCTGAGCAGCGGTTATTAATGCCAGTGAGTAGCCTGGCGGCTGAGTTTTGGACAACCTGAAGTTTGGAAATGACTGCTCTCGGCGCGCCCAGATAAAGGGCATTGCCATAGTCTAGCCTGGAAAGGACGAGTGTCTGAACTACAAGCTTTCTTGAATGGGCAGGCAAAAGAGGGAGTACTTTCCGTAAGGTGCAAAGCATACCATAGCAAGTGGCAGCCGCTTTCCTTGCTTGGGTTCTGAAAGTGAGGTCATGGTCAAGCCATATGCCCAAGCTTTTTATTTCCTGTTTGGGTAATGGTGCAGGCCCCATACATGATGGCCATGAGTTGCTGGGATTGAAGCTTGCTTGATTGCCCAGCAGCATGAGCTCGGTTTTGTCACCATTAAGCTTAAGGTGAGAGAAACTCATCCAGCTGGTAACTTCTTTAAGACATGAGCAGAGATTGGTGGAAGACTGCTCTTCCTGATTCAGGGCCACAATGAGCTGGGTGTCATCTGCGTAGGTGACCAGTTGGATTCCAAAAGGGGCAACTATCTGTGCTAGTGGGGACATGTAAACATTAAAAAGAGTGGGGCTCAGGGAGGAACCCTGGGGTACCCCGCATTGGAGAGGAACTGGTTGGGACCGGATGTTCCCTTCAAATACCTGGAAGAATCTTTCTTCCAGGAATGACTCCAGCCAAGACAGGGCTTTACCTGTTACTCCCACATTTCTGAGACGGTGAATCAGAATACGATGGTTCACCGTGTCAAAGGCTGCACTTAGATCTAGGAGGATGATGGCTGAGGATCCTCCAGCATCCAGAATCATCCGCGACTCTTCCACTGCCGCTAATAATGTAGTTTCGGTGCCCTGGCCAGGGCGAAAGCCTGTCTGTGAGGAGTGGAGCAGGTTGAAGGTTTCTAAGTGGGCGGAGAGGGCATGGTTAACATTTTTCTGCGACCTTGCTGATGCCGGGGAGTATTGAAATGGGGTGATAATTGCCCAATTCCAAGGGGTCCAGGTGGGGTTTCTTTAAAAGCGCCCTCACCATGGCATTTTTCCAATCTCGAGGGACTATGACTGAGGCTAAGGAGGCATTGACTAAGTTGGCAATGGGAGGAATGATAGTGGGCATTGCCCGTTTCAGAATATTGAAAGGAGCGGGGTCGCTTGGGGAGCCACTTTTTATTGACTCTACGATGTGAGGGAGGAGTTCTTCGGAGAGAGGAGCAAATGCTTCGAGGCGACTGTTATTCTGAGGTTCTGATTTGGGCATTGGATCCGTTATATTAGGTGGGAGAAGGTTGAGGATGTTATAAATTTTTGTGGAGAAGAAGCCTGCCAGGTCTTCACAGTGACGGCCGGTAGGGTCGGCAGCAGGAAGGGGGGGGGGGGGGGTCAGGGGTTCGAGTGAGTTTTTTTTACGATCCGAAATATTTCTTTGGGAGAATTGACAGATGCTTGGATTTTTTCCTCGTAGTAGGCAGCCTGTGTTACTCTGAGTGCTGTTTTGTAGGATGTGATGGATGTTCTATAGGCTAATTTTTTCTCGCTTGAGTAATCTTTCCTCCAGGCTCGTTCTAATTTTTTACATTGCTGTTTTAATTTGCGGAGGTCGGGGGTAAACCAGGGAGATGTGTTAGGTCCGCTTTTTTGTAGGCTGTTTTTGCGAGGAAGTACTGTATTTAGTGAGTTTTCTATCCATGAGCAAAACTTTGTTAGCAGTTACGGGATTGGGGTCGGGAATAGGTACGGTCTGTTCAAGTTCGTGGGTCCAATCCTTAATATTAAGCTTGGGCCAGTGGCGAGCCCAAGTGCGGGATGACAGCAGGTGAGTGTGTGTGGGGGGAGGGTGCCATGAGAAGGGGATCAAGAAGTGGTCTGACCAAGGGAGGGGGATAGGATCCAGACCCTCTAACTCTGTTATGTTTGAAAAAATAGGGTCAAGAAGATGGCCCTTCGAATGCATGGCAAGGTGGTTTTTAAGATGCAGCTGATAGGCTGCGAGGTCCTGGGTAAGGTCAGTTGACACTTTGTTTGAGAGCTCATCAAGGTGTAGGTTAAAGTCTCCAAGAAGGTTAAAATTGGACGACGTGCTAGCTAGGTTTAAGGTAGCTTCGAGTAGCAAGCAGCAGAATTTTCCATGTGCTCCTGGTGGGCGATATAGGAGGATACCAGAGAAGGTGATTGAGGGGGTGAGTTGAATAGAGAAATGGGCGTTTTCGCAGTCTGACAAGGGGCTATCTAGGATTCGGCAAACTAGCTGGTCTTTGTAGACAATAGCAATTCCTCAACCTTTGCTGCCTACTCTGTCTAGGCGTTGGATCAGGTAACCCGGGGGGAGTGCCTGAACCACATCAGGGTCTGAGTTAGGTGATAACCAGGTCTCTGTAAGGAATAGAACGTCTATTCCTGTATCGTGTAGCAATATGGAGATCTCTACAGCGTGTTTTGGCAAGGATCTGCAGTTCAGCAGGGCCATGCTGAGTTGCTTCCTTGTGGATGGCAGGATATTTGCGGATACAAACTTGCCCCATACCAGTGAGGGCACTTCCCTTTAAGTGTCTCCAGGGAAATTGGGTGGGTACAGATGCTGTTGGAGGATTCCCTGATATCAAGCAGTTTTTCTCTGGAGTATGGTGTGGGAATTAGAGGGTGTGACCCAGAGATCCTGAGCCCGGTCGGGCGCAGACTGGCGTAGACGGACTTGCCTTTGGCGCGCCGCCGGCGCACCCGCTGCGCGCGTCCGCTGCGTGCTTCGCTCTGCATTGGTTTTTATCAGGTGTGGATGGGAGGGAACTAGAGCGCTGACCCTAAACCGGAAGTAGACTCCCTCCACTCAATCGGGATAAGGACCCGTGGTGGACCGGGGAGCAACCGGAAGGGCTGGGCGGTAACAAGCAGGAATTCAGGTCATTGCCGTGCGAGATACTAGTTCCTGATATGTATAAATTCAAAGTTTTGCTGCTAAAAACAGGTTCAGTGCACACATAACAGGTGACAGTCAATATTTTTTAAAAGATTTGTAGGTGGAGATGGAGGTCAGGCAGGAAGGGCACTAGAAACAAGACACACCATGGAGAGCAACAGTGAGACTATGATGGCATACACACAGACCATGGAGGGAAGGTGGGAGGGGGTCAGGGGCAGCTAGCCGACCACACAGGGAAGGTGGGAGGGGCCATGGCAGCACAGAAGACCATGCATGGCAAGCGGGAGGGTTAGTGGCAGCACAATGGCTATGATTGGCAAGAAGGAGGATGCAGGGGCATGCACAAAGGACCATGGAGGAAAGAAGGGAGGGTCAGGACCTGGGCACAGACAAGAGAGTTCAGGGGAAGGGGCCTCGCAACAGACCGCGTGGGGCAGGCAGGAGGAGCAGTTGCAGCACAACAGACCAGGGAGGGCAGAAGGGTGTGGCAGTAAAATGGACCATGGAGGACAGGAGGAAGGGGATAGGGGCATGGCATGTGGACAGGCAAGGTGGAGGTGGCAGGGACAGGTTACAGTCATCTGACCATGCTAGGCAGGTGGGAGGGGAGTGGCAGCTCAACAGAACACTCAGAGTAGATAGGAGTGGCAGGTCCATGGAACATGGTGGGCAAAAAGGATGGAGCAGGGGCATGCACAAAGACATCGGAGGGCAGGGGGGGGAGGAGAATAGGGGCAGCAAGCTAAGCACAGAGGCTAAGCAGGTAGTCAATGATGGGCCATAGAATTGGGCAATGGAGGGCAGGAGGAGTGGACTGGTACATCATGCTAAATGGAGGGCAGTGGCAGCACATCAGACCATGCATGGCAGGAGAGAGGAGGCTAGTCCATGGATTCAGACAACAGAGGATAGGGAGGAGGTGGATGGGGCAGCAAGCTAACTGTTCAGAGAAGGTGGGTATTAGGAACTTTATTGTTTTTAAAATGTGTGTCTGTGCGAACTACTTAAAATATGAACAAGTATGCAGCATATTCTCACTTTTATTCAGGAAGAAGAGGACGTTTGTGACTGACTCCGGGCTCACTTGGCAGAAACACCCCCTGACCCCTCACCCCCCATCGCAAAATGTAATGCCCGTGAAAATGGTAGGTGGACGCAGTGTTATATAGAACATAGTCCTGAGAGCACAATTGAAAATGAAAACTAGATATAGTATATGGTATAAACCTTGCACCAAAAAGTGTGATATAAGATGAACCAGGGCGTGAAATATAATATGCAATACATCGTGCGCAATGACAGATTCATTGGAGAGCACGAGATAGCACAGGCACTAGCGCGTGCTATGCGATATGCGCCTTGGAGTGTAATAGGCACAAGGCAGTGTTGTGTAATCTAACTAGTCTCTAAAGTTGTAATATAAAATATGTGCTGGGGAGTGTAACGTTGCATATGTACTGTGACAAAGAAATGGATCCCAGATTGTAATATGTATGGCAAGGCACGTTAGATGGGGCAATATAACCCGTGCGAAGGCAAGTGTGGCATGACATATTCACGGGGTGGTGTTACAGTGCACATGGGCTAGAAAGTGTCATAGCATACGCACTAGCTGGTGGAATACAACACACAGGTGTGTGGCACTCGGCGGGGACTGGTGGGTGTAACACAGCATTGGGCTCAGCCAGGAGCACGCTGTGACTCAAGTGAGGTTCGTCTCCTTTCCAGAGAGTAAAATAAAAAGTATTACACATCCGGCGGTGGATGTGTGTTTCATTAACCGTGAGGGGGGTTTCTTGCATAGTTTGGTCGAATTTTTGTCGAATCCCCTTTGAATGGCTTGGTGTGCGTGTGTATTAAATGTGCCCTTCAATAGCTACCCATGTTTGTATAAATAAACGACAAGGGTGTCTGCTTGGAGAGTACCCACCGGCTGGGGCGCCGGGATTAGGCACGGTAGGGCGTCAGACACGTCAGAGCTTCACTAGCGGTGTAAATACATTCCACGTGGATTCATTGTATGCATAGTCGCCTTTTAATGAATATCACGCAAATCGGCATGGTGATAGGTACATACGGTTTGTCCAGCATGTCCTAGGTGTTTCTATAATTATATATTTTTTTTAAATAATAAAATACAAAGAACGGCCTCGGGGGATGGGGTCCCCGGGGCCATAAGTGGCCTGAGGAGGGGGGCAACGCAACCCCCCTCCTAAAGAATTTAAAAAAAAAAAAAAAAAAAAAGCCATGACCCGGGGGTTGGGGTCCCCGGAGCCAATTAAGGCCTTGGGAGGGGGGCCACGCGGCCCCCTTCCAAATTAATTTTTTTCAACAAAATAAATTAGGGTGCAGGCCCTGGGGGATGGGGTCTCCAGGGCCAATAAATTAGAAAAAGAAGGGGGGGCCACAGAGCCCTCCTCCTTAAAAAAATAAAATAAATAAAAGACCGGCATCGCGCCGGAGGCCACACCACCTCCTTGCAGCACTCTGCAAACGCGCCCCCTGGCCAGTTGTAAGTTGGGGAATTTATTCCCCTTCAATACTGAGGGTCTCTGAGGGCCAACTAGGCCAACAGGCATCTCCAGTATGTGCCAGGGAGCTGCGTTGCAGACAGGTGTTCTGAGGCCACGCCCCTTTTTACACCTCTATGCAACACAGCTCTGTGGCACTTACTGGCGGTACCTAGTGGGTTAGTTCAAACCTAGGGACCCTTAGGATTCAAGGGGATTTAATATCTCAACTTAGAACAGCCACAGGGCGCGTTTACACAGTGGTGAAGGGAGGGGATGGGGCCTGAGGTGAGGTGTGCAAACACGCCCTGTGGCGCGTTTTAAGTTGGGGAAATAATTCCCTTTCAATCCTGAGGGACCCTGGGGGCCTACTAGCCCACCAGGTGCTTCCAGTAAGCGCCACTGCTCTGCGTTGCAGAGAGGTGGTGTCGGCCGTAGCACTTTTTACACCTCTCAGCAATGGCGCTTACTGGACGTACCTAGTGGGCTATTTTGCCCCTAGGGACCCTCAGGATTCAAGGGGACTTAATCTCCCTACTTAAAACGGCCACAGGGCGTGTTTACACAGTGGGGAAGGGAAGGGACGGGGCCTAAGGTGACGTGTGCAAACACGCCCTACGGCGCGTTTTAAGTTGGGGAAATAATTCCCCTTCAATTTTGAAGGCCCCTGGGGGCTAACTAGCCCACCAGGTGCTTCCAGTAAGCGCCACTGAGCTGCGTTGCAGAGAGGTGGTCCAGGCCGTGCTACTTTTTACACCTCTGCAACGCAGCTCTGTGGCGCTTACTGGAGGTACCTAGTGGGCTAGTTGGACCCTCGGGATTCAAATGAACTTAATCTCCCAACTAAAAACGGCCACAGGGCGTGTTTACACAGTGGTGAAGGGAGGGGATGGGGCCTGAGTTAACGTGTGCAAACACACCCTGTGGCGCGTTTTAAGAGGTAGTTTTAATCCCCTGCCCTATTATATACTAGGGGCTTACAGAGGAGGTCATGCTAATCACAGGGGGACCCCCAACGCATAGTGATACCTAGTGTATGTAGGTGTTTTCACTGTATTCTGAGTGTCTTTTAACATAGCACTGGCTCTAGGACTGGTTAGTCAGACTCAGTTACCACCAGTATCCGTCTGAAAAAGTTGAGGGTACAGGATGATTTTGCAACAAGGCTTCTTTCTGCTCTTCTGTTTGTTCTGTAGGACTTCTGTTGCTTCTTTCTGCATTTCTTTTTTTTCTTTCTGTGCGTTTTTTCTTCTTTCTTCACATGTCCTATCTCTGTAGGCATAGTTAGAAATTAGCATTTAAAAAACCTTTGAAATTCACTGAAAAAACCATAGGTTTCAGGCACGTTATAGTTAGGAATTAGCATTTAAAAAACCTTAGAAATTCACTGAAAAAACCATAGGTTTCAGGGGCGTTATAGTTAGCTGGACTTTTCACTTGTACAAAACCATTGAAATTCCCCCGTTATAGTTAGTTCAGCTAACTAACTCGTGCGCCCGCAATGCACTGCATCAACAGTAACAGAAAAAAGGTAGCAAAATGAAAAGAAACCATGTGTCCCTATCTGTACTGCAGCCTCCAACATCAGTAAAATCCCATCCCTTTATGATAAATAGCCGGGCAAAATGTTAAATGTGTGTTAATTATCCTGAAAACGTCTTGCAATTTCGAATTAAGTGATTTCACAGGTTTTTAGACAGCTGCAGACTGGTTTTTAGCACAAAATGCCTCATCAAGAGACGTTTGTCTTTTCAAACAGTCAGCCAAAATCACATGTGACCTTTTGCCTTGAGATATGCTCCTGGGTGTCATGAATTTCAATTCCGCACACAAATATTAAATTTCACTCCTTCTAGAGACGCTATTGATCGCTATTGATCAAATCCTACCTGGAGCTTGCTGGCAGTTCTTCACATTTGTGAGAATGGATTCCTTCTGCTCAAAGTGCTCACAAGTGAGTGTGATTGTCAGCTACATCCCCTCATACCCTGCTTCAGGTGATCATTGTGCAGTCTGCATCTGTGTAAAGAAATGATGATGGCCAGGAGAGACTTGCACCATATTGGTCGCCTAAAAGGATGTGGGCAGCCAGTAGCTGCAGTATTTCAGAAATGAGTTGACACACACAATTACTGCCACAGCTAATGCCACCGTGGCCAAGATCTAGGCTCGTGCTGGATCCCAAATATCCTGCAGTGAGTCACTCAATTGAACACATGTACAACATAGTTCGTCAGAGGCCAAGTGATTGGGTCTCACATGGGGTTGAGCAAATTATGCAGCAAGAAAAGGCACTTATGTAGCGTAATGCAGTACATTTTTTATAGTATTACTTCATTATTTTACAATTTTTACTCTTGTTAAAACCGTCTGGGCATTGTTTTTTTTTTTTTTTTTTTTTTTTTTTTTTTTTTTAGAGTGTTATATAGTCGTGAACTAGACCCGAGAAATCTGATATCAGAACTCCTTTTTACCGGTTTAATACCCAGATATAGTAATAAGCAACAGGAAGATGACCAGTCAACCTTTGCAAAGGGCCTTCCACTGACAAGCAACACATGTTGCTGCGGTTTTGTAACTTTTGAACCGTTTGAGCTAGAAATACATTGTTTTTTTCGTTAAACTGCAGATTATGGATTGTGTGGCAAATGCAACAAATCTCTAAGTGAAAAATGCAGCAGCCGCATAAATCCAATGGCTCCGAGGATCACCAGTGATACTCTGGTACTGTTGCATGGCACATTTTATAAAAACACGCTAGTAGGACATGGCTCCAAATTTGGTCATTAAAAAAGCTATCTCCATGAAGTGAATCCCCACTGTGGGGCATTTTGTGCAACCTGCATGTCACAAATTTGAATCCCAACAGGGCTGTCTCTTCCTTAGTGCATATATAATGATTATCATACAGATAGATGATAAAATACTTTAGATTGGTGGATTCGATATATATGTGGTCGACATTGCATTACCTCTAACCTGCATTAGCACAGGGAGTATAATTTTGGGTGCTGTCCAGCCAATCAGAACCCTCCCCTAACACTACCAATACAGGCCCACAAAGTAAGTACTCCTTGGATGCCAGCTCCCAATGCCTCTCAGGTGTGCTTGAGACCTTCCTGATGGTCTCAGGCTTTGCTCCGGATGCTTATCTCATGGTGAAGTAGAGTCTCAACCATAGACGTCAATTCAACAAAATGCCAAGGGTAGCAGAAGCAACATCACACACCATGTGACCTTTACTTTCCCTCAAACAGTTACACATACACATTCACACTCTGTCTCACAGAAACCCACTCTATGGAGTTGTAGTTCCTTTTAAAACGGAGGGTGTACTTATCAATCCCTTCAAATAAGTTTATTAGATCTCAGCCATCCATTAAGTTCTTCCCTCTGGGTGTTCCACTTTCAAATCATCACATCCCCAATGGAACAGCTTCTCACATCACATTCCAAAGGCATCCCTGCATTTCAGTGGATGCCTTGGTTGCCATGGATGCCTTGTTTACCACACATCTCCCTTTTTTACAACTAAATCCTACATGTAAATATAAAAATAAGGATGATGTACAGGATACAAGCACAAACATTTACAATAAGTCAATGGATAGACCAAAAACAAGCTAAATATAAAAAATTAATGGCAAAGCATGCATACACGCAACTAATACAAAAAGGAATTGGTCACCCTCTACTATACTCTTCCATGTACTGGGGTGTTTTTACCTCTATGCTCCTTCACATTATCTTTCCTCACCTCACTTCTCATCTTCACTCACCTCACACTCAGTCCCCACTTCTCCATCTGCTCCCACTACCACCACTCTATCAAGATACCAAATCCATTAGTCACTCATCTTGAATGCATTTGACTGCAATTAATCACTAACAGGATGTGAAAATCTTTCCCCATGAGCAACTCCCAGTTTTCTGATTCTCACCCAATTACCTACTCTCACCTTAGTCACCTTCACCCCCTCCTCTCATCAAACCACTTCTTACTGTCCTTCCTCCTTTTTCACCTCCCTTTCATACCACCCTTCCTTATCTCCACCCTCACTTTCGCATTTTGCATTCACCCATTAGGGAGACAAACTATTGGGCTTCCTCCCTCTTAACAATTCAAATGGAGTCTTTCCCATCACAGAGTGCGGAGTCAACCAATATACTTTCACCTTTCTACACACTTCATTTTTCCTTAACACCCTATTAAAGTGCTCAACAACATCATTGGCTTCGGGATGGCATAAGGCACACTTCTTGTATTTGATGCCATGTTCTTTCAAGCATGTCTCAATGTCTTTAGAAACCAATTCAAAACCATTGTCTGTCAATACCACATCTGGTATGCCCTCTCTCCCTATGAGATTTTATTAGAAATGCCACAACATATTTGATTTCAATCCTACATGTGAAGGTTAACTCCGGCCATCTTTGGAATAATTTAATCAGACCCAAAACACATTATTCCATTCTTAGATTGTATGGGTCCTAAAATATCCAATGTCACTTCCTGCCACAGGCCATGCAACAACCTCTTAACCACTATGGGTTGCGTTCAACGTTTCAACACTTTCTCACTTATACTACACTGCCTACAATCCCTTACATACCTTTCCACCTCCACATCTATCCCTGGCCACCAATACACCAATTTCAGCCTTACCTTGATTTGAGATATTCCGAGATGCCCTTCATGAGCTTCAACTAAAAGTTCACATCTCAGAGCAGCAGGAGTCACCAATCTAGTTTCCCTGAACAGCAGCCCTTGTTTTACACACAACTAATCATTCACATCCCACATCTTTCTACATTCCACAGCCCCATCATCCTTCCTCCATCCACCACTAAGCAGTTTAAGAGCATCTTGAAACACTACATTACTCTCAACAACTGCTCTCCATCTATCCTCAAAAATCACTCCACCTTCAATTTGACACATAGAAGTGTCATTGTCCATTTTACTCTCATTCCCAAGCTCATCTTCCCCAAGCATTACCAATCTGGACAATGAATACGCTACAATGTTCTTTGCACCTGGAATATACTCCACAGAAAACCTGTATTCTTGTAGTTCTATCACCCATTCGGTGATCCTTCTTGAGATCGCATCTATTCCCTTCTTGCAAAAAACCTCTTTCAACAGCTTGTGATCAGTTTTGATTGTGAACTCTCAGACTCACAAACATGTTCTCATCTTCCCTACAGCACAAATAGTCACTAACTCCCCCTTTTCAATCACAGAATACCGCCTTTTGGGCCCCTTCACCTTCACAATGCAAACATAATAGTTCTTTCATCTTGTCCTTCACCTTAAAACAACATGGCCCCCAATCCCTTCAAACTTGCATCAGTAATCAAGGGCGACCTTATGGTAGGGTTATAACTTCAGGTTGAGAGCTGCAGCCAGTTCAGATTTTATCTCCTTGAACTCCCGTTCACACTTCTCACACAAATTCCTTACCTTTCTTCAAAAACATCTGCATTCTTTCATTCTTCCCTGAAAATCGAACACAAACTTACTATAGTATTCAGCCATTCAGAAAATTTCAACAGCTCTTCTTTGTTTGGGGGGAGGGGGGGCCAAACCTTGATGGCATTGACCAAACATGCTTTAGGCTTAATTCCCTCTCCAGAAATCTCATACCCCAAATATTCAATAGAAGACTGTTTCAACCTACATTTCTCTCCATTTATGGTCATATTCACATCCTCCAAACTCTTAAACACTTCTTCTCTCACCGCCTATCATGTTGTTCTCATCACATCCAGATATTAACATGCCATTCTGGTATACCTTGATCTCTTTCAAACCCTTTCAGCTCTTACTCCATGGCTCGCAGGAAGACTGAAGCCAGAGAGACTAAACCCAACAGCAATCTTTTATAACTGAACATGCGAAAAGGTGTGATGAACAGAGCTATATTTATTTGGTATCTCTTTCAGCCCAATCTGATGATAAACAGACTTTAGATCAATGCACCACACAATGTAGCCTACATGTGAGCAATCTTGGGAATGGAATATTTACCCACTACTATACAATAGTTCAACTCCCTCAAATCGACACACAATCGCGGTTCTCCGTTTGCCTTACTTACCATTACAACATGAGCCAACCACTCCATTCCTTCAACCTCCTCTACAACTCCCTCTCTTTGTAATTTTTTCCCCTTCAGCTTGTAAAACAACTGGACCACACTCAATCTCATCTTCACCCTCATCCTGTCTTACATGCACTTCTTTAACTTTCTCCATCTTCTTGCCCTTGCACTCACTCTGCCAATGGCCCTTCTTCCTGCACATTCTTCACTCTTTCACCGCAGGACATTCCTTATAATAGGCTAAATGTTTTTTGCCTCCACATCTAAAACACTTCCTTTGAGTGCTCCCCTTTTTTTCCTGCTTTTCTACATTCACAACTTGTTCTAAGTCTTTTTTGATAACTTCCACTCACTTCATAGAATGCTTGATTTTCTTTGCTATTAATAAAACCTTATCTAGTGTGGGGTCATCTTTTTGCCATAACTCATCTCGGACCTTATTCATGTTACAACCTAACAAACTGGTCCCTGATTCTCTCTTCTACTGTTCCCAAAAACCTACATGAAGATGCTAGTTTTCTTAAATGAGTGATGTAATCCTCGACAGTCCTGCCATTCCTTTGTACCCTCTTTCCAAAGTGATATCTCTTTAGGATAGTGCTGCCTTTAAGTAATGATTTTCACTTCAACAATGTCTTTCTTTTACTCATAAGACACACTATTTATCCTCTCCTATCCTCAAAACTACTTACAAACATTTTCAATCCATGCCCCTTACACACCGTTCAGACACTGACTGGTTTCTCAAATCCTCAATTTGGTATAACCGCCTTATAAAAATTAACAATAAACCTAACTTTCGGAAGCCATGGTGGGATAAAAGTGTACTTTGGGTTAATCAACTACTCAAATATGAATTATTACATTTCCAGATGCACAATCATTATATAATTTACCAAAATCATATTCCAACAAATTCAATATTTTGATCCCAAACCATATTCACCTCCTTGTCCTAGCTATCCTCACCTTCTCCAACACTACTACCTCAACACAATGTCCTCCCTCTTAAGTGCTCAACCAAGTGCCTCTTCTATTTATAAACTTCTTAATAAAGTTCCAGATCAGAGGAATAAGACAAACATTGAATTACATTGGGAACAAGATTTTTTTACCTCATGGCCCACTTCGTTCTGGGATAAACTGTGCTGGCAATCTCTTACGTGTAACTCTGCTATAATAGAACTACTGATTGCAGTTGCTTATCAGCAAATAACTGCACATTAGAAACAATCCACTCAACTTTCTTTTCAAGCTTGGTGGTACAGTGTTTGTTTCAATCACCGACTTGATCGCGCATACATTTCCCCTTTACCTCTACTCCTAAAAAGAGAACATATGCGGTCCCCTATAACTATTTCCTTAGCTATTTCTGCTTGAAATTTACTCACCACCATACATTGTTGTAAGAAGTTCACAAAGCACCACAAATTCTGGTAATACTTCTACTCATTCACCATGTGTTACAGCTTTCCATTTTTCAAATTTATATTTTTGTGTTTATGCTCTCATGCCCTTTTGTTGTTATGCTCATATTACGGACTCAATAACCCTCCCCTTTCAACCCATTTTTTCCTTTAGATTTGTTGTATCCTCTTTTATATATGCAACAACTATGATTGTATTGACCTTTATTGCATAACTACTTCTTCTATTAATAGCATGTTTTACATTCAACTGATTGTATATATTTTGTTGCAACAATAAAGTTTTTCTTTTCAAACAAAAAAAAATTAGTAATGATTGTCTAATTTCCTTATGCATAGTTCATATTCATTCAAACTTAAAGCGTCACTATTTGCCACCTCAGGCAGATTGTTGAGGACTTCCTGCCCCTCAGGACTGAAACAATGATTAAGCAGTCTTCCTCAATCCCATCCTCGTCACCACTGTGAAGTTGTAGTTCCTTAGAAAATGGAGGGCGTGCTCATCAATCCCTTAAACTAAGTTTATTAGATCACGAGTCATCTCAGTCATCAGCTACGCTCTTTCCTCAAGGAGTTCCACAGCTTCTCCTATCACATTCCAAAGCCATCACTGCATTCCAGTAGATGCCTTGGTTATCACACATTCTCACCCACAAGCGCACACACAACATACTTTCAGAGCAGGTCATATTCTAGCTAATTGTACTCCTTTTTTTATTATACTGATGAACTGTACCGTAGTGAATTACACTATTAGTGTAATAAAACAAATTGACAGAAATAAGGAAAGTAGATCCCCAACCCTGTGTTTCTGGCAATGATTCTGCCACCTCTGAGACCAGGGGTCGCAAAGGCAGTGCCAGGGGTCACAAGGGCAAGCCAGGAGTCGCAGCTTCACTCTCTAAATGATGCCCATGGCCGGAATACTGTGCTGAAGGAGCACAGCTTTTCATATCTGCCTAGCTCCTGGTTTTTTAGTTTGAGCATCAGCGTGCATGAGTTGTCTGCAAGACCTTCTGTGATCACTCATATGGAGTGTAATCCCGCCTGCTGCTTGTAATTGGTTCTGTCCTCCGTTGCTTTTTTTTCCGGGCTCCCCATTTGTTAGCGTTCAGAAACGTAATTTCCAGTTTTACACGCAAGAACCACCGGTAAATTACAGTTTCCATACACACATAAATGTTGTGTGTTTTTTGGGAGCTACTTGTTTCATTTTATTTGCATCCGCTGCGCCTTCTATTTTAAAAACTCTCTCCACCCCACTTTACGGACCACACATGCCTCATTACATGCCTGTATATTTACTTTGATTTACGGACTGTGCATGCCTTATATGCCTGTTTATTTACTTTTGTTACAATGCGGCACCCGTGCTAGGTGCTGTCATTGTCACAAAGGTAAATAAATAGGGGTAAAAAGTGTGCTGCCGACATTTTGTATTCATTTGTAATACTTTTAATCTGGGAGGTGACCCGTTCCAGCGTCACCTTTTTGGTTTCTTCCCTCAGGCACATCAGAGCTACACACCTTGTTCGCCAATAACATTTATTTCTTTGATGACCATTTGCAATAGCCTCGAACAATAATAATTATGCAGACACATTTCATGGGCTGCCGAATCAGGAATTCCCAGGGAATTAGTGAAGGGGTTCACCCTAAGGAGAACAAGGTCCGGAGCTCACCCTCCTCGTACTGTCACTAAACCCCCTCCTCCACAGGCCCCCTCCCGTCCAATCTGCCCCTCCCGTCCACTCATTTTCCCTCCCCTCCACTTCACAGCCACTCACTTCCATCTTTCAAATTCAGCCACCAACCCCTACTCCAAACAGCCGATTGTCCGCCTTCCCGCCCCCTTTCTTGACGCTGGCAGCCACTGCAGGGACCTCCCATCCTCCACACTTACAGAAGGGCAGCTCTTGGCGCCCCTTGATTTCCGATCCCCGAACAAGTTCCTTTTTCGTTAACCATCCCAAAAGTTTGGTATGGCCCATTTTCACTGTCCCCTCCGATTCTTATCCTTTCTTTCAGTTTTATATAGCGTGAACTTGACCCAAAGGTATTGGAGCGCTTTACACCAGCACCAGTTACATTGTGCATTCATATTTGATAGACACAGGGCGATTTAGTGATTTGGCCATAATCACAGGATGTTGAGCCGACACCGAGACTCAAACCTGGTTCCCCAGCTCTAAACTCGGCAGCTCTGGCCATTGGGTCTCATCCTCTCGTGGCACACCACTGACACACTCCAGCCAGGTTATACCTGTCCTTTCGCGCGTGTCTGGTCTTCCGCTGCACTCTCATGTTAATGAATGTTTCATCACACTCACTGCATATCTCTAGGAAAGCCAAAGATCATAGTACAGACCGAGGTTCCGGCCCAGATCATCCCACTCCTCAGAACATGCACATCCCCTGCTGGGACCCCCCCACACTGCATATAAACAAGGGTGTCCCCCCTCCTGTAAATGTGCTGCATTCATGTGTCGTGTTTGGGGGCACAGTGTAAGGAGGGTGGCAGGATTGCTGCCCTGGCACTATTTTTAGCTGCATTAATGTATTACAGATCCCTTGAAGCCCCAGCATAAACAAGGGGTGTCTGCCTCCTGCGAACAGACACTATTAACAGAGATGGGGCAGAGATAAAAGGAGAGCTGTGGCAATGCTCTCTCCACCATCTCATCTCAGTCCTGAACACCTCTCTGCCGCGGGAGAGCACAAGCCCTCTCTCTCTGGGTTCCCCAAACCTCACAATGAAAGGCCTCTGCTGGTTTTTCCTCCTCCAGTTCGAGGTGTTCAGCGCCTTTCGGCTCACCCACCTCTATTTCAAGCAGTGGCTCATCAGGGACCCTGACAGTGCACTAGTGCATGCACCAGGTAGCACCAGAACTAGTGCCATGGGTAAAGCAGGTCTGCAAGATCCCCACGCGTCTGTGGCTAATACACCTTTTCTAAACACATATGCTCCTTGTCCAGTGTGCTGTTCATCTTGTGTAAGGAGCAGAAGAAATAAATATATCAAAACATGCAACACAAACACCTTTCTTTTTGTCAGTATTCCCTCTGGCTGGACGGTGCACTGAAACAGATCGAAAGACACATACAAAACTGCAATCAACATACAAAGCAGCTAATTGTGGAATACACTAGTCGGCGGTGCACTATCACACGTAACTCATCATTTAGACACCTGCTACACAAGGTGGCATACATGCAACATTATCTCAGAGTAAAAATGGCATTTTGCGCGGATGTTGCAGTCCCTTTCTGACTACATGGCTGCCAAAATAGTAAAGACTCATGTTAGTGCCATTTTATTAAGGCATTCATGCCCCACGCCCACCTTCATCGTGCCCTGTCGTGCCCCATCCTATGACACCCACAGAATCAAGAAGTTCATTCTTACAAGTATCTGTTCACCAAGCCTTCCATGAAAACCCCCATCGATAAGCATACACTCGTGAGAGAGCGGAAATAAACATGCACACGATTACTTGCAGAAAATCAAAACCGGTGTATTTATAGGTCGCATGCCTCCCCACCACCCCTCACTACCCACCCCCATGGGTATTTTGGCACTAGTGACAGATAACTGGTGCTTCTTTCACAAAGCAAACACAAGGAGATGATGGATGGAGCGCTGAAACTTTTCAGACACTCACCCCCAGTCACAGATCTGGGTTGAATCCATCATTCTTTAGCTCACTTCACCACCTCAGTTCAGACCCAGCTATATGCAAATCAGTCTTGACCCTGTGCCTCATGGGAACAGTCCAGCCCAAACTGCCAAGTCAGGTCCTCCCTGGACCGGACACAAGCATCCTGGGACCGGTTTCTGGGTAACACCCTTCATCAGCCAGGCTAGCTTGACTCCAGTGGCAAAGTGAGCAAGGCACCCACGTCTGGCCATACCCTGCCAACTTAGGGCGAACAAAGCAAACACAAGGAGAGGATGGACGGTTTTTCAGTATGTGAGCATCTTTGAGCAACTGTGCAGGTCTATTTGTGGTATTTCATATGATCATGATCTATTTGTATGGGTACTGCACTGGGTTATCCAGTCTGATATTTTGTTTACAGTTCATGGTCCTGAGCAGGCATGCGTGGTGGGAGAAGTGGTCAGGAAGATCTGCTCGGATGGACTGTTAGTAGCAGCTCATATCTGAGTGCCATTCTGAAAAGTAAAGCAGAACAAATAGAATGTAGCTAATTGGGACTTGCAGTGCTGGACCAGAGTGCAGCACTCCGAGTGGCCAGTTTTGTGTGTGAGATTTCTGCAGGTATTCTGTGTCTGTTCAGCTGGTGATGACTTGTTTTGGGGCTGGTACAGTACTGAGTGAAGGATAAGACCTACAGCAGACAGGCCTTGTGTGACATGAAGAGCATGAAGCAAGAAAAGTGAGTTATTAACCAGCCTGCATGAGCTTTAACTGGCTGCAGATTGCTGAATGTTATGGTATTATTGTGGTCCAGAACAGTTAGATAGAAGTTGACATTACGATATAGGGCCCTAGCTAGCCATATATCAGCCCTGCTTATTTGACCTGTATAAGGGAAATAGAATACTGATTGGGCTGTTTCATTTCTGTGAGCTGTAAACTGCAGATTCTCATAGATGCATAGTAGTGTGCTACAGACTACAAACTGTATATGTTGAGTTATTATTGGAGGTCAGAAGGAGGCACTGTCTTTCAATTACATAACATTTTCCAAAATACCAACATGCAGTTTTACAGATAAACTCTGGGGCATATGTACAAGGCGTTAACGCTAACAGAACGTCACTAGTTCCGACGTTCTGCTGGTGTTAAGTCCTTCGCCTTATTTACAAGACAGCGTTAAGCCACTTAATGTGGCTTAACGCCACCTTATAAATAATTCCCCTAGTCACGCAGCACTTAGCCAAAGAGGCGGGCAATAGGTGTTGCAGTGGGCGTTCTGCTGCAACACTTATTGCATTTTGACGCTGTCCCGTATTTGCAAGGTATGGGGCAGTGCCAAAAATATCACCAGGGAATACCTGATCTTAAGCAGGCAAAACTAGGAGAAATGTTTTATTTCTCCCAGTATTTTGCTCTTTCCATGTGTGCTGCATTCTGCAGCAATCATAGAAACTGCAAATTACCTGTAAATATCGTTTATCGCCCCAGTAGTGCAATCACCCTTGCAACATGGCGCAAGGGTGCCTGTGCTGGCGCTAGGCAGCTTTTTTAGTGCCAATGCATGGGGAAATGCAGGGTTGCGCTGCATTCTTGTAAATACAGCGCAACCCTGCATTTTGAAACTGACGAAGTGCAGCGCTACCAATTTTAGCGTTACACCACTCTCTGCCAGTTTCTAGTAAATATGCCCTCTGTTTCCAGCACACTTCTTTACTACAAATGTGGTTTTCTAACTGCTGATATGTTTTGAAACATTTGCACAGTTCAATTACTGGTATTTAAAACTTGTTGTGTTTCCCAAAAAAACTGACCGCTTACAGCCTTTGTTTTCACTGGTTCTTTACCACCACAACACGACTGTCAACTAGTACACTTTACTATTCTTTCTTTGACTGCAAATTTAGAAAACGGTCAGGTTGTTCTTTACATGGATAGTGCATGTGCATTCCCATGCATCCCAATGTAAACCCATATTTACAAAGACTAGAAAACAAGGGTTTGTGCCAAAATGATGTGTCTATTTGAGGTAGGTGTAACCAAAGAAATATCTTCATTCCCCTTCGTTACTTCCTCTTTGCATGTGTGCAGCATACTGCATCACACATTCAAAGAGGGAATAGCCACAAAGGATAGGTTTCCCTTCCAGCACAAAAAGCTTACTTGACCACAATGTTTTGGCACTAGGCAGCCACAAGTGCCCCAGTACTAGGAGAGAGCAGAACTGCACCATAGATTTGAAAATACGGTGCTCTTGTGCTCTTTCCATTTCATGCAACACAGTGCAGAACTTCCCTTGCTGCGCTGGGTTGCATGAAATGTTCGTAAATATACCCATCATAAATTTGGTACAGGTCATACATTTTATTTTGGTCACTGTACAGCGCTACGCTGCCTTTTTGGCTAGGGTCGCACTACAGAAATAAATTACACATGCATGCAGATGGTAAATCGCAGTTTGTTAGGGGAAAAAAGACTTTCAAAGACTGAGGGATACATTTATCAAAGCCTACAGCTTGGACCATTTGTCCGGCAGGTTGCAGTGAGGCATTATAAGGTTTTGGGATCAGTGCACACCAGTTTTGTTATGTTAAACATTATTAATTGTGCTTCTCATTCTCCATTAACTGAAAATGGGGAAAACAAACTGTACAGAAACACAGGTTATATTATAATAAAATCTCTCTGTTCACAGGTTATGCCTTCCTAGAGTCCGTCCTACATTCAACTCCTGAAGTGCTTTTACCTCAGGGCACGGGGCACAGCCCAGGCAAAAGAAACGATAGTTACGACCCTGGCAGAACCGGCTTTAATGCTTGAGGAACCCGCGTGACAACCTTTGTTGGTGTAACCCTCCATGAAAGTGGTGGCATAACGCAAAAACTATGGGCGCCTCCTGCAGAAGTAAATGGGGGGCCCCCAGAGTCTCCCATATCTCACATATGTACATTGGCTTTAAGCTGTATGAGGCCTCCTGAAGGTTTGGGGTTCCCTTAAAGGATTGCCCCCTGCACTGCAGGGGATGCAGAGTCCTTCGTTACACCCCTTCACCAAAGACCTCCCTCTGCACAGATTCCCTCACTATCAACCTCCAATGGCGCCCCTCATTTCTATGCAGACCCTCGCTCATGTGTATTTCATTACTTTTATAGTGCTACCCGGCCCAGTGTAGGGTATTGAGCTCTTTAGCTCACACACATTGTTCAGAGAAAATGACTCATAAATGGGTAAATCAATGTATAGGAAATGTTACATGAGACAATGAGGGCTGCAAGGTGTGGTAGGCACGTCATCCATACTGGTAGGCACTTTATGCAGGGCCACTGGAATTATGCAGCAGGGGGCAAATAATACTGCAAGGTTGACTAAATTATTTGGCAAGAAAAGGGAAATTATGCGGTAATGCTGCGAATTTTGTGATCGTTTTACTACATTATTTTCTATTTTTACACTTTTTAACTCTTTCCGGGCATAGGTTGCACCTCATTAGTACCAGTTTAACACCCAAATATAGTAATATACAAAAGAAAGGTGAACAGTCACCTTTTGCAACAGGTACTACATTTTTAGGTATTTTTGGAACCTTTGAGCTAGAAACTATTTTTAAATTAGAATCTTCAGATTATGCAGCTGATAATGGATTTGTGGCAAATGTGGAAAATCCATAGACATGCAAAATACGTTGCAGCCGCACAATCACATAATTCAAATGGCCCCCGACTACATGTTAAGGCTTGCTCCGGAGAAATACAAACCCAGGATTTAAAACATAACAGTGGTTCAGGTTGTCCCTACTAAAAAATATTTATCATTATTCAAATGAATTGTTTGATCTGCATGTTACACTTTGTGCTCTGCAAGAGGCGCATTATCCCTCTGCGCTTCATAATGAGTGAAAACTGGGATTAGTGAAAACTCAGATCTCTCCAAGAGATGTACTAAGCACCAGAGTCAAATAGACATTTGTGTTATATCCTGAAAAATGCAGGCACGCAAAGCACTCTGAAGGATTTGCCTTTAAATCTGTTGGATATTTCCAAATGCAGCATAGTCCTCCAGCATGGCTCATCCACAGAAAACAGAATGCCATGCCCTAGGCCTATGCAGGGGAAGGCACACTAGTGCTACTCGCCGAAAAAGTGCTTCGATGCTTCATCAGCGCTATACAAATGGAATTACAATACAATACATGCTTTAACTACACAAGAGCCCGTTGCAAGGGAGTAGCTGGGAAAATAAAATAACACCCCCCCCCCGCTTTATACGGCACTCAAAGGACCAAAGTGAGCATTCCTGGCTTTTCCTTTTGAAGCCAGTGAGAATTGTTCCCTTGATGCAAAGTTATGCTTTTTACAGCATGAATTAAACGATCAAAAACTGCATTTACCTCTATTGACATTTTTCCTTTATTTTTGTCTTTTCATCTTCTTTCTTTATGTTCTTCTTTCATCCTGCCTTTCTTTTCATCCACCTTTGTTCTTTCTTCCTCCCATCCTCCATTTATTCTACTTTCGATCTCTGTCTGTGCATCCTTTCATTTCGTTACTCATTCCTGTCTCTCTATTCTTTAAATTCATATTTCCTTTTTACATATTTCCATAATCTATATTCCTATTCATTTGTGTGTTCTTTTTTCAGTTGATCATCCTCTTGTCCTTCCTCCATTGTTAAATCTCTCTTAAATCTT
Source organism: Triturus cristatus (assembly GCF_964204655.1). Lineage (NCBI taxonomy): Eukaryota > Metazoa > Chordata > Amphibia > Caudata > Salamandridae > Triturus > Triturus cristatus. The sequence goes on along the minus strand of NC_140593.1, from coordinate 310,685,578 downwards.
TCCAGCTTTCTTTCATTATTTTGCATTCTATTCTGCCTTCGTTTTCTCACTCCATTTGTCTCGTACTTCTTTTTGATTTACCATTTTAATTATATCTCTTTCTGTCGCTGCTTTTGGCTACTTCAGCACCCTTTGGCGTCCTCCTCACAACTGCATCACGGTGATTATTCTTGTTTTTGTTTACTAGGTTCTTATTCTGTCTTGTGCTGATCTGCAAGCCACAGATCATAGTTAGGAAGGGATGGCTATTAAACACTTATCTGACCCCGTGACACCCCCGCTTTGCGGGTGCTTCAATATGCCCTTGGCCCATTTTCATTTGTGATAATCAGCCACAGTCAGAGTGACAATGGGCCTGTGCAAAATCTGTGCGAGATCCCGCGAGGGCTGCGGAAGCCTCCCCAGTTCAAAAGAGAAGTGCGATCTGTCTGTGATTGTCTCAGGGGGAACAGCACAGCTTGCTGCAATCCCAAAATTACAGACAAAAGGTGTCCATAAAAGTAATGATGACAGACAATGGACGTGCTAGCAAAATAACGGACGGTCTGTGAAATGTATGGGCAGTTGTTTACCCTAGCTGCTCTGCGAGGCAGGCTGCATTAGAGTATGAACTTGAAGCCTCGCCCACTCTGCGCCCATATTTGTCATTGGTTTGTGTCATTGTCCTTCATAAATTCTGGCTTCTGTTTCGTTAATAGGCTTGTTAGTCCCTCCTTGTCTTCATTTGTAAACTCCCACGATGACTGGCCCTTTTACTTCTGTTGTTCCACTAAATGTCTTATATAGTCTGTAAGCACACTTCTTTTTTCCTACTGCGGCATGACATGCTTTCCTGCAAAACACAGATCACCATGCGCGCTTTCACTTTCCAAGCAGCATGGGACAATGGCGGCCGCTTCCTTGAAATGAAATGGGTTACGCATTTACAAGAGTTTGAGCTATTGGAATTGTAAATGACAATCCCTTTTATTTATGTGTTCATTATCAACACAGATACATAAAAGGCATTGTCATTTACAATGCCAATAGCTTTAACTCTCGCAAATGCGCGACCTATTGCATTGCAAATGCTTGTTTTTTTCAGCTGTTGCCAAAGAAAGGAACGCCTCTCTCCGTTCCCTGCTAGAGGATGCTGGCTCCTCTCTTTGCCTTGATGAAAGAATGGCCGATCAACAAAAGAAGGAAAGAAAAGTAAACCATAGTTTTTCCTTCTGTGAGTGTTCTGGCTTGTTTGTAACAAATAAGGGCTTGGACTCGACATACCGTGGCAGGACAGCAGGCCCTAAAGAGAATAGGGGAAAAAACTGTGCTCCCTTCATCACACTATATGTGGCAAAGTGGAGATAAATTAATAACCTCAGTGCCCACCCCTGTGTGGCAAACACTTGCTAATTCTTCTTGCTTCATTGGAGAAGGGTGGGTAATAATCATCCATTACTCAGTGCTGGTAAACACTGACTGAACCTGACAAACCGCATTGGGTTGAGGACCATATCCATACAAGGGCCAGACCCTGCAGTGTGTTTAAGTATTCTAGAGCTTCATACCCTTAATGTCTTCATGTTGAATCAGCTTGGCAATCAGTAATGACGATGATAACAAATATATGCAGGCACGAATGTTATATTTTTCGTGACAACTTTAACAAGAATTTGCAATGCATTTGCAATGCAATTGGTCTCGCCTTTGGGGCCTTATATGTATTTAGCTATGCAGCACATTAGCCTGGGTGCTGAAACAGCTACTGTTCTTTAACATGGAGGGAAAGTAAGCACCAAATTGACTGACACGCCAGGTATGGGAATGCATGGAGAGAAATATTGCCTTTCAGCTGGAGCAAAGCTCTGTTTTTAATATAAAAGCAGGGCCTTCAGTGGTCATATCACTGAAAATACAAGATTTGAAAAAAATATTGTCTACGGGTGCTCATGGAAGACAATTTCTATTGAATGGAATCTAGAGAATGCTAAAGTGATTCTGGTATTTTGCTAACCTCTGCTGGTCGTTTTCTATCAAGAAAGTTAAATAGAGGAAGTTGCCAGAAAAAGAAAAAAAAAAAGAAAGTCCCTCAGCAGAAAGCAATTCTGGTATTTTACTGACCTCTGCTGGTCATTTTCTATCAAGACAGTTAAATATAGGCAGTTGAACAGAAAAGAAAGTCCCTAAGCGGAAGCAGACAAGTCCTAGGGCTGGACTCCAGAGCCCACAAAGTACATACACATATAAGTATATACTAAAGCATATACTTAAGTATATGCAAGAGGTCTCGAATGCTCGACCTAAAAAAAGGTGCAAAAATGTATGTTGACTAGGTGCACCAATTATATGCGGAGTTGAAAATGATTGTATGGTACAGCCCCGAGCTAGGGAAGGCATAGTTTATACTTTCTTTCTGGCTGGCCCTTTAGTACTCTAAAACCAGATAAAATGTTGCCTTCTTCTCCAATAAATGAGTGTTTCCTTGGTTCCTCTCTTTCACTGGTATTTTCCCTGAGGTATTCATATCAAAACCTACAAAAACAGGCTTACAAGCCTCTACCTCTGATCTCAGCTAGTCCAGAACAAGATATTGGAGATCTAAGCCCTTTTTTTATCCCTGTCTTTATAGGTATATAAAACAAGAACTGTAAAAAGCTATTTCAAGCCAGCCGAAAAATGAAATTAATTTGTACTCAGCCAGATCTTTCCTGGTACCCTCGTTTAAGGATCGGAACTCCAGTGGTAACTTTTTTCAAAAATGTAGACTTTTTCCAGTTAAACGAATTTTATTGTATAAAGCAGTAAAAAGGCGGCATGACTCGAGTCAATTTTCAGGAGCTGTAAATTATAGTAGCAGCACGAGAGATTTTCACTGACCAAATGCTTGCAATTCTCAAAGTGTTCCCAATAAAGTCACAACAGTACTAGTGCCTAGCACCTATCAGGGGCGCAACTACCAGTGGGGCAGTTGGTGCAATGTACAGGGGCTCAGCGGGCGGGGGGGGGGGGGGGTTGGGGCGGTCTGTCCTGCACCCGCAGCGATGCGTTTATGTTCTATTTTCAAACTCTTCCTCAGCCCGGCTTCAGTGTTATCACTCAAAAGGGAGTCGGAGGAGTTGAAGGAGTCGACTGCACGCAAAGCCAGGCAGGCACACCTCGAGTTCCTGATGGGGCAGGTGAACCTGTGACCGTCACCCTCTGCCATTCCAGGACACTCATAATACGAACCTAGAAGTCTATTGTCATTTAAACGTAATGCAGGTACTTTTACCTTGTCCCAATGTAACTTTCATGTTCATCCAAGTGAACTTTGAGTGAAAACAATAAGTTCCATTTCAATAAATGTACAAATAGTAAATGATTGTGTGCATGATGTGAGCAGTAGTGTGTGTGTGTGTGTGCATGATGTGAGCAGTAGTGTGTGTGTGTGTGCATGATGTGAGCAGTAGTGTGTGTGTGTGTGTATGATGTGAGCAGTAGTGTGTGTGTGTGTGTGTGCATGATGTGAGCAGTAGTGTGTGTGTGTGCATGATGTGAGCAGTAGTGTGTGTGTGTGCATGATGTGAGCAGTAGTGTGTGTGTGTGTGTGTGTGTGTGTGTGTGTGTGTGCATGATGTGAGCAGTAGTGTGTGCGTGTGTGAGAGAGAGAGAGAGAGAGATTGAAAGAGACCGAGAGATTCTGGGTGCTGTAGTCTGCTTTCCTTCCATTGAACCGGTTGATAACAGTTATATGAGTTAGAAAGACACAGGATTAGAAACACGGTGATCTGCTGACACCGAGTGATATAGTCCCCTCTATCATCATTCCCACTCCGACATTGTTTCGAAGTGTTGAAAATGAAGGGAAATAGGGAAGGGATGAATGAAGGGTGGCACGAAAACAAGGAAAAATGAAAAAGCAAAGTGGGTGTAGGAAAAAAAGAGAAGGTGGCAATGGTACATCGTGAAATGTAAATTGCTTCTATATGCTTGTGCTGATCAAAGGCCCATTAAGGTACTAGTGGAGATTAAAGAAAATCTGGGACAGGGAAGAGGGATGAGAAAAAACAAGGGAGACTCGGGGGCAATGAAAGAAGGAAAGAACCTGAAGAGAGGAAAGATAGCACGTATGCCACGGGAATCATGTGTGTATCAGAAGGGCTATGGAGGCATGCACAGAGACTGTAAACCCTGCACCCTTTGTAACATGTGCCGTAAGGAGCGATACATCTGTGGTGTGTCCCCTTGCCCCACTGCTCACCGACCTAAAACGAGATGTCTCCTAGGGAAGTACCACTGGCAGGTCATATGTGAGGCATCATGCTGGCTGCACATCTTCAGATCTCTTCCAGGCCAGTCAGTCCTGGGTGAGCTCCTATCCTGGTTCCTCGTTCACGGCAAAAGAGCGGAAAGTCCCATTCACCTTCTCCCCCTTCATTACCCCCACAGAAAGGCACAGAGACTGGAATTAACACTTCCGCTAGGTCTCTCCCTTGAGTTTACAGGGGTGGCCAGTAAAGTTCCCTGGAGTTGGCTTAACCTGCAGGACCCTGACTGCCGTGTCTCTTTCCACAGGAATTCTCTGATTCTGCTTTAGCTGATTAACACCATAAAAGATCAGCAAATGGCAAATATCTGCAGGGCGGTAGATGGTTTGTGTACATCTGGGGTGTTGGTATCTGCCAGGGAGGGCAGATAAGGAGTGGGATTTTTTCAGGGTACCGACCACAACTGGTAAAAGCAGGTTTGGCGTTTAAAGCCCTCTTAATTGTGGGTCCAGAAACCTCAGAGTTGCCTGGAGCAATTATTTTATATCTCCCCCCCCCCCCCAGGGATTCATCTTCAGACAAATGGCCATAGGAATCAAATGAGCGCTTCACTTCCAATGTGTCCTCGAATGTGGGAATGCCTGGTTGGTGCCATGGAATTACAGAATCTGCAGGGACGTATCATATCTCCTGTTAGCGCGGAGATAACGATGCCCTCAGTGCCTTCACCCTGATAATGGCCTCCATCTTATCCCCTGCCTGCCCAAGGCTGAACTCTAGAAGGATGCAAGGCACACACTGGGTTTGTGCAGAGTTTCTTACTTCCTGAAGATTCACAAAAATGTCCATGCCCACGTATGGAAATGCTGGTTGCACCGTGCTATGCATGCTCCACCCCTCAATGTTTACATAGTGAGTAGGGAGCTGCACAGTTTTTGTTTAACTGTTTCTGTAATTCTCGCCAATACTAGGATTACTACCTGTAGTTTGCGAAGACTCCTGCATGTGGATCGTCATGTTAAAGTCAGGACATGAGTGTTGCTTAAATGTTTTTGGAGAAAAACAGAACATTAACACCCCTACAGTTTGAAAGTCTTTTACATGCAACTCATAAGAAAAGGAGAATACATTTCCAGCACGGTCTACAGCACTCATGAGGAAATATTGACAGTGTGCCAGAGTAAAACTAGCCCAGGCGTAAAGTAGGAAACCCTACTGAATATGAGGTCAAAACCTGACTAAGAACTTTGCCCAAATAAAAACTTTACACACCCATGATCGTGCACACACTCCACTGGAGTACGTGTTGCGTAAATGCGCCGTGACGCACGGAGTGATTGGTTGATTGAGAGGTTCGTAATTACCCAGATGTGTCTTCGCTCTAAACAGACAAGCAAAACTCAAATAAGAGAGCTAGAGACAGTTCCCTGGGGGACCAGATGTGATTTCAACTTTTTATGAAACACAGAGAAGATACTGTCCTTGTGGAGGCTGGAAGGGAGATCATTCCTAAATTTGGGCCCAGATAAAAAAGGAAAGACATCCCCACCCGCTTCCCACCATAGTCTTCCAGATCTTAGGAGTGGACAAGCGAGTATCAGTAATCTGCACCAGAGACATGAGAGGCATGGCAAGAAAGGCAGAGTGCTTTAAACAGAATTCAATGGTGCACTAGAGGTCAAGGTAAATATGAGAGAAAAGGCAACGCAAAAGGAGGGACACTGAAGTGCAAAGGGACCACCGTGTTCTGAACAACTAGGAGCTGTTTCACAACAGGGGATGAAACCCCCACATAAGTACCAGTACTACTACGTTCTTGCAGTCAGGGAAGTTGAATATATTAGAAACAATGTGCAGCAACTCACATCGGGCTTCTGGCAGGCCGAACATGATTGAGTTGATATCGTGTCAGAATGATGTACCAGGAACGCACTCGCCTCAGCCTGATGCTATAGTGAGGAGACTTTTATCCTTCAACAGAGCATGGACTTCTGCGCTAGCCGCCTGGGTTGGGGGAGCTGGCAAGGTGGGTAAAGACCGGTTATCACTGCAATGTTTTATAAGTTGCTTATTTGTGCATGTTCTTTAAAAGTGAATAAAATGTTTTAAATAAAAAAAATAGTCAGGAAGCAAGATTCAAAAGGGCAAGCTTTGTAGGACTTTACAAGTTATAGAACTGAGGAAGAGGAAGTCTTGTAGCATAGGCTCCGTTTGTGCAATCCTACTGAACCCTCAAATGAAGATAAGCTAGGAGGGTCATTGTCTGCAAGTGATGAAGTGGGATGCAGTGGTTCACTGAGACAAATACAACACAGAGGTTTGGAAGCAGATGCAAGATGAGGTTTGTGTGCTTTCATTTTGTGGGATGGGTTTCAATATAGAGCGGTATTGGCACTCCCAACAAACCACGCGCCAAGGGAGAGGAGTGAGTGAAAGCAACTGGGTATGATGCTCTTACATTAAATATATAAACATTGATCTATATCCCAAACAAAATCTTAGGTACTGTGGCCAGTTCACTTATTAAGGAAGGGAACGGGTAACATTCGCAAACATGATTATCTACTTACTCCTCCCACTGCTGCATGTGCTTTTGGTACAGCAGCGTATCCAGGGCAACAGCATTCACATCAAAGGCTCCCGGGGAAGGCCACTGATGAGTGAGGTGAGCAGTCAGCTCCTGCCTGGATTTCAAGTCATTGTTCTTAAGCACAGTCCTGTGAAAAGAGAAGGTGAATCACTAGGCTTCCTCTTACAGTGATAGCCATAAATTCTGCACCTAACAGACTCGCTTCAATGGACAATAACTAATTGGTTAGAAACCGCTGTAATTACCTGAGCAACATCATTCAAAGTTCATACTCACATTATGCTATTTCTGAACCGCAGCCAGACTCAATCAATGTTAAAATAACATTGAGTCGAAGCTCTTTAGTGTAAGTACGTCTATGCAGTTGCATAGTGGAAGCTACTATTTAAATGACTGTGTTGTATTTGGCCAAACAGAACTCTGCTCTTTACTGTCCAAAGAAGGTATGTGGTTTGGAAGGCCTGCAACAAATCCATGCATTATTTTAATAGCGATGTGTTCTGCCATATAGCAAATAGTCTGCGTTGTATTTGTATCTCTAATTACTTATTATATCCTAAATGTATTCTGTTTATTGTGGTTTTTCATTTTATTTTTTTTCTTTCTGCCTTTTACTGAATCCCATGAGCCTTTTCCTTGATTCAATTCCAAGAAACCCGAGGCATGCTTTGAATGTTTCCCTTCTCTCAGGGGTTCTCCAGCAAGCTATGTGTACCTATGGATTATTGAAATCTGCATTCGACCTTTATTAAGCATGTTTGCTCTCTAGAGCCAGGTGACTGATAAGCTTTCAGTTCCAATAGAGAACTACTCCTTCAAGTTTCCGACACCCACAATACTTCCAGCAAATGTGAAGTGATTGCCTTTCTTAAAGCAATTCCTGCAATCACTTTTGTTTCCTTTACGAAATTGAAAACGAATACTTTCTGGAACAGCCGAACACGCATTCTGAAATGACACCCACACGCCTCTGCACTGTAAGATGGGGGAATAAAGACCCAATATCTTCCTTAGCCATGCCTGTCTTGGTATCCGTCCCAAACCACAAGACAAGGAGAAAATAGCCACAAGACAATTGGCGTGACGTTTGTTCAAAACAAAATGAGATATTAGCATCAATTTTAAAAGTATTTACGTTGGTAGATATGCCTTAGATATACAGGCTCTACTTAACTCACGTTCTACAATTATGTGGGTAAAAGGCTCACTCATTGTGTTCATAAAAATTTACTTAGCCTGGCACTTCTTTGGCTAATAAGTCGCCACATTCATGAATTTCTATAATTTTGAATTGTCAGTATAAATACACGCATTAGTACTTCAATCTTGACCTAGAATTTAGAATTAGTAATTGTACCTCTCGAAAGGGTTTAATCAATCAATTTTATGAGCCTGTTGTAGTATTTGGGCCTCTGACCCACATCTGGATAAGTGAGGGACACAGACACAGATAGCATGGGGTGGATAACTAGCCCAGAGCACGTGCGCTCGGCCCCTTTTATTGTCAGATTCACTTGACTGGGAACGCCTGTGGTGGGTGGGTGTTCAGTGTGTGTTACAACATGCTGAAACACTAGAATGCGAACGATCACTACATCCCTCCCAAACTTTAATGAAGGTCAAAACAAAGAAGTCAGAACCTGTGGGAGAGAATACAAATTGCAAACAAACATAACTCAGTGATAACGACTTCCACGTAGTCTCTTTCGCTGCTGGTCAACTGCCAACAAGGGTATCCTTCCTGCCAGGACCACTAGTTCTCCTTGGCATGATGTCCGGGTGCCCTGTTGATGTACTCTCTTGGTCTTGCAATGTGGAAGTGTGCTCTACAGTCTTTCTTCTGGTACTGCCGTCAGTGAAAAGTGCAGATGGAATGATGGTGGATCATTTGTGTGTTACTTTCCACTGTATAGTCCTGGTTGAGGTATTTTCTCCAACCGGTGATTATCTCCAACGGGATTTGCAGTTGCAGGATATCCCTCTCACGGATACCCCTCTCTCTCGTGGGTGTCCCCTCTCACGGGACGACCCAGAAGCCCTTTATTATTATTTATTTGAACTTATAACGCGCAACAGCTACCCACAGTGGGTTTCCCGGCGCGAAGGGATAGACTAAAGAAGAAAAAACGGACCAATGTAAGCAGCACCATGAGACAACTAGATCAACATGCAAATCACCGGAATAGTAATGTTTTGAGTCTTTTCCTAAAGGCGAGAAAATTAGTCTCAGTTTTCAAGGAGGAAGGTAGCGCATTCCAGTATTTAGGGGAACGATGGGTGAAGGCCCGCCCTCCCATTTTTACAAGTTTAAATCGAGGAATGACAAAGTCACAATTAGCGGATGATCTGAGTGTTCGATATGGCTTATAAGGTTGGATAAAGGTTACGCAGATACATCCGGGCCGAGCCCTGCTTGATTTTAAAAAGATAGCATAAGGCTTTAAAGTTAATACGGCTAGGAATCCTAAGCCAATGTAAGTCGCGTAAAGCCTGCATAGCTGATTGTCTTCTCGGGATGTTACAAAGAAGACGGGCTGCAGAATTCTGAACAACCTGAAGTTTATTAACAGTGGCCACATCAGCACCAAGGTAGAGGACATTTCCGTAGTCCAGGCGAGAGGTTACCAACGCCTGAACAACGGTTCTCCTGGTGGATGGAGGCAGCATCCATAGAATTTTCTGGAGCCATCGTAGGGTAGTAAAACAGATGGCGGCCACCTGAGTGGCCTGCTGTCTCATGGAGAGTTTGTCGTCTATGAGGAAGCCGAGATTACGGGCCACTGAAGATGGCTGAGGGAGAGGTCTCATCTCACTAGGCCAATGTTGTGGGCCCCATAGATCTGTCTGTTTCCCGAAAATAAGAATTTCGGTTTTGTCACCGTTTAGCTTGAGGAGATGCCTTTGCATCCACTCAGCTATACGTGACAACCCAGTTTTCAAAACCGATATATCATTGCTTTCACAGCTGGAGAGGGAAAAAACAATCGGAGTATCATCAGCATATGAAAAAATAGTCAGCCCAGCGTCTTCTGCTATGGAAGCGAGGGGTCTTATATAGATATTAAACAGCAGAGGGCTGAGTATAGACCCCTGAGGAACGCCATATGCCGATGTATAAGTGGAAGAGGTGGCTTTCGTGGAAAAGACCTGGAAGGTGCGCTCACTTAAAAAGGAGGCAATCCATGCTAAAGCCGGACCGTCCAATCCCAGGGAACAAAGAGAGTTTAAAAGAATGGAATGAGACACGGTATCGAACGCCGCACTTAAATCCAAAAGGATAAGCGCTGATGTTTCACCGCGGTCGACACCGTGTCTTAAACTCTCCGTTACCCCAAGAAGGGCAGTCTCAGTGGAATAATTAGCACGAAAACCAGACTGGGATGGATGCAAAAATCCTGACGATTCCACTAGATAGCCCTGCAGCCAGGCTTCCACTAGACCGGTGGACTGCCGCCTTGTCGCTCCAACCGCGTTGGAGGAATCGCTACGGGTCCTCTCTCCGTGTACGAAGCTCCACCTGAAAAGGGTGTTGTTGGCACTTGTTCCTTTGCATGCTACCTTTGTTCTCCCAGGATTTCCAGAAAGAGCTTTAACAGTCCATCTCTCGTGTCGGGACCCGCTACCACTGGTGTCCCTGAGGCCTCTGCCCCTTGGATGTCCACGGACCGGCCTGCTCGCCTCTGTCGTCCCCCGGGTGACCTTCAGGTTTGCACGTAGATGTGTACTCCCAGTGGTGCTGATGTTTTCCAGGTACTGTGTTCGGATGTTCATGCACCCTTTCACTTTCCTCTTCAGGTGTTCCCCTTCTGGTGTGTGTTGTGGTGATCAGTCACGCACACCTCTTTGTTCTTCTCTCCTTTTCTTCTTCCTTTGTCATGGCGTCTTGCCACTCAGGATCTGTCTTTCCTTTCCTTCCTTTGCGACGCAGTCTGGTCTTCTCACCTTCTTGCTCGTCCTAACCAGGCTTCTCCGTGTAGCGTGCACTCTACATGTTTCCCGCTGGTCTTGTCCCAGTACTAGGACACTGTCTCCCTTTCACTGACGGGACAGGTCATCGTGACCTTCTTTCACATGATTACTTCTGACTTCAAAGGTATGTCGTCAGACTCCTCGTCCGTCTCTTTCTGGTACTCTTCGCGGACCTCTACTGGGGTCATCTTCATTAACGTCCCCTCGCTCATTCTCTTCGCTCCCTCTCTGACCTCTTGACAGGTCACTGTGCTCTTTGACCTCTTGTAGGTCGGCATCCTCCTTGCGACAATCTGATGGGTCGGCTTCTTCCTTGCGACTATCTGGTTGGTCGGCTCCGTCCTCCTTGCGACCATCTGACAGGTCGGCTTCTCTTGCGACCAACTGGCTGGTCGGCTTCTTCCTTGCGACCATCTGGTTGGTCGGCTTCGTCCTCCTTGCGACCGTTTGACAGGTCAGCTTCTTCCTCGTGACCACCTGGTTGGTCGGCTTCTCGTTGTCCGCGCAACCACTTCTTCCTCTTCTCTGCGGTCGCATTGCTTTGGCGCGCTTCCGACTGTGCCCTCTGGCTGCTGCGTTGGATGCACTTACTGCGCATTCTCTTCAGTCCTTGCATTCCTGGAGCTATAGCCGCTCTCCCTGTGCTGCTGCGCGCTTGCTTGGTGTGGTGTTTTCGTTGACTCCTGGCGTGTTCTTGCACATGGTCTTTTCATCCGCAAAGGCTGTGTGATGGCTTGGCACCACTCTGGCATGGCAGCTTTCCTGCGCAGTCGCTTTATGGACTTGGCAGTCCTCATTGTCCAGTGTTGCCTTTTCTGTTACACTGTCCCTTGTTCCTTTTATTGCACAGCTTCCTCCTCCGAAGAGTTGTCTTGTCCTTACATTTAAAATGCTGCAAATGCCTTTCTCCACGTTCCCAGAATAATCGTGGACAACAGTGTAGTCCTTGCTGCAGGTCGGTCCATGCCTACATTGCTTTCAGTGCTCACTCAGTGGGTATGCCGCCCTTCATGCCGCTCTCGCATGACAGTCTTGGGGTCTGCTAGTTCAGTTTGGGCAGTTGCACATTTTCCTTCCTCAGCTTTACTGTGTAGCAGCTGTCTCAGAGCCGCTGTGCATTTCACCTGGTGCTCTTGTCCTGCCTTTTCTCCGCTCTTTTCGCCTTGATCTGCCCTGATCTGCTTCTCCCTAGGCACTCTAGGCATGCCGTGGCAGTCTTTGTGGTGTCCCATTCCTATTGCCGTGCATTTTCGAAAGGGGGTGCAGTATCGCCAATTGGCCACTAGATGGCAGTGTGTCTCATTCCAACGTGATCCTGGCTGGTTTTGAAGACTGAGGCCTTGCGTTGTCTTCACCCAGTGGGACGTCTTCACCTGGCGCCACACCTTCTTGGGACCCCCCCCCCCCGCTGTTCACACTATCTGTTCATTATTTACTTTGTGGAAATGTTTGTAATTGTGACCAAACGATCGGGGCTCTTCTCTAGTGTAGTTTATTACACAGGCCTTGCAAACCTTCTATCGGCCAGAGCAGCTTTACCCACGCTGCTGGCCTCACCTCCTGTGTCTTTGCGCCCGCGGCTGCTCCTGCCGCTTTTTCAAACTCGTGTCCCTTGGCTGCACTTGTTAACATGCCCTGCAGCCCTGGCGCGCTTCTGCCCTTTGATCAGTATTCCGCCTGGGCTGCGGTTCGCGCCCTCAGTGCTCCGATTGGCCTCAGCAGCTTGCACACGCTGTGGGCCTTACTGCTCCTTTGCTCACGCAGTTTCTCTGCCTACACGGTGCATGGGAGCGGGTGGGGCTGGAGTCGCTGCCTGATACTGCGGACTCACTTCGCTCCGCTTTCACTATGGGCCGCGCAGGCCTCGCGCTATGTCTCCATACCTGGCCTCACCCCACCTCCGCCGGCTCGCTCCTCACACGCCACGCGGGGTGGGAGAGGGGCTGGAGCTACTCCAGGGGCTGCTTATTCCTTGGGGGCGTTGGGCACAGTTTGTTCTTCCCTGGAGGGTGCGGAGGAGTGGGTAGCTACTCCACTCTCCACCTTCCTCACAGCGGTCTCGCTTCACTGCCCCTTATTTTACGGGCTCACCTTCTGCCCAGTTCGCCACTCACTCCATGCAGTCTGCGGCGGTGTCTGGCATTCTGGCAGTCCGGCACTGCTCGCGCTGCATCGCCGCCATCCCGGGCCTCTCTTCGTGCCAGACAGCTCGGCAGCACACACTTCTGAGGCGGGGTAGGCTCCCGCCGCTTCGACTACGCCCCGGGACTCTCCATACACCTGCGGGCTACCTGGCACCTCTGCACAGGATGTGGAGCCACTGCGGGCCCATGAGGGGCAGGGTGGGCTTCCGACCTCCTCGCCTTCGCCCCGGGGCACTTCACACGCCCCGCGGGCCTTCCTACAAGTATGGGGTGGGCCCCCGATTGCCGTCTCTCGCCCTGGGCTCGTCGCATGCCCCGCGGCAATCAAGCGCTTCTCACGCCTTCTCCAGGGGGTGCCCTGCACACGGGCAGCTCTCTCCCCTTCTCCCAAAGCTTCTGGCCTGCTGCACGCACGGGCACAGCCCCCTCGTCGCCATTGTAGTATTTGGGCCTCAGGCCCACATCCGGATAAGTGAGGGACACAGACACAGATAGTATGGGGTGGATAACTGTCCCAGAGCTGATCGGACGATCACTACACCTGTCATTTAACATCTAATAACCATTACACCTTTCGTTTTAACTTTAATCTCGCAAAACCCATTTGTCTCATTTCATGTGTTGTTGTATTGCATTCCTTGCATGTCAATTGTCCACTATCTTACTTTGTGAATATTATAAACCATTCCACTTCCATTTAAGCCCTGACGAAGTGACATTTCAATTTATTCTACCTCGAAACCCATGTTGGTTTAAGTTTCTCAAATGTGATACATTTTTGACTTGATAGTAACTCACTGGATGAATTGTGAAAAGAATAAAATTTATGCTTTTCACTTCCGTTTCTTTTTAGAATTATTACAACCACCCAAAAACCCTCGAACTGTCTACACAAACTGCAATGTCCTTTGTGACTATTTTTCCTTATTCTGTGACCACAGGATCGGCATGGAGACTAAAGTACTCCATTATGTAGTGTCTGGGATGTATTAGAGTCAAGGATTTAATAATCATTGTCAACCCACTCTTTTAGCCACTCCTTATTTGGTTTCCTGTGCAGAGCATTTTAAGATTAAGAGTACATGAACTTTGCATTTATCTGTCCAGTCATCTGTCCTTCTGTTACTATGACTGCGATCTAACTGTGCATCAACGTGTGCTTGCTTGCGTGCAGATTGACTGTTTTTGGATTTGTTTGTATGATGATTGCCGCTGCCCGCATCCCACGCAGGGGGACATCAGCAGGGCAGCCTTCTAGTGGCCGCCCGTTGGAGCCTCCCCCCCCTGCTCCGCCTCGCTAGTGAGGCCGCGCCTCGGGGAGGCCCCCCAGTGGGTTTGTCATGGGGAGGCGTGCCCTAGGGTGGGCGAGGCTAGACCCCCTTTTTAGGCACCTCACCCCCCCCAGATCTTCCTCTGCTTCCTACGCCGCTCCTCCTGGCCTCTGGCATGCTGTAGGAAGGTGAGATTGTCTCTACGACACATTTGCCAACAATGCTGTCACCAGCTAAGGTTGTGGCACTAACCATCCAGAGACAGTGACATGATGCAGCCAGGGACAGTGAGCATATGTTCCCGTGTGCTGGGTGAGAGTACAAAGACAGAGGCTGTTGCCCCCCCCATACTGTCTGATGCTCACGGCTTTCAAGGACCCGCCCCCCCCCCCTCATGAGATACCCGTGATGTCAGCTTGTGTTTATATACGTAGGGGAGGTGGTTACTCTCCCGTTACCTTCACCTTGCTTTATTGTGCTGTAGCTGTTTGGAAACACACTTTTAAGCCAGGAAGGCCCCTCATTTGCAATTTGCAATTGAAAATCATAATCGGATTGCAGGTCCATAAGCGCCTATTTCACCATGCCTTGGTACCAATGCCATATTTTCAAGCCTGGGAAACAGATGTAGGTGTTGCCCTTCTCGCTCAGCCTTTCCTTGGAGCCAGGGAGTTGGGAAACGTTCACAAATTTTGGTCCTCGAGCTGAGAGATACGTATTCTTCAGCAGCTCAGTCAGTCATAGTAGCTTCATCCGGAGCCATGATAAACGGCGTCCATATAGCAGTTACGGTAAATGTTTTGCCCTGTCGAGACATCATGCAAACCCAGAAGCAGCAGCAATTTGGGAACCATGACACTCTCAATACATCACTTGGGGCATGGGTTTTCATCAGACACGCATTGCTCCAAGAGAAGGTGGAGGGGTTCTATGAGCCTGATGGGGTACACCTGTCCAGGGTAGGGATGGACAGGTTCTTGCTGGATGTGCAAGAGGCGCTCGCAGGGGCAGGGCATCAGTAGCAGCAATAGAGGGAAGGGGGGGCTCTGGCATCGACTGGAGCCTCCCCAGAGCTGTGGCGGAGTTACAGGGCGATCTGGAGGCAGAAGGGTACAGTAAGGGTGCCTCTGCGACAGGCGATACAGTAAGGGTATCCCTGTCCGGCACAGTAAGGGTGCCCGAGCCAAGGTCCGGGAGCCGAAGGAGGTTCTGGGAAGACCGCGACGGCGCCCCGTTAGTCCTTCGGGCGGTTGGGGGGCCTGACCAACCGGGGGTGTGCCACAACACGCTCCGCCCCCGTCAAAAGGGGCGGGAGTAGTAGACAGATCACGTGATCCAAAGGATGATCTGAAAATATGTGCCGCACTGCCGGGCATCGACCCACCGTGCGTGCTGGCTCGCCAGGCGGGCGGAGCAGCGAGGGGCTGCTTGCCCTGGTTCGCCCGTAAGATAACCCACTTATCGTCATACTTATGTTGTAGGAAATAAACCTGCAGCAGTTCTTCACCTACAATGAAAGTGTCAGTGTAATCTTTGGGTGACGTCTGTGCATGCGTGTTGTGTGGAGCGGATGACGGTGTGGTCACTGTCTGTGGGTGTTTGCGTGTGCATTCTGGTATGTAGGCCTGTGGACCTGTATGTTGTATGTATGCACGTACTATTCAAAAGCCAGGTTTATTTACTTCTTTTACGCTTGTTGTCGGTGTAATTAACCTAAACTTTAACACGGTTTAGATATTGGTAAATTCCACATTACATGACTACCTCAATTGTACCCAGCTGGTAAGCGTAAACCAAAAGGTGCTTCGGCTTAACACTTTAACCTGGGTGATTGCCACTTCCCAAAAATTATCAGTGTGAAAATCAGCAGCCCTGGCTTTTCATGGAAAAATTATAACGGTTTTACGGAGAGGCATTTACATATTGAGTGCCTCCTATTCAGTGTTTTCCTCTTTATTCAAAGATCTATTTTTCTCATTTCCAATTTCAAATGTAACAATGGCAGCAGACAAATTGTGCTCCACAATTTTGATCTTTCCTCTGGTATTAAACGGAGCTTGTGCTGGGCTTTGTGGGAAAGGAGATTAATGTTTATTTTGTTTTCCATTACAAGGTAATTTATTCAAAATAACATACCTGCAGAACAACAAAAAAATCATAGCATCTACAAGACTGTATGCATTACACACAAAGCACTTCACTCTCATTCCCCTGTCTATTTAGATTACAAACTCACAAGAGCAGGAAGTGCCAGACCTTTGAGAAGCTCAACCGCTCTTCTCCTTGTACATCCAAATCCAAAAAGGAAATCCACTCAGACTCGCTCTATTTCAGGTAATGCTCCCAGCATCTGGAACTCCCTCCCGAGGGACATTCGCTGCAACCCCTCCTATCCTGGCTTCAAAAGAGACTTGAAACACCATCTCCTCAATAAATACTGGAGCCCATGAATCAAACTGAACATGATTTCGATTAGGTTCCTGTGATCTGTTCATACCTCGGTCAATCTGTTGGCCTTTCTTCCCATGTGTACAACTTCATTGTTCACCATATCCTCCTGTCCAGGATCCCTGAATGCTCGTTTCATTAATTTTCCATAGCCCTATAATGGTTTCCATGTATGCAGTAAATATGTTCTCCTCTGTAACTTCACTTCCCTTATCTTATATATTTAATCTTGAACCTATGATTATAATCCTTGCTCTTGATTCGGTACAGCGCTCGGATACCTCTGGATCCAGCCCTGCCAGTGCTTTATTGGTCCCTCAATTGTTATTACCTCATTTTAGTAATTCCACCCTTACGGTACCTACAATTGTTTCTTTGGATATGTAGTGTGCTCCTCTGCTCACTTTCACTTCCATTACTTTGTTATTGTATGTAACCGTGAACCAATGATTATTGCCTTGCTTGGCACGATGTAAAGCGCTCTGATACCTATGGGTCCAGCTAACGCTATATAAAACCTTAAATAAATAGCAGACATAACTGTAAAAGCATATTTTGTAATGACATACTATCTGTTCTGACTTTTTTCTCAAAATGTAACGGGTGCTGAATTAGAGGATAATCCATAACTTTGTTGATTGCAAATAGTATTTGTTTTCAAAATTCTTGGAGTTTGAGAAACAAGCATCAAATAGCGATACATTATCTGCTGTTGGCACTTAATCTCCAACACACATCAGAATGGCTCGAAAGCATGTGTGAGGTTTTCAGGCAGGAGATTCTACAGTGATAGGATTTTATTCCGAGTTTTTCCATGGTTGAATCATGTGTGCCTACGTTGCACTACAATGTGTTCTATTCTTATTTTGTCCACCTACCCAAGAGCTCAATTAATGTCCCGGGACCCAGCACATGACTTAACAGACTTGTAATCTGGCTTCATACCTCTTTTGACCACCTGCTTCTCATAGGGGTAACATGACCTATTGATATACTATTATTAAGGCTCCCTGTTTTCTGTTTTTACTGATTTTTACAGATAAATACAGACAGAAAACATTTATGTTCTGGTCTATTTTTAAATGTGGATAAAAATGGAAATTGGGTTGCTTTTTCAGTAATTCTAAACACTGTCTGCCATGACTGCCAGGCCAATAGTTTAGTAGATTGATAAGTAAGGGGGTTAAAAAAAAAAAAAGAAAGGAATTTTAGTAAAGAGGCTTTTACAGCGGTAGATATGCACAAGGTTGACACTGAAATTTGCAAATGTTCATATAGGTGCATTGATTTATCTTCTGCTGGTGTTCACAGCATTTAAACCTGGCAGGCATTCAAGCATGAGTGCATATTTATCAGTTAAATAAATGTGGAAATATACTAATTTAATCTTCATTTTTCCACAAGACCTAAAATAAATATGGATACAAACAGATAAAATTATCAAAAAATAAATATGGATCAATACAGACAAATGTCAAAAAAATAAAAACCATAAAACCGGGAGCTCCAAGTATTATATTTAAAATTCCCTTTTACATTGCAGAAAGGTCTGCTGCCAAGGAGACATTGAAACAAAAATTGAACATAGTGAACAGGTTACGTAAAATTGCTTTACTCTCTGATGAAATTACCTTTGCTACAAAAATGCAGAAAACTGCATTTTGCACAAATAAGGAATTATCTAATTTTTATACTTCTGCTGCAGTTGGTCCATGTCAGGGTCTTTGGAATTCTCTCAATGAGTATTTTATAGTCAGGATAAAGTATGTAATTTGGATACAGAGTCAGGTAATTTCCTTCGTACATGTGGAGTACTTTACGCGCACAATATATCCTTTCACCCTGTCCACTAGAGTAGATCTTCTCTATATTTTGTCTAAATTTATGTCAAGTCAGGGGCTCCATCTGGCCCATGTCCGGTTTACATCTGAAAACAGCTTAAGGCTATACCATTAGACTCACTTCAGCAATTATTGAACAACTTATTGAAAATGGGATTGTTCTGGATACAGTTTAGGAGCTCTGTAGTCCTACTGAACATAAAAAATAGGATGCAGACCCCACTATCTGGAAACGTTCTGACCCATTTCCCTTCTCACTGGTGCAGTCAACTTTTGGGGGGCTTTGTGAACAGCCACCTGTGTAGCTACATGCGATCTGCAGATGTTCCCTGCTTTAATCATGTTGGTGTTTGCCCAGCTCATAGTACTGAGCTGGTGCTGCCATCACTCCACACAACCTTTGGGTGGCAGAAAACGACAATGTCAGCATACTGATCCTTTTAGATCTCTGGTAGAAGTTTGATGGTGGTAACCATGACATCTTGCAGATTCATCTGGATGGCGCAATAGTCACTAACTTACCAGTGGCATGGTTTAAATCCTTCCCGATGAAATGTTGCCAGTCTGTAATGATTCGGCCTTTATTAAAATCAGGGGTCTGTTTAGTGTCTGCAGTCCTCCAATGCTCAGCACGCTCCCCAACCCTCTTTAATCTAAATATATCTCCTGTGGCCCAGGTCATATAGTCCAGAGGGGTCAACTTTTACATGTATGCCAATGATACTTTGTTGATGATACAGCTGTGGGGAGATCTTTAGTCTGTTGTACAATGTCAGCAATGAACACTGAATATCTAGGAGTGCATGGGGAGTAAGTGTTTAAGGCTCAGCTCTGAAAAGATGAGGTACTAATGGTCAATGGAAAATAGACCTGTGGGTCGATTCAGCCTGGCGATTTGAGATAGGTGTTATCCCAGAACCTACCAACACCTTTGGTGTAGTGTTGGCCTCTAAATTATTCTTTTCTACCCAAATTTCTGCCCTAATCTAATTTTTCTCTCTCCAAGTTAAGTCTACACAATACGTAATCTCGGGGTCCTGATAGATAAAACCTCCAACTGGACTCGCAGGCAAGTAAGACAGCTAGTGTGTGCTACGGGTTACTGCGGCTGCTACGTCGGATTCTTCAGATCTTGCCAGAGGACATGCGACCCTTGATTGTAAGGAGCACGGTACTGAGTAGAATGGACTACTGTAATTCCCTGTACTTAGGGGCCCCTCACTACATCTTGCAGGGGCTGCAAAGAGTCCAGTCGGCCGCGACGAAGCTTGTGCTAAACCGCAGGCGTGACTCATCTTCTACCCAGGCCTTGAGAGAGCTCCACTGGCTGCCAGTCAGGGAAAGGGTCCTCTTTAAATCTCTCTGTCTGATTTATAGAGCAACACTTGGGATGGGCCCGGTCCCTCTTCAAGAAAGGTTCACCTGGTATCTCCCCTAGAGACAGCTGCGCTCTTCCAGCGCAAATTTGCTGGTAATGCCTAGATTCAAACGAGCCAGAATGGGCAGGAGGGCTTTAAGCGTGGTGGGCGCTCGGATGTGGAACGAGTTACCACAGAGGATCAGACAGATCGACTCCTTAATTGAGTTCAGAAAGAGCCTTAAAAATGGCTTTTTCCGAGAGCCTGATTGTTTTGCCCTGCCTAATCCCTCAGTACAAGTGATACTTGTTTTATCAGAGCGCCAGGATACCCGTGGGGTGGCAGAGCGCTATATAAGCACCAATACAATACAATACAAGGCAACTCTCCATCATTTATCCAGAAATATTTGAAACCTTATCAGCTCTCTAAAGTGCTTTGTTACTTTGCTAAGTGGTGCCTACATTTCCCAAGATAGGAGATCTAGGTTTTCTGTCACTATTGCAACATCATGGAATTCTCGCCCAGTCTCACTTGGATCCATCAGATGTTTAACTAAATTTAGATGCAAATTTCACACTTGTCCATTTTGCTTGGTGCATCAATTTGTCTGCTGATTTGGTTATAGTTGTGAACCTTTTTAGTTTCTTTCTGAGTTGCTCATTTATTTTAGCACCAAAAACTGTGTACAACTGCTTTATAAATATGAACATAACTACAACACTACAATTACTTTTGCGTCAATTGTGAAAGAAGTTTTGCTAACAGGCCCAGTGTAAATTGTGAACTGAAGTAATTTGAGGCAAGGAGAAGATAAACATGGTGTGATACAAAGCTTCCCAACCCTCTAGGGTAGCCTTGGTGACATTTCTTAAAGAGAAGGTAGAAGATCTATTGCATTTGGGCCTGCAATGGCTGGTCCATTCCCCTAGTAATCGTAGGTGTGCCAGTTGATAACATTAGCCAATATAAGGCATACTAATCCCCCTCACTCTTACGTGCTGTAGTCGTACTACATGCAATTCGGAGTATTCCTCATATCCGGACTGATCTCACGGTTTTGAATTTTAAAGATTTAACTTCCTTTGCAGCGATGAATACATTGATTGTCTGGAACAAATATAAATGTGAGGGTATGCTCATTTTGATTCTATTGATGTGACTTAGCCACAATATGTTCTGTATTCCCAAGTCCCTTATTATTTCATAACGTATTATTTTATCATGTCATTTTGGCCAATAAGCCCTAAAAATGTTTGTCATTGAGATTGTAACAAAGTATCAAAGATTTCTCGGCCCTTTAAAAAGGGGTCTGAACACATAGTCCAGAGACCATCTTTGGCCCTATAGACAAATATATAGCCAGTTGAGCCATAGACCATGAGTGAACTCTGTTTCTACCACTGAAAACAGAATGTCATTTGCAAATAAGCAAATTTTATACTTTTCATTTCTAAAGGGGATCCCTGTTGTGCCTTTGTCTTATTATGACAGTGAAAGGGTGTATAACTAGGGAAAACAACAAATGGGAGAGTGGGAATCCCTGCTTCATAACTGAATTGCCAGGATGACCTCAGATGCATCCCTATAATGTAGGATTCTGGCTCTTGGATTTGTGAAGTTTCCTCAAAGTATCAGGGGGTGGGTCCAAACCCACCCAATCCAAGACCTCATCCGCAAGTATCAAACTGATTGTATAGGACACTTTAAATTCAATAAGACCACAGCTAGGCAGTTCAGTTGTACTTCGATGACCTGTTTCCCTGATGTTGTGTGTTTGACGACCAGCGATTAATCTAGAATGAACAGCTCCAATCAAAGAAAGAAGGCTTGATGTTGGCAAGTTTTTTGTGAAGATGGTACCATCAGAATGTAGGATTCCAATTTGGTGGCACGACAATGAGAAGCTCAACCTAGAGGCTTCCCCATACTTCTTGCATTGTCATTAAAGAGACCGGTCGATGTCGATGCAACATCATCCAGCAAACTTTCATAAAAATTCATAATATGCCCAGCAGGTCACGGACTGTTTTTGGCATTCATTGCCTTATATAGTAGTTTACTGTCTTATTCTATAGGAGGATTAATCATAGGCAACAAGAGTAACCAAAAGCAATGCATTTATCATATTGTGACTTAATTTACTTCTGTTCCTTTCTTGTGTAGACATTCATAAAATGTCATTACAAGACCAGAGGCTACCATTATGCAATCATCTTTTATTGCTGCCCCAACATGCAGCCCCTTAAAGAATAGTAGCACATCACTAAGCATTTAGAATGTTCAAAACATATGAACATCCAGTGCATGCAGTCATCTTCCTCTATTTGCTGCTACTTGACAAGATAAGTACTTAGTTATACTTTTAGTGCTTTTATTGACATTAAAATGTTGTTCTGTATTCAGATTCACTATTATTATCTTACTTTCAGATTTCTTTGCCTTACCTAATTTCCCACTGGTTTGGTCTGACTGTTTTTCATGCTCAAGAGGCCTCATCTAGCCTTTTTATTAGCCCCGTTCTGCTTCGTGGCCGCACCAACTCCGTTAGCGCGTATGCAAATACTGCCTAGCTTGCGGTTAGCACTGTTGCACTAATCCCTCTATCTGGAGGCCAGGCATGGTCAGGGAAGGCTTTGCTCTGCTGTCGCACCCTCGACTTTTCGATCTCAGGAGTGCTTACCCTAAATTTCCCTTTCTTTTGGGAGGAGTAGCCTGGCAATATTGCGTCACTTAGCGCATTGCCAGGCAACAATGGTGATGGAAGCCACAGTCCTCCCTTTGTCTCACTTCCAGGTGACGCGCTGATCTACGCGTTGCCTGGATCCCGCTAGGATTCAGTTTGTTTCTTAATAGCAGTTTGTGAGGCGGGCCCCAGCTGCTTAGGTTACTTAACCTGAAATTAGGAAATTGAGGCCTTTGGTAAGCTCTCGCTGTACTCCTGCTCCCCCTACTGGTTTACAGTGCATTTATTCACAGATTGAGAGCTAGAGAGATTTATTTTACTGGCTGATACCGGTACAGAGCTTTTGCTGCTCTTTAATTACCTTTCCTTAAGGTACTCCATTTTCTTGCAGAATTCAGCCATGTGGTGCAGTTGGTGCATTTTCTGAATGATTTTTGATATCCTGGTTTTTCCTTGGTAATCCCAGGAACGGAGAGCTCCAACCCCCCCAGTCCCATCCAGTGGCTGATTTCATGGGAGAATCCATTAAAAACTTTTTTGAAGAGGAACTTAGGTCCCCTGAGAGTGAGGCCATGGCCGCACTGGCCAAGAGGAAGAGGGATGCCCCTGCTGAGTAGAATCATTTTTCCTTCCCCGATGGGGACTTCCTGTTCTACCTGTGGAGGGGGAAAAGCTTCCCACAAGAGGAAGCATATTGAGAAGGCGCTAATCAATGCCTACGGTGTGGGTAGCCTATGTGCTACAATAGAAAGTGGTGTTCCAAGCAGCACAAAAGGAAGGGGCCACCTTGGTCAGGCACAGAAAAAGGTTGCCCTTCGTGGCATGCTTGGAAAAAATGACCTTCATGGCACGAAAGAGTTGCGGGACAGTTTAAACTCCATTATGGATAATACGGACTATGATGACATAAAATGGGATGAATATGTGTTTGATCCGCTAGACAGCAGTGATATTTTGGATAGTCTGGATGACCTGGAACAGGCTTTTTACCTCTACTGCAGTAAAGGACCCCTTCGGGGGGAGAGATGTTTAACCCCATCATAATAAAGCATCCGCACAGTGGGGAGTGGTGGACTATGGACCAAGTTGCTATGTATCTAAGCATTGGGTCAGGAAGTCTTTGAACAAGGAGACCTCTAATCTGCTCCGGGCTGAATGCCCTAGACCCTCTACTGATCAGATCTGCAATACTTCTAACCTGGACCCTGAACATTTTTGTTAAGTTTGGTAAGCACCCTAGAAAGGGAATTGAGAAGTGCCTGAAACAGTGTCAGGATAAAGTCCCCGACATTCTGGGTCCTCTCACCTCCATTCTTGATATGGCCAAGGAGGCCAGGAGAAAGTACAGCAGAGTTCTTATAGACCTGTTGGTGTTAAGCACAACATGCCATTTGCATGCTGGGAAATGCTAATGCGAGCCTGATCACAGAAATGCAGAAGACAGTCCTTATGAGGATAAATCCCAAGCTAGCGGACATGTCCACTAGAGATGACATGGGTATCTGAAAGGGATCCTCTTTGGAGAAAGTTTTGTGAAGTCTTTAGGGAAATACATATCAATCTTTACGGCCTTCAGCAAGGCACAGAATTACATGTGAATGGTCTTTGGATCCAGGGCTGACAGACTGGCTGTCTTGCCTCTGTGCCTTCAGGTCTCAATTTCACACCCAAGATTCAAGAAATTATGGCGACAACGGCAGAGCCTACCGCCCAAATTCAAACATCTACCCCCAGAGAAGGAGACGTTTAAGATCCTGTGTTAGAAGATCTAGGCCTCCGGGTTCCAGATCACAAGGTAATGAGTGTTGGCTCTTCCCAGGTAAAGTTTGAGATTCTTTATTCACAATTGGAAGAAAATTACAGGAGATGCTTGGGTTTTAGAAACCGTAGTTAGTTTCAGGATAGAGTTCTGGGAGTTACCAGGTAAGGCAGCCAAGAGAGTTTACTTGGATACAGAGACAATGGCTCTGATAGATTCAGAATTGGCCAAGATGTTCGAAAAAGAGGTTTTGATTTGTGTCCCAGACCATGAAAGGGCAAGAGGTTTTGTGAGCACGATTTTTTCAGTGAAAGAAGGACAGAGGTTGGCACCCTGTCATAAATTTAAGGCAGCTGAACAAATTTCGGATCTACAGAGACTTCAAGATGGAAGGAATCCATCTTTGAAAAGACATTCTGCAGTCAAACGATTGGTTAGTGAAGTTAGAACTGAAGGACGCTTACTTCACAATACCCATGAATGGGGACTGCCAGAAATAACTGCGATTCATTGGTGGGGGTGCTCTTTACCAGTTTCTCGGTCACCCTTTCTGGCTGTCCTCGGCTCCGTGGTGTTTCACCAAGATTTTTCATCCAGCCTTCCTCAGATGGAGGGGTGTTTGGTTAATTATTCATTTGGATGACATTTTGCTAATTTCCCACGACAGGCTAGAACTTTTAGAACATTTGGCATGGACGACCGATCTTTTGGAGAGTCTGGGTTTTAAAGGGAACGCAAAGAAGTCTGTCTTAGTCCCCATTCAGAAACTAGAATTTTTGGGTTTCCAAGTAAATACTCTATTGTTCCAATCGATTCTCTTTTAGATGAAGGTGACAAAAATAAATTAGGAGGTGAGAGCAGTGTTGTGAAAAGAGGTGATCTTCCTAGAGGACCTTGCAAGAGTTTTGGGGCTTTTGTCATACTCAATTCAGGCTATTTCCCCCGGGTCCCTTACATTACAGGGGCCTCCAGAGGCTGAGGGCTTTGGGACTGAGAAAAAGTGTGTGGCATGGGGACTAACTTTGCCCATAATTGGACGCTTGAGCGTATCTTAGGTGGTAGTTGAAGAATCTGGAGGCCATCTTCAGGAATGTCCCCAACCTAGTCTTAGAATTGGATGGCATCCACTTGGGCTGGGGAGCTCACTTGAATGGTATGGAAACAAGTGGAAAATGGTCCAAGGAAGAACAGTTACTTCACATAAATTGTTTAGAAAGGTTTGCAGGACTGAATGCTTTGATGTACTTCAGGGAGGAGTTGGCAAACTGTCACACTGATTCGACTAGACAATTTCACTGCAATATCTTTTAGAAACCGCTTGGGCAGGTTGAGGTCGAAGACTCCGGCAGATTTTGAGAGACAAATTTGGCATTTGTGTTGGGATCACAAGATTTTGTTAAGAGCAGAATTGATTCCTGGCCTACACAATGTAAGGGAAGATTAGAATTCCAGTTATCTTGAGGACTACAGCGATTGGAAGTTAAATCCAGAGGTTTTAAGTCTGATTCAGGGATAATGGGATCAACGTGGATCAAGTAGGCTTGTTTGTAAGCAGACTGACCTACCAGGTACCCATGTATTTTAGTTGGTGGCTGGACCCAGAGGCAGCGATAGTGGACACCTTTCTGCAGGACTGAGGAAGGAGGCGAGCTAATGCCTTTCCCCCCTTCTCCATGACTTAGTGTGTTTTGAGGAAAGTAAGGTCGGAAGTTTGCAATATTAATTTAGTGACTCCCTTTTGGTAGTCCTAAGTTTGGTTCCCAGGAGTAATGGAACTTGCAATTGCCATACCTCTGTTGCTACCAGTATCCATGGGTCTTTTGATGGATTAAAACAGAGAAGAGCATCCTTTCGTTTTCGAGGGGAAAATGAACCTTCTTGTTTGGAAGATTTCAGGGATACAAGCAGATATTCAGGCCCTTCCAGAGAAGCCAAGGGTCTACTGGATGAGACTTGGGCCCTTGGAACAAGGAAAAGACAGAGAGGTTTGGAAGAAATGGTGTAGTTGGTGCGTGGAATGGGGTTTCGATCCCATGGATGCTCCTGTACCTGAGGTAGCCAACCACCTAGCGGTTTTGTTTAACTCAGGTCTCACATATAGAACAATTAACTGTTATAGAGTGGCTATTTCTGCGGGTCATGCTTTGATTAATAATTTTGCGATTTGGAGTGATTATCTAATAAGAAGAGTGATGAAGGGTATGAGGCCATGGAGACTTTCCAAGGCTCGTTATGAGACTTTTTGGGAAATCAGCTTAATTTTGAAGTTATTATCTTCATGGCCAGGTAAGAACTATTTTTCTCTTAAATATCCCTGAAGCTAGCTACATTGCTCTGTTTGATTTCATTCAGAAGGGTTTTGGACATTAAAGCATTGGAAATCTCAAATAGATTTTATTCTCCAGAAGCGGTTCACTTTGAAGTTTGGAAAAGAACTAAGAATGTCGATTCAGTTTTCTATCCCTTTTTCATGAATGTGAAAAGCTATGTGTGGTAAGTTGTATGAGAGCGTATGAAAACAAGATCCTAGAGTTTAGAGCACATGGTGTAGATCAATAGCTGTTGTTTTATGTTAGAACTTATAAAGCGGAGTTCAACTAGCCAGATAGGGGAGTATGGTTATGAATGAAGTAGGTGCAAATCTTTTCCAGGTGTGGATCTTTCCAGGTTTGGCACCCATTCTTCCAGGGGGGCTATGGCTAGTAAATTTTTGGGGCAGGTGGTTCATTACCTGAAATTTTAAAAGCAGCAGATTGGTTAAATGCAAATAGTTTCACAAAGTTCTACTTAAGACCTGTGGCACAGATAAGTTGTGTGGCGCTGGATGGCTTTAAACATGCATAATGGTAGCCTCCGGTCTTGTAATGAAATGGTGATTTTCCTATTACCATGGAAAGAGAATTTTGATTTCATTAAAGAGAACAAAGGCTAACATTATCTTACCCCCAGAGGAGAGGGCAGAAGATGGAGGAGGTATGGTAAGACAAAAAAATAATAATAATAAGTTAGAGAATTTAGGTGAAATTATGAATAAAATCAATGTACGTGTATTGTGAAATATAGTTATAAGACTCATGTTTTGCTTATCGGAATATTCCAGGATGCATTTTTTGGGGTAGTGTCTGTATGCATCACATGCTCTTGGTTTAATTTGAAGATTTTGATTTTCAGACAATTCATTATAAAGCTTTCAAGGAGAGGAAGAAGATGCTATCCTGTTTCGTCACGGTCTAAAAGAGGACGATAACTGTGTGCACTGGATGTTTATAGGTTTTAAACATTCTAAATCCATTGCGATGCATTATTGTTCTTTAAAGGCCTGCATGTTGGGGAAGCAATAAAAGGTTATTGCTTAATGGTGGCCTCCGTTGTCTTTAATGAAATCAAGATTCTCCTTGCAAGTTGTGGGAGCCGGCCTCGTGGCGTGGTCCTGTTTCCCCGCGCTAAGCCGCACGAGGTCCCATGCACATCGGGGCTCCTCCATCTTGGATTGCACGTCACTCCACGTGACCACCTGTATGACCCTGCTCTACCCGGCCTCGGTCCCAGCGAGGCCCGACATCGAGACGCCAACCCCTGGCTCGGGGGATACCACGTGAGCCCTTCCCACTCTCGGCGGAGGGCAGTATCGATGGGACCCCCTACCGTCTCTCCACACCTGGGTGTGATCACCCCACAGCTCTCTGGGGCCTGGCGCCTCTCCTGCTGGGCGTCTGGCCGCCCCCTACCCGTCCTCTCCGCCCCCTCCGGGCGCACGGGTCCGGACATCAAAGGGCTCTCGTCCTATATCAGGGGCGACCCGACAACAGGGCAGCAGTTGTATCCTGGAGTCGAGAGCCCTGCTGATCGGATCGCGGCTGACCCTACGAAGAAGACTCACCCTGAACCACCCCTTGAGCCCTGCTGACGACGTCGCGGCTCCACCGTGCTTAAAGACCTTCACGAACCTTTGGGGCCCTGCTGACGCTGTCGCGGCCCGACCTTGTTGAACCTTACGACCAGAGCCCAGCTGACCTCGTTGCGGCTCGACCTAAGCGGAACTACCATCCGAGCCCTGCAGACGACGTCGCGGCTCTCCACGTCCGAGCCGCTCTGAGACCCGCATCCAAGGTCTGGCGCAGAGCCCTCCCATGCCTGGCTGGCACTAAGACTGTCCCGCTACCCTATCCTCTTGAACGAACACTGAGACTCTGACAGGATCCCTCGACCCCTCTGTAAATATTGCACGTATTACTGCCGATAAAGAATCTAATCTCGCAACTGCTATTGAGTCCTGTGTAGTGTTGTTACTGGGCCTAGTACGATCATAGGAGAAAGGCCTCCCCGAGGAGGCTTCTCAGCAGCGCTCGGCTATAACTTTGCGGTAGGAAGGTGCCGGAATAGTCTCCCCGACTACCCGGTGGGCCTCCCTCCAACACAAGTCAATTGGAGAATTGCCATTCCTGGAATAGATTTAGTTATTTTCCTCACTTCTGACTTTTTGCCCTCTGGTATCTTTTAAGCTTCCCCCTCCTCTGGGCTCTTTTGTAGGGCCTTGAGTCTACTTGGGACTATTTTATCACCCCACTTCCCCATTTCATAGAATGTCTCTCAAAACTGAAGAAGAATACAATCTGATATATTTGTCTGTTTTTTCACGTGACAGTTAACATGAATTAATTACCCACAGTATTTTCACGGGACCACACTCCTGAAGCTGTGTCACAAGGGTGGAGTAAGTACGCCTTGCCTTCTTTTAAGGAAGTCTAAGATAATTTGTGTCCATCTAACAGTGGCCTTAATATGGAAGTGACAAGCTGTGGTAGGTGGGTCAGGGCGCTGAAATTCTAGTGTCAATGCAAGCTTCACATTTGGAGTGTGAATCAGGGCACAAACTGAGGGTACTTAATTTCAGGCTGATCCACTTATTCTCACAAGCAACTGTTTCTTTTAATAATTTATCACTTTTTAACAATTTTGTAGATGGAAAACTGGCAAAGCATTTGTGACTTGTTTCCATGTTGTGTAACAAGCAGTGCGACAGGGCACTCTAAATAATATCACACTTTTTAAGCATGCAGTCTTGCACTGCTTCTTACACACGGTTTCTTCAGAGCACTGTGCTTTCGAACTATGTAGTTTTGTCCCCTGACCATGCACTGTGCCATGTCTTACAACTTGTGAATCCACAACATGGAAATAAAGATACATTTTGGAGCCAGCAGGATACTTCTTTAAATGCCTTTACTGCTTTTTAATTGCTTGAAACTGTGTACATTCATTTATGTCGTCAATATTTCGACAAGAACAATCAATGAATGTCAAACATTAGAGATATGCTACTAATTCTTAACAGATAAAATCTGAATTAGTTGGCAAACTCTAAATCCCCCTTCCATGCTGCTTCAAGCCCATCTGACACATCCGTACCTGTTTTTCCACAAGCAGCCTCTATTGCCTATGTCCTATTGACTAATGCAGCTTGATACTACCTGTGTGTTCATGGTACTCACCAGTGCCAAATAATTGTGCATTATGATCTATTAGCTGCCCGTGGCTGGATACATATGCAGCTCTATTAACAACTAGGGGTCCGCCACACAATAGAAGCTGTAGTATAGCATCATTTTTTTTAAACTTTATTTTCCATTTTTCAAATCCAAAAACATTATTCAAATTTAGTTGTTCACCAATACGTCAGACCTCCAGCCCACAGCGTCCGTATCCATGCCCTGTGTGTGTTGAATAATCATATATATGAATGTCACTCAGCATCTATAATAAAATAGATCAGTATCATTTGCAGAGACACGACTACTCCACGCCCTCCGGGACTATGCCCTGCTCCCATTGCAGATCTGGGTCATGGTGTAGTGCTTCAATGTATGACCGGTAAGGCCCCATATATTTTTGGGACGGGACGAGCTAGGCATCACACTTGCGTATATTTCACTATTGACATTACAATACGCTAGATTATGCAGCCAATTCTGGACGTTCGGGGCAGATTTGCGCACCCAATGGATGGCCACTTCTCGCTTCGCCAACAGCAGGCCTAGTGATGCAAACCACAGAACATTTTTAGGGAAGTTCACTGTATAACCCAGTAGAGCCACCTCCGGGGTGGGAGTCCGAGAGAGATTGGTAATTTTCGCTAGTGTGTAATGTATGCGTTCCCAGTAGTGTTGCAGTTTTGGACATGTCCAGGTGAGACGTGCAAAATCGGCCTGAGGGGCAGACGATTTACGACAGTTGTGTGGCTTGGAAGGGTCGATCTTATGTGCCAATGCTGGAGTGAAATATGTGCGGCGTAGGAAGTGTAGAAGCTTGCGTCTGCTGTTCAGCGAGATGCCCTGTGTAACCGAACAACATTTGGCCCATTGCTCATCTGTAATTGTCGTTCCCAAATCTACTTCCCATGCCCTACGGATTCTGCTGTCATCAACCGGTTTCAGTGCCGCACTTGCCTTGTAAAGCTTTGAAGTGAGATGTATGTTGTCTGCATTTTCAATTACCATAGTGAGAGAAGGGAAGCGGGTAGGCTCAATCGGGAAGGATGGGGAAGTGGAGAATAGGGCGGAGCGATGCGGCCCTTGACAAACCTGTCCATAATGGTGCCCGTTTGTAAACGGGTGTCTTCCATCAGGGAAAAAATGTGTCCATCTGGATATAGGTCGCCTACCCGTGAGAGCTCAAATTTGGCAAGAGTGCGCTGAACCAATCGCTCTCCCGTGATTGGAATCAAACGGGGGTTCACGATGGGCAGAGCCGAGGAGTAAAGTACTTCTGTACCTGTGACCCGGCAACGTTTCTTCCATGCCCAGCTCTTGGAGGAAATGGTTTGGATATCCAATGGATCTGTGGGGAAGCCTGTGGGCAGAATAGCCGCGAGCTGTCCAGGAAGAACGAGGTCAGCCTCTGGCCATACATATGGGATTCGGGCATCAGGGTGATAGCTAAATTGGGCCACTAAATAATATAACTGCAGATCTGGAACATTATATCCCCCTCTCTCATAGGGTAATGTGAGGACAGCCCATTGGACTCGCACAGGTTTCCCACCCCAAATCAATCAGGATAATAGTGTACGAAGTGTTTGAAAAAAACTATTGGTAAGCGGAATAGGTATGTTATCAAAAAGATAAGAATTTATGGAGTACTACC
The DNA here is from genome assembly GCF_964204655.1 of Triturus cristatus. Taxonomy (NCBI): domain Eukaryota; kingdom Metazoa; phylum Chordata; class Amphibia; order Caudata; family Salamandridae; genus Triturus; species Triturus cristatus. Next base: position 310,654,143 of record NC_140593.1, on the reverse strand, counting down.
ATTTTTAGAATCGACGCTCGGCCTGCAAGTGATAAGGGTAGTCTCAGCCATTTATCTATTTGAGTTGTGAGTGTGTAGACTGTTCGCCCAAACTTCAGACAAGATTTGAGTGGTGTCTAAGTGGATATGGATTCCTAGATATTTAACTGAATCTATGCACCATTCTAAAGGAAATTCACAGTCCCACTTTTGGGTACTGGCTGTCAGCGGAAATATAACAGATTTGTGCCAATTTATGCCCAATCCAGAGAAGCGACCGAATCAAATGATTTCCCAGATCAGTTCATGCAGGTTATCGTGAGGGTGTCTGACAGAGGATCGTGTCGTCTGCATACAGGGAAACCAGGAGGGGGCCAGTGTTAAATTGTAGGCCTCTGTGTAAATGTCGCTCCTGAAATTGACGTATCAAGGTCAGAATGAAGAATAGTGGAGACAGTGGCAAGCCCTGTCTGGTTCCACGGGATAACTGAAAGGGACATGAGAGCATACCGTTTAGGCGTAACCGAGCAGTTGGTGTGTTATACAACAATGTTGTTGTGGAAATGAAACCCAATTGCATGCCCATGCGCCTCATCAAGAGAGAAAGAAGGGCCATTCTAAAGTATCAAAGGCTTTTTCTGTGTCTAGAAGGATGGCAGCAGCTGGAGTGTCTGGGTTTATCCAATGAATGACCAAAAAAAGTGTTCAAAGATTAAGTGAAGTGGAGCGGTGTGGCACGAAACAAGATTGAGCCGGTGAAATGATGAATTCCATTAGTTGGGACAACCGATTGGAAATACCTTTAGCTAAGATTTTATAGTCGAAATTTAGGAGGGATAGTGGTCGATACGATCCACATTGCGTGGGGTACTTGCCAGGTTTGGGAAGGAGAATTATGACTGCCTCTCTGAAGGTGGGGGGCAAAATCTGTGTCTTCAATGCCTCAGCATATACCTCAATGAGTTGGAGCGAATAGCTCTTTCTATTCTTTGTAGAAGTCGCCTGTAAATCAGTCGAGCCCAGGTGTAGATGAGCCACGAATAGTATCAATGGCCAATATTACATTTGCAACCAAAATGGGTTCCGCCAAGAAATCACGCATGTATTTCTCGAGATATACTAAGCCTATCTCATCTAAATACCATTCTTGTGCTTTGTAATCTCTCCCCATGGTGGTGGAATATAGAGTAGAGAAGTATTCCAAAAATGTGTTCTGAATGTCTGCCGCGGAGGTGTATGTGTGTGCCTGGGGAGAGTATTTCAGTGATGTAAGTTTTGTGTTATGGGGGCGCAGGAGTTGGGCCAGAACTCTGCCAGGTCTCTCATCCTCACTGTATCGTCGGGCTGTCTGAGACTTCCCTAAGAATTCTTGGGTTTGAATACGCGCTACTACGTTAGTTCCATATTTATATATATTAATATCGTTGATCAATGTTTATGTGTGCTCCTAGGGCGGCATCTTCATTCCGGACGTCTTGAAGCAAATTGATTACTGCACTTCCTAGCTAAGAATGTGTCCTCCGGGCACTACTTATGTCCTTCTTAATGGCTCTTCTAGAAGAGCCATTAAGAAGGACATAAGTAGTGCCCGGGGGACACATTCCTAGCTAGGAACTTCCCTAAGAATAACATTTCCCGGTCAGCTGTTTCCCTGTATTTCTCCAGTGTCACCAACCTTCTGTCCTCGTAAGTGGGTTGTGGGTGACTAGCGGTGGCCTCATCTAATGCCTGAAGGTCGCGTTTTAGATGCGCCAGTGTGTTATGTAGCTCTGACGACTCCTGCATGTTTAGCTATGTACGTACCCCTGATAACAGCCTTAAAACCCTCTCACAAAAACACCCACATGTCCATCGAGCCTGTGTGGATGGCAAAAAATTTCTCTACGGCTTCCCGGATTTCTTCTTTGAACACTTCATCATGCAAAGCGCAGCTAGGGAAGCGCCACTGGCTTTCAAAGCCCTCTGGGCGGGGTACCTTAACCCCTTCTGTGCCCGCCCCTTTCCCCGCCCTGTGCCGGCCGTTGAATTAGCGGGCGGGGTCTATGACGAGCTGGACTCGTCATGGGCACAGCGCCACCGCGGCCCATGACGAGTCCAGCTCGTCATGGGCACTGAAGGGGTTAAGGTGTAGCTTCACTGGGGAATGGTCTGAGTAAGTCCTAGGAAGGGTCCTAACTGATGCGCACCAACCATAAATGTAGGGGGAGAGCAACCAATAATCAATCCTCGTCCAGGTGTTGTGCTGGCCTGAATAATGGGTATACTCTGTGGTGTTTGGATTACGTTTGCGCCAGACATCCAACAACGTGAACCGGTCACAAGGCTCATGCAGTGCTCGGCGGGCTGGCGGTTTAGTGTCTGGAGACCTAGAGGTGCAATCTATTTCAGTGTTGAGTAATAGGTTGAAATCCCCCACCTATAATGATGTCTGACTGCATCCGCATGAGTCGTGTGTGAAGGGAATAAAAGAAGTGAGTCATCTGTGTTGGGGGTCCCAGAAACCGCTAGATATCCTCCTTCGTCATCTTGAAACATGGAGCTAAAGTGGAAGGGAACTCTTATGTATTAAAATGGCTGTGCCCCTCACGTAGTTACTGTAATTAGCAAAATATCGGTGTGCACCCCAGCTAGCACCAAAGTGTGCCGTGTCTGTTTTGGGAAGGTGTGTCTCTTGTAAATAAGAGATATCAACATTGTGTCGTAACAGATAATGGAGCACCTGTCTACGTTTCCTCTTGTCATTCAGGCCCCTTACATTCCAGGACATTAGGGAGAGGTCTGAGGGACCCTCTACGTTACCAAATCTGGCCATTTATCCGGGATAGCAATTTTAACACTGTATTGTGGTGACAAACAATTATTAACAGCAGTGAGCGACCAGATCTGTCCCGTGAGACATGATGTTGAAATTTGAGCAACTCCCCTCCATCCCCCACCCAGCCGAACCCCATTCAGGGCAGGGCCATTCCCAACTTAACGAAGAACGTAAAGTACCAAATTGTTTCACATTGAAATGAAAATCTCAAAAAACAGTACCCCAGATTTAACCAAACCATTCTAAAAGGATACACCATGGGGGTGGGGGAGGGGGGGGCGGCAATGAACCGGTGACCTACCAGCTAAATGCAATGCCAATGCAAGAATGTCAAAAAGCATATTCCCAAGATTACATTGAAATCAGTTACATGAGTCTAGGTGCTGAGTCATCCCGTGCCAGCACTGGAAAACAGTCCGGCATTTGCGTCAGATCTGCTGTGTGGTGGGGGAAGGGCCCGATCCCATCCTGTTAGAAGGAAGATTGTTCTGTTTGTAGACTCAGCAAAACTCCTGTGCCTCCGTTGGGTTTTCAAATATCCGAGCCCTGCCGTCTACGTCGACCTTTAACCTGGCAGGGTATAACATACCATACCGCAACCCCAAGTTCCTCAAGGTAGCTTTGATCCCGCAGAATTTACGCCGTGTGTCCTGTACCATGGCAGTAAAATCTGGGTAAAAGGACAGTTTTGCGCCCAGCCAGTCAATGTCACCTCTTTCTCTAGCTAAGCAAAGTGCAGCGTCACTGCCCCGGAAGTTCATTATACGTGTCACGATGGGCCAGAGGGGGGGGGGGGGGGGGAGGGGTAAAAATCGAAGACCTGGGTTGGGGAGAGGTCCTAGAGATCTGTGTGCCCTCTCGATTACGAAACCAGCAGTAAAGGAGTCTTTGCCGAATAATTCGATTAACAAAGTCTCAACAAATAGATCCATTCGGCCAATGGGGGCTGTCTCCGGAACGCCAAGAATGCGTAGATAGTTGCGGCGGTTGCGGGCTTTGAGGTCTTCATTTTTTATGGCCACCTCCTTTAGAATACGCTCAACCCTTTCTAGACGCTTGGTAGATTGTGCAGTTCCAGTCTCAATGTCGGAGATGCGTGCTTCAGCTGCATCGAGCAGTCTGTCGTGCACTTGGATTTTGGCGCCCAGATTCAAAATGGTTTTGTCGAGCAGATCAAAGCGGTTGTCCAATGCCTTAAAACCCTCTCGCATCTCGCAGAGTAAGGAAGCTGTTTTGTCTAAGGGAGTATCTTTTTGCCCCGCTTGGTGCGCAGATGGCTGGGTCCTGTTGCGGAGCGGTGTCAACTAGTTTTTCAAATGGCAAAGTCCTTTGTTTTGGATCCTTGCGGCCCATGCCGTGTCAAAACTACTTTGCCGTGACCCCCCCCAGGTCTTGGCGGGTGTGCCCTGCACTATTAGCCCCTTCCCTAATGATGTGCGAGGAGGAATTCAAAATGGCACTGTCAGTTATGAGAGGACCCTGTTGCTGTTGATTAGGGTGTGGCACAGGTGGTGCCCAAGTTCAGTAGGGGGAATGCGCCCAATATTATGTTGGTGCAGCAGAGGCAACAGGTGGCAACCCAAAGGGCATTGGCTGGGTGAGAGGGGAGCTCCCAAAGGGCACGGGGCCTCAGGCGTGAGGAGCACAGTCAACTGTTGGGTGCCGCACCCCCATGCAGGGCCAGGATGCACAGTACACTGGTGTAGGAGAGGGAGCAAAGGAGGAATGCCCTCATGGACGCTGTAATCCTCAACGGTGGTGCAGATATCTCACCAATTTGTCCCAGCACAGGGAGGCACAACGCGCTTCAGGCTCCCCCCATCAGCAGCTCCAGGCCGAGGCGATGGAGATGTTAAATAGCAAGGGTCTCGCTACAGCGGGATTGAGGGCAAAGGGGCCCAGCGTGTCGCGGCCCAGCCCCCCCACCGGGCAGGCCCGCCATGCAGCGCCCCCCAGCCGGCTGCCAAGACTCGGGCCCGGCCGCGTCAGTGCGGAGATAGCAGGCTGCCTGAGAAGTCAGTCACAGGTCGGGGCAGAGCTCGGGACCCCGGGCGGGGGTGCAGCGCGTCTCACCGTTGCTTGCGGCTGAAGCAGGTCGCAGACCTCAGCGAAGTCCCCTTCTTCAGGCTGTTGGCCCCGCCCGCCAGGAGGGAGGCCAGGCGCGAAACTCGCACTGGGCCGGGGGCGTGTCTCCGTGGCTGCTTGTCACCGTAGATCACGATTGCGGGCACCAAGCAGAGCAGTTGATAGATCGGCGGAGTCAGCGCATCTTCCGCTGCATTGTACACCAAAGTTCTGGTCTCATGTACAGCGTTTGGTGCAGGAATATGCTAGTGGGCATAGAAAGCTCAACGGAGCTTCAGATCCAGGCGGCCATTTTCGTCGCCGGCTTGGCAACGCCCCCTCTAGTATAACATATTAAAGAAGATAGCTTGCTTTTTCCACAAGCTGTATTGTCTTATTATTATGAGGTCTGGTGCATCTCTATTTCCTCATGTTGGCCTAGTATGAAGAGGGTCTGTAAATAGCTGAAGCGTCATTGGCCATTTCACCAGGTCCTCATGAAGGTTCTCATCTTTCCTTACCTTATTTGGGTTTCCTCATCTGTAGTCCACTCCGCCATGTTCTTATTCCAAATATTAATACTTCGTAACCTCTGGCTAAGCCAGTCTTCGGCTATTCGATTCTTAGACAGCCCAGTTCCTAGTGGCAATCATTTTCTGCAAATTCATCTGTTTTAGCTCAAAGTCTACCAGACATCTTAGCGGTTTGGTTTGCTGAACACTTATTGGAGACATTCTGAAATCTTCTCTGAGAATGCATTCCGCTCATTGCTTACTGATAGCTTTGTGGTTTGTAACTCACATTTGCTTTCTATTTGCTGGCTTTATTTGCTTGAGTTTGCCCTTCCCATGGAGCATAGCCTATTTACTGTATTCTTCCACAAATGGTCCCTTTCAGTAAATGGGCCTTTTTACATCTTGTTCTCATCGCGTCACATTTGCAGTGCATTCAAAGACAGAGGTCAAATGTCAGTCTCGGTCTTCTGAAGGAGTTTAATGTTTACCTTTCTTTTTCGGACTTCAAAGTGAGAGGATTTATGTAACTATCCTGCTGGCTACCCAAGTGAGTAAAGGCTGTAGGATGTTATTTTGTTAAGCACACAACAAAATTTAAATATCTGTAAATGAAATGTACAAATATATCAGAATTAAGAAAGCACAAATTAAGCACATGTTTGTCACTCTGAAGTGTGGACGAAAGAAACATTTGAATACAATCAAAACAAATCAATACACTTGGTGATGCCATTTCCACACTTTATCATTTGTGTACTGAATAGTTTTAGCAGTAAAACTGGGAGTGCAAATGTAATGGTCATTTCAATTGAAAATGTATTGTTTGTAATGGCACTGCGTTACCACACCATGCATACGCAACTTTAGGCAACTCCACTCTACAACACTCTATGCCTGTCCACTCTACAACACACTACTGCCCTCTATGCTATGCCACTCCACTCTACAAAACTCCACTCCATGCCACAATACACCATTGTGTACCACTTCACTCTAGGCCAGGACACTCCACAACACTCCACTCTATGACCCTCCACTCCACAAACCCTCAAAGATACTCTATACTACTTTACTCCACTCCACTCTAACCGATTCTAGGCTACCCGACTCCACGGTACAGCACTTCACTCTATGCTATGCCACTTTACGTCACTCCAGTATAATCCATTCTACGTTACTCCACTCCAGGACATTCTACTCCACTCTACGCCACTACTCCACTGTAATCCATTCTACACTACGCACTCCACAGAAGTCTACATCTCACTACTCCATGCCACTCTACTCCTCTCCATGCTACTCAATGCGATGCCACTCTATGCCCCTCCATTCTACATCACTCCATTCCATGCCACTCTACTCCATGCTACTCCACATTACAGTCTGCCACTCTATATGTATTCCACTCTACAATACTCCACACAATGACTACCCCATTCCCCTCTATGCTACTCCACTCCACAACACTAATGCCCACTTTACACCACGCCACTCCACTCTACTGCATGGCACTCTACTCTACAACACCTTACTCCACTCTATGCTACGCCCCTCCAATCTACGTCACTCCACTCCACCCCCGTCCACTCTATGACACAACACTCCACTTTACACCACATCACTAGTCCATTCTTTGCCACTCCATGACACTCTAGTTCATTCTATGCTTCTCCACGGCACTCTAGTCCATTCTATGATGCTCCACTCTATTGTTCTCTATACCACTATATGACACTCCACGACACTCTAATCTATGCCACTTCACTCTATGCACCTCTATGATCTTCTACTCTATGACACTCCACTCTATAGCCCTCTACTCCATTCCACTTTATGCCACTCTATGACACTCTTAGCCATTCTACTTTATTACACTTCACTCTATGAAACTCCATGCCACTATACAACACTCAGCGATATCCCAATCTACACCATTCCAGTCTATGCCACTCCACTGTATGCCACTACACCATTCTACTTTATAACACTCCACAACCCCCTACTCCATTCCACTCTGACACTGACACTTTACGCCAATCCACTCTATCACACTCTATAACACTCTTCTCCACTTTATGCCACTCCAATCCATTCTATGCTACACCACTTCACAACACTTTATTACACTCTATGCTATGCCACTCTATGCCCCTCCACGCCACTTTGCTCCGTGACCCTCTATGCCCCGCCACTCTGACACACCACTATGACACTCCAATACACAAGACTCCACTCTATTCTGTGACACTCTACTCTAAGGCATTCCACTCTACTGTACGCCACACCACTTTATGCCACTCCATTCGACGGCACTACACCACTTTACTCCACTCTACACCACTTCGATCTGACACTTTACTCCACTCTTTGCAACACTACTCAATGCCCCCCAGTCACTCTACTCTATTAAACACTACGCCACTCCGCTCTACGACACACTGCTCAACTGTACTCTATCCCCCTCCACTCTGACAACACTCCACTGTACTCCACTCCACTATATGCAATTCCATTCTACATCACTATGCACTCCATGTAACTCTACTCCATTCTAAGTAACTCAACAGCACTCTATGAACCTCCACTTTAAGATCCTCCGTGACACTCTGCTCTATGACGTTCCACTCTGCGAGACTACAGTCTATTCCACTGCACTCTGTGGCACTCTGACTCTATGACACTCTACTCCACGCAATGCCAACTGTGCCCCTCGACTTTATGACACTCTAATCCATACCACTCTATGCCCTCTACTCTACATCGTTCCACTTTACATCACTCCACGATACACTATGCATCTGTATGATACTCCACGACACTCCACTCCACGCCATTTGTCGCTATGCCACAAACATTTAGCCGTGCTGAACAGCAGCCAAGCTGGTGTAGAAAATGATGAAACACATTGGCAAAGCCTATAGCTCTTGCTTAGACGAGGTCTATTTGCTTTTCCAATGCTAGCTTCTTCTTAAGAAATAATCTTAAAAAGCATTGCTTCATCGTGAGTTTGTGAGCCCATCAGTGCTGCAGTTTGATCTATCAATAACTTCAGTTTACAAACGTTGTACTGTCTGGCATTTCTAAGTGACATATGTAATTAGCCATGCCATCATGACATCAAGGACACAGTGATCAAAACCCTGGTTACTTTTTACTCAGATGAACTTGTGTCAAATATGTTATGTGATCATAGTTGTACTGTACCAGCTTAAAATAAAGATTTACTTTAAATTGTTTTGGCTTCCTGACAGCTCTTGTTCCACTCCTTATCTGTAAACAATTCATCCAAGCTCAATTGCCATTTCTCCTGTACTTTTAACCTAATCCTTAGTTTACTTGCCAGCAGTGCTCTATATACGCTGGCTATTAATTTACTATTTTGCATCAGCAACAGCAACTCGAGCGGCATTTGAGCAGGTTTAAGAGACACTGGGAATGTAGGCCAGATCTACCTGGCTTTCTAAGCAACCTGGGTGCACTGCACAAATTGCCCTCTTCCTATCTGTGAGAAATTTGGTTTTGATTGAGGGGAGTGTGAAACCTTCTCTAGCAACAACCACAATCCATGTCAAGGTGAACCACAACAGTCATTAAATTAACCTGCGCATAACCTTCAGGTATTTAGACACAAAGCAGTCAGGCTTAACGTAGAGTCAAAGTGTAAAGTGTATATTCAGCACAACAGCAGTAATAAAGAGAAAACACAACACACAACAAATCACAAACCAATGTAGAAACAGAGTAAATTCTAATAAATAAAATTTGACCAAAATGACAAACATCAAATCAGGAGAACTGGAGATATTTTCCAAGTTTTAGGTAAGTATTGCACTTAAAACACAAAGCACCTCTCATCTGGACGTGCTAGACCAGGGGGAAGACACGTTCAGAATGAACCTAATGGAGCACAGGCCAAATACAGGGACCAGTTTACTACTGCTAAGAAATGTACCTTTTCAAAGACTGCTGCAAAGAGTCCAGTTTGCGGTGGAGGAGGTTGTAGGAGCAAGGAGAGAGTCGCAGATGGTTGTTGCTGTAGCACGAAGAGCAGGCCTGGTGTAGAAAATTATTTTTGCTGGAGCTTCATACTGGTGGTCACCATGGGCTGTCACCAATGCAGCACTAAGTGCAGATCTGGCGTTGACGCTGGCAGTCACTGTAGTGCAGAGTCTGGTTCCTCGGAGCTTTGCACTGAAAGTCATTGTGGATGGCGTAGTCTTGGAGCAAACAGATTCATTCGCAATCACAGACAGCCCAAAACATCAGCACTTCACCTTTTCTGGTAGAGGAGTGCATTCTGATGCAAGCCAAGTGTCCAAGGCCTGGGGAGGCACCTGTTTGGATAAGGTACTCACTCTACTAGACGTCTCAATATTTATACCTGGTGCCAACATTTGAAGTGGGGGGGTTCCCTATACTGTCACCACATCTGGTTCTGGAAAGTTCTTCACATCCCCTGCCAAGGCTCCAAGAAGTCTGGAGTGGCAACAGACTAGTGTCAGGTTCCTTTGTGTGTGCTGGAGGCAAGCTCTTTGAAGTGTAAGTGGAGCAAGGAGCAGCTCTGCCCGCAGCCCTCCTGTCAGACTGGCCTATCCTGCCAACACCCAGTCCGCTTTCGTCTATGTCTGGGAGGAATACACAAAGCCTCACAGCAGAGCCATTCACAGTCATGTGACAACACACTGACAGAAGGCACACATGGTTCAGACAAGAAAATGCCAACTTTTCAGACTTTTGTCTTAAACTGCCTTTATCAACACATGTTTGGGTATTTGAAGTTTCTCTGCATATGGATGGCTTACCGCAACCAGGACTCGTTCAGGATTAGGTCGAGTGCCATGGGCTAGCAGCAGAAGCATCTAGTTGGCCATCTTGCTATTCCAAACCCTCACACTTGTGTTGTTTTCCAGTGCCTGCTTCCCTTGTCAAACCCTTGTGATGTATTTCTAAATAAACCATTCTCTGGCACCCACGTAATTATGTTTTGATTACTAAACAAATTAACCTCTCTTCATTTATGGAACTTATGTTTTAATTACTGTACCCTTAGTCATGTAGAGGAGGGTAGATTTTCCCTGACCGAAAATTACATTATGTCTGAGTCATGTCTGTGTGTTAGGTCATTTTGAGATCCAGAAAGATATTGGGGTGGACTACCACAATTCAATCATTATTTCTCACTTTTTACTGGCATATTTATATGACTATTAATTACTGTTTTCCCTTATGCAATGCTTAGCAGTGCATGTAAAAATTTCACAAACAGGGCTTAACGTGTTGTGCATAATGCTCTGTAACTAAAAGATGTATCATCTTAATACCCAGGTACCTCATTTCCTGTGCAACAGCTTTCCTTTAATAGAATGATTCAAGCCAGCTCTATAAGCTAACAAACAATGACTTGTTGTTCTGAATCACTGACTAATCCTTCCTGAAGAAAGCACACTAACCAAAATATGATTTTATCAGGTCAGATCATTTGAATTCTTTTGGACACATTTGTATTTTGTCTCCAAAATGCAGACCAGCTACTGTTTTCCCTCCTTTATGGAGCAGCAAACTGTACATGCCTCCTTTTCGTTTTTTTCTCCTTCTTACTTTCCCTTCACCTTTGTGCACATAGAGTGGGGAAAGACTCTGCCTCCATACTCCAAACTACTTTTTTCAATTTAGTGCTTCTCTCTCATGGAGTACTTGTTTGCTATGTTTTCCATCCATTTCCCTCATGTTTTTTATTCTTTCATCCCCATGCATCTATTTTTCTTTACCTGATGCTATTACGTTTGGCCACACTCTTGCTTTACAAAAATTTTAAAAAAAATGTTTTTATTGTCAGCAAGGAAACTTGTTATACTTGAGGTATCTTATACCATACCAACAAAGAAGAAAAAAAACCACAGCGGTATATCCCCACACATATATAAACATTCCTAAGACAATACAATACCGACAATACCGTTAATTATGAACTTGGGACTAGCATCTAGAGTCCTTCTTCCAGGAGGCTCAACTTCAAGTGACATATTACGCAGTCGCTCAATCTAATCTATTAATCGGGTCTACCTAAAGCCAAGTGCCCCCATATATTCTCTAGTTTCGTCAGAGAGCGAGTTCCTCTTGGCCAAGCTAAAGCTTTCTCGATTTCATAAGTTTCCCTTACTATAACTCACAATTCGCCTATAGAAGGAGGTTTAGAAGAAATCCAAGCACTGGCAATGGTGAGTCAGGCAGCAACCAATAAGATTGCAATAAACCATATCAATCCTGACTCTCTGCTTTATAGCCCAACATAATTTCAATGACTGTGGGAGGGGCGGGGGGGAAATCTACCCCCAATCGTTGCCTCTTCACCTAGCCTATCCTCTGCCAAAAAGTTTCTAGCTCTGGACAGGTATCGAACATGTGTACTATGTTTGCAGCACATACCGCACATTTCTTTTTTTCTGATCCCCTCCGTGACCCTCCTGAGCCCAACTAGCGATCTTCTCTGGGGTATAATAAAGCATGCAGACTGTACGAAATTGCTGGAGTCTCAAGCGAACAGAATGGATTAACCCATCTATAGTTTCTAGTGCTTGATTGATGGTTGTAGGAGTAATATTTATCACCAAAGCCTTACTCCATCGTGCAGCAAGCTTTTCACACCCATTATCTAAAATTGCTGAGATACACAATACCAATTACTGATTTTTTTTGCATACAAACAGTCCCATATCTCCGAGCTAGACACTGTTGTTAAGGCTAGGTGTTTCACAAAGTGATCCCTAATCTAAAGATACTTAAACATTTGGCCAGGAAGATTGAAAAGAAGCTGCAAGTTCTCGAATGTGCTGAAGCCATTACAGTCGTACAGATCCCCCAGACATTGAATCCCATGCCAAGCCCAGCATCTACTGATGGTATCTTGAAATACCTCCGGAAGCATGGGATTGCCCCATTTTGGACCTTGTCATGAAAAAACGACAGGGTACATTTAACAGACATTGCTCACCATATATGCACACTATCTCTAATAGTCTTAAACCTATCCCTTTTGAAATCGTTCGTTTTATATAAAAACATTTGGCACTCAGATCCCAAAACCAAACGGTGATTTTTATTTTTGATTTTCAGGATCCAAGACTGCGGAAACGTCCCACAAATGCTGCCCAGAAATACATTTTAAAATCCGGAAAGTCAAGCCCACTCTGATTATACAGGACCTTCAGTAAATCTATCACCCATCGTGCTTTTTTCGTACCCCCAAATAAAACTACCTAACACACCTTAGCTGTGACTTCCAGCAGGGGCTCATAGTTCAGAGTAGGTATACGTTTGATCTGCGCTGAAATACACACCACCACTTATGTGGTGACAGAGCACACACCCGCTATGGCTCTGTCGGGTCGAAACTTAAGGATCACTTGTGTCTTTTTAACATTCAACTTATAGCCTGACAAAAGACCACATTTTTTTAAGACTTCTTGCCATTGCTGGGTCAGTAGTAAAGACCCTGATATCATCCACATAAGCAGTTACCTTTAGCTGAGTTGCTCCTGATGCCAACGGTGTAATTTGTAGATTAGAACGTAATCCCCGAATGAATGGCTCAATATAAAGAGCAAACAGCAGGGGAGAGAGGGCGCATCCCTGTCTGGTACCACTTAATATAGGGAAGGATAGTGATTTTAAGCCTGCATACAGCAATTTTGCTTGAGGTTTATTATACAGAGCCTGTACCATTGACTTTATTTCCCTCTAAAACCAAATGCTGCAAGCGTAGCCCACAAATAGACCACCCTGTCAAAAGCCTTTTCAGCGTCTAAAAGGACCATGCTCAGATTTATTGCTGACTTCCTAGCTAGGTCGAAGGCCCACACTGCAGTGTTGACATGAGCAGTAGTATCCCTTCCCTGGATAAAACCCTGCTGCTGGGTGGATACTAATCCGGGCATTATTTGGGCCAAATGAGTAGCCAAGATTTTAGCAAAAATCTGTGTGTTTGCGTTAATAAGAGAAATTGGCCAAAAGAACTACACTCCTGATGGCTTTTTTTTTTTTAAACAAAAGACTAATTTGTCATATTCCAAGGCTCCGGGATCCTCCCACTAGTGCCAATATATTGTATAACCGCCCTCAAATGTGACACTGTAAGGCTCTGAAAGTTTTTTTTTTCATAAAACTTTGCAGGTATAGAATCCTTCCCTGCAGCCTTCCCAGATGGAAGGGAAGATATTGCCTCAGTTATTTCATCATGCAAAATTTCCTCCTCCAATAAGACAGTCTTCCTTGCTCAGGATCGGAAGGCAGCTACACCGGAGGTACTTCTGCAACAAGTCTTCCTCCTCTGGTAGTGTGGTTGCACATCTAGCTTTTGATAAAGCCAGGAGAATTTATCCACAATTGCCTGCGGATATGTATGTAAGATACCATTTGTCCTGTTTATAGGCTTTATCTGGGTTTTAACCCTGTTGTCTGCTACTTGATGAGCAAGCACCTTCACAATTTGTTCCCCATATTCATATTGTAAAAACTGGTGCTTATTATAACTCGCAGCAGTTTTCCCTCTTAATGACGGACTCATAGCTGTCCTTGCATCTAACAGGGAGATATACAGTTGATCTTGATCGGCAGTACCTCGCTGGACTGCAGATGCATATTGAATTTCAACAATGAGCAGTGCTTGAGTTGCTGCTCTGCATAGAGTTTCCCGCTCTTTGTTCTGGTGCCAGAAGTATTGTTAGGTGACACCTCTACTAAACGCCTTCATCGTGTCACAGACAACTAGCGGGGAGGCCGTCCCCATTTCATCCATTTAGAAGTCCTCTGATTGTTTATTAATAATGGCCAAATACCTACGTAGTAGATAGCATGCAATTGAAAAAGACTTCACTGTCTTACAATCGGCTTCGGCCTGAAACAAGAGTAAAATAGGATTATGGTTGGAGGTGATCCTAGTACACACTTCCATATCTGCTGATAGCATAATATTATACGAGACCCATGCCATATTGATTCTAGAATATTGTCTGTGTGGGGCAGAATATTACGTATAGCCTGGGAAGGTTGGATAAAGTTGACACCAAGCATCCCTTAAGCAATGCAACCGCCCCATTTCTAAAATTGCAGTCCTCACCTTCCCCATTCTAGAGGTAGTTGCTCTGCTTGTTGAATCAATGGGATAGTCTTCAACACAATTAAAGTCCCCCATGATCAAGCACTCCCCCTGCCAGTCTAGCAACTCTATATTTTAAAAAAATCTAAATTTGTGGAATCATTAACATTAGGGCTGTATATTGAACAGGATATTGCTTGCCTAAGTAAGAAATTACCGAAGAAGATCAGCAAGGGTCATGGGTAGCGGCATCCCTGCTTGTGCGATTCGAGTGCTAGCCTATGCAAGTGTTGTAGTTGGCAATCCCGATCCCAATACGGGAGGTCAGGGAAAGCCTTTTGAAATAGCTGGGCTACATACGCACGAGGGTCTGATCCCGCTTTATCCTGCGGGACCCCAAACAATCTTAAATTGCTGCATTGTTGCCAGTTCTCCAGATCTTCCATCTTAGCCTGTATGGCAAGTATCTGAACATCATGCGTTTGCACAGATCTGGCTGTTAGAGTAGTGACTTCCTCAGTTTCAGCAACCCTTTGTTGTAATTCAAATATGTCTTTTGTTACTGTCTCGACCTTAGTTGTCACTTCATTGAGTGCCTGCTGGATACTGAGATTTTCTGCCCTAGCCTGTGCACAGTGCTTCTGCGCTTCCAGTCTTTGAT
Source organism: Triturus cristatus (assembly GCF_964204655.1). Taxonomy (NCBI): domain Eukaryota; kingdom Metazoa; phylum Chordata; class Amphibia; order Caudata; family Salamandridae; genus Triturus; species Triturus cristatus. The sequence goes on along the minus strand of NC_140593.1, from coordinate 310,639,015 downwards.
CATGAAGGGCCTGCAGGACTAAGGAGAGTACTGTGTTGTTTCCATCCTGTGTATTTTTGGAGTTCTGCTTCTCATCCGACTCTTCTTCTCCACTAGGAGGAGCGATTGTCAGTGGCAAACTCTGTGACCCGGGGCTAAATTCCTGAGTCACGGGTGCTGTTAACTCCGGTCTGGGCCCAGCTCTATGCCTTATTTCTGAGCCACCTGTAAGACCTGCCCCTGAAAGCCAAGATATTATTGACTTAACTTCCCCCTTTGCCTGGACCCACTTGGGTAGAAAACTCCCCTCTAAAGTGGCTTTACATCGGGAGATGGCACTGTTGTGTTGTTGGGTGCCATAGATTTCGGGTGCTTTCTTCAAGACCCTTGTCAATTTAGATGACGTGACCTGTTTAGGTTGTGTCTTTATGGCCGGTGTATTGTTATTGCTGCCTTGGGATTCAGATCATACCTCCGGTGATCCTTCCCTGTCCGGGGGCGACACCTGTAGTGCCAGCTGCCTTGAGGAATCAGCTCTAAGAATAAGTGTTTCTTCATTCAGGCTATCCCCTGCATATCCATCCGGGTATCCGGCTGTTGAGCCCTCCCAACCAGGCTTTCTGGCAATTTCCTTATGTTTTCCGCTGCAGCTAGGTTTACTTGCTACAATGCTTCCAGTCGTAAGTAGTAATTCATGCAGATTAATTGTATCCTTGGCTTTCTCTGCCTTGTGAGCGCAGTTTATTACTCCTTGACAGACCAAATCCTGCTCGGGCCGACCAGCCCAGCGTCTTGACACTCATGTTGGCCCTCACCCATGCTTGCTTGGCCCACTGGAATTGCCTCTAAAAGTACATCCACAATTTTATCTCCCTCTGACTGCTCTGATAGCCGCCAGCTGAGAACAAATCCGCTGCTTTGCCTGACTGCAGCAGTGGCTTACCTACTCTTGACGTGTCTCGTGAAGCACTCTTCCGCTGGACTGACGACAGTAGTTCCGCTATACCATCCGCCACAGCAGACCCTCATCCCGGATTTGCTGGGGCACGAGCCACTTAAGCCCTCCTCGCCACAGTCTGTGGTGGGGCCATGTCTCCATCTGGTAGGAGAGCTAAGGGCAGTCTCGACCAGTGGCCTGCCTAGTAGCGTAATCCAGTTAGCCAACGAACGACTCAGGACGCGAATAGCAGCCGTCCAACAGTAGCTGCCACCGTTCAAAGCATTCGTCTTCGATTTCCGTAGGTTTTTAAAGCTCTTTAATATTTTATTCTTGGCTATGTTTCTTCTTCTCCGTCACCGTCTCCTTGTGTTTTCACAAAGTCTAATCTTCCATCGTCTGGTGTGCAGGAGCTTTCCGAATGCCTGCTCACCGCTGCGGCGTCAGTCGGCCATCATCTTCCGTTCTATTTGGAGATTTTCAATGTGATTTTAATTTAGATATAAATCTTTCCAGCTAATCAAGCCCGTGGAGCAACATGGCTGGTAACCCGGCCACCCTCTTGCCATTACAGAAAAAACATAACTTTGCTAATAACACCTTCTTAATTTTTAAACTGGAAAGCCCATCAACCTTGAGAGATGTGGAAATACAAAGTCTACAGACAGTTAACTGGATTTTACAGAATCACTTGAAAACAAGTCCCTATAAAACTGAAATCTGAAAACAGCCTGGTGGATGGAGATTGGATCTTCTCATACTAAACTGACAGAGCTAAAGATCATGGATTCCAAAATCTCAATCGCACAACCGGTTACCTGTTAGACCTAGCATCCTTGCCATAGTTTCCTCCTAATTTTTTGCCTTCAGAGCTCCTGTTTTTTGCTGACTTTGTTTTTGCTGGCCTTAGGCCTCTGTGCACTTTACCACTGTTGACTAGTGCTAGTGCTCTTTCCTTAAAACAGGTTAGGTTGGCTTATACCCAATTGGCATATTTAATTTACTTGTAAGCCCTTAGTAAAATGGTACTACCTGTGTCTAGAGCCTGTAAACTAATTGCTAACAGTGGTCCTGCAGCACCGTGTTTGCCACCCACTTAACTGGCCCTTTTAAGCAAGTCTCAGGCCTGCCATTGCAGAGCCTGCATGTGCAGTTTTAAATTGCCATTTTGACCTGGCAAAACAAACTCTTTGCCAGGACCAACCCTTCCTTTTTAATGCATATAAGTCGCCCCTAGGGAAGGCAATGGACAGCCCAGAGGGCAGTGTGCAATGTATTTTAAAAGTAGGACATGTACTTCTAAGTTTAACATGTCCTGGTACTAAAAACACTCTTAAATTCATTTTTCACTACTACAAGGTCTAGCCCTCCCATAATAGGATAATATTGCAGTTACCTTATTACCTTTTATAAGTTTAATTTCTAAATGGGAACATGTGACTGGTTCATGTTTGATATCTTTGGAATTGTAATTTAAAATGCTAAATTAGGTTGAAATCGGATTTTGAATTCAAATTTTGAAAATGCCACTTTGAGAAAGTTTTTGTATTTGGGGGTTAGGCCCTTTTAAACAACTGGGTTGGGCCTCTTTTGAAGTATATATAACAAAGTACCCTAGCTGGAATTATTAAAAAAACTATTTAAATTCTAGGACAAGTAAATAAATTGTCTTGACCTGTGGATTTATTTCCAATTATTTGGTTTTTCATGAAGTTTTGTTTTAAATATACACTTAAACATGTCCGTTAGATCACATTCAGGTAAGCATATTATTACACTCTACAATACTATACATTGCTTTAACAAAACTTCTACCGTGATTACATAAAAACACAAAAATAAGTTCCAAATCATGCTTGGATGACCTTTCTTAGAATGTACAAAAAAGCAGAGGTTCAAAATTGCTACTATTATGTATGCAATGCCCTGCTTGCTATTTGTGTCCCTTGGGGGTTTTAGATCAATTTGTTACAATAGACTATTGATTTTGAAGTCTTTTCTTGGATGTCTTCTGTATGTTTTTTGTCCAAATAATACACTCCCCAAGTATGTCCGTCGATGCATTTCGAACCTCTGATTTCTTTCGGGATCTCCTCAGGACCCTGACCGGTTAAATGCTCATTTTCTTTGGACTAGGATGTATTCGTTGTCATTTACCAGAAACCTTCTGCCATATTGCATCAACTTCCTTCTGTTCCTCTAAGTTTTTTATTTTAATTTGTCAGGATGCCACGTCTCCCCAGTATCCTGCTTGCTTCAGTCTCAGGTGTCAAGGGACACCAATAGCAAGAGGGCCATCAATTACGAACCTATGCTTTTTTGTACATTATAAGACAAATCATCCAAGCATGATTTGAAATTTATTTTTTTGTGTTTTTGGAAATCACAGGATAAGTTTTGTTAAAGCAATGCATAGTATCGTAGAGTGTAATAATATGCTTACCTGAATGTGGTCTAACAGGCATGTTTAAGTGTATATTTTAAAAACAATTGCATGAAAAACCAAATAATTGAAAATAATTCCACAGGTCAAGACAATTCATTTACTTGTCCTAGAATTTAAGTATTTTTTGATTAATTCCAGCAAGGGTACTTGGTGATATATACTTTTAGAAAGTTGGCATTTTCTTGTCTTAGTCATTTGGTGCATAAAGACTATCACACGACTGGATGTGGGGGACAGTTGGGCTCTGTGTATTCCCCTTAGACAGCCACACACAATGGAGAGCTTAGGTGTGAGTGGATGAGCCATCACTGGCAGGATGGGAGGGAGGAGCGGGATCGAGCCCCACCTGCACTTGGATATGCTGTGGCTTTTCTCCACACAAAGGGATGCATACCTACTACAGTTTGCCTTTATTCGAAGGCAGTCCTGAGTCCTATATGACACTAAGGGGTCTATTAGAAAGGAGGTCGGAAAAGCACCCCGATCGCCATGGAAGCGGAAAAAAAACACCCGCCGCCACCGTGGGAAAACCAGCAGCCAAATTAGGGTCAACCACCAAAAAACACAGACCGCGGCGGAATGGGGCCAAGAAAAACCGCCGTAGCGGGCGGAGATGGCCAAAATCTGTGCGCAGCAGTCTGGATCGCAGCAGAAAAACACCAACCCGCCTCACGTATAGCAGACACACCGCACGGGAAATTAGGATATCCCCGACAGTACCGCAGTACGTACCGCTGTCTCCGACCGCCGCGGTCTCACAATGGGATGAATGGGAGAGCCAGCAAAAGAGCTGAAGCACAGCCACCGCTGCGGACGATCCGTAAAAAATATGGCGGACTAAGCAAAAAACCCACAAGAAGGCGAAAAAGTGCACACAGAAAACTAGCCATGCCCCTCAAATACACCCCAATGATACAACCACATGGCAAATATAAACATACAAATCCCAGGACAACACACCTGACAGCAATACCCCAATTGGACACACCCACATAGCGGAGTAGAAAACCAGCCCCTTCCCTGACCACAATCCTTTGCAATACTCCATGAGAGAAGAGACACACACACACACCAGTTAACAGGAGAGGCAAAGGACAACATCACCAGCCACACCACACACAGCACCACTACCACTTCCACACCTGCACCACTCACCCCCCTGTACAACACACACCATACATATCACAACCACCACTCACACTCCTGCACCCACAACCACTTTGCACACCACACACCATGGCCACACAGAAAATGCCCAAATTCACAGAGTGAGTTGACAGTCATAGTAGATGAGCTAGTCAGAGTGGAACCACAGCTTGTTGGTAACCTGGTCCAACAGACACCATTAGCCACAAGAACACAAATGTGGGCAAAGATAGTCCAAAGGGTCAATGCAGTAGGACCACACCAAGTTTAAAAAAGGAGATCATGAAGCGCTGGGATGATCTGAAGAGGGTGATCAAGGAGAGGAGGAGCAAGAAACGTGAGCTGGCGGTGGCCCTCCCATTCCACAAAAAACATTCACACCATGGGAGGAGAAGGTGCTTGCCATACTGCATCCAGAGAGTCTCGGGGAGTGGAGGCTGGTAAGTACAAACAAATGACTACCACCACTCTGCTATGCACTGTCTTGCACAACTACAAAGCTACACCACCTAGGACCAATTCCATCCATCTGCACCACACACTCACAAAAACATACTCACAGATCCAACATTCACCCACTCCCATTCACCCTAAATGTAGCTACCAACATCATCATGGGGGCACGTGTACAGGTAGACAGCACTACAACTCCCACCAGGCCCCCTTGTCCCACTGCATCAGGACGATGGAGCCCTCCACCCACCCCACCCAGAAGCATGTATCAGCCATTACACAACCCACATCAAACCTACAGGTAGGTAGCCATCTTTCCTGGGAGGGTGCTTGTGGACGGGAGGCCTGCACCACTACTCCCACCATGCAGCCTGCCCCCCTCATCAGGATGGAACCCTCCCCACAACCCCCAGAAGCAGTTGGAAGACATTGCAGTACACTAAACAAACTTCTAGGTCGGTAGCCATCTTCCCTGGGAGGCTTCCCGGGGTTGGGAGGCCTGCACCACTACTCCCACCATGTCCCCTGTCCCACAGCCTAGCAAGATGGATCCATCCCCCCACCCCACCCAGAAGCATATGTCAGCCATTACACAGCCCACATCAAACTTACAGGTAGGTAGCCATCTTTCCTGGGAGGGTGTTTGTGGGTGGGAGGCCTGCACTGCTACTCCCACCATTCCCTCTGTCCTGCACCTGAGCAGGATGGAGCACTCCCCCCACCCAGAAGCAGTTGGAAGCCATTGCCGTGCACCAAGCAAACTAACAGGTAGGTAGCCATCTTCACAGTGAGGGTGTTTGTGGGTGGGAGGTGTGTACCACTACTCCCACCATGCACCCTGCCCCCCTCAGCAGAATGGAGCCCTCCCCCAGAAGCAGTTGGAAGCCATTACATCACCCTCAAACTAACAGGTAGGTAGCCATCTTCACAGTGAGGGTGTCTGGGTGTGGGAGGCCTGCACTACTACTACCAACATTCCCTCTGTCCCACACCTGAGCAGGATGGAGCACTCCCCCACCCAGAAGTAGTTGGAAGCCATTGCAGTACAGCAAACAAACTTACAGGTAGGTAGACATATGATTCTGGACCGTGACCCCACTGAGCAGGATGTAAGCCACCACCACACACACACACGTGTGACATAAACCCAAATGTGGGCACATTACAGGTAAGTAGCCAGGACGTGCACTAACCCATTTTTCACAAATTAAATGGTGCCATATGACACCAGCCCTCTCATTGCACAAAGAGGCATACCTACCCCATTGCCAAGCAGTGTGCACACAGGTAAGCTAAGGAATCTGTCACAGCTACCAAAGTGTGACACACCAATGCACAAGTAAAAGAAAGTCAGGGTACAATCATGCACAGCACCTGTTTACATGTGCATTGCCATGAGGCAAGTGCAACAAGGACCATTTGAAAAATATGAAAGCATGTGTGGTGGTACAAATCAAGATATGCACATGACGGTATGCAGGAGATGACAATGGCCACTCCATGGCCAGATGGGACGTCTGCCAGGTCAGACAAATAAACAAGGAGTTCTCGATTAAACATGTTGTGCCAGGCCCTAGATGGCAACAAGTCCCTGTAATCCTTAATTGTGCACGGGTCGCATGGTATGCCTTGACACCTCACACCACGGACAAGTAATGCCTGTACCACTGCATCATGTCAGGAAGCACAGTAGTGCACATAGTAAACAATGTGATGATCTGTCAATTGTGCAGTGTACAAAAAGTGAATGACACACAGCTAACACAAAGCTTGTCGGGTGCACTACAATAACCATTTCCCCATCTGACCCACAGGTGACCAAGAACTCACTGCAGAGGACAACACCAGTAACCTGCAGAGCCAGTCTCCCCCCCCCCCGGTACATGGACTCTCGGATGTTGACTACCAGGATTCCATGGACGATGAGCTCGAAGCCAGCCCATCTGGTGTGCCAGGGAGCAACAGGTCCCAGGACCCAATCATCCCCCCACCACATCTGCGCCAACAACAACTCCACAGCAGACCCCTGCTGTCACGGCCTGTGCGGCCACCGCCGCCACCACCACCAGTGCTGCCTGCAACACCCTCCCTGTCCCAAAGGATGACCAGCACACACCACCAACAGAGGAGGGCAGGGAGAGGATGTGGGTGCCCACAGTGGTGAGGCAACAGGTCCGTGGCAGCACGGCACTTGGGAGGGGCAGGGTCACCCACGGACACCAGGACGCTGGGACCCAATCCCTGGAACACATCACCAGACTCCTGGGCGCATACGAACAGGCCCAGGGACAAACAGGCCGGTCGGACGAACTGTTGAATGAGCTCATCCTGCTCATGAGGTCCAGCGACACCTGCATGGGACAAATCGTGGACCTCTTGGGCCAGCAAATGGCGGTACTGAGGGAAAGGCATGCGCCACAGACAACACCTCCACCTCCCTCTGGTGGGCCGCACGATGCCAGTTCACCATCCACCCTGCGCCCACAGACAGGGGTGATTACTCAGACCCCACTGGCCCTGCAGCAGGGCCCCACCGCCAAACGACAAAGGGGCCGTCCCAAGAAGACCCTGGGAGTATCTGGAGGCAAAGCACCTGCCAGACGCCATTCACGGAGCCAGCCATTATGCCAACACTCTACACCACTGCATTGACTCTTTGGACTGTCCTTCCCCACACTGCCTTGTGAATGGCATCTGTCTGTTGGACTGGGTCACCACATCAAAGTGGTGATTACTCGATTATCTCATTTACCACAACTGTCAACTCACTGCTCCACCCCACCCCCCCAATGGAAATGTACACCACCCCTCGCATCTCACCATTGCAAATAAAATATCCTTACACACATGTTGTCATGTCTGCTCCGTCTTTATTGCAGGATGTACAGTCTTCAACATGATCACAATGTACCAGGAGCATGGGCTGTATGTAGGCAAGGAGAAGTCGAAGGCACCGAGGGAAACACAACAGAACTAATTTCACTGGTCTGGGTGTGGCATCACAGACCTCACACAACCCCTACCATCAGGATAACCCAACTTGCACATGTCACAATGGCCAACAAGTGTCAACATGCACATCCTGTAGATGTTCCCAAATGACCTGTCCCAGAAACATTGCCAAACACCGCTGAGTCTACAACTGGCTGCTGCTACAATTCTCACATGCCCCTTCATGACAACAGCAATATCAGCAGACAATGGGTATGTTGCACATTGACACCCACCTTCAAGTGAAGTAGTGGGTGATGAGCGGTTCACGCAGGTCAACACCTTCCTCCTCTTCACTGTCCTCATCACTGGACATGGCTTGGTTTGCAGGCTGGGGCCAGTGCTTAATTTGTGCTGGTGCTTTCCGGTGCTTAGCACCGGCACCTATTTATAAGGGCCGGGTCTACACCATGCGTCTGCACGTCACATAGCATTGTGGAAAACTCAGTAATATAATTTCCTCATTCACTGATTCACCGCTGCAGACAGTGTTGTTTGTCTCCTGAGTCCCCGGCAGTCGTGAAGAGTGACTGTGAGCTCCAATATTAAAATGAACGAATCAGCCTTTCCAACAATTTATCCAAATTTGCCTCAGGCTGGTGGCGGCCGGTGCCCTTAGTTCAGTGTTTCCGGGTCACTGATTAGCTGGAATTGGTTCTGTGGGGGTAGGCGCTGTGCTGCGGCAGCGTGCGTAATACGTAGATTGTTTTAAAAAAGCCACGCCCGGCACAACTGCACCCCTCGAGTCCTCCCAAGCAGTTGGACGCAGGCAGGCAGTGCCGCCCGGCGCCCACCAGTAACCGTAAGTAGTTTAATCCAAGCTGCTTTTTCCTTGAGCATGCCGTGGTAGTTGGCTATATTGACAGCTTAATGAGTTAACGGAACGACCGAGTGACGAGGCCTCAGGCTTGCCATGCAATCATGCCTCCTCCGGCACCGGGCACCTTGTGCAAGGCTGCAAGCACAGTAAATGCCATGACATTTATACAGTGCACTGTTCGCACCTGCACGTCCTTGAGGTGCTCAGCCATGTCCACATTTTCCTGGCAGTGGAGTAAGGCCGCAGGAAGGTTAGCCCCTGCTTTTAAACTGCTTGCTGTTAATGGTGACTATACACCCCCCCTCAATAGCCCCCTTAATATGAGTTTTAATGATAAAAAGAACGCAGGTAAGCAAATAACGGGTGTCGCCCTGTTATTTAAGATCAGCCTTTACATCTCTGCAGTAATCTGCTCCAGCCCTCCCCCCACCCCCCCACGCGCGTCCCCCAGCAGGAAGCAGTGTGAAGCTAGCGTCTCGAGGCTCCCCTTCCTCTAGGCTCTTTCCACGTTCACAAATGTTCGTGTTTGGAGTCTCGCTCTGTGTGCAGGAATCTGTGGTTCTCCCTCTCCGTGTTTGATTCTGCTCCCCTCTGTGTGGTGTGTCCCTGAGAGATCCCCCACCCGGAAGATCACCAAGCCTGGGGGTGGGGGGACAGGACATTTTTCTGCGCCAATAATCTCTGCTTAAGAGTTCAAGAGAAATGTGTGTGGCAGTTTTAACGAGAGGCTCTGCACTGCAGGCCCTACACCCCGTCCCCACCCTGCACTAGCCAAGAGGACCGGACCTGGCTCCCTTCCAGCAGGAACCCACCCTAGCAAGGGGTTGGGAGAGCTGGGCACTTGCAGGACTGAACACTAGCCAAGGGAAAGGGAGACCCCGCCCCCCATTAATCTACACTACCGGAGAGAAGAGATACACCTCTCACTGACAGGACCCCAAATTAGGCAAGGAAAAGGGAGACCCCCGCTCCCTCCCAGAATTCCACGCCACTTTAGGTGGGTGCAAATTCCCCCCTCCCAAGAGCCAACACTACCCCCTCTCGTAAAACAGCCCTCTTTCGAAGCGTGCAGAAGTAGAGCCCATGCTTGTGGACCAGAGAGCACCCCCCTTCCCCGATATCCCCCTGTGATTCAGCTCTCTTTAGAAGCTCTGCGTGCACACGCAGACCGGAGAGGTGCACGCTCTCGTGTTACAACCTAATAGGAAGTTTACCACTCCTAGGTTCCTAAAAAAGTGAAAGGGTTTGCAGCGCTCAGCTTGCACTGCCTTATAAGAAGTAGGTGTGAGCACTCCCACCGCAGAGTCCGCACCCACTCACCTCTTCTCAGCAGGGCCTGGCTGGCTATTGTCCAGGAAAGCAGAGCCTGCCAGGAAGCTGCTTCTCAGTTCATTCCCACTTGGAGACAATCACAGAAGCATCTCTTAGAGGGAGTGGCATGAATGCTTCTAGCAGGAGATTTCCCTTTTCCGGTTTGAATTTGACTACCTTGCGCTCTTATGTATTCGTTAAGGGGTTGCTCAGAAGGATTCCTCTTTTTAGCCCTAAAAAAGGCAGTCTGAGGTACTACATCATGCCTCAAATCCAGGGTACCCTTCACTGTGCTCTGGCTTATATCCCACTGCTGCAAGTCACTGCACCTCACATGTGCACAGCCTGACACCATGACAAGTGCAGGGCACTACCTGGACCCACGTCAAAGGCCCTACAACCCTAAACCTCTACATGGACTCTGTGTTACATCCCAATGGTACATCCTGACACCGTGGCAAGTGCAAGACACTACATCAGCCCACGTCAGAGGCCCTACAACCCTAAACCTCTACATGGACTCTGTGTTATATCCCAATGTGGTGAAATACACCTTGAAATAGTGAGCTGCCAGTTCCTAAGATCACTGACTGTATCATGATGAGTTGCGCCTGGTTTCTTGTGTTTTAAATGTCTAAAGTTCACTTCATACACCTGTAACTCGAAGCAATATTTGCTGACTTGTTTACAGCTTGGGAAGAGTTAGAAGAGTGTGGCAGTAATGTGGTGACCAGATACTTGATGTCTGCGGTAATGTGGGACCTGGGGGTGGGGGGGGGCGCAAGAGTTGTCAATGTGCACATTGTGCAGCAAGGCATGCAATATTAATACCCTAAAAGGACATAAAGCCAATTCGTGAACACTGTAACTAGGTTGGTAACGTGGTAAATGGATACCTTTCCATTTTCATTAAGGCTCAAGCCCCCACCGTCAGATATTTGTTTTTCACATGTTTTAATAATTATTTTATCCACGTGAAGGTGGGTCTCTTTGGAAATCACCCAGTGGCACAAGCTGGAAAGTTGTAGGCATAGTGAGGCAGGACACGGGATGTGAGATATTACTGACATGTCTCATGTCAGGAAGGTGGGGAAATGGCTGAGCCTTCTCGTGACCATGCTTTCATAAAAGAAGATTACAGTGACTGACCAGGACATGGAACAGCGGCTGCAGATCCAAAGTAATGAAGGAGGAGGGAGAAGGATAGGGGTTGCAGATTTTCCAATTAATTTGGCTGAGAATCCATGCAGCGCTATCCAAACAGATCAATAGTTTTACCTCTAACTTACCGTACAGTTATCAGTAGGCATAGGCTATTACATCTGACTTCTAGCAGTGCCATTTGAGGATGTGGGTGGAGTCAACGTGGGTGGAGCCAGTGGAGGAAGTGGGTGGGGTCAAAGAAAGTAGGTGTGGCCTCTGACAAAAATTTGAGCACCTGGACTTCATAATTTACAAATTAAGCACTGGCTGGGGCCTTGGGTACTCAGCATCATCCAGGAGCAGGGGAATCTCCTTGCGAATGGCTAGGTTGTGGAGCATGCATCATGCCACTACAATCTGACACCTTCCCGGGTGAGTATTCCAGTGCACCTCCAGTCTTGTCCAGGCAGCGGAAACGTGACTTGAGCAGACCAAAAGTACACTCCACCACACAACGTGTCCTCCCATGGGCCTCGTAGCGGGCTTCAGCCGGGCTCCTGGGATTCCGCAGTGGGCTCAGCAACCAGGGACGGTTGGGATATGCAGAGTCACCTAGGTATGACAAACACAAATAGACATTGCAATGTCGCAAAAGCTGAGGGCAGCAGGTCACACTCCCAGCCCGCCACACTACTAGGCATACTCACCCACAATCCATGGACGCTCGGGAAGCAGATTAGCCATCAGCTGGGGCACAATGCTGTTCCGCAGGATGTAGGAATCAGGGGCCGAGCCTGGGAATTTGGCACACACGTGGGAGATGGTCATATCTGCCAGGCACACCACCTGCACATTGATGGAGTGGTGATGCTTGCGGTAAATATGCTCACTTGCCTGTGGTGGCACAAGCCCGACATGGGTGCAATCAATGGCACCAACAACATTGGGGATGTGTCCAAGGGGATAGAAGTCTCCCTTCTCAGCTGGCAATTCAGCACCCCTGGGGAAATGGATGTATCTGTCCTTGTAAAGCATCACGGCGGACATTACATTGTGGAAATTTAGCGTGCAAACTGAACATTATCTGCGCCATCTTGCCTCTCCCCAGCACCACGCACCGCGAATGCACAGCCGCCATTTTAGGCACCCCACTCTCTCCCCGCTCATTTTCGATCACCAGCGCTTTCCCCTAGCGCTGCGAGCATCCCCCGCGCGCCGGCCACCCCTGCTCTCTCATACAGGCCATAAACCCTCTCCTTCTGCGCGACCCTGCTACGGAACCACATCCGACCGACATCCCATACATGGTCATGCCTCTCCTTTGATAACCCCCTTCCTCTGCGCCCCCTTGTCCGAACTGGTCCCAGGCCATCACCTAGCCCTGCGGATGCAGTTTATTGCCCCTACTGTAAGAGAAACACCCCGCATCAAAGGGATTACAGTAGATCAAAGCCCCTACCCCCTGAGACCCGGCCGGTTGCACACACCCCCGGGAATTAGCGGAATTCCCTGCTTTGCGATAGCCATCTCCCACTGCGGGTAGGGTGGGAACCTCTGCTGTAACTATGTGTGGGATCGGATCTGAGCCGGGGCTTCAGGGGATGTTCTTTCATGCATCGAGAGAATCTCAAGAATGTACTATATGCAATAAAGCAATAAACCGGTGTATAAGAGACCAGGTCTCAGAGATGCGGTTAGAGCACCTCGTGACGATACCTTGCTGTCTGATCTGATGTGTTCTGCTCCGACGGAATAAAACTTTGTTTCCTGCCTTCCAGTCTCCGGCGCCTGCCTCTTTTATTGGTAAATTATCGAGTGGTATGAGAGGCGATTACCGCCGGGCAAATACTTGAAAGGTTATCGACTGAAACTGCCGCTACCATTTAACAATTGGCGTCCCAAACGTGGGGCCCATCAGCGACACGTGGATCCAGTGGGAGAGGTCCCGACGACAGAGTGAACGACTGCAACGATCGGGAGAGCTCCTGCCCAATAGACCCTCGTCTGGCAGCCGATCATCCGAACTTCACTGGTTCCGAGCAGATCTCTCTCGAGTGATCTACGGTCCTGACTGGGAACCATCAGGAGTGCCGCGGCAAAAACGGAGAGTAGAGGACGATCGGGCGCTGGAGGCGGAAGACGAGAAACTGTCCACGCGGTCCGGGTAAGGTCGTGATACACGACAAAATGCGAAATAATTGATTGATTGTTTAAAGCTTTGGAAATACTAGTATTGCTCATTGATTGTGCTCATTGATTGTTCTCTTTGAGATATTCGCTGTCTACAAACGGGGAGGAGTAGAAATACTCTCTCTCTCTCCCTTTGCAGATAGTGAAGGGTAGGTAACGCAGACTTTTGTCCCCGTTGAAACCCGTCGTGCCTATCTTTATCTCCCCATTGATTGATTGTCCGAACATTGATTGTTTTGGAGAATAGTGCTTTTTGAGATATTCTCTGTTTGCAAATAACGTAGAATAGGAATATTCTGTCTAGTCTTTGCAAATAGTGAAGGGTAGGTAATGCTGACTTTTGTCCCCGTTGAAACCCGTCATGCCTATCTTTATCTCCCATTGATTGATTGATTGATTGTCCGAACACTAGTTGTTCGATATTGGTTCTTTGGAGGTATTCTCTGCTTACAAATAACGAGGAATAGAGATATTCTGTCTAGTCTTTGCAAGCAGTGAAAAGATAGGTAGTGCTGACTTTTGTCCCCGTTGAAACCCGTCATGCCTATCTTCTCCCCACTGATTGGTAGTTGGTTCTGCCCGGACCGCTTATTAGAGGTGAACCATCCGGCTCCACTGGAGGGCACCCCTAATAAGGACATGTTCACTAAATATGGACTAGTCGCCGTAGCTTATACCAAGCTATGGCACAAATATACAAAGAAGGACCCCGAGAGTCAGTGGCCACTGATGGGATCCTTCGACGACCATAAGATAGAAGCGCTAGAAATAGCTCTGCGTAGCAATAAGACGACGCCTACTATGCTTGACAGTATCGGCATGTGGCGCAAAGAAGCAACGCAACGGAAAAAGAGGGAAGAAGTAAAAGCAGAAAAGGAATTACGAAAGGCAGCTCACCTTGCCGCTAGAAAGTTAGAAGAAAACATAAAGGAGAGAAGGGAAACTAAACTAAGACAGGAGCCCGAAACCTCAGGCCAGTACGCTGTTAGGACCCCTTCTTTGCTCTACCCTGAGTTGTCCTCCAAGCAGCGAACGAATGATGAATTACTGTTAGGTCCCCCGATCATTTACATGCCCCCTCCATATGCACCCTCCCAGTCAGTAGTGCAACACCTACAACCCCCGAACACGAGCGAAAGCAGTACAGGGGCCTCGGTCCTCACGGCCTCCGCGCCGGCCGAGCCTCCTGTGCTGAACACAACGTCGGCTATAACGTTAGACGACCCAGAGATGAGAAAGAAAGAGTCCACCAGAATGAATCGGCTAGCGAAGGATGAACGAACAGGAATCGACAAGATAATAAAGGCACTGGTAGGATCCTTTTTGACCTTACAAAAACTAAAGTAACGCTAGGAGTTAGCCCTTTGTGGGACATATGAAACCAAGGGAAGGAGTCAAGCTCACGGTCAAGACGACCACGAGGTGGCCCGACTCCATTACTCTCGATACCTAAACATGTCTGCCCTACTGCCCACCCCGCCCAATAAGCATGACAAAATCCCGCACAAACGGAAGCCTGCTGACACCCACCATCGACGTCACCAAACTAGGGCTAGATCGCGCACAATTGGGCTATGTTATTTTTCCGATTGCACAGTAACCTCCTTGTGCTCGTCATCAGATTGCAAATATGTACAAACACTCCAACGAAGTAGTATAGTTATAACATTTTAATAACTTATAGGATATAACAAACACACCAACAGGGTAAACCGGTTAAAACACGTTTTAAAACAACTATTTACATGACAGTCTGCTGCAACCTCCATCCCAAAGCCTTAACGTCCACGTGACACCGTCCTCGCCTCTCCTTCCTCGAAATTGCAACATTGGCCTGTTTTGGGCGGTTCTTTTAGCCGGCTTTGGGCTATAAAAGCCATGCAAAAATCCATTGACCTCAGTGGCGGACGACTGTGCGAATAGGCCGGAGGCTATACGAAGCGCAGAAGTTCTGGCAACCCCAAGGCGGAGCCCGCCACGCTGTGCGGGCCTTTCCGCTTTCTCTTCTTCTTTCTTTAATGAGGGCTGATGCCCTGGCGGGGGGAGGCGACGCAGACGGGCCTCCCCCCACCTCCCCAGGTGGAGGCTCGCCAGGCACCCCAACCATCTTTTTCATCGGCCTGCTGAATTTCACCCTGGCACGCTATGCGGACCTTCCCATTCTCCTCTTCTTTTAAGGGCTGACGCCCTGGCGGAGGGAGGCGACGCGGACGGGCCTCCCCCGCCTCCCCAGGTGGAGGCTCGCCAGCAGACGAGGGCACCCCAACCGCATCTTTCACACGTCAGCCAGCTGAGTTGCGCCCTGCCACTTCATTCGCCGTTCGGCTGAGCCGGCGCCGCTGCACGCGGCCGCCAGGCGACCACCCAAGCACCGGGTTCACCAGGACTGCCGCTAGCACCCGACGTGAGGAGTGGGCCCCCGCAGCAAGGTAATCGGGGACCCACCCCGGTGGTGATACCATCCAAACTGCTGTCGTCACTGCTACTGGAATCACCCCGGTGGCAGTACCATCCGAACTGCCGCTGTTACTGCTGCTGGCTCCTCTCCGGTGACTGTACCGAAGAGCTGCTGCTACTGCTGCCCTTGAACTCCGGCGGTCGACTCCTCCGGATCCAGGCCTAAAGCCCACCGTGAGACAATTCTGGACTCGAAAGCTTGTCTGCTTGGGCATGGGCCCCACCCTTGACAAGATGCTCCCCTCAGCCTTGCAGAATCGGCTGGAGTCATTTGACACTCGACTCCCGCGGACTTCCGGTAAGGACAAATCGCCGCCATTGCTCTTTGCCCCGGACAGCAGCCACCTTGCCCCCGCTTGGTGCAGTGAGAAAGACTGGTTCGAAGCGTCGGCGGAAGAACCCGCCTCCTGCCCCGCCCCAAGAACGAACCATGGCATTTCTACGGGGTCGCAGTGACGCCATGCTGACGCAAAATTGACGCTAACGAAAGTTCTCGAACTGCTGAAAGGGATTCTGGTCCAACAACTAATTCATGGAAAGACTTAGACTGTACTCTGGCCCGACCTCGCCCCAAGATGGCGCCGATGTAGGAGAGGCCTACACACCCTTGTGGCGTCCCAGTCACGTGACATTTGTGTTAAACAGATATATATATATATATATGCAATGCTTCCACACATGATGGTCGGGGAGGGGCGGCAAGGGAACCGATTTTATGCCGTAGTAGCGTTGCTTATGACACTCGCCGCCTCCCCACCACGTGGCCGGCCTGAACGGTTGTAGGCCCGTATCTTGTATGCTGACATGGGTTTAAATAAAGGGTCTCTTGAAAGAATTACGGAATCAGTGCCATGACTAATCACATAGGTTGATAGAGATTTCTTCATTTGAATAAATGATTGTTACCCCCAAGCAATAGAAAACAGATAATGCAGTCCCCATTTGCCTGAATCTTTTTGATTGACGGAATTTGTACCCATCACACCTGTCTTTTCCAAGAGTTGTTAAACCATGGTCAACCATAGCTCAGGGTATATGCCGAACGCAAGGTACGGTATCTTGCACCCTAATACACAACCGATTGAGAAATGCATGCAAGACAAGGGAACCCGAATTTAGGAAATGAAATAAATTAGAGCATCTTTGTCTCGGACAAAGAGAATAATAGGTCTGTGGTATCACCCATTCCTGCGACTAGCTTGGTACGTGGTAAGTAGAACTTTTTCGTGTCTGCGTGCGCTGGGGTACTTTGAATACTGCACATCCCCTCCCCTCTTTTTTCCCCTCTATAGGTCACAACGAAGTTCCGACTGAAGAGTGGAGTGGACATGGACCGCACCGAGTTCAATATCAGGGAAAAACATAGACAAACGTTGTGAGATAGTGCGTAAAGTTACAGACCACCATTAGGAACATGAAAAACTGTATGATATGATTGTGCGTGTGTACTACGATTATACGGCATGAATGTGTATGCATTTTATATTTGGGTCACTTGAAGAGAGCGTCACTGTATGATTGAAGCGCTCGTCCACCGATCAAAGGGAGGAGAATAAAGGGTCCGACACCCCCTAGGATGAACTACAAAATACTGAAAGTACGCAACATAGAAAAAGAGGACAGGAAAGGAGAGGTCCCCATACTCAACGTAGCCCTGAGTCTCCGTCTTGCATACATGTACCGTCACACCCTACCCGGCATTTGTGTTCACGTGATCACCGAATTTATGTCTTTTCCCCGCCTGTGTTTTCTTACATGGAACAAACCCATGCTCCTCCATGTTGTGTGTGCACCAAGTGGCCTATTATCTTACCCATGTCTCTCTCTCTCTCTCTCCCTCTCTCTCTCGTTTTGTGTCGTATGTATGCCAAATAGCCTACTTGATGCACACGTCTCTCTCTCTCTCTCCCTCTCTCCCTCTCTCCCTCTCTCTCTCCCTCTCTCCCTCTCTCTCTCCCTCTCTCTCTCCCTCTCTCTCTCCCTCTCTCTCTCTCTCTCTCTCTCTCTCTCCCCCTCCCTCACAAAAAGGCTCTTTCTTGCCCTCTTTCTTCTTGAATAAATTAACGACACATACCTTTTCGGTAAGTGCATAATTGGCCTGAACACGGTGGTGTTCGAACAAATTGACAGAAACAAAACGACCATACTTTACCACGTTACTACCTCTCCTTTTTGCAAATGTTGAGCCTAATCGGCTGAGAAAGAAAGGACAGGTAAGACGACTGATGTCCCCCAATCTGACCCTCAACACGGGGACTATATGTCAGTGGTTTTTGTTTTTAAGGGACACCATCTCCGCCTTCCCAAGATAACCCCAGCCCTATATTAGCCGCCTCACTAATAATACATCGCCTAAACTGTTAAAGGATTACCTATTGTCGCCAGCAAAAATAATGCTTAGCCTATGTTCCTCCCCGAAATGGATACTCATGAACCCGTGACAGTAGCACCTCGCACTTTCTTTTCATAAACTTAGCAGTCCTCGGAAGGAAATATATATTAACAAAACTTGTGTTGAGACGAACGAGCCTCTACCGGAGAACCCGGTTCGAATTTTTAATAGACTAGAAGGTTGACAGATGTCAGGCTTCCTGCAACCAGTATCGGGCGCAGGAATCGGCACCTAGGGGGCCAGACGATGGACAGAGACACCCACAGAAACCTGCACCACAGCAATGATTAATAGATTAGTAACACACACACTAACATCAGAGTTAAAAGACACCAATCATGCAGCAACCGATAAAAACATGTCCGCAACTACTCGGTGGTTGGGAGAGAGGATGAAGTATGTAAATGTCTTCCCTGCCAACTCTCTAAGACTTTTGTTTCTTGTACCCATTTAAAGATAACGTGCTGCCATCGGAAGGGAGGGGTCGGACGTGACGCACAGCCTGGCTGCAGACCTTGGAACATCTATGACATCGACCAAGGGGGAGGCTACGAAGCAAAAAGGGCGTGGGACGAGACACCATTTTCAGGATGATAAGCGCGAGGGGCTACATCGAGGCCCCCTGCTCACCGACCAGCGTGCCTGAAGTCTCAACCCGTCGGGCCCGATTGATGGGCCCAGTGCTGGAAGATTCTGCTCCCCTTGGTCCACATTTTTGATCTGATCCCACTCCACCCCCTCTTCCCTCGGCGTCCCGAAGCACGTCACACCCTTCTCTCTCTCACCATCTTTTATATGGATTATGAATCTGACCTACCCACAGAAGAACAAAAGGCAGGTACCCTGTCTCAAAGTACCTATGGTGAACTGTTTTAATGAACAGGGCTGTGGTCGGAGAACAATGAATGATCACACCCTGCAACGTGAGAAATTGGATTTGAGCTGGACCTTAGCTCCACCGCCGGTGCTCAACAGTGCCAACGAAAGAAGAACAACAATGAGAGCTTACCAGTGATAGCTCTTCATAAAAAGGACACTGGAAAGAAGAACCCATGTCAAAGTCGAAAATCCTCTCCCAACCACCTTTTTATACTAACTATCTTCTTATCAAGTTTTTATGGTGTTGCATCAATCACTTCCGACTGTACACTGAGAAGTTAAGGAAATGTAACTTTGTATAGTAACATCCATACAACACCAGCCATGTACACGACTACACTATAACTCTGTATGTACTACCTCCTCGCCTACTTTATCACCTGTAAGTAACTATAAGCAAATGTGTCAGATTACTCCTGCATGCCCTAAAAACTCTGTATCTTTAAGGAATGTACGAAAGACATTAACGATTTTATAGCTGAAGGTTAACGAAGAATAAATGACGGCCAGGCAAGCTGGCGAGATATGTTAAAAGGGAGGACTGTGGAAATTTAGCGTGCAAACTGAACATTATCTGCGCCATCTTGCCTCTCCCCAGCACCACGCACCGCGAATGCACGGCCGCCATTTTAGGCACCCCACTCTCTCCCCGCTCATTTTCGATCACCAGCGCTTTCCCCTAGCGCTGCGAGCATCCCCCGCGCGCCGGCCACCCCTGCTCTCTCATACAGGCCATAAACCCTCTCCTTCTGCGCGACCCTGCTACGGAACCACATCCGACCGACATCCCATACATGGTCATGCCTCTCCTTTGATAACCCCCTTCCTCTGCGCCCCCTTGTCCGAACTGGTCCCAGGCCATCACCTAGCCCTGCGGATGCAGTTTATTGCCCCTACTGTAAGAGAAACACCCCGCATCAAAGGGATTACAGTAGATCAAAGCCCCTACCCCCTGAGACCCGGCCGGTTGCACACACCCCCGGGAATTAGCGGAATTCCCTGCTGCGCGATAGCCATCTCCCACTGCGGGTAGGGTGGGAACCTCTGCTGTAACTATGTGTGGGATCGGATCTGAGCCGGGGCTTCAGGGGATGTTCTTTCATGCATCGAGAGAATCTCAAGAATGTACTATATGCAATAAAGCAATAAACCGGTGTATAAGAGACCAGGTCTCAGAGATGCGGTTAGAGCACCTCGTGACGATACCTTGCTGTCTGATCTGATGTGTTCTGCTCCGACGGAATAAAACTTTGTTTCCTGCCTTCCAGTCTCCGGCACCTGCCTCTTTTATTGGTAAATTATCGAGTGGTATGAGAGGCGATTACCGCCGGGCAAATACTTGAAAGGTTATCGACTGAAACTGCCGCTACCATTTAACAACATCACGCAGCACCATGCTGAACATCGGTTGTGACATCCCACCAGCCCTGGCCACCGTCTCTTGGAACAATCCAGTGGCAAAAAAATGCAGGGCCGCCATCACCTTATAAGTAGGGGTGAAAGCTGTTGGATATGTCCTGCGAGGCTGCAGGTGGGGCTCCAACAGATCACAAAGGGTTTTCAGAGTGGCTCTGTCCAGGTGGCATTTCTGTATGATCGCAACATCCTCCATGTCCTCCAGCACCGTCAAGTGACGAATCAAATTTGGCCTCCTCCTATTGGAGATGATAGTGAACACGTCAATGCAATACATCATGCGATGTGCACAGCACATCACGTTCTGGATGACAACAACAACGACTGACATCAATCTTGACTAACAGACCAGCTCACATATAGGGACACCTTCATGTACACAAAGGCCACACCTGTCAACTTACACAAGAAAAGTACCTCAAACACCACCTTGGTCAATGTGAATGCACATAGGGATACGGCCACATTTCAAATGGGCACGCCTGGGAGTATAGCATACAGCATATGTGTAACTAATCAAACCCACTGTCTCATACCTAGCTGCTGTACCAGTCACACCTCAATGCGTCATTACAACCTGGCACACATCCACCACACAATGACCACAGTCGGCGCTGGGATGACGAATGTGCGCATGAGCAGACATGAGAGGCAATGCAACATAGTTCATCATTCATTGAGATGAGCATCGCTGTGATTGTCACTGCACCTCAACACATTGACATGTGTACACATTGTAGAGTCCAGAACAACACTGTCCTGCCTACACCAACATCAAATCCATAAGTGACATGTGAGTGGGTACAGGCCAATCTATGAAACACACACAAACATGGCATGTGTAGCCATCAGTGGAGTAAATGGAACAATGGCATCGTGTGCATGATGATGTTCCATTGACCATGTTGGCACTGTGCCCTGTTGATGTTTGACAGATGGCCATTGCGATTGTATATGAAAACAGCAACAATATCTCAACTGGTATAATTTAAAAAAGAGTTAGGAATGCATGTGTAAAACATTGCAAGAAAGAAGGTGTTTGTTTGAAAAATATGCACATGACATCATATATTTAGCAAACAGTAATGACAAGGGCAAGGCAAAAAGAAAAGAAAGGATAAATTACAGTTATAACAGCACTGCAAGCAAAATAAATTTGCTTGAACAACCTAAATTGTACTTGGTGCTCGAGTGTGTTCGTGACACAATGGTGTGGCAACGCAAGTGACCATGTGAAATCAGCTAGGAACGGCGCAAGTGAAGTGAAAAAATGTACAGTGAAATCAGAAGTTCTAGTAAAAAAATACACAATTTTTGGTAATTCATAAGCAGTTATTCAGAGAACCACATGAAGAGCGCGCCATCAATTGCGCTGACAGGTCGATGGCGTTTTGATCCAGTTACTTTGGATCATCATCAGGACCGGGTTGACAGGATAGAGGCGGTGCTGGGAAGGCGGAAGGCCGTGTAATACTTTGTATCGGCGTATCCAGGGAACAGAGTTTTAATCCATCTGAATTTTGCAATAAGTCGAGCTCAGGAGCCGCGTCCAGGGTTGCAACGGCGGAGAAAACTGAGTGAATGGACAAGGGTCTAGTTAATAGAGCTTCAGTCTGTAGCGGGAGGCGTCTGAATCGGCCGGTATCCGCCGCGGTCGAGTGCGGTCGAGCGCTGGCCTATGTGATGTTGGTAGTGTGATGCTGTGGCATGTAAGTGGCTGCTGGCCTGGGTGCCGGTGGCATGCATTTGCCCTACCTGTACTTACAAAGGTGAATTGGATGCTGTGCCTTCACATTACATTCCGAGTTGTGCTCTTCAGGTTTCTTCTGCATTGGGGTAGTCTTGGGAATCCCATGGGAGGGAACGGCTGTGTGCCCGATCTGACTGTGCGTTCATCAATGCGTCCATTTCATGCGCCCAGATTGGGGAGGCCTACACATCTGACAACAATGTGCACCATTATATTGTCCCCAAGGTACGACATGGTGGGTGGCATGGGCTAATGTCCATTGTGGACTGTCATGTTGTAGTCTGGGTCTGTGTTGTCCCCTCCTGTTCCATCCAGATCTGTCATTGGCAACAAGTAGTGTGCCCCCATCATGTCCCTAGGTGTGCTCAGAGATAGTTGTGTCTGTTTGAACTGAGCCACAAGCAGGGTGTTGTGCTGTGTGGTCAAAACGTTGTAAAAGACAAGGGAACCCAATAGGCAATTGGTCAGGGACCTTGGGTATGTATATATTTTCTAAAGACAGAGGTCCCTAGACAAAATTGAATTATATGGGAAATAAATATAGGCTAAATAGGAGCTATATTCTTTGTCCAGCTGGACAGAGTTTAATCTCAAATAGGTATATAACATAAAATACACACAAAAATTCAAATGGGACACAACCAGCGTCTTACTAACACATAGGAACAAAAAAACATTTAGGGAAGGGATCAGGCAAAGAGAATGTGTCCGTGTAGCTTAAATTATAGCAGACTCATGTATTGAGCTGTATGTGGTTTGAGTTCACTCACTGTGCTAGCCATGTGTGCTTTGATGGTGTGAGGGTGTTCTCTGTTCCTTGTGTTGATATGATGTACACATGCTTGTTGTGTGTCTCCATGGCCTTCCATTTGTGTGCAGCCCACTTTGGCTTTCCTATTTGCTTTGCTGCATTGCTGTTGGCATGTGGGGTGTGTGTGTGTGTCAGTCTGTGGTATGTATGTGCGACTGTGCAGGCTGTGTGTCCATTTGGATGTTAATTACTTGTATGTGTACATTTGGTGCTTGCCCTTATTTTTATTTCCTTGAGTGTGGTGTTGTGGTGGTGTGTGCGTTTCCCTGGCCCTGTGCTACTGTGCTGTGTGTTGTGTGTTCCTGTGCAGCCACTCCTGCAGTGTCTGTCTCCATGATTGTTTGCTGTGTGGTGCAGGGTGGGTATTGACCTGGCTTCTTGTTGTGCATGGGGGTGCACAGGAGTGACATATGGCATATGCCTTCAGGGGGTGTGCTAGTGGGTGGAGGTGTGGCCCTGTGGTCTTTGTGCCCTTCCCATGACTGGCACTGGCCCTGCCTTCTGCATGGTGTGCATGTATTCCCTTGTGTTCGCCGCTGCGGTGACATGACCGGGACATTGCTGCATGGTAGCGGTAGCTGTGTGTCCAGGATGCAGAGGATTGACTTTGTGGCAGGTGGTTGATGTGTGGGTGTCCTTGTGGATGTGTCCCTGTCCCCCATAGTGTGTCTGATGTTGATTTGGACCCTGTGTCTGCATGTGTTTGTGTTGTTGCGTACCTGCGGCGGCATCCGCGGCGGTCCATGAGTTCCTGGTGATGTAGCAGGTACAGCACCGGAAAGACGTGTAGAGCTGGGTCCATGGCGGTCGTGGCCGGGACTCTGGTTTCGGCTCTGCTGTCGAGCTTCTGCCGTCTCTGGTTGGGCGGTATCTCCGCTGCGGTGCAGCGGGACGGACGTCATTCCACATGGCGGTGAGCCTCCACTGGCTCCCACTGCCGTAGTGGCGGGTGCACTTTGATGGCGGTGCGCGTTGCACCGCGGCAGTCGGGAAATGGGCTATGTTTGGCTATACTAATAAGGCAGACGTGAGGGCCGCTACTCGCGGGCTGAAATAGCTTTTTTTTGCACCGCAAGCACCACGGTGGTGCCATCGCCCTACATCCTAATGGGCCCCTAAGTGTGGTGGCAATAACAAAAGCATCAGGTAGGACCAACCCTAGCAATAGACGTCGTGGGAGGACATTATAGGAGGTGCTGCAGCTGATGCTCAGTCAGGCACATGGGAGCGATTCATTGTTGCACAATATTGGTATGCGGAATAACTTTAAAAAGCTACAAAAAACAGACTTTGGGGATAGACAAACTGCTTAGTGGAGAGGGGCGGCCCTGAAGTGGCAGTTTACAGTTAAGTGTGTAGATCCTGAGAGGGGGGGGTGTTTGGGGTGTTACACCCCCTTAATAAATGCATTTTCTGGTAAATAGCTGGGTACAGGTGCTTTCGGTCGGGTATTGTGAGTTATCCGTCAGATGTCACCAGTAATTTTTACATAAACAAAAACGCGCGCACACACTCTCTCTCCCTCTCTTTGAAAGACTTTAAAAACATTAGTTATTTTACAAAATATTGTGTTTTCTCTCACTTAGTACCCATACCAATCTGTATTAGTCTCCCTTTCCATTGCACCATAAGCTGGTCTTGTGCACCCTGCTTGTCGTAAAATGTATTTTAACATTATATGCCAGCATGATTGTTGGGAAATCTGAAGCTCAGACCAACCCCATCCCCAAATCTTACTAACCAAGCTACGCCCCTGGTTGCAGTACAGCTTGGGCCAACCCCTCAATTACGGATTACCAGGGCCTCTACAGGCCTGCAGATGTGACTTGTAAGGGTTGCAGACAGGGGAGAGAAAAACAGAAGAACACTGCAGCCTGCAGTTGGAGCCACCCTGCATGCTGGTGCTGGGAGCGCTGCAGTCGGGAACCATGCTGCCATGCCCTGTACGTGTGATGATGTGGGGGGTCAAAGATAAGGGACACCCTTTTGACCCTTCCACTACATCTTTTACTATTTTTTACTCGTTTTTCTTTTAAACATATGCCAGTGTGTACTTTTTTTGCTTTTTTGAAATATAGCCTCAGAATAGGTTTGATTTTAATTCTGCCCTTTACTGGAAAATTATCTCAAATACGCCCAACCATTTGCAGTTTTGTCTGTCAGAAAGTAAAGGCTGTTGTCCTAATTGCTGTGGCTTACTTCAGGTTACAAACTGGAGCAAAATTCCTTTCTGGCTTCCACCCGTAGTCCTACACTAGCCAACTATATTAACTAAATTGGGAAATCGATGGTTGGTGGCAGTTTTACTTGATTTCTTAGATGGAGAGGCATTGATGCAATAGTCTTAACATTTGGAAGTAATACATGTGCTCTGTTTTATGGCAGCAAATCTGAGCAATTTCTTCATCTACATAAACTTAAAAAAACATCTAAATTGTGAAATAAACTATCAAAAGTGTATGCACAGTATTATACTGTAGTTTATTCACACTTCATAAATGATAAAACAATAAAGGACTAGCAAAAGTTAATTTAACATCCTGCTTTGATAACCGCTGGAAAACATTAACTAGGCGAGCTATTGTCAGGCTCTGTCTTCCAAGGGAACCTGGTGTTTACTTCTCTTTTTGGCACTTCAATGTCAGAGGGTTTATGGTGACAATCTTGATCGATACTGGGGGTTGGAAAGATTTTTTTTTTTAAGCCCACAACATTTAAATTAACTTTGCAAGTATTTCAGAATACATCATACGTAGATCCGCACAAATAAAGCACATTTCTTGTCAATTATTAGGTGCATTGCATTGGAACCAAATACTTTAATATAATCTAAATAATCTAAATAAATCAATACACTAGGGGATGCCATTTCCACACATTATCGTTCATGCACTGTTTACTTTAATTTGTAAAATTGTATGTCTGTGCAAATGTAATGGTCATTTAAATTGAAAATGTGTTGACTATAATGGCAGTGGGCTACCACATCATGCGCACTCCACTCTACCCAAATCCGCTCTACACCACTCCACACCACTGCCCTCCACTCTACAACACTCCACTTTACACCACACCACTGCACTCCATGCCATTGCCCTCTACAACACGTGGATACATTTCACGGCAGCCCAGCAGTGGAGGTCTGCACCACCGTCTCAATGGTATGCGGGCGCAGAGGCTTGGAATCATGCTTAGCGTCAATGTGGGATGGCAGATTTTCTATGTAAAACCGGACTACAATCTGAGGCCCAATGGAGGGCTTTGAAATTTGAAAAAATGACTGGTAAGACACAGAAGGCACTGGAGGGTATGATTGAACGCACTACAAGCCCCAGCCTGCATTAGTGATTGGAGACACCTGGGAAGCCCACTGGAGGACAGAATAGCATGCGTTTTAAAAGCGAGGGAGACAGTGCCTCTGTGTAACTCCAGCACAGCCTATGAACAAGGAGCAGGAGGCTTTGAAATGCGTTAGGCGAAGTGAATAATTGGACTGGTTTTCCTGGTTTTAAATAAAGGATTCAGTGGAACCATCTGCCTGCGAGTGCGTCCTCAATTCAGGGCAACAGGGACAGACAGACAATAGCTGCTTTCATATAGGATAATAAAGAAAAATGAAGATTAGTAAAATTAACTATTTGCCATAGCTCAAACAATATGGTTAAGTGGGGAATCCATGTTTAATCCATTTTTTTTAATGGTTTGACTTTGTACAACTCTGCCACTAAATGGATATCTTTTTTCTCATTGATACCTTAATTGCTAAAGCTTTCACCTCTGTACATGACGGTAGAGCGAGGGTGTGGACGGCAGGCAGAAGAAGCCCTATGAAAGCTTGCCTTGATATTTATGAGCTTCAGAGGGGCCAGGCTTCAGAGGAGATAGAGAGTGCCAAGAGACAGAGATAATGCTCTGCACGCAATGGTGCTTAGGCTGTTAAAACAATAAGATAAGCTTGGTGACCTGGGTAAGGCCAGGGGTTTCTAGAGAGCATTAGAAGCAAGCAGCCCCTGGAAGTACAGGGCTGATAATATATCCACTCTGGGGTTGCTTGAAAACCCCAACTACGCTGTCTCGCGTCAAGATTGGGCATTCATTGAGGACCCCAAACATTGTATGACAGGTCTGAAACCATGCCAGCCCGTATTCCCCAATCACATTCATGCTGTGCGTAGAGCAGCAAAACTTTTCTATGTGATGCATGCGCACTAGCGCATGTGTCACAGGAAACCTGGCTGCCCAACGCCCGATTCTGAACATTATCACCCATCAGGCAGCAGCAGGAGTCTGACTGGAAGATGCGTGATGGCACTGGCGCAAGGCACCCACATTTCTTCAAGAATGCCAAGGATCGCCACTGCTGTTGTTATTTAGCATTCTATAAGAAATGCCTGTGGATACCAGTAATTGCTGTTTGCAATTACTATCCACGTGCATTAAACTAGAGTGGACGCCAATCCAGCGCCGTCGAGAAGAAACCGCCGCTGACCGTCCATATATAGGTTAAACGATGGTAAACAAAGAAAGTCTCTAGCAGTCCGATTTCTTTTTCTTATTCTTTTGCACCATGTTCTAATACCTGCTTGTTTTTCAAAATATTTTGAAAGTTAGTATCCATGCAATTCTTAATGACATAGGCATGGAAACCAATTGGTATTTGTAGCCCTCTCCCTAACCCAGTCTGAGACACCCGGTCGGATAAAGGTATTGATAAGGGGATTGTGGAGTTCCTAGCGGATCTGCATAAGGACACAAGAGCTAATGTGAGGTTTTCATCGACCGGGGAAACTACAGGAAGTTTTAGTATCAACAAAGGAGTACGTCAAGGGTGTATCCTGGCCCCTTTTCTTTTTAATTTTTACATTAATGATCTAGAGGCTGATCTACAAGAGGTAAAATCAGACTGTCCTAGAGCTGGTGCGAGGGGTATTCCTTTACTTTTATATGCCGACGATGCGGTTTTAATTTCCCGAACAGAACTAGGTCTCCAGGTACTTTTGAATGCTTTTAATAATTTTATGTCTGATAGGGACCTTATGGTCAACAACTCGAAATCTTATATAATGCATGTTGGCCGCCAACCAAAAAAGAAGTTCAATTTTAAACTGAATGATGTTCTGATTCCTATCACCCAGACATTTTCATACCTGGGTGTCTTATTTGATACGAAGCTCAGTTGGGACCCACATTTGGCCAAGAAAAAGGGGGAAATGACTAGAGTCAATGCCTCCATCTTCAATTTTGCCTCTAAATTGGGAAATAAGCCAAACGTGGCTATGATGAAATTATACAATTCTAAATCCATAGCCACTGTAGTATACGGTAGCGAGATATGGGGCTGCATAAATGGCTAACAACTGCAAATAGTTGAAAATAATTTTTTAAAGCGTCTGTTATGTGTCCCACGAAGCACCTCGAATTTAATTGTACATGAAGAACTTGGTTGCCTGCATTTATCCGACATTCTTGGATTGAAACCATTGTTATGCTGGGTAAAATTATGGTTAAGTGATGAAATTCCTTTAACACATCTGATAGTGGAAGATCTTGTATCACTTGACCACGCCATGTGTGTACCTTGGCTTAAATACTTGAAGTCCCAATTTTTGAAGCTTGGCCGCCTGAATCTGTTTGATAACCCGAGGGACATAGTTAAGGGTGATGTCGCAGCAATTAAGAAAGCTTTTTCTTTGAACTGTACTGCTCTAAGAGATGAAGTTGAGCTTTTGAAACCCAATGTTAGAAAGTACATCATGTTGAGTACCTGTGATTCCATGGAAAAGTATCTAACATGCTCCTTTACCTCACACGAGAAATTTTTGCTGACCCGATTTAGGTTTAACATCTTTCATCATCTTTTAATTAGACCCACGTCGGATATTTTTAAGAATCCTGCAGCTCCCTGTGGCTGCGACGGGAAGTCTCCACAGGATATGCTGCATTTTATGTTTTTATGTACATTTTATGAATATCCCCGCAGACGATATCTTGTTACTCTTTTAAAGAAATTAAATTTTAAACAAATTAGACCTGCCTTTATGTATCTACAGCTGTTGCACTCGGATAGTGTCCTCCAGGTGCTAGAATTCTTAAAACTGACCATGAGACTTAGAAAATGTTTAGATGAGTAACTGTAAATTGCTATGAATTATCGGAAGCCCAATGCACTAATGTTCTATGTACTCTTTTAAGGAATTTATGTGTTGTATGATATTGAGATTGATTTTGTATTCAATGTAATGTTTTTTAACATGAATTGTTATTTGTTGTGTACTTTTATGGATTGAAAAATATCCGAAATAAAGTCAATCTATCTATCTATCTAAGATAAGCTTGGTGACCTGGGTAAGGCCAGGGGTTTCTAGAGAGCATTAGAAGCAAGCAGCCCCTGGAAGTACAGGGCTGATAATATATCCACTTTGGGGTTGCTTGAAAACCCCAACTACGCTGTCTCGCGTCAAGACTGGGCATTCATTGAGGACCCCAAACATTGTATGACAGGTCTGAAACCATGCCAGCCGTATTCCCCAATCACATTCATGCTGTGCGTAGAGCAGCAAAACTTTTCTATTTGATGCATGCGCACTAGCATGTGTCACAGGAAACCTGGCTGCCCAACGCCCGATTCTGAACATTATCACCCATCAGGCAGCAGCAGGAGTCTGACTGGAAGATGCATGATGGCACTGGCGCAAGGCACCCACATTTCTTCAAGAATGCCAAGGCTCGCCACTGCTGTTATTTAGCATTCTATAAGAAATGCCTGTGGATACCAGTAATTGCTGTTTGCAATTACTATCCACGTGCATTAAACTAGAGTGGACGCCAATCCAGCGCCGTCGAGAAGAAACCGCCGCTGACCGTCCATATATAGGTTAAACGATGGTAAACAAAGAAAGTCTCTAGCAGTCCGATTTCTTTTTCTTATTCTTTTGCACCATGTTCTAATACCTGCTTGTTTTTCAAAATATTTTGAAAGTTAGTATCCATGCAATTCTTAATGACATAGGCATGGAAACCAATTGGTATTTGTAGCCCTCTCCCTAACCCAGTCTGAGACACCCGGTCCTTGCAGTTACCTTCAAAATTTGCTTTTTTATTAACTGGTATGCAAATGTTAGGTGGTTGTTCATCAACCTGGCCCTTGGTGACATCAAATCGGTCACTTGAGCATTCAAAAATTATGCCATTCGTCATAAACCCGTGGTAGCCTTCTGCGCATGATAATCAAGCATTAAACACAAATGGATTTTTACATTTTACAGCACTGAAGGCAAGGCTGAGCTAAAGAGCTCTCCGCAATTTATGTCGATTGTGCCCAAGTATTAAATACTTCAACGTTGAAGAAATACATTTCCATCTTGGAATGAAATTCAATTTCTTCCACTGTGAAGATGCAGCCTTTTGAAACACAGAGCAAAAAGTGCATGTGATTAAACGGAGCCAAAAGTATTCATTCAAACTCATTCAATACATCTTTCAAGCGATACAAAATAACTGCATCTGCCATTTTGGGTAATGATGCGCTTGTCTTCCAATTGAAATGACTGTAAAAGATGGATGACTTTGGCAAACAAGGCTGTTTATGTGTCTTTACTTTATTATTTAGGAGCTTTATAAAACATGTAGCTTTGTGTTTAATACATGGTCCGGACAGAAGGTCAAGTCAAAGGAGAACTGATAGAAGGAGGGTCCAACCAATCTCTAGGTGAAGCATCATTAGTCGGTATTACTCTAACACTGCTCTTGTCTGTTGATCCTACAAAAAGAAAAATATCATGTCAAAAATAGTCTACATTTTTTATATGTCAACTACCAAAATATCGAGTAATAAATATAGCAGAACAGAAAAACAAACTATATTGAAAGATTCATAGGTATACAATTATATTTAATTTGTTTAAAATATTAAAAGGCAAAATAATGAAATTAAAAATAGTTTTAATAAGCACTGAAAATTGAATAGATACATATAGGTATGTATATTTCTCTAAAAATAGAAACCGATTTTTAAAGATTATATAAAAAATATTAACTTTAAAATACAAATTAACCAAATATATATATACTTTAAAAATATAACAATATTATTTTTTTAAAAGGTTGATATTGACAAGTTAAAATTTTAATTTGAAAATTAAGAAGAAATCACCCATTAAAAAATAACAAAACAAATATTTTGATAAAAATAAACATTGAATATTTTTTTTTCAAACAATAGACAAACACCAGGAAAAGAGTTGGACTTCAAAGGAATCAGACTTTTTCTTTTGATTAAACTGCAGTTAGAATAGTAAGTGTTGCACTATGGAGCTGTAAGATTTACTATTCCCACTGCATCTGAAGTAAAAGCAGGAAAGCGGTTAGACTTTAGAGGGGTGGTACATTTAGTATTTCCGCTCCAATGTAAGCAGCAGTAGGGAAAGTATTGGATTTTGGGGGTAGGAGGGTTTGAGTTACTATTCCCAGAAAACATGAGCAACATCAGGGAAAATGTTGGACTTGGTAAGGGATACATATACAATTCCTATTACAACTTAAGCAACAATAGCGAAAGTGTTAGAAATCAGAAGGGTTCAATATGCCATCTGCATTCCTAATCATTAAAAGAAAAAATTAAATGCCCGACAATTTTTTTTTAAGTATTTAAAATAATATAGGCATTATTAATTCTACCAAAAAACATGGACAAATTAAACAAATAAAATTAAATAAATTATACATAAAACATTAATAATATAGTAACAAAAAAAAATATAAAATGTATTGTAAAACGTTTATCAAATACACTTTGTATCGAATTAACAATTAAATGCAACAGCTGACAAGAGAAATTCAAATAATTTACACAATCAAATAATCTTTTAATTCACCTTAAAAAAAACTGTTGCAAAAAATATGTTTTCAATAAGTTCCCACTCTACTCCCCTACAAACTCAACAACCAACTACTAAACTAGAAAATTGAAAATAAACTGTAGAAATTTTAAATAAATTAAAAATCTCAAAATACAGTTAAACTATAAGAATTAAATAATCAGTGTAATTCATTAACCGATAATTTACAATAAAAATGTATGTGAAATTTAGATAAATTTCTACCACAGTGACCTACAAACCCAGCAACCTGCTACTAAGTCAAATTAGCAACAAAACCATAGCTAAATTTATTACACATTAAAACTAACAAAATACACTTAAGTATTCAATTCACACAAACATTTAAACACAAATTTAAAAGAAAAAATTAATTTATAATATAAATTACTTCTCGTCCTCTTCCTCTGCAAGCCCAGTAAACCATTAATAAATTTTAATTTTCTAATTAAAGTAAATATTAAATATAATATTTAAAAAATATATGTTTAAAACAATTATATTCTTCCCTTCTATATTCTGTCCCTCAATATGTTTGACTTGAGGATATTTTGTACAAAATATTGTTGCAGCACAATTTTTTTGAAAAGAGATTTTGTCATTCTGGTCAATGCCATCGGTTAGATCAAAACCTTCCTAGAGAGTTTAATCTGCAAGTGTTTTCCGAACGGAAGATGGTCAGACTCTGCTCCCAAACTCCGGACTACTGTATTCCAGAGTTTTGAAGCCTTGGCACTGAGAAACGTGCTCCCATGATTTTTGAAATCTTAGAAATCAACCTCTCAGAGTTATTTTGGGAGTCCTTGCAGGTAATGTTACTGTAGTTGAACTGACAAAATGGGCTCTTGACAATTCCACTCAGTGATTGGATTGCAGTAATAGCAGAATCTAGTGAAGCATGGACAAGTAAACATTAATACCACTGGCTACATTGTTGACTAGTTCAACAAATAAGAGGTCTGCAATGCAGATTGAGGAGTTTGGAATACTCGATCTCTTGGGCCATTCAAAAAGTTCTAACAATTTATCACACTCTGTAGCACCAGGATGAGTTACATGACAGGATGTTTTCATTCGTCTAACAGAAAACGTGGTTGTGGCCTCCCACGATGTTTGTCTTGCTCTTTTAATTACTCAACAGGATGTGGATTTAGATATCAGAGTAATCTTAGAATGGTATCTGTTGATGCTTTAGCAGTGGCAGCTGCCATGTACAGAGGGTGGGTGGGGGGCGTGATAAAACAAACAAAAAAAAAAAAAAAAGAAGCAGACTAATCTTCCTCCAAGACGCAATGTCTTTCTTCGGTCTTCTGGCAGGCTCAAACGTGGGACCCAGCAGCAAACTCCCCTAACCAATCATGGCACTGCTCTCACCAGCATGACAGCAGTGCCAGGATTGGAGGGAGCAGCCTCACTCAGCGCTCCTGAGAGCACTGGAGGCCTGCGCTTTCTCTAACTCAGCTGTCTAAGGCAGCTAGGTTAGAGAAGCTTAAAATGCACATGTCTGGCTGGCCGTCACAAAACAGCCAGCCAAACACACATTTTAAAGCACACGGTTCCCTGCTACTCCCACTCGGCACAGCAGCACTGGTCCTGCTCCATCCGGTCACTCAGTTTGGACGGGTCAGTTGCTGGGGAAAGAAAAAACAGTAATACATAAACTTCATTACCGTATTATTTTTCAGCTCTGGTACTGGGGCTTTCCTTAGTGGGGGGACGCTCCTCCGCTCAAACAGATGAGCCGCCCCTGTGCGATAGCCATTTGAAGCACACAGATGTTCAATAATGATGGTGAGAGAGGATCGCTTTGTGATACCAGACATCACAATTTATCACTGGTCATTCTTCTGTCGTCATGCACACAGTCTTCTGCCATAAAGGAAGGAGTAGGTTCACTTTAAAGCTGTGCCAGATATTACAGCTCAGTCGAGTCTTTTCAAGAGAATGTCGTGGCCCACTGTATCGTAAGCGGTTGAGAGATCAGATAGAATTAGAACTGCCACCTTGACGAGCTGTTCTCTCTGCTGTCCAATATGCCTTTAGACATTTATGTATGTCAAACTCAGGCTCCTTAGCAGCAAACCTTGCTTGTGCCCACCTAATCACGCAGCAAGGTTTCTATAGGTTTGGTGTGGCAGTGCCTTAGCCTGCTTTTCTTGCCCATTACATATTTAAGTGAAGTTATGTTGAGTCTTTATATTTAAAAACTTATAATTTAGTTTTCTATTAAGCATAAAACATAGGCGAGTGCCATTAGAGAGCTGTGCAAACAGTAAAATCAATGTTACAATCAAAGTAGAGTGAATCAAGTAGAACCAAGCACAAGGAAACGTGAACACTGGCAAAGCCAATAGGTCTGGGCTATTGTCATTAAATGTGTTTGATCTTATACTGCCTGTATGGTGTGTGATGTGTGTTAATGCACACATATGGCACACATGCACACACAGTAGTGTGAAGGAATGAAGTTTGATTTACCATATAGACCAGCAGGTAGAGGCTTTTAGGGAACGAGTCAGAGTGTGCAAGAGCAGGGCTGAAAGAAAAATAGTCTGATTCAACATTCCACACAGTGGTTCCTCCTTATGCAGGCCTGGTATTTTTTGGGAAACCATTAAAAGGTAAATGCCCACTTGTAGTACTGAACACAACTTGGTCTCTGCACCACAAGTAAATGCTATATTGACTCATTCAACTTCATCTCGGGAAAATGTGTTTTTCCAGTTCATTGTTATGAGAGCAGTGTAGATACAAAATTGTAACTGAACTCCTTGTATCTCTCTAAAGGCTGACCCAGAAGCGACAAGCAAAGCAAGTGCAAGGAGCTAATGCACATTACATTGGGTAGCACACTTGCTGTTTACAACAGCGCTTACAAACTGAAAACTGTGGTGCAGAGCATCATATAGAAAAATTATTTTCAGTGTCCCCACAGAATGGGTAGTAGATTACGACAATGTCTCAACTGGTAGTACTATAGCAATAATTCATACAAAATAAATTAATTACGGTGCAACAAAAGAGAAAACACCAGAGGTTGACTATCTTGGTCTGTATTCATTAATAAACAAAGGGGTTAATTTCAGACAGCAATACTATAAATACTTTAAGTGTAATCAACATAAAGTGCACACATAGTGCTTGTGAAAGGGTGAACGGCACATGTGAGGCACGTCACAATGTGATAAGCAACAATGAGAATCAGTTTTCCAATGCAATAAATTCGGTTCTTAGTCTCCCCCAACCCAGGAGGTCAGGGCTTATTTTAGCCATTTAAAAAAAAATAATAATCTCCGTGTATGCTCACTGCAACCTTTGGCGCAGAGGTATGGGTCTTCTCACAGACCTGTAACATCCAGTACGAGGAGAATAGGTTTTGTTGAAAACTCCTGGGAGCACCCATCTCTACATCTCAATGTTTGCCACAGCGAATTAAATTTACACTATATTGAAGATTAGATAAAGGCTTACCCTGCTCTATTTTGTCTAGCTACTTGGAAAAAAACAGCGGCGTCCCTCACAAGAGAAATTATAAGATTGCCTTGAATGTGAAAAGTCATTGGACATCCCATGGCTAGCTGCGGTGAGATCCAGCTTAAGCAGGATTGAATATAAACATATCTTCGATAGCTCACATAAGATAGACACTAGGTAAAAAAGATCTCAGATCTGCACTATATGCATTATAGAAAGGACAGATTTAATAGGGAATCCAGGAAACCAACTGTAGCCACTTTTATGTCCTTCAAGAATACTCTTATCAGTTGGCTAGCTATCTCACTAAACCTATGAGCCGTTGGGAGCGGGGTCTCCTCTTCCGTTTAAGAGCTGGCACAGTGAAATTTTTATTATGTTTCACCCTTGGTTTTCATGCTGACCTTGATTCTTTGCCATGCTTGTGTGACAGCCGGACTGGGCAAACCACACTACATTTTTTATTCTTCTGCAAGTTTTATATACAGTACACTAAGTTGTTTTAAATACCTTTTAAAAAATTTTGGGGTTGCATTTAGGATTATCTTGAACTTGGAAGATGACGAACAAGTATTTTGCGTGGGTGCTTTCTTGAAAACTGCTGTTTGTGCACCCAACACAATGTGCAATGTATAAATTACATCTTTATGGCAGTGGTTTTATATAATGTTTTTATGATCAATGAAAATGTGTCTATTTTATGTACTATGTGCGAACTGCTCTTCATGGATAGGTTTTTATCCGAATAAAGAAAGTGAAATGAATAAACATAGGGACTAATTTCAGACATTAATACTATAATTACTTTAAGTGCAATCAACATAAAGTGCCCACATGGTGCTCGTTAAAGGGTGAACCGCACATGTGTGGCACGTGACAAGGTGAAAAGCAACAGAAAGAAAGCGTTACTTAAAATAGTACAAAACAAATACTGGGGAATTATGCAGAGTTACATAAAAACTCTGAGATTCTACGGAGTTCTGTGAACGGGGGATCTCTGGTCCTAATTCCTGACCCGTCACACCCCCTTTGCATACATTATCATGTTTGGGTGCTCCATATCGCAAAGACATTTGCAGTTGTGCTTTTGTAATTTTCAGTGCAAAAATATTTCATACACTAAAGTTAGTTGATCAACGCTGCTGTTTGCTTCATGAACCACCACTTACTGTCACATGAGCATCTAAGCATAATCTAATTAGATCTGGGGCTTAGGTTGCTCTCTAACTCTAACCGTGCATTTAGTGGAATCAGAGGTCCACTTATGATGTAAACATGGAAGCTCACATAGAGGTGAAGGAAGCAGCGCTGTTGGCTTCAAGAATTTGACACTTTTGTAAACTTTACTGATTGCATTACCCTTGGGAATAGGTCCCGGCTAGTGTAGGTGACCTCTTGTCAGGGCAGGCAAGGGTTCTCTACTGTTCATAGTCATGGGGGCGCACCTTGCCCACTGGTACTTGGGGTATCCAGAACTTGACCCACTGAACATGCCGACCTTTAGTCCGGACTTCATAAAAGTGTACATTTGCCTACGGACAGAATGTTATGTTAATCGGAGCTTATAGAGCGCGCGGTCACCGAGAGGTTTCATGGCGCTAATTGTGTGATATGTTGCGGCGGAATGAGCTAAGCGTGGATTTGAGAGTACAGCCAGGTCGAGGGCCTTTCTAAAACCCATTAAGGTATCCTGCATCCTAATGTCCAATGGAAAGGAGTTCCAGAGGCTCGGGGCTAGGTAGGAGAACCTGCAGCCGCCTTGGCGTTTAAGTTTGAAAACTGGGGTGGTGAGAAGTTTAAGGTGGGCAGATCGGAGGTTGCGGCGTGGGGCATGTTTGACAATCAGATGACTGATGAATTTGGGACTCCTGCAGTGCAAGGCCTTGAAGATCAGACATCCGGTCTTGAAAACTGCACGTTGGGCGATGGGTAGGCAGTGCAATTTGGCTAACAGGGGACTGGCCAAAAGCCATTTGGATTAGAATAGATGTGTCTTACAAAATGAACTAGAACGGCCAACAGGAGGAACGTAGTCTCACACACCACAGTATATGTGTGAAGATAAGTACCTTCAAGTGGCCTTCATCAGGAATTTCTATTTATAGCAAGCAGATGGGACGTTTGCATTAAGCAGCTGGCTGCAACCCAAGCTTTCAGTGGCTGCCCCCAAAGACTTGATCTCCGGAAGTGTCCAGCTTCTGTTTCATTGCCAAAAGATGAAACATTTCAAGTAAAGAGCCCCATCTCCCTCGAGACTTTTTTGTGCAGCGCAATGTTTAATTAGTCGTCGCTGATCGTTATTGCAGGCGTTTATCTAATTGTTTTCTAGGGCTATTGTTTCAGGCTGGCCTGCCCTTACACCCTGCCGCTCACCAATTCAAAGCTGGAGCTAAATTACGACTTCTTTGAATCTGGTGGGCCACTGACGCATAATCCTAATTAAATGATCACATCCATTCTGGAGTCATGAGGCGCTCACTCCAAACGTTATTTACAACATAAGAGTCTTTAATGGGGTGCCTCACCTCCTGCTCCTTGAAATAAAGGGCATATTATTACATTTCTGAATTAATCTTTCCCCATTGTGGACACTGTGCTGTCACCACAGCTTATTAACCCCCTTCTCCATCCATGCTGGTCCTCAAATTCTTTCCAGCATGGCTGCTGTTTCCCATCATGTTTGTTCTTTCCAATTTACCCTTTTAGTAGACGCAAATTGTCCCTCCTGCAAACACTAACTGGGACGCTCATCCCCCTCCTGAAGCTGGCTATGCAATAAGAGGAGGAGACTCCGCCGTGCACGCTCTCCCTTCTCTGAATGCTGTGATAGGGGACAATCTGAAGGCAGTTCTTCTTACTACGAGATCCATAAAAAACACGCTCTTCGACCTCCTCATTGATAGAGCCAGATATTATGTTTATCACCGAGACCTGGCTCAATGAGGGCTCCAACCCAACCATCGCTAATGCGATCCCTCTGGGGTATCTGATAATAAGGAAGGATAGACCAGGCGGTTGCGGCGGGGGCGTGGCCATTATACATAAGAACTCTCTCCTCTGCCTACCACTACCTATTGCAGAGTGGGCTGACGGCCTCGGTTTCCATTTGACTGTCAGCTCACCAGTCGATTGCCGGTGTGGTAATCTACCAACTACCGGGGCTGGCAAGCCGGTTTTTGGAGTCTCTTGGCCATGCCATCCCCCCTATTGTGGCCAAATACAGTCATTGTCTGGTTCTTGGGGATTTTAATATACACATGGACCAATTGGCTGACCCAGAATCCGTGAAGCTGTGCGAATCCCTAAGCATCCTCAACCTGACTCCCCATGTCCTGCTCCCTAATCATGAAAGGGCCCTATTCTGGATCCAGATTTTTTCAACGACCAGGATCAAAATACACACACCCCTTCCCATTATCTGGTCTGATCATTTCCTGCTCACCTTCAGAGTATGCAAGGATCCAGGAAGGCCCAATCTTACTGCAAGCCAGCAGCTTTAGGCCTTTTGACCAGCTTACGCCGGAGGCTTTAGCCACTATACTTAATCAGCATCCAATTGCCTTCAGTGGCATTTTAGAGAGCGATGTACTCACTTGAAGGCTGGCTCCAGGAGTGTTCTATGCACCTAGCCCTGCCCAAAACTCGAGTAGCTAAATCTTGCAGAGCTTCAGCCCCATGGTTCACAGAGGCACAAAAAAAAAAAAGCAAAAGCGCGTGTAAATGCCTGGAGAGACTATGGCGCAAAAACTTTGACCCCGTGAATAATATTACCTATAAATTAGCTCTGAAAGCCCACTACGCCAAATTCTGTGAGGGAAAAAAATCTTTTTTGGCTTCAAAAATTGAACAAGCTGGGAACAGCAGCAGGGAATTGTTCAAGATTGTAAATGACTTTTCCTCCCCCAATGCAATCAATAGCCCCTTCACCCCTGCTTATGAATGGACCAACCATTTGGCGCAATATTTTTATAATAAAATTAAAACCATCCAGGATTCGTTTGGGGATTTGCCTCAAGCAAGCAATGGCAACATAAGTTTGCCCCGCCTGGCCTTTTCCACCTTCGATGGGACCCTACTGGAGTTCTCCTCTATTCTGCTGGCCATATCTCTTAAAATAATGAAAGTGTTGAATTCCGGTTCTCCCTCGGACCCTTGTCCTGCGAAAGAATTGGCATCTATGGCTGAGGTGATCAATCCGGCTTAACCCGGATTTGGACCTTTCCTTGTCCGAGGGATTGATGCCTGATAGTTGGAAACAAGGAAAAATTCTCCAGCTCCAGATCCTTCTGTATCCAGTAATTCTAGACCAATATCGTTGCTGCCTTTCTTCTCCAAGGCTTTGGAGAAGTATGTGAATGCTGTTGTCACTGCTTTTGTAGAGGCAACCCATGTACTAAATCCAATCCAGTCAGGGTTTAGAGCCAACTTTAGTATGGAGACGGCCTTATTGAAAGTCTCGGATACCATTAAAACTACTCTTGATAGAGGAGGAAAAGCAGTTTTGATATTACTGGACCTTTCGGCAGCTTTCGATACCATGCCCCATGATTTATTTCTGCACAGACTCGAGGACTGTGGCATTGGTGGCACGGTCCTTAGGTGGTTCTCTTCCTTTTTGGAAAGCCGCCAGCAAATATGGCCCCCCTTTTTCTGCCCTTATCCCCCCCGATGAAAGTAGGAGTGCCACAGGGCTCTGTTTTGAGCCCAACTTTGTTTAACATATATATGGCTCCCCTTGCACTCCTGGCAGAGGAATACGGGGCAAAAGTAATAACTAACGACACACGCAGCAGTTGCTTACTTGCGAGAAGGATGATGCGCTGGGAGGAAGTAAAATAAACACTTGCCTTGCAAAGTTGTTCACCTGGTTTAGGCAAAATCAACATTTATGTAATTCAGAAAAGACTGAACTTTTTTTTTGGGGCCATAGTCCAGGCAATGAATGGCGCCAATGGTGGCCCCAGAATATGTCCCCCCCCCCCCCAGCAAGCCCAGTCACCACCATAAAAAACCTTGGGGTGAAACAGGACGCTGACATGTCCATGAAGTCCCAGGTTCAAACAGTGACCAGCACATGCTTTGGGCTACTGACAATGCTAAGGAACTTCCTCCCCTTACTCCCAGTCTCGCATAGGAAAACAGTAGTCCAAGCCATGATTACGTCAAGGTTGGACTATGTCAATATTTTGTACCTAGGCCTCCCTGATTACTTACTAGGCCGCCTGCAGGTGGTACAAAACGTGGCAGCAATGGCCATAATCATGGTTGGCCCCAAGACACATATGACGCCTCATTTGAAGTCCCTGCACTAGCTCCCGGTGCAGGCCTTTAAGGCCTTTCACGACATAGGGGCTCCTTACAGCAGGAACAGAATTCAGCCCTATGCCCCATCCAGAACCTTGCGGTCTTCGACCCTGCGGTTGTCGATCGTGCCAAAGTTAGATTGTTCGCATATGGGGGCGCTCCTTCCAGGTGGCAGCCTCTAAGCTATGGAATAGCCTGCCGCCCTCCCTGAGATAGGTGCAGGATCTCCTTAGTTTCAGGAAAATTAAAAAAACTTGGCTCTTCCAACATTAGATGAGGCCTACCTGCTGTTGTGTGCACTGTTCTGTCAAGGGGTTCTGCTAGCGCCGGGACACTCTCAGGAGTAGCCGTGTGCTCTACAAATACCCAGTAACTTAACACATTGCCTGAAATAGTGGAGCACAAAACCCACTGTGAGTGCTCACATGCCCTCCTTTCTCCGCTCCTACCAGGGTACTGAGGTTCGGGGTGATGTGGATCCCCAGATGATCTTTGCCTCCTTCCCATGTCCGAGTGGTGTTGTGCATTATTGCCTTGTCCCACATACCCACCCTATTTACCGCCTTTCAGCTAGACTTGCTTTATATTGTTTTTTCTACAATGAGGGTTGTCTTTGAAATGGAATCTAGTTAAAATGTGAAATATGCTACACTTTTGTGTAATAAGGTTCCATTTTGATACTTGTCCGGATTTGGTCATTATGTTTTTCAATTGCAGCAGTTAACAAAGGCTTCGCTTTCAGGAATAGCTTCACACTGCTGAGTGGTCACTGAAGGAACAACTTGTTTTCAATAGCAAGAATACTTACAACTTGCAAGATGCAATGAATAGAGACAGACTTCAAAGTTGTCAAAAATTTCTGTTCTTTGCCTTAACATGGCACAAGTGTCCCATAGTTCATAAGAGGAAGGTAATCTTATGCACACACCACAAGTTAAATACATGAAATCAAGCTGTGTTAGTGTGGGTGCCGGTAAACACCACACAGCGGTTGGCAGAGTTTTTACCGAACTCAGTGCTTCAAGCAGAGCGTGGAGTTGGAAAATTCAGCAAACTCTACCGGTGTAGTTTACCATCCACCCCTAGCCATAAATCCGCTGGATTATGTTGACAGCATTTCAATATGTATATTGTTAGACCAGGACAGGGATTACACAAATCACTTTTTATGCTGGGCGCAGCCTGTAAGCATGCTAGTTTTGTTGGTGCCAGCAAGAAAGGGCCCTAGGTTGGGGGGAGGGAGGGGGCGGGTCTGTCCAAGGTCCTGGTTCCTAGGGTGAATGAACTCGTAAGTGAGGGTTACACTGAAACCACATCTGTGGGGTAAATAATCATTGAAGTGTGCAAAGTAAATTCAGTTAATTTGTTCTGCATGTGGTAGAGTTAGTGGTAAAGGAGGAGCAGCCTGGCAAGGTGAGCAACATAGTTGTATGATTCTTGGCAAATAAATCCTAGATCAATTCTGTGAAGCCTCTGCAAGGAGAGTGCTCTGGTACCGATGAGCCTGCAGCAAACACAAGTGCTTCAGGGTCTGCTAATTAATTAATATAAACCGTGATAGCCAACCCTTTGGTGTTTTCCCTTTTGTTGTTCACAATTAATTTATTTGGCACAAATTATTGCTATAATACTAACATTGTCGAATGCTACTGCACTCACCCAGGTCTTAATTGAGCATACAAGTTTCCTCCTGTCATGGTTTACTGTCCCATAAGATGGGTGGAATCAAAACTGACCTGCCTTGTTGACCCACAGCAAAGCACTGTTGACTAGAAAGCAGTACTGGTTTTAAGTGTTGCTCAGGAAACCATAGAATTTACCAGCGCACCTTATGAAGAGAGTACTGATATTAGCTGGTGGTGGCACTAATGCTCTTGTTACTGGCTAGGAGCGATGGTGTAGAACTGGAGGGCATCACAGAGGAAGCGAGGGACAGAAGTTAATTTGAGAAGTGCTGCTGCTACTTTGTCAGCATGGTATGTTAGCTGTGCATATGCATTTTGTTAATGGTGTTTGAGTTTTTTTTTTTTGGCTGGTCTTTGTCAATATCGCGTGTGTTCAGCCCACTGTGAATCGCTATAAATGAAATGGATGATGTTAATGTTCTATGTGGTATTGTCAGTGCTGTTGGACACTCTGGGCTGTGTGTTGTCATTGCTGTTTGTTACGGTCAGTGCTGTTTATGTTGCGGTCAGTCCTCTATATTGTCAATGTTGTGTGTGTTGCTGTTAGTGCTGTGCATGTTGATCTTTGAATTCTGTGTGTTACTGTTAGTAAAGACTGTAGTTCAAAGCTGTGTGTTTTACTGTCAGTAATGGGGTACATTTCCCTCAGTACTGTTTAATATTGCCAATAATGGTGTGTTTGGGCCTGGGTCACTGGAAATATACAACAGGGGAGGGCCAAATGGGAAGAAAAGCCAAATTATGCAAGGTAATGCATTAATTTTGTGAATATATTACTTCATTATGTTGTCTTTATTAGACATTCTAACAGTATATAGACAAAGGTTTTGGTCGTATGATTGCAGCAGTGCTTTATTTGCAGCATAATAAATGCCAGGGCACAAAGCTTTGCTGGAGCTGTGGAATGTCGGAGTTGCCGAGTACCAAAGCTGTGTAGTCTTGATTCCACCTCATGCCTCTTCAAGCCACCACCAGACACTCCCTGCATTTTTATTTCATTGTTGCAGGATTCTTTTTCATCCCTTTGCCATGTTTTATCCCATCTTTCTATTCCTTCTTCTCTCCAACTTGTGTGTTTTTCTCTCTTGCTCTGGGTCAAAC
Source organism: Triturus cristatus (assembly GCF_964204655.1). Lineage (NCBI taxonomy): Eukaryota > Metazoa > Chordata > Amphibia > Caudata > Salamandridae > Triturus > Triturus cristatus. The sequence goes on along the minus strand of NC_140593.1, from coordinate 310,595,454 downwards.
TCTGCATGGACGTCAATTCATCAAAATGCCAGGGGTAGTGTAAGTGACATCATACGACTTTTGACCATTACTCACACACATGCTTATACGTACTAACACATTCACACACTCTCGCACGCAAACACTGTAGAAAAGTGCCTTTTATGGACATGGTTAGACGCGACATTTTGCCTGGAAGATGATGCGATTTTGAATGATGGTGCACAGGGTCCCTTGCCAATGAGGACCCCTGTGCCAGAAGCTCTTTCCCAAAACTATACCTTTTGTTTGCCAATTGGCACAATGTCAGTACCCTTTGTAAGTTCCTAATAAATGGTAAACCTGGCACCTAGGGCATTAGCAATGAAGAGGGATCCCAAGGGTAGCAGCACGAATTGTGGCACCTTAGGGTCCCCTCACCAATACCATGCAGGCTGTCGTTTCAGACCGTGTGCCATGGTGCAGAAAAACTGAAGAGTCGACATGGCACACATCACTGTGTGCCATGCCCACAAACACTACATAGGATATAGGTATGAGACCCCTTCTAACCGGCCTTATAGGCAGGGTGCACTAGGTCTCCTGTGAGGACATATCTGCATGAGTAGATTATGCCCCTGCAGTATCCATGTTGATTGTTTGATATTATAAGTAAACCTAGAAGCCATAATGAGTTCCCCAGCTCCATTATGGCTTCACTGTACTATGGGATGTTTGGTACCAAACATCTAGTCTTAATAAACCTTCAATAATTCCAGTGTCAGATTTATTAATAATTGCACACAGAGGACCTTCTTGAGGGGTCCACACAGAAGACCCCATTGAGCGGTCCCCTGAAACCTACCAACCCTTCGTGTGGTCACTGACTTGTATAAGCCAGCCTGTCACCAACAGACAGAGTTCAGACCTCATGGGGCGAGCGCCTCAGAGGATTTAGCACAATGCCTGGCCAGGGCGGAGGTGTTCACACGTCCCCCAGGTCAAGAAGAGCCATCTGTGGCAGGAAGCTTCAACGGCCTTGCTGCCTTTGAAATGCGACCCCAGCCTCTCCTGATGGGAGGAGCAGCCCCCTCTCCTGTCCTCACCTCTTTTAGCGGGAAGAAAGATGGGAAAACCAAGCTAGAATAGGAGGAATACCCCCTCTGCCTACTCCAGCCCTTATGTGTTGGAGGCGAGGTGAAGCCCATTTTTCAGTGCCCACGATCTTGAAGATGGTGGAATTTCACCAATCAGGGCTGGGGCTATGTCCCCCCTCCCACAGGAGGAGGGCATAATAGAGGGTGTAGACCCCTCTAGGTAAGGGGCCCATTGCCACTACCTGCCACTCCCCCTTTAAATGACCCTACATGTATTATTTAGGTGGCATCCCCAGACCCTGAAGTTAGATTTCATGGACACAAGACGACGACAAATGAAGACACACCGTTGGACCGAGAACGGACGGTGTGATGAACTTTGGGTGCACACTCTTGCCTTTTGCCACAGAACTTTACAAACGCCATCCTCCAGCTTGTCTCATCGCTGTGTGGCCTTCACAAACCCCGCAGGGTCATCAGCTCTTCGTGAATTGCTAAAGAACTCTCATGAGATAGAGGAGCTCTCTCTCTGCAGCTGCAGGCAACAAAAAAAAGCCAAGTCTGATCCAGCGTCATCCAGCTCCCCAGCTCGACCAACGTCTCCGAGTCCCCACTGAAGGTATGCCTGCTCTAGAGGGTCATCTTGGTCTCTGTACCAAGTATCGAGGCCCCATGATCCCTCGGCACTGAAAGGCACAAATACCCGAGGTACCGGACCACTTGACGCACAAACCCACAAAATGGAGTCGAGATGGGCTTCAACTTTGCACTGAGCCAGCGCCCATCAAGGGACTTCAGGACTCCAGAAATCCACCACAGCAGTGGCCCTGCAACTCCAGAATCGTCGCTCCAAGGTGTCAGACCCTGACCCAGAGGTTCATCTTTGTGTGCCATTGTCCTGCTACACATCTTTACTGCATCCAGCAGCATCTTCTTTCAACTGTGCCCCCATGGCCCAAGAGTCCTTCCAACCTCTACTTTCCCTGGAGAGGCTTCGGACTTGCCTGAAAGTATCCCTTTGCATTGTTTTACAGGTGGCCCCTGTGCTTCGTTGCACGCCAGCCACTAAGTTCCCTTTTTCCTTGCTCCTGGTGAAATCTGGGAAGTTCACGAGAACTTGGCCCCAGATCTTTGTCCCTTGGCCCCGAACTCTTTGATTTCTAAAAAGTGATCCACACAAACAACTGTATTGAATTGCTTTATCTACTTTTCTTTTTCCTCCCGTGGGAAATGTATTGAGCGTAATTGTGCACAACTGTAGATATGGCAATTACTGTGATTTTCTCGAATTGCGAAAAGTATTTACCTTGTACCCAAAGTTTTTCATCTAATATTTAGTGAAAAAGTACTATTTTTCTAATTTGATCTCGGCTTCATTCATTGTGTGTGTGACTAATTTATTGTCTTTGTCTTTGCAACAAATGCTTAGCACTACCCTCTGATAAACCTACTGCTTGCCCACACTACCACAAATAGAGGAAATTATCTAATTTTGCCTCTGTAAATCAATATGTGGCTCTCCGACCTCTATGCACAGGGTACCCAATTAAGGTTCACTATAAAGAGAGGTGGGTTTCCTACAAACATACTCTCACCCACAAGCATGCATACAACATACATTTAACAACATTTTTTCTTACCCTTTTTTCCCAGATAAGGTCATATTCCACCTAATGTACTCAATTTTTTATTACACTATTAGTGAGTAATATTATTCACATTTTGTATAATAATGAATTAGCATCCATTAAGAAGAGCTGCCCAGCCCATGTGTTCCAGGCACTGATTTTACCACCTCTGAGGCCAGGGGTTGCAAAAGCAGTGCCAGGGGTAGCCTGGGCAAGCCAGGGGTCGCAGTTTCGACCCCTGAATGACGTCCATGGAAGTCTGATGAGGAACAATCTTTGCTAGTCCTCAAAATGAGTGCTGGTTGGTCCCACCTGCAACCACTGGCTCTAACTAAGTCACGGCTCGGAGGGAGAATGCAGAAACAGGATGGAGAATTGTATGTAAGCAGGGATAATGGCTTATCTTCAGGTCCTAGGTTTCTTTTTTTGAAGGGAGAGTTAAAATTCTATGTGGAGAACTATAGATCTCTGCAAAGAAAGTCTGCAGGCACATGTACGTAGGGAAAATGGTATGGGCCGGGGAAAATTGGGTTTGCATGGTAAAAGAGATGTGTCTATACTGCGAATTGTATGTCTTCAGGAAGACCGAAAACACCTGGAGGTCAATCTTGTCTCAGCATTGACAGTGGTGAGTGTACTGCAGAGGCATAGGTAGATCTGCAGAGTGGTGAATGCCTGCAAGAACGGTGGCGAGGGCTACAAAGCAAGATGTATGCCTACAGAAAAGTGGTAAATGACTGCAGAGATGTAGGTTCGCAGAGAAAGAGGTGCCCACGGTAAGATGTAAAAGCTTCCAGAGGGAACTTGAATGGGCCCTCAACATTACACTCCTGGTTGCCATGGCGCATCTCAGGCGCTGGCAATCCCTCCCTCTTAATCCTCTTGGCAGGAGTGCCCTTTATAAAATGATGGTTCTACCCAGTTTTCTATATATTCTACAAAATATAACCTTTCATCTCCCGGGGATTTGGTTCCATGAGATTGATGGTTTCCTCTACCGGTTTCTTTGGAGAGGTGGGAGATCAGGTATGTCCCTGGCTCACTGCCGCATACCTCCGTATGACGGGGGCATGAGTGTGACCAATCTTCACCTTTATTATCTGGCCAGGAGACTTATCGTGGTTCACGACTGGTTCACCGGCTGCTGGTCCGATCCAGCATACCAGGTAAAGCTTTGGTCGATGGATTTTTCACAGCTCCAAGCCTACTTGTATGGGCCCCTATTCTGCAAGTCCTCCCCCATCACCAAGACGGTCCTGCTGGCTTGGCGGACGGCCCTGCGCCACACAAAGTGAGATGGGAAACTTACCCAACATACACCCCTGTGGCACGGTACTTGGATGCGGGAAGCCTCGACTCTTCGGGACTTCCAGCGGTGGGACCACATTGGGATCTCGCTTCTCAGGGACGTCTGGGCTGGGGACCACATCAGATCCTTCGCTGATTTGGAGGAGCGCTACTCCTTCCCCTCTTCCCAATTTTACAAATATCTACAACTTAGGCATGCCCTCAGGGTGCACATTCCGTCCCCCACCTCTCTCCCCAAATGTAATCCCCTCGAAGCCCAAGTAAGATGGGGAACATGAGTAGAGGGAGGTATCGCGGATTTACCGCGCTCTATAGTGAACAATGGCCCCGCGTCCCTGGAATCCCTGAGAGCCCTCGGGGGGTGTTGGTTGGGTCCCCTAGAAGATGCGGACTGGAGAGACGCTCTCATGCCCCCTAAGACCTTAACGACCTCTTACAAGGCCCTCCCGGACCTGTACACGCTGCAATCATGCTCCAGCTGACTTTTACCACATGGTCTGGCAATGCCCTGTCTTGACACCATTCTGGGCGGGGTGGAACTTACACAGACCCTGGGGTGGACGGTTCCCCACGACCCATTACGCCTTATCCTAGGTGTGTTCGATGGTCTTGAATGCGCACGGGCCGAAAAGCGCTTCCTTGGGAATGCACTGGCGGTAGCGAAGCGTGACATTGCGGCACTTTGGTATCAAGCCATACTGTGCGGAGGTGGAGGCGGGGGGTGGATTGGTGCGGCTCTCAAGAGGAACCCCTCTTTGAAGCCCAGGGATGCCCTGAACTATTTGAGAAGATTTGGGGTAAATGGTTTAATTTACTGCCTTGAGGGGTGTAAACGTGCACATGTACCACGATAACCTCGTACAAGACTCTAGTCTTATGTTCGTTTTAAAGGGCTCTGTCATCTCCTCTCCGGATGTATACCACCCGGATAACGCACTTGATTTTGCTGCCATTGTATATTTGTGTTCCGATTTAAAAATCAATAAACTTGTTCATCAAAAAAAAAAAAAAACTTGCAGAGAAGGAAGTGCCTGCTGGGAATGGTGGCAAGTCCTTGCATGGAGGTGGATGAATTGGGCTGTCATAGCTTCGGTCTTCTGCTCTGCCGCTTTGAGAAACCTACCAAGAAAGTCAACTGGTGACAAGACGCAGTTCCTTTAAAAACAATTCACTAAAATACCAAAAGTAAGATCCCAAGATGGTGTACGTTATACAAGCAAAACAGCCAACAGTATGGATGCGCTATCACTTTTAACATGGATGGGGCTTCATATGAGGTTTTTTCAGTGCCCCCCCCCCCCCGATAAGGTGGAAAACATCGATCAGATCTCTTCCCACGGAAAAAGCAGTTATCTTGACAGTGAATGGGGCACAAACAGTGTGAACAGCTTTAGTAAAAGTATCATAAAAGCGTGCAGCAAGTTCACAAAACAAAGTTCCACACAAATGCGAAGAAACACAGTAATTCGGCTACGGGAACTGATAAGAGCCCCCTTTTAAGATATATTAAATACAAGGGATACGAGGCAAAAGCTAAAAACGTCAGGTCAGGACAGCTTTCAGGACAGCTTTTAAGGGTTATAGGGGCATATCACTTGTTTGGATGTCCAAAATGAGTTCAAATAAAGCCAGTTGAAATAAAAGTCAGTTGAGGGGTAAATTGTCCTATCTGTGCAGGGCAAATACAGGAAGGTCATTAATGCCAGGAGAGATAACAGCCAAGCACTGTATTGGAGTGGCCTGACCATTAACATTACCCAAATACTGTTCTGTTTGCCAGGTGCATTAAAGCCTTTTACTCCAGCCTCCTGCTGGATTAGGTCAACTTTACTGACAGGGCGCCTATTTACCCTTATGAGCATCACAAAACATAGGCATCAGTTCCATAGTTTAGAAAAGCTTGTGGCTCCTCAAGTCATGTCCCCAACACAATCTAGTCACACAGAGGCACTTCAAAATTATTATTTTTCAGAATGTTAACCTGCCCACTGCAATTTATAAGACTTCTGTTAACTCGAAAACCCTGATGACCCATAATCTCCCCTACCCCGCAGCATCCCAGTCACTCGTCGTGCCACCTTTTCTTTTTGCTGGGTACACTTAAGAATTTGTTGGAGAATCTCAGGCTCATAGGCCCTGAGATCTACTGACTAGGCTATACCCCTGACTTTAAAAGTAGTAATAAACGTGATATACTCAGAACATTCACAAAAAGTAAAAAGGTAAGGGAGGCGAGGACTCAGAGTAGCAATAAAAGGGGAAGAAATACACCTGAAACCCAGGACTTTTTGCCTTTTATGATATGGTTTGTTATTATTTGCCTTGCCTAGGTTACACAATGTTTTCATCACCAATAAAAGTCTAAATTATTCACACACAGCTAGCTTTACAGCAAACCTAATAGTAACTGCGCCATTTCTATTGGCTGAAGAGTTGCTTTTCAGGAAACAGAATTAGTGATAAAAATGCAGAATTCAACTACTTCTCTTCAGTAGCATCCCAAACTGTACTCTTGACAAATCTGCACAGAGGTGATACTGTTCAATCCATGAAACAAGGAACAATTTCTCAACTGGCATCATTAGAAAGGACAGTTAGGCAGGCATGTGCAGGACATTTTGAGAAATGTGCACATGGCATCATATATTTAGAAACAAGTTGTGACAAGGGAAAAGGCAAAGAAAAAATTACAGCTGTAACAGCACTGCGGGCAAAACAAATCTGCGTGAACAACCCGAATTGCACTTGGTGCTCAATTGTGTTCGTGACACAATGGTGTGGCGACGCAAGTGACAACGTGATATCAGCAAGGAACGGCGCAAGGTGAAATTAAGTGAAAATGTATACAGTGAAGGCAGTGGTTCGGATCAGAAATTCTCAATCTTTGGTAATCAGTAAACAGTTTTTTAGAGAACCACATGAGATAAGTGCCATCAATTGCGCTGACAGGTCGGCGATCTTTCGATCCAGTGACTAAGGATCATCTTCAGGACCGGGTTGGCATAGTAAAGGAAGTGCTGAAAAGGCGCAGAAAGCCGTGTCATCGTGACATCGGTGTTGCCGGGGAACCAGAGTATCAATCAGAGATTAGTCCGTCTGGGTTCAGCGATATGTAGATACGAGACGTCGCTTCCGGGAGGACATCGGCGCGGAACAAGTGATCAGCAGTTCGAAATCTAAGGAATAGAAGTTAGTTCAGCATTGGGTGGCGTCTGGGTCGGCCGTATCCCGCCACGATCGTGGGTTCAATCCAAGCATTCACCCAGGTATAAAGCAAAATACAATTCAAGGTGTGGGAGGATGATACCCACACAGTCCAGTGCAAATTGCATATAGGCTCAATGAGGGAGTATAATGGAATGTACATTGTTTTGTATCCCATAAAATCTTATTCTTATTATGTATATTCAAAAACAGATGCCTAACTTGTAATGATTTTCCTTCTGGGCCCACTTTAGTTCTCCATTAGTTTAGTGTTTTACAAATGTTTATGCTACCTCTGCTCGCCCCGCATAGCCACACATTACTTTTGTTTCTGCTGTACATGTGGTTTGTTATTCAGGGACTCTTCTTGGGATTTTGTCTACACATTTTGTACAAGGTTGCTGGGAATTCATGACAACATGGTTTACTGTTTTCTTTGTTCATCAAGCAACAGTTCCTAACATTTAAACATAACACGATTGCACTGCTGCAAATTCAGCACAATAGTTGTGTCATATAAACTGTGTTTCATCCCCTTGGGGGACTAAGAGGAGAATTCCAGCAGACACGACCGTCCTGGAACGACAGCAGTGCCCGACATGCAGCCCTTTGTAAACAAAGTTTATCACAGCACACCAGGCATGAGATCCTAGGCTGATCACAAATATATCCCTGTGCACACATAATAAGAGTAAACCTAGACATATATAATTTGCCATGGGTAGGATGTTTGTCCTATACAGTCTGTTAATAATGCTAATTGCTTTGTTGGGTTGCATCCGCCAAATGATCGCAGCACATTTGCTTCATAATAGATTTTTATAGTTTCAATAAATGTATTGTAAAATTTCTGTGTGTCTATGTTTGCTATGGGCATGCATGAGTAAGTGAGTAACAAAAAAGGGAGGATATATTTCACGGTTTCCGTAGGACTAGTGTCTTGCTTTTTCTTCAGCACACCTGAGCAAGACTTCAATATATCAAGGCACAACGTGAACAATCTTCAAAATAGAACTATACACACTTTAGAATATCAAAATACAACGTGAACAAAGCTCAACATTCATTGGCAAAGTAATGGAGAATATTTATTGCAGCAAGTACCCATTTATCAAATGGCAATAATAGAAATGTAAAATAAATGGATGTAGTGAATATATATATACACAAGAATAAGTAATTAGAACTAGGAATACTTCACCAGCTGTCTGTTTGGCATCATCCTCGCCAGCCCGACTGGGGAAACAGTTGACCGTCTCAGGCAGGAAATCTCAACTGGGCACACAAAGAAGGCCCTGGGCAGTGCGTCCTCTCAGCAGGAGAGCCCCTGTCAAAGTGTCAAGAGGTCTTCGTCTTTTTACTTTTCACTAACAGAGAGACTTCTAGAAGCTCCCCCTCCCTTCATCTGCGCTGTAGGTGAAGACTGCACCCTCTGTGACGAGGTCACTAAACTGAGCTGGCCAGGCTCTGTTGAGAGCTCTCAGGCAGAATTCTTCACATTTTCATCCTTAGACACTGTACTCATCCCTCACCGTATGCTCTAGCAGCTTATCTCTCTTCGTGAAGTGAAAAACATACAACCTGTGCATGCAAGTAACCTGTGGTTCAGGGCCAGCTTTTGCATTGGTGGCGCCCGGTGCGAAAGCCTTTGTTGGCACCCCCAGAACCTCCTCCACAGATTCCCTCACTGCCACCAAACAGTGCCCCTCATCCTTCCATAGACTATCTTTCACATTTATTTTATTTATAGCACCACTCATCGTAATGTAGGTTGTCAGAGTGCTTAACATTACACAAACGCTATGCAGAGACAGTGAATCATACAAGGGAGTAAATCATGGTATAGGAAATGTTACATTAGACAAAAAGGGCTACAAAGAGTGCCACCCTGCTGCTGGGCAGTATATTTTAAGAGTGCTTCATCTGGGGAAACACAAACTCTGGATTTAAAACATAATTCAGTGGCTGGTGCTATCAACACTAATAAGAATGTTTCACTAACCAAAGGAACCCTTTTTAGCAATCTTAGAATAACAAAAGTTGGAGGAAAAAAGTTCTAATCCTTTGCCTTGCAGTTTGCCTCTAGCTCTTTGAAGGACTGTAATGCACGAACTGCAAGCAGCAAAAAGATACCCATGTTAAACGCAGCAACCCATTGAGCTTTCTGCATAGATTACACATTTATGACCTTTGTGTTACACGTTGCGCAGGGCTTCGTTGTGTCTCCCCCAGTGTTCCTTAAATTTGCTTGTCCGTCCCCGATAATTCATCACTCATCCTCACTAAATTTGGAGCCTAAAGGCTGTTCCATTCCACAGCTTTCTTTTAACACGTACATGCAGGAAATTGTAGTTTTAGTTCACTTCCACTGGACAAACTGGACTAATGCATCATAAAACTCTAGTTTGTTGGAACATGGAGCGTGTTCCTGGTGTCAGCCAATTATTGGTGGATGCTATGGTATTTTACAGGCATCCATAATGGCGCAAATAGACAAAAAAACAATCATTTGTGAGGAAGATTGGACATAAAAAACACACAGGCGCCTAGTGTAAAATGCTTGTTTGGAGAGCGGGGATTACTTTTGTCGCACAACATGCAAATGGCATCGGTGCCAAGCAGGAGCCTGTGCTTACCTGCGAGTTTCGAAGCTCCAGCAGCAGTTCTACTCTTAGGCAACCTGGCAGAATGAAGTAAGTTCCATGTGCGAAGGTAGCACAGAAACCGACCCACCAGTGACTAATAACTCCCGATAGCCCCGCGGATAGTAAAGCGGAAAGCAGCAGGCCAGATCTGCATGCTGCACCATTTCCCAGCAGGCAGTATGCAAGTTAACTTAAGGAACTGGGGAATATTGGGCGCCAGTGAACGGTGGCCAGGAATTATGGGTAAACTAAGCTTCCCACAATTCCCTTGTTAGCTGCTTGCTTCGCATGCCCTTGCACCTCCCAGGACTGGCGGTTCACCTCAGCTGCAGCACCAGGCCAGCACTCACTGAATTTACAGTGGGAAGAGACGCCTCGGAGGGGACGGGGGCGCTAAGTATCAGCCCAAATTTGACAAACAAGCAGAGGAACTTTTTCAATGTACAAATGGGACAATATGGCACATTTGAGTGGGAATAAGCAAAGCCCAATCAGACAACACTGTTTGTGCACGCACTCTGAACTCCAGAGGAGCGTGATTTGAATGTGTATGCACAAACGGCACCCCTAGAATGTGGCACCCAGTGCGGTGGCACCGCTCGCACCGCCCTAGAGACGGCCCTGCTGGGGTTGACTGTGTTCGCAGCTGAAAGGCATGGTTGGACAGACACAAGATGAAACCATGCTCACAAAAATTTAGTTTAGGCAAAATGGAGTCAATGGTCAATACATGATCTCAAATTGTAGAACTGCCTGCAGCATTACAACTAGAGAGTCATGTTCGATGTTGCCGAAATCACCTGGTACTCTGGGAAGATTAGGAGTACAGGTGAGGAACTATGAGCTAGTCAGTATTGGGGCAACAGGCACTGACGTCCTATAGAGACTCAGTCCCTAAATTATGTCATTCTGTCATCCTAACACACAGTTCTGCGTTACCAGGAGAATCTGTGCAACAAAATGTGTTGAAGGACATCCATCTGATTTTGCATCTTGTAAATTGCCTTCCCATAGGAGTCCGTGTGTTTAAGTTCTACTGACCCTTCACGTGTTGATGGTATGTTTGGGGCTCTTCAGTGTCATACTATGAATATTTTTGCAACTCTTAAGGAGACGGCTATCCACCAATGCCAGAGGGGCATATGCATACCACGTCGGAGATGGGTAAGTAGCCATGTGCCTGAATTTGCTGTGCCGATGGATCCACACTACCCTTCAGTGATGAGGCTCAATTACCAAAGGTTTCAAGGAGATGATTAGAAAGACACTATAAAAATTAAAAAACTTTCCCTTGGCTTAAAGTTTCCTGTCCTGGACAAAAAATGCTGACCGAGGAAGAACATTACCTGTTCATGTAGGCCAAAGCCAACATCCTGTTGGAAGCAGTGCTAAATTTGTAAAAATGTAAGTGCCAGGGCCCGATGTTTTTATCAGAGGCCTCTGCCGTTGGCACCAAACCACTGTCCCTGCCAGCGCTGCCAAATACTAACCATCTAACAATACATGTGGGATATTTTCACTATTCCAGGTCACCTGATGGTATAAATATGTCATGGACATATTGGATTTATTTAAGTATATTGAATTTGTTGTCCGTGAACTGGACTCAAAAATATACAAATTGCGCCAGCATGTGGTAGACTGTCAAATAAGTGCCTGCGTTTACAAATAAGTGAGGGTGCTATGCACGAGCTAACACTAACACAAATTAAGCAATGGGTGGAGGGCAAAACCCCCTTTGGCTAGCGCATCCAACCATGCAGGGCTTCCTATGCCACACAGATTACTTACAACACTTCCCACTTCCAATGCTTTTAACATTACAGCACAAGAAAGCAAACCCAAACCCATCCTGAGCGTGGAACCACTTCTTTGTAGCTCATCAAAAAGTGTGATGTTTCTTTTGAGTGACCTTAAGCTAATGTCACACTACACCTGTTAGCATATATCAAATCAGCAATGAAATAAAGTGCAAATGCATATATCATGGCATGAACAGGCAGCTATAAACAAGAGGATGTACAACTTCCACATCCTGGAAAGTTGACCCTCTGTAACCTCATTCGCTTTTTAGCCACTAGACCAGATGCTCAAAACTGCCATAGAATTGCCATACAAAGAGTCAAACAAGGAAGAAGAGAAAAAGTGGCTGGGAAATGAATTTGGGGACTTTAAAAAAAATGCTGAAAAACAATACAACTAAAGAGAAAAAACACCTTTTAACACTAAAGCTCAAAAAAGCACACCCTCCCACATACACATGCCAAAATATACACCTATCTCATGCATGAAGGGCAGAACCGTTGAATGTGCTCAAACAAAAATTGAGCACAGGGGAGGTGATTTAACTGCTTGGACTGCACTCTGTGTATTTAGGATAGGTCAGGCCTCATTTGAAAAGTAAACAGTGCAATAATAACTTCCTAGGCAATTGTGTCAACATATATAGTAAAATCTATAATGTGTCCAAGAAGTGTAGCCAAAACAATGTTTAAAAATTCCACAGTGATTTTTATTATTGGAATAATTCTCATGAAGTGAGAAAATGTATTTTAAATAAAAAGCAATTCAACAACAAAGTTATACACAATGTAAACATTCAATGAAATAGTATATTTCAAATTACAATAATAAGACAAAGTAAAACAAAATAGTGGCCAAATGGTTATCTTCTACGCGCGTTTCGGCGAAAAGTACGCCTTTGTCAGGAAAAGCCACCGTTCCTGTGAATTAAAGAGCAAGTACTTAAGATAGTATTTACATGTATGATTGTTGTTTTTACATTTTTTTGCATTACAAATTCAGCTACATAGTTGAGTGGACACATTACATGAATAAAAACTGATTTAAAAGCATAAAATAACTTTACATACAATGAAATTGAGTTAGAATTGTGCATATCGGTGATGTACTATTATTTGATGGACATCAATGCAACATCGCGGCTTGATGGGCAAATGAGAGATCAAGTGGTAAACGAGAGTAAGGATAACCTGTAATGAGTAGAGTACAAAGTACCTGATAGTAGGTGTGATCTAACTGATAGTTAGATCACACCTACTATCAGGTACCTTATTAAAATGTCCTAGACATTTGCCTATCCTTTCTGTCACTATAACTCTCCTCATACTTTGTACTCTACTCATTACAGGTTATCCTTACTCTCGTTTACCACTTGATCTCTCATTTGCCCATCAAGCCGCGACCCTAAGTAAGCCCCATTTACGATTCACTTTTAATTATTCCTGATGTCATTGTTTATAGTTAACTCTCTATTGTTTCTACCCTTGATATCTTTATGGTTTCAATCACTTAAATATCTTGGTCTTTTTCTTTTACACTCAGACCCCCATTATCCACTGTTCTTACTTTTTCACCCTATTTCTCTCTTTCTTAGTTATCGGCCTAATATAGATGTTGCATTGATGTCCATCAAATAATAGTACATCACCGATATGCACAATTCTAACTCAATTTCATTGTATGTAAAGTTATTTTTTGCTTTTAAATCAGTTTTTATTCATGTAATGTGTCCACTCAACTATGTAGCTGAATTTGTAATGCAAAAAAATGTATAAAAACAACAATCATACATGTAAATACTATCTTAAGTACTTGCTCTTTAATTCACAGGAATGGTGGCTTTTCCTGACGAAGGCGTACTTTTCGCCGAAACGCGCGTAGAAGATAACCATTTGGCCACTATTTTGTTTTACTTTGTCTTATTATTGTAATTTGAAATATACTATTTCATTGAATGTTTACATTGTGTATAACTTTGCTGTTGAATTGCTTTTTATTTAAAATACATTCTCACTTCATGAGAATTATTCCAATAATAAAAATCACTGTGGAATTTTTAAACATTGTTTTGGCTACACTGCTTGGACACATTATAGATTTTACCATATATGTTGACACAATTGCCTAGGAAGTTATTATTGCACTGTGTTTTACCCTGTCCTAGGAATTTTATTGTCTTATATTCAGGGGGTCCTTGTTACTTACACCTCATTTGAAAAGTATACACCCTAGAAAGGTGGAAGATGCTTATGGAACTGCGTGAAAAGCTGAACAAGAACATTAGGTAATATCCCAAAAATGTTGAGTTTGATATAGCGCGAACCTTACCCGAAGAGATCGGCTTTCAGAGTGCTTTACATGAGCACCAGTTTCGTTACAGATTGACACATTCATTTTTTTGGCACAGGAAGATTAAGTGATCTGCCCAGAATCACAGGACGTTGAGCGTCGTTGCCGAGACTCGAACCCAGTTCCCCAGCTTTGAGGTCGACCGCTCTAGCCGCACCAGTTTTGTTACAGATTAACATTCATTTTTTGTTCGGTACAGGAAGATTAAGTGATCTGCCCAGAATCACAGGACGCTAAGCGTCGTTGCTGAGACTCGAACCCAGTTCCCCAGCTTTGAGGTCGACTGCTCTAGCCATAAGGCTACATCCTCTCCCCATTGACTAACTGTTGTCCTAAACTATCTATGGCTATAACACTATGTTCAGATCAGCATATAATTTGCACCCTCTGTTCGCTCTCCGCCAGCCAGCAATCTCACCATGGATGATGGCCAGATGGTGATTTTAAGGTGCTCTCCAGTTAACTTGAAGACAAGCCCCGAGGTCCTGACAAAAAAGATGTCGGAAGGCTGGGATTTGGGCATTCCACATGTGGCACTGGACTGGCACCAGACATTTAGTGAACCATGAAGTCTGTTTTCCCATAAGCTACTTCTGCAGCAGAAGAGGCTTACCTAATTCTGGTGAGTGAAACCAACAATGTTTATGATTTTCATTATAGTTAATGGAAATAGAAGAAGGAACTGCCAGTTGCCTTTAAGGTGAATGGGACGGTGTATTGAAAGACCTATTTATATGAACTATTGTGAAATTAAAAAAATAGGACTTCCCCTGCGCATAGAAGATTGGGCTGTCTTACTGCCTCAAAAGTGAGCTATGAGAACAGGCATAGACAGTGAGCATGGAGGGTCAGTCAGAACTTAAAACTCATTCCCTGCCTGTTGTGGACGATCGAGGGAATCGAGTGTCTGTCCCTCATTAACGTGGTTTGAGGCACAGCAAGTACAGGCTTATACTTGCTGACTTTTGTTGTTTTTTAAACGAAGTGCAGACAGTCACTGCTTGAGGGCCCAAGCTTAGTACCTGTAATATTCCACGGTCTAGTTGTTAGCAGGCCGTCACACAGCATCCGCGGGCCAGGCGTGGCCTGCGGGGTCCCGAATAAAAGGAGCCGCCCGCTCGGGGGCGAGGTCTCTAACCCGAGCTCTGTTGTGGACCAACTCTGTGCGCTGGCTCTGCGCGGCGTAGCCTACCCCGTATCATCCCCCAAGGCCCGCGCACGGGCACATTACACTGGCGATGAGGGTGGGGGCTCGGGAACCCTCACACGCTAGCAACCGCGCACCGGTAGGGTGCCAATGACGGTGAAACGAAAATCGGAACTCTGCTAATCAGTGAGCGCGCACGTGCGCCGGCCCGTGCGGAGCGCCCCAGGCAGTATTGCACCGCCGGACCTCATTTCAGTCTCGCGGTGAGTGCTCCCCCGCTCGCAACCACACGAGGCCAGCCAGCCTGCATACCACAGAAGCTGCAGACACGCACAGGGCCAGAAAGGCATCCTGCAGCAGCGTGCTCCTGCTAAACTGGGCCTCAGATTCAATTGGATGGAATAAAAAATAAAAATTAAAAAAAAACAAGAAGAAGAAAATAAATAAATTAACAAGGGGGCAAGGCAGAAAAGGCACCAGACCCATAAATAAGCGCAGGCCCATAACACGGGGATCATCGCCACCAAGCGAGTATAGGCCCAAAAGACAAGGAAGAACCACAAAACTGCTGAGCAAGAGGGGCCCCACGCACACAGGAGGCGCTCCATTCAACACAACAAGCAATCAAGGGAGGGACACACCACCTAGCCCACCGAGACAAAGCAGCCACCTGCGCTCGGCGCAATGGGCGATAATGACCAAGGGGCTGCACAGGGCCCAGGAGCCGCACCAGGTCAAGCAGCAGCGCCCGCTCACGCCCCATTACAGCATGCGGCGTCGGGAGTCTTACCCCCTTCGGTGAATTGGAAGACCCCGCGACGGCGTCGCCCAGTTGGAAGATCTGGATAGAACGGCTCAACAATTATTTCATCGTGACCAGGGAGACCGATAACGCCATAACAAGGTCCTTGCTCTTGCACTACGCAGGAGACAAAATATTCAAGCTGTTCAAACATTTTCCAAACACAGGAGCGGCAGCCGATTACGACGCAGCGGTGGCCGCCCTTGATGCCCATTTTGATCCACAGCTGAACCCAAACTTTTAACGGTTTAAACTGCGCCAAGCCCGGCAGAGAGAGGGGGAGTCTATGGACGTATTTTATGCCAGCACGTGCACAGAGGACGACCAGCCAAAGGAGATACGAGCACAACTAATACAGGGGTGTCGAGACAAGACGCTGAGAGGGCTCATCCTGCGCCAACCGAAGATCGCACTCAAGGATATGCTAGTACTGGCGTGGTCACATGACTTGTCTGCGGCCAGAGCAAACGAGATGGACCAGGCGCTCACCAAACTCCCGGAACGGTCCGAAAACATCAAAACAGAACGGGCAGATGCTCTTCGAGCTAAACCAAGAGGAGACTCGTTTAGGAGCCAAAAACCAGAAGGAACCAAACCAAGGTGTGGATATTGTGGGCATGAACCGCATGCCGCAAAAGACTGCCCCGTGCAAGGGAAAACATGCACCAACTGCGGGATACCGAATCATTTCTCCTCCGTATGCCGGAGACGCACTAGAGGCCGCGAATTTCGAAACAGACGACCTCCGACAAAGGCAGTACGGCACCTGTCAGTAACATTCGTGAGGCCGCCAGAAGACTCTAAGAGGAAAGGGAGGAAATACCAAGAGACGGGTGAAGAATCATCGGACGATGATGGAGAAGCATACCTAATATCGTTCGCGCGGGAACTCAAGTTATGCCGCAGGCCGCAGCCGACGTGCGTAGTCCACGTGGCAGGAACGGAAGTGCAAGCAGTCATCGACAGGTGCCACCGTAAACGTCACGGGTCTGCAACAATATCGACGGTTAAAACCCCGTCCTCTAGTGAAGCCATCCAAAACCAGAGTATACGCATATGGGGCCGACACACCTCGTCCGTTGAAAGGGAAAATCACAGTCCCTGTCAAGGCAGATGACTTAGAAGTAACAGCGACAATACATGTCATTGACAGAAGCAAACACCCTACTAAGCAGCCATACCGCAGAAGACCTGGGTCTGATCTCGTTCGCAAGAAGAATACAGACCCACCAGGTAGAAGAGCTGCTCAACCAATTCCCAGAACTATTTCAAGGGCTCGGACGCATCAGGTGTAACCCGGTCAAACTACATATTGATAAGACAGTCGTCCCAGTCGCTTTGCGGCATAGGAGGGTCCCCTTCCACTTACGGCCGTTAGTGGAAAAGGAGCTAGAGACCCTGGAAAGACAGGGCGTCATTGAGAAAGTATCAGGCCCAACCCCTGGGTGTCGCCGATGGTCATCGCGGAGAAGCCGAAACAGCCGGGAGCGATACGCCTCTGTATTGACATGAGGTTACCGAACAAAGCCATACGAAGGGAACGCCACATCACGCCAACAATGGATGATATCATCGCGGATGTGAACGGATCAAAGTGGTTCTCAAAAATCGACCTATACGCAGGGTACCACCAGCTCCCGTTGTCCAAGGAAAGTCGCTATATCACCACGTTCAGCACCCATCTAGGTCTTCGAAGGTATAAGACTCAATTTCGGAATATCGTCAGCAGCAGAAGTGTTCCAAAACACGATAAGAGAAATGCTGTCCGGATTGCCCGGCGTGCTTAACGTAAGTGATGACTTTCTCATCCACTCAGCGATGGCCGCAGAGCACTACAAACACCTCCGCAACACACTGACACGCCTCAAAGACCATGGGGCAACCCTACATAAGGATAAATGTCAGTTCTTCCAGCCATCACTAGAATTCTTCGGGTACGTGTTCAACCAAGAGGGCATCCAAGTAGACCCGAGGAAGTCACAATCCATCAAGGACGTACCTGCGCCGACGACCCCAACGGAAGTACGCAGTTTTCTAGGTATGGCAATGTACTGTGGGAGATTCATTCCAGGGCTAGCCACGCGGGCGGAACCCCTACAAGCCTTCACAAAGTCAGACGCAAAGTGGCAGTGGGGACAAAAAGAGGAAGAGGCGTTCCAAGGCATAAAGGATGCCCTTCTAGGGGAAGCCACACTTGCATACTTTGACCCAGCCAAACGAACTGAAGTACTCGTGGACGCCAGCCCCGTAGGGCTAGGTGCTATACTAGCCCAGGAACATGAACCAGGACAATGGGCAGCGTTGTCATTTGCCAGCAAGTCCCTCACACCTACTGAAACCAGGTACGCGCAGATTGAGCGAGAAGCGCAAGCTATAAAATGGGCCTGCAACCATTTCCACCTGTACCTCAAGGGACAACCATTCACGATGGTCACAGACCACTAACTACTCGTGCCACTCTTCAAGGGGACAGCGCCTCACCCTCCACCGCGGATCGAGAGATGGGCAGTCCAGCTGCAACCCTATGAGATGGAAGTCGTGTACCAGCCGGGAGCCAAGAACCCCGCCGACTTTCTGTCCAGACACCCGGTCCCGGCCGCAACACACAAAGACACCGAGGAGGTCGAGCAGTACGTACACTTAGTATCATCAGCGGCTTGTCCCCTGAACATGACCCTGGAGGACATTAAAGAGGCGGCCACCACAGATGATGTGTACCGCAAGACCCTAAAAGCGGTCCAGGAGGGATCGTGGACAAACTATCCGCGGCCAGCCAATTCCTGGAGTCCGGAGGAGCGAGAAGACACCGGGAAGATGTGGCACATACGCCATGAACTCAGCACCACCAGCGACGGGATCCTGCTCCGAGAATCAAGGCTAGTGATACCACAAGCCCTGAGACACAAAGCGACACAACTAGCCCACGGGGGGCACCAGGGAATAATGAAAATGAAGGCCAGGATGCAAGAGAAAATCTGGTTCCCCGAGCTAGAAAACCTGGTGGAAGAATACGTCTGACGATGCCCGCTGTGCCAGCTGACAGGCAGTTTGGAAAGACCCGTACCGGTGATCACTGAAGACGCCAGCACCGTCCCGTGGTCGAGAGTAAGCATGGACTTTGGGAGCATCCCCGGAGGAAAACACACACTGGTGTTAGTGGATGAGTTCTCGAAGTACCCCGTAGTGGAACTGGTGGCTTCAATGGCGTTTACCCAAATAGAACCCATCCTAGAGAAAGTGTTTGCCATGTTCGGGGTCCCCCATG
Organism: Triturus cristatus; assembly: GCF_964204655.1. Taxonomy (NCBI): domain Eukaryota; kingdom Metazoa; phylum Chordata; class Amphibia; order Caudata; family Salamandridae; genus Triturus; species Triturus cristatus. The sequence goes on along the minus strand of NC_140593.1, from coordinate 310,576,248 downwards.
AAATCCGTAGTGACAATGGACCTCCCTTCCAGGGAGCTGAGTTTGCCACGTTTCTAAGCCAGAGAGGAATACATCATCGACGGATAACCCCCCAGTGGCCACAAGCCAATGGCAATGTGGAGCGTTTTATGCGCACACTAAACAAGGTGTTCCGCATCGCAGGCATAGAACAAGCGGACCCAGAGAAACGGCTTCACAAATTTTTGCAGGAGTACCGAAGCACACCACACTGCACCACCCAAAGGAGCCCGTGGGCACTGATGTTCCATGGCCCACGACGAGACCTACTCCCTACGTGCCCAAGGTGGGCACCACCACCCATAGAGACTGAGGACGTGCAAGCCAGGAGAGCCCACCGGAACCAACGAGCAAGCCTCCACTGCCGGGCTACGGCAAGGACACTTCGCACAGGGGCTACTGTCCTCCTTTAGGACCGCCGCCCCGGAAGAAAATTTAGAACGAACTATGAGCCCGGGGCCTGGACAGTCACCACAAACCGGGGAACCATGATAACTGCCCAAAAGGGAGGTGAAGAAGTGTCCAGGAATGTGTCCTGGTTCAAAGAAGTGCCCCAGGGCACCCAGAGAGACTCACGGAAGGGCCCACGAGTAGCGCCCCTGCACAGATGCCCGAAACCACTGAGGACACCGCTGGGCCGTTGTCCAACTCAACTCCAGAGAGCGGACCTCCCACCGGTCCGCGACTGCGATGCTCTCCGCAAAGATATTGCTTGAGGCCAAATCCTCGCCCCAGCCAGTGGTTGAAGGACTTTGCCTGCTGAAGACATCCAGAGGCTGACAACGGAGGGCACGCAAGTACTACCACCCCGGTGGTTTAAACTGTCTGAACTGTTGTGAGTTGTTATTGTTTTAGTTGACCGATTTGGATAGGGATGTAATATTCCACGGTCTAATTGTTAGCAGGCCGTCACACAGCATCCGCGGACCAGGCGTGGCCTCGGGGGCGAGGTCTCCAACCCGAGCTCTGTTGTGCGCTGGCTCTGCGCGGCGCAGCCTAACCCGTATCATCCCCCAAGGCCCGCGCACGGGCACATTACAGTACCGACAATGCAGCCAGCCCCCTAAAGCACACGCTGTTGGGGCGGATTAGTCGCTGCTCACATTGATGGTGAACAGAGCCCTTGTCTCCTGGTGCTATGGCAACACAGAACCTTCAAATAGGTTTGCAGTGACAAAATAAACATCATGGGGGCAACACTCAAAGCTGCCGTCAGTATCCCACACCACTTCCTGGTGGTAGCCACCAGTATTTACTATAAGTTGCTCCCAAAATTACCGCAATCTTCCTTCACAATTTTCCTAGGTATGTACCTAGGGTGCACTTCGATGATGAACTCTTCTATACTTTTAGCAGCTGCTTTCGCGTAGACCGCTTCCCCCAGATTTTTTTTTTTTTTAACTTTGAATGAGCTTCACGCAAGCCAGCCACACCAATCTCTTCATTCCTTAGAATAAGGCTCCACAATGCCCCCATTTAAATGGCCCGTCAGATATGCCACTCAGTTCAGTCCTGAGAAGCAGGGGGGGGGGGGGGGGGGGGAAGTGTGACGTTTCCGGATGAGAAGGAAGTGAACAGCAGGAGTTGCCATTCTGGCATGAACGAGCCGGTAAGACGCAGTTCCCTCCTCTGAATTTAGCACCCATCTTAGTTGGCTCAATTGGCAGAGCTCAATCCTGCACAGTGCTTTTGAATGGCGCAAAGACTCGCAAATAGGGCACAGCTCGGGGAACTGGGGGCCAGATGCACAAAAAGTAAGAATTGCGATTCTTACTGAATCGCAATTTAAACAATCACAACTCCGAGTCCTACTGAATCGCAATTAGGAAATGAGAATTCCTAATTTAAGAAAACGTACAACTTTTATTTAGCAATGCCTAGTGCGTTGCAAATCGATCATTAATATTAATGAGTTAGGTCGCAGTTTGCAACCCATTAGGAATGATAGCTATCACAGGAATGGTGGCCTGCTGGGGCCACCACGCCTGTGATTGCTTCTCAATAAAGCAATATTTTTTTTATTTTTTTTGGGGCAGCCAGTTTTCCATTAAAAGAAACAAAACACTGAAATGAACCTTTCAAGTTTCGATTTTTAAGAGCCTGCTCTTAAAAAATATTTCCATTTTCAAAGAGAAAGGGGTCCCTTTGGGACCACTTCCCATTTGCGTATGTGTAACCACCTCCTTCGAAGTGTCAGTAAAATATTAATGTGTTGAGACCGGAATTCAGTCGCAAAACATTAATACATACCGCTGCGAACTGGTAACTGGAAGGGATGACCTAAACACGCCCTTTCCAAATACTGATTCGTAAAGCCACATTGAGATTCATTAACAAGTTACCGAATCGCAATTTGGCTTTTGTACATTACAAAATGTTTTTTTGCGGTCCCAAACGGCCCAATTCCGTCTGTTTGGGACTGTAAAAAAGTTTAGTAAACATGGGGCCACAAGTATGACCAATGCATTTTGCAAGTCCCTAAAGGCAAATTTTTTTAACTCGCTATTAGGAACTCACAAAATGCGATTTACAAATGTGTCTCAGACACATTTAGTGATTCCCAATGGGGTCGCAATTGACCTAACTCATCAATATTCATGAGGTAGGTCGCAGTTTCCGACTCATTGGGAGTAGAAAAAAACACAGGGATGCTGGCCTGCTGGGAACAGCAGACTACCCTGTCTTTACTTTTAAATAAGGCAACTTTAAAAAAAATGTATTTATTTTTAAATGCAGCCTGTTTTCCGAAGGAGTTTAAAAAATAAAAATAAAACATTTCAGTTGCATTTTTTAACAGTAGGCAGTGGTCCCTGGGACTACTGCCTGCTCTTAAAAAAGAAGTTTTCGCTGCCATTCACAAAGGTGAAGGGGTTCGGGGGGACCACTTCGCGTTTGCGACTGGCTTACCACCGCCTTGAAGTAGGCGGTAAACTGCAAATGTTCGCGACCGCATTCTGGTTGCAAAACATTCATACATCCCTCTGCAACTCACTATTAGGAAGGGATACCCTTGACACGCCCCTTCTTAATAGCTGGGTCTGAACGGAGGTGGCAAAGTGAGCTAAAAAACAATGATGAATTTAACCCAGATCTTTGACTGGGGGTGAGTGTCTGAAAAATTTCTGCACTCCGTCCATCATCTCCTTGTGTTTGCTTTGTACGCCCCTTCTTAATACCAACTCACTAAACCTTATTTTGAGAGTTGGTGATAGGTTACCGACTCACAAAATAGGGCACATGCAAAACAGCTCATTAGTGGTTGCAAAAGGCCAGATTCTCTTTTTTTGAACGCTAAAACGTGGTGTACATGTGGCCAATGGTCCTTCGATTGCTCACAATGAAAAATGAGGACACAATGACAGAAGTTTAAATAAGTGGGAGAGAAGAGACTAAGATGTTGCTGATACCCTATGCCTAATTTAATGTACTAACAGTGTCATGTGACAGAATGTGGACAAAGGATAACTTATTCCATCACATGAAGAATCAATTCACCCTATGCCTAATTTAATGTACTAACAGTGTCATGTGACAGAATGTGGACAAAGGATAACTTATTCCATTACATGAAGAATCAATTCAAATAAATGAAAAGTGGTTAGAGCTTGTGGCACAGAATACAGTTGAACTAGTTGCTGCGCAAAAAAAGTTAAATGAAACATTTCAAAGTTTAACCACTGGCAGAGAGTATCGAGGACAGCACCAAATAAACAGCCTAAATGAGAAAATAGTAGCACCTTCACAAAAATGAAACGGCAAAAAAGAGTGTAAACGTTTCATATTGTTTCACAACACGTGAAGATACTCCCAAGTTTACAGGATAGCATAGGTCAGCTGTTTCACCGCCAATATGTGTAAATGGAGTTGAAAACACTTTCAACCAAAATAGTCTGAAATGAGAATCCATCGACTGATATAACCAACATTTCAATACATGTTTCATATAGGGACCAATAATGCCTGCGTAGATATACAACTGTAATTTTTTTGGGGGGGGACACAATCATGTTTTTGCCAGTTCTCTCTGCCCTCCACATAAACAAATTCCTCCTTATCAACATCTGGTATCCTTGAAACTGAGGGAGCTCTCACCAACTCTGCCTCCATTTGCCACATCTCTTGGTTTCACCATAGGCTAGTCTGTGACAGTCATCCCACACATAAACATGGCCAAATTCGTCAGTTTTCACCTGTACCCCTTGGAGAAACGCCTTCTCCTTGAACCTCAAATTCAGAACATCAACTGATCAGAAAAATCATTCTTCGAGGCTGCCACTGCAGTATGGAAGTCATAAATAATCTGCTAGTCTTAGAACACTGAACCCACTCTCAAGTCTTTAAAAACAGTACAATGCTTACCTTATTCGACAAATCCTAGACCAAGCTCTACAAAGCGGTCTTCAAACTTAAAGCAGGACTTTTTGAGCTAATACACGCTTCAGACTTATTTTACCCTCACAGTGTCCCGGTGTAATCACCGACATGGCAACACAGTTATAATGAAATCGATCATATACTAACTGGGTCCAGGTGTGCTATATAGATGGTTAAATAAATAAATAACTGGGTCTTCCGATTTGCCTATTCCTTCCTCGCCCTTATATCAACTGGGTTCAGGTGTACTATATAAATGGATTATTAAATAACTGGGACTTCCTCCCTGCCTAAGGCTTCCCATATCAACATTTGCCTCACTCAGTTTCGAAATAAACAATACTCCTAGAAAAGCACCTACTTTTTAAAGAGCAATATCCTTTCAATGCTATCAGATACTAATCATAGCCAAATAGCACTTCTAATCCTATTTCTTAGAACCTGTAGCATAAATGTGTATTCTAAAACGTTTTAGTACCGAGATTTGAAACTAGACTCATTCCATATTGCTTTTCACTTTAAAGTATTCCTCTCTCCTCAGCTCTGCTGTGATAACAGCTTACCTGTTCTAAGTTTCTAGCCAGTCTCTATCATTGAGTGAGCAGTTGGAAGTGCATACTGAGTATTTTGTTCCTACTGCAGTTCTAACATTTGGCAGCGACCGTGGCGGCCTACACAGAGCGGGGGTGGTAGGGTGGGGAGGAGGAATTGGAATGGTATTAAAAAATATATATATATCACTTACCTTATCACCGCGTCCCGCATCTCTATACTTACTCTTCTCCATCGGACTCGGTCAGAACGGCAATCAGGAACCACACCTAGGCTCCCCTGACCAATCACAACGCTGCAATGCAGCATTGTGATTGGTAAGTACCCAGGTTCCCCATACCAATCGCCGTGCTGCGTTACGATTGGTCTGAGAGCCGTGGTTCAGTACTCAGACGGAGACTGGGCATTTCTCCTTTGTCACCCTACTTAAATGCAGTGAGGCAAAGCTCCTCCGCTTTAGCCGGGGAGCCGCCACTGGTAGCTTCAGCTTTCAGCTCCATTTACTTGCGTTGTCACAAGTTAAGGCTGACCGCGATGGAGCAGGTGCCAGCTAAAGAGAACCAGTTAGGACCCCTGAACAAGAGTACCTTAAATCCCAATTACAGAGCATTGCAAGGTCCTGTGCTGATGATGTGCCGTGCAGCCGAGGCGATGCATTGGTTCAGAGGAGCTGCGAAGTGAGGTCCTGTGACATTGAGGATCTAGTCGATGCAAGAACCCACGCCATCGTCAAGGCTGCCGCTGGTAAGAGATTTGTCATGTGTGTCCTGCATCAGGGAAGCTTTTCACAGCGGTGGTTCTGATGTGGGCTGTAAGGCATGGTACTTACTCTGGGAGAACCCTAGCAGCAAAAGCAATCTGTCAATTCTGTTTTGGATTGTACCACGCAGCAGGGGAGATGTGATAGTTCTGCCGGACCACAAATGGACTGACAGAGGGTAAGCATTGTTTACCACACATGCAACAACGCATGCCATTACAACGCAGTCATTACAACTACTGCGTTGTTACATCGCATGCCATTACAACACAAGTCGAAACAACGACTTGCTGTAGGGATCAGAAGGTGGTGGATTTAAAATCCAACACTTTCCCTACTTTTGCACAGACTGGAGTTGGAATAGAAAATGATACTATTCCAAAATCCAGCCCCACCCCCCAAGGCAAGTAGTTGTTCTAACTTGCGTTGTAATGGCATGCGATGTAACACGGTCGTAACGACTTCGTTGTAATGGCATGCGTTAAAAAAGCATGCGATGTAACATGGCATATTTCTGACAGAGCACCTTCAGGCCCACTTCCAATGGTTCATGAATGGGTGGCACCAATTGGCAGGGTAGGATTCACAGATGGCAGAGTCCAGGTGCTGGGTTTAAGGCAGTTGGAGCCCTCTGTCCCGGAGGCTCTAGTCAGGATGCAGGTCAACTAGCCCTTGGAGTCACTCTGGGTTCCGGGGTGCAACAAATGCAGGTCCAGTCCTCCTCACCTCAGCCAAGAGGGCAGATGTTCAGCACAGCAGGGCAGCACTCTTACAGCAGCAGAGCGTTCAGCAGCACAGCAGTCATTCTTTCTTGCAAAGTATCCACAGGTCCAGAAGTATACTGAAGAGTTGGTGCCTGGGATTCAATATTTATACCAGGGCCATCATTTGAAGTGGGAGAAGCTTCTAGAGGTTTTTTCTCGAAGTCCCCAGGCATCCTGCCTTCCCTGTCCTGGCTCCAGACTAACTACAGGGGGTATGCAGCCCTTTGTGTGAAGGCCCAAAACAGCCTATTCAAGTGTAAGTATGACTGTGCCCAGCTCCGCCCTCCCATCCTCTCAATGATGGTCCATCCAGGCACATCTAAGCTCACTATTGTATGTGGCAGTCTAGGAAGACTACACAAAGCTCAACTGTCAGCTACACCCAGGCATGTGACCCAGAGACTGTATGCTCACATTAAATGGCTAAGCCAAGAAAATGCCAGCTTTCTAATAGTAACAGACAGGGGTTGGGCTTTAAAATCAGCTGGGTTGGGCCGCCATTATATTGTATACATACAGTGTAAAAATATAGAGGTATGCTGTTCCTCAAAAAGCGATCAAGGAGGGTAAAAAATGGTATTGGAATGTATGAGTCTGTAGAATCAGGAGGAAAATCCTCCTTTAGGAAAAAGACCCTCACACATCCAGCAGATTAGCTGTCATATTTCGTCAGCAACTGGCCTAGATGTCATGTATCATCATCAGGTCTGCTCCGAATCGGGGCGGCGCTGCAATCCCCGATCGGCGACCTTTGTGGCGCCTTTTAGTGGAGATCTTTTTTCCTTTAAAATGCCGGTTGGTGTGGTGCAGGTGAGGGCCCTAAAGTGAAGTGTGTGTTGGAAAAGGTGTACTAAAAATAAGTAGTGGTGATCCTAAGTAACTCAGTTTAATAAGGAAGGTCCCACTCTTAATTAAAAACAAAAAAAATGCGTAATCCTACAGTAAAGGTGTCTGTTTTACGCTATAGTGATTTATGGTCAACATGTTTCTTGCAAAGGTTAATTAAACCACAATTCGTCAGGACCGGAAAGTTTACAAACTTATTGGTAGTGGTAGCAACTGGAAAGACACTTACCACCAGTACAGCACCCTAATAAGTGGTTACTTATGTGGATACGGTTAAGCACGCCTGAAAAAGAGTTATCAGATGACAGACATACAAAACAAACTCATATTATTAATTCAATCTTAGTAACGACTCCTAATCTGTTACAGGCATTTGGTGTCATGCAGTACTCTTGATGTAGTGGAATTCGATTGTGTATCATCCATATGATATGGGTACACCCTCTCCTTATCAAATTTCTTAATATCTTTTTGTAACTTTGATATCTTTTGTTTCATCAAAAATTCTTTGTTCTCCGCTATCTCGTTGTTAATTTCAGATAATTTGGTTTTGAATACTGCGGTGGTAAGGGAAACTTTGACAGCGCCCTCAGCATTATGAATCCTGATCAAGATTGCATCCGCTAATCTCTTTGCCATATTTATAATGAGTATAAGCCAGTCCCTGGTGCATTTCCATGACACCAGGGACCATTCCTTTTTGAAGATCATATCTTCCAGGAAAAGGCGGGGAAAATTTTTAACAATTAATCCATTAGGGGCGATGTTAGCCCTCAGATACTCCGTCATCAGAGCTTCGTGTAACGTAATTTTAAGCCATTCCCGTTTCAGGGTGGTGAGGGTTATCAGATCATCTGATTGAGCTCCAGAAGTGGAGCTAATGTCAGGCCCCAGTAAAGAAGGTGTTCGTAAGATTTCTGCCGCAATATCGTCACTAAAACTCAACCCATGGCAATCGTCCATGGTAGAGGCTCGGGAAAACACAAAAATAAAAAAGTGAGTCGAGCTGACTGATAACTATTTTCCAGTTTTCATAAGTCACGGTGTTCGTCCAATATTAAGACACGTGTGGTTTTAGCTGCATTATATATATATATTTTTTCTTTATTGTGGGATTATATTCCTTTTAACCACTGATAATTTTGGTTGACATATGGATGATACACAGTCGAATTCCACTACTTCAAGAGTACTGCATAACACCAAATGCCTGTAACAGATTAGGAGTCGTTACTAAGATTGAATTAATAATATGAGTTTGTTTTGTATGTCTGTCATCTGATAACTCTTTTTCAGGCGTGCTTAACCGTATCCACATAAGTAACCACTTATTAGGGTGCTGTACTGGTGGTAAGTGTCTTTCCAGTTGCTACCACTACCAATAAGTTTGTGAACTTTCCGGTCCTGACGAATTGTGGTTTAATTAACCTTTGCAAGAAACATGTTGACCATAAATCACTATAGCGTAAAACAGACACCTTTACTGTAGGATTACGCATTTTTTTTGTTTTTAATTAAGAGTGGGACCTTCCTTATTAAACTGAGTTACTTAGGATCACCACTACTTATTTTTAGTACACCTTTTCCAACACACACTTCACTTTAGGGCCCTCACCTGCACCACACCAACCGGCATTTTAAAGGAAAAAAGATCTCCACTAAAAGGCGCCACAAAGGTCGCCGATCGAGGATTGCAGCGCCGCCCCGATTCGGAGCAGACCTGATGATGATACATGACATCTAGGCCAGTTGCTGACGAAATATGACAGCTAATCTGCTGGATGTGTGAGGGTCTTTTTCCTAAAGGAGGATTTTCCTCCTGATTCTGCAGACTCCTACATTCCAATACCATTTTCTACCCTCCTTGATCACTTTTTGAGGAACAGCATACCTCTATATTTTTAGACTTGTGACTGGGCTACGTATGCTGGACCTGCCCGAATTAGCCCTCTGTTCCTTCCTTTTGTAATACATACAGTGTACCCAGACTAATTATTTAGTCAACACTTCTTAACTGAGATAAATTAATTTAATAAACTTAGCTTTTTTAATTGTAAGACTTTGTAATATTGTTGTAAATTTAGCAAACACTTGGACATATGTTACAGACAACATTAAAGTGTAAGATACAAAAAGTTTAAATTTTTTTTTTTTACTCCAAACAGATCTAGTTTTATTGAGTAAATTAAATATATTGTTTTTGGAATAAGGCCCTGTATTATCTTTGTGAACCACACTGCTGTTCCTATTGAGATAACGGATTAAATGGTCCAGAGATATCAAACTCACAGCAAGTACAATACTTAACCAAACACACATCACACTAACAGTGAGCAAAATACCCCTCGTTGCAACACAGCTACCAGTGCACTACCTTTCTTCTCCCTAACATGATCATAGAAATATGTACATAAAACATTTCTACTCACCCCTCAGAACCTTTTGATTATGAAGCTCAGTTATTAGTAGATTGAAATGATAGTATACTTTGGGAAGAGATATTTTAGCAATTGTCGCTGTTACTCGTTTCTGTTCGGGTAGTGACTGCTCATCAGCTGCTGCCTATTTAAGAAGGCATTTGGATGCTGTGGTGATAGCTCACAAAGCTGCAGGCAGGCGATAAACATATGCAGCAGCTCCGGCCAGATTCCCGGCAGACATCTCCGCAGAGCACGCAGCCACCGAAAGCCCAGCGCCACCCGGACGAGAAGCAGCAGCTCGGCAACTCTTGAGGAGAGGTTTACAGAAATCCCGGGCTACCGCTGCCTCTCTGCGGCCTTGCCTTCGCCCTGGAGCAGATGGAGCAAGCCTCCGACTGTACCCATCAAACCATCTGGAAGGCACAAATGAATGTGCCACTGGTTAATGATGACAAAGTGGGATACAGCCAGCTGGTGCGCCTACCGTAGAATCCAGCCTTGGGCGCGAGTCTAGTTTGAGCTCTGCAAAATGCTTGGACTTCACCCAGGCACATGTAAAATATTCCAAGTAGCACTCTCAACTAATTCAGTATGATGTGTTCGCTTTTAGGCTCTAAATGATTAAACAGTATATATTTAAAGAGCAGAATCGGAAAATCTGCACGAACATTTTTAGGTTATTAATAACAATATTGTATTGTAATTGCACTTTTATAGTGCTTACTATGCCTGACGAGGAGTCGATGTGCTTTTTCGGCGAGTAGCACACTGCTCTGGAACCCATACATTGTTAGTGGTGAATTAGTATAGTGAAATAGGAAAGTAATTTTAGAGGTGGATATGCTAGTCAGTTATTTGTATTGAGAAGGATAGTGAAGGGGTAGAAGGGGTAAAAAGATTTGCATTTATATAGCGCTTGCTACCCCTGATGAGGTGTTGAAGTGCTTTCTCAGTGAGTATCACGCTAATCCAGAACCCACACAAAGGATTAGTGGTGAATTAGAAGAGTGAAATATTACATTAATTTGAGTGGTGGACATGTTAGTCTGTTATTTGGGTTCAAAAGGATAGTGGAGGGATAGAAGAGGATTTTTTTTGTTTGTTTTGGAGCTCGTAGCAGTAGGAGGAGGCTTGGGATGAGTAAAAGGGAGGTGAAGGGGGAAGAGTCAGATAGTGCGTCATAGCACACTTCTACCATTTCTATATGCTGTAAATAACATGAGTTCTTGTTATCAAGTTTAATGGAACTCATTTTACCACCTTGGAGTGAAGAAACGCAGAGTTGGACTTGAACTTGGGCAGGTGATTTGCAGATCACTGCATTTCAGGAGCGAGTGTTTAGCTCACAGAGCCTTACTGCTGGATTAACATGGTCGGGTCTAAAATGCTTAGCACTAAGAGGTTTGCTAATCAAGTGACCTTGAGAGTGTTGGGATGGAGTGATATTGCTTACAAAAAATGGTATCAAAGATGCACAGTAAATAACTTAGGAGTTTATTTAGATAGTGAGGCCATACAACTGAAACTCTGGGGTCAAACGCTACACCCCCAAACGTAACTAAGGCATGTTTAGGGAGTAGGCAGTCCTAATTATGCAATAGTAGATAATGATGAGCAATGACAAATAAACTTGGCCTAAATACACTTACTATTACAGCTTTGTGACTTCCCCAAAATATTGTGAGCTTAACCATTAGACACCTGGAATTTCATGAGAGGTTTCCTGGGATTTCAAGACAGAGGCTGTAGTGTGCCCATGAACCATTCAAGCACTCAAATAGCCTGTCACCACAGTGGTGTTATCCTGCAGTGTTCATTGGCTAGGTGTGTTAGTAATTCCTTGAATTCTCTGCTGGTTGAAGGGTGGCCTGTTGTCCAATTTTAAGATTTGTGCGAGTTCCCATGCTGCGTAGATATAATCTAGTATTCAAATGATCTTTTTGGCTCCAATTGACTAGATCATCTTGACTAGAGGGAACCAGGAGTATTCATCTACTAATACTAGGAGGTATTTGCCGGCTGGGAGTGGCCCAAAGAAGTCAACAGCCAGTTCTCTGGTAGATCCAACATTCTTAGTGGTAACTGCCTCCTTGTCAAGGACAGACATGTGCATGTTACATGCCTGCAGTTCTGCCTCTACCATGTGGACTATTTTTGGAAACCACAGTCTCTCCTACTTGTTGGTGACCATTCCTCTGTGTCCCTCATGCACCAGCTTGATGGCCTGTTTTCTAAATCTCCTGTGGGTCACGATCTGTGACCCCCCTCAGTATGATTCCTTCTTTTGTCACCGCTTCGTTATTCTTGGAGGCTGTGGAATGATCTGATTTCATCAGAGTCATCTCCCCACTGTTTGACATGTTTCCATTTTTGTGTCTTGATTAGATGTTTGACCAGTTCCAGGTCTCCATCTTCCTTTGTTGAGGTGGCTAACTGGGGGACTGATAGCACTGGGATATGCTTGTGCTGACTATGAAAGGACGGTACTCCTCTGCGACGGACAGGTTTGGTCATCTTCAAAAATAAGTCAGAGGGATTCTATTCATTCCCCAGCTTGTGAACTATTACGTAGTCATATTCATGAAAACGTATCGTCCATCTTTAAATCCTTGGGGGCATTTTTGCTTTGGGGTTACAGACGATTGCCAGTAGGGTGTGACAGTCTGCTACGATGGTGGCTTACTTGTGGTATACGAATATGTGGAAGTGTTTGCAGGCCAAGACGACTGACAGGCTCTCTTTTCCATGTTGGGAGTAGGCTCTTTCGTGTCTGAGAGGCTCCTGCTGGCATATGCCGCTACGTGTCATTGAACTCCTGAGTTGCCAGTGCGTTGCGCTAGTATGCCCCCCCCCCCCCCAGCCCTACCGGGGTAGCGTCTAATGTCACCTCTGTGTGTAGTTTTGAGACGAAGTATGTCATGACAGCTAAATAAATGCACAGGAGGTTCAGCACTATGTACTATGGTTAGATCTCCAAGTACCTAAATTCTTTTGTATCGTTAACAGTAAACGAGTAAAATTCTGATGAAGCACACGACACATTAAACATAAGTTTTTTTTCTCTTTTTCTTCTTTATTGATTTTGTATGAAGATTTCTTCCATGTCATATTTCACATTTTCATAGCCAACGCGTTTCGTCTCCCATGAGACTTCTTCAGGGCTATCAAAAGAGCATACACGAAAGGGTTTTTAGAATTCAATCTAAACATTTCTAAGCATTTTTTTAAAAAACATATTTTAATTCCTTTACCTACAAATCTTTGCTTGTGAAAGTATATCAGCTCCAAATAAATATTCACTGACCATATCATTCATAAAGCATTTTGCATACACAGACAAAGGACCTGGTCTATAAAAACATTAGACAGCATCAGTGTTATTGTTTTTAAGTATTCAGTTGTCGTCTGAATTGATAATTAGCTCAATGCATGTCATGTCTTTTTTAACATCTAAGTTATTTGATTTGCAAGTATATGACATTCTTTTTACCTAAAGACCACATAGTGGTCAGGTACTTTAGGGTTACAAAAAGGCTTCACTTAAAAATATACAATACATAATTTTATCGTGATACAAATTCACATCCTCATTGTCAATATTCTGTGCTCAATTTATATCTTAATTAACAGTCATGAGTAGGCCTTCGCATCACTGTTATATAATATTTTTTTAAATCATATTTACTTAACATACCTCAATGATATGGTGAATCTAATTCCTTTTTATCGTGTCGTTCTTTAGGGTATGGTTTCCAAAATTCTAGTATTGTCTAAATAACAAAATAGTCTAAAATGAGTATATCTATAGAGTCTTTCAATATTCAAGTCATACTTGATGACACACTGAATTCATTTAGAAGATAAAACATACCATATAGTCATGTGGTTCTACTGTTTAGAAAAATATAAAAACATCAATTCTATCTAAAAAGCTATAATACATAGCCTACTATGATAAGCGATGCCGTCATTACATTGTGGACTCATGATATTTTCAGACTGTTTCTAGCAAAATGACAATGAGACATTTCTCCTCAATCACATTAATTTATAAAATGAACAAAAGAGGGGGGACATTTTTCATTTCCTCACTCAATACGAATAATATTCGCATGCGCTAGACAATACCATCATTTTTTTCATGTAAACAACAGTAGAGTATAAGGGCGTATTGCAGGGACTCATGAGCATACGAACAAACATAAAAAACGTGCATCTAATATCTACTCCCCGCCCAGCGTCGTACCGGTTAAGAGTGCTCACAATATTGGTCGCATTTATTTAAAAACAACAGAAACCGTATATGTATATGCGGTTCTGATATTTGAGGCCTGCTATTATATCGAGTCCATGTTACATTCAAATTAAACAAGCAAATGTTCCGTTTACATCCCACCTCATCCATATTTGTATAAGACACTTGTAGGATCGGTTGGATATATTTTAAGGGATAGACACCGCATGTATGCGTTCGAATGAGTACAGGAGAGCGTCTCCTCTTTAGGACCTGCAAAAATATCAAGCCCATATAGCATTTATTTAAAAACAACAGAAACCGTATATGTATAAGCGGTTCTGATATTTGAGGCCTGCAATTATATCGAGTATATGTTACATTCAAATTAAACAAGCAAATGTTCCGTTTACATCCCACCTCAACCATATTTTAGGGGACAGACACCGCATACGTGCGTTCGAACAAATACAGGAGAGCGTCTCCTCTTTAGGACCTGCAAATATATCAAGCCCATATAGCATTACAATTCAAATAAATAATCTCTATCTGATTAACTTACTTGCAGCGATCTAGTAACCACCGACTTCGGACATCATTTCAGCGAAGCCGTGTACACATTAATTACGGCTTTTTAAACCCCGCGCCAGGTGATGTCGTAGTCACATGACCTATGTCTCTTTCAAAAAGTTTGTTAAAGATGTTATTACAAATCCGTCGGCCATCTTGGAAAGGTTAAAAGCACATTAGTTATAAACACGATCAATTAGAGTTTATAGATGAAAACTAAACGCAATATTCTAATCAGTCTTTTAATTCAGGGGACCTTATCTGATTATTAGATTTAGATGTTTAATTCCCTAAAATGTATTTTATGACAATATGGGACCAACAGCTAAATTCCATTCATGTCACGTGTATCAAGTGACATCAAATTCATATTGGCAACGCTGTCGGAACCACTCGCGCGGCCATCTTTGAATGTTGAGAAATGATTTGATATCATTAAAACTGACATTTGTGATTGGTTGATGAGAGCCAATCCCTTTATTGAAAATAACATATGTAATGTATTTTGTGACAATGTGGGCCCAACAGCTAGATTCCATTCATGTCACATGTATCAAGTGACATCAGATTCATATTGGCAACGCTGTCGGAACCACTGGCGCAGCCATGTTTAGATGGTGAAAAATGGCTTGATATCATTAAAACGAACATTTGTGGTTGGTTGATGAAGGCCGATCCCTTTAATGAAGGCCAATCCCTTTAATGAAAACAACATGTCTAATGTGCAGTAGTGGATTATGCACATGTACTGAAACAAATATATTGAGCAATACATGTATTAAAAACAACGTATATACGACAGTGCTCATAAAGTGTCTTTAAAGGGTCAACCTGTCCAAATGGAAATAAAGAAATTGTTCACAGTAATGTCATATAAGTTCATTTTCATGGCATTGTTTTTTATACCACATTCAAGTTAGAAGAAAGTGGCAATAGATAATTCTGACATGTGAAGGTCGTTCTCTTTAACAATTAGATTATAAAAAATGATGCATCTCATCATAGATGTTAAGACCAAACTGCACAGTTCTAAGACTACCTCCAGGAAATAGAAAGACAACTCCATGATATTAACTTATGACAAACTGAAAACGAATCCCATGCCTAAGATAGAGGGAAATATCAATGCACATTTATGGGATTGGCATGAATCCAATCTACTAACGGATCATGAATATAAATTTAAAGGGATCGGCCTTCATCAACCAACCACAAATGTTCGTTTTAATGATATCAAGCCATTTTTCACCATCTAAACATGGCTGCGCCAGTGGTTCCGACAGCGTTGCCAATATGAATCTGATGTCACTTGATACATGTGACATGAATGGAATCTAGCTGTTGGGCCCACATTGTCACAAAATACATTACATATGTTATTTTCAATAAAGGGATTGGCTCTCATCAACCAATCACAAATGTCAGTTTTAATGATATCAAATCATTTCTCAACATTCAAAGATGGCCGCGCGAGTGGTTCCGACAGCGTTGCCAATATGAATTTGATGTCACTTGATACACGTGACATGAATGGAATTTAGCTGTTGGTCCCATATTGTCATAAAATACATTTTAGGGAATTAAACATCTAAATCTAATAATCAGATAAGGTCCCCTGAATTAAAAGACTGATTAGAATATTGCGTTTAGTTTTCATCTATAAACTCTAATTGATCGTGTTTATAACTAATGTGCTTTTAACCTTTCCAAGATGGCCGACGGATTTGTAATAACATCTTTAACAAACTTTTTGAAAGAGACATAGGTCATGTGACTACGACATCACCTGGCGCGGGGTTTAAAAAGCCGTAATTAATGTGTACACGGCTTCGCTGAAATGATGTCCGAAGTCGGTGGTTACTAGATCGCTGCAAGTAAGTTAATCAGATAGAGATTATTTATTTGAATTGTAATGCTATATGGGCTTGATATATTTGCAGGTCCTAAAGAGGAGACGCTCTCCTGTATTTGTTCGAACGCACGTATGCGGTGTCTGTCCCCTAAAATATGGTTGAGGTGGGATGTAAACGGAACATTTGCTTGGTTAATTTGAATGTAACATTTACTCGATATAATTGCAGGCCTCAAATATCAGAACCGCTTATACATATACGGTTTCTGTTGTTTTTAAATAAATGCTATATGGGCTTGATATTTTTGCAGGTCCTAAAGAGGAGACGCTCTCCTGTACTCATTCGAACGCATACATGCGGTGTCTATCCCTTAAAATATATCCAACCGATCCTACAAGTGTCTTATACAAATATGGATGAGGTGGGATGTAAACGGAACATTTGCTTGTTTAATTTGAATGTAACATGGACTCGATATAATAGCAGGCCTCAAATATCAGAACCGCATATACATATACGGTTTCTGTTGTTTTTAAATAAATGCGACCAATATTGTGAGCACTCTTAACCGGTACGACGCTGGGCGGGGAGTAGATATTAGATGCACGTTTTTTATGTTTGTTCGTATGCTCATGAGTCCCTGCAATACGCCCTTATACTCTACTGTTTACATGAAAAAAATGATGGTATTGTCTAGCGCATGCGAATATTATTCGTATTGAGTGAGGAAATGAAAAATGTCCCCCCTCTTTTGTTCATTTTATAAATTAATGTGATTGAGGAGAAATGTCTCATTGTCATTTTGCTAGAAACAGTCTGAAAATATCATGAGTCCACAATGTAATGACGGCATCGCTTATCATAGTAGGCTATGTATTATAGCTTTTTAGATAGAATTGATGTTTTTATATTTTTCTAAACAGTAGAACCACATGACTATATGGTATGTTTTATCTTCTAAATGAATTCAGTGTGTCATCAAGTATGACTTGAATATTGAAAGACACTATAGATATACTCATTTTAGACTATTTTGTTATTTAGACAATACTAGAATTTTGGAAACCATACCCTAAAGAACGACACGATAAAAAGGAATTAGACTCACCATATCATTGAGGTATGTTAAGTAAATATGATTTTAAAAAATATTATATAACAGTGATGCGAAGGCCTACTCATGACTTAATTAAGATATAAATTGAGCACAGAATATTGACAATGAGGATGTGAATTTGTATCACGATAAAATTATGTATTGTATATTTTTAAGTGAAGCCTTTTTGTAACCCTAAAGTACCTGACCACTATGTGGTCTTTAGGTAAAAAGAATGTCATATACTTGCAAATCAAATAACTTAGATGTTAAAAAAGACATGACATGCATTGAGCTAATTATCAATTCAGACGACAACTGAATACTTAAAAACAATAACACTGATGCTGTCTAATGTTTTTATAGACCAGGTCCTTTGTCTGTGTATGCAAAATGCTTTATGAATGATATGGTCAGTGAATATTTATATGGAGCTGATATACTTTCACAAGCAAAGATTTGTAGGTAAAGGAATTAAAATATGTTTTTTAAAAAAATGCTTAGAAATGTTTAGATTGAATTCTAAAAACCCTTTCGTGTATGCTCTTTTGATAGCCCTGAAGAAGTCTCATGGGAGACGAAACGCGTTGGCTATGAAAATGTGAAATATGACATGGAAGAAATCTTCATACAAAATCAATAAAGAAGAAAAAGAGAAAAAAAATTTATATGTTTAATGTGTCGTGTGCTTCATCAGAATTTTACTCGTTTACTGTTAACGATACAAAAGAATTTAGGTACTTGGAGATCTAACCATAGTACATAGTGCTGAACCTCCTGTGCATTTATATGTTATTGTAGGACTTTGTCCCACATTATTGAGAGTAAAGAGGGTAGTACTCTCTGGTTTCGTGCACTATTTGAATTGTTTACGATAACCACTAATATTTGTTTGGTGCGGTCCTAATCAGCCTCCACCCTCTCCCCTTGTATATATATGTCATGACAGCTGTCTTTTCTATTGAGTCTTCATTCTTTGGAAGCTTTGTTGTACTTGGGTGACCATTTGAAGTCCATGACTGGTGGTGGCGGGGGCCTTGACTTTTTCCAGGTCTGGTGTCATTTCTTTGTCGAGAAAATGTGACCAAAGGATTAGAGTTCGATTCTGTGGAACTCCCATTTCTCTTTTTAAGGATCGACTTCGGCTTGGGGCGAGTGAGGTACAATGCTCCTTATTCTCTGAGCATGCTTTCCTCTAACCCCTTGAAAAACTGTATTCCCCTATCCTCTACAACACTTCCTCCTGTTCCTTCCCAGGGCATGTACATCCTGCCCTCCACCCTCCAGTCCCTTGTTTCGGGTCCTAGTGCCCAGCTCCACAGAGGAAAGCTGAAATTATTTGTCTTCTTTTGTCTCATGCTTCCCTCACTATCAAGATCCCACGTAGTGAGAGAACAAAAAGAGTCCATCTCCTGAGTAAAGAGCCTGAAAGACTGGCTTATTCCCAATAGTAGGAAAAAGGCCAACACCTGACTTGCATTGAATGATCATAGTCGCCAAAAAGACTGATCAATAGTTTATAAATATATTATTTTGCTTTATCCTTTTAAAAAAAGACTAAGGCAGATTGCAGTTTTGTAGTTGGTATGATTTTAGTACAATTTTATTACATCATAAAATTGTAAATCAGAAGCATTAACTATTACAAGTAATATCACCAAATTAAGTTTCAATGCAAACTATGTAGGCAATTTAATTTTCATAAGGATTACTAAAAATGTTTAGAAATTCTAGATTTAATAATGTGCTTTTTAATTGTTATGTGTATGATTTTTGGTCATTGAAATACAATTGCATTTTTCTAGGGCCAATACAATGTCAACATCCTATCAACTAAATGGAACAGGCCACAGGTGGAGGCTACAGTAGGTCACAGCCGTACAGCATCAGCAATCTTTTCTACAGCTGACATGCTGCATATATACACTTTTATGTATAAACAAAGTCCTTGGGTATGCATGTTAGGGCCAAACTATAAACAGCTCACACTTATTAGGGTGATATGCAGGAAGCAAACGTTAACTATAGTTTTGAGGGCCACCAACATCATGACAACTGTAAAAGGTCAAACATTACACTAAAGATACCTGCAGAGGTAATTGCTATAAAATGATTGTGTGCTGGAGGTCACTGATGTAGAGCCTAGAATTCAGAACTACATGTTTACCAGCAACAGAGAGAGCAATCAGAGGCTAGAGGAAGTCCTGGCAAGTTGGTGCATTGGTAAATAAGATTCCACGTATACCTCCCATGTAAGACAATATCGAGCACAAGGAGACTGTGAATGCTGTTGCTGTATACTTTACAGTAAATAACATTGTCATTTAGTAGCTTGGCAAAACGGCCATTTGAAGGCTGGCCATAGACAATATATGCTCATATTACAAAAAGCTCCCCCATATGGTTTCATGACCTCTCACCTCTATGAAAGGGTCTGAAGCAGTTTCTTAATGTCATGGCTTTTAGATTCTAAAAGTTAATTCAGGATCAGGTATGGAGAAGAGACCTATTGATATTCTTTTGAACAAAGTGAAATCATATCTTTTTTCATTTCAAAACAAAAATAAGTTAATGATTCAATCACATTTATTATATGTGAAAACATCTATAAAGTTACAAGGTGTCATAGGAAGTTCACAGGGCTGACGGGGCCTACTGGGATCGTCGTCGTAGTTTCCACTGGAGTCCGTCCTACTATGCCTCTGAAAACAGGGCCAAATCCACCGTTTCTTTACTTCACTCTCAGCATAGTGAGGGTTAGCAGTCATGGGCTTCTCAGGGAGGGAGTGTTGAGGGCAAGAGCCCAGAACACAACAGTAAACTAGCAGACATCATGACGTATTTTCCATCTCAATGCTGATCTTTTAGAAAAGCACTTTAATCACACGGAAATTAGTTAATCACAACACAATCAAGGAATTCAGACAGTGTTGTATTCCTGTTCGCAATCTTGACTACACCACTGAAAACTCTTGGAATGTTTAGCCTATAAAGTTATGAAATGGAACAGAGAAAAATGGTGGGGCAGAAATTATTAAAGGCAGTACAATTAAATAGGGGAAATGAAGGTAATGAGAAAAGATAAGAACACAAATTGATGAGCTAGCAGTAGGATAAACTGGGACATGGGTAAAAAGACAATAAAAGAAGTTGATAAATTCTAAAGATGGAGCTTGCAAAATCAGAAACTAAAAGAGGAATGAGTGGCAGGTTCATAAACGTTCATTAAAAGAAGATGATTAAATAAAGGAAAGAAAAATGAGAGTGGGGCATGAGCTTGGTAATGAGATGACGAGATGAGAGCAAAGACATGAAAGATCTTTAGGAGGGTACAGCTTCTTCTAGACACTTTCTTCCAAGTGAAGAACGGTACAAGAAGCTTTGATAGCAGGAGCAAATTAATTTGGGGTGGTTTAACAGAAGGAGTCGGTGAAACTGAAGCAGATCTAAAGTAGACTGAGAACCAAGAAAGCAGGTTCAGCTGAATTAGAACTGAGAGAAGAAAAATGATTCCATGGGAGCAATCAGACATTTTGCAGGGCAAAGCTCACTGACAAATGCAAAATGCTTGTGAATTCCTGCACTGCAAACCCAGAATTTTTTTAAACATGGCCTTCAGAAATCTTGTGTTTTTTAGGAGAGGGAAGCGAACCAAAAACAAAGCTGTGATCAGCTTCTACAGTAAGTCTCTATGCTGCAGCATACCTCCTCGTTTCTTCATTTTGCTACCGGGGTGCCTCTAGAGTCGTGCGTTCCATCCCTATACCCACCGTCTCATGCCATAAGCTTTTCTGTTTTTTGTAGTACAGAAGAAGGTGGGTGTACAGCGCTAGCTGAGTTCAACCTCAAAGAGCAAGCGGCACACAAACCACATCTAGAGGGAGGTAAGACGCTATCAGAATAAAAGCCACTGAAGATTTAGGACGTTAATTACACAAGTGAAATGTGGTGATAAATGGCTGAACAGAGGGGCTTGAAGGTGGAAAAGGAACATAAAAAGTTAGATGATCACATTTCATTTAAATCGACCTGAAAAATGGTCAGATAGGATATAATATAAAGACTATATATCTTCAATGTTGAATGGTCGATATAAGAGTGCCTTAGAACGGTCAGACTCTTGTCAATTTCCTTTTATAAGATACCACAAGACACTGCATGCCATGTGAGAGCTATGTCACTAAGTATGATTCAAAATGACAATACGGGTAAAAACGTGGCGACCATACTATAATTTTAATAAGACTCCAAAAACGTAGTGGCCATTTTTCTACAGTGTATCTTCAATGTTGGATGGATACAAGACTACTTCTCTTTGACATGATCAAGAAAAATACTCAATTTTTTTTTACTTTCTAAAATGTATGGCAGAACACCAT
The DNA here is from genome assembly GCF_964204655.1 of Triturus cristatus. Lineage (NCBI taxonomy): Eukaryota > Metazoa > Chordata > Amphibia > Caudata > Salamandridae > Triturus > Triturus cristatus. Next base: position 310,554,382 of record NC_140593.1, on the reverse strand, counting down.
AAGGTCAATTATTTAAGTAGCTGGCCTAAACTACTTGATAAGTCTACAACATTTGACCGCGGTATCTGGCCTCAAGTGGCAACAATGGCAGTAATTCCAAGAAGATTTGGGGTAGAGATGGAGATTGGGGGCTCTATAAACGTTCCAAGGTGTCATCTAATGAGAATACTGTATAAAAAGATAAGTACTATCACATTTAATTTAAAACGACCTGAAAATGGTCAGATAAGATATATTATAAAGAAATGGAACTAAAACTAAATAAAAGGATGAATCTTTTAAAAGCCTTTCCCATTCTTCTTTGCCGTTCAGTCCGTTTCTATAAGGGTTACATTTTGGAAGATTTGACAGAGATGGCACATACTATAGACGAGCTGAAATGGTGCATTGTAGAAGCAATACAAATAAATATAAGAGGTGACAGGAAAAGGAGGAAAAAAAGGAAAAGGAGGAAACACTTTTTCATGTCAAAATTCAACACAGAAATGGACTGAACATCAAAGAAGAATGGGAAAGGCTTATATAAGATTCATCCTTTTATTTAGTTTTAGTTCCATTTCTTTATAATATATCTTATCTGACCATTTTTCAGGTCGTTTTAAATTAAATGTGATAGTACTTCTCTTTTGATACAGTATTCTCATTAGATGACACCTTGGAACGTTTATAGAGCCCCCAACCTCCATCTCTACCCCGAATCTTCTTGGAATTACTGCCATTGTTGCCACTTGAGGCCATATACCGCGGTCAAATGTTGTAGACTTATCAAGTAGTTTAGGCCAGCTACTTGAATAATTGCCATACATTTTAGAAAGTCAAAAAAAATTGTGTATTTTTCTTGATCATGTCAAAGAGAAGTAGTCTTGTATCCATCCAACATTGAAGATACACTGTAGAAAAATGGCCACCACGTTTTTGGAGTCTCACTATAATTTTAATATGGACGCCACGTTTTTACCCGTATTGTCATTTTGAATCATACTTAGTGACATAGCTCTCACACGGCATGCAGTGTCTCGTGGTATCGTGTAAAAGGAAATTGACAAGAGTCTGACCGCTCTAAGGCACTCATATATCGACCATTCAACATTGAAGATATATAGTCTTAAGATGGCCGCCACATTGCAGAGTCCTATTGTACTTTAAATATGGCCGTCATGTTTTCCCGGATTAAGTTATTTTTCATTATATTCAGCAGCATAGCTGTTACATGGCACATAGATTCTGGTGGCTTTGTATAAAAGGAAGTCAATATGAGCATAACTTTTATAACTATAGAGATTGAAGGTCGTTAGAGGATAAGTAAGGTGATTATCTCTGCGTTTTGCTTTGTTAGAACTGACGCATTTCGTATATTTATATTTAGACTAGAGAAATCGGGCAGATTATACACTCTTGGTCTCTCAAGAGTATTTATGAGCACACAACTATTTTAGGACAGCATTTCAGCTAGATTGGTTGGGACACAAATAGTCACATGCAACTATTTTTAGGGCATTTTCTTACACTGCCACCCTATTTTTACCTTAAGATAGAATCTCAAATTCCACTGTGAGATATTTAAAATATACTTTCCCATCGGCAATACCTTTTGGATTGCTGAGTGACAATACTCATTCGAAGTATGTTTGAGAACTATTATAGGATTTAGAACATAGCCAGGCAATAGATATTGTTTAGGCAATCAAAGTACAAGATCTTAATGCGTGTCACCATAGATAATATATGGAGGGTGTGTTTTTTGGTTTTGATATTATATTTTCTACCACCTAGAGTGCATCAATAACTCGATCCGGCTCCTTCTTATTCCAAGATATTGCAATATGCAAAAGCAAAATATCAATACGGCAATACCGATTGGATTGTTAGGTAAGATCAACACTTACCAGTAACATTATTCCTGTTAATGGTTTAAGCATTGGATTTACAGTATATTTACTTTCATTTACAATAGGGAATGCTGGAGCGGAAGACTGCTGGTTAAATTTTTTTTGGGGCAGCAAACTAATATATAAAGCAGTTTCACTCGCCCTCTATTATAGGTAAGACTCTTTATTTCAGAGTTTGGTATTTCATTTATTTATAGGCAAGATCTCTAATGGTCTCTTATTTATAGATTTTAAATGGCCATGATTCTCAACATATCAATTATGAATATTTGAACTTTATTAACTGTGGATCGCGTCTTCTTAGATCAATAAGGGTTTTGAATCGATTAGGTTCTTTATTTTCGAGCATAATATTGCAGCATATAATTTGATTCATATATTTTCTTGAGAGAACCCCATTTTAATTACATTACGGCTGTGAAGACCATTATAGTTATGGTCTGAGTGCTACGCTTTTCTAAGCGGGAGACAATTTTCTTTAGGGTCTCCATACAAGTAGGTATGTTCTGTACTGTTCTCATCTTTAAAACCTGTAATGAAATTTTGATTTAGCAAGTCCCAGACCTTATGAATCATGTGATGTGTGTGCAACCACTGAAAAGTTAGTATAAATGTTTATGCAATGTCAAATTAGATTTCAAGGTTGATGTATTAAATATGAATGGTGCAATGTAAATATTGTTTAACATAGTTTTTAAAATATATTTTTAATAAATGTTTTTACTGTCATTCAGATAAAACTGCAATTTTTGTCATGAAGAAAGTGAAGATGTTTCTATGCTGTGTACAAAGAGAATGACATTTATGTATCAATTAAACTATTCTTTTAACATTAGTTGGTCATTCTATGTATTTGCACTTTAATATATGAAAAAATTCTTCTACAGAATAGTTTTTAATAAAATGATATATTTGATTATATGTTTCATATTGGATTTATTGAGTTTCATTGCCCCACAATACAGCGTAAGTAAGAAGTTATAAATTTGTTTTAATCTACTTGTGTTGTCTTTGACTTTTCTTGCTTACTGGTTTATTGGAAAGGGATCTTTTTACTTTGTATTTCATATACCCGTCCCTTTTCTAAGTATCAGGGTACCTCCCTCACATTTTGGCAATTTTCTTCTCCTAACCATTTGGTGCACCCTGGGTCACATGACTATATCAGTTGGCCTTTGTGTATTACTCTCAGAAAGTAAAAAAAAAAGGGGGAACATGTATTGTCAGGATGGGCCACCTCTGTCAGGATATGGGGGGGGGGGAGCAGTCACCTACCATACTTTCACATCACAAAAGCTCTACCTCAGCACACTCATGAAGGGTTTCTCACTAGACTTTTGTGCCCCAGCTAAGCAAGGACCAGGGCAGCGAGGAAGGAAATTCCAGAGACCTTTGGGGATGGAAAACTTTAGAAGCTTCTCCCGCTTCCAATATCATACCTAGTATAAATATTGCACCCTCAGACCAAACTCCTCAGTACACTTCTGGAACCGTGGAGGATTCAGAAGGACTGCTGTGCTACTCTTCTGCAAGAAGGACTGACCTACTGCCCTGCTACTCCGCTGCCATTTTGCTCTGTTGCCTGATTGAGAAGGACTGGGCCTGCACCTTGAACTAAGTGTACCAGAGTGACTCCAAGGGCTAGTTGGCTGGCCTCTTGATCAGAGCCTCAGGGACAGGAAATTATCCAACCATCTTGCACCCTGCACCTGAACCCTGCCTGATGCAAGTCCTGGATCCTTGGAAGAGGGGCTAAAGGTTCTCTGCCAGCCCATATGTGGTCTCATCACAACTAACTTAGCGCAATGCAAACCCGAAGCAGCACTTCACAGCGCCTCATTGGAACCGACGCAGCCTCAATGCAAGCCCACCTCACAGCCTGCAGAGCTCATTGGATCAGCCACTGCATGGCACATCTTCGGCACTGACCTCGCATCACTTCTCAGGATGGCCGCTGCATAGCACAAGACACCATAATTAGGATTTAGTGTACATTTCTCACCAGGATCAACCTGGTACCCAAATCTGGCTACCACTCCATCGTGGACTGCCTCAATCTATGACTTAGTCCTAGTCCAGCACGACCAGATAACCACAGTTGGTCCTTTGTGCTTTTAAGCACTATTTTTACCTAATTTCTCAGGTTCAAAGAAGTCAGGCTTAATTTAGAAGCTATGTGTAAGGTATTTATGGAGCATTTAAACAGTAAGAAAGTGAAAACACCAACAGTAAAATGTAATATATATTTTTTTTAAATCTAAAAATGGCAAAAATCTAATCAGTAGAATCAGATATGCAATTTCAAAGATTTAGGCATATAGAGTGCCCAAAAGCACAAAGTGCCACTTGCAGTTATCTAGTTGGGTTCTACCACCGTGGAAGGTACAAGTTCAGGCTGACTGCAATAAAGCGCTGGCCAGATACAGGAACCTGGCTGTTCTGCTGGAAAAGTTACCTTCTCAAAGTCCATTGCAGAGTGTCCAGTTAGCGGTGGGGGACACTGCAAGAAGAGCATTGCTGATGGTTGTCGCTGCAGTGTGAACAGCAGGTCAGGTGCCACTGGCAGTCCTCGTGATAGCAAGATAATTCTGGCGGGCTTTGCGGACAGTCATTGCTGGAGGTTCACGTTGTTGGTCAGAGTGGGCTGTCGATGCTGTAGCGTAAAGTGCAGATCTTGTGTTGTCGGTCATCGCTGCCAGTCACTGTAGTGTCCAGTACCTGAGGCAACAACTTGTAGGGATTAGGAAATCAAGCAGAGGCCACTAGGGTTTAGGAATGTCCGTTGCAGGTCCTGGTATGTATAATGTTGGAGCGCAGTCCTCCTTCTGTAGTATCCACAGGCCCAGCAGTGTACGGAGGAGGGGATCTGTTAGAAATGGGGGTTCTGGTTGACAGAGTATGCACCCTGTACAAGTAGGAACCACCATTCTAGTCAGGGTAAGCAAAATACACACTAGAAGAAAACCTGTGCTCACCCTCTGGTAGCTTGGCACAGAGCAGTCAAGCTTATCTAAAGAGGCAATTAATAAAGTATTTGTGCAACACAGACACGCAGTAACACAATGAAATATCACAAAATACTCCACACAGGGTTAGAAAAATAGACAATTTTAAGAGCAAATCAAGACTGAAACGACAAAAGTCCAATAAATAGAACTGTAGTTATGAATTTTTAAAGATTAAATCAAAATATAGTGCTTAGAGTCAAAGCACCAACCGGGGACATTCCATCACACTAGACCAGTTTAAATCCAAATTTCAGGCCGACCGCGTTGGACGGCAGTCCAGCTACAGGATTCGCGCAGGTCCTGCTGAAAAAGTACCTTGGATGGAGGAAGTGCTGACGTCAAAGACTCGATGAGAGGAGCAGAGGAGGCGATGCTTCATCCTTAATCCCGTGGATGCAGGCAGGCACTGCTTCGGTTCCTATCCGTGCAGTCGATGAAGGCTTTGTTGATAAATTCCTTTTTGATGCAGGCAATGCGTCGTCAAGCCGCCCAATCCGTCAAAGCAACGTTGTTCAGCGGCAGCCGTGTTGGCGTCAAAGGCTAATGCATTGGTTTTGATGGATCAGCACAGCACAAATCACCTTTCAATGGTCTATGACAATGTAGGGGTATTTATAAAGCACAACTGCTACTCCAAGGAGTGTCCTAGCATCGGATGCCGAAAGGTAACAGTGGGAGCACGGAAGGAGATTATGGGATAGAGAAAAGCCACGTTTTCCAGGGTCCAGATGCTGTTGCAGGGTTGGAGGAAGCCTTTGATGGCCCTGAAACTTCAGAACAGGGGGCAAGCCAGGAAGCCTTTTAAGTCACTCTGGGCCCAAGTGAGATGGGTCTAGTCCTTGTCCTCAGCACGACAGATCAGCAGGCAGCAGGACAGCACAGCACAGCAAAGCAGAAACAGTTCCTCCAGAGCTGCAGTCAAACAGAGTGGCAGTTCTTTTAGCACAGCAGTCTTTAATCCTGGCAGAGTTCTTCAAAGATCCAACAGTGTACTGTCTTGGTAGGGTCAGAGCCTCGGTACTTACACTGAGTTGTGCCTTTGAAGTGTGGGTGACTTCAAAGAAGGGTCTTTGAAGTGCACACAGGCCTTCACTTCCCAGCCCTGGCACCAGACTATCAGTAGGGGCTAATCAGCCCTTTTGGTGGGAAATAGGACACCGTCTATTCAGGTATGTCTGCTCTCCCCCATCTTCCTGCCCAGCAGTGGCGGCTCCTCCGCTAAGGTGTAGGAACATCGCCCCACTGTTCAGAGAGGAGCACAAAAAAAGAAAATTATAATACCAAGAGTTATTATCATTGTCTTTTTCTTTGCAGGTTTTGAAGCCAGGTCGGGCGGGCTATGCTCCCTGCCGTCAGAGCAGTGTGAGGAGTGGTTTGCACTCCAAGTGTGCATGATGGTTTGGGCAGCCACCAAACCGTCATGCACACTTAGCATGCTCTCTACTGGGCTGTGTTGCACAGGTCGATGGAGAACATGCCCAGGCACTGCTTGAGCGGCCTGTTTGGCTTCTCATACCATTCATGACGCTGCTGATGCAGCGTCTTGATTGGCTGGGAGAGGCAGGGAGCCTGGGTGCTTATGGGTTTGCAGACGCAGGAGAGGCGACGGTGGCTGAGACAGGTACGTTTATTCTTAAATATTATTTCATCCCCACCCCCATCACCCCTGTTCCGAGGCAGCCACCACTGCTGCCCAGGAAGAGAATGCAGATGAGTTCTCTGTCACACATAACCTTCCCTGTGTTTGTGGTTGTCTATAGGGAATGCACAAAGTGTAGATGTCACCCAGACGTATCGTGAAGACAGGTTGCAAGCACACAGAGCAGTAAGAGCAGAGAAATATCCACTTTCTAAAAGTATTATAAACAACTTGTTTACCTTAGCTGGAATGATTTACGACAACTTTATCCTTTTAGGTTCAATATATTAATTGCCCTGAGCATTGACTTATTTCACCAATTTCTTAATTCTTTCTAAAACATTTCTTATATCAAACTCATTTGATCACATGCAACAAAGATATCACAGGCCCTTAGGCCTTCGATCAAGTCAACATTATATATTACAGGCCCGGAGTATATAGTATACCACTTTACAGGGGACTTGCAGGTAAACTAAATATTCCAATTGATAGATAGATAGAGAAGTAAACTTTATTCGATATGTAATTTCAATATCATAAAAGTACATACACTTGAATATATAAAATCATTTAAAACCAGTAAAATTCATTTAGGTCATGAAAATGATAAAATCAGTAAAAGTACGAATACAGGATCAGGACATCAAGGCATATATCATCTTAAACCTGCATTGATAACCGCAACCTCAACGACATTTTCAAGTAAGATGAAACAGCTACCAGGGTTAAAGGCGTTTCCAGGGATTTCAATTTTTGGTAAGCCATCTTACATGACCGTATTCCCCAAGATTTAAGCAGCGGTTTCAGGAAAATAGCTCTTGGGTGTTGGTAAAATCTGCAGAATAAAATACTATGAATATTAGATTGAGTTGAAAGGTCATCACAAGGGCACTTCGGTAAGTCACTGGACCAGCAATTTAAATTAGGAAAAGTTAGAAGTCTAAAAAAGGTATTAGTACGAAAACGGGACAGGAGCATGCGCATATACGGCGATGGTTCTAAGAGTAGATATTGCTGTGTACCACTCATGGTGGTTGATTTTTGATAGTCCGCAACAGAACTCTTCTGATTTTCTAGAGACCATCGTTTGCAGCTCCAGTAAATTAGGACAAGATGCTTTAACGTAGCTTTTGGTATATTGGCTAAGGTTGAAGGGTCAGTAAAAAATTCAGAATGCCCTATGTCACTAGACAAACTCTTGACATAGTTCAACCATTTAATGTTCTTGGCCTCTTTCAATTTTAGACAGTCTTTAATAATTTCCCTATTAAAAGGTGTCTCTTCGTTGGTCCAGACTTTGTGCCATAACATGAGGGGAGAGGATTTAATCGTGTCCGTAATATACTTAAGGCCCAATTCAGTATGCACCATGTGAGTAGAGGTACCGGGAGGGACAGCCAAAAGATAGCGTAAAAAGGCGTTCTCCAGACATTGAATTTGATCGACGGATTCAATCCCCCAGATCCCGGATCCATAGGTGCCGGTTGGAATACACTTCGCCCGGTAGATCTGAAGTAAAGGGCTTATTGGTCGACCCCCCAGTTTTTTAGAAAAATTGGTCAAGGCTCCTATGGCTTTAGACAGTGCTGAGCCTCTCGCTTGAACCGCAGCTCGCCAAGTGCCCCTCTTGTTAAAAGTAATGCCCAGGTAAGGAAAGCTATCGATATTATCCAATTTGTTGCCTTTCAAGAAAATAGAGCATGATTTTTTTCCAATCCCTAGGCCACAGGACATGGTATAAGTTTTGGAGGTGTTAACATTTAATCCTTTTCTTGACATAAAATCAGTAAAGGCATTGACTGCCCTTTGTAGGCCGATAGGTGTCTGGGACATGATTGCGGCATCGTCCGCGTAGAGGAGAATGGGTACGGATTTACCATTTATTGTGGGATAGTTGTGGAAAGTTCTGTTCAGGTAATGGGTAACAGAGTTGATATAAAGAGTAAAAAGTAAAGGGGCTAAAATACAACCCTGTCGAACTCCTCGCCTGATAAAAAACCTGTCAGAACATTCCCCATTACTACCATATCTCACGCGGGCCGAGGCGTCCCTGTACAGCTCTTTGATGAATGATAAAATGGGGGGGTCTAAACCAATCTCTACCAAAGAATCCCATAATTGCTTATGGTCAACGCAATCAAATGCAGAGCTAAGGTCTACAAAGGTTATAAAAAGATTACCTTTTTTGGCCTGGGTATATTTTGCTATTATGAGGGTTAAATTCAGGCCCTGTTCAATGGTGCCCTTGCCTTGTCTGAAGGCGTATTGCGAATTAGAGATAATGTCTTGTTCACTTAACCAATCCTGTATTCTATTTAAGATAATTCGCCCAGCTACCTTCATAAGGGAATCTAAAAGTGAAATTGGGCGATAATTTGCAGGATTATCCCTAGCGCCTTTTTTAAAAATTGGGACGACAATTGCCTCAGGCCAAGTGGGAATAAAACCGATGTTATTCAGGGAATTTAAAACATTAGTAAGCAATGGAGCCCATAGGTCAGGGTGTGATTTAAAAACGTCTATTGGGACACAATCCGGACCAGGGGCTTTCCCAGAGGGGCTGGCTTTTAAGGCCATCAGTACTTCAGAATGCTGAAAATAAATATTTAAAGGAAAAAAAGTAGGGGTAGTTAGATCACAAAGAAAATTGAGGTCACTTTCACACTCACACGATTGGTTAACGGAATCCCGGGGGTTATATAGGGTGCTAAAGTGTTTGACCCAAGTTTCAGGGGTTATGGCTGAGTCCAGTATCGGGGGGTGGCAGAGTCGAAAAAAGGGGGCATTGACTGCCCTCCAGAAGGCGATGTTATCCTTCTTCTCAGAAGCTTCCACAAGCGCTGGCCAAGCCTCCGACTTCAGCTGGTTTTGTCTAACCTGACGCATGCTACGATAATTAGGTCTAGCTTGCTGGACTTCCAAGCGGTTCCTAGGATTACATTTCAGAGCTGCTTTTAAAAGTCGCAAAGCTTTAGAACAATTTCTGTCAAACCAGCCATGGGTAGATAGTGGAGATTTCCTTGGGGCTCGTGCAAGGAGAGTTTTAATTTCTGACAAAATTGCAGAAAAAGAATTAGTTATTGTCTGTGGGTCTTCGGTGAGTGATAAACAAATTTGGATATGGTCATGTACATTGTTAACCAGAGAGTTGAGAAAAGTCAGGGGAACCACTTTGTCCCATTTAAGAAAGAGACCCATGGTGGATCCTGTCTGTAAGGGAGGGGGATAAAGAGGATTCAGCCTAACCATGTCATTAGCGAGCGGGGTTAGCTTTAAAGTTACCCCAATTGGATAGTGGTCGCTAATGGCAGTGTCAAGGGTCTCCCAGTTGAGAATCATACCAGAGTACCTGGCAGATATGAATGTATAATCAATAATGGTATGACAACCTCTCCCATTGTAAGTAGGTTTAAAACACTTGGGTGGGAGGCATAGATCATTAATAAAAGATAAATTGAAATGAGATGTTAAATCATTTAAAAGATCCCCTAATTTAGAGTGACGAAAATGACTGGTAGGGTCGTCCATATCGATTGTCATTCCACAAGTACCTTTAATACTCTGAGGGCATAAAGAACAATTAAAATCGCCCACCATAATAATTAGGGTGTCGAATTTATTTTGGGACTCTATTTTAATTAGGTCAGTTTTTAAGCCATTGAGCACCAGATCTAATTGAGAGCTTAGGATATTATTATAAAAATTGACCAGAATGGTATTTTTAATAGAGCCACCAGATAAATTAATAAGCTGGTAGTGTGAGGTCCCTGTGATAAGAACTGGTTGTAGACGACATTTCACAGAAATATAAGTTGAAAGTCCCCCTTTACTTCTACCATGGGGACTGGGAGAAGCTGGGGTATGGAAGGTCTGATACCCTACGAGATGGAGCTCAGTGGTAGTCCAGGTTTCCTGTAAGCAGATAATGCTATAACGGGAAACGATTTGAGTCCAAGCTGGGTTGGTCAATTTGTCGTGGAGACCTGCCACGTTCCAAGACAAAACTGTATCGCCCTGCATGGGTTCATTGGTGCCAGTACTTCCGATCGTAGTTTCTATTGAAATCTCATTAGTTTCTGTGGGTTGCAAAGGGATTATAGAGGATAAAATATTGCTGTGGGCTGTATGGTTAAAAGAAGGATTAATTATCCGGCAATCAGTCAGAGACATTGGCTCTAAAGTTGGGGGGATATGGGACAATGTCAGAAGTTAACTTCCACCCAGGATTGTCAATAAGCGATGTATTGTTAATCTTGGAAGTAAAGTTATCGGGTTCCAAAGTAATTGGTAAAGAGCTCACATTAGGGGGGTTGTCAGCCATAGACACAAGGTTGAAAAGTCAATCTTGTTCTTCCAAGCCTGAAAGAGTGGCGTATCTATTTGAGGTCGGAAGGGAAAAGTGATGAGCCTCGGGATTCAACCTCGATAAAGGGTGTGAGAGTGTGGAATTTAGCAACAAAGAACGGGGATAAAAATAACTTAAATCGACCGTTGAGATTCCCATGCCCCTACTCGAAGAGTACCAGTCCACGATATGAGGTAAGACCCTGCGATCTCTAAAATTAATTATAATAATGTCACCCTGGATGTCCTTCGGTCTGGTGCCAACCCATTTCAATCTCCTCACATGTAGTATTTCACCATTAATTTCAGGGGGAAGTGGTCTATTTTGTGTCAACCAATGTACAACTTTATTTTTAAGTTCTTAGTATCTCTCTGTTTTACCTGGAACAAGTGCTGGGACACCCGTAAGTGTCACTACATAAGGAGCCGCTTCGGGGGGCAGGTCAATATGGGAGCTTTTATCCAATTTGAATTCCGGGACAAGCTGCCGGTTGATGTTATTACCTAAGGGCACTACAGGAATGGAAAGTTGGTCGACTTAGGGCCCTTGTGGCAACGGGTTCTTTCTCAGGTACGGGGAAAGGTACAACTATGTCCTCTATGTGGTTTAATGTATTAGACTGAGTAGTAGATTGGATGAAGGGTGGGGGCACAGTGGCCACAGCAGTATTTTTGCAAAAGTGAGAGTAAAGGTCATTGTTTTGTGCAATAAGTGACGCATGCGATGCTTCCAAGGATGTTAATTGAGTCGCAATGTTCTTAACTCGTTCCACTAAAGGAGACAACAAGGATTTTACCAACTGTTCAATGTCAGTCAGTAAGTTTGAGAAGGGAGATGTAGGAGGCTCTATTGGAAGCGTTGGGGGCCTACCTTGTGTGGTGGTCAGATTTGAATGAGGCATAGATTTGAGCAAATCAGAATGGGACTCTTTTCTCCGTTTTTTAATAGGTGCAGTGGAGTTTTTTTTTGCTAGTAGCTTAGATGTAGAAGGTCTATTTTTAACAACTTTTCTCTTGAATGTCTTAGCGTTATAAGTTGGAACTAAATCCTCGGGGGAGCTAACAGTTAATAATTGAGGAGATGAGAAACGTGGGCTGGTTTCCTTTGGAGCAGGCGCTATCTCTAGTAGGTCGTGGGGTTGCGAAGAAGGACCAGCGTCGTCCCTTGAATCAAGATCAATGGTCCTTGATGGAGGGGAACGGACCTGTTGAATACGGCCCAGGGACGAACGCTTCTGATAGATAGGGTCCATTGATAGACGGCGTTCCGTAATAGCAATCTCTTTTTCTAGAACAGTAGCGGCTCTGGTAATAAAATGTTCCAAAGTCCCCCTAACTGAACCCCCCACCAAGGATGGCCTTGATTTTATGAGATTTGTGGCCATAACGGTTTGTTAGATAACTAAAACTTGGGTACAAAAGTAAACCAAAACTAAAAATAAGTAAAAGAATTTCGGTAGGTACAACTAAATAACGATAGAAGACTGAATAGGACAGCCCCCTATATGCCGAGGTAAAGAAATAGTGTATAAATCGCTTAGCTCTGAATCTGGTGTTGCAGCTCTGCTGTCATCGACAGGAGGTGTGGCCCAGCCCGGCCTCGTTCGGCCTTGGACGGCCGTAGACGGCCCGCCCTTTGCCCGGGCTTAGCCCGGCGCGTCCCGCGAAGCGGGAGGCGCAAGGTCTATTAAGGCTGCCGCTGGAGAGAGGGAGGGGCTGTTACTGGTCACGCTGCCCCCGTAGGATCCTGGGCCAAGTAGTTCACAACAGCACTGGGCAGTATGGTCCACTCTCAATACGCTGCGCGTCCCGCGAAGCGGGAGGCGCCAGGTCTATTAAGGCTGCCGCTGGAGAGAGGGAGGGGCTGTTACTGGTCACGCTGCCCCCGTAGGATCCTGGGCCAAGTAGTTCACAAAAGCACTGGGCAGTATGGTCCAGTCTCTATACGCTGCGCGTCCCGCGAAGCGGGAGGCGCGAGGTCTATTAAGGCTGCCGCTGGAGAGAGGGAGGGGCTGTTACTGGTCACGCTGCCCCCGTAGGATCCTGGGCCAAGTAGTTCACAACAGCACTGGGCAGTATGGTCCACTCTCAATACGCTGTGCGTCCCGCGAAGCGGGAGGCGCGAGGTCTATTAAGGCTGCCGCTGGAGAGAGGGAGGGGCTGTTACTGGTCACGCTGCCCCCGTAGGATCCTGGGCCAAGTAGTACACAACAGCACTGGGCAGTATGGTCCACTCTCAAAACGCTACGCGTCCCGCGAAGCGGGAGGCGCGAGGTCTATTAAGGCTGCCGCTGAAGAGAGGGAGGGGCTGTTACTGGTCACGCTGCCCCCGTAGGATCCTGGGCCAAGTAGTTCACAACAGCACTGGGCAGTATGGTCCACTCAATACGCTGCGCGTCCTGGCAATCTTTTCTTTTCCGAGGGCATCAAGAAAACAGGTCGAGGACTCCGCCAGGACCTGCAGCAGATCACACGGCTCGCTCACTTCACACGAAAATAACTTGTATGTCTGTGTCTGGCATCCAGGGCTGGTGTGGTTCCAATTGTGTATAGACCAATGTTATCATGTTTGGGGGAGAAGCAGCACTTTAGCACTGGTTAGCAGTGGTAAAGTGCGAAGAGTACTAAGGCCAACAACCCGAATCAGCAAACAGAATCAGTAAGCAGGCAAATTGTTTGAGGGAAGACCACCCTAAGGATGACCGGTCAAATTGGGTCTCAGGGTTGAATATTTATATCCGATGCCAACTTTGAAGTGGGAGAAACTTCTAAAGATTTACCCCCACAGGTGGTTCTGGAATTTCCTTCCTCCCTGCCCGATCCCAGGATGTACGAGGTAACAAAAGGCTAGTGTGCAGTTGTTTGAGAGGGTGCGGAGGCAGCTGCTTTGAATTGTAAGTAGGTAGGTAGGTGATATCTCTGCGCCCACCCTTCTTGGCAATCCCTAGTTCCCCTTTGTGACACTGTCTGGGAGAAATACACAAAGCTCAACTGCCAACTACACCTAGTCAAGTGACCCAGGACACAGACTTCAGGCACCAACTGGTTAGGACAAGAAATTGTTAACTTTCTAAAAGTGGCATTTGCAGAATTGACATAAAATCTTACTTTACCTTTAAGGATAATTTTAAATTACAGTTCACATGATGTCTCTATTTGTTCCCAAGCTAAAATTATCACCTATAAAATGTAATAAGGTAGCTCAATGTAATCCAATGAGAGAGGTAGGCCTTGCAGGAGTGAAAAATTAATTTAAGAGTTTTTCACTACCAGGACATGTAAAACTTAAAATGTGATGCCCAACATTATAAATACAATGCATCCTGCTCATTGGGCTGTTTAGGGCCTACCACAGAGGTGACATGTATTCGAAAGGAAGGTTTAGGCCTGGGAAAAGTTTATTCTTTATTTGCCAGGTCAAAATAGCAGTTTAAAACTACACATACTGTGCAATGGCAGGCTTGAGACAGGTTATAAATGACTACTTAAGTGGGTGGCACAATAAATGCTGCAGACCCACTAGTATAGTAGGTAAAGTAGTAGCAAGGGGATTACTTATGAGTTTGAAATTACTTTGACGAAAGTAATTAATCCAAAATATGGCACAAATGTATTCATTAAAAAAGGAAAACGGAGAAAGAAGGATATGAACAGGCGTACACAAGAAAATACAAATTAATCATGTATTTAGATTTGAATTAAAGAAATAGAGTTGTAGAGTACAATATGAGCAGTAAAATGTGGCATGCATTAATCTTGCAACCCAAATCAAATCTCCTATCCAAAGATTAATGCATGTCATGTCCAGTCTCTTGATAACAGCCATTGGTTCAGGGATCCAGTCCATAACAAATGAGGTCGAACAGCATTGACATTTCGGCCTGCTAAGTCGTGAGTATGCAAGACCATCATCCAGAACATAGATATTAATGAGGTTTCACAATGACCCAAATCAATGCAAGACTGATAAAAATAATTATAACAGAAAAAGAAACAATCAATATAAAAGTACGCCTGCCATATTTATAGGTGCCAGTGTGTTTAAGTGGAATACACACATTCTATACTGCATGCCAAACAGTGAGTGGTGTAAATTGTGTTGGGCAGTGAGTATTCAGTCAACATCACGAAAACTACCAAGCAATCAACAGGGAACCACAACCTTAATACCATGGACTGGCACATACATGGAATATGTACTCACATGTAGTTGTTACATGTCAACTCAAACCAGTAGTTTAAAATAGGCTAAAAGCGCAAACCAAATACATTTTGGAAAAATGATTACTAAAAATCAAAAAGAATGCCTAAGATATATCAACAAGGCTTATAGTGTCCAACTTACCAAAGTGAATGCATCAACTAAGGTCTTATTATGAGAAAAATCACATCCTTAATGATAAGTAAATAAAACTTAATAAAGATAATAGATAATAAGTAAATATAACAACTTTACTGGAATATTGACCCTTATAAAAAATATAACTGTTAAAAAGTCTTACCTTCGTCAATCAATCAAGCGTGAGTCTAAGCGGTCAGTTTAAAGACAGCCAAACTGCCAGAGAGCGACTGTGCTCTCAGCTATGTAAACTCCAGCACGGCACCAAAAGAGACGCACACCAACACAAGACCAAAAGCAATGACGCCCATGTTGAGTGAATCCGTAGACAAATGGCACATCTGACTGGCCTTTTGGGCAATGTGGCACTGCCAGATAGGCCACTTGAACGGACCATTGTGTGGGACATTCTTTTTGGTTCTATGGCCCATGCTGGCCTATTTGGCAATGCCAGACTGCTAAAAAGGCAAGCACCAAGACTGAGTGACGCAACATCATGCTCCGAGTGAGTCTTTGCCACATTTAACATAGATGGCAATGAGACCCATTTTCACACCACACAGTGCATTCTAGTACTTGTTGTTTCACCTTTAACCCTGTAGGAACGGGCACAAAAATTCTAGTGTTCTATATGAAGATGTCCACTTTCTTCAAGGGAGAGTAATGTGCAAGAGAAATTGATGAACCTGTACGTGTTCCCCATTATATTCCAAGTTTTACCTTGTAAACTGGACAACAGATATATATTTATGCTGTGTCTTTGGACAACCTTATTCCTACATGTTATATAAAGATTTATCCTGGTAAAGTATTAATAGATTTCACCTTGGTTTCCTGCCTGGGAACATTTGCTGTGTGTTTCGAATATGATCACTTAAACACAACAAATTGTCTGGGCACTTGTGCAATACTAATGCCTTTAAGAGAATTTAAAGGTTTCTTTGTGTAGTCCGTATATTTTTAGAGTCCAAGCATAAAGCTCATAGACATTTAAAAAATGTTTTTATATTAGTATCAAAATATATCCTTTGATAGCAAAGGGTATCCAAGGTCATGTGATTGTGATTGTAGGAGAGCAGCAAAGCTCCTTGTCCTCGAGTTAGAATTATAAATAAGAGATTGGCGAGTCCTGTCTTTTATACTGAGGTACGACTAGTTCATTTGCTTTGAGAACGGCACCATTTGTTTTGTTATGAACACACCATGGTAAGTTCTTATGAGCGCACCATGTACGTTTTTTCTTTTTAATCAAATTGATGCGTCTTGGCGGCATCATTAAGGTCGTCATGAAGTGCTTCCTGCTTCAAGCAGTTTTCTGTCAAACATGTTTCCAATGGTGCTGAGCTTTTCTGCTAAATGAGACATGCACATTATAATTTTTCTTCCTGTGTGAAATTAGGTTGTTGGTGAGGTGAAAACTTACTCAAGCAACAGCCACAATCCAAACCCGGGTGAACCACAAAAAAAAAAAAAAATCACTAAAAGAAACCTGTGCGTGACACTATGGTAGCCTAGCACAAAAGCAGTCAGGCTTAACTTAGAGGCAATGTGTATACAGTAAACACAACACAAGAAAAATCCCTCACCAATTTAGATAAACAGAGTAAAATGTAATACATTATTTGACATCAAAGCAAAAAAAAAAAAATCCAAAAAAAAGAAATCAGTAGAACCTAGATATGCAATTTAAAAGATTTAAGGTAAGTAGATCGCCTAAAAGCACAGAACTCTATCTGCAGTTACCTGGTGGTGAGAAACCGGGTGAAAGTCAGTAGTTCAAGCTGACCGCAATAGAGTGTGGGCCAAATACAGGGACCAGGTTAGTCTCACTGAAATATTTATGTTCTAAAGTCCAACGCTAAGAGTTTTGTATGTGGTGGAGGAAGCCCGGAGGCGCAGGGAGAGAATTGCGGACAATCGATGTATCAGAAAGAGCAGACTGGGCATCGTTGATGCTCATGGATATAGCATGAAAATCCTGTTGAGCGTCACATACAGTCATTGATGGATCATCATGTTGGCAGTTACAGTGCTGGGCTATCGATAGTGTAGCGGGAAGTGCAGATCTCCCAGTGCCAGTCATCGCTGTAGTGCAAAGACTCAGGATCACTGGTGGATCGTGTTTTTGACTGATGTCAGGGATGCAACGTCTTGGCATGAACAGGCCTGCTTGCAAAGAGCCCTAAACTTCAAGGTTTCTCCTTATGGAGTCAGAGGAGTTCACTCTGATGCCAGCCAAGGGTCCAGGTCTTGGGGCGGCAACTCTTGGGGATCAGGGACTCACTCTTGCAGAGGCCAGCTGGTCTTAGCCAGTTCCAGTTGCAGGTCCAGGCAGCAGGTCAGTTTGGCAGATGCCTCTGGAGCTCATCATGTCCCTGTAGCTCAGAACAAGATGCCAGTCAGTAGGCCTGGGAAGATGGGAGCAGGTCCTTATCAGCAATCACGGCAGTCTTCAAGCAGCAGGGCGTCCTGCAATATCCACAGGTCCAGGAGTGTACTGAAGGATGAGTCAGAGGGTCACCGTTTTATATCTGGTACCCAATTTGAAGTAGAAGAAGCTTCAGCAGTTCCCCCCAACAGAGGTGTTGGGAATGTCCTGCCATGGGCCCAGTCTATCTGGGGGCCCAATAGGCTAGTGTAAAGCCCTGTGTGTGTGAGGTGGGTCAGTACCTTCAACGTGCAAGTGTAGTAGTTGACAGCTCAGACCCCTCATCAAGCCAGGATGGACCATCCTGCCAACACCTAGACCCTCAATTGTGATACTGTATGGAAAGGAATACAAAAAGGCCAGCCGTCAACTGCACCGATTCATGTGACCCAGGAACAGGCATCAAATGGTTAGGATTAGAAAATGCCAAACAGTAGAGCCCTCAGCAGCGGGCTAAAAGGCTGTAGTGTCAATCATACATCCTGTGATGCCAAGCGGCACCCAAGCGCATGTGATCGTGAGCCTGTAAGGGAGCAGCAAAGCCTTGGATTGGTAAGTAAGATTGATGCGGCCTGCCTTCTATGTTTTATACTGAGGTACGACTATGGCATTCACGGATGAGCGCGCCATGTCAGGTTTCTTATAAAATAGATGTTCCTTGAAGGCATTCTCATGGTCGTCAGGAAATGCTTCCTGCATCTAGCCGTTTTCCATTGGCAAACACTGTCCCAACAGCACTGAGCCTTTGCCTTAACGTGCAATCACATTATATTTTTTGTTCCCTTTTTACTTTTCATGTTAGACATTTGTGTGTACCCAGCTAATAATAGCCAAGTAAAGTGGTGACTTCGGAGTTTCATTTGTTTTGTGAAACATTTGTTTAACATAAGTATTCGTGTCTTCTCAAATAAATGTAACGCTTTCTGGACTTACGGATCACACAATTGCAGGCAATTCCATGTTAAAATTAACTCCCCCATGCGCACAGTTTACAAGGAAAATGTTTTTTTGTAATCTGAAAGTTTTCTTTACAAACAGAGCGTCTGTGTAAACTACACATGGAACGCGTCACTGCAGCAGGATTTAATTTCATACTTGATCGCTTTCTTAGCTCATGTATATGCCCTTACGTGTCCTAGGGTTTTACCTTCGCTTCACAACGTTGGCTTTTCCAGTGTTAAACAACATGAAAGGCTCTCCCTGGGCTATTCGGAAGCAACAGGGGTCGACGAGAAGTGTTCTGCTAATCCCAAAATTACGAGCCCCATCAGTATTACAAGTAACACGGGAACATCGTGTACTTTCAGCCAGACTATTTGCCTGCTCATAGCAGGTACAATTTGGGAAAACATGCAGATATCGGTGCTGAAACACCGATGCCAGGAGGATTTTTTTTCTCACTGTCACATAATTGAGAGCATCAGCGCCGTATCGGTAATTCACAAGCAGTGGGGGTGAGGGGTTCAAATTCTCTGCTGAATACTGTCCCACCTCCGATTGCCCCCACAGTTGGTCCCTTTTTAGGTCGAGCCTGGGCAGTGTATGCGTTGCTCTGCGAGGCATGTTGTATTCAGTAATGGACTTGAAGCTCTGCCCATATTTTCAATTGGATTTTGTTACGGTCCTTTCTAAATCGTTGCTTTTGATTTATGAATAGGGCTTAGAAGTCCCTCCGTAGTACCACCTTGTCTGCATTTGTAACCTCCTATGAGGACTGGAGTTTTTACTTGTGTTGTTACATGGTCTTCTTTATCTACAGTCTGTAAGCACTATTTTTTTTAATGATTTTCCCCTATTCCACCACAACGTGCTTTCCTATAACCCAGCACACTGCCGTCTTTTATATTATTTGTTAGTAGTGGTGGGTGGTCCACTTTAACTTTAGCAGCCACACTTCTTCATTTATTTGATTTGCCAGTGCTGTCTGCTTGAACTATAGCGGCAATGCAATGAAAGTACGGCATGCCGTGCTTTCACTTTAATGGTGGCTGCGTCTAAAGAAAGGGGTGCAGCCACCATTAAAGTGGTCTTGCATTTGCGATAGTTTGAGCCATTGCCAATATAAATGACAATGCCTTTTATTTATGTGTTGGTTTTTCAAAACACACAAAAAAAGGCATTGTCATTTACAATGTCAATAGCTTAAACTCTCGCAAATGCTAGAGCTATTGCATTGCAAATGCTTGTTTTCTCTTTCAGGTAAGCCTACTTCCAGTTTTCATTTAGGTCATACAACAAGTTCCCCGTTTACAAGCCGAGATGTTCCATTACAAAAAATGTAATCGAGTGCTCAACCAGCTATAGGGAAACTCCGCCTCTTCAAGCTCGGGCAGATCTTTTCATTTGCAAATTCAATTGCCCAACTTCAACTAAAGGTCCATGACTTTGAGAATTGTGAGTTGAGCATTAGTTGAGCCTTCCTATCGAATCAATCTATCTGATCCCTGTGCTCAATCACCATCCAATTTAACCTACCAAAAAAGCTTCCTAATTAGCAATGTTTACATATTCAAAAAACCGATTTGAGGTTTTGTTGCGAACTAGTTAAAAAAGTGCTCAACTAGTTTGAGCATTTCTATGGCATTTAGAATGATATTGATCTTGCTGTGAATCAATGGTTAGCGAGCGCTCATTCAAATAGTTTGCAGTGGTTGAAGAACTCACTTCGCCTAATCAAGTTTGGTGCATATGGAATCTTGCATGGATGGGGTTTTTTAAAGAACAATACATTGGATGTCATACGGCTTTTTACAGACAAGATCTGGGACAGAATGACTACAGCCTTGAAACTGTGTGACAAACAACATAGTTTACAGCAACTTGGGCCAGTAACCTTAATGATGGCCACTGCTTGGTAGAAATGAAATAGGGCCCTCTGGAGCAACTTGGAGGTTGCCCCACGCGTTTTTAAAGATCTTGTGGCAAGGGAGCCATTTCTTACACATTTACCAAAGTACCTGTGGATAGGTCCTAAAGTGAATTTATAGGAGCACTTCTTGATAGCTGGATGACCACCTTCCTGCCAGAACTCCACAGCGACCAGTCAATGCCGGCCATTCATTAAATATCCTACCTTTTTACCTCCCTTCAGTGAGCAATATTATTAGTCGGAAGCACAGTCCCAAGTTTGTTCATTTCATCCTTCCACAATTCATAGCCATGGCATCGGTTCATAACTTCATTTCATGAGCCATATGATATTTTCTTTGTCAGCACACAACTTAAAGCTGCAGCTCTCAAGCGCATAAGCAATCGTAGAACCATAGTACATGGTATCGCTACTTCCAACTTTATCCACTCCATGCCTCTGCTCTCATAGGAGTTCTAGTTTGCATAGCCCTATGTAGTTTTTCATAATGACATACCGGTTTCACCTCTAAATATAATCTACTTTACCCAGTTTTCACGGTGCTCTAGTAAACAGACATTGCCTGGTTCCCAAAATTCTCCTTCAAAAACGCAATGCAAGTTTTAAAAGTACCTCAGTGATGTACATATACAGTACCCATAAATACACTGAATGCACTTTTTAGCAATGCATAATTAATACACAAATGCCACTGGAAGGTGCACTATTGCAGTTTGCATCAGGTTCTGATAGTATACATTGAGCAGCCCAACCCAGATATGTTACTGGGGTGAGTGTCTGAAAAGTTTCACCGCTCCGTCCATAAACTCCTTGTCTTTGCTACATTGAGCAACTCCCAGGAAATTCCAGTAAAAACAAATTGTTAGTGTGAGCATTATCTAAACGCTAGATACGTTTTCAGACACATGTGCACAAGAGTGCACACACAACACAGACACACCCACTCCTCATTACAAACTGAATCACAGTCACGTACACAAATGCACAGCCACAGTTTTAAGTTAATTTGCTTTGTACCAAAAGGATCTAATTTAATATACACTACTTAATAAACACACCGCTATAGACAAGCACACACTCACAGATACAAGCACACCAAAGAGTCATGCCTGCTTGAAGTGGAGGAGTGATTAAATGTCAACCCGCATCGAAAGGAGAATCTCCAGGCTCGCCAAAGTAATGTTGATATAGTACAGGAAACACAAGTACAGCACTGGCTAAGATACTGTAACCGGACCACCAGAAAATGAGAAGGCACAACATCAAGAGAGCAGGTGCAAACACAAGAGGTGCACCTCAGGCAGCAGCAGGTTGGGCTCCCCACAAACACACAGATGGCAGCCCCAGGCACTTTCACAATCAGAATAGGTAGAACATGTGTAGAAGCTGTACAAATGCCCCTACACTCAGACGACACACTGCAGGCAGCATAGGGCATGTCCCCCCAAACAGACAGAGGTGTAGAGCGTTGGTAGAGTCCAGATGCACACTATCCCTCACCGCAATACACACAGAAAAAGGCAACAGCCGTGCAAGCCTCCCTTACAGAAAGAACAGACAGCAGAGAATAAAGCATGGAAAACTTCACCAGCACACACAGAAGGTGTACAACACAGAAAGCAGCAGTGCGAACTCCATTCATGCACAAAGTTGACACACAGACAGCAGCACCACATATTTTCCTCACAAACACGCTAAGAAAAGAGACAGCATGAAGAACAATTTAAATTCTCCTCACAAACGCAGAACATACACAGCACAAGCAGCGCCACTTTATGCTTCTCTACTCATAAAGGCAACAGATTTGAAACACACAGCAGAGGCACACAACAGAGCATAGTTTCCCTGCCACTGGACAGGTAAGCATGAGCAGAAGTAAAAGACCTATACAATGCATCTTTCTCACCCTATCTCCACTCACTGTAGTCTGCCCCTCTCCCACTCCTTCACTGACCAGGGTGCTTCTGTGGCCAGAGCAGATCGAGCTGGTTCTGAGGCTGGGCAGCCACTAGGTGGGGCCCATGTTAGAAGCACATTCTCACCAAAGTCAGATGCTATATGGAAGCCACAGGATACCCAGACCTGTGTGTTTGTCTGTGTGAGGGAAGTTTGAAGTTGCGGATATTCATGTGGTACCAATTCTGTGTTTGAGGGGAATACATGCATTGCTGCTTCCTCTACTGTGTCTATTCTATGCATAAGGGAAACTTGCCCGACAGATGCCCATAGGGTATTGGTACCCTGAGTTTGAAGAACAATTGATTGTGTTGTTCTATGCTACATCTCTTATTCGGTTACAAGGTAAGCTGCTCCTCCGGCCCCTTTCCTTGCTACCCTATAAAACTCCACACTGCTGCCCAATGAACCTGTGTTGCAGGTAGCCTCTACCTTGATTTATGTCGCTCTTTTTGTATTGTGCTGCACACCTAAGAGCACTATGGGTCAGACAACTAGGCCTTGGTAGGGAAATCAATCAAAACATTATTACTTTGGCAGCAAAGTACAAATATACACAGGTATGCTCAAAACAAAATGGCAAACACAAAAGGAGACCATGGAGTCTGGAAGCTGGACTGGCTGGATGGAGCTGGTTTTAGGTGTTTAAACAGCAGACTCCAGCCATGGAATAAGGCCCGGAAGCCAGCTAACTGGAAGGCTATCCATAAGCCTGACAGAAAAAATGGGTTCTTAACCGACTTCTGAATCTGAGAAAATGATTTTACCATCTACAAATGTGATGTGAGAGAGTCCTAAGAGATGATCATTGAGCTTGATGGGATCTTCCTCCAAATGTCTTGTACCAGAATGGCCGGATTGTAAACAAATTCTAGTTCAATGATTTTAGGCTTTTTGGTGGGAGGTCGGAAATGAACAACTTGATGAAGTAGGATGGTGCTTTGTCAAGTAAAGCTTTATGAATGAAGTAGAGGGTTTTGAAATTCACTTTCTCCTATACAGGGAGCAAGTGGAGAGTCTTCAGGGCAGATGTGTTATGGTTAAAGCAGTTCAAGCCAAACAGCAGATGTGCGGATTTGTGGTGTAAAGACCATGGAGGATTTGAGGATCATGAGATGTAGAATATTACTGGAGTCCAGGTATCTTATTTATATATTGTAACAACATACTACATAACAATTCCCTGATTCCATTTCTATCTAGATGGGAAAACGGCCAGAACAACTCATCTGCCTTAACCACGCAGATGCATAGTTAACGCAGATGGCGGTCTAATGCTTAGGATGGTTGGGATAAGAGAAGGAACCATCAGAATAGGAAGCTCCAGACTTGGACAGGTAAGTGGGGCTGGGGCCAGATTGAGGGGGAGGTTTTTAGAGGTGAAGTCACTTTTAGGGCTCAGTGAGGGGTATTTTTGGGAAGGGGCAGGATTTTAGGACTCGGGCGGGGAGAGGAGGGAGGGATACTTTTACAGGCTGGGCTTGGGAGGAGGTTTTAGGAGTAGGAGCGGTTTTAGGGCTCAGGGCGGGGGGGGGGGGTCGGGTACTTTTTTTAATTGGGGGCAAGGTTTTAGGCCTCAGGGCAGTGGAAGGGGTTTGGGCTAGTTTTATGGACAGTGCAGGAGTAAGTTTCAGGGCATGGGGCTGGGGTCAGGGTATTTTATGGTAGGGGGCAGGGTTTTAAGGCCTCGGGCAGGGTTTTAGGCCTTAAGGAAGGGGGCGAGGTGGGGAATAGAATTTTAGGGCTTAGGGTGGGGAGGTTGGGGTAGTGGTGATCTTAAGCATGCATACCCCCTTTAACAATCAGGCCTTTGCAACAAAATTGCATGGTAAAGGCATGCATGGTAAAGGAATGCGTGATTAAGGAGCATTCGTGGTTCGGACTGCGGTGTAGAGGCACACGTGGTTTAGCCATGCATGCCTCCGTCCTACAACCATTTAGATTAGTAATAGATTTGGCAGAAGAATATAAAATATGCCTTGTTTTTTTTTTAACGTTCTTGCAGTGATGGAAAATAGTTCAACGGGATGGAATTGTAATCCAGGACTCAAATATGGCTACATGAAGGGTACCATATCTATATTAAACACATCATGTCTTTGCTAGTAGTGGTTCGATCTGATCTAAAAAGAACTCAACATTTTATACACACTTAAATATTAGAAATGTCTCAGTCAATTTCCCTGCTTTGACAAGCCTGGCTGATCAGCTGAATAATAAGCTAACTTGACTTCATGGGATGTGTGGATATATATCAATTCAGATGAAAGTTACATCTAATGCAAACAAAGTCATGTAAAATAATGGACCCTCTGTAATTTTGATGCAGTTTTTGTAGGAAGCTGGCTCTGTATATACTCTACCAAGATGAGGTATAGTGGGCACAGAGTCCAGTGGATCCCCAAAGGTAGGCAGAGGTAAAAGTAGATAGCACCTTACTCTCTATTTGTGGTAGTGTGGGCGAGCAGTAAGGTTTTATCAGAGGGTAGTGTTAAGCATTTGTTGTACACAATCAATCAGCAAATGATGTCACACACTCAGACTGAACTCAGACCAATTTTGTTTGTATAAAAATATTAAATTATTTTATTTCTAGAACCAAGCCAAGCCTGGCACAGGTAAATGAAATAAATGGTTTGCAAAATATTATGCAGTGTTTACAAGTGAACGCAAGTTCAAATGCAGTTGTTTAAAATACAGGTAAGTCAAGGTATTAAAATTACTGTACACATTACTTTTTAGCAACTTTGTAGATTACGTATTAAGTTACTTTTTCTACTCCGTGTGAAATGCATAGATATCACACTGGGGCGTTTCCTAGAGAAAAGGTAAGTAAAATCAGTTTTGCACAAATGTAATTTTTCAGGTTTCCATAAAAATCAATTCCACCCTTAAACATTTTTCAGAGAAAAACAGTCAGTGGGTTCCTATGGAGAGAAATGAAGTCATCGGTTACCAGGTAAGTACTCTGTCTTTGAGGTTGAGTTTGAGGTTCGAATAAGGGCCTGTTCTGTCCTCGGAATCCAGCTGATTTATGCAGCATGCTCCTTAATTAGGAACAATTTGTCCAAAGTGGTTGGATACAGACTTTGACAGTGGATTATTCCTGTGGCCTTCTTCCACTCAGTTCTTGTACCCACACGCCGGTGAGTATGACATCAGCCCATCATGTAGAGCACTGACGTGTCTCCTTCTGTGTTTGCAGTGTTCTGCATTTTGTGCACCTGGAGCTACCCAGCCCCTTCAATTTGATTCCACTGTCGATCAGACAGCACCCTGACTAGGTGAGCCCCTTTGCCATTAACTTTCCTTAATTCTTGACACCCCTTTACGCTGTATTATCATTACTGATGGTATGTTTACCTACGTTGCAAGGTGTTCCCCACTAGTGCTGATAAAGACCCCTCTGTAAGGGCTGAATTACCTTCTTCCAACTACCTGGATCGAAATGTCGACTTTACTCTCAACTCAGACCTGTACTCACTGTTCAAAGCCCTAAATGAGATCAATGATTAAGCATTTGTGCTCCCGCAGGATTTGGGCTGTTTAGCTAGTCCGTCTAAACATCGTTAGACAGATCTTCATCAAATGTATATATTGTAAATATTGACAATTGTTTTAGGCTATCACTTCTTCACTCTGTCACAAGCACTTTCTTGAGCACCAATTTCACCTTCACTATGGGGAAATCTTTTAAACTGTGAATTTACTGTTATTGTATTATATAAATTGTGCCGATTATCAAGTGGATCGGATCAGTATCTAATGATCTCATTGTGGGGTGGTTTTTGTTTCACTGTGTTTCCCTCTTGAGATCATCATTGTTTCAGTTGGACCATCTTCATATGTACCAAAATTAGCCCAGGTCCTACTGGGTATACCCCATTGTTATGGAACAACAAGGCTGGAAACAGCACTTCACATTAATTATTTGGCTGATTGCTTGGTGAACTTAGCCTGTTTCATCAGCAAAATATTACTTTAAAGACACCCCAATGGCAAGATAATTTATGTCTAAGACCTTCCCTAGCAAACAATAATTAAGATATGATTTGTTGTGGAGTGCTTTACTGGGATTGCATGCCACTTGAATTCGTAGGTACTTTCAGCAGAAATAGAGTTTTGAAATCTCCAAAAAGACTGGGTCGGTTTTGCATATCCACTATGAGAGTTCAACAGCAATAGTAAACTTGTTATTTTTGACCAAATCATTCCCCCCTACGAGGTTAAGTATTCCAATCTGCATCTTGGGTAAAATCACAGATGCCGACTGGCTCAGCATGCATCAATCTAGCCCCACAGACAACCTTGACAAGGAAATCAACTTCAACAACTGGATCAAGAACTGCGCGAACGCCTTCGAATACATCAATCGCAACAAGCATAGTAGATCAAACAAGCAGGCCAGCTGGTAAACAGAAGACCAGCGAGGCACCAGACAACACTGTAAACAACTAGAAATGAAGAGCAAGCCGCAACATCACTGACCGAACTAACTGAGGCTGCACTCAGACGCCATTACCAGTAAATAAGAGACACCAAGTAAAATGCACTAGTGGACCTCATCGAAGGAAGCTCCAACAGCTGCAAAGAGATCTTCTTGATCATTAAGGATTTCACCTCAGCCACTGTCAGTGTCAGTGTTGATGCCTCCCAACAACTCCTTGACCACCTATCCAACTTCTTCCACAGCAAAATCACAAGCATCTATAGCAACTTTGCACACAAACCCAACCCCAGAGAACTTGTTACTAATCTACCCACTACCAACCAAGACGGCCACTGACTGAATGGATAACACTCACCAGAAAGACAAAGCAACAATCATGCGGACCATCCACTCAGGGGCCCAAACGGGCGCATGCCCCCACTGCATCCACAATCTGGGAACATCACCAATCAGCCTCACACTGACCCACATCATCAACTCCTCCAGGACGTCTGTCACTTTCTCTGATTAATTGAAACTTGCAGCAATCAATGCCCTCCTCAAGCAGATCACAGCCGACCCAAATCAAATGTGCAACATCAGACCCATCTCCCTGCTCCCCCATTTAACAAAATGATTGAGAAGGCATCAAACAAGCAACTCACAACCAACCTCGATCTTCACCATCTTCTAGACCCCACTCAATTAGGATTCAGAAAACTACAGCACTGACAGCACTCATCGTGGCCATCTAGGACATTTGAATCATCCTGGACCAAGGAGAAACAGCGGCCCTCATCCTGCTCGACCTTTCTGCGGCTTCAAAACTGTCTCTCTTTGCACCCTCATCAGAAGACTGCACAAGATTGGTATACAAGGATCCACTCTTAAATGGATCTGTTCCTTCCTCACGTGACAACCCAAAAGGTCAGGCGTTCCTGACCTTGGCAGATCTTTTTTCGCGCTTGAACGATAACCAGAAATAACAAAGCTCTTGAAAAAGAAAAAAAGAACGAGCAAGAACTTCCCCCGTTTAATCTCCCGGTATGAGAAAGTTCGGAAATTAATAGGCTACAATATCAACTAAAACGCCCTGACAACGACAAAACAAACAAAAATAAGTTATGTGGGATTCCTTAAACTCACGAAGGGTCTTATTATGCAATAATTAACTGTCCTGAAGATGGTCTGACGGACTTCTGCCATCCAAGACCGAAACGTCTACTCCATCATCTAATTCCACAACATTAGACAAATGCAGTTGATTTTTTCTCATCAATGAGATTATTCTCTGTCATAACTAATTGGAAATAGATGTTTTTTGATGAAATGTGGATCTGATTTAACCCGCCTTTCATGTTCTATTGCTTGTAACCAATGGTTCTTTTGTACTCCTTTCTTACCCTGATTTATATAAAAAGATTTGTGTTTCATTCACAAAAAAAGAATTCCCGTGTGTACGTTTTATTCAAAAATTGCTTATTGACAACATTTATTGTTGGTGTTTAATTAGTTCAAAATTCACCCTTGAAATGAATCACTAAGAAATAGAACTGAGTTATCACAAACAAAATCCCTTGTTGGCAACCTTACTGTATCAATTTATCCGCCTAAGCCCTCAAGGGTATATTGGGCTCACCCTTCACCTGTTACTATCCTTCAGATTAGACACCAGAAATTGATATGCGGAGTCCCACAGGGATCACCCCTTAAACCCACACTTTTCAACATGTACATAGCACTGCTTGCCAACATCATCCGATTGCAAGACATTACCATAATCTCCTACGCAGATGACCTCAAACTCCTCTCCATGACAACCAGCAACAGAACCAGTGTCACTGTTGGACTTGGCCCTTTTTACAGGGTCATCCCCCAACTTTTTGCCTTACTCTTGTATTTTTTCTGACCTGTTTTTGTTGGTTTTATGACTCTGGGCACATTACCACTGCTAATCAGTGCTAAAATGCATGTGCTCTCTTGTGAACATAGTAAGATTGGTCTACACCCGTTTGGCATATTTAATTAACCTGAAAGTCCCTTGTACAGTGGTATCCCATATACAGAGGGCCTGTAAATGAAATGCTACTAGAGGGCTTGCAGCGCTGCTTGCGACACCCACCAAAGTATCCTTTCAAACTGGTCTCAGGTCTCTGCTGCTGCAGGGCCTGTGCGTGCAGTTTACTGCCGCTGTGACGTGGCATTAAAAGAGGTTGATACATCTGCAACTGCCCTTTTACTACATATAAGTCACCCCTAAGGTAGGCCACAGCTAGCCCTATGGTTCTGTGTAGGTAAAATATAGGATGTGTGCCTTAACTGTGTGGCATGTTCTGGTAGTGACAGTCTAGTTGGTTTTGTCACAGCTGTGAGGCTGCCCTCTCCTAGGTTTGCATTGGGGATTCCCCGATATCTACTTCAGTGGTAATTTCTGACATGAGGGGGTAGCATTATCATGTTTGGTGTGTTTGGAATTGTAGTGATGATCCTGCTTCTTGGTGAAAGCAGATTTGTCATTACTATTTTAGAAATGCCACTTTTATAAGTGGGCATTTCTGTGTGCGTATGAGTCTTTGTGCACTGCCTGGATGTGTATTTGCGGTTTGTTGTTCACTGACAGGAGAGAGGGTATGTGCATTCACTCTAGACAGTCACAAGGGGGATTGAGGTGTTTCCTGCCTTTCCTGGGTGACTTAGCGCTAGGCTGAATAGACTTTGGCTGAATTTAGAGTAGCGGGATGAACTTCCCGTGCACCTGAATAGGCCTGGTCTGCATATGGAGAGTTGGGATGAGTTGCACTTGAACCTGAATGGGGCTCTGACTGCCTTCTACAATGCTGTCTCCACCCCTCTGTGGTGTGTTTGGGCCAGGGTTTGAAATGTGAATGGGGGCGTTGTGCACTTCTAATATGTGATTGAAGTGTCCACAGAACAAAGACTTTTGCACTATAAACATAGGGGCTGTGACCCCATGAAAAAGAGACGACACTGAGTGGATGGCACATTGCCAAGTAGAACTGCTGTACTGCCAGGTGGAACCACCATCTGAACTTGTTTGCTTTCGCTGTGCTCACCTGTGGCCTGCTAGGTCACAAGAAGGACTTTCAAGTTGCTGCAAGAATAGTATCCTAATGAGCTGGCCTGCTGGTTGTTGGCTGCTGTAGTGCCCCGCTGTTGTCCTCCGGGGACTCAGTAGGGCAGACATCCCTGTCTGCTAAGAGTGTGTGGTGAGCACTTTGAAATTTGCGTTGCCCGAGTCCAAGGAGTGGGCTCACCCTGCCCTGAAGCGAAGATAGGGCGCTTCGTGGTGCTGTGGAGCATGTGTCGGGCTGCATTTCCTAGTGCCGTCCAAGGCTGGTGGGTGAGTGACCTGCCACACCTGGCGACCCAGCTGGAGAAGGCCAGCTCAGAGCCATTTCCCTTCCCCGCATTTGTTTGGCTGCTACACTGTGATTGCAGACAGTTGCCTTGGGTGATTCTTTTTCCCTTGATTCAGCACTACAGGGCGGATCCTTGACAGAGGCTCTGGTGCTTGGAATTACTGCATTTGCCTGGGTAGGCACGTCTGACCTTCGGCAGCCTATGAGTTGGGCTTAAACACGTCCCTGGCAACCAATCCAGTGTACGGACCATAACCCTGCTATTGGAAGGGCAGGTGTGCACGGGTCCAAGGCCCCTGAGGGGATCGAGGTGCTCGGAGAAGTACTGTTTGAGTTAGGCACCCCTGCCAATGCATTCCAAACCTGAACTTACTGTATAGTACCTAATAGAGGCACAGGAGTGAGGTGCCCTATCGCCTGATGAGGAGGCTGTGGTAATATGCATTCCTGGTAATTTGTGACTACTGCATTTTCACATGCCCCGAGTTGGTGCTGTGGGCCATTTCATGCCCTTAAATATAAAAGTATGTAGTGGTCTGCCTGTGTGGAAATAACTAACCCTGGGCGTAGTTCGCGAAGTAGCACTTCGCGAAGCTACGCAAAGTGAAGTTCGCACTACGCAAGCTACGCGTAGCACTTCGCGAACTGCGTAGTACCTTGTTCGCACTGTGCCAGATGTCGTTTTCAATGATTGCACAGTGCGGACAAGCAACCGGCACGGTGCAATCATTGAAAATGGCATCTTGCACAGTGCGAGCTGTAGTTTTCTGCTGCTCGAGTAGATTTTTACTCGAGCTTCAGCTTTCTCAACGCGAACTGTTAGTTTCTCATCGCGAGCATACGCGACCACTCGCAATGAGAAACCTGACCTCCTCGCGTTGGGAATCTCGCCGGGAGGTTTATTTTCCATGCTCGCGATCGCCAACTTGAAGTTGCGGATCGCGAACAAGGAAAAAGTCTCGCCGGGATGTCATTTTGCTTGCTCGCAGTCGCCAACTTGATGTTGAGGACCGCGAGCAAGCAAAAAATGACCGCAGCACTACGCAACACTACGCTACGCGTGTTCGCACTGTGCTACGTGCAGTTCGCGTAGTGCGAAGTAGGGCGAACTTCGCAAACTACGCGAGCGTAGCGTAGTGCTTTGCCCAGGCTTAGAAATAACCAGTACTGTGATAGCAGGAACTGCTGATTATGTACAGTGAGGATTTTTTTTTATAATGTGCGCAATCTACAAGCATCTTGATTGCACTGTTGGGGTTATGACAATTGCCCAATTAGCAAAGTGATTCTGTTATCTATGTGATGTCATGATAAGTGCCTAGTGGCAGGGTAATATATGTTATTGTGGTCTAATGTGTTTTATGAACAATACAAAAGATATTTTTAAATAGCCTTGTGTGGAGTTTCTTTTTTGTTGTGTGCCTAGAGTGTCACTGGTGTGTGGGTGTGTTGCACAAACTCTTTACACATTGCCTAGGGATAAGCCTGACTGCTCTGCCAAGCTACCAAGGGGGTGAGCAGGGTTTATCTTGGGTGTGTAACTCCCTTGCCCTGACTAGAGTTGTGGCTTAGGTGCATATCCTAGCCAACCAGAAACCACATTTCTAACAGTCAACACTGCATGACCATGGTTGCAAACTGGAAGCCAATCAACTGCCTGCAGCTCAACTCTGAAAAGACAGATGTACTTGTCTTCGGCAATATGACCTCCCCATGGGACTCCACCTGGTGGCTGTCATAGCTACGACCAACACCCACACTCATAGGCCATGCAAGAAATCTAGGAATCATCCTAGATGACAAGCTCAACATGATGACTCAAGTCAACACACTGTGCACCTCCTTCTTCCACATCCTAAGCATGCTGGGAAAGATCCTCAAATGAATGCCTCAGAACATCAGAAGGACCCTCACGTAAGCACTCATTCCCGGCAGGCTGGATTATGGTAACCCTTCATAAGAGCAGGCAATTCAAACCTCTCACACACATAGAAAGCTCTAGACTACACAACAAAGGACCAGAATACCTAACAGCTGTATACACTTTCACCAAACCACCAGACACCTATGTTTTGCCTCACTCTCACTCGCATACATTCCCCGCATCCGCAAAAGCAAAACTGGAGGTCGCTCATTCTCCTACATCATACTCAAGACCTGGATCGACCTCCCACAACAAATCAGAGCCTCTTCCTCACTTTTTGAGTTCCACAAGAATCTGAAGACCTGGTTCTTCATGTAAGCACACTTGACACCACACATCTACACACCTTCCCAAATGCCTGGACACCCTCTGATTAGTGCGGTTTTCAAATCAAGATAACATAATAGTAAAATTATTACATTTAATCATTGATGGCATGCTCATATTGGTTTGGTAGGTGTGATGTCTAACAAGGATTTTAGGTTAACAAAATCTACAAGTAAAGAATATTTTTTTCAGAGTGCTATATTTGTCCACCAATGTAAGAAATCTAAACACCTAATCAAAAGTGTGCTGATCTTCAGTAATTCTGCTAGATGATAGATACTTTGAAATAATGTTATTTTCTGACAGCTTACTTTCCATTCTCATACGAACCGATCTACCAAAGATTTTTCAGCTACTATAAATAAGGCTGATGGAGCAAATAAGAGGCTGGGTTGTTCTGGCATCTTTCTTAAATATGATAATCTCAGTCCCCAAAAAGGCCCCCATTACAATTTGGTCAATAATCACTGATATGTCTGGTACTTCAAGTCACAGCGTATATCTAAATCATGAGTTTGTGTTTTTATTGCACACAGCATATACCGTGTGTGATAAAAACACAACCACTGCTAGGCAGTATTTGGGGACCCACTGGGTTAGTTAAAAGACCCCTCACACACCAACCTGGTTGGTGTCATGCTTCATCATTGGGTACCCAACCGGGTGGCCGAAGGCCCCCCGGTTGTGCTACGACGCCCGATTACAGCGGAGCTGGTGTGGTGCACAAGTGTGATGTGATGTGGATTAAAAATACCTCTGAGAATCCTTGCCTTTCTAATTTTATTACTGGCGGCTCAGGATAGGATTAAAAAAATACTTAGTGGTGCAACTAAAAACAGAAATTAGTTATCTGGTAGTTGTCTTATGTGATTGATTCTCAGAGGTATTTTTAATCCACATCACACTTTTTCACCACACCAGCTCCGCTGTAATCAGGCGTCGTAGCACAACCGGGGAGCATTCGGCCACCCGGTTGGGACCCCAATGATGAAGCATGACACCAACCAGGTTGGTGTGTGAGGGGTCTTTTAACTAACCCAGTGGGTCCCCAAACACTGCCTAGCAGTGACTGTACATCACATACTTGGGTTTGTCCATTATTGTTGATTCATACATTATACAGGGGATACGGACGCAACCCCCTTTCTTCTTCCCTTGCCCTCTCCTTGATTTTGAATAAAAACGCAACCACCATTACATTTTGACAGAATAAACATGTTGGAATTTAAAGGGAGAAAAATTACCTACCAGAAATTATCAGGACATGAGGATTTTAGCACAATAAGCACACAAAACTCACATGTTATGCCCTTTTTCAGAGGATTAACTCTTAATTGGTGCTATTTATCTTACCCCATAAATAACTTTCTCCATGGTATTGTTATTTATCAGGTGTGATAAATATCACACCTAACACCGGGCACTCAAAATGAGGACCCAAAAGAGCCTATTGATAATTACTGTGTGGTCCATGGTGTTAAAAGCAGGCATCAGGTCCACAAAATTCACTGCACAGAAAGTACCAGGGTCCATGGATCTAAGCAGATTTTCTTTGTTATTTAGTAGTGTAGTTTTATTTACCATTAAGCACCTGGAGCTTGACAGGCGGCCACTAAGGAGGTCCTTTGTTTCTATGTGGCAGGGGAGTGGGTAGGAGATGACAGTTTCCAGTACCTTAGCAACACAAGGTAGGCCTAAGCCAGGTCCATAGTTAACATGATTTACAAGATCTGCTAAAGGTCTCTTTAAATTGGGCATGATTATCGCATGCTTGACTGATTGAGGATTAGATTATCAGGAAGTGGGCCTGCATATACTGTCTAATATGGATTGAGCGAGGGGAACCAGTACTTCAAAGTTCAGTGAAGAATAAACTGGCAGTCATCACAGAGTGCTTGAGCTATCTGGATTGAATCTGTACACGCACTGAAAATGCGCTATGAACCAGAATTTAGACAGCCAACTACGATTCCCAGCAGGCCACAAACACTTCTGTGTTCTGGAGAGACCACGGCCATCTTGGTATACGAGGTATAACTTCCTCATGGTTCATGGTATCCATTGCTAGGCAATTGTGATACAATGCCGTTGCATTCAGGACTCTGCTACATGGATCTTGGATCTCTACTGCCAAGTGTTATTGCTTCCTAAAGATTGCACTGATGGACACTGGAAATTAAGAGAAGTATTGCGAAGAGTCGAGTTGTCGGTGAAAGCAAACTTTTACCTATTTTCTTGAACATTTATCTGAACTCTTCCAAAGACTGGGGTTCTTACCTTATACTAAGAGTTCCTTTGAAGGAACAGGAAGGATTCTTGGATTGGTCAATTTTGTATGTACTATGTTGCATATTTGTATAGGAATGTCATGCAGAAGACAGTAAGGTAACATTGCTCATCTGGCAGTTATACAAGACTTAAGTAGAAACTATAACACATTTTCCACAAGACAGCATAAAGTCCTGAAGCTCTACTATATATATGTTTAATGTACTTGTTCTTTGTATATCAACTATTCAGGAATTACCAGTTTCATACACAAGAGTTAGTCACCCAGGGATATTTTTACGGTCTAGCTATTCACCATTACAATTAACTATAGAATTCTTAATGGCAAGCTCCTAAAAGATTCTTCTTGTAGTTATCCACTACATCCTGCAGAAATCCTGAACCAACTGAGGCCGAATTACAGTGATGGGCTCTTGTTTCTGTTTTTCTAATGCTTCATTCACTTTTCTTCGCTTCTAACACTGGTCCTCACTCCCATGTACGTGGTCAACCGTTGTGGTAATGGGGGACAGAAATAAGCATCGCTCCCACTGGATCCAGTGTAGATGGCTAATGCATCCTGGAAAAGAAGCCCAGGTGAGGGATGAGATGATTAGCCTGGTGAGACATGGCAGCAAAGACCCAGATGGACAACTTTGAAATTGCAGGTTTTCCAGCATGAGGATAATTGACTTCGCGGACAGCAGCAGTGATCTCCTTTTTATTTCTTCTGTGGCTAGTGTAAACTCAAAGGATGATAGAGAAGTGTGGAACAAATATTTTCAAAACCCACTGGCAATGATCGAGAGGCCATTGCTTTAACTAGGATTTTGTTGATGAAATAGAATAAATGGAAATCACAGAGACTGTCCGAAGGCACAGAGACCTGATAATGGATTGCGAGTAGGCAGCTCTTTACAGATAATAAATAGCTTCAATTGAGTTTTTGTCTCAGCAATATAGATTTGGAAGTGTACCTATTTGGCTTAGTAGAAGCTAGTTGATGCACTATTGAGCTTGTTTTACAAGCAATGTATTCTAAGGGAAGTTCAGCTTTGGCCTAGTGACTTCCTGGCATTATACCTATGTGTTTCCTATAACAGATCACCTGGAAACCATTTATTGAACTTCGTTGCATACTTATGCTCATGAAGAGGGGGACAAGGATGTTCAGAGTAGTGTCTACTTTATTCTTAAGGTTGGGAAGGAGCTGTGGGACTCCAATTGGTGATTCTGAACATCAAGGAGCAATTGGGAAATATCATGATGAATATTGTTTGCATTCCTCCTTGAAGTAGTGAGTACTGAGGCCATGGAGAGTGTTGGATTACTACTAAGCTGAGTGTCAATGAAGAAATTAATAAGGCTATGGTCAAGCCCAAAGTGATTAAAAGGTACCAGAAATTGTAGATTCATGTTTGAGGAGAATAATAGGCACATGGAGTGATTTACAGCAATTACTGACAAATTTACTCTTTCGGAGAAACCAAGACTCTCTCATTTCATCAATGCTGTTGTGGCTATGGGAATTTGATGAGCCACATACCCATATGTTCAGTTTACTACACAAACACAGCTGACGATGGAAAGTAAATGTTGGGCAAGATAAAGGAAATGAGAGGGAAAGGCAGTGAGAATTGGGATAAATTACTGCACATGTGATGCATGGTTGGGCTGGTGACCACTTTGGGTAGAAAGTGTAAGGGTCATTATGTATTTCACGGAGATCAAGTTATAATGCGTCAAACACCACACCCTCTACTTCTCTACTTGTTCTTTTTTTTAGGATACTGTATTTAGGAGAGAGGATGTTGGTTATATCCGGAAAACAGGAGTTGTTGCACCAAGTCTCAGTGATGGCTAAGAAGTGTAAAGAATGATTGAAGGTATGGTCATGGGCATAATACACAATCTTGGAAGAACATCTTGCACTGAGGAGGGCATTCATTAAGGTGTAAACAGATGTGGAAGAAGTGCAGTGTGACGATAGAAGTGGTGACACAGAGCGTGTTGGAAGAAGCGAGAAGGGAAGATTTTGCGGGAGTAGCAGCAATGTCAGCAAGCAGAGTGTTTGGCAGAGAATGGTTGCTGTTAGGGAAGAAACACATCAGGGACTATAACTTGTGGTAGTCCTTTTTGAATTTAGCAGATGCAGCTAACTTCCTTGAATCTCAACCTTTCCATTAATCTAGCTGTACATGGTGAATGACAAAAGAACTGAGTTAAGTAGAGAAATAAACTTCATGTCTTCAAATATAATGCAAATGGAGGTAGAGTAAGAAAAATCCGAAGTGGAGAATAAGAGGTCCATTAGGATGTTTATTGTGATTGCACCAAGATGAGGACACAATTGGCTGTCCACAATTAAAGTCTCCAGATAGGCACGGCATGCCTTAGTTTTAAACTTCTTAAGGCCCTGTTTCGAGGTTACGGAAGCTGGGTATGTAAGTGAACAGCTTAAAGATCCGTATTTGGGCAGCTAGTTTTTAGGCGAGTCATTATGAAGTTGAAGGAATAATTCAATGTTTTTTCTGAGTCAGAAGTGCTTCTCTAGTCTATGACCAAGAGCTCATTTAATGGTATGGGCAAAAGCCATTAGTACCTCACTTTAGAAAAGCTAATCTGTTGGGTTTAGTATTGGGAGGTGTTCCCCAACCTTTATTAACAAACAAGAGTACAGCCTGGGCTTCGATAGCACAAATCTCCCCACGAAAAAGTAACTACAGTACAGGTGGGAGAAGTGTCTGTTTACTCACATAACCTGTGCTACATCAGTGCAAGCTTACACAATACAAAAGAAAACAGATACAAGGTAGGAGGCAGCTGTGTAACTTTACTCACAAAAATACACACACAACTGTTGCAACAATTTCAACAATAATGTAAGAGTCCCTGCATTGGACAAATAAGCATCTTCTCCTGGCACCCTCTAAGGGTATAAAGTCCCATATAGTTAAAGAGGAAGACTGATAAACCGAAGAGGAAAGAGCTGGGAGAAAAATCCATTAACAGCCTGGATTCATCAAACCCCTGGCACTGCGGAACACTGGTGACCGCTTCAAACATGCCCTGGTCAGGATGGTCTCAGATCGCCTCTTTAAGAACTGCAATAAATGTTAACTGACTCAGAGAGAAAATCAATGCACCAGCATGTTCACCCTGAACATTCTGTACTGAAAGCGACAGATACACTGCGGGCTCAATATGCTTCCAATACAGTTTCAAATGTGGGCTAATTGTGTGCCTGCTCTGTGGAAACTATGTATGCACGTCTAAAAAGGCTGATGCACCCCTATGGAAGCTATGTTGCGTAACAAGTATTCACTTGATTCAAATACACATCCATTTGTTAAAAATAACTCCTAATACCGGTCCTTGGATAAGAGTGCAGGATATTCTCATCAATAATTTGCTAGGTTTTTTGATGAATAGATGTTAAAATATTGTGGTTGGCAGTCGGTCTTCTATCGTTGGCGGTGCATGCAGGCAGTGCATTTTAAGTGGTGCTTGTAGGCTAATCGAGTCGTGGTACACAGCTGCTCGCAGCACATTATGGCAGGAAGCTTTCTACATACAGAATGAACTGCCCTTCAGTCAGGACCTTCTACTGGCCAGGTCGTGATTTACCAGGAGAAGCGACACGAGAGGACATGTCTTGTAATATTTAATGGCTTTCTACCTGGTGAACATCAGTGAGTCATAAATGTGACTTCTACCTTTACTGCAGTTCATTTCCATTCTTGGTAGTCAATCCCCTCCAACCTGCTCTTTTCAAAAAGAAACCTATACAAAATCTGTCATAAATGTGTTGTGAGGTAACTGTAATAGGGAAAAGATGTGCCTTAACAAGAGCCTTGTGTAACTAACTCTTATGTCTTTCAGTTTCAAACACACAAAAGGTGATGGGAGGAATGTTTGTAATAAGTTTATCCATTGGCAATCGCTTTGGGTAGCATTCCAGTCCATCGTGTTTTTCCCACCATGTTCGGGCTGGATTGTTCTTATTGAAGCAGGGTCAAGACTGATTTGCATATGCCTGGGCTAAATCGGAGGAGGCATGGTGGGCAAAAGAATGAAGGGCTGGAATGTGACCCTGAGTAATTGCCAGTAGTTAGACTTAAGGCAAGCATTGTCCCATCACCTTTTGGGTGTTTGATGTCTCTTTGTTTGCCATCAAATTTCTTCCCACCCCCCCACCCTTTTCATCTTCCTGCGATAAAAGTATAGTTGAAGCACTACAGTTCATAAGTCATTGACATTTGCTAAATGTTGCAGAAGAGAATGCTAGGGTCAACGATAAGTAGGCACTTAAATGCACAACATAGAAGATAAGGTGTCTTATATAGTGCTCAGGTGATTTCCCGACACTATAAAACAAATGTTTTGTGGTACCCAAGTCAGCGGAAAACAAATGAGAGCTAGGAACGTGAACGGGCCGTCCTTGTCCCTTGGTAAGTATGGAAAAACAACGGAGAGACCAGACTAGCAGGTTGTCCAGCACTGTAGTGCCTGGCACCACAAGGGTTATTTAAAAGAACCCTCGCACACCAACCTAGTTGGTGTCATGCTTCATCATCGGGTTCCCAGAAGTGTAGCCGAATGCTACTCAGCTGTGCTGCAACACCTGATTACAGGGGAGCTGGGTTTTTGTTGTGAGTGTGATGTAGTAGTGGATTAAAAATACCTTTGGTACTCAGACTGATAGTTAATTTATTCCCAGTGGTCCAGGGAATATTTAAAACAATGGGTGGATAACGTTCAGAAGACTATTGATGGTGTCTCAGTTATCCGTCGGTCAACATGTTTCAACCCGTGGTCAAAAATCGTGGGGCTTTCTTCAGGGCCTCTCTCACATTGAAAAGTGAAAGTGAAAAAAAGTGTAAAGTGAGTGTTAAAAAATTAAACCACGTGTATGCGCATTTTTAGCACACGCGCTAAGGTGTACTAATTATGCTTAGTGGACTGACCGTAATTGTGGTCCACTGCTGTGTTTGTACGTTTATTAACAAAAAGCACTTCCGATCTGGTCCCGGGAGGGGGGGGCCTTTAGTCAAACTTTGTATAAAGGTGCTCGCCCGCATATCAACCTGTTCCGGTCTCCTCAGGATCAGGAAGTCAGCGGCATTTATGCTGGGATTGCAATCCACGATTACAGGGGTTTAGCGCATATCCCTGCAACTGATTAATCAGTCCACCAAGCCATCAGGCCCAGCAACCTTGAATGTACCAGTTTTATGAAGGTGTATCTAAAGAATTATAAAGTTCTACCATTATTTGTCCTAGAGAAGGCAGTGCAAGAGGACAGCGGCTAATGGAGACAAACAAGTGGGTGAAGAGGCAACTCAAGGCTGTTCTTCGATCAATACAAGTGAAAATGGGGCATATAAAATAGAATAGACATCCAAATTACCGGGATGAGAAATAGATTGGGGGGGGGGGGGGGGGGGGAGGGGTTAACATTTTAAAGAACTGGTTATTGGTAGAAGAGTGAAAATAAACAAAAAGTAAAAACTCTGAAATCATCAGTCAAAGGAGGAGAATGAATATTACTCAACAGTGGGAGATATACACCAAACAGACAAACCTTTGCAGTTAAGCAAAGACGGGTATTTAAATATCTATGGAATTAGTTATAAAAACGCACATATGGAGGGAATAAGAGTGAGTTGGGTGTTGTGAGTGAAAGCACTCAAAATGTGCATGCAAAATAGAGCTTACCTGTCGCCCCAACATCTGCATAAAACATCTCGATGCCCCAAGTGCCATGTTTAAGAGGCTCACCTGGTACATATGCTATAGTCATGTGCCTCCCTTTCACTGTACTAGTCTCGAGTGTTGGGTATACTGATATACTCTCACGAGTTACTGGTGGGAAATGGTGAGCTCTCTAGCATACGTCATTTTGGGTCTCTCCCCTCGTCCTAAGACGAGGAACGCTGCAACCAGCTGCATAGTTTTGACTTCATTTCTGGCTAAACGGAATGTACCACTATCAATTGGGAAAACTCCGCCCCTTTCTAAAACTTCAGTCACGGATGATGTTCATCCTTCGTGGATATTTCCCCCTAATCCTTCATCAATAGATTTACTGGAACTGTGCTATTTATACACGATGTGTTATTTATTTTATTTACAGCTTTGTGATGGACGATGCTTGAGTTTTTTTTTTTTCCCTATAGGACATCTTCCTTGCAGAACTTCGCATAACAGGGTTATATGTCTAGACAAACTTTACCTAGTATTTATAGGAGTCGCTGCCGGGAACGGGAGTAAGGTTGGGTCTGTTCTGCTTTTGTTTGTATTTGTTTTATAAAAATGCACAATGCTGTGCCGATGTGTGTTGATTTACTCTTGTAGTTGGTTTAATCACTTGCAGTCTTCATTATCCCATGCTCATGAATTGTGCTAATAAAACATACAAAAAAAATAGATTTCCTGACTTCCTTCCGCTTTAGCTGTATCTTGAAAGACCTATTGTTTTCAAAACATTACATATCGTTGAAAACAAAGCTTTACCGGTCTGCTGGGTAGACCTATTGATTCCAATATATTAAATATACTTATAATGGGCATTTAGTCAGTGGGTTCCAAATCTAGCACTGGGAAGCATGTAAGAAGTTTACCGTTCACTAGTTAGGCAGGCTCCTAGTTATGGGCTCCCCAGATGGTCTCTTACGTGGACATGTATATTCTCACTTTGTTAAAATGCCAGACATATACAAAAATTGAGTATGGGTGGGCTAAAATTGGGCGTTAGGGTGGTCTTCCTACCACAAGATTTAAAAACATGAAGGTTGAGCATCGGACCCCGCTTCTCTTTTCTATCGACATTTTAGTGCTCAAATATTTTCCCTTTTGTGTCAAGCACCTTTCCCGGGAAATTGGGTATCTCACAACAAATATGGTGAAACGGTGTCCTTGGTTCATAGGGCATGGTGTGTAAGCACATTCAGTATATCCTTTGTTTTTTCATAAGGACAGACTGCAGTGGAAACATGTTCTTCAGTGAGCAAAACAGCAGCAAACTGCTCCCCTTCACCGGACAGGTACAGTGCAAGCTGTCCTTATGACCGGACACACACAATCGGGCAGCGGCAGAACAAGGTTTACTTCCTAATAGAATAGGTACAGCATGGCAGTAGCAGAGCAAGCTTCACTCTCTCACAGAAGGAGGAAAGTACAATCTTCAGTTCCCCACAGAATAGATCCAGCAGGGAAGACCAGAACAGGCTTTCTTCGCTCACAGAACATGCACTGTTAAAACAGGAGTGACGTACTTTCCAGACAAGACGACTGGAGTGGGTAATGAAGTGAGTGAATATGGGAGTTCTGAGATCATTCTAGCTTAGTAGATATTGCACATCGGCAACCTGAAAGTCGTGTTGCTGTCATCCTGAACCCTCCTATTTGTGTTGATTCTTTGGTTTTCCACATCTTGAGAAGTGTCCATTACTTACACGATCCCCGTTATGTGGAGCGGCCCAGCCACATCCTAAGTAACTATGTTCTTGACAGACACCAGCAGCGGTTCCTCCGTGGGAACGGAGGAGCGTGTGCCCCCCCCCCCCAGAAAGTGTAACAAGCATTTGCAATGCAATAGGTCTCGCATTTACACGAGTGTAAGCTATTGGCATTGTAAATGACAATGCCTTTTATTTATGTTTTAAAAACCAAAACATAAATAAAAGGCATTGTCATTTACAATGTCAATAGCTCATACTTGTGTAAATGCGAGACCTATTGCATTGCAAATGCTTGTTTATTTATAATACAGGGCAAACCTTGCTGTGCTGGCTTAATATGTCCTTACAGAGGAGAGTCGAGTATCAATTGTACTGCTTTGTTTTCAATTTCTTGGTGCCGTGTCATAGTGGGCTGCGCTGGCTCAACATCGAGCCGAGCACCTCTTTTTAGTGCGAGGTGTCTAAAGGTCATACATACACTTGGAATTTCTACAGATTAATGCAAGACAGACTAAGCTGAATCAATCGGAAAGAGTGAACAGTTATTGCCTATCTCAGTTTTCGACTTTCTGCCTACAGAGTATTAGCTCTCAAAAATTCAGTCATATGTTTGAAATGTAGACACTGTGCAAGCAAAAATACAGGTTTGGGGCTCTGCGTTGACCCAGGGCTGCCCGTGCCCCTGATGAGCATGAATTAACTTAAAAGGGCCTTCTG
Organism: Triturus cristatus; assembly: GCF_964204655.1. Classification (NCBI taxonomy): domain Eukaryota; kingdom Metazoa; phylum Chordata; class Amphibia; order Caudata; family Salamandridae; genus Triturus; species Triturus cristatus. Next base: position 310,511,399 of record NC_140593.1, on the reverse strand, counting down.
AGGGGCATGAGTGATTAAAATGTAATTTTAAAATAGGTTATCCTTTTCTTGCAAGTAAAATACAGGTGTCGACCCAGCGCAGCCCATTATGTGACCCTAATGTGCACGAATTACCTTAAAAGGGACATCCCAAGGACACAATTTTGATTAAAATGTAATTTAAAAAAATAAGTGGTCCTTTTCTCTCCAACGTTTGTGTACGTTAGCCGAGGTCACGTCTCCAAAATATATTCTAACCCACTTAACTGAAAATAGGATGCCATGCATATCTTTATTTGCAGGTGTACATAATAATGTCCTGGAATTAGGAGCAGTTTGTAATCCATAATATTCCCGAGGCTTCTTATACCGCCAACTAAGAAGACAAAGTTAATTCAGGTGTTACTGGTGGTGAATGAAATGAAGGCCTGGTCATCTGCACTTTCGTTTCTGAACCAATGAACGCAAGCCTAGGCAGATCCCGAAGGACTTTCAAAATATGGTAGGATGGGTGTTTTTCTCTCCTCAAATACAAATGATATAATGAAAGCGATTAAGTCAATCATCTTAACCACGAGGCAATTACCTTTATTTACTCTTTGCAGCATTTTATACATTTATATGGAGTTTGCCTTTGCCTGCATGGAAAATAATTAACCAAGCGAATTTCAGTGCAACTTGCCTTCTGAAATAGCTAGCAATCTGGCTAATGCAATGCTTGGCGATGCCATAGTAATGGCAGACTGTGTAATATATAAATACCAATTAAAATAACAACTTTACTGTAAGTCCATATATTGTCCTTAAGAACAAGGTTTCCTGGAAACCCACTGATAAAAAATACACAGTACGTTGGTCAGTGACGGCATCAGCTGTGCCTGCCAGGCACACCTCAAAAAATAGATTGTGTAACCACTTAAACATTATTTGTGTGAGAGAATAATGGTAAGAACAGCTGTTGGTAAATTTCGTATTTCACATTATATCCCTCCCATCGATATTGGGATGCCTAAACCTAGGGTGTCAATCAATCTTCTCTGAGATTAATTTTAGCTAGGGATTTGCATGATACAATATTCATAATGACCCAGGGTTCCAGAGTGAAAGAGTTGCCTTGTATGTGCTGGCGGGACGCTAATGGTACACATTACTACAATAACTGTACGTGGCCGATTTTTATATGCTTTTATATTTCATGTGAATATAAGTGATAAACAGCTGTAGTAAAAAAAATTAGAATGTGGTAAAAACATACCAAATGTTGGCAACGGCAGTTTGGACTTTGAATTATTTCCTAATAGTTCCTTACATGATTAAAGAAATAAAGGTGGCTACAGGACGGTGACAATGTAAACGCATATCAATTACTTGTCATGGGGAATGTGGCAATTATTATTGAGGTCATGAATTTAATCGCATTCCGGGGACAGTGCCAGAAGTGCAGTGTGGCATGAAATCAAGGAATCAACTCGTGATCACCAAGACTGAAGGGCGCGCGCTCTTGCCTGCCCGTCCTGTGGTGCTCTCGCGATACGGTCTCACACTTAGCAGTGTGTGAACCATTCGACGCTCAAATGTGCCTCTTCAAGTATGAGCAGCCTCTGAACTTTGACCCAGTAAGTTCGTGCTCACTTCTCTTAGAAGGCAGCAAAATGGATCCTTTATCGGACATTCGAATGAAACGCGCCAACAGACATTCCTATCTGCCCTTTCTTTCAAATGCCAAACTAAAAACATAACATTCCAGCTCTCCTCCTTTGGAGGAAGTAAAGTACATTACATATGCCCATCTTAACACAACAACCACCTGTAATATTTAACTAATGAACTTCCTAAATTTCCCTTCAGTTTTGTTAATGTAAATATGAAAACGTGTGGACCATTTGCTGTCATCCATCATGAAAAAAAGGACAATATATTTAAAACGAGCGGCTGGAGACGCAATATGTGGTGGGGGAGGGGGAGAAGCGGGATTTGTGTGTGCGCGTGCGTCATCGTGATCACGATCGCTCTGAAAGCGAAAGTGATCGCAATCGCGATAACGCATGAGTTTTCAAAGTGCTGCTGGCGGCAGGCTGCGCGCGTGCACGATCGCGTGAACGCAAGCGTTAGGCCAGCCAGCAGCACTTTGAAATTCCCACATACAAAATGTCTCTTCGAGCCAGCGCATGCGCTGGGCTCAGCGAGACCTAAAAAACGACTTGGCAATAAAATGATTTTATTACTTTTTTTTTTTTTTTTTACACTTTCTGCCAGAAAATGAAGCCTGAAGGCGGGGCGGGGCCAGTGCATCACTGCTGCCAATGATTGGCAGCAGTGAGTAGTCACCACTGCCTTTTGGCTTGCGCATGTTGGTTTGGCTGGCTACCTTGCCACGCAGTTCAAACCCCACCAACCTGGCTGTCTTGGACAGCCGGGTTGGAGTGCACACAGGCCTATAGTGCCTTTTGGAGCATAGAGCCAAGCTGCTCCAGCCAATCAAGAAAGTTTAGAACAGTGTCTTGACTGGATGAGAGCGGACTGTGGGCTTCACGCTGGGAGGACATGCTGTTACAGAACAACTAGGAAGTACTGCAGAACGAGGAGCAGTATAAGGTAAGTCATTGATTTTTTTTTAATGTATATATTTATATTCATGTGTATTTGTTATGTGTATTAGGTGTATATGTGGGTGTATGTTTATGTGTATATATCTGTATAGGGTATGAGCATATCTTTGCACTCCCCGGTGTGATTTGCTACCAACTGCTACTGACAGACAAACAGGTGCCAACCTCTGCTAAAAAGTTTTAGATGTACCCGAGGCGCGGTTCGATCCCAGCCTCGGTGCTGCACCAGTTCAATGTATTCAGGGCCGCCAAAAGATGGAAGGTTACCCTGAAGCTTCTCCAAATGTCAGAGGTTGTTCTTGGAATTGGCCACTCTATATACAGGTACCAGTATCTGTGGGGCACTGGGGCTCATGTCCCATAAATATTTCCACCTCAGGGGGCTCTGCTATTACGGACAGGGCAACACAGGCGCAATTCACTGTAACTCACCTTCTGAACATGTATCATGCCAAACCAGTGCTGCAAGTTTAGTTCTTGAAAGCACCCCAAAGCTTGGCTCTGGAACAGAGGCACCAGGAGAGGTTTTCTTCTGATAGGCGCTGCACTCTAAGAGGGGGGAGGGGGGCTCTCATTGTGATGGGCAGTATGGTTTTTAGCAGACCCCCCATTGGTTTAGAGACATCTGAGCAATTCTCCATTCATATCTAAGATTATTCAGATGGCAGCGGTGGTAGCAGAACAATTTTCGCCCAGACTAGCTCAAAGCACTTTTTGATAATACCTAGAGTCTTTGGAACCTGCGCTCTTGATAATAAAAGCCTCATCGGGAGCTCTGCATTTAACTCCCACAACCAAGCTTCTCTCTCTTAGTAAGTGTTCCCTCATTCAGCAATGGCCTGTTCTGGACGACACCTAGATTTACTCTGTACTCCATTCGTATTGGAGGCCCAGTGACTTCGGCCAAGTCACTCAGAGCTCTGCTGTTGATAATACCAGACTGTCTAAACACTGTGCTCTTAGTAGCTGTTATTACAACTAAGAGCCCTGCTCCTGATCATACCCTCAGTGATACAAATTCCGGTCCCTGAGAATAGCAAGGCTCATTCTGAGCTCCATTCTTCATTCTTCACAACAGCATAATCACAAGAACCCTACTCCTATTGACTTTCACACTCACCGAGAGCACCGCTATTGAACATGCCTAGACTCGCCCCGATCTCTGGTCTTGATAATGGTCATCAGATCACTGTTCTTCATGATAAAGCAACCACAAAAAGTTCCGCCTTTAGTATCTTCTATAAATACTCTGAGTTGGCTCTTGAGACTAATCAAAGCCTTGTTCTTCGATAATCTTTTGACCACTTAAAGCCTTACTCTCGATAACCAGATACATCCATCCTTGCTCTTGACAATAACCAACTTTCTGAGGTTGGGGATTCGGATGAGACGTTCTTTTGGAATGAGGGAGGCCATCATGGTGGGGTCCGGCCGGGAATAAAAAGAAAACAGTGTATCAGTGAGATACGATTCTAAGGTAAAACGGTGCGATGGGTGGGGAGGTGTAGGCGTGCAGTGAGTAGGAGATGAGATGATCTGGGGGGGTCCGCAGGTGAACTGAGTGTAGAGGGCAGAACCTCAGTGAGGGTGCTGTCGAGTGGCATAATGTGCGTAGCTAGATGCGGGGCAGGGAGTGCTCAGGGTAGTGGGCCGGTTGGATAAGAAATGCAGTATGGATGAATGTAAACATCATAGGGCTGGTGTTATTTATAGGCTGATGTTCCTGCCGGAACGTGGGGACCCAATCACTCCTCTCACATGATGGTGCATGGCATGTCTGATCTCTTTTTTGATACCACAGCTTCCGGGATCCTGGCGCATCTGGGCAGTGGGGGGCGCACTAGTGGGGCTACATAGAAGGCTGGGGAATGAGCTCATGGTATAGAATTGCTGGCAGCAGCAGAGACTTGTCAGCGGCCTTCCAATTGTTTGTGCCCTCGAGGTGCAGCTGGGGTTTGAGGGCCGGAGGTATTGAGTGGGGGGATGCAGAGATGAAACCGGGTAATAAATAGTTTGTTGCGTAAGGAAGAGAGATCAGAATGGAGAGTGGTGCGATACAAAGCAACGGTGAAGAGCAAGAGAAGAACGTGGGAGACACAACAGAAAAAGAGAAGGAAAAGCTGAGATATAAGTAAGTGGGAGGGGAAAGACCGGCCAGTGAGAGAAATCCGAAGAAAGGAAATATGGAAGGAGAGACGTGGAGACTGACAGAGAATAAGATTGAGAGGAGTGAGGTGAGGCCGGTGATGGGTGAACAAGTAGAATGAAAGGAGAAAGAGAAAGGAGTGACGAAGATAGAGGAAAGAAAGCGGGAGAGGCAAGTGCAAGCAACCTTATTTAAAAAAGATGCATTAGCTCTGGAAGAACGTTTATTTAAAACGCTGCAAGACACTTGTGTAAAAAAAAAACAGTGGCAAGATATTGGTGAGACAGTCTATCAAGCACACAGCAATAACTTAGACAATGGCATGTCTTATATTGCCATTGGATTTAATTTGATTGTGAGGGACTCGAAATGGAGGGGGTAGAAAAGAAATGGGTGAAGTCATTGGTTCTTATCTGAAAACATTCAACTTCGCTCCTAGAACACACAAACGTTTAAAATTAAAGACTGCACATTGTCCACAGAAGTAGCACATACTCTACCTCTCCCTCCCTCTCCCTCCACCTCTCTCCCTCTACCTCTCTCCCTCTACCTCCCTCTCACTCCCTCTACCTCTGTCCCTCCCTCTCCCTCCCTCTACCTACCTCCCTCCCTCTCCCTCGACCTTCCTCTACCTCTGTCCCTCCCTCTTCCTCTCTGTCCCTCCCTCTCCCTCCGTCCCTCTCTGTCCCTCCCTCTCCCTCCGTCCCTCTCTGTCCCTCCCTCTCCCTCCGTCCCTCTCTGTCCCTCCCTCTGTCCCTCTGTCCCTCCCTCTCCCTCCATCCCTCCCTCTATGTCCCTCCCTCTCCCTCTATGTCCCTCCCTCTCCCTCCCTCTCCCTCTGTCCCTCCCTCTCCCTCTGTCCCTCCCTCTGTCCCTCCCTCTCCCTCTGTCCCTCCCTCTCCCTCTCCCTCTCCCTCCGTCCCTCCCTCTCCCTCCGTCCCTCCCTCTCCCTCCGTCCCTCCCTGTCCCTCCGTCCCTCCCTCTGTCCCGCCCTCTCCCTCTGTCCCTCCCTCTGTCCCTCCCTCTCCCTCTGTCCCTCCCTTTCTGTCCCTCCCTCTGTCCCTCCCTTTCTGTCCCTCCCTCTGTCCCTCCCTTTCTGTCCCTCCCTCTCCCACGGTCCCTCCCTCTCCGTCCCTCCACCTCTCCGTCCCTCCCTCCCTCTCCCTCCATCTACCTACCTCCCTCTCTCTACCTCCCTCCCTTTGTCCCTCCCTCTCCACCTCCCTCTCCCTGTCCCTCCCCCTCCATCTACCCCCTCTCCCTCCCTCTCTCTCTACCTCCCTTACCTCCCTCTACCCCCTCCCTCTACCTTTCTCTCTCTCCCTCTCTGTCTCTATCAGTTTGTCTCTGTCCCTATCTGTCTGTATCGGTCTCTGTATCTGTCTCTAGGCGCAATTGTCCAGATCCTGAATGTGCTTACATCCAGGCCATTGAGCTCAAAGGGCTACAACCCTAGCCCTAGCCCCCCCCCACTTACCCCGTCGTGTGCGGCAGCCCGGGCTGAGACAGCTTCTCAGACGCGCACACAGCCGCACCGGAGTACTTCACAGGTCTTCCATTTGCTTGTTAATGAGGCTTTGTTGTTTTTTTCACCCTTTCTTACAGCCCCTGCATCTCCACTCTGTCTAGAAATGACAAGGTAAGGTCCGTGGGCCGCCAATGAAGGCCTGCCGGGCCGCTGGCGGCCCGCGGGCGGTACTATGAGTACCACCGATGTAATTAATGTACACAAATTTAAAATACTTTGAGTGCTTTGAACTTGTATTTGCTATTTGCTATTTTGTCAGCTAGAAATTACGGCAAACCTAACCACACAACACAGTATGGTTTACTCCCATCCAAGATGAGCAACAGCAGAGGAGCGCCCGATGCCTCTGACCTTTCCCTCCCCACAAAGACCTTCTCGGATTCTCACAAGCAGGAGCGCTTGCTCTCCCGCCCCCGCTCGCAGGCCCAGCACTTTCACTTTATTATTTGGATTGATACTATTTATCTGACATGGGGTTTGACTTCCTTTCGCCTTGCACCAGAGAATCTGGCAAACCAAGCAGACAGAACCAGCAGCAACCCAGTCTACACTGCACCTGCTGCACCCTCAGCTAGAGTAGCTCCCCTGGCCGGATTGTGACACTGTCTGGGCCCAGCACACGCCAGAGGTGCAACTGTAGGGCAGGAAGGCCACACACTCGAAATCGGTGAAACTGCGTCATCAGAGGAAAGCTGTGTGATGCTGTTAATGTTTTAAAGCGGAAAGCATGTACGTCAATGCCCAAAAATGCCAGGGATAGTGAAAGGGACATCAGACGCCCTTTGACCGTGTGGTAGCATAGTGTTGACCTGCATTCCTAGACACCGTGGCTGACCCTCAACAGCCCTTATTTGCTGCTGGTGAGCGCAGATAGGTGGTCTGTGGCAACAGTACCCTGAGGCCAGCCAATATGGCGTTTGCCTCGTCACTCTCCCCATTGGCTATGTCACAGTAAGTGTTACTGCCAAGAGGTGAAAGGCGTCCAATGGGCAGCACAGGGCACCCATCTCAATGCGCACAAGAACGCACGGAGTGCGCTAAGCGCAGAATCCACAGGATGCAATATTTATCTTATGCACAACACCAACTTCTCATTATGTGATGCACCTCTGCATACCTTTGTAAACTGGATTCAGAGGCTTAGTTTTTTCTGGTTCCAGGCAGTACCCCCTGGGCTTATTCCTTACATTTGAAATTTACATTTACTGCAGTAGTGCGAGAAGGCATTTCATGAAAAAGAATGAATATAAAGTAGGGTTGCAAAAAGAAAAATACAGCCATGTGTTTAAAGACACTGAATGACCTCGTCTTGACACTAAATGAGGTTACAAATAAAAATGTATGAGTTCATTTGTAATGTGACTTTTCTGTCTTTGTTCCCTTTAATTATCAGTCATGAATCATTCAGGCAGCCCTAAAACACAATTAAAAGTGTTGGCTATTTATATTTGCTGTTCGAAGTATGCACAGATAATTGCTGAAAATACGGCTTTAGGTGACTGCTTATTTTTGTCCTGTATGGGGCATTAAAATGAGCTGGCAACCCTAATTATAAGACTGGAAGTTTGTTGCAGGATCAGCACATTATTTCCTACACCGTCGATCCCTATTAATGCCAGAATAACAATAGTTTAACTTTTTTTTCTGCTGTACCAGCCTTCAAGCTCTGCAATTAATTTCACCAGGCTCCTGCAAGTACTGTTCCTACTCAGTCTGATTTTCTATATGTATCGGTCCTTTGAATCACATGAGGAAGCAGTAAGTAATATGGTATTCTGCCAGTATTTCATACTTTAAATATTGTTCGCTTATATATAGGCTACCTCAATATTCTGAGCGTACGTTTAAAGAGGCAAGAAGAAATGTATTCAGTTTAACCTGACTATATGCACCCTCTTGACACTTTATTTTGCACAGACAAAAGGGGCATCATTTGAGTAAACAGCTTTATTTTGCTTCTCAGCTGGTTATTATTTTGCCGGTCACTTAAATATTTGTGCCTTTATGTACAAACTAAAGGGGTATACTTTGTCATGCTGCTAAACTTGTTTTCATTTTTACCACTCACGTTGAAATATTTGCGCCTTTATACACAAATAAAAGGGGCATTGTTTGACTGGACGGGTTTGTTTATGTTGCTAAATTAATATTACTTTACCAGGCACTTTGAAATATTTATACCTTCATGCACAAACAAAAGGGGAATTAGATAAATAGGTTTGATTTATGTATGCTGGTGCTTGCTGTACTTGTTGCTTTACCAGTCAGTTTGAAATATTTGCGACTTCATGCACAAACCAAGAGGCATTGGTTGACTAAAGTGGTTTGATTTTTGTATGCTGCTGCCTGCTGCACTTGTTACTGTTTTGCTAGTCACTTTGAAATATTTGGGCCTTCAAAAAGGGAATTGTTAATTTAAACTGGTTTGATTATTGTATGATGCTGTAGTTGTTGTTTACCAGTTGCTTTGAAATATATGTGCCTTTATGCACACACCAAACGGGGAGTTGTTTGACTAACCTAGCTTCATTTTTGCATACTGCTGGACTTGTTTTTACCATGCACTTTGAAAGTATTTTCACCTTAATGCAAGAATAAAGTAGATTGTTTTACAAAACATGCTTGATTTTTGTATATTGCTGGACTGGTGATTGCTTTATTATGCACTTTGAAAGTATTTGGACTTTTTCCTGTTGCTTTACCAACTACAGTTTGTATAGGTTTTTATTCTACATGCAGTGTTATTTATGGTGTTGCTTGCACTTGTCTGTAATACGTGTGCCTTAAATCGTTTATTTAGCATTGTTTACACTACAGCAATGATAAATTAAAACAAAAATCTGCATCAATGTTCTGAAGCATCCAAACAGTTTTCTTCCTCAGCCTTGTTTGCCTGCCTGTTCTGCAGTGCTTACTAATAAAGACATGATGGTAAAAGTTGAAATTGCTTCCTCAGTTCACGTTATCATGCACAACACTGGACAGTCGCTAGTGTGTGGCATGCAGATAATTCAGCAGTCTATTTCTCTTGACTTTCGCAGGATACTGAGTTATATCTTGTGTACTTCTCATGTATATTGTCAGTCGAGTTTTTATGTAATTGCAGGTTTGGGTTTGTCTTTCAAAGTTTCAATGTATTGTCCATTAATGTCAATTCTATTTCAGACCCTCCATAGTTATTCTTCAGCCAGAGGCAATTCCGGAGACAACATGATCGCTCCTTGGCATTGTTCTGATTGCTGCCTCAGTTAAATAATCTGCTTTTGACAGTATTGTTACAAATGGCATAGCTTGTATGTTAAGAGTATTTCCCATGTTCTCATTAGAACATAGAGAAAGACAATAAAGAGGCATTTTATTTAAATGTTGTAGGTTTCAAATCAAAATAAACTAGATTTCTGGGTGGTTGGGCAAAGTGGTAGGTGGGGGGGCGGGCCGCCAGGGGGGGGGCCCTCAATGTACTTTGCAGGGGGACCCCCTCAAGTTCCGTTACGCCACTGCTTCAGAGGCCTTGAACACACTGCAGCATAGCAGGAATAGACAACACAATAGAGGAAGCCAGAAAGAGGTGGAGCAGCTGCAGACAGAGTAAACAGTGTGCAGTAGATGTATGAACCAGTTCAACACACTCAGATTGAATATCAAGGTGCACTCCGTTAGCCCAGTCAACACTCGCTCAAATAAAGCGATAGCAGCTGCGATTTGCAGCAAGATCCCTTTGGCCTGCCAGTTGTGGCCTCTGGAACTCCGGTTTACTCGCGGATACATACTCTCCTGACAATTTATGAAAAGTCGATATTCGCCTCTCCCTGCCCCCTTCCTGGGGTTTTCATTGTTACTGGTTTTGAATCGCCCTATGCCTCTAGGTGACACGAGCACAGGAAAGCTTTTGGTTATAGCCTTCAGTGATTTGTGGGGTAGGGAATCTGGGGCCACATAAGCAAGAATGCATACATCATGTCTGAACATGCTACACTCCATAGGAAAACCACCCCCAAACCAACAGGCTCTCTAGACTGCCCTATGACACCTTAACTAACCTGAGGGTGCTCATAAGTGGCGCACAAGCACACGGTTGGCAACAAAAGGGAATGTGTGTGGTCTAGCTCTAGCTTCGAAGATACAGATTGTTCGTTGGCATCCCTCAATGCCTTGGTACATATGTAGACCTTGGGTTAGCCTCCCAGCCTAGAAAGAATTGCTGAAAAAACACTGTCCCTTATCTATTCAGGTACCCATTTCATCTCTGCTAACCACATGCAAGTAAATAAAGAGTAAATGCCCCGTGTGTGTGTGTTTTTTTTTTTAAATTAAATTGCAAACATGTGACCACCGAATAATGAAGACACAGGTCTCTGTATTAAGAGAAATTTTTATACAGGATTCTTTATTTGACCATATTTAGATATTTATGGCTCAAGTCGGTTTTATTTATTATAGAACTGAAAGATGTTTCGAGTATGGTAAGGACTATCTTCCTGTTAAAGAACTGAGGCGTCAATGGGAAGACTAAAAGAGTGCTCTAAACAGGCACCAGAGTGCCTGCCCGCAATGAGGTGGTAGTCAGGCAGCTAAGGGCCTGTGCCACAATGAGGTGGTATTCAGGCAGCAGAGTACTTGCCCCGCAGTGAGGTGGTAGTCAGGCAACGGAGTGCCTGCTCGGCAATGAGGTGGTAGGCAATGGAGTTCCTGTGCCACGATAAGGTGGTAGTCAGGCAGCGGAGTGCTTGCACTGTGACAAGGTGGCAGTCAGGCAGCGGAGTGCTTGCACTGTGACAAGGTGGCAGTCAGGCAGCGGAGTGCCTGTGCCAAGATGAGTTGGTAGTCAGGCAGCTGAGCACATGCGCAACGATGGGGTGGCTCTCATGCCCATACAGCATCCACCAGAGTGGTACCCGGGTCAAGGCTGGGATTGGCACCTCATCGCCATTTCCTTCTTGTGCCGCTGCTAGCTCCTAATCATCTACAGGTTTTCTTTCCTTTCGTTGAAAGGATGGAACAGTGCAACACTGCATGCCTCATCCACGTTTCAACGTAAATAGTTTCCACAACACGTTTCTCACTGTATTGATTTGTTCTGAAATTGTATAAATAAATTTGAGTAGATCTACTGTTGTGAAGCTGTGTATAGCAGATTAAGAGATTTTTACAATTGTTTTATTAGTTCCTTGCTCAGATGTCTGGAATAATTCATTAGACCAGTGGCTTACTTATTAGTGAAATAGCACAGCGTTTTATTTGAGACTGTTGGAAGGTGGGGCCCACCAGCCCTACTTATAGAAGCCTTCTTCAGGATTGAAGTTCCCTCCAGAGGCAGCATCTGTGCCCAACAGAGGTAGTCCTAAATGTTCCGGTAAGTCTTTTCAGGAACATAATTTGAGGTTAATTTTGGATACATACCTGGAATTAGAGATTCATGTAAGAGGGAATTTCACCTTTTATAATGTAACTAACAAGCAGTAGGCAAGCTTCCTGCAGCAGCCTGTGGAGTGTCCTTCTGGTTCGAGGATCATTCTGACAAGTGAGCAAGCTGAACAGAGTTTCTTTTATGTGGTTATTCATTTGCCAAAAGGGCATAACCTATGCCCAAGACTCTAAAAGTACCCATTGTCTTCCCATTCCACATTCCATCTATTTTACAGCACCTTTTTCAGGATGGACCATCTATTGAAAGAGGGCAGCGAGACACAAGAGAAAATTAGATTTTAAAATGGCAAATTTGCAACACCCTATCCCTTCCTACCCATTCACTTGCTTTCTCACTCCTTTAACAACCTTGACTTGGCAGCTTGTGGGCTCTGCCATTTACAGATGAGTAGAGGGCTTCTCTCCAAGTGGTCATAATGTCATCTACTTCATCTGACTTCACATAAGAAAACATCTGTGTTTCTCAACTGCACGAAACAAAACAGCCTATTCAATTCTTTCACAGAATTTGGATTTTCATGCCAAGTTGAGTATGATGTTCAGATTTGAAAATATTCTCAACCACCAAAGATCTGATCTAAATTAGGAGTTACTTTGTGTTTGATCACTCACAGACATGGCCAGCATGAAGGTGCTACTTATCCCACAGAGTTGGGAGATGTATGGTATTTTGTTTAGATTACTGCAAAATGAATATTTTATTTTATGCTTCATATGTGGGCTAATGAAACAGGGCAGTGGGATCTGTACTCTTACAATTGCTTTATATATTGCTATATATGGCTCTCATTGAGAACCATTAGCATGAATAAGTGCATACAAAATCTGCTTATACACTGCTATGAAGTAGCAAGGGGTGGAAATAAAAGTTGTTTAGTAATGTTATTATGTTGCTTCCCCTTTGCTCCCCTACCTCGCCTGGGTCTCCAGAGACCAGAGTGAGGCAGTGTCAAGTAAAAAGTAATGTTTATTTAGACCTTCGGTCCTGAAACAAAAACAAAACAAAAAATAAAATAAATAAAAACATTTCCATGTTTCCATAATACAATATCATTTCTACACAATAAAATTACAATACCATAATAAATAGTTATTTAATTTTCTAATCTAATTCCCATTATCCTAAAATTTAATTAATAAAATCCCAAATTTATGAACACACAAAACTTTAACTTTAAGCATAAATCTCCCAAGTGCACATGCTATGTCCAAATAGTTAATTTACGTTAACAATTTTGCTGCCTGTGCACGGTTCTTAATACCATATTTTAAAAACATTGGTCATAAAAACAATATCCGTGCATCAAGGACCTTGAGACAATCCAATATGTGCAAAATATGGCATTTTGTGCCCAAGTTGCAGGTGCATTTTCCTTCGGGATCCATCATAATCTCGTTTATCCCGTCATTCAATTATAACAAGGATTGATTCCTATTTGTTATCTCGAAACTTCATTTCTAAGGTAGCGATTGGGTAGTAGATCTATGTATGGGAACGGTTTATCAGATTTCCATGATTTAATCATAAAACTCAGACTTTTTTCCCCTCCAGGTACTGGCAATCCTGATCGAGACATTTCTTTCCCTAGTATCTTCAATTCTCGTCTTACAACATTAATTTGTAAGTCCTGAGGGTTCAGTTTAATTCCCAGTTCCCTACATACTGTATCTAACATTTTCCTGATGCGCATGTCGGATCACTCTGCAAAGTTTCCCTTTTGCACTATTCTGCTATTTTTTGCTCCTCCCCATTTCCCAGGTGTTACCAAAATCTTAATGCGATATGTGACAGAACATCTCAACATACCATGCCCGTTTCTATTCTTACCGCCTGAATCATAGATCAATGTAGGGATAGTACATTTTTAATACATTTTCCCTCTTCAATATCCCACCCTCTTTTGCCACTCATATACAATATTTCAGCTCCATGTTGGAACTGAGGCAGTATCATGGCCATGTATGCTTTCAAGACAGGTCTATCTGAAGTTTCTCCATATTTCCTATTACATTTTTTCAACCCGCTAACTGAGGCCTGTGCTTGTATTCTTAACCTCTTCAATGCCCGTGACGAGCTGGTCTCGTCATGGGCCGCGGTTGCGCTGTGCCCATGACGAGACCAGCTCGTCACAAACCCCGCCCGCTAATGCAACGGCCGGCACAGGGCGGGGAAAGGGGCGGGCACTGAAGGGGTTAATGCATTCAGATGTTTCTCATTTTAGAGATCTTTCCAAATACCTAAATATTTACACTCATTCACTAATTCCAACTTAGTGGAGCCCAGAAACCAACTGAATTTCTTCCTTTCCTTACCAAAGCTCAAGACCTTGCTTTTGTCTAAGTTTGTTCTGACTACAATATTCATTGATCACATTCAGCTTCTTCTGCAGACCTCTCTGCTCGATCTAAAATTACCAATTCGTATGCATAGTGTAGGCAAGAAATGTGTCTCCCGTCAAAATTAGGACTGGTGCCCAGTACCTTCTTTAATATAACTGGTAAGTCGGTTGTGAACAAAGAAGAGCAAGGGGAGCAAGGCACACCCTGGTTATGTTAATGAGAATTTGTAGAGAGCTCGTTCACCAACAGGTTTCTTGGTGCTGGGAGATACCTTATTTCATCCTTGGAGACAACGCGCTAGAAGGTCGGGTCTAATTGTAAGCTTGCAAAAAAAGCCAGGTCTTCAGCTTTGTCCCGAAACACAGATGGTCAGTTTCTAATCTCACTGACAAGGTCAGGGAGCTCCAGAACTTTGGACCCGGAACTACCAATAGATTCTTGTGCATGGATATTAACATGCACGTAGGATAGTATCTGTGAATTTGAGAGGAAATTAACTCAGGGCCAGTACCATGAATGGCTTTGAACAGGATACAGCCTATTTTAAACATGGAGCGCTGCTCCACAGGGAGCCAATGCAGTTCCCTCAGAGGCGGTTTAATATGGCAGCATCTGCCTTGTTGCTATATGATTCTTGCTGCCTGGTTTTGTATCATCTGTATGTGGTGTATCGGATTACGCTGGAGGCCTAGGTATATTGCATTTGCCTAATCAATTTTGGATAGGATCGAGGCGATGATGATTTGGATGCGGTCTTCCCTGCTGAAAAACCTTCTAATTTTACGCAGTTTCGTGAGTTGGAAGAAGCAAGCAGAGGTGACTGCCCCGATCTGCGAGTTCAAAGTCAGTTCTGAGTCCATATGAATACCTAGGCTCTTAATCGAGGTCTTAGGGGCAGGTGCCGATCCCATTTCTTCGGGCCAATGATTAGGGGTCCAATGCGGAAGTTTGTTAGGGATAATGATTTCGGTTTTATCCTAATTAAGTTTTAGCTGATTTTTGTTCATCCAGTTCCTGATAAGAAGCATGGTGTTCTTGAGGAACTGCTTGGATTGTATGGAGTCATGTATCGAGAAAATCAGCTGCATATCATCCGCATAGTTATATATCTGTACCCCCATCTGACGGAGCGTTGTTATGAGGGGTCGGATATATACATTGAAGAGGTGCGGCGACAGTGAAGAACCCTGCGGAACTCCACAATTGAGGTTGCAAGTGTCTGATTTATAAGGCGATAGCCACACTGATTGTCTTTGATTTGCTAAGAAGTATTGAAACCACTTTAGGGCTGCTCCTCTGAGACCTGCTGCGGCAAGACGTTCCATCAATATTGCGTGATTAACGGTATCAAACGTCACTAACAAATCCAGGTGGATCAGGGCTAGAGTGCAGTCGACATCGGCCTTTTCTTTTTAATCATCCATGACGGATAGAATGACAGATTCGGTAGAATGGGAAGAGCGGAAGCCTGCCTGAGGAGGGTCTAAGAATTTGGTGTCTTCTATGAAGGCGCTAAAAAGTTTAGCTACGTGTGCCTCTAATACCTTGGCTAGCAGTGGCAGAAGCGAAATTGGCCTATAGTTATCCAACGTCCACGGGTCAACCCCTTGTTTTTTCTGGAGGGGAATGATTACCGCTTCTTTGAATGCTAGTGGGACTGTCCCTCGACTAAGGGATAGGTTCAGCAGGGAGAGGTTATTTGCTGAAAATACTGAGCAAATGCCTTTTTGTATGTGAGGGGGACAGATGTAATTTGGGAAGCCTGATTTAACTTTAAGAAGTTACAAGAACTGTTCATTGCTCAGGCAGGAGAGGGTGGCCATGGAGGAGGTGGTGTTGATTCCAGGTGGTTCCATCACATTCCTATTGTTAGGGTCAACGGAATCCTGAATTTTCTTAATTGTTGTCCAACCCATTTTCAATTGGCATCTTCTTTGACAATGTCCTAGCTAAGTGAGGCAGTGGAATGGCAGCTGGTGGTCTAATTCACCTTCACCCCCCTCTAGCATGCCTTCAAAGGCCATTGGGCGGTGAGAGACTATGAGTAACGCATTGCCTGTACCAACCCCCACATTCACCATTAGCCACAGATCTCCTGACCCATTCTGACAGAAACAAGTTGCACTGATGAGCAGCTCTACCAGACCCACTGTAAACGTGGTGGTGGAGCCCCGCTCTCAGTGTGAAGCAGAGTGGAGTGTGCTGCTTTGGGCATGGGGTGATGGGGAAGGCATAGAGGGTGATGGGATATTGTGGCATCAGGGGGGTGGGATATTATGGCATGAGGGTAGGCATTTGCTTTGAACTTGAGGTGATTGTATATGCAGAGGACAGTGGGGATGGGTGGTGAGATGGCCGGGTATTCATTTTTGTATACTAGAGGAGAGACTAGGCTTAACAATGACAACAGTGCAGGTGGTGCATATTTTCCAGGTCTTCTTTACTAGATTTTGGGTCAGGAAGATGAGGGGGTGGCTGACAAGCCCAAGGTGAATCACAAGGTGGAGGGGGGGGGGGGAAGAGTGCAATGTTTCCTACTGCCCCATTACTCCTCTGCCCCTACATAGCAACTGAAAGCAGGGGCTGGTGATTTGTGTGTGGGCATACAGAACGTTAAATTGTAAATCAGTAAAAAAAAAAAAAAAAAAAAAGGAATTCCGACACATATCTCCAAGTGCTAGCCTAGTTTCAAGCATGCGTTCATAAGCAAGACCTGCAATGGGGGAGTGGGGTGGGGGGGGGAATGCACACGCACAACAAAGCGCATGGGCCTGCGGCTGGGGCATGACTCAAAAGTTCTAAATAAATAAAAAAATCTAAGCAGACACTAGGAAGATGGAGTTTTGCAACATGAACATATCGATTCCTTATTGCTCGAAATCAATATCATGATTAACCCTAAAGATACTGCCAACTACTTAGAGAAACCTCTCCACAGCCACTTGAACAATTGAATGCAAATTTTTTATTTAAGGAAGGAATAGGTGGACGTTACATGGTAAGTGCTGACCACCTGCATTACGGTAATGACCTGATAAAATCTACAGATTCATTATGAAAATGCCATCTTTATATATAAACTTGGAAGGGGGATACGATTAATGTATTAGATCTGCTATGGAGTTATCCTGAGAAAAGGAGATTAAAGGTATCTCAGAAGGAGGAAAGATTAAAAAATTTCAGAAAATATGCAGAGTATTTCTAGAGTGTCTTACCTGCTGCCTTCACAAAGGAAGACTGAATTACAAGCCATTGCTAACTTTTCAATAATATAAAAAGCAATTTTAACCATGTTAATTCACTGTGTTAACGTGCAGCCTTATGTGTTACATTATGTGGGTTGCATTACTCCTGTATAGGGCAACATGCAGCCCCACAGCCACTTCAGAGAAGCCACATGTGAACATATTTACCATACCACATTTTAAATCACCGTTTTGTGAGGAAAAACAATCATCTTAACCCAATTGCAAGAGAGCGACTATAGTTTAACAGTTTAAAAGTGCTTCTGAGCACATGAATACCATGTTGAGAGTGGGCGTGTCGACGTTTAGCACATACTGGGAGACCACAAATACATTTATCTGCATAAATTGGTGGACCTCAGTATGCCACCCTACACCTCTTGGAAATATCAAGCCCTCTAAATCTGAATTACTTAAGTATACACTGTGAAAGAAGGACCCAACAAATTCCTATCAGATAAAATGCAGCTTGATAGTTGGATGTCACCTTAATGCAAATGGCAAGGGAGGCGCACCGGTTTCATCATGCGCACCTGTGATAGAGATTATTAATATCGTCAGGCCTGCCACCTTGAGTCATTCTTCAGGGCTGCAGCTCTCTTTCTATTTAATTTCTATACATCCTCACCTAGCTCACTATACCTGCTTTATACTAAACCCTGTCTCATGTCTGCCCAGGTTTCCATTTTCTTGTCTTGTGTTTAAGTTCATCCATGTTTCATTACCCTCCAATTTGTCTATTCTTAACCAGTAATACTTTCTTGCGGTCTCTTTGCATCTAGTTATTCACCCTCATACAGTGCTTAATTTGTAAGAAAATACGTGCCAGGGCCCACGTCAAGAAGCCACTGCATCTTGTACCTTCCATTGCCCCTGCCAGCTCTGTCAATAAGCAGTACCAACACAACTTCAAACCATCACACTCCTACAAGTGTGACAATTCGTACTATTCTAGGCACTCAAAGCTAAAAGAATGACTTGGGAGGCAAGAGTTAGCCCTTTTTAGGGCGAGCCTATAGCGGCAGCGCGCATACACTGCTCGCTTTGCGAGGCATGCAGTATTCAGTATGGCGTGGAAGCTCTGCCCACTCTCTGCCCATCTTTTTTATTGGGTTAGGTCCTAAATGCTGCCTTCCGGTTGGTTGTAGGCCTGTTAGTCCCTCCTCATGACGACCATGTCGTCATTAGTATCCTTCCATGGCTACTGGCCCCTTTACTTCAAACACTATTTTCTGCTTGTGGCCCCCCCACAGTCCTGACTTCTCCCCCCAGGCGTCCCACTGCACTCCCGTTTGTGCCTTCTCGCATGCCCACACTCCCGTTTCCAATGCAATAGGTCTTGCGTAAATGGGAGTCCTATTGCATTACAAATGCTTGTTTGTTTGGTTTATGCGATCTCTATGACTACCGGTAGATTAAGAATTTTCTATAAACACCTCCTCTGATTGTGCTCTTCTTGTCAGCCATCTTGGAACTGTTTATCTGTAATCTCAGTAATAAAGGCTAATGTATCAAACATAGACATAAGAGCTAAAAGAAAAGTAGGTTGTTTTAAATTGATATAGAAATCACAAGGTAAGTAAACTTCAATTAATTTGACTGTAGTCACCTGCTACATTATTGCAGTATTTTAAAAGATACAGTAACCATTAATAATTTACAGTTTATCTCTGGAAATAAATGTTTATATTGTTACTTTCAACGGTATTCCTACAGATGCAAAGTAAATATTCCTACTGAGACGGCCGTTGTCACTGTCAATTGATACTCGCCCCCCAGTTCGCGCAGGTCGTATGCCGATGAACTTCCGCCCTGAACTACTTAAAGATGTAATGCCTGCAAACGTGGCAGCTGAATCAGGAGATGAGAATATTTCCTGTTTCTTTCATGTTGTAAAGTGTCGTGTCAACACAAGGCCGGTGCTAGTGATGATTCTGCCCACTACAACCTGCGCTTCCTGGTATATCCAAACACATTATCAGAACACTGGCCCATTTGTAAAAGTTTAACCCCGGGCACTGTTGACCCACTTAAGTATCTTGCTAGCCTGCCGACAGATCGCGGGCTGCCAATGGCAGGGAATGAGGACCACCCTAGCGAGGGGAGCCGAATGGAGACCGCTCTCCTCAGCAGCATGCGACACTTCAGGGACCTCTACCTGACGAGGGTGAGAAGACGCAGCAAGGATGCATCAGTCGTGCAGGAGCGCAATGCCGATGGAGAGCACACGAGCACCCTGCAGTACCTACTAGTTCGTGGCCTTGTATCGTAATTGCAGAGCTCTCTAGTTTTTATACCTCACAGGGGAGTGAGATATAATTACTGTATTTATTAACGTCAGAGAAAACGCTGTCACCCACTGTTACATTATTAAAATATACAATTATAAATAATTTAAAAAACGCATGACTTGCAAAGTAGTAAGCCAGCTCTCTGATGTGTCCAAAAGGACCCCATTTCCGTCAACGGAATCAGTTTGTATGAGGACTACCCGTATAGAGGCAGAGCGTCATGGTTTCATGCAGAAGCTGCTATTATTCAGACACCAAAGATTTGAATAGTCCCATTTAGAGGTCAGGCTCTAGCCCTTCCATTTTGCTTGTTGTGAGAGCTCAACCCAACCTCCAAATGTTTGAGTCTCATTCGCAAAGAATTAGACTTGAGGTCTCTACGTGACAGCTGTGACTAAAAAGGTAGGCTTTTTCAGGTTTTCATTTATCATAACGATTTGATCACAGTAAATAAATCACACAGGGGCCTAATCATAACATAAAATCACATAGGACATTAGATCAAGACTGTGCCCTTTTGAGAGGTTCTCAACCAATGTGTAAAGTTGTTCGCGTAGTGACGCTGTTTCATGGTGTAGAAACATTGTGCTCCAAAATGTACGTCTTACAGTGTATAATGAGTATGTATAGTGCAAAGATGTGAGGCTGCTCTTAGTGTTTTTCTTCTTTTGTTTTTGATATGCTTGGGATACACCAACAGTATTTTCCATGTCATACATTTCAGATAGTAATTCAAATCTAACATTATGCAGTGCTAAATAAACAAGTAAAAGCAAGTGCTATATATACACGTATGTTCAAAACTATCTAAGAGATCGCATACATTCCAAACACATAAAAGGTTTTTCTTCTCTAAAGTGCAAGTACAATAGAAAAAAGTGCATAATCTATTCCGAAGAGTGCTCTATAGTCTTACCTTGTTTGATTCAATCATTCACACACAAATATTATTGTCTTCATCAGTATAGAGCAACCACTGCATACAAAATCACCAGCAAAGACAAGTAAAGCACAATTCACAGGATGCAACCTTTCTGCTTAAGTGCATAGCCAGAACTATATGAGACAAGCCATATACTCTCACCAGATAATAACGTGTTTATGTTCTCTACAGTGAAGATGCAATAGAAAGTGCATAATCTTGTTCTAAGAAGTGTCCCACAATCTTGTAAAATGTAATTACAACCATTCACTCATTCACCATTATGGTTTTATAAATCTTTGTAAAACAGCCAGTGGATATAAAATTATTTAAAAAACTCAATTGATCAAAATAATATTAAAGTGCATTATTGCACGTCCAGAATTCAGTTGCTTGATATATAGCAGATAGACACAGACTATTAAGAGCAGAGACCATTTGCCTGTAGGCGAAGCTAAAATACACCATACTAGGGATTTCTTGAGCTTCTCTCTACCTCAGATTTTAATTCTATTCTTATCCAGAAGATCCCAAACCTTACAAATATTAATATTTTTCAATCTCTTGATGGCAGTGCTACGAAAATAAGAAGTTAGGTGCATACAGCATTTCAAGGAATCCTCATTGTGAATGTCCAGGGTTTCAGATTTCAAATAAAATTGTTGTTTATCATCCCAAATGGCCAGCCGGGTCTTGTATCTCACTTTTCTGGGTATTTTTGGTTCCTTTATTGCCCTCACCAGGCTCGCTATACCATAGCAACGAAGCATTTACAGTATAATGAGAGACTTCTAGTCGTGTGATACTTGCCATTAGTGAGCTGTACTGAGCTCCCTTGGAGGGGCTGTACCACAACCAAGGCATTACTTTTGATGTTCGCCATAAGTTGGCAGGGTATGCTCAGACGTGAGTCCCTTGCTCACTTTGTCACTGGATTCAAGCAAGCCTGGCTGAAGACAGCTGAAATGCCAGAAACCGGTCCTAGGAAGCTTGTTTCCGGTCCAGGGAAGGCATGGCTTGGCAGTTCGGGTTGGACTGTTCCCATGAGGCACAGGGTCAGACTGATTTGCATATGGCCATGTCTGAACTGGGGTGGCAGAGTGGGCTAAAGAACGGTGATGGATCAAACTCAGATCTGTTGACTGGGTGTGAGTGTTTTATTGGTTCTGACGCTCCGTCCATCACCACCCCCTTTTGTACCGCTTTGTTCGCCATAAGTTGGCAGGGTATGCTCAGACGCGAGTCCCTTGCTCACTTTGCCACTGGATTCAAGCAAGCCTGGCTGAAGACGGCTGAAATGCCAGAAACCGGTCCTAGGAAGCTTGTTTCCGGTCCAGGGAAGGCATGGCTTGGCAGTTCGGGCTGGACTGTTCCTATGAGGCACAGGGTCAGACTGATTTGCATATGGCCATGTCTGAACTGGGGTGGCAGAGTGGGCTAAAGAACGGTGATGGATTAAACCCAGATCAGTTGACTGGGGGTGAGTGCTTGCAATGTTCAACACTCCGTCCATCATTTCCTTTGGTGTTTGCTTTGTTCGCCATAAGTTGGCAGGGTATGCTCAGACGTGAGTCCCTTGCTCACTTTGCCACTGGATTCAAGCAAGCCTGGCTGAAGACGGCTGAAATGCCAGAAACCGGTCCTAGGAAGCTTGTTTCCGGTCCAGGGGTGGCAGAGTGGGCTAAAGAACGGTGATGGATTAAACCCAGATCAGTTGACTGGGGGTGAGTGCTTGCAATGTTCAACACTCCGTCCATCATTTCCTTTGGTTATTACTTTTGATATGTCTGTAACAGTAGTGTGCATGTGTAGAGGCACTGGAGGCTGCATCCTATGTCAGGAGATGGCAGTGATATTTGGAAGGGGAATGACTTGGGGGCAGTGGATTATGTTTTGGAATACAGAATTAGCCAAGCACAGAAACACATTTCTCAGTGGTGGCAACAGTCTTGATAAAGATTGCTCCACAGAAGACCAGAGCAACACTGTAATAGCCTTGAATCTGTGCAGGTGGGATGTGTTAAGGAGGCAGCTTGCTCTATAATAATCACCGGAAGTCATTGGGTCTTCCCTGTGTTGTGGTGATTACTGTGTGCTGGGGATCTCATTGTGCTGAAAATGTGAGCGATGCTACGCTGCAGTAATGTTCGATAATGTATAGTGTGATAATGTGCTGATTAATGTCAAAGCCCCCATGTTAACAATCCCCCATGTTAAAGAACAATTGTGTTGCATGGCTAAATACTTCTAAGGTCCCAAAGGTGAGACCGATTGCATTGCAAATGCTTGTTAAACATATTTAATTAATAAACAACGATTGTGGCGCTCTTCTCTAAATTAAACAGCGCCACAATGTGACAGACTATCATAAGTTGTCAAATGAAACACTGCCTCCTCATACTTCTTTCAAGTTTAAATATTTGGCGTTATTTGTCCCCAAATAGATGGTAAGCAGCTCCTTTTCATTTGTTTATCCTTCCTGCACAAATGTAATTTTCCGAATCCACTCTGAAGGATTTTCTAACAAATTTCCTCCTGTTGGAAGTGTTGAGGCATTTGCTTGGTAAAATAATTCATATATATTTTTACTTAATCTTAGGATCATCTAATTGTTCTATATGTGATGCTTATAATAGGGCGACTAGTCGTCCCAGATTTGCCCGTCCAGTCCCGGTTTTTCACTAGCTGTCCCGGCAGATTTGGCTCATGTCCCGGTTTTTAGAGGGGTTCGACTGAAAATAGAGAGGCATTTTTGGGGGGTATTTTAAAGCTGAGCTAGTTAGCAGATGTTATAAGTAAGCAATAAAATGAATAGGTATGATGTTGGCTGTAAAAATTACATTGTATTTATTTTCTTAATACATCTTCTGTGAACCTGTGTTGATGAGAGCGGTCATTCTGCGCCGTTCCGTGGATGAAAAATTTGAGTCCTCCTTCGATTTGTCCAAAATTTATCTGATCTGATCACCCCCTAGCTTAGAACGAACAGTCCAGTAAAGGATACATCTATATAGCCATATATCTATATCTCATACCTCTAGTTGTTCCTCCTATTCTAGGCTTGGCTTGCCTGCCACTTTTCTGGTTTTCTTGCGGTCCCTCATTTCGAACAGGAAAGTCATTCAGGGATCATCTACATCAGCTAGTACTGTTAAGGGACTACTCTTTCAGTGCTTTGTGGCATTTGACATTAGACCCATATACAATAACTATGTATAACTTTCAAAATGGACTCCTGCAATGTTTCATTCATATTTAAACACAATACCTTCATTAGAAAAACTAAATACGGAAACCGAAATGGGTCATTGCACTCACAGCTGGCCCTGCAGCTCCACGATGATGTATTCCAGCTGCTCCTTTTCCATTTTGTGGGTCAGGTCCGTCTCTTCAATCCTTCTGTGGAGGCGTTTGTTCTGCGAGACAGACTCAGACAGCTGAGCTTCTCTAAGCCGCACCAGCTCCTCAAGATAACCCTTAAAAGGGAACAATATGCATCTTCAAACAAAATGAAGCAAGTACCAACAAGCTCATACAAATTCGCGGGAAGTTTACAAGGCAGTCGTTTCTGAATCTACACGTACTAGATAATAAAAGGATAACAATTATCATACGATGGTATTTTGTAAGGTGCACCCACACCCTCACGGGGTCTCTTGGCACTTCCAGTGGCATGCAGGTTCTGCCAGCCTTCTGCACGGTCACTTCTTTTCCTCACTTTTTATATGTCCCCTCCCCCCAGTCTGTAGTGACCGAGGGTCATGATCTGCAGTGTCAGATATTGAAACAATAATCCTGCTCTGTTTGATATGCAGGACAGTTCCCGAAAGAACATCTGAGAAATGTTATGCCTGAAGGGAGTCCAAGTCTGGACCAGGCTGAACTGCCGTTGCCCGGATGGCTACAGAAGAGATGGCAGTTGGAATCGCGGGTGGATTGCTGTGCTGCTCGGGCGAAGGCAGTTCACTCTGCAGCTTATTCACGGACCGGAGTTATGGAACATTCCTGGTATCTCAAAATAAGTTAACAATCACAAACGCAAGAAATCCTTTTTTCTTAATTAGCTTTTTTTTCCCTTCAGAAACTTTTTTTTCTAAATCCTTCTAAGCGGTACTGTGCTCCGGCTCCTTAAACAATGCTTGCATTACTGCTCTGTTCTAAGAAAATAGATCCATCTCCGAGGGTTCTATACAGAATATATGTCCACCACTTCATTATTGTATCCTATAGGAGGTTGTATGCAACTTGTATAATGTGTATTTCATTTTTCTAAACTCAAAGATTTCGGTCTTTCGTTACATTCCTTTAGGCTATCAGGTACCCGAAACCAGTGGCTTGCCACGTCATTTGTTTGGTTAGTTTAATGCCAGTTATTATCTATTTTTAACAGCAAATAGTTACAAAACATTGTTGAATATGTCGCTCGGAGTACAATTATTTTTAGGAGTAAGATGTTTTTAGATTCTCGTTTACGCTGGTTTTAGTACTTTTTTTAAGGACACATCTAGAACCCTTGAGTGCTCTGGCACTTCTTTGCACAAAACAAATAACCAAGCACAAACCTTAATAGAAATAAATTTAAAAAAATCATTTTCTCCAAGAATTTCAAGGCAGGAGAGTCATCTCTCCCCTCCACCATTTTCATTCCTAATAGAACAGCTGGTCAAACGTTTTAGCGTTGGTAATAAATTGGAATATTTGTTACAGAGGGCATATCCTTGAAATTTGTTTATTCACAGATGATTCAGTAGTCTTATTGAATGTTGCTACAAGATCCTAAGGAAAGTCTTCATTGTGACTGATAACATTTTGAAAGAGGGCCATTGGGTGAATATCAGTCAGAAGAAACTGACATTGCCCATTAAGACTTGTAAATAGGTGCAAGGGAACCCAAGGATCGATAGGGACCAAGTGTCTTTCTGATGCTATGATAGGTACGTGGGTAATTTTTCTTACTGCATGTTATTACCAGACGCTCTACACACGTTACATGATGGGATACCAATTTCTGTATGCCTAGGACACGGTCTAGTCTCCCTCTCATCTGGTTTGAGGGAGATTACTTGGCTTTTTCAATGCCAATAAGGCAAATGCACCATTATAGGCATGTTTATTACGTATACCACACTTTACTTTAGTACAATCTCTTGATAAGAGTGGTTCAAATGCCTGAATTCTGCTTTTTCTATTTCTCCTTTTGTCTTCCCAAATTTCCTTTACATGTGTTCTTAACCATACTAAAGATGCCAGATAAGACATGTATTCTTATCACACTAATAAATGTATTCAGGCATGGACTTGTGAAGTCCTGATGATGGTCCTGCAGTAATCACAGATCTAAAAGTCATCGACCTTCAACATCTGACACCCCCCTAAATATGTATATACGATTTCTGGGTGCAGAAGTGTTTTTCCTTGCCTTGATGTGAATAAGTGAACCCCATTGTGGATATAACTGATGATCATTTAATGTCTCATGCCGGTTTGTTTTCATGTTTTTAACACCCATTGAAGATTACCCCAGTGGAGTTGATCTTCCATACATATAGGTGTTGGATTAAAAGTGTACTACATATCCATTTTGATTACTCCTGGACATTATTCTTGTCTCCAGAGCATTCTTTTCTATTTATTGCCTTCGGGCCCATTGTTCCCGAAAATGTACAAATTTGTGGCATCAAAAAGCTGGAAGGCTGCTTAGAGCTCAGTGTCCCTCTAGTCTCGGAGCTCCCACAGTGATAAGACACCCAAAGGGAATTATTGACAAATGATAGCTTATATGTCAGAAACTAATAAATGCCAGAATTGTACTAGTACACATATAATGAAAAATTGTTTATTTACCTACGATCTTAACTTCCTACATAAAATGTATCCTCGCTGAATTAATGCACTATTTTATATTTACTTTTCTATTTGATGAAACATTTTTACAAATACATAAAGCTGAGAGTATACATACTTTTATATTTTAAGCCAAATTTAGCAGTAGAATTAGGTGATACTAAGAGCGGAAAAATCAATACATATATAGTGTTTTTATAAATTCAAAAAATATGTATGAACAGGAGTTGTTTGAATGTGCACAAACAAAGCCCACCTTTGGAACTCGATTCAGAAATACCACTAATTGTCAGAACGGATTGTATTTTAATGCAAGGTTGAACCTAGTAAATCTCCAAAGTCTACCCTTTATTTAAACTAGACAGAATGTTTTTAAGTAAAGGCATAGGTTCATTTCTTTCAACTAAAGGTATTGTTTTTGGTGTAAACAAACTGTAAAGGTACAGCCACCATTTCAGAAGCTAAAACATAAAATGGAAAATACTAATATGCATTATATTCAACTTCTAAGTCAGTTATTGCATGAAATCCTCAAATATATACATTTCTTTTTTTAAAGCAACATTGCAAGTATCCAATAACAGATGTGAATGATGCAAGTGTTAAAATTGCATTTCCTGATATATGTCTCAGTGATCGACATTACAGAAATATTTTATAATTGTTCAAGTGCCAACTACTTTGAAATTTTCAAGGACAGAAAGTTTGGCTTCGAAGAACTAAACCTAGAAAAAATGATCTCATCAGTAAAGGCGAAACATTTTTCCAGAAATAAACTACATTCATGGTAGAAGGACTCCGCTAGTGAATATACAGATAAATACATCCAAGCCCTTGAGATTCAATCAGTGGGTGGAGATCTAATTAACGTGAGACCTGCCCATGTGGAGATGAATAACACCTCTCTTTTTATCTCGTGAAGCAGGAGGGAGTTGAGGTTTTCTGTTTTGATGGATTCTTCAGTCTTTACCTACCTGTGCTGGGTCCAGATTAAACTTCAAAAGAGTCAGCACTTCATCTTTTTCAAAGGCTTGGGTATGGAATCTTCATTCCTGGCTAAACCGGACTCCTTGATTAAACTTATAAATGGTCTGTTTTCCCACAAAGGTATCTTCTGGAAAGAGATCCTAGCAACCAGTGCTAAACTGCTTGCGCTCAACCCCATTAAATATTGTTACATTGGATTAATCCTTATTGGCATATTTAATTTACATACAAGTGCTTTGTAGAGTGGTATACCATATGCCCAGGGCCTATAAATTAAATGCTGCTAGTGGGCCTGCAGCACCTATTGTGTCACCCACTTAAGTAGCCCGTAAAACATGTCCCAGGCCGGTCATTGGAGCCAGAATGTTGTTTTAAACTGCCATGTCAACTTGGTGTTTAAACCCCCTTGCCAAGCCTTTTACTCCCCCTTTTACTACATTTAAGTCACCTCTAAGGTAGGCCCTAGGTAGTCCATAGGACAGTGTGCTATGAAAGTAAACAGTTTCACATGTACTTTTAGGTTTTACATTTTCTGGTAGTGAAAAACTCTCAAATTCATTTTTCACTACTATAAGGCCTACCTCTCCGGTAGGATCACATTTGGGTTACCTTATTACATTACATAAGTGCAATTTCCAAACGGGATAAGGTAATCTCATGTTTGGTGTATCTGAAATTGGAATATAAAATTCTAAATTATGGTGAAGTCTGATTTTAAATCACAGGTTTGGAAATGCCACTTTCACAAATTTTGCATTTTCTTACCCTTATCCTTTTCGTGCCTGCAGCTGGGCTTGAGCCACATGACTGGGCGTAAGGGACAGTTAGACTTTGTCAATTCCTCCCAGACAGTAACACAATAGAGGGATTAGGTGTGCCTGGATGGGTCATGTGCTGAGAGGATGGTGGCGTGTGGGAAGTGCTGAGCACAACCCTACTTACAACTGAATAGCCTGTGCTATGCCTTCACACAAAAAGCTTAACAACCCTGTATTGTTAGAGCAGACAGCTTGGTGCCTGGGCATGGGAGGTGGCAGATTTCATGCACTTCAAAGCCACTGTCTAGAAGCTTCTCCTACCTTCCAGAACCAGGGCGCCAGGGAATAAAGAGAGGACCCTAGACACCAACTCTTCATTACACTTCTAGACCTTTGGATACTCTACCAGGAAGGACAGTTGTGCTGCTATCAGGACTGTCACTCTGCTGGGCTGATACTCTCAAGGAACTGCTGCCCTTCTGTGCTCATCTGCTGCCCTGTTGCCTGGGTAAAGACTGGACCTGCATCTGTTGAACCCAGAACGACTCCAAGGAATAGTTGGCTGACATTCTGATCTGAAGCCTCAGGGATCTAACATGCTTCCAACAACTTTGCACTTGGACTCTGCTGTCTGAGTCTACCCTACCAAGTTGTACAACCCAAGGACTAAACCCTTGGAAGTGGGTTTAAGGTGCTCTGCTACCCTCTGTGGATCTAGCAGTACTGACGCATCTCCTCTGCTGCGCAGTGCAAACCCAAGCAGAGCCGATGCATCTCCACTACTACGTGGATTGGACCCATATCAAACTTTCTCATGGCTTTGCTTTCGAACCACCACCAGACTGTGATGCATCTTCGACACAGGCCCTTGCATCCCTCGATGGCAGCCTCTATGATGACGCCAGACTCCACATCACAGCCTCGCAACTCCTTGTACTAGGTGTGGGCGGCATTTTGAATTCAGAATTGGCAGAATTTAGTAATTCTGCATTTCTCTTGTAATGCGGAATTACTAATAAATTCTGCCGCTCCACCGGCAAAATTAATCAGCACTGTATTCAGGGCGGTCGGCAATCCCGACATTTGTTTTTTATGCAGTTATTCATTATTGCTTTAACATGTTTAATTGTCCTCACTTATCGTGGCAGCTCCCTCTTATCTGGAGATATATGGAGGATTATCAAAGGCTCGGAATTTCTCCCAGCCTGTCCCTCAGCAAGGAACTTGAGGAGAGGATTATCAATCTGAGTGGAGGGAGGTCACATGAGTGCTGCCCCATCCAGAAGAAAAGTTCTATGACAACCCAAGCAGAAATCATGCTACAGCGAGCATAGAGGGTTGTCGTGAACTCACACACCGAGCACCATCCCATTTGTGAAAACAGAAAGAAGTACCTAAGGGATGGGTATCAGTGCTCCGTGGAGTGTGCAATGCCACTCACACCCAGAGCCTGAAGGTCTCCCCTCACCTGTGGAGCTTGGAAGAAAAGCATGAAGGGGGGGGGTGATCTTCAAGGCATCACTGCATGCATTTGTGCAGCCCCTTGTGAACTGATCTCTGCAGACTTAGGGATCGCCCCTGGCATCTTTGCAGATGGTGGAATGAGAAGGACCTCGCAAAGAGAAATCCCAGGCGTCTGCACTCACACTCAACCCCTGCAGCCTCCTGCTGAAGTGAGGGTGCTCTGATCTCCCAAGGGGTGTCTGTGGATCGTGGAAGGACCCCACAGAGAGTGCCCAGTACCAGAAGGGTCAGACGCACCCCGACTTTCTGCACATCCACCTTCTGGGAACTTCAAGGGCGTCACTAGGTAAGCAAAAAAACACCTTGAGGCACTCCGCTAGCAAAGATCTACCGGTCTTACACACAGTGATATGGTCCAGTGCTGCATTTCACATTCTGCAATTTTATTTTAATAAGGTCATTATAAAAGCAGGATGACAATTGTCAGAATGCAAATGGAAAAACATGGCTGGGTGTGACTCACTTCTAGGGAGGAGAGGCTGAGTCATACACACCAACTTTGTTGTTTGCAGTCATAAGTTTTGATTTAATAAATAAGTGCATTATGGGAGTTGTAGTCTTTCTTACTTGCAAGTACACAAAAACTGTCCACCAGGTTGTCATAGTTCTGACCCTGTTTTTTCTTTTTTTGCTATGTATTGTGGTACTTATAGTTGTGCTTTTCCCATGTTCCTTTGTAATGCAGGAGGGTGACTGCTGGTGACCTGACAGTTCAGGAGCTCTGCTGGTGGTGCAGGATGTGGGGTTGAGGGGCTCAGGAGTACATCTACAACGGACTTACAAAAGGAAGGGCAGTGAATGAGTGCATCAACTCAAAACACAAGCTGTGGATTAGAAAGTGGTAAACAGAAAGAGGCCTCGTATTTCGCCTATGTAAGTGTTCTCACCTGGCAACCAAAGATTCCATGGAGTGTGAGGGGTGGAGAAGCGAAGAGGCTCTAGTTCCGGATAGTGGATAGGAGGGAGAGCTGTCTGGAGATCTGGAAATGCCTCCATACTCCGGCCTGCACATGCAGGCTCCTCTCTCAGGACAGGGTTTAGAGCTGTGTTGGTATCCAGGAGAATACATGGAATTCTTGTTGGTGGGGCATGGTCATGGTGATAAGGGGCTAGAAATGATACCCACAGTGGTATTTTTATTTCCCTTTATGAGCCAGTGCTTATAAGTCAGAGTGCTGCCAAGCACGGTGAGCCGAGTGCTAGGGGCTTCACTTAATCCTCGGAAGACATTATATTCTCCAGCTGAATGTTGGGAAATGCAGCCATTTTACATCTAGCCCCAGGCTCTCTCCTGGCCCAATAATGTGCCTGTGTCTTGTTTTGCTGTGCAATTGGCGTTTGTCTTAAATTCAAGGAGACCTCCGTCTCACATTACCCTTTAGTGCAGCAAGCAATCTTCTGCACTTTACAATAAATGCATAAATCGGGGCTTAAGTTAGGTGGCTACTTAAGGCAGTTAATAAGATATTAGGAGTGGGTGGAACTATTCTGCAGAATTCCGCAGAGTAAAAACTCTGCGAGTTCTGCTACCCCCTACCCTGGAGTTAATGCATCACCCTGACTGCGTGCCACATCCAGACACCAGACTTCACACCGCAAGCCCAGTCGACGGGATCCTCAACGATGAAGCAGGCACTCGCATCGAAGCCACAATGCATCTCAGAACAGATGTAAAGCTTCGGATGTGCAACGCATCTGACGCAAATCTGCGCTCCACAAACCAGAATTTAACACACTTTGTTCAGGAGGCCTAAATGGATCCCTGTAGCTGTCCTGCGCTCCATAGTAGTAAGTCTGAACTGGTGACTGTCCTGGCCCAGCACAACCAGAAATCCAGTTGCCGCTTAGTGCTTTTTGGGGCTATTTTCACCTTAATCTTTCAAATGCATTATCCCCGGTTCTACAGATTGGATTTTTATCGTTATGGTCCTTTTTTCATTCATTAAAGAATGTTTTATTTTCTAACTTGGTGTGTGATTCTTTTTGTGTGGCGTTTTTACTTTATTACTGTTTGAAGTGTTGCACAAATACTTTACACTTTGCCTCCAAGTTAAGCCTGACTCCTCGGAGCCAAGCTACTATACAGTTGAGCACAGGTTAATTTAGGGTTGGCTCGTTCCTTACCCTGACAGGGATTTTGGTTGCTGCTTGACTAGGGCCCAACCAACAACTCAATTTCTCAAAGATTCTCTTTTAGAGTGTTAGGAAAATCTGCTGGACAATGCACGATTTAAGAGAAGTAGATAAAATAACTAAAATCTCCAAGATTGCCCAGCAACACTACGTTTTTACATGCGACCCAAAAGAAAAAACAAGGGATTTTCCTTTGAACAGTGGTATGAAGGACTGTCCGATAAAGCTACGGCAGTTTGCGGGATGCTTTCGAAAACAGTCCTGGACAGACTTTGCAAACCCCTGCTATGAAGTAGCTCCTTTTTTTTAAACTGTAGGCGAAGAGTTTGCGCATAGCTGATATTACTCACATTTGTAACAAGCATTTGGAAAGCCAATAGGTTTCCCCTATGTGAAATGTATTGGATTTGTCGAGGTTTTTGTGCATGTTGCACAGAAATTGAGCTGCTGTGAAACATAGCTGAAAGTACTTTGTCATGTTGCACAGCAGCTTCATTGCTGTGCAAGATGTACAAAAATTGACCAAGTCAATAGATTTTGCATAGGTGACCTATTGGCTTTGCCAATGATTGTTAGTTCTTCCTACTGAATGCTCACACGTTGCATATTGTCTTGCTTTTTTTTCCAAGATTCTTCTTCTCATTTACCCTTTGCCTATAAGATACATCCACCAGAATCAAGTGTGTCTGGAAACTACTAAAGGAAAAATTGCATTGCCGTCTAAGTCAACAGGATTGCCAACTCTCTTTTGCATTTATTCATATATATACACACACATATATATATATATATATATACACACACACACACACACATATATACATACATATGTAGATCATGAGATGGCATCGGTAGCAGCAGAATACCTTTGCGATGGAACAGATGCTAAGAGTAATAAAATGCCCCTATGATTGTCAATGTTCAAAGACATCAAATGTTATAATTCGACCCATTTCATCTCTCTTGTCTTTCGCTTATTGTGAAGACTTTACCTTTTGCTCCACAGTTAGGCGGTACTTCTGCTCCACTCTCTGGCATTTGTTGTACCAGCTGTTCTCATCCATGATTAAAGGGGGGCCGATGTTTTCCGGGGTGCTGCTTTCACTCCCGCTGCTCCCCAGCGTCCGAAGCTCCTCCTCGTCACTGCTGATGCTGTCGGAGCTGCAAGAGGGAGCATTTAAAGCCACATGAGGCGAGCTGGGCAGCATGCACTCACTACACAGCCCCCCTGACAGACCATTCCCTGCAGGACAACTGGGCCCCAAGGGGGGAGCCCCATTCATCACGGTGAATGATTTCTCCATGACGGAATGGGCCCTCCACAGACTTGGAGGCACGACTCCCCTAACTTCATATTGACATCTGCAGCAAGCAGGCAGCGGAGTCCACTGCACTAATGCCAAAATCAATGCATTGCTTACCACCGCGTTGCCTGCAGTAATGGATGGGCTGAAATGTTAGGCACTCGGGCTCATCCAAAGACGAGAATGAGCTTGAATGCAAGCGTGGCCTTTGCCTAATTACACTCTGTGCGCTCTCATTATTTTATAATCACGCTGTACCTGGAATCTGGTCGCACATACAGGCACATCCCCGAGAAGCCATTAATGATTAAAACAGGATACATTGTGGAAGCAAAGGGCCTAAAAGCAGGTTTGTATAATTAAATGTCACCTCGTTGCATGGATTTACCCTCCTTTGTCCATGTTGTGATAGAAAATATTTGCAGACAGTTAATTATTATATTAAGCTTATTTTGCACTATAGCCTACATAGTTAATTATTATATTAAGCTTATTTTGCACTATAGCCTACATTTTATTGCTGATTTTCCTATGAAACTATTGCATGAATCACTACTTAATTATGAAAAAACACACCTGCACAAAACTAATCAAAGATCTGTTTACTAATTCCTAAAGTGATTAAACTCAATGTACAGGATTATCATGGTACAACATCAAGATACTTTTCGTGTATTAAACTGACACACAGATGACCCAATCACAATGTCTTTGGGATTTATAATATACAGCGCTTCTGACAACTCACTCCAAGAAACAAATGTACCCCCACCCAACCACATTTACAGTGAATGTAGCCATGTTCTAGTTCTGCTTTGGAGGATGTAAGGCACGCTCCATTTAGCCCTGGAACCAGTCGCTAATGATTTGGGAGTTTGTTTGACCCTTCTTGACAGCAGTAATAGGAGTAATATCTTGCTAATGGCTATTCTTCATAATTGGCTGACCTTTCGGTGGTTCACGCTGAGCAATGTTCCTTACAAAACGAGCGTGGGAGTGTTCCTTCATCATCCACAGACACCAGCACCTGCTCCCACGAAGAAACTGGACCAGAATCACCCATGACCAGCTAACCTCATCACTCAGCAACTCCACCCCAACCATCGCGGAAAATGACGCCGCCAACAACACAGCCCGAACCATTCACAGATGGATCTCCGACAGCGCCAACACCATAGCCCCCCTCAAGAAAAACAACAACACCCACGCCAAGAAAGCTAGATGGTTCACCACCGAACTTTGAGAGTCCAGACGCACTTGCCGCCGCCTCGAAAAGGCCTAGAGGAACACCAAATCCACAGAAGCCCACAACAACTTCAGAGCTGCCACCAACGCCCACCACCAACTTATCAGAAAAACTAGGAAAAAGCGATTTAAGTCAGAATCTCCACTCATGCACACAACAGCAAAGAACTCTACAACATCAAGGAGTTCGCCCAACCCACCAGCAAGTCCACCGACATCCCGCCCTCACAAGACCACTCAGACAAACTCAGTACATTTTTCCACCACAAAATCAAGAGCATCTACGACAACTTTGACGAAGACAACCAACACACTGAACCCTCACCAACCACCCCCGACACCCTGAAGCCAGCGATCGACAACTGGACAGCCCTCACCACCGAAGACACACTGAAGACGATGACGTCAATCCACTCTGGGGCTCCCACAGACCCCTGCCCCCACCACATTTTCAACAGAGCCGCCGACACCATCGCACCCATGCTCCGCCACACCATCAGCCGCTCCCTGGCAACCGCCTCGTTCCCTGACTGGAAACACGCCAAGATCAACCCCCTCCTGAAGAAACCCTCGGCGGACCCCACCGACCTCAAAAACTACAGACACATCTCCCTGCTTCCGTTCCCAGCAAAAGTCATCGAGAAAGCTATCAACAGCCAACTCGCCACATTCATCGAAGAGCACAACATCCTAGACTCCTCCCAATCCGGCTTCAGAAAAAACAACAGTACGGAAACCGCCCTCCTCGCCACAACAGACGACATCCGTACCTTACTGGACAAAGGAGAAACAGCAGCCCTTATCCTCCTCGACCTCTCAGCGGCGTTCGACACAGTTTCTCACCGCACCATAATACACAGACTCCATGGTGCAGGGATCCAAGACAAGGCCCTCGACTGGATCCGCTCCTTTATTTCCGGCAGAATGCAGCGGGTCAGACTCCCCCCTTTCCTCTCGGACCCTACACCTACCGAGTCCCCCAGGGGTCCTCCCTCAGCCCTACGCTCTTCAACGTCTACAAGGCTCCGCTCACCCCCATCATCAGAACCTACGGACTCAACATTGTGTCATATGCAGACAACACCCAATTCATCCTCTACCTATCCAACGAACCCAACACCGCCAGACACCACTTTCAAGGAGGCATGGAAGCCATCACCAAATGGATGGAAAACAGCTGCCTGCAACTAAATACTAACAAAACAGAATTACTAATCATGGGCCCAAACTCAAATGCCTGAACCACACCTCCTGGCCCCCCTTGGAAGCCCACTCACCCCCACGGACCACGCATGCAACCTGGGAATCATCCTGGACTCAGAGCTCAAAATGGAACGCCAGATAAACTGCCCTGCTTCCACACCCTCTGCCTCCTTCATAAGGCCTTCAAATGGATCCCCCTGGAACACAGAAAGACCGTCAATCACGCCCTGGTCACCAGCAGGCTCGACTACGGCAACGCACTCTTTGCCGGAATAAACAAAAACCTCACCTGCAAGCTACAGAACATCCAAAACGCCGCCGCAAGACTGGTCCTCAACCTGCCAAGACACTGCCACATCTCCCTGCACCTGCGCACACTCCACTGTCTCCCCATCGAAGCTAGAGTCACCTTCAAGATGCTAACCCATGCTCACAAGGCCCTCCACGACACCGGACCAGCATACCTGAATAGCCGACTCAAATTCCATGCACCCCAAAGGACCCTACGATCAGCCCAGCTCTCCTACACCGTGGTCCCCCACACCAGAAAGACCAGATTGGGAGGCCGCTCCTTCCATGCGGCCAGAGCCTGGAACGACCTTCCGCTCCACCTCCGACAGATAACATCGCGCCCCATCTTCGCAAGAAACCTCAAAACCTGGCTCTTCGACAGACCCCCTCCTTGATGGACTGGAACCTGCGAACCCCGCCCACACCCCCCAGCGCCTTGAGACCCTTACGGGTGAGTAGTCACGCTTAACACCCGATTTGATTTGATAACTATCTCCACAGTGGTTGAACACATCTTCCTAGGTGGAGATGCCCATAGGAGACAGAGACCCTTAGTGAAGTTCCTGCCATGGATTGATTAATGAGTCTGTCTCTCTCTCTTCGTTATGGGAGTTGTAGTGTCATGTGAGTAAGCAAAAATGTAACCCTTGTGGCTCCTGGTGGACTCTGTAGAACTAGGATGTGAGCGTAGCAAAGTGAATGCAGGTTTAGAACGTTGGGTTTGCGGTTACACTTAAGAATAAAGACGTGTTTTAGTAAGTCCATGTGAGGCGTAGTCATTAGCAGGTACCCAGGCTGAGGAGGACAATACAGGAGGCATGTCTGGCTGCTTCTAATTGATTGTCCAGCTTCCTTTGTCTCTGCTGTATTTGTTTTAGTGCCTCGGGGTTCTCCAAAGTGTTGTTGCAGGTTGGCCATTACCTGGAGAAGCAATGAGTTCCTATTTGCTCTGGAGGGGGACACTCTCAGTTCATTCCCATAACAGATGTAATCAATTTAAACCATTCCATTTCATCATTCCTCAGCTCATACCACATTTACAGATGGTGACCAACAATAGGCAAATCAGACTAGGCCTCACCTCAAAGGGACAGTACTACCCTAACTGCTAGGCTATCTCCCCTCTACACCAAAAATCAAGCAGTAGCAGGGGCGTTTCAGCCATATTGAGCCTAATGAGGGAAAGGCAACTTAAGTTTGTGAGCCACAGCAATTATGGACTAATACCTGGGCCATCCATGGCACTTAGGGTGACTATAGCAACGATGTGTGTTTGTGGTATGTGTGCTGCTTTAAAATCTGAGAGTCTGGGATTTGCACCATGCCATCTCTGTTGTGAAACTATGGCCTAAATAGGCATTGACGTGCAGAAGGTGAGAGTTTGGGCTTCATAAGTGTGAGGAGGCGCATATGGTTCTGAAAGACGATGAAAAGAGCTGCTGAGGGTAGCGAGCAGTGTTTCATTTTTGAAGATGAGGAATGTTTTCTAGCTGATTTAGTGGGGGCATTCCTGAATTACCATGTTTGGGATTAGCTTTGGATTGAGGTGAATTCTGTGGGAGCTTGTAGGTGGCTATGCTGAACGTTAAAATGTAGGGCATGTAGTAGTCCAGGAGAGCACATCTAGAAATGTCAGTGAGGACAGAGAATAGATAATGTGATTCTGCACGTTTCCTTTGCTGTGACTGAAAGCTGGAACATGGGTAATAAACTGTAGTGTGGCAGTGATGTTTGTGAATAGTTGGTTTATGGATGTGATGAAGAAGGATAAAGATGTGTTGATGCGGATGAGGTCGATTGGTATTGCAGAGCATATTTTGTATGGCATAGGGCAGGGTTTTTGTGTGCAAGTTAGTGTATATGGAAAACAGTCAATGGAAAAGGGTTAGGAAAGATGACGCCTTTTCTATGTGGTGTGGAGTGTGTGTGGCCACACCCACTCCCAGCCCCGAAACACTGAAAAAGCCAGTTACCTCTTGACTTGCTTTAAAGCCTATAATCAGGAGGCGCAGCATTTGTTGCAATGTTTGGGCTAGCCATCACAGGTAAGTGCTTTAAGTGGACAGTTTACTCAAAAATGACCGGGTGAGCTGGTTCTGTGCTGAACCAGTGGTCTTGGTCTTCTCCACAGGTGCTGAGGGCAGAAGGTTATGAGGCAGATGCGAGTAGGCAAATCTCTATTGGACTCCGGAGGTTTCAATCTGCTGTAAGTGCCATCGATATAAAAGTTGGAGTAAGAAACAATCAATAAAATGTTAGATAGAGGACAAAATATGTTTGGAGGTTGCACAGAGCTGGATAGTAATGTAAAGATAAAAGGAAACAAAAATGCTCATACAAGCAGAAATCTCGCACCCAAAGACATCATGACCCCTAGAAGGCCATTTTTTATGTGCGGACCTCTGCCCTGGACTCTTCGTTCGTCTTTTAACCTCACTCACATAAACTACCCCACACTTTGCCACTTGTGTCTTCTACTAACCCTATACCAACATGAGCTAGAATAATTTTACAACCAAGGACTTTGCATCCAACATTACGACTAAAATCTCTTCTACAAAAATCTCTTGCAAAATTCCTAACACTCCTTTTGCTACTCCCTGCCTCCGCCCAACACCTCGTGGGCACACAGTTCAAGAAGCTTAAAACGAAAATAATAGTAATAACCTAATGGCATAACAAAACGTTGTCAGGCACAGCGGTCTGGTTGCAAAGACATATTGGGGCAAGCTAGAAGCGGACCTAGAAATGCTTTCACTCGTTGCTTTCCATTTGTTTTGCCTTTTGTCATTACACGTGCATGCTTTGTTTTCTGGTTTTGTTTTAGGCTGTCCAGCTTGAGTTACTCTCTTCCGTGGAGCATAGCCTGTTTGCAACCTCCCTGAGTGGTTCCATGTATTTGTGCCATAACTGCTCGCTTCTTGGGAAAGCTTTTTTTCTTTTTTGTAAAGCCCTTCGTGAGAATGCATGTTTTAAAGCCGTCTCTCCTTGCATGCTTCTCGCCCCACCAATACTCACTGTATGGTTTCTGTAAGGTTTTTTGTGGATTCTAGTCACTTTTACCAGAAGCTGTTTTATGTTTTGTTTAGAGGTTGCTTTTCACAGGGTGTGCTTCACTAGCTGCCATACTGTGCCTTCCACTGGGCTGCCAGATGCTATCATTTTGTTTTTACAACTGCTAAGATTTGTAGGTCAGTTAGCCGGTAAAGAGATCAGGGAGTTAAATTTATAGCATGCAAACAAACATCCCTAATCCATTTGCTGCTTTACAAAGGGCCTGAACATACTGTATTTCCTGTTACAACTTCTGCCTGCTTTTAAAGTTCTTTAGATAGTAATGAAATGTGTTCCTCTAACATGAAATAAAGAACCTTAACACACGTTTTTATTTCTTTGGGTAATCTACAGATACTTTGCAGTAGTCCTGTTTATTAGGTCTCGTCTGAGCCAGCGCATGCGCTGCTCTGCGAGACATTTAGTGTGTGGGCTTTTAAAAGTCCTACCACACGCTTTTGGCTGGCATAGAGCATGCAGTTACGTGCACAATGACTAGCAGAGGCGCCATCTGGCTTTCCTCTCTCGTCATGGTGTGCGCACACCACTCGCCAGTCTGCGTGTTTTTTTTTTCCTTTTTGCACGCGCGCACACAACTCCCGATCGCGGCCGCACGTCTTGCTCTCGATCACTTTTGTGCGCACAATTTGCTTGTTGCGCGGCAAATGCTGGTTTTGCTATAAAATCGGTGCGTCCACTCCATTTTCGAGATATGTAAACTTGCAGGCATTCTGTTATCCCTGAATGAGTGGTTTAATGTGGGTCTTATTTGTTCTCCATTAGCCCCTGATTGCCAGCCTTAATTAAATATGTGCCCTATGTCCCACACTGTACTTTTCTTTAATGTTACATCTGCTGAGCCGCGTCTGTTATATTAGCAATCTTTGCATTGTCAACATGTCAGGACATCTACTAATCCCATGCCATCTGAATTTACAGACAAGCCCCAAGTATGCAGTAACATCCTTACGTCCAGCAGGCATGCTTGCCTCTGCCTCCTGGCCACACATTTGTATTCATCTGCGTGCCCTATTTCTCTAACTGCGGCCATTTACCCAAGAATTGGTAGTCTGTGGCCTGT
The DNA here is from genome assembly GCF_964204655.1 of Triturus cristatus. NCBI lineage: Eukaryota > Metazoa > Chordata > Amphibia > Caudata > Salamandridae > Triturus > Triturus cristatus. The sequence goes on along the minus strand of NC_140593.1, from coordinate 310,471,488 downwards.
GATCTGTAGCGGAATTCAATTTTAGTGACTTTGGGCGAGTCTCTTTATTGTTGTGACGCATCGTGTTGATTTGTCAGCAAAATTGTACTATGTAATAACCCCGGGATACCTCATTTACAGCCGGACTTGAAGCATTTATTACCCATTTACAGCTGGATATGAAGCATTTTTATAGTTCTGTTCTCACTTAGAGAGGCACTGTAGGAATCAACCTATCATCCTCAGAGTCTTGTAGGGGTCGCAAACATCTTAATTATCCATTTCCCTAGCTATGTAGCTCTGAATAGTAAATGTCTGTTCTCTTCTGGTGGTTTTCTTCACCCATGGCCTTTGACGTGAAGCATGCCTGAACTCAGAATATAACAAGCATTGGCATAGACAATAAGTCTCGCTTTCGGGACCTTATAAGTGTTTAGCCATGCAACACTTGATGTTGTTGCACCAAGGATATTGTGCTGGATAACTAAACACTTCTAAGGTCCCAAAGGCGAGACCTATTGGCTATGCCAATGCTTGGTTTTTTTATTGGGATGCCTATCTGTTGGATACTTATCTACTGTGAACAAGCATTCCTTTGATGTCTTGGAATGTGATTTCCACTATGTACTATGATCTCCCCAAACGTATGAGGGAGTCAAGAAGGCAATACTTTGTTAAGCATATCAAGAGTGCGGAGAACGCTGGTAGGGAAATTTTCAGAATAGTCAAATACTTTACCAATCCTTCTGCAATGGAGGGAAATATACAGGCTTCTCCTTCCCTCTGCATGAATTTATCTAACTTTTTTGAGGAAACAAATACAGAAAGTGTATGCCTTGTTTACGACATGAGCTGAGACAGTACAGCCACAATCACCAGGAATCATAAATGCCAATGGCACCTTCTCGGCATTTCTCCCCATTTCTCTGTAGGAATCACTGGCTGAAATCCTGAGATGCAAGTCTGGTTCCCCTGAGGATCCCTGCCTCCCCCTAAGCTCTTAAGGGCATTGGTTCATGTGAATAACCCAGTACTAAATCACATTTGAAATACCTCGCTATCCACCAGCATTTTTCCGGATAGTTGGAAAAATGCTCTTCTACAACCCCTATTAAAAAACAGAAAGAAAAAAAAACTGACCAAGGAGCTTAGCAACCTTCGCCCGATTTCACTGCCAGCACCCACAAAAATGTTGGAAAAACTGGTGCAATGCCAACTCGCCAATTTCATAGAGACACATTACATCCTGCATGACAGTTCGGTTTTCGGTTGGGATATAGCACTGAAGACTGCACTGGTGGAAGAGGTGGAATCTGTAAGAATGACTGAAGACGCTGCAGCATTTGATATGGTTGCGCACCTAAATTCTACTGCATAGACAAACAGTTGGGCTTACAGGGGTAGTACTCTCCTGGTTCCAGTCTTACCTTAAGGACAGCTCTCAAAGGGTCTTTCTCCAACCCAATCAATCTGAACCTAAGCCACTGTGGTGCTGAGTGCTTCAAGGCTCTGCTCTGAATCCATTGCTTTAACACCTATCTGGTGCCACTTTTCACTCTCATTGCATCTTGGGAAGTGAAGACAGCCTCCTAAGTGGACGACACCCAGTTGATGTACTCCTTTAAGGATCACTCTGCAGATTTCTTTGCTAGATTTAAGGTGTGTCTGAAGGACATCTCGAGCTGGATGAATAATAACAGCTTAAAACTTAATGCGGACAAGATGGTGGTCTTGATCTTTGGGCAGGCATATCCACCCCCGCAGGACTATGGTGGCCAGTAGAAATGGGATCGCCACCAGCTCCGGCAAACACGGCTAGGAACCTGGGCATCAAATGGGATACTGCCCTTTCTTTTTTGGCCCAAGTACGTCATAAATCATCCTCATGCTTCACAAGGCTGAGAAGCTTAAGGAAATCTTTGCACCTATTGCCGAGGAAAGGGTCATAGTCCACGTTACTGTGACATCTCGGCTGCACTTACTAAACAATCTATACCTGGGGCTGCCTTCCTATAGATTGCAGATCGTATAGAATGCAGCAGTGAGATTAATAAGTCGGGTCCCGTTCCGTCACCACATCGCTCCCCACATCAGACAACTTCACTGGTTTCCTGTAGCTTAGAGGATAGAGTTCAAGTCCCTGACTCTGGCCTTTCATGCCTTGCACGACAGTGGCCCTAGGTATCTCAGGCATTGTCTCTGCCTATATCAACAAAAACGCACTCTGAGATTCAATTCCCAGTACCTGCTTTGTGTACCCTGCTATGTGAAGTCCCGAACTGGAGGTAGATCCTTCACAGTTGGGACGGCCAGACTGTGGAACTCCCTGCCTTCCCACATGTTCTTGATTAAGTCAGAATGTGAGTTCAGGAAGACCTTGAAGACCTGGCTTTTCAGTCAAGGCTAGTGCCTCCGTTGGACCTTTTTTTTCACCTGCATTGATCACAAAGTGCCGGGACACCCCTGCTTGAGGTAGGTGATGCGCTTCATAAATGCCAATATTTTTATGTACAACACTTCAGAAAACTTTGGAAAGCGAAGTTACTTTCATTTATTGTTTGGCAATTGAATATGCGAAGTTTTACCCTTCTGCATTTGATACAATAATCTTATAAAATATTTTATTTTCATAATGATAGCTTTTTACCCATGCACACAATTTTCCACATATGCTCTTTTTGTAAGAAATACATAATATAACATGTATCTTTCACAGATGGCATTGGACCCATCATGGAAGGGAGACCATGTAGCTTCTTAAAACACCCATAGTCCTCTTAATAAACTTCCAATGATTTGGATTATTAGGAACCCTATACAAAACAGTACATGTCGTAGCAGCTGGCGATGGAGGCTGCAGTAAACAGCAGCTCAAGCTTTGTCTCTATACCTCAGTGACTAATTTGGAAAAATGTGACAGGGTCCTTCTCAGGAAATCGATGCCTCTTGCATCACACATTGGCCCTGCCAGCACTGCCAAGCACAGTATCAACACAACTACTAACCATCACACTTCTAAAAGTGTAACAATTCAGGCAGATAATTCAGAGCTATAAAAAAAGGCGTGGGTGACAAGAATTATTCATTTTTAATGCATATTGAATTACAAAACAGTTTTTTGTGTTCATCTTAAATTAAACAGACAGCGCCACCATGTAGTGGACTGTCGGTAGTGTTGGTGTTGAGAATTAAGAGTCAGTGCTGAACACCGTAAACCTCTGGCTCAAACTAAGCACTGCTATGTCTGTTAATTAACTTGCATGACCATGTCATAAGTGAAGTAACATGTGAAGTTATAGTTAGCTTAGGTCTTTTTAACTGCTGAAATCTATGATTTTGTACATGTGAAATCTGAGCCCAACTATAAAGTTCCTGTATCCTATGTCTTTTTTTAATGTGAATTTTTAAGATTTTTTTTTAAAAAAAACCTTACTGTACCTGTAATGTTTGTGAGTGGGTGTGGGAGTGGCTGTATGGGATAGTGAGTGCATGTTGGTGTGAGTGGCTGTATGGGATAGTGAGTGCATGTTGGTGTGAGTGGCTGTATGGGATAGTGAGTGCATGTTGGTGTGAGTGGCTGTATGGGATAGTGAGTGCATGTTGGTGTGAGTGGCTGTATGGGATAGTGAGTGCATGTTGGTGTGAGTGGCTGTATGGGATAGTGAGTGGCTGTATGGGATAGTGGGTGAGTGCATGGGTGAGTGGCTGTACGAGTGGCTGTACGAGTGGCTGTACGAGTGGCTGTACGAGTGGCTGTACGAGTGGCTGTACGAGTGGCTGTACGAGTGGCTGTACGAGTGGCTGTACGAGTGGCTGTACGAGTGGCTGTACGAGTGGCTGTACGAGTGGCTGTACGAGTGGCTGTACGAGTGGCTGTACGAGTGGCTGTACGAGTGGCTGTACGAGTGGCTGTACGAGTGGCTGTACGAGTGGCTGTACGAGTGGCTGTACGAGTGGCTGTACGAGTGGCTGTACGAGTGGCTGTACGAGTGGCTGTACGAGTGGCTGTACGAGTGGCTGTACGAGTGGCTGTACGAGTGGCTGTACGAGTGGCTGTACGAGTGGCTGTACGAGTGGCTGTACGAGTGGCTGTACGAGTGGCTGTACGAGTGGCTGTACGAGTGGCTGTACGAGTGGCTGTACGAGTGGCTGTACGAGTGGCTGTACGAGTGGCTGTACGAGTGGCTGTACGAGTGGCTGTACGAGTGGCTGTACGAGTGGCTGTACGAGTGGCTGTACGAGTGGCTGTACGAGTGGCTGTACGAGTGGCTGTACGAGTGGCTGTACGAGTGGCTGTACGAGTGGCTGTACGAGTGGCTGTACGAGTGGCTGTACGAGTGGCTGTACGAGTGGCTGTACGAGTGGCTGTACGAGTGGCTGTACGAGTGGCTGTACGAGTGGCTGTACGAGTGGCTGTACGAGTGGCTGTACGAGTGGCTGTACGAGTGGCTGTACGAGTGGCTGTACGAGTGGCTGTACGAGTGGCTGTACGAGTGGCTGTACGAGTGGCTGTACGAGTGGCTGTACGAGTGGCTGTACGAGTGGCTGTACGAGTGGCTGTACGAGTGGCTGTACGAGTGGCTGTACGAGTGGCTGTACGAGTGGCTGTACGAGTGGCTGTACGAGTGGCTGTACGAGTGGCTGTACGAGTGGCTGTACGAGTGGCTGTACGAGTGGCTGTACGAGTGGCTGTACGAGTGGCTGTACGAGTGGCTGTACGAGTGGCTGTACGAGTGGCTGTACGAGTGGCTGTACGAGTGGCTGTACGAGTGGCTGTACGAGTGGCTGTACGAGTGGCTGTACGAGTGGCTGTACGAGTGGCTGTACGAGTGGCTGTACGAGTGGCTGTACGAGTGGCTGTACGAGTGGCTGTACGAGTGGCTGTACGAGTGGCTGTACGAGTGGCTGTACGAGTGGCTGTACGAGTGGCTGTACGAGTGGCTGTACGAGTGGCTGTACGAGTGGCTGTACGAGTGGCTGTACGAGTGGCTGTACGAGTGGCTGTACGAGTGGCTGTACGAGTGGCTGTACGAGTGGCTGTACGAGTGGCTGTACGAGTGGCTGTACGAGTGGCTGTACGAGTGGCTGTACGAGTGGCTGTACGAGTGGCTGTACGAGTGGCTGTACGAGTGGCTGTACGAGTGGCTGTACGAGTGGCTGTACGAGTGGCTGTACGAGTGGCTGTACGAGTGGCTGTACGAGTGGCTGTACGTGTGGCTGTACGTGTGGCTGTACGTGTGGCTGTACGAGTGGCTGTACGAGTGGCTGTACGAGTGGCTGTACGAGTGGCTGTACGAGTGGCTGTACGAGTGGCTGTACGAGTGGCTGTACGAGTGGCTGTACGAGTGGCTGTACGAGTGGCTGTACGAGTGGCTGTACGAGTGGCTGTACGAGTGGCTGTACGAGTGGCTGTACGAGTGGCTGTACGAGTGGCTGTACGAGTGGCTGTACGAGTGGCTGTACGAGTGGCTGTACGAGTGGCTGTACGAGTGGCTGTACGAGTGGCTGTACGAGTGGCTGTACGAGTGGCTGTACGAGTGGCTGTACGAGTGGCTGTACGAGTGGCTGTACGAGTGGCTGTACGAGTGGCTGTACGAGTGGCTGTACGAGTGGCTGTACGAGTGGCTGTACGAGTGGCTGTGCGAGTGGCTGTGCGAGTGGCTGTGCGAGTGGCTGTGCGAGTGGCTGTGCGAGTGGCTGTGCGAGTGGCTGTGCGAGTGGCTGTGCGAGTGGCTGTGCGAGTGGCTGTGCGAGTGGCTGTGCGGCTGTGCGAGTGGCTGTGCGGGTGTGCGAGTGGCTGTACGGGTGCGCGAGTGGCTGTACGGGTGCGCGAGTGGCTGTACGGGTGCGCGAGTGGCTGTACGGGTGCGCGAGTGGCTGTACGGGCGCGCGAGTGGCTGTACGGGCGCGCGAGTGGCTGTACGGGCGCGCGAGTGGCTGTACGGGCGCGCGAGTGGCTGTACGGGCGCGCGAGTGGCTGTACGGGCGCGCGAGTGGCTGTACGGGTCTGTGAGTGGCTGTACGGGTCTGTGAGTGGCTGTACGGGTCTGTGAGTGGCTGTACGGGTCTGTGAGTGGCTGTACGGGTCTGTGAGTGGCTGTACGGGTCTGTGAGTGGCTGTACGGGTCTGTGAGTGGCTGTGTGAGTGGCTGTATGGTCTGTGAGTGGGTGTGAGTGGCTGTATGGGTCTGAGTGGGTGTGAGTGGCTGTATGGGTCTGAGTGGGGATGTGAGTGGCTGTATGGGTCTGAGTGGGGATGTGAGTGGCTGTATGGGTCTGAGTGGGGATGTGAGTGGCTGTATGGATCTGTGAGTGGGTGCGTGAGTAGCTGTATGGATCTGTGAGTGGGTGCGTGAGTAGCTGTATGGATCTGTGAGTGGGTGCGTGAGTGGCTGTATGGATCTGTGAGTGGGTGCGTGAGTGGCTGTATGGGTCTGTGAGTGGGTACATGAGTGGCTGTATGGGTCTGTGAGTGGGTACATGAGTGGCTGTATGGGTCTGTGAGTGGGTACATGAGTGGCTGTATGGGTCTGTGAGTGGGCACATGAGTGGCTGTATGGGTCTGTGAGTGGGTACATGAGTGGCTGTATGGGTCTGTGAGTGGGTACATGAGTGGCTTATTGGGTCTGTGAGTGGGTACATGAGTGGCTTATTGGGTCTGTGAGTGGGTACATGAGTGGCTTATTGGGTCTGTGAGTGGGTACATGAGTGGCTTATTGGGTCTGTGAGTGGGTACATGAATGGCTGAGTGGGAGCGTGAGTAGGTACATGAGTGGTTGTATGGGTCTGTGAGGAGGTACATGAGTGGTTGTATGGGTCTGAGAGTAGGTACATGAGTGGCTGTATGGGTCAGTGGTTGAATGAGTGGCTGTATGGGTCAGCCGGTGCATGAGTGACTATGGGTGTGTGAGTGGGTACATAAGTGGCAGTATGGGTCTGTGAGTGGGTGCGTGAGTGGGTACATGAGTGGGAGAATGTGAGTGGGTTCATGTGTGTGCATGAGTGGGTCTGAGAGTACCTACCTGGCATGCAAAATGGCTGGGCCCAGCATGCTTATGTTAACGCCACATGGAGCAAACCTCCACATAGAAGCAGCACGGTGAGGTGAGCTGAGGTGAAACCATCAACCTACTCGCACACTATTTAGAGATGGGAAGTGGGGTTGCATTTTCCAGTACACCATGAGCCAAAATGAGCAACATCTTCACTGTCTCCCAAACACGTGCCAGCTTGTTTGGGTGCCTACAGCCTCATCCTTAGGATCACTGCATAGGGGTTCTTGAAAGCCCCCTTTCACTGACTGTCCAGCCACAGAGGAAGTATTTATCATCCTGGGCACAGTTGATGTTGCCCTGAGGGTCCTTTATTCTACTATCTGACAGATGCGTTCCCTGACAATACTTTAATAAGTGAACCAAAAAGACTAGTTCGGTGAGGGTGAAGGCAACCTTGTGGTTTTTGATGGTTTGGAAATCGGGGGCAAGCCTCAACCTTGATAAGGAAATAGTTCAGAAGCATTAAGATCAACCATTACCACACGGCATCGGTCCTTGCCATAATTCTAGAAGCAAAGAGCAGCCACTAATAATTTGCCCCAAACAAACATTCCAACCCATATCCCTCCTTATGGGCTCCTAAATGCTCTGGGCTTCTTTTAATAGGTGTTGCTGTTAATGACTAGTGACATGAGAGTAGAGTCCATGTGTGCTCTTGCTTGGACCTGGCAAAGTCTCCGCAGACCAAGGTGTAAACACTGATGCAGGAAATGACAGTGTTACATTGTATTGTTAAAGCAGGTGAATGGCTCTGAGCATACCCATATATGTTAGCAGAGTTTATTCTGCCACAGAATCTCCAAAAGCAAGCAGCACACCAGAAAGAAAATACACAGCAAAAGAGCATACACTATAAAAATGTTTCACCTTCTGGATTTACAGGTGTTTAAACATGATTTGATGGAAACACCGTATTATCTTTATTTCACAGACCGAATATAGGCCAGTTAATTTGCAATTGTGAAGGGGATTTTTCCAAATTGCCCATGCTTTTTTTCTGGGTGCCTTGATTGCTCATGTTGAAGTTCATAGTCAGCCTCTAATTTGTAATTAGCTGGCTCATGACTGCACAACTGAAGACCGCAATTACAAGGTGTGCCTCAAATATTTCCAGGGCAGCTGAATTTCCATCTAATGCACAGCCACATTAGACTGCTATCTTGAAAACACAATTTGGCCTGGTGGGGAAAATGACAGCCTTTGTTATCCTTGACTGAACACGGCACAGCTCGATGTCTTAGCTCCAACTGGCTGCAGAGTCATTTTTTAAATCTCAATAACTTCCATACTAGCACTCACACAACCAACCTTGGAGAACACTTGTGAACTCACTTCCTGTTATGCTTTCTTTGACAAATGCAAAAAGAACTATTGATGGACAGAATGCAGAACAATGTCATACATTCACCCCAGTACAGAGATCTGGGCTTAAATCCATCGTTTGTTTTGCTCACCATGCCATTCCAGTTTGGACCCAGCCATATGCAAATCAGTCTTGACCCTGTGCCCAATGGGAACAGTCCAGCCCGAACTGCCAGGCCAGGTCCTCCCTGGACTGCAAACAAGCATCCTAGGACCGGTTTCAGGGTTTCACCCCACTTCAACCAGGATAGCTTGATTCCAGTGGCATGGAGAGCACGGGACTCACGTCTGAGCATACCCATCCCTCTCGGGGTGACTAATGCAAAATGAACTATTGATGGACAGAATGCAGAACAACGTCATACATTCAACCCAGCACAGAGATCTGGGCCTAAATCCATGTTATGCTTTCTTTGACAACATCCTTGTGTGGTAACAGCCGTAGTAAGAATATAGCAGTTCTTGTAATGAATCAGTTATTAATGCACTAGGAAGGATGACCATAATTTTACACAGTGGGAAATAGTCACTGTGCTGGCCTCTCTATAAAAAAAAAAAAAAAACATGTACACTACTTGAAAGCCAAAATATGGCTATGGCCTGGGAAGGTGGTGGGCCCTGGGGCTCAGAGTCCTAGGAGGGGGTCCCTTGCAAAGCCTCTTTAAATTTTTTTTTTTTTTTAAATGCCCCTGGAACCTAGCCCACCTGGATTTTTTCCAAAATAAGCAAGGGAGCTCGTGCTTTTTTTAAAAAAAACTTTTATTTTTTTTATTTCTCCCGGATTCACATATCTGCTGCAATTTTGGTGAAAAATAAATACTTTTTTGCCCTGTTCAGGTCCCAGGGGGACGCTAGGACCAGTGCTACGGGATCAGGGTATTCCTACCCTGCACTCCTTTTCCTTTTTTTGGTACTTTGTGGGGGGATTTGCCTGAAGCATAGTCCCAAGATGGCTGCCAACACTTCCTGCTTCAAGTGTTAGCAGCCAATCAGATTTTAGCAAAAAGACTGTTGGATCTTGGTTTTCCCTTAATATCTCAGAAAAAAATAAACAGATTTACACCAATTCACAAAAAGGTCACTTTCAGGACTACAATCTACAATCCCTATGAGAAATTGCATAGGGGAAATGCAATTGGGGACACCCCTTTTCTCAGACCGGCTTGACGAATCACCCAGAAACTTTCAACCAACACAGCAGCTCAACTGACTGTCATACTGATTTTGGAAATTTCGTGAAGGTTCGTCAAACAGCAGACAGTGGAGTAAAGTGTCAAAACAAAACGCTTTTCCTATGGAAACTAGGTCGTAATTACAACTACCTACTAGCGACTACCAGTAGCTAATGTAATTATATAACAGTGCCTACCTACTATATATTCTCTGAAAAAACAAAGGATACAGGGATTTTATAGTTAGGCTTACATTTCACATTTTGCTCAAACTAAACCAGGGAAACTCAGCAGGTATACTTACTTGAGCCAACTATAACTTATGCCCCCGCAATGCACTGCTTATGACTGCACATATTACATCACTCATGACATGGTCATTGACATCACTGATGACATTACGAGAATACAGGAATAGAGAGATTTCCAGAAAGTACAGTGGGCGCAAATATCACTAAATGTGTACACCTTAAACCTTACAAAATACCTACTTGTAGTATCAAAAGTGTCATTTAAGCACCATAATCTATATACCTACCAAATTTCATTCAAATCTGTCCAGCCATTTTTGCGCGACACAAAAGGTTATGGAACATACTTTGGTGCAAAAACCTGTTTTGGGACACCCCCCCTTTTTTTCTCTGTACCCCTTAACAAATCACCGTGAAACTTTCCATCCACCAACAATGTAGAAACAGCAATAGGTCTGAAAAGTTTCATGGCAATTCATCAAGTGAGGGCACAGTTATTAGCATGCAAATATCAGAGAAATTCTTATCTTTGCAACCATAACTATAACTACTGAGTGGCTTAGTGATAGTAGAGGCAGCAGTGATTTCGCTAAATTTAGCAAAACTACAGGGGTACATGGTTACGACAATTTATTATGCAATTGGCTAATGACAGCCTTTACAAAAGTTAAAGGTAGCCATGTTGTTTTAATCACATTTTGGCTTTGTTCTGGGTTAATGGGGTTAGATCTAGGTAAGTATTAGGTCTTATATTTTTCCTACCCATTGCCACTTTAGTAAAGTAATAGTAGGTAGTATAAAATATTTATAAACTTTTACTTTTTTTTTTAATTTTTTTTTTTAATTGTAGTACGGTGGTACTACCTAGGAAGGACTGAGGTACTTAAAAATATATATTTTAAAAATTGGAAAAAAAACACTAATACACTATATTTCACAAATAGTATACTACAGTATATTAACTTTTTTTACATATTTAATCATGTAAAAAAAAAAGTGTACAAAAAAATGTACGGTGTACCATGGAAATACCTAAAAAAATTACTTAAAGATACAAAAAAAAGGTACATTTGATAAAAAATACAGTACTTGCTAGCACAGTACTCCGTAACCATATTTAAAAAATGTAACAAAATATAAAATATATATTATAAAAATATATAAAGTTCCCTAGCCATTACCATTTTAATACAGTGGTAATAGGTAGGGAAGTACAATACAACCTACTACTTACCTATATCTAAGGTCCTAACCCAGAACATAGCCAAAGTGTATTAACAACAATATGGCTGCCTTTAAGACTGTAAAAACAGCCATTACCCAATCATATACTGGCTTGTCATAGGCATACACTACAGTATACTGAGGTATACTTGGCCCAATATATACATGTGGCCTAGCTGTATTATTGTATTGCATTACCCTTTCGTCACGTAGGATGTCAACTGTCCAACATAATATTTAAGTCAAATTTACAAAGCAACTCACGTCACCATGCGTGGCCCTGCGTTCCTTGGTAAATATGGAGAAACGCAAGTCTGCACAATTTGCTGTTTTGCTGTACTCTGTACACCATAATCTATAATCCTGAGAAATTTCACCTATATCCGTACGGCACTCCACTCTACTGTATTCCACTGCACGCCACTCAACTGTCACTCCACTCCATTATATACTATTCCACAGTATGCCACTCTAATTTATTACACTATATGTAGCTCCGCTCTTGCCACTCCACTGTATGGTATTCTACTTTACCCCCACACTGCTGTACGGCAGTCCACTGTGTGCTATTTCACTCTGCAGCAACCCACTCTACACCACCACACTCCTGCTAATCCACTGTATGCCACTCCAGTGTACACTATTACACTCTATGCCACTCCACTCTATGCCTCTCAATTCTACACTATTATATTGGATGCTACTCCACTACACCACTACTCTGACTGGCATTATACTCTACCCACTCCACTGTTTGCTATTACACTGTACGCCACTCCACTCAGTGTATGCCACTCCAGGGCATGCCATTCCACTGTACGCCACTCCATTCTACTCTACTGCACAAAACTCCACTGTATACTATTACAATGTTCCCCACTCCACTGTACGCCACTCCATGCTATTCCACAGTATGTCACTCCACTGTTATTCCACTATATGCAAATACAGTATATGCCACTTCACTGTATGGCAATCTACTGTACGACACTCCAGTATATGCCAATATACTCTACACCACTCCACTGTATGCTATTTCACTCTACATCACTCAAGTGTACTTCACTCCTATCTATGCCACTCCACTGTGCGCCATTTGACTACGCCACTCTATTCTACCCCACCTTACTTTACTCTACACTATTCCATTATGTGCCACTCCACTGAAGGCTAATCCACTCTACAGCACTCCATTCTATGCAATTTCAGTGTAAAACACCACAGCACTCCACTGTATGCCACTCCAGCCTATGCCATTCTACTGTACATTACTCTATGCCAATCCACTGTACTCCACTGTACGCTATTGCACTGTATGCCACTCCACTGTACGCTACTCCACACTACGCAACTCCAATGTACACCTCTCCATTCTATAAGATTAGATTGGATGCCAATGTCCGTGCACTGGTTATATCCTTGCATATTACATGACTTATACTGTGTGTAATAGCAGCATTCATAACAATTATATCTCAAATAACATCATTTGTCACAACACAGTGCATAGTTGAGTGGTTAGTTAATGTAGTGTGGCGAGTGAGGGGACAGTACAGTGTACTGAGGGGCAAGGATGAATCTCGCCTCCAATGCTCCGAGTGAAATGTTCCAGATTGTAAAAACACTGATGGAACCTACATCTTACAGCACCACCCCTGATCTCTCTATAGGACGTTGTAACAACCTTTCACATTTTTCTTTAAAAAGATCAAGGATATCTAGCTTACATGTCCCGAACCTAGCAAGAACCCTAGTCCCAGTCCAATTAAAAACAATTTAACTGCAGAGAAAAATGTCCTAATGAATTTCCCCAGTTTCTCTGATAGTTGCACACTTACTTGTAATAAAGTTAAATTACATTCCCCACTTGACCCTGCGCCTCCACACATTCTCTCTAAAGCAGCTGAACTCATCTTGCAAGTGTTGCAGGAAATGGCTAACCCATCTTTAGCAACAGGAATCTTGCCCCCCACATGGAAACATGCCATGGTCAAGGCACTGCTAAAAGAAAAAACTAAAAATACCAAAAACAGTCTGGACCCTCAATGTCCAACCAATTAGACGCATCCCTTTGGTACCTGGTCTGAGCATAGTGGTAGAGAAGCATGTAAGCAGGCATCTATCTGATTTTTTTTTTAAACAAACTATATCCTGCAACCCACGCACTCTGTATTTACCCTATGCACAGCACAAAGACTGCCCTTCTTGCAGTAGTAGTGGAGACAAAAACGCGGCTTGATCAAGGAGGTAGGGTGGCCATATATTCCTCGATCTCAGTGCCGCACTTGACACGGTGAACCAGGACATCCTCATTAAGAGAACTCACAGTGTAGTAGTCATGGGTCTGGCACTTAATTGGGTCACCCCCTTCCTTAAGGTTTGGACCTTCCAATTCTTTGCTATTCCCTTTTCATTGGATATCTTTCCATTAAGGTGTGGAGTCCTGCAGGGCTCGTCCCTGAGCCCAACACTTTTTAACTTGTATATGTGTCCATTAGCAGACACAGTACAGTCATTTGGGATATCCCTGGTCTCATACACAGATGACACCCAACTGGTGTTCTCTCTACCCCAGGGAAGTGAGCACCATTCCCCAACACTAGGACCTTGTTTAGAGAAAGCAGTGAGCTGGATGACAGAGCAAACTAAATGGGGGGGGAAAACTGAGCAGATGGTACTGGGCAATAACCTCAATACCCAACCTAAGTTGGGTTAGCCTGATTGCTTAGGCACTCTTCCTGGTTATTGAAAGGCTAGGGGTGTGGTTGGACAAATCATTAGGCATGGAGGTCCAGGTCTCTGCATGCTACTACACCATTCTCAGAATGCTCCACAAAATACTCCATCTACTCCCCCCCTCCCCCCCCCCCCCATTCCAGAAGACTCATGGTCCAGGCACTTATCCTCTCACGCCTCGATTACCGGAATACACTTTACCTGGGAGCCCCCAAGTCATCAAAAAACTTCAAATGGTGCAGAATGCATCAGCCCGGGCTCTGTTGAATATCCCTGAACACAACTCTGCCCGGCAGGCCCTGGCCACCCCTGCATTGTCTATCCGTCAAACAAAGGGTAAAATTCAAAGCCCTCTGTATAGCGCACCAGGAACTCCAAACAAAAGGACCCATTATCCTCAGACCCCTGGTATCCCATTATGCACATAATTGAGCACTCTGCTCCACCAACGCTCACCTGGTCAGCGACCTCATAAAAAAAGCGAGAAGTAGAGGGCAGTCTTATGGATACACGGCAGCCAAATTATGGAACATCCTCCCCGTCACTATGAGACTCACTGACAATGAGCTCAATTTCCCGAAGCTTTTAAAGACATGGCTATTTAATAACTAATCTGCCCCATGCACTTCGGTGGACACGGACGTTCGCGCTGGGATGCCTACGGGTCACCATACGCTCTTCAAATTTGCATAGAATAGAATAACGTAGTGTGGAGTAAAGTATAATAAAGTATCGGCGTATCGTAGAATGGAGTAGAGTGCAGTGGCACAGCGTAGAGTTGAGTAAACTGTCATAAATTGGAGTGTTATCTTGTGGAGTGTTGCATAGTTTTGGAAAGTCTAAGAGCAGTAGAGATATACAATGTAGTGTTCGGGTTGGACAGTAGAGTGTACAGGGATAGAGAGGAGTAGAGTGTCGTAGAGTGGTAGATGTTTTTTACAGTGGAGTTATGTAGAGTGGACAAGAGTTTCGTGGAGTAGGGTACATTGGAGTGACGTGGTGTGGAGTAGCGTAGAGTCTAATGGCATACAGTAGAATAACAGACTGGAATGAGTACAGTGGAGTGGCATACAATGGAGCGACATGGACTCGAGTGGTTAACAGAGGAGTGTGATAGTGAAATAGCATACAATGGAGAGGCATAGGTGGTGTCCAATCTAATTGTGTAGAATGGAGTAGCATACAGTTTGAGTGGTGTACAGTGGAGTGGCAGACAGTGAAGTAGAGTAAAATGGAGTGGAGTAGCATGGAATGAAGTGGCATAAAATGGAGTGGCATACAATGGAGAAGGGTACAGTGGAGTATCATACAGTTGAGTGCTGTAGAGTGGAGTGGTATTCAATAGAATAGCATAGAATGGAGTGCCATAGAGTAGAACAGTGTACAGTGGAGTGGCACACAGTGGAATAGCATGTAGTGGAGTGGCACAGAGTCAAATGGCATAGAGTGGAGTGGTGTAGAGTGGAGTGGCACATACTGGAATGGCATGCACTAGAGCTGCATGTATTGGAGCGGCGTGACAGAGTGGAGTAGCGTATAGCGGAGTGGCATACATTGAAAAGGCGTACAGTGGAGTGGGGTACATTATATTCTGGAGTAGAGTACAGTGGACTGGCATAGAGTGGAGTTTCCTATAGTGTAATAGCATGGAATGGCATACAGTGGAATAGCGTAGAGTGTTGTAAAGTGGCGTGTAGCACAATAGAGTGGCAGCCAATGGAGTAGCGTAAAATGGAATGGCGTCATTGGAGTGGCATTCGGTGGAATAGTAGAGTGGAGTAGCCTACAGTTCTAGTTGAGTCAGCGTTTCCATTGGAATTGTGGTTTTGTCTGTTGCTAGTAACTTTTGCACTGTTTGATGAAGGTCAAAGAAACTTTCCAAAAAAAGAGATCTATTTGCCAAGTTTGTGCATGGAATTTTTTGGGGTGATCCATCAAGCTGGGAAGGAGGGGTGGGGGAGAGAAAAGGGGGTCCCAGATGCAAAATACTCAGGCATTTTCCCTAGACTTCTTTAACAAGCGCTACCGCAAAAACTGCCGAAGGGAATTGCACCATATTTGTAAGGAAGCTACATCTTGGTCCACAGATTGTGCTTTTTGTGATTTGGTGGAAAACCATTTAGTAGTTTGAGAAATGAAGGGTAAGAAAAATGTGCATTTCTGGATGGTTGAGTCCGCGAGAGGCTCATGAGTCTAGCAGGAGCGTCAATTTAAAAATAGAGCGTTCGATTAGCCCATGGGAGCTTTTTTTTTTTTTATCTTTGGCCAATTTGCTCCTGCAGGAGTCAGATTTTCGCAGGAGCGAGCATTCGGATTGACTGCCAGCAACATGAGGAAAATGTTGCTGGCAGCCATTTCAGGACTCTGCAACTTAGTCCCTTGTCCTGAACTAAAGAAAAAATATAAAAGATCATGGTACGGATACCGTGCCCCTAAGCGCCGTGCAGGGGGCCCAGAGAGATTCCCCCAGGGACAAAATAAAAAAATTGGTGTTTAGTCAAGATCGCAACAAAAATCAAAAACAAAATGGTGGCCGTCATTTTGCTATAAATATATATGGGGACGGGGTTCGATAGGGCTTCCCTCCCCAGCCCTTTCAGGGCCCCGGACCGGGTATATTTTTTATTGGGTTTGGCCCTGGGGGTGGGGTCCCTGGGCCTGAAAAGGATTGGGGAGGGAGGGGCATGCGGCCTCCCTCCCTTTTCCTATTATAGTTGGCCTCAGTGGAAGGGGTCTCTGAAGCCTATTAGGGCTTGGGTTGGGGGGCTGCATAGCCCACTCCCCTTGGATTTTGGCCCTGGGGATGGGGTCCCTGGAGCCTAAGAAGGCTCAGGGAGGGGAGCTATATGCTCTCCTCCCCTGTTTAATTGTACTTGGCCCCAGGGGATCGAGTCCCAGGGACCTTTTAAGGGTTTGATAGGGGGGGGGCATGCAGCCCCCTCCCCTTTTTATTGGAACTGGCACTGGGTCCTTGGGGCAAATTGAGGGTAAAGGAGGGGGGCTGCATGCTCTCCGCCCCTTATTATACATGTTTTCGCCCTAGGGGATGGGTTGCCCCGGCCCAAAGGCTACCCTTACGCTGCACATGCCAAAGACTGTGCACAATGTGGCATTGGCAGCCAGTGCCTTGCAGCAAACCAAGCCGTGGCCAACCTTTGCTGCGCACAGCCAAAGGCTGTGGATTGACTGCCTGCAGGAAATTGGGAGCAGGGACTGGCTGCAAAGCAGGCCCTGCGGCTAGCACCACACCATGCACAAACAAAGTCCATGTGCAGCGTGTGGTTGGCTATGTGCAGGCAGGGGGTTGGTTGCCTCCGAGGGGTGGGCCACGGCCATGTCTTGCAGCCAGCCTCCTGCTGTGCATGGTCGAAGGCCATGAGCGCCGGGTGTTGGATTTATGTATGGTAATAAAATATTACTGGGTTAACAAAAACCTAGTAATTCACATAAAAAAGACAAAGGGTAAATTAAAGTTATAGTTAAGTGTAATTAAAAAAAAAAGACCGTTTTTTGGTTTTAAAAAAAGCTTTGAAATTCACTAAAAAAACTAAGATAAAAGTACTGTTCTAGTTAGGTGAATAGGTGTTTGACAGCATTACCTTTTTTAACTCAAAAAGCCACAGAAAGTTACCAGTTACAGTAAGCAGAGCTAACTATAACTTGCACAATGCACTGCTCATATTGCATCACTCATGACATGTTCTATGACATAATTTATGACATCACTGATGACATCCAAAGAGTGAGTTACTTTGTTTTATAGTGTACATAGTGGCGGGTAACTACAATATTACTTTTCTACCTAATATTGTACAGCCTGTGTCCAACTAATTGCTGTAGGCGTTTAGAAAAATGAATGCACATTGCCCATTTACCTGCATCTAAAAAGGTCCTATGGGGCCCACCCCCAGGGCCAATCCTTTTAATAGTGAGGAGGGGGATGTCCGGCCTCCCCTCCTCAAGCCAGAAGAAGGCCTTGGGGACCACATTCCCCATGGCCATCTTTTAAATAAAGAGGAGTCCTACAATGGTCCAGGAGACCCCATTCCTTGGGACGGGCTCATATTATGTACCTGGGTTCACAACCCCTGGAACATAGTCTATTTCCCTACCCATAGATGCGGGCAGGAAAAGTGCAAATGTTCTCCCATCAGGCGGAAGCACAAAGCTGCTCTTGCCCGGTGGGTGAACAAAACGTTTCCCTGCCCCCGTCCTTGGTCATGGAAGTGCTTTGAATTGCTCCCACACCGCAGGAGCAAAACAAAACAGCTCCCACAGAGTTGGAGCAATGCCAGCTCCCACTGCACCCATGACTGGTGCAAGCAGGGGAATCGGGGCTGTGGAGGCCCTGGGCCTACCCCTGTGGCCTGCATATAGGTAGGCATGTATTACTGAAATGAAGGAAAAGTACCTCCAAACAGCAGCTCTTTTAGAGGACCTGACACAATTCAACACAAAACTGATAATTTCAATCTTGGTACTTCTCCACAAATAGATTGCTCAGACTATTCTTTTGACACAGTGGAAAGATAGTTTGAGGAAGGGGGTAGGCGGCCAAAAAGTGGGACTTATTTGATGCCATAACTGGTGCAAAATCACAAACCTGACCTCTTTATAATGGGGGGTTCAAAATATGCTTTTACAAAAAGCAGCATGTGAATCTCCATATTTTAATAGCTTCTGAAAATTGGCTCAATAGGCAGGGGCGTAGCTAGGCCTCATGCCGCCTGTGGTGGTCCCAGCCTTTGCGCCCAGCGTCGGCCGTAAGAGGGTTGGGGTGCTGGCAATCTATTCCTGCTTTTGACGCTCCAGGCGGCCACAGGTAAGATGGGGGTGGAAAAGGGAGACCGCAGCCCCCAAAACTAATGCGGCCTGGGGCAGACCACCTCCCTTGCTGCGCCACTGTCTATAGGAAATGCAGTGAATTCCAACTCCGCTCTTCTAGCAGCAAGGAAATTAGGACTGTTTTGCCTGTGTCCCGTAATTAAGGCCGGCTTTAGCACTAGTGGAGCCAGGTGCAACAACCTTTTTTGGCACCCTGCCCACTGACAAACCCCCTGCATTCCCTCACTTCCACCCTCCAGCAGTGTCCCTTATCTCACAGGTATTTCATGTGTTTTACAGCCTTACTTATACCAGTGTAGGGTGTTGGAGCACTTTAAAGAACAGCGACGTTATACAGACACAATGAATCATATGTGTGCATGTCAGTCTATAGGAAATGTTACATAAAACAATGAGAATTATAATGTATAGGAGTCACATGTCATCTATACTGGCAAGCAGTATATTTCCAGAATGTCTGGTCTGGAGAAGCATAAATTCAGGAATCAAAACCTACCACAGTGGATGGGGTTGACTTTACTAAGAATGTATTTTTACCAAAACAAACCCCTTTTTTAAAAATTATTTTATTTTACTAATTTCAATAATACAATAGACAAAATAAAAAAAGAGGAAAAAAAAAATTCTCGCATTGTAACGCAACAATGAAACAATCAAGAACATAATTAGCACAATTTTCCTTCCCGGCAGGAATGCAAAGAATCCTCGACCACAATGACAATTCACATATAATAATCAAATCGTACAATACTTGACTTTCCAATACAAGCAATTCTCCAAGGGAGGACAAGAACTTTTCTCCAAGATCAGCAATACATCACTGGTATCACACACTCTTTTGTAGCTACATTCAAGCACCATGGGAGGATTTTTACGTCGGGCGCCGCAGTGGACTCTCCTCCGCAGGAGGAGGTGTTACTGATTGCGCCATCGTTCGAGACTCAATGTAAGTGACATATAGGCTTCAAAAGTTCTTCGGGCGGTTTCTGGGCAGGAGGAGCTCACTATATATTTCTGTTTGCGTATTACAATACAGCATATCTCTGGACCATTGTCTCAATGTGGGAGGGGGGCCTCTAGACCAGTGCAGCGCCATGACTCGCTTAGCGACCAACAGCACCATATCTACCAAACGTCTAATGGGTTTCTGTATTTTTTTGGAGTAGCCTAAGAGAGCCAATAGCAGATCGGGACTCCGGTCTACCTGTGTTATTGTGTGAAGTTCCACAAATATCTGTATCCAGTAGTTCGCTATGGATGGACAGAGCCACGCGAGGTGTAAGAAGTCGGCATCCAAGGCTCCACAGCGCTCACAGTTAGGTGCATTGCGCAGCCCATATCGGTGTAGGTGAACCGGCGTATGATAGACGCGGTTCAAAATTTTAAACTGTATAAGCCTATGTCGGCTATTGAGCGAGATACGTTTGGTTGCCTTGCAGCAGTATCGCCACATATTGTCATCTATAATCAATTCCAGATCCGTCTGCCATTCTAGCCGGGCCTTGTTATGTCGATCCCTATACAATTCCTGTGTTTGTGAGTATATTCGTGCTACCAGGCGTTTAGGGGATTGAGTTCGAAGCAATGTGGTGAATGAGTGTACCTCTGGGGGCTCCAGCATGTCGTCTCCTAGCATACCTCTTAATGCACTCCGGGCTCTGAAGTAATGAAATGTAATCAGTGGCGGGGGTCGTTGATCCCTCTCCAGGTGGTCTGTCCAGTCTCTACCTCTACCGGCATTATAGAAGTGTCCTATTGTGTCCAATCCCAAAGTACTCAGTGCTGTGAGCATATCTGGCGATATTAGAGTCGGCAACCATCTGCACCAGGCTATTGGAGTAGTAGGTGAGTACAGTATAGTTACAGTTTGTCTATTTAGAAGGTTATGCCAGGCATGAATCGTGGAATTGATCTAATCTAGAGTAGTAATGTACCTACTTGGCGGATGAAACAGAGCAGTCGCCAAATGGGCTGGGGCGTGTGTAATGCGCTCTATATGCAAATGTGGCGGGGGGTCTGCTGGTGCAGCCAAAAATATGCATGTGAAACTTGTGCTGCCCGGTAGTAAAGGTCAAAGTCTGGTGCACCCAGCCCACGCATCGAATAGGGCAGAACCAGGAGGCTCCAGCTCACCCAGGGTTGTTTGTTGGCCCAGACCAACTTAATGAGCAACGAGCGAAGATGTTTGAAAAATTGAACTGGCAAGACCATAGGTATATTGAGAAAAAGGAAAATAAAGAGTGAAAGAACAACCATTTTCATCAATGAGATCCTGCCGAAAAGGGAGAGGGGGAGGCAAATCCAAATCGTCCTCCAATTTTTTTGATGGCACGACCATAATTTTCCCGGAGCACTAGGTCCGGGTCTGTATGTATTTGGATCCAGAGATCGCGCACCGGATCAGTGGACCATTGCAGTGGAAAGTCCAAGTCCTCAGGGGCTGTCGCCTGAGTGAGGGGGAATAGGACTGATTTCGTCCAATTTATCTTGAGGCCCGATAGCTCGCCGAACCGCACTATTTCACGCAACACAGGTGCCACATTAACAGCCGGGTCTCTAATATACAGGAGTGTATCGTCTGCGTAAGAGGAGACGATTAGGTTATAGCCCGGAAATCTAATTCTCCTATTGCTATGATCTTCACGTAGAGCACATAACAATGGCTCAGCGACCAGAGCATACAGCAGTGGGGAAAGGGGGCAGCTCTGCCTGGTGCCTCTGGATATTCCTAGGGGAGCAGTGACCACATCGCCCACCCGCACCCTAGCTGTGGGATTCGCATATAGCGTGCTAATGAGACTTAAAAAGACACTCCCCATCCCCATGTGTTCCAGAGCCGTCATCATAAATTTCCATTCCACCGAGTCAAATGCTTTTTCAGCATCTAAAAATATTGCAGCCGCTTTAATGGTAGGGGCAGTATGCTGTATGGCCCCCAAAGACCGCTCATAGATTATATGTGAGGGTGCGTCCCGGTATAAATCCCGCCTGTTCTACACCTACCAGGGTTGGCATTAATGGGGCAAGTCTATTTGCTAAAAACCTTGGCGAAGATCTTTGTGTCCACATTTAATAAGGCGAGCGGTCGGTAGGAGGAACAACAATTCGGAGGTTTAACAGGTTTCAGTATAACCACCAGCAACGCTTCCCTCAGTGTGGGCGGCATCGCACCCTCCTCAGCCATCTTTTCAAAAAGTGTAAGCAAGTGCGGTACTAGGAATTCCTGAAATTCTTTGTAAAATCCCACTGTAAGCCCATCCTGTCCCAGCACACCACCAGAGTGCATCGCATATGGTGCTGCTTCCATCGGGCGCATCAAATATTCCCTCTGACCATCTAACAGCCAGGGTAACTTAATATATTCTAGATATTCCAGTATATCTGTTTGTGTAATGGTGGACTTGGACTGATAAAGATCGGAATAATACGACCGAAAACATTCCGCCATGGCATCTGCCACCACCTCCCCATTATCAGTAGTCAATACTATGGGGTGTGAGGACGCTCGGCTTACTTTCATTAGATTGGCAAGGGCCGCGCAGACTGTGAGCGTCGTCTTGGTGGGTCTCCTGAGCGGTCGAGGTCAGGGTGCAACGTGTAGTTAAATTCTCCCCCCAAATCTCGGGTGTGTCAGGTAGGTGTCTCGCAATAGCCAGTACATCGCAATAAAATTGTGGGCAGTCGTGATTAGGGCCATATATGTTAATTAGTACATAGTCCGCACCTAATCCTTTACATCTGGATACAACATATCTGCCATCGGCATCTGTGTGCAATTCCTCGAGCGAGAGTCTGGATCTGGGACTGACCCAAGTCAGTACTCCTCGAGCATGAGAGGTAAATCCTGCTGCATGAAACGCACCCCTAATCCTGGTTCGAGCAAGCGAGAGACCAGCTGCCAGAAGGTGCGTCTCCTGGAGGAGAGCCACATAAACGTTGTGTCTGTTGAGATAGGACATGACCTTTCTAATCTTACGGTGGTCATTTAGGCCCCTCACGTTCCACGTCAGGAGCCTCAGTTGAGTTTCCATTAGCTACAATGGTATAATTGTGCCCTGCAAATAGTGATTCCCCACGTTACACTCACTTGTCTATTCACTATGAATGTGTATCATGGTGCATCCTCCGAGTTATGTAGAACTTGTCGCTGCATTCCGAGGAACCAATTGCACTAAAAAAGGCACGTTGGAAATAAAAAAAAGAAAGAAAAAAATCCAAAAACAAGAATACAAATACACACATTCAAACCCTCCCCCCTCACCATGCCTTCCCCAACTGGGCATCGTTAAGAGTCTCCTCCTCCCCCCACCCTACCTGAAAGTACCCCTTCTAGCAACCATGTGGTGTGTAACACGCAGGCGGATGTTACCTAAGCCCCACGATGGAACCATCAGCGGCAGTCCACATATGAATCCGCAACGTGTCATGTCAACTAACCCTTAGAAACTGAACTAATTATCACATTGTAACCAAACATAGTAGAGCCACACCCATCCCTTATTCTGGATAGCGTTCCGCAGGATTAGCATCCCCTCATATAGAAACTAACACAATGATCTAATATTGTAAGCTATTCCAGCCCTATAATATTTGAGGGAACTTTTACTTGTGGTTTGTGTTTCAGCAACACACTGACAGTTGGGGTGAGTGGTGCCATTGCGCCGGTCATCTGATACATCTCAGGGGGAATTTCGTAAGAAGTTCGCTAATGTAGAGTGATAAAGATACACAAACAAAAAAGTTCTAATCATCTTCTAGGGAACTCCCTCGTGCATCCACCTCCACTGCCGTCCCACCATCCTGCTTCGACTCCTGTTTCGCCTTCTTGAGTAAATCCTTCAGTGACTTTTACAGTGATTCCGGGTCTGTGAAGATGTGTAGTGCCATTCATGTTAACCCTCAACTTAGCCGGATAGGGCATGGCGTACGTGATTTTGCGGTCTCGGAGTTGCCGTTTTAGGGGGTTGAATTGTCGACGGGCTTCCTGTACTCATGCCGTAACGTCTGGGTAGAGAGAGATGGCAGATCCCTCATATCGGAGTTCGCCTAGTTCCCCTGGCGAGTCTCAAGGCAGAGTCCCGGTAATTCAAGAGTTTCGCAATTATCGGCCGCGGTGGGGCACCCGGGGCAGGTCTCTGCCCCAAAGATCGGTGAGCTCTTTCTACCACAAAAATGTCTGAGAATGACTCACGGCCCAGCAAAGAGGTCAGAAGCTTTTCGATGAATTGATCTACATTAACCATCGAGGTTGATTCCAGAAGTCTCATTATGCGTAAATTGCTGCAGCGTGAACGGGCCTCTAAATTTTCGGTCTCATCTTGTAGCTCCATAATGGTTTTGGCCATTTGCCGCTGTGCCTGGTCCATTTCAGTTTGTGCCTCTTCAACCTCCGTGATCCGCCTCTCCGCCAAGTCTGTGCGTTCCGCTTGTTTGTCGAGCCTCTCCGTCATCCTGTCCATACGCTAGACCAGGGAGTCGATTTTCCCTTCCATTGACATCAGGCTTTTTTGTATAGTGGCAAACATTTGCTTCACATCTCCAATCTCCCCCTCCAGGGCGTTCGCTCTACTGTCTGCGGATCAAGCCCGATCCGTTTCCTTATGCCTGGTGGCTTTAGCGTCAAATGGCAGTTTAGTGTGCGTTTTGTCCACCCTGCCCATGTTGCCGGATGAAGCTCCCACAAGGTGACAAATTGCATCCCAGGCAGTGGGGCAGTAGCAGTCACAGGGTTGGTGAAGTCCCAATCACGCCCTATCCGTTAGTAAAAAAGGCCAGCTACGATACCTTTCTCCCGTGTGCAGTGTTTACAGAGCGCTCAAGGCCTCCCCACCATCAAAGTCCTGGGCTAGAGGTGGTAGCGTGAGGGTCAGACGTGCGGACTCTGGTCATTCTTATGACCCCCCCAGGGTGCGTGTCCGACTCCCAAATCTTCTCGCATCTGCAGGCAGCGGCCAAACAATGAGCTGAAAAGAGCGGGGGCTCGTAGTCACCTCCACGTCAGGGGAGCAGGCCCAGCAGTCCAGGAGGATGCCTTCCCCAGCGCTGCCAACTAGGCGTCACGCAAGCGGAGGTATCACTGTTCCACCACCGCAGAGAAATGCTCCACTTTGTGCCCAGGGGTCACACAGCCGGCAGAAAGGCCAAGAACCAGGCGTCTAGTCAGTCCAGCAGGCCAACGTCAGAGGGTACTGCACACAGCTCCACCCGAGGCAGCAGCACCATGCTCCAGGACTTCCCCCGTAACCCGCACCTCCGGGAGATCCCAGATTCTACGGCCGTCCAAGGAGCACTTGCGGTGAGGCCACATACACAGGAGTCAGGCTGCGCGCCAGGAGAGGGAATGCAGCCGCAATCCGTCCGCTCTATGCTGTATTGCACCCTGCAGCTTGCGGGGACCAGGCTCCACCAGCTCCTCAGTACCTACTGCACAGCAGTTCTCAACATCGACCAGTTGCGCCCATCGCTCCTCGATTCCAAACCAGGTGCAACGCTATTTTCAGGCAGGCAGTCAGGTCTCGAGCTCCGGGGCGCAAGCAAGTCCTTAATGAGGGGCCGCAAGGCACGTGATCGTCGTCATTCACTCCACTGGTCGTTGTGGGACCACTGCGTGCGAGGGCAAGGCCCAGCCAGTTTCAAAGCACCTACCCCGCAGCGGGTCTCAATGCGGAGCAGGTGCGGCGGTCATTCCTTAATTCCAATGTAGGAGCAGCGCTGTTTCCGGGCAGGCAGCCAGGTCTCGAGCTCCGGGCTATAGGCAGGTCTTCAGCACTGAGCCGCGAGGCGCGCGACCGCCGCCACCCACTTCACTCCGAGTTAAGGCCTCGGCTCTTGTTTCCGCCCGTGCCGCCGCTCTAGCGGGCCTCAATCGCGGAGATCTGTAGTGTGGTCACCGAGGAGCAATTCCCCTCCATTGCAGTCTAATATTGCGTGTTAGTTAACAGGATAGCTCTTATATGGCGCCGATGGCTCGCAGAGCTTCTCTACTACACTGCCATCTTGCTTCGCGGCAAGCTCTGCCCCCCTACCAAAACAAACCCTTATTAGCAATATTTGGATAATGAAAGACTGGAGAAAAAACAATGTTCTAACCTATACCATGCAGTTTGCGTGAAGTTCTTTAATGACAGCTCATAGGTCGCTATGCTATTTTAGGATTGTAACGTATGAGCAAGTAAGAGTGACCTGCTGAGCTATTCACATAAAATTCAGATGTGTGATCTGCATGTTCCACATTCTTTGCAGCAGGTATATTAACCCTCTGCGCTACTTTATGGCGAGTCAAAACTGCCACTAGACAAAACTCCAATCTCTCCAGGAGGAAAATTAATAAGAGTTATGACATTTTTATTCTTGCCTGGCATTCAAGGAACTCTGTTGAAGCTGCTTTTAAAGCAATCAGTTAATTTCAAACAACGCCCACCAAGATCAGCGCCAGGTGCAGCTGCACCAGTCACACCGCCCTAAATCAGTCCTTGTTCATCATAATCAATAGGCTCTGGCTGTTCCTTAAAATTCAGTAGAGGCTCACCACTGAGACTGCCTCGCCCTATATGCTGTGCCAAACAGGCCCGGTCATTTAGAATGGAAAGCTAGGCTGGGGCCTGAAGCCCCACTCGTGCATGGGACCAGCAGCAGAAATTCAAAGTCAGGCTAGCTGCACTGGGCATTTGAGGCCAAAACCTGCATGGAAAGGTTTCGTAGAGCATATAAAGCAATATTTGTGCTTGGAGCAGGCCACCACTGGGTATATGGCTCCCATCTTCACATGGGGAGGGGGTAACTGGTATTGAAGTTATATTTATTGCACAATGGGGGATATAGTGACCATTGGGAAGTTTAGGAGTAAGAATTTGAGGAGCAGCAAATTGGTTTCTGCGAGAAAAAGTAAGTCTCGGTAGGCTGTATGGGGCAGCTGTTGAAACACCTGGAGGAATGCAAGGTGCACTGGGCAGATACATCAGAACACCAAACTAGCATTTAAGGCTGCCTTGCACAAGGGGCCTAATTGGGTATCTGGTACTATATGGGTGTATGGGAAGGCTGCACTGGTTGGGCTTTGAAATCATAGCTGTGTGAGATGAAACTGTATTGTGAATTTGGTTCTAAACAAAGGGGAAGTAGGAGGAAGCAATGCACATTCGAGCGAGTATCCCAGCACAAGGCGTCTGTGCTCTGCATGCGTTGAGGAGCAAGTCACTCATTTCGGGCTGTGTCTAAACATATGATGGGCATGCCTTGGCATATCAGGATGGGCCTGGGCAGCATTTGATGTACGCTTCGGCATTTGAGGCTGTGTGGAGATTTTGGTGCTTTGCGCCAGTTTGTGGTTGAATCTCGGCATCTGGAATGGCGGCTGGAAATGTGGGGCTGTAGCCAGACATTAGGTGTTGTGCTTGGGCATTTTATGTTTATTTGAGGCTGTAAGTAGGCATTTGAAACCGTGTCCTGGCTGTTACATGGTTGTGCCTGGTCATTGGAGGCTATAATTGGGCTGATGTCCATCATATGATTAAAGTGGTGGTTTCTTCTCTGTATACGTTCATCATTTTTAGTAACATTTTTTTTTTATTTATTAGCCTTACACGTATTCCAGTTTAACTTTAGTGATGTCACACCCTGCAAGCCCGTCAAAGCCAAACTTAAGGCAACATAGTTTCCTGTGCTCATGGTCATTTTTTTGGATTGACATCTCAATACATTTGTATAAAGTACCAGCACCAAGGTATGGCTGATGCCCTGTAGGAAGCTTGTTCAAGAGGATCGGGGCTCTAACACCAGACAGCTTTGGTTATACTCACCAGCTCTGTTGCCAAGATGAATTATTTTTCACTTTTCTGTCATTTAACCTATCTTCCTAGCTATGACCCAAAAACATAAGAATTAAAGTGCATGACGCAGACCTCTGTGATTACCGGGATAAAGCACATTGTCAGAGGGATTGACCCCTCTTCTGGCATGAAATTACCTATAGTCACATACCTTCCCCAGAGCTAAAGATAATTTTTTTTTTTAAAGACAGGCAGATTAGTATGGGAAAAGTGGAGTACTTGGACCAATGAGCATGGTATGCAGAGACCAAGTTGGATTAAGTGTGAAACCGTAGAGCAGGGTAGATCTAGGGATTACAGCTTGAGAAATGATCACATCCGCCTAACTGGAGGCAAGCTAATGACTGACTTGGTAAAAATCTGCCTAATCTTAAGAAGTTCGATGCAGAGAAAGGAGCAAGAAAAGGAGTGTCTGACCAGTTTCAGTCTAACGATGGGCAGCGTCCTATAGCTGTAACCTGTAAAACGTCAGTGGAATCTTATCGACTCGTGTGCTCCCCTGGCAGAGCCGATCGAATGAAAGCATCACTGACCGTCATTCTGCATCCAATGTGTGAACATTCATTTTTAAGTTAAAGCTGCTTGAGAGGATGGGTGACCGAGTCCGCCTTAATGGTATTCAGACTTGTAACCTGCAGAACACTGTATATCTTAGCAACAAGATTTCAACTCACTGAACCATCCTGCCAACAATCATTTCTATAGCAGCCGGATTACCAACATGTAGCAGGCAGTTATTAGAATTATAGGATTTACATACATTTATTTCTGTGTTGTGGAAGAATTACTGTGAGCCCATACTGGTATGGTTCGCGCACTATTCAGATGGAGCTAGAAATTATTATGTTCAGTTCAATCCTTTCTGATTAATGTACTTCAAAAGGCATTTGCTAATAATTTATTCTTTTGACTTAGAAACCGTGCATTTATTAAGTATAAATTATTGCTTCTTTAAAGAGTTAAAGTGAATAATATGAAAGACAGCAAATATTGGATTGAATATACGAGTGCAGTAAAGTTGACAAAGCGAGGGACGTGACTAAGCAACTTGGTGGGGAAGATGGACTTTGAGGCAGCTGCTGCAGGACCCTCGATGGCTCCCTCAGTGCGGCGTTCAAACCAGGAGAACATGACCCCTACTCGATACGAATGAGACCAGGGAGTTAGGCTGATAATTGAAAGCATACTCTGCCACTGTGGATGCATTCAAAAGGCCTAGACCAAGGACTGAAACAGAACAACAACATGGTGGCCAATAGTGCTCATAGAAGTTGAGGCTGAATGGGTTGCCATCTCCCCATCATAAAAAGGCTTAAGCATGGAACTCTGGATACTTGTCCGCAGAAACCATTACCTGTGAGCTCCAGGGACCAGGGAAACAGGGACTGAACAAAGAGGTGGGTTGGAGAGAGCAGGCTCAGTGCTTCCAGGACCATATTGGAACCAGAAGGTCAGTGGAAAAAGGGGGTGCTGTCCAGAGCCCGATATCTGAGGCTGCTTGCATGCAGAGACATGCAGAAGCTTCAGATTGCTCTTCCTGCTGTTGCACTGACAAAGAGGTCCTACAACTGGGGATTAGGTACATGTGGCATAGGCACCAGCAGGGACCTCTGAGGGGAGACGACTGCTCAAGAGAACTGCACCATGGGCATCATGAAGCCCAATATAAAAATGTACAAACAGAGAAAAGAAGAAGTGAGATCAGAGTGACCTTGGTGCCTACAAATACTGTAGGAGCTGGACAACCTTCCATCCTCGAGATACAAAAAGGAGCCGTGCTCAATCCAGAGAAGAGATTAACACTGTTCACAATCAAATAGAATGGTACTGCTAAGAACATGGTCAGAATAGATCAAAGAAGGGAGGGGGATGCATCAATAGTAAACACATTTGTGCCAGATCTACAAGCAGAGAACCAGATCAACAAGTATCTCTTGCCTGCATCTGGGACAAAAAAGTTTCAAAGAGCTGTGAGAAGTGAAGAGAATCAATGGTGACTGAAAAACAAAGTTAAAAAATGCATCCTAATTCTACATAGGCCCCCAGAACCACACCCATCAAGTTACATACATTCTTTGAATTTATGAAGAAGAAATTATGGGCTCTAGACTTAAAAAACATGATCTACCCAGTTGAAGTGCGCCTGCACAAAAGGCAACTGAGTGGGAAGGGTTGAATGTGGTCATTAGAGAGGAACGCAAGTACAAAATGGAGGGTACCAGGCTTTGTTTAGAGTAGACTGTCTCCAAACATGAAAGCAACCTAACGCCATTAGACAAAAAACGAATACAGAAATGATTCAGGCTGTATTAGAGATTACATGCAGGTTGGGAGAGGCAATGGGTACTCCTGAAAAATGTATCCATGTGGAACACCGTCAATGACTATGCAGGGACAGAGATAAATCTGACTGGATACTTGCTTGGATGTTCCAGAGAGACCAGACTGAACACACACACTATCAATGGAAGGGGACAACATCATCTAATTAAGCTCTTAAAAACAGAGGCTTCCCCAAACTCGTATACCCTGTTTGAAGTGAAGCCTTTATAATTTCTTCCACAAAAGAGAGCCAAGCCAGTTCTGCACCGTTTTATTCCCAGTTAACCAGGATTGTAAAGGCATGTAGGGTTTGTGCTTTTCCTCAGAGTGAACTAAGAAAATAACCATAACTTGTCAAAATGTAGCTTTTTATAACAAATTGGAAAAGGGGATGTGCAAGAAAATTGGTGTTTTTGTTTTCTAAACAGGACACCAACGAATGTTTTTGCTGTGCTAATGGCACTCTTCTCAGCAACATACACAGTTGTGAAAAAGAGAAAAATTTTAGCAACCCCCCCCCCTCCAACTCCCGATAGTCTTTCTGCCTGGAAGGTTCACGTGAAATCTTTCTACACCAAGGGGCAGAAAGTCCACTAGGCACCAGGGTTTGGTATTCAAAAAAGGAGTGTGTAAGGTGACAAACAGTATTGAAATCGGGCCCCTGTTTCCCCCTCCCTGTCTGCCTATCCTTATGTAAAAAATACACCCAAAGATATCCAAATCCATTCTCTCATGCCATGGGAGATAGCAGCTATATTTTGGTTCTGGATTCCAAGGGATGTGGAGCAGAAAATCTGCATTAGGCCATAAAGAGTACAGAGTGGGACTGATGCTGGAGTGGGAAAACACCCCTCCCCATTCCTTTATTCTAAAAGCATTTCACTGGTGGCTAGTTGACTTTCTGCCACTCTAGTGTTGGAAGAATGTGGAAACCCACAACTGCCCCCTCCAGGGAAGAAGACGACATTTCTTGAACCTGGATATAGTGGGGTGGCCTGAAGCCAGGACTTGGTGGACCACCACCTCTTTCCTTTTATTTTTGAATTAGTCCATCATTGGAGTATAGTGGGCTTTCTTTCACCCTAGAGACAGATGTATGATTGTATTTATGTAGCGCGTACTACCACAGAGAAGGCATTGATGTGCTTTTCAGAAAGTATCCCGCTACTCCGGCCCCAAAATGGATTAGTGGTGGATTAGTATAGGGAAATATAGGTTGTTAATTAGAGCGCTGGCCATGAGAGTCTGTTAGTTGGATTTAACAGGACAGAGGGAAGAAGAGTCTAGAAAGTGTTATTTGGAAGATCATAAGAGTAAAAGTGGATTGGAAAATGCCAAAGGAGGTATAGAGGAGAGAAGAGTCTAGAAAGGGCCAATCTGGGAAATCATAGTAGTAAAAACGAGGTTTGGGATGAGTCAAAGGAGAAGTAGAGGGAAGGCTTTAGATCCAGTGCAGTTTCAGAACCTCATTCTATCAGACTAGAAATAACCTTAGGTTTCTCAGCTTTTTAAAGACTTAAGGCATAA
Source organism: Triturus cristatus (assembly GCF_964204655.1). Lineage (NCBI taxonomy): Eukaryota > Metazoa > Chordata > Amphibia > Caudata > Salamandridae > Triturus > Triturus cristatus. The sequence continues at coordinate 310,440,187 of NC_140593.1, read as the reverse complement.
GCGATGGTAGGTAGCAGTTTGCCTTTAGAAGCGCTTGTGACTGTGAGCCCTGAGTAGATTTTTTGGAATGGAGAAAACTCAAGTGGAGCTGTGTGTTATTGTATTGGTGAGTTTTGATGGTGTTGCCAGTCAGCAGGTTTCCCAGGGACTTTATGAAGGGGTTGGAAATGACCAGGGGACGCACTGGAATCCTGAGGGGTGCCACAGCTGTAGCAATCTTCAGGGACCTGGAGAAGCCCATGTGAATGAACTGATGTTAGTTGAATCGGTAGGGTGAGATGCATTATGCATGTAGGCATGAAGGCCTTAACATAGTCATTAAATGCAAAGTCGGAATAGTGCATCAAACATTTGGTACACACTGTTCTTTTTACAGGTTAAAATAATTAGCAGATGTGCCTTTAGAAATCTTCAGATTGATAGTCATACAGTAAAGTAGTGAAAATGCTCAACCATTTACATTATGTATAATATTGTTGTGGGGCCCTTTTGAGGCCCAATACTGTTTCCTTTGGGTTTATCTGAATTGTGAAAAAATTGATATGCCTATCAACTTTATCCACGGCTCAAAGTATTTTTAAATTATAACGTAAGAATCGCACAATGAGATCAAAGATGAAAACATAACATTGTTACCAGTCAGTAAGGTTTTAAAAATTGAAGTTCTTTGAAAATATTAGAAAATGTAACACATAAAGCAGGCTATTACCATAAAATCACAATTTCCGAGTCACTGAAACAAATTACCTTTGAGTAAACTTCAAATAAGGCGTGTAGTCTATCACAGCGGGAAAGCTTCCATCCAAAACTTCTCCTTTCAGGCAGAAACTAGCATAGAAAAATGATAAATTAAAAGAAAAAGCAGCAACAGTGAGACACGGTATGAATAAATAACTAATATAATGTAGTAGAGGCATAGCTTGCTTACTGCCATTAAGTACGAGGAAGAGTCTGGGGAAAAGAGGAAGCAAAAAAGTTTATAAGAAGGAAAAAAAGTAAGGTCCAAGGACCAATATAAATGCATCATTAAAGAAGAATGTAAAGGAAAAAGAACAAAGCTAAAGAGATGCTCAGACCAAAAGGGTGCTCGGAATGAGAAAAAGGAGTACGATATGTAAAGAAAACATATGAACGGGAAAGAAAGATCAAAGAAGGAAATGTGCAAACTAAAGCCAAAAAATTAATGAAGAGAGGGCAAATAAGTGACAGCTATAGGATATGAAACATAATGAAATCAAGCAAAGGCGACCAATGTCAACAATATGAGTTAAATTCTTTGCATGGAAGTGAATCAAGTCACAAGTGATCTAATCATTAATTCGAATTACAAAGTGCATGTTCATGTGTTAACAAACATGCCTCATCAATGCACGGAAACATTGTACCCGTCTAGCAACAACTCTGGGAGTAGATTACATAATGAATAGTTGACTATTGCATAAAATATTCTTAGAATTGGTTAGATGTTTCATTTTCCCTAGTGTAGTGTCAGTCCATTGCCTTCAAATATCGATTTCAGCCTGCTTTTTCTTTTTTTGTGCAACTTATTTATCGAAAGTTTAACAAAGTACAAAACCAGGTATGCAACCAGAAAAGGCATAAGGATATAACGTGTGGCACAGAGTGCCACCCTTCATTGTATAGAATAAAGGAGGAGAAAACAGGGTGGGGAACAGGGGAAATCCAACAGTAATCAAGAGTAAGGTAGAATTGAAAAGACGGTGCACATATGCAGCGCAGAATGGGTGCGTAGTCGTCCCCCTCCGATTATCATAGGCGAAGCAGGGCCATATACTCAGGGGGATGGAAACTGATTACCATGCATAGACCCTCACGGGCGACAGGGTGGCACTAGTAGTGATAAGTAGTGGGAAAGTGTGGGGAATGGCAGAGGGTGGGAAGGGAGGAAGGCGGCCAAATAGGGGTCAGATGTGTTCGGAACGGCAGCAGAGAAGCAAACAGTGTCCAGGAACCGGCAGATGCCATTCGGGGTACGATGCCAGGGGCAAAATTCAGCATACAGTGCCAGTGTGTCGCAGGCTCAGGCGGGGCTTAGGGAAGAGAATCCAACACTCCAGACATGAAAGGGCACCAGACCGCCTCAAAAATATGTCATTGGTTATTCATAGCATATGCGATTTTCTCATATCCTGCTATGCAATATAATTCCAGGAGCCATGCAGTCAACAGGGGGAGAGAGGGCAGCTCCCAGTGGCATAAGATGCAGAATTTGGCTGTCATATGGGATGTGGCTAGCCATCAGTGGTCATGCGAGGTCGTGCTGGGGAGGTCCGAGAAATCATGGAGAAGGTCCAGGTTTGGCGGAGGAATTATTAGGACGAGACTGTATTGTTGGAGGTGCTTCCGAAGTGGGACCAGTATGGGGCTAGAGCAGTACAAGGCCACAGGACAAGAAGCAGATCACAGAGGGTGGTGGAGAACCACCAGCACAAGTCTTGGGGTAAGAGTTAGGCTCTATGGAGCTTCTGTGGTGTCCACTACCAGTCCTGCAATATTTTAAAGTAAAGGAATTTCAGATTGTGCTCTATAAGGGCCCAATCATGATATAAATAGCATTGAGGCCCAGTCTTCCAGGAAGCTTGCTTTCTACAGGAAAGGTTGCCATAGAAGTCTAGTGGTTGAGAGGGACAGAAGAGTTTAGCCCGCTTTTTCACTAGGTTGCAAAAGATCCCATACATTGCAAGAGGGTACGTCCTAGCACTAAGACTCCTCAGGTCTAGGAAGTCATCATGGAATGTATACTTCATCAATTTAGGAGCAGCACTAAGGTTCTTACAAAGAGCATACATGTAGTGGTCATATTGTGTATGCCACAATGACTCACCATCAGCGAGCAAAAGGTCCTATATTTAGAGCCTGGATAAAGTAATATTCTAAATAATTTTTTTACTATCATTAGAGGGAGATCGGAGAAAAGTTCAAAACCTTGAAGTCAATGTTCAGTCTTTGGGTTACAGTTCATCTAACTTTACTAGAGTGATCTAATGTTTTGCATGGCCTTATTGTATGCTCTCTTGCCTATAATAATGAATTAATAGACACAAACTCCGAAAATAAATGTGGAGGAAATTATGGTATTGCACACCCAAAAAGTAGGCCATTTAAAGTATGGGTGTGAAAGGAGACCGATAGAAATATTACATGAATGAGAGATTAAAATAGGATTGCCCCATTATCAGTAGACACTGAAGCTTCCTCTTGATGGATAAGATCTGCAAGCATTTCATATCGCTGCTAGATCAAAGTAAGGTCAAAGACGTCATCCAGAGTACAAAGGTCAATTGATATTCAGGGTTTCGTGGGCCATAATGAGTTGAAACAGGGTGTCAAAGTTTGAGTAAAAACACATTAGAGGAGTAATGTAGACCTCATATTCTTGCTCTTGCTATTCGCGCTCTGCAGCTACTGAGGTCTCTTCTCTCATACAAGAGGAAACATTCTGTATCAGTACCCAAGCAATACTGATATTAAGAAAAAAGTACTTATTTTTTCCTGTAATTGATACACAAAGACATTATCTGTGTAAGGTTTCACTATGACCAGGAGCAATTCTGCCCTGTTACAACTTCACTGCAGCCTGATCTGGCTTGGACAGCGAACCCAGTGGGTACTGAGGCAGAAATGAGTTAGCACACCTACTCATGCCATGCATGAGAAATAAATAGGAGTTTTGGAAACTTCCAGATCCCTACACCACTGGCCCTGAAGTATGAGGAAACTCATCTAATGAAGATTCAGCACACTGAATCTTTTCCTACAGTGCTCTGTGGCATCCTACCTATATGCAGTGTAAAGGGTACCCCCTGCTATATATACAAGATCGTAGAGCAGCCAAAATAACAGTAATGTACACAAAACCGTGGCAACTTCTTACTTTCTATAAAGTTTCTTTACTCATTTTAGGGCCCAGAAAACATGAATCTGGTATTAGTTTACTTTTTTTTTGAGTATCAACATTAAAAAGTTTATAAAAACAGACTAATGGAATATTGCTGTATTGCAACTGTGCATTTAGACATTACTACAGAAAACAATGGTACAGTCTTCACTCCAGTCATACATTCATATCATCCTTACAATGACAGCAGAAGATACCCAACAATAATGGTACTTGATTTTAATTTATTTATATTATTTTTCAATCATGCAGCATGATTATTCATCAATTGATTTTATGTTGTGACTTATTAGGTGGTCACCGATTTTCTGGCGGATAGACTAGCGTGCCCGGGGAAGGGGGCCCAGTAGCTTTGGCTGGCATGTTTCTGAATAACACTACATAGAGAATACACCCCCCCCCCCTACCGTTTAAAGGGGGCCACCATTTTCTGAAGCGAATCTCGGATATCCGTGCCCGGGCAGATGATCCACCCCGAGGAATTCCTTTTTGGAGCCGCGAGCCCATGTGATTTGCATTTCTGTATAAGCCTCTTCATTGAATTTACACATACCAGTGTGATATAGTGGTATTGCAGTTGTGTCAAGTGGGCTGACACAACCTATAGTCTAGGTCATTCTACTTTCGGACCTGACAATTTTGAACAATTGGATACCTATCAGATTTTCCAATGGATGTGCCTGCCCTGATGAAGGCGTTGAGTCTCCGAAACGCCCATAGATAGATGACACAGGACAATTATGAATACGAGCCACAGTTGGGATATCTATAAAGAGCATCGACTCAAATAAGTCTATTGTAAAGACACTGATTTAAAGCATTGGGTCATTTATATGCATAACATCAATAAATGAATTATAATGGAAGTACATTTATTATTAGGTTTCTTCTGTTGTCATTGTAAGGATGATCTGAATGTATGATTTTATGACTGGAGTGAAGCCTGTACCAATGTTTTCTGTTGTAGTAATGTCTAAATTCGAAGTTGCAAAACAACAATATTCCCTTTGTCTGCATTTTTATAAACTTGTTAATGATTGTCAATAAAAATGTGAAATCATACCAGTTTCATGTTTTCTGGGCCTTGAAATGAGTGAAGAAACGGTCTAGAAAGAAAGGAGTAATGTACAGAAAAACTCTGCAACTTGCCTGGTATATGCTGTCCACTAATTAAAGTGGGCACCTTGCACCAGTCCAAACGACCCTTATTGATGATTAGGTTAAAGACAACCTTTATTGAAAGCTATCCTAGTGGTAGCTATGGAGAGTAGCCTTCAGGCTAAGTCTAAGGAATGTAAAGCAGCTTGTTTTACCAGATCAGAACATCTTGAATGACCAAATGAAAGGAGAACCACACAAGATATATATAAAATATATGCATTTATTACTAAACACTCTACTAACCTCTTTGAGATTAGAGCACAAAGCACACAATATTAAATCAATAGAACGACAGTAAATAGCACAATACACAGCGGGCTCCAGGGGGAGACCGAGCCATGTACTAAGAAAGTGGTATAACAACCACGACTTAACTAGACACTGTGCCTAGAGCACGTAGAATCGCTGGGACCATAAGGAACCACCCAAAGTAGTGACACAGGGTACCCACGGAGGACGGGTGCAGTGTGTGAACACAGGCGCAAGCTCCGTACAGCTCTATGGGAAAGTCACGGTTAGAATTTTAGAGTTTAAGGACACTTCAGAGAGGACTTCGAGCAAACCCTTTGGAACAAAGAAGGTTCTATGGCCAGCACCCTTGTGAGTACTGAGGTACCCGTGTTACCTATCCCAGAGGGGCCGGGTGCATAGGTGTCAAGTGGTGTCGGAAACCCTAGTCGTTTTCAATGGTGTGATGCGAGAAAGGGCTGCTGTCAGGAAGATGAAGTGTCCGGTGGAATTCAAGCCTGTATCCGAGGTGAGAACCTGAAAGCAGAGGGGTCAGAGTCTGGGTCACTTCAGGGTGACCAGGGGCACAATAGACTAATGCCCACTGATGTTGGGTGCTTCAGGTGTGATGATGGGATGCTCAACTCTGCAACCACGGGGACCAGGAGACGTCGACGAAGACCAAAGTCCAGAGGTGAGCTGTCCCACGAAGGATGTTGAGTGCTGGGGGTCAGTGTCTGGATCGAACACCAACAAGCCTTGGCAACTGCAACCCACGCAGGCAGAGGAAACCGCTCACGGTGAGGACCAGCAAGGTCCTGGGGACTCTCCAAGCAATGGAGTGTCAGGGCACATCTGGAGCAACCAGGAAAGCCCAAGGAAAGTCAGAGCCCTTCACAGGGACCCACAGGCCAACGGACCAGGGATCGCAAAGGGACCTCGAGCTGAATCACAAAATACCAGCCCACGGAACACTCGTGGAGTGTAGACCGTAAATTTTTGGTGGAAATACTGCTCGGGGTCAGGACTTCACGTAGCCCAAAGCACAGCCTCAGGGATTGTCAAAAAGCATATGCTGCTGCAAAAGTATATGGTGCACAGGGGTTCGGGTTGCACGGTTCCCACGAGGGATACGGGTCTCAGGATTGCGGAGATAACCGATAGGCCTCATGGATGCTCGGAAACCCACCTCCTATGTTGCAGAAATCTTTGGAGTCCTCAGGAGCTTGGGAGATGCAAACCGGTCAGATGCGTTAAAGGTGCCTGCCTTGCAGGGGAGTAACTCCTTTACTCCAAGGGAGATTCTTCAGTCAGCCAGCGTAGTGTAGATCGTCAAAGTACTTGGTTTCTGTAGCAGAGTTTAGTCCAGGTAAAATTTAAAGTCCTGTAGTCAGGGTTCCTACTTTATACCCAAGGAAGGGGTGGGAAAAACTCTGAGGAGCCACCTATGGGAGGGTCAGGACAGAGGGGTGGCTACACCCATGTCCTTTGTCAAGTTTCATGCCAGAGCAAGAGCAAATGGCTCCTGCAACTGTTTGAACTGGACTATGCACAGGGACACCAAATGTGCCCCCAGTGCAGACTTCAAACACTTAGAGTGCACCCACCCATCCCCAATACACTAAATCCTGTCTGGGGGGTGGTCACACCTGACTGTTTTGGTCAAAAAGAAAAAGTATGTAAAGTGAAATTTAAAACATCCCTGAGCTCCTCCCTCTCAGAGAGGGGGTTGTAGCCCCCAGAGGAACTAGGTTTTTCCTTTGGGAGGAGAATCCCAAATGATGATGCATGTCACCTTTGGTGAGTGAGGGATTTCGTCCTTAAAAGGGAATTGCCCATAGATTATTCTGTTGGGCGTAGTCATTGGCTCCGTTTCACTTTACATACTTTTTCTTTTTGACCAAAACAGTCAGTAGTGGTCTTTTCCACACTTTACAAATACTATTGTAGACCCCAGGATTTCATATTGTTGATTGTACTTGGGATTGGGGAACAAATCCTGTGTGGTCTTAAAAATCTTCCCTACGACCCTCTGGCTTTGAACCGTCTTTGGTTATAGGTGGTCTGTTGGAGGGAGGACCACCGGGGAGTCTGAGGGACTACTCCGGCACCTTCCTACCGCCAAGTTATAGCCGAGCGCCGCTGAGAAGCCTCCGAGGAGAGGTCCTTCTCCTATAATCGTACTAGTCCCAGTAACACCACCACACCGGACTCCGATCAGTTGCTTATCTTGGTTCTTTATATAAAAGGAGTACGTTTCAATATTTACAATGGGATCGAGTGATCCGGTAAGAGTCTCAATGTTCTTGGAGGGATAGGGTAGCGGGACAGTCTTGGTACCGGTCAGGTACGGGGAGGCTCTGCGCCAGACCTTGGGTGCTGGCCTCAGAGCGGCTCGGACGTGGAGAGCCGCGACGGCGTCTGCAGGGCTCAGGTGGTAGTTCCGCTTGGATCGAGCCACGACACAGTCAGCAGGGCTCCGGTAGTAGGTCCGCTTCGGTCGAGCCGCGACGAGGTCAGCTGGGCTCTGATGGTCTGTTGCAACAAGGTCGGGCCGCGACGGCGTCAGCAGGGCCCCAAGGGTTCGTGAAGGTCTTGTAAGCACGATGGAGCCGCGACATCGTCAGCAGGGCTCAGCAGGTAGTTTCAGGCAGAGTCTTTCTCCGTAGGGTCAGCCGCGATCAGATCAGCAGGCCTCTTGACTCCAGGATACAACTGTCCTCTCGTTGTCGAGTCGCCCCAGATATAGGTCGTGAGCCCTTTGATGTCCGGACCCTTGCGCCCAGGAGGGCGGAGAGGCCGGGTAGGGCGCGGCCAGACGCCCAGCAGGAGAGGCGCCAGGCCCCAGAGAGCTGTGAGGCGGTCGCACCTAGGTGTGGAAGGACGGTTGGGGGTCCCATCGATACTGCCCTCTGCCGGGAGTGGAAAGGGCTCACGTGGTATCCCCCGGGCCAGGGGTGGGCGCCTCGATGTCGGGCCTCGCTGGGACCGAGGTCGGGTAGCGCAGGGTCACGGAGGTGGTCATGTGGAGTGACGTGTAATCCAAGATGGAGGGGCCCCGAGGTGCATGGGACCTCGTGCAGCTGAGCGAGGAGGAACAGGACCATGCCACGAGGCCGGCTCCAACACGCGTCCCCCCCAGCTGAAGGCAGGGAGAGTCACCCATCTTCTTGGGGGTTCTCCTCGCAGAGGCGGAAGAATCTGGACAGGCCGTCAGCATTGGCGTGGTCGTTGCCGGGCCGGTGCTCCACGGTGAAGTCCATCCCTTGCAACGAGATGGACCATCGCAACAGTTTGGGGTTCTCGCCCCGCATTTGCATGAGCCACCGCAAGGGCCGGTGGTCAGTCTGGACTCTGAAGTGGGTGCCGAAAAGGTAGGGCCGGAGCTTCTTGAGAGCCCATACCACAGCGAAGACCTCCCGCTCGATGGTGCTCCACCTCTGTTCGAGGCAGCAGTCGGCGGCTGATAAAGGCCACAGGTCGGTCGAGGCCCTCGGCGTCCATCTGGGAGAGGACCGCCCCGACCCCGTACTCGGATGCGTCGGTCTGCACCACAAATTCCTTGCTGTAGTCAGGGGCCTGTAGCACCGGGGCAGCACACATGGCCGCCTTGAGGGCTTCAAAGGCGGTCTGGCAGCGGGGCGTCCAGTGCACCACCTTGGGCTGTTTCTTGGAAGTGAGCTCCGTAAGGGGCCCCACAATGCTGCCATAATCCTTAATGAATCGCCGGTAGTAGCCTGTGAGGCCTAAGAAGGCCCGGACAGCGGTCTGTGTTGCGGGGGGCTCCCACGCCCGGATGGCATCGACCTTCAACTGGAGGGGCGCTACCTGACCACTCCCCACCTGGTGGCCCAGATAGGTCACAGATCCTTGACCGATCTGGCATTTGCTGGCCTTAATTGTGAGCCCGGCTTTTTGGAGAGCGGCCAGGACTTTGCCGAGGTGTCCCAAGTGTGCCTCCCAATGGTCGCTGAAGACCGCAATGTCGTCGAGGTAGGCCGCGCTGAAGGTCTCTAGCCCGGCCAGGACTTTGTTTACCAGTCTCTGAAAGGTTGCTGGGGCGTTCTTCATACCGAAGGGCATTACCCGAAAGTGGTAGTGCCCATCGGGGGTGGAAAAGGCGGATCGTTCCTGGGCGCCGGGAGTGAGCTTGATCTGCCAATACCCAGCGGTGAGATCAAAGGTGCTTAGGTAGCGGGCGGCCCCTAAGCGATCGATCAGCTCGTCTGCCCGGGGCAGGGGGTGGGCGTCGGTCTTGGTGACTGCGTTCAGGCCCCGGTAGTCTACACAAAATCGGAGTTCCGGAGAAGTACCGGGGGCGGCGGCCTTCGGCACCAAGACCACCGGGCTGGCCCACGGGCTGTCGGAGGGCTCAATGACTCCGAGGGCGAGCATCTTGGTGACCTCGGTCTGTATGCAGGCCCGGACCCGGTCGGGTACCCTGTAGGCGCGATGTCGCACAGGGGGGCTGTCCCCGGTGTCCACGTCGTGTACGCACCAGGGGGTCACCCCGGGCGTGAGAGAGAAGAGGGCAGCGAAGGGTTGTAGCAGCCTCCGGCAGTCATGGCACTGTTCTGGGGTCAGCGTGTCGGAGAGGTGGACTCCCTCTAAGGAACCGTCTTGGCTCGAGGGCCCCAGGAGGTCGGGCAGGGGCTCGGAGTCGCCTTCGCCCCCATCATCAGTAGCCAGCAACAGGCTTAGTTCAGTTCGGGCAAAGTGGGGCTTGAGCCGGTTGGCGTGTAGGACCCGGAGGGGGTTCCTCGGGGACTCCATGTCGACTAAGTAGGTGACGGGGCTCTTCCTCTCAACCACCTTGAAGGGCCCGGTCCATTTGTCCTGCAGGGCGTAGGGGTCCACGGGTGACATGACCCAGACTTGCTGGCCTGGCTCGAACTTGATGGTCGAGGCGTTTGAGTCATACCAACGCTTCATGTCTTCTTGGCTGGCTTCGAGGTTGGCTTCTGCCAGGGCCCGGAACTTCCGAGTCTGGTTCCGCAGGGTCAGGAGGTACCGGTAGACGTCGGGGGGGGGGGGGGGCATCTTGGACGTTCGTCTCCCAGCCCTCCTTGACCAGGCTGAGGGGCCCTCGGACGGGGTGCCCATACAACAGCTCGAAGGGGCTGAAGCCCAGGGATTTCTGCGGTACCTCTCGATAGGCGAACAGGAGGCAGGGCAGCAGGACATCCCACCTCCTCCGCAGGGGCTCTTCCAGACCTTGGATCATCCCTTTTAGGGTCCTGTTGAACCGCTCGACCAGTCCGTTCCCCTGGGGGTGGTAAGGGGTAGTGAATCTGTAGGTGACCCCACATTGTTGCCAGAGGGATTTCACGTACTTTGAAATAAAGTTCGTACCCCTGTCGCTCACCACTTCTCGGGGGAACCCCACCCTGGAGAAGATGCCCATCAGGGCCCGGCCCACCACTGGAGCTGTCACGGTGCGGAGTGGGATGGCCTCCGGCTATCGGGTGGCGTGGTCGACCAGTACCAGGATGAAGCGGTGTCCCAGGGAGGTTCGGGGGTCGAGGGGCACCACGATGTCGATCCCCACTCGCTCGAACGGGGTGTGGACGGCTGGAAAGGGTTGGAGGGGGGCTTTAACTCGACCCCCAGTCTTCCCGCTAGCCTGGCAGGTCTGGCAGGACCGGCAGTGGTGGTCCACGTCTCTCCGCATCCGGGGCCAATAGAAATGGGTCACTAGACGGCTGTAAGTCTTGTCCCTCCCGAGGTGTCCAGCGAGGGGCACGTCATGCGCCAGGGTCAGGAGGAACTCCCGGAACCGGAGGGGAACCACCAACATTCGGCCGGCTCCCAGCTCGGCGACCTTCTGCTCGCTGTATAGTAAGTCATTGTCCCAATAGACCCAGTGGGTTCCCGTGGGGTCCCCCGAGGCCTGGGCGGCCGCTTGCTGTCGGGCCCCCTCGAGGGACGGGCAGGCCTTCTGTTCCTGCTGGAATTGTTCGCGGGTGGGGCCCCCATCGTGGCGCCACTGAGCCAGCTTGGGGATCTCGCTGAGGGAGGCGGCCTCATCAAGAGACAGTCCGGATGGCCTGGCCTCATCGTCGGGTTCCTCCGTGCCGGAGGAGGGTGATAGTTCTGGGCCCGTAGGCTGGTCGGTGGCCGCGGCAGCGGCGGGTTGGGCGGTCATGGACCGGGTGGTGGCGCAGGCCCACTCAGGCAGCCCTAGCATCCCCAGATGTTCTCGGCGCTCCACCTGGGCCCAGGGGGAGCGCTCTAGGTCATTCCCCAGGAGGCAGTCCATGGGGGCGTCGTCGCGGACAGTCACTTTTAGGGTGCCGGACACTCCTCCCCACTCGAAGGGGATCCTGGCCATCCGGCACATACTTTCGGTGTTGTCCGCGGTCCGGACCGGGCATAGGACATGGGGCAGGATTTGTTTGGGGGTCACCAGGTGGCAGCAGTCACGCTAGCCCCAGTGTCTCGGAGGGCTTCGGCCCGTTGTCCGTTGATGGTGACCCACTGCTGGTACTTCTGGGTGTTGCTGGGGATGGCCGCTCGGGGCACCATTTCTCGGGAGCCCAGGCAGACGAGCGACATGGCAGCCGGTTCCCACTCGGGGGACCCGTCCTCGCGGTTTTCCTCCTCTTCTCCTCCTTCCCCCAGGGCAGCGGCGGCTATTTGTCGGGGAGGGGGCCCAGCGGTCCCGTTTCGTCGGTTCACAGGGCAGGCCGGGTCGCTCGCATAGTGGCCAGTCTGCTGGCATCCGAAGCAGGTTACGGTTGGTCGGGGTCCCGGTCGGGCGATGGGGGTCCCCCTTCGGCCCATGGTCGGGGACGTGGGGTTGGCGGCTTGGCCTCGTGGCGGGCTTCTGGGCGGTCCAGTCGGGAAGTCTCGGCTGCGGTGGGACCCCCCCCCCCCCCTCCGCCCCGCTGGCGAGGGGGTCCCGTGGTACTCCATTGGTAGTCCCCCACGGGGTTCCGGGGGACCCGGGTGTTGACCCATCGGTCTGCTTCCGCGGCGAGCTTCCGGGGCTCGGTCAACTTACTGTCCAGGAGGTGTTGCCTTAGTTCTACAAAGCAGTTGTTGGCGAGGTGCTCCCAGACAATGAGGTCGAACAGCTCATTGTACGAGGTGACCTTGCTTCCTTTTATCCACCCTTCAAAAGCCCGGCTGAAGAAGTCCACGTACTCGACCCAGGTGGTACCGGGGAGCTTCTTGCAGTCCCGGAAGCGCTGCCGGTACATCTCGGCGGATAGTCCGTAGCGGGTGAGTAGGGCTTCCTTCATGTGATCGTAGGAGGTCATTTCTGCGTCGGGGAGTTGCAGCAGGGTATCACGGCCCTCGCTGAGGAACCTCCCCCACAGGCCGGCACCCCAATCCTTCCGGGGTACCCGATGGGAGATCATGGCTACCTCGTAGGCTCGGAACCACTGCTGGATGTCGTCGTTCTTGTAGTACTCTTTGACGACATCCTTGGGGATATGAACTTTTGGCTCGGTCAAGGGCAGGGCGTCCCGGGCCCCGGGGGTGCTGGTCTCCCCCGTTTTGGATTTCAGTTCGAGTTCTTTGAGGCTCCTCTCGTGCGCGAGGGTCAGCCGTCTCTCTTCGAGCTCCCGATGCCGTTTCTTCTCCTCGATTTCCTCTTGCAGCCGTAGTTGTTCCAGGGCTATTTTCTTCTCCACTAGCTGGAGCTCGCCATCCAGCCGGAGTCGTGTGAGGTCCATTTCGTGTGCCCGGACCCTCTCCCGTTCTCGTATTTCTTCGTGGGATAGGCAGGCTTCGGGGATGCCTTGCCCCCCATCTGTCGGGGTTATGGTCGGTAGGTTTTCGTCCCGGGCCGAGGTCCCTTCGGTGCGGGGTGGAGTGGCCTCGGCTTCGGCCCAGGCTTTCAGGGCTTTCTGCATTTCTTCCTTGGTGCCCAATCCTGTGGTTGGGATCCCTTTGTCTTTGCAGAATTGTTTTAGTTCTTTGTGGGTGTATTCCTCCAGCTTTTCCAGCTGGAAGGTTGCGGCCACGGTTGCTTCTTGACCGTCCATGGTTAGGTAGTGGGTGCGTTACTTGCTTGTACGATTGAGTCTGGCTCAGATCCCGTCGCTGGCCACCAAATGTTGGAGGGAGGACCACCGGGGAGTCGGAGGGACTACTCCGGCACCTTCCTACCGCCAAGTTATAGCCGAGCGCCGCTGAGAAGCCTCCGAGGAGAGGTCCTTCTCCTATAATCGTACTAGTCCCAGTAACACCACCACACCGGACTCCGTATCAGTTGCTTATCTTGGTTCTTTATATAAAAGGAGTACGTTTCAATATTTACAATGGGATCGAGTGATCCGGTAAGAGTCTCAATGTTCTTGGAGGGATAGGGTAGCGGGGCAGTCTTGGTACCGGTCAGGTACGGGGAGGCTCTGCACCAGACCTTGGGTGCTGGCCTCAGAGCGGCTCGGACGTGGAGAGCCGCGACGGCGTCTGCAGGGCTCAGGTGGTAGTTCCGCTTGGATCGAGCCGCGACACAGTCAGCAGGGCTCCGGTAGTAGGTCCGCTTCGGTCGAGCCGCGACGAGGTCAGCTGGGCTCTGATGGTCTGTTGCAACAAGGTCGGGCCGCGATGGCGTCAGCAGGGCCCCAAGGGTTCGTGAAGGTCTTGTAAGCACGATGGAGCCGCGACGTCGTCAGCAGGGCTCAGCAGGTAGTTTCAGGCAGAGTCTTTCTCCGTAGGGTCAGCCGCGATCCGATCAGCAGGGCTCTTGACTCCAGGATACAACTGTCCTCTCGTTGTCGAGTCGCCCCAGATATAGGTCGTGAGCCCTTTGATGTCCGGACCCTTGCGCCCAGGAAGGCGGAGAGGCCGGGTAGGGCGCGGCCAGACGCCCAGCAGGAGAGGCGCCAGGCCCCAGAGAGCTGTGAGGCGGTCGCACCTAGGTGTGGAAGGACGGTTGGGGGTCCCATCGATACTGCCCTCCGCCGGGAGTGGAAAGGGCTCACGTGGTATCCCCCGGGCCAGGGGTGGGCGCCTCGATGTCGGGCCTCGCTGGGACCGAGGTCGGGTAGCGCAGGGTCACGGAGGTGGTCACGTGGAGTGACGTGTAATCCAAGATGGAGGGGCCCCGAGGTGCATGGGACCTCGTGCAGCTGAGCGAGGAGGAACAGGACCACGCCACGAGGCCGGCTCCAACATGGTCACACCTCCCTGTGACAGGAAACCTATTGTCAAGCCTTCCCCTGCTCGATCTTGGCACAGCAACAGGAGGGCAGACTCGTGTCTGTGGCTGGCAGCATCCATTTTGTGATGCCCAGGTCGAGAAAGCTGGTACCGGGTAGACCGGTGACCCACAGTAGTGGTTCTACAAGGGAGGAATCGTAACTGGTGCGGGAGTATGATTGACACCAAACACGACAAGTTTCTAATGCAAAAACAACAATTGATGGACAGAATGCAGAACAATGTCATACATTCACCCCAGTACAGAGATCTGGGCCTAAATCCATCGTTTTTTTGCTCACCATGCCATTCCAGTTTGAACCCAGCCATATGCAAATCAGTCTTGACCCTGTTCCCCATGGGAACAGTCCAGCCCGAACTGCCAAGCCAGGTCCTCCCTGGACTGGAAACAAGCATCCTAGGACCGGTTTCGGGCTTTCAGCCCTCGTCAGCCAGGATAGCTTGATTCCAGTGGCATGGAGAGCAAGGGACTCACGTCTGAGCATACCCTTCCCACTCGGGGTGACAAATGCAAAAACAACAATTGATGGACAGAATGCAGAACAATGTCATACATTCACCCCAGTACAGAGATCTGGGCCTAAATCCATCGTTTTTTTGCTCACCATGCCATTCCAGTTTGAACCCAGCCATATGCAAATCAGTCTTGACCCTGTGCCCCATGGGAACAGTCCAGCCCGAACTGCCAAGCCAGGTCCTCCCTGGACTGGAAACAAGCATCCTAGGACCGGTTTCGGGCTTTCAGCCCTCGTCAGCCAGGATAGCTTGATTCCAGTGGCATGGAGAGCAAGGGACTCACGTCTGAGCATACCCTTCCCACTCGGGGTGACAAATGCAAAAACAACAATTGATGGACAGAATGCAGAACAATGTCATACATTCACCCCAGTACAGAGATCTGGGCCTAAATCCATCGTTTTTTTGCTCACCATGCCATTCCAGTTCTAAGCAGCCGTTTTAAATTTAGCATTTACCGCGAGGTTATAATGCACTTAAATACATATGGTTGGCTGCATCAAAAACAACCCTGGAAAATAGGTTCCGGGCTGCAGAGGGGCTCTGCTCATGCATGGGCACCCTCTTACATAAAACCCAGCACCCTGCCTTCAGGATTGATTAGGCCTGCCAGAGGGGTGACTGATAGGTTTATAGGTGCAGTGATTTAGAATACATATAGTGAACCTATATCTAAGTAAGAGGTGCATGCACCAACTTACACAGGCTGCAGTAGCAGACCTGTGGTGTCAGTTTGAATGGTCTCTCAAGGGTGGCATAATACATGCTGCAGCCCCTGGGACACTTCTGAGGTACCTATGCCCTGGGTACATAGTACACCAGAATCCAATCTGGAGTGTACCTAAAGTACATGCAACCAATTTAGAGGAGAAAGCAGCTAGACTAGGGTCCTGGATAGCAGGATCCCAGTCAGACTAAGTCGAAAACAGTGATACATCAGCAAAAAGTGGGGGTAACCATAAGAAGCAGATCCTACTCTCCTACAGTATCTGTCACATACGCTCCAATACATGCTTACATACACAAGTGTCCTTCCTATCTTGATAGCACAGCAGTCCTGGCCCAAATCTCTACCATATTAAACTACAATGTGGGAATTGTCAAAGGTCTAGATATGAACATCTTTAATTGAAGTCAGAGTTATTCTGAAAGCATAAACTCCTTTACCACAGCAGTTCACTGAATCGTACAGAGTACATTGGCTGCATACTAAGAGCAGTACATGCAACCTGAAAACAAAGCATTAAATAGTAACAAGCATTGGCAAAGCCTATAGGCATGCCTTGAATTTTGAGTCCTCACTAAAACATTTAAAAAATCCACCTGTAGTGGGGGGAAAAAAAAAAAAAGGTGTGCGTGTACACAATGCATATATTATGCATATACAACATATAAAATGTAATGTGTGATGTTTCGGTCTCCTTTTGGGATGTAAAATAGCCCTTCATGCATTACAGAGCAGGCACTTGCTGTGAGGGGAATGATACACAAGCAAGTAGTAGCATGAAGTGAGTGCAAAATATTCCTTTGCGAGGATCCACAGATCACTATGAATATTTTAAAAACTCGATAACAATAGTCTGTTGTCAAGCCTGACCTAAAAATGGCTACTATCAAGACGCATTGTACAAAGTCTATACCTGAAATCTATTGCGTTCAGTCCTAGCAGCATCCCAGCGAGCATGTTGGCTTCTTCACCCAGGACAATTGCACCATCTTCATAAAACCTCCTGTTGAGAAGAAAGGAGATTTCAGCCCACGGAAACCACAGTGAATGTGCGTGCGATATTCTGCAGAGATTTAGATGCCAGGTAACTACTACATTGCGCTTAAAACGGTGTCCATGTAGAAATTGTTTTAGGAGCGAATTCACAGCATGCTCCCAACTACTTTATTCCGGTGCACAAGAGGGCTGAAAATAAGAACACAAGCCAACAGGTCTCGCTTTTGGAACCTTCTAAGTATTTAGTTATGCAGCACAATATCCTTGGTGCAACCACATCAACTGTTACGTGGCTAAACACTTATAAGGTCCCAAAGGCGAGACCTTTTTGGGGGGGGGGGGGGGTGTGTGTGGGTGTGTGTGTGTGTGGTTGGGGTTGTGGGTGTGTGTGGTTGTGGGCGTGTGGTTGTGGGCGTGTGGTTGTGGGCGTGTGGTTGTGGGCGTGTGGTTGTGGGCGTGTGGTTGTGGCGTGTGACAGTAATACTAAAAGCATCTCCAAATAAAGTAACACAAACATCGAGTTTGTGGAAAGAGAAAGCACGTTGTTAGTCAAACGGGCGCAGCAAAGCATTAACACAACAACAAAACAAACAAGATCACTTAGCAAAGACTGAGTGCTGATAATGGATACACACAGCCCATCATCTTAAGAGTTAGATTGCAGCCAATGTGCACTCAAACCTGCCCCTCCTTGTGAGTTGCACCCCATGTTTCATGAGTTGTAACTGCTGCACCCACGATAGCGCTTTGAGATCTAAAGCGCTACATAGGTCTAATCGATTAACCAGTCGCCAACATGCCGTGCTTTTAAAGAGAATGTGCCAAAAGTTTCCAGCTTCCTCATCATGTCCTCATGAAAGCACCAACGAAAGGACTCCCTGAATGGTGCAACGGACATGAAGCAGCCGCTGCGATCAGAAATAAACACTGTGAACGTTCTCCAGTTTCACAGTAACATTTTCTTAATGTTCTTTAAGTCACAAAAAAGTAATACTAAAAGCATCTCAAAATAAAGGAACACAAACATGGAGTTGGTGGAAAGAGAAAGCACATTGTAAGTCAAACGGGAGCAGCAGAGCATTAACACACCAACATGTTCTTTGATGTTTGATGTTCTTTGAACGTGAACATCAAAGGGGCACCGCGAAAGTGATCGGGGCGAAAGTGAAAGTGATTGCGGGCGCTTAATGAGCATGACTAGGTATGCCAGCCTCTGCTCCTAAGCGCGCGCCCACGCTCATGCACTGTAGCTCTAGGCTGACCATGGTAGCATTTTTTTGAGCCCTCACAAAAAGTCTCGCCAGACCAGCGCATGCACTGGGTCAGGCGAGACCTAATAACCAACAGATCTAGGAGGAACACTGAGCAGTCTTTTTTTTTTTTTTTTAAACACGAAAAAATTACTAACTCCATCCTCCAGAGTGGAATCGCTACCTGCGCCTTATTAGCTCTCCAGGGGGAAAAGCATACAAGCAGAATTGAGGAATGGTCTATATAACAACAAATCTCTTTATTACAGAGTTGCTAATTTTGTCAGATTGTATGTATTGTAATGTAAAAACAAAAACATCAAAGAAACGTGTGCCCTTTAATTTTTCTAAATTCCCAGATATTTACTGCTGATAGATTTTCAACTACCGGGCCAGTGTTTGTATCTCTTTTAATGATATAATCTGATGATTATGTTAAAGAAATATACAGCTATTTTCACACGTGGTTAATCGGATTACACCGAAGAGGTCGTATCCTGTAACACTTCGCACTAAATAATTTTGACATAAAGACAACACACCCCTTTTAACACATTTTTATTGATTTGTTTACATACATTTATGTATAAACATATTTAAAATTAATTTATTTACATTCTGTTACCACTTATAAAGGAAATGCTTTACTACCAATCGGTCAATGAGACCAAGCACAATGATGCAGTTTACCTAGACAGCTACATAGACAATTAGGTGAATTATTGGAGAGTGATAGAGGAGACACAATACACTTAATTATCAACATTCTGTTTTCTGTTGAATCTTTTAGTATGTGGGGAAGCATGGGCGTCGATTCATCAGTATGCCAGGAGTGGCTGAAGTGTCTTCATACATCCTTTGACCTTAATGACGGCACAGGAAGTGATGTAACATGACCTTATCTCTCATGATATCACATCAATTGCACTCACTGTATACTCACCTATACTTTATCACTCACTTTGATACATACACAGTACATGCTCACACACACACACGCTATCCGACTTAAAAAGCATTTTATTTCACTTACCCAAGATGCCGGTGGTGAAGGTGCAGTTACAGATCCTGCTGCACCACTTTTTATTACATTGATAGTAAATAATAAATGTAATCAAAATTAGCAGAAAGGGAGGCTCGAGCCGGATGCTGGTAAAGCGAGCCACTCCTGTGTTTTTGGCTCTGATTTTGCCACCCCTGAGGGAAGGGGGCGCAAGGGCAGTGCCAGGGCTCACAAGGGGCAATCCCATCCATCATAGATTTTCTCCTTTTTAGGTCTCGGCCTGACGTAGGCAGCATACGAGGCTTCTTGGAATCGATACGATTCCAGAAGCCTTGTCCCAGCTCCGCCTTAACTTTTGATTTGTGCGCGTTGTTTTGCGTCACAAATTATGCCAAAGGCAGTGCAATGATTGCACTGAAGGCATGTCACTCCCCTATTGTTGCCACCCTGTCTCCTTTTATCTACGCCGTGCGGGATTGGATCTTTTACCCGCGGCGTTACACTGGTGACTTTATTTACTGGGGAAGCACTATTTGTTTCCCCTTCTGGCTGTCTCTGAGACGCAGCTGCTTGTTGAACACAGCTCTCAGCGCAACTTCAATTGTATTTGATGAATGTGTAACTTTATTTGTGAGAGTAGTCGAGCACTGGCTACTTACAAAGCTTAGATTGGTTAGACGGTGAGACTCGGTTACTACTCACGGCGACTAAGTTTTAGACAGTTGAAGTAGCCACTCAACTTTAGCTGTGAAACTTCTACTATTGGCTACTGAGACTTCGCTTCACCGCTGTTCAGGAAAATAATTAATTTGAGTGAGGACGGTTCAGTGTTGCCTCTTTTAATACACCTTTATACTCCTATGCTGTCTCCCTGCCACGCGATGCCCCCTCTCGCAGCTGCTGGTGCCTGCAAAAGCAGAAGCTTCCCCCAGGAGCGTCCCTTTCATCTCGCCGCTGCTGGCGTCTGCAAACAGCCTCACTCCATCTGCAGGCATTCACCAGAAGCCCCTTCCCACCTGCCGCCACCCATCTGCACTCCCTCCCTCCCGAGACGCATACCTCAAGACGCAGCAAAACTGGGTTCAGAAACGCAAACTCTCAGGGGCTAGGTTCTCACCTTCTGATGAGAGCGATTGTAGCGGGGACGGAGCATTATTTTTACTTTTAGCGCGAGGCACGCGCGCTAATTGCAACGTGGACAAAATTGCCTGTCTTCTCCCTTAAAGCTCCTTAAAAAGGTCTGACATTAGTCTTGCAACGTAATGTTGCCATTGGTAAAGCTATTTAGCATTTTTGAGGATATTTTGTACGCAGGTTGTCTAAGTTTACGATATTTTGCTTTTTTGATTCTTATGAACTGGGGGATAGCGTTTTTTCCAGGCTGTAAAGCATGGGGTGATTTTTGGCTTGTGTCTTCCAGCACACAATAAATTGGTGTTGAGATCGCCTCTGCATGGGATGAAGTGCTATGTCTATTCCCAAAATGTTATGAAGGCTGCCTCTACTTCAACGGTTCATGACTCACAAGAAAAAAAAAGCAAAAATCAACAAACTAAAATGACGGCAGCACCATAAAATTAGGCTGCTACAAATCCCAGCATGCCCCTTTACCTTCCACTTATCCCTAACCCAATCAACAGAATTCCAAGTCAAACACTCAGACCGGAGCCAAATACTCGCTCTCAACTACTCGCTCTCTACTACACTTACTCGCTCTCTACTACACTCACACCCTCTCTCTACTACTCACACCCTCTCTCTACTACTCACACCCTCTCTCTACTACTCACACCCTCTCTCTACTACTCACACCCTCTCTCTACTACTCACACCCTCTCTCTACTACTCACACCCTCTCTCTACTACTCACACCCTCTCTCTACTACTCACACCCTCTCTCTACTACTCACACCCTCTCTCTACTACTCACAACCTCTCTCTACTACTCACAACCTCTCTCTACTACTCACAACCTCTCTCTACTACTCACAACCTCTCTACTACTCACAACCTCTCTACTACTCACAACCTCTCTACTACTCACAACCTCTCTACTACTCACAACCTCTCTACTACTCACAACCTCTCTACTACTCACAACCTCTCTACTACTCACAACCTCTCTACTACTCACCTCTCTACTACTCACAACCTCTCTACTACTCACAACCTCTCTACTACTCACAACCTCTCTACACGCACACATATGCATATATATACATATATATGCATTTATATATATGTGTATATATATATTCACTTAAAAAACCATAGGTTTCACACATGTTATAGTTAGCTGGACATTTCCCTCGTAAAAAACCAATGAAATTCCCCAGTTATAGTTAGTGCAGGCAACTATATCTCACGCGACCGCAATCCTCTGCTGATGACGTCAGATATTATATCACTGTATTTAGACACTTATTTACCCATGTCTTCTTCCATTAATCTTTAGCTATACATATATTTCAAATATTTATTTTTCAGAAAGACACATATGTCATCAGTGATGTAATATCTGACGTCATCAGCAGAGGATTGCGGTCGCGTGAGTTATAGTTGCCTGCACTAACTATAACGGGGGAATTTCATTGGTTTTTTACGAGGGAAATGTCCAGCTAACTAGAACATGTGTGAAACCTAGTTTTTTAAGTGAATTTGCAAGGTTTTTTAAATGCCAATTCCTAACTATAACGTGTGTGAAACCTATGGTTTAAGTGAATTTGTACGGTTTTTTAAATGCTAAGTTATGTATTAATATTTTTTTTTTCAGGTTCTTCACCGTGCGCGCACCGTGCGCTTCACGCACCGTGCGCGCTCTGTGGGCGCTCGGTGCGCTTCACGCACCGAGCACCCACGACGCTTTGTCCGTGCCATGCACGCACGGTGCGCGCACCCCGCGCTTTTTTGAGAAAAAAAATAATGTTTTTTTCACCCTTGGGGGTCCTTCAGTGACCCCCTGACAAAGGCTAGGGGGTCAGGAACTGTCCACCCTGCCCCCTTTTCACGTTCTCCACCTTTGTTTTTCACTGCCTCAGACTGCGAGAGACAAAATGGCGGCCGACACTTCCTGATTTCGACCGATTTGAATGTTTACTGACATCTAACAACCAATCAGAATTGCGCTCGCGCACGGTGCGCGCCTATAGATATATATGTACTTTTAACTGCAATTTTCTCAGGAACTAATGAACAGATTGACTCCAGATATGCAAAAGGCACATCCCTGACCTGAGGACTACCTCTCTGCCAAAGTTCAAGTAATTCTGTTCAGCCGTTTGGGTTGTACCTTGGACTAAAGGTCCCTATGGAAAATTGCATGGGAAAAACGTGTTTTGGGACCCCCCTTTTTTCTCAGCCCCCGCTTGACGAATCCCCCCCCCCCCGAGACTTTCAGGGTAGGAGCAGAGCGCCCCACCTATTTTGAAAAATTCGCGAGGATTCATCTATCGGCGCCAAAGTTATTCCACATAGAATGTTGCGGATTTCCTATGGAAACACGGTCCTAACTATAACTATCTACTGGCGATCGCCAGTAGATTATATATATATATATGCAAAAAAGAAAAGCAGAGAACTCTGGGTAGTTCTCAAGTTTAGGTGGAAAGCAGCTCCTGTATGGAGCACTCTCAACACCAGCGACACTCTAGATCTGCTCACCTCAAATGTCTGTTTTTCTATCAAAGTTTTTAAGCATGGGATTAGCACAGTGCCATCCACGCCGAGATAGAAAAGGACAAAGTCTTTTGCCATTTGTATCTCGGCGTGGATGGCACTGTGCTAATCCCATGCTTAAAAACTTTGATAGAAAAACAGACATTTGAGGTGAGCAGATCTAGAGTGTCGCTGGTGTTGAGAGCGCTCCATACAGGAGCTGCTTTCCACCTAAACTTGAGAACTACCCAGAGTTCTCTGCTTTTCTTTTTTGCATAATTTATTTGTCACTCTATGCCTGAAAGGGTATTTCTTTGATAGATATATATATATATATATATATATATATATATGTATAGACACACACACACATACATATGTAAACATATCCATCTGCAGATCTATATAAATCCAAATATAAATTCATGCATACATATACATATATGCATACATATGCATGTTATGTACATGAAAGTCTGAAAAATACTAATGAAAACAAAACGAAAAAGCCACCTAATTAAAAACAGAATTGCTTTAACTTAAACGAGGGCGAGACCTATTGCATTTTCAATGCTTGTTATACATCAGATCCGTCCTATCCGGGGCGTCCTTCCTGATGCAGATCTTCCCTGTCTGGGTCTGCCATGCGTGGACTGGTGGGTGGCCCCGAGCAGCGAAAATTACAATGTCACCCGCGCACAAAGAGATGTCTCGCAGCGAATGGGCCAATACGTTTTCTTTCTTCAGAAAGAGAAGCCCCCTTTGGGGTTTGTATCTGAAAACGAAAATGCTGAGAAGGAACAAGACAGAACCGTGCCTCTCCCTCACATCACCTCTCCTCTCCTCTCCTCTCCTCTCCCACCGGGCATTAGCAGTGACAAAATTGCATCCATTACATTAATTTATGCAATTTAGTTAGTTATTCCAAGTGGTAAATTGGGATTACTAAATATGGACGGTGGTCCTACCAAGGGAGTTATATAACTCTAAGAGAGCTTGGTCCATTCCCCTGTTTTTTCTAATTATTATATTCAGACTATTTTCCGAGTAAGAAACATTTCATCCAATATCAAACAGATAAAAACGTATTGCAATTTCAGTAAAAGAAGGTGTGGCTGTCTAAGGTGTCAAACACATTAAAAAGAGATGAAAGCAAAAATGGGGTGAGTAGACCATCTCAATTGAGATTTCTATTCCAGGGTGCACAGCATGAACATATTAGCTTGTCAAGATAGAACATCTCCTATACAGTCTGAAGACATTGAAACTTGTGAATCGACACCTCGCAATAAGTGGAATTTATGGACATTGATTTTACATCTGGAATGCCAGTCAACATATGAAGAAATAGCTTTATCTCGTGAAGGTGCTAAGAGGGATATCTGCAGTGTGGATTAGCAGCACATAATCTGCAAAGGCTGAGACCTTTAGGATAAACAAATACAAACTATTGACAGCATTTTAGGAAACCCCTCTAGTCTCAATTTAAATAGCTTCATAGAGAGCGTTTTGTTGTGGGGACTGAGGGGTTTCTGGTTTAAACTCTATTTATCTGGTAGTACATGCATCTTTCTTCATATCCCGTTTCTTTTTCTGTCATTGTTTTGCTTGTGAATGGAGTAATTCTTCTACAACAGTCAGCAGTTTTGCAAATGCGGTTAGGATTTCCTGGATTTTTTCTTTTATGTTTCTCGAACACTCTTCCTCACGTTCCTTGCAGAGGAAGCGGTGAAGGACATACCACAAGGTTTACAGTAAGCCCTACTACGTCTACATTTTCACCACGAAGTGCACAGTACCTTTGATATGCCTTTTGAATATATGGTATAAATTTCCATCCTTATGACCTTCTGGGTCTAGGATTCTGGCAATGTCTTGGACTACCCAAGTTATAAACCTATGCACTTAACCACTGGGGCGTGGATTGCAGTACTATATGCATGCATTTTCCTTAAACTTACTATGTAGTCTCAGACTGTGTAGTTTAAATCGTCTTTACAGGCTCCTTAAGCACACTTGTGGCGGCCACAAGTTTCCAAAAATAGGGTCTCTGGCCTTGCTATAGGCTACAAAGCAATACCTCTTCCTCTGTCTATAGCGGTTATTCTCATTTAATGAACTTTTTTGCTGATAGATTGGTTATTCTTTAATTGCTATTCTCCAAGATCCAGATGAACAGACTTGTAGGAAACTGAACATTGTGATGCTCCTTCCTTTGCTGCCAGGGGTACATTTAGTGCACGACCAACATAAGTAAATATTTGGGAATCACTCACTTTAGGAATTCAGGATATTCACCACTTTGCTATAAAATAATACTAGCTTGGTCATTTACAGAAAATCGAGTTTGGAAACCAGACCACTTACTGCATTTTCCCTTCATTAGAGCACCTTGCAGTTTGCTTTACACTGCACTGCTTTTGCCCATTTTGTTCCACAGTAGATGTAGGACATAATTATGTTTTTTTTTTAAATTATTTTAACAAAAGAACAAGCTTCGGAAACAAAGCAGACCTAGACATACTTGTACAGTTTGTACAAATGACACGGTTGCTACATAGCTTTTCAGCACATAGCACACAATTACATGTTACGTAATTTAGCACGGTACTAGATTGAATTCTTCGCTTAGCTCTCATAGGGTAACATATACAACACACCTCACGGTCCTATTCACAGACCTCTATACAGTGTCCACGCCCCCCCATATTTACTCCCACTTGCGAGGGCATCCACGACTTTGATAGACCTCTTGCTCTACATTATGATACCAGTCAATATCGCACAGCCATGATTCCACTGTCGGGGGCTCTGCTGCCCCCATGCCCGGGCAATATTCCTCTTAGCGACCCCCCCTGCTAAGGCGAGCCATGGCTTGGCCCACTGTGGTTATGCAATCTCTCCCGTGACGCCCAGGATGTGCCATCTGGACTCCATTGGAACCTGCTCGCTCACTACTGTCTCCATTATGCGGGTTAGGCTCCTCCAGTACTTCTGAATCCAGGGACAGGACCATACTATATGGAATAAAGACCCTTTCTCGCCCCACCCCCTAGTACACAGCTCGGAGCCACAACCACCGATATGGAACTGTACCATTCTCGAGGCATATGATCCGTGAAGAATGCGGAGTTGAACAAGCCTAAAGCATGCTCTGATGGCTATTCCTCTGGAACTCTGAAGGGCCTCCTCCCAGTCATCTTCCAGAAGTCCCACATCAGATTCCCAGGCCTCCCTCAGGGAACCCATGCAATCAGGGGAGCTGTTCACCATTTTATTTTATAAATAAGGGATACTGCTTTCTCAATCATGGGGTCTAAGAGGAGCCTATCCTCCAGGGAAGAATATTCTGGTAGCACTTTCCCTTCTTTCAAATGACAATTGAGTGCCAAATGCAGTTGTCGATATCTGAGGAATTCAGCTCCTCCTATTTGAAAGCCCTCCTGTAGGGTATCGAATCCACCATTTTGCCTCCCTTGCAGACATCCCCAAGTACGTCAATGTCAATGAGGCTCCATTTCCGGAAACCCCAAAGCCGTCTTATTTCTTTCAAAAAGTCTCCCTCCCATAGTGGAATCTGCTCTGTGAGTTTCATCTCACAGCCCGTCATTTTAGTTGCCATATCCCAGATGTCAATAACCGTACTTGTGTGTTGGGAGATGTACGGAACCTCTACCCCTACGGTACAGTTCAGCTAAATGACTGATTGCTCAATGCCAGTCTGTCCACCTTATATGCTGGCTCCTCAAGTGAGGAGAAGACCCATCCATTGACATTGATGAGGTGAGCAGCCCAGTAATATTTCCTAACATCTGGAACTGCCAGCCCCCTTCATATACCCCATTCTGGAGTTTCTTGAGCGCTATTCTGGGACTGCCCACCCCCCCATAACAACTTGCGCAGTTCTGACTCGATCGCTTGAAAGAACATTTGCTGGATCCGGTAAGGAGTGTCCTGGACTGCATACAGTAAGAGTGGAAGGGCCATCATGATGTAGGACATTATTTAAACAAAGAATCCTCCACTAATTTCTAAGATATTCTGTAGCTGACTTTGGGAAATGAAGCTCAGTTTTCAAAGGTGGACTTCATCCCATTCAGAGTTTTACCAGAGGAAGATAGGGGCATCACTGACATCAAAAGTATCTATTGTTTACGTGCAAGCCTTACAAGAAAGGGCACTGAGGTTAGTGAAGAGACGACATTAAAGATAAAATAAGTTTATTTAGGTAAATAAGGCTGTGCCGAGAGAAGCCTCCTAGCGACTGACCTGGGACAACTTCAACGTTGCAATCTGCCATTTACAAAACGGATTCTGCAACCTCTCCCCTTCTCTAAATAGATATGACATCAGTACACCCCAAACATACCAATGCAATGCGTGCATAGAGAAAACACTGCGCGCCCCCTGTTCCGGCCAAAAACATTTTTTTTATCAATTCATTACATAGGACCTGATTTAGAGTGTTAATGCTCGTGTGGTAACCCAGTATCCCGCAGAACCTGGGGAGTTAAACGTATATACCAACAATTGTTTCTGTAGGAATATGCACACTTTAAAAAAATATAATCTTATATATCCTGGTTAGCTAGGAACTACCAATAAATTGTATGACATATATAACCTTACACAACAATGAAATCAGGTGTTAGTTCTGCTAAATGTTCTGAGTTGGCTATAGACGGATAGTTATTTGTCGACTACAAAGAGAAGTTGAAGGCCAGAGGATGTAGTAGTTTGTGATGATCTTTTATGTTAGTACATGCCGACTGTTGACCTTATTCGTCCATTACCTCATATGTAGAACATGCATGAAATATGTCAAGATTCTGCTTTCAACCATCAGGGGCACTCAAGAAGGCTATGTAGGGTCCTGCCTCTAAGCCTGTTCATGTCGGAACACTCTCCTGTCCATGGCACACCTTGCCTCACATTACAGTGCAGTCCTGATCTCCACACTGCCGTCCTGATGCATTATGGTACAGGGGGTTGCTTCGGTCACCAACACTTGCCGCAATCATGTCCTGGTAACAGAGCTCTATCCCGCCTCACTTGACTCGGAGATACAGGTACTCATTCATAGTTGTTTTTGTTCCTTTTCTCCCTCTCACATTTGATCAGAGCGCCTGTTTTTCCTGGCGTCCATTATTTTGTCTTTCGGTTTTCCAAGTGGTTTCCTCTTCACGTACCAGTTTAGCCTTCTCTTCATTGGTAGTTCCTTCCAGCTGGTTGATTACACACGTGGATCCTTCCCAGAGCTTTTAGCTCCTCCCCTGGGCTTCCAGCTATATCTGCCCTGCATGATCTGAGCACAGGTCCAGACTGGGAAAGCAAACCGGCCCCGGCAATCGATTCGGAGTGCGCGCGGGACACACTGCAGCTGCTTTTTTTTTTTTTTTTTTTTTTTTTTTTTACTAACAGGGGTCCGATATTGCAGCTATTCTGCAAAACCGGCCCATAGTAATGAAAACGGTCCCCAGGGGTCCAAAACCGGCCCAAACTCTGGTGGCCCACCAGGGAAATGCCCCGTGTCGGCTACGGCCAGGCCGGCCCGGTCTGTGCAACTCTCCGCAAACGTCTTTACTGCCGAGGCTTTAGGTGAACTAATTTGGTCTTGCTGCTCTGCTTCAAGGCTTGATCCCCGATTCTGGGTGCTTTGAATCGCCTTATTATTTGTTCCTTGTTCTGCTGCGGTGGCTTTTCTATTCCTTTATAGCCTCTCCACCTTTTATGTGCCACGATTTCTAGTTCTTCCTCCACAATCCCAGTCCTGCTGCTGTGCAGATTGCTAGTTTTAGATCAGAGTTCCTTCTTTTGTGTGCATTGTACCTCTCCTGTCCCTGAATATTTGTATCTTTCCTTCCCTGTATTTCAGCATTCCTATAGTTGCTTCTCCCGACCTCAGTTTCTGTAGCTTGGTGGCATTGGCTTTAGTCCTTTTCATCCACTTTTGTGTTATGCTGACGGCCTTACTATTGTTACAGAGGATGATATTTTCCCTTCCCAGGGAGCTCAATAACCACAGAGCATACAAACTATCAGATATGATAGTTTTACTATTATTCCTCTGGTCAGTACTTTAGGGTGCCTTCCTCTAGTTTCTTGTATGGCATATACCTCGCATTTGTAGTTTGCCTTCAAAGGTATTATCCAGTTCAGGTCCAGTGTCCCGATCCCAGTCCATTCCAACCTGTTCCAATCCCCAGGGTCTGTCTTATTCTTCTCCTTCCAGACTTCCTGGTACTTCCTTGAATGAACAAAAACCCCTCCTCCAGAATGACCTCGTCCCAGCAGAGAGCAAGCTCTACCTCTTGGGAACGTCTTGGACAAATTTTGCATCATGACCTACTACCATTTGTGTCATTTGCATATGCCAATAGGTCATGATCTTGGCCAGAGTGCAGCTTTTTTTGGTAGCTATTTTGCAAACCTGTAATATGCTAAAACAAAGTGGCAAAAATAAAAATATAGATTAATTAAAATAAAGAAGTGGCTTAGCAGCACCACATCACGCTTGGCACTGAAATGTTCTCCCTTTCAGGCAGCTCAGCAGAACTAATAACCCAAGAGGGTATCCAGGCACTTGGACATGTGAGAGGTCCCCGAGGTGCTTATGTGAAGAGCCAGGTCTACAGCTTCTTGCGGAACTCAAGCTGTGAGGAGGCGGCTATGGTGTGTTGAAGCTTGTGGATGTGGGTGGAACTGATAAAGGAAGTGGGTGGAGCCTCTGGCAGAAGTGGGTGGAGCCAGTAAAGTGGGTGAGGCCTCCTAAAAAATATTTGAGCACCTGCACTTAATATTTTACAAATTTAAGTACTGGGCAGCAAAATGCCATAATTTACAGTGCAATACTACCAGTGGGTGAATTTGGCTGACCCACTGCCCCATTTCGTAAGCTGTGATGGGTGGAAGCAAAATGTAAATGACTTTCGAATAGAGTAAGGTGGCTCTCCAAAAGTCCTTGTCTGTATGTACATGTGTGTATTGTTTTTAATGATTATTTGGGAAAACAAAAGAATGCAAAATAGCCAAAGGAGTCTCTAGGCCCGACCCCAAAATATTAACTGTGCAACTAAAGTAGGTGCAAAAATGAGAAGAAAGGCCCAAGCAGCAGATGTTTAAAAAAAACAGCGATTTGTAGAACGGCAATACTTTGTATATTATATATTGTTTTTGCTTTATATTTTGTTTCCTTCTAATGAGAGAGTCCATAGGGGATCATCGGACTCTGTACATGTCTGAACATTTGGTCTCTGCCTACAACTCTGTATGACAATTGTTTTCCCTTCCTTTGTTTTGTCTTGCTTGGGTTTTGAAAACCTAATAAAAAAAATAAACTTTTGAACTTAAAAAAACAGCGATAATGGCAAGAGTAGGCAATGATTACAATAAACAGAAAAGGATATCCAGGGATGCGTTAGCTAAAATATTTTAGTAATGACAACTGGAAGCTAAACGTATAAAATGAGTAACATAGAATGTCAAAAACCTTGAATTATATTGAAATGTCACACTGCATTGAAAAGTAAGGGGAATTGGCCAAAGGTAGTGCATTTAACACATCTAGTTAGCTGCCACAACAAACCAAGAATGTGACTGAAAAGCCATAGCATTTATGTTTGACGACACTCGATGTAAAGGCATCAGTAAATAAAGGTGCGTATGATAAAACACTGATTGTAGCTTTAAAACAATTATATTTGTAATAATCCTAAAAATATTAATAGGCGAGTGGCAGGTGTGCCGCTTTCACACTTCCTAATTTAAAAGCAGAGATCCGACAAATAAAGTTGTGCAGTGCAAACCTGTTCAGTAACAAATAATAAAAGATGCAGTAAATGTATTCAATCGTTTTGCGGTTGGTAACGTAAAGAACAGAAGTGGCTAATATTAACAGCTGTTGTTTATAGTGCCTAGAATCTGGAAAAGTGCTTTATGGAGTGTCATGTTTAATAATTATTTTTTATTGCAGTTGGGGTGAAAAAACATGATGAATACAGAGGACTTCAGAGGTGAAAGTGTACACATAAAAGAATGGCAACAGTTCTAAGTCTATTAAATTCCTGTCAATAATAGACATTTCTGCTGGCCAGGCAATGTGCAAATATTCCCATTGAAAACAAATGTAAACTCTCGAAAACTATTTGGAACCAGAAGTCTGGAAAGTATGTTGTAGACAACCATTGGTGAAACGGATGTATAACAGAATAATATTCCAGCAAATTAGTCGCATTTCACAAAACTAATTGCTTAATCAATATGCCATTAATGGCCTCCTTCCATTAATTTTAACAAGATAAAATATATGAGCACTTAGCATTCCATTTTGCCAAACCCTTACACAACGTATGTCCATTTCTCACAATGATTAATAAAGGGCAAACAGAAGGCCAACTAAAGACTAGCAATGTGTGACTAAATACCCATAAGAAAGCATAAGTGCAGCAAAAAAATAAATACATAATCAAACTTTAAAAAAACGAGGGCATTATCATAAAACGCCCCTTAAATTAGGCACAAGAAAAGTCTTCAAACAACAAAAAAAAGTGAACAGTTGGGATTTCTAGACATCAGTACAGCACGTAAATACATGGTTTACAAAAACAGTTCTACGTGTATGTATATCTATTATATTGTATTATATTGTATTAATTTTCCTGAAAACACGAGGCCAACTAACAGATACAACTACCTTTAGACCAGACCTAAAAAAAAATTTTTTGTAGCATGACAATAAACGAAATGCTATACATTTTAATGGTTAATTGGAAAAACTATACTTCGAATTATAGCAAGTGGTGGGATCACAGGACTGTACTAAATAAAACTGCAAAACAAATGATGGGATGGTCCACAATTGGACTGCATTATATTTCGCTAGAAGGCAATGAAAACACTAGCAGGCCCAGGTCGCTCGGACCCACAACATGGAGGACGTAGGAGGAGACCACTCTAGTTAAGAACAATGCTGGCTGGAAAAGTGGACATTTATACTCTGCCCGAGGTTCATACTCACTGTTCTTTGTCAGGAAGGATGTGCCACAGCAGTGTGCAGTCTGGGACTCCACGAATAATCATGGTACATGTGAAAGGCACAGAGGACACTGTAGTGAAGCTCAAACTAGACAAGGGCATAGGTAGTTATCTACCTCCTCTGTGAGAGGCCACAATACATGACTTCATAGAATACACTCCGCTGCCATGCGAAACATTACAAAACCATGTAGCACAGTCTGAGAAATGGGGCAAGCCGAACACACCAGATCCATTTAATGAGCTATTGCTGACCCCCTGCCCTAAGTAGCAGCCAGCCATGTGGTACGCACAGCTGAGTTCAAGAAGAGGGAGCCTTTATTCAGGGTGCTGGGTGGACAAGTGAAATTTAACAAACTATTTTGATGAGAAATCGAGCACTTAAAAGTTTAATTTCTTTAAAGTGCCAACCTCATGGATGCATGGACAAAGGTCAATAATGAATACAGAGTCAATAACAAATATCAGGAACATTGGATAAGGAACTCTTGGTTATGCTCATATCGACTAGCAGGCCACAAATCCGAAACCAACGACCCTTTTAGAATTATATATGATCACTGTTTGAAACCGGGATTCCCTAGTTGGCTGAGGTAGGTACCTTAGGCCAAGTAAGGTCCCTCGCTTCTATGTCAGGGACAGGAAGGACACCTTCTCAGATAACCCCTGCTCAACCTCTTGGTAGCTTGGCCCGAGCAGCCAGGCTTATCTTAAAGGCAAATGTGTAAAGTATTTGCAACTACGCTCCCAGTGACCCAATGGTGACACCACAAAGGGACTCCACACGAGTTTCATATGAAAACAAGTATAAGTTTATATAAAAAGATATACGATGAGACCACACGATAAAAATCCAACATATGCGTATTTGTAATATACCTCCTGGCCGGTTATTAGGTCAGCCAGCTCTTGTAAGTTCTGGCGGTATTAAGGAGCAATTCAAGGTGATCCTATGCAGTCCTAATGCAATGCTATGCAGTTCGTAATGCAAGAATCAGGCACTTTGCAATGTAAAAATAATGCAGTTTGTGATGCAAACGAATGCAATGCATAATACAACCATCAGGCACTTTGTTACGCAGTAATAATGCAATGTACTGCCACTCCTTGGCAAGTACGGGCCGCAATACGAGCTGGAACAGAGGCTTGCGCTACAAGAAGGGGAGAGGCCGGGATCGTCTCTCTCCGAGCCCACACCCCACACCAGGCACCGACACACGTTACCTAGGGAATGCAACCTCGCTCTCCTCTCTGCCTCTCGTGATTTGGGCCTCCGATGCAACTTGGTTGATTCCGGGCCGATGACGATAACTAAGATCTCAGGCTGCAACAGGGCACACGCACACGTCGCTGAGACTCCCTTGAGCCTCGGGTGTGCACGGTCACAGGGCTTTCCTCAGGAAGGTCTCAGGCTGCACTAAGCACATGCACACAGCGTCGCTGAGAATCACTTGGACTCCTGGCACCCCCGATCTCAAGGCAATTCTTCAGAGGGTCTCAGGCTGCAAAAAGCATATGCACACAGTGTCGCTGAGACACTCGTGACCGTGCACAGCAGAAGTTCAAAGGGCAATCCTCACGAAGGTCTCACGCTGCACGAAGCACACACACAGCGTCACTGAGACTCACTCAGACCCCAGGTGCACATGATTACAGGACAATCCTCATGAAGGGATCAGGCTGCACAAAGCACATGCACACAGCGTCGCTGAGACTCACTTGGACTCCGGGTGCACACGATCACAGGGCAATCCTCACAAAGGTCTCAGGCTGCACGAAGCACACAGCGTCGCTGAGACTCACTTGGACTCCTGGCGCCCCCGATCTCAAGGCAATTCTTCCTAGGGTGCCAGGCTGCAAAAAGCACATGCACACAGCGTCACTGAGACACACTTGAACTTCTGGTGTGCATGGTCACAGGGCAATCCTCACAAAGGTCTCAGGCTGCACGAAGCACATAGCGTCGCTGAGACTCACTTGGACTCCAGGAGCACATGATAGCAGGACAACCCTCACGAAGGGCTCAGGCTGCAAAGAGCACACGCAAACAGCGTCACTGAAACTCACTTGGACTCCAGGTGCCCACGATCACAGGGCATGGTTTACAAAGGTCTCAGGCGGCACAAAGCACACGCACACAGCGTTGCTGAGACACTTCTGGAAACTTTTGTGTTCCTGAGTTTCCACAACAAGGAGCCAGCTCACCTCTGGCCCTTGGGGTTAAGTTACTTTAAGACACATTACAGCAAAGTCCTTTCAAGAAGGGTGACACAGCACACAGTAAAGTCCCTTTAGCCTCTCCTTGGTTAAAGCAGCAAACTGCAGGCCAGCCCCAGAACACATAGCAAGGATCAGTTCTTTCCTTCAGTCTATTCAGCTGTTTCTTCCTTGGCAGAGGTTCCTTTTGACCACGAAGTAGTTTCAATCCTTTTCAGTCTTGATCAATCCAACGTTCAGGGGTTTCAGCTCTCATAGTTATACCCCTCAAAGTCTTAGAAGTCTTTGTGTTAAGGGGGGCACTGACCCCTGTCCAAACCAGTTCTGGGTGTCTCCCTGCCAGTGACACCTTCTTCCTTTGATAGTGGGGGCCTGGATCCTTAATCACTCAGCAGGGGATGGAGCCATTGTTTTATGGCTGCAGCCCAGGCCTCTTCACCTCCAGGGGTTACTCCTCCCCCCTAAACTCCAGATGCAGGTCAGCCTGTTGCTGTCTCAGCTCCTCCCCTGGGTCAAGACATTCCCCAGATCCTATCACTTTAAGGTCCAAACAAACAGTCAATCCACAACCAGGCAGAGACATACAGAAATTTTAGAGCACAAAAACCCAGCCACTTCTAAAAGAGTGGTTTCTAAACACACAATGCAAAAACCACATCACAAAAAGATGTGTTATTGAATTGTGAGTTCAAGCATACTAAACTTCACCTCTCCATCTTAAGCCAAGATAGGCTGGAAACCTATTAGACAGCCTCCCCCATTCTGTCCTATTGGCAAGATGGCCTTTTAACAGTGAAATACCAAATGGAGTGTATTTCACTGTCAGGACATAGTGCACACCGCAGTACATGTCCTACCTTTCACATACACTGCACCTTAACCAGGGGGTACCTTGGGCCTACCATGGTGTCTGACGTGCATCAAAAGGGGAGGGTAAGATCTGGCAAGTGGGTGCACTTGTCAGAACAACATGACAGGTTAACAAACTGCGCGCAGGCACTGCAATGGCAGGCCTGAGTGCTCTCTTTAAGGCTACTTGTATGGGTGGCACAATTAGTGCTGCAGGCCCACTAGTAGCATTTGCATTACCAGCCCTGGCACACATAGTGCACTTTACTAATAAGGCAAACATACCAATCATGGACAACCAATTACCATTACACTTTACACAGGGAGCACTTGCACTTTGACACTGATCAGCAATTGCAAAGTGCCCAAAGCATCTAAGTTGGCAACACCAGCACAGAAAAAAGGTCTAGGGGAAGCAAAATGTTTAAGGAACTTTAGCCAAAAAGGGCCAAGTCCAACAGTCAACGAGGAGAACCTTCTGGAGATTTGACTATTTTCAACATATAGCAAGCCTGTTTGCTTCGTCATTGTCGATGTTTAGTGAAAGTGTTTTGAAGTTTTTTTCTCAGACACATATGTGCTATATAAATGAATGACAGTCACTTAGCACAAAGAAGGTGGTCTAATTAATCGTGTGATACATTGAAGAAGATATGAGAGGATGAGTCCAACGTCCGGTTACACATGCAAGATTAAAAAGACAATGAGTACCTCGTTGTTTTGAAGTCTCTTAGAGCTGTAGACACGTACTCGGACAACCTTTTTTCCATTAATGCCACTCTGATCCAGGCTCTGCCCTGTGGAGAGAGGAGCAAACAGGGCTGAGCTATTCATTCACAGGGTTACACAGAGCATTCGTGAATGTGAAAAGAAAGAGCACGAGTACACCTGGAGGTGATGATCTGTCTGAATAATGCCTCCTGCGCATGCCTGCCTGAACAAAAGGTTTAATTAGCAGTCCCGCCTTCACCAACCCACGCCTAGCCCCAACGAGCATAATTATATGGAAAAGAATGACTTAAAAAACAATGGAAATTTTAACTCGAATGACTAGAACATAAGCATTTAAAATCCTCTATTATTAAAAGGTAAAAGTGCAGTCATTAACAAGTTCAGTTCATTTTGATCTTTTCATCATTTATTTAAAATGCAACAGTACATGTTGCAAACAACGAAGAACATATTATAAACTTGAAGTTTACACACGCAAACATATACGCTTAAATCTAGAGAAAGATTTTTGCACAACAGCTATAGATAGGTTATTTAACCAAGTTCGCATCTTCGGCCTATACATAATTTTTCTGAAGTGTACTATTGTTTTTGGCAAACAGCAAAACAATAATTCACATTCATGAGAGAGTGAAGATCTGGAACAGCCTCTCCACTGTGATAAGGTTACAGGGATACCCCCTTAATTTCTTTAAATAAGACGTATATGTGCAAAGTAATCCCTCTAAAAATCGACACTCAGTCAGAGTTTAAATAAAGTATTTGCTACAAATGGCTCAGGAGTTTTTATGTATCATTATCTCTTTAACGAAAAGTCCCTTAAAGTTGCACTTATCCCACTTTCTTTTGAGAAGTATTCTATTTTGCTTGGTTCTTCCTGGCACAATCGCATTAGAAATCCAATTTTTTATAAACTAAATGTCATTTCTTTTTAAAAAAAAACATAACATTAAGTACACAGTGCAATCTAAATTAATCCAAAAATAGCAGTACACATCGACACATTGTGTATCTATTTGAATATAATAGTCCCACCATCTTCCCCAGATCTTGCATTATTTATGCTGTCATGCTCTAGTCTTGTAGATGGGCTCCTCTGTTTGGGGCACCAACCTATTGCTTGCCACCATTCGACAGCAGGAGGAGGGCCAGGAGATGTCGAGCGATGCACCTTTTGGCAATAATTGTCCAAATACCAACCATAGTGCGCTCTCCTCTACAGCCCACCATATACTCCAGGATACCGATCAGGGCAATATTGCGAGATAGGTTCACAGGTCCTTCTGTTATTATAGAGAGATTGGTCATTAGTTGGAGTCAGTATTTTTCCAGGACAGTACCAAAGCTCATAAAAATAATTGCAGTCTGCAGCATCACATCTGAAGCATGAAGGCAAGGGGATCTTACCCACTCGCAATAACTTCCTTGAGGTGAAGTAAGTTGGATGAAAATAGTTGAACTGTCTAAGGTGCAGGCACCAGGCTATAGCAAGATTGTGTGGAGCTATTTTGGCGTCCCTCCTGTCGCTCTCAACCATGGGGCCCACACCACTTTATCGAGCCTCCTTAAGTGCCATAAACTGAGCGGACAAATTATTAAAGGTTTGTATATACGTGATCCCTTTCCCAGTGGAGTTAAGGTAACTTTGGCCTCTAGCGGGGTATATTCAAAGGGATAATTCATGTAGATTTGGTGGTAGGCCATGGCATGCTGCAGCTGCAAGTATTTGTAGAACTGGGTTCTGTGAAGATCGAATTCATTATGAAATATCTGGAACATCTTCATTTGCTTGCTATGCCAGACATCACTCAGTTTAGTAATTTCAATTAGGACACACCACTCAAACCCTTCCAAACGGATGCTAGAAGTAATTGCCCCTCCAAAGAGGTGTCAATCGTGAGTTTTCTGTCCCACCCAATTCAGCGCAGTATCAAACTCCAATTTACAAGAGCCACACTCGTTACTTCTGGCAGGGAGTTTGGGATAGGGACCCCAAACAGTAAGCCCAGAATGATTTCTTGATCAAATTGGGAGCTTTCAATATGAATTGCTGGGTCCTCTTGTCTCCCATACAGCCAATCATTCAGCAACAAGATTTATAATTTAGGATGGAGGTCTGCCATGCCCACACACTGTCATGGGTGGTTTGAGTGAATTTAATGCATGCAATATGCAGGCTCTGGTATGCCCATATCAAAAAACAAAAACACGCCTTCTCTCTCAGTTGTATTCCAAAGTACTGAAAACCAAGATTGAGATGGAAAGACTGGATTGAACTCTGCCTCCATACCTCATTTGAATGGGACAAGCTGTGACTTTGATCAGTCAACCTTTAGAATTATGACTTCACAATAAGTCATGTTGAGCAGTCGAGGGCCTGTATCTTATGGGTGACGCACAAACAGAACCTCATCATCCACATAAAGCACAACACGTTTTTTCACATCTCCTTTCCAATGAAACCCCTACACCCGAGCATCACATCTAATCCACACGACCAGAGGTTCCATCACAGGAGCGAAAAGAAGGGACAATAAGGTACATGCCTGTCTGGTTAGTCTCTGAAACAGGACCATGGGTGATTAGGTGCCATTTATTTTTGTTTGGGATAGAGCATATAGTATTTTA
Source organism: Triturus cristatus (assembly GCF_964204655.1). NCBI lineage: Eukaryota > Metazoa > Chordata > Amphibia > Caudata > Salamandridae > Triturus > Triturus cristatus. The sequence continues at coordinate 310,402,100 of NC_140593.1, read as the reverse complement.
ACAAAGGATAGAAAACAAGGCCCAAACCCCATAGGTTACAGTACTCTGAACTGGATGGAGTCAAATGCCTTATCATAGCCTTTAAGCATGAGGACACCAGATTGTGTGAGTGGATTGACTTGTGCCAGAATTACATGAACTTTGCATATGCAGTGTCAGGTATTGTAGTGCGGGATAAAGCGACAGTGGTTTGGGTGGACAAGTGAGGTAACCAATTAGCCAGGACCTTAGCATACATCGTCATCTCACCATTTATTAGGGAGATGTGAAAGTATTGGGTGCATTCTTCTGGAGGATGCCAAGGTTTATTAATAACCACAGTTGTAGTGGAAACCTCCATTTCTCTTTGACGTCCTGGTACATATGTAGTAGGTGAGGAGATGGGAACAACCTAAATTTACTGCAGTATTTGAGGAGGGAACCCATCTGGTCCAGGTGTTTTACTATATTGTACGTCAGAAATGGCCATTTCTAGCTCTTCCACTGTAAAAGGTTGTTCCAAACAATCGCTATTACCGTGCTCAGTGTCTTTACGGGGGAAGGGGGGAGTAATCAATGAAGGGGGAAGAATGATCACGGCTGGGTCATTTCTGCACTACATATAGATTTTGGTTATAAGAGGTGGAGGCGATCTCAACCTCTGTGTTGACCTGCTTACTCAGTTTTCAGAGTTCACTATGTTTAGGATCACCCTGGAGGCAACATCTCTGGTTGCCAGCCAATGTAGATGATTTCTGGATCACACAATCCTAAGGAGGATGTCCAATCTGCCAACTCAAAAGCCACATGTGGGCTTGAAGCTCTAGCACCAGTTGAGTCTAGCACTGGATCGGATACCATGAGACGCCTCCTCCTTTGAAGGTTAAGCCTTGCGGTAGTCCCAGTACTACAGCTCTGAGGTCGACAGAGGTAAACTTTGAAAGCTACAGTGGAATGTCTGTGCTATTAAAGTTATATTTCTTCCCTTCCCGCCAACCTCCCACCACCTGAAACCTCCTATAGACAACAGTGGTGACCTGAAAAACAAATAGAGGGAAGGTTTGGTGCAGTAAAATGGGGGTGCCCCTAGATCCTCTAGTCTGGATAGAATGGAATACTCAGTCTTACCCAAATAAACCCAAGAAGGGGCAGTGCAAACCACGAAGATGAGTTTCCTGAAGAAACAGCACAGCGGGGGAATGGCACTTGGCAAAATGAGAGCACTGCACGCCTCTTGATATTATCATTGAGGCCATTGACATTCCACAACATCACACCAAAGGATGTTATGTGAGCCATAAAAGCTGGGAAGGCAGTGGCACTCCTTAAATAGGTGCTAGGGCTGGAGTCACATAGTGCACTGTGGGGAACCCTATGTAGGAGCACCCATGGTTCATGTACCTCCAGAAATGAGACCACAGTAAGTAAGAACAGAATGCAATATACCTGCAGCCAGCAACTCTGCTTATCCCAATCCCCCCCAACCATACTCCACCCCTCACTTCCACTCCAAACGGATCTGTTGCCCTAACAATCGCCATTTAGCAAACAAAACTGATGATTTTGGTAAAGGCAGAACCCTCCCCTACACCTTGCTATAAATTACAATAATGTGTGGCTGGGGAAAAAAAAAAATATGCAAAAGTTGAGACAAGGTAGGGATTCCACCAGCCTTTCTTTTGTACACTAAGGCATATGGCAGTTTGCGACAGGGCTGGATCATCCCAGCCCACAGAACGAGACCTTCTCTGGCTCAGGGATGCAGATTTGCCACTGCTGAAGTGTCCTCCATTGCTTCTAATTTGGTCAGTCTTCTCCACAGAGAGAGTAGGAATAAGTTGTAAATATTATTATTTTTTTTTAACCACACAGTTCTAGGCCGAGTCAGGGGAGTCAAAGAAGAAGTAGCGAACACTATTAAGGAGTGTGAGCCTGGCTGGAAACATGAGCATGTATTTAAGGATCAACGCCTGCAACTTCTGATTGACTGCAACAGTAGATTTTTCTTTTTGAAACAATCTAGTCGAGAAAAGACCTAATTCGGGTCTCCATTTCTCTTGTGCCCTTAAGATTTGCATCTGTCTCAACAGTTCAAGACTTGGCGATAAGGCAGTGCCTAGAGGGGGACGCTGTGTTGGTACCCTTTTTAGGACAAAGTAGGGTGGCAATTCATCCAGCAACAGTCAGGAAGTGATCCAAGCTTCCAGAAAACCTTTGGAGGATGATCTCTTCGGGAAACCAACAAATCTTAGGTTATATCTCTGTACTTTGTTTTCAGAATCTTTAGCTTGCCCCTCCTGAACTTTGGATGTCATGGTATGGAGGGACATAGTGATTTTCTAATTCTGTAACTTCATCTTCCTGTACAGCAATGCGACCCTCTGTTTCACAGGCTCTATTGATCATGTTAAGCAGGTCTTACCAGAGAAGTGAAACGTACGTTCCCACCGTGCTAATCCTTGTTTTTAGAATTGTATACGAAGCCTGTATTGTTTATAGTATGTGTCAGTACCTGATGGTCCAGGAGGCTGTTAATTTGGATTCAGAGTGGCTAATTTAGGCACGTCTGATGGCCGGGATTTAAAATTTGCCATTTCCTGTTTGCAACACATTTCAGGCCCAATGACAGCCCTTCAGGCTTCTCAAACTAGGGTCCACAAAATAGGCTAAGCACAGAAGCCATTGAGGTTTTGGAAGAACCCAGCTTGTCACGTGGGTCTCATTACACTACCCAGGACAAAGATCCAGGTCACCAAGCACCAGCGCTTCACAACAGCAGTATAGAATGTCAAAAGAGTAGGGGGTCGGGAGGAATCCATGAAGCGGCATATGTCCATTACTTCGGGTTGTCTACTTGGAGCCATGTAGTAAGGAGGAGACTCTGCACTGGCCTGCTTGCACTATAGCCTCTGGACTACACCAAAGACAGCATGAGCAGCTGGGCAGATAACTTCTGTATGGTAGTCAGTATGTAGCACCATGCTTGGGTAATGCAGGGAAGACCTTCAGAGTCTTAGCTGGTTCAGCAGCCTAGGAGGGGCGGTGGACACCCGAGATCTCCAACAGATATCCAGCCCAAGTGCTCCAGAGAAATGCAGGGCCCTCATACCAGGGGGACACCCAGTAAGTGCAGGCTTACTTTAGAAGGGGCAGGAGGGGGAAGAGGAGCAGCCCATAAAGCTTCCTGCATTTCATGTGCCCATGGGGCCAATGATGCCGGCAAGATCAACAGTAGTGACACAGGGAACAGCCAAACTGCTGCTAGGTTCCACATGCCCTCCACTGGGGCCTCCACAGGGCCACTGCTACAGATACCTGGGTCTAGGAGGCACTTGCCACAGGCCACCCACCTCCTTTCACACAGACAGTGCCAGGAATGGTAATCCCTGGGTAGGTCGGCTGGAACTACTGTGGTGCCAATTACTTATGCCCCAGCCACCTTTCCTACACCTCGGCTCCTTCGGGGGAACTGCTCCACCAATTAGGATTTGCTAAACCAATTGGTGCGGGCGACCACTGGGAGCCAGTTTCTTGGTTCATCTTTTTTGCCTGCTTCAGCCCACCTCTGCAATTTTCTAATGAAGGTGACTGTGCTTAAGGCCTGGGTGCCCACCACGCACAGATGACGGCCAAAATCTCCTTAAATGACATTCCCACCCTGCACTTACCGCTTTTTGGTTGGGTGGGGTAATCGAGTCAGTCTTCTAGCAACTGAATGTAGGACAATAGTTAGGGGAAGGTGTTGAGAGCTTCAAAAAGGGACTAGCATCCTGGCCATGACCCATGAAATTATAATTCTTCAGCTAAGGGTTTGCTCCTCTATACATCGGTTGCACTAGAAACCCCACTCTTACAGACCACAAACGCAACCTCAGCATCATACTGGACGCCTCCCTCTCAATGAACTGCCAAATCAATGCAGTATCCTTATCCTGCTTCCACACGCTCTGCCTGCTTCGAAAGCCATTCAGATGGATCCCCACAGAATTCAGAAAGAGTCACCCATGCACTCATAACCAGCAGACTCAATGACGGCAATGCACTCCACGCCAGCGTCACCCAGAAACAGCTCAGGAAACTACAGAACATCCAGAACGCCACAGCAAGACTGGTCCTCAACATTACCCACTGCAGCCACATAACACACCTCTGACAACTCCACTGGCTTCCAACCAACAAGAGAATCACCTTTGAGCTCCTCACGCATGCCCACAAAGTTCATCATGATGCAGGACCAGAATGTGAACCACCGCCTCGTATTCCACACACCTGCCAGACAACTCTGCTCTCCCCAACTCACCCCGACCTCCATCCCATGGATCCACAGGACCAGAAGCAGAGGAAGATCCTTCTCCTACCTCGCCGCCAAGACCTGAAACACGCTGCCCGCCACCTCAGGCAATCAGCGTATTTGACCCAATGCAGGAAGGACCTCCAGACCTGGATCTTTGACTGAGCCTCCACATCCATCTGGACCAGCAGCCCCCATGCCCCCAGTACCTTGAGACCCTCACGGATGAGTAACCGTGCTTTACAAACCCCTCATTGATTCACATTCCTGTAAGAAATGTATCTAGCTCCTGTAGTTTCGTTATTTTATAACTTGCCTGAAATATATAGGTGTACTGTACATTATAAGGATATTTCACGTAGCCAAAGAGATCCTTGACTGTATTAAGGTATTAGGCAGCAGGTAAAGTGCTTTAAATATCATTGTTCTCCAAGGAGACTTGCATTATCCATATGAATTTAGAGATAAAGGGCATTTTGTTTCCTGATAATTAGGACTCTTGGTGTTATGGTATTTATTTTTTCAACACTTATCCATATTTATTTTTTGGCTATTTTACATGTGTTTTGCGAATAAATGAAGTTGAAAAACTGTACATTTCCATACTTATTTTACTGATCGACGCGCACTCATAGTTTGATACCTGTTGTGCGTTAGCTATTTAAGGTGTCAAATATTACATACCAATTTATCCACTGGTAAATACTAGCATTATACCATTAATGTATGTTGAAATTTGCCATTATTTAAAGAAATTTGATCCTGTTTATTGATTTCCCATGCTGTCCCTATTCTCAACTGCTGGCCTATAATTCATCAAAGACAGTACAGGGAGTTACTTAAAAAGAGGACAATTTTCTGTATTTATCCACTTTTAAAAGTCAATGCAGACAGAAAACACATTGTTTTCGGTCTGTATTTATCTGTAAAAATCCGTAAAAATGGAACACAGGGAGCCTTACTTATAATAGGTGAATATCCACTTTTTTCACAAGGTAATTTTTGATTCAGTGATCAATGCTTCTTAATATCTAAACATTTTATGGATTTATTTGCTGTAGACAAATATGCTGCATCTGGTGCCTCCATTTGATTCTTACACCTGTATTGTATTTATTTATTTTTTGACATTTATTGAGCGCGAACGAATACCCGTGGGTGTCTCGGCGCTTGACTGAGCAGCTGACTCTCCCCATCAGTGGAAGGACCAGGAGAAATTTTACTGGTTAAACAGCCAGGTTTTCAGATTCTTACGAAACTGAAAGAGTGAGGGGCTAGTTCTAATCTGTTGTGGCAGCATATTCCAGATCTTGGGTGCCGCAACTGAGAAGCGACGATCACCCCAGGAAACTGTTTTAGAACGTGGGACCACTAATTGGTTGAGAGTCGTAGATCTAAGTTGTCTGGTCGGTCGATAGAATATAAGCTGGTCCTTAAGAGGGCGTGGACCTTGATCGTGGAGTACCGTATAGACTATACAAAGGGATTTGAACTTGATCCTGTTATTAATCGTCAGCCAATGGTATGTCCTGATGGTGTTAGAAATGGGTGCAAACTTGGGAGTTCTGGACAGGATACGTGCTGCCGCATTCTGTATTGTTTGTAGTTTTTTTGTAACTCTAGTTTGGGCATTTAAGAATAGTGCATTACAGTAATCCAGGGATGAGAGAACCAAGGAGCTGACCAGAGTTTTGGCAGCAGTATCTGGGAGGAATGGGATAATCTTCCTTATCATTTTCAGTTTATAGTGGGCTGTAGCTGCTACTTTATTAGCATGTGCCATAAAATTAAGATGGTCATCAAAAATGACACCCAGGTTCCTGACCTTGGGAGACGGGCTGGGTGGGGTGCCGAAGGCTGGGGGCCACCAAGGGTCGGGCCAGGTTGGAGAAAGGGATCCAAAGATGACCACCTCCGTTTTGTCGGAGTTAAGCTTAAGGCAGTTACCTGCCATCCACTCTCCGATCGTGCTCATAGCATTTTGGAAACGCTCTGCTTCTTCCATCCCTTCACCCTTGATGGCCAACACCAGTTGCGTGTCATCTGCGTATGAGGTTAGGCTCATCCCGAATGCTTTGATTATGCCAGCAAGGTCCGACACATAGATGTTAAATAGTGTCGGACTCAAGGATGAGCCTTGAGGAACCCCACACGGGAGTGACATCTTGGCTGATTGATATGGCCCCAATGTAACCACCTGTGTTCTATTGGCCAGGAATGAGGAGAGCAGATCTCTCGCCGTATGGTGAATGCCCATCCTCCCGACACGGTCCACCAAGATCTTATGGTCGACCGTGTCGAAAGCTGCCGAGAGATCAAGCAGTACTAGTAATGCTGTCCCGCCCTGGTCACGGATGATTCTGATGTCGACGGCTGCCTTGATGAGGGCGGTTTCCGTACCATGGTATTTACGGAAGCCGTACTGTGTATCATCCAGTAGCTGATGTTTCTCTATGTGCTCCGATAGCTGCTGGTTCATAGCTTTTTCTGCCACTTTAGCTAGGAAAGAAGACTAGCTATGGGCCTATAGTTCTTAAGCTCCTCCTTGTCTAAACTAGGTTTCTTTAGCAGGGGTTTAACCAGCGTATTTTTGAGGCAATCAGGGTAGCTCCCTGAGGTCAATATTGTATTACAGACATGTGTAATGACCGGAACAATAGTGTCCATGACCATAGAGAGAACTGAGGAGGGGCAGGGGTCCAAAGCCGAACCAGATTTAATAGATTTAATGATGATTGTGGTTTGGTCAGTAGAGAGAGCCCTAAAACTGGACAAGGTATTACTTGGGAAGGTAGGAGCGAAGGAGGCTTTACTGATGTTGATTTTGGAGGTAAAGGCTTGATACATGTCGTTAACCTTGGTGAAAAAGAAATCAGACAACGCTTCACAGAGTAGTTGTGACGGAGGAGGATTTAAATCTGGTGCATTACCAGTGAGGATTTTAGTTATGTTAAATAGTTGTCTGCTGGAGTTTTTAGCGTTTTCAATTTGCTCTGAAAAAAATATTTTTTTGGCTGCGACAATCATAGATTTATAAGTGGCCAGTGATTCTTTGTATATAATCTTGCTTCTGGCGTCACAGCTTCTGCGCCACAGTCTTTCCCTGTTCCTACTTCGTTGTTTTTGCGCTCTTAGTTCTTCACTATACCACGGAGCGGTCGGAGTACTTCTATTCCTAGAATGGCGCTTGGTGGGTGCCAGGAGATTTGTGGCATCACCAAGCCAATTGTGGAATTGGCAGGTGGAAATAGTGGGATCAGCGGATAGGATTGGGCAAGTTTTGTCCAGTAGTGTTTTAAATTCATTTTGGTCTATACTCTTCCATACTTTAAAGGGGCGTGGCTTAGTAGGTGTAGCCTTCTTCCTCAGTGGTTCCTTGATTGTCAGGCCGCTGAATATGGCAAAGTGATCCGTCCAAGGCATGGGCAGAATATTTAGTATATGCAGGCCCTCTACGTTGGAAAAAATACCATCCAGCGTATGTCCAGCCTTATGGGTGGAAGCGGTGACCAATTGTCTAAGGCCCATTATTTCTAGGTCTGATATAAGGGCGGCGGTATCCCTGTCATTCGCTTGTTCTAGGTGAAAATTCACATCACCCATCATAGTGGTGGACTCTTCGGTGGCTATTGATTCTGTAATTGCGCTGAGGTTGGTGAGGAAGCCTGTTTTAGTCCCGGGGGGACGATATAAGAGCACTCCCTTAAAGTTAAAGCGGGCTGTAAACTTTATATTAAAGTGCATGGCTTCGCATGAGGTGGCAGGGATGAGTGCTGTTCGGACCTCGAACCGATCTCTAATTATGATGGCTAAACCCCCTCCCTTTTTGCCGACCCTATCCTGTCGATAGGCTTTATAGCCAGGAGGGACAGCCACTACAAAATCGGGGGCCGAGGAATCGTCAGTCCAAGATTCCGTAATATACAGGGCATCTAGATTGTCAGTAATGAGGTCCGCTATTTCTTGGCTGTGTTTGCCCAGAGAACGCGCATTAATGAGGGCCATAAGAATGATCACTTCATTGACATCACATTGCAAATTGGAGAGCGTCTTTGAGTTGTTAATACAGATCATGGTATTGCAATGGGGGCAGATCAGATTGGCAGCCATTGTTATCTGTAGGAAGTCATGTTTGGTACAGTGAGAAGAGTGGGTTGGTTGAAGCCTCATCAAGGCCGAGCGTGAGTAGGTTCGCTTGAGATATGAGGAGGCCGGATCAGGGGTCATGGCCCTAGGCGCGGGCCAGGCGCGGACGGGCGCAGACGGGCTTGCCTTTGGTGCGCCTTCGGCGCGCCCGCTGCGCTCGCCTGCTGTGCGGACGGATGCACCTACCCTTATATCCGGTGTGAGGAGGGCGTGAGGCGTCGAGCAGCTGCAGCGCTACCCCTCCCTCACCCAAGATGGCCGGACCCTTCCTCCACAAGCGCGAGGATGTAGCAGTATGCGCTGGGCTTGAGGGCGAAAATGCGTGCAGGTAAGTTTAATACTGGACTGCAGCAGTAATGAAGTTTAAAAAAAGTGCCAAGTGTTTTAAAAATAGCATACAACAGAATAAAGCCCCCGGCTTCCGCCTCAGGAATGCTTGCCTTCAGGAATATATTGATGTGTCATTTTTCTCGTCAAAGCCACGTCTCACTTTTATTTTTATTATAAGAGAGAGCAAGCTTAATTATTATCCATTTCTCACGCTAGACTGACAGTAACACCCTTTTTTCATGGGCAGATCCAAACACCAGTTACACTCGACTAAAAAGGCTACTACTAGTCTATCTGTGATGCACCCAACTTCTGTGGCACCTTTTATGGATAACTTACATGACTGTCAGCATGGCTCACCCTAATCCTTCCAGGGCGACTTCATCCATTGTGCCTTCAAAATTAAACTCACCCTCTTGCACTAATAAAAGACTCAAACAGGGTCCACCTTCTCCACCGAAGTCTGCATCACTTGTATCCCTGGACACTGTTCTAGAGGAAATAAGTGCTTTACACCAATTTGTAGAGGAAACCAATACACGCCTACAGGTATTGGACACTAAATGGTCTACGATTGATTCCAGGCTTTCCACTGTGGAACAGCACGTCAGTGACCTTCAAGACTCTTCTACAAAAAATCTCATCTCTGGAGAAGGAGGCAATCCTCTTGAAGAAATCTGCTGAGGATTTGGAAAATAGAAATAGGCGCAATAATTTACGTCTATACGGTCTTCCTGAAGGCATCGAGGGAGATGACCCTGTGACTTTTCTCATTTCCTTTCTTCCGAAGCTCTTGGAACTCACTACTTCATCCTCTCTGATTATCCAGCATGCTCACAGGTTGGGTCCTCGCCTCTCGTCTACATCTGCCCCCTCAGGACCCCATGGCGTGATTATTCTTTTCTTACAATTTACGGACCTTTTACATGTCCTAAATACAGCCAAACTTAAGAAAAATATAACTTGGTCAGGCTCTAAGGTGTTTTTTTACCCAGGGCATATCTACAGCAACAGCTACATGATGGAAAGAATTTTTAGATCTCAGACCAGCTTTGCGTTCCATGGGTGCCCGCTATGGTTTGTTCCATCCTTGCTTATTCAAAGTAACTTTTCAAAACCGCTCCTCTACTTTTGACGACCTTGCGGATCTTTGGAAGTTTCTTCACCTATATTCTACGCCCACCCTGGATACAGCTGGTCCTTCTTCAATACCATGACTCTTATATGAAAGTCTCTGATATTTGCTATTTTGGATGACTCTAGAGAAGTGTTTTCTAACTCTTACTAATTTTCTTCTTTACAGGTCATGTTCCGGTAGTCTTATCTGTTTATAATAGTCTTGTTTGCAACTTTTTGTTTATTATTATTACAGACCGTTTGAACTTCCTCATACCATTTTCCATATCCTTGTCTTCCTTTTCAATCTCCCGGCGTGATTCGTCTCTCCGGTTGATCGTGCCGTCTTTCTCCTTTGCCACCTGTCCCAGTTCTTACAGTTTCCCCTTCAGGTATGTACTACAGTCGTCATTGTTCTTTGTATGACATGTACTGTCATCTCTTATTTTTGTTCTTACTTTTTCCCTCCTCTTCTATTGTCCCCTCTTACTGGTTTCTCTGGAGACTTTATTCTGTGTCCTTCCCTTTTCCTTCCTTTGCATTCATGTTGATCATGTGAGTCTATATTTACTTCTTTTATTTACATTCAAAGTTATCTCATGGAATGTAAATGTTTTATTAATCTCATAAAGAGACAGAGAATACTATGCCATTTAGCTACATATAATCCTGACTTAGTTTTACTGCAAGAGACCCACTTGACAGTCAGAAGCTTTAAAACTTAAAAGGCAATGGGTGGGTTTTGTATTCATATCCCCTACTACCACGAAGAAGAATGGGGTCATTATTCTAGTTCATAAACGGAAATTGATTCAGAAGGTAGATGGTTATTAGTCAAGTTGCTCATTAATAATATTTCTCTTACAGTTTTTAATATTTATGGTCCAACACAACCAGATTCCTCCTTTTGGCCTAATATCACAAAACAATGCATTCAACATAAAGATGAATTTTTTATTCTGGGAGGTGATTGTAACCAAATTATGAACCCGTTCATTGACCGACAATCCCAAGTCCGTTTCATATCCCACAAGACTCTCAAACAATTTCAGAATACAATATCTCAGACTCACCTTGAGGAAGAATGTAGACTCTGTAACCCTGACAGCTCTGAATTTTCTTTTTTCTCTCCCCCACATGGCCCTCTGGATTATATTTTCCTTTCTTCTGCCTTAACACACAACCTTATTTCCTCCTCAATTGAACCCATTGTCATCTCTGACCATGTCCCGGTTGTTGTTGATTTTGATTTGTTCCGCTCACATCCCAAATCTTCTAGATGGAAATTTAATAATTCCCTTCTGCAGGACCCACTTTTCTCTTCCCCTTTCATTTCCGCTACAGAAGAGTTTATTTTAAATTCGTCCCCCGATACCTTTCCTTCATTGCTTTAGGACACTTAAGGCTAAAGCTCGTGGCTTTATCATAAATTACATATCCAAGAAAAAGAAACCCTTTTAGTCAGCAAAAAAGTTTGTTAGCTAATATTAAACGTCTATAACATTTTTTATACATCCTCTTCGGAGCATTCCTTACAGGAACTTGTTCGTTCCAAACTTGATTTCAGTTCTACTCTGAACGAGTGCTCGTTATTACGCGGACATAAAGCTGGCAAACTCTTGGCCAACTATTTTAAATCTCAGAAAGAACGCATTCCGATACATTCTATTCATTCGTCAGATGGGAAATCCCTTTTCAAAGACCAAGATACTTTAAATGAATTCATGGATATATATTCCAGAATCCTCTCCTCTTCCCTCTTCAATTGACTCATATCTTCATCATGTCTTACCCTCCTCTCATGTAGACCTTGACTTCAATTCTCTAGAATCGGATCGTTCTATCCAAGAAATATTCCAATCCCTGAATCTCCTTAAGAAAAACAAAACACGAGGTCCTGATGGCTTTACAGTAGAACTTTCTACATTTTTCTCTTCTTCCAAACTTTTACAACTTTTTCAGTTTCAGATGCTACAATTTGCTTAATCCACAAAGATGGCCGTGATCCCAAAACAATGTAAAAACTATCTTCCTATTTCTTTGGTAAACGATTGTAAAATCTTTACCAAATTGCTCGCGCTACGTCTTGAACCTCTTTTACCAAAACTAATTGGTTTAGAGCAATGTGGTTTCTTTAAAGGTAGATTAACAACTGACAACTCTAGTTTACTTTTTAACGTTTGAAATAAGGCCTCATCCCTTTCATACCCTCTTGCCGCTGTCTCTATCGATGCAGAGAAGGCTTTCGACAGAGTTAGTCTTTTCTATTTAAAGCCCTACATTGGCATGGTTTTGGTCCTAAATTCATCTCTTTGATTTCTTTGTTATATTCAGCTCCTAAAGATTCTGTAGTAGTTAATGGTCTTCTTTCTCAATCTTTCATCTTACACTGTGGAGTTAGTCAGGGTTGTACTTTCTCGCCCCTCCATTTTAGGTCTCGCCTACGCAGCACGCATGCACTGCATAGGAAAAAGACCTTTAGCCATCGATTCCCTTTTTCAGGCAAAAACGTGCACGCGTTGCAATGGTTCCTGCTTGCTCCCGCAAGGGAAACCGGCACGGCCCCCTCCTCTCTCCCCTCCCTCTGCTGCCTCCTTTCAGCATGAGGCGCACATGCTTGTTGACTGGAGTTCCGGCTCGGACGTTGGTACGATGGCAAGTGTGCAGCTTCTGTGAGAGCTTGCCCAGCACACATGTACTCCGGTACAATCATGCACTGTTTATATTGTTTAAAAAACATGCATCAACACGTTAGTGCAAACATTCTATTAAGGAGGGACAGATGTGGGACTGGTCTGTCTCTACTCCATCCAGATGCCAGGGGGTGTTTCCATCTCATCCGTGGAGGCAGCTCTTGTATGCTCGGGGCTCCTCCATGCTCAGGTCTCTTCGCACAAAGCTTCCAGTGGGCAGGAGTCTAGCGCTTCGATGCAGTCGTGTCTAGGAGCATGCTCTGACACCCGCCTCCCCCGGGGGCTCTGCCCTGTCTCTCTCGCCCAGTCCCGGGCTCTAAACACATCTTGGATGTCAGGACTTGTTCCAGCCTCTCAAAGCCTTCGATTTGTCTCTGGAAGGAGGCACCATCTCGGGGGTCCCTGAGGGGGCCTCTCCTCGTTCGGCAGGATGTAGGGTTCACTTCCCCTTCCACAGGAAGCACAGCAGAGAGGCCTTGAGTCTGTCAGGCTATTGTGCTGCCCTCACACGGGGCCTCAGCCTCTGTCTGCATCCCTCCTCCTAGCCACTAAAGCTTCCCCCTCCTCCTGTCTCTCTACCCCACATCTCCCCCTTAGCGCTTCCCCCTCCTCCCGTCTCTGCCCCTCCCAGAGCTCTATGCCACATCTCCCCTTAGAGCTTCCCCTCCTACTGTCTCTCTGCCCCCCTCCCCCCCCCAAAGCTCTGCCCCACATCTTCCCCTAGGGCTTCCACCTCCTCCTTTCTCTTTGCCCCCCCAAAGCTCTGCCCCACCTTTCTCCCCTGACCTTTCAGGTGCACACTACTGCCGTGTGACTGACTCTGTCCAGCCCTCCTGGCCTGTCAGGTGCACATTACTGCCATGTGACTGACACGGCCCAGCCCTCCTGGCCTTTCGAGGGCTAACACCAGTCTTGTAATCGACTGAGCCCAGCCCTTCTGACCGTTCACAGGTGCTCCCTCTTGCCTTGTGACTGGCTCGTCCCAGCTCTCCTGACCTGTCAGGCGCTCACTCCTGCCATGTGACTGACTATTTCCAGCTCTCCCGGCCTTCAAAAGGATCAGACCTGAAGTTTTTCAGTAGGTCATTCTGCCTTATGTAGCCAGCTCTATCGAGTGAGGATGGCCAGGGTAGTGAGGGGCGCCTGGGGGGCCACAGGTCATGGAGCCAGAGTTAAGCACAGACCTACCCACGTGAGCTCACAACTTCCGGCTTGGCATAGGCACAACCCCAGGACTCCCTGACCAGGAGTATCCATGCGTGGCACAGCCTTATTGGCGCCTACTTTACATTCACAGAGACCCTACACTGCAGAGTTGGCTCCTGATGTTATCATTGCCCAGGTATGTTGTGAAGGATGGATTGGTTCTGACATGACCTCCTTGGCTCCTGATGTTATCACTGCCCAGGTATGTGGTGAGGGATGGATTGGTTCTCACATGGCCTCGTTGGCTCCTTTTATTGCCATCAGCGCTGGTGTGCTATGAAAAGTTTCGTGTTCACTGACATGGCCAGGGTGGCTCCTGATCTTAACAAGAGATCACTGGTTCTGAAGAGTTCTTCTGGTTTCCGTCAAGCCCTGGTGGCTCCTGCTTTTATTAAGAGGCTCCCTGGTTTCTCACAGTCCCAGTTGCAGACACTGAGCTGTTCTCCTCGGTGCCAGTGCCTCGAAGGTACCCAGGTGGTTTGTTGGCGCTGAGTCCTGTACAGCAGGTGAGGAGGCCGGGAGCCGCCGCTGGCAGCCCGCTGGACCCGTAAGGTGAAGGTGGCGTGTCCAAGGAAAGAATGGACAGATCTCTCTGTACGAGGACGAGATCAGGGGCCTCTAAGAGGGGCAGAAAAGCAAGTAACAAGCATTGGCATAGCCAATAGGTCTCGCATTTGGGACCTTATAAGTATTTAGTTATGCAGCAGGTCCCAAAGGCGCGACCTATTGGCTATGCCAATGCTTGTTGTTTTATCATTTGAACCCTTCTAATCACATATCCACAATAATTCGTCCATTTCTGGCTTTAAATATGGCGATCAACATCTAAAATTATCTGCCTATGCGGATATCTTACTTTTTATATCTCATCCTGAAACTTCTATCCCTCCTCTTTTACAGGAAATTACAGATTTCTCTCTTGTCTCAGGTTATATAATAAACTCTGACAAGACAGAAATTCTTCCCCTCACCAAATTTTGTTTTTGTTTTAAGCAACACTTTGATGTCACCGGTTTCTGTTGGAACAGCTTTAAAATCAACTACCTGGGCATTTGGTTTAGCAACTCTAGATTTAGTTAAAATTAATATGAAGGAAGTACTAGATCGTATTTCTAAACTTCTCTCTTCCTGGAACCCTCTCTTTCTTTCTTGGTGGGGACGACTTGATTCTATTAAAATGATGATTACTCCTATTTTATTATATATTCTATCTATGGTTCCCATGCACATCCCAAATTTTTATTTAAAAAACATTGACTCGGGAGGAGCCAAGATGGCGACCGGAGCAGACGCTTGAGCCCCCGGCTCCGTCGGCCCGTGGCCTCGGACTACTATCCTGATGCCCATCCTCGCCGAATTTCGAGGTGCAACGTATGCGAAGGCGCGCGGACCGCGCTGCCGTTTTCCCGGAGTCTCAGCCCGCCCGGATGCCCGAGTTGTGGGTGCTTTTGTCCTCTGCACTAAACCCCTGCGCCATTACGGCCTTTGCCGGCCCCCTGGAAGCTCCGCAGTTATCGGACCGGCTAGCGCTAACCTGAGCCCCGCGGTCCCGATTTCACCTCGCACCACGGATCGTTGCCGGATGAGCCCGGGGAGAGACGGCCGGACACCTTCTGCACCCTGTGCCTGACGGGCTGGAGCCGTGGGGTGGGCCCCGGTGCGGCGGGTCTCCTGCCCCGCTCTGAGGACCGCGCTGTGGGAGGCTGCTGACCCCCTTCACCTATTGCCTGGCCGGCGGCAAGAGAACCTGCGAGAAGAGAAGCGACGGTCGGCCTTCCCTGCTGCGGCGTAGACCTGAGGGGAATTGACTCCTTGCCACGACCCCCCCCCTGGCCTTTGCAACGTACAGCGGCAAAACATGGCGTTGAGTGCCTGCTCGCGGCTGGGGGGTGATACTCCGGTCTCGCCCGCTGCCCACTTTGCTCTACCTCTTTCGGACACCAGCTCCACAGTGCCGTCCCGGATTGCTGCCGATGTGGGGGCCCGGCTTCCGCTGACATGCGGCTCCGTTCTGGCTGTCCTGCGGGACTTTCAACTACAAATGTGCGCTGGCCTGCAGGCGCTGAGTGAGCGGTTTGACCCCATACTGTCGGCTGCGGGTCGTGAACGCTTTGTTTGTCATCCACAGGGCGTGGATCTCCCGGTGCTTTTGACCTCTTGCGGGGACACAACGGCGGTGTATGATTGTGCTGCACTGGTGCCTTCATCCGGCGTTCCCGGCACCCGGGATCCACCGCTCTCCACCTCAACGGCGGATACTTTGTCCCCCTGGTCATGGCTGCCTGCTTCATTGTTGCCTGCCTCACCGCGTCCGCAAGAGTATCCTGCTGAGCGACACCTAACGGCTTCGAGGACCCGTCCGCGGTGGCCTACTGCTTCCTATTTGTGGAACTCCTGTTCTTTACTTGCCAGGTTTGGACTTTATGTGGTGCAAAGAGGGACCTCAATAGACGGTCGGCGGCCATTTCGTGATCCTACTTCACCATCTTCTCACAAGCGGCCATCTTGTCTTTGTCTGCTCGGGACACGGGGCCTTCATGTAGGGGCTGGTTTAATCCCAAGCCCGCGATCGGGCCAGGGCTAGATTGACTTCTATCGCCAGGGTTCATGGACGGGCTGGCCTGGGACTGGAACTGTATGTATGTTTTGTGCGCACTCGTCTTGACTTGTCTTCCTTCGCTTAAATTGTGGTGACATGGTATCTTCGCATGCAGTTTTTGGCGTAGTGGGCTCTCAGTTTGGGGAGGCCATAACTGGCTGATGGTTTGGGGCGCTCTGGTGTCTCGTGGGCTCCTCCCCGCCTTCTTTTCTGTTTTCTTAGTCTCTTTATTCTATTCCTACTTTCTCTCTTGTCTATATTTCGGGTTCATTGGGCGACAGGCACTATGCCGGGGGGGGGGTAGGCCGTAGCCTCCGCATTGGTGTAGGGTGGGGGGGTAATACTCTGTTCTTAATTAGTTCTATGGGCCTTTTTCTTTTATCTCTCTGTGCTCTACTTGCCTCGATTCGGGGTCCGGGTGTGGGGTGGATCGAGTGGGAGCGGCTCTGGAGGGGTGCGTACTTGCTCATGTGATTATCCTGATATATCTCTGCACCGCCTCACTGCTTGAGATTTTTCTTCCATTGTTGTTTTTACTAATGTTGCTGCTCTCCCGTATGGTGAAGCTATCTTGCGGACTCGAATCTCCTTTGTTCTTATCCTTCACTGACCTTTTTGTTTCCCTGATAAAATTATCTTAAAAACCTAAAATTAACCTTCACTTCTCCTTCCCCGGGTGTCAAAGATATCTCCAGTATGTAACTCATAACTTGTTGCTAATCTTGACAGTTGACGCACGGGGGATGTAATGTGGGTATCAGTGCTTTACTGTATCGTGGCCGGCCTGACGGTTGTAGGCCCGTATTTGTTCTTTTAAGATGCACGAATAAAGGTTTTTAAAAAAAAAAAAAAAAAAAAAAAAAAAAAAACATTGACTCCCTCCTCTCTAAGTTTTCATGTAACAATAAAAAATTTAGACTTGCTTTGGCATATCTTTGCAAACCTATGATGTATGGAAGCATCTCTCAATTATTTTTAACCTACACACTCATATTTCAATTATTATTTTGTTTTTTTAGGTAGTTTGACAGATTGTTTGGGGTTGTCTTTACATGAGAAGGGTTTATTTGATTTGATGTTGGCCTTAGCCTTCCAGCATATCTCACTTAATTGGAAATGTTCAACTAAACATTCAGTGAAGGCCTGGTGGAACAACGTTTGTCATTACCATAGATTAGATATTGCATTTGCTGCTTCTGGTAAACCATATGTAAATAGGGATTTATTTTGTCTTGTCTTTAACCAATTATTTAACTAAGACTTCAACTCATATTTCACGTAATCGTTCTGAGAATTTTCAGCCTCCATAGATCATTTGGTCATGGTTTCTCTCACCACAATAATTTTTCCCCTTGTTTATTTATTGCATTTATTTGTTTTGTATTATATACCTGCCTCTTGGATAAGTTTAATACAGAATAATTTGTTTAATAAGTTGATCAGGTCTAATAAGTTTATACCTTACTCACATGATCTTTAATTATCGAGTTGGATTATAGGTCTCCTCTTTTTCTTTTCTTTCCTCCCCTCCCTTTATTACTAAATTGTAAATAGCATTCTACTCTGCTTTATCATCTATTTATATTACTAATATACTATGGTTATTTTGTTTTTCATGGCCTATTCTAATGTAATTTTTGTCTATTTAATAAAGCTTATTAAACATAAAAAAGAAGTGCCTACGTATGCCATTTTCTGATTACTGGTGCGTCTGCTACCCGAATGTGCTTGTAATAAGAAAATAATATACAGGTATTTATAGATATTATATCTCCCACAGATTATAAGAGAATTACATAACTCTATTATAATGTTGCATGACGTTGAGCTGCTGTGATAGTCTCAGGAAGCTGTGAAAAGCCCCAGAGTAGAACTCTGCTTCACCTAACAAGTATAACTAGCTTTCAAGTTCCTATTCATTTGCCGGTCTCTGAATATTCCTTTTTTTAACTAGATAAGTAAACAGTGTTGTATGTTAAGTTTTCACAGTGCCAGACTTCAGTACAGGAAATCATGATTTCATGGTAATTTCATATCAATTCTGAATCACAAGGCTAACTTATTACTTCAATTACATATGTACTCTCATGCAAGTGTAGAATTAGAATATGTGCAACACCTATAATATAGATGTACACTTAGGAACAATATTTTGACCATCAATAACAAATCAAATTACAACGTTAAAAATAAAAGGATTCAATCGAAAAAAAATGATAAATAAGAAGGGATGGTCAACAAAACAGACAACACCTGATACACAAAAACAACAGGTATGGTGAATTGTAAGGCAGATATAAAATACATTCATTCTTATGGATTTACTATTTCTTTGCAGCTTTTCTAGGAGATCCTCATCACTTTTAAGATTAAATTACATCCTCTCAACCATAGCAAACTTGATCTTTCTAGTTGCCAGACGTCTATTGCAAAAATAGAGGTACACTTCCAGAGAACATGCCGTTATACGCTCATAAGAATTCTTAAAATTCATAGTTTCTTGCGATTCGCCATTAAACAACTTAACCAGCTTTGAATAACGGATTTCCAAATTGTTTACAAAAAAGTCAGGTGGGGTCCTTTTCAGCCAGGCATGCATCCTTCTTGTACATGTATGTGAACCTTTTTCGCGTTTAGACTGTCAGTGGCAGCAATTCTCATATGCATACAATTGGACTTCCATTATTAATTGTGCCTAATAGGATGATAAAACTATACTTTATGTACAGTTTCTAATATTACCCTAATTTAGCTAGATATTGGTGCCAGTGTTGACCAATTATCATCCATTTGCAGCTTGTACATGGAGGATGATAATGAAGCTAGAGTTGACTTTTATACCAAGGTTAAGCTTGTGAAGATAGTAATGCAGGGTGTTTCTGGTTTTTAATAAACCACCATTTGTATTGCTGATTGTGTGCAGTGTCTCAAGGCAAGATAATGTCACCCGTTGTCGGACTTGGAAATGTGACTGTTACTTTGGAAATCATTTGTTTTGCCCGCAGGATCATTCTGTTGATACCTTTACTCCCAAACGCACTACTGTGGGCTATTACAAATTGTAGCTAACCAAAGAATATGCAGTTTAATCCGTTTTCCTTTCATGGCCTGTCCGAAGCCTTCTTCAAACTTTGCACTGTCTCCTAATGCCATTCAGAGGTGCATGTACATTTCACCTGGACTTATTTTTCAAGAACGTGCAACCGGAGGACCATTTCTATCCTGTTACTGAAAGTCTCTCCGAACTTCAGAGCAAAGGTGCTACAGCCTTTGACCATGCAGCTTCCACAGGCTGCCGGACACAAAAACTGCAGCAGCAAGGTCAATGACTGGTTTAGAGATGTTCCCTGCATCTTGGAAGCTTTGGTCGAGACTGGAATAAATCTTGGTTAAAGTCTGAAAGAATGCTGGGATCACTTTCAGAGCTACAAATAAAAAAATACCAATTTCCAGGCCTTAATCATTGAAATGATGGATTGCACTGCATAATTTGCATCTCTTCTCAATAGGTACTGACTAGTTGCCGGAGCAGAATGGACAGCCCTACCATTGATTCACTTCATTCTTAATCAAATGAACACAGGAAACTTAATTTGACCTTTTCCTATACAAGTCTACCACATAAACCTTAAAGCCATGCAACGTTTGGGCCTTTTGTTGAATCTCTCAACTTCTACATAGCCCCTGTGGCTGCTATTTTCAAAGCCGTGATACTGGATATCGTATATCTGAAGACAAAACCCCAATCTAATTCATCATAGCAACCACAGTGGCTCACTGCAGACCTCTTGACTCTTATCCTGTCCTCATGCTACTAGTCACAAGCCAAGTGACCCATTGACTAAAAAATTCTGAGGGCGTGGCTCAACCTCACACAGAAAATTAAGAGGCTGCTTTTGGAAAGTGTAAACCTAAGTACCTCCCATTGATATAGCTTGACTCCAAGACTCCCCGCCTGCAAAGATGGTGCATACAATATGGAGCCATGGCGAGCTCTATGAAATGAAGTCTTACTCCCTTCCCATGTAAATTGTACTACGAAGGATGTGTGTCAACTCCAACAACTACTTCTTAACCGGCCATTACGATGAATTTTTGCATGAAAGTTGATATATTTAAGTTTCTCTACTCTAAAATCCTGCAGACACATTATCACTCCAGAAAAGTTCACATATGCTAATAAAATGCCAGCAAAGATACAAATCGTATTGGGTCTGTTACCTTGGCTCTGGATGAACTGACATTTTCCATGTTCTCAATGCTGCAGATGCAACTGTGCGGCATTTTGCAGCAGGCCACTCGCATGTAGTCCCAGAAACTGCGTGGGCTTTCATATCCAAACCAGGAGAATTGACCTGAAGCAAGAGAAAGGCAACAGCATGAAACATACATTTAATACTGCTAGAGAACTATGGATGATGGGGGAGTAAGGGCCTCAGAGTGCAATAAATACATTTTCAGTCTTGCATCGAAAACCTGTCAGATGTTGGTAGCTCAATGACAAAATTACGATATTTTATCTATAACGATCCCCTAAAAAACACTTGTACTGAGAAGCAAGATGATCAATTCTGTTATCTAATAGTGACAGGGACGACCTTTCAGATCATCGTGAATGATTATCTTGGAATACCTTTATCTGCTGCTCTACGGCAAAAAATACAAATCTGCTGTCAAAATGGTGGATAAGTCATTTTTTACATTCAATAGGACTGTTATTCAAAATGGTCTGCACACACATCAGTACATTAATGCACACATTCCTCCTTCCCCACCTTTCAAGCACCACAGCTAGACCCCACCGAGCCCACCTCTTACCATCAGTCTGTTTTGCTGTTAACAAGTGTAATATAAACTTCCCTTTGGATTTCAACCAGTTGAATCCCCGCATTGTTCTGCCTGATAAGATCACACCGATCGGGGTTTAGTCGAAACTCTAAAATGCATTTAATTGCCCGCATTTTCCCCTCCAAAACGTTTGCGATTTCAGGCAGCGCCACAGTATATCAGTTTTGAAATAAACTTCCCCATAGCGTTATCCCCAAGTGTTTAACCTTCCTTTGATCATGCCATGCAACATAGGAGGAGGCTGGAGCCAATTATAAAATATGTCAATATTTCTTCACGTATGCTTAGCTGAACTATTCGCTTTTCTAACTTTTTCTCATTAGACCTCTCCTAACAGTATTGCTCGACATCTTTTTCAAGCTTTGTCAATCATTCTTTCGCCGAAAGTTACTGCCCTTAACCAGGCCCCCGGTCAGCAATTTGCAAATTTGCAAAAGCAGCAATGGAAGAATCCCTTTCCCCTGCAACAATTTTCAAGTGGGTTAATCTTTTCTTCTGGCTACGTTTTATTGAGCAGGTGCAGCCCTCAATGACTCAGCTGTGAGTATCTTAAACATTTGGTTCTGACACCCGAAATCAGTTTTGTCTTCTTGAAACATCTTGATCAGAACACAGTGAAACAAATCCTGGCTTCCATCCTCTGTCAAGTCCTGGTGTGAAATCTTTTTGGACGTGTTTATTCTGTTAAATTACATGTATGAATTGCATAGCTTCCAGTGGTATCTCTGGTGATGTTGGAGCATTGTTTCCTCAAAATTTGCACCCATCGTCATTTCATGTTTACCTTTAGTAAAGATGCATACGAGTACCACATGCATGTATGCTTGAGTAAGTGGTCACTTCCGAGGACTATACCGGTTGTTAAAGGCCTTGAACCAGAGATCTAAAATGAGGGTGAAGAACTTGCAACCGGTATAGCCAGGGCCAGAAGGCATATAAGAACTTTCCAGCCAATAGGGGTGGAATGTTCCAAGTTAAAAAGAGAGAAACAAAAACACAAACAATGGAATGTTGGAGCACTGGGCTTATACCAGTCATATGCCTGGAGCTACTGTATTTTCTTCAATGGAGCTCTCAACATTCTAATGCTCTAATGTAGCCTTATAGCCAGCCGTAGCGGGCTATATCTGCTATTAAAGGCCCACTGCAGCGTTAAAGGCCCGAGCCGAAGGCGAGGGACTTTAACAAAGCAGCAGGACTTTAATAGCCAGTATAGCCCTGCTACGAAGGGCTATAAGGCTATTAGAACATTCTGCCACTAGAGGGCAGAATGTTCTAACAAATAAAACAAAGGCTTCAGGGAGTACGAGGGATTGAAATACCCTCAGGCTCCCTGAATCCTTTGTTCACAGCCACAGCTGTGAACAAAAACATTGGAATGTTGGAGCTCCGGGCCTATACCAGCCATTATAAGACTGGAGCTACTCCATTTGTTTTCAATGGAGTTCCCAACATTCCAATGTTCTAATAACAGTTTGACACAGTTTCAAAAGCAAGTTCTTTGTCTTGTTGGTGCACTCTTGAGGAGACAATGTGCAGTTAAACCACTTGCACATTTCCAATAACGGTGTGAGTGTACTAAATGGTAGTGGGAGCTTCAATCAATCAACCTACAAGCATTTCTATTCTGCCAAAAACTCACATGACAATTAGGTGCCAACTCCTAAATGAAGAATCTATTTCCTCAGGTATGTTTTAGGTGCTTTCTGAGATTGGGGGGTGGGGGGGAGGCGGGGGGAGCTGAACCAGATAATCTGCAGGCCTTCAAAAGTCATACCAATTTTACAAAACCTGCAGGTCTAGTGACTTGAATAATCTACTCAACCTAACTAATGCTCTTGATCCTTAAACAGGTCCTGGGCAAATATCTTTCCATGAGCCGCCTTTTAATCAATTGTCACACATCTTCAAATATTTGAGTTCAGCGTGTCTGCTGTACAAGAAACGCTTTTGATTTAATAGACTAAACATATGCTTTCTCCGTGTATAATAACAATCAAGCCAACATGTTGGGTACACATGGCCCCTAACTTGCCTCTCCCTTTCCTATCAGGATTGTCTTCATGGAGGGCAGGACTGTTACTTCTGCAAATATTTGTCATTTGCACATCACCTAGTAAAGCGGTTTGACCCGATTAAAATCTGTTTCCATTACAGTTCTGAATTACAAAAAATTCCTCTCCTAATTGCAGATCTGTTTTGAAATATTTCTACTGTTCGTTTGCAAGCTATTTAAATGTAAGGCAAAAAAAAAATCAAAAACCTCTCCTTTCACAGTGATTGTCAGACATTTCCCTTTACAAAATAATGCAACTTTGCAGACAGAGTAAGAAAACTAAACAGCAATGTCTAGTATAGAAGTAGTAATTTGTAATGAGACTTAGGCTGACATTTGACCTCTTTCCCTGAAGGCACAGCAAATGTGACAAGATAAAAACAGGCTTTAAAGGCATCTTTAGTGCTTATTCACTTTCTGAATGACAGAACACCTGTTCTATGCCAGCTTGAGCTCTCGCAGAAGGAGCCAGTAGGCTCTAAAAATATCTTGCTCTGATAAAATCAGATTCACCGCACCGAGTGAAAATGTAGATTTTTCAGGGCATGGTTTCAGAGTGGCCACCAAGTAGTGTGCACCCATCTCGGGTACCGCTTTTCAAATGATTCACTGCTGTTAATTTATGTGAAGTCCGTATAGGGGTAAACTTACATGATGATCAATTCTGACCTCAGTAGGAGATTTTGGGGCTTAGTATTTTGGCTTGCAATCATAAATGAGGAACCTGGAATAGACCAAACATTCCCCCACCCCACTTGGGCCTCCATTTGGTTTATGCCCAAACTCACTCTATGATGTAGCTCATAAATCCATCAATCAAAATCATGTGGCAAACGATTCCAAAATGATTTGCAACTTAAGAAATGCCAAGCATAAAATGAATAATTGGGGTTTTGCAGAGGAAATAAGAGAAATAAATAAATATACAGTGACCAAGTCTCAAAGAAACTTTGTGCTCGAGCAAGACAGATTTGCATGGGAAAAGTGAAACAGCCAGCATAAAGGTCCACCAAACAGACTTGTTGACGACTTCAACCCTTTGAAAATGCGCCAGTACATCTGATGTTTAGACATCCCTAGATAACTGTATCCTTGCAGAAATCTATTAATTGGATTCTTGTCCAGAGTAAGGTCAATATTAATTTACTGACCATGGTTTATAAAGGCCTTCAGGCAATTTCCCCATTGTACTTCTGTCAAGAGGAATTGAAAAATCGGTACCAGCTAGATTTTTATCCTCTGCCAATGTCTTTCCCAAGACAGGTCCTTATACCAATTTCAAACAAAGGGGTAATAGGAGATGTCTGATTGGTCCCAAACTCAGGAGTGAACTTCCTTGACATATCAGTAGAGAAGGGTCATTGATGTACTTCCACAAAACTTTGAAATCCTGGGTTCTCTCAATTTGTACTTCATGGTCTGATGTGCCTACTATCATTTGATTCATGGGTTAGACCATTATTCAGAATAAAAAAAAAAAAACTAAAAATAAATACAGGGTCAGTGTTTGTTTGCAGTTGTCGATGAGGGTGAAATTCCTCCATATGTGGGTACTTTGTTTTTCACAGTCATAGCTCGTAAGTTAAGTAATGGTCAAATTCAGGCTCACAGTGTATTTGCTGCTTATGGATTGGTGCCAATAATAGACATCTCACACAAATGGGCTTTGTACCCGTTTGTGTTTTACCCCAATTTTACATGCTTAGTGCTTACTGTTAGTACAGCAAAAAGCTGGTGGTGATACTGAGCGCAAAATTGCATTACTAGCTTCATGGTCTAAATGATCAATCAAGTAGGTGATTCTAGAGGACTTCAGAGATGGGCACCAAGCAAATGATGTCCCTACACAAGAAGTTGCAACTTTGCAGTTGCTCACATACATTTGCAAAGCCTTTCCACATCACTGCACTTTCAACCTTCACCTAAAAGAACAAGCTTAATGGTGCAAAAAGCGTATTAAACTGCATCCAAAATGCCCATTTTACAAAAGGAGTGGTTAGATGGGGTGCTTTAAATGGAAAACAATTTCCCCGTAAAGATTTTTTTTGTGTGAAATTCCATAAATTCTTGAATCCATCGCAATAGATTTTCTACTATACAGATGCTTCGCACATAGGACCTGTAAGAAATTGGGTTACTGGTTGAGAGGGTTGAAATCCACCCTCAAGCAGAAACCACAATCTTTGTTAGGGTGAAGCACAAGAAAACCCAAAATTAACCTCTGCTCAACCCTCTGGTAGCTTGGCACAGAGCAGTTAGGTTTAACTTAGAGACAATGTGCAAAGTGTTTATGCAGCACTTCAAACAATAATAACATGAAAACACAACACAAGAAATATCCCACACCAAATTAAACAGAGTAAACTTTAATAAATAAATTACGACCAAAACAACAAAAATCCAATCAGTAGGATTGCAGGCCTACTAAAAGGACTCTGTTAAGCCCGCTGACCCAGTTAGGTTGTGGAGCAATGAAAGGTCCCACAAAGAGGATATGTTGTGCTGCCGAGACGATGCGAGGTCCAGTTCACAGAGGCATTGTGCGCAGTGTTGGTTCCATGGAGCTGCAAGATTGTGATGTGAGGCTCTAAGTCGTTTAAGGAAGTGGGCAGCGAGGGGGCTTACAATGCATAGTCATGCGTCGAAGAGGAGTTGCACACCGGCTGGTTCCGAATAAGCTGTGCGGCTTGTGCTGTGCAGTCCTGCGTCACGCAGCAGCGGTTCTGATGAGACTGTGGTGACGATGCAAAGTCTTTGGAAAGTGCCATGCAGCAGAGGCATAGCGTAGTTTCTACTCGGGGTTGCACTGCTCAGCAGTGAAGATGTCTGTCCTGCCGAGTCAACAGATGGGTTGGCAGAGCATCTTCAGACCCACTTCCAAGTATCAAGGATTGGGGTGGCACTATTCACAGATGTCAGAGTCCAGGTACTGGGTTCAAGGTTGTTGGAAGCCTGTTATTTCCCTGAAACTTCAGATCAGGAGGCCAGTCATTTTGCCCTTGGAGCCACTCTGGGGTCCTGGGTTCGGAGATACAGATCCAGTCTCTCACCGGGCAAGAGGGCAGCAGCTCAGCACAGTAGGGCAGCAGTCCTTCCGAGTAGCAGTCCAGCAGTGGCAGTCCTTTAATCAGTCAGCAGTCCTTCCTAGGGGAGTCCACAGGTCCAGATGTGTTCAACACTTATACCTGGTGCCCACTTTGAAGTGGAGGAAACTTATAGAGGTATCCACCCCCTGATGTGTTGGGTAATTCCCTTGATCAGTCGTGGCCCCAGCTTCTTTGGGGGTCACAATGGACTAGTGACAACAGTTTGGGAGAGAGCTCATGCAGAGTCTTTGTGATGTGAAAGTGTGGTAGCTGACAGCTCCTCCTCCTCTAACTCAGAGTGGTTGTTCCTGCCAACACATCTTTCCTTTGTCTCACTATCTGGGAGCAATACACAAAGACCAACATCCAATTACACCTAGTCATGTGAACTAGGATCAGGCTGCATGCACAAAATAGTTAGGAAAAGAAAATGCCAACTTTCTAAAAGTACGAAAAACCACTTTTTCCGTTTGATTAAATCGGCATTTATTTATAATCAATCCATTTATTTGTCAATTAATGTCTTTTTAAATATCACATTTAACACATATTCAAGAAAAAGAAGAGAACCACATAAATATATACATTCACATAAACTAATTTTTTGCGGCACACCTATTTGCATACCACAATCAATCATACATACTAGACATACACTTTCACACAAACATCCTAAATCACTAATTATAGTAAAAAAACATTTTTCAAAAAAGAGTCAAATATACCAAAAGGCCATCAGCAAATATAAATTGTCACACTTATAATGCACTGTATATAATCAATTAAGTTTGATTGGCCTCTAATGGAGAAAGGTCTACGCGTTTCGAATCCCTTTGTCTGTCGGGATTCTCGTCAGGACCAACGCTTTCTGAAACAAAGCAGAAACACATCAGAATTTTACAAAAATGACCCAAAAGACATTAAATTAAATTATAGTCCGCACACCTTGTTTTAACATCTTACCTGCAGTTCACCAAATGCAGAAAGAATTCTCAGATCTGAAGTCAAGCACTGACCTAAAACACAAGACAAAGAACCAAACATATAATCTAAATGCAACCTGATTTCAACCAACTTGACACTAAATGGAACGCCCAAGAGGATGACAATCTTACTTGTCGAGCTTGTTGTGGTGTCTGAATGGTCGTTCTCTTCACTGACGTCGAAATCTAGATCTTTGGAGGTTACCGTCTTCCCAATGTGGCACCCACCGTCTTTTCTATGCAACCGTTGCACTTTGCGATTATGTCAAATCTAATGAAAAAATGGCACCGCAACTTAATAATCACCTCGGCATATAAGGCGTCTCTATTTATACCGCGTGTTGCAAAAGCTTTTACCTGAGTGATTATGCACCGTTCGTCTGTGCTCCTTCAATAGAGTATAATTCTGGAGCCTTTAAATCTATCGTATCTCCGGCACGAAGGTGTCAACTCAATTGTCACTCTTTCTCTTTGCCTATGCCCGTTCTAATTGGGAAATAGAGATAAAAGGTACAATTCAATGCTCTCCTTATGTATATAGAACGTTCCAGTTTATACACAGCAGTCCACGGCTCAAGAATTTACCTGGACTGGCGAGGAGGTTCATCAACGCTCTTTACTCCGGGCTTGTTGGCGCCATAATCTCAAGACCAAGACTTCGTTATTTGAATACAAGTCCTTCCGCCAGGGGAGGATCATGGGAATTGTAGTTGCGAAAGTTATCGATGAACGAAATCAATATGCAAAAAAGAAATTCAAATAAATTACATGGCCTTAACGATAACGTGCCTAAGTTGCCCCTTGGTGGTCATTCCGAACAAAATATGATTTGAATCAGTGCCCGTAGGGATGGTGATTTTGTCTTGGTATTTTTTAATGATCAAAACTTTATTTAAAAAGGCGGAACACCGTAATGTACTACCGTGTGTTTGACCATAGACGACTAAACGATCAGTATGCCCATTCAAGATACTCCACACAAAATGAAGTGCATCCACGGTGGGGCTCCAATCCAGACTATTGAGCGCAAAAGTCGTTTATGAATTGGGTGTATTTCAATTGGCTGATGTGAGTGTTTATAGGAACTGACCGATCTAATGTTGTCCAGACTAACATGGTGGCTGGGATGCAATTCATGTGCATATTCATGCCACTTGGGGGTTGGAGCATGTCAATGGTGTAATAATGGCTTGACCCAACACAAAACAAACGCAGTCAAGAGTCCTATTGAATTCATCACCCCTGTTTTGGTTTCAGATATTTGCACGGGCGTCCTCCAATGATGTCAACACTACAGTTTGCAGGCAATTAAAGATTGTAAATCTCAGAGATTTCATTCAAGCCGTCGACTGACGTATTAAATTTTAAAATAAGCATTGCTTCCCTTTTTAATAGTTTGGCATCAAGGTCACCACCGCGACTGTCCTGTTCCACTTTGGAGATTATGGTCCATTTTAGATCAATCTCCGTATGGTTGTTAAGATTCCAGTGATTGACCAGCGGGGCATTTTGCACTTTCTTACGAATTCTACATTTATGTTGCTGGATCCTTATTCTGATCTCCTGATTTGTTTTCCCAATGTACAGTTTGTTACATGGACATAGGATTCCATACACCACGAATTTAGTTTTGCAATTGGAAAAGATGTCATGTTTCCAATGAATTCCCCTATGAGAAAAATGGTTACCCTCCATGGTTGATTCGCAGCAAACACATGTTCCGCATTTGTGATGACCAAGGATGGGTGGAAGGCTCAAAAAGCTTCTCATATTTAAACTTTTGGTTTTAGGTAGTGCAGCTCGCACTATCTGGTTGGCAATGCTTTTATCTTTCTTAAAAGCAAATAGCGGTGGTTGTTTTAATGTGATGTCAAGATTCTTGACCAAATGGCAATTTTGGCTGATGGTCTTTTTGAACCAGTTGGACATGGGACCAAACGTGGATACGCATACAATCCTGTCCATCGTAGATTTAACCTTCCTTTCCAACAATGCTTCTCTCGGGGTCCACCAAGCGCGTTTGATTGCTTTTTTCAATAGTTTTTTCGGGTAACCTCTGGCTAGAAGATTAGTTTTTAGATTTACAGCATGAAGAAAATATTCATCTTTGAACGAACAATTACGACGAATCCGTAAAAATTGGCCGTAAGGTAGATTATCCCTTAAACTCTGTGGATGGTTACTTGAGTAGTGTAGGGCTTTATTTCTGTCTGTTTTCTTCTTGTAGAGTGTAGTAACAAGGCGCCCGTCACTAGGGTAAACCTCAACGTCCAAAAATGGCATTCTAAGTTTGGAAAAATTAAGGCTGAACTTAATGTCTGGAGTTCTATTGTTTAGCAAATTGAAAAAAGCTTGTAGTGGATTCTCTTCTCCAGTCCAAGTCAAAAAAACATCGATGTACCGAACCCAGTTGCTGATGTAAATAGAAAAGGGGTTGTTATTGTATACGAATCTCTCTTCGTATTTGGACATATAAAGGACTGCCAGCTCTGGGGCGAAAGGACACCCCATAGCGACGCCTTTAATTTGAAGGAAATATTCATCTTTGAAACAAAAATAATTATTTTTCAGAGCAAAGGTGGCTAGTTCCATGATGAACTGTGTAGGAACTTTTTCAGGTTTTGGTCTACTGTTGAGAAATGTTTCTAAAACCGCCAACCCTTCATCTTGTGGTATCTCTGTGTACAATGATGTTACGTCTAACGTAACCAAAAAGTGTGTATTCTCTTCAAATTCCATTGAACTCAGTTTACCCAAGAAATCCGTGGTATCTTGCAAGTATGATTTCACTTCTCGCATAAATGGTTTTAGAAAGAAGTCGACAAATTTCGAGATAGGTTCATTTAATGATTCACAGCCCGAGACTATCGGACGTCCCGGGGGGCAATTTTGATCTTTATGCACTTTAGGAAGTACATAAAAAATGGGCGTGCGAGGATGTTTATTTTTCAAGAACTCAAATTCTTTCTTACCTAAAAAACCTTTATCGAATCCTTCCTGAAGAATATTGAACAGTTTGCCTTGTAGTTCATATGTTGGATCTTTTGCTATCTTTCTGTAACATTGTCCATTAGAAAGTTTTTTAGGTAAGAAAGAATTTGAGTTCTTGAAAAATAAACCTCCTCGCACGCCCATTTTTTATGTACTTCCTAAAGTGCATAAAGATCAAAATTGTTGAAAAAGTTCCTACACAGTTCATCATGGAACTAGCCACCTTTGCTCTGAAAAATAATTATTTTTGTTTCAAAGATGAATATTTCCTTCAAATTAAAGGCGTCGCTATGGGGTGTCCTTTCGCCCCAGAGCTGGCAGTCCTTTATATGTCCAAATACGAAGAGAGATTCGTATACAATAACAACCCCTTTTCTATGTACATCAGCAACTGGGTTCGGTACATCGACGATGTTTTTTTGACTTGGACTGGAGAAGAGAATCAACTACAAGCTTTTTTCAATTGGCTAAACAATAGAACTCCAGACATTAAGTTCAGCCTTAATTTTTCCAAACTTAGAATGCCATTTTTGGACGTTGAGGTTTACCCTAGTGACGGGCGCCTTGTTACTACACTCTACAAGAAGAAAACAGACAGAAATAAAGCCCTACACTACTCAAGTAACCATCCACGGAGTTTAAGGGATAATCTACCTTACGGCCAATTTTTGCGGATTCGTCGTAATTGTTCGTTCAAAGATGAATATTTTCTTCATGCTGAAAATCTAAAAACTAATCTTCTAGCCAGAGGTTACCCGAAAAAACTATTGAAAAAAGCAATCAAACGCGCTTGGTGGACCCCGAGAGAAGCATTGTTGGAAAGGAAGGTTAAATCTACGATGGACAGGATTGTATGCGTATCCACGTTTGGTCCCATGTCCAACTGGTTCAAAAAGACCATCAGCCAAAATTGGCATTTGGTCAAGAATCTTGACATCACATTAAAACAACCACCGCTATTTGCTTTTAAGAAAGATAAAAGCATTGCCAACCAGATAGTGCGAGCTGCACTACCTAAAACCAAAAGTTTAAATATGAGAAGCTTTTTGAGCATTCCACCCATCCTTGGTCATCACAAATGCGGAACATGTGTTTGCTGCGAATCAACCATGGAGGGTAACCATTTTTCTCATAGGGGAATTCATTGGAAACATGACATCTTTTCCAATTGCAAAACTAAATTCGTGGTGTATGGAATCCTATGTCCATGTAACAAACTGTACATTGGGAAAACAAATCAGGAGATCAGAATAAGGATCCAGCAACATAAATGTAGAATTCGTAAGAAAGTGCAAAATGCCCCGCTGGTCAATCACTGGAATCTTAACAACCATACGGAGATTGATCTAAAATGGACCATAATCTCCAAAGTGGAACAGGACAGTCGCGGTGGTGACCTTGATGCCAAACTATTAAAAAGGGAAGCAATGCTTATTTTAAAATTTAATACGTCAGTCGACGGCTTGAATGAAATCTCTGAGATTTACAATCTTTAATTGCCTGCAAACCGTAGTGTTGACATCATTGGAGGACGCCCGTGCAAATATCTGAAACAAAAACAGGGGTGATTAATTCAATAGGACTCTCGACTGCGTTTGTTTTGTGTTGGGTCAAGCCATTATTACACCATTGACATGCTCCAACCCCAAGTGGCATGAATATGCACATGAATTGCATCCCAGCCACCATGTTAGTCTGGACAACATTAGATCGGTCAGTTCCTATAAACACTCACATCAGCCAATTCATAAATGACTTTTGCGCTCAATAGTCGGGATTGGAGCCCCACCGTGGATGCACTTCATTTTGTGTGGAGTATCTTGAATGGGCATACTGATCGTTTAGTCGTCTATGGTCAAACACACGGTAGTACATTACGGTGTTCCGCCTTTTTAAATAAAGTTTTGATCATTAAAAAATACCAAGACAAAATCACCATCCCTACGGGCACTGATTCAAATCATATTTTGTTCGGAATGACCACCAAGGGGCAACTTAGGCACGTTATCGTTAAGGCCATGTAATTTATTTGAATTTCTTTTTTGCATATTGATTTCGTTCATCGATAACTTTCGCAACTACAATTCCCATGATCCTCCCCTGGCGGAAGGACTTGTATTCAAATAACGAAGTCTTGGTCTTGAGATTATGGCGCCAACAAGCCCGGAGTAAAGAGCGTTGATGAACCTCCTCGCCAGTCCAGGTAAATTCTTGAGCCATGGACTGCTGTGTATAAACTGGAACGTTCTATATACATAAGGAGAGCATTGAATTGTACCTTTTATCTCTATTTCCCAATTAGAACGGGCATAGGCAAAGAGAAAGAGTGACAATTGAGTTGACACCTTTGTGCCGGAGATACGATAGATTTAAAGGCTCCAGATTTATACTCTATTGAAGGAGCACAGACGAACGGTGCATAATCACTCAGGTGAAAGCTTTTGCAACACGCGAGTGGTATAAATAGAGACGCCTTATATGCCGAGGTGATTATTAAGTTGCGGTGCCATTTTTTCATTAGATTTGACATAATCGCAAAGTGCAACGGTTGCATAGAAAAGACGGTGGGTGCCACATTGGGAAGACGGTAACCTCCAAAGATCTAGATTTCGACGTCAGTGAAGAGAACGACCATTCAGACACCACAACAAGCTCGACAAGTAAGATTGTCATCCTCTTGGCGTTCCATTTAGTGTCAAATTGGTTGAAATCAGGTTGCATTTAGATTATATGTTTGGTTCTTTGTCTTGTGTTTTAGGTCAGTGCTTGACTTCAGATCTGAGAATTCTTTCTGCATTTGGTTGACTGCAGGTAAGATGTTAAAACGAGGTGTGCGGACTATAATTTAATGTCTTTTGGGTCATTTTTGTAAAATTCGGATGTGTTTCTGCTTTGTTTCAGAAAGCGTTGGTCCTGACGAGAATCCCGACAGACAAAGGGATTCGAAACGCGTAGACCTTTCTCCATTAGAGGCCAATCAAACTTAATTGATTATATACAGTGCATTATAAGTGTGACAATTTATATTTGCTGATGGCCTTTTGGTATATTTGACTCTTTTTTGAAAAATGTTTTTTTACTATAATTAGTGATTTAGGATGTTTGTGTGAAAGTGTATGTCTAGTATGTATGATTGATTGTGGTATGCAAATAGGTGTGCCGCAAAAAATTAGTTTATGTGAATGTATATATTTATGTGGTTCTCTTCTTTTTCTTGAATATGTGTTAAATGTGATATCTAAAAAGACATTAATTGACAAATAAATGGATGGATTATAAATAAATGCCGATTTAATCAAACGGAAAAAGTGGTTTCTCGTGAAACTGTTTGATTCAGTTCATGTTTCAATTGTTCACTTGGATTAGGTGCAGCATTGGCACTGGTTTTGTTTTGTTGATTATAGGTGGCTTGGCCTTGCTGCTAACTAGCCAAAACCCGAGTTGGTTATTCAAACTTTCTAAAAGTGGCATTTTCAGAATTGTGGTTAAAAATCCGACTTTACGATCCAAAGGGCTTTTCATTACGATTCTTTAGACACTAAACTCTACCTATCCAACTGTTTCCACTTGGAAGTCACATTTTATTAAATGTAATAAGGTAACTTCAATGTTATTCTTTGGGAGAAGTAGAATTTGCAATAGTGAAAAACTAATTTAGGAGTTTTTCACTACAAGGACATGTGAGACTTAAAAGTACATGTTCAACATCTTAGATAACTGCACCCTGCTGTCTGGGCTGTTTAAAGCATACCCTAAGAGTGACATATATTAGAAAGGAAGATTTGGGCTTGGCAAATGGTTTATTTTCTCAGGTTGAAACAGCATTTTAAAAACTACGAATGCAGGCTGCAATGGTAAGCTTAAAACAGGTTTGAAGGGCTGCTTAAGTCTATGGCACACTCAGAGCCACAGGCCCACTAGCAGCATTTAATTAACAGTCACTTGGTACAAGAAGTACCACTTTAGTAGGGATTTACAAGTACATTAAATGTGCCAATTCTACCATGTTTTAAGGAGTGAACACAAGTACTTTAACACTGGTTAGCAGTGTTAGTCAGAAAACTATTTCACATCCATTAAAATGCATACAAGTACAATAAAAGGAAGAAACACTTGCTACTCGATCAACATTACCAATATCCATACATGTAGGATAAAATTGTGATTAATAAACTACACTTGACTATAAAAAATACACAAAATCATGCTCAAACATATCTCCTCTTTAGGCAAAAATTATAATTCATCTATGTCCTATCTCATGTGGATTCAGTGCTATAACTAATATGAGCATCTATTTCTCACAATTCCACTTGCTGAATATTAATTATGGGTTAGCCTCAAGAATCACAAGCATTGTAAGGATAGACCGCGTTTTAGAGCTGCCCTGAGAAATGATGCAACAATAAAATATACATGGACATCTTCCAATTGCTATATAAAAATTAAAGCTGGTAAACATGTTCTAAAACCATATTTACATCACAGATGGATAATATACTTTCTCTCTTGGCTATCTTAAGTGCAGAAGACTAGAAGGTGCATATTGGATTGTAGAGACTTTCCATCAAAGGGACAAGGCAACAAAAGATTCAGTGAATAAATATTTTCCGGGAAAACAATCGTAAGTGTAATAAGATTTAAGTGAAAACATATCAAAATAAATTGGAGCTGTAAATTCTGAACAAAACCCAGGTATGAAAATGCACCGCACTTCACGGGAGGGAATATCTGGTATAGAATTATAGTACTTTTATCTTTGTTTATGGCCACTATCTTTGGATGCCTTAGCCAGGAAAATGTATTTTAACTTGGACTTCGGAAAGGTGCATATCATAGAATTCACGCAAACCCAAAGAAGTCAGTGTGGTCTCCACCTAATGCAGCTCTAAAATTCAGTGCGTGATCCATTTTTAGTATGTCCCATACCATTGATTGGTTCAATTCAACACTGGCCATTTTCCATATTGAGTTCCACAAAAGTATTGGTGCCATTTTTATTACATCACTAATGGAAGGTGGGCCTACTCTGGTACGGCAGTTAAAATTCGAGCAAGTGCGAGGGGCAGATAGTAATCTTTTACAAAAGTGCCCTCCACAGGCTGCAGCTCTCCAACGTCTACCATACCCCAGATTGCCGCCCTGTATGTAGAAATAACTTTTGCCTTGGCTAAATAAGTCTCCAGCATTTCTGGGATAGGTTTTGAGCCTAATTTATTTGAGAATCTAAAAATTGCGAGGATACTTTTTAAACATAAAATTGGCTCTATCACCATATCCTTCCAGCTTAGTTTGTGGGCAAAACATTCTCCTAAACAAATAAATGTATCTACCACTTCTATTCTTCTATTGCCTATGAAGAATCTCAGTTTTTTTTTTAGGACGAGCCCCGGTAATTAAAACAAATGTTTAAGACTCGTTAACGGATAGATCCAAACTTGCCATAAAACATGCACACTCCTATGAGACGCTGCAGTACAAAAGGAGTTCTGGCTAAAAGCACTGTTGTCTGCGTAGAGGAGTATTGGAATGGGGACAGTCTGTATGTATGAGATATCCTTTGCCTTCTCTACCAAGACCCAATACAAATTATTAGTGTAAAGGGCAAATAAAAACGGGGCGAGGACGCAGCCTTGTCTCACACCCTTTTCGATGTTAAAGGATTTTGTACCCTCCCCTTGTTTCCCTTACCTCATGCTAGACATCGCTCCCGCATACAGCTGCCTTATAAAAGTAATATCGATGCAGCTACTCTCATGGTCTCCATTTATTTATTAAGAAGCTTATAAAGCATGCAGCTACCCCCAGCGGGGGTGTCTCGGCACTTGGACAGGCGAAGGAAGCGAGTACACTCAGCAGGTTAAGCACTCGAGAAGAGCCAGGTCATCAGGTCACGTCAGAAGATAGATTTGCATTTGGTCAGCCGCAAGGGCAGAGGCAGGCTGTTCCAAGTCTTGGCGGCGAACACCGCAAAGGCTCTACCGCCAGTTCTGGCGCGGCGGAAGCAGGGGGTGACAAGGAGGCAAAGATGGTTGGATCCAAGTGCGCGACTGGACTGCGCATGCTTAAGCCGAGCTCTGAGGTAGGCCAGGCCCGTACCCTGCAGTGCTCTAAAAACCAGAACCATTGATTTGAATTGGATGCGTTTGGTCACAGGGAGCCGGTGACTGGGGCCCATTGTTTACTATGGACCATGCAGTCAAAAGCGGCTGACCGGTTCATAAAGGCCCTACATAGATGACCTTATTTTGCCGTGGTATATATGGCAGCCATCATCAAGTTCAGACATTGATCTATTGTGCCTCTTCCCTTTATGACCCCATATTGGGCCTCAGAGAGGATATTTTTTTCCCCTACCCATTCCTCTAGCCTGTTTAATAAGAGACGTCCCATGATTTTAGCCGTACAGTCAATTAAAGAAATAGGCCTATAATTTCTTGGGTTGGATGTGTCGCCCTTTTTGAAGATTGCTATAATTATTGAATGGGTCTAGGAGGTTGACAGGCCTGTTTTAGCTACAGAGTTAAAAACATTTGCTAACAGTGGGCCCCAGAGTAATTTATTGGTTAAGATGATGTCAACGGAAACCCCATCGGGACCGGGGACCTTCATGGGACATGAATGCTGCAATGCTTGCTAGACTTCTGCTAACTCAAAAAACAAAGGAGTATTATTTTCTGTCATAGTGCTATCTACAAGGTTGACTGGCCGTACATTTTTTTGAAAATAATTAACCCAACGATCTTCCTCAATGTGTACATCCAAGGACGGATCCATTGCATCTGTAAGAAATTGTGCATTTACCACCTTCCAAACTCCAATGCTATCATAATCTTGCTCAGAGGCTTGCCTTAGATTCTCACAGGCTTCCTTTCTCTCAGGTGTTTCAATCTTTTGTCTTTTACTTCTTTATATCTAAAGCGTAGAGTACATATAAGCTGAATATTTCTTGGGACCCCTTTTCAAGGCTGTACGCAAATTTGCTAAGGCCTTAGAGCAATTACTATCAAACCATCATCTCGGTAGATGGTGGTTAATGGGAGAGTTAAATGCTGCTTGATACCATTCAAGGTAGCCTTAAATGCCCCCTATCACCTAAATCAGGGTGGCAGAATCATCTAAGCAGGTCTTGATCTCAAGTTTCAGTAATACAGAAGTAGTGGCTGGGTGATGGCGCACACTCAAATTGGGTTAATAGCTGTCGATAAAAAATACGAAAATTTGTCTTTGGTGCTTCAGGAGGAAGGAGAACCACCTAGTCTCCCACAAAACAGAAGTAGATCTAAGTCTTATCCTCATACAATTTCTTAAATAAGCTCCAAGCACTCAATAGTACAATAACAAATGTGATTTCGGTAATTAATGTCCAATGTCTTTATTCAGACATAAGTTCTTATTCCTCTATTTCATCTGTACAAAATTCATGGTCGACAGCAACTTCAAGCCAAACCAACACGTGTTTCGTCCATTTAGTTACAACTGGACTTAATCAGCAATTGTAATTATGTCCTATCTTCTATTGTCAAAGCAAGTCCAAATCCACAATCCATCTGTTAGTCCATATTTCATCACAGGCTCTATAGTTATAAGTATAATCCCACTTCGCAACCAATAGGTAGAGTGCTCCCGTCGGCTGAAAATCCCCCGGTGTTGTGCAGACGTCGGGGGATTTTCAGCCAACAGGAGCATTCTACATTTGCGTGGTGTCTGTATAGCTGATGTTCGGGGGTGTGGCCCAGCCTCCTCCAGGCTCTGCACAGTGGTAGTCCCCAGCAATAGAAGTAGGCACCTCCAGACGTGAAAGGAGTTGTGAGTGGCAGTCTGCTGCAGGTGAATATGGGGGCTGTAGTCCTCCCCACCCCCCCAACACCAACAATGAGCATCCCGTGCAGCGGGATCCCCCAGCAACAGAAGTAGGTGCCTCTGGGTGCGAAAGATGCATTGTGGGCGGCGGCCTGCCGCAGGTTAATTCGTGGGCTGTAGTCCTGCCCCCTTACTGACACCACCAATGAGCATCCCCAGTAAGCAGTGGTAAAGTATGCAGAGTCCCAAGGCCAGCAAAAACACGAGGTTTGAAGGCAAAAAGTTAGGGGAGAACCACACCAAGGATGCCAGGTTTAACAGAGCCCATTTCACAGATATATATATATATATACACATATATATATATATATATATATACACACACATACACACTTAGGTGTAACTTTTCTCATTTTTGCTATTCAATAGTTACTAGTGGAGAGTTAGACATAAGTATAGACTAACATGCCTACACCCTCTCAAATGAGTTTGTGAAGCCTACTGTAACATAATTTGCTACTGGCAACTTTTCCCCAGTTGAAGAAGATCTCAGCCACAGGGAAACTACTATGAGCATTTAATAAAATGTTTTATTTAAAAATTTATAATAATTTGAATAGACAATCTACATGGAAATGGATTTAAAATATGTATTATTAACCTGAATATAACCAAATCCGTTTTTACAACACGTTAATTCATGAATTTAAATAGGTTTTCAATACAGTGATTTGAATACCATGATTTATAAATGAAATGTTACTTTTTAAACAATTTAAAGATTTCATAGCCTTCCATTTTGATGTTTAATATTTGGTTAACTTTGTTCAAAGCTGTATATTTAATTAATGTTAAAACATTTTCTTAATAAAAGAAAACAACAAATCAATAATTATATATCATTTTGATCCACCTCTTTCTAATATATTACATACATATATATTACAGACATATATATATTCATTGAAAACAATCCAAGGTTACAGGGATGCAATAGTTAGGCTCAGATTTCACTTGTATAAAACCATAGAAATTCAGCAGTTGTTACCTGGGCAAACCACAACTCATGCCCCCGCAATGCACAACCTATAACCTCACATATTATATCACTCATTACATGGCCAGTGACATCATTAATGGCATCTCAACTGACATCACTGAATACATCATCCAGTAAGTGTGTTTTTCTAATAATTTAGGAGTGTTAAACATATTTCCTAACCTACTACACAAGTTTAATTAGCATAATTCTTTTAACATACAATATGTGATAACTTGTGTGTGAGTGGGTGTGTGAGTGGGTGAGTAACTACGTGAGTAACTGAGGGTGTGTGAGTACCTGTGTAAGTGGAAGTATGAGTTGATGTACTGGTGAGTGGGTGGGTGGGTGAGTGGGTGAGTGGGTGGGTGGTTGGTTGGTTGGTTGGTTGTGTCAGTGGCTGTATGGATGGGCGACTGGGTGTGTAAGTGTGCTGTATGGCTGAGTGAGTGGTTGTTTAAGTGAGTTGACGTGTAAGCGGCTGTATTGGAGAGTGTGTAAATAGCTCTATGGGTGAGTGAGTGGTGTGTGAGTGCTGGAATGTAAGTGGGTGTGTGAGCGAGTGTGTAATTGGTTGTATGGGTGAGTGAGTGGCTGTGTTGAGAGGCTGTTTGGGAGAGTGAGTGGGTGTATGAGTGGCTGTATAGGTGAATAAGTGAGTGTGTAGTAGCTGTATGGGTGAGTGTGTGGGTGAGTGAGTGTGGCTGTGCGAGTGGCTGTATGGGTGAGTGAGGGGTTGTTTGAGTGGCTTTGTAAGTGGGTGGGTGTGTAAATGGCTCTGAATGAGTAAGTGGATGTACGAGTACTTGTATGGGTCTGCGAATGGGTTTGTGACTAGTTGTGTGGGTGTACAAGACGTTTTATGGGATGTGATTGGTTCTGTATATTATGTCAACAGTGCTGTCCTTTGAGACATCATCAGTGAGGTCACTGACCAGGTCATGAGTGATGTAATAGGTGAGGTCATAAGCAGTGCATTGCAGGGGCGTTAGTTATAGTTGGCCCAGGTAATTATAACTGCTGAATTTCTATGGCTTTGTACGAGTGAAATCAGAGGCTAACTAGAATGTCCTTGTAATCTTTGGGGGTTTTTCAGTGAATTTCCAAGGTCTTTTAACTAGTAGTGGCATTTGTAGAGTGGTGGAGAAAGGGGACGGGCCTCTGACCAGATCTCACAGCAATCTCACTGTGTGGGACATATTGGAAGTAACTGGAGAGGTTATTGGACCCCAAGGATCCTCAGCATCCAAGGGGACTTCATCCCCCAACCAGTAGTGCACCAGAAGGCACATTTGCAGAGTGCTTGAGACAGGGATGAGGGCCTCCAGCAACATCCCCCAGACTGGGCTTTATAAAATGTTTTATTCATTAGGACAAGCTGCCTGATTGGTCCCCCTTCCCCAGGCCATTTTCGGCCCTGGGGACCCCATCCCCCAGGGCCAGGCCATTCTGCAATGGGAGAGGGGGCTGCATGGCCCTCCTCCCTGGACCGATTTGCGTCTCAGAGCCCAGCCTTTATATTGTTAAATTTTATTTTCAAATGCGGGAGGGGGGCTACGTTGCCTCTCCTCCACGGGCATGATCCGGCCCCGGGAACCCATGCCCCAGGGCCCACCCTATTTATAAAAGGGGAGAGGGCTGCACAGCCTCCTTTCCCAAGTCGATGTCAACCCCAGGAATCCCGTCCCCCAGTGCCAGGCCTTTTATTTTATATATTTTTTTATTGGGTAATTGGCCCTCCCTGGGCCAATTTCAGCCCTGGGGACTGAATCTCCTGGCCTTTTTTCAAAGGAGGATGGGGGCTGTGCGGCCCCCCTCCATGGGATGATTTCGTCCCAAGGAGCCCTATCCCCCGGGGCCCAGCCAATCCTCCAGAGTGCCCCCAGAGCACCCAGTCTCCACTGGGACCAGAGGGGAAGGCTGAACGCCCCCGCAGTCCCTGCCAGCTTCCTGCCTCCTGCAGGAGCCAGAATTTCTTTGACATGAGAAACTGCTAAACATGCAGCTCTATGTCTGAAAGCAATTCTGCTTCTCTTTCAGCAAGCAAGAGCATTTTGAAAGCTCTCGCTTGCTGGAAGTGGAGCGTTTGCTGTGACTTGGCGAGAGCGGTAAAGTTCACGCCAACCACAGCAAACAGCTTTGTTCCAGGGGTGAGCACCTCAGGACAGAGCAGGAGCCAGCCCTGCTTTGTCGATTGTAGGGCATGCCCAGCGGAGGTGGGGGTCAGGGTATTCCTACCCTGTTCCCCTTTTTTAAAAATGTTTTTTTCTGGCTAAGTTCAAGTCCTAAAATGGCGAACAACACTTCCTGGTTTGAAGCGTTGGCAGCCAATCAGATCTTAGCACAATTTGGATATTCCTTAATATTTCTAAAACTACTGAATGGGTTTACGGCAGCCTACAAAAAGGTAACTTTCTGGACCAACAGTTACCTTTCTGCAAAATTTTGTGCAAGTCCGTTACGCAGTTACGCTGTAGTCGTGTAAAATCAATTTGGGAATTAACATAGGGAAAA
Organism: Triturus cristatus; assembly: GCF_964204655.1. Taxonomy (NCBI): domain Eukaryota; kingdom Metazoa; phylum Chordata; class Amphibia; order Caudata; family Salamandridae; genus Triturus; species Triturus cristatus. The sequence goes on along the minus strand of NC_140593.1, from coordinate 310,360,420 downwards.
CTCGTTTTGCGTCCCCCCCCCCCTTTTTCTCTGCCCCTGCTTAATGGATAACCCAGAAACCTTCAAGACAGCAGCTGGCGTGAGCGTCATACTAGTTTCGGGATTTCATGAGGATTCGGATGGATGGATGGACTCTCTCCATGCCCGTCCCACAAGCTGCCACATCTAAGGCTGGAGAGAGCAGTGGAAAAATGTTTCGGGATAGATTATATAGCCAAGGTTCTGTCCAGCAAAGGAAAGGTTTTGCACTTCAAAAATGATGGTCAGCAATTTATTACTTGGTATAAACACCATCAAAAGTTCACAGGAAGAGCAGGCAAATCCCAATGTGTTACGGCGATCTCTACACCTCTGTCATGGATGGGTGATTGCCACCCCCTTATGTGAATATAAAGACAAGTGGTAATGTACAATGAACTGCAATGCAGAAAGCAATGTGATAAATTTGTCTAACCGCACATTATCTGACGATGAACTTAGAGTTCCTAAATTAGACTTCTCTTTTTGCCCTACAAACTCTTAATTATGCCCAATTCCGCTTTGACCTTTACAAAGTTACTAGAAAGCTTAAACTCTATAAATGGTACTCTGAGGAAATACTCTTCCCCTGTGATGGTGAATGCTGCTAAACTTAGCAACCTAACCATCAGTGATATATATTTGCTTCACACTCTCGCTGAACTTGATCCTGCAAGTGACTCCACAGGAGACAAGTATTTAGACTTGGCCATCATAGACATCGATTTGGGGCTGAACTGTCCAAGTGGATTCAAGGCCAAATTCACCTTTATGCCTACCTTACCCTGTGATGCCATAGATTCCTTTCAAACAATAACCATACAACATCTCCAGGAATTGGCCAAAACTGACTAATGAGAAACAGATGGAAGGGTGACAACCTTAGCCTCAGTGAAAGAGCAGCCATCAAATGTTACTAATTGGAAGACAACAGTGTCACAAGAAGTCAGATAAGGGGGAAAATGTCATCCTATCAAAAGAAATGTATTTGTTTGAGGGGTACAAACAGCTTAATGTTATTTAATGTTATGAGATTGGTCTGAAAAGTTACATTTTGAAAGCCAATCATGATTACACTGACAAGCTTATTGAATGGAGAGACAAAGGTTGGATCAAAAGGGAGGAATACAAATTCTTAATGTATTAACACTCCACGATTCCAATCTTACACCTACTCCCTAAAATTCATAAAAACATGACCAATCCTCCGGGGCGACCAATTGAATCTTCCATGAGCTCACTCCTTGAGTACACATCAAAATATGGTGACTCCTCCTTACATCTCTTCGTTGCAGCACTTCCATCATATATCCAATGCACCAAGAATTTTAGGATACGCATCGATAGGATGCATTGGGAACCCGATTTTGTATTGGTCAACATCGATGAGGGGTGTCTCTATACCAGTAGTGACCATGAAGCAGGGATATCGGTCTGTAGACACTTCTCAAATTCCAGTCCATCTCGTATTTCTTCCATACTGAGATGATCCTGGAAATGTCTCAGAAGTAATTACTTTCCAGTACTTGCTGTCAAATACAAACAGAAGCAAGGTGCTGCTATTGGCACTTGTTATGCCCCAGGTTTTGCTAACCTATTCCTAGGATGGTGGAGAAAACATAGTGGGATCCTTTGACCTGTTTAACTCTCATGTAATCCTGTGGATCAGGTTCATTAATGACATTTTCATGATATGGAGTGGTGGCATTGATGAAACTGAAGGATTCATTATTCTTTTCAACAATGGCCTTGACCTGAAAATCACTGGGGCAATTAACAATACATCTATAGACTTAGAAAGCAAGACCATGTTGAGTAGGTTTAGGGCTAGTGGATACTCTGACAAGTACAACAGGCGGCAGGACAGAAAAGTAGTAGGACTATCAGACAACTAGCTATCCTGAAAAAACCCCATAACAGTGATATGGGAGTGGGAGCTTAAGATGTATCACTACTGACAAGTCCAAGATGGTGAAACAAATTTTGGGCAGGCACTGGTAGATCCTACATAGTGAGGAATGTCTAAATAAGGTCATTACTGATTTCCTGATGATCACTTACAAGAGGGGGTGAGCCCGAGATACAGATTGAGTACTACTAACATTCATAGCAACACCTCTCGGATAGCCACATATAGGAAAACTTTGTTTACATGCTAAAAGTACAAGGCACTCAAGAACAGCCAAGACATTAGCATGATGCACTCACCCGTCAGGCCAGGACCGAAATATTGAAAAATACCTTACACGCAATTCTGATTTCACTAACTATGTTCTTACCTGCCCTTGCAAGAAATGGTACGTGGGCAGTACAATTCATCCCATCAAGAAGAGAGTTTTGGAACACCTAAGAACCATCACTCATGGGGACAATTCACCCAATTTCACAACAATGAAACTAAACATTTGAGCTTCTTTGCTGTAGACAGGATCTGTCCCTCAGTGAGGGGAGGTGACGGAACTGGCTCTGAGGAAATTAGAGTCTAGAATACATCTTGGAACTAAATATCAATATGCCTGCGGGTCTGAATACTGATGAAGAAACATGTACATCTGGTATGATGTGGCTGATGTTATGACTGTAAATCTCAAATGTGCACGATGCCCGAATATTGATTTTATTCTCACATGAAGCTGCTTGATTTGTAAACTTTTTTTTATCACATGTAGATATTTAATATTTTTCCTTTTTTGTTTTTTCCTCGCTATCCTTGTATCCTTCTTTTGTTAACTTTTTTTCCTTCACTTTTTCCTGCAATGCAAGTGATACAGGGCTTTGGAATGCAAGTTGCAGTTTTGGGAAAGGTTCTTTCATGCAGGACTTGTTTTTCTAAATGGGGTACTTCCGTGAGGACCAGATAAAGTTGGGTGTCTCTGGTGTGATGGAGTTTTCCTTGAACCAGGTCAGTGGGACTTATGAGTATATGCTTGACTTAGCAGCTGGATACTTATGAACTATTATTATTTGTATGCCCACTTGGGCGTTTACTTGAACCCTCCACGTACTTGCTTTTGGCACGCTTACAGTCTTCCTATTTGATGTAAGATGCAATCATGTAGGAGGCTGCACCGCATCCTTGCTCCCACTGAAGTCCTGTGGTGTAAGAAATTGGGTCACAGGGTTGAAGAGTGTGAAACCCTACTCAAGGAGCAACCACAATTCTATGTTAGCGTGAAGTCACAAGCAAACCTCAAATTAAACTGTGCTTAACCCTCTGATAGCTTGGCACAAAAGCAGTCTGGCTTATCTTAGAGGACACGTGTAAAGTATTTATTCAGCACTTCAAGCAACAATAAAATGAAACAAGAAAAATCCCACACCAATTTTGACTAATAGAATAAAATGTAATAAATACTTTAAGACCACAACAAAAATCCAATCAGAAGAACCAGAGATATGCAATTTTAAAGGCGCAGAGTTTGTTGGGCAGTGGCAGTTCCGGGAGGCTGCAATACAAAGTACTATGTTTTAGTCAAAAATGCGGTTGACAAAGAAGTGCAGTTGCAATGGGAAGACCTGCCTTGAGAATGTGTCACACAGCAGCAGTTCCAATAAGGCTGCTATGTGGAGTTTCTGGAAGGATATGCATTGCACTGGGATGGTTCTGCTGGGATTACAGTTGGGCTGACAAAGCACATTTAGTCCCACTTCAAAAGGTCCAGGAGTGGGGTGGCACCACATGGGAGGGTAGGACCTGCTGGGCAGGCAGAAGCCTGGTGCTGGGCATAAGGTTGATGGAGCCTGTTCTGCCCCTGAGAGTCTGATCAGGAGGTCAGTCAACTAGCCCTAGGTGGTCCCAGGTGCAGATGCAGTCCTATTCACTCAGGCAGGAGGGCAGCAGAGTGGCAGTACTTGCAGCAAAGCGGCACAGCAGTCGTCCTTCTAAATCTTCCACAGATACATATGTGTACTGAAGAGTTTGGTCTGAGGGTACAATATTTAAACTTGATGCCCACTTTTAAGTAGGAGATGGCTCTGGAGGTTTCTATCGTCCGCCCAAGGTGTTTGGAATTTCCTGCCTCCCTGCCCTGGACCCAGATTGTCTGAAGTCACAATGGGCTAGTGTCCAAGCCTTTGTGAGTGTGCTCAAGTCCCTTTGTCTCAATGCCTGGGAGGAATACACAGAAACCAACTGCCAGCTACACCTAGTCATGTAACCCAGGCACAGGATGAGACAATAACTAGTCAGGATAAGGGAATACCAACCTTCTTAAAGTGGAATTTCCACAACTAAAATCAGACTTTACCATTAAAGAGTTCCTTTAATTACAAATATATAGATCCCAAACTCAATCTGGGTGCCTGCTCCCAATTGAAAGTGGTCACTTATTAAATGTAACAAGGTTACCCAATGTTAGCCTATGGGAGAGGTAGGCCCTGTATTAGTGAAAAACGAAAGTAAGACTTTGACACCAGGACATGTAAAACTTAAAAGGACATATCCAACGTTTTAGGATTGTATCATATTTTATTGATTTTCGTTACAACTTCCTTTGCCTTCATCCACTGGCCGGCGAGGTCATATAATGGGGTAAGGGGGGAGATAGGAGGAGTAGAAGGTTCAACATGGGGGGGGGGGGGGGGAACAGTTCATGCTCATCAATTAGAAGTCTGCAGGTTAGTCATCACCTTTACTATTAGTGCCTTGGTTGTCAACTTGGGTGCTAGATGTGAGTCGCAGCATTGGACATGCGAGTTTGCGATATACATAAGATAAGTGTTTTATGCATGTTCCCCACAGTTTCTCAAGTTTAGGTAATGTACGGTTTAAACCTGCTGATAGCTTTTCCATCCCTAATAATTCCCAGAGTTCATGCAGACAATCGGTGTGTGTTGGGACAGTGTCTACGCAGCGAAACAGGTCCTGCTATCAAAATGGGGCACAAAGTGCCAGGGTGGCAGTCCCAATAGGATATAGCTGGGGAAGCGGGGTATATCGGTATTAAACATCTGATCGACATCCGCCAGGACGTCTGTCCAATAATGGTGGAGTTTAGGGCAATGCCACAGCAAGTGGGAGTGTGTGTCTGAGTGGGTACAACGGGGCCAGCATTTGTCGTCTTTCCCTCTCTGCCACTGAGCTAAGCGAGCTGGGGTATAATACCAGAGGGGACAATTTTTAATAGAGTTTCTTTGCATGAGGTGCTAGTAGCTGATGTGCGAGTGCGATGTAAAATGTGTGTCCACTCTCGGTCTGTGAATTTGCCATCTTTTCCTGGCAAGTGTGTGAGGTGTTACCCATGGTGTTTAAAAATGCTTATATGTCAGATGGTAAGTAACGGCCATTCCTTCTGGGCAGAAGCCAGCGCTTGAATAAGGTCAGTTGCCTACTTGCATGGGGGCATATTGTTGAGTGTTACCCAGTGCTGTACTGTCACGAGCGTCAGTGTTGAGTCCAAAAGACCAAAGTCTTGTTGCATCCTCGTGAAATCCAACAGACCCTGCACGTCGAATAGATCTCCAATGCATTTGCAATTGGCTTCTTGCCAATGTATATAGGTCGGCTCAAGCATAGCCTAGGATTCCTATGATGGGGGTGAGCGGGAAAATCAGGACAGAGAGCTGTTAGGAGAGTAAGTCTTATCCCAAACTCGTATAGTGGTTCTGACCACTGGAGAGATGTAGACTCCTGGCAGGCGACGTCTAAGCTGGAGCCATGGTATTTTATATACATGTATCCCGGTGACTGCCTGATCTAGAAAACACCAGTACTTCTCAGTTCGTTGGCATTGCCGCTCCACCATGAAGCGAAATTGTGCGGCCTAGTAGGAACACGTTCGGTGGGTTATGCCCAGGCCTCCTTTGACCACTGGTAGATGGCCTTGACCATTCTGGCACGATTGCCACCCCAGATGAAGGCCTCTATGGCGGACTGTAGCTTCTTTAGCGTGAAGATGGGCGGTGTCAATGGCATTACCTACATGAGGTATAGAATATTAGGTAGGAGAGACATGTTAACAGCTGCTACTCATCCTAACCAGGAAAAGGGGCCTCCTTGCCACAACTGGACGAGGGATTGCATCGTGTTCAACAGTTCAGAATAATTGTGGGATATCAAGCGGTCTATAGTGGGTAGTATTTGTATGCCCAGATAGGGGATTCCCCGTTTGGTCCATGTGAAGGGGAAGTCCATAGCCAGACATGCTTGCTCATCGTGTGGGATGGTAATATTGAGTGCTAGGGTCTGTGTTATTCACCTTAAAGCCAGAGACCTAGTGGAATGTTGAGTTCTTCTAACAATGGGGGCAGTGACTGTTGTGGTTTGGTGCTGGCTAGTAATATGCCATCTGTGTAGAGAGCTATCTTGTGAGACTGGCCCCCCCAGCCACACTCATTCAATAAGGGGGAGTCTACGGATGCGTCCGCTAGAGGTTCCACATAGAGCGCAAACAGGAGTGGTGAGAGTGGACATCCCTGTCTCATCCCTATGGAGATGGGGAAAGCCGATGAGTGTTGACACAGACCAGTGCTCTCGGGTCCACCTAACTAGCCCAAATCCATTGCCAAAAACAAGGGCCCAAGCCAAAAGCCTCTAACACCACCCGCAGGAATGGCCTTTTTGGCATCTATTGACAGGAATAGTGTAGGTGTCTGAGCTTGTTGGGTCTTGTCCAGTAAATGGAATAGACGCTTGGTATTGTCCCCACATGTTTGGCAGGGTAAAATTCCCAATTGGTCCGGCTCAACCAGTCCAGGCATATATTATCCTAATCTATGTGCCGGTATCCCTGTGAAAATCTTAGCATCTACATTGAATAGCATTATGAAACAGTAGGATGCACAGAGCTGGGAGTCTTTCCCGGGCTTTGGCAGGCCTTCTCTAATGTAAGTCTACCTATCACATCTAGGACCTCCCGTGCAGTTATGTCAGTCTCTAATGGTGCTGCAGTGTGCTGAGGTAGCTTTGTCAATAGAGTATGTTTTATGTATGGAGTGCAATCCTTTGGTGACTGCCTGTCCGCCCCATATAGCTGTGCATGGAATATGCAGAATTTGGCTGCAAATTCCTCATCTTGAGTTTTACGTTTCTGATCTTGGTTTAGCAGGCTATGAAGGTGTCTGAAGTGAACCTGCGCTCGCAACCTAGGCGCCAATAACTTCCTAGCCTTATTTCCCCCAGCGTAATATTTGTTGTGTGCGCAATAGCGCTTGTTCTGCTGCATCCATGTCAAGGAGCCGCTTTTGTGCTATAGTCATCTGGCGCCTGACTCTGGGTCAGCTGGTTTGTCTGTGGGTCTTCTCTAGGTCCCTCACCGCAAGTATAGCATCTTGGGATTGAGACGCCACAATTTGCATCATTGACTTCCAGCTGGGAAGTTCAATATTAGTTGGATGGGTGAATGGTATGATTTGGAGGCTAGCTCTATGTCTGCTTGCTCCACCATTGAGAGCAGTGAAGCTGAAATTAGAAAATTGTCAACTCTGGCATACGATTGATGTGCAGCACAGAAAAATGTGTACGACTGTGGGGTAGGGTGTAATGTCCTTCATGCATCCACAAACCCTGCTTCTGCTTGCTAGCGGGCTCATTGTGGGGTGAACGGTCCGGTAGACCCTGTCCTTTGAGGTGACCTATCCAACGAGGTATCTGACACTAGGTTAACATTCCCCTCTATCACTAATTTTACATCAGGCAGGGTGAGAACAGTGCTAATCGCCAGCCGTATAAAAGATTCTTGGTGGTCTTTAGGAGCGTAGATGCTTGCTATTGTAAAAGTCTGGTTATAGAGGGATATGCGCAGCACAATCATGCGGCCTGTGATTTCTAAACGTGTTTGGAGGACTCGTCCTTAGAAGCAGGTGGCTACTTGAATGGCAACCCTTGCCTCTTAAACCTGGTCCTGCAGACCAGAACTGCCAGTCAAACCATTTAGAACACATTCTACCCCAGTCTCTTTTCAACAGATGTGCCTCCTGTAGGAGACATATTGCAGCAGGCTGCCCTGAGCGGAGCTAGTAGTGCTATTCTATTGGTTGGTGAGTTCAGGCCCCGTACGTTCAGGCTAAATAGAATACCATGTGGTGTCTTAGTAGTAGCGACAATCTGGGTCTCTATCGAAATGGACTGAGTGTATTGAGGTGAGACAGCAATTCAAACTGTTGAGCATGATGATATATAACAATTGTGCAAACATTAAAACGAATAAAACGCAAGCACCAAATGGTGCACAACTTGCAGCTCTGTAGTAGGGGTCCATGTCTTCGGTCACTCGTGCCAATGTCCACAACAATAGTAGGGATTCAGCAGCTCTGCCGCTGCCAGCTAAAGTCTATTGGCTGAGGATGGGTCCAGCGGTGCCTCCTCTGATGCCAGCACAATGTGTTCCATCGAAGAGCTGACCTTATCGCCTCAGTAGTGCTGATATACAACGGCAACCCTCTTCATCTCGAGTGTTGAGCTAGCCTCAGTCACTTGAGATCTTTCTGGGTATTAGTGTCGTTCCATAAGTTGTTGGAGTAGGGACAACCTTTCTCTGATGCTTTCAGTCTTGGTTGGTTTGCTTAATTGCTGTCGTGGTCGGTGCTTGGAGCACCTCCAAAGGCGCAGCTCTCATGCTCCTGCTGTGAGGAGGTTATCTGCTCAAGCTCCAAACCCAGGATCTCCACCGCTTCAGGGGGTGTGTGGACTATTTGAGTTTCTCCATTCCATGCAAAGACTAGGAGAAAGGGATGCCCTCATTTGTATTTCACTTCCTTGTCTCTCAAAAACTCTGCTATGGACCTCATAGCACACAGACGTTGCAGAGTATTGGTAGACAGGTCCTGGAAGAGGTTTACTTTGTTGCCCTTGGAAACGACTTGAGAATGATTATAAGTTTTTTGTCTGTAGTCATGGAGACAGGCAAGGATGTCTTGTGGGGAGCCAGGGGCTGATGAAGGACTTTCCGCTCTATGTGTGCAGTCCAGAGTGAGATCCTTCCCCTCTAGTTCCGGAATAATATGTCAGAACAGTCACAGTACATAGTTTTCCAGGTGGCCTGAATCTGCTTGTAACGGGACTCTTTATGCGAATGTTGGATCTTCGGGACCGGTTTTCCAGATGGTAGTTGAGGTCAGCATTGCAGTCTAAGTTCTAGGCTCACTATGAAACACTCCAATTCTTCCTCTCTAGCATCCCCAGATTGTTCCACTGAGTCTACTCGCCGTTCCAATTCGCTCAATTCATGGCATAGGTGCTTGACTTCCTTGGACACCTCTGTGCGCAGGGTCACTATGTCATCTCGTACTGTGCTAAAGAGGGCTTCCATGAATCCACGAGTGATGGGGGCCTCTTCATTTGTTTCTGGTCTTTCGGGGGGGCCAGCTGCGGCGCGATCTGGGGAAGCAGGGCCCTGGGTCATTCCCATCATTTTGGTGGGGCCCTTGGTTAGACGATCCATAATGGTGGTGGCGTCTTTTTTGGCCCTACTTGAAGTCATTATCTCCAATTCTGGTGCCTCTTCTCCAATGTAGCCTTGGTCACGAGTTCTAGTCTTTGCTCTGGAGGCCCAGCCGGACCCCTGTGTGTTCTCCGGAATGGCGCTAGTGCTCAAAGTTGAGGTGAGCGGTTTCTCCAGCAGTCCACTCCAGTTACCGTCATTTTTTTTGTGGTCGACCCGAGGTACTCAAGGTATCCAGACTTGTATATCGTAGCAGGCTAGGGTATGCTTACTGCGTTGTCCAGCGTGTTTGCTGTGTTTCCACACTGCGTCCAGATCTTGTAGCATATTGCCTGGCGGGTGTCTTTTCAGCCAGAGCACTCCTCTGGGGGCCCGATTGTGCAATTTCGTCTAGTGCCCTCCACAGGTGTCGTTGCTGGTCTCAAACATGCCACCTCAGTAACTGTGTCCCCCCAAGGTATGGCCGCCACCAATTTGGTCATTCCCTCTCCTCTCCGCACTCGTCCAATGCTTATGTGTGCAATCACCTGGGGACTGTTCTGCTGAGAGGCCGGACCCAGGGACCTTTCCACTGCCCTCACACTGTCTCCACATGCTGGCTTCCTCCTCCCTGGCTACGCCAGAGTTCCCTTCTGTGACCAACTCGGTCTCCGGTAGTGATCCCAGCAAGGAAGCCCTGTTGCCGTCTGCATGCGGGCGACCTCAGTGCTGTGGGGGGGATGGGGAGGAGGGGAGTCGTGCCATCTGTCTGCAGCTGCCGTCCAGCTGACACCAGGTCCCAGGACCGCCACCCCACTGCATGACTTGTGGTTGTATGGCAGTAGGCCACCAGTAGTCCCAGCTTGAGTCGAAGGGGGATGAAGGTGGGGAGAGGGGAGCACGGCCAGCAATTCCTCAGCAGGCCTCGCGCCTCCACCCCTGCCACCTAGCTTCTGCTCCCGCACCTACCAGCATCAATACAGGCCCCCGACATGCCCAGGTGCGCCTATGTGCCTCCAGATTCTTATGCTTCAGGTCTAGTTAGGCCGCTCAATAGGCTCGGTTCTCAGGATAGGGCCAGAGGAGCCGGAGGTGTATCGGAGGCAGCGCTGGGCTTCACTTGTGTCCAGCCGTCTTCCCGTTTATGGGCTGACTCATGGGCACTGCAGGGAGTTTGCTTTCGACTGGCTGTGCAGTTACATCCGCTAGCCCATTTGCAATGCCACGGGTGCGGCACAGGCTGTCGGCCTCTTTGATGTCTTTGGTCTCTGCGCGGGGAGAAGGGGGTGGCAGCACATATCCCACAGTCGCTCTGCGTACCCACACCCCCACCCCAATCTCCATTTCACCTTCACGTCTGCCTGCGCCACCGATCGAGAGTATGTCCGGGTGCGGTCTCGCTTGCCTAGGCTCTTCTCGCTCCTTCCCGCAGCTTGATCACCTCTGTTTGCCCGGCCTGGGTGTCAGGCGGAGGCCCGGTCGGCGCCGCTTCTTCGCTTTGAGATTTTGGGGTCACAGGAGAACACCTCAAGTCTCCCACATCCTGTGCCTGCACTCCGGGACAGCTACCTCTGGGGGAACTGCCAAATTAAAAATCAGCGCTGCAGGAGCTCCATGTCGTTATTACTGCACGGGCACCAACTTGGATACCCCCCCCCCCCATTTCCAACTTTTTGAAACACACTGCACCCTGCCCTACATGCTATTTAGGGACTACCCTAAGGGGGAGGAGGAAGGTTTAGGCCTGGGAAATGGCCGATTTTTGGCACATTTGAAACTGCAGCTTAAAACTGCACACAGAAGCTGCAATGTCAAAACATGTCTTACAAGGTTACTTAAGAGGGTGGCACAATCAGTGCTACAGCCCCACTCATAGCAATTAGTTTACAAGCCCTGGGTACAGGGGTACCACTTTACTAGGGACTTTAAGATAATTACATTTGCCAATGACATCATTGATGGCAACTGAAATGACAATTGATAACACTGAGCATGGTGGGGGCAGGGCACACATTTTTGTTTTTTGAGTTAACGGTAACTCGTTTTCTGGCATTTTATTTAGTTTAAAATATTAGGTCTAAACTAAGATTTTCACCTAACCAGAACGTCACTAACTTTTTTTTTTCAACAAATATATTTTTTTTTAAATTAGCATTAATTCCTATGGAGTTTTATTTACATTTCTTGCCTCCAACACTTCTATTGGAATGTGTTGCAGTGCTAATGGTTAGCCAAGAGTGGTGCTTGACTGGAGTCACTTTAGAAGTGTACTTTGTGAATTGTTTTTCTTACTCTTGTAGGTGTGTTTTGTATTAGCTCGTTCCTCCCAAACTCCTCCTGAAATTTCCTTAAATCCCTCCCATTTACTAGTATTTATTCCTTATCTTTCCACCTCTTCCCAGTCCCTCTCAAATGTACTACTAATGTGCATACCTTTAGTAGGAAGCTAGCTCTCTACATAGTATACTAAAATGAAGTACACTGTGCAGAGAGTCCAGGGAGACCCAGATTGGTATACAGAGGTAAAAGTATGTAACACTAAGGCTCTATTTGTGGTAAAGAAGGCGAGTAGATAGACTTATCAGAGGGTAGTGCTAAGCATTTGTTGTATTCAGAGACAATGAAAGAGGCCCTCATAAACCCAAGACCAATTTGCAAAAATAACAGATATTTATATAATTTTTAAGTCTAAGAAATTCATTCACAGGTAAGTACTTTTTTAGTTCCTTCGTGGGGTTTTGCTTCCTAGGCAGTTGAAGTCCATATTGGACTCTTCGTCTCGGTGTCAGTTACAGGTGTTCTGGTACCTCTGGTATTGCTACGTCTCCTGTAGGGCCTGGTGCCCTCTCATTTGGTGGGGGTACAGATCTCAGCCTCCAGAGCTGATGTATGTCTTCATGCTTGGGTGCTGCGTCAGATTGGCGGGCAAGTAGAAAGTCTGTAAACCGGACTCTGCTAGATCGGTGCCTGCAAGCTGCAGGGGAGTAGTTTCTCTACTCCAAGAGAGTTCTACTGTGATAGACAAAGGGCTGGAGGTGCTCCGGGTTTCTTGGAGACTGCACACCACTATGGTAGAGTCCTTGGAGACAGCAGGCGGGGTTTTGCACCAAAATTCAGCAGCAGGTACTCTGGTCTCATATCAGCAGCTCTCCTATGTCCATTTTCTTCTTAGGTTCATCAAAAGTTCAGGGTCTAGGGGTGCCACCTAAAAACTAAATTCAGGGGTGTTACAGGGGTGACAGGTAGTAGCCAATTCACTACCCACCTTTAGGGTGCATATACCCTCTTTGTGACCACATCCTTTGGGGAGTGGGCACAACCCTGACCATACTTAAGTGGGGTGGTACTTCAACAAGAACCCAGTTTCCCACACCTTCATGTTTACACAAATGATCGGTCTGGCAGAGGCCTACATAGGGGAGTTACTTTGATTGGGTTGTCTGACTCCTAACACTCATTATTGAAACAAGCATTGTTGTCCTAAGGAGTAAGAGACACCTGCCCATTCTCCATTCCTCCAAAGAGAGTATGCTACACATTATTCCTCTTGAGGCTTAGGTGGTCTACCCGCGTGTTCTCCCCACGACCATCTTGTCTCCCTCGAGAAGTGGTGCTCTCAACTAAACTCTAGCCTAGAAAACACACAATTTATAAATCTTTCACTTCAGAGTGGTCTGGGAGCTACAGCAATCTCAGATATCTAACCAACCAGCTAACACCTTCCTTGCAAATGCAGTCTGTCTCTGAAGGCAATACTAAGCAGCTTAACAAAACAATAAATAAGACGAAAATTATTTTGTGATGTAGGATTAATACAGTGGTAAATATATTTTCTAGTAGGATGCAAGAAAATAGGGAAAAGACTGAGAAGGTGGAGAAGGTGGAACACAGTCCCACACATTGCAGAGAAATTTAAAACAATTGCAGACGTCCAGAAAACAAAAATCAATTTAACAGATTTAGAAAATTGTTCAAAATCAAGTGAAGTACGATCATTAAGCTAATAAATAGTATAAAAAAAAAATTCAGAGCAGGCCATCCTAGATGTGATCCTTAAACCTTTAGATAATGCTAGTGTTTCACTGTTAATGACAGATACTGAAATTAAAAACATCAGTTCAGCACACACCTCCTGGAGCACCACTACGTGCTACACTGAGGGGGGTGGTCTATTTGGGATAAAAGCATTAAATAGCTCATAATTGATTATGCACAGCTAAGGCTAGTTTTCACAAAGGGATAAAAGTTCTATTTTTTATGTCAAAGAGTTGATGGCAAAGAAGTACATTTTATACTACGTCTTCAAGATAATATCTTAAGAAAAAATATGAGTTTCTTGACCGGGACGGGGTACAAGACTGGCATACAGAAATGCACCAGCAGTATATCCTACTCTTTTAGGAAAATACCTCTATTAGATTCTGGAAAGAAGGTTTTAGCAAAAATACTTTAGAAAGCCTCAATAACGGGAAGAGAATGAAATGCTACTGCGTATTTGCCTAAATGGTTATACACATGGTTTGTCTGCAAAGTATTTTTGACCAATATTATCCCACCTCACAGAAATAAAATTAAGAATAGGAATGGCTGCCTCTTTGTGCTTTTATAGATTTTTGGGTTGCCTTCAACTCAATAAATAGGGACGCACTTTGGGGAAAAAATAGTAAGTTGTGGCTTAATACACATTTTCTACAGATAATCAAGCTTCTCAATGAAGATACAAGAGCGGTCGTCTTGGAGGACAGAGCTGGGAAATTTCTAAAATGCCTGCTAACAGATTGAAACTGGGGTGCCTTTTCTCATTGGTCTATTTGTAGTGGATATTACTGTCACTCTTGCTTTTGTCTGACAAGATATTGATCGAAGATCTGTTTTTCAATGTGCAGATGATGAAGTAAGACTTGCTCAACTGTGCTTCCAGAAACAAATTGATTCTATGGAAAAAATACATAAATAATTTACTGCAGACCAATTGTTGGGAAACAAAGAAGCTGTAGTTTGGAGAAAGTCTAAACTCTGAAGGTGTTAAAAATGTTGCTGACACATTGAGGAGGTGCATTCCTCTCTATACTTGGAAATGAACATGAATAAAAGTCTCAGGAAAGGACCATTTTGAAATGTAAATTTTAGGGATTACACCATGTGAAGGCCTCATTAGATCGAATAGCCAGTATGTTGGGGATGCAATATCAGCATCTTATAAGCATGTGAGGTAAGTAGCTCCAGGGAAGAGTTGCAGGCTGAAATATGAGAAATCTAATTGAAGAGAAACTATGTTGATCTGTTTGGATCTACCCCCGGTATACACCACAATCTGTTCTAACGAAGGAGCAAGGCACAAGTAATCCATAGAACCTCAGTCAATGCAAGAACAAGAGACCTGGAAGGATGCAGTCTACTCTAGAACAGATGCTGGTTAAATACAAAATCTAAGAATTAGACAACTCAGGGTTCCCACTGAATTGGAAAGGGCTTGTTGAGAAAGCAATCAAGCGTTCATTGCATTTATTTTAAAAGCAAATGTATAAATTGGTTGTTTTCCTTGTAAAATAAAAATGTCTTGCAGTATATAATATGTATAGGTGTAGTAGTAGAGCAAATTCAGAGTCACCGTGATAATATTCTTCATTTTTACTCTATCCTGTGGCGGCGAGATCTCAGATAATCAACATTATAGTTGTAATGCAGATGAGACGTCAGGATGGTGTTGCCTCAAGAATAAATGAAGAACTGTCTCTAAAGATAAGATTCAAAATAGCATTTAAAAAGTCAATAAATAAGCACAGACTCAAAAAGGAATCGGGATCAGTAGTGTAGAAAAACCTTGAAGGTTTATTAAGTGCAATATAGAAGTCCAAATATAGTTCGTCTCAGTAAATCAACCCGAAGGCTAAGAAACAATTTGATATGAAGGGGTAAGCTTTAAAAATGATGCAGCAAATTAGCAAAGTCTAAAATATGCAGCAAATCAATAAAGCATTTGCTCCATCCCTAGAGGCTTTCGTCTTGGGGATACCACAGAAAGTCTTTTTGATGTATAGTTATTTAGGACATTATATCTGAATAGAATTGGTTTATTAGTTTTTCAGACAGCGTATGAGTTCACATGGGGGACGTCATTTTTGACTCCCATCATTTACATTACTTTTATCCTAGGAGTATACTTTATATCAATCAGTGGAACCGTGTTGAAAAGTACCCACATGTGGATAAATAAACAGGATAATTTTCTTTGCATTGTGCGAGTACATATGTTTATTGGGAATACGGATAAGGTCATCAACTATTATCAATGGATAACGAGTGAGTAAACTGAAGTACTGTCTGATTCGCATTACTCTTTTGTTCTTTAGAAAGTTACCTCCTGATGAAGGACCTCTATAGGCCGAAATGCATTGAGGGTTGCCATATGGAAAGATTTTTGATTGAACCACGTGTATTGTGTTGATGTTCATTTCAGTTTGAATATTTGAAAAAGATATCAACTAAGAATGAAAGAATTCAATAAGAGAATACACATTTGGAATACAAATTGTTTGACGATTGATTAATATGTTTTGTGAATTCATGATTTAAGGTGTCGCCGCCCAGCAGGGGACACATTGGGAGACACCATGCCAGATTGTCAGAGTGTGATCATTCAATTGTTCAGATTACACCCAGACTGGAGGGTGAGGCCCTTATGCTCCCTAAGAACATTCAAATAGGTTAAACTGATATAAGTGAAGGAGTGCACTGAAAACAATTATTACGCAGACAATCTATAACTTTAAATAATGTTTTTTCCAGCGTTTTATTGTTGGGAATTATTAAAGATTTTTCGCGCGTTCTGAAATTCACTGGTGGAAGGCTATTCCAGGGTGGTTTCTATTAAGAGATTGAGTAAGTTTCTCCAATTACTGTGGTCGAAATGATTCATTTTAGTAGCCTGGCTCCCTGGGTACTTGCCTTTCTCCATTTTTCTGGCAGTCTCTGCCGTGTATAACTGAACTGAGCAGTAAGCGGTCCCAATTGCGTGTCAACAAGAATATAAAGGTGCTTCATAAAGTCACACAGCCAGAGCCGCCACTCATTTCATCTGCAGCATTAACAGTAAGTATGAATTTAGCACTCTTAAATATTACGTCTCATCTCAAAGTAGTAAGGAACGTGTTCAATTAAAATCTGCTCCATTATTTTAAAGGCCCAGAACGCATGGGTGAGTCTTAATCGTGAAACACGACTGCACAAATGAAAAGTAGTCATAATTACAGTTTTACTAACTATGGAGATCGAAAGTTCATGACTTGTAGAGTCACGGTTGCTTGGATTACATATTAGATGACAAAGATATTTTAATAAAACGCTTTGAAGTGAATGCATTTAATAGAGTTGACATGGTTTTATTTATATCTACTAATATATATCCATCTTGTGGTTGCTTAGAGACTTCATGGAGCTTTAACAGCCACATGCAGAGTGTGATGTGCATTTGCTGATGTAGTCTAAGATCTATACTTCGTGGATTTATGAAGTGCAGATCTGTAATGTGGTACTGAACTGTACGGTTTACAGTATTTGAAGTAAGGGTAAGCCTTCTGGACAATTCCTTTGCTATTAAGACAGCTCCTTGAAGTACTGCCATGGTAATTAGACCAATAAGCAAATGGTGTACGTAGGACAACCTACAAGGCAGACCAAGTGTCCATACCTACATTTGCACACAAACATATGTGAATAGGCTTTGAGAGATTTTTTAATTGTTCTTCACAGTGTGAAAAAGAGCTTTCTTCAAAAAACAAAGTAATGGTCAATTATGTTGGTTTTAAGGTGGCACTGACATGTGTTATGGGTAGATGGAGGTAATGTGTTTTTATAACAAGAGGCAATTAATGGGTTAATTACATCTTTTGGGATGAGAAGATGTTCAAATGCCTAATGCTTTTGGTTCCTTATTGATAATTTGGACTCAGCTGTGTCTAGCCTCTGACAGATGTTTATCAACTTCTTCCCATCACCGCAGTTTAAACATGGTTCACTTTCTGAACCAACAGCACTGCCAGTGGTTGCAAGGTTTATTTTATTTTATATTTCTTTATTAATTTTTGTCTTTCTTGGAAGGCACAGACCATGTTCATATACAATACATTTCTCTCACATGACAACTGATACCATGAACATTCCAATTTTGAACTCCGGAATAGAGACGTATACGGTTTGCCAATTTAGACAAGGATCTGGTGTGCGGTAAACTAACTTTAACTGAACCCCTCCCCGAACTCCCCCCCCCCCCCCATCATCATTCCCAACACCCTCCCCCTCCCTCCTGCTGGTCCCATGCACCTTAGGTCTGATTATCTTAACCCCTTCCATGCTCATGACGGAACGATTCCGTCATGAGCATCGGTTGAGCTGTGCTCATGACGGAACCGTTCCGTCATGGCCCCGCCCGCGCTCGAACCCTTCAGCACCGCGGGGGAATCCGCGCAGCGCTGAAGGGGTTAAGCGCTGTCTGGGGTCTCCACTTATCTCCCCTCCTGACTGTGGGTCTCCGTCCTAGTGGAGTGCGTCTCATCGGACAATACCTGTGTGGACTGAGGGCCTGCCCCTCTATCTCCTGTACCATCATCTCCCATGCCAACAGTACCTCAGGCAGTTTGTCATCTCTTCCAGTTTGCCAGCGCCCATTCTCTCAGGTCTGTTCTCCAGCTTGCTATCTGTGGCCGCTGCTGCGCCAGCCAGTGTATTGCTATCCGCCACCTAGATATTATGAGCCCCAACACCAGGAACCGTCTACTCGTCTTGAGTTTAGGGTCACGGGGAATTAGACCGAGGAGACATGAGCTCGCCTCCATGGCAATCGTCCAGCCGGTTAGTCTATGTAGGTCCTCCAGGACCTCCGTCCAGTACGTCTGAATTACTGGGCAGGTCCATATAATAGGTGGAATGTCCGCCTGAACATGGCGACATCTGGGGCAGGTTGGATCCCTAGAGCTATCAATGGCATGGAGCCGTCTGGGCGAGTGGTAGGTCATATGTACTATATTATACTGTATTTGTTTGAATCTGTTAGAGATAGATACCTCCGTGGTTGCGAGGTTAGCAAGAATTTAAATGTAAGTTAAACATTTTTTTTTTATCATTCAGACAATTAGAGAACAAAGGCAATGACAGTGTATAAGACTCAATGTCATCATCATTATGCAGGTGTTGTGTTAGGCAGTGCTACAATGGAGACCATCTGACCCAGAATCTAATATAGCCTTGGAGCCAGACGTAGCAGGCTCTACCGGCCATTAAAGACCTGCTCCAGCGTTAAAAGCCAGAGTGAAAGGAGAGGATAATGGCCGGTAGAGCCGGCTAGAGAGGGCTCTAGGGATATTAGAACATTCCGCCTCTAGAGGGTAATGTTCTAATTTGTAAAACAAAGACCTCACGGCGGCTGAGGGGGTTGAAATCCACTCGGGCTCCATGAGGCATTTGTTCACAGCAACAGCTGTTAACAAACATTGGAATGCTGCTGCTCACGGCTTGTACCAGCCATTAGACGCCCGGAGCACTCCATGGTCTATAATGAAGCACCCAACATTCCAATGTTCTAATTACTCAGAAGTGAGGCAGGAGTACTACGGACTTACTCCTGCAATCCAGGAGTACCACAAGGAGAAGTCCCAGCAAAGCCTTTGTGAAACGAGCCCAGTGCCTTTATTACTGAAACTAGAGTGACAGTGTTTAAATCCTCAGAAAAACACCAGATGACTGCAAGACAAATTCTTTCTCCGTTTTCCTACCAATCTTTATCACAGTTGCTTGTTAGTTGCTAAGCTAACCCATTAGCACTATGTTGCCTACCCCTAGGCTCTATTGCTCCTACAAGCCCTACGTTGACTTTAAGTGTAGATGTAACACTATTATCTGGGCTAGAAGCAGCTGACAGTTCAAAATACTAAAGCCTGGCACTAACAAAACAAACACCCCTTGGATCATCCTCGTAAGCTTCACGTAACACATAAAGAGGAGTCTGCGGAGGAGGAATCTGAAAGCAAAGAAAGTTTGGAAGAAGCTTAGTGGGCTGTTAACAGTGATGTGGTAAAGAAGTAGCACAGAGACATTTTCAAAGTTTTTTCTAGGAAAGAAAGTTTGAAATACGGCCTTACTCCTTGCAGATGTATTGGGTCATGATTTGGTTTCTTAGGCAAGCGAGTTATTTGGGCAGCTTTTAGAGGGGAGTTACACTGCATGTGCCTTATTTCAAGGAGGAGCATATTTTGAGGATGACGTAGCTTGGCCAGGTGCTTTCAACATTCCTGAATTAGAGAAGCCTGTGTCTGTAAATTGCTCAATGGAGGCAATGATTTGTAGGAGAGACTGGGTGTTCAGTGGCCTGAAGGATGACCATTTTGAGAGCCTCCTTTTCTAAATCATGAGAGCAATAGAGGACAATAAGCTATTTCTAGTTCTTTTTGTGTTTAGTATATTCTCAAAGACGTCAGATGAGCTGGTGGTGATTGTAAGAGTTATACATGCTTTTTTTTTTTTTTTTTTACATGTTTTTTCCTATGGTGCAGTTGAAGTTCAGGGTTTAGAAGAATTGTATTATGGGGGCTAGATAGAGTACACGGATGATGAGAATGGAATTAACAAAGATGAATTCTTGCACCGGAATGAGAAACGGGCATTAGAAGAAACAAGAAATCTGGGCACTCTGGGTCTTAGAGCATCCCACATCAATGTGAGAGATAGTAAGAGTTTGTACTGTTTTCATCAGGTGATCATGTATGACTGGCAATCATATGCATTTAATGAAATGACATTTCCTACCCTGATAGTATTGAATCTAGTAAATGGTATCTCTAGAAGTGAATTTTAGGGGACTCGCATTGCGCCACTGATAAAACTGGTTGGGCTACATAGGTACATAGATTTCTTTACCAAGCAGTGCGGGTGGTCAGAGTGAATCTGTTTGTGGAAAAAAACAATTGTAGGTTAATCTACATTCAATAGGTTTCCAATGTGAGTGGTGGAATTGGGATAATGTGGAGAAATCGTCCAGTACCAGAGATCAAGTGTCCTCCTGTGTGCAGAGCTAAATTGAATGGTTTCAGATTAATTTTAGGAATATCGGATAGAATCGCATTATACAATTGGAGTAGAACAGGAGCATACATAACTTCCTTAGGGTTTTGTTCCTGTAGGAAAAATGTGCCCCCAGCACACAATACATCTGAGCTGACAATTCATATTGTTAGTCATGGTATTGATAGATCTGTGACGATTGAGTCTATTATAAGAAAGCAGCCTAGTGTATTGGAGAAATCTACCCATTAGTGAACCGGGGTAGAGAATGTGTGGAGTGTGACAAGTGCAAATTCCATTGGGATTACATTTGAGGTGACGGGCAGTCATCTAGAACTGTATTTTGCTGAGAGTAGAAGCTTGTAATAAGATTTCATCCTGATGGGACACTATCCGATATAACTGGTTATCACTATTTGATATGATGATGTGGCGTATTCTTTAGTGAGGTCATCCAAGGGGTTCCAAATAGAGGTTGCATAAAGTAGTGGCTACAACTGATCCCTGCACAGCAACTCAAATCAGACAACAGGTTGGACAGAGTAGTCCATTTTGATCAGTTGCGACCAATTGGCTAGAAAGGATGTGAACAAATTAAGAACTTTGCCTTAAATTCCTCAAAAATTGTTTAATGTTTAGACAAGGATATTGTGTTTACCATTATTGAACGCTACTGAAAAATTAAATAAGATCAGCAGGCATGAGTCAACATTATGAAAGATCCAAAGTGTGTCATTAAAGATTTCCAGAATCTATTTCTGTACAACGAACCACTTTGAAAATCAGACAGCAAGTCAACAAGACTTTTCATGGACAAACTGCTTGAGATAACTGTTCATACAACTTAACATGATTTTGTCTAGGAATGGCAGGCCCGAGACTAAATGGAAGTTAGTCAGTGGGAGCTCCTCTGCTAAGGCAGAGGAGCGTCGCCCCACTGCTCACGGAGCACTGTAAACAAAAATATAATTATAACTGAAGTTATTTTATTTTTCATATGGTCAGGCGAGAACAGGGCTTGGCTCCCCTAATGTCGGGGAGGAGGAGTGGTTTTGGACTCAGTAAAGTGTGCATGAATGGTTGACCGGCCCTCTCAGGCCGACCAAACATTCATGCGCACTTCGCATGTTGTACATGCAGGCTACATTACGGTCTGCATTGAGAACATACCCAGGCCTCCATTCCCTGGCTGAGCACCGAACCACTGCGCTCAGATCAATCACAATGCTGCATTGCAGAGTTATGATTAGCTCAGGGGAGCCTGGGTGCTTACCAATCAACGCTGCATTGCAGCATTGTTATTGGCTGTGTGGTGCCTGGGTGCTTCCCGGTCCCCTGAAGAGACTCATGAAATGGGAGGGACGGCGGCGAGATCAGGCAAGGTTTTTTTTGTTAATTTATTCAAAACTGACCCCGCCACCCTTTTACCTTACCGGCCGCCACTGAAGTTAGTAGGTCATTGGGACCCATTTAATATATATATATATATATATATATATATATATATATATATATATATATATATATATATATATATATTCACTGAAAAAACCATAGGTTTCACACATGTTATAGTTAGCGGAAATTTTACTGATAAAAAACCAGTGAAATTCCCCCGTTATAGTTAGTGTAGGCAACTATAACTCACGCGACCGCAATCCTCTGCTGATGCTAATACTGTATTTAGACACTTATTTGCCCATGTCTTCTTCCATACATTTTTAGCTATACATATATTTCAAATATTTTTTTTTCATAAAGACACATATGTCATGAGTTTGAGTTTAAAAGCACTTTTAAAGCGCACGTATACCGGCGGTTTCTTGGCGCTGTAGCTAGTGGGGACTGAGGGTTAAGAAACAGGGAGAAGGAATGGGCATTTATTCAAAGGATTTTGTGAATAGGTAGGTTTTAAGATTTTTGCGGAATTGGGGATAGAGGGTGCTGGCACGAAGATGAAGGGGGAGGGATGTCATCAGCAGAAGATTGCGGTCGCGTGAGTTATAGTTGCCTACACTAACTATAACGGGGGAATTTCACTGGTTTTTTATCAGTAAAATTTCCGCTAACTATAACATGTGTGAAACCTATGGTTTTTTCAGTGAATTTGCAAGGTTTTTTAAATGCTAATTCCTAACTATAACGTGTGTGAAACCTATGGTTTTTTCAGTGAATTTGTACGGTTTTTTAAATGCTAAGTTACTTTACGCCATTCGTGGCGTGCGCGCCCACTTAACGCAGTTCGTTCCGTGCGCGCACGGTGCGCTTCGCGCACCGTGCGCGCACAGTAAGCAGTTACTTTACGCAGTTAGTGCCGTGCACGCACGGTGGGCACGCGGTGCGCTACGCGCACCTCGTGCCCACGTTACGCTAGATGGGCCATGTACGCAAGATGCGCTTTGCGCACATGGAGGACATATGATGCACTTCGTTTTGAAAGGTAATATTTAAATTTTTCGTAATTTTTATAAGCCATGCACAAATGGTGCCCTTCGGACATCATTTGCACACGGGGTGCAGAGAGTGTTAATTTTTTCTTTTATTATTTTTGTTTAAAATATTGCGGTTTTTCACAACTCAAATAAGCCCTGCAGATTTGGTGGCCTGCGGCCACCAAAAGCACAGGGGGTGGGGAGAGTGTGGATGGTGTTTTTTTTTTTTTTTTTTTTTTACCGTACGCGTACGGTAAGCGTAATCGGCGAAATTAGCGAGAAAAAAAAAATTGCATTTTTGGCCTTGGGGGTCTTTGGGGACTCCCTCAACATGGCTATGTGTGTGGGAGCTGTCTAAACAGCCCCTTTATATGTTTATTGGTTTTATTTAACAACCTAGCTCTCAGTGCGAGAGAGAAAATGGCGGCCGCCGCTTCCTGGTTTCGGCTGTTTCGAATGTTTACTAAGATCTAAGAGCCAATCAGAATCGCGCTCGCGCACGCCACCGTACGCGTACGGTAAGCTTACGGTAAGCGTACCGTAAGCTGGCTCAGATATATATATTGATTTAAAGGCTATTTTCTCAGAATCTACTGAACAGACTTACACCAAACCTACAAAAGGCACTTCCTTGACCTGAGGACTACCTCTCTGCCAAATTTCTAGTAATTCTGTTCAGCCGTTCGGGCTGTAGCCCTGTCTAAAGGTCCTATGGAAAAATGCATGGGAAAAACGCGTTTTGGGACCCCCTTTTATCTCAGACCCCGCTTGACGAATCCCCCCGAGACTTTCAGGGTAGGAGCGGAGCATAGCGCCCCACCTATTTTGAGAAATTCGCGAGGATTCGTCGACCGGCGCCAAAGTTATTCAAAATAGAATGTTGCGGATTTCCTATGGAAAAGGGGTCCTAACTATAACTACCTACTGGCGAACGCCAGTAGGTAATATATATCTCTATCTAGAGTGGTTGTCACTTAACCAACTTTTAAGCAATGGGGAAACATCGCTTGAGAGAGAGAAAATAGGTTTGTTCAACAAGAGACCAGATCTATCCATCTCTTTAGTTAAACACGTAATGGATCAGCAAAGAGATTTGAGGAGTTAAGTTTTGGGATGATTCAGAGGATTTCCATCTGGGATGTTTCTGGAAAGGTAGCCCAGCTATTATGTAATTGTATGCACAAGTCAAGGGAGGGAGATCTTGTTTGAAGAGAGGGGTGCTTCAATTTTTTTTAACCTTTTTATCAAATAAGTCTGCAATATCTATGATGACCTGCTGAACAAGGAGTTAGAAATCTCTTTAATTATTAACTATCAATCTACAATTGTATGTTGTGCAGGGACCCCAGTGCTTCCATGCCCTTGTTGTGCAGTGAACAAGGGCAAGTGGAAAGACGCACAAAAACAAGGTGCTAGATGCATATAGCCAAAATGGTTTATAGAAATGCTATCTACTTACCCCCCCCCCAAAAAAAAAATGAAAAGCTATCGCGCAACTTCAGTGAATCCATAATATCATAATTACGTGGCTTGTCAAAAAACATAAGTTGGAAATGGCA
The DNA here is from genome assembly GCF_964204655.1 of Triturus cristatus. Lineage (NCBI taxonomy): Eukaryota > Metazoa > Chordata > Amphibia > Caudata > Salamandridae > Triturus > Triturus cristatus. Next base: position 310,335,997 of record NC_140593.1, on the reverse strand, counting down.
GTTTCTGCAGGGCCACTCCCAAACCTTTTTGCCTTCCTCTCCCCTTTTTTCAAACTCGATTTCTGTTGGCTTTAGGACTCTGGGCACTTTACCACTGCTAACCTGCATGTGCTCACTCCCATAAACATGGTAACATTGGTTCATCCTCAACTGGCATATTTAACATACTTATAAGTCCCTAGTAAAGTGTACTATATGTGCCAAGGGCTTGAAAATTGAATGCTACTAGTGGGCCTGCACCACTGAGTAAGCCACCCACTTAAGTAGCCCTTTATACATGTCTTTGGCCTGCCAATGCAGAGCCTCTATGTTCAGGTTTACTGCCATGTCGACTTGGCATTTAAACCACTCTGCTGGACTGCTGCTCTAAAAGAACTGCTTTTCTGGTGTGCTGACATACCTGCTGCCCTCTCTGCCTGGGTGAGAATGACTGTACCTTTACCACTTGAACCCAGGATGACTCCAAGGGCTTTTCTGCTTGCCTCCTGTTCTGAAGTCTCCGGTACATCAAAGACTTCCAGCAATTCTGCAACAGCACCTGGACTCTGCCATCTGTGAGACTACTCTGCCAAGTGGTTCCAATCCAGTTTAGGGCCCTTGTAAGTAGGATTTTTGTGCTGCAACTTCAATATCCATGCATCGTTTAGTCTTGTTTTGTTCATTGAATTAAGTAAGCTCTATTTTTCTAACATAGTGTGGATTATTTATTTGTGGTGTTTTCACTGTTTTAAGTTTAAGTGTTGCACACATTCTTTTCATATGGCCTCCTATGGTAAGCCTGACTGCTCTGGGCCAAGCTACTAGAGGGTGAGCACAGGTTAATTTATTGTGCTTATCTGACTTATCCGGACTAGGATTGTGGTCCCTCTTTGGATAGTGTGCATTTTTCTGCCAACTAGAGACCCAATTTCGAACATGTCTCAAAGTACAGGAAACAACTTCACTGTCTGCCAGTTGCCAAAAACAGTCAAGTCAGTATATATCTTGCACAATATTTGCCACAGCAGCGATTCACATTTTTTGTCTCACAAAGTGCACAAGTATGATTCAGTGTGACCTTGAAGGCCTACCAACACTGTGCAGTTTATGGTTCTCAAATACGGATCTGAGAAATGGAGCGGCCGAAACTTCTGAGGGCCAACATTTTGGAACACTCTCCCTGTTTTCTACAAAGAGAACACAATCTTTGCATATTCAGAAAACAATTAAAGACCTGGCTGCTCTCCCACTAGTCTGGTCATTGACTATTTCAGGAAATCTGGTTCTACTAGCACCTAGAGGCTCTCACAAATGATGGTTGAGCTGTACACATGCCTTAAAAAAACAACACCACCGCCCCCACCATTCGGACGCTCACTCTCTCCTGAAATATTAAAAATAAAACTGGTATCTTACTTTTTCACCCCAGCAATCACAACTTATTTTATACTATACTTCTATTACCAAATTAATAACACTCCAAACCTTCGAAGGATAAATTGGCTGTTTTTGAATTTGTGGACTTCCATATCACAGATAAGCATCTCTGCTGAGAGTTTAACTACATCAGACGTCTACTAACATTGATTAAAATATTTAAAATATGTAATAAATAAATGAATATCTTGAACCTCACCTCCCTCTTCACTAGCCTCTAGATCTTCCTACACCTCACTAAACAGGAAAATACTTTCTGCTCTCAATGACAGTGGCTTCCATTGAGCTGCTTTCAGCATAGGCAGAAAACACCCAGATTGCTTCAGGTCTCTACAGGCCGAAACAGAGCATTGGCACCAACTGGCAATGCTGGAAAGCCATTCGCCAATCACCCACCACCAGCTAGTCTGTGAAACTTGGTACTGGTACTAGAAGGAAGGGCACCGGGAGGAGGCAGCAGCATCACCGGACAGAGCAAGGATTTCAGAACACTTTTTGGCACTGCCCGGATGGTAGAGCAGAAAGTTGTGCTTCACTGCTTTGACCCAAGAGAAGTGAAAAATTAGGCTTTGAACTTGGTGTTCATAATAATGCCTTTGGTTGCAGGCCAAGCCCACTGGTCTTTTTTATAATTCACCTCGTACTTTGTAAGATGTTACTGGACTAATACTGGTAAATGTTGACAGTCTTATGTCTGGGACATGTCTGTGGGCTCATTGTTAATGAATGGAACTTCCCAAGTGTTAAGTAAGGAATTAACCGCATTGTCCTATTTATTAACCACATCCATAATAACATCACACATACAAAGATTATTTTCTTGCCCTGGATTATGGTGACATCATTGAAAATTCTCAACAGGCAGACATTTGAATCAGTGCTTACAACTGGTCTGGTTGGAGAAGACCAATTTAAACACTGAATAAAGTTCATTATGCACTCAGCTTCATGCAGGTCGCTCACTAGTGCTACTTAGAGAAGTGGGATAGAGATTTGGGACCCACTATTAGGGAATATTTGCGGATGTGCACTCGATGGTCTCTGCAAGAGGCAGTTTTCCATGTTTCGGTTGAGCACAGGTCAGTTCGTTAAAACTGCTTCAAAATTAAACTAAATTCACTTGTGCAATCATTGTGTAATCGGGCACCTAAAAGGGGTCAGAATCGTCTTCTAGATTAATTAATGCAACATGGAGTAACATTTTAATGTTTGTTCAGATGGTATTACATGCCCTAAGGTTAGCGATGATGTATCCACAAATGTGGTGCTGGACGTTTTTGAGGAAAGTTGGAACAATCACTCAACGATAGTGGACAACTTTTAAGACTGTTACTTTCGTAAATAGGCCCTGCTAGTTCTCAAACTATTCCATTATTCACCTTCTTCATACATATGATCCTAATGCTTATTTACTATGATTTAGCCTTATGAAGCCGCACAGTTTATTCCTACTCCTAAATGAACATTGAAGCCACGGCTCAGGTAGCTAGAACTACTGAATTAACTATTTTAAGTTTGCATACTTCGGCTCATCTTTTAATGATGCAACACTTTTGGCTTATGTTTTCTTTTCTTTAGATCATTATCACCTTTTGAGGGTTTTCATCTGTTTTTGGAGCTTTACAGAAGTTAAACTTTATTTTTAGCCAATGCTAATATAATTTAATACATTTATGATCTCATAATTTACTATTCACAAGTTTAGAAATGAACAAATACATTAATTCATATTAATGTCATGTTACATTGTACACAGTTCAGTGCCACAAATGTCACACTATGCTAGAGCATAAAAGGGGGTGATATGGCAGAAGTCTTAATGAGTATAAAAGCCAGATGTTTATGGTTCTAGCAAGGACCCTAAAGTTCTCCTAACTAACTGGTACAAGATGCCATACCCTAAAGGAGCTTTAAAACGAATAAAAAGCCAATCAAGAAAATATTATGCCACTTGTCTTTTCATCCTGCGGGAAAACAATAGCTGCATCCATTGTCAAATACTTTTCAGATGAGAAGCAAATTTTAGATAGCTCACATTTTTACATATTTCAACAAACTAGGATTAGTAATTCTCCAGAGCCTATCCCTCTACCAAAGCTTATTTTCTCATTAGTCATGGTTTGCAGGCTTTTGTAGCCATTAGAGTCATAGCTGTCCAACTTGAGTTTTGAACAACAATCTCAAATTTATAAGAAAGCAGGATTTCTTTTGGTTTTACTTTTGGTATAGGCTTTTAGTGCTTGCACTATTCAGATCTGCCTTCTAACTTAAAACAAATATTTCCTACATAACTTTCCTTTCACTGAGTCTTTAGTGCACCCTCCATGTGTCCAGTATTCGTCAGCTGCAAACTTATCAAGCCAAGTATGTATTGTCTGTATATGCAATTAGTGGGATATAACAGTTATTTTTCATCACTGAACTGGGTAAGTGATAGTATTTAACGACCTCTAAAAGAGATCAAAGTGCATTGTAAACTTTTTGTCAAAAGCCACTAATCAAGACAAAACCCAATTCCATAATTATACATTTTCTTGGCCAAACCGAGAACATGCTTCCAGCACTGAAACTCCTTTTTACTCCTTCATTACTCCATTTCTAAACCAATATACCGTAAAGTGCAATTAGTACAGTCTTTTGCAGATCGGGGGAGCAAAATGGTTACAGAAAAAGAGATTAAACTACCAGAGTCGTCATAGTAGCCATTATTGCTTTCCTCCACCTGCCAACCTTTACAAGAATTTCACAGTAAAGATGTAAGGCCGTAGAGAGACAGGCTTGAAGAAAAGGGACAGGACCAGTAAGTACTTAAGCAGTCACATGGGGCTGAAGCAGCAAAAAAAAAAAAAAAAAAAAGACAGTTGGAGGTGTTCTCACGCACCTTCTCAACAACTACTGCTAAACAACCCACCAAAACATGTCGCAGAGATATAACCGGCTGCTTCAGCAGCTGTAATAGATCATGCAGAGCGTTCACCATGTAATTCTATGAAGAACACTCATATCATGTGGCATACAATGGCACTTGGACACCTAGCCTGCCACTTGCCTGTGGCCTCCAGTTCCTGCTTGTTCCAGCGACGCCACCACTGCCTGGGTTTTCCTGCCTGGGTTTTTTCACTCACTGTTCTACCCGCCATCAGAAGACCCACCCACTCCAAGACCAAATTAATGCATTCCACAGCAAGCATGCTCCTGGTACTCCAAACGCGTACCAAAGGCAAGCTAGTCTATGCTTGTTCAATCCTGGACCACGCCCAGTGCCTCCATGACCCCTAGCCCTCTCACCCATGCAGATAGACCATTAAGGAGCCGTACACCCTGGAAGCCGCAACACTGCCACAGTGCTGACCCACGCTTCACGGTACGACCTTTCACTTGCACCCACTGCCACTTCACCTGCCACAGCATGCACATTAGCCCACCGACCAGCCCCCATCCCCTAAACACACCACAATCACCACTGGAAAAAAATGCCAATTTGCATGCGCTCTTCTCAACACACCACCAAGATTTGGGACCTCATCCCCCACCCTCACACCTGACGTACTTTTCCTCACTGAGACCTGGCTCAACCGAAATTCCATGCCTGACATCACCACAGCAATAACCAAAGGATACAAGATCACCCACGGAGATCGAATCAACAAACCTGGTGGAGGGATCACCATCATAGGATAGGATAGGATAGGATAGGATCATCACTTATAAAGCGCGAACGAATGCCGAGGCGTCTTGGCGCTAGTCCATAGAGAGAGATCGCTCCAACTAACCCCTAGTCGTATCAAACAGCCGTGTTTTTATCAGTTTTCTGAAAGCTTGGTGATTCTCCGTAAGTTTAACAAAGCCAGGGAGCTCATTCCACAGGCAAGCCGCCTGAAAGGAAAAAGCTCTACCACCCCATCTGGCTTTTCTGACACGATTCAGTTTCAGCAAGCTTTGCGAAGATGACCTCAGTGTCCGCCCCGGGAGATATGGGCTGAAGAGCTTCTGAACTTCCTGAGCTCCCCCCCCAAAGACCGCCTTATGGACTAGGCATAACGCCTTGAACTCTATACGCTGCTGAACTGGGAGCCAGTGCAGCGCTTCAATTCCCTTGGCAACAGACTGGTCCCTGGGTACATCCAACAGGAGTCTAGCTGGCGCATTCTGCAGAATCTGCAGTCTTTTAAGCAAGGTCTTATTCAATCCTAGCAGTACTGCGTTACAATAGTCCATTTTGGACAGCACTAAAGCTACCACCACATTCCTGCGAAGATCTGGATTGATAAAAGGGAAAATCTTCCGCAATATCCTGATTAAGTAAAAACAGGAGGAGGCAAGGTTGTTGACATGTGCAGAGAAATTAAGTTGGTTGTCGAATACCACTCCCAGATTTCTGACCTTGAGCACAGGACAGGGACATTCACCTGCCTCCGCCGGCCACCAGGAGCTATTCCATACCGGACTTCCCGGGCCGAATTCCATTATTTCCGTTTTCTCTGTATTGATCTTAAGGAAGTTTTCTCGCATCCATCTCATGATTACGGACATACAGCTATGAAACTTGTTAGCCGTGTCATTTGATTCTTCACCAGCCGAGACTATAAGCTGTGAATCATCAGCGTAGGAGATTACAGTAAAGCCCTGAGCCTTAATAAGCTTGGCCAAGAGGGCTACATAAATGTTGAAGAGCGTGGGGGACAAAGAGGAGCCTTGTGGCAGACCACATGGTAGGTGGAACGGGTCCGACTGTAGGCCGTCCCATGACAGGCTGTTATCTCTGCCATCCAAAAAGGAGGCTAGCAGTGCCAATGCCCTTCCCTGGACCCCAAACTCCTGAAGCCTTCGAAGCAACACCTTGTGATTAACGGTATCGAAGGCAGCCGAGAGGTCCAACATCACCAATACTGCTCGACCTCCGCGGTCTACTATAGCCCGTACATTTTCTGCTGCGATCAACAATGCTGACTCCGTGGAGTGCTGGGCACGGAAACCGTGCTGAGATGAGTCAAGCAGATCGTGGGCTACCAAGTGTGCCGTAAGGGCACGATTTAGTTCTTTCTCCAGGATCTTCGCCCCCATGGGCAGGGCAGAGATTGGACGATAGTTTTTTAAGACGAGCGGGTCTAATGTCGCTTTTTTTAATAAAGGTTTAATTATTGCCCTCTTCCAGCAAGACGGATAGCGCCCAGATTGCATTGCTATGTTAATTACCTGGGACAGTTCCTCCGCTATCAAGTCAGCAGCCAAGTGGACCACTGATGGGGGACAAGGATCCAGAGGTGATCCTGAGTTTGTTGAGAGGATCAGCCTCGGAGTTTCCTCCACCGTAATTGAGGCAAACTCACTGAGTCCTGTGTCGTTCCTCGTGCCCAAATCCGGCCCTACCTTTCCCTTTCCTAGGCTGTAACACATGCTGCTGAACTCATTATATATGACCTGGACCTTCTCTTGGAAATATACTGCCAACTTTTGGCACATTTCTTGGTCCGGTCGATAGTTGCTGTCCTGGGGAGGTTTAGCCAGCACTGTTATAGTTCTGAACAGCTCCTTGGCCGAGTTGCCGGCATCCCTGATTTTGGCAGAAAAATAAGCACTCTTGGCTGCCACTATCGCATGCTTGTAGGCTGCAAGGGTGCTATTATAATGTGCTTTGCCCTCCACGCTATAATCCTTTCTCCACGACCGCTCCGCCCTTCTACATGTGGCCTTCAAGGTCTTGAGCTCAGAGTTGTACCAAGATGCACTTGGTTTAGTTCTCCTAGTACCCAGTAACTTCTGAGGGGCTACCCTTTCCACCGCCGACTCCAGCCACTCCCTGAAGTACAGTGCCGCCTCGGAACTATCATTAGTATAGACAGGACGTGACCCGGCCAATATAGGGAGTAGTTTTTCAGCAGTCACCTGAGACCATAGTCTGATCATACGATTCTCTACTCTGTGACCTGAGGAAATAGCTGATGTCCCGGTCATAATAGTGAAATTTACTACCTTATGATCAGACCAGGGAAGCGCCATGATATTGACCACTTTCAAGGCCATATTATTAATAAATATGCCATCTAGGGTATGTCCACCACTGTGCGTGGGACTAGTAACTATTTGGTTAAAATCCAGCGCCGCTAAACTTTCAATTAACGTGGCAACCTCGGATTGATTCAGGAGTTCTAAATGATAATTAAAATCGCACAAAATCATAAACGGATGATAATCCACTCGAGACTCTAAGCAATGCATAAGCAGACCTGGGAAAGTGGACTTAGGACCTGGTGGACGATAAACTAAAATCCCGCGGAAGTTATACATATTAGCCACGTAAATATTAAAAAACATCGCTTCCGCGGCAAGGTCCAGGTGTGTTTCCACCCGAATTTTCAGCTGTGATAAATGAACAACAGCTATTCCCCCCCCTTTCTTCTCACCTCGATCTTGGGAAGAGACAACATACCCACTCGGTAAGGCAGTGTTCCAGTCAGGACCGGACGCCTCGTCCGACCATGTTTCAGTTAAAAAAACTAAGTCATACGCACCACTTTCTATCAGATCATGAATTTGGTAAGTATGCTTATGCAGCGACCGGACATTCACCAGAGCACAGCTAAGCGACTGGAGTGGGTGGCCTTTCATCAAGGGGGGGGGAGCATTGCTTTACTCTCAGTCCTGAACTCTCCGGCTTTCTGGCCGGTCTGTGGGGTCCTCCCGGCGTCCTTCCTGATGTTGTTCCAAACCTGGCCCTCACACTTGGGGCAGGATTTTAACCATGAATCCCTCTGATTAGGATCCCAATTGTGGGGTCTACATACAAAGTTATCCATATCAAACAGCTCCTCTCTGCTATACAAATGCAAATAGCGAGGGGCAGGGGTCCTGTGCTGGGCGTGGATCGGGCGCGGATGGGCGCAGACGGGCTTGCCTTTGGCGCGCCACCGGCGCGCCACCGGCGCGCCCGCTGCGCGCGCCCGCTGCGCGACCGTCCCAGCGCCGTTTTTATCTTGCCAAGAATCACGCCCCTAACTGACACGTCAATCCCAGGTGCAATGCGGGCCCGCCTACAGCCGGGTCCGCTTGGGTCGAGTGTCGGTAATTAACGGGGAGAAGAATACAAGAAGAGCATTCCCGGTAAGAGTACTCTCGTGCAAATAGGCAATGTGCAAAATGCTAAGCTAATTCCCACAATGTTAAAACATATGTAGACGTTTTTTAAAAAACACACATCAACAATATTCATTAAAAATCAGCGCAGGAATATCGTTTCAGTAAACAGCAGTCTTGATAAAACACCAGAGTAGACTAAAGGCCAAGCAGAGGTACTCTCTACGAACCGCTGCGCGACCGTCCCAGCGCCGTTTTTATCTTGCCAAGAATCACGCCCCTAACTGACACGTCAATCCCAGGTGCAATGCGGGCCCGCCTACAGCCGGGTCCGCTTGGGTCGAGTGTCGGTAATTAATGGGGAGAAGAATACAAGAAGAGCATTCCCGGTAAGAGTACTCTCGTGCAAATAGGCAATGTGCAAAATGCTAAGCTAATTCCCACAATGTTAAAACATATGTAGACGTTTTTTAAAAAACACACATCAACAATATTCATTAAAAATCAGCGCAGGAATATCGTTTCAGTAAACAGCAGTCTTGATAAAACACCAGAGTAGACTAAAGGCCAAGCAGAGGTACTCTCTACGAACCCACACAATGAATCCATACAATGCACCACCACCAATGACGACATCATCCCAGTCATGGAATAGCTTAACTTCTGAACCCGGACAGACAAAAAAACCACCATCGAGGCTCCATCACCTACCATTCTCCAAGACCACATCCAGTTTTCTGCAACTTTATAATCTACTTCATCGCCCCCCCCCTCGCCACAGACTCCAACATTAACATTTTCCTCTGTGATCTCAACTTCCATCTCAACTACCTCAATGGCATCAACACCACCAACCTCCTCGACAGCATGAATATCAGACTAACCCAATTCATCCACGACCCCAAGCACACCACAAATGCAAAAAGAACAATTAATGGACAGAATGAAGAACAATGTCATACATTCACCCCAGTACAAAGATCTGGGCCAAACTCCATCGTTTATTTACTCGCCATTCCAGTTTAGACCCAGCCATTTTCAAATCAGTCTTGATCCTGCGCCCAATGGGAACACGCCAGCCCGAACTGCCTGGCCAGGTCCTCCCTGGACTGGAAACAAGCATCCTAGGACTGGTTTGGGGCTTTCAGCCCTCATCAGCCAGGATAGCCTGACTCCAGTGGCATGGAGAGCACGGGAGACACGTCTGGGCATACCCGTCCCACTCGGGGTGACAAATGCAAAAAGAAATGGGGTGGCATGGTGAGCAAAAGAACTATGGATTTAACCCAGATCTCTTGACTGGGGGTGAATGTATGATTAATTCAGTATTCCGTCCATCATTTGTTTGCGTAGCACACCACAGGCCACACACTAGACCCCCCCATCTTGACCTCCAGGGACCCCATCAAGTACAGCCTCACCACAAAACTCACATTGACGGACCACTCCATCGTCCACTTCAACATCACCAGCTCACAGACCTCTGCCCCCAGTCTGCTCAATGCCCCACCGCATCTGGAGCAAAGTATCAAAGGACATATAGTTCAGTGCCCTCAGCACCACACACGCCATCTCCTCCAACAACCTAAAATAGAAAGTCAGAAACTTCAACATTCAAATTGGATCACCAACTGCGGTGATAGCATTGCTCCCACCGGCCACAGAACCCAAAGAAGGTCCACCAAGCAGGCTAGCTGGCACAGCGAAGACCTCAGAACCTATAAACAACACTGTATACAACTAAAAAGGAGATGGCGTACCAGCAAGGACATGATTGAGAAGACCACCTTCAAGACTGACTTCAACATCTACCACAGACGGTGGAGAAAAGTCAAATAAAGTGGCCTTAGCCTCACGCATTGAGTCAAGCTCCAATAACAGCAAAGAACTCTTCAACATAGTCAAATAATTTTTCAACCCCTTAGCTGCAACAAACATTACCCCCTCACAGGAACTCTGCAACAACTTTGCAAATTTCTTCCACAACAAGATTCCCAACATCTACAGAAACTTCAACATCCAACCCAAGGGCACCAACTTCTACAGGCAACACAACGACCCCGCTACCACCACAGACATCTGACTAACCAAATGGAGCCAACTCACCCCAGAGGACACCACCTCCATTATCAACTCAGTTCACTCAGGAGCCCTAACCGACCCATGCCCTCACCACAACTTCAACCTTGGCAAAGCCAGAATCAGCCTTATACTCGCCACCTTGTTCAACACCTCAATTGCGATGACCACCTTCCCTGAGGACTGAAAACATACAGAAGTCAACACCCTAGTAAAGAAACCTTTGGCAGACCCTACCAAACTCAATAACTACTGACCGATCTCCCTGCTCCTGGCTACAGTATTGGAAAAAGCCATCAACCTACAACTCTCCTCACATCTGGAATGGAACCTTGTACTCAACTGACCCAAATTATGATTGATTGGCACTGTGCGAGTTGGCACGTCTGCTTTCCCTATTGGTTCTGAAAGATAGTGAACCCAAGATAGCTTGAGCAAGCAACATACCCAAGTGATTATTGTTCTTTACATGTGTGTGACAGAAAGAATTAAAGTCTAGTTGCTTTGCTCAAAAATCTAAACCTTTTTTGTTTTAATACTGATGCTCTTGGCAATACACCATGAGGATTTACAGACAACATTCAGGGCCATTTCAATGTACATAGTGATCATTTTGAGGTGGCTCAAATGGAAAATTGAAAGGTAGTTTGTGTGCAACTAGATCTAGGATGAAGGTTAAGGTCATTCAAACAATGGAGCATAGGTTGCAAGGGTATATATGTAAAAAAAGGATATTGTCTGTAGTTTCATCTTGAAAGGGGGATGGGTTTGCAGCACCGATTTCATGGAGCAGTGACATTTCAAAATATTGTGCATGTCTGCAATTATTCTTACCTTGAATATACATGTTTTATGTGAACCTATTTACCAATAAATCGATTTTGAATCAGGAATGTCATTGCCTGGAATCCAATGTTTCCACACACACTTATTCGATGGTGGTTGCTTTTTCATAATTTGCAGTGATGCATAATTATTGAATTTGTATTCAAGAATTTCATATTAAAATAAGGCAATTTGTTCATCAGTGATCCGTGGAGAATTAGTTTTTAATTGTTTTCCGGCTTTATTTGTTGCTGTATAGCTCCAGGGCTAGATTTCTGTTCAGTAATGTTACCCTAATAAAATACATAAATCAAATTAATTTATTGGGTATGGCTTTATTTTTGTTGAGAACGGCATACTGGACTAATTTGCTCAGTTAATGTTATTCTTTGCATCAGCCTGCAAAGAAGAAACAGATGAATGGAGAAACTCAACAAAATACAAGTTTCTGCTTTGCTCTTTTTTAGGTCAAAGCCTACCAGACAGCGCAGTTGACTGGTTGTGAAAATATTTTTGCGGGCATTCTGAAAGATTCCCTGGGAATGCATTTCGCCCATTGCTTACTGTTAGAAATGGGATTTCTGGTTGGCTAAGGCTTGTGCCAAAGCCAGGCAGAAACCACCACTCTAGTCAGGGCAAGTGAGTTACATGCCGAAGATAACCCCTGCTCACCCCCTTGGTAGCTTGGCACGAGCAGTCACGCTTATCCTGGAGACAATGTGTAAAGCGTTTGCGCAACACGCACACAGCAACAACATACCAGGCACACTACAAAAGGAACTCCACACACGGTTATATCAAAAATAGCCTTTGTATTCTCATAACACCTTAGAATAGTAATCACATAATATATATTGTGCCACCTGGCACTAGGTAATATCTACAAGGGATTATATACAGGACCAGGCCATTCGGGCCACGGTCAGAACCATCAGAATGCAGGTAAGCAAATGCAAAACACAACCAGTAACTACTGGTACAATAATGACCTCAGCATTATTACGGTAGGTATAAAAAACATTAGGCCCAAACCTCCTAAACCAACACATTACGCATTAGGCCTCACCAGCATAAACACATTACGCCATAACCTCTTGAGCATCAACATCATTAGAGGCATAAAGAACAGGGTGCATAAGTCACATCACATAAATCACATTATGCAATCACAATCACAAGGGACATAAAACACATTGTGTAGTTTTGTAGAGACTGGCGCTCTGCCCCTCACTCACAATGACCCCAGGCCAACTGGCCTTCTCTAGGGCTCAACTGCCCTCTGTCCAGAATGACAGAGCACTAAGCTGCCACTTGCAGCTAAAGCAAAAAGTGTGAAATGCACGGGCACCATGGTGCCTCCTGGGTCTCCTCCTGGGACCCCTCGCTACACCCTGGCCTAAACATAGCAGCTGCCCACTAATTGCTGGGCAGCTGTGAAACTCACTGGCACTCACTGTGCCCTCCTGTCCCATTCAGGGACTCTGAATCAAATATTGGCCAAACGTTGCAGCTGCCCGCAACTGCGGCGCAGCTGTGAAGGTCACAGAGCCCTGGCACCCCGCTATGCCCTTGGAGCCCCACTCCGGGACTCCTAATTACCACACGCTGCAGCGGTCCACGACGGCTGTACAGCTGAGGGCAACTACTAAGCACTGGCACCTGTGGTGCCCCTGGAGCCTCACTCGGGGACTCATATCATCAAAATAGCCCCCTCGGTGCAGCTGCCCGCAACTGCGGCGCAGCTGTGAAGAACAGCGAAAGGTACTGACACTCGAGGGGCCCCGCTCTGGGGCTCTGTACAAACAAACATGCCCCCATCGTTGGGGCGGCTCGCTCTCTTGCGGGACCGCCCAGGCACTAACACTGTGCCCTGAAGCGCACCATCTCACTGGGGCCCTCGGGGCCTATACTAAATAACATTGCCCTGTCGTTGGAGCAGCCCGCCTGCCAGGCGGTGCCGCTCAGGAGACACCAATACTGCCCGGGTGTCCTGTGGCACCAACAATAAGACCAGCCTCAGCCCCACTCACCGGCTATGCTGGGGAGGCTCTCCTCCAGCTGGACTCCTCCGGGCTCTTCTTCTTGCATGCGGGGCTCCCTTAGCTCACGGGAGCCCCGCAGACGATCCAGGACCGGCTCTCTTCCATGCGACAGGGGCAGGCACCGACAGTGTGCCTCCTGCCCCCGGCGCCGCAATCTCCATACCGCCGGGCTCCCCCTTTGCCATGAGAGCCCCATACTTCCATTGGCAGCCTCGGCCACCCAGCCTCCCTTCACCCGGACCCCTCCTGGGACCCGGGACTTCAATGTGGAGCGCGCAAACCCCTGCAGCACTTCTCAGTTTCCCCTCTGTACACGCAGAGCTTCCCTCAGCTCACAGAAGCCCCGCTCGGGACTGGCTGCCTTCCAACCGGCTCGGCAGGCCCCGCCCACCTACAGGCAAGGCTGCCCGGCTGCCGCGTCGCGTCTGCGGCGCTTCTTCTCCTCAGGTCGCGGCGGTGTTCCCTTTCTGGATCTTTGGCAATGCGGGGTGGGCTCCCACCAGGAGCACAATAGCAGGGTGGACACCTACTCATTTAAAACCACTCCAAAAATGTGGCAACGTGGGGTAGGCACCCGCTCTTCAACACAAGCACAAATCAGCGGGGTGGGCTCCTGCTCGATCACAAAGCACAGGGGAATCCCTATGCCGGGGATTCTCTCTAACTGAAGGGCAGCTCAGCTCTGAGGAGCCCTTTTGCTCCTTCTCCTTGGGGTAATTTGAAATAAAGTGCTCACAAGGCGCTAGAAGCCCAAGCAAAAAGTTCCTCTAGAGAACAAGGGGCAATGCAGGGCCCAGGGAGGTAAGCCCTCATGGCAGCCCCGCCTGGGCCCCAGCAGCAGCACGCCCCAGCAGGATCAGCACCCCAGAACTGAACATCTTCATGGGGTCACAGCCCCTCTACTTCTACCACATTTCTCTTTGAGTGCAGGGCATGGGGGAACCAGATGCAACTGGTTCAGGGGGAATTTGTAGCACTTTGTTTTGCAAACTCCTCTTCCCCTTTGTCAGGTGAGGTCTTGTCATCAGACACCCCACAGGGGGGCGGAGCCAGCATTCACTAGGGCAGGCACCATCCTATTCAGAGTCAGGGGATTACCCCTCCCACTAATCTTAGCACAGATGTCCCATTCAGTCTAGCGCTGACTCACCCTGCCCCTCCCGGACCCACACACCTCTCTGCCCCTGTCACTCACAAGCCAGACATGCAATTCACATCAGGCAGGCAGATATAAGGCACACAGAAATGCCAACTTCTAAAAGTGGCATTTCTCCACCAGTCATCATAAATCTGCGCACAACACGGCGCAGCATTTATTCTCACAAGTTCATACATACTAAAGTTGCCCCTGCTGCTCCTCTCATACCAGGAATTACCATGGACACACTTATCCCCAAAGCATTCCTATGGGAGGGCAGGCCAATCTCACCACACTTACACAGAGCACACGCACTTTACACTGGACCACAGTGCTAAATTGCCCAGAGGCCTATACATTTTTTTCTTATCGTGTTACAATTGCTGTGCATTCAAAGACAGAGGTCAAAAGTCAGGCTCTGTCTTCCCAGGGACCTTGGGGTTTACCTTTCTTTCCATGACCTTAAAGTGAGAGGATTTGTGCGAAAATGTTGCCAAGTACTGGGAAAGAAAAGGTTTCTTTTCTGGCATACAACAAAATTTAAATGTCTGTGAATGAACAGTGTACATTTTTCAGAATATATCAGAATTAGGAAAGCACAAATGAAGCACTCTTTTTGGAATTCTAAAGTGTGGTGGAAACAAATATTTTAATGCGGATCAAATCAGTACACTAGGTGGTGTCATTTCCACACATCATCATTTGTGCACTGTATAGTTTTCTCACTAAAAAAAGTATGTGCAAGTGTAATGATAATTTAAATTGAAAATGGCTCATCTGTAATGGCAGTGCGCTAACACACCATGCATTATCCACCCTAGACCACTCCACTGTATGATGACAACCCTCCACTCCAGGCCGCTCTAGGCTACTCCACTGTACAACACTCCATTCCACTCCACTTTGGGGTTCCTGGTAATTAATGGTATGGGAGTTCCAAAGATAAAAAAAAAAAAGGATTAGCAGAGTGATTTGACCGGTCGCCAGAAAAGGGGTTTCAAATTTGAGGCTGTTCACAGTGGTGAATTTATGCAATTGTGAAAAGAAATCGACTGCAAGAGGTTTGGAGAAAAGAAAACTTATTTCTTTGGAATCTCCATACCTCAGATCATCAAGAACATGTGGTGAGGAACTCAGCCATCAAAGATGAAAGCACTTGCCAGAAGGGTGATAAACAATACCTAGTAGTTGTCAGAGAATTCGAATTTAGATTCCTCCTATTAACTACAAGACCTTAAACACGCAGAGGAGAAGGTATTAAGTTACAAGCCCTTAATATTAATGGTAAAAAGCCCTCAGAATTAATAGCTATACCATTATAAATTAACCAGTCCTGCATTGAGTACCTTCAAGCCAGTTGCCCCACAGTGAGGTGAAAGTGGGGAGGATACGTTAGTAAACCAGGTTTAAAAGGTGAGAGTTAACACAAATTAGGTTCTGTTGCCAGTGGCATCAAAGCAGCAAAGGTGGTAGTAGTAGAAATACAGCGGATTATAACATTTCTATTTTTTATTTTGGTAGCTGTTGGAATATTGGATTGGGTGTTATTGATCCGGGCATATTTATCTGACTTTTGGTTTGAAATGTCTTGGACTGTAGGTAGTAGAATAGAATAAGGAAGTGGGCTGTGGCCGAAATGTCATTGAATGAGTATTTCTCGACAATGACCCAGTGGGCAGCAGAGCATCTGTGCCTGTGAGTTGTGTGTTCTTGAATGTGTCGGTTATATCTGTGTACATGTGTGCCTGAAGGTTTTGTTGCCCATGTGCAATTGACTTTCTATAAATAAATCCACTGGTGTAGTAGAGATGTGTATGTTTTTTTCTTTAAAACATTATGGAGATTATCCGTCCCAGAAGGTCAGTAGACTCTAAACAAAATAGGAGCAATGGATAGGAAAACGGACAAGGAGATTATGTGCAGATTACTCACTAGCAATTTTAATCAGGGCAGAGTCAAAATAATTAGCAAATTCATCCTTGTAAGCAGACACTTGCATTTGGGTGGAGGTTTGTGAATTTTAGGAAATCTCAATGAATTCTAGAAGAGAGACGCTGTTTCCAGGTGTACTTGCACATGCGTAAACATCATAAATTGTGTACAACTACTCATGTGAATACTTTAAAAAAGCATTCATTTACACTTAATGTCTTCTGGTAAATTATATTCCCATCAGAAAAACGAATTTAAGAGTTTTTTACTAGCAGGACATGTACAAGTCAAAATTATATTCCCAACATTTTAAATATACTGCACCCTGCCCTCTGGGCTATCCAGGGCCTACCCTAGGGGTGACATATGTATTAAAAAGGAAGCTTCAGGCCTGGCAAAAAATGCACTTTAAAACTGCGCACACAGGCTGAAATGGCCGGCCTGCGACATGTTTAAAGTGCTAATCTGTGGTCAGTCAGTGCTGCAGGCCAGTCATTACATTAAATTACAGTCTCTGTGCGCATGTAGTGCTACATTACTGGGAACTGACAAGTAAATTAAATATGCCAATTGGGTATAAGCCAATTCTACCATGTTTTAGGGAGAGAGCACACGCACTTTATAACTGGTTAACAGTTGTAAAGTGCCCAGAGTCCTAAAGCCAGCTAAAAACAAATCGAAGAGTGAGGATTTCGTATTGGGAGAGTTTGTTAATATCAAAGAAGAGGGTGCCAGAGGTTTTAGATGCAAATGTAGCTACACTCAAACGATACCACAAAGTGTAATAGACACTTTCATGAAGCTGCGGTACGGGTCTTGGGGAAGCAATAGAGCCACAGGGTTAAATTGGTTTATAATGTGACATGGCTACAATGGTAAGCTTTGAAATCCTTACAAGTCAATGATATGATAGTAATTAAAGTCTCCAGTTAGCACAGTAATGTGTGGACTAAGGCTATGTATATCCATTAATCTAATCAACAGTTACAGGATGACTACAATCTCATGCAACAGTCAGAGCCTTCAACATAAGAAACCCAAAGCGAAGGGTAATGTGGTCAGAAGTCAAGCATGTTGCCAATATCTGTTGCTTTCAGAGTGACAAATAATTAATGTGGTCTTGAAATCTTCATGTGATCATGTTCGCAAAATGCTCATCTATAACAGAGATTAATCTTAATCAGGAGGGTGCTTGCAAGCAATTACTTTAATATCCACATATAATAACATTCTTCCTTTCTCAGACATCCGGAGCTAGAAAGATTTTACTGTATACTGGAATAAGTTACTTTGACCAGTTTGGAAGGGAATGGGGAAATGATTCCATTCTACTCCAGAAAGCCTGGAATGGCATCACCAAGAGGACGTAAGCCAGTTAAACAAGAATAGATGAAAATACATCATGAGTACCAAAGAAATGGAGTGAGTACCATGACTGAGGGCGGCGAGTCTGCATCATTCCAGACCTAGACATTATCATGACTGCTTTTATAGGACACGATATCTGCCACCTTCTAGCCTGAAAACACACATGCTTATCCTCTTCACCCTCGGCCTTAGTGTAGTCTTCTGTTGGCTGCAGCTGGTAATCTCGATTCAGAAATGGTTTAGTAGTCATGGTTGGATGCACAAAGTTGAGCTTTCCTCTTTGACTCAACATACAATAGGGAGCTTAGGTGTGCCTGGCTGGGCCATCACTGGCAGGATGGGAGGGCAGAGCTGGGCACAGCCCTACTTACACTTGAATAGGCTGCGTCCTGCCTCCACAAAGAGGGCTGTATAACCCCTGCAGTTACTCTGTAGCTAGGATAGGGAAGGCAGGATGCCTGGAGACTTCAAAGGGAAACCTCTAGATGTTTCTCCCACCCTCCAGCGGGAGGGCAGCAGGTATAAATATTGGACCTCAGATACCACCTCTTCTGTACACTTCTGGACCGATCGATTCTCTGGCAGAAAAAAGGACTGCTGTGCTGTTGAAAGGACTGCCACTCTGCTGGACCGCTTCTTTGAAGGAGCTGCAACCCTGCTGCCCTCTTGTTTGGGTGAGAAGGACTGAACCTGTATCTGATTAACCCAGGAACCCCAGAGTGACCCCAAGGGCTAGTTGGCTGGCCTCCTAACCAGACCCTCAGGGACAGAAGTATCCAACAACCTTGAACCCAGCACCTGGACTCGACCATCTGTGAATCACACCCTGCCAATTGGTGCCACCCAGTCTTTAACCCTTGGAAGTGCGCCTCCCATCTCTCGTCAACGGCAGCCTCGACGACAACAGGTTTTTGTACCACAGCCTCCCAGCCCCACGGAAAGGACGCATAGCCTCGACTGTGTGATGCATCCTCGACACCTGACTTTGCATCGCAACCCTTTGTCAACGGGATCCTTGACAATTACACAGTACCTCACATCGCAGCTCTGTATCACCTCGGATCGATGGATCACCTGCATTATGCATACTCTGTGCGGAACCTCGAAACGCTCTGCAAACAAGGATCTAAGGTGCTCTTGATCAGCAGACCTAAATGGGTCCCTGTAGCTGGCCCACGCTCCATCACAGTTGGCCTGAACTCATGACTTTGTCCTGTTCCGGTGCAAACAGATATCCACAAATTGCTTTGTACTTTTCCGCACTATTTTCACTGAAATCTTAAAACCTAAGACCTCCTGGATTTTTCTTATTTTGGTCTGGTTTTATTTATTTATTTCATTTATTAAAAACGAATACATTTTTCTAAATTGGCATAGGCTCCTTTTGTGATGTGTTTTCACTGTGTTACTTAATGTGTTGCACAAGTACTTTACATATTTACTCTGTGTTAAGCCTGACTGCTCTTTGCCAAGCTACCCGAAGGCTGAGCACAAGTAAATTTTGGATTTGATTGTGGCTTCACCCCGATAAGGATTGTGGCTCCTGCTTCAGTAGGGTTTCACCCGCCCTCGACCAGGAGTCCAATTTCTTACAGTGAGGTAGAGCCCAAAATCCACAGCGGCCCACATTGCAAATAAAGGGTAAATTTTCAGTTAAAAAATGTGATGTTGCATTTTGGGCCCTTTCCTGTTGTGGGCACCACACCCAATAACAAAAATGAGGCATAATTTTTATCAGACATGAAAGCACAGAATAGTATAACATTTGGTGTTGCCAATTGGATTATTCTTACATTTGGAAGGCACAAATGCAGTCAGTGTGTAAGAAAGAAGACATTTTGACAAAATACTGTAATACTAGTATGGCTACCCACAAACTCAGATGTACAAATAACCACTGCTCCTAAACTCTACCTGGTGTCCATTTCACCATTACATGAGCTTCCTTGATACCAATATATTGCTCTTTATATTTTACCATCTGAATTGCTCTATACTCTGTCCGCAGTGAAAACCCATTGTAAGGTGCAGCTCCGTTGTTGGTTCTGGGTTCCTCAAGTTCTTGCACAAGCTACAAACCCTATATAGCCTCATACCCATAGAGTCTAGCATACAGAGGGGTATACTTCTTTTGTAAATCAGCCATTGCGACAAGAAGTTAGATGAAAACGTGGTCTTAATTGGCAATTTGTTCCTACTCATTTTAAATTTGTTTTGATTTCAGCAGTTAGTTTCTTTGGGAAAACCTTCAGGGAGCTTCACAAATAACCACTTGCTGAATTCAGAATTTCCGCTACTGTTCAGAAATCTATAGCTTTCCGGTATCCTCCACTGGTTTTAAACCAGTTTTCACCACGAACAAAGTAGGTTAAAAGGAGAGGAGGCTCCCTAGAACTAACTGTGTATGCCTCTTATGTCAATACCATACTACATGTACTGTATCCCACATTCGAAGGTCAGCATCTGTTACTTACTGTGCATTGTATCACTGTGTTCCGATGTCTGCACCATAGATGAAATGCCCACCAAGTATTGTTGTTTTGAAAGTACTGTAATATTAACAAAAATGCCAATAAACAGTTTAAACAAATAAATTGAAAAAAAGTAGGTTGAAAGCAGAAAAATTAGGAAAAAGAGGATAGCAGTTTGAAAAATGACAAAACTGTGGGACAAAAATAAAATTGATTCAGCTCTACATGTTCTTCAAAGCTGGGAAAAATGTGATCTTACAACAGCACACCTTTTGTTGATGCTATTTTTAGGAAAAAATACACTTTTTTCCTATTTCTTTCCCCATATATCCAAGCTATATTTTGCTGATTTCCCCTGTCCTCTCAAGAGTATTCCACAAACACAGGGTACCTTTAGAATCCCCACAATGTTGGGAAAACCTTATGTGGAGAAAAAAAAGAAAAGTTAATGAGGCCTAAGTGCAAAGTACCTCAAATAGCCCAAAAAGGGCACAGTACTGGGGTGAAAAATCCTCAGCAGTTAAATGGTTAAGCAAGCGACTACAGAGATGAGTAGGTATATTTCATATATTTCATCTGTTTACTGCTATGCTAAAATAGCTACCATTTTCGTTGAGTATCCAATAATTCTTATATGCTCTCAAAAGGTGTCAAATTTTGCTCGGTGAAGGCAGAAATTTGGATACGTTTATGATCCAAACAAAATCAGTCAACAATCTCTGAAAGGTTTTCTTATTGTGCATCCTTTTTACTTTATATTTTAACAGGAGACCTTTATTGCTTTCTGGGTACAATCTGTATAGGCAATTCGGTTCTTTGGAATAAAAATCAATTTTTTTTTAATGGAATCAATTATTGATGCACGCAGAGTATACAGCAAAGAAAATGACCCATTATTTTGTTGTATGCACCCCCCACATTTGCAGGAAAGGGAACATTAGAATAGAAAATGGACAATAAGGGCTGCAACATGCACACTTTATTAGAGTCACATACTGTGATTATTGAAACATGCGCTACAAAAGATAGCTGCGAATTGCCTTTTGTAAATTCACCTTATTTTACCCCCAGTAAGAGCCGTGCTCATCAATATTTAATAAAGTAGCCTGCTCGAACTGTGCAAGAAGATTGATGCTAAAGACAACTGTTGAAGCGCGAGGCGTTATTGTTAGGATTAGCCTATAGACCGTGTTAGCTGTCTGTTGTTGAAGACCTATTGCGAACAATAGAATGAATAGAGCGGGCTTTGGGCCAACCCCTTACCCATGAATAGACTGCTTTGCTGTCTAATTCCCTGCCCTGCTCCTGATTTGATAGCTTTCCTCCCTTTTCTCGGTATTCTCCTTCACAGGAGCATTTTTATATGATAGTGTTTTGTTTCGATGGCATGCCCCATTGGTGACATTAGATCCGGCATCACAGTGCACATCAGCATCTATTTTCTTCACTTTTCCATGTCTCCCTGCTCTCCCCATCCCCACAGCTTGCCACACCAATCCACTAAACTCTATTCCAGTTGTGACCTCTGCCCACTGTGCTCTTGCTGGGTAGCCATCTAAAAATTATTTTAACCATTCCATGATAGCGTCCAATAGATGCCATGTATAGCTTTTGCCATATTTCAGGGAATCTCATTCAAAGATGGCTGCAGCAGATTTGCATGAATTCACGGGAGACACCTTTACTAGCTTTTCTTATATTTTAAGAAACTCCACTCAAAATGGCCGCTGCAGGTGCACATACATCCACGCTGGCCATCTTGGAATGGGTGTTCCTAAACTATAAGAAAAGCTTTCAAAGATGGCTGCCATGGATGCACATGTATTAGCTGTGGTGTTCTAGGAGTAAAAAAAGCAAGTATTGGCATAGCCAGTAAGTTTCACATGTGAGACTTATTGGCCTTGCAAGTGCTTGTTTTTCATTCTGTGATCTGTTGCGACTGTGAAAGCCTAACTACAAGGAGGTTTTAATAAACAGCATCAATGGTGTTAACTTAGGACAGCAGATTGTTGTATTTGAATGCTTACTTACTCCTACTTCGATTCAATTTATATTAAACCTTTTTATAAAGCTCCGTAGCGTAATAGCATACGAAGGAAATTG
This sequence comes from Triturus cristatus, assembly GCF_964204655.1. Taxonomy (NCBI): domain Eukaryota; kingdom Metazoa; phylum Chordata; class Amphibia; order Caudata; family Salamandridae; genus Triturus; species Triturus cristatus. The sequence goes on along the minus strand of NC_140593.1, from coordinate 310,313,549 downwards.
CACTTATTGCCACCATCAAAATGAGGACCCTCAAATGTCTAGCACAATGTGTAGCAATATTTCCTATCCACAAATGAAATGTATATTAACTTGGTATGTAGAGTAAACCAAGAATTACAGGTTTACTGTGTATTAGCACATGACTTGTTAACTGTGAATTAGGATACGAAAGATACAAGAGTGCGGCACATGAACAAATGTATTAAAACCAATATTTATCCAATAATTTACAGCAAGATAAAGATGGTATTAAATTCGCTTTTTCTCCATCAGACGGTTAGGAGCATGGTTTTGCATTCTTTGCCAACACATTATCAGGAACTCTATCTTTAAAGAAACCATTCGCCACCTTCTAGCAGAAATACTAATTAAAATGAAGGATTATAGTGTTTGTACAAGGCTGGCTGATCATCATATGTATTCAGTGTCTATCAGATTGTACAATAAATGCATCATGCCTTCATCATGACTCTCTATTGGCCAATGGACCTGGAAATGCCTCATGAAAGAAGGTTCCAATTTTAGGACATCATTCTTGATCACTGAGCTTTCGCATAGTACTAGGGATGTAATCTGATGCATTGAACATACTCTCTGCTGGTGAACCTGGAGCTCTTTGTGGTACTTTCTGTAGGCTCTCAACTAGCTGCCAACAACAAGGGTCAGACTCACAAAGTTAGTTTCAATGTTCTGGTAGCAAATGTAATCACTGATGAAAAACAATATTTGCACAAGCACAACAGCCTTGTTTTGTACAACAAACGCATGAGGGAAATCCAAAAGGCAAAATATGAATAAGGCCAGGGAGAGAGGGCAGAAGCTTGTACGCCTTGATTCTGAAAGGGACGAGCCCACTCTTGTACTGTTGAAGGAGCCGGGTTCCAGGTTCTAGTTCTGCTCTGGAACCTCAGGTCGATGGTACTTTTTGTCAGCGTGAAAGCATGGAGGGGAGAGAAATCCTTAGCCAATCTATCATTTCAGTTCCAATTTACCATGACTCCTAAGAATCACAGACTCCCAATTAAGTTTAGTTTGTTTATTACAAAGCCAACAGCTGAACATTCAGACACCTCAAAGTGAGGGTGTAGAAATACATCTGAACTAATACAAAGCCAAATCTACAGATGAAGTGAAGGCGGCGCAACATTCACAGAATGATTAGTTCGAAAATCAGGATAGACTCCCTTTAACCAGTGCCCTTCCGGGCCTAGTACTCAATTAGCATAGTTGAAGGCACAGTGTAAAAAGGGGAATGTTTTGTAGCTCAGTATTTGTGTGCTAACAGGAGCCAATGAACAACTAAAAACGTGATGCTTTCCCAATAATTTAGCGTGCATTGAGGGCAGCTTGTGCGCCGTTTGTGCAGCCCGCTCGCTAGTTCTGAAAACATGCAAATAGGGCCCTGCATGTTGAGGATCCCCTACTCACACATGACACCACTAACTACTGATGCAGAACAGGATTTATGAAATTCTGGCCCTTTGGATTTACTGCACTTTGCCATGGAGTAAAAGTTTCTCAAAAGTGCCATGATTGAGAAGCAGAAACTGAATAATGTTTAGGCTTAAACTACATTTCTCTCCTTGTAGGAGTTAAGAGGGTGCAAGCGCTGCCAAGGTTCAAGGAGATAATTCGCTAATGAGGATGTTTAGTGCTGGTTGGATGTGTATGCATTCCGTAGTAAGCAAAGGTGTCCCAGCTCAATCAACAGCCATCAATTCAAAACCTTTACCGTAGTGATCAATGATCGTATACCTTCCTGTTAAGGAGCTTCACATCCAAGCCAGTAATTACTATAATTTTCTCAATACAATTAACTTTGCGATTCCAAACTACATTATAACATGAAAATCGTGGATCAAATTCTACCGATCATATTACAACTATCACTAAAGAAATTGCTTCAGTTGCCCTGAATTAGATTATTTTTTCAAATCCCATTACTGCAGCACAATGTTTAATTAGCACATTTATTTTTCAGGGAATATTGGGGAATTTCAAATTGTTTCACTAGAACACGATTTCGAAAACAATTTTCTTTTACTGTTATCTCACTTGCCTCCCTCACTGCAAAATAAAGACACTGCTTGTTCCTACATCTGGTTTTACTTCAGCAATTATTCAAACTGTGGCACCGAGCACAGTCGTATTGACAAGTAGTATTCAGCGAGATCCGACCTTCCTAAAAATATAGCATATGCTTTCTGAGATTCAACTTATTCCTTCTTAAATTTCAGAAAATATTGTTAAACGAAACCGTAGACAATTCTACACCATGAGATAGGGATCTTAAAGTGTGCTCTATATCTATACCTTTCATTTCATGTACAAAGCAGTGAAGCACAATTAAGCTCACAGAAACCTCTGAAGGTCCTGGAAGCAGCCGCGGCCCGCGCAGGTAAGAGCAGTGGGGCCGGGTTTTTGACAGATGAGGGAAAATTAATTATTTATTTCATTTTCCCTCTTGTTCATCTGTTGATTCGGCCCAACCTAGCCCAAACGCCCACCGCTCTTACCTGCACGCGCTGCAGCTGCCTGGAAGACGTCCCCGAGTGGTGAATAGCAGTTGTACACACGCTGTCTAGGGTGACTAGTCCTCAAACTGGGATACCCACCTGATTTACCTTAAACCAAGCCCCAATTAGGAGTTCCATGTTAACCGCACAAGGACATCAGGGTCCAGAATAAATGGCTCCAGCCCCTTCCTACCTGTGAATTAATAGGGATTACAATTAAAACCCCTCGGAACAGAGAATAACCTGCCAAAGAATTACAAATTTGTTTTGGGGGAATTTAATGCAGATGTTTACCACTTGCCGTGAGCGGATGGTAAATGTCTTCAGGGGAGCATATGTGAGTCGGGGTGTGATGAGCAGGAAGGGCATCTGAAGGTTGTGAAGCTGTGGTCCCTGTGGGAGTGGGGATGGAGACTCTTGGGTCTTTGTGGGAGGAACATCGACGGCTCCACTTGTGGTGTTGGAGGGGGATCGTCAACTCAGGACTGGCTGCCGATCTGCACTTAGTAAAACTACGCATGGTGTTACAAACCTGGAAATTCTAGCTAGAAACACCAAACCACTGAGTTTCCAGATGCTTCCCATGTGAGGGTATTGCTTCATGCAATGCACAAGTGCCAAGTGTAGGGTTGCACCTCAGCCACAAAACACCTGAAGAGGTGAAACACCAATCAGCCAGTGGTTTTGTGTACTAAGTAAATATCACAAAACATGAGGAGTAGCTAGAATCGCACTGGCATGTGACGTCACCAAGATGCCAGTGTGATGTTATGAGGTGGTGGTATAAATCTAGTGAATGGTGAAAAGACAGTTAGGAAGATGTCTAAGCATGGAGACCCAAAAGTCAGGTACTGCAGCAAGAAGGTCTGAATGTGGCAATGTGGCAATGACTTGGATGTTCAACTTGCATGCCTCTTACTCCCACCCAAACACTCAGAACAGTTTTATTTTTCTCAGACTACTACAACTCAGGGTCTTGACCCTTATAAATGGAAGGCACAGAGGGTCATCTCAGGGAGAGTGAATGGTTGGAGTAAATGCTAGATTCAAAATGGTCCTATTGAGTTATTTCTAAACTTTGACGTTTCTGCACTTTCATATTGTGAACTTGGATGAACATATACCACATCAAGAGAATACAGCAATATGGAAATTTAAGGCCTAAATACTATGCATTTCAAATGCTGAAATAGATATAAATTTATGAAATAACTCTTGCAAATCAGAAAGAAGTACGTTAATTAAAGGAGTCCAGTGGTACATACAAAGTTTACTGTTCTAAAGTTAATGTTACATCCGCCAACCACCAATTCCGAATGCCAAATTCATCTTCCTATTTGCGAGACACGAGCCATGGAAAAAGTATTCTAATGACATAGTCTAGGCTGTGTGTCTCTCATTAAATCAAGTAAATTGCTGTGAAAATTCCCTTCTAGTGTAAATGTTTCTAGAAAAAGAATTTAAACCAGGCAGCTGTGGTCCCTTCCAGGCTCACTGTAGCTACTGTACTGTCCCAGGCTCACTGCCCCATTTCCTGTGGAAGGTGACCAACTCTTAAACTAATTCTTGAGTAGAGGGGCTAGCTTGAAGCCCAGGAAAGGGTTTATATTATGGAAAGAGCTATTACTTATCAAGAGCACCTCCTACAACTCTGTATTTTACCTGCAAAGGACCCTCAAGAACTTCCTCTAATAAATGAAATTGTTTCCCAGAGCATACTCTGGGAATGGAGACACTTTAGGGAAAATTGGGAATTGGCTTTAACGCTCCAACTCAATTTACGTTAAGGAGGGTCATCTTGTGGGAAATGGAGAATTCTGTGGTTAAATCATCAGCCAATACAACTGAGAAAAAAAACTGCTCAATTGGACTTCTTCCAGTACTCAATTGTAGAATTATTCAAATAACAAAGTTATGATTACAGACAGTAAAAAACTTGGTAGAATTAGAAGGCAATTCATAATGCAATGTGCCTTTTAGAAACTAAATAACCATAACACACGATACATGATACTAGCCAAATTAATATTAACAAGCCCGAATACAAAAAGACCATGCACATCTAGCTCTCTCCAATACAGCAGAATGACTAAGTTAATTAAATGAGCTGAATAAATGAATTAACTCCTCCCAAAATAGCAATTGTTTTTGTAATGTTTCAGACAATAAAAGCATAGTTTCATTGTAATATAATATGTAAAAGGGTAGCACTAAAATGTTAGCTGCAAAAAAAACCCGAATCAAACTATTAGCTTCCAATCTACCCTAAATAACACCCACTTCCACATATTTTTCATTGGCGGTTAATTTGCACAATTTAGGTTCACAGAGGAAATAAACAAAAAATGAAAACTTATTACAATGGACTTTTCTGCACAATTATAGCAAGAGACAAAGTAATAGAGACTAAGCATATGACTTTGCAACGTTTCAAAACACATCTGAGGAACCCAGAAAAAAAAGTGTAGCTGAATTACAATGAATTTCTGAAAAGCAAATGAAAAACAATGCTTGTGCACAACATTTAAAATATGCATTTTCACTAATGTGGCCTAGTGTGGCATTCTTATACTAACTGAATCACACCCATGCTAAGCATTATTTTCGAAATAAAAAAATAATTTCTTATATTAGTTTAGGGATACCTCCAAATTGCATATTGGGTTATCTCCTTAAGAACATTTTTTATAGTCTCTTCTAATCAGAGATTCAGAGCAAAACTAGAAAAAGAAGATCAGGACTACCTAGCTGCTACTGACAAAAAACTTGCTTTGCCTCCTGAGAGAAAGCCAAGTGAGATGTTCCTAGCACTAGAATGAATCTTGCTTCCACTTTCTTGTTCCAGGCATGTGGAAGACAAACCATGAACAGATTTTCAATGCTACAGGAATCTTAGTCTTCTCTTGACAGCTTGTGCTGCCTGTTGGGAAATTTGCTTCCTGAAAAGCAAAGGTGTCTGAATCTAAGGCTGCTCTGAATCACAGGGAGGTGACTGACCACTTTGAGAATTCAATTTTTCTTGTTGAAATACTGGGGAGACTTTGCAAACCTTTACCAGGTGAGAGGTGTGGATTGCTTTGAATAGTTACCAGAGAATAAAGATCACTGGAACAAGTTCAGAATTAGCCGAAAAAACATTTTGCCTTAAAACCTCAATTTATGAGACTCATCCCTTTTGTGGGACAACAGGAAAGAAGCCCTACTGTCACTGGAACAGAGAAGGGCTAGCACCTCGTCAACCCTCCTTAGCTTGTTTTCTAAGAGAAAGACGGGTTCAAATCGTAGCTTCCTTATAAATCATAACACGTATTGGCAATGCCAATAGGTCTGGCTCTAAAGGAATGTTCTTTGTCAATGTGAAGCATTACATGTCAATAGCACAGTAATAGATATGTGTTTTTGTCAAAACAAAGAATGGTGGGATAATATTGATGTAGGTTAAAAGGTCCAGATACAGTTGCCCTGTCAAGCCAGACCTAAAAACTTAAAGTAGGTTAATGATTGTCCCCTTGCAATCTAATGCCAACAGAGAAAAACAAATTATCTAGTTATCGAAGACACTTTAATAACATTATGATGTCACGTCTGCGCCCCTGAAAATTGAAGTCTGGCAGCTGGATAAATAAAAGTATCAGTTTTGTGGAGGGCAAGTTCTTCTTTGTGAAAGGACATGTCCTCTGCCAAATCAAAGCATGCACTCCTGGCTCTTAACATGTGGGTGGAGCAAAAGCACCTCTCTATTGATGCTCACATACTTGTCTGCTGGCAGCCATGCTGTTGAGCCAGACCATGAAAAGGACAAACGGAAAAAATGCAAAATTATTTCCAGGAATAAATCATCACATATGCAAGACTGACAAAATCTGACCATTCCAGGCATTCCACCTAAGTGTTATGGAGGCAAGGAGAAACAATTAATTGCAATGTAATAAAATAAAGCCTTCTTAACGGTAGGGTACACATCCCATGCAGATGCACCCTACACCTCCTCTTTCCATCTAAATAGCATCTGCCTGGACGGGTAACAGATCTTTTCTTACAAAGCAAAAATCTAATTTTTGATACACTAAGTGTGTAGAGATTAGGACCTTTAGGTCTCTCTTGGCCGTGCATTCAAGTGCAGTTCAGTGTAACTAAAGCCATCAGAACCTGGGAAATGTGGATGTATGTGCAAAGCAAGCACCTAAATTAAACAGCTCTTAAAGGTAAAATAGGTTAACCAGTCTAAGCTAAAATAAGGTAGTTGTAAGGACCTCCAATTAGACCAATATCACTAAGCATCAATTCCATCCTCCATGAAATTATAATGGCACAAGTGCCCAAATGTAAGAATGCTCGAAGGAAACTGTTCTCTGTCTTTACTAAAAGATCACGCTTCACATGCTCACACTGTTCTACTCCATAGGTGTCGGGTGCAAGGTATTTAGTTTGACAGACATTCTCAGTGGAATAGTTCCTGAACCGATGGTTAAATCTTTAACCATTAGGTTAAACACCTTGAGGGCCAAAGTCTAGCTCTTAAATAATCAAACGAGGCAACCCCTTTCAATTGATCGTTTCCTTCTTTCAGAGCTCACACTAGCTAGTAGTTTGGCCATGGTGCCACTACATTGTCCACTGACATATTAAGGAAACTTTGCTACATTACGAGAATCCCTCTAGATGATCACGGAGTGTCTCCTCTGTCGAGGTCAACGAAACTGCATCATGTGTCGAATGAGAGTGCATCAGGTATCTAATGAAGTGTAAGTTTACAAAGAGTTGGCACCAGGACAAAAAGACTGGTGCGCCAAAATGCAAGGTTTTCCTTGAGTCCCTAGTTTAGCCAAAACTAAATATGGCGCAATTGTATTCTGAAGGGCAAGCAGTACTATAACCAATAAGGATGGCCTCATTGATTATAGCTTTTTATAATATCTTCCTAATGAGAGATCTTTTTAGTGAGTTAAACGCTGTCCTCAGATCTACAAAACCCAGAAAATGGTGTCCTTACCTGAATGCGTCAAACTTCTGAATTTACCTGGTCATTTTGAAGCATAGTCTCTTAATACCAGCCCCCTGCAGAACCCTTCCTGGAAGGAAGCGATAGTGTTCTTTTCTTTAGCAACTCCTGGATACCAGCAAAAAGAACATCCCCAAAAATATTGGCCACCACATCAGTATGAAGATTTGCCTAAAATTATTTGGAAGTCAGTAAAAGCCCCTTCTTGAAAATGTGGACTATTTCAGTTCCCAACCACAAGATCATGCCGACCTCTGGCCGGCATTAAAAAGAGTGCATAGGGCCAGGCCCCAAACGCTTCATATTCAAATATGTCTTCATATCCGTTTACAGGAGCACAATTCAGCACGAGAGCTTTACCTGGTGTTAGGCCACTGACCGCTCTCGTATGCAGATAAGGTGTCTTCAATGGACATGTTCCCGAGCAAACCCGGCCTATTGCTTGCTTTTTTAAGAGGATATAGATATCTTTAATCATCACAAGTAGATCAAAAAAAATCTTACCACAAAGGAGTCCAGATAAAATTCTGCCGTCTCCAGCCGCTCATGGACTAAGTGCATTCGCCTCATGCCTCCAGTCCAGAAAAATTCCTCATGGACTTTCAACAGTAAAATGTCAGGACTTTGTCTATTTTTGGGAAAGTTGTCAATTTCCAGCTCAGGATCTTTCCCAGGTCGCAATATCAATTCGAATGATAGGAGAATATCTTTTAGCATTGCGGGATAGCAGATTTTATTTGACAACACAAAGAATATAACAAATGTGAAGGGGTAACCAACTTGGCTCTCAACTAAGAAAGACCCTTCTCAATCCTGAGGCTGGCAATCAAACTCCTGGTCAAGCTCAAGCCTCTGTATTAGTCATATCATAACGGCAAACCATGCATCAATATTAAAGATACTTTTAGGTTTCCACTTTTTTCACATGTACTCCCTAGTTTTTTTTTCATTCTTTTGCTGCTAAGTATTTTTCAGTGCATGGACTGTGAGCTCTGAAACATGGTGTGACAACTATTTGACATTTAGGTACTATCGCAGCCAAAATGTGAAAAAAACTATGGAAGTGACATAAGTCAAATGCCACATGTTGGCTGCACTGTGGTATTGCTCCACTTACATTAGAGACTTAAAAATATAGCACCCAGGTGGCCCTGTACTGCAGTATGCTATGTTGCAGCAATCACATCAGAATAAACCTTTCTGATATGTTTAGACACAATACTTTTAACATTAAGTTTCCATATGGGATTAACATGTAGAAGCAAGACATGTCAAGTTTGCAGTTAGCATGCTGCTAAAGTAACAGGATTGCTTTATGTATAAAATAGTTTGTATAGCTTGGCTTAGGTCTGTCCTAGAAAATTTACTCTCATGGCACCTGGATTTGTGTAACTTTTCTCACTGCCATTTGGGAGCCAACTACTCATTAACCAATGGGGCAATGGCAAGGTGGCTAGCCTAATAGGGAACAGTAAGCATGGATAACCACTTTCTGCTGCCTCTCACCCAGTCATTAACTGAGCTGAGGGGCCAAGCTTTGTCCAATGGCTTATCTAATTGCCACTCGGACGTGCACTGCTGTGCATGGAGTGCCACCGAGCCATCTTCCCCTTGCCACACTCACTGTTAAAAATGTATTCTGCAGTTTTAACTGTCCAAAGGTCAGTGAATGCACCAGCCCTCTCACAGGCAAAGCGTCCCCCAGATCCCCACTCCTCAGGTGTGTGCATGAGACTGCCTCTTAATGCTAGCATTAGACTGAGAAGGCAAGGGCCTGTGCAGGGCAAGCAGGCGCAGTCGGCTGTGACAGCGTCCACCCGAACATGCTGCTGGCATATTGTGCACTTTGATGTCATGGTTTCTCTCCTTGAGCGTAATGTTGGCCCGGGTACCCTTGCTTGACAAAGTGTGGGAATTCTTGCCATAATGATGCGTTTTCCTGGCATAATGACATCACTGGTAAAATGGTGCCAATCTTTGACAGATGATGAGCATATTTGATATAATTATAGCTAGGCCTAGCATAATAGAGGTGGGCTTCCTTGTCCCATTAAGGAAGCATTGATATTTTATGTAAATAATAAATGGGCATGACAGACATAGTAGGACGTTTGAGTATTTTTCAAGATTTTTGGAGACTAAACTCAAAGGTGGCATTTCAGGAAAAGTAGTCCTAAAAACAATTTTTTTGTCTTGCCTATAGACACCTTTAACTGTCTGTTGTTGAAGACCACTGTTAATAATGCACTATAGAACGTGGATTTTGGTCAGCCACTTAACGATTATTATCTTGCTTGTCTTTAATGTTTATGATATGGTTTCAATGGTTTTCCTCCCAATTCTTCTATCTGTCCTGGGGCATTTCGATTTTACTGGGCTTTGATTGGTTAGCATGTATCGTTACAATGCTGTCAGACCTTGCATTGCAGAGCTTAGGGGAACTATTTTCTCTCCCTTCCCCCACCACTGCTCTCTTCTCCTGTTTCTGCATTCTTTGAGCACCGCCTACTGCTATATCGGTTGGCAGCCATCTTAAAAAGTTTTAATACATTCCAAAATTGCCACCAGTGCATATGGGATTTTATGAATGTTCTTGTAGGTAAGAAAATCCATTCAAAGATGCCTCTTGTGGCTGTACACGGATCTGCATTGTCCATCTTTAAATGGATCTTATTAAAATAAAGTTACTAGCCAATCAGCTTCTCTAAAGAGGCTAGTCAACATAAACCCCATGTGTTTAGTCTTTTTTTTTGTGCCATGACAGACCCCGGCAAAAATAGATAAAACTGTTTCTAACGAACCAAAAATGAATATGAAGGGGCCCTTGTGCGCCATACCAATGGCCTTAATTTGAAAGGGAAAACAATGAATATGACCCATGGTTACTTATACTGCACCCCAGTGCTCTAAAAAAAACAGCACCAGCCAGGACATCTGAAAAAGGTATTGTTAGGACTACCCTTTAGAGATACATTGTGGGGACCTAGTGGAGGGTTATCCAATCGCTGGTACACTCGAGTGTTTCTAAAGATCAAACGGTCTGCAGTTTGAGGGGTGTCTTGCACTTAGCGACACCACATGTGCCAAAAGGGCAAAAATGCAGGAGAAAGAAAATCGAGCATTGATAAAGCAAATAGGTTTCCTCTTTAAAAGTTGTATGCCGACCTATTGGCTTTTTCAAAATGTTTGTACTTTTACTTAACTGTTCGAACATGGCCAATGGAAGTTTTCAAAACAGAAAAGTAACACGGCCAGAATAGACTCTAGGGCTACATAAAGCAAGCATGCATTGCACTGTAGGCACACTCATGCTCGCAAACGGCAGCCATATTTTGGTGATTTTTATTCATTCCAGTATGGCCACTGTGTAAATTCATGCATGCGTTGCAACACATGCATGCGCACAGTGACGATCTTGGGTTGTTTTTCATGCATTTCAAGAAGGGCTCATGGGGGGCCTTTGACAAGCGGCTATGTTGGCAGTTTACTTTTTCGTTGTACCATGGCAGATGCCCATTTTCCAACAGTAAAGTAATAAACAAAAAAATTAGTATGCAAGAGTTCAAAAATTGAAGCGAGAATGCTGCGTTGTAGTCTGTGGGTGGGACGGTGGTGCTTAATTTGTCAAATGAATGAGTGCAGTGCCCGAAGCTCTGCTCAGAAGCCTGGGTGTGTGCAATTAAATGTCAGCGCACTGAATACCAAGGCAGCGTAATCTTAAATCCCCTCATGTCTCATTAGTAAACTACCAGATACTGCCTACCACTTTATCTCACTCTTGCAGGTTAGTTTTCTCCATGTGGTTCGGTTTTTCTGCCTTTTTCTTACTATGTCTCTACACTTTGTGCCTTCACCAGCAATCACCAGCTCAAATTAAGTATTGGTGAAACCTATAACGTAGTAGGAGGACAGCGGATCTCTCCTGGTGAGAACTCTCAAGTTGCCTCATATCAGCTGCGGTTAGCTCCTTTAATCATCTATATTATTTGCCCTCTGGGACTTGTAGTCCATCTTCATACTGCGAAAAGTGAAGGATCAATTATCAAAATACTGTAATGAGAAAAGAAAGTGAAGGTACCCTTGAGCCCAGACATTTATCAACTAAGGAACGCCGACATATATCTGAAGGGTAAAGTTATTAAGATCCAACTTGAAGAAATGTCCTTAATTCTCAGGGAAAAGGTGCTACCTTGGTGGACCAAAAATACCGTAAGTAGTAGATGTACGCATGACCAGAACGATTAAAAAGCCAATGCAATTAGCAAGAACACTACCAGTTTTCTAAATTCTTCATATCCAGCCAAACTTTTATAGAAAAATCACATTCAATATTTAGCAAGAAAATCCAAATTATTTGTGAATGTGATATAGCATTACGAAGGCCTCTGCATGTTATCCACATTGCAGTGTATGTCAAACAAAGGCGCTTGAGTTTTTCAGAGCCATGAGACTTGGGACTACTATAAAAAAAACGAAAAAAAAAAAAACATAAATCATTACTATGTAGTATAGTGACAAATAAAATCGCTATAAAAAATAAAACCTGCAAAGAATTCTGTGTGTATTCAAATCTTGCAAGTGTCAGGAAGCTTTGGGTGGCTGCAGAGAGAAATGTACCCTGATCCGTAGGAGCTATAGGTATTGTCACCTACTACCCTGTTACTTTGATTGATTGATGAGAAATTCAATCATATCATTTGTAAAGCACACTACTTACCCGTGAGGGTCTCAAGGCGCTGGGGGGTGGGGAACGCTGCTACTGCACGAAAAGCCAGGTCTTATGTAGTCAGCAGGTATTGGGTCAGCCGTAGGTAGATGGGGAGGGTGTTCCAGGTCTTGGTGGCGAGGTGGGAGAACGATCTGCCGCCGGAGGTCATTCTTCGGATGCAGGGGACTGTGGCGAGGGCGGCAAAGCGGGGCTGGAGGGTGAGGGTGTAGAAGCTGAGTCGTCTGTTGAGGTATGCTGGTCCGGTGTTGCTGAGTTCCTTGTGTGCGTGGGGAGGAAATTGAAGGTTATCCTCTTGTTGACGGGGAGCCAGTGCAGGTCTCAGGTGGGGTGTGATGTGGCTGCGGTGAGGATCAGGCGTGCAGAGGAGTTCTGGATGCGTTGAAGCAGTCTCAGGAGTTTAGCAGAGGCTCCGGCATAGAGGGCATTTCCGTAGTCCAACCTGCTGCCGACGAGGACCTGGGTGACCGTTCTTCTCGTTTCGGTGGGGATCCACTTGTAGATCCTGCGGAGCATGCGCAGGGTGTTGAAGCAGGAGGAAGAGATGGTGTTGACCAGCTTAGCCATGGAGAGGGTGGAGTCGAGGATGACCCCCCTAGGCTGCGTGCGTGGTAGGTGGGTGTTGGAGCTGTTCCCAGTGTGGTCGGCCACCAGGAGTCGTCCCAGGCCGAAGGGGTGGATCCGAGGATGAGGACCTCAGTCTTGTCCGAGTTAAGCTTCAGTCGGCTGTTCCTCATCCATTCAGCGACGGCCTTCATTCCTTCGTGGAGGTTGGTTTTGGAGGTGCGGAGGTCCTTGGTGAGGGAGAGGATCAGCTGGGTGTCATCGGCGTAGGAGATGATGTTGAGGTCGTGCGACGTGAGTGAGCGGTGCCATGTAGATGTTAAACAGCGTTTGGCTGAGGGATGAGCCCTGGGGTACGCCGCAGATGATCTTGGTGGCTTCAGAGCGGAAGGGGGGAAGGCAGACGCTTTGTGTTCTGCCGGAGAGGAAGGAGGTGGTCCAGTCCAGGGCCTTCTCTTGGATTCCTGCGTCGTGGAGGCGTGTTCCTAGTGTGCGGTGGCAGACCGTGTCGAAGGCGGCTGACTGGTCCTCCATTGTCTAGCAGGGTCCTGATGTCATCAGTGGCGGCGATGAGAGCAGTTTCAGTGCCGTGGTTGCTGCGGAACCCGGACTGGGAAGGGTCCAGGATGCTGTCCTCGAGGTAGTGGGTCAGTTGTTTGTCGACGGTCTTCTCGATGACCTTCTCTGGGAACGGAAGCAGGGAGATGGGCCGGAAGTTCTTGAGGTCCTTGGGGTCCGTCTTCGGTTTCTTGAGTAAGGCATTGATCTTGCGTGCTTCCAGCTCTCCGGGAAGGTTGTTGTCTCGAAGGAGATGTTGATGACTTTCCGGAGATAGGGTGCGATGGCTGTGCTGGCTTTGTTGAAGATGTGGTGTGGGCATGGGTCTGACGGAGCTCCGGAGTGGATGGTGTCGTCGTCGTTGATGTTGGTCCAGGAGAGCAGGCGGTTGGTGCGGATGGTTGTCGTGGGGGTGGAGGTCTCAGTGGTTGTCGGGGTGGAGGTCTCAGTGGTTGTCGGGGCGGAGGTCTCAGTCAGTTGTTGTCGGGGCGGTCATGGCGTTGAAGCGGTTGTCGATGTCTGATCTTTCAGTGGAAAAAGGTGGCCAGCGAGTCGCACAGGTCTTGCGAAGGTGGGATGTCGTTGGTGTTGGAGCTGGGGTTGGAGAGTTCCTTCACGATGTTGAAGAGCTGTTTGCTGTTGTGTGCGTTGTTGTCTAGGCGGTCTTTGAAGGAGGCTCTTTTGGCAGATCTGATGAGGTGATGGTGTTTGAAGGTGGAGTTCTTGTGGGCTGTGTAGCTGTCCAGTGATCGTTCACGGAGCCAGTTCTTCTCTAGCTTCCCGCAGGTTTGCTTGGAGGCCTTCAGTGAACCAGCTGGCTTTCTTGCTGGTGTGACTGTTGGAGGTTTTTTTTTTAATGGAGCGAGGGTGTTGGCGCAGTCGTTGGTCCACTGTCTGAGGTCGTGGGCGGCGGTGTCGGTGGGGTCGGCGGGTGTGCTAGGGGTGAGGGTGGTGGATAGCTGGTATTTGGTGACTTTGCTCCAGCAGTGGCGAGGCATCTGTTGGGTGCGGTGGTGCGTGGTGGGTTTCCGGTAGGTGAAGTGAATGCAGCGATGGTCGGTCCAGTGGAGTTCAGTGGTGTGGTGGAAGGAGACGTGGGGCTTGCGGTGAAGATGGGGTCAAGCGTTTGGCCGGCGGAGTGGGTGGGTGATGTGACGAGTTGTCTGAGTCAGAGGTTGGCTAGGTTGTCGATCTGGGTGGTGGAGTTGGTGTCGTTGTTCGAGGTGGAAGTTCAGGTCCCCGAGGAGGATTTAATCCGTGGAGGCGAGGGCGTGTGTGCTGACGAAGTCGGCGATGGAGTCGCTGAACTGTGGTCGGGGTTAGGGGCTCTGTAGACGAGGGTTCCTCTGAGGGTGGTGTTGGGGTCGGTGTGGATCTAGAAGTGCAGGTGTTCAGCAGTGCTGAAGGTGTCGGTGTTGGTCGAGACTCAGAGTGTTCCTGTGGACGATGGCGATTCCTCCTCCTACTCCATTGGTGCAGTCCCTGCGGGTGATCTTGTAGCCTTCCGGGACAGCTATGGTGATGTCGGGTGCCGGGGAGGGGTTCAGCCAGGTCTCCGTCAGGAAGGCGACATCTGGGGTGTTGGAGTGAAGTAGGTCCCAGAGTTCAACGGCGTGTTTGCGGGCAGAGCGGGTGTTGAGGAGGATGCATCTGAGGTGGTTGGGTTCTTTCCTGGTCGGTGGCTTGGCGGGGCAGATGCTGTTAAAACTGCAGTTCTGGCAGGTGAAAGGCCCGTGGGTGCGCTTCGGGGCGGCCAGGAAGCAGGTGTGTGATCGTCCGGTGGAGTGTGTGGAGGGTGCTAGCTTCGTAGAGATGTTGGGCATCGTGGCGCATGCGGGGCCAGGGGTTCTGGTGCAGGGCGCAGTCCAGGCGCAGACGGGCTTGCCATATAAGGGGA
The DNA here is from genome assembly GCF_964204655.1 of Triturus cristatus. Classification (NCBI taxonomy): domain Eukaryota; kingdom Metazoa; phylum Chordata; class Amphibia; order Caudata; family Salamandridae; genus Triturus; species Triturus cristatus. The sequence goes on along the minus strand of NC_140593.1, from coordinate 310,298,286 downwards.
GGTGGGAGGGAGGAGCAGCTGGGAGGCGAAAGCGGGGCTGCGAATGGGTGAGCGAGGGGGCGGGGCCGCAGGTAGGCAGCGGCAGGAAGAGACTGGGATACAGAAGAGGGAACGGGGGAAGGGGCAAAAAACAGGTAACAAGGGGCAACAAAAGTGATCAAAATGGCAGAAAAGCGACACAAAAACAGACAACAAAAGTCAGCACAATGAATATAGCGAAAGGCAAAAAATACACGCAGGGAAGGGGAGGAGCAGTGAACTCACGGAGCGGCAGCAGCGAGCACTGACACTTCTGTGTAGTGGCTGCGCTATATAAAAATGCATAAAAAAATAAATAAGATCCTACCAGGCTTGTGTGCACTAGCAATCTGACGAATTGTTTTGCAGAGGAATAATTGATGCAGCCAGCTGATGGGCAAATAGGAGGTTTTCCTGTTTGCAATTCCATACACTGCTCAGTCATGGTCTGTGGAGCTGTGTATTAATGTCTTGCAGTGTGTAATTATTAGTAAAAAAAAAGTGTTTTATATAGCAATAGTATCAGTTTTGTGGCTTCACAGCAACGTGAAAGGTAGGCACCAATGACAAACCTGTACTGAAACAGAGTCAGCTCTGTGTATTTCAAACAGCACACCAGTACAGAAAACACTTAACCCACAGGGCTGCAATGCTCAAAACAAAACAGGTAATCAAGGGATTGCAATATCCCCCCTCATTAAAATTCCAGCGCAGGTCAGCAAACAAGGTAGATTGCAATCTTCTGTGTTTTAAAAGACGTTTTGAAGTGGTGGGAGTTGCTGCATTGTGCTCACACTTGAAACAATGAAAGACATTGCATGATGTTTGAGCTTACTTAAGGATCCTTAGGACAAAGACATACAACTGAAACTAAAAACATTTTCCAAACACACTCCTAACAAAACAAATAAAATGAATTAAAAAAATGTATATTAAAAAAAAAAATAATCTGAAAATGCATGACATGAATCGATACAACCACTGGTAATGCAGCTCAATTCACTTACCCTGACTATCACTCACGGCATGCAACGTACGGACTAAATCCGATCAGCCAAGCGAGCACACATTCAACAGAGTAGGTCAATCCTCTCTAATTGATTACATCATGGTGGAAACGAGATTGTGGGACAAGGTCCTCCATTTTTACATCACGCAGAGGCTGGAAAGTGACCACAATGCCCCGAACTTGATCTTAAAACCATGGGACTTCGGCATTTCCAATCCCCCTCCTAGCACCACAAATGGGACAGGCCCACTAATTCTAATAAATAACAGAAGAAAGGTTAGATGGGGCAATATACAACAGTCTCCCTCTAAGCTTGCCAAGATGTACCATCCAGCAATCCCAATGATAGCTAAAATGTGGGAGGCAACGCAGGCAGATGGGCCTACCCTGGACCTAGAAGAGGTAGGGAAAATACCCACCGAGCTAACCACTAAATTGGCTGATTGGTTTTCCACCTGCGCACAGGAGGGAAAAACACATCGAAATAAATGATCCTGGTTTAACGATAATTGCTGCAAAGCTAAGAAGGACCTCCTGGATGCGGTGAAGGCGAAGGACAGGACACTAACCAAACTTGCTAGGGCCATGTACAAACGGATCACCTACCAGAAAAAAAAACGTGGGAATTAGAGAGGTGGGAATCCCTCAGGATTGCCCTTAACGATAAAAATCTGGAAACCTTCTGGGCCATAGTAAGCTCGGGCGACAGGGAAGGGAGATTGGCCACTGAGCCCAACATAGCGCCTGAAGCCTGGGAAATCCACTTTGGGTCCTTATACGCCATTGGGGATGGTGGCTCTGTCAATTCTACTCCCCCTAGTATGATAGCGGAGGTCCACTTGGCGGGGTTTTCCGAGATCACCATGACCGAGGTGGGAAATGCCATTAAAAAGTTATACAGCAACAAAGAGCCAGGTCTAGACAAAGTACCGGGGGACCTCTTCTGGGAAGAACCAAAAATATGGGTACCATATTTGTGTGCCCTCTTTAATACCATTCTGAAGGGTTTGGATCCCCCCTGATACCTGGCATGGGACGGAGATAGTGCCCATACTTAAAAAAGGCTGTCCCCTTTTACCCTCCAACTACAGGCTGATTAGTTTAATTGATATTACCCACAAACTCCTCGGCCGGGTGCTTTTGGACCATCTCCAGGGCTAGATGGAGGAAGAACAAATACTAAGTCCCTACCAGGTCGGCTTCAGATCAAACATGTCAACCGTAGACCAGATATTCAGATTACAACTACTCTTCTAGAAAACTGATTATAGAGAATGGCAGCCTCTACCTTATATTTGTTGATCTGAAGTCGGCCTTCGATCTGGTCCCTCGGGAGAAGCTCTGGAAGGTGCTGAGTGATCTTGGGATTCCTCTCTATCTTCTCAAGGTCATAGAGAGGCTCCACCTGGGAAACTTTGCCCAAGTACGTTGTGGAAAATATGGGGAACTTACTTCTCACTTCCCTGTCCAAAAGGGGGTTCGACAGGGATGCGTTCTAGCCCCTACCTTATTTTGTCTTCATTAACAGTCTGGTCGATTATCTCATAAACATCAGGGACAACGACGCTCCCAAGCTAGCATCAGGGAGGGTGCCTGCGCTGATGTTTGCCGATTACACCGTGTTACTCTCAAAAACATCGATGGGCATTCAGCGCACGCTCAATGGCTTTGCTAATTTTTGTAAGCTACGAGGGCTGGAGCTCAATCTAACTAAAACTAAATACATGGTCTTCAGCCCCCCTAGCATGACTAGGCCAAACCCTTCTCTAAATGGTACTCCGCTAGAAAGAGTAAAGATATTTGATTATCTGGGAGTTACCCTGTCAGAGCATTTTGAATGGGGGCCCCAGCTGGCCAAAGCAAGACTCCGGCTAAGCCAGACAGTGGGTGGTAAAATGAAGATGTACAGAAGGTCAGTTTTTAAACCAGCAGCCTCTATGGTGGAAATTTATAAAGCTCAAGCATACATTATACGGGGTGGAGTTGTGGGGGCACTGCTCCACCTCCAACCTAACGAAGGTCGAGAACAACTTTGTGCGGCAGCTTGTGAGCCTAACCCGTAGTACTCCTCTCACTCCCCTCTGCATGGACATGAGCATCAGGCCCCTTGACCAAGAGATTGCCCTGAGACCACTAACATTTTGGAGGAGGCTATGGGTGACCCCAGAGTTGTCCGTTTACAGGGCTGAGCTAAAGGAGCCCCTGACCTTATGCACTATTAAAAAAATCCCATGGCTCCGTCACATAAGGGACCTAGCCACTAAGCTAGGCAAACCGGCCCTCTGGAGAACTCTCGAAGCATCATGTGCCATATCATCTAGGCCAGAACTAGTCAAATGTTTCAGACAAATTAATTTAATATCCCTAGAAGAAAGTGCCTCATGTGGTCGCTTAACAGCGGAATTTTTGTTAGTTAAAAATGCATACAGCAAGGAACAGTTTCTGGACTTTATTCAACCTCCACTGGCCAGGAAACTTTACATGCAATTTAGACTAGGGACCCTCCTGTTACTAGCAATTACCAGCAAGTGGGTCAAAGAACAAAAAGGGGGATTGCCCTGCATGTAATTATAAGGTGGAGTCTGAAATACACGTCCTGTTCCTCTGCCCAGCCTCTTGGTTGCCGCACAAGCGTTGGTTAATACAACTCAGTAAGAACCTGGGCTTTGTGCGCTGCACAGAGGCAGACAGAGTTTTAAAGTATGGACACCCATCCACCAATAGTCTTTGCTGTATCCAGATTTTTAAATAGCATGTGGCACATCCGACGAGCTATCCTAAAGCAGAACCACGGGGCTGTAGAAATGCACTGAATTTAGATAGGTTTATTAATCAATTATATGCATGCTTTAGGTGTAGTGCCGTAGCCCCATATTTTTAGCTGTGTATTAATCTTTGAGTGCAGCTCTCCCCTAGTCGGCTGCTTTTATCTTTTTATAAGCGGCTGATGATTGCATCATGAAGCTTCTTTAGTTTATTGTGAGATTTTTAATTTGTGTATGTCCACTAGATATATTTGAGAAATCTAAATTTTTTTTAACTACAAATGTATTATATTTGTTTTATTGTGAACTGTACTTTGAGGGCCCTACTGGCCGAAATAAAGTTATTTGGATTGGATACAAATGTAAGTTTATGTGAACATTTGAAGCAACAGGTAGAGTGGTCTTGCATTATTTTAGCCATGCCATGTAATACTTTCTACATTTTGCACCACAATGATTTATGTGCAAAACTACTGTTTGTGCTGCATTGTGCATTTATACACCAGGAAGATTCTAAATTATTATTGTACTACTTACACATTTTAAATCCGACCTTGTTTTGCTTGTGATAAAAATCATTATGCAGATAAAAGTGTGTATGGAAGTACTTTTATAATGTTTGCCTCTGCGAAATGTCGTGGGAGGATACCAATGCTGAATGGCAGCCATCTTAGCCAATGCTCAGCGTCCTTTGAATCGCAGTAGTTAATGGCTGAAAGGGTATGTCCAAAAGTCCCTTTCATATAAGTATATATATATATATGTGAACAAGGCTCCACGGAGCCGAAACGTTATGGCCGTCGCTCTGTGCATTAAATGAAAATTTGCACTATTCTTAGGCTCGTGTACTTACTTCTTTGGCAGTTGAAGGACCTTCAAGGTTGGTGGGAGTAGTCTTTGGAGATATATATATATATATATATATATATATATATATATATAGTGTTGTGTGTTGGCAACGACTTGACACACAGCTACAGCGGTCTGTAGCCGAGACCTAAAAGTGGCAGCTGCAGAGATAGTCGGAGGCTTTCGTCCTTACAGAAAGACTTATTGTAGGTGCTACTGTAATGATCAACAAAGGCTCTTCTGACCTTAAAGCAGTCTCGATAAGGGAAATGGGGCATTGGTTCGATTTTGAGTGGAAAGCAGCATTCTGTGCATACTGGATTCGCATTGGATATGATTTATGAATTTCTTAGCTCATCACTTTAAGCAATATTGCATTAGTTGTAGCAATAATACTGTGATGTCCAACAGAATTGAACATTCTTTAGAAACCCTGCAGCATGACATGGTCTTTTACACAAAGCGTGTATTTTCTTAGAAGTATACAAGCTAATTATCCATTCACATTCAATGAACTGCCGTGATAACTATCTTAATTATAACAAATTCCTTTTCCGGCTAATTAGCTTTGCTGATAATCAGAGCAGCATTCCGGCTAATTAGATTAATGTTACCTGGTGCAAATCAGATTAAATGTAATAAAGTCAGCAATGTAACAAAAGCACGCTGGGGCTATAAATAACTATTTCTCCCTACCTCAATAGTCTTTTAAAGCAAATTGGCACTTTGGCACAACACTTCCACATTTAAATGACAAAACATACCTGTAGAGAGGTATGTTGATCATTTCCTAAATACAAATCTGGTTTACACCTCCCAACAGAGCTGTGGTTTCCTTTGGTGAAACCAATGTATTATAAAATAAATTTGCCCAAAAGGAAGAGGAGAAAATTACTGGTTATTTTACGCTTTCCTTTTGTAGTTTGTGTGGCTTCAGTGGTGTTTTGGTGTTCGAAAAGTTCATCTATTGCATGAAAGGGGAATGGAGTGCACTGCTAGAGTTAGCCTGCAGGCTCCAGTGCAATTCAGTACAATAATGGCTCACAATTAGGCATCTAATGGATGATCAGAAAGCCAGCGAGCCTGATTTTCGAGACTCCATTCAAGCATCCCTTGTTCTGCTTGGATGCTAAGTTAAAACCATGATCTAGAGGATGATAGAAAATTTACCTAATCTTGGCTGTGTGTGCAGCAAGGCCTGTCTGAGGCAAGTGAGATCATTTTGCAGGAAAGATCGCTTGAGGCAGGATGTCAGGTAAATGACATAGGAATGGTACTCTGTAGTGAGTTAGTACACAGTGAGAATTAAAACTAGACTGAGTCTCGGCCTATTTCCCCACAGCCTCAGGTGCTGTTAGGTAGACTTCCAGAGAGTGGAGTCTTGGACATCCAACCACTTTTCCATTCCTTGTTTGAGACAGAAGTTTCACTGAAGGTTGGTGTTGCTCTCAGGTGTGTTAAAAATGGTGAAGTGCCCACATCTTCCAATGGTATACTAATGTGGCTTAGACCAGGTATGAGATTGTGAATGATGAGGATCTCAGGTTGTGTAGTAAATTTGTTACTGTTTGAGAAGGGTGGAAGTCCCACTCAAGTAAACACCACAATCCTCATCAGGGTGAAACACAAAAGTCACTAAATTGACCTGTGTTTAACCCTCTGGTAACGTGTCACAAAAACAGACAACTTCGAGGCGCCTTGTAAAGTATTTATGCAGCACCCAAACAGTAATAAAGGGAAAACACAAGGAAAATAACACCAATTTAGGAAAATCGAGGAAACATTTATAAATAAATTAACATGAAAACAAATTAAATTCAATCAGAATTGGAGGTTTGAATTCTTAAAAGTTTCAGACAAGTATACGAGCTACCAATACAAAGTGCTACTCGCAGTCATCTGGTTAATAGTCACAAGTTCAGGTTGACCACAATGGAGCGTGAGCTGGGTACAGGAACCAGGAAAGTTCCACTTTAAAAGTTAACTTCTCAAAGAACTGGACAAAGAGTCCAATTTGCAGTACAGGAGGCCATGAGAAGCAGCGAGAGCATCGCGGATGGTCATCGCTGTAGCGCAGAGATTCTTTCGGGGGTTGTGGACGGTCATTGCTGCTGGTTCGTGTTGGCAGTCACTGTGGGCTATAGTTACTGTAGTGCAAAATACATATCTCACGCTCCCAGTAGTTTCTCGTAATCGCACAGAGGCAGTTTTGCCACAGTTTCGGGTTGTTGGTTGTTGTGAATGGCAGAGTTTCAGTGCAAACAGGCCCATTCTTGGTCACAAAGAGCCTAAACCTCAAGAGTTCTCGTGTTTATGCAGAGGAATGCACTCTGATGCCAGCCAAGGATTGAGGGCTTGGGATGCACCTTGTGGGACCAGGGACATAACTCTACCAGAAGCTAGGAGGGCTCCGGCAGGTCCAGTTGCAGCAGGTTATTTGGGCAGTTGCAGGAAGGCCTCTGGAGCTTATTGTGTCCTGAAGCTTAGAACATGAGGCCAGCAAATTGACCTGTTATCAGCTCCATTCATCCTCAGGTTAGCCTGGGATGAAGGTAACTGGTCCAGTCTTCCTTCTCAGAGAGCAGGAAAGGCCTCAATCAACAGGGCAGCCCTCTGGATAACAAGGCAGGCCTCAAGCAGCATGGCCGTCCTTCTGGAATGTCCACAGGTTTAGGAGTGTACTAAAGAAATGTTCTGAGGGTCCAATATTGATATCAAGTGCCAGCCTTTGAAGTGGGTGAATCTTTAAAGCTACCCCTACATCTGGTTTTAGAAAGTTCTTCCCTTCCCCTGTCAAGCCTCCAAAAAGCCTGTTAGGTTCCTTTGTGTGTATGCTGGAAGACCACCTTTAAAATGTAAGTAAGGTAGAAAACTTCTCCATCCCCCACCATCCTGGCTGTTTGGTTTATACTGCCAACATCTTGTCCCCTTTTGCCCCATTGGGGTACTACACTAAGCCCACCAGCTAAGTTTTCACAGTCATGCAACCCAGGACACTGGTAGCAGGAGGCAGCAAGTAGTTTGGGCAAGAAAATGCCAATGTTCTAAACTTGGCATTTTCAGAATTGTGACCTAAAAGCCGACTTTACCACTAAAGAAGATTTTAAATTACAATTCTTTAGACACCATACATGAGATTTCTACCTGCTTTCAATCAATAGTTAGCACTTATTAAATGTGATAAGGCAACTCAATTTATCCTATGGGAGATGTGGTCCTAACAGAAGTGAAAACAAATGTAGAGGTTTTCCGCTATCAAGACCTGTAAAACTTACAAACACGTCCTACTTATTAAATACAATGCACTATGCCCCAGTTTAGAGCTTACCTTATGGGTGATGTATATGCATTAATAAAGGAAGGTTTAGGCCTGGCAAAAGGTTTATTTTGCCAGGTCAAACTGGCAGTTTAAAACATCACTAACGGCTGAAATGGGAGGCATGAGACATGTTTTAAATTGTTATGGTAGTGGGTGGCACAAGGAGTGCTGCAGGACCACCGGTAGCACTTAATTTATAGGCCATGTGTACATATAGTACCATATATTGGGGACTCGCAAGTAAACTAGATGTGCCTATTCGGTTTAAACCAATTTTACTACGTTTTTGGGAGAGAGCATGTGCACTTCAGCATTAGTTAGCAGTGGTAAAGAGCAAAGAGTCATAATGACAAGAAAAACACATTTCAGAAAACAGGAGGGGTGAAGGCAAAAGGTTTGCGGTAAGACCAGACTAAGGACGTCAGGTCTAACACTTTGAATTCAGTGTTTATAGGAGAACAACACTTCATGCACATGCTTCCTAGGATAAAAGTCCAGACGCAGTCAGCATTTGTCTTGCTGATGAGTGAGGTAGGAATTACTAAAGCAAGACTGTCCGCTTAGACACAAACTATCTGAACTTTTAAAAAATCCTAACCATAATTTCTTATCCAATAATGATTTTAATGATGATTTGTCTTGAAAACTAGAAAGTGCAATCAACGGTATAAGAAACAACTCAATGTTCATGTTTTTTTTTAATTCAAGAAAATCACAAGCAAATTAAATAATCTCCTGAGTATGGACTCTCAACACGTAGAGGGAACCATATGGTAAAAAATAAAAAGGTGTTTAAAAAAAAAAAAACACACGAAAAAAAATTGTTTGAGCTCAAACAAATAGTGTGTTGAACGCAAGCCTACTGAAAAGAAGTCTGTCGCATATTTTTTCAAGTGTGCCCCATCACCAGGAGAAAGCGGTCTAGGATACGACATTACGCATTTTCACTGCCCTAGGGTGTCATGGGCAATGCGAAAAGGTTGCACCTTTAAATATATTATCAGATTAGAGTGCAGATTATACCAATTAGACTATATTGAACGACCCTGGCTCGGTGTTTTGCACAGCAGGATGTGCATATGATTGCTGCGTGGGAGTCGATTTTGTCATGGAAGAATAATATCAGTACTCCACACAGGGCTGAGGAAAGCAGAGAAGAAATCTACTTTTTATGTACTCGCCAATAATTTGCGAACCTAGGTCATCACAAGAATAGAATTTTAATTTTAGTTCAAAGTATGATAATAAAAAATGTAAGGTCGCTCCTTTACTAAACTTTGTGTTACCTTGCTTTCTGCCATTCCATCATTTGAATTTCCCTAATTTTATTTAACAACCTTATTTTAATCTCTTAGAAATGTGAGTTTATCTTAAAATTGCTACGGAGTCTAATTTCTGCTGATTAATTTAACCTACGTTTTCACTTTTGTTGCACTGTCACTTTAATTAGGGGACTAATAGCGTTGAATTGTCATCACTTCAATTAGCCTTGTTCTCCAGTCCGTCGCAGCTTGTGCAAAGAGAATCAATTATATTTAAGGAAACTTAGACCTTGATCACCGGCACATGCCAGTTTCGGACAGACTGTCTATTTGTCAGCCGTTCTCCCTGCCTGTTTGGCAGCTTGTAGGCCATTTAAGAAGTTTCCCAGTGCGGACGCGCAGTGGATGCATGCAGCGGGCTATATCCCCAATCCTCTGTGTAAGGGAGGAGTACCCGCTATAACAGGAAGGCCCCTATTTTTGGCAGCAGGGAAACTTCGTATGTCTTCCCCTACCCCTCAGGCAAAGTAGAGCTCTATAAACAACAAGGCTAGGCAAAGACCCCACACAAAAGACAGGAGAGTCCTGCCAGGAAGCTCCAGGTCTTCTATTCTACAGTTACATGGTTTCTATCCAAATGCTCGTTTATCCCTAAACATGCTCTGGGACCTCCTAAACTCAGAAAAAACATCTTTTTTTTTTTTAATCACAGAAACATGGCTCTACTGGACAGCTCTCCCCTTCATCCCTATAGCTTTTCCCTCAGAGTACAGTCTAATTAGACTTGATAGACAGTCTAAAACGGGGGGTGGATGGGGCTGGAGGGGTGGAGTGGCCATTGTTTTTCAAACAATAAAAATTACACTTCTAGAAATATGTAACACTAATTGGGCTGGGATGGCCAATTTTAAACTAGACTCATCATCAAATTGGAGGGGGGCACTTGTCTATCAGCTACCCAGTGGAAAAAAAAAAATAAAAAAAAAATAGCACCAAGCTGATGGAATAGCTTGCACCTTATTTTCTTACTGCTGAGAAGTTTTTGCTAATTGACTATTTCAATCTCCATACAAGAAAATTGCTCCGACCCGACACTTCACGCCTGCTTTTGGATTTGGAGTCTCTACCAAAAATTAGTAGGGTCTACACACATAGCCAGACCTTATATTCACTAACAGGTCCAACACACTTGTTGATACCACCGTTCCACAGATTTGGACAAACCTCTGCAGCATTAGCTTTCATTTTGATATGGAGAAATCTAGGGACTCTAATATGAGAGCCCCTAGAATGACCAGACCCTGGAGGAAGGAACTTCCCTCTCTGTTCCTTCAGGCTCTCTCTTCTTCTGCCTAAAAAGACTACAGAGATATCAATACAGCCTTGAAAGATTTTGAGGGAGCACTTACTCAGACCTCAGATATTATTGCCCCCTTCAAACTCTACAAAGCTTTAACTAAGAACTCTTAGAAAAGGAAAAAGATGCTTGTAGAAAGCAGGAAAGCAAGTTGAGGGCCTCAAAATCTCGAGGACAGGATCACTTACAAAACTGCACTAGGCAAGTACCATAAAAACATTAAAGCAACCAGAAAGTCCTTTAATATGGACAGGATTAACAAGGCTGTCAATTCCTCAAAATAACTCTGCAAGATTCTAAAGGAATTAACCAATCCTACAACCTGCACTCAAGAACCAGAACCATAAATTCCATCAGTTTCCTTGGACATCTGCCACCCTACGATTTTAGAAACTTAACCCTGTCACTCCCGAACAAGTACTGGTCTTGGTTAACAGAAATAAACCTAGATCACTTGGGGACCCTACACCCCCCTTGGCACCAGCCAGTCTTGCATCGATTACGGATCTGCGTCATCTCTCCCTGAACTTGGAAATCATTATCAGTAAATTAGAAAGCAGCCAGCGTCAGGCTGATTAGAGAAAAAAAACACAATAGCTGATCCGAGAGTTGGTCAAATACAGGCCAATTTCTTTGCTCCCGTTTTTTAGAAAGGTGATGGAGACATTAGTTGATCAACCACTCAGCTCTACCGTTGAAACCCACTCATTGCTGGATGTCACAGTCTGGTTTCCGTGCATCTCACATCCCCGAAATGACACTTCTAGAGGTCCTTGACTATCAGAATTGCCCTGGGTGTGGGGGGGGGGGGGGGGAGGGGTAACTCTGCTATGCTGGTCCTGATTTATCTGTCTGCAGCATTTAACACCATCTCTCATGCAGTCCTAATCAAGAGGCTGCAAGAGATTGGTGTCAGGGGAAAGCACTAGGATTGTTGAAATTTTGTTTGACTAGGTAAAAGCACTCAGTACAGTTGGACACTAAATTCCTATGGCCTTGGAAAAGGGAGTGCCACAAGAATCATATTCTTAATATATATGTGGCCCACCTGGCCAAAATACTAAGATTCCATGGATTTGAGGTCATCTCGTATGCAGATGACACCCAATTAGTCATAACTCTGGGATCCAACAGAGAAATTATTGAAATATAGGTTCAGGGATTGTATAACCAAGATTGCTTCTTGGATGTCTGTCAACTTCCTTTGGCTGGACTCCAGTAAAATGGAAGATCTGCTCTTTAGAAAAGTGCATGCCATATGGTCCAGCTATTGGTGGCCTAAGTGATTGGGACTGACTCCCACTTCAAAAAAGTAGTTAAAAATCTTGGTGTCCTAATTGACGAAAACCTCTCCATGAAAGAACATGTGAACTCTATCTCAGGCACAGTTTTTTTCCGATCAGCATGTTTACTAGGAAGTCACGCACCCAGGCACTTATCGCTAGTCACCTGGGCTACAGAAATGCTCTGATGGTTGCAATGAATGAAGGCTTTTTTGCCAAGCTCCAAGTTGTACAAAATAAGGCAGCCCGTTAGGTGTGCAACCTTCCACCCAGCTCTCCTTCTGAATCCATGCTCAGAGAACTAGTCTGGCTTCCTATGAAGAAGCAAGCTCTCTTTAATCTCCTATGCTTGGTCAACAAATCCATATCCAATGGTGGGCTAGGTCTCTTGCACGTTAAGTTGCTGCCATATATACCAAGTTGCAACCTCAGATCCAGGGAGCAACTCCTTCTATGCCCTAGGTGCATCTGTTCAGCCAGACATGAAGGCCACTCTATTTCTTTTTTGGCCCCCAAATATTTGAATCCTCTACCTTTGCAGCTTCGCTCCGGTCCACATTTTATGTAATTTCAAAATCCCTCAAAACTTGGCTTTTTAACCTGCAACTTATTTTAATCTGACCTGTGGAGGTGCAAGAGTGCTTCGAGACTTATTCAGGGGTGATTGGTGCGCTTAACAAATGCAACTAACCTAAAATAACATAACAATTGCATAAGGGAAGGACTGTTTGCATTTATAGGTATGAATATAGCACTCCATCTGGTATGTGTTTAGATAAAAAATTTCTTCCATTTTGATTCAAGGGGCCTATCTTTGGGCAGAGCTGGTCTTTGAAACAGCTGTTTACGATCATAGTTGAAGACTTGGGTTTGGAAGGTTTGCACGTAGGTTAATGTAGCATTTAAAGATATAATTAAGGATCTGCTTGTTATGTGGTGATGTAATGACATACCTATCTCTGCACAGTCATCTCATCTACCTCAGAAGAATGAGAGGCTGAGTGGGCAGAGTGAGATTCCATCCAGAGATCTACAAGTTTCCCATCAGTTATTATAATGGACCTGTGAAACCACTGACCTCACCATCTCTACTGTTGGTTGTATCAAACATAACGTAGGCGTTACAAGATGGGGATAACAGTCATCTCACCACCGTGCTTAATTTGTGCCGGTGTTTTCCAGTGCTCTGCATTGGCACTCATTTTGTACATATTTAATGCAGTCTATCACATGGTGGGGTCAGTCTATTTCTTTCATTAAAACAAGCAGATGAGCGAAGTGTTTAACAATTAAATATACAAGTAAAAGTAATACTAGGGTGCTTACGCCATTCTTAAAGCTTCGGGTTGCCTAGTACAGTCTAAATTGGAACATTTGAAGGACTATAATGGCAAGTAGGTGTCATTAGTACTGGTAATAAGCAGCTCTGGCTGGAACCTGAAGTGGGACAAACAGCAGAGCTTCCTGAGAAATATCTTGGGCCCTGGTGCTTATTTACAAATTAAGCACTGCCCCTGCTTTTGTCCCTCTACCACACATCCCAGTTGCCTTCTCTTCAGAAAGCTTTCCGTTGGTGCGGTTAAATTATGTTGCTAGGTCACAAGACTGCACATGAGAAGTCTTGATGAAGTGAATCAACGGATCCATGAAGCTTCTCTGGACTGCCCTTTTATTAGTGCCAATGATAGAGATCTCGGAAGGGAGCCTCCAGGTGGAAAATTAACATTATCTCCACCTTGACTTAAACTTGCAAAATACAGCCCAGCTCCCCCACATTTCATCAATCTGCTGTTCACTAAGGGAGAGTCAAATGACACTGTTGCAACTGATAAATCGTATGGTAGTTAGCCAGTTGACCTTTGCACTGGTAAAGGACTAATTTTGATGGACCTCCAAACTGTTAAACATTGTCCTCTTCATCTGAACTCGTCCCTGGTCCATACAGCTACATATGCTCCATAATTAGCAGGCTGTAATTAGCTGTGGAAGAGTAATGTGACTAGGCAATGGGATAAGCTAGATTACCCAAAGATTGGCTTAGGAAATTCCAGCTAGATGTCTTTTCAAATTACAGGAGTGCTACTGCAATACTGATAAGGTAATAGAAAGCTTTATCATAATAGCTAATCACATTTTTTGTGCTAATATCACAAACTGAGGTGCAAAACAATTAATTTTATCCAAAATGAGTCCAAATCCGATTTGCACTATGTTCCCAATTCTTTTTTTATTTTCATTTACATATAAAATCCAAGCATTACAACAAAAGGAATAGCCAAAGCGTTTCGGCCAAGAAATTGACTTCTTCAGGGCATCTTCATTTGTCTTTTGAATATCATCAGAAAATGAATAGCCAGGAAGGACCACCACTTGCTAGGTACACATGCATGCCAATACTGGGCTGCATGCTAGTAATTCCACAGTTGCCCACATTAAGTCACAAACTGGACTGTTGTTCCAGGCCTACTGTCATGCCAGGGATTGGCTCTATAGTACCAAGAATGCCCACAATGTACTAAGAAAGCTGACCGTTATTAAAGGCCCGCCATCATGCCTGAAAGGAGCTTCATAAGATAAAGTATGAACACACTATCCTAAAAAGGCCACTATTTTGCTGGAGACAGTATTATTCTAGGCATCGTTCTAGAATGCCCACAATATGCCAAGGATAGCCCCCATTATGGTAGGGATTAGCACCACAAACACAAGAATGCCAACAATATGCCAATATTTCAGGGACAAGATCCTAGGCAGCTAGAAATGAACACCATATGACAATGGCCATTGAATGCCCTAGATAGGATTGCCTCAAGTTGGCAAGGTATGCCCAGACGTGGTTACCTTGCTCACTTTGCCACTGGATTCAAGCTACCCTGGCTGAAGAGGGGTGTTACCCCGAAACTGGTCCCAGGATGCTTTTATCCGGTCCAGGGAAGACCTGGCTTGGCAGTTCGGGCTGGACTGTTCCCATGAGGCACAGGGTCAAGACTGATTTGCATATAGCTCTGTCTGAACTGGGGCGGCGAAGTGAGCTAAAGAACGATGATGGATTCAACCCAGATCTGTGACTGGGGGAGAGTGTCTGAAAAGTTTCAGCGCTTCGTCCATCATCTCCTTGTGTTTGCTAGATAGTTTAGATCATCAGGGAGGAACACAGAGGGTGGAGGAAATCATGAGGCACATGCGTATTCTAGTTGGCAGATTTGGACTGAGGTGTTGGGACCCAAAGACACACAAATCACTACAAGGAGGTAATTAAGTCATGACTTTTTTTTAGATGTTAGCTATGCAATGAGAGTGCGATCAAGAAATACACCCTTAATATTCTAAAATTAGTTGACCTGTAAGAGAAAACTTTTAATTTACATATTTTGAGGTCAATCACTATGCTCTTTGTATTGATTTGTGAGGTCTATATATCAGAAATGAGAGATCCTGTTGCACGGTTTCCAATTTTCAGTAGGAACTGTTAGTTGGAAAACAAATGTTGGGATGGTGCCAGACAGATTCCATGCACTCCCCTCGGGATAAGTTGGCCTATAGTCCTGCTAGCTCACAGTCCACATATAAGCACCCCTGAACCTAGTATGGTAACAAATGGCTTGCGCAACCTCCAAACATGACAACTCTGACCCCCCCCAAAGGAATCATGTTAATAGATCTAGAACCTTTTTGCTCAGTCACTCATGCTCTCTCGGAGAGACATTCAAGAAATACACAAAGAGGCGTTTTCAATATTTAACCATTGAGATTCTTGCATCAAATATATATGTTACAATAATTAATAGCCAGAAGCAAGCAAATGTGATTAGCAATATAAGAACAGTGAAAAAAATGAGCGATTCGACCATATTGCTAATGAATGTATATATGGTGACATACAAGTACTCTGTATAGCATACTCCTACTTGTGCTTTCCCTAACCTAGATTAGATTCTAGGGCAGGTGTTTTGCCAAGAATCCCCTATTGGATGATTTAAATCTCCATCACCTAAAGGCAAAGTATGTAGGTCCCAGTCTTGGTCACAGGTTGGACATCCCTCCTCGCAGAGGGTAAACTGGAATCAATATGCTGAACCGCCTAGGATAGCGATGACTGCATAGTGCTCCTCTTATTAGAGTACCGAAATGTGCGTATATTTATAACAGCATTCATGCTTCCGCGTCGAAGGATTCAGCCGAGCTGACATGGTTTATTGTCTTTGTGATAGCCACGCCGCCTTATGGACGAATAATAAATGACAACATTTGCACAATGTATGTTAAGGCCTGGTACCAAATGTTTAAGGTGTTGTGATAGCGTACTTGTGAAGTGGAATTGTAAGCAAGGTGGATTCAGATAAACTAGTCCGGCACTGTCACGTAAGCAAATGTGGGTTTAAAATCAGCGTGTGGAAAAAGAAGGCAACTATAGAAACATGTACATGTAAAATGGCAGTGTTTTTACCCGGGCCTAACCTAGCCAAGTGTCAATACTATTGACCCACTTTAGGCCTTTCCAGAGTAATTTCAATTCATATAACGGCATGTCCCACTCCTGACATCACTGGGGAATGTGACTAACGTATCTCCGGACCCAGAGTCCATGAATTTTTAACACTGAAAAACAGTGAGGCTGGTAAGGCCCACAAGAGAGGCAGTGTGTCAGATGTTACTACATTGACCGGTCACCTCCATGCAAAGGAATGCATTAGTGTGCAAGAAACAAAGTGACCTGTGAAGTCTCTCTCCTTCCGTTGACAAGGACACCCTGAAAGGAGGAAACACTCCTGCTGGCAGAAGGAACCCCTGGGCAAAAAGGCATGAGTATCCACTGTGCTGTGTGTGAGACACAGGAGACATATTAATTCAAAAGAGTTTATTCTTGAAATCCACAGCCTAACTGCTCCAGCATCTTTGATACAGTCTCCTACTGTCGTTTTCAAAATAATTCAAAATATATCCCAGAGTAAAATAGATATAGTAGCCCTCAATGGGCAACTACTAACAGCTCAACACAAGTCCCTTCAATTACAAAAATACCATAGTAATGAAAACACAAGAGAATTGTAAAATTATTATGATGAACAGTAGATTTATATATTATTATGCACAATGATGGCTATTAGTGCCAAACTCCAAATACATCCAATTGTCTATGGGTATCTATTACTTAATCACTTCTGAAATATTTGGATTATATTGCTATGTTTTTTGCATATGCTTTCAGTTTTCCATTTTCCTCATCCTCCAGTGTCACAACATTGTTTTGAAAATAGCCAACTTAAGAAGTGAAGAATATTTGCTCTCGCACTATGTTTTATTTGTTTCTTGGTCATTTCCCAACCAGAAACTTCAAATTAACTATCTTTTACACCTTTTCTAGGATTATACATCCTTATATAATGCTTTTGTTTGATCTTCACTATTTCTTTGACTGTTCTTATGCTTACCAAAATGTGTCTTTTGGCTCAATCACGAGAGTTTTCTTAGTAGCAGACTGTGTCCCTTTTTGTAAAATAAAAAGTGAGATTCCAGTTAAAAAGTGAGGAGTCATCGCATGGCCAAGACGGCGGCCGGCTAGGATGAGTAGGAGTGGTATTCCATCCTTGCCACTTCTAAGGCACCATTTAGAGACCCCCACTCACTGAGATTCTTGGCCCTGACCGCATTGGGGGTCATCAGAGACCCAAAGACCCTGCAGCAGTGAATTTGATGCTCCCACTGCTGGAGTGTTGGCAGTGCAGGAAAACACATGAAGGCCACAGGACGCAGTTGGTGGCCCGTGCAGTGGGATAGTGGGCTACAACCTACGGCACTGCTAAGACCAGTGGAGTCTCCGACTTGGCACCTCGTTGTACCCAGGAGAGAGGCAACTGGCCTAGTCTGAGGTTTCGTACCGCTCCCTGGCCACCTCCGCCAACACCTGTGGGAGTGAGCGAAAGAAAGGGGGGAGTGAGCGAAAGAAAGGGGGCCCTTCGCTTGGACTGGGCATGCTGGCCAGCCCCCTACTCCTGAAGTGATGTTAACTCTGGAGCAGACATGTGGCAGTGAGAATTGGACCCCCACCCTCCCTGTAGGCAACCCAGACTGCATTTTGGGACGGCTTGTTGTCCGCCTTGTGGTTCATACACACATTGACCAGATTTGTGATCTGGAACGGCAGCAGCAAGGACTCCTGAGCCTCTGAGGTAAGCGACCTGGAAGCCTTACTTGAAAGCTGCAGGCCCTTGAACTCACCAGCCCATATCCTCTTAGCCCAGTCAAGTGCCATCTAGCTCTGGAGTTGCTCCCACACCAACTCAAACTAGGGACCGTTCCTCCTCCACCCTTTGCCTAGTGTACATCAAGAACCCTGGAAGCGTCACAGGGAGTCTCCTCTACATATATTTGCTCCACCCGCCCGAAGACTGGCTGATTTTGGGGTGTTGGGACCAGGCCCTGTGTTCCCGCTAGACTGCCACGCTCCTTCACTCCTCGCTCCTGGCATAGTCTCTCTTGCACTGCTTCTCCAGGTGCCTTGAGCAAGGCCAGACCTAGGCCTGGATACACGGCCTTCCCACCAGCAATAAGGAGTGTGGCTTCTGCTGTGAACTTTTCTGCGGTCACCTGGCCTTCCTTCGCTAGACCCAGTCACTGCCGAATTTCCCTCTGGACGCTACTATTGCCTCTAACAAAAATCCACCACCTTCTCTATAACTATGGGCAAAATGAATCGCTCCCTGCGAGACATGCTCACCAAAAATCCTGGGGGAGCTACAGGCAACAGGACAGCTCTGACAAACACAGTGTCTCCAATCGAAGCTGTAGAAGCAGAAAGCCCAGTCACCCACGTGTACATGGAGACCTTGTTTGCATCTCTGTGTGAAGACCTGCAGGCGGTCAAGAGAGACCTCACTTCGGAACTATGGCAAGTCCGCAGAGACTTGGATGAAGTAGGAGAAAGAGTTGCCGCCTTGGAAGATGAAGTCACAAGAAGAGATGAGGAAACCGAGGGACTACAACAGGAGGTACTCTGCCTCCAGGAAGAACAAATTGACATCCAGGCTCACGTTGAGGACCTCGAAAATAGGTCTTGATGGAACAAAGTTCAGATCATAGGTGTTCCAACTGATGCAGAACATGCCCATCTGGAAAAATATTTGGAAGCTCAGTTTCATTTAGTCTTGGGGACACCGGCAGATGCGATGATTAAACTAGATAGATGCCATTGAGTTGGGCTGCCAAGCCCAGCAAAGAACCCCTGTGCAGACATCCTGGAATGTGTCGACGATTTTCAAACTAAAGAATCCATCTTGGTCAAGGCCCAGGTTGCCCTTCCACTTCAGTTTATAGGCCACTCCCCTCAACTGTACAAAGACTTAGTGATGATCACACTATAAAAACAGAGCAACATTTGTCCAGGTAAAGCCCACCTGAGGAACACTGGTGTCTCCTACTCTTGTGGTCATCTGTTTCAGAATATCTTTCGCCTCCAAGGCAGGGCTCACCAAATAATCTCGCGAGAATTCTTGGTATAGATCACCCCTCCCGAGCTGCTCACCTTTCTGGTGCACAAGATTGCTTGGGGTAACACTGGCATCATCTGATTTAGCATAAATATGCCCCTGATGGCTTGTGTCCTGACCCCAAGACCATAGCATGGGAATAGGAGACCGTGCTGTGCACACTGTCTGGGGAGGACACTGAGGAATCTTGAACCCCAGGACATGAGATTTAATGTCTTTGCCTTGACGGGTGGGTTTTGGAGTGGTGGGGATGGGCCGTAAGGCTCTAGGGATTTCTAGACTGTGGATATGAGCAATGGAACCATCCCTCCATTGATGTTCCCATGTTTGATGGACATGTTATGATTGTTTGCCGAATGTTTTTTCTTTTTTACTTGTTTTAGGGGGTTTTGGGGTTTTCTTACTCAAAGTGCGATCCAATCTAGGCTTGTCCACACATCTGATACTGGCTTCCTGTGCTGGGCGTCACCTCCCTATTGCATGCCTTATATGCCCCAAGGGGATTGTGGCGAGTCATTTCTGAGCTTTACCTCCCAGTCTAGCCCTCTTAGGGTTTAACATTGTCAGACTCTATGCACGAGGCCTTAATAATCCCACCAACAGATCAGCCATTCTCTCTCTCCTTGGCCAGTCAGACAGTGATATCTGTCTCCTCCAAGAGATCCACATTGTTTCTAAAGATGTTCAAAGAATGCAGTTCCCCATGGTTTCCACATCAACATTGGTCCTCTGGTTCATCTAAAAAGGGTGGGGTTGCCAATCTTTTTTCAAAACGTTTTTCAGGGGAAATCCCGACTTCTATAGCAGAATGTCAAGGGTTGCCGTCTTGCACTCAGTCTTAAAACAAGCTCATTTCACTTCACAATAGCAAATGTTTATGCCCCCAATAAGCAATAGAGCTTCCTCACACACTAATTGACCTCTGTTCTCCAGACCCATGACGCAGCCATAATGGTTGGGGGCAACATGAACCTAGTCATGAACTCTGACTTTGACCGTTCGGGCCAACACTCTGCCCAGACCGGGGCCTTCTCGCCTGCAGGACTGCACTGGCTGGCAGACTGAGGCCTACTTGACGTATGGTGCTGGCTGCATCCAAATAGTAGAGAGTATACATTCACTCTGCCACCCATATGACATAAGTATGTATTGATCATTTTTTTTTTTTTTTTTTTGAAAAACCTTTATTGACATTTCAATCAATAACAAGTATGGGCCTACAACCCCCCGGGGCCGGCCGCTAAGCAATCAGAGCAACAAAGATCAAGTGTGAACACAGGCAGCACCTCGGGGAGCAGAATCTTCATGCTAATATAGTCTGGCCAGTGAACAGCGCAGGTAGGACACCAGGATAAAAAGGGTTTTCATTTTATAATGAAAAAGACAGAAGGATCAGGTGCCGAACAATTTCCCAACAGCGATAAGAGGCAGGCAGAATAATGACATAAGCAATAATCAGCAATCTATTGGATCAATGGCGCAGACACAGGAAATTCAGGATGGGGAAGAATATCATGAGCAGTTGCGCCTGCAGTCCCCTGCCCGAAAGCCCAGGGAACACCCCGGAAATTGTGGCACACATGAAAAGGCGACGATTCACGACAAAGGAGGTGTACCACGCTGATCCCAGAAAAGAAAAAACAAGAAGAATCAGAGAAGAAAAAGGAGGCCATGGAAAAAGGAGATGAAGACTAAAGAACCCCTTCCCCCAACCCCCCACCCTGCACCTCTGCAGATGAGTACTGCCCCTCCCCCCAGCAGTGTGCCTGTCGCCCCGGAACCAGACCCGAAATATAGAAGAAACAGGGAAAAAAGGAGTAAGAAAAGAACCCCACCAGACGGGGGGGTAGAGAAAGTATTAATAAACTGGAGGAGGGCCTTCAAAACATACCCCCGGCTTCCCCCTCCCGCACGGTAAGTTTTCCCCAAAGCAAACAGTGAACAGCACAAAATCGACCATATCAAAGAAAGATGGGGAGCATTATGCACCGATTATGCTAGTAGCTATACCATGAGAGCACGCAACCCCTGAGCCCGCCCGTCTACTAGATGACCACCCCTGAAGGATCAGCCTTATCCTTGACCACTCTTTGCAATTCTGCCCATGCCTACCCCTCGACCCAGCGCCATGTCCGATGTTCCAAGGTAAAGGAGTGTCCAAAAACGACCGGGAAGCGACACACACAGGTGGGGTGGAAGTCTCTGAGTACCAACACAGTCCACATCATGGAAGGACGGCCTTCCCAGTGCTGCCCCAGAGTCTGCACTGCACACAGGGTCCAGGAAGGCGGAAGCAGCCAAAGTAGACAACTGTTGCTTGAATTGTCCCTGGGGCACCGGAGGCCGTGCACGGAACGAGGCCACCACCTCCCGCTCAGGTCCAATACCTCCGGAACAGATCAGACCCACAGCCAGCCGATCACACTGTAGCATACTGTCCGGAGTGTCCAGCTGTGCACCAATCTCAGGGGTGGCCGCGACTTTGTCCTCCGGTGTGCAGTGTGGGAAGTCCCTGTGTACCTGAGGACAGGAAGGCCGCCACTGTCCCAACGCTGATGCCACACCATCGAGCTTACTCCCCAAGACCCCGACGCCATGAACCAGGGAGGAATGAAGGGCACCGAGGGCCTCGAGGAGGTCGCCGTACCCCAGCATAGCTCTCTGCGATCGCTCTGCCACACTCCCAAAAGTCACACACTCCCAATCCTGCTGTGACCCAGTGGACAGGATGGTAGGCTTCATCGCAACAAAATGGCCGTCGGGTAGGCCCGACCCGTATGGGGGCCGGGACCCAGGAACAAGCGCCTCGAGGCCCACGGCGCTGTAAACAGGGTCCGGGGGCAGGCAAAAATGTATCCATTGCGTGGGCACGGGCAACAGTCGTCCCCACCACGGACCAGTTCCCGCGAAAATCCGGGAGCTGCCTGCAAGAATCAGGGCGAGTTACGGGCGGCGTCCGGACAGCTCGCCACCAAGGGCAGGGGCTATCACCGGGGAATCTGAGAGTTGCACCCCCGGGCAGGCACTCGGTCCGCTTCGCTTAGCGGCAGGAACGGCCACGGCGAAATGTAGGCCGAGGTTGGCACCGCTCCGGTGGACCGACTCCACCCAGTCACCACAGGCCGCTGTTGAACTGCCACTCGGCCAAGGCGTCCACTCGAGGTCCAGGCTCCAGGGCTGCACGGGCCGCAAATTTAAAATGCACTTTTCTCAGGCGGTACCGCAGCCAGAAACCTCGGAGTCACACGATCGGTTGCCACTCTCATTCACAAACACGATCGCATCGCGCAGGCTGAGGATCTCATGCAGGATATCCGTGCGGGATGCAGAGGTTCACGGAGCCGGGAGTCTACGCTGCCGTCTCGGTCGCCATCTTGGCTCCTCCCTCGTATTGATCATTTTTTAGCCACCTGACCCTTCTAGATATCATCTCTGATGCTACTATTGACTGCTACTCTCGGATCATGCACCTATCTACTTGACAATTCGCTTCCCATTTCCTCATACCATTGCCCACATTGGCGCCTCTGTGATACTACGCTGCAGTCCCAGCCCACAGTCAACGCGATTCACTTGGTGATTAAAAATTATATATCAGCTAATGATACTGTGGAGATTTCACTCACTTCCGTTTGGGAGGCCCTAAAATTTGTGGAGAATTTATTTCACACTCTGCGGCAGAGAATCGCCGGTGTCGAGATAAAAGACGCAGCCTTGAGAAAGCAGTCTCTGAACTAGAAGTCATTTATAAAAGGACCAGGCTACCTAGACTGTAGAGGAAGCTGGAGAAGGCCCGGCTTCAGTTTAAATGGATAGACCTAGACAGGGCAGAATTCGCTATGTTGGGCCTCAAACCCAAATTTCATCTTGGTGACAACCGCTGCGTTCGTATGCAGGCCCACTGTTGCCGGATTAAGATGCATAACGGCTCGGTAAAGATCATCCATACCGGTCCAGATACAGAAAACCGTAGCGATGAGGGAATTTCTTTGGCCTTTCATGCCTTTTATGCCTCTCTGTAGGAGTCTATGGCTGACCCTGTTGGTGATCCCTCAGGATCTCTCCATAAAGTTGCTCCCACCTCTCTACATGCTGGGGAGTCTCAAACTTTAGATCAGTCCATTTGTGTGGAAGAAGTGCTATTGGCCATATCATGCTTAAAGCTTAAAACCATTGAAATCCCCCGGACCCGACTGCTTCAGCGCCCCGTTCTACAAGACCTTTTGCCAAGAATTAGATCCCTTACTTACTAGACTCTTTAATTCTTTCTCTGAAATGGGCTACCTGTCTGACACCATGCTGGAAGCTGTCGTTTCAGTAATCCCAAAGTCTGGTAAAGATCCAGTCATCTGCAGTTCATATAGACCTATTTCTCTTTTACACTTGTACACAAAGTTATTTGCTAGCATCTTGGTGCACCGTCTTAATGCATTAATGCCTGGTCTCATAGACCCAGATCAATCAGTGGGGTGATGACACCAAACATTAGCTCCATCTTATGGATGAAAATACACTGGTTACTCAAACATCGATGCTGAAAAGGTGTTTGCCCGATTACACTGGCCTTACCTGTTCGATATGTTGAGGATCTTTGGCATTGGTGAGAGATTTAATTGAGATGGATCCAGAGTATATATAGCATGCCCCAAGCTTCATTCAGGGTTGATGGGGCTCAGTCTCTCCCATTCTTTATTCACCGGGAAACGTGGCAGGGGTGCTCTGTCGAGGATTTTATTTGCTCTGTCTATGGAGCCCTTGGCGCAACGACTGACAATCCGGTCATTACAGGGGCTGACCACCATTTGATAAGCCTCTATGCCGATGACGTTATCTTGTCAGTTATGGAGCCCTCTACCTTGCTCTTGGCCTTAATTGTCAAGCTTCGGACTTTTGGTATGATCTCTGGGTTCAGGGCTAATATGCAGAAGTCACACATTTTAAATCGTTAGGTTCCATCAGTGAACAAGACTGTCTTGCGTTCTCAGTTCCCTTTTGAATGGGCTGCAGATACCATTCTATACCTACGCATTTACTTAAACACAAAAGTCTTGGGAATGGTTCTGGCTATCAACTGTAAAAAGATTAAGCAGTGAAAACGGAAATTGTGACTTGGTGTGGGGCCATGAGATGGACCAGTTTGGGTAGATACAGGGGGATTTCCGGGATATCAGGAGCTAGAATTGTATACATGTAATCCACAGTAATAAGCAGAAAGCTCTAGAAGACAGCTCAAAAGTGGGGGCACGTAATGTCTAGGATCCCTAGCATGTACCTTTGCAGATGAATGTGTGAATGAAAGGTGCACTGGTCTAGCTGGCACTGAACCTCGGCAAGCTCGAAAAGGCTGCTACCGGGGGCCTCTGAACGTAATGGGGTAAGTTCTATGCTATGTCTGGTTATTACTCCATGCTACAATTTATGTATGGCGCTTTAAATGGGGGGATTCTATTGTATGTTCTAACGTTGTCATAGGAACATCATAGTGGTGTTCTTTGCCTGGCAGATGTATGCTGGCTGCTGAAGGGATACCAACGCTATTCCTATGCTCTCAATAAAACATCTATGATTTGGAATAACCTTGCTTGATGACTGGATTTATACATTACAACATTCTACCTTCTGCCAAGAGAACAGGTTGGAAGAAAAGACACTCCCTTACCCCTTTTCACCTTCAAGCCCATTCCCTAATGGGAATGGGAAGAGTCGCAGCCCTCCAAATGTGTAACTGGTTGTGAATAGGAAAGCAGTAACAAAATGGTGGTGGAGAAATCTAAGGATGATAAAGTTCCATCTAAAAGGACTCTTGCTCATTCAATATACCACCAGTGTGGAAAAAGCATGTGCCATTAAATCAAAAGTTTGGTCAATCTGGCCGGGCCGGCCGACTCTCATGTTCAATAAGTGGAGCGACAGGGACGGTCGTACTCTCTGCGACCTACTAGTAGGAGATGATATGAAGACGTTTGACACCTGCAGGGCGGAATTTGCACTTCCCTCCACGGCGCAGTTTCAATATATATAGCTACGACACTGGCGGTCCACCCTGGGGATCCACGTGGCAGCGGCGCGTGCCCCTTAACACTATTTGAGAAATTAGTGCAGGCCTTTGCAGGCACTAGGAGACGGATCTATAAAACTTATCAGGCATTACAGCATTCGGCCCCGATTCGCACCCACAGATACCAGACTGCATGGCAACAAGCAACCCCGGAGGGCATTCACCCCAAGAAGGGGGGCACACTATGGCAAGACATCCCCAAGACATATCACAGCCTTGCCTCTCATGAAACTGCATACAAATAATGCTCCAATGGTACTTTACACCATCTCGTCTGGCGGCTTTATACCGCACGGTCCCCAGCCTCTGCTCGCGCAGTGGAAAGGGCAAAGGCGCGCTCTATCACATTTGGTAGTCATGCCATGTAATAGCTACTTTTGGAAGGAAGTCTTGGGACATATCAAGGGCATTGTGGGATATCCACATCAACACTTGCAGCACGTGACAATCCTAGGCATACGCCCCCCTACCCTTAAGGCAATGACCGGGGCAGACTGGGCCCTCATCAGCCATTTGCTCCTAATGGCACGGCAACTTATAGCTTGCACATGGAAGAGTACCTCTCCTCCTTCTGTGGCCCAATGGTTTGCCAGACACTGGCACATTTTGGCAATGGAACGACTCCCACAGCTTGGCGAACACCGAAAAGAAATTTCAGCGCGTATGGCAGCCTTTAATATCCTATCTAATGCGCATTGAGTTAACAAGATTCAGCCCCCCAAAACTTAGAGCTCTCCAGCTTTTCCCACGCGATTGAATAACGTGCCCGCCCAGCCTACATGACACACGCTGATTGTTTGAGCGAGACCCCCCTCTATTGTGCACCATTATATGGTATACGCTAGATGACCTACACCATGTATTACTTCATGACCTGTTTAGTGGTTTTGTATAGGTTGACACCATTGGGATTCTCATTTCCCCCATTCTTGGAGCCACTCTGGCCTTCGGAACTAACGCATGCTCACCTACGTGATGGCCCCTACACTACATCTTTGCGCACATTGTAGGGGATACTTGGGACAAGACGCCTTGCCGGGGGACAGTTGGGAATCAGGATAACATGCGCCATGACAATGTTATGTGTGGATTTTGTCACACAATAGCTGCAGAACCTCCAATGAAGGTCAAGGACTAGACCTCTAAGCAGGGCAGGAATCACAGTTGGCAAAATCCAGCAGCTGAAGCAGAATTGATTAAGGTTTATGTCCTAGAGACTTCAGAACAGGAGGCAAGCCAGCCAGCCCTTGGAGTCACTTGGTTCTAGGGATGTGGAGAGTCAAGTCTAGTCCTTACCACCAGGCTTGGAAGCAGGAGGCAGTAGGGCAGGCACAGCAGAGCAGGAATCCAGCAGTGTCAGTACTTTCAGCAGCACAGCAGTCCTTCTTGCCGGAGTGTCCCAAGGTCCAGAGTGTACTGAGTGGGTGGTATCAGGGTTAAAGTACTTTTACCAAGTTAGTCCTTTGAAGTGGGGGGAGACCTCAAAGAGGCCTTTGAAAAACACAAGGTCCCTGCCCCATTCCAGACTCACTAAAGGGGGGTATTCAGCTCTTTGGGTGGGGACAGGCACAGCCCAATCCAGGTGCATGTGCCAACTATTCCCTCCCACCTAGCCCAGGAAGACCCATCAGCTAGGTGATGGGCCATCAGGATGTGAATGTCACCTCAGCGCCCTTTGTGTGTGGCTATCTAGAGGTAATGCACAAAACCCAGCAGTCACCTACCCCAGATGTGTATTCAGAGACAAGCAAAGGCACAGAATGGTTAAAGTAAGAATTTTAAAAGTGGCATTTTCAGACATAAATTTAAGATCTGACTTCCAGTGCCAGGTCTAATACTACCCTTACATATCAGTTCTGAAAAAAAGTTTCCAATACCCCCACCACCCCACACTGGGATTAGTGCTATCCTGACTGGACAATGGAAGGGGCTGGCCTAGGTGTGAGGTACATCTGCCTGTAACAGTGCATGCCTCTTTGAAGCTTGTGCAGTTAGTCGGCACATCTCCTAGGACATACTAGAAGGAGGTCACATTTGTTCCCACTCAAGGCCTTTTTGATCCATTTCCTGCAAGCCATTCACAGTCTTTGCAGGGGGCCACCAAGCTACTAGGTGAGAGTTTGGGGATTAACTCTGAAAAGGCTGCAAGAGTCATTATTTCTCATACAGTTAAAGAAAATTGTACTTTACTGTTAATTCGGGGTTTAATTATAAAAATGAGTATTTGAAGTATTTTTCTAGCTAGTGCCAATATGAAGTTGGCATTATTAGGTGTAAGAAATTAACTAAGGGTAGTCTCCGGCACAGCCAGCTTGGTTAAGTGAAAAACAGATTTGGGGGCCATATTCATGAGAAGAACGTGTAAAAACAATAAATTACCTACTGGCGGTCGCCAGTAGGTAGTTATAGTTAGGACCTATTATATATACACATCTTACTTATATATACTGTGTACCCTCCCTTGGGGCTGCTATGGCCCACTTTAGGAGTGACTTACTACTAATAAAAAAAAGGAAGGTTTAGGACTGTTGAAAGGATGATTTTAACAGGTCGAAATAGCAGTTTTAAAACTGCTCCTCTAGGCTGGTGTGGCAGTCCTGGAGTCATGTTTTGAATGGTCACTATAGTGGTGAGACAGTAAGTGTTGCAGTCCAGTTATGATATTTAACTTCCAGAGCCTGGGCACATGGGGTACCAGGTAGACTGGACTCAAGTTAAATGTGAAACGCCAGTATTGTAACCAATTCAACAAGTTTTTAGTTGTCAGAGAGCATGCACAGTGGCCTGGTTAGCAGTGTCCCAGTGTACAGAGTCCAAAAACCAACAGCATCAGTCCAACAAGATGGTGTGATCATGCTAAAGAGGCATTTCCTTATATATAGGTTGTGGCCTAGCTGTTGACCACTCAAAAAATGGTTAATTCCATGAAAAAGAGCCCGTAAATTCCCCAATAACATTTTCATCTCATCCTGAAGAAGCTGGGATCCACTCACTCTCTGCTACTCTGCTGAAACAAAGGATTTTAGTGCCCTCTATGAGAGTCTGTAACACTGTTAATCACTGATCAAAAGCCTGGTGAAGTAACTTATTTAACCCAATCCTACCATTAGTCTGTCATGAATACCAGTGGCTGCTGCATGGTTCCCTAGTGTAGATTTATGATCTGCTGCTTTTACCATCATTGTACACCCTGAAAGTCCATCTTTTAACTTTCACATTTTCTGTGGGCCAATTCATGGCCGTCAAGAGCATACATGTTCACTTCTCTTTTCAAAGGCTCTCAAGAAGGACCATCAACTTTCTGGAAGGATATATGCCAAGTCAATATTTTGATGATTTTCTCCTTTAATGATGCAAGGTTGATTCCCTCTATCTGCACACTGAATTAGATAAGTAGGGGCACAAAGCATCCAAGAACACCATTAAAGTTCTGTTTTTCTATGTTTGACATTTAGATCACAACATGTTGGCAGGGGACGAACACCTCTGAGTGGACTATCTGTGTGCCACCCAGCTAGGTTATGGTCTTCTAAACATGCACTGTTTTAGGGCTTGTGGGCTACCATACATGATGAGTCTTGGATTATGCCAATATTGCCAAATCATTACAATATTTTGTACACAAAGACACGCCTGAACCGTTGCCTTGGTTCAAGTAGGCCATCTCATAAAGGGAGCCCCAACACAATTTACTTTAGGGTCAGGAACGGGGGATCAAACACCTCAAATATCAAAACAAATTCCCGCAAATCCTGGAAAATTCTCACGGTGAATTAATCCTCAATAAACACTGACCCACTAATATCTTCCATTGATTTTATTTCATTTATTATTTTTTTATTTTTTCCAACATAAAAAACATGATCAAACATCTTAACTGCATCTCATTTAAGACTTGAACCTCATGATTGTGGTATCACACTGCCAAACCTGAGGAAACCTCATATCAATTTTGCTGATGCCCCTTTGCCAAAATGTGCATTATTATCTTGATAATTCTTGTCGTTGATATTATTAAGGAATGGTAGTTGCAGGCTATGCTGTGTGCATTTCCCATGATGTCATTGAAAGCCATTCTTTGCTTGAAATCCATCTTGATTTAGATACTGCACTAATTGCTCTCACATGAGCATTTCAGCTGCTCAAAAATCTAACAATGTTCACTGATTTTAAGTATGACTTCAAGGTCGTTCAGGACAACGAGCTTCTATAGATGCAACAGGGATCTTGGAGTCAAAAATGGTCCCTGTTTAACAAGCTTGCTTGATGCTCTTCAATTGCCATCTAAAATTGCTATTGTTGAGTGTGCTGCTCATCAGCCTGTGCAAGTATAGGTTTATGGAAGAAATGCCTTCGCCAATGAAGCTTTATCTCCCGATTAGGAAGTCACTTAATATGTACTTCATGTCCACCCTATAGGATCTCACTGAGTTAGAAAAATATTCCCCCGGCTGAAGATTTTTGCCTTCTCATAACTAATATCTACAGCCTTTTTTTGCTCCGTGCTAACCAGTGCTTAATCTGTAAAAAAATGTAGTGCCCGGGGCCCTCGACAGGACAACACTAGAACTTGCAACATCCGTTGCCCCTGGAAGCACTGCCAATGACCGCACCAGCACACTCCTAATCATCACACTCTTAAAAGTGTGACAATTCCTACTATTAATGGGCTCCAAAGCCATAAGAATGGCTTTGGAGACAAATAATAATTGGAAATGTAAATTGAAATAATAAACAGAAGTTGTGCTCGTACCTAAATTGGCAGGCACCACTACCATGTGGCAGACAGTCATAAGCCCTGGTGCTGGCAATTAACTGCCGGTGCTGAGCACCGGAAAGCACCAGCACAAATTAAGCACAAGTGCTAACCAATGCTACCAAACTGTGCCTTTCACTCAAGTGTACCTCCTCACCCTCATATTCAACATCAGAGACAAACTTCTTGAATAGCTTGCTCCCCTCAAAGTTTATTTTTCTAAATCAGTTTGAAATATGACTGTGTACTTGTGGTAAATATTTCATTACCGGTACTATTTTTATGCGGTAAAGTCTATTAAGAATAACTCAGTAAATATAAGAGGCAGAATCCGTGGTATTAGAGGTTTTAAAAGGCTTTATTCCTATACAAAGGAATACAATTCGAATTGTAGGCTTTCTATTCCATCACCACGAAAGTTCAGGAAGGAAGGGCATACATTGACAGATAGGCAGTTTTATAGAAAATACATTACAGTGAAACAGATGCAAGAGGCGTAACAGCTGATAGTACAGATAAAAGGTGCATACGTAACTAATAGAGGCGGATGTATGGGCGTAATTTAATAAACGTCATCATACATGATGTCACAAGTGGGTGGATCCATAAGAGAATCTTGCAATGTCAGCAGAAATATTTGACAGAGATGCGCGCGCAGCCGCATGACGTGTGATTGACGTGCAACTAGAGGGTGAAGGGGACTTGACATTTAGCTCTACATGTGGAGACAGAAGTCTGGGGGTCATGTCAACCTATCCCAAATCATATCTAATATCCTATGTTTAAAGAACTGTGTTATCCAAAAGGAGAGGTCTCTAGGATAGAATCTATTCTATACTGACTGTTAGTGCGTGTACAAGCGTCTAAGTGTCTACACTAGATGCGAGGGGGTAGGAATATTCCATGGTAACGGGGCTATGAATTACTTGCATGAGGACAGCGAGGCCTGGCCCTTTGCACGGTAGCTGGAGGAATGTTTACCTAAACTACTAGACAGGAATGCATCGGATGAGGAGCGGAGTAGATAATCTTGAAGGTGAAATACAGTTTTTGGCAGGCGACAGGCTGGATCAGGCACCGTTAGCCGCGCAGGGAGTAGGACAAAGTTCATGGATACAGATGCAGGCTCAGACTGGAGCTTTCAGAGGCAGAAGGCAGGAAAAGGCTTGATGACAGAATTCTGGGCCTACTCGCCTGAATCTGTAAAATGTGGAAAGTGAACCACATAAAGTCGGTGGCCTTTCATACTTAGGAATGGAATATCTGACCCATTCATGGCGGATCTGAAAGAGGACATGTTGACGGTGGACGCAGATATATTTGCGTCTTCAAAACTGGAGCTGGAGGGAACATACATGTACTTATAGCATGCACATGGAGCCGTTGGGGTCTACGATAGGGGACATAACTGATCACAAAATTCATATTTCCTCATTCCCTCCTTGTCCCCTACGGACCCTCAGGAGATATCGATCTTCATCAATCCATCGATCTGTTCATATAGCATCATTTGTTCTTCTTTCTTCTTCCGGGATCTTGAACGAAAACTTGGATGTGGGATACACGATGTGGCACACAGACCACAAATCGCTGGCCCACATTGTAGACATAAGCAGCAACTGAATAGTATGAGAAAGCCAATACCTAGGAAGGATAGGATTCTCCATCCCCAGGCTGACAACACGCCCCAGAACCAACCGGACCAAGTCCAGGTGCCTGGACTCTGGTGTATCTGGCTTACAATCTTATGAAGGCGAGTTATGGCTTTATATACTGACGGCGAATTTTCTGGTATGAAAATACAGCAACTTGATCCGATGACCCTACAAGCTCCGCCCCTATCGGCCAGGATGACGTCAAGGACAAGACGATTTTGAAGCACAACAATCCGCATAGCAGACTGCTCTTCTGTTAAATTGCCTAAGGCGGAAATAGTTTCGTTCACTACTGCTTCAAGGGTTCTGGTTAATCTACGTATCAGCTTACTATTAGTGACTGTACCTATATAGGGAAAGAAACCTTTATTGAAATCGGTGTATTTTTCCCATGCTGTTTCAGTGTAATCGACAATTGGGAGATCTCTCTGCTGTCTATTGTGTACTAAATGGGTATTTCTATGATAATCAGGAGGAGCTAGGAAAACAGGTGGTAGAAGGAATGCTATGTAACAGGTACCATCCCAATCTAGAGGTAGACGTATATATGCGGTCTGGCCACATATAAAGTAGGAATGGCGAGAAGCTCTAAATGTAGACTTGCCTTGATCACTGAATTTTATTACAGTGGTGCATTTACTATGGCCCATGTGTATGGAACCATTCTTTCTTACACATAATTCCCCTTTTACTGGGAATACTGACATGGCGGGCAAGATTGGTGTAGCTTCAGATTCAACGTTCAGGATCATAAGGTTAAGTGTAAAATTACCTAATCCATATACTTCATTTTCTAGATCAGTTCCTGTTCTTCTGGGAAGTCCCTCCTTGTTAGGGTAGCAGACTTTAAGCAAAACTAAGTTCAGGTTTCCCCATACCCAGTTGTCTTGATAAACTGCGGAATTTGAATCTAGGGAATTAATCAAACTAAACCATGCTCCACAGGAGCCATTGTGTGTGAACGGATAGGGAAAGAGGGGCAAAACTCCCTTATAGTTCTGATAGGGAGGGAGTCGGCCACATATCCAACAATTTGTGGCATTGCTGGTCTGATGGGAATGATGTAACATACTAATGAATGTGTTGTTGCGCAGCGCAAATCTATAGGACAACTCATGCGGAGGTAATTCGCTAAAAGAATGTTCTGCAGTTACATTGTAAGCACGCTTAAGAATAGGGTAATACATGTGCAATAGTATGCTGACAATGATGATCAGAAGACTTAGAAAAAACAAAATTAATAATGTTACTGTGCAGTGACTACGAAATGATTTACAATACGCATGCTTCTTAAGCTGCATCTGATGATTTCTTTCTCTATTCCGGTCTAGAGGATACATGTCAGAGACAAATTCAACCGATTCACCTTGGAGAGGACTTAAACAATCAAATTGTCTGACTTACTAGACCTTAATTTTAGTTTGTAAAGTTCTGAGTTTGTTAATTCAGCCAAGGGGAGCTTTGAGTCTGTCTGTGAGGGAATGCAGGGCTGAAAGTTCACACTAGATGGTAGTCCATAAAATTTCTTGATATGACTCGAGTGCAACCACCCTTTGCGTCCTTCAATCTTCACGGCTGTCCTTGTAGTTAGTAGAACCAACTTTGGCGATGTCCATCTAGGCTCTAGTTGGGTCTTTCGGTCAAAATTCCTGACCAAAACCAGGTCACCAGGAACCACGTCATGGGGCTTCACCTCAGTATTATCGGGAAAAGCTGCGGCTACCTGTGAACGACAAGATTGTAGTGCAGACATCAAGGAAGCCAGGTAATCTGTCAGCATATTACAGTCAACATCAGTGATTTTGCGAGGTATAGGCGTCCCCCACATATTTGGTGGTCTACCGAAGATCACCTCGTACGGGGATAGCCCTGTTCGAGAATGTGCTACCATTCTCATGTAAAAGAGCGCAACTGGTAAGGCTACTATCCAATCGACACCTTTTTCCCTACATATTTTGGACAATCTAATTTTCAGAGTTTGATTATGGCATTCCACGAGACCTGCTGCCTCGGGATGCCGGACACAGTGGAATTTCCATTGGTAGCCTAACAAAAGGGAAACGTGTTTCATTAGTTCGGATGAGAACGGCTGGCCATTATCTGAGTAGACAACACGTGGTAAACCGAACCGTGGGAAGAATTCTCGAACTAACTGTTTGGCAGTAGTCGGGGCAGTGTAATCTGAAACCGGGTAGGCTTCTGTCCAACGGGAAAGAGCACAGACAACTACGAGAACATATTTGAATCCTCGACATCGTTCCATCTGGATATAATCCATCTGGAGGACTTCAAAAGCATGATCGGGAGTTTGAAATCCACCCTGCTCTACGGGGATGCTTTTACCTGGATTAAACTGACAACATATCATACAGGTACGAACTTTTTGTTTAGCTGCTGCTCGCAAGTGTTTGTTGAACCAAATGTGTTGAATGCTGTCTAGCATAGCTTTTTCTCCTAGGTGCGCTGGACTATGTATAGTGTTAATGATGACTTGAACCATTGAGTCGGGAAGAAACCATATAGATTTTTCCTTCGTCATCCATCCTTGATCCGTTTGGATCCCTCCTAATTCAGTCCATTTCTTTATTTCTTCTGGTGTAGCATGTGTCTGTATGTCAATTACATCAAGGGCGGGATCCTTAACTGTCATGCAATGTGTTGGTGTCGGAACTATTGTCTTTGTCATGTCAGTTATGTGAGTCTGATTCTGAGCAGTCTGTTTAGCTATTCTGTCAGCTAGGTCATTACCCTGAGAAATGATGTCGGTAACTTTTGTGTGGGCCTTGCATTTCATAATTGATATTGCATTAGGTAGATGAATCGCGTCTAATAGGGCTTGAATAAGGGGTCCGTGTTGGATGTGGGCACCGTGAGAAGTTAAATAACCTCTCTCTCGCCACAGTACGCCGAAGTCATGGACGACTCCGAATGCATAACGTGAATCCGTGTATATGTTGACTTTCTTATTTTTGGCTTGAATACAGGCTTGTGTCAGAGCGATGAGCTCTGCTGCTTGAGCTGACAAAGTGTTAATGCAATTTGTTTCAATGACTTCAGTGTCTGTTGTGACTGCGTAAGCGGCCACTAACTCTCCTGTACTTGTTCTCATACATGACCCATCTACATACAATGTCAAGTCTGGATCTGACAAAGGGATATCTGTCAAGTCTTGTCTGGGTTTCGTCGTGATAGTAATGACTTCGACACAATCATGTGCCAATGGATCTGTTCCGCCCACTGGTAACAGTGTGGCAGGATTTAACGTATTACAACGTCTGATTTCTATGTGTGGCTGAAACAATGTCAATTCGTAACCGGTGAGTCTCGCTATAGTCAAGTGTTGTGTTTGTGTGCGGTTCAAAAGAACCTCTACTGCGTGTGGTACTTGTACTGTCAATTGGTGTCCTAACACTATGGCATCGCTTTGTCTGATAGCTAAAGCTGTTGCTGCCACCGATTTCAGGCACGCAGGAAGAGCCTGAGCTACTGGATCTAATGTACTAGAGAAATAAGCACATGGTTTGTGTGATCCTGCTTGTTCCTGAGTGAGTACTGACAAGGCAGTACCTTCGCGTTCTGTAACAAAGAGTGTAAACTGT
Organism: Triturus cristatus; assembly: GCF_964204655.1. Lineage (NCBI taxonomy): Eukaryota > Metazoa > Chordata > Amphibia > Caudata > Salamandridae > Triturus > Triturus cristatus. The sequence goes on along the minus strand of NC_140593.1, from coordinate 310,262,869 downwards.
TTACTGTAACATGGTGTTGCTAAAACAGGTGCTTGGCATAAAGCTTTCTTTAAGCTTTCAAAGGCGTGTGTATGTTTTTGAGTCCAAGGGAGGACAGTCGATGTGGCTGCCTCCTGTGTTGTCAACTGGATGAGTGGTTTTGCAAGAAATGCATATTGGGGGATCCACTGCCTACAGTATGAAGTGAGGCCTATAAAAGCACGCACCTCCTTTTGTGTCTTGGGTGGTGGCATGTTAGCAATTAACTGGATGCGGTCGGGTGTAAGCTGCCTTCCCTCCTTGGACAGCGAGTGCCCAAGGTAAACAACTCGCTGGACACAGAATTGCAGCTTAGAAGGGGACACCTTGTGCCCCTTGTCGGCCAGAAATTTCAAAACCGTCAGTGACGCTTTTTCACATTCAGGTTCGCTTCGGGCGGTGATCAGCAGATCATCGACATATTGAAGCAAGGCAGTGTTAACTGGCATGTGGATACTGTCAAGTTCTCGTTTCAGTGCTTGGCTATAGATGCTGGGGCTTTCTGTAAATCCTTGAGGTGCGCGTGTGAATTTAAAACTTCGTCCATTTAAACTGAATCCGAACAGATATTGACTTTCCGGATCTATTGGGACACTAAAGAAAGCATTCTTGAGATCAATTACAGTGAAGAACGTTGCTTCTGAATCAATAGCTGTTAGTAATGAAGAGATATCTGGGACCACAGGGTATTGTGGTACAATACATTTGTTTAATTCGCGCAGATCAATAACTAATCGATATACTGGTGGTGCTTTTGGATCCGTTCTTTTAAGAATCGGAATTATCGGGGAATTACATACATTGGAGTCGGTTTCGACAACCACTCCTTGTGCAATGAGCTCGTCAATGATTTGCAGTAAAGCCACTACAGCATCTGGTGGTAACTTGTATTGTCGCATTCGTGGTAGTACTATTCCTGTTTTCAGTGTAACTCGATATGGTGTAATGTTCATGCAACCAACATCAGTGGGGCCTTGTGCCCATAAATGTGTAGGTAAATTCTGCAGTCGGTGATCCATGTCTCTGGACACGTAGTGACCTTTAAAGTCACGTAAAAATAGTCGTACTCCTTCCGGAGAACAACATATTATGGCTCCTAGAGCTTTCAATGTTTTTATGCCTAACAAGTTTTCTGGACATGATTTAGTAAGCAATAAATCTGTAGTACATGTCAATGGACCGAACGTAAGTGGAAGAGGTTGTGTTACGTCATTGATTATAGGTTTTCCTGAGAATCCAAGGGAAATATTCTGTGAGCCTGAGAGGGGTGCCCCTGGAACTTCACTTCGTCTTATAGTTGTTCTGCTTGCCCCTGTATCAAGTAAAAACTTTCTGTCTTCCCCTAATAGTTCACTATGTACTTAAGGTCCCTCTTGGTCTACAGGAACCTCTATAAGGGGTAAGCCAACTTCCCTCTCTAGGCTATTTCATGTGTATCGCTGATAATCGGGATAATCTGCTTGTGCATACTGATACATCTGTTGTGTTGTTGCTTGTGTTGCAGCAATAGGCTGCGCTTGTGGTGGTGCTACGATCTGTTGTGGAGCCGCCTGTTGTGGAGCTAGTTGTTGCGGAGCTAACCTAGGTTGTGCATGCTGAGGGATTTGTTGTTGATTCTGATCCTGTCTAGGTGGACGTGGTCTTTCCTGCGTTCTACCTGTGGCAATATTATGACCATCGGCTGGAACTGACTGTGCAACAAGCATTTTCATTTTTGTATCTTTCATACGTCTTTGTTCGTGTTCTTGTTCTTCTCTAATTCTATTGTGGTGATATTGTAACATCTGTAACATCTGTGCTGGGGTATTACCTTGCCAGGTACTTTCGAATTTCAATACTCTATTCTTGATTTGCAGCAGAGAATTTTCAACTAATTTTGTCACAAACAGATGTGGATATGACTCACTACTTGCTTTTATGCCACTATTTATACCAAAACATTTTTCAAATCGGGAATAGAAATCACTAGTGTCTTCATCTGGCTTTTGTTTACAGGCTGATATTGCACCCCAGTCTTCCTTTTTCGTAGTTAATAAACGTGGCAGTACCTGCACTAGTAGTCCTGCTAGTGCTGTAGTCTTCTCCCCAAGTCCTGCGCCTGCAGCTCGGGCCCTTTCTTCGTTTTCTAATGCTGTCCAATCTATCTTTTGGTCTCCCACCTCCCATTCCTTTTCTTTGAGTTTCTCATAAACACCGGCGGGTAATAGGACTTTTAATATTTTCATAATGTCGGGGTAGGTATACTCTCCCATGAGTAACATGTCTTTTATCTCGCGGTGGAAACCTGCTGGATCTTTGTCATGGCTGGGTACTACTTTCTTCATTTCTAATAATTCCAGTTTAGTTATAGGCGTGTACACAAACACGCGTGTAAAGTTATTACCGTCACCTCTGATTGGGTGCACTTCGCGTAACGGGTTCTGTCTATCTATGTGATACATTTTTCTTCCCATAATGGGAACTGGAACGTGTTCTGGGCATACGAAATTTAAATATTGGTTTCGAAATTCTAGAATTTCCTTAATCAAATCAGTACCTGACCCTCTCCATATATTCGTGAGTAGTTCTGTCAATATGTCAGGTAAGGGTCCTGGATCGGAGTGTTGGCTTTTATATAATATAAGGAGGTGTTGAATCATGTATATACTAGCTAAACGCTGTTCGTATGGGTCAAGATTCAGAAACGTGTGTGCAAGTACATCATCATTGTATTCGCCGGGACTGTCAGCCCATTGTACTGCTGACCTGGCTAATTCTTGTTCGTCCATGGAATCGAGCATGTGGTACCCCCTTCGATCTCGGAGTAATTTATCAGCGGCTTGGAATAGGTGTTCAGGGGATCCTGTATTTAACATAGGGGTTTGAAAATGTCTATTATGTTCTGGACGTATCGGGCGTATCGGGTCATTAAAGCCTCTGGTATTATTATGGGGTCTTCCTCTACCTACATAAGCTATCGTTTCTAATTGTTCTGATTCTTGCTCCTCCTCTTCTTCTGATTCTACTCTGTCTGTTTCTCGTCTTTCTTTATGTATTCGTTCTACTTCCTTGCGGATCTTTCGACTCATGGCGATTATACACGCCTGTCTATCATGTTTCTCTTCTGATATGTTCTGACCCCATTTGACAAGTCTTTGCATGGTATCGTGATCTGCCCCAGGCCTGTCTTGACTCCTAATTACGCAATTTATGAAAAAACGTAGTGGTTGTCTTTGGACATCCACTTTCTGGTATTCCATAGCTTCGTTAATACTTTCTGGACCGCGCCCTGTTTGGACAAAGCGATATATTTCGTCTAGGTGTTCACCCATTCCTGGTATCGTCATTAAATATAATGTAGCTCGTCGTATACGTAGTGATGATATGAGCAATTTGTCCTGTCTACCTGGTACTGGGTCGTATCTACAATCCACAAGCTGTTCTTTAAACATGTCGGATGTCGCTAGTTGGGGTGTACGTTGGAGTGCTAAATCTCTAAGGGTCTGTTTATTTCGCGGCGGTGTGGCAAACATGTCTGTCGTACCTCCTGTAGCACCATCTGAGGTGCTAGGCACGAAAGGATTCGTTGGGTGTAGGATAGAGATTGTAGATGCGGGAAAAACTGTAGAAACGGACGGACCTGTTGGAACTTGTGTAGGAGTTTGTAGTTGCGGGGATACAGACGAATGCTCTTGGTGTTGAACACCATCGGCAAGCGGTGTGGGTGGTATGGCATTAGCATACTCGGGAGCTGCGTCATCTAAATAGGAAGAAAGAAAAACGTCCTTTGCTGTTTTGGGATGTGCTTTTATCGGGAGCAATGGAGGAGTTAAGTCTTTTGGTATTTCCGGGATAGCCTTAGGTAACCCTTCGGCCAAAAGAGGATACATACCATTCATAAGAGTGTTTTTGTCTATCTACTTGTTCTGATTTTACTCGGGTACCTTCCTCAAGTAATAGATTTTCTCGGGTTTTATTTGAATTCTCTCTACCTTTCTCTTCCTGTCTGAGTGCTTTTTCTGTACGTCTATACGATTCTTTACGCCATAATTCAATGGCATCTTTCTGTGACTGTCTGGCTTTCTTTTTCCATAATTCTTCTTCTACTCTCATGATGCAATCTGCATCCCAGGTCCCCGCTGCGGGCCATCTCTGATTTTCTGACAAATCCTTGGTGTAGTCCACCCATAAATCAAGAAATAATACGGCATCTAGGCCATGCTTATGATACATAAAGTATCCTGGAGTGTCCCTAGGTGGAATGGGAACAGCTTCTTCGAGTACCCCTTTTCTGGTTTTGGTCTGTCTTAGTTTCGAAAAGAGCGGCATTTTTAGACCTTATTACTAGAACACACTTTATACAATGAACACAATAATGAACAGTCATTCACACCACAATATATATATAAAACGTATTAAAACATTTAACACTTAACAGTTTTAACGAACGATGATAACTAATAGAAAACTAGTTACTGACATAATACTGACACTAGATAATACTTATTTATATGCAAGACATACTATATATACTGCTGAACAGTACAGATACACTGCTAAAACAGTGCAGACCGGATTTGTGTACCCAAACCCGTCTTGACCGGCACAGACTATGTGCACGTTAAATGCCTCCCCGGTAATGGTACTCACCGGGTAGCTCGGAACGGAAGGCCTCGGAACGGAACTGAAACTGGACCGGACTGGACTCGACTTGACTGGACTCGGAACTTCGGAACCTGGTGGGCCTCTGTATACCTCGGATCTTGCTCTCTCAGCTAGGCTCTGGTCGGGATACTTCGCACTTCTCACCGCCTCGTCTGGGTGTTGATCGCAGCCTCAGTCGTCCCCGCTTGGCCGGAGGGAGATACAGGAAATCCTGCAGGTACGCGTTTTTGTCCGTTCAGCTGTGGCAGGAGACCGGGCCTGCAATGCACCGCCGGCGCGTGAGATGAGAAAGTGTCCCTGTTCGGGCGCCAATTTATGTGGTAAATATTTCATTACCGGTACTATTTTTATGCGGTAAAGTCTATTAAGAATAACTCAGTAAATATAAGAGGCAGAATCCGTGGTATTAGAGGTTTTAAAAGGCTTTATTCCTATACAAAGGAATACAATTCGAATTGTAGGCTTTCTATTCCATCACCACGAAAGTTCAGGAAGGAAGGGCATACATTGACAGATAGGCAGTTTTATAGAAAATACATTACAGTGAAACAGATGCAAGAGGCGTAACAGCTGATAGTACAGATAAAAGGTGCATACGTAACTAATAGAGGCGGATGTATGGGCGTAATTTAATAAACGTCATCATACATGATGTCACAAGTGGGTGGATCCATAAGAGAATCTTGCAATGTCAGCAGAAATATTTGACAGAGATGCGCGCGCAGCCGCATGACGTGTGATTGACGTGCAACTAGAGGGTGAAGGGGACTTGACATTTAGCTCTACATGTGGAGACAGAAGTCTGGGGGTCATGTCAACCTATCCCAAATCATATCTAATATCCTATGTTTAAAGAACTGTGTTATCCAAAAGGAGAGGTCTCTAGGATAGAATCTATTCTATACTGACTGTTAGTGCGTGTACAAGCGTCTAAGTGTCTACACTAGATGCGAGGGGGTAGGAATATTCCATGGTAACGGGGCTATGAATTACTTGCATGAGGACAGCGAGGCCTGGCCCTTTGCACGGTAGCTGGAGGAATGTTTACCTAAACTACTAGACAGGAATGCATCGGATGAGGAGCGGAGTAGATAATCTTGAAGGTGAAATACAGTTTTTGGCAGGCGACAGGCTGGATCAGGCACCGTTAGCCGCGCAGGGAGTAGGACAAAGTTCATGGATACAGATGCAGGCTCAGACTGGAGCTTTCAGAGGCAGAAGGCAGGAAAAGGCTTGATGACAGAATTCTGGGCCTACTCGCCTGAATCTGTAAAATGTGGAAAGTGAACCACATAAAGTCGGTGGCCTTTCATACTTAGGAATGGAATATCTGACCCATTCTTGGCGGATCTGAAAGAGGACATGTTGACGGTGGACGCACATATATTTGCGTCTTCAAAACTGGAGCTGGAGGGAACATACATATACTTATAGCATGCACATGGAGCCGTTGGGGTCTACGATAGGGGACATAACTGATCACAAAATTCATATTTCCTCATACTATCACATAATTTCAATTGCTAAACCTTCCTACCTCCTAGGTTTCAGATTTGTCAAAGGATCGCCATTAGAGCTTCATGTATGAAATCATAAAAGTGTGTTCTGTACTTCTGCCTTTTAGGTTTATGTTTACATGATGCATGGGGATCCCCTAGCCACCTATGTGATTCACAGTCTACTTTTCTTTTTGTTAATAAACATTCAGGTGCCACATTAGCATTTCTCACACCAAGATACTGTAAAGAATATTTAGTTAAAACAGGACTGTAAAAGGGACAGATGGAGTGTGAAAGGACAAGCAAGGGAGAATGGTTGCCCTAAAGGTTTCTCCAGTCTTTTTTGCCCAATTATACAATGCCATCGTGTCAGCCACATAAGCAGAGATGGCATGAGCCATTGGTTTGCCTCAGCATTGCCCAACAGTATTGTCATTCCTTTGCGCTTGCCAAGCCTGCAATATTGAGAAGGGTGAAGAACGACCCCCGCTGCCCACCAACAATCATGGGGCCCCATTTGTCTTTGTTGAAATTGACCTTAATCAGATGCATGATACTTCATGTTTACATGCTGATTCTAGTGTGCAAGTTTTCCAATTGGATATAGTTTACTGTTAGACATTGGGTTCCTGGTGACTGGGATGTAAGCGTAAGTCACAAACACACCTTAAAGTAAGCTGTGCTCACTCTCTGGTGGCTTGACACAAAACAGACAGGCTTAACTTAAGAGGCAATGTGTAAAGTATTTGTGCAACACAACAAGCAGTAAAACAGTGAAAATATCACACAAAAAGGTAGCACACTAGGTTAGAAAAATAGCTCCGAATCTAATAAAAGAATACCAAAAGGACAGAAATGCAATAAGTAGTAGTCGAGCTATGATTTTTTTAAAGAATAAATGTAAAAAATAAAATAGCGATTCAAAGCAAAAAGTGTCTATTTGGGAAATCTGTTTGCACCAGACTGGAACAAAGTCAAAAGCTCAGACCAACATTGATGGCGCGGGCAGGAAATAGGGTCCCCATAATCCTTGATCCTGAATGCAACCGTGAAGATGCAGGGTGCTGCAGAATGATGAGTCAGTGTCGATCCTGCAATCAGGGTGATGCATAGATTTTCTCCATGCAGCGATAGAGATGCACCGGTTCCAAAGATGCGTCTGGTTTCTCCATGCAGTAGAGGCGGATGTGTAGCTCTTATCCACGCAGTGGCGACGAAGTGTTGGTTGCGAATCGGAGGTTCCGATGGCAAAGCATTGATTCCAAGTGGGATGCACCAGTCCTGTCCCGCAACAGCAGGATGTGTCCATCCTGCTCTCACAGCAGAGGATGCACCTGTTCTGCTGGAGCAAGCACCTTGGGCTAACTTCCGATGCCTCAGGCACAGGAGCACGGTTGAAGTCTTAATTTACCCGAGACTTTGGATCAGGAGGTTAGTTAGCTGGCCCTTGGAGTCACTCTGGGTGTAAGAGCAGCAGGGCAACACAGCAAGGCAGCAGTTTTTCCAGAGCAGCAATCGAGCAGAATGGCAGTCCTTTAGCACAGCAGTTCTTCCTGGTGGAGTGGCTTCTGGTACAGTAGTGTACTGAGTTGGTAGTGTTAGAGGTCCAGTACTTGTACCCAGTTGTGCCTTTGAAGTGAGGAGACTTCAAAGAAGGGTCTTTGAAGTGCGCAGAGGTCCTCCTTTCCTGCCTTGGCTCTGAACTCACTACAGGCTCTATGCAGCCCTCGGTGTGTGGACAGGACACAGCCTATTCAGGTGTGAGGCTGTGCCCAGCTCCTCCCTTCCATCCTCCCAGGAAGACCCATCAAGTCACAACTAAGTTCCCTTTGTGTGTCACTGTCTGGAGGGAACACAAAGGCCAGTTGTCGCCCAACCCAGACAGTGATCAGAGATGGGCTGCAGGCACCAAATGGCTAAAGCAAGAAAAATGACAAACTTTCTAAAAGCTCCATTCAACTTTGCAATTTAAAATCAGACTTCACCATAAGTTGTGTTTTAAAATTGTGATTCCAGAGACACAAGACTCGGAGGTCTTCGCTTTCCAATTGAAAATTACACTTCTAAAATGTAGTAAGGTAATCACAATGTTACCCTATAAAAGAGATCGGCCTTGCGGGAGGGAAAAATTAATATAGGAGTGTTTCACTAACAGGACATGTAAAACCGAAACATACATGTCCTGCTTTTGAAATAAACTGCACCGTGCACTTGGGCTGTCTAGATCCTACCTTAAGGGCATCCTCTATGTATTAGAAAGGAAGGTTTAGGCCTGGCAAGAGGTTTACCTTGCCAGTTCGACATGGCAGTAAACTGCATACACACAGGCTGCGATGGCACGCCTTAACCCTAATTAAGGGTCTACTTAATTGGATGTCACAATTGGTGCGGTAGGCCAACCAGTAGAATTTAATATACAGTCCCTGGGCACATGCAGCACACTTTACAAGGGACTTATTAGTAAATAAAATATATCAATTGGGTATGAGCCAATGTTTTTATGTTTATAGGGGAGAGCACATGCACTTTAGCACTAGTTAGCAGTGCTAAAGTGCTAAGAGTCATAAAGCTAACAAAAACATGGTCAGAAAAAGGAGTAGGAAGGCAAAACATTTAGGGGGGACCATTCGGAAAGGGACATTCTCCAACACCTACCCATGTGCTCCAGTTGATGCAATACTAGAGATTTTATCCATAGATTTGATATTCCCCTTACCCCTTCTACCTGCCTAATGTTTCTAGCTTTGCTGGATTTGTAACTGAATTATGATTTCACTCTGCAATATTGCAGACAACTTATTCACGGTCTTAGTCGCTTACAGTCTACTGTGCAAGCTGCCCTGCACACCTGCCCATCCAAATCATGCCATGATTTTTCAGGCATGGGGTGGAATGGTGAGCAAAAGAACAATGGATTTAATACAGATCTCTTGACTGGGGGTGAATGTTTGATTTGCTGTGCATTCCGTCCATCATCTGTGTGTCTTATGATTTACAGGCTGGCAACTGGGTTCATGTGAAAGTACATCAATGAAAGTCAGCACTACAACCCCATTGTCAAAGTCCATACCAGATCCTGCTCACCACAAACTTCACTGGAAAGTGCCAAGGACTGTTGACCTGGATTCACTCATCACACTCCAACCAGATCACTGTACCAAAATACTCTAGACCTGCCAAACGAAGCACAGCTGCTGCTGTTTCTGCCAGCTAATAAAGTTCAATGAACGCTGCCTTAACTGCCATTGCCTCAGTCATTCCATGTGGTCAAGCACTTGTCGGAACTGCTGGTGCTTCTTTCCAGTTATATCGATCTCACCATGATCGAGCCCATTTCCTGCCCACAGCTATCTCTGCAATTCTGGCAGTGGGAAGTACCCCATGGACCGGATATCTTGATGGATCTGGCTGGCCCTCTTCGCTGCAACCCTCGCTGGATGACTCACTGTGTGGTTCTGCTTGGAAGGGAAGATTGGGAAGCACAAAAAAAATTATATTGATCTATATTATTCAGTATCAGCCGGTGTGTTGATAGAGTGATGGAGGAAAGGGGTTGGACAGAGGGGGTGGATGGATGACTAGACAAATTAAAAAAAAGCACTTACCTGCTGCATCACACTCGTCTCCACTGCAGGAACAGGCTCCCAGAGTCCACTCCAGCCAATTCTGACGCTGCTTTCATGCTGCTGAAAACCGCGTCGGGATTGACTTGGGCACTGATTTGGGCTCAGAGTTAGATTGGGAGCCTATGCCTCCTCTCTCCAACCCTGCAACGCACCTTGGGTTGTAGAGAGCTTCAGTGCGCATGACAGTTTGGCCGGCCTGAGACAGCCGGCAAGACAGTCATGCACACTGAATAGCAGTGCAACCACTCCTCCACCAGTCTTTCATCCCCCTGGTCCCGCCCCAAGCTTCGGCTCGAGAGCAAAAACAAAAATATTATAAACATGAGTTTATTTTAGTTTTTTGGGGGGGACCACAGGCAGGTGGGCGACGCTCCTCTAACGTAACAGAGGAGCCGCCACCGATCTTATTATCCCACTCTGCATTGCCTCCATTAGTAGTCTTAACAGAGGCAAGGTACCTGCCCATCTTACCCAAGGAAAAAGTTTGAGAATGATGATGACCTGGACTGGAAATCCGATTACTGTTCTTTAAAATGTGAACTGTTGTGGAATCGAAAGTGAATTGTTTCATTCTTATCGATGTGTCCTAAATTGCACTGATAAATAGTGCAAATGAGAAGCCCTTAACAATAAATTATCGCCAACGTGTACCTGGAAGCAATGCAGCTACGTGTTCTTGATTAGGCCAACTGTTTGTAAAGAAGTGCCCGACTACTACATATCAAGCCTCTTTTGCAGATCTTGGCCCCTGAGATGATAAAGTGTTAATTAACTGATGTGGGAGTAGATTTTAATATTAAAAATATTGTGCCTAATTTAGGTCTGTTTTTCTAAGCAAGACGAAATTGCATGAGGCAGCAGTATTTAAAAGAGGGCTTATTTATTTGTCTGTACGAGCCCTGCGTGGTCATGTTTTCATTCGGTTTCAGAAAATTATTTAAATTCAGCTGCAGTTCATAGTATCTTTCTTGGTCGAGGAAGAGGACTTTGCAACAACAAGGTGAAGTCTGCTCCTTTGAAAGGTGCAGCAGCTTATTGTGTGAAGTTTTTAATTCATATTTATTTCCTCTGTGTGGTTTTACTTTCCCGTAGAAATCGCGTGAAAGTAGTTAGATAAATTAATAGTTCGACTGGTTGCTATGCACCTTTGTACCCTTGCTTCACTGATCACATTCTGCTTTTTCGCTTTCTTTCCACCGCCAACCTCCTCGATCTCTCTTCATCTTCCAGCAGCATATCCTATTTTCTTAACCCATACTACTGTAGGTTTCATTCTTCTAGATTCTTCAATCAATCTAAACCACTTTACCTAACGTTGGATCCTTAGTCAACAATGTTTATTTAACTTTTGTTTATTATTCAAACATCTAATAATTAAAAAATAATAATAATAATAATAATTCCTCCGAGTCCAGTCACAAACATGATATCTTATTCTATTTTCTGTACCTCATATATATATTTTTTGGGCTGACCCTCTATAATTCCCAAAATATTCTCTGGAAAATCCATGCATAATTCTCTGTCCCCAATTCCTAAATTATAAAGTTTGTGTTCTGAACGGAGCACACTCATCTCCCCCTGTAACTACCAAATTGGATAAGAATATGTTCTTCCATTGTTTCCACAGCACTGGTGGGTATCCTTGTATATTCAAAAACTATGCTTGTGGAGAAGTTTCGTTTTTTACCATAGTACTGTAATTTACTTATAATTTAAAAAAATGCATTTAAATAACTGGCCAACATAATAAGTTAAAATAAGAACTTCTAGCTTGGTTCAGACTGTTCACTTGCCTGCTCTTTTTTCAGGTCTAGATGTCGTCCACAAGTATTTTCCTAAATAATAATTATTAAACCGATAATTATTTTTCCTTTGTTCAAAAAATCAGGTGCCCCGTTGTTCCTTTCTATTTCAGTCTTTTCTCTATTTCAATCGTTCCTCTATTATACATGGCTGTAATACATATGTTTGCCAGATATAGATCAACTTAGTGTCACAAGACACTCATTCTTGGTACTTTTTTTTAAGCGCCACTCCCAGATAGTGCATATCCGCTCTTTTACCCTGGGGGTACGTTATTATTTATCAGTACCTACACATTTATTTCTGTCACATCACCATGGATGTCAATTCACCAAAATGCCTGGGGTTGTGGTAGTGACTATACATGCCCCTTGAACTTCACTTTCACTCACACATACATACGCTTACAAATAAACACGCATACACACACAAAATTGCAAGCATGCACACAACATCTACATTTTAAAGCATTTTATTTTTTTCCATACCACAGATACCAGGGAAAGTCATATTCCAGCTATTTGTACTCCATTATGTATTAAACGAATAGAGAATAATATTATATTACGTCCATGCACACCACAGTTGTTAATTGCACGTTGCTGGTCTCACGCTCCCATGCATGTGCAACAGAGTGCGGCCTCGTGACCAGATCGGTCCCGCTTGTATTTCTTGCTCAAACTCCTATGTGCATGCGGCAGGGGGAGGTCTCGCCATCAAGCACTGTGTAGTATATTGCTTTAAGGCATGTTGTATCATTCTAGAGTGTAGAATGAACTGTGTTCAGGCATTCTAGGTAAAGGCAGTCGTTACGGAGACTGTCAGTGCTGGAGGTGCTGTTACATGTATGCGGGGGGCTGTATTAAAGAACAATCTATCTGGTCGGAGTTATCATTTCACGTTACTACACACTGGCAGTTTCCTGAAAGTCCAGATTTTCATTTAACAAGCGCAAGACTTCATCTTTATATACGACTGAATTAAACAATTAAAAAATGTAACAATTTAAGTTGCCGCCCTTTGTTGTCAAGTAATCTTAAGGAGACTGTTCGACCGCACTTGCTATTCTTGCTATAATTTACTTCTTAGAAACTGGGAAGCTGGTACTTGCACATCGCACTGTGTATTTGTTCATTCAGAGGTAAAGAAAAACGTATTTATATCTGCCACCCCTATAGGTTCACGCCACCAGATTCTTTTGTGCCTTAGTGAGACTACACACCCACGAAGCACTTAAGTTTTTACATGAGATTATATCAAGCCAACAGCTTCAGCTTCTTTCATGTACTATCCAAATGTCTTTCCCAGAATGCTTCAATATGTATCCTAGTGTAATGAAACAGGCTCTTCTAAAGGCCCCCCCCCCCCACTTTTTGCCCAATTTAAACCATTAGCTGCTGATTTCTCGACTTTGGGAGTGCACCGAGTACTGATGTCTACACCTCAGTGCCAGTGTTCTGACCCTTTGAAAAAGGTATGTTTAAGTGGATACACCCAATTGGCAAGCACTGACTTCCAAGTAGGGCACCTTGTTTTATGGTATTTTTTTTTTAACATTTCCATCTGTATTTATCCATATTAATTTTTTTGCCATCTCATTGGTGTTTATCCATACCTATTTTGTGTTTTTATAATAAGTGGAGCTGTAAATTTGTACATTTCCACTTCTATTTAACTTTTGGAAATGCACTCATACATGGATGTCATGTTTTGGCAAATTAGGCAGCCATGTATAACATAGGACTACACTTAATAGCGGGTCTGGTAGCTCAGTGGACTAATACAACCACTGCAGGGGCCGGTGTTCGACCTCCTAGTCACAGGTTCAAATCCGGGCAGGTCCACTCAGCCTTTCATCCATCTGGGGTCGATAAAATGAATACCATTGAGTTGGGTAACAATACACGTTATTCAGCACCAAGCTACCCCGTTAGAGGTGAACGTGCGCTTTACAAATACACGTTATGTTTCATGTTTATGTTAATACCACAAATAGATAATAGATGCCTGTATTTGATGATCTCTCATCCTGTTTAACTCCCCATGCTGTATCTGCTGATCTGAGTCTCTGAAAAGAAGCACCATTTTCAGTATTTTTCCTCTTTTAAAAATGAATTCAGACAGGAAACACATTGTTTTCTGTCTGTATTTATCTGTAAAAATCTGTAAAAACAGAAAACCAGTAGATTTACTTATAAGTCACTAGTATATGGTACCCAGGGTACCAAGGGCATGTAAGGCAGGGTGTTAACCCAGGACTGCAGCACTGTTATTCATCAGTTTCTCTATATCCTCACTCAGTATTTTCACCATGTATGGCTATCTTCTAATGTTAATGGATTTTGTTTAACTTGTTGTGTAGAGTGTGTTTTATATATTGCTATCTCAATTTACTTCAAACTTCTTGTTTCTAACAACATTCAAGGAAATCTGTTATCTTATTCATTTCTGAGGGATGTATGCGGGACGGACTCTACTTGGTTAGGTTCCTCTTTTGTTCTTCGTGGAGAAGGTTCTTGCCTTTTCCTCTTTACAATCTCTTCCTAATCACATCAACAGGAGAAGGGAACATTTGTTTTTTTGAGTCCATATACCCATCCCTTTTCCAAAGAAGGGTACCTCCCACATGACCTTTAGATCCTAGATATGCTACAGCATGAGTGACACTGCTAGTCTGACTTTTCCATTATGCCAAATGGCAAAGCCACAACTTCCCTTGATATATGCAAGTCTCCCCTAAGGAAGGCCTATAGAGCCCTATGGAAGGGAGTCATATATTATGAAGTAAGACATATAATTTTCAATATGTCTTAGTAGTAACACTTCCAAATTGTCTTTTTGCTGTGGAAAAGTTAGTAGTCAAATTGGCTAGCCCGGCTAACTTCTGAATGGGACTACCTAAAAGTCAAGTAAGGTATCAAATTAACTGACATTAAATTAGACCCGATGGCCAGGTCAGATTTAAAATCACTATTGAAGTTAAGCAACCTTTAGAAAGTTGCCATTCTGCACTCCAGCTAGTCCAGTGGCCTCACAAACGCACTGTGTTAGACCAGTCATCCTTAGCGTGGTCTCCCCCCAACTTTTCACCTTTTGCCTCCCCTTTTTTTACTGTATCTTCTTGTCAGACTTAAAACTCTGGGCATGGTACCACTGCTAACCGGTACTAAAGTGCCAGTGCTTCTCCCCTAAAACATTGCGACATTGGCATATATCGGATTGTCATATTTAGTTTACTATAAATCCCTTGTAAAGCGGTATCCCCTACACCCAGGGCCTGTACTGTAAATGCTACTAGTGGGCCTGCAGCACGGGCTGTGCCACCCATGCAAGTAGCCTTTCAAACCTGGCCCAGGCCTGTCATTGCATGGCCTGTGTGTGCAGTTTACTGCCACTTTCACTTGCCATTTAAAACCTCTTGCCAAGACTTAAACTCCTTTTCTAACACATAAGTCACCCTTAAGGTAGGCCCTAAGTGACCATAAGGGCAGGGGTGCTGTGTAACCAAAAGGCAGGAAATTAACTTTTAAGTTTTATGTGTCCTGGCAGTGACAAACTACATTCGTTTTTCACCGCTGTGACGCCTACTCCTTCGATAGGCCAGCATTGGGAATTGCCTTTTATTCTTTTAAGTGGTAATTCCTGACCACAAAGGAGTAGCTCGGTCATGATTGGTATGTTGGAAAAGTAATGATAAACCCTCTTTTTTGGTAAAGATGGATTCATCAGTACTATTTTAGAAATGCCACTTTTAGAAAGTGGGCATTTCTCTGCTCTTAACTTTGCTCTGTGAGCCTGCAGCCTGTCTCCAATCCACGTCTGGCCAGGGCGACAGCTACACTTTGGTGCATACTCTGTATACAGCCACAAACACAGGAAGGGTTAGGTGTCAGGGAATACATTTACATTCATCTACATACCGATAGCCTTCCTGGGCTGAGAGAAGGAGAGGTGGTTCACACTTACATCTGAATGGGTCATGTCCTGCTCTGGCACAAAGGGCTAATCTACCCCCCACTGTTAGTCTGAAGCCAGGACTGGTTTCAAAGGGACCCTTAAATGCTTCTGAAGGCCCCTTTGAAGTCACCCCTACATCAAAGGCATTTTGGGATATAATTATGAGGGCTTTGGCCGTATCATATTAGTACACTACTGGACCTGCAAGAAACTCTGCGCGAGTAAAGGCTGCTGTGCTACAAGGATTGCCACTCTGCTGTGTCTGACTGTTCCCAGGAACTGCTGCCATGCTTTTCTGTGCTGACCTGCTGCCCTGCAAAAGATGACCGAAGCATACCCCAGAGTGACTCCGATGGCTTGTTCGCTTGCCTCCCATTTTCTTTAAGATCCCCAGGGACATCCAGGACCTCGCAACTCGCCCAAGCAAGCTCTGCACATCACCAGTCGAACCGCTCCTTGTGCTGCTGGGACATTCTACAGCATCTGCTAGCACCAGAGTGTGGTCATCACTGTGCCACCCTTTGCTTCTTCACAGCTGTGTTCCCTTCTACAACCACACAGAGAGGGCAGCATAGTTCTCCCCATTGAGGAGCAGTCGGGGAGGGGGGGGGGGGGGGGGAGTACTTTCATGGACTACAAGTGATACAAGTGATATCTGTGGCGATCTGTCAAAACAGACTGGGCTGGACTCACTATTGGGGTACCGTACTAAGAAGTGCCAAGTGAGTGCTCTCTGGGCCCGCCTCCGATTCTCTGTGCAAGCAGACTCTAAATCAAGCCCACCTGCCTTTCAAGCCTCATTTTTGTCATGTATTTACCAACGTTATACATGGGAGTCCAGTAATTTGCCCCACA
This sequence comes from Triturus cristatus, assembly GCF_964204655.1. NCBI lineage: Eukaryota > Metazoa > Chordata > Amphibia > Caudata > Salamandridae > Triturus > Triturus cristatus. Next base: position 310,246,464 of record NC_140593.1, on the reverse strand, counting down.
GTAATTTTGGTCATATTCTGATAATATAAAGGTTTTCTACTTTTCTTATACATCTGTGCAGTGTCTTTTGTGCTGCTTTCACTGTGTGCTGGGTATGTGTTGCACAAATACTTTACACATTGACTCTTAGGATAAGCCTGTGTGCTCTGTGCCAAGCTGCCAAAGTGTGAGCACGGGTTACCCCTGGTGTGTATCTGACTTGCCCGGACTAGAGTGGCAGGTTCCGCTTGGCTTTCTAACACACCAACATATAGACTGGTTTCTGTGTGGGGAGACGTGAACAACTTCAAGGCCCGGGAACAAAGGCAGTTGCCGCAGAGCAAGGGGTCACCTCCATTTCCAGGATGGCCACGCAGGGTGTTAGCTGAAGAGCAGGCTTCAAAGGTGAAGCCATCTTTGAAGATCTGCTTGTGACAACATCCCTGAGCAGGATACCTTTTTGCTCCTACAGACAAATAGGAGACAGAGCTAAGGGAGGAAAACCTGTGTCCAAACCGGTTTTCCCTGGGGCGTGAAGCCCACTCATTGCCCCACCTCTAGGGTGGGCTACCCTGCTCCTGATGACCGAGGAAGTGTCATGCTATCTTGAAAGGGGCAAGAATGGGGCACTCTGGGATAGCCAGATGCAACACATTACAGGAACGTTGTCACTAGAAAGAAGGGAACCCAGTAGCCCATTGGCTAGTGACCATGTGGTTCCCTTAGGGCACTTTCCTGGGAAAGGTAGGGCACCCCTGGCACCCTGCCTTGCAGTTCCCTCTGGAGATAAGAAAACAAATGACAGAAAGACTGCCCTGCTGCCGTTTGTTTGCACAAAGAGGCTGCACCATCGAAAGGACTGCACCTGCTGCAGTTTTAATCTAGCAAGACTGGGATGGTGCCTGCGGAACTTGGCCTGGGAAGAAGTTGATTTCCCGCCATCACCAAACGCTGTGACTTCAAGGATCAGATGGCTGATCACCTGGAACCATCTGCAAGGACACAAGAGCTGAAACTGCCCAAATTGACAAAGTGGTAGCCACCGCAGTTGCTGTGCTGCTAGTAGACAAAGGACACACACAGACAAATCCTAGATAGCCAAAAGTTGCATCCATGTATGCCAGACCTGGGAGTGCTTTCTGTGACCGGATTCATTGCACCCAAGGAACACTATCCGCCACCAATGACAACAATGATATTTGCGGTGGCTGCTGTGTCATGAGACCAAGTGCCCAGCAACTTCACTAGGGTTGACCGCACAGAATCAGGAGAAGACTGAGCATCCTTTGCCTGCATCCCTCAGCATCAGGACCACTCTATTGAAGTCTATAAAGGTCATCTTTTAAAGTTGATAACTTGCTTCAAAAACTCTGGTGGCCAGATAACGGTCCAAAGTATCCATATTAGACTCCTGAACCTCTGCCCTGTTGGAATTGGTCACCGAACCCGTGTCGGAGATGCTGAGCTAACTGTTCTAAACTTTTTATAAGTTTGCAAAGTTTTGGTTGATGAATGCTGGTTTGTGGTTACATTAAAAAATATTTATTGCTTCAAACATCTGTATCTCTGGAACCCTCTGGTCGATTTTAATGATCAAGGACTCGTAAGGACTCTGTGCTGGACTTCTTTGCTGAACCCCTCTCTGCAGACTCTGTAGAACCTTCCTTGGACTCCTTCCCAACACCTTTCATGATTCTCAACTGCACCCTAAATGGACTTTGAGAGGTTCACCTCTATGCTCCTTTGAATTCTGCTAAGGAGTGTCACTTATGCGGACACTTATTCCTGACCTTCTGAAGACTCTTGAGTGAGCTTCTGAGATGCGAATGCTCATCTTACCTATACTCCCTTGCCTTGTCCCCATTTCTGAGCAACTCTTTGATTTCTGAAACTTTAGATATTCGAACCATTCCTGTAAATAGGACTGAGCTTTGAAGAACTAAATTACTAATCAATAGAACGTGAGATTGCTTTCTGAGCATCAGTTTTTAGGTCGAGCTGGAGCCAGCACGCATGCGCTGCTCTGCGAGGCTTCTTGTAAGTGCTCTAAATTTCTATGTGTGGGTTTGACTACCCCCCCCCCCCCCACACGCTTTGGGTTGGTTTTTGCCTCTGTCACTTTGTCATCGTAGCCTACTAAAGGTGGGTGCATGTCCCACCTCTTTTGCAAATGTTCACTCCCACAGCGTTTTGCTTGCAGGAGCGAGCAGCGGCGCACAGGGCAGCAGCTGCAGTGCCTCCTTGTTTCTGTTTACAGTCACGCCCCTGCTCCGGCTTCTGTCTTGAATAGTCATCATGCAGGGTAGTTAAGTTTTAATTGCTCTGAAGGCCTCCTAATGCCCAGTCACAGCCTATTTTAATAGCTATGGCTCTCTTCATGACTTGTCGAGTCAGGGCAAAACATTGAAACCATGGGTCAATCGATATCAGATGTTTACAGCATAGGTCACCTACCCACACAAAACACAATTCTCTGCATTCTGCTTCTGGTGTCAAAAGCTTCTCTGGGTAAACAGAGCACTTCACAGTGTATCCGGAAGAGATAATTGTCCAGTTCGGCATGTTGCACCCTGCTAGCCCACACGCTGACCTCATGAAAAGATGTGTGGCTTGGAAGAAGGCAGGACAGCAAGTAAGGCCTTCACACTTATGATGACCTAGGGCCTCTATCTTCATCCACCGAGGTAGCTGGCGTAATCTATTTGTTTGGAATCAAAGGTCAGACCATTCTGCTTAATCCCATAAAGTGGCCAACCCTGTGTGGTGTCCAGGCCTGGCTGGACACATGCTGCACGTAGGCTAGGCCTCTGGCGTACTACCACAGCAATAACTGATGGACACGCACACAGTAAGATAAGTGTGAGCCAAAAGACCCTGAGCGGTCTTGCGCTCATTTATTTAAGCCTTCTGGCGAGCTCGCCCTCCGGGTGTGTGCATGTGTGATACAATGTAAAGTGCGGGCCTGGTCGCGCTGCCACTACATCCCTCCAATCTTTTAGGTGCTAAGATCTTTTAATGTTGCATCTTCAGTCTTTGTACATGCAGCACACAAAGTCTTAGTCTTTGGCTGGGGGCAGGATTCGGCCGAAGACCATAACTCTGGCTCCGGGAGTGGTTTTCCACTCTTGTCCCTCCAGCATCCCCCTCCGATGATGGTGAGCTTACACACAGGTTTATCTGTTCTCCACCAGCAGGCGATTCTCCTTCTGGACGTTGCGTTGCTGGACTGTTTTGCGGGGTGCTCTGTGGCACCATGTCCTCTCCACCTTCTACTCCAGTCTCTTCACCTGTCATTGTGAGTCTGACTCCCACTTTCTTAAACCAGGACACGTTCCTTGTGACCACTCGAGTCCAGTGCTTGGCCGACACCATGGTTCCTTGCACATTGATGACCTCCCACACCTCCGGCTCGTAAGGGGTGCGATACTTCCATCCCGGGTATCGGTCCTTCACAATGACCCGGTATCCAACTTGAATGTACATAGTTTGTGACCGGCACACTAGGCTTGCTTTGTCGTTGTTGGCTCGTCTTCTGGCTTGTGTCTTGTCTTGATCCAGCTCAGGTGGACTCCAGGACAGGTCAGCAGGAATGCTGTCCCGAGGCACTTTCCAGAACAGCAGGTGCGCCAGGGCACACTGTGTTGTACAGTGTGGTGTATGACGGTAAGCACTTAAGAATTGCTGGAAGCAGTGCTCGACATAATCGCCTTTCTCGCCGCCAATCCTGAGAGCCCTGTTCAGAGTCCGCTTAAAGTGTTCAACCTCCCCATTTGCCTGCGGCCACTGTGGCGCAATCTTGCGGTGTCGAATGGTGCAGGAAGCAAGGTACTCCTGGAACTCTCTCCCTTGGAAGGTTGGACCATTATCTGACTTGATTTCTTCTGGAAATCCCAACATCGCGAAGACACAGTCGAGCACAGCCTTGACCTGGGGAAAAGCCATCTATGATACCACTTCCACCACAGGGAATTTAGAGTGGGAGTCAATGAGGACCAGGGTGCTCCGCCCGTCAGGGAACGACCCAAAGTCAATGTTAACTTGAGTCCATGGCTCCGGACATGGCGCTTCGGTGATAACTGGATGCGGTGCCGGGTCACTTCTGGTGATGTTGCATGAGTGGCATGTGCGGATGGCTTCCTCAACCATAGTGTCCATGCCGGGGAACCCTACCTTGCTTCTGAAACAGGCTTTAGTCTTAGCTATCCCTTGGTGTCCTTGATGCACCAGACAAACTACTCTCTCGAAGGCTCCTTGGGATTACCAGGGTGGTGTCGCACAGGACAATCCCAGGAAGACCTTCACTGAGTTTGCTTCAGCTTTCCAAAGCTGTTGACGGAACTGTCTTTCCTCCTCTATCAAGGCACTGACTCCATTGAGGAAGTGCTGCCAGCTCCGGTCCACCAACATTGCTTTGACCTTGGCCAGACATTCATCGGACTCCGTGGCTATACCGATGTCCGAGCGTGAGCGCATTTGCGCAGGCCTCTTGAGAGATCATTCGAACAAACTCCTCCGTGTGGTCTTCATCGGCCAGGTGGCCAGGTGGAGCGGACGTGCTCGGGTGACGTGACAGAGTCAGCCGGGCTGTTGATCCAGGGTCGAAAGATCACATCAACGAGGTAGGCTTGCAGTTGAACTGCCCATCTCTCGATCCTTGGGGGAGCCAACCTGGACATGCCTGCAAAGAGGGGAATGAGAGGCTTATGGTCGGTGACCACACAATTCCTGGCCGTAGAGATGGAGGGGAAAATGTTGACATGCCCATTTGATGGCCAGGGCTTCACGCTCTATCTGGGCAAACCGCATCTCTGTTCCTGTTAGCACTCTGCTAGCATATGCAGTTGGGACCCACTCCTTCGCTTCAGTTTCCTGCATGAGAACCGCTCCTAGCCCCATGTGGCTGGCATCCACCACCACCACCTCAGTGCGTCTGTTGGGGTCGAAAGTAGGCCATAACTTTGTCGTCAATGAGGGCCTCCTTCACAGCATCTTCCTTCGCGGTCCACACCCATTGCTGACCTGACTTCCTAAGGTTGCACAGAGGTTCTGAGAGAGATGCCAGATTGGGAATAAACTGGCCGCAATATGTGGCCATGCCGAGGAAACTGTGGACTTCTGTGGGCGCCGTAGGTCTCGGGGCAGCGCGTATGGCCGCTGCCTTCTTCGGATCGACCCGTAGGCCATCTCTGAAAAAGATGTAACTGAAGAACTCTACCGACTCTTGGTAGAATGAGCACTTCGCTCAGTGGAGGGCAAGTCCACTTTCTGTAAGCCGTCGAAGGGAGTCCCGAAGGTGTACGTGGTGTTTTTCTAGTGTCTTCGGGAACACGAGGATATCATCACTCAAGTTGATAACGCCTTGCAACCCAGTGAGTGTTTCCCTTATTGCGTTGTGAAACATTTCCGCTGCGGAGGACACCTCGAAGCTCAGTCGCTTGTAATGAGGTAGCCCCACATCGGTGGAGAAAGTCTCGATGTTCCTGCTGTCTGGATGGAACTCCAGCTGGTGGTAGCCAGCTTTGAGGTAGAGTTTTGTAAACCACTTGGCTCCGTTGAGGTCGGCCACGATGTCATCCATGATGGGCATGAGAGGTCGTTTCCACTTCACAGCTCTGTTCAGAAGGTGCATGTCGATGCAGAGTCGAATGGCTCCAGGCTGCTTTGGCTTGGGGGCAGCAACCAAAGGAGATACCCATGGGTGGGGCCTGACACTTTCTCAATTACACCCAACTGCTCCAGCTTTCGCAGCTCCTCCTCCACTTGAGGGTGTAGGTGGAACAGCACCCTCCTGTGGCTCAGGGCCGTGGGCTTGACCGTTGGATCAGTGTAGTTTGAATAGCTTTCCTTTCAGGCACCCCAGCCCTTCGAATTACATGGGAAAGTCTAAGGATATCTCAGGCGTGCAGGTCATACACCTGGTTGGCGAAAAAGACCAGCTCTAGGTCTTCCGCCTTGTGGCAACTGAACGTGAAACCGCATGCGAAGGCGGTGCCCTTTGCCGGCGACTTCAACCTCCATGACTCCTCTTAGGGGGAAGTGGCTCCGTCCCACCGTAGGTGTATATTCTTGCCCTGGAGGGTGCTAACGAGGGTCGCGGTGACAACTGCTCATATTGATCGCTGTCCATCACGTTCACCGATGCCCTGGTGTCTATGAGCACTTTTACGAAGGAGCCTTCCACTCTGGTGGTGCACATGGGTGGAGATCGACGCCTCGAACCTTCGACTCACAAACGACTATGAAGACGTAATCGTCATCCGCGCCAAGGCCAAACCCTGGCGGGGTGGTGTCCACTTGATCCAACGGGTCTTTCAGCGTCAGTTGCCTCACTGCAGTTGACGGTCCACGCTGCCCTGCTGTGCTCGTTCTTGCTCTACCTCCTTGGCACACCTTTGCGAAGTGGTTGAGCTTCCCACATTTGGAGCAGAGCTTCCCACATTTGGAGCAGAGCTTCCCCCTTGCGAAGCATCTCCCAGCCGGCAGGTGATCCAAACCGCAGTTACCACATGCGCTCTTCTGTGGTGGCCTTCCAGACCCTCTTGGTGTCACTGGTCGTCTCTGAATCGAGTCTACTCTCTCCTCTTTTACCACTGGAGGTCGGGAGGTCCCAGATTGCGTAGTGGGCCTGGAGAGTCACCTCCATCTCATTCACAAAAGCATTGAACAGCTCGTGTGACCTGGCGAGCACAAGGATCTCATCCTGGGTAATGCCTGGTTGCCCGAGTATCAGGCGGCGCAGCGTCCCCAAGCGGCACCCTTTAATGACTTGCGCCCTGATTTGCTCCATCTGGTAATACAGCGTGCAGAAGCTTGCCAGCTTTCTCAGACGGGCATAGACACATCTATGGTCTCGGCCTCCCCTTGTCTTGCTTGGCGGAGCTTGAATCGTTCGAAATCAGGGTTTATTTGTGGGTCAAAGTGCCTGTTCAAGGCCGCCACCGCCTCATCGTGGGCCGGGGTGGCACGCACCTGTGCTTCCACATCTCGTGTGCGGCAGAGCAGCCGAAACGACAGCATAGGCCACACACCGCGCACCTAGACGGCAGGGGAGGCAGCTGGAACAGGTGAGGTGCAGCAGAGGCGCGGGTGGGACCCGCCTCGTCGCCAATGTGGTGTCCGGGCCTGGCTGGACACCGGCTGCACGGAGGCTAGGTCTCTGGTGTAATACCGCAGCAATAACTGATGGACACGCACACAGTAAGATAAGTGTGAGCCAAAAGACCCCGAGCGGTCTCGCGCTCATTTATTTAAGCCTTTGGGCGAGCCCGCCCTCCGGGTGCGTGCATGTGTGATACAATGTAAAGTGTGGGCGGGTGGCGCCGCCACTAAACCCTGGCCTCTTTTCTCAAACCACTGTAATCTGGTAAAGTTGGTTCATTTCCACTAGGCCAGCACTACAAGCCCCAGAATGCAGCTTGTTACACGTCAGTTCTGGACTGGAAACATGGTGCCCTTTTTGGCATGGTGACACCTGATAAACTTAACATGAAATAAGCAACTTTTGATCGCACTAGAATTTTGAATCAAACCAAGTAGTAATGCTGTGTATTTATACAAGACACACACACACACACGCAGATATTGGTGAATAATTCTAAAGCTGCATGACTCATCTTTCAGACTTGAACACTTTCTTCGAAACCTGTATTTCCATTTAACCCCAAATCCAGGCCTAAGGAGGTGAAACATGGGGGTGGAGTCGTTAAGGGCATGAAGGGCTCATTTAAGGGTCTAATAAGGTGCAGGCCTGACCCGCCTGCTCTCTGCGGGGACACACATATCTAGGTTACTTAGGCCTTAATTGCTCTGCTGCCCCTCTTTATAGCCAAAATACGGCCCACTTTAGTAGCCTTAGACCCTTCCGTGACCCCAGAAATACCAGATTGGTCTTGTGTGTCTTGAAAGATAGGAAACAAAGCTTTGGCCGAAGAGCTAAGTGTTCCAGAGACAATCTTACATGTAGGGGCGCTCAGAAGCTCTAGCCAGAAAGAAAGGGTAGCTCCAGTCGGGACTTAAAGGGGAGATCTGTATTTAAAAGCACTTCTCGTAATCTTCCCATGCCCAAAATCTTTAACTTGTGTTTTTACACTTAACACTAGTGCTCGTATTTGGAGTGAGGTACCCCCCGCACAGCACGCCACTGTTTAAATGCTGAACAGAGTCAGCAAAAAGCATTGCAAAGCCAAAAAGGCGAGACCTATTGGCTTCGCCAATGCTTGTTAATGTTATTTTTCTGTATTCTAACTACATAGTTGCTGGTCTGTTTAATCCTTGTTCACCTAAAATTCTTTATGAGACTTGGCCTCCCCATTGTTATTTTTTATCTTTATATCATGGTTCTAAGAGTGATCTATTTAAACCGGATTACTAATTTGTAATAAACATGTGACTTTGGCTATAATTCCTGGTCCTTATTCTGTAGCCAAATGGGTTGCACCGTTAAATATTTTTGAGTAGATTGGATGTAGATAAGAATAACTCTTTCCCCTCAATGAGACAAAGAAATGATCTATTGGAAGACCAAGATCAAAAGTAAGGATGAATAGATAAATGTTGTGGGCCACGAAACACTGGATGAACAGTGCTAAGCAACCACTGATGGGTCCAAACACTGTTCCATCACACATTCTTATGGTAAGAAGCATGGCTACTTCCAGCCGCCCATGGTGCCTTAGTACCCCACCTCAAAGACTGCTTTTCCCCACTCCTCAACACATGCTCAGTCACCTCCTTCCCATAAGGTAACTTTTGCTTAGTTTTTCAATCCAAAATATAAATCTATGCATTATACAAAAAAAAAAAAAACATACTGGAATTGTCAATTCATGTTGGTGAGAGGGGGGACGAAACCGGTCTCGTTTTGGGTGCAAATTCCTGTCTGCACATGTAATGGACTTACTCGGTGCAAATTTTGTAAGCAGATATCGTCCATATGGCGTTTATGCATTTTGAAATGAGAAATAGCATGTGCTAATTGTGCATTGTTATCCATTCTGGAGCATGAAAGTGCCACCTACAAGTTTGCACATCCTGTTTTTATGCACAATTTTCAAAAATATTTTTTTTCTTTCTTGATTGGGGCCAATGTATACATTACCATAAGTGAGACAGTAGAAGAAATTCAGTGCATCAGAAAAATATGCGTGATTGAATGCATAAAAGCACTTTTGCTAGTAAATCTATTTCGGGCAAAGGTTTTAAAGCGTGCATGCTGGAGTCAATTGTTGTGTTTTACAATTCTAAGTTTAAAATAAATGTATCAGGGTTTCAGGGGGTAGGGCCTAATTAAATTTTAATTTGAAACATTTAAGGATATTTTGATATATTTAATCTATTGTAAACCATAACATAGTACACTGTAAATGTATTTTCAAGTATTTTACTTTATTACATTGCTAATCACTTGTTGTTTTTTTAGGCAAAAAACTGGGGTCACGATGTCCACATTATTGAGCCTGCAGAGAATGAGAGAAGTGATTCCCTGAAAGACTAGAGTGTCGATTGAACACACTTTCACCCTAATGTACAAGAAAGATGCTATTTCACTAATTAATCTCATGTTTTCAGATTGGGCTGAGTTTCCCTTTCGGTGGACGTCTGTGCAATATTTACTTTAATTCCTACTTTTCGCCATTTCACTTGTGTAGAGAAGTTAAGGAGAGCGACTGGAGGTGAACAAAATATAGATAATTTCTACAAAAAGTACTGGGGGCTGGAAGCATGTTCTACATATGCGCCTGCTTCCTTGGTTGGCGCATATGTGCATAGAAGGAAGTCTGCGCTTTCCTCCTTTAGCTAGCTCTATTTGGAAGTCGCCGTTGCCCTGTCAGACGTCCATAGTTTGGGGAAACGGATTTAGAAGCAAGTTTTTGGATGGATGATGTTCCAGGACGGAAGTGTGCAAGAAAGAGGACCAAGGAAGCTGTGCACTTGAGGCAAGTATCTGCAGGGGGTACACGGGGCTCTATTCTTCACTCCCCTGCACAGTGGGCTGCTATAGGTTGTCGTCACAGGCAATCCTTTTTTGGCTGCCTCATGCCTGGGAGGGGCACAGGTATTAAAGGTTACACCTTGGCTTCACTGAGCAGCCCAGGGCATTTTTTTATCATACAACTCCCATCTCGGAGCTGGCAGTAGAAAAGCGAGCTCCCAGGTCTTTGTCACAGTGATTGATGCTTCCACATATGGTGGTGATCCAGCTGAAAAGGCTGGTTATTCTTTGCATGACGCAAACTGAATACTAGAACGGAAAAAAACAGAATGCATGTGAACCTTACACACATTATAGAAACATAAATGAAGAAAACGTATAGTACAAGCAGCGTCAGAGAGTGCTTAGATTGTAGAATAAGAATATCACATACTCCGTCTCTAGCTTGCTTGAATTCGTGGCATATTTTAAACCATGTTGAAATAAAAATTCATTAAATGTATTTTCTGCAACTATGCAATTAATAAGGAATTGATATATGTCAACTAATCATGGCTGCATTATTGAGCTTCATTTGCAATCATGTGGATTCTTATGATGACTAAGAATGCATAATGCTTTAGAAACGGTCTTCCTTGGTTCTCATTGTAATGCACCGTTGACTTTGAAAAGCTGGTGCAAAGTCTGTTGGCAAGGGTTAGAAAGTTGAAATTCTCCACAATCTTTAGAATAGAAACGTAGTTTTCCTAAAACGAAAAATGTATATAGAAATGTAGGTATGGTTTGCACGTATACACTTTGAAAATGTGATAGCAGACCACATTCACCAATGAAAGATTTCATGAAATAATTTATTACACTTGATTTCTTGACTACTATAGTAACTGGATCACACTTGCTTATATTTAAAATGCACACATGCATATATGCATTTCATATACAGACTTCAATGTCGTAACTTGACTTTATTTCTTTAGTCCTGTACTTTCTCAGGAGTATGAAAAAGAATCTTACTTCAGGCCACACTGTTGTAAGTTTCTTCAACTTTCCCATGGCTTTCTGGAATTAACTAACACACATTGCAATTTGTATTTGGATAGTACTGTGTGACATGAACTCGTGCTACTAGCACATGGGAAGCTTAAGTAATGAATGGTTCTTGGTGGACTAACCTGTGTGCCCAAAGCAGACAACCGAGTCCCATCAACAGTATAGGAAAGAATGCTAATGTGGCCACTTTTGTATCTTGTGCACAGATGGTGCCTCCGTGAGTACCTGGCATTGATGTGACAGTTGAAGTAATCCCCGGACTTGTTGAACTATAATATTGACTGCTTCCCTAGAGGAAGGAAGATGGCGGATTTGCTGTCCGGCGTGGTGCCTGTTCCTTTTGGTTCTTCTACTGCTTGGACTCAGACTTGCTATCTTTTCAGGTCTCTCTAGCCTTGCCACTGAGCAGACTCTATGCCCACTGAGAGAACTAGGCAAACTACCTTCTGCCCTTACTGATGGCAGCAGCTCCTTGCCTAATGGACTTCCCTTGGACTCCTTTGCCGAAACATACCTTTCCAAATGTCTTGTGAGATTTCCACTTAAACTTGTTTTTTCTAAATATCTTTATCTATGGACTTTGGGAACGGCTTCCTTATTCAATGAGCAGTTTTATACTACATCTGCAGTTTCATTCCGAGACTCTTGACTGAACCTTTTAAATGCTGATTATTGCCATGATTTCTATTACAGACTAATACAACATTAATTGAAACCTTAAGTGTCAGAGACTTTTAAATTCACTAATGTTCTTTCCACAGAGACTTTGCATAATCTATCTAGATTCTAATGTATAGCAAAGATAGTCACAGATTGTTTTCAAAACAGCAAGTCTCATCAGTGCCAGACTGGGAATAGCAGCCAGCCCTGGAAGATTTCAGCTCGACTGACCCTGGGAGCTAGGTGCAGGGGTGCTAGTAAGGAGCACCGCTACTGCTTATGCTACAGGTGGCAGATATAGCTGCACTGCTGCCAAACCGACCCCTGATGCCACAAAACCGACAACCACCCCTCTGGCTCACTGGGAAAAGTCTTGTGCCCACTACGGCCAGGCTGGCCCAGAGTCTTATTGCTATTGTGCTCTACAGCTGTAGCTAAACTGTTAGTATGTGTGATTTTGGCCCAAATAAACTTCTTCTCTAGCACGAACTGTCATTCCAGGTCCTCCTTGGACCGGAAACCAGCATCTTGGGTCTGTGTCCGAACTGGAGTGGCAAAGTGAGATAAAGAAGGATGACGGATTCAATCAAGATCTGTGACTGGGGTGAGTGTCTGAAAAGATTCAGCTCTCTGTCCATCATCTTGTATGGGCTTTGTTTGCCTTAAGTTGGCAGGGTATGACCGGACATGGGCCCCATGCTCACTTTGCCACTGGATTCAAGCTAACCTGGCTGATGAGGTTTTACCCCATAACCGGACCCAAGATGCTTGTTGCCAGTCCAGAGAAGACCTGGCTTGGCAGTTCGGGCTGGACTGCTCCCATGAGGCATAGGGTCAAGATTGATTTGCATATGACTGGGTCTGAACTGGGGTGGCGAAATGAGCTAAAGAACAATGATGGATTCAACCCAGATCTGTGACTGCGGGTGAGTCTTAAAAGTTTCAGCGCTCTGTCCATCATCTCCTTGTGTTTGTACAGTGATTGTAGGTAATAAACTCTCCTTTGCCAGTCAGATGAACGCCATATTTTCAACCTTCATTATTAGAAAGATTATCAGGATCTTAGATTTTAATCTCTTTAACTACCAAAGAACTGTAATATCGGCCTTTATTTTGACCAGGTTAGATATTTGCAACAGTCTATTCACTAATCTACAGCAACAACAAATGAAGAAGCTACAGGTGCTGCAAAATGCTGCTGAAAGACTTCTGTCTCGCAAGCCCAAGTTTGCCTCAGTGAGAAACGTCATTCAAAAACTTCTTTGGCTGCCAGTAAAGAATAGGGTAAAGTTTAAATCACTTTGCATTGCTTACAAGGCGCTTCAGTAAAGAGGATCATCTTACTTTACTCAGATGCTTAAATGGTATGTACCCAACAGGACATTCGGCTCAGCTAGTTCCAACTATCTGGTGGTACCCAGGTATAACAAGCATCACTGACTTATCGCAGCTCCAGTGGTCCCTCCCACCCCTTTATCGGGAGGAAGGGGGAAATACCTTCCTTCCTGAAATCCGGACCAAGTCACGAAGATTTCAAATCGGCGGGCAGGGATCGGTATTTTTATAATTTCTTGATTGTTAGAAGACAGCTTGCACCAGCCTATTCCTCCTGTCCACGCTGCCTAAATAGAACTAACTACTAACCATAAAAGTGGGGGGGGGGGGGGGGCGGGAGCAGAATGTGGCGTAATGTCCAGAGCTGGCAACCTCGGAGCTGGGGAACCAGGTTCTAGTCTTGGCGTAGACTCAACGTCCTGTGAAATCCTTTAATCTGTGTCCTTAACTTGTGCACATGAAAAGTGCCGTGCTGAGCACCTTAAAACCACCAGCTCAAATTAAGAACTGGTACTAGCAGTTTTTAGGTCTCTCCTGGCGGAGACTTCGCAGACACGCGCAGTATTGCTGGCGAGATTTAATGAGTTAGGGTAGATTTCTCTAGCGGGGTTTAAGCCCCGCCCCTCTTTTCTATTGGCTGGCGTCATCGTTTATGCTAAACGGTGGCCAGCCATTGGAAAAGAGCGTCTAGTGACGTACAGTTTTCTCTTTTAGAGCCGTCCCAGTTGGACTGGCTTGGTTGCTTTGTTTGTGGTAAAAGCTTTTCTTATCTTTATGGGGCCATGTGTTTCAAACATATGGCCCCATAAAGACAAGAAATCGGCAGCAGTACAGTCCTCTTTCACTTTCGGGACCGCGTTGCTCTGCCTTGTTCCTCTTGTAACGTATAGTTTGCTACCTCTTCTTGTATTTTGTTTGCTTTTGATACATGCATATTTGTCATTTTTGCCTCATATAATGTAACGTTTGCTTTTGTAACATGCTCACTTGCAATTTTCTCATGTAACGCTGCTGTTCCTATTGTGAAGCGGTCCGACACCTTCGGGTAAAGTCTGCGCTATATAAAAATGCATTAAATGAATAAGTAAGTACAATCTCCTTCAGCCCGACCGACTGATGAGTCTACTGTTCTCTGTGAGAGGCTCGCACAGTCAACTCTGTTCTGTCCAGCTTAAGCCACGCCCCTCCTTATGACCGGCAGGTTGAACCGGAAGTGTATGACACGCACGCTGCAGGAAAGGAAAAACAAGCACGGCGGCACCAGGCAGCAAGAGGTGAGAAAGTGCTCGCACCAGGCTTGGGGTACGTATAGGGTGCAGGGATGAGCAGAGTTACGAGTGGGGTGTGGAGGGCATGGACCGAGGGCACAGGAGTTGAGCGGGTTTTCAACAGAAGGGAGAAGGGTAAACTAAGTCCAGCACGTGTGGTCGTGGGCTAAGAAGCGAACATGTGAGAGCATCAGCTGTGGGAAGAAGAAAGACAGCCGTAGGTGGAACACAGGACAGAAGACCAAGCGGGCTCTACATACTTGTCTTTAGGTGTGGGAAACGTGCGGTCAGATAGTAGTTGTGGCAAACCTCTGTAGCAAGGGCAACAGGGTGGAAAAACTGTCAGGGACAGCAAGGGTGTGTGGTAACTTGCTTAGCTTTTTCGTTACGCTCTTATGGTGTCATAGCAGCTCTAGAGTTGTTGTTGAGGTGGCATTTGTGTGAACTGTATGTATTGGGAAGCAGCTCCCCAGGGCATCAGCTGTGGGGTAATTTCAGCTGGGGTAGTAAGTGAGGAGAAGGGAGCAGATTGTACATGTAGATGGTGCATCTATGGGGGCATAAGATCGATATCTGGCGCGGGAGTGAAGGCTCTGTAGTTGGTGTAACAGCTACGGGGGCATGCAGGCTTTGTAGTTGGTGCAGGGTCTACTGGCCATGCTTTATAGGTGTGATAACAGCTACGGGGATGGGTTATATGACCGGAAAGCAACTGCAGAGAAGAGCTTTGTAACCTGTGGAGCAGATGTTGGTCTGGCATCTATAGCCGGGAAAGCAGTTGTAGGGAGGGTTTTCTAGCTGGAGGAGGAGCTTTAGAGAAGGCATTTATGTGTAATTTCTTAACATATTTAATTGGCCAAGTGACAGGATTTTGTACTATAAAACAACTTCACATGTTCCTTTTGCTGTCATGTAAAGAGGTGGTATGTGGTGATACCGTTTTCATTATATGAAAACTTTGATAACCGTCTAGGTTTATGCCAGGGATTATGTTTTGTCCTGATTTGTATTGTAGCTAGCCTTTTGTTATGCCACCTTTATGATTATAGTAGACTTGGAACATACCAGGGTTCTTTTCATGTCAAATCTTTGAATATCCATAAGATTTGGAGTATGCCCAAACCCTGTTTATTAATAGGTTCAGTTTAGGCCGGTGTTCTGATTACTGTAGAACTTTGTATGTGCTAGCCCAGCCCCTTAAATATGTCAGACTTCTGATTATTCTAAAGTTCAGAATATAATCTTGTTGTACTCATGTTATTGAATCCTTACTTACTTTATTTTCTGCAGACGCATATTTTTTTAATTGCTTGGGCATCTTTTTAAACATTTGCTCTATTTAAGAAAAATGTTTACTGTAAACAAACCCAGATTGCATTTGTGGTCCAGTGCTAATATTGCGAGCTGAGAATCAACGAGACTGCTCACAATCTGATCTGCTGCACTGAGCAACATTGCCATAATACTAGGCTAAATCACTTCATCTCACTGTGCCTCACGTTTCCTGTTTGCCATAACTGTGAGCATAATCCAAGCTCTAGATCAAAGGTGACTGGTGTACATTTTACATCTTGTTGAGCAAGACCCTGTAAGTCAAAATGTCAGGGGCTTGATTTTTAACTCAATGCGCTTACGCAAGTTTAACATAGACCTGCAAAACATGGTTTTGCACACGTGAAAGGATTGGGTGAGCAAATGTATTTTCAGGGTATGGAAGTAGCTGTAAAGTGGTAGTTCAAGGGATGGGGCTACCTGTGTGTTTGTGCACACCCATAAACATGCATTTTAAAGGGTAGTCATTAATTGCTGTCCAACCACTTCCTATCCTGGAAAAGATCAGAAATATACTCCCATTATTGGAAAATGATCTCGGCGCCTCCTTTAAAAAAACAAGCATTGGCATAGCCAATAAGTCTCGCCTTTGGGACACAATATCCTTGGTGCAAGACCATCAAGTGTTGCATGGCTAAACACTTCTAAGGTCCCAAAGGCGAGACCTATTGGCTTATCTCAACTCACGGTCACAAGCAGCCGTTAAGGTACAGCGTCTCCCGTCTTGGTATGCAGCCGGCTGCCGCCAGACTGCCATGTCTTTTATTCCCTGCTGCTCGCGCATCTCAAGGGTCTTTTTATATAGGCATTAAAGATGTAAACTATATAGACAGTTTTTCGGAAAATATTTTAACCTGGGACTAGTCGGTTTCCAAAATTCCCAATTTGGGCTGCTTAAAAAGCAAAATCAAGGGCGCTGATATACTTGCCCTGGATCACACAATTTGGTCAGGTAAGCAGCTGTGATTTGATTGTGCCACTCGGATCCAAGGGATCAAAAAAACAAGCATTAAAAATGCAATAGGTCTCGCCTTTTATTAAGTTAAAGCCATTTTCTTTGCTATACAATACCATTAGCAAAGCAAATGGCTTTAACTTAACCTAAGGTGAGACCTGTTGCATTTTCAATGCTTGTTCTTTTTGCCATTTAAAAAGCTGTGTTTAAATCAGTAAATTCTTTTTTATTTTCAATGCAACTGAACGAACCACACACTTGTA
Source organism: Triturus cristatus (assembly GCF_964204655.1). Classification (NCBI taxonomy): domain Eukaryota; kingdom Metazoa; phylum Chordata; class Amphibia; order Caudata; family Salamandridae; genus Triturus; species Triturus cristatus. Next base: position 310,229,691 of record NC_140593.1, on the reverse strand, counting down.
TAGGTTGAACCCCTATTTTCTTGCAGAAGACCAATCAAGGACTTAGCAATCAATAGTGCAGCATGTACGGTGGCCCTGGGGCACACTACAACTGTTACAGCAGATTTTATTACCCTATGGGGGATAGGGAGACAATTTTCCTAGTTTAAATCAGGACTCTTGGAGCCCTTGCTACACCACCGTGCCCAATCGAAGTGAAAATAACCTGTGGTAGTTGTGTCCATGCCTTCCCTGATAGCAAAGCAGCTTGTTGTTAGGAATGCGGGACAGCGGCTCGTGAAAACGCCTTCAACTAAGAAGACATGCTCGCTGGTTCTCGTTAGGGAGCGGTGGCCGTTACCGCTGGTAGCCTTTAATGAGCGCAGGTGCAGGCTGTTGGGGCAGATGTTTGCTTAACTTATCCCGGTTATCGCGCGCTGTTATTGATTCCTGCGCAGTGAGACTTTGCCTTCATTACATGCATTTATGGACTTTACGATAAGCCCAATTTGTCAGTGGAGCAATATTCCAAAACGGCACGGCGCTTGCTCGACTTGGCTCGGGCTCACGTCTCAAGAGGACGACGTGAAAGTTGCACAGGTCATTTGACTTTAATGGCAAAACCTTAATTACGAGTTAATTAAAAAATGGCTTTCTCCTAATACGAAAATTACTCTATTTCAAAACGAGACCGTGAATTGAACAGGTTGTTCATAAAAACACTTCTTTGCTTGCAATGTGTAGTTCTTCTCTTACCCGTATTCAATTGTTTGAAAACAGCTTCAAATGAAAATCATTGTACAAAACATAAATGAAGCCCAGTTTCCCAACACCAACAACAAACAAGCTTGCGCACCTCGCGCTGAAAGGAGGCAGCAGGGGGAGGGGAGAGAGGAGGGGGCCTGCTCCTGTTTCCCTTGCAGGAGCGTGCAGGAACCATATGTTTGCAATTAACACATGGTTTGAAAGCTCGCTCCCGCAAGGGAATCGCCAGACGTGCATTTGGAAGCAATGCAACATGTGCACGGTTTTGCCCGCAAAGCTGTGCCGATGACTAAAGGTCTTTTTCCTAAGCAGCGCATGTGCGCTGCGTAGGCGAGACCTAAAAAATTACTTTGGGAGTAAGTAGTTTCTTCACAGGCACTACCACGGCCTGGAATGAACCATCTCCGTGCCGCACCAAATCTGTTAGTCCTTCAGAAAGACCTAAAAAAAAAAACCTGGCTTTTCTGTAATTAGGTGTCATGGTTTTAGCTAGCCAGCTAATAGGTCCGAACAGGGAGCTACACCCCAGGGTAATGGTACAGTCTATATGTTTAACAATAATAGAACTTTGTGCATAAGTGATAAAAAGACAGTTTATGAATTCCACATTTTCTCACACCACATATGTATAAAAGAAGGTAGCAAAGGGGAAAATATCTTGATTTTTACCGGAGAATTTGTGTAAAATAACAACATATGCCACATGATGAAAAACAGAGGGGCTGAACTCACTAAACTGGAGAGAAAGTGATGTAATGGATACGTGTCCCATTAATTGGGAATACAATGCAATACGGTGCATTATGTTGCAGTCGCAGACATAAAAAGAATACAATAAAAACAAAATGAATAGGAATAAACTTTTCGGACCACAAAGAATGTAGAGCAAAGGAAATACTTGTTCATGAAAACCAAAAAAGGACCAGGCGTGCGGAGAACATGGTTTTGGGAGTGAATATGAAGTGCACTTAAAATCGCTGTGGCCATAGCAATACATTTCTAAGACGCTAAAATAAAGTAGCCCGGGCTTGCACGCAAAAGAGTAAGGTTCCTTGTGGCATTTTACATAACAGATGCGGACTTTCTTTAAAGAGCAAATACAAAGTGAATGGGTACATATGTGAAATGCTGGATTTGGTTAAATGGCAATGAGTTAAAGAGGGCTTTGCCTAACAGAGGCATGGCTTTGCAATTTATTTGTATTCAAGCAGCGAACCTGTGATTGGAAGTAAACCAAAACACTAGAATAAAATATTTCAAATTAGCTCCAAAGTCCTCTTTAATTAACCAATGAGAGCTTGGATGGTGGAACGCTACTGCTGATAAACTCCGGCAGAATGTAGGGACAGGCAAGGGACAGTGTTTGAGATCAACAATCGCTAGGCCGGCATAATCCCATAAAAATAAAGAAGGATTAGGTTCCACCATTTCAAGGGCATGGGTCGCGTGCCGACCTGGAACTTCTGCGTGCAGATGTCACCGTATGTTCCTTAAAAACTAAATAATAAAAAATACACCACAGGCTGCCTTGATAATGTGTTTCCTTTGGTGAGAGTGAATCTCAGACCTGCCTCGTGACACTATGGAGATGAGAGTGAGTGAGTGAGATACTTGGTCGAACAAATCCCTTTGATATGGCTGCAGCGAGGTTTCTGCAAGCACCGGCCTTTGCAACAAAAGGGAGCATTAAAGTGGGTGCCTGCTTCGGCCCCAGAGGGACTGGTGAGTTCACATTGCCCGGGGGAGGGGGCTGGTGAGTGCTGTGCCAGAACTGGGATCACAAGACCAGCACAGTGCGATGAGCCCACGGCACTCCGGCAGCGCTGTAGCTTCAAAGCAAGGGTGTAGCTCTAGTAGTGACAGCAGGAGTGCTGACTCGCATAAAAGAAGTTCCAGCAAAGTGAACTGAAACACTACTTGGGCCACAGGAGACTGATAAGAGAAACACACAAGGAACAACTTGTAAATAGTATGTTACAACCAGTAGAAACTGAGGAAAAGTAAGTAGCAAGCACTTTGAACCAATAAAAAAGCTGGGATGCAAGCCTCTTTTAAGATTTACATATTAAATACAATAGAGTTTACAAGCACAGTGCAAGTGCTGTGCAGGTGAAACTTAAAAACTCTCCAAAAGGAATTTTTAACAGGACTGACAGGAGATGGGATCTGATAAATATGTAGCGTACATCAGACTCATCCTGCTATTATACGAGCGCGCACGCGCACACACACACACACACACACACACATATATATAAAGAAAAAATACTGGCATTAAAGGGAACTAGATTGTGTGCGGATGTGCTCCTTGTGAGAGCGCAATATGCAGTGACTTAAGAAGGCTAACCCATTGCCCCATGCTGTAATGGGCTGAAGCAAAATGTAAATGAGACATATGGATGAACAGAGGTGGCTCCGTCTCTGCTTTTAAGAGTACAGTCTGGCCTGTTCCACAGGTTTAGGTTTACTTTTGAACATCTGAGCATGTGCTTGTTTTTTCGAATACTCAGTTTAATAAATACTCCAGCTGATGTACAGAGAACCATCAAAAGTTACACTACCCCGGGTTGCTTTGAGAGCACCTTCTGCCTTCCAATCCACAAGATAAATTTGTCTTCTTGCTTATATTAGTCCCCGTTGCAACAGTTTTTACCTCCTCACAAAGGACAGAGATTAACTTAACCTCCTTATTTTTTATGTGGGTTGAAAGATCAGAAGACTTGCAACTGAAGGTCTGTACCTAACGGTTAGGGCACAAACTTTATAAATCGATGTCCTGGTTGCTAGATTCAATGCAGTAAGACTCTTTTTGTGAGCCATCTACACAAAGCGGTCTTCTGAAACAACTGAAGAATGTCCAAACAGATTAACCAACCTAGGATCCAACATGACCGAAACAGGATGGGCCAACTCCCCCTTGGCTGCAAGATACCGTCTTGTAAGGAACCTTAGTATGGATACCAAGTCTGGATTCCTCAATAGGCCCTGCTTCTTCCAGTTGGAGATGCAGGTTATCTGCCAATGTCTGAGGAGAGGTTGAATTTCTGAACACTGCAGAAATTACCCTCTTTGCACTAGTTCTGGTTCAGGATCTTCTTGATCCTCGCACTCAGGTAATAGGCAGGAAGATACAAATGAAGTAAAGGAAATTATCTGCCCAGCTGAAATTGAAGATGACGAAGACACAATAGTATCATCGCCGGTGGCATCTCGGATACAGGTGTATCTGGATTTCTGCAATGCTTCAGACAGGCATTTGATTAAAGACCGAATCTGCACCTGTGACAGAGGAGGAAGATCTACATTATCCTTTTGTCTTCAAGACTCTTTTCACCACTAATCCTCTCTGGAGGTGTGATGATACTTAGCTGTGTGCTTGTGAGGCTCGATCTCAATAGCACTAACGGACCTAAAATATTCCAGCCCTTTAGGTATCAAGAAGCGGCAGCTCCATTATGGCAGAGGAGTGTTGCGCCACTGCCAGCAAATGAAAACATGCAACACGTGAAATAAAATGATAATAAAGCAATTAATAAAACTTCTTTATATTCATATAATAGGAGCCAGAGCAGAGTCTTGAGAGCGAGGCCATCCACTGACAGCAGCAGGAGGAGGGGTGGGCACAGGGCACTGCAAGTGCACGTGACAGTTTGGCCGGCTGTCTTTGGACGGACAAACCGTCATGTGCACTTAGCTATCTCCATGCTTCTACATGGAAAACGGCAGGCACAAAACATAAAACATGCACGCTTTGCCCAATTCCGGTGCTTCTCTCATGCTGGGTAATACCAGCATGATATGAACGTCTGGATTGGCGCAGGGGAGACTGTGCATCGGGAGCTGCAGAACACCAAGGTGGCGACACAGTGAGGCAGCAGGTACGTTTTCTTTTTTTCTTTTATTCTTGTCCCCCGCGCTGCCCCAGAACATTTCTGTGCTAGTAGCCCCCACTGGTATCAAGTGATTAAAGACCATGAGTGACTAAAGCACTGCTTGATGACAGAAAAAAAAACACAAAAAAAAAACCCACTAAGACGCAACTAAACACCGATGCAGTAGCTATGGGAAAAGACAACAAGCATTGGCATAGCCAATAGGTCTCGCCTTTGGGACCTTATAAGTGTTTAGCTATGCAACAGTTGCATAACTAAATACTTATAAGGTCCCAAAAGCGAGACCTATTGGCTATGCCAAGCGGGCGTGTAAGTAATCGCGATCAAACATCAAAGCGACCCTGCGGCCGCAAAAGTGAAAGTAAGCTCGGTCAAGCGCGGCGCGCGTGCCCACGCACTGTAGCTCTAGGCTGGCCTGGTAGCACTTTTTGGAGCCCTCACAAAAGTCTCGCCAGGCCAGCGCATGCGCTGGGTCAGGCGAGACCTAAAAAGGGAGCTAACCAATTAATTCAAATGTCTATATTAGGACTAGTCCTTTTATAACATTTAAAACACTGAAAAGGGACTGATAAAATGCAGTCCTCTCTTCAGCATAAATAGGTGGATAACGTGATTTATTTCATAATAGAGAAAAAGGGCTCACCAATTTCCACCCTTTTGTTATATAAATATAGCAATGATTGAAAGTTTCTGAACACAAACCCTAGCGGGCTTCTTTCATATTATGCCCTGCTAGGGTGGCTGAAACACCTTCACAAATGCTAGACTTGCTTCTTGCAATTTCACCCATAAAAAAAGCATTTGCAATGCAATAGGTCTCCAATTTAAGCATTGAAAACGGTTGGCAACTTGGCATCACAGACAGCGGGATGGCGGGGGGAGAAGGCATGGACATCGGAAGTGAAGGCTGGGGGAGAGATGGCACAGACAACGGGATGGCAGGCAGGCGGGGGGTGGGGAAGAGGAGAGGAGAAGGCATGGACAAGGCTGCGTCACACTATGTGTGCACAAAGGAAATAGTACATGCCATGTGTAACAATCAAGTAAAGGGGCCAGTAGCCATGGTAGGATGAAAATGACATGGCTGTACCAAGGAGGGACTAACAGGCCTCATAATCAATCAGAAGCCAGCTTTTACAAAGGACAAACACACATGCCAATGAAAAATAATTGTCCGGGGAGTGGGCCAAGCTTTTCTCCATACTAAACTACCACAGCTCTTTGTAGAGAAGCGTATGCGTGCTGGCTCACGCTCGACCTAAATAGTTGGGTATAAAAATCTTGACCCCAGAGACTGTATGTCTACGTTGTGCTGTAGCTGAGCTTACCCATAAGAATGCTGAGCTTACTCTGCAGCCTTATCCTGCTTTGGGTCTGAGCTGTGTCACAGCCTCAGTGACAGACTGCTGCCATTACTAGAACGTGCCACAGTCCATTCGGCCATGTCTGAACTGGGGTGGCAGAGTGGGCTAAAGAACGGTGATGGATCAAACCCAGATCTGTTGACTGGGTGTGAGTGTTTGATTGGTTCTGATGCTCCGTCCATCACCACCCCCTTTTGTACCGCTTTGTTCGCCATAAGTTGGCAGGGTATGCTCAGACGTGAGTCCCTTGCTCACTTTGCCACTGGATTCAAGCAAGCCTGGCTGAAGACGGCTGAAATGCCAGAAACCGGTCCTAGGAAGCTTGTTTACGGTCCAGGGAAGGCATGGCTTGGCAGTTCGGGCTGGACTGTTCCCATGAGGCACAGGGTCAGACTGATTTGCATATGGCCATGTCTGAACTGGGGTGGCAGAGTGGGCTAAAGAACGGTGATGGATCAAACCCAGATCTGTTGACTGGGTGTGAGTGTTTGATTGGTTCTGATGCTCCGTCCATCACCACCCCCTTTTGTACCGCACAGTCCATTCGGCAGGCATTTAGAAGAATGATCCAATTTATAGCTTTCTCAAGAAAGAATCTGTCTTACAGGTCTAAAACAATTTTTTTTTTTTTTTAAAGCAAATTAAAAAAAAAAAACATCACTACAAGTAAACATCTGGACCTAGAGCCAGTGCACATAATGCCTGCAGCAGACACACAAAGGACAGACTAATGGACGGTTGAGGAATTGAACATGGGCCAAGGCATGGGCGGGTGCGGGATGTTTTGATGGTAGGTTACCTGGTTTCTGGAAAGATGTGGTACACTTCATTCTTCAACTACTGGGTTTCCTTTCCCTTCTCCACAATGGAAGAAAAACCACTGCAGGCAGTACAAAGTCACCATTTGTCACTATTCTGAATATTGATAAAGAAGTGCAAGATAGAACTGCGTCAGGGTATGCAAATCTTGGAAGACAAATGGACCAACTGAGGACAGGCCACACTTGGAGCTCAGCTGCACATTTCCGGTTACAACCAGGAATAAAAATTGCAGGTGGAAATTCCTTCGTGGTCCCTGAACTGGCCACAGCAAGGATTTTTGACACATGAGATGTAGTGACATTTTGCTACAATCTTCCATTTTGAGCCGCATCTAGTGCATATAAGTGTAACCTGGCACGCTAGGCAATTCCCATAATTGTTTTTCCACAGCACCAGTTCTGCTACGGGTGCATTCGTCTCTAAAGGTTTTACTAAGGTTGACAAAGAACATAAAACGTTTAAACCTTTAGATATTTGAGAGTCATACTATGTGAACTTTTGATATGTGATTATACAAGACTGACTGGCAACCCAAATGAGTTTAAGCAATTGGAAATTATAGAACTTCAAATGTGAACATGAACAACATGCAGGAAACCTCTCAACCGGCTTGTCATTTTTAATCCTGTGACATTGAAGCCGACCACATATTGGCCAAAAGATTTAATTCATATAACATGAAAAAATGTTCTAATCTGGAGACAGGATGCTACATATGCTGCTCTAATGTCATCAATCTCCAATGCTAGCAAGAATGGCACTGTGGCGCATTGCCCCAGGGATATATATTAAAAAAAAATTTAAACACGTAGTTAATTGTTTTTTTGTACAAACACATATAAATCTATACACAAAATTTATCAGCGTACTACAGAGGAGTAAGCAAAAGCCCCCCGCCAGTTATACAGTGCATAGTACGAGGCTATGTAAGTCCTGCCGGAGCTGTGCGTCAAACAAACCAAAAACCTTCGTAACTAAAACCCTACCCTTAAACACTATAAAAATTATAGATTCCCTCCCCCTCCCTCAGTCCTCACCAACAGCGCAGGTAGCCGCCTCTATCCTTTAGTATCCTACATTCCGAAGGGATAACTATGTGTTGAGTTATGCGATGTACCCAGCTTGTTCCGGGGCTTTCCCCCCCATCCCCGACCTGTCTTCCACCTTCATCATATGGCTCATAGTCTCGTAGTGCCTGTACTATCACCTCCCATGCAGTTGCTGCCTCTAGCGCCTTATCGTCGTTTCGTCTGCGCGCCCATTGATAACGCAGCGCGCCCTCACTGGTGGCCCATTTGAGAAATTCCCCCTTCCATCTTTTACTAGTGGGACCCACTGTTGCTTTCCAACGTTTCGGGATTTCTCGTTTTGCTAATATAAGTCCCATATCTATGAATTTGCTCGTGATCTTATTCTTGGGCGTGTGGGGGAACCAGTGCAGTATACTAACGGCCATATCAAACCCCAGCCGCCTCTCTGTCACCTCATTCAGGGTATCTCCCACCTCCGTCCAGTAAAGACCCATCGCTGGGCAAGACCACAGCATATGTTCCAATTCCACCCCTGTTAGGGATATATATATATCAAAGTGAGGAACTTTAATTTGTATTTGTACTACAGATTGTTTTCATGTACAATTGTGATTAAGAGCAGTTTAATCGGGTCCTTTATGGTTGTCGTGGCAGGTAAATAACAATAAAACATACAATTATTTATGTGAAACGAGCCTGAAAAGTAATAATTGCCATCCATACACCATGCAACAAAGAATCTTACACTTAAAACTAACCAAAGTAAAGTTTTCATTCTGGAAAAAAAAGCCTCTCCAAACTTGCAATTTTCAACAAGATATTTTCTTCTTTAACAGTAAATTCGTTATTGTGAAATCTGAGAAAACGAACAATTAGAAGAGCAGGTCTCTGATAAATGGTTTCCTCTTTTCACAAAAGTTCGGAAAGCCCAATAGCCCAAGGTTGCTTCTCCGATGGTAATTCTGTTGTACGAGTACCATGTGCTGAATAAACTCTTTCCCAAATCACTGACAGCTGGGAAACGCATTTCCAAACGAGCTGTGCACAACCCTAATTTAATATGGTTTATTTAAACCGCGGACACTTCAGCGACTCATATGGGGTTTTCACCTTACAAGTGGCAGCTCACACTGCAGACATGCCTCGTGTCAGCTGCCTTTCCGTTCTATCCTCCTCGCCCCTTGGCTTTGGACCCGGTCCGCCATCCTCCTGCTCTAGAGCCGTAGTGTTCGGAGGGGCCGGGCCCTTCCGCATCCTGGATTTCTTGCAGTCAAGTATTCAAGACGAAACTGGGGCGAAAGGGCAGAAGCGCCATCATTCCGATGCCATCCTGTCCACATTCACTTTCCGGAACCCAGTTAAGCAGAGAAGTTTTATCTTCTACATTTTCTTGGAGAGTTTATGGGCTTTTCAGGCACATTTTTTTTTACCAACAATGTCGGTGGGATCAGGAGTATGACATCAGAAGGGCCCAAGCCATAATCACATACTGCTAATGGGTGCCATTAATTACATAAGGAAGTGGCGTCCATTCGATATTTCTACAGCGGGCTGGGCAGAGCAGCACTTGCTGGGCAAGCCTGGCCTTCACTCTAACTAGTTCCTATTTATGAACTGTATAAACGTGGCAAATGTGTGCTTGCAAAAACAAAAATACATTTTACACATGAACCATCATATGTATAATTTTAATAAAACCATACGAGTATACTAACAGACACGTGTAATTTAGAGCAGGAATCAACACACTTTAGTTTTTAGTGCACATCACAGGAAAACAGGATTCTTATTGTTTCAAAGGAAAGATGCTTTGGATGTGAACTACTGTAACTGGAAAATATAGTTTAAACACACGAGGATTACTTAACAATGAATAAATAAAAACCTTAATGAAAGCAAACAACATTAGCAAAGAAAACTGACCCACAAGGCAGTGCACAATTGAACATACTAAATGCTTTCACCCGCAGTGCAAACGTGTGAAGGCTGAAGTGTGCTGAGGTGGAAGGTGGGAGGTGGAAGCAAAATGAAAATGACAGCTGAACAGACCAATGGATAAAGAAAACCGCCCATAGCCTGGCTTTAAACGTGCATGTATATTTGAATTATCTTGGTGTACATGGAACTGGTGTGCTCTAGGTCAGGCCTAAAATGTTAATTAAAAAATTCAGATAGCAGATGTATGACTGACAAGTTATGAACCCAGTCCTATGACTGCATATACAGGTCTACTTCTATGTACCTTAAGAAAGGATACACTTTCTCAGACAGCCTCCTGTAATTGAACCATAGGACAATAACAAGAAACATTTGTGATAACTGTCCTCCTAGCTAGAGCTGTTCCCACAAATATGTACACAATCTTTATCAGGGTAGGAAAACTATTTATATTTTATATTTCATAAAGGTGTTTCTGTGGCATGTTACTAAAGTAGTGTTGATTGAAACCAGTAGAAGGCCAAGGCTGAAAAAGCACAAAGATTGTATGTCAGAATATTGATAACAAAAAATATGTAAACTTATAAGAAAATATATTTAAAACAAATGGGCTGAATATTCTTTACAAAACTATCGCTCAATTAAGTGTCGAATTTCTCTTATTCTTCATCTTGGCTACTGTGCATGGCAGGGATTGTAGATATGTGTTCTGAATGTAGAGTAAGCGTACAAGTTTCAGAGCCCTTGTGCTGCATGAATTAAATCCTGGCTGGGGCGCACACGTACTCCTGAAGAAGTCGTCCTCCAGCCGTTGAATGCCAGTTACAGAAGCTGAAAGGCTCTTATAATTGGAAAGAAGACTCATCTTCCACAAACGGTTTGTATATATGGTTGACTTTAGACGTTCTTCTAGGATAATGGGGTATACACAACATGGGTTGAGCACTGGTTTGTGGACCAAAAAGGCCTCACCGGGTAGTTGAGGGATCTGGACAATCGTCAGTCAGTGCCCTAGATGAGATGGTCAAAGTGAGTGGGATGTAGGGCATCAACATGGATTACCGGTTGGTGAATGAAGTCATCAAGGTGGGGAGAGTGAGTGAAGCCATTATTTGTTTTCAGGATTACCTGCCTGGGAGAATCACAGGAATACAAGACATTTGAGACTGAGTTCTTACAAAAGCCATTGATTAAACTTTAGTGTAAGGACAACACAGCAAATTCAACAGTATATTGTCTAACTGCTACTACAGATAGGAGTTTGAGCATCATGAATGCGGCCATGTTGTGGAGGGTGGGAGCCTACCACCACAGCATTAGTGGGTGGCAGCCGGATGTCAAGGTGGGTTAATTTCTCATACACGGAGTGTTTTCTATTGTGGAAAGGTTTCCAGTACATAATTTGTGTCTGTGTTTGCAGGTGGGCACCACTACCACTTATTTCTGCCCATCTGGACTCTTTATGCCATCCAGTGAGCTGCATCAGCTCTTATTTTCAGGGACCAAGACTGTCTGGTGGTGGGGTGGTAGTTTATACAAGGTGGGCATTCATTTAAATTATTTGTATTTCAAACCATGCTGCAGACAGTGACTTAACGTGGCTCCGTGGACTCAATATGGCACACTCGCATCGACCTCCCTCAAAGATTCTGCTGGGAGCAGTGGACATTTTACATGTGTCTATCCAGGCACCTCAGTAATGTTGGAACTTTAAAACAAGGATACATTATGCACAATGCTATTCCAATATGGCCACTTACTGTTGTACTTAATGTTTTACTTATTTTTATTGCAAGCATATGCCCGCCACGGTTCTCCGGCAGCAAATTCTACGATTGTTTTCACTTATCTTGTAGCTTCTTGAGTGTGTGGCTGTTTTACTGTGGATGAGTGAGGTGGAATGTAAGAATGAGTTGTTAGGTGGATGAATGGATGCATGAGTGAAAGAATGATCGACAGTGCACATTTGAGGACTTATGGAGGACCTAAACTCCCCAATGATAGAGGTATTGCCACGGTTTGTTTTCTTACGCACTACACCAGTCCAATTGGCACCTTACAAGCAAGCAATCCTAGTCCAGTTTCACAGAAAACTGCAACCATTGCAAGAACAGACAACTGGCTTGCTTTACCCTGCAAACTACCCCAGATACCCCAGAGAGGCTGCCTATACAACCACCTTTATCTTACTTTTATTGAGCAAGAGAAGGCCAATCAGTGATTTAGTGTGCCTGCCAACAGTTCTACAGTGGGGAAACTGTAGTTATTGGTTTGCCCCCCCCCCCCCCCGAGTCAAGAAAGACAGGTCACCCACACACATCACCAGCAGACTGGACTATGGAAACACTCTACGCCGGTATCAACAAGTTCCTACTCTGCAAACTCCAGACGATACAGAACTCTGCCGCCAGACTCGTCCTAGACATTCCCCGGCATGAACACATCAGCCAACACCTACAAAGACTCCACTGGCTCCCCGTGGAGAGAAGTCACCTTCAAGATCCTCACTCACACCTACAAATGCCTACACAACAGACCAAAATACCTCAACGACAATCCACTTCTGCGTACCCAAAAGAAACCTCCGATCGACTAACCTCGCTCTGGCCGAAACCCCGTGCATCTGCAGAGCCAGGGCAGGCGGAAGATCTTTCTCTCACATAACAGTCAAGGCCTGGAATGTGCTACCAGCAGACATCAGACGCAACCCCTCCCTGAACACCATCAGGAAGACCCTCAAGACCTGGCTCTTTGCCTAAGCAGCTCTGCACCCCGCAGCACCTTGAGACTCTTGCGGGTTAGTAGCTGCTTCCAATCCCCTGATTGATTGAGAAAACCTCTGCCCGCACCAAACATGGAATCCAACATCCCACCAGAGTGATGGTGCATTGATGGAAGGATTCTTCAGTCTGCTTTTATTAGGATCTACATCAAAGGGTCAGCTTAGAAGGAAATTACACTCCGGAGAACAGCAGGGTATTTAATATTGTGCCATTTGATGCAGAAAGACTTTGTAACCTACCACATAATATTTTGCAGTTATAACCGCATATACAGTTTTCATTCTGGTATACCTATTTGCACATGGTGTGTTAGTACCTTTCTGAAGAATTATACTTAAAAATATACTTCAGGGGCCATTGGATAGACTTAGTAAATGCATTTATATGTAACAATGTATTTACAGAGCAGTCTCGCTAATTCGAACAAATAGGAAAGAACATTTATCTTTCACTGGACGTAGGACATTTTACCTTTGCCTTTCTACCACATAATCAATCAAGGTCATTAATGTTTGTGCATAAAACAACTGTTTGTGGTCAATTAACAATGAGGGGAAAAGGTTATTTATGTAAAAGACGCATGGGCATGAAATGTTTAGGAATACAAAACAATGAATGCAAAGGGCATTAGATTTGTAATCTGGGACTTTTACTTCAGCGGCAACCTCAAATTATAAAGTAATGAGAAAAAAAACATGATAAATTGGGCCGAGTTACTTAGCTGGATTAGACGGTAGAAAATAGGTCTCATAAGGAGCAGCTGGATCAAGGTGGTTGTGATGAGGATGCAACAGATTTATCCCCCATTACAGTGCTAAGTAGCTTCCCGAGGGCACCTGCTAGAAATTTTAGTAGGATCAGAACTAATCAGGACATTTTCCTCGGTGATGCACAAATAATAAATATTCACTGAAAACCTATTTCCACAGAGTTTGGCTGCAGTATAGTTTTATCTATAAAACTGTCCAACTTTAGTTACAGTTTCAGGGAAAAGTGTGCTTTCTGCAAAATACAATGCGCTATCATGCAATGCTTACAAACGAGAGGGAGGTGTTAATTTTCACAGTATATCTAAAAGGCACTTGCCAAATGGCGTGAAGTTTACACAGAAGAAAACCGTCATACGGTGGCACAGGTGAGGGGGAACACCCCCTAAACCCTCAGTTTTGGACCCTAGGGTCTGACTATATACAAGAACAGGTCCTATGCACACGCATGTGAGTGAAGAGACAGTACAAAACAATTTCTGTTGATCAAGGATTAAGACACGTATCCTTTCTTTGGAATGTTCAGTTAATGGTGTGTTGCTTAACAAGCCAGTGAACACGTGTTTCATCAGTGGGGTCTAAAACCTTGACTTGTTCAGGGCTGGAAACAACATGGAGAGCAACGTGTTTCACAATATGTTTTCTGCAAATAAGAGTAATACAAGCAAACCCCTTCAAGGATATTCACATTCAAAGGTGTACCAGGAATGATTCCTGACTGAGGGGAAGCACCAAAGTTTGAAATGAACATTATCAATAAATTATAATGCCCTTGTGGGAACCACATGCACGGTTCTAATAGTGCATGTGAATTTCAAGCAAGGCCTATCCTTGAAGGTGTTTGCTTCTCCTACTCTTATTTCCAGTAAAAACATATTGTGATACACGTTCTCCATGTTATTTCCAACGCTGAAGTCAAGGGTTTACACCCAATTGACGAAACAAGTGTTGGCTGGCTTGTTAAGCAACACCATTAAAAGTGAATATTCCAAAGAAATGATACCAGTGTCTTCCTCCTTGATGAACTGAAATTGTGTTGTACCGTCTCTTCACTCACATGCATGTGCATGTGCATAGGACCTGTTGTATCAAGCAATGCTTAAACACGTCACCGGCCTCATGTCTATCAAAGCTAAATGAGTCGTGAATGTTTGTCTTTCTAAACATGGGGTAGTTCCAAACAGTTTTGGAAGCACTGCTTTAGGGAGTTTTAAGCTAAGATGTGACTAGCATCTTGAACGTATCTGCAGTTGCTCTGCGCAGCATTTGAGTGGTGTTCTCTTAACCACACTATATCCATATTTGGCAAGTTTGCCACAGATCTTGGAGCGACATGTGGATTCTATCGCAATCTTCGAACTTGCATAGGGTGATTGCGAACTGGGCCAGCAAAGCCAGTAATGCTCTTCCTCAGGGTCACTTCTACATTTGCAGCCAATATCTGGCTATTCTGGAATTCACAAAGAATTCAAGAGGTGGTCAAGGAGCCCGGCCTCGTAGGTTTCCTTTCACAGAGAAATGCAAAAAAAATTCTGCAGAAATGTTTCCGGGTGAACAATCTCACGTGCACATATTTAACTCACACGTGCTTTTTTTTTGCACATTGTTTTCTTGCTTCTTCATAGGATTTTTTTTTTTACCCTTGCAAATGTTCCGTTTTGACACCCAAATTGAATTTAACTGTATAAAACATTTTACAAGTGAGAACAAAGCATCAGATCAAAAAACAGTTCAAACTTGGACTTCAACAAAGTAGACAGAATATCAAACACTTTATGGTGTTGAAGGGTGTTTTTCAATTCATTGGATGTTTCCGGCCATCCAGCATCCGCTTAGGTTTTATTACATGAATGACAACTCATTTTTGATCCGTCAATAGGGATTTTCCCGAGATACGTTAAACAACTGTGAATTATTATCCATCGGTATAGACACCTATGCAATAATCCAATAGTACGAGGTGTAGTGGCTTTAGACACATAATAAGTAAGGTAGAGATAGACCACAGAGCATCCTGCATTGAACAGAATTCTTTAGGACCATCAGTTAGTCCATGGAGCCCTGTGATGTTCCGTCTGTTTAGAATACAAGCACCTGAGAAACCTGCCAGAATTCTATATTTAACATGGTGGTGCCAAGAAGAGGATGCTTTACAAGCATACATAAACATTAGACACCTCTACATAAACATTAAACAGACTACAAAAAAGAAGGCAGGTCGTAAGTGGTTTCTACAGGTGTGGGGACCCTTAAAGGGGGGTGGTGTTTTTATCAACGCCTGCAAATGATGTATTTAAAAACTGCATGCTGAAACGAGATGGGGTTTTCCTGTTCTGTCTGGCCTCCTCGATGCAAAACGAGGCCTGAAACCAGGAAAGGGATGCCCCACACGTGGAGAACTGGGCATTCAGTGAGATGAAACAGCTGGTGTGTGAGAGATGGGGCAAGGATGCAGCGGGGCTCTTGGGCCAAGAGAGATCTGGTGCTCCAAGATCTTACACAGAGAGCAAGGGCCGGCCTAAAGGCACTGTTAAAATGAAGATTGTCTCGTAGACAGGTCACATAGAACAAGTTGTAGGTTTATTTGTTAAGTTACAAAGTCCATGTAATGCCCCACCAGGAGCAGCCTCCTTGCTGCTCAGCCCATCTCTTCCAACTGACATCTCCTCAAGTCCCACACACTCAACATTCCAAATGACATCATTAATGGCTGAGCAGCAAGGGACAGAACAGGAATAAGGAAGATGCACCAACTAACAACAAATAGGTTATAGCAGGCACCTTGGCAGGAAATGAGGGGGCACAATGTGGTGATCTTGGCCAATGCTGAGACCCCATGTGGGGCAGGAGATATATTGTGAGAAGATGGGGTGTGGTTGGATGTTCTAGTGTTTGTTACTTCTGTGCGCCAGCCTCCAATCTACACCCTCCTCGATACAGTGGAACATTTTTGCACTTGCTAAATTGGTTCCTCTCCTATTTCTTAACACACAAGCCTGACACCTCACATTTTAAAAAAAGATTCTGTAAAGTTGCAAGTCCATGAACTATGCAACTACGCACCGCTAGACATTTTACAGTGAAAGATAATGTATATTCCTTTAAATATAGTCTTTGTCTATAAATTGTACGTTGATATGGAAAAGTACTTCCTCACTCATAGTGGGTAATGTGTTGTTGAGGACAGTGAGTGCCCTTCAGTCATGGGGAGCACGAAGTTTGTGTAAGTGAGCTGTCAACAGTAAAAACCAAGGCAGAATGCGTTTAGTTCATACATGTCAAAGGTGTGAAAAAACGTCAGCACCAGGTATGTAAACTCCTCAGTAACTCTGCAGCCCGTTGAAGATGTCGCTGGAGAGGTAACTGCAGAAACTGGGTTACTAATTCACTGGGGTGTGAGCGCTGGTCAATCAGCAACCACAATCCTAGTTTGGGTAAGGCACATGCAAACCCCAAATTAACCTGTGCTCAAACCCGTGGTAGCTTGGCACAGAGCAGTCAGGCTTAACTTAGAGGCAATGGGTAAAGTATTAGTGCAATACTTCAAATAAACAGTGAAAACACCACATAAAAAGATCCCACACCAGGCTAGAAAACAGAGTTTAATTTAATAACTAGAAAAAGACCAAAGCGATAAACATCCAATCAGTAGAAATTAGAGTTATGAATATTTAAAGAATAAACTGCAATATAGAGCATAAAACAAAGCGGCAAATGCAGCAATCTGGTCGCACTGGACCAGGTCAAAGGTCAAAAGTTAAGGCAGAGCGCAGGGCAGATACAGGCCCAGGTTAGCCCGGCTGAAGGTTTACCTTCTCAAGTTTTGTGTCAAGAGTCCAGTTCTTGTTGGAGAGGGCCGCGGGAAGCAAGGAGAGCGTCGCTGGCGGTGGTTTATGTAGCGCGAGGAGCAGGCCTGGTGTTCTGGATGGGCCGACTTGAGCCTCGCATTGGAGGTTTTCCATGGCGACCGATGCTTGCTGTGTGAAGAGATGGGCTGGCAGTGGCTTGCACTGATTTTCACTGAGAGCAGAATGGTTCCTGTGCAAATTTGCCTATTCACAGTTGCAAAGAGCCCAAAAGTCTGATTTAAGAGGTCCCTGAGCTACACCAAGAGTCCAGGACCTGAGAGGCAGCACTTGGGGATCAGGAACTCACTGAAGACATGTCCTGGAGCTACTGGGGAGCCTGTTATGTCTGAGGCTGATCTCAGGAGGCCAGCAGACTAGCTTTTTAAGTCACTTTGGGGTCCTGGGTTTTACATGGATTTCAAGTCCAGTTCTTCCTCCCCAGGCAACATGGCAGCACAACAGGCCAACAGCTCTTTCAAAGTGGCAGTCAACTAAAGTGACAGTCTTCAGCAGCACAGCAGTTCTTCCTGGCAGAGTAGCCAAGAGTACATAATTGTGCTTAATTGGTGTCCGAGGCTCTTCCTTTCTACACTAGTGCCCCGATTCTGGAAAGACTGTCAAGCTTCTAGAAAGTGTCTTTTGAGTGCAGGGAATTTCCTACCTCTCCTGCCCCCAAATTGGCTGAAGTGACAATGCAGGGTTGTTAAGTCAGTTGTGTGAAGACAGGACACACCCTATTCAAGTGTGTAAGTGATTCTAGGCCCAGCTCCTCCCTGCCATCCTGCCAGTGATGGCCTACCAGTCACACCTAAGCTCCCATTGTGTGAGGCTGTTAAGAACGAATACTTAAACCCCAACTGCCAACTATACCCAGTCATCTTACTAGAGACTGGCTGCAGGCACCAAATAGCCAAGACAAGAAAATGCCATCTTTCTGAAAGTGCCATTTTCAGAAAGACTATTTAATATCAGACTTCACCATACATTAGTGCTTTAAATTAGGATTCCTAAAACACCAAATATGAACCAATTATCTATTCCCATTTGAAAATAACACTTCTTAACTGTAATAAGTCAACTCCAATGTTATCCTATAGGAGAGATAGGTTTCGCATTAGTGAAAAAATGAATTCAAGAGTTTTTTACTACCAGCCAGGACATGTAAAACTTAAATGTACATGCCCAACATTTTAGATACACTATACCCTGCCCTTGGGGCAGTCTAGGGCCTACTTTGGGGGTGACTTATATGGATTAAAAAGGGAGTTTTGAGCCTGGTGTTCGAAATTGGGTCTCTAGTTGGCAGATGTTTGCTCCCTGTAAAAGTAGGGACCACAATACTAGTCCAGGTAAGTCAGATACATAACCTAAATTAACCTGTGCTCACCCTCTGGTAGCTTGGTACAGAGAAGACATGCTTAACTTAAGAGGCAATCTGTAAAGTATTTGTGCAAAACTTGAATTACAGTAATAGTGAAAACACCACATAAAGACCACACCAGTTTTCAAAAATAGAGAATATTGGAGTAAAACAAAACTAAAATCAACAAACTTTCAATAAGTAGGTCTAAATATGAATTTTTAAAGAGTAAACTGCAAAATAGTGCTTTAAAATCAATAGCACTAAGGGGTTACTTGAGGTCGGGGTAAATCCAAAGTTTCAGGCTGACCGCAATGAATGTCAGGCCGGCATCACGACCCACGTAGGGCTCGCTGAAGTAGTACCTTGGATGGAGCACACTTCAGTGTCAAAGACACGATGAATCAGTTGCGATTCATGTAGTTGGGCCAATGCATCATTGTCGAACCTTTCAGTAGGGTTCGTGTCAACAGCCTTTTGATGGAGGCACTGCATGGTCATCAAGTTGTGCAGGCATGTAGTTGGATCAGTTCTGGTTTGGTGTCAAACCTCGCAGTCGGGACAGACTTTGTCGAGCCGCTTAGTGATGATGGCGGATTGGCACTGCATTGGCATCGAAGGGCATTGCCCCAGTTGGTATTGGTGCAAGGTCGGCACAGTGTTGAATATGAAGCTAAAGCAACTGCAGAACCCGCTTCTGCGGTCCAGGACTGGATTGGCACCTCAGGCAAGGGGGGAATCACAGATGGCAGAGTCCAGCAGCTAGAGCAGAGTTAAATGAAGTATTTGATGGCTCTGACACTTCAAGAACAGGAGGCAAGCCAGAAAGCCCTTGGAGAGGCTTGGGTTCAAGGATGTAGAGAGCAGGTCCAGTCCTCCTTACTCCCAGGCAAAAAGCAGCAGTCCAACAGAGCAAAGAAGGTAGCATAATGGCAGTTCCTCCTACAGCACAGCAATCCGCAGGCTGTAGGAAAACAAAGCAAAGCAGTTAGCAAAGTGGCAGTCCCTCGTGCGGCACAGCAGCTCCTCTTCCTTGCAAAATGTCCTTAGTTTCAGAAAAGTTCTGAATTGGTGGTGCCAGGGGTCCAGTACTTCTACCTAGTTGTGCCTTTGAAGGGGGGGGGGGCGGGGGGGAAGACTTCAAAAAAGGCCTTTGAAGATCACAAGGTCCATGCCTTTCGTGCCCTGGCTCCAGACTCGCTACAGGGGGGGGATTGAGCTCTTTCTGAAGGACAGGCACAGCCATTTTCAGGTGCAAGTGTCAGCTCTTTTATCCCAATCTACCCCAGGAAGGCACATCAGCCTGGTGATGGCCCATCAGAATGCAAATGTCACACCCTAGCTCCCTTTGTGTGCAACTGTCTAGAGGGAATGCAGCAACCACAACCTAGTCGGAGTAACAGAACATGTAAGTGAAAGTAATGTCAGTGGTGAATAGAAATCGATTGTTACTCTGACTGAGTGTAACAACGGTTCATGCACCTCTTCTACCAAAATTAGACGACGGTAGCACTACCCTGGTGAGCCTCCCAAAAACCTTACTTGCACCACTGAAGACTACACAGAATGCAGCAGGTACGTTCATCACAGGGTCAAAAAAAGAGTTCATTTCGCTTGATCTCCTTGCTCTGAAATGGATACCCCCTTGATGCCAGTGTTCACTTCAAAATTGCCTGCATGACCCACAAAGCACTGCACCACAATACCCCCTCCTACTTGACGCAGAAACTGACCCTATCTGGTTGAAACAGATCCACCAGAAGCATGAGCTCCTTACTTAAGCCACAAAAATAAAAAATAAAATAAAAACTACAATCTATCCTTCTCCGGAATCGTCCCAAAAATGTGGAACTCTCTCCATACTGACATCAATGCAACACATCCCCATCCATCTTCAGGAAAGAAGTACAACCTTTTCTTTCCAACAAATCCCTCTTGCACTGAAGGCCTGGACTTGTTTCCAACTCATCTGTTCGATTCCGTTGGCCTATGTGTCCTCCAGCCCTTATCGCTCCAGAATATGTTTAAGTCCCGGATGCCCATGCTGTACTTTAGTACCCCTCCCCCCCCTCCATCCCGGCCTACCATTGTCACATGTAGATATATTTTGTATTGTGTATTCATTTTACTCTTATCTAATATTTTTATGTTGCTTCATATCCTCCATCATGTGTTTCGTACAGTTTCTGTTAAGCGCTTTGTCACCCTAATGGGTGGTGTTCGTGCTGAATAAAGCTCCAAATAAATAAATGGATAAAATGAGACATTTTATCAACTTTAGAAGGACAAAAGGGAGTGGATCTTCCTGGATTTAAACCAGTGACCACTAGGTAAAAAATATTACTGAAGTGGATACACTAGTCCGCTGAGCTGGTAATTTTGTAATTGCAATACTCAAAAAGTATACTGTGGGTCTAGAGTGCAGAATCCGAGCGTACACTGGTAGAGCAGGAAAAAGAGAGAAAGTCCGAGGTAACCAAGGCAGGTGTGTGGAAACCTCCACAGGCCGTGGACGCAACAGGGGCAGAAGGAGAGGACAGCCTCAAGTACATTGGTTGGCAGATCAACCACCACCCAACACCCGCAGAAGGAAAGGGCAACCACAAGTAGGGACAAGCTCGGACACAGCGAGCTAGTGGTGAATTTAAGCACAAGAGTTCTCACACCTGATGAACTTTTGGTGCTCAATAAAGGCTTAGGCTTTGTCCCCACTAATGTCGGAGATCCTTTTCAATTGCGTTGTGAACTAGCCAAATTCTTCAGAAAAATTTGTCTACATTTCTTTTTCAAAGACAAGGATTTGACATCCTCCTCTGAAACTATTTCTGACAGGAACACAGGCCTCAAAATTCCATCCACTTTCAACCCTCCGGCCCATCTTACACCCGATCGAGTGAGAGTGTTTGAATAGGCAGTGATTCATGATATTACCAATATCAGTACTAGAAAAAATAAAATCTATCATAATTTGCCTCTCAGAGAGAAACAAGCCTTACAGGCCTTGTCAAATGATGAGACCATTACTATTAAACCCGCTGACAAGGGCGGTGCAATTGTCATTCTGGACACCGAGACCTACCGCACAGAGTGTCTTAGACAACTTAATGACCGCACAGCATATGAACCCTTGACCACAGACCCCACTCCCAGACTATCTAGGGAGATAAACAGTCTCGTAGAAGATGCTAAAGCTGCGGGCTGGATTACAGAGCAAGAGTCACAATTTCTAATAACCACACATCCAGTCATGCCATACTTTTATGTCTTACCCAAAATTCATAAAAGTCAAAGACCACCTCCTGGGCGACCGATTATCTCAGGCATAGGTTCCCTATTAGAACCGCTTTCCACTTTCGTGGATTTTTTCCTGAGACCACTTGTAAAGGAAATGCCCAGCTACTTGCAAGACACTAAGGATGTCCTCAGACTACTTCCGGATATCAGTTATGATACAGAAACAGACCTCTTGGTCAGTTTTGACGTAGAGTCTCTCTATACTTGTATCCCACAAATGGAAACTTTAGAGGCTATCAGAAGTCTTCTGGATGCGAGAGACTTGGACACCATTACACCGGTCCATTTCAACATGGAATGTGCTAGACTGGCCATGATGGAGAATTTCTTTAAGCATGAGGAGACTATATATTTACAAATCTCGGGTACATCTATGGGCAGCATTTTCGCGCCCAGCCTGGCAAATCTGTACGTCCATCTTTTTGAACAGAATAATGTACTCACCCAGACAAACCCTTTCAGAGATCAGATTACTATCTGGAAGAGATGCATCGATGACATCCTGGTTGTGTGGCGAGGATCTTTGGCCTCGCTACTAGAATTCCATGCCTGGCTTAACACCAAGAATGCTTTCCTGCGTTTCACAGTTGCCTTTGATAAACAACGACTTCCTTTTCTGGACATCTTAATAGTCCCTGATCAGGGCAAACTAGGCAGTGAACTTTATAGGAAACCATTATCTAAGAATTCCCTACTCAGGTTGTCACGAAGGGATTTCGGATGGTGACTTTTAAAACTACCTGTAGGCCAGTTCTTGCGCATTCGCAGGAACTGTTCGGATTTGACTACCTCTAACCATCACGCAGAGGATCTGTCGAACCAACTGAGAGACAGACAATATCCAAAATGTTTGGTCAAACAGGCCTTTAAAAGAGCATTGAATAATAACCGGGGGGCACTTCTGGAACCCCCAGTGCCTAAGCCTCCTCTGTCCAGAATGACTTTTGTCAACACTTTTAGTACATGGTCCAATCAGGTACAAAAGACTGTGCGTAAACACTGGCGCATACTGAACACAGGGAATGAGGTCATTCCACCTCCCCTTTTTTCTTTTAAGAGAGGGACTAACCTGCGTGACAGCCTTGTACATACCAGACCCAGAAGCAGAACCTCTGGCATGACGAATACTTTATGGAACTTACCGCCAGTTCAAGGCCATTTTCCATGCGGCCACTGCTCTGTTTGTCCACAAACCCAGATGACTAAAACAGTTGACATAGGTACAGGCACACCTTGGATACTCCGTAAACATACCAACTGCAACACTGAAAAAGTTATTTACCTCATTTCGTGCCCTTGCTCTTTGCGTTATGTCGGTATGACAACACGCAAAATCAAAACACGCATTTATGAGCATAAAAGCACCATCAGGCGGAGCAGACAAGCTACCAAACTCACAAACCATTTCCTGGAATTTAAACACAAACCTGAAGATTTGAGATGGTTGGTTTTGGAACAGCCCTTCATTCCTACTCATGTGACGGATATTCAACGTTTTCTGTTCATCAAAGAACAAAAATGGGTTTTCAAACTTAAGAGTGACCAACAGGGTCTAAATGAGGATATCCCGTGGTCCTCTTTATAGAACTCATTTTTGTGAATCATTTACACCTTGTCCTGAGGCTACAAAAACACCCTAAAAATATATATACACTAATTCATTATCATTTAGATCTGCCCGCGTGTCTCCTGCCTTCCATCGGACAAATGATAACTAGTGCGAGGAACACTCTTTCATCTTACACACTCGTTCCCCCTCCGTTTGTTTTTCTTTTGGTAGCTTCTGAATCACTCCCAAAAGAGAATAATTTTTGTAGACAGATCGCCACGATCAGTACTACACACTTCTTCCTCAAATTACTGGGTTTACCGATCATCGACCAGCTCTTAACTAGTTGTGACATATATTTGTTGTCACACGATTAAGCTTTTTCGGTTCATATACATGCAAAAATTTCTGTGGTAACACTCTAAACTACATGTCCCAGCAAGCCTTGCACATAATAGGATGTTAGTTCGCTTTTTGAACACCCGCGCGATCCGTAGCTATCGGTACGGAAGCACACACACACCTGAACTCAATAAAATAACATCCTTGCCACCCGCCTGGTACCTCCCCTTCCAGCTCTGGCGTTTGGAGCGGGGTACCGACGGATAGGTAAGCGTTTCTCCTAGCAATCCTCCTCTTGATATGCTTTTAGATCGGACACTCTCACCAACCTTTGTAAGAGGAAACCCCGACACTTGGGCAGGCTCACGGGGCAGAGTCTCACAGTCGATCACGCCCTTTTTCTACGGAGATGTACTAGTCATAGCTCCTTTTGCATTACATTTGCTACGGCACACTATTATAACGGACTTTCAATACAGTGTGTTTTAGCTATTCACAGTTTACTTTCTCACTACTTGAAGTAGTCTGCTTATTTTAATTCTTATTTGGCGTCTCGGCTTTTCTCTGCCATGGTTTTAGCACAGCCCTCACGAGCACCAATTACGGTAATTCCGATCTGCCCCCTGAGGCTGAAGGTTTTCCCGGCCCACGGGGATAACAATCTGTTTTTTGGAATTTCCCCTTTTAGAGCGGTGCCTCATAGCCCTGAGCGGATGCCAGGTGAGGCGAGGTGCGTACCCACATTGACTCGGGTAAGTGCACATAAGTTTGTGTGTCAATATTTTTTGTCACAAATATATATTTTCTTATCAAAAGTTTATATCCTTGAGAATTGATACAATTTGATTTGTGTATATTATAATGAACTATACATAGCATTTGGATCTTTAATGTACACTGTTGTGCAACATGATCAAGTAGAGTGTCCTTATTAGAATACCTTTTTGTTTGATTTCATCTAGAGGTTTACCACCAGACAATGCCTGTAACTGTTCCAATGTGACACACAGGACTCGATCAGGTTGTATTGGGTACAAACCGGTGAATCAATTTATTTGTTACTATTTTGTTTCTATCACTCATTTGCAGTAGCGTTTACATGGTCCTGACGAGAGCTTGGACTTCTTTGTCCACAAGCCGAAACATGTAGACCTAAGATCTGACAGTTATTTGTTCAGGCTGTCAATATTGTTTTTAAGTTGGCACCAGGATAGCGCCAGAATAAATTACATAGTGTCTTGGTAGTCATTTTTAACATCACATTTTTTGTTTCACTACACTTTTCGCACTGCAATCACCCTACCGTTGGTAACAAATTGGCACGGCTGCCTGGGACAACCAGGGTACCATCACAACCATCATAGTGGTTGGTACTCCGGGGAATGTCCTTAGTTCCCAAATGATGATGAACCACCTCCGGTGGGTGATGGGAACTTAAACCTCAGTGGAGGTTTCCACACACCTGCCTTGGCTACCTCGGACTTTCTCTCTTTTTCCTGCTCTACCAGTGTACGCTCTGATTCTGCACTCTAGACCCACAGTATACTTTTTGAGTATTGTAATTCGATTTGGGGATTTATACTGTGCAGGTCTTTAAATTCATACCTAGGACCCTCTTTATATAGTCTTTTGTTTGTTATAATTTTGTAATTGCTTCAGCACCGAGAGACTTATTTTGTATAATTTCGCATTCCTTTGTGTTCTCTCATTAACAAGTCTAACTAAAAACTATGTATTCTATATTGTTCATATTAGAAAAGTGAGTAGCACCAGAGCCCCTTTCTTTGAGGAACTGAGAATGCATCAATGAGGCGCTGATAGGCCCCTTCTGCAAGGCTGAGGGATTGTAATAAAACTATAACTCTGGAATTCAGCCTAGAAATAGGATATTACAACCAACTAAAAATGATCCAGATTATTGATGAGGTTCATGTAGCATTACATTTTACTCTATGCAAGCTCTACAAAACGCCTACATTTCTTCACAAATTGAGCAGGATTAGGAAGGAAAAGTGGAAACAGTGAGGGTGGTATTGGCAACCACACCTGCTTGCAGACGGAGTGCCCAGATATTGGCTGACAGTGAAGGGAGCACTGGTGTTGGATGACCTGCAGCTGTGGACAAGGTGGTAAGACCTGGAGGAAAGGGTCCTGGCATATCAGCTGAAAGCAGGTGGAAGGCTTTGGCGTTGCACGGAGGACGGGGGGGGGGGGGGAGGGGGAGAGGGAAAAGGTGGAAGTGAACACCAGGGGGTTTATCAGGTACCAATGTCTATCGATGGTAAGTGCACAGAGACTAGGAAAGATGGCAGGTGGGTTGAACAGTCGTGACCCAGGCAGCCCTGACACTGAATGACAACTCAACTGAAGTGTAGCAAGATGACAGGCCTAGGAGGCGGCCTCATCCTCCAAGGAATTTACCTTTTTCGGTTGAATATTCCTTATTCACTGCATTGAGATAGGAGTCCTTGCTGGTTAGAGGAATGGGGGGTTACTAATGCCTGAAACGGGTGCTTTTACAGAAGGTTAATCTAACCTCCGCTGCAACGCATGGTTTACATTGCCAAGTCATCCATTTGGGATCAATGGCACATGCCATCCCCCAGCAGAAAGGCGGCCGCACTGCAGGTTTTGCCTTATTTGTGGGTGGACACACGCTGCGGGGATACATGCACCAAGAGGCTTCAGAGCAATGCAGTTTTCAATTGACACAAACTGTGGTGTGCAGGTCAAACGCTGCATGAGAAGGGTTTGGTGAACTTGCTAGAGTGTGCTTTTGTGAAGGTGCACCCGAGACATTGTAGAAATAAGTGCTGACTTATGAAACCTTACCAGCCAAATATGTGCCCCGAGTAAACAGCTGGCTCTGGTCTGTGTCCATACCAGGTGCTGTGCTTGCAAAGTCTTACCTGAGCTGCTGCGACATCTGAATATATTAGCATCCAAATCTACAAACGCATGCACTACACAGCAAGAAGCATCCTGCCCAAATACATACACCGACTACCAAAGTGTGCATTAAACAGGAGCCCTCTCGGAGCGCTAACGCAAGGACTTTGGCGTACATTGTACCATGGAAAATAAGAAATAGAACTGCAAACAGGTTTCAGGGCGCTGTACAAGGAGTAGTTGCACTACGCTTGAAGTAAAAGTACGGAGAACATTTCCAGAAATATTAAATACAAAAGGAGAGAGAGAGGCAAGGAGTGGAACAGCCTCAATCAATGTATACACGTGTTTACCATAAAGGCTTATTAGCAGCATAGTGCTTAGCAATGCCAGGGACGCTGTGCTATGCAGGGTGTTCACGAAAGTATGCGTAGATAGAGAAGCAATCTGGAAAGTAACATTAGCACAGCTGGGTGTGAGCACAAACACAGAGCGCTCAGGAATAACCGGCCATGATAATTGTACATGAATTACTGTTAGAAGCCGTGATAACGGTGAGGGCGGGTGCACAGCGCGAGCGGGAGACGGGCTGCTGTCAGGAGCGAGCAGAGTTCAGTCTAGAAGCCTCTAGGCAAGACGCGGCAGTGCACAAGCAGGAAACAAACACGGCGGTAACGAGATTCAAGTTATGAGATTAGAGCAGTTCTAGGAAAGGCTGAGGGTATGGGGCTTCGGGGCAGGGTCGAAATGGTTGAGGCTGTTACAGAGAGCAGACAGGGTCCAGACTTTAAAGGGGGAGGGGGCTAAGAATGCTCAAAACCAGCCTGGCTTTCTTCGGCTCGCTGCGCAGCCTCTCTCTTTCTGCCCATCCACTCCTTCTGCCCTCTTTCTCACTCTTCCCCCGGTCGGTCTGATCGCTTCTCTCCACCTTCCTTTATTCCTTCCCTCCCTCTCTTTCTCTCTCACTTGAATCCTCCCATGCCTCCTACAATTAACCTTTGGGAGCTGCGGAAAGCGACTGAGGCACCAGGAGGCTCCTTCCCCAACAAGCATTTACAATGCAATAAGTCTCGCATTCGTTAAAGCTGGAGCTATTGGCATTGAAAATGATGTTTTTCAATTTATTTACAGTAGATTAATATGATTTTCATGGTGCTATTGCTTTTGGTATGACCTTGTGGCGCTGGAGAACGAGTTAATGGGGAGAAAAAAAAAGAGCACGCCTCTGAGGAAGGGAGGTGCAGGGTAACGAGGAGAGTGATGGGGCAGGAGGACAAGGGGGGTACCATTAGGAGAGATGAAAGGCTGAGGTGAAAGGAGGAGTCCGGTATGAAGCAGAGAAGGGGCAGGATGACAAGGAGAGCCCATGAAGCGCTGGTGGGGAGTGCTACAATGAGAGACTGAAAGATTGTGATTAAATAAGTGACTGTGTGAGAAATGGAAAACCTCTGGAGAAAGGAGCGACGGAATGACGATGGGAGAGATAGCCCATGAAGTACCGAAGGGGAGTGTCATTAGAAGACAGTGAAAGGCTGAGGTGAGAGGAGGAGTCCACTAAGACGACGAGAGCCTCTGGTGAAAGGAGGGACAGTGTAACAAGGTGAAAGGAGGGACAGTGTGACAAGGAGAGCGGAGAGACTGCCATAAAGTGGCAGTGTAACGACCTTGCTAAATTTGCAAAACATTCTCAAGTTCCTCCCCGTGAAAGACAATGTTTTTATAAATAACAGCATCGTCTCCAGCCGAGCCAAGAATGCCCATCTCATGGAGACTATTACCCCCCTGACCCTGGACTCTCTCCTACCTATCCTAGCCTCCGTGAAAAGTGGACCCTGCAGCTCTTAACATTTTGAAAATGGCAGCTCCTACAATTGCCCCCTCCACCCTTAGTGTGATCAATGCCTTCTTCGCCTCGGGTTTGGTTCCCCCAGAGTGGAAGAGAACCTAAACCGCTCTGTTAGCGGTGGTGGAGGAATCAAGAAAGATTCTTGACTCAGTAGGCTCATCCGCGTTTATGCTCCTTGACCCGAGCATGGCCTTTGACACAGTGAACCATCAAATTTTAGTTCACCGTCTCAGGATGTAGGAGTGTCAGGCTAAGCTCTCTCCTGGCTCCAATCCTTCTTGGAAGGAAGGTGTTTTCAGGTGTTTGAAGATTACATCACCTCGGATCCTTTACCCTTGCTGTGTGGAGTCCCTCAGGGCTCTGCCCTACTCTTTTTAATATTTATATGGCTCCACTGGCGGATATCGTCGCCCCTTTCGGAATCCATATAGCGTCTTATGCCGATGACACTCAGCTGGTCGTAGCACTGAATCAAGCTGACCAGTCGCCCACTGACCTCCACTTCTGTCTGGAGGAAGTGGCTAAGTGGATGAGTCTTTCCCATCTTAAACTCAATGGCGACAAAACCGAGCTGATGACGCTTGGTAACCACTTAAGCGTCAATCTCAAGGCCCTCTGGCCAGTCTGCATGGGTTTGGCCCCGGTCCCAAACCCTGAAATAAAAGGCATAGGCATTTAGCTAGACCAAGACCTCTCCTTCAAAACCCAAGCTAGGAAGATGGTCGCATCATGTTACGGTCTGCTCAAAATGCTCCTTAAAGTACTTCCCTTACTCCCTTTTCCAGCAAAGAAGTTATTGATACAGGCTCTGATCTTATCTAGGATAGATTTTGGCAACGCCCTTTATCTGGGTGCCCCCAATGCAGTGTTCTGCGAAGCCCGCATTGCGCTCCCTGCACTGGCTCCTGGTGCAGGAGAGAATCAACTTCAAAGTCCTTTGCGTGGCCCACAAGGCTCTGGAAGGGAACGGACCACCCATCATCAAAACTTTGATCTGTCCGTATAAAGCCACAAGAAGTCTCCGCTCCGACATGCTTCATCTGGCAGAAGTTCCCAGAATCAAGAGAGCTAGAAGCGGGGGTAGGCTTTTTTCATACAATGCCCCCAAACTCAGGAATGCTCTCCCGCTTCACCTCCGTAGAGAACCTATCCACTCCATCTTCTGGAAGCATTTGAAGACCTGGCTTGTCCCACAATTTCTGATTGCTCACTCTGAAGCATCCCAGCGCTGAGGGGAAAACCAGAGTAGCCATGCACTTTACAAAAACCCATTCCATTCAATAAAGTACTGGTGGGAGAGCTGTAAAGAGACTGCATGGATGAGATGGAGAGATTAAAAGGCTGGGATGAAAAGAGGGAGTGGCTGAAAAACAGAGAGCCTCTGGTGAAAGGAGAGACCGAATGACACGGAGAGCAAAGTGACAGCTCATGGGGAGTGCCATTAGGAGAGATGAAAGGCTGAGGTGAAAGGAGGAGTCCGGTATGAAGCATACGGGAGAACAACCAGCTGTTGGCCCAGGACCTTCGAGAAAGCGAATCAATTTGTTTGCCAGTGTGAAATAAACAAATGCAAATACATAGTTGAAGCGACTCCGTTCTTAAAGAATGAAAGGCGTGTTTAAAGTCAAAGCGTTGCCATTTAGAAATCAATAAAGATGCGAGGCGGATTGCTTGCTGCCACATCTCCCTGTGCATTTTCCAAGGTGTTTACTTACTTCAGTGTCTGAGTCGAAGCAAATAAGTGGGTAAATGAGTCTTTTGAATCCGACAACAAAAGTTAACAAGAACGGAGTAAAGACGGTTTAATAACTCGTACCCAGCACGTGGACGTGCAGAGTATTAGACCCCGGGACTGATGGCAGTCAGGTATGTGTGCACAACGGTGGTAATTAGAGCAGCCAGATGTGCTCTGCTAATGGCTCACAGTGGAGACTGCTGCGGGGGGGGGGGGGGGGGGGTGACAGATAAAAACTAGCTGGAATGAGGCACTAGGACATTAAGGAGGGTACCCGCATATGCTTAACAGCAGCATCGACCAAAAAGCACACCATTTTACTCCTCTAATTAGCAGCGGTCTGGGTGTTAAAGCTTTAGAGGTTGACAGGACGTTTTAGTCCCTGCACTGGAATTGCTGAATTACAATTCTATCATAAGTAAACATTTGTGTTTGGAAACAGTGTGTGACTGAACTGCCCCGGGGAGCAGCTGTGCAGGGCCAATGACAGAGCAAAGCTTCTACCCAGGGAAATTCAGGCTGGCTTTGAGGAGCTCATGTCGTGTCACATAGCGCTGATGCGCGCCCCTGCAAGAAGTGTGTGTAGCATATACCTGTTGAAATAATGTTCAGGGGCCGTCCAGGGCTGCCGCAAGCACCGCTGTGCAGTGCAACAAAATAAAGACACAACTCAGGCACAAACTGAGTACAGACTTTTTATTAACTCTCACTGAGCACTGAACAGGCAGAGGATTAGACCACCGGACTTGAAAGGAGAAACAAAATGAAACAAGCAGACAACCATAATGAGCTCGGAGCCTGATCCCCGGCTTCACGAGCCAGCCATGGTGCGGAGAACCCGCTCCTCAGCAAGCGCTACTGCCAAGTCATTTCGGCTGGTGAAACCACAGTTTCCCAGCAGGCGCACCTACACACAGCATGGTGCTCAAGCAGCCATGTGAGAGACAAGGAAGTAGTCCCTAAATGAAAAGATAACAGCCCAGCAGCGTAACTAAACTGTAGTTGGGCAGTGCTGCTTCCGTAATAAACAGAAGTGACATATCGGATCACCAGCCAACAAGAAACCAGCTAAGAAGAGCATTGCCAGAGTTAACCAATGGCAGGTGAAAGGAGAAATTACCCTCCATATTATGTTTACTACAGGTCGCTGTGTAGGCGAGACCTAAATACCGCCTTCAAAAGTCTCCATCCCACCAGGGAAATGCCCGGTGGATTACACGCCTGTCCGGTCCTGCAGAGAGGTGTTACTCTTTCAAATGAGGCTATTACGCTACTAGCAGGTTTTGAGTTAGTTTTTGAGGGCAGAGTAGGTGGTACGGATATATGGACTGGATGCAGTGATGGCGACTCGAGAGTTATGGCAAAAATAGCAAGGAGTGTGCATGAGTGAAGGAGGTAAACAAATAAAGTATATGTACTTACTGTACCTCGGTCAAAACACAGCTAGAGCACGTGGCAAGAGTCGTATATCTAAATACTGTTTATGCATACGCATTAGACATTGTAATTAGTAACGTTTTCTGGTGTCAGTTAACATTGTTTACTGGCGACAATACTGCCCTGCTGTCCAGTTATTAGATGTGATAACCGAGCTCAAAGTGGACCATGCCGTTGGAGAATCATGCTGTGCTCTGCCTGTACGTATTGCTTACATGTAGAAAGGGCAATCTGAAATATGAGTGAGTGAGGGAACACGATAATATTTGGAAACCAGCGTGCAGTACTGTCCACATGACTGTGCAAAATTAGAAAATGCTTTCGCGATGGCGGCTCGTGATTTTAATTAATAGTTTTAGGATACAAAGGCAGACTTTCCAATCATTGTTTAAATAAGAGTAATCACTGAAGTGAAAACATTAAACCCGGAGTTTATTATGAATGAACTAAGTGATTGATAGAAAAAGACACGCGTGTTCTCAATAGTAATTGCATACAAGTGTGTCATGAAGAGAACGCTTCTTTCAAAAAGCAATGATTTAATAAGGAATTAAAATGACCATCGTGGGTGATTTTTGGATTCCGGGTTGTACCCATCTATTCATTCCCACTGAGTTCACGGTGATGGACGAATAAAGCTGACAATGAGTCATGCCACATTCAGTGCCCCCCTAGCTCTTAAGATAGGTTCACGATCTACATACCTATGCAACACGCTGCATGTCCACAACAGCTGTTCATCTTGTGCTAGCATATTACATGCCTCCTCTACCATTGAGGGATAACACAAGTGTGGTCTCTTCATCCCATTAATGAGTGCGAGTCATGGGATCACCATAAAAAGTTTTCCAATCAGGCTTTATCACGTGGACAGTGATACCGGTAAATACAATTACCTTAAGTGACTGAAAGATTTTCATTCACCATTAGAAAACTGGATTTAGGGCCATATGGATAGAAACCTTTGTTACCACTTGCCAGAATCCTAATGTCCATTTCACAGGGGTCGGCACGGCTGAGGGATGTGCGCCACCAACAGGCTTAACCCAGAATGGCACACTTCTTGGTTCCTGTATAGTGGCTGGACCACACAGGTATGGGAGTATAGTCATTGAAAAGCAGTCTGTTACCAAGACTCCAGTGATTGCAAGTACCAAATTGGCATTTTATCCACTTGGGGAGGGGGGGGGGGGGGGGGGGGGGGAGTCCATGCCTGCAGATAATGAGACTATCTTTCCGCTAGTTTAGTTCCTGGTGGTCTTTGTGTGACCACAGGGAGATGTCCCTGGGACTTGCTGAGATGGGAAAGTCCAGGAGCTGGAGCCATCCCTGCATAGCAATCCACTGCACCACCAGGCTGAATACATTTGAGTGAAAGGCTTAGTTTGGCCTTTTTTGCCATCTGACTGGAAAGAGGAATTTGTTTGCACAATTCCCGTGACTTCACCACCTAGGTGTATATGCTACTTTCCAGGACAGATGCTAGAGGTCCTCAGATTCCCCCACCAGTTTCCCTGAAATCCTTGAAATGCTAGGGCCAAGCACTTGTAAGAATATAAATCAAAACATGCAAAATAGAAAACATGCAAGAACGAGTCAAAACTATGTCGCAAGATAGTGACACAATGCCACACTTTAAACTACACCAATTAGTTCAATACAAAGTAGCTCAAGACAGATTTTCAGTGTACCAGTCACTGAAGCAAAGCACATTGTACAGGAATCCCACTGGAGAGTTTATCCAGCTTTTGTTTCCCTCCCTTGAAACTAACTACATCCCACCTCTTTGGAATGGGTACCCTTCAGTAGCAGCCCGTGCCCTGCAAAAGGGGTAGGCCAGAGGAGAGAGGTGAGCAGGAGGGGGTTCTGGGGACAAAAAAAAAAAAAAAAAAATACATTAAAAATAACTTACCTGAACGCTGCTGCCCGCCGCATTGCGCTCTTCCAGTCTTCTTCTGGGCACAGGCTTCCAAACTGCACTGCAGCCAATTCTGACGCTACATCAAAGCACCGCCAGCACTGGCCTGAGCGCTGTCAACTTGCACTCGTAGGCAGACTAGAAGCCTGTGCCTGCTCTCTCCAACCCCAGCAGAGGACCTCGGGCTGGAGAGTGCTTCTAGCAGTCTCGATGCAGGTGCAGCTCCAATTCTTTATGCAGGGGGGCAGCAGGGTAGTATTCAGCAGAGTGGCAATCCTTTCAGCAGTGCAGCAGTCCTTTTTTCTGGCAAAATCTTAACAGGTCCAGAAGGTGTACTGAAGAGGTGGGGTCTGAAGTGCAATATTCATAACAGGTGCCTCCTTTGAAGTGGGAGAAGCTTTTAGAGGTTTCCCTTTGAAGTGCACAGGCTTCCTGCCTGCCCTGGCTCCAGACTAACTACAAGGAGCAGGCGCGGTCGGCACAAGTATGAACGTTGGGTTAGTAGTTGACAGACAGGTAAAAAAATTAATACCACTTACCTTGCACTCACAGCGTCGACGATGCGACAAGCGCAAGGTACGTTTTTTAAATTTTATTTAATTTTACCTATCCTGTTGTCTGTCGACTTCTCCCCTGCACCGCCATCGCCCTGCCCCACCACTCTTGCCTGTGTCGGCCGAGCCTAACAGGGGTATGCAGCCCTTTGTGTGGAGATAGGATACAACCTATTCAAGTGTAGGTAGGTCTGTGCCCAGCTCTGCCCTTCAATCCTGCCAATGATGGCCATTCAGGCATACCCAAGCTTTCTATTGTGTCTGGCTGTCTAGGAGGCATGCAAAAAGCCCCCACTGTCAGCTACACTCATTCATGTGACCAAGTGAGAAAGTGCAGTCACTTAATAGCTAAGGCATTAAAATGCTAACTTTCTAAAAAGGGGCGTTTTCAAAATTGCAATTTAATATCAGACTATACCATAAGAGAGGATTTCTCATTATAATTTGTAAGACATCAAACATGAACTGATTATGTGGTCCCATTCGGATGTTACAGTTTATTAAAGGTAATAAAAGGTTATCCTATGGGAGAGGTTGAAAACTAAATTTGAGTGTTTTTTACTACCAGGACACGTAAAACTTGAAGTACATGACCTATATTTTGATGACCCTGCCCTCTGGGATGTTTAAGACCTGTACTAGGGGTGACATTTAAAAGCATGGCTTGAGCCTAGCAAAAGGTTTATTTTGTCATGTAGAAATGGAAATTAAAAAACTGCACATGCAGGCGGCAACGGCATGCAGGAGACATGTTTAGAAGGGCTACTTAAGTGGATGGTACAATCAGCATTTAATTTGCAGACCCCTGGGTATATGTGGTGTGAATCTACTAGGGACTTGTAAGTAAATTAAAGGTGACAATTTAGTAGAAGCCAATTCTAACATGTTTTAAGGAGAGAGCAGAAGTTCTTTAATACCAGTTAATAGTGATAAAGTGTGTGAGGTACTAAGGCCAACAGAATGAGATCAGCTAAAATAGGAGAAGTGAACGCAAAAGGTTTGGGGGAAGACCACCCTAAGGCTGACAGGTCTAATACGCTATATCTCTCTTCAAGGATGCAAATACATTAAAATATGCCTAGACTGAGCCTTGTCTTTATATTGGAGTAATATTTCTCTCTCACCCCTTGCTATTGGCCGTTTGTTGTACTTTTCTGCCTCCTATAAAGTGCTTGTTCTCAGTGCTGCACAGAACATAGAGGACGAGATCATCAAATGCTGGCAGCAAGGTTTAGGAAACCCTCTTATGCTTCACTTATGAAGCCCCCCCCTCAGGCTGGTGAGCGTCCCCTGTAGCCTCAGGCCTTTTGTGTTGTGAATGACTATGAATAATCAGCATTTATGCAGTGCGGATGTCAACACAACTGAAAGTAAATGGTGCCAAATGCTCACTCAGCTCTTAAGTGTGTACAGTGCTTGGAGCTGAAAGATGGACCTTTGGAAAAATGCAGGTGCTGAGGAAGCCTGTACTGCCATCACACTACACTGCCCAAACCCTGGGGCTCAGACACAAAGCCTGCTAACCACCAAGGAGATGCCTGAAAAGTGAATGAAGTGTGAGGTAGGCCAGTACTGATATTAAGCCACACCATCTCACCCCCTCCCCCAAGTCTCTCCCCCTCAGGGCCATAAGTCTTTGTTCTATTCTGGTCAGCAAAACTACCGTAAATCCATTTCCTCTCACCTTCATGGGGCAAGGTTGCAGAATGTGGGCCAGGGGTCAGCCAGCACCCAGGGAAGCCTACTGACCCAGGGCATTTCCATGGGAATCCTGGGTGGCATGGCTTATGTGGTTACAAACACGTCTCCTTACCAGAATTCCCAGACAAAACTATGCTCAAAAAGTCCCAATTTCATATCAGTTTCGATAGGAAAGCCATGGTAATTGGAACGGTGATCTGACAGCATGTAGGAAACCCTACCTACATGAGCATTTCATTTCAGAAAACTTCTGGAATCCAGAGTAATATGGCTGTTGAGTAACCAAACACCTTTTGTTACCTAAAATGCCCTGCACCTCTCAAACTATAAGTGAAAAAAGTTAATTTCCTCGCAACAGGTATCCCATATGTGTGATTGGGTCTAGCTCATATGTGACAACTGACCAAAACAGTAGGTATCTGAAGACCACACTGACTTCACATGGTCACAGCTTTGTCCCATTCCCCTCTAGAGATCAGGCCAGATACAAGTGCACTGCCCTTTTTATCAGGTGAAAAGCAGCAAACCAGGGTGGTAGGAGGTTTGAAACTGGCTAGAAGTCCTGGAGTTTTCGGTAAAATAACTGTATATTTGTGGGGAATACTGGGTTCGAAAACATTTAGGTTCCATACAAGCCTCATCATCCTCTATTCACAGACTTCTCTGGCTCTTAGGAATGGCCAGGGTTCTATTGGTGCTAGTGGACCAAAGTTTGAGGTTTGCATGCTGTGCTGGATAAAAAGAAGTGGTAGGTTCCTCACGAGAGAGAGAGAGAGACACCACCTTGGAATCCCTCTGTCTCTAGTCTTCATAAAAGTCTGAGGCAGATAGGTTGCCCTGTATGCCAGCTGGCCCAAGCCTACTTACAGTAGGCAACCGAAAACCAATACAGACATTTTCTAAACATTGCTTCCTCGTTTTGCTTGGGCAATTTTTTTGGCCTTTAAAATCCCATAGAGTAGGCCCACCGACCTATGCAACATACGTTTGACGATTGATGTAGCATTTATGCCTTCGTTGATGTTTACTACCTCTGTTATATGCTCATTTTTTGGTCTCGCCTGAGCCAGCGCATGCACGGACTCAGGCGAGACATTTTGTATACGGGATTTCAAAGTGCTACCAGCGCTGGCCTAACGCTTGCGTTAACGCGAGCGTGCACGTGCGCAGCTACCGATCACAGCTGCGCGCGCACAACTCGTGTGCTTACTACACAGCGCGTCCCATCCTCGCAATCGCGATCACTTTCAACTTTGATCGCTATCGCGATTTTCGCTTTCACGGCCGTTACTTTTACAGCCACGCGGCCAATGCTTGTTTAATGTACTATGACTGCGGGAATTAGATTTTAAAACAAACTGTGTATATTGATATTAAAATGTTCTTAATGCACCTCCTTCAGTGGGGATCCTTAAGCTCCTACAGACATATTAGTTAGTTTTGCGCACTAAACCGTTATAATACTAACATGCAAGCTGTCTGCCATCCAACTTTTCCTCAGCTGCTTTTATTAACGGATTAATTTTAGCCATTTAACTACAATGTTTTATTAAGTAGGCTATTTCCTACGTTTGGATGCTGATTTTTGTAACTAAGTGTGTTGCTGTATCTGTTACAAAGATACAGGCTCTCTAGAGGGTGGGGTCCGGGAGGTGGACTCTAACATGAGAGAATTTTTTTTTTTTTTTTTTAAATTTGGTTTTATTTTTTTTTAACAATCAGCAGTACAGAACAGCAGTTGAATACGCAGTTTTCCACAATATAGAACAGTGCAGTAGCAACTATTAGAGATAATCCCTCAGGAAGCATTTCCCCAACACTATACATCGTTAATATCCACCTCCCCACGCACACACCCCTCGGCCTCCCCACATCAGTCCGAGTCCGAGGCGTCATCATCTTGATCTGAGGGCGGGTCACAGATGTCACCCCTGAATTTGTTCCACGTCCCCCATACTTAACTCCACTTACGAGGGCAACCCCGCCTGATGAAGGGCGACCTTTCAGCAAACATGGCCTCGTCCATGTCGGTTCCCCATGCGGTTAGCTTCGGCGATTCCCCTGCTCCCCATTTTTGGGCTATGTTGCGCTTGGCTATCAATCCCTAGCGTAGCCCAACCCTGCGCCTGGCGCGTAAGGTCGTTAGGTTCCCATATATTCAGCAGGCAGCGTCTAGGCTCCGGTACCAGCGAGACTCCCCCCGACTGCGACAGTATCCGCATCACCTGCTTCCAGTACACCTGGAGTACGGGGCATTCCCATATGGTGTGGAAGAAATTTCCCACCTCCCCGCAGCCAGCGCCTCCCGCCATTCCGGGTCATCAAAGTCGCCCACATCACGGGACCATTTCTCGCGGAGAGGACCCATTGGGTCCGGTAGGTTATTGACCAGCTTACGATAGGTAAGCGATGTGGCCTTTTTAGGCATGTAATCCGTTAACAATCTGTCCTCCAGGGGCGATGCCTCCGGTACTGTCGCGCCAGGCGCCAGGCTCGATTGCAAGGCGTGCTTGATTTGTGTATAGCGGTACCACTCGGAGGACGTCAGCTCGTATTGCTGTTGGAAGACGCGCAAATGTAATTTTACCCTTGTGCCACATGTCGCCAATCGTAGAGATCCCAATGTTGTCCCAGTTATCAAAGCCCCTGCTGCTTCTAAGCTTTCCGAGCTGCTTTGTGTCCCACAGAGGTGTGAGTTGGGTCAAGACCCCACGCCACCCTAACTTGGCTTGTGCCGCGTGCCAAATGGCGACAGTCTGCCTAAGCGGACCGATGAGCGCTGGAGCCAGTTTACCGTCATACAGGGGTGAAAACACACCTCGCTCTCCCAGTATGTCCCCATCTGCTTTAAATGCAGGGTCCGTCCGCGGAACATGAAGCCACTGATTAAATTACTTTTAGCTGCGCCGCCCAGTAATAGAGTTGGATATCTGGAAGCGCTATTCCTCCATCATACCAGCCGCGAGTTAATTTGGACTGTGCTATACGCGGCGGTCTGTCACCCCACATAAGGCTAGTCAACCTGCGCTGCAATTGCACGGAAGTATTCCGGCGGTATGCGACACGGCGTGTTTTCCAGTACATACACGAAGTGAGGCAGGGCCATCATTTTAAATAGGGCAGCTTTCCCCAGCAACGTGAGCGGCAGCGCACCCCAGTGACGCGCTTGAGACTGTCTAGTGGGGTTGCAGATTCAGTTTTAGAAAGTCCGCAGGGTTTGCAGTGACGTGAATACCCAGATATTTAAATGATCCCGTCGCCGTTTGAAGTGGGCAGTCTGCAGGGAGTAGAGGATGAGGGCCTCGCAGCACATGCATTATCGATTTCGACCAGTTGATGGTGTAGCCGGACGCTCTCCCGAAGATTTCGCAAATGTTAAGTAAAGTTAGGATTGAGCGCCTCGGGGAAGACAGATAGAGCAACACATCATCCGCATAGAGGGAGATGCGGTCCTCCCAGTCATTTGTCCACCAAAGCCCCCGTATCAGGGGCTCCCAGCGTATCCATGCCGCCAAGGGCTCCAGTGCTAGGGCGAACAGCAGGGGCGACAGGGGGCACCGCAGGCGAGTGCCACGTGTCAGGGGAAAGTCTTCAGACATATGCCCGTTAGCAGCAACATGGGCCATTGGTTTAGTATAGAGAAGTCGGACCCAGGCACAAAATTTGGGCCCAAAGCCCAAGTGTAGTAATACTGCAAACAGGAAGGGCCATTTGACCACGTGAAATGCCATTCGCGCATCCAACGAGAGCAGCACCGCTGGCTCCTGTAATTGCTCCACTCGGGCCAACACACCGTGCAAGCGCCGCAAATTTAGGGCCGTGCTTCTGCCGGGCATAAAACCAGACTGATCTGGGTGTATAATGTCTGGCAAGTGTGGTGTTAGTCTGGACGCCAAGAGATTTGCAAGGACCTTCGCCTCTGCATTCAGCAGCGATATAGGGCGATAGGAGGTGCACTCAGAAGCAGGTTTGCCGGGCTTCAGTATAGCCACTATGGTGGCTGTTCGCTGGTCCTGCGGGAGTTCGCCCACAAGGAGACTGTCTGTGAACATGTTAAGCAAGTGGGGGGCAACCGTCCCGGCTGTTCGCTTATAGAGCTCGACCGGTATACCATTTGGTCCCACCACTTTACCCGATAGCAGCGCTCCGATTGCCATTTGTACCTCTTCTACTGTAATGTCAGCTTCCAGGGCACTCGCCGCCTCAGAGGTGAGCCGGGGCATTGCTAATTATTTCACATATGTCCCCGCCTCCTCCACTGTCATGGAAAAGGTGGAGGAGTAAACTGTTTGGAAATGGCGCGCAAGAGCGTGCACTATCGCGCCTGGTTCAGTTAGTGTCTGGCCCTCCTCAGTTTTAAGTTGTGCTATCCACCTGGCTCCTCCCTCCAGTCTATCGAGCCATGCCAGGAGCTTCCCAGTCTGGTCACCCAGGTCATATATCTTGTGTCGCGTGGCTATCAACTGTTGCTGTGTGTACTCCGTGAGGTACGCCCTGTATTTGGCCTGTGCGGCCTTCAGGTCAGAGGCCGACACTGGAGGGGGGTCCCGTTCCTGGTGTGTCTCTGCTGTGTGCAGCTCTTGTTCGAGCGACTGCAGCTCTGCCTGATTTGCTCGCTTATGCGCGGCTATGGTAGTGAGAGCCTGCCCTCTGAGGACCGTTTTATATGCCTCCCACAAAATCGTCAGTGAGGCAGCAGAGGGGGCATTTTCCGTAAAGTAGAGGCCTGTTGTCTTCCTAAGTGCCTTGTGGATCGCGGGGACCTGGAGATAGCCGGGGCGTATTGAAGGGATACGACGACGCGCGAGTTGGAAGCATGTGTACTGCAGGAGCAGCGGAGAGTGGTCAGATATACCCCTCCCTGGGCCTGATCTCTACACTGTATTTTCTAAGACTACCAGCGGAGCCCAGGAAGTAGTCGATCCTAGTGAGACTGTTATGCACCCCCGAGTGGTACGTGTACTGTTGTGTTGTTGGGTGATGCAGCCTCCATAAGTCTGACAGCCCCCGTGCTTCGACAAAGCTTCCTAAACGGGACATTCCCGCATCGCCCGCTCGCTTAGGGTACCTATCAAGTGATTCGTTTACAACTGCATTAAAATCGCCAAGGATCAGTTCCCCTTCTGGCAGGTCAAGGAGAAACTCACTAAGTGCCGGGAGCGCAGAGGCATGCATTGCAGGAGGAATATAAACGGAGACTATGTTAAGGGGTGTCCCTCCCATTGGGTGGCTATCGCCGCAAATCTACCCGACCCGTCAGTTTTATGTTTGTGTATAATTAGTGGGTATTGCTTCCGCACCAGTACGCCCACCCCCCTAGACCCTGAGGTAAATTCAGAGTGCGCCACCATTTTGTATCCCCACTGGTCCATTGCTTTACTAGTGGTGTTGGTAAGATGGGTTTCCTGGAGCAAGACAACCGCCGGAGCGCATCTCTTAAGACTATGCAGGACCAGACCGCGTTTAATTTTGTCTCCCAAGCCACGCACGTTCCACGTGAGTAGGGAGAGAGGCGGTATCGGAGTGAAGGAACTCATTGCAGGCGCCCCCTCACTAGTAGCAGACATTAGCACGCTTGGCATCGAGGGCAATAACCAGCGCGAAAGGATCAACGCGCATCATGTGTTCTATAGTGGTTGCGTGCACTGCGCTGTGAACATTACTTTCAGTTTGAACAGTAACTGCTGAATAAAAACTTTAAAACTACCCCCTCTCCCCCCAACCCCCTCCCTGCCTCCCTGCCATACGGACTCCAAACTGCCCGCCACCCCAACTCAGCAGAGTGCTCAGAACCCATCCCCCGATACATAACTTGCGTGTAAGGAGCGGGAGGTCCGAGGAAGACCAGAGACATCCCCAGTTCGAGCGTCCAAATGTTCTGAGCTGCATTATAAGTGAGCAGGCACCGCA
The DNA here is from genome assembly GCF_964204655.1 of Triturus cristatus. Classification (NCBI taxonomy): domain Eukaryota; kingdom Metazoa; phylum Chordata; class Amphibia; order Caudata; family Salamandridae; genus Triturus; species Triturus cristatus. Next base: position 310,187,966 of record NC_140593.1, on the reverse strand, counting down.
CAACCCAGGACGCATTCCCCTTGACCCTGCACCTTGTAATAAAGAGTTAAAGTATAGCGCCTCTCGACTAAGCCTCATGTTGCAGTCGGCCTCATCTGCCACGGCGCCGTCCCGGTCGGTGGAGTCCTCCACCCCTCCAGGAAGCCGCCTTCGCTTGTCCGACCGTCCTGAGTTTTTCACCTGTTGCCATCCCTCAAGCCATTCGTGAGCTTCCTCAGGCGATTCGAAAAACCATGTCTTCCCATCCGCCACCACTCGAAGCCTGGCCGGAAATAACATAGAATAGGATAGCTCACGGGCCCTCAGTCTCTTTTTTACTTCCAAGAAGCTTCTCCGGCGCGCCGACACAGCCGCCGTGTAGTCCGGAAAGAAGGACACCAATGAGTTCTGTATACTCAAGGGCGGTGCCACTCGGGCCGTCTGGAGTATGGCATCCCTATCGCGAAAGTTAAAGACACGGGCCAACACCGGCCGGGGGGGGGGGGAGCTCCGACTTTAGGCCTGCCCCCGGGCACCCTGTGCGCCCGCTCCACGGAGAAAAAGGCCAAAAGTCCCCTGGGTTGCAGTTCAGTTTTTATGAGGCTCTCCACATAGAGATCCATGGCCGGGCTCCCCTCACTCTCCGGAATGCCCGTGATACGCACGTTGTTGCGGCGGGATCGCCCTTCCTGGTCATCAAGCCTCTCAGCCATACGCTTGTTGTCGGCCTCCAGTTGTGACACTTTTTGGAGTAGGAAGCTAGAGTCTTTCGCCAGAGTAGTTGTCGCCTGTTCAACCTCTGACTCTGGCGGACATTTTCTGGAAGTCCGCTCTGAGGAGCGTCACATCCGTGGAAATAGACCCCACCGTCGTCTGCACATTAGTAAGGGCGGCCATGATATCCTCCAATGTCACTTTAGGCGGGCCAGCGTCAGCGGAGGCCCTCTCCGTGCGACCGGCGTGTTCTGTCAGCGGGGGAGCGTCCTTAATATATGCATATTTGTCTAGTTTCCCTTGCTGGTGCACCCTACTCCCTTTGCCACTCATGGTACGGCCGGAGACCAGTCTATTTTGATGGCTGCTGGCACTGCAGTGCTAGGGACAGAACGCAGGGCCCCAGAACCGGTTGGCTTTCCACACACCACTCAGCTCGAGACGCCGCTGTCACTTCTCAGGCGCTGGCACTGCGTATGAGCAGGATGCACGTTGGCAGGCACACCTGCAAGTCACTCACCAGCGCCCGAGACCCCCTGCAGCCGCCTGCGTCCATGCACCTCTCTTGTCCCTGCCCCCCGCCACAACGGGCGTGGTGTGTCGCTGCTCCTCAGGTCACCGCCACCGCACCCGGCACCCCGAGGCAGCACAGGCACTCAGCACAGTGCCCAATCAGAGCGTCGCAGGTGTCAATCCGGGTCCTCCGCGTCGTTCACCGCTTAATTCAGGCAAGCAGCCCCGCCACACTCAGCTGCACATACGCCGCTTGTCTGCCACTGCCCGCTATTCACGCCGCCTTGCACTCACTGCAGAGATGCGGCAGCGCCGCAGACACTCGACCATTCCGCCTGAAAGCTGGGCCCCCGCCGTGGCATTCGGGCTCCGGGCATCACCCCCGGGACGTCTCCAGTTCAGTCCACCGCGCTTCTGGGCTGTAGGCACTTCTCAGCGACCCCGGGTCTCACGCCCAGCACCCGGGTCGCGTCTCCAAAATAGAGGCCCCGGCTGCTGCAGAGGATACAGGCCCCAGCAAACGGCGCTGCGCCGGCCACTTCACAGGCCACGGGGAAGCTTCAAAATTGCACCGCTCGGTGCCACTTCGTTCCGGCGTTACAGGCTTGGACTTTGTGCTCGCATTGAAGCGCGGATTAGTGATCGGATGGCGGGGAAGACGGTCTCACCCCCGGAGCTCCTTCAGGCTGTGGCCATCTTGCCCGGCAGCTAGCCACGCCCGATAGAATTTTAAACAGCTTTTCAGTTCACTACTGCCTCCCACAAGCACGCCTGTCCGCTGTTCCTGCATTATTACATTATTTGGATTCTAGCATCTCCTTCTCTGTTGCTCATCCACACCCCCACTCAATTATTTCATCTCTCGTCTTGAATTGGCTGCTGCTCCACAAAAATTCTTTATATTTTGTTGGGTTTGCCTGCCAAGCGGTGACTTTCCTATTTTAGGCTCTCTTCTCTTAAAGCGAAAGCATTGGGTCACGCCTGCTATTGATTATTTGATGTAGATAGGAAATAGAGATTCTGAGTGAACACTTTCTAATCAATCTAAGAAACTTTTTTTTTTATGCACACTGCAGTGCATTCGAAATCTATTCCGATTTCATTGTGCTCTTAAACCCGTATAGAGTGATTCAAAGTTCATGTCTTGCTGTCCGTTAAGGCCAAAGCACACAATCGTGGGGCTGTTGCTAGGACTTTGAAAGGGTTGTTTATTTACAGAATTTTCGTGGCATTGTTTGGTTTATGTTTTAATTTAAAACCTTTACGTTTTAATAGCACTACAACAGTTCAAGTATGTATTTGTGGAGTAACTTTTTCTAGTACTGTAGGAAAGTGACCCGTTTTGTATGGTACCCCCACCCCCTACTTTTTATTCCAATTGCTGATGGTTAGGACTCTGGTGCACTTGTCTGCTGCCATGACCCCAGTGCCTGTGCTCTCTCCCAAAGCTGTTATGTTTGACTTAGTAATCCCAAATTGGCACAGACTTTACTCTTGTAAGTCCCTAGTATATGGTACCAGGATACCCTGGGCTTAGGTGGTAAAGTATTATATATCATGTTTAGTATCAAAGAAAGCCTTCTCACCCCTGACATGACGTCCTGAGTGAAATAGCATGCACCCAGGTGGCACCTTAGAGGTTGCCCACTTGGTTGCCGCAGCTTCACTGTGCTCTAGCTGACCAGCTTGCGCTTTCCAGCGTGCATGAGCATAGTATGTGCTCCGCTTCCATTTTCCAGTTAAAGTATGTGTTCACCCGGTCACTCCTGTTCTCCTCTCTCTGCATTTCTGCGGTCTGTGCTCGGCCACATGTCAGCACTTGGTCCGCCTCTGTCCAGCCAGCCTGGGCTCGCCGCAGTTTGTTTCTTTGAGTACGCCGTTTCAAGATCAGAGCAGGTTTCATTGCCTAGAGCAGACAAGCCCGTACCCCCACCGGAAGTGGGGCTAAAGACACCGAACAAGGCCACCCTAAGAGGACCAGAGTCATCCACCTTGGGCCCAGATGCGGTGCAAGACAAAGCTGCTCTATTAATAACATCTCTCGGCTTTGCTAATAAAGGCTTCCTGGTGCCCTGTGCCTTGCCAAGGTCAGGTCTGGACCTTTCTAAGTAAACCCCTATCACGGGATCATTAGCACATCATTGCTGCTAGACTGAGGCATTAACTTGTCACTCGCCTAGGCCCCCTCCAAGCCTTCCCTCTCCGCCGCTCGTGCTAAGCTCTTGTGCCCTCTCACTGTCGCCAGCAGCAGCATTTGTTCTTATTTTGGCTTTAGGCGCCAACCGTTGGCTTATGTGCAGACTGTAAAGATCGAAAAAGAAACACAAATCACGACCAGCGACTAGCCGTCAACTCAGACACACAGATCGCTCATTTTTAGAACCCAGCATCACAGTCAGTAGAGAAGGTGCCAACGATAAGACGAGGTTTGCAAGGAGGCGAATTGCGGCCAGGTTCTCTTGAAGCCAGTCTCTCTCCCAATGCGTCCACTGCCCTCCAGACTCCCTCTTCTGTTTTACTATTGCAGTTTATCCATCATCTCTCACCTATAGTATTCACTTGTTCTTCTCGCTATTTCTGTCCCTCGGATCTTTTCCTCCCGCCCCTTGTACTAGCCCCTCTTTTTTAGCTTTTATTCTCTGCCTCACATCCTTCTATCCAAGTCTCTTTCCGTGTCCTCCCGCCATTTTCCCACCTCTATTTCCAGTCTCAAATCGAAAGGCGGGGCCGGCATCGGCCCCGCCGCAAATATGGCGGGGCACCGACCCCCTCCTCCCCTCGCCCTTGTGTGTCGATCACGCGGCGCTGAATCACCGCGTCATCATGACGCGGTGGGCGCGCCATGCGTTCGATTGGTCACAATGGTGACCTATGGCCCGGAAGCGGTTAATGCGCTTCCGGGTCATGGTGAGTTATGGGGGGGGCTGGGGTCAGACCAGTTAGAACTGGTTTGACCCCAGGTTCGAGCTTAAAGGGCGGGGGAGCACGGGACTCTGTCTCTTTGTCCCGCGCTCTTACAGCACCTGGTCGCAGCCCTCTAGGAGGCTGCTTAACTCTTTTGTTTGTTCTCCTCTGCAGGATCGTTGCATCGAGGTATCCTGGTTCCTGTCTGGTTCCGGTGGTGATTCGTGGCTGGTCGAGGGTGCGGCGCCTGGAGGCTGGTTCGTGCGCTGAGTGAGGAAGCCGAGGCATCTCTATCGTCCTGGGTGCGGCGCCGGGAGGCTGGTTTGCGTTGCCGAGTGAGGAGGCGGAGGCTTCGGTGTGTCCCGGTGCGCAGGGAGTTTCCGCTGCGTGATCGGGCAGAGATACGGCAGAAGGGCTTGTGAGCCCGGGTGAGCGGCGCGCGCACGCGCCGATAAGGTACTGGGGTTTCTTTCGTCAGGTACAGCGTTAGGGTGCCTTGCGGGTGGCGTATAGCGCGCATGACAATTACATTGCAAGGCTCGTTTAGTGAGCATTTCCCTTCTGTCTGATTTATTGCTCTGGAAGCTCTTTTAGCGTGTCGGTTTTTTCAGGAGAAAGGGGGATTGTAAGTAATCGATCATCATTGGGAGGGCTAAGTCATGCTGATGCTGTGATTTAAAAGCAAAGCTCTTCTTTAGAAGGTATTACTCGCAGGGCCATAGGCTTAATTTGAGGCAACGCATGACAATTACATGGTGCAATTACAAGGGCTTTCATTTTTAATACGTATTTTAATTGTAATTGCACAATTAGATTGTGCAATTACAAGTGCTTTCATTTTAATACGTTTGCGCATTTTGCGTAACTACATGGTGAGAGTTTCATTGGGGCAGGGACTGTGATTGCATGATTGTACTGTTATTTGCAAGGTTTATGCTGAACATTGGGGGTATTTGGTCTGCAAGTTCGTGATTATTGTATTACGCTAAGGCTGTGTCGCTTGTGTTGTTCCAGGTTAAAAGTTGCGAAGGGAGTAAAAGTTGGGTGAAGGGGATTCAAAGAAAGCGCAAAGGTCAAGGCAAAGGATGTCAGGGAAGCGGGGGGCCAAGCGTTCGCGCATGGAGCATATGCTAGAGGCAATGATGCGTAAGATGGCGACTATGGATAGGAGATGGGGTAAGGTGGAGCAAATTGGCCATAGCTTGGCCGAGCTTAAGCAGAAGGTTGAGGCGCAGGGTGGGCCGTCCGGAAGGCCTAAGCGAAACATAGTACCCCCGAAACCAAGGGGGGAATTTGAGGCTCTCCCTAAGAGGGTTAGATCGAAGAAGGGTAAGGTTCAGGATCCAAAAGCAGTGGAACCTCTAGAGGCACCGGGGGGGGGGGGGGGGGTGGTCCGTCTGGGCTCCCAGTAACGCCTGATACTCCAGATTTAGTACCCAGCATCCCGGGGTCAGTGGCGCCAGTACCGTCGCCAGTTCCACTTCCGATCGCCCCAGTAGTTGAGCCGGTTGTTCCTAGTATTATCCCGGTAGTGCCCTCAACAAGCCCCAAGGTTCCCGAATTGAACCCAGTGGCCCCGGTACCATCACCAGTAGGGGGAGGGCAGGTCCCGGGGGAGTTAGCCACTCAAATAGCGGCAGTGCTTCCATGGTTAGGAAAGGGGGGGGTTTTGCCGTAGGCGGTGGGAACCGATCCCCTGGCAGAGGCTCAAAGAATGGTGGCGAAGATCATGGCGGCTCCGGGCATTGAACAGAGCCTGGGCGCGGGGAAGGCACAGCAAGCACAGCCAGGGCCACAAGAAGGTGGCAGTGGAAAAGCAGGGACGACAGAGCCTGCGGGTAAGGAGCTGGCTTTGCCATTGTTGGGCGCCGGGGTGTTACCTTCTAGGAAGGAATATTTAGCGCGCCATGTTGCAAAGGATGTGAAAGAATTGATATGGGCTGGGGCGTATGTCAATATGTTTTCTTTGCTGGTGGATAACAGGGAAATGGAGTATGCGAAGAGACAGAAGGATTGGATGCTTCCCAGTGAGTGGCGGGCGGAAATGTCTAGATTCAGGGTTGAGGAGACATTGACAAATTGGATAAGGGCATTTTTTGTTTATATGGCCATAGTTGCTGAACGTACACCTAATATGCAGGCGGAAATGGCATGCTATCAGAGCAGGGTGGCAATGACGCATGATAAATACGGTGGGGTGGGTTGGAAGGAGTATGACATGAACTTCAGGAAGGCTAAGGAGTTTGACTCTTCATTAACATGGGACAGGGTGGATTCCATTTCTTGGTTTGATCAGTTTGCCCCCGGGCACATGGGCAGCACGACTCAGAATTGGGGAAAGGCCCACATTTCACAGCCTCATCAGCCTTTTCGGACTGGGCTTCCCGGGGCGGCGGCGTCGGCCACTGAGAAAGGGGGAAGGCGAAAGGGGGTGTGCTGGGACTTCAATAGAAAGTCCTGTACTAGAGCCCAGGGCACCTGTAAATTCAGGCATGCATGTGCCATATGTAATCACCCCTCTCACCCAGAGTCAAAATGCTTTAAGAAAGGGAACAATGTCTGTGTCAAAAGGGGGGAAAAAACAGGAATGAGGTGGCAAGCCTTAACGACACGCACTCGCCCATTGATGTTTTGGCTATGAATCCTTGGTTTAATCGGTATCCAGACCATGCTACAGCTAGGTTGCTGCAGGAAGGGTTTTCGTATGGTTTTAGGATACCAGTGGGGGATTACAAAGGGACAGCGGAGTGCAAAAACCAATTGTCTGTCAGAGCTAATACACAGGTTGTGGTGCAGAAAATTAGGAAGGAATTTGGCTTAGGGAGAATAGTGGGCCCATTCGACGCTCCCCCGGTGCTGAATTTTGTCTGTTCTCCCCTAGGGGTGGTACCAAAAAAGGAGGAGGGGGAGTTTAGATTGATTCATAATTTATCAGCACCCAGAGGCAAGTCGTTGAATGATGCCATTAATGAAGAACTTTGCAGTGTAAAGTATGCATCCTTTGATCAGGCAGTAGAGATGCTGAGGGTGTTGGGCCCGGGGGCATGGCTGGCGAAATCGGATATCGAATCGGCATTTCGACTCTTGCCAGTACATCCTTTAGATCATCATTTGCTTGGTTTTTCATTCAAAGGTCAGTTTTACATGGACAGGTGCATGCCTATGGGTTGTTCAATCTCCTGTGCGTATTTTGAGAAATTTAGTTCTTTTTTGGAATGGGTTTTCAGACAAGTTACAGGACATCATTTTGTGATGCATTATCTTGATGATTTCCTCTTTCTGGGACCGGCGGGCTCTCAGGAATGTTCTGTCGCCTTGGAGAAATTCTGTGCCCTCATGCATACATTTGGGGTCCCCCTGGCTCAGGGGAAGACAGTGGGGCCAACGAACAAAATTGAGTTCCTGGGCATCGAAATGGATTCAGTACAGGGTTGTTTTAGGTTGCCAGAACAGAAGATAAGGAAATTCCGTGCTGCATTGCAGCAGTGTTTGTTAAAGGACAAAGTGACACTACACCAATTGCAAGAAGTGGTAGGACAGTTGAATTTTGCATTACGGGTGATACCCATCGCTCGTCCATTTTCCCGTTCCATTTCTCAGGCTATGGCAGGCTTACATGAAAAACACCATCACACGCGCTTGTCATCTGAGGTTCGCCAGGACATGCGGATTTGGATAGCGGATTTGGATAGCATTCCTGGAGGGTTTCAATGGCAGAGTGGTGTGGCCCTGTCCTCCCATTACTTCGGCTGCTTTGGGTCTATGGACTGACGCGGCGGGTAGTGTGGGATTTGGTGCCATACTTGGGAACAAGTGGGTGGCTCAGCCGTGGCCAGAGTGGTGGTGTGAGAGTGGCTTAACAGCTAACATAGGTTTTTTGGAATTGTTCCCCATCTGGGTCGCATTAACGGTATGGCCCCAGGAGCTGCAGAACCAGTCTGTGATATTTTGGTCAGATAACATGACAGTGGTGGAGGCCATCAATCAACAGGCAGCAAGGTGTAGAATGATTCTTCGCCTGTTGAAAGAGATAGTGCTGTTATGTATGAAATTGAATGTCCAGTTTAAGGCTAAGCATGTCCCGGGAGTGCAGAATAATGCTGCTGACGCACTTTCTCGCTTCAAGATGCAGGTTTTCAGGGATCATCTGCCATCCGCGGAGGCGACAGCATCACACTTTCCAGAAGTTCTTTGGCAGATTGGTGCCCCCAACTACAGAACCTCGTGGCGGCTAGCCTAGCGCCAGGGACACGGAAAGCTTATGAAGGGGCGTTTGGGTCCTACAGGTCTTTTTTGGGTCACGATTGGGAGGAGAGATGGCATACGTCAGGAGCATTCCTCTTGTTTTTAGACAGTTTACACAGGGGGGGCGCACAGTTGCGGCTGCCAGGCGACATGTAGCGGCAGTTTCCTTCTTTGCGCAGATTAGTGACACGAACGATCCGACCAGGAGTTTCATCGTGAGGAAGGCATTGAAGGGGTGGCGAAGAATTCAAGGTGGGGTTCCTGACACCAGGCAGCCGATAGGGTTGGCGCGGCTGAGCGCACTGTTGTCAGCGCTGAGTGTGATCTGCAGTTCGGTGGTGGAGACTCTATTATTCAGAGCTGCCTTTGCACTGGCTTTCTATGGGGCATTCAGAGTGGGTGAATTGGTGGCTCGAAACAAGCAGGATAGGCAGGGTGGCCTTTTAATTGAGTATGTAAGGATACAAGGTGATAGTCTGCTTTTGACCATACAAAAATCAAAAACTGATCAGGAAGCACGGGGTGAAGGGGTGGTTCTGTATAGAGCATTAAACAACCCGTGTTGCCCAGTAATGCATTTGGAAAACTTCCTCAGTGTGAGGAGCAGCGCGTTGGGTGGGGCATTATTAGTACATGCGGACGGTACACCACTTACCAGGTACCAGTTCAAAATGGTATTGGACATGGCAATCGCCAGGGCAGGCATGGATCCAAGTGTTTTTGGAACACATTCTTTTAGGATAGGGGCTGCCACAGAGGCGACGGCTAGGGGATTGCATCCCAGTAAGGTACAGAAGATTGGGCGATGGGTTTCCAACAGTTATAAGCGTTATGTGCGGCTGCACATGTTGTGAGGGCGCATTGAAATGGTGTGACTGATGCCTCTCTCTCTGTCTTTTGCTTCACAGTTTCTCAATCCTGTCACGCAGGGGGGGGAACTGCCATCTCACCAGCAACAACGTTCTACGCAAGGATCAGCACAACCACAGGTCTCAGGGACGCGAAATGTGTGGGTTGTGGGGCATTCATATGTTAGGCGTATGAATCTGTTTTTCTTGCAGGTGACTATAGGAAACGGGCAGAACAGAAGGGGTTCACAGTATCTTTTCATGGAAAGGGGGGCCTTTGCCTTAGTCACTTTAGGGGGTTTATGATCGATCTGCTGAAAAAACACAATTCTTCTCCCTCTATCCTTATTTTACACCTGGGGGGCAATGACTTGGTCAGGTTGGGCAGGAGGGTCTTATTTGAGAGCATAATATCTGAGATTGGTTGGTTAGCCAAGGTGTGCCAAGGGGCTTACATAGCTTGGTCACACATGATACCCAGATTTAAATGGAGAGGGGGGGGACTCGGTGAGAGCTTTGAACCACTCCGTAAAGAGGGTCAATAATAAGATAGGAAAATTGTTCCGATCTCCTAAGTTACAGTGCATCGCACATGGGTGTGTTAGGGGGGAATTGTGCTTCTTAAAAGACGGGGTACACTTGACTAGGGTGGGGAATGACTTGATGTTAGAGAATTTCTTAGCTTGGCTAGGGGGTCTCAGGGAGGGGGCATGACCTTTCTGAGGGATGGTTGGGGGGGCCAGATAGTCGGGCAACTATGCTGGCCTGTGGCGGTAAGGTCATGACTAGTGAGCAGTACATTTAAGGTCCTTAGAGGGCGGCCTCATTCTCGGATGGGGTCGCCCAGGGGGAGGGACAAGGGGTCTCTCCTATAACTCCAGGGGCGGTACATCCGGTTGGCTGGATGGGTAAGGGGAAGGGGGGGGGGGAGTCACGCTTTCTTTTAGGCTGGTTGGCCACCCCGCACTGGCATTGACGTCATTAAATGGCGCAGAGTGCAAGACCCCCCAAATTGGCGTGGAGTTCAGTTAACGTATGGGGGTAACCGGGAGGGGGGAAGTACCCTCTCGGTAAGCGGGCCCCCTGCGCATGCGCAACCCTACTGGGGGGGCGCGGTTAAATAGATAAGGATCTGACACCAGTTAATGACCTTGCCGTAGGCCCAAATAGGATACGCAGAAAGTAATTAATGTATGATTATGATCTTTATGTTAGATTCGGATAGGAAAACTATGTATTAGTGATATGTTAAGGTTAGCCATCTGAAATCTGTGCATATTAATTGTAATCAAATGTCGTGTTATGTTTCTGCGTATAAAATGTAAATAATGTTTATCTCTTAATTTTTGATTTGTTTTCATATTTTAATAAATACGGCCGGGGGTTGCTCGACCCCCGCCTCCAAAAGTCATTACCTCTCATGTTCCTCATTTTAAATGTGTTTAGGTTCCGGGGGGGGGAGGGGGAAATTCGGTAGTCCCTGCCCATATCGAAAGGCGGGGCCGGCATCGGCCCCGCCGCAAATATGGCGGGGCACCGACCCCCTCCTCCCCTCGCCCTTGTGTGTCGATCACGCGGCGCTGAATCACCGCGTCATCATGACGCGGTGGGCGCGCCATGCGTTCGATTGGTCACAATGGTGACCTATGGCCCGGAAGCGGTTAATGCGCTTCCGGGTCATGGTGAGTTATGGGGGGGGGGCTGGGGTCAGACCAGTTAGAACTGGTTTGACCCCAGGTTCGAGCTTAAAGGGCGGGGGAGCACGGGACTCTGTCTCTTTGTCCCGCGCTCTTACAGCACCTGGTCGCAGCCCTCTAGGAGGCTGCTTAACTCTTTTGTTTGCCCACCCTCCATCCCCTGTTGCAAGTTGATTTTATGGCTGTTGTAAGTGACGGTGTTGTTCCTTCCTTAGGCGTTTTCTCCCGCTTACAGGTCTTCAATCGTCGTATTTATTGCTATTCCTTGGTCAGGCGGTAAGGTCATGACTAGTGAGCAGTACATTTAAGGTCCTTAGGGGGCGGCCTCATTCTCGGATGGGGTCGCCCAGGGGGAGGGACAAGGGGTCTCTCCTATAACTCCAGGGGCGGTACATCCGGTTGGCTGGATGGGTGCGGGGAAGGGGGGGGAGTCACGCTTTCTTTTAGGCTGGTTGGCCACCCCGCACTGGCATTGACGTCATTAAATGGCGCAGAGTGCAAGACGCCCCAAATTGGCGTGGAGTTCAGTTAACGTATGGGGGTAACCGGGAGGGGGAAGTACCCTCTCGGTAAGCGGGCCCCCTGCGCATGCGCAACCCTACTGGGGGGGCGCGGTTAAATAGATAAGGATCTGACACCAGTTAATGACCTTGCCGTAGGCCCAAATAGGATACGCAGAAAGTAATTAATGTATGATTATGATCTTTATGTTAGATTCGGATAGGAAAACTATGTATTAGTGATATGTTAAGGTTAGCCATCTGAAATCTGTGCATATTAATTGTAATCAAATGTCGTGTTATGTTTCTGCGTATAAAATGTAAATAATGTTTATCTCTTAATTTTTGATTTGTTTTCATATTTTAATAAATACGGCCGGGGGTTGCTCGACCCCCCGCCTCCAAAAGTCATTACCTCTCATGTTTCTCATTTTAAATGTGTTTAGGTTCCGGGGGGGGGGGGGGAGGGGGAAATTCGGTAGTCCCTGCCCATATGATTGCTCCTCAGTAGACATTGAGACGCAAACTCTCCTCGGTTTCGCCCCCTTACTCATCCGCTCCCCCCATTCTCTACCATTCCCCCCTCCATCTAGTTCTTTAATGTTAAAAGTAAAGCAACGGTGCCACGATTATAGCAAAAGTAAAGAAATAGAAACAAATATCTTGCTATAATCGCGGCACCCGCGCTTTACTTTTAACGTTAAAAGTAAAGTACCAGTGCCACGATTAGAAAGAAAACAAGCATTGGCATAGCCAATAGGTCTCACCTTTGGGACCTTATAAGTGTTTAGCCATACAACAGGTGCATAACTAAATACTTCTAAGGTCCCAAAAGCGAGACCTATTGGCTATGCCAATGCTTGTTATAGGTGAACACAAACGTTTAAATTATTTTCTATGGATTGTTTTACTTGACACTACTTGGATTTACTTTCCATATATCACGTTCCTTGCCTCATGGCTTCTCTTTAATGCTCTTTACTTGCCGTTTTGCACACAATGAGGTTCTATTGTATATAAACATAAGTATTTGTATTGTATTATTTTGATGATTTCTTCTCACATGTGGTATCGAGTTCAATTGAGTAAAGGACGTGCTTTACCCAAGAATTAAAAACTGTCTGCAACAAGGGCTGTGTATTGTTTAATGATTTAATGCGAAAACTGTTGTTGCATCGTATGGATGTCTCTTCCACCTTTTCCAAATGTAATTTCCTCACTTCACATGGTTCCATTTTTGGGCCTGTCCTATTTCATAGATCCAGCCCCTTAAATGAGGTACCGTTTTTTTCAAGAAGTGTAGAAACACAGAATCGTAAAACATTTGCTATTATATGTTGAATTCCTCTTTGTTTCACCCTACCAATAAAAAACCCATGTTGAAAAAACACCCCGAGAGTGAACTGGTACTGGTAGTCAGCTGCAGCTGCTCTGGGCAAGTAGTGGTGGGGCAGGGGATCGGGTGTTAATATATATATATTTTTTTAAAGTATAAGAAAATGGCACTTCCCTGCAGACCTGCTGCCGCCTCTTCTCAGTCCTCTTCTGCCAACCGGAAGAACCCAGGCTCCCAGTATAACAGCAGCGTCGTGATTGGTTTGAGCGGGATCAGTGCTCGATTTGAGCTGGTGCTTTCCGGTGCTCAGCACCGGCACTTAATTGGTTTCCGGTGCTCGGCACCTAATCATCAACACCATACTTAGTTGAGCAGTGCCACCATGTGGTAGACTGTTCTTTTTACAGCTGAGCAGAACGGTTGTTTAGGAATACAATTTACATTACAAAATTGCTAACACCTACCTCCCCAGCCATTCCTTTAGCTTTTGGGGACCTGGAATAATCTGAACGGAGGCATTCACATGCGAGAGACATGGTTAGTAGTTGTTTTGGCAGCAATGAAAAGGGGGATGGGTTGTGAAAGCTGCAGTGGCCTCCTGGTTTGAGCCCTTGAACTTCATATTTTACAAATTAAGCACTGAGTGGGAGCCTATGCATGTTGTCCACCCAGGCTGTGCAATGCAGCCGTGTGGAGAACATGCTAAGTGCAGACAACTGTTTGGCCGTCCCAAGACGGCGGGCCAAACCGTCATGCGCACTTAAGTGCACCAACCGCTCCTCCCCCTGCTGGCTGTGATAACAGCCAAGCCCCGCCCCAAAACTCACTTCCACATGGAAAACTAAAGAATAATAACACCTTGTTATTTTAATTTTATTTGTCCTTTTTGCACTGCTGAAAGGCAGTGGGGCGATGCTCCTCCGCCTTAGGAAGGTGCAAAGAACTGCTATCCCTAAACTTAGTTTCTTAGAGGTGTTTAAAAATAAATGAATAGCCATCCTAAAAACTCAATTTTCAGTCCATGCATTTTTTCATTATAAACTGGTAAGTTATTAAAAAAAAAAATCATGCTATGCTCAGGCTCGTGTGCCAGGTCTGGTAATTTTAGATTTTAGGACATCTTACAAACACTGTGTAAATCTGATCTGAAGAATTTTGTGGATATTTTACTTTTGTAGATTGTGAACTGAAGGCCAAAGTTACAGATAAAAACCCATGTAAGATTTTTTTCCTAGGTTTTTGTCGCAAAGTAATTCTATTTGAATTAAGATGTGGGATCTCGGTGATTGAGTGAATAGTGGGAGGTAGTCTTGTATATTAAATGCAATATACAATAACGAATACTCCATCTTTTTTTTCCGGTCTGACCTCCTCCTGGGTTCTTAAAACAACATCTAAACGCCATTAAAAAAAATATGCTATAATAAAGCAATTAAAATTTGAGGGGTCGTCAAATTATTACTCATGGCAAATCAACAATTTCTCCAACGTTGGGCATGATGAAGTATCTTCAAAGTGAGTAAATTTTGATGCTCTGATTAGGATTTTAGGTTTATGCTTTGGTTGGAACTAATACGGTAAAATATGACATAGTACTAAAAATATGGAAGGTGAGTAATAATATGGAATGCAAGCTCTTAATACATATCAATTTAATTGATAAGGGGCGAGACCTAAACATAGCAAACGAAACGCGCCTAGTGGAAATTCTCTGCTTTAACTTTTCAATCTAGTGGCCCAACACACACATGCCAAAGAAAACATCTTGTCTCATTCTTCCTCAGTGTGCTTTAATAGATAAAGAAGCAAAGACATTCAATTATGTCAGTGAGCAGCTAAACAAACTAAGATTAATTTAAAATGCCAGATGAATCAATATACATAGACACTAAAATGAAAATAATGACATCAGCTACCAGTGCCGATATGCAAATTGAATTTTCTACACAGATTAGGATTATTATTCAAATTTCCTTTCTGACATTTATTATAAACAAGTCTCTCGATTTTACTGATTTGTATGGATAAATACAGACAAACTGTTGCTGTATTTACGGTTAATACAGAAAAAGATGAAGAATGGGTAAGTAATCTCTAGAAGAATTATCCATGGTGTCTATCAAGACTGCTACGCCAACAACAGGGAAGATTGACAAGTAGAGTACTTTAATAAGGTATAATGTTTAATATTTAATCGTAAATAGCTATGGGTGTGAAAGTTTGTACTACAATGCTAATATTTCATATACATCTATAGATGAATCAACTAAGGCTCCTAGCTCTAAAACTCATCAGTTGTCCAATTGTCAGTGCAATTGCATTGGTTAAATAAACATGCAGATACTAGTTGCAGATTCATTTTTACGCAAAGAAAAATATAAATAATTAAATACAAATAAAATTATAAATACAGATGGAAATGTCAACAAAAACAAATACCAGAAAGCCAGGAGCCCTAATCCTAAACAGAACACCAGCAGCTACAATGAAAAAAACACATAGCTAAAAATGGAATTAAAACAAATTCTAACATGTCCATGTGTTGGAGACAGCCTTATTATAATACGTTGTTCATTTTAGCATCAACAGTATGTTCCTATGCCCAGATGTATGTTCCTCACTGAATGCCTGAGAGTGCATTTGCACCAACAGATTTTCTTTAAAGAGAGACCTTTGCATATCACTGCATTTATTTTGGAACCGGACATTTTCTGTATTGCACAAAGAAACATTGAAACATTGAAATTGTACCTTTGAGACGATGACTCAGAATTTGCTCCAAAATTGATGCAAAATTGACAAACTCTGCCGCTGAATCATCAATGGTTTCAAAACACGAGCGATCAATCAGGGTCTTCACAGAAAACCTGGAATAGGAGAATAATAGATTTGTCATGCGTTATTGAATCCTCGTCCCCAAGCCCCAACAAATGGATTTTACATGTTCCAACTCATAACTTCCCCTGGCTCTCTGACATTTAGGGGCAGATTATGATCTCGTCCGGAAAGCTATCCAACCAAATCGGTTCTGGAATGCTTTCTGAAGGACTCGGAACGGGGAAGTCCGACCAATCGATTTGCTGCATCCAGATGCTTCCGGATAAGATTCGGTCAGACTCCCATTGACTTTAATGGGAGCCTGTGTTCCGAATGAGAACACAGGCTCCCATTGAAGAAAGGGGTGGCTGGGGAAATCGTGCACCCTGTGGCAGGCACCCTATGGTGCCTGCCACACTGTGCATGGTTGGGAAGAGGGGATCCATGGGTACCCCCACAGGCCTAACTCAGAGGGCCCGGGGGAAGGGTGGGTCTGCTACTGGCCCACAATGACAGATTCAGATAGCAGTTTCGTTTCGAGCAAACCGAATCAGAAAGGCTGTCTGAATCGGTCATCATAATGGCTCGCTCGAAAACAGTGTCCATAGAGCAGTACGAGTTGGCTCCGAAAGGCTCGACCTGTCCGAATGCCTTTCAGAACTGATTTGGACACGAACGGTTTCCGGGCATCGTAATCGGTCGTTCGGACCTGGGTATGATTCGGTTAGAAACCAGGGTTCCGAATCAGATTCGGCAAACCTGAATCCGATTCAGAGCCTTCTGAACGAGATCACAATCGACCCCTTAGATGGAAGCCCAGGTTTTTCACCACAATCTCTCCATAGAGTTTTAGTAAAGATACACCGTAAGTCCTGGATTTTGTATTTGCTTTGCCTTGTGAAAAAATTCCAACTTTACTTGTGTTTCTCGAACAAGTTAACTTTAGTTAATGCCTTTTCACCTCCAGACGCCTTTTCACCTCCAGACTCCTATTTCAACAGTCTCTACGTGGACCTACGACTCAATGTCATTTTCACACTCCATTGTGCAGAATGATACTGCGTACTTATTTTCTGCAACACTAGACATTGTACTTTATGCTAAACTGCATTGCTTCACCGAATCTCGATGGGAAACAAAATCAAATACTTTTTTGCCGAGTTTACTGCCTCAATTGTTATAACTTCTGCACACTGCAAGCTATGTTAACACCTTTATTCAGCAACCACAAGTTTACTGAATTCACCAACTTTGATAAAGCCAGGCGGTGGCCCTGTCTATTCAGTCCTTGTATCTCCACTTAAGAACCTAATCCATCATTTAATTCAAGGACCAACCGATCTAACAAAATTCAGCTAGGTCTTGGTTGTTCAATTGCATTTTTTCAGTATATGTAAATGCTTGTCATTTCTCATATATATTTCCATATCTGTTGGGGCCTGCCCTCTCAGACTCACACACGATTGCTCTGGACTGCTTCCTACTTTTCCATGTTTTTGACAATTCATGTTTGTAGAGCTAATGTGCAACTGTAGTGGTGCACACAATGCTGCACAAATGCACTCAGTGCTCTACAACAGTGAAAAAATAGATTACCTTGTGTATATAAAATAGCTTGATGTAAAATACTGTCAGTAGGCGTACAGATATTTGCAACATCCTAAAAAGTCAGTAAAGCAAATCAAAGCACTCGTACCTCACTCAAACTTGGTACGATATAATAGCTAGCAATTGGTTAACTTTCAGAAAATTCTTACTAGGAATTGGTTTGTTGGTTGAGTGGGGTGTGAGTCCCAGTCAAGCAACTGCCACAGTCCCTTGCAGGGTGAATCACAAAAACTCACTAAATAAACCTGTGCTTAACCTGGAATAGCTTGGCACAAAAATCCATCAGGCTTAGCTTAGAGGCAATGTGAAAAGTATTTTTGCAACACACAAACAGTAACAAAGTGAAAACACCACAGCACGAGAAAAACCCCAAAACAAGTACCAACCGTAGACACATAGTCGTGCGAGGCCAAGTCAAAGTAAAAAAAAATATGGGCATCTGCGATTGGGTGCGGTTCGGATACAAGAAGTAGATTTGGCCCGGTCAGCGCTTACTTTCGGAAAGTAAAAAAAATCTTGAGAACATTTTTCTGAGAAGGTCAAGCTCAACAGCTGCAGGAGGTGTCTGACAAGGGAGCCTAAGCCGCTGTGAAGATTTCTACATTTGGACTTAGTCTCTGAAATGGAAATCAAAAATCTCCAGCAGGACGAGGCAGTGGGCTATAGCCGAAGACAGTTTAATGATGCCAGATACCCCTTTGGCAAAGGACCTCTGAAAAGTATTTGCTGCTGAGAAGAGCTTCGCTGGAGAAGCATTTTCTAGCTAACAGTTTTTGAAGTCCATATTTTTGGATTTTGGCTATCTGGGCAATTTCAGCACCACTTCCAAGGGTGCACAACTGTAGGGGCAGAATTTGGAATGTCAAGACTTTCTCTGTCTGAGTCCAGGTGCGGCGTTCAAGATTGAGCACGCAGTTCATGTCCCTGTGGCTCTGAACATGAGGCCAGCAAACTAGCCCCTCTGAGCAACTCTGGAGGTCCTAGTACAGTTGAAGATCCAGTCCTTGACCCCAGGCAGAAGGTGGCAGAGTAGCAGGACAATCAGGGCAGCAATCCAGCACAGAGCAGCAGTCCTTCAGAACAGCAGTGCAGCAATGTGGCAGTCCTTCCAGCAGCACAGCAGTTATTCTTCCTGGCAGAGTATCCAGAGGTCTAGAAGTGTACTGAAGAGTTGGTGTCTGAGGTACAGTACTTATACCCTGGTGCCCTTCGTCTGGAGTGTGGGATAAGCTTCTAGACAGTGGCTTTGAAGTGCCTGGAATTTTCTGCTTTCCCTGCCTTGGCTCTAAGCTGGCTGCAGTATCAATGTGGGGCTGTTAGGTCCTTTGTGTGAAGGCAGAGCCCAGGCTACTGAAGCGTAAGTGGGGCTGTGCTCTGCTTCGCCCACCCCCATCCTTTGAGCAGGTTTCCCATTCAGGAACACCTAATCCATCTATTGTGCGTCTGTCTGGGAGATATTCAGAGTCTGTCAGTTACACCCAGTCATGTGATAGAGGCCAGGCTACAGGCACAGAAGGGTTAAGGAGAGAAAAAAGCCAACTTTCTAAAAGTGTAAATTTTCAAATTGTGATAAAAAAACAGACTTTACCATTAAATAGGGCTTTTCACCAAAATTCCAAAGACTCCAAATACCCCACAGCTACCATCTCCCATTTAGAAATGATAACTTATTAAAAGGTAATAAGACATCTCTAATGTTCTCCTATAGGAGGGGTAGGCCTCACCATAGTTAAAAATGAATTTAGGAGTTTTTCACTACCAGGACATTTAAAACCTAAAAGTACATGTCCAACCTTTTAATTACACAGCGCCATGCCCCTTGGGCAACCTACAGGGTGCCTTCTATGTAATAAAAGGGAGTTTAAGGGTTGGAAAGGGAGATCTAAAGACAAATGGATATGGCAGTGTAAATCTTCATTCAGGCTGGAATGGGCGACCTGGGACATGTTTTAAAGCGGTACTTAAGTGGGTGGCACAATAAGTGCTGCAGGCCCACTGTTAATATTTAATTTACAGGCCCTGTGTATATACCACTCTGCAAGGGATTACAAGGTAAATTAAATATGCCAATTGGTAATAAACCAATTGGACCATGTTTTGGAGAGAGAGCACAAGTACTTTAGCACTTGATTGCAGTGGTACGTGCACAGACCCCAAAATCAACAAAAACAAATTGTGCAAACAGCGGAGGCTAAAAGGCAAAAAAGTTTAGAGGGGACCCTACAGACATGGCCAAGTCCAACAATTTTGTACTGTACTCTTAGAGTCTTAGTACAGTGGGAAGCAAGTAAATGAAAAAATGATCAAAAGACATAACCTGCTACCCCCTCAGAAATCCAAATGATTTAAAAGAGTGTAAGCATCACAAAAATGAAAGCCCTGCATTTAGTAAGCTGGAAGATGCCTCAGCAAGTTGTGTAAGAGTAGGAGTCCTGTGGAACGGAGGTGTCTGGGTGATTGGTGAAAGGGGCAACAACTGTTCTGGTAGGTTGGTCCTAAGTTGTGTAGTGCCTTGAATGTGTATGTGAGGATTTGCAAAGTACATTTGTGTATCTGGAGTTAGTGGAGCTCCCGGAGATGTAGTGAGAGTTCTGTGAGGGTGGTTGAGGAGGAGTTTGGCTGCTGACGTGTGGATGGCTTGTAGTCTTCTAGTGATGTGGTTGGTATCTCAGCGTAGAGGGTGTTCCCGTAGTCCAACTTGCTAGTGACAAGGGCATGAGTGGCAGTTTTTCTAGAGTGGCTTGGGAGTGATTTGAAGGTCTTCCTCACCATCTTCAGGGCCTAGATGCAGAGATGGCATCGAAGTGTGTGGTCATGTCCCCTGTCAATTATCTTTTAGTGAGTGCTAGGTGTGGGTCTGAGTTCAGCCGGCCACCAATTGGAGACCCATGGTGGAGTGTTCTTGCCAAAGATCACTACTTCTGTCTTGTTGGTGCTGAGCTTGTGTCAACTGGCTTTCATCCAGTTAGTGACTACGGTCATGCAGGTGGTGAACCGGTTTCTTATAATGGGGGTTTTATCTAAGAGATAGAGTATGAGTTGCTCTGATGCCAATGACACGCATGTTGAGATTGTGTGCATGGATGACATCGGCCAGAGGGATCATGTGTGCACCAAAAAGGATGGGGCTGAGCGATGGACCTTTGGGCACTCCACAAAGGAGTTTGAGGGCGTCTGAGGAGTAAGAAGCCAGATTGACAGTTGCGTCCTATCCATTAAGAAGCTGATCCACCAGAGGGTTGGTCCTTAGATGTCAAAGTCATGCAGGCAGACAAATGTTAGAATATCGCGCACTCCTTATTTAATCTCTGGGTGTAGTATAATTTTGATAGATAGCGGCGTGCTGCTAGAGGAGCGACCCCTAAACCAAGGTCGAAGAAATAATGAAAGTTGCACTAGCCCATCCAGGGTGGTGTCCCTCTATGCGCACAGCATTGTGGTGTAACAAAGTTACCAATTTTCGTACTGGTTGGATCAAAGTTCATTTATTCATGATTAGAAATTCATTGTTCTGTCTAGCAAATTATCACATGATGTGTCAACAACGGTACTGAAGGATATCCTCTATGCATTTCGGGTAAAACCCTTCATCAGGAGGAATCCTATAAACAGAAACAAGAGATAAAGATGCATGTCCCCTCATAGGATTCATTGTTCAACCAATTAACGTTAGCTGACAAATTAATGCATTAAAAAATGGGTAACAATATTTCACCACGTGTACCAACCGAAATATCAAACAAGAGAAAGTGCACAAAAAACATCTAAGGAAACGCTGTTTAGAAGAATTACAAAAAACGTGTGAAAGTTGCACCTACGTTATCCGGTGTTTTTGAGTTAACCGCGTGTAAGTCGTGCTGCGAAATGGATGCAGTGATAACGGTGTTTTAAATAAAATACGTGAAAAATAAATAAAATACGTGCCAAGATCAAGTAAGATAATCCATCGTGTGTGCAAAGTATACTGGAAACAACATACACCGTGAGATAGAACCCCGCACCAGTGTCGAGTAATGTCGTGAATGTTACCTCAGTTCACCCGTTCGAATGAGCGTATCCAAAATGCTCTAATCCGGAAGACCGTTAGTGAGCGTGTAGCCATGTTAAGTATGTGAATAATAAACAGAGAAAGGAGACTAGTTGTGGCGGCCATCTTAGAGCAGGAAACCGTGCATGACGTAAATCGATAACAACAACTTAACTGAAAAAACATGTGAACGATTAAGTGCAATGTGACCAAAGGCTAAATAAAGTTTGAAATGATAAGTTAGAATCAACGTAAAGTAAAGTTTAAAGGAAAGTGTATTGGGAAAAAACAATAAAGTTGTAAAGAATCAAAAAGAAACAAACAGTAAAGTTGAGGATAGGTAAGAAAGGGTAGATAGAAAACAAATAGCGGTGATAACATTTTAAGCGTTACAAGTCCATTGACTGTAAAAACTTTTGGGCGTTCTTGCAGGCATCAATGCAAAGTCAAATAAAGCAACTCAGTTCGAGGCGATCATTCAGTCCAAGTGGTACCATGGAGTTCATTTTGTAAATCCAAAATGTTTCTCTTTGAATCAGAAATTTTCTGTTGTCACAACCTTCTCTTAGTGGAACTGTTTCACACACTAGGAAACGTAATTGGCTGACATTATGTTTGTGTTCATTGAAATGTACAGCTACTGTCGATTTAAGATTGTTGTTTCGGATATTGCTTTTGTGTTCATTTAATCGAGTTTTCATTTTTCTTTCGGTTTTGCCGATATAAGGCAAGCCGCATGGACACTTCAACATATAGACAACGTTTTTAGAATCACAGGTTGCAGAAACAAAAAGTTTTATGTTGTGGCCCTTAGTCGGATGTTGTATGTTCGTACCTGTAATGATGTTGTTACAGTTCCCACAATTGTGGCAAGGTATTGTGCCCTTGTATTCGGAAAAAGGCTGTGAGGGGCTCGTTGTTTTTAATACCTCCATGAAGTTTCTACTCCTTTCATAGGCAAACAATGGTTGCAGCGAAAAGATTTGATTGAAGTCAGGTTCCATTTGTAGTAGAGGCCAGTGTCTAAGAATGGATTTCCTAATGTTAAAACTTTCTGTGGAGAATTTTGTAACCATGACCATTCTTGTAGATGTGTCCGAGGAGGTTGATTGTTTTTCCAACAATGTTTCCCTTTGTCTATTCAGCGACTTGTCCATGGCTGTTGTCAGTATTTGTGATGGATAACCTCGCTTTACAAAGCGTCGTTCCATTTCCAAGGTTTGTTGGGTTAGTTGTTGAGGGTCAGAGAGGATTCTCTTTATCCTGAGAAATGGGGAATATGGTAAGTGTCGTTTAAGTGATGGTTGGTGAAAACTCGAATAGTGTAGCAAGTTGTTTCTATCCGTATCTTTTCTGAAAAGTGTGGTTTGTACATGTTGATCCACTATGTAGATGTGAACGTCTAGGAAATTTATGTGCGTATCACTGATGGTAGATGTGAACTTGAATCTATCGTTGATAGTATTCAGATTCATAATTGCTTCACTCAATGTGGTTTTCGAACCTCTCCAAATTAAAAAAATGTCGTCAATGTAGCGAACAAACAGTAACAGATGATTCTCCCAAGGTGTGGTGTGCAAAATGTGATCCAACTCAAATTTGTGCATGAACAGGTTAGCGTAGCAAGGTGCTGCACAATTTCCCATGGATGTTCCATTCAATTGGAGAAAATATTGGTTGTTGTGAGAGAAATAACTGATAAAGCGTGAAGTGTAGTAGCTCCATTAGAAAAACCTTCATTTGTTCCAACTTATTCCAGTAACCCCATGGAAGCTGAAGTTAGTCTTTTTAGGTTCATGCGGAAACTTAGACCTAGACACTTTTTTGATAACGTCCTCACTGAACCTCTGACCAAATCAGAAAATACACTGAAAGGTCTTACATCTAAGAGCACCTACGTAGCCCCAGTGAGCCATAAGATCCTTGATACCTTTGAGACCTTGGTGAAGCAAGATCTTCAGTCTGTTTTCAAGCATCGTAAACCTAAACATGCGAATTTCACATCAAAGGATAAATCTTTGCTTAAGCAGCTAGCTGACAACCCCAATATAATCTTTCTTGATGCTGACAAAGGGGGAGCACTGGTTGCCATGGATACCATACACTACACTCGGAAACTGGATGAACATGTGTTAGACTCTAACACTTACTCAAAACTTGACTACAATCCCACAACGACAATCTTACAAGTTCTACAGAATCTTGTGGATAAAGCAGTCCTATCGGGCACCATTGGTGAGACAGAAAAGAAATTTCTAATCTCTAAATTTCCCAGAAGTCCATCCTTACGGATGCTACCAAAGATCCACAAAAATCTACAGGATCCCCCCATGCGGCCCATCGTCTCAACTAGAGGCTCGCTTCACGAACCTGTTGGTAAATATTTAGACAGACATCTTCAACCTCTTGTGCAGTCTATGTCTACATATGTTAAAGATACTACAGATTTTCTGAACATTCTTCTTAAGTTTAACATCCCATGGGACACTGATATGTACCTCTGCACGATAGACGTTACTTCCCTCTACACCTCAATTCCCCATGACATGGGGTTAGAAGCTACGGAACATTTCCTTCTACAATCACAGACTCCTCATGATTTACAGGTTTTTCTAATGGAGCTACTACACTTCACGCTTTATCACAGTTATTTCTCTCACAACAACCAATATTTTCTCCAATTGAATGGAACATCCATGGGAAATTGTGCAGCACCTTGCTACGCTAACCTGTTCATGCACAAATTTGAGTTGGATCACATTTTGCACACCACACCTTGGGAGAATCATCTGTTACTGTTTGTTCGCTACATTGACGACATTTTTTTAATTTGGAGAGGTTCGAAAACCACATTGAGTGAAGCAATTATGAATCTGAATACTATCAACGATAGACTCAAGTTCACATCTACCATCAGTGATACGCACATAAATTTCCTAGACGTTCACATCTACATAGTGGATCAACATGTACAAACCACACTTTTCAGAAAAGATACGGATAGAAACAACTTGCTACACTATTCGAGTTTTCACCAACCATCACTTAAACGACACTTACCATTTTCCCAATTTCTCAGGATAAAGAGAATCATCTCTGACCCTCAACAACTAACCCAACAAACCTTGGAAATGGAACGACGCTTTGTAAAGCGAGGTTATCCATCACAAATACTGACAACAGCCATGGACAAGTCGCTGAATAGACAAAGGGAAACATTGTTGGAAAAACAATCAACATCCTCAGACACATCTACAAGAATGGTCATGGTTACAAAATTCTCCACAGAAAGTTTTAACATTAGGAAATCCATTCTTAGACACTGGCCTCTACTACAAATGGAATCTGACTTCAATCAAATCTTTTCGCTGCAACCATTGTTTGCCTATGAAAGGAGTAGAAACTTCATGGAGGTATTAAAAACAACGAGCCCCTCACAGCCTTTTTCCGAATACAAGGGCACAATACCTTGCCACAATTGTGGGAACTGTAACAACATCATTACAGGTACGAACATACAACATCCGACTAAGGGCCACAACATAAAACTTTTTGTTTCTGCAACCTGTGATTCTAAAAACGTTGTCTATATGTTGAAGTGTCCATGCGGCTTGCCTTATATCGGCAAAACCGAAAGAAAAATGAAAACTCGATTAAATGAACACAAAAGCAATATCCGAAACAACAATCTTAAATCGACAGTAGCTGTACATTTCAATGAACACAAACATAATGTCAGCCAATTACGTTTCCTAGTGTGTGAAACAGTTCCACTAAGAGAAGGTTGTGACAACAGAAAATTTCTGATTCAAAGAGAAACATTTTGGATTCACAAAATGAACTCCATGGTACCCCTTGGACTGAATGATCGCCTCGAACTGAGTTGCTTTATTTGACTTTGCATTGATGCCTGCAAGAACGCCCAAAAGTTTTTACAGTCAATGGACTTGTAACGCTTAAAATGTTATCACCGCTATTTGTTTTCTATCTACCCTTTCTTACCTATCCTCAACTTTACTGTTTGTTTCTTTTTGATTCTTTACAACTTTATTGTTTTTTCCCAATACACTTTCCTTTAAACTTTACTTTACGTTGATTCTAACTTATCATTTCAAACTTTATTTAGCCTTTGGTCACATTGCACTTAATCGTTCACATGTTTTTTCAGTTAAGTTGTTGTTATCGATTTACGTCATGCACGGTTTCCTGCTCTAAGATGGCCGCCACAACTAGAGTCTCCTTTCTCTGTTTATTATTCACATACTTAACATGGCTACACGCTCACTAACGGTCTTCCGGATTAGAGCATTTTGGATACGCTCATTCGAACGGGTGAACTGAGGTAACATTCACGACATTACTCGACACTGGTGCGGGGTTCTATCTCACAGTGTATGTTGTTTCCAGTATACTTTGCACACACGATGGATTATCTTACTTGATCTTGGCACGTATTTTATTTATTTTTCACGTATTTTATTTAAAACACCGTTATCACTGCATCCATTTCGCAGCACGACTTACACGCGGTTAACTCAAAAACACCGGATAACGTAGGTGCAACTTTCACACGTTTTTTGTAATTCTTCTAAACAGCGTTTCCTTAGATGTTTTTTGTGCACTTTCTCTTGTTTGATATTTCGGTTGGTACACGTGGTCAAATATTGTGTTACCCATTTTTTAATGCATTAATTTGTCAGTTAACGTTAATTGGTTGAACAATGAATCCTATGAGGGGACATGCATCTTTATCTCTTGTTTCTGTTTATAGGATTCCTCCTGATGAAGGGTTTTACCCGAAATGCATAGAGGATATCCGTCAGTACCGTTGTTGACACATCATGTGATAATTTGCTAGACAGAACAATGAATTTCTAATCATGAATAAATGAACTTTGATCCAACCAGTACGAAAATTGGTAACTTTGTTACACCACAATGCTGTGCGCATAGAGGGACACCACCCTGGATGGGCTAGTGCAAAAGTCATGCAGGCACCTGATGAGGGTGGGGTGTGAGACCATGTCAAAAGCTGCAGTCCGTGCAAAGAAGGAAAAATAAAATGATAGCACAATGTTATTTATTTTTCCACACTGAAGCAGGTTTTGGAGCGAGGCCTGGCTTTCATCGCAGCCAGCTGGGGGATGAGGAAATATGTGCACTTAAATGCCAATGACGGTTTGGCGGCCCAAACTGTCATGTGCACTTAGCATGTTCCCCACCAGGCTGTAATGCACAGCCTGATGGGGAACATGCACAGGCTCCCACTGCTTGTAGGAGTGCCGAACCGCAGCGCTCAGACCAATCACATTGCAGTGTTGTGATTTACAAGGAGAGCCAGTTTGTGCCTCCTGTTCCAGCTGGAGCAAGCGGAGGAGAGACGGCGGCCTTTAAAGTTAAGTGAGGTTTATTTTTTAACCCCCCTCTTTCAGTAGCAGCCACGAACTGGTCCAAGAGAATGAGTGCTGCTGTATTTGTTCTATCAAGGATCATGTGGACGTTGAATGTTGCAGCAATGAGTGCTGTTTGTCCCCTGGTTGGGCCTGAACCAGGAGTGCATGTCATCATAGAGCTGATGGTAGAGGAGGTGGCAGTTTATTAGTTTTTCTAAGACCTTTGCTGGGTATGGTAGAAGGGAGATGGGTCAGTTGTGGATATTTTCTTGAACAAGGGTGTGAAAGCACATTTCCAGGAGTCTGAGAATATGGTGGAGTTGATGGAGGCACTTAAGATGGCTGATCCTGCTACGCTGAACGGTAGGAATCCCTTGGTGAAGATGTGGTGGGGGCAAGGGTCAGATGGGGCCCACAAGTGGATGATCTTCATGACAGAATGAAGATTAACATTGTGACCCACTGTTGAAATTGCTGCTATGGCCATAATGGGAAGTTGAGTTGCGAAGGGGACTGGGTCCGGTTGAGGACCAAAGTTGCCATATATGGAGGTGATTGTTACAGAAGTATTCTGAGAGCTTGTTGTAAAGGTCTCGTGAGAAGGTGAAGGATGCAGGAGGCGGCATGGTGAAATCTTTGATGATGGTGAAGATATCTTTGCTGCCATTAGTGTCGCCATTGATGCAATCTGTAAGAGCTGTGTGCTTAGTGTTCCAAATCTGCTGGTGGTAGCATCTTAAGGGGGATATGAGGTGTTTTGACTTTCTCTCCTTTTGAGCTGCAGTTGCATGCAGTGCATTTCATCAGCCTGAGTTCCCGGTGTACCAGCTGGTCTGAGGTAGGGCCCTTGCCGTTGGGCTGAGCAAGAGGAAAGCCAGGGTGTCTGTGCATGCAGTGATCCATTTAATAAGGTTCTTGATGTGTTTCGGTAAGTTGCTGATGTGCTCGTGCCAATGGGATGAGAGGGTGGGAGACTACTCCTCTTCTGTGCTCCTTTCCAGCTGCAGTGAACTGTTCTGGTGGTGATATGTCTGAGGTGGTGCATCCGTCTAGGTCATTGTTGCTGGTTTGTCCACTGTGATGTTGCTGATTAACGAGACAATCTGGTCCAATATTCTATTAGCCACTCTTCTGCAAAGGTTACCTACTCTGGCACATTCACATAACGGGTAAATAAGGGATGTATGCCACTGGTTTCATAGAGTATTGGCACTTGCTGGGGCTGGGTCAGTTTAAGGAGACCGGGGGTATTGTGTCCCAATATTACATGTATGCAAACAATAACTAACCCTCTGACCATGAATTCAGCTGAAAATATACAATTTCTTTAAGGAACACAATTAAGTTGTATCCTTATTATAAGGCCACAATTTACGCATGTTCCTTAAATTAAAATTTTTTGGCTAAATTCATGGTCAGTGGAGTTATTCTTGTTCACCTAATGATTTCACAAAGGGCACTTAACCGCTTTTCTTCTGTCTATCTTATGTAATATAATGGCAATCTTGCATGTCCTATGAGAGATCTGAAACAAAAAGTATGTTTGTTAGACCTGGCACCATTGGTGTGAGTCTCCCTTCCATTTTTTTCGCTGTGCCTCCTCTGTTTTTATGGTGATAGATGCTCTGGGCGCTGCGCCACTGCCATTCAGCGCCGCAGCGTGGATGCTCCCTGTATAAAGAGCACATATGAATTGGTGTACCCCTGATTGGCTTATTTGGTCTACCCGTTAGTCCCTAGTAATGTGGCATGTGTGTGCCCAGGGCTGGTAAACCAAATGCTGCTGGTGGGCCTGCAGCGCTGATTTGCACCACCCACAGAGGCAGCCTATAAAGTGTGGATCAGACCTGCCACTGCAGTGTCTGTGTGCATTCTAGAACTGCCATCTTGGCTTTGAAGTGCACCCACTTCCCAGCCCCTGAACCTTCCCTTGGCATCATGTAAGCCACCCCTATGGTAGTGTGCATTGTATGTGTAAGGTAGGGCATGCTCTGTGTGTAGCATGTCCTGGTAGTGAATTACACCCAATTTTGTTTTTCACTACTGTAAGGCTACCTGTTCTCCATAGG
The DNA here is from genome assembly GCF_964204655.1 of Triturus cristatus. Taxonomy (NCBI): domain Eukaryota; kingdom Metazoa; phylum Chordata; class Amphibia; order Caudata; family Salamandridae; genus Triturus; species Triturus cristatus. Next base: position 310,159,316 of record NC_140593.1, on the reverse strand, counting down.
CCAGAATGGGAGGTTTGGCTAATACATTCTATAGTCCTAACTGACCCATAGAACATGGTAGAAAACCGAATTTAGTATGCCTGAGCTCAGAATATTAAAATGCATCTTTTAGTGAAGTTTATTTTTATAATCTGTGTTTGAAAATACCACTTTTAGAAAGTAGGTATTTTCTTGCCTAAGCCTTCCAGTGTGCTCTGCTGTTGTGTATTGGCTGTCTGGTTTTGGAAGCCTGGTTTTGGAGGCACAGGGCAGGCCGAGTCAGACCTGGGTTGAATAGAGAGATCTGCCTTGGAGTGAGGGGAGGGGTAGCTCCTGCACTTGAATAGGGCTGTGCCTGGCAAGGTGAATGCTGGCTTCACCTCCCACTGTGCGTCTGAAGGCAGACCCCCTCTTTCTGAAAGGAAGGATGCAGCCTGGTAAACAAAGTGCTCCAGGGCTGGGCAGAACTGGTTCTGGCTGGGTTCAGTGACTTGTAGCTTCTGAGAACAAAGACTTTTGGGGTATAAATATCTGTGCTGAAGCCCCTACAATTTGTATTGCCCCTGGATCTCAAGACCAACCTCTGTCCGTGGAACTGAAGAAGGCTGCAGGAGAGGACTGTCCTGGTGTTGTTTGCTGTTCTCTGGATTGGCCTGCAGTAGGTTTCCTTGGACTGGAAAAAGGGGGGAAAGGAGCTGTAAGAACTTTTTAATCTTGAACCTGCAATCACCCAAGGGCTAGAGAGAACTAGCCCCCTGACTCAAGTCTCAGGACCAGTAGACTTCATTTCCGTCGCTAAGGCCTGTTAGCGAGCCGCCGCAGCCGAGGAGCTTCAAGAAAATCTGCCGCTGAGAACTTGCTGGCCTGATCATCTCTCCGCACGTTTGCGGCCCGAAAATCATCGCTACAGCCGCGGAGTGTCAGGAAAATCATCGCATCGCTACCGCTGAGGGCTTGCTGGCCTGATCATCGCCCGGCCCGGTTGCGGGCCCCAAAATTGTCGCTAACCCCCGTTAGCGAGCGGCCGCGACCAAGAGTGTGAGGAAAAACATCGCTAACCCGCCGGAGCAGCATTTTTTTGTGGATTTGACAACATCTCAGAACTGTGAGTAAAAAGGGTCGCAGAGACCATTGCCCTGAACTGAGCTTTGCATTCCCCATTGGAACTATTTTTGCAGCATCCAGAGAGAATTATTTTTGTACAGTATTGTGGTTTCCTCGTTATTTGGTCTTGTGATAAGCCTCTATATAAAGATAACTATTTTTAGATACCTACCTGTGTTGTGTCCCTTTGTAGTGTTCCTCGCTGTATTACTGTGTATGGTCATAAACGCTTAACACACTGCCTCTGAGATTAGCCTAACTGCTCGTGCTATGTTACCACAGGGTGGAGCAGGGGTTGTCAAAGGGGTGCAGCCCTTCACTCTGACTTAGCTTGGACAGTGGCCATCCACTGCCAACCAGAGACCCCCATTTCTATTAAGGTTGAACCAAGAATTTGAGGACACTAACATGCTTACACCATCTGCTCATTCTTGAGCAGTAACGTCAGAGACACAAAGCCTCTTCTTTTCCCCTCTGATTTCCAGTTCTCGTTTCACTATATCCATTCAACAAACCTATATAAGAGCTAAAAGCCTGCTGACTGTCCTCAGCTCCAATGTACTAGTTACATTTTCAGTCTCGATTGGGCGGGACAAATCTCGTCATGCAAGTATTGTAAACTAGTACCATCAACTATGGTTTTGGCTGCTTAATGTGATCATCATAGATTCGCAAAACTATGACCCATCGACTTTAACCCTCTCTGCTGTTTTTGCATACCAATGCCCAATTCAGTCCAGAATAGGGAGCTTCACGGTTCTATCGTCTGAGTTGATGGCATTATGACTCCACTGTGAGGAAAAACTCAATAAGCACAGCCTGACATGCGCTATTTAGTTAGGAACAGGGGCAGCTCCTCCGTTTGAGTGGAGGAGCTCCGCCCCACAAGCCCCAGAGCTGAGAAATAAACCGGTAATAAAGTTAATTTATTACGGTTTCATTTTTCAATAACCGACCCATCCTGAACTGCAGGGCCAGCACTGCAGAGTGGCGGCGGCAGCAGCAGCAGGGAGCTGTGCGCTTTAATATGCATGTGTCTGTTTGCAGCGACGGCCCGTATAGGGCGTGTTACCAGGCGGTGACGTGGGGCAGAGGGGGGGCAGGGTGGGGGGTTGCAAAATGCGGCATACGGCCGATTGCAAGTAAGTTACGAAAAAAATAAATCGAATTTCGTTGCGCGCGCAGCATCGCCAAATGCGATGCAGTGCGCGTTACAATTTGTTTTCTTTATTTTTTTCGTAACTTACCTGCAATCTGCCGTATGCCGCATTTTGCAACCCCCCCCACCCTGCCCCTCCTCTGCCCCATGTCAACGCCCCGGTAAAACGCCCTATACGGGCCGTCGCTGTCTGTTTGGCTAGCCAGCCAGACATCACACTTTAAAGTTATCTAACCTAACTGTCATAGTCAGCTGGGTTAGAGAAAGCGCAGGCCTCCAGTGCTCTTAGAAGTGCTGAGAGGCCACTCCAGCCAATGCTGGCGCTGCTTCATTCTGGGAGGGCAGCGCCAGGATTGGTTATTGCAGTTTCTGGTTCCATGTTGGAGCCTGCCTGCTGGATGACACCGGAGTGAAAAGGACATCGCATCGCACATCACTTCCCTCAGAGCATGGCAGCCCCCCTGGTTAAGAAGGCTCTCAGAAGCAGATCCTAGGTTTGTGTCTCTTAGAGTCGCAGTGGCACAGATTTAGGACTGCTATTAGCAGTTAATGCATCTGAAATGGGATAGCAGGAGTGTTCATCTTTCATCACAGCTATCTCTGAATTAAATCCCAAGACTATCCAGCCACATTGCCTGCATCACAACAGCCACGCCTAAAAATGGATAGTGCACAAAACAAATGCAATGACACCAAGAATTAGTGCTGCGAAGTTGCTAAAGCAAAAAGACCAGATTTTGAAACTCCTATTTAGTCTCAGTGCCTACGTAATATGTTCCTAAAATAGAAAAGGCATTAAATTGAAAGTACACATTACCAATGAGCTGCAATTTACAATGTTGGACACTCTGAAAATACGGTGCTAGTCAGTACTTCTGAGGTAAATACATATACATTGGATGGTTTAGGTGTCTCCATGCAGACACTGCACAGTATAACCTACTTACCCACATTATAATGTTAAAGGAATCAGGGGCATTATGCAAGGTATCTTTTCCGATTCACACAAAAGCAGTATGGATCCTCTACAACCAGGGGCGGAGCTTGGTCAGCAAGATTAGTGAGCTTCAGATTTCCCAACAACCACGCTGTCATATCTTGTTAACATACATTATCTGAGAAGCAGCAGGAAATAAGGTGGCTTAAGGGGCAGTGGAAAGGGAAAGCAGTGTGGATTGTTCGTTGTACTTGAAGCAAAATATTCAGGAAAATAACCAATATTTTTTTGAACTTCAAAACAGAGACGAGTGTGCACGTGTGATAGTCTGTCTGCATGCAAAATCCCTAGGTGAAATCCAACATACACCTAGTCATACCCAACTGAAAGCATCTGCACCCAACTATTTACCACATAACATTTACTAGCGGGGTGTAAAACCCCAAACATCCCCCCCCCCCTTGAAGGTACGCCCCTGTCAAGACCAGACAATCAGTGTCCAGCATCAATGGTGGAGGCGAGTGTAGGAGAGTAGGATCTGCTTCACACGGGTACCCCCACTTTTTGCTGGTGTTTCACCGTTTTTCGGCCTTAGTCTGGCTGTGGCCCTGCTAATCAGGACCCCAGCCTAGCTGCTTCCTCTCTAAAATGGTTTTCATGTACATTCGGTACATATCTAATTGGATACTGGAGTGCCTTATAAGCCCCTAGTATATGGTATGCTATGTATCTAGGGCATAGGTACCTCAGAGGCCTACCAGGGGCTGAAGCATGTTGTAGTAATCCACTCTCTTTGGTAGTGTTGAAGTAGGTTTATTAGAGCAGATAAATACACAGCCACCTTCAGCTTCATAAGCATTACTGGTTAAACTTAGAATCCTGTCATAGCTGTGATTCTATTACATCACAGCCTACCAAACCATTCTATTCATTTCCACATATCTTCCTCCTTATAATAAAAGAAAACATTTGAAAACATTCACAAAATGAAGAAGAATTAAACATTAGAATTAGAAAAAACATCTACACACTAACTTAACTTTCATCTCGTAAATACATCATAACTTTCCATCGATTTTTATTTCTCAACCACACTCTCCAATCCACATCCTTTTATAGATGCGATACTTTGCACAAATCTCCAACACTCCACCTTTTACCATCATCCAATAAAGCCACAGTACCATTCACAGATACCACTATGTGGTTGAGAGAATTTACTTTCTCCTTTTTTCACAAATCCAAACTTTCTTATCACAACCCAGTCACCTTCCCGAAACACAATCTCCTTGACTGTTTTCCTGTGATCAAACTCTAACTTACCACGAAACTGACTTTCCTGTGCTCTTGATTTCATTCCCTCTCTATCCACCCAAACTTGATTTTTTTCTCTCAACCACATCGGAGACTCTTTAGTACCTGGCTCCCTTCCTTTCAAAGCTATAAAAGGAGAAATGCCTGTCACCGAATGAGGGGTAATCCTATGACCCCACATCATCCTTCTCAACTCATCCCTCCATGACAAACCATTAGCTAGTGAAAGTTGAATGCTACCCATCACAATGTGGTTCACCCTTTCCACAAGTCCATTAGCTTGTGGATGGAATAAGGCAACTCTATTGTGAGATACCCCAAGACTACTAAAAAAACTGCTCATTTCTGAAGATACCAATTGCACACCTTTATCTGTCACTAATGTCTTAGGCACCCCTTCCTCCATAAATACTTCTTTCAAAAATTTGATCACATTAGTAGTGGTGACTTCACCCATTGATTTGCACGTAAACCATTTGCTATGGTAATCTACCAACACTACCAAATAACGATTACCACTTCCTAATTTCTCAATCGGGCCTAAAACATCCAACGCCAACTTTTCCCATGGTTTTTCCGGTAACCCAACACATTTCAAAGGAGCTTTTCTCACAATTCGCGTTTTATCACTATTGCTACATGCATGACATTCTTTCACCAACTCCTCCACATCCTTATCCATTTCCGGCCACCAAAAAGACTCTCTTAACCTCCGCTTAGTCAAACTCCTGCCCAAATGTCCTTCATGCACAATTCTCAATAATCTCGTTCTCAACTGAGTCGGCGGAACAATCTTATTTCTTCTCAGTATTTTATCGCCTTGTAAACTAAGTTCATCCTTTACTGACAAATATTTCTTATGTACTGCTGTCACCTCAGAATTATTCCAACAATTGATAATGAACTCCTTCAATTGTTTGTATTCACAATCCGACTCCATTGCCTCCTCCCACTCATTTCTACTAATAGCAAATTCAGCTGCCACAAAAAAACTAAATCATCCAGAACTTCCATGCACAAATCACCTTCCACTGGCATTCTGGAAAGACAATCGGCTATAATATTTTTGTTCCCGCGAACATACTCTACGACAAAATTGTATTCTAAAACAGATAACAACCATCTCGATATTCGAGGAGTCACACTACCTTTAAACCTCGACCACCCTTGAATATGTAAACCAAAGGCTTGTGGTCCGTCTTGACAACAAAGGGTATCCCCCACAAATAAAATCTAAAATGCGCTATGCCCCAACAACATGCAAGCGCCTCTTTCTCTATTGTCGAGTAAGATTTCTCCGCACCTTGCAACCTACGAGAAGCAAATCCAATTATGCTTTCATTTCCATCCGACACCTGCAACAAAACAGCTCCTATTCCAACATTGCTTGCATCACTGATTAAAATCGATTTCTTCTTAGGATCAAAATGCCCCAACGACGGTGCACTCAACAGACTAGTTTTTACATTATCAAACGCCTTTTCACACTCCAAATTCCACTCATACCTGACACCCTTCTTCAACAAAAGTCTCATAGGTTCCACCAAATCCGTGAACTTTGGAATACATTTTGAGCAATCCTCAGCAAGGCCCAGAAAAGACTTCAATTCCTCCTTATTAGTGGGACACGGAGCTTCCTTCACTGCCTTTACTATGCTACTTTTAGGTTTTATTCCCTCAGCAGAAATTTGGTGACCAAGATAACTCACCACCCCCAACCTCATTTGACACTTTTCTCTTTTTATCGTCAGGCCACATTTGGAAATTCTTTGCAAGACTTCTTCCATGATTTCATCATGCTCATGAAAAGATCTTCCAACAATCATAATATCATCTTGGAAACAAAGTACCCTCTCCATACCTTTGAATATGTTCTGCATTACCCGCTGAAAAACAGCAGAGGCTGATGCCAGCCCAAATGGCATCCTACAATATCGAAATGCCCCTAAAGGTGTAACAAATGAAGTTAGTGGACGAGATTCTGGATGCAGGTTTACCTGATGATATGCCGAAGACATGTCTAACACACTAAAAACATGTCCCCCACCCATCATACTTAGCATCTCCCCAATGTTTGGTAATGGCTGACGATCTACCCAAATGTTCCTGTTAAGGTCCCTCAAGTCAATGCATAGCCGAATTTTGTCACCATCCTTCGGTGCAACGACTATTGGAGACAACCATTCCGATGATTCAATTGGTTCGATCACCTTAGCATCTAACAGTTTCTCTAATTCTTTCTGAAGAGGTTCCTTCATCATGTGAGGTATTGTCCTCACTTTATGCACAATCGGTTTCGCATTACTCTTCAAGATAATTCGATGCGTGAACCCTTTTAGCATACCTAATTCATTAGAAAATACGTGAGAATACCTCTTCATTAACATCTCTCCCCATTCGTTACTTAATTGAACCTCAGAAGATACATTTTCTACATTAGACTCAATAGCCATTACAGGCTCGACAGCATTCGGATCCAATTTAATTTTCAAGTCTTTTTGATGCCTCCATCCCAACAAATTGGATCCTTCATCAGTGACATAAACTCTTCCATAAACACCGTTTTTCTTAAAGATGATACTCATCCACTGCATTCCCAAAATGTTGATCCTTGAACCCCCATAGCCTACAGCCTTAACTTCAGAAGGTTGAAGTTCATTCATTTTTCCATCCAACTTTTCTTGAAATGCTTCCTTTGACACCAGAGTGAAAAGACTACCAGAGTCAGCTAACAGTCTTACCGTTCCCTTTCCTATCGTAATGTCACAATGCGGTTTTTCAAACTTCTCAGTACTCTCCTTCCTCAATTTCATAGGATTATTATCAATATTCAAAATATTCTCTAAACCAGCCTTGTCTCTCTCTTCTACTTCATGGTGTTTATTTATTTCTATCCCATCAATAGTGAGAAATAGTTCATTCTCCTCTTCTTCTCTCACTATTTCCTTCACACTTATTCCTTGCACACCTCCTTTTGATCTGCACGCTTTCGCTAAGTGACCCCTTTTACCACATACTCTGCATGTAGCATTCCTTGCCCCACATGCAAAGCTGGAGCTTACATGTCCAGGACATCCACATCTGTAACAAATTATGGGCCTTCTTTCACCTATTTTAGTTGCAACACTTCCATATGTATTGCTTGTCGTTTTTTTGAATTCTTTCTTAGCATCTTTTACTTCTGCAGAAACTTCTTTTTCATTATTTACCGTTGTGCCCTCAGAAATATTTTTTCCTTTATCAATTTCTCGCATCCAGTGATAAGTATCCTCCATACTCATCGCAATTTCGATGGCCTCTTCCAGAGTAGGGTTCTTTGATAACAATTTTTGTTTTACTGACTTGTTATTTGTGCATCTGACTATCTGGTCTCTTATTAATGAATCACAAAGAGCTTGGAATTCACAGGTTATAGCTAACCCCCGCAAAGATGCCACATACGACACGATACTTTCATCAGTTTTTTGTATTCTGCAAAAAAATTTGTGTCTTTCAAAAACGACATTCATTTTCGGATTGAAATGTTTTTTCCAACATCTGAAGAGACCTCTCATAAATGTTTACAGGTTGACCATCTCCCATGCCCAAGGAGATCTCTGATAAATCATAGTCTATTCTCCTACCTTCAACGCCAAGATGATGCAAGAGAATTGCCTGTCTCCTCACAGGACCGTATTTATCACCCCCAATCGCCAATAAATATGTAAAAAAAATGTTCTTCCATCTTTTCCACGGTATAGCAGGTTCACCTGGAACAGGTAAAAATTTTGGAGGCGCTGACATGGAGTCATCTGACATTTTGTTATTTAGGTGAAAGATTTAGTAATAACCTAGAATAACAATTAAACACAACAGACTAAAATAATTAACTAATATAATTAATTAATATAAATAATTAAAATAACCAACTAAAATAATTGATTAAAATAATTAACATGTATTATGCTGTAGTGTAGATATCTATTTCAAATGTCAGTTGGTTACCAGAACCGGGCTAGTCCTTTCTTTGTTCCACCCTTTCTCTTCTTTTTTTTTTTAATTGCTGGCTTTAACTTTGTTTTCATGTACACGCGCCAATTTCTTTGATGGATATCTAATTAGTCACTGCGCATTGCTTTATTGTGCTTTGATTTCACGTGTCAATTTCACACGCGTTTTATCCGTCGGACAACGTGGTTGGCAAAACTTGTAGCTTACGAATACTAAATCAATCTCTGCATCTGCGTGCCAAGCAAAAAATGGCGGCACGCTGCTTACGCGGACGCAGGATGGCTCAAGGTGCGTTTGTGCACTAAATATCCCGTAAGAGCCGCGAAGGAATGAACGTCACAGAAGACACCTCCGAAGACACCTTGGAGCTGCACGCGTCCTCAAGCAGGTTGGAGATTGCGCGTTGTAGATGGCTCGAGCTTAGTTTTAAATGGCAACACTGCAGTTGCAATATAGTCAATGCCGCGCAGTAGAAGTATTAAGTTTAAAAAAAAAAAAATAATGCTTCGCCTTGCTTGAGTCTCAGAATCCCACACGCTGGCAAATCAAGCTACACCACGCTGGCAAATTAAGTTACACTAAGGTGCTCAAAAACAGTCCCAGCAGCAGTTGAACTTTCAAACATATTTCAAAAATATGTATATACTCCACGAGTCTCTCCTCTAGACTTTGAAGTCAATTAGATAAGCATAAATAGCAGACTTACAGTTCATTCATGAAGATGAATTGAAGAAATCTTCCAATAGCACTAATTTTCAATTAGTGTCGTTCCAGGGGTGAAGGATTGGCTTCTTGTCCCCTGCACAAGATCGCTCGTCGCCAAATTTGTAGTAATCCACTCTCTTTGGTAGTGTTGAAGTAGGTTTATTAGAGCAGATAAATACACAGCCACCTTCAGCTTCATAAGCATTACTGGTTAAACTTAGAATCCTGTCATAGCTGTGATTCTATTACATCACAGCCTACCAAACCATTCTATTCATTTCCACACATGTATTATGCCACCCCTGGGAAGCACTCCAAAATGGCACCACAGGTCTGCTACTGCAGCCCGGTTAAGGTGGTGCTTGCAGCCCTTACTGTGGTATAGGCTACCCATATCACTACCCTTGCACACACATAAAACCTATAAGTCACTCATATGTCAGGCCTTAACAATCCTGAAGGCAGAGTGCTTGGTTTTTATGTGAAAGGATGCCCCTGCATGAGCAGAGCCCCTCTGCAGCGTTCGGAGTACCTCCTCTGATGCGGTTTGTGGTGCAGCCTGACAATATACTCTTAAGTGCATTATAACCTCACGGTAAATGCTAACTTTGGGATGGCTGCACGGAAACAAGTCGTGTTTGGTGTCAAACGCTTTGGAATACTTCCCCCCCCCCCCCCCCCCCCCCCCCCACCAGTTCGGGCGGCGGGGGTAGCATTCCACCCTTCTAGAGGGAGAGACATGTTCACACTGGTCTAACCCGATAGAACTTTCTAGAGCCCTGGCATCACAAAATGGATGCCTCTGCCACAGACATGGGTCTGGCCTCCTGCTGCGGACCGAAACTCCAGCAGGGGGGGCCTGGACAATAGGTTTTCTGTCCCAGGGAGGTGTAACCTCCAGTCGTCACCTCCTAGCAGTCCCCAAAGTACGAACCGTCAGAAATGGAGATAGATCCTTCTCCAAAATTGCCCCAGAAAGCTGGAATACTCTGCCTTTACACATAAGACTTGAACCCAGCCATCAGAGATTCCGCAAACTTCTAAAAACATGGCTATTTTAATTCTGCACATCTCCTACCTCACCATCTGAACATCTGTCGGCGCTATGAGACCTTCGGGTGATATACGCGCCTTACAAAAACCAATACATAGACATAGACATAACCACCTCACAAGACAGGCAGATGTGTATTGGGGCTGGGCGGGAGCACTCTCTGGTGCTTTGAAGTCCTGCACTGGGGGCACACATGGTGTCCCTGTGCATAGTCCAGTTCAAACCGGTTGCAGGTGCTACCTGCCCCTGCTCTGGTGCGAAACTGGTTAAAGGAAATGGGTGTAACCACCCCTCTTTCCAAACCTTCCCATAGGTGGGTCCCTAGAGTATGTCCAACCCCCAAACTTAGTATAAGTAGGGGAACCCAGTCCTTGAGACTTTAGATTAACCTGGACGAAACTCTGCAACATATATCCTGGACCTTTGATGTTCTACTTTGACTAGAAGACTGAAGAAATCTCCCTTGGGGTCAAGGAGTGACTCCCCTGCTTGGCAGGCACGAAGGAAGCAACTGTCCGGTCTGCATCGCTGAAGCTCCCGCCGGATGCCGAAGTCTTTGCATCACCAGAGTGGATTTACAGACTTCCGAGTCTACCCTGAGTCCACAGCAAAGCCGAGGCCCGTGACTATCATGGGTGACGTGGAACCGTGACCCCTGGACACCGTGAACTTTTGCAGCAACATCATCTTCCTGGAAGTTGTGCTTTGGGCTGCCAGTAGCCCCAGCGTTGAGCATCTCCAGCACTGAAGATTTCTGGCTTCCACTCCACGAGTGACCCGTGGGCCAGTTTCCAGTGCGACCGCTCGAGGCTCCTTCGCGATCGCTAGCCCATTGTCTAGTAGGTTCCCACGAAGGCAACTCCTCTTCTGATTGGGCTTTCTTGGTTGCTCCAGACGTGCCCCGACTTACCCTTGCTGGGTGAGTCCCCCAGACCTTGCTGGTCTGAACCGCAGTCCTTTCTCAGATTCCAAGTGACTTGCCATTGCCAAGGCTTGTTGAGTCCAATCAGGTCGCCGACACCGCAGCACTCGACAGACTTTGTAGGACAGCTCGAACCCAGCTCCTGGTCATCGGTGCCTCCTGGACCTCGTGGCTGAAGAGTCAAGACACCCATCAACTCACCTGAAGCACGCGACATCTGTGGACATTGGTCAATCGTGCCCTTGGTCACTGGTAACTGACCCAGACTGTCCCCTCTGCATTCAGGTTCCTTCCATCCTAGACCCAGGATTGGATCGCCTCAGACGCTTCTCTTCACAACAGCAGCACTTCTTCGCCAGCTTCCATTGAAATAGACGACGCGACCCGACACCAAAAGACACCTATGCACCTGGCTTCCCTGGGTGAGGTAACAGGAGTACTCTGGTGCTCCAGTGGGTGCTAGCCCTAGAACTTCCTAAGTCCAAAAGGGGTTGGTCTCGTCTCATTTCTAAGTGTCCCTAATCTTTAAATTTCCAACCGCGACATTGCCCATAGAAGCTAACGGGAACCCGCGGCTGTGTTCACACACTGCACACGTCCCCGTGGGTCCCCTGTGTCACTACCTTGGGTGGTTCCTTGGGGTCCCAGCGATTCTATTCTACAGGTTCTAGGCCTTGTGTCTAGTTCAGGCGTGGTTCTTATACCAATTTATTGGTATATGGTTTGGTACGCCCCTAGGGCCCAAACGTGTATTTGTGCTATTACTTTGCTTGCTAACTTGTAAATTAAGTACTTTGAACTCCAGTCTCAAAGAGACTAGAGGGGTGCGTTTTATCCTAAATACATAGATTTTAAATATATACCTGGTGTGGTTGTCCTTTCATTTGATCATTCAAGAGGTTATAGACTGGTAACACAAGCTGCTTTACATTCCTTCAAGACTTAGCCTGAAGGCTGCTCTCCATAGCTACCACTAGGATAGCTTTCAATTAAGGTCGTCTTTAACCTATTCACCATAAGGGGTTGTTTGGACTGATACAGGGTGCTCACTATAACTAGGGGACAGCATATAAAAGGCCAACTTCTCACATTGGTGTGCAGCGTGTGGGATTCCAGCTTGCTATTGTTTTACCAGATAATCTCAATTGAATTGTTCAACTGAAAAACACTAAAATGTACCTTAGGTACATATAATATCAAGTTTAGTATAGAGTAAGGTCTACTGAACTTAGAGTTGTGTGGTAAGGGATAGCACACCCTTTCTACAACTCAAGAGAGTTTAGTAGGCCACACTAGTGTAGGTAGTGCAATACACGACAACACATTAGTAATGTCTAATCAGCCAGGAACCAGTGGGTCCCTGCCAGAAGCCAGTGAGCTTCTCCCCTATAGATATGAGGATCTCTCCTTTGCACAGCTTAGGGCCTTATGTTCCATTAGGAAGCCGAAGACAGGCAAAAGCCCAACCACCCAGCATTTCATTAAGATACTCAAGCTGAATGATCTCCCAGGGCCTAGTGGGCTTGGGGGGGTAGGCAGAGTGGGTGGGGCAGCAGCAGAGGGTGGGCCTAGGGGTGGAAACTGCCCTGACCCCACCTCTCCTGCTGACCAGACGGATGACAATGATCAGGATCTGGTGAACCAATCTCCCCTGGATGAGGAGGATGACAACAATGCTTCCCTCTTTGTTCCTCCAGGAAGAGTTGAAAGTAGGGCTGGAAGGGATAGGTCTCTCTCAATGGGATCTGTCCAGTCTACCTAATTCTGTAGGGACCTCTGTTTCTTCTCATAGAGGGAGGGAATCATCCCAGGGGAGGAGAGAGAGACTGCTGAAGTATGAGCAAGACAAATTCAACCTCAGAAAGCAGCAGATGGCCCTAGATAGGGAAGCCCTAGAGCTCTTCAGAGCTATTAAAAAGGAGGGACTAGAGTCCCTTGGTGGCAGCAATTTCCCTAGAGATGGGGAGAGGTCTTATGGCCATACAAACCCAAGTAAGATTGTCCCTCCCTACCAGAGTGGTGAAGACATCCACAAATGGATAACTGCCTTGGAGAGGGCCTGTAAAGGACAGGAGGTCCCTCAAGATCAGTTGGCAGCAATCTTATGGCTCTCCTTTACAGACAAAGGTAGATATAAGCTCCTCACTGTAAGAGAAGAGGATGCTGATGATTAACAGGTCTTGAAAAGTGCACTGGTAGATGTGTTTGGCCTAACCACTGAACAATACAGGTTAAAGTTCAGAGATACCCAAAAAGCACAAAATCAAGACTGGGTTGACTTTGTTGACTGTGCTGCTAAGGCTCTGGAAGGTTGGTTATTGGGCAGCAAAGTGTGCGACTTCATAGAATTGTACAATCTGATAATCAGAGAGCAGATTCTTAATAACTGGCAAAATCAGCTGTTGCACCAGTACCTGGTAGACTCGGATCTGACCTCTCCCCAATAATTGGGACAGAAGGCAGACCAATGGGTGAGAACCAGGGTGAGGCAGAAGGTACAGAGCCAAGGTGGTGACCCAAGGAAGCAGGATTCTAAGAACTCTGACAAGGGTGGGGACAAGGGTAAAGACCAGAAGTCTCCTCAAGGGCCCCAAAAATCATCTTCAAATGGGGAGTCACAGTCAAACGAGGTAAAAAGGCCAAAAGAAACCTTAGTGCAAAATCTGTAAACAGAAAACTCACTGGACCAGTGACTGCACCAAGTCCAAATAATCTACTCCAGCCACCATTGCCCCCAAGGCAACTGTTCCCCCAAGTACAGCTACAATAGGTGGTGGCAATGTTCAGAATAAGGGTGTAGTAAGGTTGACCCTGGGTTCTGAAATGGACTCTGGCCTAGTCAGAGTTCCAGCTCAGGCTGTGCTTGTCTATGATGGGGGCATGGATATGTCCCACTTTGTGAGTCCTAGTAATCTCGGCAAATACAGACAACAGCCTTTAATAAATGGAGTGGCGGCTTGGGCACTCGGGGACACAGGAGCAAGCAGTGTCACAATGGTGACAAAAGATGTTGTGGATCCTGGGCAGATTATACTTGGTGAAATGTACCAAGTGGCCAATGCTAGCAATGTCAGAACAGACCATTCTCTAGCAGTTGTTAACTTCTCCTGGGGAGGGGTAACTGGCCTTAAGAAGGTTGTGGTAAGTGCAGACCTACCAGTACAGTGCTTGCTTGGCAATGATCTAGAGACTTCAGCTTGGGCTGAAGTGGAGCTCAGGACACATGCAGAAACGTTAGGGATCCCTGCTCATGTATTTGCTGTGACTAGGTCACAGGCCAAAATGTCTAAAGCTGGACAGGCCCTGGATTCTGGAAAAATGGACCAGGTGCCTCACAAGAGGAGGAGCAGTAGGGTTAAGGCGGAGCCTTCCCACCTGACTCAGAATGCTGATCAGTCTCCTCAGGGAGATGATCTTGAGCCTGAAGAAGGAACTGTCCCAGAGGAGCTTGAACCTGACCAGGTTAAGTTCTTGGGGACAGGGGGCCATTCCAGGTCTGATCTGAGCCAGGAGCAGAAACCTGCCCCTCTCTTGAACCCCTCAGAAAGCAAGCTGCTGATGAGGCTTCTGGGAATGCTAGTGGCACCCATAAAGTTTATTGGGATGATGGACTCCTTTACTCAGAGTAGAGACCCCAAGCCTGGTGCATCCAGGAGGTTGGTTATACCTGACATTTAGGGGATTCCTATTGACCTAGTGATATTCCCCTAGCAGGACACCTGGGCCAGAACAAGACTTGGGACAGAATTGTCCCTCACTTTCACTGGCCCCACATGTCTGAAGACACTAAGGAGTTTGTCGCTCCTGTGTAACCTCCCAAGCCAGTGGCAAAAGCAGGTGGCACTACAAAGGCCCCCCTGATACCACTGCCTGTGGTGGGGGTTCCCTTTGAGAGGGTTGGGATTGACATTGTTGGTCCCATGGATCCTCAAACAGCATCTGGGCACAGATTTATACTGGCGGTGGTGGATCATGCCACCAGGTACCCAGAGGCAATTCCTCTAAGGACCACTCCAGCACCTGTGGTGGCAAGAGCTCTCTTGGGTGTATTTTCAAGGGTAGGCTTTCCTAAGGAGGTAGTATCTGACAGGGGTGCAAACTTCATGTCTAGTTACTCGACTGCTATGTGGAAGGAGTGTGGAGTGAACTACAAGTTCACCACGCCCTATCACCCACAATGCAATTGTTTAGTTGAAAGATTCAACAAAACCTTAAAGGGCATGATTAAAGGACTCCCAGAAAAGCTTAGGCGAAGATGGGACATACTCTTGCCCTGCCTTTTATTTGCATACAGGGAGGTGCCTCAAAAGGGGGTTGGTTAACTTTTGTTTGGTCACCCTGTCATGGGTCCATTGTGTTTGGTGAAGGAAGGATGAGAGTTACCTCTCAAGCCCCCAAAGCAAGACATAGTGGACTATGTACTTGGTCTCCGTTCCAGGATGGCTGAGTACATGAAAAAGGCAACCAAAACCTGGAGGCTAGCCAGGAACTGCAAAAAGCCAGGCATGACCAAAAAACTGTACTGACAGTTTACCAGCCAGGACAGAAAGTATGAGTGTTGGAGCCTGTGGCCCCAGCAGCCCTCCAGCACAAATGGAGTGGCCCCCATACAATTCTTGAGCAGAAAGGGGAGGTTACCTACTTGGTAGACCTTGGAACCCCTAGGAGTCCCCATAGGGTACTTCATGTCAACAGACAAACCATATGTTGACAGGGCAGACATGGGCTTGCTAATGGCTACTGATGAAGGACAGGAGGAAGAGAGTGACCCCACTCTCTGACCTGCTTTCTCAGAACCCTGATGATGGGTCAGTTAATGGTGTAGCCTTGGCAGGCAGCCTCACTGCCCAGCAGCAAACTGACTGCAGAAAACTTCTCAGCCAGTTCAAACATATGTTTTCTCTGACAAGTCTGACCACCTGGTGCACTCATGAAGTGGACACTGGGGACAGTCTACCTGCGAAGAATAAGATCTACAGGCAACCTGACCATCTCAGGGACTGTATATAGTTCAGTCGTGGTTTTATACCACTTTATTGGGATATGGTTTGGTACGTCCCTAGGGCCCAAACATGTATTTGTGCTCTTACTGTTGATTGCCAACTTATAAATTAAGTACTTTGAACTCCAGTCTCATAAAGAGACTAGAGGGGTGTGTTTTATCCTAAATACATATATTTTAAAATATATACATGGTGTGGTTGTCCTTTCATTGGATCATTCAAGAGGTTATAGACTGGTAACACTAGCTGCTTTACATTCCTTCAAGACTTGGCCTGAAGGCTGCTCTCCATAGCTACCACTAGGATAGCATTCAATAAAGGTGGTCTTTAACCTATTCACCATAAGGGGTTGTTGGACTGATACAGGGTGCCCACTATAACTAGGGGACAGCATATATCAGGCCAACTTCTCACAGCGAGCATACAGCGCCCTCTGGAGACAAGAGGGTCCACATCCCTAAGGGTCTAGTGCCTGACTTTGTTGTGCGGGATGACATTGATAAGTGGCTTGAAGCTTATGAGCAAGGCCTAAGGAGTTATGCAATTCCACTGCCATGGTTTTCTTTACATAGTTTTAGATTTGCTTCATTTGCAACACAATACATCATCTGCTGCATAATATGCAAATTCTAACCCAAAAAAGTTTATATCTAGCAAAAACGGATCTAAAGTTACTAAAAATGTGACAACGTTGGGCCGTGCACAGTGGATGGACCTTTGAAAAGATTACCTGGCCACCTTTTGGTTGCTTTTTTCTCTATTTTGTTGTTCAACTTTTACCAATGAAGTAAAATATTTGCCCAGGCAGCATCACAATGTGTAAAAATTAAGAAATCAGTAATAGCAACAAAAAATGTGCTGCATAATTTGCCATTTGTTGCCACCTAATTTAGTCAACACTGCCGCATAATTTGGTGCTCCCCTGCTGCATAATTTGGTGCTCCCCTGCTGCATAATTCCAGTGTCCCTGCTAATGAGGTAGCTTTAGTCCCTGTGAAGGATCCGAGGCTAGTCTATGGAAGCAGATCTCTAGTGAGGGGAGGGACACCCTACTGGCCCTAGAGAAGATGGGACAGGCAGAGGTATTCTCCTCCCCGGGAAGCCCTGGTCCAGAAATATGGTCTTACCCCTGAAAAGTATAGGAAGTAGTTTAGGGACAGCAAGAAGTTGAATATCCAGCAACATTTCCCACTCACTTCCGGGCAGGTGACCAGAGGGGGCGGAGATCCCTCACTACTTAAGCCAGATGCCACAAGCTTCGCGCAGTGGCCGGGTGCAGCGGGCATGCAGAAGGCAAGCCTGTCTGCGCGCGTCCGGATAGGGCCAGGGGCCGGAACCCCTGTCCGTTCCCCGACCCCCATCAGATCCTATAGTCCACACACCCTACACAACTTAAGACGACGTGCATCTGACAATTGCCGCCCCATGTGGAATGTAGCAATTGAACATACGGACTGTCCTCATTGTAGGTTTAAATTTCGACCTGTCATTAAGGCGCGGAACCCCCCTGGAAATCGTGCCAGTATAAAGAGGTTTCTGCTAAACTGCAGATTGTTCCCCAAGCATGCCACTGAAATCGCCCTACTAGTGGAGGAACTTAAACCTGATGCTCTCTTCCTGACGGAAGCGTGACTTAATAATGAGTCCGAGCCGGTCCTTGCTCAAAATCACCCTTCCGGCTATCTTATACAACGAGAGGACCGCAAGGAAGGCAGAGGGGGAGGCCGGGCAATTGTTTTTAAAGATTACTTTAAGTGCAGCATCCCTCCAGATCAGGTATCAGATTGCGAGAATCTCCTCTTCTCCATTGACTACTCCCCCACAATCACCTTCCATGGGTTACTTATTTAATTGCCCACCCGGACCCCTGGGTCAATTCCTCAATTCCTCCCCCCGATAACCATTGCTAATTTAGCCTCCTTGCCCTGCAATTTTACTGTATTGGGGAATCTCAATATTTCTGGCATTTCAGCAGTTTTCAGCCAGGGTTGCTTGAATCCAGTGGCAAAGTGAGCAAGGGACTCAACGTCTGAGCATACCCTGCCAACTTATGGCGAACAAAGCGGTACAAAAGGGGGTAGTGATGGACGGAGCATCAGAACCAATCAAATACTCACACCCAGTCAACAGATCTGGGTTTAATCCATCACCGCTCTTTAGCCCACTCTGCCACCCCAAATCAGTCTGACCCTGTGCCTCATGGGAACAGTCCAGCCCTAACTGCCACCCCCTTTTGTACCAGTTTGCCGTATGTAGGTCTGGCTGTGAAAGTGTTTCCCTGTGTGAGTGAGACGTGCCAATTAGTTTGATGATCTTTATCATTAAATGAGGAGCAGTTGTGATGATTGTTACTTTGTTGTGTACTATGCAATTCATTTGTTTCGTGGACTTTGTGTTTGGATAGGGTTGGTGTTTACCTTGAGGGAGTGGCTTTTCTAGTGTGGTGTGAGCATATTAGGTGCCATCTTTAGATTTATCTGGCGTAGAATGCATACATTTAGTTCTTTCAAGTACCATCCTGCCATGGGGATGCGGCGAGGCATCTTGTGCTTGGAATGTCTGCCTCCACTTGGTAGGTGTGGGCTTGTGGAATGCGGCTGCCCGAAGCCTCCGCAGGGGGCCACTCAGGAGGGAGGCCCTCTAGTGGCATCGGGCTTCCCCCCCCCCCCACCTTTCCCCCCCTCCTCGTGGAGGGGGGGGTTGGCCTGGGGAGGAGTCCCCACCAGGGTCCCAGTCGTGCCACATCATGTCCGGTGCACCAGGCAGGGTGAGGGGTACATAAGTCCCCTCACCATGTTTTCTGCCTCTTGTGCACCGGACGCGCCACGGATGCCACTGCACTGGACACGCTGTCTCCCACCCTACCACTTACCCGGCGTGTTGGCAGAAGGAGGCATGGCAAGAACTTTGTAATGTTGTACTTTTTCATTGCAGGCGGAGTTACAGGGCGATCTGGAAGCAAATGCATATACAGAAGGGTACCTCTGCGCGGCACATAGGGGTGCCAGAGCCGAACCCCAGGAGCTTCATGGAATGTGTCGGCGCCCCGTAGTCCTTCGGGCGGTTGTGGGCCTGAGCAACCGGGGGCTTGCCTAGCTACGCTCCGTCCTGAAAGGGGCGCGAGTATAAGGGACCAAGGTTCAGGTGATCCAGGAAGGGGATCACCAGAAAGTGCAGTACAAAGGTGGTTTGCCACGGTGCTGCTAGGCTCATCAGGCGGGCAGATGGCGAGAAGGCTGCCTGCCCTTGGATCGCCCGTAAGCTAACCCACCAGATTACATAACGTATGTAATAAACCTACAGCAGTGTTCCCCAGGAATAAACTTGAGCGGTGTGTATTTATTTGCGGGCATTCATGCTAAGGGAGGGGGGGACCTTTTGCCATGATGGTGCTATGCATCCATCTCTACTATCCAGATGAGAATTTTAGCTCTGGGAGTTAGGAGAGGCTGAGATGTGGCCATTTATGACTCTACGCCCTTCCTAAAGCTGGAAGGCAAGATGATGCTTCTTCCATGGTACATTCAAGAGGTCACTTCAGGACATGAACATCGCACTAGCTTGTGCTCTTTGTGGTCTCCCTACATCCGATATTCCGAATATATGTCCCGAATCATAGTGCCGTTTCACCATTCAATGTTATGTTTTCTACTCATGAATATTGTTGCATCTGCCCTTACTTATAATTGAGGCTAAAGTTTGAATTACACTTTCTATCCCCGGGGTGACCAGTTAAGAAGCATATAAGAACAATCCGCTCTATAAAGATCTTGCAATGGGTCATACCATTCCCACTAACAAACGTGAATGGCATTTAAAATGTGTGTGTTGGCTCCACGTCTGACATTATAACGCAGGAGCAGCGACAGAAAGCTGGTGGTCCAGGCGCTTGGATGACTAGTCCACTAATCCGGAGACTCCTCAAAGGTTGGGTCGTGAGCCAGAACCCTGGTTCGCAATGTTTCAAAACATAACCGGCTTTGGAGCATTGCACTAAAAATTCTTTTAATTGGATAACTGGCCACTCCGACATTGCTCAGTGCCTTGCAGACAAACCCGGATTACACCTGCCCTGGTCTTGGTGCGCTTGCCACTATTGTGGAGAATTGGTAAAATATGCAAACGTTCCAGAAGCTAAGGCTAGGTCAATGCAGACATTTATTTTTGTTCTTGCTTTGGTACTTCATCATTGAATAATAAAAAATAGTTTCAGAGACTGCTGTACCATGTTTCCTTTGACAAGAGACATCATTAAGTAATGCAAGTTAATAAAAAAAACCTTCATGCAGACTATGAAGAGAGCTATTTCTGAACGAGGCTGTCTAATTGGAATGCTCAGCACCGATTATGCCTTTTTGCCAGTTAGTCATGGTAATTAACAATTAGTATTTGCAGAACTCTTTCAACTGTAGCAACCATATGCAAATGGAACATCTTCCATCATCTCAATAATATTATTTATGAATGTATTATGAGAGGGGGTCATTAAAATGCTTAATCAATAAAACACTTGCTCATAGAAAGGCAAACATATTTAGGGCAGGAAAGATGTTCAGCATTGCCTAAAATACCACAAACCCGAGTTTCTTTTCCATCCTGGTTTGACCATTGGTGTTGGGTGAAGCAAAAGGATTTCAGGTGCTCGAGAAACACAAAACAGGCATTCCTTTCCCATTTCCCACTTATCGCCCATTGGCTGGTGCAAAATGCAAAGTCCTACATATCTGCTTTTAAAACTGCAAACAGCACGTTCGGGGGCAAAAGTTGTCATTTCTAAAAATACTTCACCCTTCTATATGGAATAGGGAAACTCCGCGCTGAATATGTGCCTGTGGGCTCCAGCACTCATTGTAGGGGAATTGGACTCTTTTGACAGCCCATCAGTGTTGTGTAAACAGTGCGAGTCTAATGCTGGCCTGTTTACTCAACACTAATAGGCTGCCTGTAACTGGATGGATAGTGTGTGTATGATAGAGAGCACATCAGCATTAATGAGAGCGCCATAGCGTTATGCCTTAGGAGTGCTCAGCATCTGCAGTAATTAAAATTAAAAAAAAAACAGATGTTCAAATGCCCCCGCCTCCAACTAGAAGTCGTCTTTCAAGTCCCTAGCTTTACAAGCAATCACAATGATCTATTCCTCACAATGTGTCTGGGAACCCTTAAGGTAAGCCCCATCAGTGATGCAGTCACAAGTGTACTTCCCACCTTTTACTTTATGTTGCATGGTATATGTTTCCCTATTTCCTTAGAGTGTTTTGCCAAAGTGTTGATATTGCAGTTTTTCTTTTTATGTGGAGCCTAGTCGGCGCATGCGCTGCTCTGCGAGGCATGCTGTATTAATCTCTATGGGCTTTCAAGACACCCAGTGCCTTTGGTTGGTTGTTTAGAATACTTTTCAAAATTCCTTTACTCTGGTTGGTCAGTAGTGTTCATCTGTAAGCCCCCGCCCCCACCAATGGGTGCTTGGGTCCATCCCAGTGAACTTCACAGATTGTTTCTTTTGGTTGGCCAGCTCGGTCCTTCTGTTGCCTCCTCGCACCCCCTCCCTCACGTCATTGCTGCCATCACTTAATCTCCCCAGTGCCACTGGCTTCGGGAAGCTGGGCGCTTTTAATGCACAGCATAAAACTGCTCTACATGGGCGTTGCTCTTAATTTTTCAGCACAATGCCTGCATTCATCAAATGAGGGGGCTTCAGGAAGCTGGGTGCTTTTCAAGCTCCAGGAAATGTTGCTGTTCACACAATGTGCCGCATGAATAAATACTTCGGTCTCACAGGTGAAACCAATTGAATTGCAAATGCTGGTTTTGTTTATGTAACGTGTGAGTCTTGTTTAGCATATACTGAGAATGAGTGCCTCTAGGGGCTGGGGCAATTCACAAACTGGATGGGTGTTCATGAAGAAAGGACTGGATCTCTGTAGTGGAGACTGAAAGCAGTGCCAGCTTTTGATTATTGCCTTCATGGTGCCATAAAAATTAACTTACTACTTGTTCATTCAATCTTGTTCCCACTGCAGAATGCATAGAGCAATAGTCTTGTATGTGGTAACTTTCATTTTGATTCTATGTGAAAATGTGGGAATGAATTTTCTGTTGAATATGGTTTCTATTGGTTGTAAGCTTTCTGTTTCCTGGTCTTCCGTGTGCGTTTCTCTTATAAGTTTCCCATTGGCAAAGTACTGTGTTAATCAACGATCGGGAAAACAAAATAAAAGCAAGAGCTACACCCTTGCTTTTTTACTACGATGTCTTTGAACCAATTTTCATGTTTCTAGAACGCATTGGTAGGAATATTGTTGTGCCAGAACTCATTTTACTTGTTTGTTATTAAACTTTCATTTCTCTTCACAGAGGCTTGGAACACTTTGTTCTCCAAGCCTCGCTTTCGGCCCTCGGCCCCGCCCCCAGGTTTTGCAGGCAGCAGCCAGCGACCCCTGAGGGAGAAATGCAGCTTGAGACTTGGTACTCACAGAGACTGATCGAGCCCAAGGTTTTGGAGGCACAGTGCTTTTTCCCCTCGGGCCCTTTCACATGGACATCACCCAAAATGCTCTGACGTGACAGTTCCTGGTGTGCCTGCACAGTCTCCTGGATGTACGTGCCAGACGGGCTGTACGCGGTAACAGATTTTGTATATTAAACTACCTCAGGCTGTCTTGTCCACAATGGCACCCGCCTATTTATTTAGAAATTTATAAAGCGCTCAGCTACCCCCAACGGGGGTGTCCCGGCGCTGACAACGTGAGAATAAGAAGGTCAGGGAGGGAAAACTGCAGAAGAACGGAGAGGCTAGGGGCGAGAGAAGAACCAGGTCTTCAGTTTCCTTCGAAACAGGTTCAGATGTCAGAAATCTGAGTTCCACCAGTAGTTGATTCCATAGTCTGGAGGTGGCCACGGCAAAGGCCCTGCCACCCGTACGAGCCAGGCGGAAGCGTGGGCAGTACATAAGGCGAAGATGGTTAGATCTCAGATCCCGCGTCGCCTGAGTCAACCTGAGTCGATGCATAAGATATGCAGGCCCTCTGCCATTGAGAGCTCTGAAAGCAAGAACTAGAGCTTTAAACTGAATGCAATATTTCACTGGAAGCCAGTGTAGTTTGGCCAAATAAGGTGAAATCGAATGGCGGTAGGGAATGTTACAAGATCAGCCTGGCAGCCGAATTCTGCACTGTCTGCAAACGATTGATGAGGTACTCTGGGGCCCCAACGTATATACTGTTAGCGTAGTCCAAGTGGGATGTTATTAAGGCATGGACTACAGTTCTGCGGGACTCAAGAGGCAAAAAAGGGATGATTTTTTTAATCATTCGGAGTTTTCCAAAACAGGATGATGAGACTTTGTTAATTTGGGTTTTGCAGGAAAGCGCTGTGTCAAATTGAAAGCCTAAATTGCGGGCAGCTTGAACTGGCGCCGGGGGAGGATTAAGTTCAGATGGCCACCAAGTGTTGGGAGGGATTGCAGATTTCTGATTGAAAAACAGAACCTCCGTTTTATTAGCATTCAATTTTAAGTTGTTAATAGACATCCAAGAGGCGATGTTAACCAGGCATTGGCGGAAATTAGCTAAGGAGCTTTCAGAGTGATCCTTAAATGAGAACACAAGCTGAGTATCATCAGCATAAAAGATCACTCTGACGCCCCAAGATTCGACCACCTTCGCCAGTGGCCTGAGGTACACATTAAATAGGAGTGGGCTCAGGGCAGATCCCTGCGGAACCCCCCCATATTAATGGTTTCTCCGTGGAAACGAAAGAGCCAAGGGCGACCTGTTGGAATCTGCCCATCAGAAATGATTTCACCCAAGCCAGCGGGATCCCTCCAATGCCCACCTCCAAAAGACGGTTTAGCAAGATGTTATGGGAGATGGTGTCGAATGCTGCGGATAGGTCGAGGAGGACCAGCATGGCCTCCTCTCCTCTATCCACACATTCGCGGATTGATTCAGACGCTTCCAGCAGGGCTGACTCAGTGCTAAAGTTTGGTCTGAAGCCTGACTGGGTGTCATGAAGCAGATGGTTCGTTTCTAGATATTCGGACAATTGCTCTTGTACCGCCTTCTCTAACACTTTAGCTGGTTTAGGGAGAAGTGAAATGGGCCGGTAGTTACTAAAACATAATGGGTCGGCACCCGATTTTTTCAAAATTGGCAGTAACAACGCATGTTTCCACGAGGAGGGAAAAAGGCCCGATTGCAAGGAGGAGTTCCAGATTTTTAACAGAGGTTTAATCAATAACGTAGCTATTTCATTCAGAATCTGAGCAGGGGCTGGATCGAGCGGGGAACCGGACTTACATTTTAGAAACAGGGACAAGGCGTGATCTTCAGACAGAGGTTTAAAAGAGGTAAATACTTCAGCGAACGTGGTGTCATTGGGTGAAGTAACTGCTGTAGGAATCTGTTGAATAGTTGCCGTAATGGTCACGATTTTCTCATGAAAGAAGTTTGCCTGTAAAACATCACCGTGCCTGCAGGATCTGCCCTGTGTTTCATGCAGAGCATGTCTCTGCGTATCTGTTGGAGTGAGAGGCTGCATTCTATGGCCAGGCTGGGAGCCAAATCATCCCTGGCAAAGTGCTTGGCTGGCCCCCGGGGGTTGGGGGTGCAGACGAGCTGTTTCCCAGAGACGGTTTCGGCCGATTTTTTTACAGGGGTCGAAATTGCAATAATCTTGTAAAAACGGCCCTGTAACAAAAACGGCCCCACAGGGGCCCAAAACCGGCTTAAACCATGGCGGCCCACCGGGGAAATGCCCCGCATGTTCCACATGTGCTGGAATTTCGATCCTGAAAAATGCGGCTGTCCGCAGCCCCCGCAGGGGTCATTCCAACGGGCGACCCTTTAGTGACATTTGGGCACAAACGCCACCCACTGGCCAAGGGTTGGACTCAGGAAGGAGTCCTTCGCCTCGGCGCACTAGGCGCATCACTTCCAGCGGACAGAGGTCGGGGGAGGGTACTTGTACCTCCCCCCCACCTTTCTGGCGTCCTCTTTGCGCCAGACACACCATCTCCCTGGTCGTGGTGCAGGTCTTTCTGGATACATGAGGCTGGTGAGTGCAGGCACTGCCTCCCCTCTCCGTCCCACCTCGCGGCGATGCCCGTGTGATACTCTGCCCCAGCTACATACCCTGTGGTCCGCCGGCTCGGTGCTAGTCCGTGCAGCTGTGTTTGTGGCCCGGATCGGGACGGAGTTGAGGCGAATTTCTGCCGGCCTCTCGCCGTTCCTAACCTCGCTATCCCCCCCCCCCCCAATTACAGGGGCGACCAGCTCCATTCACCATCGCTCCGGCCAGGGACCAGCGACCCCTCTGCCCCCCATATGGAAGCATGGTACCGTGGGGCGGCTGGCAGCGAGCCCACACTAGCTGGAATTAGCCCAGGCTCACCAGCGTGCAGCTTTAGCGGGCGGTGAGCGGCGTCGCAGTTCTTCACCTCCCTAAGTAAAGAGGTGCATAGTACCGAATCGAGGTGTCCTCCCTTGATCTGGTTGATCCTCACAGATGTGGCCCCGGGCGAGCCGCAGGCATGCTGGGGGGGGAGGGGGGGGCAGTGAGCCAGCTTTTGCGGGGAGTGTGCCATGGGAGCCCTTGGGCCCTCCCAGACGCCATAGGCTGCTTCCGCCCTACCTTCAGCACGCTGGGGCGGCTTCAAAAGTGCGGGGTGCCCAGTTCAGTGAACCGCTGCAACCTCGGTTGATTAGTCACGGTATTGTGGGTGGCAAGGTCGAGGCAGCGGAGTGATATTATCAACACAGAGCCTATGGCGACGGGCATGTTACGAGTGGATCCCAACAGGGCCCATTCAGACCCGCATCTTGAGGAAGGCTGTATGGAGGGACTATTTTGGATAACCATTCCGTATCAGAATTAGCCCCTTTTGGTGTCATGTTGCGGCGAGTCTGGCTGTGGCTCCGATGCACCGGGAATTACAACGAGGCACACATGGCTGGTTGCGACCTCTCCCGCGCCCCGGTGTATTTGCTAATAGCCTGCTGCTCGCCTGACAACTTTATTAGCGGGACGCACGAGTTAGGCAGCCCGACACCCCGTAGAGTTCTCTCCTGACAAACGCAGCGTAAGGCCTGCATGTATTCACCCTGCCAGCGACTTATCCGTAGCAAAAGGCGATGCAAGTTTTCGGCAATCAGCAATGGGGGTTCAGAGCATTGGTATCGTGGGGCGCACATGGCTGCTCGCAGTTCACTGGAGGCAACAAGCTCCAGATCGCCTGTTACGATGGCGAAGGTGTGGGGTCACGGCACAGGGAGGCCCACACTAGCAGCCCCAACTTTGACTGGCAATAGTGACAAAACACAGCGCGGAGCATTTTACAGTAACAAATTTAAGAAATTTTGTTCTTATGTGCGAACAGCTTTTGAAACGTTTTATAGTGTTTGTATGTTCTCACATGCTTATGTTTATTTAAACGGAGTTGTTTCGTTTCACATACGAGGTAGCTCAAGCGGTTACAGTGTGGCACTTGGAATAACAAGGTTGCCGGTTCGATCCCCATGCAGGTCATGCAGTGCCACAAGACTTGGTTTTTATTGGGAGGTTTTAAACGGTCGAAAAGTTGCTTATTTGATAGCAGTAAGAAGTTATTAACGTGTCTCACTCCCAACTGATATTTAAACCGATATATTTGTTTGTTGGTGCCTACTGAGTGATAACATCTGTTTCTCCCACGCCAATGGTAAGCGCAGAACATGGAAGCATTTCAAAGTACGAATTATTACCCTTTGTTCTCGATTGAGAAACGCACATTTAAACCATCTTAGATTGTTGGTTTGGTGGACGAGGTAGCACAAATGGGTACAGGGAGGTGCTACCAACAACAAGATACAGGTTGCAAATTTAGGCAAATTTACATGTGGCGATAATGGCGGCCGCCTCGCAGGCGGTGCGCATTTATGTTTGTCAAGGGCGGCAATCTGAGTGGAATAAACCATAATGCAAGGGCATAATTTTGTGAATAAGATCATCCGACAGTAACACTGCACAAGAATAATGGCAGTGTGGTCTTTTTGTTTTGGAGGCTTGGTGCGAAAGAAGAGGATTGAGGTTCTGCAACATATACACAACATGGTAATTTGGCCACCACAGGGCACTGCCCCACTGTAACTCAAGTAAATTGAGTTCACGACGATCACTGTTCGCCAATAAAAAAAGTTAAAAAAATGGCGCGGTAGGTGGTCTTCAGGCAATTAAGTAATGCGTTTTGTGGCGTGGATAGCAATGCTCCACTGTAACTCAAGTTACAGTACCACTGTAATGGCGGCGAAGCAGGAGCTTGTGTTTTTGACCGGGCGGGTAACATTGACGGCCGCCTCTCGTGAGAGGTGTAACTGCAGGTGGATGCTAGCAGCGCTGAGTGGGAATGGCCGATGCATCGATGATCGCAAGCGCTTTCTGTCTGAGTTCAGACTCTGGTGCAATCGCTGCAGGTGCTTGTTTATGCACACAGCCCTGGTTAAACCTGCAAACAGTTATACTAAGATATTTATAGCCACTTACGTGACTACGTTCCCAAAGTAGGCGGGTGGTTCACATTGTACAGACTAGACAACACTTAATGGCTGTCTCGATGCTCTTACAGCGCCTGATATTGAAGATTTTAGGTTGGATCGATCAGGTTTTCACAGAAAGCACGGAGCCCACAACGGGCCAGCTGTATGCCTTTAGGTCACTAGAGGGCATTGCTACCCTGCACCATATAAGTACCCTCCGGTGTTCCCCATTCAATGGGTTTCTCCTGCAATTATTTAAAAGGCGCACCTTGGGCCTCGCTTTTGGTACCGTGCTTGCACTTGTATAAGGGCGCCGCTCCGGTTCTTAAGTCGTCTGGTGATGCTGGCGACGCTCTCGCCTGGTGGGCCTGCTTGTGTGCCCTGAAGGGGCCACGTTCCTGGTGGGGGGCTGTGCGCACCTGCTGCCATGTGCTTGGTATACATTTAATATTTTGGTTAGCTTGTCGCTGGGTGCAGGACACGTATGATGCCCTAGTACCTGACATGCTAGCCGCCTATGTGCTGGTCTGGGGCAGGGAGCTGCATCCGTGTAGCGTGGTATCAGCCAGCTGGTGCTGTAAGTTTCTCTTTCAGCTTTCGGAGGGCAGCAATTAAGTTGGGCAGGTTTCACGATAGCAACAAGATATCTGGTGTCTTTGTAACGTTTTAAAACAGTGAATTAACACTGCCTTAGCACATTGCAGTTACTATTCAGACTATTAGGGAGGTCTAAAACTCTATGCAATGAGCATAGTGCAGAGTTGTTAGGCCTGCCAAGACGGCCTCCATCGTGGGGAACCTCCACATGCCTATTTGGAACAGGCGGTAATCATGATATGCGCCCTGCTGCATGTGTTCAGTAGGGTGAGCCCCCAAGGTTACAAAAGCAAATGCGTCAGTCTCGTGACTTCAACTTTGCGAGGACAAACTCCTGAGGAGTTGCCTCGGTTCAGTGGTCTTCAGTTAATTAGCCTTCATGTCTACAGTTCAAGAGTTTGCATTTTCCGTTATAGTCCGGTATCGCTCAATACCGGCCAAGGACACATGACTGCAGTTTATGCGAAGGCAGGTAAATAAAGCACCTTATTTGAGGTTCCCTCTTATAGCAAGAGCCTTTGCACCGCATGGAGCGGTTACACTAAGAATATGCCAGAGGTAGTGACTATGACATCACAGACTATTTCATTTTGCGTTGCGGGCGTCTGCCTTGGCAGTAACCGGACAGGGTGCCCTGGGTGGGGCAAAACAGTATATCAGTTTGGGGTTGATTATTGGTGCGTTAAACCAATTTGTACAGCAATTTTAATTCAGTAGTTTGGATGGCGCATATGTCTCGAATCCATCAATAATTCTTTGATGATCGGGTGACTCGCATTTAAGTGGATGTCAACGGTTCTTTGCGTGGTTAATTAATGTTTCCAGTACACAAAGACACCCGTTGCTTATGGCCTAATGCTCCCATTGTTTCACCCTTGGTTTGGTTGTACCATAAGGGGGGCAGTCACTTACGTGCAAACCGTCGGTTGGCTACGTTAGAAAGACTTTACACTCCTGAGCTATAGGACGGTGGCCCAATTGACCTAGTGAGTTATGTATTCCCTTTGTTGTCATGATGAGTTTTGGTAGCACAGGGTAATAGGACAGATGGTACTAAGTCTCTCTTGTATGGACGATACAAAGGGTAATTAAAATAAACTGGTATAGAGTCTCTTCTGTAGCGTGCCACTGTGGGAGTGCGGTTGACACTAAATTTACACTGCCTCTGGGATAAGCCAACGTCTCTGCCTAGCCACCTAGGGACATACGATGCAAGGGGCATCTGTTAGATTAGAGCCCTACTCAGAGGCACCGCCTTAAGTGCTTGGAGGTCTGTTGGCACTGCCTTTCAATGGAAGCCATTGTCTAGCGGGCAACTCAGAGCATTTTCCGGCGTAAGTAACAGTATCAGCTGCCAGTTCAAACGTGCATCTTTCACTAATTTACTCAGATAGCTGGGACAGGAAGTAAGGCGGGCTGTCTAACTCTTGCTTCTACCTGCATTGGCACATCTTGTCTGGAGTGATTGTCAAAAGGATTGCACTTAAGCCAGGTAATGTTAGCACCCATCCACACCAAGCAGATTGTTTAAGGTCACCCTGGGCCGCACTTAAACAGCCCAGCAGTTGGCCCTTGTGGTTGTCAGTTGGGGGTGGGTGGAATTTGCTTAGTCACGCTATGCAAAGCTCGCCGAAACGGTAACAAAATCTCTGCAAGCACGCGATATTGCTTGTTATGCACGTTCGCAATGCTTTTTTCCTGTTCGCGAACGCTGTTTGCGTGCTCGGGGAGAAATATCTTGCGAACACGCATTTTTAAAGCGCGAACAGGGTACAAATTACGCGAAGCCGCAGATCGCGGAATTTTTGGCAATTCCGCATTCTCTGTGGAACGCGAAATTACCCAAATTCCGCAAAATCCGCGAGCGGAACGGAATTTACTGCCCAGGCCTATTGTCAGTGCCATGAATTACTGAATTTAACTGAACAGGAGGAGTGTCCGTGGGTTACACCATCAGAAGTTTAGGGAGAGCAAGACTCCACCAATGGTCAAGGTGTAGGTTTAAGCAGTTGGAGTGGCACTCTTAGTTGACCAGAGGTTTGATGCTACACGAGGGCATCGCCGCGTTGCGGCCAGAGCACGGGCATTGGGTGTTTCCCCAGGGGGCAGTAAGAGGAGGCAAGGCTCTTTCCAAATCTGGCACCAAGACACAATGCAGTCAGGACTAACTTGTCTTTTGGGGGATTTGTGTAGGCACCTGTGCAGTTGTCACTCCATGAAGGGGTGAGTTGTCTCCAATAGTGGGCACAATACATATATGTGTGTCTCTGGCCTTACGGTCTCATTTAGAGGTACGCCCAGGTGAAAATGGTGTATTTTAGGTTTGCATGAGCACTGCGGTTTGTGGTATCTCCTAGCGGACCCACTGAAGGTGTACTGCAGCTAAACCGGGAACTGGGAATCTTGGTTTCCATCACTTTGGCAGGTTTAAAGCATCCAGGGTCGAAGATGGACAGTAGGTACTGTGCAGATGTGATCCAACGCTAGTTAGGCAAGCGGGGTGCGCTGTGTGAGTGTAATTGCACAATAGGGTGAGGTGTCTCCATTAGTGGGCACAAGACATTGTTTCAAACCAGCTTTGATACCATCAAGGTGTTCACCAGGGTTTAGCAATCAAAGGGGTTTGTGCAACCGTCTGGTCAACGGGGAAGTATGTGCACCTCAGAACCAAGGGTAGGCTACATGTTCCTGCAGTTAAGCTCAAACGCCCGCCCGGCTAGCTATGGTAGCCTCGCTGGGTGGTGATACGGTCAGCCTAGTCATAGTGTGCTGCCGTCCCAAGAAATGGGGAAGCAAGGTGCCAAGCACCAAGGATACTATGTAAAAGAACATTTGGCACGTCTAGTGATCAACAATGATTAAAATTTAACGGAGCAGGTAATTTTCCATCTATGTGGTTGCCCAAGGGTGGGCAGTGTGAACGCCCATGCCCCCCTTTTCGGGAATATTCCAGGAGGGGGTTTAGGTAGGACTTCGTCAATCCTTAATGTTAGGCACCTTATCACTCAGTGCGCACTGTATTAAATCAGACAGAGTCTCTTAGCTGGTATGCCTAGGGGGTTTCACCACAGAGGGAGCTGAGCTGGCGGAATTCCCATAAGGAATATGGGAGGCATGGCAAGGGCAGGGGGCACCCTTGCTCATTGTCACACACTTCTAGTTATGAACATTCCTGTGCGTCATGATTTAGAAAGTAAGGGAACTGCTAAGATTAAGTATAATCCTCCTCGCCCGATTAGCCAAGTATGCAGGGGGGTGGGGCAGTTACCTAACAAGTGGGCTGCTGTCCCATAGATTGAAGACACAGGGGTTCAGCCACACACTGTGCTAGAAGGACGGGAGCTAGGTGGGATCAGCAAATAGATTAGGCAATGTGAGCCTTGGTGTCTGAAATCGTCCCGCCCAGAGTTTGCACCGGCTGGGTCATGTGAGGCAGTTGAACTTTCCCGCAGGAGGGTGGATAGTCATTGGCACAGGTTCACAGGCCAGAAGGGACTTTTGTTTCATCAGACACTAGCTGATACAGGCTAATGTCAAGGGCCATTGTGATATAAATGGGGTTCATCCATCACCAGTAGGGAGGGATCTCTTCCCTTAGATTTGCAGGAGGCCTGGAAATGAGCGGTCGCACGTGTGAAATGTGCTGTTTTGGTGAGATCAGCAACTACATGGGTCAATGTGAGCTCTGGTGGTCTGAGATGATCCCCCGCAGAGGTGGCACAGAGTTAAGTCAGAGGAGGCCGTTGAACATCCCTGTAAGAGGGAACTCTTCATGGCGCAAGTTCGCAGACCAGACACGAGCTGATTCAGGCTAATGTTAAAGGCTACATTGCTGAAGATGGGGTCCATTGTCACCATTGCTTTCCAGGCATACCCCTAGGTACATACATGGGGTTCATTTGTCAGAGGTGAGCATGTAGACTTTTCACTGGACATGCACAAGGCCCAAGAAAGCAGGTTTCAGATCAGAAATGAGCTATTTTGCTGAGGGGGGGGGGGGGGAAGGGCTCTGGCAGCGACAGGGGCCACCTCCAGAGCTGTGGCTGGGTTACAGGGCGATCTGGAAGCAGACGGGTACAGTAAGGGTACCTCTGCGGCAGACGGGTACAGTAAGGGTACCTCCGCACGGCACAATAAAGGTGCCAGAGCCAAAGACCAGGAGCCTCAGGGCAGGTTACTGGGGGTTTGCCCTGCTACGCTCCATCCCAGAAAGGGCGTGAGTAATAAGAGACCAACGTGTCATGTGATCCGGAAGAGGATCACCAAAGGTGTAGCACTGACTGGGTGCTCCACAGTGCTGGCTCATCAGGCGGACGGGGGCAGCATAGGTTGGTACAGCTGCCCGCCCTTGAATCTCCCGTAAGATAACACACCATATTGCATTCTTTGTATGGAATAAACCTGCAGCAATATTTTCCCAGAACAAAAGGGGTCTTGTGTATTTATTTATTAATGCATGCTGAGATGGTGGGTGGTGGTAAATTGCCGATAATGGCAGTATAAATTGCGTTTCACCAGCCCCAGGGAAACATCCCGATTTTCACATTTGTCACACAGTAAAACACAGATGAGAACAAAAGGTCACTGCGTGTTTACCTTATTTAACAATCCCACCTCCAGTCCTCTCCCTTGCCCTCTCTCATGGTTTGATCCAAACCCTTCCTCTGCTCTACTAGACCTGAAGGTTTTGGAGCCCTTTATTTCTTTTTAAAGCACTGGGGAGATTATGTGATTTGTCCAGGATCACAGGATGTTGAGCCAATGCAGAGACTCAAACCCAGTTCCTCAAATCTGCAGCTCTTTCCGTTAAATCACATCTTTATAGTCACGGCGCTTGCTTTGGCATCACAATGTGCTAGTGCATATATCCGCAGTCTGCTTCATGCATCAGCAGTACCCCT
This sequence comes from Triturus cristatus, assembly GCF_964204655.1. Taxonomy (NCBI): domain Eukaryota; kingdom Metazoa; phylum Chordata; class Amphibia; order Caudata; family Salamandridae; genus Triturus; species Triturus cristatus. The sequence goes on along the minus strand of NC_140593.1, from coordinate 310,126,138 downwards.
TCACCCCTGCCTGCTCTCGTGGTTTCTCCCAAATGAGTTACTGTGTCCACCGGCATGGCTCCTGGTGTAGGTACAATAGGCGAGGAAAAGTAACTCTGTTTATCAGAACTCATTGCTTCATCAGAAGTTAAGGAAACAGAAAAGAGACTAACAATTCAGTCCAATCCTGGCAGCGCACTAAACATCTTCCTTTATAGTTTCTAGATCACAGGTACGTGTAACACCCAAATAGGAGAAATGGGAGTCACTGCTAAAAATGTTATGAATGACGTAGGTTATTGCAATATAAAGCATGAATATATTTTTATATTTGACATCAAATGTTGGACAAGCTCTACGCCGTTTGGTTGTAATTCACATTTTGTTTTGTTAAATTAGCATTTTAAATCGTAATTAAAATGCAAGCCATGCTAACCCCAGAGTAAAAATATTTAATCATCAAAAATTGCAGAAGTTTGGTGACTACTTTAAGATGGCAAGCCATTGGACCGAAGCTGGAGTCTTCTGCTTTTTCGTCTGTTCTAGAGTGCCGTCTGACATGAGCTGTTGAGATCATGTTGTTTCACCCAAAACCCCTCTCCCTTGCAACTCAACCCAAAGGTATTGGAGTGCTTTACATGGCCACCAGTACCACAAAGACATTTGTTTTGTTTTTTAAGCACAAACTCAAACTCTGCTCAAGTCAACAGCTTGTTCCATTATGCCACTTCTTTATGATCTCAGCCCTTGCGTTATAATCATAAGGATGTGCCGTGCATATGTCTGAAGTCCTCTCCATGCATACGCAGACCTCTTCCACACTCCTGTTTGCTCCTGTGGTTTCAATCCAAACTCCCCCTCTTGCTCTACTTCACCTGAAGGTATTGGAGTGCTTTATATGAGCTCCAGTTACACTACACAGACATTCATTATTATATATATTTTTTTAAAGGCACTGGGGAGATTACAGGATTTGCCCAGAATCACAGGATGTCGAGCCAAAACAAACCGGCTGTACTATTCTGCCCATCGCCAACACAGATGCAGAATTTCCATTTTGCGTACCCAGTCACCAGCACTGCAGGCGTGCAAATATGGAATTTCATTCTCAAAAAGCTTTGGCAAAGCCAATGGGTTTCGCCTTTGCGAGATCTATTGGGTATGCCAATGTTTTTTTTTAACACATTCCACAGCTGCAGGACCTGATGTGCGACATGGTTTAAATTAAAACATACGGTATTGGGCGGGTGTGATGTGCGGGTGGGGGGGGGGGGGGGGGAGGGTTCGGGGGTCTGATGTTCTGCAGACCAGGGGGGGGCTGAACAAGGATGCCACTTCTCACTGTTCTTTTCTTCATCCTGGTACCGTGTATGGGGACAAATTCCCCGGTGTCCTTACAAATGCCAATAAAGTTTGTTGTAAAAAAAAAAACATACGGTATGATGCAGTCAGCGTTGGCTGTGTCAGAGCTTTTGTTTTTTCACTTTAAGCCATGTTACACAGCAGCTTCTGCAATGTGTACAAAAAAAAAACATTGACAAAGTCTTTCGATCTTGCGTAGGTGAAATCTATTGACTTTGCCAATGCTTGTTACAGAAGGTTTCTTCCTTGTGAAATTCGCAGAGATTATGAAATTACTGGTGGGAGAATGCGTTTTGGGGATATCTTACTAAGTTACAGTCAAGTGCGCTATCTAAAAATATAAAATGATCTGAACTAGTGCCATAATGTAGTTTTTTTTCTCTTTTACTCTCCTCACTGGCAAATTTATTTCAAAGCATTATGGTCAGAGAGCAAAAGTGCCACACCCAATATTTTGCATCAAATCTTTGGTCTTTTTATGATGTGAATTAGGTTGGAATAGGGTTTCAAGTGGCTCAAGAATAATATGGAAACAGCTTTTTTTTTGTTGTGTAATAGATGGACATTTCTTGCAGTACTACTTCATAAAAAGTATACAACTGCATCAATGAAGTATACGAAAAAGTAATGGATGGAATATTTTAATTAATCTCAGCCACTGGTAATTACTCAGGACTGCATCTCAATCTATTGTTATTTTGCACACCATGCCACCTGAGTTTGGACCCAGCCATACGCAAATTACTCTACACCCTGCTCCAATAGGAACAATACAGCCCGAAAAGCCAGGCCAGGTCCTCCCTGTAACACAACTCAGGCAACATAGGACCAGATTCTCCCTAGTTAGGGCTCATCAGCAAGGGTTCCCAGCATGGTTCGAGTACAGTGTGTACGGGACTCATGTCCGGGCATACCCATCCCACTTGGGGCAACGCATTAAAGTATACAAAAAAAGTGATGGATGGAATGCTTGAATTAATCTCGGCTACAATCCATCAACAATTTAAGTCTACCAAAAGGTAACATTTGTTGGGTTAGTAGTTGCCAGTTACCACCAGTGCTACCAGGAAGAGAGAAATTGACTTCCGACATAGCACTTCTCTCTGTTTTGGTTCTCCTTTCCACAGGCCCCTTCATCTTCTTTTAAATAAGCCTCCCATCTCTAGCTCCTATCCTCTGCCTCCCGATTCACATTGCTAAATGGTTCTACTTCGATTATGACTTTACTTGTCTCCTTATACATTTTGTTGACTGGCTGAGAAAGAAACGCTTCCTGGAATGTGAGACCGAGCATTTCCTCTGCTACCATATTTCCAGCTTGGGTTTTTTGTGACCTATGCTCATGCCAGCCTAGACTCATGTGGCTTTTTCTTTGTCTCCCATATCAGGGATCCTACAACCATCATCAGTGGACCAACTCTACTGTGACTCACATTAGCCTCAAACCCAGACTAGTAATTCTTCTGAATGCAGATTCCCTTCCCCACATGTTTGGAAGGCCAGTGTTCTGTTGGTCACACACTCACATTAGCAAGGCAATAAATCCCCAGATTTGGCTGTCAGAGGGTCCTAGGGTGGTCCTGCCTAGTATGTCAGCACTATGTTGACACCTTCTAAAGTTATGTACGAGAAAACGGATTCTGCTGTAAATGCTATTCAGCTGGTTCTATTAATTTGTAATACAGGCACTCAGGCAAATTTGCTTCGGTTGTTACCTCTCTCCGCTAATAGACAATCCTCACTCTGCATCTTCAACACCCAGGGATTTCTTTTAGTCACTCCACTGACCTACAAGCAGGAACTTAATTAAGTTTATGTAGGCGGGCCCACAGGATTCACGCAGACATACCATTGAGGTAATACTGGCACCCTTGGGAACTTGTGCAGCCATACAAATTAGTTCATGGAGCACAGAGATCCTGCAAACCATAATTGAATCCTTGGACACTGGATTTCGTTTCCCACAATTCTAAAATACAAATGGTTTAAAAAAAAAAAAAGAGAAGCCTTTATCTTTCCCAATCAACAAGCAAGTGTACAAATTGGTTGATATATGAAGCAAACATTCTTACAAGAAAATAGACATCTTCCATTCTAGTCCAATTTCTTTGTCTGGCTGTATTGGGTAGTACTTCAATAGGCCCGCTTCTGGAAAAAGGGACAGTATCCTGAATAGTCATGGGTCTAATTTTTTGCATTTGATGGGTTTAAAGTTCGTACAAACTTTCTACAAGTTAAAAGCTTTAACTTTATTCAGAAAAGGTTGAATATATTGTGCTGTTATTAGTGGCATAGTGCAGGTAAGTAATATCAAAATTTTGAATGAAGAAAGTGATAGAATTAATTGATGTAAAAGCAATATTATGTGCTTAGAGGAGTTCTGACAACTTTTGTGCCCAATGCCACATCACCTGCTGCACCATTCAAATCATTCCCCTTATGTCTGCAAAATAACTGCATACGTGACTACCCGTTTAGTAATAAAAGATAGCAATATTTGGTGTTTAGAGGAGTTATGACATCTTTTGGTCCCGGTTCCCCTGCACCCGCTGCATCATTCAAATCATGACCCTATTGAAGGTAACTGCACATGTGACTGCCTGTTTAGTAGTAAAATATAGCAATATTAGGTGTTTAGTGGGGTTCATGGATCTTTGGGTCCTGTTGCTACTGCACCATTGAAAATATGACCCGGTGCCTGCAAGGGAACTGCACTAGCAACTACTTATTTAGTAGTTAAATATAGCAATATTTGTTGTTTGGAGGAGTTCTGACAACTTCTGGCCCCGGTGCCACTGCACCACCATTTAAACTATGAACCTGTTGTCTGCAATGTAACAGCACCTGTGACTGCCCGTTTAGTAGTAAAATATAGCAATATTAGGTGTTTAGTGGAGTGCCTGAATCTTTTGGTCCTGGTGCTACTGCGCCGGCTGCGCCATTCAAATCAAGACCCTTTTTCCTGCTAGAGAACTGCAATTGGGACGGTCTTGTTTAGTAGTACTATTTAGCAATATTTGGTGTTTAGTGGAGTTCTGACAACTGCTGCACTATTTGAATCAGGACTCTGGTGCCTGAAAGATAACTGCACTTGTCACTGCTGCTTAGTTGTAAAATATAACAATAATTGGCGTTTAGTGAGGTGCCTGGTGCTTTTGTTCCCAGTGCCACTGCACCTGCAGCACCGTTAACATGACAGCCCTTGTTCCTGCTAGATAACTGCACTTGTGGCTGCCTGTTTAGTAGTAAAACATATCATAGCTCTTGTATATTAACTTTATTTTTAACATGCATTGTTTATTACAACATTTAGAATTTGATCATAATGACCAAATTGATTAGGTTGGAAAGAAATCAATCTGATACTGCCTACAAAGTGTACAGAATGGTAGTGAGGCATGAATAGGAAATGCCACAAACTTCTAAGACGGAAGCATCTGCTTTTCACAATTAAGTAATAGCAAGCATTTGCAATACAAATAGGTGTCGCATTTGTGAGTTAGAGCCATTGCCATTGTAAATGGCAATGTTTTTTATGTATACGTTTTATTTTTGGAGTGAATGTATGTAGTGTGCAAAATCCCTTGGAAAGGTCCTGCACTTCGTAATAAATATATTGAAAAAGACGCAAAGTGTGGATTGTATCAACAATTGCTTGGCACGTACTTCATGGGTGAAGTGTCACCACACATGCACACCGTGGTGCTTTACTAATGCGAAACTCATTAATAAAAGTAGTGCTTACAGACTAACCAATGCGATCGGGATTAGAGCATGTGAATCCGAATCCCGGCTTCCCTTTCATGTTCTAGAGTTTTTGACTCTCCCCTGCGTCTTGGTTATCCCCAAAACACTGGGAGGCAATGAAGTTTGCCAAGGGGGCAGGGGGGGGCTTCGGGGGTACATGAAAATGTATTAATTGCCTAGTTGTCAAAGGTCGTCCAGTGCTATTAGTTAAAAGGGTGCAGATTCCTTTAAGATATTGAGAGTACTTTACTTGTATCTATGAGAAAATCGACATTGAACAAAATGCCAGAATGCGGGTCAGTTTTAACAGTGCTTTAGACCGTACTGCTTGCTTCGTTTCATTGCATTAATTTTTGTATTTACTCTTTTACACAGCATCCAAAGTAGGTTACCTAACCCCAAAGCCCCGAGTTGTTAAATGACCCATAGAAGGGAGTGTTTTACAGTTGAGCAAATGTGTCCAAATGTAATTTTGGTAGTGCCATGGAATGATCAGCCAATGAGGTACTCAATAAGCAGGTATTTAACTTCACGTTCAAAATGTACGGTATTGTGGCTGTTTGTTTGTACACAACCACCTCTGAGTGTGTTTAACACAGGGCTCCATCTACCAGACAGTGCTCACAGAGGGGCGACTAAAGCACAGAACAAAATGTATTCATTTATCCTGAGTGTGAAGGCACCCAGAAGGCTTAGGTGCTCGCCCGGAGAGGCTAGGGATCCCTGCGCTTCTACAGACTCTGCCGTGCTCCTCTGCACCAGCAGGGCACAACTCAGAATCTGCCGCTTCTGCTAAGAATATGTGAGGGGGATGAGGTTGGGGCATGCAGGAGTTGCCGGCAGATTTCCAGGTTATTGAAAATGAGGATTCTGACATGAGGCAATGGAGACGGACTTTGTTTGTCTGCACCAGTCTATTTCTCTACCATCTACCAGGCTCACTGTCATGTATCCATTCATCTCTCTTTGTTAGAGGTGCGCGAGCCAATATATTAATTAACAGGTAGAGTCAGCCGGAGACGAGCCAAGCGTATAAGAGCCAGTGGGCGAGCCGTGAAAATGATCGTCATGTTAATCATACAGAAAACATGAAGTAAATGTGCGATAATGTCTTCAGAATTCAAGAAAGTGCATTTCTTTAGCGCGCCACCTCAGTACACAAGATTATAGCACTGAGAGGAAGTTATTGAAAGTGCTTGTTTTAAGCCAGAGTTAAAACACTGCCGCTCCTCCCGCCCGACTGCCATTTGTTAACTAAGAGGAGTCAGTTGCCATGCATACCCCGAATGTTGCCTAGAGTCTTAATATATTTAGAGTAACATTAAAATCTAGTTCATTAAACACGAGTAGTTTTTGTACAGCACGCATCTTGAACTCGCATATTTCAAGGTGGCAATAATAAAGATGAAAACTGAAGTGCCAGCAGGCAAGAAAACACCAACGGGAGTGGGTGGGGGCAGGGGAGGGTGACAAGTCACAGACTGAGGGAGGGGGTGGTGGGGTGGGGAGACAGGGAAGAAAATAGTGTTAGGAGTAAAGGGGCCAATAGCCGTTGAAGGATACAAATGATGAATGAGGAGGGGCCAACAAGCCTCAAACCAATTGGAAGGCAGCATTTAAGACAAAAGCCAATGGGCAGAGTGTGTGAAGCTTCCACACTACAGTATGTACTGAATGCCTCGCAAAGCGATGGCAGCGCATTCACGCTGCAACGCTAGGCGAGACATAAAAAACAAGCATTCCAGCATACTGTTACAAGCGGTGTGCCTTTTTTGTGGGAAGAGATCTTATCTTGACAGTGAATGGGGCTTAAACAGTGTGAACAGCCTTAGTAGAAGCATCATAAATGTGTGAAGCCAGGGGAAGAGAACAAAAAAAGGTTCCACACGAAAGCGAATGAGCACAGTAATTCGGCCCCAGAACTGATAAGAGTCCCCTTTTAGATATATTAAATACAAGAGATCGCAAGCAGGTGAACCTTAATAAACCGGTGCTGTGCTCAGCGCTAAGCCAGCTCTTCAAGATACGGCCCTACACAACCACATGTGGAACTATTATTATAAATACAAGCACTTCAAATGAGTGTCTTGAGCATCATCAAAGTAATGCATCCCTAGAATCCTCTTCATTTCTCACGACAGTGCAATGACCTCCTCATATGGATAATTACAATAATGATCTTGCAAAGTGAAATAAACTCGTTGCACATCCCTACACACATCTTGTAAAGTAATAAAGCAAGACTAAATTGTAGTCTTGCAGGCTCAACCTTACCATAGTGGTCTCTGAATCTTTGGCTAGTCTGCATGGGATGTTGCCTTAAACCAACCCCAATGGAATTGATACAAGATGGACTGTCATTTGTCAAAGAGCTGTTTCTATTAAGTCCATTCATCACTCTGCCTCGTCAAAACTGTTCTCATTTCTGTCCAGGTTAGATTATGGACCCAATGTCTATCCAGTTACATGTGTTTTGTGTAAATTGTGGCAGTTTGCGTAATCGTAAGCCTGTGTCAACACAACCATATGTAATAGGTCCTGGTCACCTTCCAAGGAAGCGAGGTCTGTTCAAAGCTCTCTGCTTGAGCCACAAATATTTCTATGGCTTAACCACTACCTTTATAGAACAAAGTTGTGGCACAAGCTAACTGGCATTTCGGACTTCCAATTTTATCAGATTCTGTGCTGCCAAAAACTGGGTAAGTCAAATTTTGGGGGCAGAGCATTCGAAATTTAAGTTACATAATTCGTTAAAATATTGCTCTACAAACTGTGGGAACAAACCAACCACCTGGCATTTTGAAAACCTTTAAAACTGGACTTTTTTGCTCAGCTGGTATTGCCCAATATGGTTTCCTGTAATGTTGCACAAGCATTTTCCCCAGAGCCTCTTATAACTTTGATGACGGTGCGTTTAATGCATTTAACAGACAAATGAAAAATGAAAGGATATGGGAAGAGAGGGCACGGGTAGGCATCTAGACATAAGGGAGAGAAGTGCACACAGAGGAGAGGAGGATGCATGCTGAAGAGACAACACAGAGTTTATAAGTATGGCAGGAGACGGAGAGATGCAGACAGAGGAAGAACAAAAAACAGACTGAACTCTGTATCTCACCAGACAGTCAGGTTTGCAGGAAACCCAACATCCACCTCAAACATCCCCTCCATGAAGCCCACGGTGCGATAAGACCATATCAATGTCAGAAGTGTGGAATACAATTACAAAATTTAAATGAACAGAAATTGCACGCAATCCCTTCTATATTATTTTATATAGTGCTTCATACTGCTAGGTTGTTTCTCACCATTATGGTACGATGAGCATTTACCCAATAAGCCTGTCCATCGGCTCCATCACCTCCCTGCTTTGACAAATTTTTGGCACTCGCGAGCAGTTGAAATCTGATGAGTAACGCCCTTGCTTCCAAGAGTGCTTCTAACCTACTCAGATTCCTATTTTGTCACAGTTCACAGGAGAATGTACAAAAATGATGCGTTCATTTTAGAGCCGGACTCCCTGACTGTTAAATTTCTAAGCAGTTCAACTGAGAGATGCTTGCTCAGGAATGTGGCCAACTGGCTGATCCCTGCATGTGAGTAATAACATAAACTTGAACTACAGCAACTGTTTGACGCACAGACAAAGTAGAGCTGAGACGCAGAACCAATTATGATAATCCAGCAGTTAAAACAGAAGCCCATGAAAAAGAATATCAGTCTAATCTGGTCTGACAAGTTATAGTGATGGATATAATTTTTCTCCATGGTCCGGAATCATAGCTACCTGAAAGGCGGCCTCTGCTGAGTAAACTTTCACAACCCAGAACAAAAAGTACAACATAAATTCTCCGGAAGACAAAGTCCCACCTCGGATACAACGAGACACTTATGAAGAGGCAGTTTTAGAAGATGCTCTCATTTATTTTTGGACATTACACTTATGGACTAATTGACTTCTTTTTAATATTACTTGCAAAACCACCAGAAGAGTAGGTGAGTCTTCAAACCTTTCCTGACTATTAGAATGATCCTGATATGATTGGGGACACAAGCATGTGCATGTCATAGGGTGACTTGACTGCCCTCTGGAACGAATACAAAGATATTATTCGATTATGCTCTTCACAACTATTCCCACATTAATGGGCTCTAAAAAATGACTCGCAGTGCTCCAACAAGGATTACAAAAAAAAGTCCATCCTTACAAATTTAGGACCGAGATTGATCATGTCAATTTTCTGAGACACAATATGCCTTATGGGTCTCAGACCCTGGTGGCGGGATCATATAGATTTAGGTACTCCTCCCTAAATGTAAATATATTTATGTTAATAACCCTGATGAAGTCTTCTGAAACATTGTCAGCATCAGACGAAACACATGCTGGCAAGGGCCGAATGGACTAATGGATATCTAATGAAGAACATATTTTGAAACCACAACCTCAACTCAGAATTCTTGAGTGCTTGGAGAACCCCTTATTTTACCTTTGGCATTCTTTCAGCAGAGTTAGACTCTGTGGCCTGTCCTCCTCCTAGAGCACCAGATACCTATGGACATTTTCAAACAAATTAATTTTAAATACTGTGGTTGTGTACGCCATCTTTCGCAGACACCACACCCATATGCTTTACCTCACCTCAAACGAAGGCAACTAAAATAAGAGGTAACAAACCTTGGAGACCACCCATCTCAATCAGCAACAAACTCAGCAACGTACAATTAGGAAGTATTAAAACAGGTTTTGCAAATGAGAACTATCTAAATGTAATATCAACAGTATTCAGTCAATTTATGATTTCTAGTCAAACAACTATAAATTAGTGACAGCTACGGTCTCATCTATAAGAACAATGCAGCACTAGTCTCACCGAGGTCTCTCAATCCAAATCAATGAAACCCTGGAAGTCATTACAAAACAAACCTTACCTTGGTTATGATCCAGACCGGAAATCTTTTCTGCTGAAAGGAGTCATATAAGAGTAGCGATTACACGACTATCATAATTGCCTTCAACAAGGGGACTTTGAGATATTAAGCAGAAAAAGACCTAGAAATATCCATTTTAAATATTAAACTTAACCACAACCGGTCTTCTCCACATAACTGGTCTTTCCAAAATTATTCAGAGGCTGTAAAACATAGCAAAAGAAATAGAAAAGCAAACTCAGTCTCTTTGGATGTTGATTTTACAGGCTCTCTAGTTTTTCGGGCATGTAATTAGAGTCATTATCATACAAATAAAATCCCTTACGTAACAAGGATATTTCAGGCATGCTGTCGAAAGGAAAAAGTCAATTATTTAGTCTATAAGAAAGGAAAAAAAATCTTCAAGTTGAAACAAATACCTCAACCATTTGGAATGGGGGGGGGGGGAGATAATGTGACCAGGAATGATTATATAATTCTGTCCCTGGTATGGTTGAGGTCATTGAATCACATACTACTGATAGTAAGCATGGAAGAGAGCAGCCCCTAGAATCCCAGAGGCATCCAGTAAGGTGCCCTGAGGCCCTTATTGGCTCTCCAGTCTTTCTGTTATCTGTAGGATCTACCTTACCATCTCCCACGACGGCAGATGGAATTCCACACAGAACACCACACAATCATAGAAGAGCCCCTTGGTCCCTGCTTAGTAGAGTATGTCCAAAATAAAGATTTTACTCTCCCAGATTTGGATTTAGAATTTTGCAGGAGGTATATTTCTCATGATACTAGAAAGATGACAGAAGTAGCAAATACCCCAGCAATAACAGAACCTATAGGACTGGAATTATTCAGTAATACCCCCTCTAATAAATCTAATTATTCTCTTCTGCAATCACACCCCTCTTTGACTCTTGATCTAAATATCAGTGGTACCTAACCCAGTCAAACCCTAAGGAAGGATGTAATAGTCTCAGATTCATTAGTATCCTTAGAACATTTATTATCCTCTATCCTAAAGCTACTCGAAAAATTTGTAGGAGGTTCTGACTGTGTGTTGGAAACTGTAATTCAAACATGAAATGTATTGTTAAAAAGTAATCAGGAGAGGGAGACTAGTCCAAGTATACATACTGAACAAGCAGAAGCGGAAGTAAAGGCGGAAGAGGTTCTAGAGAATACACTTGATGGTGCTAGTAGTCGATCAATCTGTACTGCTCACGATGACAATCCCCAAAATGATATGATAGTGAATAAAGTTGTGATATTAGAGAAGACACCAGAACTTATACCTGTACCAATACAAGTTCTCTGATTCGGCTCAAAAAGTAAAAAGCTTGGGAAGCTCATCTAGAAGGATAGACCAGGAAGTATTTTCTATTTTTAAAACCCAGTTAAGTGGTGAGAAAGACAATGTTTTGGAAAAGAATGGGAGAAATGGGAGAAAGGAAAAGAATAGAGGGAAAAAGATAAAATCAACACGAAGATTCTCAAAAAAGAAGCAAAGGAGAATTTGTTTTAAAGAAACATTGAGATTTTAGTTAGTACGGAGACTTCCTCTCAGCCCATACAAAATACATCACAAGATATGAAGTTTGAAATTGATTTTGTGAACTCTCAGAATAAAGAATTAATAACAGAGTCGATGGTGGCCTATGAGACCTCCCACTTGAACATTCTGTACTCCAAAGGAGATTGTGCTAATACCGTAGTAAAGGGGCCTCCATTACCTATAACAGTGGAGCAGTCGGGGTCAGTTAACCTTTCTCCATCAACCCCTTGGCTGTCCCCTTCCCTGACATCGTAAAAATTAGAGGTAAATTAGAGATAACAGGTGCTGAACCGTTCTGGGGAAATATGGACAAACTACGGTTAGATTGTATTCCTCTGTTTGATGCAGATTTAATATTAAATAGGACTTCATTACTTAAATGTCTCTCGGAGATCAAAATGTTGAAATCCAAAAAAGGAGTGATATAAACCTAGTCTCCATCTTAAATACAGAAGCTGGTTATAAGTCGAGGGTAAGGTTTAATTCCAAAATTATTGCAAATCTTATATTACAATGGTCAGAAAGCCTTCAAAGCAGGGGGATTGCTGTTATTCCACTCTTTGAAATACCCCGAAATAGAGCCCTCGACAATAGGTCTCTGTCAACTCACTCACATTCAGACAGTAGAGATTCTTTGCATGAAACAGAAGAATTAAAAAATTGTATTAACAAAAATGGTAGACAAGTAAAACTTAAAGAATGCCCTCCCCTTTCTTTTAAATGGAACTCTAAAGAAGAGTCTAAAATGGAATTGGTTACCTGGTGTACTATCGAGCAGGTCTAACAGTAAACATCTACAACAGCCATCCTTCTAGCAATGAAATAAAAAGGATATCCTGGAATGCTGCAGGAATAAAGAATAGTAGGGAGAAGTTACTATATTTAACTACGTTAGATGCAAACGTGATCTGTCTCCCAGAGACCTGGTGCACAGAGGAACTGATATGTAGAGATTATCTCACTTTTGATTGTAAAACAACCCTGTCTAGGAGGGGCCATGCAAAGGGAGGGGTGGCTGGCCTACTGTCAAATAAGATAAAATGGAATTAGGATTACTATAAAGATCCTAGTAATCTTTTCTGGCAGTAATGTGGTATAATCTTGATAGTAATGTAAAAAGCCCACCACTAATGTTGATAAATGTCCATATTCCGCGAGATGGCTCTTATGATGTTCTCTTAAAGGTGTTTTTTTCCCTACATTAACAAAGCTAGTGATGTAGAACTTCCCACCCATATAGTTCTGGTAGGAGATCTGAATTGTAAAATCTCTAACTCTACTTTGGATAGCTTGCGAAATAAAGAAAAAGAAGAATCCATGCAGATTCCACACGCTCTTTCCACAAAACATAAGAACTAATAAGAGAAGGAAAAAGTTTACTGATGAATTAATGAAGCTTGATGACATTATAGTAAATGGAAGATTTCCATCGGACACACTGGCAACTTTCACTTGTAAAACCTATAGTGGAGAGTCTATTTTAGACTATGTGGTAGTGGAAAGTTCCTCCTTTTTCTTATTAAAAGACCTAAACATCTCCAATTCTTTCTGTAGTGACCATAAGTTACTAACTCTCTTTATAAATTTAAATTTGTTTTGCATTATCCATGGACATTAGTTGGTGGATCTGTTAGTTTTGCTAAGAAAACAGGGAGATGTCTTTGGGATAACAAGGCCAGCTTAGGCCTCGATAGTATCTTAGAGATCACCTTAGAGAAATTGCCTAGTTGGACTGGAACAGAAATTGCAAGTTTTAACACATTTATGAATCAAGCGGTAGAAATTGCAAAGAAAAAGCATTAAAGTAATCTCCCGACTCCTCCTGCCGTTAAATCTTGATTAAATTAACTAGTTAGTGAATAGTACTTGAATTACTCCTCGGAAAGATATTATAGAATATTATCATTAAAAAGGAGGTGGACCCGGGTAAAGGTTAAGCTAAGAAAAGAGAGGAAAGATGACCTTTGGATTAAAGTGAGAGAAGCAGCCTTTAAAGGTCAGGTAAGAATCTTTTGGTCTCTTATCGGGGAGGGATGTGGAGCTAGATCTCGATCACTCCCTGTGGGTTAGCTTTATTCAGGATTTATATGCAGATAATGCAGTGGCAATTAAGTACATTGCACCAAAGGAAGACCCCTCCTCGTATGGGCCGCCTTCTGAAAAAGAAATAGAAATGGCGATCAGGGGAAAGCGTTCCTCAGCCTCAATGGGCCCCGATGAATTACCATCACAGTTCTAAAACCAAATAGTATACTGTGGAGTAAAATTATTTACCCGGTGTTCAAGTATTGCTATGAAAACAAAATGGTTCCCACCTCTTGGAAGGGGAGTACAATAGTCTCTCTGTTCAAGAAAAGAAATCGAGATCTTCCTCACAACTATCATCAAATTGTGCTTCTTGATGCAGTGGGTAAAGTTTTTTGCTAAATGCCTTTTGACCCAAATTAATGACTGGGTGGATACGGCTAAAATTTTACAGTTGGAGCAAACCGGGTTTAGGACAAAGCATAGAACAATTGATAACCTAACTGCGCTACAGGTAATAAATGAAAAATAGGTTAAAATCAGAGGAGGAAGGGTGTATACAGCCTTTATATATTTCTCCACAGCATTCGACAAATTAGGGTGTCTCCTGCTGTGGAGAAAACTTTCAAATTTGGGTATGCCGGCCACCCTTTTGGAGTTAGTTCGTGCTCTCCATACAGATACTTGTGCAAAGTCCTAATGGGAGGGGAAAGAGGTCTCTCACAAACCATTACTACTGCAAATGGCCTAAAACAAGTATGTTTATTGACTCCCCTACTATTCTCCCTATATATTTTTGATCTTCCTCACAATTTGGCCCAAAGTGAGGGCATTGCCCCATTACTGGGGGGAAAACGGATTGTGTCTGCTTCATGCAGACAACATAATATTGGATCTAAAGCCTAGGGGATTGAATAGTCATATGCAGTCACTTCATAAATTTGCGGAGGCCCACTATTTGAAGATGAATATATCTAAAAGTAAAATCATGTGTATGCACAGAAGAAAAAAGTTGCAGTACAGGAATTTCGTATGGTCTGTGGGTGGCCAAAAATTGGAACTTTTAAAATCTTACACTTTTTTGTGAAAAATAGTGTGGCGCAACCTAAGTGACAAAGCCCATATAGAAAATAACATCTGTAAATCTACTATGCAGGGGAAAAGCTTGGGCTCCCTTTACAAATCACTGGAAAAACACATTTTGCACTTTTATTGGAGGCTTTTTGTGCAAAAATCCCTGCTTCACTTTTGTATGGTATTGAATTGCTCGCTGTAGAGAAATGCGGTTTCTTAAATACAACAGAAGGCTGAATATTAAGGAGCCTAGCCTCAGTTAACTCTGCTTGTCCTGTGGCTGCCCTCCGGTTAGAATTTGGTTTAAGTAGTAGTTGGGTACAGGGTCTTACGAGGATAGTCTGTTGAGTTGTAAGCCTGGTAAAGGGTGATCCTGGTACATTAAGATTTTTAATTCAGAAAGAAATATTAGAACATTTAAAAGAACAGTCTTTAATTTTTAGAAATTTTAGGACTGCGGTGGACTTGCTGCAATTGAATGAGTCTCTCCTCTTCACCCTATTGTCATATCAATTAAGGGCCACTTTGAAACAGGCCACTTGGGAATTAAGTTTCACAAGGGATAGGTAAGCTTGCATTTTAAAGAGGGGTATCCACCCAGCCATTGACTCCTGTGTGATAAATAAAGTACAGACCTATATTTCTTGGAACCTGCCCCATGGAGTGCGACGCTTTTGGCTATTACTGAGGCAGGATATGCTCCCCTTGAATCCCGTATTGTTTAAATGGTATGGTTCTTCCCCGATCTGTAATTTTTGTAATAATACCATTCAGTATATTAATCATGTGTTATTTATTTGCCCCACTTTATTATTGTGTCGGCGTAAATGGATGAGACCAATTTGTTTACAATTATCCATTCTTTCGGCCTCTGCACTAATTGATTTTATTTATGAGCCACCAAATTAAATGTTCTGTCATAGGATTTTTAAATTTGTATTAAGGCTCATTGGATGAAGCGAGCAATTAACTTTGTTTTTTTTACCCGTCGTTATACAGCATAAAGGATATTTTAATTATTTTTTATTGTATAAATTATTATAATGTTTTATATTTGGAGATTTTTACTGTCGGCTTTTGTTTAGGATTGTAGAAACTATGTTGGATAAAAGTTATGTGTTGTAGGTCTTCCAGTTTATGTGGATCTCTATGGAGTTCTGAGAACATAAATAAAATTAACTTGAATCATTATCATACCAACCTGCTGGTCTATAAACTTCCGTTGATATACCCAAGATAAAAAAAACTTTGACAGACGTAAAATCAATCAATCTTTATTTCGGTTTAAAAAAACCATAAAAGATATACATACACATAATAAAAGCATCTCAAAAGTACCGATAGACCTTGGCATTAATATTGGGAATGTGTACCCAATACAGACCTTTCTTAGCAATTTAAAATAATAAATAAATTATATATATATATATATATATATATATATATATATATATATATATATATTTTTTTTTTTTTTTCATAGGTTGCATTAGATCTTGCTCAGAATAATATATACAAAGTGCACTATGCAATTAATACTTTCCCTTTGATATGGTACAAAATGAGTACAGTGTTAGTCTTAAGTTCCATGTGCCCAACTTCAAGAGCAAGACAAAAAGTGCTTAATATATTTCCACTCAAATGTCATGCCTAACCTATTAAACTCACGCCAAATAAATACCAGCTCATGCTGAAGACAACTGGTTGTGATGTATCTGATCTCAATATTCTTTCGCTCTCATTACAGGATCTTGTGCCCAGTAAACGACAGATTGGTTTGATCCATTTCCTTCTGTATTTTATGTAAGCTGGGCAGAAGAATAGTAAATGTAATTCATTTTCTTTTACGCCCATAGAACATATATCACAACACTCAGTACTTTCATTATCATTTGTATGGGCCCATTTCGACGTGTTGGCATTTATCTGCAATATCCCGTATCGAAATTTAAGATAGAGATTTTGCCAACTGTGGCTGAACATCATCTAAAAATAGCTCAAAACTCCAGGTTGGTTTCATTGAAAGAAACTACATTGTCAATGTACCCGATGCAGAGCTATACGATAGATGGTCTTGAATATAGGCCCAAAAAGTTTGCTTTAGTAGTGTTTTTTGAAGCCATAGTTCGTTCAGCCGGACATTGCCAAAATTGTTTAAGTCCTAATTTGTAGAACCAGCCATGGATATGTTTCAGCTATATTAATCCTTTATTATTTTTGAGCTTTAAAATTTCCTGTAGTCCTCTAGAGTGGACAAGTTCTGCTGTAGACCACAGGCGAACCCAAAAAAGTAATGGTTGTAGACTCGCCTGGTAATCTATGCAGCGTATGTTAAGATCCATTACTATGGGATTAGCGGCGTGCGCTTCGGAAGGCTCAATAGCTTTCTAAAAAACGTATTCTCCTCCACCACGAGAGTATTATTATTTGAAGGGCCCCATAATTTTGCCCCATATAGGCATGCCGATTGTGCCCTATGTTTATATACCTCAAGGGCAGGGGAAACCGCTTTAGATATAGAACTCATGTTTAACAATAGGTATGGAGTTTTGATATAAAATTGTCTTGCTCTTCTCCAGTTGCGATTTCCAAGTCATTTTGGTATCCAAGGAAATGCCTAAATAGCTAAAACTATATACATATTCTAATCTCCGATTTTTGACAGTTAGGTTCTTTTTAAAGGATTTGGGTGGATTCGCTGCTTTTTTTTTTTTTTAGTTTTACTTGAGTTTATTTCCAGGCCTTTAGACTTACAGTAAATCCAAAAGGTGTCCAATAATCTTTGTAAACCTTTTGGTGTTTGGGAAATTAAGATGGCATTATCGGCAAAGCACACATCCCTGCTTAACACCCCTGCAAACCTAAATAGGATCAGTAAGTTCACCGCCTGGGCCCCATTTAACCCTTGCAAAGTTGTCCTCATGCAACCTTATTATCTGCACAAGTATTTCTCCCGGTACCGCTGTTTTTTTTTTTTAGGTATTCCCAAAGGAAATTTCTAGGGATGAGGTCGAAGGCAGCCTTAAAGTTCACAAAGGCAATATACACATGGCCCTTCTTAAGTATTGTATATTTCCAGTTCATACAAAGAAACCTAAAAACCTGGTCAATAGTGCTCGTTTTAGTTCTAAAACCAGCCTGGTACCTTGATAAAATACTATTATCCTCAATCCAATCATTCAATTTGGTTAAAATTTGCCTGTCATATTTTCTGTAAAATATCTATTAAACTAAATCGGTCGGTAATGCGAAGGGTCATATCTATTACCTTTTTTAAAAATAGTTGTGATCTCAGCTCGTTTCCATGATTTTGGTATAGCTGCAACTGCAGCCACTGAGTTGCATATAAAATAAATTAAAGGGCCCCAAACCTCTTTATCATGTTTCCACAGATCTCCTGGTATCTTGTCTGGCCCTGGTGCCTTCCCTGGTTTGAATGCATCAATTGCTGCTAAAGTTTCTTCCAAACTAAAGTGTAAAGGGGCTGCGGTAAAATAATTACATGTTTTAGTGGACTGAACTCTGTATCACATTCAGCTATTGAATAAAGGCGGGAAAAATGGTTTACCCATGTGTTTGTATCCAAGAAAAGATCTTTAGGACCCCTTCCCCTATTATTGCCTTTCGATATTAGACGTCAAAAGCTTAGGTGGTCTTTGGTTTTTGCCACAGTAAATAGCTGTCCAAATATTGTCATCCCAATTTTTCTTTGCTTGGATTAGTAACCTCTTATATGTATTCCTTTTGTCCCTTAGGGCGACCACATTTTTACCTTTAGCTGCCAAAATTAGTTACTTTTTCCCATCACGGCATTCTTTATTATACCACGGATTAACTGAATTGGTCACCCCCGTTGTCCCCTTTTTGCATTTCTTGGGGATCCTACTTAATATTGGGATAAGGGACTCAACCAAGTCTCGGTGTATATTCATAATTGGGATCTCTGCAGGTGGTAAACCTATATAAGGGTTTTTTCTTTTTTACAAAAGTGTTATAGATCTGTCTCAGAGCCACCTCGTTTCCACCTATAGAGGGTCACTTTAAAGCTCTAGGATTGTTTGTTAACAATGGTTCTATCCCATCTTCAATGTTATCTACAGTCCTCAAAATAGCTGGCTGGAAAAGATCGTCAGCAAGCGTCACTCAGAACGATCATCGATTTTCAAATCACAAAGAGTAGGCCATAGTGTGATAGATACCAGTATATAATCTATATAGCTCTTTCAATTACCCCTACTAAATGTGGGAGCATTCGGACTGTCAGATGGCAGCATGCCATTACAGGCTCGAAGACCATGTTCCGAGACCAGTCTTGTTAGCTGTGCAACTGCAGTTGTACAGGAAACTACTGGACTACTATTTAATTTAGGAATATTGTTTACCATGTTTTCGTAGATATTTTTTTGAATCCTACCACTGGTTCAAATTTACGGTTAAAATCCCCTCCCACAATTACCTCAGCTCTAGAGTTGAGGTTAAAAATTGGTCTAGCTGTTAGATAACCTCAGACTCTTTACTCGCTATGCCAGGTCGACTATAGGTGTTTATATAGATCTTTTATCTTCGATATGGGGATTTTCATCCCCAGGATATCCTGAGTCGAAAATTCCAATTGTTTTATATCTATACCTAGGGTAACTTTTACCCAAATAACAAGGCCCCCTGAGGGCCTCCCTCTGGCCGGTGGGATAGCAGCAACACTTAGTTTTATATCCTACTTTATGGGGTATTTCCAACATCCATGTTTCTTGGAGTAAAATCATTTCATTTCGACCAATATACTCCTGCCACACTTCGTCCCCCTTGTTTCTTTTCAGGCCTGCAATGTTCCACAAGCTTAATCTTAACTCATTTGGCATTTTTCCATACTTAGTTCACCGGGTAGTCCTTTTATATTTTCCGGGCTTGAAGCTCCGTGATATTCGACTACATCATTAATGTTTATACATTCATTGCCAATATCTCTTCCATTATTATGCAATAAATGAGGAGCATCCGCCGTTGTCCTATTTCCCTCAAATGTTGAAGTGCAGGTGCATTTATAGCGTTATGAAATACACCCTTGTCCTCAACGAGAGTAACACCATTATTTTGAATACTAGCCTCCATTTCTTAGTTTGCCATAACGATATCACTTGCATTTAGATTTTTAACAATTGGCATGGGATTCAAATCAAAAGTCTTGTCAGCAAACGTCACCTCTTGGTGTAATCCAGATAATTGTCAGCCCTGCTCATCCAGGTCTGACAGCACCTGGAACCTGTTGGACATCAAGATCGGAGTAGGTCTGTTTACCAAAGGGTCAATTTGAGGTTTGTAAAAAATATCTTAAAGGAAATACACAGATGCTAGTATTAAATATTTGTTTTGGCTCACAATAGCTCAATATACAACGAACCAACTATGGTCTACGGCAATTAATCACTACACAGTCGCCCTCAATGCATTTACTAGATTAGCTTAACCAACACACTCTCCGGACCATTAAAATCTCTTTTGCACATAAAGGGTGAAACCCCTTGTGCTTTGTCAACCAGTCTACGGTCTTGTTACGCAGGTCACTCCACGTCTCTTTGCTCCTCCCTAAGGGCAGGAACGCCAGCCAAATTTAAAACGTAGGGGCATGAAGCAGGGGGCAAGTTCAAGACATTAAATTTAGGACAATTACTGAAATCAGCTCTCACGTTCTTATGTGTGGTACTCAATGGGGTTCCTACATCTAAACTTAGTTTTTGCGCATCATGGGTACCTGCTAGCTTTAATCCATTACATACATCGTGTGTTACTCTTTTCCTATCATTTACTGTGGTACCGCTAGAACTTTCACCACTGCCTTCTCGGTTTTCAGTTACAGGAGGGTTACTATCTGCCGGTGTTCTCAAACCTACTATTTCAGCACCGTTCGCCTGTCTGTCCCCCTTATTACAGCTAAGTTTTTTAATGTCTATGTCCACCTGATTCCGTTTTCCCACAATTTTGCAAGATTTTTTTCCACCAAGTCGTAAACCCAGGTTATCATCCCTCCTAATGCTATATCTTCGTGAATTTACATCAGGAATTACATCAGTTATATCAGTTACATCGGTTTCAATCATAGCATCTACGATATTTACATACCTTCGAACAGGGCTCAATAGAACCGCCTCAGTTTGCGTGCCAACAGAAATACACCTCAAGGTGTCACTCTTCTCATTATTTACACTGTTAGCACAATTAGTCATTTGATGTCCCTTTAATTTTTTCCAACAGGCCCCAGTTTCCGTTTTGCCAGAGGTTCTACCACCGGCTTCTTAATAGCAGAGATCTTAGAGGTTTGTGCCCTAGTAGATATACTGGGCTCTTCTGATGGAACAGGAGCTCGGGGGATTTGAATCTTGTGTCGGGGATGAGGAAGTGGATACAAGTAAAGGAGTTAGTGTCATATTCGTGGAATCCACAGGCAAGGATATCTGTGCAAAATCCCTTAATGTAGTCGAGGGAATACCCACTGATTAACCCCTAGATAAGCTGGCTGGTTCCAAGGAGAGTCGCCGCTCAGTTAGCTTCATTTCGTGAGTCAGTAATGAATCTGCTCTCACTAAAAATGCATCCAATGTTCCTACCACCCCCTTACGTTTATCCATTTTAGTTAAATCAGTCCCTTTACCAACCAAAAGGATAGTAAAATATAAGCCTCACAGTACCTTTACACGGAAAAGTTCGAGTTGCACCGCGTAGGGAACCAGACTTCAGGGGGGTGGCCCAACCCAGCCTCTTCCGGCCCCTGACCGGCACAGAAGGGGCCACCCTTGGCCCAGGCACGCCCACACGTGTCCCGCGCCTGCTTTTAAAGCGCCACCCAGCGCCTCCTAGTGATGCAATTAGCTGTGCGCCTCACGAAGAATGCTGGGAGTTGTGGTCCCCTTGCACCGCCAAAGTTGTTAGTAGCAGCAGTGTGGTAACCGGCAGCGTTGCGGTCCCTCAGACCGATCGAGCAGCATTTAACAGGTGAGCAGAGCAGTAGTGACCAGGAGTAGTTGCCAGAGTTTCCAAGGACAAAGTTATGGGGACCCGAGGAGCGGGAGCCCACGCCTGCTTTTAAAGCGCCACCCATCGCCTCCTAGTGATGCAATTAGCTGTGCACCTCACGAGGAATGCTGGGAGTTGTGGTCCCCTTGCACCGCCAAAGTTGTTAGTAGCAGCGGTGTGGTAACAGGCAGCGTTGCAGTCCCTCAGACCGATCGACCAGCGGATAACAGGTGAGCAGAGCAGCAGTGACCAGGAGTAGTTACCAGAGTTTCCAAGGACAAAGTTAGCGGGACTTGAATCATTATCATACCGACCTGCTGGTCTATAAACTTCAATTGATATACACAAGATAAAAAAGACTTTGATAGATGTAAAATAGAAATGAAACCGTCATGATGAAAGCTTCTCAGATTTGCTTAAGTCTTTCCCTGCTCCTCATTTTTAGGAGCACTACTTCTCTGTGATTGAGCAGTTTATCAGTCCCTGCGAAATGTAAATGTTTTAATGCTTTAGAAATGTTGTACTACTTTTTCTTACAATAGAACGGTGCAAGTTGTACGCCAACTATTTTAGTGCCTTACCACAGAAAAAATAGGTTGAATTGTATTTTAATTCACTTGAACTTGACAGAGTCCCTCAAAAGTCCCCTTTACAGTACTCTAGTAGTGCACTAGAAAAACTAAAATTTCTGCAACGATTCTCCCAGGGCAGACAAAATTGAGAAGAACCTTCACTGGCACACATCAAAATCCCTTCAACCATTGAAAGCAGGTCACAGACTTGAGCTGTCCTTTAAAGGCCAATGCAGAACCATTAGTCTTCTAGTGATTTATAAACACACCAATGCACTCCAGTGCACATTACTTTAATCTTTCAATGCTATAGCCAATACAATTGTTCCATTTTCTACCTCATGCATATAGACACTTCCACGAACTGACGGACAACATTCTAGTACGAGTAGAGGTTCTGTATAAACCAATCTTTCATAAGACATTATTCAACTGAATCAGATTAGGCTCCACTCAGCGACATTCCCTGTAGCTTTGCTGCGGGGCCGATATTTAATTTCTTTTATACGGTAGGAGAAGGGGAGGAACACAAAGAAGCAATGCTGCTGTTCCTTTCAAAGCTGAATAATCAAAACTAATTACATTTCTAGTTCCACTGGTATTAAATCGCAAGTTCTATTCTGAACATTTCCACTTGTAGGTGTAAGTGTGACCACGGGTGCTTCTGCATTTTAACATCATGCCCCAATTCCAGATTTTTTTTATCAGCCTATCTCAGTGCTACTGTTTAATCAAATTTGTTTTTATTTCAGAAGTTTTTATTGAAAGTTTAAATACCAAAAGAGACGGTTGGCGTACATTCAAGAGCAGAGTTCAGTGTATACAAAGTATTCAGTCACAAAGCTGTATTCTTGAGTACAAATGTTGGTACGCATGGTATTGGTGATATCAGCTAGGTAAG
The DNA here is from genome assembly GCF_964204655.1 of Triturus cristatus. Lineage (NCBI taxonomy): Eukaryota > Metazoa > Chordata > Amphibia > Caudata > Salamandridae > Triturus > Triturus cristatus. Next base: position 310,102,989 of record NC_140593.1, on the reverse strand, counting down.
AATACCTCTATTGCACAACCGTGAGGTGGGAAACAAATAAGTGAGAGGAGAAAGTAGGAAAGAAAGAAAGTGAAGAGGAAAGAGCTAGGCAGAGAGGTGATTACCGAACATTATCTTGGGGCCGGGTTAGAAATCTTGTCCGGACCTCGCAGTCATTGACAACAGCTCTGCTCAACAAGGTGAAGGGAATAGAAGTAGTGTTACATATAACATGGTGGTTTAATTACCTCCAGGTATCAGTTGAGGCTGTTCCATAGAGCCTAGTTAGATGAAATTCAGGGGTAATGGATAGAGAGGATAGTGTTTGCCCATAATGTAACTCAACCACTCCCACCAGATACTATTGGAGGCATTTCCCAATGACTTCCAAGAGGAGAGGAAGGTTTTGTGGGTGAGGGTGAATAATAAATCAGATAGTAATAAGTCGTCACACATTAAGTCCTTCGTGTATGAGGGGTTGAAGGCTCCGCAGATGGAAAATAAAAAGTTCCTAGGGAGTTAGTTTGTAGGATATCATCAGTGGTGTCATGGACTTTAGTCCAGAAATTTTGTTGCAAGGGACAATCATATAGAATGTGACTAAGGTCTGCATGGGATGAATTACAGCGCCAGCAATCATCATCAACTAGAAGGCCCAGTGTTGTAAGTCGGTGTGGGGTGTAGAAGGTTTTATGTAGGATATGCAGTTTGATCTGGGCAAGATTTGGGGCTATTTTTCTTATGAATGGGTTGGAGAGCTCTTTAACGATGTTGAAGAGTTTCTTGCTGTTGTGTGCGTTGTTGTCCAGACGTTCCTTGAATGCGGTTTTCTTGGTGGCGTGGATGAGTTGGTGGTGTTTTCGGGTGGCGAACTTGAGGGCAGTCATGTTGTCCGGTGTTGGGTCTCTGCGCCATGTTCTCTCGAGGGCTCGGCAGTTCTTCTTGGAGCTCTTGAGTTCGTCGGTGAACCATGGGGCTTTCTTGCTGCCGGGTCTGCTAGGCGGTGTCTTCAGAGGGGTGAGGTCGTCTGCGCAGTTGCTGATCCACTTCGCGAGGTTGGTGGCCGCCTGGCTTGGGTTCGTTGCGCTGGTGGGAGGGTTCATGCTCAGGGAGGTCGCGAGCTGGTCGGCTGTGATCTTGTTCCAGCTTCTGCGTGCAACCTGTTGCTGTTGGTGGTGGATCGTGCCGTCCTCTGGAAGGGTGCCATCTTATAAACAGTCTACAGTTGGTGTCTACACTGAATTGAACAAACAGAGTATCATAGTTGTTTGATACCTATCATAGTGTGACATCAATAACATTTGTAACAGCTTGTCATCTTACGACAGTGTATTGACATAGGTGGTCTACATGCATGGAAGTTTATCATTGGATGAAGGGAGTGAAAGCTGAGATCGGAGGATGTATGTGGCGCCATGTACTTGCAACACCGGAAGAAACCTCTTGGAACAGAGATCTTTATAACATCACATCTTATCAGACATGAGAAGATAGAATGTGAGAAAATATAGGTTGTTGGGGGCACATAACAGCTGCCTTCTCAGTGAAAATTGCTTTAAAAGCGGGATAAGAAAATAATACTTTACAGCGTCCCTTTGTTGAAAGAAGATGTTTCCATTTCGGCCTCTTGTATGTTGTCTAGGAAGGAGGCCAGGTCTTGTTGGTTGTGGAACAAGTGTGGTGTACCTTTGTAGACAATACGAAATCTGACAGGACCAGAAAATGAAAAAGGGATGCTCATGCTTTGTAGTCTAGGCTTGAGAGAGAGAGAGGAAGCCTTTTCTGACTTCGACCGTGGGTTTGGAGTAGTCTTGCGGGATGGTCTTCCCAGGAGGTGTATTTATATTTGCGTATGAATTCTAAAATTAGCTTCACGTGCTGGTATCTGGATGGCCCAGTTGAGGTTGCATGGTTTTTTTGTTGTGTTGGAATGAGATATGATCTGTCTCAAGCTCAAATTGTTTGTCGGAGTAGATGTTTGTATTGAGAGAGATCCAGTTCTCCAGACAGGTGATGCAAGAGTCGTGTTGCATTTTAAAATTTTCAGGAAAATCAAAGAGTCTTATGTTGACCCCCCTATTTCTGTCATCCAACTCAGCAACTGAGAGTTGCATCAACTTTGAGGTTTGGTGACGAGAACCAAGGTCTTCTTTTTTACAGTGAGAGATTTGTCCTCAAGATAGAAAATGCGCAGTTTGGCTTTTGATTGTTTATCAGTTATTTCTTTGATATCCAATCTGTTGCCTGCTACATCTTGGTAAATGATCTCCATGCAGATCTTTGTGGTTTGGGCAAGTTGTGAGACATTGAAAGATTTTTTTTAAGGATGGAGTCGACTGCGTCTTTGAGCTCAGTTTTGATTCTGATGGGTGATTCCTGGGTTGGCGTTCTGACTTTGTCCTTTTTGTTGCAGATGGAGTCTTTCAGCAGTCTACATATTCTGTGTTGTGGCATTTTTCACATTTGAGTTAATTACTTTCTTTTATTTAAAAAAATATAAGCACACTTTTAAAATGTCGACCATGTCAATAGGTCTGAGGACTGTATAGAATAGAAACTACAATAGGCGATATAAGGAAATATCCTAAGCACAATATCAATACAACAGCACAAAAATACACAACAAAACAAGAACAAAAACTGAGATAACTCCAGAGATGATAAAGATGTGCCTTCTATCCCTCAGACCCATGCATTTTAGGTCCTTTTTAGGTCGCAGCCTACCAGACAGCACAGCTGTCTGGTTTGCTAAAGACATCTTGGGCACTTTCAGAAAGTTGACCGAGGAATGCATTCAGCCGGTTGCTGGATATGGTCATTGTGGTCTGTAACTCATGTTTTCTTGCTTTAGGCTGTTCAAGATTTGTTTATCCCTCCCATTGCCTAAACCATGTTTACGATATTGTTCCACAAACTATTTCTGTAACCAGGTCTTCAAATGTTGTTCTTATCTGTCGCATACGCTAGGCATTTAAAGACCTAGGCCAAATGTCAAGCGATGTCTCATCCTTCCAAGTGCTCCCTTTTATGTAAACAGGCTTGTAAATCTTGTTCCTATCCCATCAGATTTGCTGTGCATTCAAAGACAGAGGTCAAGTGTCAGGTACAGTCTTCCAAGGGCACTAGTTTACTTTTCTTTCTCAAACTTTAAAGTGAAAGGATTTATGTGAAAATCTTGTTCATTCCATGAGAGTGCATATTTTATTCTTCTGTCCACCTTATGAGCTGCTTCCACCCCACCTCCAGTACTCCAAGTTACAATCTCACCCTCTGACCCACGTCACTATTGCTCTCTTCGGTTATACTTTTTTTAATGTATAGCGCAGACTACCACCGGTTATGAACTATGTTCCCCGTTTCACAGGACGTTGAGTAGATACCGGCACTAGAGCCTGGTCCCCACCTCCAAAGACAGCAGTCTTGTTCGTAAGGATACATCAGCTCCTCCCCCCCCCCCGCCCACCCCCCTCAGCTGTGTGTTGATCATCTGGTCCGTGCCCACTGCTTTGCTTAAACCCATCCCAAACCGCTTTCCATTTAATTTAGTAGTCAACAGCTCATTAAGTCAAAACGTGTTGAATCTGCCAGTGTTTGTTGCCAACGTTGTTTTTAAAAGTACTCCTTTGTAAACTTAATTTTAATGTTTCTGGTTGCTCAAGGACACAACGGATTTGTGTAGTTTATACACGTGGTCTGTCACCAATACTTTTGGGTCAAGCGTGCAGACTGCAATCTTGAAACAGGAAATTATGTTTACATCGTGTGATTTATTCATCGAATAGGGTGAAAATTTCTGTCTTCAATGATATGCAAAGTTTGTTTAAATTGTGCAAACACATACGCTCAGATGTTTGCCAGCTGCTGTGCCACATGTGCCCCTAGGCATGCACTCTGTGCTCCTGCAGAGCTCACCTTGGTTGCTCTTTAGGGGTGCCGGGCAACAAGCATCGGAAGAATGAGCCAACAAGTACCAGGGTGATAGGTGTCAGATGAGCTCTTTGACACGTTTTAATTCAATGGAACGAGGGCTTCAGCAAGACATCCGCCTTATATTTATTTTACAGAATAAGATGATAAAAGCAAACAAGCAGCCATCCAAACTAGGGCTTGAAAAAGGCAATAATGAAGCAGATTGCAGTCCAAACTTGTTGTCCTGATGGCCTCAGGGACTAGAGCGTTTTGGATAGATGGAGAACAGCCTAGTGGCAGCTCTAAATCAATTGATTAATGGCATTAAATAGGGGTTGACTAATGAATAATCTTGGGCTTTCTGACCCTTACCCACAAAGAGACCATTCATCTTTGGGCCCTGGCCTACATGTTCTATTATCACTTAGCCTTTTCTGAGACATCGTCTTTTGGGGTATGGGATGAATATGCCCCATTCCTACGCGTTGGAGCTTGAGAAGAGAGGGCCTGAAATATGGTTTTAAATTAAAAAAAAAAAAAAAAACATTTTACGAAACCGCTTTGCCAAATGTCTCATTTTCTGTTTGGAACCAATAATTTTAATGACAGTGGGGCTCAGTGGAACAGATTTCTATTTAAAGTACAGCCCTTGTGCTTAAAAGCCTTCCACACATACTACTCTCCTCTTTAGAATCTCTCTGCCAAATAAGGTTCAGAGGGGTCAATTAACTGTTTATGGTAGAGCAAGGTATTTCAAAGCACAGCCCGGGAACCTAGAAGCCCACCCCCCCCCCCCCAAATCCTTCTTACCATCTCCCGCAGTATAAAGTGTAAAACAGGGAGTTTCTGACCATATCCCCGGCACCTATAAGTGCCCATACTCCTCCTTCGCATCTTCCGCAGAATAAGATGCAGAGATGGCAACATGCTGGTGCAGAGTGAGGTGTTTTCAATGATCATATGGGCACCTAGAAGCCCCCACACTCCTCCATCACATCTTTCACAGTAGAAGGCGCATAGGGGGCATCTTTCTGGTGCAGAAAGAGGCATTTCCAAGCACAGCCCAGGCCACTAAAGTTCCTGCCAAAACACCCTTCTTTAGCCTCTCCTGCAGTGTAAGGTGTCGAAAGGGCATTGTATTGTTCCATGAAAGGCTATACCACACCGTATCATGACAGACCATACCACACCGTATCAGGACAGGCTATGCCACTCTGCAGAGCGGACTATAACAGGGTCAGCAAGTCCGCTTATAATGAGGCCCTGTATAAATATAAGCAGGCTATTCGGAACACCAAGAAGGAATAGTTTACCCGGAAAATTTCGGAGGCAGGTAACTCCACCAAAGAACTCTTTAAATCGGTGTCCTTTCTGGCGAATCCTCAGCAGGCCAATCTGTTCAGCCCTGATCAGGCGTTCTGTGATCAGTTGGCTGTCTTTTTCCATAACAAGGTATCCACAATCTATGACGAATTGCTAAATTCAGTAAGTCCAAATGCTTTGCACTATAAGCAGTCGATACTCTGCACGGAGGAGAAACCGATGTGCACTCTTACCTCCATTGATCCTCTATCTAAAGGAGGTATTGGCGCTGTTAAGGTCTATAAAATCGGGTGCAGTTTCAGATCCCTGCCCTCCGTATATTATGCACTTGGTGGCAGATAGGATTACATCTACCCTCACGTCATTGATCAACCAGGTACTAGCTGCAGGGTCCTATCCAACTACCTGGAAAATGGCGAGTGTTAAGCCCCTTCTTAAAAAAGCCTCTCTGGAGCCATCAGAGTTTAAAAATTATCGGCCCATTTCTGGCCTACCTCTGATGGCAAAAGTCACTGAGAAGGCCATAAACCGGAGTTTGACTGACTACCTGGATAAGAATGCCCTGCTGGATAGGTCTCAGCATGGCTTTCAGTCTAAACACTCCACGGAATCAGCCCTTATAACGGCAGCTGAGGGTATTCGAGCAGCAGTTGATGGAGAAGGGAGTGCGATCCTTGTCCTCCTGGATCTATCTGCTGCCTTTGATACTGTAAACCATGCGGTATCGTTACAGCGCCTAAGGGATGTAGGGATTGCGGAACGGGCCTTGGCCTTATTTTCTTCATTCTTGGACAACCGAAGGCAAAGCTTAAACTGGGCCAGCTTACACTTGGCTAATTTTGCATTGCCATGTGGTGTACCACAGGGTTCTGCTCTTTCCCCGACTCTTTTCAATATCTATGTTAGGCCATTGGCCAGATTGGTCAGGAAACATGGTTTTAGGTTAGTGTCCTATGCGGATGATTCACAATTGGTGATATCAGTTGCGGACAATCCTGATCTAATAGCGGCCAAATTTCATGCTCGTCTTACGGATGTGATGGAATGGATGCGTCTGAGCTTTCTAAATATTAACACTGAAAAAACGGAAGTTTTGGAGTTTGGCAGCGGCCCTTCAGTTTGGAACATCCTATGGTGGCCACCTGAGGCCGGGCAATGTTCCCTACCGGTCTCTAAGGTGAGGAACTTGGGGGTGATCTTTGATGACAAATTGAACATGTCAGCCCAGGTCAATAGTCTAACATCCTCATGTTTCCTCTTGTTAAAAACTCTGCGGAAAATCTTCCCATACATCCCTCGGACGCTACAGAAAACGGTGATGGCCGCTTTATTCATGTCCAGACTGGACTATTGTAATGCCATGTTCTTGGGTGTTGACAAATACCAGGTTGGTAAGATCCAGTCTTTACAGAACGCAGCGGTCCGTGTTATTCTGAACCTTCCTAGGGTTCACCCCACTTCTATGGGTAGGAGATCTTTACATTGGCATCCGGTTCAGCAGAGAATCGAGTTCAAGGCGCTCTGTCTGGTCCACTGGGCCCGCTTTGGTGGGGGTGCTAATGATGGAACAGACAGGTTTAGGCATTACATCCCTTCCCGTGCACTGCGGTCGGCTAGCCTGGTCCTTATCTGCACTTCTAGATTCAGACTAGCTAGATAGGGCGGCCGCTCTTTTGCCACCTGTGCAGCTAAGTTATGGAATCAGCTACCAGTGGAGTTGCGACTTCAATCGAGCCATGCACTTTTCAGGAAGACTCTGAAGTATCGTCTATTTCAGATCCATCAGTAATCGTCCCTGCTGCTGACTATGCACACTCCAGCGCCAAGACGCCGTTCTGGCATTCGAGCGCTTTATAAGCTTCTTTTATACTTATTCCATACAATAACAGGCCATACCATGCTATATAATGACATACCATGCCATACCATTCAAAATGACTAAAAAAATTTGACAAAGCCAATAAATTTCCCAGAGGCGAGACTTATTGGCTTTGCAAATGCTTGTTTCATCGTGTGAATATTTTCATGCTATTGGTTTTTCCATTGTGCACAGAGAATGTCCCAAAGCCATCTTTTAATTGATTCCCAAAAACTATTTTGCCCCAAAAAGTTTCCGAAGTAGATTTGAATTTTCAGCACTATCTATATAAACTCTCCAAATGCCTCTGACCTTCAAGTCTTGTTGAGATACCTCTACTACAAGTAAGATTAGGGACACACACACCCCTCTCAAAAACAGAGCATGAAGCAAGCGAATGGTGAACTTTGAAACAGCTAAGCTAAAAGAACCCTGCTTCAGTTTTTCTCATCCTTTCTCCCAATGGTCAAAGATGACCTCTCCAGATTTCCTGCTGAGCTCTTTCCGGCCAGATGCTTCAACCAGTATCTTACCGTACTTGCAGCAAACCTCAAATCAATAATTAATGCTTCCCTTTCTTCAGTGGATGTGTCCCTGGCCTCCCATTGTTATATCGTTTGTAAAGAAAGCAACATCCAATAGAAAGATGCTGACAAATTACCACTTGATATTTAACCTTTCCTGTCACAGAAAAATCTTTTCCTGAGAGCTACTGAGACAGGTGAAACAATATGTGGAAATTAATCACATCCTGCCGAACAATCAGTCTGGGTCAAGGGCTGTAAGGGACTCCGAATGGAACCTGACTAACATCAGAGGAAAAATGCCTGATCTCCTTGCATAGAAACACAAAGCTTACAGCTCTGAACGACAACATACTTCTGAAAAGATATGAGGAAAGGCACAACATCGCTAGAACCACCTGGAAATGGATGGGACTCTTCCTAATTGAACACAGTCAGAGAGTTTGGTTTAGGAGTTGTGAGTTCTCATCTCTCGAGGTGGCCAGTGGAGTGCCACCTGGGTTCTCATTGTTCAGATTGCCATTTAGTATCTGCATACACCTTCTGGGTCTTTCTCCTTAAGTACCACCACAAGAACATATATATATAGATCATGCATTTTTACACAGATGATGCACAAACCCTTGACCCTCTGGGCCGGTCACCCCACACACCACGCACACTCCTCGTGAGTGAGCCCAGGCTGCCACCGATCCCGCAGAGTACCGCCGCTGCCCGCAGCTGTGCTCCTGGTCCTTGACTGTTGTATTTAGCATTTTCTCCTCTGTAGCGTTTGCATTTTGCCTCTGTTCGTGTGTTTTTCCCCACTGTTGTTGTGCCCAGCCCCTGCCGCGTTTCCTGCCTTCTCCCCGCTCCCCGCCGCTGCTCCCCTGCGGCCCTGCCCCCTTCTCTGTGTCCCTTCCCATTCGCCGCCCCGCTCCCGCCTCCAAGCTGCTCCTCCCTCCCACTTGGCCATTTATAGCGGAGTGCACGCGGTGGTGAGCAGTGACCCTTGACCCTCTGGGCCGGTCACCCCACGCACCCTCGTGAGTGAGCCCAGGCTGCCACCGATCCCGCCGAGTGCCGCCGCTGCCCGCAGCTGTGATCCTGGTCCTTGACTGTTGTATTTAGCATTTTCTCCTCTGTAGCGTTTGCATTTTGTATTTTGCCTCTGTTCGTGTGTTTTTCCCCACTGCTGTTGTGCCCAGCCCCTGCCGCGTTTCCCGCCCGCTCCCCGCCGCTGCTCCCCTGCGGCCCCGCCCCTTCTCTGTGTCCCTTCCCATTCGCCGCCCCGCTCCCGCCTCCCAGCTGCTCCTCCCTCCCACTTCGCCATTCATGGCGGAGTGCACGCGTATGCGCAGCGTTCACGCGCAGCGGGTGCGCCGATGGTGCGCCGAAGGCGCGCCAAAGGCAAGCCCGTCTGCGCCCGTCTGCGCCTGGACCGCGCCCAGCGCCAGACCCCCGCAGATGCCAGCCCACCCACAGGACCTACGACGCCGCCACCCTCATCGCACTCAACACCGGCCGGATCCCCGACTGCTACCGAGCCATCCCAAGACGCACCCACGGACCATTCACCTGCCATTCCTGCAAGTTCTCCTGCATCCGGACCCGTACCGCACCCGCCAAGCCGAGCACCAGCAGCATCCACCTGAGGTGCATCCTGCTCAACACCCGCTCCGTCCACAGACACGCCGTGGAACTCTGGAACCTGCTCGACACCACATCCCCAGACGTCGCCTTCCTCACGGAAACATGGATGAACGCCTCCTCAGTGCCCGACATCGCCATCCCGGACGGATACAAGATCACCCGGAGGGACTGCGTCAACCAGACCGGAGGAGGCATCGCCATCGTCCACAAGAACACCATCCGCATCACGGCCAACTCCGACGACACCCTCACAGCCGCCGAACATCTGCACTTCCAGATACACACCGACCCCAAGACCACACTCAGAGGCACCCTCATCTACAGACCCCCAGGACCTCGCACACAATTCAGCGAAGACATTGCAGACTTCATCAGCCCACACGCCCTCTCCTCCGCTGACTACATCCTCCTAGGGGACCTCAACTTCCACCTGGAGAACAATGACAGCAACACCGCCGCCCTACTGGAGAACCTCGCCAACCTCGGACTCAAGCAACTGGTGAACACCCCCACCCACCACGCCGGCCACAAGCTCGACCCAATCTTCTCCTCCAGCAAGCACATCTCCTTCAGCCACTCAACCGGACTACACTGGACAGACCACAACTACGTCCACTTCAGCTTCAAGAGATCCACGACCCACCACCACCCGCAACAGGTTCCCCGCAGGAGCTGGAACAAGATCACCACTGACCAGCTCACCACATCCCTGAGCCAGAACCCTCCCCCAAGCACAACGGACCCCAACCAAGCAGCCAACAACCTCACACAGTGGATCGCCAACTGCGCGGACGACCTCGCGCCACTGAAAAACCATCCCAGCAGGCCCGGCAGCAAGATAGCCTCTTGGTTCAACGACGATCTCAAGAACTCCAAGAAGAACTGCCGTACCCTCGAGAAAACCTGGCGCAAAGACGCGACTACAGACAACATGACCGCCCTCAAGCACGCCACCCGCAAACACCACCAGCTGATCCACACCACCAAGAAGACAGCATTCAAGGAATGACTAGACAACGCCCACAACAGCAAGGAACTCTTCAGCATCGTCAAAGAGCTCTCCAACCCCAGCGCCGGAAACGACATCACTCCCTCGCAAGACCTCTGCGACTCACTCGCCTCGTTCTTCCACAGCAAGATCACCGACATACACAACAGCTTCGGCACACAGACCACGCACCCAACCACCGTACCGACGCCCCCCACTACCACCCTCCGCGCCTGGACCCCGGTCAGCACCGAAGACACCATCCACTCCGGATCACCAACCGACCCATGCCCCCACCACGTCTTCAACAAGGCAGACTCCGTCATCGCACCCCAACTCCGGGACATCATCAACTCCTCCTTCAACACTGCCACCTTCCCGGAGAGCTGGAAGCATGCCGAACTCAGCGCCCTCCTGAAGAAACAATCAGCGGACCCCACCGACCTCAAGAACTACCGCCCCATCTCGCTCCTCCCTTTTCCTGCCAAAGTCATCGAGAAGACCGTCAGACAGCTTGCTGCCTTCCTCGAGACGAGTGGATCCCTCGACCACTCGCAGTCTGGTTTCCGAGCCAACCACAGCACCAAGACCGCCCTCATCGCAGCCACTGACGACATCCGAGCCCTGCTAGACAACGGGGAAACAGCGGCCCTCATCCTCCTGGACCTCTCTGCAGCGTTCGATACTGTCTGCCACCGCACCCTAGTGCTGCGCCTCAGCAACATCGGAATCCAAGAGAAGGCACTGGAGTGGATCATCTCGTTCCTCGCCGGAAGAACCCAGAGAGTCTGCCTCCCCCCGTTCAGATCCGAGGCCACCGAAGTTATCTGCGGCGTACCACAAGGATCATCACTCAGCCCCACTCTCTTCAACATCTACATGAGCCCCCTCGCGGCCATCGCACGCCAACACAACCTCAACATCATCTCCTACGCTGACGACAACCAGCTGATCCTATCCCTCAACAACGACCCCGCCACCGCCAGAACCAACCTACACGAAGGGATGAAAGAAGTAGCCAAGTGGATGATGAACAGCTGCCTGAAACTAAATTCAGACAAGACGGAAGTCCTCATCCTTGGACCATCACCCTCTGCCTGGGACGACTCCTGGTGGCCCCCTGCCCTGGGCAGTGCACCCAAACCAATGGACCACACACGCAACCTGGGATTCATCCTGGACTCCTCCCTCTCGATGACCAGACAAGTCAACGCCGTCTCATCGTCATGTTTCAACATCCTACGCATGCTCCGAAAGATCTTCAGATGGATTACCATCGAAACCAGGAAGACGGTCACCCAGGCACTCGTCACCAGCCGACTGGACTACGGAAACACCCTCTACACCGAAACCACAGCCAAACTACAGAAAAGGCTCCAACGCATCCAGAACGCCTCCGCACGACTCATCCTGGATATCCCCCGACACAGCCACATCTCCGGACACCTGAAAGACCTGCACTGGCTCCCCGTCAGCAAGAGAATCACGTTCCGACTCCTCACCCACGCACACAAGGCCCTCCACGACCTGGGCCACAGGTACCTCAACGACCGCCTGACCTTCTACACTCCCACCCGCCAGCTACGTTCGACCAGCCACGCCCTCGCCGCCGTTCCACGCATCCGAAGAACCACCGCGGGAGGAAGATCCTTCTCCTACCTGGCAGCCAAGACTTGGAACTCCCTCCCCATCCACCTCCGTCTGACCCAAGACCACCTCTCCTTCAGGAAGCAACTCAAGACCTGGCTGTTCGAGCAGTAGCGGACCCCCTTCCCCCAAGCGCCTTGAGACCCTCCGGGTGAGTAGCGCGCTATACAAATTTCTTGATTGATTGAAACCCACTTCAAGATGAAAACAAGTCAGTATACCAGGCAAAATTCCCACATGACTAGACTACACATTAATAGTTGAAAGAGAACATCTCACTGAGCCTATAAAAAAGCAAAAAAATACATCCTGCTGCTGGAAGGAGCCTAACACAAACTCGCCACCCAGCTATTAGTCCTCTGTTTTGAGTTGCCCCTAAAAAAACTATAATTTGCGCCCTCGCCATACACCGCTTTTACCCTCGCATATTAAATCACTCATGACATCTTCCTTTACTACATTTATAACATCCCTCATGTCTGAAATGCCATCATTGTGGATAATACTATAATGTATAGAGTGGGTGCAAAGTAAAGTTACTTTAGGGAATGAATTATAGTTAAAGTACGGTTACTGGGGCGTGTCCAAGATGGCAACGGAGTAGGATGTGTTTAGTCCCTCCGCCGCCATGATTGAATAGCTTTGTATAGCGCCCTCCCCGAACCCTGCCGGCCGATCTAGAGCCTGCGCTGCCCCTCCGGCGGCCCGGGAGGCGTTCTGGAGTTGGTGGCGGACCCGTTGACGGAGGGGGGGTCCCCCGGTGACGGCGGGGCCTGTGGCGTGGCCGGATAACGAAGGCCGGGGATCTCTAGTTGAGCCGCAGCTGGAGGCGGTGCCCTCTGCGGCGCCGCGGTGTCGGCGCCGCTGACTGCGGAGTGAAGATCGGCCCCCGCGGACGAAGCCCTGGCAACCCAGCGTGGGAAGAGTGACCTGCTAGACCTCAGGGAGCCCGCACAACAAGCACAGTACCTGGACGCGGCAGACGGCCGACCTGCTGCACCGTGCTACCGGCTGGAAACCTGGGCCTCGATTGGACTCGCAGCCTCTAAGGGGCAGCGCCCGGGAGACTCCTGACCAGCTCAGTGCGGCTTCAGTGGTGGGGGGCCTGCATTTGCTCCGGAGGTGGCCGGTGCGGGGACTGTCCTCAACGCTCCCCCCGATCTGGAGTGGGGCGCTTCGTAAGCCGGAACTAACGAGCTGCGCAGCGCCACGGAGCTACAGCGGTGCGGCGCTCAGGCCGGGGACTGCGACCAAGGCTGAAGAGTGGATACATGGGGCCCTTGGCCTGAACAGACCCGAGGGGGCTTCCGCTGGTGACCTGTTGGGTGTTTTCTCTGCGCTTGGCCCCTGTCTTTGGTGTCCGGGTCCAGGCGATTGGTGGCGAAGGGGGGGGCCTTGGGACGGGTGTCCTGGAATGGTCCCGAGCCCCGAAGCTGGACGGTGGTGATGCCTGGCGGCTGTCGAGGCAAGTGAGGGCGCCCTGAACGGTGGCTACGCGCGCTTAGGAACACCTGTGGAGTGCCCCGGTGTGCTGGGGGACCGCCGACCCAAGCGGGAGTGTGCACGTCCTCCGCGTTCGAACGGGGTTGGAATGGCCTTGAAGAGAGGCCTTTGACCTGGTGGCGGTTTGGAGTGGCAGAGCGGGGGACGCTACATAAGGTGGATCCCTGGATGGTCATTCCCATCCTGGACTGGCCGTAAGCATCTGCTGAGGAAGACCTGAGGTGCGGTGGACAGTGGGCCATCTGACCCGGAGCTCTTGGACACCGTCAGCGCCAGTGGAACTGTAGAGGAAGGCCAACTCAACGAGACAAAGTCAGGCGGAAAGTGGCGCTGGCTGCCTGCGGTCTTACTCGCTCTGTAGCTGTCGTACCGGGCGTGATGTCCAACAAGTCCAGCAAGGGAAAGCCGGGCAGGGAGGGGCCTCAGAGAGGTGCGCGGCCGACGACACCTCCCGGACCTAGCGCTTCCCCCCCCCCCCCGGCAGCGAGATGATGAGGCGCCGGCCACTAAGGCCTTTATGTTGGAGCTCTTCTCTGCTATCAAAGAGGACATCTCAGAACTTCGTTCCCAGCTCGCCTCGGATCTCAAGGAAGTGAGGAGAGAGGTGGATGGCATCAGCGAACGGGTGGCGATGCTGGAGGAGCATGATTTGGGGCTAGTGGGGGACGTGCACCAGCTCCAACAGGATGTGCTGCGGCTGACGGAGCAGAACCTAGATCTCCAGGCCCATGAGGAGGACCTAGAAAACCGGTCCTGCCGGAACAACATCCGCATTCGAGCGGTACCCTGGGATGGAGAGGCGGGAGACCTGCGTGGCTACGTGGAAGCTGTCTTCCTGCAGGTCCTTGGCGAGGACGATCTTCACGAGGTCAGGATGGACAGGGTCCATAGAGTGGGTCTGCCAAGAGGTGCGGGGGCTCCCCCTCCAGACATCCTGGTCTGCGTCCAGGACCTTCAGCTCAAGGAGCGTATCCTTCGGAAAGCGAAGGGTATCACCGATCTGCGGTTCAGAGAACACCGTCCCCAACTGTTCCAGGACCTGGCGGCGGCGACGCTCCAGAAGCGGCGCGCCTTTAAACCAGTGACTACCTTCCTACGCGATCAGGCTGTGGCGTACTCCTGGGGCCATCCCTTTCGCCTCATCTTCAGATAGCAGAACAGGCTGGTACAGCTCAGTTCTCTGCAGGCTTCCAAAGATCTCCTTGGATTGGACAGCGCGGCCCCCTCTCCGAGGGGTGGCCGATCACCATCGCGGCGCCGACGGCGCTCCTCCTCCTGGCACAGAGTGGGGCGACCCGCAGTGCTGAATAGGCCAGATCCCACGGCCAGCCGACAAGAAAGAAATGGGGCAGTGGCCTCCGTGGTGAATGTGACTGTGGTGCCACCACAGGACAGCTCGTCGGCGGCTTGAGGGAAGACGGGAGGCTGCTAGGCGTCGGAGGGACACTCCCTCTCCATTCAGGTACTGTGGGTGAATATGTACTTTTGGGAAAGACCCCCCGGGCTGGAGAGCGACTGCAACACTGACTGTTACCTGGGATCCGGCTCTCAGAGGGTCTCAACACTGGCCCTCGCTGCGGAACACTTGGTTCTAGGGTTTCTTCTTTTTTGGGGTTTGTTCGTTATTATGTTTTTGGGGTGTGGTTCCTTGTTGGGTTTTTGCTGTGACCCGTTTAAGAGAGGGACAGAGGGGGGGGGGGGGGGGGGACGACGGAGGGACGGGGCGGGGGGGGGACCGATGGTGGTGGCCCGAGGCTGTTGGAATGTGTGGTGTGCGAGGGAATGGGATGCCTGGTGACGCGAGGGGAGGTTAATGGCACGCGCGGGAAGGGCTTCAGTTCTAGACGATGCAGGCGGATGAGGGGCACCTGTTGGGCGGCGGGGCGCCTGCGACTCTCTGTGTGGGAGAAACTGGTAGAGATGGGAGGCTTGCTGTGTGAATTATGACTGTTACCCTAGGAACTTGGAATGTGCAGGGACTGAATTCCCCCCAGAAGCGCCAAAAGGTCTGGAAGTACATCCTAGATCACCATCTGGATGTGGTTGGTCTGCAGGAGACCCACCTGGCCCGGAAGGATGAGTCCCGATTGAAACATAAGCAATTCCCCCTTATTTATAGGTCCTCGGCGGCCTCCAAGCATAGAGGGGTGGCTCTGCTGATTCGCTCGACGCTTCATTTTTAACCCTTGGGGGTCCGGAGGGAGGGCAGGTGGCTTATTGTCAAGGGTGTGCTACTCGGTAAGACTTGCTCATTTCTCGTGTTATATGCTCCCAATGCGGGGCAAAATAGGTTCCTTCTAGAGCTGTTGCGCATCGTGGAGGACTTTGTGGAGGGGGCAGTTTTCGTGATGGGAGATTTCAACTTGGTCTGGGACAAAGACTCAGTTCGCATCAACAGAGAGCGGGGGCCGGTCTCTTCTCCGTAGAGGTGTGGCGGCGGATCGACGAACTGGGCTTGCGGGATGGATGGTGCTCTGCACCCCCTGTCTCGGGATTACACTGTTTTCTCTCATGTACATCACTCTTATTCCCGTCTAGATCATATTTTTAATAGTCAATCCCTCCGGGGGTCCCTACGGGAGGCTATGATCTTTCCTCTCTCTGTCTCTGACCATAGTCTCTTTGCGCTAGGCCTGCAGTGGGCGCCAGAGGGGAATGCCCCGCGTAAGTGGTACTTTCCGGCTTCCCTGGTGCGAGATGCGTCATCATGCACGGAGCTCCGTAAAGCGATTCGGGACTTCTTCGAATTCAACCCTGTGCAGGACACCTAGGTTTTCAATACTTGGGACGCCTTGAAGGCGTCAGTGAGGGGCAGCTGCCAGGCCCTTAATGCGGCTCTCAATCGTTTGAGGAGGACAGAGTGTGAGGCGTTGGAGAGGGAACTCTACGGTAGAGCTGGCTCATAAAGCCAAGCCTTCTAGACAAACGTTACGTCCGCTGACTGCCCTTAGGGGCAGACTCCGGGCACACTATAACAGGGCGGAATTCACTCTCCTGAAGCTCCGCCGTCTCTCCTACGCTCAGGGGAACAAGGTGGGGAGGCACCTGGCCCGCCAACTCTGCCGTAAACGGGAGAGGGATTATATAGGGGGAGTGCGCGACGCGACTGGCCTGTTGCGGCACTGTGATGATGCAAAGGCTGAGCTCTTCGGGGAGTACTATGCAAAATTATACTCTGGCAGCACGCTCGACCCCGTCGCCCAAACGGACTATTTGAGCGCGCTCCCGCTTCCTCATGTCTCTAGTGAATGGAATGAACGGCTTTCCGCCCCCATCTCCCGGGAGGAGGTGCTAAACACCATCAAATCCCTGAAACCCCATAAGGCGCCTGGGGCGGATGGGTTCACGGCCCTCTTCTACCAGTCCTTTGCCGCCGATATTAGTGACTTCCAGGTTCAACTGTTCAATGCTATGGCCGATTCGGGGGTATCCTCAGCCTCAATGGCGGAGGCGTTCATATCAATCATCCCCAAGCCGGGTAAGGACCTTTCTGCATGCTCATCGTATAGGCAGATAGCCCTGCTTAACTTCGACGTCATATTCTTGCGACCCGGTTGCAGGATCGGATGCCGGTTCTTATCCACCCTGACCAATTGGGCTTTATTAAGGGACGTCAAACACATGACAACCTTAGAAGGGTGATCCACCTCATCGAGAAGGCCAATCGCTTTAACATCCCGGCGGTGTTGCTCGGGCTCGACCGGGACGACTGGCAATTTTTATTGCGTACCTTGGCAGCATTTGGTTTTTCGGACCGATTCTTGACCATGCTCAAGGCCAAATATAGCGACCCTCGGTCGCGAGTCACGCTTCACGGGTATTGCTCCTCTTTTTTTTCCACACTCACGGGGCACGCGGCAGGGGTGTCCCCTCTCTCCCTTGCTCTTTGCCTTAAGTATCGAACCTCTATCGTTGACGATCCGAGAGCACCCGGACATACGAGGATTGCCCTTCACGGGCGAACAACACAAGATCTCCTTGTTTGCGGATGACGTCTTGCTCTCCCTTGCAGACCCGGCGCACTCCCTCCCCCATGTCCAGGCGGCATTGGCGCGTTTCGAGGCGGTGGCGGGATTCAAGGTGAACTACGATAAATCCTATATTCTTAACCTCACGCTCTCTGCTGCAGAGATGGACCGCCTCCGACTACTTTCGCCTCTGCCCTGGACCCAATCCTCCTTACTTTACTTGGGGGTCCGCCTGACCCCCACGGTAGGGAAACTGTACTCTGCCAATTTCCCCCCTCTATTGGCAGCGATCCAGGCTGATTTGCACCGCTGGAAGCCATTATTTATCTCCTGGTTAGGTAGAATCCACGCAATTAAAATGACGCTTCTCCCGAAGTTCTTGTATTTATTCCAGGCTCTCCCTATTGTTTTGGACGGTGACTTTTTTCGTCGCATACGGACTCTTCTGCTCCGTTTCGTGTGGCAAGGGGGACGGGCTAGATTCTCTTTTGCTACTCTCCGGCGCCCTCGAGGTGAGGGGGCGGTGGGCCTTCCGGACCTGCTCCTCTATTACAAGGCGGCACAACTACGGGTCTTGGTGGAATGGACTCAGCCCCTCTCGGAGAAACACTGGCTGCATATGGATAGAAGTGTGGCGGGGCGGACGATATGGGACTTGGTGTGGAGGCCTAAAGGGGATAGCCCCGGAATGCATACATCAGCACGCCCACTGGTACCACCCTGAAGGTGTGGGACTCTGTGTCTAGAGATGAGCGGTGGACTACGTTCCCATCGCCCTTTACACCCATACACTTCAATCCGGCATTCCCTCCTGCGCTGCAGGAGGGACCCTTTGATGCCTGGAGGGAGGGGGGAGGCCTTGCCCTCACGCATCTGTTTCATGGCTCTGCCCCGCTGACGTTTGCCAATTGTAGGCGGGACTACGGGGTTCCACCATCCAAACAGTTTCGCCACACTCAACTGCTGCATTGGGCGCGGTCTTCGTCTGTTCGCGAAGCGGCGACTAGGCCGCCCACCCCCTTTGAGGTCTTTCTATCCCGATCCTCGTCCATGCACGGTACCATCTCCTTTATTTATAGCCACCTCTTAGCCACGGCTATCTCCCCGAGACCACGGTACATGGGCCTCTGGGAGGACATTCTCGGTCGCACCATCACGAATGACGAGTGGTCCCATCTATGGAAGGACATGGCCCAACATAATCATTCGGTGGAATTGAGGGAGGCGCATCTCAAGACCATGCTGAACTGGTACCTCTCACCCGCCAAGTTACACCGCATTTTCCCTTCCTCCTCGGATAGGTGTTGGAGGGGCTGTGGTTTTCTGGGGGATTTTCGCCATATCTGGTGGGACTGTCCAGTCATCCGCCCCTACTGGGAGGAGATCCTGTCCCACATTAAGGAGATCCTGGGGTACCCGATCGCGGACTCCTTGGATTTCGTGTTGCTGGGTCTTCGGGATCCACTTCTCGAGCATCAAACGCGAGCGGACAAAAAGATTCTCTGGCTTTGCGTAGGAGCGGCCAAGATAACCCTGGCGGCGGCCTGGAAGAAAAGGGAAGCCCCGGCGATCTCCTTGTGGCATGCGAGGTTGTGGAAGTTATTGAGCATGGAAAGGATGGCGGACATTTTTCTGGGAAATTTTAAGAACTTCATTTTCCGTTGGGGGCCATTGGTTCGCTTTCTCTCTACGGGATTACCGGCAGCGGTGTGCCCGCCCTCAATCCGAGGCCTCCATCTGTTTCACGTATGAGCGTACGCTGAGGATTGTAGTTAGAGGGTCTGAGAGCTACCACCACTGGGGGGGGAGGGTGGGGGGGGGGGGGTTTCTTTCTATGGTTCACTGTGTCATGCGTAGATGGCAGGGGGAGGCTGGTAGTACTAGGGGTGGGGTGTGCGGCCCCAGTTGCTCGAATTTGGCCGCGCCTTAACGACAAGAGGGAGCTGGACTCCGCTCCCAGCTTTGTATATGGTGCCGGGATTGGTCCCTTTGTCTTTGTAGGACTTGTTGGTTGACGGGCCTTGAGGGCTGAACTCTCTAACTCTTGCGCCCTGCGGCCTCCCCCCATATTTTGTGTACCCCCTGCGAGGGAAGTTGTGCGCGTCTGGCGCGGTTCTCATTTTTGTTTTCTTTTGATATGTTTGCAAAAATAAAAATAAATATATATATTTTTTTTAAAGTACGGTTACTATAACTGGTGAACTTTAGTGGTTTTGTTAGTTTCAAATGGTATGTTTGACGTGACATTTTCATTTAACTAGAACATTACTGTGTGTGTGTGTGTGTGTGTGTGTGCACACATATATATATATATATATATATATATATATATATACACACACAAATACAGATACACATTCATATACAGACCTACGTTACACAGGCCTAATATGAGACAGACACACTAATTATACATGAAAGGCGAGGCTCCCACATCTCCAGCTAGGCATCTGAGATGCTTGATGCACCTCCTTCTGAAAAGGCAGCCAAATCATGTAATTCCATGCCCTTTCTGCTTACATTTGAAAGGTAGGAATTCAAACCATCAAAAACATGAAAAGCAGGAAGCACAGTCTCCATATATGAAACTGTTGAAACGGATATTTTCATCTCTCTATAAGCACCTAAAAAACAGGACCATCTCATCTTCCCACCTGAAAAGCAGGACCCTTACATCATTAATGCACTATATTGCAACATTTAAGTAGTGCTTACTACCCGTTTGCCTACATGTGTAACATGCTACACTATGTAGATTGTGTGGTTGGAAGAAGGTTGTCTTTGTTTTGATCTTATATGGGAAGTGTTTTCATATTGTGTGTGAGAACATCAGAGGTGCGGTTAGCGTGTTATGGGTGAAGTGTGAGAGATAGGCACGTAGTTCATGGTTTTCAGGAAGCTGGCAGCTTTTAGCATATATGCAGGTTTCTTTTTGGTATTTCTTACGTTCATAATCCACTTACCTCGTTACTCTACTGGGTTGTCCATTCTGAGATATGTTGTTTACAGTTCAGGGTCCTGTGCAGGCATAGGTTAGAGGCAGAAGTGGTGGAGAGACCTGCTGGGATGGACTTCTTTAATATCATGCCAAATCGGATTGTCATTGTGAAATGCCAAGAAGTGGCAATAGTATGTAGCTAGTCTGGCCCAACAGTACTGGACTAAATCAGAGTCCTCCTTTGCTGTAATGGCTGGCAGGAAACCGTAGTGGAGGGTGGGTGGGTGGGGGGGGGAGGGGGGGGGGGGGGGGAAGTCACAGGTGGGAGATCAGGGAGAAATTACAAAACAATTCTTTTAAAAAAACACCTCCTCTTCACCACGTCTCCTCAGTCCTCTCCCTGCCGGAACCAGGAAGCACGCAGCTCCCTCCACTAAGGGAATCATAATGCTGCAATGCAGCACTGTGATTGGTCTGAGCACCGTGGCTCAGCGCTCAGACAGGGAATAGGAGGGTGGGGCTGATCCCCCACCAGGCTGTGTAATGCAGCCTGGTGGGGAACATGCAAAGTGCACTGGACGGCCATGCAGTCCTGCGCACTTAAGAGTGCAGCACCCACTCATCCTCCCGGAGATCACAGGAGTCCCAGCCTCGCCCCACAAAAAAATCATAACAGAAATAACTTCTGATTTACGATTATTTTCTATTTACACTGCTTTGTGAGCAGTGGAGTGATGCTCTTCCTCCTTAGCTGAGAAGCCACCACTGCTCCTTTGGCCAGTGGTACGCAGTAGATCTCTTCAGTTATCCCATGCGTGATCGTATGGAAACGGGTGGTTTATTGCTGTGGAATAGTAAACTACTAGGTGATGGATATGACCATTTGCTAGCTTCTGTCACCTAGCACCAGAATAGGAGGAGTATTACAGTAAAACAGCTATGCATATATGTTGTACTGTTTATTTGTAGAAAATATGTGCATTAAGGCTAGATTTTACGGCACTCATGCGCTACATAAAGACTACAACTAAACAGTAAAATTAATTCCACCATCTAGAACAAAGTTACAGTTTGCTTCATGGATACGACAAAAAAGAAAAATAGGAGGCTGTAACAACTCAATGGAAATTTTTAGCATTCAGACACCCTGCTCATGTCCCATACATGGTACAGCTTCCAGGAAGAAAGCAGATGTTAGCTCCTGTTATCTACATGACACAATTACCTGGCTTTCATATGTCTTTTTGCCAATCTATTGAGGTGTATAACATCCTGACTTACTGGTAGACTACAAGAGAGGGGAACTGTGGTAAGCACCAGAACTGATAGGCATCGCAACATGTAAAGTTGCACAGATTTTGGTGTTGCGATTCAGTATCTGGGAATTGCACAGTTCTGGTCATAAAAGGCACTAATGTCTGAAAAGGCCTCTGTGAAGTGGGTCCTCTTATACAATTCAACATTGTCAGGACCAGACTGGGAACCAAAAATTCTCAAGCCATCATAGTTTTCTTTCTTTCCTGGCTCATATTTCTTTTCCCATCCATCCATTCTCTCACCCTACTTTACTATCTCCCTTTATGCCTTACTGATCCTCCCTCACCAACCCTCTTGCCCACCTTCTCTCTCGTCCTGAAGCCCAGTGCGCCTGCTGAAATTAAATTCGAGGAGCTGGAGAAACTGACAAAAGCACCAGCAAAGGGCCCTGGACCTTCAAAATCTGGCCTCCAATGGCTCCAGCCCATAGGGGAAATTCCAAAAGGCCAGTCCAGCCCTGAACATTATGGTGCATGTGTGAGCATTCTCAAGCAGGGGCACTATAGCAACGTCACTGGGAATCTGTGTACAGAGGTGTGAATTTATGAAAAGGAGTAGCAGGCGTATAGTCCCGACTGTAAATGACGAGCTGTTAATCATGTTACATTTTACGAGCTGTCAACGTAGTTTGTGCAGTCGATATCTTTTTCTTAGTGAGCTTTATTCATCCGTAACTGTTCCTTGAATCAACTAATTTTCTAGATCGGAAAAAAAATTCCCCAAAAAGATCTGGCCACAAAAACAGAGCAAAAATATTTCAACAAAGATTAAGTTCTCATTGAAACTCGTCTTGACAATGCATAGAATTAAAGAGATGCTTTCTATATCAAACACGCAAAAAGTGAAGAGAGGAATGCTTACAATTTTTCAACATCTTGGGATAGCATTACAACCCATTGCAATTTTGCCACCCACACCACCTCGGTTTGGATCCGGCCATATGCAAATCAGTCTTGGCCCTGCTCCAACAGGAACAAAGCATCCTGAGCTGCCAGACCAAGTCTTCCCTGAACAGGAGCACAAGCAACACAAGATGGGTTTTGCTCCGATTGGGGAGGATCTGTCGGGGGTAACTTCGCTCCAGTGCAGTGCTTAATTTGAGCCGGAGCTTGCCGGTGCTGAGCACCGGCATTTAATTGGTTTCCGGTGCTCGGCACCGGCACCTAATTGTCAACACCACACTTAGGGCAGTCTGCCACAAGGTGGCGCTGCGAGATTAGCAGTATAACACTTGTTTGGGAAAACAATATACACTAAACAATTACCAATACCTGCCTCCTCATCCATTCCTTTAGCTTTGGGGACCTGGAATAATCTGAACTGTTGCATTTACATGCGATAGAGCGGGTTAGTTGTTGTTTTGGCAGCGAGGACAGGGGCGATGGGTGGTGCAAGCTGCAGTAGCCTCATGGTCAGAGCCCTGGCACTTAATATTTTACAAATTAAGCACTGCTCCAGTGGCACAGCGAGCAAAGGACTCAAGTCTGGGCATGCCCTTGCCAATTAGGATATTACCGCAACAACGCAAAAGGTGCTTGCAGTTTGTCTAACCACTGGCAATCACTAGGGGTAACATTCCAGTCCTTTGTACTTTTGCCCACCACACCACCTACGTTTGAACCCAGTCATATGCAAATCTGTCTTGACCCTGCTCCAATATGAACAATCCAGCCCAAATTGCCTGGCCAGATACAACTAAGTGGTTGGACATATCACACAGATGCCTGCCTTCAAGAGAACGGTGTGAAGTTAATACTTTGTTTTCAGTAAATTAGCCAGCTATGAAGTGAAATTGTGACTTTGTTTCAGCTGACTGTGGTTGATTTGTTATTAAAGGTCAAATGTGCCCGTTTTCAATGCTCATATGTGAATAATTACATTGTGAATAATTACATTGTAGCAGCTCGAGGCTCCTGGCGAGTTTCCCTGCATTCATTTTATGGTCAGATACATTGTATTTGTTGCAAAGTAGACGCTTGCCTGCTGAATTGTCTATGCAAACAGCTGCCTTTTCTCTATGCTTGTTTTAATTCGTTTGATATAACTTACTCAAAGAAAATACTGTGGAGGTTCAATTCCCTGTTTGCAGTCTTAATAATGAGGAGAATGACATTAAGAAAAACCTTTGTGCATTTTTGGACAATTAAGTTTCTAATTCTAGACCTAAAAGAGTGTCCATCATGTGGAAAAGTGGTCACAGAGGTAGGAAATCCCATGGCAAATGTCATTACAAGCTCCAATTCCTGCAGATATTAGGTTACTTTCCCAGAAAGAGTAATTATGTAGCCGTGGCGGCAAACGTATGATGAAGAGCTCTATTTCCCCCTCAGGGGTATGAGCGAGATGAATTTGGCGTTGGTTCCGTGTTGCAGTGAGATCATGACTTGATGCCAATTTGGCAAAATCCTATTGTGGGTAACATGGAAGGCCCAAGTAAGAGGCTATATGATGATTTATGTTCGCAGACTTTGGAGGAGTAAAATTACAATTATTACAATGGTGCTGATGATGGTAATAATGTTCTTAAAATAAAATACACAAAACGTAGGGATAAGCCTCATATTGATATTTTGGATGAGGGAGGTACTCCCATGTTTGAACCTGGGCTCATTCAACATACATGGTGGGAAGGACCGCAGAAATGTTGGGATAGGGCATAGTCCTTGTGACAAGACTATACTGGATACACTGAGCCCAGTTTCCAGCATTTTCTCTTCTTCTGAAGAGGTGAAGCCGTTCAAGGGTCTATTGGCCCCGGAAACAACTTATGGTTTACCCCTACGAGTGGTCTGTTTTCTTGGGAATGCAAATGCCGGGCTTTTGTTGGGACAATGCAAAGGATTGTTGTTGCCTATTGATCACAAAATTGGGAAGCTAGCAGGCCGAGATATAGGGGCCAACTATAACGGGTCTCTGTTTCAGAATGAGTTAACAAAAAAACAATTGGGCAGTACATTGAGACCTTTGCCTCCATGGACAAGGCACAATCATCCATGGCCAGTGTTTTTGGATGGGTTTCTCCCATAGACCATTGTTTTGGGTGGCAATTCACCAGCTGGGGGGCCTTTTATATACCCTTCTATTGCCAGGAGTATAGATACTCAAGGCCAACCTTCTTCCTACGAAGGAAAAGCGGGACACTTTATCATCAACAGAGGCCAAGCAAGATTAGGGGGGGGGAAACTCAAAGTAAGCGCCGTGTCCTCTCCTCTTGTTACAGGGAGAGGTAGACTGATCCTATTTGTTCCATAGTGAGATTTAATATCAAAAGAATCATGGGTATTGCAGATGGGGAGAGGATTTCATAGAGTTCTATGCAACCCAGATACAGACCAGGTGGCCTTCGCCTATATATTTTTCTCAGGAAGGTTGGGATCTTGCCACCATAGAGGTATAGGACTGGTTGCAGAAAGGGGATAGAGAACCAGGCCATTTACACCATAAGCGTTTTTCCAGCAACCTATTCCTAGTGCAGAACAAAAATATCACTTGGTAATAAATTTGAGGGAGCTCAAACAATTCGCTCAGTACTGCCTTTCAGAATGGAAACTATTGTATGCCTGAAGGACATCCTTCTTCCGTGAGACATGATGCAGCATCTGGATTTATGGCAATATGTCAAGAGCACAGACTATACCTGCAGTTTCTGTGGCAAGAATCGGTGACGGATTCAAGCTTTTCCATTCGGGTCAAACGCTGCTTATTGGTGTTTTACAAAGTTGATAAGGCATCTTGCAGCAGTGCTCGGAGTGTAAGGATTCAGGATGATGGTATTCCTGGGACAGAAGAGAAGGAAGTGGCGAAGGTGGTTCAGGGGGCCATAGAATCAGCTCAGTCATTGGGTTTCATCATCGTCAAATGTTGGTGCCCTCAAAAAGGACTGAATTCTTGGGGTTTCTAGTGGATTGTAAAAAAATAAATAATAAAAAAAGATTTTTCTGTGATGTAATTTGTGAATTCATAAGCAGTGCATATGGGGGGGGGGGGCTCAAGCTATAGTTAGCCCTGCTAACTAGAATTGGTGAATTTCCGCTAGTTTTTTTTTTTAGTTCAAAACGTTGTAGTCACTGACATATTTGGGTAACTATAATGTTACTTTAACCTTTGTTTTTTCAGTGAATTTTTAAGAGTTACAATTTTTTTTAAAGTAATATTTAATTCCCATCCGTAAAGGCAACCCCCCCACACCGTGCATGGCCTGCAGCCAGCCCCCCCCACATGCAGCCAACCCCATGCTGGGCACAGTACACAGAGGTGGGGTTGGCCTTAGGGTATGACCTGTGGACAACACCCACATGCTGCCAACCCCACGTTGTTCATGGCTTTTGGCATGGCCAACCACCCCAAAAGCAGCCAACCCCACTCTGAAGAGGGCTTATGGCCACGCACAGCAGGGGTCAGCCATAGGGCCAGGCCTTGGGGACCCAAGGGCCTATTGTTTATTAAAGGGGAAAGGAGCCATGCACCCTCCCGCCCCCTGAGCATCTTTAGGGCTCTGGGGACCCCATCTCCCAAGGCCATACATATAAGCTACAAGGAGAGGTGGACCGCACTGCACCTCTACAGAGGCACTTTAGGCCCTGGGGACCCCGTCCCCCATGGCCGTACATACATGTTAAAAGGGGAGGGGGCCCTGTGCCCCCCTCCCTGAGCCTTGTAAGGCTCTGGGGGCACCATTCCCTATAGTCATTTGTTTTTTAATTAAAGGGAAGGGGGACATGCAGTCCCTACTCAGAGCCTAGTTAGGCCCTGGGGACCCCAACCCCCAGGGCCATTTCCAAAAATAAAGGGGAAGGAGGCAGGGCTTGCCCCTCCCACCCCAAGCAGTTATCGGCCTCAGGAACCACATCCCCCAGGGCCACTTATTTGAATAAGGGGGGGCACCACCCCTCCCAGAGCGGTTTTTGGCCCTGGGGACCCCAGCCCCCATGGCCTGCTTATTTAAATAAAGAGGAGTTGGCCAAGCAGCCCTGCTCTCCGAGCCTCTTTAGGCATCGAGGACCCCATCACCCAGGGCCACACATCTTAACAAAAAAATAAAAGGTGAGGGGGCCACCTGGCTTCCTTCCCTGAGCCTCTTAAGGCCAGAGGACCCCATCCCCCAGGCCGTGTAATTTAGGAGGAGTATTGCCGCGCTGCTGATACTGTAACTCTCCAGTAGCCTTCTGTTAGTGAATATAGATTTGCTTTTGTACTGGATAACTGATCGTGATATTCTCAATGGGAGGAGAGGAGACAACGGGAGAGGAGGAAACAGGAAGGATGATTTTTTTTTTTTTTTGCAGAGTTTAATATCGCGCGAACTTGACCCGAATCCAATCAGGTATCAGAGCGCTTTACATAGCACCAGTTACATTACATGAGGACACGCATTCATTTTTTGTTAGGCACAGGGAGATTAAGTGATTTGCCCAGAATTACAGGATGTTTAGCGTCATTACCGAGACTTGAACCCAGTTCCCCAGGTCCGAGGTCGAGCGCCCTAGCCGTTAGGCCAACTCCTCTCCATGATTCATGGGAAGAACTGTCTGAAGAGCAACATGTATCTTTTAAAGGACTTAGGTCTATGGCTCATTGTGCAAATGTGAGAAATTGAGAAGTTTATCTATTCCTGAGATTATTAAAATCCCATTGGATGCTGTGAAAGAAAAAAGAGAAATAGGTTACCATCAAGAATATGATGCGTTTATATTAGTGCATGGTCCTAGAGTAGCAGGGGGGGGGGGCTTCTCTCACTCGTTTGTTAGAGATACATCCGAGTCTCTTAAGATTAGGCCGGGGCAGTGAACTTCGCTCTATTCGCTGAGTTTGCCAAGTTTTCTGCACTCAGCGGAGCTTGCGGAGGGCAGAACAATCCGCTTAGTGATGTGCAGCGTAGAATTTTCCCCATAAGTTTGCTATCGCAACCGGCAAGTTTGCGAGTGCGAGCTGCCGCTCGGGTAGAGTTTCTACCAGAGCAGCAGGAATACTAGCACAACCTGCAGTTCGCATTGCACTCTGCTACTCACATAACTTCGCCGAGTTTTTTTGTAACTTCAAGAAGATCCGCGTATTAAAACTCCGCACACTACACCCAGGCCTGCTTAAGATCCTACCTCTCTTTATAGGAGATTGCTTAGCGATTATCCGTATTTGTTAGATGTCTGCTGATTGATAGCCGAGAATACTTTCCAGGTTGAGCTTTCCTTTTATTTGATGGGCAAATACTTTGTTTATGCACTTATTCCCTCCTCAGAACTTTTTATTGGGTATCTGAACTGCCACCTTATTCTATTTAATACGGATTTAATTTAGGATTATGGAAATTCATTTATGGACAAAGCAGATTTTAGAATATTCTATTTTATACTTACAAATGTATTCTTCCATATTTTAAAATAATGATAATTGGGGTGCAATATCTGGTGTGTCACTTACCTGCGGTCCTGTTGCCTGTTCGTTTCCTGACTTCGCCGCTCCTGGGGCCCTGACGCTGCAGGTCTCCCCTGACGCCGCTCCAGTCCATCGCGGCCGCGACAGGGGGAGACTACAGCTCCCAGGCTGCATAGTGGGCAACTTCCTGCTGTCTTCGCGCCCAGAGGCACTTAAAAGGACGCGGCTTCCTCCGCGTCGCGGGACGTGCGCGGGCGGCGCTGGGTTAAGCCCGGGACAAGGGCGGGACCGTCTGTGGCCGTCCGAGGCCGATTGAGGCTGGGCTGGGCCCCCTTATTAACATTTATACTCTTGCTATTGGACGCTTGACCTGTCCGGCAGTGTTCAGATAAGTTATCTTTTATTTTCTCCCTGTCGTGTATAAGAACTTGCGACATAGTGGGATTTATCTGCATTAATTTTGTGTTTTGTCTATCAGGACATTGAGACTTTGTATTTTGTCCATTACAATTGCAACATGGCCAAAGTTACTAGGAATACCAAAGGAGTTGCTGGTACCTTAGACGCTTTCCTTAAACGGGCTGAAGCCGCAGTTGCCAAAGAGATTGAACTGGTCGAGAGGAGATTATCCCTTGACCCTAAGTGCAACATCATAACCACTTTGAATAGTGCCCCCCCAACTTCCCCCTCGAGTAGTCCTAATGCTTTGCCAGATTTGTCTTATGGTTCAGCTGTTCTGCCAAATGAGGTTCTCCCCAGGGGAGATACTCCTATTCATATTTCATGTCCATTTACCATTAGCCAGTCCCCTTCCCCCCCTAATACACGTACTAGGCAGGCACGTGGTGAGCAAGCTACTAGACCTAAACAGCCTCAAAGAAAGCGAAAGGCTGTTAGTGCTAGTATGAGTAATAAACCTAAAGCTAAGCAAGCTAGGCAATGTCCTACAACCATTGTCCAAGGTCCGCAAATAAGAAGCCAACTGCCTCAGGACAATCCTACTACCACCCTACTAGAAAGCC
This sequence comes from Triturus cristatus, assembly GCF_964204655.1. Classification (NCBI taxonomy): domain Eukaryota; kingdom Metazoa; phylum Chordata; class Amphibia; order Caudata; family Salamandridae; genus Triturus; species Triturus cristatus. The sequence continues at coordinate 310,074,009 of NC_140593.1, read as the reverse complement.
TTCAGATCATCCCCCCGTTGACATATCTAGTGAGGGGGTTTTTATGTCTAGATTTGCGGTAATCTTGGAGGAGCGTATTAAGACCTTGATCACACCGGTTTTGGCCAAACTTGAGATACAAATATTAACTCAACAGGGTTCCCTCCTAGGGTCCAAACAAATACCATCATGTCTTGATAGTGTTCCAGTGCAACTGCCTTTAGTAAATCGTTTGGATATTGGTGTACATGCATCTGGAGCACAGGCTGTACCTCAGACAACTATTGTCCCTACAAATCCTATCCAGCAAAGAGATTCTATCTCTGACAGAGAGATCCCTAGGACCATTACAAAAGATACTCATTGTATCTCTATGAAACACCCCAAATTTCATCACCCCCCAGAGGCGTGCTCGTATTCTATAATTCTCGCCAATGTCCCCAAAATACCAGATGGTAGGGAGGAACACTGGTCTTCACTAAAAAACAAGGTCCCAACAACTAGGAGAGATTTAGCCGCTTGTCCTGACCATTATGTTAGACCTACCCCAATTAGAAATAGATTTGAGGTATTGAGCTCATTAGACTGTAACGATTGACTTGGCCATAGCCCAGTCTGATGATTTACGAGGAACACATATTTATTTATTTACGAGTTTATACCGTGCTGGAATCGACTCCCAAAGGAGTATCTCCGCGCCTTTGGCCAACCATAATACAAGAAAAGAGTCCAAGCAGTATATCATGTTCATTTTGAAATAGGTAAGTTTTTAATTGTTTCCTGAAAGGGAGGTGATCATCACAGAGTCTCAGAGATATTGGGAGGCTATTCCATAGAATTGGGCCAGCAACTGAAAGGGCTCTAGCTCCCTGTCTTGCTTTTTTTGCTCTGGGTACACACAGCAAGGCCTGTTCACTGGATCTCAGAGAGCGCGTGGGTACATAGGGGGAGAATTTGTTGTACAGGTAAGCAGGGCCTCTCCCATGTAAACATTTGTGTATAATACAACAGGTTTTAAACTCTACCCTCTGTTTGATGGATAGCCAATGAAGCTTGGTCAGCAGAGGTTTGGAGGGAGTGCGAGGGGGCCGGTTTAAGACAAGACGAGCAGCGGTATTCTGGACCACCTGGAGTCTGGAAATTACTCCTTCATTTGCCGACAGCAATAGTCCATTACAGTAATCCAGTCGACTCAATACTAGAGCCTGCACCAAGGTTTTTCTAGTAGAGTCTGGCAGCAAAGGAAACCCTTTCCGCAACAAACCGATGATGTGAAAACAAGAGCCCACCACTTGGTTTCCATGATGTTTTAGGGAAAGCTCCTGGTCCAGTCGGACCCCTAGATTTTTCACTACCTGCTTGGGCTCAGGGACTGGGCCAAGATCTTGAGGCCACCAGTCAGGAGTCCACAGGAGTTTGGCCTCACCGAACAGCATCACTTCCGTCTTGGCAACATTACATTGCAGGAAGTTAGATGCCATCCAGTGAGCCACTGCTTTCATCCCCTGGGCAAAGGAGTTCCTAGCCTCAGCAGTGAGGATTTTAAAAGGAAAGAGGAGTTGGGCGTCATCTGCATATGACACTGGGATGAAACCATGGGACCTCATAATGTTAGCTAGGGGGGGGGGCACATAGATGTTGAAAAGAGTAGGGCTCAAAAAGGAGCCCTGTGGACCCCCTTAGAGATCCCCAACTCCTCTGACCGATATGCACCCAAGGTGACCCTTTGGGTGCGGTCTGTTAGGAAGCTCCTCAACCAAGCCAAAGCCTTGTCTTCCAGGCCGATGTTAACTAGCCTGGTGGTCATGATGTTGTGTGACACGGTGTCAAACGCCGCAGACAGATCCAACAGAACCAGGATAACAGAGTGACCTTTATCCTGGAACATGTGTAGATAGTCTGCAACTGACAACAAGGTGGTCTCGGTACTGTCTCTTGGCCTAAAACCTGACTGGGAAGAATCCAGCCCACCTGCCTTTTCGATGTGATTCGACAGGTGCCGATTTACACATTTCTCAGTTATTTTACCCAAAAAGGGGAGAAGCGAGATGGGTCTTGGGTTAGACAATTCCGTCCAGGGGATAGCAGTACTTTTCCTCAGAGGTCTTACCAGCGCCCTTTTCCAGTCTAGAGGACCCTCCCCTGTGCTAAGGGAGAGGTTGACTAAATTCTGAATTCCTGGCCCCAGAACATCTGCCAACATAGGCATGATACGTGCAGGGATGGTGTCCAAAGGGCTACCACTCTTGATTTGAGTGATTAACGAGGTTACCTCCTCTAAGGAAAGGAGGGGAAAGCTTGTAAGGCACTGAGTATATTGCACTTGCTGTGCAGTATTCTGAAAAGTGTTATTTTCTCCTGCAGCAGTTGCATTTGAGACCATAATCTTGTCATAGATCCCATCTATCTTCTTCATGAATAATAGGGAGATCTCATCACAAAGATCCTGGGATGCAGCCTCTGCAGTCTCACAAGCTACTGGCTTGGTAAAAGTTTGTAAGATTTTATACAGTACTTTTGAATCTTTCCCAGCCGCTGTTAATTGTGCTGCAATATGATTTTTTTCGTGCCGCCCTAATGGCCTTATAATACATCTTAAGGGAGGTTCTATGATGTTCTTTATCTTCAGGCCTCTGAGACAGTCTCCATAACTTTGGAGTTGGACAGAACTAGAGCCAAGGTATGGCCTGCCTCATGAGTGGGTCCATAATTGATCTTTTTGAGTCCCAGAGAGTCCAGATCCATTAGGAGAGTTCTTGCCTCCATGCACTTCTCTGACTCACTATGGACAATTTATTGCTCCTCCCGGTGAGATTGTCTCGCCGCGAGCTGAACCACATTGTGATTCCTGTCCACTCCAATCTGGGGTTCAAGTTACTGGAGCTATACAGGAAGTTTTGACAAGAGCTATCCAAGGTTATGATGTGCCCAAGGGCCTCTCGTCCCCAATTTCATGGAATGTGGCAGGGCTTAGGAATAAGGTCGCATCCACTGATTGGTCTAATTTTCTTAATAATAGGGATTTTATACTACTGCAGGAAACATGGTCGACCAACTTGGATTATAGACCTGGTTATCTTAGTTTCTATGTTCCTGCTGTTCCCAGTCTACACGGAAGGGCTAAGGGGGGTCTCTTAATGTGGATCAAACAGGACAGTGGATATAATTTGACCCAACTGGATTCCAAAAGTAATGATATTTTGCTTGTACTTGTCCAGTGCCCTGGTCAAAAAGATTGTTATGTTTTTAATGTTTATGCCAGAGGGTTACCCGGGGTAAATCATCAAGGGTTGTGGAGGAGCTGGACCAACTCCTGGACATGTATTGCAGAAATGGTTAGGTCATAGTAGCGGGTGATTTTAATTGCTGCTTCGAGCCCCTGGACACCAATGACATTGACCTCACGCATGATGAGGATAGTGCTTGGAATATTCCCCACTTGACATTATCGCCAATTAAGAAGTGGATGGAGGCTGCATTACAGCTTAAGGTTCTTTGTATTGGTCATGGGCTCCGTGCAACAAATGGCAGATCAGTCTCTGATAAGCAAGGGGCCTTTACGTTTAACAATGGCCTTCGTAAAAGTCGCATTGATTATATACTCACTAACAAAGAACATTGGTCTAGAATTAAGGATATGGAAGTGGTGGCAAGAGTGGAGAGCGATCATGACCCTCTACTTCTTTCCTTCCAATTATCAAAAACCAATTGTCAGGAGCCTCCTTCTAAGAAGGCTGCAGTTGCTATAACCAATGACTCAAGGCGTGTTAAATGGGTAAATTGTTTGGGGAATGAGAGGCAGATTTTAACCATTAGGAAATTAACTATTGAAGCTAATAATGCCTTACAAAATTCTATTGCTCAGGAGGAAGATTTGGGTAATTTAAATATTATCCATACCCAATTCTTTAATCAACTCAGTGTCTTCTTTATAAAGCAGACCCATGCTAAACCCAATAGACCAACCAGAAAAGAGAATCAGTGGTATGGGAAATCCTGTAGGAGTGCTGATCGGTCCTTGTCAGATGCTGTAAAAACTAAAGATATTGTCTCCATTAGGAATGCTTGTGCATTTTATAAAAAAGCTCAATATGAAGCCAAGCGAGCATGGGATCAGGAATACTGGAGGGAACTTCACTCTGCCAGCAAAGAAAGTTCCATGTGTTCGTTTTGGGACCTGATCAGATGGGGAAGGGGTTCAAAGAGAGAAGAACCCACTAACTTTGTGCCACCCAATTTGTGGGTTTCACACTACACATCTCAGTTAGCGTCTAATGAAGTACCGGAGGACTGCTGCCCATCTATTACTGCCTTAACTAAGGATGTAGCTCCTCTGGTTTTTACTCTAAATGAGGTGAATAATGTGTTGAAATCCCTCCCTAAAGGCAGAGCGCCGGGGTTAGACTCGGTCCCGGCTGACTTGTTTATCCATGACAAGGAATTATGGGCACCGTACATCTTGTGCCTAGCAAATTGCAGATCCAAAGGCACACCCATACCTTATACCTGGAAGGGAGCTCAGATCATTCCGATCTTTAAGAAGGGTGAACGTTCTGAACCAGGTAACTACAGACCTATAAGCCTGATTGACTGCATACAGAAGGTGATAGCTAGGCTTGTTTTACTAAGGATTCAAGGTTGGATCGAAGAGGAGGAAGTCCTTTCACCTCTCCAGGCCGGCTTTCGCAGTCACACAAGTACCATAGACCAGGTACTTAGGTTTTTGTTAATCTACTGGCGGGTGGTCTTATTGGGTGAGGGTTTGCTTTTTGCAGCCTTTGTTGATCTTAAATCAGCCTTTGATTTAATCCCCCGAGCAAAAATGTGGTCAGTCTTTATAGATCAAGGCATGCCTCTAGATATTTTAAACTTTTTAATGAAACTACATGAGGACAATTTTGCCCAAGTCAGATGGAATGAATCGGGTAATGTCACAGATAATTTTCCAATCGCTAGGGGTGTTCGCCAAGGGTGTGTTTTAGCCCCAACTTTATTTTCCTTATACATCAACGGGGTGATCAACTATTTTAAGGATACTCCTACTGATGCCCCCCAAGTTGGATGGCAAGTTGATCCCCCTGTTGATGTTTGCAGACGATACTTTGTTAATTTCTAAAACTCAACAAGGCCTTCAAAAAGCTATTGATGCGTTTGAAGTTTTCTGCAAGGATCATGGGCTTATTGTAAATGTATCTAAAACTAAATTCATGGTCCTGCACAAAACCAAACACGTCAGAGGGACCGTGTTTATGAATAAAGCTAAATTGGATCAGACAGAGGTTTTTTCATATTTGGGTATCACTCTTGCGTCGAAGCTAATTTGAAAACCGCATTTAGATCTAGTATTAACTAAGCATGCCCAACTAACGGGTGCATTAACCAAAGAGCTCCACCTGTCTTACACTAGACCTATCCTACCAGCCCTCAAAAGATATGATAACAAGATAAGCTCGGCAATTCTTTATTGGGCAGAACTGTGGGGTCATAGTAATCTCACCCAATTAACTCGGGCCCAAAGCAAGTTTTTGCGTATTATTACTGGCCTCCCAGCATCCACCCCCCTTATTATGATCTGGGGGTCTTGTTTTTAGAGGATATTGCACGCTATCATCCAGTGGCCTACTGGAGGCGGCTCTGGGTGACTCCCGAACTCTGAGTATGGCCGTGCATTATTGGACGTTAGGGGGTTTGATAAGGCGCATAAGATTGCCTGGATGAGTGAAGTCAGGTTACTATATCGAGCCATGGGCCTAGCAAGTTTATGGGAGGATACTACCTCACATATTTTTCCCCCCAAAAAAATTTTGAAAGAATTTTATTGGCGAGTAGTTACGGAAAGTAGATTTGGCTTAAGTATTGGTCCGTCTCTAACTTTGGACTTTTTGGACCAAAAGGATAGCCCCTCTTTTGAGAACTACTGGGACTGCATTACTGTTGCAGAAGATAGGAAGTAATACCATCAATTTAGGGTGGGATCTCTTCCTATCAATTGCTTTGTAGCCAAATGGCGACTAGGCCTTAAACCGGATTGCCCTTTTTGTACTGCTCAAAGGGAAAGTATTGCGCATGTTCTATTCATCTGGCCGTAGTATAGAACTCCTAGGCGGGTCTGGTTGAAATCAATTTGTTTACTTTTAGGTCTTAAGACGGGTGTTGAGGCTTTGCGGTGTCTTAAAACCAACACCTCACAACCTGTGATTATTGCTGTAGCAAAGTTTCTCCACTGGTTTTGGATTATACGTACATACAAATTACGCCTCATTTGATAATATGGATATTTTATTATTCATTCTAAATATGAAATCTTTTTTTTTTTATTATGTTGCCATTTTATTAATTATTGGCTATTTTAATCCAATATTTATTGTAACACCACTGCTGTGAATGTCATCTCTGCAAATCTGGTCCATTGTTTATTTTTCTTTTATAATTGTTTTACTGTAATTGTTGTCTTTAATGATGAAAATCGCAATAAAGACTTGAAATTGATAATTGGATTATATTCATTTTTGATACTGATTCTTTAAAGACTAATACTTTTTGAATAAATAATTAAACTAAAGAATTGAAAAATAAAACCCTTTAACAAATTTTCTTTGACTGTACTGAAAAACTTTGACTATTTTATTGCCTATATGTTTATGTATATCACTCCTTTTTACTTTGCCTTGTCAACGAACACAGGTACATACGACCAATTGAGAGGGTTATTTATTGATTCAACCCAAAGTTCAAGCTATAGAAAACACCGCTTCGTCACCTTTGTGCTCAATTCAGAAGATTTTTCCATAACTCGTATTATCACACTCTCCTGAGCCTGAAGATAAGACAGAGGTCTGGAATACTCACAAGCTGTTAGTTTAGATAAGGGGTCATAAGAGGCGATAGTTTGATGTATACATCAGTCGTGTAGACACATGGAATGGGTCAGCCATCTACCCTACATCCTCAGATCCTTTCTTAGAAGCTGATGCAAGTCTGGTGGGCCAGGATGAAAGATATGGCAGTTACTCAACTTAAGGAGGATGGTCCAGGAAGCAATCCTTAATGCACATACTTTAAGAGCTTCTTGCACGCTCATTTGCAATCCAAGATTTGGCAAGGAATAGCGTCAAAAGTGCGATCCTCCATAATGTAAACAAGACTACAGGCAGGTACATAAACAGACTGGGAGAAATAAGGTCAAATTTATTGGTGGATCCTTCAAGGTCTCTCTAGGAATTTTGTTCATAGACAAAAGTCTATGAAGTGACAGAATATTATCGGAGACCAAGAATTCAGTGGTGGATTGGAAGTCATGGACCACATGAGATTACAAGTGATATATGGATCTCAAAGTATTTCAGACTCTGAACAAGACATTGGGTTCTTTCAGCGCTTACCTCTCGCATTCCCACGTGAGAGCTCAGTTAGGAAGAGATCAGATAGCAAAGCTCTAGGAATAGATGCTTTAGTTCAGAATTGCTCCAAGTGCAATCTTTATGCTTTTCCACCAGTTATGATTTCAAGATGTGTTCCCCAGAACCACAGACAATTGGCAATAGTCCTAATGTTATCTCCTTTTTGGAGGGCACAACTTCACTTCCTTTTACAGTTAGAATTGTCAGCCAACTGCCTGGTTCTTATTTAAGCCTTTCCTCAGCTGCGGAGGGAACCTATTGGGCGGTCTCACAATCTGGTTTCAGAGGAAAGGCTCACTCTGGTGACATGAAGCCTTTCGGGGTGCTCACAGGCATGACGGGGATCCATGAATTAGCTTTTACATGTACTACAAGCAAATAGTCCTGAGCAAATACTACAACAAGGGCCTTTGAGTCAGCCTGGAGTAGTTGTTGTATGGGAAGAGATATTGATCCCATTTTCTCTGATGTTATGGTATGTATATTTGTAAAGCACACTATCACCCACAAGGCCATCCCGGCACTGAGCAGGTGTGTGCCTAGCCCTGCCTGTGGTAAGTTGGTTAAATGAAAAGCCAGGTCATCAACTTCGCGCAGAATTCAGTAAGAGAGGAGGCGGCTCTGATGTGGAGTGGGAGGCCGTTTCACACTTAAGGAGCGATGCAAGAATGCCAGCCCTCCTATTATAGCTGTTTACACGGGATGTGTGAGAGTAGGGACCCTGTGGAGCAGAGGTGTCTGTGGTTGGTGGAAGGACAAAACGGCATTCCACATTTTCTAGCATTCTAAGAAGTGGAACAGAAGGCTTATAGAACTATTATAGGAAGCAGATCAGCTATGTCAACAGGACATCAGAAGTTTCAAGGTAAACTGGTTGGAGAGCACACACTCATTTATAAATTATTGAAAGATAACAGGTATGCACATCTACCGAGCCTAGAAATAATACTTTGTTAGATGTAGAGGAGGTTATAAAGCTTTTTTCTATAATGGGAAGAAAATGGCAGGGTATCCTTGAAACGGTTGTCACCAAAACTGGTAATGTTCTTATGTTTGGTTGGTTTTCAAAAGGTACGAGTTGTTAGAGTGCTGGATGTTTATGCCATACATTATTCTCTTGTAGGGGTTAATTTTACAATATCAAGAAGTACCAAAAATGCCTCAATTTCTCTCAAGTTCCCTACCTTTCCTGTAAAACCCAAGTTGTGATTGGTCAGATGTCTCAAGCAGTACATACACATAAGACAAGATTTGAGAACACATGATCCGTACTTTTGCATAAGACATTGAATCCTTTTCTAGTCAGTGGGTTAAAAGTAAAATAGGAATGGCATAGGGAGAGGAGGAATGTTTTGCGGCTCACACAGCAATGGATGCAAAGGCTTTTTCGGCTTTTTCAGCTGGAGCAAGTTTGAGGGATAAATCGAGAGCAGCAGATTGGCCAAGGGCATTTACATTTAAAACTTTCCATTGCAAATCTATACAGCATGCAGCTTTAGCAGTTGTGCTTAGGCCTTGAAGCTGCATAATAGAGCCTCCTGTCTTGTAATAAGATTCTCCTAGATAATATTGAAGGATAGTCACAATTTAATTAAAGATAAAGAAGGTGAATACTATTCCATATCAGTTTTTTTTTTTATCCCTCCCTTTGGCTGATCGTAAAATATCCGATTACTTCTAGTGCCAATTTCTACTAGCCAAGCAACAGATTCAGCATCCTACAATAATCTGGCCGACTAAGGGAAATAATGATGTGCAGCGCTAGGTATGCCAAGCCTTGAAAATCCTTCTGCAGACCATTTGAGGTTCCAGGACTAAGCCTACGTAGATTGCCCTTTGCCCCATACTTCCATATAAAGTAGACATAGAAGGTGTTGAATGTTTATGGGAATGTGTAATGGTGATAACCATATGGAAGAAAGATTTTAATTATACATCTGGAGTTTAGAGATAGATTGCACAGATGGCTGTCAGATTTCAGGGATGGCCATCATACTCTAGGGATGACTGACATTTAGCAATGGTCTTCAAAAGCTCATTAGATACATTGGATGCACAGCAGATATCGGAGATGTTGATCAAATGCCAGGTCACTCGCATACATAAATACTCGCACACATACAGTCAAACAAATTCAGGCACATTCAAACACACACATACAAAATATTAACTGGTCCTTGCTGTTCCAAATTTACCTATTTAGTGAATGGCGGCAGGGCTCTTCAAGGTGCTCCACTAGCAATACCCAAATACTTTGCTTCTTTGTACTCACTCCTTCTGAGCTCAGGAGTTAGAGCTCCAGATTACAGCTCACTTACTCCTTAGCACAAGATCAGCACCTATGTTCAGACCGGTGGATTCAAAAGACTGTCTTTATGGGAGCTGCAAGGGACATGCCAGTGCAAATGTAAGGGCAGATATAGACCTTTTCTGCAATACCAGATATCTTCACTTTCTCCAGTAGGTCCCTCCTCCCCTATTTTACCCACCCACAGAAGAATGAGGTCAGAAACGTGAGAATTGTGCGGTCACTCAGACAGACACAAACACTCACTTGTGCACTGTGTCTTACTAGTCGGTCTTTTGTCTCACTTTGAAAAGGTCTCTTTCCTAATGCTAATCATATCCAAAGCTTTTCTCATGGGGCTCAGACAAGCTCCTTTATTTACGCACAAATAAAGATTTTTTAAACGTCAATTATTTCTTTGTCTTTAACTTCTATAGGTGATCTGCTTCATTCAGCGTCATTCCATGCCGATCTGTCTCTAAAACATTTCAAAATGTTTAAAATTATGTTCACCTTCCCACTAAGTCCGGAGATCCGAGCAGCTATCAAAGAAATGGCGAAGGGTAAAAGGCCATGCCCTGATGGCCTCCCGATTGAATTTTATGCCACCTACATGGCACTGCGCCTGGAAAAGCTGATTCTTGGCCGCTTGGTGTTCTCCCCGACTCCACCAACAATTCTGTGGTTATACCCCTGCCCAAGACTAAGACACAGGGAGCTTGGGTCAGTGAGGACCACCCAGTCTATGATGAATTTAGATTTCAAAATACTCAGTAAGGTGCTGTCCGTCCGGTTGCTCCCATGTCTGAAGACATTAATACATACAGACCATACCAGATTTATTCCCACATGTAGCACCTCACAATATCAGGAGGCTTTATCACGTGATGCATCACCCCGCAATACTTGCAAACCAAGAAGCAATGCGGAGGTCAGTGGACCTTGAAAAAGCATTCGACACAGTGTGCTGGGATATTTTTATTCACCATGATGATGCAAATGGGTTTCGGAGACAATTGATTAAATCAGTTAAACTATTATATAGTGCCCGATGGCTCGAGTTAAAACCGGTGCAACACTCTCCCCATAGTATCAGGTGGGCAGGGTTACAAGGCAGGGATGCCCACTGTCCCCACTGCTGTTTGCTCCGACTACTGAGCCTCTTGCAGAACTTTTAAGACGGGGAGGTCGAGGCCACTGCTTGGTGGTCAAGGGACGGGAACATATCATCACTCTTTGCAGATGACATACTCCTTTACCTGGGAGATGGGACCTCTGGCATTTCCGAAGCCTTAGAGCTCGTGCATGGTTTTGAAGTGGTGTACAGCCTTGAGGTCAATAAGACTAAGACTCATGTATTCGCCGTCTCCCCTGCAGTGAAGAGACCCCTGGGTCTCCCTTCAGATCGTATGTGGTCACCCACCTACTTTAGGTATTTGGGGATCCAGATATTTCACACTCTAGAGGACCTCTGAGATGGCAACCTAGGAGCGAATCTCTGCTCTTTGAAATCCTGTGTGCCCTTTTGCAGCTCACTTACGTTGCTCATTATGGCTCGAATAGCAGTCTCCAAAATGGTCATGCTCCCGAGAATTGTATATTTCTTTGCAAATCTGCCGATGGCAATGCCAGCATTATGGTTCAAACAATTGGACACCCTGTTACAAGATCTGATATGGGATGGGATGGGAGCTAACATAGGGTGTCACTGGCTACCCTTGGGCTATCTCCTGAAGGAGGAGGCTTGGGTGCCCCAAACTTCGAACTTTACTTTTTGTAATCCTAGCTTCATTGGATCACACTGTGGTTAGATGGGGCTAACCAAGAGGAGCTGGGACAACCTGGACAGTTGGCACACATGGAACTCTTGATGGCCAAACTGCTTTTTCCATCAATAGTGGTCCAGGGGTCAAGGTTATCGACAGCGTTGCATTTTTTGTGCAGATGTGTCCTAAAAACAACAGGTACACCTTAGTACACGCAGGCACGGGCACTGCCCTTGGTAGGACTCCCACATCGAGAACCCCTTTCCTACTTTACTACACGGCAATTATCTGCCTGGGCAGTGGCTGGACTGGTTATGGTCGGGAACTGCTATCGGCAGGGCACAAGGCTTCTGCTGAAAGATTTGATACTGTTATAGCTTTCCACCAGGCCAGTTCCTTACATACGAGGTGCTTACTCAAGTGTTTTGGGACCTGTGGGATGGAGATAGAGTGGAACCCATGACACAAGCTGTCTGGTTGTGCCCATTGAGATCAATAACTGTTAGACATTTGGTGACTTGGTTTTAACGATCTCTCGTGGGTATGGTCCATAACACACTGACTGCTTTACGGAATAGATGGGAGCGAACCCTGCAGGCGGAAGTAACAAACCCTGAACAGCAGAAGATATTAGCCTCTCTGAAAAAAAAATCTCTAGGAACACAAGACTGAAATACCCCCAATTCAACTATGTACATGTGACATACATGACACCACATAGGATACAGGTGGTTTACGGGGGCTGACCCCCGCCCCAGATGCAGACATTTGTATGCTGACTTTGTCCACACGAGCTGCATACAATTACAACCTTAATGGGAAGAGGTGCTCTCTTCCATAAACTCCACGCCCTGGGCGCTCCCCTTCGCTCTTTGAAAGCTTGCATCTTGGGATTATTCCCGCGGCCAGCTTCAAAGAAAGCGGGCATGAGGTTAGCTGTGACTTGGAAATCAGTGGGGGGACCGAGAGTCCAGGCCTGGAAGGTGGACTTAACCCAATGGACAAGGGCACAAGAGATGGCATTGATCGGGGAGGATGCCGGAGGAGTGAGGATCCACCCCATAGCAGATTTATGAACTTACGTGTTGGAGTGGAAATACACCAAAAGATGCACCGGAGAGGATCTGGAAATAAGCACAAGCATGCCTGGGAGGGGAAAGGCTGAGGCATCAGACAGACAAGATAACCAATCAACCGACTGATGAATAGAGGAGTGCATACATGCGAACTAGACCTAGAGGCGTGCCCAGATATAGATTAGAGGTTCACAAACCACCCCGCCCAACAGACAAGATAGATGGTAGGTTTTTGACCAGGGAATAAGAATAACCTGTGGCCAGGAGACTAGGACCCAGACACGGGCGTCTGCCCCCTGGGCCTCCCCTTTGCTCCCCAGCACTGATTTCCCAGCTGATGGATGACAGTGACCACGGGTAGTGAAGTTTGGTGGGGTGCTTCCGAGCAGGTCACCCTCCCCTTTCCTTATTCCCCTTACATTCTTCCTTTTCCCAATTCATTTTTCCCCTTTTGAGCAGGTTTATTAGAGGAATTGCATTTTCAAGTTATTGCGTTCCCCCACTGTTCAGTAAGAAAATTGTCTGGAACTTTTCTTTTTCCTTGAATGCCATGTCATTTTCTCTATGACAACGTTTGCATATCCCTCTCTGAAAAAACAAGAGGAGGTACCTTGTAATTAACAACTAAAAGGCCTAGGGGTGATACTTGTACACAGACGGCCTTGAGTGTTACCTATCAAGAATAAGCTTGGTGTGCGTTGTGTAAAGGGGATACCTCATGTTGCAATGCTGTACGTGTAAAATTGCAAAATGCCAATAAGGAACTTTAAAAAAACAACAACAAAAAAAAACTTCCCACTAAGCCCAAGCCCACCATAGACACAGGTATCATCGCCCTTGTAGGCCTGCTTCATCGCAGAGAGTCGACAGGTTGAGCACTAAGTGTTGCTACTTTTGAGAGGGACCCAAGGGTTGACACATGTTCACAGAAAGTCAGAGTGAAGTGTACATGCAGCAGGACAGGGAGTCACTGGCTGAAGAGCCCTCCTAGCAACAAGGTTTTGCAGGTGGATATTTACGCCTTACGGCAGAGAGATGTAAGTCTGGTCATGAGCCACAATATTTTTCAATCTACCACAGATGGCCCAAGGAGGAAAGGACACTGAGGTGAGAAAAATTAACCCCCCACTTTCACTCCGAACACTCTCGATCACTCATCTACTCATGCCTGCCGTAGGATATTATTCAGGTTTCGGAGGTCCAAATATTTACACTGAAGAAGCCAATTGAAAACTATAGTTCAACTGCCATCTACCACCATTTTGCCCCAGCTCACCATCCAACCGCCCGGGAATATTGACGGAGAAGCAGGCATTCAAAACCAGGGCAATGCAGCACAGCCTGAGCAGACACGGACAACAGAAGATCCCCCTCAACCTTTAACATAACACACCAGAACGTGCATTTGTAAAGCGCCTGTTCATCACGGTGGGTATCTTGGCGCTGAATAACAGATGTTTGTTGTTATCCAACTCAATGGTACTCATTTTATCGACCTCAGATGGATGACAGGTTGAGTGCAGCTGCCGGGATTTGAACCTGTGACCAGGAGGCCGAACACAGGCCCATGCAATAGACGCATTTGTCCCCTGAGCCACCAGACCCGGCTTTAAGTCAATGCAATTATATACAGGGCATCTGTAATGTACTGAAGGCATCAAATTTTTGTCTCTTATTTAACTGATTTGCTTCACAGCAGCTTGGAGCCCTTTGAGCACAAAGTGTGTTTTTAACCACGTGACTTCACCCATGTTTGTTTTGTTCCTTGTAATGCTTACTGTGTGTTTTCATCCACGTGACCTCGCCCAGAGTGGTTTTGTTCCTTGTGATATTTACAGTACGATTACATAAGAAGGCTGCAAGAATTAAATAGCAGGAACAAGGGTTGTCTGGTTTAGGCCAATCGAGCAATTGATTTTAGCAAATAATGTCATTTATCAGTAACAACTGTGAGAATGTAACCAAACATTGATTTTTAGAAACATAATTTAGCTTTAATACCTCTGATATTTCTGGAACTAATAGTCCTACAGCTATTATGATAATTAAACACAACAAGATTAAATAAAATATATAAATGTCAGGGTTTCGATTTGCCCAATGTGCTCCCATGTTAAGGAACGTTGTTATTGCAAGACTTTACTTTGGTATTTAGCTATTGAACCCTCTGCTGAACCACAGATTAAAGGCCTGCAGAATGCTCTTTAGATGAAATATAACAGTTGTGTAGAATTCTATTTTCATGGTGCACCTGATGACAACTGCCCTGCGTAATCTGCAATCAGCTGGTGTGTGCAAGACCATAAGCAAATTGACAACGTTCGCCCAGCATTATGGTGCCAGGAGTGTGCGTTATGTGATGTGTATTTCAAAAGCGCTCTATCACCTGCGAGGGTATCTTGGCGCGCCATACGCCTCCTGGGGTGTGGAACTGAGAACATTGTAACTGCGATATGCAATAAAGTGTTATTACCTGCAATCTGTGTACATATAACTTTTAACCATTTTTGGTCACCAGGGGCAGACTCAGTTAAACACACATTTTTAGTCTACTGTGAACTGTTGCACAATTAAATCCGGGGCATGGGCTAATATGTCAGCTGGCCTGTTAGAGGTGCTCACTTTTCAGCATACATTCATAATCATTAACTAATTTGCTGAGAATGGTAGTTCCTTGAGAGAGCAGATAAGTAGTTGGTGTTGGCATTTATACAATCACAAAGACTTAGAGAATGGGTGCGCTCCTGGACAGACGACCTGTTTGGTAGGTGCAAGTTTCAGTGCTCAATTTGCGCCGGGGCTTTCCGGTGCTAGGCACCAGCACTTTATTGGTTTCCAGTGCTCAGCACCGGCACCTAATTGGCAACACCATACTTAGAACAGTCCACCACATGGTGGCGCTGCTCATCTAATTTAAAGTTGAGCAGAACAACGGTAGTTTAGGAATAGAATATACATTAAAATTGCTTAATACCTGCCTCCCCATCCATTCCTTTAGCTTTGAGGACCTGGAATAATGTGACCTGTTGCACTTACATGCAAGAGAGATGGTTAGTAGGTTTGGCAGTGATGACAAGAGCGATGGGTGGTGCAAGCTGCCGTGGCCTCCTGGTCAGAGCCCTGGCACTTAATATTTTACAAATTAAGCAGTGGCGAGTTCTGTTTGGCGAGCTAGGTATCCAGTTAAAACAAGTCAGTCACTTTCCTCTTACCCATAAAAAGGAACAAATGCAAGTAGTTCAGTCTCCTATTACTGCTTTCTCCCTAATGAGCATTGCCTTTTTACGCGGCGAGTATCGTTATTGTAAATACCATAGTGTCAAGAAATGAGCAGAGATGCCAATCCAACTTTTTCTAGCAAGGGTGACCTTTTCCAAAAGCAACACTGAATGACAGAGACTTGGGTGGAAGTGAGATGCGATGTGTCAGATAGGGCAGAATGGTACCAGATGTTAATAGCCAAAAAGTCATAAAACACTTCTGGGTTGAAGTCCTTATGTTAAGAACTAATCCTACACACCAGTTGAATCTTATAGCTTTGACGACTTATTTAATTTACTTCCATGCATAGTTAATTAAAACCATTACATGACCTGGACCATACATGTAGACAGGTAACAATATAACTTCATGGGACCTATTCCTAGTTGCTAAATACCACACACACACACAAATAACAATAAAACCTTCAAAACTATTACTCATTCCTAAACACAAGGACAATTAAAATTAGCTTAAACTTGTGCACAACAGCCTATGGCCTTATTAGATCAGTTCCGGGATTCCTGAACGCACCAGGGAGGTGTTTAACTCTAACTGAAACATGTATAAAGTGCAGTAAAGCATAGCCCATAAAGGACTAAACCAGAAAATAAGAACTCAACTCAGTCCCTTGCTGTGGTTGCTATGCAACATGAATGCCAATAAAGAGCAACACAAAGTGCTGAAGGGCCATCTGAGACTCATAGGCCACGCTGTTATGGACAATATTCTATTTGCTAAAAAGTAAATATTGTAAGTTGTAGATAACATATTAATATGCTCAAAGTACATAATATTTTCCTGAATTAAAAAAAAGAGATAGGTCATAAAAGGATTTAAATCCCCACAAGACAATGCGCTTAAATGGGTGACAGCATGATCAAGTTGAACGTTTGGTCTCAATTGCTTGGCTTAGCAATCTAGCAGCCGGCCAAGCAGTCATGCCCACTTGAAGTGTGCAAACCACTCCTCCCCCTGTGCCTCCAGCCCAGCCTGCCCGCTCTAACCTAGCCCTGAATCTGTGAAAAATAAAATGATAACTACATTATGACCATTTTATTTTTCCTGCTCAAAGAGTAGTTGTGCGACACTCCTCCACCTTAGTGTAGTAGCTGCCTCTGTGTTTTAGCAATAAGGCGGACTAGCAACTCTGAGTCTCTCGCAAAACTTCTTTCCCGTAGGACAGGGTGGGGACCAGTTTGGTGCTTACAATTTTTATCAGGGGTTCATAAATCGGGTGTTTCTGGGATTTTGAAAGCAGACAAAAAGCGTGGTCAAGAGACTCTGCTGTCGCCTTTATGAAGGTCATGCGTTGTTTAAGGGACCCTCTACGATTAAACGATAATGACTCAGATATTTGTAATAACTGTCAATTACAACAGACTCCCCATTAACCCCTTCAGTGCCCATGACGAGATAGTCTCGTCATGGAGCGCGGTTGCGCTGTGCCCATGCCGAGACTATCTCGTCAGGAACCCCGCGCGCTAATGAAATGCCCGGCACAGGGCGTGGAAAGGGCGGGGCACTGAAGAGGTTAACATTCCATACCCCAATTTCTTTTTTTCCTGCCAATTTTTTACCTTTTGGGTTTGTTTAGATTAATTGCAAGTTAATTTGAGATTGTGAAAGCATGTCGTACTTTCAATAATCTTTGAAGTCCAACACATATTTTACTCATTGGTAGTAGGTTGTCAGTGCACAGAAGATTTAGGAGCAGTTTGTCCCATCAATTTGGATGGATACATGTTCATCAAAGAGATCTTCTGCAATAAGTCTATAATGTACAAGTTGAAAATTAATTAAGCTAAAACACACCCCTGCTTCAGTCCAGATCGGGTGGGTATTTTCCTGGACAGCCTGTTCCCGGCAGCCATCTTAAACGGCAGCCAGATTTAGTCTACAGATTTTGCCCAAAACATTATCCGGAAGCAGGAAACCAGTTCATGCAAATAAAACACTAGGCAGGAGAGTTGCAATAGGGCTGCCGTGTTAGTCAGTGAGTGCATGGTCTGTGGGATGCCTGAACATGTGTGTGAATGAATGGGATGTGTGTTTATTGGTGACTAAGAGCCTGGGTTGTATGCAATTGTGGCACAGGACATACCTTTCGCTATATGTGGCACTGTTACATGTACAAAACAAACATACAACAGTTTGTTTTTAAATGGGAGAAATGTAAAGTGCAGGTAATGGCTGTATTTACTAGTTATAATTATGGTAGTATGTCTACCAGCCACTGAGAGCAAGATGCCTGCTGTATGTAAATGTGACACTTTGAAATGGGAGAAAATTCTTCTGAAGTGTTACCTTTGCTTATATGCATTACATAAAACTTTTCATTTTTATTTTCTACCATGTAAGATTCTTTTCAAACAGTCATTTTACTTGCCGTGGCCTGTAGACATGATGCAATGCTTATAACCGGAAAATACAGTTATCTATTTAAAAGTGATGAATTTAAAGTAAAGAATCATGCTTTATAAAACATTAAGACTTAATAGACTTAAGTAGAGAAAAACATTAATACTTCATGTTTCATACAATTAATTTTCTTCACTTAAAATTTTTCCCATTTAAAAGAAAATGACGACTGTATTGTCTCAGTTATATGGCACTGGAAGCAAGATGCCTGCTGTTTGTAAATGCCACACTCTGAAAAGAGAAAAAATTAAAATGAAGCATTAACTTATTCATTAAGTTAAGGCTTCATTTGACTTTTCTCTCATTTAGAAGCATCAAGAAACGTTACTTTGCTCTCATGTCCCAGCATTGAGTGACCCCTTTTATTTAAGAGTTAAATAGCTCAGAGCTTCAGTTCTGACCCTCTATGACCCACATGGGTCATTAGTCGGAGTGAAGCACTGCTCACTATCGGGCTCTGCTATCTACAGCCTGATAATCATTCAAAATAAACAGTCTTTCCTTAACTTTAAAAGTAAAATGCAGCCCTTATTCAATGCAATTCTTAGTTCAGAATGAACTCAAGGCTGGGAGCTCCTCTGAAGGTTCTGTGAGCTACTGGCAGCTCCCGTTGGACTGATTAGAGACACCCGATCTAACCCTATACCAAAGTATGGGCTGCATTGAAAAAGGATGCTGGGAAGGAACTATGAAAGAAGGAAGCCTAAATAAAGGGTGGAGGCATCTTACGTTGAAAAAGCATCACAGGCTAGTGACCTAAATCACACCATCAGGGCTGGTATGGACCATGGAGGAGTACAAAGTATGAATGAACAGAATACGGGGTCTGGGTACAGGGGCAAGCAGATGGTCCCAGACAAGCAGAGCAATGTCCCTGTATTGACGCACGGTGTGTTCAGCTTCAGGTAAGATCAAGAGGACTTCTAGAATGAATGCGAGTATACAGATGGAGTGGAGAGTCTAATCTTGCTAGGTCATAGGTACTCCCACCAGAATAAGGGACTGGCCCACCTAAGTGAGCCTATGCATTGTAACAACTAGAATAAACAATGACATTCAGCCCAGATTTTCTTTGTGCATGCTTTGTAATGGACGCTTTGTTTATGGCTTTTCGGTGGCGGTCGTCCTCTAGTATTCCAACTTCTATTCCTCTTCCTTCACAAATAATGAGTGACCGAACTGGAGATGCAGTTAGCTTTGGTAAACAGCAGATCAGATCAAGGAGTGTCATTCAATCGCTGCAGGAAGCTGGTACCCTAGTTAGTTGATGATCAATTGATGTCCCTTTTTAAATTATTTTCAGTGCATGGTCAGCCTTAATTGCTGTAGCTGATCTGCTTGCACATTTGGTAGTCCGGTAACATGATGCTTCACGGTCATCAAGAATACTATAGTCTCTGATGTTTTTGCTGTACTCCCAAGGAGAACACTGCAGCGGTGACTCAAAGCTTGTACCAGGTCCCTCCTGCGCTCTTCTTCTCAGGGACGTTTTCTCTCTTACAGCCAGGCAAGAGCGTTTTTTTTTTATACTGGTCCACTATACTGGGCGATCTTTTTAATAGTATTTTGATTAATAGATTTATATAGATTATCTCCTAGTCCAACCAGTCTATCCTAACTAACTCTGAGTTTATCATCTTTAATAATCAGGGACCTCTGTGCATAGTTGTGAAGTTAAGTCAGGCCCATTAGCAGACAGCCTAAACTCCTTGCTCTCTTTGGACCCCACGTGGATCGAGAGAACCAATATGCTAGTCACTGAAAGTATGTATGCAGGGCTTTAAGAGGGATGAAAATAAACTGGGGGGGGGTGGGTCTCTAAGAGGTGTGGGAAGCCTTTTAAAGGGAGGTGACCTTCATAATTATGGGTGTGGCCTAAATCAGAACGTGTGCTGTACATAAACAGCTCTTGGCATTTGTTTTAATAGCCTATAAGACAGTTTATCAAATTGAAACAGGTTTGTGACACAGTGGAGCGAGCTCACATCATCCCTGGAGGACGCGAATACATGCCTGCAGATGGTAAAGGAGGTCTAAGGGGAAGCTTGCCAGGCTATCTATTTCTTTAAACGCAGATATGTACTAAACATAAAGGGTATGGGCTTAAATAGCATGTTTGCATTAGTGTGCTGTGTATTCAGCGTGCGGTACAGTGCATGGCACTCTCCACGGTTACCTACCTGCCTTTGCGCAAGGGCAGTGCCAGTGAATCAAAGAACACGACATGTTGACAATGGATGCCCACTAGGGCCTATTCTAGTATTTTTGGGGCCACGGGTGAAGGTAATATGCGAGGCCCCTCTAATGTACATAAGTGACACCTTCAGGCCTCGGAAGCTGCTTTATAGAGACTTCTCCTGGGCCGCAGCTCCTCCTCTCAGCCTCCTACCAGCACCTCTTTAACAGCTCATATTGGGCTGAAGGTGTGAGAATTGCTTGTGGGCTGAGAGTTAAAACTGTGGAGGTGCTAAAGTGGTGGACGAGAGGCGTCCTGCAGTGGGTCTAAATGGGCAGCCGGGCAAGAGGCGCAATTGCAAGACAAACCTGCAAAATGTGTTTCGCTGCATCTGTGACAAGGGAAAGTGCCACCCTTCCCTAGGCCTTCCCACACCATCCCCGAGTGGCCCATGGACCCAAGTGTTACGAGACACCTTTCTTTCAATTGGATAGGCAGGAAACATGAGCACCGGTGGTGTGTTGCACTTGTGCGGCGCCCCATGCTGGGAGGTTTAGTGCGAGGCCCTGGGCAGCTGCCCACACTGCCCATGCCTTACGCAGGCCTGGATGCACACAGACGAGTCTCTCCTTCCAAACCAGCTAACTTAATATATGACATAAGTGAAACTTAACGAATCCTGCTCATACATTTCATAACTTGTTTCCTTTAATCTTAATTTGGTGCAATTTGATATTCACATCAGCAAGGCTGTCGCAGGGCTCCACATCTGCCTAAAGGCCTACCTGGTTTGTTTACCGAATTATTTTGACGCCAGAAGTGGTTAACCCCAGCATCAAGACAGATCTATGCATCCATCCCAACATCCTGCCTCTGCAGCTCAAGAAGTGATCTTGCAATGTCCGGTGGCGAGGAGAAGTAAAAGGGGCAACAAAAAGGGAAATGCAGGTTCTTGAAGTCTTTACCATACCTTATTCAGATATGGGGTCTGTCCAGGGATGATTACGTTTTGACAACGACCCCACATCCAGTACGGAAAGGTCATATCCATAGCAGGAAAGGTCGGATCCACAGGACATCAAGCTGGGGAGCTTCAAGCTGGGCAGCTGCAAAAGTGACTAACCATTGTTTCTCTAATCGAGCAGAGAAAGGAAGCTTGGTGGGCCCTGGATTCACTTTAAAACATACGGACCTTCCTCTTAGGGGTATATTTAATTTGCTGGGTTTTGATGGAGGTGGGATTGGCAGAAATGTCAAGTGTGACTCGCATAGCATGAGCCAAGCATCAAAACAGAGACCAATAGGTACCCTTTTTCGATGTGATCTTTTTAAAACTGCCAGTGCTAAGCATGGTCAGGACCTGGCCCACTTAAAGCCCTGAACGTATGTCTCTTGATGTTTATTTGAAGTGAAAAGGATTTATAGAGCGCAAACAAATGCCCATAGGGCACCAAGGCGCTAATGACAGTTAGTTCTTGGGGAGGTAGCTCAACAGCAGAGGGGTTTCAGAGATCAGTGACCTTGAACCTGTTTGTTTATAACATGGAAATATTTCATTAAGTCAAAACATAAGTGCTGCGGTATTTATTTCCATTGAGACATCTCTTAGAGTAGTGCTTTAAATGGGCCGGTACTCACCGGTACTGAGTACCAGCACTTGAGTACCGGAATTTCTTTGTCCAAAGAGTACAGGTACTCATAGGCTTTAAGCCAAGATCAGTAATATTGGCATATACAAAAAAGAAGAGCAATACAGCGGACAGCGAGTGGGTCTGTTTTCCTGAAGCACTCTAATCGAGTGCTAATCTCCCCTTTCAATGTGCGCGGCTGGCCCGTAGGCATTCATTCAGAGTTGGGAGGCATTGTCCAATTCAGGTAGTGATGACCGTGAGATAATCTGCTAAATGGCACCGCTGTCTCGACAGCCATGCTTGTTGGGCCTTTTAAAGACACGCAGCACCTGCTCTCAGACTCACGCTGTGTGGGACACAAACTTCAGTGATCCCATCAGGAGGTGACGGGCCGAACACCGGCCTCCTCCTGTAATTATCTAACTAGGTAGAGGGACGGCAATGAGCTCTTGGAGGCAGGGCAAGCAGGAAATTCGGATTTAAAAAGTAAGTGTGTAAAAGGAGGTAATACCTTAACCCTACTTTAAAATCACAGAGCATGCGCAATCATCACTGTAGGGTCCGCGTACGGTAAAAGAAAATAAAAAAAGAAATGAAATGCAGATTTAAGTGTTTAGATATTAGGGGGCTCTAAAAAGAGCCGTTGTGTTTATTAAGTGTTTTTTTAGTGGTACCTACAAGTAAGTACCGATGCAGAGTCTAAGGTTCAAGAGGAAGACTCTGTTCCCTTCATCAGTGAAGTGCACACCATCTCCTCTATAAATGTCTTGCATGTCGTAACGCAAGTTGTTGTGGTAAATGGAACCCATACCATAGTCACGGAGGAAAGCAGAAACAGATTTGTTGACGTGCTTTCTTGCTTTGTCAATCTGTGGACAAAAATGATTGGACCAGTTCCATTTTTGCCTTTGGCATATGTTAGAAAACACAAAGGCAGTTTTAGGGAAAAGTGAAAACAGTTGTGCAAAGGTGTCCTTCATAAGCATTTCCAGACCTACCCCAGTCAAAGTGCCTAGGTCATTGCCACCACAGTGCACTATTATGAGGTCAGGGTGTTGGATTTGCATGAAGGATTTCACCAATGGCATCAATTGGTGCCACTTTAACCCTCTCTGACCAATCCATTTAATGTCTACATTTGGCAAAGCAAGGTCTCTCACCATATCTGTTTTCTCTGCATACTTTTCACTCCAGAAGACATAGCTGTGCCCTACAATCCACACTGTGAACATCTTCAAAGGAGAACTGGATGCACTCAGGAGGTGTAATTCAGTAGAATGGTAAAAAGAAATGAAAGACAGTTTGGAAATGGAGGCATACATATATTTTTTATAAAAAAAAGAACTGATTGGCTGTTTCATACCATTCTACACTAAAAACTAGGCTGTATGTGTAAATTTATAGAAGCATGTTTTGTATTGGTACAGAAAAATGTGTTACCAAAGAACAGTACTATGGATTTGCTGTTAGGTTTGAAAACTCAAGCACTCCTGCTCTTTGGAAATGAAACATTGTGTGGCGAACTTCTGACCTAACTCCACACAGCAGTGTTCCATGAGCTGTTGCTATGGTAGCAGGCAGAAGTCAAGTTGGGGGAAGGGTACTAGGCAGAAGTCAAGTTGGGGGAAGGGTACTTTTGGAAAAGGGTTGGTTTTCAACCAATAGAAATGTGTGATTACATCTGAAAAAAAGGGGGAAGTACTGGGATTTGAAATTAACATGTATATGTGTGGAAAAAGAGAGGGAAAGTTTGCCATTATCTGGTTCTGCTGAGAGGAGAGAGGTGTACAGAACAGAGATCCTGGCTCTGATAATCTGCTGTTTGAGTGCCACATTTCTTTTACAATTAACTAATTTTAAAGGTGAGTTTAGAGTTTGAGAGGGGATGTATATGGTAAATTAAGAAATGAAAAATAGAATTGGAATTCCTTTTGTTGAAGTTGTGTTTATTATTTTCTGTTTTGGGAGAAATTTAAATGTGAGGAACATGTAAAATAATATGGACTATGTTTTCACGATAAATTAAGGTGTACTGGTAAAAATAAGGAATACTTTAAGGGTTTGAGGTTGCACTCAGTAATGCAAATACATTCAGCATCAGTAAGGCTGGTTGCCCTTGCTGGAGTGTAGTGAGTCCCCCAGGTTACACATGTTGCTGGTCTCAGAAAGCTGTTTGGTATTGCTCTGGTGATTTTACATTTGCATTAGATGGAAAGGGGGAGGTATTTTTTTATGCAGAAGCAGACTCTTAGCACAGAGCCAGCTGGTTATCCTGTGGAATCATGGATAGTATTCACAACCGAGTGGGGTTTGAGGTTTCAGTTAGTAATGCAAATACATTCAGCATCACTAAGGCTGGTTGCCCTTGCTGGAGTGTAGTCAGTCACCCAGGTTACACATGGTGCTGGTTTCAAAAAGCAGTTTGGACATGTGCTTTTATCAGAATCTGAAAAGTGGATTCATAATGTGTCAGTCTGTAAAAGTACTTATCACTTGCCAAAAAAAAGAGTAGTAAGTGTGCTTTCAAATTGGCAAAGAAATTTCGTTTTGTGACTAATGTGAAAATATGACTCTGTGTGTAAATAGGAATTACAGGCAGAGATTTATTGCGTATTGCTCTGCTGATTTTACATTTGCATTAGATGGAAAGGGGGAGCCATTTTTTTGTGCAGAAGCAGACTCTTAGCACACACCCAGCTGCTTATCCTGTGAAATCATGCACAGTATTCACAACCGAGTGGGGTTTGAGGTTTCAGTCAGTAATGCAAATACATTCAGCATCAGTAAGGCTGGTTGCCCTTGCTGGAGTGTAGTCAGTCACCCAGGTTACACATGTTGCTGGTCAGAGAAAGCTGTTTGGTATTGCTCTGCTGATTTTACATTTGCATTAGATGGAAAGGGGGAGCCATTTTTTTGTGCAGAAGCAGACTCTTAGCACACACCCAGCTGCTTATCCTGTGGAATCATGCACAGTATTCACATCCGAGTGGGGTTTGAGGTTGCACTTAGTAATGCAAATATATTCAGCATCACTAACGCTGGTTGCCCTTGCTGGAGTGTAGTCAGTCACCCAGGTTACACATGTTGCTGGTCAGAGAAAGCTGTTTGGTATTGCTCTGCTGATTTTACATTTGCATTAGATGGAAAGGGGGAGCCATTTTTTTGTGCAGAAGCAGACTCTTAGCACACACCCAGCTGCTTATCCTGTGGAATCATGCACAGTATTCACATCCGAGTGGGGTTTGAGGTTGCACTTAGTAATGCAAATATATTCAGCATCACTAACGCTGGTTGCCCTTGCTGGAGTGTAGTCAGTCACCCATGTTACACATGTTGCTGGTCTCAAAAAGCAGTTTGGACATGTGTTGTCAGAATCTGAAAAGTGCATTCAAAATGGTGTCAGACTGTAAAAGTACTTATCACTTGCCAAAAAAAAGAGTAGTAAGTGTGCTTTCAGATTGGCAAAGAAATTTCGTTTTCTGCCTAATTTCAAACCATGACTCTGTGTGCAAAGAGGAATTATAGGCAGAGATTTATTGTGTATTACTCTGGTAATTTTACATTTGCATTAGTTGGAAAGGGGGAGCTATTTTTTCTGCAGAAGCAGACTCTTAGCACACACCCAGCTGCTTATCCTGTAGAATCATGCATAGTATTCACAACCGAAATGTGTCAGACTGTAAAAGTACTTATCACTTGCCAAAAAAGTAGTAGAAAGTATGCTTTGCAATTGGCAAAGAAATTTCGTTTCCTGCCTAATTTCAAAGCATGACTGTGTGCACACAGGAATTGTTTTTAGATATTTAATTTGTGAAGGTGTTATTGTGATTTTCATTTATAGGAAAGGGGTTTATAGTATTTTAAGATTTCAAAAGAACATAAAAAATGTAGTAATATATTTAAATAAAATAAAGGAATTTATTCTTAGTTTTTTTCAGGTATTGCTGAAGAGCAGTGAACAAAATTTAAGATGCCTACAAAATCCAGACTAAAGAAAGACCACAAAAAAAAAACCTATATTTGAAGACAACTGGAGGACCTAAGTTAGTTGGAGATGCTCATGTTGGGAAAAAGAAAAAAATCTTCTGGTAAGCAGACAAAAGATTTTTTAAAGAACATCTTCAAAAAAAGGAAAAATGTACAAAATGTCTGTACTGGAAAGAATGTTTTCAATAGAAAAAAACAGGAAAAAATTGAGAATTTAGTTAATGCAAATATACCTTCTGCAACAATAAAGATTAACTTAAACAGAAAAACAGCGTTTAAAGAGATACGTAGAAAAATGTTTCAGAGAAGAGTTATGTCCAATTTGATAAAGGATGTGAAGAAATATAAGCAAAAGGCAAAATATTACAAGAGAAAAAAAGAAATTGAAGCCATGCAGCAAAGGCATTAGAATTAAAAAGGAAACTATTTATTTTAATTTTGAATAGGATGCGTACATTAGATAAAATGGTTAATGTACTGAAATCACAAAGCAAAAGGAAAAGAGTAGTGAACAGAACAAACTTTTGTAAAGTGTTTTTAGGAAAATGGATGCATAGTTCAAGTAGTGAACCTTTTTTTAATGAAGAGTTATTTTCAAAGTAATAGTTTGCTGCATGCAGTTGACACCAGAGGTCGTGCTTATGAAGTGAAAAATGGTTGCATAATGGAGAAGGAGATAATGGTTCCAAGAGATGAGGTACAAGTGATGGCGGATGAGGCAATGGGGAGACGTCCTAAAGCCCCAGTGTACACTTGGAATTGTAGTAGTATTTGCAGTGTGCGTCAGGAATCTATTGATAAATTTCGTGAGTTTCTAAGAGAATATAGTAAAAAAAAAGTGTAAAACAGAAGATTAAGGTGCTTCAAAGTCTAGATCCATGCAGAGTGAGAGAGAATACTGGTTTGCAGGGTCATTCTCTGGCTTGTCTATCTAGAAAAGTGTGTAATAGTGTTTTCCATCATTTTAGGATGCTGGCTGTTCATCATACTGAAATGAGAAAGTTTGTGAGACGGTTGTATTTTGCTAAAAGTCCAGCAATAAAGTTAGATGAATTGAATAGGGCTCTGTTCTGTGGATCGGTATCAGATGTAGAGAAGGTTGTTGATGAAATTCAGTTTTGTTACTTTGGTCCTGAACAAAACAGTGCAGAAAAGGACACAGTAAATGAGGAAGAAGTGGAAGAGGATGTAGAACCCTCTGTAAGTAAGACATTTAATGATCACATAACAAAATTTGCAATAATCTCTAATGAAAGACCAAATATTACTTGTATTTGTTGCCGCAGAACTCATTATAGAAAACAAACTAGGAATGTTGATCTCTACAGAAAGAGTGAAAATGAAGATAATTATAAGTGGAAGGATTTTGCCACATATATATTTCTAGAAAATTGTTTTGAATTGGGTGAAGATCAGCGTATTTGTAAATACTGTTACAACAAGTTAGAGGAAAATAGAATGCCGACCAGAGCTGTACATAATAATTTAGAATTGGATGCTATTCCTGCTGAACTTTCTGAATTAAATACATATGAGTCTATACTTATTCAATGTGTTCATCCGTTCCAGACCATAGTACGTATGGAGCCCAAAACTGGTAAATTACCTCCTTCAGATTTACTGAGAGGTTTAAAAGGTAGAGTGGTGTATTTGCCCTTGGATTTGAAAAAAAAATATGGAAACTATTGATGCGGATACTTTGGAAACTGAACCATTAGTTATTCTGGTTAATGGTGTACCTACAAAGAATAAGAAGATTTGGCAGGAGCTGGTAGATGTACGGAAAGTACAAAGAGCAAATTTGTATTTGAAAAGGAATAACAAATGGTATGAATCAATTTATATAGAAGAAGAAGATTTACAAGAAGACACAAACACCAACTGGACAAATTGAAAAAGTGGACAAGTCAAAGGAAGAAGAAATTTATGAACGTTTTAGCATACATCCTCTTCATTCAAAAGAAGTTATGGGAGACAATATTGATCTGTTTCAGATGAAGAAAGCAAAAGGAACTCCCGTGAGTGTATGGGAGGAGAGCTTGGAAGCTCGATGTTTTCCCCAGCTGTTTCCTAAAGGAAAAGGAGGACGATACGATGAACGTCCAGAACAGATTCCAGCTTCTGGGTATCGGACTACAAGACTATATGCTGAAGATCCCAGATTTCGACAAAGTATTCCTTATTTGTTCCATCTTTTATTTGAAAGCGACTTGTCTGCACTATCTTATGCAGTAAATCACATTTTAAAAAGTGGAGTACATTTACAAAATGTGTCTGCTAAGGATTTTATGGAGAAAGTGCAACAGCGAGATGATCATTTGGAAACACAACTGATAAATCTGATGGCTTGTCAGCGTGGGACAAATGAATATTGGTACCGACGCCATGGTGAATTAAAATGCATGTTACGAAATTTAGGAACACCAACATGGTTCCTTACCCTAAGCTGTGCTGAGTACGCTTGGGATGATTTACTGGATTTTCTACGAGAGGCAAATCCAAACATTAAAAACATCGAATACAAGACAGCAGGAGAACTGTGCTCATTGGATCCGGTTAATGTTTGCAGATATTTCAATCATAGATTTGAGGCTATGATGTCCTTCATCTGCAATAAAAAAAATCCACCTCTAGGAGAAGTAGAGGATTTCTTTTGGAGAAAAGAGTACCAGGCAAGAGGTGCTCCTCATTCATATGCTGTTGTGG
This sequence comes from Triturus cristatus, assembly GCF_964204655.1. Classification (NCBI taxonomy): domain Eukaryota; kingdom Metazoa; phylum Chordata; class Amphibia; order Caudata; family Salamandridae; genus Triturus; species Triturus cristatus. Next base: position 310,045,319 of record NC_140593.1, on the reverse strand, counting down.
ATCAAGGATGCCCCAAAGTTTGGAACAGATACTGATGAAGCAGTGTTATCTTACATTGAAGAATATGCAACATGTGCTATACCAAAAAGCACAGAAGAGAAAGAGCTAAAGGAGCAAGTTTTACGTTTCCAAAGTCATCGGTGTGGAAAATACTGTCGACGGAAATACAAGAGCAAAGATAAATACTACACTAAATGTCGATTTGGATTTCCTAGACCTGTTCTTTCAAATGGAAGAGTAAACAGTTTTATGTCATCTGTGAGACATACTATCACAAGAAAATCACCTAAGAATACCTACAACCTAAAAAGAAAAGAAGAATCAAAAAATATAAATGACTACAACCCAGTCATTTTATCCATGTGGAATGCCAACATGGATATACAGTATGTAGCTGACAATTCCATCGCTGTTGCTCGATATGTAACGTCTTACATTACTAAATCTGAAAAAACTGAATTGAAAGAAATGTGGGAAGAGATTTCTCACGAGAAGACTGTCAGTAAGAAGCTGTACAGTTTCAGTTTAAAGATGTTATCGCATCGAGAAATTGGATCCTACGAATGTTCAGATAGGTTATCTTCTGCAAGTCTCTACTCGAAATCAAGAAGAATAATTTGGGCAAGTTTAGGCCTTGCAGCAATGAGAAATCGGGTACTGAAATCTGTTGGACAAATTGAATATTTGGCCGAGAATGACCCAGAAAGTACAGATATTTTTAAATCAAACATGTTTGACACATATTATCCCAAGAGAAGTCAACATCTGGAGAACATGTGTCTCTATGAAGTGCTGCAGAACTACATTTATTCACGGAAAGCCGCAGAAGACATCAAAAATGGAAAATATAAAGTCATTGGTGAGGAAGGATGTTTGGTGAAGCAAACAAAAGGAAGTTTGATAAATCACCGGAAGCTGAGTTGCGACACTACTGACAAAAAGGAATTTTACTACTTGGCTCTTTCACAGCTGTTTAAACCATGGCGTTCAGAGGATGAACTACTGGGAGAATTTCAAAGCTATGAAGATTCATTTAATGCTTGCAAAGACAGCATACAATGCAATACATTCACAACTTATCTGCAAATGTTAAATGAAGAAATTGAACAGGAAACTACAACTGCAGCAGAAGTAGCTAGAGACAGTTCTCAGGACAGCCAAAGTTCAGGAACACTCAGTCAAGATCCCCTAGGACAACCAATCGTTGAAAATGAAGCATCAATAGCCATGAATGAAGTGGAAACGGCTATGAATCAAGCTCAAGAAGAATTTATAGACTTACAAAATTTGGAAAGACAACTGAACGAAGAGCAGCAACAAATTTATGAAGAGATCAGAAACAAAATTGATCACGGATTTCTACATGAAAAAAAAGAGTGCTTATGCACATCATTTCATCCAATCAGGATGTATGTAAGCGGACAAGCTGGAACTGGAAAAAGTTTCTTAATAAAAGTCATCAGAAGCTATCTACAGCAAAAAACGGATTCTACTTTGTCTTGTGTGGTTACTGCTCCAACTGGGTTAGCAGCATATAACATAAAAGGAATCACCTTACATCGTTTGCTAATGTTACCAGTGGAGCATGAGAACAAAATACAATACAACAAGCTAACTGGAGAAGCATGCTTGGAAGTTTCAAGAGTATTGAAGAAGATGCAAGTTCTCATTATTGATGAGGTGAGCATGGTATCAAACTTAATGCTTGCCTTTGTGCATTTAAGAATGCAGCAAATTCTAAGGACAGACTATGACGTGTTATTTGGTGGAAAACATGTTATCGTTTTTGGGGATCTTCTACAGCTTACTCCAGTTAAAGGACAACCAGTGTTTAATACTGTGAAACATGAAGACACAAAGAAGTCATTGGGAAGCATCGGTAATGCAAATATTTGGTCCTTCTTTGAGTACAAGGAACTTACTACTAATATGAGGCAAGCAAACGATGAAGAATATGGAAGTATTCTGAAAGATATCAGGATTGGACTACTCACAGAAGTTGGCAAAAAAGCATTACAGAGTCGGCTGCTACATAATTTATTTCCAAAGGAAGAAATAGTTGCAGAGAAGATATACAAGAACATTGCAGAAAAGAAAAGTGTCATCTGCTTAATGCCAACTCTACGTGAATGCTCAATATTCAATGAGGAGCTTTTAAAATTGGAAAAGGAAGATATCAGGAAATTGGAAGCAGTGGACAAAATTGAGGATGGAAGAATTACTATCACATTAACAGGCACACTGAAAAATAAATTGGATTCACTAGAGAAGAACATTTCCAAAACAGCTGGATTAGAAAAAAATCTATATGTTTGCATGAACTGTAGAGTATTTTTAAGGAGAAATTTGGATGTTGAAAAAGGTTTAGTTAATGGAGCTATGGGAAGAGTTGTGGGTTTTATTAATTATCAGAAAAAAGATGGAATTGAATGTTTAAAAATAAAATTTGATCAGATAGAAGAAGTTAAAGATATTTGTCGTTGTTCAGTTCGTTTCATGCTTGTGAAAGACTTGTGTACGTAGGAAGCAGTTTCCGTTTTCTCTAGCATATGCTGTAACTAATCACAAGTCTCAAGGATTGACTGTAGATTGTGCTTTTGTGAACATTGGTTCAACTGTGTTCAAAGAAGGTATGGCTTATGTAGCTTTGTCACGAGTGAAAACATTATCTGGTTTATTCATGACAGACTTTGATGACTCAAAAGTTAGTGCTGATACAAATTGTGTAAAGGAGTATAATAGATTAAGAAGAACCTATGCTCCTCATTTAGGTCAGTATCCTGTGTTGGAGAAACGTGTAGTTTCTCGTAAAAGGAGAAATGAGAATATCTGTAAAGAAGATGTAGAGAGGAGGAAAAAAAAAAGAGGAGTGATGTAATTGCAAGCAAAAAGAAAAAGGAAAATGAAGAAGAGGTTGTAGGATGTCATTTTGAAAATAGCTCTGGTGTCAACTGCTTCGCTAATGTAGTGCTGAATGTTGCATTTTATCTGGAAAGTGTGCAAGAGCAGATAATAGTAAATCAGGGAAAAAGATTCTGTTCTGAGTTGAGTCCTTTTTCAAAAGCTGAGTAATGATAAAACTCAAATAGAAAGTGCTACTGAAATTAGAAAACTTTTAGATGTATGTTCAGGACGAAAACAGTTTTCTCAAAATGTACAGCAAGACGCACAGGAATTCTTGATGTTTTTTCTTCAGGTACTGGAAGAAGAAGGGGTTCCCATTGAAAATTTGTTTGGTCTCTCTTATCAATGGGAACATAGTTGTGAAAACTGTTACAATATATGTGGCTCTAATGTTGATTCTGAAAGGTTTATTTATTTAACATTGCCAGAAAGTAAAACAGTCACTTTTGCTAAATTAGTTAAAGATGCTAATCATAGCATGGAATGCAGTGAGTGTAAATCTGAAATGTTTTCAACGTTAATTTTAAAGGAATACGGACAATATGTAATTTTAATGATGCAACGATTTAGAGCTGATGGTTCAAAATTGGATACTTTAATAAAGAAGTTTACAGGACAGCAATTATCAATTTCAGGAAAAACTTTTGTAACAGTTGCAATAATTTTCCATGAAGGACCTACTGTTACTTCTGGACATTACACAGTTTATCTTAAATGTGAAAAAGGCTGGACACTGTAATGATTCAAAATTGATTTTCAAGCAACGTTTGCCTTTTGATTTAGCAAATTCCTATCTAATCTTCCTGAAACCAAAATTTGAGAGAGACTTGGCAAGATCTGTACAAAACAATTTTACCATTTTATTGGATTACCATTGGAATTTTCAAAAAAAAATGATTTTACAAATTATCATTTGGCCTAATGGAAAGGTAACCAATTGTAATGTGGACTTTTTAAATTTTTTAATGAAACTTTGGAAAACCAAAAATTTAGACAAAATCGGTAACATCTGCACAATTTAAATTTTGGAATGTTATTGGATTGCCATTGGAAATTTATTCAAAAAAGATTTTAAAAATTACTATTTGGCCATGAGGAAAGGTAAACAATTGTATTGTGGACTTATTTAATTATTAATTAATCTTTCAGAAACCAAAATGTTACAGACAATCGGTGAGATCTGTACAATTTAAATTTTGGAATTTTATTGGATTACCATTGGAAATTTAATCAAAAAAGAATTTTAAAATTACTATTTGGCCTAAAGGAAATGGAACCACATGTATTGTGGAGTTATTTGAGATATAATATTTTTGGGATTATACTTCTGAAACAAAATTGTCAGACGGTATTTTAAAGAAATAAGTATTGATATTAGATGATATTTTTTAAGAATATTATGCATTTCTATAAAGTTATGTTTATGCAAAAAGAGATTCTGGGCTTTTTTAAAACAATCTTTGAGATTGTAATTTTTTTTTGCCCGCTGTTAAATGATGAATGCAATTGCTTTCACAATTTATAGTGAAATGCAATATATTCTGAAAACAGCAAAAAATAGGCAAAAAAATGTTAGGGAAAATATGTAAATATGTGTACTGTATTATAAAATGTTTTATTAAATATTAATACTTTTTTCTTTTTTTTCAGATTGAGATAGAAAATTTTCGAAAACTTGAACCATTTTTAAAGCAATTAAAATTAAATTTAAATTAATAAATAATTTTTGGAGTAGGTATGGCAAGTCAAAAATTTCATGGTCCATTTTTTCCACTTCTCCACAATCACATTTTCAGTTTCATTGTAGTCTCTCAAGGACCTTGTAATGTGATAATTGATTTTTAGTGTTTTTTTAAAAAAAAGAAAAAAAAAAAATAATTACCCGTACGGTAAAAATAAAAAATAAAAGTTTAAAAAAAATATTTAAAAAAGTTGAAAGGTAAGGTTGGCTCTTAAAAGAGCCGTTGTGTTCATGCAGGGACAGAGGAAAGAAAGAGTGGGAATATTAGTCTCTACGACAAATGTGCTGATCTATTAAATTGTTCACTAGGGCAACACTGGTCTCCCTATGACAAATTAGATCATGACAAGTGGCGCACCGAACTAAAACCCTCGAAAACCGATGGTTGATTTCCAGAGGACGAGAAAAAGGAGATACTCCCCCCCACAGATGAAGGGCTCAGCTGACCTGCCGAAGATGGACTCGGCCCTGCAGATGATGGACCAGGCTGAGCTGCTGTGGATGTGCTTGGTTGACTTACTGAAGGGTTACCTTTAAGGGTGGGCGTAGTTCGCGAAGTAGCACTTCGCGAAGCTACGCAAAGTGAAGTTCGCACTACGCGAGCTACGCGTAGCACTTCGCTAACTGCGAAGTAACATGTTCGCACTGTGCAAGATGTTGTTTTCAATGATTGCACAGTGCGGACAAGCAACCGGCACTGTGCAATCATTGAAAATGGCATCTTGCACAGTGCGAGCTGTAGTTTTCTGCTGCTCGAGTAGATTTTTACTCGAGCTGCAGCTTTCTCAACGCGAACTGGTAGTTTCTCATCGCGAGCGGTCACGAGCATACGCGACCCCTCGCGATGAGAAACCTGACCTTCTCGCGTTGGGAATCTCGCCGGGAGGTTTATTTTCCATGCTCGCGATCAAGGAAAAAGTCTCGCCAGGATGTCATTTTGCTTGCTCGCGGTCGCCAACTTGACGTTGAGGACCGCGAGCAAGCAAAAAATGACCGCAACACTACGCGTGTTCGCACTGTGCTACGTGCAGTTCGCGTAGCGCGAACTTCGCAAACTACGCGAGCGTAGCGTAGTGCTTCGCCCAGGCCTAGTTACCTTCAGTATGTCGAGCATATGTCCTACCGTGTACATCATGAAGGTGTCTCAACATGGTGTGATTCCCGAAGGAATACTTCTTGTTGGGATTCCCTCTTGAAAGTACACGGCCACAAAGCTTACAAGTCACTAAGGGTGCATTTACCTTTTGCTGGCCCTCTGGAAAAGAAAAATACTCCCATATGAAAGAGCTCTTTTGTTTCCTCCTTCTCTGCCTCAAGGTAGTGCTGCTAGCCTCACTCTCAGAAGAGGTCTGCTGTTCTGCCATCATATCACAAAGACAACTCAGCTCCTTCTCCTAAGGGATCACAAGCAGAAATGAGGGGAATGGGTGTGGTGTAGGAGAGTTCTAGAACTGAAAGTAGTTTCAACCAATCAAAAGTTGTGTTACATGATCACATGACCCACCGTGCGCGTACGTTACGCTTACGGTGCGCTTACGGTGCGCCTACGTTAAAATTACGCATGCGCGTAAAAAAGACACGCGCTCGCGCGCATGCGCAAAACAGGCACGCCCCTTCACTTCCGCGTAACAAGCGCGTGCAGCGTACACGTTGTGCGCTGCGCGCGACGTACGTCTACGCAAATTGCGTAAATTAACGCAAACAGCGTAGAAATCTAACGTTATGAAAGCAAGACGTGCGCTTACCGTACGCGCACGTTAAAAAAAATAAAAAAATAAAAAAAAAGGGGAAAAAAAACCCAATATGTTATACTAATAAATCTTACCTGTTTATTTTATAAAAATGGTAAAAAAAAAAACATTGTAGAATTTTTAAAATTTAACCATAGTCTTTAAAAAAGGATAGAAAATTAAAATAAAAATGTTAAAAATTGAAAAAAAAAATTAAAAAAAAAAAAAGAATTAGCATTTAAAAAACCTTGCAAATTCAATGAAAAAACCAAAGGTTTCACACATGTTATAGTTAGCTGGACATTTCACTCGTAAAAAACCAATGAAATTCCCCCGTTATAGTTAGTTCAGCTAACTATAACTCGCGCGCCCGCAATGCACTACTGATGACGTCACATATTACATCACTCATGACATGGTCACTGACATGACTCATGACATGGTCACTGACATGACTCATGACATGATCACTCATGACATGGTCACTGACATCACTCATGACATGACTCATGACATGATCACTCATGACATGACTCATGACATGATCACTCATGACATGATCACTCATGACATGATCACTCATGACATGATCACTCATGACATGATCACTCATGACATGGTCACTGACATCACTCATGACATGACTCATGACATGATCACTCATGACATGACTCATGACATGATCACTCATGACATGACTCATGACATGATCACTCATGACATGATCACTCATGACATGATCACTCATGACATGATCACTCATGACATGATGACTCATGACATGACGACTCATGACATGACGACTCATGACATGATCACTCATGACATGATCACTCATGACATGATGACTCATGACATGATGACTCATGACATGATGACTCATGACATGATGACTCATGACATGATGACTCATGACATGATGACTCATGACATGATGACTCATGACATGATGACTCATGACATGATGACTCATGACATGATGACTCATGACATGATGACTCATGACATGATGACTCATGACATGATGACTCATGACATGATGACTCATGACATGATGACTCATGACATGATGACTCATGACATGATGACTCATGACATGATGACTCATGACATGATGACTCATGACATGATGACTCATGACATGATGACTCATGACATGATGACTCATGATATGACTCATGACATGGTCACTGACATGACTCATGACATGGTCACTGACATGACTCATGACATCACTCATGACATCACTCATGACATGATGACTCATGACATCACTCATGACATGATGACTCATGACATGACTCATGACATGATGACTCATGACATGACTCATGACATGATGACTCATGACATGACTCATGACATGATGACTCATGACATGACTCATGACATGATGACTCATGACATGACTCATGACATGATGACTCATGACATGACTCATGACATGATGACTCATGACATGATGACTCATGACATGATGACTCATGACATGATGACTCATGACATGATGACTCATGACATGATGACTCATGACATGATGACTCATGACATGATGACTCATGACATGATGACTCATGACATGATGACTCATGACATGATGACTCATGACATGATGACTCATGACATGATGACTCATGACATGATGACTCATGACATGATGACTCATGACATGATGACTCATGACATGATGACTCGACATGATGACTCGACATGATGACTCGACATGATGACTCGACATGATGACTCATGACATGACTCATGACATGACTCATGACATGGTCACTCATGACATGACTCATGACATGATCACTCATGACATGATGACTCATGACATGATGACTCATGACATGATGACTCATGACATGATGACTCATGACATGATGACTCATGACATGATGACTCATGACATGATGACTCATGACATGATGACTCATGACATGACTCATGACATGACTCATGACATGGTCACTCATGACATGATCACTCATGACATGGTCACTCATGACATGATCACTCATGACATGATCACTCATGACATGACTCATGACATGGTCACTCATGACATGATCACTCATGACATGACTCATGACATGGTCACTGACATGACTCATGACATGGTCACTCATGACATGACTCATGACATGGTCACTGACATGACTCATGACATGGTCACTGACATGACTCATGACATGGTCACTGACATGACTCATGACATGGTCACTGACATGACTCATGACATGGTCACTGACATGACTCATGACATGGTCACTGACATGACTCATGACATGGTCACTGACATGACTCATGACATGGTCACTGACATCACTCATGACATGATCACTCATGACATGATCACTCATGACATGATCACTCATGACATGATGACTCATGACATGATGACTCATGATATGACTCATGACATGGTCACTGACATGACTCATGACATGGTCACTGACATGACTCATGACATCACTCATGACATCACTCATGACATGATGACTCATGACATCACTCATGACATGATGACTCATGACATGACTCATGACATGATGACTCATGACATGACTCATGACATGATGACTCATGACATGACTCATGACATGATGACTCATGACATGACTCATGACATGATGACTCATGACATGACTCATGACATGATGACTCATGACATGACTCATGACATGATGACTCATGACATGATGACTCATGACATGATGACTCATGACATGATGACTCATGACATGATGACTCATGACATGATGACTCATGACATGATGACTCATGACATGATGACTCATGACATGATGACTCATGACATGATGACTCATGACATGATGACTCATGACATGATGACTCATGACATGATGACTCATGACATGATGACTCATGACATGATGACTCATGACATGACTCATGACATGGTCACTCATGACATGGTCACTCATGACATGACTCATGACATGGTCACTGACATGACTCATGACATGGTCACTGACATGACTCATGACATGGTCACTGACATGACTCATGACATGGTCACTGACATGACTCATGACATGGTCACTGACATGACTCATGACATGGTCACTGACATGACTCATGACATGGTCACTGACATGACTCATGACATGGTCACTGACATGACTCATGACATGGTCACTGACATGACTCATGACATGGTCACTGACATGACTCATGACATGGTCACTGACATGACTCATGACATGATCACTCATGACATGATCACTCATGACATGATCACTCATGACATGATCACTCATGACATGACTCATGACATGATCGGTCACTGACATGACTCATGACATGGTCACTGACATGACTCATGACATGGTCACTGACATGACTCATGACATGGTCACTGACATGACTCATGACATGGTCACTGACATGACTCATGACATGGTCACTGACATCACTCATGACATGGTCACTGACATCACTCATGACATCATGACTCATGACATCACTCATGACATCATGACTCATGACATCACTCATGACATGATGACTCATGACATGATGACTCATGACATGATGACTCATGACATGATGACTCATGACATGATGACTCATGACATGATGACTCATGACATGATGACTCATGACATGGTGACTCATGACATGGTGACTCATGACATGGTGACTCATGACATGGTGACTCATGACATGGTGACTCATGACATGGTCACTCATGACATGGTCACTCATGACATGGTCACTCATGACATGGTCACTCATGACATGGTCACTCATGACATGGTCACTCATGACATGGTCACTCATGACATGGTCACTCATGACATCATCCTTGTGATAGAGTGGCAGACCTCCTCTTCCCCTAATATAACCTTTGATACACACATTCAAAAATAGAAACTAAAACTTTCAAAACAATGGACATACCAATATCAGTTACAACATACACATCCACTCATTCACCAACAGTCCTATACAGTCACTCATACATGCACTCACTCATCATATGTACTCATACACCTATACATCCTGTTACACAATGCCACTCATCCATAGAGTTACTCACACATACTCACTCATGCTAATAAAGAAACAAACATACATTTATTAGCTTATACAGTTATACACACACCACCACACTTACTTCTACGGAAACTTACACATACTTAGTCTTATAAACAATCACTTATAGAAACACATACTTATTCATACAGGAACTCTTCCAATCTCTCACTCTCACATATACTCACTTATATACACCAATAGTCACATATACTAGTTTACATATGTAGTTACTCATGAAGACACTATTGAGACAGTCATTCACTCACTAACACACCCATCCACCCATAGAGTCCTGCACACATGCTGTCTTCAACACATACAAACAGTGAGTCACTCATTCATGCACCTATGCACTATGTAATACCCCCCACCGAACCATACAGACACTCATACTGATACTCAAAAAACCAACTAATAACCTATATAGACACCCATGTAGCAACTCACCAACCCATGCAGCCACTTATACACAAAGTGAGAGACTGATACAGATATTTACATATTTAAACATTACTCACTAAGCCATGTATCCACTAAGATACACTTAGTCAGTTACACAATCAATTTTTCAAAAACAAATCATCCATTTAGACACTTATATACCCATTTATTCTTCCATCGACCTTGAGATATACATATATAAAACATATGTAATTTTCAGAAAACCAGACATTCACTGGATGATGTCATCAGTGATGTCATCAGTGATGTCATCAGTGATGTCATCAGTGATGTCATCAGTGACCATGTCATGAGTGATGTAATATGTGACGTCATCAGTAGTGCATTACGGGCGCGCGAGTTATAGTTAGCTGAACTAACTATAACGGGGGAATTTCATTGGTTTTTTACGAGTGAAATGTCCAGCTAACTATAACATGTGTGAAACCTTTGGTTTTTTCAGTGAATATATATCTATATCTCAATAATCCACTGGCGGTCGCCAGTAGATAGATAGTTACAACCTAGTTTCCATAGGAAATCTCAAAATTCTATTTTGAATAACTTTGGCGCCGGTTGACGAATCCTCGCGAAATTTTCAAAACTAATTGGGCGCTCCGCTCCTACCCTGAAAGTCTCGGGGTGATTCGTCAAGCGGGGGCCGAGAAAAAGGGGGTCCCAAAACGCGTTTTCCCCATGCATTTTTCCATAGGACCTTTAGTCGCAGCTACAGCCCGAACGGCTGAACATAATTACGTGAAATTTGGCAGAGAGGTAGCCACAAGGTCAAGGAAGTGCCTTTTGCAGGTCTGGTGTAAATCTGTTCAGTATTTCCTGAGAAAATAGCATTTAAAAGCATATCAATATCTATATGCGCGCACTGTGCGCGCACCCTGCCGTGCGCAATTCTGATTGGTTGTTAGATGTCGGTAAACATTCGAATCGGTCGAAACCAGGAAGTGTCGGCCGCCATTTTGTCTCTCGCAGTCCGAGGGGATGAAAAAAAAAAGGTGGAGAACGTGAAAAGGGGGCAGAGTGGACAGTTCCTGACCCCCTAGCCTTGGTCAGGGGGTCACAGAAGGACCTCCAAGGGAGAAAAAACAATATATATATATATATATATATATATATTTTTTTTTTTTAATCGCGAGGTGCGCGCACCCGGCGCACACGGCACACCCTGCGAACCGTGGGTGCTCGGTGCGCGAAGTGCACCTATTGACCACCGCGCGTACGGTGCGCACCTCGCGAATTTTTTAAAAAAATGGTGCGCGCACGGTGAAAAACCTAAAAAAAAATAATAAATACATAACTTAGCATTTAAAAAACCGTACAAATTCACTGAAAAAACCATAGTTAGCTGGACATTTCACTCGTAAAAAACCAATGAAATTCCCCAGTTATAGTTAGTGCAGGCAACTATAACTCACGCGACCGCAATCCTCTGCTGATGACGTCAGATACGCAATCCTCTGCTGATGACGTCCGATATTACATCACTGATGACATGTGTGTCTTTAGGAAAAATAAATATTTGTAATATATGTATAGCTAAAGATTAATGGAAGAAGACATGGGTAAATAAGTGTCTAAATACAGTGATGTAATATCTGACGTCATCAGCAGAGGATTGCGGTCGCGTGAGTTATAGTTGCCGGCACTAACTATAACGGGGGAATTTCATTGTTTTTTTACGAGTGAAATGTCCAGCTAACTATAACATGTGTGAAACCTATGGTTTAAGTGAATTTGCAAGGTTTTTTAAATGCTAATTTGTAGCTATAACGTGAGTGAAACCTATGGTTTTTTCAGTGAATATATATATATATATATATATATATATATATATATATATATATATATATATATATATATATATATATACACACACACACACACACACACACACACACACACACACACACATACATATATATTACTACACATATATACAAAAAAAAAAAAAAAACACTTCCCTGGCTCTCGCCGCATCGGCGCCACATCAATGGACTGAAGCTAGTTCTGGACAGCTTCAAAGACATATGTGGGGCAAATATAACCGGAAGTCACTGTTCCACTAGCCGCACAGGGGGAAGAGCCCCACAGCATCAACTTTGCCCTGCACAGAGACTGCACTATCTCTGACGCGGTGAAAGCAGTCAAGCAGCAGCCTGCGAATTTGCCCTAGATTACAAAGTGCATCAGAGTGATGAAGATTCTCACAAAGAAGAGTGATGTGCTGGGGTATATGAATGCGTGACATAGGCGGGGAGAGTGTAGGCCATGCTATAGTGCTGTAGTTACAGACATAGGCCAGATTATTGAAAGGAGTCATGTTCTAAGGCCAACAATGTCTGTTAAATGCAGTGACTTATGGCTTTGTCATCGGCTACTGGACGGTTTAAGAAGGAGAGTGACTAAAACAGCTCAATGCCCGTCTTAGCGTTTCCCTTACTGCATTGTACAGGGAGTTGCATTGGAGCCCTTTAGGCTTGGGTAGTTTGCTACAAGTGCTGCAGGAAGAAGAATTGCAACAAGCAAAGGTATAGTAAGAAGAGGTACATGTTGCAGTATGGATATTTAAGGGCTGAGTAATGAGATATATGCTGCAGGTGATTCATGATTTAGAACAGCCTGGCACTCTAGCCTAGGAAACGCAATTAAAGCACTGAAGATCGAGGAAGAAAGCATCAAGTGGCTGGACATCCCCCTGAATGCCTGGAAGAGAACAGTCAAACAAGTGCGTGAAATCTCCTGCAAACGAGACCTTAAATCTCTCCGCCGAAGCTCTCATTTAGATGCATTGAATAATTCCTACACGGCAGGTAAAGCACAACCCTACCTAAGCGAGGACCTCACTACACAGGCCCGAAGTAAAATCTTATTCATGAGGCTGACCATGTTAGGGATTGCGGAATTCAACCCTGCATTGGACCAAAGAGGAGAATCCACAACCTGTAGACTGTTCCCCTACAAGAGGGAATCCTGTCTGCATCGCCTATGCTGCTGCCCCAATTTTAACAGCGAACGTCGGCGACTCCTGCGTCCGATCTGTATCAATAAAGGTATAAAGTCGTGCAGCGAAGCATCAGCCCTGTTTTTGTCGCCATCAACACCATGGCACTAGCGATACTGGCGAAATGTATCCACCAAATCAGGGTAGCCTTAAAAGTCGCCAACGAAAGCAGCGAAACCCCGGGGAAGAGCATGGCAATCTCCGTGGAGGAAAGCTGATGGGTTTTGTTAACGACGCACCAACAGTGTCCCTCTTGCTTGCTCTCGAAGAGAGCATCGCCCCTCGAGACACCTAGTGCGCCACAGGGAGCAGGTCAAGAGCTCCATAATGTTGATTATCTTCAGGGCACAAACGGGGCTCCAAAAACATGTCCTTATATGCCGGGGAAAGACTATGTGGGTCTCGGGGAGGGGTGTTAAATTTTACTCAGCACTGAGGTTCGAAATCATTGATTTTATCATTTTTGCATTGATTGTTTCTATTGTAATGATTTTTAATTAATTAATTATACAGTTAATAAAACTTACAAGATTTAGAAGAGCGTTTTCCAAGCTGAATCAGGACCTACTGGTGGGTCCCAACTCAGCCGATTTTTGATGAGTCACTAAAGTCTTAGGTGCCGATCACGATCCGGCAAAAACCGGGTACGAACCGTCGGACGGAGCATAATCTCCGCCCGACGCGTACCCGGTCGTCAAATTTTACAAACAAGGAATTACGATTCGCACGGGTACACCATTACCGTACGATTCGTAAAAAAGCCCGACCGAACAAAAAACACCTACCAATGCGATCCGGGAAAGCGCCGACCTGACGTCGGGACGCACGCAGCCAGCCATTCACGACCCAGGAATCACGATTCGCACCGACGTCACCCCGCACGGTGAATATTTTGCGGCAGCCAAAAACTGCCGGGAAATCAGGACGACGCGAACAAGGACCACCAGTACGCGACGGACAGACGACGCCGCGAACAAGGAGGACCAGTACGTGACGGACAGACATGGACCCGAACCTACGAGTCATCCCTGCCCTCATAGCAGTCCACCTCCTCTACAGGTTACGACGCAGACGCCGCAGAAGGTCAGAATAACTAAGGGAGGGGGGAAAGTGGGGTGGGGTGGGGGTGGCACGACCAGGGCAGGCCACAAAACAACCACATGAGTCACACACCACACATGGCCTGGACATACCTGACTCCCATGCCCTGGTCACCACGAGGGGGTGGGGGCGTGTCCTGATAAGCCATCGACCGCCACAACGGAAGTCCGTCACCACGCGAACCGGCAACACAACCAGACAGGTACGTCCCGTACCCACGCCTGAAGAGCGTGGGTACGAGTCGGACCACGCCCACACACGTCACCCCAACAATGGCGGGACGGATCGCACCCACGTGGCAAAGGCCTGGGTACGGGCCGCACAAACATCACATAGCGTGGGGACGGATATGTATGGACCCTACCCCCACCCCGTATGCAAGGAGCGTACCCCCCACCCCAACAGTGCAAGTACGACCCGTACCCCCACCCGCGTATGCAAGGAGCGTACCCCCCATGCCAACAGTGTAAGAACGACCCGTACCCCCACCCGCGGACGTACGGAGCGTACCCCCCATGCCAACAGTGTAAGTACGACTCGAACCCCCACCCACGAATGCAAGGAGCGTACCCCCCTGCCCAACAGTGCAAGTACGACCCGTACCCCCACCCGCGAATGCATGGAGCGTACCCCCCATGCCAACAGTGTAAGAACGACCCGTACCCCCACCCGCGGACGTACGGAGCGTACCCCCCATGCCAACAGTGTAAGAACGACCCGTACCCCCACCCGCGGACGTACGGAGCGTACCCCCAGCCCAACAGTGTAAGTACGACCCGTACCCCCACCCACGAATGCAAGGAGCGTACCCCCCTGCCCAACAGTGTAAGTACGACCCGTACCCACACCCGCGTATGCAAGGAGCGTACCCCCCATGCCAACAGTGTAAGAACGACCCGTACCCCCACCCGCGGACGTACGGAGCGTACCCCCCATGCCAACAGTGTAAGTACGACTCGAACCCCCACCCACGAATGCAAGGAGCGTACCCCCAGCCCAACAGTGTAAGTACGACCCGTACCCCCACCCGCGTATGCATGGAGCGTACCCCCCATGCCAACAGTGTAAGTACGACTCGAACCCCCACCCACGAATGCAAGGAGCGTACCCCCCAGCCCAACAGTGTAAGTACGACCCGTACCCCCACCCGCGTATGCATGGAGCGTACCCCCCATGCCAACAGTGTAAGTACGACTCGAACCCCCACCCACGAATGCAAGGAGCGTACCCCCCAGCCCAACAGTGTAAGAACGACCCGTACCCCCACCCGCGGACGTACGGAGCGTACCCCCCATGCCAACAGTGTAAGAACGACCCGTACCCCCACCCGCGGACGTACGGAGCGTACCCCCCATGCCAACAGTGTAAGAACGACCCGTACCCCCACCCGCGGACGTACGGAGCGTACCCCCAGCCCAACAGTGTAAGTACGACCCGTACCCCCACCCGCGAATGCAAGGAGCGTACCCCCCTGCCCAACAGTGTAAGTACGACCCGTACCCACACCCGCGTATGCAAGGAGCGTACCCCCCATGCCAACAGTGTAAGAACGACCCGTACCCCCACCCGCGGACGTACGGAGCGTACCCCCCATGCCAACAGTGTAAGTACGACTCGAACCCCCACCCACGAATGCAAGGAGCGTACCCCCCAGCCCAACAGTGTAAGTACGACCCGTACCCCCACCCGCGTATGCATGGAGCGTACCCCCCATGCCAACAGTGTAAGTACGACTCGAACCCCCACCCACGAATGCAAGGAGCGTACCCCCCAGCCCAACAGTGTAAGAACGACCCGTACCCCCACCCGCGGACGTACGGAGCGTACCCCCCATGCCAACAGTGTAAGAACGACCCGTACCCCCACCCGCGGACGTACGGAGCGTACCCCCCATGCCAACAGTGTAAGAACGACCCGTACCCCCACCCGCGGACGTACGGAGCGTACCCCCAGCCCAACAGTGTAAGTAGACTCGTACCCTCACCTCGAATGCATTGTGCGTACCCCCACCGTGTATGTGCCAAGCGCACATATCCAGAAATCGGAGGTGTGTGTGCAGAGTCCACCCAGCAGTGCCCTGAGACAGGAGTGGTGGGTGTGGAGTCCTCCCAGCAGTGCCCTGAGACAGGAGGGGTGGGTGCAGAGTCCTCCCAGCAGTGCCCTGACACAGGAGGGGTGGGTGCCCATCACTCCCAGCAGTGCCCTGAGACTGGAGGGGTGTAACACATGTGTGTGAGGCCAGAATTATCCACATGCATACTGGCTACAAGGGAACGTGTCCCCATGAACTCATGTCAACAGACTCCACACACAAGTACAGTGATCACCAAGGATGCCACGATTGTCGCAGGTGGAGACATGGCCCTGCATGCATGGCCAAAGTAGAAGGGCTCCGTCACACACACAGCTCATGTAGACACAGCTCTGCGCTAAACATTGGGAACACCCTGCAGGGAAGAAAGCTGGGTACACAGAGGAAGGAATACACCCTTGGACAAGTGCACCATGCAGTAACTGCCTACATGAACAAAGAAAGTTAGCCAACACCTTGTGATGGCACACAGATCACAGGGTCCCACCAATGAGCAGTACACTACTACATATCCCACACACCCAAACCCTTACACACCACCCAAAACCATGTAGCAGCCCCACCAACACCAATACCAGCATAGCAGTAGTGTGATAATGAAAACAAAATTAAGCTTTATTCAGCAGGAGCACAATGTCCGTGGATCGCAGGCAGTTCAATCTTCACAAAGCCCATAGGGCAGTCAATGATTCTCAGCTGGATGGGGGACACAGTGGGATGCGTGTCCCCTACCTTGCCTGCACAGTCAAATGGCATCGTCTTCCACACTGGTGAGGGCATCGGGGGGGGGGGGGGAGCAACAGGCACCGCAGGGACATCAGGGCAAAGGGGCGGCGTTGTGGGTGCAGGGATGGAGGACTCCACCACAGGGGGTGGGTCAGTGCCAAAGGCGGAGGCCAGGATGGCACTACACACCTTTGCAAGGTCCTCCAGGGAGTCCCCTGCACCCGAAGGGACCTCAGGCCCCAAGGAGGGGGGGGGTCAGAGGGATGGGTCGCAGCGCCACCGGGGGAGGGTGGAGACAGGGGGGGGAGACTCAACCACCCTGACCGGGGACCTCCGTGACCGCTTGCGTGGTGGTGTAACTGTGGGGCTCAGGGACAGAGCGGCCATGAAGGAGTCCTTGGGGGAGATGTGGCCAGGAGAGCTGAGGGGAGGGGATTTGGAGGGAGTGGACTGGGTGGAATGCGGACTCCCACTATGGCTGCGTGTCACACGTTTGCCCCCCGACCCAGTGGGTGTGCCTACCTCACCCTGTGTGTGCGTGTCAGGAGGAGTGCGGTGGACCTTCCCTGCTGGTGTGGTGCCCGTGTCCGTTGATGTGGGTGCATGCCGACGTCTGGGTGTACGTGTGACAGGCATGGGAGTGGGAAGTGTGGATGGGGCAGGGGTAGGTGGGGGGAGGTCGCGCTGCAGGAGACCCACTGCTGCAGTCAGTGTGGAGTCGATGGACCTCAGCAAGTTGCGTTGGTCAGCCTGCGATGAATGAATGCCCTCCAAGAAAGCCTCGATGTTGGTGAGGGTTTTGCCGTGGGCATGGAGGACATTAAGGATCGCAGCCTGACCAACCTGCAGTTGCCGCTGGATGTCCACAGACTCTGCATTGGCGGCAGCAGTGGAGACAGGGGCAGGGGGTGCGGTGCCTGGCAGGAAGGAGACACGCTGTGACCGGGCACGCTGGGAAGGGACACGAGCAAGTGGGAGGCGGCTGGTGGAAACTGAGGGGGCGGTGCGAGGTGTTGTTCCGCTGTCAGCTGCTGGTGCAGCCTCCGCCCACTCGGCGACATCGTCCCCGGACCTGTCAGCTTCGTAGTCTGATGTGCCAGTCGACAGGTCCTCGGCCACACTCTCCTCCGCCTCTGTCCCACTCGATGTGCCAGACCCGATGTCACGGCTGGCACTGGTGCTCGGTCCCTCCGCCTGGTCTGTGTCCATGTCTCCCTCTGTGTCCCCCGACGATGCTGTGGGCAGGGTGGAGAGACAGAAATTATTCAGACACCTGTACACATCTGTCACATGAGTCCAATCTACATAGGTAACATTGCATGGCCTGAAAAGGAAGATCCCTAACATCCACTGAACAGGGTACCGATGTAGGGCATGAAACACACAGTTGGTTGAGCCACCATGCCACTGAAATACCATGGAGAGCATGAGACAATAGCTAAACACAGGAAAAGGAGTTTGACCTAGCACCCAGGTCCTGGGGACAATCCAGCACTGCATCTGCACCACACAGCGTTGGCGAAAATACCGATGACCAGGGACCATATCCATGAACTTGAGACACATGCTGCATAGGTAATGCTGAAAACATGCACAACATGACTCGGTCACTGCACATTGCGTGTGTGTCCAGGCACATCACACACTGCCCAGACCCAGCAAGTGGTAATCAGGATTTAACACATAGGCATTGCCCGCCCCAACAAGACCCTACACGAGGCAAATTGTGGAGACACAGGTGGCACCAACATCTCATGGTCTGGGTGATACACACAGGGGCAGGCAAAAAGCAAGATTGGACGCCAAACAGCCAAGGTGCGCCTGTACAAATAATGAGGTACCAGTGCCCATCCTCAGATGAGTATAACAAGACACACAGGCACTGGCAACTGTGAGTATGAAGAAGGACAATCAGGTCAGGCTGCACAGTGGACACCTGTACAAATTAGCACGTCTATATACATGGTGACAGGGGACAATGGCACAGAGCACAACTTACGCTGTAGACACTGACAGTGGCCACGTTTATGATGACACATACACCACTGAGGAAAAGGTGCCCCAGGGGACAGTAGTGGGCACGCAACTACATGCTACTGAATGGTAATGACAGCAACACACGTCACCATCCCTGCACTATGTGTATCGCACAGTCATGCACATCATGTCACAGGCCACTACATAGGACATGCGCGCTGTAAGGCATGACACATGAGAGACCAACTCCCATGTCTGGAGTCAGCATCAGTGCCAACTGACATGGAACCCACATGCAGTGAACTTGACAGTGCACAGGCAAGGTCCCACAACCTGTTACACACCACCCCCACACATGATGCTACAGACATTGTTCCCGTGGACAAAGCGCCAGCCTACATTACCCTGTGAAGGAGTGACTACACAGACCAGGGAACACATTGCAAGGAGGGGAAGGGTGGCAGGGGCACAGCGCTATACTGGGGCAAACAGGATCTGCACAGCACCTTTAAACCCTGCCAGTGGATTCATGCTACTGTGCCCTTACAAATGCCGGTGACACACAACAAACACACATGTACCTACCCCCTTCCGGCTGCTGCATCGCCTGTAAGCGCCTCTCAAGGTCTGGAAAGACCACCGGCAGCACACGCCTGTGGAGGTGGCTCAGACGGCGGCGGCCGCGGTTCTTGTGGCTCTCAGGTGAGTCCCCCAGCAGGAGCCGTGCAATCCTCCGCGTCCAGCACCGGATATCCTGCCAGCGTTTCCTCACCTGGGCCAGGCGCCGCCTCCGACCATCCACACCCCTCACGGCACTGACGGCGGTCAGCCAGATCTGCTCCTTGGCAGTGGCGCCTACCTGTGAGGAGGAACAAGTGACACCACATCAATACACCAGCCACATGTCACAGAGAGACATATGGGTACAAATTAGCTGGTAACAACAAGGCATGTCATGCAGCCAACGCATTGCACCTTTGTCATAGGGACATCATCCCCTGGTGAGGGGAAAAGCACTACGTGCCACAGTGGGTACACAGGTGGAATGATGGCAATGTCACAATCAATGATCTAGGCTCACACTGTGCATCACACCCACCCCTCCTGTCTCAGGGCACTGCTGGGAGGACTCTGCACCCACCCCTCCTGTCTCAGGGCACTGCTGGGAGGACTCTGCACCCACCCCTCCTGTCTCAGGGCACTGCTGGGAGTGATGGGCACCCACCCCACCTGTCTCAGGGCACTGCTGTGAGGACTCCACACCCACCCCTCCTGTCTCAGGGCAATGCTGGGAGGACTCTGCACCCACCCCTCCTGTCTCAGGGCACTGCTGGGAGGACTCTGCACCCACCCCTCCTGTCTCAGGGCACTGCTGGGAGGACTCTGCACCCACCCCTCCTGTCTCAGGGCAATGCTGGGAGGACTCTGCACACACCCCTCCTGTCTCAGGGCACTGCTGGGAGGACTCTGCACCCACCCCTCCTGTCTCAGGGCACTGCTGGGAGTGATGGGCACCCACCCCACCTGTCTCAGGGCACTGCTGTGAGGACTCCACACCCACCCCTCCTGTCTCAGGGCAATGCTGGGAGGACTCTGCACCCACCCCTCCTGTCTCAGGGCAATGCTGGGAGGACTCTGCACCCACCCCTCCTGTCTCAGGGCACTGCTGGGAGGACTCTGCACCCACCCCTCCTGTCTCAGGGCACTGCTGGGAGGACTCTGCACCCACCCCTCCTGTCTCAGGGCACTGCTGGGAGGACTCTGCACCCACCCCTCCTGTCTCAGGGCACTGCTGGGAGGACTCTGCACCCACCCCTCCTGTCTCAGGGCAATGCTGGGAGGACTCTGCACACACCCCTCCTGGCTCAGGGCACTGCTGTGAGTGATAGGCCCCCACCCCTCCTGTCTCAGGGCACTGCTGGGAGACATCAGGCACCCCCCCCCCTGGGACCCCCCCGACAGTACATGGCATGTGTGTTACACCTGGACGCAATGGCAGAAGTCACAGTCACCACATAGGGACAGTCTGTGGCAGTGGCCTATGCACTCACCTGATAACCTGGTCGCCCATACAGCATGGAGTACTGTGGGAGGATCACATCCAGCAGAGCCATGTTCTCCTCCAGGGTGAATGGCTGTGTCCTCTCCACAGCCCTTGACATGGTTCCAGGGAATCAGTAGCAGCAGCTGGGTCGACGAATGCAAAGATGTGCAGGCAAGTGCTCCCTCATGGGACCTGGCTGCCTTATATGTGCCCTTCTGCCCAGTCTCATGCACAGGAGTACAGAGAGATTGGTCACTCACATTTGCATCCTATGTTTCCACCAATCCCTTCAAACCTAGCAGTCTGTGGGTTCTCTATCGGTTTCATTCTCCTGCATGATGTCAGCCCCACAAACACATTGCAACAAAGTAGACAAATCCCAACTGACTTCTGCTGTGCACCTTCCAGAACAATTTCGAATTTTGAACTTGGTCTCCATGACAACCAGCATGCATGTAGGCCTTAATACTTGTCCCCTATGTAATTTGGAGCATCACACACAGGTACGGTGCGTGTGGGGGCCCTAGGGCACCCCAAATGCATGGCAACGGCCCGTACATGCATGCCTACGCTCTCCATCACTTTTGGTCTGCACGCGTATGCGTACCCGTAGTGATACGGACCGAACACTCGCATCTACGCTCACTATCACTACGGGTACGCATACGCGTGCAGACCCATAGTGATAGTGAGCGTAGATGCGAGTGTACGGTCCGTACCACTACGGGTACGCATACGCGTGCAGACCCATAGTGATAGTGAGCGTAGATGCGAGTGTACGGTCCGTACCACTACGGGTACGCATACGCGTGCAGACCCATAGTGATAGGGCCGTACACTCGCATCTACGCTCTCTATCACTATGGGTCTGCACGCGTATGCGTACTCGTAGTGGTACGGACCGTACACTCGCATCTACGCTCGCCATCACGATGGGTACACATACGGCAGCACTCCCACAGTGATTTGGGAACATGCACAGGCCCTCTCAGCAGCAGTACGGCGGATTTTACACATCACTGTGGTGATAGGCGACACACATGTCGGAATAGGGCGGACATACTTGTCCATGGATGGACATACTTGTCCAGGAATGGACACCAAGGCATCGTCTGTGCATTACCACATGTGTGGGGCACAGGTGTCACAGGCTGTGATGTGGAACATGCCTCCTGAGTGGAGAAGGCACCAGATGTATGATGAGATGTGTACATGTGTACTGTGTGAGGGTGCAATGTGTGCCAGGCATGCCCTTGACTCCTTTGACATGTGTGCATGTGGGACTGCGCACTTGGGGTGAGCGTCACTGGCATGGCACGGACACCAACACACGGAAGTGTCCCATGATGCCCGGTACAGGGGTCATGACACATGACTCATCACTACCCACAGTGCACAATGTGACTATGCCATATATGTGTCCGGGATTTACATCGGGTTGATGTTGTAGCACCCTCAAAAGCTGCAGCCGTTGCAGCAACCAACATGTGGCTGTGTGTAGATTGTCATTGCACACTGTTCCCAACACCATGCCACATGTGTTATCGGATGTGAGGTGCACATGTATGCAAGGGACACGGAGTAGCGTGACAAGGCCATGTCAGCAAACTCACAAGGAATGTGTGGGGAGTCATGACATGTGCACCTTCATGGCAAGGTGTGTGGGCTGGACTAGTGTAATGTCATGTGACCTGTGGCTCAAGTGTTCCGCTGCCAGTCTCTGCAATCGGCATCACACTTCTGCTGATGTGTGGGTGTATGTCACTCCTGTCTTGCGTCGGGCAGTGCACTTGCACTGGGACACAGCTATTTTCATGGCGTGGCATGGGGAGGTTCTCAATCACCGTGTGTAGCTGGGTCTTGGAAGGAGTGTCACCTTGCATCCATACGTGTCCTGGGCATGTAGCACATGCCTGACTCCCTATGTGGCATGTGTGTATTGGCAGATTTACATGTGCTCAGTAGACATGAGTTGTTCTCGTAGTGCACTCACTCTTCCTTGTCACTTCCAAATTACTGCAGAGCGCCTCCTGTTGCCCGAAGAATTCCAGACTTGGCCACCATGCAGGAGAATGACAGGATCCGGCTCTACCGCTTCACCCAACCGTTGATTCTGGAGCGGACGGCGAGACTGGCACCACACCTGCAACCGCAGCACAGGTATCCTACGGCACTGACACCCCAGCTGAAGGTAATGGCTGCCCTACATTTCCTTGCCACGGGTACCTTCCAATATACCATAGCTCATGTTGGTGGCATGTCCCAGAGCATGTTCAGCGGTGTGCTGCATGATTTCTTGGAGGCCATGTTGATTCACCTGGATGACTTCATCAAGTTCCCAACCCCTGAACAGATGACTGAGGTCAAGCGTGGTTTCTATGCCCTGGGAGGGATGCCCCATGTCATTGGGTCCATAGATGGGACACATGTAGGTTTGGTACCACCACACGCACGGGAGGTGGCGTACCGCAATCGGAAGCACTACCACTCCATCAATGCCCTTGTGGTGTGTCTGTCCAACATGGTGATTTCACATGTCTGTGCTCGTTTTCCAGGATCAGCACACGATGCCTACATCATGAGGCGTAGCGGGATGCCTGATATGATGATGCAGCTGCGCAACGAACGGGCATGTGTTGTTGGTGGGTACAGTCTGTCTGTCCTGTATTCTGTTTGGCCGAGCAGCACTACCGCTTCGCCAGTTCTAACGATATCCATGTGCTTTCCATTTAGGGGACGCTGGCTATCCCAACATGCCTTGGCTGCTGACACCTCTCCGCAACCCCATCACGCCGGCCCAGCTCCGCTACAACACCGCCCATGGCCGGACAAGGCGAGTGATAGAGAGGACGTTTGGCATGCTGAAGAGCCGATTCAGGTGCCTCCACAAGACCGGCGGCGCACTCCCATATGCCCCGGCGAAGGTCTGCAAGATCTTCATGGTCTGCTGCATGCTGCACAACATGGCAGTTGAAAGAGCTGTGCCACTCATCCTGAATCAACATGACGAGGACCATCCACCCGTGGAGGACGAAGGGCTTGGCAATGGGGCTAGTGATGTGGAGGATGTGGAGCCGCAAGAGGACATCCGGACTCGGCTCATACGCGACTTCTTTGCTTAGTGGTGAGTACCAGGGTCTGAGTGTGCACGCATAGGTCCCCGTGTGGCATGCGTTGTGATGTGTGTCTCCACCTGCATGTATGGCACGTGGGTCAGAGGTGTGTGTGGGTGTGTCACTGGAGTGATGGTGGCAGTGATGGTAGTATTTCCCCAGGCATAATTGTGACCTAGCATGTTGTCATCCATACATGTGTCGAGTAAATGCACATGCAAGTGGCTGTGCTTTTTGTGGCTGACTTCTTGTGTGTCTCTCTTCCCCAGGTACCTGCGCATGCCGTCTTCTGGTTGCATTGTTGTGGCACTGCTATTCCTCATGGACATGGCATCGTGGGCTGACTCAGCGTTACAGGCACGGACACGTTTGGAAGTCTCCATGGGGTAAGGGATGCATCTGGGGTGTATTGGGTGTGGCAGTTGTTCACGATGTGTGCACACTGCCCCGGTCGGGGTTTGGGTCCTCTGCAGACATGTGGCATCCCCATGGGACACGACATGCAGCTGGGTACACCTGAATAGATGGGCTGCCTGGTTGTCAGTCATCAGTGATGGGATAGTGGATTGTGATGAAGGCATCAATGTGTGTGACACTGCCCTCGGACACATACGGTTTACATTGTCTTGACATGGCGTGGGACTTCCACATCAGCGGATGTATGGTGTATGGCAGTCTCTCCGTGAGCAGCTGTGGGTATTTAGCTGTTATCCGACACTTGTGTGCCAGTTCCATGGCTATCACGCATTTGTGCTGCAGAAGGGGGTGCCAGTGTTGGAGCCACATGTTACTCCACATGATGTGTTCATGTGTACTTCAAGTTGCCTCTGCAATCCCAAACACATGACTATTAAAGGTGTCCCTATGCCTCCAAGGTGCCTCTTCTCAGTCAATGCTGGTGTGTTGGCACGGTGCATCCTGCATGTCTGGCATGGTATTCCCTGATTGTGGCTATGTGTCAATGTGTCGAGTGGCAAGATGCAAGCTGTGTGTGTGTGCTGAGACTGTGTAATGGGCATGATGTCCATGACTGTGTGGGTATTGTGACATGTGCCATCCCCATGCATCCAACGTTGTCCATGACCCCATTCTCTGCATCCACCGGACTCAAGCTTGCAGGACATGGTTCTGCCACCTGTCTACACGTACCTGGGTGCCCCCCAGGACACGGGCCAGGATCCCTGACCTCTGCGCATGACTGTTGCTGTACTCAATGTGTCTGTCAGCACGGTTGTTCGGCCACCCCCTCAGCTGGTTCTGACCATCACGGGTGTGTATGGTGCTCCATGTCTGTCTTGCCTAGAAAACTGTGACCCATGTGTCCTGTGCCAGACTCAGGCCCCAGGGTGTGGATGGTTGAAGTGAACAGATGACTAAGGCATGTTTAGACTGTACAAGACACATGTTAGGTAATAATGCTACCAGCAGGCATCTACTCTTAATAGTGTGATTTATTATTGGGGGGGGGGGGGGGGCCAAAGTGAGGGGCTTTCCGGGATTAGGGAATCCAAAGTTCAGTAGGGGAGTTGGTGTCCTTGCCATTGGAAATCCTCAGAGTCCATGCCACAGTCTTTGTCAACATTGGTCAGCCAGTGACCAGCAGGGCCATGTGGCGGAGAATGTCTCTTGATGCTGTGATGCTGTTGCTCCAGTGGGCCAGGTGCCAGGCCAGGTGTCCTGGGAGATGGTGATGTAGCAGCCACCCTCACGGTCCTTTCCGTGGACGACCCGGCTTCCTGCGGGGAACCTCAGCAGCAGGCCGTGACGACGTCTGGGATGCTCCGTCGGATGTTTCCTCCTCCTCCTCATGATCCCTCCCTGTGGGTGGTGATGTTCTCCGCCTTCTGGCACAGGGAGGGTCGGCCATGGTGTCGGCCATCCGACGGAGTTCAGCGTGAATCCCCTGGGACGCCGTCACTTGCTGAGCCTGTCTGTCCTCCATCCTCCGTTGGTGTAGCTGTAGACAGGCTATTAGCTCCGCATGTTGCTGGGCCTGCTGGACCTTGATCCCCTCGAGGACGGACACAACCTGGGCCATGCCCGTGGTGTCCTGCCGGTATGAGTCCAGGATGTTACGGACATGGGAAAATACCGGATCCCCAGCCAACTGGTCAGGCTCGCGCCTCCGCCGTCCTCCACTCCCACCACCCCTGCCCACTTGCGTCTGGCCTGCACTTGTGGGCACATCGGGTCTCCGGGACCCCTGAGGGGTGGCATTGGCGTTGTCGCCTGCCTCCTCCTGGGTGCCCGGGACACCGTGTCCCTCCTGGCGAGCCTGGCTGCATTGTGGTGTTGGGGCAGGGATCCTGGGTGTCTCCTGGGATGTGGCAGGAGTGGGGGTGGTGGTTGGCACGGTTGTACCTGACGCAGGTGCTGCAGGTGGTTGGACACCAGAGGGGCCAGGTCGGTCGGGGTCGTCCGCAGAGTGGTGAGAGTGGTCGCTGCCGGTGGGATCGGTCTCCTGCAGATCCGGGTCCTGTGAGTGTTCCCCCCCAGTGTTGGGGGGTGCAGCACGACGTTGACCTGTGTGTGAGAGAGACAATGTTAATTTTGATCCATGCAACATCCATGTTTCATCCGTTACAAAGTTGGCACATTTCCTCTTGGAATTAGGATCTGTCTTGCATTCCACTCACAGTGCACTTGTGCATGTGTGTGTCCCTTGGGCACCAATTTGGCCCCTTTAACTATGTGTGGCACAGTCTAACTTGCTGCGTCAAGTGTGACTGCAGTCAGCAGTGGAGTGTGCATGTGTGCCGAGCTATGCATTTGCGCCTTCCTTGTAGCACTGTACATGTGCACATGGAGTGGATCCACACACTTGTATGATGCAGGTGGCTGTCCTTGTGCTCGTGTACAGGTTGTAACATGGCCCTGCGTTTTGCCATGATGAAGAGGGGGGGTTCTGGCACTGGCCACCCTTGTCTACATGCACGCAGTCCACCTGCTGACGAGCAGACATTCCCACACACCAAAGGACTGATTTGCTCTCCCTGTGTCTCCCTCCTTCTCTGTCCCCCTCTCCCTCCCTCTCTGTCCCCCTCTCCCTCCCTCTGTGTGTCAGCCTCCTCCCTCTGTCCGTCTCCCTCCCTCTCAGTCCCCCTCTCCCTCCCTCTCTGTCCCCCTCTCCCACCCTCTGTGTCCCCCTCTCCCTCCCTCCGTGTGTCAGCCTCCTCCCTCTGTCCGTCTCCCTCCCTCTCAGTCCCCCTCTCCCTCCCTCCCTGTCCCCCTCGCCCACCCTCTGTGTCCCCCTCTCCCTCCCTCCGTGTGTCAGCCTCCTCCCTCTGTCCGTCTCCCTCCCTCTCAGTCCCCCTCTCCCTCCCTCCCTGTCCCCCTCTCCCACCCTCTGTGTCCCCCTCTCCCTCCCTCCGTGTGTCAGCCTCCTCCCTCTGTCCGTCTCCCTCCCTCTCAGTCCCCCTCTCCCTCCCTCCCTGTCCCCCTCTCCCACCCTCTGTGTCCCCCTCTCCCTCCCTCCGTGTGTCGGCCTCCTCCCTCTGTCCGTCTCCCTCCCTCTCAGTCCCCCTCTCCCTCCCTCTCTGTCCCCCTCTCCCTCCCTCTCTGTCCCCCTCTCCCTCCCTCCGTGTGTCACCCTCTGTCACCTTGGCCCAGCTTCCTGGGCACACACTGTTAGCAGATCTTTGAATGGGCCTTGGCTTGTTGAAGTGAGTTTGTTTCTGATCTCCAGGCACCCATTGGGTGTAGTGTCTGTGTGTGCGCTGCTGCTGTGGTGGTGTGTGCTGCCACTCTTTCACACTGTTGGCTGTTCATTAGCTGCTGGCATGTGCAAAACAGTGCCTTCACCCCCATGTGTTGATGCAAGGCGTCCGCCATTTGCTGGCGAGTCTTTCCTGTGTGGGGACACAGTGTTTGTCTGGCTGTGACCTAGGCCATATGGGCAGAGGGCATTGTTGTCTGCTTTGGAGTCGCACTATGTGATTCTTGGTGCCCAGCCTCCCGCCATCCGGGTTACCGTGTCATGTGTTGTTGTCTTCTGTGGCCTGTGACTTGACATTGTCCAGCTGGGTGCATGGGGCATGGTGGCAGCAGTGGCATGTGCCTGCTCATGGAGTGTGGTTGAGTAATGCGATGGCTTGTGGTGGTTGCGTGCCTGTTATTAATTTTGGTTGTGGTTGCAGTTCCCCCCATGTGAGGTGCGTTGTTTGTGTACTCACCCGGGTCTCGGAGTCCTTCTACTCCTTCAACTGCCTCCACCGGCAGTATGGCCATCACCCTCTCCTCCCAGGGATGGTACTGTACGGCTCTGCGGGAGGGCCCTCCTCCGGTGGCGTTGGCCTGGTCGTGTTCCTCCTGCCTCTTGGCTCTGACCCTCCTCCGCAGATCGTACCACCTGTTCTGGCAATCCTGCTTGGTCCTCCTGGTGTCCGCAACAGCATTCACAGCATCGACGATGGTCTGCCACATGGCTGTTTTGGCTGCCTGGCTGGTGCTTCTGACCAATGTTCCAAAGATCTGTGGCTCGACTGAGGATTTGATCAACAAGGACCTCCAACTCTCGGTGACTGAACTTTGGATTCTTGGTAGTGGGCATGGTGAGGGGTGTGGGTGGGGATGGTGTGGGTGTGGGGGGGGGGGTGTGGATGTTGGGGGGGGGGTGTGGATGGTTGTGTGTGTGTGTGAATGTGATGAGAGGGTGTTTGTGAGGGTGGTCGTGTGAAGGTGTGCAAGTGTAAGGTGTGGTGTAGCTTGTAGTCTGGTTCTGTGGTGTCTGGCAGCAGTGAGTCTGTTGCAAAGGCTCATGGTTTGTGTGTGTGGGCCCTTTTTATTGGTCCATGGGTGGGTGTGGCAGTTTTTGAATTTTGGGTGGGTGTGTTATAAGGAGTGGTGGTGTATTGGGCCTCTGTTTGTTTTTGGCAGTTGCAGGTCAGTGATTGTGTTATTTTAGTGGTTGTTGGCCATGTTTAGTGGCTGTGTGCCTTTCGAATGGTGTATTCTTGTGTTGTTTTATTTTGTCCTGGTTGTGTACGTGCGTTTTGAGCGTGTGTACGGTGTGTACATGGGCCATTTGGTTGTACGATTTTGTCCTTGTGTGTGGCTTTGTAAGACTCGTACATGCGGTTGTGATGTTGGGGCATGGGGTGCGCTCCGTACTTAGGAGGTTGTGTTGGGGGTGCGCCAGGAACGTACTGGGGTGGGGGTACGACTGGAACGTACTGGGGTGTGGGTAGACGGGGCTATGACACGTCCTGGGGTGGGGGTACGACTCGAACGTACTGGGGTGTAGGTTCACGGTGGTACGACACGTCCAGGGGTGGGGGTACGACTGGAACGTACTGGGGTGTAGGTACACGGGGGGTACGACACGTCCAGGGGTGGGGGGTGTACATTGACGGTGGTACGACACGTACTGGGGTGGGGGGGTGTACATTGACGGTGGTACGACACGTACTGGGGTGGGGGTACGACTCGAACGTACTGGGGTGTAGGTTCACGGTGGTACGACACGTCCAGGGGTGGGGGTAAGACTGGAACGTACTGGGGTGTAGGTACACGGGGGGTACGACACGTCCAGGGGTGGGGGGTGTACATTGACGGTGGTACGACACGTACTGGGGTGGGGGGGTGTACATTGACGGTGGTACGACACGTACTGGGGTGGGGGTACGACTCGAACGTACTGGGTGTAGGTTCAGGGTGGTACGACACGTCCAGGGGTGGGGGGTGTACATTGACGGTGGTACGACACGTACTGGGGTGGGGGTACGACTCGAACGTACTGGGGTGTAGGTTCACGGTGGTACGACACGTCCAGGGGTGGGGGTACGACTGGAACGTACTGGGGTGTAGGTACACGGGGGGTACGACACGTCCAGGGGTGGGGGGTGTACATTGACGGTGGTACGACACGTACTGGGGTGGGGGTACGACTCGAACGTACTGGGGTGTAGGTTCAGGGTGGTACGACACGTCCAGGGGTGGGGGTACGACTGGAACGTACTTGGGTGTAGGTACACGGGGGGTACGACACGTACTGGGGTGGGGGGGTGTACATTGACGGTGGTACGACACGTACTGGGGTGGGGGGGTGTACATTGACGGTGGTACGACACGTACTGGGGTGGGGGTACGACTCGAACGTACTGGGGTGTAGGTTCAGGGTGGTACGACACGTCCAGGGGTGGGGGTACGACTGGAACGTACTTGGGTGTAGGTACACGGGGGGTACGACACGTACTGGGGTGGGGGGGTGTACATTGACGGTGGTACGACACGTACTGGGGTGGGGGGGGTGTACATTGACGGTGGTACGACACGTACTGGGGTGGGGGTACGACTCGAACGTACTGGGGTGTAGGTTCAGGGTGGTACGACACGTCCAGGGGTGGGGGTACGACTGGAACGTACTTGGGTGTAGGTACACGGGGGGTACGACACGTACTGGGGTGGGGGGGGTGTACATTGACGGTGGTACGACACGTACAGGGGTGGGGGGTGTACATTGACGGTGGTACGACACGTACTGGGGTGGGGGTACGACTGGGACGTACTGGGGTGTAGGTACACGGGGCTATGACACGTACTGGGGTGGGGGTACGACTGGAACGTACTGGGGTGTAGGTACACGGGGGGGTATGACACGTACTGGGGTGGGGGTGGGGCTCGAACGTACTGGGGTGTAGGTTCACGGTGGTACGGCACGTACTGGGGTGGGGGTACAACTGGAACGTACTGGGGTGTACCTAGACGGGTGGGGGTATACATACACGGGGGGTACGTGTCGGACGTACGGGGGCTGGGGGGAGTGTTGGGCGCGTATGCGGGCACATGTCTCCATGGTTGCTATAGGTGTTCGGTGCGGACGGTGTTTTTTCCATACGGTTGTACGCTCGGACGCACGGGATGGATCGTGATTCCTCGGTCGGACTTGGCTTTTCACGTTTGTAAGGTAAATCGTCCGAGGACGTGTCGGACACATTTTCCGACCCGAGGACGTGTGGGGAATGATTCCCAGTGCGGTTCGTATGGACTTTTTACCATGCGAATCGTGATTGCCAGTTCGTACGGCACTTGTACGATTCGTACGGTAAAAAGACCCGATACGAGTCGCACGGGGGAATTTTTTACCGGATTGTGATCGGCACCTTTGTGTATATTCCACTAATATTTTAAATGAGTATCCCCGTTTGTGCGCTAGAGCAAATGTACTGAACAATGTACCCAAGTCCAGTTTTAGAAACCCTTGCAGGTATTCCCAAGAAAGTCTGGATGAGGCTAACCTTTCAGTATTCTTTTCTTCACTTCACAAAGCCATGGGCACACTGTGTGTAATCATAAACAACCATACCCCCTTATCTAGGACTCTCACGCACAAATTGAGACATATGGATGGGGCCTAATGGCCAGAGTTGCAAACTTTGGATCTGGGGAGCAAGGTCCGAGCCCTGCGGTTGGCTCAGCATGCTTTGATTCTGGGTACTCCCTTAACCTTCCATGCTTAAAATGAATCGGACCAGTGTAATGTAATCTGCTACCTACGTAAAGTGTTCCAATGCCCTTTGGCTGCGTTTGTGCTACATAAAACTTAAATATATATTTTATCTAAAAATGCACCCCTGGGCCTTATTGTAACAAAAATGGATGAGGCCTTGCCCCTTCTCTACTGCAGAAGGGGTTTCTCAAAATAACTAAAATAAAAAATAACTAAAATCATTAGCATCAACAAGATTTTTCAGAACCCTTGCGATGTAGTGATGTAATATGGTAACTTTTGCCTATTAATCACTTGGCAACCTACCATTTAGAGTTCTACATTCTAGAAACCTTCATTACGAGTGGCCAGAATTAAGGGCAGGTTGCGACGACCTGGTACTACTTACACTGCGGCAGCAATAATGCCTGGGGTTCACAAGCTGATCGTCTACAGACTCCTGTGTAAAGGTCAATAAAACATGGAAATTAGGGCTACCATACCAATTTCTGTATGTCAACTTGGCGATGGAGGATTTGACCCCGTAAAACATGCTGTTTCACTGCTCTAGGTATGCAGGGAGCTTCGATACTGCGCAATCTTGCGATTCCTGATGAGGCCAGTAACAGAGGTCACCAGCTCAATCGTGAATAACGGGCGCCTCATCAGTAGGGTTTTAATTGCGTTACAATGATCCACACCCTTAAACATTTGCCCCTAACACACCAAGGGCAGAAAGATGAACAAGCAGTAGAATGGTCCAGTGGTCGGCACAGGCGGCTTCAATATTGCCATCTATGCCAAAGTCCAAAAGGACAAAAAGTAAAAGGCGGTCGGGTATGCTTACTTTCAAAGTCGAATGTCTTTTCCTCGCTGGTTTGGGAATAGAAATCAAAGTTATTATCTGCTCAGACAATCAGCTGAAAGCTTTCCCATCACTTCTGAAAAGAGGACAACCAGAAAACTTTTGTACACATTTATGCACCCCACAACTCTTAGTTTGCTGACTTGCAATTCTCCAAAGCTTCGAAAACTCTGTCTACCGTATTCTTACTAAACCCTGAACTAGATTCACCCAGATTTCAATCTACGCCGGGTTGCATTAAAGAATAACCCTAAATACGTAGATGTGGGATTACGCCTTCTGTAGTAACCCAGTGTATTAACATACTACAGAAGATGCCAAACATCTCCGTCTACAATATCGAATGGAGGAGTCCCTGAGAGGCCTCTGCAAACTCCCCAGTATGAGCTCCATCACTTGCTCAAGTGCTTTTCCCGTCATTCAATGCCCCAAGGGGCTGTGTTGCAGTGGCATTTCCCCGTCACATATCAAAACCAAGGCTTTGTTCTGAATTATTTACATTTTTCATTCTCTTTGCAATATACTCTCTATTGTCTGCAAGTAATAGAAATTAGTATTTGTTACTATAAATCTTTGGTTGCTCTACATACTGCAGACAAACCAAAACGTCCTACAGCGTCTTCAGGGGACAGGATGTGGTCTGACGGCTAGACTGCCATGCTGGAAACCAAGATTCGAGCCTTGGGGTCGCGTCCACATCCTGTGATTCTGGGAAAATCTTAGTCTCCCCGTGCCTGAATGTGTCCTTGTGTAATGTAACCAGTGCTCATGTAAAGCGCTCCAAAACCTTCGGCTTGAGTATGCGCATTAAATATCTTGCGTGATTACTTGGCATTGAATTACTACAACAGCACCCAAGCGCTGCGAGCTTTCATCTCCCAACGCCACTCTGGGGAGGCACCAGTAATGACTGTGGGGTTGTGGAAAGTGCAGTCGGTTCCACCCTCTGAGATGCCTGTAACAGCAAGGACTCGCTGAGGATTGCAATGAGATGCTAGGCAAAACAAGCACTGGAAAAACCAATCGGTCTGGCTTAAATTTTAAAATATAAGACAGACAAATTGGCTTAAGATGCCCGGTTATATGAATTTGCTTTTGCGCAGCAGCCGTGAGGAAGGAGCAGAGGAACCGCTGGGCGCATAGAATCTTTATCAGTGGCCCACAGCTGAACAGGGATGCCAGGACACCAAAGGCTTTTTCGTCTATTGAAAGCCATTAGACGAATGGTCCTAGCATTTCAATTGTTTTACCATGACGTGAAGTAATCTGTTTTGCAATTGATGGAGCGGGTAGTACAACATTTTGTACATCTCCTCTATTTCGCATGAAAATACTAATTAAATAATCTATAAACTGTAATAGTATTAAACGAGTTTGCATGTATATTAAACCAACATTATTAATATTCGAATTATACGTGGGATTTGCATGTTGCATGGCTAAATAACCTTTATTATTAAAAAATCTGTACGCCTAATTAGCAATAGTATATGTGGTAAATAGAAAACTGCACGATATATGTCGCTTTTTTAATGTTGCCCAAGAGGAGGACCAAAAGGTGAATATAATGGCTTTAAATGTCGCTATATGCTAGATAAATACAAGTACATAGAGGGATTAGTAAGGGGTTAACATTAGATTCATTATTTCTATGTATTAATTACTTTTTTGTGTTTGTCTCGCTTAAGTTGACATTTCGGCCTAAATCAAAGATGGCCGCTGAGACCACACGACGAAGTGGCCACTGTCCCACGAGGCGCGGAGTGAGCTGCGCATGTGCAAGAAATCTTCTAAACCTCGTCGCGACCTTTGCTCACCATGTACCCGAACGAGGTCACACAGTGGGAAATCCGCCAAGACAAGAAAACACTCAACCTTACAATAAAGCGGAACAAGACTACTTTTTGACTTACTCATGACCTCACCCCTCGAACTGTACTGAGAACCTAAAATTTTACATCGAACGATCTGAACCAGCCAATCAAGACTGTCCTAAAATATTAAATTGTATCTTCTTTACTTCATTGTATTATAAAAGAAGCAGTAGAATAGAGAGGGGTCGGCTTCGCTCTTGCTTTTTTTGGGTCACGTCGCTCTACGTTACCGCATTCTCTTGAATCCTTGAAGGTCCGGATGCTGCCCGATTATCTGATGACTGCAAACTTTTCCTAAATCCACGGGCAATGATAGATGCTTGCAAGTCTCTGGTCCTTTGCCGATCTTTGGGACTGTAGCTTGCTGAGCAAAGAACTTTGAGTTTTGGCCTGCTTTCGGACGATTGACTGCAAATTTGATTATGCAGAGCCAATGAATTAGAGGACACCAAATAGCCAGGTTAGGTAAATATGATGTTCTGCGATTTACTTAAACATCGATACAAAAACTTCCTAAACTTTGACGAGACTAATGCAAACTTAAATTATTATGAAATATTAGATAAACAATTATTGATTAACGGAAACTATGAGTTGTGAGCTTCATTTAGAGAGATTCTGAAGTCTTAAAATGTGTTTTAGCTGGTTCTAAATCACCATCAACCAATCCAACTAATTTGGTCCATTGACCAAGTGGGAGGAGTGCCTTTATGTTTTAGGATTAAGGATCTGTAGGCGAAGGGCTTTAATGTATATTTTGTAAATAACTTTTCCTTCCCTCTAGGTTATAAGGTGTTCCCCTCACATGTCCGGCGCTTGAATCACTCATCCCTCCTGTGTGCAGACCGTTGTGGGAGTGACATGCGAGTGTTGGTGTTATGGGCCCCACCAATGACTGCATGTGTAAATGAGTTAGTGAGACGACTGGTCTGTGACGCAGGGAGGATAACGGTACGGGTTGTTTTTCCTCCGTTGCCTGGGGTTTAGCGCTCCATCACAATAAAAAATAAACAGAGAGGGCTATTCTATACATTGTGTAAATATGCACAGACGTCAATTCACCAAAATGCCTGGGGTAGTGGAAATTACATCACACACTTTGACCTTAATGACACCACAGGATTTGACATCATATAACCTTTGACCCTGTTTTTTTTTTCAGTAAGTCATGTCACATGACCATCAGACTGATGAGATCACAATGACTGACATTGCTCAAATTCTTTAATTATTTCATGATTAATTTAACAACATAAGAAAGATAAATCTCTATTTCACATAGCACCTATGTTAGGACGCCGACATGTTTGAAAATGGCGGGACGCAATTCTTGCCCCGAATTGTAGCTAGCCAAATGAATGAGCCAGATTGCTTCTAAGGTAAAGTTGGTGGTGGGGGTGAGGCGGGAAGATTCTCCTTTAGAGGAAATTTTGAAAAGAATGGTGTCAAATAGTGCATCTTAGAACACAATTTTCACATACATTTTCTACAACAAGAAAAAAAAGAGAGACTATGAGAGGGCACCCAAATATTATATAAAGCTCGGTCATGGTGTGCCAAGCCAATGAAACCTGGTGCTCCCCAGGAGTTTGACTACCGTTTTTTCATTAGCATACAATATGCTAGTGCCAGAAGTTTGCAATTAATGCAACCCATGTACTGTGGGTAACCCTTTAGTCCAAATGTACCCAGTATGTCAAAGATAGCATTTCGTCATGGCTACCCTCTCCCGTAAATCATAGTTGTCCTTTATTATGCCAAGAGTTATCCCCAATGGGCTAGCACCAGAATTTTGAATCCAGGCCATTAATTTCCTCCAATTGCCAGCCCTCTTCCACTGGTTCACATTCGACCAAGAATTACCTCTAGTATGCCAGCACCAGTATTTTACCATTGGTGCCAATTATGCCAATAATCACCTCTAGTATGTCAGGGCCTGTACTTTGACACAGGTGCCAGTCATGCTAAGAACTGCCTCTAGTGTGTTAGAACTAGTATTTTGCTATGGGTTCCTCTATACATAATTACCTTCCGTATGTAACGGCCAACAGCCAGCGTCCAACGTCCAATCATAACACCACATTCTCACTCAGGTTTGCTTACATTCACTCACTCTCATACATTTATTTTGAGTCGCTTGCATACATGGTCTCTCACTCAATTGCACTCTTACTCTCCCCCCCCCCTTCTCACTTACAAAAACTCAGTCTGACTTATGGATTCACACTACATTAGCCCTTACTTTCACTTTCTCACACACTCCCACTCGCTAGGACTGTCACTTACACTCACTGTCGCTCACTCCTTTTCACTAACATTCATCATAACTTGCATCCTCTAAGAATACCTCACACATCAAATCCTACTCATTTGCTCTTATTTTTACCCTTAATTAGTCTCTCTAACTCACTCATACCAACCGACAGTCACTCTCCTCACTCATTATCGGTCACTGACTCTCATTCCCTCACACACGCCTATACATATAGAATAGACAGACATGCTCAAAGATACACACTCTCACACACACACACACTTACAGAAGTACATACATTTATAGATTAATAGACTATAATTCACCAATTGTAGAATGAAAAATGGTCAGAAAACATGAATAGGGCCCAACTGATGCCCATTTAGGGCCCAGTGTTCTCACCACTGTTTTAACAATTGCTGAGTCTGGGATTCACAAAGGGAGTGTCACGGGTCGTAAGGGGCAAACAAGGGGTCACAGCTACAACCCCTGGGAACCCCTAAATGATGTTAATGTATACACAAGATAAAGAATTGAATTTAAAATTACCAAAGTGTGATGTAAAACTGACCCACATGCATTGCAATGGAACCACTTCCTGGGAGCCTTAATCAAAGACTAAACAGCCTATACTAAGAGAGGAAAGTTATACCTCAATGGGTTGAAGTGATTGATGTGATCCCAAAACACTGGCTGAAGGGGCACCCAAACAAGATAATGGTTAAGGGGGGGGGGGGGGGCTCAAGGTGCCCACTCATAAATGGTTTACAAGTTATCATGCAGACAGGTATGCTTTGAAGCCAGAGCTAAACAGATTCAGGCTCATACAACCACATCAGCAATGGATGCCAGGAATAGTCAGATTAACTTGCAAAGGTTTTTGTTCACTGAACCCCTTTCAATCTACTTTCATCACCACCACACAGAAAGGGTCACCCCCGTCCATGGGGCTGGGAAGGACTTACTTTAGGCGAGGAACAAGGGACTGATGTATAAGACTGTAGCGCATGAAATCAAAGTGCAAGTGAAAAAAGATCGATAAGCAAAGCAGCACAGTTCAAGCAACTCCAAACCCCAAAAAGCAATCTACGCTAATAATTGAATTGAACTTGAAATCATCTGAACTTTATTACGCGCAGCGAATAACTGATAAGAAACGGTGTTTACATAAAAATATATTTGCCCTGTTTCATGTTAGCATTGCTCGATTATGCCAATTTCATATGTTGCGGATAGCGGTTTGCACTATCTGCAGGCTTCTAAAAGGGCTAGTTTTGTCTTCTTCCGTGACCATAACAACAGAAGTTGGCTTCTCCATTTATATTTATTTATGGTACAGAGGTTCACTTAATGAAAACGTGTGGAATAAGTTAATCGTTGTTTTCTTGGCCTTGCACTTCTAATTAGCAGCATTTGCTTTTTATATTAGAAGCTGTATAATTAATCTGTTCCCCAGCTGCAACCTTTTACAATGTTCTTTCTTAGAAAACGTTAAATTACTGAATAACGCGGCATGAGCTGTATTTTGCATTAGATAAATGAATATTTCTTAAATGTGTGCTAACCCCTGTATAGTCCTTTCAGGCGCGCAACGCCCATTGGGCTGAAAGTGTTTCAGCACCCCTCCCCCCCTCTGTCGTGTGTGGCAGTCCAGGCTGAGACAGCTTCCAGGGCACCCACACATAGCCCCACCCCAGTACTTCACAGGTCTTTAAAATACCATTTGCTTGTTAATGAGCCTTTGTTGTTTTTTCACCCCTTCTAAGAGCCCCTGCATCTCCACTCTGCCTATTGGTGCAAGAATTAGCCCACCCCATCCCCCGAAAGTTTTGGTCTCCCCCCCCCCCACCCCGAAATTTGGCTTTAGTTGCGCCGCCGAGGACTTTAAAGGTGTTTTTATTCATTGTACATTTAATGTGGTTCAATTAGTAAGCATCGCAGCACAGTGCTTGAAATCAATAAACAGTAAAAAGCAAAAAACAAATGGCAACCATACAGCCAGAAACAATCATCTTGATATATTATGGCTGAAGAGCAGGAGAAAGGGGGATGGGGGGGGGGGGGGGATGTGGGGGTGACACAAAACATTCAGGGTTCTTCAGATCTGGTGAGAGTGATGGGACTCTGGTGCAATCTGAACTAACGAGTTTTTAGGGATTTTCTAAGAGCCACTTAGAGGAAACTGATGTATTGTGGGATGGTATTTCACAATATATGGGCTACACAGGAGAAGGACTCGTTGAAGATTTTAACTTTTGTAGATTTGAATTTTAGTCAAGATTCCTTTCTTGATCTGTGAATAGATTGCTCCAGATCACTGAAAGATCACGAGGACATTTACATACGAGAGTATTGGGAAGTTGTTTACTGTTACTTTTGGCGCTGGAGCTTCCCATTCGCTCCAGAAACGGTGGCCTACAGAGAAACCGATACTGGCGAAAGAATTGCTGCGTCTTAGCTTTCTTAGATTCCAAGTGAGGCGCGTTTACATGCATCTTAGTCTAGCTGAAAAGAAAGGAATTGTTCATGGTCTTGGTTATGTGCAGTCATTGCTGGAAGCATCAAAGGGTTTCTTCAGCTGGTTATGGAGCGTAAGGATCTTAGAATGGGTACTGAGGTATTCAAACAACAGCACACCCACCAGTGCCTTGAAGACCTCTACATGTCATAGGTTAGGAAGAGGACCCTCCAGTTGCAGAAATGGAGCCACCAGATGTGCAACTCCTGATTACATTACCACTGTCCTTCACATGCTACACTGGCTCCCATTTGAGGTGAGATTTAAGCTTATGCTGGGTTGTCTTTGTATAAAGCATTGCATCTTAACAGGCCATCCTACCTCTCAGACTTTCTTACTAGTGTGCAGGCCAGGCAGGCACCTCTGTAGCCAAAACAAAGTGCATTGGAGCTATGGAGGCCTGTCAGGGAAGCCTGAGAGCACCTCATATGACAATATTCCCTCTGTGGATCAAAGAGTGCTTCTGAGATGATTTAGCCTACCGACGATGCAGAAGGGGTCTAAATTATAAAAACATTTCACCACTTTTCAATTAAGCAGAGTACAGGCACACGTCCACTATTACAACACTTCTCATTTGAAAACATAACTAGGTGTGGTTAGTGCATGGCTTGCCCTCCCATAAAAAAAACAAGGGATCTTTCTCCTATGAGGAGTCTCAGCATTTGAACATGGGTGCCATGAACCAATTTATCTGGGAATTTAGAGACCGAAGATGGACTTCCCTTAAACAGAGAGACCCAGAACACAGAGGTGTGTAGACTTACACTACAGCCAAGCCCAGTCAAACAAGAGCAAATTCTAGATTGGTCTAAAGTGTGGAAAGCAAAGACATTAAAAAAAAAGAAGTCTTCGTACCCAATTAGTTCTCAAATCTCAACAGTCGCTATCCCTTCACAAAAGCTAGATACCCCGTGCATGCAAGCGCTGAAGTTGACATTCTTAAGTTCACTTGCTTCTCACTGTACTACCCCTTATGCATCCTTCACTCTTTATCTTCATTAATCCCTTCCACTAATCCAGTGGATATCACGTGTCCCGTTAAATAGGTCTTTTAACAATCACCCAGCGCAAACCTGCAGAACAGCTACACATTGGACAGTATCTGCTACCATAAGGCATCAAATCTTCATTTCATCGTTGAAGATGGAGTGATTGTTACAAGGACACTCGCTGATGGCATTGAAGAGCAAACAGTTTGTGTGTAGAAACAGCCAGAAGAAAACCTAGCTAGGAGAAGCATGGACGGACCTGGCTATTTTTTAGGTCTCGCCTGGCGCTGCAGTGCAAAACGTTGCTCGCCGGGAGAGAGATTTTGTAGGAGAGTAGATTCAGAAGGGGACTTGAAGCCCTGCCCCTCATTTCCATTGGCTGGCGTCACCGTTTATGCTAAATGGTGGCCTGCCATTGGAAAGAGGGTTTTTTGTTGATGCCCTTTCGACTCTGATCCGACTGGGTTGCCTGCTTTGCTGCTGTCGCAAGCACTTTCTTATCTTTATGGGGCCATGTGTTTCTAATTAGAAACACATGGCCCCATAAAGCTAAGCTATCGATGCTCATTTTAAAAGTGAGCAAGAATGAGAAGGTGTTTCCCATGCCTTGGAAGCATCAATTAGAAGGGAGGGGTGGAAATGCGAGGAGGGGCTGAGACGGGGGCTCGAGGCTGTGAACTCCTTTCTCGTGTTTGTGTTGATCTAAGCCAGCATTGCTTCTCTTACTCACCAACAAAAGGCTGCAAGGCCCCTCCGGGAGTAAATTGTTATTTTGGTTATCTCCCTCGCAGCTGATGATACATCTTCCACTTTGAGGCGGCTGTTTGCTCTTCGGCCGAGGGGAGGGTGTGAGGGCCTATTTTATTATGTAGTGCCCCAACGAAGCTGGTTTACAAGGTCTTTGACTTCCGGTATAACAGGGAGATGGACGAGAGGAGCTGCGAATCGAAGCCATGAGCACAGCCTGGAGGAAAGGGTATGTGAGCAGCGTGCTACGGGTTAATAAAACAGGTGAAAGTTTCACTTTATCATTTTTATATGCCATAAATGTTGCAAGTTCCTAATTAGTGTATCATTATTTCAGTCTCAACGGGTTTCTTTTGGCAAGGTTGCGATAGGGACCAGTTTACGTAGTCTCCATTTGGTTTGTTTTTAAAAGCTCCAAAGCATGTATGTATGTGTAGATGTACGAGAGGGAAAGAGAGACAGTGCCAAATAATAGATTTTAGATTAAAAGAGTAAATAATAGTTAAGCCTAAACACGGTGGATGCAAACAAGGCAGTCATTAAAATCCACAGACAGCATATGCTGTTGCAACTAATGTACACGTAGCTCATCATACTTAATGGCATTCTCTGACCATAAATAGATTTTTGTAGGAATGTGCATACTGATGAGAACGCCGGACACAATCTGTTATTTTATGACCTTGGGCCTAACAATCGGATCACAAGAAATTACATGGCAGGATTTCTTTTTTTTTTTTTTTTTTTTTTTTAGAGAAGTCTAGGAGCAGAGTGGAAAGGACAGACATTTTGAGCAAAAAATCAGAGGAAATGCAAACAAAAATTAAAACATTCTCCAATCATGCAGGTAATGGCGTGTCAGTTTTTAATACAAGTATTCACGGAGGTATTCCAAATCACAAAACACAAATAATTGGTATTTTACTTCTAACAAGGTGGCCACAGCGCTATAACCCCACAACACGCAAAGAGAGTCATTGACTTACCCACTTAGTGTTCACATGCATTTAACCTCCTGGTCCTGTTTTAGAGTACCTTGGAAGGCAGACTCAGCCTTCCATCCTTCAG
This sequence comes from Triturus cristatus, assembly GCF_964204655.1. Classification (NCBI taxonomy): domain Eukaryota; kingdom Metazoa; phylum Chordata; class Amphibia; order Caudata; family Salamandridae; genus Triturus; species Triturus cristatus. Next base: position 310,002,628 of record NC_140593.1, on the reverse strand, counting down.
AGGTGGTCGATAAATTCAGTAAAAGTAGTATCTATTATTTACAGCTTATAAAAGTGCCAAATAGAGCGCTTCTTTAAAAATAAAAAAACGGACTATAAAACAGGAAAGAGGTCTCAACGGGTTTGGAACCGGATGCAGAGATGGGGGGAGGGGCATGCATTGGAAGTACACACATGCCAACAGACCCGATTCAGCAGGAGACCCACGATTTTTTTGCCTATATGGCATTATTGAATCTGTCTTCCGCCTTTAATTTACTCTGAATCAATGTATGTCAAAAGAGGAAAATACATTCCCCCTAATATTTTTTCAAAATCTCCTGCTTTCCACTTGTAAAATGTTACCTGGCATTTACGTGTAAGGAGAAGAGCATAATTCTGAGCCTTGTTGGAGTGAGCAAGTCTTAACTACAGAGGGCAAGCCAACAAATTACAGTGATAGCCGTACCAGAACTGGGCCAATGGCCTTGCTTGGCTCTAAGAACCTGCGCACGAGCCGAGCCATTTTTTTTATTAAACGGTGGCTAGTCGCTGCCCCTGCCAACCCTACATCTGCTTTCTTAAACCTCATGCAAATACAAACCACTACGGGTTGTTTAAGCAGAGATTTGGGTATATACACTTCCTTTTGTGTGCTTGTAGCAGGCTATTGGTGGCAAGAAGGTTTGGAGGACAATGAGACTAGCTGCCCATTGGATGGTTGCCTCGCAGTGCAGAGGTGTGGGGGGCTGGACAGCCCTCCTAGGACTGACTGAAAGCTGCCTTGGCGGTGGAACCTCTGTGTGCCGGCCTTATGTTTCTGTGTGCTCCGAGTGTTTGCAGAAGTTTTAAACTGCGCGGTTACTGCAAGTCTCCTCAGTTCGGCTGTTTGTTCAATAATTGATCGAACTTGGGGTGTAGTTCGGTTTGCGTAGTGTAACGCGGCTGCGTAATCATCAAGTGTAACAGATGCTGTCAGCACTGCCTCTGGTGGGGAAAGAGGATAAGACAGAAGGGAAATTGAGTTGGTAGATGGGGAAATTAATCCTATTGTACTCGCAGCTGCAGACCTAGAAGTAAGTGCTCGCATCCAGTCCTAGAGGCCCCAGCCGCGCAAGTCTCCCAGTGAAGTCTGGGAGCAATGATGGTACGCCGCCGCCGACACCCCGCCGCCGCCGACACCCCGCCGCCGCCAACACCCCGCCGCCGCCAACACCCCGCCGCCGTGCGCCCCAGTGATGAACGCAGAATTCAATTCAGCCACATTTGGAAGAGGTGGGAGGCACAGCACAGACCCACGTCATCGGAAGGAGTCAGGGTATGGAGGAGGGTGCAAAAAGCTGCCAGCACAGCTACGATAGGAGGGACATTAGACAGGAGCATGAAAGACAAGGACGAAATCCATTTGATCCCAAAGCTGAGTCACGCGGGTGGGGGATGAGAAGGTGGGTGCAACTAAAAGAAGTGGAGTAGGAGGAGGCAAGAGCTTTGATTTAAAAAAAACAACTAGCTCCGTAGAGCACTTGGACGACAAGGGGTGCTACCGGGTGGACGAGGCTTTACAGAGCAGATTAAGGCTGCTCGGCCCTCACTAAAGGATAGTCGCAGGTGCAGGTAGAAGGGATGTTTGGCAAGGATTGTAGGGGGGGAGAACATGGGAGAGTTACACGAATAGAACAAGCATTGAATATGCAATAGGTCTCCCCTTTCATTAAGTTAAAGCCATTTGCTTTGCTATACAATACCATTAGCAAAGCAAATGACCAACTTATTCAAAGGCGAGACTTATTGCATTTTCAATGCTTATTTAGTGTTCTTTCATAAAACATGTTTACTTAAACATTACGCTGAATAGCAGACTATACTTGGTGGTTAATTTAATTTAAGAGGGCACTGCAAAAGAAATGGATGTTTTTTTCTATGGTGGTAACAGATTAGAAAACAAACAGAGGTATGAGGGGAGAATTAAGACATGGTGAGGCATGGCTCAAAGAGGAAATGGTTATGATCAAAACAAATTCAACTTTGAAATTCCAAAAAGTGCTTTTACTGACTTTCCTCAAAGAAAGTTTGGATCTTAGTGGGTGTGGTGCGTAGTGTTTGACACGATTGCATTTTGCTCAAGCTTCTGGAAATCAGAGTTGAATTTGGTTACTGTCCTTAAACTGGCAGATCAACATCCTTACTTGCCAGCATTGATTTCTCAGAGATGCTGGTCATGTCAGATTTCTACTACTGTGACAAACTACACGCTTTGCAGTGTTGCTATATCAAATTTCGAGAGTAGGGGGTGCTGCCATCAACGTTTTGTCACTGAAGTCCTAGGTATTGTGAAAAATCCAAATGACAAGTATAGCAAATGAGCCATGCCAGTTAAGCAGACGAGCAAAATGGATGTGGTATGTAGCCGATAGCGCATTTTGGAGCACACTGGTGCAAATAGATCACTAAAGCATGGAATGACAGTGCATTGTCATTTACAGACAGCACATTTATCATTGAAATGGCAACAGAATTCTCACCGAGATGCAGTTTTACTGATAAAAACTGTAGACTGCACAAATGAAAATGTGTTGAAATAGGTTTTCAGGAAATAATTATCCTTTACATATCAGCATGTAAAGTGTCCTGATTTGTTTTGATCCTATTAAAAGCTTTGTTTCCATCACACTTCAGAATTACATAAAAATGTATCTCATTTGGGCTTTTCTAACTGCCGATATATTTTGAAATGTGTAAAATTCATTTACAGGTATTTAACCATGTATGTTAGAAAGAACTGACATCCTAAAGCCTTTCCTTTCAGACTCCCTGTACCCCAGCGAGATTGTCAGATAGTTAACTTTAGATCATCCTTTAACTAAATGTCGTAGGACATGAACTTCACTGCATGGTCACCCCCAAACTTTTACTTCACCCCTTCTGTTTTGCTGAATTCATTTTTGTTGGCATTTGGACTGTACACTTTACCACTACTAACCAGTGCTAAAGTGCTTGTGCTCTCTCCCTAAAACATGGTATAATTGGCTTACACCTGATTGGCATATTAAATTTACTTAGAAGTTCCTAGTAAAGTGGTCTACCATATATCCCGGGCCGGTAAATTACATGCCACTAATGGGCCTGCAATACTTATTGTGCCGCCTTATTAAGTAGCCTTTTAAACAGGTCTCTGGCTTCACATTTGCAGCTTGTAGGGCAGCTAAAACTGCAAATTGAACTTATCAAAATAACGCCTTTGCCACATCTATACTCCCTTTTTAATACCCATGAGTCAACTCTAGGGTAGGCCCAAAACTGCAATAGGGCAAGGTGTGTTGTATTTATAAACTTGGACATGTACTTTTAAGTTTTACATGTTCTAGTGGTGAAAACCCCCTCAATTTGTTTACTACTGCAAGGTCTACCTCTCCCATAGGATAACATTGGGTTACTTTCATACATTTAACGAGTGATCACTTTTAACTGGGATCAGGTAGAAATGTCATGTTTACACTCGAATTTGTAATTAAAACCCTCTTTAATTGTAAAGTTGGATTTTAAAAAAATACAACAAAATGCCACTTTTAGAAAGTGGTCTTTCACTTGCCCTAACCATTTGGTGCCCGCAACCGGTTACAGGGTCACAGGACTAGGTGTAATGGACAGTGGTTTTTTGTGTATTCCTCTTAGAAAGTATCACAAAAGAGGGACTGGCTGTTGGCAGGGTAACCCATCTTGACTTAATGGGAGGGGCGAACGGCCACCTATCTTACTTCAGAGGTTTCTTCCATTTCAAAGCGGGCACCAGGTATACAGCTAGGATTCTCAGACCCACTCTTCAGTTTATGTCTGGCACTGCAGAAGACTACAGAAGGGCAGCCTTGTGCTCCAAAGCACTGCCCTGCTGCTTGAGGCCTGCCTTGCATCTCAAAGGACTGCCCTGCTGCCTGGTTCATCAGAGAACTGCCCTACTGCATGAGTGAAGTCTTGCTGCTTGAAGGAAAGAGGACCATCTCCTTGAACCCAGGACTACCAGAGTGACTCCAAAGGTGACTTGGCTGACCTCCTGCTCGGAGCTACCAGGACACAAGCAGCTCCAAAGGCCTCCCTGCTATTTACCAGCTGACCTGCTGCAACTGGCTATGCAACTGGACCTACACTTGAGCCCTGCTGAATTCTGCTGGAGAGCGTTTGCGGTCACCAAGAGGTGCCCCTCCCAGGTCCTGGACCACAGGCAGGCATCAGTTGAGCTCCTCCTATGAAGTCCACAAGTAATGAACTCTGCACACCTGCCTTTAAGAAGGTAACTTTTTCAGAGGGACTAATCTAGTCCCTATATCTGGGCTGCACTCCATTGCAGTCAGCCTGAACATGGGACTTTGTCCTGGTCTAGCGTGACTAGATACCCACAGTTAGCGCATTCTCCTTCTTTGCATTATTTTTACTGAAACCTTTAAAATTCATATATCTCTAGTTCTAATGAGTGGTTTAGGTCTAATTTGATTTATTAAATTGTACTAGCTTTTTAAAATAGCTTTGGATATTTGTGTGATCACTGTATTACTGTTGGTGTGCTACACAATGCCGCTATGTGAAGCCGGATTGCTTTTGTACCATGCAACCAGAGGGTTACGCACAGTTTAATTTAGTGAATTTCGTGGTTCACACAGACAAGGATTGTGGTTATTGCTTGAAAAGCGTTGAACCCAATTTCTCACATATGGATCAACCGAAAGCATTCAAAGTGGCAAGCATTCCTGCATGTGCTGATAGTGGGACTATGGCCATTTGTTGCTTTTCTTGAACCACCCTGTTCTTCCATCAATATGTGCTCCACATCTACTGAGAATACTACATATATTTGATGTCCTACCAGAACAGCACATCTCTTGAGCGGGGAGTACATCCAAATGCACCCTTACCTATATTAAAGCAAAGCTTCAGGACAGGCTGATGTTTGGAGGCAGCTGAGATTGGTGGAGAGTGGACTTGCCAGTGTTGGATAAATGACAATCCCATATGGTTACAGAGATAATGTGGTTTAAAAGGCGACTGGATCGTAACCCTAAATCACAGTTTACCACTTCCTAGAGAGAACTAGTGGATCAGGTTTAAGCCCATTTCCAGTAGCTGATGCTGCCAGAAGAAAATAAACCTAGGCATCAATTCATGAGACACCACACTATAAAGATGTGCCTCAGGGGACATTTTGTGCTTGCGAGCCCAATCTCAACCCTTGTAATCCCACCAGTTCAACTTTGAAGTCCAGTTTTGGCTGTTAAACGGACCCAGTTAAAGTCTGTTCAGTGACCCTTGCCCAGTATTAAATTTGCATTTAAAAAACACAAACACTAAGAGCCAGCTCACTAGTCAGGAGGCCACTGCAGCTTTCACCACCCATTGCACTTGCCAGCACTGCCAATGACAGTACTAACTACCACCCACCACAATTTTACAAATGTAACAATTCAAGGCCACCAAAGCTATAAGAATGGTTTGGGTGGCAAGCATTAGTCCTTTTTAATGTATATTGATTTAATAAACAACTATTGTGTTTTCCTCTAAATTAGACACAGTACCACCAGGTGGCAGACTGTCATAAGTGATGGTGTTGACAATTAAGTTCGGGTTTTGAGCACCAGATACCACCTGTTCAAATTAAACTCTGTTTATTGGACAAATGCAATGTCAAACTAGACCCAAAAATAATAAAAAAAATTGCCAATCCTTTTGCTAGTGGGCAATGGGAAAATTTGAAGCACTGAAGGTAATTTTGGAGGCAGTATATAGGAGCGATGTTCCATTATTTTTGGACCTGGCCTGCTCTGCAGGGTCACCCCTGAACTTTTTGGCTTTACCGCTCCTTTTTTCTGAACACATTATTGTAGGCTTTTAGGACCGTGTGCACTTTACCACTGCTAACCAGTGTTCTCTCCTTTAAACACAGTAAAATTGGCTTACACCAAACTGGCACACAATGTATAATGCTCTCCCTCCCACCCTCTTTTCCTTTTGCCATCCCTTGATTCAGTGCGACTTTAATTAGATAAGTTTCCTTGCTTTTGTATTAATGTACAATTAGTTTTTTCTTCTATATCACGAGATCTCAAATTGTTAGCAATATTTGTACATCGAGACCCATGAATTGCACTCCTAAGATGTGAATATTGTGTTCTTAGTGTGGTTTTTCACCTTGTTGTGTTATCACATAGAATGTCATTATGTGAAGGGTTTCCCATTTGTTTGGGAATGGATTTTTAAAGCATTCTTTTTCAGATAGGATAAGTTTTTCACGTATTGCATTGTAGCCCTGACGAAGTGCGTTGGTTGAGGCTGTAAGATTTCGAATATGAAAACACAAGAGTATTTTGGAACATAAAAACAAAGAAGAGACACAGAAAATTGGGCGATCTAATTGGACTTTGCTTTGTTCTTTTCAATATTGTTTTATTTTGGGTGCATGTGAGAAGTTGGCCTGTCATATGCTGGTCACTAGTTATAGTGGCCACCTTGCACCAGTCCAATTCGACTCTTATGGTAGATAGGTTTAAGACAACCTTTTAAAGAAAGCTATCCTAGTGGTAGCTGTGGAGCGCAGCCTTCAGGCTAAGTCTCTGAGGAATGTAAAGCAGCTTGTTTTACCTTATAATCTCTTGAATGACCAAATGAAAAGGACACCACACAGGTATATATATCAAATATATATGTATTTATTTCTAGACACACTCTACTAATCTCTTTATGAGATTAGAAGCCAGGTAAACATTCAAATGTCAACAGTTCTCAATAAATTAAGCACAAATTTGGCTGGAGCCCTAGGGGCGTACCAGACCATATACTAAAAAAATGGGTTAACAAAGTCGATTTGCAAAATGACAAAGCCTAGGGCCTTGGGAATCGCTGGGGCTTCACTACTGCAGTGTTAGCAGGTAAGTAACAAGCCCACGGGAGACGCGTGCAGTGTCTAAACACAGCCGCTGGTTTCCTATAGGTTACAATGGAACAAGTTGCGTTTTGTATTTTAAAGTTTTAGGACACTTCGAAGAAGTCAACAAGCAAGCCACCTACAAGGTAAGTATTTGGAGGGCCAACACACACTTGGGCACCGGAGTGCACGAGTTACCTCACCCAGGGAAGCCGGGTGCATAGGTGTCTTTTGGTGTCGGGTGGGGATGCTGTTTTCAATGGAGAACAATGAAGACTTGCTGCTTGAGAAGACTGAAGATGTGTCCGCTGGAATCCGAAGGTGGATTGAAGATGAAGAGGACCTGAAAATTGAAGGGACAGTGTTCACAGTCACTTGCCAGTGACCGGTTGCCAGCATGATGGATGACCACAGATGTCGCGTTGCTTCAGGTCGTCTACGGTGTTTTGTCTCTTCGCTCACGAGGTCCAGGAGGGATCGACTATGACCAGCAGCTGTATTCGGAGTGCCCCGCAACGTCTGCAGCCGATGACTGTCGGCAACCGGATTGGAGCCAACAAGCCTTGGCAACTGCAAGTCTCGTGTGGACTGAAGGTAGTCGGTGATGCAGACCACAAGGTCCGATGGACTTACCCAGCGAGGGTAAGTGAGGGCAGGCCCGGAGCAACCGGGAGAGCCCTTGGAATCGTTGAGAAGGCTAGTGGGTCCCCCGAAGACTAACGGGCAAGTGATCGCGAAGACGCCGCCACTGGAAAAGTTTCACAGGAGCCCACAGTCACTCGGGACGGGGCAGGCCGCTGATTTTTGGAACAAGACTTGCTGGGGACTTGGGGCACAAATGGTCCAAAGCACAAGTTCGTGGAACATTGTTTAGGGTTTGCACTCGAAATCAGCGCACGGTTCCCAGGTATTGCAGTTCCTAGTCACTCGTGGGGTCCAGATGCCACAGCTTCACTGGGGACTCAAAATGGCCGTCGAGAGGTCCGGAGATCTGCTTCTTGGGCCGCAGGGACTTCAGACTTTGCAACTGTTGATTGAGGTTATTGGTGCCTGCCAAGCAGGGGAGTCACTCCTTGACTCCAAGGGATTCTTCAGTCTTCCAAAGGTAGTGGAACGTCAAAGGGCCAGGATTCTTCTTTGTAGAGCGTCGTCCAGGGTTATCTGAATTGCATTGGCAATGCTTGCTATCTTATAGTGAAGATAGGAAAGGGACTAGCTCTATGACTACTCGTCTAGGAGGGTCAGGGTAGTGGGTGGTTACACCCACTTCCCTTTGTCCAGTTTCGCGCCAGAGCAGGGGCAGGTAGCCCCTGAACCGGTTTGAGCTGGCATATGCACAGAGGAGCCTACTGCTCCCCCAGTGCAGGACTTCAAAGCACTCAGTGCACCCACCCAGCTCCAATACACTAAATCCTGTCTGGGAGGTGGTGACACCTCCCTGTGACAGGATGCCTTTTGTTGGGCTTCCCCCACTGCGAGTTTCGGTCAGCAGCAGGAGGGCAGCCCAGTGTCTGTGCTGGTGGCATCCATTTTGTGATGCCAAGGTTCTAGGAGATTTCTACCGTTTAGTACAGTGGGTACATGTCATCCCCTCTAGAAGGGTGGGATCATACTCCCACACCAGTTACTGGTGTGGCGGTATGATACCAAGTTGTTTGACACCAAAGTCATTCCAAAGTTAGCATGTACCGCGAGGTTATAATGCACTTAAGAGTATATGGTTTAACCGCATCCACAAACAGCAGCAGAGAATAGACTCTGCCAGCTGCAGAGGGGTCCTGCTCATGCAGAAGCACCCGCTCACATAGTAAACCAAGCACCCTGCCCTCAGGATTGATAGGGCCTGCAATAGGGGTGGCTGATAGGTTTATATGTGTGTGTATGGTGAGATATAGGAACCTATACCTCAGTGAGGAGTGCTAACACTACCTCACACAGGCTGCAGTAGCAGGCCTGTGGTGTCAGATTGAGAATGCTTCCCAGGGGTGGCATAATACATGCTGCAGCCCCTGGTAGGCCTGTGAAGTACCAATGCCCTAGGTACCTAAGGTACCATATACTAGGGGCTCATAAGGTACCACAGTATCCAATCACTAGTGCATCTGACATGCACACCAAGTTGTTTAGAGAGATCAGTGAGACCGGGGCCCTGATTAGCAGGGACCCAGCCAGACTATAGCCAGAAAAAAAAGTGGGGGCAACATAAGTGCAGATCCTACTCTCCTACAGTGCACCACTACATTTCTATAAGTGTGGGGGTCTGCATTGCAGAAGTATCCAGGAGTGGTGGATACTGGGTGTGCACCGTGTATGTATATATTTGTGGGGATTTAGGAGGCAAAAATAAGGGCGAGGTGTGATTTACTTTACCTGCCACTAGTTGAATTGGTTTAACTTGTGAATTTGTTGTGGTCTAGCAAGACCAGATAACCATAGTTGGCTTTTTGGGCTATTAGGCGCTATACTTGCAATACATATATACCATTTCTCACAATTACTGCTTGTACAGTACGATGATATTGACGGTTAGTACATGTTCAAGTTGTTGTTTTTGTTTTACTGGGTGTCCTGTCATTTTCTGATATGTTAGAATAAAGGTGGAAGTTACTCCGAAGTTCTGATTCAACCCCCCCCCCCCCCCCAGAAGTGAAGGGTGTGAGTGTGGCGCTGAACTATTTTTCTATGCTCTTTTACCCGCTCCTACCACCTATTGTTTACTGCTACAACACATTGAGAGATTGTTTCGTGTTTGTGACTTGCTTGGTTGTTAATAAACGCTAATTTTTGGTCCACATTTTACAATGTTCTCTCATTTGCTATGCCAACATCAGAAACCATTCATGTTGGAAGAGCCGCAGAAGGAGCCTGTTGAGGGGCCCTCGGATCCCAGGAGTATTTATGCGATTTACTATTTATAGCATCGAGCTATGTATAGGATTTGAAAGCTTTAACTCGGAATTTATGATGGTCATAATTCATACATACTTATGCATGATAATAATGACTGGCAAAAATAGATAATACATTATAGGTTATAAACCACACTAAAATCATGTATTACGCAATGTGCGATTGGTCTAACATGTAACTATCTAAAAGAACGAGAGAACCAACGCTAGTCGCCCCAACTCAGAACTACAAGAAAAAAAAATAATAATAATAGAGTCATTGGAAACAAAACTGGTGAGACAACCTAGAGAGATGCCAGTAACAAAAGACGCCTTTATTACCAAACCTTTTATTTTGATAAAAATCTCACTACAGTGGTCACACTCCGGCCACACCCGTCCTAAGGATTATTCTAATGGTCCTTCTTGCAGGCTTTGAGAACAGGTCTCTGCTCTCTAAAATGCTGAAACCACCCAGCTCTCCTAATCTGAAGCAAAGGTTAGGAGCAATCTACGAGTGCCCCTTCCCCCCCCTCCCACCCAGGGTAAAGATGGAGGAGAGGTTGGTGCCTCGGGCGCTGCATCCTTGAACCTGAAAATTAACTAGGTTATGATCGGGGTATTTGTACCTTCTACTGCAAGTTTACCCTCCTACCAAGGAGCATTAAGAGGACGGCTGTTATTTCTAACTAGATATGCTGCCCAGGGGGGTAACAGCGCCCCCTTCCCCCTTCGCAGCCCCCGCGGTGCAGGGGGGCCACCAAGCTCCAGAGGGCCTCCTCAGCACAGTACTCCGGCCAGAGAGCTCCTGTTAGAGGTCAGAGGGGGGGCCCACCACGTACCTTGCAGGGGGGGGGGGGGGGCTCAGGTTTCGTTACACCACTGATTGCTGCCCTAAAGTTCAACATATAGATTTAGTTATGGAAGCAATACATTTTAGTATGAAGAACATAGTAAATCAATATATTTTATTTTATTAGCAGTACTAGGGTTTCGATAGAGTGAGCGAAGATTGCTCTCTCATTTCCATACGACTTCTACCCTATCATTTGTATCCATTAAGGCCTGGTCCTCACCAACAGATGATAGATAGAGAGGGAGAAGTAAGTGTATTCTCAAATAGCTGTCTGACTTGTACCAGAAAGTAATTTTCTGAATCCTTGGAGTTCTAATCTTCCTTACAGGAGATGCCACTCTGCCACCAGAGACTGCAAATACTCAAGTAGGCACAAGGGCATAGAAACGGGTTTTCATTATAAAGGCAGTCTTTGTCAAAAGCTTTTAGAGCAGACACGTTCTTTCAATTGATAAAATTGCCAATTCCATATTTTTTCGTCCTTTAGCATGCTGGGTAATTTGCATGATCTGTTTATCCTAACAGCAAGGGACAGGCTGTTATTATACTTTGCATCTTGCACATACGGGCGCGCACCGCTGTTAATATCAGGGCCTCACTGAAGTGCCTGTGCACGGTATGCAGAGCAATGTTTCAGCAAAATACCCACAATGATGGGAGTGTTATGGGGCAGCTTGTCCATATTTTGTAAGTTTGCAATTACAGAATCCAGGAGCACTTTGGCTTGTCCTCTTTACAGGGTTCATTATTAAAAAATCGACCGCATATTATTTTCGCAGAGGGTAACTGCTAATGACCATATTAAATTTGAGACCGCGCCTTGTTAAAATCTGCTGAAGTTTATCGCTTTGAAAAGGGTGCTTTTATAGCTGCCGCGAAGAGCTTAGGATACAGGAGCCAAATGACAGCTCTTGGCCACATCTCAATGTTTCGTTTGTGATTAGTTTACTCATCTGATCTGTTTTTTGTACAAAATTGGCCACAAACGAAACCGTGATAATATTTTCTTTTTTCTTTTTTTTTTTAAATACGAGTGGAGTTACATTATTTTGTAAAATACAGAATTTACTATGCCAGCCTGAGGATCGAAGGCTGGTGAAGCTCCGCTTGAGTGAAACACTAAAATGAGGAAATTCAGTTGCCTAGAAAAAGGTAAGGCAATTCTAAAATAAAAGCACCAGGAAAGGAGTAAGGAGGGCAGTAATACATGTAGAAGAGAGCTAAGGATGTGCTGGGATAAATGAAGGGATAGAGGCACTAGGCTAGGGTATAGGTAGTATTGTAGGAGTAGGATAGTAGAAGATGCATAGCTGCAAGTGTACAGGTATGGGTAGAGGGACCAGGCTGTATGTAGTAATATAAAGGCCGGGGTATCGGAACTAGTGCAAAAGTAATGTATATACATATCTTTATTAGCATATTTATGCCATAAGATACTAAAATGACAAGTTAATACTAAGTTTTTATAATTACAGAATCTATCGATTAAAACACAAAGATTGCACAACAGCCTCAATTAGATGCAACTACAGCTGATCAATAACCACATAAGGGGCTCTCTGTGGTGTTGCAAACCAGTCTTCCATGATGTAACTAGCCACAGGCTAGTCAATGGTTTGTGGAATAAGCCATTTAGTTCGTAAAAAAAAAAAAAAAAAAATTCATTCACAGGATTTAGAATTAATGCACTGTTAGAAAATTTGGGAATGTACACTTTAATGGGTAAAATGCTTAAGCAGAATTTTTTTTAAGTATAAAGTGCGACATGCATCAGGGTTGACGTCATGCAAATATTGTTCCAAGCGCATTGCTTCATGTGCAAATAATTGCAGGTTAAAATGGCTGAGCACGCTGAGGCAATGCAACCCTCGAGTTTAATATGCAAAAATGCTTCTTGGACCATGGAAGCAGTAGGACTAGTAATGTGAACTGGTTCTAGCCAAAAATGCTCTGGCAAAGGTTACTTGGGTAGATTCTCACGTAGTTTGCCCAGGGATTTTGATGGCTTCTGTTTACAGAAGACACTGAGTCTTGTTCTCAGTAATGATTCTCCCGAACAATTGCAGTTTAGGCGCAACCATTACAAGACCATGGCTAGGGCTATAAACTCAGAAATAGGGAACATACCCACTTCCAGGTGAAAGGGAAGGAGCGGTGTACCGAGGCAGCGGTTTGCTGTTCTTATATACCCATAATCCTGCACCATAGGTTGCTGCCGCCACTGCTTTTTGATGATAAACTTGAAGAGCAACACTATAAATGTGCAAAAGTACTTTTTCATAGGTAGTGAATGGATTAGAGAATGAATAGATGTACAGCTTGGTATAGATACAGCATAAATATTGGATAGGGCTAAGATATATAGAATACAGGACTAATGTATAGGTGGGGTCTGAAACACTAGGATATAGGTAGGAGAAGAGGCACTAGGGTAGGATATTCATTAAAAAAAGATTGAGGAAACAATCAGAAATATATAATCCATTACCCTGAATGGACTATTTAAATAATTTTAATTATTTTGAGGTCTAAAACACAGTATTAAGTACATATTATAAGGTGTCCACTTTGAAACAACCGTTGTTAAAAATAGAACAGTAACTATATTACAATACTCAAAAATATGAACTTAAGAAAAATAACTAATATCAATAAGTATCAGAACATTTAGTATAAAAAGGATTAGAAGAGGAAGAATAGGTTTAAGGAAAAAGGGGAGAAAGAGCGTTATAATGCAATACACTACTAAATAATTTATGTTTTCTAAATAAATACAATTTAATGTATTTGTAGATAAATAATACCTTATCTGTAAGAAATGGGGTTACTGGTGTGGGGGGGCTGGGGTGAAATCCTTCTCAAACAGCAACCAGAGTTCTTCTCAGGGATAGGTCACAAGAAATCACCAAATTAACCTGTGCTCAACCCTTGGATAGCTTGGCACAGAGCAGTCAGGCTTAACTCAGAGACACTATGTAAAGTATTTGTGCAACACTTCAAAGAGTAGAACAGTGAAAACCCACCACAAAAGGAGCCCACAACAGTGTTTGAAATATAAAATGTTTATTAAAAACACACACACACAAAAAAAAAAAAGACACAAACGACTAAGATCCAATTAGTAGACCCTGAAAAATTCAAGTTTAAAGATTTATTAAAAATAGCAACTAAAGGCATAAAATGGCAACTGTCAATATCTGGTTGCACCAGGCTGGGACAAAGTCACAAGTTCAGACCGATGAAGCACGGGCCAGCAATAGGCATCCAGTTAAGCCCGCTGAATAGAGTAGCCTAAATCCTGGTTTGCAGAGAGTTATCAAAGCGATGCGTCGGTTCCGAGATGCGGCAAAGCTACAGTTTGAGGTCCTGTTGCAAAGATCCAGTTGATGAGTTCTTGCGATGCAAAGTCCAGAGTCGCAGATGTGTTGTGCAGTCGGGGTGATGCTTCGGTTTCAAAGAGCTGCAAGGCTGCATGCAGAGTCTGGCATCACCGAGACTCAGGGGCGTAACGCAGAGCCCTGCAGTGAGGGGGGCCCCTGAACTGCAGGGGGCCCCTTCAGCACAGTACTCTAGCCTGAGCGCTCATAATTACATTTGAAGTCAGGGCCCTCCATGTGCCTTGCAGGGGGCCCCCTCATGTTGCATTATGCCACTGTCGAGGCTGGTGTGGATGAGGGATGCAAGAGCCTGCTCAGAGGATGCCTCACTCAGATTGTTCCAATGCGGCGATGGGTTGTGATGTGGGTCCCTGCAGCGGTTCCGATCCACACAGCAGAGGAGATGTGTTGGTTCTGTTTGGAGTTATGCCGGGCAGCAGAGGAGATCAGTCGGTTCCGCTGGATCCACAGAGGCTGGGAGAGCACCTTCAGCCCCATCCAAAGGCCCAGGACTGGGGTGGCACCACTTGGTAAGGTTTTTGGAGCCTTCTGTCCCCGAGGCTCAAGTCAGAAGGCCAGCCACCAAACCCTTGGGGTCACTCTGGAGCTCTGTGGTCAAGAGATGCAGGTTCAGTATTTCTCAACCAGGCAGGAGGGCAGTTCAGCAAACCAGCAGCAGCACAGCAATGCACTAGTCCAGCAGGGCACAGTCTGGCAGAGGGGTAGAGTAACAGTCCTTCCGCTGCTCAGCAGTCCTACTCCCTGGCATAATATCCAAAGGTCCAGAAGTGTACTGAAGTGGTAGTGTCTGAGGTCCAGCATTTATATGTAGGTGTTCCTTTGAAGTGGGGGAGATGCTTCCCTTTGAAGTCCAGAGGCATCCTGCCTTCCCTGGCTCCAGCCTAATTACAGGGATATCAGCCCTTTGTGTGGACGCAGAACACAGCCTATTCGAACGTAAGTGGGGCTGTACCCATCTCCTCCCTTCCACCCTGCCAGCGATGGCCCATCTAAGCACACCTAAACGTTCGATTGTGTGAGGCTGTCTAGGAGGAATACACAAAGATCAACTGTGAGCTACACCCAGTCATGTGACCCTGGTACAGGTTACAGGCACTAAATTGCTAAGGCAGGAAAACGCAAACTTTCTAATGGCATTTTCGAACTTGTAATTTAAAATCCAACTTCACCATAAGATAGGATTTTTCACGACAAATCCAAATATGCCAAACATAACCTGGGTATCAGCTCCCATTTGGAAGATACAGCTTATTAAATTTAACAAAGTAACTCCAATGTGATCCTATGGGAGAGGTATTCCTTGCAGCAGTGAAAATGGATTTAAGAGTTTTTCGCTACCAGATTATGTAAAACTTAAAAGTGCATGCCCTACCTTTTAAATGCACTGCACCCTGCCCACTAAATTGTCCAGGTCCTACCCTAGGGGTGACATATGTATAAAAAGGGAAGATTTGGGCCTGGCAAAGCTTTTTATTTTACAAATAAATGAGCCCATGCACACCCATTCTTCACAATTTCAGCAGGATTAAAAAATACTCAAGGCAAAGGTTACGTGTGCAAGCTTGATACGTGCTTTGTCCCAGTAGCACGTGTGAAGTTCCAAAACCCTACTTTTGCAATATTTCGCTCCATTCACAAGCTGCACAGTCAAACTGACACGGGTTAATGAAGTGAAACCAAACTTCAGCTTATTTCCATATAAACCATGTTTATTTCATATTCTTCAGTCTTTTTCGATTCGCAACAGAGGCAACTTACTTCCAAGCTTCAAATGCTACAGAGATGCCCATCCAGGCTTTATCTTACAGCACGAAGGAATTAACAATACATCCTGTTTCATCATGAAGATACTGACTCAAATGCATTTCGGGCTGAAAGTCCTTCAGGGGTAACTGGAATTTACGGAAAGCCCATTAGCTTTGTATAAATTCTTAGAGGACTGAAACAAAAACAAACCTTCAAAACATGCATTCCATTACCCAAATGTACCATAAACCTCACTCCCTGTGCCCAATTTTGCTGTAATAAACATGCAAACTAAAACAGAAATTACTTAAATAACCGAAAACGTCTGTGTTGCTGCACTCAAATGTACATGCTCATCATAAACCCTTCAAGCTTACTGTGCCACGATGTAAAAAGTAATGGTTTCCCTTTCTCAGCATCGGAACTGGCTACTTAACTCTTTTGGTTCACATTTGTGCAACCAACAGAAGATCTCCACAAAGTAAAATAAAAATGTATTTTGGTGAAACAAGGTTAGTCTCATGGTTGGGCTTAATTAAATGGGTTGCACCCGTGGTGATTCATACGAGTTTAAAAAGCGTGGTTTATTTTACTTTTTGAATACGATTACTGTTCTCAGGTAATTAATGTGCCCAAGATAAATGTTTATCATTCCATTTTCTCCAATTGTATTATGTTTTAAGAAGGGTTTCTAAGAATTCTTACATGTCGTTATCGGGTGGCTCAATCTTCCAGAGGTCTTCGGATTGCAGTTGGTAGAAGATCTTCCCCAGTTCTGCGGGCTGGGCTTACTTCAACTGTTCCTTTGACATTTTGAAAGTTTTGGAAATGGAGCTGTAGGAGTACATTCGCAAAACACAGGGTTGATCAGATAGGAACTCCTAGTGTGCCAGGTTTGGGAGCAATTATTTGCAGTATTTGTGTATTTTTTGCTTTTGCAGCAGGGCGCTTCTACTCTCTTGCTCACCTACCTACCTAGAGGCCCCATTCAGTCCACACACTGGGAACAGAACAGAAAAGAACACTTAACCTTTAGAGCAGGAAAGGGTCAGGCTTATAACCTACCACTGAAAAAAGAGAAGTAGACCTACATCTTCTGTGAAGCCAGCAAACGGAACAGGTCTTTTCAGGGTGGATGGTTGCTTCAGTCAATCAAAGCATTTGTAAAGCACACTACATACCCTTGAGGGTCTCAAGGCGCGGTGGGGGGGGCTGGGGGGGGGGGGGGGGAGGAGGGGGGGGCGGGGAGCTGCTACTGTTCGAAGAGCCAGGCCTTGAGAAGTTCTGAGGATCAGAAGGTCTTTGGTCTGCCGTAGGTGGATGGGGAGGGTGTTCCATGTCTGGGCGGCAAGGTGGGAGTATGATCTGCCGCCGGCTGTTACACTTCGGATGCGGGGGATGGTGGCGAGGGCGTGGACTGCGGAGCGGTGCTGGCGGGTGGGGGTGTAGAGGCGGAGTCGGTTGTTGAGGTATGCTGGTCCGGCGTTGTGGAGTGCCTTGTGTGCGTGAGTGAGGAGCTTGAAGGTTATCCTCTTGTTGACAGGGAGCCAGTACAGGCCTCTCAGGTGGGGTGTGATGTGGCTGCGGCAAGGGATGCCGAGGATCAGGCACGCGTAGGCGTTCTGGGCGCGTTGGAGCCGTCTCAGGAGTTTGGCCGAGGTTCCTGCGTAGAGGGCGTTCCCGTAGTCCAGTCTACTGCTGACGAGGGCCTGGGTGACAATCCTTCTTGTTTCGGTGGGGAGCCACTTGTAGATCCTGCGGAGCATGTGGAGGGTGTTGAAGCAGGAGGAGGAGACTGCGTTGACCTGCTTTGTCATGGAGAGGGTAGGGTCGAGGATGACCCCTAGGTTGCATGCGTGGTTGGTGGGTGTTGGGGTGTTCCTAGTGCAGTCGGCCACCAGGAGTTGTTCCAGGCTGAGGGGGCTGATCCAAGGATGAGGAAATCCTTCTTGTCCGAGTTCAGCTTCAGTCGGTTGTTTCTCATCCAGTCGGCGACGGCCTTCACTCCTTCGTGGAGGTTGGTTTTGGCGGTCTTTGGTGAGGGAGAGGATCAGTTGGGTGTTGTCGGCGTAGGAGATGATGTTGAGGTCATGCCGTCGTGCGCGAGTGGTGCCATGTAGACGTTGAACAGCGTTGGGCTGAGGGATGAGCCTTGGGGTACGCCGCAGATGATCTCGGTGGCTTCGGAGCGGAAGGGGGGCTGGGGGAGGTGAACGCTCTGTGTTCTGCTGGAGAGGAAGGAGATGTCCAGTCTAGGGCTCTCTTGGATTCCGGCATCGTAGAGGCGTGTTCGTAGTGTGCGGTGGCAGACTGTGTCGAAAGCAGCTGACAGGTCCAGAAGGATGAGGGCGGCGGTTTCTCCGTTGTCTAGTAGGGTCCTGATGTAGTCGGTGGCGGCGATGAGGGCAGTTTCAGTGCTGTGGTTGCTGCGGAACCCGGACTGGGATGGGTCCAGGATGCTGTTCTCCTTGAGGAAGCAGGTCAGTTGTTTGTTGACTGCCTTTTCGATGACCTTCACCGGGAACGGGAGCAGGGAGAGGGGCCGGAAGTTCTTGAGGTCCGCCTTGGGCTTCTTGAGTAAGGCGTTGATCTCTGCATGCTTCCAGCTTTCCGAGAAGGTCGCTGTCTCGAAGGAGATGTTGATGGTTTTCCGGAGATGGGGTGCGATGGTGCTGCTGGTTTTGTTGAAGATGTGGTGCGGGCAAGTGTCTGTCGGGGATCCGGAGTGGACGGTGTTCATGAATTTGATGGTGTCGTCGTTGTTTATGTTGGTCCAGGAGAGAAGGCGGTTGGTGTGGGTGGTGGTTGTGGGAGCTGGGGTCTCAGTGGTTGCTGGGGTGGTCACGGCGTTGAAGCGGTCGTAGAGGTCTGCGATCTTTTGCTGGAAGAAGGTGGCCAGCGAGTCGCACAGGTCTTGTGAAGGTGGGATGTCGTTGGTGTTACAGCTGGGGTTGGAGAGTTCCTTCACGATGCTGAAGAGCTCTTTGCTGTTGTGTGTTGTTGTCTAGGCGGTCTTTGAAGGAGGTCCTGATGGCGGATCTGATGAGGTGGTGGTGGTGTCTGCGGGTAGCGTTCTTGTGGGCTGTGTAGCTTTCCGGTGTTTGTTCGCGGATCCAGTTTTTTTTCACGTTTTCGGCAGGTTCGCTTGGAGAACTTCGGTGAACCAGCTGTCTTTCTTGCTGGTGTGGGTGTTGGAGGGCTTCTTGAGCGGGGCGAGGGTGTTGGCGCAGTCGTTGATCCACTTGGAGGTTGTGAGCGGCGGTGTCGGGGTCGGTCAGGTCTGCGGGTGGTTTCCGGCGAGGGTGGTGGACAGCTGGTCTTCGGTGACTATGCTCCAGCAGCGGTGCGGCATCTGTTGGGAGCAGTGGTGCGTGGTGGGTTTCCAGAAGGTGAAATGGAGGCAGCGGTGATCGGTCCAGTGGTGTGGTTGAAGGAGACGTGGGCACTTGCTGAGAAGATGGGGTCAAGCGTGTGGCTGGCAGAGTGGGTGGGTGTTGTGACGAGTTGTCCGAGTCCGAGGTTGTCGATCAGGGTGGAAGAATTGGGGTCGTTGTTCGAGGTGGAAGTTCAGGATGTAGGGCGTGGAGGCAAGGGCGTGTGCGCTGACGAAGTCGGCGATGGAGTCACTGAACTGTGGCCAGGGTCCGGGGGGTCTGTAGACTAGAGTTCCTCTGAGGGTGGTGTTGGGATCGGTGTGGATCTGGAAGTGCAGGTGCTCGGTGGTGCGGAGGGTGTCGGTGTTTGTCGAGATCTTGAGTGTTCCGGTGCACAATGGCAATTCCTCCTCCAACTCAGTTGGTGCGGTCCTTGCAGGTGATCTTTTAGCTTTCCGGGATGGCTATGGCGATGTCAGGTGCCGAGGAGGGATTCAGCCAGGTCTCTGTCAGGAAGGTGACGTCTGGGGCGTTGGTGTTGGGTAGGTCCCAGAGTTCCACGGCGTGTTTGCGGGCGGAGCGGGTGTTGAGCAGGATGCATCTGAGGTGGTTGGGTTCTTTGGTAGGTGGTTTGGCGGGCCAGATGCTGGTGAAGCTGCAGCCCCGGCAGGAGAAGGGTCCTTGGGTGCGTTTAGGGGCGGCTAAGCAGCAGGTGCGTGATCGTCTGGCGTTGAGTTCGTGGAGGGTGCTGGGGTCGTAGCGGAGGCGGGTGTTGTGGCTCTTGCGGGGGCCTGTGGTCCTGGCACTGGGCGTGGTCCAGGCGCAGTCGGGTTTGCCTTAGGTGCGCCAGCAGCACGCCCACTGCGCTCAGCCGCACAGTGGCCGCCATTTAAGGGAAGGTGGGATGGAGGTGCAGCTGGGAGGCAGGAGCGGGGAGGACAATGGAGGATGAGGGGGCAGGGCCGCAGGGGACACAGCGGCGGGAACCAGAAGAGAACGGCGAGGGGAAGGCAGAAGACAAAAGGGGCAAACAGTGGGGGCAGAAAATGTTACGATTACAGGGCAACAAAAGCGGGCACAATACAATGGCACAGAGAAGCAAACCGCACAAATAAAACAATTGGAGACAACAACAACAAAAAAAATAATAAAAATCGAGCAGAGCCTACGGCGGGCTTTGAACCCTAGTCAACGTTTTAGCACCTACCTTATAACTTTCAGTCTTTTCTACGATGTGAAGGTGTTCTTGGAACATCAAACATGAATTTGTGTTGTGCATGTTTCAGGCTACCATATCACTTAGGTGTGTCATATGTCACGAAAGGACACAGAACTAAGCTTGGCCTTCTAGAAAATGATCCATTGACATTGATCCATTGACATTAGGTCCGAACTCCAGCATTTGAGACAAATTTGACTCTCCACTCTAATCCACTGAGGGGTCACTTACAGAAATTGCACCATAGCCATATGGCCTCTTAAATTCGAGAACTTTGCAGATAATCGGATTAACACCGAGGCACCTTTAGCTTGTAAAGATTCCCTCCAGGTCAACTGCTTCATTGTTAACTCTGGTTTCTTTGTTCAGCAGCGAGGTCAGAGAGTTCAGAGGGAGGATTGAAAAGAGACAATTGCCAACATTGTAATAAAGAAATTGCTGTTAAAGTAACAGCTACCCAACGTCTGCCTCCTAAGGAAGATGGCCATCTCCTTACTTCTCAGTGACGGCATGCTGTAGTTCTGCTTCCATCTCAATCAGAGCCTAGAGTAGAACCTCCATCACAATAAAGACATGGGTAGAAAACCCAGAACATCAGAAAGGAAGACTTACACATTTTCCTAGAGACAGCAGTCTAGGACTGGTGGGCATATTTCCCTCAATCACATTTATCCAAGCGATTTAGGGCCGTTCTAGTTTTATTAACCTTTCATGAGCCTTTATCTAGTTTCATTAACCTTTATCGAGTGGGTAGGAAACTTTATGTAGACATCTCTTGTATATACATCTGTAAATTGTCAAACTTGCAACCAAATACTCAAACACCCATAGTGCCTAGGTTCTTGAGACCTATCGTAGAGCTATATTTTACACAACCTTCACTGCAGACAAAAAGCTCATGCACCAGACCACAACTCCTCCTTCTTGGTGAAGACTACGCAAGTGGACTCTTCCTTGTTTCAACCATTTCAAGAAGTTTTGTTTTTTGCCATTAGCTCACTCAGAAAAACTTTAGACAGTGAATTCTTTTTTTGGCCAGTAGGACTGTGAGAAATCTTTGGGAGAAGGAATGTAATGTTGATAAATTATCAGCCCATCAATTTTAACATACTATTGTCTTAATTTGCTGTGCCTGCACCTCATCATGTATAACAAATACAAAACAAAAAAGGTACACATCCTCCTTTTTTCTCATCTTGATCATAAAACTATTTAGATTATACAAGACCATAAAAGTGCAAGTACAAACAAAACAGAATAAAACTAACCAATCAGTACCATAGCGGCCATATAAATCCAAAAATGTCAAAGCTGCAAAAGGTAATCCACTTAGGTCCCAATTTTGCAAACATGCATCAGCAAATTCCCCAGTAAAACTAGACACGTGACATCCCACTGATCCCAGAGACAGCTCATAAACAAATTAGTGCAGGTGTTTGAATAATAAAAGGGCAGGTTCATCTAGTGCCCTCACATAGACCCAAAACATTAGGGGCCTCATGTAGGTAGCCATATACCGGTCGGTAACGGCCGATTTTCGGTAATTATACCGTTACCGACCGGTATATTGGCTATTGGTATGTAGGGGGTCAATTTCTGAAATCGGAATTTACCGAATCGGTAAAACTACCGAATCGGTAAAATTACCGAATCGGTAACGTTACCGATGTGGTAATTTTACCGATTCGGTAATTTTACCGAATCGGTAAATTCCGATTTCAGAAATGATATGTAGGGGGAGTGTGTGTGTGTGTTTATGAGTCGGTATTTACCACCAACTTTTAGTTGGTGGTAAATAATTAATGTATGTGTGTATGCATTTGGAAGCGCGTAGCAGTGTGCAATGTGGCATACATACATGCCCTTAGGGCATGTATGTGTGCCACATGTGCACACATGGCCGAATCAGGGTGTCAATGTGACACCCTGCCACCCTTGCATTTTCTCCACCATTACCGAATCGGTATTTACCGATTCGGTAATGAGGCATACCTTCCCCTCAATGGGAAGGTATGCCTCATTACCGAATCGGTAAATACCGATTCGGTAATTACCGAATTGTAACGAATCGGTAAAAAATACCGACTCATTACCTACATACGAGTTACCACTTCTAAAATACCGATTCGGTATCGTTCGGTATTTTAGAAGTGGTAACTGGTATGCTACCTACATGAGGCCCTAGATCTTTTCTCCCCAATGGAACGTGCAAAATAGCAGTAAATCATAAGTATTTAAAATGCAGTTTTCATTTGGACCAGTGGAATGTTCAAAGAAGTGCAAGTTCTGCTAGAACCCACATATAGACTAAAAAACAAAAGATTATTTCCCAAGGGATGTACAAAGTAACAGTGGGCCATAGCAATTTAATGTAGAATTCTTCATTTTGGCTCTTTAGCTAGTGGGTAAAAAGTACCGGCATATTTAAGTTAAAAACACTACTAAAATATTTATACAAGTTAAAAGACTAGTATTGAAAATCCAGTCTTAAAAACATGGATAATTGCAGGAAGTTAAAAACACATGATGAACTATGTATTAGCGGTTGGGAAATTAAGAGTGAAAGAGAAAGGAGCTCAACTAACCCCTTCACCTAACTGCCCTAACTATTCCTAGATGCTTTCTTGGATACACTTTGAAAGCCAGATCCATGCAGCCATAAGGTATCTTGGAACAGTGAATACCACCAACCTAGAGCTATCTGTCCTTAAGACCCTAAATGCCTCCAAGTGGCTCCTACTGCCCAGATTCCTACACAAGGAAATAGCTATTTTCCCCTCTAGAGCCCATAAGCAGGGCAAAAGAATAAAATATGTGGTATGTTCTCCAGGGGCCCTCCACATGCTGGAAACTCATCTCCCTCACGTTGATCATTGGCTCACGTTACACAGAAGGCTCTGGCTGGGAGGGACTGGTACCTGAATTGTAAAAAAACTGTTTCCGAGCCATGAGGGGGAGGGAGGGGGTGGTGTAATCACATCAATTATCCTTTCATACACAGGGAGAATTTTAAAGTTAGTAAATTCATTAGTTAAGGTGCCTCTACTACTGTGAACGGTTTCTGCAAAAATGTACTCCTGATATGCCACTTTAATCTCCATTTTAGAAATGGAGTTAGATTCCTCCGGCCTTAACCACAGCTTCTCAATCCCCAACTTCCTGAGATTGGTTCCAACATGCATTAAGCAAGATATTTTGTGGACACCGGGAAAGGACGAAAGATCCCTAAAAGGTTCCCTATATACACTGCTAAAGCGGGCGATATCCAGAGCCTATGCCAATAGAGCAGCGTCCTATACTCTGCTTTACTGAACTTTTTCTAAATGCCATATCGAGGTGCAATGGGATCAGGGGCGAACTCTTTGGTAGAGCAAAGAGAGACCTAATAAATCTATTTTCTGCTAATGTTAAGATGTCACAATTAGCATGACCCCAAATCTTGGAGCCATACAAGGCTGCTCCTAGTGCCTTCACATTGTAAACCTCAATGGCTGGGGAAGCGCTCTCAGAACTAGATTAGTTAAACATCTTCAGCAGTCTTGAAGAATGATGTAGAAGAGAGCAGCGTGATGTCTGAACCTGCATTGAGCAGTCCAGTTTTGGGGTTAGTCTTATCCCCAAGTAATCAAAATTGGAAACCCATTTTATAAGGTCATTGTTGGCATACCACTTACATTTGTAGTTTTTACTTTTTGCAGATTAAATATCATGAATTTTGCTTTAGTGTCGTTAAGCGCTCATCCACGCTCCTTACAAAAAGTATTAGTCATTCAGGGGCAGCTGTAGACCTTTTAGTGATTTAGAAACTAACAGAGTGCTGTCTGTGAAATGTAAGACGGGCACTCTCCTACCTTTCACTTTGGGTGAATCACAGGCATCTCGGTCCAGCCAATCCACTACATAGTTTATAAACAGTGAAAACAATGTGTGTCTAAGACACATCCCTGTCTGACCCCCACACAAAATTCTTATAGCGTCGCGAGTTGCCCCTGTTCTCCCACCCAACTCTTGCGTAATTATATTTGTGCAGCTGGACGAGAATTCCCAATAAGTTGTATCGAATGCAAAACTTATCTAAGGGTTGACCAGAGTGCACCCAAGGGACTAAGTCAAAAGCTGCATGCAAGTCAACAAGGGCTACAAAATGTGACCCTTGTGGACTGCTACAACCTTCCAAAAAATGTAGTTGAAACGAACAAACTGATCGACCGTACTAATACCACTTCTGAAGCCCACCTGAAATTCACATATTACATTATTGTACTCAATCCAGTTCAAAAGGTGTACTAGAACCTACCTACACAAAATCTTCTGTGAAACATCAATTAAACTAATTGGTCGGTAGTTACACGAACACTGTACTGACCCTTCTTATAGATTGGGATAATCGCTGTAGAAAGCCAAGAGGCAAGGATCTTCGTGCCCTTTAAGGTGGAGTTTGAAAGATAGTTCAAATAAAGGCCCCCAATCTTCCAGGTGTGGGTTAAAAAGCTAATTTGGGATCCAGTCAGGGCCTGGTGCCTTTCCTGGAGGACTGGACTTAATTGCCTCAGACTCCCTGTGCTCAATGTCCAACATGGCTTTGCTCATTAGCTTTGCAGCCAGCAGAGGATCAATAGCCACCGCTGCTGTGTCCTCACTTCAAGAGTATAAATTACTAAAATGGACTACCCAATCCTGGGGTTGAACAAAATACTCTACTGCCTCCGTACCACCATTCTCTTTTACTGTCAGGGTAGTCCAGAACCTTGAGTTACCCTTAGTGCACATAGCAAGAGATAGCTCATCCAAGAGTGCATTTTGCAAATCCCTCTTGGCTTTTGCAAGCTCCCTTTTATAATTTGCCCTACTCAGCCCAAGTTGGGGGCTATTTTTTGTTTTGGCTGCCAACAAAAGACCCGTTTCGGTCACCATACAGGCTTTGGTGTACCAAGGAACTTCCTTCTGGATCTTAGGGGCCTGCTCCTTCTTTCTTGAATAAAAACACCAGCAAGCACACCATCGCATGCCCCTCCCTGAAACCTGAGAATCTAGTGGGTCCTCATTTTCTTTGTAATACTAACAACTAATTTGCAACAGGAGCCAATGTTGGTCCCGGTTTAAGGCCATATACAGTTGGAACTGGCCTGCCTGTGGACTCTGGGCTCACAAAATTGGTCCAACTAAAGGTATGATATTCCCTTAGGTTTGGAGAAGCCTCTAAATTTCTTAACAAGGTAGTCCCTTTGGTTGGTCTTGGCAATGAACCTTAACAATCGGATATGAATAATTACTGGACCCTTGAGACAATTCTTAGTATTTTATTTGCTTTCTGGGCACTGAGGACCTATACAGACAGGTGCTGGAACGGGATTCCAGATAATAATAAAGGCATTTGTAGAGCGCGCAGCTACTCCAAATCGGGTGTCCCGGCGCTATTACAGACAGTAGGCAGGATAAGGGGCCGCGCAGAACTAGTCATGCCGACTAAAAAGCCAGGTTTTCAGGGACTTTCTGAACTCCTGTTCGGACTGCATCATGCGAAGGTGCAGGGGGGGGGGGGGGGGGGGGAGGTTGTTCCAGGATTTGGTGGCACCCATCTTGAATGTTCAGCCTCCCATTCTAGCTTTCGCAAAACGGGGCATGAACAGAAAACATTTGTTGTCAGACCTCAGAAATGGGGCTCTGTGTGGCTGCCATTGTCCCTCTATACTGGGTCTAAGCCTGAGAAACTATTCAGTGACCTCGCTGCTGTGACACAGTAAATTTAGGCTGACTTACAAGCCTGCTGAAGACTGCCCATATCATAAAGAGGTTCAATCATATCTCCAATTTTCGAGAGAGGCGATAGATCTCTTCCAGCAAATTACCGTATAATCACCTTGATTTATAATGATGCCAAATACTTTGCTGGAACTGTACTCGATGAGCTAACAGCATGGGCCTCAGGTAACGCCATTATACCATTTAACCACACTGGCTTCTCAAAAACATCCGGCTTGATCACAAACATTTTGGCAATCTCTTCTAATGGAGGCTGTCTGTGCTTCCAACACACCGCTATTCTTCTGCTACTTTGATTTCAAAGCAGCCATTGACTGCATCGATCGGGAAGGCTGTAGTGGAGGTTAGCAAGCTGGAGAATACCACAAAACCTGCTCAACATGCGGATTATGCGCCACAGTGACACATGGGTGCAAGTCAAAATAGGTGCAGGAACGCATCTCTCCAGAAAAATCTCATCCACTCATGGTTTAAAACAGGGATGAGTCTTGGCACTGACTCTCTTCAACCTTTTTTGTCAGACTTGACTGAGCAACTACAAGCTTGTAACTCCCATGCTCCCAAATAAGGCAGCAAGGCAATATCACGTTTTCACTATTGCTGACGACATGGTGCTGGTCAGTCGCACCCGGGGGGGGGGCTACAAAACTGCTGGACAACTTGAATGCCTATTCTCTTGCCAACGACTTGACGCTCAACCTTGGGAAAAGAAAAATCATGGCTTGCAACAATAAGGTAACTCAAATACAGCAAAGCTTTTGAGGTAGCACCAGGCTCGAAAGCACAGAGGAATACAAATACCTTGGGGTCATCATAGATAAGAAAGTCACTTTCGCAGCCCAGAAAGAGGCGATGCAAAGGAAAGGATTGGTTCTGGGTGTAGCACTTAATATCCTGAAGAAACAAGTTGCCAGTCCTTCCCTTAAGCCCCTCCTCGAAGTAGTGCAAGTGAAACTTCTGCCGACTAGCTCCTACAGAAGCAAATGTTTGAAAGGTCAGGATGCAAGCACCTTAGATGCCACAATGGTTTGTGCTTACAGAATAATCTTCTCACTGCCAACTTCCACGTTATCAGCACAGACAAGGTTGGAATTTGGTTTGTTGAAACAGGTGCTAATCAGGTGAGGAGCATATTTAATATGCTGGAACAAGGTTCGGAAAGCAGAAGCAAATACTTTAAATCACATGCTATAGAAAGAGCTACAGAATCGGGACACGTCACCAGCAAGGGCTTACCTCCAAGAATCACTCAACT
Source organism: Triturus cristatus (assembly GCF_964204655.1). Taxonomy (NCBI): domain Eukaryota; kingdom Metazoa; phylum Chordata; class Amphibia; order Caudata; family Salamandridae; genus Triturus; species Triturus cristatus. The sequence continues at coordinate 309,975,244 of NC_140593.1, read as the reverse complement.
TCACAGGCATCACACAACTTTGGTATATGCCTATTAGACGCCTGGCATTCAAGTGCCTGGTTTGGAAGACACTAAAAATTCAATCTGTTATTGAAGATAAGCCTACTCTATCAAACCACATGGTTGGATGACGCTTAAAAACTATAAAGTTCTCGCGGTACAAATTTGTTTTGCAACTGGGTACCCAGCTTTCATCACGCAGCAGATCTTAAGATATCAGCTAGGGTTACTAACGGTAAAAACAATCAAGGACCCTGGCTTTGTGGAAATCTCCCCGACACCCAACGCCTCTGTCGATGGGGAAGGAAGACCTGCTACATCTAGTGTGCGCTTGTAAAATGGAGCAAGATTAAAAGGAGTCAGCTACAGACCAGGGCCTTCAACCAAATGGGAATTTGCTTGAGAAGGCAGGCGGTCCTGGTTTGCTTTGACCCAGGGGACACTCGGCTGAACTGTTGCTTCATTTCTGCTGAAGGCCGAGAAGAGATTAACCCACAACACAACTCCCACAGTCGTAAAGTCAACCTGCTACGTAGGGACAATGGATGATTCACTTTCCCCTCACCAAAACAATGTAAACTGCACACTATGTACTTACAACATTTTTATTAGGAAAGTGCGACCTTCCAATGAGCAGGTCATGGAATTTTCGAATTCTTATTTTTAAAATCGAGACCCTTAACTATCGACTTAAACACCACATTTTAAAACTTGAATTCTACATATTTAGGTCTAAAACAGCTCTTTTATATGACTTAATACATTGCAATATGTAATTTTATGTGTCAAATTTTATTTCAATGGTTTTAACTTAGCAATTTTTTTATAAACTTAAACTACTGAGGACTAGATACCACCTGTGAGGAGAAATCCACGTGCCTTTCTGGGAGACCACTAATCTTAAGGGACTACACGAGGGAGTATTTTCTTAACTAAAAGAGATCGGCCAGAACCCACGAGGATGTCTCGAGACAACGTCCCAAAAGGATACTAAGATGTATGAATGTGTCATCTTGGCTATGAATCTGCTTCAAAACTTTCAGAAATTGAGAATTTGGAGTGTGCGTTATTGCCCAGCCACCCCATGACTTTGTCACCTTTTGCCTTATTTCTCCAGTCCCAGGAGAATGAGGAGGAAGTTGGCCTTCTCATACCTCCGTAGAATCTGTTCAGATCGAAGGTAATCCGGATTATAGAACAGTTTAAACCATCCAAGCTATGTTCATCATGTTCTCTCTCCAGGCTAGCTGGACTGCAGGATTTCATGGCTTCAGGGCTGCTCAGTCTACTGGCACCCTCAATAAAATTAAGTCAGGCATATTAGCTTTGTGGAGACCTTTCAGGTGGTCAGGGTTCAGCTCTTCAACTCAATAGGTGATTCAACGCCTCTTCCTTCACACTCACAGTTGCAAGATGTTCTAGGAACCGAAGCATGGCCCCAACCTGGGGAAGATCATCCACCAGCAAAGATAATGTACAAGTAACTAGCACATTCATGCAGGTGTTCATAGGCTGCAGTTGCCAATGGTCAAAGGTCAGACCAGTGAGAACCATTCATCGTCAGGATGTATTTCCAAATCAGACAAGTGCTACCAGAAAGCTCAAGTTGCTTGTAACGAGAAAAGTGCCTCTGCACAACAGGTCTGTACGTGGCCATGTCCACCAAGGAGAAAGAACTCGCCACTGCATGCATTCATACAAATGATGTGCCAGGCCAAGTCCTCTCCAGATAGAGAGCAAGCAACTCCAGACTGGGTTCAACCTACTTAGACTTCTTCAGTGAGGTGCATTGCCAGTCTTGTGGTATAGTAAGCACAGGACACACATACTTCCAGTGATTACGATTAATTAAAGCATTGCGACAATCATTTTTTGTTGTCCTTGCTATGTTAGAAGCAGCAATCTGCATTGAGTGAGGGAGGCCTTTTATTTTCAGTTCTAGCGGGGCACAACTTAAAATACCTTATTTAAAGGCCCTTTTATTGAAGTCTCATCCTGGCTGGGAGCCAGCTGGTGCCGAACGCCTGTATTCCAATGCCACTGAGGAAGAAACGCTCCCTTCGCAAGTGCTCATAAGATCAACTTTGATTTCAAGGCAGGTTTTTTTACTATTCCATGCTTTGTATGTAAGAGATATGCATGAATTGGAAGAACCTCAGACGAGTCTTTCTATATGAGTACCTATACCATTAAGCATTTATCTAGCACTTCTTGTTTAGTAATACCCAAAGGAACTTTCTTTAACAAATTTATAATAACGAAAAATAGAGAGATCAAAAATGATAATGTTCTAAACTTATGCTTTGTAGTATTCATGCACCTCCACAAGGCTGCTTCAAAAGTAATTAAGCTATATTACAAAGAGTGAAGCTTGTGACCTGTGGATAACAAGAGTTCTGCAACACAATCGGCCACCCCTTGAGCAATTTACATAAAATGTAAATTTGATAAATGCATATCACCGTCTGTGCTTTGCAGCAGGCACATTAACCCTCTCTCTTTTTTTTTTGTAAGATTTTTATTGAAGATTCAAAGAGCAATACCATAAAGTAATAACATTTGTGAAGACATGCATATGTCAACAAGTATTGAAATCTCAAAAGACAAAATTCTATACTAGAAAGGTTTTATCATTTTATATAAAAAGGAGGAGAGAAAAGGGAAACAAAAATAAGCAGAAGAGTGACAGGAGTGGAAAATAGAAAAGATGAGTCAAACCTGCGACTAGACTGCACACAGATCTCTCCAGGAAGCTCATAAACCACCACAGTTACCTTACTGCTGCAATATCCCGGAACTTGCTGGGTACACAAAGACCCCTGGAGCCAGTACCCAAACCATGCAAGATAAGTTAAAATGCTTTCCGTTTGTGGTCAATTAAGTAATCCGCCTAGCTGCCAATTTCTTTGAGTGCAGAGTTTTTCAGAAAATAAATGTATGGTTAACTGTTGTACTGCGCTGCTCATCGCATGCCTCTCGGGACTCCCCTCGCTTTCTCCCGCCACCCCTTTACGGGCGACTCATGGGCTCCTGAAGTAACGCATTTCCATATCCAACGCTTCCCCAACCATGAACATTTGAATCTAGTAAATCATATTACAAGCTCTGAAACACCTCAAAGCATGCACGCAGCAAGTTGTACATTCCAAATAACAGAGTAACTGACCTGCAATAGGAAAATGACAAAACAACCCAAATACAATTAATGTTTGCCCTGCAGCTAAACTCTTTTAGACTTATTATAGTTCACAGATCCATACGACAGACGTATGCATTTAAATAAGGAGTTTGAAGGTGCAGGAACTTTTTTCTCCTCATTCTGGCATTAAATAGAATAAAGTACCACAACCTGACTCAATCACGGTATGTACAGAGTCACCCCTTTTCTCCAAATTCGAGAAGCGAATTAACTTGTACTCACGATCGTAAAATTCCTAGTTGAACATTCCCAAAGTATAAAGCAGTTTTCGGGACAGGTAGCAAAATCTATTTGACAAAGGTCTGTGTTGCATTCCAGGTCCGTTTCCCGGACACCCGCTAAAACGTCGTCTCCCGTCCCCTTCCCCAAGTACAGAGGAGCCCTCCCAAACATTTAGCACCTATTCTGAGCAGCTAGTAAATATCTTTATTAAACTGCACAGAATCGGGAATTCCCTGCGAAATTCTTGCCGAAAAACAAAACAGTTTGGCAGTTATTCGCCGTTCTGTGGGGTTTCATTCTTCACTGCATGAATTCTTTGGAGAGATTCCGGTCTTCATCGGTGGTTCTGTCGCGGCAGAATCAACGCACGGAACTCGGCGAGTTTGTATCCGAAAAAGGAAAGGCTTCCACATTTGCCTATCCATCGGCCTGGAGAAAGAGGCCCATTGCTCTTTCCCGTGTAGTCAGCCTTTCAAGCCCGTTATAGCTCTGACTTCCCTCCATGTGACCCATTGTTTGCTTTTGACATTAAGATGGTTTTCATTTTCTTGTTCTACAGAAGTTACAATGAGCTCATGTTCCTCCAGATGAAGGACCAGTGTTGGTCCAAAACACATTGGGGCACCATAAAGGGCGATTATGGAAATGTTTAAACAGCGACTGGGTAATGTTCAGAACATTTCAAGTCGCCGGCAAAAGTACACTTGTTTCCCAGCTGCTCCTCAACGCAATCGATTAAATTAAACACGTTTGTCACAATGATGAAAGCTTTACATCGCAGCATTGGTAGCAAGATCTTTAATCCTACAATGCTGGCGTTCTGATAGAGTACCCTCTTTTCAGGCATGGAGAGCGAAATTAAGTAAAATACAAGAATTAGAAAAAAAAAATATGCACTAAGATCAGGCTCAATTAAAAAGTATGAGAAACGCTCGAGTTTACTAGGGTTATAAGCTAAGCACTTGCGCTGAATATGGTATTTATTCTTTTTAAACAGGGAGATGTGAAAGATCGATGAGATATGTTTACTTCTAAATGTTTAGCAGTCCACACTTTATACAGTAATTTTTCCCGATATGTAATGTTGTAGTTTCTCTTTAGTCATTGGTTTATTTAGGAAGAGAAACTTGAATATTCTGAGTTGTTCCTACTATGCACTTTACTTGACAATTCTTCAGCTGTGAAAAGGATTGATGTGATAGGTTTACCTTTAAAGGATTAACATTTTGCACTTTATAGGGTATCTATCCCCGATATGCAACGCTGTAGTTTTATTTTATACATTGTATATTGGCAAAGTAAATTGATTATTCTGACCTGTTTGTAATATGCACTTTGACACTTCTGTGGCTTTGTAATTTGTATGAACTCTCAATAAAAAAATAAAAACAAATTTAAAAAAAGTTACAAAGAGCGGTTTGTTGTTTACATACAAAACATGATCAAACAATGGACAAATGAGCAAGACAATTGTTTGCCAATAAATAGTTGAGCGCAGAAGGGTTGTCCCTTAATTTTAAGGGGTACTTCGGTGATTTGCTCAGGTCCTCAGAGTTCATTAGTGTTTTTTTGTTAGATTTAAACGCTTTGAAAGAGGGATCCAAGCGGTTAATGCACTTTAAAATGTGTTGCTGAAGTGATGGAGACGAAGAGCAAGCACCAGAAGTGTCAAAAAGAGTAGATTATGTCCTCAGTAGAGATGTGCGGAAATTTATTATGAGAGCCTAGTCTTGTTTGCATCCCAGCTTTTCGGGTAATTATAGCATATATAAATTCCTATTTTTCTTACACTTGCACCAATCACATACTTTATTTAAACAAGAGTTGTACGTAAAGTATATAGAAAGGTGCACCAGTTAAGAGTCCAAATCCAGAATGGGATTAGAGATATCTCCTTTATGGTTATTCTTCAGTATACATTTTAAAATCCAGCCAACTTGTATCATTCCATACACTCATGGAACTTCATCAGGGCTCCACAGTTTATATAGCTAAGTGATTTTAGAATTTAATCCACAGAGTTTTCCATATGTTTTACGAGCTACTGCAAATTCCGACAAGTATCTTCAAGCCCCATAATAGATACGATAATACGTATCCATACTGAAGTAATGCGCGGTCTAGACTCTTTCCTTGTGCACCTTCCTATATTCTTTAAGCTATTGATCTGTTCAACAGTGGCACAAAACTGCAGCAGGTGCCAGAAGAATTGTGCACGGGACACTTAACTCGTGAGTGGAGATTGAGGTGCAGTCTACACAGTCCGCCGCTGTTTTTTTCTCTTTGAAAGTTGTTCTGAAGCACAAATGTCTGCCAAGAGTTCTGAAACTGGATGTGGGCTTCATCTTTTTCGCTTAGGTAGCCTATAACGCATCTTGCTTGAGTGTACATACCGCACGTCATTTTTTCCCAACAACTGGTTTGAAAATTCAACCAATATAAAGGGGGAACCCTGACGGCGAAAGATAGGCAGGAGAAAGGGAAAAAACAATATCAGCAAATACCCCCTGCCTATATATCAGACTTTCAATATGCCCCAAAGGAAAAGGGGTCACAAGTACATACTAATGATATGTTCTCCTGCAATTTTAGGTCGGTTTGTTTGTCCCACAACACTTCTTTATCCCCGCCCTGATGAAGGTGTTGCCCTGTTCTGGGCTACACACCGAAACGCGTGTTGGCATTTAATCTTTCTCGCTTTCTTGGACCCTGCCTCCATCCACCATTGGGAGGATACACAAGAACTTACTATCCTGACCTCTTGAGGCTGTTCTTCCACCTGGATTGAAATTTTGATGTTTTTAGGAATTACACTGTTGAATGAATGTGTATGTCTCTATGAGTAAATGCAAGTATGACTGATGGCGATGAATGTTAGTTGTGGGACTTGTATATATTAATTATACTTTATGTATCAATCTATCTATTATGTTAAATTTGATAACAATGTCTGAAATAACGAGAATAAAAGAAAATTACATGTATATCTCTGAACTTTTTTGAACATATTTGCTGGTCAGCCCTAGTTGTTGCTTTAGAATATTGTGACCCCTTTTCATTTGGGGCATATTGAAAGTCTGATATATAGGCAGGGGGGATTTGCTGATATTGGTTTGAAAATTCAGTCATAAGATTATTTTCTATAGCAAGAACCTAGCCAAAAGGAAGCGGAGCACTGGACAAAGCCAACTTATGTTTTTTTCTAATTATTTTAGAACCAATACAAGAGGGAAATACTCATTGCGACGCAACACACTTGGGAACAGGATTGCTGAGGCGCGTCGTTCACTGTGGTGCAACACCACTGGCTCTTTATTGAGAGAGAGTCACTGCCATGGGGCACAAACGGGTCTTGGGCTAAACGTGCTGGGCAGGAACTCATGACACCTCCCCCTTCATCAGCCAAAACAAGGGCGAAACTGCACTGCCCACTCCAGGGGAACTATTTTGACAGAATGCCAAAAACGTACTTCATTCCAGCAGGTCACACATTCAGATGTAGGTGATCCATCGCTGTATAGGCGCGCTGATAGTATTGTTATTATAGGGCCGTAGCTACCATTGGTGCAGATGATGCAGTGGCACCAGGGCCCAGAGAGCCCTGGCAGTGCTTTATTTTCCTACACCAGTCAAGGTGGCCATTGTTGTCCTTACTTGCCCCAAGGAACACAGCATCATTGCTACGCCACCGACTGACTGCATTTAGCATCCTCTTGTTTTCCTTTCAACGTTTTGACGCAGCAAGTAGGTATTTTGCAGAATCTTTTGAGGTTGTGCTTTTAGCTGTTCTTTTTCTGCTTTCTTTAGTAGCGAGCAGATGTCACAAGCTCTGCCCGCATGGTAAGAGACCAGGGAAAACGTGTCTCGGCATCAGCAACCATGTGTCCTGTACAAGCCCCACAAACACCAGCTCCTGTGGTCTGTCACATACCCCCTCAGGCACATACTCACCGAGGGCCCGGTTCACAAAATATGCCTACAGCTTAAATCGCAGACCCATGCCTAAAATGTTTCTCATTTAGCACATATCTGGAGGTTCAGAAAAGCACATAGATCTATGCACAGGAAACTATACAAATTTTAAATTTGCAAGCATGCACGTAGTTCTTCTCTATGCGCATTAGCAGGGAAAATCCACAGAAGCGAATCAAGTGGAAATCGGCAAAACCACGCTTATGAATTTGATTTCACTTTTCGGATAGGAAAACATCATTCAAAGATAAGAGTGTGTCTGCTCTTGACACCCAGTACAGGGACTTGCACTTGGGCCTCACAGAAGTAACTGTCCATGGCTTGAAAGGATCAGCAACGCCGTCTCAACACCGACATACTGGGAGCAGCCAGAAATTTAAAATAACCCCCACTTTGAACCGTACCTCTGGTGGCACAGACAGAAAATCAAGCATGCCCCATGTTCCCAGCAAGGGTTGTATGTACAGCCTTCCATCCATCTATTCATTCCCATTTTCATTTACCCATCCTTTCACAAATCCACCCATTCACTCTTCCGTTCATTTCTCCACCATACTTTCACCCGCCCATTAATCAATTTTTCCACTGGTCCATAGGTCTATCTTTTCACCCTTTTATCATCCATTCTTTCACCGTTCTTACTTTTACTCATGAATCCTTTCATTCTTATGCTCGGTCAAATTTTCTTTCACCATTCCTTCCTATTGCACCTCTCACTTTTCTGTTTAAACATCTTTTCTTCCATCTTCGTCCCTTTCTTTAAATATTTTCAACATTTCCCTTTCTTTATTCCCGTCATTCTGCTTGTCCCATTTTCCACCCTCTCCTGGCACTCCTCAGTTCTGCCATGCTGTTCTCGTGAGGTGTTAATTATGAGCTTTTGTGGACATGCACACAGAAGAGGCCTATAAACAACTCGGTTTTTATTTAGTGAGATCCAGCTTACCAGCCCATCAGACCCTTTGATAAGCTCCATGTTAGCTCTCAGAGTGGGGAGGTGGTCAGAAGGGGGCAGGGTTCTCAAATCCACTTCCCATAAATTTACAAGTTAGTGACTGTTTGGCGGACAACACCCAGAAAGGCCCCTTGCACCCCAAGTGGGTTTTTACTCCAAAAACTATCAGCAAAACAGATTTTCACCCGAGAGGTCCATTTTTCGTACACACACTTTGTTAATCTGACCCAATGTCTCTACACATGCCCTTGAAAAGCCACCTCACAAATGGCCCCGTCTCTGAAGTCCTAGATTGCAAAGTCAGAAATCTGTTCCCGTACAATTACTCAGAATCTTAAAAGTAGATTTCTCACCTCCATGGATTTACTCAGAATCCCTAGAGAGCGTCAGCAAATACCAACTCTTACACTTTTTTCTGCAGTACTTGAATTCACAAGATTCATGCATTCAGATTTTCGAAACAAAAGAAATTTCTTCAGAGCCTATTCACAAGCACTTACTTACTCTCAAGTGCTTTTGTGAATTGATCTACAATCATTGATAAAGCCAAAATGAAATTAAATCTAATGGCTTTGCCAGTGCTTTCTTTTTATTAGGTAACCCCGTGGATGCAAGAGCATCCGTGGTGCCATCTTTGAATACATTTGTCATATTTGAAGAAACCCTTTCAAAGATAGCTAAAATGGACACGCAAATCCATGACGGCCATCTTTGACTCAATCTGAAATATTTGAACTATCCCATTTAAAGATGGCCCCAGTAGATGGGCATGCAGCCATCTTTGTATGGGTATGATCAAATAATACAAACAAATTTCTAGGTGCCTGCAGCACATGCATTCTCATGGGCTGTGATTTTTCAATGGGTAAAACCCACTTTAAAGTGGACATACACCAAGAGAACTGCAAGCAAAAAGAAATTGAAAACAATGTGAGAGAGGAGTGGAGGAAGGGACTGACAAGTGGAAAGAGATGTGGCGCAATGAAGGAGGGGTTGGGAAATGGGGTTATTTGGGAGAGAAGCAGAATGGGAAGGGGCAGTAGAAGCAATGGAGAAGCTGGAGGATTGTGAGAGGGAAGCAACATGGAGAGTGTTAGAATGGAAAATGTTTATGGTCGACTTCCCTTTGCATTGTACGATTTAAGTTAGCATTTGCGGCACCATTTTGCATTCAGCCGCCATTTTGTACCATGATCGAAACTAAGCATCTGTCTCATACTGTCAGCCTAGATTGTTTTTTATTTTCTCAAAGGTTGAGCTTCGCTACACTAATGAATAGGATTGTTCTATTAACTAATTCCTTTCCCGGTAGTTAGGCCTGGTCCCACTCTTAGAGATACGGGCACTGGCAGAGTAACCTTTAAACTGAGATAGCATGTACCCGTTCTTAGGATGGCAGCTCATCTCTCTCTGTTTCCTTTGTTCATTAGCTACTAACTGGAAAATTCCAGTCTGGGCATGCCTTTGGGGGTATTGGAAATGTATATCTGGTATTACCATGTTGGCGAGGGTCAGTCCCTCTGCAGCAATCTAAGGAGGCTGCTCAGACCGGACTCCGCTCAAGCGCATACTAATAAACACATTCTCACCGACTCTTCATTTCTATGGAAGGCTGAGAGGTGGTTTCAAGTGACCCGGGTGGCCCTAATCGGGTCACTTCCTTCAAGAGCGAAGGTGAGGGTCAAAGTGAAGGGGGGGGGGGGCAGCACACATGCCAGAGAACACAAAACAAATGCACTCTCATGGAGTGCTTAAAAAAATATTTCCATCAAAGTAAGCAACATGAGCAGTTAAAGGATACATGTCAATCAGAACACAGAGCAAATGTTGCAAAGACCGAAAATGAGAATATTCATGTACAAATAGAAACAACCGTTTTCTTTGAACTTGTACTAACAGAGTTGGACACGATTCACAAAGGTATGTAAGAGCATGTACGACAGTACTTCAGAAGTATAAGAGCATGCACAAGAGTACTTCACAAGTACTAATTCCCATACTGATAAACTGTTTTGTGCATCTGTCCCATAACGCATAAATGATCCTTAAATGTACATTTGCACATGTATATTTTTTCTCTAATGGGAAATTATTATACCTCGTGGAGAAATCCGTCATTGTAAATCTTTTGAAAGGGTGGCTATGCATCCAATTTCACACCTGGAAAGGAACTTTCCAGATGCTCCTTGCGGTCACCAACCCTCTACCAGCCGGCATCCATGAACGATCTCTTTTGGTCAAGTCATTACTGTCTTTAATGTAATATCACATCTATAGGCAACTGATAGCCACATGTCCCTGCTGGTCTTCCTATAATGCCCTGGTCTTCACCGCTTTACATAAAAAGCACTCTGCTCCCTAGTGCTCAGCTCTACCAAGATCCTCTGCTTCCCCGCTAGACCAGACTACTACACACGTCACTCTTCTATGCTCCTCCTAAATTCATACATTTCAAGCTCCCCGACTCTTCACTGAAACATTCATTCTAGCTTCAAGCCGTCCCCTCCCTCACTTAGTTGAAACAACCTCTAATCGTGTCCCGCTGGTTCAAGAATGACCAAGCCAGAATAATCTCTCTCCTTTCCCACAACCACTACATTGCATGAATATCTAATCCTAATGACAATCTTAGTCATCACCTCTACCACCACCTCCCACACATGAAGCTCTTTAGGGCCCATTGAACGACAGGATCATGCTACGGTGCACATTGGTTAGCCAGAATGCCCTTATTACATTGTTTGTCTTGTAGAACATGCGTCTGTGGGTCACCCGCCTGGCATCTACCACCGAAGTTTCTTTGAGTTACCGAGCAATGCTGTGTCCTGGTCTTTGGCACTGCAGTTCCAACTATGTACACAACTTCTGTTAGGACAGGTGCCTATTCCTGTCAACCAATTAGCAAAATAAATACATACTCCTGCTTTCTACCACAGCAAATGTAGGTGTTTCCACAATGGAAACCAGCCTGTGGAGGGCACTTCTGCAGGTGCATCACCAAGAAACAAAGCAAACCCTGTAAGTAACAAACTTGCAAATGTAGAAATTCAATAAGACTGCTAGCGTTTCGGCTTTCATAAGTGCACCTCAGATGGTCTTCACTCCCCTTTTAACGCTTTGACCCTCACTACGATTGGCCAGGCTGATATTTATTCTACTGGATAATATCCAACGATGCTGGGTTGAAATGCATCGGGTCTGAATGCCGAGTTTGTCCCATCAACAGATACTAATGTGCGGGTTTTGTGTCTTACCACACCAAAATCCATGTGTCGGTCAGTAAGCCTGCCGAAGTGCATTAAACAAAAACCACATGAGTGCAGGTAGCTGCGAAAACTTCTAAATGCAATATGAACCAAAATAGAAACTACTGTACAATATCTCAACTGACCAGTCCACTCGACATGTGCCGCTCAGTTCTCCTTGCTTCGTCTATGCAACTAGTCTCTACACAAGCCCCTCCCCGACACACATGCAGTCTCTACACAAGCCCCTCCCCAACACACATGCAGTCTCTACACAAGCCCCTCCCCAACACACATGCAGTCTCTACACAAGCCCCTCCCCCGACACACATGCAGTCTCAACACAAGCCCCTCCCCCGACACACATGCAGTCTCAACACAAGCCCCTCCCCCGACACACATGCAGTCCCTACACAAGCCCCCCCAGACACATGCAGTCTCTGCACATGCCCCTACCCAGACGCACATGCAGTCTTTACACATGCCCCCTGTTTGCTTTGAACATGCCATGCACCTCACACTCCACACGGTCAGTGGAGTAAAGCGCAATGATGGGGTCCCCTGCAGAAAGCGAAAAATGCCTCCTTAGCATCCCATGTCTCAAAGATAATCATTTGCCTTGGCCGAATGAGGGCCCTCTGAAGATTTGGAGGCATCTGGAGGGCTGAGCCCCTTCCTGTGCCGCAGAAGGCTTGTGTTACACCCCTGCACCTTGTACACTCCAGTCCCTTACACACCTTTACACATGCTCCTCACAACGGCTGTCTCTGCCGATGCCACACACGCACTTTGCTCACACTCATTCTATACATATCCCAAGCACATCTACTTACACTGCCTCGACTCCTACTTCTCTCTTTGTATACCCCTGCCCCTCACACTCTTACTACTTCTACCTGCCCTCACTCTGTACACACACCGCCTCTAAACCTCCCTCACACTGAATGCACCTGCCCCCCGCACACCTGCTCACACTGCCTCTACACCTCCCCCACACAGCATGCACCTGCCCCTCGCACACCTGCTCAAAGTGCCTCCACACCTCCCTCTCACTGCATGCACCTGCCCCTCACACACCTGCTCAAAGTGCCTCCCTCACACTGCATGAATCTGCCCCTCGCACACTTGCTCTCACTGCCTCCACGCTTCCCCATACACCTGCCCCTCGCACTTACACTGCCGCTACACGTCCCCCATACTCCTCCCTCTGTACGCTCCTTCCTCTCGCTACCTCTTCAGGTCCCTCACGCCCCGCACACACTGCCTCGGCATTCACCAGAAGCTCGCAGGCTCGGGTGACATCACCCCTCAACGCTGCTCGCAGATTCCGAGTTATGGTAAAGCCTGTGCAACGCTCATCTCTTCAGATAGAAGGGCACAAACATGAAGTCATCTCCAGACAGAGCGGCGCTTCCGAGAAGCAGAAGGAAGCGCTGCTGCGAGCAGTCACGGGAGCCTCTGCTGCCCGCCACAGCTGTGCGCCCCACACTGCCCCTGGATTTACCTGCACACCGTGAGCAGGTTCTTCCGCTCCACCGTCGCATTCCTGCTGATGCTCTTCTTGCGGGAAAAGCTGAGGCTCAGGGAAGCCATCTCGGACCGCAGCCTTTGTTTTTGCCGCTGGTGGAAGGGCGTGCTCAGCTCCGCAGCCCGTCCATGCACCGGCACTCGCCAGCCGCGCCTCCGGTGCACGCGTGGTACCTCAGCGCTGAGAGGCAATGGCTAGCACGAGGCGGGGGCTGGCGTGGTTCACTGGCGTTTGCAGAGACTGGAGGAGCCCCCGCCGAGCAATGCTGTGTGCGGGCTCCCCCCCCGCAGGTACAGACAGGCTCTTCTCTGACGCCCACTCTACACACCAGCTGAGCCCCGCGACTTGCCAGGTGTCCCTCCTCAGCACTCAAGTGCTTTTTACAGTTATCACATCCACGCAGCAGGGCTGAAACGCAGTTTCGGATGAGCAACCCGTCAACGGCATTAGTGATGCACTGGCCGCTCAACAAATACAGTGTCTACCACAAGCAGCCCAGGATCCTACTGCGGGCAGGTCACGGGACCGGAAGCACAACGGCACGTGGAGCACAGCTGGGCTATAATGATCAGCTGGCAGTGATTGAGTACTGTGCTTGCTCTGCAGGGGTCCGGATTCTGTGGTCCACTCTACGCACTTAGGTCTGGCGTGTACTGTGCCACTCTCCAAGGTTCTACTCGTTTAGAATTACCACTGGTTCCATGAAATTTGTCACCACATTCTAGTCCTAGACTTTGATTATACAATTAGTGTTTTCAGGTGGGTTCCTCCGATTTGTTCCATTGAGGTTAACCAAGACTACAACTCCCAGAATTCATTATGTTGTTAAATAGAAGCGTAGAACTGTATAATACCTAATGCCTGGTGACAGAGATCACTTTGTACTAGAACGTAAACATAGACACCTCGGGCCTACTCCTTTCCAGAAAAAGTGAACGGTTTCGTTCAGGCGAGGTCACGCACTGATTGTACAGGTTTAGTACCAGAATGTTAACACATACACAAGATACACACCACCCTTTAAAAGTTCTGCGTGAACTGTGAGCACTTACACAGGGTACAGTGACATACACATTCTTTCATGTTCACTAATAAGGATGCAACAACTTACACAGGTTTTCAGTAGGGTTACCAGATGACTCCTTGTCACTGGTACACCTCTTTTCCACTTCTGCGTTTTAAATTTACCGTGTCAGTGCATTCTGGGAGTTGCAGGCTTGGCCCATTTTTAATGAGCCAATTGCACCAGAGTACCTGCTACAAATAATATGCAAAAGAAAAGACCAGAAATGGGAAAGAGGCGTCACATCAACATAGAGCCATCTGGTCCCCCCAGTCTTAAGTGCAGTATTTTTTCTTTTACATTATCAGCTCATAGATACATATTTAAAAAAAAAAAATCCTGACTTGTACTAATTGTTTTACAACTAACTCAAAAAGAACTGTCTCTGTGATGTGATTCTCCATATTTTTTGCAGAAATGCTAATAAAGCATGTTTTTTAAAAAACGAATTCCAAAAGAAGTATAATGTTAATGTTAACAGGATTTATAAAGCGCACATATACCCGGGGGTGTCATGGCGCTGAGAACACAGTAGCCCGATCAAGCGTCTAGTTCTGGAATAACCAGATTTTTAGTCCTTTCCTGAAGATGGTGAGGGAGCTAGCACTTCTAAGTTCACCCGGAAGAGTATTCCAGAGTTTGGAGGTGCCATAGAGAAAGCTGCGGCCGCCCCAGTGAGATGTACGATTTTAGGTACCATCACGAGTCTGGCCCCTGTAGAGTGGAGTTGTCTGGCTGGTTCGTACCAGACAAAAAGGTTTTGACGAAAAGGAGGACCTGTGTAATAAAAAAAAGAACATAATTTATACAGTCTGTGACTGAGTTAAGAATCAAAAGACGCACAACTGAGGTGGCGAAGTGAGCTAAAGAACGATGATGGATTCAACCCAGATCTGTGACTGGGGGTGAGTGTCTGAAAAGTTTCAGCACTCTGTCCATTATCTCCTTGTGTTTGTATTGTTGACCCTAAATTGGCAGGGTATGCCCAGACGTGGGTCCCTTGCTCACTTTGCCACTGGATTCAAGCTAGCCTGGCAGAAGAGTGGTGTTACCCCGAAACCGGCCCCAGGGTGCTTGTTTCCGGTTCAGGGAAGACCTGGCTTGGCACTTCGGTTTGGACTATTCCCATGAGGCACAGGGTCAACATTGATTTGCATATAGCTGGGTTTGAACTGAGGTGGTGAAGTGAGCTAAAGAACGATGATGGATTCAATCCAGATCTGTGACTGGGGGTGAGTGTCTAAAAAGTTTCAGCACTCCGTCCATAATCGCCTTGTGTTTGCTTTGTTCGCCCTAAGTTGGCAGGGTATGGCCAGACGTGGGTCCCTTGCTCACTTTGCCACTGGATTCAAGCAAGCCTGGCTGAAGAGGGGTGTTACCCCAGAACAGAATTTTGCATAATTTATTACGGCTCCCTTGAGCCAACGGGCTGACGAGCCTTGGATCTGCACCTGCGCGCCATGAGAGGTACTTGACCTGTTTTAATTACATTTTGGCAGTCCACACGGCACCCCTTCACACTGACCTGCTCCCTGCTGACGAGAGGCAACTACCTCGAAACACGTGTCCAGGGATGGCTAACGCAACACATACTGTTCTTTTTACACATCGTGGCATAGGCGTACCCGCCGTCGCCACTACATTTACCACAGTCCTTTGGGGCAACTTGCTGGTGTGACGAGCAGTGTGCGACCAACTTTTGCATAATTTATTACGGCTCCCTTGAGCCAACGGGCTGACGAGCCTTGGATCTGCACCTGCGCGCCATGAGAGGTACTTGACCTGTTTTAATTACATTTTGGCAGTCCACACGGCACCCCTTCACACTGACCTGCTCCCTGCTGACGAGAGGCAACTACCTCGAAACACGTGTCCAGGGATGGCTAACGCAACACATACTGTTCTTTTTACACATCGTGGCATAGGCGTACCCGCTGTCGCCACTACATTTACCACAGTCCTTTGGGGCAACTTGCTGGTGTGACGAGCAGTGTGCGACCAACTTTTGCATACACTGACAGTAATTAAAACTGGGGATGTCGGCAGATACACTGGGGGGGGAGAACATGGCGGCTGCAAGTTGAGCGGTCATAGGCTGACGCCGGTAGCCCTTCCGCTCCAGGAGTTATGCTTTAGCTGTGGTAGGATGAGCAAGCGATAACGAAAATGAGGAGGAAATCTTTTTGAATACCTGATATGCTGATGGGGAGCTGAAATGTATTGGGAGCTTTTGCCGGACCACCCGCGAAAAAGCCTGGATCTCCCCCGCGCTGCTTCTGGGCCGCATTAGAGTGGAGAAGAGGCCGGGGGTTTGTGACGCGCGGGTGCCTACGCGGTGGTTTCTTTCACGTGGTGAGCGTAGGCAGTGTCAGCACTGGGGGAGTAGCTGCAGCATTCACGCTGGAGAAGGAGGCGGCAAGGGGAGAGGAAGACGCTGCAGTCACTGCTGCAGAGGGAAGCGAGCGAACCCCGGCTGTCACTGAATCAAAGGATCAGGAGCACCAGAACTGTGAGGTATTGGGGGCCCGGGGCTCTATTGGACCGGATAAGTCCGCTTTACCTTATTGCCTGAGACAGGGGAGCCGGAGGGGGGGCTTGGGGGAAATAAGGGTGTCAGCGCCGTCATCATCCCCCTTGACATCCTCATTGCCCCCCCTGTCCGGTAGTAATTTAGCTCCCAAAGTGTCTAAAGCTATAAAAAATAAAATAGTTAATAGAGGCAGGAAGCAGCGGGCAGCCCAGGGTACGGACACTCAAGAATTAAAAGACCGGGAGTTTTTTGAGGGGGGGTGGGGAAGACAGATAGAGCAAAGCTTGTGAATAAGGAAGATATTCTTAAAGGCCCAGAGGGGGGTATTGGGGAGAAACCTCGGGAATATAAAGGGAAGGGCATTAAGATCCCAAAGAAGAAGGGCGTAAACCCAAAAATTAAAATTACGCCCTCATTAAAATCATATTTTAAAGTTCTCCCCCAAGTGCTGGATGTGATAAAACAGGGGGAAGCTTTAAGAGAGGTTTCTGAGTTTGAAGAGTCAGCAAGGCTGTCCTCTTCTCTCGTTATGGACACAGATTCTTCCCTGCTCTTAACTGTGTCTCCTGCTCTCATGCCTGCCCCCCCGCCGGTCGTCTGCCCCCGCCTGGACTCCCTGGATTCTTCTTCTTCTTTGAACCCCCCTGGATTGGTAATACAGCAAGTTAAATTACCAGCTAATCAAACTATTCTGTCAAAAGATTTTGAAAATGTGGCCACTCTGGAGAATAGTATGCCAATAGCCACATGTATAGGAGCCAATGGGGGATCGGATATAGGCGCAATGGTCGAAGTAGGAGCGGCTGATGTGTGTAAGGGCTCTTTGGAAAATCTGTTCCTCACAATGGCTTCAGACATTAAAAAAGGGTTCGCTGTCTCCGAATCTAATCAAGTAGAGATTCGTCTCTTCTGTGAATCTTTAGAGAAAAAATTTGACAACTTATGTTCAAGGACAGTGGCCTTAGAGAATGTCATGGATGTCCTTAAGGACGATCTGGTAATGGTCAAAGCGGATATCTCCACACTCAAAAAGGAAGAAGCCGCCGTTCGAGATAGAGTTGAATCTTTGGAGAACAACGCAAGATGTAACAATCTGCGATATTTAAATATTCCGGAAGGAAAAGAGGGGGATGATATTAAATCTTACATCGTGGCCCTCATTAAAGATTCGAAACAGATTGAGGAATCAGCGGATGGCATAAAGAAGGACATTCAAAGAATACATAGGGATCCCTTTAGGAGACATCCCAATCGAACAAAACCGAGGAAGATTTTAATTAACTTTCTGACTTTTTCTATGAAAGAGAAATTATTATCAACTGCTATTAAATTGAAAACATTAAAATCAGGTGATTCCTCTTTTGAAATAAGGTCAGACCTCTCACGTACTACCTTAGATAGACAGTGGGAGTTGGGTAAAAGAATGGAGGATTTCAAGAGATTGGGAACAACTGTCCAATTAAAATTCCCTGCACAGTTAAAAATTATGTTTAATAACAAAATGTACTTTGCAAAATCCGTGCAGGAAGCCGATGATCTCTTAGAGAATCTAAAATGATTATTTTCAGCTTCCCCTCGCATGTCAAAAGAAACTTTAAAAAAAAAAAAAAAAAGGGGAGAGAAGGAAAAAAGAAATAAAGGAAAAAAAAATATATATATATATCAATAATTTGTTTACATCTATATGTTTTTTTTTCTTCCCTAAAGTTGATTTAAGAAAATAGTAAGATGATATATACAGCTTTTGAGCAAAAACAATAATAAAAAAGAGTCAAAGAATAGAACTGGAGCAGTTAGAGTTTACCGGCCGGTAGAACCTGGACTTTTCCAGGCAAATGGGGGTAGGGTTCTCCAGGGCGGGGTGGGGGGGAGTTAGGGAAGGGGAAGGGGGAGCACGGGTGTGGGGGTAGGGGGTTGAAAAAAGAAAAACTTGTTCGTCTTTTATCTCAGCTGAGGTTCTTTTTGTTTTATTTCTGGTTTGGTATTGGAACTCCGCAGGTATAGTCAAAACCCAGTATTTTCGCCCCCATGAAGACTTTGCAATGTCTATCGTGGAACGTGAACGGTCTGCGAGTCAAAAGTAGGAGGGAGAAAAATTTTCAGTATCTAAGAGACTCACCCGCACAAATACTCATCTTACAAGAAACGCACCTCTTAAAAAAAGAGATGAGTGAGTTCTTTTTGTCCTATGATTAAGCCTCAGGGAAGCTCTTAGACTGTGCTGGTTTGTGTTACTGTCCTGTGTGTTCTAGTTGTCGATCAACAGTGGGCAATCAGCACTAGTCGTTGGTCTTAAGGTACCTGTAGAGTATGACCATCCTCTCAATAACAATGGGAGGTCAGCAACTAGGGGGAAGGCGGTGTGCCACTGGTAAGTGGGGGACAGGAAGGGTGTGAACGATTACCCCAAAACTTGCCCCTCTCAATTTGAGTGATAGTGGCGACCTTCTGACCTCAGCTCAGCTGGGGTCGGCGGCGAATGAGGGAAAAAAAAACAAAAAGGTAATTAAAACTGGGGGGATCAATAAAAATGTTTTGAACGCAATGCCAGTGAAGTTTAAGGTTCTTGCAGACCCATCAAAACCAGGCATCCGTCCATGGGCAGCCTTGCCCTGTTGGGCCTCAAAGAGTTGCAAACGATGAAGGATTTTAAAATCCCCCCAAAAATAAGTAAATCTCAACATATAGCATAAGAGAGCTGGAAAGCTTGTAGACTATCTTCAGTGGCAAAACTCTCACAGCGGCCACAACTTTTATGCTTGTTCTGTTCAAAGTTTTTGGTGTAAAAATTCAATGCTAAAGTGGGATTGCAAATTCAGTGTATCTGATGTTGCGGAGCCTATCTTGGTCACTGTGTCATACCTTGCCTCGCTGGAAGTTTTATGACTTCTAAAAAAGAGACTAAGGGCATGATTATAATTTGGCTGTTGGAGTAATTTCCGTTGAGTTGGAGGAGGACTTGGCATCTGCCAGGTTAACACTAGTCTGCCATCCAAATTTAGAAGTTACCGCCAAGCTGGTGATAATTTCCAAACCTTCAGCAGGAACCGTGGTCATGACAGTTACTGCCAATGCTATTTTGAAGTATGGTCCACAGCTCCATCAATATAACTGAGCTCTGCACCAAACTATTTTATTTTTTATTTTCAAACAGAAAATCCCGAAGTGGAAGAAAATGAAAAGAAAATGCTCTCCTTTCATGGTGAGGAGAGCATTTAGCAGTTTTCACTGCCCATTACAGCCAGGGTTTTCCTGGCGATGACAGGCGGTGAAAACTGACCTCTAATTCCGCCCACCTAAATTAGAATTAGTAGTCTTACTCCGCAGGGCCTTCGGAGGGGTTTAAACACAGAAGAGACAGAGTATTCTTCACAGTGAATACACCTAATATCCACCTGCATCAAATTTGGTGGACGGATCATTATCTTGGCAGTATTGATACTCCATCTGCAAAAATACCATACACACAATTTCTTAGAGATAAGCATTTTGCCTGAACCACAACTACCAGCCACCTCACCTTCTTTTATGTTTTTTAGCAGTAGAATTTTTAATGTTAATGGTGATCAGACACAGCTCATGTTGAAGCTATGGCACTGCTCTCGCTAGTTTTCAATGCTGTTCCTTATAGTTTTCTTTAACTACTTCCAACATGCTGGCCCTAAAAGTTGTACTGCAGCCATGCACAGCTTGAAGGAGTCAATGAGTTAATGTTGTTTCCATCGCCTTCCAATCGTTTGCAAATTGATTTCTGATCAGAAAATATTGTTCTTCAGCTGCTATAACATCTCATACACTGAAAAACTCAAAATTCTATTCAAATTAACCTCCGGAATGTATGGTCATTAGGGTAATTGAAAGGATTACGATGTGTTTTTTTAAGTCAACAGTTGACCCTTAGGAAACGTTTTGCTTTATTAGCAGTCTCACCACAAAAACCCTGTTTTTTTTGTACCTTCGACCCGCCTCGTCAAAACATGCCAATGTCAAATCTCTCCTCCTTATGTCATTTTGAATATTTTCAAAGTAATAATTTATTTCTTGGTCCTAGATGTGCCAAGGTACAGAGGATTCCTTCATCTGAGTGTCAGCAATAGCCTGACATTTTTCCAGTCTCTTCCCTATGAATAGCCATCAATCTAAAAGTTGAGCTTGGTTGTGTAGGGGTCTTGTCTCTTTCTGTTCTAGTTATCTGCATGATGATACTATAAGAAAGCATTTGGTTTCTCAGCATCATAATCTTGGGGTTATTTCTCACTTTGGGGCTTATTTATATGTTGGCGGTAAGTATACTCTGCTGCAATGGAGACGGAGTATTCTTATCTCCACCATAATGGTCCACTACCTGAGTTAAGTGTGGGGAGACCCACGATGGAGACTATTCCTTGTTAGCCATGGTTAGACCCCTGGGATGGCTCAACGGAGTTCACCTCCATGACCGTCCACCTAAATTTAGATGAACAGACAAACAGGTCAGTTTTCACTGCCAGTCACCACCAGGGGCAGTAAAAAGTGTTTAACCCCTTGCATGCTCATGACGAGCTGGACTCGTCATGGCACACAGTGCTCATGACGAGTCCAGCTCGTCATGAAACATCGCATTGGAAATCCCTCTGGTGTGGGCACCAGAGGGATACCCTTTTTGCTAAAAGAGCCTCGGGACCAGCTCCCGAGGCACCCCCCCCCCTGGTTTCCCTGAAATGACGATTGGTGCGCACGTCGCGCTGACGTCATTTCAGTGAAACGAAACTGAAATGAGCCAAGAGGCTCATTTCAGTTTCCCTTTCTACGTGCTCAGGGGGCTATCTCAGCCCCCTGAGCACGTAGAAAGACGGGAGAGGTATCATTGGAAAGGGGAGAATCTCCCCTTTCCAATGGTACCCCTCCCCTGTTTGGGGGTCGCCATGGGAGGGCGATCCCCAAGCAGGGATCCACAGACTAGGCACCAGGGAGGGGGGAGCGGCCCCTTGGGCAAGGGCCTTTGCTCCACCCATAATTTTTTGGGCATGATTAGTCTTTCTGTCCCCCTGGGGGGTAGATGGGGGCAGTAGCTCCCAATATGCCCCCCCGGGGGGGTAGAAAGCCCACTAGACACCAGGGATTTTCTCATGGAGTATTTTTTAAGGCACAAAGTTACAGTCTTTATGCCCCCCCCCTGGGGTGCAGATGGGGCAGAAGACCCCAATCTGTCCCCCCGGGGGGGCAGAAAGCCCACTAAATGCCAGGGATTTTGTATTTGCCCCATTGTTTTTTAGGGTGGGGGCTGCCCACCCCACCACCATTACAGCCTTTCTGCCCCCCCTTTGGGTAGATGGGGGCAGTAGCCCCCAATCTGCCCCCCGGGGGGGGTAGAAAGCCCACTAGACACCAGGGATTTTCTTATGGGGTATTATTAGGGGTGGGGGCTGCCCAAAACGGGCATGCCAATGCCCCCATCCCCTGGCCAAAAAATGACAGTCTTTCTGTCCCCCCCTGGGGGGCAGATGGGGCAGTAGCCCCCAATCTGTCCCCCCCGGGGGGGGCAGAAAGCCCACTAAATGCCAGGAATTTTTTTTGGGCCCTTTTTCTTTTGGGTGGGGGCTGCCTGAAAAAGGCACACCAATGCCCCCACCCCCCACCACCATTACAGCCCTTCTGCCCCCTCTGGGGGTAGATGGGGGCAGTAGCCCCCAATCTGCCCCCCCCGGGGGGACAGAAAGCCCACTAAATGCCAGGGATTTTGTTTTTGCACCATTTGTTCTTAGGGTGAGGGCTGCCAGAAATGGGCGTGCCAATGCCCCCACCCCCCACCACCATTACAGCCTTTCTGCCCCGTGGGGGGCAGATGGGGCAGTAGCCCCCAATCTGCCCCACCAGGGGCGGAGGGGAAGCCCACTAGACACCAGGGAGAGTTTGGGGCAAATTTGAATTAGGGTGGATTCTGCCCAAAATGGGCATGCCCTTGCCCCACCCCCTCCCCAGCAAAAATTGCAGCCTTCCTGTCCCCTCTGGGGGCAAATGGGGCAACAGCCCCCAATCTGCCCCTGGTGGGGGGGCAAAAAGCCCACTAGACGCCAGGGATTTTTTTGGGCAAATTTTTATTAGGGTGGGGGCATTGGCATGCCTGTTTTTGGCAACCCCCACCCTAATTAAAATTTGCCCCAAAAAATACCTGGCATCTAGTTGGCTTTCTGCTCCCCCTGGGGGGCAGATGGGAGCATTAGCCCCCAATCGGCACCCCCGGGGGGGCAAAAAGTCCATTAGTCGTCAGGGATTTTTTTAGGCAAATTTGTATTAGGGTGGGGGCTGCCCAAAACAGGCATGCCCATGCCCCCACCCCCTCCCCCGCAAAAATGACAGCCTTCCTGCCCCCCCTGGGGGGCAGATGGGGGCATCAGCCCACAATATGCCCCCCCGGGGGCAAAAAGCCCAGTAGACGCCAGGGATTCTTTGGGCAAATTTTGATTAGGGTGGGGGCATTGGCATGCCCGTTTTGGGCAGCCCCCATCCTAATTAAAATTTGCCCAAAAAACTCCCTGGCGTCTAGTGGACTTTTAGCCCCCCCTGAGGGGCAGATGGGGGGATTAGCACCCAATCTGCCCCGCTGGGAGGGCCAAAAGCCCTCTAGATGCCAGAGGTTTTTTTTGGGCAAATTTGAATTAGAGTTAGGCAGCCCAAAACGGGCATGCCCATGCCCCCTCCCCCGCAAAAATTACAGCCTTTCTGCCCCCCTGGGGGGCAGATGGGGCAGTAACCCCCAATCAGCCCCCCAGGGGGGCAAAAAGCCCATTAGACGCCAGGGATTTTTTTGGGCACATTTTTATTAGGGTGGGGGTTGCCAAAAACGGGCATACCAATGCCCCCACCCTAATAAAAATGTGCCCAAAAAAATCCCTGGCGTCTAATTGGCTTTTTGCCCCCCTGGGGGGCTGATTGGGGGTTACTGCCCCAATCTGCACCCCTGGGGGTGCAAAAAGCCCACTAGTCGCCAGGGATTTCTTTTGGACAAATTTGAATTAGGGTGGGAGCTGCCCAAAACAGGTGTGCCCATGCCCCCACTCTCTCCCCTGCAAAAATTACAGCCTTTCTGCCCCCCTGGAGGGCAGATGGGGGCATTAGCCCCCCAATCTGCTCCCCGGGGAGGGGCAAAAAGCCCAGTAGACGCCAGGGATTTTTTGGGCAAATTTTAATTAGGGTGGGGGCATTGGCATGCCCGTTTTGGGAAGCCCCCGCCCTAATTAAAATGTGCTCAAAAAGATCCCTGGTGTCTACTAGGCTTTCTGCCCCCCCTGGGGGGGCAGATGGGGGCATCAGCCCCCAATCTGCCCTGCCGGGGGGGGGGGAGGGGAAAGAGGCCCTCTAGTCGCCAGGGATTTTTGGGGGGCAAATTTGAATTAGGGTGGGGGCTGCCCAAAACAGGCATACTCATGCCCCAACCCCCTCCCCTGCAAAAATGACAGCCTTCAGATGGGGGCATTAGCAGCCAATATGCCACCCAGGGGGTGGGGCAAAAAGCCAAGCAGATGCCAGTCAAGTCACCCCATCCTGGATTCCCCTGGGTGTCTAGTTTTCAAATATGTATAGCTTGCTAGGTTTCCCTAGGTGCCGGCAGAGATAGTGTTCAAAAACTACAGCTAGACACTTTGCAAAAAAAGGGTAAATTTTCCTTCTGAAAATGTGGTTTATTCACGTTGGGTTTTGAGCCATTTCCTGTCATGGGCACTATGCCTACCCACACAAGTGAGGTACCATTTTTATTGGGAGACTTAGGGTAATTAAGATTTGTAAAGCAACTGTTATTACCTATTGATTTTTGATGCATTTCTGCCTTCCAAATGAAAGACATTGTGTAAAAAAGAAGTCATTTTGAAAAATGACCGATAATTCTCATGCTAGTATGAGTATTCCCAATTTAGAAAATCTTCAAATATGTACTGTTTCTAAACTCTATAATTTGTTCCCATTTCAGAAATACATAGGTGTCTTTCATACCAATTTTTCCATGTATACATTTTCCCACAATAATTGCTATATACCCGGTACATAATAAAAAGCCAATGCAAATTGCAGGTCAGTTTTTGACTCTGGGTTTGTCTGGTTCTTGGTGAACCTACAAGTCCTATATATCCCCACAACCAGAAAGGTCCAGCGGATGTAACTGTATATTACTTTCAAAGAGCTGTCATCATTAGAAGAAGTTACAGGTAAAAACGTTGACACAAAAGGCTGTTTTTTGCAACTAAATTTCAATTTTCCTATCTTTAACTGTTAGTTTCTATAAAGAAACCTTGAAGGGTCTACACAAATGACCCCTTGCTGAATTCAGAATTTTGTCTAATTTTCTAAAATGTATAGCTCTTCAGGATGCATTATTGCTTTCATACCCATTTCTACCATTAACTGGAAGGAGGTTGAAAGCACAAAAAATAGCAGAAATAGGCTATGTCCCAGAAAAATGCCAAAACTGTGTAAAAAATGTTGGTTTTCTGACAAAGTCTGTCATTCCCTAAAAGCTGGAAAAATGGTGATTTCAGCCCCACAAACCCCTTTTTAAATCGATTTGCAGGAAAAACCCAGATGCTTTAATTTGCAGCCCTTTTTCCCCATTTTTCCCCAAAAACCCAAAATGTAGCTGTATTTTGGCTAATTTCTGGGACCCCTCCGGGGGAATCCACAAACCCTGGGTACCTTTATAATCCCCATGATGTTGGAAAAAAAGGACGCAAATTTGGCGTGAATACCTTATGTGGTCAAAACGTTACAGGGGCCTAAGCGCGCACTACCCCAAATAGCCAAAAAAAGGCTTAGCACAGGGGGGAAAAGCCCTAGCAGCAAAGGGGTTAATGCCGGCCTTGCCATTGGAGATAACTCCCAGGGTGGGGAGGGCATTGCTTTTTTTATTTTCAAAAGAAAGTCCTGCTTTGGGATTTTGTTTTTGAAAATGAAAATAAATAAATTGCTGTACAGCGCTGTAAAAGTAGAACTTTTACATATTAAAATAATTAGCAACAATGACAATGCTAAATTGTCTTAGGTATAAACATAAAAAACATATTTTAAAATGACTCGTAGTCAAAATGTGCAACCTGCACCAGTCATTCATTTTTACTGGTAGACCTCAACTACATTTCTTTTGAATAAATAGATGTTTTTAGGACATGCTAAAAAATGCACAAATGTATTTGATAGATTAACCCTTGATGTAATTTGTTTAGGATTTTGGTCATGGGGGGTGTGGCTTGGACGCCGAACAAGATGGCCGCCTGAGACTGGAGCTCTCCCGTACCGCGGCGGACTTTTCATCTCTTTGCCGTTATCCGCGATCATTTTGGCAGATTTCTTGTGGCTCCTGTAAGCGGATGACTTCGTGCTGAAGATGTGACTCCCAGACTTCGTTTTCCTGCAGTTATTCGCCCATTCATGCCTCTCGATGTAAGTCCCTCAGCGCGACCGCCATTTTGTAATATCCGCGATGTACGCGCGTCGCTGAGGTGACAGCAGACATGCTCTTCCTGCTCTCCCTCCAGTCACTGGACTTTACTCTAAGCAATTAAGGACCTCTCCTCTGTGTTTTGCACCCTGTCATGTTGACGCTCCTTCCTGTGGGACCTCTGCCTTCATACTCCCCTCGCAGCCTGCCATATGCGCTGTGCTCTTCAATGTTACCTTACAGTTTCAAGGCGTAAGACTCATACCATCATCATTGCGTCTTTGTGCTGGTTCCTTTTTGTTGCAATTATGCCCACCAAGTCTTAGTGCGCATGGCTTTCTCGCTCACTGGTGACCTCCTTGTTATTACTGGAACACTCTTTGACATCTGCTTGCATTACCTCTGGGTCCGGGGTTTCTTCAGGATTTTTCCTGGTGTCCTTCACTGCTTCTACTGACCGCTGGGCTCTTCAGACCAGTCATATTGACATTCTCTGCTTTTTGAGTGCAGGTCGTTGTGTTGGTTTGCTTCTTTGCCTTCCTGTCACTGGCACTTTTAGGCTTCTATGGGCAAGCTACGCAACCCAAAGTTTGTCTTTGTGCCCTCGAAGACTCCACCTTCCTCCGCCTCTTCCTCATCAACAGGTCATTCTCCTCATCCTCCTTCCACAGATCAAATGGCGACAATATCCTCCACCCGTTCTTCTCCATCACAACTTACCTCCAGCAAGTCTTCTCCTCCTGCCTCCTTACCTAAGCGCTTGAAGCAAGACTCCTCTCCTCCTCCATCCGAGTCATCTCCACCCCCTATATCTATGGAGTTGATACTTGAGGAGATTCGCGCTTTGCGCCTGTTCGTGGAGGAGACTAATACTAAGATGCAGCTTTTTGAGGCTAAATGGTCAGCTATGGAGGCTCGTGTTTCTTCTGTGGAGCAGCAGGTTCCAGAAATTCAGTCAAACTCTCAACGCATCTCCTCCCTGGAAAAGTCTCTTCTCGCCCTTCAACAGCACACTGAAGACTTGGAAAACAGGAATAGGAGGAACAACCTACGCGTTTACGGGCTGCTGGAATCCCTGGAAGGAGATGATCCTGTCACGTTTTTCTCCTCTTTCCTCCTGAAACTCCTGGACCTTCCCGCTACTACCTCTCTCAGTATCCAACGAGCCCATAGACTTGGCCCTCGCTCCTCCTCCTCAACCAAACCGCGAGGGGTCATCATCCTCTTCCTCAAGTTTACTGATCTCCTTCTGGTCCTCTCTACAGCTCGAGCGAAGCGTCAAGTGTCCTGGATGGGTCAGAGAGTTTTTCTCTCTCAGGATGTCTCTAATGTCACTGCTGCCAGAAGAAAAGAATTCTTATCTCTTCGTGCTCCTCTGCGCTCTATTGGAGCTAGATATGGCCTCTTTCACCCCTGTACCTTCAAGGTAACTCATCAAAACAACACCTGGACTTTCCAAGATCTGGCTGAACTTAAAAATGTTATTCACATTCAGACCAATGCTGGCATGGACACATCCAATCCTCCTACTGGTTGATTATTTATCTGCTTGGTTTTTTCTCCTTACAGGTTTTTGCTGAAATTTTTCTCTCCTTGGTTTGATTTTTCTTCTGCTTGATATGATTATATAATGGTTGTTGTTTGGGTTTTCTGTTTTGCATATAATGTCTGCTTTTGTGCTGTTTATCTCACCATGACTTCTGTATAACACGTTTCTTTTTCCCTCCCTTAGATTATTATTCGATAAACCCTCTTGTATCCCTCCTAGTATCATACGATTCGTCTTCCTCATATTCCGTCTTGGTGCGGTGTGTTGCTCTCCGGCTTAGGAGGCCGTTCTTGTCGAATCCTCCCATACCCCATCGTCATCTTGTCATCTCCCTTCCCCCTTCAGGTATGTTTTCCTCAGTCATCCGTTTTGGATATGTACTGTCTCTTCTTCTACTTCTTTTTTCCTCCTTTTTCCTCTCTTTCCTTTTTCTTTGTTCTTCTCTTACTGTATCTCCTGACTTCCTTTTGTCTTGCTCTTTTCTCTCATTCATTTGTTGTTGTCCTTTATGGCGTTCTTGGTTTTATGCCTTTTCTCTGTTCTTTGCACATTTTATTGTTATTTAATTCAAAGTTATCTCATGGAATGTGAAAGGTTTTGTTAGCCCTATTAAACGACAGAGAGTGCTTTCCCATCTAGCCTCTTATACTCCTGATTTAGTTCTTTTACAAGAAACTCATCTTTCTGAGGCGGAGTCTCTTAAATTAAAGAGAGGCTGGGTGGGAACGGTTTTATTTTCTCCTACATCTAATAAAAAGAATGGTGTGGCCATTTTATGTCACAAGAAGCTCAAATGTAAAGTTCTTTCTCAAGAGAATGATACTGATGGTCGTTGGGTCTTAGCTAAGCTGTTAATTAATTCTGTATCCTTGACTGTTTTTAATGTATATGGCCCCACTCATCCTGATTGTAATTTTTGGCCTCTAATAACTTCCAAGTGCTTTCAATACAGTGACTCCCTGTTCATTCTGGGGGAGGATTGTAATCAAATTGTTGACCCGTTTCTTGATCGCAAATCCTCTGCCCGCTTTACCCCCCACAAATCTCACACACAATTTCTTGACACTATTTCTAAATTTCACCTTCTTGATTCATGGAGACTGTCCCATCCTGACTCTCTGGACTATTCCTTCTTTTCACCTCCTCATGCCTCTTTCTCTCGGATTGACTACATCTTCCTTTCTCAGTCTCTTTCTCAAAATCTTCTTTCCTCGTCTATAGAGCCGATAGTTATCTCAGACCATGCTCCCATTGTCACAGTTCTTGATCTTCTCCCTCCTCATCCCAAATCTTCTCGCTGGCGTTTCAACAACTCTCTCCTCCTGGATCCCCTCTTTTCCTCCTCTTTTCTTTCCTTTGCTACGGAATTTTTTCTACTCAATTCTGATCCCTCTTTACCCCCTCATGTTATTTGGGACTCTTTTAAGGCTACCGCTCGCGGTTTTGTGATTGATTTTGTCTCAAAGAAAAAGAAGTGTTACCTTAAGAAACAGAAAGACCTTCTCTCCCATATTAAATCCCTGGAGCATAAATTCTACACCTCTTCTACTAAAACGGTTTTACCAGACCTTATACGCGCCAAACTCGATTTTAACAAAATCACTACTGATAATGCTTCCTCAACATTACTTCGGAGCAGCGCCCGCTACTACGGAGGTCGCAACAAGTCAGGTAAACTTTTGGCCAACTACCTTAAGTCTCGCAAGGAGCGTAACCTGATTGATTCGATATATTCCACCGATAATCTTCTATTGCATAAGGAGCAGGATATACTCGCCCAATTTCAACAGTTCTACCAATCTATTTATACTCCTGAGTCCCCCCCTTCGGCCTCTCTTATTCAATCCTACTTGGATAAAATTCCTGCCCCCTCCACTTCTCATCTTAACTTCCCTGATCTTGAACTTGATCTTTCTATTACCGAACTGGATAGCGCCTTAACATCTCTAACCAAAGGTAAATCTCCGGGTCCGGACGGTTTCTCTGTGGAATTTTACCTGCATTTCTCAGATCTTCTGCTTCCTAAACTTCTCTCCCTCTTCCAATCCTTCTTTACCTCTGGCACAGCTGCCGGTACTTTTCACGAGGCTACGATCTGCCTTATACCTAAAGAGGGTCGCAACCCCCAATTCTGTAAAAATTATCGCCCAATATCCCTTGTTAATGTAGACTATAAATTATTTGCTAAACTTCTTGCCCGGCGCTTAGATCCTTTCCTCCCACATCTCATAGGTAAGGAACAGTGTGGATTTGTAAAGGGCAGACTCACCGCGGATAATTCTCGCCTTTTTCTCAATGTCCTAAATAAGGTACCTTCTCTCAACATCTCTCTAGCTGCCATCTCGGTTGATGCTGAGAAAGCTTTTGATAGAGTAGATTGGTCCTTTCTGTTTGCCTCCTTGCGTTGGCACGGTTTTGGTCCTAATTTTATTTCTCTTGTTTCTTTACTTTATTCCTCCCCTAAAGCGTCTGTTTTAGTTAATGGCCAGCTATCCCCTTATTTTCCCTTGCAGCGTGGCGTTCGTCAGGGCTGCCCTTTGTCCCCTCTACTTTTTGTTCTAGCTTTAGAGCCATTTCTTACGTCTATTAGAAACAACATTTCTATTTCCGGCTTCCCTTATGACAAGACTCATTTGAAACTCTCTGCGTATGCAGATGACATTCTTTTGTTTATTTCTGACCCTGACCAATCCATTCCGGCCTTACTACTTGAGTTTAACTCCTTTTCCCAAGTTTCTGGTTACAAGATTAACTCTGATAAAACTGAGATTCTTCCTCTTAGTAAATTTTGTCTCCCTCATCAGTTTTTGACCACTGGTTTTGCATGGAATTCCTCTAAAATTAAGTACCTTGGAATTTGGTTCTCTAACTCCATCTCTTCATCTATTCGGTTGAACATGTCTGCTGTATTATCCCGTATCGATAAGTTGTTCTCTTCTTGGAATCCTCTCTTTCTCTCATGGTGGGGTCGGCTGGATTCGATCAAAATGATGATATCTCCCATTCTTATATACATCCTTTCCATGCTCCCCGTTCATATCCCTGATATCTATTTCAAACGCATTGATTCCTGTCTCTCTAAGTTTCTCTGGAATCATAAAAAATCGAGAGTGGCTCTAGTTGCTCTTCGTAAACCGAAATCCAATGGCGGAGTCAACTTTCCGGATTTCCGTCTCTATCATAAATCTTTTTCTCTTCGTCAGGCTTCTAATTGGCTTGTTCTTGCACCCTTCCCTCTTGCTCCTCTTTGGCTCTCTATTGAACGCTCACTCCTCTCTCCTTTCCCTTTATCTGAAATTGTACATTTCTCTGCTAAGAACTTAACCACTCCTCTACCCCTGTTTAAGCACACCTCTTCTCTTCTACATGCCCTGGTCCGCCCTGACCCGGTCTCTCGTGAATCCTTTTTGGTCTCCCCTATCTGGTACAATTCGCTTATTCTCCTCAATAACCGTCCTATTTGTTGGACTGTGTGGAGATCAAAGGGTCTGATGTGGGTTAACCAACTTTTCGATGGTTTTCTCCCATGTTCTTTTCCTCGATTCCGACTTCTGTTTCACTGCCCCCAGTCTTTTTTCCGCAGATTCACTGTCCTCATGGCCATCATACTTGATGTTTATTATTCACTTCCCTTGTCATCCTCTTCCGTATCCCACTCCCCACTTCTTCAGATCTTGTCTACTCTTCCTAAAGCCTCTCTTATTTATAAATTCTTCTCCTCCCCCAATCTGACCCGCCCGAAATCTAAATTGGAACTTGCTTGGGAGCTTGATTTGGGCTGTGACTGGTCTACAGCTGTTTGGGACAAAGTTTGGGCCAGGTCCTTAAAAATTTCCTGTTCCGCCTCACTAACTCAATCTATGTTCTTTCTATATCATAGACTTTATCTCTCTCCTGTTTCTATTTCTCGTTTTTCTCCTGATAAGGACTCTACCTGTTGGACCTGCTCTGCCCCTAATGCTGATCTCTTTCATTTACTTTTTCTGTGCCCTTCTGTTCTCGCACTTTGGGATCAGGTGTGGTCTCATATCTCTCGTCTATTTTCTATCTCTATTCCATACTCTATCCCTCTTGTCTTTTTAGGTAGTATCTCTGACACTCTTGATATTCCTTCTCGCTCCTCTGGTTTATTAGATCTTATGTTGGCTCTGGCTTTCCAACATATTTCTTCTAATTGGAAGGATCTCTCTAAGCTCTCTATACAATGTTGGTGGAATTCTCTCTGTCACTATCACAGGCTTGATGTTCGTTTTGCTGCTGCCTCCACTCCTACCCTCAATAGAGATTTATTCTGGTTGCCTCTCACAGCATATCTTGACCGCATGGCTCTGAAATCTATCTCTCCTTTATCCTCTGAGAATTTCAAACCCCCATAAGTGACTCTTTCGCTGTCCTTCTTCTTCTTCTTCTTCCTCTACCCCTCTTATATCTTTTACATTTGCATTTCTCTTTCCTGCCTTTCAACTATTCCCTACCCTTGGCTTATTTGCTCTTTCTATTCTACCTAGTTTTTCTCTGATCGCTTTATCTATTCTTCTCCTAACGCCTCATATTTACCTTTCTCTTTCTCCTTTCCCTTCCTTCCCTTCTCCTCCTTTTTTCTCCTTTTTCCCCCTTTCCTCCTGGTTGCCTTGAAAATTTTACAAAATGCTTTTTAATTTTCCCTCAGGTTTCTTATGTTAACATATGATGATCCTCTATTTTTTCTCTTTTTGACTCTGTATGACAATGTTCTTTATATGATCTGTATTTTGTTGTTCACTATACTTGTTCTTCAATAAAGCATTTCAAACATAAAAAAAAAAAAGATTTTGGTCATAACCGCAGAATGTGCCGAGTTTATAAAATGTATTCCTTTCTTAAGCTACATATTCTTGATGAACCAAGCTTGAACTTCCTATCATGAAATTATGTTCATATAGTACTGAATAAAGAATTGGAAATTTATCCATGAACATATACTTATAAGTATTACAAATGTCATAACTTAACTAGAGATCAGCAAGCAAATGTTTTTGTCTTTAGTGTAGTTGATTGTTTCTCAGTGAAACATTGAATAAATAATAGAATAGACATTGCAGTAGACTTTTCTGGATTAGACATTCCCAGTTAAACAATTGTTTAGTAAAGTTTGATGCGCATTTGACAGTGGACCTCATGCGTTTGCTGTGGGAAAGGTAGACCAAATTTGCTCACCATCGGAAGATGTCTTTCCATTGGACCAAAGTGACCAGATCCACCACATTGTTAATAGCATGTTCTCATGTCTTTTATGCTAGTGTATGTTTCTAATTGGAGAGAGATCTTACCTATTGACATTCCCACCTCTTCATGGAGACCCTCAATTTCCTTTGCACCAAGAGCTTTTTGCTTTAAGCAACTGCACATGGCGATTGCTGTTGCCTGGCATTTTGTACGTGACATTTCTCACTCTTTTGCCCTGACGGCGGTAGCTACTGCTGCATCTGTTTCCTATTTTCCTGATAGAGATTCATTTTGTGAAGTCTGCTACTGTAATTGTTTGCTAATGGTTTTGGAGAAATGAGACTCAGCTGAGTTTCACAAACTACTCTTTAAGGGGAATTCAACTACTTTATTAGACTAAGATGCTGATGCTCCTTTGATCTTTCTCTTTTCCTGAACTCTTTATGGGTTTTATTAGATTAGGTTTTTATAGATACAATAGAGACTAATTCCTTTATGGAACATGCCTAATAATATGCATTATTGATGACACACAATACATTTCCTTGATAATGTTTGTAAACTGATTTATTGATTTACTAATTGATATAATAAGAAACAAAAATAAACTTATAAATCTCTTAAAGAGAATAAAGGTTTGAAAATCTATTTAAAACTCATTAAATAGATTTTCATTGACTGAACTTAAACTGTAAATTACGATGATGATTGACTTGATTTGATTTAGCTTTCATTCAAAACCGTAAATATGGACTCTTTTCACGATATCAGCACTTTCCTGTCAATGCATTAA
The DNA here is from genome assembly GCF_964204655.1 of Triturus cristatus. Classification (NCBI taxonomy): domain Eukaryota; kingdom Metazoa; phylum Chordata; class Amphibia; order Caudata; family Salamandridae; genus Triturus; species Triturus cristatus. Next base: position 309,941,574 of record NC_140593.1, on the reverse strand, counting down.
ATGTCTACCGGCTCGAGGGGCATTTATAAATTTGGTCGTCAGGACCATGACAGGAATTTTTCTGCACTGAGGGACTGCAAGTCCTAGGACACCGCGGGGGCTAAAGAGGAGTCCCGTCATTGCCTGCTCTTACTCCTGCTTTTTGGAGCTAGAAAGCGCAGTTGTTATACCCATAGTACGGTATGCTTACTCTTGCTGCATTGAGGAACTGCATGTCCCAGGACACTGCAGGGCCAAGGAGAAGGCTGGTCATCACCCGCACCTGCTTGTAGGCACTATTAAGCCCAGTTGTTATACCTGTGGGGCAGGACACTTACTCTTGCTAACCAGAGACACTGCAAGTCGCAGGACACTGCGTGGGCCAAGGAAAAGGCCAGTAATCAAAGAAGGGACAGTGGGCTTTTGGAAAGGTCCAGCACAAAGGCCCAAGGACAATAATTTCAACAAAAAGGTTATGCTGTTCCTCTGAAATGAGAGACAAAACAGACGAAATTATGAACCAACCTGACCGCTGAGGTTCAAAGTTGGGAATCCATTGTTTTGGATTATAATGCCCTCACACACCCTGTCGGGTGTCATGCTTCATCATCGGGTTGCTCCTCATCGGTTCGGCGGTGCAATACCCGACGGGCTCCCTATAGTAGGGGCACTTTAACGGAGATCTTTTTCCAACAGTGCAGTGCGGGTGGGGGCCTCGTGTGTGGAGATGTGTGTTAATGTTGGAAGTGAATGTAAAATAGGGTTGGGAGTACCTAAGAAAACAACTTTAATCAAGGGGTCTCCTACCCTAAGTAAAAACAAAACTATAAGGCGCAAGGCTGAAGTAATGTCTCAGATTATGGCGCTCTTATAAGTAGTGGGTCAACGTGTTTCTCGCCAAAATGAGTAATCTGCAGGCGATTCGTCAGGACCAAGAGGGGGGAACTATTTACAACTAAAACTCAGATGGTGTTGTGGCTACACACTCACATTAACCGTAGGACTAAATCGTTGGATACCTGGTAGTGCTGGAACTACATGTGGAGAGAGAATGCATCACATGGGTCAGTGTAGTACAGTTGCAATAAGTGAATTATCTCATATTCTCTGTGTAGAACTGTCTCTCAGCAAGTTATGTGAGCATCAAACAGTTAAAAAACCATTAAAAACCAGGGTGCCACACGGTGAATACATCAGGTGAGCAAGCATTGAATTTCACCTAATGTGGCACACATGGAAGTAGCAGACAGAGAGAGAGAGGGACGTACCCAGGGTTATGAACTAGCCAGGCATCTCACTAGGTAATACACACGAGGGGTTCCTCATGTACTAGGATAAAATCAGGGAAAGGGAGGAAAGGGAAACAATGGACACATAACATTAAATGCATGAGAAGGTAAACAATATTTACCCAGAAACTTTTCGTTTTTACTTAGGGTAGGAGACCCCTTGATTAAAGATGTTTTCTTAGGTACTCCCACCCCTATTTTACATTCACTTCCATCATTAACACACATCTACACACACGAGGCACCCCACCCGCACTTCACATAACGGCTGTTGGAAAAAGATCTCAGTTAAAGTGCCCCTACTATAGGGAGCCCGTCGGGTATTGCACCGCCGAACCGACGAGGAGCTGCCCGATGATGAAGCATGACACCCGACAGGGTGTGTGAAGGCATTATAATCCAACACAATGGATTCCCAACTTTGAACCTCAGCGGTCAGGTTGGTTCATAATTCCCTCTGTTTTGTCTCTCGTTTCAGAGGAACAGCATAACCTTTTTGTTGAAACCAAGGAAAAGGCCTTCATCGCCCATACCTTCTCCTGCTTGTTGGCGCTATAAAGCGGAGTAGCTATACTAGTGGCACGGGATGCATGCAGGCAGTGCCCGGGCCAAGGCCGGGCCCGCCCATGCTCATCTTAGCCTGGAGGAGGCTGGGCTGGGCACCCCCTACGTTCATCTGTTGAACTTGACTGGTATTTTCTTATGTTTTAGGGTGGCACCTACTAATTAGTTTAAAATTGTATTTAATCCTAGGTGAGACTTTTTATTGATTTTTTAAGATAGCTCACTTGTTGGAGATCTCGAGTGAAGGTTGGCTGATCCTTTGCCGCATAGGGAGATGGGATTGTTTTATCTTTATGCTCTAGTTGCACATGTAAACTACCCAAGTAGTTAATGCAGTGCCAACTGGAGTTCTAATTGTTTGTCGTGAAATCTAAAAAATTAGCATAAGGAAGACGATGGAGGGGACAAAAGGTCCTAGTAGAGCTAAAAAAAATCATTTGCGATCAGCAGGAGACAATTGTGTATTAGATAGAATTGACTCCCTGCTTGATGAATGCAACAAAATGATTAATGTCTCCCCTCTCCCCTCCACGGACAACTCAATCAATCATGACATTTGTATAGCGCGCTACTCACCCTGAAGGGTCTCAAGGCGCTGGGGAGAGGGGTCCGTTACTGCTCGAAAAGCCAGGTCTTGAGTTGCTTCCTGAAGAAGAGGTGGTCCTGGGTTAGCCGAAGGTGGATAGGGAGGGAGTTCCATGTCTTGGCTGCCAGGTAGGAGAAGGATCTTCCTCCGGCGGCGAGGGCGAGGCTGGTCGACCGTAGCTGGCGGGTGGGTGTGTAGAAGGTCAGGCGGCTGTTGAGGTACTTGGGTCCCAAGTCGTGGAGAGCCTTGTGTGCGTGGGTGAGGAGTCTGAACGTGATCCTCTTGCTGACAGGGAGCCAGTGCAGGTCTCTCAGGTGGCCGGTGATGTGGCTGTGTCGGGGGATGTCCAGGACGAGTCGTGCGGAGGCGTTCTGGATGTGTTGGAGTCTTTTCAGAAGTTTGGCTGTTGTTCCGGCGTAGAGGGTGTTTCCATAGTCCAGTCGGCTGGTGACAAGTGCCTGGGTAACCGTCTTCCTGGATTCGGTGGGGATCCATCGGAAAATCTTTCGGAGCATGCGCAGGGTGTTGAAGCACAATGATGAGACAGCGTTGACTTGTCTGGTCATCGAGAGGGAGGAGTCCAGGATGAAGCCCAGGTTACGTGCGTGGTCCGTTGGCTTGGGGGTGGTGCCCAGGGCAGGGGGCAACCAGGAGTCGTCCCAGGCGGAGGGCGATGATCCCAGGATGAGGACTTCCGTCTTGTCTGAGTTCAGTTTCAGGCGGCTGTTCTTCATCCACTCGGCGACGTCTTTCATCCCTTCGTGTAGGCTTGTTCTGGCGGTGGCTGGGTCGTTGGTGAGGGAGAGGATCAGCTGGGTGTCGTCGGAGTAGGAGATGATGTTGAGGTTGTGTTGGCGTGCGATGACTGCGAGGGGGCTCATGTAGACGTTGAAGAGGGTGGAGCTGAGCGAAAATCCCTGTGGTACGCCGCAGATGACTTCGGTGGCCTCGGATCTGAACAGGGGGAGGCGGACTCTCTGGGTTCTTCCGGCGAGGAACGAGATGATCCACTCCAGTGCCTTCTCTTTGATTCCAATGTCGCTGAGGCGCTGCACTAGGGTGCGGTGGCAGACCGTGTCGAACACTGCGGAGAGGTCCAGGAGGATGAGGGCCGCTGTTTCCCCGTTGTCGAGCAGGGTTCTGATGTCATCAGTGGCTGCGATGAGGGCTGTCTCGGTGCTGTGGTTGGCTCGGAAGCCGGACTGCGAGTTGTCGAGGGATCCGTTCGTCTCGAGGAAGGCGGCAAGCTGTCTGTTGACGGTCTTCTCGATGACTTTGGCAGGAAAAGGGAGGAGCGAGATGGGGCAAAAGTTCTTGAGGTCGGAGGGGTCCGCTGTTGGTTTCTTCAGGAGGGCGCTGATCTCGGCGTGCTTCCACCTTTCTGGGAAGGTGGCGGTGTTGAAGGAGGCGTTGATGATGTCCCGGAGTTGGGGTGCGATGATGGAGTCGGTCTTGTTGAAGACGTGGTGGGGGCAGGGGTCAGTTGGGGATCCGGAGTGGATGGTGTTCATCGTGCGGGTGGTGTCTTCGGTGCTGACCGGGGTCCAGGCACAGAGGGTGGTTGTGGGGGGCGTTGGTTCGGTGGTTGGGTGCGAGGTTGGTGCGCCAAAGCTGTTGTGTATTTCGGCGATCTTGCGGTGGAAGAACGAGGCGTGTGAGTCGCAGAGGTCTTGTGAGGGAGTGATTTCGTTGTTTCCGGCGCTGGGGTTGGAGAGCTCTTTGACCATGCTGAAGAGTTCCTTGCTGTTGTGGGCGTTGTTGTCCAGACATTCTTTGAATGCTGTCTTCTTGGTGGTGCGGATCAGCTGGTGGTGTTTGCGGGTGGCGTGCTTGAGGGCAGTCATGTTGTCTGTGGTCTGGTCTTTGCGCCATGTTTTCTCGAGGGTGCGGCAGTTCTTCTTGGAGTTCTTAAGTTCGTCGGTGAACCAAGAGGCTTTCTTGCTGCTGGGTCTGCTGGGAGGGGTCTTCAGAGGTGCGAGGACGTCTGCGCTGTTGGTGATCCACTGTGTGAGGTTGCTGGCTGCTTCGCTGGGGTTCGTTGTGCTGGCGGGAGGGTTCTGGCTTAGGGAGGTGGTGAGCTGGTCGGCGGTGATCTTGTTCCAGTTCCTGCGAGGGACCTGTTGCGGGTGGTGGTGGGTCGTGGTTCTTCTGAAGCTGAAGTGGATGCAGCTGTGGTCAGTCCAATGTAGTCCGGTAGAGTGGCTGAAGGAGATGTGCTTGCTGGAGGAGAAGACTGGGTCAAGCGTGTGGCCGGCGTAGTGGGTGGGGGTGTTCACCAGTTGCTTGAGACCGAGGTTGGCGAGGTTGTCCAGCAGGGTGGTGGTGTTGCTGTCCTTGTTGTTCTCCAGGTGGAAGTTGAGGTCCCCTAGGAGGATGTAGTCAGCGGAGGGGAGGGCGTGCGGGCTGATGAAGTCTGTGATGTCTTCGCTGAATTGTGTGCGTGGTCCCGGGGGTCTGTAGATGAGGGTGCCTCTGAGTGTGGTCTTGGGGTCGGTGTGTATCTGGAAGTGGAGGTGTTCGGCAGTGGTGAAGGTGTCGTCGGAGCTGGTCGTGATGCGGATGGTGTTCTTGTGTATGATGGCGATGCCTCCTCCAGTTTGGTTGACGCGGTCCCTCCCGGTGATCTTGTATCCGTCCGGGATGGCGATGGCGATGTCGGGCGCTGAGGAGGCGTTCATCCAGGTTTCCGTCAGGAAGGCGACGTCTGGCGATGTTGTGTCAAGCAGGTTCCAGAGTTCGACGGCGTGTCTGTGGACGGAGCGGGTGTTGAGCAGGATGCACTTAAGGTGGTTGCTGCTGGTGCTTGGCTTGGCGGGTGCGGTGCAGGTCCGGAGGCAGGTGAATTTGCAGGCTTGGCAGGTGAAGGGTCCGTGTGTGCGTTTCGGGGTGGCTTGGTAGCAGGCGGGGGTTCGGCCGGCATTGAGTGCGTTGAGGGTGGCGGCGTCGTAGGTCCGTCGTGTTGTCTGGCGTCGGAGAGGACCAGGGGTCCTGGCGCTGGGCACGGTCCAGGCGCGGACGGGCATAGACGGGCTTGCCTTAGGCGCACCTTTGGCGCACAATCGGCGCGCCCGCTGCGCGTTAACGCTGCGCGTACGCGCGGACTCCGCCATAAATGGCGTAGTGGGAGGGGTGGAGTGGGAGGGAGGAGCAGCTGGGAGGCGGGAGCGGGGTGGCGCGGGGAGGGGATCGGGGTACAGAAGGCAAAAGGGGGGGCGGGGCCACGGGGGAGCAGCGGCAGGGAGCGGGGAGGGCGAGAAAAGACAGAAAGACGGCGAGAACGAAACAAAAACAAGCACTGGTAGCGAGCAGGTAGAGGCAGGTAGGGAGACCGGGCACACTCACGGAGAGCCGCGCGGCGGGTGGAGCGACCGTCACCGACCAGGGTCAGGTCCGGTCACAACTAATCTATCCACCCCTCTAAACATTAGTAACAAGCACATTCCACAAATCTTTGAGAAAGTAACAACCCGGGCAACATCAGACTAAAATTCCCCAGAAGTCCAATGTTCAGGTTGTAGAGCCAGGCCCCCAACAATGGAGTATGATAATTCAGTAGTAGAGTGCCAGGTATTCAGACAAAATCTTGAAAATAAATTATCAAGGAAGAAGATAAAAAATATTGAGTTTTGAATATTGTGATGCACAAATATCGTGTTCAAAAATATAATTGACAAGAATATCGATTTTAAGGTAAGGAATATCGAGGTTAAAAATATCTATGTTGTTAATATCAATGTTAAAAATATCTATTGTTAATATCATTTACAAATATATTGTTGATAATATCATTGTTTAATTATTTTGATGTATGTTAGTAAATATTTTAATTGTATATGTTATAAATCCCGCCTCCCAGCTGCTCCTCCCTCCCTCCGGATACTTAAGGTGTTCCAGCGTGACGGGGAGCTGTGACGTCATCAGCAGAGGATTGCGGTCGCGTGAGTTATAGTTGCCTGCACTAACTATAACGGGGGAATTTCAATGGTTTTTCACGAGTGAAATGTCCAGCTAACTATAACATGTGTGAAACCTATGGTTTTTTAAGTGAATTTGCAAGGTTTTTTAAATGCTAATTCCTAACTATAACGTGTGTGAAACCTATGGTTTTTTCAGTGATATATATATATATATATATATTTGTTTAAAATGTGTTATTTTTTCTGTAAAGTGTTAAATGTGTTATGCTTTTTAATTGTAAATAATATATTTGTTGGTTGTTAAAATTGTGAAAATATAGTGTGGTATTTCATTATTATTATTATTTGATTTAATGTAAAATATTTATTACACATTGTAATATGAATTTTAAATATTTATATTTGTTTTTATTTAATGTATTTATAAAATATTTTATTTGTTTGAAGTTAACTACTCTCTCTCTACTGTTGCACAGACTGGAGTGTAAATAGTACATTTTACCTGTCCTGAGTCCAACCCTTTCCCTACTGTTGCACAGACTTGAGTGGGAATAGCAAATGTTACCCTTTCTCATTCCAATCCCTTTCCTACTGCTGCACTGACTGGAGAGGGAATAGTACATTTTACCCTGCCTCAATCCAACACTTTGCCTACTGTTGCACAAACTGAAATGCGAATATTAAATTTGACCCCTCCTGAGTCAAATGTTTTCCCTACTGTTGCACTGACTGGAGTTTCCCTACTGTTGCACCGACTGGAGTTGGAATAGTAAATTTACATCTCTGCAATCCAACAGTTTCTCTACTGTTGCACAGACTGGAGAGAAAATAGTAACTTTTACCCCTCCTCAATCCAACACTTTCCCTACTTTTGCATTGACTGGAGTGGGAATAGTAAACTGTTACCCCTTCTGAGTCCAATCTTTTTCCTACTGTTGCACAGACTGGAGTGGTAATAGTAAAATGTACCCCTCCTGAGTCCAACATTTTCCATACTGTTGCAGAGATTGGAGTGAAAATAGTGTATGTATCATTTCATAGTTTTGTTTATATTGTTTACATTTATATTATTATGATATTTCTGTGTATTTTACATTATATAGTTTTCTATTTATTAATGCTTGCGATATGTAATATTTTTATTTTGTTATCTTTTTATGAATACAAAAATTGTAATTAAAAAAAAAAAATCCAGTTTGTTCCAGTTTGTAATTTATTGTGTGTATGTATATATATATTTGGTATGTTTTAAAGTTTACAAAACATTTGTAAATTGTAACAAAAATTATAATTATTATTTTAATAGTTTTAAATTATATATGTTTAAATAAACATATATACGAGTATTTTTAAATAAGTGCAACATGTATATGTAATTATTTTTAAATTACATTATATTACTGTTTAAAGTTACTATATTTTATGTTTCCTATGTTTACCTATGTTTATATTAAATAAATATATTTTTGTGTTCGATATGAGTGCATAACATTTTATTTTTTCTGTACTTTTCTTATTTACATTGTAAGTATAGGATAATAGTATTTTTGTGCTCTATATATTGAATACAAATTTAAGTTGCCAGGAAATTTGTGGTTTTGATATGTTGTTAGTGAACCAGAGTGCCACATTAGTTGTTTGGCACTCTGTAGTGATCAATAATGAAAGGGGGACTAAGAATGAGAAGGGACCAGCCTTTCCGGGGGCCAGAAAGCTATTGAAAGTACCCTGGATCGAATTTGTTGGTTGAAGGAGAAAGTCTGCGCCCTCTAAAAAATAGTGGAAGGCTTTGAAAGAAAAGGGGGGGAATAATAGTCATGAAGTGTGACAGACGGCATGGGAGAGATAGAGGTGTGAGCACTGGAGGGACTACTAATGGTGTGGGAAAAATGCTCGACAAACCCGTGTCTAGAGCTTGTGTCGCTACTGTTCAACCTGAGCATGCATTACTAGAACCGCCTCCTCCCCTGCAAACAAGCTAGATTGGTCAGAGTGGGAGACCATTCTGTGATCCATCAGTAGGGGTACTTAAAAAGTGAACATACCAGGTGTGGGGGAGGGGCTTTGGGGTGTTTAATCAGCAAATGTAAATGCCTGCAAATCCTTTCCCCCTCCATCACACCGATATCAATATGGTTCTAAGGGTAGGTTGTTGAATAGGGTTTATTCTAGACATCAGGATGTCAGCCGAACCTCAATTTTCCTGAACCAGGTCCCCAAACTGCCTGTTGGGTTCAAGGAAGGCCAGGATTCTTTAATCAACAAAGTATCTTACTGGCTTTGAGAAGTAAAACACTGTTATTCCATTATCAGGAGTGACATCATTAGTGTTGAGAGGATCAATCCAACAGTGGGCCCCCTTGATGTGGTAAAAGTGATCCCTAAACACCAGGATCTGGTGGTAGGCTTAACGTCAATTGATGCATGTACAATTTTTATAGCGAACATACAACATTCAATTGGTCATACAATGCGCACTGACATGCAAGCCCAAACTAACACAGGAAGTACAAACAATTCCAAAACTATAGTACCTATTTGATCAAACTGACTGGGAGAACCGAGTACAAATAGAATCACTGAAGACAGGACCAGTAGCAAGGGGGTGGCAGTAAGCACTGGTTATATTCCAATGGAAATGTCACACAGTGTTAAAGGTCCCAGGAGTCGTAGGGATGTTAGGTTGGGTGATGGGGTGTACTTTGAAGATTATCCATGTTCGGTTAAACTATTGTCATGGAATATGGCAAGGATAAGAAGAATGTTGCCCGAATCCTATTGGGGCCAGTTTATTGAAGCCATGACAGCTGCCTCTTCCAAGAGATTTGATGCACTGACCACATACATAGGAATGGGTTTACGTCTTATTGCAATAATGCAGTACAGCTAAGCAGAGAAAGACCATCAGGGGATAGCAGTTTGGATCAAGGTTTCACTTCAATGTTTAATTACCCCTGTTACTAAGGATTATCCAGATCTAATAGCAGTTAGCTTGAAGATACAGCCAGGAACAACGCTTAAGATTTTTAATGTTTACAACCTGGTGAAAGACCACCCAGCTGAATCTAGGGTGGAAAATGGAGCTAGAAAATACATTGGCCAAACTTTCTGGCGATTCTAATGTAATAGTAGCTGGTGATTTTAATACCACTATGGAACCTTTAATAGCATCTGTTCCAGAGTTGACATCAGAACTAGATACACACTGGCAGGTCCTGCAGATAGAACTTTCTCCTGTGAAGTGGACAGCTAGAGCAGCACAAGTAAAAGCATTGGCGCTCAGTTTCAATCTGCGAGCGGCCAAAGGAAGGACCCAATCTTATAGAGAGTACAAGTACAAATGACTTTATTCGATTGTAAACCTTACAATCATAAAAGTGCAATTCATAAACATACAGTTAAAATCAAACCATCCATTTCATTTGTAAGACAAAAATTTACATAAACAATATAAAACAAGAGTAACAGGCAGAATAAACATGTTAAGAATATAAATAATTATAACAAGGTAAAAAAGTTAAAAATACCTAACGGCAATAGCAGCATAATTATCCCTCCATACTTTTCCTGAAAGTAATTGCTAATTTCAGAAAACTGCATACAAATAAGGTGCAGTCACATTTCAGGAGTTGAAGGTAGTGAAGTGCTGGTTTGATCTGTGCAAATTTCTGTTCTTTCAGGCATGGTTTTAGATATAGCCTCCGAGGTACTATGTAATAAGGACAAATAAATAAAAAGTGTGCCAGATCTTGCGGAGACTTCCCGTCGCAGCCGCAAGCTGGCAACACTTGACCTCGATGGGCCCCACTCGGTACCGCCAGTAAGAGATGAAACAGGTCAAAACGGAACCTTGTTAATAGATAACGTTCGTAGCCAGTCATAGGCCATGATAGATATGGTTCCATTTGTAGACAGGTTTTAAGTAGACCATGTTTCCTAACACTGTCTTTCTGGAGCTCAACCTCCTCCCGGGCAAAATACCTGGTTGTCATGAATGTATTTTTCACAAAAGTGACATCTGATTTAGTAATGAAATTTGGAGTTAAAAACAGGTCAGGCCGTCCTATTTCAATAAGACGATCGTTAATATACTTCAGCCACGGGACCTTGAACCTACCATCCCATGTTAAAGCTTCTTTTAGTATATCATGGGTAAGAGGTATGTCGTTATTTAGCCAACAGTTCATCCAACACAATAGGGGATTTGCTGCTATTCTATCACTAAGGTAGGGCACACCTAGCTCCTCGTGTACTGAGAAGTTTCCGGTTCCCCTTGGCAGCTTCAGTATCTTCTTCAGAAAGTTATTTTCTACAACCTCCAGGTCCCGCGTCTGGCTGTAGCTCCAGAGCTCGCTTCCGTAGCAAGCAACGGCAACGCTCTTGGCCTGGTATAATTTAAGCAAGGCAGCCACCGGGCTATTGCCCATTTTTCTCGCGAAGCCAAGTATGGCTGCGTTAACGCGGGTTAACTCGCCCTTCTTCTTAAGAACAGCGGGGCCCCAAGATAATTGATGATCAAGAAGGACCCCGAGATATGAAAAGGTTTTGGTGGTTGGAATGTTTTCCCCATATATGTTAAAAAGATTAGATTTTCATGACCCTAGGCCTGTCTTCATAACATGGGACTTAGAGTTGTTAATACTTAGGCCTCGAGACTCCATGAAATCAAAGAAGGAGTTTAAAAGTGTCTGAAGGCCGATTGCTGTCCTTGAAATAAGGACAGTGTCGTCCGCGTAGAGCAGAACTGGAACGCCTTTTCGGCCTACATAGGGGTAATCTGCTCCAGTTCTTAGCAAGTATTCCTCCAATTCCTTGATATACAAGTTGAAGAGGAATGGAGCCAGGATACACCCCTGTCGAACACCCCGGTTAATTCTGATATCCCCCGTCACTTTCAGGTCTTGGGTATATCGAACGTTAGCTCTTGTATCGGAGTGCAGGTCAGCCAGTAGGTTAATTAAATTCTGCTCAACGCCCATCTTTAACATGGTGTCCCATAGTTTGCCTCTGTCCACACAATCAAATGCGGACGATAAGTCCATAAAAGCCATGTGGATGGTTCCCTGCTGGGCCAAGGTGTATTTACCTATAATCAGATATAGGTTCAGACACTGAGTTACTGTCGAGTGGCCAGGTCTGAAGCCGTATTGTATTGGGGATATAACATTATTCTCATTTGCCCATGCAGTTAACCTGTTCAGGATTACACCCCCTACCACTTTGGCTACAGAATTGATTAAAGATATTGGCCTGTAGCATAACGGGCTACTACGATCGCCCTTTTTAAACACGGGCACTATAGTCGATAGCCCCGACGACTTTGGACATCCAAAGGCCGCAGCTGCATTTACTACAGCAGTAAGGACAGGGGCCCATAATGAGATACAAGATTTAAAAAGGTCCGGAGGCAAGCCATCCGGGCCTGGAGCCTTGTTACTAGTTAGCCCTTGAATGCCATTTTCTACTTCATTAACTGAAAAGCACAAAAGATTCTCCATAGGAGTTAAAAAGTCATTTTCTGCCTGTTGCTCATTGCTTTTAAAGATTGCACTAAAGTGAGTGACCCAGTCCTCCTCTGGGATATTAGTACCAAGTGCAGTGTCACTGGGATTGCCAAACAGGGGTTTATTAATAATTTCCCAGAATTTGCTGCTATTGCCCAGGACTGATGGATCAAGCAGAGACTCCCAGGTACAAGCCTTAATTTCTTTTTTCCGTTTAGCAAGTGATTTCTTGTAAATCAGTCGCAGGTTTTTAATTTGACCTGAATCTCTGGGTTTGGTTTTTAGCGCCTTTCTCAGGTCTCTGCTTGCCTTAGAGCATGTGTGATCAAACCATTTAGGATTGTTTCTAACTTGTCCCTTCACTGGAACTATTAACATAGATCCTACTGATAACACCACAACCTCAAAAATAGCTAAGGTTTGCTCTGGGGACGTAGATGGTAACACACAAGCCGCAAGTTCCTCACCACATGACTTATTGATTTCAGTGTACAGGTTTTCATGATTTACCAAATACCATTTCAATCGACGTTTACCATTTATACATTTTAAAGTTCCCCGGCCTTCACAGTTCATTCGCTGTTCAAATACTCCCCCACCCAATCTGATGGTTAAGGGATTATGGTCACTGTAAATGTTCGTTTGAATGGTGAATCTGGAGGCCTGATTGGCAAGGTCAGCAGATAATAATATATGATCTATAAAAGACCCCTGACCTGAGCCTTTAAATGTTGGGGCATCAAAGCCCTTGGACTCAGGCACCATGGACATAGCTACAGATAAGTTATTTTCATTCAACAGCTCGTTGAGACAAGTTCCACGCCTGGAGTGGTCAAAATGAAAACCATTCACACTATTACACCCCAGAGATCCCATAGGGTTAACTCCTGGGTTACCACATGGGTGTACATTAAAATCACCTGCGATCAGTAAGTTACGTGACAGTGTACCTGCTCCCTCTCTCAGCATCTCTTTCAGAAGCAGTATATTACATTCCCCTTGGCTGTTTATAGCATTGTAAAAATTAATTAAAGTCAGAGCATGTTTGCCTCTCTTCAATTCGAGCACTTGGATATTCCGATTTGCATAATACCGGGTACTTATTTGGCAGGAAAGTGCCAGATTAATGAAAATAGCCAGGCCCCCCTTTGCTCTTCCACTAATTGAGGGGGCTGCTGGCCTAAGAAAGCTTTGGTAGCCCTCAATGAAGGCATTATTATCTTCCATCCATGTCTCTTGGAGGCATATAACTGCGTATTTCTTAACAAATGCCAACCAGGCAGAGTCACATATTTTATCAGCCAAACCTGCTATATTCCAGGAGACTAAACTCGCATTACAAGCATCACCAGACTCTATTCCAGTGACGACTTCTGTGGTTATAGGTTCTAATAACCGATTAAGTTGTTCTACGTGTGTGTCTCCCATAGTTTCTATTGTAGAAGAGTTTGGTTCTACATGGGTTGGAGGAAAATTAAAAGCCTCGGGCAGATCATGCAATGTACTAATGTGCTCATGTAATACGGAGCTGCCCGTTAGAGAGTCTACATCTAGCTCTACCTGATTGTTGTTATCTAATTCAACGGTTGAAAAGGGAACAATTGCTGCTTGTGTAGCCCTAATTTCCCCATGTACAGGATTACTTTGCGTGTGACCAGTATGCGTTGGTATGGCTGGGGCAACATGTAGTCAGTCGACCCCCTCCAAGCCATTCTGCTCATAAAAAACATCAAACCTGTTTGAAGTAGGTACATTGTAATAGGTGTTAGGGTATATTAGTTGAGAGTGGTCGCGGTGATGATACAACCCATGTGAGGCCTCCCATCTCTCATGATAAGTTACTGGATGGTTGACCTGTCTGGTCTCCCAGGGTATATCTCTCCTATACTGTCTTTGATCTCCTGCAGTGTAATGTCCATGGTTCCTTGGAGTTACTCCATTGTGATATAAATTACAATTGTCATAGGTTTTCTCCTGCTCTAAAATGGGGTATGGATACACTTTATTTAAACTGTGATCACTTGAGGGATAGAAATAACTTAGATCCATAGTACGGATCAAACTGCTAATCGGGCCATCCTTCCAGCTAGTAATGTGCCTTGCTGCACGATTATCCTTAAAGTTGACAACAATACAGTCACCCTCAGTGGATTTAAATCTGTGACCCACCCAGTCGACCCTCCTAACATTTGTTATTTTACCACTAATGTGGGGAGGGATCGGTCTATGGGCGGTTAACCAGTGACTCACTTTGTTTTTCAAATCCCCATAGCTCTCTACCTTGCCTACTTCTAATTGCGGTACACCTATCATTACTATGGTGTATAAGTGGGATTCAGGAGGAAGATTAATGTGAATGGTTTTTTTTAGTTGTGTCAGCTTAGGTGTTTGCGCTGGTCGTGTATTTATGGCTATATTTTCTGTTGATATAGGCCTTTCAGGCTCAGCCTGATCTTCAAGTGAGGCAGGGGGTAAACCTTCCGCAGCCCATTCACTCTCATCGCTACCAGTTGTGGAACCATCTGAGATAGTGGGCAGAGTCGACGCTACTGCCGTTTCGTTATTTACACATATAGGCGGATTTGGAACGTTATGATCTATAACACCCAGGGAAGGGGTAGATGCCGAATTAGAACTATCATTTTCAGTATTTTTCTTAGTTCGTGTCTTTTTAGTGTTAGTTTGCTTGTGGTTGCCGTTGGCCGGTAAAAGGCTGTCATTCTGTGTGGGTGCAGTAAGAATTTTTAACATGCTCGTAGTGTCCTTTTTTTGGGATTTCTCAAACTTCACTAAGGTTTGCTCTATACTAATGATTCTTTCGCTTATAGGCTGCAAAAGAGATCTGACTAGATGTTCCAGTTCTGTCAGGTATAGTTTATCTGACGTACTCGCCCTTTCGGTCTGGCTTGTCTGGTCTGTATAGGTTTTAGTATACTCTGGCTGTGTTTCGTTGGGCAATAATACGCCCTGATTAGAAGATGTTGTAATCAAATTGGGTGTTCTAGTAATTGGTTTAGCCAGTCTAAAATTTAACCAAACATCCTTTGCTGAGGGCTTATGATTACCTAGAGGTCTATATGTTTTCCTCACAATAGATTTGTTTTTTTTCCCATAACGCCGTTTCGTCTTTTTTGGGGAAAGCGGTTTGTCTACTGCTATTATATTTACAAGAGGTGAGCTTTCAGCAAGTACTTCCCCTGGGGAGTTTAGTGACATAATTCCTGGTCGAGACAGGCACAAATTGTCCCCGGAATTAGAAATAAACAAAGGGCTTCCTTCTATGCTATTTAATGGTATAGGTGAGGCTAATGATGCATTTTTCCTACTATTTTGGCCACTGGGTAACCCTGTAAAGGATTGCAGCAAAAGTGATTCCTCCAAATTAATAGAGGACTCCGCAGTGTTGTTATTGGCAGTAGTATGCAATGAAAGATTAGGAAAGCACATATTTGGGGTCATTGAAAGACGCCTCTCCGTGTTTTGTATAGCATCTGCAACTACACCTATAGTCTTTTGTAACATCAAGTCAATGGCTGTAAGAGACGGTAATGGTGTAGATGGAACAGTCTTATTTCTAGTCGACGATCTTGTAGCCACAGGAGTCTTTCTTACTTTAGTCATCATGTAGGAGAAGTCCGGAGGGACAAATAGAATACTGGGCACTTATGAAGGGCTAAGCTTAGCAGCTATAACAGACCACACATGCAATAATATGACCAGAGAAAACACTGACACTGTCACCTTGTGCTGTGTCCCAGGATGATGGCGATGAAAGGGGGGTGACCCGTCCCGTCACCTTCTGTCCCCTAAGGGCCACAGAGGGCCCGCCCTTTGCCCGGGCTTAGCCCCGCGCGCTCCCGCGACGCGGGTGATGACGTTATTTTAAAGCGCCTCCTGGCGTGTCCCTGGCGTGTCCTGCGCTCTGCCTGCTGGGAAAGGTAGTGCCCCGCTCGGCGGCCGCTTGGTTGTGCTTGCGACGGTGGGGGGACTACAGGGCAGGGTCAGTAGCGGCGAGGCAGCGTTTCTGCAGCAATCCTGGAGGGCAGGTAACAAGGATAATTAGCGGCAAGCGTCCACTCCGACGCTCGGGGTCAGCAAATATCGGAACACACCCCCTTCTTATGTCACATTTGTGGAGCACGCTCTCCTCCACCAAGTTGTATAGCTGGTTGGAAGTTGGTTGTGCTTCTGTGGCGCCCGTTTAGTGCTTCCACCCAGTGATTCTGTGGTGCGCTGTCCACGGAGGAGGTGGGTCTCACTTCTTATAGAGAGGACAAGGCAACCTATAACTAACTAGGTCACTCAAGCATAATTGATTATTTTCTAATTATTGTAAGGCTCTGGCCCTTCCTGAAGGACATGGAAGTATGGGACAGGAAGGATAGTGGCAACAATGCTCTGTCTTTAACACTGGAGGATAGCATAGAACTAAAGCGTCTGAGCATAGGCCTTCCGGATTTGGGGGATGTTTCCCACTCTAATACTGGTAAAGCTATTGGGGGGATTGAGTTACCAGGAATCCCAATGTTCTGGAGGAGTCGTAATGAAGGCCAAGGAGGTAGTGGAGAATTTGGCCAATCTGTCCCCTGAAAAAAAGATTAAAGATATTACATAAAAAGCATGAAATAGTCTACACTAGGATTAGAGGATCTTTCGCTATTAAGAGAAGAGCTGAGTAAAGTGGTTCCAAGAAGGAGGCATGGTATAATAGATCATGTAGGGAAGCCAAAGCAGACCTTTTAAAAGCAGCTAAGGCTAATTGGTGAGTTGACCTGGTGAAATGTAGATTGCTCAATGGGAGGGAATTGGCGAGGCAAAAAGAGAATGAGAGAGTTACCTGTGGAAAAAATTACAAGAGGCACTGTCAGCTAAAGATGATAAAGCCTTTTGGAAAACAGCAGCAGTATGAACTATGGGGATAAAAAGAAATTTAGAATTTAATGTTCAGCCCCAAAACTGGCTCACTCACTTTAGTAATCTTTAATCCAGTAGTACTGCCCATGCAAAGGGCAGCCAAGACCCTTGGGTTACAAATAGACTAGGTGTAGTGATTCCGGTATCTTTGAATTTGAGCTAAAAGAAACACTAATAGCTTTTAATTCCTGTCTCTTAGCTATAGGGCCCGTGCCCGATAAGATCCACAACAACCTTTATATGGCCAATGTGGAAGTTTGGGGTCCATATATATTAACCCTCATTCCAATGCTATTTTGGTGATTCCATCCTCATGGAGAACAGCGAAGATAATCCCAATTTACAGAAAAGGGCAACGTAGTTATCTGGGTAACTACAGGCACATTAACCTGAAAGATGCTGTTCCAAACATCATTTGTAAACAAGTGCTTGGGCACCTTCAAGACTGGAATGAGGATCAAGACGTGCTATCTGAATTTCAGGCGGGCTTTAGAAGTAATGTTAGGACAGTAGACCAGGTCTTTCGTTTTCTATGTATTTTTTTAAAGACGTAGGTAATCAACAGGGCCAACCTTTGTTGCCTTTGTTGATTTATGGACGGACTTTGACCTGGTCACCAGAGCTAAGCGATGGATGATCCTCGACAAAATAGGCAAACTATTGAATATACTGGTGCCACTCCACATTGAAAACTATGCACAAGTGAGGTGGTGGGGTGAACATGGGCAACTGACAGAGCCCTCTAAAATAAAGCACGAGGTTCGACAGGGTTGTCTCCTGGCCCAACACTATTTTCACTGTACATTAATGGGGTGGTGAAGCATCTGAACAAGGATGGGTGTGACTCCCCAAAGGTGGCTGGCTAAAGGGTGCCGGCTCTACTTTTCCCAAGTGACACCTTGCTGCTTTCACAATCTCCCCTGGGGCTCCAGCAGCTTTTAAATAATTTCAGTGCATTTTGTATGGAGAGGGGCTTGGAACTCAACAGTTCAAAAACTAAATGTATGGTTTTTTGTACAGCAGGGCAAAAGTGCTATAGGGGGCATTTGACAGTAGGTAGTAACATGATTGATCAGGCGTCCCATTTTGATTGACGTGGTTTGAGGCTCACACCAAATCTAAATTGCCCCCTTCAAGTTCAGAAATCACACTCAGTTTTATTTTCAGCACACAGCTTCTATAGCCAAAATACACAAATGAACAACTTCTAGGAGTGATGCAACGGCCCTAGAAATTAACAACAATAAGCCCTTTGATGCAGCCTTTTACAGCTGTGAAATCTGGGAATTTGTGAGCATTCAATCTTTATCAATATAACAAAATAAATGTATAAATGTATAAATTCTTTTTATTACCGGCAATGACCCCGATGATTCCACTATGTATTGATTTGGTACAAAGATGCATAGCCCAAAAAGCTGAGTGCAGAATGCTGATGTATTGACATCGATTATGGTTGAAAGCAGCATTGAACTCATATTGTGTGGGCCTCAAAGACCTTATGTCCCCGTATGTGTACGTAAAATCCCATGGCTGAGTTCTGTAAGATTGCATGGGAGAAGTTGGGGTTGGAGAATCTTTGGGCCTCTCACTAAGAGAAGTGTTCAATCTCCGAAGCTAGATTAAAAGCACTCTATTGGGAATTCACCACTATTCAAACAATTGCAGATTGTGGAGGCTCTTTGAGAATAGAAATGTTTGATGTCAAACCTTATCCATACTACGTGCCAACCTTAGATGAAAATACTTACCCACTGGCTGGCAAAGTATACATTCAGTTCAGGTACAGGACTCTGCCAACCAAACAATTCTGTAGCAATTGGTCAAGAGCTTTACTTGGGGGCAATCTATGTCCAGCATATTGGTATCAGAGAAGAAAGTGGGAAGCCCCTCTTTGTAGGAGGCTAGGCACTGTCCGATATATATTTGTCTGATACGAGCAGATTGGTGGTCTTCTCAATCGCCAGATTCCTAAAGTCAGCCAGGATCTGGTGAAGTAAGTGTATCCAAGCAGCAGATGTTTAGGAATTGGTTAAGTGCTGGTCTTATAAAAAAAGAGAGGGATATGTTGATTAGAGCAAATTCATTCATGATTTTATTGTGTTTTCTTATCTATCGAACACTCTGTGATTAATGAATTGTGTAATTTTATGGTTCTGATTGGTTTTCTGATACAGCACTTTAATGCTAATTTCCCCATTTTGCAAATGCGAGAAGTAACCCATTGGTACAAGCTAGTCTTGGTGCCAGAAAGCCTTTAAGGCAGTACTATGGGCCCCATTACGATGCGCCACCGTAACGGTGAACAGGACCGACCGCCAGAGGTGCGGTGGTCCCACTAGGCCAATTAGGATGAGACTGCCTCCCTGGCGGTCATATCTCACATCCTCAACATTGTGGCGGGTGGTGCTGTAAGCAGCACCCGCCGCAATGTTGAATCTGCATGCTGTGCATTGACAGGCACAATGTGACAGGCACTGCGCGGTGCCTACCACTTTGTGCGTGGCAATGAAGGGTGTACCATAGGTACCCCCCAAGTGCAGCCACCCACCCCACAACCCCTGGGGGCCCGCTACGGGCCCCCAAAGTCATTTACCGTATGCCTTTCCATGGCGGAGTCTCCGCCGTGGAAAGGCATAACCACTGCAAGGCACCACCACCATATTGTGGGCCTTTTCCGCCCGGCCGGCAATCCGACCGGTGGAAAAGTGGCAGACAGACTTTCCGTCCGCCACGGTACCCCCCACCATAGTAATATGGCGGGGGTTAAATTGTGTTGTGATGGCGTGCAGATCGCCACTGCCCGCCACCGCCGGCCGGGCGGTGGCCATCCGCACGACATCCTAATAGACCCCTAAGTTTGTTATCTTTGACACTTGTGATTTTAGCCCCCAGTTCATCTGATGCTGTAAAAACCTATGCTGATTTTTTTCTGCAACACGCCCTAACCCCTTTTTTATGATTATTTTTTCTACTATAATGTTTCTCCTGTAGTTTTATATAGTGCAAACTTGACCTGAAGGTATCAGAGCGCTTTACATGAGCACCAGTTGTGTTACAAAAGGACACATTCATTTTTGTTAGACACGGGGAGATTAAGTTATTTGCCAAGAAACACAGGATGTTGAGCTTCATTGCCGAGACTCATACCTGGTTCCTCCAGATTACACTTGTTGCCTATATGGCCCCTTATTGCATATGTTACTTTTTTTAATTTTATTTACAAGGACATCAGTTTTCCTTTATATGCTTATAATACATGGGATCCTTCAATCCTTGCATAGAAGACCTTCTTTAATTTCTTTAATAGCAGCAATTGGTGACTCACCTAGTCACCTGTACTAAAGAAATAACGTACTCCCTCATCTGTAATACAGTTTTACAGTTGAGTCCTGACTTCACAATGCCTGCTGTCCATGCCAGCAGTGGAGGGAAAAGTCAGGACACAAAGCATAATTAAAGCTGCAGTTTAAGAAAGGAAAACGAAACTTGGCTTCTCCTTCTTCTGCTCTGTTTTCCTACATGGGCAATGATAAGCAGAAAGACGATATTCATGGAAACATGTTTATTTTTTGCACACTATAGGAATTTCTATGATAGAATCTCTCTGCATAATTCTACACATTGTAAGCTACAGCGTTTTTTTTTTAAATCTGACTTGTGTTAAACCTATTCTAATATAACTTTTCAACAAATATCTATCTGTTATTATTTGGTGTGTTTAATTTTACACTAGATATTTTGTCAAAAAATCTTCATGTTTGCAAACACCCTATTTATTATATATGAAAGAGCAAGACACCAAAGATTTTCGTGGTATGTGGGAAGGGTGATGGTTTAACCAGGTATTATAAGGAGTAAAATAACCCCTGCCAACTAATAAAAAGGATTTAGCAAGTCACCTCAGTGTTCCATGACTTTATAAACGGTACTTTATCTCATATATAATGTACATACTATCTCTTTTCCTGTGCCTATAGTACCCAAGCTTTATACCATTTGGTACTCCTAAATTTCGATAAGAGGGGATTATTTGATACCAGGGAACCAATAACTGGATCAGATTGGTCAATTTGCCAGTTTTTTCTTACTAGAGACTACAGTGCCCCATCCTGCGTACTGTATGGCACAATCAGTCTTGTCTGTACCTTATCTTTCTTATTCTTTTTTCTGGTAAATAGACAGTAATAAACAGTTATGGGCTGTAACCCCCCTACCTGCCTGAATGTATCAACCATTTCTTTTTTGGCATGCTATGGTGTCAGGGTTTTCACTGCAATTACGCCTAGCGCGCAACATTTCACCATACGGAATACTGGCTTCAATGTGTGAGGGGTGAAAACAATAGGTGTGTAAGGTGGTGTTTCCAGCAGTTTGCTTCCGTTACAACTTGGTTTCCAATTTACTATTCTCACAAAAACCTCCAAGTCCCAAAAAGAAACTTTAGATTCAATAATGTCACTTATAAAGTGCAGATTAAGATCATTCTTATTGATTTGATCCACCAAACCAGCGGCATTCTGTAATGACCCTCTTCACACTACAATTAGATCATCTATGCAACCACATGCTCATCACATGTTGTTTGTAGCAGATGCGGAGTACCTGTTCATCCCACCAGCCCATGTGAAGACATGCATCGCTGGAGGCAAAACAGGTGTCCATCACCATGCCACAAATCTGGTGGAACAATAGATTACCAAATAGCAAGTAGTTATGCTCTAAGCACCACCCAATCATTTCTAACAGCATCTGAGTGTGTCTGTACAGCTTTAGTCTCCTACGCCGTATAAAATGACTGCCACCTTGTGTATGGTAATGTAGGGGGGTAGCATAGGTACACCCCAAGTGCAGCCCCCCATCACCAATTTCCCGCCGGCCTTTCCATGGCAGCGATAGGCCTTTAAATCTGCACATCATAATTTGGATGGTGGTGCCTGCTCGGCACCGCCACCATATTATGCCCCAGATCCGCACGGCAGGCAATTGTAACGTCCGCCGTGGTAACCCCCGCAATATTAATATGGCGGGGGGTAAATCAGGCACAGATGGCAGCTGGATCGCCACCACCGGCCGGGCGGTGGCGATCAGCCTGCCATCACAATGGGGCTCATAGTTCTCATCCCATGTCATGTCATATATACATTTAAAAAATCCCCTATATCCTTTGCAAACTATGGCAAACTTTTGACAAAGTCATGTTAAAAATAATCAACATACTTTGACATATTTTCGAATAAACCACCAATTGCCGATATAGGCATACCCGGCGGTGCTATGGGGTCTTTATGTATCTTGGGGATTGACTACATAATTAGTGTCCTTGGGTCATCATTCTGCAAAAACTCAGCCGCGGTCCGTGGAGGGAGTTCCGTGGGGCGGAAAGGCGGGGCGGGGGAGGGGCATGGTAGCGCACGCTGCATCACAAAATGCGATGCAGCACGCGCTACGAAATTTGTTTTATTTATTTAATTGTTTACTTACCTCCAATTATCCATATTCCAGTGTTTAGTACCCCCCGCCATGCCCCTCCCCCACCCCACCTTTCCGCCCCACGGAACTCCCTCCATGGACCGCGGCTGCAAAAACGTATACTCATCCTGGCTGAGCAAACCATTGTCTCTCCATTCCTTCAATGTCGTCTAAAGCTGTGTTTTTATTTTAACCAAATCTGATCGGTTGCATCTGGCATAGCATTCCTCATTGTTCAATTGCTAATGCACTTCCTACTTGTACAGTTCCACCGCTACAGGACAATATTGCCCCCCTTGTCGGAGTTCCTTATTACTATGTTCTTTTGTTTCTGCAGTTTCTTTCTTAAAGTTTGATATCTCCTCTGATGGTACCACATAGAGCCGCATTGCTGGATAACGAAGGAGCTTGCAGGAGGTGGGGGTCTGCAAACCGGAGACAGCAACCCCATATAAATTGTATCACTGACAATCCAAAAAGACATATTTGCAGCACAAGGATGGATGTAGACTTGAACTGCTGCTTAATGATAGTTTTTATTGCCATGTATAGAATTTCACCGTAATGCGTTTCAGCCATTACTGACGCCATTGATCACACAGTGTTGAGCTGCCATTTTGGTGCTTTTGTACAGAACAGAACCCAAACATAGCATACCATCTCAGTATCTGTTATACCCGCAAATTCATTTGAGAAGTAATAAAATCTTCTCATTATGTAATGATGTTTTGCACATATAAGAGAGGTTCTAATTTCAATTAAACTCAGTTCGGTGCTCAATCATAAGCCCATCAGAATTCAGTATGTTTGTGCATTTATCTACTATTTACATCATAGTAATGACAGTCATTTGTGTTCATGATTGTTTACATATTTAAGCCTGAGTGGACAGATATTCACTAACCAAGGTTACTGCTATATGCTTGAATTCTAGGGGTTTCCTTCATGAATTTTTTATATTGTTTCTTATTTTTGACTTCTGATATAAAGATAACATGAGCAAAAATAGATTATATTCACCACAATTATAATATATATATATCTCTGTAGAAGAGGCACCTCACGAGTCAGTGGGGCACAAAGGAGATTGCACTCAGCGTACTGCTTTCAAATTAATTTATTTCAGGCAACGCGTTTCAACCTTAACACGTCTTCGTCATTACCACATTTGCATATAGTGCCCCATCCACCATAGAAATAGCTTATAAGTGAAGAACATAAACAACAAACTACCTTGAAAGTTTGACAGAGATCATTGGGATGCATAAAAGAAACTGTATAAAACGACTTAGTATTAGATCACAAAATTAATTCTTAAGAGAATTATAGTAAAAAAAATAAAAAAGTAACCAATCTGTCGACATGAGATTATTGTTTGTGAAAAAACACAATGCTGTGAAAGAAACAATGTAGTGAAAAGGCAATGTTCGAGAAAAAAACACACAGGCAATGGCCAAATGGCCCAAGTACAGCAAACATAATAAATCACTCAGGTAAATGGAAAATCATATGACAGCCAAATAGCCAATTGGTTAAGAAATTTCCTATTCATATGGCAATTTCCAAATTTTCTGCTGCAGTAATATCTGATAAATAACCCTATATATACGCCATAGCTAGGTTATTGCCACATTCTAAACGTTTATGTTGCATAGTTGGAGGCCCTCTGCTCAAAGCAAACAAAAACAATGAGCGTAGCATACAAACTGGCAAAGTGGCCTATGTCCATTAAGCGAATTGGAACCATATCCTTAGTGTGACTTAAAACATAGCAACCCCAAGGGCACCATTATGATGGCGGGCGAACCGCAACAGGATGCGGGGCCGCCCGCCAGGGGTGCGGTGGTCCAGCCGTGCCGATTACGATGCGCCCGCTACACTGGCGGGCGCATCACTTATATTTCACATTGCGGCGCGGTGCTGAAAGCAGCACCTGCCGCAATGTGAAAACTGCATGTGGTGCATTTGCATGCAGAAGGTGGCAAGCACCATGCGGTGCCTGCCACCTTCTGCATGCAAATGTCGGGGGTACCATGGGTTTACTACCCCCCAAGTGCAGCCACCCACCACCCCAACCCCCTGGGGGTCTGCAACGGGCCCCCAAAGAAAAGACCGCATGCCTTTCCATGGGGGAGTCTCTGCCGTGGAAAGGCAATTCACCGCCATCATCCTAAAATGGATGGCAGTGACTGCAAGGCACTGCTACCATATTGCTGGCCTTTTCCACCCGGTAGGCAATCAGGTGGATTTCCTACAGGCGGAAAACTGGCGGATGGTCTTTTCGTCCGCCAGGGTCCCCACCGCCATCGTAATATGGCAGGGGGAAATGTTAGGCGGGCGGTGGAGAATGGCGGGTGGATCGCCACTGCCATATGGGCGGTGGCGATTCGTCCGCCATCCTAATGGGCACCTAAGTCTCCAACTCTAACCAAAAAGCCTAAGTGTTCACCCTCTCAAGAAGACAACATTAAAGTATAAGTGTGCCTATGTTGATACAAACAGAAAAAATTAGAAGAACAGCTAAAATCTTAAGAGCATGAGCTGGAAAAGGGAGGAAAAGGGGGAAGAGGGTCTGTGGGGGGGCAGGTGGAACACATTCTGGGATCCTACAAAAAAGTAAAGGGTTGGCACAGGTTGCCGGGGAAGAGAAAATGGCCTGCTGTGCAAATCAAAAGGGGTCATACTGCAAAGCACAACATTATAGTAACAGGAAATTTAGGGAGGAAGAGTCCACTTGTCCTAGACAAAGGTACAAAAAGGGATAAAAAAACAGAGGACAAACGGAATGATACAACTTCAGTAAAGTACTACATCAACCGATGTGTATATGAAGCTCCTCACTCTCATTCAAACCTCCTGGGAACTTGCTGCTGAGCAGAGTGAGGTATTCAGACTCTTTTTGCAGTAGGTGTCTCTCTCTGTTCCCACCTCTGACTGTCCTTTCGATCCTGTCAATAGCAAAGAAAACAAGAAGGTCAGCATTTTGTTGATGCATCCTCACCTAGTGTCTGGCAACAGGGTATGCCTGATCCTTTATTGCCCTGTAATGTTCCAAAATATGCATTTTGACCGGGCCGATAGTACTGCCACATATCTGAGACCACAACGACATAGACACAGGAGTCGCTTCCATAGGTAATAAACTTTTTTTTTTTTTTTTTTGAAACCGTTTATTTCAAAATTCAAAGAATATACAAAGATTGGCCTACAACCTTCAGGCCGGCCGCTAGCAAACAAGAGGAGCATATGATACACACAGTAGAACGCATGCTGTGGCAAAGGGAAACGTACAGGAGTTAGCAGCGTTGATGGCCACACCATCCGGACCCCACATAACGGTTTCTTTTTAACATAAATAGCAACAAAAAATCAAACCACAAGGCAACCCACAATCGAAAACAGCAGCATGTGCTCCCCTAGAAGGGGGACCCTACCGATCCATAGGAGTATCAAGGGGGGGAGAAGGTCAGGACAGGGACTGGGTGGACTCCGTACCCGGTACCGGAGAGCTAAACCGGCTAAGGGGACGGGGCAGGCGATGGACCGGGCAATAACGGCGGGGCACAGATTCCCCCGCGGTAGGCGTTCCAGGGGCCCCATACTTTCACCCATGTCCCAGGCTTACCTCTCGCTACATACACCACCTTTTCCCGAAACATGCACCAGTCCATATTTTCCTTCCAGGCCGAAACAGTCGGGGACCTCTGGGAACCCCACAGTTGAGCAATATCGCGCTTGGCCACCATATATCCCAGAATCACCCACCACGTCTGTGGCGCCGAGTAGTCGGTTGGTTCCCACACGTTCAACAAGCATCTCCTCGCTTCGGGCAGTAGCGACACATGCGTAACCACCCGCAGGACCTCATGCACACCACGCCAGAATCGCTCCACCTCTGGGTATTCCCACAAAATATGAAGAAAGGTCCCCAAAGAACCACACCCACGCTTACACAACCCGTCCACAGCATAGCCCATACGCAATAGTCGTGGCCCCGTTATGTAGACCCTATGGAGTATCTTGAGCTGGACGAAGCGAAGGCGGGCCGGTATGGCCACCTCTTTCGGGGAGGCCACCGCAGAGACCCAGTCCTCGTCGTCCAGCTCCAATCCATCGGCAACCCAAGCCTCACGAAGATTAGTCAGCAATCCCGAGCGGTCATTAATCAGTTTTTTATAAATTAATGAGATCGTGCTGTCCGGTACATGTCCATCCAGCACTCTATCCTCCAGAGGGGAGTACTCCGGGATGGAGGCGATGTCCGGGAAGGCGGAGCATAGTGCATGACGGATCTGCATATACCGAAAGTACTCCCTGTCCTGCAACTGGAATTCCGTCTGCAGCATCTCGAACGTTTTGAATCCCCCCCTCGTCCAGAGATCCCCCACCCTGCTGATGCCTATCATGTCCCACTTCTCGAAGCCCTTCGAGGTCCACAGGGAGCCCAACTGCTCAGATGCGTATAGTGGTGACGCACGGGTCAAACGATCCTTCCACCCCATCGCTACATTAGCCGCGTGCCACACTCGTACCATGACACGCGTGGGGCCCGTCAGACGTGCGTCGAGCGAGCCGGAGTAGAGCGCTCGATTATAGTCACCACCCGGCAGTAGCATCTTATCCATTTCAAAGGCCGGGTTTAGGGCGGGCCCGTATAGGCCGTGATTAATCGCAGCCAGCTGGGAGGCCCAATAATACCGTTTAATATCCGGGAGGGCAATCCCCCCGTCATACCACGGGAGCGTCAGCTTCGCCAGGGCGATACGCGGTCTCCCATCCCAGAACAGGCGGCGTTGCAAACTCTCCACCTCGCGGAAGTAGCGCGCCGGGACGAGGTCCATTGTATTCTGCAGAGCGTACAGGAAACGCGGCAGCGACATCATCTTAAACAATGCCGCCCGGCCAAGCGGCGAGAGCGGCAAACGCCGCCAACGCGCGACATCCTCCTTCAGACGCTGGAGGGGGGGAAGCAAGTTCCGATCATACCGGGCCTCCGCGTCCAGGGTAATGAAGACACCCAGGTACCTAAATCCCTGCGGGGCGATCTGGATAGGACAGCCCCGCGGAAGGATAGGAGCCTCCCCAGAGAGAACATACACGCACGATTTAGCCCAGTTGATGACAAGGCCGGAGTTACGACCAAATGAATGCAATACATCAACCAGTACTATCAGTGATTTACGTGGGGAAGCCAGGTACAGGAGAATATCGTCAGCGTATAGAGATACGCGGTCCTCATACTCAGGGGTCCAGCGGAGACCACGAATAGAAGGCTCCCACCGCAGCCACTCCGCCAGGGGCTCCACGGCAAGCGCAAAAAGGAGCGGCGATAACAGGCAGCCCTGCCGCGTGCCCCTGCCCAACTCAAACGGAGCCGACACTCTACCGTTCACAACCACCTGCGCCAGTGGGCCAGAGTACAACAATTTAACCCAGCTAATAAACCCTGGGCCAAACACAAATTTCGCGAGCGTCGCCCAAATATATGGCCATTCAAGTGTGTCAAATGCCATAGTGGCGTCCAAGGACGCCAAGATGGCCGGCTCCCGTATGAACGGGACACGTGCGAGCACCCCATGCAAACGCCGCAGGTTAAGCGCTGTGTTGCAATGGGGAATAAAGCCGGACTGGTCCTGGTGGACCAAGTCACACACTACGCCGACCAGCCGATTGGCCAACACCTTGGCAAGAATTTTGGGCTCCGCATTCAATAACGAAATGGGTCGATAGGATGTGACCCGGTCCCGTGGCCTCCCCTCCTTGTGGATAACTACGATGGTAGCCAGACGCCGGTCTAGCGGGAGGGAACCCACCGAGTGGGCCGCAAGGAACATAGCACGGAGATGCGGCGCCAGCGTATCCGGTCGCAGTTTATATAACTCGATGGGAAGACCATTAGGACCCATGGCCTTGCCGGAAGCGACCGAGCGTATGGCGAGGGCAATTTCTTCGGAGGTTGGAGCGGCGTCCAACGACACTCTGTCCTCCTCCGAAAGGGAAGGCAGCGCGATATCTCTGAGCAGGGCATGGGAATCCTCTTCAGAGCAGGAAGACACCGGGGAATACACCCCACGGAAATAGTCCGCGAAGCAGGAGACAATTTCCTCCGGTTCAGTGACACACACACCATTCGTTTTCTCAATCAACGGGACAACTCGACTCGCTCTCTCTTTTTTGTCCAGCCACGCAATCAATTTACCAGCCTTATCACCCACATCATACAGTCTCCCCTGTTGCTCTCTACTGAGGCCCCTGGCCGCCTCCGTGACGAGGGCCTTATAGGCCGCTTGCTTGAGTTGGAGAACATGTAATTTGTCATCCGTCACCCCACACTCTAGATCACCCTCCAACTCGGTTATCTCAGCTTCAACACGGGTCACCTCCTCCCGCTCGCGCCTCCGGGAGTGGGAAATAAGGGACAGGGCCTCTCCTTGGAGTACTGTCTTAAACGCCTCCCACAGTGAGACCGCCGATGACACAGACCCCACATTCTCGTCAAAATAGCGCTTAAGGGATTTAATCAGCTCTGCGCGAATGGTGGGGTCACGCAGGTACCAGGGATGGATCGGGACCACCCTACCCTCTCCCCTCGGCAAAATATCAAAGTGCAACAAGAGCGGGGAGTGGTCCGAAATACCCCGTGCCAAATGGCGCACCTCTCCCACCCTCCCCACATAAGCCGCTGGGACCAGGACATAATCTAACCGTGAGAGACTACCATGAGCCCCTGAATGGAAGGTGTACTGTAGCTGCGTGGGATGTTTTAAACGCCAACAATCTACCAGCCCCAGGGTATCCAAGAGGCCAGATAACCACGCTTGGGCCCGGGGGAGATCCCTAGGGGGGTGACGATCCACAGTTCCGGAAACTACAGCATTAAAATCCCCCCCCACCACTAGAATCCCCTCCGGAAGGCCAAGGAAGAGGCGCCCCAGGTCCGCAAAGGTGGTCGTCTGCAGCCCTGGCGGGACATATACTGACACAAAAACGACCACTCTGCCCTCCATTCTGCCCACCAAAACCATGTAACGTCCCCTATCGTCATGGCGCACCTCATCAATCTCCAACGGGAGCGAGTTTTTAACCATAATGCCCACACCCCTTGAACCAGACGTGAAGCCCGAATGGGCCACAAGGCGGTAGCCCCGTCGATTCATAGCGCAAAAGGAGTTGCCAATGAGGTGCATCTCCTGCAGAAAAACTATATCGGGCGAAATTCGCTTCAAGAACTGCAGGACCACACCTCGTTTTATCCTGTCCCCCAGTCCATTAACATTCCAGGACAACAAACTCAGTCCCCTACCCCCCATCATAAACAGAAGTCATCACTCGTCCCCCAGAGAGCACTGTAGAGATAACACAATGATACGTTTGCCTTGTGGTGTAAACGAACAACACCCCACCCCAACCCACCCACTCCAACAAAACTCCCCCCTCCCTGCACCCCTGCATGAGCCCGGACAGCCCCCCCAACTTGCAGTGTGCCTGTCGCCCCTATAGAATGAAACTAACTAAACCCCCTAGAGGAGGAAAGAGTACCCCTTCTAGACCCCACACAACCTCCATGGGAGGGGAATGTACAATGACAGACGCTTGATCGAAAATAGCATCGTATTCGTCCAGAGTGAGGCCCAATATTGACCCCTCAGTCCCGATCCAGTGGGCCGTCTCCTCCCGCCGCCCCCCCCCGCCATCTCGATCACGATCCCCAGACAGAGTGTCCAGCCAGTCCCCGGCCGCTTCGGGACGATCAAAAAAGTGCGTGCGACCATCCACCTCCACTCGCAGCTTGGCCGGGAAGAGCATGGCGTATTTTAAGTTCAGGTCCCGAAGTCGGCGTTTGATGCCCAGGAAGCTCAGTCTCTGCTTCTGGACCGCTTGGGTGAAGTCAGGGTAAAAGTTCACCTCCATATTTTCCAGCTTAACCGGCCCCTGTAGTCTGGAGGCTTGCAGGATCGCGTCTCTGTCCCGAAAGTTAAAAAACCGGGCAATGAGAGGTCGCGGAGGGGCTCCGACCTTCGGCCTTCCCCCAGGAACTCTGTGGGCCCTCTCCACGGCAAAAAATTTACTCAGTCCCCGAGGCTGGAGATGGGTAGCGATCAGGTCCTCCACAAATAGATCCGCCGCCGCTTCCTCCCGTCCCTCGGGTGCTCCAATGATGCGGATGTTATTCCTCCGGGCTCGACTCTCGGAATCCTCAAGGCGCCGATCCATAAGTGCACTCGCCTGACTAAGCCGGCGCACCTCCCTTTGTAGTGCCGCCACCTCAGTCGTGATGCCCGATGCGGTTTGGGCCAAAGAATCAACTCGGTCGTTGGTCTTGGAAAGATCGGCCCTCACCAGGCCAACATCCACAAGGACCGCGTCGATCTTCTGTGCCAGGGTGTCGAACCGCTGGCCCACCGAGGCCTTCATCTCGGAAATGGCGCCCATGACGTCGCGGAGAGTCAGATCCGTGGGCAAGTCCGGGGCATCAGAAGGGCCCTCAGGGGACTTGTGCGGTCCGCCGGGAGATCCCCTCTGGAGGGTATAGCAGTCCATGCTGTTGGCCTGATGGACGGTGCCACGCCGGGTCGACTTGGTCTTTGACCGATCTCCATCTTGTTTCGTGGCCATCGCCGCTGGTCCCACAATCGCACCAGCAACGCCGTAGAGGGCAGGCAATCAGGGCCACGAGCTCCGGGGGGGCCACCCCAGATCGGCGGGGTGGGGCACAGCCGGCAGGCAGGCAGGGTCCCCCAGCGAGGCCACACCAACACAAAAAGCTCCGCGATCTCACTTGCGGAGACGGTGCGAAAGCGAAAGCGAAAGTGTGGGGTACGCGACCTGCCAGGCCCGGCCCGCCGTTGTTGTTCACTTTGCCACTGGGTCACCCCCCAACGCAAATCCGGGGTCCGGCGAGAAGAAGGCCGCAAACTTCAATCGGTGCTCACTCCGGCACCCGAGGTCCGATTTGAGAACGGAAAACGGGTACCACCTCAGCTCAGGCTCACCAACACAGTCCCCTCAACCGAGGCAGGATGAATTCAGGATAGACGTAGGAGGTTGCGGAGGTCCTCGGGAGCCTCGCACCTACGCGGCCATCTTGGTTGCGCGCTAGGCTCCTCCCTGGTAATAAACTTTTTAATGCGTTTCTGTTTACCAGTGGCTGTGATAAATGTGCTGATATTGCTGCTTCTTTTGCATGCCTTGCACCTGCCACATTTGAAGAACCACTTTGTTCCTGTAGCCATCCCTCTCTCCTCTTGTATGTACCTGCGTAACTATGTAGCAGCGTATCACATAATGTTTTGGGTTTACAGTACGTGATATGGGGAAATTTGCTGACTATTTTACCAATGACAGGATCAGTCAGTCAATAAACTTTATTCGGTTTTTGTTATTAAAACCATAAAAGTTACACAGATACAACACAAACAATAAGTTGTGACATATTCTAAAAACAGGCTCCATTGCCACACAAGGATTCATCTGAAAACAAATCTAGATAAAAAGACTTTACATGTCCATAAAGTGCCTAGATTTCATAGTTGCCTTTAAAAACCCTACAATAAAAATAATACAATCATCCTTCAACAGTTGGAGATGCATTAATGCAGGTCTAACCTGTTTAAAATTCAATTTCTTTAAAATAAGAACTAAAAAATGCCTCCTGGGGACTTCATACAGTTTGCAAAAGAACATAAAGTGCAGCAAGTCCTGAGGAGACTTTCCGTCGGAGCCACAGGGAGCTAGCACTTGACCTCTAGAAGCCCCCTTGGGTCTTGCTAACAGGAGATGGAAAAGATTCATCCGGAACCTGGTTAAAAGAAATTTTTCAGGTGACGTCAAGGACCCCATAAGGTATGGTTCAGACAGTGGCATCGATTTAAGCAATAAAGATGCCCGAACACTCGGTTTCCGTACCTCTTCTGCATCCCGATCTGCTTGCCTCCTGCTCAAGAAGGCTGTCTTGATTCATTCCACATCCTCTCGTACAATAACATCTGGTTTAGAAAATAAAACTCCCCGCCCAATCAATTCAAATCCTCTTTTAATATAGTTAAGCCAGGGGATACGAGCCATATTATCTAAAGACAAACACTCTCTTAGGATCAATTGAGTGAGGAATAGCTCTTCATTTTACCAACACGTTAGCCAAAAAATCAAGGGACGTAGAGCAAGTGTATCACTTAGGTAGGAGACCCCCAATTCCTCATGTACCGCCATGTTTGCAGTTCCTCTCGGGACACAGAATAACCTTTTTAAAAAACAATTTTTCAGTACCTGGAGGGGTTCCGTTGTCGTATAGCCCCAGATCTCACTGCCATAAGTTGCTGTAGCTAAGCTTTTTGCTTGATAGACTTGAAGCATAGCTCCTGTCGGTTTCTTTCCCACTTTAGAGGCAAAATTAAAAATTGCACCATTGACCCGCACCAGTTCCCATTTTTTCCTTTTGATTAAGACATCCCACCCAAGTTGATCATCAAATAAGACCCCTAAATAAGAAAAAACCTTTGTGCGGGGAATCTTGTCCTGGCCAGATCTAAACTGGAAACTCTTTTTCGTATCTTTTCCTACTTTCATGACATAGGACTTTGAATTATTAATTATTAAATCCTGATCTGTCATGAATCCAGAAAATGCACTTAAAAGGGTTTGTAAGCCCAGTTCGGTTCTGGATATTAGAACGGCGTCATCCGCGTAAAGCAGAACGGGGATGCCCCGCCGTCCTACATAGGGGAAAT
The DNA here is from genome assembly GCF_964204655.1 of Triturus cristatus. Taxonomy (NCBI): domain Eukaryota; kingdom Metazoa; phylum Chordata; class Amphibia; order Caudata; family Salamandridae; genus Triturus; species Triturus cristatus. The sequence continues at coordinate 309,908,622 of NC_140593.1, read as the reverse complement.
CAGTGCCAGTTGCCCTCAACACACAGTCTAATTCATTAATATAATCTTTTTTTGAAAATGGCGCCAAGATGCAACCTTGCCGGACACCCTTCTTAATCTCAAAATCCCTGGATACCTGCAGGTTCTGAGCGAACCTGACGTTAGCTTTGGTCAATAAGTGCAGGTCCTCAAGAAAATTAACAATACTATTATCCACCCCCCCTAGCCCTCATGGATTGCCATAGCCTTGCCCTATTTATACAGTCAAAAGCAGATGACAGATCCATGAAGGCAAGGTGGATGGTTCCAGGGTGTGCAACAGTGTATTTATTCAATATCATAAATAAATTAAGACACTGTGCAATGGTAGAGTGCTCCGGCCGGAAGCCATACCGGACTTCTGACAAAATCCTATTCTCGTCTGCCCAAGTTGTTAATCTCTGTAAAAGGACACGGCCCACCACTTTGACCACTGAATCAATAAGCGAGATTGGTCTATAGCAGTGAGTACTATTCCTATTGCCCTTTTTGAAAACTGGGGCTATGGTTGACGAAGCCCAGGACTGAGGACACCCCTTTTTGGCTGCCGCATTAAATAGGGACTCTAGAATCGGGGCCCAGAACACGGGGTCTGACTTAAATAGGTCCCGGGGATTCGATCTGGGCCCGGAGCTTTGTTGATAGTTAACCCTAGAATCCCTGCCAAGATCTCACTCCTGTCAAAACATATCACAGCTTCCTTCCTGTTCAGCGGTTCACTACGAGTAGGCTCGAGCGGGCAGTCAAACCCTCCCCCCCTTCCATGAGAAACAAGGGCCCATTTACAACACTCCAAAACCGCGAGTTGTTCCTCAGAGTACGAGAGTCAATCAGCTCCTTCCAGGCGTCTTCTTTCAGGGCTCCCTTACGTTTGGCCAGGGCTATCTTATATTCCCTACGATAAACACAGACCTCAGATTGGATTCTTGGTTTGGCTGCCAGAGCTTCCCTCAGCCGCTTAGCCGATTTGGAGCAATCTGAGTCAAACCATCTGGGGCCATGAGAGGCAGCGCCTCCGACCCGAGCACTTAGCAGTTCACTTACAGTTTGCGCTATTACCTCATAGGCACCAAGGATCTCGTTAGGAGTGGACCTCTCAGATGTACATAGAGACAGTTACTGGGCACAATATGTTTTCACCTTGTTATAACAACTGTCTGGAGACACCTGAGACCATTTTAATCTTCTCTTTCCGTCCATCGGTTTTATAGTGCCCCTATTGGTAGCCTCCCCAATTTTTACCAGTAGTGGGCCAGACATATGAACTGTTAGGGGATTGTGATCACTAAATTCACTTGCTGCAATATTAAAACCATTAAAAAAGGATAACAATGATGAAGAAATTAAGATAAAATCGATATATGAGCCTCTTCCATTTCCTTTAAACGTTGGTACAGGGAACTTAGTGTGAGGGTCAGATAAAGACATCAAGACTACCAGATCTAATTCGTTTAACATGTTATTCAACAATTCTCCTTGGGGATGTTGATCAAAATGAAAGCCCCTCATACGTGGGCAGCCCAACTCCGAGATGCAGGATGTTGAAGGATTACCACAAGGGCGTATATTAAAATCGCCAGGCACCAAGAACTTATAAAAACCGCGACCCATGAGTTGTTTTAAGAGCGCTCCCAAGTTGGAGATGTTACACCCCTCTTGCGGACAGGACACCGAGTTATAGAAATTAAAAATTCCCCATCTTGTATCCCCCCTAGATGCTGAGAGTGCCAGAATTCCAGGATTTGTATTTGAAATCACCTGCAACTTGCAATCAACGGCCACAGAGATATAAGTAACTAGGCCACCCCTTGGTCTTCCACTCACCGATGGAATGGCCGGGACAAAAAATGCCTTATAGCCTTCTAGGAAAAGGTCACAATTCACCGACCATGTTTCTTGAAGACTAATTACAGTATGTTGCTTCATATAACGTAACCACAGAGGATCTTGGAACTTATTGGTCAACCCTGCAATGTTTCAGGATAAAAAGTTATTGGGCCTCACAGTGGTTTGCCTCACAGCTACCACCCCTGGGGTCTGAGGAGGTATAACTGATTGTAGTCCATGAGGTGCAGAGGTCTTTAGTCAATCGCAGTTATCCAATCCGGATAAAACTGCGAATCTGTTATCTAACGCCAATGTGTTGGTACTACAAGACTGCCCGTCTAGCTCGGAGGGTAAATGGGCTAGGGCGGAAAATTGTTGCCTGGGGGCTGGTTTGGTTGACCAGCCTCCTTGATGACGTACCCTATGACCGAATTCGGGCAATTCCCTATTGGGGGCTGGTTTACAAAAATAACCCAGGGGTAAAGCCATAACATCAGATCCCCTTGTCGAGAAGAGACTATTATCCATAGATAAGATACACCCAGCAGTAAAGGGGTTATCAAAGTTTACAATGACACAATCTCCAGTGGCCAGTTTACGTGAGCTCCCTATCCAACTTACCCTGCGTGCCATGAGGATATTTTTATAGACACGGTGGCCCAGGGTGGTATTATGTGTAAACCAATGATTTAGTTTATTTTTCAGCTGGCCAAAATTTTCCTCCGCCCCGTTGGGGAGAGGAGGTACATTTCCCAGCACCACTACATATGGGGTAGATTCAGGTGGAAGATCTATAATCGGAAGATTTGGTGATTGATGATTCCTACCCTCAGACCCCCTTTCCGTACAGATTCCTGCTCGACTAGGGTGCTGACGAGTAGTGGCCTGGGTATCTGGACTCCTGGGCCTGAAACTGGTGGGACTATTATTGTCTTGTGCCTCGCTGTTCTCTGCAGTCCTTGCAGTAGGCTCCCCCCTTATTCCTCCCCCCCCTGCTCTTTTGCCCCTCATAGCTGTGACATCTATATTTGTAGGTAGGCTCACTGTCGGCAAAGCTGGAGGGTTACAGACGATAGATCCCTCCAGTTTAGCCAACCTAGCTTCTATCCCACTTATTTTTTGGAACATTGGCTCTAATAGGGTAGATAGCATAATTTCTTGCCTACTCCAAAAATTACCCTCCGCCATGCTATCAAGCAGTTGCCCTGGCATAGTCTGATTCATATAGGAAGAATTGCCCTCTTTATCACCACTTGTTGAGGGAGCAACTGATACTGACCCTCCCGGAAATCCCTGTACAGTTTTTTTTGATTTTGTACACCTTTGGCCCTTTCTTTTTGTAGAGGAAGATTCATTGGTGCAATCTGATTTAAGTTTAGCTTTCTGCCCTCTGGTAGTCACCTTGGATTTCAAGGGTGTAGGTTCTTGCTCCTTAAAGGGGTAGGAACCAGAGTTTATCAATATAACTGGAGGTACAGATAGCAGCGAACTCGGCCTAACTGGTGAAGCGTCTTGGTTCAGTACAGGCAAGGAATCAGGAAGTGCAGGGGTTAGGGAGAGTCTACTTAGCGGGGAATGTGTGTCAAGGGAAAATCTACGTTCTGTTAGTTGTATTTCATGAATGAGGGCAGATTCAGCCCTCAAAATGAAGGCATCTAAAGTGCCGACCACATTTTTCCCTGTGTTCCCGAGCCGCTTGTTCATTTTCAACAGCCTACGAACACGTTTAAGGTGAATACACCCTGCCCGAATAGGATATGAGTGTGAAGGTAATGGCCGGTTACGTAAAGCAATGTGCAAAATACAAAGTGCAAAGCCTTAATCAAAAGTTCCTCCAACCATTAGTTGAGATCCACAAAAATCCAGAAGAAAGTGCAATGTGCGTTAATTACTAATTAGCAGCATCAGTGAAAACAGTTCAACAGTAAAATGGCGCCAAAGTACAAAGTGCAGTACAAAGTCCAGGCACGTAGGACAGAGACTTTAGGTCCAATGTCTCTTACAAAAATGCGTTTAATGTGTGAATGATAGTTCATGCATTGTCCATCAGGATAAAATGCAATGAGAACTAATATATATCCAAACAGCACCTTACTGCTGGGCAAATACAGTTACAATAACTCGGGAGAGGGACAACAACAGTACCTGTATCAACAACATTCCTCGCAGATGAAAGGTGATTACGTCCTTCACCGGCGCCGAGCGGGGCCTTCTGGGAATTGTAGTTTCCGCCTGCCACCTAGCCGTTTCTCTCAGGGTGGTGTAGCGGTACAGGCAGCGGGGCTCAAAAAGCCTGTTCCCTTACGGCGGCAAAACAAAGCGGGAGAGATGAATAACAGGCCGTTCCCCTCACGGCAGCTGGCCAAAGAGTAGCGCAGGCAGTCCACAGCCCAGTTCCCCTCCCCGGCCAGCAGTCAAGCCGGGGCCTAAGTTTCTTGTGCAGGTCTGGAAGGCCCTGTTTTCCTCCTCATGCAGACAGGTCCCCCACTCACCGCTCCGTGGCTATACTGCGCACATCAGTCACAGATTACAGGAGTCCAATGCGTTGGGCAGCAGGTTTATGAGCACACCTGGAGCCTGAGATGCAGCGCGGCTCCCACAGGGTCTCTACGTCAGGACCGTCTTCTTGTGTGTAGAGACGGCTTGGGCGCACTCCGTCTTCCGAGGGAGTGCAGGATGCCCGATAGCTCTACAAAGGGCAGCCGGCTCCGATGTCCTCGGATTCCCGGATCACCAAGTGATGGCGTTGCCGGCAGCAGAGCTAGGAAGGAACGCGGGCCGGGTGCGTAGTGGTCAGACGGGCACATTGGGGGAAGGGGGCAAACTTTTCAGACAGACACACATGGGAGAGTCTAAATCTTACAACCAGGCACAAAGGGGGGTGGACTGTGTGTTTAAACAACACCAGGCACCTAGGGGGTCTACACCTTCAATGACAGGATCACTTCTGATAAGGTGCCAATACTGGGCAACCACCTTCCTGACATCCTGTTAACTTGTCGACAACTGTTAAAAGATTTCCAATCTTCTCATCATTAATTATATCAACTACTGGTGGTATTATTGCACCAAACATATCTCCCACTAATTAAGTTCCATCTTCTGCTCTACATGTGTCTGTGTGATGGTAACATTGTTAACGTATGTGTACTATATACATCTTAGGAAACAATTAAACAAAATAGCAAATACCCTCCCAATCAGTAGATAACTGGAAGTGCGCTTCTTGTCCACAAACAAAGTAAACTGTAGGAATAACTGTTTCTTTCCCTTGTAAAATTTACTATGTACCCCCATAATTTCAAATGTGTGTTCCCAATTACCAATTCCCATGTGTTTAGTCCTACTTTAGGTTCATCTTTTGTAAACACGTATTTTCCCTTTTTGTCTTCTATCTAATTTCAGTTTTGTGTACACAATTTTCTTTTTAAATTCATCTTCTTCTTCCACATTTTTCAAACCATCTTCCTCCCTAGTCTTACGGTGTGAAATGTTAGTACTTCTTACCTATAGTGTCATAATGAACACCTTCTCTGAGGGTCTTGTTAAGCAGGTAAAATTGTTTTCGTAAGCCTTAGCGCTATCAATAGGCATGGATGGTCTAACATAATACCAAGCTGTGTCTATTTCTTTTGCCTGTGTTTATGCTTTGCTGTAATGGAACTCTTGAAGCACTAAATCCTAATTTGAATCAAAATATTCAAAGTGTTGTAGTATTAAGTGTAAGCAAAATACTACATGTGATTGCGTATGATAGAGGTTTGTGGTGGTAACTCACTTCTTCTGCAGCTGATGAAGGTAAGTGGGCACAAACATAACAGTCCTTTGCGTCCATAGCCTGAGTGTATTTTTGAATTGATGTAGAATTAAAGTTATTTGAGTGATTCTCTCTCTTGAAATTTGTAATGATGTTTTCAATTGTTCCTCATCTGTGTGTGTGCAGTTGTCACAGGTGCATGTATAGACCTAATTTCTTTATCAGGTATGAAATAAAAGCCTACTACAGCTATTATAATTGCTAATACTGCTACTATAAATGTAATGACCCATAATAATCCATTTCTAATGCAACATGCTTGTCTGTAGTCAGACCGCTTAAGCACAAAATATACAGCAGTAACTCAGCAGTTCAGTTCAGATTTTTCTCAAGGAATTTTCTTGTGTTTTTATTTTCAAGCAGTTAGTTTTTTTTAAGCAGTCTCTTTTTACATTGTCTCTTTATTTTCCCGAAATCTTCGTATACCGGACCTTCAACCTACTTCTTGTTCTTCTAAAAATGTTCTTGCCTACTCATCTACAGAAACCTTGAGCCCAGGGAAATTTTCTTAAAACAACAAAAATAATTTTTTATTACAGTCTTTAACACTTTCTCAATCAATACTTATCTTAAATGTCCCTCAAACTCTTGTTTTTTTGGCTGCTGTTTTTGTTAAACAGCTTTAGCCCATTTTTGTTGTTCTCAGAGTGACATCAAGGGGGTTCAAACAGTTCATATCACAGGTCAATTCATCCCTCAATACATTCAGTATTTGATTTACGTAGTATGTCCATCCAGGTGCAGAATACCTTTGACAAGGCACTTTCATTATTTCTGATCTTCTCAGTCTTTTTGGGCCATATGTATGAACCCATTTCCCCATAGACACAGAATGGGTAAAACCCTTTGATACATCTGGCCCTTTGTCACTTACACTACTTGACTCTGTATCTTCAGTGATAGACTGTGATATTTGATTAACTGACACACTTTTGTTTAGTCTCCTTTGACCATAACGTGGTGGCCATTCAGCACTGCAGTTGACTCTCCTGGTCTCGGTGCTTGTTCCTTCACCCGAATTCTCTGTTGCTTCAGGTGCTGTTTCTGCTGTTTTCTCATGTAGAGAACTGGTCTCTTCTTCTTCTTTGGTGTCAGATACTTCAAGGCCTCTTTGTGTAATCACAGGAACTTGGATTGGTGCAACAGCCTGCAAACCTTCCACCCTTTCTTCTCCTTGTTGGGGTGATTCTTGTGACACTGCACATTGTAGTCATTCAGCTTGCAGTGCTGCAGTCACCAGTGCTCTCCATTCAGGTTTAAAGAAAACTATTTCTTCTTCTGGATTCCTTACTCTTCGGGTGTGCATGCACCCAGTTTGATAATCGGGCACACTTACCAGAAGTGTTCATGATTAAATTCACCTGGTATGTGACTTTCCATCTTTCTCCAGACAAGTCTTCCAAGCATGCTTCTTGACCAACACCCAGTCACCGGGACTGAGGTCGTGGCACTGTTCTCAATGTTGATTTGGTATAGCAGCTTCAACTTGGTGAGAAACAGAATTCACCACATCAGTCAATCCTTTGCAATAGTCAAGTTTCATGTCATCTGTGATGCTCACAAGTGTATTTGCAGGTACAGCAGTCAGTCTCATTGCACACCCCATCAAGATCTCATGAGGGAATAGCCCTTTCTGTCAGGGATACTTTGGAGACTCATTATACATCAAGGGCAAATCCACAAGCCATTTCAGTGATGCAGAAGCACAAATGTTTGCTACTCAAGACTTTGTAGTTCAATTGAGCTGTTCGACTAATGTATTTATTTATTTATTTATTGAGTTTTATATAGCGCTGGCTAGACCCAGAGGTATCAGAGCACTTTACATGAGGCTACACATTTTTAAAAAGTAACATTGTTTACAAGTTACACATTGTTAAAATGTTACATCTGTTACAAGTTACATCTGTTGGTTAATGGCGTATAGAATGGAAGGGGGCAATGTAAAAGGGTAACAAGGAGGAAGATATGGCGGAGAGGCGAAGGAAAGTCTTTCCAATGTCTGGCTGGGTAGGTGAGGGCCGAGGGGGAAAGCTACAGCCCATCTCCTCAATAGCTAACAAGGTAGCTCCACTGGGCATCGGTCAGAATGCTAGGTCTCCACTGTAGGTGGCAAGAGTCACAGATTCAGAATCATGATGGGTGAGCCGGATATGGGTGGAGGGTGGAGGAAATGCGCAGGGTCTGGTAAATGTCCACTCCAGGTGTTGTCGTATTCATATCCACTGTACGGCATGGCCATCCCCACTGCTTCTCATCTCACCTGCTGACCTGCAACTGGAGACTCACCCCTCGGGGTACGGCCTCATCCATTTGTTGGGCTTGAGTTAATACTGCACCAAGAGGCATCTTATGGTCAGGCAGCCCAGGGCGCTCCCTAAAAAATATCTGGCTCTCCTTCACAGCCGAGCCGCGTCTGCCGATGCCCCCGCGGCCTCGATCAGCTCAGCGAGCACTGCTCCGGGAAGCCTCAACCCGCATTGTCACAAGTCCGTGCTGGTGAATGGGGCGATCGTTCACCCTGTGAGAGCGGCGGCCTGTGTGCCGGTGACCGCCTCAGCAGAGGCGCACAAGGACCTGATTGTGTTATTGGCACCACTGCACCAGTGACTTCTAGTCGATAACCACAGTGCTCGAGCTGTAATATTACACAAAGCATTCTCCAGACCTCATTATTGAAATGAGTCCCGTTATCTGACTAGAGAGAAACTGGCATTCCGTACCTAGGTATTAAGTCCCTCAACAGCAGTTTAGCTACAGTGAGACTGTCATTTCTCCTTGTTGGGTAGGCTTCCACCAATCAAGAGAAAATGAACACTATAATCAGGACATATCTCAACCCGTTACAAACAGGCATCTCAATGAAGTCATTTGCACCCTGTTGAAGGGACCACCGGCTCTTCCTATGTTACTCAGTGACACAGGGTTTGTTTTCCCTATGTTCAGTTGTTGACATCTCACACAACTATGGCACAATTATTCTGTAAGCATCCTAAATATGGGATTAGACCAATTCTTTCTGAATAACGTTACCATTGCATCTCTCCCTAGATGTGTGTGTCCAAGGAAATGTGACATCATAGGAAAAAACAAACTGTCGGGCAACACTGGTCTTCCACCAGCTGACATCCAAATGTCATTTGCCTTTTTCTCACAACCTGCTGTAACCCAAACCTGCTGTTCTGCTTCTGAAACATTTTTCCACAATCTTTCGAGCTCTTCCCATGTATCAGCTACTGACAACAACATCGAAAAGACAATATCCTCCTCAGATTCATTTGTGTAAGCTCCGTTAAATGTGCAGGCCACAAGTGCACAATACCGTGCAACTTTGTCAGCAGATCTGTTTCCAACTGCAATGCAACCATTGCCGCTTTGGTAAGCTGCACATTTAACCACAGCAAATTCTGTTGGCAACTGAAGTGCCTTGGGCAGCTTTCTTATATGGTCCCCATTTCTTCTGGGGGTTCGAGATGAAGTCATGAAACCTCTTTGTGACCATAACTGTCCAAAGTTGTGGACAACACCAAAGCCATAATGACTATGTGCGAACATAGTCAATCTCAGTTGGTCTGTTAAACTGCAAGCTCTGGTACGCGCAATCAGTTCTGCAACTTGTGCTGAGGTAATCCTTCGAAGCCATGAAGTTTCTAACACATCTTGAATTGTACATACAGTGTAAGCTGCTCTTAGGGTACCTTGTTGTTTCTCAGGCATGAGCCATAGGCAAAGATTACATAATCAGGCTCATTCAGGGGTTTATCTTTAATGTCTGGCCTTGGCTTGGTGCATAAGTCCTTAGATTACATAATCAGGCTCATTCAGGGATTCAACTTTAATGTCTGGCCTTGGCTTGGTGCATAAGTCCTTAACATCTAGACAATCATGTTAAAATTCATCACAAGCAATTTCATTTATGGACAATAAACTTGACAGATTCAAAATCACATTGTCACATTGTCAGCAGCTAAGATCTGCTCCTTGTAATTAGTTAGTCTACTGTTGGTCATGTACTGGGTTTTTGTTCTGGTGAGCAATATTTCTACAGAGTGAGGGGCCATTACAGTTAAAGCATGTCACACCACTATGTTCTCACTCCTCTCAATACTGACACCAACGGCCGCGACTGCTTTAAGGCAGCCGGGTAGTCTTGTGCCTACAGGGTCAAGGGTAGTCAAATAATAAGCCACAGGTCTTCATGCATCTTCAAGCATTTGAGTAAACACTGAGAGGCTGTGGCCCTCCCTCGCTCTGTAAAACAATGTACACATCTCACTGTAATCAGACATTCCTAGTGCTGGGGCATGACAGAGACTTTCTCTCAGTTCTAGGAATGCTTTCAAGCACTGACTGTCCTATGGAAGCAGATCAGGCACATCTTTGTATGTCAGCCTTAGTAAAGGTTTGGCCACTAGGGAAATGTTCAATATCCACTGTCTACAGTAGCCAAAGATTCTCAAAAACATCCTGACTTCTCTCTGTGTTTGAGGTGAATTCATTTTTAGAATTATCTCCACTCGTTCTGGTGACACCTTTTTCGGCCCTTTCTCAATGATATGTCCCAAATATTGAACTTCTGTATGATAGTATTGCAGGTTACCTTAGAGACACTTTGTGTCCCGTTCAGCCAGGTGATTCAACAATGCAACTGTATCCTGTTTATACGTTTCTTGTGTCTCTGATGTTAAAAGTAAGTAATCAATGTACTACACAAGATGTGAATTGTAAGGAGTCTGCAGTGATTCAAGATTCTTACCCTTATTGAACTCTGCACCATGCCAAAACTCTGTCCAAATACAAAGGAAAATAAGAACTGGCATTGGTACAGAGAAGAAAGCCTGGCCAAGGTCTACAATGGTGAAACCCTATGCAATGCATGGAATCTGAAAAAGTACAGTGACTGGATTCGGTGCCACTGGACAACATGGGAAAATAATGTTGTTAATCCTGCACAATTTGATTTTACCACTGGGCTTCTGCATACCCATGATCAGAGAGTTGCATTCACTTCCAACAAGTTCACTTAGAATTCCTTTACTCAACATGTCTTCAATTACTAGTGTTAATACTTCAAAGGTTTCTGGGGTCAAATTGTATGGTCGTGTTCTCTTATAAACCATATTTTACTGTAACTCGGACAGGTTCTACACCTTTAATCAGTCCGATATCTTTTCCTGTTAAATCCCATTCTTCTAGGTTCACTGTCTCCTTTAAATCAGGTAACTCTCCGATTGTTCTCACTGTGGACAAACCTACAGCTGTGTCTCGTATGGCTATTTTAAACTCTACATCCTCATCAAGGGTTTGATACTCAACACCATCCGGTGTGCAGTAAATTGTGCAATTTAACTTGTACAACAAATCTTTCCTTAGAAGGTTTACAGGACTCAAATCACATACAATTAATTTATGTTTTACCTCAAATTAGCCTATTTCTATGTCTTCTGAAACTGGGTTTGTGATCTATTGATTTGAAACTCCTACAACTTGGATCTTCTTTCCCATGATGGATAGGCCTGGGACATACACTGTTCTAACAGTGGATCAGGTAGCACCAGTGTCGCTCAAAACCAACATTTGGTGGTCATTTACTTCTCCTTCTGCAAATGGTCTACCTCTAACACTGCGCCAAGCAAACAATCTTCCTTCCACTTCAGACCCCATCATTGGGAATTTTCTGAGCCAAATCTTTCATTATTAAACATAGGGAACTGTTGAAATGGGTTCTGGTTCTGAAATGGATTTAAATTTGCTGTGGGCATCTGATTCATGTTAAATCTAGGGTTTCCCATAGTCTGTGAGACGATCGGGGCTTGTGGAACCTGCATCATTGGAATCAGTTTCTGCATTGCACTTGCCTTTTCTGAGCTAGCACATTTTGCATCTGCATTTGATTTCCTCCCTGCATTTGTACATTTGTATTTACTCTATCTGGATTCGCTCCCTCTCTTCCAATGCCCAAATTTATTACAGAAATGACAAGGTGTCATTTTCTTCAGCATCGCAACAGCTACACCCGAATTCGGATCAACCAGAACACCCTACCTCTACCATGTGAAAAACCAAATTCTCCTTGAGTACCTTGTATTCCAGCTTGTAAACTAACACCTTGCATACCTCCTTGATTTCCTGTAACTAATTCTGAAAACCTTTCTGAGCAAACTTCATCTGTGCAAACATGAATTTCTCTCCATCCTTTTTCTGCTTCATTTCTTGTTCATTACTACAGTATTTTACATATCTCAAGATCTCATCCAAAGATTTTGTCTACCAGCTACTCACACTCTGTTGTGTATGTGCACTGACCTCTGGTTTTAATCCACTAATAAATTGAGACACAAAGAATCCCATATCACTTGGTTCTGAATATTCTCTCCCACGGTGGTGTTGAAACATCTTAAGCAACCACTCATAGCAATCAGGCACTGATTATTTGTCTCTTGTTAAGTTCTTATAATCTTTACCCAATAAATATCTTTTGAAGGAACTTGCCTTTCAGGAATGTAATCGTTGCTTTGTATTTTTCCATAACTACAGGAGATGGTGAATTAGTGTTCGGCATCTCTTGCTGACTCTTCATGCAGCCATTGCTCAACAACTTTACATTCAGCCCACATGTCATTTGGCAGTACAATATCAAAGAATGTATTCAAATGCACAGCACTTTTGAAATTTTAACAAATCTGTCAATTTGTGTGTATCACAGTACAGGTTTGTCTCTCAATTTTGGACCGTAAATGTTGCAATATTGTCTCTATGCACACCTGCAACCTGTTGATGGCTTTTTATTTCCCCATCTACTTCTGATTGTTTGTTTTTATTCTCATGTTTTCTTGCCCATTTTTTCTCCAATTTTTAAAAATCACTGCAGTTGTGGACACATTTTGCTAATTCAGTTATATGTAGTTGCATTCCTGAAGAACGCATTGTCTCAATTGCATCATCATCTAATTGTACCCTGTAACTTCTCTGTAATGAAAACCTTTTGGACAATCAACTTCATATTTTCGGGCCACATCAAATACTTTATCATGTGCAATTGCTGAACTCCTCATAATCTCTTTACTAAGGTAAATCAGTTCTTTTTCCTGATACTGGTTCACCTGCTCAAGATCTAAATATCCCCTAATGATCTCTTCCATTTCCACCTTTAATTTTGAAACATTTTTTGGCATCTCCCTTTTAGGTTCTGAGATAATTTGTCGTTCTGCATTGTCTGTCTTTCTAAGCCCGGCAGCTTCCACTAATGACAGTGGAAAAATTCCATCTTCAAATGTTATGTTATGTTATGTTATTTGTATTTATAAAGCGCACAGATGCCCCAGCCAAGCGGCGTCCCGGCGCTGTAAAGGACAAGCAACATAACAACTGATGAATCGTGCCAGTCATGACCACTAAGTCTCGGGAAACAAAAATGTTTTCACGGCTTTCCTGAAAAGAAGCAGGTCTGAAATAGACCGAATACTGACAGGCAGTGTATTCCAGAGGCCAGCTGCCAGAACACCAAATGAACGGCCGCCCATTCTAGCTCTTTTAAAACGAGGGACCTCAGCTAGAAATTGACCCGCTGAGCGAAGTGTTCTAGCAGGAGTGTAGAAGGAGATAGTCTGGGCTAGAATAGGAGGGGAGGCAAACTTCAGAATCTTAAAAGCCAGGCACAGCACTTTGAATTTTATTCTCTGCCTGACGGGCAACCAATGAAGATCGGAAATAGAACGCCTAGCCGAACAAAACGTAGGCAAACCAATCAGCATACGGGCGGCCGCATTTTGCACACGCTGAAGGCGTGTAAGCTCTGCTTGATTGGTGCCCAATAGAAGGCCACTGGCATAATCCAATCTTGAAAGAATCATTGCCTGCACTATAAGTTGCCTAGTGGGGGCGTCGAAGAATTTAAAAATAGGCCTAAGGCTTTGAAGAACGCCATAGCAGGTGCCCGCCACTTTCTTTGTATGGGGTGTGAATGATAGATTGGCGTCAAACAAAACCCCAAGATTTTTCACCTGAGTTGCCGGCATAGGAGTAGGACCTAGCTCAGATGGCCACCAGTCGTTTCCCCAAAGATGAGTTTCTTTGCCCAACACCAAAACTTCAGTTTTAGTGGCATTAAGTTGGAGACGATTAGCGGTCATCCAACCTGCCACCTCCCTAAGGGCACTCTGAAAATTGGAGGCGTCCAGCGAAGTATTCCCATTTAGTGCGACCGCTAATTGAGTGTCATCAGCATATGACACTATGGTTAGACCCCATTTATTAGCAACCTCCATCAACGGTCTCACATACAAATTAAACAGGGTCGGGCTAAGTGCTGAACCCTGTGGAACTCCTTGGGAAATGGGACGGGGAGAAGACTCATAGGGGGAGTACGCACTTTGAAAGTACGCTCGGTCAGAAATGAACGGAACCAGTCCAAAGCAGTGCCCTCCACTCCGGCTTCTCTGAGTCTCTGGAGCAGAATAGGATGGGAAACAGTGTCAAAAGCGGCACTAAGATCCAAAAGGATCAGTGCCGCCGTCTGTCCAGAGTCTAGGAGTCTTCGAAGTTGCTCGACCATAGCCACCAGTGCTGTCTCAGTGCTATGGCCTGCTCTAAAGCCATTCTGAGAAGGATGGAGGGTACCTGTTTGTTGAAGGTGGACAGATAGAATATTATTAACATGTGCCTCAGTAATTTTAGCAGCCCATGGAAGCAAAGATATGGGCCGGTAATGTTCCGGCTTTGCTGGATCTGATGTAGCCTTTTTCAAGATTGGCATAACTATAGCTTGCTTCCATAGGATAGGCACCGTTCCTGTACTCAGAGATAGCTTAATTAGATTGTGGAGAAACGGAAGACAGATCTCAGCAGATTCCCTGAATTGTGCCGCTCTCAAAGGGTCCATTGGAGAACCCGATTTGACCCTCACCACCAGAGAATCAAATTCTTCCTGAGATGGTGCAGGAAGCGCTAGCAGTGGGCTAGTGATGACATTCATAGCTTCTACAATGTTAGTAGGTGTAGTAAGGGGAGGAAAAGATCTGTAGATTGTATCCACTTTATCCACAAAAAAGGAAGCTAGTTCTTCACAAAAGGCCTGAGAGCCATTCCCCGATGCAGTGGTTTTCCTGTTAGTTAAATCCTTGAGAACCTTAAAGATTAATTTAGTGGGGTTGGGACAGTTCTTAAATTCCGAGGAGTAGAAGGAAGCTCGTGCTTTACAAATGGCTCGATGGTATAACTTAACGCTGGCCTGATACCCCTGTTTGAGAATAGGGTCATATGCCTTGCGCCAGGCTCTTTCTGCCCTTTTACAAGTAACCTTAAGGAGCCTAAGAGATTCATCATACCATGGGCTAGAATGGCCAAGCCTGGTCTTACTCCAGCCTGCTGGTATTAAGGTGTCTAAGGCCTGGGTCAGCCAATTGCAAAAGGAATCATACCCGGAGGAAACCTCAGTGGGGGGCTCTAGTGGATGTTGTAATAGGAGCTGATGAAAATCCTCCAGGTTCAAGTTCCTCCAAGGTCGTTTAAAAACGACCGGTGCAATATTTCTAAAAGGGGGGACAGTCGAGGTGATCCGAATATCAATCAGATGGTGATCTGTCCAACCGATCGGTTTAGGTGGTAGTGCTTTAGCGTTATCCAGATTCGTCAGAAAGGGGTCCAAAGTATGACCCCCTACATGAGTAGGACCACAAATTAACTGACGTAATCCTAAAGCCTCAAGGTCTGTGAGAAAACTGCACACCGCAGAGGATTGAGGAGCATCCATATGAAGATTAAGATCACCTATTATGCTAAAATTAGCCGACCTAAGGGCTAGGGAAGAGACTACATTTGTCTCTCCCTGGGCTACTGGTGTCTTAAAGTCAATCCTTCTCCAATTCTCTCAGTGATTAAATTGTTTGCAGTGGTGTCCATGTAACAATCTGTGAATTATTCTGTGATGTCAGGACAAGCCCTGTCACAGCCACTCTTCCCACAGCTCCCTGAGCTTCGAAATTTGGGGCAATGTGTATTGGGGAAGTTGCAATTAGCCTTGCCACAGTCTGTGCTGTCGCAATTTATGGTACCTGTACAGGTACAGTCACAATTGAAGCAGTAACACATGGTGTTACCACATTGGTGCTATACCAGCAGGAGCAATCTGGAATGTGTGGAATGGTCTCTCATCCCATTGAGCATTTGAATATTTATGCACTGCTCTTCTCGTCCTACTCTGATTTTCTCTCTTTCCATTTTGCGTTCCACATTTTGGAGAACTCAAAGGACTCTAATTTTTAGTGATCTTGCACCATTGCTGAAGCCACAAACGTGTATGCAATCCCAATTTTGTTGTCATGTAAGGTGCAGGTGTACTCTTGGGAGGCGCCTCTTCATTCTTGCATACTGGAATTGTAACATAACCTCTCAAAAGACTCTTAAATCCTTTAAAACATTTCATTATCTTCCCAAAGTTCAACTATAAATGTTCAGTGATTCAATTAAAATCAAAATAATGTTTTAATTATATTCCATAAACATCAGAGTTGCTTTCTCCAATCCTGTTACAGGTTTAATTCTTAAAGACTCATTAACCAATCTCAATGCGGCACTCACACAACAATGGACCTATCCAAGCATGGCACTCTCTGTAGTCATCACCAATAACAGTGCGGCTGAACACCAACCAACCAATCTCAGTTTGGCACTCTATGACGCATGATCTCACTCCTTGCAGTGATTCACCCTCCTTTACATTTTTCTCTTGGACACACAATTCGACAGTTTAAACAAATGTAAATGTACAAATCTTTGTCTGCTCTACTAAAGAAAACAAAAGCAATTCAACAATCAGAATATTAAGGTTTTTCTGCCTTCCGACTTTTTCACACAAAAGAGTTTTCACTCATGCAAATGAAATCTTGACCAGCAGGAAATCACCCTAATCAATGTAGCATCACCTTTTGTGCCATTACATTTTGCCAATACTAATCAATATTAATACATTCATAACCATTACTTATAGTCCCTATCTCTATTGTGTAGTCGATGGTATGTCACAATCTACACCACAGATCTCTAACAGACAAGAAAAACCATAAAGTATATTCTACACCTTTCTCAATATTAATGTCAGTATTCCGGGATCTTAGGACAGCGTTTTTCAACCTTTTTTGGGCAAAGGCACACTTGTTTCATGAAAAAAATCACGAGGCACACCACCATTAGAAAATATTAAAAAATTTAACTCTGTGCCTATATTGACTATATATAAAGTAATTCTCTTGAATAGGAATCAAATAAACACAAAGAAAGTATTTTATAATTACTTTATTATGAAATAGTAAGTAAACAGAAATATGAAAAATTATAAAACACTGGTCTTATTGATCAGTGCGCAACCTGGGCCTGTTTGGCTGAACACAAAGCTGATATTCTGGCTGGAATCGAAGAAAGACACACACGTAGCTCTTCGTCAACAGCTCTCAGTCTCTCTCTGTATTTAGTTTTTATAGCAATCATGCTTGAAAAGCTCATCTCACACAGATATGTAGTGGAAAATGGGAGCAATGTCAAAATAGCTTTGTTTGCCAGAAGGGGGAACTCCTTGGCAGTATCCAACCAAAAACTATCCAAAGGTAGATCAGCAAATCTTAGCTTGAAACCACGATTTTGCCTCAGTTCAGTTAGTTCCTCCTGCTCCTGTAAAGTCATGTCCTTTCCACCAACTGATGCTGAGCTATAAGGGTCCCTAACCCAGTCAAGGCATTCAGTGGAGACTGAAGAGAAATAAAATGACAACCTCTCCTCGAGAGTTTTTAAATGTTTAACTATTATCTCACACAGTGCAGCAGTGTGAACACCTTGCCATTGCTTGGTGAGTGTGAACATTTCAAGATTGCCACTTTCCACGTGTTGATGCCAGAGTTGCACCTTTGAACGGAATCCATTTATTTTATCTGTACTTGTAAGCAGGTTTTCATTTCGGCCTTGCATTCGTGTGTTCAGTTCATTCAGATGATGAAATATATCTGCCAGGTATGCCAGCCTTGCACACCACTCATCACTTGCAAGCAGCTTTGCGTAATCTGGCCTCTCATTTGTCAGAAACACTTTAAGTTCCTCCCGCAGCTCATACACACGAACCAAGACCTTGCCACGCGACAACCACCGGACCTCCGTATGAAACAGCAAGGTTTTATGCTTCGCTCCCATCTCCTCACACAAAGCTGCAAATATGCGACTTTTCAGGGGTCGTGACTTTACAAAGTTTACCATGCGCACAACATCATCCAACACATGAACTAGGTCTGCTGGTAAAGTCTTGGCTACGAGGGCCTCACGGTGTAAAAAACAATGCGTAACAATCACATCTGGATTTCTTTCCTTCACTCTGCTTACAAAGCCTTTGGTGCGCCCGACCATGGCTGCAGCTCCATCGGTGCAGACACTTGTGCAGTTTTCCCACTTAAGTCCTCCTTGTTCAAGGTATGCTGATGTGACACGAAAAATTTCTTCTCCTGTTGTTTTTTCTGGCAATGCCTTGCAAAAAAAGAAGTTTTCTCTAATTGCATCACCATCAACAAAACGCACATTGGCCAAGAGTTGAGCATGTCCACTGATATCAGTAGACTCGTCAAGTTGCAATGCAAATTTCTCACTGATACGGATCTTTTCCAAAACCACACTTTCGATGTCTGCAGACATGTCATTAATACGTCTGGAAATTGTGTTGTCTGAGAGAGGGACTTTGGCTATTTCCTTAGCTGCTTCAGGTCCGAGCATCTCCTCTACAATAGCTTTGCAGGCGGGAAGTATTAATGTCTCTGCCACAGTGTGCGACTTTTTTGACTTGGCTATAAGTTCAGCAACTTGATAGCTAGCTTTAAGAGCTCTTTCATTTACCTTTGTGGTTTTTCTCATGAAAGTTGCCTGTTTCTCCGTGTTTTCACGCAGGCGAACAAAATAGTCCACATTCTTGTTTTGAAGCAAAGGGTGTTTCGTTTGGAGATGGCGTTTAAGTTTGCTTGGGACCATAGCACTGTTAGCTAGCTTTTCACCACACACCACGCACAGTGGAGTTGGTTTGTTTGCATCTCCGGTGACAGTAAATCCAAATGAAATATAGCTTTCGCTATATTGCCTTGTGCCAGAGAATTTGCTTGAGCTAACCATCTTTGCTTTCTTTTGATCCCCACTCATACTTGGGCTCTCATCCGGCTCCAAATTTTGTTCAGAGTCCAGTTGTTTCCTTTTCAAAAACGTGTCCATCACTGCAGTATCTCACTGTCACTCAGTACTAGGCATACACAAGGACGCTGCACCTGCAAGTTACCTATAAAAGAAATTTAAGATTTGTATCATTCTAGTATAAGCCTAAGGAGCAAATTGTGACTGGATGGTTTCTCAGACTCAGAGAGCCCTTGATGCCAATTTTAAGGTTAGCACGTGCTACAAACGTTACGTTACATAACCATAACAGTTGTTATGCCAGTGTTCGTGCTACTGTTTCTTTCTTGGACTGGGCTTCTAATGTCCTAGGAGGATGGTGCTGTGTATCTGGCCACCTCTAGTTGTTAGCACATGAGGATGTTGATAAAATTAACAAGACCACATCTTGATTCTTGATGCCTGCAGGCAAGTACTTAGGTGCCATTTGTATTACGGGAAATAGTGGATCGACTGAACTGGGGTGAGTCAAGATTTAGAGTCAGAAATTTAGGAGGTGAGTTTGTGTTCCTCAAGCCGGGTCAATTATAGTCAGATACCAGACCCTATGTAAGATAATAGGTTTACCTGCGGCTGGTATGGTGAAGAGCAAAGGGGGGAGGTGGGTCTCACCACACTGAGGATCACAGGCACTAGAA
This sequence comes from Triturus cristatus, assembly GCF_964204655.1. Taxonomy (NCBI): domain Eukaryota; kingdom Metazoa; phylum Chordata; class Amphibia; order Caudata; family Salamandridae; genus Triturus; species Triturus cristatus. The sequence goes on along the minus strand of NC_140593.1, from coordinate 309,889,131 downwards.
TAGATGCCATGCCGGGCACAGCAGTACATGAGTGCCCGCCAAGTATAACAGAAAAGGTTGTTAACCATTCACATAATTTCTTCACATTCAATGGTAAAATAAGCAGTGATTCGTGTTTCATATCTCACCCACATGGAATTAATGCCCAGCAACTCTTTAATCCTAAATTAACCATTGGATGCTCCACTCAAGCGGCACAACAAAGTTGGTATATTGTAGAAATAAATAGGAGTTCATCCATGCTAGTAATGCCTGTCCAAAATGGAGACCCCGGAGCGGCGACCCTTCACCACATTATCGGACAAACAGGCAAAACCCCTCTTGGTAATTGTAAAACCAAAGCTCACGGGGAAAGGAAATCCTTCAATTTATATAACTGTATAACGAACAGACACCAACCCTCCATACAGACACGAGCGCGTACACGGAGGATTGCTAGCTAGAGTCATAAGTCCGAGAGGCGCAAAGAGAAGCGCACTGAAACACGGCGAGAAGAGACTGCACCAGACAGCCCCTAAATACAGTGCAGATAGTAGAAGCAGAACATGGCGGTCAACATGCTACAGTTACCAGCTAATACAGCTTCCCCATCCCGCCCCCGTACCTTGCAAACCCTGACTGCCCTACCCCGTCAGTGCCCTGCCGCACCTGCTGCAAACGTGTGCCCCATTTCCTGTCTTGGACAGGTTATGAACTGTCATTCATAATGTATGAGGTTTTCGCTTAACCAGTTTTCAGCGGTACAGCAGGTGGGTGACTTTGTACAGAGAGGCCATATTGTTTTATTTACTGTGCTGCATTGATACTATTTGCACCTATCATCAAGTGACAGAATCTGAGGCTGAGAGGCAGTGCCCCCTACCTTGGGGCGGGTGGACCCATTGATTTGATGGTGAGGGGGAGATCAGTGCTGCTTTATAGGTGGCAATTCGCTAGGCTACTGAATCCTGGGGCTGCCTGGAAGGGAGAGAAAATAGGAGTCGACGTGACTTGAAGCCAGCGTCGTTGCCTCTGGAGGCAGGGAGGCAGGATGTCGGTGGGAAAGCAGAGCTGCCTCTGATCTCTGGGTCGAAGGCGTTTGTGGTCCAGCTGCCACACTCGAAGAGTTGCGGATCGTCAGGGAAATAAATACATTGAGGTAGTGTTCCCAGGGCTACCAGCAAATGGAACTTGCAGTCACCTTGGTTTACGAGCAGAGGGAGATAAAAGGTAAGAAATTCTGGGCCAGTCAAAACATGCTACAGTTTATGAAAATGGTTGGTCTACACACTCTACATACAGTCTACTTCTACTCTACACTACTACACCACCAATTGATTACTGTTGTACAAACAAAGCATAATAATACTCTGGATAGGAGGAAATTAAACATTAAATACCTGCGGCCTGGTCTGGATCCGGATGCGGTCTCTCAGTGCCGACTCCCGCCGAGTCCTGGTCTCCGTCCGTCAGTCCTTCTGCTCCGGCCCTCCTGGTGACGCGACGTCTTCTTCTCTCCGCTGCTGCGCACACTGCGCTCGGGCGGGAAGGAAGTCGGAAATACAGCTCTGTGATAGGTCCAGGCTGGAGTCTGGACCAATCACAGCCCGGACATCCGAGGAGCGCCAAAAACCCCACCCCCCCCATACCCAGGATACAGTTAACTTTACAGTCCGGTGCCCGCCGCCCGGCCTAGTGGGGGAAAATTAATTTAAAGAAAAAAAATTGGTAATGTTTCCATTTTTCCCACGTTTTCCCACGGCACACCAGGCAACATCTCGCGGCTCACTAGTGTGCCGCGGAACAGTGGTTGAAAAACGCTGTATGTCAAGCCCGATAACCTTTTCAACTTCTTCACCATAAACACATAAACAACAGCAATTCAGTCGAAAGGCATATTCCAATATCTAATGAATAAACATAACAATAATTCACAATTCATGACACATAACCCTGTTGATACCCACACCACCAAAACAGCAACCACCTTCGACGTTGAGTTAAGTAATTCCAAGGGAATCCGATTCTGGAGGCCAACCTTTCTTAAATTCTAAGCCTGGTTAAGCTGGAGGTAAGGTTGACTTTCAAGTAAAGTACACTTAGAACTTGTTTGGGTGTACTGCAGCATGGATTTATACCAAGGTCATTTGTTGCCCCCTAGCATGGGGCAAATGATAAGATTGTTCTCCTCTGGGAAACTGATCCATTTTCAAACATCAGGAGTACATACAATTTTGCTCATATAAGATTGAAGGGTGTTTCCGTATGTCTTACCTTAGGAGTATATCAGGAATACATCAGACTCCTGGGATAAGGACTAAGGGCCACATGTACGACTGTTTTAAGTGGTCGCAAAAGGAGATTTGTGCCATTTGCACTCCCTAAAAAGGTGTTATAGCCTGTATCAACCCTATTTTGTGAGTCGGTAACCTGTTATGAACTCACAACATAGGGTTTGGAAGTCGCTATTAGGGAGGGGTGTGTTAAGGGCGTCCCTTCCTAAAATCGAGTCACAGGGGGATGTACAATTGTTTTGCGACTGAAATGTGGACGCAAAACAATCGCAGTTTACTGCCTACTTCAAGAAGGTGGTAAGCCAGTAGGAAATGGGAAGGGGTCCTCAAGGGACCCCTTCCCCTTTATGATTGGCGGCAAAAACCTTTTTCAAGAGCAGGCAGTGGTCCCACGGACCATTGCCTATTCTTAAAAAATGAAACAGAAATGTTTCATTTTTCTCTTTTAAATTCATCCCGTTTTCCTTCAAGGAAAACAAGCTGCAGTAAAAAAAAACAGCTTTATTGAAAAATCAGTCATAGTCATGGTTGTCTGCTGACCCAAGCAGGCAACCATCCCTGTGTGTCCTTGCCATTCCCAATGGGTCGCAAAGAATCCATCATTCTTTTGCTCACCGTGCCACCCCAGTTTAGGCCTGGCCATATGCAAATCAGTCTTGACCCTGTGCCTCATGGGAACAGTCCAGCCCGAACTGCCAAGCCAGGTCCTCTCTGGACCAGAAACAAGCATCCTAGGACTGGTTTCGGGGTTTCACTCCTCTTCAGCCAGGATAGCTTGATTCCAGTGGCACAGTGAGCCCAGGACCCACGTCTGGGCATACCTGGCGCACTTAGGGCGAGAAAGCAAAAGACACACAATTGATGGACGGAATGCAGAACAAAGCAAAACATTCACCCCCAGTCAAGAGATCTGGGTTAAATCCTTCATTGTTTTGCTCACCATGCCACCCCAGTTTAGACCTGGCCATATGCAAATCAATCTTGACCCTGTGCCTCATGGGAACAGTCCAGCTGGAACTGCCAAGCCAGGTCCTCCCTGGACTGGAAACAAGCATCCTAGGACCGGTTTCGGGGTTTCACCCCTATTCAGCCAGGATAGCTTGATTCCAGTGGCACCTGACATCAAATAAGCCCCTTAGTGTCCCATTGGTAATTGACTTACAACGTCCTTCCCTTCAGATTGGCATGTAGCATCACTGATTGAAGGGCTGTGTCCTGGGAGCAGTCCGCTAGGGTGTCAAGAAGTGTGTATTACAAGCATTACCAGTTCTAGGGGCACCTTCTGGGGTAGAAAAATACTTTAATATGAAAAAATCCTCTTCCTAGTCAGCACAGCCCCTCCTCATTCAACTGATTGCAGGCCTAACTACCCACTTTAACACCCTTAATTCACAATTTCAGGACACCAAGGTTAAAGACAAGTGCTTTCCCAACTGCTGGTGGGAGCAACTTAAGATCGAGGAATATAACATCAGGCCTTGAGTACAGCTTCACACTAAAAGAGACCACCCAACATGTTAAGGAATCTCTTTAAGAGCAAGGGTGTCCACATTCTGTGAATTCTAACCTAAGCCTAACACAAGTTCCACTAGCTTTCCCCACGTAGAAGGGGTATCCAAAGTAAAGTGGGCTTGAGCATTCATAGTGGGTGACAATAGTGTCATCCTGCGAACAATGTTATGATCATAGATATACTAGCAGCAATGGAGAACACACAAGAAGCCACATTGAAACTTACAATTATGTGTCACACTCATACCATTTTAGTCCTTGTTGTTGGTTCAACCATAAAAAATAATGTTGAATCTTTATACATAGCTCCAAACTTGTTATAATGCTATGTTGTTTATAGTTTTATATAGTAGAGTAAAACAGAAGCACGTGGGACCAATTTATGGTCAGAATTGATGGGGGGAAAGGGATTAAAAGCATTTATGGATTTTCTATGGGAAGAATTTTCCTTGTTTGGGGAACAGAAAACTGTCAGTCTCTTGAGTGCAGAGTATCGAAAATTACCAGAAAATATTCACAGCATGAATGTGTGCATCCTCGGTCGAGGGCATACTGGCCATAGTGGGCACTGGGCGGTTTCCCGGTGGGCCAGAAGGATGGGGCCATTTTTTTATTACTCGGGCCAGTTTTCCAGCAGTGCTGCAATATCGGCCCCTTTTAGCAAAATAACAAAAGGAGCAGCGGTGCCCCCCCATCCTCCTTGCCGGTCCAACTTAACTGCCAAGAGCTGGTTTGCGTTTTCAGTCCGGCCGTGCCTCTGTCTGTGTTCTTTCAGCACCATAGCTCCCGGCAGTGTGGCCATCCTTTACCTGTGTTCTATGAATCAGAGATTCCTGCTCGCAATGATAACCTACCTGAATATATTCAGAGGAGTTCTCCTTGATTGATTAGCAAAACGCTGATAGGGATTTTGAACTGAAAGACAGCCAATTTGTTTCATACCTTTTATCTCGATGCTGCACCTGTCCAAATGTATTTGACTTGCTGAGATACAGCAAACACATTCTTGGAAAACGTTGTACAGAATGCGAACATTTGGAAAATGGTTTGTGCATACACTTGCCAATGATCTCTCTTTTTTGTGAGCATCTCTTGTGAATACGCTATTTTATTTTCGACATCCATGATTCCTCTGCTCTAAAAAAATCTTATTATATGATGTATATCAGTGAGACACATAGCTCTTAAAAGCAGTTATTAATTTAAAATGCTCAATCTCATATCATGCTTTAGCATCAAACAGCACTATTTTCTACTATGATCCTCCACAACATGCTTCTAATCCAAAGCATTTAACTGTAAATATGTGTTAAAAAAGCGTTTTATTTCAAAGGATGCTCAATAAATTGAGAGCCCCGGGTAGAGTAGGATATCAAGTTGATAATTCTACCATATCAACATGATCGGATTTCTCGAATGTTTTAAGGCATAGTCTAACAAGATATAAATATATGCGACTTGGTGAGATTGTTATTGAATTGACCAAAAGGAAATAATTCCAACTCCACGATCACTTAATTAAGAAAATGAGGGCCAAATTTACAAAGGAATCATGCAACGCAGCCCAGTAAGTAGTTTTTCTGCACTACATTGCGTGAATGGGCCAGAGAGCAGAACCATGCTATAACTACTGAGATGTGTTGCTATTCTGCTCTTTCAATGGTTGTAGTGCGTGCACTGCTATGATTATTTAGAATTTTAAGAATTTTTTGCTTAAAAGTTGTTCCGTGCGCCTGGGAGTCACTTCTCTGAACAAGGAGTGCATGTATTAGTTATTCTTGGTAGCAAACCCTTTGGAACTAGGGTGTGTCCCCGGGGCACTGGTATATAGGTATTTGTGCCTTAATTCTTAATTTCAATAAAGTTGCATAGACTTTCAATTGGTAATGTTCGTTTATTTATTCACGAAGTTTGTTTTCATTTTTTGAAAAAAGATGCATGGATTTAAACAAGTACCACGATCTTACAAATCCCGATGCATTTCGGCATATTTTAGCCTTCGTCAGGGGTTTATCTGGAAAGAAACAATATATATACAGTCTTGATATCACCGAGTTGTATGAACTGCCAACTCTAATGGTTAGTGCAACTATAGCGATTGATGTTTATACTATATATGTGATTGTTAGAAGAGAGATAGTGGGCGTGAATATGTGACAGAACGGTTCGCGTTTCAGTTAAAGGCGTGCTCATTGGCGTTTACGTACAACTCCCTGATCACTTAATTAAGAAAATGAGGGCCAAATTTACAAAGGAATCATGCAACGCAGCCCAGTAAGTAGTTTTTCTGCACTACATTGCGTGAATGGGCCAGAGAGCAGAACCGTGCCATAACTACTAAGATGTGTTGCTATTCTGCTCTTTCCCACTACAAAATCTATACTTTAAGGCACTTTCTTCTTTGTATGTGTGCTGTAGAATGCAGTACATATGCAAAGAGGGAAATGAAAACATTTCTCATTGTTACCCCTGCTTTAGAGAGACACAGGACTTTCATGCAAATCCCTGTCTACAATTCTCTGTAGATAGGGATTTGTGACAAATCCCGTGCGTCACCAACACCAATGGACAGCCCGCCTCAAATAAATCTGGGCTTAAAACTGAATTGAAAGATCATAAATCATTTGAAAATTTAATTGGATCAATACTTATGTCTCATAGATATCTCACAGGAATGAGGTGCATGAGAAGGACAAAATCTGACAGTTAGTCACAAGGGATGGCTCAGAAAAGATCTGTGCGAGCTGTGTTTCTTAGTATCAGAATAGATGGCGGAAGAGAAGATGTTTGTGAAAAGAGGCGAGTCCCTTCATGAGACCCAAGGAGAGTTGTGTATGGGAGAGACAAATATCTTGGCATGCCGTCACAAGGAAACTTAGGAGAGAAGTTGTTAAGGACAACTAAGATTCTAAGCATCTGAAATAGTTTGCTGTGGAAACACTGAATAATGTGGAAATGTAGACTCAGGTTCTGAAAATCAATTTTCTAAAAATCTATCCTGACAGAGATCCAATATGCTTCCCCTCCTCCACTTGCGAACATAGTATCCAGAAGTAATTACAAGTAGGCCTATGCAAAATGTCATTATGCCAGCAAACTCTGCGAAATATCGGAATTTTTCATAACATGAAACTCTCAAAATTTCTTGACATTTTACATTACGTGATTTCACATAACTTATTTTATTACCCAAAAACACACTAAAATGGTTTGCACAGAAAATGCCTTATCTTATCAAGAGGCATTTTCTGCTTGAACCATCATTTTCCACTTCATTTACTATCCATGCAGATCAACCTATCCTTCAACACCAAGATATCTCACCTCAAACTTGCAGCCTCAACCACCAATCGGAACAATGTTTTGATGATCGCAGTCTCCCAGGTGATTTATCAGCCAACAATACGAAGGATGCATTCTCCAGCCTGCTAGACCCTGCTGATATTGCTCAACTCCGCATGTTACCTACCCCCAACTAAAGGGAAAATATTGGACATCTACCCCCATGACCATCCTCAACTTCTTTTTAGAGGTCAGGCTTTGGGCATCATGGGAAATATAGACAACAGAAGAAGTGGTAGTTATCACAGATGCAAGATTACCAGATGTGCTGAAAGGCCCCCTGAACCACCCAGAGCCACCTCATCCCACAGCTAAAGTTCACCAAGTAAAAGACCACTGTATGTAAGTTTTCCAATCAAGCAAGGTGTCAACTTCTCCGTAGAACCCCTTAATACTTAACATATCCATATCAACGGTGCTGTATGCCATCAAGTCCTCCTCCACTTCGATTCAGCCTTTAACATTGTTGACAATCAAGCCTCACTTGTCCCCCACACCTTGAATTGGCTTCTAGTGCACTGTGCTGCAAATTTTGAATCATACTGATGTACTGGGAATATTTGACTCTCAGGGCATCATTAGGATGGCGGGCGGACTTTGTCGTGCAATAGGACCGCCCGCCATTGGTGCGGGGGTCCCGTAGGTGAAATTAGGATGCGCCCGCCACACTGGCGGGCGTATCCTACATTCCTGATATTGCGGCGGGTGGTGCTCTCAGCACCGCCCGCCGCAATGCCAAGAAGGCATGTCGTACACTTCCATGCACAACATGGCAGGCACCGCGTGGTGCCTGCCATGTTGTGCATGGAACTGCAGGGGGGTACCATAGGTACCCCCCATGTTCACCCCCCACCCCCAGAATCCCTGGGGACCCGTTACGGGCCCCCAATGTCAAAAATCACCTGCCTTTCCGTGGCGGCAACAGTCCCAGCCTGCATACTAATATGGATGGCGGTGTCTACCAGACACCGCCACCATATAAAATGCTTTTCCACCCGGTAGGCAATCGGGCGGATTGCCTACCGGCGGAAAACCGTCGGTTGGTCTTCCCGTCCGCCGGGGGCCCCCCGCCATGGTAATGTGGCGGGGGGAAATTAGCAGCGGGCGGTGATTTTTAGCGGGCGGATCGCCACCGCCATGCGGGCAGTGGCGATCCGCCCGTTATCCTAATGGACCTCTCAATCTCTTAGTAAAATCATCGAACAGTATCCCCCACTGGTCGTACGGACCTTGGATAGTCAACCTGAAGCATTGAGAGGGGGTTGACATTGGCAATGCATTTCAATCACAGTGAAACCAATGTGGCACCACAATAATGACAGAGTGGACAGTATTCAATAATAAAGCTTTATTTTCCAAGTATTAGTCAAATCACAAATCAGCAAAATTTGAAAGGGTTCAGAAAATATATCAATACAGCCAAAATATTGAAATGCTCAAGCGTTCTAAATTTCCGTATCATGAAATACAGAATGGTAACAACCAATGTGAAGAGATAGTAGAATATCTAAATTAGGTGTTCCAAAATGAACTTACCCTGTCTAAATTAAGAAATGAAGAGGAGTTGGGTATTTCTAAAGGGGAAGAGAAGAAGATGTCAGCATAATGCTAACCTCAGTAGAATTTCAGAGGAAATGAAAGAGTATCCAGCATGAAGCCTTACACTCAGGTGGGAAACCCAGAGGAGAGATCTTCTCTCCTCATAGTCAGGAAAGGATCTGCCCTAACTAACTATGGAACACTGATTAAAAGTCGAAGGTTCTAGAACATCCATATTTCGCTCTCACAGTCAGGAGCCAATCTCATGTGGCATTTTCTGGGAGTCGATGAACCCCCTAAAATCCCACACAATTAGGTACACATCTGATTGGCCTTGATGCTAGGTACAGGCGGCCTCTCTCACCACCATCACTCTGTGTCTGTTGCCTTTTCTTCCTCAGACTTCACTATCAGTCTAATACATAATGATAAACCTACCTCTAACTAACGAGAAACCCAATAACCCACGTGCAAAGGAAAGGAAAATAGCATACTAGGCAACTTTAAAATGTGCAATGCACAACTAAGTCCTAGCGCCAAGTTAAATTAACTTGAGAATTAAAATGGAAACACATTATAGCATTGTTAATCTTTAGCACTTAAACGATTATTAAACATAAATAATTTCACTAAATGCGGTTACATTGATCATTATTTCATACAGTAAAACTACATGCGATTTCTTAATGAGATAAAAAATGATGGACTACTTTAAAAAAACACACACATGTTAATAAAGGTAATTACATCCTGAATATATAGGTTACATTAAAAAAAATCACATAATAGATGTATAGAAAGTGGACCCCAAATTTAGCTGGACCAGCCCCCCCATGATGGTTAGAATAGGCATCACAAATTAAATGAATCTTTTTGAGACTATCTCAAAAATCTATTGTCTTCAACATCTTGCATTTGGAATGTTTCCAACCCCTTCATTTCATCGTAAAACTTACACTTGCTCTCCTCTAGGTCCATATCACTCCTCTTTCTTACTTTCTTTGATCTCATATACCTGAATCCTTTGAACATAGCAATCAAGCAAATTAAACAAATTACAATGATAATAATAGGTCTCAATATGGAACCTAAAAGCCTATATTACTAAACTTACTACCTACAGCAGAAAACACTTTCCCAATTACTTCCCCATCACCTTCCGCTTCCAATTCTTTCAAATCCTGTTTCAAATCTTTGATATGATCACAAACCTTTCTATCGTTGCACTCTTATCCGGCATGTAGGTACAACACTGCTGAACCTTCAGTCTCTTGCCGACTCTGCCTTCCTTTGCCAGCAAAATATCTAATGCAAGGCTATTTTGTAAAACTATAGACCTAATAGATATCATTTCAGTATTAATAGCCAGCATTGATCCAGCAGTACTAGTGTCTAATTTATCTATTATAGTAGAAAGGTTTCTAATCTAAGGGTTATTCAAAGCAACCTTACAGATGGAATTGCTGGAGCAGAGTTTTCATTTAGAAAATTCAGGGGCTTTTGAAGCTCTAGTATGTCTATGCGTTTATTAATTATTAATAAATAACAAATTAATTATTTGTCTTGTGCAAGTGTGTTTTTATTAATCAATTCGTTTGTCTTAACATAAGAGAAAGTTACACGAGGGTTAGCATGCGTGTGCTGTTTCTGTTTTCTAAAAAATAACGTGCAAGTTTTTCATGTTTAAACGTTGCTGTGTGCTGTTTATTTTGAGCACAAAACGCTGTCTGAATTAATGCTTTTTTATGTTGCAAAAGCTAGATAAATGCATACACATAAGGGCATTAGTGGAGTTAACACTGTTTAATCATTATGCTGTAGTAACGTTTATTTTGTCTCTTTAATTAAAGATGGTCTATTGTGGCTTATGGAGGCCTGTATTAAGATGGCTGAATTTTGAAGCCTGGCCTCGAGTGAATATGTGAAAGACGAGACGAGGGAGACCCCTGCTGGAAATGGTCTTGAAGTTGACTGACCATGGTCCTTCTATGAAACTTTCCATGAGGACAGCAGCAGTTTTTGGGAGTTCTCCAAGAGAAGTGAACGTGTCCTTGGCAATCTCGAAAGACAAAGGAGCCTTAGAGGAAAACTCTGAACTGTGGCTCGATGGCCGAGGAGAAGCCGGATTAAATGTGATACATGTTTTATTTTCTTGGTTCCTGTTCCGTAGTCTTCGCTATGTGTATTTTTCCTGAGCGGAGGTTCACAAATGTTGCAATGTTGCATCCTTTCCTTCTCGCTCTGCTCAGTGATTCAGTGTATTTTGCAAACTTGATGTGTGTTTCCATTGTTCAATTTATTATAAAAACTGTTAGCTTAGAGAGGGTTTTGCCACCCTTTTCCCACTTGCCATTTTACCTTTGCCGTGTGAGATTGCGTTGCTGAGGATCGATGCTGAGGACTTCGTCTTGAGAGACTTTACCGAGAGACTTGTCCTGACCCGTTCTGACACTTAGTTAGAATAGGTAACTATGAGAAATGATTTATTCTGATTGATTTACTTTGACTAATTTTAGATAAAGCAATATAATTTTAAACATGGTGTTGAATTTTCTTTCTTGTCAATTATTGGGTTTATATTTTTGATCATTATTGAATATGTTGTGTAGATTATGTTATTGATTAGGACAGTCACTAAACCAGATCTGATCGACCTGATATTGATGCAGGGTGTTTAGGTGTTTTCTTTCCACAGGTTTATTGCTGGTGGAGTATTTGAGCGTGTGTTAGTGAAATGGGCCCTAGCGTATGATGAATGTATGTGCGTGCAACTGTATGATTACTCTATCCGTGGTAGTGGGCATATTTTAGATACCCTGATCTCTATCAATTTCCTGGTAGCAGAGATTGATGGTTTTAGATGGTTGTCTTGATCTGATAAGATTGCTTGTACATTAGCTTATTGATTATTGATTTATTTTGTCAATATTGGTATATGTACTAATATTGTATGTTGAAGTCGTCATGTTGAGTTATATGTAGTGCTTCTGGAACTTGGAAGCTGTGGTAGCAGTTCCGTAGTAGGGCAGAGGAAGGTATATGCTGCTCTTGGGAAAGACGGGATTGTAAGGAATAACATGTGACAATTGAAGTTGCGCGTTCACATTGTCTGGGTTCGGAATCAGTGACATCGTCGTATGTTACTATTAGATATTTCTGGTATGTAAGGAGTGTGTATCGTAGTGAAGGTTATCTTTGAAACTCTGGTCTTAAGTCCCAGGGATCCGTAAGGATTTCCGTTAAAGCTTATCGCGGGAGGAGTAATAGGTATTCTCTGAGCTTGTTTGTGGGAACTAGTGAATGCCATGATACATACTTCATTGCGACAGGTTGGGGTTTCAGAGGTGGAGAAGATACAATTTTTCCAGGAGTGTACTATGTTTGTGGGAGCAAGGCTTATTACAAGTTGCCGGACCATTGGTATGGCACATGTTATGTGGGCCTGGTTTTTCCTAAGATTTTTCATACAGATAAAATAAGAGATGTAGAAGATATTAACTTATTAACACGTTTTAAGAGAGAAACTTGGTCTGAAATTGTGGGTGATATTTTTGGGGTTTTGATTTCAGCAGTGGGAATTTCTTTAAATGCTTATGGAATTCGGAAACTGTCCACAGTGGTTGATCGCTTATCGACAAATACCGCAGGAGGGTTTCTTTTGGTAAATACGGAATTAAGTGCCGTACGTGTCATGTCTATGCAAAATCGACTTGCCCTTGATATTCTATTGGCCAAGGAGGGTGGAGTCTGTGGAATATTGAAAGTTCAACATTGTTGCACTTACATTCCTGACGAAAGTAAAGACCTAAAGGTCTATATCAGAAATATTACTGATTTGCATGAAGAATTAGTACCACTTGAAGCTGGGAGTTTGTGGACTAAAATAGCTAATAAGATGATAGCTGTTAAGGATTTTATTGCAAAAATAGGTAGTACTATTATAGGTAGAATATTGTTTCCCTTGTCTTGTATAATTGTGGCTTTATTAATAATAAGATTGGTGTGTGCGTGTTGTAAAAACAGTGGAGGGAAAAAGAAATTGAATAAGGAAAAGAAAAATAAGAAGTTGAAAAGAGAACCTCAAGAAATTGAACTAGAAGAATTGAGGGAGAGTGTTTACTTAGAGACAAAAAGAGATGATGAAAGAGTGACTGGTGTTTAATGTTGTGTGTAAGGGGAAAAGACATTTCTGATTTCTCCTAAAATGGGACTAAATTTTCACTAATTTTTTTTTTTGGGTTTATTTGGTGATAAAATCACCAAAGGGGGGATTGCTGGAGCAGAGTTTTCATTTAGAAAATTCAGGGGCTTTTGAAGCTCTAGTATGTCTATGCGTTTATTAATTATTAATAAATAACAAATTAATTATTTGTCTTGTGCAAGTGTGTTTTTATTAATCAATTCGTTTGTCTTAACATAAGAGAAAGTTACACGAGGGTTAGCATGCGTGTGCTGTTTCTGTTTTCTAAAAAATAACGTGCACGTTTTTCATGTTTAAACGTTGCTGTGTGCTGTTTATTTTGAGCACAAAACGCTGTCTGAATTAATGCTTTTTTATGTTGCAAAAGCTAGATAAATGCATACACATAAGGGCATTAGTGGGGTTAACACTGTTTAATCATTATGCTGTAGTAACGTTTATTTTGTCTCTTTAATTAAAGATGGTCTATTGTGGCTTATGGAGGCCTGTATTAAGATGGCTGAATTTTGAAGCCTGGCCTCGAGTGAATATGTGAAAGACGAGACGAGGGAGACCCCTGCTGGAAATGGTCTTGAAGTTGACTGACCATGGTCCTTCTATGAAACTTTCCATGAGGACAGCAGCAGTTGGGAGTTCTCCAAGAGAAGTGAAAGTGTCCTTGGCAATCTCGAAAGACAAAGGAGCCTTAGAGGAAAACTCTGAACTGTGGCTCGATGGCCGAGGAGAAGCCGGATTAAATGTGATACATGTTTTATTTTCTTGGTTCCTGTTCCGTAGTCTTCGCTATGTGTATTTTTCCTGAGCGGAGGTTCACAAATGTTGCAATGTTGCATCCTTTCCTTCTCGCTCTGCTCAGTGATTCAGTGTATTTTGCAAACTTGATGTGTGTTTCCATTGTTCAATTTATTATAAAAACTGTTAGCTTAGAGAGGGTTTTTGCCACCCTTTTCCCACTTGCCATTTTACCTTTGCCGTGTGAGATTGCGTTGCTGAGGATTGATGCTGAGGACTTCGTCTTGAGAGACTTTACCGAGAGACTTGTCCTGACCCGTTCTGACACTTAGTTAGAATAGGTAACTATGAGAAATGATTTATTCTGATTGATTTACTTTGACTAATTTTAGATAAAGCAATATAATTTTAAACATGGTGTTGAATTTTCTTTCTTGTCAATTATTGGGTTTATATTTTTGATCATTATTGAATATGTTGTGTAGATTATGTTATTGATTAGGACAGTCACTAAACCAGATCTGATCGACCTGATATTGATGCAGGGTGTTTAGGTGTTTTCTTTCCACAGGTTTATTGCTGGTGGAGTATTTGAGCGTGTGTTAGTGAAATGGGCCCTAGCGTATGATGAATGTATGTGCGTGCAACTGTATGATTACTCTATCCGTGGTAGTGGGCATATTTTAGATACCCTGATCTCTATCAGAATCATTGCCTCAAAAATATTTCCTACTATTTCAGATACACTACTACTACATATGGCCTAGCAGAGAAACCCACTTCGTGCTCATGTATCTGCTCTACATGATACATTTTGGGAAATACTGCAGCTAAATAACAGGGGACCGCACAATTTCTGGTAATTCAAAATGTGAATGTGGGCTGCACACATATTAGATCCCAAGAATAACAGGATCCTTCCCTCCCATCATCTGCTCTGTTTTACCCTTAAATCAATTGTGTGTTCACACTTGCTCTCTGAAATAAACTTGTCATGTACCAAATTCATCCCCTTATACACACACACAGCTTACCTTAGTACTGAAGATCTAAAGTGAATGTAGGTTGAGTTCCAAGTCCCTTATGCTTATGTTTTTCCACTCCCCATTTTCTTAGCTAGATCACTTCCCATTTCCTTTCTTTCCTCAATCATCCTTTATCTATACTCCAACTCCTATACATTTATTTTCAATTGTGGTCATGGAACAGGTCAAATTCTGCCTATGAACATAAGCAGTGTCAAGCTTATTTACAGGCGGAAAGAAACGCCAGACTGTTTCCATCTCATTGGCTTTAGGGTGTGTATTCAGTTATTTTTATATCGGTACTTCTGAGAAGACTAAATCATAATTCGAAACAATACTCAAAGTTACCCTGTCAATATAAAAGGCTAAGTAAAATACTACAGGTGATGCCATGGGTAAGAGGAATATGGTGATATGTAATACTCTCAGCTAATAAAGCAGGGCATTGAATGACAAGTTAGCAATTCTTCACATTCATTGTGTCAATGTTTTCATAAAGCAACCTAAAATATGTATTTGAGGAAAAATCTCTCTTTGAAGCATCTTTGTGTAACAGCTTAAAATTAAAATTGTTAATTTTTCCTGCAGCACGAATAAGTTGGGCATGTTGGAGAGTGGATCTAATGGGGGAACTTAGTCCTATAAGCAAAGCAATTAATACTGTGATAGTAATGATTAATGTTGCAGCTATTATCAACCTACGGATTATAAACATTCATAGCTCCTCTCCAATCAGACCCTTAAAAGTAGAAAGAGCAGCAAGCAGATTTTCTCTGTAACGTTTCTACTTGTACAAAATGCAAAACTGTTTTGGCAATATAATGTAGTCGGCTTTGTATACAACAGTCTTTGCGAGTCATCCCTATCCCTACTCCATTTTCTGTTCCTTAGCCAATCTATTCTTGCATTTATCTAAATCACTCCAATTCTGTATGCTGTTAACCAATTTTCCCACCTACAACTGCATCCCTGTAGCACTCATATTTAGGATAGCTTTATCATCTAACTGGGTGCCAAAGTTTTCTGCAAAGACCTAATTCGGTTGATATTTATATCATATGAATCTGCTAATTCAGGCAACTTGTCATGTGCTCAAGCTTCTCAATGAGCTTACTCACATATATAAGTTCATTCTCCTAGAATTTATCTATATGGGAAGTGTAAAGGTTCCCCAAAAATTATCTCTTCTAATTCTATCTTCAACCTAGTCACACCCAAAAGTCCCTCATCTGCTGGGGACCAGTGTTCATTGCTCACTTCTGCAGTCTCACCACTATCGGGAGATCCATTAAAGAAGCATATCAACTTATCAATCTTGTTCTAACCTGTCTCAGTGCATGGTCGGTGTCATAAATACTAACCTTCCTCCAGGTTTAATGCTCTGCACATTAGACTGTGGACTCCTTACAGATATTTGTGAAATCTGAGACGTTGGGGTAAATTCATCCACAGGCACTCACTGCTACCACCACTACTAACATGTGCATTAGGATACTAATCGATGGATTAGATGTTGTCAGGACTATTATAGGTTGTGCAGGTAACATAGGTAATATCAGTTCCAAAATAGGTACAGCGGGCCCAATGGTAACCGGGGTAAAGCAGACAAATCAGGCACAGTAGACCATTGAAGGGTTGGAGAGGGTCCTCCAGCCTCAGTCAAAGTAGGATCAACAGGGAATGTAGCAACAGTACTGATACTAGTGGCACCATTATTATTTGGAGATGGTACATCATTGTAGGAGAATGGATGAGAAGACAGTAGGTTGTCAAAAAAGTCACCTCTAAAGTCGCTTTCTGTACCAGATTTGTCTGGTTTCTCTGCGTCTTTCTGTCCCTCAACCTTCTGCTTCCTAGACCTTTCATTTGTCAATACAGGGTACATTGTAGCTCCTTCAATCACCTTCTTTCTCCACTTTTGTTGTTTTGCATCTCTTTTAGCATTCTGTTTACAGCAAACAGTCCTCTTAGCTCTGTTTTGATATTTATCTTTCTCTTCAACATGAGGTGCATGCTCCCAAGCAGTCAAAGCCTCACACTGAGCGGGTATAGACGGAGGCTTCATATCATATAATGTACTCTTCAAATGTTCAATTATTCTTAAGCTGAATGTCCCTTATCTGGGAGAATTGTAGCAGCCCTTCTATCTCAGTGATCGCATGCCACTGGCACTGATTGTGCGACCCACTTAAGTAACACTTTAAACATGTCTCAGACCTGCCATTGCAACCTGTGTGTGTGCAGTTCTAAACTGCTATTTTGATCTGGCAAAATAAATTCTTTTGCCGGGCCCAAACCTTCCTTTTTAATACATATAGGTCACCCCTAGGGTAGGCCCTAGACAGCCCAAAGGGCAAAGTGCAATGTATTTAAAAAAGTAGGACATGTACTTTTAATCTTTACATGTCCTGGTAGTGTAAATCTCTTAAATTAATTGTTTGCCTCTTCCATAAGATAACATTGGTGTTACCTTATTACATTAAATACGCTGTAATTTCCATATGGGAATAGGTGACAGGTTCAGGTTCATGTTTAGTGTCTTTGGAACTGTAATGAGAAAACCTAACTGATGGTGAAGTCGGATTTTAAATTGTAATTCTGAAAATGCCCCTTTTAGAAAGTGGAATTTTCCTGCCTTAGCCATTTGGTGCCTGCAACCTGTCTCTGGGTCATGACTGGGTGTAATTGAACGTTTGGCTTGGTGTATTCCTCCTAGACATCCGTACACAATAGAGGATGGAAGGGAGGAGCTGGGCACAGCCCCAGTTGCACTTTAATAGTCTGTGTCCTGCCTTCACACCCCCAGTAGTTAGTCTGAAGTCAGGGCCTAGAAGGCAGGGTACCTGTGCACTTCAAAGGTCTGCCTCCAGAAGCTTTTACGCATTTAAAAGGCACAATTGGGTATAAATACTAGACCTCAGATACCAACTCTTCAGTCCACTTCTGGACCTGCGGATACACTGCCAAGAAGAATGACTGCTGTGCTGCTGAAAGGACTGCCGCTCTACTGGACTACTGCTCTGAAGGACTGGTGCCCTGCTGTGCTGACCTGCTTGCTGCTGCCCTCTTGCATAGGTGAGAAGGACTGGACCTGCATCTCTTGAACCCAGAACCCCAGAGTGACTTGAAGGGCTAGTTGGTTGGCCATCTGATCTGAAGCATCTGGGATACAAGAGGCTTCCAACAACTTTTTACCTGCATCTGAACTCTGCCATCTGTGAGTCTATCCGGCAAAGTGGTGCCAATCCAGTCCCAGAAAGTGGGCTTCAGGTGCTCTGCCAGGCTCTGTGGATTCAGTGGAACCAATGTATCTCCTTTGCTGAGCGGCGCTACCTCGAGATGACCCGACACATCGCCACTGCTGCGTGGATTGGACCTGTCTCAAAGACCTGCACTGCCTCTGTAGTACGCAACCGCTTCAGAACCACTACTGCGCAACATATCGTGACACTGGCCCTCTCATCCCTTGTTGAAGGCAACCTCAATGACAACACCAGACTCCAGATCGCAGCTCCTCAGAATAGAGGCATTGCCCTGATTGTGCGATGCATCCTAAACACCAAATTTCGCATCGCAAGACCTCGGTGATGGGATCTTCAACAATGACTCAGAACCTCGCATCGCAGCCGCACCACACCTTGGAACCGGCGCATCACTTCAGCTGCACGACGCATCTTCGATGCAGATCCTTGCAACGTTCTGCAAACCATGACTTAGGGTACTTTGTTCAGCAGGCCTGAGTGAATTTTTCCCAGTCCAGCGCAACAAGATATCCACAGGTGGCGCTTTCTGCTATTTTCGGTAAAATCTGTAAAATTGCATATCTCTGGTTCTACTGATTGGACTTTTGCTGTTTTGGTCCTGTTTTATTTATTAAAATTGATTCTATTTTTCTAATCTGGTGAGGTATTTTTAACTTTATCACTATTTGAAGTGTTCCACAAACACTTTACACATTGCCTCTAAGTTAAGCCTGACTGCTCTGTGCCAAGCTACCAGAGTGTTGAGCACAGGTTGATTTAGGGTTGGGTTGTGCCTCACCCTAACAAGGATTATGGATGCTGCTTAACCACGAATCACACCCCAGTCAACCAACAACCCGATTTCTTACAACAGTTGACTACTTTCCCTACACCAGTTCCCAATCTCAACGCAGGACTATCTGTCTGACCTCACAAACCAACATTCCAAACTTTAGCAGATAAGTTAGACAACAATATACTTTTGTCTATGCCAGGATCCTGGACTGTGACTAGCCCTATAACAATTATAACTGCTCAACATTATGTGTATTTTCATCTATACAATAAACCCAAAAGCATCATCACACTGCAAGACACACAATGACAACACAACACTGCAATCTTGCCATAAACATTTTCCGCATGTTACCCTATTAATATTCACTCCTCAGCTACCGCAAACTCCTTCAGAACTGTTGCAACTCTGTCAATCCTTCAAACTCCGACCATGGAGTTCAAAGGCATGGACTGAACTTGGGCAACTTCAGATTTCCTCTAGAATATTCTAGCTCCCTACTCATCAGTGACAAACCATCCTGTGCTACCACTTGATGGATCGGTGATATTTGAATCTCAATCTCTTAGTAAAATCATCGAATAGTATTCCCCACTGGTTGTATGGATCATTGATAGTCAATTTGAAGCGTTGAGAGGAGGTTAACATCGTTAATGCATTTCAGTCATAGTGAAACCAATTTGACTCCACAATAATGACAGAGAAGTCAGTATTCAACTATAGAAGTTTATTTTCCAAGTATAAGGCGAATCAGACATCAGCAACATTTGAAATGGTTAAGGACATTTCAATACAGCCAAAATATTGAAATGCTCAAGCATTCGAATTTTCAGTATTATGAAATGTAGAGAATGCGAGATATCCAAATTATGTGTTCCATAGAGAACTTACTCTGTCTAAATTAAGAAATGTCAAGTAGTTGGGGCTTTCTAAAGTGGAAGAGTGAAAGGTGTTAGCATAATGTGAACCTTAGTGGAAGTTCGGAGGACATCAAAGAGTGTCCAGCATGAAGCCTTACACAGGGGGTGGGAGGAACACAGCAGAGAGATCTGCTCTTCTCAGAGTCAGAAAAAGGTCTACCCTAACTAACTATGTAGCACTAATTAAAAGCCCATTTGAAGGTACCAGAATATCCATATCTCGCTCCCAGTCAGGAGCCAATCCCATGAGGAATTTCCTGGGAGTCGGTGAACCCCCTAAATTCCCATTCCCACACAATTAAGGACACTTCTGTTTGACTTTGAAAGTTGCATCTTCTTAGTACCATGGGTACAGGAGGCTCCTCTCACCGTCATCACTCTGCATCTGTGGCAGCTTTACTTCCTCAGACCTCACTATCAGTCTAATCCATAACAATAAACCTTTCTCTAATAAACGAGGAACCCGATAATGCACCTGCAAAAAAAAGGAAAATAGCATATTGTCCACATTAAAATGTGCAATACACAGCTAAGGCAAAATGGCAAGCTAAATTAACTTGAGAATCAAAATGGAACCACAATATAGCATTGTTAATCTTTAGCACTTAAACAGCTATTATTAAATGTAAATAATTTCAGGGTCATTATTCGATTCAGTACAACTTCGTGTGATTTTTTTTACCATGCTATAAAATGATGGCCTACTACAATTTCACTAAGTTAAAACACACAAGTTAATAAAGTGAATCACGTGCTGAATGTATAGGTTATATGTAAATGCATATAAATGATGTATAGTAGGTGGAGCCTAAATTTAGTCTGCTCAAATACTTCAAAACTGAGCCAAGCTTGTCTACATGAGTACCCTCACATCTGAAACCACCATCCCCATGACCTGTGTCATCTGAAAAGGCTCCATCCTCTCGCGAATTATTTTACCCTGTGCCTAAAGCCATGCCATTGACGTACCGCTGAATGACCAGGACATCATAATCTACCACCATGAAGATGATATGCAACTCTGTAGGAAAGTTTAATCTTTCTATAACATTGATCGACAGAAAGAACAAGATCTGAACATAGATGGCCAAAGCCTACCATAAGCTGAACCCCAACAATACTGAAATTATGCACATCACCAGTGTATCAAATTTTGCACTAACCATGGGAGCAAGATTCAGTGGAAGTGAAGCCCTTGTATAAAATCCCTCGCATCCACCAGTGACCACTTTGTCGTTTGGCACTTGAACATAAAACCAGAGTTTTCTTTTAACAGGAATAATATGTATTTATTTTATATACTTGTTTCTATGAGAACTTGCTGCTCTCAACTTAAAGTAAATTTGTCTCTTCTTCTCTTTAGGTCATTAGGTACTCCCTTCTGCTGGTAGCCTCAGCAAAAAGGAAAAGTCAGGTATGTAACTATTGTACTTCTATCTGTATATTCCCTTGTGTAGTATTAGTATAGTGAATCTTCTTATTATTTGTCTATCTCTAAGGTGGTATTATTATATAGAAGTAGGTGAATAAATCCCCAACCATTTGAAGAAGGCTTTGTCTAAAATCATAAATATTTCTTTTAGACAAAATAGAGCATGAACTGAAAACAACAGCCACAAAACTTCAGTAGCTCCAGTATCTCAGCCGTTTATAATTATCCTGTTTCATCGAGAGTTATATGAGGAAAATCTCCACTCGACCGTTTTACTCACCCTACTTCCTGGAGTTCCCCCTCTTTAAAGTTTATGCTCTGTTCAAGAGCTATGTACACACCCGACGAAGCCAAGCTCCTCCGGGAGCGCTGTGGGCTACAGGGCCAGACCGGCGGGCAGGATTTGACTCTGGCTCTCTCTTTGCCCTCTCGGGCTCCTCAGGTTGCTGTGTCTTCTCAATGTCAGGTCTTTCCAACTCATGAGAAACCCGCTCTCCAATCTCTTTGCTCGATGGGTTGAAATCTCCGTCTTCACTCTCCGACTTCCCTCGCATCCAACTATGTGACTCTCCATCTCCTCCTCTATTCACTTCCTTGATGTCCGTCTCCACCCCTCTCGTTTTCCTCCTGTGCATGTCCCCTAGGAGGCTTGTCCTGTTCCGGTTTGCCTGGCTTCCTGATGCAATTGTGTCATCAGGCGGGCCTGAAACAAGAGAAGGGCACAGCCGGTTCCAGGTAGTTTAGTAATGGGACCCTCATCTGCAGGTCGGTGACACACATATACAACAAAATATGAGTCAGTAGTAGAAGCAGGGAAAGGAGGATGGGATAAGGGAGAAAACCGAGACACAGGACTCCACATAATTTCTGTGATCATTGAAAGATGCAGGTTGTAGTGCCAAGACAAAGAGATGCCTTAAGTAACTTGTCATTGGAACGCTCAATATAATTGTAATTTGAAATGATATATCCAAGTAATATCTCTGTCTAACCAAAACTCTATGCTTTAATAGGATGCTGGGAATTCCTGAAAGCTAAACATAAAGACATAAATATCTTGCTAGGTATGGCTTTAAGCATACCTCTCCCTATATTATAAGAGCACCAATACTTCAGGTGTAGGCAGACGAGGCAAAGATCTAAAATTACTCATCTTAATCAAATTATCCACAATGACTAGAATCACATACAGCCTTGACTCTTGACCAGATCTGCAATAAAATCTATTCACTACACTTGTCAAGTTTAGTTGGAACATGAAAGATCTCAACAATTCCACTGATTCAATATGTGACCTCTTGAGTCGGGCACATATTCAACAAGTTTTTACATAGGATTTAACACCAGCTCATAAACTTGGCCACCAAAAATATATTCTTGCCACTGCTAAGCTGTAGCGATTCCAGGATGCTCAGTTACTTTGGCATCATGAAGCTAACTTATAGCTTAACTAATCTGACGGTAAATGCATAGCTTTTCCGTGATTTTTCAAACAATCTTTTTCAAATCTATATTCTTGTACTTTTAACCAAGCCTCTTCATGTACGAATTGAGTCACTGTATGTACTCTAATCAACAAAGCCTATAGTTGTCACATTTGGGAACTTTTGGCGTTGTCAATTGCTTTTGGTAGTGCTGTACAATATTGCTGATGCTGTGCTCCATAGTCAAAATAAAAAAAGGCGTGATGGTGGTCGCATAATTCCTCCTATGCACTCATGTGTGAGAATGCGTGCACACTCCCAGAATAATCACACAGGTGCCATTTGTTTACTTTTATATTCACAAATCTAAGATTTCACCATTTGTTTATTAGGCAAAAGTGCCATAAAAAAAGGACTGCAAGTGTTCTTGGGACAGAGTGGGGGTAATGAAGGAATGTGTAAGGGGATTGGAAGAGGCAGCACACAGAGGGCAGGGGGAGAAGTACAAGTGGGAAAGGACACCAACGCGTACTAGCAGAAGAGAGAGCAAAATGAAGCATGGGGTTGGAGGAGAGAGGCACTTGGACAACAGAGAGCAGTATGGGGAAGAGAAGAACATGGACGAGATAGAACATCACACAGTGGATGTGAGGAAAGAGGTACACAAGGGAGACAGCTGGAAAACACATGCATTTGTAGAGTGCTTCAGCAAAAAGAAATAGTAATTTCCTAAAAGTGAGCAGTAAGAAAGACAAGGCAAGCCATCCAATAAGAAGCAAGCACATAAGCGTGACAACAAAGCCAACAAATGATAAGTGATGGACTGCTTTAGGCCCACTGTAAGATCTTGGTAAGTAGACAAATGGTCTTTTGCAACCAGAGTTTTGGCTGTTTGGTAGGCTCGATCTAAAAACCAAACTACGTAAAACAATGCAACTGAATGATCGCAACAGTGGCGTAACACCGGCCACCGCAGCCCCCGCGGTGCAGGGGCAAGCTCCAGGGGACCCCCTTAGCACAATACTCTTGCTGGAGAGCTCCTGATTGAGCCCAGAGGGGCTCCCTCCCCGTACCTTGCAGGGAGGGGGCCCTGAAGTTTCGTTATGTCAGTGGATCGCAACACTTTTGAAGACAAAGCCAGTGAATGATTCTTAGTAACAAGATGTTCCTTATCTAATTGATATTATTTTGATAAAACATTTAGCATCCCATTATTAAGGACTTGTCTATAAGTAATCACAAAATCATAATCAAATAAAAGCAAAGTCCATCTGAGTTGCTGTGGAGCTAGTTCCAGCTGACTTCGAAAATTGCATATTTCTGTTCTCTATATGTACTTCTCTATTATATTTGACTCCTAAATGGGGACTATTCCCAAACTGCATTTTGTAGTACGTTTAGTAGTACTACAATAGTAATATTAACATACTACAAAATGCAAATCACTAACCTAGAAGTGTAAATCTCCACCTCCACCTCTCCTATCTTTTATATGGGGAGATCCTCACAGTGTAAGTTACTACTTGAGGCCCTCCAGCCCGCATCATAATTGGCTGGTCGGATTCCTTTCCACCAGACCCATTTTGATGGGGTCGGTCGGAAGGGAATCCGAAACAGTGTTCCGAATAGCCTCTGACGGGCTCCAAGAGGCTGTCCGCCATTCGGAAACCCTGCAGTTATTCCTCGGCTGGGTCTTTCCGGCCGAGGGATTACGATGGCAGAGTCCCACTGCTTTCTATGCCAGCCTTTCCGACAAAGAAAGGCATTGGGAATCTTTCTTTGGGGGGCCCCAAGCAGGGCCTCCATGGGGGCAAGGTTGCCGAATGGTGGCCTAGGGGCACTGTTGATCCCTGCACCCGGTGGCAGGCACTTTGAGGTGACTGCCATGCGGTGTTCGGAATGCATGCTCCTATTGTAAAGTATAGGATTGCGACCAAATATCCTACTTCCTGGACTGGAACCGACAACAAGAGGTCATTCGGTTCCAGTTCCAAACCGATATCGGACAGACTCCAGTCTGTCTAACATTACTTGGTAGTAAATGTGGGAGGGACAAGAGAGTGGCTGGAAAAAGGTGCATACTTACTGATAATGAAAGAAGTTTAGGGAGGAGTAAAAAGTGATTAAGGGAGGGGTGAGGAGGAGTTTGGTGAGAAACATGAACCCATCCACAAAAGAGTAAGCCCATTGTTATTCACAAACTAAACTTCTAGAGTTACTACAGCCAAAAAAGAGACCCAACACAGTAGTAAGTTATGCAGCACAGAGTTGGAGTACGGCCAGCATCACACATGGACAACCACAAGTACTGCAACAGCCACCCATAAAAAAATAATGTTGGTAGGGACTTAATATAGAACCCCCATAGGAAATAATCTTAATCGGAAATATAAATAAAAAAAATTTAATGTTAGAACATCTTAAAAAGATACATATTATTTAATTATAAAATATTTTAACAGGCCTTTTTGAATTTATAAATTAATGTAACATTAATTTTATAATTAAAATATGATTAAATTAGTTTGAATTAATTCAATACATCACTTAATTATAATAAAAGTATTTTTACAAATTCTTTTGAGTAAATAAACCTTTTTAGGTCTCGCCTAGGCAGCACTTGAGCCGTCTCTCGGAGACATGCAGTATTCAGTATATGGGCATTAAACTCCGCCCATCTTTACAATTGGCTCCTCTTCCTGCCCTTTGTAAATGATGGCTTTTGATTCATCAAAAGGCTTAGTGGTCCCTTCCTTAGTACCTCCTTTTCTCCTTTTGTAACCTCCCATGAGAACTGGCCCTCTTATGTGTGTTGCAACTCGATATGTTTTATGTACTGTATGTGGGCACTATTTTCTTAAATGACTTTCTCCTATCGCATGCACGACATGCTTTCCTGCAATCTGCAACCACTTTTTTACAATTTTCTACTGGCAGATGCTCGCTCCCTCTCCTCGGCTGCCTCCTCCTGCCTCCTGCATCATTCCTGCCATTGTTTGTCATGTATTTACATTCTGTTTTTTATTTCTTAAAAATCACAGTTTTGCCAAGACTCGAACCCTGTTCCCCTGGTCCAAAGTTGGCAGCTCTGGAAGTTATGCCACAGCCTCCTTCCTGATGGCTATAGATTCGGAGTGGTGTGCTTCTGTGTGTCAGGGGATTGCTTATGATATAGTTTCAGTAAATTAAGCATTCCGTCTCGTTCTGTTTCGACCAGTTTGTCATATTTATTTCAGAAAGATTTATGTATTTTCACTTCTGCTGGGTGTTGTTCTCTTCCCTGCTTTAAAAAAAAGTTTCTGTTGCAGAATTGCGAGTTGTAAACATTAGGTTTAGCGATGAATGAGGGCAGAGAAAGATTAAACTTGAAAAAAGCATGTTTTTGGGCAAACCCACATTTCCCCACAGTCACCTTTCCTTTCTCAAAAACGAGAGGCTTGCAGCCATTCTGATGTTAAAAACAATGGGGCAGATTTACAAGTCCCTTGCGCCTCTTTTGCGTCACTTATCCCATGTTAAAAGTGACGCAAAAGTGGAGCAAGGGGCTTGTAAATATGCCCCAATGCATTTTAATTTTCTTCTAATGTTGCCACCTTGTGTCTCCAGAAGTCATTGCACATAAATCAGGACTGGAGACATTCATTTCCCAATGGCAAAAGCTAGCTAAACAGAAAAACTATATGGAAAGAGCCAATTATGCACACATTATGTTAGAGATGGCATTTCAAGAAAGACTTAAATCATCTATATTCACATATCTGTCTAAAAGCCTTCAGAGAATTTCCTATTTTATTTATTTTATTTTTTTAGGCACTGTGTATAAGGAAAACTTCCACAAAGGTACAGGGTGGCTCTTTTCAAAGAACATTTAAACTGCAGCAGGAGCATTGGAAGCAAGACATATGTAGAATAGTACTGTTTATGAAGTTCAGTTAAAACCAATGGGGACATATATTTGGGGGCAGTACAAGACAGCACATTGCACAAGTTTTTTTTGCATTGAACTACATGGGTATACTCCCTTTCATATTTATCAAACTATAAAGGAATGCAAAATCTGCATAAATTTGCCTTCATTATTGTTTGCTGTGTATAGCATTCACTGGAAGATGGTAGTGTGAATGCTAAGTACACAATCCAATTATTCATCATGATTATGTCACATTATATTTACATGGTGCATATAGCGGCTGACATACGCCATACACCAGCTCCGGCCATCAATGCGCTTCCTTTTGTATTTATTGTAAAACATACAATTGCCATCACATACATCCACAAAAGCAAAAACAACAGTTGATGGACAGAATGCAGAACAATGTCATACATTCACCCCAGTACAGAGATATGGGCCTAAATCCATAGTTTTTTGGCTCACTATGTCATTCCAGTTCAGTCCCAGCCATATGCAAATCAGTCTTGACCCTGTGCCTCATGGGAACAGTCCATCCTGAAAGGCTAAGCCAGGTCCTCCCTGGACTGGAAAGAGCATCCTAGGACCGATTTCAGGGTTTCACCCCTCTTCAGCCAGGATAGCTTGATTGCAGTGGCATGGAGAGCACGGGACCCACTTCTGGGCATACCCGAACCACTCAGGGTGACAAATGCAAAAACAACAGTTGATGGACAGAATGTAGAACAATGTCATACATTCACCCCAGTACCAAACCCATAAGTAAAAAACATTTCCACTACAACGCCAATAACTCTTTACTTTATAAAAATGCATAACCTATTGCATTGCAAATGCTTGCTACTTTTCTCTATACTTTAACAAAGAGAGACTCCACAATTGGGGTATAGATTTACCTATGGTAAAGTGCAGTAAAAAATAAAAAAATGATCAATCTTTACAATACATTTGTAAATAAATGTTTATGTTAAATGTTATTGTATATGAATTTTATATTTTTATTTAAAATGTAGAATACAAAATGCTACAGCACAATTAACCTAATTTTTTATTCAAATATTTAACACTATAAAAATTAAATCAAAAAGATTTAGCTGGTTTAAATCAAAAAATGAACTCCCAGAAAAAGTAAAAAATTACTTTTGTATTATGCATTAATAACTATTTAAAGTGACATGCATAATTAAATAAAAGTGGTTTAATGGTATTTTAATAACAATGAATCTTTTTAATAATTAAATAATAAATGTTTTATTTTTATACTATTTACATTAAATTTTATTTATTTATATTTTAAACTATTTTGTTCATTTTGTTGTCTCCATTAATTTCTATGGGTGGTTGTTGCTATATCAGTGGTTGGCCATGTGTTCATGTGTTGTGCTGACTACTGTTTCTTTTTGGCAGTAGTAACTTAAATTAGAAGAAAAGACAAGCGTGGGAGCCTGCACTTGTTTTTTGTACATTTTGCTGTGGATACACAGATCCGCCACAATTTTGCGGCAAAATTGAAAAATAAAATGTTTCCTGAAGGACCCGACTAGCAGACCTAGTGAGTCAGGGTATTCTACCCTTCCCCCTTATTGTTTTTTTTACCTTTTTTCTTGGGACTCGAACAAGTCAGAGTCCCAAGATAGCTACCAACACCTCTTGGTTGAAGTGTGGCAGCCAATCAGTTCTCACTATTAGATCTGTCGAATCCACAGAGGGTTCACGTCCCAAGATATCTTTATTTCTTTTTTCTTTATAACTCTGAAACTACTGCCTGGACGTATGCCAAATCACAGCACAATCTGTGGCCACAATCTAGCTTTTCGCTAAATTTGGTGTAATTCTGTTTAGCAGTTGGGGCTGTGGTCATGTCTAAAATCACAAAAGGACATTGCACAGTGAAAATGCGTTTTGGGATCCTCCCTATTTCCCGGGCCCCGCTTGATGGATCCCACTGAAACTTTTCAGACAGCAGCTGAAGTGAGTAGTAAACTAGTTTTAAAAATTTGTGAAGATTTGACAAATGGCGCCAAAGTTATTAGCAAAGAAAAGTGCTTCACCGATGGAAACTAGGTCCTAACCATAACTAGTTACTGTCGACCACCAGTAGGAGAAAAAAAATTAGAAAGAAATATTATATATAAATATATATGTTCACTGAAAAAACCATAGGTTTCAGGGGTGTTATAGTTAGCTGGACATTTCATTCATACAAAACCATAGAAATTCCCCCGTTATAGTTAGTTCTGCTAACTATAACTCTCACCCCCGCAATGCACTGCTGATGACGTCACATATTACATCACTCATGACATGGTCAGTGACATCACTGATGACATCACTGATGACATCTCAAATGACATCACTGATGACATCATCCAGTGACTGTGTGTTTCTGTAAAGTTTAAATATGTTTAATATATATATAGGGAAAAGCGTATTGAAGAATGAGTGGGTGTATAAGTGTCTGAATGGATGATTTAGTAGGTGTGTGACTGACTCTATAAGTGAGTGATTAAACGTATCTTACTGAATGCATGGGTTAGTGACTAAACTGTGTGAATGTCTGTATCCGTCTGTCTGTTGGTGTGTAAGCAGCTACATGGGTTTGTGAATAGCTACATGAGTGTGTATATGGGTTATTGATTGGTTCTCTGAGTATCTGTATGGGTGCCTGAGTGTTTATGTGGGTGGGGTGTGTGTGACTCTGTGCATAGATGTGTGAGTGGGTGATTCAGTGGGTGCATGGTTTCTAGAGTGCATCTGTGATGGACTGTATGGGTGGGTGAGTGTGTGTATGGGTGTGTTAGTGAGTGAATGTATATCTCAGTGGTACATGTGTGAGTAACTACATATGTGAAAGGTAGTATATATGTGTGTTTGAGTATATAAATGGCTATACGTGAGAGTTTGTGATTGTGAGAGTGGCTGTATGGATGAGTCTGTGCTTGTATCAGTGATCATATAAGAGAGTAAATATGTGCTAGTATTTGTATGAGTATGTGAGCTGGTGTGTGTATAACTGTATAGGTGAGTAAATGGCAGTGTGATTAATTGTTTGCATGACTGACTAGGTGTGTGAGTACCTCTATGGATGAGTGGTGGTGTGTGAGTGTTTATATAAGTGTATGAGTGCATATGATAGTCCTGTACTGAGTGACGATAAGTATGAGTGACTGTACAGATGAGTGACTGGATGTGTGTGTGTAGTCCTAAGAATCAGTGAGTGGGTATGTAGTTATTGGTATTGGAGTGTCTATAGTTTTGAGAATGGTAGTCTGTAATTTAGAGTGGGTGTATCAAAAGTTATATTAGGGTACGAGGAGGTGCATCAGATTATCACATGGATGATGTCATCAGTGATGTCATCAGTGATGTCATTTGAGATATCATCAGTGAATTCATCAGTGATGTCACTGACCTTGTCATGAGTGATGTAATATGTGACGTCATCAGCAGTGCATTGCGGGGGCGCGAGTTATAGTTAGCAGAACTAACTATAACAAGGGAATTTCTATGGTTTTGTACGAGTGAAATGTCCAGCTAACTATAACACCCCTGAAACCTATGGTTTTTTTCAGTGAATTTCTAAGGTTTTTTAAGTGCTAATTTCTAACTACAACGTCCCTGAAACCTATGTTTTTTTCAGTGAATTTCAATGGTTTTTTTTTAATGCTAATTTTTAAGTATAATAGTAGCTATACATATGTTTTTTGTGCTGAATTTGAAGATTTTTTTAAAGTGTTAATTTGTAAATATATTATTTATTAAACAATAATATTTACTTTTTAAAAATTGTATAAAAAAACGTAAACAATTAAAACTGAAATATACTGTAATTATGCTGTTTTCTTTTTTTATTTTAATATATTTATATTATTTTCTTTTTTTTTAAGAAATTGTGGAGTCGCGTACCATAAGCGTACCTAACATGACGGGTGCGCGTATTAAAGCTGCTATTTTGGAAAAGTCGTGAAGGATCCGCGTATGGTGTGCGACCGGTGTGTGTTTTCCAGTTACATGATATACGTATAATATTATGTGTTGTGCGTGTTGGATATGCGACCGATGCGCGACTCCAGCTCCCGCTAATTTGCGACACATGG
The DNA here is from genome assembly GCF_964204655.1 of Triturus cristatus. NCBI lineage: Eukaryota > Metazoa > Chordata > Amphibia > Caudata > Salamandridae > Triturus > Triturus cristatus. The sequence goes on along the minus strand of NC_140593.1, from coordinate 309,858,683 downwards.
GCATTACGGTACGCGACGCTTGCGTGGTGGCGGGCCCCGTGTGACGTCATATGTGTGCTGGGGCGCGCTGGGTGCGCAACACCCGCGAAAGCTTTTATATTCTAAAATGATATGTATGTGTCTTTAATGTACATATTAGGGCAAGAGATTATCTAAGGTATTCATAAAAATGAATACCTTGTAATAAACTTATATTATTTTTAAATACATTTTCGCGCAGTCGCGTTGAGTGCGTTCTTCGTGAGCGCAGGGTGTGCGACTCCCATGTGACCTCAAAAAAAAGGATTTGATTGGTTTCTAATATTTTCCACTGTAACAGTTGAAGGACCCCACTCATTTTCATCATTCTTCTTGGAGCAGCTTAAGGGAAACATCTCTTCTCCTTCTAGAAGTCATTTGATTTTTTTTGGTATTCATTCAAACCTGAACAATTGAAATGGCAGCCCAGCAGCAAGAAGCTCACGTTTCTTCAGATGAAGAGGTGTTAGAGGAGGCACCAAGCAAGATGAGACCAGAGTCAGTGGTGTGGAAGTTTTTTACTTTTCCAGAAGGTCAAAAAAAAGTAAATGCAAAGAAGGTGACATTCAAGCTGTGCGACAGGGTGCTGTCAAGAGGCAGCAATAAGAAATACTCTTGTGGTACAGCTAGTATGTATAAGCATCTATGTACTATACATCCCCGCAATCTTGCACGGGAAGAAATGCGATGTGCAGCTGAAAATCCAGCACCAGGTGTCGCAAGCACCTCAGGAGCATTATCATCCATGACTCCTCTCAACATTAGGCCTGAGTTCGCCTTTTTGGAGCAGCACTGCATTAAGTGCAAGAAGGTGATTTGTTATGGTGAACAGTCTGTGGATGCTGTGTGTGCTGCGCAAAGAAATCACCAATGTTCATTTTTTTTTTTTCTTGTTGGAATGATAATTAATTCCAAAAGTTGATAGTTTACTTTGTTCCTTCTTTTGTTCAGTTTTTGAAAAAACACGAAAAAAGTACAAAATTGTTCAGAAAATACAAAAAAGAAAAAAGAAAAAAGAAGAAAAAAATAGTTCTTGTCAGAACTACCTAATGTGGTTAAAAAAAATAACTATAATTGCATGGTAATGTCTGAAAGTTTGGTTGAATATATGTGTAGAGCATGATTGACTGAAAGAATGCATTAGTAGTGTATGGTGAATTTATAGGGGCAGATCTATAAGGAAGTGCTACAGCATGGCACTGCAAGCCCTTTGGCTGTACCGCACTGCGACACTTCCGAAGCACAGGGATGCGACATATTTACATGAATATGTTGCATCTCTGTGCTTCCCCCTGCAGTGGCGCACAAACTGTAGCCATGCGCTGGCGCAGGCACCCTTGCAATTACTAAAGGCATTTTCCTCCTTCAATGCATGCTGTGCAATGCAGCACGCATTGAAAGAGGAAAAACATGAGGAGAATTGAAAACATTTCTCCTCGTTGCACCTTGCTACGCCACCTCTACGGTGGTGCAGCATTCACACGCATCTCCAGAGTTACGATTTCTCGTAAATCTTGAGATGTGTCTTGTTCCATGGGTGTTGTATGGGAACATACACAGCAACACCCATGGAACGCACCTCCAACACAAAGTGCTACGTGTGATGGGGCCGTATTTTCGAGGAGAGGAAAAGCCATGTACAGGGGCTTTTCCTATCCTTGTAAATATGGAGGTGCCCCCAGTGCCACCACTACATCACAAAAAGTGATGGACTGGTGGCGCAGGGGGCTTGTAAATCTGCCCCATAAGTGCTTAGGTATTGACGGAGTGATACAATAAGAACATAGTGCTGTATGGGTGATTGAGGAAGTGCATGAGACTGACAGGACGAATCCCAGGTTGTATGAGTACTACTTTAGTATTTACTGGAGTGTACCAATAGTATGTATGTGCTTAGATGTTTGTAGGGATTGTGCACAGAATATTGTAGGTGTAGTTGTGTTAGTGCCTAGGCCATTCCATAAGAACATCACTAGTAACTGCAATTATCACAGTGCTGCAAATAGAGTGCATGGTGAAATTATAAGTGCTTAGGTATTGGCAGATTGATAGGATAAGAAAATAGTGCTGGATGGGTGACTGAGGAAGTGCATGGGAGTAACAGGAGGATTGCTAGGCTGCATGGGTAGTAAGTGGGAATTTGCATGAGTGTATGAATAGTATATACCTGGTTTGAAGTCTGCAATCATACTGTACAGCATATTGGAGGAGTACTTGTGTAATTGGCTAGATCACTTCATAAGTACATTACTAGTAATTGGAATGATTACAGTGCTGCAAATACAGTACATGGTCAATTTATGAGTGCTTACGTATTGGCGGAGCGATAGGATAAGAAGATAGTGCTGGTATTCACAAACTAATAGGATAAGTAGATAGTGGTTGATAAGTGATTGGAGAAGTGCATGGGATAGACAGGAGGATACCTAGACTGCATAGTTAGAGTGCTGGTAGTTGACAGTAGGGTGAGTTTATAAGTGCTTGTGTTTCAGCACAGAGATTACATAAAGGCATGGTTCTATCGGGATGATTGCAAGAGTGGACAGAGAGTGACAGTGTGATTGAGGCACTGCATGACTATCTGGAGTATTGCAGGACTGAATCAGCAGTCTACAGGGGGTTATGGGCCTGCATAGATTGTGCACATTTGACTGTAGAACTGTATGTCTTAATGCCAGAGTCATTCTACAAGTGCATAAACAGTGACTGGGTAGATAGAGTGCTGGTAGTTGAGAGCAGAGTGAGTTTATAAGTGATTCCCTTTTGGCAGAGAGATTAGATAAGGACATGGTTCTGTGAGGATGATTGCAAGATTGGACAGAGAGTGACAGTTTGATTGGGGAACTGCATGAGTACTATCAGGATTATAGCAGGACTGAATCAGTAGTCTACAGTGGGTTAGGGGCCTGCATAGATTGTGCACATTTGACTGTAGCACTATATCTCATGTTGCCTGACTCAATGATTCCACAAGTGCATGGACAGTGACTAGCTAGATAGAGTGCTGGTAGTTGACAGTAGGGTGAGTTTATACATGCTTGTGCTTTGGCACAGACATTAGACAAGGACATGATTCTATAAGGATGATTGCAACAGTGAACAGAGAGTGTCAGTGTGATAGGGGCACTACATGAGTACTACCTAGATTATCACAGCAGTGAATCAGTAGTCTATAGGGGGATAGGGGCCTGCATACATTGTGCACATTTGACTGTAGCACTATATCTCTTAATGCCTGACACAATGATTCTACAAGTGCATGGACAGTGACTAGCTAGATAGAGTGCTGGTACTTGAGAGCGGAATGAGTTTAGAAGTGCTTGTGTTTCGACACAGAGATTAGATAAGGACATGGTTCTGTCAGGATGATTGCAAGAGTGGACAGAGAGTGACAGTGTGATTGGGGCACTGCATGAGTACTACCTAGATTATTACATGAGTGAATCAGTAGTGTACAGGGGGTTACGGGCCTGCATAGATTGTTCACATTTGACTGTAGCAATGTATCTCTTAATGCCTGAGTCATTCTACAAGTGCATAGACAGTAACTGGGTAGACAGAGTGCTGGTATTTGAGAGAAGGGTGAGGTTATAAGTGCTTGCGTTTCAGTACAGAGATTAGATAAGGACATGGTTCTGTCAAGATGATTGCAAGAGTGGACAGAAATTGTGCACATTTGACTGTAGCACTGTATCACTTAATGCCTAAGTCATTCTACAAGTGCATACACAGTCACTGGGTAGATAGAGTGCTGGTAGTTGACAGTAGGGTGAGTTTATAAGTGCTTGTGCTTTGGCCCAGAGATTAAATAAGGACATGGTTCTGTCAGGATGATTGCAAGAGTGGACAGAAAGTGACAGTGTGATTGGGGCACTGCATGAGTACTATCTGGATTATTGCAGGTCTGAATCAGTAGTCTACAGGGGATTAGGGGCCTGCATAGATTGTGTACATTTGACTATAGCACTGTATCTCTTAATGCCTAAGTCATTCTACAAGTTCATAGACAGTGACTGAGTAGGTAGAGTGCTGGTAGTTGACAGCAGGGTGAGTTTATACGTGCTTGTGTTTTGACACAGAGATTAGATAAGGATATGCTTCTGTCAGGATGATAGCAGGAGTGGACAGAGACCCACACTGTGATTGCTGAACTACATGGCTACTACTTGGATTTTGCTGGAGTAAATCAGTAGGCTGCAGGGGGTTATGGGACCATATAGATTTTGCACATTTACCTACATACTAACTACGAAATTAGACATTACAAAACCACAACAACACTTCTCATGCACTTATAAAATCACACATTCACTACCTTTGCACTCCTGTAATCTATCAGGTACCTCTCATTAATTCAGTAAATATAGCTACAACTATATAAATGTAATCTAAACAAATACATGACTCATGACATACTATTCTCTTTAAGGAGACAACTGCTACATACCAGAAAGAGTAAAATGTAGTGGCTTTCTTTTGAAATACATATTGCCAATTAATCTAGAAATATGCAACATCATCAAACTGTACCTCTCAACAGACTTAATTAAGAAGAGTAATCAACAACACTTTTTTAATGAGGATTTCTAAAGCCACTCAAAATGTACAAACTTATAACAGAATCTTAATCATTAATACCTTATATGATCATCTTGCAAACAGCACAGTTCTACCTCATTTTACCAAACTATCTATATTTTATTAAACTGTACCTTTTTTACTGAGAAGAAATATGCATGCCTAATAAACTGTACCTTATATAAACTTTTTTGAAAATACACATTCTTTATCCATATTAAACCAATTATTAATAAATAAGAAGCATCATTAAACTATACCTTTCAAGACACTTAATAATATATATATTAGTGCACATACTATTTTTTAAACAAACTTTAAGTACAATAAAATATCTGTACATTTAATAAATTAATTTAACCAGCAAAGTTTCATAAAAATGTCAAATTTATATTACATAAATCTCTTTAAAATATAACTCACCTTTTAAATAAATCTGTTGAATGAAAAATCTCACACACTCAGTCAGGATTTTCTTGTAGTCACAGAGAATGTAGATCAGCACACTCTCCAATGTAAAACCAGTAATGGCAAACTTTCCCTCTAATTTTCCATACATATACACATAACCCACAAATGACATTGCTTCCCAGTGTTTTTCAAATTGAAAATTGATTTTCCATTGGTCACAGAGAATAATACTTCACCCCTTCTCCTTAATATCCGTTTCCATAGCAACAGGTCAAGCAACATTCAACTTAGCTGCCAGGTCACAAGTTCACCACACAATGTTGCAAATGACAACAACAGGTGTGGTTGGCTTTGCAAAGCATGCCCTTATCCTTTCTGCTGTACCTTTCAAACATTTCAAAATAACCAATAAGAAACATGCTTTTTAAACAAAGTAAAATGCACCCTATATGAGAATGTAGAGTGTTCTTAAACAGCCAATCCAATCTCTACTTTCTTAAAAACAGCATCTTGTCCACCATTTTAGATTTCATTCTACCACCTGCCTACCTCAGGTACAGGCATCTTCGCGCACCCTCCTGACCACGAGCTTTATTTTAATTGGCTGTCAATATTCCAAACCAGGAAGTGTTGGCAGCCATCTTGTGACTCGGTAACCGAGTCACAAGAAAACAGAAAAAAACGAAGTGCGGTCTTTCACGCTTTGTTTGTTTCATGCCCCCGGTTGGGCCAGGTCCCGGGGGCAATTGTTCATTATGGTGTGGGGGCCCATGGGGCACCCACAGCCCCGGGGACCACCACCTCCCTAGGGCTTTGTTTATCATATGAGGGGGGCACGCAGCCCCCACGCAGCCCCGCGACTGCCACCTCCCCTGGGCTTATTCATAAAAAATGCATGGGGGCTCCTGCCCCCCATGCTGCCCCGGGAACCCCCACCTCCCTGGGGCATTCCTATTTATGTGGGGGGGGGCTTGCAGGCCCCCAAGTCCCGGGGACTGCCACCTCCCCAGGGTATTTAATTATTTTTGGGGGGTCTCGTGGGCCCACCAAGCCCTGGGGACCACCACTTCCCCGGGGCTACCTGATTTAAATGCGGGGGGCTATGCAGCCCCCCCACAGCCCTGGGGATCGCCACCTCCCCGGGCTTATACTCAAAATTAAAGTGGGGGCTTGAGCCCCCCCACACTGCCCCGAGAACCACCACCTCCCCGGGGCACTAATTATTTGAATGTGGGGGTCCGTTGCAGGTCCACGGCCCCGGGGACCACCACCTCCTCGGGGCTTTGAAAATGTAGGGAGCGGGGCCGCAGGGCCCCCCTCCTGGAGCCCTCGATTGCCCTCGGGACCGCCAGCCCCCAAGGCCGGCTCCTGCAATGTCCCGTGGTGCCCACCCCCGGGACATTGCCGTTTGCTATGACGTGCTCCCACCCTGACATAGCAAACACTGCTTTCCTTTGTTGAAGCAAGAGCAGGAAAACCTGCTCTTGCTTCAGTGAAGCAAAGCAGGATTGCTTTTGAGCAGGGGGAGCTGCATGTCAGCAGCTCTCCGTGCTGGGGCTGGTTGGCCCTCAGGAACCCTCATGAGGGAAGGGGACTTCATCCCCCAACCAAGAGCACGCCAGGAGGTGCGTTTGCAGAGTGGTGGAGGAAGGGGGCGTGTCCTGTATCCACCTCTCAGCAATCCCACTGTATGGGGCTCACTGGAGGTAAGAGGTAGGTTAGTTGGCCCCTAAGGGCCCCCAGCAGCAAAGGGGACTTCAATCCCCATCCAAGAGCATGCCAGGGAGCGCGTTTGCAGAGTACTGGGTAAAGGGGGCGTGGCCTGTTATGAGAACTTAACAATCCTGCTGTGTGGTACTTACTGGAGGTAATAGGAGGGGTAGTTGGCCTCCAAGGATATACTTGGGGGCCAACTACCCCTCTTGTTCCCTCCAGTAAGTCCCACACAGTAGGATTGCTAAGACGTGTTCGGAGGCCACGCCCCCTTTCTTCACCACTCTGCAAACGCAGTTCCAGGCAGACTACGGGATCAGGGATCAAGTCCAGTTTACTCCTAAGAGACTTTGGGGGCCAAGAAGCCCTCCTCTGCAAACGCGACTTCTAGTGAAAGAAGCATTTGTGATGTAATAGGTTTTGCATTTGCGAGAGTTAGAGCTATTGGCGTTGTAAATGTAAAAGTTTTTTACTAATGTTTTTTGGTGTAGAGTGGATGAATGTTGTGTGTAGTGGAATTATGTGGTATGTTGTGCAATGAAACTATGTGGATACTAAGCATGTGGTATTTAGTGTATAGGAATTATGTAGAGTGGGAATATGTGTTATGGAGAGTAATTATGTGGTTTTGTAGTCTGTGTTGTGGAGTGGTAACCTCAGGTTTCGTCTTCCTCGTTTCCATAGAAGCTAAAGTATAAACTCAGTGAGACACAAAAAAAAGGAACCACTGAGGAGCACTTCTGGACCTAGTCAGAGGTATGAGCAGGGCACTGGAATTATGTGACTGTTCGGCTGCACCAATTGGCACACAATTAAACATTTTCCGCATTTGCCAAAAATTCCATCATCTGCTGCCTAATCTGCAGATTTGAACAAAAAAAGCCTTGTTTCTAGCTCAAACAGCTCAAATGTTCCCAAAAATGCAGCTTCACGTATTACAGCGTGGCGGAAGGCCCTTTGCAAAGCTTGAATGGTCACGTGTTGCTTATTGCTAAATGTGGGTGTTAAATTGGTACTACTGGTGCACAAACCTCTCTTGCTTCTGTGCCTCTCTTGCCTCTTTCTGCATTTCTCTGGCATCTTTCTGCACCTTTCTTCCTCTTTCTGCACCTCACTCTCTTCTTTCTGCACTTCACTTGCCTCTTTCTGCACTTCTCTTGCCCCTTTCTGCACCCCTCTTGTCTCTTTTTGCACCTCTGTTGGTCCTTAATGCACCCCTTCTGCCTGCTTCTGCACCTCTCTTGCCTCTTTCTGTACCTCTCTTGCCTCTTTCTGCACTTCTCTTGCTCTTTCTGCACCCTTCACACCTCTTTCAGCACCTCTGTTAGTTCTTTCTACACTGCTCTTGCTTCTTTCTATACCTCTCTTTCTTCCTCCTGCACCACTTTTGCCTCTTTCTGTACCTCCGTTGCTTCTTTCTGCACTTCTCTAGCCTCTTTCTGCACCTTTCATTCCTCTTTCAGCCGCTCTGTTGCTTCTTTCTGCACTTCTTGTCCTTCTTTCTGCACCCCTCTTGCCTCCTTCTGTACCTCTGTTGTTTCTTTCTGCACTTCTCTTGGTTCTTTCTGCACTACTCTTGCCTCGTTCTGCATCCCTCTTGCATCTTTGAGCACCTCTGTTGCTTTTTTCTGCAGATCTCTTGCCCCTTTTTGCACCCCGCTTTTCTCTTTGTGCACCTCGCTTGCCTTTTTCTGCACCCCTGTTTCTGTACCTTTCCTGCCTGTTTCTGCACATCTCTTGCCTCTTTTTTTTACCTCTGCTGCCTCTTTCTTCACTTCTGTTGCTCTTTCTGCACCCTTCACGCCTCTTTCAGCACCTCTGTTGGATCTTTCTGCACTGCTCTTGCTTTTTTCTGCACCTCGCTTGCCTCTTTCTGCACTTCTCTTGCTTCTTCCTACACCTCTGTTGCTTCTTTCAGCAATTCTCTTGCCTCTTTCTGCACTTCTCTTCCTTCTTTCAGCACCCCTCTAGCCTCTTTCTGTACCTCTCTAGCTTCTTTGTGCACCTCTCCTACCTTTCTCTGCACCCCTCTTGCCTCTTTTTGCACCTCTGTTTGTTCTTTCTGCAATGCTCTTGCTTCTTTCTGCACCTCATTTGTCTCTTTCTGCACTTCTCTTGCTTCTTTTTACACCTCTGTTGCTTCTTTCAGCAATTCTCTTGCCTCTTTCTGCACTTGTCTTCCTTCTGTTTGCACCCCTCCTGCCTCTTTCTGTACCTCTGTTGGTTCATTCTACACTACTCTTGCTTCTTTCTGTACCTCACTTGCCTCTTTCTGCACTTCTCTTGCTTCTTTCTACACCTCTGTTGCTTCTTTCTGCACTACTCTTGCCTCTTTCTGCATCCCTCTTGCATCTTTGAGCACCTCTTTTGCTTCTTTCTGCACTTCTATTGCCTCTTTCTGCACCTCTCTTGCTTCTTCCTGCACCTCGCATGCCTCTTTCAGCACTGCTGTTGCTTTTTTCTGTAGATCTCTTGTTTCTTTCTGCACCTCTATTGCCTTTTTCTGCACCCCTGTCCCCTGTTTCTGCACCTTTCCTGCCTGTTTCTGCACATCTCTTGCCTCTTTCTATACCTCTGTAGCCTCTTTCTGCACTTCCCTTACTCTTTCTGCACCCTTCGTGCCTCTTTTAGCACCTCTGTTGGATCTTTCTGCACTGCTCTTGCTTTTTTCTGTACCTCACTTGTCTCTTTCTGCACTTCTCTTCTTCTTTCTGCGCGTTTCTTCCTCTTTCTGCACATGTCCTAGCTCTGCAGGAATAGTTAGAAGTTATCATTTAAAAAACCTTTGAAATTCACTGAAAAAAATATAGGTTTCAGGGACATTATAGTTAGAAATTATCATTTAAAAAACCTTTGAAATTCACCGAAAAAAACTTAGGTTTCAGGGATGTTATAGATAGAAATTAGCATGCAAAAAACCTTAGAAATTCACTGAAAAAAACACAGGGTTCAGGGACATTATGGTTAGTTGGACATTTCACTTGTACACATCTAGAGAAATTCGTCCATTATAGTTAGTTGAGCTAACTATAACTCACGCCCCCGCAATGCACTGCTGATGACGTCACATATTACATCATTCATGACATGGTCAGTGACATCACTGATGACAACACTGATGACATCTCAAATGACATCACTGATGACATCATCCACGTGATAATCTGATGCACCTCCTCACACCCTAATATAACCTTTGATACACCCACTCTAAAATACAGAATACTATTTTCGAAACCATAGACACACCTATACCAGTTACTACATACCCACTCACTGATCCCTAGGTCTACACACACATCTACTCATTTATCCATACAGTCACCCCTTCATGCAGTCACTTATCAATACAGCACTATCATATGCACTCATACACCTATAGGGTTACTCACACACCTAGTCAGTCATGCAACGAATCAATCACACTCCCATTTACTCAACTAAACAGTCATACACACACTACCTCACTTATTCATACAGATACTAACACATACTTACTCTCTTATACAGTCACTGATACAAGCACACACTCATCCACACAGTCACTCTCACAATCACTCACTCTCACATACAGTTATTTATATACTCCAACCCTCACCTATACTGCCTTTCACATATGTAGTTACTCACACATATACCACTGAGACATCCATTCACTCACCAATATACCCATACACACACTCACCCACCCATACAGCCCTTCACAGATACACTCTTGAACCCATACACCCAGTAAATCACCCACTCACACATCTATGCACAGAGTCACACACCCCAACACAGACACTCAGGCACCCATACAAATACTCAGACAACCAATCAACAATAACCCATAAAGACACACATTAAGCCACTCAAGAACCCATGCAACCGCTTACACACCAACTGACAGACTGATACCAACATTTACACAGTTCAGTCACTAACGCATGCATTCAGTAAGACATATTTAATCACTCATTTATACAGACAGTCACGCACCTACTAAATCATCCATTCAGAAACTTACCCACCCACTCTTTCTTGAAAACACTTTGGCATATATATATATATAGATATATATATATATATATGAAACATATTTAAACTTTACAGAAACACACATTCACTGGATGATGTCATCAGTGATGTCCTTTGAGATATCATCAGTGATGTCATCAGTGATGTCACTGACCATGTCATCAATGATGTAATATGTGATGTCATCAGCAGTCCATTGCGGGGGTGCGAGTTATAGTTAACCCAACTAACTATAACGGCCGAATTCCTCTGGTTTTGTACGAGTGAAATGTCCATCTAACTATAATGTCCCTGAAACCTGTGTTTTTTTCAGTGAATTTATCATTTTTTTAAATGCTAATTTCTAACTATAACGTCCCTAAAACCTATGTTTTTTTCAGTGAATATATATATATATATATATATATATTACCTACTGGCGGTCGCCAGTAGGTAGTTATAGTTAGGACCACGTTTCCATAGGAAATCCGCAACATTCTATTTTGAATAACTTTGGCGCCGGTCGACGAATCCTCGCGAATTTTTCAAAATAGGTGGGGTGCTACGCTCCGCTCCTACCCTGAAAGTCTCGGGGGGATTCGTCAAGCGGGGGCTGAGATAAAAGGGGGGTCCCAAAACGCGTTTTTCCCATGCATTTTTCCATAGCACCTTTAGACACAGCTACAGCCCGAACGGCTGAACAGAATTACTAGAAATTTGGCAGAGAGGTAGTCCTCAGGTCAAGGAAGTGCCTTTTGTAGGTTTGGTGTAAATCTGTTCAGTAGATTCTGAGAAAATAGCCTTTAAATCAATATATATATCTGAGCCAGCTTACGGTGCGCTTACGGTACGCTTACCGTACGCGTACGGTGGCGTGCGCGAGCCCGATTCTGATTGGCTCTTAGATCTTAGTAAACATTCGAATCGGCCGAAACCAGGAAGCGGCGGCCGCCATTTTCTCTCTCGCACTGAGAGTGTGGATTAAAATACAAAGCACAAAAACATGTAAAGGGGCTGTTTGGACAGCTCCAAAACACCTAGCCATGTTGACGGAGTCCCCAAAGATCCCCCAAGGCCAAAAACTGAATTTTTATTTTTTCGCTAATTTCGCCGATTACGCTTACCGTACGCGTACGGTAAAAAAATATATAAAAAAAAAAATTATCCACACTCTCCCCACCCCGTGTGCAAATGGTGCCCGAAGGGCACCATTTGTGCATGGCTTATAACTGGTGTGAAAAATTTAAATATTACATTTCAAAACGAAGTGCATCATATGTCCTCCATGTGCGCACGGTGCGCGAAGCGCATCGTGCGTACATGGCCCATCTAGCGTAACGTGGGCATGTATGGAAGAAGACATGGGCAAATAAGTGTCTAAATACAGTATTAGCATCAGCAGAGGATTGCGGTCGCGTGAGTTATAGTTGCCTGCACTAACTATAACGGGGGAATTTCATTGGTTTTTTATCAGTAAAATTTCCGCTAACTATAACATGTGTGAAACCTATGGTTTTTTCAGTGAATATATATATATATATATATATATATATATAGATATATAGATATATAGATATATATATATATAAATTATCTACTGGCGGTCGCCAGTAGATAGTTATAGTTAGGACCTATTTTCCATAGGAAATCCGCAACATTCTATTCCCAATAAGTCTAGCGCCGATTGACGAGTCTTCGCAAAATTTTCCAAACTTTTGCCCAGCTCCACTCCGCTCCTACCCTGAAAGTTTTGTGGTGATTCGTCAAGCGGGGTCTGAGAAAAAAGGGGGATTCCAAAACGCATTTTCCCCATGCAATTTCCCATAGGATCTGTTGTCGCAGCTACAGCCCGAACCGCTGAACGGAATGACACCAAATTTGGCAAAGAGGTAGTCCTCAGTTCAGACTCGTGCCTTTTGCATAGATGGTATGAATCTGTTCAGTAGTTCCTGAGAAAATTAGGGTAAGAAAGTTAGTGATATCTATGGCCAGGGAGGATCCGCGGACCCTACCCGCACCGTAAGAGCACCCTCCCCGAACCGAGCGCGCACCCTCCCGATAGCGCGCTGAATGCTAATTTGCTGTCGAGTGTCTCTCTACATTCGAAACCAGGAACTGTTGGTGGCCATTTTCTGCCTTGGTAGAAGCGAGGCTGAAGAAGCAAGGGGAATAAGTGTGTAAAACATATAAAGGGGGCAGAGTGGAAATACTCTGACCCTCTAGAGGTGCTTAGGGGGTCCCAGAAGGACCCCCTGAGGCCCCCTTTTTAAAAAAAAAATAATAATAAATGGCGAAAAAAGCGCAAGGTGCGCGCATCATAACACGTTGGGTGCACGGATTCTCACGCGTTGGGTGCGCGGATCCACAGCAATGTTTTTTGAAAAAAGACAAGAAATCATTGGTTGTATGACTACTTTCTACACTGAAAGGTAGGGTGTATATTTCTGTTTTTTAAAGGTATGATTCTTATTGGTTAACAAAAATAGATTGTAAGAAACATTATATATGATGAGCTGATATGTTGAAAAGTCAAGCACACTTCCTGTCTTGTCTAGTAACATTGTGTGCTGAAATTGTGACCAGTGAGCTCAGTGCAGTGTTCCATGACCTGTTTCTATGGTAACAGGCAGAAGGCAGATTGGGTTAAGGGTTGAAATGTATTTCAGTTGGAAAGGGTTGAAATGTTTAACCAATAGAAATGTGTGTTTGCTTTTGAGTTTATGTGTGAAGGATTGTGATTTGATGTTTACATGTAGAAGTGTGGAAAATTAAAGGGAAACTTTTCCATTCTTTGTTTTTGCTGAATGGTGCACAGTGCAGAGATTCTGTAAAAGAAAATATGGTGAGTGATTGATATACTTCTTAATCTACAAAAGAACTTGAAAGATGAGTTATTTAATTGTGAGGGGATGTATGTAGTCATGCAGACTAATGTATTTCTGCTGCTAAAGTGTAGGGAGTACTTTTTTTCTCTACAATGTGTGTGCATGTAGAAACCATTCTGTGATATGCATTTGTGTTTTTCATGTGTTTGTAGACAGATAACTGTGCTGTTTTTATATTTTGGTAGAATTAGAAACCAGTCATTGTTTATGAATTTGTGAAATGAGTTATGTTATGTTTCTATACTAAAATGTAGTACTACTTCTAGATGAAGAAATGTGTTTTGGTATAGTGCAAGGGATAGTGTTGTTTGTCTAGAATCACACAGTGAGTCTGTGTGCATTTGGGAACCACTGTGAGAGAAGCATTTGGTAACATTGTGTATTTGCTGACAGATAACTATTTTAAAACCTGTCATGTTGTCAAGTTTTAGTAGCATTAGAAGCTAGTCATTGCTTATGCGATGATTAAATGAGTCAGGCATTGACACTAAAGTGCAGTCGTGAAATATGTAGATTGTGTGCAGTTCCCTTACCACTTCCACTGTAGTGAATGAGTTTTGGTAATCTGCTAGGGATAGTGTTGTTTGTCTAGAATTACACAGTAAGTCTGTGTGCATTTGGGAACCACTGTGAGAGAAGTGTTTGGTAACATTGTGTATTTGCTGACAGATAACTGTTTTGAAACATGTCATGTTGTGAAGTTTTAGTAGCATTAGAATCCAGTCTTTGCTTATGCGTTGATTAAATGAGTCATGCTTTGACACTGATGTGGTGTACTTAAATATGTAGATTGTGTGCAGTACCATTAACTCTTCCAGACTAGTGAATGAGTTTTGGTAAACTCCTAGGATAGTGTTGCTTGTCTAAAATCACACTGTGAGTCTGTGTGCATTTGGGTAAGGATTGTGAGAGAAGCATTTGGTAACATCGTGTATTTGCTGACAGATAACTGTTTTAAAACCGGTCATGTTGTCAAGTTTTAGTAGCATTAGAAGCCAGTCTTTGCTTATGCTTTGATTATATGAGTCGGGCTTTGACATAAAAGTGCAGTCCTGAAAAATGAAGATTGTGTGCAGTTCCCTTACCACTCCCACAGTAGTGAATGATTTTTGGTAAACTCCTAGGTATAGTGGTTGTTGTCTAGAATCACACTGTGAGTCTGTGTGCATTTGGGAACCACTGTGAGAGAAGCATTTGGGAACATCGTGTATTTGCTGACAGATAACTAATTTAAAACCTCTCATGTTGTCAAGTTTTAGTAGCATTAGAAGCTAGTCTTTGCTTATGCTTGATAAAATGAGTCAGGGTTTGACACTAAGGTGCAGTACCATGTACTATTCTGTTCACTGTGGCAGAACTGAAAATGTAAAAGTTTTACCTAATCACTGTTCTAAAAGTAGTCTGATTATTTAGTCAGTTTCTCAGTACCAAATAGATTGCTTCAAATGTAGTGTTCTAACATACTATACACTTGTCTTTTACACCTTCAATTCCCTAGTCAGTATCCATACACTTCCAGGAAACATCCTGTCACTTCCTTTGCAGTCCTCTAGAGACCCATTCAACAGCATGTACTAATCCATTCACTGTGCCAAAACCCAAACACTTATAAATTCACCAAGACACTCTCTTTCCAGTACTCTAATGATTCAGTCAATGCCTAAGTATTCATGCACTGAGCCAGGTCTTAGCACATGGACTTCTTCAAACCCCTATCCACTATGCATGCAGTCCTCTAACCACCTACACACTTGTCTTTCACACCTTCAATTCCCCAGTCAGTATCTGTTCACTTCCAGCAAACACCCTGTCACTGCCGTTGCACTCCTCTAGTGACCCATTCAGCATCATGTACTAATCCATTCACTGCGCCAAACCCTAATAAATCCACCCAGGCACTCTCCTTGCAGTACTCTAATCATTCAGTCAGTACCCAAGTACTCATCCAGTGACCCAGGCCTTAGTATATGGACTGCTTCAAACCCTTATCCACTATGCATGCAGTCCTCTAACCACCTACACAATTGTCTTTCACACCTTCAATTCCCTAGTCAGTATCCATACACTTCCAGGAAATACCCTGTCGCTCCCTTTGCAGTCCTCTAGTGACCCATTCAGCACCATGTACTAATCCATTCACTGTGCTAAAACCCAAACACTTATAAATTCACCAAGATACTATCTTTGCAGTACTCTAATCATTCAGTCAGGGCCTAAGTATTCATACACTGAGCCAGGCCTTAGCACATGGACTGCTTCAAACCCCTATGCACTATGCATGCAGTCTTCTAACCACCTAGACACTTGTCTTTCACACTTTCAATTTCCTAGTCAGTATCCATACAGTCCAGCACTTGTCACTGCCTTTGCACTCCTCTAGTGACCCATTCAGTACCAAGTACTAATCCATTCCCAGTGCGAAAAGCCTAGCACTTATAAATTCACCTAGGCACTCTCCTTGCTGTACTCTAATCATTCCGTCAGTACCCAAGTAGTCAAGCAGTGAGCCAGGCCTTAGCACATGGACTGCTTTAAATGCCTATGCAGTATGGATGCAGTCCTCTAATCACCTACACAGTTGTGTTTCACACCTTCTATTCCCTAGTTAGTATTCATACTCTTCTAGCAAACTCACCCAGTGTGTCTCCTTATAGTACTGTAATCATTTAGTCAGTTAGCATGTAGTCTTTTAGTGAGGTAGGCTTTGGGGCATGAACTGCTTCAAAGTAGTATGCACTATGCATGTAGTGTTTTAACGATCGTCACACTTGTGGTTCAGGGCTATAGTTTCTTAGTCAGTTTTTATATAAAATGTGTTTGTACAGTAATGGAATAGTATAAATTTGAAAGTTATTCATATACATTTATTTGTGATTCTTTTTTACAGATACAGAACAGGAGTGTTTCTCATCTGTTTGCACTCTTCTCGTGCAAGATTGTTTGGATGAAGGGTCCTTAGGTGTTTCATCATACTTGCTGTGCCGCACGAGTATTTTTTGTTAGGATCCCCTCGTAACAGAACTCTTTGGCAAATCTTGCGAGTGACGAAGGTGGCATTGGTCTTTGTTTGCCCCTTGGGAAAAGTAAAAAATTTCCTCACAACTGAAGAAAAACGTTGTGGGCGTGGTGCCTTCTGCAAAAAAAATTCCTCAGATTCGGTAAATATTTTAAAGCGGCAACATTTACAGTTTTTGTAAGTTAAACTTATAAAATTTTGTTAGCTGTATGCATTTTATATATCTGTGATTTGTTTCTTGTGGTATTTTGTTGAGAATACCATGTTGGGTTTTTTTTAACAATCTTTCTGATTTTCCAGGTCTGTCGTCGACATCCATGGTCCCCACAGGAGTGTTCCGCCTTTTTGTTTTGTATTATTGTTGTTACATTTTTTTTATTCGTTTATTGTGCATATATATGTTAATAAAAAAAGAAAGTTTGAAAATAGTTTATCGTTTATATATTTATTATTATAAAAAATAAAGTTTGAAAAAAAAATTAATAACGTTTTTGGTTGTTCTCTTAACTGCTGTGTGACTCTTTCTTGTTCTTATTACTGTTATTTGATGGAGTCCACCATGGTGTTAAATTTTGGGGCACTTATCGCTGGAATACTGGTGATATCTACAGTTTGCAGTAACTTCTGAATAGTGTGTTAGATTTATCTCAACTTTACTTCCGTTAAAGTGCTGATAATGAAATGGAGAGTAGCCGTTCCTGTGCAAAAAGACACGAGGTGCACCTTTCCGATTTATTCTAAATACTAAAATCCTGTATTGAATTGCACTGAGGTATTGGCTGCACTTACAGTGTACACACAAAATCTATTAAGAAATCTCATTGTATTTATATTGATTGGGAATAGTGCGTCAGGTGCTAGATCTTGACGAGATACACTGCTCAGTTCGTATATTGTTCTGCACACGAAAAAAATCACATCACAACTTTCACACCAATTGCAATGCGAAACAAATTTCGGCGATAAGACACGTTAGCACCAGGGATTTTACACCTGATTTCTGCTGGTGTTAAGCAGGACAACTACCTGCACCATGAAAGGGAACACAGCCAAGAGCCACACCAGAACACCCACAGGTGCCATAGAGTCAATGAGCATGATACAGGGCAAGAAGACTCATCTCAACAACTCCAGGACCGCCAATGCCCCCCAAACCCACATCTTAGTAAGTGTGTCCCTGTGGTCATTGTCTTAGCATGATAGGCACGAGCCCTGCAACATCACAGTGTGCTGTCACCTCAGCGTTGGCAGTGAGCCTGGATGTGTAGCTACGCACGCATCCTCCTGCATGCACAACTGGTGTGTGCTGGTCTGGGGTTCACAGGTCAGTGCAGGGGTGTGCCTATCCGGCAAGGGGAACGGGGTGTCTCAGACATGTCCGTGTACAGGAAGTGCGGTAAGTGTGTCTCTGTGTTCTGGTGTGGCCTGCTACAAGAGCCGCAGCAGTCGATGTTGTAAAGTGGCATGCACCACCTCCAAACGGCACTGTGATGTTGTAGTTGGAATGTAGCAGGACATGCGCAAATAGGCATTACAATGGTGTGCCGTACGAGTGCACGAGATACAACAGCGCACCGTACAAAAGTGTGGGGGCTCGTGGGAGGGAGGAGCAGCCGTTTGGCAACATAACACACAGTGAACTCGACCATGTGCCACATGCTGGGCATCTCATCCATGATGACCACGGTCGCAGACATCCCACAACACCAAAGACTGGCCTTTGTACACATCCTGTATGAATGCAGCGTGGTTTTCACTTCTATGCTCGTTCAGTGGTGTGATGTTGGCGGGTTGTGTGACTTGTGCTCCTTGTTGGTGTATTTCATTTTGGCCATTGTTAGTCTATATGTGTGTTGTACTTCATTGTGCATGTGTGCCATTCTGCCCATCTCCCCCCTCCCCCCACTCCCTGCTTCTTCCTCTTCCTAGTGCTGTTGTGCCTATAATTTTGTTGCTGCACACATAAATACATGTAAAGAATAAATTAGAATAGTTCCTTGATTCTTTTAGGTTTCAAAACTTCTCTATTGGTTTCTTTTTAATTTTCCATATGAACCGTTTTTTTAATATTCAACAACACATAGAAGTCAGAAGTGCAACGTATTCTATCAACACACTTTCTAGAACATTTAACAACACGTGCAGGTTAAAAGTTGACGATTGTTTTAAGTTCGAACAGTGCCTTCCAAATGCAAGTAGCAGGTGTGGTTGAGCTGAGCAAATTTTATCCTATGATATGTACTCCACGTTGAAACTGCTTTTTCTTAACCAATCACAAAGATGCTTTTCCACAAAACTAATTTGCACCCTACTTTTAAAAAAGAATGCTTTTCATGATATCTTTAGAGATAAGTTATAGATAGGAATTAGCATTTAAAAAACCTTTGAAATTCACTGAAAAAACCATAGGTTTCATGCACGTTATAGTTAGGAATTGGCATTTAAAAAACCTTTGAAATTCACTGAAAAAACTATAGGCTTCAGGCACGTTATAGTTAGGAATTAGCATTTAAAAAACCTTAGAAAGTCACTGAAAAAACCATAGGTTTCAGGGGCATTATAGTTAGCTGGACATTTCCCTCGTACAAAACCCTAGAAATTCCCCTGTTATAGTTAGTTCAGCTAACTATAACTCGCGCCCCCGCAATGCACTGCTGATGACGTCACATATGACATCACTCATGACATGGTCAGTGACATCACTGATGACATCACTGATGACATCTCAAATGACATCACTGATGACATCACTGATGACATCATCCATGTGATAAATTACTGCATCTTCTCACACCCTAATTTAACCGTTGATACACTGACTCAAAATTTCAGACGTCCATTCTCAAAACCATAGATACTCCAATACCAATAACTACATACCCACTTATTAACTCCTAGGTCTACATACACCTCCACTTATTCACCTGTACAGTCACTCATACTTACAGTCACTCCATACAAGACTATCATATACATTTATACACCTATATAGACACTCACACACCACCAATCATCCATAGAGGTACTCTCACACCTAGTCAGTCATGCAAATAATTAATTACACTCCCAGTTACTCACCTATGCAGTTATACACACTCAAGTTCACTTACTCATAAAAATAGTACCACATTCTTACGCTCATATACAATCATTGATACAAGCACACACTCATCCATACAGCCACTCTCACAATCACACACTCTCACATTATACCCACTTATATACTCTTACACACATATATACTGCCTTTCACATATGTAGTTAGTCACAAATGTACCACTGAGATATACATTCAATCCCTAACACACCCATACATACACTCACTCAACCATACAGTTCATCACAGATGCACTCTTAAAACCATGCACCCATAGAATCACCCACTCACACATCTATGCACAGAGTCACACACAGCCTACGCACACAAACACTCAGGCACCCCTACAGATACTCAGACAACCAATCAATAACCCATATAGACACTCATATAGCTATTCACAAAACCTTGCAGCCACTTACACACCAACACACAGACACATACAGACATTTACACAGTTTAGTCACTAGTCTGTAGTTAGATACATTTAATGACTCACTTATAGAGTCAGTTACACACCTACAAAATCATCCATTCACACACTTGTACACCCACTCATTCTTCAACAGGCCTTTCCCTATATATAGTAAACATATTAAAACTTTACAGAAACACATACTCACTGGATGACATCATCAGTGATGTCATCAGTGATGTCATTTGAGATGTCATGAGTGATGTCATCAGTGATGTCACTGACCATGTCATGAGTGATGTAATATGTGACGTCATCAGCAGTGCATTGCGGGGCGCGAGTTATAGTTAGCTGAACTAACTATAACAGGGGAATTTCTAGGGTTTTGTACGAGGGAAATGTCCAGCTAACTATAACGCCCCTGAAACCTATGGTTTTTTCAGTGAATTTTTAAGGTTTATTAAATGCTAATTCCTAACTATAACGTGCCTGAAACCTATGGTTTTTTCAGTGAATATATATATATATATATATATATATATATATATATATATATATATATATATATATATATATATATATATATATATATATATATATATATATATATATATATATATATATACAAAACAAAGTCTCTCATTTCCGGAGCCCCAGACCCTTCAGGGCGGCCTCAAAGAGATGGGCACGAGCAACCCACAAAACACTTGCCATGCAGAACAAACATTGTGAGGCCCATTACCGCAGCTCAGGTTGCCACACGGTCCAGCAGCGCCTGCTTCCCTTTACCTAATGTTTTGGCTGTATGCCTTGCTCACAGGTGGAAGAAGACACCAACGTGTGCTTGGGCGTGCTTTTAAAATAGATTTTAATCATGTGACTTAGCTCTTAAGAACATCAACTCCCATAGTGCAGTGTTATTCATATAGTTGTAAACATTGGAAGTCCTCATATTCAAGACTTCTTGTACGTTAATACTTGATATCTGCACTGATGTTTAAGTGGTTTAATTTAGTCAAAGCCGTCAAGTGTTATACCGCAGTGATTCTATTCTGCGTGCGACCGGCAGAAACCATCTCCTGCAGCACGATCATCGCAGGAATCATCCTGCTAGAATCCCTTCCACACGCATTCCGTTTTTGCTAATTAGCATATTCTCCGTAGGTCGGGTGCGTGAGTGAGTCAGGCTCCTCAATTCAAATACAAAACAAAGTCTCTCATTTCCGGAGCCCCAGACCCTTCAGGGCGGCCTCAAAGAGATGGGCACGAGCAACCCACAAAACACTTGCCATGCAGAACAAACATTGTGAGGCCCAATACCGCACCTCAGGTTGCCACACGGTCCAGCAGCGCCTGCTCCCCTTTACCTAACATTTTGGCTATATGCCTTACTCACAGGTGGAAGAAGACACCAACGTGTGCTTGGGCGTGCTTTTAAAATAGATTTTAATCACGTGACTTAGCTCTTAAGAACATCAACTTCCATAGTGCAGTGTTATTCATATAGTTGTAAACATTGGAAGTCCTCATATTCAAGCCTTGTTGTACGTTAATACTTGATATCTGCACTGATGTTTAAGTGGTTAATTTAGTCAAAGCCGTCAAGTATTATACCGCAGTGTTTCCATTCTGCGTGCGACCGGCAGAAACCATCTCCTGCAGCACGATCATCGCAGGAATCATCCTGCTAGAATCCCTTCCACGCGCATTCCGTTTTTGCTAATTAGCATATCCTCCGTACGTCGGGTGCGTGAGGGAGTCAGGCTCCTCAATTCAAATGCAAAACAAAGTCTCTCGTATATATATATGTATAATTGCCACAACCTCACACATCACAGGGGCAAGGAGAGTCCACACTGCATAAATGCATCATACATAAATTGCATGAAGATGCAATTTATTCTGCAACACGTTTCAACGTAAACAGGTCTTTGTCACGCCCTTATTTCCGGAAACGAGGCCGTGACGAAGATCTGTTTAACGGGATCTGCACCCATTGTTCCGCACCATCCTCGCGATGTGGATGTGGCCGGGTTTCTGTCGGATACACATGAAAGGATATGTAGTCTCCAGTAAGTAGTTATAGGTAGGACCTAGTATCCATAAGAAAAGTGTTTTTTGACTTGGCTCCATCTTGACAAGTCTTCACGAAATGTTTTTAAAAAAAAGGTGCACTGGGGATTCTAGTGCATGGAAAATTTTGGGGTGATCCGTCCAGCGGGGACTGAGAAAAAGGAGGGGTCCTATAAGGATTTTAAACATGGCCACAGAGCAAACCGCTGAACGGTATTCCACCAAATGTGGCAGAAAGGTATCTCTTGGTCCAGAAAGTACACTTTATGTCATCTGGTGTAAATCCATTCAGTAGTTTTTGAAATATTAAAGGAAATTCGAATTTCCATATCTGTGTTGCTGCCATCTTGGGACTCGGCCTCAGCCGAGTCCCCAAAAATAATAAATAAAGTAAAGGGGGCAGGGTATTCCTACCTTGATCCCCTAACTCTGATGATGAGGACCCCGCCAGGGCTAAAAAACATTTTTTTTGTGGCAGAAATCACAATGGATTCACAAATTCACGGCAAGCTCCTGTGCTTGTTTTTTTTTAAAAGAGCCCCCTGGTAGTCCACGTCCCTGGGGCATGCACATACATTAAAAAATAAAGGAGGGGGTGCATGGTGACCACCACCTCCCCGGGGCTTTACTGAAATTAAGGAGTGGGGCCACGGGAACCCCCCTGCAGTGGGCTCTAAGAGCCCCAGGGACTGCCACCTCCCCATGGCTTCAATTAAAACAAAGCAGGGGGGCCACACAGACCCCCCTCCTGGGGCTTACATATACCCTGGGGACCACCATCTCCCCAAGGGTACTAATGGGGGGGGGGCTGCTTCCTCGGACCAAATCCATATTACAGAAGAGGAGAGGCACTTACCGGGCCATACAAAGTCTGGGGACCACCACCTCCCAAGGGTCAGCCCATGCTATTTAAAGGAGGGGGGTCTCATTTCCTCCTGGAGCCATTACTGACCCTGGGGACCTCCACCCCGAGGGCTGGTTACTGCTATCTCCTGAGGTTCCCACCCTCGGGAGTTAGCAGTTTGCTTTTGCATGGCGGGAGCTTTTTTTAAAATTTGTTTTTGAACTTCTGTTTATTACAATTATAATGCAGTACAAAATAGCAATTGCAGTTAGGATAATGTTGACATATGCAATATAGCTTACACCTATCAGGTTCACTGCATATTACAAACTTGTTATCAAATTTTACATCCATCACATATTTCTCGTACTATCACAACTCAAAACAGGAGGTAAAGAGAATCAGAGAGAAAAGACAGTCTAGGAAAAGAAGAAAGGAAAGGGGGACCGGAGGGTTGCCTCGAAGCACAAATCATTCAGAGGGATCTCCAAAGTTGCAGATCGACCCACCTGTCATCTGAAAGTCACACATATCAAGGGGCGGTCTCTCATGCAGCCCTTTCCAACTAGGTATCACCTGCTATCAGGGAAGAGGGGCTACTCATCCACCACCCCGGATGGGACCTAATTTACGTCCTGCTTCCGCAGTCATAAGTAACCCTGAAGCAGACACCAGATGTCTTCTGGCCATGATCGGGCCAGCATTAAGTGCCAGTATAGCTCAAACTGACTCTAGTATTATACCTCGTCTTTAAGCCAGTCCTCTAGTTAGGGGCCGTGTGACAGCCCCGATACATCGCTACCCTCTCCTGCCAAGCAGTACTAGCAATGAGATTAACTTCCGGCTGACTGAGGGACCTCTTTAACATATCCCAACAGAGCAGTAAGGGGGGTCCATTCTAGCTGCAATCTCATGTCAATCGTATCAAAAACAAGCCTCCAGTATCGTTCTATGCTGGTGCACTCCCAGGATGTATGCAAAAAATGTGCGCATGGGGCAAAGCATTGGGTGCAGTGCGCTTTGTCTATTAAGCCCACTTTGAAACAACCATTCCGGAGTCTTGTACAATCTGTGCAGGAATTTAAAATCTATCAGGCGAAGCCTCTAATAGGGTGATAGTGCTCTTGCCTTAGCACAGCAAAAGGTCCTTTTCTCTTTGGATATAGCTATACCCAATTGGGCCTTCCATTCTTGTTGTGCAGCAGGGACAAGCACTGGAGCCGAATGCTGCATTTCCAAATACAAATACATTATTAATTTGCGTGGGAAGGATTTCCAAGAAAGCTCTGATTTCACTGATCCAAAGGCAGCCGCTAAATTTGTCAAGAGCCTTTGGCCAGCTGGGGCAGACTCTCGAGTTGCTCATGAACCACATGAAACCAGCCTCATAGTGGCAATGACTGAATAAATGGTTACGGTTGTTTGAGTTCTTTGTTACTTTGAACTGTACATAGTATGTTTTGAATGATCTTGATGAGTCTTTCAGGCCACCTTGTTTAAGTATAGCAAGTACAAAATGTACAACTCTTGGTTAAATGTGTTGCATTGATCTTGGAGGTAGCTCAATCACAGATGTGTTGGCATGCTTTAATTTCTCTGTAAAAAAGATAAAGATTTATTAGTTCATACTGTGAAATATTTCAAGAGCAAATAATAACAAGTTAGTGGTACTCTAGATATAAATATGTGACTGTGGGTGGGAAATATAAAAAGGTTTAAAGAGAATAGTGATGAATCACTGTTATTATTTATTGACCAGTATGTAACTTTACATTTTTTGGTTATTTTGTCTGTTTTGTAGGAGGAAAATGGAAAACAGAGATTGTGAAAAAGAAAACTACCATGTGACAAAATCTATGGATGAAAAAAACAAAACATGTTCACTTTTGAAGAAAGAGGAAACCATAACTGTTGAAAATCAGGAAAGAAAACTAATAATTGGAGAAGCGATTATGTTCCTATTACCTAGGGGTAATTTGTGGTCTTGCGCAACCTTGTCCTGTGCAGCTCTCCTTGCCTTAATGAAAAAAGTATCTGCTTACATAAGCATAAAAAGAGCCTTATTAAGTGATGCATGGTTATTGTCTTTTTTAGCAATAAGTACCTGAGCAGGCACAGTGTATCCAGGTTTGAAAGGATGTGAAAGCACCTGAACAGCTTTCCAGTCTAACAACACAAGCTAACTCTGCCTGAGCTAATCTTTATGAACTGTTTTTAACAAAGTTTACAGATGTCAAGCTTTATTGAGATTTATTTTGCCAGCAGGCCTCAAAACGAAAACTTCTCAATGAAAGATTATTTGGCAAGCTGAGGCAGCTAGGGTGCAAATACACCAGGCTGTTCATCCTAATCCTATGAAGACATTACAAATTGGTAAAGTTGATTGTTTTGTTTGTTTTACAGTTGTTGAAAAAGTCCCTTACTATAGTTGGTGTAGTTTTGTAATGTTAAATTGTTTTGTTGTAATAAAAAAGGTCAAAGCTACTAGTGATTTCTTTAGTTATTAAAGATTTAAATTTTATCACAGTATTGCAATGTTGACTAAAACTGGCAGTTCCATTTTCAGTGGTTGTAGAAGTGTTCCTGCATGTATATGATACTATACACATGTTTAATGATACAGAGACTTGTTGATGGAGAAGTCAATTATTTGAGTGAGACTCGTCCACACTGTATTATAGAGATCTCTCAAACAAGAGAGTTGTTTTGGCACAAGGTCAGTGCATCCTCATACTCTACTACAGACTGCTATCAGCTGGTGGAGATGTGATAGTGGAGAGGGCGGTTCTTTTGCAAATGTTGCTATATCAGCTTGTGACACTGGAGATAAGTTCCAGTGGAGATATCTGTCCCTGTGCACACCCTAATACGCCTGCTTGTCCCCAAGGGGAAAAGGTCTGAGAGAAAGGTGAGTGTGTACCCACATTCAACTATCCACACCAAGCAAGAAAGACACTGTTCTCGGCAGAGAGGATACTCCATTTCTGTACCCTGCTATGGGAGGTAGGATTGGAGAGAACAGTCTACTACGCATATGTGTTCTTGTGGGTAGAGGTCTGAGCCGACAGAAAAGTCTCTCGCCATACCCTAGTCTCTATGCTTGTCATCCAAGATATACATCTCCTCTCCACATCATAATCGTACATTTGTCACACTGGGAAGAGGTGTGAGCAGACAGGTAATCCCCTCCTCATATCCTACTATGCACACCCATCATCCAAGAGGGAGGTCTCAACATAGGGACCAGTTCTTCCCTACAATGCATACCTGTCATCGGAGAGAGAGGTGTGAAAGGAGAGGCCAGTCCCTCTTCATTCCCTGCTATGCACACCTGTCGTCCAAGAGAGGGGTCCCAGCTGAGAGGCTTATCCCTCCCCACACACTACTACATATGCGTATCACACGGTGAAGGGCTGTTAGTAGAGTGGTTACTCCCTCCCTTTACCCTATTATGTACACCCAAAGCCCTAGAGAAAGTTCTAATCAGAGAGGCCAGTTTCTTAGACACTGTACTATGGACACTTGTTATCCTAAAGAAAGGTGTGAGCGGGAGGTTAGTACTTCTACACCCTACTGTGCACACCCATCATTCCATAGAGAGGTCTCAGGGGAGAAGCAAGTCCCTCAACACATACCTAACTACATACACCTATCATCCCAGAGAGAGGTTTCAGCAGAGAGGCTAGACAGGACTAACTGTACCTTCCGCCCGGCCCGACCCTGCACTGCTTATGACCTCACATATTTTCTATGACATCATTTACGATATCACTGATGACATCTCAAATGACATCACTGATGATATCAACCAATGAGTGTGTGTCAGTTTGTTTAATAGTTTACCTAGTGGGGGGTAACTACCATATTACTTTTCTACCTAATTTTGTACAGTCTGTGTCCAGCTAATCGGTATAAGTGTTTATGAAATGCGTGTGCTCCTAATGCACCATAGGTGTGTAGAGGTTTTGAACATGTTATAAATCTTTGCATGGAAGAGTAACTCTGTGCAGGTGACAGTTGATGACTTGTGTTCATTGTGTTACTCATACGTTTTTTGGTACTGCAGAGAAAGTTTCCAGCAGGAAAAAGATTCTACGTACTGCATAGTAAGTATTTAGAGCAGCCTTGAATTATTAGACAGAATTGTCTCAGCATTGCAATTTCTACTTAACACAGAAGACTTGTGTACCAGGTACTAACCCTTGTACATGTGTTTTTTTGCTTGAGAAGATGGGCTATCTGTAAAGTTTTCACCACAGAATGAAGGCCGCGGGTAGTATGATCTTTAGCACCTTCAGACCTTGGCTATTTTAAATGAATAGTCGCTGTTTGGACAGGTTTTGCATAGAGTGTACACTGTTCTTAGTAGATCATTTTCAATACTCTGTGGTGTATTTCTCATGAGAGGTTCACTGTCTTCAAACAGTGTAGGACAGAGTTATCTCTCTCCATAGAGTAAACAGTGTTAACTGTACCCACTTTTCTACTTATATCCACTGATTTTCTCAATGTAGATTCAGTAACTGTCAGGGGGTTGATACAGGTAACAACTGTCTGTAGTAGGGCATTAGTTATGTAACAGGGCTCTAGTATCTGGAGGAACTTAGTTTTCCTTGGACAGTTGTATTCAGAACACTGTGTGCAGGATAGGTTACCCTTTTAACTGTGGTTCGTAGTCAACATGAACTCAGCTACCCATGAAGTGAATGGTATAGGGTCAATCTTTCACATAACACAAGCTTGCTTTACCTATAGGGGTTGTATGTATGTATGATAGAAGTAATGATGCTTCATATCATTCTGTGCTATACCCGTTTACAGAGCTATGCGTACAATAGAACCTTGGATGATGTTATTCGTGATGTCATCAGTGATTTGATAAATTATGTCATAGAACATGTACATAGTGATGTAATATGTGATAAGCAGTGCATGGCAAAGCGCCGAGGTTGGAAGAAGATGCGGACAGCATTGAAACGCGTTGGCTTGCAGAGAAAATAACGGATGCTGTATTGCCCTCTGATGTGCATAAATTAAAGGAAATAACCTACCTGCTGTGAGTGCTTTTTCTGCTGCAAGAGCCTTTGGAATACATATATATATATATATATATATCTATATATATATATCTATATATATCTATATATATATATATATATATATATATAAATATGCGTAACTACATCAAATGTTTCTTTATTTTTAGCATATTAACGTACATTTTTACCATAGTTCCCCAGAATGCTCAGGATTTTCTCCACAGCTTTTTACCCATGGATATAGGAAAATTGTTTCAGTGTATTCGCAAAAAGAATTGTCTGTAAATGAGAGATGTAAATTACACCCTTTTATAAAGTAGCTCAAGCTACAGGAAGAGATTGAAGAACATTAGAACATCTCCAGGATGTTTTACAGCCTATGCCTACTGTGGATAATTGCATAAGGGATCTAACTAGGTAATTCACTTTGGAAGCACTTGCTATGACCCAAGTAACTTGCATCTGGTTACATCTCTTTGTTCCCAGAAGTATGCTGCAAAGAGCAGAAGCGTCAGTACATCGGCTTCACTATACTCACCTGAGAAAAGCATTTTGCGCAGTCAAGCATGATCCAGTGAGAGAGAGATGCCCCTACATTGGTATTCAACACTGCTCTCTCTCTCTCTCTCTCTCTCTCTCTCTCTCTCTCTCTCTCTCTCTCTCTCTCCTTTCCTTATATTAGCTGAACAAATCTGACTTCCTACGCACATTGGCAAAACATTTTAAAGCATTCATGTAAAATGCCAGGACAGATTCTTTTTGTTCTCTACTGCACCAACATGCTTTCTTTCAATTTTAAAATTCAAGCAGTGGATCAATCTTTACCTAGTAGAAAAGTTACTTTTGTTTGCTCCTAAATAGACTCTATTTTTGCCCCAGATGTTCAAATAGAGATTGTGTGTGCTTTCAGCTGCCGAAATCTCCAGGCGAAAGTAAACAGATCTGTGGTTTTCCAGAGTAATTCGATAGGTGGTCTGTAACTATTGTTGCCAGCCTCATTGAATTAAGTGCCTATTCATAATGAGAACCTTCACCATTTCTTCCCACCCTATTTGTCTGTTTGCCTCTAAGTTTCAGTTTTGTCCTGAATTACTTTGTCGGAGGGATGGGCGGAAACAGAAGTGCGGAGGCCGTATGTGGTTGATAGTGAGATTTTTATTGCCGGAATGGTAGGGATAGACAATGTCACAGGGCAATGGGTGTTTATAAAGTCTGAGCTTCTAGGGTATGCTCTTCGATATGCAGACGTAGAAGGGTGGTCTTCGGTTGTTGTGCTTCTCTTCTCTCTCTCTCTCTCTCTCTCTCTCTCTTCGGTTATGGTGGTCCAGAAGAGGGCTTCCCAGGAGGTTCTCTATGCAGGGTTACCCCAAAAGAGGAAAGAAGGGCAATAAGTATCCTTGTAGTGTGGATGTTTGTATTATTTCCACTACCACACCCCGGTGATAATGTGCTGGTTGTAGGGTGTTTAGCAAGAGTAGGCTGTGCTGGAAGCACGGTCCCTGCCTACAGGGTCCTTCTCTTACTCTCCCCCTGTTTGGCCGCAAAAGTGGGATGGTAACAAAACGGAAGATAGTGGTGCACAACCAGATGGGCAACAGCAGTCAAGGTCCAGAAACCCGGGTTATGGGAAAGGATTATGGGACACAGGTGCACAAAGGAAGTCAGGTAACCGGATGATCCCCCAAGGTTAGGGATACGTGACAGTGCAAAAAAAAAGGAGAAAGATATCTTTTAGAAAGCTATACAATCAGTATTACGGTGGCGTGGAATACGCGGAGCACACGTTCTTTCCACCCGCCACCCCCACGAGCCCCTGGTGCCCCGACATGTACCGCCTCAAGCCGCAACTCTCCTGAGTAGCGGCGCACCTGCGTCTCCTCCGGGGTCCACCACTCTTCCCACCACTCGTTTGGGTCTTCTTCTGTATTCCAGTTGGGTCTCACCACTTCCCGGTAGTCGCTCGTTGTCTGTACCGCTCTCTTCTCGGTGTTCCCTTCAGTGTTGTCTCCTCCGGTTCTTCGGGCGTTCTCCCCTCCTGATCTTCTGACGTCGGCCTCAGCTTCCGGATCTTCATCTTCCGGGTTGTATGTCACTGTAGGTGAAACGGCTTCCTTTTCTTCGCCCATCGGGCCTGGCCATTGGTTGTACCTGGTCATGTGGGAGAGTGAGGGCGGGCTCAATCCCAAAACCGCGGATTCCCCGCCCTGTGGAGGAGAGCGACAGTTGTTTGTTAATGCAGTTCCTTCTGCGCTGTCCCCATTATCGCGATGTTTGGCTGCCCTGTCAGAGGTAAGCTGGGGTGTTGAGGCCGCCCCCCTTCTCACATATTTTTTTATGAGATTGGGCAAATTTATATAATCCTAAAAATCACTGTGAGACAAGTTACGCACAATGAGGTGTGACAGGCATACATTTTCTAATGCTTTTGGAATAACATGAAGGGGCTGATTCCTATGTGTTTCCCCCAGTATTTTAACCAGAGCCAGGCAAGGCCACTAGTACTTTTTTATAGCGAAGAAAGCCCAATTCAATTTGTTAGAAGGAATCTAATTTCCAATGTCCAGTAGACAAATGGTTCAGTCCTGATACTATGTACTATTATGCCCCCTGGAGTGGTAACTTTAGGGCCACAACACAAAAAATGGGCATTTGTGTTAAGGATATTCTGATGGGGGCACCCACAGGTGTGGGGCACCTACTGGACCCCGAGACTTCAGCATTTCAAACTGCAAACTGGATTTTAGTGACAGGGAAACATAATGACTATAAAAACAATATTTTCAGAAAGATAACAAAATGATTGCTTGAACAGTTCCCGAATCAGGATGTCCTCTTGATTGAATGCAGATCCACCCCACACCACAGGAGTGAAAGTGAAAGAACTAGGCATCCCTCTGTGACTGGGAGGAGGTGATATGGGCACACTACAGGTTTGAGTGATGATGTATCAAAGCTGCTCAGCAGCTCCATGATCCAAGATATGCTTATCCGCAGTCTGTATCATGCTTCCTGTCCAGCTTGACAGTAAGAATCTCATGGCTCCAGGGAAGTTCAGTGTCCCTATGTATCTTCAGTCAGTTGGGATATATGTAGGCCTTCCAGTTGTCATAGACAACGCCTGTCCTCACAGATCAGTCCACCTTCCCATCTCCCAGAAGTCACATAAGCAAGAGATTCTAAAAAGTCTGGCTTGGTCCTATCCTGAGTGTGGTCAGCTTTCATTAGTGATTCTGCCCCTGTAACATTCGTATGAAGGGTCTTCCTGATATGATTTATACGTTATTGGCTCAAGAGCAAAAGTATTTCCAACTTTGATGGCCAGTGAAGAAAACCAGAGCCAACTAAAGTTCTGCTATGTTCTTCTTCGAGGGAGAACTGCCTCGTCTTTTTTGTCCTCTCTGTACGTTGGAATCTAGAGCAAATATATCAGGGTCAAACCAACAGGAAGTGGTCACTATGTTGCTGTAGAACCAAAGGAATGCCACCATTACCATGCGACAATTACCAACACAGGAAGCGGGAAGAGTGGTTGGCTACATTAAAGAAAGGAAATCTACTCTGTATGAAGTGAATAGGTGACAACCACCTCTACTCCAGCATGTAAGACATGTTTCAAGTAGAGAGTGCTGAAGATAAGATAGGGGTTAAGCCCTCACCACCCTTTATGCTAAAGATTCTTTATTTCACTTTGCTCAGAACTTAGTTTTACCTGTCTTCTTTCCATACCCTTCTTCCCTTTTTTGTAGAAGCTTTTGCATATATTAGATGTCCATAGAGCTCTCTCAGTCTATGTGGAAAGTTTCTCTAGATTTTGTAAGGTGGATTCCTTGTTTATAACCTATCAACTGGTCAGGGACAATGTCCATCCATGTCGACCATGAGTCATTAAATAACATTTATTTATCAAAATAGAGGTTTCAAGTTGCCTGGTTCCATGCAGGATCAAACCGTGAAAGGAATGTGTTCCTCATGGACTGCATTGAAAGCGGTGTTCATCAGAGACATATGCAATTTAACTATGTAAGCATCTTTAGCACCATCATAAACCATCATCAATTATAATTTGGAGGTTGTTTGTTTTCTAAATTTGGTACAACACTTTTGAATTCTGTAACTAAGTACATTTTTGATTTCTTATGATTTATTTTTCCACTGGTGCAGCAGTGAATGTATTGTTGTGTATTTCTTTATGGATTCTTTTCCGATATCTATTAAAACTAGGCTATATCCTCATATAGTAAGGGCTGGACGATGATGATAAACAAGGAGGTAATGACCAGGTTGTTTACCAGTAATCTTCATTACTCTGAGTGCTAGTCTTCAAATTAACAGTCCTGAATTTCCTCTCTTTTTCAGGGGTTTTCTTTGTGTCTCCAGTATCCAAAAAGAAAAAGAACAGATGTCTGCTTGGTAATAAATAGTCCACCATTGAAGCTCTGCCCTGAATTGGGTTCATGTGGGAGGATGCTTCCTATCTTTCACAAAGGAACTGTGTTGTACCTTTAATCACTTCATTTTGTTTCTTTAGGCTGGTGATCTACTTCTATGAGGAAGGCAGGAAATAAAATCTGTGACAAGGAAGAATATGATCCAAAGGAATAAAGTTAACTGGGTCAGGTATTGCTTTGGCTGAAGTATTTTATTATTTTAGTAGCGTGAACATCAACCTATTCTTTGGTTTGTTATTATGGATATAGCCAGTTGATTTTCACTGCACCTAGAAAAACTCCAAGCACACTAGTTACAAAAAAGATGTATTAGGTCTTTGCAAAATGTTGACAAAAATACATGAAACAATCAGTACTTCTTGTTACCTTAATTTGAGAGGTAATGGCTTCTGACTTTGCTTTATTGTAAATGTTTTATTAGGTTTTCATTTATGGTTAATCAACAAACAATATATAGTTGGATATAACAATGCCAAGCTATCGCCATATGCGCCACCTTTGCTGCTGCATTTTTTTTCCTTTTGTAATAGAAAATACACTCAAGTGAAAAGTGCAACAGTCTATGTTGAATAACTTGTATTATGATTAAAAAGTTATAGAAGGTAATAATACTTAGGCAATATAAGCATACAGAAGAAATAATAGTGTGCTGATTTAAGTTAGCCTAACTGACAATGCCATATTTACCTGCAAATTATACACTAGCATTGAAAGGTCTACTTTCCACATTGAGCTGTTGTTTTTCACGAAATGCTGCTCTGTCTACTGCAGATGCTGTAACTTTCCAGACACCGTCTCGCCAGGAGGAGAGGAAACAACAGGAAGGATGATTCATGGGAAGAAATGACTGAACCGCACAATGTGGGCAAAGTATCTTTTCAAGGACTTGTGTCTGTGGGCCATTGTGAATACATGACGTGTTCCCCAGGGTTTACTGAAATCGTATTGGATTCTGTGAATGAAGAAAGTGATACAAGTTTTCATCTATGATATTGTGTGTTTATATTAGTGAGTGTTCCTAAAGTAGGGAAGGCTTCTCTAGCTCACATTTTCTGGGTATCCTTTCCTGGATTTCTTAAGACCATAGTTCTACTCATGTGAGCTTACATTTGAGTTTATTTGTTTTTCTTAGATGTTTGCGGATTTAGGCTGAGATTACTTTCCAATTTGTCTTTTTCTTTCATTAAAACTGCAAAGGCTTTATGTTAATGCATTTATTCTCTCGTAAGAACTGTTTATTGTGTTTCTGAACTGACACCTTGTTCTGTTCCATTCTAATTTAATTTAGGTTAGGGAAATTCCTTTATGGAACATGCGTGCTGTATTACTTAAATTTCAACTGTCATACTTCCCAATATTGTATTTGTACTTATATTGATATATAGATTACAGGATTATATTTATTTGTAATGGTGATTTTTGAAGGCTATTACTTAATTAAGAAATATTGAAACTAAATGATTGATTAATAAAACTCTTTAGCTCATAAAGATTCTCTTAATTGACTGTACTAACGTTTTAAATATTTGTATTACTTATATGGGCTTTGATGTAGATGATTGCTTCTTTTACCTTCTCCTTCTCTACACACAATGGTCCATATGACCAATGACTGGGGTTATTTAATAATTACACCTGAAAATTAACTTATAGAAAAACCTGCTCTGTCACCATTAACGGGGTGCAGAAGACATGCAGAATCCACAGTATCGGAATAGCTCAAACTTGCTAGTCAGGATGGTCTCCATGCAACCATGTGTGACAATAAAAGAACACTTTTCCAACTCACAATGCCCAGTACGAGCACAGGTCATAACCCTTCACACATCAACAGTGTATCGTGAAATGCAATAGTGTCAGTAACTAATGACTGCAGAATATTATCTTTCATTCACCAATAACCAAGGAAAGGTGAGTCTGGGACAAGGGGCAAGGGGATTAGGAGTGAAATTCTACAAGGGAGCTCAAGGTGCACGGTTTTGCAGGGTGTATTCAGCTGCACGGTCATATGAAAGCTGTAAAGTTATATAGCTATCCCCTCTGCTGCCGCACATTTATCCACCTCCCATTTCCACCTGTTGATCGCCAGTGCAGTCCTATTTCTGTACAAGCAAGAACCAGGTCCATGTCAAGAAATTTCTGGACCACCTTCCCACTTGCCTTCAGTGGGTAAATTCACAGTACATACATCTCTAGAGTCTACAGGCTGTGCCTACCCAACTTACGCTCCTTGTACTCCACTACCCTGTTTCATTATCCTGCTAGTGTGGGGCAAGTCTATACCATATGTATGAGGTCCACGTCCACATCAGTCATGGAGCAACGTAGGAAATGCATGGTATCCGTGTGTACTGGAATATTAAGGGCCACTTGTAGGTAGCTTTTTTGTCGCAAACGGACTGATTTGCAGAATCGGGCCATTTGCAAACAAAAAAAAAGCATTTTGCCTATGTACAAAACCCAATTTTGATATTCGGTTACCTATTACCGAATTACAAAATGGGTTAGTGAGTTGGTATTCGGAAGGGGCGTGTTAAGGGCATCCCTTCTTAATAGCGACTGGCAGGGCTATGTACAAATGTTTTGCAACCAAAATGCGGTCACAACACATTAGCTTTTTAACACTAATTTCAATTTGGTGCTAACGCATTCGCAAATGGGAAGGGAGCCCTTAAGGGTATCTTTGCCATTTGTGAATGCATGCAAAAACGTTTTTATGAGCAGGGTCTGGTCCCACGGACCACTGCCTACTCGTAAAAAATTAAAAGAATACTTTTCATTTTTATTTTTGAAACACATCCAGTTTTCCTTTAAGAAAAACGGGCTGCATTTAAAAAAAAAACTATGCTTTATTTAAAAGCAAACGCAGACATGGTAGTCACCATCTCTGTGTTTTTTAGCAATTTCCGATGGGTTGCAAATTACAACCTACTTCATGAATATTAATGAGGTAGGTCATTTGGGACCCACTGGGAATCGCAAATGAAACTCAATGGAGTTCCGTACGTTTGGAATTGTGATTTCCTAATTGCGATTCACATGGAATCATAATTAGGAACTCACAATTTCAAACGTAAGTGCATGAGGCCCTTAGTCTATGTGGAGTAAGGTATGTAGGGTGCAGGTACCTGTATTGTGTGTATTTAAAGCGAATGTTCCATGAAACTGTGTGCACCCGTTCCATAACCTGCTTCCCTTCCTTTCCCTGAATGGTCATCCCATGTCAGTCTCCCATCTGTCCTGTAGGGCTGGTAACCTGCCTGTTACAATAGACAAATTGGTCTGATAAATTCACAAGACTGGCCTGAATCCATCACCAAAAGGCAATAGTGTCTGCAATAAATGGTGGGTAGAACCCTTCACCAAGCGCTTCTGACCTTGCTTAAGCCCGTGTTCAAAGATCATTACTCTTCAGATATTCAAGAACTGAAAATTTGCTTAAGATTTGTGAAAATGTGTCAGAACACAGCTTTTAGCCAGTAAACTGGAACTCTCTCTCTTCCTCAAAAGGACAATCTCTGTAAATAATGGGGCTCGGTTCTACATCCATCTCTTAATTTGGTTTCTGTCTGATTACTTGCCCGTTCCAAACTGGCAAGTCACTTCAATCCCCTACATTTCTTGTTGCAACACTCAACCTAGTTGGGCCTGTAAAGCCAGCATTAGAGCTAATTCCAAACAAGCTTCATAGAAAATGCATAAAGAGACCCCACAAATATAAATGTTAATGGAAAATATGCAATTCAAAATTTCACATCTCAGCAATATCTGTATTGCCTCATATAATATAATAACTTCACACCTAGCCCCTCATTACGTCCGCTTGTGTCTGCCCACCATCGCTGCGGGGAGGGAACCGCCCGACTATAGGTCGGCGCTTCTGACACCCTAATTTGTATGTGACCGCACTATAATGTGATCAGAAACATCCATTTTCCAATGGGAGCTTGTGCAATGGGCTGAAAACACCTGCAGCACAAACTCCCATTGAAAAATGGAAGTTGGTATTAATCTTTGCCCCATGGACAGGCACCTCATGGTGCCTGCAACATGGTGCAGTGATGTTGAGGCCCCCCAGGGCCATATACGGAGGCCCAGGGGGAAAGGGGCCCTGCTAGGGGCCCCCAAAGACAGTTTCTGACAGCCAATCCATGTCGGATAAGCCTTCATGGATTGACAGAAACTGTGACTGTGATCCCGACAGCGGAGCCGAGCCTGGCTCTGCCGTCACTGAAGGGATTACTATTCTGCTCCAGTCGGACGGGGTCTGCGAGCCCTTAGGAAGAGGAACGGAATCTCCTTGTGGTTTTCCCTCCGACCGCCGTAATCAAAATACAAAAAGAACTATTGATGGACAGAATGCAGAACAATGCCATACATTCACCCCAGTACAGAGATCTGGGCCTAAATCCATCATTTTTTTGCTCACCATGCCATTCCACTTTGGACCCAGCCATATGCAAGTCTTGACCCTGTGCCCAATGGGAACAGTCCAACCCGAACTGCCAGGCCAGGTCCTCCCTGGACTGGAAACAAGCATCCAAGGACCGGTTTCGGGATTTAACCCCTCTTCAGCCAGGATAGCTTGATTCCAGTGGCATGGAGAGCACGGGATTGCAGCGATGGGTGGAGTAATACATTCTGGTTCTGTTTCATAACAATGATTCAATTGCTCAAAGTTCATGTCAGACATATTAGATTCAGATTAATCAATGTTTTCTTCCAGAATTTCCATGCATTTCATCCGGTTTACATCCAGGATTTATGTAATCCAGATGAAATGCACAGAAATTCTGGAAGAAAATAATGGCATTTTAAAATGTTTTAAGGGAAACAAAAAGTTAAATCTGTGATGTATGAACTAAATGTAATCCTTTTATAATGTTGAGTTGATTAATAACATTGTTCTAACTAACCATTAAGCAAATTATCTTGTATTGAAGGATATGACTTGGCATGGTAAAAGGGTTGTGTTTTTAATGGAGTATGGTGCGAATGAGATAGAGGGAATAAAGTACGTTAGATCATAGTATGGATGTTTTATTTCCTTTTTTTGGCATAAGTGGAGTTCCGGGTGTCCTAGTATATGTCGATAAACTTATTTGTGTTTGAAGTACCTCTGAAAATGTTCTGACAAATGGAGTTTGTGATGTGTGCTGTCTAGACATAATCCATGATAATGCACCTATGTCTCATAAAATATTTAAAAACCAAAGTGTTATTTGAAAATAAAAATCTCTCAAACAATAAAACCATTCTTATATGAATGTCTGATTCATGAGTACATATTATTGAATGGACTAGCAAGAGTTATACCAATGCTATCGTATTGAAATGGCAGTTTTTGGTTGTTTTTGCAGTGTCCACCAGTTACTTGGTCTTGTGATGTTTTTGTAGAATGGCTCTCCTCAATACCGTCAAATGATTCTTTGATATTTTCGATTGATGTTTACTAAAACATATGATGTTTCCCACTACTCTCTTAGACTCTTCTCTGATTTTTCAGATGTGCCTACTTACACAAGGAATGCATGTTTAAAGCTTAAACATAATAATGTGTAGTCCTGCCTCTGCATAATTTGGATATTGTTACACATATATAGCAATTGGTTCCGAACGCATTAGGGGTTTGTGGTCCATTATGTGATCAATGATTATTTTAGTAAGTCTTCTAGAGAACAGCTCTGCTTCCATACAAGTATCGTCCTGCAGGATGCAAATCTTCACCTTCTTGTAGCCACTGTACTCAGAGTGACCATATCTAACACTGATCAGCTCTCTAAGGGTTCTAATGGTAAATGTTCCAAGTATTTCTTGTAATTGGATTCATAGATAAGGGGAACCTGGTTTACACTATCCAGTAGCCCAGTAGTTGTCCATTCCATAACCCACACAGGTACATCCAATAGGTTGAGTCAAGTTCAGATAATGTTTTGCAACTTGTTTGTAGTTAGCAGTGTTTTTACAGAACATAGCCATGTGTACCACTTCACTGTATTGTGACAGACCAATCAAGGTTTTTACTTCTTCTTAGCACTGTTTCTTTCAGTTTAGGTTTGCAGTACTTAGGCTATGTAAACCTACAGCTTCTATCTTTGTCTAGGGTTGGGTTTGTCACTCTTCCTCCATCAGGCATGGCTATATTTAGTTGTTCAGTTTTCTGAGATTAGATGAGTTTGATGATCCTCTTACTAATTTCATCTAGACGATTTTTAATAGACTTGCCCCCACTGAAATTCAGTAGTAACTTAAACTCAAACAGTCAAACGTCTGAGTAAACAGTTTACTGTTTTGATTAATCATCTGCATTCTCAAGGTGGTTCTCCTCCATGCAAATCTCTCTAAACAATACAGCATATCATGGAGGCACTTCTGAGGCAAGTAATAGATATTTATAAGTGACCTGTGTTATGTGCCTTGTTAACCGGAGTACATTTTTTGTGTAGGTTGCGTTACTGACAGAAATGTATATAGTGTTTTATGTTAGGAGAAGGTCTCTTTATTCTGCATAATTTTAAGCATATGCCTGTTGTAATTTTGTAAGTGAAAAGTATGGTTCTAAATGAGACTATATTGTAATTAACGAGTATGGAACCATTTCACAGAGTTTTGGAAGAGCCAATTTCATTGTTTACCAAATGAGACAAAGTGATGATACTCTGGCCCAAGTCAGTCAGAGTGTCAGACTCTGGCCTTCTGCTGGTAGCAATTGAAGGTCTTCCTTTCTATACCAGGTATGGCCTATTTCTCTTGAATACTTATTCTTCATCCAGATTGATAAATAACAGGTGTAGCAGAAAAGCCATTCGGAGGTCACCAGAGAATTCCAATGTTCCAAAGGAAGAAAATCCGATTGCAGAAAAAAACCTCTGATAACATGCAAAAAACAAGTAGGCAAACAGATTTGAGTAAAAAAAGAACCCCTGAGTGAGCAACCAATAAGCAAAAAAGAGACACCAATCCAGGCTGATTTACATTGAAAAATGTAACAACGTGACCTGGAAGAGATACCTTCATCTTAGCTTGGACGCTTAAAAAGAATACTGCCTCGCAAAAACTAACAAAGTGGATCTTAGTCTGTTAAAAGATAACTGGATCATGTACAAGTGGATGCCAACTACATAAAATCCAATGAGAAGCAACCACCGCATGCGGGGCTCCAGTGCGCAGTGCCAAACATTGCGTCTGAAACCTTCATCAGAAAACTCCAAGATGCACCTGAGTGACACAGCTGTGCCAGGACAACACTCTTGGGTAGTAAGTAAGCAATCCTAACACTCTTTCCCCCTTTATTTAGATAAAGTTGATGAAACATCTTAATTACATAATGAGTATGTACCGAAGTAGTAGGCTCCTGTGTTCTTTGAGATGGAAGCTTCCCAACCAATTAAATATTGGAGTTTATCTCAAATTATTCTGAAATCACTTATCTCTTTCACAATAAAGTCCTAATTTCTATTTACCAACATTAATTTGGGTGGATTAGGTCTTTTACATAGGTAACCAGGATAAGTTAGTTTTAAATAAGATACATGTAATGAAGGATAGATTTGTCAAGAGTGAAGTAACTTGAGGAATACCTTGACAGAACCCAGATATTTAGTAATTGTAAAATTACCAAAATAGTGAGGAATAGCCTAGATCTACACATTCTGGTAGGAAGATGAACCTTGAATTTTGGGTCTGGGCTTCTATGTTTGTTTGCCTGATTGAATTGGTCTCCTTTACTTTTCTTGAAATAAACCAAAATGTATACTTGTGCCTTTTTTAAGTCTTGAAATATTAAACAAAGAGGAGTTAATGAGAAAGTATTTGGTTGGAAATCATATCTGTCAAAAAATGTGATAAATTCAGTAGAAGAATGTAATGTATTATTGTACTCAAACTCCGTTGAGAGTAGTAAACATTTCCAGTTAATATGTGTGCATTCTCAAAGCACATTCTTCCACATTTTTATTTTGCCTCTGTTTGGTTGGAATCCAGAGGACAGATCCTGATGAATTCCTAATAATGACACAAGTGGGTCCAAGGTTTTGAAATAAATTGAACGCCTCTGTTGAATAATATTCTTTGGTAATCCATGGAATCTAACATGAGTTCTATATAGTGTATGGGTTTGACCTTCTTATAATGCATAGCCATTCCATCTTTGGGTAGATTATAACCAAGATACTGCACAGACCCTTAATCAAATTCGGATTTTATTAGGGTTTGAACAAAATGTTTTCATCTTTCAAACTCTGTAAAGCTATAACGAATCAGGATGTGATCAGTATACTACCATTATGTGCAACAGTAGGTCCAATAAAGATGTAATTCCTGACCCTTTG
Organism: Triturus cristatus; assembly: GCF_964204655.1. Classification (NCBI taxonomy): domain Eukaryota; kingdom Metazoa; phylum Chordata; class Amphibia; order Caudata; family Salamandridae; genus Triturus; species Triturus cristatus. The sequence goes on along the minus strand of NC_140593.1, from coordinate 309,817,817 downwards.
CACAATGCATGCTGTGTTGCACATACCAAATGGCATTACCTTGTATTCAAAATGCCTCAGTGGCGTTCTGAGGGTGGTTTTCCACTTGTCTCCATCTCTGATTCTGAGTAGACAATAGGCCCCTCTAAGACCGAGACTAGTAAATATCTAAGCTACACGAAAAACATTCATGATGTCGGGCATCAAAGGTAGAGGACAATAATGTTTGATAGTAATTTGATTTAAGCCGCAGTAGTTTACACATGGATGTAACTCAGTTTAATTATTTTCATGGACAAAGAAGAGAGATGCTCCAGCTGCAAACTTAGATGATGCAATTGGCCATTCTGAAAATGTTCTTCCAAATAATCGTTGCTGACTCTCCCCTCTTTTGGAGAAAAGGATTATATTTTGCTCAAAAGGAACATTAAGATTTGGTTTTTAGATCAAAGCAATTGAACATTCTGTGAGGTTGCACGTTCTTATTTTCAGTTTCAGAACCTTGCATTCCAATACCTATCACATAGTGTTTCTTCTGTACCATAAAGGAGATGATGTACCACTGCGGAGGGCTGCTAACGTTTTTCACATGCCATATATATTCTGGAGGTAAGCATGCACTCTGATTTCATAGCAGAACAGAAATACACAGAAATGTAACAATATGATTAAATTATATATTTGCTGTTAGAACCAGAAACATGTGGCTATTCACAAACTGCATTGTGCAGTATGAATAGAAGTACTAAAACAGCACTACTAAACATATTATTCATGTACTACAAAGTGGCATTCACAAACCTATGTGTGTACATCTTGGTCTCCGCCTCTCCTATCTATTCTGTGTGGAGATCTCCACTCCAACTGCGGTGATCTCCGCACATGCAGGCCTATGTTTTAGTAGTACATGTGGGAAGGGCAGATAAGTGTCTGAAAATAAAAAACACATACTACTAACTGGGAAGGGTTTAAGGAGGGGTTAAAGTAGAAATAAGAGGGTATTTAGGAAGAGACATACATCCACCCACAAAAAAGCAACCCCCAGTCATATCCACAAACTGCTAAAAGAAGCCAAAACAGTAGTAAGTGTATACATCTTTGACCTGGAGTAGGCCCAGCACCGCACATGACTAATCACTGGTACTGAAACACCCTTCCATTAAAAATAATGGAGGCAGGGATGTAAAATAACTCCCCTTTTGAACTATTGTAGGAATAAATGAATTTATTTCAACTTTTTAATTATATATTATATCGACACTCTGGGTAGTTATGGTTAGGACCGTGTTTCCATAGGAAAAGCATTTTTTGACTTGCTAATGACTTTGGCACTTTGACAAAAAAATATATATATTCTTACACCTCCTATTCTTTCTAGAAAGTTTCTGGATGATCCATCAAGCGATGGCTGAGAAAAGGGATGGTGGGCATCCCAAAACGCGTTTTCTCCATTCATTTCTCCATAGGAAAATTAGACATAGCCACAGCCAAAATGACTGAACCAAATTACATCACATTTGGCCAAAAGGAAGATCTTGGTAATTATAGTTCATGCCCTAAAGTAACTATAGCTCGCACCTTCACCATGCACTGATTCGACCCTTACATACGACTTCAATCATGACATGTTCGATAACTGTATTGATAACATCCCTGAGCACATCTGAAATTACATCACTGCTGACAATACTGTGCATGGGATTGGGTTTGGGGTGCACTGCTGGAAGACATTTGGACTTTAATACAGGGTGGTTGCACCAAGGAACAAGAAGACACCAGACCTGTGACACACTCTCATCCTCCTGTAGATGGGAGGATCTCGGCCTGAGCCCTCAGTCACCAGTGGAATGTCTGCATTCTGTGGCACCCCACTCCAAGCACACCAATGAGGCTGACATGCTCTTGTCAGTGTGATTTAAGAGGCAACATCTCTGACAAAGGTCAGTTGCTTGTGCTTGTGCTTTGGTTCATGCCTCTGAGGTGCTGGAGCATGCCTTCTCCTCTTGCGGGACAACAAGTGGGATGGCACAACCTAGAAGGAACATCCCATGTGGTCACTGAAGGGAGTGGACTTGTGTTGAGTCCCCTCCCAACCCACTGGCAAAGATATCAGACTACACAGCTATAATGTGGTGTGCGGGAATCACAACAGGGCCCCTTCACCGCTGCCTGTCTGGCCCTTTGTGGTGCATGGTCATTAGGAGGAGTGAGGAGGGCTTGAACCATACTCATGCCTGTTGAACCAGATGGACACAAATGACATGGAAAAAGCATTTGGCACACTAAACTGGAACTACCCTTTTCATATACTGGAGACAATGGGCTTTGATAAGGAAATACTGTTGTATATATCAGTATTTTCATAGAGATAACTTAACTGTGAAGCAACAGAGTACTGTACATTGTACAACGGGTTGGGAGATCATCTACAAGATAGAGGACATCAAGTTGGAATTACACAAATACATTTACACACAGGGAGATTAAGTGATTTGTCCAGAATCACTCGATGTTGCGTCTAGCACCGAGGTCTGGATTCAAACCTGAGTCTCTAGGTTCCATAGACAGCAGCTCATACTGCTAGGCCACATCTCTTCCCATGTTGTGGATCCTTTTGCTCTATGGAGACCAACAGTGAAGGTTAAGATGGGGAGTCCACTTTCAATCATGGCTGTCCACTTCAAGAATTAGCAAGAGTACACATAGGAATGATCTCTTTACCCATTCTTATTCACATTAGTGATGGAGCCATTCACCAGGCATGCACCTGATTGAAAAGGAACATGAGGCTGTTGTGCAAGGTTACGCACATGCAGTTTGGCTGGATGCAGACAATGTACTGCTATATGCATGTAACATCCTGGTTCACTTACCTGTGTTTTGTCACATCCTGAAAAATACAGCAAAGTGTTCAGGCTCAAGCTCACTAGATTACATTTCTGTATTTTCACTCTTATGCATAAAGGATATCAAATCATCCCCACCCACAACACTTATGGGTTGGATGTGGTGCCCCACTCATTTAAATATTTAGAGGAAATGTTTATTGGCTACATGGAGATGTAGTGATGGGGAAACTAACTAGAGCCCTGTCAGTCAGAAAGCAGATCAGCAAGCTTTTGGACTGACAATACATCTCACTCCAATAAGTGGAGTAGCAATTGCAAAGATGTTTTATCTCCAACAACAGTTACATCTGTCTCCATCATCACACCCGTACTCACTGGCAGCTTCTTCAATGAACTGAATATAGATCTAAGAGACTTGATCTGGGGTTGGGCAGGCATAGAGTAGCCTTACCCAAGCTTCACATCCCGACTAAAGAAGAGGAGATTGGAGCCCCTGATTTAAAACATACAACCTGGCACCACTGCTCCTATCTGGCTGCCAAGAGGTTCAGCTGGCACAGGGCACGCTGGGAGATGTCCATGTGGTTGAGTTTTTCTTCAACATACAGCAGTTTCCTGTCTGGCGGCTCGCCTCTCTGGCACAGCTAGATATGCTGGCTTGGATACCTGCAAAGAGCTACTCAACCGTTGGCATACATGCAGAAGATCCCCTTATAGTCCTTGCTGTCAAAAAGTAGAGGAAGCCAGCAATTACGGCCAATGGATCAGGGTGGAAATCTTATATGTGGGGCATTTATACAACTTTGTCCTCTTAAGACCATTCGAGGAAATGAGGGAGGAGAATAGACGTCACCTCAGACAGTTTTTGACGCACGTAGCTATCTGCATGGCCATAGCTAGGACATGGGAACAGGCACTCACTCACCAAATGTTACAGATCCTATTAATTTGGGTTGTGGTCAGTGCTTGGTCACAAATTTGTATAGGGCTCTCAGAGCAGAACAAAGAAGGGGTCTCCAGGTCCTGAAAGCCATTTGGGAAGGGGATTCGGGTGGCAAGCTTATGGAAAGGGACTGGGTAGCCGCCCTTAGCTATGCCCCAAAGATCTCCAGAAATCTGACCCCAGCCTGATTGTGCATCATATTTCCAGCAGTGCCTGCCAAGTGCCCTGTGCACAAGAGTGAGTGCAACATTCTAACCCATGAAGTGGTTCTGCTCCGAACGGAAGCCATTTTCGGGAAAGGGAGTGGATCCTCTGGCGGAGTGGACAGGCAGACGGGTTACACAAACATCAAGAACATGCCTATTAGCTCTGTTGCCCAAGCCTATGATGGATAAAGACACCTGCCAATGTATTGATATAGCACTAGCAAAGGGGTGTAGCTTGGTCAGGAAGATTGGGGGGGAGGGGGGTAAGCTTCAGATTTTCCAACAATCTCACTTGCATACCATATATTTAAATACAATGTACGACAAGCATGGCGCATGGCAGGGGCTAAAGGGGCAGTGGAGAAGGAGACCAATGTGGGTTACTGAGTGAGAGAAAACACATTATTTAGTAAAATAACCAACATTTTTTAACACTTTCATAACAGAGAGGGAGAGTGTGTGTGTATTTTTGTCTTTAAGTAGATAAAACTTCCTGGTGAAATCCAACAGACACTCCACCATAGCCAATTATTTACCAGAAAATACATTTATCAGGGTGGTGTTACACCCCAAACACCGCCTAGCCCCCTGAAGCAATGCCCCTAAAAATGCCATTTCTAGCCAAATTCTGCCCCAGTTTTAGGATGACTGATGTCTTAAGTAGTTGAACATTGGAGGAGTGCTATTTCATCACTTAGGCAGTGTTAAATGGTTGCTTGTCACAGGAGCTTTCAAGGCATGTGCTTTTAGCAGGAATGTAGAAGCATTTGTTGACGTATCTGAAGAAAACAGCAGAACATAACACAGTAACATACACAACAGAACATAACAACAGAATTAAAACATGACAGGGCATATCACAACACAACAGTCAAAACACAGCAAAGCACAACAATCGCAGTATAACACAACAACAGCACATTGCTATAATGCTTCACAAAAACACAGCAGAACAAAAAACACCTCCACAACACACCGCACACCAAACGTGCACACACATTCTTGACACACATTACCATCTTCAGAAGCCTGTTTTCCTTATAATGTGGTAAAAGTTGTTAGGAGGAAACACTTGCTTAACTTACCAACAAGGATATGAAATAGCGCCCAACGAAAATGTTTTAATGATCCGGCCTCAGAGCTCGCTTACGTGGCACAGTCCTTCTTTGCAAAGGGGTGTGTCTGAGCTGCTGTAGTGTGGTGAGCTCTGCACTCAAGGCTTGTAATTGGCTGCCCTCTGCTGTCTGAAAGCAGTAACTGAAGGAGCTGCATTTAACAACAAGCTGCACCGCCTTCATTCACCAATTAGAACTGAACAAAATATATACAATAAAATATCATTTGAGCTCCAATTTCCGCTCACAGACGAGGACCTTAATCAGACCCAATGGCATTCAGCTCGCTCCCGAATCATGACATTAAAGACAATTCTGTCAAGCAGCTTAAAGGTCTCCTTCCATCAAACGGCAGCTGCTGCTAGTGTATTCCGCACTGAGAGAGGGGGGGGCCTGCTGGGGCTTCAGAGGACTCAACTGCAATGGCCAGTCCTGCCTCAGAGCTTGGGGAGAGGCGAGGCGCATAGCACACATCTGAGGGGCCACATGGGCCCAGATCCACCAGAATGCCAGGGGCAGACCCAGTGATATCTGATTTAGGGGTACACAATGTATTGATCTCTAAATGAAGAATTGGCATTGCCAAGATGTATACTTATTAACTGCAGGTCAAACAAAGTGTCAGCAGCAAGACTTTAATCACTGAACCATCTGGCTTAAAATATTCAAGAAAATGTATACACATCTTAATATTATATCTAGTCTTTTCACACACAGCTCGTGCAGCATATCGACTCTCTGAGCCCTTCCTTGGTACTCCAGGTGATAGACGGTGAGAATATCCATAGCAAAAATACCATATGCCATAAATATTGTGCACTAAATAAAATTTACAAAACTAATACAATATCTGCTATATACATTTTGCATTAAATCTTTTAGGGTGATAGCTTTAAATAAGATATTTAAGACATTGTATTTTGCTAGACAATTTTTACGTCACGTACAAGTTCTAGTGCCACATCCATAAGGCAATACATTTCACACGCCCATGCATGCATTGCAAGCTTTTCCCTTTTTACACGTCATGTTTTAAGAAATAAAAAAAAGGTGATCTTTGCGAAAAGCCACAAAATCACTCTGTACACAACTGCAGATTTTCCTAAATAATATCGATGAAGAGTCCTGATTTTATTAAATACAAAGGAGGCAGACATTATGCAGTCTCTCTTCTTGCCTTGTTTTGGTCAGCACCTAGAAGAACCCCACAACTCCCAAAAAACCTTCAGCAATACGTTATTGACACACACAAAGGGCATCTCTACCTATCATCTCTACCTATAAATAGCAGTAGCCCACACCTCATTTCCTCTTTTCTTGCTGCTAGAGATGAGTGCATTACAAATCATTGTGTGCTAGCATTCGATTGTGATTTACTGTGGGTTTAGTTGTTTGGTATTTAAACTAAAGCTTTGCTTTCTTTATGTGAGTTTTATGTACATAGATGCCTACTTTCAAGGCTCTATGTGGTATTGTTACTTTGTGTGAGTCAGTTTCACATGGGCACCTGCACTTAAAGCTGGATATAACATTGTTAGTTTGTTTGAATACGTCGTGGCTGGTTTGTTTATTGAAGTTCAAATGTGCCTGCTTTCAAGGCTCACTTGTGAATAATTACATTGCAGCAGTGCAAGGCTGCTGGGGAGTTTTGCATATATTTATTTCATGGTCAAATACATTGTAATATTTGTTTCAATGTGAGTGCTTGCCTGGGGAAGTGTTTATGCAAGCTGCTGCCTGGATTTATGTGAATGTCATTTAAAAGCATAACCTTTTTGCTGTGTGCTGGTTTTAATATATTTGATATAATTTGTTCAAAGAAAATATTGTGGCGGTTAAAATTCGTGTTGTTTGCTGATTAAAATGGTTGGCCACTGTGGTAATAATGAGGAGTATGAGGATTTTAAGAAAACCCTTTGTGAATTTTGGACAATTCAGTATCTAATTCAATTCATAAATAGACTTTGGGAAACTTTTAATTCCGCTGTACTAAGCAGAGTCATTTCAGTAATTTCGAGTTACCCTTTTGATGCCAAATGTATGAAAAGTATGCGATTATGCCTGTTAGACCTGTCATCCTTGGTGGGGTCTTCCCCCAGACTTTTTGTCTTCGCCCCTCCTGTCATCTGAATATTGTCTTGGTTGGCATTAGGTATCTGTGCACTTTACCACTGACGACCAGTGCTAAGTGCCTGTGCTCTCTACCTAAAATGTCTATGTCTAGTTAAGAGATTTAAAAAGCGTAACTGTTAATCCAAGGAGTGTCCTGGCGCTGCTTCAGAAGGAACATCAGCCAGCGGGGAAAAGGAGAGAACTAGGGGCAAGAGAAAAGCCAGGTCTTACATTTTTTGCGGAACAATGGTGTTGTCTTAATGCACCTGAGAGACAGCAGAAGCCTGTTCCTAAGAGAAGGGCCCAGAAAGGAGAAAGATCTTCCCCCTGCCCTTGCCTTTCTAACACAAGGAACTTTGGCTAAACAAAGATTTTCAGAACGGAGGAATCTCTGGGGAGCGCAAAGCTTAACTCTGTTTTGTAGATAGTCCGGGTCAGTTTCGTAAAGTGCTTTTTAGGTAAAGAGCAGTATCTTAAAAGAGATCCTCTTCCTGACCGGGAGTCAATGAAGGCATTGAAGAAGGCCCGGGATGTGGGAATTGCGTGGGAGTCCACAGATGGTATGTGCTGCTGCATTTTGAACTAACTGCAGCCTATCGATCAGGTAATTGGGTAGTCCTATATACAGACCGTTCCCGTAGTCCAACCGCGAGATTATCAAGGCTTCGTCACTTGTTGTCTAGCCTGCAAGGATAAGAGATAGAAACATTTCCTGAGTACACAAAGGCGTCCAAACCCCGTACCAACCACCAAGTTAATTTGGGACTGGAATAATAGTTGTTCATCAAATTTGAAGCCTAGTTTTGTACCACCTGAATTAAAAAAGAGGGAGGGGGACATCCTTTGGCCAGAAAGTCTCCCATGGTATCTAGGCCTCTGAGCCAAAGAAGAGGAACTCAGTCTTCCCTGCATTGCATTTAAGTTGGTTGCTGGATATCCAACTGAACGTTGCATTCAGACATTTACGAATTTTCTCCCCTGGGAAAACACCGCCAATCCCCCAGGAAAAGAGGATTTGACTGTCGTCGGCATAAGACACAATTTTTGCCCCCAAGGATTCTATCATGGAGGCCAAGGGAGTGAGATAGATAATGAATAGTGCCGGACTCAGGGCAGAGCCCTGCGCCACTCCTACCCTTAGCTTACCGGGAACAGCAAAAAAAGGGTTACACCAGACCTCTTGTCCACATTCCTCCAAAAATGAAGCAAGCCAGGCCAGGCCGACCCCTTAATTCCCACTGAGTGTAGACGATCTAGCAGGATGGAGTGAGAGATGGTGTTGAACGCTGCCGATAAGTCGAGTAACACCAGCAGCGCTCTGTCACCTCTGTCTAGACTGAGGCGGATGGTTTCAGATACTTCCAACAAAGCTGATTCAGTGCTATAGTCGGAAGCCAGATTGGCTGGCATGAAGCAAGTTGTTGCTTTCTAAGTACTCGGAGATTTGTTGGTTGACGTGTTTCTCCAGTGCCTTTGATAGAGCTGCAAAGATAGAGATAGGTCTGTCATTGGTTGGGTTATTTGGCTCTGCCTGGGATTCTTTCAAAAGCGGTAGAATTTTCGCCTGTTTCCAAGTGCAGGGCATCTTAGCTGATGAAAGGGACATTTTAAATACTTGATGCACCAGTGGATTTATAACCTCTGCCCCCCCCATGCTAAAATGAAGGAAGGATCAGGATCAGAGGGCGAGCCTGATTTAAAGAAACTTACGGCTAGAAGGGAGTCTTCCACAGAGATGGTAGAAAGAGAGTCCAAGAAGGAATCTTTGCTTCCAAAAATGGTACAATTGGCTTACACTTGATTGGCATACTTAATTTGCCTATAAATCCTTACTATATAGTACTTCCTGTACCAAGGTTCTGTAAATTAAATGCTTCTCATGGGCCTGCAGCACTCATTGTGCCACCCACGTAAGTAACCCTTTCAGACATGTCTCAGGCCTTCCATTGCAGCCTATGGTGTATTTTTAAAACGTCCAATTCAACTTGGCAAATTAAGCCTTTTGCTAGACTTAAATCTTCCCTTTTGAAACAGATGTCACTCCTAAACATCCCACAAGGCAGGGGGCATTGTATTTAAGAAGTAACAGGTGTGTTTAACATACTCAGGTAGTGACAAACTCCTAAATACTTTTTTCACTACTGCAAGGCCTATCTCTCCCATTGGATAGCATTGGGTTACCCTATTATATTTAATAAGGGATAACTATCAATTGGGAACTGATAGTGAAGCCAAGTTTGAACTCAAATGAATTATAATTTGAAATTCTCTCCAATGGTACAGCTAGTTTTAAGTCACAATTCTGAAATCTCCACTTTTGGAAAGTTGGCATTTTCTTGTTCTAACCATTTGATGCCTTCTGCCAGTGTCCTGAGTCACATGACTTGGAAAAGCTTGGTAGTTGGGCTTTATGTATTCCTTCCAGACAGTGAGACAAAATGGCACTAGGTTTTGGCAGGATGGCCTGCCAGGATGTAGGAGGCGGAGCTGTTCCCTGCCCCACTTACATTTCAAAGGGCTGTCTCCAGCACACACAAAGGAATTTGACACCAGTCTTTTGTCAGCTCAGTTTTCTTGGAGCCTTGGCCGGGGAAGAGAAGAACTTCCCAGAACCAGGGGTAGCCAGAATGTCAACCCCACTTCAAAGGCTGGCACCAGGTATAAATATTGGACCTCCTGAACCACCTCTTCAGTACACTCCTGGACCTGTGTACTACAGAATAATGACTGCCTTGTTCTCAGAGGACTACCCCACTGCTTGAGGTCTGTCCTGCTCTCTGAGAAGGAAGACTAGACCTGCTCACTTCATCCCAGGCTAACCTAAGTGACTCGAAGAGTAAGTTGACTGAACTCCTGCACTGAGCTACAAGGACACAGCAAACACAAGGAGGTGATGGACGGAGCGCTGAAACTTTTCAGACACTCAGCCCCAGTCACAGATCTGGGTTGAATCCATCATCATTCTTTAGCTCAGTTCTGCCACATCAGTTCAGACCCAGCTATATGCAAATCAGTCTTGACCTTGTGTCTCATGGGAACAGTGCAGCCAGAACTGCCAAGCCAGGTCTTCCCTGACCTGTAAACAAGCATCCTGTGACTGGTTTCTGGGTAACACCCTTCATCAGCCAGGCTAGCTTGAATCCAGTGGCAAAGTGAGCAAGGGACCCACGTCTGGGCATACCCTGCCAACTTACAGCAAACAAAGCAAACACAAGGAGTTGATGGACGGAGCGCTGAAACTTTTCACTCACCCCCAGTCACAGATCTGGGTTGAATCCATCAGCATTCTTTAGCTCACTTCGCCACCTCAGTTCAGACCTAGCCATATGCTAATTAGTCTTGACCCTGTGCCTCAACCTTGGCAGTCCAGCCGGAACTGCCAAGCGAGGTCTTCCCTGAACCGGAAACAAGCATCCTATGTGTTTTCCCTCAAAATCCCAAATTACCATTGTTTGTCATCCCATCCTTATTAAAATCAACCCTGAAACATGTCACTCGGGACCACTTGCAACTGGCTAAAATTGCAGTAAACATCCTTGCATGCCAAAAGACCCGATTCAGGTGGGAGATTTAGGATGTTTTTAAGCCGCATTGGCTTAATTTTACCTGTCTCCCGCCTAAAATTGCCTTTGGTGCTTTAGTGTATGCCAGTGAGGAAAGGGAAGCCCCCAGATATTTTTTCAAAATCTTTCTCTTTTTGGTTTCAAAATGTTGGCATGTATAAATATCTTGCCCATCATTATTAAGGAGGCTGGTCGAATAAATTTGTTTAATGTGGGTATAACCAAAATGACCAATGGCCTGGTTATACAGAAACTCACAAAGCATTGGCAAAGTCAATAGGACTATCTTTAATGCACGACTGCGTGAAACCAGTATTTGTGCATGCCTGTCATTGTATGCATGCGTTGGCACATTAAAGCCATGCATTGTTGTTTTGCCGATGCTTGTTATTTAAAACCATCCCCGTAAATCACCACACGGTGGCCTTATTAGATTAAGCATCTGCCTGCTTTGGTAATGAATGACTTAGAAAACAAAGGCTACCTAAGAGTCAAGGCCAAACAATTTTATATAGACAATAAACATGATAATCTCCTTCACTGACGTGCTCAGAGAACCTTGACAGGTGACTCAATAAATGACTCATGTCCATCATATCAAAGCATCTTTTTTTCACTTACATAAATAATTTGTTTGTGCTTTTTAAGACAACTAATAATAATTTGTGGGGTATCACACTGATTTTCCCTGCTCAGAGAACAAGAACATTTTGTATATGATAGATATTATTTTGGCTGCAGAAATTGATTCTGTTTTTTAATTTAGGATTCATGTTATTGCTGTTCTTTAGTTCACAGATCATAATCAAAAGAAGATGTGCACAGAAAACTGATTATCAAACCAATGACTGTAATTTGCTGTGTTGCAGGAAGTCCGCTGGCGGCCATGTTCAGCGTGCCCTCAGTTGACCTGGCATGACGGCAACCATTTTGTGCTAGGATGTTGCTATAAATACCAGTCGTATCTTCTGCAAACATGAGCTTTTCTTCGCAAGGAAATTACCCACCAACTGTTGACTTAATACTTTGTAAAACCTTGGAGCACATGCCATGATTAAATATTAATTTATGAGTCATTTTCATTCGTAACGTAGTGTGATGATAACCGCATTTCAGTGAATCAATCTTCAACTGAAAGGACACATAATATGTATAGCTTGAGCGCCTCGATGGACTAAGTAGTCAAAATTAATGATATATATATATATTTTTACAAAATCTGGTGAAAAATGAACCACCCCTATAGCACAGTAATATGCAGAGAGTGCACTTTAAGGCAGGATGGCACATTTCCACGACTGTGCACAATCACTTAACATTTTGTGTGCTACTCAGAGCACGCAGCGACACACATTGACAGAGCCATGATCACGTGCACTCTTCTGTTACTGATGAATAGTCAGGCACCACAAAGCCTAAAAACAGAGACGCCCATGCTTCTGAATTCTGCCTGCCAATCTGGAGGCGCATATCCTCTAGCCCCAATCTCACCACCCTCACCCTCCCCCCCACCAAAGAATCACTGACTCAGGCACAACTTTAAAACCACCCTCTCAGTCGTAAAAACAGTTACACATTTGTGAGTCATTGATAGAAAACATACAGAAACAGGAGGAGCTTGTTTACCTGGGTCTATGCCTCATGCCACTGAGGTGAGCCACTGGATGGATACACTGGCACACATTGGCAGCACAGAAGAGGTTGTAAGCCCCTTTTTATGGTCTGGCTTGACAGTGCAGCTGTAGCCAGAAACATAAGTGAGCATCAACAGAGAAGGGCTTTGGCTCCACCCACATGGTGGGAACAGGCGTAGGTTTTTATTGGGCAGATGTTGTTGGCCTCCACAAAAATAATGCTTGCCTTCCACGCAACTGTGATTATTTTGTTTATGAACTTTAGGCACATACAAATGTCATTGGAATGCTATTAACGTGTCTGAGATATCTAGATAATTTATGTTGTTTTTCTCTGGCAGCAGCACCTATGGAAAGAGGAGGTCATTAACCTACCTGGATTTTTGGGTTTGGATTGCCGGTGCAACTGTTGCTCAACCTTTTAATCTACACCAACATTATTCTGCAGATCTTTGCTTCCATATCCAGAGCTATACCCATGCAATTTATTTGCACAGCTTCACTTTGCCATACACAATTCCTTCAAAGCCAGTCCTATTAGCATTGCCAATGCTTGTTGTGCTGCTGTATGTGTGTAGAGGAGCAGCAGTTTGAGCATACTGTCACTGTGGTATACTTTGTACTGAGGCACATACTGTGCATTAGAGGGAATGAGAAAAGGAAATAGGACTGTTATAAGCAGAAATGTATATTAATTCAATCCATCAAAATGACATTGCCACAATTATTTCTTTTCATTATACACGAAAGAAATAGTGAAGGAGGTAAATACAATGAAGTGAACGTATTTACTTTACAGTACTTTTAGACAGTAAAAATGTTATGTGCAAATATGTTGCCTGACCATAAGGTCTCTGGCGATCAATTAGCGAAGTGTAAGCTGGCTGTTCAAATACAGAAATTCATGGAATAACCAGAGAGAAAATGTAATAGCAATAGGGCTACATGAAGCTGCAATACCAATCCACATTCCTGGGGCAGCTCCAAATATTACCAGATTTTAATACGCCCATGTCAAACATGCAAATAAAGTTCTGCAACATAAGAGTTCGTAAATAGGGTCACAGCATATACTTTCATCACCCAGAACACTTGAAACAATACTTATTAATACCAGAAAAATAAAAAAAAGTGAAGGTTGGAATGCTTAAATTAATCTCAGCCACTGGTAATTAATTAGGCCTCATTCCAGTCCATTGTTTTTTCTGCCCACCATGCTACTCCGGAGGGAACCTCCTATTTGTAAATCAGCCTTGGTCCTCTGCCAAAAGCAACTCCACACCAGTTTCGGCCTATTTAGGCCTTTTCAGTACGGTGTAACTTGGTTCCAATGGCAGAGTAAGCATGGGACCCAACTCTGTGCATACTCGTCACACTTGGGGCATCACACTGAAGAAAACATAAAGGTAAGACTGGAGTGCTAGAATCAATCTCAGCCACTGGTAATTCAACATGCTCCTAAGGCAACAACCAACATTTTCTTGTAAATCAGTCTTGGTCCTCCGCCAACAGAAACGGTCCCGTCCGAACTGTCGAGCCTGGTCAGTTCTGAACCAGAACACAAGCGACCCAAGACTGGTATCAGCTTATTTGTGTCTCTTCAGTAGGGTGCAACTTGTTTCCATTGGCAAAGTGGGCACCGGACCCAGGTCACGTCTAAGGCATCATATACTAGCACTGGGCCCAGGACTGGTCTTCTGTAAGGAGCTGCACTAAGGAAAACAAATGTACGATTGCTGGAATGCTTGGATTAATCTCAGGAATTGTTAACTACTTATGCCACATTCCAATGCATATTTGGTTTTAGCCCACCTTGACACCTCAGATAGGAACGAGTCATTTGCAAATCTGCCTGGTCCTGTATCAATAGCAGTAGCTGATTCAGTAATTCTGCTGGGGAGCTGGTAATATTCCACACCTTGTGAAAATTGTTGGAGATGTCTTCAGAAGCCTTCCGCTGCTAGAAGAGACGTGTGGAAAAACAATGAAATTATGTTTTCCTCGGCTAGTCCCCAAAAAGTGTGTCATGACTCTTGCACCTCTGGCAGTAGAACAATAAAGTTAAACCTTTCTTCTCCCCTTCTAGTTGATTCTTTTTCCTGAATCAAAATCCAGGAAATTAGGGAAAAACTGATCCCTAAAAGAGGAAAAGATGGTGTGGGATAAGAGAGAAAGGAAGTAACTAGTTTCCTGCAGGAAGTTTGGAAGAAGAATTGAACTGGAGTCTCAAGGATACAGAAGCTATAGTGTCAAAAGAGCATAATTTGACTGGCATTTAGGAGAGTATGCAGAACACAGTATCAGTTAACAGAAGAAGGAATCTTAGTGGAAGAATGAAAGACAGTGGCGGCGCCTCTGCTAGGGCGGAGGAGCAGTGCTCCACACCTTTCAAGCAGTTCAAGAGGGGGAAACAACATGATAATAACTGAAAGTTATTATCATGTTATGTTTCCTTTGAGAGCAGGCGGGCAGATGGGAGGGGCTGCTCTGCTCCCAGAGCAGGGCAGTGGCGGAGTGGTTTGCCCACTTAAGTGCGCAATGACTGATTGGTCACCTCTCTTGGGCCACCCAAACCAGTCATGCGCACTTTCCCATTGTCCATGCAGTCTGCATTACAGCCTGCATGGAGAACAAGCCCAGGCTCCCATTCCCTAGTTGAGCGTCCAACCAGGACGCTCACATCCAATCATCACGCTGCACTGCAGCGTTGAGATTGGTCAGGGGAGCCTGGGTGCCTACCAATCACAACGCTGTAAGCAACGTTGTGATTGGTCAGTGTGGCCTAGCTGTTCAGTGCTTCCAGAGAAGAGCAGGAGCTGGAACAGAGACGCGGGACCAGGCGGGAAGGTAAGTTAATTTTATTTTTAAATTATTATTATGCACGACCGCCCACCATCTGCAACCCTGCCTCCCTCCTCGTCCCGCGCGACCCGCCTGAACCACCACCTGCTAGCCATGCGGCCGCTGCTGATGACAGACATACGGAATGTGGCTTAACTGTGGTCAGGTGAAGCATCACTGTAACTAACCCCCCAGGGAATCCCTGAAACTTGCCCAAGAACTGAAGATGAGTAGTGCTCTACTCTACCAGGAAGCTGAATCGCAGTCGCCCAACTAAAAGGGGAAATCTGAAACCAGATAAAAAACAGATTTTTAGTTGACCAACCAAATCAGGGAGATAACTGGAGCATGATCAAAAAAACTGTGGCTGTGTCAAGACACCTAGAACAGTACAAGAACAAATAAAGTGATTACTACAAGGAAGTAGGAGAAAGGAGATCAAGGGAACCACAAAGAAGCGTAAAAGTAGAATAGTGGCATAAAAATGTATTAACAACAATGATAACTTGATTTAGAAATTAACCTGAGAATTGTATTTTTAAATCAACACGTAGTCAAAATGTCCAAAATGCACCAGGCATTCAATTTCACTAGCAGGCCTCAGCTAGATGTCAGCTTTATTAAAGAGATGCTTCGAGGAAATGCTGAACCATGCACAAATGTATTTGAGAGCTTGAACTTAACGTGACTTGCTTAGATGCGTCATACCTGCAAAATGTGCTGAGCCTATAAAAGGTATTCCTTTCTTAAGCTACATATTCTTTATTAACCAAGCTTGAACTTCCTGTCTATCCCATGTTCATATAATATTGAATAGAGAATTACGCATTAAATAATAAAGATATGCTTATAAGCAGTAGGAGTGTCATTGCTTAACTAGAGATATGCAAGCAACTGTTTCTGTCTTTAGTGTAGTTCATTGTTCTTCAGTGAAACATTGAATACATGACAGAATAGACACCATAATAGTCTTCCATCGGAACCAAGGTTAGACATTCCCAGTTATACAAATGTTTAGTATTATCTGTTACAAATTTGATAGTCGACTCTGAAATCCATGTTTTTGGCATGGTAAAAGAAATAAAGCATCGAAAGATGTCTTCCCGTTTGACCGGAGTAACCAGATCCACAACTTTGTTTTAGTTAGCCTCCACTTCCTTTTATCATCCCTTTACCCGAGCGGTGGCTCATTTCATTGCTATTTGCTGTAAGCTACTGCTGACGGTGATTGCTGTAGCATATGCACAAAAAATACTCTAACAGATCTGAGAGGAGATCTAACAAGATAAAGGAAGAGGGGGAGAAATGAGAACTCCTAAAATAAGGTTGTGCCTAATACAACCGTGGTCGTGGGGAAACTAAGTATTTCTTTAAGTTACCCTCACACACCCTAGTGGTGTCATGCTTCATCATCGGGTCACCCAGACCCCTAGAAGTCCGGGTGGGCTCGACCACAGTGTTGGGAGTGCTTTTAATATGTTTTACGGCAGAGGGAGTTAACTAGATAAAATACCGCAGGCAGATCCCCAGTATCCCTTTATTCTTGGGTCTGTCTGGGTAGTTAAAATAAATAAAATGGGTCTTTTAGGAGTATTATGGTCCTAGGACCCTAGTGCCGACATGTTTCAGTCCAAAAAGGGGGCCAAAAAATGGTCCAGGACTTTCTTCAGGGCAAAAAAGTAACTCCCCTATGTGAGTGAAATTACTTGTGATGGGGTGTCCCTATCCTATCAGTATGGTGAGGGCAGAGTAGCTGCTCCACGTGATTTGATTAAGAGTGGATGTATGTCAACTGCCAGGCTCCATCTGAAAAGGAAAAGTAGAGACAAACAACATATAAAAATATCAGCGGTAGAGTTGCCGCTTGGTTCATTTCTCCTTGAGCGGTGTAGTGGTTACCGCAAGTGGACATGCGTGTATCTATGTGCGCATGCTCTCGTAGGGAGGAGTGTCCTCCTCTTGTGCCACTCAAAATGACTGTAATATATCGATGTATTTGTGACAGGCATACTGTGCGAGTGGCGAAATGATTCGCATCCTAGCGATAACAGCGTGATGTCTGTTTTTGAAAGTAGCGTGCACACAGTGTCTCCAGATACTAGTGCACACGAGAAACGTGTATGTTCCTGGTGATTCCAAGATCTTTCTACGGGTGTGTTAAGGTGAAATATGACGAAGATATACACATAATACACATGCATACAACACATTCATTCGTGCTAGGTCTACAGATATACTTTACCCAAATCGGGGAGGTTGACTGAATCTCACAGGACCAGAAGGCCAGATTGGGCGGTCCTGGGGGAACCGTGAAGAAAGAGTGAGTGAATCTGCCAGTATGTCGTTCCGAATCGGTAGGGCCAAAAAGCGAGTGCTGACACATGAGGAAACTGGTACATCGCGCTGGTCAAATTACTTACTTATTTAAGATCGGTCGCCCTGCCTGCTACCTGTTTGGTTCTGGTCCTCGGCTTTCGCAAGTTAGTAAAGCAAGAGTCGCGCATAAATAACATGGAAAGCGCGCCGGAACGTCGGGCTGATTGGGAACACGCCCCTCGGTTACAGGAAGTGACGTAATACGTCATGGCGTGTAGTGGCGATTGGTGAAGGGAATTGTAGTTTTGTGTGTAGGTAATGAGGGTTAATACTGACGGGCTGGTGATGGCGTAATCCGGGGAATGTCAAAAGGAATACGAGTGCAAGTATAAGCGCTCGTGTGTAGTAAAAGCGGTGTGGACGGGAAATGGACAAAAAACGATAATTAACGAGCACCGCAGATATAATGGGAATAGCCAATTATGCCCAGATGTATAGTATATGTTAATATAGTATTGACTGCAGGTCCTTCGACGCGGGCAGTCTGCAAATTGCTGTTCATAAGTACGTTAACCAGAACAGGGGTGGAGAGGCGGGGACTGAATGGGTTGGTTCAGTTATGAACTCGTGTAAAAATAAATATGGAGATCGTTTTGCTTGGGTGCAATGATACACCTGTGATGGCATCTGTTGTCGCACTGGTAGTATTCATTTCAAGTCCGGCATCTCGGTGAAGGGTTGATGGGGATGTAGAATATCAGTAGTAGTCATTAGACAATGTGTCTGTAACTCAGTGTTAAGGTGTAAAGTGGTGGACACATGGGGTGATTATTTATTAAGCTGACTCCACGGTATAGAGTCATTAAGTCCCTTTTCATGTGTTCTCAAGCGATACACCCAACGTTGTTCTCTCTCTAGGAGTCTTTTCTGTAGATTTCTGGTACCATTGATCTTCTCAATGATTGTCCATCGTATGTCTGTGTCTTTATGATGTTTCTCGACGAAATGTGTTGTTAGTCTGGTAGCTGTGATCATACGTCTGATGGTGCTCCTATGTTCGCTTATCCGAATTTTTATTTTGCGGCTGGTCATGCCTATGTAGGTCAAATCACATGGACACTTGATGAGGTAGATAACTCCTTCAGAATTACAGTTGGTATGTGATCGTTGTTCCCAGGGGGTGTTTAGGCCAAGTTCGAGTGTTTTGCTTGGTCTGGTGAATTCACAGGCTACACAGGACCCGCAAGGGTAATGTCCGGTCACTGGTGGTGTATTCCATAATGTTGTTTGGACGTCACCCACATTACCATAAGTGTCTGTATGGATCAGGGTATCTCTCAGACTACGGTTCTTTTTAAAAGAGAACATGGGTTTGTCATATGAGAGTTTGTTGGAGGTGAGGATGGGCCACCTTTTATTTATAATCTTTTTTACATCATTTGAGGACGAATTGAATGTTGTAACACAGATCATGTTCTGGGGTTGTTGTCTTTCTTGAGTTTCAAGCAGGGCCTCTCTAGGAGTGTTCCGTGCTCTTTTTTTGGCTTGTTCAATTATTTTAATTGGATAATTTCTTTCTTTAAGCTTGTCTGTGAGTGTTTCTGCCTCTTTTTTGTAATCTCGGATTTCGGAGCAATTTCTACGTATACGTAGGAATTGTCCTACCGGGAGATTTTCCCTGAGAGATCGTGGATGGGCGCTGTCAAATCCAACAGACTGTTTCTGTCAGTCGGTTTGGTGTATAGCGAGCTGCTCAATGTGCCATCTTTAGCAATGATGTTAATGTCCAAAAAAGGAATGGTTTCTCTGTCTTTATTGATGGTGAATCGTAAATGAGGATTAAGATCGTTAATCCATAGGGTGAAGTTTGAAAGGCTCTGAGTGTCGCCTCGCCATACCATAAAGATATCATCAATATAGCGATACCATTTACAGATGTTATTAGTGTATGGGTTAGCATTCCAAATATGTTGGTTCTCAAAATGGCTCATGTATAGGCATGCTATACTAGGAGCAAAAGTGCTCCCCATAGAAGTTCCATGGATTTGCCAGTATAACTGGGATTCAAATTTGAAGAAATTTTCTGTTAGTGCCAGTCTCATTAACGTAATGATCCATTCCTTTGGTGCAGTCCATTGCCATTCCTCATTCTCTAGGAGTTGTTCAATGACTCCGATGCTTTCGGTCTGGGGTATACTCGTATACAGCGCTTCCACATCTAGACATACTAGAAAGCAATTTGTTGGGTCATACTCAATGTTAGTCAGAAGGTTCAGGAGATGTTTTGTATCCTGTACATACGATGTTATCTGTTTTACCAGAGGGCGCAGAAACCAGTCAGTATATTGGGAGAGTGGTTCCAGAACCGAGCCAATTCCTGATACTATAGGTCTCCCTGGAGGAGGTAACTTCCCCTTGTGGATCTTGGGGATGGTGTAGAATAGCGGAATTCTAGGTTCCTCTTGATTCGAAAACGTGTGTTCTTTTTTAGTGATCCATCCCCTGTTCTGGTTAACGTACTTATGAACAGCAATTTGCAGACTGCCCGCGTCGATGGACCTGCAGTCAATACTATATTAACATATACTATACATCTGGGCATAATTGGCTATTCCCATTATATCTGCGGTGCTCGTTAATTATCGTTTTTTGTCCATTTCCCGTCCACACCGCTTTTACTACACACGAGCGCTTATACTTGCACTCGTATTCCTTTTGACATTCCCCGGATTACGCCATCACCAGCCCGTCAGTATTAACCCTCATTACCTACACACAAAACTACAATTCCCTTCACCAATCGCCACTACACGCCATGACGTATTACGTCACTTCCTGTAACCGAGGGGCGTGTTCCCAATCAGCCCGACGTTCCGGCGCGCTTTCCATGTTATTTATGCGCGACTCTTGCTTTACTAACTTGCGAAAGCCGAGGACCAGAACCAAACAGGTAGCAGGCAGGGCGACCGATCTTAAATAAGTAAGTAATTTGACCAGCGCGATGTACCAGTTTCCTCATGTGTCAGCACTCGCTTTTTGGCCCTACCGATTCGGAACGACATACTGGCAGATTCACTCACTCTTTCTTCACGGTTCCCCCAGGACCGCCCAATCTGGCCTTCTGGTCCTGTGAGATTCAGTCAACCTCCCCGATTTGGGTAAAGTATATCTGTAGACCTAGCACGAATGAATGTGTTGTATGCATGTGTATTATGTGTATATCTTCGTCATATTTCACCTTAACACACCCGTAGAAAGATCTTGGAATCACCAGGAACATACACGTTTCTCGTGTGCACTAGTATCTGGAGACACTGTGTGCACGCTACTTTCAAAAACAGACATCACGCTGTTATCGCTAGGATGTGAATCATTTCGCCACTCGCACAGTATGCCTGTCACAAATACAACGATATATTACAGTCATTTTGAGTGGCACAAGAGGAGGACACTCCTCCCTACGAGAGCATGCGCACATAGATACACGCATGTCCACTTGCGGTAACCACTACACCACTCAAGGAGAAATGAACCAAGCGGCAACTCTACCGCTGATATTTTTATATGTTGTTTGTCTCTACTTTTCCTTTTCAGATGGAGCCTGGCAGTTGACATACATCCACTCTTAATCAAATCACGTGGAGCAGCTACTCTGCCCTCACCATACTGATAGGATAGGGACACCCCATCACGAGTAATTTCACTCACATAGGGGAGTTACTTTTTTGCCCTGAAGAAAGTCCTGGACCATTTTTTGGCCCCCTTTTTGGACTGAAACATGTCGGCACTAGGGTCCTAGGACCATAATACTCCTAAAAGACCCATTTTATTTATTTTAACTACCCAGACAGACCCAAGAATAAAGGGATACTGGGGATCTGCCTGCGGTATTTTATCTAGTTAACTCCCTCTGCCGTAAAACATATTAAAAGCACTCCCAACACTGTGGTCGAGCCCACCCGGACTTCTAGGGGTCTGGGTGACCCGATGATGAAGCATGACACCACTAGGGTGTGTGAGGGTAACTTAAAGAAATACTTAGTTTCCCCACGACCACGGTTGTATTAGGCACAATCTTATTTTAGGAGTTCTCATTTCTCCCCCTCTTCCTTTATCTTGTTAGATCTCCTCTCAGATCTGTTAGAGTATTTTTTGTGCATATAGTTTGTATGGGAGGATATACTCTACACAATCCTGCCTCTCTTACCCCTTAAGTCATTGGGATTTCCCAATACTTTGATGTGTTATAGGTGATTGCTGTAGCAGACACTGTGGGCCAAATTTAGAGTGTGGCAGTCTGAGGACCGCCAGATTCGTGGCGGTGGCAGTCCAGCCACCACCGCACTGGTGGTCAGACTGCCTGATTACAACTTTGGCTGCCCGACTGCCATTGCAAAACCGCAGCTGGCAGGGAACCGCCGTTCTCTGGCAGTGGTGGGGTGGTCAGGGCTAAGTAATATGCTGGTGGTGCGACTGAGGCATATTATGACTTGCAGGACTGCCAGCGGTATCATGGTGGTCTTTCTTAATTCCTGAGCCCCACACTGTTTACCTAAATGTCTCCCCGCTGGCCAAACTGATTAGATATTTTAGGTTGCAGGCCTTATGCTATGCTGATGAGACATAAAATTATGTTTATCACGAAGAACATAGAAGCTTCCACCATCAACTTTAAGAACTGCATGCAGGCTGTGTCCATCTGGATGGTAAAAAACTACCTCAGATTCAATGGTGATAAAACTGAGGTTCTGATCTTTGGAAGCCAACAGTCCATTTGGACCCATTCCTGGTTGCCAGAAATGCTGTGTCAACTTCCCAACACTACTGACGGCGCAACAAATGTTGGCCTTTTGGTTGATAACAACTTGTCCTTTTATCTCCAGGTCAACAGGACAGTATCATCCTGCTTCTGGGTTTTTAAGACCCTTAGGAAGGTTTTTCCATTTCTCTCCTTCTCTGCATGCAAAGAAGCGGCCGTGGCATTGATTATATCCAGAATGGATCACTTCAACGTGCTCTACTTGGTCTTATAGACTATAGCTGTCTATAAGAGAGCTATAGCAAAGCTGTAGCTTGTCCAAAATACGGCTGCAGGACTCATTCTGGATGTTCCTAAATATAATTCACTCTCTTCTGCAATTCGGAAATTGCATTAGCTTCCAGCCACATAGAATCACCTTCTAAGCATTATGCACTTTCCATAAAGCACTTCGAAATGCAGTCCCTGACGGAATTAAAGAACCTGTTTCGATGATATATGCCATCTAGACAGTTGCTTTCTGTGGGGGAAAATCTGCTAGGGATTCCCAAGTTCCGAAGGGCAAGATGCGGAGGGAGAGCTTTTGCTGTGGCTGCATCCAAGCTCTGGACATTCTTCCCTACTCCATCTCTTGCCTGGAAGTCCATCTTCCTTTCCGTAAGGCCCTGAAGACCTGGCTCTTTGCTTTTAATGCCCCCTTAGGTCAGGGATTATGCACTTTTCTTTCGTCAGTAGTGTAGGAGAGTAGGGTCTGCTTTCTATGTTCACCCCCACTTTTTGCTTTTGCTTTACTGGTTTTCGACTTAGATGTGGATGTTGGCCTGCTAATCAGACCCACAGCCCTGCTGTTCTCTCTCTAAATTAATACTATGTACTTTAGGTGCATAACCCATTTGGATAGGATCACCTTATTGGCCCCTGTACAGTGTACCTTAGGTACCCAGGGCATAGGTGTACCCTAGGCCTACCAGGGGCTGCAGCATGTATTATGCCACCCCTGGCCTGGCCTTCCATTATGACACAACTGGCTGATCACTCAGCTGGGGCAAGGTCGTGTACTCACCCCTTGCTTAGGTGTAGTATTCCTATACCTATCTTATATATAGACACATGTGTACCTATCAGCCACTCCTATGGCAGGCCTTAACAATCCTGGAGGCAGAGTGCTTGGTAACATGTGAGATGGTGCTCTAGCATGAGCTGAGCCTGTCTGCAGCTTTCGGAACCATGTCCTTATAGCTGTTCTATGATATAGCCTACCATATACTCTTAAAGTGCCTTATAATCTTAAACGGTTATGGTAACTATGGTTTGGCTTTATCAAAACATGTCGTGTAAGGTGTCTAACACTTTGGAATAATACCCCCATCCCATTTCTGGGGATGAGGATATTATCCCTCCCTTCTAGAGGGAGAAGACATGTTGAAACCTACTTACCCGGTTAAAGTTAACCAGAGCCCCAGCATCACAAAATGGATGCTGCTGCCACGACACAAGTCTGACCTCCTGCTGCTGGGAGTGATCCCGGCAAGGGAGGCTTGGACAATAGGTTTCCTGCCTTGGGAGGTGCAAGCACACCCCAGACAGGCCTTAGTGTATTGGGGCAGGGAGGGATGAATGAAACGAGACACTGCCTGGGGCACACAAGGTGTCCCATGCATAGTCCAGTTCAAACCGGTGCTGGGGCACACCATCCCCAGTCCTGGCGCGAAACTGGACAAAGGGAAGGGGGTGTAACCACCCCCCTCCCAGGTCCCACCCATAAGGCGTGACCTAGCAGGCAACCCAGCCCCCCAGATTAGTATAAGAGTGGTAGCTGGGCCCCAGGAGATTAGATTATCCTGAACCTGCAACTTGAACAGAAACTCTGGACCTTCGACATTCGACGAAAGAAGAAGACTGAAGAATCTCCCTTGTGGCCAAGGAGTGGCTACCCTGTGCAAACAGGCACCATCAAGAGACTTACCCTTTGCTTTGCTGAAGTTCTACGAGGGACCGACTGCAGAGCCCGACCAGAGCCTTGACTTCCAGACTTCTCCGACCCTGATCCACATCCACAGCTGAGCTGAGATCCGTGGAGGCGACGAGAGACGTGGGACCGGCTACCTGGGAAAAGTGGCGAGTATCTTTCAGCGCAGCTTCTGAGGTACCCTCGAAGTTGTGCACCGGGGATTGAGAAGCCCCAATCCCAAGCACCATCTGCACCGAAGATCAGCCCCCCACACTCCACGAGTCCTGCGTGGGGCCCTTCTGCATTTTCCTGCTTGCCGCGTCTGTCCGGTTGCTTGCCCGTTGGCTAGCGGCCTTTGCGACGACACACCTTTAAATCTTCGCTGCTGGTTTGGCTCCTCCAGACTGGCTCCCGCTTCTTTGCAAAAGAGAAGCACCCCAGACCTTCCTGGTCTGCACCAGAAGCAAGTCCTCCATTCTTCGTGGGTTCCGCTTGCCAAGGCTTGGTGAGTCCTAGTTCGACTTCGACGCCGCCGACAGCAAGAGCCTTCATGGGACAGCTCGCCTCCTGGTCCTGGTTGTCCTCGACGTCTCCTGGTACCCGTGGCTGCTGCGACACGCTTCACCTCTTCGCCTGCAATCTTCACGACATCGCCTGGTTCCTTCCTGGTTCCACGTGGTCACTGGCTAGTGACCTTGACTCTGTCCCTTCTGCTTGCAGGTACCCTTCCTTCTTGATCCCAGCCTTGGGATCCACCGGACACTCTGCACTGACTGCCTGTCAGCAACTTTCCTTCAGGCATCCATAGAAGTCCACGACGAAACCCGACGCAAGTTCACACCTATGCACCTGCAGCCCGTGGGCTAGGTAACTTGGGTACTTCAGTGCTCACAAGGGTAGTGACTATCCTAGGGTCTAGTTTCCGAGTCTCGACTTCCTAGTTGCTCCAGAAGTGTCCTAAAACTGCTTATTTCAGAACTGTACTATTTCTATCGACTATACGCATTACGCGTAAGTGTTTCGACTCTGCACCTGAATCCCGTGGGCCTCCCACTTCCTAACTGTTGGTAGTGTAGTGTAGCCCCAGCGATTCCCTAGGCCTAGGCCTATTCTATTTCCGTGACAGTGGTCCTTATACCACTTCTTTAGTATATGGTTTGCGTGGCCCCTAGGGCCTAACTGCATTACTTACCTGTGTGACTTAATGTATGCTTGAATAAGACTGTGTTGTACTTACCTCGAATCTCATAAAGAGTGCTGAGGGTTTGACTAGAATAAATACACTTTATTTTATATATATCTGTTGTGGTGTCCTTTCATTTGGTATTCAAGGGATTATATATGGTATCACAGCTGGCTTCACATGCCATTCAGAGTTTAGCCTAAGACTGCTCTTGTCCATGCTACCACTAGGATAGCTGGTCTATAAGGTTGTCTTTACAACCAATCACCATAAGGGTTGTTTGGACTGATATAAGGTGTACACTAGAACTAGTGACATCATACATCAGGCCAACTTCTCACAAGTAGACCAACCGCATTAGCGCCATGACAACGTCGGGCATTTGTTTGCGCCTTATAAATTGCTAAATCAATCAATCATTTCCTCCACGAAAAGGCTGGGGGTCCTGAAACATAGCGCCCCCTGTTGTCATGTGCATGGGGATGCATGCAGGGGGGCACAACATGTGCCACCCTGTGTGCATGCACTCAAATTCCTGCACGGCATGAACTTTCCAGTCCATGTCATGCAGGATCTTTTTTTGGCATTCACATTGCTGTGCCCATTTTCAGAGGCACCGCGGTGCAACCTCAGGGTTAGCGGTGCGTGAGCCGGCTGCCGGTGTGGCAGTCCAGTCCGTGGCACTGCCAAACTCAGAATCAGGCCCTTTGTAGGTGACATAATTCACTATTTTTCAAGGCACACGTTGCAATATCAAAAAACCAAGTATGTATTTATCTCAGAAGGACCAAATGACGTCAGGGTTCCCGTTCCTCTGCATATTCTTTTTTATTTTTCATTTAGCCACAAGCCAACGCATTTCCTCGCAAAGGGGTTTAGCCTTAATAATAATATAGGCGAAACCGAAACCTCCGTACTTCTGTATACCAACGGAGTTCTCTTATATAGTTCCAGAATAAATCCTCAGTAACGTGCTCTTATTTTTAATTTTTATGAAAGTATCCTTTAGATCAGTGGTTCCCAAACTCTTGACTCCTGAGGACCCCCACTGAATCACTACTGGAGTCCGAGGACCCCCAAGCAATTTCTACAATTTCGGGGGCCGATTTCGGGGGGGGGCTGAATCTTTAAGCAATAGGCAGAGTGGAGCTGCAGGGGCTCTTAGAAGGGGTGAAACAACAGTAAGGCCTCATTAACGTGCAAATGGTCTTTAAAAGACCTGTGAAGTACTCGGGGGCGGCTGTGTGTGTGTGCCTGGGGTGCCACACAGGTGGGGGAAGGGGCGGTTTGGTATATGCACTGCAACAACCTGCCAGGCCAGTGAGTGCAGAACACTTGCATCACCCTCTCTCTGCCTGCCATTGTGCTCCACAGGGCCGGCTTTAGTGCTGGTGGCGCCCTGTGTGACAATGTTTGTTGGCGCCCCCCCAATGACCACCTCCACCAGGGAGTCTCTCACTAATACCCTTTAACAGTGACGAAGTCTCCATAACCACACTCTCTCAGATGCATTGAATTAGTTATATAGCGCCACTCATACCATTGCAGGGTGTCTGGGCACTTTACATCACACACACATTACACAGAGACAATCAATCATACGTGTGTAAATCAGTGTATAGGAAATGTTACATAAGCCAAAAGACTAAAAGTGTAGGAGTCACATGTCATCCATACTGGTAGGCAGTATAGTTTAAGAGTGCTTGGTGTGGAGAAGCACAAACTCAGAGTCGAAAAATAAACAGCATAGTCGGGAGTTCTCTTTAATAATAAGAATCAATTTCTAGCCAAATTAATCCTTTTTGCAACATTAATCAATGTTCTAATAATGTATTCTTTGCAGTGTGTATGCAGTTCTGGGATGAAAGTTAATAGCTCACTATAGTGTATTAGGACTTTAAGTTATAAATTGCAAGTAACAAAAGGAGGTTTCTTTTGAAAGCAGTAACCTGCTGATCTGTACATCATACGCACTCTGTAATCACTTGGTACACGTTCTTTGCAGCAGGCATATTAACCCTCTGCACTAACTTCACATAAGTCAAAACCTGAACTATGCAAAATGCTGATCTCTCTCGGACGATAATTAATCACAGGAGTTATTGTGACATTTATGTGAGGCCTGGTAATTGCCGGGGGAAAGAAACGCTGCAGCAGGTGCTTCAAAAGCATAATAAACGTTCAAGCACGGCGCCCCCAGGAAGCCAGCACCCGGTGCGGTGGCACCGGTCGCAACGCCCTAAAGCCGGCCCTGGCGCTCCATGCTTCTGAAAGGTAAGAAAAACACATGCATTTGCGTTTTAAATGTCCGATCCTGCAGCAGCACACTTCCAGGGCCCATACATGACAGTAACCCGATTCAAGGCCCCATTCTCCCGATTTTTTTTACAGAATCTCCCACTTTGCTCTCCTGAAATGTTGGCATGTATGGGTAAGTACACCGGGCCTCAATAAACACGGCGTCCTAATTCCCCTGGCCTTGCCCACTAGCTGTAAATTGTAAATTAATTAAAAATAAAGTGGTCCGAGGTGCCGGAATGCTGGTGTTCTTAGCCGAAAGCAGGCGTTGGGAGGCAAAATGCTCCTGGGCTGGCCGCAAACGCGAGGGAAGACGCACTGCCGTGCGAGCGCGCGCGCCTATAAAATAATAAGCCAATCACCCTTCAGCTTCCACCCTAAAGCTGAAATGGTGATTGGCCCGATTATTTTTGGTCCTGCCGCCCCTGCGCTGTCATTCAGTGCTTGTAGCCATAGTAGCGCATGGGCGCTTCAATATTTAATACGATCCAGTCCGCGGTCCCCCTGGGAATGTGTCACGGACCCCTGGGGGTCCACGGCCCACAGTTTGGGAAACGCTGCTTTAGATCTTAATCCAATATCCAAACCAAGCACGCATTTAAATCATTTTTTGCAGCTTGTATTCTGCTGCCTCTATCGCCGTATATTTAGCGGACACTTCAGATCTCCACCTGTATTCGGGCAGAGAACACGGAACCTTCTTAGCTGATGGAGATCTACTTGTTTTTTTGATATTGCAACGTGTGCCTTGAAAAATAGTGAATTGTGTCTATCAGTCCAAAAACCTGATTATTGGGGAAAGCAGGGTGTGTCTCCCTTTTTCAAAGAGCACCGTAATGATAGATCTATTTGACAACAGTTTAGTGTAATCCATGCGAGCGCCATAGAACTTACACACTTAACTTTAGTAAAAAAAAAAAAAAAACTTTTTAGGTGACAGTTTTCTTTATCCGTTTTACTCCGATGGGTGAAGCTACTGCTTTACTATTTTCCTTATTGGGATATATTTTTGCACAGTTGCTACTGCAGCTGTTTGCTAATGCCTTTGGAGAAATGGGACTCGATTGAGTTTCATGAACTACTCTTTATGGTTAGTTCAACTACTTAATTCTGAAATTTGATTTGATGCTTCTTTGATCTAGCTCTTTTCCAGAAATGTGTATGGGTTCTATTAGGGGTTAGTTTCCTTGTAGATAGAATAGGCACTAATTCCTTTATGGAACACGCTTGTTAATTTGCATTATTGATGACTCTAACCATATTTTTACTTGATCATTTCTGTAAATGGATTTACTTGATTTGCTAATTGAATAAAGAAAGATAAATAAAATAACTTACTAATCTCTTAAAGAGAATAAACTTTTGAAAATCTACTTAAAGCTCTCACTTCTTTCAATTAGATAGAGATAATAAAAACATTGTTGTGATTGCTTAACATTTATTGATTTTAGCAGAACCTAATTGAGCAATAAGGGTCTGCAACATTGATTAGAGTGATTTCCCGCTGGTCAATATTTAATTTGCGTTTGTGGGTTTCTTGAAAGATTGTAATACTGTTGTTCCTTTAGTAGAGCAAACAAGAATTGGTATATGTTGACGTGTCAATTGAAAGTTTTGTTGAAGTTTGTGTAAGTATGAAGAAAATTGTAGAGGAGGGTGAACTGCTGAAAGGAGTGAAGTCACACATCAGAGGGTGCGGGCTGTGATTCGTCGGTTGGTGTTCTTTCGTGCTTGGATTGGATGGTGACTTCAAGGTGTTGCGCTGATATTGGTCAGTGGTTGAGAGACTATTGCATTGAGATTTGTTGACAGAATCTTAGGAAATAATAGCTTTGTATCCGAACAGAATCAAAACATTGAATTGAAGTTGTTTTTGCCTTTCAATTTATTGCGATCATGAAACGTTTTAAAGAAATTAAGAGTTTTGTAAAGACGGACGTTACTATTCCAGTACGGAAAGGTGAAGAAGCACCTCCTAAGGGTACACGTGCGTATATTACGACAATAGAACATGGGTTACATACATGCTTTTGGCTTTTTCAATTGAGCAAGATCACTGAGAAAGAGGGTCTATTGAGTTTCCTAACATACGGATCTTTTGAAACTAGAATTCTTGACAATTTGGAAGGGAAGTTGTATGAAAGGAAGCTACCTCCTCGACCTGCACAATATGAGGCCTTAAGTTTATGGGAGAAAGTTGCCTGAGATAAAAAGAAGAACAAATATCAGAGAAGAACAAAGAGAACAGTGCATAATTATGCAGATGCTCAATGGGATGAAGGACAGCATAGATAGAAGAAAGCCCTAATAGAGGGGACTAGATTGTATCCAGCTAACGTGACAGAAATTTCAGAAAAGGGAATAAAGAAGAAATAAATAGGGAAGAGCGAAGAAAAGAAAGAGATAGAAGATGAGAAAGAAAGCGATTCAGGGGATGATCTCCTAGAACAGGGGTACTCGCAAACATTTCCTCTAGGGCCGAAACGCACAGTCTGGAGTATCACCGGGGGCCGCATATATGACCGTGGAGGGGTTGGGGCAGAGTGATTCGGGATCAGGGGTGGGGCTAAGCTGAGGCGGGACATGGCATGATGCAGAGTCTGGTGGACAAATTCTATCACGTGGAGTAAAACCATGCATGGCAAAAACAAAGTACTTCTTCACGGTACAATTAGCACAGGAAGCTAGCTACAGGAGGACTGAGGGTGCTATCAACATTTTTTAAGTAACCATGTGAAGAGACGTGGACTGACCTGGGCCCCGAGGCAGTTGCATGTAACTGAATTTTAAGAAAATGAAGTAAACCACTTAGCCAAACTGAGATCACCATAGCAAACCACTCACATCTAGACCTGGGCCCAGCTAACATACTCTGACGATTAGCAAGTTGCTAACTACAAACCTGTCACCAAGCTTCGAACTGCTGCAGTGCACCATTTACTTTATAATGTGTGACAAAGTATGTTAGTGCGCTGATGTGAACATTAGCACTAAAATGTGCTGTGCTAACCCAAGAGGCACAGTTCTTAGAGAGCATGCTGTATTCAGTTGCAGATTTACAGCAATCTCTTTTGTTACTTTCAAATAAAGTTGTGTGGGAGCTTTGTGTGTTTGTGAGGTAGGCTTGTGGCAGTGCACAGGAGTTCCACTCCCCATGTACAGATCATAGGTTATGGACAAGATGCACCGAGACTTTCAAATTCATATGGTTGATAATATGCATGTTGGGTGGAAATAACAGACAATATTTAAGTACAAAGAAACTGTAAATATTGCTGTCTGTGTTCTGCTAACATCCAGAGTAAAGCACTTGGATGTATGTAGCACAACTAAAATCTGTACTTGTCAGATATAGCCAAACTTCACCTTTAAATGTCCATATGGCACCACATTTTGCATCCCCCCCCATGCTATGGACCGGCGAAGCTACTAGGAAATTGCTCCTGCTATGAACCTAATCACACATGCTGTGTGTGTTCAGTGTCAGTACTGCCACAGCAGATACCGTCATGAAATGTTGGCCCAGTTCTTACAAATGAATGATGTGTTCCTTGGCTTGGGTCTAGACGACCTAACGGAAAACAAATTAAGCCAGCCATCACTATCTCTCGTGCACAGTATCCCTTTGTAGCAGTCTGTCTGTCTCTGTCTCTCTCTTTCTCTCTCTCTCTCTCTCCTAGTTTTACTCTTTCTCATACTGTTTACCCCGCCCACATGGGATTACGACAACAGCCCAGTTTCATATGAACAGCTAGTAATGCGCCTCATGCACTTCTCTCTGATCACTCAAACTGGGTGTTTCTTCCAAAGTACAGTCAATAGAGACAGCTGTTCGCAGTTGTTAACACATGTAAACCAGGATGCGGATGAAAGCCAGATTCCCAGACCCCAGGGCCAGTGTTCATCAAAGATCCCTGATCTGCCCAAACTTCGACTCAAATGGGGATGGTGTGAAATGTAGGAGAGAGAAAGGGCCAGGCAGACTCAGGTGTTCTACTGGATTGCTTTTTCTCAATTATAAGTAACTGTGGTGCGCCTTAACATCTCCAAGTAGGTATGAGCCTCCTTCCAACAGATATAATTTATCAAAGTGTTACCAAGGGGTAGGGGATGATAGCTTCTAATTATGTAAAGTTTCCATAATTGTACTCCAAGTAGAGATGAAGGTATATGCAATTGGAAACAAAAGTTTGTTTCAGATACTAAGCACAAATTGCTTCCACCCTTGCTTCATCACCTCCAGCCCCTTCCCTGGCCTCACACTACTCTGGGCACCTCCCGTCTCCTGCAAACTGGCTGACTTTCAAAGATGAAACTCCGACTGCAGATCCTCAGTGATATGCAGGAGTTGCCCTTCTGTAGGTAGCTTGGCGTCAGATGAGCCAGGGTGGATGAAATGCAGTGTGCAGCCCCCGGGCTGAGGAGAGGGTAGTCCAAATTCCAGAGCTGAGGCACCTGGCAGGCTGGCAATGAAGCTAAAAGATGGCGGAGAAATGCTGAGGGTTGACTGCAGGGCAGGATAGGAAAGCCAGCAACCTGCATGCATTTTAAAATCCTCCTTCAAGCTGCAAGCTAATGATGACACTGAGCAAGAAATAGGGAGGGGCCGCTTGTGAACAAGAAAAACACTGATTTTCGCAGCATGCTCTTTTGATGCTGTTTGTCCACTGTAAATGTAGCCCCCGAAGAACAAACGGCCAGAATAAGGGCTGCGGTCTGTGTTTGCTGTTGTTTTTCTACACGGGGGGCCGCATTGAAAGGTCTGGCTGGCCGCAAGTAGCCCGCGGGCCGTACTTTGAGTACCGCAGTCCTAGAAGAAATGTTGGCCGACAAAATCCCATCTTATGCAACATCTACTATAAAAAGTGAATCAGGTGCTAGTACGAGTAGTACAGTGGCATCTGCACCTTTAGAAATCAATGCAGAACAGATTGAAAGACCGATGCAGATACTTCAAATTGCTCCACTAGTTGTGGCTCGACCACAAGTAACAGTTTCCACTGTGACTAGTACACCTATAGTGCATAATGCAGCACCAGTACCAACCATAAATGTACATACTTTACATAGGCCAGTTCCAAATGCATCGCAAAATGTAAATTTGATGCTAGATGTTCAAGGTCCTGCAGGAGGTCTGCTTGCAAAAGGATTTGTCCCGAATTCAAGGAATTCACAGATTGTCATGTGTAGACTAAAACAGTCATTGCAAGCACATATAGATGGAGGGAGATTAGTTTTTATAGCTCTTAATACTCTCTGAGACAGAAACTCCACTGAGGAGAGAGGTATCCAACTTGGTTGGAGGAAGCAGGAGGGATTAGAAAGACAAAGGGTGCAGATTCTAAAGAGAATTTGTATTCGGAAAAAGAAAGACCTATGGATATTTCCAAATTAAAGGTGGGATTGGAGGAGATAACAAGAGGGTGTTTAGAGCTAGAAAATGTAGCAAAATATCAGAAGAAAGAATTAATTTACCCGTGTAAAGAAATTACCAGACGAGCACCTGTCATACATGATAGATTGACAGAATTAGCCCAGAAATATGAGATTGATCTTTCTCAAAATTTACATTTGAAGAAAAGTTACAGGGACCAATTGAATGATGTAGCAATTGAAAATATGCATGCAACAGGAATGCAGTTTCATATTATCGAGCTAGGAAAATGGATTCGCAGATGGGGTGAGGCTGAAATATTGGAAAGTAAATGGACAAAGAAGCACAAAAAGCATAAGAGGGAAGCTGAAGTGACAGGGAAGAAAGATTAAGGAAATGGGGGACAGACTACAGAATATACCTTAAGAGAAATAGCAGTAGGGATGTATGTAGATGTGCCATGGCGTTGAGGTGATCTTGCAGCATTTCAGAATCATTTCCTGAAATTGAAAGACAAACTAGTGCAGTGATATTCACAGGTAGAGCAGTTCATAAAGATTTCAAAGGTGCTGTGGACTGACTTGGATACGTTCTTTGATATCGTAGTGCCAACTGATTTGTGGGCTGAGTGTAAGACTGCTGTACAAGAGCCATGAGAGGAACACTAGGAATAATGCACCTTCTCCTGCGGTTATGGAAAATATGAAGCTGTAATTACTTTTCTGATGGGTCGAGTGCCCCCAAAGGATTTGGACTGGGTTAAGATGAATCGAATGACCCAAAAGCCAAAATAATCAGTTCATCAGTTTTATGAAAGATTATTACAGGTGTTTCAACAGCATGGTGGACAAGAATATACTGAATAAAAGGATATGGAGATTTGCTGGCAGAAGAAATTGCTCAGGGAACCAAGGAAATATGCAGGGTGTTGTTGTTTTACAGGTCTGTTTCCAGGGTAACCAAAGAGGATTTAATGTGCCTCAGGGTAGAGGTAGAGGTGTTCCAGTTAATACAAGTTCAGGAACAGATGTTGCTGATATGATGTAAATTACTCCTTGTCACATCTGTCACAGAGTCGGGCATTGGAAGAGGGACTCTAGATATAATCCTGATAAGGCAAATGGGAATGTACAAATGCAAAGAGGAGTACATATGCAAAATGTGACCACACAGAAAATTCAAGTGCCTATGCAGGGACAAGTTCCAATGATGCCAGTCCGGCCAGCTCAAATGATCCCACAAAATATGGGGGATCCTAGATTTTATTTAAATCAAATGCTGAAAATGAACACTAATTTGTTTCAGAATACTATGCTACACTTCCAAATTCAAATCAGAATGCTTTACAGCAATACCTGTTTTTAAAAAATGATGGTTCTGGTGTTTCCCAATGAAGGTTCCTGAGAGGGGAGGAAGACTGTGTACTTGACACACTCCTAAAGGTAGACTAGAGTGAGGAGATTCTGTTGACAAAAATGAAAACTCAGTACATGACTCCAAATCGGTTGCAAAAATATGAGCAAACTCTCTTATCTGCAGATAGTGATATTTTAAAGAGGTGTCAGGTATAAAATCCATTAACTCTGTTGCCAATTAATGAGACTATTTATGATGACATGGAACATGATTGCCTAAATGTCATGGACTTATGCGCCAACCCAAGATCTGATTTTAAGTATGAACTCCTGATTGAGCCCGACTATGTTCTTTTTGTAGATGGCTACAATGTGACATCCTGTTGAGTACATCTGTGCACTTTTAGCCTGGAATTGGAACTATACTAATACTTGTAATTGTGTAAATATTGCCAGTAATATTGAAATTGTAACAATTTTGCCATTAGTGATATTGGTATTGTAAGCATTTTTCTGTTATTCTAAGAATCTACAGTCAGTGCCTTTTCCCGCAATTTGTTTCTCCCGCTACCACCATTCCCCTGCTTGCCACCCTCCTGCCTCCCTGTCCCTCCCACCTTCCAGGTCAGGTGACCCCCCTGTTGAGTGCATCTTTGCACCTTTAGACTGGAATTGTAACTATAATAATCCTTGTAATTGTAGGAATATTGCCATTAGTGATATTGTAATTGTAAGCTCCAATGAGTAGCCCTTGACCTCTGGTCTTGCGCCGCTCCCCCTGCTGCCTAGCTTCATATGACTGCCTTCACCCGCAGCCCTGAAGCTGCCAGTTCCTGCCGCAGTCCGAGATCAGGTGACCTCCTGTTGAGTGCATCCGTGCACTTTTAGCATGGAAGTGTAACTATAATAATCCTTAAAATTGTAATTAAAATTTCCATTAGTGATATTGTAATTGTAAGAATATTGCCATTAGTGATATTGGTAGTGTAAGCATTTTCTGGAATTCCGAGCGTCTACAGTCTGCACCTTTTCCCGATATTTTTATCTCCCTCTCCCACCATTTCCCTTCTCGCTGCCCTCCCACCAGCCCCTCCCACCTTTCAGTACTACTTATATAGGCTGCTGTGTGGTCCCACCACTGGTGTGCCAAAAGCGTGCCGAAGGCAAGCCCGTCTGTGCCCGTCCATGCCTGGACCTCGCCCAGCATTAGGAACCCTGGCCCTCTGCACTCCCACAGTTCTTCCATCACTAACCTTTCTGCCCTGGACCCCGGATGCAACAAAAATTGTCATCTTGCATCACCTTGCTCCACAGCGGGACCCTTCACCTGCCTCCACTGCTGAGTCACTTCCAACCCAGCACCAAAAGCCAATAATGCAGCCAATGCCACGCCAACCCTGGAGGCCGAGACTCCCCTGGAACAACTCAGCAGCCTCCTGATCTATGCCAGATCTCTCTGCAAACATGTCACTGAATTCTGGGACACCATATTCCCCTTGAGCCTGATGTAACCTTCTTACAGAGACCTGGCTCACCCAGAATTGACCCCGGAAATTGCCACGGCAATATCCACCAGCTACAAGATGAAGCACAGCGATCGGACCAATAGACACGGAGGCGGCATCGCCATTCTACACAAGGAATCAATCGCCTGCACCATCCCCGACAACTACCATGCCAATCATGGAGCACATGAATTTCCAGCTCTGCACCGATGATAAAACCACTATTGGAGACATTCTTGCGTACAGACCACCAAGATCACAAAGTGGCCTCAGCGACACTATCACAGAATTCGTCACTCGGCTCGCCATCAAATCCGAACACTACATCTTCCTGGGAGACCTTAACTTCCACCTGGATGACCCCACTGACACCAATTCCACCAACCTCCTGGAAAGACTGGACAACATCGGACTCAAGCAGCTGGTTACCTACCCCACGTACAAAGCAGAACACACGCTGGACTCCAGCTTGTCATCCAGCAACAGAATCAGATACAGCCACACCTCGGAAATCACCTTGTCGGACCACACCATCGTACACTTCACAATCCCTGGACCTGGCTGCACCGCCCCCAAACACCTCAGCATTCACTTCTGCAGCTGGTCCAAAGTCACTCAGCAACAATGGACCAACGTCCTAAGCACCTCACAGCCCAAAGACACCACTAACTTGGATCAAGCAGTACAGAACTTCAATGACTGGATCACCAGCGCCGCTGACCAAGTCGCTCCAACCAAACCCACAAAAATGAACAGACCTTCCAAACAAACCAGATGTACCCTCCAGAACTAAGTATATCAAAACAAAGTTGCAAACAACTAGAAAGAAGATGGTGCAACAGTGGGAACCACACTGACCAAGCCTATTTCAAATCAGCCCTCATCGACTACCACCGCCAGATCAAAGCCACAAAAAATGAATCCCTGATTTAATGGCAACAAAGCCAAGGAACTCTTCAGCATCATCAGAGAGTTCACCTGCCCGTCAGCCACTGAAAACTCCATATCCTCCTCACAGGAACTCTGCAACGCCCTTGCCGAACACTTCCACAACAAGATAGCTACCATCTACACAAACCTATATCCCCAACCCTCCAACCTCCTCAGCAGCCAATTGACCACCCCCACCGATTACCCGCTCCCACGCTGGGAACAACTCAGCACACCAAACATAACCACTCTTATATTTATTTTCAAGTAACTCCCCATCAGCACCAGAAATACGGTGACCCGGACCCTCATCACCAGCTCACTGAACTACAGCAATGCACTCTATGCACGCACCACCACCAAATTCTTGCAAAGACTTCAGATGATCCAGAATGCAGTCGCCAGACTGATCCTCTACTTGGCCAAAGGAACCCACATCACTCAGCACCTGAAAGACCTCCAATGGCTCCTGGTTCAGAAGAAATGCCATTTCAAGCTCCTGGCCCACACTGACAAAGCCCTCCACAACCACCTAACCACTGACTGCACCTCCACCAACCCCCCAGGAACCTCTGCTCAACTCACCTTGCCCTCGCACAGGTCCCTCCTATACTCCGCTGCCATGCCAGAGGATGCTCATTCTCCCATCTCACTGCCAAACCTTGGAACGCCTTCCACCTCCGCACCTCATCCTCGCTGGCCCATTTGAGGAAGGAGCTCAAGACCTGGATCTTCAACTGAAACATGCAGCAAGCACTTAGATACCCTCTCGGGTGATAAGACCTGCTCTACAAGTGCTAGTTAATTAATTGATTGATGGTTCATGTCTCAGAAGTAATGAAGGCATATTGAGAGCAGCATATGCCCTGTGGCCCATAAATGATGTTGTTGAAGCTACCTAGCTTTAAGGGGTTACATCAGCACAAGTTGCATAATTTATTGCCCTTTCTAGAGCATGCAGTTTAACTGCTCAGATGAGAGTTGTCATATTTAAAGATAGTCAGTATGGCTTTGGTGTTGTCCATGATTAAGATAGTCAGTATGGCTTTGGTGGTGTCCATGATTATTGGCCATTGTGGTCACAGAGAGGATTTCTGACCTCTTCAGGTACACCAATAAGAAACAGAATGTATAATAAAAATGTGTTGGAAGCCTTACAATTGCCAGAAGAAATTGCAGTGGTTAAATTTGCAGCTTATCAATCAAAGTGGTAATGGGTATATCGCTATGGGAAATAGATATGCTGATTCAGTAGCATGGTATTGTGCTTTGCTGGCCTGCACATTTAATGGAAATTTATACATGTGAATCGTAAGAGGAAACCTCTTTCACCTTGTTAATGAAAGTGACTGATACCCTGAGAGAGCTAAAAAGATTACAAGAAAATGTGTCAGAAACAGAGAAAAATAGTTAGATTAAAGCCGGTAGTGAGAGAAATTCCAATGACATTTGGACGTCAGCAGATGGGAGACCCATGTTGCCAGACTGTTTGTTGTTCCCAGTGACAAGGCACTATTATGGATATACACACTTAGGCAAAGATGCTAAGATTAGGCTTTCCTGCCAAAATTGATTTAATCCCAGATTTAGAATGCTGGCAGAAGAAATTTGTCAACAAATGAATGCAGGAAAGAAAACACACGGTACACTAAGTCACACACGGAGATCAGGTGGTGCTTTCAACAGTATGTAGATGGATTTTATCAAGATGCCTGCTTACAATGGGCTGAAATAGATCCTAGTCATAGTGTGTGTCTTCTTGGGATAGAGGGAAGCCTACAATGCCAGAAGAAATTACAGTCTCACTGTAGAAAAACTGTTATTGCAAGAATTGATTCCATGTTTGGAATGCCATTTTCTCTTGAATCAGATAGGGTGACTCATTTCAACAATGAGGTCCTGAAGATGATGTGTACCGCATTACAGTTTGAGCAGAGATTACATAGCAGTTACAGACCTGAAGCTTCTGGAATTGTTGAGGGAGTCAATGGTAGTCTTGAATCAAAATTAGCAAATGTTTGTGCCTCAACTTCACTGAAATGGCCAGATGCATTACCTTTGATATTGATGAAGATCCGAAATATCCCAGATAGAAATACTGGCTTATCGCACCACAAAATATTGATGGGCAGGGAAATGAGACTGCCTGCTGTACCTGCAAATGCACTTTTGAGCATCACAGATGATCTGATACTAGATTACTGTAAAGGGTTGGCTGATGTGGTCCGTTTTATTTCTTATCAGGTTACAGCTGCAAAAAAGATCTGCGCTAAGAAAACTGCTAGGACCTTAATCCAGGTGATTGGGTCATGATCAAGAAGCATGTTCGGAAGACCTTTTTGAAACTGAGATGGAAAGGCCCCTTCCAGATAATACTTACAACCAATAC
Source organism: Triturus cristatus (assembly GCF_964204655.1). Lineage (NCBI taxonomy): Eukaryota > Metazoa > Chordata > Amphibia > Caudata > Salamandridae > Triturus > Triturus cristatus. The sequence continues at coordinate 309,778,515 of NC_140593.1, read as the reverse complement.
TGTTGTTCAGTGTGCTGGAGTTCCAGATTGGATTCATGCTTCTCACACCAAGAAAGTGAGAAACAATGAAGAACCAATTGTGGTCTTTGATGCTGAGCAAAAAGCTTTGGTGGTTGCACCCCAACCTGAGAGACCACCCAGACGAGTAGCACCACCACCACAAGAACAGCAGGAGTGGAAGAGAGGGGTGAAGATTTGCAAGACAGATTCAAGTGTCTAAAGTTAAACAATAGGCATTGAAGTCTCTAACTAAGTAGAAGCTGAGACCCGGCATCAAAACGGAGACATTACTGATAATCCATCAGTATCACTGGAAGATCCAGGTGAAGGAACAAGCACTGAATAAGAAGAATCACCTGCAAAACTGAATGGCCACAATCCTATGAACAAGAAAGACTGAGAAGAAGATCAGTTGATCGAATACCAGCAACAATACCTGAAGAAATTGAATCAGGTGATGGAAATGTTATAGAGCAGAATAGACAATCTCTCAGAAGATCAAAGAGATTAAGGGTACCTTGTCAGAGGTATTTAGCACCTGAATGGACTTACTATGTTGATCAAGTACTGAATGTCACACTAGATGATCTATGTGATGTGAGACCTGAACTGCATGAACCACCCTGAGGTTTGAACTTTGAGAAAATTGGGAAAAAATTGAAACAAATAAGGGAGAACTATCAAAAGATAATAGAGAACATTAACTGATCAATGAAACAGAACTGTCTTGTTTGACCTTTATGACTTTAATTTTTTATTTTTGAGAAGATCAATCTCAGCCAGAGTCCGCAGTAGAAGAGTAGGAATAACAATATTGAAGAACACAGAGTAAGGTTAAGAATTGTCTACTTAGAAATTTGAACTGGTAAAACTAAGTTGTTAATAAAAAGCTGCTAGCGAACGTCTATGCTGGACTGCTGAGTTTCTGAACTTTAATATACCCAGCCTGATTTGGGAGAAATATGTTGCATTAGAAATAAGTGTAAATATATTATGTGCTCAGTCTTCGTAATAACAGTAATAATGATTATTATAGTATTAGTGGGATTTTATTTGACTCCAGAAGAACAGAGAGCAAATGATACAACTAAGCCACCTGCATATCTTAATGATGAAGACCTACTAAGAGCTTCCTTTGTTAGCTACAAAAATATGATTTCTCCACTAATGTCAATCTAGATTAGTACGAGAATACACGCATGTTATAGATACAAAGGACTGCTGTATTTTGCTCATTTACCCACATCTGCATCAGAAGAAGTCACTTATTATCACATGCCATTATCATATGCTATTTTGTGTAGTATTTTGCTTTCACTTGATTATAGGTGAGAACACTTTGAGTATTTTTATTTGAATTGTGATCTAATTCTTTCAAGAATACCTCAATTAGAAAGCATGAATTTACACCATCAAGCAAAAGAAATGGACATTGCTTAGTATTGCTTATTTCCCTAAAGACCTAAATATAGTGTTAATGATTGCAAAAATAATTTGACCTGTTTGATGAAAACTTTAAAAAAAGATTTATATAATGGCTTTAGAAGAAAGATTCATGAACATAACACAACTAAAGATAACCATAGTGATGTTTTTTTGGAAGGAAGAAGATGAATTTAGAAAGAAGGTTATTTACCTATAATTAAGGCCAGACAGTCAGCACAAAGGGAACATTTGTATTTACAGGAGAACACCCAAATGAACCAGACAGGTAGGGATTAGTAGTTGTGAACACACTTTTGAATTACCAGGGGGAACATGGCAAAAAATCTGTGATTCCTAGAGGTTATTTTAGTTGTGGATAGAATACTCATTTCCTGCTACCTGCTGATTGGGAAGGCATTTTCTATTTAGCTGTCTTAACTCCTAAAATGTACTATGTGCAGAACTTAGATGCATTAACAATGACACCCGCACACAGACATAAGCGTAGTACTGAAAAAAGGGTCTGAACTTATCGGAGATACATTTGGTGCAATTATTCCACCTGTAGGAGTAATTTAAAATGGAGAAAAGATTAGTAAATTATCAACAGTTGTCAACTAAATGGCAACATGCACTCTGGAGCTTTTCTAGTCGTAAACACTGAATTAATTGCCCTACGGTCCATAGTCCTAAAGGATTGTCTTGCATTAGACATGTTACTGGCATAAAAGCGTAAAGTCTGCAAGATGCTTAAATGAACCCATTGCTCTTCATAAATTCCTGATGAGAGTAAGGAGATTGATGGCGTTGCAAGGATAATTTCAGATTTGAAACCTGAATTAGAAGAGCTGGATACATATGGTGTTTTCAGAACTTTTGGAGAAGAAGTCCGAATTATTGTGAATTGGTTTACAACGGCAGGTGGAGGCATATTAAAGACTGTAATAATGCCAATAGTAAAAATAGGGCCTTTCTTGCTGTTTCTGTATACATTATTCTTGAGATGTAGATATTTTGTGTGTAAAAAGAGGCAAAACGAAGTACAAAAGAGATTTAAAAAGGAATTGAGATTAAGGGGTATCATGAATGGTGAATACATAAAAAACACTAAACTACAGAGGTCTAAAATGACAAAGGCGAGACGCAACAGATGATGAGAGTGCTCTTTGAACTAATTCACATGTAAAATGACTTTAGAGTGATGGTTCAGATAACTATCAGTCATGGGAACTGTAAAAGTAGAACATTTTCAGGCAAATTCATTAACGACAATAACAACTTGCTTTAGAAATCAACATGAAAAATGCATTTTTAAAACGACACATAGTCAAAATGTGCAAAAAGCACAAGGCATTCATTTTCAATGGGAGGCCTCAACTAGATGTCATCGTAAGTAAATAGATACTTTTAGTAATTGCCGAACCATGCACAAATGTATTTGATGTCTTTACCTTAATGTGACGTGTTTAGATTTTGTCATGACTGAAGAATGTGCGAGTTTATAAAATGTATTCCTTTCTTAAGCTACATATACTTGATGCAACAAGCTTGAACTTCCTATCTATCTCATGTTCATATAATACTGAATAGGGAATTAAGGGTTTAATAATAAACATATGCTTAAAAGAAATCAGAATTTCATTACTTAACTAGAGATCTACAAACAAATGTTTTTGTTTTTAGTGTTGTTATTGGTTTCTCAATGAAACATTGAATAAATGATAGAATAGGCACTGCAATTGACTTCCCTGGGAACCAATGTTAGACGTTCCCAGTTATACAAAGATTTAGTACTGTCTGTTACAAATTTGATAATGAACTGTGAACTCCATGTGTTTGCCGTTTGAAAGCTAGGCTGCTCACCATCGAAAGTTGTCTTCTCATTGGACTGAAGTGACCAGACCTGCAACTTTGTTATTAACATGTCCTTGTCTTTTATGTTAGTGCATGTTTTAGTTAGTCTCCACTTCATTCTATCATTCCTTTCCCCGTGCACTAGCTCACTTCATTGCTATTTGCTGTAAGCTACTGCTGACGGCGATTGCTGTTGCCTGACACTCTGTGATGATTTTCTTTATCCTTTTTACTCTGACAACTGTAACTACTGATGCATCTTTTTCACTATTTTCCTGATTGAGATATATTTTTGTACAGTTGCTACTGCAGCTGTATACTAATTCTTTTGGAGAAATGAGACTCAGATAAGTTTGATGAACTACTTTTTATGGGGAGTTCAACTACTTATTCAGAATTTGATTTGATGCTCCTTTGTCCCAGCTCTTTTCCAGAACTGTTTATTGGTTCTATTACGTTAGTGTCCTTTTAGATAGAATAGGGACTAATTCCTTTATGGAACATGCTTGTTAATATGCATTATTGATGACTCTAAATATATTTTTACTTAATCAGAGAATTTACTTGATTTCCTAATTGAATAAAAAAAGAGAAATAAAATAATTTACTAATCTCTCAAAGAGAAAAAACTTTTGAAAATCTACTTAAAAAACTCTCATCATTAACTGAACATTAAATTATGATGATAATTGACTTAATTTGACCTAGCTTCCATTAAAAAAACAGTGGCAAAGATCTGATGCCTTGAAGAAGAATATATAGCGTGGAGTTGTAGCCCATTCTTGTAAGTCAAACTGGCACAGAAGAGTAACATTCAGACTCATTCCGCTCTATCAGGGAAAAACAGCAAAGGTGTGGAAGTTGAATCAAGAGTGCAAATGTAATGTCAAGCAAGGGGGCCAAAACAGTCAATGTTGCCAGACCCAGTCTTCTGAATTCACTGATCTTTTATGAACCTCTGACCTGGAAGTCAGCTGCTGGTTCTCTGGTGGCTAAGGCAGCATCTGTCAGACATTACCCTGGAAGTTGTTGCCTCCATGACTTTATTCTCCATTGCCCCATTTCCCATCTCCTCCATGTGGTATGTTTCCTAACTCACCCCAAAAATTGAAAAAATCTGGCCACGGTTAAATAGTGCAGGAAATGGGATGCCAGTATTTGTACTAACATGTCTGACATTTCTGAAATATTTCACAGTATGTTTGACACTGGGGCCTTGTTAACATGATTGTGCTAGAAACCCACTCGAACCACATTAAAATAGTGATTACAATAGGGATTAAACTATACTTGGGCAATGGTGCAGAGTACTGACAATATCCGTTCTCTGATTTGGAATCAAAGCACCTGTTTATCGATGTTAATGAGGAGCATATATGATCATCTACCCACGGTTAAAGCCATATAGACAAAGTGTACTATAAGTAGCCTGCTCCTATGTGAAAGAGTTAATACCGCTGTCACTGGGTAAAGACAAACCTGCAGAGACATTTTTTGATATTGATTAAGGCAGAGAATCAAAGTCCAAATTAAAGCAAGTGAGCTCTCAGTCATGGACCACATGCTACCCATCCAACGAAAGTGCTTTGGCACCTCATGAGGGGTATAAAACACCATATAAATACAATTGTGATACCAAGCAATATAAGAGAACATAGAACACACACACAAGCACCCACCCACACGCACTTCAAATCTTGTCACGATTACAAATTTGGGACACACACCACTGACACTTTCAGCTTATACATAGGTACTTCAATGCTATGAATTATTTGATTCCTAAGACCATTTGATTGTTATCAAAGGTTATGCATGGCAATGGTTTCTGAATTTTCTATCAAACCGGTAATTCCAAGTAACAATGGCCACCTATTCTTCCTTTGTGGAATAAATACATTGTGAGGTTCCCCAGGGATCGATATTGTCCCCATTATTCTTTGACCTTCCTGTATGCCTCTGGTGGCCTGCTGATCTCATCAAAATTGTTTGATTTTTTTCATGTCTGCCAATGACACCAAGATCTTATTAAATATCTTAAACGATTTAAGTGACACCTGAACTAAACTCTTTTCTGTCATCACAGGTTGAAAATTGGATATTTAATCACCATTTAAATCTGAATGGTAGAAAGGTGAAGATTCTCTGTCTTCTGAGAGCTAGGACTTCCTCGAGGCCCTCATTCTGGCCTAAGTGGTTGAGCCCAATGCCGACACTAGTTCCTCGTGGAGTCAAATTGGAAATTAACCGTCCATGAGCATTTCTAAGATGTGGTTAAATGGTTTTTTTTATTTTGATCTTCAACATAGTTACAATTGTACGGCTGTTTTCTCTTTCGCACAAGGTTCTAATTTTAGATCCATTCATGTAGCTCAGCTTGTAATGCTGTTTTTTTATTTGTTTTTTATTCATTTTCACAGGGTTAAAACATTACATCATGGTTCCATGTAAGCAATATTTGAATATCTGTGTAACAACAACAGTACATGTCAAAATAACATTATCTGGAACTCCCTCCACCCCCTTTGCTGCTCATACATTATTACTGTAGTTTTACAGCTTTAGGCATATTTCCTATCTGGAAGCAATTGGTATAGTCTCTGCTGTCCCTAACTGCAGTCTGTTCAATCTTACCTGCCAGACCCTGGTTGGCAACTATGGGCACCCCATCCTACAGAAGAGTCATTCCTCCGCCACAGCAATTCCCAGATCCCACTTCCCACACCCCCCAGCAGGTCTCCAATCCCTATTCCCTTGCATCGGCATCTTCAGCAATTGTGCATGCAGGTCAGACAGCATCTGTGTCCATGCAACTAAATCATCTCCCAAGTGTTGATCTCTCGTCACATGTTTCATTCTGACTCCTTCCACCACCGCCCATTCAGACACATCGCTCAGCCAGTCAACATAACTGGGAGGCTGAGATCCCATCCATTTAATGGCAATGCGTCCTTTGGCAAGTAACAAACCCAACATTAAAAACTTGTGGCAAATGTTCGTTTTCTACGGGGCTGATATCAGTCCCAAAAGTACTGCCTTCAGGGTGAGTGGCACCCCCCACCCAGTCTCCCTACTGAGGTTTGGCAGAACCTCGCCCCAATAGGGAGTTAACGAGGAGAAGCTCCACACCACATGCACAAAATATTCAGCAGGGACTCTACATCTAGCACTCCAGTCCGTGTGGTGTGCATGTTGTGTAGAGTCTTGGGCGAGAGATATGCTTAGTGGGTGTAATTATGTTGTATCAGTTTGAAGCATGCGTTAGAGCTCACAGTGCGTACACCCATGTGGACAGGGTCTCACCTAACACTTCCTACCATTTCCCCTGTGCCTTTGACTCTATTCTCGTTAAAACCTCCCTCAGCATGCAGTATAAGCGCGAGATCAGTCTGCGACCTCCTGCCATTGCGAGTATTGTCGCTAGCATCTGCGTGGGTATAGGCTCTTCCGGAAAACAAGGCCATATCTCTCGCCCTTGTTGCCGATATCTTGGCATATTGTAGATATTGGCCTGTACCTAACGCAAATGAGACCACCGCATCTTCTGGCATGATAAACTGGCCAGAGGTATAAATCTCGCAGAACCTCACATGCTCCATCCTTCTATTTCTGTACACACATCACCTCAACTATTTTTGCACACGGTTTTAGTGCCCATAGCAGCATTTCTCGTGTGTAGGGCTCGCGATGCACGGCCTTCATTACTGCACATTCCCACACCCAACCCACATGCTCTATCAGGTACGGAGAATGTGCCAGTTGCCGGCATATAAATATGTTGACAAATAAAATACAAATGTATTTAATATTAAAAATAAATAAAAATAAAACATATTATTGTGTCAAATACATATCACAAATACCTACAATTATTATTTTAAAAAAATACAAAAATAATTTTCATACAAATAAATATTCTAATCAGAATTGATTTATTAACAAAAACATTAATTATTACCTACATTTAGTTTAGTTACTTCCCATCCTATAACACCACAAAACTCACAACCTGCACCTAAAAAATATCAATAAAATATTCATCTACAAATCAATTTTCATTAATTAAATATTCATTATTGATTAATTATAATTAATGTACTTCCCACAATATATATAACCCCACAAAACACAAAACACAATTAATTATTACATTAATCATTATTCTTAATTTAAAAAAAATAGCAATTGCTTAAAACTGATGTTCTTCACACCCCATACCCCTACAAAACCCACAACCCACATCTAAAATGTAAAAAAAGACATTTGTTTGCAGAATTAACGTAATTCATTGTCAATTAAACATATATTATTACTTAAAAAACAAATTATAATTCATTAAAATAATTAACTTCCCACCCTTTACCCCATAACCACTACAACCTCCACAACTCACATCTAAAATTAAACTTTAAATAAATTAATTACACAGTTAAAATAACATTTTCAATTAAATACCTAATAGTATTTAACAACTAATTATAAATGAAGTAAAATTAATTGATTGCATACCCCTATAAACCAAAAAACCCACACCCCAAAACATTTGTATTAAACAATTAACATAATTAATTAACAATTAATTAATTATTATTCATTATCAGCTAATTATTATTAATTGAAAATAAATTACTTCCCACCCTTTACCCCATAAACCCCACACCCCACGCCTAAAAATAATTACACAATTACCATAATTAATTATCAACTAATTGATTAATATTATTAACAACTAATTATTAATTATTTAAAAATGAATTACTTCCACCTTTACCTCACAACCCACACATAAAATGTATCCAAAAAATTAAGAGCACAATTAACACTTTTATAAATAAATTAAATAAATATAATTGAATAAAAAAGAATCATTAATTTATTATAATTAAATAACTTCCCAACCTATTCCTCTATAAACCCACAACCCGCTACGGAACTAAAAAACGCAAAATGTTATTAAATTAAATGTAATAACTACTAAAGATGTAACACATATATTAAAAAAAATAAGCAATACTCATACAAAAAAATACATAACATACATTTAAAAAAATACTAAAATACATAACTAATTAAAAAATCGATATTTTAAACTAGATTTTTGCAAATGATATTAATGACATCTATATTTTAAAAATCAATATTACTTACCTTAAAATTGATATTCTTGTCCACGATTTTCTTTCTCACAATATTTCTCTGTCACGATATTTCCAACTCAATAAATGTGTCAGTCGATATAATGGACTCAATATTTTGTCTGAATACTCCTGGTCAGATACACAAAGTGGATTGGTCCCAGTGAAAGTCTGGAAGCCAAAAAGTTCAAAAAAGTTTCTAAGTCCCGAAATTTTCGCCGCTGCCGAGGAACCGAAGGCCAGATACCTAAAGCAGGTTGGTCCAGCAGAAGCTCTGGAGTTTAGGGCATGTCTTGCTGAAAATGTTCTAAGTTCCAACACAGAATAAGAATGAGGGCCTGATTTAGAGTTTGGCAGACAGGTTACTCTATCACTAATGTGACGGATACAAGCGCATTATATCCATTGGCACTTCTAATATGGCAGATGTGATATCCATCACTTTGTATTAGAGTAACCTGTCCACCAAACTCTAAATCAGGCCCTTAGTATGGGGGTCATTAGGATGGTGAACGGACTGCTGTCCGTCCGCCATCGTCCCGGTGATGGGGACCACCCGCCTATAAAGCGGCAGTCCCACAAATTATACTACAATGCGGCCGCCACCACGGCAGCCACAAAAGCAATTTTTTACATTGCGGTGGGTGCTGCTGGATGCAGCACCAGCCGCAATGCTAACATGGCAGCTTTTGCTTTTCCCTGCACTACGTAGCAGGCACCATGCGGTGCCTGCCATATGGTGTAGGGAAATGTAGGGGGGGCGTCATTGGTGCCCCCAAGTGCAAATCCAAACCGCCCCTGCTCGCAATGGGCACCCAAAGTCAATCACTGCCAGCCTTTCCATGGCGGGGATCCAGCACCCTAATCTGGCGGACAGTGCCTGCTAGGCACCGCCACCATTGTGAGGGTGTGGGGCGGCCCGACAGGCAATCGTAACGATTGCTTCCTTCGGGCCCATGGCGGTTGGGCTTTCCGCCTGCCAGCATACTGCCCGCCATCACAATCTGCCGGGCGGTAATTGGCCTCACGATGGCGGTAAACCTGCCACCGGCAGCCTGCCAGTGGCGGGTTTACTGCTATAGTGATCAGGCCCTAAATATTTTCGGAGGCATGCAGAGCACGGTGCAGGACATATCTGAAATTCAGTCAAAACATTTTAAACTGCCTGTGAGATACTTTTTCTGGCACGTCCATCTGAGGCTCTGGAGCTCTGCTATAAAGGTTTTCAAAAGTTTCCAAACTTTATTCTTGTGCAAAAACAACCACTTCTAATGTTCCCTGGACCTCAGAAAAAGGCTTTTAGAAACTCTGAACATGTCAGTTAGAGACCAACAGCAATGTCCAATCCCAGTCCGGTTGCTACCAGTCTACCAGGCATTTCTTGCAGCTTGGTGTGTCCCTTTAGACACACAGGAGGTCAGCTAACTGACTCTTGGGGTCCACTTTTTTTGTCCTGGGTACAAGAGAAAGCAGGTTCATTGTTCAGGGATATTTTACTTCACAGACAGCAGGTCAAGTCCTGATCTAATCTTCCACAAGTCCAGAGTGTCTTAGAATGATACTTTGGGATGCTGGTATTTGATTTGATTTGATTTGATTGATTTGGTAGAGCGCAACAGCTACCCCGGCAAAGGGGTGTCCCGGCGCTAAGAACAGACAAACTAATCTGAGGTGGAGGGGGAGGGGTAACTAGGCAGCAGGGAAGAGATGAGTCTTAATTGCTTTGCGAAAAGCAGGGAGGGAGTCAATAGTGCGAATGCTGAGGGGGAGATCGTTCCACAGTTTGGGGCCAAGGACCCCAAAGGAGCGGCCTCCAGTTCGGCAGAGTCGAAACCTAGGGATTGACAGGAGGAGTTGGTTGGTAGAGCGAAGAGCACGGCCAGGGGCGTAGGGTTGGACAAGGCTTCGGAGCAGAGGGGGGCTTCCCAGTTTCACGATCTTAAAGATCATGACTAAGGCCTTGAATTGGATTCTGTGATCCACGGGTAGCCAGTGGAGCTTGCGGATGGTGGCTCTGGCTGAGCACCTCCGTGGGAGGCCAACCAGCGTTCTAGCTGCCGCATTTTGAATGCGTTGGAATCTGGCTGTTTCCGCTATGTATTATGGTTAGCACTTGCTGGTGGGTGGGGTTGACTCTAGTAAAACAAAACATGGTCCCTCAGTGAAAAGGCAGGAGATACACAATAATTGTTATCTGGCCCTGTCTGATTAATTTCATAATGCAAAATTGTTCATGTGCCTCAGACAAACTTGTCATGCAGGATTTGACACTGTTGTGCTAACATGGTAACCACAGCCCACACTCTCAATATACTGCTGGGCTTAGAACAGTCATCCCTGCCCATTAAAGTCAACCTGTCAATCAAACGGACCTGTTGTGTAGCTCCTAGAAGGAATTTCAAACCTCATTCAGGCCAAGTAAAGACTGACCAGCTATCAGAGCCTAATACTAATTAGCTTTATGAAGGCTCGGGCATGGAAAAGGTAACTTTCTAGAAGTTACTTTTCTTTTACACTTATTTAAAATCTGACTTAACTACTGAATTGGATTTTTAATAACTATTTAAAATAGTGGTTTCATTATTGTTCTAGCTGGCCCCATTCCAGAGATTACTAGAATTTCTATTTTAATTTGTACTCCTATTTTCTACATAGGACATCTAGGCCTGCTTAGTGAAAATGTCTTTTGAGGCCTTGCCAGTGTAGGTACATGGAAACTTACATTTTCTATATATCTTACTTTTTAGTACCATGCACCCTGCCTTGTGGGCTACAAGACGTACATTGGGTGATTTACTAATATTTAAAAGGGAGGTCTTTACCTTTCAAATGGGTTCTTTTGACTGGTTGTACTGCAGGTGTTGCACTGCAACAGTCAAACTCCCCAGGGTAGGCCTGGAGCAATGTTTTCTGTGCCACTGTAGTGAATGGCACAATTGATTCAGCAGTCCACAAGTGGCATTCAACTTTCCATGAAATGGATGCATTTCTGCATCATATACTATGGGCTTGTAGGAAAGTTTAATGTGTGTGTCAGGTTTTAAGGCAATTTCAACATGTTTTAAGGGCCAGAGCATATACACTGGGCACTGGACATCAGTGTCCCAGGGTAAAGATTACCAGCAGGCTTGTCCCCATACAAAGGAAACAATGGGGGTGACCTCACAGAAAGGGGTCACTTTACAAAAAAAATATTAAAAATAAACATAAACATGTATGTGAAAATGGCCTTCCTCAGATGACAGCACACAAAGGGTATCTTGTGCTTACCAATTAAGAAACACAGCAACAATTTACCTAATAAAAAATTACAGGTGCACACAGACCGTTCACAGCAAAAAGGCCTAGCAATGATCAGATCTGGGATTGATAATCATCAGGGGAAATTTGAGCATCATACTGAGAAACGGATATAAATCTTTGCCCTTCACCTGCAAATGATCCCTTGGCTGTCAGTCTTCAAAGAATTTGAACAGTGGCAGGAAACAATACTTTCAAGAGCCCTCGGACACTAGACAAATCTCTTCATTTAACTGGAGAAAATAGAGATGCCACTACTGGAAATAATAGAAACACTGCATGCCAATAACTGTCTTCATTCACTGTGGATTTGAAAACAAAATGTTCACTGAAGGAAACATCTACAGAGTTGTTGAACACGGTTGAATCCTAGTTGCTATTTTATACATCTTGTATGTCAATTAAATATGTGGGACACCACTACCCAGTTGATTCCATGCCAATTCAAGTTATGAAAAAATCATTACAAGCATTGGCAATGCCAAATGGTCCCACTTGTCTGTACAGGTAAGGAGTGGTTACAACTTAACATGCAAGCACAGACTTTCCGGTTTGGACGTGAGAAATTATATAGTGTATCTTCTCAAATCATCCCCTCTAGGAACTGCCTATCAATACTTGTATTTGAGAACCAACCAGTGACACAGTGATAACGAATAGCCCTCCATGACTGGAACTTAAAAGCCCCTCTCCAGTAGGGCACGCTATAATGTGGCAGCTGGACTTTGCTTCTTCTTTCGCTCCACAGTCGACCCATTAGGATGGTACCAAAATCTTTGTCTACACTTCTTTTAGATGCAGTCTCTCTTTACTTTCACAATAGTTCATTATTATCATTCCCAAGTATCTAACTGTTTCAGTTTTTCACCTGAACAGGAGCAGCAGGAGCAACTCACACAGCTTAATTTATAATTAAACTAAAGTGAATAACCGATTTTCACCAGTTAAATTTGAGGCCTGGTCAATTGTTATTGATGTAGCAGAATCAGTTAGAACATCAGTAAACTGTCTATGTAATGTGACATAGCACATTTTAGTCTATCCACCATGATGCCCACACCCTCCAGCAGCTGCCTTAGTCTACTGACAACAGTCTCTATTGTAAGTGCAAAGAGAATACATGTTAGTGGGCAACCCCTTTTAATCCTGTCTTCCAATTCACCGTCTGACAATGGCTAACAGGTTATTGTACAATAACCTGACAAGTCATGTAAAACTGGGTGCAGTGTTCACACCCTCAATCACCCGGAAAAGTATTTCCAGCCAATAGTGTCCTTTTCTGCATCTTATGATGCCAATGCATATTCAAAATCAGTGTCTGAAACATCTCTATTGTATAGGATAAGCAATGAAGGTTTTAAGCAATTTACATACATCTAGTCCTCATGGACCCATGGGCTTACTACCCCTGTTACTCTACTGTCAATTAGTTTATCCAGCAGTTTATTATTCACATTTCACATGGGCAGTGAGTGATATCATTTGTATGTGAAATTCAGGTATACTGGGTTTGGGGATCAGAGCAGTCCTTGCTTCCTGCATGGAATCTTATTGGAGTCAAGTTTCAAAAGCCCCTTTTAGTATCGTTTAAAGTCTGTCTGCCAACAATGTGCCATAGGTCCCCTACAGCTTACCAGGACACCATACCCAGTAGCCTTCTCAGGAAGTTTCCAAAAGTCTTCAAGTCCTTATGGATGGTTCTCTTTTGCCGGCAGCTCCATTCAATAAAACTCCAGAGTTAGCAATTACTGTAAAAGGGACATTTAGCTGTTCAAACGCAGTCTTCTAAATCTTCAATTTGTAAGCTCATTTATTTGAAAATGTAGTGCCTGATTTAAAGTTTCCTGGTTGCCCTCCTGCCGTCCGTCAAGTTGGCGGAGGTCATTGTGTCCGTCACCCTGACTGACTACCAGCCACCATTCAGTGGTTCCCTTAAAAGCACTGCAAGTTTGGTGAGCAGCCCCCTCTTTTAGACAACTGCTCACTAAACCTTTTTGTTTTTCAAAAACAAATTCCCGTACCAGGAGTTTGTTTTTAAAAAACAACAAACTAATGACCCCCACATCCTGGGAGTTTTCTTTCAGGCAGTGTGGATCATTTGTTTTCCTTGCCTGTTTTGTCTGATTTTTTCTGGTGGTGATGGACAGAGAAAAAAAACATCAGACTATCCACTGTAATGGGACACGTGGTCTGATGTCCTTACTTCGATGAGCCCTACTCCCTCAGCCCATTGGCAAAAGATTTCCAATGGCAGAACCAGTGGAAGTACCACCATTGAAAAGATGACAACCTGCCCTACTCTGAATAGAGTGAATTGACTCAGGGTTTTGTGGACAGGGTACTCTGCCAAATTTGTGATGGAGGACCCTGTCTGCCAAATTCTAAATTGGGCAGTTAATCTTTCAAGTTAAATACAGAATCACTCTTAATTTTGTTCATATTGAAGCAGTCGATGTCAATATGAATAACGATACATTCATGTATAAAAACGAAATTGCATCTTTATTGGCGCATTCGCCTGTTGTGAACTCCACGTCAACCGACTCAGAAATAAGTAGTAAGCAGGCCCTGAGACCCAGGCCTAATGTCACTGGTTGACAGATCACAGGTGGGGTGGCACATAGTCAGCAGACCAATGTGCGAACTGGAAATACCAGATCAATTCCACAGACAGTCGCAGTGACACCACAATGGTCCAGGGAGATTGGCTCAAATAAAGCACACATAGCTGGAGGAGTGTGCACGTTCCCAAAACACCATAAAGTCAGATGCCACATGAAGTTAGGAACACATAGCCAACCAGGACACAGTACATGCAGTGATCACACGTTGCCCACGCAGGACATCTGAACACATTACACACTGGCCGCCCACATTGTGTCCATGCATGGTCGAGGCCCACCTGGATTCCTCATCCAATACATTAATTCATGGCTCCAAAGACAGAGGTCCACATTCCTTACCAAAAAAGTATCACTGTAACTATTTTACTGCATTCAATGAACTGAATAAAAGTCCATGTTAATCCGATTGTAAATTGAGACCGTCCTCAGACCCTGTGCCTGTGCTCCCAGCAGCATTGTTTAATTGAACAAACTGTTCATGTTTTGCCAAACACCTCTTGTCTTTGTTTTTCAAGGTATTTCAAGCAACAATTAAATGGAAGTTTTAAAATATAATTTAAAAGCAAACCAATGAATTCACATTTAGACATATACCTTGGCCTACCCTACCCTAACTCTAACTCTGACCTTCAAACTAAGGCCAGCACTAGCCCTTAACCAAAACCTAAGGTTTCCCTGATGTTAACATAATTCATGAACACTTTTAAAGATTTACCCGGGGGCCAAAAAGTATGGCCAAGGGTCACATTGATGCCAGCAAAATGGATATTGGAGGAGGGTGTAAGGTGAATGCAGAAAAAGCAGAGCATGCACATGGTATGGCTTGTGAACTGCAAAATTTTGTTGAGGGTTTCATTCTATATTGCCGCTGAATGAAACCCCTAGTGTCTATAAAAGTCTCAGATTTGACAACATTGTGTATGATGTTTCTGGATCACTATCCTGCATTTACTTCCTGGGGTAAGCCTTCTCTGCTATTGTTACTTTTTCTTGTGTTAATTGTACAAACGAAGTGCCTTGATTATTGAATTTGAATGAAATAGAGTCTTAGGGCTCACAATTCCCTTTTGGCTTTAGTCTCCTATTTGTCTATTATCTATAAACAATAGGAGTGCTTAAAAATAGGCTTGATTAAGATAGCAAGTGCATAAAAAATCGTTGACAAAGACTCCCCAAAGAGGAGTGCACATTAGTGAGGTGTGCAGAAACAAACATCCAACGTCTCCTTCTAGACATGGGACATTGAGAAGGCTTTAACCATGGCACTAGGAGATTTGTTGTTGTGTGATGAGCAAGATGGGAACTATGGAACTAGAAGGCATTTTGTATTAATCTCTGCCTCTTGTTTTGACAAAATTATACATTCTTATTCATTAACTTCCAGAACATATTCCTTTGCTCCTTTGTTAACTGAGATGGGAAATACTTAAATCAAACTAAATGTAAGTATGTGATAAGAAAAGGGGACTGAACACCAACATTAATTTTACCCATGAGGGAGACAACACCCTGTCTCATTGTCTGCTCATTAGAATATGATTTAGTGAAAAGTTATGAATCTTGAAAAATGGAGTCCTGCACTGTAGTGTTGGTACTCCTGCTGCACCAATTTGTTCGATGATAGCCAAATTGTATGCTTTCTATGACTTTGTCCCCTTAATTGTCAAAATGTGATAGAGTCAATAAAGACTCAAGTCATATGACTGGCTCTGGTTAAGGCCGAGGTCCTGTTTGAGTCTTGCACCCAAAATGAACTAATCCTTAACCAGTGGCGGCTAGTGATTGCCGAAAGTGGTATGGCTTAAGTCTATACGTGGAATTAATTAAACCATGTAAGCCACAAGTCATCATTGCAGTCACTCTGCACGACCCTGCACAGTAGACTACAAAACATACAAGCCTGCGACTGCACCATTTGAAACTGTGAGCGGGGGGTGCCGCATAATATGATTTCCACAGGGCACACTATCTGCAATTTCCAATTTTCATTTGTGATTTGGCAAGCAAGTCCAGGTCTTTCCTACTTTGCACTCTGAGACTTGCAGCCCATGAGAGCCCCTTATAAAAACAGGATTACAAGAGGTAGAATGCAAACACAAAAAAAGATGAACCAGATGAGCTCCCACGCATGAGCCTGGGAAACATGAGTGATGCACAATTTCAGGCTTATCAGCACACACATGCAAGCAGGACACAACCTAGGCTTTGATTTAAGTAAATAGTGGATGCTGGGATTTGTAGTCTATGTGTTTTTCTTCTTAAAATTATGATAATGATTTTTTTAAAGAAATCCTAGGGATGAGAATTGTGGCCAAAGGACATAAAGCAATGTGACAACTCCGCATACAATTATTCCACAGCCTAACATTTCTTATTGTGAACACTAACAGAGTCCACCTTTCGAATGCAATTTCCGCTGGCTGTCTTTCCAAACACCCACTTTCAGAAGGAGAAAAAAGCAGACTGGTTTGCCAAATAGTAGTAGCAGAAAAAAACGCAGCATTAGCGGAAGAAAAAAAGTATACTTAAATCAAAAACTGAAAGTGGATACAACCCGGAATCAGAGAACAAGTAGTAACAGTATTTCTGAATCTTTTTTGTTTAATGAGTTTTATATAGCTTGAACTCGACCGGAATGTATCAGAGCGCTTTACATGAGCACCAATTGCATTACAGACGGACGCATTTGATAAAGCTGGATCCTTATCTAATCGTATCTTACCATCTCTAAGAATCCTCAGGTCGACTGAACCTTTGTACCTGCTGAATAGTGTGAAGGGAAGAACATCAATTTTCTCAATATAGCAGATAACTTCAATTTATATTCCAAAAATCACTGACTCCGAATTCCAAAATTTAGGGTTTATTACAAAGCCAAAAATAATTGCACATACAAGCACCTCATCACAAGGTTAAGGAAATAAATGGGCACTAATACAAAGAATACCCTACGCAGGAGTCTCATCCGACTCGAAGAATGAGAAGAATAGTCAGCTCCAGAAGCATTAGGCAACCAATAACTGCTCCAATCTCTATATTAGAAGTCATTAACCTAGAAAGGAAATACAACTAGTCAATCCCTACACTGTCTCTAAGGTGACATCCCTACTTAGCATTTTCCCCAGACATTAGAGTAAAAAGGTGTCAGTAGTGAAGACTTCCGTAGAAGTACACTCACTTCGCTTAAATCAGTAGCCACAGCTATATAGCTCGTTCTAAGATGCTCCTTCTAGCTTCCCCTCTAGTCCTCGACTGCTCAACCCTCAGGGCACTGTCCATAATTCAAAATCACAAAATAGAGGAACACGCCCTCATCACACCTCTTCGACCAGGTCTTCCTTCCGTACTTTTCCATTGAAACTCTTACTTCGTCCAAAAGCTGTTGGAGTGACCTTGGGTCCCAGGCACCTTCTCCGCTGAAAGTATCATATCTGCATTCAAGTGTTCTCCCATGGTTGCTTCTCCTACCATCCTAACTACTAAGATAAAGAGTTAGTCTTCCTAACGAGCTAGGTGTCCTTGCATCTGTAACAGAAACATGGGAACGAGAAACTTTCCACTCTCTGAGATCTGCTGAATTTTCTAAAACCCGGAGCCTTTCCAAGGGAAACGATTTGTGGTCTACAAAATTCAGCTAACATAAGAAACGAATAGGCCTTTCTCTTAAACGTATATGCGATCAGGCACTTACACAATTTAAACTCACAATTCTAAAATCACATTATAAGCATTGATTACATTATACTTCATACATGAATAAGCAAAACTACATGTGCAGACTTTAATATGATGCACGTTTAAACCTAATGCATCACATTGTACGTGAACTAATTCAGTATGCATCATCTAGAATACACTTTCGAATAAACCCTGCATTGATCTACATAATTGACACAATTACACCTCTATTCGAACTATTCTATGCTACTTTAGTACTATATTTCTAAAACCCACACGTTAATATATTTCCTCTAAATATATGGGTGCGGACTACCTGTGATTTCGATGCACCCCTACAATTTCAGAATAACATGGTGCTCTATCACATTCATTTTGTTACATTAAGTAAAGGGGCCTCAAAGTGGGTGGGCATGGCCCCAATGCTCTCATGCAACAGCCGCTGCTGTCCTTCACGCGGCTTCTGTCTGCCAACCATGCACTAACCTCACGTGCAAAGATTTAAAGACAAAACATTAACTTTGGAAGTAGAAGGAGAGGGGGAAGAGAGAGAGAGTTAAAATGGTACCCATCTACTGTCTGAATTGCATAATGTGAAACCAGACACCTTGGGATCAATCCTCACTTCCTCACTTGATTAAACCGTGTGATCCTAGGCAAAAGTTTTATTTCACTTTGCCTCATTTTCCTTCATTTTCACATTTGAGAGGATCTTCAAATAAACGAATTCACGATGTGTGCTAAACATAACCTTCTCTTGTGTTTAACTTAATAAGCTATAATGTGTCATGTGTAATAACAGCCAAAGCTACACAGAGGCTGCACATGACAAAGGACGTGCATGATTCACTATTGCCTTGTTGTAAGTGCGGGGGAGGCATGGATGTTTCTCAGTTTGTGTCTGAAAACTATCACGATTATTAAATGCCTCTCAATGCAGTGATATAATATGATGTACTAAGGTGAAATGCTTCTGCATGTTAATGAAATACACTTTTTTGAATTTTGGGGAGACTTTTTTTATATTTTTACTTTTTTGTGCATGATGTCTTTAAAAACAAAGGTGTGCCTAAAGATAAGCGGTGTAGTACATCACCATCGCTTATTTTCCTTTAGTACAGTTATCATGTAAATACTGCTTGCTCATTTGTCATCTTTCTGAATGTTAATGCTCAGTCAAGCAAACAATAGCCTAGTGCTGCTGCTCACCAGAAGGCCACAGGTAAAAGTCAGGAGATCCCTAGGGCCTCATTACTATGTCTGTCGGAAAGGCTCAGAACGGCATTCGGTTTGTCCAAATCCGATTCGGAACCTGCCTTTCAGACCGACTTGGAAACTCATCCAACCAACCGATTACGATAGTCGAGACCGTTCGGACTTTCCGTGTCGGCTCTGACTGGGTTCTAGGCTTATCTGTCTGTACCCAAGGTCTGTACTCTAATAGTGTGGTCTGTGGGTCAAATGCGTGCTCGAGGAGAGCAGAAAATAGCCCACTAACCAAACAACCACACAATTTGCGCGATGAAGCACTAATACATGCAGGCTCCTTGAAGTCTGTCACTGCTCTACATGACCCAGAGCTTTGTGTGATGCGACCAAACGACATCTTGGATAGAGCTGATATCAATTCACAAAATGTAGAGCACCCTTCTTTTTGAATAGGAGAGGCTGCGAACTAGTACAGAAAATAGGCCCGAGAATCAAATAAAAGTGGCTCCACTAGTGAATTAGATAGCTAAAAAAGTGTCCAATGTTAAAAAATTGGGCTAGCTTTCAACTTGCAAAGACTCGCTGTATAAGCGATTGGAAGGGACGGACGACTACATGAACTTGGGCTTGTAGCAGGCAATGTTTGTTTTACTATCAGGGAAATCCACTGCAGTAAACGACCCAACAGGCAATAAAACAGCCGCACAGGCAGCCAGAAAACCGACCCGCACAGTGGCTTATCACTCCAGGCACTCTGGAACTGCCTGGTCGCCCGATAGGATAGTCCAACCCTTGCAGAGGACATATCTCATACCTGGACCCCATGCTTCTCCAGGCTTCCACAGCCACCAGTCCTAAACTTTTAATTGGCAATAGTGCGGGCCTGTGCGAGGCACCAGAAACCCTATACCCTCTATGATCAAACCTAAATGGACTTTGGTTTTTACCCAGCCCGGGCTTCTTTGCTCCCAGTAGGAGACTGGGCGTGACATTGGCCTACATATGGAACTAGGCAAAACTGAAAGATAGGGCTTACCACAGTATACAGAAGTCATTGATCCCACTCACAAGGGCCGCTGAAAGCACTTACAGCCCATCCCGTCAAGGGATACATACAGAGTGGCAACCCATGACATCCAGATAGCAGTCGCGGATACAGGGAGCCCAAGACAATAGAAACAAATATATGCAGCCACCCTGAAAACACCTGAATATTGAGAACAAAAGTAAATAAATACAGAAGTAAGACAGACCCATGACCAGGGTACGCTTGGACAGTCAGGGTAGGGTCCCTCTCACGTGGGTTGGGTGAAAGGTCGTAAACCCATCACAGGTGGGTAAACCCTTTAGTATTGATTCAGAGATGTAACAGCACCAACAAGCCACAGAAATAGCGTAACCTGCATCATAAACACCGGTCAATATATTAGTACCATGCTGTAAGCTGTAATTTTAACAAAAAAAGGCTTTTCTTGGGCTTGATGTAAGAGCTCAGCCTACTGACTTTCATTGAATTCTTCTTAAGCCTTGCCCTTGCTCTCAGTGTTTCTGCCGTCTATCTGAGCAAACAATGTCTACTGTCTAACCCCGCGGTCTCCATTTCTCTACGTGGTCTTAGTGTGCAGTACTACAGCTGCTCCACGCATGAAATACATGATCATGTCAGTATTGTAACAACATCAACCATCATCCTATAGAACACGTGATCTGTTAGTGCATGGGTGTGTTTCCACCCAGTGCGTCATCCATTTCATTCCCTGCCCAACTCAACTCTTTGGATTTCGTATTATTATGTTTATTATTATTGTTAATACTGTTTCTATGGTTATTAGTGTTAGTATTTTTATTGATAATATTGTTCTTGTTCTGATTGTTATTATTTTTATTATGATTATTATTGCTAATATAATTAGAACAACTAGTTAATACATAGCACTTCCCACCACACACTAAGCACTGCATATAACAAACAATATTATTACCCAGTCAGTCCCCGCTCCTTTTTTCTCCTTGTATTTGCACCATCATTACAACAGCTCTTTTTGTTGGTAGGCCGACCTTCGTCTTCCTTCATTTCTTAGTCCAAAAGACATTTTGTTAGTTGAGAACCCTCGACCCTTCAAGCATTTGGCATAGATCTTGCCTACGTTGCATGGCAACGCTAGCGAAAAAAGCCTATCAGGCTGGCATTAGACCTCCCAAAGGAATCTAAACTGTGTTTTTGATCTTGATTAATTTGAGTCACTGTCATCAATTTCATCTTTGTTCTCTTTGTTTCCACCCCCTTCTACTAAATTTCTCTGCTCTTCCTCTTGCTATCACAGGGTCCTTCTCTATGCCCCAATTAAATGTTATCTCCATTTATGCTGCTTCAGATCCACCCTTGCCTTCAGCCAGCTGCAGATGGTTTGCTGGGGTGTGATATTTCTCCTTTTCTTTTGCATGTGCGGCTCACTGCCATGCATTCAAAGCCCCAGATTGAGCAGGTCTGGATGGGGGGTTCATTTCATGCAATACTCTCCTTAGGTTTTCAATTATTCTTAAATTGAAGGTACTATGTGGGGAAACTGCAAGGACCTTTCATTTGCTGTGATCATGTTCCATTGTTTCATCCAGATACACGTGTGTCCTGACCTTAGTTATATAATGTGCGGGCATGCTCTCTGGGGAGGGGGGGGGGGGGGGGGGGTAGAGAGCTCTTTGCCCTTCAGAGACAGGAATTCTTACATCATCGCTATACAAAGCTCTCAATTTCTTTATAAATGTAATCTTTACTCTGCATGCGGAGCAACATAAAATCAGTAAAATTCAACTGAAATAACTAGCAAATCTTGGCACATCACAACGGCGATACCACCATCCAGTCTCAGCGGGACTCCACTAAACTGACCACTAACAGTACATCACCCAAAGATGTAATGACCAATCCCAGCACAGCACACACATCACCGTTGTATACTAGCATGGCACCATCTGACATATTCGCAACACCTCACAGCAGCTCTCACTCCACAGCGATCAGCTTTGCATAAGCAAGCTATCAAAACCAAAAACAAAACAATAACTCTTGTCTGTTCCACTAAAGAAAGTGAAAGTCAATAATCACTCCAGGAGAAAAAGGGGACTAACGCCATCCTGGTGCTATCACGCACACACATATTGAGGGTGTGTATGATCAGACACAGATGGAGTGAGAAGCATCTCAAAGAGCTCCCGCCTGTGCTTTAGCATCTAACCCCATCCTGAGCTAACTCTGGAGGCTCTGACCCCCGAACACCTGTCCCCCTGGCTGTGGGTACAGGCAGGACTGCTGTGGTAGTGTTTGTGGCGTCTTGGGCCACTAGGACCACATGCTGATAGAGGACCACACGGACACGGTAATAGTGTACAGGAACTGGCCCGGGGCACGTGCGCCCGGCCCCTTTTATTAACAGGGTCACCTGACCGGTGACACCTGTGGTGGGTGGGTGTAAAGTGTGGGTTAGCACTAGGCACTACACTAGAACGTGTCCAGCCAGACACTACATCCCTCCCAAACTTTAATGAAAAGTAACAAACAAAAGTCCAACCTGTAAGAAAACAAATAAACAATACACAGCACCAATTGAGTCTTTTCAGGCCGTCAGCCAGGCAGCGCTGGAGCTTTGGACCGCATGGTCAGGATGATTTTGTCCGCCTTGGTGATGTATTTCAGACTGGCCTGGTCTCGCGGTGTTGGAGTCTATTTACAAAGTTCAAGTATCGGTGCATCTGGAGCGCTCTGGAGATCTCGCAGGTGCTCAGGTTCTGGTGGATGACAAACCTACAGCTGTTGGGGATGATCTCGGTGTGTGAGGCCTTTCCTTGGAGGTGACATGCTTGATGGTCTTTCTAGCTTCTGACGGCCGAGCAGCTTCAGAATTGCCTCTCTCTCGCCTGGACTCCTCTCTCACTGGAGCCTCCTGGAGGGCCTTCCTGCTGGGCTGCCATGGGACCGTGTGGTCTGTGTGGGATTCGTGTAGGCCACGCGAAGGCATCGCTGAGGAACTACCAACAGGACTCACAGCCAAGTTGCTCATGTAGCCGCAGAGGGTGGTGTTTCCGTCTAGATGTTCTCGCCATCGGGACTCAGGTTCTGTGCCTTCCTCTAATGGTCTTTGGGTGACCAGTCTTCGACTGTGACCTCAATGCTTCCCGTGCCTGTCGTGGAGCTGCTGCAGACGCATCTCTCCCATTAGGATCCCCCTCTCACAGGAACTCCATTGAGGCCCTTGCCCATGGATTGCCACGTGACCACTTGGGCTGTGCAGGCCTTTTCGTAGGCCGTGCTGAGGGGTCGCTGCGGAACTCCCAACAGGTCCATGGCCAAATCTTGTGTAATCTCAAGGGTGGCTATTCCAATGATCAGGTATGCTCTACTTCAGCAGGCTTCAGGTTAGCGGAGCACACAGAAGGTTCCTGGGTGGCTCGCCTCGTTCAACTCCGGTGGTCTGGAGTGTGGGGATCCACTCTGGTGGTGCGATGCCACTTGGTGATGATGCACCTGGATGATGAACATGGTTATTTTTTATCAGTTGGGCAAACAGGCGGCGATCTCTGGCTTTAGGTGACCTTGGGGAGTGAGGAGGACTGGAGGGACTTTGCAGCCCATGTCTTCATCTTGCTGAGGCTGTTCTTCACCAGTGGCATCTGCGGTGAGAAGCAGGGATGCCGCCTGACTTGGACTGCCGATGCTTGGGACTGAACGGTCGTGCTGGGAAGCGTTGGAGAGAGACGCGGTTCGCGCTTGCTGCAGCTTAC
This sequence comes from Triturus cristatus, assembly GCF_964204655.1. NCBI lineage: Eukaryota > Metazoa > Chordata > Amphibia > Caudata > Salamandridae > Triturus > Triturus cristatus. The sequence continues at coordinate 309,754,511 of NC_140593.1, read as the reverse complement.
ATTTGGTTCTCCCATTGGGCTGTCTCCAGGGACGTCGGTCTGGCTTCGGGACTGAACGGTCGAACTGTGAAGCATTGGAGAGAGACATGGTTTGCGCTGGCTGCGGCTTACATTTGGTTCTCCCATTGGGCTATCTCCAGGGACGTCGGTCCGGCTTGATGGCTGTCTGGTGTCTCTGGGTGCGCTCATCTTGTGGTGGTGCGAGTCCTCTGCCCTGTCGCTCTGCTCCTTTTACTCCTGCTCCCCTGTGGTGGTTGTCTGCCCTGTGGCGCTGTGCCACTGTTCTTTCTCCCTACGCAGAGTGGCGTCCTGCCACTCTCATTTCCTCTTCCCAATCAAGTCCTCACTTGGATGTGGCATCCTGCCACATGTCTCATGTTTGCGCCACATGGACATCAGTCTGGTTGTGTCCAGTTTTTGGGATGGTGTTCACTCGTTTGCGGACCTGTCGCAGGTCTGTCCTGTCAGTAGGACTTGCTTCTTCCTCTTGGGGACCTTTCACGGGCACCATCCCCTCCTCAGGGATTTTGCGGTGCTCTTCCTCTTTTCACTTGAGGGCGTTGTGCTTGCGCCTCAAGGCTGCTTCGTCGTGGCACTTGATCCTGCCTCCCTGCAGGCATGCTTGGTCACTTTGAGCGACATGCTCATTGCTTGCGATGCGGCAGTGGCGTCCGTTGGAATGCACGTTGTGGTGGCGGCCTGCCACGTGGGGTGTGCGACTCTCTCTTGCCTGTCTTGGGTCATTGGCGACTCCGTCTTGAGGCAGTGTGAGGGAGGACACTCTGCTGTCTTCGGCCTACTGCGGGGTTTCGCTGGTGCAGTGGAGATGTCTTTATCTCCCGGGTGCCTGACCGTGCTGGCCGGTTCGTCGGTATTGCTTTCTGCACACCTCGTTTTCTCCATCCTCTCCTTGGGTGCCCTCTTCTGGTGCTCGCCGTGCTTGTTCCTCTTTCTTGCGGTGGTGGCAGTTCACCACCAGGGGTGTGTGGCACCGTTTCTTTGCTTGTAGTGGCATCAGACAGCCACTGGGGGTTGCACGCTATGTGCACAGTCTTCACATACTTCCTGTGCTTTGTTTCTCTTTTCTATTTGACGCTGGTGCAGCTTTGGGATTCTTGGGGCCCTTGGTGAGGTGTGACAGTCTTTCTCCTTTGAAAGTATAGGCAGTCCATTGGGGCATGTGGTGCACTCATCATCAGTCCTGGCTGTGTCGCTCACAGCGTTCTTCTCCACTTCGTGGGCTTGCTTCTTTGGGGCCTTGCAGGCTGACTGGCCCATCTTTTCAGTGTTCAGGGGCTCCCATGTTTTGCTGGTGGCTAATGACGTGAGACCCTGCTGGGGTTTACAGTTTCTCCCCTTCTAAACAACAACTACCAGGGGGTGTGCGATGCTCTTCTCCCGGTTTTGGGAGCTCTTGTCAGTTTCCTTTCTCTTGGTCCTAGCTGCTGTGTCTGTAGGTGGCACTGCAGCCACACTCCTCAATGCTCTGCCGCTCTCACATGCTGATGTCGGCTACGGCGGGCAGTCAGTGTGCTCAACTGTTCTGTGGCGTGCTGAACCTGGATCCTCCTGCCAGGATCAGTTTTCCTTTCTGCTGACTCTGCCCCTGCTGGCAGTTTAACGGTGCAGCGGGGCTCTCATCCGTGCTGCATTTACTGTCTGGGGAAATGGTTGTGGGGTGTTGCTGGCTATTTGCTCAGGCCGGGCAGCATGTCCCCTTTCCAACCTCTTGAAGGCCACCAGGTGGTGCCGTGTGCAATTTCAGAGAGGACTGGCAGCATCATCCCTTTGCGGTTTGCTTGGCATGGTTGGTCACTAGGGGGCGCTGTAGCCACGTTTCATGTGCTGCGGCAGCTGTATTCAGTTGCAGGCCATGCTGCTCTCCCGTGGGTGATGTGCAGGCAGGTGCAAGGGTGATACTCCCAAATGGAAGCAGCAGGGTGTGCTTTGTAGTGTAGGAAGCGGGAATCTGTTTCAGCAGTAGGTAACTTCATGTGGCTGCTTTCCTTTGGGTGGTGACCTAAGCTGGGAGCCTCCTGTCTGGACCTCTCTTGTCCCTTCTGATTCCTATTTGCCTCTCCAAGTCTTTGCTCTGTCGGGCCTGCTTAATGCAATTCTAGCTGGATGTGGTACATCAAACCACCACTGGGTGTCAGCGCACTCACCGCTCGTCACAGGCTGTCTCTCTACTGCTGCGACCTAGCTGCTAGATGGCTGTGTTTCTCCTCCTTACCGTGAGTGAGGCATATGGCGCAGGAGCTGCAAAGTTTATTCGGTGGCAGGTGGGGGCAGCCTACTGGCGCCGCATTATGTAGGTGTGGCTGCAACCCACCCCACTTAGTCTTGCGGCTGGTGCGGTACCAGAGGGTCTTCGTGTCCTGTAGATGATGCCGTGATCACCACTTCATGCTGGCTGAGTGCAGCTACCTTCACGCAACAAGGCAAGCGATACAGGTACAGGGGCTCGGTAGGTTCTTGTTGGGCGTCTCATTCACTGGTATTTTGCCCTTCAATTTTGGTGCACTGTGTGGCGCGCTTCAAATCATGTGGGTGGCGCTGTACTACATGCTTTGCTTCTCGGCCGGCCTAGGCGCAGAAGGCCGCTGCAAGCGGTGCGCGGCAGCCTCCGCCTACCTTTGCCATCGTATCCCTGTGTGTGAAGGGCTATTGGTGCCCTCTTCTTCTCCGCTGAAGTGTTCTTTTCAGCTGGCGCAGCTGCTACGGGTGCGAGTCTTCCTTTTGCACCACTCAGTATTTGACACGGCGCTTCCAACCATCCCACTGCCATCTGGACAGCACAAATTGTTACGGGTGTCACTTCATGGGCCTCTGGCGGGCCGTAGACACTGTCTTACTTGTTTTTGGCAGCTGGGCGCTCCCGTCGCTCCACACAGACAGTGGTGGGGGTGGGGGAGGACCCTCTGAGGTGCAGCAGCACTTCATCCCCCTCTTCACTCCCGGGCCAAACGTGTGCACGCCCGAGGCTGCAGGGTCATGCCTTACAGGCAACAGGTGCAGGGTGCCTCAAATTCCATTTCCCCTCAGGGCACATCGAAGCAGCAGCCGGTGTGCACGCGGGGTAAGACCCGCTCATCGCCAATGTGGCGTCTTGGGCCACTAGGCCCACATGCTGATAGAGGACCACACGGACACGGTAATAGTGTACAGGAACTGGCCCGGGGCACGTGCGCCCGGCCCCTTTTATTAACAGGGTCACCTGACCGGTGACACCTGTGGTGGGTGGGTGTAAAGTGTGGGTTAGCACTAGGCACTACACTAGAACGTGTCCAGCCAGACACTACATCCCTCCCAAACTTTAATGAAAAGTAACAAACAAAAGTCCAACCTGTAAGAAAACAAATAAACAATACACAGCACCAATTGAGTCTTTTCAGGCCGTCAGCCAGGCAGCGCTGGAGCTTTGGACCGCATGGTCAGGATGATTTTGTCCGCCTTGGTGATGTATTTCAGACTGGCCTGGTCTCGCGGTGTTGGAGTCTATTTACAAAGTTCAAGTATCGGTGCATCTGGAGCGCTCTGGAGATCTCGCAGGTGCTCAGGTTCTGGTGGATGACAAACCTACAGCTGTTGGGGATGATCTCGGTGTGTGAGGCCTTTCCTTGGAGGTGACATGCTTGATGGTCTTTCTAGCTTCTGACGGCCGAGCAGCTTCAGAATTGCCTCTCTCTCGCCTGGACTCCTCTCTCACTGGAGCCTCCTGGAGGGCCTTCCTGCTGGGCTGCCATGGGACCGTGTGGTCTGTGTGGGATTCGTGTAGGCCACGCGAAGGCATCGCTGAGGAACTGCCAACAGGACTCACAGCCAAGTTGCTCATGTAGCCGCAAAGGGTGGTGTTTCCGTCTAGATGTTCTCGCCATCGGGACTCAGGTTCTGTGCCTTCCTCTAATGCTTTTTGGGTGACCAGTCTTCGACTGTGACCTCCATGCTTCCCGTGCCTGTCGTGGAGCTGCTGCAGACGCATCTCTCCCATTAGGATCCCCCTCTCACAGGAACTCCATTGAGGCCCTTGCCCATGGATTGCCACGTGACCACTTGGGCTGTGCAGGCCTTTTCGTAGGCCGCGCTGAGGGGTCGCTGCGGAACTCCCAACAGGTCCATGGCCAAATCTTGTGTAATCTCAAGGGTGGCTATTCCAATGATCGGGTATGCTCTACTTCAGCAGGCTTCAGGTTAACGGAGCACACAGAAGGTTCCTGGGTGGCTCGCCTTGTTCAACTCCGGTGGTCTGGAGTGTGGGGATCCACTCTGGTGGTGCGATGCCACTTGGTGATGATGCACCTGGATGATGAACATGGTTATTTTTTATCAGTTGGGCAAACAGGCGGCGATCTCTGGCTTTAGGTGACCTTGGGGAGTGAGGAGGACTGGAGGGACTTTGCAGCCCATGTCTTCATCTTGCTGAGGCTGTTCTTCACCCGTGGCATCTGCGGTGAGAAGCAGGGATGCCGCCTGACTTGGACTGCCGATGCTTGGGACTGAACGGTCGTGCTGGGAAGCGTTGGAGAGAGACGCGGTTCGCGCTTGCTGCAGCTTACATTTGGTTCTCCCATTGGGCTGTCTCCAGGGACGTCGGTCTGGCTTCGGGACTGAATGGTCGAACTGTGAAGCATTGGAGAGAGACACGGTTTGCGCTGGCTGCGGCTTACATTTGGTTCTCCCATTGGGCTATCTCCAGGGACGTCGGTCCGGCTTGATGGCTGTCTGGTGTCTCTGGGTGCGCTCATCTTGTGGTGGTGCGAGTCCTCTGCCCTGTCGCTCTGCTCCTTTTACTCCTGCACCCCTGTGGTGGTTGTCTGCCCTGTGGCGCTGTGCCACTGTTCTTTCTCCCTACGCAGAGTGGCGTCCTGCCACTCTCATTTCCTCTTCCCAATCAAGTCCTCACTTGGATGTGGCGTCCTGCCACATGTCTCATGTTTGCGCCACATGGACATCAGTCTGGTTGTGTCCAGTTTTTGGGATGGTGTTCACTCATTTGCGGACCTGTCGCAGGTCTGTCCTGTCAGTAGGACTTGCTTCTTCCTCTTGGGGACCTTTCACGGGCACCATCCCCTCCTCAGGGATTTTGCGGTGCTCTTCCTCTTTTCACTTGAGGGCGTTGTGCTTGCGCCTCAAGGCTGCTCCGTCGTGGCACTTGATCCTGCCTCCCTTCAGGCATGCTTGGTCACTTTGAGCGACATGCTCATTGCTTGCGATGCGGCAGTGGCGTCCGTTGGAATGCACGTTGTGGTGGCGGCCTGCCACGTGGGGTGTGCGACTCTCTCTTGCCTGTCTTGGGTCATTGGCGACTCCGTCTTGAGGCAGTGTGAGGGAGGACACTCTGCTGTCTTCGGCCTACTGCGGGGTTTCGCTGGTGCAGTGGAGATGTCTTTATCTCCCGGGTGCCTGACCGTGCTGGCCGGTTCGTCGGTATTGCTTTCTGCACACCTCGTTTTCTCCATCCTCTCCTTGGGTGCCCTCTTCTGGTGCTCGCCGTGCTTGTTCCTCTTTCTTGCGGTGGTGGCAGTTCACCACCAGGGGTGTGTGGCACCGTTTCTTTGCTTGTAGTGGCATCAGACAGCCACTGGGGGTTGCACGCTATGTGCACAGTCTTCACATACTTCCTGTGCTTTGTTGCTCTTTTCTATTTGACGCTGGTGCAGCTTTGGGATTCTTGGGGCCCTTGGTGAGGTGTGACAGTCTTTCTCCTTTGAAAGTATAGGCAGTCCATTGGGGCATGTGGTGCACTCATCATCAGTCCTGGCTGTGTCGCTCACAGCGTTCTTCTCCACTTCGTGGGCTTGCTTCTTTGGGGCCTTGCAGGCTGACTGGCCCATCTTTTCAGTGTTCAGGGGCTCCCATGTTTTGCTGGTGGCTAATGACGTGAGACCCTGCTGGGGTTTACAGTTTCTTCCCTTCTAAACAACAACTACCAGGGGGTGTGCGATGCTCTTCTCCCGGTTTTGGGAGCTCTAGTCAGTTTCCTTTCTCTTGGTCCTAGCTGCTGTGTCTGTAGGTGGCACTGCAGCCACACTCCTCAATGCTCTGCCGCTCTCACATGCTGATGTCGGCTACGGCGGGCAGTCAGTGTGCTCAACTGTTCTGTGGCGTGCTGAACCTGGATCCTCCTGCCGGGATCAGTTTTCCTTTCTGCTGACTCTGCCCCTGCTGGCAGTTTAACGGTGCAGCGGGGCTCTCATCCGTGCTGCATTTACTGTCTGGGGAAATGGTTGTGGGGTGTTGCTGGCTATTTGCTCAGGCCGGGCAGCATGTCCCCTTTCCAACCTCTTGAAGGCCACCAGGTGGTGCCGTGTGCGATTTCAGAGAGGACTGGCAGCATCATCCCTTTGCGGTTTGCTTGGCATGGTTGGTCACTAGGGGGCGCTGTAGCCACGTTTCATGTGCTGTGGCAGCTGTATTCAGTTGCAGGCCATGCTGCTCTCCCGTGGGTGATGTGCAGGCAGGTGCAGGGGTGATACTCCCAAATGGAAGCAGCAGGGTGTGCTTTGTAGTGTAGGAAGCGGGAATCTGTTTCAGCAGTAGGTAACTTCATGTGGCTGCTTTCCTTTGGGTGGTGACCTAAGCTGGGAGCCTCCTGTCTGGACCTCTCTTGTCCCTTCTGATTCCTATTTGCCTCTCCAAGTCTTTGCTCTGTCGGGCCTGCTTAATGCAATTCTAGCAGGATGTGGTACATCAAACCACGACTGGGTGTCAGCGCACTCACCGCTCGTCACAGGCTGTCTCTCTACTGCTGCGACCTAGCTGCTAGATGGCTGTGTTTCTCCTCCTTACCGTGAGTGAGGCATATGGCGCAGGAGCTGCAAAGTTTATTCGGTGGCAGGTGGGGGCAGCCTACTGGCGCCACATTATGTAGGTGTGGCTGCAACCCACCCCACTTAGTCTTGCGGCTGGTGCGGTACCAGAGGGTCTTCGTGTCCTGTAGATGATGCCGTGATCACCACTTCATGCTGGCTGAGTGCAGCTACCTTCACGCAACAAGGCAAGCGATACAGGTACAGGGGCTCGGTAGGTTCTTGTTGGGCGTCTCATTCACTGGTATTTTGCCCTTCAATTTGGTGCACTGTGTGGCGCGCTTCATATCATGTGGGTGGCGCTGTACTACATGCTTTGCTTCTCGGCCGGCCTAGGCGCAGAAGGCCGCTGCAAGCGGTGCGCGGCAGCCTCCACCTACCTTTGCCGTCTTATCCCTGTGTGTGAGGGGCTATTGGTGCCCTCTTCTTCTCCACTGAAGTGTTCTTTTCAGCTGGCGCAGCTGCTACGGGTGCGAGTCTTCCTTTTGCACCACTCAGTATTTGACACGGCGCTTCCAACCATCCCACTGCCATCTGGACAGCACAAATTGTTACGGGTGTCACTTCATGGGCCTCTGGCGGGCCGTAGACACTGTCTTACTTGTTTTTGGCAGCTGGGCGCTCCCGTCGCTCCACACAGACAGTGGTGGGGGAGGACCCTCTGAGGTGCAGCAGCACTTCATCCCCCTCTTCACTCCCGGGCCAAACGTGTGCACGCCCGAGGCTGCAGGGTCATGCCTTACAGGCAACAGGTGCAGGGTGCCTCAAATTCCATTTCCCCTCAGGGCACATCGAAGCAGCAGCCGGTGTGCACGCGGGGTAAGACCCGCTCATCGCCAATGTGGCGTCTTGGGCCACTAGGCCCACATGCTGATAGAGGACCACACAGACACGGTAGTAGTGTACAGGAACTGGCCCAGGGCATGTGCACCCGGACCCTTTTATTAACCGGGTCACCTGAGCAGTGACGCATGTGGTGGGTGGGTGTAAAGTGTGGGTGAGCACTAGGCAATACACTAGAATGTGTCCAGCCGGACACTAAAATGTTGAGCACGGGGGTGGGGGCCACAATATTTTGGGATCAGTGCTGCAGCCAAGAAGCATCGCAAAATTGCGGGTGGTACATAGCAAGGGCTTTGCGTGTGGGGTCCACTCGAGCATTGGTGATGTTCTGGTGGCATTGGGTGCGGGATCTGTGAATTTGCCCCCAAGCTTCATATCAGCACAGCAGTGTAATGGACTGAGTCACTTACTGACATGAAGATTTCCTGCGAAGTAAAACTCCAGCCCGCTGCGAGAGTGGCCGGAAACATCAGAGGCACGCTGGCCTTGATGGGTGCCCACATGTATATCAGCTGTATTAACGTTGGGGGAGCGGTGAGCCTCAGTACGGGCCCACGGGCACTGGAGTGGAATGTCAGCACTGTGAGGGGGCTTCCCTACGGCCTGTCCTGCACTGTGTGTGCCAGCGGCCCTTGTCCCAGCAGGAGCTGGGTGAACATTCTACAGGAGCACGTCCTGGGCTGGCACTTCACCTCCTTGTTGACGGATCGCCCTCCTGCACTGGGACGGTTGTGATTTTGTGAAGTACCGTGACCACTGGAGCGGCGCTTTGCACTGGGGCCTCCAGTTGATCTGACTTGCATGGGAGTGTGCTCTTGGCCTTCCTTCACCAGCCACTTGGGGGCCTCTTAAGCAGACCATCAGAAGCCATCACATCTGGGGCTGACGCTGCCATGCAAAGTGACAGGGTGCCCTCATTTCTTGGCCCAGTGGTTGGACCCTGGTGAGGAAAGGGTGAGTGACTGACAAGGGGCAGGAGAGGTGGGAGTAATGTGTTAATTGGTCCGAGCACTGGGGCCAGGGGCCTAACAGTCCTGCTTCTGCCAGGTGCTCAGGGTGTGGCTCAGCACCCGGGGACAGACAGGAAGACAACAATACCCTCCAATGTGGAGCTGGACAGAGTAACAGGATGTGGCTGGGCCCAGGGGGAGGCCTTGGAACACTAAATTGTGCATGTCCTGCGGTCTTCCACTAGCTCCCCTTGTCTTGTTCGAGGGGGGCAGCCCTGACATAGCTCGCTGGCCTCTTCTGCATGCATCACGGTCCTGGTGTCCCAGACCTGTGATTGAGAGTCCTGCAGTCCTGGTGGACTACTGGGGCCCAACGCCTCTCAGTGGACCCGGAAGTCTCCTCTTGGCCCTGCCTCTCTGAGCACCAGATATTCACTGATACGCCATCAGACTTGTCTTGGAGCATAGCATGGGACACACCACTGGTCAAGTAAGTGGGGCTTGTGGCTCCCCATGTAACTACCCTGACCAGAGTGAGACTATAACCTCGGGGATGAATGCTGCTGCTGGGGATTTAACTGTCTGGGACATGCGGTGAGCGGCTTTTGTTAAACCTTAAAATGGATCCTGGACTGTTGGGAAGCGACCCAGTAGGTGCACTGGCCTGTGGGACCCCGCATAGAGAGGGTCACAGTGGGCAAACCCAAGATGAGAGATACTGGCACCACCATGAGAGTGCAGGGGTTAACAGCAATGGATGACTTACCGCCCAGGAGGGGTGTGGAGCAAGTGTCCCCTGCCCTACACCAGACTCAAGACAAAATCCTGGCTGCCATTGCGGGCTGAAAAGCATCTCTGCAGATGCAGATAGGCAATGTCTCAGAGGAACTGTGCCTTGTGCTGGCTAGCCATCGTGTGAACTTGCGCATGGGGTCAAGGAGACAGAGGTGGTAGTTGAGGAGCTCAGGCCAGCGCAACAGTCCCTGCGGCAGCAAATGACAGATCTAACCGAACATGCACAAACAGCGTGCCCCAGCATCCGCTCTGATCCTACACCTCCTAACGCAGCCAGCTGTATCACACCCATATTAGAAACATGGCGGTAGGGGCAAGAAAGACCTCCCATCAGCCCCCCTTTCAGACCGCCCCGCCGGTAGCCCACACTGTGGGGAAAGGCCAGGCACTGCATGGGCACGACGGCTGGCATTTGGTGGGAACTCAACTGTGAACTGGTGGCACTAGATGGGACCATACATGACCTAGGCAATCAAGTAGGTACCGACCCTGATTCGGGAGCAGGACTACCGAAAGCCAGGGAATGGGACAGTGTCATCCTAGAGTAGGTTGAATGCCATAACCGTAAAGATTACATCACCAGAGCGCATGAAGGGGAGGGTAAGGCTGAGAGACTGCTGGCCTGGCTAGTACACTTCTAGATACTAGGCACACTGATAACTTGCATGACCCAGCCTGATGGGTGACAAATGCACTCTCAGGTGGAGATGAACAACGTGTTACGGAAGTATTAAATGGGTCTATATGAGAGATGACCTGAAGAACCAAGGGAACGTATGGAAGCCTTCTTGGCTCCCCTGACACTATGGACCCTACCTTTGATCCTCGCAGAAGTGCTGGGATGTCCCATTACACCTCAGGAAATCAAGGAGGCCATTCGGGACATGGACCAGGGGATGATGCTGGACCCCAATGGCTACCAGTTGAATGTTATTCTGCTGGGTCGCTGGTCCCACGCTTAGCTTCCGTGTATAATGGAGCACTGGAAAGGAATAAGCTGCCGGCCACCACCAGGGATGCCATAGTTATTCCCCTCCCTAAGACGACCGCAGAAGGGGCGCTCCCTGGCATTTTGCCCACTGTCCACGTTGAGCATGGAGATATCTTAAGCAAGATATTGGCCACGTGTCTCCTTCCACACATGCAAGCATTGGTTCCTCCCGACCAGTGTGAGTTCATCCCACAACATAACACCTCCCTCAATCTATGACGCTTGTACTCAGTACTGGTTGATCCTCAGTAGGGTGAAGATGCAGGGGCAGGCCTAATGGCTGTAGTTCTGGAAAAGGCATTTGACGCAATCAGCTGGGCCTAACTGGATGCAGTTATTAATCGAATGCAGTTGGGAGGCTTCGTGGGTAACTTGGGTCTGCCTATTATGCACGACCCTATGGCCCGGGTCCAGACGGTCACACCGTGTTGGACCCATATGAGGTGTGTCAGGGTACAAGGCAGGGGTGTCCACTGGCCCCGCTCCTATTCGCTCTTGCTACAGATCTATTGTTAGAGCTGTGCAGACTGTGATCAAGATGTAGGAGCATTCGGGTGGCTGGCATTGAACAGCTGATATCGATATATGCTGATGACATGTTACTGTACATGCCCAATATGCGTGCTGATGTCCCGTTCATGTTACAGCTCTTACATAAGTTTGGTGAGCTATCTGGATTACGTGTGAACCTGCGTTTTCCTGATATTGCCCGTCCGACCCGACTCGCGACCGTGCTGTCAGAGATCAGCTGGGCCACCTCGAAGTTCAGATACCTGGGAATTCAAATTTATCACTCACTAAAGGACATACGAAAGGGCAACCTGGGGGTAGTGCTGCACTGTATGAAAGGGAGTGTAGACTTTTTGTGCTCATTCTGACTCCCTGTTATGGTGAAAATAGCTCTGGATAAGATGATTATCCTGCCCCAGCTGAAACATTTTTTTTACCAATCTCCGAACCTGGCTGCCAGCCCCATGGTTTTGGCAACTAGATTTGCTGCTGAAAGAGCTAATCTGGGACGGGGACGGCACAGAATGTCTTTGGACACTCGTAAACACTCTCTTTTGAAAGGGGACTTGGGGGTGCCCGACATTGAGCTATATTACATGGCTTCCCAGCAGCAGCTTCCCAGCAGCAGTGGATTATACTCTAGCTGGATGGCACAAACCTGGCCGAGCTGGGAAGTATAGGGACGGTGCCCAACAATGGAGCGCTTCTGACCAAACTGCTGAGCCAGATGTCCAAGAGAGGAGGGATTGGTGTGTTTATGATGACGGCGCTCCGTTGGCAGTGCTGCATATGGTGGACAAGGTAATGTCCGTTATATGTTCCCTCACTCGCTCTGGTAGGTTTGCCACATGGGGGCCCTCCCACATTCTTCTCGGCAGCGCACATGATGGTGTGGACAGAGGTGCGGTTGGTGACGATTGACGACTTTTACGAGGCCTCCACACTGATGCCCCTGAAAGTCCTGGTTGAAATGCACGACTTGCCCCTTGGGCAGTTCCTTACCTATGAGGTGCTCGTCTGGACGTTTACGGCTCTATGGGGAGCATGAGTGGATGAATCCCTGATGCATAACATCTTACATTTACTGCTGTCCCAGGAAAAGAGTAGGCATCTGGTTAAGTGGTTGCATGGTGGCCTTAATAGGATGGAGCGGAAAAGTCCGGGCGCCCTCAGGCAAAAATGGGATGGAGAGTTGGGCAGAGCAGTTGCAGACCGGTAATGGTTGAATATACTGCCTTTCCTCAGAAAGTGTCACAGAATACCTGGTTTAAAGTAATCCATTTTAGCTACCTCTGCCAGACTTATCTCAACCTAAAGAAACTAACTGCAATATATGACAGGTGAATACGGAGGCGACCGATAGCCCAACTGTAAACGGAAGTGCTAGATGCATTTGAGAACCAGGGAGGCATAATTATGCCTCATCTGACTGATCAGGATCTGGGAATGAGAGCAGAATGACTGGCTAGGAATACACAGGGGACATGGCTATATACACAGGAGAGCAGTAACATTGGGGTGATTGGTTGAGTGTAGGTTCTGGAGAATTGATCTACGGTGTGGCACGGTTGACACGCTGAGTATGTTTGTGTCTCACTTTACCTTCCCCTGAGATTGTATAGAGGGGAGCTTCTTGTCTACCTCTACCCCCAATACACTCTCCTGATTGAGATGCTGGAGGATGCCCCACTTGGAACACACTGTTTATATTTGCTAGACCTGGCACCATTGGCGTGGGTCTCCCTCCCATTTTTTCACTGTTGCCTCCTGTGTTTTTGCTGGTCTAGATGCTTTGAGCACTTTGCCACTGCTATTCAGTGCCAAAGTGCAAGTGCTCCCTATTGTAAATTGTTGTAAGGGATTAGTGACTCCATGATTGGCTTATTTGATTTACTTGTCAGACCCTAGTACAGTGCACCATGTGTGCCCAGGGCCTGTAAATCAAATGCTGCTGGTGGGCTTGCAGCACTGATTGTGCCACCCACAGAATCAGCTTGTAAACATGGCTCAGGCCTGCCATTGCAGAGCCTGTGTGCAATCTGGGACTGCCATGTCGACGTGGCAAGTGCACCCACTTGCCAGTCCCTAAACCTTCCCTTTTCTATATGTGAGTCACCCCTAAGGTAGGCCCTAGGGCAGGGTGCATTGTATGTGAAAGGTAGGACATGCTCTAGTGTGTGTGCCATGTCCTGACAGTGAATTACAGCCAATTTAGTTTTTCACTATTTCAAGGCTATCTGTTCCCATAGGCCAGAAAGGGCAGTTTGATTATAACATCTTATAATCCTAACTGACCCTAGGAACAAGATAGAAAAATGAAGTGTAGTATGCCTGAGCTCAGAATGTTTAATACATCTTTTAGTGTGGGTGATCTTTACATTCTGTGTTTGAAAATACCACTTTTAGAAAGTAGGTATTTTCTTGCCTAACCATCCAGCATGCCTCTGCTAGGTTTTTGTATTCCATGTCTGGTGTGTAAGTGAGGGGGCAGGAGAGGGCTTCAGGTCCAGCAGTCTGATGGGTCAGGGCTGAGCTTGGCTGAATAGAACCTGCATTGTATAGAGAGTAGGGGGGATGAGATTTCCTTTCACTTGCCTGAGCCTTCATAGAATAGAGTGCAGGGGGAGGAGATTTCCTTTCAGCTAACTGGGCCAGGTCTGCTTTTAACAATTCTGTCTCCACCTCCTGCCAGGAAGCTGAACCAGGGAGGAGAGAACTGGTTTTGGCTGGGCACAGACACTCTCTGCCTTCAGAGAACAAAGGATTTTGCAGTATAAATATCCGGGCCCAGACCCCAGAGCTTTAGATCACTACTGGGAATCAAGACAAACCATTGCAAGGAGAGAAACCAAGGAAGCTGAAGGAGGAGACTGCCCCTGTGCTGTTTGCTGGTTGGGGTTGGCCTGCAGTGGTTACTCATTGCCAAGGAAAGGAGAAAAGGAACTTTGTGTGTACTTTAACTATCTTGAGGAAGATCTCCAAGGGCATGAAGTTAAGCTTGCCTCCTGTTCTGAAGTCTCAGGGACACAAAGACCTCACTTGCTGGGAATTCTACCTGCAGAGAGGTGCCTGCTGTTGTTTTGTGCCCTCTGGAGACTGCGTGTCGCTGGGAGCTGGAAGCGCGATGCAACGAGGAAGAAGCGTGTCGCTGCCACAGCAGTTGCTGTCTCATCGCCAAAGAAGCGTTTCTCCGCCGCAGCTGTTCGCCATCGCATCGCTGAGGAAGCGTGTCGCATCACCAGAGAAGCGTGCCGCCGCCGCAGAGGTTGCCGTCGCATCACCAGAGAAGTGTGTCGCAGGGCCTGTCGCGGCTCCAAAGTTCATCGATTTCGCTGCACGGCCGTTGGGCGTGCACGCATTGCATCCAGATTGTCGCATCAAAGATGCCATTTTGTAGCATCGCACCGGATCGTCGCATCGCATCGAGGCGCCATTTTGTCGCATCACACCGGATCACAGTAAGAAACAGACGCTTCACCTCCTCTCTGGTAAGGAACAGACGCATCGCCTCCCCTGCGCTGCAGTAAGGAAGAGGTGCGCCACCTCCCCCGAAGCAGGGAACTGACCCATCGCCTTTCCTGCAACCCTTTTGTTTATGTTGCGAGACTCATCCAAGGTACTTTGAGAGTAAAGTCGCATTTTACATCTACATTGAACTAAGCTATTTCTACCATCTGAAGTCATATTTTTACTACTGTACTGTGGATTTTTGTTGTTTGGTCTTGTGTTAAGTCTAGATAAAGATTACTGGTTTGGTGTTCATTTGTAGTGTTTTCACTGTATTACTGTTTGTGTTCACAAATGCTTTACAAACTTCCTCTGAGATAAGCCTGCCTGCTCGTGCCAAGCTATCAAGGAGGAGAGCAGGGGTTATTTTAGGAGTGTAGCCCCCTTACCCTGACTAGAAGCAAGGGCCCCTACTTGGTCAAAGATACCTTCCTCTGCCAACTAGAGACCCCCATTTCCAACAATATTGATAATGATGTTCATGGTATTACTGTTACTACACTCTCATTTAAATGTGCTGTATGCAGTTAGGAACATCGGAGTGAGCAGGAGAACTGAGAGCACAGATTTGAAATACTGTACTGTGAAAACATACCATAGACGGTTTGTGATGCCACTTCCCATGGTGACATGATGGAAAAGGCAAAAATATATCGTGCTGCTCTATTCTGTACTTGTGCAGTGTTGTGAAAATGCTGATAAAAATATTTGCCCCCAAAAATATGACACATACAAAGTGAATTCTCGACCAGCGGCACAACGGAAAGTCACCATGACTAGCGCAGTCTACTCTTCTTCACAAAAAGTTTAACTGAACTCCGATTTCAGTTAGTAAATCCTCACATCAGAAGTTTAATGAGTCCTGTTAGACTGACATCCTTGGTTTTGTCTTCCCCCATACTTCTGCCTTCACCCCTCCTCTTTTCTCAATTTCTTTTTGTTAGCATTAGGACTCCGCGCACTTTACTACTGCTACCCAGTGCTAAAGTGCTTATGCTCTCACCCTAAAACATGGTAAAATTGACCTTCACCTGATTGGCAAATTTATTTACTTATAAATCCCAAGTAGATGGTACAAAGGCTTTTATTTTATTTTTTTAAAATATTTTTATTCATCATCGCCAAGAGTAACATTTAATAGTACATTTCGACACATAATTTCATCAAACCAGTTATACAACCATATCAATCAGGGGTAATGAAAAAGAAAACTATACAGAGATAAGTCAAATTAATTCCCAAAATAATGATCTCCGACCAGATTTATTCAATTGCCAGAAACAAACAGAAGGAGGAACCTTCATTATTATTAATCATTTTGAAATCTATCTTTCCAATAGGTAATAGGGGCCCATATCCGTTTCCCCATTTGCTTTGCCTTCCATCCTTTTTTTTCATACAACGCTTTTTCTAATGTATATACAGCTAGCAAACGTGACAACCATTGTTGGAAAATTGGCGAATTAGGATCTTTCCACATTGCTGCGACACATAGTCGACATAAAATCATAGCAATATATATGAACTCAAATTGGGGCCTTTCTACACCATCCCTCGTTACCCCCAAAACCATCACTTCATTAGTTAAACTAATTTTAATCCCAAGTCCCCTATCCAGAAATTGCTCTATTGAATTCTTAAATAAATCCAAGGCGGGGCAAGCCGCGAACATATGTATAATATCCGCCTGTGCTGCCTGACATCTGGGGCATACCACTCCCGTTGTTCCTCCCCATTGAGCAATTCTGTGTGGCGTATAATAGAGCTCATACATGGTCTTATATTGCTGTGTTTGTAGGGTAGCTACTCTTAACACTGAATTTGACAGCTTGATTGCTTTTTTAACCTCATTACCAGATACATTCAATTTGTTGTTCCATTTATCAATAACTTTTCCACAATCATCTTCTTTATATCTGATCAATTCTCCATAAATCTGAGAGATTGAGCAGCCTTCCTTATCCCATAACGATTCCATAATTTCGAGTCTCTTATAATTAGTATCCCCTCCCTGCTTTTTTAACAAGACTGATCTTATTTGCAGATACTTTAAAAAATCCTTTCTATCTAAACTATATAGCTGCTGTGCTTGATCAAAGGTTATAAAACCCATTATGCCCACAAGATCGCCTATTATTCTTACCCCCCTCGTATCCCATCTCTTCATAACTTGGTCATGGAATACCGATGGTAACAACTGATTATTAAATAGCGGGGTGTAATAGTTCATCCTCCCCATTTTCATTTTCTTCCTGACGGCTGACCATACTGCCATTGCTGCCCCCAGGGTCTTAAACTTAGTTTTTTTATAGTAACTACCTTCATTAAACGAGAGAAGCCACTTGTTAGAATCCTTAATCAATAGCTCATATATATCCGGGACGCTCTCTCCCGCTCTCCACCGATCCTCAGTGCTTCCACCCACTAACCCTCTGATATATTGCAAAATTGTTACACAGTAATAAATCCTGAAATCCGGTGCCGCGAGACCCCCCCGCTCTCTCGGTAGTTACAGATATTTCAAAGCTCGTCGCGTTTTACCTTTAGCCCATATGAAGCGATTTGTGAGTCCCTCTATTTCACTAAACAAAATATTGTTAAATTTCAGCGGAATAGTGCGAATAAATATAACAATTTGGGAAAAAATATCATTTTTATTAAATTACATCTGCCGATTGTTGTTAAATGCAGATTATTTAATCTGTCTAGATCAGCCTTGGCCTTTTTAATTACCGGCCCCAGGTTCAATTCCACTATCTTTGAAAGATCTGAAGTTACTATTATCCCTAGGTAAATCGCTTTGATCTACCATTGTTACCTTTTTATTGATTATTATTTGAGTTTTGCCCTGATTTAATTTATACCCCGATAGTACCCCATAGATCATTGCCTCTCTTTCTATTTCTAGTAATGCTGCTACCGGATCTCTAGATGTTATAGCTAGATCATCGGCGTATCCTAAAATTTTTGTTTCAAATCCGTTCAGAACTATGGGTCGAATATTCTCGTTTAACTCTATCTTTCTTATAAAAGCATCTATATAAAAAGCGAAAAGTAGCGGGGAGCAGGGGCATCCTTGCCTTGTGCCCCGTCCAATCCTTATTATCCCACTCTGCTCTCCCATGATCCTTAATCTTATCGTGGGATTCTTATATAAGGCTCTCAAAGCCCCAATACAAACATCCCCTATATTTGCCTTCTCTAGAGTCGCCCAAAGGAAGCCCCACGAGACCCTATCGAACGCTTTTTACTGCATCTAATAAAATTAGAGCCATAGGGTCTCGTGACGCTGCCGTCCCGCCAAACATTTCACACACTCGACGGATATTATCCGCTGTGCCCCTACCAGGGATAAACCCATGTTGCCGGGGAGATATAATCTTGCCAATAATAGCACTCAAGCGGTTAGCTAACATCTTAGAGTAAACCTTAGTGTCGCTGTTCATCAGGCTTATAGGTCTATATGACCCAGGATCAGTTGGATTTTTGTTCTTTTTAAGAAATACCACCATAGTCGCCTCCCCCCAAGTGTCGGGAGGTGTCGCCCCTCTTTGTGTGTCAATCATTAATTGGTAAAGATCCTTTTCAATACTCGGTAAAAAATTTTTATAAAATTCAAGTGGTATCGAGTCGGGACCCACCGCTTTCCCCGCTGGCAAATCTTTAATTGCTGCCCGCAATTCTTCTAACGAGAAATTCGATTCCAACCCCTCTCTATCCCCCGTTGTCAATTTCTCGAGTTGTGCACTCTCTAAATAGCTTTCTATTTCTCCACCTAGTACACTTCTTTCAGGATTATATAGGTTCTGATAGAACTCTTGAAAAATAGAACATATCTCCCTTGGCGTTGTTGCTATAGCCCCTGCCACTGAGTTCATCTGTAAAATTTCCCCTTTCGTAGCCACCTGTCGAGTCCGGATAGCTAGGATGCGCCCTATCTGTTCACTGAACTCATACTGGTCCTGTTTCCACGCCATATATTTGCCTGCCGCTTTAGCCGCTAGAAGCTCACCAACAGCTGCTTTTGCTATGGCCAGCCTTTGTGTTATTCCCGTAGTATCTTGTTTAGCCTCGATTACTTTAATAAATTCCTCTTCGATAATAGCGACTATTTTCTGCTTATCCTCCATTTCCTCTTTCTCTAACTTATTTCGATTTAGCGAAAAGCTGATAGTCTCCCCTCTTATGCCAGCCTTCATTGCATCCAAAACTACTCTGGGGGAGGCAGAACCTCTATTTACCTTTAGATATTCTTTTAGCCACCTATCCATCTGGGCAGTATACTTAGAATCATAAAGTAGAGCTCTCTCGAAAGTCCAACTGGATCTCTCTTTTTGTTGATTTGCGACATTAATATCAAGTACCAGAGGACTATGGTCAGACATCACCCGTGGTAATTTTTTAACCTTTGAAATTGATAACAACGCTGATGAGACCAAAAAATAGTCCAATCTAGCTAATGATTTATGTGGAGCTGAGTAATAGGTGCTCCCCCCATTAGGTGCTCCCCCCATCCCTATCCTTTTGCTGTTCCCATATATCAATCAACCCATTATCCTGCATCATATGTATTAATGCCATATGGCTTTTCTTCTTTCGGCCCGTGAATCTAACTGGGTCATTTTTCCACAGGCCATACAGGCCGTTGATGTTTAAGTCTCCACAAACTATGATAGGCGTAGGCCAGTTTGTCATTTGTGCATTTATATGATCCAGAACCTCTGGGTCATCAACTGTTGAAGCATAAATAGAGCAGAGTGTGAAATCGAAATCTCGCATCTTGCATTCTATTATGACCCACCGGCCATAAGGATCTGCCTTCTGTTTTTTTACTATCATAACCCCACCCCGTGCTAAGATGGCCACCCCCCGCATCCTGGTCCCTTGTGTTGTGCATATTATAAGCTGATAACCTAGTTGTTCTAACAAATGTTTACGAGATATTTCAAGATGGGTCTCTTGTATACATACAATATCAGCATGCGTTGTCTTTAGATACTCCTTTAGTTCTCTCCGTTTCTTAGCATCGTTCAAGCCACATATATTAATTGTAATTACCCGCATAAAAATTTATTTGCCTTTCCCCTTTTTTTCACTACTTTCTTCCTTCCCCCTCCTATATACTTTCTTAGTGATGAAGTTATTTTCTCTTTACTCCCTCTGAATCCTCCTCCCCTCCCACCATTCCAAAACCCTCCCCCCCCACCTAATGAGGCAAGCAGACCTAAGGTCTCTATGATGGACTCTGACAGCCTGCCTTTGCCATGAAATCCTTTTATTTATTTTTTCCCCTCTCTTCTGGTGCGCAATGCCTCCGTATCATCCGTGTCTTCTATTGTTATACCCCATATATCTGAGATTCTGAGATCAATAAACGCTTCTTTTTTTTTTTTTAACACCCCCATTACCAGTGTCAGTAAGTGTCCATGGACATAGCCAGAGTTGCGAACACCTAAATATTCATAATTTCCATAATTTCTTATTCAGCCTGCTTTCATGCAATCGTACTGTCTGTTTTTAATGTGTCCAGGTACGTTTTTGCTTGTATTTCGGAAGTAAATACTCTAACCGTATTTTTATAGATAATTTTTAATCTGGCAGGATTCATCAGATATGCCTGCAATCCCATCTGATAGCACGGGTCTATTAGCTCCCTCAATCTCTATCTCCTTTCCACTGTAATGTGGCAGTAATCTGGAGTTGTAAAGAAGGACTGGCCATCATATGATCGTTTAGAATTGGGACGAGCTTTAGAGTACACTTCCTCCCTTAATAAAATGTTTCCGAAGTAGATCAATATGGCTCTAGGTCTCTGTGATCTCTGTGCTGCTCCCTGGGCTCCCTGGACCTGTTCATGTCCCTGAGCCAATACCTGTTTCTCTTTCTTCTTCATTGTTATCGGGAAT
Organism: Triturus cristatus; assembly: GCF_964204655.1. Classification (NCBI taxonomy): domain Eukaryota; kingdom Metazoa; phylum Chordata; class Amphibia; order Caudata; family Salamandridae; genus Triturus; species Triturus cristatus. The sequence continues at coordinate 309,734,200 of NC_140593.1, read as the reverse complement.
CGGTGTACTCTTTGTACTTCTTTCTCCCAATCCCATTGACCTAATTCTGGAAAAGCTCCTTTCAGCAGCTTTATATAACATAAGCCCTCACATCATCTCCTTCTGCTCCTTCTTTAATACCCAGAATTCTCAGATTATTCCGTCGTTGGCGGTTCTCTAAGTCTTCCAGTTTCCATTGGATATCAGAAAGTTGATGCTCTTGTCATTTCACCTTGGCTGTCTCTTTTACCTGTTGGTCTTCCAGGATGCTAGTGCGATCCTCTAGTTGAGACACCCTCGTCTTTGTGTCCGAACAGACTTTAGCAATCTTCTTTATTGATCTTTCAAGATTCCTGGTTACAAGTCGATTTTTCCTCCCCTCGGTCTTCGTTGCATCTTGAAGCTCTTTTATCGAATTTAATATCTGCTGCAGGGGAGGAGCTTCCATCTCTACCTCTCGAGTGCCCCCCTGCGTCATCGGTTCCGGGTAAACTCCCCGGGTGGCTGACTAATCCCACTTTAAGTTTGTTATATTATCAGCTCCACTATCTCGCCTTTGGGCACCTGACGCTTTTTCCTGAGATTGTGTGTCTCTTTGCCGTCTGGAGAGCCTCTTCCTCCTAGTAGCAATTTCTCTCTCTTTGAAAGATGCTCTACTGCTCTCTGTACTGAAGCCAAGATTAGCATCTGTAGATATCTCCTCATCCGTTCCCTCGGGGTCAGATAAGATGTCCTCAGACCCATCCGTAACTGAGAAGAAGTGATCAGCTGTCTCTAGATTATCCTCCGTGCCGCTAGGACCGCTGCTCGCGGCAACCTCCTGGATCAAAACCTCAGTTAATAGTGAGACTGAGCTTGTAATGCCTGATATACTCTTCAGACTGGTTATTGCCGGTCCTACTGCGTTCACCTCTGGGGGGGCTCCTTGGTGCTTTGTCTGTTCTACAGGAGTCACCGCACTGTCCTTCTCGTGGACTTCTTCACCTTCTTCAATTTCCCGGGCATCCATCAGTGCTCCCCATTGTGCCTCAGAATTAATATCCTGTACCTCAGGAGTCCTCCGTGAATTCTCCTGTATATTTACTTTTTCCTTACGAGTAGCCGCGTTTTTTTCCCTTCTCTTTTCTAGGGCTGAAACCATTTTATCCATTACCTTTACTGTGTTTGCCACATTAACTGTATTAATTGCGCTATCTTGGCCGACAGGGATGAAGTAACCCGTTATCGATTTAGTACCCCCTGTATTCACTCCTGGATTCACCACTTTTGCCGTATTAGCCATGTTAACCTTGTTAGCCGTACATGTCGTCGTTTCTGAGCTTGACTCCTTTAACTTCTTCCCCCTAGTATTGCTCCAAGCCCCCGCAATGTTTGCTGCTTCTCCATTCTCACCGGGGATAATCTGGGCTTCCTCAGTAGCATCATCTCTCTCTAAATCCTTCAGGGGTGCGATTTGTTTAATATTCACTTCCGGGGTTCTTCCTTTCCCTCCCCGAATTATTTTTGGAGCCATTCTGAGATCGCTGCTCGGTCCGTCGCTAGCTAATTCAATGTTAGATACTGCTGTGTAAACACCGCCTTGATCACTGACTCTGCCTACGAGCTCTTTCCCAGGGGGTAATCTCTTTATGCTGCCCTGACAGCTTTTCGATGATCCGCTTAGCCCCCTGGCTCCTTCAGCTGCAGCAGTGATGCCTCTCTCGGTGCTTTCGGCGTTCCTGACCCCAATCGCATCGATGACTCCACCTCCGCTGCAGGTTCCGCTGTCCGCTCCTCCCAGGCTCCACCTAGCTCTCAGCCCGATTTACCAATCTCAGAGCTCCGCCAAGACCGCCACCGCTGCCGCCAAGAATTCACAGATCAGTTCCTCGATGGCAAACACAATATCGTCCTTGCTGAAAGCCGCTTCCATGTGGTACGTAACTTTTTTTTTTTAATAAACCGCTTCCATGGGATACGTGACTTAGCGCACCGTTACTACTTCATTACGGATTTCGGCATCTGGAGTGTTTTTAGCTGCCGCTAGTCAGACGCCATCTTGCCTAGAAACCTACCTCTGTCAACTAGAGACCCCCATTTCCAACAATATTGATAATGATGTTCATGGTATTACTGTTACTACACTCTCATTTAAATGTGCTGTATGCAGTTAGGAACATCGGAGTGAGCAGGAGAACTGAGAGCACAGACTTGAAATACTGTACTGTGAAAACATACCATAGACGGTTTGTGATGCCACTTCCCATGGTGACATGATGGAAAAGGCAAAAATATATCATGCTGCTCTATTCTGTACTTGTGCAGTGTTGTGAAAATGCTGATAAAAATATTTGCCCCCAAAAATATGACACATACAAAGTGAATTCTCGACCAGCGGCACAACGGAAAGTCACCATGACTAGCGCAGTCTACTCTTCTTCACAAAAAGTTTAACTGAACTCCGATTTCAGTTAGTAAATCCTCACATCAGAAGTTTAATGAGTCCTGTTAGACTGACATCCTTGGTTTGGTCTTCCCCCATACTTCTGCCTTCACCCCTCCTCTTTTCTCAATTTCTTTTTGTTAGCAATAGGACTCCACGCACTTTACTACTGCTACCCAGTGCTAAAGTGCTTATGCTCTCGCCCTAAAACATGGTAAAATTGACCTTCACCTGATTGGCAAATTTATTTACTTATAAATCCCAAGTAGATGGTACAAAGGCTTTTAAATGAAATGCTGCTAGTGGGCCTGCAGAGCTCACTGTGCCACAAATTAAAGTAGCAATTAGAAACTTGACTCAAGACTGCCACTGCAATCTGTAGTGCAGTTTTAAACTGTCTTTTCGACCTGGCAAAATAAACTTTTCAGCTAGGCCTAGACCGTCCTTTTAAAAAACATGTAAGTCACTCCTAAGGTAGACTGTAAAGGCTGATAGGGCAGGTATTGTATTTAAAAAGTACCCCATGTGGGATTACATTTTATATGCTTGGTGGTGAAAACTCCAAAATGTGTCCCTCTCCCACTGGATAACATTGGGATACTGTATTACTTTTAACAAGTGCTAACGTTAGGCTGGGAGCAGGTAGAAATTTCATGTTTAGGGCCTGATTATGAGTCTTTAGTTTTTCCCGACCTGTGCGTAAACCCTTGTTTATGCACAGGTCATAATTACGAGTTGTGTGTTATTTAATGCATCTGATAATTATTGAATGCGTTAAATACCTCAATCTTTGTTAAATTTCATCAGGTCTCACCCAATGAAATTTGAAAGGGTAAAACTATACGGTAATTACCATATCTTGCATATTTTGGTGCCTTATACACCAAAATCTGCCTATTAATCCCCAGAAACTAATAACAGGTGCTATTTCTCACACCCGATGAATAACGAAACCTGTGGAATCATTATTTACCAGATGCAAGCACATCTATTTGTAATCAGGCCCGTAGTCTAAAATGAATTGCAATTTAAGATCCTATTTAATGTTAAATTTTGATTCAAAGTCACAACTCTGAAAAGTCCACTTTTAGAAAGTTGACATTTTCTTGTCCTAACCATTTGTGCCTCTGCTAGCGTCCTGGGTCACATGACTGTGAAAGCGTCTGCTGTTAGGCTTTGCAAAATCCTCCCAGACAGTGGGACACAGGGGACCAGGTGTGGGCAGGATGAGCCATCCTGCCAGGATGGATGGGGGCAGAGCTGTTCCCTCACCCACTTGCACTTCAAAGGGGCTTTTCTCCAGCACACGCGAAGGATGGATGGGGCAGAGCTGTTCCCTCACCCACTTGCACTTCAAAGGGGCTTGCCTTCAGCACACACGAAGGAACCCCAGACTTCTTTGAGCCTTAGCAAGGGAAGGGACGAACTTTCCAGAACAGGATGTGGGGTAGTATAGGAAACCTCCACTTCAAAGGCTTGCACTAAGTATAAATATTGGCCCCTTAGAACACCTCTTCAGTACACTCCAAAACATGTGGAAGAATTGAGAAGGACTTCTTGGACCCCTGGAGGACTGCCCTGTTGCTTAAGGCCTACCTTGCTGCTTGAAGGTGAAATGAACCATCTGCTTGAGAAAAAGACCACCAAGGACTAGTCGGCTGCCTCCTGTGTGAGCTACAGGGGCATAACAATCTTATGAGGCCTTGAATCCTGCACCGGCCTCTGCTGGAGTGAGTCCTAACCCCTAAGTGGTACTCCCCAGGTCCTAGACACTTGGAAGAGGTGTTAAAGGTTCCGCAGCTGCCTTAGCCTAAAACTTGAGACTTAAAAGATTTTTCACCAAAAAGTGCCCTTAGACATGACAGAAGATCAGGACCACCCTGCCTGACGATCCATTGGAGATGCAGTGCCTAACGGCCTGAGTTTGTAGTAACTCCTGCTGTGTTCCTCTCTGCAACAGCAAAGCCTGTTCAGAGGGACCACTCGCTTGGGGCTCTTGTCGGCTGTAGCCTGCAACTTCGTCCTGCTGGAGATTTTTGACCTCCAAAAAAGTCCAAAGGTAAAAATCTTCACTGCATCTTTGTCCTGCAGCTCACTGACGACTAAGCCCCCTACTATCGACACCGCCTGCTTCCTTTCCCGCTAAACTCTACCTTCTCAGGAACTTTTCTTCATAAAGTCTAAAGGTAAGCCGAGAATGGCCCCATCCACTGCATGTATCTGACCTGCACTCAATTGTGGTCACCTTACGTTTTGACTTTGACGCTGTCTTGCGTGACCAGATACCCGCGGTTGGTGCCTTCATCTTTTAGGTGCTATTTTGCCTTAAAAACTTTAAAAAATTCTAATTCATAGCTCTGGTTCCTCCAATTGGATGTAATTTGTTTTGGTGTCTATGTATCAATGAAAATGTGCTTTCTTTTTCTAAATTGTCTTGAGATTTTTCTATTGTTGTATTTTCACTTTATTACTGTTTGTGTGCAGCAAAAATACTTTACTTATTGTCTTTAAGTTAAGCTTGACTGCTTTGTGCTAGGCTATCTGAGTGTCAAGTGCAGGTTCATTTATTGACTTTGGAGGTTCCACCTTACAAGGACTTTGGTTGTTGCCTGAGTGGGTCTTCCACCCTGCTCAACCAATAACCCAATTTTTTACAAGTCCCTATCTTGTAGCGGCTGATAGTACTTCATAGTCCCATACCTGAAACTTAACAGGCAAGTCACAACTTTAATATAACTCAGTATCTATCCCACGATCTTGGATTATGATGAATCAGATGATCAAACTTCATCTCTTTGCTGCAAACATATTTATATTTATAAGTACAAGAAATACACATGAAAAAACATGTAATTTCTCAATTTAACACAGAGCCCTTCTGGACCTAATTGGACACCATATGTGAAACACACTAACTCATCAAAGCCACAGGCACTGCACTCCCGACAATGCAGAATCAAACATGCATAACCATACTCACACCCCTAGGACACTGCAACTGCTTCAGGAATGCAGGTTCACATACCACATTTCGAACTACACCATGGAAGTTCAGAAATGTGAGCTGGGCTGGGGCAGATTCTAACGGTCTCTGTGACAAATTCTGACTCCCTACTCCTCAGCTTAAACCATCCTTTGCTACCAGATTTTGTTGTAGTAGATTTGCATCATGCAGCTCTCTAGTGCAAACTCAGGTATAGGCTGCACTCAAGTGGATAACCTTCAGTCCCGGGCTGAGGCGTGACACCTCAAATCAAATTCATTCAGATAACGTGAAGTACATTTTGGAACACAAAAATGTCAGAAAGTGGTAGATTTGCAAACTCTGAACGTTTATTAACAGATTAGCAAAGTTAGAAATTCAAATCATTCAAATTAGTCGTAAATCAGTAATCAAAAAGCTGTCAAATGAGAAAGGTAAGCATCTCCTCTAAAGGAGAATGGAAAGGACATTTGAACTAACTAACTCAACGATGCATAACTTCAACGGAAAGTTCTACTCCCTTCTATTCCTATGAAGTGAACCAATCAGGATTGAACAAGTTATGATAATGAAGATCTGTTTCACTGTTAGCACACAGAAGTCTCTTCTGCATGACCCTCAGCTGGATACCTTGTAGTGGGATGATGCAATTCTGTCAGGCAGTTACCAGTCGCAGGTTCTGGACCATTATTTCACTCTCCAAGGAACATACACAGATAAGAATTCACATGGTAACTAAACAAAAAATACATTTTAATATAGGTTGGTCGGTACAACTTGCCACTTGAAATGAGAAAGGAAAATTATTATGACAGACAGGCAGAAAAACATGACATTGCAACTAAAATGAGCCATTTTACATGTAGGCCTACATTAACTATGGTTAACGTTCAATGTGAACATCACACAATATACATATACGTGCTGCAGATTAATTTAAATCTATGTGTGCAAACCCATTTAGAAGTAAAATTTCCACCACTACATACAAATAAAGTTTTATAAACACCTTTTTTTTGTGCTCGTGGACTCAAACCTATGCCATTTCTTAGAGCACTATAACATGAGCAGAACCTAGAGCGAATGTTATGAATACTGAAGCTGCAAAATATAAACACAAGAGAAACAAGCATTGGCATAGCCAATAGGTCTCGCTTTTGGGACCTTATAAGTGCCTAACTAAATACTTATAAGGTCCCAAAAGCGAGACCTATTGGCAATGCCAAGCGGCCGTGGGGCCGCTAAAGTGAAAGTAATCGCGGTAAAGCACTGTAGCTCTAGGCTGGCCTGGTAGCACTTTTTGGAGCCCTCTCAATACGTCTCGCCAGACCAGCGCATGCGCTGGGTCAGGCGAGACCTAAAAATGTGACTTTTCTTGATGGGTCTAGTGCCAGCCGCCAGCTAGTTGTTTGTAGTTATGACTGTATGCAAGAGCTCTGAATCGAGTCAAGGGCTAGCTTCAGTTTCATATGAAAGATGTGGGATTGGGCCTCACAGTCAGTGTTTTAAATGGACAGCCAATGTCAGTACTGAGTACCTGCAGATATTTCGTTTGACAATAGGACAATATCTGCACTTTTCAGCACCTCGGCACTTCATTTACTAAAGGTTACATAGGTGAAGAAAAGCCATTCAGCGCTGCCCACGCGGGCCTTTACAATCATTAACACATTGATGCTGTCTTGTGGGTTCCCTGGCGAGAGCACCTGCGAAAAGCTTGAGTAAAGAAGGGCCTTTCTGTGTGTGGGGAATCAGTAGAACAGGCATGAGCTGAAACATGTGAAGAACTCTTCTAACACGTCTACACTGATAACTTTTTTAGCAAAACAATATCTTCCAGAATATTGTTAGTACATATAAACGAACACTCCTAATTTAGTATGCTGAAGTAGAAAAATAATTTGTAGAAGAGTGAAACTCAAGGGCGGCTCCTTCGTAATGGCGGACGAGAGTCGCCCTACTTGTCAAAGTCAGTCAGCGAAAAATAAAATGATACCAAAACAATTTTCACATTTTATTTTCCGCTGACTTACCAACCCAATGTCAGTGTAGGGTTGGACAGGGCTGGACCATGGTAGGGGGGGGGGAGTGGTAGGCACGGTAAAGTGCGCATGTTGGTTTGGCTGGGCATTTTAGGCCGGCCAAACAGACATGCGCACTTAGGTTTCTCCAAGCCAGCTGTCTGTGTGGCAAACCAGGCCACTCAGACCAGTCCCGGCTCTGCTTTCATGCCAGCCCAAGCATGAGAGCAGCGCCAGGGTCGAGTGGGGAGCCTGTGACCCACTGACTGCCGGAAGGAGTGCCAGAGAACAGCACCGAGGCGGCCAGCGGCCATAGGTACTTTTTTATTATTATTTAATATTCCCTTAATCCCCCATCCCCACTGGCCCCCCACTTTGGCTATTCAGCAGCCGCCGCTGCAGTTCATAACAGTGGCACTAAGAGGCACCTCTCCTATATACTCTAATAGACACCACGCTGTTGAACATTTACATGGACAAGACAGTGACACTCGGTAAAAAAACATAATAAAAGCAACGTTATTTTGTAGGTTACGAAACAGAGAAAAAGATTACGTTGAACAGCTCGGAGTACTATTTTGGGACTAGTTCATCCAATGGTCAACCCTGGGCTTCGGGCCAAACAACTTAGATCAACATTCATTAGTATAGGATCACTTTAAGGGTCACCTGGCCATTTTCAGCTTTTCCCCAAAGCAACTATAAGAGAGATGGAATATGCTGCCACTTCAGACTCTATTTTCCTCACAAATATGGGTATTTCAGCAATGTTGCCGGGCAACCCTTGCCTGAAAGAACATGGTTCTGGAAATGGTTCTGCTAAAGAGCCCATTACCTCTGGGCTTGGTGGAAAATCTGATAAACGTAATGTGATTTTAGAAAGCTGGAGGATAACAGCCAAATAAAGCACACACTGAGCAGCCTGCCATCCCAGCGGTGTGCCCACAGTGGATACCCGCTTCACAGAAGCCATCATCGGGGGAAGTAAAGCTAATTTACAATCATCCAGCTGTGCAGACGGAGCAGACCAGCTGCAGGTTATTGATCTGAGGACTGATGTTTCCTGTAATCTGATGTTGCAGATTGATATCGCTTCAGCATGTGGTGCAGACTGATTAGAGACCCAGAGCTGTTTCACATAAAGCCACCGCTGGGTGTGTTGATTTAAGACACCGTCTCTGCCACAGTTTTGGGATGACTGGTGAATTAAGTGGTTGAAGAGCAGGAGCAGTTTTTTCACACTTTTGTACACAGCGGCACATGGTTGCTTGTCACATGATCTTTCAAGGCAGGTGCTGCTTTTGGCTGGAAACGTAGCAGCATTTGTTCACCTATTCAAAGTAAACCACAGAAAATAACACAATAATATACGCATAGCAGCATAACACATATCAGGACGCCTCACAACAAAACAGTCAAAATAGAAAGCAACACAAAAGCTGAAGTACAACACAACAAAGTTACATTGTGATAATGCAGCACAAAAAACAGAACACATCACTCCCATAATAAAATGGCACACAACAAATGTACACAAATGTTCTTTTCACACAATACCACATCCAGAATCCCGTTTTCATAATAATGTGGTAAAAGTTGTTTAGGGCAAACACTGCCTTGATTTACCAAACAGGACATGAAATAGAGCCAATCAAAAATGTATGACCTGGTCCCAGTCTCTGATAGTGTAACTAAAATGAATTCACAAGAGGTGTAATCCTACGAGTCCCTCACTTGAAGAGACACTATGGGGCATATTTACAATGGATGTGTTCTGCACAACGCAGCACACATGGTAACAGCAAAAACGAGGAGAAATTAAACATTTCTCCTCATTTTGCCAGGGTAAGACCAGGTTTTCCCTGAACTTACTCTTGGCGCTGCCCCATATTTATGCCATCCTTGTAAATATAAGGCAGCGTCAAAATGAGTGGGTGTTGCAGTGGAACGCCCAACGCAACACCCATTGCCCTCTCTTTTCACGCTAAGTATAGCATGAAAGGGTGCCTTATTTACAAGGCAATGTTAAGCCACGTTATGTGGCTTAACGCTGCCTTGTAAATAAGGCAAAGCCCCTATCGCTACAACAACGTGCAAAAAAGTGACGTTGTGGTGGCGATATGGGCTTGTAAATATGCTCCTTAAAGGCTAATTTAAAGAGAGCTGCAAAACATTGTCATGGAACTTTTTTTAAAAATGGTGTTCAAAGCGTGTAGGACCTGAACACCCTCTTACTTGCGAATGCCAAGCACTATTATCCACAACCCCGGCTCCCCTGCGTGGCTCTAATGTGTGACTCACATGTTCTCAATCTTTACCACGCAGGCAATCCCCTTTGCCCTCACAATCCCCTTACCTACAGATCCCTAACAGTCCCATTACTCCAAGGCATATACACTGATGGCAGGAGTCAAATTTAATGACCATTGGTGATCTGTTTGATGAAAGTACTTTCTTCGCTTTGAGGAACTTATGGACAAGTTCTACCTCTACAGTAGTTCATTTCTACTGTTCAACACCGTACGACATGCCCTGTGTAGAATCTGGTTAAAAAGCTGGAGCAAAATTCACTCCATCCGGACGCACAGCGTAAATTCCCTATTATCTTCACTCAAATACTCCACAAATTTATCCAAGTTTTCGTATTTTTATTCAGCAAATTCCAAAAGTTCACTTTTTTATCTCCACAGTTATTTCTGTCACATGCAGGGCAGTATGCGTATAAAAGCGTTTCTGAAGCCACAGATATGCCCATCCGGGCCTTTTTCTGGGACATGACGATTATACATCAAACATTCTTAAAAGTGGATCACATAAACCCAATGCATTTTGAGCTTTTAATTGCTCTTCCTCAGGGGTTCACTGAAAACATTAAAACATTGAAACAATAACATTAGTTCATTATTTTCAGACCACTTAAAAACAGCCGGCTTTAAAATAAATACCCAGTAGCATATTTGACTGAATGTCTGACATTATCCCTCTAAATACACAATTGTATACTCAACATGTTGTACCCAGAGAAACCCTCTTAGCCATTATGTGTTTAACCTTTGCTCTATGTCCCCAATTATCAGTATTTCAAAATGACTTATCCCCGTGGTTCACCGAGTACACCTAAATAGATCAAACCTTCGTGCAACATTTTCATGTTCTCTTTCAAAGGCGTATTCACCTTCTAACGCCCAACGGTAATAAATACCCTCACGCTGTTGCGCCTATTTAAAAAACGTGCACTTGACTCCACCCCTCCCTTTCAACCAATCCCGTCACGCAGACTACCTACATGACTACAATTCCCAACAACCACTATTGAAAACGCCTGATATCTCGCTAACTTCTGGACCTCTCTGCAAAACAATCTTGTGTGCCCCGCCCACCCTCGTTTGTCAATTACACGTCAGTAACATATTTAATCTATACATGCAATATTAGCATTTTCACAACATGACTTAAAGCTAATGTGATAACGTGCTGTTTTAGTTGTTATACAGCGCTGTTATTAAGTCCAAAAAATAAAACTGTTCTGTTTGTGCTTCTCCGTATTTGTTGATATTTTGAATGTTGTTGCCTTTATGCATGTGACTTGTGCGCTGTTTAATCAACGTTCTCCTTTAGGGTGCAACCTGGCTGCAGGGCAGTAATTCAATGAGAAATTCACAAAGGATTGCCATGTGGCCCATCTGAGACTCTGTCCCAGCTTTGTACACTATTGACTGTGGATCCGGATATATGGCGTGGTTTTACAAGACCCTAATTCCACATGCCTGCCCTACACTGATTCAGCTGAGAGACAAATGGGCGGCAGGCATGGGCAGAGCCTTCCATGGCACGGAACAGATACATGCACAGCAGAGCATTCCATTACATTGACTTGCCCTATTCAATATCCCAGAAGGTAAAATTGAACTTAATATAATACTTTATGCTTCACAGAGTCTATGCCTATCTCTCTCCCTACAGCTAGTAATAAAAGTTTCCCTCATGCAACAGCCTCATGCCTCTGATGCTTAGCACAGATTGCAGATTTCATGCAGTTGCTTTGGTCCTGTTCCCTCCTCAGACCATGCTGTGCCTTCATAACAGACATCCTATCCTCCATCACAGCCAAACCAATCCCATAGGACTGGTCCTTAATAGCATTAGGAATCTACAAAGGGTCCAAGAAAGACCGTGCGGCCACTAGCTTGGCTAATCTGGCCCTCAGTATATGATCACTTCCCAATACAAGTTGATGATCCCACCCTTCCTAACAGCCTGTTCGCGGGCCCCTCTTAAGTGGGCGGCACGGAAAATTCCTCTCTGTGTAGAGAAGAGGCCTGGGAGCTCTCAAACGTTCCCTCAAAGCAAATTGGGACATGTTCCTTCATCACCTGTCTACAACACTGACCAAGTGTGCTATCCCCTAAGAATATATTGACAGCACTCATCACAAGTGAGCTAGATACTCCCATCCATAGACATCCCCTAAGGTTACAATCATCCGCCCACCAACTTGGCAACTGCGCACTTCTTCCACTTATGACCCTATGGGCCACTGTCGCATCCTTCCACCCATGTCTCCCTGTTTCCCAGTTCAGCATCCATGGTGTTAGCATTCAGAACAACAACATTTTTCAAACATAAGCGAAGGAGTATGGGAATATTACATACTCTTTATGCATTACTAATTCATATGATCTTGCTATCTGTCCTATTATTACACAAATATGCTCTGAACCTGTATTTGACACTCTTGCCTATAATTACAACATGCTCAAAGTGAATTGTAATATTTCAAAATGACAAAATGCAGATAAAGTTTGTTTGAAAAAAAAGGTGTTGTCCTAAAAGTGGCGAAACACTCCACCAATATGCTTGTTAGGTATAAAGTAAACACTTGCTTATGGTACTCAATGATAAAGAATGGCTTGTTGATCAATATTGTTATCCTTGAATACTTTCTAAAAAGGTAATTGTAGTAATGTAGTCCACACTGTTAAGCTGTAGTTTGAGTAGGTTTATGCAAGATGACAACACGTAGCATAGATCTTGTAGAGCCGGTAGTTAGTTCAGTAGAGCAGCCCCACCAGGAGCAGCCTCCTAGCTGCTCAGCCCATCCGCCAACTGTCACCACTCATACCAGTCACTCAAGCATTCCAGTCATGGCCCACACACCAACATTCCACACAGAACACTCACACTGGTTGAGTAGCTAGGAAAGAGATAACATAATACATAATAACACAACATGAAGCTCCTACAGTAATCATATGTATGAAACTGAAAAAAACAATGATGGGCATTCTTCAAGTCCACATTATTGGGCTTTTAGTAAAATAAAAATGTATTAGGAACAAATAAGAAATAGTTGAGCAGAATGAGGTTTTAGTATTGTTCAAATTAAGTTTGAGATTTGAGAAGATCAATGTGTGAAACTGGGAGTATAGTACCACCAATGGAAGGAATGTGAAAACAGGAATTCACTTTAGCAAGATACTTTGTACTGTGGCCTAAATCTAGTGCGTGAAATAATGTGGAAAGTGTCCCGTGAACACTTCCATATTGCACCAACACAGATGATCTGTGTCCTGGACATCGTGTGTTAATCATTGCTTATGTTGTTTGCAGAGAGTTATGGTGCAGCAGGGAATAGTCTTTGAGGCACCCAGACCTACTGAGGCTAGAGAGAGCAGGTGTATGGTGACTGCTCTTGAAATGATGCATGCTTAAACAATTGAGGGTAAATAATGCCATGTGATCTGAAGCCCTCTTGTATTTGCATAGAGTTGTCAGTCACTCGGAGCTCGCTGTCAAGTCAGAATCACAGACAAAAGTCAGACTCAAACTCTGCAGCCCCAAACAAACCAAGAGCTGACTTCATGGGAGTCTGTCAGACTGGGCAAGGGCCTGAGCTATGTACATTACTCCTGCAAAGTAGGAAAAACGCAAGTTTATGATTGGGTTTCATAGAAAGGCCAGCCCACATATTATCCGAGCACGAGCACATGGATAACTGGTGTCTTACACTGACTGGTCTGACTCAGATGTTAACTACCTGGCAAGATGACAACCAGCCATTACAACATGAGTAATCACTGTCAGTGACAAATATGTTAGTACATCATTTTGATCAGCTCCCTCTGATTCATGGCCCCATCCCTCCACCATAGCGGGGGACATAACATAGTGTTACCTTTTCTCTGTCCTTCTACCTTGCAATGCCAAGTGATAATGTTCCATGTCTCCATGCTGCCAGATGTTGTTTGGAGTTTCAGGCAGAGGATGTGATGCCACTGACCATGTCATGAGTAATGTAATATGTGAGTTCATAAGCAGTGCATTGCGATGCACAAGTTATAGTTAGCTCAGATAACAATAACTGGTGAATTTCCCTGGTTTGGTACGAGTGAAATGTCAGACTAACTATAACGGCCCAGTAAACTTTATTTCTTTTAGTGTATTTCTAAGTCTTTTTAAAATTCCAATTCCTAACTATGACGTCCCTGTAACGTTTGTTTTTTCAGTGAATTTATATGATTTTTAAAGTAGTAGTCATGTTAGCAGAGTAGTGGAGAAAGGGGCCGGGCTTATAACCAGCCCTCAGAAATTCCACTGTGTAGGACTTACAGGAGGGACTGGAGGGCTTCTTAGCCAACGAGCCCCCTCTGGAGCCAAAGGGGACTTCATCCCCCAACAAGTGGTGCACCAGGAGGACCCTTTGCAAAGTGGTGGAGAAAGGGAGCGCGCCTCTGACAACTTCTCAGCAATCCTGCTGTGTGGGACTTATTGGAGTTAACAGAAGGGGTAATTGGTCTCCAAGGAAGTCCTTGGGGGCAACTACCCCTCCCATTACCTCCAGTAAGTCTCATACAACAGGATAGCTGAGATCTGATAGCAGGCCATGCCCCCGGGCACAGCCACCTCGTTGGGGATCGCGGGAGGAGCCTCAAGGCCCTGCGGTCCCTACCTGCTCCCCGCCTCCTTCGGTAGCCGGCATTGCTTTTGGACAGAGGAAGGTACTGACATGCTGCACTCTCTGCTGGTTCGCTCATGGAAGCGGACCAGAATTTGAAATGGCTTGGCGGTAGAGGTGTTCCCACCAAGCCATAGCAAACTGCAATGTTCCAGGGGTGGACACCCCAGGACATTGCTGAAGCTGGCCCTGGAGGGTGGGGGCCCCCAGGGCCCGAGGGCTCCTGGTGGGCCCCCCTCCTATCTTCTGTATAGCACTGGGGAGGTGGTGTTCCCCGGGCCGGGAGTTCGCAACATACCCTGTCCTTACTTCATTTGTGCCCCTGGTAGGTGGCTGCCCCCAAGGCTGTGTGGGGGGCCATAGGACCTCCCCCACTTTGTTTTTTTAAATTAATGGTTGTGCCCCAGGTAGGTGGCGGTCCCTGGGGCAGAAGGGGATGAGCGGTCCTCCACATTTGTAACCAAAAGTGCCCAGGTGTGGAGTGGGTCCCCTCATTTTCATTGTTACAGGCCTGAGGATGTGGCGGTCCCCGGGGAGAGGGGTCTGCAAGGCCCCCCCCCATATTGTTTCAATAACCCTGGGGAGGTGGTGGTCCCCCAGGCTGCGGGTGGGCCCAGTGGGCCTGGCAGCATTAATAATGTAATGTGCCCCAGGGAGGTGGTGGTCCTCTGGGCTTTGTTAAGCCCTAGGAGGGAAGGGCCTTGTGTCCACTCCTATATTAACCATATGCCCCCAGAACTTGGCACACCCAGGAGTTATTTTAAAGCAAGCACAGGAACCCGCGATTGCTTTTTAAAAAAAAGAATTGCCGCTAATATCGCGAATTTGTAGCAATATATACATTTTTCTAATGGTTTTATGCCATGACGAGGGGCCCCCATTAACATGGCTTGGAGGCCAGGGTATTCGAACCCTGCCCCCTTTACTTTGTGTTGGAGGGAGGCCCGCCGGGTAGTCGGGGAGACTATTCCGGCACCTTCCTACCGCAAAGTTATAGCCGAGCGCCGCTGAGAAGCCTCCTCGGGGAGGTCTTTCTCCTATGATCGTACTAGGCCCAGTAACACCACCACACAGGACTCAATAGTAGTTGCGAGATTAGATTCTTTATCGGCAGTAGTACGTGCAATATTTACAGCGGGATCGAGGGATCCTGTCAGAGTCTCAGTGTTCGTTCAAGAGGATAGGGTAGCGGGACAGTCTTAGTGCCAGCCAGGCACGGGAGGGCTCTGCGCCAGACCTTGGATGCTGGTCTCAGAGCGGCTCGGACGTGGAGAGCCGCGACGTCGTCTGCAGGGCTCGGATGGTAGTTCCGCTTAGGTCGAGCCGCGACGAGGTCAGCTGGGCTCTGGTGGTAAGGTTCAACAAGGTCGGGCCGCGACAGCGTCAGCAGGGCCCCAAAGGTTCGTGAAGGTCTTTAAGCACGGTGGAGCCGCGACGTCGTCAGCAGGGCTCAAGGGGTGGTTCAGGGTGAGTCTTCTTCGTAGGGTCAGCCGCGATCCGATCAGCAGGGCTCTCGACTCCAGGATACAACTACTGCCCTGTTGTCGGGTCGCCCCAGATATAGGACGAGAGCCCTTTGATGTCTGGACCCGTGCGCCCGGAGGGGGCGGAGAGGACGGGTAGGGGGCGGCCAGACGCCCAGCAGGAGAGGCGCCAGGCCCCAGAGAGCTGTGGGGTGACCACACCCAGGTGTGGAGAGACGGTAGGGGGTCCCATCGATACTGCCCTCCGCCGAGAGTGGGAAGGGCTCACGTGGCATCCCCCGAGCCAGGGGTTGGCGTCTCGATGTCGGGCCTCGCTGGGACCGAGGCCGGGTAGAGCAGGGTCATACAGGTGGTCACGTGGAGTGACGTGCAATCCAAGATGGAGGAGCCCCGATGTGCATGGGACCTTGTGCGGCTTAGCGTGGGGAAACAGGACCGCGCCACGAGGCCGGCTCCCACACTTTGTTTTCACTTTTTTGGGGTACTCGGCTTGAAGCCAAGTCCCAAGATGGTTGCCAACACTTCCTGGTTGAAGTGTTGGCAGCAAACCAGAGCAGTGCACTTCCCTGCAGGAGCTCTCTTTGCTCGCCAAGACTTCACGAACAGAGATGTCACTATAATTTTAAACTTATATTTCTCAAAAACTACTGAAAATATTTACACCAAATAAGCAGAAGGCACTTCCTTGAGCCAACATCTACATCCCTGCCAAATTTGATGTAAGTCTGTTCAGTGGTTCGGCTGTAGGTGTGGCTAAAGGGTCGTATGGGAATTAACATTACAAACGCACAGCACGAATCACCCCCAAACTTTCCATGATAACAGAACCTACCTTGAGACTTTTTGGGGAAAATTTTATGAAGGTTTGTCACATGAAGCTAAAGTTATAGCCAAGTCATAAAATTATTTGCCTATGGAAACTAGGTCCTAACTATAACTACCTACTGGCAACTGCCAGTAGGTAATACTTATATTTATGTTTATGTATTACCTACCAGTGCTTGCCAGTAGGTAGTTATAGTTAGGACCTAATTTCATCGGAAGAGTGTTTTTTTGTTTGTCAATAACTTTGGCGTCGTTTGACGAATCCTCCAAAACGTTTCAAAACTATTATAACACTCACTTCAGCTGCTGTCTTGAAAGTTTCAAGGTGATGCATGAAGATGGGGCCGAGAAAAAGGGGGGACCCAAAATACGTTTTCCACAATGTCAATTCCCTTAGGAACTTTATACACGGCTATAGCCCAAACTGCTGAATGGAATTACACCAAATTTGGCAGAAAGGTAGATATTGGTCCATGGAAGGGCCTTTTTGTAATTTGGTGTAAATCTGTTCAACAGTTTTAGAGATATTAACTGAAATCCAAATTTGTATATATAGGGTTGTGAAAACTCCGAGAACCCTCACGATCTCATGCTGAGATCTGATTGGCTGCCAACACTTCAAACCAGGGAGTGTTGGCAGCCATCAACTGTGAAAAAATACACAAAAGATGATGGTGTCTTAGCCTTTCCTGATCATGATACATTTAATGTAAGAATTTTACAGAATCTGAGAGGACGTATGAATTCTCTAGAACTAAGACCTAGACCTACTCAGTATGAAGCGCTTTAGGTATGGGAATATGAGGCGTTTGAGCGAGAGAAGTATAGGGGTGGAAGAAGATACAGAAATATAATGACTAGACATCCTTTTGAACGTCAGGAAGAAAGAATGAAAAGATGGAGGAGAGCTGTGGTAACAGAGGGTTTATATCCAGTTTTAGTTGCTGAAGAAGCAGCCGGAGGCAAATGTAAGGAGAAAAAGAAAAATGTAGAGGCATCAGGATTACATTTTGACCCAAGTTAACCCTGATGATGAGTTGTTAGATGACATCCTGATTAAAAGACCTCCCCAATATCAAGAAAATTCGAGTGAAACAGTTCCAAATGCAACATTAATAGGAACCCCACTAATTCCACAGGTTCCACAAGTCCTGGTAGTTACTAGAGTAGTACAAGAGAGTGAAATGGACATGTTGAATAGGGCAAGAGAGGAGTTAACTCAGAAAATTCATCAGTTGAATCTGAAAGCGGAAGCATTAACGGTGCCAGTAACGATTAGTCCCATAGTTCCTTTATATGGACAAAAAGAGAATATATCAATGGTGTATGCGCTAACAGTCCCAAAGAATGGTGTCAGGAATGAGGTAGTAACGGTAACTGATCAGACTAGACAAGCTGAAACAAGCATGTCATTGATTGATCTTACAGTTTATGAGATGTTAACTGAAACCCCTAAGAGATGTGCGCAAATAGATTCAACGAGAACAGTGCAGAATGTCACTCCAGCGTCAGGGAGTTCAGTGGGTCCATCGCCAGATGAATTAGATGACTGAATAAGGGGAATGGAAAAGCAAAAACCTCAGCAACTGAACATAGATGTTAGTAAACTGAGAGTGGAGTTGGAAGAAATTATTATTGGTACAATAAGCCCAGATAGATTGAGTAGCTACCGAGATGAAGAGTTGTTATTCTTGTGCAAAAATAATACTTGGAAAGCAAGAAATCTTCATGAGAAGTTGACAGAGGCTGCTTGTGAATATGGAGTAGACATGGAGAAATAAAGAGTGTTACCGAAAACGTATAGTCTGGATTTTACTGAAAAGGACTTGGAGAGTTTGAATGCGTCTGGAAAAAGATTGCAAATAAAATAATTGATGAGTATTTTGAAGAAATGGGAGATGTAGAATGGTGGAAAGGTAGATGGGCGAATAAGAAAGAAGAAATGATTGCCAGTAAAAATGCGTCTTTATTTCCATTAAGAGAAACAGGACAAGTTGAAATGGTATGTCCGATGAGAGATGTTCCGGGTGGTGGATATGTTCATGTTCCTTGGTCAAGACAGGATATATTATCGTTTACTAATGACTTCCCAAAGTTGAGGGAAAAGCCAGTTGAATGGTACAAACAGGTAGAGAGGTTTGTAAAAGTTCCAAAGGTCTTGTTAAAGGATCTAAATGGTTTATTTGAGATTGTTGTCCCAGCAGATTTATGGACGGAGTGTAAGATTTCTGTTGATTGGCCTATAGAAGAATATCCTAGAGATGCATAAACAGGTGCACCTTCAGATGAGGTGATCTAGAAATACCATCAGGTGATCACTTACTTGAAGGATAACATTTCCCCAAAGGAAACAGATTGGGTTCAAATTGACAGAACAACCCAAAAAACTAAAGAATTGGTACATGCCTATTATGAAAGGTTGTTGCAGGTGTTCAAACAGTGCAGTGGGTTTGAGTATATCGGAGATAAAGATATAGGACATTTTGTGTATCATTTTGTGTTTGGATTGAAACCAGAGATTAGTAACATGATTCAGCAACATTTGATTTGTTGGCAGAGTAAAACGGTTGATGAGATACTGAGGTGTGCAAAGTATTGTAGTGATGATATTGAATCAAGGTACAAGAAGCTAAAAGAGAAAATGATGTGGGCACAAGTGAAAGTGGCAGAACAGCAAGAAGGAAACAGTGGTTCCCAAACAGATTATCAGATAAAAGGTCAGAATCAGAATGTTCAACTATCAAGTGGTGGTAGAGGTAGAGGTAAAATGAATAAAGATACATTGAAAAAGAAATTTCCTTGTCATGCATACGGAAAGTTTGGACATTTGAAGAACGAGTGTTGATCTGTTCTGAAGAATAATGGGTTGAATCAAAATTTAAATTCACAGATGCAGAAAGAGGTGGTTGTGAACCAACAACAGCAACAGCAGCCGCAGGTAGTTACTCCACAGTTACAGGTACCACATGCTCCTATGCCAAATAATGTGAATGCTCAAGTGCAGAGATACAGTGTGAACACTGGGTTTCATGCAGGAGAACAAATTGGTAAGAATCAAAATGTGCAAATGGTTTTGCAATACTTGTTGCAGTGCAATGAGAGTGATTCAGACTCATCTCAATGACGGTGCCTGAGGTGGGAGGAAGAGTGCGTGTTTGGCGCAACTCTAGAGGTAGATCAGTCAGGTCCATTTGTTGATGGAAAAGTGAAAGAAAATGATATTACATTCCTAGTGGACACTGGTGCTACCTGTTCTACTGTGAGAGCAGCCGAAATTCCAAACCTACCCCTCTCTGGAGAAATGATCCAAGTCGTAGGAGTTTCCAATAAGCATATCATAACCCCAATAACAAAGCCAATAGAAGTTCATATTGGAAGAATCAGAGACATGCATCAGTTCGTGGTGTGATACGAGTCCGGTGAACATTTTAGGGAGATGTTGGACTTGGCCCTTTTTGCAGGGTCATCCCTGAACTTTTTGCCTTCCTACTGTGTTTTTTCTGACATGTTGTTGGCTGTTTTATGACTCTGGGCACTTTACCACTGCTGATCAGTGATAAAGTCCATATGCTCTCCCTATTGTAAATTGATGTATGGATTAGTGATTCCATGATTGGCAGGTTTGGTTTACTTGTCAGACCCTAGTACAGTGCACTGAGTGTGCCCAAGGCTTGTAAATCAAATGCTGCTGGTGGACTTGCAGCACTGGTTGTGCCACCCACAGAAGCAGCCTGTAAAAGTGTGTCTCAGGTCTGCCATTGCAGAGCCTGTGTGCAGTCTGGTACTGCCATGCTGACTGGGCAAGTGCACCCACTTTCTTCATATCAGACACCCCTATGGCAGGCCCAAGGGCAGGGTGCATTGTATGTATAAGGTAGGACATGCCCTGGTGTGTGTGGCATGTCCTAATAGCGAATTACAGCCATTTTCGTTTTTCACTTTTGCAAGCCTACCTGTTCCCATAGGCCACAATGGGCAGTTTGATTATTACATCTTATAATCCAAACTGACTCAGGGAATTAGGTAGAAATTCGAGTTTAGTATGCCTGAACTCAGAATGATAAAATGCATCTTTTAGTGAAGTTGGTTTTAACATTCTGTGTTTGAAAATACAATTTTTTGCAAGTAGGTATTCTCTTGTCTAACCATCCGAGCCTGCCTCTGCTTGGTTGCATATTCCTTGTCTGGAGTTTGAGTGACAGGGGCTGGGGCATCCCAGGAGACAGGGTGAGTCAGCACAGGGCTGAATAGAGAGATCTGCATGTAGATGGGTAGGAGGAGTTGCACCTGGTACCTGAATAGGGCTGTGCCTTCCCTCCACAATGCTGGCTCCAGCTCCTGTGGTGCGTCTGATGGCACCGGCCTGCACTGTGAAAATAAAGACGGACTCTTGTCAACAGAGAGCTCCAGGACTGACCAGAACTGGTTTGGACTAGGCAAAGGCCTCTCTGCCTTCAGAGAACAAAGAGAAACTGTGTATATAAAGGGGAACCCAGACCACAGAACATTAGATCACTTTTGGGAAACAAGAAGAAACCTTTGCTGAGGAGAGGGACCAGAGAGACTGACGAGAGACTATACCTAAGCTTGAGGGATTGGCCTGCAGTGGTTGCCTGACTGTCAAAGCGAGGAGAAAGGAACTTTGTGTTTACTTTATTCAACTTGTGAAGGATCTCCAAGGGCTTGAGAAAGAGCTTGCTTCCTGCTGAAGTTACAGGGACAACAGACTTCACCCGCCAGCTTCCCAAGAGTTCTTTGGAAGTGCCTGCAGTTGTGGTGGGCTTTCTGAGGGACTGCGTGTGGCAAGGAGCTGGAGGCGCGATGCACGAAGAAGAAGCGCGTCGATGAACTGTCGCTGTCGCTTCACAACGCGAAAGCACCTCGCATCGCCGGAGAAGAGGATCGACGTTGCACCAGACGCCACCGCATCATCGCAGAAGCGTGTCGTAGCTGCAGCCACTGTCGTCGCATCGCTGGGAAAGCGTGTCGCCGCTGCAGTTGTCGCATCATTGCTGAAGTGCCTCGCATCGCTGGAGAAGAGGATCGACGTTGCATCAGACGCCGCCGCATCACCGGGAAGCTTGTCGCAGGGCCTGACGCGGCTCAGGAGAATCGTTGAGTCACCGCACCGCCGTCGGGCGTGCACGCATCGTGTCGCATCAAGAAGAAGACACCATCTTCGTTTCATCGCCCCGGATCTTCATCGCATCACGGCGTTGCGGGTCGCATCGCCACGAAAGTGCAGTAAGAAACCGACGCATCACCTCCCCCCTGCAGAGAAGAACTGACTCATCCCCTACGCATCAGTAGGGACCCGACGCATCACCGTTCTTGCGTGTAAGGAACCGACACATCACCTTCCCTGCAACACTTTCGTTGTATAGCGTTACGCATCCTAAGGTACATTGAACTCAAAGTGTCGCATTTTACATCTTAAGAGAAATAAGCTATTTTCTAGCACTTTTAAAGTACAGTATTGTGGACTTTTGTCGTTTGTGGTCTTGGGTTAAGTCTATATAAAAGATATTTATTTTTAATATACACCTTGTGTGGTGTCCATCTGCAGTGTTGTCACTGGGTTACTGTATGTGTTCACAAATGCTTTACACACTGCCTCTGAGATAATCCTGTCTGCTCGTGCCAAGCTACCAAGGGGGTTAGCAGGGGTTATTTAGGAGTGTACCCCCTTATCCTGACTAGACGCAAGGGTCCCTATTTGGTCAAAGGTACCTACCTCTGACAACTAGAGACCCCGGTTCTAAGAGGAGACATTTGTTATGTAAAATGAATTGTACCATCTATTGTACCACTGATGGTATTGCCTTTCAAACACCAGATGAGGATGTTGCATTTAAAATGATGTTAACAAAGCAAGGGACAGAAGTGGATGAATTGTTTTCACTTCTCACTGAGGAAGATGTGCCTGCAGAGCTGAGAAATACAGTAAGGTCTGATGTATGGGACTTCTCAGGAAAAGAGATTGGTTTGATGAAAAGTGTGGATCCTATTCAAGTTGCAGTGAAACTGGGTGCAACATTTCCAAACACACCTCAATTCAAAATGAGCCCTGAGGTAACAGCAGGAGTTATCCCTGTGATTGACCAAATGATGGAGCAAGGTATTTTAAGAGAAATACTAAGCAGTCCTTGTAATTCGCCTATTATGGGAATTAAAAAGCCAAGCGGAAAATATAGGATAGTACAAGATTTACGTAAAATCAATAAGATTGTGGTACCCTGATGTCCAATGGTGCCAAATCCAGCAGCGATCCTATATCAATTCCCTGTGATGCAGGATGGTACACAGTAATTGATCTGTGTCAAGCATTTTTCTCGATTCCTTTACATTCGGATAGCCAGTATTTGTTTGATTTCCGGTTCAGAGACCGTGTTTTGGCATGGTGCTGAATTCCTAAAGGTTACACAGAGAGTCCCTCAATTTTTAATCAGATTTTGAAAAAGTGTTTGGAGACATTGATTATGCCAGAAAAATCGGTCTTGGTTCAGTACATTGATGACCTACTGGTGGCATCAAAAACACGAGAGGCACAATTGCCTTACTGAACCATTTGGCAGAAGGTGCACACAAAGTGTCACCAGCAAAATTACACTTTTGTAAACAGGATGTCCAATATTTGGGACATAAAATAGAGAAAGGAGTCAGGAATGAGACACCGGAACGGATCAGTGTGATTCAACAAATGAACCCTTTAAAAACACAGAAGGAAGTGTGACTGTTCTTGGGAATGGTTGGACACTGCAGACAGTGGATCAGTGGCTTCTCACTGATTGCAAAACCTCTTCAGATGTTGACACACAAAGATGTGACTGATCCGGTTGAATTGGATCATGAAAGTATGAGAGCTTGTGTTGAATTGCGAGACAGTCTTTGTTGAGCACCTGCGTTGGGAATACCAGATTAGGATTTTGCATTATACAGCTGTGAGAGAGATGGGTGTGCACTTTCAGTTTTAACTCAGAAAAATGGAATGGCACGACAACCAGCGGCATATGTTTCTGAAACATTAGATTCAGTGGCCACAGTGTTACCAGGTTGTTTGAAAGCAGTAACTGCTACTTGTGTGAGGTTAGAACAGAGTGAAGCAATTGTGATGGGACATCTAGTGAAGGTGTATGTGCCACACTCAGTTGAAATTCGTTTGACAAGAACACGTATACAGCACATGAACTATAGTCCGCTGACTAGGTATGAAAGAGTAATCTTGGGTGCTGAAAATGTGACTGCGGTGAGATGTACGAGAATAAATCCAGCAACCCTGTTACCTGGTCCATTTTGTGAGGAAGTGAAAGATGAGGCAGATCATGATTGTTTGGATGTGACAGAACTGTGTACGAAACCAAGGCCAGATATCAAGAACACTCCACTAGAGGAATCAGATAGTGTGATGTTTGTTGATGGATCATGTCTGAGTAAGCAAAGAGGTGATTTGAGTTCTGTTTCATCAGTGTACACAGTAGCTGCAGTTCTAGAAGCATCCTGTCTAGAATGGGTAAACTCCAGACAAATTGCTGAACTGATAGCTCTGATTAGAGCATGCAAAATTGGCAAAAATCTGAGAGGAGCCATATTTACTGAAAGTCAATATGGTTCATGATTTCAGACAGTTATAGATGCAAAGGGGATTTCTGACTTCTTCAGGTTCTCCAATCATAAATAGTAAAAATGTGAAAGATTTATTGGATGCTCTGCAATTGCCCAAAAGGATTGCAGTGGTCAAATGTTCTGCGCTTGAATCATGAAATGACTATGTGACGAACGGCAACGGATACGCGTTTCTGCGCACAAAATTCAATTGCAATAAACAGAGGGTTGGAGAAGGGAAATACTGATTGCCACCGGATGTTTTCCGGGAAACTTGGGACAAGATTAGACAGTTACAAGAAGAGACAAGTGATGAGGAAAAAGAAATATGGAAGAAATCAGGCTGCAAGAAGAGAGCAGAAGATGAAGTTTGGGAGTATATAGACGAAAGACCAGTCATGCTAGATTCTTTACTATCTCAAATGGCAAGGGTCTACCATGGAATTGCACATGTTGCAAGAGGCTCTTTAAGCAGTCACGGTACAACCCAAAACTCAGGGTGATTGCAGAGAGTATATGCCAGAGGTGAATTACATGTCAGCAGCAAAATCCAGGCAGAAAGACAGTTGTAAGTTGGGGACGAATTGGAAAAGCAGCAGGACCATTTACGAGGCTCCAGCTTGATTTCATCGAGCTTCCCCCATGTAATGGACTAAAATATGTGTTAGTTGTTGTTTGTTTGTTTTTCTCGTTGGGTAGAGGCCTATCCAACAAGAAGGAACGATAGCCTCACGGTTGCGAAGTTGCTACAAAGAGAACTAATCCCAAGGTTCAGGTTTCCAGTCACTTTAGAAACAGATAGGGGATTTTATTTTTAATAATGAGATCATTCGGATGATTTGTGCAGCATTACAGATTGAGCAGAAGCCTGCATTGTGCCTATCGTCCAGAAGCATCTGGAGTGGTCAAACAAATGAATTGCACTGTAAAATCTAGGGAAAAGTATGCGCATCCACAACACTGAAATGGCCAGAGGCTTTACCCCTAATACTGATGATTTTTAGAAGCATTCCTGATAAAAAGACTAGATTGAATCCTCATGATGTCCTAATGGGAAGAGCTATGAGACAAGCGATTGTACCAGCAAACAAACTGATGAATATTTCTGATGATCTAGCGCTTGATTATTGCAAAGGATTGGCTGATCTGGTGTGTTCTGTGTTTCATCAAGTTGGAGAAATTGCAACCACAACACAGCCAGATCAAGCAAATGATTTGAGTCCAGGAGAGTGGGTTCTTATCAAGAAACACGTAAGGAACCCAAATGGCATGGCCCATATCAGATCATTCTGGTGACGATGACAGCAGTGAAGTGTGGTGGCATGCCAAACTGGAGACATGCAAGTCATACAAGAAGAGTCCCAAGTCCACTTGAAAAAGAAAGTGAGCAGCAACTGGGAAATGAAAATAAGAAGCCAGAAGCTGAAGGTTATGAAGCTATAGAATCTAGAGTGACAGATTCTGACAAGCGAGTGATGATAAACAACCAAGCACGAGTCAAGTAGAGTGGGCACCAGCTACTGGGTCTCGTAAGACTGCTGTTGAGCAAGAAAAAGGGAAAGTTACTGAAAATCAAGAGCAAGTACAACAAAGAAAAAGGGCTGATTTAAAGAACCTTTGAATGAGAAAAAGAGGGTGAAGAAGAGGTTCAATTTAAGAAAGCGAAAAAGGGTGATAATTGGCCTAGTGGGACTGAAATACACTCTCGAAAAGAGAAAACCAGAGCAAATTAATGAAGTTTCAAGCCAAACTGAACAAGAAGAATCAGTTGAAGAATTAGTGAGAAGAACACAAAGAATAAGAGTTCCAAGCAAGAAATACACAGCTCCAGAATGAACATATGTAATATTGGAAGAAATTAGAAGCACAGATCTAATTAGAGAAGTTGGTGCTGGTACTGAACAGACTGACAGAGGCAAATTGAAACCGCATTAAGAAAACAGTGAAAAATTAAGGTGCAATAAAATTCAGTGGAAATAATTGGGAAGTTCCAGGTGATCTAAAGAAAACTCATAAAAAGGGGGAAAAAAAGAAAAAGAGGAGGATAAAGAATAGAGCCTTGAAGTGTAGGATACACTATTTTCTGGTGATTTTAGGACAAGTTTGTCAAAAATTCTTTGAGAGTGGTTAGGAATGTTTCTTAGGTTTTTCTTAGTTATAAAACGTAGATGTATTAAGGCTTGCTTATGTAGTGTCTTACTACTAATGTTAATATGGATAATACTGACTGTTATTGTGCCTGCGCTAATGGTTACTAATGACAAAAATAATACTAATTATGTGATAAGTGAGTGATTTCCGTTACTAAAGAAACACCTAATGCTAACACAGATGAGATAGATGAAAGTATTTATCATCATGATAAATCAATTAATGATTTCTCGTTAAATGTCTTTACAAAACTGCTTTGTGGGTATGTTGAGACAATGGATGTGAGAGATTGTTATGTGTGCATGCAATTACCTTCGTCTCTCTCAGAGGGGGTGACTTACCATCACCTTCCTTTAACATATGGCGTATCATGCGGTGTACTAACTAGTCTTTTTTACGTGACAGGGAAGTTGGAGTACTACAATTCAAATCTAGATTTAGTGTTTTTAGAAATTCCAAATATAAAAGACATGAATAAGGTGCATAGTAAAAGAAATGCTGGATACATGGAAGAATTTTTCCATACTACTCAGACACTAAATATAGTATATGCTCATAGACATTATCTAACCTGTAGTTCGCAAGCTGATGAAAAATATTTTATTAACATGGTAGAAGATAGAAGACAGGATTTTCAAAGAAAAGCTGCTGAACAAAAGTCACATGTACCACCATGGACTGTCAGAGAGGGCAATTATAAGAGAGGCTAGACTGGCGCTGCAATGTCTCTGGATTGGTATCATACGGGGAAACTTTGTTTGCTTGGACTAAAAACTGACTATAATAATTATTTCATTGGTACTAGTGAATGTGAAGATACCTTTCTAATTACTGGTGTAAGGGATTGAAAGGTGGAACTGATCTTTTTTTTCTGGGAGTCTATTACGTATGTGGTAAGAATGCCTACTATGGGTTGCCTGCCCATTGGTATGGTAGTTGTTATTTTGGGATCGTATTTCCCAAAGTATACCACGTGGATGGATATAATAAAATCAATGAAATAAAGCATAGATTAACACGCAAAAAGGGAGCAACTTTTTCAGAAATAATTGGTGATATTTTTGGTGCACTATTACCCTCAGTTGGAGTCGTTCTGAATTTGCATAAAATTCTGAAATTGTCCACAGTGGTTGATCGTTTATCAACAGATACTGCTGGTGGGTTCTTGATGATTGACACTAAAATGGTTGCAATTAGATCAATGTTTTTGCAAAATCGTCTTGTCCTTGATATCTTATTGGCAAAAGAGGGCGGAGTCTGTGGCATGTTGAAAATCCAACATTGCTGTACTTATATCCTTGATAAGAGTAAACGTCTTGAGGGGAATATTAAGAACATTACAAAATTACATGAAGGTTTGACCCAACTGGAGGTTGACGGTGTTTGGGAGAAACTTGTTAAGGGTTTTCCTCTATAGGTAAATGGTTTTCTGCATTTGGGAGTAACTTATTAGAAAAATACTAATACCAATTTTTTCAATAGCTGTAGTGATTTTGCGATGATAATGGCATAAATGTTGCAAGGGTAGATGCGGAAAGAAGGAGATGACAGAGTTAGACAATAAACATAGAGCAAGAAAAAGAAAAAGAGAAGAAAAAGAACTAGAAGATATGCGAGGAAATTATTATGAAATGATGAAAGATTTAGATGAGAAACTGGCAAAGCGAGAAAGAAGTACAGACCTTTAGATAAAAATAAAGGTGGCAATTGGTATAAAGGGGATTTTGTGATGGCTCAAAAATGCCATCAAAGGGGGGATTTGATGGAGCAGGGTTTTGAGAAAAATAAAACCTGCTCAGATTAACTCCTCAGTAACATTTACTAACAGTGTGCGGTGAAAATAACATGCAAAAACACGAACACTGAGGGAATTTCTTTTGTGCATGCGTGCATTAATATGTGGACTAATGCATGTAAAAGACTAGCCTGAATCCGTGTTCTGCTTCAAAACTAAAATAACAATAATGCCGCTTTTTGCACGTTAATGCTTTTGCTAGACATATAACCTGATATAGTGCAAATGGTGGGTGGTAAAACTGAGAATTTTATTCATGAAGTTAATAATGTCTGTGTTTTATTCATCGTAGTGATGCTTGCATGCGCCTACATCTTTGCATGTCATTCAAGAGTTAAAAAAAGAACCAAACGCGAATAAATAAGCTGAAAATCGTGCTCCGGGAGAGAATGGAGAATGCAAACGGATGATAACCTTCAAGAATTTTTGTGTGTCTGCCAAGTAACGGAAGGATGACCGTGGGACCAGGTGAAAATGTACAAACTTCTTCAGCGGAACCTGCAGAGGCGGACAATGAAAATTTAGAGATTTGTAACATGTTACTAGTTGGAGGAAGCGTGTATTTATGTGACGTGGTTTACATAATATTGGAAATGTAAAACAAAGAATGCTGTGAAAACATGGACATGACCATGGTGGTGTGATAGAACACCCCCTAAACTGACCAATGAGAGACTAAGATTCTGAAAATGTTGCTACAATGGTGGGTTAGACATGTAGGCTTTTAGAGTATAACTGGGGTGCTTGGGGGGTGTTGAGGTGCCCATCTTTGGAGAAGCTATAGTGAGGGAGATCGTCGCAGTCCGTCGGTTTACTGTATCCAGATTGAGTCCTACCTATATCTTGTTCCTGTTCTACTCTTTGTTCCCTGAACCTTCTCGGGGAACCCCTATCTATTCCCATGGCCAGGGGGTAGATATTTCTACTGAATTATTTGCGTTACTATAGCTGAACTGTACTTTGCATTCCTAATTGAAAATGTATTTTGTCTCTGAAACTTTTATCTCTCCACCTATCCACTTCTTCATTGCATTCTGTTCATTATGATTTGAGTCTGACATTGTTTTGCTTTGATTAATGTTCTCTGTCTGTGATTGATACATTGTTTGCCTTGTAAACCAGTACGTGATGAGCATTTTATCTTCACATTATTTACGATAAATACTATTAACCTTACACCGAGTTTGTTAAATATTTAATAGGATAGATAGTTAGTTAGTTCTAATTATTACCATCAACTTCTCAACTTTTGGTCCAATGACCAGAGGAAAGAGAGTTGATTACAGGTTCAGTTATGCATCTAGTGCATTAGGAATGAACCTGTATTATGAAAAACTGATTTAACTCAAACTAGAAACAGTGCAACAGTGATTTGTGAGTTGGGTGTCTGTTTATGGGCCAAAGGTATATGTTATAAGTCTTTATCGATCCCTGATTAAACAACGCCGAAGCGCTGCCCACCATTCGTGTCGAAGGGAACTATATTCACTCCACACGTTTTCTTAAAACTTCGAGTATTTTTTCAGGGATGTGGTGTTTGATGCTTTGTTATCAGTACCACAGATAGCATCATACACAGCAAGAGAGAAATGTCACTGAAATAGTTATCTCTTACAGATTTCTCAGCTACAGCACATTGAAGAACCACTAAGTTATCAGACAGAAAAGCACACAAGGATGGTGACAGACAGGCAATGCACACATGTGGCATGACAACAGAGACTTCTGCACTGTATAACTGAACAGCGCTGCCTGTTCCTGATCCACCTAAACTGCCATCCACTCAGTCCATATTTAGGGAATAATTAAAGCATTCATTTCTTGTATTGCGCTTCTCAACCCTAAATAGGGAAATGAAACACATGAGGAACATTCATTTAGATCATGGTAATACAAAATATATCATGTGATACAATTAAATGGAGTGACATAACTTCTATCATGATAGACCTTAGATTAAATAAGAGATGCCAAGTTTAATTCTGATAGACGTGGTCATATATCAAGGAAGTGTAATAACAGGAAATGTGAGCTAAGAGTTGAAGGCAGCCTGACCAGTGCTGTCCACTAGCAATTTTTCAGATTATTCCTGAATAACGAGAAAGTTAACTGGCAGCCTGTCCAACACAAAGAAGCAATGTTTACCCTATTACAGGTACCATTAATCATCAGTGCATCGGATGCTACATTCATAGGACAACCCTAACCAATTCCATGCTGAAAACGCAGGAGAAGGCCTACTCCACCATTGCATGGAGGATAATAGGCAGTGAGGAAAGACAACAAGCTACCCTGGGTCATGTAGGCCACCAGCATCTAGGCACTACACTTCACTTGCAAGCACCACACTGGCCTGCGGCTTGGGGCACCAAAATGAATAATAGCAATCTAGGTGCCGATTACGATCCTGTAAAAATATTCCCTGTACGACTCGTATCCGTCCTTTTTACCGTACGAATCGTACAAGTGCCATACAAACTGCCAACTACGATTTGCATGGGAAAAAGTCCATACGAATCGCATTGGGAATTATTCCCCACACGTCCTCGGGTCGGAAAATGTGTCCGACACTTCCCCGGACGATTTACCGCACAAATGTGAAAAGTGAAGTCCGACCGTGCAAGTACGATCCATCCCGTGTCACAACCGTATGGAAAATACACCGTCCGCACCGAACTCCCATAGCAACCATGGAGACATGTGCCCACATACGCGCCGACCCCCCCAGCCCCCGTACGTACGCGCCGACCCCCCCCCAGCCCCCGTATGTACGCGCCGAACCCCCCCGTGTATGTACACCCGTGCACGCGGCGAACCCCCCCGTGTATGTACACCTGTGTATGCGGCGAAACCCCCCGTGTATGTACACCCGTGTACGCAGCGAATCCCCCGTGTATGTACACCCGTGTACGTGTCGTACCCCCGTGTATGTACACCCGTGTACGTTCGAGTCGTACCCCCACCCGTGTATGTATGGTGCGTAACCCCAGCGCTACGGGTGTACATACACGGGGGGGTTCGCCGCGTACATACGGGGGCTGGGGGGGGGTCGGCGCGTATATACAGGGGCTGGGGGGGTCGGTGTGTACATACGGGGGCTGGGGGGGGTCAGTGCATACATACGGGGGCTGGGGGGGGGTCGGCGCATACATACGGGGGCTGGGGGGGGGTACGGCACGTACCGGGCCCCCTACTCTGGTCGTTTCGCGCCGTACTTCGCTTTTCCGGCACTTTTTGGGTGCCGTGAAAATATTGCCGTCCGGACTGCTGTCGGTTCGAATCGTACTTCCTGGGTCGTGAAACGCTGCCTGAAAGCGTCCCGACGTCACGTCGCAGCATTCCCGGATCACATTCGTATGTATATTTTCGTCGGTCGGTGTTTTTTACGATTCGTACGGAAATGGTGTTTCCGTGCGAATCGTACTTCCATGTTTGTAAAGTTTTACAACCGGGTACGAGTCGGACGGAGAAAACACTCCGACCGACGGTTCGTACCCGGTTTTTCCAGGATCGTAATCGGCACCCTAGTGTATTGTATCAGTTCACAGAGATATGGCATGTTCTTTTGCCCTCATCAGTTAGATCTGTCAGCCTTAGGGTGGCCTTCCCCTCAACTCTTTGTCTTACTCCTTCATTTTCTCTGACATGGTTTTCAAGACTTTGCACAATGTACCACTGGTAACCAGTGCTGAAGTGCATGTGCTAACTACTTAAAACATGGAAATATTGGCTTATCCCCAATTGCAATGTTTAATTTATTTATAAGTCCCTAGTAAAGTGGAACTACATGAATCCAGGGCCTGTAAATTAATTGTTTCTAGTGGGCCTGCAGCACTAGGTGCCACCCACTAAAGTAGCCCTTTAAACATGTCTCAGGCCTGCTGTTGCAGAGCCTCTGTGTGCAGTTTAAACTGCCATTTCGACCAGGCCCAAACCTTTCTTTTTAATACACATAAGTCAACCCTAGGGTAGGCCTGAACAGCCCAGAGGGCAGGGTGCAAAGTATTTGAATGCTTTGAAGTACTATTTAGTTTTATATGTCCTCGTTGTGAAAAAACTCTTTAGTTTCAGTACTGCAAGGCATATCTCTCCCATAGCATAACATTGGAATTCAGTTCATAAACATAGTGATCCACCCACAGATAGGTATGATATGTCAGAAACTCCCACAGAGGATATGTATCCCACACACACCAAAAGGGCCCTTGGTGTCATGCTTCATCATAGGGGTCTTCCCGCCCCTCTACGGGACGGGGCGTGCTACGACCTACGTTTGCGTGGGAGCACTGATATTAATGAGACAACTATGTGTGATGCGAGGGTGTGAGAGGAAGGGTCAGGAGTGAATGGAAAAGTGAATTAAAAAATACCTGGCTCTGTGGTCTAGAGAAATGTATTATACCGTTTGAGCTGGTATTAGTAAAAGGTGAAGGGGAGGAGGTATGGATGCCTCAATGAACTGTGCCTCCTATGTGCGTCGACATGTTTCAAAGCTCCCCAAGCTTCTTCTTCAGGACCTAAGGATCCCTTCCTAAAACTCACTGTGTTGTGTAAAAATAGAAAAAGTGTACCAGGAAGTAAGTAACCTCCTAGGGTAGGTAATGCCTAAATAGGTTTTGTATGGTCCATAAACTTGCTGTAGAGAGAATAAATAACCTCATGAGCTCGTAGACCGAGTGGTAGAAGTGCCAAATAGGCTATAACTCCCAGGAACAATGTCCTGCCACGATATCCGACCCGGTCAGCTCCGTACATTAATATCAGTGCTCCCACGCAAACGTAGGTTGTAGCACGCCCCGTCCCGTAGAGGGGCGGGAAGACCCCTATGATGAAGCATGACACCAAGGGCCCTTTTGGTGTGTGAGGGGTATTTTAACAGCTAATGTGTATTCTCCACCACTGTGGGATACATATCCTCTGTGGGAGTTTCTGACATATCATACCTATCTGTGGGTGGATCACTATGTTTATGAACTTATGACTGGGAGGATGTATCCACCTCCACCACTCCTTTGAGTGGTACCTCTCTACTCCCCACTTTGTTCCTTTTCATAATATTGGAATTGCATTATCACATTATATATGTGTAATTTACAAATGGGACGAGCTTACTGGTTTATCTCTGTTTTTTTCTGGAATCCTGATTTAAAATCCTAACCTATGGTGAAGCCAGATTTTAAATTACAATTCTGAAAATGCATAATCCTCCTAGAATGTGCCCAGTTGTGCCTTTGTAGTGGGGGGACGCTTCTAGGGGTATGCCTTTGAAGTGCACTGATGCCCTGTCTTCCTGTCTCTGGCTCCAGACTACCTACAGGGGGTATGCATCCTATTCAAGCCTATTCAAGTGTAACTGGGGCTTGAACTCAGCTCACCCCACCCATCCTGCCAGGCATGGCACATCCAGTCACACATAAGCTCCCCATTCTGTATGGCTGTATTAGAAGACTACACAAAGCCCCACTGTCAGCTATACCCGGTCATGTGACTCAGAGACAGGCTGCAGGCACCAAATTGCTAAGGCAGGAAAATTCCAATTTTCTAAAAGTGGTATTTTCAGAATTGCTAATTGAAATCTGAGTTCACTATAAGTTAGGCTTTTAAGTTGTGATGCCAGAGACCAAACATGAACTGATTATCTCTTCCCATTTGGAAATTACACTTATAAAATGCAATAAGGCAACTCCAATGTTATCCTGTGGGAGACATAGGTCTTGCAGTAGTGAAAAATGAATGCAAGAGTTTTTCTCTACTAGGACATGTAAAACTAAAATGTACATGTCCAACTTTTAAATACATTGCATACTGCCCTCTGGGCTCTCCAGGGACTTCTCTAAAGGGTGACTTACATGCATTAAAAAGGAAAGTTTTGGCCAGGAAAAAGGTTCATTTTGTGAGGTCAACGTGGCAGTTTAATACTGCACACACAGGCTCTGCTATGGGACGCCTGAGACATGTTTAAAGTGCTACATAAGTGGTTGGCACAGTCAGTGCTGCAGGGCCTACTAGTAGCATTTAATTTACAGGCCCTGGGCACATGTAGTACCACTTTACTAGGGACTCATAAGTAAACTAAATATGCCAATTTGGTATAAACCAATTCAACCATGTTTTAAGGAGAGAGCACCTGTTAGCGGTCGTAAAGTGCACAGAATCCTAAGGCCGACATAAACGAATTCAGCAAAAATAGGAGGAGGGAGGCAAAAGGTCATCTGGGGATGACCCTGCAGAAAGGGCCAAGTCTAACAAAGATTGTGGTCCATGTCAGATGAGGAAAGAGGGCCCTCGGGCAGCGGCGGATTGGCCAGTGCTTGAGGTCTGGCTGTGGGCTGCTTTTTTATGCGCCCAGCCTGGGTTTAACATATATTTCTTTTATTAAATGGGAATTGGAAGGCTTATTCCGAATTCCAAAGGCTGCAGCAGCCCCCTTACTCCCACCAGCTCCCCCAGTGTGCACTCTCAGACAGCCCATTTTCACCACTTACAGAAAAACAAGCATTTGCAATGCAATAGGTCTCGCATTTATAAGAGTTTGAGCTATTGGCATTGTAAAATTACAATGCCTTTTATTTATGTTTTGGTTTTAAAACAAATAAAAGCCATTGTCATTTACAATGTCAGTAGCATAAACTCGCATAAAAGCAGTGTGCGGCGTGCAGCAGTGTGCGGCGTGCAGCAGTGTGCAGCAGTGTGCGGCGTGCAGCAGTGTGCGGCGTGCGGCATGCAGCAGTGAGCGGCGTGCAGCAGTGTTTCGTGTAGCAGTGTGAGGCATGCAGCACTGTGTGGCGTGCAGCGGCGTGCAGCAGTGTGCGGCCTGCAGCAGTGTGCGGCGTGCAGCAGTGTGTGGCGTGCAGCAGTGTCGTGCAGCATGCAGCAGTGTGTAATGCAGCAGGGTGCAGCAGTATATGGCGTGCAGCAGTGTGCGGCGTGCAGCAGTGTTTCGTGTAGCATTGTGTTGCGTGCAGCAGTGTGTTGCGTGCAGCAGTGTGTGGCATGCAGCAGCGTGCAGCAGTGTGCAGCAGTGTGAGGCGTGTAGCAGTGTGAGGCGTGTAGCAGTGTGAGGCGTGCAGCAGTGTGTGGCGTGCAGCAGTGTGTGGCCTGCAGCAGTGTGCGGCGTGCAGCAGTGTGCGGCGTGCAGAGGCAAGCAGCAGTGTGTGGCGTGCAGCAGTGTGTGTTTAGAAACGAGAATGAAGTTAAAAGTAAATTTACGTTTCATCATTGTCATCTAATGACTTCGTTATGAGAACTGATGTACCCTGTCTTACTTTGAATACTTCAAAAATAATCATCTACATAGCAAAAATCTTTCAGAGAATCAGAATGTTTACCCATTTCTATTAGTTTAATGTTTTGGCCCCAATTACCCAGGCTGGGACAAAGCAATAATAAAAAAAAAAAAGAAGTAGGGGGAAATAATGAATAACGGTCCTTCAGAGAAGCAGCGGAGCAGGGCTGCACTCGAGATCTGTAGTAAACAAGCACAGTGAAGCCACACAGCTTGTTTACCTGTAGCTTGTAGTCATTTTACACAAAACGCTGCATTTTAAGACCGATCACATGCATAATCTTGTTTGCAGATTTGTTTTAAAGGCGAGCCCTCAACGTGATATACAATTTCTTAACTGTACACACAGGCCCCTAAACAGTGAGCCGTTATGCCTCATAAAAGAAGCCTAGTAAACAGTCTGCCAGAATGTAAAGGTTTATAAAAGCAGCAGGCTTGTATTATGCTGTATGACGTTTGAGCACCGCATCAATGCTTACAGATGAATTACTGTACCTGCAGCCTTTTAAGGGAACCACATGCCTAATATTCTCTCCATAAGCCTTCAATTAAGGCTAGCACCCAACGCGGTACATGATTTTGTAATACCACAAGTACCGGCAATACCAAAAAGACTAAGTCAGCTGAATTTTTTAACAAAGCAGACTAGATCGTAGCTTTAACACATATTTACAAAAGCAGCTACCATAAGCAAGTAAAAAAAACGAACACAAATATAGAAGACTCATGGAAACAACTAAACACTTAAGCGAGATTGCATTCCTCATGTGCTTGTTAAGGAAAGAAGCACACATGGCGCCAGTGAGACGGCTGCCTATGTCCTCTCCTGAGAGTTGTAGAAACCTCAATTGTCGAACAACAAAGCAGTAAGCTAATTAACGCGGCGTGGCGCCAGCTAAACACGTGCTGGTCTTGAACACTGAATGCTAGCACGTCTTTGAGCGCGTTCACAAGTTAACAACTATTTTAGTCACGCAAGGGCAGCAGTCTTGGCGGAGACAGAGCGCACTAATAAGCAGATTTTCCCATGCTAGTGTTGACATAATACAGAGCTAATATAGATGTGTGCACACAAATTCACAATAAGCCTAAAAGCACCAAAAGCACGGACGAGACCCTTGCAGCCTTATTATGCCTTATTAAAAAGGGCTCATACTTAGTAGATCAGCTGTTCGCTGAAAATGAATATCAAGTAATGCCTTATATTAAAACGGACATGAAGAACACCGCTGAACGAGGGCAATGGCTCGTAATGCGAAAAAGCAGGCTTCGCTGCAGGAGGCACCACAAAGGCGGCAATCCTGATGCGGAGGGGGCACACTAATCCCCAGACCTCTGCATGCCAGTGGTGACATAATACAGAGGTAACTCAAAGAGGCCTTATACCCGATGGATCAGCAGTTTGCTTAAAAGTAATAGCAAGCAGTGCGCTATATCACAATGTGCCCCAGAAACACAGCCTAACAATGTACACAGTTCGCACTGCTGCGAAAGCAGGCTTCCCTGCAGGAGGCACCCCAAAGACATCAGTCTTAACAGAAAGGCCTCATACATGGTAGATCAGCCGTTCGCCGAAAAGTAATATCAAGTAATGTGCTGTATTAGAACAGACACGAAGAACACAGCTGAACGAGGGCAACGGCTCGAAGGGAAGCTGGGAAAAAGGAGAAGTGTGTGTGTGGGGGGGAGGGGTTGTGAGTCATTCGTTGTAATCAGAGAAAACTCTGAAAACAAGCGCGCACTGAA
This sequence comes from Triturus cristatus, assembly GCF_964204655.1. Classification (NCBI taxonomy): domain Eukaryota; kingdom Metazoa; phylum Chordata; class Amphibia; order Caudata; family Salamandridae; genus Triturus; species Triturus cristatus. The sequence continues at coordinate 309,696,952 of NC_140593.1, read as the reverse complement.
GCTGACGAAGAGGGAGTGGGAGGGGGGAGTGGGGGCAGGCACGCAGGCTGCCAAATGGTGCGCTGAAAGGGATCGCGATCGCGATCACATCACGGCGAAAGTGAAAGCAAACGAGTGCTTTCAGGCCTCCAAATGGTGCGCGCGCCCGGACGGCGCACATGCACTGTATTTGAAGGCCTGAAAATTCACTGTTTGCACTTCCAAAACTCGCTTACTATAAGTCTCGCCAGAGCAGCGCTAATGCGCTGTCTCAGGCGAGACCTAACAATGGTCTTTGGGGTCACAATATGTGGTGTGCCTCCTACATTCCAGCCTCAGGGCACTACAGGGAGTCCTGTCAGCTTAAATTCTGTGAGCAGCAGAGTTTGCACTCCTCTGCTAAGGGAATATGAGGCTTGTGTAGAGCAAGAGGACTTGAGAGGGTTCCATTTTTACCTCCCAAAGCAAACTTAGTGCCGCAAGATGGCTACCACCCATTCCAGGTCAGGAGAGGAAAGTGAAACGGCATTAGAGAATCAAGTCTATAAAATAAGCATGTGACTGTAACCTTAAATGCAATGGGAATGGGATCAGTAGGTGTAGGTAGGAGGCAGAGCTGCGGATAAAATTAAAAAAACATTGTGTAAACTATTCTGTTGGCTTTTACCTACAAGTAACTGCATTTAAAATATTAAACACACACCTTAAATCAGAAATAAATGCAAGTTAAACTAATCTGTGGGAATTGCATTCTGTTCGGGTAGGAAAGCTCAGCTAGTGAAGTAACCACTGTAGATGTCTGTGTGTAACAGGAGGGTCCCAGATATAAATCCTGGTTGGAGCACTGGAGAATGGTTACATGTTTTCATAGTGCTTCGAGTCTAGGCGGTGACAGAAAATATAGGGAATAGGGAATTAGTTTAAAACTGCATTACGTGCAACATAATATATGCTACTGAAAAATGCACAAATAGATTTTAAGATAAAAAAGTACTTTGAAAATATATATTTATAGTAAGACTCACTTAGACTGTAGCTAATGCAAACATTTTACAAGTTCCCATTAAAAGACACTCTCCCAAACTCAGGTGCTGAAACACCTCCACGGCTCTTATAGAGACTACATCTTTGCCAGAATGAAGCTCAAGTGATTCTATGAATGAAAGCCTGCACTGGCTCACAAGCATCCCTTAGATTCACAGATTTCTCAAATGCACAAATTTACATTTCTTTCGGGTAGCAGGTACAATAGAGAGAAGGCTTCCTTCTTCTTTAGATGTATATTCCTCTCACTTCACAGTACAGTAGACCAACTCCCGCCCTTTTAACCTGAGGCACCTGGCACCTCAAGGTCAGCGTTAACATTTCAACAGGTGCTGCTGATTACTCCTAATTAGAAGGGTATATAAAGCCCGCCTATGCCTCCACACTAGAGGGGCATTTGATGTCGGACGTCGCTGGGTGATACTCCATGAACCGCTTATTAAGTTATGTTTTAGATCATTTGAATGTCACTAACTATGACGTGTGGAGGGGTTCTGTTGGCTCGTAGCTATTTCTTTTTCCTTTTGGACTTTGATAAGGATATAATCTTGATCGTCGTTCGTTTTGGAGTGGTCTTTACCACTTTTAAGTGGTTTGTCACGTCTTCCATGCCATCTACATGAATGTATTATTTTTTGGCTATAATCCTTTAATTTAGCTTGCAGTCAGAAGGGTCCTTGTATTTTATTTTGTTAAACTCCTATCTGTAGTTTGGTAAAAATTAAGTGACCCATAATCCCTCTCGGTATTGGCAGCACTGACAGTGAATCAGATTGTGGGATTGATTATGTTTTAATTTCTGGTATGTAGAAACAGTAGGAAGCTTTTAGGTTTGAGGTATTAGCAACCGAACTATGGAGTTTATGCGAATAATTTTACATATATGTATTAACTGTTATATTAATTAAAAAAAATTGATGTCTGTTATCCTAGGCGGCGCACACTGGACGCGTTCAAATATGGATTAGGGGTACCATTCCGTTTACATATTTTCGGTTTTCTTCACTTTAATGGTATGCTGAGCAGACTTTGCTATTTGGTAAGCTTATCCTTAGGTCCCCTAAGATTTGTGCAGAAGATGATTATTTGAGTCTTTTCCACATTTTTGGTTTTAATTATTGTTAGTTTCTGATATTTATTAAATGCATATTAAACAGCAGCGTTATATTATCCATTTTTAGACTTTGATTCTCTCAATTCACACTGGTACTACAAGGAGAACTTCTCATAAAGGATTGAAAGCAACTACTGCAGTTAAAAGTTAGACTTATTCTTAAAGGTGAGGATTTCAATCTGTTTTCTTCTGTTCCCTTTTCGTGCTTTATTCTTCAAGTAAATTTATTGTAATTTTCACCCACTGTTTATGCTCCTTCCTGGTTAAAAACTTAGTTTTTTGCTTGTTTGAAACACATATTCGTTAAATTGTGTGATCATGGATTTGATGGCTTTTTTGTAATGATTGAAATCAGACAAAGAGGGGATAACTGTTAGTGTAGTATTTGAGATAGTGAATGTAATTATGTGATAAAATAACTTCTCCTTTTGGTGTCCCCCGTGTTTTTAATGTGAAGTGACTTATAAAAGATCTCAAAACAAGTGTATAATTATGTGGTCAGTATTTTCATTAGTATTTACTTGTTTGTGACTATTTATGTGTAAATTATTATAATAGGTTGTGTTTATGTATGTATCAATATTTGTAATAGGTTTTGTTCATGTCCTCTGTCAAATTGTTATGGTTCTTTGTGCCTTTTATATGTTTTGTGTTACTTTGTCTGCAGCCCTGAAGAGGCTCTCCTGGCAGCTTGCCATATGGAATGAAAGGCGTTGGCTGCTTCTTTTTAAATGCATAACCTGAATTGATAATAAAGGACTAAAAGAAATTATAAAGAGACTTAAAGGCTTTCTGTTCACGTGCACTGCTCGTTGTAAATTATTATTAACCTTTCAGGGGCAGTTGTTTTTAACAGACATTAGAGCACCTATTTTGGCCAAAATAAATTAATGCTGCCGCCCAAGAGGTCCCTTCTACTGGAAGCTGAGAATTGCATCGCTGTGTTGCTTGGAGTCTGTTGGTGTCCAGAAACGACACCGGTAACATCGTACGGTAACATTGGAGCTCTACATCTATCGGAAGGGTGGATCTAACAGCATCATCCACAAAGTGATCTTTACTGAGAAGGTCTCAGCTTTCTTGCTGCCAGAAGCTGGGGGTGGTTACCACTGGGGGGGAGGGGGGGAAGGACCTTTTGCAATTAATCTTCACCTTGTGAAAGTCTGGTATCCAGCACATCAGGGTGAATTGTATTTCATTAAGCCTAATAATTGTGGATCCTGTATGTATTTTGTATGGCCCTTTCTGCCCCCTCTCCTGTTTTGCCTGCTCTTTGAGCAACAGACAGTTTTGCCATGGAAGGTTTGGTGACGGTACAGAAAGTGGGTAAGGAGCTCACTGTACGCTATACTCAGAGGCTGTAGATAAAGACTGCGAAGGGGTACACTACCTGTTTCCCATTTGTAGGAGGCTGGCTCTGTATATACTATACCAAACTGAGGTATAGTGTGCAGAGAGTCCAGTGGAACCCCAAAGGTAGGCAGAGGAAAAAGTAGATAGCACCTTACTCTCTATTTGTTGTAGTGTTGGCAAGCAGTAAGGCTGTATCAGAGGGTAGTGTTAAGTATTTGTTGTACACACACAATCAGCAAATGATGTCACACACTCAAAGACTGAACTCCGACGAATTTTGTTTGTATAAAAATATTGTTAGTTATTTTATTTCTAGAACCAAGCCAAGCCTGGCACAGGTAAGTGAAATAAATGCTTTGCAAAATATTATGCAGTGTTTACAAGTGAATGCAAGTTATTCAACCTAGATAAGAGAAATTGAGAAAAATCCTAATTTTAAGACTTTCGGTATTCACAGAAGGTATTTAGGAGTCCTAAAGTTAGGAGTCCTAACTATACTACTACTAAACTGAGAAAAATCCTAATTTTAAGACTTTCGGTATTCACAGAAGGCATTTAGGAGTCCTAAAGTTAGGACTCCTAACTTCTGTGAATACCGAAATGAGTAAGTGCCTTCTGTGAATACCAAAATGAGTAAGTGCTTTCTGTGAATACCAAAATGGTAGTAAGTTTAGGATTTTGTCTTAAGTTAGTTCTGTGAATCGGGCCCATGGTATTGTCCTTTGCTGAGGCCATAACAAACCCTCCCCCCCCCCCAGTTTGTTCTGGTCTGGTGTCATTGTGCCCCCGTCTTTTCTGGTCTGGTGTCATTGTGCCCAGGAAGCTCATTTGAATGTGACACTGAGCGGTCTTTTTTAGTTTGATGTCATCATACACAGGATGCTCATTTTAATGTGACACTGAACGGTTTGTTCCGCTGCCATGAGGGTTCACGAATGTATGAGACTAGAGCTGTCCATAATTACCCTATAGACTATACACATTGCTAAGATGGCTGCCAAAAATTCCCTGCACCAATGGTTGGTACCCGGATGTATAATGATTATACTCTGAATGTGTGAGTTCCTAGTCCGAGTAATATGGTTAAGTTGAAATGTCCAAATCTGTACTCTCGAATTCTCCCCAAATGCTGGTTATAACCCCGTTAATCAGGGTTTATATTAGATTCAAACAGGATCTAACGCACCTCTAAGATGGCCGCCGCAGTCCCCGATACCATTGAGAGACGATGTTTAGCACCATTGAGTCTCGCGAGATGGGGCGAGTCACTATTTGAATACAGACGGAGGCGCGCGGCAACTCGTTCCGGTGCTGAGTTGCCGCCTGGGTGTAAAATTACACGGTAAGCGAGTAGCGCAGGAGACGCGGAGTCGACTCGGACCCTTATAGAGAGCGGAACCCTTATCTACTAACTAGGTAGACCCTCATTATATTTGGTCATATATCATAGGTTATCTTTGTGACGCCTAAAAGAGAATTATAACCACAACCTCCTGCAACAATACCCGTCAGAAGTGGAGTATTCGTGATATTTATATTTATACAAGGCAATTTTGGCCTGATTGCATATAACTCTTATGGTCTACAACACAACCAATTTCCCTTGGTCTTTCATGATCAGGGGGACAACAAAAGATCGCATTTTTTCAGAACAGAAACAGAAATATACTTCTACCAGCAGCATTGTATAAGGCGACTACAGAAGCCCACGCTCCAATTAGGAAACGTGAAGTGATCCCTATAAATGATCGTCAATATTATTCCAGGGGCGATTTTACATACCCTCTGGTTCTGGCAGACAAATTGTGTGTCTTGATAAAGGTGATTATAAGAAGGAGTTATCACCAAAACGCGTCGACGCAACCTAAAGCGTATAATTCAAGTCTCCAACACCATAATAGATACGCTGATTTGGTAGTGATACTACTCTGGTGTCATTAGAGCGGAGAAAGAATATACAAACCTGTATCCAACAAATGTGTGTTGTAACTGTTCTGTCTGCTTGTAATTGTGCAGGTCGCAATTATATATATTGTCTTAATTTTATCTTGTTTTAGTTCAGGGATTTAGTCTAGTTATCCCTATTGACTGTTTTTTAATATATTCAAATAAATGAATTTTTAACTTTTCCATATTTTGTTGTATGTATTTGTTAAGTCATAAGGTACATTATTTTATACCTGTTTTTTATTTGTGCCTTAAGGGAACCCTTTCTCTTATCTAGGTTGAATAACCCTATTTCCCTTGGCCTGCACAAGGGGTACCTCTCTGTTTTTCATATGAAATACAGGTAAGTCAAGGTATTGAACTTACTATGCAGAGTACTTTTTAGTTACTTTTTTGATTACTTTATACGTTACTTTTTCTATTCAGTGTGATATGCCTAGATATTACACTGGGACATTTCCTAGAGAAAAGGTAAGCAAAGTCAGTTTTGCACAATTATTTTTCAGGTTTCCGTAAAAATCAACACCACACTTAAAACATTTTTCAGAGAAAAACAGTCAATAGGTTCCTATGGAGAGAAATGAAGTTAACGCTTACTAGGTAAATACTCGGTCTTTGGGGTTGAGTTTCTGGGGTTAGAACAAGGGTAAAGGATGCACTCTTGTTACACCTTCAGCGGCACTAGGGCGGCCGGGGGCAGAGTGCTGAGGCCCAATGTTATCCAAAGGGGGATAGGGGGCCTAGGAGTGGTGGCTGCTTACGAGCAGGCCAATAGGTTGTGGGAGCAAAGCTCCTGGTGTTAGGCTCAGGGCAAAGAGGGATCCTGTTTAGCACAAAAAGTGCACCCGCAACGGTGCAGGGGCAGCTGGGTGCAAGGTGCTGGTTTGACGTCGGGTGCCCTGTTGATTGCAATGGGTATTCTCCGGTTTCAACAAAGAATGCAGGCTCAGGGATTTTCTGGAGGTCACCACCGGTTGGAGAGGTAAATTGGGATGCCTAGGGATGCTAGGACACCATCAGTTGGGCCACCCAAGGCCGGGGTGCTTCCGGGGCAGGGGTGTCTTAAGGTGTCGGGTTTCTCATTCCAGCTCCGGTCGCTGTTGGGGGAGTCTCCAGAAAGATGCTGCAGGCTTCACTGGAAATTTTGAGGCAGGTTAGGGATCACCAGATCCCGGGTCAGAATCCCTGGGGAGACCTCCACTTGATGTTGAGCCACTCAAACTTGGGCTGTGTGCGACGGGTGCACAGTGGTGCAGACTCGCAGATTTGGCTGGAGCCAGAGTTTGTGGGTGAATAAATCTGGTGTTTACGGGAGACAAAGTCTTTTCTTTGGAAGGCAGTGCAGGTTCGGGGGTGCCCTTAAATACTAGATTTAGGGGTGTTACAGGTAAGTAAAGGTTGTGACCAATGGGTCCTTTCCTTGGGTGGGTACAACCCCTATTATGCCATCCTCCAGTGGGAGGGGGCAATATGCCTCACTCTGGTTGGCTGGGTCCCCGCATCTGCAAGATGGCGGGGACTGAGAGTTGTGCTTCACCTTGCCTTCTCCACCTGAGGGGTGGGGTTGGCAAAGGTGGGCACACCTTCCTTCCTCACTTGGTTTACCCGCCAGTTCCCCAGCCCAAAGTGGGGATTAAAACCGGTGGTGATCGTTTGCTGGAAGGCCTGAGAAAGCTCACAAAGGCGGTAAGCCTTTGAAGCTTTCCCCTTCGTGGACCCTGCCCATCCTGAGGGAGGAGGCTTGGCACCTCGGCCCAGGAGGTGCATTGTTTCAGACCCCCGAGAGCAGCAGGCTCTTGTCCCAGAGGTCCAGAATAATGTCTGGTGGTGGCAGCTGGGGAGCAGCCACTCAGCCTGGACACTAGTGTTAAGTCACTTTTCAGGGGGCATCTCTAAGATTCCCTCTGTGTGCATTTTTCATTAAATCCCACACTGGCATCAGTGTGGGTTTAATGTCCCGAGACGATACCAAACTCCTAAGTTTTCAGTAAAACCATTATGGTACTGTGGAGTTTGTAATGACAAACCCCCAGCACCATATGCTGTTAATGGCATTACTGCACTTACAATGTCTAAGAATTAGCTTAGACACTGTAGGGGTACCGGGCTCATACACCTGTACCCTCACCTCTGGTATGGTGCACCCAGCTAGAGGGGCAGCTTGATTTATGCCAGGGCAGTGGGTTGTAGGCATGGCACACAGGGATGCGTGCCATGTTGACTCTTCGCTTTTTTCTGTACCAAAACATGCAGCCTGCAAAGGCAGTGTGTATGTGTAAAGGTACAGGGCCTCTAAGGGTGGCACAATAAGTGCTGCAGCCCTTAGAGGCCTTCTCTGGTCACAGTGCCCTGGGTACCTGTGGTACCATTTACTAGGGGCTGACCTGTGGCCAGAGAATGCCGATTGGGTTTTGTTTTTAATGCATAGGCCCAGGGTACCTGTTTGGCAGGAGCCCAGGGCACACATCAGCAATTCAGGAAAAAGTGGTGGCAACCATGCAAATTGACGGCACTTATTTAAACCATTATATTAAAGGTGCAAGTACTGCTGACCTAGAAGAGGCCGTTGTGCAATTACTGGGTTTAAAGCTAGATAAGAGCCAGCCATGCTTGAAGTGTGCTGGGATGGCAGCACACTTCATGTATAAGTATAATTTAACAATTTTTGAGGCATATTGAAAGAGGGCAGGTGGGGGAAGATCAACTCGGTGGCACAGTGCCATGGCTAGTATCAAAGAGTTTAACTTACATCTTTTCTCTCTCCCTCACTTTAATCACATGCACTCTTCCCATTACCTCTTTAATGACAGAGTGTAGCCGACCCACCCTCAATTCACCAGTTTATCCTTCCTTTCAGATTAAAAACTCAGGAATACACAAACTCCAAGCCTACGGTGTAGAGTGTTGCATACAATTTCAATGGATAATTGAGAGGAGAATTTTAGTGGAGTATGCTAAAGGCTCACTGGGAACAGTTATACAAATCCCTCTTTTCTAGAGAGCAGTGGTGAAAGCAGCAGAAATGTCACCATTTCCATGTTGTGTTGCTTTAGCTACGGTTGTTGAGCCTAAAAGTGACCATTTATATATTAACCATGCTTTTATGACATGCTGTCGAATAAAGCTTTGAAATTTGATTTGATATTAACCAGGAACTGAAATGTCTCTCAGTTTTAAAATAATGGATCTTTTCATTATCTAGTGCAGTAGAAGTGTGCCCTGAGACTTGCTTCAGATTATGTAATAGAGCTAAAGAAGATTTTGGTGGAAAGATGGCTTTCAAAGTCTTAGCCAATCTCAGTGCTCCACTGAAATGCATCTTTGTTTAAAACCATCCTTCTCTGAGCAGCCAAGCAAGAGGGAGCTAGCTAATCATATAGCTTCTTGTGAAAGGACAGAAAGGTGAGATCTTGAAGCATTGCTGCATTTGCGTGTCATTTAATGACATCATGTGTGAGTCAAGATCCTAGAAGTGAGAAAAAGCAAACCTAGAGACCATGTAGAATAAACAGGGAAGCAGGGATTTTGTGACCCCCACGCAGGTTAGCAGGGGCTTCAGGGAACTGAGAATGAGGCTGCAGCCATTTAGACTTGAGAGCAAATTGGAGACTTGGAGAGTTACATTGAACAGGGCCATTACTGGAAACCTAAGAGTGAGAAGGAGCTGGTGGGGCTTCGGGACAAACAGTAGCTTTAGCGATCTGGTGATGAGTAGGAATCTCAGGGCCCTAGTGTGTGCAGAGCACCAGGAGAGCTGTCATTAAACAGAAGCCTAAGGGAATTCTCTTGGTGAAGATGGGCTTCACTTTCCTGGGTGTGCGCATGACTCTTGGTGTTGGGAATACCATGCCAGAGGGTGAGTAGGTTTTCGATTGCACAGTAGCCTCTGGAGATACCAGTGTAAACAGGAGACTCAGGGATGTGTCTGTGCAGGAGCCTCTGGGGACATGAGAGTGGAAATGAGCTTAAGGGCTGCGAGGGAGAATGGGTAGTTTAGGACCCACTGATGATGAGCAAGAACCTCACTGTCTTAGGATAAGTAGGGCACACAGTTACTTGAAATTAAATAGAAGCCAGACCTACAAGTAAACGTGATCCTCTGAGGACCTGTTGGCCAATGGACAGAGAATCCCCGAGAATGAGCAGAAGCTTGAGGGCCTACTACTGGCAGGGAGTGGACTCGGGGATCTGTGGGTGATCAAGGTTGAAGGAGATTCATAGACCTGAAGATGAACAGCAGGAGATCTGTGAATGAGCTGCAGTGACATGATGGTGTTTCCAGACTTGACCAATGTTACTGACCCCACAAGCTGTAAATTGATTCATGTATCACAAACTTCCCCCAAAATTAGCTCTGGTATTACCAAGCAATAGTTTGTGAAACTTCGTTATCCACAAATGCGGGCCACTTTTTTTTGGGTGTCCGGCCATATTTTTGGTTCCAGTCCTACTCTGATTGTGGTTGCTGCTTGACCAGGGCTCACACCCAAGTCGACCAACAAACCCTTTTCTTCCATAATTCAGAGGGAAAAAAATCACTAGTGTAAGAATAGGAGCCAGATTGGTTGCCTCTAAGGTTGCATGGTTTTGAGAAGGCTGCAGTTCCTGGAGGTGAAGCATTTAGGAATTTGTCTCAAGCAAGTTCTCAGTGGGTTATTTTTAAAGTCGGGCTTTCTGCAACGCCACTGAAAACACATTTTATTGGCCATGATCGTCTTTATAACTTCAGAATAGTTCAGATAAAAGATAAGATTAAGATCTTATTAGGAATATTTTACTGCTCTTGCAGCTTCTTTAACCCTCAAACATGTTCCAGCAATAGGTTTTGACCTCACGTTCACACCGCACCTGGCTCAGGTTGAGTAGCTTCGTAGTTTTAGTAAGTATCCAAATGTGGAAACCGAGGTTTGATGGCTCAATATTTTATTTGTCTGGTTATAAAAATCTACTGCTAATGTTTCATGATAAATTATGCATTTGCACGGCCAACAGTAACAAAGGTAAGTTGCAATGTAACAAGTGAAGGTCAAGCTACTGCGGCGCGCCTAGACAGATGTTTGTGGTAGACTGAGCGAACCACGTGACCTGGTGACGCATCCTTAGCTACACCGTCCTCCATTCTCCTAGCAGATTGTAGCCGTTGCTGAATAACCACTTCCTCCCGGTAGGTCAGCGACACTGTCATGTGACGAAGTTTCAGTTCTTTCGCAGTGTGTTCCCATGAGAGAAATTATAAGAGCTGTTTACCCTGAGAGGAATTTGGTTTGTAACAGCGTCTTTTCCGGTTCAGTGAATTAAACGAGCCCCCATTTTCTGTATATTTGTGCATCATCACATGTTATGAGTGACCCTTTTTACCTGAGAACAAAACACCTCTTTCTGCCAACCAGATTATGTCTTCTCACTCATGTTACACTGTCCTCAAACAGCACAGGTCTCTCACATATAGTCACACATTACACGTTTCTCACACACTGCTTTATGCCACGCTCTCTTTTGATTTGAAAAGGAATGCATTTACCTTTTTTTCCTTGAGAGTTAATTCATAAAATGAGCACCATCATACAGTAAAGGCAGCTGAAATTCATTACATATATCATACGTTATATCAAAATCCAATATATCGACGCAATATCTCCATCATATTGCTCATACCATCAAACAATGCCTCATATTCCCCCAAATCCAATGAAATCTAACAATTGATATTCGGATTTTGGCTGTCTGAAATTCTAATTTATAAGTCTCCACAATTTCCTTCCTCCAATCCTCATAATTAGGAGCAGAAACAGATTTCTAATTCCATGCAATCATCAGCCTGGCATAAAGCACAGAAAACAAACATAAGGAGATAATGGACGGAGAGCTGAAACATTTCAAACACTCACCCCAAGTCACAGATCTGGGATGAATTAGTCTTGACCCGGTTCCTTATGGGAACACTCCAGCCTGAACTGCCAATCCAGGCCTTCCCTGGACCGGAAACAAGCATCCTGGGACCAGTTATGGGGTAACGCCCCTCATCAGCCAGGCTTGATTGAATCCAGTAGCAAAGTGAGCAGAAAGCTGAGTCTGTTACTCCTATACAGTGCAGAACCATTTTGGGAGAGAATGAGGCCCCGGTATATTCTATAGTGTCTATTGGCGAGAAAATAGAGGACTAGAATTCTTTAAGTTTTTGACAAGTGACAAACAAATGAAGATTGTCAGCTGCAGCGTTTGAACAGCGTGCGCAGTAATGAAGTGTATTGCACCACTCGCCAAGTTTAGAGGGGCTTATATAACAAGCATTTACAATGCAATGGTCTCGGCAATATTATAGGTAGAGCTATTGGTATTGCTCATTATTTTTTTTATCATTTTTGTATCCCTAAATAAATGGCATTGTCATTTCTATTGGCTTTTTTTTTGCATATGTGATACCTATTGCATTAGCAGAGAGAGAGTGAGATAGTGAGATAGTGAGAGAGAGTGAGGTATTGAAATAGAGAGTGAGGTAGTGAGAGAGTGAGGTAGATAAAGAGTGAGGTAGTGAGATAGAGAGTGATTGAGGTAGTGAGTGAGAGTTCTGCCGTCAGAAAATACCTCTCACTCACTAACTCACTCTTTCACTACCTCACTCTCTATCTACCTCACTCTCTCTCACTACATAACTCTATACATCACTACTCCCCTCTATCTACATCTGGGCACCAAATAACAGATGTTTATTTTTACTCATTTTAGTGACCTCCTGGGGATAAACGTCTGCGTGTCCCCACTAGGATTGAGACGTGTGCCCTTGGGGCTAAACAGTGGAACCCTGAGTCAACCGGCTACCTGATCTTGGTGGTACAAAGTGCTCTGCCTAAAATCAAACAGTGACAGCCTCCGGTAACCATGACTTCGCTACAGCTGTATGCTAGCGTCGAGCCTGTCATACGGGTCTCTCTAATCCAGAGGCGCAACTAGAGCCAAATTTCGGGGGGGGGGGAGGGGGGCTAAGCAAAAATTTCGGGGGGGGGCTGAATCTTTAAACAGTAGGCAGAGTGGCGCTGATTTCGGGGGTGGGGGGGCTGAATCTAGGCAGAGTGGAGCTGCAGGGGCTCTTAGAAGGGGTGAAACAACAGCGAAGCCTCATTAACATGCAAATGCTCTTTCAAAGACCTGTGAAGTGCTCGGGCATGGCTTTGTGTCTGCCCGGGAAGCAGTCGCATCCCGGGCTGCCACACACGACGGGGGGGCTGGGGGGGGGGCTGAAGCCCTGTGAGTCCAATGGGTGTTGCTCGCCTGCTCTAATCCCAACAGCATCAACGAGGCCTCCCGCATTCCCCCCTACTAATCGCTCACGATCACACAGTATAGTCAAGTGTGGGAGCCGGTTTTAGAAAACATATCACCTCCTGCCCCATACCTGGTGCTCGAAGCTGTTGAAATGAGCAAAAGGCGCTGGGCGGGCAGTGGTACCTGCCTCTGACCGTGTGTGCAGGCATCCCTCCCTGCGAGTAAGCGGGCACCCAACGGCCTCGGGGCTAACGGGTTGTACGATTGAGTGCGCCATGTCCTGGTGCAGGGAGTGAAATTGAAGGAAGAACTTCGGAAAATACAGATATTTTGAGTGGCTGTAAGTCCAGCAAAACCGGCCCTTGATACTTGTGCTCTGGGAACTACACGTTTCAGCCTCAGAGCGTAAGTGTAGGACTGCAGGTCATAGAATTATTTTGAGAGTCCTATTGCCAGGTGTTACCGGCCAGTACTCCCGATAGGACAACAAGTCCCACAATGCATTGAGCTGGATGAGTTGTGACCCCTGCAAGATGCGCCATGAGGCCCGTCATTCTGTCCACCGGGCCTGTTTCTCATATCACTGCTCCTCTGTGTAACCCCGCTCGCCTCATCTACCTCGGATAAAGAAAGAATGACATTTAAAATTAGTTTTACATTCCCGTTTGTATGTTTTCAGATGCGGCGAAAACGGATTAAAACATCTCGAAAAAGTGACGCCCCGGCGTCGGAAAGGGCTTGTAAATAAGCCCCCCCCTCCCAGAGCCTTGTGTGGCCTCAGAAATCAGTATCGGATCTTTTGGCGCTTCGCGCGTTCAAGTGAACCTGTGCGCGCGCGCTGTACTGGCACCTACTGTTAATTTCGTTTACCTACAGGGTTTCAGTAAGACACACATAGACAGACATACACACTTGAATACACAAAGAAACATTCAGATACCGAGCGTGAGAAATACACATGTAAACAGACACACACAGAAACATTAAAATACAGAGGGAGGGGAGGGCACACTGTCACATGTGTAAACTAACAAACATTCAAACAGAGAGAGAGAAAAACAAACACATTCACACGTAAACTAACAAACATTCAGATAGAGAGAGAAAAACGCAGGCACGCATGTAAACGAACAAACACGCAAACATTCAGACTCAGAGAGAGAACAATGCACGCAGTCATACAAACACATTCAGAGAGAGAGAAACGAAGTCACACAAAAACAAACGCACACGCACAATAATCAGGTACAGAAAGAGAAAAGCACAAAGATCCTCATGTAGGCACACACAGGGAAACATTTAGATGCAGAATGAGAGAAACGCACCCATAGACCCAACGCCGCCCCGCTCACACAGTGAGGGGGTAGCTGATGTGGGGGTCATCAGGTTATCGTATGAAAGGGTCCCTGGTCCGGAGCCCGGAACGTGGGTGGAGACCGCAGGGTGCGCCGGTCCGGGAGAAGGCGAATACCTTCCCTCGCCGCCTCTTCTCGCCAGGGTTAAGCCTGGAAAAAAATACATTTGTGACCAACTGCTCTCCTGGCAAATCAAAGACAGTGTTTGGACAGGCTGGGGTTTATGTCACTTGTGCCTCGCCATATGAGGAGGAACCCGGCTCGGCTGGCAGCGTTAGGACAAACTGAAGCAGCACCCCCTCCCCCACCGCCCTCCTGCACACGGTGGGGGCAGGGGGATGTGCAATGATAGAATGAGAGGGCGAGCCAGCCGTAAATATCGCACGTAACCTTCATCTGAAATGCGGGGCTGAAGCCATTCAGGCAAAGATCAGAGATTTATGTGCAAAAACCATATCTCTCGAGCAGGCGGTGCCGTCTCCGACCCAAAACTCACATTGGTGTACAAGCTCCTGCCCGAGGGAGGCAGCGAGGGGAGCCGAGGCGCGTGAAATACGACCGCCTGGCATCCAAGGTTATTAAAAGGCGCGTTTTCTTTAATTACAGGAAAACAGGACGCGATCCGCCTTTCTCACCTCTTTCCTACGCGCAATCTCTCTCTTTTTCTTTTGCTCTTAATCAAGGTCTGAGGAAATAGGTCCTTTCGATATGCAAGTCATAACATATATCACCTGCATCTTCATTTATGGTAAATTTCACAGTAACTGCACATGCAAAAGATGCCATTTCATTTGCGTATGCTTCATGAAAACGATCACACGAGATATATATATAGAATATATATCGTATACAACTCATATTTTTATATTAGGAGGCCGCTTTAGTTTGAAAGAATTTCCTATAAGTAGATGTAATATATTCTATAGGTTCTGTTTTATCTAAATAAAATAAAGTACAAGAAAGAAACGCGAGGGTCTGCCATGGTTCTTCCGCGAGGCTGCGGTGGGAGTAGGGTATGGATTGATTCAATGCAGCACACATATCCAGTCTGAGCTGGCTGCAAGGTTCCCTGGGAGTGCCTGCGGGGCTGCCCAAAATGAATGCGTGGGCTGCAGCATTACACCTACAAAGACCATGGCATGCACGCATAGGGAGACGCGCTCTGAAGCCCTCTGGCGCCCCCGAGATGATCTATACACGCTGGGAACGCTGGACACGCTGGGACCACAGGAAGAAGGCAGAGCAAAAGGCAAGCACACCACTGCCTTTCTCCGAGGCAAAGCAGAAATGCCTCGGAGAAACGCAGTGGCGGTTTCAGATTCGGGGGCGTGTTTCTTTTTCTCTCCTCTTGCCATTGGCAGGAGGAGAGAAAAACACGCCTAAAAAGGGCGTTGCTAAAAAGTGGAAAGAACACCAAAAAACACGCCCCCGAATCTGAAAAAGACGGAGCCTATTTGGAGGGACGGCTCTCTCCTCCAATAGCTGGCCTCCTTTTGTTTGGTGTGCACAAGTGTGTGTTTACTTTTTTCAAACTACTGTTTTAATGTTTGAAATTTAAATCATACAAATTGTTTGGGGGTCCTTGGCTTCCAATAGTGACTCAATGGGGGTCCTCAGGAGTCAAAAGTTTGGGAACCACTGGTCTAGTTGGTGTAATAACCCTACAAAAGCGAGCAAGCGAGCTAACCAGCTCTTGTTCTGTAACATGCTCAGTTAAACTTATAGGCCCATAATCCTAAATCACTTGAACAGTGTTGCATCAGGCATTTATACCTGTTGTAGGTGTTAGATTGACGATTACAAAAGATCAATTGTGCGAGTTCAGACTGAACCAAGGGAGTTGTAATACCAATGGTTCTGATATATTAATCTTGACACCTTACTTTGTTATGTTGTGTCGTATTGTGTTATGTTAAGTTATAACAGATTTATAGAGCACAATATCATTCTAGGGCATGTTGGTGTGGGAGTTGTTTTCTTCCCCCTTTTATTAAACGCATTATGAATGCAGCTTACACTAATTTAGATTGTGTTTACACTGTCCTCCATGTTGCACCAATGTCACAATATACCAGGTGATAATTATTGCTGTCTTTCAGTTCTAAATAAAGCATTGCTGGGTTCTCACGAATAAACAGAGAACATTCCCAGTCACCATATCTTGCTGTACCTAACCAAGGACTTCCAAACTGTCCCAGGCTATTAATAAACAATGTATCCATCCGTTCAACTGCTTGAATAAGCTGTGAGAATGACTTAAAAAAAACATATTACTATCATGAGAGAATCTTCGAATGTATTCTGTAGTAAAATGTTTCTTCTTGCTTGTTCCCTATTGATGAGAATCTTGAGAATCATGTATTTGTGTACAATGTATGACTGTCTTTGTCTAACGCCCTATAAAAGGACACGTGGATTTCGGTAAGAAAGAGACCCTTTCATCACCTTTAGAAAGCCAATCTATGTCAGATTTCACTTAGAACTGTACCAAGTTCTTTGTAGTTATTATATGCATGTTTTGCTGCTAAGATTATTTATGGCATGTTTATTGTAATCTGCCTTTCAATTCTTTATATAAAGCTTTGGACCACAACCCTTGTCTGTCATTCTTACATGAATGATTAAGCATTTCCATTTGAATATAAAGAAATAGACCAAGTGATGGTTCCAGTCTAGGAGCACCAAAGTCTGTTTAGGACTACACCACCCCCAGTGCTGGCCATTGGCGCTCCACATGAGTTAGATTTCAGGATACGTTTGTGCTCTGACACTGACACTGAGAACAATACTGTATCTGCACAAACATAGCACATATTTACTGCAACAACAGAGTTTTCAGATTTTTCCTGAAGAAAAGATGATTTGAGCATAACTGATGATCTTTCGGAATATTCTTCCACAGAGAAACTTACTGTTTTGAAATGTGAAAACATTTTTGGATGGCCGAAGTGTCCATTTTGGAGTGTACCTACTGACTGTCCTGGAGCTAAATTGCTGAGTAATTCCATAGAGGGCGTGATGTACAGTACAGAGAACCCTGAAACTTGAGTCCGGCTGAATCATGAGCCAGTGCAGAGCCTTACGAATATTGGATGAAGAACATAACCTAGGAACACCAATAACCAGCCTGGTAGATGGATGGGAACCACTGAATGAAAGCTATTTTAAGGTAAAGGTTGTTACAATTGCTGACTCTTGAACAGATAATGGCAGGAAAAGCCACGGTTCTACCCTCTAGAGCTAAATTGGTATGATTGGGCAAAGTTGCTGAAAATAAAAAGTACTAGAAGATTATTCTTCCAAACCTTCACAGTCCATCTGAAGGGCAGAGTCGATTTTCACTCCTAAACTCTTCACAAAAAGAAATGGTGAGGGACATGTGCCACCATTAGCTGGCTACAGGGCTGGACTAGGAACACAAACCAGCCCTGGCAATTCAGTTGGACCGGCCCCAGAGAGGGGCAGGAGGAGCTAGTGAGAAGCACTGCTGCTGCTTTTGTTACAGAAGTCAGACATTGCAGCATTGCAGCACTGCTGCAAAACTGGCCCCCAGTAACAATAATGCACTGGACCACTCAAAAACCGGCCCCCACCACTCCGGCCCACCGGGAAAACGCCCAGTGCCCGCTACGGTCAGTCCGGCCCTGGCAGGCCAAAGGTGTTGTTGCCATACCTGGTCTTAAGGCCACAAATGCTTGTAAGGTTAACTCATACGTGGAAATAAATCCAAAGCCATGTAGACCCAAACAAAGCAATTGCTCTCGCTCAATGAGGTCCAGCATGTGCCATGCAGCATCATCAGTCAGACAATGGAGCAGCAGCATGCTGACGTCAGCGGGAGCAATTCTAGCGAGAAGGAGGTATTGAGACCTCCAATACCTTGTCACTTTATTGTGTTGCAGGGATTCTGCTTATGCGCAGAACTATGCGCAGGTACCCAGGCCCTCAGTGAATTGCGGTGTACCAAAAACTCACCTCAGAACCCAGAACCCCTCATCCGGCCAGCATCAGTGTCCCATTCGTTATCTGAGGTTTAACTCGGCGGTCCCAATGTATAGACAACCCAGAACAAGCGACTTAGTATATTTCTCAGGAATGGTGGGAATCAGAAACACCTTTTCGTAATTATTCTCGTACCAGCCCACAACAGAGTAAACAGAGACACGGTAAAAGTTTAAAGAGTTTATTTTATAAACCTCGTGTCCTAAGATGCAGCAGTTTGGCTAACATTAGCAGACAAACGATTAAAATAAAAACCATCAGCATAGTTACAATACCATAGAAAATGAAAGGAGTAATCATACTAAAATGACAGTGGCTCTAGGCCACCTTCCTTTCTCTAACACACTAATAGTATTATTAGACTAATAAAAGGTCTCTAGGCTTGAATGGGGAACCCCATACCGTATAGATCAGCTCAGAGAGTTCACATCACAGGATCAGCTATGCTCTGCTCCTAGGAACGCTCTTCTTCCGAATGTGTTGAAAAACATTTAACACTGCAATATTAAAAGCACTCGACTTTCAGGTATTTGCAGTTGCGTGCGTGTTATGGCTAAACTAGTGGGCCGATCACCCTGAACTCAACAACATGCACCGTCTAGCGACCCAGACTGTTTCTGTTACACTGTGTACAGACCAAGGTCGCTGTTCACTGTTTAGGATGTTAACAACAGACAGTTCTCATGTGAAGCAAAGTCGAGTAAGCATTTCTCAATTTAATAACATGTGACTACAGTGTCGTGTGCAAAAGCAGCAAAAGCGGCAAGATGGCTTTCTAACATTGAACGTGGTTATGCTAACTTAGCGTTGTACATAGGTAGATAACGATCTTCACTACAATTGCGTTGATTCACTCTTAAGTTATTCTATTTGTATTTAGTAATATCAAATTAAGATGCGAAGAATTCAAATAAATCCACGCGCATCTGCGATTTAATTAGGTGAGCTTTATAGCGACTCCTCTTTTTAATTTTCAATGTATATTTTCTGGTTGCATCATTCATTGCAAAAAAGTTTCATCGTTTGATTAATAGTAGTCATCCTTTCAGGGAACACATATATGACGAGCATATCAAGCTTTCGTTATTGACACCAAGAGGAATCCATCACCTAGTGCATTTGAGTGACATGTTTTTCTTTTAAAAAAAGAATATCTAACTATCTTCGACTCCAAGTGAGATATACCCCTAGTTTCATAGTTTTCCACGCCCATACATCAAATCTTAGTACATGAGGCCTGCCACACAGGTTGTTCCATATCCAGTCCTGATGACGACCCCGTTAGATGTAATGAATGCACACGCTTCATGAGAGGGTTGAAACGTCGACAGTTTTAGATGCTGACTGTACTGTAACTCCACTTTTTGGGCACTCAAGGACAAATGATAACTAACCCATTTATGAGAGATTACAAATTTGGACATAACGGGCAGGCCTACAAAAGAATTGGATTGTGTTGTTTTAAGGATGTATACTGCCACTTAAAGGTAGCATATAGATATTAAACACATATGGTGACAAAGAGGATCCCTGAGGAATACCGTGGGTTAGTAGTTTAGGAGATAACAGATTCTGCTCAAATATAACCTGTTGGCTTCTGGCTTCCAGGAATAAAGAAAACCCCTTTAATACTGCTTCACCAATGCCAATATTTTGAAACTGTCTCATTGCCAAAGCATGGTCAATGGTGTCAAACAAAACAGAGTTCCAAAAGGATCCAGGCTGAAGGGATATTATTGTCTGCTGCCAGAATTACTTCATCCACAGTTGCCAAAAGTGCAAGTTATTTGCAGGTTCAATGTGCTATATTGTTAAGGTTTTAATTAATCACACAATAAACTTATTTCTACTGCGAGTTCTTGCTCCTGGTAGAGAGATAACAAAACTGGGAATCATCTAAAATGTTTTCTGACTCCATAAAATAATTAGGTTATTTTGTCTCTTATGCCTCCAATATGTTGTCGAAAGTAGGGAGCAGGGAGATAGGGCAATTACTTGCAGCTAACAGAAGGTCGAGATTAGGTTTTTTTCAGTAGTGGGACCATAATGCATTTTTTCACAAGGGTAGGAACAGTTCCAATATGTAAAGAAATATTGAGATGCCTAAGTAAGGCAATGAGAAAAGCCACCAAATTGAGACTTAAATGTAATTGGTAGGAAGACCAGAGGGGTCCTGATTTGAAGCAGTTCAGACCAACGTATTAATAAAGCAAAAGAATTAAAAAGTTTGAATTCAAACCATTGAATTAAAGAATCGCCAGATCTATAGTCGATGAAGAATTGCTGAGCTTGGAAGAAAAAGCAGTGGAGTCTCAATTTTAGAAATAAAGAATGTGTTGATTTCTTCCCCAGAAATGTATGAGTGGCGAATCGGGGAAGCAAGATTCGATATATCTCTGATAATAGTGAAAATATGTTTAGAGTGCTAGGGGCATTGCAATTCTACTAGGAAAATAAGAGGTCTTAGCATGTTTAATCACCTTCTTTCTACTGGTCCCATTACCAGTTCCTTCATGGCAACAGCTGAAGCAGCAACAGCACCTCTTGTGACAGGGTCACATCTATTGTTGTGTAGTTCCTACTAATCCCTAGGATCTGCACAATGTTTTGACAACGTAAACTAGGGATTGGTGTCAAGACTAATTTCAGACAACCCCCGCAGGATATGTTGGCATATAGACCAGTTAGCTCACAGTGCCACTGTAAGCCACCCTAACCTACCAGGGAGCGAATGGTTTCTGGCAACCACTGAATATGACAACCCTGTTCCTTCAGGGATCGTGGAAACAATACAGTATCATTCGCTCAGTCACTCGTGCTCACTTATTCTCAGAGGAATATTCAGAGCATACACAGTGGAACATTTTCAATAATATTTATTGAACAAAAGTTATTCTTGCAAAAAATACGTGTGCTGCAATGATTAGAAGACAGAAGCACATAAACGTGATTACAAGCATCAAGCGCGTAAATAGTAGATATAGTTCTACTATTGTACTAAAAAAATGTATATATGCAGGCATATTAAACAAGGCAGTAATTGAGTATACTCCTACTATGCGAACCCTACTCTAAGTGTACCTAGAGTGTGTGTAGGTAGAGAGCCAAAAATCTCCCCAAGAGACTATTCAACCCCATTACCTGATGGGATAGAGTGAAAGACCCCGTCTTGGTCACGAGCCCGACACCCCTCACGAGATGTCAGACCGCTGAATGGTGATTTCTCAGCATGCAAGGACCTCAGTGTCAGCGGAAGTGCATCCTCTGCTAATCTATTGGGATGCTCATCTTTTATAATAGAAAGCAGCCTTGCGATTTGTGCAATGATTAGTGATGTTATGGATATGTAGATAGTCCTGTCTCCCCATGGATGAAGATAGTGATGACATTTGTACTTAGTACGAAACGAGATACGTGCAACATATGATGTTCAGGGCATTGTGATAATGTTGTGGGAAGCTAGATGTAAAAACAAGTTTACTTTCAGAGAAACTAATTCAACATTGTTGTGAATGCAAATATGTGCAAACGGTCACAGCTGGAAATGGTATTTGTGAGGACAATGAAAGAAATAAGCTGCTTTGCTCCATGGGCCTAACCGAGGAATATAACACTAGGACCAGTATCCTTAGTCATCCATTCCACCTAGCCTGCTGTGCCTCACTGTGGTGAATTTCACAACCACTTTCTTAACAAGAGACATAAATGTATCTTGCTGCATATGCTGACACAATGTGCTGAGAACATAGTTATAGTTGAAGTGCTTATAGCTCAAATTGGCTTATCACCATACTTTCAAGGGACATCCTGCAAGCATCAATCTGGCTCTTTAGCATCTGTTGGTCAGATCAGTCTGCAACGATAATATATACCCTACTATTCACTATTCGATAACCCAATTTTTCATTTAATTCTAGGAAATGTCTGTCCTGCTATCATTTTGTCCATGTGAAAGACATATGCAATATTTCTCTGTTACACTTATCGACGTCGAGAGTAGTTGTCACACCAATCACAGTTGTGCAGTTATATTGTCAGATTTATTACTCTATTCTGCAGCTGCTACATCAAGGGACACAGGTTCCCACTGCGTTCAAGCAGTGTTGGTGAGCAGCATCAAGGTGTCTGTCCACATAGCAAGTATCTGTGCCACTACAAGGTAAGACATTATCCCATCTCATGTCCATGGGCACCTACCAAGCAATCTGTCATTCTTCATGTGTCATCTGTGTCTTAAAGTTACATATCTTGCTGTTGCCTCTACACCCAATGAAATGTCAAAGTATCAACTGTCAATTCCCTTCACTTTCAGCACCTTGAGACCAACAGACTGAGGTTGATGCCATTTCATTCCTGACTGGTGGTCAGTGTTCAGTTTCGAGAGAAAACATAATTCTTGCGTAATCTGCCATCTGTGTGGTCTGTAACTCTGCAGAGGGTGAGGAGATTGGTTGCCTTTTGCCGGAAGACATGTCCAATAACACCCCACTGGCAGTGAGCAGTCTCCCTTCTAGATAATCTCTTAGGTTGCAAGTTCCCAGACACTAACTATAAAGCCACAGTTATGGCGGACATGCCTTCAACCATCCCTCAGCCTGCAGATACCTCAGTTGCCTCCCCTGTTCCATTCCCACATCCATGTGCAACTCATCTTCTTGTGAAGAGGAAACCATAAGAGTGGATAACTTTTACCCCTTTTAGCAAACTTCACCCCACAACCTCTCTGAAGGCAACCCTTAATGCCCAAGGCAACCAGCTGGCTCTATCAGATGGCCACACAAGTGGGGTGAGGGTTATATTTATGAAATGTATGAAATGTGGGCAAACATGCACAATGTCACCTCCACCTCAAAAAATAGCCAAGGTTGATAGAAACAGAGTGTGTTGGAGAACATAGACAAAAGTCTCTAGAACATTGTGAAGTTGTACCCAGAAGATTTCTGGGTATCGACAGAGGAAAAAGTCATGCAACTCATACGGGCCTTCTCACCGAGGGGCCCCTTCTCAAGCTGTTGGGCATATCAGCCTCAGGCTGACAACAATCTGCATGGCCCAGCCCCCCTAAATTCACCGGTGCCTGCACTCCCCACCACCTAACTAGACTCCAGTGCACAACAGGAGTTTCAACCCAATGTTGGCCCATTGGTGCCTAGCCAGGATCGCTGACAATATTTCCCCATTCCCCAGGGTAGGGGCTACATCTACCATCCCATGAAGACTTCACTCACCTGTCACTGCCACAACTTCACACAACACACTCCTTCATTTGTGTTCACCCATGCCACAACATATTTTGTTAGATTATTAAGACTCTTAAAAAAACCACCAATTTCACCTACCTTCAAGCTCTGTGTCATCTTATATGCCTGGGTCTGAAGTGAGGTGCATCTGAGTAACATCATGGAGCATGTAGAAGAGTGTGGCTAAAGTGTCATGTGTCATTCACCTTTGGATCACTATACACATATACATCTACAGGCATCTCACACACACACACACGCACACGCACACACACACACACACACACACACACACACCTCCCCCCCCCCAAGATTTTGTGTTTGGTGTAAATCCATTCATTAGTTTTTGAGAAATTAAGGGTCTGCATTTATGTATATATATGTGATCAAGGACACAGTCCGTGTCTGAAAACGTGTCTGAGACTGCACTTTTTCTTCAAATAAAGCACCATATATTGTCAACAGCATATTTCGTGTTCGTGGTCCTATCTGTGCGCGTCCGCACGAGGATATTGCTAGCAGATATATATATATATATTCAAACACAGTTCGCTGGTCTCCCTGCCACTTTCTCGGTGGTGATCCTCATCAAAATTTCCACAATGCCTTTTCGTGTGTCTTCAAAAAGCAATCTTGAGCCCAACTCCGTAAGCGTAAATTATTTATTTACAAAATAGCAAACAAACGCTAAACGGGGCGTTTGTTTGCTATTTTGTAAATAAATGATTCCCGCTTACGGAGTTGGGCTCAAGATTGCTTTTTGAAGACACACGAAAAGGCATTGTGGAAACATATATATATATATATATATATATATATATATATATATATAGAGAGAGAGAGAGAGAGAGAGAGATGCTGTAGTATCTTGGGACATGCAGATCAATTGATAACATCTAATTGGCTGCCTCACGTCAGCAAGGTTTGTTTGGCAGCCATTTTAGGGCTCAGGCTGAGTCACCATGTCCCAAAAAAAAATAAGATATAAGGGGCAGGGTAGGGATTTTAGGCCTTACGGGAGAGCTAATAGAGTACACTTTTGAAAATTGGAGGTGATGTCCCCACACCCTTTGGTACACCACAACACTAGCACAATTTTTACAAAAAAAGCCCATGCATGGCATTATGGAGTGCTCCTGCGAGGGAGCAGTGGATATTTTATTACTGGCCTTGCCGCTTCAATAGTGAAGTGGCAAGACTACTTTTTTTTTACATATACTTTGGTGCCCCAGCCCTACTCAAGGCACCCACAGTACATATTTTTCTTTTTAAAATGGCAGCGCGCAGGCCGGACTGGCTACCAGGCCTCTCTAAGTAAAAAATGGAAAACCAAATGGTTTAAAGTATACTTTAAAACCATTTGTTTTACTTTCTTTACTTAGAAACAAATGTAGGTCCCCATCACCATAATTCAGCCCCCATGGCAGTAAAATTGGGCCCCAGCTTGTCAGCCAACCAAAACGCCCAGTAGCCAGTCCGGCCCTGGCAGCGCAGGAAACCCATTCCCACGCTGCCCGTGTCTTTTTTCATTCTTAATTTTTGGTGAGTGTCCCTGTCCGATTATTGGCTTCTACTACATATAAACTGTTGGGGGCCACAAGGGAGGCCCCTGGCCCCCACGTCCAGCTGGCTCCAGTGCCAGCACCCATCATGAGTGCCACAGAGAGCCAGATGTATTACTTTGCTTCCGCCTGGAGGGAGCAGCTTTTGTTTCTACTCCAGCCGGCAGGGGCAAATCTATGCTCCCTGCCCAGAAGAGTGCACACAGGGAATTAGGTTTTGCTCCCTATCTACACTCGCCTGGACAGTGAAAAAGACAGTATCCCAGAGAATGAGGTCCTATAGACATTGACTAACTTTGGGCCATTGGGGGATGGGATCCCTGGGGCCATTCTGTGGCTCAGGAAGGGGGGGACATACACCCCATTCCCCTTAATCTCTTATAAATGGCCTCAGGCCCATGGGGATGACGTCCCTTTTACTGGCTTGGGGATGGTGCGCAAATAACCCTTCCCCTTTTAAAAATGGAAAAAAGAATTACAGAGGCTCTGGGGCACGATGTCCCTAAGGCCATTAAGTGGCTCGGGGAAGGGCCTGATGCCCCCTCCCTTTAATGTTTAGATGCAGCGACCATACTTCAGTATGCGTCAAACTGATAAGGGCTTGTGGCCACCCTTTTAAAAAGATGTTTTTACTGCAGTACCATGGTACTAGCGTGGTACCGCAATACTGTTAAAAAAACAGTAAGTCTCCTGTGTCATTGTATGTATGACCCCAGGAAAGCCTACCCTTTTTTTTAAGCACTTGAGCTGGAACTGGAGTGCAGGGATCCCTTGTGATTGGTTCTGTGGCTGCATTTTGTCGCCTGAAAAGGTGTGCAAAATAAAGATGGACCGGGATGCAGTCCCAAGTAATTACGAGCTGAGATTAATTAAAGCATTCCATCCATTACTTTATTGTATACTTTAGTTTTTTCGCTCTAAGTGGGACGGGTATGCCCACATGTGGGTCCCGTGCACACTGTGTCACTGAAACCAAGTTGTATCTCCCAGACGAGTCCATAACTAGGGCGACACCTGTCCTGGGTTGCTTGTGTCTGTTTCAGGGAGGACCTGGCTTGGCAATTCAGACTGGACTATTCCAATTAGAGCAGGGTCAAGACTGATTTGCATATGGCTGTGTCCAAATTGAAGTCAGAAGGTGTGCAAAATAGCGACGGACTTGGATATGGCCCGAGTAATTACCATTGGCTGAGGTTAATTGAATCATTCCACCCATCACTTTTTTGTACACTTTTTGTTGTTGCTCAAAGTGAGACGGCTATGCTCCGCCATGGGTCTCGTGCACACTGTTTCACCAGCTGTACCTAACTTCTGAGCCCATAACTAGGGTGATACTGGCTATGGGTTACTTGTGTTCCGGCTCAGGGAGGACCTTGATTGACAGTTGGGCTGGACTATTCCATTTGGAGGAGGGTTAAGACTGATTTGTATATAGTTGGGTCCAGTGCTTAATATGTAAAATAATACGTGCCAGGGCCCTGACCAGGAGGCCACTGCAGCTTGCACCACCTATCGCCCCTGTCATCGCTACCGAAACAAACACTGACCATATCTCTTGCCTGCAGGTTCGATCCTTCAGATTATTCCAGGTCCCCAAAGCTAAAGGAATAGCTGGGGAGGAAGGTATTAGTAATTTTAAATATATATTGTATTTATAAACAATTATTGCTCTCCTCTTCTCTAAATTTGATGAGCAGCACCGCCATGTGGCAGACTTTCATAAGTGCAGTGTTTAGAATTAAGTGCTGGTGCCGAGGACATGAAACCAATTAAGTGTGAGTGCTGAGCACCAGAAACCACCGGCTTACTGGCTGGATCCAGTGGCGTAGCTAGCCCTATGGCCCCCCGTGGTGGTCCCTGCTTTTGCTGCCCCGCGACGGCCGCAGTGTAGAACGGGAGGGGATTGCACCCACGGAGCGGCAGGTAAGAGCGAGAGGAGGCCGCTACCCCCAAAACTCGTGCCATCGGGGGAGGACCACCCCCCCACCCCTGCCTCCCCCTTGCTACACCACTGGCTGGATCCAAACCGAGGTGGCATGGTGTGCAAAATAATAATGGACTGGGATGTGCCACCCGAGTTAACCAGAGAGTGAGCTTAAATCAAGCATTCCATCTAGCATTTTTTGTATACTTTAGGAAAACTATGGATTGGATAAGATTATATTGAGGCTCAAGTGGACCCCTGGATTGGACTGCCACTGTCTAACGCAGGCAGGCTGAGTCTGGCCAAGATTGGGGTTTTACCACAACTACTATACTTGTTCATCAACATTCCTATACTCCTCACAAAGTCAATTTATCTACTTCTCAAAAAAACGTGAATCATTTAGCCTGGGTGGGCAAGCAGTGGCTCACTGGTTAGAGGCAGCAGACCCGTAAGCAGAAAATTGGCCAGGGACCAGGGTTCTATTCCCAACACGGCAGGGTCGTGGACCAGGGTCAAAACAGACTCAATAATTCTCGCCTCGGTAACTACTCTAACCAGGAACACACTCGGCAACTCTGGGCATTAAGCTTGCCTCATCTCTACAACAGCCCCCCACAGACGCCGGGGATGCCTAGTTTCACCTTGGAGATACTCAGAAAGGGACCATCTCACAGGGATAGCCAGGACGGGTTCCCCAGCAGTCTACAGCGCCGGGACGCCCCGTTGCTGGGGCAGCTGTGCGCTTTATAAGTCTACTACATTTACAAAACAGGGGGTACTGAGGCTACCTTTTGATTAAGGAGGATTAGCGGCCCCTAGACTATGAGACGTATTATTATAGCATTAAGGCTCATAACCCAGCTCCCTTCCAGCTACAGAAGACAGCAGTGGAAGCAGACGTGGCCCACCCCCTCCAACTAAACATAATACCGTGCTCCCACCTGAGAAGGACAGGGGGCGATATGGACACTGTAGGCTGTCCACAGTGGGCAAGGGATGGATTGCGCTGGAGACCCAAAGTTGAGATCATGTCAACTAATCAGTAATGCCTCCAAGTGTGACCCCACGTTACGCCCCAGCTCACTGATTTCAAACTGACCTTGCTAGGTGACGTATTCCCAGATGGTACATTCCATGCATTAGAAGCAGGGAAGGCTCACGCTCATTACACCCTGCGTGACACACTCAACATTCCTCTATGATAGGCCATGAGCCGCATGTTTCACCGCTTTTATGCATTTCCTGGAACCACCGCTGACCTTTGTCCCTCTTTGCTGGCTATTGGAGTTGCCCTCACCCAATAAACTAATCTGTAGGCTCTTCAGGGAAATACAGGAGACTGCCCCAGCATGCTGCCCCAATGCCAACCCGAGATGAGAGGAGGATGCCCCACACACACACTCACAGACGCCTAATGGACATTTTGCTGCTAATTGACTTGAGATCGTTCCCCCTATTATAGGCTCCGGTTAATCCATTTTAGATTTCTGCATAGGATATACAATACACCTGTGGCACAGAGGCGGAGGAGTTTAAGAGTGGAAGTATTCTGCTGCACACGTGTTGCAGAGGGAGCAGACTTTATGCTTTTAGACTCGTTCTGCCTTTGACTTACAACTTTTGGACAGACATATTAAAAGCGCTCGCAGGCATGATAAATACCAACATATGGGATAACGCCCCCCCCTAGGCTATGTTTGTTTGACAGCTGTGAACAGTACACCAAGTCTTTTTCTAGTATGTGCTGTAAATGGCGAAGTTTCAGTAAAAACAGGAACATGGTTCCATTCTAAATTTGTGTTGTTGACAAAGAGCCGAAGCATCACCAGGTTCAGTTTCATCCCCTGTGCAGAGCCCTGAAGCGCGTTTAATGGAAACATAATGAGATGCGCCAGTTCTTCCACCAAGCTGGAAAATGCACTGTAGCCGTGCACACCGCACAGAATACAAAGGTAGGGTACCTTGATCAACTGCCACACATGCCTCGCAGGAAAAGCCGCCGCACTGCTTTAAAAAGCGCAGAGACCTGGTGTAGATCAGTGCTCACGGGTGATGAATAAACAAACTCCCGCAGACAAGGATCACCAATCTAAAATAAACTTCTTCCGTGCACGCAGAAAGCAAACATAATTGAAACTGTGTCTGGTAGGGCCAAACATTCTGAACAAACATCACTACAATGATAATTTTTCCACTTACCAACAAGCCAGCCCTCCTGGGTGTTAGGTCTGGCATGTATTGTGGTATGGAGCGTAATATTAGTGAGTCATGGGTGGAGCCTGGAAATCTTGTACACATATATTGGCGATGAACCGCGCACCGAGACCGGCACTTGCCTTGATTTCCTGCCAGGGGGACTCCATCCCCCAGACTGCTTTGCTCCCACGCTCTTAGCACCCAGAGGCGCATTAAACTAAAGCAACTTGCGGTCCCCGCTTCGCGGGAACCGCGCACCGAGACCGGCACTTGCCTTGCCTTCCTGCCAGGGGGACACCAGACCCCAGACTGCTTTGCTCCCGCGCCAGGAGGCGCTGATGCCACTCTTTGCACCCGGAGGCACATTTAAACAACTCGCGGTCCCCGCTCCATGGGAACCGCTCACAGGTGAGCCCGGGCCAAGGGCAGGCCCGTCTGTGCCCGTCCGCGGCTGGAGGAGGCCGTGCTGGGCAACCTCCCCAACAACTGTTACCTGAGCAGATGGACCATCAATTCGAAAAGGTACTGTTTGATTTCACCATCGGATACATATCTATTTAGGGTCGCGATAATAAGTAGACATAAAATTGTCAAGGACCAGAGGGGCCAGGGAGTTGTGGGGACACTTGACGCCTTTTTGTTGAGGGCTGAATCTGCCCTCATCGATGAAATTGAACTAACCGAGCGTCGGCTTTCATTGGAACCGCAGATTCCCCAGGGACAGTCAGTCTTTGTTGGCTGTCCTTCGCAAAACAGCTCTCAAGACTCCTCAGTACAGGCAATACAGTCATTAAATAAGTCACCTGATCAAGAAACTCTTACACTCTCTGAGCAGTAAATGGCAAAACCAGGCCAAGCACAACTACGAGGGACTGGAAAACCAAAAATAAAACAAGCATTGGCATAGCCAATAGGTCTCGCCTTTGGGACCTTATAAGTGTTTAACCATGCAACAGTTGCATAACTAAACACTTATAAGGTCCCAAAAGTGAGACCTATTGGCTATGCCAATGCTTGTTTTAACTGCTGCAATCTATTGAAGCCTCACGGAGAACATCAAAGCGGCCGTGCGGCCGGGAAAGTGATCGCCAAACATCAAAGCGGCGGGGCGGCCACGAAAGTGAAAATAATCGCTGTAAAGCGCGACGCGCGCGCCCGCGCACATGCACTGTAGGTCTAGGCTGGCCTGGTAGCACTTTTTGGAGCCCTCACAAAATGTCTCGCCAGACCAGCGCATGCGCTGGGTCAGGCGAGACCTAACAAGACGAGACTGTAGCAGTGAGCCCTTACCTAAAAAGTCAAGGGGGCGGGGGCCCCAGAAACAGAAAACCCTAGAGGCAACAAAAAGCGAAATAGTAACTCCAAAAACAACCCCAGACAGGAATAGTGCGCAGGGTTCCTGCTTAAGGTCCGAAACTGATGGATCCATTAGGTCCCCCTTGGGGACAAAGGAGAAAGAATTCTGGAAAACACTAGAAATCATTGTATCTGTTTTAATTGACCCTGTATTACAAGAATTGTTAAAAATTGAAGAAAGACTTGGAGGGGCGATTTGTAAATAATGGCCCGGTTCTTCGGGGGCTACATTTGGGTAGAGACTCTGACACAATGTTAAATCGGGGAGGGAGGCCAGAGGTAAACCAAACTGTCACTATTTTAGACACCGATATAGCACATTACAACAGTACTCAGTCTCCATGGTGTAACAGCCCATTCAGGACCTGTTTTACAACTGGGAGTACACCGCCCCAGCAGATCAAAGAGGCCATAGGACAGCAGGTCTCGGCGCTTCCCATGTATTGAATACCCCTAATGCAGCATTAGCTGCTACAGGGATGTCCACACTGGCTAACGATGGGAGTGACTTTAATCAACCAAGCCCTCGAAGATCTAAACTTAGATACAAAACGAACTTAAATGAGACCTTGCACCTCCCGCCAGAAGCAACCCACTACACTTTAGTGCTGACAAATGTCCCTCCTCTGCCCCCTTGTCCCCCGAGCACTGGACAACTCTGAGAAACAAAGCACTGCACCTACTGAGTGCCAGAACTGGCCTAACCGATATTCTCTTCTCAGAATTCAAAATGGCGAGAAGAATTGGCTGGGTCGGCAAATCAAAGAAACACCTGGCAGGTGACTGTGTTGTCTTAACTTTTAGATCCCCGTACCTGGTGCAGTCCATTCTTGGTAGGGCGGGCAACCAGTTTAATATGACCCAGGGGATTAACATTGTACCACTAGGGTACTTTTATAGACCAGCTAAGACCATGTGTAATAACTGCTTGGAGGTGAATCATACAAGCAACATGCAGCACAGGTTCAGGGTCCCAGTCAGTAACTGATTTGACACCTTTAATTACTTAGATGACATAGACTGACTAACTCACTCTAGACACATCTACTTCACCCACAAGCACTGCCTTGGTGGCTATATCACTGGCATACCACCAATAAAGAACCCCTCCCTTGATTACAGGAAAAACAAAATTATTAACTATTCTCTAACGCCTGTCCCAAATGGGAGCAGAAATGAGATCTCGAGAGCCAGTAGTTTGATCTGCACAACATCCACAAACTCTAACAAACATCTAGACAGAAATCAGCCATCGCTCATTATCCAAGAACCGCCTCCTAATAATAATGGATCATTAAGGCCCTCCGTTAATGCTAATAGTACCATTTGCACTACTTGCAACCTGACATTTTGGAAAATAGCAGTCTTGCGGTCTAAGTTAACCAACCCTGTATGGTGTGATTTCATACCTAAATTTGACATATTATGTCTTCAGGAAACATGGGCGATTGATGCATTCCATGTAAATGGATTTAAAACCTTTCACACTCCAACTGTCGAGGTAGCATGCGGTATGCCAAAGGGGGTCTCTGCATATACATTTCAAACAGGTTAAATATAAACAAGATAGAGATGTATAGTGAGAAGATTTACTACCATCTGATAAAAATGTATTTGGACAGGAGACATTGTATTGTATTGACAAATTTTTACAATAACATCCCACCGGAACAAACGGGGGAAGCTATGGAATAAATGGTAATGATCTGAAACGCATATACAATGACTTTGCCAAGGATTCATTTCTGATTTTGGGCGGGGATTTTAATTGTGTCCTATGTCCTGATACAGTTGGCAAACAATGTGGATTCATGAATGATGATGGGTCTAGTTACACCCATTTCCGACACTCAAAATTGGGGGAACTGTATAATGAAATGATGTTTTGCCTTGATCTAGGGTTTGCAAATGAACTATGCGTTAGGCCTTTTCCGATGAGTCAGACCTTCAATGGTAGAGGCCTGTACTGCACCATAGATTATATATTAGTATCAAACATCTATGCAAATATTCTTCAATCATTCCATACCCATAGTAACATTCTTAGTGACCACTTACCACTAAGTGTGTCTATATCAATGCCGGTAAGATCTTCTGGTAAAAGAGACAAAACAAATCAGGCTCTGCAAAATCTCACCTTAAATAGATTAAATGGTTATTCCCTGCGATGGGCGAAGGTGGACCCCATGGATATTACTATACAAGTAGTAACTAAGAGTAAATCAGCGGTGGACATTTGCTTGAGCGAAACAGCTACCCCCAATTGTGTCCTCTCTTCCTTTCAGAAACTTTCCGAAGCTGTAAGGGAGAAATAAAAAGAAAAATCATGAGTGGTTTGATTCGAAATGCACTCATGCGTACGCTAACTTGAAGAGTGAATTACATAAGGTTCCAAGAAATCTGGGTAATGATAGGCAGGCTAGAGTGGCATATAGGCTAGCACTCAAAGATCGAAAAGCATCCCTTAGAAATGAGGCATGGGAGTCCCTGCATGAGGCCTCCTTATCGAAAGACAGCTTTGCTTTTTGGAGAGAAACAATGGGTAGAGCACTTTAATGGCGGGGCGAGGGAAGATGCGTCATATATTTATTACCACGGGGATACCGCTTTGGTATCTATTTCTCAACACTCTGATCTCCATTTTAACCTGGACGAAATCAACGGGGCAATCGACATGAGCCTAGGCGGTAAGGCTCCTGGGCCTGACGGGGTCCTTGTAGATCTAGTCAAGTCGAATGTGTTACAATGGGGACCACTCATAACCCAGGTAATTAGAGCAAGTTGTGTTTCACCTTTCTTGACTACATGGACTGAATCGATCATAGTGCCAATATTTAAAAAAGGGGGACCGCCGGGATCCGGGCTGCTACAGGTCAATATCATTGTTGGAATCTCTGATAAAAGTGGCAGGCCGTGTTATCCTGGAAAATCTTCAAAACTGGGCCTAGGCCAACAAGGTTATGTCCGATATCCAATATGGTTTCCGTGAGGGCTTAGGAACAGTTGAACAGAGCCTAAATTTGACCATTATTATAGGAAAATACACACAAGCAAAGCAGGGTAGACTGTTGCTAGCCTTCATGGATCTTACTGCAGCTTTTGACTGCATTAGGCATGACAGGCTGTGGGAGATCCTTGAGGGTAAGGGGGTGGACATAAGCATTATTAATTTTCTGAGACTGTTATATATTGACAAAAGAGTACAATATAGTATCACTGTTGAGTGCTCTGTTCTGTTTCTGATTAGGAGGGGGTCAGGCAAGGTTGTGTGCTTGCCCCCTTCCTTTTTAATCTTTATATTAATGGCCTTGGCGAGGCACTGATAAAAGACTGTCTAGATCTTCCCCAAATAGCTGGACGTCCAATACCTGTGCTTTTATAGGTGGATGACGCAGTTCTGATGTCACGTACTCAGGTTGGTTTGCGAAAGGTGTTAAACTCATTAGTAACCTTCATGTGTCACCTTGGCCTTAAAGTAGACACCACAAAAGCTTTTATCATGCGGTGTGGCCACGGTAGCCGAAAATGCAGGAAGGTGTATATAGACGGACAGAAGATTGCGTTTACCAAAAGTTTTTCATACCTTGGTATACTTTTCTCTGAGAATGACTCTTGGGCTCAAGCAGTCCATGCAAAGAAATTGGGTTTTTTAAAGTCTACGCGCGCTCTCCTAAATTTTTCAAGAAAGTTAGGCAGGAGGCCGCCTGTTGAGCTTATGCAGATCTATAAGGCAGAATGCATTGCCACGGCCATCTATGGGGCTGGGATTTGAGGTTTTGTAGATGTGTATTCTTTGCAAACTGTGAAAATGCATTTTTACGTTATATTTTAGCTGTATCAAGTTGTACTTCCTCGTTTGTCTGCCATTCTGAATTGGGTATACCGTACATAGCTGATCTTATAAAAATGGAGCCCATTCTTTTATGGCACAGGATCTGGACATCACCAAAAACTGTACTCAATCAGGCCATTGTATCGGATAGTTTAACACTGGAGGGAGCTCTATCAATCCCCTGGCTAAGGTATGTGAGAGATTTTATGCGTGACCTTGGCCACCCAGAAAATTTTATAGATCCTAGCACTATGTTGAGGCTTAGGAGGAAAGAGCTAAAAAAGAGTGTCTTCTATTATTAGATACCTCTAGATTAACACAAGAGATCATAAAGCCTATCGTGCGGTCCAACCAAATGATCCTAACAACCCTTAGTATTCAACCTTATCTGAAAATGGTTGCCGGGTGCTATGACCGGCTCTTATTAACAAGGTTCATATTTGGGATCTTTCATAAATTGGTAAGTTTCCCTAAAATGAACGATTGGGATAGAGATATGCAACTGTGCCCTTGCGACAATCATTCAGAACAATCCACCATGCACGTTGTTTTATTTTGTAAATTGTATAATGAATTAAGAAAGACGTGGATCGTAAAAATTCTGAAATCTATGGGGATCAGGCAATGCTGCCCTGCGTTCATTGTACTACAGCACCTGAAAAATTAACATATAATATGGAGGGTTACTATGTTTTTAAAGAACGTCGTCAGTCGTAGGAAAAGTATTGTAACATAATCATGCATGTGCAATGAGACAAAGGATACAGTCTTTTAATGGAATAATTTTTAATTGTTTAATTGAAAAATGTTAAATCCTATTTTTTTGCTGTGTAATGAATTAACATGTTTTTAAATGCTTTTATGGATGTGTGATATAACAATCTATTAAAGCTTGTCTTTGATCTTTGGTGATGAATAGATCTACTATGCAAACCACCTGCACCCTGATTGAGTGGAAATCTTTCCTATTGCAATACACATGCTCCCGGTCATGGTATGGCACCAATGCAATGTGAGTTCCATTTATGGCACCAACAACCTGTGATATTCTTCCCAAACCATAAAACTCTGCCTTGATATTCTTGAGTGTAGCATTATCTGTGGGAAATTGGATGTAGTCATTCATGCATCTGAGCATAACATCAAGGACTCGGCTGAGGACAGATGAAAAAGTTCGCTGTGACATCTCACTGGAGTTGTTAACTGTGTACTTGAGCCAGTAGCACAGAAATGTAATAGTTTACAATAGTTCTATGAGCGTATGAATTTGCATACCATGCAAGACTTCTGACTAAAACTGTACAGCTAAGGCTTCCATGGTGTTAATGTTCAACCTGTACTTTATCTGCAATATTTGACAGCAATTCGTCAATATTTTATGTTTACATCTAGGCGAAGGACATACAACAACATGTCATGATTTTAGTCCATATAAACTGTGATCCATTTTTTTTTTTAAGGGATTGCATTTTAAATAAAAAAAAGTTCTCTTATTTGGCAGGTGTTGCCAATAGTACTATTTTCTTAAGTCACCAGGCATTCAAATGTTTAAATAAACAATTTTCTGGCGAAAAAATAATTTAAAAAAATCCTGACATTTTTCCTTTTTTTAGACACTATTAATCAATCAATAAAACTTTTTTCAGATGTATTTTAACATCTTTAAATGTAGTCACAATAAAACAGCACAAAAGCACCATACCATATTAAAAAAAAAAACACATGATTTTAAAACAAGAGCGACCGAGTGCAAAACAGCATGTTTTAAAAATGAACCTTCATACAAAACAGCTTCCTCATTTAAAAGCAACAATAATAATCGTAAAGCAGGTCTACATTGAGTGATATTAAGACAATTTTTATTTTTTAAATGGGATCAAAAACAATCTAGTATACTTAATATAACATTTACAGAAGAACATAAAATGAGGCAGAGACTGGCCAGCTGATTCGTCACAGGGACAGGGCTTGGATTCAAGATTAGATACATAACCTAAAGGGAAACAAAACCAGTATTTCGCAGTTTTGGATCTAAAACGAAACATCAAAGACTGTTCCCAGCGTGTACAGGCCAAACTGATATAATCAGTGGAAAGATCAGCATCACGCAGACAAAGATATTGACCAGCACTGGTCTTGTCCTGCATATCCCTCAAATGCCTCACTTCTTCCTGATCATAAATTGCATTGGCAACAGCCTTCTTATTAACACCTCCACATAGTAGTGGGTCAATAAACATTGACTGCATTCTGATTTAGCTCGGTTCGGCCTTTACGAATGCCAGCCAAGGGATAAATAATCCATTGTCTAAGTAGAGACAGTCCCTTATTATCTACTTAGTTAGAGCTGCCTCTGAGTTATGCCAAATAGAGAGCAATAACAAAACTGGTCGAACCCTAATTAGATCTTCTATGTAAGCGATACCAATTTTGTTAATGTATATATGTCTGCTGTGTTTTTTAAATGTTTTACAATTTTTGGTAAAAATTCAGTCAGGATTGATGCTTGATTACTTACCGGTAATCTTTACCTCAATTCTCTTTACTTGTCCCATGAGTCCCTTAATGAGTAAATGTGCACCCGACTAAAGAAACCATCGGTAGATCCCAGCAAACTCAACAACTACCGACCTATCTCCCTGCTCCCGTTCCTAGCCAAGGTATTAGAAAAAGCCACCAGCCAACAATTCTCTTCACATCTGGAACGGAACCTCCTACTCGACTCCTCCCAATCCAGATTCTGAGGCAAACCACAGCGCAGAGACAAGCCTCATCACTGCTAGCTATGGCTCATCACAAGGCTGCACAACATAGGTATCCAAGGAGCTGCTCTCAGGTGGATCGACTCTTTCATAATCAGAAGAACACAAAAAGTCTGCCTTCTCCACTTCACCACCAAACCTAGGAAATCATCTGTGTATTACCCCAAAGATCCTCGCACAGTCCCACCCTTTTCAACACTTATATGACACCTCTGGCCAGCATTGCCAAAACCCACAGAAACAACATCATATCCTACTGTGATGACACGCGACTCATCCGCTTCCTCTCCGAAGACACCACCAACACCAAGACCAACTTCCACAACTGCATGACAGACATTGCCAACTGGTTGAAGGACAACTGCCTGAAGCTCAACACAGACAAGAGAGAGGTACTGATTTTCAGAAACAAAAGCTCCCCATTGGTGCATCCTAGTGGCCCCCAGAACCCGGACCTACTGCTACTCCCACTGACCATGCTAGGAACCTATGCATCATTCTGGACAACAAGCTAACCATGATGACACAGGTCAACTCTGTCTCCTCTTCCTGCTTCTTCATCCTCCGCATGCTTTGTAAGATATTTAAATGGCTTCCCTAAAGCTCACGACGCACGATCACCCAGACTCTGATCTCCAGCCAAATGGACTTTGGCAACACCCCTACGCAGGGATTACAGCTCACTTCCACTGACAACTACAGGCCATACAGAATGCCACAGCCAGACGTGTCCTGGATCTCCCTAGCCGAACCCACATCACTCCCTACCTCAGGGAACTCCACTGGCTCCTTGTACAGAAAAGATGCCAGGTCAAGCTCCTGACTCATGCATACAAGGCCCTACACAACTGCAGACCTCACTACTTAAACCATCACCTGAACTTCCATCAGTGAACCAGACACCTCCGATTCGCATCCCTTTCTCTAACCCTCACTCCCTGCATCTGACGTAGCAGATGCGGCGGTTGCTCCTTCTCCTACCTAGCAGCTAAGACATGGAAGGAGCTAACCTTTCATCTACAGACCTCCAATTCTCTTCCAGAGTTCCAAAAGTCCCTGAAGACCCGTATATTTGGCTAATCAATTGGACCCTGCCAGCACCTGGATACCCTCACGAATGACAAGAAGCTCTCTACAAATCGACTTATTTACTGATTGAATGTGCCAATTCACTGAAAACTCTCACCCCCTCCTCAAGCCGTTTCCTATGCCAATATACAGTATGGGAATTACCCATTAAACCTCTCCCTCCTTGAAACACTGCCTGCTCAAAACCAAACCCATAGAGAAAGGCCGATGAAGAAAGAAAGGCAGGAAGGAGGGTCATAAGTAATGGGATGAGTAAGGAGAACCAGAGTAATGAATATTACCGGTATGTAATCTGAGCATTACCTCCTCTTTTCCAACCTCATACCAGTCCTTATTTGATGAGGTGTACCCTAGCTGAGAAATCTTTTCATCAGCCCAGAAGGCATACACACAAATAATGATAGTACATTTGAGAAAGATATTGTTATTCCATATCAACTTCAACACAAATTAATGCATGTCTGATTTGATACTTGTCTCGAAAAAAAGAAATGAAAACACAACCTACACCAACATGGATCCCAAAATAACCCTTGATTCAAAATCTAGGTCAGAGCCCTCAGCCAATTGTAATCTGTAATGCAAGATAAACAAAGACAGAGAAGCCCATATGGCGGCCCTGTAGATATCCCTGATGGAAACTCCTGTCCACTCAACCCAATATGGCACTATTCTTGTAATACAATGAGCAAAGATTACCCCAGGAAACTGAGAATAATCAATCTAGCTTTGGCACAAAGGGGCGCAAGGGTGACACAAAATCTAGAATAAAAATTACCAAGGCATACAAGGCCACCTAGCGTAGCCCTGCGTGGCTTGGTAAATATGGGATAATGCAAGGCAGCGCAAGTCACTGTTTTCGTTACTCTGCTCCAGGGAGGTGTTCCATGGGTGGAAAGTGGGTGTTCCCATGCATCCACCAATGGATTTTGTCGCACTCTCAGATTTACCATTAGTGGTAGGCATGGGTGTTCAGCAAAATGCTGCTCCTCCACAGGGGAAGCATAGTGAGGAGAAATATGCTTTTTCTCCTTGTTTGATTCTGTTTCTGCATGTGCTGCATTCTACAGCACACACAGAAAGAAGAAAGAGCCTCAAAGCCTTTTGTGGAGGAAGGTGTCCAATCCTGCACAAAAAGAATCCTTCCTACAATGCAGGAACCCATGCACCATAGTGCAAGAGTGCCTGCATTGGCACTAAGCGGCAGTGTGTGCACCAGTGCAAGCAGAGAGCAGGCATGCATCATATAATGTTAAATATGCATTCCTACCCTCTACCTTTCACGCAGCGCATCACAACAAGGTGGCTTGCTGCATTGTGTGACTGTTTGATAAAAAATCCCCAAAGAACCTGGAAATCTGTACTCTGCTGATCTCTTGAGGTAAACTGTTAGACCTCTAACAACATCAAGGAGGTGAATTAAGGGATCCCCATCAGACTCCTCTTGGGGAAAAGAAGGAAAATAAACTTCTTCCGTGCACGCAGAAAGCAAACATAATTGAAACTGTGTCTGGTAGGGCCAAACATTCTGAACAAACATCACTACAATGATAATTTTTCCACTTACCAACAAGCCAGCCCTCCTGGGTGTTAGGTCTGGCATGTATTGTGGTATGGAGCGTAATATTAGTGAGTCATGGGTGGAGCCTGGAAATCTTGTACACATATATTGGCGATGAACCGCGCACCGAGACCGGCACTTGCCTTGATTTCCTGCCAGGGGGACTCCATCCCCCAGACTGCTTTGCTCCCACGCTCTTAGCTCCCAGAGGCGCATTAAACTAAAGCAACTTGCGGTCCCCGCTTCGCGGGAACCGCGCACCGAGACCGGCACTTGCCTTGCCTTCCTGCCAGGGGGACACCAGACCCCAGACTGCTTTTCTCCCGCGCCAGGAGGCGCTGATGCCACTCTTTGCACCCGGAGGCACATTTAAACAACTCGCGGTCCCCGCTCCATGGGAACCGCTCACAGGTGAGCCCGGGCCAAGGGCAGGCCCGTCTGTGCCCGTCCGCGGCTGGAGGAGGCCGTGCTGGGCAACCTCCCCAACAACTGTTACCTGAGCAGATGGACCATCAATTCGAAAAGGTACTGTTTGATTTCACCATCGGATACATATCTATTTAGGGTCGCGATAATAAGTAGACATAAAATTGTCAAGGACCAGAGGGGCCAGGGAGTTGTGGGGACACTTGACGCCTTTTTGTTGAGGGCTGAATCTGCCCTCATCGATGAAATTGAACTAACCGAGCGTCGGCTTTCATTGGAACCGCAGATTCCCCAGGGACAGTCAGTCTTTGTTGGCTGTCCTTCGCAAAACAGCTCTCAAGACTCCTCAGTACAGGCAATACAGTCATTAAATAAGTCACCTGATCAAGAAACTCTTACACTCTCTGAGCAGTAAATGGCAAAACCAGGCCAAGCACAACTACGAGGGACCGGAAAACCAAAAATAAAACAAGCATTGGCATAGCCAATAGGTCTCGCCTTTGGGACCTTATAAGTGTTTAACCATGCAACAGTTGCATAACTAAACACTTATAAGGTCCCAAAAGTGAGACCTATTGGCTATGCCAATGCTTGTTTTAACTGCTGCAATCTATTGAAGCCTCACGGAGAACATCAAAGCGGCCGTGCGGCCGGGAAAGTGATCGCCAAACATCAAAGCGGCGGGGCGGCCACGAAAGTGAAAATAATCGCTGTAAAGCGCGACGCGCGCGCCCGCGCACATGCACTGTAGGTCTAGGCTGGCCTGGTAGCACTTTTTGGAGCCCTCACAAAATGTCTCGCCAGACCAGCGCATGCGCTGGGTCAGGCGAGACCTAACAAGACGAGACTGTAGCAGTGAGCCCTTACCTAAAAAGTCAAGGGGGCGGGGGCCCCAGAAACAGAAAACCCTAGAGGCAACAAAAAGCGAAATAGTAACTCCAAAAACAACCCCAGACAGGAATAGTGCGCAGGGTTCCTGCTTAAGGTCCGAAACTGATGGATCCATTAGGTCCCCCTTGGGGACAAAGGAGAAAGAATTCTGGAAAACACTAGAAATCATTGTATCTGTTTTAATTGACCCTGTATTACAAGAATTGTTAAAAATTGAAGAAAGACTTGGAGGGGCGATTTGTAAATAATGGCCCGGTTCTTCGGGGGCTACATTTGGGTAGAGACTCTGACACAATGTTAAATCGGGGAGGGAGGCCAGAGGTAAACCAACCTGTCACTATTTTAGACACCGATATAGCACATTACAACAGTACTCAGTCTCCATGGTGTAACAGCCCATTCAGGACCTGTTTTACAACTGGGAGTACACCGCCCCAGCAGATCAAAGAGGCCATAGGACAGCAGGTCTCGGCGCTTCCCATGTATTGAATACCCCTAATGCAGCATTAGCTGCTACAGGGATGTCCACACTGGCTAACGATGGGAGTGACTTTAATCAACCAAGCCCTCGAAGATCTAAACTTAGATACAAAACGAACTTAAATGAGACCTTGCACCTCCCGCCAG
Source organism: Triturus cristatus (assembly GCF_964204655.1). Lineage (NCBI taxonomy): Eukaryota > Metazoa > Chordata > Amphibia > Caudata > Salamandridae > Triturus > Triturus cristatus. The sequence continues at coordinate 309,655,426 of NC_140593.1, read as the reverse complement.
AAGCAACCCACTACACTTTAGTGCTGACAAATGTCCCTCCTCTGCCCCCTTGTCCCCCGAGCACTGGACAACTCTGAGAAACAAAGCACTGCACCTACTGAGTGCCAGAACTGGCCTAACCGATATTCTCTTCTCAGAATTCAAAATGGCGAGAAGAATTGGCTGGGTCGGCAAATCAAAGAAACACCTGGCAGGTGACTGTGTTGTCTTAACTTTTAGATCCCCGTACCTGGTGCAGTCCATTCTTGGTAGGGCGGGCAACCAGTTTAATATGACCCAGGGGATTAACATTGTACCACTAGGGTACTTTTATAGACCAGCTAAGACCATGTGGAATAACTGCTTGGAGGTGAATCATACAAGCAACATGCAGCACAGGTTCAGGGTCCCAGTCAGTAACTGATTTGACACCTTTAATTACTTAGATGACATAGACTGACTAACTCACTCTAGACACATCTACTTCACCCACAAGCACTGCCTTGGTGGCTATATCACTGGCATACCACCAATAAAGAACCCCTCCCTTGATTACAGGAAAAACAAAATTATTAACTATTCTCTAACGCCTGTCCCAAATGGGAGCAGAAATGAGATCTCGAGAGCCAGTAGTTTGATCTGCACAACATCCACAAACTCTAACAAACATCTAGACAGAAATCAGCCATCGCTCATTATCCAAGAACCGCCTCCTAATAATAATGGATCATTAAGGCCCTCCGTTAATGCTAATAGTACCATTTGCACTACTTGCAACCTGACATTTTGGAAAATAGCAGTCTTGCGGTCTAAGTTAACCAACCCTGTATGGTGTGATTTCATACCTAAATTTGACATATTATGTCTTCAGGAAACATGGGCGATTGATGCATTCCATGTAAATGGATTTAAAACCTTTCACACTCCAACTGTCGAGGTAGCATGCGGTATGCCAAAGGGGGTCTCTGCATATACATTTCAAACAGGTTAAATATAAACAAGATAGAGATGTATAGTGAGAAGATTTACTACCATCTGATAAAAATGTATTTGGACAGGAGACATTGTATTGTATTGACAAATTTTTACAATAACATCCCACCGGAACAAACGGGGGAAGCTATGGAATAAATGGTAATGATCTGAAACGCATATACAATGACTTTGCCAAGGATTCATTTCTGATTTTGGGCGGGGATTTTAATTGTGTCCTATGTCCTGATACAGTTGGCAAACAATGTGGATTCATGAATGATGATGGGTCTAGTTACACCCATTTCCGACACTCAAAATTGGGGGAACTGTATAATGAAATGATGTTTTGCCTTGATCTAGGGTTTGCAAATGAACTATGCGTTAGGCCTTTTCCGATGAGTCAGACCTTCAATGGTAGAGGCCTGTACTGCACCATAGATTATATATTAGTATCAAACATCTATGCAAATATTCTTCAATCATTCCATACCCATAGTAACATTCTTAGTGACCACTTACCACTAAGTGTGTCTATATCAATGCCGGTAAGATCTTCTGGTAAAAGAGACAAAACAAATCAGGCTCTGCAAAATCTCACCTTAAATAGATTAAATGGTTATTCCCTGCGATGGGCGAAGGTGGACCCCATGGATATTACTATACAAGTAGTAACTAAGAGTAAATCAGCGGTGGACATTTGCTTGAGCGAAACAGCTACCCCCAATTGTGTCCTCTCTTCCTTTCAGAAACTTTCCGAAGCTGTAAGGGAGAAATAAAAAGAAAAATCATGAGTGGTTTGATTCGAAATGCACTCATGCGTACGCTAACTTGAAGAGTGAATTACATAAGGTTCCAAGAAATCTGGGTAATGATAGGCAGGCTAGAGTGGCATATAGGCTAGCACTCAAAGATCGAAAAGCATCCCTTAGAAATGAGGCATGGGAGTCCCTGCATGAGGCCTCCTTATCGAAAGACAGCTTTGCTTTTTGGAGAGAAACAATGGGTAGAGCACTTTAATGGCGGGGCGAGGGAAGATGCGTCATATATTTATTACCACGGGGATACCGCTTTGGTATCTATTTCTCAACACTCTGATCTCCATTTTAACCTGGACGAAATCAACGGGGCAATCGACATGAGCCTAGGCGGTAAGGCTCCTGGGCCTGACGGGGTCCTTGTAGATCTAGTCAAGTCGAATGTGTTACAATGGGGACCACTCATAACCCAGGTAATTAGAGCAAGTTGTGTTTCACCTTTCTTGACTACATGGACTGAATCGATCATAGTGCCAATATTTAAAAAAGGGGGACCGCCGGGATCCGGGCTGCTACAGGTCAATATCATTGTTGGAATCTCTGATAAAAGTGGCAGGCCGTGTTATCCTGGAAAATCTTCAAAACTGGGCCTAGGCCAACAAGGTTATGTCCGATATCCAATATGGTTTCCGTGAGGGCTTAGGAACAGTTGAACAGAGCCTAAATTTGACCATTATTATAGGAAAATACACACAAGCAAAGCAGGGTAGACTGTTGCTAGCCTTCATGGATCTTACTGCAGCTTTTGACTGCATTAGGCATGACAGGCTGTGGGAGATCCTTGAGGGTAAGGGGGTGGACATAAGCATTATTAATTTTCTGAGACTGTTATATATTGACAAAAGAGTACAATATAGTATCACTGTTGAGTGCTCTGTTCTGTTTCTGATTAGGAGGGGGTCAGGCAAGGTTGTGTGCTTGCCCCCTTCCTTTTTAATCTTTATATTAATGGCCTTGGCGAGGCACTGATAAAAGACTGTCTAGATCTTCCCCAAATAGCTGGACGTCCAATACCTGTGCTTTTATAGGTGGATGACGCAGTTCTGATGTCACGTACTCAGGTTGGTTTGCGAAAGGTGTTAAACTCATTAGTAACCTTCATGTGTCACCTTGGCCTTAAAGTAGACACCACAAAAGCTTTTATCATGCGGTGTGGCCACGGTAGCCGAAAATGCAGGAAGGTGTATATAGACGGACAGAAGATTGCGTTTACCAAAAGTTTTTCATACCTTGGTATACTTTTCTCTGAGAATGACTCTTGGGCTCAAGCAGTCCATGCAAAGAAATTGGGTTTTTTAAAGTCTACGCGCGCTCTCCTAAATTTTTCAAGAAAGTTAGGCAGGAGGCCGCCTGTTGAGCTTATGCAGATCTATAAGGCAGAATGCATTGCCACGGCCATCTATGGGGCTGGGATTTGAGGTTTTGTAGATGTGTATTCTTTGCAAACTGTGAAAATGCATTTTTACGTTATATTTTAGCTGTATCAAGTTGTACTTCCTCGTTTGTCTGCCATTCTGAATTGGGTATACCGTACATAGCTGATCTTATAAAAATGGAGCCCATTCTTTTATGGCACAGGATCTGGACATCACCAAAAACTGTACTCAATCAGGCCATTGTATCGGATAGTTTAACACTGGAGGGAGCTCTATCAATCCCCTGGCTAAGGTATGTGAGAGATTTTATGCGTGACCTTGGCCACCCAGAAAATTTTATAGATCCTAGCACTATGTTGAGGCTTAGGAGGAAAGAGCTAAAAAAGAGTGTCTTCTATTATTAGATACCTCTAGATTAACACAAGAGATCATAAAGCCTATCGTGCGGTCCAACCAAATGATCCTAACAACCCTTAGTATTCAACCTTATCTGAAAATGGTTGCCGGGTGCTATGACCGGCTCTTATTAACAAGGTTCATATTTGGGATCTTTCATAAATTGGTAAGTTTCCCTAAAATGAACGATTGGGATAGAGATATGCAACTGTGCCCTTGCGACAATCATTCAGAACAATCCACCATGCACGTTGTTTTATTTTGTAAATTGTATAATGAATTAAGAAAGACGTGGATCGTAAAAATTCTGAAATCTATGGGGATCAGGCAATGCTGCCCTGCGTTCATTGTACTACAGCACCTGAAAAATTAACATATAATATGGAGGGTTACTATGTTTTTAAAGAACGTCGTCAGTCGTAGGAAAAGTATTGTAACATAATCATGCATGTGCAATGAGACAAAGGATACAGTCTTTTAATGGAATAATTTTTAATTGTTTAATTGAAAAATGTTAAATCCTATTTTTTTGCTGTGTAATGAATTAACATGTTTTTAAATGCTTTTATGGATGTGTGATATAACAATCTATTAAAGCTTGTCTTTGATCTTTGGTGATGAATAGATCTACTATGCAAACCACCTGCACCCTGATTGAGTGGAAATCTTTCCTATTGCAATACACATGCTCCCGGTCATGGTATGGCACCAATGCAATGTGAGTTCCATTTATGGCACCAACAACCTGTGATATTCTTCCCAAACCATAAAACTCTGCCTTGATATTCTTGAGTGTAGCATTATCTGTGGGAAATTGGATGTAGTCATTCATGCATCTGAGCATAACATCAAGGACTCGGCTGAGGACAGATGAAAAAGTTCGCTGTGACATCTCACTGGAGTTGTTAACTGTGTACTTGAGCCAGTAGCACAGAAATGTAATAGTTTACAATAGTTCTATGAGCGTATGAATTTGCATACCATGCAAGACTTCTGACTAAAACTGTACAGCTAAGGCTTCCATGGTGTTAATGTTCAACCTGTACTTTATCTGCAATATTTGACAGCAATTCGTCAATATTTTATGTTTACATCTAGGCGAAGGACATACAACAACATGTCATGATTTTAGTCCATATAAACTGTGATCCATTTTTTTTTTTAAGGGATTGCATTTTAAATAAAAAAAAGTTCTCTTATTTGGCAGGTGTTGCCAATAGTACTATTTTCTTAAGTCACCAGGCATTCAAATGTTTAAATAAACAATTTTCTGGCGAAAAAATAATTTAAAAAAATCCTGACATTTTTCCTTTTTTTAGACACTATTAATCAATCAATAAAACTTTTTTCAGATGTATTTTAACATCTTTAAATGTAGTCACAATAAAACAGCACAAAAGCACCATACCATATTAAAAAAAAAAACACATGATTTTAAAACAAGAGCGACCGAGTGCAAAACAGCATGTTTTAAAAATGAACCTTCATACAAAACAGCTTCCTCATTTAAAAGCAACAATAATAATCGTAAAGCAGGTCTACATTGAGTGATATTAAGACAATTTTTATTTTTTAAATGGGATCAAAAACAATCTAGTATACTTAATATAACATTTACAGAAGAACATAAAATGAGGCAGAGACTGGCCAGCTGATTCGTCACAGGGACAGGGCTTGGATTCAAGATTAGATACATAACCTAAAGGGAAACAAAACCAGTATTTCGCAGTTTTGGATCTAAAACGAAACATCAAAGACTGTTCCCAGCGTGTACAGGCCAAACTGATATAATCAGTGGAAAGATCAGCATCACGCAGACAAAGATATTGACCAGCACTGGTCTTGTCCTGCATATCCCTCAAATGCCTCACTTCTTCCTGATCATAAATTGCATTGGCAACAGCCTTCTTATTAACACCTCCACATAGTAGTGGGTCAATAAACATTGACTGCATTCTGATTTAGCTCGGTTCGGCCTTTACGAATGCCAGCCAAGGGATAAATAATCCATTGTCTAAGTAGAGACAGTCCCTTATTATCTACTTAGTTAGAGCTGCCTCTGAGTTATGCCAAATAGAGAGCAATAACAAAACTGGTCGAACCCTAATTAGATCTTCTATGTAAGCGATACCAATTTTGTTAATGTATATATGTCTGCTGTGTTTTTTAAATGTTTTACAATTTTTGGTAAAAATTCAGTCAGGATTGATGCTTGATTACTTACCGGTAATCTTTACCTCAATTCTCTTTACTTGTCCCATGAGTCCCTTAATGAGTAAATGTGCACCCGACTAAAGAAACCATCGGTAGATCCCAGCAAACTCAACAACTACCGACCTATCTCCCTGCTCCCGTTCCTAGCCAAGGTATTAGAAAAAGCCACCAGCCAACAATTCTCTTCACATCTGGAACGGAACCTCCTACTCGACTCCTCCCAATCCAGATTCTGAGGCAAACCACAGCGCAGAGACAAGCCTCATCACTGCTAGCTATGGCTCATCACAAGGCTGCACAACATAGGTATCCAAGGAGCTGCTCTCAGGTGGATCGACTCTTTCATAATCAGAAGAACACAAAAAGTCTGCCTTCTCCACTTCACCACCAAACCTAGGAAATCATCTGTGTATTACCCCAAAGATCCTCGCACAGTCCCACCCTTTTCAACACTTATATGACACCTCTGGCCAGCATTGCCAAAACCCACAGAAACAACATCATATCCTACTGTGATGACACGCGACTCATCCGCTTCCTCTCCGAAGACACCACCAACACCAAGACCAACTTCCACAACTGCATGACAGACATTGCCAACTGGTTGAAGGACAACTGCCTGAAGCTCAACACAGACAAGAGAGAGGTACTGATTTTCAGAAACAAAAGCTCCCCATTGGTGCATCCTAGTGGCCCCCAGAACCCGGACCTACTGCTACTCCCACTGACCATGCTAGGAACCTATGCATCATTCTGGACAACAAGCTAACCATGATGACACAGGTCAACTCTGTCTCCTCTTTCTGCTTCTTCATCCTCCGCATGCTTTGTAAGATATTTAAATGGCTTCCCTAAAGCTCACGACGCACGATCACCCAGACTCTGATCTCCAGCCAAATGGACTTTGGCAACACCCCTACGCAGGGATTACAGCTCACTTCCTCTGACAACTACAGGCCATACAGAATGCCACAGCCAGACGTGTCCTGGATCTCCCTAGCCGAACCCACATCACTCCCTACCTCAGGGAACTCCACTGGCTCCTTGTACAGAAAAGATGCCAGGTCAAGCTCCTGACTCATGCATACAAGGCCCTACACAACTGCAGACCTCACTACTTAAACCATCACCTGAACTTCCATCAGTGAACCAGACACCTCCGATTCGCATCCCTTTCTCTAACCCTCACTCCCTGCATCTGACGTAGCAGATGCGGCGGTTGCTCCTTCTCCTACCTAGCAGCTAAGACATGGAAGGAGCTAACCTTTCATCTACAGACCTCCAATTCTCTTCCAGAGTTCCAAAAGTCCCTGAAGACCCGTATATTTGGCTAATCAATTGGACCCTGCCAGCACCTGGATACCCTCACGAATGACAAGAAGCTCTCTACAAATCGACTTATTTACTGATTGAATGTGCCAATTCACTGAAAACTCTCACCCCCTCCTCAAGCCGTTTCCTATGCCAATATACAGTATGGGAATTACCCATTAAACCTCTCCCTCCTTGAAACACTGCCTGCTCAAAACCAAACCCATAGAGAAAGGCCGATGAAGAAAGAAAGGCAGGAAGGAGGGTCATAAGTAATGGGATGAGTAAGGAGAACCAGAGTAATGAATATTACCGGTATGTAATCTGAGCATTACCTCCTCTTTTCCAACCTCATACCAGTCCTTATTTGATGAGGTGTACCCTAGCTGAGAAATCTTTTCATCAGCCCAGAAGGCATACACACAAATAATGATAGTACATTTGAGAAAGATATTGTTATTCCATATCAACTTCAACACAAATTAATGCATGTCTGATTTGATACTTGTCTCGAAAAAAAGAAATGAAAACACAACCTACACCAACATGGATCCCAAAATAACCCTTGATTCAAAATCTAGGTCAGAGCCCTCAGCCAATTGTAATCTGTAATGCAAGATAAACAAAGACAGAGAAGCCCATATGGCGGCCCTGTAGATATCCCTGATGGAAACTCCTGTCCACTCAACCCAATATGGCACTATTCTTGTAATACAATGAGCAAAGATTACCCCAGGAAACTGAGAATAATCAATCTAGCTTTGGCACAAAGGGGCGCAAGGGTGACACAAAATCTAGAATAAAAATTACCAAGGCATACAAGGCCACCTAGCGTAGCCCTGCGTGGCTTGGTAAATATGGGATAATGCAAGGCAGCGCAAGTCACTGTTTTCGTTACTCTGCTCCAGGGAGGTGTTCCATGGGTGGAAAGTGGGTGTTCCCATGCATCCCCCAATGGATTTTGTCGCACTCTCAGATTTACCATTAGTGGTAGGCATGGGTGTTCAGCAAAATGCTGCTCCTCCACAGGGGAAGCATAGTGAGGAGAAATATGCTTTTTCTCCTTGTTTGATTCTGTTTCTGCATGTGCTGCATTCTACAGCACACACAGAAAGAAGAAAGAGCCTCAAAGCCTTTTGTGGAGGAAGGTGTCCAATCCTGCACAAAAAGAATCCTTCCTACAATGCAGGAACCCATGCACCATAGTGCAAGAGTGCCTGCATTGGCACTAAGCGGCAGTGTGTGCACCAGTGCAAGCAGAGAGCAGGCATGCATCATATAATGTTAAATATGCATTCCTACCCTCTACCTTTCACGCAGCGCATCACAACAAGGTGGCTTGCTGCATTGTGTGACTGTTTGATGAAAAATCCCCAAAGAACCTGGAAATCTGTACTCTGCTGATCTCTTGAGGTAAACTGTTAGACCTCTAACAACATCAAGGAGGTGAATTAAGGGATCCCCATCAGACTCCTCTTGGGGAAAAGAAGGTAGGACCATCTCCTGAGCTTTATGGAAATCCTCGTCAACCTTAGGCCTACGAGAAGGGAAACCCTATCTACAAATATCTTAGGATATGGAGGATGACACACCAAAACACCAAGCTCCCCCAGTCGATGAGCTGAGGTGATGGCCACTAAAACAAGCATTGGCAAAATCAATAGGCCTATGCAGGAGCTATTGGCTTTGTCAAGGTTATAGCCATGCTGTACAGCAGTGCAGATTTTTCTTAGTATTAACTACAACACGGGTAAGTATTTGTACCTGTACCATGTAGCCTTTACCACATAAGTATTTTTTAAGTAACACTTTTTATGTTATTTTTGTTTCACTGATTTTAGAGTTAGGGATGTGTAATTGTAACAGGAGGTAAGGGTGATTTTAGGGTTCATGGTGAGTAGAGGTAAGGGTGAAACATAAACCTTTTGAGAACAGTATGTTTGATGAATAAGACATCCTCTAAATTATAAAAAGTGATAACCAACAAATAAGTAAATGTGCTACAGTGGGAAATGTTAATTCACAAAAACATAAAGTATGGCAACAGTCATAATTGAAGAGAGTGTTTACAGCTTCATCATCAATTAAAGCGACTGATGGGCGAAATGTATCCTTCGGATATTGGTTACACGCTACAAAATTTCGTTATTGCTAGTTGTTCCCATTCAAGTTTTGGAAATACCGGGAAGTGCGAGCTTTAACTACGGAGGTTTCAAGTTGTCTTGCAAGCAAAACAATATTTTTAAAAGTACCACGATCTGAGCGCGAGCAGTGCGGAAGAACAATAATTAAGAAAATAATCAGCGCGTGATCCATGCTCCAGGGAAGACAAACACACAAAGTGAGGCCCACAACAATCACCAATGAAAAGGAAGAAATTAAGAGTGACAATAAAGACAATCAATGGTAAGCAATGACCTGGCTAAACGCCCCTAGAGATTTTGTTTTGAAATAAAAGATCCTCACAAGTGAGAATGAAAAATAGAAAATATGAAACTTCATTTACCAAAATTAAGTGAGGGTCAGCTCCAGTTCTTGGAATAGACCCCCACAGCCTTCTACCAATTATGCTCCTTCATTCAGACTCATACCTTAGCCTCCTTAAGGCGTAATCCAAAACTGTTCCAGTTATGTTTTTTCTCGGAGCAATTTAAAATTTAGCCACAAAAATGTTAGGATTTGTAATTTTTATCACTTCAGTACATATATTAGCTAAGCATTATGTGCTGACTCACGTCTCTACTATGTGTTGGTCTATAGTTCCACATCGCTTACTGCCGCTAAGCCCTTGCTCACCTAGATCACAGTCCTTGGCTAAAGTAACCTAGGTTAGGAGTGCTCCTGAACATGGTGGTTGGTGTGAAATCTACCTTCCTCTTCTCTGGCTTCATGTTGAAATAACCTTATATGAACACAAGTGCGTGTTCTGAAGCTCAAGCAAAGCTGGCTAGACCAGCTCCCTGAATAAATTTACCTGCACCACCTTGTGCACATATTGCTTGCCAGACCTGCCTGGACTCATAGACCTCTTCCTTCCAGTTTGGAAATGCGCTGAATCAGGAAGCAATTTAGAGTGGAGTTCTGTGCTTAAGAGTGATGGGTGTTGACTTGTTAAGGTTTTGTTACTCAGCAGAGGTTGTGCCTGATCTAAATCATGAACTTGTGTATGTCCTGTAGTACTTTCAGGCCTGGCAATGCACTTTATAAGCTGCTTGTTGGTTGTAACTTGTAACCATGTGCCCTGGGGATGAATTGTTTCAGATGGTTGAGCTTTGTTACTTGAGAATGCTTGTGATGCTAATTTTTTCAGATCGTTGCCAGAAGCTATGGATCTTTATCTGGAGCACCTAATGTCTTGTACCTCCTGGAGCATGCAATGCTGTGTCCAACCCACCAATAACTAAAGTAGGGTGAAATCTTCAGCCCTCTTCTAATTAGTGTCATTACTAATAAAAAATGAAAAGTAGTTTAAGCTCAGCAGGGTGACTGCTCTAGAAACACCGATGTGGGTGGACTGGAGTGACGTGGGAAATGCAGGTCTCAAGCTGAGATTGGACTCACATGAACAAGCATTGGTAAATGCATTAGATTTCACCTATGTTATTAATAATAAGCTGTTTTTCTTGTAAGTTGGAGCTTGGTGAACAGTTGTGCAATATAAGTTACTGAAACTTCGTTAAAGTGCTATGACTTACAATTACAATAGCCTAATGGAAATAACAGGCAGTGAGCAGGCAGCCATATCATTTACTGTATTTAACAAGAGAAAGGCCCATGGTTACAGGCCGCATAAGTCATTCATAGATGACAGATTGATCAGGAACAGCGCTTGCGGTGAGGTTGGCATAGAAAGAGATGATGTGTTGGCTTCAGGTGATGGGGTCATATTCCATCACTATAATGTGTCTTATTAGGGAGACAAGTGCATCAATGGTGTGAGTATGTCAGTCCAGAGGCCACTTCAATCAAGTTGAGATCAAATGTTTAAGGATTCCCAAGTAGAGAGATTGTTGTGCGTTTCGATGATGTTGGCGGTAGCATTGAGAAAGACATTTGCAAATCTTCAGAAATTTGAAGGAGGCCTTTAAATCATGAGGAATGAGCATGTGGTAGTTTGGGGAAGTAAGCAGCTCACAAAACATTATTCGTATTCGAGAGTGGCAAGAAGTGCTGGAAAACAACTGCTAGTGCTTGTCCAGTCTTCTTCAGATGAGGATTTCCTGTGTGGGTGTAAAAGTCTTGTGAAGATGGACTATGGATCGTCTCCGAGTTAGGTTTCAGTAATGAAGGCTGATCAACCCCGTTCAGGTGAATCTTATTCATAGATCATGCATATATAGAAGACAGCTCTGCTGGAGGTTGTGGAGGTTAAGTGAGCGGGCTATGGGTGAGTTAGGGTGGTTAGTAGGCCAGGAGGCTGAAGGGGAAGAAGAAAAAGAGGTGGAGTGTGATCAGGCCTTTCTTCTGACCCACTGGTAGGAGTGGTTATGAGTATTCCTAGGAGAATGACACAAGGCTGTGCACAATGTAACATGATTAGGGAGTGGACCCAGCAGTCAAGGGTGCAATGACCTTAAGAAAAGAAAGGCCTTTCAGTAGTTCAGGTGCTTAAGATCGGGACAGTGCAGACCAAGGGAAGCACACAGAACAGCCCCTCGGAGCATGAGAACGAGGGTCAGCAAACAGAAACAAACCAATCAAGAATTATGAAAAAACAAAGAAAGGGTATAGAGAGGAACAACAAAAGAGAGCACGTGGAAAAAGAAATGTGGAAAAAATGCAGTATAATTTAAAGAAAACGTCACACTAGCTATCCCGGTTCACGTTAGGCAGTGCTGCACACACCAATTTGGGGCAAAAGTTGAATGTGGAGCTCAGAAGTCGTGTTCAGCCATGCCTATCAAGAGAGCAGAAATGACTTGAGTGGGGGTGATGGCCGTTGGTGTCGGCTCACTCTAATCAAGGAAGTTTAGGAACGGTCATTGTCAAGTGTGGCTGAGCATCATTTTGACTACAAATATTTCACAACATTTTAATGGAAGGGAAGAATATCGCTATGCTCATCATCCAAGCTTAAGTAAAATGCAAGTCACTGAACTACACTCGGGCATTTACCACAGTTGTGCATTTCACAAGAACAAGCACATGGGTCACTTTTTTCCCCAAGTGGCGAAAAAAGGTATGAGGAGAAACGTGGCACCTGGAGGGCGCAGTGCGAAACATTTATTTAATTCCTAAGCTAGTGAAAAAAGCTGGATGTCAGACGTATTGTGCTGATTGAGATCTGTATGTTGCAACTGAAATAGGAGGTGATCTACAACACTGGGATAGCGGCTAACCTGTGGTAGACCCACGGCCGTTTCTAGGTGTTTGGCCGCACCTAGGCGAGAACTGAAAAATACCGCCCCCTACTTTTTACTACCATCACTCTCTCTCCCTGTCAGCCAGGCTAGAGACTGCCGAACCCTTCTATGTTACTCTTATTTACTATCAGGAAACATGATCGCAACAGTCAGTCCTGCCAACGACCTCAAAGAAAGGCCCAGGCCAGACCGTTACTGTAGCCATACACTCACAGAACTATGTACACGGATGCCCAATAGAGCCTTGTGTTTAAATACCACCGAGGCGTCAAGAGCACCTCGTTTTCAAAACCAGAAACAACAAAAATAGTAACTTGAACCATCTTCCAAGGCCAGACCTAGTGGTTTTGCCAACGCTTGTTTTTCTTTCACTGAGGCACCTGAAATAGTTATCATCTACCATTGTATCCATTTAATAGAGGCTGATCACAACAATTAAAAGATTTCCACGTCAGGGAGATTATAGTTCATGATGCTCAAATCTGCACTAATCAGAAACTATGGCAAGACGTTAATAAAGTTTGGCGTACAGCACAGAATGAACTGCTTCTTGGCGCTATGAATAGAAGTTAATGACAAGCTTGTGCATGGTATTACTATGAGAGTAATCCTGACCAGAATTTGAGCCGGTGCAAGGCAAAATGCACACTTCACCATAGTTGACAAGTGGTTCCATGTTGTGAAACACCTTCAACCAATCACAGGTTTGCTGCCATCTGTGCATTGCATTCTGGGATTTGTAGTCTTACTTTTAACAGGGTAAGCACTGGCTCAAAAATCCCAGCGTGGACATTGACGTTGGCCTAAACAGTCACTACCGGATGACAGTATCGGGCATGACACTAGGCTAGTGGTCAGTTATTTTTTTTTAACGGAGTTTTATATAGCGCAATCTTGACCCGAATGTATCGGGTATCAGAGCGCTTTAAACAAGCACAAGTTGCGTTACATCATGAGGACACATTCATTTTTGTTAGTCACGAACCAGCCTATTATTATGACAACAGTCGCAAAGTTCATTGAGCTGCCAATATTTCAACCCAGAATTCCGAAAGAGAACAATAACCATTTTTATTAGTTCAACTAGGGGCGGTCTAGGGGCTGAACAAAGGGAGGTGTGGGGCAGAAAAACAAAGCAGGTTTTCATTAAACTCCGCAGTGAATTGTTGCAGGACGAGCAACCGTTACATACCTAGTGATATCATATGCCTGTCAATGAGGGAGAGCTTCGTGCTATCCGAGATGTCTGACTCTATTGTACACATTCAGGTACGAGGGCAGGAAGAACAGGCACAGTATTCCGAGTGGAAGATGGAACTTAGTTCACTTTCACTACAGTCCTTTGACGTGCCCTGGCCCTGCAAACCCCATTCTCTCCCCGAACCCAGGAAACTTGTTTACCGCCTCTTAGTCTGAAATTCAGCGCAAATATTCTGGGGCTCATAGAGTCGCCCGAGTAGTGTATATGCGTGGTCGCCATCTTGAGATAAGTGATTTGTTGCTGTATTTTAAAACAAGTGTTACGCCAATTACCTTAGTTTTTCCAAGTATGCTAGCGCTAACGTGGGGTATAATGTTCGAGAAATACAATAGTAAGTATTATTCGTCCGGAAGAAAAATTAAATAGAATTACATTTCAAAATACAGTGCAGAAAAGGTGCACTGAGCTAATATTTAATTTGCCGAAGCAGTTATAATAATGCTTAGGTAGCTAGTGAAGGCTAATAAGGCCTAACAGTGGAATCTCTTCACCCCTACGCGTACTAAATTTGAAAACTCTCACATCAGACTATGCAAATCTAGTCCAAGATGGCCTCGGAGTATACATACCACCTTGCGCATTTGTCACCATAGAGCTACGCCCCTTTACTCTGATGTAGGGCAACTCAGTTTGCCGTTGCTAAGCTACGGAAGCAGCTGGTTAGCGTGTGTGGCTCACGTTTTCTTTTGCACAAATACCCACCTTGTCTTCCCCCTATCAGGGCCGTTTCTACCATTAGGCAAGACTAGGCGGCCGCCTAGCTTTACTTTCGTAGGTTCAAATAAAAAAAAAATCACCCTTTTGCCGCCCTAGCCCTTTGCCGCCCTAGGCAGCCGCCTAGTCTTGCCTAATGGTAGAAACGGCCCTGGGTAGACCTCACCAAAAGTCTTGGCACAGGATTGGGAGTGCGATTGAAATAGTGTTGAGAAAAGCATGAGAGCAATCCTGGGGGTTGTTCCAGCTGGAGGCTTGGGATGGGGGTAGGTAAGGCAAAAGCAAAGGTGGGGTTGGATGAAGAGAGGAGAGGGAGAGAGAGGGAGAGAGAGACTGTGAGCACAGTCACCTCTCCAATACTTGAATACTTGAATCAGGAAATCAGATGGGAGCAGCGACATCTCCACTGACTTTAAACTCTGTGACAGTAAAGTTAGCATTCCTCGCTCGCCTACCCCCCTGCATATTCTGTCCAGTGAGGGGCACATAAGTGCAAAGTGGTGACATTAAGAACCCTGCCGAAGAATGCAAGGTTTACTGAGCTCGAGGATGCCCCCATAAATTGGATACGATTTGAGGATCCTGGATACAGTACAGGGGGACCTAAGGTAGGGATAGAGTAGGCTGGGGGGGGGGGGATACGGGATTGTTCAGGCTTGAATATACGCAGTGGAGGTTGTCATATAAAACACACTGTGCACTGGGTTGGGTGATTGCGGGTTCGAATCTAGATGCAAACCAGTCTACACAACTGCTGTCCCCCGATGGGGTGCTCCGAAGTTGACAGGGGTGCATTTATTAGACACCCCCTTCCTGCATTACAGTGTTCTGTGGTAGAAGCATGCAAAATAGCCGTTGTCTTGAAATATTAAATTGCAGCATCAATATGTAGGCGCCATTAGCCATGGGCCCGCGGCATTAATGGTCATGCAGAGGTGAGATGCAGCAACATGGAAAGAAAGCTGCATGTGCGCTGAAGAGCTTCATTCTGCAGACAGGTGGAGAGAAGGGGTTTCAGAAAACTGTATGTGCGGTGGAGAGCTTCGTTCTACAAACCGGGGAGACAAGGGGAGATAGAGAGAGAAATGAGAGAGACTCGGAAGCAGAAGAGAGGCAAGCAGAAGAATAGAGAGGAGAGTCCTGACTGATACACACAGGGGCAGACAGGCTCCTTACCTGGGTGAGGAAGAGTGGGGACTACATGGCTGCCCCCTGGGCTCAGAACTGTGAGTGTGGATAGAGGGAGAGCTCACACCCCTGTTTGTCATTGGTATGACTGCTGCCTGACTCTAAGATGACGGCAGTCTCACAAGAGCAGAGATAAGCTTGGTATTTGAGCTACTGGTGGCACGTGGGAGGAGGTAAAAGGGGGGGCAACATGAGGGATGGAGACGAACTGTAGAGAATCATAAACAGGCACAGGGCAAACGCTGTGCAGGCAAAAGGTTAAAAAAAAGCTCCCCAAAAGTGAATTAAAACAGTACTTGGACTTCGAGAAACTGATAAGAGCAAACATACAAGGAAGAACAGGAAATAGTATGCTACATCCAATAGAAACTGAGAAAACGTAAGTGGCAAGCACAGGAAATGAAAAGCAAGGGGGCGGGATGTAAGGCCCTTTTAATATTTAGATTGACTACGATAGATTTCTCAAGCAGAAACCTAAAAATGGTCTTCAAAGTGAGGAACTTATCAGATGCTGATTGTAGGGGTTCGAAAGGTGGACCCTGTAAAAAGGTTAAGACGAGGATGAAAAGGGATTGCTTATTCTAGGTTTTAAACAATTAAAACCCTTAAATAGCTTCAATATCAGAGGTTCCATTCAGGCTAACTCATTCGAAGGGTATAGGAAAGCCTTTATTGCAGTCAAAGAGTGGATAAATCTAAAACCTTGTCAAAACCTTCCTGCTGGAACTAAAAAAATATTAGAAAAGGAGGTGTGGACCGGAGACATTTCCCAGCACCAGGAATCAAAATAATTCCATTGGTAGTTGTAGGTTCTATTAGTGGGTTCTGCTCTAGCAGCCTGAAGAAACAGGAGAGAGAAGCCCTTATTCAAAAACCCCTCCCTCTCAACACCCAGACCAATAGTTTTAATCACATTAATGAGGTTACTGGTAACCGAGGGTGCATTAAGGGCGAAGGAGATACTGGCATTGTTCATTCCTGGTCCACCTGTACATGCCTTAGAAGAGGAAACCATGGCCTTCTTGTTCAGAGAGGTACTATGAGAACCCGCTCCCCTGATTCTCTCTGCAGCCTTGCTAACACCACCAGTATAAGGAGATTTGGGGCATAAACAGAGGAGACCCTTAGCCACAGACTCATAAGTGCATCTACCCCCACTGCTCCTAAATTGTGGAATCTTGACAGGAATTGGGGAGTGGAAAATATAGGAAGGTTGCAAATAAATCGACTACCAGGACTCCCCATCGACTGCATATCTCTTGGAAAATCACTAGGTCAGGACACATTTTTGTGAAAATGGAGATATCCTGCTCAGCTTGTCTGCCCGAGTATTCTGAGTACCACTGGTGTGTATTGCTCTGGGAACTAGCAGATTGTTCTTGACCCAAGAGCAAATCTGATTCATTATGAGGTTTAGATTAGGGGAACTCATACCGAACTGATGGTTGAGGTAGGACATTGCTATCATATTTTCCGTGCACACTACCAGAGCCCTTCCCGTTATCAGATATGAAAAAGCCAGTATCACTTTCCAGGCAGCCATGAGCTCTTTCCAGTTGGAGAATCTAATTCTCTCAGTCTCTTCCCAGAGGCCCTGTACTATCTGATTAGCTAGTACTGCAGCCCAGTCCCTCACACTGGCATCTTTTTTTAGAACCTCAGGATTGGGCTAAGCTTAAAAGGTCCCCTTGTTCAAAGTTGAGAGAGACAACCACTACGTCAAGCTGTCTCAAATGACCATTGTGTCCGGAATCAGATCTCAGAATTCTTCCCTTGCCATTCCAATTATCAAGAATGTTGAGGACTATTGGTCCCAAATGTAGACTAGCCCACGGAATGGTGCTGAGAGTAACTACCTAGAAGAAAACATTTTAAAAACTGGGAAACTATTCAAAAAAACCTCTAGAATCAAAAGGTATACAGCAAAATATATTGTAGTTGCTACATTACCCTGGACACGAAGCCACTCCCTCAATGATGCCTCCGATCTGTCTAGGACATTCTGAAGGAACTCTATCAGTCTGGTCTTCCAGGACTCCGGCAACAGTACCAAGCCCTGAGCTTTGTCGATCAGTGTCCCTATGTACTTGAGTCTCTGAGCGGGAGAGAAGTGAGATTTCTGCCAGTTGACCAAAAACCTGAAGCTCAGCAGGGTCTGGATTGTCACTGCTGTGTCCATTAGAATTAGGTCGCAAAAGGAGTCTGGATTAGGAGATAATCATGGTATGGATGGACTATAACACCCTGGGCATGAAGGATGCCTAAAACAGGGGCCAAGATTTTCATAAATACTCTGGGTGAGGTCTTGAGTCTGAAGGGCAATACTGCCAGTGATAAGTCTCAACAGCAAATATCAGGAATCTCTGCTGCAGTGGAGCTGTTGGTACAAGCAGATAAGCACCGTATAAGCCTATTGTGGTAACGAAAATGCCCGTGGAGATGAGAGGAATCATCTGTTCAAGGGTATTCCTCTTGAAACAGGTGAATTGAATGGATATGTTTAGAAACCTTAGGTCTATAACCATTCTGTAATCGCCTGACGTCTTAAGTACAAGGAATTTCCCCAAATAACATCCTACACTCCTTTTCCCAGAGGAACAGGAATGATGCCTGCTTCTCCTGCAGGGTGGATATACTGTCCATTACAGCCCTCCTTCTGACTGGATCCAAGGGCATGAGACTAGGCCTGGGCGAAGCACTACGCTACGCTCGCGTAGTTTGCGAAGTTCGCGCTACTTCGCACTACGCGAACTGCACATAGCACAGTGCGAACACGCGTAGCGTAGTGTTGCGTAGTGCTGCGGTCATTTTTTGCTTGCTCGCGGTCCTCAACGTCAAGTTGGCGACCGCGAGCAAGCAAAATGACATCCTGGCGAGACTTTTTCCTTGTTCGCGATCGCGAGCATGGAAAATAAACCTCCCGGCGAGATTCCCAACGCGAGAAGGTCAGGTTTCTCATTGCGAGGGGTCGCGTATGCTCGCGACCGCTCGCGATGAGAAACTACCAGTTCGCGTTGAGAAAGCTGCAGCTCGAGGAAAAATCTACTCGAGCAGCAGAAAACTACAGCTCGCACTGTGCAAGATGCCATTTTCAATGATTGCACAGTGCCGGTTGCTTGTCCGCACTGTGCAATCATTGAAAACAACATCTTGCACAGTGCGAACATGTTACTTCGCAGTTCGCGAAGTGCTACGCGTAGCTCGCGTAGTGCGAACTTCACTTTGCGTATTGCTCAGGAAAATCTGGTGATACTTCTATAAAACAGTAATTTTCCCCTAATAATACTGCTCCAAATCTGAGAAAATATATGTAGATGACCTCCTACAAGAGCAGCAAGCAGGATTCTCAGCATAGTAAGAACCCCCTGGCTAGGGTTGTTTTTCTCCTTCAGCTGACGAGAAGAAGAATCTGAGTAAGCTTTCTTATGCTGGAAACAGCTTCTGGACTGAATCATATCAGCCCTTCTTCGCATGCAATGGTCTGGCTACATTCTACCACCTTCCCTGCTCCTTAGTCTTTCATGGAAAGGTTACATATGTGTGAGAAGTTGGCCTGGTATATGCTGTCCACTATTATAGTGGGAACCCTGTACCAGTCCAAACAACCCCTTATTGATGATAGGTTAAAGACAACCTTAATTGAAAGCTATCCTAGTGGTAGCTATGGAGAGCAGCCTTCAGGCTAAGTCTTTAAGGAATGTAAAGCAGCTTGTTTTACCAGTCTATAATCTCTTGAATGGCTAAATGAAAGACAACCACACCAGGTATATATAAAATAAATGTATTTATTACTAAACACACCCTCCTAGTCTCTTTATGAGTCTAGAGGTCAAAACACATAAGTTACACTTCAAATATTACAGTAAAATAGCACAAATACACATTAGGCCCTAGGGGCGAGCCAAACCATATTCTAAAATAGTGGTATACGAACCACAACTTAACTGGACACAAGGCCTAGAGCCTGTAGAATCGCTGGTACCCCAAGGAACCACCCAAGGTAGTGACACAGGGGTGCTCCCGTTAGCTTCTATGGGGAAAGTCGCAGTTAGATTTTTAAAGATTAAGAACACTTAGAAGTGAGTCAGGACCAAACCCTTTGGGACTTAGACAGTTCTAGGGCCAACACCCACGTGAGCACTGGAGTACTTGTGTTACCACACCCAGGGAAGCCAAGTGCATAGGTGTCAAATGGTGTCCGGTCGCGTCGTCGATTTCAATGGGAGCTGGCGAAGAAGTGCTGCTGCCGGGAAGATGCGAAGTGTCCGAAGAGATTCAAGCCTGGATCGAAGATGAGAAGAACCTGGAAGCAGAGGGGATAGAGTCTGGGTCACGAGCCGGTGACTAGGGGCATGATAGGTGAATGCCCTTTGAAGTCGGGTGATTTCACGTGAAGAAGGTGAAGCTTGATTCTTCAGCCTCGAGGACCAGGAGGAGTTGAGAACAACCATGAGCTGGATTCGAGCTGTCCCATAAAGGATGTCGAGTGCTGCAGCATTGGTGCCTGGATTGAACACAACAAGCCTTGGCAACAGTAACCCACGCAGAAAGGAGAAAGATGCTTCGGTGCAGACCAGCAAGGTATGAGGGACTCACCACTTGGTGGGGAGGCGGGGCACATCTGGAGCAACCAGGGAAACCCAAAGAAAACCAAAGTTACCCCCTCAGGGACCCACCAGTCGACAGACCAGGGATCCCAAAGGGACCTCAAGAGGAAACACAAAATGGCAGCCCACGGGTCACTCGTGGTGACTAGGCTGACAATCTTCAGTGGATTCTCAGCTCGAGGTGGGGGCTACAAGTAACCCCAAGCACAACTTCAAGAGATGTCGAGAAGTCAATGCACTTGCAAAAAGTGCACGGTGACCAGGATTTTCGGTTCCACACTACTCACGAGGGCTGCGGGTCTCAGCATTGCTGGGTGCATGGGATGGCCTCTGAGATATCTGGAAATTCTCTTCCTGGGCTGCAAATACTTTGGAGTCCGGCGGGAGCTTCGGAGATGCAGACCGGCAAAATGCTTTGTTGGTGCCTGCCAAGCAGGGGAGTCGCTCCTTGACCCCAAGGGATATTTCGTCAGTCCTCTAGTCTTTAGTAAAGCGTCGAAGTTCCAGGATTCAGCTTCAGAGTTTTGTCCAGGGATATCTAAAGTTCTGGTTACAGAGGTTCCTTACTTCTACCTAAGGAAGGGGTTGGACTAGCTCTAGGGACCCACCTATGGGAGGGTTTGGAAAGACGGGTGGCTACACCCATTTCCCTTGTCCAGTTTCGCACCAGAGCAGGGGCTGGAAGCCCCTGAACCGGTTTGAGCTGGACTATGCACAGGGACACCAAATGTGCCCCCAGTGCAGGACTTCAAAGCACTCTGAGAGTGCTCCCACCCAGCCCCAATACACATAAGCCTGTCTGGGAGATGGTTACACCTCCCTGTGACAGGAAACGTATTGTCCGGGCCTCCCTTGCCGGAGTTTCGGTCAGCAGCAGAAGGCCAGACCCGTGTTTGTGGCTGCAGCATCCATTTTGTGATGCCAGGGCTCTATTAGATTTCTACCGGGTATACCAGTACTGCCAAGTCTCTCCCTCTAGAAGGGTGGGATCATATCCTCACATCAAGAACTGATGTGGGGGGGTATGATTCCAAGGTGTTTGACACCAAACACAACATGTTTCTGTGCAGCCAGTCCAAAGTTAACATTAACCGTTTTAGATAAAATGCACTTAAGAGTATATGGTCAGGCTGCACCACTGACAGACCCGGAGAAGAGATTCTGAGGGCTGCAAGAGGGGCTCAGCTCATGCCTGGGCACCCTCTCACATATAACCAAGCGCCCTGCTTTCAGGATTGATAAGGCCTGCCGGAGGGGTGACCGATAGGTTACTATGTCTAGTGATAGGTGAGGTATAGTGAACCTATACCCAGTAAGGGGTGCATGCACCACCTTACCCAGGCTGCAGTAGCAGACCTGTGGTGTCATTTTGCATGGCTTTCCAGGGGTGGCACAAGACATGCTTCAGCCCCTGGGACGCCTCTGGGGTACCTATGCCCTGGGTACATAGTATACCATACACTAGGGACTCACAAGGGTACCCCAGAATCCAATCTGGAGTGTACCTAACGTACATGCAATCATTTTAGAGAGGAAGCAGCTAGGCTGGGGCCCTGAATAGCAGGGTCCTAGCCAGACTAAAATCAAAAAACAGTGAAACACCAAAAAAGGTGGGGGTAAACATGTGAAGCAGATCCTACTCTCCTACAATATGCTTTTGACTTTTAAAGGATTTCTGCAAGACCTCCTCTAACTCCTATCCAAATAACTTTGTACCTGAGAATGGCATTCTTAATTAACAATTCTTTCCAGTTTCTGAAGATGTGGTCTGACTGTGGCTATTGCAGCAGAGGCCATCACTAAGCATTTAAATTATCAAAGATAATGCCTAATAGTTAGCGAGTTTGAATCTCCATTGTGCCCAAAAGTTGTGAATATACCTCCCCTTCTTGACTACAGGTTGATAGGGCCTGAATTTCTTTTACTAGCGACTGAGAGGCATATACACCAGAGATCTCAGCTCTTAGAGCTAGATTCAGGTCAGAATGAGATCTCATCAGAGCACCCTCAATGCTCTTGTCCACTAGGTCTGAAAGGACAAAATCCTTGGAAAGAAGAGAAGACTTTCCAGCAAAATTCGCTGTGAGAGGGCCAGTCATCAAATATTTAGGCAGTTTAGTCTCTCCCAAATAAGCAGCCCCATGAATCTTGAGACAGAAACTCTATCCAGGTCCTTCTATTCACGTTTATGGAGATTCTGCACAGCTGGAACAACTGGAACTTTGGGGGTCGCTAGCTTTCGGAACTGCCTGAACTAAACTCTGCTAGTACTTGGCTGATCCTCTTCCATGGGGAGCTGAAGCCACCACTGGCTTAAGGTCTCCCTTCATAATATACCTCCATCGGGGCAGAAGAGCTCTCACGAAACCCAACTTCCTCCTCCTCATATTCTGGAGAAAAACATGAAGAACAGGAGGAAGGTGAATCTATACATTAAACAGAGATGTCTGAAGACTTTGGAGAGCTGAGGGGTTCCCTCCTACTCTACTGATTATATGCTTCAGCTAGAATCTCACCATCGCCTGTAGATCCTTATCAGAGAAGGTAGAGGGTCTGGAACCCCTTGTTCTGGACCCCACTCCATATAGACTTCTGTGCGAGGACAGAGACAAGTGTTTTGTCTTCTTTGAGTGCTTCCCCATGTTACCACCAAGCGGGACAACTGCAAGAATCCCAAACCACAAAATAGAACCTTTTCTTAAATACTTAACTGGGTCCTAAATGGAAGACTCTTCAACTAACTGAGAGACCAGACATTTAGAACAGGCAATTCAAGAGGCAACTCCAAAAGAAAGACTAGAGAGGGCCTCTGTAATGAAAAGGGCCTCATAGTGAACACATTCTAATACCTGAAAGAAGACACAGCAGAAAGTGATGATAAATCACCTCAAATCCTTCCATGGAAATGAGAGTCTCTCTTGTGCATCTGCATTATAGGAAAATATGTTGCTGTACCCCAGATACAACACATTTTCTTTCCCTACTGTCTTGCTCAGCGACGACACAGGATGGTCAATCGTCACAAAGAGGGACTAGGAACTTAACCTGTAGGTTGCTAATGACTCCTTTCCCTATTCTATCACTCTACCGCTTCTTTGTTGTAACTAAATAAAGAGCGGACCAGTAGAAAACTGTTCCTAAAATGTACCTGATAATACTCCACAATGCGAGCATAGGACCTAAGTACCCCGCCCTGACTCTCACTCGTCGTGCAATGTAAAGCAATGTAGTGCCAAAGCAGCCGTGTCTGAAAGGAATAGGCTGAATAGTAATGCCGCTTAAACCGTCTGGCACAACAGCAACCCTCCTGGTTAACTCCAGTATCTGTAAGAAAAACAATGCCCAAGTAGCAGTACTGCTACAATAGACAACAGTTCCTCTGTGCTTGTTAGAATACGGCGCCCCCAGCAACCGTAGCTCAGGAACACAAGGAGGAAATAGAACACTGCAATACCTGACCCAGGGCCAAACTTCAGCCGGAAAACAAGCCTGTGTCCAAGGAAGGGAGGATGGCACAAAAATAAAGAAAGATGTCCCACCTTAAATTAGACACATATTCCAAGGGACTACAGCACCCTATGTTATATTCCAAATAGGTACCCTAATATAGGCTCAGGTAACATCATAACCCTTCACCTATATTCTCCTCTACATTACATACACAACGGTTCTTAGGGATTGACCTTTTACCTAGATACGACACTGCATTCAGAACACGGGATTTTCCGTGGTAAAAGCCTCATACATTATGCATGAGGATTCTTGGAAGCACAGCAGGACTACCATCTATGTACAAAGTTCATTCCCGACATCATCCTAAGTCCGACAAAGTAATACTGCGAGGTAGAACCCCTGGGAGACCTATGGGTATATATACAGACACTCCTGCTCGCAGTGGTCCAACATCCTTTGCGGGGTGTCCAACCCAAGACCAAGACTGGTTCCCACAGTCTCTCAATCCAGGTAAGGGGGTTGACTTTATCCTAGAGGGATTCTTGGCTCAACACCTACACACATGCTAGGTACACTTAGGTACATCTAGTTAGGGAGGCATCGTAGGAGTACGCACTAATACGCACTTTTATTATCATGGATTTTATAAACTCGTATGTATTCATGATTATTGCAAGATGGTAGAACTCTAGCATCCTTTTACTTTCATAGTGCTTCTAATCATTTATATCTGTTAGTGACTAGTGGTTGTTGCAGCTCATCTATTTTACACTAGAATAACAACTGTTCAGTAAATGCTTATTGAAAAATGTCCAGACTGTTTATTCTGTGTATATCTCTGAGACTAGGTGAGCACGGGTGACTGAATGAAAAGTAGTACACTGTTTCCACGATCCTGCGGGATCAGGGTTGTCATGTTTGAAGGTTGCCAAGACCTATTTTCTTCTTGGCAAGAGGAGATTCTAGTGGCACTGTGAGCTAGCTGATATAGAAAGGCCAACATACCCGGTGGGGGTGTTTAGAATCAATCTGACACCAGTCATACAGTGTACATTGTCCGAACGTGCAGATCCTGTATAGGTTTTATAGGAACTACACGACATGGCACTCCCAACGTTGGTTAGGTGCTTATTTAACAGTCAGAACTGAGTAGTTCAGTCGTGCTATTCTCAGAGACCCCTACTCACATTTTCCCCAGAGACGTCTGGAGTGGGAGGGTACAAAACTCCACCACAGCTGAGTAGGAAAAATCCTATTTATTGGCTGTTGGTTAATCAAGCTTGAAGGACACATTGTTCCTAAATTGTGCATAACACCTTATCTTAGTTCCCTTGGGAAGCTCTTCTTTACTAAAACAAAGACTGAGTAAGAAAATAACGTTGAACAAGAATTGCAGATCTCAGCACAGGAGGAAGATGCAGATGCAATTCACCTTGCAGAAAATGTAGGAAATGCTGTTACCATAAAACTAGGTGCACATGGTTTAACAGCCATCGGTGGACCGGTAGCTTTCGTGATTGAGGCACACAAATCATTGAGAACAGAGGTATTTTATTCATGGGTTACATTCCCGGTTGCAAATGCAAGAACCAAAACATTTCATTACTACACAGAAGGTGAAATACCGGACGAATATTGTCCCTATAAGGACATTGAAGTTCCACTAACTTACCAGGAACACTAATACGGGTTTAAAGGTGCCCTCCCCCATACAAGAAATAGAGTACGACTCGGTCCGCTCGGATGAGAAGGAGCGAAGTGGCCAGTATTAGCGGCCTAAACACCACATCCTGACATTGAAACGATGCCAGGAGGAGACTTACTCACACTTCATAAAGAACTAATAAAACTGTACAGAAATATGACACAGTTCGTGATGAGGACACTCACAGTTCAGCCAGCAACGGCTACAAGAAGTCCAGGTCAAAATACAGCAACTAAAATCACACCACAAACATTACACACAGTAATGGGCAAAATGCACAGAAAAAGTGAACAAATGCCATTCTGGGTAGCTCAAAAAATAACACAGCCGGATGCAGTATTGCCAAATACCAGTCCATTTGAAAAACACAGAATGTTAGCAATCTGCTTGCCCATGGGTATAACACCACAAATAGAGGATTGTACTTCTTTGGGTACAGTTTTTGCTGCCATATATACCAGAACACATGGTATTCGGTCATTAGCAGTAATACCACATGTATTAAGACAAATACAGAATGAGTACGGGGCAGAACCTGCTCTAAATTTAGGGATGAAATTACTTGGTAATTTTGCCCAGGTATCAGCTATTATATTAACAAATATTAAAGGGGAAGCAGCATCAGTGGCAATCCATCAACACCTAAGGTAGTTCAGTCCTTTACAACAGGAAGATGAATTACCCAAAATAATTGAGACTGCATATGCAAAATTAGGCAGAGACAGTTTGGGGGAAAAGCAGTAAAACCCCAGCTGATGGGTGGTCCAGAAAAGGACACCTTCAAGCAGGCACCTTCTTCTTCTAAGAAGAAGTGGGACAATACCAAACAACAAAATAATAAAGAAAATAGATCTCAGTCCAGAGGTAGGTCTCCTCCACAGAAGCCCTCCGAAAGGAGGTATAACCTTAGGAATAGGGACAATATTAGAAAACCTGACAGGTATCAGGACACTGATACACATTCTTCTCATTCCTTTCAGGGTTCAACGAAAAACTCAGAGAGGGAAGGACGGTCGGACAGACAAGAAGAGCGTACATAGTCCAGAGACAAGCAACACGCTTCAGAGTACACTTCCAAAAAAGAAGAAAAACCGAAAATAAAACCTCAATTCAAAAAGAAGAAAGTTGCAGGTCTAAAGATCAGACATGCCCAGAATTCTGAGGACTCAACTACTGAACGGGAAATGGGCTCTGATGATGCTGGACAGTGCAGCAAAAGTAACAATAGCTCGCCAGAACCTGATGGAATTTTGTGGTGACAGCGGACTTGAATGATTATATCAGGGTGGAAACACCTGATACTAGGGTAAGCCTCCCACATACGTTATATGAAATAACATTCCAGATGGAGGAGGATAAGCCCAGGAAAGTTAGAGGTCACTTTTGGGAGAACCTGACGTTTGGCAATGACATTCTTTTAGCTGAACAAGATTGGCCGCCAGCATTTGTTATGGATTGCCCTAGGGGAGAAACAGTAATTTTGCCAGCCTTTTCCGACCCTGTTCCCAAATATCTAAAACATACATATGCACGGGAGTGGACTGTGACCCTTGCACCTGCATTATATCGAAACCATGTTGGATGGGATGAGGATTCAACCCACCATATAATACCATTAAAAACTACTCCGACTCCACAGAGACAGTATACAATAAAGCAAGAAGCTAAAAAACAGGTCAGGGAGATCTTAGATCAACTTGAATACCAAGGGGTGAAACTTGCACCTCTCAAATGAATAATCCTTTGTTTCCCTAATAAAACCTGACAACTCATGTTGTCTAGTTTTGGATTACAGACATTTAAACACTTGCACAAAGACATTTGCACTACAAAAAGCACACAGTGCCACATTAATGAATAACATTGTGCTGAAGAAATGCAAAACAACACTAGATATCTCAAATTGATTTTTCTGCCAAGATATAGCGCCTGAAAGCAGGTATTTAACAGCCTTTTCCACGTTAGGCTCCCAGCAATAATTTTGTTGACTCCCCTAGGGGTATTCGAACAGCCCGGGTTTGCTCTCAGCCAGAGTAACTGAATAACTTCAACATCTGGATAAAGAGGCATTGTCCTATGTGGATGATATTTATCTAATGGATGAGGACCTGGAGGAACACTTGACCAGAATGAATATCATAATATTGGGTTTCGCCACTGAGGGCTACAAATTCAACTTTAAAAAACTCAAAGATAGCCCACCTTTATGTCCTATTTCTGGGATATGAACTCTCAAGTGAAGGGAAAAGCTTAGCAGCTAACTTTTTAGAAAAGTGCGCACTACTCCAACCTCCAAAATCATTGAAAAATTTACAATTGATCCTGGGATTCCTGAACTTTGGTATAACATACATTTCGGATTATGCAGAAAGAGTTCAACCTTTCTACGATCTAATAAGACCTGATGTTTCGGTTTTGCAATGGACACAGGGACACACAGATATCCTACGTTCCCTTCAAGCAGACATGATAGCGTCTAAGCACTTAAAACATGCATGAATGTCCACAACCTAGTGATCTGTATAGCTGCGGGTCAATCAGGGTTCACCTACCTGACATGCAATGAAGATGAAACAGTACCAATAGCATACAAATCACATTTGTGCACAAATGCTGAGATGCGTTTCGCATCAACAGAAAAAATTCTGACAGCAGTACAGACTGCTGTAGTGAGAGAAAGAGGACTGGCTTAGGGGAAACAAATACTCTTCGTGACTCCAGTACCAGCCTTAGAGGCTGCGACAAAGACAAGCGTCCCTAACGCAAAAGCCTTACATCTGAGATGGATACAATGGGCTAATTCTCTCACTGCAATGGACGTAGAATACAGGTACGGCCCAAGTCTAAAAACACAAGCATTCCTGCAATACGAACAAGTATATCCTCTCCCGAATGAAATAATGCTTCTAGATCAGTATGAGTACATAATTTACACTGGCGGTTCTGCTCAGCTGGCCATTGAAAGTAAACAAGAATACATCACTGCATGCGCAATCGTAAAAGGTTGGATGCAGGATGGGAAATCTCATCCAAGTTGTACAAAAACCCAGTCTCTAGGAGACTGCACGGCGCAGCTGGCAGAATTAAAAGCTCTGTTACTTGCACTGGTAAATACGGATCGAGAATTCCCCACACTAACTGTATGTGATTCGTTTTACTGTGTACAGTCGTACAATGAGTACTTACACAACTGGGGACAAAATGGGTTCAAAGATGCAAAAGGTGGCACAATTAAGCACAAAACGCTATGGGAACAGGTAGTGGAGTTGAAAAACGAACTACCAAGAGCTCATGTGATACACACACAAAGTCATCAACGTGATGGCGTTCACGTTGAAGGGAATTCATTGGCTGATGAAGCTGCAAAGGGGGCTGTACGCATGGCTTCCGTACCTGCAATCACTCATTCAAAAACGAGAATATACGGTGAGATTATGGTTGCAATTATTACTGCAAGCAATAAATCAGCACCTCCAAAAAGATTTCCACACAAATAGTCCTACAAGTTAGAGGCAAACAACGTTTCATTTGCTCAGATTCCTGGAGTGGGTGATAGAGCAATACCAAACCTGGATCGTAGATTAGGCTTAATACTAGCTGCACACAAGGGTCTGGGTTCCGCGCTTGGGGGGGTTACGGAGACTATTTCCTTGCTGAAACAACGCTATTGGTGGGCCAGGACGAACAAAGCAGACTAAAGATTATGTCTTGAAATGTGACATTTGCCAGCAGATGGAAGGCTCCACCATGACACGTCCAGCGCAGACACCATTATTAATATCAGACAAACCACTTGTGTGTGTTTATCTGGACCACTGCAGCCCCTTACAAACAGATGGGGCTTACAAGTATATCATGGCTGGAGTGGATTCCTGCACGAGATTCCTATGGGTGTGGCCCCAGCGCTCGGCTGACACTCAACTGTTATCAAAGATTTGCGAGGTGAGTCTTTATAGGGACATACGCATTTGGCACATTACATTCTGACCGTGGGCCCGTGTTTAGCTCTCGGGCTTACAAGGAAGCCATGGGAGGTTTGGGTGTAGCATTGCGGTACTCCTCTCCGTACCATCCCGAGGAAAATTCGGTTGTGGAGAGGAAAAACTGGGACTTAAAGTAATCTTTAACAGCTAGAGTATTAGGTTTGGGTGGTAGTTGGGTCAAACATTTATGTGGAGCATTAAACAACATGCCAAGAAGTTCTCTAAAGGGTGTCACTTCTAATGAGGTCCTTTTTGGGACGAGAATGTGGGTACTTGATCTTGATTATGAAGGCTCAGCGGCGGATGAAAAACATTTCGACATCCATAAACGTTTGGCTGTTTTACAGGACCTGAATGAATCCAGGGCACTACAAAGCAATGTCCAGGTACAGCGGGCCGCCACTGGGGAAATCAAGTTAGTCACGACAAGACCTGTCTGGGTCCCTAAAGTCAGGGATCTGGACAGAAAAAAAATAGCAGGCAAAAAATAATTTGGGTAATCATACAGAAAGCATGTACTTGTCCTGGCAGTTGGAGGAACAAGAACTGTACTTCTGCTGCCTCTTACTGGAAAAAAAGGAGAAAATATACGTCTCAATTGACCTGATAAAACCACACTATGTGGCTGATACTGAATAGTAGGCCTCGTGGACTCCTGAGTAGCCGACACCCTCCTCTTGCTACTATACAGGAAGTTCAAACAGAAAGACTCATCACATTCGAAGATTTCCCAACACGGAATGATGGACTATGCAAGAATGCCATGGAACTCGTTCCTCTTGAAACTGAAGTTCAAACTCAAATTTACAATGAAAATGAAAGACAAATTTCTATTTGACCAAACACTGATTTCTACATGAACATACCTCAACAAGAGCCATCTACAAGTTCATCAAGACCGCCACCTTCCCGGAGAGCTGGAAGCACGCCAAGATCAACGCCTTACTCAAGAAACTCAAAGTTGACTCCAAGGATCTCAAGAGCTTCCGGCCCATCTCCCTCCTCCCGTTCCCAGCGAAAGTCATCGAGAAGATCGTCAACAGGCAACTGACCGCCTTCCTCGAAAAGAACATCATTCTGGACCCATCCCAATCCGGATTCCGCAGCAACCACAGCACTGAAACAGCGCTCATCGCCGCCATTGATGACATTAGGGCCATGATGGGCAACGGAGAAACCGCGGCCCTCATCCTCCTGGACCTCTCGGCCACCTTCGACACCGTCTGCCACCACACCCTCCGCACACGCCTCCACAATGCAGGGATCCACGGCACAGCACTGGACTGGACCACCTCCTTCCTCACTGGCAGAACCCAGAGTGTCCACCTCCCCCCATTCTGATCTAAAGAGACCAAGATCATCTGTGGCGTACCCCAAGGATCATCCCTCAGCCCGACACTCTTCAACATCTACATGGCACCGCTCACCAACATCGCCAGATCACACAACCTCAACATCGTCTCATACGCCGACAACACCCAGCTGATCCTCTCCCTCACCAAGGGCCCCGCCACCGCCAAAACCAACCTACACGAAGGAATGAAGGCCATCACCGAATGGATGACAAACAGCCACCTGAAACTGAACACGGACAAGACAGAGGTCCTCATCATCAGATCCACCCCCTCCGCCTGGGACGACTCATGGTGGCCGGCTGCACTGGGAGATGCACCGACACCCACTAACCACACACACAACCTTGGAGTCATCCTGGACTCCGCATTGTCAATGACCCAGCAAGTGAATGTCGTCTCCTCCTCCTGCTTCAACACTCTCCGCGTGCTCCGCAAGATCTACAGATGGATCCCCACTGGTACCAGAAGGACAGTCACCCAGGCCCTCGTCAGCAGCAGACTGGACTACGGCAACGCTCTCTACGCAGGAACTTCAGCCAAACTCCAGAAACGACTACAATGCATACAGGACGCCTCTGCACACCTCATCCTCGACATCCCCCACCACAGCCACATCACAGCCCACCTGAAAGACCCGCACTGGCTCCCCGTCAACAAGAGGATCACCTTCAAGCTCCTCACCCACGCTCACAAAGCTCTCCACAACACCGGACCAGCATACCTCAACAAACGACTCACCTTCTACACCCCGAACCGCCATCTTCGCTCCACTGACCTCGCCCTCGCCACTGTCCCCCGCATCCGCTGAGCGACCGCTGGTGGCATATCATTCTCTCACCTCGCCGCAAAAACCTGGAACACCCTCCCCATCCGCCTACGACAGACCCAAGACCTGGTGGCCTTCAGGAGACTCCTCAAGACCTGGCTGTTCGAGCAGTAGCAGCACCCTGCCCCCCAGCGCCTTGAGACCCTCACGGGTAAGTAGTGCGCTCTACAAATGGATTGATTGATCAAAAACTGCGGAACTCCCAAAAATAGATCGAACTGCATCTGGCTATTTCATCGATTTCTATACCTTTCCATTGGATCCAAGTGAACCTGAAACGATGCCAGCCCAAAAAACTCATCAGCAGCGAATCAAGGACTTCTTCGTCTTCCTTAAAAAGACATACCTAGTATCACCTTGGCTAGAACTTTGGGTAATCACCGGGATACTTTTCTGGATAGGCTTAGTAACTGTTTTTAGCATGCTTATTAATGGAACGTATCTTAGACAAAGCTCTGCAGCACAAAAAGTGAATCTGATTTTGAAACCTCACCTTTCATCACACCATGAACAAAGAGACTTGTCATCAGTGAACATTACAGCAGTTCTTATACCTGATGGTATAGTGAAAAGGTTGATTACGATATATTTGGTCCGGACGAACTTTTAAAAATACCACATTTATTTAAAATATCCTTAAATGATATCATTACATCCAGTACATTTTCCGATGATTGGGATTATGAAACTGTTAAGAATATGTTGTCTGATTTAGAACAATCTGCTGCCTTTTCTACTAAAGAAATGTTGAAAGACAAATCAGATTTTGACACAGTGCATTGCTATCAGCATTATGGTCACAAATCTGCTAATCCCAGAATTGTTTTCACTTATCACCAGTGGGAACATTGCCCAACACCTCCGAGGAGCAGTTCAAAAACATTTGCACAAAAATGTCCATATTTTTTAGGGTTTAACACGTCTAACTCAGCCTCATATTATTATAAGATTGCACCAAGATCAGCATAGAAAAATATGTTGACAAACACCAAACAGATTTACTCTGCTTCCTTTATTGCCCAGTTGTCTGAACAAGGTTTTGACTTATGGAAAGACACAGTAGACACTAAATCAGTCTGGGGTTCTCTAGATTGGCAAATCCAGGGAACAGAAGCGCTATTTAGAGCATGCCTCATTCCTCAGCAGATTATGTTTCTCAATGATACTGTGCAACAAACTACCTGTCTTGGAAATGCCAAGAACAAGAATTTGAACACACTTCAGATTCCAACACCATCACACACCGAGGGCAACCTTACAACACAAGAAGGGAATACGCTAGATGACATCATTCTATACAATAGATCAGACCCCAATTGGAAGGGATGGTTGGTTTGGCCCACAGACGCTAATAGATGTCAGGAAAGATTCAAAGGTACAACCAAAGGGTTTAATGTCCACAGGCGAGATCCACGCTATGTACAAAGAGAACATCCAGGGGTAGTGACGTCATTCAGTGTTGGGAAGTTATGCATCGATTGGCTAAAACCCTCAACACTCACACAGGTGAAACAACACTTCTCCTTACTTACAGAGGATGTGGACCTAAGGGATTTTTTATTGGGTCTCAGAAAGCCACGTCAAAAACATTTCTATTATGCTGGCTATAATGAAATCTGGAAAATCTCCCAACAAGACGCAGCGGAGAGATTACGAGAAATAGATACGATTAACTTAGAGAAAGCTTTAGCCGTAGTTGACAATGGAGCATGACCACTAACTCATTGTCAGTAAAATTGCTCTCCTTCCCGCGCAGCTCCACCATTAAGTGAGGCCTTTCCCCGAGCCCCTGCACTCTCAAGTGTTGGTGTTCAAGGCCCTCCTCCACCCACAGGTTTCACCTGCGCCTCATCCCTGGTGGTCCAGTGGACCTCTGTCTCCATTCTCTCGCTCTGCCTTTTCTCTCCTTTTTCACTCGTTTTTTTCCCCTCACTTCTATCTCCCCTCTTCACTCTCCTTCTGGGTCTTTCCTCCATTTTCGGTCGTTTTCCCCTCATTTCAAGCTCCCCCTTCACTCTCCTTCTGTGTCTTTCCTCCGTTTTTCACTCGTTTTTACCCTCATCTCAATCTCCCCCTTTCACTCTCCTTCTGTGTCCTCTGTGTCTTTCCTCCACTCTTTCTTGCACTTTTGCTGCCTTATTTGCACTTTTCTCTCTCTTTTTGCCTTTTTCCTTTTGCCTTTTTCAGTCCGTTTTTCCCAGCCGCTGCTGCCCCGCGGCCCCTCCCCCCCAGCATGGCCAGTGCAACAGACCCAATCGAGCTCTTCTCCCCGCTCCCGCCTCCCAGCTGTCCAGCCCTCCCTGACCCCTTCTTAATGGCGCCCGCTGCCGGGACAGGCGAGCAAGCCCACTGACTCATTGTCAGTGAAATTGCTCTCCCTCCCTCGCAGCTCCACCATTAAGTGAGACCTTCCCCCGAGCCCCTGCACTCTCGAGTGTTGGTGTTCAAGGCTCTCCTCAACCCACAGGTTTCACCTGCGCCTCGTCCCTGGTGGTCCAGTGGACCACTGTCTCCATTCTCTCGCTCCGCTTTTTCTCTCCTCTTTCACTCGTTTTTTCCCCCTCCCTTCTATCTCCCCCTTCACTCTCCTTCTGGGTTTTTCCTCCATTTTCTGTCGTTTTCCCCTCATTTCAAGCTCCCCCTTCACTCTCCTTCTGTGTCTTTCCTCCGTTTTTCACTCGTTTTCACCCTCATCTCAATCTTTCCCTTTCACTCTCCTTCTGTGCCCTCTGTGTCTTTCTCCACTCTTTCTTGCACTTTTGCTGCCTTATTTGCACTTTTCTCTCTCTTTTTGCCTTTTTCCTTTTGCCTTTTTCAGCCCGTTTTTCCCCGCTGCTGTTGTTCCCCCGGCCCCTCCCCCCCAGCACGACCAGTGCGACCGGCCGAATCCAGCTCCTCTCCCCGGTCCCGCCTCTCAGCTGTCCGGCCCTCCCCGACCCCTACTTAATCGCGGCCGCTGCGGGGACAGGCGAGCAAGACCACTGACTTATTGTCAGTAAAATTGCTCTCCCTCCCTCGCAGCTCCACCATTAAGTGATGCCTTCCCCTGAGCCCCTGCACTCTCGAGTGTTGGTGTTCTAGGCCCTCCTCCACCCGCAGGTTTCACCTGCGCCTCATCCCTGGTGGTCCAGTGGACCTCTGTCTCCATTGTCTCGCTCTGCTTTTTCTCTCTTTTTTCACTCGTTTTTTTCCCCTCACTTCTATCTCCCCCCCTTCACTCTCCTTCTGGGTCTTTCTTCCATTTTCTGTCGTTTTCCCCTCATTTCAAGCTCCCCCTTCACTCTCCTTCTGTGTCTTTCCTCCGTTTTTCACTCGTTTTTACCCTTATCTCAATCTACTCCTTTTACTCTCCTTCTGTGTCCTCTGTGTCTTTCCTTCACTCTTCCCTGCACTTTTGCTGCCTTATTTGCACTTTTCTCTCTCTTTTTCCTTTTTCCTTTTGCCTTTTTCAGCCCGTTTTTCCCCGCCGCTGCTGCCCGCGCGGCCCCTCCCCCCAGCACGACCAGTGCGACTGGCCCAATCCTGCTCCCCTCCCCGCTCCCACCTCCCAGCTGTCCAGCCCTCCCCGACCCCTACTTAATGGCGGCCGTGCTGCGAGCGCACCAAAGGCGAGCCTGTCTGCGCCTGTCCACGACCCAACTGCGACCAGCGCCGGGAACCCTGGATCTCTGCACCGCTAATGCTATGACCCAGCGGCACTCCACGCTCTCAACCCAGGCCGCAACAACAACTGCAAGCTAGCATCAGCAGCCGACACCCACGGACTCTTCAGCTGTCACCGCCTCACCTGCAGCACCGCCAAGACCACGGACCCAGCTCAACCCGCCCACAAGAACACAACCGAACCGAAGACCCTGCAATGCATCCTCCTCAACGAATCACCGACGACCAGCTAACCTCATCACTCAGCAACTCCACCCCAACCATTGCGTAAAACGACAACCCCAACACCGCAGCCCGAACCCTGCACAGATGGATCTCCGACAGCGCCAACACCATAGCCTTCCTCAAAAAAAACAACAACACCCACGCCAAGAAAGCTAGATGGTTCATCACCGAACTTCAAGAGTCCGGATGCACTTGCTGCCGCCTCAAAAAGGCCTGGAGGAACACCAAATCCACAGAAGCCCACAACAACATCAGAGCCGCCACCAACGCCCACCACCAACTCATCAGAAAAACGAGGAAAAAGCGATTGAAGACAGAATCTCCACTCATGCACACAACAGCAAAGAACTCTTCAACATCATCATGGAGTTCGCCCAACCCACCAGCGAGTCCACCGACATCCCTCCCTCACAAGACCTCTGCCACAAACTCAGCACCTTTTTCAACCACAAAATCAAGAGCATCTACGACAACTTCAACAAAGACAGCCAACACACTGAGACCTCACCAACCACCCCAGACACCCTGAAGCCAGCGATCGAAACCTGGACAGCTCTCACCGCTGAAGACCCACTGAAGACGATGAAGTCAATCCACTCCGGGGCCCCCACAGACCCCTGCCCCCACCACATTTTCAACAGAGCCACCGACACCATTGCACCCATGCTCTGCCACGCTATGAACCACTCCCTGGCAACCACCTCATTCCCTGACAACTGGAAACACTCTGAGATCAACCGCCTACTGAAGAAACCCTCTGTGGACCCCGCCGACCTAAAAAATGACAGACCCTTCTCCCTGCTCCCGTTCCCAGCGAAAGTCATCGAGAAAGCCATCAACAGCCAACTCGCCACATTCATCGAAGAGCACAACACCCTCGACTCCTCCCAATCCGGCATCAGAAAAAACCACAGTACGGAAACCACCCTCCTCGCCGCAACAGACGACATCCGTACCTTACTGGAGAAAGGAGAAACAGCAGCCTTCATCCTCCTCGACCTCTCAGCAGCATTCAACACAGTCTCTCACCGCACCCTAATACGCAGACTCCACGACGCAGGGATCCAAGACATGGCCCTCGCCTAGATCTGCTCCTTCCTCTACGGCAGAACGCAGCGGGTCAGACTCCCGCTTTCCTCTCTGATCCTACACCTACCACCTGCGGAGTCCCCCAGGGGTCCTCCCTCAGCCCTATGCTCTTCAACGTCTACATGGCTCCGCTCGCCCCCATCGTCAGAACCTACGGGCTCAACATTGTGTCATACGCAGACGACACCCAACTCATCCTCTCCCTATCCACCGAACCCAACACCGCCAGACACAACTTTCGGAAGGCATGGAGGCCGTCGCCAAATGGATGAAAAACAGCTGCCTAGAACTAAACACCAACAAAAAAGAAGTACTCATCATGGGCCCAAACCCCCACACCTGGAACAACACCTGGTGGCCACCTGCCCTCGGAAGCCCGCCCACCCCCACAGACCACGCACACAACCTGGGAATCATCCTAGACTCAGAGCTCAAAATGGACCGCCAGATCAACTCCGTCTCATCCTCCTGCTTCCACACCCTCCACCTCCTATGTAAGACCTTCAAATGGATCCCCCTCGAACACAGAAAGACCATCACTCACGCCATGGTCACCAGCAGGCTCGACTACGGCAACGCACTCTATGCTGGAATAAACAAAAACCTCACCCGCAAACTACAGAACATCCAAAACGCCGCCGCAAGACTGGTCCTCAACCTGCCAAGAAACTGCCACATCTCCCAGCACCTGCGCACACTCCACTGGCTCCCCATCGAAGCTAGAGTCACCTTCAAGATGCTAACCAACGCTCAAAAGGCACTCCACGACACCGGACAAGCATATCTGAACAGCCGACCCAAATTCCACGCACCCCAATGACCCTACGATCAGCCCAGCTCTCCTACGCCGAGGTACCCCGCACCAGAAAGACCAGATCGGGAGGCCGCTCCTTCATCATCTGCGAGGCCAGAGCCTGGAACGACCTTCCGCTCCACCTCAGACAGATAACATCGCTCCCCATCTTCGCAAGAAACCTTAAAACCTGGCTCTTCGACAGACCCCCTCTGCGATCCCCCCACCCCCCAGCGCCTTGAGACCCTTACGGATGAGTAGTTGAGCTTAACAAACACCTGATTGATTGATTGATTGATTGATTGATTGATTGGAATGACTATGTTAACATCCAGGATATATTCACTGGGCAACATTGTATCTTCTGCTATTGATGTACTAGAACAAGATTTGTCCATACTACAGCACGGTCAATCACAATTGTGTTCTATTATAATATTGAGCAGGACGTTGCAATCTTTGCGCACAGGCTATGTGCCTTGGAGTATTATCAACAGTACGTCTCTGTTTTCTGCATACAATCTAACAGAAAAAGAGATCAAGATTGCACATAGGGGAGCAAAATATATAATGCTGTTTATTGAAAAACTGGACAGATTAGCTTTTACAGAGGCAGAATCCCCATCCAAAGAATGGTTAATACATGGCTAAATAACTCAACCGGTCACAACTTTCCAATTTCAGTATTGCCTAGAACAACATCAGGCAGGCAGATATGAAAAAATGGGTAGGGAATTCATCAAGGAATATTGGGTATTACCGTACAGATTTCGATGCAGTAGTAGGGATCTAGAAGCATTTCTAAGCGGTACAAACTGTGAGACCGTTTTAAGTGGATCTCTCATATGCCAGGATATAATGCTGCACGAGGCCTGTAATGGTTCACTAGCAAACTTGTCCTTTCACTTGAGGGGCGCCCTGGCAGCTGTGATGACTCCAGTATGCAAGCTACTTTCGAATGGGAGTTAATTATGTTGAAGGATTGAGGTTGTTGTGGGATGCTTCAGGGCAACGCTTATCTGGTAACCGTGAGCTCCACGGTTACTTGCTATATGCAAGTATTGTTTCCACTGACACATACAGTCAGGGAGGTGGCGTCATGGCCTTCACTAAATGTTTTTTTAATACGGTTTGATACTTTGAGCAGAATGAAAGCCATGCTTGTATAGAAAACTGTGCACTTAACCTCCGCTCAAGAGACTTTAAATTCCAGATTGCAAGTTCCTCAGCCGAGATACAGGCACTCATACATACCAACTGCCCATTCCATTTTGCAGAAATGGTAAATCGTATCTTTAACATTTCTGATACGACGGGTATCGTCCACCTATTTAAGAACATAGGTTCAGGACTGTTAAACATCTTTCAGACGGTTCTCGGAGTTATACCAAACGTCATACACTCTGTATTCGGAAGCATTTTTGGAGGACTTTTGCTAATCATGTCTCTAATAGCAGGTAACCTGATTGTCATTTTTCTGCTATGCAATGGACATCCCAGTCACCAAGGAGATGGAAAAAGCACTCCAGAAGCGTAAATACCATGATCGCATGGTACAAAATCTGGGCTCACCTCGCCTGAGAGAACTAAGTGCATCTCGGTTCGTGTCATTTAGACCAGTCTGGATTGACTGCATCTTACCTGTCCTCCGATGCCTGTTTTGCGGAGAAGAATGCGTGTTGGATCTCTGTCTGACGCTCCTATCTTGTGCGCAAATGGACGTTGATGCTTTACTGGACCCGATAACGGCCCCTGTTCTTCAGTGTCCTCAGCGTATTCCAATGTTGATGGCGGCATTCCTAGAGCCTCCACAGGTAGTCTTGGCTCCTGTCGGAATAGATACTGACCCCTTGGACGGCACACATGCTGCACCAGTATCGGCTGCTGACAATACAGAAAATCATCTGTGCTCAATTGAAGTAATCTGCGAGGTGTTACAGGGATCATCATCTGCGAAGACAGGCAACAGTAATGTTGCGTCAACCAGCCAAGACACATAAACAATTGGCTCATTGTGTGCTGGAAGAAATTCAGCCGCTTTTTAAACAAACTAAATTTGGAACTCAAAAACAAATTGACACTTTTTATGGACATGCATGGCTTTCAGATGCTTGTAGTAGTTCAAACTATACATACAGACTTATTAGAGCTACATTAGAGCTATGGCTTGAGTGACAATTTCTCTTTTTCATCTTGTAAAGATTTTTTGGGAATTTTTAAAACATTTTATTAGCATGACTATGTGTTGTACTATAGTTCTTTGCATACCAGTGCCTAGTCAGCCTAGTAGTACTTTTAATATTTAAATTATGTCGTCCAGTTTGATGAGGAGTGGGTGCTATATCCATATAGGTACCGTAATATTGGCTCAAGTAACATCATAACCTTTCACCTATATTCTCCCCTACATTACACAACAATTCTTAGGGACTGACCTTTTATCTAGGCACGACACTGCATTCAGAATGCGGGATTTTCCAAGGTAAAAGCCTCATGTATTATGTATGAGGATTCTTGGAAGCACAGCAGGACTACCATCTCCTGAATAATATCTATGTACAAGGTTCATTCCCGACGTCATCCTAAGTCCGACAAAGTAATATAGCGAGGTAGAACCCCCGGTGAGACCTATTGATATATATACATCACATCTTGCTAAGACAGGAGAGGAGACCAGGACTTCCCGGCCGATACACTGACGTGAGACGCTGAGGTCCCTGCATACAGACACTCCAGCTCGCAGTGATCTAACATCCCTTGCGGGGTGTCCAATCCGATACCAAGACGGGGTCCTACAGTCTCTCAATCCAGGTAATAGGGTTGACTTTATCCTAGAGGGATTCTTGGCTAAACACCTACACCCATGCTAGGAACACTTACGTACATCTAGTTAGGGAGGCATCGTAGAAGTACGCACTAGTACGCACTTTTATTATCATGTATTTTATATACTCGTATGCATTCATGATTATTGCAAGATGGTAGAACTCTATCATACTTTTACTTTCATAGTGCTTCTAATAATTTATATCTGTTACTGTCTAGTGGTTGTTGCAGTTCATCTATTTTACACTAGAATAATGACTGTTTAACCCTTTCGCTGCGGCGGGAATTCCGCCGCAGCGCTGTGGGGTGCGGGGGGCAGCGCGGTGGCGCTGTGCTCATGATGGAGCCACTCCGTCATGAGCCACGGTTGAGCTGTGCTCATGACGGAGCGGTTCCGTCATGACTCCGCCCACTTGTGTTGTCCCCCCGCACAGGCGGGGAAACAGTGCCGCGTGGGTGGAGCGGCCGCCAACGGTCGTGGCATGACGGAACCGCTCCGTCATGAGCACACGGCAACCGTGGCTCATGACGGAGCGGTTCCGTCATGAGCGGGGAAGGGGTTCATAAATGCTTATTGAAAAATGTCCAGACCGTTTAATCTGTGTATCTCTTTGAGACTAAGTGAGCACGAGTGACTGAGCGAAACGTAGTACACTGTTTCCACAATCCTGAGGGATCAGGGTTGTTATCTTTGAAGGCTGCCAACTATTCTCCCCTTGGTAAGAGGAGATTCTAGTGGCACTGTGAGCTAGCTGATCTAGAAAGGCCAACATACCCGGTGGGGGTGTATAGAATCAGTCTGACACCAGTCCTACAGTGTACGTTGTCTGAACGTGCAGATCCTGCATAGATTTGATAGGAACTACACGACACCTAAAACCATATGATATGCCCAATCAAACTGTATACAGTCGTATGACAGAACCAGGGCTCTAAAACTAAGAGGAAGTGTTTCAGGGAGGAGGAGTTTTTATGGCTAATTCCCATACTGCATATGGACATAGAAAACAGCTATAGGAGGCAATTGCAGTGAATGGGCACATCCACTCATCAAGTAAGTATGGGATGAGTAAGGAGCAAAGGAGTTAATATACATACACCATAGATGGTGAGTATCTATATTTTGTACTGCTGATATTCTAGTTGTTATTGACCAAAGCAAAGACACGGATGATGAATGCTCGCATCGAAAATGTGATCGCAGTTTGGCATATTGTCAGGCAGACCCAATGCTAACAATGTAGCTTGATGGTGGTGGACAAAACATGGCAGAAGCCTGAAATATGCGTCTTGGACATCTGACTACATGACGCATCGGTTAAAATAGTCCTTGATTGATAGACTCAATTGTATGTCATCTAATCATCAGTTGAAGTAATTTCCATCATGTTGGAGCACACATTTTTTAAGAGACATTTTGTCGCTTGCCTCCTAGCCTTCAAGTGTAGCAAGGATGTTGCAGCTCTTGTTTTGCTACTGAAACCCACCATAGCTGAAGGTGTAGGTGTCAGGAACTCCAACATTACATCAGAAGAATTGGATAACCTTGTAGAGGGGCCCCTGACCAATTACATCCAGTTGTGTGGCCAGCAGAGAGTGAGTAAAGTTAAAACAGGAAATGCACTAACATAACAAGTATTATTTTTTTCTAAAGAGTGTGAGTCACTTCACAAACTCCAAGTAATACTTTAAGACTCCGATCAGCCATAATTATAATCTGGCTTAAATCTCTTTTATGGAAATTTGACATAAAATCCAAGGCCTGTTTAAACCACATCAGGGGCCTTATTTCGATGTCATGCAGATGCGACACCATTGATGATATGGGTCAGACCGACCTCCGGTCGGCAGTCGCAACTGCTGACTTGTGATGCAACCGCACATGGTGCGGTCGCAAGCTTCCTTTTCTGTATGGGAGCTTGTGCTGCAGTCGGAAACTGTCTGCAGCACAAGCTCTCATACAGAAAAGGGTGTTTC
Organism: Triturus cristatus; assembly: GCF_964204655.1. Taxonomy (NCBI): domain Eukaryota; kingdom Metazoa; phylum Chordata; class Amphibia; order Caudata; family Salamandridae; genus Triturus; species Triturus cristatus. Next base: position 309,613,332 of record NC_140593.1, on the reverse strand, counting down.
TGTGCATCCCTGCACGGTGCCTGCCACATGGTGCAGGGATGAACAGGGGGGGGGCACCAGAGGTACCTCCTCTGCACCCAACCGGAGGCAGCTGGCTAAAGGGGGCCCTGATAGAGGCCCCCAAAGTTGCTTTCCGACAGGCTTTTCATTGCACGATGAAGCCTAGGCATGGTGCGGGCTACAAGCCCCTCTTTGAGACCTCAAGCTCTCATTGGGTATTTAGTATCTACCTTCCGAGTATATAAAACATCCCTGAACCCCTCCCTCTCAGAGACGGGGGTTGTAGCCCGCACCATGACTAGGCTTCATCCTGCGAGGAGATTCTCCAGTGATGGAGCATGCCACCTCTGGCTTGTGAGGGAAACCGTCCTTTAAATGGACACCGTTTTGATTTGGTGTTCTTTCATTTAGCCGACACTTCACTTCTTAGACCCGAGGACCTTGTGTGTTTTGTTTGTAGAAATAGTATTCTTGACACTTTGAAGGAACAAGTAGTATTCCCAAATCACAATCAGGCCATGTATAATATCACTTTGTGTCCCCTTTATTGGGATTAGTAGGGTAAAATGTTTTCTGTTTAGCCCTCTTTGATGTGTGTATTTTTTGTTCTAAACGTCTGTGGTACGTAGTTGATGTGTGCTTTCAACTTCCTCTGGAGCTAGCAAGGGAGACGTTGGCTAGACTTCAGGGGAGACGCAGGACAGCCACTGGGAGTCGGAAGGTGGAGCCACTGACACCAAGGGACCCAATGTCAAAGAGGTCAATTGCTCATGCTGGTGAGCAAACCTACTCAGGATGTACCATCATGACTTGTGTACACCACCACTACAACCAGCAGCACCATCATTGCTGTACCTCCAGAAAGGAGCCAATACACAATTGGAAGTATGCTGGAGTCTCCTTTGTCCAGTTCACCTCTCTCCCTGCTCCCGTCCTGCCAGCGATGGTCTCAGAGCAGACTCTGGAAGTTATAAAGACCCTTTATGGGGTGAGAGTCATATTGCCTGCTTTCCAAGGTGTCAGTCAGCAACTCGCTCAAGTGATAGGCATGAGCTTTGCTCTATCTGCCTTACATTGAAATTCAATGTCTCCTAGTGCCTCAGCTGACATAAGTGCTTTCAGCATACCTGCTCCTTTTCCTCCTTCCACCCCATTCCTCCTGACACCATTCAAACCTTGCGCAAGCCCTGATCCCATTCCACCACCTGCCCCATTCCAAGCCGTAAACACGTTCCACATCCCACCCCAATTTCAACTTCAGACTCCATCTCCCTCCACCATTCCACTTGTCCCAACTACACCCAAAACTCAGAAAACATCCTATTCCCTACAACCAAACCTCACTCTTCCTGTCACCCTCCCTCCCCAGAAGAACCTTACCCAGTCTGACGAAAACATTCCGAATGCACACTCCATTCCAAGAAATCGATGCCTGGTAGGAACCAGCTCCAGGAGGATAAAGAGGCCCATGATGAGGACTCCTATCTGACATAAATACAGCACTCTTAATACAAGTTGCAAATGTATTCCCCCTTTGGAGTTAATAATACAACATCTACATCCATATTTTGTAAGTGATACTTAGGGCACATTATTTATATAAGACAATATTCTGACATACAATTAAGATGACTGAACTCACATATAAGATGCAGTGTAATTCACATAATTCATATTTTTGATTTAAAAAAAAAGTTAAATAACCATGCCCAATAACATGAAACATGAAGTTTATTTAATGGAGGATTTAGTAAGATCCATCCAAGAAAAATTAAGGGAATCTTGAAGATTTAAATTGTTTATGTGAATTTGTTGCTGACTTTCAACTGAAAGGGAAGAAAGATTCCACCAGCCCTATAACTATGACTATATATACATTCACTGAAAAAACCATAGGTTTCAGGGGTGTTATAGTTAGCTGGACATTTACCTCGTACAAAACCCTAGAAATTCCCCCGTTATAGTTAGTTCAGCTAACTATAACTCGCGCCCCCGCAATGCACTGCTGATGACGTCACATATTACATCACTCATGACATGGTCAGTGACATCACTGATGACATCTCAAATGACATCACTGATGACATCACTGATGACATCATACAGTGACTGTGTGTTTCTGTAAAGTTTAAATATGGTTTATATATTTATAGTGCAAGGCCTGTGGAAGAATAAGTGGGTGTACAAGTGTGTGAATGGATGATTTTCTAGGTGCGTAAAAGACTCTATAAGTGAGTCATTAAATGTATCTTACTGCAGACTAGTGACTAAACTGTGTGAATGTCTGTATGTGTCTGTGTGTTGGTGTATAAGTGGCTGCATGGTTTTGTGAATAGCTATGTGAGTGTCTATATGGGTTATTGATTGGTTGTCTGAGTATCTTTATGGGTGCCTGAGTGTTTGTGTGGGTAGGGTGTGTGTGACTCTGTGCATAGATGTGTGAGTGGGTGTTTCTATGGGTGCATGGTTTTAAGAGTGCAACTGTGATGGACTGTATGGTTGGGTGAGTGTATGTATGGGTGTCTTAGTGATTGAATGTATATCTCAGTTGTACATGTGTCAGTAACTACATATGTGAAACGCAGTGAATATGTGTGTAAGGGTATATAACTATCTATATGTGAGAGTGTGTGATTGCAGGAGTGGCTGTATGGATGAGTGTGTGCTTGTATCAGTAATTGTATAAGAGCGTCAGAATTTGTTAGTATTTTTATGAGTAAGTGAACTTGAGTGTCTTTAACTGTGTAAGTGAGTAAATTGGACTGTGATTAATTATTTGCAAGACTGACTAGGTGTGTGAGTACCTCAATGGATGATTGGCGGTGTGTGAGTGTCTATATAGGTGTATAAATGCATATGATAGTCCTGTACGGAGTGACTTTAAGTATGAGTGACTGTACAGGTGAGTGAGTGGAGATGTATGTAGACCTAAGAGTCAATGAGTGGGTATGTAGTTATTGGTATTGGAGTATCTATGGTTTTCAAAATGGCCATCTGAAATTTTGAGTCGGTGTATCAAAGGTTATATTAGGGTGTGAGAAGATGCACTAATTTATCACATGGATGACGTCATCAGGGATGTCATCAGTGATGTCATTTGAGATGTCATCAGTGATGTCATCAGTGATGTCACTGAACATGTCATGAGTGATGTAATATGTGACGTCATCAGCAGTGCATTGCGGGGGCGCGAGTTATAGTTAGCTGAACTAATGGGGGAATTTCTAGGGTTTTGTACGAGGGAAATGTCCAGCTAACTATAACACCCCTGAAACCTATGTTTTTTTTAGTGAATTTCTAAGGTTTTTTAAATGCCAATTCCTAACTATAAGGCCCCTGAAACCTTTGGTTTTTTCAGTGAATTTCAAAGGTTTTTTAAATGCCAATTCCTAACTATAACGTGCATGAAACCTATGGTTTTTTCAGTGAATTTCAAAGGTTTTTTAAATGCTAATTCCTATCTATAACTTATCTCTGAAGATATCATGTTTAATGATTTTGATTGTATTTGTATATTTTTCAAATTCAGTGTGTCAATTTTATTAATTAAATTTTTTTTTAAATACTTTTTTCACCATTTTTTAAACTTATCTTTTTAATTAATTCTTTTAAAAATAAAAAAATATTATTTGAACTTAATGGGTTTTTCAAACATATTTTTAAATATTTCTCAAAATATTTCTTTAACTATAAGTGCAAAACTTTATTTTATATACTTTTTTCAATGTTTTTGGATCCGCGCACCCTAAGCGCACCGTTCCCGATTCCTACGCGATAGCATACGCGCATGGTACGAGTTGGGTACGTGTTTAGTGCGCGATCGCAATGCGACCGATACGCGACTCCCAGCCTATACGCGACACGTTTGATGTACGTAACACAACATTTACGCGCTTCCGCGATGCGTCATCTGCGTCTATGACGCGGTAGGTGCGCGGATCCCACGAAATATTTAACATTTAAAAAAACATATATATATGTATTTCATGTGAATATTAATTGAAGACAAACTCTAAACTAGTCTTAAAAGTAATATATTTTTACATCTAATCCTATAATTTTTTTAAATTCAATTTCGCGGATGCGCGCTGGGTGCGTGCTGCGTAAGCGGAGGGTGCCCGGATCCCATGTGACCTGCAAAAAAAGAGATTTGATTGGTTCATTACACTTCCTGTTCTAACTATTGAAAGACCCCACCCATTTCAATCATTCTTCTTTGACCTTCTTTGGAGAACCATCTCTTTGGAGAGAAGAAGCTTTTTTAGACTAAGTTTACACTTAGCTCTAACTTTTTTTAACCAAAAATGGCTTCAGGGCAGAAGGCATCACCTGCATCTCCTCATATTTCTGAGGATGAATTTTTGGAGGAGGCACCACCCAAAGAACGTTTTTCTTCAGTGGTGTGGAAATGTTTTACTTTTCCCGAGGGGCAGAATAAGACCAATGTCACCTTGGTCACGTGCAAGATTTGCAAAAGAGTCCTGTCGCGAGGGGATCCTAACAAGAAATACTCGTGCGGCACGGCAAGTATGATGAAGCACATGAGGACCCTTCATCTGAACAATCTTGCACGAGAAGAGTGCCGACGGATGAGAAACACTCCTGCTCCTGCGCCTTCCACCTCATCGCAGCCGAGCACATCAAGAGTGCATCCATCAGCCCAAACCTTGGACATCCGTCCTCAATTTCAATTTTTAAAAGTGCTCTGCACTAAGTGCAATAAGACTATGTGCTATGGTGAGCAGTCAATCGATCTGATCTGCCGCCGGCAAGAAAGTCACATTTGCTAGGTTTTCTGTTTTTTTTTATTGTTCCCTGAAGTTCATTGCTTGGTTTCTCCTGTTTTGTTTTTTGTTTTTTTTTGCAGAAAAACCCCCAAAAATTAAAAATTGTTCAGAAAACCCAAAATAAATTATAAAAGAAGAAAGAAGGAAAAAAAAAGTTCTTGTGAGAACTCACTTTCCTGGTTTAAAAAAATAGCTACATTTCTTTGTTAGTGTTACTTTAGATGAATGTATGTGTGGTACGTAATTGACCCAATGAATGCATTAGTAGCGTATGGTGAATGTATAAGTGCAGAACTATGAGGAAGTGCTGCAGCATCACACAGTAACCCCTTTAACTGCAGTGTGCTGTAGTACTTCCGAAGCACAGGAATGCAACATATGTACATAAATATGTTGCAAATCTATGCTTCTGTCTGCACGGCTGCTTAAACTGCAGCCATGTGGTGACACAGGCACCCTTGCACCATAGTGCAAGGATATCTGTGTCATGTGCTGTTTGTTTTTCTACAGGAAGACACACCTTCCTGCACAAAAACAATGAGAAAATGCATTTTTCTCCTTCAATGTATGCTGAACATTTCAGCATGCATTGAAGATATAAAAATGTGGAGAAATTAAAACAATTCTCCTTGTTGTGCTTTCCTACACCAATTTTAGAATGGTGCGACATTCACACACATATCGAGATTTATGATTTCTGATAAATCTAGACATGTGTATTGTTCTATGAGTATTCAGTGCAATCATGCACAACAACACTTATAGAACACCCTTTCAACACAAAGTGGTCTGCATGATAAGGTTGTATTTACATGGAGTATAAAAAGTGCACAGAGTGCCTTTTCCTCTCTTTGTAAGTATGAAAGAGTATCTTACACAATAACTATGTTACAAAAAGTGACATATTTCCGTTTTTAAAATTCCTTGCGAATGATAAAAGGTAAGCACAGAGTTTTGTCTGCAAAGATGTTCAAAGAAGAATGATTGAAATAATTGTGGTCCTTCAATAGCTAACATAGGAAATATTATGAACCCCTCAAATCTCTTTTTTTGCAGGTCACATGATATCTGATTATGGTCAGATTTCAAAACTACATAGGTATAAACATAGTGTTTTTAGAAACATGTTTCAACTTTGTAGCTTCTTGCGGACCTCCTCATTCTGCATATTGAGACTTAGTTAAACTTACCTTCACAGTAATAGGAATAAAAAATGGTACACACTTTTTTCACATTTTCATTCCAATGTAAATTCATAAAAATTGCTTATTTTAAAATTTAGATCTGTGAAAGAAAAGGAAAAAAAATATATCATGTAATAATACATTTTCTACAACACAGCATAATTTCCACAAAGTAATTTTTTTGCCTTTTTTGCTGTTCTCAGAATATATTAAATTTCACTAAACATAGTGATTTCAATCGTACTCATCACTTAACAGCGGGCAAAAAAAAAACAATCTCAAAGATTGTTAAAAAAACAACAACATGCTATTCTCCACAAAAAAAACAAGATACAAATCACAGATATATAAAATACATACAGCTAACAAAATTTTATAAATTTAACTTACAAAAACTGTAAATGTTGTCGCTTTAAAATATTCACCAAATCTAAAGATGAATTTTTGGAGGATGCACCACGCCCACAACGTTTTCCTTCAGTGGTGTGGAAATGTTCTACTTTTCTCGAGGGGCAAACAAAGACCAATGCCACCTTCGTCACGCGCAAGATTTGCAAAAGAGTTCTGTTACGAGGGGATCCTAACAAAAAATACTCGTGCACAGCAAGTATGATGAAACACCTAAGGACCCTTCATCCAAACAATCTTGCACGAGAAGAGTGCAAACAGATGAGAAACACTCCTGTTCTGTAAAAAAGAATCACAAATAAATGTATATTAATAACTTTCAGATTTATACTATTCCATTACTGTACAAAACTGACTAAGAAACTATAGCCCTGAACCACAAGTGTGACAATGGTTAAAACACTACATGCATAGTGCATACTACTTTGAAGCAGTTCATGCCCTAAAGCCTACCTCACTAAAACACTACATGCTAACTGAATAAATGATTACAGTACTATAAGGAGACTCACTGGGTGAGTGACAGGGTGTTTGCTAGAAGTGTATGAATACTAACTAGGGAATTGAAGGTGTGAAAGACAACTGTGTAGATGATTAGAGGACTGCATCCATACTGCATAGGCATTTAAAGCAGTCCATGTGCTAAGGCCTGGCTCACTGCATGACTACTTGGGTACTGACTGAATGATTAGAGTACAGCAAGGAGAGTGCCTAGGTGAATTTATAAGTGGTAGGCTTTTCGCACAGGGAATGGATTAGTACTTGGTACTGAATGGGTCACTAGAGGAGTGCAAAGGGAGTGACATGATGTTTGCTGGACTGTATGGATACTGACTAGGAAATTGAAAGTGTGAAAGACAAGTGTCTAGGTGGTTAGAAGACTGCATACATAGTGGATAGGGGTTTGAAGCAGTCCATGTGCTAAGGCCTGGCTCAGTGCATGAATACTTAGGCACTGACTGAATGATTAGAGTACTGCAAAGATAGTATCTTGGTGAATTTATAAGTGTTTGAGTTTTGGCACAGTGAATGGATTAGTACATGATGCTGAATGGGTCACTAGAGGACTGCAAAGGGAGTTACAGGGGGCCTGATTCACAGAGCTAACTTAAGACAAAATCCTAAACTTACTACCATTTTCATATTCACAGAAGGCACTTACTCACTTCGGTATTCACAGAAGTTAGGAGTCCTAACTTTAGGACTCCTAAATGCCTTCTGTGAATACCAAAAGTCTTAAAATTAGGATTTTTCTCAGTTTAGGAGTCCTAAAGTTAGGACTCCTAACTTTACTACTACTAAACTGAGAAAAATCCTAATTTTAAGGCTTTTGGTATTCACAGAAGGAATTTAGGAGTCCTACGTTTAGGAATCCTAACTTTACTACTACTAAATTGAGAAAATCCTAATTTTAAGACTTTCGGTATTCACAGTAGGCATTTAGGAGTCCTAAAGTTAGGAGTCCTAACTATACTACTACTAAACTGAGAAAAATCCTAAGTTTAAGAATTTCGGTATTCACAGAAGGCATTTAGGAGTCCTAAAGTTAGGAGTCCTAACTATACTACTACTAAACTGAGAAAAATCCTAATTTTAAGACTTTCAGTATTCACAGAAGGCATTTAGGAGTCCTAAAGTTAGGACTCCTAACTTCTGTGAATACCGAAATGAGTAAGTGCCTTCAGTGAATACCAAAATGAGTAAGTGCCTTCTGTGAATACCAAAATGGTAGTAAGTTTAGGATTTTGTCTTAAGTTAGTTCTGTAAATCGGGCCCAGGGTGTTTCCTGGAAGTGTATGGATACTGACTAGCGAATTGAAAATGTGAAAGACAAGTGTATAGTATGTTAGAAGACTGCATGCATACTGCATAGACATTTGAAACAATCTATGTGGTAATGTATGGTTCACAACATGAGTACTTGGAAACTGACTAAATCATCAGACTAATGCTAGGTTAGTGCCTGGGTAAAACGTTTAAATTTTCAGTTCTGGCACAGTGAAGAGAATAGTACATGGTACTGCACTTTAGTGTCAAACCCTGACTCATTTTATCAATGCATAAGCAAAGAATAGCTTCTAAAGCTACTAAAACTTGACAACATGACCGATTTTAAAACAGTTATCTGTCATCAAATACACTATGTTACCAAATGCTTACCCAAATGTACACAGACGTGATTTTAGACAAGCAACACTATCCCTAGCAGTTTACCAAAACTCATTCACTAGTCTAGAAGAGGTAATGGTACTGCACACAATCTACATATTTAAGTACAGCACATTAGTGTCAAAGCATGACTCATTTAATCAACGCATAAGCAAAGACTGGCTTCTAATGCTACTAAAACTTGACAACATGACAGGTTTTAAAAGAGTTATCCGCTAAAAAATACACGATGTTACCAAATGCTTCTCTCACAGTGGTTCCCAAATGCACACAGACTCACAGTGTGATTCTAGACAACAACCACTATACCTAGGACTTTACCAAAAATCATTCACTACTGTGGAACTGATAATGGAACTGCACACAATCTACATATTTCAGGACTGCACTTTTCTGTCAAAGCCTGACTCATTTAATAAAAGCATAAGCAAACACTGGCTTCTAATTCTACTAAACCTTGACAACATGACAGGTTTTAAAAAAGTTATCTGTCAGAAAATACACGATAACACCAAATGCTTCTCTCACAGTGGTTCCCAAATACACACTAACTCACAGTGTGATTCTAGAGAAGCACCACTATCCCTAGGAGTTTACCAAAACTCATTCACTACAGTGCAAGTTGTAAGGGAACTGCACACAATCTACATATTTCAGGACTGCACTTTTCTGTCAAAGCCTGACTCATTTAATAAAAGCATAAGCAAAAACTGGCTTCTAATTCTACTAAAACTTGACAACATGACAGGTTTTAAAACAGTTATCTGTCAGCAAATACACGATATTACCACATACTTCTCTCACAGTGGTTCCCAAATGCACACAGACTCACAGTGTGTTTCTAGACCAGCAACACTATCCCTAGCAGCTTACCAAAACTCATTCACTACTGTGCAAGGGGTAAGGAGACTACACACAATCTACATATTAAAGTACAGCACATTAGTGTCAAAGCATGACTTATTTTATCAATGCATAAGCAAAGACTGGCTTCTAATGCTACTAAAACTTGACAACATGACAGGTTTTAAAACAGTTATCTGTCAGTAAATACACGATGTTACCAAATGCTTCTCTCACAGTGGTTCCCAAATGCACACATACTCACTGTGTGATTCTGAACAAACAACACTATCCCTTGCACTATACCAAAACACATTTCTTCATCTAGAAGAAGTACTACATTTTACTACAGAAACATAACATAACTCATTTCACAAATTCATAAACAATGACTGGCTTCTAATTCTACCAAAATATAAAAACAGCACAGTTATCTGTCTGCAAACACATGAAAAACACAAATGCTTATCACAGAATGGTTTCTACATGCACACACACTGTCAATAAGATTGTAGAGTAAAAAGTACTCCCTACACTTTAGCAGGAGAAATACATTAGTCTGATTAAAATCAAAATAGTCTACATACATCCCCTCACAATTAAATAACTCACCTTTCAAGTTGTTTTATAGATTAAGAAGTATATCAGTCACTCACTATATTTTCTTTTACAGAATCTCTGCACTGTGCACCTCTCAGCAAAAACAAAGAATGGAAAAGTTTCCCTTTCATTTTCCACACATATACATGTAAACATCAAATCACAATCCTTCACACATTAACTCAAAAGCAAACACACATTTCTATTGGTTAAACATTTAAACCCTTTCCAACTGAAATACATTTCAACCCTTCCCCCAATCTGCCTTCTGCCTGTTACCATAGAAACAGGTCATGGAACACTGCACTGAGCTCACAGGTCACAAGTTCAGCACACAATGTTACTAAACAAGACAGGAAGTGTGCTTGACTTTTCAACATATCAGCTTATCATATATAATGTTCCTTACAATCTGTTTTTGTTAACCAATAAGAATCATACCTTTAAAAAACAGAAATATACACCCTACCTTTCAGTGTAGAAAGTAGTCATACAACCAATGATTTCTTATCTTTTTTCAAAAAACATTTCTGTGGATCCGCGCACCCAACGCAAGAGAATCCATGCACACAACGCGTTAGGATGCGCGCACCGTGCGCGCATTTTGCTGGGTTTTTTTTTAACGGGGCCCCAGGGGGTCCTTCTAGGACCCCCTAAGCACCTCTAGAGGGTCAGAGTATTTCCACTCTGCCCCCTTTATATGTTTTACACACATATTCCCCTGCCCCCTTTATATGTTTTACACACATATTCCCCTTGCTTCTTCAGCCTCGCTTCTACCGAGGCAGAAAATGGCCGCCAACAGTTCCTGGTTTCGAATGTAGACAGACACTCGACAGCCAATTAGCATTCAGCGCGTGATCGGGAGGGTGCGCGCTCGGTTCGGGGAGGGTGCGCTTACGGTGTGGGTAGGGTCCGCGGATCCTCCCTGGCCATAGATATTTATGTACTTTTAACTCTAATATTCTCAAGAACTACTGAACGGATTCACAACATTTATGCAAAAGGCACGAGCCTGAACTGAGGACTACCTCTTTGCCAAATTTGGTGTCATTCCTTTCAGCGGTTCGGGCTGTAGCTGAGACAACAGATCCTATGGGAAATTGCATGGGGAAAATGCGTTTTGGGACCCCCTTTTTCTCAGCCCCCGCTTGACGAATCACTACAAAACTTTCAGGGTAGGAGCGGAGCGGAGCTGGCCAAACGTTTGGAAAATTTCGCGAGTATTCGTGAACCGGCGCCAGACTTATTGGGAATAGAATGTTGCGGATTTCCTATGGAAAATAGGTTCTAACTATAACTACCTACTGGCGACCGCCAGTAGGTAATATATATAAATATATATATATATATATATATATATATATATATATACGACAAAAACAAAACAAAGAAATTGAATATATCAAACTAATCAATAAATTGAGTAAAAATCATGAGGTGATAGCAAAACAATCTGATAAAGGAGGCAACATTGTGCTTTGGCCCCAATGCGACTATCTAAAAGAGGCACAACAACCACTATCCGATCAGGCATGTTACCAACAAACCAGCATGCAAGAGTACAACAAAGCCAAGGAGATGCTAACCAAACAGCTTCATCAATTTAAACGTGAAGGCATGATATCTACAGAAGAATTTAAATTCTTATGGATAGAACATCCAGTTAGCCCATCTATCTACTTCGTACCCAAAACGCACAAAAATGTCAACCCCATACCAGGACGACCAATTATCTCCGCTATCAATAGTATGGGAGAACACATATCGCAGTATGTTGATTATTTTCTGAAAGATCTAGAAAAGACCTCCCAACTTATGTAAAAGATACAGGAGATTTTCTCAACAAGATCAAAGATATACAATGGGGAACCAACATGAGATTTATCACTCTGGACATAGAGTCATTATATACATGCATTGAACATGACATTGGGCTCGAAGCTACAAAATATTTCTTGGATTCAAGACCCGCAGAGTATTATGAACATAACAAGACCATAATCAAATGCATACATTGGTGTTTAAATAACAACTATTTCATGTTTGGGTCTCAAATGTATAAACAAACTAGGGGCGTAGCGATTGGATCCTGCTTCTCCCCCAGCTATGCCTGTCTTATGGTAGGCTGGTGGGAGGAGCAGACCCTAAAAACAACATGGATTGAACAATATACTGGACACGTTAAATACTGGTTCAGATATATTGATGACGTGTTTGTAGTATGGCAGGGCAGTGAAGAAAATGCTCTTTCATTTGTAAAGAACATCAACAACAATGCAGCGAACCTTAGATTCACTTCACATATAAGTGAAAAAGAAGTTGACTTTCCAGATGTAAAAATATATATCAATGAGGGCAAGATAAACACTACCCTACACAGAAAGGAGACAGCAGGGAACTCGACGCTTCATGCGTCGAGTGCCCATCCATGACACCTAGTGCAAAGTATACCCTACGGTGAACTACTAAGGATAAAAAGAATATGTAGTACCACAGAACATCAAGAAAAATGCACTAGTGAGGCGCTCCAGAGATTCAAACAAAGAGGATACAGATTATCTACCCTCAATCAGGCAGTAGCCAAGGTAGCTCAAAGATCTAGAGATTCCCTGCTAGAATGCAACAACAGCAAAACTGAACAAACGCATGAAACCAATACGCCTAGACTCATCCTTACATTTACCCAACAGGACCGACAGATCAGGTCCATAATAAAACGCAATTGGCCGATCATCCTGACAGATGCTGTCTTAGCCCCAGATCTCTCCAACAACCCTACCATCACATTCAGAAAAGGCGTCTCCATGAGAACTCAAATAGAGAAAAAAAGCCCCGAGATGACAACTAAAAAGTCAACTTGGCTGCAACCAAGACAGGGGTTTTTTAAGTGCTCCTCATGTCGAGCGTGTAGATTTGGAGAAACCACTACCAAATACATGACCCCCTTTAGCCCCACTGAATACAAGATTAAGGGCAGTTACAACTGCAAAACCGAGTACGTCGTGTATGTTCTGACATGCACCTGCGGCCTCAAATATGTAGGCAGTACAAAGTTGCAGGTGCATGTCAGAATCCTACAACATCTGCGTGCAATTGTCAACAACGACACGGCGTTACCCGGTAGCACGACACTTTAAAGCAGTGCATGGAAATGACCTCAAATGCCTGAAATACTTTGTAATTGCAGCCATCCCCAATCCCCCTAGAGGGGGCAACCGGGAAAGATCTTTACGGCAATTGAAGTCAAAAATGATCATAGAACTTGACAGCAAACATCCTAACGGGTTAAATAATACAGAAGATCTCCATAACTTTTTATAATGCATCCCACAGTTACAATATACATGTCAGTGATTAACCCAATTATCCTCAGCTGATAATCCCCCTTCCCTGTTTTTAATTTCCGATACACTTATTTTTAGATGGATAAATAACCTGCACCATTTGCACACAATTTTGGCACTTTAAACACAGCGCTTTGCACTTTCAAGCACAACATAAAAGCAGATATGGGTGTTATCTAATTGTTTACATATTGCTTAGTTTGCACAAGAATCATTGAGGTCAGAATATGTTCAAATTTTACTGATAAGTACACCAATATTTATGAATCTAATTTTTAGATGATTTATTAGCAATTGCATCATTGTTCTTATAATTCATTGTGAACTTTAATACGTATGTAATCATTATCATATTTATTATAAGTGTTATTATGAGAAAATGGATACAACATAGCCAATAGATGATATAGTAATTGTCCTTTTCTTCCACATCATAACATGATGAAAACAATTAGGTCTATTTGTGAAATGATTTGCAATGTATCATGCATTTATGCAGGTATTTATATTTGTGCCAAAATCTTTTGAATTGGGAAAAATAATTATTTAAAAACAATAACGTGGCCACCACAAATATATGATTCTTCATATTTGCAAACATTAAGAAATATAAACAAAGAAAGAATACTAGCGCAATAAGTATGTTTTCTATGTCCATTATCACATGACACGGGAGCACCATTTTCAAAAGAACAACACACAAAAAAACATTCGTATAAAAACAGTAGGCGGACTGCATTTCCGCATGTGAACAAGGATACTTTGTTATCCAAAAACGCGACAGAGCTGTGAACGAGAATGTATAAACCAGACATTATTTATGGGAAGATTTGAAATAGTTTGATATGTGCAATAGAAAGATGATGTTACAATTATGATTTTATCAACTACCACAAGATAGTGAACGTATGTATAAATAGGTAAATATAGATTTACAGTTCTTAGCTCCGCATCTACACATCATGAAGATCCATACATACATATGTAGCTTGTCAAGGTACATGGAACATACAATTGTATATAGTCACGGAGTGCCATGTCATTAACTGAGTAGGTTTAAATTCATATGCTGGTAAGCAATTTGCTGTGCTTTCATAAGCTAGATATGACTTGCTTACAAGAAACTCAAGTTACCCATCATTATCGTAAAATATGTACGTAAGTGGAGGTAAGGAACTACATGGCAAAAATTCCAGGGAGATCAGCTAAGGGAAACACAATTCTAAATAGTAACAGTGCTTGCCTGATTAATTCACCAAGGAAACGAAAAAGGAGACAGTAGGTATTGACAAAGAAAGGATGTGGCTCCTGTTCATTTAATGTGTGCTTTAATTAAGGGCTCCTACACCGAGTTGCATTAGGATTTAATTTTAAGGGTCACTGTGAAACCCAATAAAAGTCAACAGCGACCTAATTTGTTTTCGAAGTCTAGTAGCAGATAATAAAACCCCCTCCATGAGGCGAGTTGTCCCGCCCCGCTCCACTTGTCCGTTTCATCCACTGCGCGCTTTTACCTTAAATCACCACTTACAACATTTCCTGGTGCCTGAAAAGGTCGCAGTTAATTCATCAACATAAATTTATACATTTCAAACTTTCATGGTCATATCTACATTTATTGTCCATGTTAAACGTTTTCATTTATTGCTCGTTAATCATTTCCTTGCATTCTGCACCCAGCCTCCACAAATCTCTGGTAGGGGAGGAGACCCGTTTTTGGGCTTCGATTCACGGGTCTAGGCTTCAGCTTGCTACCAATTTGGAGGGTGTCCGTCTGGACCTGCCCGGTCTGCAAGTGCCATCCCGCTCGCCCTGTAACCCTTTTGTGGGCCCTCCCTTCTCCCAGGGGTCCCTGCCATGTGGCATCCCAAGGACCTTACTTGAGCAACTACTCTACCTTTCCTGAGGCTGAGTCCTTGCCATCTTCTCCCTCAGTACCCCTGCCGTGAGGCCTCCAAGGGTCAACGGGGAGCATCACATCTACTCTTTTTATGGCGGCACGCCATCCCTTGGCTTCCTCAGTGTCCCTGCCGTGAGGCATCCCAAGGACACTGTGAGAGCCTTCCATCTACCTTCTAGTAAGTTTTCTTTTCTTTTTTACTAGCTTTCCTGTGTTTGTTCCGCCACGCTACCTACGGTTTCCCGATCGGAGGGAGCTCCCCCCTTCCCCCGGCCTCCCTTTTTGCTCCTATTTGATGCCCATCTGTTCCAGTGCCCCCACGATGTTCAGAAGAAACATGTTCATTCCCACCCCCGTGAGGTGTACCCCATCTTGCAGGTGATAACCTGGAGACCTCAGGTTTATGAAACTTGTAGTATGCCAAAGTGGATGGGGCGCCTTGCGTCTTTCTTCGTCTGCTGTATCCTGCCCCAGCCCTTCATGGCCATTCTGCATCTGAAGGCCCTAGTTGGATCTGCCTGTTCTGCCATTTTTGTGTAATATGCCACTGCGTACAAATGTGCCTGAGCCCAGGTTTTCTTCTTCCCTGACATAAACGCCCACTCAATGAAAGCCAGGATGTCCTCCTGCGTGGCTCACCTGCCATTTCCAGCCCTGCCCTGGCCCTGAATGTGTTCCAGCACTTACTGTAACGAGTGCTTGTCTTTGGGGCCAGTGCGTTGTTCAGTAATGTTTTCAACCCAGGTCCACCCATGACCACGCCTCCTCTGGCATAGGGGTCATCCTCTTGTCTGCGTCTGGTGCAAGCTCCCTCAATTTCTCCCACTGAAAACGAGAAATGGCATCCGCAACTGAGTTGTCTACCCCCGGGATGTGTCTCGCCCTAAGCGCAATGTTGCCCTTTAACTGGCAGCCGACCAGCTTCCGCAGCAGGGTTGCTACTGCTGGGCATTTTGCTGACCCCTTGTTTATTGCTTGCACCATTGCATTGTTGTCAGACCACAGTGTGATCTGCCTATTTGCCAGCTGTGGGGCCCAAATGTGGGAAGCCACAACTATGGGGAACGCTAGCAAGGATATGTTTGTCGTTAGCCCCGTGTTCTACCATGCCATTGGTCACTCCCCTGCTCGACATACGGTCCCTAGGATTGCCCCAAAGCCGAACCCCCCTGCCTAGTCGGTGTAGAGTTCTAATTCGCATGCCTGCACCCATGGCTCTCGCCATATCATGGTGCCATTGAAATCTGCCAGAAAGTTTTCCCATTGCCCCAGGTCCTCCCTCACCCCTTGTGTGATGCAGACCCTGTGGTGCCTTTGTGTCATGCCCCTGGTCAGCCATGCTAAGCGCCTTGCAAATGTGCACACTGCGGCGATCACTTGTGTGGCAAAGTTCAGTTTCCCTTCTTGCCTAATCAGGTCCACCGCATCGTCTACTGATGCGCATGCCACCGTGCAGGCGCCCTCTTCCTGCCAGTCATTGATGGACTCCCATTCAGGGTCGGACAGGTGATGAATCAGGCGGCATGTTCCCAGCTCTTTCTTGAGCACCACGCTGAGTGGTGATACCACCATGTCTTCCAAGTGGGGAGAAGTGAAGGGGCCGGCCACCCACCCTAGTTGTACTTCCATCTCTACATTCGCTTTGGCCACCCCGGGGTTGTCTCTCACAGATTTTAGATTTAGGCTCTCCCGGGCGCCCCTGGGTCCTTTGTAAGGGATTGGAAAACCCCGTGTGAACCCTTCTGCCAATAGCTGTCTGTCGTTTTTTTTGTGATACCCTTGCAACAACTGCAGTAGTCTGCTCGCCTTTATGGTTGTTGGTAGCGTCTGTCCTCAGCCCCTTTCCCCGCTGCCCCTGCCTGAAGGGGCCTGTGCCTCATTTCTTTGTGCCTGTCTTCTCCTTGTTTATACCTGGCCCTGTGGCCCGTCTGCAGCGTATGGTTGGGTGGTTTCCCCCACATGACCCACAAGCATGTTTGAACCTGCATGACACTCCCCATTTGCATTCATCTTTGTTGAATTTCCAACATGGCTTGTTTGATCTGTTCCCGGCCTGGTTCTTACCCTTGAAATCTTTCCCCTGGCCCTAGAATTTGCCCGTACTCCCGTAGGGACAAAAACAGCTCTCTTTTGCGCTGACTCCCTCCCTGGCCGCCACCATGTGTTTTGTAAAACCTTCCATGTCCTGACAGTCCCATCCCATTATTGGCCATACTTGCATTTTTTCCCTAAAGCCCTCGTCGTATCGCAGCCATGCATCACCCTGATACTGCTGCTGCGTCTCGTGCACCTTCTGCTCATATAAGATCAATGCTGCCACGCTTTGAGGGAATTTTTCAATGAACACGCATGTTAGGGTTCTGAAAGCCTTCAGCCAATTCTCTATTGATCTTTCTACTCTGGGTTTCCGGGGAGCTCTCCTGTCATCTTCCTTTTTATCCTGTGTTGTTAGGTCTAGCACTGCTTGGCGCACTTCCAGTAGTGAAAAAGTTTCTATGAACTCCTTTCTCCAAATTCTCTCCTTCACTGTAAGTGGGATGAGGTTGGCCAGCCCTAGCATCTTATTTGTCGTAGGGGGGCCGCTCGGGGAGGGGCATAGGTACTCGCTGGCTGGCTTTCCGTTACCGTCCTGCCCCTCATCTGTCTTGGTTGTATTAGTGCTACCCCCCGGGGGCCTCTGAACTCCCTTGCATGCTTGCTTTTGTCCCTGTCTTATCGCCTTGCTGCGCCTGCCTCCTTGTCTGTTGACCCTTTATCGTGGCCTCTCTTTCTCACCCTTTGGTCGGGCACCGGGCTGTCCCCCATATCCCCCCTGCCCCATGCAGTGTTCCCAGGGAATGGGGCCCCCATTCCTCGCCATTGCCACCAGGGCATCCATGCTGGTGGCTGCGCTGCCCCGGAAGACCAGGCCTCCCCATGAAATTCTGGCTGCCCTTGTCCTCCCCCTGTATGCCACGGGGGTGCATGGGCCATGTTCCTTGCATTGCTACATTATTCACCCCTTGTTGAGTGCCCAGATTAAAATTTTCCCCAGGCTGTCTTGCGCTCTTCGCCCTCTCCGCGTCCTTGCTTGCTGTTCAGTGTGCCATGCTTACCCTTTCCACTGCTGCCAGTGTCGTCTCTTCTCGCATGTTTCTCCTGAGGGGCCGCCGTGCTGGCTTCAGACCCCTCCTCATCGCTGCTTTCTTCCGACTCTGAGCTAGACGCCTGCTCCGGAGTTGCCGCTACTTTGATCTTGGCTTGCGGGGGGGCCTTTCCCTTGTTGCCTGCCCCCTTTCCCATTTTCTTGGGGGCCACTGTTTTGACTGCAGGCCCCTTCTTTGAAACCGTCTTAGGGGGAGGCAGTGCAGGGGATGCCCTCCGTAGGCTTTTCTTCTTTCCTTGGGCCCCATCTTTGATTTGCTGGTCCATCCAGCTGCGTCCCTTTAGCACCACCAAAGCCCTGGCTTGTTCCAGCATGACCTGCAGGTCCTCATCCAGGTCTGGTCCCATTTCCTTGCTGTGTCTCTTTTGGCCTTTCTTTGGAGTTGCTGATCTCTCCTGGGTCTCCCTGAACCGGACTGGGGGCTGTGTTTTTCTCCCTGCTGTTCTCTGCTTGCTGGCCAAACCGTTGAGTTGTTGCTACCAGGGATAAAGGGTAAATTCTTCTTTACCTCCTGCAGCCCGCACCGCCCTAGGAGTGGCGGGGAATTCTTCTTTGTTTTGCTTATGCGTGTTTATTTTCCCCTGGTTCTAGGACCCCCATTTGCCCCGCAGATCCACCACAAAGCCAAAGAACACTCGATCTGTGTTTTCCTTTACTCTCCGAACACAAGCGTTTTTCCCCCTGGTTCCTGGCCCTTTAAGACGCTCGGGCTCCCTCGACTGGCGCCGCCCACCGTGCCGCTTCCGTGTATTGAAAGGGGGCAAAATAAGTCGTGATAGTGGGGCTCTGTTCGGAATACCCACCGCCGCCCCTCCACAAGGCGCGAAAAAAAAGCAGCTTCAGATTCCCGCCGAAGCCAGTCAGCAGCTGACGGCGGGGTGTATGCTTTCCTCACGCTGCCGCCGCCAAAGCTGGTCCCAAGCAGTACGTTGCAGGGGTGGAGGCTCGATTCCATGCTGCTCCCGCCGGGTCAAGCCTGCACAAAGGAACACGAACAACGCCCGGCCGCTCTACGTTGGTGCCCCAACGGGATTGGAGGCTCTTCCTTGCGATGTTTTCTCTGCGCTCCCACGACGGGCCAGTTCCTGCTGTTGGGAGGGGGGAGGAGGCCCGGCCTGGCCTGCTGAGTCGGTGCTTGGTTACCCAGGCGGGGGTGGATGATCTACTGACGTTGCTCCCGCCGCACACAAAGAAGGCCGGTTCCCGCTGCTGGAGGGGGCGAGGAGGCCTGGCCCGGTCCGACGATTTGTTGTGGGACGTGGAGGCGGGATTGGAGGCTCTGTTCTCGCTGCTCAAGATGCTTGATGCCCTCAGCGAGAAAGGGTGCAAAGCAAGCCCAGCCGTCATCTGATGCTCCGAAGGTCCACCGTTCCTCGTAAGTTGGTCCAGCTGCCAGCAGTTGGAAAGTCTTTATTCTCCTTCCTTCTTGCCAGGGTGGGGTGGAATGTGCTTACTCAGGCCTGCTGGCTCCCTTTTATTCCACCCTCGCTCTAACTACCTTGCCCTCTGATTGGGGGGCTTGCCTCGTCTAAGGGGGGGCCAATCCTAGCCCCCACCGGCCTCGCCGGCATGCAAATAGGGGCGGGGGAGGGCCTCCCGCCTCAGGATGGCATTTCACCTAGGCCCCACTTGACCCTTCCTCAAGGGTCTGCAATTAAATACATGACTAACCAAAATCAATGCAAGTCCTTCATTAACTCATGAGTACAATGTTATGAATTCAGCAGAATTAATCTGATTTAAAGAAGCACATTACGTAGCTAACACAAATCAATGCAAGTCCTTCACTTACTCGTGAAACAAAGCACATATGATATTCTAAAATTCAGCAAAATGAATATACTTAAAATGGCACATTGCATAGTTCAACACAATTACATATAAGTTCCATTATGTTAGGTATAAAAGTTATCCTGCCATTGAAAATAGCTGTGATACAAAGCGTAAATCATCAATTCCAGTAAAAAGAAACATGAGGACACTAGATATTCTTAGGAAATCACAATCTAGCATGATGGTCCAGGTAGTCATTTAGAAGTTTAGCGCACACATTAAGATCACGTTTGCTTTAAGAACCGTTGCTTTTAAATTGACGTTTGCTACGTAAATGAGTAAAGCCGCGAGAGTAACGGCTGACGGAGAAGGTTCTTCCCGCGACTGATGCAGCATTTCTAAACGTAAGTGCTCTTTGGATTACAATAAGATTCTTTTAGCAAGATGAACTCAACATGTGAAGGGTTCCTTTGAGGAATTTCTACAAAAGCTACAGCGTGTGTAGAACAGATTTATTTTAAAACTGTATGTACGCGTACAACTCGTAAGCACCTGTTATTGGTGAAACATTGTATCCTTCACGGAGAAACAATGAAGCCTTTTATGACTCTCCCGTAGACATTTTATTTGCATCTGGGGAGTGGTTTAAAAATACTTTACAGCACACACTTTGAGTATTTATAGACAATAAGGGGTATCGGGGATAAAATTTGACGATGAGAATTTAACAGCAGTAGCGTGTTTAGAACGGATTTACTTCAAAAATTATATGTATGCGTATATCACATAAGCGCCTATTATCTGTGAAACATCATATCCCTCATGGAGATATAATGTAGCCTTTTTTATGCTTCTTCCGCGGACATTCTACTCCCGTCTGGGGAGCGTTTCAAATCATTCTTCATAGCACACACGCTGAGTATTAATAGACGATAAGGGGCATTTTTGAAAAAATATGACGACGACAGTGTAATTGTGTTGAACTATGCAATGTGCCATTTTAAATATATTCATTTTGCTGAAATTTAGAATATCATATGTGCTTTGTTTCACGAGTAAGTGAAGGACTTGCATTGATTTGTGTTAGCTACGTAATGTGTTTCTTTAAATCAGATTCATTCTGCTGAATTCATAACATTGTACTCGTGAGTTAATGAAGGACTTGCATTGATTTGGGTTATTCATGTATTTAATTGCAGACCCCTGAGGAAGGGTCGAGTTGGACCCAAAATGCATTGGGTTTACAAGCTTCTGGAAATGAATGTTTGTCGCATCTGAGAATATAAGATGCCAGAAGAATGTGTACATAAAGAATAAATGAATCCTTGATGATTAATCGACAAAGATTGATGTGAACATTATTTGGATATTTATATGAGGACAAACATCATGTCTCATTTTAAAAGTGCTCACATCTAAGGGAAAGGAGGTCCTGACCCACACAGATTTGCATTTACCGACAGGCACTGCTAGACACAGTGTAACAGATGTCGTAGCACACCAAGAATTAATTGAAAAATAAAAAAAGATCAGAAGTATACAAGTTCACTGAGAAAATTCTGTCCATATTATTTCACCCAGGCCCCAATCGGGTCCGGCTTCGCCTTCCCGGCCAAGGTTCTTACACATTGTCATTAGAGGATAGATCAGGTGCGAGATGGAGACTTTTGGTCTGTATAATGCCTGTCGCAACAAACAACCCAGGGTTCAAAACTTTACCTCTATTTCTCTGTGCACATGTGTGTTTGATTAACTAGGTGCAGTGCCTAATTTGTAAAAGATTGATTGCGGCCCCTGCTATTAAGTATTAGCATCTGAATTCCAAGGCTGTATAGTCTTGAATCCACCGTATGCCTCTGCAATCCAGTACCAGACACACACTCTGCCCCTTTCTCACTCTTGCTGGTTCCTGATTTCTCCATTGTGATGGTTTTTCTGCCTTCCTCTTACTCCTTCTTTCCATTTGTGTGTTTTCCCTCTCTTGCTCTCAGTACATTTGTAATGAAAATAAGTGCCTGTGCCCAAATATTAATGCCGGTGGGCTCCACCGGCAACCACAGGCTCAAAATTATCACTGGCCAGGTTTGGACAAATGTGGAGCATTTTCAAATTCACATGATTGTTTCTGACAATGCTCCAGTCACATTAGAATTAAAAAGTTAGACTCTGTTGCATAAACTTTCCCACAATGGCCTTCTGTGGGGCACTTCCATTGGATGCAAGTTTTCTAATAATGCTTCAGAGGGGAATCCATGGGTTCTATTCACTCACTTTTGACTTCCATAGTTTCGGATACCCTCAAGGTCCATATTAGAGGACAGACCATCAGCTCTAGAGAAGCATATGGCAGCAGCCAAAGAAATTGAACTTGGCTATTCTCCAATTTCTTAGGAAGAGCAACACGCCAGGCTTGTACAATCCACGTAGCCATTAATGATAACACACTAATACTGACAATCCCGGATAGCAGTGCTTTACTCAGCGCAAGCTCTGAAGGAGGTAATATCCTCACTTTATAAGGTGCTTGAGTATGAGGATGAATCCAGACCCATCCTTGCAACGATTGTCAACGTTAACGAAAGAGATAATAAAACGACAATAGAGGGCCCTAATCGAACAGTGAAATATAACAGTTGTTTGGTCACTTTCATGAATAATTACACAAGGCACAATCCAGGCCTGATCATTTTGTGGTGCGTGCTCCAAAGTTTTGGGAGCGAATCCCTCTATATGTCCTTACTCTCATCCAATGTGAAGCCTTAATTGCTCCTGTTTCCCTGAGTAAACTGTGAGATTACGTGTGGCAAGTGTCCAGGAAGAACACTGCATGATTGGATCCGCTGCTAAGGGAATTGTACAACCTGCTTGGGAAAGAGCTCTGGCTACCAATATAATATATCGTACAAGTTAAAGTGCATGGAGCTCAAATACCTTCATCATGCGAGCTGGCTCGGATTATTCTTTTTCTAGAAATAGAAACCATTCCTCAAACTGGGGTTTTATCGGCCTAGTTTATTTCTATACACAGACATGAAGACTTCTGCGTGTTTATTAGCAAACGGGTTTGAAGCGGTAAATGTAGATCTAAGGCCACATGCACTATTTACTAGCCAAAGATTCTGGAAGCAATTTGCGACCATTAAAGAATTTTAAGAACCAACTTACTTACTAAAAGGTTGGTTCTTAAAATTCCAAATAATAGGGGGTCGGAATTCGACTTGTCACATTACCATTAGAGAAGTAGGTATAAATTTCAACTCACTGCGATTGGAGTCCATCACCAGGATGGTGGCCTGCTCGGGTCTACAGACTACCACGTCTGTGACTGCTTTTTAATAAAGCAACTTTTTTTTAATGCTGTCTGTTTTCCTTAAAGGAAATGGGACTATGCTTAAATAGAAAAGTTTATTTTTTTGTTTGCTTAAGAGTTGACAATGGTCTCCTTGACCACTGCCTCCTCTTCAACTAACCTTTTTTAACATTCAGAACATGGAAGCGGTCCCAAGGGGAAGTACACCCTTTGGCCAATGCATGACCACTGCCTTTGATGTGTTGGTAAAAAAGCTAAGAAAGTGATCAGATTTTGGTTGGAAAATGTTGATACACAAGACACAGATTCAGTATTTGGGACACCTTCAACAAGTCCCCTTCCAGATACCAACTTGGTTTCTATTCTGGTATCCATTATGAAGCCCATTTTAGGAGTTGGAAAATTTTTCCAACTCCTAAAAAGGGATGAGTAAATAAGAAAAAAACATTTCAACAGTTGCAAACTCTCAATCAGAGCATTTGCAGCCATTAAAATGCGTATTACATTTAGCCGAAAAAGAGTGAAAATTGTCATTTTACCTAAGATTTTATATTTCTTTTGTGCCCTCCCACTTTTAGTCCCTCATTCTTTTTTGTTAAGGCTGAACGCGGTTCTCTCCAGCCGCAGCTCCTCCGCTAAGGGGGAGGAGCGTCACTCCACTGAGAAGGTCAAAAAGGTCAAAATGAAATGATATTTTTACGTCCTTGCTCAGCTGGGGCGGGGTTGCTCTGCTCACAGAGCAGGGCAGGTGAGGAGTAGTTTATCCACTCCTGGTGGCCCATTAGGATGGCGGGCGGACTTTAGTCCGCCTGACACCCTAGCGGTGCTGGGACCGGCCGCCAGTGGTGCAGCGGTCCCGCACCTGCAATTAGGATGCCACCATGGTGGTGACATCCTCCATTCCCAGCATTGTGGCGGGCGGTGCCCACAGCAACGCCTGCCACAATGCTGGGAATGCACTGTGTGCATTGTCATGCACAAGGTGACAGGCACTGCGAGGTGCCTGCCACCATGTCCATGACAATGCGTGCACCCACCAACCCCCCTACCCTGAGGGGCCCGCAACGGGCCCCCTGACAGCAAACCCTGCATGCCTTTCCATGACGGCAAAAGGCACGTCTCCGCCTGCATCCAAATATGGATGGCGGTGTCATGCAGACACCGCCACCATATTAAGCACCTTTTTCTCCCGGTCGACTGGTCGACCGGTGGAAAACCGGCGGACGGTCTTTCCGTCCGCCGGGGTCCCCCTGCCTTACAAATATGGCGGGGGAATGGGTGGCGGGCGGAAGGGTGTAGGGCAGATCGCCACCGCCATGCGGGCGGTAGCGATCCGCCCTACACCCTAATGGACCTACTAGTGTGCATGACGCTTTCGCCATTCCTCGTGGGCCGGTCAAACCGCCATGCACACTTTGAATGTTCTCCATGCAGGCTGCATTACAGCCTGCATGGAGAACATGCACAGCCTCCTATTCTCTGGCTGAGCACTGATCTACGGCACTCAGACCATCACAACGCTGCATTGCAGCATTGTGATTGGCTATCGGGAAGCAGGGAGTGGGTGCTTCCTGTTTCTGCCCTGCGGGCGAAGAGAACTAAGAGGAGGAGGAGGCGGCGGCGGCAGACTGGTAAGTGTAATTTTATTTTCACTCCATTCCACCGCTCCCCCGCTACCCGACTCCCCACCGATGGTGAATACCAGTCGCCACTAGTTCTTTCCTCATTTCTTTGTGGACATAGCTACCATGGATAAGAGCTGACTGTGCACGAATGTATTTTCAACTTCATTATTGGGCCACAAAGGGACACAGAGTCATGCTGCTTGTCCAGAACAATGCTGCCGGTTCTACTTTCGTGGATGTATTCTTCTGCTCTCACGATTGCTTCTTTCTTTTGAAATTTTCTAAACCTCAGTACCACATGAAATATGTTCAGATAGAAGTGTTTTGAAGGCCTATGCCAGATATGCCATGATATCTGTCATCAACTAAAAATACTTAAATACTATGCCATACCTCTGTTTAGGAAAAGCCCTCGTCTTTTCAACCTCCTGTTGAGTGAATAGGTAATCAACATTTCTGAGCTCCAACCTTTAGCTAATGGGCCCGCTGTATAGTTTCACAGTATTTACATTGCTTTTATATATCCAAGTTGATTTTGGGGCACAGCACATCCAGTGTTTTCGTTGTTTCTATCTGCGAGATTAACTAGCTAAACACATAGCTGCATGATTGCCATTTATACCATTGCAGAAGATGAGCTAAAGAGATGGACCACAAACTGGTCACAATGGTTTCAGACACAGCTAAAACTTGATATTTTTACATATCTTCAAGCAAATTACATACCATATTTGGTGTATCTAAAGTGAAAATGTAACACTATTGCCAAAGACTATCACTTTTAAATAATTCGGGTCAAATATTTAAATAGTCTTTGGCATCTGAGGTGGATGCTAAATGCCCCATTTTGAATCCCAGAAGCAGAATACCAACCTGATTTACAAACCTTTTGCGCTGGGTTTGCGTCACAAAAGAGATGCAAGCCTGCGGAGAATGTTTTTTGTTGGATTTGCTACCCTGTTCAAAACCTGTTTTGTGCTGGACAGTTGCCTGAATATATTACAAAGCAGGCCACACCCTGTTTTACATTAGTCTGTGTCTAGAGGGAGGGTCCGTGGGTGGTACATGGACGCTCCCATGCAATTACCCATGGATTTCAGCGCAAAACCCTACTTACTAGCAATACAAAACCGGGTTTTGCACCAAAAATAATGCCACTTTGAAGCAGGCGTTAAAAAGGAGAAATCATTTTAATTTTACTACCTTTTCCCACTTTGTATGTGTGCTGCACCGTTCAGCACACATCAGAGGGAAAAGTTTTAAAGTTAGTCTAAACATACCTATGTTTGACTCATGCAGACACCTTTGTACTATAGTGTAAAGTGTGGCAGCCTGCTTATGCTCCAGCACTAGGGAGAGAGCAGGACAGTGCCATATCTCTATAGATATGGAGATTTCCTGCCCTCTCCCTGTCACGCAGACCAGCAACCTTGGCTGCTGTGCTGCATTGTGTGACAGTTTGGTAAGTCTGGGCCAAAGTCTATACACTTGTACCCTACTCTTCCTTAGCGTAGCTATGGTATGAGCCTTTTCTTAAAACGTGATATGCAATCAGGTTAGCAGTTGATAAGGATCCCTTGTTTATTGTGATCGGTTTATCCACAATATCCACACGCACATTGTGGCACCTAAAGTTCAATCTTGTGAAAATGGATATTGAATGTAAAAAAGATCTAATTAAGTATTATCATCTTGTGTCAAAAACGGATCAAGTTTCCATGAGAGGTGCACTGAATGTGATCTTCCAGGACCAAAAGAGCAGCTGGTCAAGGTGTTTGGGAGGCTCCAGACTCCTATTGAGCCTGTCTTCAGAGGGCCTAACAGACCCACTCACAACAACGGGTCTCCGGTAAAGGACTGTAAATGTGCAAGGTAAGCGCGTATCACGGGAGCAGGACCTAGAACAAATCAGAAACATCCCGGGCGCAGCGGGTCTCGCCATATCGCATGATGTCACCTCTTGCCGCCATATCTCAAGGTGGCTCTGGGCAGATAAGCCCTAAAGAACATATTTCTGACCAGACTCCTAACTCTGCTGATGAGGGGATATAGGACCCACTGGAAGAATATTCCCGCTGGCCATGGGCCATGCAGGCTGTGCCAATTTCATGCAGAATTGCACATTGTCTGCTGCTGTCCTGCATTGCTCCAGCAGAGTCGATTCTACCTGAGAGCTATATTTCTGCGAAACTTGCCAAGGACGTGCAAAGAGGCGCTGGCACCCATCTACTTTAGAGCCATCCCAATGGACCTAGCTTCGACGGGGAAGTTCTTCGCTCAGGCTGGAAAGTGCCTGTGAGGCGTATGCCCCCAGAGGGGGATGGATAATCAAATACTCTCAGTACCATTGTAGGAATATTCAAATTACATATCATACCCTCGGTTACTGAGCTGTGAAAACTGTGCATGGAGAGAGTTCACATATCATGGTACTGTGAACTTTTTTGTTCTGCATGTTCACAATGCACTTGGACATCTGGTCTTCGCATGCGGAAAAAAGTTACAAATGACATGCTCCGATAATTTGTTGCAATATGTGGAAAGAGCTCACATATCAGGGCTGCGTGCACTTTATTGTCCTGCATGCTCAAAATGCCTCTGACTACCCGGCACTCACATGCTGAAGAGTTCCTCTTCAGGGCACCATGCACCTTTTTGAGAGGCATGTTTACAAAGTGCTTTTTATTAGCATGTGGCACTTTAGCGAATAGTTTGTCGAACCAAGAAGGTGCATGACCTATAGTGGTTGCACACTCTGGTTTTAGAACGTGGACGAGCTTTTACGTAAGGTCACACTGCACTTTGTTGTTGCACAATGGACCCTGCTCCGGTACCTGGCACTTTACAGAACACTTTGTTAGCATTTGGCGATGTTAGCTTTCAGAGCAGAGGACTTAGCTATGTGTAACCTTGTTTATGCACAGTCGATCTCAAAGCACCTTGTTTGGGCATGTTGCTCTCATCAAAAAGTGTTGAGTATTAGGCACTTTTCACTGCACCGCCATGCACGCACATGGTGGTGGGCCCGCCTTTCGACGCTCCACCCTAGCAAGCATTCTAACAGTCATTACTATATTGTTTTTTACCTGCTTGCAAGGCTCGCTTTAACACTTGTATCACTGCTACTGCCTTGACACCCCCTCGCCCTGCTAGTTTGCGCTGGAGTTACTTGGTGTCATTCTTTTTATGGGTGCATTTTATTCTAAAAAGTTTCTGTTTGGCTCTTTAGCACATTTTATTATTCTCAAATGTGTTTGTAATGATTTTAAGTAACCACACAATAAAGATGAATGACTACACAATATCCAAGATTATTTTATCATTTTCGGGTTAATTTACAACCTAGAAGGACCCTAGTTCACGGCTTGGGCATAGGTGGTATTAGATGTACACTATGTTGGGGATGCATTTGTTTGCACATCACGGTTCAATATTTCAGCTGAGTCTGGGGGATTGTCAATAATAACCAATACATGATAAAAACTATTAGACAGGGGTGGGTACGTGAACAGATCCCCCGGGTGTCCAGGCAACATTGGGTAACACAATTAGGGTGACCAAGCGTCTGTAAATTTCACGGACTGCCTGTAATTTGGGCCTCTTGTCCGTGAAGAATTCTTTCACGGACGCCTTTTGTCTGTAATTTCGGACTTTAGAGCGAGCTGCCTCCTGCAAGAAGTCTGAGAGTCCTATAAATGTCACTGCACTGCCAGCTCGCGCTCCTGCTGTGATCAGTGGCCTGCAGCAGCCCCTCCCTAACCTGGCACAGACTGCTATTGGCCCATTATCATTCTGTATGCCGGCCTAATTATCACAAACAGAATGATAATGGGCCGGGCGTGGCTTCGGCGCCGAAGGGAGATGGCCGCCTGACGGGGACGCTTCGCTTCATCGGGACGTCTCATACCTCATTCTGCCTTCCTACCAAACTGGCTCTTCTCTATACTCGGCGCAGCGGTAACCGGAATATGCCCTGTCCTCAATGTGCGGCTTTCCGCTTCAGAATGCCTCCGATGCTGTCACCTTAGCGGACCCGCCATTTTTCATCGTTGACCGGCGCTTCTGCTACGGCCCGCTAGGCTCCCAGCTGCCTCTCTCCTCACAGCGCCTGAGGTATTCCTTTTCATTTCTGCCTGAAACGTAGCCTTCATTTGTGGAAATCAGCACTTTGGCAATGAACTGACTTCACTTTCTCCTCACGTTCTATACTGCCTCGTGTGGCCACCCCCCTGCCTGTATTGCCTGGATATCTAGTCAGCAGTTTCTCTATTATGGTTGCACCTTCATGCCTTCTGCTACATTTTTGGTCCCAGTTGCTACTGCACCTACTTACTGCTTTTGGTGCTCATTATATTAATTCTAGCGCCTGAGGTATTTATTTATTTATTTATTCATTGGACGCTTGCAGTTTAATTTACATTATGCGGAGACTCTAGTCTCTGGCCATGAATCAACCTTGCTTTTTCTCCTCATGATTCCTACTGCCTCGGACAGCCCAATAACTTGCCTCCATTGCCTGGATAGCTGTTTAGCTGCTTCTCCTCAGAGAATTCATGTGTACTATTTCTGCAACGCTTTTTTTTTTTTTAGTGGTGTTTTGACATGGCAGTAATTTTTCTTGACTTTTGCTACTCTTTCGCTTCTCAATTGTAAATGCATACATTTGATGTTTCTTGTAAATCTCTTCTTACTGCACTATTATTTTTGCCCTTCATTTTACTAGTATCATTTTGGATTCTTCAACAAGTCTACTATTTATTGGCATATGTTTCTCTCTTTGAAAAGATTTACTCCATCACACCACCATATTTTTTGTGCTCCTTATGGGAAAACATCACTCGCCACAATTTGTTTTTGTTTTTGTTCCTAAGGCACGCTCATTGCAATCTCCTCCCCTACGCCTGCCAGTAGTGCCTCCACTTGTTCCTAATCGAGTGATGGTGGGAGTTACGTCTCCCCGTTCCTCTTCTGCGCAGTCTGTACCTAATAAGCCTGCTCCTTCATCTTCAGCTACTAAATGTCTGAAGAATGACCCTCCTTCTCCAGATAGATCATCTCCTGCTATATCTATGGAATTGCTGTTGGAGGAGATTTGTGCCATACAACCAGTTGTTGAGGAAACAAACAGCAGAATGCAATCTTTGCAGGACAAATGGCTCTCAATGGAGAATAGATTGTCCACAGTTGAGCAGCAAATCTCAACAGGAGAAATAACCTACGTATTTATGGCCTGCCTGAGTCTTTGGAGGGAGATGATCCTGTTTCTTTTTTTTCCTCCTTTCTACCAAAGTTGCTGGATATGCCATCTTCAACACTCCTCAGCATTCAGAGAGCTCACAGACTTGGTCCTCGTCCTTCACTCTCTGCCACTTCAACCAAACCCAGAGGTGTTATCATTCTCTTTTTGAAATTTACTGACTTGCTTTCCGTTCTGTCTGCAGCCAGAGCCAAATGTCAACTTTCATGGCATGGTCAAAGAGTCTTTCTATCCCAGGATGTTTCTAACGCTACTGCAGCCAGACGAAAGGAGTTTCTCAATCTTCGTGCCCCTCTTCGCACCCTTGGAGCTCGTTATGGGCTTTTTCACCCTTGTATTTTCAAAGTTACTTTCCAGAACAATACATCTTCATTTGAGGACCCGGCGGAACTCAGGAAATGTATTCATTCCCATACTGCAAACAACATGGATACTGCTGGCCCCTCTTCCGGATGATTAGTCATATCTTCACTTATTTCTCTTTGTAATTCTATATATAGATGCTGGTAGTTCTTTATATGCATTTTTAGGTTGTTTTATCTTATTTCTTATGTTCTTTCCGGTTATATTCTTATCTATCTTCCTTTCTTCTTTGATCAATTGTATTTCTTGCCTTTTACTCTTACTATTTTTCAGTCCTTTTCATGTTTTTTATCTCTCCCACTTTATGCTTTATTTGACTTCTGTTTAATTTTTTCTCTTCTTCGTCTACATGATTTATTTTCCTTTCTACTCTATTTTTCATCTCCATTATTAATTCTCTTTCCATCTTTTTCTAATTTCTACCGAAGCCTCTACTGTTTCTCCTCAAGTTGCTTTATGATGTTATATTGTTGCTCTGGATAACCATTCCATTCTACTTTTTCTAGTATAGTTTTATTGGTTATCTTCATTGTTACCTATTTCCCATCTTTCATGTATTGTAGGTTGACATCCCTGTTGTAATTTTAGTCATTCTTAAATGATGCCTGTTTAACCTTCTTTTTATATCCTTACAGGTTACTTGTTCTTTCCTAAGCTGTTTGGTTCACTTTTGTGTCTCTTCCTGTCCCGATGTGGTCCGGAGTTTCCGGGTCAGGTGTTCCGTCTTGTTGTGCGTCATCCTCGCCCTTGTGTCTTTTTCGTTATCCCCTTCAGGTATGTTCTTTCAGTCATCCGTTTTGGATATGTACTGTCTCTTCTTAGCTTTCCTCTTTCTCTCCCTCTTCCCTATGTCTCCACCCACTTCTTCTTTCCTACTGACTCCTTTCCTTTTTTCTCTTCTCTCCATTGACCATCTTTCCCTTTTCTCCTCACCTCTCCTCTTTTTCTTTTCTGCTCCCCTACTTTCTGTTCTTATTATAACATATCTTCTATTCTTCTTTCTTCGTCTTAATGTTTTTATCTCTCTTTCTTCAGTATTCTTCACCCCCTTCTCTTTGCTCCTTCCTTTTCACTATCCTCTTTGTTTCTTACTTATTGGCATTCTTTTTTGCTTATTTATCACTGTAGATTTTGTTTTCTCTAAATTCTTATTGTTTTTGCATTCAGAGTTATCTCCTGGAATGTAAAAGGTTTCATTAATCCTATTAAACAACAGAGAATCCTTTCCCACCTAGCTTCAAATAATCCAGATATAGTTCTTTTACAGGAGACCCATCTTACAGAAGTTGAATCACTTAAATTAAAAAGAAGCTGGGTGGGTACGGTTTTATTCTCACCATCTACTAATAAAAAGAATGGTGTTATCATTCTATGTCATAAGAAATTGAAATGTAAAGTCATTTCGCAAGAAAATGACACTGAAGGTCGATGGATATTAGCCAAGTTGTTAATTAACTCTGTGCCTTTAACTGGTTTTAATATTTATGGTCCCACACAACCTGATTGTTCTTTCTGGCCTTTGATCACGCAAAAATGTATTCAATTCCGCGATGATTTGTTTATTCTGGGTGGTGATTGCAACCAGATTGTAGACCCATTTCTTGATCGCAAGTCAACAGTTCGCTTTATTCCCCATAAGACCCATAGACACTTCCTTGGCACTATCTCTCAAGCACATCTCATTGACTCTTGGAGACTTTCTCACCCTGATACTCTTGACTATTCATTTTTCTCTCCTCCTCATGCTTCTCTTTCCCGCCTCGATTACATCTTTCTCTCTCAATCTTTGTCTCAAAATCTATTGTCTTCTTCTATTGAGCCCATAGTTATCTCAGATCACGCCCCAGTTGTTACGGATCTTGATCTACTTCCTCCGCTCCCAAAGTCTTCCCGCTGGCGTTTTAATAACTCCCTTCTCACTGATCCTTTTTTCTTTTCCTCTTTTCGTTCCTTCACTAATGAATTCTTTGTGCTCAATTGCGACACCAATACTTTCCCCCACATTATTTGGGATTCTTTTAAAGGTTTTATTATTGATTTTGTTTCTAAGAAAAAGAAGCGTTTCCTTCAGAATCGGAAAACTATATTGGCTCATATTAAGCTTTTGGAACATGAATTTAACATATCTTCAAAGAAATCCATCTCACCAGAACTTATACGAGCTAAGCTAGAGTTTAATAGAACCACCACTGACAACGCAGCATCAATACTCCTTCGTAGTAGTGCTCGTTATCATGGCACTCGCAATAAAACAGGTAAACTTCTAGCTAACTTCCTCAAAGCACGTAAGGAGCGTACTCTTATAGATTCCATCTATTCTTCCGATAACTCCCTTCTACATAAAGATCAGGAAATACTTGATGAATTCAAGCTTTTTTATCAAAACGCCAGAATCTCGCCCCACTCCTTCTCCCATTCAGTCCTATCTTGATAAACTTCCTACTCCTTCTAATTCCCACCTTAATTTTCTCGATCTTGAAAACGATCTTTCCCTTAATGAACTTTCCAAAGTTTTAAGCACCCTCACTAAAGGAAAATCTCCTGGACCAGATGGTTTTTCTGTTGAATTTTACATGCATTTTTCTGATTTATTACTCTCTAAACTTTTAACGCTTTATCAATCTTTTTATATGTCTGGTAAGGCAGAAGGTACCTTTCAGGAGGCAACTATTTGCCTTATCCCTAAAGAAGGCCATGATCCTAGATTTAAAAAAAATTATCATCCGATCTCTTTAGTTAATGATAATTATAAATTATTTGCTAAATTGCTTGCTCTACGTTTAGATCCTCTTATGCCCCATCTTATTGGCAAAGAACAATGTGGTTTTGTTAAGGGCAGACTCACCTCCGACAATTCACGTCTCTTTCTCAATGTCTTCAATAAAGCTACCACCCTTTCCGTTCCTTTGGCTGCTATCTCTGTTGATGCAGAGAAGGCTTTTGATAGAGTCAATTGGTCTTTTTTGTTTGCATCGCTACGGTGGCACGGTTTTGGTCCTAAATTAATTTCCCTTATTTCCTTACTATATTCTGCCCCTAAGGCTTCGGTCCTAGTTAACGGTCGTGCCTCTTCTTATTTTCCTCTTCAAGTGGTGTTCGTCAAGGCTGTCCTCTGTCCCCACTTCTTTTTGTTTTAGCTCTTGAACCTTTTTTGACCTCTATCCGTAATAATGACTCCATTTCCGGTTTTCCTTATGGGGCTCACCAGCTGAAACTCTCAGCATATGCAGACGATATTCTTTTATTCATTTCTGCTCCAGATACATCTGTCCCTCCTTTATTACTCGAATTTAACTTGTTTTCGCAGGTTTCCGGATACAAAATCAATTCAGACAAGACTGAAATTCTCCCTCTTACAAAACTCTGTCTTCCCCATTTCTTCTCTTCCACTGGATTTGCTTGGAATTGTACGAAAATTAAATACTTAGGTATATGGTTTTCTAACTCCATCGCCTCTTCAATTAAACTAAATATGTCTGCAGCCCTATCTCGTATTGAGAACTTATTTTCCGCCTGGAACCCTCTTTTTCTTTCTTGGTGGGGGTGGTTGGATTCAATTAAAATGATGATTGCACCAATCTTAATTTATATTTTCTCTATGCTTCCCGTCCATATTCCCACTACCTACTTTAAGCGTATTGATTCATGTCTTTCAAGGTTTCTCTCGAAAAATAGAAAACCCAGAATTGCTTTATCGTCTCTTCGAAAACCAAAATCTAATGGTGGAGTAAATTTCCCGGATTTTCGACTTTATCATAAATCCTTCTCTTTACATCAGGCATCTAGATGGTTCACATCAGCCTCCTCTCCCTTTACTCCACTTTGGCTCTCCATTGAACAGACTCTATTATTATCTTTTTCCTTTGATGAAGTCATACGCTTCTCTGTCAAAACTTTTCATACCTCCCTCCCCTTATTTAGACACACTTGTTCCCTTTTAAAACCTCTGGTCCAACCCATTACTGTTTCCCGTGCTTCTTTCTTAGATGCTCCTATTTGGCCTAACTCGCTCATTCTTCTCAATAAAAGACCCATTTTTTGGAATACATGGAGATTAAGAGGTATTTCATGGGTTAAGCAGCTTTTTGATGGAACTTCTCCTTGTTCCTTTCCCTAATTTCAGTCCCTTTTTCACTGCCCTTGATCCTTTTTACAGAAATTTACCATTCTTATGACGATTATTCTTGACGCTTATTACTCCCTCCCTCCTTTACCTCCTTTACCTCCTTCTTCTGTTATCCACCATCCTCTTCTCACAATACTTTTGACTCTCCCTAAAGCCTCTCTTATTTATAAATTCTTTTCAGCCCCCAATCCAGATCGTGTTAAATCTAAAATAGAACTTTCCTGGGAATCAGATTTGGGATGCGATTGGCCTATTGCTTTTTGGGATAAATTCTAGTCCAGATCATTAAAAATTTCTCGTTCTGCTTCTCTTACTCAATCTGTGTTCTTCCTTTATCACAGACTTTATCTTTCCCCTGCTTCTTTATCTCGTTTTTCTGGTTCTTCTGACTCTAATTGCTGGACTTGTGAATCTTCTCATGCTGACCTTCTTCATCTTTTCTTTCTATGTCCTTTAGTCACTGAATTCTGGGAGAAGGTTTGGTCATACATCTCTCGCGTGTTTGCTGTCTTCACTCCTTTCTCTATGCCTCTCCTCTTTATTGGTAGCCTCTCTGACTCTTTAGACTTGTCTCCACACTGCCATGGTCTTTTTGATCTCATGCTTGCACTCGCCTTTCAGCACATCTCTTCTAATTGGAAAAACTTCACAAATCTTTCCATACATCATTGGTGGAATACTCTCTGCCACTTCCACAGACTTGATGTTGCCTTTGCCTCCTCATGCACCCCAACCGTTAATAGAGATGTCTTCTGGTGGCCTCAATCCACCTATTTGGACAGATTGGCTTTAAATAATATTTTGCACGTTACCTCTGAAAAATGTAAACTCCCTTGAACTATATTAACTCTGTCTTACACATTTCTACTTACTCGTGTTATCTTTTATATGAACTTATTTGTTTGACAATTTAGAGTGATTCAATTACAGTTTTTTTCTAATATGCCTTATTCCTTTATTCCTCAATATCATAATGTTATATTTTCTCTCTTCCCTCTCTCACCCCTCTGCTGCTTCCTCTCCCTTTTCTTCCCCCCTCCTTATATAAAACCTCATAAATTGCTTTTATTCTTTTCTTCCGATATCAGTTAGGTTCGTTCTTATATTGTTGGTTTTTGCGCTTTTTTTGTATTTCACTGGTATGTTTCTGTATCATTGTTTTGTTCAATAAAGCTTTTGAAACACAAAAAAAAGAATGATAATGGGCCAGTGACAGCATTTGCTGGGCCTCCTCCTGTCAGAGCCCAAGGCATGGCAAACTGCTTTTGTTTCGGGGCTCCTGTCACCTCACCAGGGGCCAAGCTCTGGGGTGGGTGGAGGTTTCATTTTGGTGCATGGTACCCAGGTGCATCCAATATGCAAACGTGGGTATTTAAGTTTCACTCAACACTATCTTGATATGACACAATAGAACCGAGGTGGTGTTGGTTGTAGTCATGGATGATGTTTGTGGAGCTCTGGAGAGCAAACCTTTTGGGGATCCGATACGCTTTGATTTGTAGACAGCTTTAGATATCAGCAACCATTACACCCACCTTTCTAGACTTCACTTGCTGGGATCCAGGCAGTGCCAGGCAACTGGATTGTATCTTTTTTTTATCTGTGAGGATTGTAACCAGCCAGGGTTGAGTGGATTTTTTAATCTGCAGTGAGAAACGTCTCGCAACTTGATCCATTTCCTCTGGTTTGCCACAGATTTAAAAACAAGCATTGGCAAAGCCAATAGGTCTCACCTGCACAAGGTATTGGCTTTGTCATTGTTTTTTAGTCATGCTTTACAGCAGGGTGCTGCTGTGCAGCATGGCTGAAAGTAAAACAAAAACGGCTATGACACAATCAGTGCTGGACACGTCATAGCGCTTCTTTTGTGGTAGGGAGGGTGGAAGGCAACACAACAGTGGGTGGAAAGCACTGTGACAAGGCCGGAAGTGTCCAAGTCATAGTGCTTTTTTTATGGCAGGTGGGGGGGTGCAATGCAGATGGGTGGAGGCTAACAGGCCTTCGGACCCTGGAATCCAAAATGCTGTAAGAATCCTGCAGCGCAAGTTCCCGTCCTCACAAGTGTGTGTAAGACTGGCAGTCGAGAAAAGTTTGCACAGGGCACGCGGGCCAACATCTCAGAGGACTAAGCATAACCAACAAATTGTATTGTTGCTTTTTCATTAAGCAGCTTTTGAAGAAGCAGTTTCCTATCCTACCTTAAGGTGTCAATTGATTGTACTTATTTGTGCCTCAGTTACACTGCACAAAAAATAGAGGCTGGTGTGCCAAGCTTAAAGTGGGTTAATGTGAACGGCACTTATGTGGGCAAAAATAAAGTAGGATGTACAGTGTTAGGGTGACTAGATGTCCTGGATTTCCCCCGGACAGTCCCGGTTTTAACAGCTCTGTCCCGCTGTCCCAACACTTTTAACTATTTCAAATAATTGTCCCAGTTTTTGAAGACAGTAGTGTGAGTTTTTCAATTGTTGTATATCCTCTGACTTGTGCACCTCTGTAGTGTGAAATAGAGCTTATTGTTCCTCAGGCTTGGCTGCATCAGCCTCATTCAAGCAGCACAGCAGGAGCCTCTGCTGGTCATCCGTTCATGCAGGGCTTTAGGTGGGCCAGGTCTCAGCAGTGCTGAGTACCGGCAGTTTTTAAAAGGATGCCTCGAAACGGGTCCCTATCGGGCTCTGTTTTGTGTCCTGGCACAGACGATCCACTTTTTTTCAGACTGCAGTGACAACAGTCACATCGATGTCCGCGTGCTCACAATGCTCTCTTCTTACTAGTGGAGAAGTTACGGCATGAAGTCATGCCAGGTGAGAGTTGCAGGGGAAGGGAAATCCTTTATATAAGACAGAAACAGATATAAATGATTGCAAGCACAAAGTGAGTAAAAGGCTTCAGCCTAGGGGGATTCTTTGCTCTACACCTACATACATGCTAGGTACACTGATGTACATCTAGTTAGGGTTGCCTCATAAGAGTACGCATTTATTACTGTCATGTATTTTATATACTTACCTGTATTCATTGTTTTAGCACGATGGTAGGAATCTACCATCCTTTTACTCACTTGGTGCTTGCAATCATTTATATCTGTTTCTGTCTTATGGTTGTTTCAGCACACCTATTTTACACTAGAATGGCGCTGGTTCAATAAATGCTTATTGAAAACGTCCCCACCGTTTATTCTGTGTATCCCTCTGAGAGAAAGTGAGCACGAGTGACTGAAAGAAAAGTACTGTACTTTTTCCACAACTCTGACACATCAGGGTTGTCATGTTCGACAGTTGCCAAGAATGATTCTCTTCTTGGTAAGAGGAGTTTACAGTGGCACTGTGAGCTAGCTGGTATACAGGCGAACATACCCAGTGGGGGTGTCTGGAATCAGTCTGGACACCAAACCCACAGTCTATGTTGTCTAAATGCGCAGGGCCTATATAGGTTTATAGAAACTACACGACACAACCTGGAAACTCACACTTAAATGCAAATGCAAGGGAGCGGAAACAAAAGCACACAGCTTGTTATCTCTTCACAGGTAATTAAGAGATGCATTCTTTTTACTTTGTTCAGTACCTGTATATAAGTGCATGCACTGTAAGAATGCCAGATGGGCTTGTCTGTCCCAGTATTTACACAAATAACAATTTAAATAGCACTATTTTATTTCTTTGATAGCGCTACTCATTCCAATACAGTGTTAGAGCGTTTTACATAACATAGACATTATCCATTCAAAATAAATCATGTAAGTGTGCAAATCAATATTCAAGATGTGCTCCATGAGAAGGGCAGGGTTGCAAGGTGTGGGAGTCAAATGCTATTCATAGCTCACTGTGGTCTACTACATGGATTACAATGTATGATCTGCAGGTAACAAAATGATCTCTGTGTTCAAAGCAGTAATCGACTTACCTATCTACATAAAATAAAAATCTGGGCTCTGCATGTTACAAGATGTGCTTTGCAGGTGACAACTTTTAAAAAGACATAGTTTATTGCATTTTCAGTTGGCATATGTTTTAACATACACATATCAGAGCAGTATTGCGTAATTAAGTGGTACATTTATGCTCGCAACATTGTATAAGATGCACACCACGTGTATTGCGATATAATGAATAACAAACCTGAAGAAGGTAGCAACAAAATAGAGGTTCAACAATCTCCAACCCCCCCCTCCCACTCAAGAACAGTGGGTGATTGTGTTTTTTAGGAGATAAATTAATCTTCTATACGTCTTTGATTTAAATTTGGGACCACCCAAAACACAGATCCCTCCAACAAATGTGTTAACCTCCAGAGTTATCTCACCATTATTATTATTCCCTGAGATTTATTGGGCATCTCTGCAGCAGATGCCTTAACCCCATAAAATATTTTAAAATGCAGACTTTGCAATCAATTAAACAGATGCAATCAATTAAACAGAACAGACCTGCTACGATGTTTCTCCTTGTTGCCAATTTCTATGTGGCAGGGTTTTAAAAAAATGTATTAGTTGATGCCTAGATTTTGATCCAGGATTGCTCCACTTTTTTGGCACAACCCCTACTCCAAATCTCATTAGTTAATTCTCATAATGCACTTAAATGTACTCATGATACACCCGATAAACATATGTGTGAGATATTAGTATCTGATGTCACTGCTTGTGATGTCACTTCCAGTGAGGTCACTTCCTGTGATGCCACGTAGAATGTCACGCGTTGTGACATCAGGCGCTGTTATCGCGTGTCATGATGTCACTTGCATACTGCCTAACTTGGTCAGTCCCTCTACTTCCTCTTACAGGACTTGTGCCCTGTATATTATACATAGCAGCTGTAAACACGGGATAGCATGATAAGGCATATCTCAAGAGATGACAGGCACGGTTCCGCTACGAGATTGTAGAAGGCAGCAGAGGAGTCATGCTTATATAAGACAAGGAAAAAATTTGCAAATACTTTGGAGAGAGCAGCAGGCAGTGGGAGAGGATAAGAAATAGTATCTCATTCATGTATGAAGCAGGGAGAGGCACGGATTAACTTTAATCAATCTGTGTTTAAGACCCTCACGGGTGAGTAGCGCGCTATATAAAATCCTGATTGATTGATTGCTTGGTCCCTGCTCCACACAACTGACAGGAAATTACGTTTCGAGTGCACTGGCCAATTAACGATCCTGTATAGAAGAGTGACCTAAAGACAACAAATGGTAAGCAATGGGTGGGCTCCAAGCTCTTTTCTGTATACAATAGAGTCTCGCAAACGAGAAGCATGTGCTAGCACATGCACTCGCAGGCTCAACCCAAAAAAGTAAGATTGTGGACAGAACGTCCTGTAGCACAAGTATTTATCGTTCTGAACATTGAGGAATGCATAGAATGTGTAATACCTGTGCAGTTTCCAGCACTGACAGAGGTCAGGAAATGTAATCGCTTTAATGCTAACTGCCTTAAGATAATTATCTTTCCCGGCCTGCAACAGCAGTGCATGGGAGCAAGATTCTCAGCAGGGGAGCCTGTGTGCTGCACCTGCCTGCTAGGGTGCCAGGAGGACCAGGCAGTAAGGTGCGGCACACAGGCGTCCATCCTGGGAAAGTTGCTTTCAAGAGCCCTGTCAGGGGTCCAGCCCATGTAATCAATTTATCACTAAGAAAATTACATAGTCAAAACCTCCTAGTGCTCCTAAAAGCAATGTTGTTGAGATTTGGGTTTAATGCGTTTTATCACCTAGAGAGCAACTTTAATTACGCTCCTCGGGCAATTAAAAAAAAAACTGGAGAAGTTCCACTGTTTTTAAATTTGACCCGGAAGTTCTTCCATCGTCATCTCATGCATGCCTTGTGAACTATACTGACTCTATGGTTCCCTGTACTCACCGAGTATCGGCATCTCTACTAGTTTTCAGTCCCACTGAAGTTACCCCACACAGCAGCCTGGAGATGCAACTGTTTAAGTCAGCCAGCGCTCCATTACAAGGTGGCAGAAGCAGAACATTACTTGCAAGGTGAACACTTCCTCTTATCTGAGTTTGCTAGAACGAAAAATGCTGATCGCATTACCGAGTAAATGAGTAATGTTTGAACACTAGAACTCCTGTTTTACCGACCTCGATCTCCAGGAGCGGATACAATACATATGGCGGCTAGGCTTCTGATGGTATATCGCAATGTTTTTTGGCTTAGATAATATAGCTGAGGCATTTAGATGTAAAGACATGCAATGGTCCTAAAATAAAAATGGCAGAGGGAATCGTTGTATATTAGTTTGAAACAGAGAGCAGATTACAATTTTACCTCACATCATAAAAACAAGTATTAGACAAACAGAGTATCTCTCGGGCTTTTTGTAAAACATGTTGGCATCTGTGACATGTGAATCATTTTCTACTGACAATAAATAACTGCGCCTTGTCCGCGGGTACTTTTTGTTCGCTTTGCTGGCGTGCTGTCAGATTCCTATCTTTACTGTGGCCATATCTGGCGAATGAGGTTTATGATGAGCAGAGGAGCAGTAAAAGGATTATGTGACCAGATCACTCGGTGACTCGCCCTTTGAAACCGAGGGCTTTAGTCTGCACAGACTTTCAATGCTGCCGATGCGGATATGTGTTTTAGCAATAGGTGGACCGAGTTCACATCTTCTTTAATCGCCAACATCCCAGCTGCATTAGAAGAGGGTGCGGACTGCGTCTGCCGTGTGGAGATAATTGACAACCAGCTAGAATTATTGTCAGGTGTGTATGAGTTCAATGAAGGCCTCTGCTCCTGGCATTGTAATGTCTGTAGCTGCACGGAGAAACTATAAGCTGAGAGCTTGGAAGGGGAATGCAGACGAGAAAGCTCTAACTGAAGCTACCTTCTGAGGGTCAAAAGGTTTTTGGTTCCCTTTTGGAGGAATTAGTCAAAAAGGTTGCAGAAAACAGAAATGTAGCGTCTCCATTCAACTTCCGTCTTCCCTTTTCATCTTGGTGCAATTTGTCTCAGAAATATCTGCCAATAAAGACAGCAGTGGCAAAAGACCGTCCTCTTAGAGAGGGAGAAGAGGTGGTAATTCTGTACCTGAGCCTAAGGGGCATTTCCCATCTATAGCTCCTGAAACCCATCCTTCATGACTAGTCAGACCGTCCTCCAGGAGAGACAAATATGTTTGTTTAACAGTTCTTGGCGCTGTAAATAGCAATTACGAACCGCAGAAGTGAGAATGTAACTAGTAATAGTGTAATACGAACTACATTTTCTTTTCTGAATATATAGATTCTTTGTTTAAATCATGCCATGATTGTTTGTGAGGACAGGGACGAAGAAGAGGGATGAGGCGGTAATACTTAGATTACTTATTGTAATCTTCATTTAACTGAGCCCTACTCTTCCTCGCCCCTGTCCTTACGATGATGTTCTTCTCCCAGGATGGGTGGTATTCAATTATTACTGCTTGTCTTATGTTACAGGACTTCCTATTCCCGTTGGTTACCTTTAATCTGACAGGGCGTAGAATAGTGAACATCTACAAAAGTTTACTCCTTTGAAAGGGACCTGCCAATAAGGCTGGAATCCCTTAGGATGTAAGGACTGGGACGAGAAAAAGTAGCACTCGGTGTAATGAAGTTTACAGGCAAGTAATCTATGCAATAGGCAACCTATTCGTAAACTGCACTTTGCAGTAAGTTTAGTGGTACTACGGTAGTACTACTCACATTTTACGAAATGCTATCCATTAACCTACACGCAGAGGTCTCCACCCCTTCTCTCTTCTGTCAGGGGAGATCTCTGCCCCATCTGCGCATATCTCCCCACACGCCTGCTTACTTTTTACTTGTAACTGTTGGAGGGCTAGAGGGGAGTGGGTGGAAAACGGGAAATGGAATGGAATGGAAAAGGGAATGGAAAAACAGTTATAGAGCGCATGGCTACCCGGAAGCATCCCAGCGCTAGTACCGACAGTAAGAGGAGGAAGCCAGAACTAAGGAAAGAGATAAGTTTTTATTTGTTTCCGAAAGGACATGTGGTCAGAGGTGGTACGCAGATGGAAAGGCAAGCCATTCCAGAGTTTAGACGCATTGTAGGAAAAAAGCCTACCACCACTTCTGGCTCTCTTAATCCTGGGGACCTCAATCAGATGCAAATCATCTGATCTGAGTCTCCGCTTGGCTTTGTAAGGGCGGATCATAGTGGAGAAAGATGGAGGGCCAATTCCCTGCAAAGTTTTGTGCACTAAACATAGGGATTTGAATTTGATTTGTTCCTGAACCGGCAGCCAATGAAGGGCTCGCAGAGCCGGTTCCGCTGACAGTCTATTGGGAACTCTTAATAAAAGTCTTGCTGCACTATTCTGTACAGATTGTAGTTTCTTGATTGCTGAGAGGGGGGAGCCCAAGTACAGGGCATTCCCATAGTCTATCCTAGAAAGAATTAATGACTGAATCATTACTTTCTTAGCCCAAGAAGGGAGAAGAGGTAGAACTTTTCGGGCCATTTTA
This sequence comes from Triturus cristatus, assembly GCF_964204655.1. Classification (NCBI taxonomy): domain Eukaryota; kingdom Metazoa; phylum Chordata; class Amphibia; order Caudata; family Salamandridae; genus Triturus; species Triturus cristatus. Next base: position 309,570,039 of record NC_140593.1, on the reverse strand, counting down.
AGTAGGCCATAGCAGAGGGCAGCTGTTTTCCTAGCTTGCGTTTTTAGGCTAAGGTCCTGATCCAGCCATACCCCCAAGCTCTTGATTTCTGATTTCGGCGTAGGGGCTGGACCCATGCATAGTGGCCATAGCTGAGTGGGAGTGTAGTGAAGGGAGTTACCCAAAATCATAATCTCCGTTTTTTCACCGTTGAGCCTAAGTTGTGAATCATCCATCCAGCTTGAGATGTCTTTCAAGCAGGAATGGATGATGTGGAATTCTTGATTAGTTTGTGTTAGTCCGACCACTAGCTGGGTATCATCGGCGTAGGTAATAATGCGGATGCCATAGGGTTCTATTTTAGCTGCCAGGGGAGACATATACACGTTAAACAACATCGGGCTAAGAGAGGAGGCCTGAGGCACCCCGTTTGGCAGATGTATGGATTTGGAAACCACATTATCATTGAAAACTTGGAAGGTTCTGTCCTCTAAAAAGGAGGATAACCAGTGGAGTGCTGTACCCTTGATACCAATATTCCTGAGCCGCTGGATCAAAGTACGATGGTTCACCATATCAAAGGCGGCGCTCAGGTCAAGAAGTATAATGGCAGCTGACCCTCCAGAGTCCGAGATCTTTCTGCTTTCTTCCATCACTGCCAGAAGCGCCGTCTCAGTACCTTGGCGAGGGCGAAAGCCAGTCTGGGAGGGATGGAGGAGACCATGCTCCTCAAGAAACCCTGAAAGAGTTCCATTAACGAGTTTTTCAGTGATTTTACTAATGGCTGGAATAAGAGATATGGGGCGATAGTTGCCTGAGTCAGTCGGATCCAGGTTAGGTTTCTTTAGGAGAGCTCTTCCTCTTGCCTCTTTCCACATAGGCGGAACTACTCCAGTGGTAAGTGAGGTGTTAATCAGACTTATTATGTAGGGGGCTATAATGGGAGTGACTAGCTTCAGTATATTCATAGGTGCTGGATCAGCTGGGGAACCGCTTTTAAGCGTGGTCCATAGGGAGTTAAAAGTTTCCTGAGTTATCAAAGGAAGGTCTTTCAGAATAAGATCTGTTTGAGGGTCCAAATAGGTGTGGAGGAGAGAGTCTTCCTCTGTCTTAGCAGGAAGAGATTTCACAATGAGCTTGACTTTATTGCTAAAGTATTCGGCGAGTTTGTGACAATGTTCGCCTGTAATATCGGGGGCTGCTCTAAGTGGAGGGGCTTTAAGGAGATTCTTTATAATCTTGAAAGTTTCTCTAGAGGAGTTGGGTGCTGCTAACATTTTGTTTTCGTAGTATAAGGCTTGGGTTTTCCTTAGTTCTTTTTTATAGGTACAGATAGATAATCTGTATTCCTGTTTCTTTAATGGTAGGAAGTATTTCCTCCATTGTATTTCTTTGACTTTACATTGCTGTTTGAGAACACGTAGTTCTGGTGTGAACCATGGTGTGTCTCGTGTTCCTGCTAGCTTCTTAATCCTAGTTTTAGGAAGGACCGTATTAAGTGAGTTCTCTATCCAACAGAAAAAATCCTCATTAGCCTGAACAGGACTTAGGGATATGGTAGGTTTTTCCCTTTCTAATTCCTGAGACCATTTGTCCATGGAAAGCTTATTCCAGCGGCGTCCGTATGTCCAGGATGGTTGTATCTTGGGCCTAACTGTCTGAGGAGACCAAAGAAGTTTCATAAGGAAGTGGTCTGTCCAGGGTAACGGGGTGGATTCACTTGCCTTCAGATCAGATAGGTTAGAAAACACTTGATCAATCAAGTGTCCTCCTATGTGTCCTCCTATGTGAAATACTCCCTACAAAATGTACAGGGTTAAGGGAGGAATAAAGAGGTGTTTTGGAAGGGACATGCACCCACCCACAAAAGAGTAAGGCCATTGCTGTTCACAAACTGTTCTTCTATAGTTACTACAGTCAACAAGCATTGGCATAGCCAATAGGTCTCGCTTTTGGGACCTTCTAAGTACTTAGTTATGCAGCACAATATTCTTGGCGCAACAACAACTGTTGCATGGCTAAACACTTAAAAGGTCCCAAAGGCCAGACCTATTGGCTATGCCAATGCTTGTTGCACTAAGTCACTTGGGGTGTCAAACTGCGTCTCGCTGGAAAGCCACCGATACCTGCTGGATAGGGGCCAGTGCTTCAAATGGGCAGGTACAAAGTTCCGGCACTCCGGTATTTCCATTTAAAGCAATATTTTAAAGAAATGTTACAAGAACATATTTAAAACTAGAAGAGTAGACAGATCAGAGGACCAGGGAGTATTCTCAAAGTGAGGACCTGAAGGTGCTGCCAGGTAAAGGCAAGATGCAGATATTTGAAGGCTAGAACCGAAAGTGAGTGGCGTTTATAGTCAGAAATAGAATACAATAAGTGGTAAGAGGCAGGAAAGAGCAGTGCAAACGGGGATATATTAACGACGAGCCGTGAGGTGCCTTTAATGTCAGCCAATAACACAATCATACGGGAACTGAACATACTGTAGAATGTGAATGCGTAATGATCCCGGCATCGCAGCGACAAACAAGGTGTTACGGTAACCAAGCCAGGCAATGATAATAAGGTCAGGAAGACAGTACATGACAAAACTATAATCCGTGAAGTCTGGGTGAAACAAGTGACAGGTCTGTGGCAGACTGCGATCTGAATGGTTCTGGCTTACAAAAGGAACAGTATCAGAGTGGCCAATTATGTGTAAATAAATAGAAACAGAACTGTAGTGTTGCACAAGGTACATATAAAAACAGGCTCCATATTGTAATGGGTTAATAACAGTTGGAGATGAAAGCAGCAAGTTAAACATGCACTCAATAGTAATAAAGCAGCCGCGAGACGTGCTCTGTGGTGGTGCGCGCGCTTGCGAGCAGCAGGCCGTAGTGGATGCCTGCTTGTGCCCCAGGGGGACTCCTGAGTGCGAGTGGTGCACTGCACTTGCGAGATGACGGGCTGTACGGGTGCCCGCGAGATGACGCCTGTACCCTTCAAGCTAAGCCTCAAAAAACAAGGGACTGCAGCTGTCTATGTACACTTGCATTATGAGGGAAGTTGCCTTTCAAATTATAATAAACGTGAGCGCTTATTGTTGCTGCGTTTTGCATTTAAACAACATGCCCTCTACAAAAATACGGTTTCTGTTCTCACCCAAAACATTTCATATAAAACTACTGCATATTAAGAGACCCGGCACCGAAATGTACATTAAGGGTACATATAGAGAGTACATAGCAAGCACTACTGTCCAAACAATTGAAACAAACTACAAAGTTGTGCAGTGTTACGGACTTGCCTTTAACTTATTAGACACACAAACAAAAAGTATTGTGCCTTTTGTGAAAAATACATCGCACGCAATGGTATATTTAATTAGGACCTTTATAATACACAGCGCGTTTCCTTTTGGCTAATCAAGTCAAGTCTTGGATACAGCTTTGGTTAAATGCATGCCATGGGTCATTCGAATTCAATCAGTGAGGTAGAAACCTGTCCGATGTTTTCTGATTAAATAAATTCTTCAATACACAACTCTAAAACACACAATGGAAGGATCCCAAAAATGATCTCCGGACCAAAGACTGCCAGGGCCATCCCGTACAGCGAGATGTAAAAAAAACCAAGCATTTAAAATGAATGCTGCTCTCGGAGAGAGAGGTTATGGCGAGTGGTGACGCGAGTGGTGCGCACGCGCGCGCATGACGGGAAAAAGTGCTGTGCACGTCACGCGCGCTTGTGCGCGTAATAGCAAGCTGGTTGCCGGCAAGGTAGCACTTTTGAAGTAGCTACTAAATGTCTCGCCTGGGCAGCGCATGCGCTGGCTCAGGCGAGACCTAAAAAGGACCAGAAACAGTCATAAATGTAATCCAGCTCAGACTGGGAGAAAGAACATCACAAACACATGGCCAACACGTGTACTAGATCACTCTCCCATAGAAAATAATGTAGGTAGGGACATAGAAAATACGTTAAAATAAATTAATTTATTGCAACTTTTGTACTACATATATTACATTAGACTCCCCATAGGAAATAATGTTACCATAAATTAATATATTTTTACTGTTTAAAACTATACATTTATGTAATTTAATAATAAATATATATAATTCAAATATTATTTTATATTAAGACTTTCAATACACTCCTTGTTTAAAATAAATGCAACTTCATTTTTCAAGATAATTAAATTCATTTAAATTAATTCTACGAATAACTTTTCGTAATTTATAACACATAATAAATCAATATAAATACGTTACTTTAGGGATGTGTTGTTCTTTTAAAAATCTATTCAATTTAATGTAAAATATTTAAATTAATTAAACATTTAACCCCTTCCCCGCTCATGACGGAACCGTTCCGTCATGAGCCACGGTTGCCGTGTGCTCATGACGGAACGGTTCCGTCATGCCACGACCGTTGGCGGCCGCTCCGCCCACGCGGCGCTGTTTCCCCGCCTGTGCGGGGGGATAACGCAACTGGGCGGAGTCATGACGGAACCGTTCCGTCATGAGCACAGCTCAACCGTGGCTCATGACGGAGCGGCTCCGTTATGAGCACAGCGCCACCGCGCTGCCCCCCCGCACCCCACAGCGCCGCGGCGGAATTCCCGCGGGTGCGAAGGGGTTAATTCAACATTAAGAGAATAGCACTATAGTATTTTTTTGATTTTGTTACACATTTAAATTAAAGATTTAAAATTAATTTGCTGTAATGAAGTAATACAATATTTTTACTTATACACTTTGTACAATTTCCCTATACTTTTATCATACGGCTATCTCCATCCCAGTGACAAAGACCTCCACCTACATGGGAAAAGTTACTCATGCTAACTTTACATTGTAAATTAAGCTCCACCACTTGAATTAAGAGCTTGGAAATTGGTTATTCTACACTTTGTAATAACGTTACACTTGGGAAGGTGTGCACCTTGAATATTGAACCCACAATATCGGTGGCACAAAATATTGAGGACAAAATAGTGAAAGAAAAAAAATATAAACGGGTAAGTAAGTCTAGATTTTCTATATCTGACTCCACATATATGAATCTATGCAGAAGACATATCTTCAAGGTACGTAAATGGTACTTACCTTAGGAATAGTAAATCTATACTTCCACATATACACTTACCTTTTGATATTTTGTCCCTTGGTTACTGATATTCTTGTACTTCAATATTGCAGGTGTCGATTTCCTGTAGTACAACCCTTGGAAATGGTGAGCAGTGAAAAGTAGTAAAATTGCTACAAAGTATAAGAGTTAATTTACACTGATAGACTTACTCACATGTAGATTTACCTTTGTGTATAGGCCTCTAGGTTGGAAGTAAAGAAAACTAGTTGTGGAATATTCATTTCTTTCAGATTTATTTCAGGAATTCTGATGAACGCTGTAGGATTTTACATAAAGCTGTTCAGCGGACCAAAGAAACATTTTCCGTTTACACTTTAGAAGCAGTCAATCTACATCTGTGTGGACTATGAGTACCGGTCCTCATAACGCTGTGGTTACCAACAGTACAAGGACTGGCCTTGTCCCCACAGTGAGGGCCATACATGCCCCCAAAGCACACATATACAAAGGCTCTCTCTCTTTCTCTCTCTACTCGGCCCTTTCATACCTTATTCTGGAGAATAAGTAAGAAAACTGGCAAAAATAACAGCAAATAGTGTACCTGATGAAGCAGAAAGGCAACAAGGCAAGCCACCAGTTATTATCTATACCGCATCCTTGGAGCTGGACCTGGAGGTGCAGGAGCAGAAAGGAAACAGCCAGGCCTATTTATATATCTAAAGTATTTATAAAGCACCCTCTTCCCCTTAGGCATATACCAGCGCTGGACCTCATCTTTACTAGTTCCAGTCAAGACCCTAAAGTGGATACTGCTGGTCAACAGTTTGGCGGTGTTACTTTGCTAACAGTATGTTAATACGTGCTCACTTGACAGCAGGAGAGCGGTGCCACATCAGCTGCGCCAGAGGCCTGGAAGGCTTGGTGCACTGGGTGTGAAACACAGTTCTGGAGCACATGGTCTACTGCCTTGAGTTTTTCCACAGGCTTTGGCTCCTGTGTGACTAATGAAAAATCTAGGTGGTGATTTCTTTAGAAAGTATCAGGTGAGCTGCAAAATAGGTGTGAACTAAGATCATTCTCCAAATCAATGGATTATGCACTACTCACTTTGCCCTGGTTATCTTCTAACCCACTCGAGACTAGCAGATAGAGCATGAGAAAAAAATGCAACAAGTGACCCTCATCTGTAGGTGACTTTCAACAACAAAGACTAGTTGGTATTTCTGTAGAAAGAGGACTAAGGCCCTCCTGTCTCTAACCAACTTAGAGGCATATTTACAAGGGGATTGAACCACCAGAAATCATTTTTACCAACCTTCCAGTGGTGCAATGCCCTGCTCCATATTTACAAAGTGGTGTTAAGCCACTTTTTGTAGCTTACTGCTGCTTTGGGAATATGGTACCCTTTCACACAGGTATCTGCATCGAATGAGCGTGCAATAGGCATTGCTTGGGGCATTCCACCAAAACACCCATTGCTTTTTGAGGCTGCCCCAGATTTACAAAGATCTGTAAATCTGAGGCAGTGCCAAAAACGAACGCCATGCAATCGCAGGCGATAGAATGGCGCAACGAAGGGAAATACTTTTATTTCTCCTCGTTTTGCTTTTTCTAGGTGAGCTGCATTTGGCAGCACACATAGAAAGAGCACAACGCCATTAATGATTGTTTCTGAGCAGGAATGTGTCCCTTTCTGCACATAAACAATCATTAAAAAATTATGATTTACTCATAGAAGTAACAAATCGCCATTATTGATTGTGTATGTGCAGGAAGGGGCACCTTTCTGCAGGTAACAATCACTCCCTGCAACGCAGGCACCCTTACACTATGGCCCAAGGGTGTCTTTGTTGGTGCTAAGCAGCTATTTTTAGTGCCTGTGCTAGGGAAAACACAGGGGTGCACTGCATTGCTGTAAATACGGCGCATCCCTGCGTTTTGTTAATGGCAGAGCCTCGAAACATGCCGCTGTGCCTTGTTCCGCCATTTCCTTGTAAATATGCCCCATAGCGTCAATGTATTTCTGGTACATACTCATCTTCCTTTTCTGTTGCACATTAATGACATACTGTCTCCATTGTAAGATTCACCTCTTGGTTAGACAGTAAGTCATCAAGGTACAATATACCATGAACTTCATATGAGTATTCCTTAATCAACATTTGATATCACTCTGCCCCAGCAGAATAGTTTGAGACTCGGGAGCATGAGTGGGATTTCTGGTCTTTTATAAAAAACGAAATCACCATATTTCGAACTCTACTGTCTGGCCTTTTCAGAATGCCAGTCAGATAAATCAAATGATGCATGGGCACCATGTGCACTGTTATCTAAGTAACTTATCTGATGTTATAGGTGGCCTTCAACCATTCAAGTGTTGAGATAAATTATCAATGGCGAATGTAAGATAGGCATCTGATGCAATAATTGAGTCAATTATAAAGAATTTTGACTTGTTGATAATTCATTGCTTTTTAAAGTGTGGGAATCATCTTAAGCCCACGTGGATGTAATTTGTCACAACCTGCCCTCTGCGACATTAAATCTGTCCATTACTATTGGCTGTGTTAATCTTCAATTGCCCAGCAGTGGAAATGAGTAGTGAAAATAAGTTGCCATGTGCTATCTGGCACTAGGCTAAGGCGTCTCTTAAAGGCATGGAGTCATTAATTAACCAGGCAGTGTGACTTTTGCTCTTTATTCTTAAAGAGTATAAATCACAGCCATGACTTGGCAAATGTCACCAGAGGCAGGCTGATATCATTTGTACTCAATGTTCTGTATTTCAAAAACATTGTAGTTGTATTTAGCACAAATTTCAAAACTTCGAAATCTGTTCTTTTGACATTAACCTTAGGTATGTCAATGACTGAAAAAACGGCTGAAACTGGAAGCATGTTATTTATAACTCTAAAAATGAAGATGACTGGTTTAGGGAGTCTGCAATTCCAAACCAAATATGTGCTTACACTTCTAAAATCCAGGAAAAACAGACATTTTTGTAGTCATATTCTACTGACATCTGTGTTAATTTTAGGGCCACAGGAATTATTAGGCAGCTGAGAGCCAAATTTTGCTGCAGGTTGGAGTAAATTATGCGGCAAGAAAATGCAAATTATTCAGCATAATGCGGCACATTTTGTGATAGTAGTACTTCATTATTTTGGCATTTTTACACTTGTAAATACTGCCTGGGCATTCCAGTACCAGTTTAACACCCAAAATATAGCAAAAAGTACAGAACGGTGACCAGTGAACCTTTAAAAAGGGCCGTTCACTGTGCAGCAACAAACGTTGATGCGTTTTTAGCAATGTTTGAATCGTTTGACCTAGCTGCACATTATTTTTCGGTTGAAATCTGCAGATGATGGTTTATCTATAAATCCCATAGTGTGCACAGTTGTGTCTGAATTTGTGGAAAAAATCAACTTAAGGAAACACGTTCTTAGGTTCAGGATTCCAAACTGACAAATTATATTTATTTTAAAAATGTGTCTTTAAGTTGTGTTTTCCTGCTTTGCAATAAACAATGTTTGCCTTGAGTTTTTCCATTTGTTATGGAGGATCTCCTTGGATGCTCCCTTTCTCCCATTTTCCCTGCAGTCATGGCTTCTGCTTCTCTGGGTAGTTGCCTGTTTTTTTTTTAGTTTTCTATTTCTTGCTTTATGGGGATACCCCTAAAGGCATTTTTCTCTCTTTCCTCTGCAAGGCCCCCAGTTTGTAACCTCCACTAACCACCTTCTCCTCTTCCCAGGTCACTCCCACTTCCAACCATTGTAACTCTTGTCAGTATCCACACTCCTTACCCATTCCCTTTCAACACTATTAAGTCACTCATGGACCTCCTGCAATTTTTATAAATAATCTGCTACATTCTCAATTGCTGATATATTTTTCTTGCCCCTCACAAACCCTTCCTGTCTTTACCTCCTAATCATTTTCTTTTTGGTTTTTCGCTTCTGTCCATCCTCAGTTTACCTCTTTTTCTGTTCCTGCTTGTGGTTTACGCCAGAAGTAGACCCAGGAAACAGACTTCCTACACCCTAAATTCTTGTTTTTTCTTTTCTTCTTTACCTCTTTTGTTTTATAAATTTGGGCACATGCATGTGTTCTCTTTTTAGCATTTTTTGGAAATGTAAGTGCATTATGTTTTTAAGTTCAGATCTGTGATTCAATACTAGGTTCATTATATTTTTACCTTTTTTCATCCATCTGGAGTTTTTCGAAATTGAATTTTCAATGTAATTATCTTTTTTCCTTAGAAAACATTTTATTGGCATTTGTGAAGTAAAACACAAACAAAAGCTAAAAGTTTACAATCAAGAGTTCCATACCAAGCGGCACATGGCTTATTGCATATCTAGCAGCTGCCCCACCAGTTCCCACAATTACGACACACAAATTCTGAAGAGGAACTCTGACCAACCTCAATCAGTTAGCAGGCACCCTGGGTCTCAAAGGTGCATATTCCATTGTCCATTGACCAAGGCTGTGGACAGCAAGGCTCGACCTGAATCCCCCAGTACCGGCCCAGTCTTTCCAAACATTGCTATGTTTCTGTGGGAACCCTCTAGCATTAAATGCAGGCCAATCCATACTTAAGCAATGTGATGAACTTTCTAGGAAACTAAAGAGCCCAGGTGTCCAAGGGAAAGGATTAGCTACATGTTCCCTCTGTAGGCAGAGGTTTGATCATATTTCCCAAAACATGAACCTTTCAAAACTAGAAATTCTGTCCAAAAACATTTAGGCAACAGTTGGATACCACTGTATGCCTCTGAATATTTTATGTTCAGGAGATGCAAGAATGATGTGGAATGTGATGCAATCTTTGTAATTGCTAGAAAAAGCATGTTGACTGCCTAAATGTGTAGACTACTCATTTACTGAAGAGTTTAGCGGTGGGTCCTCCTTGGATCTTGCCACAGAGTCCATCTCCTCTGCTGTCTTCCACTCCTCACCCGCTGGTCTCTCCGACCTTAGCAGTCTGAAGGTTGAGCATCGGACTCTAAAAGGGCAAGATTTGCTTGCCCACATTGTATCTGTGGTGCAGGGTTCCCATAGGGTTTCTACTCTGTCTTCATATTCTAAACATTGTTTTGCTTTCGACAAGTGGTGTTCTCTTCATGACCTGTCTCCTTCTTGTTCTATCACTGCTGTTTTTCAGTTCTTTTTGGACGGTTTTAATAAAGGCTATGCACTGTCTACTTTGAAGGGCCAGTGAGCGTCTAGCAGGGCATTCAGGGCTTCTGCTTCCTTTTCCTCAGACGATGGGTCCTTGGTTGCCTGGTTATTTCTGAGTTTCACTCTCTCCTCCCCTGCTGTCCGTTCTTCTGTTCCTTCATGGGATCTTTCTCTTGTCCTACTTGGTCTTCAGTCCTCTCCTTTTGAGCCTTTATCGACTGTGGATGGGAAGTTCTTGTCTTTTGAGGTGGCTTTCCTGGTGGCTATCATGTCAGCTTGGGGGTTGGGGGAGTTTTCTGCTTTGCTGTGTTCCCCTCTCTTTCTGCGGTTCATGGAGAATGCTGTGGCGTTGCGTTTGGATTCTGGGTTTCTTCCTAAGATTCATTCTAAATTTCATACTTCTCAGGAGTTGGTGTTGCCTTCTTTCTTTCTGTCCTTCTCCTTCTTCTCCTGAGGAACAATTGTTGCACACTCTTGACATTAAACGTGCTTTATCTGTTTATATGGACAGGTCTGCTGCATTTTTTACTTCTGACAGTCTGTTTGTGACTGGATGTGGAAAGGCTGCTTCTCGCATGACCCAGGGGCATTGGATTAAGGGCACCATCTCTTTGACTTATCAGGGTTCTGGCTTGCAATGTCTTTCCAATTTCCAAGCCAGGTCCACTCGAGGTGTCTCTGCTTCCTGGGCCTCTGTTACAGGAGTGGCGTTAGATTAAATTGGTCATGCTGGGACATGGACTTCTGAGACTACATTTATCAAACATTACCATTTGAATTGCACACTGAATGACCGATTGAATGTTGGGAGTGGTGTTTTGCAGGCTGTGGAGCCTGCTGCTCCTGAGTGATAAGTTTGGGCATGACATTAAATTCACTGTGGTACGCATGTGACCTGTGTGGTGTCTGTTTTTGGTTTTCAGACAGTGTTTCAGAGGCCTTCACTTTTGGGTGTCTGCTTTAATACGCCTCATGTTTTGATGACTGTAGTCAAGGACGAGTAGGGCAATGAGTAATGAGGATTATCTGTAAGTAATATGTACATTCACAGATATGCCATCAATCAGGGCTGTGGTAATTGATTTCTTTCCAGAGGCTTTAAAGGTAGAGATAATGTCCTGATTACTTACCAGTATTCCTTATTACTCTTAGTCTGATTCATCCTCGACCTAGTCATACTTTCCACCCACCCTCCCAGTATCAGGCCTTTGTGTGCTTGGTATTACTGGAAGTCCTAAGTTGTGGCTAGTGTATTATAGCCCTTGCAGGACGGTGGGTGGGATTAGCAAGCATTTTCAGTTTTGTTTCCTGTCTGGGATTGGATACTACCTCATGTGTTTATGACTGGGTCGAGGACGAGTAGGGCAATGAGTAATGAGGATTATCTGTAAGTAATATGGACATTCACAGATATGCCATCAATCAGGGCTGTGGTAATTGATTTCTTTCCAGAGGGTTTAAAGGCCACCCTCACTAGCCTGCTGGGGGTGTAGGTAATAACGGTTTGTGGTTCCATTTTGTGGTGCCGCTATTTTTAAATAAACAAAACGGGTGGCTAAAGTAACAGTGTGGATACCATAGCTTGTTATTTTGTTAGTATGAATAGGTCAAGTATGTGGTCACCTATTGATTTCAGTATGTGGTGTACTGCTTTAGGTGGAATAGGTCTTGGGAGAATGCCATGTGTTGTGGTGTCCATTCACCCAACACACAAGCCCAAAGTCATGAAGCCTTTTAGCTACTGTTGGAAAGTGGATTATTGGTAAGGGCAAATGTAGGTCTGCCACTGCCAATAAGGCCACTAACACATGATAGGACTCAGCATAGGTCTTAGAAAATTATTCCTATGCTCAACCCTTGGTAACGTGGCTGCGAGCAGACAGGCTTAACTTCAAAGACAGGTATGTAAAGCATTTAAAACCACCAACTCAGTAAAAAATTAAGACACAGCACAAAATAAAAATCCAACACCAATTTATAAAAATAGGTAATATTTTTATCTTTTAAATGACACCAAAACGAAAAAAAATCCACTGTAGGGAACCAGAGATATGAATTTTTAAAGATGAGTCACTTTCTAGTGCTTAGAAACCAACAGTGCCCCTTTTAGTCATTTTGTTTTCTCTGACAGGGGCACACCTTTAGAAATTGTTCTGGAGAATGTTCTCACCACTGTGTTGTGCTGCCTTCTCCAGCAGGCGGGGTCCAGTTAGAACTCCTTCCTGAAGTTCTGCTTGCGGGTCCCAAAGTATCCAACACACAATCCAAGGTTCTGGAATCTCCAAGAGGGTCCTTGAAAGTGTGAGACTTCAATCCCTCAATCCACTTGAACAAAACCCTTTCAAATCCACTAGTACTCCAGGCTGGGAAATCTTTGTGGGGATGTCCAGGTGAGCTCTGTTAACCTGTAGCTTGCAGGGAGTTCACTCTTTAGTCCTTTTGCAGAAAGATAATCCACAAGGCTGCAATTTCAGTTGGTGCAGTCTTCAGAGGTCAGGCCTTAGAAATCTTTGCACAGCAAAACTTCTCAGCAGGGCACTTCTTGCTTCAGTAGGTTTCAAGCAGCAGATCTGGAGGGGTCTGCCCCTCTCAGATACTTATTCAAAATTCTCTGGGCCAAGCAGCAGGTCAATCCTGACTAATGAGAGCAGGGTAACTCCTCAAGGCGATGACCACATCCTGTAGAGTGTGGCATTATTTTGTCCCAGAGTGCATCAAATCTTCCAAATCCATAATGGTTGATTTTCCAGCAAGGAGGTAAGAGCTGGCTAAACACACCCACTAGGATGGCTTATTTCCATAGACTCTTCCCCTACCATCTGCACATACCTTCCCTAATCCTGGGTCTGGTGGGGGTCTAAAGTGTTAAGTGGAAACTGACACTGTGGCCATCCCTCTGCCTTTGAAGACCATGGTTTACGACTCCTCCCCCTGGCCTGGCATTCCTAGTGAACAGCACACTGCCCTGCCAGCAGAGCCAGTTAACCCCAGGGGCTCTTTATCACCTCTTCAAAGCAGCCTGGCTAATCCACTTAACTCTGACCAATCAGGGCAGACCACTGGAAGGCTGAATTTGGATCCACAAACAAGAAAGTCTAATAACTGCTTGTCTGTAAATTTTAGAAGAAATTCAACAATATAATATTGTTGGATTTTTCACTACCATCCTAGCAAGTGTTTGAACAGTAGCTTCCTATCAGGAGTTATTATTATTGAATAACTCCCTTCAATGTTAACCTATGGGCCATGGGATTTGCAATGAGGAAAATGACGTGGGCCAGTTTTCTAGCACCAGGGCTTATAAAAATATATTTCATAAGTATTTCCCTAATTTCTACAGGACCCCCCACCCCCTGTGCAACTAGGGGAGACTTTAGGGGTTCGGATTCTGCAGAAATATTGCAGATCCTCCTTCCACAGTGCTCCCAGCATCAAAGTCAAATTTAGGCAGCACTTTAACACAATGTGGGGAGTGAACTGTGAAATTTCACTTAACCCAGGCATATAAAAACTAGGGGTGAACCTTACAAATATTTGCCCCCCCCACCCCTGGGATACCTATGGGAGACCCTGGGGATCCCTAATATGCCAGAACATTATAGGTTATCCATTTTTAAGTGCTCCTACCACCAAAGTCGAGTTCGGGCACAATTTATTTTTTAAAGCAGTCCTGGCACCCAGTGCTGCTTTTAAACTGACCTCAGGCTTCAGCAGTGCACACATGCAAGTGCAGAAAAAGCTGCTGGCCTCTAAACTGCCATGCTCCAGGGTACTGGGGACTTCTAGGTAGTTTAAATCCTCTGCCTTATTATATACTAGGGACTTATGGGGTAGGTCATGCCAATTACAGGGGTACCCCACCATACCATAGTGTACCCTAGTGTATGTTAGGTATTTTAACTGTATTCTAATGTGTTCCTTTCAGCTTGGCACTGGCCCTGGGCCTGGTTAGGCAGAGCCCAGGGTCAGTCAGAGTCAGTTGCCTCCAGTACCAGTCAGCAAAAAGTTGGGGGGTGCCCAGGGCACAGGATGACTTTGCAACAGCTACCATCACACTAAAAGAGAACAAGAGCACAGTATGTATACAATGGTTAGAATTATGACTGAAAGCAAAAAGGAAATGCTGTACCGCTAGAGCTGTGTAGAAAAAACTGTTACATGGTTGCCAACATGGGATTCTTAAAAAGACACTAAAAACAATACAAGAATGCAGTCATTATAATCTCGTTGGTCATCAATAAACTAGACTTAGAACAAACCATAACCCACCAGGAAACGTTCACAAACGTTAGATACCATTACCCTAATATTTCATTTAATTAATGTGCCTCCTGAAGCAAGTTTGTCCAAAGTAAATTCACAAGGCCCAGGACTATGCCTGATTTTCAGAATTCTTACTACTCCATACACACATCCTTCCACGCTCGTATCACTGTGCTGCTTCACCATGTTATGGCACAATTTCGGTTGTGAATACATTTTGGATTGATAGGCATTTCCACCAATATTTTAATTATTCAGGACCCATCATATTGGATTTGATGTTTCTTCATAAATCTGTGTTCATTTAAAATAATGCAAAGGAAACATTATTTAATATGAATCTCATACCCTGGTTTCCTTTTCGGATGTAGGGCTGCCACTAGGTATATATAGGATTCCTATTTTGGCCTATTGTAAACAGATGACACCCATATAGATATTCTTAATCTTTGACATAGATTCCACACTTGTTGACTCCATACATTTATTCTAATATAAAGTCCACTACATCAGAAGACATTAAACCACCTCCTACCACTTTTCATCGTCCAGGTTACCATAAATGTCTGCCCTACTTTGCCACCACTCTTCCTACATGTTTCTAGCACAATAAACAACTAGTAATATCCAATGAGCAACCATTCCAACCATGGCCCGACCTCATGTACAATTTAATTTCCCCAAAATAATGAAGCCCAGTGTTGGACATGGCCCTCTCTGCAGAGTCATCGCTGAACTTTTTGCCTTCACCGTCCTGTTTGCTGAACCCATTTTTGTTGCATTTTAGGACTGTTTGTGCTTTCCTTAAATATGGTGAAATTGGCTCACCTCACACACAAAGGGCTATACATTAGCCTATTGTTTACCTAGACAAACTGGGACCAGGGCAGGGAGGTTAGAAATTCCAGACACCTTTGTAGGGTGAAATTCCAGAAACTTCTCCCACTTCAAAAAAAGGCACCAGGTATAACTATTGGACCCTCAGACCCAACTATTCAGATCACTTCTGGACCTGTGGACTCTGCCAGGAAAGACTACCCAGCTGTGAAGTCTGCCCTGCTGCCCAAGTCCTCCTATGCTTACCAAGGACTGTTTTGCTGTCCAAGGCCTGCTGATGCTGCACCAGGGCTCTTTTGCTGCTTAGACCAGCCTGCCTGTGTGGACCCAGGACTCCAGGAAATCTCCAGGTGTCAGTCAGCTGGCCACCTGTTAAAGTCAAAAGGAAATAATAGGCTCCTTCGACATAGACGCACCTCAATGCATCTCTACACAGTGTGGCGCAGCTTGACCCTTACACCGGCCTAGCTTGATGCATCGCGCCCTCAACATTGATGCATCTCAGCGCAAGTCCTCGCAGCCCCATTGACTCACTCATTAATAATGCAGGACCCCACGGTGCAGCTCGACACCGGACCTTGCATCGCAGCTCCTTGTCGCTGACTCTCCATTGCCGGCCGGCACAGCTTGACACAAGGATTTTACATCTCGACGCCTAGTGCACAAGGTACTTTGTCAATGGACTGCACTCAGTCTTCTATCCGACCTGCGCTCCATCGGGGTTGGAGCTACCGCAACCAGATAACCGCGGTTGGTACATTTTGCTTCAAGCCGCTTGAAGTTTGCAAAACCTTTAAAAATGCAAATCTCCAGTTCAACTAATTGGATTTTTGTTGTGTTCGTGTCAAATAATTTACTACATTTTACTCTATTTTGCAAGATTGGTTTGGGAGTTTTTCTAGTGTTGTGTTTTCACTTTATTACTGTTTGTGTGCTGCAAAAAATACTTTATACATTGCCTCTAAGTTAAGCCTGACTACGTTTGTGCCAAGCTGTCAGAGGGTTAAGCACAGGTTAATTTTGTGACTGTAGTGGTTCACCCTAACAGGGATTGTGGCTGTTGCTTGAAAAGGGTTCACACCCCTTCAACCAACAACCCAATTTTTCATATTGGTGTTCAGTGGTGGGAAACAGTACTTGTGTTTGCGAAGTGCCATACAATGAGGGGCATATTTATGAAAGAGTTGCTTCACCCTTGAACCACGCAATGGGATGCAAGAGCAACACAACCCTTAAGCTTGATTTATCAAGCCATGTAAGGCCACCTTGCTTGACCTTGTATGGCTTGCTTAATCTAGAGTAACGCAACGCAGTGCAAATTGCTGCATTGCATTACTTAGCCCCATGGGTTGAGCATGGGTGTTTCCAAGCATCTATCTATGGATTTTGCCACATTCCTAGATTTACCATCAGTGGTGGACCTGGGAATGCCTCAACATGCTACACCTCCCCAGGTGAGGCATAACAAGGAGAAATATCTTTATTGCTCCTTATTACTTCCTTTTTCTGTGTGCTGAATTCTGCAGCACAGATAGAAAGAGGAAAATGTCTCAGGGGATTGTTTTGTGCAGGAAGGCGCTCTTTCCTGCACCATAACAATCCTGCTTACTATACAGGCACCCTTGTATCATGGTGCATGGGTGCCTGCGTTGGTGCTAGGCATCATATTGTGCTCAAGCACTGGAAAATGACAGGAATGCGCTATATATTGATAAGTACGACGCATTCCTGCTCTTTCCCTATCACACAGCGCATCGCAGCAAGGTCACTTGCTGCGCTGCCGTACGTGATTTCTTAATAAATATGCCCCTAAATTTGTGTAACACTAGAATCCCATATAAATAACTTGGCACCAGAATTTACCCCTTTTTAAATTCTCATTAGTTTCTGATTGTTTTTTTTCCTTTTCTAAATTTAAGTTCCCTAAATCCTTTTTTCTACAATGGAAATGAAGCTGCTCAACATTGATAACCTCAGCAGGGCTGAGCTGCAGACGCTGTGTAAGGAAAGGGAGCTAGAGGCAGGAAAGACTTCCACAAAACTGGACCTTCAGATAGCCCTCGGTGCCTACGAGGAGGTCATGAGGATGCAGTCCAAACCAGAGGAGCCAGAGGATAGAAATCCTGAGGAGGAGGAAGTGGATTTAGAGGAGGAGGAGGGACTGGCAGGAAACCCTGAGCGGCAGCACCCTAGAGGAGGGGTGCCACTTACCTACCGGAATGGAGCTCATTGTCAGGGCAGGGGAAAGTGTGTCTTCTTGTACAGTGGAACTGGAGGACAGAAAGGCCGAAAGGGACCACAAACTGCAGCTGGCCTAGATGAAAATGAAAGCAGAGGAGAGAAAGGCAGAGGCTGAGAGGGCTTTGGCTAAGAGGAAACCACTGCTTGTGCATGAGATAGCCATGGAGGAGCTGGAGCCTAAAGCCAGGCAAACCTCAGAGTCCAGCAGCAACAGCGGCAGCATTACACCAGGGCCCAGTTGAGAAAGGAGGGTTCACATACCCAAGGATCTGGTGCCTAATTTTGTTGTGGAGGGTGCCTTATATAAATTGTTTGCTCTGGAGATGCACAAGGTCCCTGAGGAAGATTGGGGGGCTAGCCTCTGGAGGAAAATTCCCAGTAAAGGGAGGGATATCCTGTTAGCCCTACGGAAAGGGGACATGATGAGGTATCCCGTATTGAAAGACACTCTCACCAGGAAAAATGGCATCACTCCAAAAAGGTACAGGCAAACATATAGGGACAGCCAGAAGTTGCTTCAACAGTCCTGGGTAGGTACTGTGGACCACTTTTGAAAGGCACTGGATGGCTGGGTGAAGGGCAGTGATGTAATTGATTACTAAGTGTTGTACAATTTGATCACAAGGGAGCACTTGTTGAATCTTTGTTTTACAGAGCTGCACCAACACCTAGTGGATAGTAAGCTGACATGCAGCTCCCTGGGGGTAAAAAGCGAAGTGCTCCATTTTGAACACCTGAGAGCAAAACGCTCTCACTTGTTCAAAGTGAAACACTTGTTTCCTATGGGATGGTGGGAGCAGTGCTCCCGCCATCCCATAGCAAACTGCAATGTCCCAGGGGTGGGCACCCTGGGGCATTGCTGGAGCGGACCCTGGGGGGTGGCGTTCCCTAGGGCCATTTATGGCTTCACGAGAGGGGTGACAATAGTTAAGCCCCGGGATATGGTTGTCCCCGGGGCTGTGGGGGGGCTCAAGCCACCCACTCATCTTTTCAATTTAGCCCCGGGGAGGTGGTGGTCCCCAGGGCTGTGTGAGGGGTCTTGAGACCCCCCCACTTTAATTTTTAATATAGCCCCAGGGAGGTAGTGGTCCCTGGAGCTCTATGGGGGTGCCAGGAGCACCCAACATATCTTTTCAACTTAGCGCCGGGGAGGTGGTGGTCCCCGGGTATGCAGGGAGCCGTGTGGCTCCCACAGATAACATAATTAGCCCTGGGGAGGTGGTGGCCCCTAGGGCTGTGGAGGAGAAAGAGGCTCCCCAAGCATTTATTTACAAAATAAAGCCCCAGGGAGGTGACGGTTTGTGGGGCTGAGAGGGGACTGCATGGCCCCCACATTTAATAAACATAGCCCTGGGGAGGGATGTTTTTTTCAGTGATTTTCAAAGGTTTTTTAAATGCTAATTTCTAACTATAACATACCAATCGTGTTTCCAGAGTGGTGGAGAAAGGTGAGCATGGCCTGCGAAACACCTCTAAGCAATCCCACTGAGTGGTATTTACTGGAGGTAACAGGAGGAGTAGTTAGCCCCCAACGTCAACCTTGGGGGCCAACTATCCCTTTTATTACCACCAGTAAGTCCCACACAGCAATATTTCTAACTTCTTACATCAGTCCTTGCCCCCTCCCTGCACCACTGTGCAAATGTGCCCAATAGCACGTTGTAAGTTGGGGGATTAAGTCCCCTTGAATCCTGAGGGTCCCTGGGGCCCAACTAGCCCACCAGGTACCTCCAAGAAGCGGCACAGAGCTGCGTTACTGAGTCACAAGATGGCTGCCAACACTTCCTGGTTTGGAGTGTTGGCGGACAATTAGTATGAAGCTCATAGTCGGGAGGGTTCGCGAACCCACTGCGGCCATAGATATCGAAACTTTTTCTTTTTCTAATTTCTCAGGAACTACTGAACAGATTTACACCATTTAACAAAAAGTACTCTTTCTGAACCAAGGGCTACCTTTTTTGCCAAATTTGGTGTATTTCAGTTCAGCAGTTCCGGCTGTAGCTTTGTCTAAAGTTTCCTATGGAAAATAACATGGGGAAAACACGTTTTGGGACCCCTGTTTTTTCTCGACCCTCGCTTGGCGAATCACCCCGAAACTTTCAAGACAAGAGCTGGCCGGAGCTGATCACTAGTTTTGAAAAATTCGCGAAGATTTGTCAACCGGCGCCAAAGTTATTGGGAAAACAAAAAACGCTTTTCCTATGGAAACTAGGTCCTAACTATAATTTGCCTACTGGCGACCACCAGTAGGTAACAGATATATATCTATATATATATATATATATATATATATATATATATATATATATATATATATTACCTACTGGCGGTCGCCAGTAGGTAGTTATAGTTAGGACCACGTTTCCATAGGAAATCCGCAACATTCTATTTTGAATAACTTTGGCGCCGGTCGACGAATCCTCGCGAATTTTTCAAAATAGGTGGGGCGCTACGCTCCGCTCCTACCCTGAAAGTCTCGGGGGGATTCGTCAAGCGGGGGCTGAGATAAAAGGGGGGTCCCAAAACGCGTTTTTCCCATGCATTTTTCCATAGGACCTTTAGACAGGACTACAGCCCGAACGGCTGAACAGAATTACTAGAAATTTGGCAGAGAGGTAGTCCTCAGGTCAAGGAAGTGCCTTTTGTAGGTTTGGTGTAAATCTGTTCAGTAGATTCTGAGAAAATAGCCTTTAAATCAATATATATATCTGAGTCAGCTTACGGTGCGCTTACGGTACGCTTACCGTACGCGTACGGTGGCGTGCGCGAGCGCGATTATGATTGGCTCTTAGATCTTAGTAAACATTCGAATCGGCCGAAACCAGGAAGCGGCGGCCGCCATTTTCTCTCTCGCACTGAGAGAGATGATTAACAAACAAAGCACAAAAACATTTAAAGGGGCTGTTTTGACAGCTCCCACACACATAGCCATGTACAGGGAGTCCCCAAAGATCCCCCAAGGCCAAAAACGGAATTTGTATTTTTTCGCTAATTTCGCCGATTACGCTTACCGTACGCGTACGGTAAAAAAATATTAAAAAAAATAAAAGAGCCACACTAACCCCACCCCGTGTGCTCACCAATTAGGAGGATTACGGTCGCGTGAGTTATAGTTGCCTACAGTAACTATAACGGGGGAATTTCATTGGTTTTTTATCAGTAAAATTTCCAGCTAACTATAACATGTGTGAAACCTATGGTTTTTTCAGTGAATATATATATATATATATATATATAATTTTGATGCCTGAGTTGCTGTATTGTTTCAACACACAGGTACAAACCACTCGAATTCCTCAAAGTGTAAAAGAAACCGCTTCAAACAGCAGGGGTTACTCTTTGGTCATGATTTATTCAACCATCGTAATAGTAAAAACAGACAAGTGTCCGCCCTGGACGCGTTTCAATCGCCAAAAGCGATCTTGATCACCTATATATATATATTTATATATTTAACAACTCAGACTTCCAATCCAACCAGAAAGAAGGTACCGCACTCTTGGGTGAAGAATTTAATACATTTATTAATCACAGAACGGCGGGACGCGTTTTGGCTTATGCCTTCCTCTGCCACAAATTGTTACCGGCATTAAGCGCCATTGTATCATATTTTCACACATGCGCAAATGCATTTAAACATAGACATGAACAGCGGCATGCAAAGTTAATTCCTTCAACTGACATTGCGCGCCATTTTAGAGTGGGTTTCCCAACTCTTTTGACTTTGCATCATTAATCACAGTACATTTCATTAAAGTCATCTTAAAAAATATAATAGCACTGAATATGGAAATTATATCTTTCCAATCATATAACATATTGGCAACATTTATAATATTAATTTTGGATTTTTAATCGAATCGAGCGTGTCACGATCAAATCATTCATATTTTGAGTTTTAAGCTATTCGGCTCTGAATGAGCTAGCAGCATTTATACCACACATTTTTAGACCTCTGATTAAGCTCTGGATGAGCGTTTCAATGCTCTACAGTATTATGTAAATCAAAATTAAAATCGATTAGTAACCAATACAAATTTCACTCAAATCCATTAATTCCAACTCTCTTTGTCAGTTGTGTAAGGTGGGAAATTCACAAGGGCCAGACATGCAACCATAGATATATTCACATACTAAAGAATATAGCAGCGGCATTGTAAAGAAGATATACTTTTCAGACACAAACTTGATACTAATGGTTTGTCTTCAAAACATAATCAATATTAAACTTGAGGGGGGATTCTCAACCAACTTGAATGGCCAACTCTTCTTCCTTATTAAGACCTCCTGGAGCTCTTGTTTGCAGATCGATAACATATCTTGATTCTAACCTGCGTAAACTGAGTTCTCTATTCCCTCCTCTTTCATTGGGTGGAATGTGATCAATACAGAAGAATCGTAAGAGATTTCTATTGCTGGAGTGAAAATCGGCAAAATGTCTTGCAATTGGGTATGCAGGATCTTTTTTCTCGATAGCTCGGGCATGCTCAAGAATGCGTCTTTTTGTGGGATGTATAGTGCTTCCTATATATAACAGGTTGCAAGGGCAGGAAAGATAGTATAAACAAAAAGGGGTACTGCAAGTGAGAAACCTATTAATTTTCCCACTTTGTTTGAGCCTGGTACTTTAAAAGACAATATCTTGCTGCTAGATTTACACGCCTTACATCTTGTGCAAGGGTAGAAGCCAGTTTGAGCACTCAGATGTGGATTCTTTTTGTTACTATCTAAATGGCTCTGGATTAAGTTGTACCTTAGTGATCTGCTTCTCCTATACATGATTTTAGGATAATTGGACAGGTTCTTTCCTATTACTGAGTCTCTTTTTAAAATATGCCAATTATGCTTTATAATTCTAGAGATATTCTGGGTCTCATCAGTAAAGGTCATAATTAGTCTAAATTCCGGTTTATCGGAATTTTCAGACTTTGGTCTCCTGTCCCTTAGTAGTAACTACCTAGGAATTCTCTCAACCCTTTGTAAGGCTGATTGTACCATATCGTCTGAGTATCCTCTCTTCCTGAATCTCTGTGAGGCTTCTAAGGCTGATGTTTCAAACTCCACTAGTCTAGTACAGTTCCTTTTTAATCTTAAAAATTCCCCGTAGGGTATACTTTTAATTAGAGGTGTTGGGTGACTGCTACTAGCCTCCAGAATCGAATTTCCCGCCGTCGGTTTACGATAGATGGTACCTTCTGCAATAAATACCTTCAAATCAAGGAAGTTCACTGCTGTGGCACTTATATCCCCACTGAAGTGAAGATTCACATCATTATTGTTCAAGGCAGCAATATATTCTTCTGCATCCTCTTTTGAGCCTTTCCATAAAATAAATAAGTCGTCTATATAGCGGTGCCACCCTACTATACAGGAAACCCATTTCAATGCTCTACAGTATTATGTAAATCAAAATTAAAATCGATTAGTAACCAATACAAATTTCACTCAAATCCATTAATTCCAACTCTCTTTGTCAGTTGTGTAAGGTGGGAAATTCACCAGGGCCAGACATGCAACCATAGATATATTCACATACTAAAGAATATAGCAGCGGTATTGTAAAGAAGATATACTTTTCAGACACAAACTTGATACTAATGGTTTGTCTTCAAAACATAATCAATATTAAACTTGAGGGGGGATTCTCAACCAACTTGAATGGCCAACTCTTCTTCCTTATTAAGACCTCCTGGAGCTCTTGTTTGCAGATCGATAACATATCTCGATTCTAACCTGCGTAAACTGAGTTCTCTATTCCCTCCTCTTTCATTGGGTGGAATGTGATCGATACAGAAGAATCGTAAGAGATTTCTATTGCTGGAGTGAAAATCGGCAAAATGTCTTGCAATTGGGTATGCAGGATCTTTTTTCTCGATAGCTCGGGCATGCTCAAGAATGCGTCTTTTTGTGGGATGTATAGTGCTTCCTATATATAACAGGTTGCATGGGCAGGAAAGATAGTATAAACAAAAAGGGGTACTGCAAGTGAGAAACCTATTAATTTTTCTCACTTTGTTTGAGCCTGGTACTTTAAAAGACAATATCTTGCTGCTAGATTTACACGCCTTACATCTTGTGCAAGGGTAGAAGCCAGTTTGAGCACTCAGATGTGGATTCTTTTTGTTACTATCTAAATGGCTCTGGATTAAGTTGTACCTTAGTGATCTGCTTCTCCTATACATGATTTTAGGATAATTGGACAGGTTCTTTCCTATTACTGAGTCTCTTTTTAAAATATGCCAATTATGCTTTATAATTCTAGAGATATTCTGGGTCTCATCAGTAAAGGTCATAATTAGTCTAAATTCCGGTTTATCGGAATTTTCAGACTTTGGTCTCCTGTCCCTTAGTAGTAACTACCTAGGAATTCTCTCAACCCTTTGTAAGGCTGATTGTACCATATCGTCTGAGTATCCTCTCTTCCTGAATCTCTGTGAGGCTTCTAAGGCTGATGTTTCAAACTCCACTAGTCTAGTACAGTTCCTTTTTAATCTTAAAAATTCCCCGTAGGGTATACTTTTAATTAGAGGTGTCGGGTGACTGCTACTAGCCTCCAGAATCGAATTTCCCGCCGTCGGTTTACGATAGATGGTACCTTCTGCAATAAATACCTTCAAATCAAGGAAGTTCACTGCTGTGGCACTTATATCCCCACTGAAGTGAAGATTCACATCATTATTGTTCAAGGCAGCAATATATTCTTCTGCATCCTCTTTTGAGCCTTTCCATAAAATAAATAAGTCGTCTATATAGCGGTGCCACCCTACTATACAGGAAACCCATTTCTGATGATCATCAGCCCAGGCCACTTGCTTCTCCCACCAGCCCACAAATTAATTTGCGTAGCTGGGGGCGAAGCAGGTTCCCATGGCCGTACATTTAAATTGTATATACAACTGATGCTGGAAAAGAAAAATGTCATTACAGAGGCAAAATCTCACGAATTCAACTACCCTTTAGAAAATATTCAACTGCCTGAATGCCCTGAGTATGGTCTATACTTGTGTATAGACTGGTTATGTCCAGGACTATCAACAACATGTCCGGTTCCCAATTAGTATCCGAAATTATGTGTGGGGCTCAAGACCCCCACACAGTTTTAGAAAGTAGCTCCGGCTTGAGGGGCCCGCGAGGTCCCCGATCCTAAAATAACAATGCCCAGGGGAGGTGGTGGTCCCCAGGGCAGCGTGGGGGAGCAGGAGCCCCCCACTATTTTTTTTAAAAAGCCCTGGAGAGGCGGTGGTCCCCAGGCTGCGGGGGGAGCAGCGTGCCCCCGGCATAAAATTAATTAAGCCCCGGGGAGGTGGTGGTCCCTGGGGCTGCAGGGGTCCCAGTGAGGTGGTGTATTTATAACTGTATAGGTGAGTAAATGGGAGTGTGATTGATTCTTTGCATGACTGACTAGGTATGTGAGTAACTCTATGGATGAATGGCAGTGTGTGAGTGTCTGCATAGGTGTATGAGTGCATATGATAGTTCTGTATTGATGAGTGACTGCATGTATGAGTGACTGTATGGGTGAATGAGTGGATGTGTGTGTAGACCTAGGAATCAATGAGCGGATATGTAGTAACTGGTATTGGTGTCTCTATGGTTTCTAAAATGGTAGAGTGGGTGTATCAAAGGCTATATTAGGGTATGAGGCGGTGCATCAGATTATCACATGGATGATGTCATCAGTGATGTCATCAATTATGTCATTTGAGATGTCATCAGTGATGTCACTGACCATGTCATGAATGATGTAATATGTGACGTCATCAGCAGTGCATTGCGGGGCGCGAGTCATAGTTAGCTCAACTAACTATAACTGCTGAATTTCTCTGGTTTTGTACAAGTGAAATGTCCAACTAGCTATAATGTCCCTGAAACCTGTGTTTTTTCAGTGAAATTCTAAGGTTTTTTAAATGATAATTTATTACTATACCGTCCCTGAAACCTGTAGTTTTTTCAGTGAATTTCTAAGGTTTTTTAAATGATAATTTTGAACTATAATGTCGCTGAAACCTATGGTTTTTTCAATGAATTTCAAAGGTTTTTTAAGTGCTAATTTCTAACTATAACATCCCTGAAACCTATGTTTTTTCAGTGAATTTCAAAGGTTTTTCAAATGCTAATTTCTAACTATGCCTACAGAGGTAGGACACGTGCAGAAAGAGGAAGAAAGGCGCAGAAAGAAGCAAGAGAAATGGAGAAAGAAACAAGAGAAGTCCAGAAAGACAAAGAGAAGTGCAGAAAGAAGCAAGAGATATGCAGAAAGAACCAACAGAGGTGCAGAAAGAGGCCTTGTTGCAAAGTCATCCTGTGCCCCCAACTTTTTGCTGGCTGGTACTGGTGGTAACAGACTCTGGCTAACCGGGCCCGGAGCCAGTGCTTTGCTGAAAGACACTTAGAATACAGTGAAAACACCTAAATATACCAGGGTACACGATGGGTTGGGGGACCCCTGTGGTTGGCATGACCTCCGCTGTAAGGCCCTGGTACATAATAGGGCATGGGGATTAAAACTACCTCTTAGTCAGAGATGCAGAAAGAGGAAACAGAAGTGCAAAAAGAGGCAAAATAATTGCTGAAAGAAGCAACAGATGTGTAGAAAGAAGCAAGAAAAGTGCAGAAGTAGGCAAGTGAGATGCGGATGGAAGCTAGAGCAGCGCAGAAAGAACCAACAGAGGAGCAAAAAGAGGCAAGAGGGGTGCAGAAAAAGGCAGGATAAGTGCACAAAGAGGCAAGAAAGATACAGAAAGGGAGGTGCAGAAAGAAAGAAGAGAAGTGCAGAAAGAAGCAACAGAGGTGCTGAAAGAGGCACAAACGGTGCAGAAAGAGCAAGAGAAGTACAGAAAAAAAGCAACAGAGGTACAGAAAGAGGCAAGAGAGGTGCAGAAAGCAAAAAGTGGGGTGCAGAAAGAGGCAAGAGGGATACAGAAAGAAGCAAATGAGGTACAGACAGAGGCAAGAGAGGTGCAGAAAGATGCAAGAGAGGTGCAGAAACAAGCAAGAGAAGTGCAGAAAGAGGCCAGAGATTTGTTGAAAGAAGCAACAGAGGTGTGGAAAGAAGCAAGAGAAGTGCAGAAAGAAGCAAGTGAAGTGCAGAAAGAGGGAAGAGAGGTGCAGAAAGAGGCAAGAGGGATACAGAAATGTGCAAGAGAGTAGCAGATAGAAGGAAAAGCAGTGCAGAAAGAACCAACAAAGGTGCTGAAAGAGGCAGGAACGGAGCAGAAAGAAGCTAGAGAAGTGCAGAAAGAGGTAGGAGAGGTGCACAAAGAGGCAGGAGAGGTACAGAAAGAGGAAGGAGGGGTGCAAACAAAGGAAGAGAAGTTCAGAAAGAAGCAACAGAAGTGCTGAAAGGGGCTCAAAGGGTACAGAAAGAGGCAAGAAAAGTGCAGAAATAAGCAAACAAGGTACAGAAAAAAGCAAGAGCAGTGCAGAAACAACTAACAGAGGTGAAAAAAGAGGCAATAGGGGTGAAGAAAAAGGTAGGAGAGGTGCACAAAGAGGCAAGAGCGGTACAGAAAGAGGCAGGAGGGGTTAGAAAAAAGGAAGAGAAGTGTTGAAAGAAGCAACAGAGGCTCAAAGGGTGCAGAAAGAGGCAAGAAAAGTACAGAAAGAAACAACAGAGGTACAGAATGAGGCACGAAATGTGCAGAAACAGACTTCTTGGCCCCCAAAGACCCTCAGGAGTAAATTGGACTTCTTCCCCCATCCGGTACTCTGCCAGGAGAAGAGTTTGCAGAGTGGTGTAGAAAGAGGTGCATGGCCTCCGAAGACGTCTTAGCAATCCCACTGTGTGGGACTTACTGGAGGTAAAAAGAGGGGTAGTTGGACCCCAAGGACATCCTTGGGGGCCAACTACTCCTCCTATTACCTCCAGTAAGTCCCACACAGCAGGATTGCTAAGTTGTCATAGCAGGCCATGCCCCATTTCCCCACCACTCTGCAAACGCACTTCCTGGCGTGCTCTTGGATGGGGATTAAAGTCCCCTTCGCTGCCTGGGTCCTTAGGGGCCATCTAGCCTACCTGATACCTCCAGTATGTCGTAGATAGTGGGATTGCTGAAAGATGGACACAGGCGACGCTCCCTTTCTCCACCACTCTGCAAACGCCCCTCTTGCCGCATTCTAAATTGGTGGATTAAGTCCCCTTGAATAGTGAGGGTCCCTGGGGGCCAACTAGCCCACCAGGTACCTCCAGTAAGTTCCACACAGCTGGATTGCTGAGAGTGGTCTGAGGCCACGCCCCCTTTTTACACCACTCTGCAAACACGCCTCCTGGCGCACTGCTCAGGACACAAGAGGACCTCATCACCCCACCAGCAGTGCCCTAACAAGCACGTTTGCAGAGTGGTGTAAAAAGGGGTGTGGCCTCGGACCACCTCTCAGCAATCCAGCTGTGTGGCGCTTACTGGAGACACCCGGCGGGTCCCTCTGTATTCAAGGGGACTTAATTCCCCAACTTAGAATGCACTAAGGGGCGTGTTTGCTGAGTGGTGCAAGGAGGGGGAGGGCCCTCCGGGAGATGCCGGCTTTATAAAAAGAAAATTGAAGGTGGGCTGTCCAGCCCCCGTTCTTTCAATATGTTTTGGGCCCTGGAGACCCCATCCACCAGGGCCTGCACATTTTCTCAAAACAAAAAGCGGGAAGGGGACCTGCATGACCCCCCACCCGGGCCACTTCTGTCCCCAGGGATCCCATCCCCGAGGCCGGCCCTCAAGTTGGGGACCGTGGGGGGAGCTCCAATGCCCCCACAGTACTGCCGGCTCCCTGCCTCCTGCAGGAGCCAGCATTGCTTTTGCACAAGGGGAGCTGCTGACATGCAGGTCCCCTTGTGCAAAAGCAATCTGCTTTGGTTTTTGGGAGCAAGAGCTGGTTTCCTGCTCTCACGTCCAAAAAATAAAAGCAGAGTTTGCTATGACAGGGTGTGAGCCATTCTCCCGCCCTGCCATAGCAAACAGCAGTGTCCCGGGGTGGGCACCCTGGGACATTGCAGGAGCCGGCCCTGGGGGGGGTCTCCAGGGCCATCGATGGCTCCAGAAGGGAGGTCGCGCGGCCCCCTTCCCAAAGTGAAGATAGCCTCGGGTGCGGTGGTGGTCCCCAGGGCCTGGGGGTCCACAATGGACCCCCATATGTAAATTAAGTTTGCCCTGGGGAGGTGGTGGTCTCCGGGGCAGTGTGGGGGAGGCAGGAGACCCCCCACACTATGTTTATATATTGAAGCCCCGGGGAGGTGGCAGTCCTCGGGGCTTAGGGGGCCACGAGGCCCCCGCACAAAAATCAAGATTACCCTGGGGAGGTGGCGGTCCCCAAGGCTGCAGGGGCCCCCACTGGCCCTTGGTATATAATTCCTAATTGCCCTCGGGACCTGGCCCACCTGGGGATTTAACAATAACAAAGCGTGGGAGCCGGCGCTTTGCTTTGTTTTGTTTTCTCGGCCGGATTTGCGCACCCAGCGCGAATTCTGCTGATTTTTTTTTGTAAATGCTCTTTTTGGCCCTGGGGTCCTTGCAGGACCCCCTGAGCAGGCCTAGGGGGTCAGGGTGTTTCTATCATGCCCCCTTTTCTTCATTTTTCACTTTTTTTACCGCTTTTTCTTGTGACTCAGTTGTACCAAGTTGGCTGCCAACACTTCCTGGTTTGGAGTGTTGATAGCTAATCAAAATGAAGCTCGTGCTCGGGAGGGTTCGCGAATCCTCCTCGGTGCTCAGATATAGAAATTGTTATGTTTTTAATTTCTCTTGAACTACTGAACGGATTTACACCTATTTGCAATATTTGGTGTAATTCCGTTCAACAGTTCGGGCTGTAGCCGTGTCTAAAGTTCCTATGGAAATTAACATGGTGAAAACGCGTTTTGGGTCCCCCCCTTTTTTCTCAGCCTCCGCTTCACGAATCACCCCGAAACTTTCAAGACAGGAGGTGCCCGGAGCGCCCCATTTGTTTTGAAAATTTCGCAAAGATTCATCAAACGGCGCAAAGAATATATATATATATATATATATATATCCAAAACCACACAGTTACATGGAATGAGTCAGCCCACACAGGTAGGCGAAAGTAACCTCTAATTTAATGAAGGAATGACATTCATCTCACAGCGCAAGTGCCTTGCTTAAAATAAAGTCCTGTAATGCCCGACGCGTTTCATGTAGAGTAGCATTTCATCAGGGGCTGCAGGCGTGGAAAAAGAACCAAGTGTAGCATGAAGCAAGTCATATTTTAAATCATTAATTCCCCGCCCAGGTGGGCGTGGCCACCACTGTGGCCTTCTGGATCTTGTAGTGCTCCTGTGTTCCTCTTGTGAGTTGCTACTGCACAGTTCTATAAATCACCAAAATTAAACCCAAGTGGGTGGCGAAGATCCTCCTGCGTTGTTAATGAAGCACAAGTGTATTCATCCATTCAGGCACACCCGTCCCTTAGCTGCGGCGTCAGTTGGCATCACAGCGGGGCTGCACCACGATGCAGCGGGGCTTCCTCACGGTTCAGGCTGCGCCGCTTCATATCCAAAACCACACAGTTGACTGGAATGAGTCAGCCCACACAGGTAGGTAAAAGTAACCTCTAATTTAATGAAGGAACGGCATTCATCTCACAGTGCAAGTGCCTCGCTTAAAATAAAGTCCTGTAATGCCCGACGCGTTTCATGCAGAGTAGCATTTCATCAGGGGCTGCAGGCGTGGAAAAAGAACCAAGCATAGCATGAAGCAAGTCATATTTTAAATCATTAAGTCCCCTACCTGTGTGGGCTGACTCATTCCAGGCAACTGTAGATAGTTATAGTTAGGACCGAGTTCCCATAGGAAATCTGAAAATTCTATTTTGAATAACTTTGGCGCCGGTTGACGAATCCTCGCGAAATTTTCAAAACTAATGGGGCGCTCTGCTCAGCTCCTACCCTGAAAGTCTCGGGGTGATTCGTCAAGCGGGGGCTGAGAAAAATGGGGGGTCCCAAAACGCGTTTTCCCTATGCAATTTCCCATAGGACCTTTAGTCGAAGGTACAGCCCGAACGGCTGAACAGAATTACTTGAAATTTGGTAAAGAGGAAGTCCTCAGGTCAGGCATGTGCCTTTTGCATATATGGTGTCAATCTGTTCAGTAGTTCCTGAGAAAATTGCATTTAAAAGCATATAAATATCTATAGGCCGTGCGCGAGTGTAAATCTGATTGGTGGTTAGATGTCAGTCAACGTTCAAATCGGTCGAAATCAGGAGGTGTCGGCCGCCATTTTGTGTGTGACTTGTGTGAGAGAGAAAAACAAAGGTGGAAAACATGGAAAGGGGGCAGGGTAGAGAGTTCCTGTCCCCCTAGCCTTTGTCAGGGGGTCCCTGAAGGACCTTGAAGGGTGAAAAAAAACCATTTTATTTTTTTTCAAAAAATCGCGGGGTGCGTTGCGCGCAAGGCGAATAAAAATTGTAAAAAAAAAAAAATATATTAAAAATCAAGTTTAAGTGTTTAGATGTTAGGTGGCTCTAAAAAGAGCCGTTGTGTTCATTGAGTGTTTTTTGGTACCTACAAGTAAGTACCGATGCAGAGTCTAAAGTTCAAGAGGAAGACTCTGTTCCCTTCATCATTGAAATGTACACCGTCTCCTCTATAAATGCCTTGCATGTTGTAACGCAAGTTGTTGTGGTATATAGAACCCATACCATAGTCTCTGAGGAAAGCAGAAACAGACTTATTGACGTGCTTTCTTGCTTTGTCAATCTGCGGACAATGTTGGTTGGACCAGTTCCACTTTTGCCTTTGGCATATATTAGAATATACAAAGGTAGTTTGTGGAAAAAGAGACATCAATTGCACAAAGGTGTCCTTAACAAGCATTTCCAGACCTACCCCAGTTAAAGTGCCCAGGTCATTTCCACCACAGTGCACAATTATAAGGTTAGGCTGTGGGAGATGTAGAAAGGATTTCACCAAAGGCATTAATTGGTGCCACTTTAACCCTCTCTGACCAATCCATTTAATGTCTACATTTGGCAAAGCAAGGTCTTTCACAATACCTCTTTTTTCTGCATACTTTTCAGTCCAGAAGACATAGCTATGACCTACAATCCACACTGTGAACATCTTCCAAGGAGATCTGGATGCACTCAGAAGGTGTCTTTTAGTAGAATGGCAATATGAAAAGAAAGATAGTTGTAAAATGGAGGCTTACATACTTTTTTTTAATAAAAAGAACTCATTGGCTGTTTCAAACCATTCTACACCAAAAACTAGGTTGTATGTTTACATTTTTAAAAGCATGTTTTGTATTGGTTCAGAAAAATGTGTTCCCAGAGAACATTAGTTTGGATTTGCTGTTAGGTTTGAAAAGTCAAGCACTCTTGCTCTTTGGATTAGAAACATTGTGTGCTGAATTTCTGACCTCTCTGCTCACACCAGTGTTCCATGACCTGTTGCTATGGTAGCAGGCAGAAGTCATGTTGGGGGTAGGGATCACTTGGAAAGGGTTGAAATTTGCAACCAATAGAAATGTGTGTTTCCATTTGAAAAAATGTGGGAAGCAATGTGATTTGAAGTTAACATGTATATGTGTGAAAAAAGAGAGGGAAACTTTGCCATTTACTGGTTCTGGTGAGAGGAGTAGAGCTCAGAGATTCTGGCTCTGATAATTTGCTGTGTGAGTGCCACATTTCTTTCTCAACTAACTACTTTTAAAGGTGAGTTATGAATTTGAGAGGGGATATATGTGGTGCATTTTGATATAAATAATAGAAAATTGTTTCTTCTTTTAAAGTTGTGTTTTATATTTTATGTTTTGGAAGATATTTAACTGCCTTGAACTTGTAAGATATTATGGATTATGTCTTCACCATAAGTTAAGGTTGTACTGGTATCACCCAGGAATACTGTTTTGTGCCTAGAATCATATCATGAGTCTGTGTGCACACAAGAATTGTTGTCAGAGATTTAGTTTGTGTTGCTCTTGTTCTGTAAGACTTGCACTTGTAGGAAAGGGGCAGCTTGTTTTCTTGAACTGTGATGGTTGGCATTCAGCAGAAATCACTAAGATATTTAACTGTCTTGAACTTGTAAGATATTATGGAGTATGTCTTCACCATAAGCTAAGGTGTAATGGTATTACCCAGGAATACTGTTTTGTGCCTAGAATCACACCATGAGTCTGTGTGCACACACAAATTGTTGTCAGAGATTTAATTTGTGTTGCTGTTGTTCTGTAAGAGTTGCACTCGCAGGAAAGGGGCAGCTTGTTTTCTTGAACTGTGATGGTTAGCATTCAGCAGAAATCACTATCTCACAAATGAGAGGCAAATGCTAACGCATTTGAAATCAACATGGTAGATTTTCCTTCCACTCCTGCAATGGGTGAGGTAATTCCTACATGTTGAAAACTCCAATTAACCCTTACCACACATGTACTCTAACATACATCTCTGCAGTCTTCATGCATTTGTGCAAGCGTCCATGCAGATCTCTCTTGCACCTGACAATACACAGTCTCCAGAAACTCACTCTTAGCACACAGCCAGGTGCTTCTCCTACACTCCCATGCTTACTAATCAGCACTGTGTGGTATTTAAGATAGCAGTGTGTAACGCTAACACATTCAACGTCACCAAGGCTCATTTTCTTTGCTCTAGTCTACTCACTCACCCAGGTTCCACATGCTCATGGTCTCAAGTAGCTGTTAGGACATGTGCTCTTTTCTGTCTCTCTAAACTATAAGGAAAATGTGTCAGGCTGTTACAGTAATTATCACTTGCTCTACCACAGTAGTAAATGTGCTTTGAAATTGCCAATGAAATATCGTTTTCTGCCTAGAATCACACCATGAGTCTGTGTGCACACAAGAATTGTTGTCAGAGATTTAATTTGTGTTGCTCTTGTTCTGTAAGACTTGCACTTGTAGGAAAGGGGCAGCTTGTTTTCTTGAACTGTGATGGTTAGCATTCAGCAGAAATCACTAAGGTATTTAACTGTCTTGAACTTGTAAGATATTATGGAGTATGTCTTCACCATAAGCTAAGGTGTAATGGTATTACCCAGGAATACTGTTTTGTGCCTAGAATCACACCATGAGTCTGTGTGCACACACAAATTGTTGTCAGAGATTTAATTTGTGTTGCTGTTGTTCTGTAAGAGTTGCACTCGCAGGAAAGGGGCAGCTTGTTTTCTTGAACTGTGATGGTTAGCATTCAGCAGAAATCACTATCTCACAAATGAGAGGCAAATGCTAACGCATTTGAAATCAACATGGTAGATTTTCCTTCCACTCCTGCAATGGGTGAGGTAATTCCTACATGTTGAAAACTCCAATTAACCCTTACCACACATGTACTCTAACATACATCTCTGCAGTCTTCATGCATTTGTGCAAGCGTCCATGCAGATCTCTCTTGCACCTGACAATACACAGTCTCCAGAAACTCACTCTTAGCACACAGCCAGGTGCTTCTCCTACACTCCCATGCTTACTAATCAGCACTGTGTGGTATTTAAGATAGCAGTGTGTAACGCTAACACATTCAACGTCACCAAGGCTCATTTTCTTTGCTCTAGTCTACTCACTCACCCAGGTTCCACATGCTCATGGTCTCAAGTAGCTGTTAGGACATGTGCTCTTTTCTGTCTCTCTAAACTATAAGGAAAATGTGTCAGGCTGTTACAGTAATTATCACTTGCTCTACCACAGTAGTAAATGTGCTTTG
Source organism: Triturus cristatus (assembly GCF_964204655.1). Classification (NCBI taxonomy): domain Eukaryota; kingdom Metazoa; phylum Chordata; class Amphibia; order Caudata; family Salamandridae; genus Triturus; species Triturus cristatus. Next base: position 309,535,790 of record NC_140593.1, on the reverse strand, counting down.
AAATTGCCAATGAAATATCGTTTTCTGCCTAGAATCACACCATGAGTCTGTGTGCACACAAGAATTGTTGTCAGAGATTTAGTTTGTGTTGCTCTTGTTCTGTAAGACTTGCACTTGTAGGAAAGGGGCAGCTTGTTTTCTTGAACTGTGATGGTTAGCATTCAGCAGAAATCACTAAGGTATTTAACTGTCTTGAACTTGTAAGATATTATGGAGTATGTCTTCACCATAAGCTAAGGTGTAATGGTATTACCCAGGAATACTGTTTTGTGCCTAGAATCACACCATGAGTCTGTGTGCACACACAAATTGTTGTCAGAGATTTAATTTGTGTTGCTGTTGTTCTGTAAGAGTTGCACTCGCAGGAAAGGGGCAGCTTGTTTTCTTGAACTGTGATGGTTAGCATTCAGCAGAAATCACTATCTCACAAATGAGAGGCAAATGCTAACGCATTTGAAATCAACATGGTAGATTTTCCTTCCACTCCTGCAATGGGTGAGGTAATTCCTACATGTTGAAAACTCCAATTAACCCTTACCACACATGTACTCTAACATACATCTCTGCAGTCTTCATGCATTTGTGCAAGCGTCCATGCAGATCTCCCTTGCACCTGACAATACACAGTCTCCAGAAACTCACTCTTAGCACACAGCCAGGTGCTTCTCCTACACTCCCATGCTTACTAATCAGCACTGTGTGGTATTTCAGATAGCAGTGTGTAACGCTAACACATTCAACGTCACCAAGGCTCATTTCCTTTGCTCTAGTCTAATCACTCACCCAGGTAACACATGCTCATGGTCTCAAGTTGCTGTTAGGACATGTGCTGTTTTCTGCCTCTCTACATTATAAGTAAAATGTGTCAGGCTGTTACAGTAATTATCACTTACTGTACCACAGTAGTAAATGTACTTTGAAATTGCCAATCAAATATCGTTTTCTGCCTAGAATCACACCATGAGTCTGTGTGCACACAGGATTTGTTGTCAGAGATTTAATTCGTGTTGCTGTTGTTCTGTTAGACTTGCACTCGCAGGAAAGGGGCAGCTTGTTTTCTTCAACTGTGATGGTTAGCATTCAACAGAAATCACTATCTCACAAATGAGAGGCAAATGCTAACACATTTGAAATCAACATGGTAGTTTTTCCTTCCACTCCTGCAATGAGTGAGGTAATTCCTACATGTTCAAAACTCCAATTAACCCTTACCACACATGTACTCTTACATACATGTCTGCAGTCTTCATGCAGTTGTTCAAGCATCTATGCAGATCTCTCTTGCACCTGACAATACACAGTCTCCAGAAACTCACTCTTAGCACATAGGCAGCTGATCTCCTACACTCCCACACTTACTAATCAGCACTGTGTGGTATTTCAGATAGCAGTGTGTAACGCTAACACATTCAACGTCACCAAGGCTCATTTCATTTGCTCTAGTCTAATCACTCACCTAGGTAACACATGGTCATGGTCTCAAGTAGCTGTTACGACATGTGCTGTTTTCTGCCTTTCTAAATTATAAGGAAAATGTGTCAGGCTGTTACAGTAATTATCACTTACTGTACCACAGTAGTAAATGTGCTTTGAAATTGCAAATCAAATATGGTTTTCTGCCTAGAATCACACCATGAGTCTGTGTGCACACAGGAATTGTTGTCAGAGATTTAATTTGTGTTGCTGTTGTTCTGTTAGACTTGCACTCGCAGGAAAGGGGCAGCTTGTTTTCTTCAACTGTGATGGTTAGCATTCAACAGAAATCACTATCTCTCAAATGAGAGGCAAATGCTAACACAATTGAAATCAACATGGTAGTTTTTCCTTCCACTCCTGCAATGGGTGAGGTAGTTGCTACATGTTCAAAACTCCAATTAACCCGTACCACACATGTACTCTTACATACATCTCTGCAGACTTCATGCAGTTGTGCAAGCGTCCATGCAGATCTCTCTTGCACCTGACAATACACAGTCTCCAGAAACTCACTCTTAGCACACAGCCAGATGCTTCTCCTACACTCCCATGCTTACTAATCAGCACTGTGTGGTATTTCAGATAGCAGTGTGTAACGCTAACACATTCAACGTCACCAAGGCTCATTTCATTTGCTCTAGTCTAATCACTCACCTAGGTAACACATGGTCATGGTCTCAAGTAGCTGTTACGACATGTGCTGTTTGCTGCCTCTCTAAATTATAAGGAAAATGTGTCAGGCTGTTACAATAATTATCACTTACTGTACCACAGTAGTAAATGTGCTTTGAAATTGCAAATCAAATATGGTTTTCTGCCTAGAATCACACCATGAGTCTGTGTGCACACAGGAATTGTTGTCAGAGATTTAATTTGTGTTGCTGTTGTTCTGTTAGACTTGCACTCGCAGGAAAGGGGCAGCTTGTTTTCTTCAACTGTGATGGTTAGCATTCAACAGAAATCACTATCTCTCAAATGAGAGGCAAATGCTAACACAATTGAAATCAACATGGTAGTTTTTCCTTCCACTCCTGCAATGGGTGAGGTAGTTGCTACATGTTCAAAACTCCAATTAACCCGTACCACACATGTACTCTTACATACATCTCTGCAGACTTCATGCAGTTATGCAAGCGTCCATGCAGATCTCTCTTGCACCTGACAATACACAGTCTCCAGAAACTCACTCTTAGCACACAGCCAGGTGCTTCTCCTACACTCCCATGCTTACTAATCAGCACTGTGTGGTATTTCAGATAGCAGTGTGTAACGCTAACACATTCAACGTCATCAAGGCTCATTTCCTTTGCTCTAGTCTAATCACTCACCCAGGTAACACATGCTCATGGTCTCAAGTAGCTGTTAGGACATGTGCTCTTTTCTGCCTCTCTAAACTATAAGGAAAATGTGTCAGGCTGTTAGGAAAGGGACAGCTCATATGATAGGATTTGAAAAGCTCATAAAAAATATAGTAATATATTTAAATTACATAAAGGTATGTTTTTTTTTAGTTTCTTTCAGGTATTGCTGAACAACACTGAAATAAATTAAAGATGCCTATAAAATCAAGACAGAGAAAAGAACAGCAACAAAATGTATATTTGAAGACAACTGGACAACAAAAATTAGTTGAAGAACCTCATGTTGGAAAAAAGAAAAAGTCTTCTGGTAAGCAGACTAAGGATTTTAAAAAAAATATCTTCAAGCAAAGAAAAATGTAAAAAATATATCCACGGCAAATAGTGTTTCAAGTAGAAAAGAACAAGACAATCAACAGAAAATAATAAAGGCTAATGTACAATCAGAAGTAAGAAAGAATGACTTAAAAAGAAAAATAGATTTTAAAAACATTCGTAGAAAAATGTTTCAGAGAAGAGTGATGTTCAATTTGCTAAAGGATGTGAAAAAATATAGGAAGAAAGCCAAATTTTATAAGAAAAAGAAACATATTGAATCAATTGTTGCAAAGGCTTTGGAATTAAAAAGAAAACTATTCATTTTAATTTTGAACAGGATCCGTACATTAGATAAATTAGTCAATGTAATGAAGTCAAAAAGCAAAAGGAAAAGAGTAGTGAAAAAAAAGAACTTTTGTAAAGTGTTCTTAGGAGAATGGAAGCATAGTTCAAGTACTGACCCATTTTTTAATGAAGAGAGTTATCTTCAAAGTAATAGTTTGCTGCATGCAGTTGACACCAATGGTCGAGCTTATGAAGTTAAAGATGGTTGTGTAATGGAAAAGGAGAAAATGGTTCCAAGAAATGAGGAAGAAGTGTTAGCTGATGAGGTTATGGGGAGACGTCCTAAAGCCCCAGTGTACACTTGGAATTGTAGTAGTATTTGTACTGTACGACAGGAATCTATTGATAAATTACGTGACTTTCTAAGAGAATATAGTTAAAAAAAAGTGTTAAACAGAAGATTAAGATGCTTTAAGGACTAGATCCATGCAGAGTGAGAAAGAATACTGGTTTGCAAGGACATTCTCTGGCTTGTCTTTCTAGGAAAGTTTGTCAAAGTGTTTTTCACCATTTTAGGATGCTGGCAGTACATCATACTGAAATGAGAAAGTTTGTGAGAAGATTGTATTTTGCTAAAAGTCCAGCACTAAAGTTAAATGAGTTGAATAGTGCTCTGTTCCGTGGATCTGTTTCAGATGTGAAGAAGGTTTGTGAGGATATTGAGTTTTGTTACTTTGGTCCAGAGCAAGAAAGTGCAGGAAATGACACAGTTATTGAAGAAAATGTGGAAGAGAATGTAGAACCCACTGTTAGTAAAAAATTTGAAGATCAAATGACAAAATTTACTATCATCTCTAATGAAAGACCAAATATTACTTGTATTTGTTGCCGGAGAAGCCATTATAAAATTCAAACAAGGAATGTTGATCTCTATAAAAAAAAGTGAAAAAGAAAATAATTATGAGTGGAGGGATTTTGCTACATATTTATTTCTGGAAAATTGTTTTGATTTGTGTGAAGTTCAGAGTATTTGTAAATACTGTTATAATAAGTTAGAAGAAAATAAAATGCCAGCTAGAGCTGTACATAATAATTTGGAATTGGTTGATATTCCTACAGAACTTTCTGATTTAAATACGTATGAGTCTATACTCATTCAATGTGTCCATCCGTTTCAGACTATAGTTCGTATGGAGCCAAAAACAGGAAAATTACCTCCTTCAGATTTACAAAGAGGTTTAAAAGGAAGAGTTGTCTATTTGCCATTAGATTTGAAAAAAAATATTGAAACAATTGATGCAGATAGTTTGGAAACTGAACCATTAGTTATTCTGGTTAATGGTGTACCTACAAAGAATAAGAAAATTTGGCAGGAGCTGGTAGATGTACGAAAAGTACAAAGAGCAAATTTATATTTGAAAAAAAATTATAAATGGTATGAATCAATTTATATGGATGAAGATGAAGAAGTTTTACTAGCAGACACAGGAATACCAACTGGGCAAATTGAAAAAGTGGATAAGTCAAAAGAAGAAGAAATTTATGAACATTTCAGCATACATCCTCTTCATTCTAAAGAAGTTATGGGAAACACTATTGATCTCTTTCAGATGAAAAAAGGAAAAGGAACTCCTGTGAGTGTATGGGAGGAGAGCTTGGAAACTCGTTGTTTTCCCCAGCTGTTTCCTACAGGAAAAGGTGGACGATATGATGAACGTCCAGTACAGATTCTTGCTTCTGAGTATCGGACTACAAGATTATATGCAAAAGATCCAAGATTTCGTCAAAGTATTCCTTATTTGTTCCATATTTTATTTGAAAGTGACTTGTCTGCACTATCTTATGCAGTAAATCACATTTAAAAAACTGGAGTACATCTACATAATGTGTCTGCAAAGGATTTTATGAACAAAGTGCAACAGCGAGATGATCATTTGGAATCTCAATTGATTAATTTGATGGCTTGTCAGCGTGGGACTAATGAATATTGGTACCGATGCCATGGAGAATTGAAATGTATGTTACGGAATTTAGGAACTCCTACATGGTTCCTTACCCTAAGCTGTGCTGAGTACGCTTGGGATGATTTACTGGATTTTCTTCGAGAGGCAAATTCAAATATTGAAAACATCCAATACAAGACAGCAGGAGAATTGTGCTCATTGGATCCGGTTAATGATTGCAGATATTTAAATCATAGATTTGAGGCTATTATGTCCTTCATCTGCAATAAAAAAAATCCACCTCTTGGAGAAGTTGTGGATTTCTTTTGGAGAAAAGAGTACCAAGCAAGAGGTGCTCCTCATATTCATATGCTGTTGTGGATCAAGGATGCCCCAAAATTTGGAACAGATTCTGATGATGCAGTTTTATCTTTCATTGAAGAATATGCAACATGTGCTATACCTAAAAGCACAGAAGAAAAAAACTTAAAAGAGCAAGTTTTACGTTTCCAAAGTCATCGGTGTGGAAAATACTGTCGACGAAAGTACAAGAGTAAAGATAGATTCTACACAAAATGTTGATTTGGATTTCCACGACCTGTTCTTTCAAAAGGAAGAGTAAACAGTTTCATGTCAGCGGTGCGACATACTATTACAAGAAAATCGCCGAAAAATACCTACAACCTAAGAAGAAAAGAAGACTCAAAATATATAAATGACTACAACCCAGTCATTTAATCCATGTGGAATGCTAACATGGATATACAGTATGTAGCTGACAATTCTATTGCTGTTGCCCGGTATGTCACATCTTACATCACTAAATCTGAGAAAACGGAATTGAAAGAAATGTGGGAAGAGATTTCTCACGAGAAGACTGTCAGTAAAAAGCTGTACAGTTTCAGTTTAAAGATGTTATCGCATCGAGAAATTGGGGCATACGAATGCTCAGATAGGTTATCATCTGCAAGTCTGTACTCCAAATCCAGAAGAATAATTTGGGTAAGTTTAGGCCTTGCAGGAATGCGAAATCGGGTACTGAAATCTATTCGAGAAATTGAATATTTAGCTGAGTGCGAACCAGAAAGTACAGACCTTTTAAGAACAAACATGTTGGACACATATTACCCAAACAGAAGTCATCATCTTGAGAACATGTGTCTCTATGAAGTGCTGCAGAACTACATTTTTAAACGGAATGCCACAGAAGACATCAACAATGGAAAATATAAAGTCATTGGTGTGGAAGGATGTTTGGTGAAACAAACAAAAGGAAGTTTGATTAATCACAGAAAGCTGAGTTGCGACACTACTGACAAGAAGGAATTTTACTACTTAGCACTTTTACAGTTGTTTAAACCATGGCGTTCAGAGGATGAATTACTTGGAGATTTTCTGAGCTATGAAGATTCCTTTAATGCATGCAAAGATAGCATATAATGCAGTACTTTCACAACTTATGTACAAATGTTAAATGAAGAAATTGAACAAGAAGCAACAATTGCAGCTGAAGTAGCTAGAGACAGTTCTCAAGACAGTCAAAGTTCTGGGACGCTCAGTCAAGATCCTCTAGGACAACCAATCGTAGAAAATGAAGCTGCAATAGCCATGACTGAAGTGGAAACAGCTATGAATCAAGCTCAGGAAGATTGAATAAACTTACCAAATTTGGAACAACAACTGAATGATGAACAACAACAAATTTATGAGGAAGTCACAAAACAAATTGATCATGGATTACTACATGAAAATAAAGAGTGCTCATGCACATCATTTGAACCAATCAGAATGTATGTGAGTGGACAAGCTGGAACTGGAAAAAGTTTCTTAATTAAAGTAATTCGAAGCTACCTACAGAAAAAAACTGATTCAACTGTGTCTTTTGTTGTTACTGCTCCAACTGGGTTAGCAGCATATAACATAAAAGGAATTACCTTACATCGTTTGCTAATGTTACCAGTAGAGCATGAGAACAAAATACAATACCACAAGCTAACAGGAGAAGCATGTTTTGAAGTTTCAAGAGTATTAAAGAAAATGAAAGTTTTCATTATTGATGAGGTAAACATGGTATCAAACTTAATGCTTGCCTTTGTGCATTTAAGAATGCAGCAAATTCTAAAGACAGACTATGACGTGTTATTTGGAGGAAAACCTGTTATAGTTTTTGGGGATCTTCTGCAGCTTACTCCAGTTAAAGGACAACCAGTATTTCATACTCTTACACATGAAGACACGAAAAAGTCGTTAGGAAGTATAGGTAATGTGAATATTTGGACATACTTTGAGTACAAAGAAATCATTACCAATATGCGGCAAGCAAATGATGATGATTATGCAAGTATTCTCAAAGATATCAGAATTGGACTACTCACAGAACATGGCAGAAAAACTTTACAGAGTCGATTGCTATGTAATTTGTTTCCAACAGAACAAATAGTTCCAGAGAAAATATACAAAAAAATTGCAGGAAAAAATAATGTAATCTACTTAATGCCAACACTACATGAATGCTCTATATTCAATCAAGAACTTTTGAAATTGGAAAATGAAGAGATTATAAAACGGGAAGCTGTGGATAAAATACAGCATGAAGGAATAACTATTATATTGACAAGCAAATTGACAACTAAATTGGATTCTCCAGAGAAAAACATTTCGAAAACAGCTGGTTTAGAAAAGAATCTTTATGTATGTATGAACTGTCGAGTAATTTTAAGACGTAATTTGGATGTAGAAAAAGGTTTAGTGAATGGAGCTATGGGTAAAGTTGTGGGTTTTGTTAAATACCAGAAAAAAGATGGAATTGAATTTTTAAAAATAAAATTTGATCAGATTGAAGAGGTTAAAGACATTAGTCGTTGTTCAGTTCATTTTTTGCTTGTGAAAGACTTATATGTACGTAGCAAGCAGTTTCCGTTTTCTCTAGCATTTGCTGTAACTATTCACAAATCTCAAGGATTAAGTGTAGATAGTGCTTTTGTAAACATTGGATCTAGTGTGTTTAAAGAAGGTATGGCATATGTTGCTTTGTCATGCGTGAAAAAAATATCTGGTTTATTCATGATAGACTTTGATGACTCAAGTGCTGATGCAAACTGTGTAAAGGAGTATAATAGATTAAGAAGAAGCTATTCTCCTCATTTAGGTCAGTATCCTGTGTTTGAAAAACGTGTTGTTTGTCGGAAAAAGAGAATTGAGAATATCTGTAATGAGGATGTACAGAAGAGTAAACAAAAAGAGAGTGATGTGATTCCAAGCAAAAAGAAAAATGACAATGTTGAAGAGGTTGTTGGTTGTCATTTTGAAAATAGCTCTGGTGTCAACTGCTACGCAAATGTAGTACTGAATGTTGTATTTTATCTTGAAAGTTTGAAAGAGCAGATAATACTAAATCATGGAAAAAGATTCTGTTCTCTGCTGAGTTTCCTTTATAAGAAGCTGAGTAATGATAAAACTAAAATAGAAAGTGCTTCTGATGTTAGAAATCTTTTAGATGTATGTTCTGGATGTACACAGTTTACACAAAATGTCCAGCAAGATGCACAGGAATTCTTAATGTATATGCTTATGGTACTGGAAGATGAAGGGGTAGAAATAGAAAATATGTTTGGTGTCTCTTATAAATGGGAACATTGTTGTGAAAATTGTTTGAACACATGCAGCAGTAATGTTGATTCTGAAAGGTTCATATATTTAACATTACCAGAGAGTAAATCAGTGACTTTTAGTAAATTAGTTAAAGATGCTAATCACAACATGGAATGTTCTCAATGTAAATCAGAAATGTTATCAACGTTATTTTTTAAGAAATATGGACAGTATGTAATTTTAATGATACAACGTTGTAGAGCTGATGGAACAAAATTGGACACTTTAATAAAGAAGTTTGTAGGAAATCAATTATCAATATCAGGAAAAACTTTTGTTGCAGTTGCAATAATTTTTCATGATGGACCTTCTATAACTTCTGGTCATTACACAGTTTATCTAAAATGTGAAAAAGGCTGGACACTGTGTAATGATTCTCAATTGATTTTCAAGCAACGTTTGCCTTATGATTTACCAAATTGTTACTTAATTTTTCTAAAACCAAAATTTTAGATACAAATTCCAGCATCTGAAGAAACCATTATTTGAATTTTATAGGATTAAGATTGGAAATTTCACTTAAAAAGGATTTAAAAATTACCATTTGGCCTCATGGAAAGGTAAATGTTTCTATTGTGGACTTCTTTGACAGATATTATTTTGGTGTATGTGCCTAAGCAACAAGATGCACAGATGTTATTTATTGCAAATAGTTATTGTTCTTAGAAGATATTTTTAATATATATGTTACATTTCTATCAAGGTATGTTTTACTGAGGATAGATTCAGGGCTTTTTTAAACAATCTTTCAGATTGTTTATTTTTTTGCCCGCTGTTAAGTGATGAATACATTTAATATCACAATTTTCAGTGAAATTCAATATATTCTGAAAACAGCAAAAAAAGGGCAACAAATTACTTTGTAAAATATGAAAATATATGTACTGTTTTCTAAAATGTATTGTTGAATATTAATACTTTTTTTCTTTTTTTTCAGATCTGGAAAGAAAATTTAGGAAATTGAATCCATTTTTCTTGCAATTCAAAAAAAACATTTATTTCTATTTAAGTTATTTTGTTGGTCAGGTAAGTTTAAAATATCTGTATTTCTCACCCCTTCACTTTCATGCTCCATTTTTCTTCACTTCTCCTCATTCTGCTTTTCTCATTCCTCTCCCCTCTCTCTTCTTGCTTTACTGCTCTTTCGTAACTCCCTCACTCCTTCTCTACTACTCCCCTAGGTTTACTGCCTTCATCACTATTTTTTCAACTATGTTTCTCTCCCTGTCTGCATATGTCTCAGTCATTCTAACTGCCTTACTCCTTCTCAGTTCCTTGCTCTCTGTCTCTGTTTCTGTCTCTCTCCCTTTGTCTGTCTTACCCTTAATTTCCTTAACATTTCTGGGGCAGATTTACAAGCCCCCTGCCCCACCACTACGTCACTTTTCATGACGTACCGGTGGCGCAGGGGGCTCCTCCATATTTACAAGGAGAGGAAAAGCCACCCTGCGTGACTTTTCCTCTCCTTGTAAATACAGCCACTTCACACGCAGCAATGTGCGTTGAAGGGGCGTTCCATGGGTGTTGTTGTGGGTGTTCCCATGCAACACCCATAGAACTAGACATATCTCCAGATTTACGAAAAATCGTAAGTCTGGAGTTGCGTGTGAATGCTAGGCCACCCTAGAGGTGGCGTAGCGAGGCACAAGGAGGAGAAATGTATTCATTTCTCCTTGTTTTTTCCTCTTTCAGTGCATGCTGTTTTCTACAGCACGCATTAAAAGAGGAAAAAGCCTCTTGTGATTGTTTTTGTGCAGGAAGGTGTCCCTTCCTGCACAAGAACAATCTCCCCACCACGCAGGCATCCTTGCACCATGGTGCAAGGGAGCGTGTGCCGGCACATGGCTGCAGTTTGTGCGACAGCGCAGGGGAAGCATAGAGATGCAACATATTCTTGTAAATATGTCGCATCTCTGTGCTTCGAAACTAACGCATCACTGCGCAGCAAAATTACTTGCTGCACCGTGCTGCGTTAGTTTGTTATAGATCTGCCCCTCTGTTTCCACCACTCCTCTTCTCTCCATCACTCATTTTCCATCTATGTTAACTTTTTAACCTTCTCCGTTATTCTTCTTTCCTCATCTTCCCTAACTGTCACTATCCTTTACTCATACTCACTCCTATTCTCCTACTTCACTTCGTCCTGTCTGTATCGCACACCCGTTCACCTTTTTGCATTCTTTCCTTCAATCTCCCTCACTCTGCTTTGCTTATTCAAATCATGACTCCCTTTCTCTCACTCCAGTTTCCTAAATCCCTCCATCCCCTCACTCTCCATCTCTCACTTTCCATTACCCCCTTTTCTAATCCTCATACCCGTAAAAAAAATAGAATTAAAAATCAAATTTAAGTGTATAGATGTTGGTTGGCTGTAAAAAGAGCCGTTGTGTTAAAGTGTTTAGATGTTGGTTGGCTGTAAAATGAGCCATTATGTTAATTGAGTGTTTTTTGGTACCTATAAGTAAGTACTGATGCAGAGTCTAAAGTTCAAGAGGAAGACTCTGTTCCCTTCATCTGTGAAATGTACACCGACTCCACTATAAATGCCTTGCCACTCCCCTCACTATTTTTTCTGATTTCCTGGGACTAGGAGCTGAACAGGTATCATTTTTACTTGAAAATGGCAGAACAGCAGTCTACTTCAGGGAGTGAGGAGAAGACCTGGATGCACTCAGAAGCATTGGTTCATAGTATTTTCTTTTCCAGAATCTTCTGTTCCCTTCATCTGTGAAATGTACACCGACTCCTTTATAAATGCCTTGCCACTCCCCTCACTATTTCTTCTTATTTCCTGGGACTAGGAGCTGAACAGGTATGAATTTTATTTGAAAATGGCAGAACAGCAGTCTACTTCAGGGAGTGAGGAGGAGATCTGGATGCACTCAGAAGCATTGGTTCATAGAATTCTCTCTTCCAGAATCTTCTGTTCCCTTCATCTGTGAAATGTACACCGACTCCTCTATAAATGCCTTGCCACTCCCCTCACTATTTCATATTATTTCCTGGGACTAGGAGCTGAACAGGTATGAATTTTACTTGAAAATGGCAGAACAGCAGTGTACTTCAGGGAGTGAGGAGGAGACCTGGATGCACTCAGAAGGTGACTTTCAGTAGAATGGCAATATAAAATGAAAGATAGTTGTAAAATTGAGGCTTACATACTTTTTTAAAAAAAAAAAAAGAACTCATTGGCTGTTTCACACCATTCTACACTAAAAACTAGACTGTATGTTTAAATTTTTAAAAGCATGTTTTGTATTGGTTCTGAAAAATGTGTTCCCACAGAACATTACTTTGGATTTGCTGTTAGGTTTGAAAAGTCAAGCAATCTTGCTCTTTGGATTAGAAACATTGGGGCAGATTTACAAGCCCCTTGCGCGACTTTTGCTTCACTTTTTCCATGTTAAAAGTGACGCCAAAGTGGCACAAGGAGCTTGTAAATATGCCCCATTGTGTGCTGAAGTTCTGACCTCTCTGCTCACACCAGTGTTCCATGATCTGTTGCTTTGCTAGCAGGCAGAAGTCATGTTGGGGGTAGGAATCATTTGGAAAGGGTTGAAATTTGCAACCAATAGAAATGTGTGTTTCCATTTAAAAGAAAGGTTGGAGAACGTGAAAAGGGGGAAGGTTAGAGAGTTCCTGACCCCCTAGCCTTTGTCAGGGGTCCCTGAAGGACCCCGAAGGCCGAAAAAAACATTTAATTTTTTTCAAAAAAATCACGTGGTGCGCGCACGGTGCGCGCACGGTAGAAAAAAATCATAAAAAAATAGAATTAAAAAAAAAGTGTAAGTGTTTAGATATTAGGTGGCTCTAAAAAGAGCCGTTGGGTTAATGGAGGAACAGAGGAACAAAAAAACGAAAAAATTAAAAAATTATGGCGTGGAGCATGTGTGCTGCTGTATCTTTCTCTCTATCAGGTTAATGCTGGTGTCACCGTAAGAGATAAGAGCATTGCACAGATTGCACCGTATATGTACCCCCTTGAAGACAGGGCGCACATCCAGAGGGTCAGAAGAAGGTGAACCTGGGTCCGCAGATGAAGTGCTCAGCTGAGCTGCCGATGATGTGCTCGGCTGAGCTGCTGCGGATGTGCTCGGCTGAGCTGCTGGAGGGTTGTCTCTAGCAGCTCGAGCAAAAGCCACAGGATGTAGTCCTCTAACGTGCCTGATCATAGAGAAAATACTAAAAGAGTATTTCTTTTTAAGGATCTCCTCTTGATAAGATCACTCCACAAATAGTGCAGGTGACTTTAGGAGCATTCACCTTCTTCTGCCCCGCTGGAAATGTAAAAAATTCCCATATAAAAGAGTCTTTTTGTTTCCTCCTCCTCTGTAGCACAAGGGTCTCCTGCTCACTCCCAGATGAAGACTGCTGCTCTGCCATTCTTAAGTACTAGAGTACTAGAAAAGCTGCTCAGCTCCTTCTCCCAGGGAATCAGAAGAAATAATGAGGGGAGTGGGAGTGGTGTTGGAAGATTATGGAACTGAAACTACTATTAACCAATGAAAAGTGTTGTTTTGTAATCACATGACTTGCCTTGGGAGTGGTGTTGGAAGATTCTGGAACTGAAACTACTATTAACCAATGAAAAGTGTTGTTTTGTAATCACATGACTTGCCGTGCGCGCACCGTGCGCGTATGGTGCACGCATGGAGCACGCGTGCATGCGCGCACGGACCATGCGCGTATGCGCGTATGGAGCACGCACGTACGAAGCACACGCGCAAGGAGCACGCGCGCATGCGCGTACGGAGGATGCGTGCAACGAGCACAGGCGCATGCGCGTACGGAGCACGTGCGCGCAGAGTACGCATGACGTACGCATGCGCACACGTAGCACATACGCATGCCCTTACCGTGCGCGCACGGTGCGCGCACCATGCGAGTACGGTGCACGCACGGTGCAAAAACCTTAAATAAAACAAAAAAAAATAAACTGTTTATAGAAGATAATAACTATGCTGTTCAACTTTATCCAAATTAAAAAAAAAAGAGTTGAGCCATTCCATATTACAGGATACAGTCAATCTATAACTATATACATAGGTAGCTTATTGTAAAATAAATATTTCAAAAATGTAATAATAGATTCATAAATTAGCATTTAAAAAACCTTTGAAATTCACTAAAAAATCCATAGGTTTCACACACGTTATAGTTAGGAATTAGCATTTAAAAAACCTTTGAAAATCATTGAAAAAACCATAGGTTTCACACACGTTATAGTTAGGAATTAGCATTTAAAAAACCTTGCAAATTCACTGAAAAAACCATAGGTTTCACACAAGTTATAGTTAGCTAGACAATTCACTCGTACAAAACCATTGAAATTCCCCCGTTATAGTTAGTTCAGCTAACTATAACTCGCGCGCCCGCAATCCACTGCTGATGACGTCACATATTACATCACTCATGGTCAGTGACATCACTCATGACATCACTAATGATATCTCAGTATGAGTGTCTGTATGGTTCAGTGGGGGATGTTACTAAGCGTATGGACGCATGAATGAGTGACTCACTGTTTCTATGTATTTTGAAGACAGTATGTGAGCAGGACAGTATGGGTGGATGAGTGTGTGTATGGGTGAGTAAGAGAGTGAATGACTGTCTCAATACTGTCTTCATGAGTAAGTCCATATGTTTTGAACTAGTATATGTGAGTATTGATGTGAGGATATATGAGAGAGAGAGATTGGAAGAGTTCCTGTATAAATAAGTATGTGTTTCTATAAGTGATTGTTTTAGAGAGTAAGTATGTGTACGTTTCTGTACAAGTAAGTGTAGTGGTGTGTGTATAGCTTTACATGCAAGTAAATGGATGTTTATTTGCATGTGTGAGTATGTGTGTGAGTAACTCTATGTATGAGTGTAGATGTGTAACAGGATGTATAGGTGTATGAGTACATATGATGCCTGAGTACATGTATGAGTGACTATATAGAAGTGTTGATAAATGAGTGGATGCAAATGTAGATTTTGGAATTACTGAATAGGTTGTTCTAACTGGTATTGGTATCTCTATAGTTTTCAAAACTTTAGTTTGTATTTTTCAATGTGAGTATCAAAGTTTATATTAGGATAAGAGGAGGTCTGCCACTCTTACACAAGGATGATGTCATCAGTGATGTCATCAGTGATGTCATTTGAGATGTCATCAGTGATGCCATGAGTGATGTCACTGACCATGTCATGAGTGATGTAATATGTGACGTCATCAGCAGTGGATTGCGGGCGCGCGAGTTATAGTTAGCTGAACTAACTATAACGGAGGAATTTCAATGGTTTTGTATGAGTGAAATGTCCAGCTAACTATAACATATGTGAAACCTATGGTTTTTTCAGTGAATATATATATATATATATATATATACATAGACGACCTCCTGATAGTGTGGGATGGCACGACACAGGAGTTCAAGGAATACTTTAAGATCCTAAATTCAATCGATGCCAAAATTAAGTTCACGTACAACATCAGTAATGAAAGGATTATATTCCTTGATACAGAGATCTACATTGCTAACAACAAACTGGAAACTACACTACACAGAAAGGAAACCTCTACCAACTCAACCTTACATGTGAATAGCTTCCACAAAACATCAGTGAAGGACAACATCCCATATGGAGAATTTCTGAGACTGCGACGAATCTGTTCGGAACAACAAGAATGGGAGGAACACAGCAAGAACACAGCAAAAAGATTTAAATATCGTGGATACAAAAAAGGCATTATTCAAAAAGGCTGGAAACGTGCCAATGAGAAGAAAAGACAGACTATCTTGGATGCAAATTACAAAGGAGATAAGAATCCACCTACTAACCAACTGACCCCAACAGTAATATTAATTTTGGATCATTCCAAAGAATCGAAACAAATAGGGGACATCCTTCGAAAAAATTGGAAGCTCTTGCAATTGGATCCAGTGTTAAGCGAAATTATGGGGAAACATCCAAATATCACGTATCGCCGTGCCAAGAATCTGAGAGACAAACTAATTCATAGCCACCATCAAGATCATAACAAGAAGAAGGGAACACAATGGCTAACAACTAAGGACTTCAAAAAGTGCCACCAGTGTAAAGTCTGTCAAATTGCCAAAAGTGTAACTGAGGTCAAACTTCCGGATGATAATAAATGGCAAATAAAAGACCTGATCACATGTAAAACCCAGTACGTGGTATACGTAATTGAATGCCCCTGTCTGCTGAAATATATTGGCAGCACGAAGTGCGAACTAAAAAAGAGAATCCTTGAACATGTGAGAGCAACGGTTAACAAAGACAGGAGCAACGCAGTTGCTAAACATATGGACAGCCATCATGGAGGAGATTGGAAATCTCTACGTTTCTATGCTCTAGAGACAATATCTGAACAGGAGAGAGGAGGGGACCGGGAAAAAAACCTGAGACGCAGAGAATCGCGGCAGATTTTGAACTTTAGGACTTATACACCATGGGGTCTCAATCAAAGCGAAGAATTGTATGTACACTTATAGGATCATGGGATGATTCAATAAGATTAATTGTGACATGTGCTCTGTAAGAGGAAGTTGAGGAGGGGAGTGATAAAAAGGAACAATATACACATAAAGAATTACTTACAAGTCAGCCATCTTATCAAAAATAGATCAATTAATTACGTAAATAGCATTGGAACTCCATACGGTCAATGATCTGGCAATATCGGGGATGAAATAATGACACAGTCAGGGTAAAATAATACTCTTATAGATACATTCTAAATGAATATCTAATAAATATAAGCCCACTGGAGGGCTTAAAGTATAATAATAACCTTAGATATAGAATCTATTATACTGTGTCAACTCATGATGCCATGACCGCAACAATAGGAATCGGAGCTCCGATCCTCTATCGAGGGGATCTAGTAATATGCAGATTCCAATCTGACTACCAACAGTGACGTAAATTGCGCATTTTTGATGCCAAGATTATCAATGCAAAACGAGGCACTATAAAAATATAGTTCTTTATGATAAATCATAATAAACAACACTAGGAGATATATAAAATCTATTTTTAAAATGCACACACACCTAAAATAATTGAGCAGCGAACTCTCGTAATTATATATAAAAAACCGCTTTGAATATTAGCGATAGAAACAGATATATATACACAAGAAGTTGGTGGGTAACCTGTGTTGTTTTTCGTTTTCAATAATGAATGCTTACAAATGTAACAACATTTGTAATTTGCAATAAAGATGTGATGATTTGGCTGCAATATATGTGGTTGCGAACTACAGGGACCATAAGTCCAATGGAAAAAAGGAGTGACATCACTGATCACCTGTTCGGCATCAACATGCTTTTATTGGTTGTTTTAAATGTGTTACACTGACCGTGAACAAGCTATCGGCTGATAGCGAAAAGCGTTGGTTCTTTCCCGTGAGCTTGGGAGCTAATGGCTTAATAAAGAAGAATTGAAATACAAACGAAGGATCTGTGAGTGCATTCCATTTAATTTCCTGAGAAGGAAATTGTTGGTGAAAAAAAAAATATATATATATATTACGTACACAAAAGTTGCTGTAATCCACAGAAACCACTCGGACACCTTCACGTGCTGAAAAACGATTCGTATTTAATGGCAAGTATGAAACATAAAATACGAATAGTTTTTCAGCACGTGAAGGTGTCCGAGTGGTTTCTGTGGATTACCGCAACTTTTGTGTACGTAATATAAAGATTTCCGGCATCTTTTTCTCGGACCGCCCGCGACAGCCTGGATTTTGTGACCGGAAGTTGTGGATCGATATATATATATATATATATATATATATATATATATATATATTCTTGGATTCCCTCGCCTCCTTCGTTTTTTCGGCGAAAGTCATGGCACCACAGCAGGGTAGGTTTCGAATTTCATTTATTTAAACACCATTGTGCAATTGTGCAAGAATTAGGATGGCCTACGCTACCATTAGCCTGCTACTGGACCACAGAGTCCCCAATGTCTAGACAGTATTTAAAGTGCTATGTGCTGTTACCCTTGTTTGTGTTTACAGTTGTTAAAACACTAGACTGTTAACCTCAATACAGTAACATGGTGCAAGTCTGTCGCCATTTATCCTCTTTCACTGTAAAGTACATTCAAAGAATATAAAGTGCTAGTGCAATATATCCACCTAAAGTATTTGAATCGCCATTTTTGCATTCTTATAATATGCATCCAACTGATAAATAATCAAGGTACTAGTACAAAAGTTACAAAAATTACAATTTCTTAAAAACTCCCAATCTTGCCATTGTTTGACATCCTTTTTCCCATAGCTCCATTTTAGTTATTTTTTGTCTGTCAGTCATGCAACTTCAGTTATTGTAAAGTACATTAAAAAACAGTGCATTTTGACATTCCCCTCTCTTACATGGAGCAATTTTAGATGGAAGGCATTCTACTAGTCCCAATATTCACAGTCCAATGCACAATACTTGAATTAGTGATGACTCTGATCTCTGATATCGTTCTTCCAACAATTACCCTAGTCTAAAATTCTTACTACATGTCCAAGTTTCTCCCAATGCTAAAATTTACAACATTCATTTAGATCTAATGTTCCTACATTTTATCTGGTTATCATGATGAATAATTCATGCTGTTCTTTGTGAAGTACATACCCAAATCCATGTGTTGGGAACTTAGAAACCAATTGCTTAGTGTTTGTGTACTGATTATTCCACAATTTCATTTAAAAATACTGGGAGTATACATTCGATGATTCTTTACATAAGGGTACGGTTTTTCAAGTTCATGCTACACCTTGCTCTTAAAGTGATTTCTACATGATTTTACTAATCTACTTCTTGATCTATTAAGTATTTCCAATGTCCATGTTAGAAGAGGAAATTGTTAATATATATTTGCAAGAAAATGTGTCCAGCAGAGGGGAAATTATTTCATATTCAAATCCAAAGCAGATCAGATGCAGTTATTCTCGACTTTCTAATATTTACAAATGTACAAATAGTTCCGCATCCAGATTGTGTCCGTGTGGATATTCTGTACCCATCGCTAGTATCAATCTAGATTCCATTTTACGCAATTTTAGGTTCGGTCACCACCTCTCTCTGCAGGTTTCACAATTTTAATTCCAGAGTATTTCAATTGACTACTATAACTTTGATGATATTCGTGAAAGTGTTTTGCCATTGGATAGTTCGGATCTTTATTTTTTATGGCACGTAGATGTTGCAAAATCCGTAACTTTAGTTAGTTGATTGTGCTACCCACATAGTATTTTTTACAAGGACACATTCATCTGTAGAGCACATGTTTGGACCCACATGTAATGTGATCTAGGATTTTTTCTGTTTTACCATTTTGTAGTTCATAGTTCATTATATTGGAGCCATGTTCACATGCTCGACATTTTGCACACTTCCAGAATCCCGGTGTGTTTAGCCATGAGATCTTTTTTGGCTCTCTTTTCTCAAGATGGCTTTGAGTTAGGATGTCTCTTAAAGAAGCTGTTTTTCAATAGGTTATACTGGGATGAGGTGTTAAGCTCTCTCTTAGTGTATTATCAAGTAGTAAAATTTCCCATTTCCTACTTATCACCTTTTTAAGATCTCCACTTTGATTATTGAAGTCCATGATTAGATGTGTTGTGCTATCTATCGCATCCTCTATTCCATCTGGTTTCCTTTTTGAAGGTACTAGGAGATCAGTTTGTTTTTTCAATTTGACCCTGGATTTGGCATTCATAATCACTTCCAACGGATACCCTTTCTCAAAGAAACGACAACTCATCTCTTCAAAATCAAGCTCTAGATCTTTAGTTTCAAAGCAATTTCTTTACGCCCTTAACATCTCGCCGTAGGGTATGCTCCATTTCGATGCACTTTGGTGCATATCCTGTTGTTGTCGACGAAGACTTCCACATCCAGGCAGATGATGCTGGTATCGCTTATTGCAGATGTGAAGTTTAAGTTGTAATCATTCACTTCGAGAGAGTCAATAAAAGCTTGCAAGTCTACACGGTTCCCATCCCATATGACGAAAAGATCGTCAATGAAACGACACCAGGTTTTTATTTTGGAATGTTTTTTCCTTTCTTTTTCCAGAGTCTCTGTTTCCCATATGGCCATCAGTAGGTTAGCATAGGTTGGGGCAAAAGATGTCCCCATTGCCGTGTCTTGTTTCTGCAAATAAAGGTCACCCAGGAAGAGGAAAACATTATGTTGCAAACAGTAGGTTAACATATCTACTAACATGGCAGTATGTTCCAGATGATTGATCGATCGCAATTGTAGGAATTGTTTTACAGCTTTTATTCCATCCTCATGCCTTATCGAAGTATAAAGCGAAGAGACATCTATCGTTGCCATTAATAATCCTGTTTTCCACTCAATTGTACTGATTTTGTTTAAGAAGTCCATGGTATCTCTTAAATAAGAGGGCAGACTGGTCACATAATTCATCAGGAAGATATCCACAAATCTAGATGTGGTTTCTAGAAGTGATCCTCTAGAGCTGACTATTGGCCTTCCAGGTGGCTTGTGGATCGCTTTATGTACTTTCGGCAGAAAGTAAATAGTCGCTTTAATGGGGTGATATGTTTTTAAATAGAGGTATTCATCAAAATCGATTAAACCCCTTTACTTCCATCCAAATAACATTGAATGATATTCATTCATCCAGGTTTCAGTTGGATCTTGCTGAAGTATCTCATAATGGTCTTTGTTTTCAAGTTGTCTTTTTGCTTCTTCTATATAATCAGACATGTTCTGAACCACAATAGTTCCTCCTTTGTCGGAGGCTTTCATAATGATTGTTGGATCATTTCTCAGCTCTGTCATTGCTTTATATTCTCCCGGTGTTAGGTTCCAATCCTTTTTCTTTTTAGATTTTGATGTTGACATGGTGGATATTTTGTTGATTTCTTCCACCATAATTTCATGGAACAAGTCAATCTTGTTTCCCGGTGGCAATTGCGGACAGAACCTGGACTGTTTTTTGAGTTCACTTTCTCCTCCTTTATTCGTGGCTATCCCCATGCTGTTACAAAGATCTATATCCACCACGAGGCTATGTTGACCACCCCCCATGTAAGATCTCTCCCCTTCTTCCAATGATGTCAGTGTTCTCAAAGCAGGTAAATCCTTTTGAGCAATGATAGATAGATTGCTGATTTCAATATTTGGACCACTTGGTTGAGGTGTTTTTTCTGCGAATCTTTTTTGAGTTTGATTTTTCGACAGAACTTGTAGAGGTCAATCCGTGCATTTGATACATCCATATCTTTGTTGAGACAATAAGATAATCCTCTATTGAGTAGTTTAAGATGAGTTTTATTCAATAGTTTATCTGAGATGTTGATTACTAAATTGTTGTTGAGGAGGATTTTTTTCTTCTTCAAGATTACTTCTGCTTTCCTCTTCCTCTTTTTGGTTTTGCTCCATCTTCTACTCCTTCTGGTGGTATTTTGGGCTGTCCTCTTCCCCACGTCGTGCCTCTGCCTCTTCGTCTTTGTCGCGTTATCATTTGTGCAAGTCGCATCTCCCCGTGAAAATCCAATGGAGTTATAGTTACTTCCTCATCGGCCGAGCTGAGATCCGAGCTGTCCACCATATCAGGTGTCACAGTTCCTGCACATTTGTCCATGACGACTCTATTCCTCAGCGTATCATACTTTCGGGCGAATGTGTAAATGCGACCGTTCGCATAATCCATCCTATCTCTGGTGAATTTATTTGCTTTTCTTTTTTCTACCTCTGCTTCGTGTTTGTTTATTTTTTCTCCATGTTCTCAATTAACTCCTTATTCTCTTCAGATGTTGGAAATATGACTAGTTCCTGTTCCAGTTCTTGGATTGTGCTTGTAATTCTGTCTAATTTCCTTTCCGCATGTATGATCAGTGTCCTCATAAGTTTAAATGAACATTCATTAGTGTCTTGCTGCCACTGTTTTATTAGATCCAGGTCCAGATCATTCAGCGTGGGCATGATTAATATTCGAAGTCCTCTCGGTACCCTCTTATATTCAGTATATTTTTCTAATGTTGTTTTCTCCCACCATTTGTTGATTTCAAGAATGCGGCTTTGCTGAAGTTCTCTTAGTACACTGATTATTGTTTTCTTGTCTCTTTCTCCTGTTGTTTCCCTGCCCATTGCACTTGTTGATGGTGTAGCGTCATCATTCAATAATTCACTCGCTCTCTGAAGGCGATTCCGAGACTTGTCTGCCATGTTCTAGATGAGGTTACATTTTACTTATTCTTGCTTGCAATCGTTATGGTGTTGGATATTTCCTTTGTTTCAGAGATCTGTCGTCTGACACCAGACTAAAACAATATCCCTTGACCCTGCTGCTCCTGCTAATTATTGCCAATATGAGGTGATTCACGATATGTTTGGTTAGTCTCCGTTTGTCTCTAGTAGCTGCAGTCTTATATTCCCATTTCATTCTTACTTTCCTTTTATATATATATATATATAATTTCACAAAAAACTGCCTTACGACAGCATGCACTCGCAACAAGTTCATTTTTATTTTGGCGAAAGAACAATCCGGGAAGTAACAGATGGAAATAATGCCATGCCTTGCCTGACGCGTTTCAGACTTCTCGTCCTTTCTGAAAAGACAGCATGCATAGCAGCAATGTACTTTCCAATTTATTCCCCAATTCAATACATAATGCCCTCATGTGGGCCTCTCAGTGAGTTGCATTACGGGAATAGAAGCATTGTGCCTTTGAGAAAGGGAGAGAGCTTGAAACGCCTAAGGCAAGGCATGGCATTATTTCCATCTGTTACTTACCGGAGTTGTTCTTTTGCCAAAATAAAGATGAACTTGCTGCGAGTGCACTCCGTCTGAAGACAGTTGTTTTTTGTGAAATTATATATATATATATATATATATACACTCCACTGGTTCCCAGTTACCGGGTGATTGCAGCGCTCCTCGTGGGTGCAAATCCCTGCGGCTGAACCACACCGCTTTAAATCACCAAAATTCCCTCAAGCCGGAAAGAAAACGGGAAGCACTCTTTACAACTTTTCATGCGCTTTATTTTTCTTTTTTAAATTCAATGCATAGGGTACAGGCAATGGCTGATCAACGCGTTTCGGTATTCCTGATACCTTGCTCACGATCAACTGTTTGTTTGATTCCGCCCTTTTTAAATTCAATTGAAATTACATCATTTCCTGGCGGTTTTTCAAACACCCCTTTGCATTCTGGAGAATGTAGTTTTGAAACCCATTGTTTCTTTATCTTAGATCCTTCTTTTGTGTTTATTGACATTCAAATGCTTTATTTAGAAAAGTTCAGTCAACAATGTCCTTTACAAACGCTTATCTTCTTCTTTAACTCCACTAATGGAGCGATCTTTTCTCATTATCTCCTCCGATGGAGTGTCATCTTATGCGTAATGAGTCTTTTTTACGACATTAGTTTCCATTTGTTGTATATCTTTCAATATTATCAATCCTTGACTGCATTTTCTGCTTTTTTTCTCATTTTGTTTTTATGTTTCTACTTTGTTATAGATGTATGTAGAGCTCTTCTGACTGATTAAGGCCGTGCGGGTGTAGTGTTCGTAATTTTAAAATGTATCGTGACTCCTTCTGTCGCAATTGCCTTTCTCGATCTCCCCCACGTTCTTTCTTTGGAATGGTCTCAATTCCATAATATTTCAATTTTTTCCAGTCTCCTTGGTGGGCTTGTTCCATGTGCTTTGCCACCGCATTGGATTTGTCTTTGTGTATTGTTGCTCTTATGTGTTCCAATATTCTTTTTTTCAATTCAAAAATGGTACTCCCCACATATTTCAAAGGGCAGGGACATTCCAACACATAAATCACATATTGCGTTTTGCATGTTATTAGTTGGCGAATCTCCCAGATCTTATTATTTGCCATCTTGATGTTTTTTGTCTGTTGGGCAATCTGACAGGCTTTACACATGTGACATTTTATGAAGCCTTTTGTCTTCAGCCAGGTGGATTCCTTTTCTTTTCCTTTGAAATGACTATGAATTAGATGATCCTTCAAGTTCTTTGCTCTCCTGTATGTTACCGTCGGATGCTTACCCACTATTTCCTTGACAGTGGGGTCCAATTGTAGTATCTTCCAGTTTTTTCTCAAGATACTCACTATTTGTTTACTTTCCAATGAATAATCCATTATTAACCGGATGGTCTCAGATTCCGTTTTCTTTGATTTTCTTGCAAGACAGTCCTCTCTTGTTTTGCTGTTTGCTGATTCCCAGCATTTTTTTACTGTGTTGGCATTATATTTTCTTTTTTTGAATCTTTCCATTGTTTTTTGACCGTGTGTATGCCATTCCTCTTCTTCACTGCAAATTCGCCGGATTCTCAAGAATTCCCCATAAGGGATACTTGAGATTAGGGTTTTTTGGTGGAAGATTGTCGCCTCTAAGGTGGCATTGGTTGCTGTACTTTTTCTGTGTAGAGTTGTTTGTATATGGCCATTTTTGATATATATTTCCGTATCAAGGAATACGACTCTTTTATTGCTGATCTCATATGTAAATTTGATGTTTGTTTTGCTGTTATTTAACAACTCGAAGTATTCCCTGAATTCCATTTCAGTGCCATCCCAAATGATGAATAGGTCATCAATGAACCGTTTCCAACTGATGACTTTATTCACCATTAACTCATTACTTTCACACCATGCAACCTCTTTTTCCCAGTATCCCATTGCTAAACAGGCATAACTGGGACTAAAAGAAAATCCCATTGCAGTCCCATTGCTTTGGCGATACACTTCATCTCCGAAAACAAAAATATTTTTGTTCAAGCAAATCGATAACATCTCAAGGAGCATTTTGTTATGTTCACTGTATTTGATACTGCGTTCCTTCAAAAAATAATCACATGCCTCAAGGCCCATTTCATTTTGAATGTTTGTATATAAGGATATGACATCCATTGTGACTAGTTGGTATGTATCCTGCCAGGGAGTATTTTGCAGTAGTCTTAATAGATCCGTCGTATCCTGTATATAGGAGCTGAGTTGAGTTACGTAGGGGTTTAAGAAGAAGTCAATATAATTTGCCATTGGTTCCAACAATGAACCTTTCGCTGACAGGATGGGTCTGCCTGGTGGTTTTTGGCGATCCTTATGAAGTTTTGGCAAGAAATAAATTGTGGCTGTGATTGGATGGGGCACTGTTAGATATTTACATTCTTCTTCATTTATTAACTCTCGTCCCAACCATTCTTGAAGCTTGTTATCAACTTTTTCTTTTATTTCCAAGGTGGGGTTCTTTCTCAATTTTTCATAGTAATTTGTATTCCTCAGCTGGCGGTGTGCTTCCGCTACATATGACATTTTGTCCATTATTACTATGTTTCCCCCTTTGTCTGCCAATTTAATTTCGATCTGGTCATCCATTGTCAAATTCCGTAGGGCTTCTCGTTCCATCTTAGTTAAATTATCGGTGAATGCTGGTCTTTTAATTTTGTATAGGTCTTGAATGACTGCTTCTTGAAACAAATCTATTTTGTTTCCCGGTGTTAATTGAGGATAGAATTTCGACTTCGATTTCATCCCACTTAGACCTGCTCCTCCTTGCTTGACTGCCATGCTTAAAGGGATTTCCTCTCCCTCTGTTACATCCAAATTTAATAATGTCAAGAAACCTTCTGTGTCCTTTACTTGTACACTGGTTGTTTGTTCTTCCAATGTTTTTGTTTTTCCATAGTGTTTTTTGTCTCCAAAGAATTTGGCCAGTTTAATCTTACGAATGTATAAGTACAAATCGATTCTTACTTGTGCTAAATCCATTTTACTTGTGGGGCAAAAGTTTATCCCTCTTTTTAATAACAGAGTCTCTGTATCTGAAATAGGTCTTTTGGATAAGTTTACTACTTGTAATTCATCCTTTACTTGTTCTTCCTGCGCATGCTCCTTGTTTCTGTACCCGTTTTTTTCACGGTAGCACTTGCTTCTGTTGCCCCTTCTTTTGGGTTTCTTTGTGACCATTTCCGTCCTCTGCCTCTTCCCCTTTGTTGCCGGAAGGTGGGCCGATTTTGTTCCCATTGCCTCTGTTGCAATATTAGGCGCATGTCTCCTAAAAAAGATAACTTGCTCCTGTTTGATTCAGATTGCTGTTCCCCATCACTGGGCTCATTAGACATTAGGGAGGAAGCACTGCTCGAGAAGCTTGTTGCGATATTCCAGGTTGCTTGTTCCTTCATTGTATCAAACTTTCGAGAGAAAGTAAAGATACGCCCCTCAGCGTAATCATTCGCGTCCCTCATGAATTTAGAATGTTTCCGTTCTCTTACTGAGTCCTCATGTTGATCGATTTGCACTTCCAACTCCTCCTTAAACTTTGCCATTTCAGTGGTCATTTTCAACGAAGATAATTCCTTCTCTATATCACACAGTTGTTCCTTTATTTTAATAAGGCTGATTTCTAGGTGCTTCACCAGTATTTCAATGAGGCCTAACGATGATTTCAAAACGAAATCCCCCCATTCCTGCAATAATTCATTAGATGCATCTTGATGATTCGGCATCAGCATTATTCTCAGTCCCCTCGGGATTCGTTGTACTTCCAGATACTTTTTCAAAGTGATTAGCTCCCAAGATTTGTTTATCTCTTTACGACTTAATTTTTCCCATGCACGTATTTTGCTTTTAATATCCATTTTTCCTGCCGTGCACGATATTCCTGGGTCTTTGTCTGCACTGCCTTTTTCAAACATCGAGCCCAACATCTCAGTCCTTTTAGCTTCACGTTTCTCCATTTCTGCCTGCCCGTTTACTTTTCCCAATTTGCTCGTAATGAATGATTTCGCGCAGTTGTAAATCGGAGTTTCTGTAACTTTTAAGCGCTTACTTCGCCGCGTGTTTTCCTGTTGAAACCTATGATGCGGATTTTTAGCGCTATTACAAATTCTACACAGAAAAAGTACAGCAACCAATGCCACCTTAGAGGCGACAAGCTTCCACCAAAAAACCCTAATCTCAAGTATCCCTTATGGGGAATTCTTGAGAATCCGGCGAATTTGCAGTGAAGAAGAGGAATGGCATACACACGGTCAAAAAACAATGGAAAGATTCAAAAAAAGAAAATATAATGCCAACACAGTAAAAAAATGCTGGGAATCAGCAAACAGCAAAACAAGAGAGGACTGTCTTGCAAGAAAATCAAAGAAAACGGAATCTGAGACCATCCGGTTAATAATGGATTATTCATTGGAAAGTAAACAAATAGTGAGTATCTTGAGAAAAAACTGGAAGATACTACAATTGGACCCCACTGTCAAGGAAATAGTGGGTAAGCATCCGACGGTAACATACAGGAGAGCAAAGAACTTGAAGGATCATCTAATTCATAGTCATTTCAAAGGAAAAGAAAAGGAATCCACCTGGCTGAAGACAAAAGGCTTCATAAAATGTCACATGTGTAAAGCCTGTCAGATTGCCCAACAGACAAAAAACATCAAGATGGCAAATAATAAGATCTGGGAGATTCGCCAACTAATAACATGCAAAACGCAATATGTGATTTATGTGTTGGAATGTCCCTGCCCTTTGAAATATGTGGGGAGTACCATTTTTGAATTGAAAAAAAGAATATTGGAACACATAAGAGCAACAATACACAAAGACAAATCCAATGCCGTGGCAAAGCACATGGAACAAGCCCACCAAGGAGACTGGAAAAAATTGAAATATTATGGAATTGAGACCATTCCAAAGAAAGAACGTGGGGGAGATCGAGAAAGGCAATTGCGACAGAAGGAGTCACGATACATTTTAAAATTACGAATACTACACCCGCACGGCCTTAATCAGTCAGAAGAGCTCTACATACATCTATAACAAAGTAGAAACATAAAAACAAAATGAGAAAAAAAGCAGAAAATGCAGTCAAGGATTGATAATATTGAAAGATATACAACAAATGGAAACTAATGTCGTAAAAAAGACTCATTACGCATAAGATGACACTCCATCGGAGGAGATAATGAGAAAAGATCGCTCCATCAGTGGAGTTAAAGAAGAAGATAAGCGTTTGTAAAGGACATTGTTGACTGAACTTTTCTAAATAAAGCATTTGAATGTCAATAAACACAAAAGAAGGATCTAAGATAAAGAAACAATGGGTTTCAAAACTACATTCTCCAGAATGCAAAGGGGTGTTTGAAAAACCGCCAGGAAATGATGTAATTTCAATTGAATTTAAAAAGGGCGGAATCAAACAAACAGTTGATCGTGAGCAAGGTATCAGGAATACCGAAACGCGTTGATCAGCCATTGCCTGTACCCTATGCATTGAATTTAAAAAAGAAAAATAAAGCGCATGAAAAGTTGTAAAGAGTGCTTCCCGTTTTCTTTCCGGCTGGAGGGAATTTTGGTGATTTAAAGCGGTGTGGTTCAGCCGCAGGGATTTGCACCCACGAGGAGCGCTGCAATCACCCGGTAACTGGGAACCAGTGGAGTGTATATATATATATATATATATATAATTTCACAAAAAACAACTGTCTTCAGACGGAGTGCACTCGCAGCAAGTTCATCTTTATTTTGGCAAAAGAACAACTCCGGTAAGTAACAGATGGAAATAATGCCATGCCTTGCCTTAGGCGTTTCAAGCTCTCTCCCTTTCTCAAAGGCACAATGCTTCTATTCCCGTAATGCAACTCACTGAGAGGCCCACATGAGGGCATTATGTATTGAATTGGGGAATAAATTGGAAAGTACATTGCTGCTATGCATGCTGTCTTTTCAGAAAGGACGAGAAGTCTGAAACGCGTCAGGCAAGGCATGGCATTATTTCCATCTGTTACTTCCCGGATTGTTCTTTCGCCAAAATAAAAATGAACTTGTTGCGAGTGCATGCTGTCGTAAGGCAGTTTTTTGTGAAATTATATATATATATATATATAAAAGGAAAGTAAAAATGAAATGGGAATATAAGACTGCAGCTACTAGAGGTCAATGTGGATAGTGTTTTTTTTATTTCGATTTTATAATTTCATGTTGCCAAAATTACGTTTTTTTTCTCTATTAATAAGCCCTGCACATTTGGTGGCCTGCGGCCACCAAAAGCACAGGGGGTGGGGTAAGTGTGGATAGTGTTTTTTTTTTTTTTTTTTTTTTACCGTAAGCGTACGGTAAGCGTACGGTAAGCGTACGGTAAGCGTACCCCGCGAAATTGCCGAAAAAAAAATAAAACCGTTTTTGCTCTTGGGGGATGTTTGGGGACTCCCTCAACATGACTATGTGGGAGGGAGTTGTCAAAACAGCCCCGTAACATGTTTTTGGCCATCATGTTTGATAAACAACACTCAGTGCGAGAGACAAAATGGCGGACGCCGCTTCCTGGTTTCGGCCGATTCGAATGTTTACTAAGATCTAAGA
The DNA here is from genome assembly GCF_964204655.1 of Triturus cristatus. NCBI lineage: Eukaryota > Metazoa > Chordata > Amphibia > Caudata > Salamandridae > Triturus > Triturus cristatus. The sequence continues at coordinate 309,506,381 of NC_140593.1, read as the reverse complement.
GCCAATCAGAATCGCGCTCGCGCACGCCACCGTAAGCTTACGGTAAGCGTACGGTAAGCGTACGGTAAGCGTACCGTAAGCGGGCTCAGATATATATATTGATTTAAAGGCTATTTTCTCAGAATCTACTGAACAGATTTACACCAAACCTACAAAAGGCACTTCCTTGACCTAGGGACTACCTCTCTGCCAAATTTCTAGTAATTCTGTTCAGCCGTTCGGGCTGTAGCTCGTTCTAAAGGTCCTATGGAAAAATGCATGGGAAAAACGCGTTTTGGGACACCCCTTTTATCTCAGCCCCCGCTTGACGAATCCCCCCGAGACTTTCAGGGTAGGAGCGGAGCGTAACGCCCCACCTATTTTGAGAAATTCGCGAGGATTCATCGACCGGCGCCAAAGTTATTCAAAATAGAATGTTGAGGTTTTCCTATGGAAACGTGGTCCTAACTATAACTACCTACTGGCGACCGCCAGTAGGTAATATATATATATGCTCTTTAGGCCGGAGGTATAAGGCAGGAGGAGGCGCTCTGGGTTCTTCTGGTGAGGAAGGAAGCAATCTATTTAAGGGTATTACCTTGGATCCCCATCTGATGGAGTCCATGTAGGAGGGTGTAGTATGACACGATGCCGAAAGATGCGGAGAAGTCGAGGAGGATCTAAGGAGAGATCGGATGTCAACTGTGGCTGTAATTAGGGTGGTTTCTGTGCTGTGATTAGCGTGGAATCCCAATTGGGATGTATTCAGGAGGTTGTTGATCTCTAGGTGGTTAGAGAGTTGGCTGTTTACTGCTTTCTCAAGCACTTTAGCTGGAAACGGGAGCAGGGAGATGAGCTGGTAGTTCTTGAGTTCTTCTGGGTCAGCTGTAGTTTTTTTTTAGCAGATGTTTTACTTCTGCATGTTTCCATCCTTCTGGGAAGGAGGCAGAGGTGATGTGTAAGTTTAGGATGGTGGTGAGTTCCTTACTGATGGAGATGCTCCCCAGGTTGAAGATGTGGTGGGGGCAGGGGTCCCTGGGTGCTCTTGAGTGGATGGAGCTCATGATGGTAGCGGTTTTCGTGGTTATTTCATCCCACATAGTGATTATAGTGTTTGAGGTGGAGTCACTGCTGTTGAGGAGTTTGTCAAAGTTGTGGCTGGTTGGTTGTGGATCGAAGTGCTCTTAGATGGTGGCGATTTTGTTGTGGAATACTTGCTTTTCAAATTGATTAACATCATGTGCGCAGGTAGCATTTTAAGTGTGACATCATGCGCTTCCATTGGGGGGTAAGCCAATAGGATATGGAGACTGTAGCTGTCCTTGTTTCAATCTAATTAGTGCAGTAGCCATCTCAGTGTGGTAGTTTATACATGATTTTGGATGGTAGTGCCCACGTTCTCACATCATTGCCAGGAAGTCATCATATATTAAATATTTAATTGCTTTGAATGTGGGCAGTGAAACATTTGGGCACAAATCTCAATATCACCACACAGATGGCCCAATTCTTTAGTCCTCTCCCACAAGTTCTACCCATAATTGGGTTGCCTACACCCTGGGGAGTCGGTTCAATTTCATTTAGTTCTCCTGACGAAATGAATGTTCCCCTCACCAAGCCGCATATTAGGTTCACGTAGTCACATATCCGCAGGAGTACGTTTGTGTTTACAACATTTTTTGCACGAACACTTTAGGATGGTAATAGGCACATTTAAATAACTAAAACAAATGCAACAAATTGATAAGGGATTTTTTAATGTTACTTACCGTTAATCACTGGTGGTTACCTTAGTGGATGCCCTGGGGTGATTACTGTTAGGAATCTTGCTTTGGGTGGCCACTAATTTAGTATTATCTGATGTGCTCACTATTGTAACGCCAATAATATTGGTAGCTCAGAATGATTTTCATTGAACTTAAGTAGCTCTTATTCCAGAAAAGCTTGGAGACCCCTGCCTTAGAGAGACAGAGCCCCATTCTGCGCTGCTTAATATAGCTATCTCTGCACTGGGCACCGCGAGTACCATCCTCAGATTGGAATAGTAAGGCAGAAACTTAACAGCTCACGCATACACTGGAAAGCATCAATCCTTAGATCCCATGGCCATACATCCTACTTTCAGTGATACCTTAAGGACCCATGATCTATTAGAGCAACACCATTAGCACACATGGCATATGTGAGCAGCACCACTGGCACAATGGGAATCCGTGGGCTGGTTTAGTATCAGAGATCCCCCAAATTAATGGTACTAGGAGCAGAAATCTGGCATTTTGTGACAGCAACTCTAGTAAATTAGAACATTACGCATCATAGGACAGCACGTCTAAATAGCTGAATAGGTATATATGGAAGAACATTGGTAATGATGGTGAAACTATAGCATGTACTAGCATTGTGGCTTATAATTAATAATTTCTGATCCAACCGTATGCAAATCGTAGATCAAGAGCGTTATGCAGCAGTCATATACAAAACTGTAACCTAAGTCTCATATTAGTTGACCATTGCCCAACACTCCTAAATTTGAATTACACAAGATATCCACTTAAATATAACCACTGCTGTTAGCTTTGAAGCGTTTCCTTCTGTCATATTTGAACACATAGGATGTAATAACTACTGTAATTCTGCAAGCATCATTTATTCCGGAAACAGATCACACCAACTTTTTATCACTTTCAAAATAACTTCAAGTGACTGGGTTGAAATTATCCCTGTTTATCTTGAATTGATCCCATATGTGTCTGAAATAACTTTGAAGTTCAGTCACATGTTGTAAAGCACCCTTTAGCTTTAACAAGTAGTGGATCTAAAACCTGCCAGGTGAGAATTGGTTTATCTTTTTCAGAGCACTGTTATATTTAGGTGTGGTGTGTGAATGAATTCACTGGCAGGAAATATTTCACAATCAGGGGATGTTTACATTTCAACAGCATCCGCTGCAACAATCCACGCTGGAGCCATTCCAAGAAACACAAAATGATTCTCAACATAGAGCTGTGATGCGAGCTCAGTCTGCCTCCCGCACAGGACACGCTTAGGTCAGCGGGGGCTATCTGAGATCGCATTGTAAACAGGTTTACCTTAAAATATGGTACATTTTGCATGGCCTACAACTTTTCCAACTTTGATATCGTTTTAATTCTGGCAAAGCTTTTCTCCCAAATGCCTTCTTCTTGGAGAGACATAGAGGTCACATGTTACCTCTAATTTTTTTCCACTGTGTGCTGCAGTGTAAGTTGTCTGTGTGCTGAAACCAAGGTTATGTGCAGCAAGAGAATGGACATTTAGGCAAATGCAGCGTGAACCTACCAAAATCAGTGGCATTTACCACTCTAAACTTTTGTTTTACAACTCACGCTAACAAGCATTAGCAAAGCCAGTAGGTCTCGCCTATACAAGAGCTTTTGGCTTTGGGAATGTATTTTGCCATGTTGTACACCAGTGTGGTTGCAGTTCAGTATGGCTAAAAGTTAGTGGCATGGAGTGTCCTAGAGTGGCGTGGGGGGAGTAGAGTGCCATAGACTGGATTTGTTGGAGTAGAGTGGAGTAAGGAGAGTAAAGTGTCGTAGAAGAGTTCAGTGGCAAAGAGTGTTGTAGAGTGCAGTGTCGTGGAGTGAAATCGGGTGGAGTGGGCTAGAGCAGATTGAGGTAGTGGGGCGAATTGTACTGGAGTAGATTGGGGTGGATAGGATTGGGACAGTGTGGTTTGGATTAAATGGGGTGGATTGGAGTGGTTAGACTAGATGGGGTAGATTGGATTGGAGTGGGGTGGGTTGAAATGGGTTGAGGCGGATTGGAGTAGACTGGAGTGGGGTGGATTAGGTTATTTGAGGTGGAGTGGATTGGATTGGGGTGGGGTGGGGTGGATTGGATTAGAGTAGGGTGGTTTGGAGAGGTGTGAATTAGAGTGGAGTGCAGGGGGTGGATTGGAATGACTGGAGGGGGTAGATTGGATTGGAGAGGTGGATTAGAGTGGGGTAGATTTGACTGGAGTGGCATGGATTTGACTGGAGTGGGGTGGATTGGCCTGGAGTGTGGTGGGATGGATTGGATTGGAGTGGGGCAAATTGTTTTTGATTAGAGTGGGGCCGATTGTTTTTGAGTGGGTCAGATTGTTTTGAAGTGGGGCAGACTGGAGTGGGCAGATTGTATTAGAATGGAGTCGGACGTATTGGAGGGAGGCAGATTGAATTGGGGAGGATTAGATGGGAGGATTGGAGTGGGAAATATTTTTTAGGATTGGAGTGGGGGGATTGTTTTGGATTGGAGTGGGGCAGATTGGAGTGAGCAGATTGTTTTAGACTGGAGTGGGGCAGATTGGAGAGGGGCACATGGTTTTGGATTGGAGTGGGGCATATTGGAGTGGGGAGGGTTGAGAGGATTGGAGTATTGTGGATTGCAGTGAATTTGATTTGGGTGAGTGGTTTGGATTGGTCTGGGGTGGGTTGGATTGGTCTCGGGTGGATTGGATTGAGTGAGGTGGATTGGTGTGGATTGGAGTGGGGCGGATTGGGGTGTACTGCACAATTATGTGTGAAAGTATAATTTCAGAAATTACACATAAAAAAGAAACAATGTCACTTTGCAATAACCTAATCCTCATCTTTTGAGAACAGCGCCCACAAGCAAAAACAAAAGAAAGCATGACTGCAAAGTGAGAAAAGAAGACATGGCAAAATAATAGAAAGTTAACTATGGAAAATAAATCTTTGCAATTTTGTTTGCCCTGCTGGGCACGTTTTTGTCAGTCACAAGCCTTCTGGTTTGCAGTGCACTAATAGTTGAAAAGAAGAAAATAGCACCTCAATCCCATTGGGAGCAGCGTACGGGAACTGATTAAGTTAAATCAATCAGTGCTTGGTCCCAGCTCCACAGAGAGAAACAGAAATGATGTTAGGCCTGCCTTGATGAATTACGAGGCTGTAAAGAAGAGTGCCCCTCAAGGGAAACAGCCATAACAATGCATGCCTTACATCGCTTGCCTTTACAACGTGGTCGTTACAACGACCGCGTTGTTACAACGTGAACCATTACATCGCAAGTCGTTTCAACGACTTGCAGTAGGGGGCTCACTGGTGTTGGATTTAGAATCCAACACCTTCCCTGCTGTTGCACAAACTGAAGTAGGAATAGTAAATTATACTATTCCTAAATCCAGGGCCCCCCTAACGGCAAGTCGTTGAAATGACTTGCAATGTAATGGTTTGTGTTGTAACAACGCAGTCGTTGTAACGACTGCGTTGTAAAGGCATGCGATGTAATGCATGCGAAGTAAAAGTATATATTCGCCACTCAAGCCAACAAATGGTAAGCAGTGGACGGACTCCAAGCCCTTTTTGTTAACAACAGTGTCTCGCAAGCGAGATGCATGCGCTAGTGCATGCTCTCGCAGGCTCGACCCTAAAAAGGGATATTTTTGCAAACATTGCTCCATATAATAAAGCATTAAGGCAATTTTGTGATGTAGTGGCACACCCATAGGACATGACTTGTTAAGCAGAACCTACACCCCAGTTAGAGAAAACAGAATTCAGAAGGTTGAACCATTATGAAATGTTACTATAGTAACGCACCCAAGAGGCGCTCTCAAGGCAGAAAGGGTGGAGGACATTATGTAATTTAATGTAATATAATGGTATATTTGTATAGCGCGACTGTCACTCCGAGGAGCATCTTGGCGCTGGGACGGAAAAACCAAGATCGAAGAAGAGCTGGTTTACTGCTAAAACGGTTGGGGTGGGAGATCAGATCAGGGTTTTGCATAGAGAGCAGTGAAAATACAGGTTTTTAGTGCCTTCCTAAACAGAGACTCTGATGTAATCTGGCGAAGTTTTGGGGGACGTTTATTCCAAGCCTTTTGAACCTAAGACTGTGAGCGATTTTCCTCCCTTCGACACCAATATGAAGGCAAGTATTCTCAGCAGATTGGCATTTGCTGATCTCAAACTTCGGGAGGGAACACAACGTTTAAAACCAGTTCGAAGGTATTGGGGGCCCAGAAAATGGAAGGCCCTAAAAGTTATAATGAGGACCTTAAACAAAATGCGTTTTGGTAGCCAGTGTAGGATATCTAGTGCCGCTGTTGCGGACGATCGCCTGGGCCATTTCAGAACCAGCCGTGCAGCCTCATGCTGGACCATCTGGAGCTTATGCAGTACTGATCTATTAGTTCCTGCATATAGACTATTGCAATAATCTAGCCTGGAGGTGATAAGGGCGACGGCGACAGTTTGCCTTGCCGAGATGGAAATTAGATCAAAGAATTTCTTAAGGCTTTTTATGATGTGAAAACAGGCCCCGGCAACTGCCAGTGATTGCTGTTTAAACGATAGGGTGATGTCAAATTTTATTCAAAAATTTCTGACCACGTTTACTGTGTTTGGAGGGGGAGTAGTATTTGCTGGCCACCAGAGTTTGGGCGAGAAAGCGTTTTGGTGACCTAATCGTAAAATTTCATTTTTTTCCGAGTTACATCTCAGGTGGTTATTATTCATCCAACTGAAAGTCGCTGTAAGACAGTTTCGGAGATTTTCTTCCGCCTGGGTGGTATCATTGTCTAGGAACAAGATTAGCTGCGTATCATCCGCATATGAGATGGCATTTATATTAAAGGACAAAATCAATTTAATCAGCGGGGACATATAGGCATTAAAGAGGGTCAGGCTGAGACTAGAGCCCTGGGGAACCCCCGACGGAATTGCCTTTTCCTGAGAGTTATATTGGCCTAGTGTGATCACTTGACGGCGATCTTGCAGGAAGTTCTTTATCCAACAGTGCCAGAAATGCCATATGATTCGAGACGGACTAAAAGAATGACATGTGAGATCGTGTCGAAAGCAGCCAATAGGTCTAATAACACCAAGACTGCTCTCTTTCCCTGGTCAAGGGCTGCTCTTTGGGTTTCAGTCGTATACAATAGTGCGGATTCTGTGGAGTGTTGTGCTCTGAAACCTGATTGATTAGTGTGCAGCGAATTAGTTTTCTCCAGAAATGTTGTAAGTTGCTTGTTGACGCATTTTTCAGTCAGCTTACACAGACTAGGGAGGAGCGAGATGGGGCGTAGGTTAGAGCGGATAGTCGGATCCGCCAGTTGTTTCTTTTGGAGTCGTTTTACTGCAGCCAGTTTCCACTCTACTGAGATCTTTGCTGTGGAAAGGGAAGAGTTGATTATGTTATTTATATTGGGATTCACAATGTCTTTGAGCGCGTGTAGTAGGGTGGGGGGCAGGGATCAAAGGGAGATCCTGATTTAATGAACATGATCGCCAGACGAGATCCTTCCATTGTAATAGGCTTAAAGGTCAGCATACTTGCTCTGCCTGTGTCTCCGGAGATTTCCATGTTCGTGGAGGAGAGAGTGGGAGAGGGGAAGTCTTTAAGTAGTTTCTGAACTTTCGCTTCAAAGAAATTAGCTATCTTATTGCAGAGTCTCTGAGGAGGGGGAATCTCTTGTTGTAGACTTTTAGGATTTGTGAATAGATTGACTATTTTAAAAATCTCTTTTTGATTGTTATTGGTAGTTTTAATAGCCTCTGTATTATTTGCTTTTTTGGAGGTTTTAATCAGGGCATGATATTTTCTGAGGGCTGTTTTGAATTTTTAAGCTCATTTGCATCGTAGTTTCGACGCCATATGCGTTCTAACGACCTAAAGTATCATTGTAGTTCTTTTAGGGATTGTGAGTACCATGGGGCCGATGGTTTCTTTTTTGAAGAACTATGACGTGAGACTGGGGGTACCAGCTGATCTTTCAAGGCATGAATCCACTGCCCAAAAAGCTGGTTATCTGCTGTAGGGTCTCTTAGCATGTTGGGTCTGCCCTTGAGAGCATTTGAAAGAAGATATGGATGTCCTATAAGTTCCTTTCATCTAGCCTTGTCCTGTTGTGAGGCCTTGTTTCCAAGTTTGAACATATACAGTCCAGCGTATGGCCAGCCCTGTGAGTGGGAGATATGGAGCGTTGTTCTTAGCCAAGTACGTCCATTATCTCCTTGAAACAAATAGCTCCTGGGTCCTTGTGAGAGTCGATGTGTAAGTTAACATCGCCTAGTAACGTAACCTGAACCTGAGAGCTAGCGTACTAATCAACTCTCCAATATTCTCAAGGAATTCTTTATGTGGACCCGGGGGGCGATAGTGCTCCTGTGAAGGAGAAGGAGTCATGTAACTGAATACAGAAACTAATGTCCTCTGCTCCTTTCAAGTCATGTAGTTGGTCTATGGTGCACCTGAGAGTATCACGGTAAATAATACCGAGTCCACTCCTTCGTTGTAGCACTCTATCTACCCTCTGAATGTGACATCCGGGGAGAGGGTGTTCACAATGTCCGGGTTACCCCTGGCTTCTAGCCAAGTTTCGGTCACAAAAAGGCAATCCAGATTATCATTAACTATTAAATCATAGATATGCAGAGCGTGCTTACACATTGACCTTGCATTTGTAAGGCCACCGTGTAGGTCGCTACTTTTGGCCTTCTCTTTAACTACAGGTGTCTGTGAAAGATTAAAAGCCTTTTTGCAGTTCTTGCAGCTATTATGAGAGCTTCTACATCTTACAAATGTCCCCTGCCTCAGTAACAGAGATGTAAATTGGGAACTTAAGTAATGGCGGCTAAACTGGAGCGTATTTATATAGCGTTGTTTCAAAGCGTGGAGTGCGGGGTGAGAGAGTTAGAAAAGGGGACCATTGAAGTAAAGTGATAAGTACAGGGCACAGCATGAATTAAGTTCTGGGTGGAATATAGAGAATGGGTCACTTAGCAAAAGAAAAATGTTAAGAAAGGAAAGTATGCATAACATAACTATGCAACATAAAAGTAAAAGCAGATGGACATAATTGTAAAATAAAGTATTGCTTTTCTCAGAGCACTTAAACGCACAGGTATATTTTACGGATAACTAGTTATTTGTTATTAGGGAATCTGGATATGCCTGGATTATCTACTGCCCCAAGTTTATTGTGTAGCTACTAAGAAATAAAGTTATGCGATGAGAAATGCATGCGTCAACATTGTCCTGCACAGTAAATGTGGTACAAAATAGAAGTATAATTGAACAACAATTATACAAAACATCAAAAGCATTGCCCTAGAATCAGCCTGATGGATCTCCCTGCCCAACGACGGAGACTACCTGCTGCTGCAGCATCCAACACTGACCCGCTGGATGGACTGCTCTCTGCTGCTCCTGCACTCAGATCCCTCGCCCTCAGCAGGGACTGACCGAGCTGCTCTCTTCAGTGCCCTCAGCCATCACACTGTCTCTGATCAATTGTAGCATGAGCTTTCTGTCTGTGTTTGCATTAACTATTAGTCAAGAATCATTGTGGCAGCCCTAGAAATATGTGAGAATAAAAATAAGAACAAAGTGCATTTAAATATGTTCTAGAGTTGCATTGATAATCCATGGCTAATAGTTTAAGTAAACAGACAATAAAGTAATGTGAAACGACTCAAGGAAAACATAGACCATTTGAATTCCAAGGCTTGGGATCAGTATGGGGCTGTATATACATAGTTCTGCTCCTAAATGAAATGATCCTGAGTTCTGTAAAATAGCCAAGACAGCGAGTATTTGCTGATAAACAGTGATTTATAGTAAACAGTCTCACCTGTAGAATGCCGTCCCACAACCTCGATAATAACAGGACAAGACCCATCTGGAGGTGGGATTTGTGGAAAGATTTAAAAAGGACTCACTTGCTGCCCTGTAGATTGAGGTGAGTCGGCCCAAGACTATTGATGCCAGTTGTCTTGACTGGCGGGAACATATATAATTGAAGTGCACTAGTAAAATGTGGCCGATTTTCAAAGCGTACTCCCCCTTCCCCAATGCGATATGGATTTTTGTAAAAAAACAATTGTAATAATCAATAAAACCGTGAAAGTGTGGGTGCGGCGGTTAAAGTGCAATATGCCTAGGAAAAAATTAAAACTGCATCTGAGCACAGGGCGGATAAGGTGCAAGGGTCTAGGCATCTACAGGCAAAACTATAGCCGGCTGGTGAACCTTCTTGCACCTAATGAGTCATTTAGGGCAGAAGTATTGTTGATGTTCCAAGTGATAAATGATAGAGGCAGAAGAATGTAAAAAAACGTGACCCCAGGGCAAGGTCAATAGGGTACTAGGGGCGTTGTCATGATAGGTGCGATTGCAACATGCTTGGCATTTGAATACTTTGCCCGGCTTATAAAGTCTACATACACATAAAGAGTCACGGGCGGGGGTTAGGCTAAAACCAATGCTATCTATTATCTAGTCACACCCCAACCCTTCATCTGCTGGAGCTGTGGCCTCAACCTTTTTTGTAAATCGCGGGAGGAATTTCACCACTGCATAGTTTAACCTAATGTCTGATGGTTCAAAGCAGGCCAACACTGCCTCCCTGCAGGGCCTTACGCCTTGGTGATTCCACATTCTTCATAGAAGTTCCTGCCGGTCCCCCATAAGTGTGGGGCAAACGCACAGTATATGGATAATGTCTTCCTGACCCTGGTCGCATAGCCAACATTTCACCTGCGCTTCTTGTCTTTTCCATGCAGGATAGTAAATTGAGGTTGGTAATATCCCCATCCTGTATTTCATGAACTGTACCTTGGCCCAATCAATATAGAGTTCGCTCAAGTAACTCTGTGGTTTTAACCACATATAAGTATGGAGCATAATCCAGTTGTATTTGTATCAAGACAGGCAGGCCTTGTCCTTTAGCAGGGAGACCACTTGTGTGCTTGCTTCTGCCAGCCTTTTGAACTCCTGATGGTTGGTGGGTAGGTCCCAAGCGTTCGTTAGACCAAGGGAGTTCAAGGCCTGCAACAGGGGAACTGTGCTTTGTTTCCAGTTCAGACCAAAGGTAATGGCCCAGTGAATCTTCTTTTGCTGACCTGAGTTTGTGACAACACATCGTGAAAGCCGCCATCTGTGCTAGTGACTGCTTAACAATGCCAAACACCAGCCTTATCTGGGCTGGAGTTGAGCAAAAGGGCAGCTGAAAAATTGATCTGTAGACCGTGAGTAGCATTTTGTCCTATATTGTGCTATCCCACCCCTTAAGAGCCTTGGTTTGTAAGTTAAGGTTGGAAGAACCTTTGCTTTGGCCACCGGGAGGAATGCTGTAAGCGTAGGACCATTCAGTTTTGTGTGAAGAGAACCTAAAGCCAAAGGTCGATGTTTTTCCCTTTTTTCCAATTTCTTCTAATTGATCACTGTATCTCCCGTTCTCGTTGAAGTAGACTTCGAGGTACTCAAAAGTTTTAGTTGCCACTAACTTTTCTTGGTCCAGAAACCATGTGGGTTTTTGTAATCTAGTCCATAGCATTATCAGGATTTTAGGTTTTTTTCCTGTTAATTGTCAGGCCGTTCCAAGTGGATCGTTCCAAGTACACGCGGATCGGCGTTCCATTACTATCGTTCGGTTACAACTCAGAAAACATGGAGCTCTGCGATGTCATGCTCGATAACTTTGTTTACTTGTGAAAGTCTCTGAGGGGTGCATCACCACCCATTCTTGGGATTTCTCTGTAAACCTCACCATGCTTTTATGAACACTGGCCACTACCATTACATGACGTGCAGTTTCATACTAAATTGCCTTGAGAAAGTCTTAGGATAAGACGAAACACGTGTTGGCTATAGTGTGCTGGGAATATTTTATCAAAACAAAGGAATACTTTCATCGACAAGAATAAAGAAACACAGATTTGCATTAGATTTGATCGTCTCGGATTTGGATCCATGTTATTGTGTCTTGTTCATTGTAAAAAGAAGAAGGAAAATCTTTTAGATTTTACTGTTTCCATATACTGGATCTTTACTGTCTATAGATCTACAATATATACAAAGGTGTGCCGTAGGAACCCTAATTCTGTCATAACAAGTTATTGCATGAAAACCTTTTGGTAGGCTCTTTTAGGGTAGATTGAGCACCCAATGGTACTAACTATACACGCTTAAATGAATGAATAATTTAACTTCATATTGAATGTGCGGATATTTCCCTCAGGGAACACCACCACCTTTCGTTTCAATTTATAGTTATATAGTACCTCAGGCAACTATAACTCATGCCCTAAGGCAACTATAACTCATGCCTTCGCCATGCACTGCTAATTACTCCACATATTCCATCACTCATAACATCTCTTATGACATCATTGATAATATCACTGCAACACTTGCAGTGAAATTATTGATGAGAAAATTGTGCATGGCAGGGGCATGAGTTATAGTTACTTCAGGGCATGAGTGAGTGGGTGTATGAGTGGCTGTATGGGTGTGAATTTCTAAGGTTTTTTATTCTATTTCCTAACTATAACTTCCCTGTAACCTTTGGTTTTTTCAGTGAATTTCTACAGTTTTTTTATATTGTATTTCCTAACTAGAATGTACGTGTAACCTTTGGTTCTTTAAGTGAATTTGTAAGGTTTTTTAAATTTTATTTCCTAACTGTAACCACTGACCTTTGACACAGTGTGTGAGTGAGTGCATGAGTGTCTCAGTGGTGTATCAGTGTCTGAGTAGGTTTATAAGTAGGTGTGAGAGAGTATTAATGGGGCTGTGAGTGGGTATATGAGTTTCTGAGTGGGTCTTTGAGTGGGTGTATGAGTCTCTGAGAGGGTCTATGAGTCAGTGCATGAGTCTCTGAGTAGATCTGTGAGTGAGAGAGAGAGTATGAGTGATTCTGTAAGCGGTTGCATGAGTGTCTGATTGTGCTCGTGAGCGGGTGTATGTGTATGAGTTAGGTGCCGATTACGATCCTGTAAAAACCGGGTACGAACCGTCGGACGGAGCATATTCTCCGTCCGACGCGTACCCGGTCGTACAAAAATACAAACATGGAATTACGATTCGCACGGGAACACCATTCCGTACGAATCGTAAAAAACCCCGACCGAACAAAATAAACATACAAATGCGAACCGGGAAAGCGCCGACCTGACGTCGGGACGCACGCAGCCTGCCATTCACGAACCAGGAATTACGATTCGCACCGACGTCATCCCGCACGGTGAATATTTTCCGGCAGCCAAAAACTGCCGGGAAATCAGGACGACGCGAACAAGGACTACCAGTACGCGACGGACAGACAGGACGACGCGAACAAGGAGGACCAGTACGCGACGGACAGACAGGACGACGCGAACAAGGAGGACCAGTACGCGACAGGACGACGCGAACAAGGAGTACCAGTACGCGACGGACAGACAGGACGACGCGAACAAGGAGGACCAGTACGCGACAGGACGACGAGAACAAGGAGGACCAGTACGCGACGGACAGACATGGACCCGAACCTACGAGTCATCCCTGCCCTCATAGCAGTCGACCTCCTCTACAGGTTCCGACGCAGACGCCGCAGAAGGTCAGAACAACTAAGGGAGGGGGGAAAGTGGGGTGGGGTGGGGGTGGCAGGACCAGGGCAGGTCACAAAGCCCCCACCAAAGTCACACAGCACACATGCCCTGGACATACCTGACTCCCATGCCCTGGTCACTACGAGGGGGTGGGGGCGTGTCCAGATAAGCCAGCGACCGCCACAACGGAAGTCCGTCACGACGCGAACAGGCAACACAACCAGACAGGTACGTCCCGTACCCACGCCTGAAGAGCGTGGGTACGAGTCGAACCACGCCCACACCCACGTCACCCCCACAATGGCGGGACGGCTCGTACCCACGTGGCAAAGGCCTGGGTACGGCCCGCACAAGCATCACATAGCGTGGGGACGGATATGTACGGACCCTACCCCCACCCGTATGCATGGAGCGTACCCCCACCCCAACAGCGTAAGTACGACCCGTACCCACACCCGCGTACGTATGGAGCATACCCCCACCCCAACAGTGTAAGTATGACCCGTACCCACACCCGCGTACGTATGGAGCGTACCCCCACCCCAACAGTGTAAGTACGACCCGTACCCACACCCGCGTACGTATGGAGCGTACCCCCACCCCAACAGTGTAATTACGACCCGTACCCACACCTCGAATGCATGGAGCGTACCCCCACCCCAAAAGTGTAAGTACCACCCGTACCCTCACCTCGAATGCATGGAGCGTACCCCCACCCCAACAGTGTAAGTACGACCCGTACCCACACCTGCGTACGTATGGAGCCTACCCCCACCCCAACAGTGTAAGTACGACCCGTACCCACCCGCGTACGTATGGAGCGTACCCCCACCCCAACAGTGTAAGTACGACCCGTACCCACACCCGCGTACGTATGGAGCGTACCCCCACCCCAACAGTGTAAGTACGACCCGTACCCACACCCGCGTACGTATGGAGCCTACCCCCACCCCAACAGTGTAAGTACGACCCGTACCCACCCGCGTACGTATGGAGCGTACCCCCACCCCAACAGTGTAAGTATGACCCGTACCCACACCCGCGTACGTATGGAGCGTACCCCCACCCCAACAGTGTAAGTACGACCCGTACCCACCCGCGTACGTATGGAGCGTACCCCCACCCCAACAGTGTAAGTACGACCCGTACCCACACCCGCATACGTATGGAGCGTACCCCCACCCCAACAGTGTAAGTACGACCCGTACCCACCCACGTACGTATGGAGCGTAGCCCCACCCCAACAGTGTAAGTACGACACGTACCCCCACCTCGAATGCATGGAGCGTAGCCCCACCCCAACAGTGTAAGTACGACACGTACCCCCACCTCGAATGCATGGAGCGTAGCCCCACCCCAACAGTGTAAGTAAGACACATACCCTCACCTCGAATGCATGGAGCGTAGCCCCACCCCAACAGTGTAAGTACGACACGTACCCCCACCTCGAATGCATGGAGCGTACCCACATCCGTGTATGTCATGAGCGTACATATTGTGAAATTGGAGAGGTGGGTGCAGAGTCCTCCCAGCAGTGCCCTGAGACAGGAGGGGTGGGTGCAGAGTCCTCCCAGCAGTGCCCTGAGACAGGAGGGGTGGGTGCAGAGTCCTCCCAGCAGTGCCCAGACACAGGAGGGGTGTGTGCAGAGTCCTCCCAGCAGTGCCCAGACACAGGAGGGGTGTGTGCAGAGTCCTCCCAGCAGTGCCCAGACACAGGAGGGGTGTGTGCAGAGTCCTCCCAGCAGTGCCCTGAGACAGGAGGGGTGTGTGCAGAGTCCTCCCAGCAGTGCCCTGAGACAGGAGGGGTGGGTGCAGAGTCCTCCCAGCAGTGCCCAGACACAGGAGGGGTGGGTGCAGAGTCCTCCCAGCAGTGCCCTGAGACAGGAGGGGTGGGTGCAGAGTCCTCCCAGCAGTGCCCTGAGACAGGAGGGGTGGGTGCAGAGTCCTCCCAGCAGTGCCCTGAGACAGGAGGGGTGTGTGCAGAGTCCTCCCAGCAGTGCCCAGACACAGGAGGGGTGGGTGCAGAGTCCTCCCAGCAGTGCCCTGAGACAGGAGGGGTGTGTGCAGAGTCCTCCCAGCAGTGCCCTGAGACAGGAGGGGTGGGTGCAGAGTCCTCCCAGCAGTGCCCTGAGACAGGAGGGGTGTGTGCAGAGTCCTCCCAGCAGTGCCCAGACACAGGAGGGGTGGGTGCAGAGTCCTCCCAGCAGTGCCCTGAGACAGGAGGGGTGTGTGCAGAGTCCTCCCAGCAGTGCCCTAAGACAGGAGGGGTGGGTGCAGAGTCCTCCCAGCAGTGCCCAGACACAGGAGGGGTGGGTGCAGAGTCCTCCCAGCAGTGCCCTGAGACAGGAGGGGTGTGTGCAGAGTCCTCCCAGCAGTGCCCTGAGACAGGAGGGGTGTGTGCAGAGTCCTCCCAGCAGTGCCCATGGAACGCAAAGGGTGGAGTAGTCACAGATACCATGCCCACAAATGTCAGTCAGGTGCACAAAGACCCTGCAGTACATGTACCACATGTGTTCGAGGCTGGGAGTATACGCATGCATAGCGCAGAAAAGAAAACATGTACACATGAAGTCATGTCAATAGGCCACATACACAAGTACAATGACTACCAAGGATGCCACGAATGACGCAGGTGAAGACATCGCTCAGCATGCATCTGCAAAGGTGAAGGACTACGTCACACACCCAGCTAATGGACACACAGCTCTGTGCCAAAGTCAGGGGACACCCTGCAGGGAAGAAGTCAGGGTACACAGAGGAAGGAATACACCTTGGGACAATTGCAACATGCAGCAACTGCATACATGAATGGAGAAAGGTAGCTAACACCGTGTGATGGCACACAGATCCCAGGGTCCCCCCTATGAGCAGCACACTACTACATTTCCCACACACCCAACACATGACCCACAACCATGTAGCAGCCCCACCAACAGCAAGGCCAGCAATGCAGGAGTGTTCCAAGGGCAAAAAGAAATAGCTTTATTCAGCATGAGAAAAAAACTAGTATGACGTGAGTCCAATTTCAACAAAGGCCATAGGGCAGTCCAGGAGTCCCAACTGGATGGGGGACACAGTGGGATGCGTGTCCCCTAGCTTGCCTGCACAGTTACAATCCATCGTCTTCCACAGGGGTCAGGGCATCATGTGGGGGGGAAGAAACAGGCACCACAGGGACAGGAGGGTGAAGGGTAGGTGTCGTGGGTGCAGGGATGGAGGACTCCACCACAGGGGGTGGGGCAGGGCCAAAGGCGGAGGCCAGGATCTCGCTGCACACCTTAGCAAGGTCCTCCAGGGACTCCCCTGCACCCGAAGGAACCACAGGCCCCAAGGAGGGGGGGGGGTCAGAGGGATGGGTCGCAGCGCCACTGTGGGAGGGTGTGGACAGGGGGGGGGAATCAAGCACCATGACCGGGGACCTCCTTGACCGCTTGCGGGGTGGTGTCACTGTGGGGCTCAGGGACAGAGCGGCCATGAAGGAGTCTTTGGGGGAGATGTGGCCAGGAGAGCTGAGGGGAGGGGATTTGGAGGGAGTGGATTGGGTGGAATGCGGACTCCCACTCTGGCTGCGAGTCACACGTTTGCCCCCCGACCCAGTGGGTGTGCCTACTGCACCCTGTGTGTGCGTGTCAGGAGGTGTGCGGCGGACCTTCCCTGCTGGTGTGGTGCCTGTGTCTGTTGTGGTGGTTGCATGCTTACGTCTGGGTGTATGTTGGACAGGCATGGGAGTGGGAAGTGTGGAAGGAGCAGGGGTAGGGGGTGGGATGTAGCGCTGCAGGAGACCCACTGCTGCAGTCAGTGTGGAGTCTATGGACCTCAGCAAGTTGCGTTGGTCAGCCTGCGATGAATGAATGCCCTCCAAGTATGCCTCCATGTTGTTGAGGACCTGGCTGTGGCCATGGAGGACATTAAGGATCGCAGTCTGACCAATCTGCAACTGCCGCTGGATGTCCACAGACTCAGCATTGGCGGCAGCAGTGGAGACAGGGGCAGGGGGTGCGGTGCCTGGCAGGAAGGAGACATGTGGTGACCGGGCACGTTGGGAAGGGACACGAGCACGTGGGAGGCGGCTGATGCCAATGGAGGGGGCGGTGCCAGATGTAGGGCTGCTGTCAGATGGTGGTGCAGCCACCGCCCACTCGGAGTGATCATCCTCGGACCCGTCCGCTTCATAGTCTGTTGTGCCAGTCGACAGGTCCCCGGGGTCACTCTCCACCGCCTCTGTCCCACTCGAAGTGCCAGCCCCGATGTCACCGCTGGCACTGGTGCTCGGTCCCTCCGCGCCGTCTGTGTCCATGTCTCCCACCGTGTCCCCCGACGATGCTGTGGGCAGGGTGAAGAGACAGAAAGTAATCATACACCTGTATACATATGTCACATGAGTACAATCTACGTAGGTTACAGTGCATAGCCTGAAACAAAGGATGAGTTACAACTACAAAACAATGTACATACGTAGGCCCTGCAAGACACAGTTGTGTGACCCACCATGCCATGGAAAAACTATGGAGAGCATGACACAATAGCAAATGAGATGACATGGCATTCTGACTGAGGAGCAAGGCCCTGGGGACAATACAGCACTGCATCTGCACCACACAGCGTGGCAGGAAATTGGGATGAGCAGGGACCAAATCCAGGAACTAGAGGCACATGCAGCATAGGTAATACTGAGAACATGCCCACCCTGACTGGCACGCTGCACCTTGAGTGTATGTCCAGACAAACATCACACACTGGCCAGTCCGAGCAAGGAGATGACAGGTCTTGACATGTAGGCCATGGCCGCCCCACCCACCCCCTACATGAGACAAATCTGTGGAGACACAGGAAGCACTTACATCTCTTAGTCTGGGTGAAATACACATGGGATGCAATAATTCAAGATTGCACACCAAATACCCAAGGTGCGGCTGTCCAAAGAATCATGTACAAATGAGCATCATCAGATGATTGCTACAAGACACACAGGCAATGGCCACCGTGAGTATGTACTTGGAAAATCACGTCAGGCTGGACAGTGGACACTTGTAATACATCTCACGTCAATAAACATGGTGCCAGGGGACAATGGCACAGAGCACAACCCATGCTGTAGACACAGAGATTGTCGACATTCTCGGATTACACACATGATACCTAGGAAAAGATGCCCCTGGGGACAGTAGTGGCCACACAACTCCATGCTCCTGAATGGAAATGACTGCAACACACGCTAACATCCCTGCACTATGCGTAACGCACAGTCATGCACATCATGTCACAGGCCACCACATGGGACATGCCTGCTGGAAGGCCTCGCACTCAAGAGATTAACTCCCATGTCTGAAATCAGCATTAGTGCCAACTGACATGGAACCCACAAGTCCAGAACTGGACAGGGCACAGGCAAGGTCACTAAATCTGTTACACACCACCCCCACACATGATGCTGCAGGCATTGTACACTTGGAGAAGGTGTCAGGCTACATAACTTTGTGATGGAGTGACTACACAGAGACCAGGGAACACATTGCAAGGTGGGGAAGGGAGGCAGGAGAGGCCTGCAACACTGTGGGTAACAGGATCTGCACAGCACCATAAACCCTGGAAGTGTATCCATGGAACAGTGCACTTACAAATGCTGGTGAAACACAACAAACACACACATGTACCTACCCCCTTCCGGCTGCTGCATGTCCTGTAGACGCCTGTCCAAGTCAGGAAAGACCACCGCCAGCACACGTTTCTGGATGTGGGAGAGACGGCGGCGCCCGCGGTTCTTGTGGCTCACAGGTGAGTCCCCCAGCAGGACCCGTGCGATCCTCCGCGTCCAGCACCGGATATCCTGCCAGCGTTTCCTCACCTGGGACAGGTGCCGCCTCTGACCATCCGCACTCCTCACGGCGCTGACGGCGTCCAGCCATATCTGCTCCTTGGCAGAGGCGTCTACCTGTGAGGATGAACAAGTGACACTACATCAATACACCTTGCACATGTCACGGGGACACAGATTAGAACACATTTGCTGTTTACAACAAGGCATAGTATGCATCCAACGCATTGCAACTTTGTCATAGGGACATGATCCTGTGGGGGAAGGCCAAAAGCAGTACGTGCCATTGGAAGGACACAGGTGGAATGAGGGCAACTACACAATCAATGATCCAGGCTCACACTGTGCATCACACCCACCCCTCCTGTCTCAGGGCACTGCTGGGAGTGATAGGCCCCCACCCCTCCTGTCTCAGGGCACTGCTGGGAGTGATAGGCCCCCACCCTTCCTGTCTCAGGGCACTGCTGGGAGTGATAGGCCCCCACCCCTCCTGTCTCAGGGCACTGCTGGGAGGACTCTGCACACACCCCTCCTGTCTCAGGGCACTGCTGGGAGTGATAGGCCCCCACCCCTCCTGTCTCAGGGCACTGCTGGGAGGACTCTGCACACACCCCTCCTGTCTCAGGGCACTGCTGGGAGTGATAGGCCCCCACCCCTCCTGTCTCAGGGCACTGCTGGGAGTGATAGGCCCCCACCCCTCCTGTCTCAGGGCACTGCTGGGAGGACTCTGCACACACCCCTCCTGTCTCAGGGCACTGCTGGGAGGACTCTGCACACACCCCTCCTGTCTCAGGGCACTGCTGGGAGTGATAGGCCCCCACCCCTCCTGTCTCAGGGCACTGCTGGGAGTGATAGGCCCCCACCCCTCCTGTCTCAGGGCACTGCTGGGAGGACACTGCACACACCCCTCCTGTCTCAGGGCACTGCTGGGAGTGATAGGCCCCCACCCCTCCTGTCTCAGGGCACTGCTGGGAGTGATAGGCCCCCACCCCTCCTGTCTCAGGGCACTGCTGGGAGTGATAGGCCCCCACCCCTCCTGTCTCAGGGCACTGCTGGGAGGACTCTGCACACACCCCTCCTGTCTCAGGGCACTGCTGGGAGTGATAGGCCCCCACCCCTCCTGTCTCAGGGCACTGCTGGGAGGACTCTGCACACACCCCTCCTGTCTCAGGGCACTGCTGGGAGTGATAGGCCCCCACCCCTCCTGTCTCAGGGCACTGCTGGGAGTGATAGGCCCCCACCCCTCCTGTCTCAGGGCACTGCTGGGAGGACTCTGCACACACCCCTCCTGTCTCAGGGCACAGCTGGGAGGACTCTGCACACACCCCTCCTGTCTCAGGGCACTGCTGGGAGTGATAGGCCCCCACCCCTCCTGTCTCAGGGCACTGCTGGGAGTGATAGGCCCCACCCCTCCTGTCTCAGGGCACTGCTGGGAGACATCAGGCATTCCCCCCCCTGGGACCCCCCTACAGTACAAAGCATGTGTGTCACACCTGGACACAATGGCAGAAGTCACAGTCACTAAAAAGGGACACAGTCTGTGCCAGTGGACACTGAACTCACCTGATAACCTGGTCGCCCATACAGCATGGGGTACCGTGGGAGGATCACATCCACCAAAGCCATGTTCTCCTCCAGGGTGAATGGCTGTGACCTCTCCACAGCCCTTGACATGGTTCCAGGGAATCAGTAGCAGCAGCTGGGTCGTGGAATACAGAGATGTGCAGGCAAGTGCTCCCTCATGGGACCTGGCTGCCTTATATCTGCCTTGCTGGCCCATCTCATGCACAGGAGTACAGAGTGATTGGTCACTCACATTTGCATCCTATGTTTCCTCCAATCCCTTCAAACCTAGCAGTCTGTGGGTTCTCTATCGGTTTCATTCTCCTGCATGATGTCAGCCCCACAAACACATTGCAACAAAGTAGAAGAATTCCAACTGACTACTGCTGTGCACCTTCCAGAACACATTCAAATTTTGAACTTGGTCTCCATGACAACCAGCATGCATGTAGGCCTTAATACTTGTCCCTCATGTGTCCCC
The DNA here is from genome assembly GCF_964204655.1 of Triturus cristatus. Classification (NCBI taxonomy): domain Eukaryota; kingdom Metazoa; phylum Chordata; class Amphibia; order Caudata; family Salamandridae; genus Triturus; species Triturus cristatus. The sequence continues at coordinate 309,485,185 of NC_140593.1, read as the reverse complement.
TATGTAATTTGGAGCTCCACACACAGGTACGGTGCGTTCCGGGGCCCTAGGGCACCCCAAATGCATTGCAACGGACCGTACACGCGTGCCTACGTTCACTATCACCATGGGTGTCCTCGCGTATGCGTAGTCGTAGTGGTACGGGCCGTACACACGCCTGTACGCTCCCTATCACTACGAGTACGCATACGCGAGGCCAACCATAGTGATAGGGAGCGTACAGGCGTGTGTACGGCCCGTACCACTACGTGTACGCATACGCAAGAACACCCATAGTGGTACGGGCCGTACACACGCCTGTACGCTCCCTATCACTATGGGTGTTCTTGCGTATGCGTACACGTAGTGATAGGGAGCGTACAGGCGTGTGTACGGCCCGTACCACTACGAGTACGCATACGCGAGGCCAACCATCGTGATAGGGAGCGTACAGGCGTGTGTACGGCCCGTACCACTACGTGTACGCATACGCAAGAACACCCATAGTGGTACGGGCCGTACACACGCCTGTACGCTCCCTATCACTATGGGTGTTCTTGCGTATGCGTACACGTAGTGATAGGGAGCGTACAGGCGTGTGTACGGCCCGTACCACTACGAGTACGCATACGCGAGGCCACCCATAGTGATAGGGAGCGTACAGGCGTGTGTACGGCCCGTACCACTACGAGTACGCATACGCGAGGCCACCTATAGTGATAGGGAGCGTACAGGTGTGTGTACGGCCCGTACCACTACGAGTACGCATACGCGAGGCCAACCATAGTGATAGGGAGCGTACAGGCGTGTGTACGGCCCGTACCACTACGAGTACGCATACGCGAGGCCAACCATAGTGATAGGGAGCGTACAGGCGTGTGTACGGCCCGTACCACTACGTGTACGCATACGCAAGAACACCCATAGTGGTACGGGCCGTACACACGCCTGTATGCTCCCTATCACTATGGGTGTTCTTGCGTATGCGTACACGTAGTGGTACGGGCCGTACACATGCCTGTACGCTCGCCATCACGATGGGTACACATACGGCAGCACTCCCATAGTGATATGGGAACGTACACAGGCCCTCTTTGCAGCAGTACAGCGGTTTTCACACATCACAGTGGTGACAGGCGGCACACAGGTAGGGATAGGGCGGACATACTTGTCCATGGATGGACATACTTGTCCATGGATGGACATACTTGTCCATGAATGGACATACTTGTCCATTAATTGACATCAAGGCATCGTCTGTGCATTACTACATGTGTGGGGCACAGGTGTGACGGCCTGTGATGTGGAACATTACTCCTGAGTCGAGAAGGCACCAGATGTATGATGAGATGTGTACAGATGTACTGTGTGATGGTGCAATGTGTGCCAGGCATGCCCTTGACTCCTTTGACATGTGTGCATGTCGTACTGCACACTTGGGGTGAGCGTCACTGGCATGGCACGGACACCAACACACGGAAGTGTCCCCTGATGCCCGGTACAGGGGTTATCACACCTGACCTGTCACTACCCACGGTGCACAATGTGACTATGTCATGTATGTGTGGGGGCTTCCCATCAGGTTGATGTTGGAGCACCCTCAAAAGCTGCAGCCGTTGCAGCAACCAACATGTGTCTGTGTGTAGATTGTCATTGCACACTGTTCCGCACACCATGCCACATGTGGTATCGGATGTGAGGTGCACATGTATGCATGGGACACGGAGTAGCGTGACAAGGACATGTCAGCATCCTCGCAAGGAATGTGTGGTGAGTCATGACATGTGCACCTTCATGGCAAGGTGTGTGGGCTGTCCTAGTGTAATGTCATGTGACCTGTGGCTCCAGTGTTCCGCTACCAGTCTCTGCAATCGGCATCCTACTGCTGCTGATGGGTGGGCGTATGTCACTCCTGTCTTGCGTCTGGCTGTTCACTTGCACTGGGACACAGCTATTCCCATGGCGTGGCATGGGGAGGTTCTCAATCTCCGTGTGTAGCTGGGTCTTGGTAGGAGTGTCACCTTGCATCCATACGTGTCCTGGGCATGTAGCACATACCTGACTCCCTATGTAGCATATGTGTATTGACAGATTAACATGTGCTCAGTACATATGATTTGTTGTCATAGTGCACTCACTCTTCCTTGTCACTTCCAAATTACTGCAGAGCGCCGCCTCTTGCCCGACCAATTCCGGACTTGGCTGCCATGCAGGAGAATGACGTTACAACAAACAAATGATGGACGGAATGCTGACAATGCAGACATTCTCCCCCAGTCAAGAGATCTGGGTTAAATCCATCGTTCTTTTGCCCACTACGCCACCCCAGTTTAGACATGGCCATATGCAAATCAGTCTTGACCCTGTGCCTCATGGGAACAGTCCAGCCCGAACTGCCAAGCCATGTCTTCCCTGGACCGGAATCAAGCATACTAGGACCGGTTTCTGGCTATCAGCCGTCATCAGCCAGGATAGCTTGACTCCAGTGGCGTAGTGAACACGGGTCCCACGTCTGGGAATACCCATCCCACTTAGGGCGAAAAACGTTACAACAAACAAATGATGGACGGAATGCTGACAATGCAGACATTCTCCCCCAGTCAAGAGATCTGGGTTATATCCATCATTCTTTTTCCCACTACGCCACCCCAGTTTAGACATGGCCATATGCAAATCAGTCTTGACCCTGTGCCTCATGGGAACAGTCCAGCCCGAACTGCCAAGCCATGTCTTCCCTGGACCGGAATCAAGCATCCTAGGACCGGTTTCTGGCTATCAGCCGTCATCAGCGAGGATAGCTTGACTCCAGTGGCGTAGTGAACACGGGTCCCACGTCTGGGAATACCCATCCCACTTAGGGCGAAAAACGTTACAACAAACAAATGATGGACGGAATGCTGACAATGCAGACATTCTCCCCCAGTCAAGAGATCTGGGTTCAATCCATCGTTCTTTTGCCCACTACGCCACCCCAGTTTAGACATGGCCATATGCAAATCAGTCTTGACCCTGTGCCTCATGGGAACAGTCCAGCCCGAACTGCCAAGCCATGTCTTCCCTGGACCGGAATCAAGCATCCTAGGACCGGTTTCTGGCTATCAGCCGTCATCAGCCAGGATAGCTTGACTCCAGTGGCGTAGTGAACACGGGTCCCACGTCTGGGAATACCCATCCCACTTAGGGCGAAAAACGTTACAACAAACAAATGATGGACGGAATGCTGACAATGCAGACATTCTCCCCCAGTCAAGAGATCTGGGTTAAATCCATCGTTATTTTGCCCACTACGCCACCCCAGTTTAGACATGGCCATATGCAAATCAGTCTTGACCCTGTGCCTCATGGGAACAGTCCAGCCCGAACTGCCAAGCCATGTCTTCCCTGGACCGGAATCAAGCATCCTAGGACCGGTTTCTGGCTATCAACCGTCATCAGCCAGGATAGCTTGACTCCAGTGGCGTAGTGAACACGGGTCCCACGTCTGGGAATACCCATCCCACTTAGGGCGAAAAACGTTACAACAAACAAATGATGGACGGAATGCTGACAATGCAGACATTCTCCCCCAGTCAAGAGATCTGGGTAAAATCCATCGTTCTTTTGCCCACTACGCCACCCCAGTTTAGACATGGCCATATGCAAATCAATCTTGACCCTGTGCCTCATGGGAACAGTCCAGCCCGAACTGCCAAGCCATGTCTTCCCTGGACCGGAATCAAGCATCCTAGGACCGGTTTCTGGCTATCAGCCGTCATCAGCCAGGATAGCTTGACTCCAGTGGCGTAGTGAACACGGGTCCCACATCTGGGAATACCCATCCCACTTAGGGCGAAAAACGTTACAACAAACAAATGATGGACGGAATGCTGACAATGCAGACATTCTCCCCCAGTCAAGAGATCTGGGTTAAATCCATCGTTCTTTTGCCCACTCACTACGCCACTGGAGTCAAGCTATCCTGGCTGATGACGGCTGATAGCCAGAAACCGGTCCTAGGATGCTTGATTCCGGTCCAGGGAAGACATGGCTTGGCAGTTCGGGCTGGACTGTTCCCATGAGGCACAGGGTCAAGACTGATTTGCATATGGCCATGTCTGAACTGGGGTGGCGTAGTGGGCAAAAGAACGATGGATTTAACCCAGATCTCTTGACTGGGGGAGAATGTCTGCATTGTCAGCATTCCGTCCATCATTTGTTTGTTGTAATGCTTTTCGCCCTAAGTGGGATGGGTATTCCCAGACGTGGGACCCGTGCTCACTACGCCACTGGAGTCAAGCTATCCTGGCTGATGACGGCTGATAGCCAGAAACCGGTCCTAGGATGCTTGATTCCGGTCCAGGGAAGACATGGCTTGGCAGTTCGGGCTGGACTGTTCCCATGAGGCACAGGGTCAAGACTGAATTGCATATGGCCATGTCTGAACTGGGGTGGCGTAGTGGGCAAAAGAACGATGGATTTAACCCAGATCTCTTGACTGGGGGAGAATGTCTGCATTGTCAGCATTCCGTCCATCATTTGTTTGTTGTAATACTTTTCGCCCTAAGTGGGATGGGTATTCCCAGACGTGGGACCCGTGCTCACTACGCCACTGGAGTCAAGCTATCCTGGCTGATGACGGCTGATAGCCAGAAACCGGTCCTAGGATGCTTGATTCCGGTCCAGGGAAGACATGGCTTGGCAGTTCGGGCTGGACTGTTCCCATGAGGCACAGGGTCAAGACTGATTTGCATATGGCCATGTCTGAACTGGGGTGGCGTAGTGGGCAAAAGAACGATGGATTTAACCCAGATCTCTTGACTGGGGGAGAATGTCTGCATTGTCAGCATTCCGTCCATCATTTGTTTGTTGTAATGCTTTTCGCCCTAAGTGGGATGGGTATTCCCAGACGTGGGACCCGTGCTCACTACGCCACTGGAGTCAAGCTATCCTGGCTGATGACGGCTGATAGCCAGAAACCGGTCCTAGGATGCTTGATTCCGGTCCAGGGAAGACATGGCTTGGCAGTTCGGGCTGGACTGTTCCCATGAGGCACAGGGTCAAGACTGATTTGCATATGGCCATGTCTGAACTGGGGTGGCGTAGTGGGCAAAAGAACGATGGATTTAACCCAGATCTCTTGACTGGGGGAGAATGTCTGCATTGTCAGCATTCCGTCCATCATTTGTTTGTTGTAATGCTTTTCGCCCTAAGTGGGATGGGTATTCCCAGACGTGGGACCCGTGCTCACTACGCCACTGGAGTCAAGCTATCCTGGCTGATGACGGCTGATAGCCAGAAACCGGTCCTAGGATGCTTGATTCCGGTCCAGGGAAGACATGGCTTGGCAGTTCGGGCTGGACTGTTCCCATGAGGCACAGGGTCAAGACTGATTTGCATATGGCCATGTCTGAACTGGGGTGGCGTAGTGGGCAAAAGAACGATGGATTTAACCCAGATCTCTTGACTGGGGGAGAATGTCTGCATTGTCAGCATTCCGTCCATCATTTGTTTGTTGTAATGCTTTTCGCCCTAAGTGGGATGGGTATTCCCAGACGTGGGACCCGTGCTCACTACGCCACTGGAGTCAAGCTATCCTGGCTGATGACGACTGATAGCCAGAAACCGGTCCTAGGATGCTTGATTCCGGTCCAGGGAAGACATGGCTTGGCAGTTCGGGCTGGACTGTTCCCATGAGGCACAGGGTCAAGACTGATTTGCAGATGGCCATGTCTGAACTGGGGTGGCGTAGTGGGCAAAAGAACGATGGATTTAACCCAGATCTCTTGACTGGGGGAGAATGTCTGCATTGTCAGCATTCCGTCCATCATTTGTTTGTTGCAATGCTTTTCGCCCTAAGTGGGATGGGTATTCCCAGACGTGGGACCCGTGCTCACTACGCCACTGGAGTCAAGCTATCCTGGCTGATGACGGCTGATAGCCAGAAACCGGTCCTAGGATGCTTGATTCCGGTCCAGGGAAGACATGGCTTGGCAGTTCGGGCTGGACTGTTCCCATGAGGCACAGGGTCAAGACTGATTTGCATATGGCCATGTCTGAACTGGGGTGGCGTAGTGGGCAAAAGAACGATGGATTTAACCCAGATCTCTTGACTGGGGGAGAATGTCTGCATTGTCAGCATTCCGTCCATCATTTGTTTGTTGTAATGCTTTTCGCCCTAAGTGGGATGGGTATTCCCAGACGTGGGACCCGTGCTCACTACGCCACTGGAGTCAAGCTATCCTGGCTGATGACGGCTGATAGCCAGAAACCGGTCCTAGGATGCTTGATTCCGGTCCAGGGAAGACATGGCTTGGCAGTTCGGGCTGGACTGTTCCCATGAGGCACAGGGTCAAGACTGATTTGCATATGGCCATGTCTGAACTGGGGTGGCGTAGTGGGCAAAAGAACGATGGATTTAACCCAGATCTCTTGACTGGGGGAGAATGTCTGCATTGTCAGCATTCCGTCCATCATTTGTTTGTTGTAATGCTTTTCGCCCTAAGTGGGATGGGTATTCCCAGACGTGGGACCCGTGCTCACTACGCCACTGGAGTCAAGCTATCCTGGCTGATGATGGCTGATAGCCAGAAACCGGTCCTAGGATGCTTGATTCCGGTCCAGGGAAGACATGGCTTGGCAGTTCGGGCTGGACTGTTCCCATGAGGCACAGGGTCAAGGCTGATTTGCATATGGCCATGTCTGAACTGGGGTGGCGTAGTGGGCAAAAGAACAATGGATTTAACCCAGATCTCTTGACTGGGGGAGAATGTCTGCATTGTCAGCATTCCGTCCATCATTTGTTTGTTGTAATGCTTTTCGCCCTAAGTGGGATGGGTATTCCCAGACGTGGGACCCGTGCTCACTACGCCACTGGAGTCAAGCTATCCTGGCTGATGACGGCTGATAGCCAGAAACCGGTCCTAGGATGCTTGATTCCGGTCCAGGGAAGACATGGGTTGGCAGTTCGGGCTGGACTGTTCCCATGAGGCACAGGGTCAAGACTGATTTGCATATGGCCATGTCTGAACTGGGGTGGCGTAGTGGGCAAAAGAACGATGGATTTAACCCAGATCTCTTGACTGGGGGAGAATGTCTGCATTGTCAGCATTCCGTCCATCATTTGTTTGTTGTAATGCTTTTCGCCCTAAGTGGGATGGGTATTCCCAGACGTGGGACCCGTGCTCACTACGCCACTGGAGTCAAGCTATCCTGGCTGATGATGGCTGATAGCCAGAAACCGGTCCTAGGATGCTTGATTCCGGTCCAGGGAAGACATGGCTTGGCAGTTCGGGCTGGACTGTTCCCATGAGGCACAGGGTCAAGACTGATTTGCATATGGCCATGTCTGAACTGGGGTGGCGTAGTGGGCAAAAGAACGATGGATTTAACCCAGATCTCTTGACTGGGGGAGAATGTCTGCATTGTCAGCATTCCGTCCATCATTTGTTTGTTGTAATGCTTTTCGCCCTAAGTGGGATGGGTATTCCCAGACGTGGGACCCGTGCTCACTACGCCACTGGAGTCAAGCTATCCTGGCTGATGACGGCTGATAGCCAGAAACCGGTCCTAGGATGCTTGATTCCGGTCCAGGGAAGACATGGCTTGGCAGTTCGGGCTGGACTGTTCCCATGAGGCACAGGGTCAAGACTGATTTGCATATGGCCATGTCTGAACTGGGGTGGCGTAGTGGGCAAAAGAACGATGGATTTAACCCAGATCTCTTGACTGGGGGAGAATGTCTGCATTGTCAGCATTCCGTCCATCATTTGTTTGTTGTAATGCTTTTCGCCCTAAGTGGGATGGGTATTCCCAGATGTGGGACCCGTGCTCACTACGCCACTGGAGTCAAGCTATCCTGGCTGATGACGGCTGATAGCCAGAAACCGGTCCTAGGATGCTTGATTCCGGTCCAGGGAAGACATGGCTTGGCAGTTCGGGCTGGACTGTTCCCATGAGGCACAGGGTCAAGACTGATTTCCATATGGCCATGTCTGAACTGGGGTGGCGTAGTGGGCAAAAGAACGATGGATTTAACCCAGATCTCTTGACTGGGGGAGAATGTCTGCATTGTCAGAATTCCGTCCATCATTTGTTTGTTGTAATGCAGGAGAATGACAGCATCCGTCTCTACCGCTTCACCCAACCGTTGATTCTGGAGTTGACGGCGAGACTGGCACCACACCTGCAACCGCAGCACAGGTATCCTACGGCACTGACACCCCAGCTGAAGGTAATGGCTGCCTTACATTTTCTTGCCACGGGTACCTTTCAAAATACCATAGCTCATGTTGGTGGCATGTCCCAGAGCATGTTCTGCCGTGTGCTGCATGATTTCTTAGAGGCCATGTTGATTCACCTGGATGACTTCATCAAGTTCCCAACCCCTGAACAGATGACTGCGGTCAAGCGTGGATTCTATGCCCTGGGAGGGATGCCCCATGTCATTGGGTCCATAGATGGGACACATGTAGCTTTGGTACCACCACACGCACGGGAGGTGGCGTACCGCAATCGAAAGCACTACCACTCCATCAATGCCCTTGTGGTGTGTCAGTCCAACATGTTGATTTCACATGTCTGTGCTCGTTTTCCAGGATCAGCACACGATGCCTACATCATGAGGCGTAGCAGGATGCCTGAAATGATGATGCAGCTGTGCAACGAACGGGCATGTGTTGTTGGTGGGTACAGTCTGTCTGTCCTGTATTTTGCATAGCCTACCAGCACGACCGCTTCACCACTTCTAACGATGTCCATGTGCTTCCCATGTAGGGGACGCTGGCTATCCCAACATGCCTTGGCTGCTCACACCTCTCCGCAACCCCATCACGCCGGCCCAGCTCCGCTACAACACCGCCCATGGCCGGACAAGGCGAGTGATAGAGAGGACGTTTGGCCTGCTGAAGAGCCGATTCAGGTGCCTACACAAGACCGGCGGCGCACTCCCATATGCCCCGGCGAAGGTCTGCAAGATCTTCATGGTCTGCTGCATGCTGCACAACATGGCAGTTGAAAGAGCTGTGCCACTCATCCTGGATCAACATGACGAGGACCATCCACCCGTGGAGGACGAAGGGCTTAGCAATGGGGCTAGTGATGTGGAGGATGTGGAGCCGCAAGAGGACATCCGGACTCGGCTCATACGTGACTTCTTTGCTTAGTGGTGAGTACCAGTGTCTGAGTGTGCACGCATTGGTCCCCGTGTGGCATGTGTTGTGATGTGTGTGTCCACCTGCATGTATGGCACGTGAGTCAGAGGTGTGTGTGGGTGTGTCACTGGAGTGATGGTGGCAGTGATGGTTGTATTTCCCCAGTCATAATTGTGACCTAGCATGTTGTCATCCATACATGTGTCGAGTACATGCACATGCAAGTGGCTGTGCTTTTTGTGGCTGACTTCTTGTGTGTCTCTCTTCCCCAGGTACTTGCGCATGCCGTCTGCTGCTTGCATTGTTGTGGCACTGCTATTCCTCATGGACATGACATCGTGGGCTGACTCAGCGTTACAGGCACGGACACGTTTTGAAGTCTCCATAGGGTAAGGGATGCATCTGGGGTGTTTTGGGTGTGGCAGTTGTTCACGATGTATGCACACTGCCCCTGTCGATGTTTGGTTCCTCTGCAGCCATGTAGCATCACCATGGGACACGACATGCAGCTGTGTACACCTGAATAGATGGTCTGCCTGGTTGACAGTCATCAGTGATGGGATAGGGGATTGTGATGATGGCATCAATGTGTGTGACACTGCCCTCGGACACATACGGTTAGCATTGGCTTGACATGGTGTGGGACTTCCACATCAGCGGATCTATGGTGTATGGCAGGCTCTCCGTGAGCAGCTGTGGGTGTTTAGCTGTTAGCCGACGCTTGTGTGCCAGTTCCATGGCGAACACGCATTTGTGCTGCAGAAGGGGGGTGCCAGTGTTGGACCCACATGTTACTCCACATGATGTGTTCATGTGTACAAGTTTTATGATTCAAAGCAAACTTTTTTTGCTGTCATTGTTGTAATAAACGTGAAAGGAGAGAGAGCACAACTGCTGTGAAAGAAACCCCTCACCCACCTACCTAGTAGGTGGCATGCTTCATCATCGGGGCCCAACTGGATTGTCTAGCACAATCCAGTTGTGCTACAACGCCTGGGATACAGCGGAGCAGGGTTTTGAGCAGAAAGTGGCGTGCTATGTGTGATGTGTTTAAGAGTTAAAAAAGTCTCTGGGAGATGCCCTATGGAAAAACTTTTATTATAAGGGTCCCAGGACTAATGTAAAAAAGTTTTGCGGGATATGTAATTAGGAATGTTATTTTCCTGATATCCCTTGTAAATAAGGTCAACTAGTTTCAGCCTTCTCGATGGTTCTAGAGGCTTTCGTCAGGACCAGCAAAAAAATGTTAATGGCCGTATAAACAAGGTATAGGCCACGTGTAAATATCAGCACACACCCTAAAGTGTGCTGTGAGTGTAGTGGTAAGGTACTCACAGTAACTCCGTTTGAGATTACCTGAAAATGAAGAATTAATTTAGATATGGAGAACAGTTGTGAATCATGCATATACACTAGATGCATGCTCCTTTCAACTAAAGGCTAGTGATCTGAAGCCAAATGACTTTGTGGGTGTGCATGAACACTATAAAGGCTTGCGTGGCTACAATGTGCCCCAAAAGTGTAAACATACACAGGGGATCCGTGAGTGAGTAGATATCGTAATATTGGGGCACACGGTGCGCATACTCTTTATCCATTGTGTGCGTGCCTCTGGCGCAGTCATACACGTATTGCACATACTAGGTGTGACTCTGCAAGTCATGAAGAAACAGGGGGCCAATATGCTAAGTGGCCAAGTGCGCGTGCAGTATGGTGATTGTTTGTTGACATGGTGGCGTATATTAACATGGTGTCCACTATATGTGGAGTTCAACAAACGGACACAAATAAATGAAAATGAAAGACAAACAACAGCTTAAGTGACAAACAACATGAAAGACGGTCTCACTTGAATAGAGAGGTAGTTATGCCTCTGGGATTAGATCGCCGTATGATTCTCCGCTTGACCTTAATGGAAAGGAGAGGTAATGGCGGGGAGAATTGTTTGTAAAACGCCTAGCGGTAATGAGCATTACCGTAATTGATTGAATCGGCGTAACTTTCTGGGTCTAGACGGAACCAAAAGGTCGATCAATATTAACCCGTCCTTGTCTTGTACTCACAGTTGTAAGGGAGGAAAGGTCCGTAGTACCTAGGACGGTGATCGGGTCCGCTTGTTCAGCGCCGATATGGAAATGGGGAGTGGTTAAAGAAGCAGGCAGACAGGAAGTTGCGTGGTGCGGCTCAGAAAGACTAGAACGCCGTGTCTGCGAGTGGTGCAGACGTAGCCTATGTTTGATGGAAATAGAAGAAATATATGAATGAGTAAATGAAATAAAAGAGTATTACTCGATGTCACGTGTTGAGAGTTCTTTGTTAAAACAACACGAAATTCAAATTTAGAAATATGTATTTCCGTCCCAGTGTGGTGCAGCTGAACAGTGTTGGTAAATACATGGCTGCATACGGGACCTGGTGGGACAGAGCTGCGAGCCCCTCAATATTTTTACTTTAATAACAGGCATGTGTCTGTGTGATTACATACGAGTCGATCTATGCCTGTATGTTACAAAGAGAGAGTTTAGAGAAATATGTATTTCCGTCCCTCTATGGTGCAGCTGAACAATGTTGGTAAATACATGGCTGCATACGGGACCTGGTGGGACAGAGCTGCGAGCCCCTCAGTATTTGTAATTTGATAACAGGCATGTGTCTGTGTGACTACATACGAGTCGATCTATGTCTGTATGTTAAAAGAGAGAGTTTAGAGAAAGGATAATAGCTGCCTCTTAGAGCTGCGTTTTGAGTTCTAAGTGTAGCGGTACTGTGTACTGTGTACAGATCAGATGGTAGCTACGGTGAAAAACGTAGGAGTCTGCACAGTGTCAGGAATGGGTGCACAAGACTGAGCAAGTCATATATTGCAGGCTAGAGAGTGATCGAATACAGTAATTATTTTAGTTACATTTGCTGTCATCATTACCGATGTATGCTGTTCCAGGGTACATTATCATTAAGTCCTGAGATGTGGGTTGAAAGTCTATATACCCAGCGTTGTTCTTTTTCGAACAAACGTTCCTGGATGTCGGTTAGGTTGGGATCAAGTTGTTCAATTATGACCCACGACATGTCGTTGGTGGTATGCCCCTTGGCTAAATAGTGTTCTGTCAGTTTTGTCGTGCTGCGTTTGCAGCGGATGTTACTGCGATGCTCGCAGATTCTGGTTTTGACCTTTCTGGTGGTCATCCCGACGTATCGTAATTTGCATGGGCATGTGATGAGGTAGATGACATTTGCCGAATTGCAGTTGGTATGTTTCATAATTGTCCAGATTTTGTCTTGTTCAAGATGTAGTGTTTTCGTGGATTGGGTAAGATGGCAGATGCTACAGTTGCCACACGGGTAGTGGCCTGTCACTTCTGGTAGTCTCCATGCATTCAGTACTGTGCTAGGAGTGCTCAGAGTCTTTTTTGGTCTGGTCGGCACTAGACTGTCTCTGAGGTTATGTGACCTTTTGTAGGAAAATAGAGGTTTTTCCCATTGTAGCTTGCCTGAAGTTACAATTTTCCAATTGTTTTGTATCAGTTTGGCTACTTGATTTGAGATGGAATTAAAGGTAGTTACACATGTAAGTGGTATGGTAGTTGACAAGTTCACCTTGGGTTCCAGTAGACCTTCACGATTTTGGTTTCTGGCTCTTTTTTGCGCTTTGTGGATGACTTTGTTGGGGTATCCACGGTTTTGGAGTTTTGTAGTTAGTTCTTCTGATTGTTTTTTAAAATCTTTAAGTTCGCTGCAGTTTCGGCGCAATCTAAGGTATTGACCAAATGGCAAATTGTCCCTCAGAGGCCTGGGGTGGAAACTCTGGAAATGTAAAAGAGAATTTTTCGCTGTTGGTTTAAAGTGGGTTTTGGTCATCAGTATTCCATTTCGTGCTTCAATCTCCAAGTCTAGAAAGGTAATTTTGGTATTGCTTATGGTGTGAGTAAATCGTAGGTTTGGGTCAAGTGTGTTAATCCAATTCAGGAATTCATTAAGTCTTTGGTTGTTACTTGTCCATATTAAGAATACATCATCGATGTATCTTTTGTAGAAGGTGATGTCCTGATTGTATGTTGATTGAGGGTTGAGGATATGTAAATCTTCGAAATTGGACACGTATAGACCCGCTACACTGGGAGCGAAGGTGCTCCCCATAGATGTTCCGTACTGTTGGAGGAAGAGGGTGCCCTCATATTCGAAAAAATTGTCTTTGAGGGCTATTTCCGCACATTCCATTACGAATGATTTTGGGGTGTTATACTCCCAGATTGTTTTGTCAAGGGAGGTGCGGATGACCTCTAGGGTGTCATCTTGGGGTAGGCTGGTATAGAGGCTTTCTATGTCTAGACTTACAAGGATGGATGTAATAGGGTTGAACTCTAGGTTGTTAATTTGGTTCAGTAAGTCTTTAGTGTCTTTTAAGTAAGCAGGAGTCGACTGAACTATAGGCTGTAGATAGAAATCGCAGAAGCGGGACAGGGGTTCAAGCAGTGAACCTATTCCAGAGACGATGGGTCTGCCCGGAGGTGGTGTTTTATTTTTATGTATTTTTGGAATGGTGTAGAAGTATGGAATGGTTTTGCCACCTGAGGTGAGGAATGATGCTTCTTGTTTACTGATGTGGCCATTAGATTCTGCTTCGTGAACCATGATGTCAATTTTGGTCTTGACTCTGTTTGTGGGATCTTCGTCCAGTATTTTATAGTTTTTTGGATCATCTAGGAGGCGTGTGCATTCTAGATGGTAAGCATTCCGGTTTTGAATGACTATCCCTCCACCTTTATCAGCTGGTTTAATGATAATGTCTCTGTTGTTTTTAAGACTTCGAATGGCATTGAACTGTTGAGTTGTAGTGTTATTGAATACTTTATTCTCATGAGTATTCTCTATGCCTTTGTATATCGCTTGTTCGAATGCGATGAGTTCCGCTGGTGTTGTGTGGGGAGGGGGAATGAAAGTTGATTTCAATTTGAGGGTGGTGTCGCCCTTTTCTTCTTGTTGTGACTCCTTATTAGGTGAGTTTTCAAAGAAAGCTTTGAGTTTAAGTTTCCGAAAAAATTCTGATAATTCACAATGTAATTTGAATTTATCAAGTTTCGCTGTAGGTGAAAATCCAAGGCCTCTATTTAGGACCTGTTCTTCTGCTGTTGTGAGAGTATGGTTTGATAGATTGGTTATTAGGCTCTGCTTGTGCTCGGCTGGGGTTCCTTTGTCCTGCTGCGTGTGTTGGCACTCGGGTTCTGGTTGTCTTCCCAGTGTACTTGGCCTCCTCGTGGGCGTCTTCCGCGTCCCCTCTGGCCTGATCCTAAAAAAGGAAACCGTTGGTTGGGGTTGCCAAATTGGGGATGGGGTTGTTGAAATTGTGGGTTCCAGCCGTAGAACATTGGTTGAGTCATAGGCGGGAAAGGAGCCGGATAGTTGGGTACCATTCCTGGGTGCATGTTGGGCCATGGTTGTTGCCAATGTGTATTTCTTCCTCTCCCTCTTCCTCGTTGTCTGTTTGTATAGTAGCCTTTTTCTGATCCTGAGCTCTCATTACTGCCACCGCTGTGTATTGAGGATCCCTCTTCTGATGATATGGAGTGGTTAGATCTCGTAGGGGTTTTGTAGTCTGCATCTGAATATGGATATGTTTTGACATATGAGAATTTTTTCAAGTCTTTTTGAAATTGTTGAATCTTGGATTGTGTAAGTTCTTCTTTGTAGTCTGCTATTTCTTTATTGACCTCCTCTAGTCTTTTCTTATATGAGGTTAGTGTGGTTTTGAAGTGTTGTTCAGTTGCCTGGATCTCTATCAGGATGGCATCTGAAAGTCTTTTTGCTGTTTGGATTATCAGAATGATCCAGTCTCTTGTGCAGTGCCATGCAATTTGTGCCCAGTCTCTACGGAATGCTGCATCATCTAGAAAAATGCGTGGCGCGTTAGTTACTATTAGGCCTTTTGGGGCTGTGTTGGAACGTAAATATTCAGTAAGTATTACCCCGTGTAGTATTGTTCTGATGCGTGTTCTCTTTTTCTCAGAAAGATTTTCCCAATCGGCGCTCTGAGAAATTGTTTGTGCCACGTTGAAGTCAGCTAGTAGTGGAGTAGCTGCTAAGATGTTGTTGACATCCTCGTCAGTGAACGTGAGTCCTGCATTTTCAGCCATTGTGTATCAAAAGCTATTGCTTGTACTTGTCATATGGATAAAAAACCAGATGGTTGTAAGACAATAGAGTAAAAAATAGGCTCTCACAGCTGTGCGCTGTAATGACAAATGGGAACAACAAGAGAGCGAGGAAAAGAAAAACTTGTCCTCTTCCCCAAACAATTTGACAAAACAAAATGGACAAGTTTTATGATTCAAAGCAAACTTTTTTTGCTGTCATTGTTGTAATAAACGTGGAAGGAGAGAGAGCACAACTGCTGTGAAAGAAACCCCTCACCCACCTACCTAGTAGGTGGCATGCTTCATCATCGGGGCCCAACTGGATTGTCTAGCACAATCCAGTTGTGCTACAACGCCTGGGATACAGCGGAGCAGGGTTTTGAGCAGAAAGTGGCGTGCTATGTGTGATGTGTTTAAGAGTTAAAAAAGTCTCTGGGAGATGCCCTATGGAAAAACTTTTATTATAAGGGTCCCAGGACTAATGTAAAAAAGTTTTGCGGGATATGTAATTAGGAATGTTATTTTCCTGATATCCCTTGTAAATAAGGTCAACTAGTTTCAGCCTTCTCGATGGTTCTAGAGGCTTTCGTCAGGACCAGCAAAAAAATGTGAATGGCCGTATAAACAAGGTATAGGCCACGTGTAAATATCAGCACACACCCTAAAGTGTGCTGTGAGTGTAGTGGTAAGGTACTCACAGTAACTCCGTTTGAGATTACCTGAAAATGAAGAATTAATTTAGATATGGAGAACAGTTGTGAATCATGCATATACACTAGATGCATGCTCCTTTCAACTAAAGGCTAGTGATCTGAAGCCAAATGACTTTGTGGGTGTGCATGAACACTATAAAGGCTTGCGTGGCTACAATGTGCCCCAAAAGTGTAAACATACACAGGGGATCCGTGAGTGAGTAGATATCGTAATATTGGGGCACACGGTGCGCATACTCTTTATCCATTGTGTGCGTGCCTCTGGCGCAGTCATACACGTATTGCACATACTAGGTGTGACTCTGCAAGTCATGAAGAAACAGGGGGCCAATATGCTAAGTGGCCAAGTGCGCGTGCAGTATGGTGATTGTTTGTTGACATGGTGGCGTATATTAACATGGTGTCCACTATATGTGGAGTTCAACAAACGGACACAAATAAATGAAAATGAAAGACAAACAACAGCTTAAGTGACAAACAACATGAAAGACGGTCTCACTTGAATAGAGAGGTAGTTATGCCTCTGGGATTAGATCGCCGTATGATTCTCCGCTTGACCTTAATGGAAAGGAGAGGTAATGGCGGGGAGAATTGTTTGTAAAACGCCTAGCGGTAATGAGCATTACCGTAATTGATTGAATCGGCGTAACTTTCTGGGTCTAGACGGAACCAAAAGGTCGATCAATATTAACCCGTCCTTGTCTTGTACTCACAGTTGTAAGGGAGGAAAGGTCCGTAGTACCTAGGACGGTGATCGGGTCCGCTTGTTCAGCGCCGATATGGAAATGGGGAGTGGTTAAAGAAGCAGGCAGACAGGAAGTTGCGTGGTGCGGCTCAGAAAGACTAGAACGCCGTGTCTGCGAGTGGTGCAGACGTAGCCTATGTTTGATGGAAATAGAAGAAATATATGAATGAGTAAATGAAATAAAAGAGTATTACTCGATGTCACGTGTTGAGAGTTCTTTGTTAAAACAACACGAAATTCAAATTTAGAAATATGTATTTCCGTCCCAGTGTGGTGCAGCTGAACAGTGTTGGTAAATACATGGCTGCATACGGGACCTGGTGGGACAGAGCTGCGAGCCCCTCAATATTTTTACTTTAATAACAGGCATGTGTCTGTGTGATTACATACGAGTCGATCTATGCCTGTATGTTACAAAGAGAGAGTTTAGAGAAATATGTATTTCCGTCCCTCTATGGTGCAGCTGAACAATGTTGGTAAATACATGGCTGCATACGGGACCTGGTGGGACAGAGCTGCGAGCCCCTCAGTATTTGTAATTTGATAACAGGCATGTGTCTGTGTGACTACATACGAGTCGATCTATGTCTGTACATTAGTCCTGGGACCCTTATAATAAAAGTTTTTCCATAGGGCATCTCCCAGAGACTTTTTTAACTCTTAAACACATCACACATAGCACGCCACTTTCTGCTCAAAACCCTGCTCCGCTGTATCCCAGGCGTTGTAGCACAACTGGATTGTGCTAGACAATCCAGTTGGGCCCCGATGATGAAGCATGCCACCTACTAGGTAGGTGGGTGAGGGGTTTCTTTCACAGCAGTTGTGCTCTCTCTCCTTTCACGTTTATTACAACAATGACAGCAAAAAAAGTTTGCTTTGAATCATAAAACTTGTCCATTTTGTTTTGTCAAATTGTTTGGGGAAGAGGACAAGTTTTTCTTTTCCTCACTCTCTTGTTGTTCCCATTTGTGTTCATGTGTACTTCAAGTTGCCTCTGCAATCCCGAAAACATGACTAATAAAGGTGTCCCTATGCCTCCAAGGTGCCTCTTCTCAGTCAATGCTGGTGTGTTGCCACGGTGCATCCAGCATGTCTGGCATGGTATTCCCTGATTGTGGCTATGTGTCAATGTGTCGAGTAGCAAGATGCAAGCTGTGTGTGTGGGCTGAGACTGTGTATTGGGCATGATGTCCATGACTGTGTGGGTATTGTGACATGTGCCATCCCCATGCATCCAACGTTGTCCAGGACCCCATTCTCTGCATCCACCGGACTCAAGCTTGCAGGACATGGTTCTGCCACCTGTCTACACATACCTGGGTGCCCCCCAGGACACTGGACTGGTTCCCTGACCTCTGCGCATGACTGTTGCTGTACTCAATGTGTCTGTCAGCACGGTTGTTCGGCCACCCCCTCAGCTGGTTGGGCCCATCACGGGTGTGTATGGTGCTCCATGTCTGTCATGCCTAATACACTGTGACCCATGTGTCCTGTGCCAGACTCAGGCCCCAGGGTGTGGATGGTTGAAGACAAAAGATGACTCAGGCATGTTTAGACTTTACAAGACACATGTTAGGTAATAATGCAACCAGCAGGCATCTACTCTTCATAGTGTGATTTATTATTGGGGGGGGGGGGACAAAGTGAGGGGCTTTCCGGGAGTTTGGAATCCAAAGTTCAGTAGGGGAGTTGGTGTCCTTGCCATTTGAAATCCTCAGAGTCCATGCCACAGTCTTTGTCAACATTGGTCAGCCAGTGGCCAGCAGGGCCATGTGGCAGAGAATGTCTCTTGATGCTGTGATGCTGTTGCTCCAGTGGGCCAGGTGCCAGGCCAGGTGTCCTGGGAGATGGTGATGTAGCGCCGACCCTCACGGTCCTTTCCGTGGACGACCCGGCCTCCTGCGGGGACCCTCAGCAGCAGGCCGTGACGACGTCTGGGATGCTCCATCGGATGTTTCCTCCTCCTCCTCCTGATCGGCCATGTTGTCGGCCATCCGACGGAGTGTATCGTGAATCCCCTGGAACGCCGTCACTTGTTCAGCCTGTCTGTCCTCCATCCTCCGTTGGTGTTGCAGTAGACAGGCATGTTGCTGGGCCTGCTGGGTCTTATCTCATCGAGGCTCCCCTTGATCTCATTGAGGGTGGACACAACCTGGGCCATGCCCGTGGTGTCCTGCCGGTATGTGTCCAGGATGTTACGGACATGGGAATATACCGGTTCCCCAGCCAACTGGTCAGGCTCGCGCCTCCGCCGTCCTCCACTCCCACCACCCCTGCCCACTTGCACCTGGCCTGCCCTTGTGGGTACATCGGGTCTCCGGGACCCCTGAGGGGTGGCATTGGCGTTGTCGCCTGCCTCCTCCTGGGTGCCCGGGACACCGTGTCCCTCCTGGCCAGCCTGGCTGCATTGTGGTGTTGGGGCAGGGATCCTGGGTGTCTCCTGGGATGTGGCAGGAGTGGGGGTGGTGGTTGGCACAGTTGTACCTGACGCAGGTGCTGCAGGTGGTTGGACACCAGAGGGGCCAGGTCGGTCGGGGTCGTCCACAGAGTGGTGAGAGTGGTCGCTGCCGGTGGGATCGGGCTCCCGCAGATCCGGGTCCTATGAGTCTTCCCCCCCAGTGTTGGGGGGTGAACCACGACGTTGACCTGTGTGTGAGAGAGACAATGTTAATTTTGGTCCATGCAACATCCATGTTTCATCTGTTTCAAAGTTGGGACATTTCCTCTTGGAATTGGGATCTGTCTTGCATTCCACTCACAGTGCACTTGTGCATGGGTGTGTCCCTTGGGCACCACTTTGGCCCCTTTAACTATGTGTGGCACGGTCTTACTTGCTGCGTCAAGTGTGACTGCAGTCAGCAGTGGAGTGGGCCGGTGTGGCGAGCCATGCATTGGCGCCTTCCGTGTAGCACTGTACATGTGCACATGGAGTGGATCCACACACTTATATGATCCAGGTAGCTGTCGTTGTGCTCGTGAACAGGTTGTGCCATGGCCCTGTGTTTTGCCATGGGGAAGAGGGGGGGTTCTGGGACTGGCCACCCTTGTCTACATGCACGCAGTCTACCTGCTGACGAGCAGACATTCACACACGCCACACAGCTGATTTGCTCTCCCTGTGTCTCGCTCCCTCTCTGTCCCCCTCTCCCTCCCTCTCTGTCCCCCTCACCCTCCCTCTCTGTCCCCCTCTCCCTCCCTCCGTGTGTCAGCCTCCTCCCTCTGTCCGTCTCCCTCCCTCTCTGTCCCCCTTTCCCTCCCTCCGTGTGTCAGCCTCCTCCCTCTGTCCGTCTCCCTGTGTCTCCCTCCCTCTGTGTCCCCCTCTCCCTCCATCTGTGTGTCAGCCTCCTCCCTCTGTCCGTCTCCCTGTGTCTCCCTCCCTCTCTGTCCCCCTCTCCCTCCCTCTCCCTCCCTCCGTGTGTCAGCCTCCTCCCTCTGTCCGTCTCCCTCCCTCTCTGTCCCCCTCTCCCTCCCTCTGTGTGTCACCCTCTGTCACCTCAGCCCAGCTTCCTGGGCACACACTGTTAGCAGATCTTTGAGTGGCCCTTGGCTTGTTGATGTGAGTTTGTTTCTGATCTCCAGGCACCCATTGGGTGTGATGTGTGTCTGTGCGCTGCTGCTGTGGTGGTGTGTGCTGCCACTCTTTCACAATGTTGGCTGTTCATTAGCTGCTGTCATGTGCAAAACAGTGCCTTCACACCCATGTGTTGATGCAAGGCGTCCGCCATTTGCTGGCAAGTCATTCCTGTGTTGGGACACACTGTTTGTCTGGCTGTGACCTAGGCCATATGGGCAGAGGGCATTGTTGTCTGCTTCGGAGTTGCACTATGTGATTTTTGGGGCCCAGCCTCCCGCCATCCGGGTTACCGTGTCATGTGTTGGTGTCTTCTGTGGCCTGTGACTTGACATTGTCCAGCTGGGTGCATGGGGCATGGTGGCAGCAGTGGCATGTGCGTGCTCATGGAGTGTGGTTGAGTCATGCGATGGCTTGGGGTGGTTGCGTGCCTGTTAGTGATTTTGGTTGTGGATGCCGTTCCCCCCATGTGAGGTGCGTTGTTTGTGTACTCACCCGGGTCTCGGAGTCCTTCTAATCCTTCGACTGCCTCCACCGGCAGTATGGCCATCACCCTCTCCTCCCAGGGCTGGTAGTGTACGGGTCTGCGGGAGGGCCCTCCTCCAGTGGCGTTGGCCTGGTCGTGTTCCTCCTGCCTCTTGGCTCGGACCCTCCTCCGCAGATCGTACCACCTGTTCTGGCATTCCTGCCTGGTCCTTCTGGTGTCCGCAACAGCATTCACAGCATCGACGATGGTCTGCCACATGGCTGTTTTAGCTGCCATGCTGGTGTTTCTGACCAATGTTCCAAAGAGCTGTGGCTCGACTCTGAGGATTTCATCGACAAGAACCTCCAACTCTCGGTTACTGAACTTTGGATTCTTGGTAGTGGGCATGGTGAGGGGTGTGGGTGTGGATGGTGGGGGGGGTGTGGATGGTGGGGGGGGGGTGTGGATGGTTGTGGGTGTGTGGGTGTGGTTGTGCAGGTGTGTGTGTGAATGTGATGAGGGTGTGTTTGTGAAGGTGGTTGTGTGGAGATGTGCAAGTGTAAGGTGTGGTGAAGCTTGTAGTAAGGTGCTGTAAGTTGTCTGTGGTGTCTGGCAGCAGTGAGTCTGTTGCAAAGGCTCATGGTTTGTGTGTGTGGGCCCTTTTTATTGGTCCATTGGTGGGTGTGGCTGTGTTTGAAGTTTGGGTGGGTGGGTTATAAGGAGTGGTGGTGTTTAGGGCCTCTGTTTGTTTTTGGCAGTTGCAGGTCAGTGAATGTGTGTTTTTTGAGTGTTTGTTGGCCATGTTTAGTGGCTTTGTGCCATTCGAATAGTGTATTCTTGTGTTGTTTTGTTTTGTCCTGGTTGTGTACGTGCGTTTTGAGCGTGTGTACGGTGTGTAGATGGGCCATTTGGTTGTACGGTGCTGTCCTTGTGTGTGGCTTGGCACGACTCGTACATGCGGTTGTGATGTTGGGGCATGGGGTGTGCTCCGTACTTAGGAGGTTGTGGTGGGGGTGCGACTGGAACGTACTGGGGTGTAGGTACACGGGGGTACGACACGTACAGGGGTGGGGGTACGACTCGAACGTACTGGGGTGTACTTAGACGGTGGTACGACACTGTTAGAAATGGCGATTTCTGGTTGGCTAGGGCTTGCGCCAAAGCCAGACAGAAACCACCACTCTAGTCAGGGCTGGGGAGTTACACGCCAAAGATAACCCCTGCTCACCCCCTTGGTAGCTTGGCACGAGCAGTCAGGCTTATCCCTGAGGCGATGTGTAAAGCGTTTGCGCGCGCACCCAGCAACAACACCCAAGGCCCTCCACAAAGGGAACTCCACACAAGGTATTCTATAAAAATAGCCTTTGTATTATACACAACACATTAGATAAAAACACACACTCTACAATGTGCCAACAGGCACGGGCAGAATTTACAAGGGATTATATATACAGGGGACAGGGCCACCTGGACCACTGTCAGGAATTAGCACTTTTTAGAACATAGGAATAATACTGTAGTACAAAATAACATATGTAGCACACAACCAGTAACTACTGGTATCAGGTAAGTACCACCTACGCAACCCTAACCACCTTAGGAACATATCACGCAGGGAACTAGGACCTCACTAGTACCACCTGTACTAGGGAGAAAACAACCACCTAAGTATCACAATACCTGTAGGGGTCTAAGCACATAAACACAGGATGCATAAAATACATTCAGAGGTGTAGGGCAAAGCACATGACGCCTAAACACATTCAGAGGTGCAGGAAAGGTACAATGGCGCAACAACTCACATTAGCCACTATCTGTGGCAATCCCTGGGCCAACTGGCCTAGTAGGGGCAAGGACGCCCTGCGTCCAGAAAAGTCAGGGCGCGCCGGCGCAGGCTGCGCAAGCCAGAACACCGAGGCCACAACCTAAACGTTGCAGTTGCCCACTAAGTGCTGGGCAACTGGAGAGATGCTGTGGCACCACTGTGCCTTGTTAAACACAAATCTGCAGCACTTACGTGGAGCCTCTCCTGGGCTCTAAAATGAATAATGTGCCTTTCGTGGGAGCCTTCTAGGCTCTAGAACAAATATGGCCCCGTGGGAGTCCCTCTGGACTCTAGACAAATTATGCCCCCGATGGAGCGCACGAGCGCTCGAAAACAAATCTGCCCCCAACGATGGAGCGGCCCTCTGGCAGGCGGGGCCGCTCAAGCACTGGCAGGGGTAGGCAGGGGCCCCCTCTCTGGGGTCCTCGTAACTCAAATCACCCCCCGTCATTGGAGAAATGCCCCCTGAGCCTCGCAGGCTCTAAACAACAATGGGCCCCGCTTTGGAGCGACCTCGTGCTCCCAACAACGCTCTGCCCGCGTTGGAGCCTCTCGGGGGCTCTAGAATCGTGTGCCCCTTTGGTTGGAGCGGCCCGCTGCCTTCCGGGGCCGCTCCGATCACAGGAAAAAGTGCCCTCTACGTTGGAGCGCCACTCGCGCTCTGCAATCAGCACCTTGGAGCGCACCAGCGCTCTAGGAAAACAATGCGGGCCCCGTGGGAGCGCAGCAGCGCTCTGCCACCCACCAGGCTGCTCCGCGCACTCACCGGGACTCCAGCGTCGGCTCTGGACACTCCGGCGGCAGGGCTCCCTCCTCCGGTTGCGAGAGCGGGGTGGGCTCCCGCCTCTCTTCGGTGCTGACTCGGGTCTCCCTCAGCTTACGGGAGGCCCGACTACGTCCGGGGCGCGTCACAAGCCCCGCCCGCAACCAAGGGTTTCCTGACTCCTTCCGGGTCGCCGCAGGCAGCGCGGCGGCCCAGGGTTTCTCGGTACGGTGGCAATGAGGGGTAGGCTCCCTCTTCCTTCAGCATACGAGCGGGGTGGGCACCCGCTCGAGGTCGCAACAATGCGGGGTGGGCACCCGCTCGCCAATGAAACTGCAATAAATCGAGGTGGGCACTCGATATGGGCGGCAAGGTCCCTGGCAGGGTGGGCACCTGCCAGGGGACGTTAGAATCGGAAAAGACGGGGCAAACGCCGGGTGGGCACCGGCTTGCAGCAACAAAGCGCTCCTGAGCGCTGAAGGAAAATAAAAGCGCTTCCAGGCGCTTAGGGATGCAAATAAAGGGCTCCCAGCGCTTTAAGAAGGATAATAACGAAGTCCAGCAAAGTTCTTCCCTGCATGCAGCAGGGCAGGGGTGGGGGGCAAGGCTGGACCCAGAGCCAGCTCACTGGGCCTCCAGGCAGGGAGGTAGTCCAAGTGGCGGTCCTCTGGTCCAGCAGCAGCAGCAGCCCCCCTCAGGTAAGATCCTGGCAGAGAACAGATTCTGTGGGGACACAGCGCCATTTTTATACAGTCAAACATTTTGTTCTGGGTTCAGGGTGAGGGGTGAGGGGGAAAACCAGTCGCAGCTGGTTGGGGAGCACCCTTGATGTGCTCAGCCCCTCACTCTATTCACTGGCAGGGCTAGGGTCGTCAGTCGCACCACAGGGGGCGGGGCCAGCATTGTGTGTGGAAAACCCTGTCCTATTCAGGACCCAGGTGTACTCCTCCCACCCATCTAGCTGCTTATCTCCCCATTCACCACTGGGTGACTCATCCTGACTCTGGGGAATCCCTAGCCCGTCACATGACATGACCAGCCAATCACGCGACAGACACACTGCACACAGAAGTGCCCACCTCTAGAAGTGGCACTTCCACACTAGGTACATGCACGCCGCACACATCATCGTGCAGCATTCACTCCCACGAGTCCGCACATACCAAACTCGGGCCTGCACACCCCACGCATCAGGGACTACTAGGGACACATACATTCCCCATGCATTCCTATGGGAGGGCAGGCCTATCTCACCACATGCACTCAGAGCACGCACGCACTTTACCCTGGGACACAGGGAAAGTGCGCAGAGACCAAACAATTACCACACCAAGTCACCAATAAAAAGCAAAAAAAGTTCAGGGGTGAACCTGCCAGAAGGGCCAAGTCCAACACAACCCCCTTCCAGCCAAAACGCAGGGCAGACCAATCACCACCGTGATGGACTTCCCTGCTTGGGGCGATAGAACACGGACGCAGGCCCGCAACTGCAGGGACACCCTCCGGTTCTACGCCACGGTGAACCCATGGAATTCTTTCTAACACCACTGTCTGGACCAACTGGGCTACCCCACTGGTACTCCCAAGCTGTCCGCGGCCAAGACCAGGCCCTAGGCCACCCAGGTGCCACTGGTCTTTGCCTAACCACAGAGTGGGGGGTAGTAACCCCTGGCACATAGCGGCCATTCTCCACTCTTCCTCTCTGAAAGACAGGACTAGACTGCCACTGGTTCTCCAGCCTAGGGTCTACACCCTCAGGCGGACCAGGAGTCTCAGGGAAGGCTCTCCTCCCCCTACCTCTTCTCCTAGGGTTCCTCCTCCTCTGGCGAGGGGTACACCTAGAACGCCATTCCAACCCAGGGTTTAACCCCTCAGGTTGTACCGGGGGCAGAGGTGGGCTCTCCCACCCTCTGCACCCCCTTCCAGAACCCTGCTCCCTACCAACTGGGGCGGTACCTCTGGAAGAAGAACCGGTCGGGACGCTGATTACAGACGTCCCACTCTTCAGGTCAGGCTGATCCCGAACCTGGCCTTCCAACCTCCGGCCTAGAACCTTTGTTGGAATAATCGCCTGGCACTCCATGACTTTTGGGGATTTCCACTCCATCCCCCTGAGGCTATCAAATGACACATATGTCGAGCGACTGTCTGTCTGGCGCTGATCTCCCGTCCCCTGTCCACCTGACAGTGCGCGGAGACCCCCCAGAACAGAAGTGGTGCCACCCTGGTCACTACACGGGATCCTAGCCCAACTGGGTAGTCCCTGACCCACAGGCTCTTCCACTGGGGAACTCATCCCCCAATCACTCCTCACGCTGGACTCCTGTACCCTCCCTACCGGAGCGGTACTGCCAGACACTAGAACCACAGGAGCCCTGGTTACAGGTGCTCCAGGTCCTCTACTCACTAGGAGATCTTCCTCAAGTGGAGTAACAGGACAGCCTAGGTCCCCAACTTGGTGTTCCCTCAAGAAACCATCCAAGTCCTGAGGCAGGGTTTCGTGCGTCTGGGGACCCTCGGTCACCCTCTCACTCCTGCTCCACTGAGCCAGGCAGTGAGCCCCTACACCCTCCTCGCTATCCTGGGACCTAGCTGGGCTACACTGAGCCTCTTCCACCACGCTGGGCTGGAAGATACCTGACCCACTACTTTTGGAGTCACTCCCTAATGACTCTAGAGAACCTCTAGCCCTTTCCCAGTGCTCTGCTTCATCCGCAAGGTCAAATGGCTCAGACAATCCACACCCCAACAGGTGTTGGCGCAACCCCGGCACACAACAACTGAGCAGGTGTTCTTTGAGAACCAGATCAAACAGTTTATCAAAATCAGTTTCTGCAGGAATTCTTATCCAATCAGCCAGTGCATCCTCACATTTATCCACAAACTCCTCCCAAGACTGGTGAGACAGTTTCATACTGCCCCTGAATTTCAACCTTAACTCCTCCTCCTGGGAAACAGGTACCAGACTGGGGGAACTGGGACTGGGATTTCCTACACTGGAATCTATCTGGCTGCTACCACTGGACTCAACCCTCCCTGGTGAGTCCAGAAAACCACAGCTGCGCTCAGGGGATAACCTACCCTCCAGAGCTAGTTTCTCTCTGGCAAAGGCCCTCTCAGCCTCCGCCATCTGTCTTTTGACCTCCAGCTGCGCCATAGCCTGGGCATGCTGCAACCTGAGCTTTTCTAACGTCAGCTGGTGCTCCCTTTCTTTCCTCCTATCTTCCCACTCCTCTGGGGACAGGGAAAGGGATGAGGCGCTTCCTCCTATGCTGGACCCAGCAAGGGACGCCCTACCTATGGGGTCTTCACTCTCTACTGGCGTCCAGGTATTGTCATCCTCTACCTCCTCTTCTGAATCTTCAGGGCTCCCCACAGACCCACCACCCTCCAGGTGTGAGGCCTGGGCCCTTTCCGTACTGCGCTCAAGATCCCTTTGCCTCTTAACCCACTGGATCATGTGGCCCCTAAGTTCACACATAGTGTCTGACTCTCTCACCCCTATGCCTCTCTCTCTACAGAACCTTTCCAACTCCTGCATACTGTAATAAATTAGATCACTGAGATCAAAAGCAGGCTCCATTCTGGCAGACGTTCTAGAGAAAAGATCACACAGGGAACCTAGGGGTCTGAGCCTACCAGGAGTACACAATTCACAAAAAGATTCAGCAAGCTCTCTATCCCAGAGAAATCACACTCACTTGCCTAGTGCCACACACCATTCATCCACACACAACCCTCCCCTCGGACTGGTAAGGCAGTTTCTACCACCCCTGATTCCTCAACCTGACCACCACGTGACACAGGTACCAACTCTGGGCGCAGGGCGGGGGACAAATGTACAGGACACTATTACGCTGCCACCACTGGATCCCACCCTCTGGTGAATCCAGAAAACACAATGCACTAAGGGGGATGATCTACCCTCCCGAGCTAGGGACACCTAACTCACAGTGCACAAAAACACATTTCCAAAGAAATGACAATTAAAAACAAACTTAGAACAATAATCCCTATACCATGTGATTTATCTAAATGCAGAGTTTTGTAGTGCGGCCTGTTGCCGCTGCGGTACAGCGCAAACGCAAGTCCAAATCCCACCGCTGATCACCAATGTTAGAAATGGCGATTTCTGGTTGGCTAAGGCTTGCGCCAAAGCCAGACAGAAACCACCACTCTAGTCAGGGCTGGGGAGTTACACGCCAAAGATAACCCCTGCTCACCCCCTTGGTAGCTTGGCACGAGCAGTCAGGCTTATCCCTGAGGCGATGTGTAAAGCGTTTGCGCGCGCACCCAGCAACAACACCCAAGGCCCACCACAAAGGGAACTCCACACAAGGTATTCTATAAAAATAGCCTTTGTATTATACACAACACATTAGATAAAAACACACACTCTACAATGTGCCAACAGGCACGGGCAGAATTTACAAGGGATTATATATACAGGGGACAGGGCCACCTGGACCACTGTCAGGAATTAGCACTTTTTAGAACATAGGAATAATACTGTAGTACAAAATAACATATGTAGCACACAACCAGTAACTACTGGTATCAGGTAAGTACCACCTACGCAACCCTAACCACCTTAGGAACATATCACGCAGGGAACTAGGACCTCACTAGTACCACCTGTACTAGGGAGAAAACAACCACCTAAGTATCACAATACCTGTAGGGGTCTAAGCACATAAACACAGGATGCATAAAATACATTCAGAGGTGTAGGGCAAAGCACATGACGCCTAAACACATTCAGAGGTGCAGGAAAGGTACAATGGCGCAAAAACTCACATTAGCCACTATCTGTGGCAATCCCTGTGCCAACTGGCCTAGTAGGGGCAAGGACGCCCTGCGTCCAGAAAAGTCAGGGCGCGCCGGCGCAGGCTGCGCAAGCCAGAACACCGAGGCCACAACCTAAACGTTGCAGTTGCCCACTAAGTGCTGGGCAACTGGAGAGATGCTGTGGCACCACTGTGCCTTGTTAAACACAAATCTGCAGCACTTACGTGGAGCCTCTCCTGGGCTCTAAAATGAATAATGTGCCTTTCGTGGGAGCCTTCTAGGCTCTAGAACAAATATGGCCCCGTGGGAGTCCCTCTGGACTCTAGACAAATTATGCCCCCGATGGAGCGCACGAGCGCTCGAAAACAAATCTGCCCCCAACGATGGAGCGGCCCTCTGGCAGGCGGGGCCGCTCAAGCACTGGCAGGGGTAGGCAGGGGCCCCCTCTCTGGGGCCCTCGTAACTCAAATCACCCCCCGTCATTGGAGAAATGCCCCCTGAGCCTCGCAGGCTCTAAACAACAATGGGCCCCGCTTTGGAGCGACC
Source organism: Triturus cristatus (assembly GCF_964204655.1). Lineage (NCBI taxonomy): Eukaryota > Metazoa > Chordata > Amphibia > Caudata > Salamandridae > Triturus > Triturus cristatus. The sequence goes on along the minus strand of NC_140593.1, from coordinate 309,456,527 downwards.
TCGCGCTCCCAACAACGCTCTGCCCGCGTTGGAGCCTCTCGGGGGCTCTAGAATCGTGTGCCCCTTTGGTTGGAGCGGCCCGCTGCCTTCCGGGGCCGCTCCGATCACAGGAAAAAGTGCCCTCTACGTTGGAGCGCCACTCGCGCTCTGCAATCAGCACCTTGGAGCGCACCAGCGCTCTAGGAAAACAATGCGGGCCCCGTGGGAGCGCAGCAGCGCTCTGCCACCCACCAGGCTGCTCCGCGCACTCACCGGGACTCCAGCGTCGGCTCTGGACACTCCGGCGGCAGGGCTCCCTCCTCCGGTTGCGAGAGCGGGGTGGGCTCCCGCCTCTCTTCGGTGCTGACTCGGGTCTCCCTCAACTTACGGGAGGCCCGACTACGTCCGGGGCGCGTCACAAGCCCCGCCCGCAACCAAGGGTTTCCTGACTCCTTCCGGGTCGCCGCAGGCAGCGCGGAGGCCCAGGGTTTCTCGGTACGGTGGCAATGAGGGGTAGGCTCCCTCTTCCTTCAGCATACGAGCGGGGTGGGCACCCGCTCGAGGTCGCAACAATGCGGGGTGGGCACCCGCTCGCCAATGAAACTGCAATAAATCGAGGTGGGCACTCGATATGGGCGGCAAGGTCCCTGGCAGGATGGGCACCTGCCAGGGGACGTTAGAATCGGAAAAGACGGGGCAAACGCCGGGTGGGCACCGGCTTGCAGCAACAAAGCGCTCCTGAGCGCTGAAGGAAAATAAAAGCGCTTCCAGGCGCTTAGGGATGCAAATAAAGGGCTCCCAGCGCTTTAAGAAGGATAATAACGAAGTCCAGCAAAGTTCTTCCCTGCATGCAGCAGGGCAGGGGTGGGGGGCAAGGCTGGACCCAGAGCCAGCTCCCTGGGCCTCCAGGCAGGGAGGTAGTCCAAGTGGCGGTCCTCTGGTCCAGCAGCAGCAGCAGCCCCCCTCAGGTAAGATCCTGGCAGAGAACAGATTCTGTGGGGACACAGCGCCATTTTTATACAGTCAAACCCTTTGTTCTGGGTTCAGGGTGAGGGGGAAAACCAGTCGCAGCTGGTTGGGGAGCACCCTTGATGTGCTCAGCCCCTCACTCTATTCACTGGCAGGGCTAGGGTCGTCAGTCGCACCACAGGGGGCGGGGCCAGCATTGTGTGTGGAAAACCCTGTCCTATTCAGGACCCAGGTGTACTCCTCCCACCCATCTAGCTGCTGATCTCCCCATTCACCACTGGGTGACTCATCCTGACTCTGGGGAATCCCTAGCCCGTCACATGACATTACCAGCCAATCACGCGACAGACACACTGCACACAGAAGTGCCCACCTCTAGAAGTGGCACTTCCACACTAGGTACATGCACGCCGCACACATCATCGCGCAGCATTCACTCCCACGAGTCCGCACATACCAAACTTGGGCCTGCACACCCCACGCATCAGGAACTACTAGGGACACATACATTCCCCATGCATTCCTATGGGAGGGCAGGCCTATCTCACCACATGCACTCGGAGCACGCACGCACTTTACACTGGGACACAGGGAAAGTGCGCAGAGACCAAACAATTACCACACCAAGTCACCAATAAAAAGCAAAAAAAGTTCAGGGGTGAACCTGCCAGAAGGGCCAAGTCCAACAGACACGTACAGGGGTGGGGGTACGACTCGAACGTACTGGGGTGTACTTAGACGGTGGTACGACACGTACAGAGGTGGGGGTACGACTCGAACGTACTAGGGTGTACTTAGACGGTGGTACGACACGTACAGGGGTGGGGGTACGACTCGAACGTACTGGGGTGTAGGTACACGGGGGTACGACACGTACAGGGGTGGAGGTACGACTCAAACGTACTGGGGTGTGGGTACACGGTGGTACGACACGTACAGGGGTGGGGGTACGACTCGAACGTACTGGGTGTAGGTACACGGGGGTACGACACGTACAGGGGTGGGGGTACGACTGGAATGTGCTGGGGTGTAGGTACACGGGGGTACGACACGTACAGGGGTGGGGTACGACTCGAACGTACTGAGGTGTACTTAGACGGTGGTACGACACGTACAGGGGTGGGGGTACGACTCGAACGTACTGGGGTGTACTTAGATGGTGGTACGACACGTACAGGGGTGGGGGTACGACTCGAACGTACTGGGGTGTGGGTACACGGTGGTACGACACGTACAGGGGTGGGGGTACGACTCGAACGTACTGGGGTGTAGGTACATGGGGGTACGACACGTACAGGGGTGGGGGTACGACTCGAACGTACTGGGGTGTGGGTACACGGTGGTATGACACATACAGGGGTGGGGGTACGACTCGAACGTACTGGGGTGTAGGTACACGGGGGTATAACACGTACAGGGGTGGGGTACGATTGGAACGTACTGGGGTGTAGGTACACGGGGGTACGACACGTACAGGGGTGGGGGTACGACTCGAACGTACTGGGGTGTACTTAGACGGTGGTACGACACGTACAGGGGTGGGGGTACGACTCGAACGTACTGGGGTGTGGGTACACGGTGGTACGACACGTACAGGGGTGGGGGTACGACTCGAACGTACTGGGGTGTGGGTACACGGTGGTACGACACGTACAGGGGTGGGGGTGCGACTCGAACGTACTGGGGTGTGGGTACACGGTGGTACGACACGTACAGGGGTGGGGGTACGACTCGAACGTACTGGGGTGTAGGTACACGGGGGTATGACACTTACAGGGGTGGGGGTACGACTCAAACGTACTGGGGTGTACTTAGACGGTGGTACGACACGTACAGGGGTGGGGGTGCGACTCGAACGTACTGGGGTGTGGGTACACGGTGGTACGACACGTACAGGGGTGGGGGTACAACTCAAACGTACTGGGGTGTAGGTACACGGGGTATGACACGTACAGGGGTGGGGGTATGACTCGAACGTACTGGGGTGTAGGTACATGGGGGTATGACAAGTACAGGGGTGGGGGTACGACTCGAACGTACTGGGGTGTAGGTACACGGGGGTACGACATGTACAGGGGTGGGGGTACGACTCGAACGTACTGGGGTGTAGGTACACGGGGGTACGACATGTACAGGGGTGGGGGTACGACTCGAACGTACTGGGGTGTACTTAGACGGTGGTACGACACGTACAGGGGTGGGGGTACGACTCGAACGTACTGGGGTGTAGGTACACGGGGGTATGACACGTACAGGGGTGGGGGTATGACTCGAACGTACTGGGGTGTGGGTACACGGTGGTACGACACGTACAGGGGTGGGGGTACGACTGGAACGTACTGGGGTGTAGGTACACGGGGGTATGACACGTACAGGGGTAGGGGTACGACTCGAACGTACTGGGGTGTACATACACGGGTGGGGGTTCGACACGTACACGGGTGTACATACAGGGGGGGTGTACATTAACGGGGAGTACGACTCAAACGTATGGGTGCTGGGGGGAGTGTTTGGCGCGTATGCGGGCACATATCTCCATGGTTGCAATGGGAGTTCGGTGCGGACGGTGTTTTTACCATACGGTTGTGAGTTCGGACGCACGGGTGGGATCGTGATTCCTCGGTCAGACTTGACTTTTCACGTTTGTACGGTAAATCGTCCGAGGACGTGTCGGACACATTTTCCGACCCGAGGACGTGTGGGGAATGATTCCCAAGGCGGTTCGTATGGACTTTTTACCATGCGAATCGTGATTGCCAGTTTGTACGGCACTTGTACGATTCGTACGGTAAAAAGACCGGATACGAGTCGTACGGGATTTTTTTTTACCGGATCGTAATTGGCACCTTAATCTGTGAGTGGGTGCATGAGTGAATGGGTCTGTGAGTGGCTGTGAGTGTCTGAGTTGTTCTGTGAGTGGATGCATGAGTGCCTGAGTGGGTTCTGCTTTCTTATTCCTTTTTTCTGCTGACTTCTGACGTTTGTTTTGCTTTTTTCTGCTCGTTGCTGATGTATATGTTTCCTCTTTCTGCTAGTTTCTGACCTACCTGTATTTTGCCTCTTTCTGCTAGTTTCTGACAATTATTTTTCCTTTTTCTGCTTGTTTATTACCTTTATTTTGCTTCCTTCTGCTCATTTCTGTCCTTTATTTTGCCTCTTTCTGAGCTTTATATTGTCTCTTTCTTCTCGATTCTGATCTCTATTTTGCCTCTTTCTGCTGGATTCTGAGCTTTATTTTGCCTCTTTCTGCTCGTTTCTGATATCTATTTTGCTTCTTTCTGCTCATTTCTGACCTTTATTTTGCCTCTTTCTTCTCGTTTCTGATCTCTATTTTGCCTCTCTCTGCTCGTTTCTCACCTTTATTTTGCATTTTCTGCTAGTTTCTCACCTTTTTTTGCCTCTGTTGCTGACCTTTATTTTACCTCCTTCTGCTCGTTTCTGACCTTATTCTGCCTCTTTCAACTTGTTTCTCACCTTTATCTTGCCTATTTCTGCTCATTGCTGACCTTAAATCTGCCTCTATCTGCTCGTTGCTAACCTTTATTCTGTCTCTTCCTGCTCATTTCTTACCTTTATTATGCCTTTTTCTGCTCATTTATGACCTCTATTATGCCTTTTTCTGTTTGTTTCTCACATTTATTTTGCCATTTCTGCTCGTTGCTGCCCTTTATTCTGCCTCCTTCTATTCGTTTCTGACCTTTATCTTGCCTCTCTCTGCTCTTTGCTGACTTTTATTCAACCTCTTTCTGCTCATTGCTAACCTTTATTGTGCCTCTTTCTGCACAAGTCTGACCTTTATTCTGCCTCTTTCTGCTAGTTTATTACCTTCATTTTGCCTCTTTCTGCTTTCTTTTCCCAGGACCGAGAAGGCCCCCGTGGTCCCAGCCTGCAGGAGCCAGCATTGCTCTTGGAGACAGAGAGCTGCTAAACATGTAGCTCCCTGTGTGTGAGAGCAATCCTTTCATCTGTTTCCCTGCCCGCATGACAGCAGGCAGCAAAACAGATGCAAACTCTGCTCTCAGCAAACGGGAGCAGGTTCATAGCTCTTGCTTGCTGAAACCAGAGTTTATGTTTGCTCTGACTTGGCGGAAGCTGTCAAAGCTCCCTCCCAGTCAGAGCAAACAGCTAATAGCAATGTCCCGGGGGTGGGCACCCCGGGACTTAGCAGGAGCCAAGGGGGGCTGCGCTGCACTCCTCCTTTGAACTGCACTTGCTGGCCCCAGGGAGGCGGTGGTCCCCGGGGCCATATATGACTTGGGAGGGGGGTCACACTGCCTCCCTCCCAGTTTTAAGTATAGCATTGGCCCCAGTGAGGTGTGGTGCTCGGGGGCTCTATGTGGCCCCCCATTACTTTTAATTTAGTCCTGGGGAGTTGGTGGTCCCTGCAGTTTGAACCCAGCCCAGGAGAGGCACTGTACGGCCCCCCTCTAAATTGAAAATAAAGCCCTGGGAAGGTGGTGGTCCCTGAGGCTCAAAAGCACCCATGGAGGGGGGTCAGCGTAGCTCCCCTTCATTATACTTAGGGTTCCTGGTTTTATGGTATTTTTATTTTTGTCATTGCCGTCTGTATTTATCCATATTTATATTTTTGTCACATTTATTTAACCAATAATATGCAGTCATGCTGGAGTGCCTGCCAGGTTTCAGAGATATGAACCCCTGCAGAAGATAAATTAATGCACTTATATGATAATATGCACATTTCAGTTTCAGCCTTGTGCATAGCTACTGCTTCTTGACTAAAATTCCTTTATTTTTTAACCCCCTTACCTATCAATCCACACAGTTATTGGCCTGAAAGTAATGGCAAAGTGTATTTAGAATCACTCAAAAAGCACCCAATTTCCGTTTTTATCCACATTTAAAAATAAATACAGACAAGAAAATAAATGGTTTCTGTCTGTATTTATGTGTAAAAATCAGTAAAAACTGAAAACAGGGAGCCTTAAATATACTATAAAAGGTCCATGGAGGTTTGTGGTCCAAGTCTTAAATGAGCCTCAGGAGGTGGCCCCATGCGCCCCCCTCCTTTTTATAATCCCACATGTCCCAGGACCTGGCTCAGTTGGGGGCAAAACAGTAGAGAAGTGTGGGAGTAAACACTTCTTTTTTTAAAATTTTAATTGACGGAAGCAACGGATCCAGTGTGACTCCTGCAGAAAAATGTAAAAAATAAAATGCTTTTTTTGTCCTGCAGGGTCCCTTTTCTTTTTTTTAAATGTTTTTTCAGGGACTCAGCTGAAGCCGAGTCCCAAGATGACTGCCAACACTTCCTGTTTGAAGTGTTGGCATCCAAATAGATCGAACACGGGGAGTGTCAGATCCTCAGAGGATCCACATCCCTATATATCTAAATTTGGATTTGTTTTAAAGATCTCAAAAGCTCCTGAGTGGATTGACACCAATTCATAATACAGTCGCTTTCTGAACCAACAGCTACCTTTCTGCCAAATTTGGTGTAATTCCGTTCAGCAGTTTGGGCTGTAGTTGTGCCTGTAAATCCCTATGGGAATTAACATGGGAAAGCGCATTTTCGGACCCCCCTATTTCTCGGCCCCCAACTTGACAGATCACCAAGACACTTTCAAGACAGCCGCTGAGGTGACCGTCATACTTATTTTGAAAATTTTACAAGGATTCATCAAACGGCACAAAAAGTATTGGGAAAAGGAAAAACTTTCTTTCTATGGAAACAGCAACCTAACTATAACTACTAAGTAGTGACAACCACTAGGTAATATGCATACATATATAGTAATGGAAAGTAATGGATGGACAAGAACTTACGATAATGAACCTTCTTAACAGACTCTTAACTCCTTTAGAAGAACAGGTCCTCAAATTAGGATTAACTTTTTGTCCAGACTTTCCCCTTGATTATTCTCAAACACGCATTGATATGTATTGTTTTGAACGCAAACTTAAATTGTTCAAGATTCACCAACTCAGAGAACATAATTCTAATACAATAGTAACAACAATACCCTCCCCTTCCCCCTCTTTCGATGACACTGAGATTTTAAGAACACTCATTAGCCTTAATAATGAACAGACTGTATATAATATACAAACAGTAGAATTATCAGATCAAAGTACTACTGATACTGACACTGGGATTCTCAGGGCACTTACAAGTCTGAATGATGAGCATGACAGTCATGACATACAGACGACAACAATATCTGACCCCAACATTATCGACACAGTGTCAACTCCAGGGCCAGATCCAGCCAGACCCGTTATTACACCCTTTAGAGGTAAATCTAAATACAGACCACAGACCCCTAAATACAATATTGACATCTTTCATGAAATGGTTAATCAAGACATTTTACATCTTCTAAAAAAAACTGTAACTCATTCTAATCTCAGTAGAACACAAAGAGAGACGATAAGGGGTCTGCAGAACGACAATGGTATTGTCATTAAGCCGTCCGATAAGGGTGACAATATCGTCCTGTGGGATAAAAAGAACTATATCCAGGAAGCTATGAGACAGCTCAATAATGTGACATGCTATACGAAGGTAGATAAGTCGTATCTTAGCAAATTGCAGGATAGATTTTTTAACCTCCTTAATGAATGGGCGGATGAGAATCTTTTGAATTGGGATGAACAGAAATTTCTGAAAAACGAGACACCCACTATACCGACTTTTTATCTCCTCCCTAAAGTGCACAAGGACCCTATGCAACCGCCAGGGAGACCAATAATTTTCTCCAAAAACAGTTTGCTCGAGAATGTTTCCATGTATGTGGACCATTTTCTATCAGACTATGTTAAGGACTTGACATCGTATATCAGGGATACGAAAGATTTTCTACAAAAAATAGGAAAATATACATTGGAACAGAAACTTTTGGCTTGTCTGTCTAGACGTGGAAAGCTTGTATACCAGCATCAGACATAGAGATGGACTTAAAGCATGTGAGCACTTTCTTAGTTCTAGGAGTATACACCTGTTAACACATACTAGGATGTTACTGCAAATGATCGAGATGTGTCTTGTGGAAAATGTATTCACATTTAATGGGGTACTTTACAAACAAGTACAAGGTACTTCGATGGGCACCTGCTTCGCTCCTAGTTATGCCAATCTTCTGGTTGGCTGGTGGGAGAAGCAGGTGCTCTGGAGTGAATCAATGGAACATTGGACTAATAAGGTAGCTATCTGGCTCAGCTTCATTGACGATATCTTCTTTGTATGGGAAGGTGGAGAACAAGAATTGTATCAGTTTCTGAGAGAACTGAATGAGAATACTCTGAACTTGAAGTTTACGATGCAGCACAGCCAAGAAACTGTAGACTTCTTAGACATCAAACTTACCGTGAAGGATAACGTAACGGATCTCTTTAGGAAGAGTACCGCCGGTAATTCAGTGCTGTATTCATCAAGTTGCCATCCTCCCAATTTTAGGTGGAGCATACCTTTTGGTGAGTTCCTCCGAGCCAAAAGAAACTGTAGCACAGAGGAAGCATATGTAAGGAACAAAAAGGAGATGTCAGAGAGATTTCGAGCCAGAGGGTACCCTTACAAAATGCTCAAAATGGGTGAGAAAAGAGCAGATGAAATAAAAAGAAGTGAGGCACTCTACAAAGTACCCAAGAATAAAGAGTCAGAGACAGACCCACCCATTAGACTCATCACAACGTTTAACTCCCAATCCAATCAATTTAGTGGAATAATCAGAAGAAGATGGGATATGTTGACACAAGACAGGGTCCTTAAAGAAAAACTAGGTTCATACCCTGCCATAACTTACAGAAAAGGCCCATCCATTAAAGATATGGTTGTCAAGAGCCACATGAGTAATCTGAAACTAACATGGTTAGACAAAGTGGGAGGATTCCATCGTTGCGGTAAATGCAAGGCTTGTAGCCATAGTGAAAATGTCAAAGAGGTCATCCTAGAGAGAACTAAGAGGAAGTGGTATATCCGTAAAAACATACAGTGCAGCACAGACTTTGTAGTCTATGTTATCACTTGCCCTTGTGGCAAGTGGTACATAGGCTCAACTACCTTTCCAGTCAAGAAAAGAATACTGGAGCATTGGCGTGCCATTACCAATAAGGACTTCAGTTATAGCACGGCTAGACACTTCCACAATGTACCTAATGGAGACTGGACGAAGACAAAATTCTTTGCCCTTGATACCATCCCCAAAAACCCCAGAGGGGGGAATCCAGGCTCTGCGCAGAACAGAATCCAGATTCATTCTGCAGGCTGGTAGTGTAGTTCCTTTTGGGATGAATAATGATGAAGAGATGCACGTAAATCTTTAGAATGATTAATTAAGTTGAATGTAGCCTCCGCCTTGCACCTTTTAGAAACTCCAGTTCTTTTTATAGAAGTTTAGATTTTTGTTTACATGTGTTTTTGTATTCTAAATGTATTGGTTATGTCCATATTGCTTATGGACTTCATCCCCACAATATACGTGATCCTCTGTATTCTTTCACGTTGATGTGACGCATGTGATAGATATAAATTGTTTAATAGAGAGATACCTTATTCCTCAAAGACCTTGAATTCAGAGACTGCTGTAGATTTGTTAATTATAACCTTTAAAATTGAATATTGATGTAAGATTATGAGTTATATACCATCACTGTTAATAAATCTTTGTCCCTATTTTTTTTTTTCTTTCCCCATAGACTGGACGTGTGAAGCCCACGACCACCACTGCTACTGTTATGAGATACGAGCACGGAGTCATAGGTGTTTGTTACTACAATCACGTTCTCCTTTGTTAACCTACACATTTTTGATTATATATTTTTTCGATCTACTTATGGGGATACATATAGGGATGGCCATTTATTTTTGTTATTTGTATTGTTAATTATTATTTTTTATGTTTTATTGTTTATTTGCATTTCAATGCTTTATTATAGGTGTTTACGATGATTGAAATCTGCGAACAGTCTGGGTACTATATCCCTAATGATGTATTCTTTATTGAAACAATAGATGACTGAGATCATGTACAATGAGCATGTTACTCGTTATGAATTCATACTAAATCAAAAATTGTGATCTCTATCGTCTAGATTTAGGTCTTGATTTAAATAGAATAGGGGACTTTTGCAATTGATATCTTTCTAGTTGCATACATTGACAATTGTGTAATTGGTATGAACACATTCATTTAATAGGTTGTTTTCACACATAATGCGCCACATCCTTAGAATTAAGTTAGCTTGACTGCATATGCGCAAGCTTATAAATATGTCTTTATACATGATTCACACTAGTGAGGGATGATGTGAAATTCTAAGTCTGTTTTTTATTACCATGAAAATGTCTTTAAAAGTGCTGAACTTTGAACTGATGGTCATGTGACCAAGAGCTGGATAGCTCGAAATGCGTCTTGTTTGTCCTGTAAATAAAATTACGAGTTACCTAACTGGATTCGTGTGGCTTGTGCTTGCTAGGAAATTGTGCGAGCAGTTGGTGGATAAATATATATATATCCAATTATAGGTACATTTCTTTTATGAAATAAACATCCAGCACTCCAAGGTCAAATCTGATGAACGAGGTGTAACATCTACGCGTTTCAGCAGACTCACGCTGCCTTGTTCACGATGTTTGTGCGCCATTTTTTTGTCAATAAAATACACATCAATAGGTGAACGACATCAAAGAGGGACTCAACATATTACACTTTTTGCATTTTGGCCGCCATTTCTTAACATGTTAATTCTCATTTCTTTCACATGTTTTGTATTGGACATTATATATATTTTCCTCTCCTCCCTTAATATTTTATATATATATTCAGCTCAGATGTGTCCATCAGTTGAGTTGCACTCGGCCAGCAGCAAGAGAACTCTCTTTCCATGGTATGGACGGATACCGCTTACAGCCATCAACAGCCTCCGTGTAGGTTTGCCTGACGCGTTTCGAAAGCTCCTCACCTTTCTCTTCAGAGGCTTTCACGGAAAGGATGCATGCATATGACGTTCCCATTTAAATACGGCACTCCCTCTAATAGGATGGTCATATGGAACTGTGCATTATGGGAAGTATAGTTCGTAATCGATCATCCCCCAAATGGATGCACGCATTATACTCTGTTATTAATAGGTCACATGGACCCCGCAAGCGGGTCCGTCCTAAATCCTCTGCTGTTGGCCCACATAATCGATTTGGTGAACACCTTGTCGAGTGGCCCCAGTTATCGCGGGGTGGTGTGTCCCTACCTACACATAAATCGAGCTGCTGGTCGAGTGCTACTTAGAGGTGGACAACTTTGGAGCAGAATATAACACGCGGCCGTCCAGCCGCGGAGTATGCACCACCCCGGAAGTCTTGGGGGCCACGAAAGTGGAACAGCAGCCGTACATAGGATTGAGGATGGGCCCACTTGCAGGGTCCATACAGGACTTGATTATGTGCTTTCCGCACTTCACTTCCCATAATGCACAGTCTCATTTGAGCCTCCCATTGGTGGGTGTGTCATATGTTAAATGGCGAAGTGGGTTAGCGATTGTGCACACCGTTTCCGTTAAAGCCTCTGAAGAGAAGCATATGGAGCTTCGAAAGGCGTCAGGCAAATCCACTATGGAGCGGCTCCTACAAGCGGATCCCCGTCCCTACCTACACATAAATCAAGCTGCTGGTCGAGTGCTACTTACAGGTGGACAACTTTGGAGCAGAATATAACAGGCGGCCATCCAGCCGCGGAGTATGCACCACCCCGGAAGTCTTGGGGGCCACGAAAGTGGAACAGCAGCCGTACATAGGATCGAGGACGGGCCCACTTGCAGGGTCCATACAGGACTTGATTATGTGCTTTCCCCACTTCACTTCCCATAATGCACAGTCTCATTTGAGTCTCCCATTGGTGGGTGTGTCATATGTTAAATGGCGAAGTGGGTTAGCGGTTGTGCACACCTTTTCCGTTAAAGCCTCTGAAGAGAAGCATATGGAGCTTCGAAACGCGTCAGGCAAATCCACTACGGAGCGGCTCCTACAAGCGGATCCCCGTCCCTACCTACACATAAATCAAGCTGCTGGTCGAGTGCTACTTACAGGTGGACAACTTTGGAGCAGAATATATATATATATATATATATATATATATATATATATATATATATATATAGTTTTTTTTTGTTTTGTTTTTTTTTTTACCCTATGGTGGTTGCAACTGAGTAGTTATAGTTAGGACCATGTTTCCATAGGAAATAGATATTTTGGTTTGCTCATAACTTTGTTGTCATTTGACAAATCTTCACAAACCTTTCCAAACAAAGTCTCATTAACCTCCGCTCATTCCTGGAAGGTTTTGGGGTGATCCGTGAAGCGGGGGCTGAGGAAAAGGTAGGGTCCCTAAACGTGTTTTCCACATGCAATTTTCCATTAGAAAATTAGAAACAGGTACAGCCAAAATGATGGAAGAGCATTACACCAAATTTGGCACAGTTAGATCTTGGTCCACAATTTGTGCTTTTTGGGATTTGGTGGAAATCTATTTAATAGTTTTTGACAAATTAAGGTTCAGACTTCAGATATGTAGCATGCCGCAGAGGTTCCCTTGAGCAAACAGATCTAAAGATAAGATCTGATTGGCTGCCACCACATCAACAAAGATGTGGCTGCAGTCATTTTAGGACTTGGGGACTCAGTCCCCTGTCCTGGAGGATCCACTGATCCATGGTCCCATATTAAAACAAAAAATGACTTCCACGCTTTTAAACATAAGCCCCCTCAGAGTGGGACAGGGGGTTGGGCGTTATAGATGTTTTTGAGGAGGGGTGTTTTGCCACCCTCCCCAAGCCTGCTGGAGAACCTGGGGACCCCATCCCCTGGGTAAGAATTATTAGTATTTAGGGGAGTGGGCAGTCGACCTCTCTCTCTCTGAGCTATAAGAAGGCCCTAAGGACCCCATCCCCATGGGGCAGAGTTTTCATTTTATGCGGAGGGAGCATGTGCCCCCCCTCCCTGAGCCTTAAGAAGGGCCAGGAGACCTCAGCCCTTGGGCTAGTTTTAATTTTTGGGGAGGGCATGTGTGGCCTCCCTCCATGAGCCTTATAGATTTCCCAGGGATCCCATCCCCAGGGCGATTAATTTTTTTATGGGAGGGGCATTAGGACTCCCTCCCCGAGCCATTGATCAGCCTCAGGGAACCCATCCCCTGGTGTCCGATCAAAGCAGTGTCCCTAGGATCCCTTTTCCCGGGACACTGCTGTGCTCCCTGCCTGGGATAGTGTGGGCAGGGAATAACAACTTTATTCTCTGCCTACACTCTCCCAGACAGGGAGCACAACTTTGCTCCAACCCGGTCAGAGAACAGAAATAAGCTTCTTCTGTCTGATTGGGAGCAGCAGTATGAAGCTTTCTCCTTCCGGCATCCACAAAGGATGCTGGTTAGGCATACTGGCAGGGGATGCAGAGGCCACAAGCACTCCTCCAGTGGGCCCTAATGATTGAGCTGTTGTGGATGCTAAGAGTGGGCATGGGGGCACTCCCTCCAAAATAATAGCCGGCACCCAATGTGGGTGTCGGGTGGGGAGCCGGCTGATGCCACAGGGCCTTGGGGCTCTGCCCACAGCCCACCTATTTAAAAATATTAGCTTGCTTCTGCTGGCACCCACAAAACATATATTTTGGATGTCCCATGTGGGACCAGGACACCCAAACAAATGGAAAAAAATAAACAATACTAAATGAGCAATAAGCCCTGCTCATTTATTATTCACTGCTTTCTGGAAGGAGTGCCCCATAATGCCCTGCAAGGGTTTTTGGATATTATTTTGGGGTCCTGATGGTGGCCCTAGAAGGGGTTGGGGCACCACCAAGCATTTTTTCAAATGTCGTGGTAGCCTGTAGGGAGCAGAGCAGCCCTAAAGCAACATTTAAAAATGAAAGTCACTCTTCTAGATCATTGAATCCATGACCCCAGAAGATTTTACATATTTTTTTAAATCATTCCAAGCTGGAGCTGTATGCTCTTCAGCTGGAGTTGTGGGACCCCTTGTGGTTGGATCTATGGATGCATTCTAAGGCCTGACAATGTAGTAAAGACTCAAAGACATTGTTAATTTAAAAAAATAATGCTTTATTGAAAATATATTGTAACAATTACTATCATTAAACATTGCAATGTGTGGATTTATGAAACTTACAGTTTATTATAGCTATTGGTTATTGATGTGCTGACCCCTTGATAAAGTCAATAGGCGCACCATTTTTATATTTTGATATGTTTACCCTTTGACAAAGCCTGTAGGTCTGCATCACCTAAAATGACACCATTTAGATTGTTACATGACATAGTTAGCTGTGCGCGGCAGGGGGGTATGTGCCCAAGGTGGGTTGGGCGCATGGCCTGACCTGTGGCCAAGCACTGCACCCTACTTCATGCACAGCAATCGGCTGTGTTTGGTGGGATGGGTAGGTGCCTGTGTGGGTTGGGCGCATGGCCTGGCAACAGACCTTGTGCCCAACCCTACGCAACTCATGGTGATGGGCATCTTACTTAACGTTAAAAAAATCATAGAATTTAACTGAAAAAAACCCAAAGGTTAATGTGGTGTTACACTTAGGTGAAAATGTCAGATAAAACATGCCATTTTAAACAAACAAACCCCTGAAATTCAGCAGTTATAGTTATCTCAAGTAAATCTAACTTGCATCCTCATCATACACTGCTAAATATCTTAGATATAACATCACTGATGACATGTTTTATGACTGCATTGATAAAATGACTGCAACATCTGAAATCACATCATTGATAATAACACTGTGCATGGCAGGGATGCTATGTATAGTTACTTAGGGCATGATCTCATGAAACTTACATGAGAGGAAAATTGACTATGCACATGCTAAACATAGAAGGTATCAGAGATGTTAATAAAGTCATACTCAAACTAAACCATTGGGTCGTATAGATGGATTTTGACTCTGAATCCATGCTGGACTCTATAGGTCTATATCTGAATAAACCTTAGAAGCCTCCCTGACAGGTAGTTTTTTTAATTGCAACAGTGAAATCATTATCTGTTTCATCAGGAGATGATACTCGTCCCTTCCTCTTAGCAGCAATACCACTATACTAGCACATTTCACCCGCCCTTAACATCCTAAACCCTATCATCTTGCATTATCACACAAAATAGGCCAACTTGGACTACCTTCAATGGTTTGCCAAACTTTGGTGCTGTTTTGGCAATAATACCAGGTTTAGAAATACGGGGCTACCCGCTGTGAAACCCAGAAAACACATCCTGCTATTGACATTATAACTTCCATTCACTTGTCCGAGCTTCCTAATGGCCTCTGCTTCCTGGTTTAGGTTATTGTCATTCCTATCCTAAGACTGGCTTATTTACGGTTATTTACGGTTATTTACGGTTCTCTCTTTTTTCTAATTTTTTCAAAATATTTACCAATCATTAACCAATGGCCTCCTAAACACACTTTATTTCTACTCTGGTTGATGTGTTACTATAACATCCTTTTACCTGATGAGTTTTACCACACGTGGAACAATTTTAGTTGGATTTGCCATTTTCACAAGTATTGTTGTGCACAGAGTGTGATCGCTCTGATAACCAGAAACAGACTACTGTTATTTTCACATTAATGTAATTTTAACTCTGTTTCATTTCTGTTGTTACATTGTTTCTTTGTGTTTCTCTTTGTTACCTGTTGTCGCATTGATGTGTTTTTTTTACCCTGTTTTGCATTTATTGGTATACTGATGTAATTGATGCAATTGCAGCCTTGAAAAAGCCTAGATCTGCGAACAACCTGATAGGGCGAAACGTGTTCGCTGAATTCAGTTATTCCTGCATGCTAGAGGCTGATATTCAATGTACATTAAAGCGGACACCACAAGGATTTGATGCAGAGAATTGAGGCACATAACTGATCTGACTTTGACAGACGAGGACGTCGCTTGCTTCAATGCCTATGATCGCCTCGGCGGCTTCCTTTTAATTCACTTCAACCGGCTGGTGAAGATAGATTTCCAGTTATATTTCAGACCACAACCCACCGGTATGAGTCTGAGACGTCAGCGCCTCCATGCAATTTATTTCAAGTCGGATGCCCAATCACTAGGATCCACACTCAGCGGCTGTCATTTCCCCCCCCTTTCCTGATGAAGACCCGCTCCGGATGCCTATAAAGCTGCACAATTGCCAAGGGTCGAAACGTCGACGTTATTGTCACTATTAGTCCATGCAATCCCCCTGACTTGAACAGAAAACTATAACTACTGTTGGGGTTTTATGCATTGGGTTTTGGACTTGACAAATAAGTTTCTCCCTTTGTATGTATATGTCATCCATGTCACCTTTGTACAGCACTTTGTCACTTATCACCACAAGTCACTAATTGTACACCATAGTTTTCTGTAGTTTCGCCTTATGTGTACTATGTCACAGACAGCCATCTCCTTTATTTACATTTGTATAAATAAGAAGTAAATCATTTCTTTTTCTGCATTATTGAGTTGTTCTTTTTGGTGTGTTACTTGGATATATGACTAGGAAGTATATTTCTTAATGTATTCAATACCTTGTGCAAATCAATTGACCTACCCGACAGAACCAATTGCTTTTCATTGGAGAATTTCTAATTGTTCAATCATTATCAAACCTGTGAGAATGGATAAAGCACTAATGCACCAATTAAACTTGAGGCATATGCATACCCCATATTCCTAATACTATTTACAACTAGGTTGAAGGGAATTTACCTAGAACGGATGCATAAACAAATAATAATAATTAATTAACGCTATCTGCTGAGTATAACAGTAGTGTGATGCTTTGGTAAATAGCTTTTTCCCCTACCAGGACTGCTTTGTCGATGGCCTGTTGTTTTGAGCCTCCGCCTACGCACTGACTCATGCAGCCCAAAGCAGTGGTCTGACAGAAACTGAAGAAATGGTGCCGAATTGATAGGATTGAAGGCAAACAGGAAAATAGCAGGATACAGGAGCGAAATAAAAGCACTTCCAATTCTTGACTGGAAAACAAATGAAGTGACCAACAGGACTCTACACTGAAGGCATCAAACTGTACAGCCGACAGGACTCCACTCCAAAGGCAACAGATATGCAGGTCCAGACAAACTGACCAACACCTGTGTCGGTTAGTGGGCAGTAAACACCAGTCTGCTAATCATCGCCAATGATGTAAAGAACTACACTGAGAGAGAGAAGTAAGAGCATCTTTTGATTTTAATGGCACAGTGCCTCACGCTGACCATTATAATTAACAAAGAAAGTTCTTGACAAAGTGGCAACTACTAAAGTAATCCTTCAGCGCACGAGACCACAGGTGTAGAACACAAAGAACCACACTTCAATATATGACAAATACCTTTGAAAAAGGCTTGCTCCCTAGACAGACTGGTTCCAGTCGTTGCTGCGGGTGGTGGCTTGGTCCTTTAATCGCTTTCTGTGGGTCTCTTGATGTGAGAGAAGAAGTTCTCATTTGCACAGACTCTCTCATTGGAGGGATGGGTACAGCTCCACACGGTAGTTCTGCTGTTCGATCATCTTCAAAGACCCACCAACAATACGGGTGTTTGGGTGTGTTTGCATTATAAAGAGGGTTGAATAGAAATATGGGAACCTTCTGAGGATATTATGATGTTTTTCACCGATCACAAGCCAACACCCCTCCCCCCAGAGGCTTCAAAACCCATCTGGACTTGGAAAAGGACAGAAAGGGATTAATTTGCTACTGTGCCTGCTTGAGGAGAAGACTAATGCCTAGCCTTGTGTCCAAGCTTTCAAAGTGATTCTGGAAGTCAAACCAGTTGACCTCTTGTGCTCTGAGGGGCATGAAGGACAGATGGCAGCATTTTTACAGAATAACAAGCAGAGCAGTGGGAATTGAGAAGTTGTTCGATCCCTAACTGAAGAACATAGATCCAGAAGGATAATCCTTTATGTTTTGCAATTTCATGATTGGCCATTAGAAAGATATTCAGGACCATAGAAGTTTATGAACATTTGAATGTACAAGTCTCCAAGGTTGAATGACTCTTGTGATGCCCTGCCAGCCATTGAGGGCTATCACCATTTTTAGGCAACTGTTGTTAGTTTTTGTTCTCAAAGTGGCCTGTGGAGCAATGCAGCATTGCCTTTCAGTCCATGGATTGGAGCTATGGCTGATTTTTGACATTTTATTTACGAATTCAAATCTCCTGTTCTTGTCATCCGTATTTTGTCATTTTGGTATTGTTGTGCTCACAATATTTCCTCTTTTTCCTAAATTATTTTGGAATTTTCATCATTGATTTCTTGACATCAGTTGTTGGCCATCTTGCTCTGGAAGACCGAGAGTACATTCCAGGGAGTCTCGTGCTGACATCAGACCTGTACATTGACATCAGGTAGACAGCCATTCCAGGTTGAGGTTCCACTTAGCACAGTAGAAGGCATACTGGTGGCTGACATACTAGGCAGTCATTTTGGGTTGTGGTGACACAGAAGGCTAGTACTGTGGGGTAGATGTCCTTGTGGGCCATAGCAGCCAGTGTTTACCAGTGTAATTGATAATTTTACCAGATGTGGTGTGCTGTTTCTACTGCTTCATTTCCTGGGGTGGCTTGACCACAAGAAATCTTGAGAGTACTGTAGGTAAATGTATTTGAGCACTTGAGTGAGGTACAGTTTTCATAAATTTCTTAAGGCATTTGACCCCAAAAGCTTTCAGGACCAAATATGGAATCTTGAAATTATTATTTTATTCCATGGGAAGATACAGGAGGTCTTTTAGTACAATTGATGTGCCGTCTGTTTTCTTCATGTTCAAGTATAGATTTATTGCTTGATTCTGTATCCTCTGTAATTTTTATGTCATTTATATACTACATTTCAATAGTCCAATTGAGATGTGATTAATTATCTTATGGTTATGATGCAGTAGTTAGTTTGCAGCAACTAGATGACCCTTCCAACAAATTAGAAATGTGTGTGCTCTATGACTCTTGTACTTTTATGATTTACAGATAGGTCCAAGCTGACCGGATTTAGAGATATTTTATTTTCCTCCCTGATATTAATGCTCATTCAGGTTCCACCTAAATGAACAGTATTTTGGTATGTCTTGTAGCCCTGTCAGTAGATCCCATGTTTTGAACCCACTGTGACACACACAGTTCTCCTTCCTACTGTGTCTTACTCATTCAGTTGTTTGTTTCTGATTCTTGGGTTGTTATCCATTTGAAGACTAGTCCACGGGTTGCATGGAGATGGGTAGATGCTACTAAGCAAGTACTTCCAGGGAAGTTAAATAGAAGCAGAAGAGATGAACCTTGAGGGATGTCACAGTTGATATTTCTGATGGACAAGATAGTGTTGCTGATTCTTAACTGCTGACTCCAGTTGGGCAGAAAGGACCAGATACCTTTCAGGGCTGGATCTGTGAATCACACAAGTTTTCTGAGGCATTTCAAAAGAACCTCATTATCAATTGTTTCGTTGGCTGTTGATATTACAAACAGGATTAAGATTGCTGACGCTTTGCGATGAGACGAGGGTCTCCTGAATGTCAGCCAAGGTGAAGTTCATACCCTAAGCAGTCAAACCCTGACTGGCTCTCACGAAGATTATGTTGATTTTCAACAAACTTCATCAGTTGTTATTTGAAATCGCAATCTGTATGAACTTACATGGGAGCAAGATGTTTCAATTGGGAGGGTAGTTAAAGGTTTGTTGGAGTCCAGTTAATTTACTGCAGTGGCTACTGTAGTATACCCAAAGGCCCCCACAGACTGCCCTGTTGAAAACATCACTCCAGGACTTCAGTTGGGAAAAATTGTATTAATGCACTGACAGGGAACAGCAGTAAGAGCGACTCTTTGGGTTTCCTGGCCACAAGAGTAACTTCAAAGTAACTCTGTGAATAAATGAGGCCAATGGCACTTGAATTTTCAGACTTTTAACTGGGTTAAATATGGATTAAAAATGACTGAGTCTAATCAGAGGTTGCAATCTTAAATTGTTGTGTAGTAGTGCAGGTTGCATTCTTGATACACTCTGTTTCTGCAATGTATCACTTGCTTAACCTGCTGCCTCATTTAGATGCATGCAATATTATGATTTATGTGGCTTTCTATACGTCCTTATGGTTTCCCCTTATGATAAACTTCCTCTGTTTGCGTGGTCACCCCCATTTTGTGGTCTGACGTTGTTTTTTTAACTCTGCACACTGGGATACTGGTGTTCTGTTTCCAGTGCATGTGCTCTAACCCCTAAATATAATGCAATTGGCTAAACACCAATTGGCATTTTCAACATTCCAGTAAAGCCATAGTATATGGTGCAAGAAATACACCCATGGCAGAGACATTAAATTTCACCTGTGGTCTGCAACATGTATTATTTCATCCCCTAGACTGTCCAGGAAAATATGTTTTCAGGCCTACATGTGTGACATGACTGCTGCAGTGTAAAAACCTGCAGGTATACCTTTTTAGACAAGATAAAAGCCTACTTTCTAATACTAAATAGGTCACCCCTAGGTAGGCCGTGCAGAATACAAACAGGATGCTTAAAAGTTGACATGTTCCTACAGTGACTAGTCTGCAAAAGTTATTTCCATTGTATATGTGCTATGTTGTTTTCTATGCGAGAAGCCAAACTAAGTAAAATTAAAATGCAACTTTTGTAACGCTGGCTTACAAAAAGCTCTGGAGTTAAGTCAACAACTGTTTTTGATATTTATTGAAAATCCAATTAAATGGTGAAGTTGATATGACGAAAGCATGAATTTTAGCAATTTATACTTTTAGTGCCTGATCCTCCAGTAGATATTAGTATTAGGCTGCCTATCCTGCCCTACCTGCCAGTGGTTAACCCTCTGAATAGGTGTGAAACTGCTTCCTTTGCAGCGACAATGACTTAGGCACTTGGGTAGGAGAGCCTGTGGGTGAGGTATGACATTCTGTTTAACACAGAAAGGGCCATTTGGGAGAGTTCAAGAACTTAATTGCCTGGAAAGAAGGTGAGAAGGTAAAAGATTTAACCAGGTTGACCCACTTGGCTTAACCAGCCTCTTGCTGACTGCAGTCAGCATCAACTGGCACCTAGATCCAGGTTAACAGCACTCATAGATGCTATGATGTTTCCTGGTGCTTTTTGACTTAAAAACCTACAAATGTATAACTCAACTTCCCCTAATTGGATTTTAATAATCTTTTTGTCAGTTTTCTTATTTCTTTTTTACCAATTTTTCTAAAACTGTTTATTTTTGTATTTTTTTATTTGGTTGTGTTTTGACTTCTTAACTTTTCAGTACTGCTTAATACTTGACATATTTCCCTAAATTATGCCTCACTGCTCATGTTTTCCTAAATGAAGCCTGCCATAGCTGCAAGGGGTTGAGCCTTTGTTGTTCTTAAATGCGTGTTTGATCTGTCAAGATTTTGGACTTGTTGCGGGTGAAGGACTCACATCCTCCTTAACTAATAACCTACTTTCTCATACCCCTCAAAAAACAGACTGCCATGGTTTTGATCCTTCATGTCCATTCAATTTTTTCATCCTCATTCCAGTCGGCACCACATACTTTTCATGTCACACAGTTCCTGGTTGTACCACTTTTTAGCTGACTAATTCCAAAGTTTTGGTTTACAATGCTGGAGTGGGACTCCCTCATCCAATTCGCTGTCTGTGTTGGACTGTACATTCTGAGTAGATGTTTAGAGGAAGCACAATAGGATTTGAAGAGTGAGTCACAGAAAATATGTTGGCTTACTTTGCTTGTGGTTTTACTGGATTAAGATCAATTGGAAAGTGCTCTGTGGCTCGGGTTGTGCCATGGTTTTAGCTTTTGTTAGTGACATTAGTGAACTCTAACCATGACTGGATACCTGATTTTCATGGAGGTTAAACATGGCATCAGGGAGAATGTGCAGAATATCCAGCACCTTTTATAGCGCCCCAAAAAATCTTCTGTGTGAAGGCCAACAGAAATCTCCTCACTCTTCTTTGGCAACATGTTCCCTCCATAGAGTGAGACACTGAAATATTATAATCCACCTACCTTTAAATATTCTAGAATCAGCTGCTCTAGAGCACATTTATTCCAGATATGCCTGAAAACAAGGACACCCCTGAAGGCTCTGCTACCCACCTTCACAATCGTGATGACAATACTGAAGCATATATGATGGTATGATGCCCCAGCTATGTATTTCCAGAGCCTGGGTTGGTGGTGTCCAGTCCCTGCTAGTGTTGGTGCTGTGCAGCGAACCCATGTAGCGTGGAAACAGGAGTGTACCTCTTAAAGGCTGCGTCCTCCTTGTTGGGTGTCTTCTTCCAAACTCCCCTGTCTAATGTGGTTAACTGCACAAGGAGAACCCCGGGGTCACTGTGAGCAGGTATGTCTACCTAACAGTCCCTTCATGCAAACACCGTCTGTCAATTAGAGCATTTGAAATGAAATAGAGCCGGTAAATTATTTTCGATCTAATTCTTACTTCCATCCAGACCTGGAGGCTGAGTCACTTCACCACAAAGACGTTTGACATATTTTATTGTTGCATTTCTATAGCACTTTTACATGTGTTGGCAGGGTCCTAAAGGGCTTTAGAGGATGTTGAATAGTTTGCCATGCCATTTGTTTTGTTATGTTGAAAGAAGGTGTTGATTGAAATGTCAACTTTGAGAGGATTGTGTTTGATGTTGAGCATGAGGCTGGGATATCAGCTTCAGGCTTCATACTGCTGCCTGCAGGAGCATCTTAGCCTGGAGAGGTTTGCAGGCTGCATATACAAACCTATTGACTGTATTCCATGAGGTTGTTGGATAAAGATTTTGGTAACACTCAAGTCTTGTCGTTCTAAATTCCAGATGACTATTAATAAACCTTTGGGGACTTGTTCCAGAGCTTGCACATCTGAACAAAGAATGTTTTTCAAAGTAGGGTGTTAGATCTGGCACCTTGGCGTGGGCCTCCCTTCACCTTTTTGCTGTTGCCTCATGTGTTTTTGCTGGTGTTAGATGCTTTGGGCGCTGTGCCACTGCTGTCCAGTGACACAGTGCAAGTGCTCCCTATTGTAAATTGATGTGTGGATTAGTGATTCCATGATTGGCTGGTTTGGGTTACCTGTCAGACCCTAGTACAGTGCACCAGGAGTGCCCAGGGCTGGTAATCCAAATGCTGCTGGTGGGCCTGCAGCACTGGTTGTGCCACCCACAGAAGCAGCTTGTAAAAGTGTGTCTAAGGCTTGCCATTGCAGAGCCTGTGTGCAGTCTGGTACTGCCATGCTGACTGGGCAAGTGCACCCACTTGCCAGTCCCTAAACCTTCCCTTTTCTTCATATCAGACACCCCTATGGTAGGCCCAAGGGCAGGGTGCATTGTATGTATAAGGTAGGACAAGCCCTGGTGTGTGTGGCATGTCCTAATAGTAAAATACAGCCATTTTCGTTTTTCACCATTGCAAGGTTAGCTGTTCCCCATAGGCCAGAATGGGTAGTTTGATTATTACATCTTATAATCCTAACTGACTCAGAGAACATGGTAGAAATTCGAGTTTAGTATGCCTGAACTCAGAATGATAAAATACATCTTTTAGTGAAGTTGGTTTTAACATTCTGTGTTTGAAAATACCACTTTTAGAAAGTAGGTATTTTCTTGTCTAACCATCCAAACCTTCCTCTGCTAGGTTGAGTATTCCTTGTCTGGAGTTTGAGTGACAGGGGCTGGGGGATTCCAGGAGACAGGGTGAGCCAGCACAAGTCTGAATAGAGAAATCTGCATCTAGATGGGTGGGAATAATTGCACCTGGGACCTGAATATGGCTGTGCCTTCCCTCCACAATGCTGGTTCCACCTCCTGTGGTGCGTCTGATGTCTCTGCCCTGCACTCTAAAAGGGAAGAAGGGGTCTTATCAACAAAGTTCTCCAGGACTGACCAGAACTGGTTTGGACTAGGCAAAGGCCTCTCTGCTTTCAGAGAACAAAGAGAAACTGGGTATAAATATTGGGACCCAAACCCAAGAACTTTAGCTCACTTTGGGAAACAAGAAGAAACCTTTGCTGAGGAGAGGAACCAGAGAGTCTGAGGAGAGACTATCCCTAAGCTGAAGTGCTGCTTGCTGCTTGGGGGGTTGGCCTGCAGTGGTTGCCTGACTGCCAAAGAAAGGAGAAAGGATCTTTGTATGTACTTTATTCAACTTGTGAAGGATCTCCAAGGGCTTGAGTGAAGAGCTTGCCTCCTGCTGAAGTCTCAGGGACAACAGACTTCAACCACCAGCTCCCCAGAGTTCTTTGGAAGTGCCTGCAGCTGTATTGGGGCCTTCTGAGGGACTGCGTGTTGCAAGGAGCTGGAAGCGCGACTCACAAAGAAGAAGCGTGTCGCCGCCGCAGCCGCTGCCGTCGCATTACTGAACAAGGGTGTCGCCGCTGTAGCTGTCGCATCGCATCGTAAAGAAACATCTCTCAACATCGAAGAAGCGCGTTGCCACCGCAGCCGCTGCCGTCGCATCACTGAACAAGGGTGTCTCCGCTGTAGCTGTCGCATCAAGCTGAAGCGTCTTGCATCACCGGAGAAGCATGCCGCCGCCGCAGCCGCTGTCATCGCATCACTGAACAAGGGTGTCGCCGCTGCAGCTGTCGCATCGAGCCGAAGCCCCTTGCACCACCGGATAAACATGCCGCCACCGCAGCCGCTGTCATCGCATCACTGAACAAGGGCTGTCGCCACTGCAGCTGTCGCATCGAGCCGAAGCGTCTCGCATCATCGAAGACGAGTGTGGCCGCCATAGCCACTGTCGTCGCATCACTGAACAAGGGTGTCGCCCCTGCAGCTGTCGCATCGAGTCGAGATGTCTCGCATCATCTGAGAAGCGTGTCGCAGGGCCTGTCGCGGCTCAGAAGAATCGTTGAGTCGCTGCACGGCCGTCGGGTGTGCATGCATCGTGTCGGAACAAGAAGAAGACGCCCTCTTTGTTTCATTGCACTGGATCTTCATCGCATTACGGTGTTGCGGGCCGCATCGCCACGGAAGCGCAGTAAGAAACCGACGCGTCACCGTTCCTGCGTGAAAGGAACCGACACATCACCTTCCCTGCAACACTTTCATTGTGTAGCATTACGCATCCAAAGGTACATTGACTCAAAGTGTTACATTTTAACATCTAAAGAAAACTTAGCTAATTCTACCATTTTAAGTACAGTATTGTGGATTTTTGTTGTTTTTGGTCTTGTATTAAATCTATATAAAGAATACTTATTTTTGATATAAAACTTGTGTGGTGTCCATCTGTAGTGTTGTCACTTAGTTACTGTATGTGTTCACAAATGCTTCACACACTGCCTCTGAGATAAGCCTGTCTGCTCGTGCCAAGCTACAGAGGGGGTGAGCAGGGGTTATTTTAGTAGTGTATCCCCTTCCCTGACTAGACGCAAGGGTCCCTATTTGTCAAAGGTACCTACCTCTGCCAACTAGAGACCCCCAAATCTAACAGGGGGGGGATCAGGAGTGGCACCATTTTGGATCGCAGGTTTCTGATTAGACTGCACAGTTTTAGTTTCGACTGTTTCTTCCATGGACCATTATGATTGCACTGCAGCTTTGTAAGCAATTCTTCTAGCTACTGGTGATCGGTGGAGGAAATGGAGTGGAGGGCTAATGCTTTCCCCCTGGCTCAAATGTCCAATTTGACTAAATGTGCATAATGGATTTGTTGTACCTTGCCAATTAGTTTTTTTAAAGACATACAGAGATCATTGGCACAGCGAAGTTGTGACGACACTACAGCAATTGTGCCTGAGTCCTATGTTGTAAGCCTACTTGGGAGGTGAAACATTGTAATGTTCTCATCATAACACTAGAATTTCTGCCCATTTTGTTGACTTGGGTTTCAAGAGCGATGTTGGAGTGAATGATTGCATCAAGGTTTTCACATTGTATGATGTGGTTAAAGGCATCCTAGTTCTATAAGCCAGGCAAATAGGGGATTGTAATGCCCCCACCCACATGTCTTCTGTGAGCTGAGAACGTTCACAGTTTTACATTGAAGGTGATTCTTTAGCTTCCATTGGTCAAGTGCCATCAGGTATGTGTCAAGGCTTGAGGTCTTAATGTGCGGCAGCTTTTAGAGATTTTGGATCATCTGAGTATCAATAACAAAGTTACAGTATGCAAACCTGAAGGAGTTGACAAGGTCAGGAAGTAGTGACATTGATACAATAAAAGGAGAAAAGTAATTGTTGATCATTAATGATCACCTACCTTAGAGATAATAAAAAATGATGTTATATAGGCGGTTGTAGGTGTTACTGGAATGACGACCTCACAGCATTCGATGGAGCGCATTGCTTTGTAATTTTAAGAATCACTGTCTATTTCCAGGGCTGCTCACCCTAATGCTTAATACACTGGGCTGAAGAAGAGTGAGAAAGTAACAAGCATTTGCAATGCAATAGGTCTAGCATTTGCAAGAGTTTCAGCTCTTGGCATTGTAAATGGCAATGCCTTTTATTTATCTGTTTTGCTAATTGAAACATAAATAAAAGGCATTGTCATTTACATTGCCAATAGCTCAAACTCTTGTAAATGCGAGACCTATTCAAAAAGTGGCCTCCATTGTCCTTGCTGCTCGGAAAGTGAACTTGAAGTAAATAGGGGGTTAGGCCTAGTAACCCCGCATCACGGGGTCCATCACCAATACAAACCAAAACGGAAGTTGAGATGCGTGAAAAAATAAATGAAACTCTCAGCGCACCATGCGTGCTTTCACTTTCTGAGCAAATCATACAATGGTTACCCTAATTAATTACTGGCTAAGATATCGTTGTTATACAAATTTATTTTAAGAGTTATAGCTGTACTCGCCCTTCCCTTTATAGAGAATAAATCTATTGCTGCAAGGTGTCACATACAGAAAAACAAAAACTGGGGCAAGACTATACATACAAATCACCACAAATACAATAAGAAAACGACTGTCATTGAGTTTTTTTATGTGACACCTTGCAGCAGTAGATTTGCATGATTTGCTCGGAAAGTGAAAGAACGCATGGTGCGCTAAATGTTGCAGGAAAGCATGTTGTGTCTGCAGTAGGAGAAACTCATTAAAGAAAATAGTGCTTACACACTAAAAAAAGACGTATCCTGTAACAACCGAATTAAAAGGGCCAGTTCTCATGGGAGGTTACAAATGAAGACAAGGCGGTGCTAAGGAGGGACTAACCAGCCTATTAACAAATCAGAACCCAGCATTTACGAAGGACAATGACACAAGCCAGTGACAAAAATGGGCGGAGAGTAAGCGGGCTTCTATTCCATACTCCAATACAGCATGCCGCAGAGCAGAGCATGCGCTGTCCAGGCTCGACCTAAAAACGATGGCCCAGTTGTGCTCTTTTAGACAGTCTTTAGTAGAGATGATATCACTCACAACAATCAGGGCAATACATTTAGTCACACAAAAAAAGTCTCATCCAACTGTACGTCAACCTGTGAATAAGGGAAAAAAGAAAATTGTTTATGAAAAAATTCCCCTAGGCAACAGTTGGTCTAAAGAATAAAATAGACCATAATTCTAACATGATTGGAACAGACTCAGTGTACCATTTTTATATTTAAAAAACTCATTTTATTCGTCTAAAGAGATTAAAAAGACTACAAAAATTATATTGTACTGTGTAAATGAACATAATATCAACAATGACAAACAATAAAAAAAACAACCTGTTAAAAAGAAAGAGATAGTTGTAATTCTATTATCTCATAAAGCAGGCATACATGTACGTCCCTTAAGCATGGTAAAATAGGGAAAACTGCATAATCAAACAATAAATTATTTATATACCAAAACACAATAAACAAAGAAAGAAAAACATTGAAACACATATACAGAATAAAGCAATACAATGTGGTGGATTTTTAAAACATTCAATGATAGATCTTCGATGTGTCTATGCGCGTTTCGGCAGGCATAGCGCCTTCATCAGGAAAGCCACATAGAAAAAATTACCAAGACCATAACGATTACGGCCAACCAAGTACATCAAGGGAACCAAGACAATGCTTGTAGCCAAGAAGATAGGATAACTTAGTCAATGTAGTAAGGAGACTTCATGACTAGTCTGGATAGGGACACAATATAGGAAGAAACACGAAAGATATAAAGTAAAGTCTTTTCAAATGTCATAACCGGTGTCTAAAGTAAAGAGGAAATACAGAGATCTCCTATTCAGTGACGCCAAAATGATCCAATAATGTATAGTTGTGCAAATAGTCATCATTGTAAGCCAGAGAATAGGAGCTACCTCAAGCTGGAAGGGCTCCACTGGTGTGGTCGACACACGAAGGAGACAAAGCAAGAGAAAAAAGAACATTAATAGGAGAGTTCAGTAATTAATAGAAGGAAAGAAAAGCAGTAAAACGGCTATCAAACATACAACTAAAACACAAATAGTCAATGAACAAGAGGTCAGTACAGCCTTTTAAATAATGTGACTTGAGCTTTTGTAAGAACTATTTACAAATCCTATCAAGAAATCTCACATGGTGGCTAAGCACATGAACCCTTCTGCCCTGGTATGTAAAAATGACTCACAGCCAAACAAATACAATTTGAGGGCATTCTAGTTTACAGTTGTCAAGATATGTTAATTATTAATAGGAATGACACATCCTGCTGTTCAGGGAGAGGGAGCGAGGCCGAAGGTCACCTATTAAATAACTTTTTCTGCTGCAATGGTGTGAGTTGTTCCTTCAACCTTGACAATGTCCTAATTTGGTTAAAATGTAGGACATCATTGCAATGTTAACATTTTGTACTGCTACTCGATTTAAGAATGAAGTGTGCACACGTGTGCCATATTAGATCAATGGTTGAATTTAGAAGTTTATAGAAACATATGATACATTGTTTATAACAATTACATTGTGTCTATGTGCATTTCGGAAAATTTGGCTTATTTTTTCATTTACTGTTTATTTTATGTACACTGTTGTTAAATACCTGCCATTTTTCGTTTCCCACAATCTTTGTGGTTGAATTAAATTAATTGTAAAACATTAGACATTCAATTTTCTAGTTTGTCCTCATTCATTAAAATTAAAACCAATTCAGTTGCTAGCAGTGGCTGTTCTGTTTTACTCTTTGGCATCAAAGAGGCAGTGCAATTCTGGGAGATGTTATTCACATACACTTCATCTGTGCTAATTTAAGTAACACACCTGAAAGTGATGATTTGAAAGCCTCAAAACTAGAGCAATGTTACTTTGGGGCTACTATCTGGTAACCATAATTTAATCTGTAAGTTTCCGAGCGTGTCAAACCATTCGATAAAAAGTTATTTAGCAAAAGGAAACTAAAAGCTAATTTGCAGTATCTTACTCATTCACTGGATAAAAACTTAACATGCCTTTTTTGAATTTTTAGGAGTCGGCTCTGTAGTGTCCACACATGGACACGTTCTAGTGTTTTAATCTGATGTACTCCACTGTACACCCACCCACCACCTACGTCACTGGGTCAGGTGACGAGGTCAATAAAAAGGCCGAGCGCACGTGCTCGAGGCCGTTAACCCACTACCCTAACCATGTGTGCTGTGTCCATCATTCTACATAGTATGAGGGCCTAGGGCCCAACATCACACTGGCGACGAGGAGGCTGTGCCCTAGCATGCAGTGGCCCAGCGATCTGCAAGGGGGAAAGGAGATACCTGCGGAGAGGCCCCCCCAGCAGGCGAGAACAGCGCCTGACCGCCCGCCGGGCGTGCACAGAGCCCCGGGAGGAAAAGCGAGGAAGTCGGGTGCCCACCCCGACCCCGTTGCGTGGCTGCCGTGACCCTGGTGGGGGATCGCCCCGAACATAGAGCAGACCGTGCGGAGCCCACCCGCATCGGCCGCGACCCACCAAGTGGCAGCGATCCACGCGGAGCCCACCCGTGTGGAAGAAAAGGCCCGCCGGCCAAAAGGTGAGGAGCCACGCTGAGCGAAGCCCAGCAGGGACGAAAGAAACGGAACGAAAGCGGGAGCCCACCCCGTTCTGCCCCGGTGAGGAGAAGTGAGCGGCACCGGCAACCCCCCCCCCCAGCGTGGTCCGTGAAGTGAAGGGACCTGCCGCGGGGGTGGAAGAACTGAAAGTAAGGCGGAGCCCACCCGCAGCCACAGCGCCCAGCAGTGACCCCTGTCTCCTCCGCCCACGCAGCATGAGAACTGAGGGACGCTGCTGCGGGCGGGAAGAGCAGAGGGAGAACAGCGCCGGCACCCAGTGAACACTCCCGGCCGACTGGAGCGCCAGCGCGAGGGAGGCACAGCCGGAACAATGCTGGGGCATAGAAAGTAAAGCTGAGCCCCTAGTGGTGCCTGCAGGCGTGGGCCCCAATCGGTGGCAGGCAGCGGACGAAAAGGCGTGTGAGAGCGCTAATGTAAAGCAGCGCGGTGAAGCGCGAGGTGCCCCAGGCGAGAGCCACTGAGTGCTCTGAAAATGAGAGGGTTGCCGAGCCCATAATTAATTACCGGGGCACCGAGGGAAGAAACGCTCACCAGCAGCGCACAAACAGAGCAATGCCTTGAGCTCTGCAGCTGACTGGAAATGCCTGTGCCCCCCCCTTTCAAAGAAAGAAATGTAAAGGACTTACCTGCTGTCTGGCCCCGACCTGGCTCCCAGTGTTCTGTTTCTGCTGCAGCTCCAGCTCCCGGACCGGTGAAGCCTGGAAAGTGGAAAACAACACGAAAGACAGTCTAGCAGCAAGGAAGGCTGCTGCTGAATGGAAGACAAGCATACCCTGCACTGCCATCTAGTGGCCGGAGGGCAGCATTGCACCAGCTGCAGGAAAAGAGGGGAAAGGCTAGAGAAGAGGCAGCAAGGCACGTACCGCAAAGTCTGACTGATGCACGGTGGTGAGCGCACAGGAATGCGCCAGAAGCGCAGGAATGCGCCAGAAGCACAGGAACGCGACAGAAGCACGAGGAATTAGAGACAGTGTGCCACAGGGATGCAGCGCCATCCCACAGCGACAAGGAGGAAGAAAGAAGAAAGGGTCAAGCCACGTCCACCCCAGCAAGGACCGCGCTGTCGCCGCATCAAGTGGAGTGACCCCTCGAGAGAGCCAAAGGACTCAGCGCAGATGTACCCCGGACGCGGAAAGTACGCAGCAGCGCCTACAAGAGAGGAACTACACGGAAGAAGATGTGCGCAACAAGTATCCAACGACACTGAAGGATAAGGACGCAGAGGCACATCCAGTGGCGCCAAGAAGCCACCACAACCACCCAGTGGCGCCAAGAAGCCACCACATCAAGAGATCGCGGCGCAGGGAGCAAAGCTACACGGGAGATGTACCACGCGGTACGAAGAGGAGCACGCACCAGCGCCCGACAAGTCAGAAGACACAGGGAGTCACACGAAGTGACGCACCTCGTGAAGCTGACCAGCCAAATGGTCGCACCAACAGAAGCCAACCCGCCAGGGGGCAAAAGGAGGTGATCGACGCACGGATCAGTGAACCCACGGAACAAGAGGTCTGACGAAAGACCAAAGGTATCCTGCCAGAGATCGGCAGAATGGACCGTCAAGTGGTCCGAGAAGTTCAAGAACGAAGAGGACCTAGAGCATGGCCCCACGAACGTCAATAACCAAAGTAACTGGCGAAAAGGAGGAGAACGAAGAGGACCAAGAGCAGGGCCCCACGAACTTCAACAACCAAAGTAGCCGGTGAAAAGGAGAAGACGAAGAGAAGGTCACGACCCTAACTCGGAAGGCTGAGGAAGATGGAGAGAGTGTCCTCGGACGAGGACAAGACCAGGGTGAACACGTGCAGAGTGCGCGCGCTGCATGGAGAAGCCTGGCCAGACCAAAAGGAGAACAGAAACGGTCCAGAGTAGGTCGTGAAGCGAAAGGATGAAGAAAGCAGAGTGGCACGTCTGCCACCACAAGAAATGAAGAAAGAAGAGATCGGAGTGGCACGGTTGCCACTACAAGAAAAGGAGAAAGAAGAGATCGGAGTGGCACGTTTGTCACTACAAGAAAAGAAGAAAGAAGAGATCGGAGTGGCACGTATGCCACTGCAAGAAGAGGAGAAGAAGGAAATAGATCCGTGGCACGTTGGCCACTGTTAAGAGTAGGAGGAGAAGTCAGAGTGACTCGACACCCTCACGGAGATTAGAACCGAGGAAAGAGAGAGGAGTGTGGCAAGACTACTCACACCTCAGAGATAAGGAAGGCGACAAGTGCCAGAACATGGAGAGCAAGTCCTGAGAACACCCGTGGCACGGGTAGAAGTCCATCTGCTGTGGCGGTGCCTTCAGCACATCTGGGATCGGCAGAGGTGAGCCGGCCGGACCATTCAAGACATCCACCTTTGGGGTCACACGGTCACTGGACGTTGCCAGCCGTGGTGATTCAGGGGCAAAGGCCTCAGGGATGCCAGTGAGAGAGCATCCCCGCAACGAGAGATGGTCATCAGCAGCCCTCCAGTACAGGTCCCAGGAGGAGGAAGACATCGCGCGCGAAGACAGGAGCCAACAGCTATCCTCCAGGTCTGACTGCGGCATCTGAGGTGAGACTTGTCGTCTCCGCTGCGCCCACACTGATCGGAGGGCGAGGAACACGATACTGTACACCCAGCCCAGGACAAGTACTATAGAGAGGGCCTCAGGGATGTCCCGTGGCAGGGGAACACCTGTGAGAGGGGCATCATGGTGAGAGGGGTGTCTTGCAAACAATCCGTCTTTTGCCAACACAGAACACACGCCACCGACGAAGAAGAGGACAGGACTGAAAGTCAAACGGCAACATCTAGCGGTGAATCACAGGAACTCCGACTGCGTTTGTCGCCACGGAAGCAAGGTAAAGAAAAGACTGTGAGGACAACTTCAAGGCAGAGCCGTCAACAGACTGGATCCATCAAGCACCCATGGCTGGTGTCACAGCGAACTGTTGGTCTCCACGGCAGGAAGAACGTCCTCTGCGTATCCAAGCAGCTGAGGCGTAAGAGACTCTGCAGAAGTTTGGTCACTGTACTGTATATGTGTATATCTTTATTTTTTTCCTCCCGCAGGTTGAATTTTGACTTTGGGTTTTTTCATTAAAGATTGGGAGGAATGTAGTGTCCACACATGGACACGTTCTAGTGTTTTAATCTGATGTACTACACTGTACACCCACCCACCACCTACGTCACTGGGTCAGGTGACGAGGTCAATAAAAAGGCCGAGCGCACGTGCTCGAGGCCGTTAACCCACTACCCTAACCATGTGTGCTGTGTCCATCATTCTACATAGTATGAGGGCCTAGGGCCCAACATCACAGGCTCTAGACTGTGCACATGTGCTGTTTCAAACCGAGACATGCTGTAGCTACATCTGGGCTTGCAGTCCAATCATACGCTTGCCATTTGCTGGCACTTCCGTCGCTCCATGTTTCGTCCTCCCCATTCAAGAAGGGCACGCACACGTCATGCCTCTTCCGGTGTTTAGCCCTCCCCAAGCGCACTGACTAACTTCATTTCAGCACATGGTCAGTGACTGGTGCTACACAAGTGCTACCCTGCAAGGTTAGTATGGCTAGGCTCTGCTCCCCGTCTGTCGCTCTTTGCTCCCAGACTGCAATGCCACCTCCTCCCCTTCAGATTACCTAGATGGTTGTTGTAGTGAAGCTCGTCACGCTTAGTGGAGCTTCTTAAGTCATTGTTGCTGCCCACGCCGATATTGCTGGTTTCTCCCTTTGTCACACTTTTTCGCCTTTCTCTGCCTCCTTCTGCCCCTCTTGTGTTTTTTCCCGCTTTTGCTTTGAATCGAAATCTCGAGGAAAAATAAGTGCCAGGCCCTACAATGAGCGGGGGTGGCTGCCCCGTAACCACGTTTCAAATTAAGCACTGCAACTCGCGCCAGAGAAAGGATCCTGTAGAAACTATTTAAAACTGGAAGTTTCTCTAAGGTACCAGCATCGACAAATGCAATAAAGTTAATGTTTGCGTAAGTCCCCGGTCTATAATCTTCCGCAAGATTGTCAGCTGTCACTCAGCAGTGACCCTCAGCTCTTCTCTCATCGATCTGGCCGTCTTTCATTGTTTTTTTTTTGTTTTTCTGCAACAATTTACCTTGTATTTAAGGCACTCAGCTAACTGTATTTCTGTCTGACTCTCACATTTTAGGACTTACGGAATACTTAGTTTATTGGTGTAGGAAGGAAGGCTGCATGAGCTCGCCCTGCCGAGTTCAAACATGTGAGTCAGGTCTCGCACAGACTGCCACAGTGAACTCGATTACCTGTCTTATTCGGGCTGGCACTGCACCCTTCCCCCTGTCTTCAAACTTTCAGCAACCCGACCGAAGTTTTCTATGCGCCTTGTCAATACGCCCTATAATTAATTATTCCCATGGATTTCTCCCCATATGACTGCACCATTTGATGTGCACAGAAAGCATTAGGCCTTATTTCACCCACTGTAGCATTGTTGACCTTAAAGCACTTTTCTGGCCAGAACAGTAAATATCTTTTTCTGCCTAGTGTACATGCAAGCACCTCATCATTATGACTTTTGTTCATGGCCACTGGAATTATGCAGCAGAATTGAGTAAATTATGCAACAAAAAGACAAATTATGCGGTGTAATGCAGCACAT
This sequence comes from Triturus cristatus, assembly GCF_964204655.1. Taxonomy (NCBI): domain Eukaryota; kingdom Metazoa; phylum Chordata; class Amphibia; order Caudata; family Salamandridae; genus Triturus; species Triturus cristatus. The sequence continues at coordinate 309,422,005 of NC_140593.1, read as the reverse complement.
GTTATGATATGATTACCTAAATATTTGTCACTTTTACACTGTATGGGATTGGTTGCAATTCACTAGTACCATTTTAACACCCAAATATGGCAAGAGATCAAAATAAAGGTGAGTATTCAACCCTTGCCCAGGAGGGTTCCACCGCGTGGTAATGCGTGTCGCTGGAGGGATTGTGAGCACATACAGTCCTTGTTGATGATGGCGTGGGTGCCTGGAATGGGTAGTTTCTTCTGGAATACTCTGGTATTGCATTTCACTGACCTCCTTTTCTTTCTTCTTGACGTTTTCTATGTTTTTTTTCTTTGTTTTAATTTGCTTCTGTGTTTGATGGGTTATGTCCTACCTTTCTTTGACTGCATGGTTTCATTTCGCCTGAGGGACTATTTCTATGAACAAGTAGGGTGACCTGTGGCTGTTGTATTGATACTTTTAATAAGTAGAATAAGAGTTTGACCCGTGCATCACTAGATCCTGCTGGAGCAGGACACGGGCTGCTACCTGGGAGAGCACCACCGAGGAGCAGTACAACGCCAACGCGCTGCATCGGGATGCCCCACACGTGGAGGCCGAGCTGCCCTCCCAGAAGCTGCAGCACCAGGAGCACGCCATGGAGAACCACAAGAAGTGGCTGTAGAGAGTAGGCAGCGGATCTTTAAACACACGCCACAGTAGTGAATGTTTCAATGCTGGGGCACTCTGGTTGAGTGACATATTATCACATGACCGTGTTCCATGCTTTTACCCTGGTCCCGTGATTAACATGCTCAGAGTTGTCACCCTTGTGCCAAGGGTTATCGTTAGGGTATTGTGGTCTGTTGTGTTGCGTCTTATCATCCAGCTGCTGGTTAAAGATGTCTATGATATCACCCTAGTGCTCAAGTTCTGTGGTTAAACATGTACCATTCGATCACCCAGGTCCTGTGGTTAAACATGTTCCATGGTATCTCCTAGGTGTTTTTGTTTGCTCCGAGTTATCACCATGGTGCTGTGGTTTAAAATGTCACATGATATTTTTCACCATGGTGCGCTAATTCAGTGTGTTTCATGTTATAACTCTGGTGGTTTAATGTTTCCTTCTATAATCCTGGTGCTGTCATAAAAAACATCCCTTTCTCGTCTTGATGCTGTGGCTAAACATGCCTCTTCTTCTCACCTTGGTCTTCTATTTAATGTGTCCCATGTTATCACCCTGGTGCACTGGGAAACAGTTTTCATGTTATCATTCTGATGCTGTGGTTCACGGATAGCACTCTTTACAATGTATGCATTTACAACACAAGTTGTTACAACGACGCATTGTTACATCGCATGCCATTACAATGCAAGTTGTTACAAAGACTTGCAGTGGGGGGGGGGGGGCGCTGGAGTTTGGAATAGTGTAATTTACTATTCCAACTCCAGTGTGTGCCACAGTAGGGAAGGTGTTGGATTGAAAATCTAACAAAATCAACACGTTCTGCCTCCTACAGCATGTCGTTGTAACGACTTGTGTTATAAGCGCATGTGTTGAAAACGTTGTTTACCGTGGTTCACCAATCATTTTATGACCCCAGTGCTGTGGCTAAACACACTGTTTACCACTGTGGTGCTACAATTTAAATGTATTCCATGTTATAACTCTGGTGCTGTGCTTAATCATGTTGAACTCTTTCACCCTGATGTTGTGGTTAAACATATTCCTTTATCGCCTGATGCTTTTTGTTGTCACATTGGGTGTGTTCATTATCCTCCTGGTGCTGTGGTAAACACGTTTCATTCCATCACTCTGGTGCTCTGATTAGACATGTAACCGTGGCAGCACTAGATACATTGAAACAAAGTAATGGCTGCCCGAGCACCACCATCCTGTTGAAGTGACTGGGTGTGAAGTTGAAAAGTATATTTATATTTCGCGCATGCTCTATTCTTAGCCCTTCTTCAGATTAAACGCCACCAGGCGTCAGTGGTCCAACCTCTCGGTGGCTTTGCATTGGTGCTGGCCCCTCCGCTCACTCACTCTGACTGATAACCTGAGTGTGCGTGGATCGAAGGCTGGCACTATTCCATCTCCCGGGCGAGGCATGGCACTGCACCCCCGGAGGACTGTAAACAAAGTCCTACCTGGGCAGATACTATTAAAGGGTGTGGGGAAACCGCTTGGAGGCCCTTATTACTCACTGTCACTTTCAAATAATGCAGGTTTACTAGCAGTCAGCCCATGTACGTCTGCACAAAGGGTAGTCTGTATAAAGTGTGCACTGCCTTATTAAACATATTGTATCCGGGTAAGTTACTCAATTATTTGATATGGAAGGTCGGCCAGTTGTCAGGTGGATTAAACAAAAGTGAAACACATAGTTAATGCACATAGATTATAATTTTTTAATGCCAGGCGATGCCTTGGTGATGGTATGTCGCAGTATGTTATACACACTATCACAGAGTCAGTTAACACTAATTTAGAATGCTGGGTGGTCTTTGTGTCCCATTAATGCCACAAGAGCGCGGGCTGTAGAACAGAGACACTGCATGGGTTTAGACACGGGTTTCTAGAGTTTGCAATATCCGTGCACCCTGATTCCTGTTAACTGGAGGTTTTCACTAAAGCACTGGTTTTTTTTGATAATCAACTTTGTATTGTTTTGAAGAACAAGCAGCGAATCACCTTTATACACGGAAAATAGTAAATCATCCGCATTTACAGGTACATAAGGTCTCTTGAGTCCCGATCTCCAAAGGTAAAAACAGAAAGAGTAACTGAACCAGGCATTTGTTTTCGGGAATATTCTTAGCACACCGTGAAAGAGAAAGCCATGACCACGTGCACATAGCAAATATCTTGTCGTGTTCATTTTAGTAAAATATCTCAGAAAAACACGCACCTGCAGGGGTGATGCAGAATATTTAAGTTCCTTGTTCTGTCTACAGCAACGCGACATTATTGTGAGTTCATAGTAGTGGCCGCTAAGGTACTTCTCTCTGCTGCCAGGTCTTCAACTTATTCTTAGCCTCACAGACAACGATTGAGGTTCGCGAAGCGCGCGCTGTTCGTTTATTCCTTCATTCATGCTCGACAGATGCATATGTCCGACTCTACAGGCAGCGTGCGTCACCATGGCGCAGCACCAGAGTGCTTGGGAATGGAGGGTGGTAAGGCTGATATGGCCAGGTTGTATTTGTCTTCAGAAACGAACACGAGGCCTATGAACAAGTTACATGAAGGCAACGTAGGGTCGGGCGTTTTAAATAATAAAACCATGTGGTAGATACAGTTCACCCCAACGTCTACCCTCTGTTGCACATCCGGTACAAAATGGAAAGTGATGTTTCTTTGATGTTATTGCTTTTCATCAAAAGGAACACTGTTATACTGCCTTTAAAATTGCTGTATCCACCAAAACATTAAGATGGCGGGCAGCCACCTTTCCTGATAAGATAAGGTAAATTTGAATACGTTTACATTTCAAATGTCTTCCAGACTGCGCTCCAGACACAGCCTTTGTGTACTGATGCCCCTCACAGCAGGGCTGTCTTCAGCCTGGAGCATCCATGACAGAGGCACAAAGAGGTGTGACGGCTCTCCACTGAAGTGTGATCAAGGTAGACAAATGCTTGGACGCAACTAAAGGGTCCCATTCAACCTGCAGCCCCACCCCTACTCACCTATGGCATTTACAACAAGCATTTGCAATGCATTAGGTCTCGCATTTACGCGAGTTTGAGCTATTGACATTGCAAATAACAATGCCTATTGGCATTGTCATTTACAATGCCAATAGCTTTAACTCGTGTAACTGCGAGACCTATTGCATTGCAAATGCTTGTTAGTGTAAGTAGCATGCATAGCTGGAGACCAGAGCTGGACTGAATCAATGAATGAAAAGCCTAAACCAACGCCGTAATGTGTTGGAAAAATACCACTTTAGTACCATCAAAGGGACCTATGGCAGATGGAGGCCAGTGCTAGCACGAGTTACGCAAGAAGTTACTTTATCAACACGTTGCATCACTCCCTTCAAGGGTACTCGAAAAAGCAAGTGAAGATGCCTGTCAAACAAGACAAGCAGGAAGTGGGATAAGGGAGGGGGTGGCAAATGGCGTGTACATTTCGCGGGCGCTTTGATGTTCGCAGTGGCCGCGCGGCTCACTGTGAACATCAAAGCGCAGGCTGCCAAATGGTGCACGCGCCCAGAGCACATGCACTGTGTGAAAGTGATCGCAATCGCGATCAAACATCAAAGCGGCCGTGCGGCCCGCGAAAGTGAAAGCAAACGAGTGCTTTCAGGCCTCCAAATGGTGCGCACGCCCGGCCGGCGCACATGCACTGTATTTGGAGGCCTGAAAGCACTTGTTTGCACTTCCAGATCCCCCATTTACAAAAGCTCTCGCGAGAGCAGCGCTAAAGCTCTGTCTCAGGCGAAACCTAAAAAGGCTGAACTTCAGGAAGTCTAATCATCAGCCTTTTGTTAAGAAAAGTGTTCATTAAATTTGTAAAGTGAGCCCTTTCACCATCCCCGCACTCACACAAGTGTTTGCATCTCCTGCCCTTCAGCCACTGGAACGCAGGTAATACACTTCCATTGGCTTCTCGGATATTCACTTTTACTTCCCAGGCCCAATCCGGTGTCCTATTCATAGTGATTTCCTTGCAAAAAACAGGGATGACAAGCTAACTTTTTAATTTTTAATAAACAAATTTAAACCACAAGAAGGAATTCAAATATGACAGAAACAATCGTGTATCCTGATCTAAAGCTACAATGTCAGCTTATCCAAGGAAATGGGAAAGGATAAATAAAGGTCTTCCCGGTCCTTGCACAAACTAACAAACATTGGCAAAGCCTAGAGGCCTCAAGATAGGGCTACCAAACTTTCACATTTACAACGCCCACAGCTCATAGCTCAGCCATTGCTGAGACCTATTGGCTTTGCCAATGCTTGTTTTACATGGAGCCTCTGCTTTTGGTGCAGCCGCAGAGATGGTTATAAAGTCAACTACACAATATTTACAATCCAGAGAACCATACAACTGCCCTGGTTGGTTATCTAGGCCTAAACTGTGCTTTTATACAAAGAAGGATGGAGAGTGCAAATTATATTCCATATACTCTACTTGGCATTTCCTTTGCTTTATGCAGTGCCAGCTGACTAGTTCGAAGCACCCCTAAGGACCTCAAGAACATTAAAACTCAAAATATTCTTTCAAACACCCACATAGTCTCCCATTCATGATTGCAACCCCAGCTTTTTAACAATCCTTAAAAAGGTAGGTGAACCTTGCATGCAACTTATTTTACAAGGTATACTTACCCTGACTTGCAACTAATCACACAAGACTATGAGAACACAAAAAGGAGATAGCACAATATGCAAATTTCAAATAAAATCACATAAATACAGGTAATTGGGATCTGACTGTTGCAGAAGTCTAGGAAAATTGTGCGCCATGTATGGAATTGAGGATATATGTAATGGCGTAGCAATGATACCAAAGGACCTAGGGCCATATTTATGACAAAGTCATGCAGCGCAGCTGATCAAGTCACCTTGCTGTGCTGTGCTGCACTGCGCTGCATGACAGGGAAAGGGCAGGAATGCACCGTATCTAAAAGAATACAGTGTATTCCTGCCTTTGTCCCTGTGCTGGCACCGTTTTGGCTGCATAGCGCCAATGCAGGCACCCATCAACCATGGAGCAAAGGTTCCTGCGTTGTAAGGAGGATGGTTTTGTGCAGGATGAGGTACCTTCTTGCACAAAAACAATCCCCTGAGGCATTTTCCACAATCTATCTGTGCTGCAGAGTACAGCTCACATAGAAAGAGGAAGTGAAGAGGAGAAATAAAGGTATTTCTCCTTGGTAGGCCTAGTCTGGGAAGGCAGAGCATTTTGGCACATGCCCAGTCTACCAATTTTGGGAAATCTGAGAATACGTAAAAATCCATGGCTGTTGTGTGAGAACACCCACACAAAACCCATGGAACGCCTCCCTGGTGCAGAGTAAAGCAACACAGCGATTTGTGTTGCATTGCGCTGCGTTGCATTACCCTGGATTTATGAAGACACACAGGGCCACGCAAGGTGGCCTTGTGTGGCTTCATAAATCGCTTTTTGGGCTTGCATCATGAATGCGCCACACACAGTGCTTAATTTGTAAAACAATAAGTGCCAGGGCTCACGTCAAGAGGCCACTGCAGCTTGCACCATTCAGCTGCTAGCACTTCCATTGACAGTACCAGCACACAATTACCTACCATCACACTCTTACAAGTGTGGCAATTCATACTATTTTAGGCCCCCAAAACTATGAGAATGGCTTGAGTGTAATGTAATAATTACTGTTAATGTATATTGAATTAATTAACAGCTATTGTTGTGCTCATCTCTAATTTAGGCAGAAAACGCCACCTCGTGGCAGACTGTCATAAGTTCCGGTGCTGAATATATTATGTTCCAGTGCAGAGACACCTCCAGCTTAAATTTAGAACTGATTGCATGGTAAAAGAATGACGGAACCCCACTCATAAATATGCCCCCTGATGTGAAAACCAGCCACCATCACCTGCTTAGGTACTGAAATACACCTATAATTGAGGTGCAGAGGGCCACTCAGGGGCATGGGCTGTGGTGCCACTGCACCCGCTGAACTATTGATAGCTACGCCACTGGATGCATTCTTGTAAAACTTTAAGAGAAGAAGTCATGTCCAATGAGGTTGTGATCCTATGATCACTGTAAACCTAACAAGAGATATACATCTTATAACGCCATTTGGCATCCAGTCAGACAAAACATATGTCCATTCTAATGGGGTGAATGTTTATATCCAGAGAAACACTTAGAATATAAATCAATAATCCAAATGTTTCAAATCTGGGCCAGTTTTACTGTGGTGCAACCGGTGCAACTGCACCTGCCGTTGAGTTTGGGGGGCGCTGTGTTTAGAAATAACTTATGCCTTTAAAAGCAACTGCTGCAGAGTTCCTTTTAAGTCCAGCAGTTTTCAGGTAACAATAAAAATGTTGAGATAACGTTGGTCTAGTGGCGGCTTTGACTCATAATAAAGAAGTGCAGAGGGTTAATATGCACCCTGCAAAGAACGTATACCATGTAGATAAATGAACTGTATCTAATGTGGATAGTTTAGTGGATAGCTGCTTTTGGCACAGAAATCCATTTGTTACTTGCAGTTCATGAGCTATAATCGTAATATATAGCCGAGTGACCCAGGAACTACCATTAAAGAACTGCCTGCAAACTGAATGGCACAGGTTAGAACTTTCTGTTTTTTCTCCGGTCTTTCATTATCCTAATGTTGCTGAAAAGTGTTTGGGTAGAAATACATTCTTCTAAGTAAAGCCAACCCCAAGCACTTTAAATCCAGAGTTTATACTTTACCAGACCAAACACTCTTAAAATATACTACTTACTACTATGGATGTCGTGATTTCTACACCGAGTAATCCTCATTATCTTATGTAACACTTCACATACACTGATTTACAGACATATGATTCATTGCCTCTCTATAATGTATGATGTAAAGTGCTTTGACACCCTACACTGGTATGAATGGCACTATAAAACTGATGAAATTCATGGGAGAAAGAGGATATGGCGAGATGAGGGCACTGTTGGAGGGTGGTAGTGAGGGAATCCATGGAGGAGGAGTTCATTGGGGGATGCCAACAAAAAACAGATTGTCCACTTTTTAAAAATAAAAGCAGCAGTGTCCAAAGCAAAACTTTCAACACTACCTCCTTCCCTCCCGGGTTACTTATCAAAACTACACAAACCAGGTCACCAAGCATCCTGGATCTATAAATTAATACGCCCACAACATTCTTCCTTCAATAAGGAACTCACTTCCTTCTGGGAAACACTTGCCCATTTTGCGATCTCGGAACGGGAATGGATCGAAACTTGGAAATCAACCTTGAGATATAAGATCAGCCCAGTATTATCAGAGACGGAATTCTGGTTGTTGCATAGGGCCTTCTGGACTGCAGCCAGACTCCACTTACATAAACTCAGGGATGACACCATCTGTTGGAATTGCAAAGACAAAACAGGGGACCTAGAACACTTACTAATTCAATGTGAATGTGTGACATCACTCTGGGACAAGATTTTCGATTTCATACATAATCTTTTCTCATATTCCCCTAATAGAGATCTCCCGACGCTAGTATTTGCTTTCCTCAAAGCTTGGTCACTCAACGAAAATGATCGGGCACTTCTTGACTTACTACTAATAGCTGCAGTTAAGACTATTCTCAAAAACTGGCAAGACACTCGCAAAGCCTCCTTTAAGTGCTGGCTAAACTGGGTCACTAACCTAAGAGGAGCTGACAATATAACTCTCCAGAACTCTCCTTGGAGGCCTTCCTCCAGACACATGTGGGACACCCTTGACCACTACTTTACCTCTCACAAGCCACCATGAATCTCCCCACTTATAGCTATATTCCCGTATAAGATCTCTTATACCAGTGTTCTCTGCTAATTCTCCCGATGCTCCCTAGATTTTAGTCATGTGAGCGATGACAGATACAGCCGAACAAAGAGTGTTACAGTGTTATTACAGGGATACTACCTGTGTTATTCTGCAAGGTACAACATACCATTCTGTGTACTAGTGACGCCGATTGACCGTGTAACTATTGCTTTACTACTATTGTTTACTTTGGTATGTCTATGTCTATGTCTATTCTGTTAGGTCCCCCATGTAATGTATTGTAAGTAAATCTTTGCTTTGGAAACAATCAATAAAAGTTTTTTTAAATAAAAAGAACAGATTGTCCTCTGGGCGCCACCAGCGCTAAAGCCGGCCCTGGTTCAAATAAATGTTAAATGGAAATATCGACCATCAACTCGAACTACTGTTAAGGAGTGCATTTAAACAAAGTATCACAAAAAATAGCGTCTTGCAGCACCATCTTGGCTTCCCTTTCTCTCCCTCCCCTCCTCTGCCTCCCCACACAACCAGGGGGTGCTTTCCTGCCTGGCGCTGCTTCTTGCTCCCTCCCTCACCCCTACACAAATGTAAGATGAGGCCTAAGACCGTATCCCTGTCTCTTTCCTCAGTTTATTTTGAAGGAAATCAGAGCTGCAATTTTTGTATCTCAAAATTCCATATTTAGCGTTTACAACACACACATATGACATATAAATATGGAAAACAGCCTATTTGGTGCAGCCATTTTCTGTTAGCAGGGAATTGTTCTTGGTGCCAGCCGTACTGAATATCCTGAGAGCTAAAAAACAGAAAAACAGTGTATTATAGAACAATTTAAGGAAACGCAGGGGACAAAAATATTTATACTGAAAACCTCAGAAGAGGAACAGGATTTTTTTGGGTTATTCACCTAGTTTTCCCTGAAAACAAACATGAATCGAACACATTTCCTGCCTGCTATTGACAAAGCTGCCTGTGTGCAGAGAAGGAAGTCTGAATTTCAGACACACCGTGAGGGGCCTCCTTCCAAGTTATCCTGATGTGAGAGGGGGATGCTGAGAGTCAAGAACCTTTGAGGTTCCGGCCAGTACCCTCGCACCTTAATCCAGGGATCAGTAGTTATTTCTTTAGAATGGGGAATAACACATGGACCTGGAAACGCCGGGTCCAACATCATGTGCTCTTCTTCATCCCAGGACAACATAACAAGCCTAAAGTCGCATCAATTTAGGACCTGTTTGCAGCAAGTGGGAAACGGGTGTCAGGGCTTCATTTTGGCCAGTGGTGCAGATGAGAAGGGGAGGGGATGGTGGAAGGCAGAGGAGATGAGGGGAGATGTGTAGAATAGGATTTACAGCCCCTCCCCCCCCTTTGCATACAAGTGAGAGAGTTGGGCGAAAACAAAAACGGGGGTATGTATTTTCCCCATTGGCTTATACGAGCAAAGGCAATTTTAGGACGAAGACACCTAAAATAGTCATTTTTTAACTTAAAAAATCGGCTGTCTCGGTCCTCTACGTGAATCGGGTCTGCTGCCATATACGCTGCTGTGCAGTGCAGGAGCATATCGTGATGGGATCAACAGCGGCTGCCTGCAGCGCGCGCAGCACCACTCATGGGTCTGGACCTGGTGTCTCTGGGACAACTCCAGCAGCTGGCCACTCTGTTCGACAATCAGTAACTGTCTCTCACGAGACGCTACCTTGGAGACAGAATGGTCAGGCTGAAAGGAACACTTAAATGATTACAACAGTTTTCCTTCTCCATATAGAAAGTAGCTGTGGGTTTGTACTCCTTGTTTCAGTGAATGGAGTTAGTAAAAATCATCAGATTTCAAATAGCTACAGAGTAAAAACAAGCATTTGCAATGCAATAGGTCTCGCATTACTGAAAGTTTGAGCTACTGGCGTTGCATAATTATTTGCAACGCCAATAGCTCAAAATGTTAGTAATGAAAGACCTATTGCATTGCAAATGCTTGTTTTGGGGGGGGGGTACATTAGATTTTGCTGACAGCACATCCCCGTTTTCAGGTGCAAGCTAAAAAGGAGCTCAGCCGTGCCCCTGGTTGCCATCTCATGTGACACTAGCTAATGTTGAGCCACTGCACTTCAACTCAGGCCGCTATATGTGCACTGTATTTACACAGAAGGGTATTTAATGGCCCCCGCGCAACCCCAGGTAAAATTAAGAGTGGAAGGAATGCTTGAATGAACTAGCAGGCCACGTTTTATGGATTGAGCAAGTTGGGCAGCAGTGATTAAAAGTCTAATTTAACAACAAGAAAGCTCCTGCGATGGATGTTTATTTTATTTGTAACTGATGATCAGGTCCCTGCAGTGCAGCCTCGGAGCAGGTCAGATTTCCCAGGGGATCTGCGGCATCTCTGCAACCAAACACGAATCCTGCAGGGAGAAAGATTTATTGGAATCCCTGGTCTGCAAAGCAGCCACTTCCATAAAGCACCGGGAGCTGAGTGAATTCTCCTGAACCCCATTTTGAGACCCTCGTGAAAGGCGTTTGATTGTTGAAGTCCTCGGGCTCAGCTGGCGGCATCGGGGCCCTTCACGAGGGCTGCGCCGGCGATGGCCACTCTGCACTGTCGCCTGCACCAGCAGACCGCCGTTTTAGCGGCAGTCTTCTGCCACTAAAGCGGCGATAATTTTATCGCCTGTCTTGATAATATGCCCCTAACTTATTCATTCTCGTCTCAAATTTGGGAGGATTTTGCTCTGTGCAGGTTCATTGCCGATTTGCAGTGCAATAGGTCTCCCATTTACGCGAGTTTAAGCTATTGATATTGTAAATTACAATGCCTTTTATTTATGTTTTAAACACGAAAACCAAAATAAAAGGCATTGTCATTTGCAATGTCAATAGCTCAAACTCGCATAAATACGAGACCTATTGCATTGCAAATGCTTGTTTTTTTTTTGCTTTGTCTCCGAGAAAGGTGATCAATCTTTTCCTTGAACGTTGATGCTGCTAATCAGAAGACAGCCTTCTCTGGTAGGAAATTATAAAAACTTTTTGAGCTTATTTTGTCTAAAACGGATGATCGGGTTGTATTTTGCAAAATTAAAAAAATTGTGTGAGTTTTTAGTCCATGGAATGGCAGTACTTCAAAATGTTTGCAATCTAAAAGGAGTAAACAACAACTCCCTGAATGGGCACACACAAAAGAGATAAGCTACGTGAATGTGTGGGTGTCAAGACACTTCCCACAAATAGCTTTAGAGGTTGTATACTTGTAGCTGGTAACACAGCTGACTGTGCTAAAAACATAGCTCACTTGGTTACTGCATGTATTGCAGAGATCTATGTGTAACCTGCAAGTTACATGCTAGAAGTGGAATGCCAGTGAACGTGATAAACGCAAGCAATACTCGGATTACAATAAACAAACACAGAATGTCTTTTTTGGCCGCAGCGGGATTGCAGCATTGAAAACTTAGGTTGTTCTATAACCAAAATGACTCACGTTGCCGCACAAGGCACGCTCTTACCAAAAGTTGACGGAACCCTTTGCGTTGCGTATCGCTGCATTTGGGTGTTAAACTGGCGCTAAAGATGCAGTACGTGCTCAGACAGGGTTAACATGCAAGAAATCAGCAACACAGCGAAGCGATGCTACCACAATCCGCCTGTTGACCAAATCGTTTAGTCAACTCTGCTGCACAATATGTTCCTCCTGTGCCGCATAATTCCAGTGGTCCGGTCAGTAGGTAAACGTGACGTTCTATACGACTTTGAACCATGCAGGAAGTGGAAAAACCCACTTCATGTAAGCACCCCTAGTGCACTATTCCTGCTTCAGAAAGTTCATTTACCCCATTTCTGAGGTGAATGACCAGGGAACATGCGGCCGGGTTTGGGGCATAATCGCTTTGGGGTCTCTGAGGTTGAAATCGTAAGCAAGGAAACAGCGTTTTCTTTAGGGGAAAAGCTATTCTAGAACGAGAATTTTTTTTTACATGTTTGCAATAGTGTCTCAATTGGTTTCCTCTATTCGCTGGTTCAAATTCAAATTGTGTTATGTAACATGGACTACAACAAAATTGTTTCCCCTCCCCAGAAGCACACTGCCCCCCTTTCCCATCACTACAAACTCTCACGCTACGCTTGCCCCTCCTCGTCTTCAGAGCCCTGTTACCCAGTTTTTATGGGGACCACCGATTCACACATGTCGCCCCAGGCTGGAGAGCTACAATAATTTCCCGTCTACGTTTTGGAGCCCAGCCTTCCTCCCTGGTTGATACCGTGCAGGTCCGGCCCATAAATCCCACATGTGCGTCCATAACCCTACATACCAACTCATTAGTTTTAACGAGGATAAAGCGGCCAGTCTGCATGCAGCCGGTCGGACCATTGTGTGTTAGACAGCAAGGCAACTCAGTGGGTTAAAAACGGTCTTAAGGACGCAGGTGCAGAGTCTGCAGGGCTGGCAAGCCTTCCATCCTTCCAAGGTCAAGCAGACGTGTTTGATAAGAACAGTATATAATTCCGAAGCACAGCGGTGGCAAACAGGCACAGAGGCCACTGCAATGAGCACGTCATTGCTGTGTTTTAAGTGCTTTGCTCTGCATAGACAACCTCTTCCATTTAAATTTCAAAGGTCGATAGGGTCGGGGCAGAGCAGTCACGGTGCGTGGGGAGGTTGATAAGGCCAGAGTAGAGCGCATTACAGGCCAATGGTACCAAACAAAATAAACAACATTTTATCAAATTAAAAAGTAAAATAGAATGGAAGCCATGGAGACGCATATAGTTTCAAGTAGGAAATCTTCAAACACAAATGAGAGAATAAACCAGCCAAAACCACGCCATGATTGCGTTTCTGTATGTTTGGGGTGAGTGACAGGCGCTTTGTGAGTTGGTGCAAGTGATCTTTACTGGGGGAGAGTAAAGGGGGCTTTGAGTGGATTTTTGAGGGCTTGAAAGACGCCAGAGTACCTACAACGGAGCCTCAAACCCGCCCCTATGCAAACATTAATGCGCGGCCCTAGCTAACAAGCTGTACGGAGTCTGCAGCAGAACTCAAACACAAAGGGAAGCTGGGGGGGGCTCCAAGAAGAAGGCCTGTTACTGTACCGAAATACTATGGGCCCTGCACTCATGCAGTACACACAGGGCCCTACCGAACAGTTGACGCCCTCGCCTACCTTGACATCTGTAACAGACAAGCACCTCCAATTACGGCATTGTTGCTGTGCGCAGAATACAAGCGCTACAAGGCCTTACCATGGACAGAATAAGCGCTATATAAATCGCTGCAACATAAGAAACATGTACAGTATTTTACTCAATGGCCTGTGCGCAAATGGAGTGATCACTGCAAACCTGGACGGGATAAAGACCTGTGGGTTCTGCGGGCCCACCTGAGGCTTTTATCACTGACTACTTATCCACGCCCAAGCTGTACTTAAATCTCTCTTATCCACTAGAGCAATTTTTAATCAAAATTAATATTATTAACACTAAATATAAACATCGGAGTTTATAATCCAAGGCAAGGGTCCTATGGCCGCCGCACAGATGAAAGGCGGAGTTGGCCTCAGACACGTGAAACACAGATCACCGCGGCGGGGGTACAGCCTCCTTATGCACCTTCCCGTGTTTCCACCTTACAGTCTGCCATCACCAAAAAGAAGCCAGGCAGAAGGCTCTAACTTGTAAGCGTGAGCTAGTGGCTGCTTGGCGAAACAAGTTTTTCATAGCGCATACTAGAATTTGAGTTGCGAGTAGGCGCTTTGATGGATTTATACTGTGGCTCAGGCTAAAGGTTAGGGCGGTTCATCGCAGCCGATACAGGCAGCCTCCCCCAAAGCAATCCGCCCCACAGCCAAACACAGGGCTGAAGCATTGGAGATCATAGCGTCAATCCTGCTTGTTCCCGTCTGCCTTATGCACGAAGGGGGTTACCCTAAGAGACGGCCTTCTGCCTTCAGAAGGGCTCCGGTTTGAAGCACCAGAGGAAGGAATTAAACACCAAAGCCGCATAAATCTCTTCCAGTTGAGAGATGTTTGATGGCTTCTTTGTTTTAGGCAGTGTTCATGTTCGGCAGCGCTGGGATCAGTCACCTCCCTGTCAGGCTCTCTCCTGACTGAACCTGTCAGCTGTTAACCTAGATACAGAAATTTGGATATAAAAAAAAAGGCAAAAAATCGTAAATAAATAAAAGGCTAACACTGTACCTCTGATTGCCCATCTTTGGAACCTTCTTCGGACATTCTTGTTGTTTTTTCGACCTAATTTGACATGGTTTTATTAGCGTTTGCTTCAATGCGTTTGCTTCAATAACAAAGCGAGGACGGAGAGGAGGGAGGCCACGCCCCCAACAACGACCGGCGCTTACATTTGTCGGCGGGGTCTGGCACGTCTGTCGGGGAGGGGTTAAAAACAGATGTCACACTGCAGCAATTAAGTGCGAGTGAAGCGGAGGAAAACTGTAGTTAGGCGCCGCTGCTTCGGGACTTCACGGAAGTTACCATAGGATCAACAGCCAACAGAAATCAAGAAAACAACAGCAATGCCAGACTTGAACCAATCACAAGGGGCAGGAGAAATTACACGGAGTTGAAGCCAATATAGAGATTACTTTAAGTCTCGCTGAGACAGTGCATGCAGTGCATGCACTGCTAACGCGAGACCTAAAGATACTCTGAAACTAATGGGTTTAAACATCTATTGCAATAACATCCATTTAAATGTGTACAACTTTCCCACCAAATTGTCCTTTTGCAGTGCTTAATTTGAGGCAGTGGTTTCCAGTGGGGTTCAACAGCACTCATTTTTGAGGACCAGCACTTATTTTACCTCATCACACTTTGACCCGGATCAAAAGATTTAAAAACACACAAGGAGGAAAGAAGAGAAAGACGAAAAACGTGATGAAGGCAGAAAGCAGGGATGAAAAAGAACCTGCAAGAGGGAGGTAAAGAGGTAGGGAGTGCTGGGTGGTGGATTACAGAGGCGTGAGGTGAAATCAAGACTACGCAGCCTTGGTATTTAGCGTGGTGACCTTCAGCGGCACTGTTGCCTTCTGAGCAAAAATTTGGCTTCGGCATTTATTATTTTATAAATTAAGCACTGCTCTGCATCAGAAATGCAAAATAGTATTTTTGTTGCAGAACTACACAGGCTGGAGCGACAGTAGAAAAAGAGGCAGAAATGCTAAAGAACAAAATAAAAACCAAAAAGAGTATGCAGATGGCTGGTTTTTATAGGTTTATTTTCAATGTACTTGCATTGATCATGGAAAAATATTGTATGTAATTTGCACGTCATGGCTCAAGAATGGCCCACTGCAGTTGGTAGAGCAAAGCGCAGGTGTCAGAGAGACACTTTGAGGCAGGTATGCTTTTCTTTAAAGCATTGTGATCAATTTTAATGCTCATGCATGCGTTATAACACTGCGCATGCCAGCATTGTGTTGCATGCTGTGACTTGTGTATGAACGTGCATCATGGTGGACATTTTTTGTTTGCTGTTTTGGGCTGGCAAGTTAGAGTGGCTAATTATAATGTTGTGAAAAAAAAGTGTGTGCAAGGCACAAAAAAGGAAGTGAGCAGCCTAAAAGAACTTTGGAGCTGTCCAGGCCTTGTAAAAAAAAAATGTTTTTTTAAAATTGACACATGGAGGATAATGTGGAGTGAGACAGGGAGGATGAGGGAGGGACTAATGAAAAGAGAGCAAAGGGTAAGAGTCGAGGACAAGCATTTGCAATGCAATAGGTCTCACAATAGTGAAACTTTTAGCTATTTGCATTGCAAATGATAATGTTTGTTACATTATTTTTTTTGTCAAAAAATATCCCAGCAGTAGCATAAGTAATAAAATTAAATCCACAAAGCAAGAAAAAATTGCAGTACCACAGGCTGTTACTAGGTGTCCCTGTGGAGTTGTAAAGGGACGTCTATTAGCCACATAAGATACTGCATTCTTAATGCAAATATAAAGAGAAAGATCGGGTGCGTGATCTGCGCCAAGGAAGATGGTGTCGTTTTGCCGTTCTACAGCCTTTTCTTGTGCACTCGGGGCAGCTGCTTCAGCACCAGATTGTCTCCTGACATCGGCGCTGCATGCTGACCTATTTTGGCGTTGCTGGTGTGCCTCCTCCAACCCGGAGCTTCGGTGGTGATTTTCTCCTCAGACGCAAGCAGACACCATTATATGAACCTGCCACTCACATTCCATGGCTCCCTGCTGAAGTATACCGGCATTTCTTTAATACAACGCTTGGCAACGTTTTTGCATGTTTTTAACATCTCAATTGCAAATGGCTTTTCAACAAATAACATGTGAGCAGCACATTTATATGCTTCTTTTGGCATTCTACCCACTGAACTATTTTTAACAAATGCTACTTGAGGTGTCTATATGTTGTTTAGTATCACAGCATTTCTTATTCAAATATTGCTCCGCTTTGATCCTTTTCTCCTGCATTTTTCTCTTTTCATTTTCTGTTCATGCTGGGATTTTGACTGTTTGTGTGCCTTCTTTGGTTTTGATACACCTTATTTTTGCTCATTTTGGAAACTGTCGCACTTGCATATTTCTGCGTCTGTTGCTACATTATATGGGCAGGCTTAGACCACTGCAAAAGTTAATGCACCGCTCTTTACACTATGCCAAAATGGCCAATGACATTCTAGTTACTGCTAAGCCTTCTTCCTCTGGTACTAAACCAAAGGGGGTGAAAAATGACCCCCCCTCACCAATTTTGTCATCTCACAATTCTGTTCTTGACACTATACTTGATGAAGGGTCTAAAACCCTTCATGAATGCCACCAAGGAAAATCTCCAACAAATTGAAGGTAGATGGATTACCATGGAAGCTAGGGAGCCTGATTATGACTTTGGAGGTGCTGCGCCAGCCTTGCACCAGCACAGCACCGTCAAAGCCATGCATGGTCCGCCCACCAGTTTATGATTTCAACTCGAGTCTGGTGGGCTTTTCTTTTGCGGTTCCCACAGCAGTGCCTTAAAAACGGGCACATCTAGGGGAACGCAAAGGCAGTGAAGTCCATGCTGTGCTTGAACTTGGGCTGCATGCAAAGAGGGGGGCACATTTTGTGCCCCTCTGAATGCATCTCCATGGCGGCTGGGGAATGGAGGCCTGTATGGCCGCCTTTGTTTCCCTACCGCCATGAAAAGGCTTGCAGTTGGGAAACTCGAAATATGCATGGCGGACCACGGCGGTCCCACGTTGCATGTTCTATATGCTTGGCTGCTGTGCCTTCGCCAGGGAACAGCAGTTTCCTGGTGCAGTCGGGCCAGCGGTGGCAGTCTGAATGGCCACATCGGAATACGGCAGCCACAGGACCACTACCACTGCGCCACCTCGAGTCTGGCGGTGAAAGACCGCCAGAATCGTAATTTGGCCCTAAATTGCTTGACATGGAGCCAAGCATCAGTGATCTACATGATGCCACTACCAGGATTCATCTTCTGGAACAGGAAATCCAAAAGTTCAAGCTCCATACAGAACCTTCAAAATAGAAACAGACATAATAACCATTCTCTATATAGCCTTCCAGAAATTTTGGAGGGTCCTGACCTCCTTACTTTCTTGAAAAGGTTCTTGCCTGAGCTTTTAGACTTTCAACAAGACCCACCTTTGAACATTCAACGTGCACATCTACCTGGTCGCTTTCAACCTCACTCTACCAGACCTCGAGGAATTATAATGTTATTCTTGGACTTTAGAGATTTGATCCGTGTGTTGAAGGCAGCAAAAGAAAAATGTTGTCTTATGTGATTTGGTCACAATATTTACATATCTCGAAATCTCTCCAATACCACTAATGCCAAGAGGAAAGAATTTCTTGCTCTACGTCCACAAATGAGACGAGTACACATTCATTATGGCCTTTTTCATCCCAGCTCATGTAAAATTACTTATAAAGGCACTACACAATCACTTGATGACCCTGTCAAACTAAAATCTTTTCTCAAAAGTATTTCACTTCATTCTACGGAAACTTATGCCCAGCACTCTTAAATAACTCTGACTACACTTACATATCCTTTATTTTCATCTTTCTTATTCCATAATTTTTATACATGGCTGTTTTCTCTTTTATATCCTAAACTTTCTCTCCCTTCTGCTCTTCCTAATTTTGGTGTTGTCAGGTCTCATGCTCATCTCTTCTGCTCTTCATTTTAGATCTGGATCTCTCTCCTCGGTCTATTTTTTATCTTAATATCACTTTCTCATTCCTTCTTTTCTGTTTCCTTTTATTCTCATTTTTCTTCTTGTTTGGTGAGTACTTTTGTGTTTTTTGTCTTTATTTTTGCATTGTGTACATGTTACATAGTTATTAATAAATGGTGTCTCTTTGTTTCGCTCAGCGTCTATGCAGCTTATCACCCGTGTACCTGTATCTCTCATCCCAATCCTGGATATGATTAACATTGTTTTGTGGAATGTTCGTGGTGTGGGACATCCTGTTAAAAGACAAAAGGTATTTTCTCATTTGTCTAGATTAACTTCACACGTTACTTTTTTGCAGGAAACTCACTGTAACAATGTTGAATCACATAAACTAAAACGGCAATGGGTAGGCCAAGTTTTATATTTTCCTGCTATTAAACATAAAGGTGGTGTTGTCATTCTTTTTTTTTAAATTCTTTTTTATTGCGCTTTCCAGATAAAACAAAACATAAAACAAAGCATAAATTCTCAATACACATTGCATAACATTCCACATTGGCCATGCAGGGTAGGCGTATAACAGAGTGACTATCTTGGTCAAATCTAAACATATGTGCGAACGGACTAGGCGCAAAGAGAAGTCAGAGACAGTAGTACAGTTCACATGATTACACATATTTGGCACAAACAGTACATCGGTCAACGCTCTGCCCCGGGTCCTTCGGACAATGGAGTCCCGCCCTCCTCTTCTCCCCCCACCTCCAAACCATAAGATTTAATCCATGGGGCCCAAATTTTTCGGAACCTTTTAGGACAGCCCCGGGCCTAATATGTCACCTGTTCTGCAACCATGTACAGGTCAAGGCTTGCCCGCCATTCATTAAGAGTAGGTATTTGTGGAACCCCCCAGTATTTAGCTATATCCCGTTTGGCTACTACCAACCCCAAGTTAGCTAAAGTGTTGCCATTCTTTTTCCTAAATTGTTACATGCACAAATTATATCAACTCAATTTGATAATGATTGATGATGGATATTGATTATGGTTGTAATAGACACACTTCTTAATTTAATATTTATAGTCCCGTTAAATGAGATCCAGATTTCTGGAACAACATCAAGATAACTTTAGCATCTATTGATAATCCTAACATTATTGTTGCAGGAGACTTCAATCAGTGGTTAGATACCTTTACTGATAAGAAGTCTAAATGTAAAATGAATACTGACAAATCTCATGAAGTATTTCAATCCGCCATTGCTACACGTCCAATATTTGATGTTTGGAAAACATGTAACCCTGATACCTCTGTATGTCTGTTTGTCTCCAGTGTACATCACACCTGCTCTAGAATTTACTATATTTTGGTTACTAAACCTCTATTTCCTTCCATCCAATCCTCAGCTATTGACTCTATTTTTATCTCTGACCATGCCCCTGTTGTCTCTTTCTTTGATTTATCTCTAAATAATTTCAAAACTAGTCATTGGAAATGTAATAATTTTCTTTTGTCCCATAATAATTTCTTTTCAGTAGCTACTACATTTATTAATGAGTTTTTTTTAAATGTAACCAATCTCTAGACACTTCTAGTCCTAATACCTGGGATGCTTCCAGGCCTCTTTTCGTGCTTTCACCATAGCCTACTCAGAAAAACGGAAAAAACAAAATCATGCCAAATATAATACATTACTACAACAACTTAAAACATTAAAACATACTTACTTTTCCTAAAAATCATCTTCTACTCTACATGAGTTGATTAAAGCCGTCTGCTCTTAATAAACTTGTCACCGTTGATACCTGTAATATCCTTCTTAAAGGTAAATCTAAATATCATGGTGATCAAAACAAAGCGGGTAAGATGTTGGTCAATTATTTAAATATTCTATCTGAACGTAAAAACATTGACCTGATTCGGAATGAATTTACCAACATAATTGCATCCTCTGATGCTGACATTTCTGCCACTTTCCAAGAATATTATCAATTACTGTACTCAGACGACACCAACCCTTTAGAACATAATATGCATACTTTTTTCAATGGCCTCCCTAATCCTCCTCATATGCCTGTTAAGTTTGACCTATTAGAAGGTGAAAAAACTCTCCAGGAAATAACAGATGCCATCAAATCCTTAAAAAAATCAAAGGCTCTGGTACGAGAGGGATTTTTTATTGGATGTTTATCTTTATTTTCTCAATTTTTGGCCTAAACTACTTAAACTTTTTTATTCTTTTTTATCAGACTCCAATGCCACTGGTTCCTATCTAGAAGCCTTGATTGTCCTTAATCCCAAACCTGATTAAGAGCACATCCTCTGTAAAAAAATGATCATCCCATTTTGTTAATTAATTATGATTGTAAAATATTTGCTACAATTCTAGCATGCCGCCTTGAGACTATTATTCCCTTACTGGTGATAACTGACCAGTCTGGGTTTGTTAAAAACAGACTGGCTGCTGACAATGCTAGAATGTTTTCAAACGTTATTGCATTTGGCAAAACATACCACTCTCCACTACCTGCACTGTCTCTTGATGCATAAAAGGCTTTTGACCGTATTAACTGGCAATTCATGTTTACTACTCATCGATGGTATGGCCCTAATTTCATTTAATTTATAAAATTGTTATACTCTGATCCTCGTGCCAGTGTTTTTTTTAATGGTTGCTTTTCCCTTATTTTCAATTACATACAGGTATACATCAAGGTTGTCCTCTATCTCCTTTGCTATGTATTCTTTGTTTAGAACCATTCCTTGAACGTATTCATTGTAATACACTTATATCAGGTTTTAAACATAACTCCACTGAAACCAAATTATTAGTTTAAGCTGATGAAATGTTTGTTTATATGCCTAATCCCCTTACCTCTTTAACTCCTTTTTGTACACAAAATTCAATAGTACTCTAGTATCTTTGGATATAAATAGATTTTTTCTAAAACTCAAATATTACCATTACATTCTTCATGTTATCAATATGTATTTGCTAATACTAATTTTACTTGCTGCCCTCCCAAAATAAAATATCTTGGTATTTGGTTCTCTTCTACCATTTTGAACACAATCAGTTACACTTTGAATATTGTAAAACTCACACTTCAGAAATTACTTTCATTATGTTCTCCTCTCCACCTATCATGGTGGAGTAGGTTGGATACAATTAAGATGATGATTGTACCACATGTCCTTTATACATTATCTATGTTATCTTTCAAGAAACCTATTTCCTATTTTTCTTTGGAATAATAAACATTCCGTATTGCTTTGGCTAAACATAAATGTCTTAAGAATGAAAGTGGTGTCCGCTTTCCTGATTTAAAGTTATATTACTCTGCATTTTTAATTAGACAATTTTTTGCGTTAACCCATGATTTTTGTGATACTCTCATACCACAATAGATTGCATTTGAACACTCTGTATTGAAGACTTTCTCAGTTGATGATGTAATCTATATGTCTAACTGCACCTTTATATCAACTAATCCTATATTAAAATATTAACAACAGTTGGTGCATGCAATATTTTCTACAGGTTTTTATTCACATCAATGTTTCCTTGCTTCCACTATTTGGAATAACAATTATAAACACTGGAAAGAGAAGGGTATTATGTTTATTCATCAGCTTGTACAACATACTTCGCTATTCCTTTTTCCCACTTGCAAGCAAAATACAATTTTCGAAGTTCGTTTTTACCGGAATACATTTTAATATAGCCTTCTCTTCAACCCTATTTAACAGCTAATAATTTTCCTCCGAATGTCGTATCACTCACTCCCCATACACCATTATATACCATTTCTCATGACTATACCTAAGGCTGCTTATGTATCTAATATATCACTATCACCTATTCCTATTAGACTCAAAATGTCTATTGAACTATTGTGGGAAGCTGATTTCTCTCTCTGACTCCCTACTCCTACTTGGGCTAAATTATGGCTTAAAATATTGAAAATATCTAAAGCTACTCGTATTACGCAATCTTTATTTCTTTTATTTGTAACAGAGCTATCATTACCCCTGAATGTATTTCAATATTTTCTTCCACTTTCTCTTTATAAGGCTGGTCTTGTTCTTCCTCCACAGTTACTTTAATTAATTTACTATACTATTGTTCCAGTGTGTTTACATTTTGGGTAAGAATCTGGTCAAAATGTCTAAAACAATTTCAACGTAATATTTATTTATCAATTCAAAATGTTTTTCTTGGTACTGTCTCACCAGATTTTGTTTGTCTTTCTCCTTAGCCTATGTTATTTGATCTTTTTATTGCTATTGCATTTAATGTGATACTTTCTTGTTGGAAAGACACTTCTAAATTGTCTATATTAACTTGGTGGAATTTTATTTGTTATGAACATAGAATAACTACTATTTCTGCATTCTTGATGTCTCAGAAAATTAAATCTGATCTATTCTAGTTACCTTTTACTGCATATCTTTCTGCTCACTCACCTATATCTTAGATACCATATTTTTCTTTCTTTTTTCTTTCCCTGTCTTTCCTTTTATTTCTTTTTCCTTCTCCCTTTTGTTTTTCCTTATATAAAACATACTTCTTATATATGTATTGTCTTATATTGCTGCTTTCCTCATTTTGAACAATTTGAATATTCTGTAATTCAATTGGTATTATTCAGTTTTAATGTTGTGTTGCTACTGTTGACAATTTTTGTGTTTTTAACTCTTCACTAAAAAATATTAAACATAAAAAAATAAAGAGACAGATTGCAGCTGAGCATATGCTTCCATTTGTTTTTATTGGAAATTAGATTTTTGTTAGCCTGCATTTTAAAATGAATTTTAATGGTGCATTTCTTATACGCAAGTTAACAAAAATATTCTTTTCAATAAAAACAAATAGAAAAGTACGCTCAGCTACAATCTTTCTTTTTATAATTGCATTAAGGGGGCAGTACCTTATATGGTTAATAGAGGTCCTTAGACAACTTCACAGAGACACCTAGTAACAGCCTATAGTTCTGCACCCTTTCCCTTTTTTTGTGGATTTTCTTGTATTACTTATGCTACTGCTGGGATATGAGTTGACGTAAAGTAAAAATCAAAGAAACATTATTTGCAACACCAATAGCTCAAGCTTTCAGTAATGCAAGACCTATTGCATTGTATATTCTTGTTTTTTTATTTTTCACATTTTTAACCTTTTCGTTTCTTTCCATTCTGAGGCAGCACTTTGGAGTAGAAAAATGTAAGAAAAAGATCATTGGCAGCCAAAGTGTTTCTTTCTTTTTTGTATCCATTTCACACGGGAACAAATATTGGAACGGAAAGGAAAGGAAAGGAAAAGAAAGGAAAGGAAAGGAAAGAGAGTGTAAGAGCTGTTTGTTAAGTCATGGTTTTCAGCAAGTGAGGAGGGTGACTTATCTAAACAGCTGGTGTGTAAAAGTAAAGCACAACATACACAGTTGTATGTTATGCTAAAGTGAATGTTTTTCAGAGATTACATGGTAAAATGTAAAGTTAAGATACAGCAAAAATTAGGTGTTCGGTCATAAAGTGTTGCCACCCTTAACCAGTACACACACACAAAACTTGAGTCAGTGGCTAAACACAGGCGGGGGCAGGGGGTTATAAATACCCCTGGTGGGAAAACCAAGACTGAAAATAGCCCCTAGTAGAGGTATAATAAGGCCAGCTAGTGCAAGTGTAACTAGAAAAAGTTGTTGCAATGGAATGGGCAAAACTACATGTCCCAGAATGCAAAATGGCGATGAAACCAATGTATCCACTGATCACAACAAAAGCATTGCAGACAGACTTCAAAACGTGGATGAATCCATGAGTAACTGATTACTTAGATAACAAATCCCTGCACTCCTCAGTCATCAGCACACCTGAGGGAGCATCAACTTACTCCCTAACCCTAAATCTGCAATTTCCCGCTCCCACAGTTGGAATAAGTGCATGCGCAGAGTGCGCCCTCACAGATTGGCATATAAATATATAACGGGCTAGCGGAGGAGCGTGCTCACCCTCTGCCCATGGAATCCGTGGCTGCAATCTTGGAGTTACGCAATTCCCGCCCGAACAAAAAAACAATAGAGGAATTGAACCCAGTGTTAATTTCTTCATATTATTAGTTGATTTTATATACAGTCTCATTGCCAAGCATAGGAACCTGCTGCATGATTACCATGATTCACTAATTAGGCAATTTGCAGCAGTCTAACTTGGTAAATAAGTTTACTTACATGCTGGTTTCAGGCGATCTGAAGATGCACTATTCCAACATGTTAGCCACATTTACAGTATTTTCTGAAGCTGTTAACTACATACTCTAACTTAAACATTGTCAACATAGCTGATGTGGGGCTGAAGTCCTTCCGAAAAAGGGAGCGCAACCAATCCAAAATGACTGCCCTCTACCAGAAGTGGAATTCCCCAAGGATGGCTGGTCCAAGCATATGAAAAAGAAGCCGCCAGGCTAGAATCAAATTCCCGTCATTTCGGTAATGATCTGTGCTTCGATAGTACGTGTTTAAAATGAAAATACACATTGATTTATTCTAATAACGTTATTTGGAAAATCCACTTTATTTTTATTCAAAACCCTTTTGTATGAGAGCTGATCTAGTCAATCAGCAGGAAAAGCACCTTAAACGTTTACCTTTTTTGTTGCAGATTTATATAGCGCGAAATTGGTCCAACAATTTTTGGGGGATTTACATGAGGACCAGATTATGTTACAGTAGGTTAGATTATTATTTCTCAATGTGTGTGGTTTTAGACATGAGAGATTAAGTCATTAGTCCTGAATCACAGAATATTGAGCCAACGCCATGGGTCAAACCTGGTTTTTCAGTACCACAGTCAGCAGCTTTGTCCATTAGGCCACCTCATAAAATAAGAAGTGCATTAAATACAGTTCAAGGCATGCTTTTACCATCACTATCCACTAAGCTATGACTGCTGTGAGTGTGGCATGCTATTTGTTGAATAACCATCCTTTGTTTTTCTGAGTTAAAAATTAAGTCAGGCTCAGAGCTATTATTCTGTACCATGCTATCCCCAGAGGGAGATGATGTGGCTCAGCAGTCAGAGCTGCCAACTCGGGAGCTGGCGACCCGGGTGTGAGCAGTCAAACAGTGTTGTGGGGAATGGGGAGAGATGGCACCGGGAAAGTAAGTGTGAAGCAGTATTTTGAATTCAAAGAAAAAACACGCAGGCCTCAGAGAGGTGGTTGAGGCAGGCAAGCTGTGAGGGGAGCTGTGGCCAAGGAGGGAGAGCGAGCGTTAGCACACTTAAAGAGCAGGTGTTGATAATTATGAGGAGAGGGGGCAAGCATGGGCTCGAGTGAGTTCCTGAGTCTAAACAAAAAAAGAGTGCTCAGACAGTAATAAATAAAATGACGAGTAACACCACATGTAAGCGTGACAATCCTCATGGGAGGTTACAAAAGAAAAAAAAGGAGGGACTAGTGACCTTATTAACAAATGAAAAGCAGCCATTTACAAAGGACAGTTAAATAAGCCAATTAGAAAGAAGGGTGCTGCTTCATGTCCATATCCTGAATACAGCATGTCAAAAAGAGACAGCGCATGCGTTGCCTAGGCAAGGCCTAAAAAGCAGGGGGAGACAACAAGAATACACATGCACTCCCACAGAGTGCTAAATACAAAAAAACAAGCATTGTAAACGCTACTAGGTATAGGCTGTTCTAGGTGTTTGAGTTTTTGTTGTAAATGGATGCACTTGCAGCAATCTTGTCACAGGATAAAAGTGAGTATATGTTGGCTCACGCAAATATGTGGTGGAAGGCACTTTGCCACTCACTATAAGACCTGGGGTAACTAATTCAGTGCCAGGGGGACATCTAGAAGAAAGGCTGGTTGCTGTGTGCCAGAGGGATATACAGGATAATGTGCATCGGGCATCCAGGAAATGAAGTGCTGGGGGCCGCACTTTGAAGGAGTACTATTGCAGGGGCTCTGGTATAAGAGGGCAAATGATATGCCATGGAGCACATAGAATAATGGCAAGTGCAGCCCCAGGAGAGAGTATGTGGAAGGAAATGAGCCGCAGCGGAAAAAGGGACATCTGAAAGCAAAGGGCACAGTTACCCTGCCATGGATGTATCTGAAGAAACACATGCAGGGCATATAGTAAAGTAGAGAGAGTGCAGTGGCATTGTCACAGGGCAGCAACGGGTAGACGCACTGCCAGACACCAGGAACAGAAAAGGACAGGTGCTGTGGGACACACTTCATCTTCATGTTTCCAATATTATGAAGGAACACTGATTCATGGACGCACAGGGCCGGATTCACAAAGGGCCTCCTCGCTCGTAGCAAAGGTCCCACAATCATGCCGGGACCTCCGCATCACAGTTTCTCACTGCAGAGGTCCCACCACAAGTGCTGAGACCGTTTGCAAATTGGGCCCACTGTGTCCCTGGTGCACTGTCTAGCTCCATTTGACAGAACATGGCAGAGGGGACAGCAGCAGCTAGGACAGTACTCCTGCATCAGGAGACTGAAAATCCACATGTGCGCCCTTGATGGCCAATAGCAACTGTGCCTGGCAATCGATGTAAATGGAGCGTGATGGCAATGGCACAAAAAGCTCCTGATGGGTTCATGAACTCTCCCCAGAAATAGCTGTGCAGATATGGTTTGCCACAAGCTCCCTCTTGCACAGAGGACCAGGCTGGAGGTGTGCAGAGGAGGGATGGCCAATAGTGTGGATCCCAAGTGAGGCTGCGACGTAGGATCCATTGCTATCCAATCACATCACTTTAGACCTTGTTGTGTTGATAGAGATTTCTATAGCGCTGCACTGCCAGTAGTTTGAACTCACAGCGCCTCCTCTCAATAATCATAGAAGTGCTGAGTTGAACTTCCCATGGAAACAGCTGCTGATTCTCGAGTCTCTCGTCTAGTGGGCCTGTCTGAATTACCCCCATAGTGAGATAATAAATCAGGAGGTTATTGCGCCTGCTGCAGAGGTTAGTTCCTAAAGTAAAGGGTGCACACAAGTTTAACACCTATCATGCCTTAGCAGCCTTGTACTGCTTTTCATGCGTAACTTCCCTCATTTCTATAATCTACATACCAAGCACCTCTCACCAGCCCCACACCTTACTACCTGCACCCACACCCACTCTGGATAACCCCCACTGAAGCACTCACAAAGTAAAGTGTTACCTTCACACCATATGAGATGCGTGTACCAGAAGAGGCCACTTCCTGCCAACTGCGATGGAATGTTGGTGGCGAAGAGTTATTTTAGGAGTAATATTGCTGTGGACAGTCTACAAAGACATAAAAGACAGAACTTACTTTTGGCAGGAAGCCCAATGAGAGAATAATATGTGCTTTTACCACATAAAAAACTAAGAATTGAAGTTCAAACAGCATGACCAGAAATTCAAAACTAAAAACCTGGACAGACCGCTAACATAGAAGTAATACTGCCACTGAACATGGACCCAGAAGCGCCACTGTGGTGGCAGCCACCAAATATAGAATAAGGACCACACTGGGCTATGAGAAATGTTGGATGTGAAAAGGTTAAAACAAGGCCGCACTTCAGAGATTTATTGTTTCTTCTGGTTCAGAAGGTTTTGACTAATTTAAACAAGGGATCCCAGATAACTCAAGTTATCACATGCCACACCACAATAAATCGTTCAGTCCCGATTTATTTTCTGTGCATTTGGTTACCTGTAGTCAGTGGTCAAAGTGGGCGGGATCTGAGGGGCACGATGTGCCCATACTTTTTTAATTTAATACATGTATTCCCAGACGTGGGACCCATGCTCACTACGCCACTGGAGTCAAGCTATCCTGGCTGATGACGGCTGATAGCCAGAAACCGGTCCTAGGATGCTTGATTCCGGTCCAGGGAAGACATGACTTGGCAGTTCGGGCTGGACTGTTCCCATGAGGCACAGGGTCAAGACTGATTTGCATATGGCCTTGTCTAAACTGGGGTGGCGTAGTGGGCAAAAGAACGATGGATTTAACCCAGATCTCTTGACTGGGGGAGAATGTCTGCATTGTCAGCATTCCGTCCATCATTTGTTTGTTTTAACGCTTTTCGCCCTAAGTGGGATGGGTATTCCCAGACGTGGGACCCGTGCTCACTACGCCACTGGAGTCAAGCTATCCTGGCTGATGACGGCTGATAGCCAGAAACCGGTCCTAGGATGCTTGATTCCGGTCCAGGGAAGACATGACTTGGCAGTTCGGGCTGGACTGTTCCCATGAGGCACAGGGTCAAGACTGATTTGCATATGGCCTTGTCTAAACTGGGATGGCGTAGTGGGCAAAAGAACGATGGATTTAACCCAGATCTCTTGACTGGGGGAGAATGTCTGCATTGTCAGCATTCCGTCCATCATTTGTTTGTTTTAACGCTTTTCGCCCTAAGTGGGATGGGTATTCCCAGACGTGGGACTCGTGCTCACTACGCCACTGGAGTCAAGCTATCCTGGCTGATGACGGCTGATAGCCAGAAACCGGTCCTAGGATGCTTGATTCCGGTCCAGGGAAGACATGACTTGGCAGTTCGGGCTGGACTGTTCCCATGAGGCACAGGGTCCCCAGTCTCTTGACTGGGGGAGAATGTCTGCATTGTCAGCATTCCGTCCATCATTTGTTTGTTGTAACGCTAGACTGAAATGTAAAGCAGGGGATCCTGTGCTGTGAACCTGAAAGAGGTGCAGACAGCTAAACAAGCTTTTTTACCAGGGTACCTACTTGCCTGCAAGAAATGTAAATGGTCACAACTGGTTAATCTGCAAAGGTAAAGGGTTCCTGGAAGCAGCTATTGACTTTAATTGATGAAATCACTGGAAGCTTTCTGTTAATACAGATTTATTCTTTTTTGAGTGGTATTGCAAGGGAGTTTCCAGCTGAGCTGTGAAGTTGTGCTTTTAATGTGCAGTTATAACGAAAATGCACTATGTACAGCCTGGGTATTACTAAAAGTTATATCTTGGGAGCACTTTACCCTAAACGCTTTTTGTGCATTTTGTAGCAGCCTATCTAATACTGTGTGTGTAATCCAAGTTTAACATAATGATTTACATATTCACAGCGCTTTCTGTCACAGACTGGGACTTCGTGGCACTAACCTTACACAAGTCATTACTCTCCACTGCATCAACCACGATTCAGTTCTGTGCCTCTCTAGTTACAGACACAGACCTCTGCAGTGCATTAACTAATACAGGTTTCATAATGTACGATGGTGCGTTTCCCACTAAGTAACCCACTAATTAACTTAACTTGCATTTTGTTTTTCATTTAAGCTGTGCCTTATTTTATATGTAGTTCCCGGAATGTGAAAGAGGGAAAAAAGTTTCAGAATATTTAGTGTTTTTTAGCCACGCCTTTGACCCCCCACCTCCACACTCAGTCACCCCACCCCCTTTGCGCAGAGCATCACAGGTCCCATACATTTTCAATGCACTTCGACCATTGCTTGTAACCCTGCATTTATGCTGGATAGGAGCAAAGCTACAGGCTCCAGAATTCAAAGACGGAGGCCAGCACTAGAAAGCGTAATGTGCTTTTAGAAGGAGGAGGGGGTAGTGGAGAAATACTTGTGGATGTCTGAAGGGGACTAATTGTATTCCTATCACAGAGGACAACAAATAAAACATTCAGGGCCCTGTTTTCGATTTTCTTTTTTATAGCTAGTAGACGTGTGTTGTTTTTGTAAAAGCTTTCAAATGAAAAGGCTGTAATGTAGCTATTTATTAAGTAAACCTTCTCTGTCCCTTGTGCTGTTATAATGCCAAAAGCAAGCCTTGTGAGCCTGAGACTTGACTGAGACTCTGCTTAGATGCTGCTTCAGCCCTCATTTTAACCGCCCCTTCTGCATGAATGAGGCGCAGCAGCGGGGCAGGGGGCTCATTAAGGGCCATATGTATGAAACTTTGGTTTTGCGATTCTCAAATAGCGATTTTTAGAGAATCGCTATTTGAGAATCGCAAAATGCTATGTATGTAGGATTTGCAAAAAATTTTGCGAATCCTACATATTTCTTAATTGCGAATTGCAAATTGCAAATTGCAATTCGCAATTAAGGAATACCTCCCCATTCATTCCTATGGGCCTAGAGGCCCATAGGAATGAATGAGAAGACATTCTCAATTTGCGATTCTCAATTAGAGAATCGCAAATTGAGAATGCAATTTCAAGTGTGCCAGGGTGTCAAAAGGACACCCTGTTGCACCCCTGAAATGAGCATGGGTGCACATGTGGCGGACATACATGCCCTAAGGGCATGTGTGCGCGCCACATGCCACTTTGAAAAATGCAAAAATATGTATTTTTGAAAGAAATCGCAAATTACCACCAACCTGTAGTTGGTGGTAATTTGCGATTCCTTAAGGCCAAATTGCACATTTTTGGTGCTTCTTACATTGCATTTAAGGAATCACAAAATTTGCGATTCCTTAAATGCAATTGCAAAATAAGGAATCGCAAATTTTGCGATTCCTTATTTTGCACGCAGATTTGCCTTCATACATACCACTTAGCAAAATTGTGATCGCAAACGCCGAAATTCGGTGAATTTCGGCGTTTGCGATCGCAATTTTGCTTGATACATATGGCCCTAAAACAATTAACTTCAGCCTGGGGAACATAGCATGCACAAAACTGTGGGCACTAGACTGTATCTAACAAGCAGGCTTACCTGGCTGTTTCACAAAAATTGATGATTCTCCAAGCCATTAGTGAAGTCTTGATTTTATTAAAGACACCGGAAGCTAATATTATACAGTCTCTTCTCTTACTGTTCATTATTTACAGCGCTTTAACAAACTGCAACACCCACAATCCTGTAGTTTTTTTTAACAGAAAGTGACATAGACCATCAAAAAGTGTAAATAGGTCCCATAAAAGCATGACATACTCTTTTCTTGATTTGTCCCAAGAAAGTTTCCCAAAGTCCAAGTGAAAGCTGAAAAATCAGAAACAACAAGAGAAAACCCAGCAGGTACCACAATCAGATCTTGCTGTCTGTTCTACCCACATTTTTTCTGCAACCAGAAATCAGAATCCTTTTGATCCACTGGATTGGTGCCCATTAGCTCCCATGGTTTTGATCGCTGACTCACTGATCTCCTCAGGAACTATAGGAGGATCATAAAAAATATTCTGTCAGACATTCGGTGAACGAACTACAGAGGAGGGATAATATTTCCCTCCATTGTATTTAATAAAATCAGAACTCTCCTTCCAACTGGCTAGGAAAATCTGCAGTTTGATTACAGGAAGTGGAAGCTCCATTATGCACTTTCAAAGAGCATTAACCACAGGCTTTGCTGCATAATCAACAGGTTTACAAGAGAAAGTTCTAAAAGTTGATACCTTAGACCATGGGTACTCGCAAACATTTTCCCAGGGGCGGAAATGTTCGGTCTTTGGTATTACAGAGGGCCAGACTGATGCCAGCGAGTGAGGGCGCAAAGTGGGTGTAGGGGAAGCTAAGCATGTATACCTAGTGGCTGAACTCAATTGTGCAATGTGAAACCAGAAAACCTGGGATGAATCCTTATGCACTTGACCAAATTGTGTGATCCCAGGCAATTGTTTTATTTCAATTTTCCTCCTTTTTCTTCATTATCACATATAAGAGGGCCTTGAAATACATGACTTCAGGATGCGTGCTGTACAAAACCTTCTCCTATGTTAGGATGTAATCACTAATGGCATTGTTATCGGGGGTACAAGCATGAACATTTCTAAATTAATGTTTGAAAACTCACTTTTAAAAATACTTCTGAATGCACAGCTATAATCTGATTTACTAACGTGAAATGGTTCTACAGGTTAAGGAAATACACTTTTTGGATTTTAAAGAGACTATCATATTTTTACACGTTTGCGGTCTTTAAAAATGAAGTTCCTAAAGTTAAGGGCCTAGTTACTTCCTTTGCAATTAACCGTTAAATAAGTGTTTGCTGTTTATTTTAATTTTTTTTAATGTTAGTACTGAGTCGAGTAAACAGCATCCCAGTGCACCTGCTGCCCAGGGGGCTACATGTAAGGGTCAGGATAGCTGCATGCGGCCACCGGGCTGTACTTTGATTAACACTGCCTTAGAATAATCTGCAGAGTTTAAGATGTCCTCCAATCTAGCTCTTGCCCAGAAATCCTTTGTAGCTATAGCCCCATGAGTGAAGGTCGCCCAAAGGACCTTGTATCCACATCCACCACCTCTTTTACCCATCTACTTGTAGAGGTTACTGGTGGAATGGCTCCCTCTGGGCTATCACTAGTTGAGGTGCATACGTCCTCATCCCTTTTGGTAATAGGATTTATTGTTTAAGGCACTTCACCACAAAAAGTTTGGAATGAGCAGGAAACCTTGAAAATTCCACAAAAGAGGGTGTGTTCTTAGTCCTCCTTGATGTGGAAATGCACCCCTATTGCTGTGAATTGCATAACAGTGATATCTAAAGATCTAACATCTGGAACTATTTTAAAAGAAACGTAGGTCACCAACTTAGCAGACAACTACTTAATTGTCAGACATTCATTATCTTTCCAGTATTCAAATAAGTGCAAGCCACGTTGACATCTCACAGGACTATATACCTTGATTTAGGAGGGTTCATCTACCTAATACCTTTCAGTAACTTACACATATTGGGATGTTCCCCAGTTGGTTTCCCCTCAACTTGTCATGTCCTTGTGAAATGGCAGACCTATAGTCATTAATGGTCCTATATGATTACTGCATTGCCGCTAGGGATGCCAAGAAACTAAACAGCCCCCATGACAACTGCTAAAATGGGATCCAAACCCCTCTCCGCATACCCGATACTCCACAGCTCTCAGCCTGATCTGTAAACTTTGACAGTGCCAGTGCCCCATGAAGTTTCAATGAAGCCTGAAGCATCTGTGGCAAAATCTGGTATTGGACAATTGACTGAGAATTCTAACAGAGTGGGATACCAAGGAATGTTCCTTCACAGAAGAAATACCATTAACATCCTCACCTCCTTCCTGCGATTTGTTACAAACTCTTGCTATTACAACAAATGAAGGGTAGGCCTAATGTGTGCCCCTGATCAAGACAGGCATCCATCGCCAAGGCCTCCAGATCCGGTATTCTACTGAAATTTTTTTATATCTGAGTTGTAAGTGGATTCAAGTAGATCTATATAGAAGGGGACCCCTTTGATTCTCCAAAGCTCTGGACATCTGGGAGTCTAGACTCCAGTCACGGCTGTCTGACATATTCCCTGATTACCAATCTGCCGCCAGATTTGTTGACCCTGGCATATATTCTGCTACAAGCCATATCTCTTTTTTGAGACAGAACTCTCATAGTGCCTTTCCTATCTCTGCCAACGGTTTTGTCTTAGTCCACTCCACTTGTTGAAGTAACTGACAGTTGTGAAGCTGATTATACGCACACTTTACCATGTCTTTCGCCAGAATTTTAATGGCAATGGAGCCTGCAAGAAGCTCTAAACAATTTAAAGACATTGATGATTCCTTCTTGGACTTTCTTCCTCCAGTCCAAAAGGTGTCCCACTTTGCACCCCATCCCCATAGGCATGCACCTGATTCTAGTACAAGTTCTTAGCATGAAGAGAAAATGACCTACCTGCTCCAGACACCCAGGTGTTAGCCACCAGGACACTTCTGCTTTAACTTCCTCTTCTAGCGTAACCATCGGAGAATAATGTAGGCCTCTCTGAAGGTGGCTTACTTTTAGCGTTTGCAGAGTCCTGTAGTAGAGTGGACCTGGAAATATTGCTTTCATGGAGGAAGCCAATAGGTTCAGTACTCTTGCAAGATGCCTTAAGGAAATAGGGGTCTGTTCTAGCACTGCTGTGAACTCTGATCACTTTCATCTTTATCTCCGGTAACATCAACGTACCCCTTCATGAGTATACTAGGAATCCCAGAAAATTAATCTTTTGGGGAGGATACAGCTCTGATTTCCCCACATTTATAATGAAGCTCAAGGTCTGAAAGAGGTTCACTACCATCTATACTTGAGTCACTAAATGATCCTTCTGTTAATTGAAAAAAATCAAGCTGTGCAAGTGCACAATAATACATAGACACTCGGATCTGAAAAATGCTGAAACTGGTTTAAGCAGGTTGGTAAAACAGCAAGGTGCTGAAGACAGACTGAAAGTAAGGGATTTGAACCTGTACATGCTTTCCTGCCAAAAGAACTGTAAATGCATCATGCCACCTTGAAACATAGGGGCTCTTAAGTGATGCAAAACTGCACAACATCTTTTATCCTAATTAACTTTCCAGCACTAAACTTGTTTAGCGCTGGAAATAACGTAAAATGCATTGCACTGCTTTGCGCCATGTGGGCCTAATAAGGGTGGTGCATGGGCGTTCCCATGCAACCAATTAAGATTTCTCATGCTAAACCCAATGTACTAAAAACAGTTTAGCGTGAGAAAACTGCACCTTTTTCAGCAAGGCGCAAGGAAGGAGAAATGCTTTCACTTCTCCTTCCTTTTCCGGCTTTGCATGCATGCTGCACTGTGAAGCACATATGCAAAGTGGGAAATGCTTTGCATCATGCCTAGCATAGTATTTTGTACAGGAATGGTACCCTTCCGGTACAAAACCTATGCTACACTCATGCACACACACTGGTGCTACAGCGCAAAGGTGTGTGCATGCCCCACGGCAGCTGAAATCAGTGCAGACGCAAGGGATAGGGGAGGAGAGAACCATATTTTTGAAAATATGGCACTCTTTTGCTTTCTCCCTGTCGCACAACACAGCGCAGCCTCGCTGCTTTGCGTGGAGATTTGGTAAATCTCCCTCCTAGTTTAAAAGGGTACTGCTAAAAAGTCTATCTGAAAACCTTTTCTCTCATTCCTTTTCAAGAGAACTAACCTTCCCCCGACCTTTGCCAAACGGATTGAGAACATTTTTACCTTGAATTCCCCTTGATTGACCACCGGTGTATCCGAATCTAAAACGGGCACCCCCCACCCTTCCCCCCCCCCACCTCCTTTGTGTAAAGAACACGGGTCTGGTGTGCTTGAATTGGCAGCTATAGTAGGGTCTGAAGGGGAATGGATGGCCAGCGAAGAATCTGAATCCACATGGCCCTGGAAGAGACCCACCCAAAAACATTCATTAGTGACGAGTGAGATTTGTCAAGGGAGGAAATTGGTTGCATAAATAGACTTTATGGTCTTATTTCACTTATAAAATTGTCACCAAACAAAACACCCTCTGCATTTGAAAAAGTTTCTGAACTGGCCAGATCCCCCAGTTTCAGGTCAATTTTCAAAACAAAACCCTTTCTCCTCTCAAAAGAGAGACTGACATTGGCGTTCCTCCAAAAACACAATGCACTTTGGTACCACCTGGGCACACTCTCAGGATCCAGAGATTGTCCTGAGGATTTAGCCTGCTCTTCTGCACGCAAGATTCTGCACAAGGATCCCATTATATCAAGTACCTTGTCCTGATAAGAGGCCCATGCCTTGTCCACCCATGTTCATGGGTCTTTCCTACCTTTACCAAGGAACATTAGAATCATTGCATCTGTAGTAGTGGTCAAAGCCATGTCTGAGATTGTAGGCCTCAGGCATTCTACCCCTATTTTAGCTCTAGCAGCATGATCCATTGGATTAGTAATTCATGACTTAATATGTCCCTCTAAAAAAATGAAGGTGGATACCAATCTTCAGAGAGGGGGCGCTGCAACAGAATAGGATCAAACTTTGGTCTTCCTTTGGAATCTGAAGATTTTGAAGGATCTTTTTAAATGTATTACTGGTCATCTAAACTTAAGTTCATCAATATATTCATAAGTTATTTTGTATGTTGCCTCTTTCAGCACACAAAAAAGTCATACCAATCAGACACATGGTCAGTCATACCCTATGGAGCTCATGCACCACCAGGTGTTTAGCATTTGTTATTTTCTTGATGTCCCGTGGGCAAAACTAGTGATTTCTTTTGAGCAGTGACAATCAAACTGCCAATATCAGAGGCAACACTTTTAAATGGAAGACACTGCATTGGTAATGCAGCTCAAGATTGAATTAGCTAGGAATTCATGTAAGTACATCCTAAATAATTCTTCATCAGTCTCTTCCATATTTTTTGTTCTAAGAACAGAGCCTGATCATTTTGCCTCTTACTAATCTGAGAAGCTTTCAGCCCACAAGGATGACTCACAGAGAAACAAACAAAAAATATGCCAAAGTCTAAGTGGCTGATTACGAGTTTGGCAGACGATCGTACCTCCAGACCCATGGTGACGGTCCCTCGACTGCCAGACTGGTGGTCCACCTGCCGTATTACGATTATGGTAGTGGGACTGCCACAAGACTGCCGCAACTGCAGGGGATCAACTGTGGCGCGGCAGTGAGAGGCCCTAATATGCTGGTGGTGCCACTGCCGCACCGCCAAGCATATTAGATGTTTCCTCACCACCACAGTTGTCATGGCAGAGAGATCACAATGAAAACTGTGGTGGTGAGGAAACTAAGGGGGCCCCACAGGGGCCCCTGTTTCCTCACAGCCATGGGGTGCCTGCAGGGGGGCACATGTTTTGCACTCCTGTGTGCATGCACCCCCTTTCCTGCACGGCATGCAGGAATAGGCTTTGGTGCTCCCATTGCAGTGCCTTTTTAATAGGCACCACCATGGGAACGTCAAAGGACAAACCAGCAGACAACAAGATAACTCGTAATCTGGCGGGCGGCCGGTGGTGAGGTTTGGCGGGGTGGGAGCGGGGCGGTGGCGTGGCAACTCACTCCCACCCCACCAAACTTATAATCAGGTCCTTAGTCTTTTCATAGCCCCAGGCAGAACCTTATCTGTAGAAGCAAGAAAAGAGGACGCCGTAATATGTGATTGTTTATGTCACTTACTGTTAAAAAACACAGGATTGTGAGTGTTGTAGTTTGCTAAAGAGCTTTGAATAAGAAACAGTAAGAGAAGAGACTACATATTAGAGCATCTTTTTCTTGCAATAATATCACCAGATCTAGTTAACGTGAAAGTATCAGAACCATCCTGGCATACAGGACATCAAGAAATCCTAATTGGTCAACATAACATCAGATACAGGTAACATCACATATTTGGTGACCATCTAGTATGGAGGCAATTTCTGGGCAGTGATTGTGAAAATTCAGGACAATGGGTTAAAATTCAGAACAAAATTACAGTTATTTTTACGATGCCATCTACGGAGGGCAAGCAATAATATAAAAGTACCATCTCACCAACACTAAACTCTCTGCTCTAGCTCCCTCTTAACTCCTGAGCCATCTTAAAGATACACTAACTCACTAAAACCCACGACCCTGGGTATGACATATGCTCCTCTCACAAAAGCCTTCTCCTTTTCCCATGAACCCATAGCAGAAGGTCGATACTTTGCAGGTCAGAAGATCTTACTATGGAATATGGACTACCTTAAGATCTTCAGCAGCCCCAACCACCCTTACTGCAAAGTTGTCCACCCCAGGACAAAACCATCCATCTTGCATAAAAGTAGACCACCACACAGAAGACAACAACCTTGTAACCAAGCAATTCCACACCGTCACTACACATCGGTCAGTCATGCAACAAGGCCAATGACTTTGCAGCAAGACCAACCATCTTGCATCAATTACATGCTCCACTCAGCCAATTCACTCACCATGCAGCAAAGGTGACCACCTTGCATCAATGTTCGCAACCTCTCACCAAGGCCCACAACCTCATTCTTGGAAAAATGTTCAAAATTTGTATTCCGACCCACCTCTTCCAATTGCAGCTCCACGAACGAAGTGAGGCAGTGCAATTTGTAGAGCCTTGCTATAAGAGTGTTTTCATTCATTCAGCTGTTGCCTATTCAAGCTTTAATGAACTTCCTCTGCACAACAGCTCTTGCCCCCATGTCCCCAGCTGTAAGACTCCACCCCGCTGCAGTGACAGAGATTGTAGAGAAGGAAAATTAGAGAAAAAAAGCAAAATTTCAAAATAAAGGCTGGTTAGTCCAACATAATATTTAACAAACAACATAAAGACCTCATGAAGGCAGGCTGGCTGGATCCTTTATTAATGTATTTTACAAGACAATTGCAGGTGGCATTCTGCAGTGGTATGAGGGAAATAAGAATGGAATTGCAACCTTAAGGGGGCTTGAAATATCTTTGTGTTATTAGAGCTCCTGGAATAAGTCAAATGTTGATCCCTAGAGGCCTCCTGTAGCATGGAAAGAGAGGAATGAACCAGTGCACTCTTAGGGCCATGTACTGGAAAGTGAAACCCAAAACTAGCTCTACCAGGCAAGGGTTAGGTGCTGTCAGTGCATGCTTAGGGCCTAGGGCTGGTACTGCAGGGCAAGGGCTCTATGAGAAGATTTACTCCTAGTCTGAAGTGGCAGTGGTGGTGCAACACTGGTAGTCCTTGAGGTGAAGTGTCGGCTCACTGCTTGTGGTGTTTGTAGAAAGCAAGCGGGCTGGTCGAGTGCGAGCTGGGTTCCACTGTTCAACAGTCGATTGCCCTTGATGCAACCCTCAATACCAAGAGTGTGATCAAATGAGCCCAGGGCAGGCAGTGTAGGGAGCACTAGGATTGTCTGGGCAATTTATAAGCCAATTATCGTTTGACTCACACAGAGAGGCCTCAGTCCATGGTGGCAAAATAATGACTTGTAGAATGCCGTATAGAACCACATGATTGGCTGCATTTCTGGATATTGAAAAAATGACTCCAGGATCCCATAATTTGGGGGTCACATTTTGGCAGCAAATGTGGTGTGGAGTCACAAGGGGCAAAGTCATAAAAAGCGGAGTCTGACAATCACCTTATAAATTTGTTGAAAACAGTGCCATGATGAAATTGGCAACAGAGACAAATGTAACTTTAAACCTGTTCTGGCTTGCTTAATCAGTCACAAACAGGCTACATTTTAAAATATGTTATGGGGTTAAGGCACCTGCTGCAGAGGTCTGTGTGTGTCCAACAGTTTTGAGGGGTTCACAAGAACGGTAAGATAACCCTGCTGGTCACAAACTTTCTAATATAGCATAGTGAGTGAACGTTTCTAGCCTCCTTGAGACGCAATTCCTCCAGTTGTTTTCTCCCTACTTGCTCTCCTATTCCTTTAATGCCTTTCCTGCCCCTTATTTTCCTCTCCTACTTCCGGCCTACTAGACACCTGACGTTGGCTACCCACTACTACTTTGCCACATTACTATCTATGTGAATGTGTGTTACAATATGGTTAGGCAGTTGCAGCTACGCTGGGACTGCTATGAAATGTTGAGCATTCTAGATGACATAGAGAATGTTCTAAGGTGGGGGGGGGGTTGGTTGTTGTGACTTGTGCCTGGCCGTGTCGCTTTGGTGACTGCTTTGCCGCTAGAGAATAAAAGCATATTCAAGCTTTCTAGACGAACATTCTATGGTTTAATTTCTTAAATGTTGGCGATGAGCTGGACGACGGGCAGAGCCAGGCAGTGACAGTGAGCAGCATAGCAGATCACCCTGGTGAACATACGCAGTGCTGCGCAGTCGAGGGATACATGTCGCTTCATCCCTTGTATTTCATGACTGCACTGCATCGTATGATGTACGAACGAACGCAACAGCCGGAGTGGAATTGGGTACTACCTTTTACGGTAGACCACTCCCTGGAGGTACGTCACAGTGTGTGCCTGAAAGGGACAGTTAACATTTCAAGGGATAAGGATCGACACCGTTGATTGGGCCGCAAGCGTAGTAGCTGCCTGCCTGCTTGTAGTGTACGCTGAGTGCAGCTTGCCTACGGTAGAGAGTATCGGCATTCAGGTTGTGTGCATTCAGTGGTGTTTAAAGTGCTTACACTGGGTGCAAGCCCAAACTGCCATTTTGTGAGCCTCCGTACAAAGTGAGTTGTTTCTTGTGAGCGCTTGGCGGCTTCTGTGGGAGGAGAGAGCCAGGCGAGAACCATCTGCTGTGCATCCGCCACGGCGGTAAGGCGCACACCCTTGAGGTTGGTCTTAAAGGGGCAGTGCATTTTTCTACCTCTGCGTGCATCCGCAAATCGTAGCGGTGACAGGCACACCTTGGTGATGCAAGAGGAGTC
This sequence comes from Triturus cristatus, assembly GCF_964204655.1. Classification (NCBI taxonomy): domain Eukaryota; kingdom Metazoa; phylum Chordata; class Amphibia; order Caudata; family Salamandridae; genus Triturus; species Triturus cristatus. Next base: position 309,381,349 of record NC_140593.1, on the reverse strand, counting down.
TGCGTGCAACGACGGTGATGCACACACCTTTGAGTTTGTTCTTAAAGGGGCAGTGCTCTGTGTGTGTCTGCAAATTGTGACGGTGAAGCAAAAGGAGTCAGCGTGCAGGGTTTTACAGGGTTACAGCACTAACACGAACAGGTTGAAGGTACATCATCAAGGGCAGAGTTTGTTTCCAGTATGTGAACTGATGCAGCGGTGACACGCACACCTAGATGCTACTTGCATGTATTAATGTGCACATCATAACAGTGGTGACGCACACCGGGAGGTGGTTCATGTAAATCCAGAAACTTTATCTGGGTGTAGGCTGAGGTTATTATCTAAAGTATTGGCGATAGTGAATAATTCTACAGTTTTGTCTAGTCTGTACTTCAGTGATCTGTATAATATCATACACCGTTTGAAGGGATACTTGGTGGGTTTGGGTGGTAATTTGTTGTTCTCAGAATTAATATTGCTAACACCATTACAGCTCCACCACCGTTCCTTATGTCAGCTGGGGATTCATCCATAGAATGGGAGGACCAGACTGATTGCTTTGAAAACTATTTAGTGGCATTAGATGGCACAAGGTTTCCAGCATTAGGAAAAAAAGCTTTGTTGTTTGGTGCATTATGAAAAGAAGTGCAACACATTTTTAAATATCTTCCCGGAACTGGTGAGGAAGTTGATGATGTGTATAAGGATGCCATTGTGAGGTTACACACTAGATTTGCTAAGCAAGAAAATATTGTTATGCGCAGGCATGAATTTGAACCACAAAAAGCGAACAAAACAGTTGACGAGTTTGTGTCCAGACTAAGGGAGTTATCAACGAAATGCCAATTTGGACTAATGCCGGAAGAGATGATAAGAGATCAGTTAATAGTCAAATGGGATGTATGACGTAACAACGCGTGTGTTTACAACGCGTGCAGTTACATCGCGGTTTTTACAACGAACGCGATGTAACCACGCGATGCCATTACAACGCAAGTCTTTACATCGACTTGCACTAGATGGCGTGCTAACATTAGAAAAGCGTAATTTACTATTCCAACTCCAGTCCACTTAACAGTAGGGAAGCTGTTGGGATAGTAAACTACACTATTTGTAATGTTAGCACGCCATCGAGCGCAAGTCGATGTAAAGACTTGCGTTGTAATGGCATCGCGTGGTTACATCGCGTTCGTTGTAAAAACCGCGATGTAACTGCACGTGTTGTCAAAGTTTCGTTGTAAAGGTTGTTTCCCGTCAAATGTTATAGTAAGAAATCACAAGAGAGGTTATGAGCTGCAAGCAATCCGACCTTAAAAGAAGCTATTGTTACAGCAAAATTGGTAGAGGAATCTGAGAAGTGTATTAGGGAGATGAAGTTCATTCAAGAAGAAAAAGGGATAGAAGTGGCGACTTACAAAGTGATGCTGAGTGTAGAAATGCAGTGCGTAGCAAAACTAACATTGGGAGCGCAAACAATATTAGACCAAAGACAGGTAAGGGCATGGTTTCCTCCTTACAGAAAGGATCCACATGGTTCTGCCATAGGTGTGGGAGTACATTTCATTTGGCAGACTCATAGAATTGTTTTGCACAGGGAAAGGTATGTCATAAGTGTGGAAAGAAAGGGCACTAGGCTCGTATGTGCAAGACTGCTGGGAAGAAGGTAGCTGTGGTGGAGGAGGAGGATACTGACCTCAGAGTCTTGGTGGTCAAAGAAGAAGATTCTTCTGGTGGTATGGGAAAGAAAAGGGCCCGACCTAAAGCTGATTTTCATATTAATGGGAAGGTTTTGTCTCTAATGGTGGACACTGGATCACTATATAGGATTATTCCTAAACGTTTGTGTGATTTAGTCTGGAAGGATGTAACATCAATTCCGTCTGATGTGATTTTGAAGGGATACCAGGGTGAGAACATTGGTGTCCTGGCATACATGGAAGCCGAGATCAAGATTGCTGAAAGACAAACTATGGTAAAGTTTACGTCGCTCCAGAAGGACCTGCTAATTTAGGATGGGCTCACCAATATGATCTCAACATTAGGGTGGATTCAAGGGCAGAACAACAAGTGATGAGTGTTGATGAGAGTGGGTACAGAATGTCATTGAACAACATGCTAAAGTTTTTAACACAAGGTTGGGTGAAGCCACTGAATTTGTGCACAAAATCAGACCCAACAAAACACTCTGTACCAGTCGAACATGTCGCTAGAAGAATTCCAATAGCAGCCAGAGCACAGGTAAAAGAGATAATCAAACAAATGTTGGAGGACAAGGTCACTGAAACAGTGGAGGCAGCGGAGTGGTTATCTCCGGTCGTTATCACCAAGAAACAGGATGGGTCACTATGTTTTTGTGTGGACTTAAGAAGTCTAAATGAGAATGTCATCATGGACAGCTTTCCTCTTCCTAACATCAACAAGATCATTTGAATGTTATTGGGGGCTGAATATTTTCATTAACCTTGCGAAAAGAAAAGTGTGTTTTTGCGGTCGAGGAAGTTGACTACTGGTTTGTATCACATCACAAGGGAAGGTATTCAACCCAACAGGACTTGGTTAGTGTCATAGTGAATGTCAAAGTGCCAGATGACTGCGATAAATTAAGATCCTTCATTGGGAGGGTCGAGTACTGTGCCAAATTTGTTCAAGATTCTGCAGATACGGTGGAACCATTAAGAGTTGTTAAGGAAAGGCAGGAAGTTCAAATGGGGTAAGGAGCTGAGGAAATTCGCTTTTCGATCTCGCTTGTATTTAGCCACCATTTTGTGTTCCACCACCATTTTCTGTTGCCCTCACTCAGGCAGCACAATGAACAAAGTTTTTCTGCTGATCTCACTGCGACGTGTCAAAATAACCTCCTGCCTCTGTTTATGAGACTGATGTCAGGGACTGGCTGAGTCCACTTATCCCCATCTGGTCCGACTGATCCCTGTTTCAACTATCTGTTGGTTTGCACCATTCTTTCCTGACTTTATCTTATCTTCTGGCCTTCGCAATTCTCTACTTGTATTCTCTCATTTCACAACTGTCCTCCAAAGCATACAAATGTCCTGCCACCTGCAAGTTGAGTTGTAGAGACGACCACTGATTAACTTGTGGGGAGGGGTGACAAAAACAGTTGGAAGAGAGGTTTATTTGGGTTACTTGATATCTTGTTTTTAAACTTTTCTCATTGGTTATACCTTGTTTTCAAACTCTTCTCATTGGCTAATCATGTATGCATTGGGAGTGTTCTTGGTGAATCTATGTGCTATAAAAGATTGTGTGCCATGGAGTAAAGTGGCAGTCTCCTGAGAACCTACCACTGATGTACTTCTAGGACAACTGTACCAGGCTGCAGCTAATAAATTGAAGTTCCTATGCCAACAGAGTGTTCCGTGTCTCTGTACAATTAAGCAGGCAAACTCAGAAGATTTCAGGCGTACCCTGCGCCGCCAGGCCTAATTCAGCCTGGTTCTTCAGAGCAACAAAAGGCTTTTAATCTAATAAAAGAGAATATTGCACAGGCTAACATTTTGGTACCATTTACTTCAGGATTACACATGCTGCTTACACTGGATGCCAGTGTGGTGAGCATTGGTGCAGTTTTAGTACAGAGACATGGGGTGCATGAGAGAACTGTTGCCTTTGCTTCGCGGTCATTGCCTAATGCTGAGAGGAACTACTCAGTGATTGAGCGTGAGGCACTGGCAGCTGAGTGGGCCACAAGCAGAGACGGAATGGCCAAGCGAGCAGTCAGGTATTGGTCGAAGGGCCGGTGTCAGTGCCCTCTATCGGCCGTTTTTTTTCTTCTTCCCCAGTCCACAAAGGGCACTGGACCGGGATAGTAAAGCAGTCTTGCTGGGGGGGCCACAATCATCGGTGGCCTCTTCCTGACCCCCTGCCTTGCCAGACTATCGTCCTGATGGTGGGCTGGGGATCAGGTAATCGGGAAAATCTGCCTCCCTGTGGACCAGGCCATTAAGCCATTCTCACTTCACACCCCCTGGGGCCCATGCGGCTCAGAAGTGTTCGGTGTTGTATTTTACACCTTGCCAACAGCCCTTCTCATTTAGGGCATGGTGGGTGGGAAAGGGTGGGGGCCAGGTGATGTTATGGACTTGGGTCATCTTCACCTCAACCTCAGCCCCCCCCCAATGGATGGCCCAGCAGCTGTGTTTCATGTTGCTTGATCCCCTCTCCTGCCAGGCCATTGTCCTGAGGCAGTGGAGGGCTGGGGAGGGCTTGAGTAATTTAGCAATACAAGGGGGCCTTGCAGTTGTTCTGTTGCCCAGGTAATGGAGGGATGGGGAGGGGTTGACTAATGAAGTAAACTAAGGGGCCTCCCCCGGTCTATTGTTCAGGGTGTAGGTCAGTGTTACCTTGGCCCCAGTGTCCTTCACAAGAACAGTATCCTCCCACGTTCATGCCTTGCATGTGCATAGGCATATGTGGGCTGAAGGTCAGAGTTGCAGAGATGGGGGATCAGGTTCGAGTCCCAGCGCCTGCTCTCAGCGTCCTGTGATTCAGGGCACATCACTTCATCTCCCAGACCTATAAATAAAAAATCTGATTTTGGGAACTGTGATTGGTGCTCATGAATAGCGCTCAAATAGCCTTGGGATGAGTTCACAGTATATAAAACTGTCAAAAGGAAGAACAACAATATAAAACAAGCATTGACAATGACAATAGGTCTCCCTTTTTGCAAGAGTTAGAGCTATTGGCGTTGTAAATGACAATGTGTTTTATCTATGTGTTGTGGAGTGGAGTGGAGGTATGCAGTGTGTAGTGGAATTATGTGGTCTGTATTGGAATTGTTAGTTTTGGGATCGTGTGGCGTAGAATTAAGTGGCATGGTGTGCAGTGGAATAATGTGGATAGTAATTATGTGTTTTTGAGTATACTGGAATTATGTAGAGTGGGATTGTGTGTCATGGAGTATAATTATATAGAATGATATTTTGTGCTGTGCAGTGGTATGTTATGCAGTTTAATTATGTGGTGTGTTGTTGAATGAATTTTGTGGCATGATGTTGTATTGTGTGGGGTGGATTGGATATATGTGGTGTGTTGTGTAAATGTGCTGTTGAGTTGAATTATGTGGTGTGTTGCTGAATTGTGTGGAATGATAGTGTGTGGAGTGGAACTGTGGTACATGGAACTGTGTGGCGTTGAGTGAAATTATACGGATCAGAATTATGTGGAATGATGTGAAGTGTATTTATGTGTATTGTTGCTATGTGGCATCAAATGAACTTAAAAGCCATGTTGCCTTTCAGATACCCGCAAAGCAGTTGTAAAAATGAGAAAACATAAATAAGGCTAAGGGCTGCCTTTCAACCTACAGAAACGCATTCCTAATTAACAGTGGTGGCTCCTCTGCTAAGGCGGAGGAGCGTCGCCCCACCGCTGCAAAGCAGTGAGACAAAGATCAAATGCAATGATAATAACTCTAGGGTATTATGATTGTATTTGTTCATGCTGCTGCTCAGGCTTTGAGGGGTGGGCAAGCTGCTCTGCTCTCAGAGCAGGGGAAGAGTTGTTTGCCCACTCCAAGTGTGCAATGACTGTTTGGCCAGCCCTCTGGGGCCGTCCAAAACAGTAATGGGCACTTTGCATGTTCTCCATGCAGACTGCTTTACAGCTTGCATGGAGAACTTGCCCAGGACCCCATTCCCCGGCTGACCGCCGATCCACGGCGCTCAGACCGATCACAACATAACATCTTTTTTTCTTTGTGCATTAGTTGCACATCTTTGCTGTTGTATTGTACAGCGCTGATGCCTGCCCATCTAGACCTATACAAGTGACATCAAGACTGGAGACACTGCTGTTCCGTCCTGCAAAATCTGCATGTACAAAGGGTGCTTCTTGGAGCTATAATACACTCTAATATTGAAGGGGTGCAGAGGCGCCATCCAGGTGCACCACATGAGAGCATGATTCTGGACTGCAGTGCTGTCTGTATGGATAGCATGAAGGGATATGTACTAGGAAACCAGTAGTGTTCTGTACCGGTGCCATTTCATCCACATGGGAAGGATGAAAATTTTAGCGGACTCCTGGTTTCAACCTCTGCAAAGTGTGTTTAACCCACTGAGAAATCGTCTGAAGTGAGAAGGCGGCAAAGGTGAACTAGTGGAATAAAAAGTAAATAAATAATCTGCAAATAAAAAGAAATGAAATTCCATGTAGTGAGAAGCACTTTTTTTAAGGTTGAGCAGTTGTTGGCAATTGTGGCCCACAGTGCGTGCATCAGATTTGGTGCTATAGCATGTGTCTTACACATGGAGGGCATGTGAAGACTTGTGAGGGATTGTTACTCAGATGGAATATTTAAAACAATATCACAAGTTGTCTGCAGGTCACTTAAACCATGACTCTGAGAACAGAGGGTGTTTATTGCTTCTTCTGAATTCTGTGTGCCATTTGATACATATTCTCTATGGAAAAGTGAAGAAGGAGGTTTGCATGTGTTTTTCTATGACCATAAAGTACTACCTATATCTTGTTACACTCCTTATCTACCTACCTCTTCTTCTTTCTATAGCTATGTACCTTTTCTTTTGGCTATCTGATCTTTCCATATTTACATTATGTCTCTCCCCATCACACCTATCACTACTTGATTTCTAGTTCTACTTCACTTATCTCAATATACTGTCTCTTTACCTCTCTGTTCACCTCCTCTTTTACACCCGGCCCCCAGTTGGTACTGCCCAGAAGAACTGGGGATCACTGTCTAACTAGAACAGTGCACAAAAAGAAAGAGGGGAGGCAGCACAAGGCGGCAAAAGGTACTTACGTTCAGGGAAAAGTGCAAAATATGTGAGGGAGCTAGATTTAATTTCTTTTGAATGTTTTGCTCAATATGTTTATGGCTGATATGCAAAATGTATTTCTTTAATATCATTTGAGGTTCTATTCTCCAAGGTAGAGGTTCAAAGCTACTCTTCCTCTTACTTTTGTCATTACATGTTCTATTCCCAGAGATTCCAGTCTTACCCTTTCCCCTTGACTTTGTACTAGATTTCTGATTTATGTGATGATCAGAGTCAATGACATAGCTGGTTGGGAAAGAGCATCTAACTACATTGTGCAGGGCGTTAAGACTGCAAGTAAATATTCCGTTTTCAGAACTGCAGTGCTCCTAGTCTTTACCAATGTTACTGGCTCTATAAGCTTTAAAATGCTTTATTTACCAAACATTTCTCTACAAATGCGACCTCTGAGGGTAACCAAATGGTGTTTAATGAAACGCATGCCCGGCGAAAGTGGGCCACTTTTTTTTGGCTGTGCCCGGGCAAAATTGTGATCCCAAGTCCGGTGGTGCGATGCGATGCTGAAGAGCTTGTGAAGTCACCCACGTCGGTTATTGGCTCCGTGATAAAGAGATACTGGCGCTGGCGAAAATGGTGTTGGTGCAAGCGCAGGTGCCTGGAAGGCCGATAACTGTGGGCATCGGAGCTACAGTGCAGGCGGGGCGGTTCTTCTTGCTTTGCAGCACCAACCACGCAATTCTCAGGGCCCAGGAACTAGAATTGGCACCCTTTTGAATACAGGAGTCCACAGGGGAGTCCAGGTGCTGGTCAGTGGGTGCAGGTGAGGTCTTTGTGGCCCTGAGACTTCAGAACAGGAGGTAAGCACACTCTAAAATGTCTTGTGGCCGACCCTGGCCACAAGACATTTTAGAGTGTTCTTATGGGGTGTTGTTTTTACGTTAAGAACAGACCATAGGCCCCTGATTAAGGTATTGGATCCTAATGGGACAAAGAATTGTTAAGGCAGGTTAGCACGCCTGGCCGTGAGGATACAAGATTTCACATGTAATGTAAAACATGAACCCAGTTGGAGAAACAGTGTGGCAGACTGCTTTTCGAAGCTACCTGGCACTAAGGCCATTAGTGAAGAGTTGTTAACTGACAAGGTTGTAGCCAGCCTTGATGACATTACTGAAGGTGGTAAAGCCATCATCAGAGAGGAATGGGTTGAAAGCATGCAAAAGGACGATACCCTTAGAGGTGTCATGAAAATGGTGAAGGAAGGTGCATAAAGGGAAAGTAAAGTTTCACTAGGTCTTAGACCATTTTTCAATTAACAAAGTGAACTGTCCACACAGGGTGAGTGGGTCCTTTTGAGAGGTGATAGGTTTGTACCATCAGAATACATTGGGCATAAATTGATTGGTTTGGCCCACGAGGGGCACTTGGGGCGGACCTTAACTCGTAAAAGAGTGAAGGAAAGGTTTTGGTGGCCAGGTATGGACAGGCAAGCAAAGGCGTAGGTTGAGAATTGAGTTTGTTGTAAAGAATCAGAGAAAAGATTGAGCGTGGGGTTGGACAGAATGAATTCCATGCAGCATGTCACTGAAGCTGAGGGGGCATGGCAGAAGGTTTGTTTCGACTTTACTGGTCCCTTCGTTGGCTTGCAAGAGAATGAGAAGTTTGCAGCTGTTTTGGTAGACGCTGGGTCAAGGTGGGTGGAGGTGGTGTTCATCAAAACCATCACACCGGAATCGACCATTAATGCCTTAAGTGAAGTCTTCAGGGGAGAAGGCATTCCATCTATGCTCCTTCCAGACAATGGGACACAATTTACCTGCAAAGAAATGGAAATTTCTTTGCCAACGTGGGCTTGAAACATGCGTGCGAATCACTTTATAACCCTCAGGGAAACGGTTTATGCGAGAGGATCAATAAAATGGTGAAAGGCACAATACGATTGGTGGTTGAATCACACATACCTATTCAGTCAGCAATCAGAGAGATATTGTGGGGGTTATCGCACAACTGTACATCATGGGATAGTTAAGACTCCTTTTGAGTTAATGAGGGGGAGATAAGCAGGCACCAAACTGGTTCCCATGTGGTTGCATAGTAATGCCTCAAGTGATACCACAAATGATGCCACCAAAATCTCAGCTGAAGGTAGTAGAACGATCCAGGAGGGTGATTGGGTAAAAGTTAAGAAAGATGGTGTGATTAAGGATCTCAGCAAATTCAGGGGTCCATGTAAAGTTAGGTGTGTAGGAGGAAATTGGGTAAAATTACACAATAGTCATATGTGAATCTTAGGAGAGTGGCTCTTTATCAAAAACAGGGAAAGAATGGGCAGCGCCCTAGGAATGTTGAGGAGGTGGTGTCGGCTTGGGCACCCATAAGGGATGGTGCAGTTGAAAGCAGCAATCAATGTGATCCCACCATCTCCCGGGACAAAGGTTTAGGTGAAGCAAGTGATTGCATGCAGAGGGAAAGGAATGTAAGGAAACAAATGATGAAGGATTATTTAAAGCACTACATGTGTGGCTAAGCCGGCCCATGCTTTGCTGTCCATAGCCAAGCAATGGTTATACAAGTTATACATGTGATACTTATACATATGTTAGATTTAGGGTGACCCTGTGCTGGAGCAGAGTTTTCTGTTGAAAATTTATCGGGTTTTGAAGCTCCAGTTTGTTTATATGTTGTGAATTAAAATTATTAATTTGTAACTATTAATTATTTGTTATTGTATGAAATTCTGATTAACCAATACGAACTAACAGGAGAAAACTACACGTGGGAATGCATTCATGTTGCTTAATAATAATGTGCAGGTTTTATTAAATGGATTTTGCTAAGTGTTGTTTGTTTTAAAGCACAAAACGCTTTTGAAATAATGTGTACTAATGCTTTACTGTGTTGCAAAGGCTAGATAATTACATACACATAAGGGTATTAGTGGGGTTAACACTGTTTAATCACTATGCTGTGGTAACGTTGTTTTTGTCTCTTTTAATTAAGATGGTCTGTTTTGGCCTATCGTAAAATGGCTGCCGTTTAAAGCCTACGCTCGAGTGACTGAATTTTGATGAGAGGGCCTTGCTGAACATGGTCGAGAGTCATCTGACCACAGTCATCGCCTGGTTTAAAAGTTTTCCGTGAGGACAGCAGTTCTGGGCGAGAGTCCAAGTGTCCTTGGAGGACAAGGGAGCCACAATGAACTTTGTGATTACAATGCTGGTTCCGAGGAAATGTGAACGTGAAAGAAACATTTGCAAAACTCGAGTTTCCTTCTTCCGTCTTTTTATTTTTGTGATTTTTTCTGAGCGGAGATTTTCCAAATGTAGCGATGTTACATCCTTTCCTGCTAGCTCTGCTCAGCGGTTCAGCGGATATCTAAAACATTTTATGTTGCTATTATTTTGTAATTTTTATTATAAATATACTAGACTAGAGAGGGTCCGTGGTCATTGCATTCGGGATTTTTTTGAGGCCACTTCTTCCCAAACCTGCGTTGGTGAGGATCGATGCTGTGAGGACGGTGACTTGGGAGACTTCTACTGAGAGACCTGTCCTGACCCATTTATGACATTTAGCTAGAATAGGTAATTATGAGAATAATGATTTTGCTTTGATTGATTTTTTCTTTGAACTAATTTTAGATAAATTACCATTATTTTAAATACAGTGTTGGTGGTTATTTCTTGTCAATTATTGAGTATTCTATTGTGATTATTATTGTTTAAATCATGACTCAAGACAGTGTCAATTAGGTCTCATTGACCTCACTACAGATGCAGGGTGTTTAGGAGGTTTTCTCTCTCATGATTGGTACTGATAGAGTAATCTGAGTGTATGTTAGTGAGATGGGCCCAAGTGTATGGTGAGTGTATGTGCGTGTATCTGTGAAATTACTCTGTCCGTGGAAGTAGAGAGAATTTATATGCCCTGATCTGGATCAATTTCCTGGTAGCAGAATTTGATGGTTTTGATTATTGTCTTGATCTGATTAGATTGCTTGTACATTGGCTTTTTGATTTATTGATTATTGATTGATGTTGGTATATGTACTAATACTATATGTTGGAGTCGTCGTGTTGAGTTTTATGTAGTGCTTCTGGAATTTGGGAGCTGGTAGCAGTTCCGTAGTAGAGCAGAGGGAAGTATATACTGCTCTCGGGAAAAACGGGATTGTTGGTCCTGTATGTATGCAGGAAAAACGTGTGACAATTGAAGTTGCGCGTCACATTGTCTGGGTTCAGAAACAGTGACATCGTTGTGTGTTACTATTAGGGATATATTTCTGGTATAAAAGGAGTGTGTATGGTAGCGAAGGGTTATCTATGAAACTCTGGTCATAAGTCCCAGGGATCCGTAAGGTTTGCCGTTAAAGCTTATCGCGGGAGAAGTAATAGATATTCTCTGAGCTTGTTTGAAGGACTGGGCAGAGGTAAGCGCTGCTTGGTTAACGTGTGTTATAATTCTGTAGTGGGACAGACTGTTCGCTGTTCTCGGGAAAGGCAGGATTCTGTGTGCATGTGCTATATTTTCTGGTGTGAAAGTGCGTGAATGTATGAGCATTTAGTTGATTGTAAGACTCTTTGGAGCAGTCCTAGAGGAAACAGTTAATGGATGCATGATAGAAGGGCAGAGTAGAGGAATGTGCTACTGTGTCAACGAGAGTATTAATTCCGTAGTGGAACAGAAGTGAGTGCTGTTTCAGGGAAAAGACGGGATTCTTGTGAAATAGATTTTCTTTACTATTCTGTGGTTAGCGAAGCAGACAATGGAGATGTTTATATGTTGTAACTAATAGATTTTGTAGAATTGACACGAAGTCTACTGAGAAGTTTTGTAAAGGAGGGGTAAACGAGTGACAGGAGACAGGAGTAGGAGCGACTGCAGCGACTGCTAACGTAATACAGACCGCGCTCTGATTGGATATTGGATCAGAACAGTGCTCGCGCTGAGATTGGTGCGTTGGTGTGAGCCGCGCAAGGATTGGAAGGGGTACAGGGTGACGTAGACGCTCCAGGATTGGTGCGTTGGTGTGAGTCGCGCTGTTATTAGATGAAAAATTGTATTGTATAGTTGTATTACGGAAGGGATTAGAAAGTTTTGGTAAACGCTAAAATGTATTATCAAGAAGAGAAAAAGAAGAAATCTTTGTTCGGGAAAATAAAACGATGGTTTGACAAGGATAAAGATGTTAAAACAAGAGAAGGTGAATTGTTACCTCCAACGAAAACGCCTGCATCCTTTATGGCTGCGAGATATGGGTATCATACCTGTATATGGTTGGAGAATTGGGTTAGGTATACTAAGGAAGATGGTGTTCTAGCATTCCCAGAACATGGTTCATTTAATCTGGCCGTGTTGAGAAATTTACGGGAGAAGATGTTGTGTCTTGACCCAAGACCAAGGCCGACACAGTTTGAGGCTCTGGTAGAATGGGAAGATGAAGTAAATGAGCGAGAAAAACAGAGGTCTGGAAGTAACTACAGATACATGTTTGGGAGGAAACATGATCGTGAAACTCATCATGATCGAATGAAGAGATGGCGAGATGCTAGTATGTCAGAGGGATTATATCCTATGAGAACAGTTGACGAAAGGGAAGAAAGGAAAGGTACAGAAAGGGTTCCGGAGGCAGAAATGAAAAGATATGGAGTTAATGAGTATGAGGATGAGGTCTTGAATGACATGATGTACAAAAGACCACCTCCATATAGACCAGAACCAGAAGAGAGTACACCAGTTGTTTCTCCGATAAGAGATACATTGCGTATCATTGAGACAGAAATTGTGACACCTGAGTTAAGAAGTAGTAATCCTTTCAGGGAAAAAGAGAGAGAGAATAGAAGTGGTGATGAGAATACGAGAGAATTAGCCAGAACTACATCGGAGCTGACTGAAAAGATTAGAGAACTGACAAAGAATTTGGAAGCTGTTACGGTGCCTGTAAGCATAGGTCCGGTTATGCCTATTTTTGATAAGCAGAGGACGAGTGAGAATGGTTTGGTGATTCCCTATGTTGGGAATAGATTAACAAGTTTGGCTGGTCCCTCAGGAGATTCAGGAAAAAGGACAGAAAGTAATGATGATTTGAGGCAATCCAGACATGACACATGCAGTGGAGGATTAGAGGTACAGTCTAATTCGAGATTGGATGCTAGTGATGCTAGTTGTTCAGGGATGCCAATTTTAGAACCACAGAAGAAAGTGGTTCCAGTGAGAAAATCTACTGAAATAACAGCTGAAGATTTGAATGAATGGATGAGAGTTCTTCAAAAGAGGGATAAAGATTCCCAGGCAATTGATGTGGCTAAGTTACGCATAGAATTAGAGGAGCTTGTTGCAGGGACAATTCCTACAGAAATTCTAAAAAATCATCATGATGGAGAATTGTTATTTATGTGTAAAAACATAACCTGGAGAGCTAAAAATACACATGACAGGTTAAGAGCAATAGCGAATGAACAAGGAGTTGACATTGATAAGGTGAAAGCCTTGCAGAGGTCTTATAGGATGGATTTTACGGACAAAGATATTGAAAATCTGAATGGTAATGGTAGAACAGGACAGATTAAAGAGATGATCGCTTTATTGCGAAAATGGGGTGACGTAGAGAAGTGGAAGGATAGGTGGTATAAGAAAAGGGAAGAATCAGTGGACAGGACTTATTCAGCATTTCCTGTGAGAGAAAAAGAGAAAACAGTGGATGCTTATCCCATGAGAGAAATACCTGGAGGAGGATATGTACATGTTCCATGGACCAGACAGGATATTTTATCATTTACGAATGATTTCCCTCGACTGAGAGAAAAGCCCGTCGAGTGGTATAGGCAGGTAGACAGGTTTGTGAAATTGTCAAAAGTGCTGTGGATTGACCTGAATAGTCTGTTTGATATAATTGTTCCAGCAGACTTGTGGGCTGAGTGTAAAATAGTTGTGAGTTGGCCTACTGAGGAATATCCAAGAGATCAGAGAACAGGAGCACCAGATCCAGAGGTAATGAGGAAGTATGATCGGGTGATTGTATACCTGAAAAGTAAAGTCCCTCCAAAAGAAACAGACTGGGTTAAGATAGATCGAACACATCAGGAAGCAAAAGAATCAGTTCATGCTTTTTATGAGAGGCTGATATTGGCTTTTAAACAATTCAGTGGGGATGAACATCTGGGTGACAAAGATTTGAGTCATTTTGTATACAGATTTGTATATGGCCTGAGACCTGAGATTAGTGAGAGAATTCGTGAGCATACAGTGGACTGGCAGAGTAAGAAAATAGATGAGATTCTGAGACATGCAAAGTACTTCAGTGATGAAATTGAAGCAAAACAGAGAAAGCTGAAAGAAAAGGCAATGTGGGCACAAGTGAAGGTTGCGGAGAGACAAGAAGCACAGTTGGTGGAACAGGCAAATAATACAGGGAATAGGCCCAGATATGCAGGGAAAGGAAAGGGGAATCTTGAGGAAGCGAAAAAGAAGTTTCCTTGTCACAACTGTGGCCAACTGGGACATTGGAGATCTGAATGTACCAATCCACCATTAGCGAATAACGAGAGTAAACCATTAAATCAACAGGTGCAGAACGAGGGGAATAATCAACAGCAGCAACAACAGAAGGTTGTGAGACAGCAGAGCCAAGAGCCAAAACCGCCCTTGCCGCAGAATAGAGGGTCACAAAAGTACAATCAGGATTCAGGATTCTACAATGATGAGCAGGTAAACAAACCAAGGCGTTCTAACAAGGTACAACAGTACTTGTTAAAGAATGAGGGGAGTGAGTCTGAAGGTGACTATTGACGGTGCCGAGGAGAGGAGGAAGAGTGCATACTTGGTGCGACTCTAGAAATAGACCAGGCAGGACCATTTGTAGATGGGAAAATAAATAAAGAAAGTGTTACTTACTTACAGGTCGCTGTCTCTGGACGGAGCGGACATTTGCCTTTCACTGCGCCTTTGGATACTGAATCGGGTATTCAACGATAAGACAAATTCGTTCTTATCATCCGACTACGACCTGTCACTGATATCATAATAACAACGTTCTTGAACTTCTGAATTTTAAATGGTATTATCCATTATCTCTCCTACACAGGACTGTGATCTTACATCACGGATATACCATATCCAGCTACACGTTGTTAGAATCTCAACTTGAGCCAATCAAAACCATACGTGTTTACATTTCAAACCTACGACCTTAGCCCTGAAGAAGTCCAAGGTTGGACGAAACGCGTCGGCTGTTTTTGCTGTTGTCGAAGTACTCACATTTTAAATTGAACATTAAAGAAGAACTCTTTGGAAAACGCACTACCTTGAAAACTTGGATTTATTTATATTATATGAATAGAGTGGTGCATTTGGTGCTGTGTTTTTGTCAAGTGTTACTTTTTTAGTAGACACAGGTGCGACAAGATCAACTGTCAGGTCAGCAGATATTAGAAATCTTCCTCTCTCGGATGAATTAATCCAAGTAGTTGGTGTAGCCAATACACAAATCAAGACACGTCTTACTGAACCAGTAAAGGTACAAATAGGGAAATTTTCAGACATGCACAGATTCGTGGTCTGTGACACTAGTCCAGTGAACTTTTTAGACAGGGATCTGCTATGCAAAATGAACTGTACAATTTTTTGTACGCCGGATGGAATAGCTTTTGAAACACCAGATGAGGATGTTTTGTACCGAATGACTCTAGAAAATAGAGAGAGTGAGATAATTGGTGCATATGCTGTGTTTGATCCGGAGGATTTGCCTCAAGAGTTGAGAGACACAGTGAAAAGAACAGTTTGGGATTTTACTGGAGAGGATGTGGGATTGATGAATAATGTAGATCCTGTGAAAATTTCAGTGAAAGAGGGAATTACTTATCCTAACATTCCTCAGTACAAAATGACACCAGAAATAATTGAAGGAATAACTCCTATTATTGAGAAAATGATTCAGCAAGGAGTTTTGAGAGAACTACTGAGTAGTCCGTGTAACTCACTGATAATGGGGCTAAAGAAACCTAATGGAAAGTTCAGGATTGTACAGGATTTGAGAAAAGTTAACAAAATTGTGGTGGCATGTTGTCCGATTGTGCCAAATCCGTCAGTGATTTTGTATCAGATTTCACATGATGCTGAGTGGTACACAGTGATTGATTTGTGTCATGCTTTCTTTTCAATTCCATTGCATCATGATAGCCAGCCGATTTTTGCATTTAGGTTTGGCCAGCGTATTTTAGCATGGTGTCGAATTCCACAGGGGTACACAGAGAGTCCTTCGATATCCAATCAGTTATTGAAAAAGTCATTGGAGAGTTTGATCATGCCTGAAAACTCAGTACTAGTGCAATATATTGATGACCTACTCGTGGCATCAAAGACACGTGAAGCTTGTGAAGTAGATACCATAGCTTTACTGAATCATCTGGCAGATGGAGGGTTAAAGGTATCTCCAGCCAAATTGCAATTTTGCAAGAAAGAGGTGCATTATCTTGGACACAATATTGAAAAAGGTTTGAGAAAGGTGACTGATGACAGGATCAAAATCATCAGGGGAATGAAGGCCCCAAAGACCCAGAGGGAAGTGAGAATGTTCCTGGGGATGGTGGGTTATTGTCGTCAGTGGATTAGTAACTTTTCTCTGATAGCAAGACCACTGATTAAGCTGACAAAAAGTGAGGTAAAAGACCCATTGGAACTAGATGGAGAACAGATGGCAGCATTTGAGGAGCTGAAGAACAGAATGTGTGAAGCCCCTGCTTTGGGTATGCCAGACTATGAAAAAGAGTTTGAGTTGTACTGCAGTGAGAGAAATGGATGTGCACTTTCAGTGTTAATTCAGAAACATGGATTACTGAGAAGGCCTATTGCGTACTTCTCATCAACACTTGACCCTGTAGCTGTAGGTTTACCAGGTTGTTTGAAATCTGTGGCTGCAACATGCAGAAGTCTGGAACAAAGTGAGGGAATCGTAATGGGATATCCTGTAAGGGTATTCGTACCTCATAATGTGGCAATTCTTTTGACAAGAAGCAGAACTCAGTACATGTCACATAGTCGGATGACTAAATATGAGAAAGTCATTCTGGGAGCATCAAATGTGACTCTTGAGAGATGTGTGAATGTGAATCCAGCGACATTATTGCCAGATATTGAAAATGTGGGTGTGAAGACAGAGGATGATCACAATTGTTTGGATGTGCTGGATTACTGTACAAAACCGAGACCAGACATAAGGGATCTTCCATTACTTGAGAGTGATCATGTGCTGTTTGTGGATGGATCATGTCTGAGAAATGATGATGGTGTGCTGAGTGCAGCATATGCAGTGTGCAGGGTTTCAGAAGTGATGGAAGCTTCACCATTGAAAGGAGTGAAATCTGCACAAGTTGCTGAATTGGTGGCATTGACGAAAGCTTGCGAAATTCGGAAAGATCTGAGAGTGACTGTGATGACTGATAGTCAGTATGGATTTGGAGTTGTGCATGATTTTGGCCAACTTTGGCTGCAGAGAGGTTTCTTGACGTCGAGTGGGACTCCAATAAAGAATGCTGAAGTGATTGGAAAATTGCTTGAGGCGATACAGCTGCCTAAAGAATTAGCAGTTGTGAAATGTGCTGCTCATGGACAAGGAGATGATTTTGTAACACTTGGAAACAGATTTGCAAATGACATTGCACAGTATTGTGCTAAGAATAATCACTCGATTAACAGGGAACGAGAAGGGGAAATGTCTTTTTGTTCTGTGATGTTTACTAATGTACTAGAAACGTGGGATGAGGTGAAACAGTTGCAGGATGAGGCAGGAAAGGAAGAAAAGAAAGACTGGATCAAGGCAGGTTGTGCCCCAAGAGAAACAGACCATGTTTGGGTCTATAGAGATGGTAGACCAGTCATGCCTAATTCTATGTTGTCGACAATGGCAAGGATGTATCATGGCCAGGGACATTTGGGAAGGGATGCGATGATCAGGTCTTTTAAACAGACTTGGTACAATGCAAAGTTCAGGACAATTGCAGAGAGCATTTGTCAAAGATGTTTGATTTGCCAGCAATTTAACACTGGGAAAAAGACAGTGGTGAGTCTGGGAACGATAGGTAGAGAAGGTGGTCCTTTCACGAGAATGCAGATTGATTTCATTGAAATGCCCCAAGTGAACAGATTGAGGTATGTTCTAGTGGTAGTCTGTTTGTTCTCAAGGTGGGTGGAGGCCTATCCGACTAGGAGAAATGATGGAATAACAGTGGCAAAGTTACTGTTAAGAGAGTTGATTCCTAGGTACTGGTTTCCAGTAACGATTGAGTCTGATAGAGGTGGACACTTCTATAATGAGCTCATGAGTTTGATTTGTGAAGCATTGAGCATACAGCAGAAGCTACATTGTGCATACAGGCCAGAGGCTTCTGGCGTGGTTGAGCAGATAAATGGCACAATCAAGAACAGAATTGGTAAGATGTGTTTAGCCACTGGAATGAAATGGCCTGATGTCTTGCCTCTAGTGCTAATGACTATTAGATCTACTCCAGATAGAACTACTGGTTTGAGTCCACATGAAATTTTGATGGGACGTGCAATGCGTCATGCATTTGTACCTGTCAATAAGTTGATGACAATAACTGATGACATGATTTTGGATTACTGTAAAGGCCTGGCTGACGCAGTTCATTCTGTGTTTCACCAGGTTGGAGAAGACGCTACTACACTTGAGAAGAAGCAAGCTCATGATCTGAGTCCAGGGGACTGGGTGAGGATTAAAGTACACAGAAGAAGAAATTGCTTGGTTCCAAGGTGGGGAAGGCCAAGACAAGTCATTCTGACTACGACAACTGCAGTGAAGTGTGCTGGTGTGAAAAACTGGGTACATGCAAGTCATACTCTGAGAGTTCCAAACCCAAAAGATGGGACTGGTAAGGAGTATTTTGAAGAGTCAGATTCCAGTGATGATGAAGAAACAGACCCAGTGAGAAGGAATCAGAATTCTGAAGGAGAAAGAGAGTCAGATGATTCTTTCTTTCCAGGAGAAAGCTCAGGAGAAACATTGAGAGTTTCAAAAGAGAGATCAGATTCTGTAAGAGAGACTGAAGTTCTAACAAGCAGTGGAGAAAAAAGAAGAGAAAAGAACAGTTCCACAGAGATTACTCCTGAATCAGATGAGGAGGTGGAAGAACCACTTGAGATTATAACTGAAAAAGTAGGGTCAGAAGAAGATAGAGAGGGACAGATTGCAGAAGACCCCCGAGGAGGTGTAGGGAACATTCTTGAAAAGTTAGGTGAAGGGACAAGTAGACAGCAAGAAGATTGCGTGTCGGAGACCCGAGGAGGGAAAGAAATAGGGAAGTCTCAAACAGTGGTGAAAAAGACTGTGGAGCGAAAGAAAACTGCTGAAGAACAAGAAGTATTTGAAACAGAATCGGATGAAAGTGAGAATGAAAAATCAGAAAGTCGAGTTCTGAGAAAGAGAACTTGGATTGGAGAAAGAAATAATAAAGAAACAAGACCGAAAAAGGTTGTAAGAGGAGATCTTTGGCCTAACAACAGAGTAAAGAAGCTGAGATACAGACTGATGAGAGCAAATACCTCGAAAGCTGAACAAGTGAATGAGGTATCGAGTCAGAATCCAGCAAAAGGTGAAAAGCGAAAAGAGTCAAAAGAACCCGAGGAGATAAAGAGAATTAGAAGACCCAACCAAAAGTACAGATCACCGGAATGGTCTTATGTGGCACTGTCTGAAGGAGAAGAAGAAGAAACAGTGAATCGAGACAATCCGGAGGGGATCTTGAGAAAAGTGGTTGAGGAAGAGGAGAAGTCTGTTGGAATCTTAAAAGTTATCCTGACTGACATTGGAGAAGAGTTGGATGCACAGGATGTTGTTGATGATCTGATACAATTTGATGTTGCTGAAGAAGAAGTGAAAAGTGATGAATATCCAAATTGAGTGAACTGAAGAAATCACTTGGAGAAAAGTGAAAAGGAGAAAGTCTGAAATTTAGCTGTCTGAAGTAATCCAGAAATAAAGAATTGCAGTAGTGGAGTAGTAGAGGCTAAGTCAAAAGACACGGTCAAAGTAGTAAAATGGCTAACATAGAGAATAATCAAAGTAGATGTGCCTTTTTGAAAAGATGGTGTAGAATGTGCTGTTGCTGTACTGGATTATTAATGCTATTATGGGGTGTTTTAGCTTTATTAGTTACTTTTAGAATTACCATAGGTACATTTGAGATGCATACAGAAAATGTGACTAATGTAGGGAAGGATTCACAAAAAGTAGTCCCAACTAGAATTAGTAATACTTACATACATAAAGATAGGTCAATTAATGATTTTTCTAGTAATGTTTTTTCAAAATTATTGTATGAATATGTAAAGACAATGGAAGTAAGGGATTGCTACGTATGTATGCAGTTACCTGCATCCGTTTCAGAGGGTGTTACTTATCACCATTTACCAGCTACGTATGGAATTTCATGTAGTGTATTGAGTAGTGTTTTTTATTTGTTAGGGAAAATAGATTATGTGATGTCTAATAAAGATAACATTTTTGGGCACTTGCCTATGAACAAAAGGCTGAATCCAGCTAAAGAAGCTAACATTTTTGGTGAGATTTTTATTGAAAAAGAAGAATTAACATTAGATTACATTTTTAAGAATAATTTAACTTGCAGTTTGAAAGAAGAGGAGAAGGCTTTTCTAAACATGGTGGAGGAAAGGAGAATGAGCATGCATGAAAAGGCAGGAAAATACAAAGTGAGTGAGACAATTTGGGACATTGAGATGGGGAAAGAGTTGAGAAATGGGGCTAGTCCAACTTTAGCTCTAGATGCACCACAGAAGGGTAAGCTGTGCATGACAAGGAGGAAATCCCGATATGATACATATTTTGTTGGGACTAGTGAGTGTCATGATACATACTTCATTGCAAGAGGATGGGGTTTTAAAGGAGGAGAAGATCCAGTTTTCCCAGGAGTGTATTATGTTTGTGGGAACAAGGCTTATTACAGGTTGCCTGACCATTGGTATGGCACGTGTTATGTGGGCCTGGTCTTTCCAAAGATTTTTCATATAGATAGAATAGAAGATGTAGAACATATTAATTTACTAACGCGTTTTAAGAGAGAAAGTTGGTCTGAAATTGTAGGTGATATCTTTGGAGCTTTGATTCCAGCAGTGGGAATTTCTTTGAATGCATATGGAATTCGGAAACTGTCAACAGTGGTGGATCGCTTATCGACAAGTACCGCTGGAGGGTTTCTTTTGGTAAATATGGAGATGATTGCCGTACGTGCCATGTCTATGCAAAATCGACTTGCCCTTGATATTTTATTGGCCAAGGAGGGTGGGGTTTGTGTAATGCTGAAAGTTCAACATTGTTGTACTTACATTCCTGATGAAAGCAAGGACCTGAAGGTTTATATCAAAAATATTACTGATTTGCATGAAGAATTAGTACCACTGGAAGCTGAAAGTATCTGGACCAAAATAGTTAATAAAATAGTTGCTGTTAAAAGTTTTATTGCAAAAATAGGTAGTACTATTATAGGTAAGATATTGTTTCCTTTGACTTGTGTAATTGTTGCTTTATTGATATTAAGATTGGGGTATTTGTGTTGTAAAAACAGGGGAGGGAAAAAGAAATTAATTAAAAGAAATATTGAAAAGAGAAATAAGAGGTCAAAAAGAGATCCACAAGAAATAGAATTAGAAGAATTGAGGGAGAGTGTTTACTTGGAAACAAAGAGGGATGATGAAAGGGAGTCTGGTGTGTAGTGTTGTGTAAGAGAAAAAGACATTTCCAATTTCTCCTAAAATGGGACTAAATTTTTTACAAAATTTTTTTTTTGGGTTGTTTATTTGGTGATAAAATCACCAAAGGGGGGATTGCTGGAGCAGAGTTTTCTGTTGAAAATTTATCGGGTTTTGAAGCTCCAGTTTGTTTATATGTTGTGAATTAAAATTATTAATTTGTAACTATTAATTATTTGTTATTGTATGAAATTCTGATTAACCAATACGAACTAACAGGAGAAAACTACACGTGGGAATGCATTCATGTTGCTTAATAATAATGTGCAGGTTTTATTAAATGGATGTTGCTAAGTGTTGTTTGTTTTAAAGCACAAAACGCTTTTGAAATAATGTGTACTAATGCTTTACTGTGTTGCAAAGGCTAGATAATTACATACACATAAGGGTATTAGTGGGGTTAACACTGTTTAATCACTATGCTGTGGTAACGTTGTTTTTGTCTCTTTTAATTAAGATGGTCTGTTTTGGCCTATCGTAAAATGGCTGCCGTTTAAAGCCTACGCTCGAGTGACTGAATTTTGATGAGAGGGCCTTGCTGAACATGGTCGAGAGTCATCTGACCACAGTCATCGCCTGGTTTAAAAGTTTTCCGTGAGGACAGCAATTCTGGGCGAGAGTCCAAGTGTCCTTAGAGGACAAGGGAGCCACAATGAACTTTGTGATTACAATGCTGGTTCCGAGGAAATGTGAACGTGAAAGAAACATTTGCAAAACTCGAGTTTCCTTCTTCCGTCTTTTTATTTTTGTGATTTTTTCTGAGCGGAGATTTTCCAAATGTAGCGATGTTACATCCTTTCCTGCTCGCTCTGCTCAGCGGTTCAGCGGATATCTAAAACATTTTATGTTGCTATTATTTTGTAATTTTTATTATAAATATACTAGACTAGAGAGGGTCCGTGGTCATTGCATTCGGGATTTTTTTGAGGCCACTTCTTCCCAAACCTGCGTTGGTGAGGATCGATGCTGTGAGGACGGTGACTTGGGAGACTTCTACTGAGAGACCTGTCCTGACCCATTTATGACATTTAGCTAGAATAGGTAAATATGAGAATAATGATTTTCCTTTGATTGATTTTTTCTTTGAACTAATTTTAGATAAATTACCATTATTTTAAATACAGTGTTGGTGGTTATTTCTTGTCAATTATTGAGTATTCTATTGTGATTATTATTGTTTAAATCATGACTCAAGACAGTGTCAATTAGGTCTCATTGACCTCACTACAGATGCAGGGTGTTTAGGAGGTTTTCTCTCTCATGATTGGTACTGATAGAGTAATCTGAGTGTATGTTAGTGAGATGGGCCCAAGTGTATGGTGAGTGTATGTGCGTGTATCTGTGAAATTACTCTGTCCGTGGAAGTAGAGAGAATTTATATGCCCTGATCTGGATCAATTTCTGCGCTCAGGCCACTTTTCATTTCCTGTTACGTTTACTTTGTTTCCTTTTGTTTTGCTTTTATGTTTTGATATAGTTTTTGTTATGTATCATTTGTTTCCTCTGTCCCACGGCCAGTGGGCTTTCGAAGTTCTATACGAATCTAAGCAACATTTTGTTCATTATATAGTGTTGTTATGGAAAGTAAGGAGATGTGTTATAATATGGTTAGGCAGTTGCAGCTACGCTAGGACTGCTATGACATGTTGAGATTTCTAGATGACATAGAGAATGAGAAGGTGGGGCATTTGGGAGTTGTGATTTGTGCCTGGCCGTGTTGGTTGGGTGACTGCTTTGCCTCTGGAGAATAAAGCATATTCAAGCTTTCCAGAAGAACGTTCTAAGGTTTAATTTATTACAATGTTGTTTGACTATACTATACAAAACATAAACCTATTGGCTTTGTCAGTGCTTGTTTTATATAGCGCTTCAATTTCAAAAGAATGGAAGGCTGAGCTGGTCCTATTGGGATTTGAGCTCCCAATCTGCACATCATGTCTCTTAAAAGTGCCATCCATGAAGAGAACAAAATATCTATTTGCCTAGTCTTCTATATATAATGCATAGCATCAATAGGCATTCTAGAATGTTCTTTTATTTGCTGATGTTTTCCGGAGTTTTGAGACCTATTGTGACATCATTCTCTCGATGGTCCTTCTAATGGAGTCATCTTGCTTATCAGGATCACTTTTATGACCATCAGGTTGCACAGATGCTTCATTTCCAGCAACTCTAGAGTACATAAGAAATGGGGCTAGTCTCGTCACACGAACGCATGCAAGAATATAGCCCATTCATGTGTATAATTGTTTTTGTAGATTCCGCATATTTTGAGTGGAATGCGGTGCATGCATAAAAGTGCAAGAAAATGCGGCACGTGCACTGCCTCCACAAATCTTTCTGCATGCTGCCATCTTTTAACGCAAGGCGCGTGATACTCTCTAAGTCACTCTATTATACTGCAATGTATTGATGCGGTAATGTTTATCTAGGTGTAAATTAGCACCACCCTAAATAAACAATAAAATCCTCCGTAAATCTCAAATACATACTTGCTGTAAAGATCCTGTCAGCTTTTCTTTAACTTGGGAATATCTTGTTTCCATCAGTTTTTCTTTACTTTTACCCTTTTTAAGATCCTACTAATTTTCAATCCGCTGTTTGGGGTCCTTACTCTTTCGAGCCTTGACAGTGGTGACGCTCTTCTCTCTCTGGTCTCCCCCTTCCTACTCTCCAACCTTTGAAGAATTTTCTTGTCCCGATGGCGCGACTCAATACATGTGCTCAAAGAACAACGATATGACTCTTGTTCTTGGTCGTCAGCAGTACTGGTTCCCTCATTTTTTGAGCATTTTTTGTAAGATGGGCTTTGTCATGAAGGCACTGGTGCTTCTCTGACTAACTTAGCACTTCGGGTGGTGTGCAAAACATTTATCGTGACTTCACTAATCCAAATCCTGACTCGCTCTTTCATTTGTTCCTTAAAATAGACTTTTTGGACAGCCGTTGAAATGTGTGCTTCTGATTAATTGCTGTTGTGTGCGAAAGTAGACATTTCTTTCTCTTCTTTTTTGTTCATCTTAGGAGAGTTCTTTATATTGTGAGTTATTTTCAAAGTTTTCCCCTCTAGATCGCCCTTTGTTTTTAAGTGAGATGATAAGAATGGATCAGTATATGGATCCACAGCCTTTGTATTTTAATATTTTAATATTTGTAGAGTAGTGTAGCCTTTGTAACAAAGTGGATGGAAAAAGACATACAAAATTAACTCTCAGATTTCAAGTGTCGCAAATAGTGTAGATCCCCTGCTCTTTCGATGAGAATATCAAACAGGTTGTGTAGCCCACACATTTACCAAATAAGAACACATGATGTGAATGTCGAAGGCATTTAACCAGAAAAAGGCAAGTTGTTGATAAAAAAAATAATGCCCACTTTTATAGCCGTAGATTATTATAAAAAAGTACTGACAGAGCTATGCCGCTTTCGTGGTCTCTTAACTTTCATATTTCTATTGTCTCGGAAAGCTGTACCACATTCTCCTTGTGCCACGTCAAACCAGAGGCAATAGAAAAAAAGGATTCAGCTGGTCCAAGAATACTTACTCTTACTACAACATGAAGTGCACACATGCACTCAACAAGCACACGGGATGTCAGAGCAGAGTCCTGGGTGTAATATATTAGACGAACTTTGCACAAGTGGACTAGTCAGCACTCCATCTGAACGAGGAGCAGAAAAGGTGTATTTAGTTCTATAATACCTAAAAATCATATTTTGCCATAGTCGATTCACATCAACAACCCAGGACATGGAAAGTAGTCTCATTTCAACGCAAAGTGCATGATTGGTGCCAGTAGCAGCTGACAGGAAATGAGGGTAGACTGATGGGGGAGGGGAGTCGGGGTGGCGGGAGGAGGGAAAAAGAACCCACTTACCTCAACTCTCCTCCACTCCTCCACACACGTGGTAGCTGATCCAAAGAAAAATGTATGGCACCAATTTCACTTACAGTTGTGTCCTTCACTAACCAGTTTACCTTGCTGGAGGCATTCCTGTACCAAAATATCCCATTTGCTGTTAGAAATGTGGGTCTCTAACAGGCAGAGGTAGGCATCTTTGTCTAAGTAGGGATCCTTGCTTCTAGTCAGGGTCGGGGGATTACACACTTTAGCTAACCCCTGCTCACCCCCTTGGTAGCTTGGCAGGAGTAGACAGACTTATCCCAAACTCAATGTGTAAAGTATTTGTACCCAAGCACACAGTAACACAGTTGAAAACACCACAAATGGACAGCACACCAGTTTAGAAAAATTTAGTATCTTTATCTAAATGAAACAAGACTAAAAACAACACAAATCCAACATACATGTATCAATATATCCCTATTAAAATAGTTACTTAAAATAGAGCTGTAGAAACAAAATAGTTCCACTTGGAGCTATTATGACATAGTGACAGGCACAAATCCAAAGTACTGCGCCCACTGTAAGGTGCGCGGGCTGGCTACCGAGTCACACGAAGCCCCAAACAACAGTACCTTGGAAACGAAATCAACAGGCGATGCACTGAGTCATGGAGGTGTGACGTCACTGCGTGGGTGAAGCTGGTTCCTTTCTGCATGGGGGATACGAGGTGTCAAGTCCGTGAGGAGTAGAGGCATCGAACCCAGGACAGGGGAAGTTAGGCAGCATCGATGGTGAGACGTCGGTTCCGGTGAGGCAATGCGACGTCGAAGAGTTGGTGAAGTCACCCACGTCGGTTATCAGCTGCGTGATAAAGGGATACTGGTGCTGGCGAAGATGGTGTTGGTGCAAGCGCAGGTGCCTGGAAGGCCCATAACTGTGGGCGTCAGAGCTGCAATGCAAGTGGGGAGGTGCATCTTGCACTTCAAGAGCGGTGCCCCAGGCTTCTGTGCAGGTCGTGGCATCACTGGCGGCATCACTGACGGCATTGGAGTTGTTCTTCTTGCTTTGAAGCACCAACCACGCAATTCTCAGGGCCCATGACTGGAATTGGCACCCTTTTGAATACAGGAGTCCAGGTGCTGGTCTGTGGGTGCAGGTGAAGTCTTTGTGGCCCTGAGACTTCATAACAGGAGGTAAGCACACACAAGTCTTATGGGACAGGCAGCCTTTCAATAGTGAAAAACGAAATATACAGTATTTCACTTTCAGGACAGGTAAAACACACCAGCACATGTCCTACCTTTCCCATACACTGCACCCTGACCTTGGGGGTATCTGGCAAGTGGGTGCACTTGCCAGGTCAACATGGCAGTTATAAACTGCGTACACGGACACTGCAGTGGCAGGTCTGAGACACACCTACATGGCTACTCCCGTAGTTGGCACAATCAGTACAGCAAGCCCACTGGTTGCATTTGATTTACAGGCCCTGGCATACTCAGTGCACTTTACTAAGGACTTACCAGTAAATCAGATATGCCAATCATGTATAACCAATCATAATTACAATTTACACAGGGAGGACTTGCACTTTCACACTGATCAGCAGTGGCAAAGTGCCCAAAGCATCTAAGCCAGCAAAAACGAAATCCATCACACAGTCGGAAATGCAGGAGGTAGAGGCAAAAAGTCTGTGGAAGCCCACCAAGGTTGTCAAGTCTAACATTTGCCTCTTATTCTTCTCCACAATTAAGCTTTTCCTGAGTTGTGACAAGCATACTTAGCGGACTGCAGGCGTGGCTGCAGGAATAGGAGTGTCGGGCCAAACCCTCCAATTTTCTGCATCATGTGGATGGATAGTAATTGCTAAGGGCACTTACCAGTCATATTTCCATTAAAACAATGTCAACTTGAAAGTACACTCAGTGTACAGTGCCATGCTGCCTGACTCTAGTGACAGCAAGGGCGAGAGAGACAGCCAGTCCCTGTATAATGAGTGCAGTTTCGCACTGGCATTGGTTTAATAGAAATGTCAGAGGCACATGCACAATGTGCCAGCCTTCATAGGTGTTGTTTGATTTGCACGAAGACCAGTATAAAGCAGCGATAACACAGCTCTATAAGGACGAAACCACAAATACCAATAATCCATCACAATGGTATATATAAGAGAAAGTAGAAAACAGAGAGGCACTTATCTTGACTGTGGAGCAGCAAAGAAAGAGGCAGTAAAGATGGTGCCTCACTGTTTTGTAGGTTATGCCTGTACACTATTGGTGGGCTGTTGAAGAGGTGTGGTTCAAAGCCTCATGGGAAATGTAGTTGTGCTTTACTGTTTAATTGGCTGCTGTTTTGGAGTAGTAAAGCTAGAGAAAGCATAATCCTCGCCTCCGTGTCCTTAATGGAGTCTAAAATTCTTGTCCCATATGCTAGAAAGTTTTCTATTCGCTGAGGTTTTGAGAGACCACTCCCAATGGACGCGGGGCAGCGTCACTTTTCAAAGAATCAGTCCCGTTATTCTTGGGGTTGCATGGCGCTCATTGATTGCTGTGTTACATTCCCCACCCTTTCCCAAATCGTCACAGGGTGGGATGGGGGTCAGCAAGCAGTAGTGACCACTCTCCTCCATGTGCCGAGCTGGAAAAAGTGGGGTTATAGAGGAGCAGGATGACCAGTGTGTGTGCATATGACCTGGGGCAGAGAGTTTTGAGATTTACAACTCATTTCATCGGTTCACATGCTTGCTGTAAACAGAATGAGTGTGTATGCTTCTGCTGTGGCGTGTTTTTCTGTTTTACAGCAGTTTCAGTTATACAAGCTTTGGACTGGCCTCTAAGTGATCTATAATGCTATAAAATGCTGAGGAGTCAGGAGAAGAAGATGCCAAGAGCTTCTCCCTCCCACTTGGTGCGCACTGATCAGTCCCAGAGGATCCAGCCCATCCTTTTGTGGGGGTAATGTTCTATTACTTACCAGTAATCTTCATTACTCCTGGTCCTGTGGTTCTCGTCCCATTCATTACTTATGGAGATTAATCAAAATGAACACAAGGAATACTGGTTCCCCCTATACCACCCCCTCCCACTGGGAGTACATGAACTGCACTTACCCAACATTCATTCCGAACTACCAAGCCCTCCAAGGAAGGCAGGACGTTCGAGAGGGAGGCAAGGAGGGGCATAATGATTGAGATGAGGACCACAGGACCAGTAGTAATGAAGAATACCAGTAAGTAATAGGTCCTCATCTCATTCATTACTTATGGAGAATACCAAAGCCAGACACCCGGCCTTCTTTACCTAAGAAAAAACACACTCAGGACACTACACTTAAAGCAGCACCCAAGTGAATTTATCCAAACAAGGTATAGTAAAGAAAAACAGAGGTAGGAGCACACAGCCTACAACACACCTAATCCAAAATTTCCATCTTCCCCCAAAACATTCTGGAGACAATAATGGCGAACAAATGTATTGGAGGAAGCCCACATGGCTGCCCGACAAAC
This sequence comes from Triturus cristatus, assembly GCF_964204655.1. Classification (NCBI taxonomy): domain Eukaryota; kingdom Metazoa; phylum Chordata; class Amphibia; order Caudata; family Salamandridae; genus Triturus; species Triturus cristatus. The sequence continues at coordinate 309,352,472 of NC_140593.1, read as the reverse complement.
CTCAGCAATGGGCACCCCACACAATTCAGCCCACAAGGTCGCCACACCCCTGGTGGAATGGCCCTAAACCCCAGCCAGTGGAGGAGCACCAGCCAGGGAATAAGCCATCTCAATCACATGCTTCAGCCACTGACTAATGGACAGGGAGGAGGCTTTCTCCCCCTTCGAAGCCAACCCAAAAGAAACAAACAAGGCCTCAGACTCCGTCAAAGTCTTAGTGCAATCCAGATACACCAAGAGAGCCCATTACATGTCCAACAGGGACCAATCCAATATTGGTTCCTGGCTGTTCCGGGGGGAAGAGCCAGGAACCTCCACCAGATCCAGCAGAACCAGCTCCTGGGACTTATGGAATCGAGATGCCACCTTGGGCAAAAAAGAGGCATCCAACCTCAAATCACACCATCCTCAGAAAAAGACAAGTAGGGTTCCCTGGCCATGAGAGCAACCAGTTCCCCAAGCCGCCGAGCGGAAGTGATCGCCACCCAAAAAATCTCATAGGACTTCAGAGTGGAAGATGATGGGACTGCTGAATAGCCAGCGCTAGGTATTGAGGCACTGCAATTACCGCCTCTCAACTACGAGACCGAGAGACGGAGACATGGAAGAGACAGGACAGCCCACAGAAGAGAAAGGAAGCACAGCACAATCCACGTACCCTGAAGAGTCATCAGGCTGAGACTGGGGAACCAAGACCAATGGGGCCAAAAAGGCACTACCACAATCACCAACCAGAACTCGCCCTGGAGAAGTGCCAGAAACTGTGGAACCAGAGCAATCGGCGGGAAGGCATACAACAGGCAGTTGGGCCTTGGCACTGTCACGGCAACCAAGCCCCCAACTGAGGAGCCTGACAACAAAAGGGAGGAATCTAAGCATTGTGCCGGGTAGCAAAAAGATCCAGGAAGGGTGCACCGAACCTCCTGCACACCGGCTGAAAAACCTCCCCGGTAAGACACAGCTCATGAGAGGAAGGGAAGAACCGGCTGAGGGTATCTGCCACCCCCTTGTCCAACCCCTGAACATACACAGCTCACAGGGACAGAAGGTGCTGTTCCACCACATTGAGGGACTGCGACCGAATCCCCCCCTGATTTAAATATGCCCCAGTGACCTGGTTGTCGGAATGCACCATCAGGTTGCACCCCTCCAGCAAGGCTTGAAAACTTGTGGCAGCCCGGGGAACAGCCCTCAGCTGCCTCCAATTGGAGGACCTCTGCCTCTTCCTCAGAGACCAGCGGGCTGGCATGAACCTGTCCCCCAGAGTCGCACCAAATGCGTTGGCATCCGTAGTCAACACCAATGGGGAGTACGGCTGCAACAGCACGCCAGCTCCAGATTGACCACCAGAGTCCACCACTCTAGCTGCTGGCAAACCTCACACTGCACACTGCAGGGGACAAAGGAACTACCAGACGGAAGTCCCCAGAGTGAAGATCCCACACTGACAGTAGATACAGCCACAGAGGGCGGAGGTTAAACCGAGCCCAAGGCACCAGAAACACAGCTCCCAACATCCACAACCACAGACGAACAGGTGGACAGGACTTGCCAAACACTTTCAGGGCCAAGGATCGAAACACCCGGATCTGAGGAACTGGCAGGAACACTCTTTTCAGTTTGGTTCGGAACCAGCCCCTGTGAATGTTGTGTCCTGAGAGGGCACCAGTTGTCACATTTCCCAGTTCAGGGGAAACCCATGCAGCCTCAGTGAGGCACACACTGTCCCCAGATGCCCCATGATCAGTTCCTCTAAGGGAGTATGGTGGAGCCAATCGTCCAGATAAGGGTATAAGAGGATGCCTTGGAGTTGAAGGGAGGCCACCAGAGAAGCCACAACATTGGTAAACAACCGGGGGGCAGCCAAAATGGAAGGACCAGAAACTGGTAATGTACACTCCTGATGCAGAAACTCAGAAACTTCTGAAAGAGGGAATGAATTGGCACGATAGTATGCATCCTGCAAGTCCAAGGTGCATATCAAATGGTCCTTCAGCACCAATAGCATCTCCCCTCAAGTCTCCATCTTGAGGGGAGATGCAACACAAACAGGTTCAGTGCCTTCACATTCAAAACCAGTCGGAAGCCCCCGGTAGACTTTTCCACCATAAGGATGATTGAATAACCCCCCCGCCACCTCCAAGGGGGTTACCTGAATGGTTCCCTTCTGTAGCAGAGAATTAATCCCCTGCACCAGAGCCACCTGCTTTGTCTTCCTGGAAGGCCAAAGAGTCAGACGGACACCGGAGGCCGAAGGGACCTCCCCAAACTCGATCCTGTATCTGTGTCACACAATGTCTAACACCAAGGCATCGGAAGCAGACTATTCCCAGGCCTGGAGGAAGTGCTGGAAGCGACTGTCGTCCACAAATTCCTACCCCATCATATAGTCAGGAACGAGGCTTAGCAGGGGGATTTCGCATTCCTATCTTGGCCCCGTCCTGCAATAAAGGGACCTTAAGACCAGGGGAACTGTTTCTTGGAGGAGGAACAAAGAGGAGGTTTGGGCTTAAAGGACAGTCTCTCACTAGCCCACCCATGAGGGAGGAGGTATGTTTCTTCTCCTTGAATAACTTATGCAGCTTGTCCTCCAATTCCGCCCCAAACAAAAAATATCCCTGAAAAGGCAACCTCAGCGCGGATGCCCTCCGGGCAGAGTCAGTCCTCCAGTCCTTAAAAACAATATTCCAACGACGTGCACCACAAGCCCCTCCAGAAAGGGCCAAAGCCCTGACCACATCAAAAGAAATATCTTAAATATATTCCACTTGTCTCACAATCTGATCCAGCAGACCAGCATAGTCAGAGGCATCGTCCAGGGACCTGGACAGCACCTTGAGATCTGCCAGCAAGGATTGCGCCACAAGGGTACTATTGATAGAGCGACCTGTGCGACAAGCAGGTAAGTTTCTTTTTTATTTTCAACTTTTTTTACCCCCCACCACCACAACCCTACCCCCCTGCCACCGTTCCCTACCAATGCCACACACATGCACCCACTCACAAGTACGTACTGCATTTTCTTTAAATCTTAGCCTGTCAATATTTTAATAGCTGTGTACCTCCTTCTCACAGCTTTCCATTTATTATCACAACTACAATTAGCACACCTGACCATTACTCTATATGCTCTGTGAAATGAGGTCAAAGATTGGATGAGCATGTGTTCTGAACTCCTTTATGATCCACTGGCAGGCTTTGTGAGAAATTTGCACTGTGCGAGAAATTTGCACCGTGTTCGGCCTGAAGTACACAGTACTCAAAAATGGCCCAGCAACAATTTGAAATCACGCAGCTACATAGGAGTGACTCTTTTTACATTATGTGCTATACATGAGAATTGTGTGGCATGAAAAAACTATAGAAACACACCATCCTGGAATAAGCAAATACTCTTAGGGAATGCAGGAGTAAGTAAAACGTAAACAGGAGCAACATAGCTGTTCCCAGGCAGAGAAGTGTTTGTTTTTGCTGGTTGCAGCTGTCGCAAGTGGTGGGTACTGCGGTGAGGGCAGGGCATTCACCGGTATAGCACCAGCCCCATCAGACTGCCCCGCTACCGACTCAACTGCAAACCACTCATTGTCAACTGGTGCTCCTCACAGGTCATCTAGACCTGCAATGTTACCTTTTCTCTTTCAATCTGGAGGATGAATCAATCAATCAATCAATCAATCAATCAATCAATCAATCAAAGGCATTTATAAAGCGCACTACTCACCCGGAGGGTCTCAAGGCGCTGGGGGGGGGGGGGGGGGTCCGCTACTGCTCGAACAACCAGGTCTTGAGCTTCTTCCTGAAGGAGAGGTGGTCTTGGGTCAGGCGTAGTTCGGTGGGGAGGGCGTTCCAAGTCTTGGCGGCCAGGTGGGAGAAGGATCTACCTCCTGTTGTCGCTCTGTGGATGCGGGGGACGGCTGCGAGGGCGAGACTGGTCGAGCGGAGGTGGCGTTTGGGAGCGTAGAAGTTGAGGCGGCTGTTGAGGTAGGTCGGGCCTTGGTTGTGTAGGGCTTTGTGTGCGTGGGTGAGGAGCCGAAAGGTGATTCTTTTGTTGATCGGGAGCCAGTGCAGGTCTCTCAGGTGTCTGGAGATGTGAGTTCGTCTGGGGACGTCGAGGATGAGTCTCGCCGAGGCGTTCTGGATCCGCTGGAGTCTCTTCTGGAGCTTGGCGGTGGTACCGGCGTAGAGGGCGTTGCCGTAGTCCAGTCGACTGGTGACGAGGGCCTGGGTGACTGTTTTCCTGGTCTCGGTGGGGATCCACCGGAAGATCTTACGTAGCATGCGCAGGATGTTGAAACAGGACGAGGAGACGGCGTTGACTTGTCTGGTCATGGAGAGGGAGGAGTCCAGGATGAAGCCCAGGTTGCGTGCGTGGTCTGTCGGTTTGGGTGCGTTGCCCAGGGCAGGGGGCCACCAGGAGTCGTCCCAGGCGGAGGGTGAGGAGCCCAGGATGAGGACTTCCGTCTTGTCTGTGTTCAGTTTCAGGCGGCTGGTCGTCATCCACTCGGCCACGTTTTTCATCCCTTCGTGTAGGTTGGCTCTGGCGGTGGCGGGGTCGTTGGTCAGGGAGAGGATCAGCTGGGTGTCATCGGCGTAGGAGATGATGTTCAGGTTATGTTGGCGTGCGATGGCCGCAAGGGGGCTCATGTAGACATTGAAGAGGGTGGGGCTGAGCGAGGAGCCCTGAGGGACGCCGCAGGTGACTTCCGTGGCTTCTGATCTGAACGGGGGCAGGCGGACTCTCTGTGTCCTTCCGGTGAGGAAGGAGATGATCCAGTCCAGTGCCTTCTCCTTGATCCCGACGTTGCTGAGGCGCTGCACTAGGGTGCGGTGGCAGACAGTGTCGAATGCCGCGGAGAGGTCCAGGAGGATGAGGGCCGCTGTTTCTCCGTTGTCCAACAGGGTTCGGATGTCGTCTGTGGCAGCGATGAGGGCGGTCTCGGTGCTGTGGTTGGCCCGGAAGCCTGACTGGGAAGGGTCGAGGGAACCAGTCGTCTCGAGGAAGGCTGCCAGTTGCTTGTTGATGGTCTTCTCGATGACTTTGGCAGGAAACGGGAGGAGCGAGATGGGGCGGTAGTTCTTGAGTTCGGTGGGGTCCGCCGTTGGTTTCTTTAGTAGAGCGCTGAGTTCGGCGTGCTTCCAGCTCTCAGGGAAGGTGGCGGTGTTGAGGGAGGTGTTGATGATGTCCCGCAGGTGGGGTGCGATGACAGCGTCGGCCTTGTTGAAGATGTGGTGAGGGCAGGGGTCGGTTGGGGAACCGGAGTGGATGGAGTTCATCGTGCTGATGGTGTCTTCGAGGTTGATCGGTGTCCAGGCGTTGAGGGTGGTGGTGGGGGGCGTTGGTTTGGTCGTGGGGAGCGTTGGTTGTGTTCTGAAGCTGTTGTGTATGTCAGCGATCTTGTTGTGGAAGTAGGAGGCGAGGGAGTTGCAGAGGTCTTGCGATGGGGTGATGTCGTTGGTTCCGGCGTTGGGGTTGGAGAGCTCTCTGACGATGTTGAAGAGTTCCTTGCTGTTGTGTGCGTTGTTGTCCAACCGGTCCTTGAATGCTGTTTTCTTGGTGGCGTGGATCAGTTGATGGTGCCTTCGGGTGGCGAGCTTGAGGGTAGTCATGTTGTCCGGCGTTGGGTCTCTTCTCCATGCTTTCTCGAGGGCTCGGCAGTTCTTCTTGGAGCTCTTGAGTTCGTCGGTGAACCAAGGGGCCTTCTTGCTTCCGGGTCTGCTGGGTGGGGTCCTCAGAGGGGCGAGCTCGTCCGCGCAGGTGGAGATCCATTTCGTGAGGTTGTCGGCGGCTTGGCTGGGGTTCGGTGAGCTGGCGGGAGGGTGCTGGCTCAGGGATGTGGTGAGTTGTTCGGCTGTGATCTTGTTCCAGCTTCTTCGTGCGGCCTGTTGCTGGTGGTGGTGGACCGTGGTTCTTTTGAAGGTGAAGTGGATGCAGCTGTGGTCCGTCCAGTGGAGTCCAGTGGCGTGGCTGAAGGAGATGTCTTTGCTGGACGAGAAGATGGCGTCGAGTGTGTGTCCGGCGAGGTGGGTGGGGGTGGTCACCAGCTGCTTGAGTCCGAGGGTGGCGAGGTTGTCAAGCAGGGTGGTGGTGTTGCGGTCGTTGTTGTTCTCCAGGTGGAAGTTGATGTCCCCGAGGAGGATGTAGTCGGCCGAGGGGAGGGCGTGCGGGCTGATGAAGTCGGCGATGTCTTCGCTGAATTGAGTGCGTGGTCCCGGGGGTCGGTAGATCAGGGTGCCTCTGAGGGTGGTCTTGGGGTCGGTGTGGATCTGGAAGTGCAGGTGTTCGGCGGATGTCAGGATGTTGTCGGCGTTGGTCGAGATACGGATGGTGTCTCTGTGGATGATGGCGATGCCTCCTCCAGTCTGGTTGTCGCGGTCTCTCCGGATGATCTTGTAGCCCTCTGGGACGGCGATGGCGATGTCGGGCGCTGAGGAGTCGTTCATCCAGGTTTCCGTGAGGAAGGCAACGTCAGGAGCTGTGGTGTCGAGGAGGTTCCAGAGTTGAACGGCGTGTCTGTGGACGGAGCGGGTGTTGAGCAGGATGCACTTGAGGTGGTTGCTGCTGGTGTTCGGCTTGGCGGGTGCTGGTGCGGGGCAGGTCCGGATGCAGGTGAACTTGCAGGTGAGGCAGCTGAAGGGTCCGTGGGTGCGTCTCGGGGTGGCTCGGTAGCACCCGGGGGTTCGGCCGGTGTTGAGTGCGTTGAGGGTGGCGGCATCGTAAGTCAGGCGGGTGGGCTGGGGTCTGCGGGGGCCAGGGGTCCTGGCACTGGGCGCGGCCCAGGCGCGGACGGGCGCAGACGGGCTTACCTTTGGCGCACCTTCGGCGCTCAATCGGTGCTCCCGCTGCGCGCGTCCGCTGCGCGGTCGCTCTGGGGGCGTCATAAGAGGGGAGCCGGGAGGGAGGGTCTGCGGGGAGGCGGGGAGCGCGGGAACCAATCGGCGGGCGGGGGGGCGGGGTCTCGTGGGCAGCGGCGGGAACCAGGGGGCTCGGTGGCGGCGCTTGGCGGCCCTGTGGTCACGTGGTGAGCTTGCTGATTTAAGATTTGCCTGCTAGTAATAACCCCATTAAAAGGTCTCCTGCTACCTCTTGCAGATCCTGTTTGAGTTCATACATTGCCCAGATGAACAACTTTAGGCCACATAATGTGAATAATCCTGGGAACTATACTGCCATGAGGGTGTCCCCTTGTCCTTGATGTGCTTCAGTGACTGCCAATGATATCATGTATGTTTTTTACCATTCCCTGGGTTGGTGCCTGTTGGGAGCAGACTTACGGCTTCGAGGCACTGTTTCTCTGCCATTATTTCCATTTGATGGTCAGTCATTTGATGGATCAAGTTACACCTCCAGAAATTGTAGCCATCTTTGTTTTCCACCACACCTAGCTTGTGAAATCTCGTATGCACTGTTGAATCATACATTGCACTCGGTCACTCTGTACTTCGTCTTCTCCCTCCTCCGTACCTCAGTCTAGCACACCCTCATATATTGCGTAGGGCTCTGTACGCGCTTGGTGGCCATATGTCCCCGTCGGAGTGTATAGTGTTCAAGTACCCTTCAAGTCTGGCTCTCTAAATACCCAATACAAAATTTCTATTATTATCTCTTCTAGGAATTCCAGAGCTCCAGGCAACATCGAATTTTGCAACCCGGAGCACTGACTTTTTGCTAAAAACAAATTAACAAATGCCCCAAAAAGCAAGGCCTTTTTTCTGGCCATTATTAGTCACTGCATCAAGGCCTCACCTTGCTTTTATATCTGCACCATGTGTAACCTCTTCCAATGTGCGCCTACCCCGTGCTATTACCTAGGTGTAGTGCTCTCTCGACCCCTGAGCCACAATCACATTTTAAAAAACGGACAAATAAACAAGTAGATGATCTCGGATTTCAGTTCTGCCAAGTATAACGCATTGGGGGGTTAAACTAACGCAATTTAGATCGTTTTCCCGCATCCTTGCATGTGCCCAAATTGTCACGCATGTCACGCTGTTCTCCTCGTGTTCCAATGATTGCAGACAGCACTACTAAAGGTCAGCGCTGGGCCCTATAGAGTTAAACTATTCCATAAGCCAATATGGTTTTGTTGGCATTCAGCTGCTGCTCAGAGACCAATGGTCACAGGCTCCCGGGCTCTAGATTTCTCTGCTTAAGCAAGGCGCGTGTCCGATGGAAGAGACACTTTAAGCCCACAGCCTATCCTGCTGTCTGTCGGAAGCTTATGTGATCCAGTCCGTGGCAGGCAGTGAGCAGATCTGTGCCATGCTCTCAAAACAGGGGAGCGAAAGAGAGGCTTGGATTTCTTTTAAACCAATGTTTGATTTTCATATTGCCATACAAAGACACATCATGTGCAGACATATTATCATGACAAGAACATGTTGGCTGTTCCCAAAGATGGTCTGTACATAATATGAAAGCAGGAATTGCACATCAGGAGGCATTGGTTCTAACATTGTATAAGTAAGAAGAACAACATGAACTACCAGGTCATAACAGTCGCAATCAGGATGCAGCTACTTAGATGATGAGCGTGTGCTCCGGCCTCTGGGTGGAACCACCAATCCTGAAACATACTCAACAGTATGGGGATGAACAACATGTATACATGTATACATTGAGAGACAATTTCCCCCAGATATCTGTACCATTGAAACACATTAATATTTACTGTTTATTAAAGCAATCAGGATTTATAAAGCATGGCAAACCGCCCGTGAGTGTTGCAAGGCGCTGGAGTTGCTAGCTGGTCCACAGTGCTCTGTTCATTCAACTATCCATGTCTTGAGTCCATTTCTGAATTCCCGGAGCAAAACAGCGTTGCTGAGGTGCAGAAGAAGGTTGTTCCAGGCTTTGGCCGCTAGGCGAGAGAAGAAGCGTCCTCCGCTGTTGGATCGGTGGATCAGGGGGAGTCTGTGAGGAAAAGGGAGGTGAAGCGCAGGTGTCTGGTTGGTTGGTGGAAGGTCATTTGTTTGTTGAGGTATGCTGGTCCTTCATCATGCAGGGCTTTGTATGCATGGGTCAGCATCTTGAAGTGGCATCTCTTCTGGATCGGGAGCCAGCATTGCTTTTTGAGGTGCAGGGTGATGTGAGTCCATCTTGGGAGGTCAAAGATGAGTCTTGTCGCTGCGTTTTGTATTGTCTGTAGTACCTTCAGGAGGCATGCAGTGATTGCTATGTAAATAGTGTTACATTAGTCCAGCCTGCTGGTGATGAGGGCTTGAGTGACGGTTGTTCTAGTGTTGATTGGGAGCCACCTGAAGATCTTACTGAGCATGGGTAGGGTGTGGAAGCAAGTAGAAGAGACTGCATTTACCTGTTTCTGCATAGGTAACTTGCTGTCCAAAAGGATAATGAGGTTGCAGCCACGGTCTGTCGGGGCAGGAGAAGAGCTGAGTTCAAAAGGCTAGCAAGTGTTGTTCCATAGCGAGGTGTTGTTCCCAAAGATGAGGACTCCTGTCTTGTCCGAGTTGAGCTTGAGACAGTTGTCCTTCATCCAGTTGGCATTGCTCATCATACATCTGGGGATGTTGGTTCTGGTAGTAGAGGAGTCTAGTGACAGCGAGAGGATGAGCTGGGTGTCGTCGGCATAGGAGATGATGTTGAATTGGTGCGATCTGATGGTGTTGGCTAGAGGGTTCAAGTACGTGTTGAAGAGGGTGGGGCTGATGGGCAATCCTTGTAGGACGCCGCAGGTGGTCTCCTTGGTTTCCAAGGTGAATGGTGGGAGACAGATTCACTGGATTCATTAGGTGAGGTATGAGGTGATACATTTGAGATTCCGATTTGGTGGAGTCTGTTGGTCAAGATGTGGTGAGAGAAGGTGTTGAAGGAGGCTGACAGGTCCAGGAGGATGAGGGTGGCTGGTGGCTGCTATTGGGGCTGTCTTGTGCTGTGGTTGGCTGAGCCGGATTGAGAGGGGTCCAGGAGGTTGTGGTGTTCCAAGTGTTTGGTGAGTGTTATTGCTTTCCACCTATGCACTGATTTACTCTTGCATAAAAGACAAGCATTGGCATAGCCAATAGTTCTCACCTTTAGGACCTTATAAGTATTTAGTTATGCAGCACAATATCCTTGGTGCAAACACATCAACTGTTGCAAGGCTAAACACTTATAAGGTCCCAAAGGCGAGACCTATTGGCTATGCCAATGCTCGTTTTACTTTTCACCTCTCCCTCGGCTCTGTTATTTCCGTGGAGCTGGATGGGCTCTTAGGCGCTGCAACAGAATCTCAGAAAGGAGAGAATTCTCACCTTGAGCAGTAAAAAAAATGAAAACCGCATCGCATTGGGGGGGAGTTTTAATCGCACTGACTACATAGCGCCCAAAACACTACAGATTGACTATTTGCAAAGAAGTAATTGTTTTTTATAACTAAACTCAAATACATAATATTTTGCGATTTGCAACAAAGGCTTGAGATCTTCTTTCACGCACCAGTTTGCAGATTCCATAAAAATCTGATCAGTGAACGCTCAACCCACTGAGCTATAGAGCCTTTTCTTATTCAGTCCCACGGCAGCAAAACGATCTTCGACAACCCCACTCATATTGGCAGGCAACCCTACAAAAATGCACTATTACTCGAAGATTCCTGAAGGAAACCAAGTAGAACATACGCGTGTTTTCCTGGTGCTACAGTGCTGCATGTGACTGAATGCAGCTTCGAGCTTCTAGCCATGAACCCAATAATCAGGACTCCTCATCATAAAACCCTTCATAGCAATTCATTCCTGGGGTAAGTTGGGGGGCAGGTCGGAGCACCCCTCTCCGTATGTAGACATTGGCTTGTCGGCAGTCATATCTGTTGTCACTGCATTGAGACAGGAGAGCCCCCGGCCTGGGGGGAGGGGGGAAGAGGCGACAAATGTACACCAGCCAAGATAATGTAAAGGGAACATTTCCTGCTGGCAGTAAACCCTCCCCACCCCCCTTTTCCGTTGGGGAAAAAGAGCTCTTCCGTATGAGTGTGGGGTGAGGGTGGGGGTTTGGGGAAGGCACCGCGTCTGCTGAAAAGGGCACGAGGAGTTAGAATTAGTTGTAATAGATAATTAAAGGGCATGCCTGGGACCTGCGGGTGTGCTTGCTGATGACAGCAGAGGAAGAGGGGCTCCCAAGCCGGAGCAGAAATGTTAATATAATGACAGCAGGTCGGACCCGCAGCCCCTATTTGCACAAAGCAAATAATTGCAAGCCCTGTTGCGCAAGGGCACCGAACAGCAGAGCTGCCTGACTGTGGGAGCTGCGGGCAGAGGCGGGCACTATGTACACGCATTCGCGTGCAACGCCAAGATAATCATAAGGGCCCTTGTTAAAACACAACGTCAAATTCTACCGCCTCTAGGCGCTAGTTACGGATGCAATCATAGGATCAGTTTTAAAACGTGGCTTATGTGTGGCCAAAACATGCTGAGCACAATGCCAAATGAACAAATAACCGGAAAAAAAGATTTGCTGGCATAAATCAGAGGATGGCGTATCGGACTGGTCCTTTTGGCGCTTTCTGCACGCCGTCCTTGTTTAAGACGCGCGTCTGAAGAGTCCTAGCGTCACACTTCACTCACGATCTAAAAGGATCAATTTTTTCCATGCGACCACATGTTCCACGTGAAATAATGGATGTAATCATATTGAAGCGCATGCATTGCTTATGTAAAACTTAAATTACTCTCAGTTACAAATAATAAATCGAATGTTAGTAATAACTACGATAATATGTAATTATTCTATTTGCATGTGCATCTCGCGACGCGAAAGTGAAAGTGATCGCGATTGTGATCAAGCGTGCTGCGAATGATGCGCTTTATGAGCATGAGGAATGCCATATGGCGCCTCTGCTCAAGCGCGCGCCCGCACACATGCACTGCAAGCTGTAGCCGGCGGTAGCATTTTTTTAAGCCCTTACTTAAAGTCTCGCCAGACCAGCGCAAGCGCTGGGTCAGGCGAGACCTAAAAACAACTGAGTCTACATGCATTTGACAAAGTAACCAAATGGCTTGATTATGGCCCACATATGTTCCTAGCACTATTGAGACCTAGCTTAAGCATTCTGAGCTGTGCAGCATTATATGAGCATATCTGCTTCGTTCTTCTATCAATAAATGGTTACCGAATTTGTCATACATAAGGCATTGAAATGTCACACATAAGCACACTAAAACATAGAAACGTCATACATAAGCAATATGAAAACTTTGCAGCTAATGGATTTTAGCCATTTTCTGCATTTGACCAACCCTGTGAGATACTTTGGCTGATCGTTTTCTCCTTCTATTCCTCACATCTCCATACCTGCCAACTTGAACAAAAATCTCACCATGTGAAGAGGGGGCAGGGGCCTTGGAGAGGGCGGGGCCTCATGCCGAGAAGTACCTAAGAGGCCCTTTTGAACCCCCACCTTACCCCTAATCTCCCTCCTAGCAACAAAAAAAAAAGCTTGCTGAGGCTGGTGCCGATATCCTTGGGTGCTTCCACACCCCTTAATGGACGTTAGCAGTTCAAAGCCTCAAAAAATTAGCTGGAAACCCGCTATTTACAGTGGTTTTCAGCTCGCTTTCCCTGCCATTATGATAACGGCTCATCACTGGGTGACCGTGTGATAGGAGCCGATATCGTGTGTCACATGGTGGCACCGTGTGAGTTGCCAGCTATGCTTCTCTCATCAGTCAAAACCGGAAGTTCTTAGAAACACAGGTGGCACCATAGTATTGTGCTCTGTATACAAAAACAGGACAGGGAACGTATGTATTACGTTTAAGATTTACAAAGGTCAGAAGGATCCGTTTCAGATATGATACGCTATGAACCTTTTTGAACCAGCTGTCTACTCTCCATATACCAACTATGGAGTATGATTTCATATACGTTATCTAAATTATAGTAAATAGAGTCATGAAAAAATAGTTGTTTTCTATTGGCTCGAGTACGGAGGGTGCTGAGCTGCACTGCATTGCATTGTATTTCACAACTCGCCGTCCCCGCGCATGAGAAACGTATGAGTAATCGTTAATCACTGATTAGTCACAGCATATAAATGTAGGCAATGTGGTCTTGAATTAAACAGATGTGCAGATACTCGCTGTCCCATGCTAGTATGTGGCGCATAACTGATTATTTCACATCCTTAGATGAAATGCAACATAATTGTATGCATGGCTGGGCTAATCGTCCACAGCATTAAACAAGGGCTCCAGTGGCGCAGGTATTTGTAAACATATGGGAACAGATGGTTTAAATGTTACAAAAAAAGAGTCCGGATATTTATAGTGGCATAGTTAGCTTTGTGTGCATTAGACAATATTAGTGCATCCAAGCTTGTCTTTAGACCCTACTTAAAATATCTGCCTTCACATTTCTAAACTATGCACAGAAAGCGTGCACATTATGTTTACATCAGGGTTAGCATTGGTGAAGCTGCAGCCATCTTTTACAATGCCATTTCTCTATGGTTACCCTTATTAAATAACCCCCATATACCACATGATTATAATGCCCTGTAGAAGCCCTACTAATTACACGGCATGCATTAGCCAACCGCTAAATGGCAACAATAAAATATATTATTTCCGTGAAATGAGATATGCTGTTTGCCAATACATATTACAAATCAGTGCGCCAGTTCTTTAAAAATGGCTTTAAATCACAGAAAGGCAAAATTCAACATAAATCCACAGCCAGGCATCATTAACAGTAATTTGTGACAGGTGGTTAGTCCCTGCTTAAACGCAATCAACTTTTCGCGGTCTTTCAGATGTTGAAAGAAACTGAACCCTGGCCTGGATCCCGGTTCTCCTGCTAACGTCATTGCGGGTTAGGCTGCCTGGGCGTGCGGTGCTGCAGCACCAGCCACAATGCAGCTCCAGCGCCCCGGGTTGAGATGGCTTTAGACCAAGGGAGTGACGCCAGCCCCTGCAGATCCTGGACGCAGAGGTCCCCCAATTCTCCAGGACCCCCTAATTCTTAAATGGGGCCCCATTCAGCCCAAGACCAATGAAAATCTCTGAGATGTGGGAGACGGCCCCTCATCACATTCTACAGGGTGGGCCCATCATCTTCCGTTACTCCGCTGCTTTAGTCCTTGGAATACAGACACTCCTCAAATATGGTATGTATCTGTACTTGAAAAATAAAAACACCTGCTGTAGCTGGGTCTGTGTTTCAAACACATATTTTAATCAGTTCAGTGTGAGTCAATTTCAAAGCTCCCTGCAGGATACAACATGGGTCTTCAAATGCAGACAGAAACCTGCCTTCTTGTAATGAACTTTAAGCAGGTCAGTAAATACACATATTACCATACGTTTCTCAATACCGGAAGTACAGAGGGGAAATATCTGAAAGCCGTTTTGTAACACCTGAGCAGGAAGCTGATAGGTTGTGTGATCCTGTAGGAGCAAGGTGGGATCAAAGAAGATGGTTTCCCATAGCCCCTACAAACTGCCATAGAGTGGACGTCATTTTACATTCCAAACCGGACCAGTTCCAAGGGGAAAGGGGAATGGGATTTTGCGGAAAAAGAGAGATGTCCTCAGGTCTGCCTGGTAACTCTGCACATAGGCATCCATTTGTTGTCTTCTGTTTGCTGTATTTAATATTGGTGGGAATGTTCACGTGCATTCTTCACTAAAAGAAGAGATAAATACATATATTTATCTAGGTTTATAAATGTTATAACTTCTTAAGGCTAAGTTACATTATCAAATTCCTAGTTCTCTAGTTGTAACATTGCTTCCCCCTGGTCATACATAATATTCCTTTTTTTCCCACTAGGAAGTCATTAAACTTAGCTTCAGGGTCCTGCTTTTTTTCAATAGTATGCCTCAAAGAAAAATGGTCAGGTTGTTGATTCTAGGGTATTGGAGACAGTACTGCTCTACCCCCGATAGCGCACTTCTCAAACTTCCCCCTTCTAATGACCTGATTTATGATACACCATCACTGTAAGTTATTTCATCCATAAATAAATAATCATTCCTCACAAATTTTAAAGCCTTATTCTTCCTTTTATAGTCAAAAGGTATGTTTTCCTTTTAAAAGGTGAGAAGGGCAGGGATAATGAAATCAAAACAATTTTTGTCACATCGTTTTTTCCTTTAGAACATGTGTTGAAAACTAAATCAATTGGATCTTTAAATTTGTGAAAACAAACTTCCTTGCTTGATAATTTATCTTTTGTCTCTTTCTTAGGCAACAACAGTGTTCATGTGCAAAACGTGTCATTGAAGGCCAGGAGACATAGATATTTAAAGTAAATGTAAATATTTTAGTCACAACAGCAAATAAGCATTGGTATCTGCAAAGTTTAGAAACTTTTGAAAGAGTTGTGTTTGGCTACTCTGCCCCGACTAGGGTGACCAAATCCATCAGGGAGAAGGTCAGGGGGCATTAAGGTGTATCTGGACAGTTACATAGTCACCAAAGCATTCTCCAGTCCAGTTCTGAACTTTACATCACAACCACCATAAACTTAAACAGAGTGGTGTTGATGATGGGGATGCAGGAGATGGAGGATACTCTGGGTGCGGTTACTCCTTGGCCCATGGGTTGAGGTGGGGAGATTTTGGCCACAGAGGTTGGGGTCACTTGAAGTCCTCTTTGAGCCAGTAGAAGTCCAACTATTTCTGGGCTACAGATCTCCTTCCACTGCGAGTCCAGTGATATCCTTTGGAGAGGCTAGTGTACCACCCGGGTGACCAATCTGAACTCAAGTAACACTCACTGGTCTGGAAGACGTGAGTGAACTTTTAGCCATCAAAAATTGGTCACTTTGGGCACCCAGTGGAAGTCAGCAGCGATTCTCCAGAAGTGGCTACTGACATGCTGAGTTGGGCTACTTCAGCTTTGATGGCCCTGGTGCTGATTCTAAGGGGTCAGCTGATTGACCCATGGAGTACCTTCTTTGGTATGGGTCTTAGGAGTGACATTTCCTCAAGCCAGAAGCCACAGGCACAGTCCTCTTTTGCTAGCCCATGGTGCGGCAGTTGTGTACTGATCTGAGGTTCAGGGTGCCAGAGGACCCATATTTATGCCCAGAAAGTGCCCTGCGGGGATGATGCGGTCACTAGCCAATGAGCTATAAGGATCCCTCCCACCCTGTGATGACCTTTGTCTATGTGAGGCATCTAGCAATCCCAGAGTGCACTATTCTCCCCACTCCCAAGATGCCTGAACCCTTCCTTGGATGTTAGGAGCTTGAAGTGTGGTACTTGGAGGCTACACACCCAAAGAAAAACAGGTTTGGGCAATGGTCTCCCATCTCTGGTCCTGCCATCAGCCTGTCTACCTGAACAAAGGGGCAGCCCTTCAGGAGTGTGACCGTCATTTGCCCACTAAAGACGACTTCGCCTTTGAAGCTCACCTTTTGGGCCAACACCCTAAGTGGCTTCCTGCAGAATATATGATGTTACAATGCATGCAATTACAACGCATGCTTTTACAATGCAGTCTTTACATCACAACTACCATTACATTGCATGATTTTACAATGCATGCCATTACAATGCATTTTAAAAACTACCATTACAACGCATTCCATTACAACGCATACCATTACAATGCATAATACTGTTAGGGCAACAGTAGGGTAAGTGTTGGATAGTGTAGGGGTACAAATTACTATTACCACTCCAGTGAGTGCAACAGTAGGACAAGTGTTGAATAGTGTAGGGGTAAAAAATACTATTCTCATGTATCCCAAACCCCATACCCACCCTAATACTAAAAAATCTCCATTACTTACCATATAATGTATTTTAATGGCATGCGTTGTAATGGTATGTGTTGTAATGGCATGCGTTGTAGCCACATGTGTTGTAATGACATGCATTGTAATGGCATGCGACGTACTGGCAGTTGCAATGTAACAGTTGTGTTGTAAAGGTATGTCGTTGTAATGACTGCGTTGTAATAGATGTTTCCCCTTCCTGCAAGAGGGAGGGAACACCTTTCCCTGTAGCTGTCTTCTGTTGTTCCCGAACCTGGGAGTCTTTCACACAACTCCACAGAAGGGAAGAAGGCTGTCTGGTGGCCAACGGCTGTGTGAGGCCACAGGACAAACTGGGCAACAGGATGACAACTTTCTAAAAGTTGCCTTTCCTTAAAAGTGACATTAAATTCAACATGGGCATCAAGTCGGGTTCAATGCCATGATTAATTCGAAGAACCCGTTTTAGTAGTCCCATTCAGAAGTAAGCCAGGCTGAGGGGTCAGCTGGTAACTCTGTGTTAGTCAATAGGTCTCAGCATTTCCTTACATAAATGATACAGCAGAACCTCTAAATTAAGCTCATAGAACTCCTTCTTGTTTAATTTAACACATATCCCTAAGTAATAGAATCCTTTTTTTCTCTGTGATGAACCAAGCAGCCTCACTAGATTATGGCCGCAATTCCCCAATTAATTTTGAAGCCCAAAAATTCACCAAATAACTTTTACATAAGCAGCCTCTTCATAGTTTCAGCAGTAAAACATAATCTGTGCATCGAGATATCTTATCTTTACATCATGGGCACCAATTCCTCCCCCTAACTAGTGCATCCCTTCAGATCCAGCAGACATTTGGTCCCAATATGCATATTTTCCCATCATCCATCTGTACAGGAAGTGAACGTCAATGGTTTCCCACCTAAAACCTCTTTAGAAGACGAAACCAAGCAAGAGGACTTAACTTCCCAACATTCATCTGCACATGACCCACCCCTACCTTTGCTCCTCCCCCCTCCTTGAACCTACTTAATGGTGGCCACAGTGTAGACATGCAGCAGACACGTGCAGTAGACCTGCTACTGGCACTCTGAAGGTGCACCAAAGGTAAGCTCATCTGCGCCCGTCTGTGCCTGGACCGTGCCCAGGCACCAGGAACCATGGTCCTTTTCTTACCAACTGCTACTCAGCCATGATACTCCATACTATCAACCCCAGCCACCACTTGCCACACCACACGACACACAGAGTGCATTCACATGCACTCTCCAAAACTCTATACCCACCACTGCCACACCAACATCACCAAGCATGCCACTCGTTTACACTCCCATAAACCAACCACCTGCTCACACTTAGACAGACCAACCACCACACACACGCAACCCTCGCATGCATACTCCTCAACACCCCCTCACTCTGCAAATATTCCATATGGGACCTACTGCACGACCACACTCCGGACCTGCACTTCCTCATGGGAACATAGCTAAACCCAACATATGCACCAAACATTGCCACAGCCATCCCTACCTGGAACAAGTTTGCTGGACAAACCCATTGGCACAATCCCGGAGGTGGAGTTGCAATCATATTCAAAGACACAATCAGCTACACCACCTACATGGACACTACAACTAGCTACATGGAACACCTCACGTTCAAGATATGCACCACAGCCAAATTCTCCCTGGGCAGAACCCTTGTATGCAGCAGGGGCGTAACAAACACCCCCGCAGCCCCCGCGGTGCGGGGGGGCCCCCAGTCTTCGTTAGGTGAAGGGGGCCCCCTCAGCTCTTCGGTAAAGAGCTGGGAGAGAAATGCTTGCTGTAGAAAGCAGGTGCAGTCTGCAGCCTGCTCAGAGCTCCTCGCGCTGACCCAGGGCAGGACTGAAGAGAAACAAAGTAAAAAGTTACATTGTTTCTCTTCAGTCAGAGCCCGGCCGGAAAAGGGATGGGGTGGGGGCCCCAGAGAGAGCATTCCCCACTGGCACAGCCTCTGAGAAGGGACGAGGCAACAGAGAGTTGGCGGAGAAGGTTTGCAGCTCCGGGGACAGGACTCTGCTGGGACACATTGGAAGGTAAGCAAGCATTGGAAATGCAATTGGCTTCGCAGTCTCCTTGGATGGCACAGAGTGTTTCCTCAGTGGCCTGCAGTGTCCCCGATGCTGATAGTGAACATGGAAACGTTCCCAGATCTCCACAAAGAGAGAAAAAAAAATGGCTCAATAATGTTTGAAAATGACCGGGGGGTGGGGGGGGTGTGTTGTTTGTTAGCACCGCAAGGCAAACCCGCTACTGTGTTGTTGTTTTTAGGATGCTCGATGGGGGACGACCGATTGTTTCGACGTATGATGGGGGGTAGGGATTTGACTGTGTTGTCATGGAATGTTAACGGCCTGGGGGATAGGATTAAGCGTGGTGTGGTCCTGCAGTACTTAAAACGTGTTTTACCAGATGTTGTCTTCCTGCAGGAGACGCATCTTATAGGTAACTCCTTTCATGCAATGAATCGGCGGGGATATCGTTTGGCGGCCCATTCCGGCTTCACCTCGGGCTCGCGGGGGGTGGGTATTATGATCAAGAACTCGCTCCCGTTGGAGATTGATGAGGTGCGCCATGATGAGAGGGGACGCTACACGGTTCTGGTGGGAAGAATGGAGGGTAGAGTGTTTATCTTTATATCAGTGTACGTCCCGCCTGGGTTACAAGCCACCACATTTGCGGACCTGGGGCGCCTCCTTCTGGACCTTCCGAGTGGCCTGCTGGTGGTTGGAGGGGACTTTAATGCGGTAGCCTCTGGGTCTATGGATCGCCATCCCCCTAGGGACCTCCCCCGGGCACAGGCGTGGCTGCCCGGCCTTTTGGACACGCTGGGCCTGGTGGATTGTTGGCGATTAAAGCATCCTGCACTGCGACAGTACACCTTCCACTCGGGTGCCCATGGTAGCCTCTCGCGGCTGGATTACCTCCTTGTCCCGGCGGCCCATGCAGGGAGGGTGGGGGAGGTGCGCCATCTGGCGCGGGGTATCTCAGACCACTCCCCATTGTTGTTGCATCTCGATGTCTTCCCGAGGGGGGATGGCAGGGTGGCCCCAATCAATGCATGGTATTTGCGTGACCCCACCATTCGTGCCGATTTGATTAAATCCTTACAGCGATATTTCGACGAGAATGTGGGGTCGGTCCCCTCGGCCATCTCCCTGTGGGAGGCTTTTAAGGTAGTTCTTAGAGGGGAGGCCCTCTCCTTTATCTCCCATGCCCGGCGGCGCGAGCGGGAGGAGGTGACCCGGGTAGAGGCCGAGATTGCAGAACTGGAGGGTGACCTGGGGAGCGGGGTAACAGACGCCAAGTTGCATGTCCTACACCTAAAGCAGGCGGCCTATCGCGCCCTCGTCACGGAGGCGGCCAGGGGCCTCAGTAGAGAGCAGCAGGGGCGATTGTATGAAGTGGGTGATAAGGCTGGCAAATTGATTGCGTGGTTGGATAAGAGGGAGAGAGCGAGCCGCGTGGTGCCTTTGATTGAGAGTGTGGATGGTGCATGTGTCACTGAGCCGGAAGCCATTGTCTCCTGCTTCGCGGATTATTTCCGCGAAGTTTACTCCCCGGTTTCCCCCTGCTCGGAGGAAGATTCCCATGCCCTGCTTCGGGACATCGCTCTGCCCTCCCTTACGGTGGAGGACAGGGATTCGCTGGACGCCCCTCCCACCTCGGACGAAATTGCCTTGGCTATTCGCTCGGTTGCATCCGGCAAGGCCATGGGCCCCAATGGTATTCCCATTGAGCTATACAAGCTACGCCCGGATGTGTTGGCGCCCCACCTGCGCGCGAGGTTCCTGGCGGCCCACTCGCAGGGTTCCCTCCCGCCGGACCAGCGTCTGGCCACAATTGTGGTGATCCACAAGGAGGGGAAGCCCCGTGAACGGGTCACATCCTATAGGCCGATTTCGCTCTTGAACGCGGAGCCCAAAATCCTCGCCAAGGTGTTGGCCAACCGGTTGGTTGGCGTGGTGGGCGATTTGGTCCACCAGGACCAGTCTGGCTTTATACCGCACCGCAACACGGCGCTCAATCTGCGGCGCTTACACGGGGTGCTCGCGCGTGTCCCATTTTTGCGGGAGCCGGCCATCTTGGCGTCCTTGGACGCCACCATGGCGTTTGATACGCTTGAATGGCCATACATCTGGGCGATGCTGGCGAAATTTGGGTTTGGCCCGGGTTTCATTAGCTGGGTCAAACTGCTATACTCGGGCCCATTGGCGCAGGTGGTGGTGAATGGGCGAGTCTCGGCCCCATTCGCGCTGGGGCGGGGCACGCGACAGGGTTTCCCCCTGTCGCCTCTCCTGTTCGCCCTGGCCCTGGAGCCCCTGGCGGAGTGGCTGCGGTGGCACCCTTCTATCCGTGGTCTCCGCTGGACCCCCGAGCATGAGGACCGTGTGTCCCTCTATGCTGACGATATCCTTCTGTATCTCGCCTCCCCGCGGAAATCACTGATCGTCCTGGTTGATGTTTTGCGCTCATTCGGTCGCAACTCAGGCCTGGTCATCAACTGGGCGAAATCCTGTGTCTATGTGCTTTCCGGGGAGGCTCCGGTCCTACCACGGGACTGTCCGATCCAGATTGCCTCCCAAGGTCTTCGGTACCTGGGTATCTATATCACTCTTGACCCGGAGGCCCGCTATGAGCGGAATTTGCTACCCCCCCTCCGGCGCTTGAGGGAGGACGTGGTGCGCTGGCGGCGTCTGCCGCTCTCGCCGCTCGGCCGAGCGGCCTTGTTTAAAATGATGTCCCTGCCGCGCTTCCTCTACGCCCTCCAGAATGCTATGGACTTGGTCCCGGCACGCTATTTCCGTGAGGTGGAGGGCCTCCAGCGGCGCCTGTTCTGGGACGGGAGGCCGCGCATTGCTCTGGCTAAATTGACGCTCCCGTGGTACGATGGGGGGGTCGCCCTCCCGGACATTAAACGGTATTACTGGGCCTCCCAACTAGCTGCAATTAATCATGGCCTTTACGGGCCCGCCTTGAACCCGGCATTTGAGATGGATAAGATGCTCCTGCCCGGTGGCGATTACAATCGAGCGCTTTACGCTGGCGCGCCCGACTCCCGTTTGACGGGACCGACGCGTGTCATGGTGCGTGTCTGGCACGCGGCTAATGCAGCTATGGGGTGGAAGGACCGTTTGACCCGGGCGTCACCGCTGTATGCGTCTGAGAGGTTGGGCTCCCTGTGGACGTCGAAGGGCTTCGAGAAGTGGGACACGATCGGAATCAGCACGGTGGGAGATCTCTGGACAAGGGGGGGATTCAAAACTTTTGAGACGCTGCAGGCGGAGTTCCAGCTGCAGGGCAGTGAGTACTTTCGGTACCTACAGGTCCGCCATGCGCTGGGCTCCGTCTTCCCGGATGTCGCATCCATTCCGGAGTCTTCCCCCCTGGAGGACAGAGTCCTAGATGGCCATGTCCCGGACAGCACGATCTCCCTCATATACAAAAAATTGATCAACGATAGATCGTGCCTGCTGACTAGTCTCCGCGAGGCTTGGGTTGCCGACGGGCTGGAGCTGGACGACGAGGATTGGATTTCCGCGGTGGCCTCTCCGAAAGAGGTGGCCATCCCGGCTCGCCTTCGTTTCGTCCAGCTCAAGATCCTTCACCGGGTTTACGTGACGGGGCCAAGGCTTCTGCGTATGGGTTTTGCTGGTGACGGAATGTGTAAGCGTGGCTGTGGTGCGTTGGCGACTTTCATGCATATACTGTGGGAGTGCCCGAAGGTGGAGCGATTCTGGCGTGGTGTGCATGAGGTCCTGCGTGTGGTTACGCGTGTCGCGCTGCTGCCTGAAGCGAGGAGATGCTTGCTGAATGTATGGGAACCGAATGACTATTCGGTCCCGCAGACGCGGTGGGTGACTCTGGGATACATGATAGCCAAGCGCGACATTGCTCAATTGTGGGGATCCCAGAGGCCCCCTGCGGTGTCGGCCTGGAAAGAGCATATGGATTGGTGTATGTTTCGTGAAAAGGTGGTGTATGTGGCGAGAGGTAAGCCTGGGGCGTGGGTGAAACTCTGGGGCCCCTGGAACGCCTACCGCGGGGGTATTTGTGAGCCACCACTGCTACCGGCTGCCTCGCCTGCTCCGTCTCCCTAGACAGCCCCCCTCCCTCGGCCGCGGGCGCGCGGTCCCCCAGTCCCTGATCTATTCCCATTCCCCTCTCCAGAGTTCTGCTGCTGGTTTGGATCCCCCACTTATGGAGCACGTGCTGTCGCTTTTGATCACGGGTTGCCTTGCGGGTGTGGTTTTTTGGTGTTGTTTTGTTCCAAGAAAAGGGAACCGTACTGTGGGCATGGAGCTGTGTGGCCTGCACCACTGATTACTCCTGTTTTACTATTCTTCACTGCCGAGAGACTTTTACTGTATGTATGCAACATGCTTTTGTCATTCTAGCGGCCGGCCGGGTGGTTGTAGGCCCATACCTGTAACTTTTACAAACTGCAATAAACGGTTTCAAAAAAAAAAAAAAAAAAAAAAAAATAATGTTTGAAAATGGATGTACGTGTAGAAAATGACAGAGAATACTTTTTTAAATAGTTCAATATCGCGTAAGCTCGCCCCCAAGGTATTGGAGCGCTTTACACGAGCACCAGTTACATTACATGGATATTTCTTTTTCTATGCAGCGCAGGAAAAAATAAGTTTGTTTATTCCTATCACCTTTCCTGACCCCTGCAGCTGCTTATCACATCAGGCTGTGACACAAAGTTTGACTAATGGTGTAGGTAAGAGAATGTGTTACCATGTGTTTTTCTTTTTAAAATATGCACAGGCCCAGCAGGACACATACTTTGTGTGTGCTTCATTTAAACAGTTTTTATCATTATCATGGCTGATGCAGGACAACAATAAGACAATGCAAAATGCCCAGATAACGCTGGTGCTAAATGATCCTGCTGGAGAGAAATCATTTGTCTGTTAGTAGTTTTTAAATGCAGATGAGCTGTATTTTATGTGGAAGCTCAGTGGGTTACTGCCTTTGTCACAGAGATCCTTGTGTTACTTGCAGTTCAGTAGTTACAATCCTAACATAGGACAGTGACCAATGACCTGTCATCAAACAGCTGCAGACAAACATGAATGGTATAGTTAGAACTTCGCTTTCTTTTTTTGTGATATAGTTAGAACTTATCCAGTCTTTCATTATTCTAATGTTGCTAAAATGAGTAAGTGTGGGCAGATATACATTTTTATCAGTAAAGCTGACCCCCATGAAATACTCTTTAAATCCTGAGCTTGTGTTTCCCCAGACCAAACCCTCTTAAAATATACTGCCCACCAGTATGGATGACATGTGATTCCTACACCTTGTAATCCTCATTGGCTTATGTGACATTCCCTGTAGACGGATTTACATACTTGTATGATTCACTGTCTCTGTATAATGTGTGCATGGTGTAAAGTACTGACACACACTACACTGATATGAGTAGCGCTACACAACAAATGAAATGCATATGAGAGAGGCGCTACGTAAAGATGAGGAGCACTGTTGGAGGGTTACACAAGGCCACACTTATTTTTTAAGCACAGGGTTATTAAGTGATTTGCCCAGAATCACAGGATGTTGAACCAACGCTGAGACTCGAGCATGATCCCCCAGTTCCAAAGCCAGCATCTCTGGCTGTTATGCCACATTCCATTTGTATCAGTGGTCTTCCCAGCTGCAAAGGAAGGGAGAACATGTCTGTGGTTGTTGCACATTTTTGAGCGACATTTGAGACCAAGTGCAAAACTATCTGGAGCCTTCAGCAAAATTCTATTTTTATGTTTTTTGCTCCCTCCTTGGAATTAATTGGTAATATTTGATGCTTTTGGTGTCAATTTGGCACTGTCTGGTGCTGGCACCCTCGGCACCTGCCTAGTATTATTAACTCGCTTTATCATCAGCCCTTTATTTACTTTTAGACTCTGGCCATGGGCGTACATACCAATGGTTCAGCATGTGCAGTGGCATCGGGGGCCTAGGAATGAGAGGGGCACACTGACTATAGCTTTCTTTCACTACCCAACCAGGAGCCAGGGAGCAATTTTCACCTCCTTAAATGAGGGCGCGTGAGGCTCGTGCTACGCCACTGACTCCAGCTTAACTGAAAAACTCACATTTTAGGGGCCTCCAGAGTACTATAGAGTTGGGGAAAGTCATTCCCAGGTTCCACAGCACAGAACCTTCATTTTCTTTTTTTTAAATACATTTTAGGTATCCAGTTTCTGCCCATGCTGTGCACTTTTTATTTTATGTTTGTTTTGCTATGAATTCTATTTCTTGTTATTCACATTGGTAATATTTTTTATTGAAGAATCCAATAAAGAGCAGGTTATGAATTGGTACTTAAAGTCTAATGATGCATAGAATGAGCACAGAACAGCAACGAAATGCTAAAAATAATAGAGATATATTCAGGGAAATGAATGGGACTGGAGTGTAGCAAACTATCACCAGAGTCATATGGGAGAGAGTAGGACACACATAAGAATGGAAGGACATTGTGGGTCGGAAGGGGAGAATCCATGTAAGATGTCATATCTAATAAGCGTTGGGCGTTGGCAAGGCCAATAGGTCTGACGTTGGTTGGAGGACTATTGGCTGTACCATTGTATGTTTCTTTTGCTGTAGTTTATTATGAATTTATTGTTCCAAGATGGCTAATGGATGCTGAGAGAAGAAAAACATGAAGGAATCATTGAAATACGAAAGGGTGTAAATACAGCGGGTGGACAGCGGTGTATGAGAGACAATGAAATACTTCAGGGTGTAAATACAGCGGGTGGACAGCGGTGTATGAGAGACAATGAAATACTTCAGGGTGTAAATACAGTGGGTGGACAGTGGTGTATGAGAGACAATTAAATACAGGGTGTAAATACTGCAGGTGGACAGTGGTGAATAAGAGACAATGAAATACTACAGGGTGTAAATACAATGGGTGGACAGTGGTGAATGAGAACCAATGAAATACTACAGGGTGTAAATACAGTGGGTGGACAGCGGTGTATGAGAGACATTGAATTACAGGGTGTAAATACAGTAGGTGGACAGTGGTGTATGAGAGACAATGAAATACTTGAATTTGATTTTTTTTTAAAATATTTATACAGCGCACGTACACCCAAAGGTTTCATGGCGCTACAGTAGGCAGAGTCTCTGAGGTCATGGAGCGGGGAGAGAAAATGAGGAGAATTTATGAGGGGAATGCTTTGGAAAAAAGAAAGGTTTTTAAGGCCTTTCGAAAGGGCTGGTATTGATTGGAAGTTCTGAGTTGCATCGGAAGGGAGTTCCAGAACACAGGGGCGAGGGTGGAGAATTTAGACCCTCCCCATTTCTTACGACGGAAGCGAGGAACTGTGAGTAGGTGGTGAGAAGAGGAGCGAAGTTCCCTGGGGGGACATAAGGTATGATCTCCGAGGAAATAAAAGCAGGGGACCTGCCTCGCTGGGCCTGAAAGGCGAGACAGCCCACCTTAAAAAGGGAGCGTTCGCGCACAGGGAGCCAGTGCAGGGATTTCAAAAGGGGAGTGGCGTGATGGGATTTCGTCAGGTTGTATACCAAGCGGGCCGCTTGGTTTTGGACCAGCTGGAGACGACGTACGCTATAGGCTGGCATGCCATGGTAAAGAGCGTTGGCATAATCCAAGCGGGAGATGACCATGGCCAGTACAATAAGTTTCAGGGCTGTGAAGGAGAAGAAGCGGGAGACTTTACGGATAGTGCGGAGGGATAGAAAAGAGGAGGAAACCACCGAGCTCACCTGGGAGTGCATAGTGAGTTGATCATTGATTTTTATGCCCAGGGTTTTGACGGAGGAGGTAGGGGGTGGGGGAGGACCAAGTGAGGAGGGCCAGAAGCGGGGGGACCAGGGACTGGAGCAACCACCTGTCAGAACAAGCTCTGTCTTATCTGGATTTAGTTTCAGGTGGTTGTGATTCATCCAGTCCCGGATGAAAAGCATGGTGGATTGGAATTTGGATTTGGAGTCAGGGGAGTGAGACAGAGAAAAAATGAGCTGGAGGTCATCCGCATAATTGTATACGGAGACCTCCATCTGTTGAAGAGCAAAGATGAGGGGGGCTATATACAAATTAAACAGTAGGGGGGAAAGGGAGGAGCCCTGGGGGACCCCGCACACTACCTTCCGTGGTTCAGCCCAGAAGTCCCCCAGGCGAACTGCCTGGGTGCGTCCGCTTAGAAAGGAGGACAGCCAGACCAAGGCGGTGCCTCCGATCCCCGCCGCTCCGACACGGGAGAGTAAGATGGAGTGATCTACCGTGTCGAATGCGGCCGAGAGATCGAGTAGCACCAGGGCCTGGGGGATGCCAGTGTCCATTCCCTCTCTAAGGTTGTCCAGTACAGAGAGCACGACCGACTCGGTGGAGTGAGCCGGTCGATAGCCGGCCTGACGGGGCGCCAGGATTCGGTTTGCTTCCACGTAGGAAGATAGTGCTTTGGTGACATGCCGCTCCAGGACTTTCCCTAGGAAGGGGAGGAGGGAGATGGGGCGGTAGTTAGCAGGGACGGAAAGATCTGATCCAGGTTTTTTTAGAATGGGCAGGATTATGGCAGATTTGAGAGCGGGGGTGACCACGCCTTGGGCCAAGGAACTGTTAAGAAAGGTGAGGGGGAGTAGCGGACAGTTGGTGAAGACATGAGCAAGAATATGAGCAGGACAAGGGTCGTGAGGGGAGCCAGATTTGACCAGAGGGAGGAGGGAAAGGAAAGAATCTTCTGTTAAAGGAGGGAATGAGTGAAGGCGGGCGTCTATCGGGGGACAAGGAGGGACTCGGAAAGAGGGGGAAGGGGGAGGAATATTGGCCCTGATTGTCGCAATTTTGTCCAAAAAGTAGGAGTTCAGGGTATCACAAAGAGGTTGAGAGGGGGAGGGTGTAAGGGTGGTTCGATCAGAGTATGCGAGTTTCTTAATGATGGCAAAAATTTCTCTGGATTTTGGAGGAGAAGTACTCTTTTTTGGTGGACAGTATGGATTTCTTATATTGCTGCAAAAGGGAAGTGTAGTGTGATTTAAGCTGAGGGCAGTACTGTCTTCTCCATGCTCGTTCTGCGTGGCGGACCGCTAGTTTTTGTGCCTTCAGATCGTTATTGAACCACAGGTTGGAATCATTAGTCCGTTTGGAGGAAATGCGCCTCAGGGGAGCGATGGAATGGCAGGCTAAGAGTAGCCACGAGTTGATGGAATTAGCTTGATCCGCTGAGGGCAGGCCGGACAGATCGGGGCAGGAGGAGGAGAGAGAGGAGGCTAAGGCAGCCAGGTCTACCCGCCCCCAGGAACGGGCCCAGATGTTTTTGGGGTGCGAGGACTTGATAGGCGGTCCGAGTTGAGAGGAGAAAGAGATCAATGAGTGATCAGACCAGGGGCAGGGAGAGATGGACAGAGAAGAAATAGGGCAGTTCAGAGACCAGATTTGGTCGAGCGTGTGTCCATGAATATGGGTCGGGGTATTGATATGCGAGATGAAATTAAGAGAGCGTAAGGTTTCAGAAAATTCCTGGGAAGTGGAGCATTCAGCTGGGTCGGAAGGCCAGAAATTAAAATCACCCAGGAGCAGGACGGATGAATTGTTTACAGCTAGGGAGGCCACCAGTTCTTGAAATCCGTCCAAGAAGGTAGGCGACGGTTGAGGAGGGCGGTACATAAGAAGGCAGGTGAGGGGAGTATGGTAACAAAGAGAGCGAGCGACTAAGAAGTCGGCCGTGCCTATCGAGGGAAAACTGATAGGTTGGAATGGTAGATCCTTTCTGGCGATCAGGGCAACACCCCCTCCGGATTTACCCATTGGGCGGTCAGCCCGGAGGGCATAGTAGGTGGCTGGAAGGGAGGCAAGGAGATTAGGGAGGGAGCTGTCACGGAACCAGGTCTCCGTAAGGAATAGGAGGTCTGGTTTATGGATATCAAGCAAAACTGACAGTTCGTGGCAATGCTTAACCGCGGACCGCATGTTGAGGTAGAATATGGTAAGTGGGACCTGACTGGGGCCGGCTGGGGGATTAGGACGGGGAGGAGAGGGCAGGGGGGGAGGGAGGGGCGGAGTGAGAGGGGCGATCGGAGTAGCTGCGGCTGTGATGCCCAGATTCTTGATATGGATGATCAGGGAGGCTTCAATGGGCCTGCTGGCTTGAAGAGCGAGTAGCTGTGCCGATGAATATTGTAATGGGCCGGGCAGGAGAAGGGGCCTAGGCCCTAGGCGCGTTTGGTCGCGGACGGGCGCAGACGGGCTTGCCTTAAGCGCGCCTTCAGCGCGCAATCGGCGCGCCCGCTGCGCTCGTCCGCTGCGCGTCCGGTAATGGCACATGATTTATGGGAGTTGAGGGAAGGGGAACATGGGTGTGGCCTCCGAGAGGGGGCGTGGCCTCGGCGCTCGCCAAAGTGGCGTGAAGTATTGTCCAAAGGTCGGTGACCTCCCGCCGCAGCGATGAATCGGCTGCGCGGGGAACCGGAAATGAGCAGGTAAAGTAGGTTTTATTAAAGCAAGTACACGAGTAAAATACACACAATTCTCTCTATTAATCAGGGTAAAATTGCTAAAGGTCTACTCCCGGCTTCCGCCTCAGGAGGACTCGCAAGACTGGGCAGGACGCTCGTGAACAGCGTCTATTTAAATGCGCTGAAAGTGGGCGTGGCCTCCGAGAGGGGGCGTGGCCTCGGCGCTCGCCAAAGTGGCGTGAAGTATTGTCCAAAGGTCGGTGACCTCCCGCCGCAGCGATGAATCGGCTGCGCGGGGAACCGGAAATGAGCAGGTAAAGTAGGTTTTGTTAAAGCAAGTACACGAGTAAAATACACACAATTCTCTCTATTAATCAGGGTAAAATTGCTAAAGGTCTACTCCCGGCTTCCGCCTCAGGAGGACTCGCAAGACTGGGCAGGACGCTCGTGAACAGCGTCTATTTAAATGCGCTGAAAGTGGGCGTGGCCTCCGAGAGGGAGCGTGGCCTCGGCACTCTCCAAAGTGGCGTGAAGTATTGTCCAAAGGTCGGTGACCTCCCGCCGCAGCGATGAATCGGCTGCGCGGGGAACCGGAAATGAGCAGGTAAAGTAGGTTTTATTAAAGCAAGTACACGAGTAAAATACACACAATTCTCTCTATTAATCAGGGTAAAATTGCTAAAGGTCTACTCCCGGCTTCCGCCTCAGGAGGACTCGCAAGACTGGGCAGGACGCTTGTGAACAGCGTCTATTTAAATGCGCTGAAAGTGGGCGTGGCCTCCGAGAGGGGGCGTGGCCTCGGCGCTCGCCAAAGTGGCGTCAAGTATTGTCCAAAGGTCGGTGACCTCCCGCCGCAGCGATGAATCGGCTGCACGGGGAACCGGAAATGAGCAGGTAAAGTAGGTTTTGTTAAAGCAAGTACACGAGTAAAATACACACAATTCTCTCTATTAATCAGGGTAAAATTGCTAAAGGTCTACTCCCGGCTTCCGCCTCAGGAGGACTCGCAAGACTGGGCAGGACACTCGTGAACAGCGTCTATTTAAATGCGCTGAAAGTGGGCGTGGCCTCCGAGAGGGGGCGTGGCGTGAAGTATTGTCCAAAGGTCGGTGACCTCCCGCCGCAGCGATGAATCGGCTGCGCGGGGAACCGGAAATGAGCAGGTAAAGTAGGTTTTGTTAAAGCAAGTACACGAGTAAAATACACACAATTCTCTCTATTAATCAGGGTAAAATTGCTAAAGGTCTACTCCCGGCTTCCGCCTCAGGAGGACTCGCAATACTGAAATACTAAAGGGTGTAAATACAGTAGGTGGACAGTGGTGAATAAGAGACAATGAAATACTGGGTGTAAATACATAAGGTGGACAGTGGTGAATGAGAGAATGAAATACTACAGGGTGTAAATACAGTGGGTGGACAGTGGTGCATAAGACGATGAAATACTGGGTGTAAATACAGAAGGTGGACAGTGGGGAATAAGAGACAATGAAATACAGGGTGTAAATACAGTAGGTGGACAGTGGTGAATGAGAGACAATGAAATACAGGGTGTAAATACAGTAGGTGGACAGTGGTGCATAAGACAATGAAATACTGGGTGTAAATACAGAAGGTGGACAGTGGTGAATAAGAGACAATGAAATACTGGGTGTAAATACAGTAGGTGGACAGCGGTGAATAAGAGACAATGAAATACTGGGTGTAAATACAGTAGGTGGACAGTGGTGCATAAGACAATGAAATACTGGGTGTAAATACAGAAGGTGGACAAGGGTGAATGAGAGATAATGAAATACTACAGGGTGTAAATACAGTAGGTGGACAGTGGTGAATAAGAGACAATGAAATACTAAAGGGTGTAAATACAGTAGGTGGACAGTGGTGAATAAGAGACAATGAAATACTACAGGGTGTAAATACAGTGGGTGGACAGTGGTGAATGAGAACCAATGAAATACTACAGGGTGTAAATACAGTGGGTGGACAGCGGTGTATGAGAGACAATGAATTACAGGGTGTAAATACAGTAGGTGGACAGTGGTGTATGAGAGACAATGAGATACTAAAGGGTGTAAATACAGTAGGTGGACAGTGGTGAATAAGAGACAATGAAATACTACAGGGTGTAAATACAGTGGGTGGACAGTGGTGAATGAGAACCAATGAAATACTACAGGGTGTAAATACAGTGGGTGGACAGCGGTGTATGAGAGACAATGAATTACAGGGTGTAAATACAGTAGGTGGACAGTGGTGTATGAGAGACAATGAAATACTAAAGGGTGTAAATACAGTAGGTGGACAGTGGTGAATAAGAGACAATGAAATACTGGGTGTAAATACAGTAGGTGGACAGCGGTGAATAAGAGACAATGAGATACTAAAGGGTGTAAATACAGTGGGTGGACAGTGGTGTATGAGAGACAATGAAATACAGGGTGTAAATACAGTAGGTGGACAGCGGTGAATAAGAGACTATGAGATACTAAAGGGTGTAAATACAGTGGGTGGACAGTGGTGTATGAGAGACAATGAAATACAGGGTGTAAATACAGTAGGTGGACAGCGGTGAATAAGAGACTATGAAATACTGGGTGCAAATGCAGTAGGTGGACTGTGGTGAATAAGACAATGAAATACTGGGTGTAAGTACATTAGGTGGACAGTGGTGTATGAGAGACAAATAAATACTACTGGGTGTAAATACAGTAGGTGGACAGTGGTGTATGAGAGACAATGAAATACTACAGGGTGTAAATACAGTAGGTGGACAGTGGTGAATGAGAGACAATGAAATACTACAGGGCGTAAATAAGGTTGCACAACATAGACTTGAATTAACACAGGGCAGGGAGTAAAGACAGTGGGCTCTGAAGTCGTGACCCTCAGCTGTCCTGCAGAGAACTGTACTCAAGTGCCCCATAGTCAATTTCATACCCCGCATCACGCATAAAGGTCAAGCTATTTTTATTCTCTAAAATTTCTCCCCATACTTCCCTAAATAAGTAACCATTCCAGGATGGTTGATATGCATTTGACCTGTAGAAGGGTACAGGGGACATATGGGTGTCCTTGTGTACTGTGGGAAGGGCTGTGACGAGAGGGGGTGGACTGTTAGAGACAAACAAGGAAGCCGTTCATATCTTTCTCTCTCTTTTCCATTGTGCCTGCGACATGCCTTTGTGTAGAAAAAACTATCACTAGGTAAAGAGGGGAGCTTGTCACAGCCACTAGTGAGATTCTACAGAGCTACCCCATTTCAACACCAGCAATGTTCCATGATTGTGTACTTAATAAATAAAATAACATGACATAATGTTGGCCCTGCCATAATGGTGGCACATATCGGCCCAATGTGCTCACCCATGGTATAATGGAGCCCAAACCAGGTAAAATGCTGGCGCTGGTATAATAGTGGTAATTCCTGTCTGATTGCGTGGTGCACAGCCCTCATACTTGCTTCGGCATAATGGCGGTAATTCTTGGCATAAGATTGGCGCATATGACATGCAACTATGACACATAGATATTCAAGGTGGAATCCAAAACTGTCTGTACGCACCGCGGTGCCCGAGCAACTTTGGGTGATGCCCGGAGGAGCTGTCCTATGCAGCTATAGAGGAGTTTGGCTCTGGTTCACCCCTTGGCCGCCACCTACCCAGCCGGATATCGGACATTGTTTTCCTCGTCTCCACGTTGTGTTTCTTTTCCCTCCCCCACCTCCTCCCTCCGTGATTCTTTGTCTGCCTTCCCTTTTCCAGCCTGACTCTCCCGTGTCACCTAAAGTACTTTCCCCCTTACCGTTTTTTTTTCTAATGTTATGCTATGCTTTTGTAATTCATGTAACTTTTGTAACTCCAACAACTGATGTAACAATGTTCTGAAACAATGTCCTACTTCATGTAAAGCGCTCTGATACCTCCGGGTCTAGCCAGCGCTATATAAAACTTTTCAAACAAACAAACAAGGCGGAATCTATCATGTGTTTTAGTGGTTCATGACAATAATTGAACTTTTTCACAAAAAAGATAACTTCTTGATTTATGTAAATTTAAATTATTTTTCAAGAAGGCAAAGCTGGTATTTAATAGCAAAACGTGTCTGCTTTCATAAACTGACAAGCTGATATTTTGGAGACAAATGACTGAATTTATTTAAAGCTGAAATTTGAGTGGTTAAAGGGCCCACTTGGGAAAGCCAACCCCGAACACACCTCTTTCACTTTGGTGTGCTTGCTGTACTCACTTCCTTCTTCAACTTGGTTCTCAGCTTTTCGTTCCACCACTTTTAGAATTCACCAGCCGCCACTGGTGCATGCGCAGCAGGCCCCTGACCTGAGAACTCCTGACTGAATCCGGAGCGTGGGGGGCCCCCTCCATATTCTTTGCAGGGGGGCCCCCTCAAGTTTCGTTACGCCACTGGTATGCAGACCACCCCACACCAATTGTGCCAGCAACATCATTGTTACATTGCACCCCTTATGTTCAATGCCAGCACCTTCATCTTCCTCGGAGACCTTAACTTTCACCTTGAAGACCGCACCAACACAACTCTATGGCTCTTTTAGAAAACCTCAGCCTCTCTCAGCACATTACCAAACCCACCCACACCGCTCAACTCTTATTGGACCTGAATTTATCTTCCATTAGCAACATCACAGTCTACAAGACAGCAACTCTGACCTGTACAGGCCACACCCTTTTCAGTTCAGCATACCCATCCAGCACAGACCTATCATACTGGACCCACCTGCTGCAGCTGGAAAATTATCACAGCAGAGGACTGGGCTTCTGACCTCTCCGCGCATTGGCTCAACCATATCAGCAACTTTCATCTATAGTGCCTGAAATTGAATCTGTGGTCCACCCTGCGGTGAGCCTTTCTAATAGATATTCCGTCTTTGGAACACAAGAGGAGCAGGAGCAGGCACAGGAGCAGGAAGTCCAGCAATGGGGTCCACAAAAGTATAAGCACTCCTGTCCCCGAGGAGCGTTTTGTTTCAGTTCCCACTGCGCATTCATTAGCTGATATAATTATGGCTATGAAAGAAGAGATGACCAGCAGGTTTATAGTATCAGAGATGAACCAAGCTGAGCTGGCTAATAGGTTTTCTGTGTCTGAAGCGAATCAGGCTGCTATCCGATCATCGTGTGAAGGGTTGGCTCAGAAACTGGAAGAAGTTACCCTGAGGACTGACGCAATTGAGTCTGAGATTCCCAAGCTAAAGAAACAATTCAAACGTCTTCAGCAGATTTGGCAAAGCTATCAACCCAAAATAAGGAACCAAAGGATGACCTCGAGCGACTGGGAATCATTCCAGGAAAAACAACCTGAAGTTCCTAAATATCCCGGAAGTTCTTGAGGGGATGGACATTAAGGGGTTTGTGATTTCTTTATTAAATGGCACAGTTTTGAAAAATTCTCCAAGTATCGACCTTGTACAAGAAATCCATAGAGTACATCGGGATCCCTTTAAGAGAAACCCGGGAAGGCACAAACCTAGGAAAATACTGGTGAACTTTTTGTCCTACTCTGTTAAGGAGCTGATTTTGACTGCTGCGCTCAGGGAAGGTGTGATATCATCTACACTCTCTGACTTATCCCCCTTCTCCTTCTCTATTAGATCTGATATCTCCCACATAACTGCAACAAGACAGTGGGAGTTGGGGAAGAGGTTAGCAGAATTATATAGTTTGGGGGCGAAGGCTCAATTGAGGTTTCCTGCCACACTACGCGTGATGTGGAACAACCATATGCACCTGATTCGTATAACTGAGGAGGTGGATGCCCTTATTGTTAAAATCCAAAGGTAAAGGGAGGGCAATGAAGGAGGGATTCAAGATTAAGGGTGCTTTCAGCTTCAAGTCCCAAGTCTTTAGAGTTAAGCATTAGTTTATAAGTGTTACCCGAGGGAGGGGCGACCGAAAAGGCTCAGCCTATTGGAAGGGAGGGTTCCTCAGGGTGAAGGGGGTCACGGGAGGGGGGAGGGGGGGATGGTGGGGTACACCTGGTGGGGAGCAGTGGGAAAAAAATAAAAATATATTCCTCATCTCATTTGTATTTTAAGAAATGCTGTCTAGTTGGAGAAAGGGGTTAATTAGTTGATGGCAGGTAATTTTAAAAAGGACAGTAAAGTCAGCTTTATTTCTTGGAACGTGAACGGTCTAAGGTGCCCACGCAGGCAAAGGCTGATATTTAAGTACTTAGAACTCTCCCCAGCCCAGGTCTTTCTTTTACAAGAGACTCATTTGACCTCTGCAGAAACTCGTTCAATTTTTTCCAAAATCCCTTGGATAAATTGTTTTTGTTTTTCGCAACAATCAATCAACAGTAGAGGTGTTGCAATTGTGGTGAAGAGGGGGACCCCCTGTGTAATTAAATCTGTTCAGACGGATCAAACAGGGAGATGGATAGTGGCCCAGATGGACTTTGGGGGATTAGAAATAGCTTGTTCTTACTACTATGGCCCCAACTTGGACGACCCCTCGTATATCTGTAAATTGCAAGCTAATCTGATGATGGCGACTCCCCCCTTGCTTATAGGAGGCGATTTTAATGTCTTCCTTGACCCACTTAAAGATAGGTCTAATTCGAGCCGTGTCATAGGGGTCCAGAGATCTCGTCGGGCCATGAAAAATCTGTTGTATGATATTGACCTGGTTGATGTTTGGAAGGCTAAGAGGGGAGATCTCCAGGGGTTTACATTCTATAGCAAAAAATATCGTCATTCATCAAGAATAGATTATATTTTAGCCAATAGGGACGTGTTAGACAATTTACTCTAGATATCTGTACTACCCAGCCACCTCTCTGCCCATGCCCCAGTTTCATTTTCATATTCCAGGAAAAGTTATATTCCATAATCTAGATGGACACTGAATAGATCAATGCTTTCAGATTCCGGAATTATTAAGTCCATTAAATAATCCTCCTCAGAATTTTTTTTATTAAACATGGGCTCTACAACCATAGATTATGTATGGGACACTTATAAAGCTAGCCTGAGAGGCATGTTGCATGGTCTAATATGTTCCAAATATTGAGCTACGGCCCAGGAACTACATTCCATTGAGGAAAGGATTGTGGAACTAGAAGCTGAGAGGAATTGCCTCAACCAGGAGAGTTTAGATAGACTGGTACAAGTTCAGAAAGACCTGAAGGGGGCTAGGCAGGAGCTTAGGAGTATGTTAGACCAGAAGTGTAGGGCACAATGGCTTGCTAAAAATATGCAAAACCTTCAATATGGGGAAAAGGCTGGTGCTCTATTAGCATGGAAAGCCAGAGTGGATCGGTCAAAAAACAACATCAATGAACTGATAATCAATAACAATGGAGATAAATTTAGCAAGGCAGAGGAAATGCAAATGTGTCTCCTCTCTCTTTTTACGGATCTGTATAAGGAGAACGTGGCCCCTCCCCAAAGACAAAATACAATCTTGGATACGGGGCAAATCCCTACCTATTTTAACTGAAGCCAGTCGGGCCTTTCTTGACGCCCCTATCACCGTAGAAGAGATTAGGAATCAAATAATGAGGTCTAAAAATAATAAAGCTTCTGGACTGGATGTTCTTCCGAACAAAGTTTATAAACTTCTGTCGGACGAAATGACTCCGGTACTGGGTACTTTGTTTAATTCAGTCTATAGACCAACAGGTGAGGTCCCTAGATCCTGGAAGGAAGCTACCATCGTTTTGATATTGAAGCCGGGAAAGGAACCACTAAAGGCCGACTCCTTTCGCCCAATCTCCCTGCTGAATGCCGATTATAAGATCTTTATGGGCATTCTAGCGGGGAGAATGGCTAAATTGGTTCCTAACCTGGTTAACATTGATCAGAAGGGCTTCATAGTAGGGAGGTACATCCAGGAACAGACATAATTATTGATTGTGAACATTGATCTGGCCGTGGTAAGAGCAGACCCCTTGGCAGTGGTGGCCTTGGACGCGGCCAAGGCATTCGATAGGGTCTGCTGGAGGTATCTCTGGGAGGTCCTTGAGGGTATGGGCTTCGGCCCTGTTTTTGTTCAAACCTTGTGGAAATGCTACCAGGGAGCCTCCACAAAGATCCTGCTGAATGGCACGCTGACCCCTAGTTTTGACATCCAGAGGGGAACCAGACAGGGGTGCCCCTTATCCCCCCTTTTATTTAACATCTATATCGAGCCTTTGGTGCAAGCTATTAGAATAGATGACTTAATCTGTCCTTTTAAATCGCAAACTTACCATTGCAAGTTAGCATTGTATGCTGACGATATTATTATATATACCAGTGACCCAGGGGCAGCTATTCCACGACTCAAAGCCCTTTTGGAGGAATTTGGCTCTATTTCAGGTTATCTAGCTAACTCTTCCAAAACAGAAGTGATGTGTTGGAACATCGACTATAGGGGAGGCTCTATAGTAATGAGTTTAAGTATTTGGGTATTAAAATTGTTAAAGATTTGAATAAAATCCCCTTGATTAACCTGGAGAAAATCATAAAGGAAATTGATCACCTCTTCGCCAGATGGAGGAATCTTCCCTTGACAATTTATGGGAAGGTCAACTTGGTGAAGATGGCTATTCTCCCTAAGTTGACCTATTTGTTTAATGCAGTTCCCCTGGCTTTTCCTAGTAAGAGCATTAGTAAGATCCAGGGTAAAATCGGTAGTTTTATCTGGGGAGATAAAAGTGCAAGGATGTCCTGGAAAAAGCTGAGGAGGAGGCTCACTAAAGGTGGGTTGGCCCTCCCTGACATCAGATGGTACCTAATCGCCTTTCAATTTAAGGGTATTAGGATGCTGCTTTCGAACTCGGATGGGACAATGTGGGGTAGGCTCCTGGGTGAGATGGCCATGGTTGGGGGCGGGTGGAGGTGAAGGTTTTCTATATAAGTTTGGGGCCCCAAGATACTTCAAACGTGTGCGTCTTAAGGTCCTTAAGGCCTCTCTTGAAACATGGTACAAAGTGAGACGTTGATGGGGTGTTGGATATTTCTATGGGACTCCCCTGGGACTCCACTTTGCCTTAGAGATAGAGGTCTGGCGGTACCAATTAAGAGAGCGGGTGTGGCTATGTGGTCTGACTTGATGGACATAGATAGAATTCTTCCATGGAAGGTATTAAGAGATAAAATAGGCCCTGCTCTCTCTAAGTTTAAGTATCTTTAACTTAAATCATGGTACGAGGCAGAAGTCGGCGAAGTAAGGGGCGACTGGGAATTAGAGCGGTTATTATAAAAACGTTCAGCCAAAAAAGAAAGAGATATCCATGTGGTATATGAGGTTTCTCGATGCAGAAGATACGGACCTCCCACCCCAATCATCGGTCTGGAACCAATCTCCCCTTGAGCCCAACACTGAAGATCTTTTTGAGCCTTCTTTAAAATTACTCTACAAATACATCAAACCAGCCAGCTTAAAAAAGAATAATTTTTTCGTTGTTAACCGATTATACTATGCCCCGGCCAGGATAGCCAAATTCACCCGCTCCCCCCTCCTAAATGTCCCAGGTGTAGACTACCCAATGCGGATGATATCCATATCTTCTTTGAGTGCCCGGAGCTAAAATCCTACTGGAAAGATGTGGGAGATTCTTTATCGGGTATCTTTGAAGTTAACATCGAGGTTAACCTCCCGTTGGTGTTCTTCGGGGGCAACGGTTCAACTAACTTGGCTTTATCACAGTTCCATAGGGAGTTGATGTTATACCTGATATTGCTTGCTCAGAGGGAGCTATGCATAAAGTGGAAAGACCCCATTCCCCCGAACAGAGAAGACTGTCTCAAAGTCTCTTTTGCTATGGCACGATTAGAGCAAGAGGGGAACTGTGAAACATCGACCAATATCTGGCAGCCTCTGCTGAGTTGGGATCAGGAATTGCGATTAGTTTTTCTTTTTTTAGAGTAATTGGAAATGTGTTGGTCTACCCCTCGGGTCCTATGATTACACCAAGCCCTTACTACCCGGTGCTGGTCGGGCTGACCTAGGCAAATGCAGTTAGCCGTGGGGCGCCCAATTGGAAGGTATGATGGCTTTTTAAATCTGCAGAAGCCTATCGGTGAGATGAGGATACAAAAAATAAAATAACATTTTTTAAAAAGTCAGAGGAGAACCTATAAAGAAGGTGTAGAAATAAGTAAATATTCTGTTTTGAGCAGTGTTATTTTTGGGGACATTGAATAGCGAATATTTACAAATCAATTGGCTTATTTAATCTTTTGATCAGCATGAGGGAAGTGAATTTCCTGAAGCACAAAAAAAATCTCTAATGTATAGAATGTCATTTTGTTACTGAACGGTGTTCAGTCATTCAGAAACAACATTTTGTCTACGATCAATATATTTCAGTGTGACGAGAGTCACATCCACATTGACCAAATATTTACAGCTGATAGCCAATAGGTAGTATCGTTTTGGGAAATGCACAGTTGATTTTATATTAGTCTAAGATGAGCTATGGATGAGGAGTACCGTAAGATGAAGTATACTAAAGGGCCATTTAAATCTATGAGGTACGCTGGAAAAATAATTAGTACATAAAAAGATTGATTTAATCAGAATCAGTATTTGCGCTTGACTTACCTAAAAGACGAAATAAGAATCATAGGGCCCGATTCACAGAACTAACTTAAGACAAAATCCTAAACTTACTACCATTTTGGTATTCACAGAAGGCACTTACTCATTTTGGTATTCACAGAAGGCACTTACTCATTTCGGTATTCACAGAAGTTAGGAGTCCTAACTTTAGGACTCCTAAATGCCTTCTGTGAATACCGAAAGTCTTAAAATTAGGATTTTTCGCAGTTTAGTAGTAGTATAGTTAGGACTCCTAACTTTAGGACTCCTAAATGCCTTCTGTGAATACCGAAAGTCTTAAAATTAGGATTTTTCTCAATTTAGTAGTCCTAAATTTAGACTTAGGACTACTAAATTGAGAAAAATCCTAATTTTAAGAATTTCGGTATTCACAGAAGGCATTTAGGAGTCCTAAAGTTAGGAGTCCTAACTATACTACTACTAAACTGAGAAAAATCCTAATTTTAAGACTTTCGGTAGTCACAGAAGGCATTTAGGAGTCCTAAAGTTAGGAGTCTTAAAGTTAGGACTTGAATCGGAGAAACGCTGCCTACCTGCTGGTTTTCACTGTTGCAGACTGCTCCCTCATTGCTGGTGGCTTTACCGCGCCCTGGGCTTTGGTTTGCTGTGTGTCTCCTTGCTGCCGCCATCACTACCCTCGCGGCCAGAGACTTCAGTCCCCACACTGCCTAGCGCCACACACGCGCACGAGCGCGCATAAAGCTCCGGCGCTCCTCCTGCAGAGCGGGAACCTTGAATCGGAGAAACGCTGCCTACCTGCTGGTTTTCACTGTTGCAGACTGCTCCCTCATTGCTGGTGGCTTTACCGCACCCTGGGCTTTGGTTTGCTGTGTGTCTCCTTGCCGCCGCCATCAATACCCTCGCGGCCAGAGACTTCAGTCCCCACACTGCCTAGCGCCACACACGCGCACGAGCGCGCATAAAGCTCCAGCGCTCCTCCTGCAGAGCGGGAACCTTGAATCGGAGAAACGCTGCCTACCTGCTGGTTTTCACTGTTGCAGACTGCTCCCTCATTGCTGGTGGCTTTACCGCGCCCTGGGCTTTGGTTTGCTGTGTGTCTCCTTGCCGCCGCCATCACTACCCTCGCGGCCAGAGACTTCAGTCCCCACACTGCCTAGCGCCACACACGCGCACGAGCGCGCATAAAGCTCCGGCGCTCGTCCTGCAGAGCGGGAACCTTGAATCGGAGAAACGCTGCCTACCTGCTGGTTTTCACTGTTGCAGACTGCTCCCTCATTGCTGGTGGCTTTACCGCGCCCTGGGCTTTGGTTTGCTGTGTGTCTCCTTGCCGCCGCCATCACTACCCTCGCGGCCAGAGACTTCAGTCCCCACACTGCCTAGCGCCACACACGCGCACGAGCGCGCATAAAGCTCCGGCGCTCCTCCTGCAGAGCGGGAACCTTGAATCGGAGAAACGCTGCCTACCTGCTGGTTTTCACTGTTGCAGACTGCTCCCTCATTGCTGGTGGCTTTACCGCGCCCTGGGCTTTGGTTTGCTGTGTGTCTCCTTGCCGCCGCCATCACTACCCTCGCGGCCAGAGACTTCAGTCCCCACACTGCCTAGCGCCACACACGCGCACGACCGCGCATAAAGCTCCGGCGCTCCTCCTGCAGAGCGGGAACCTTGAATCGGAGAAACGCTGCCTACCTGCTGGTTTTCACTGTTGCAGACTGCTCCCTCATTGCTGGTGGCTTTACCGCGCCCTGGGCTTTGGTTTGCTGTGTGTCTCCTTGCCGCCGCCATCACTACCCTCGCGGCCAGAGACTTCAGTCCCCACACTGCCTAGCGCCACACACGCGCACGAGCGCGCATAAAGCTCCGGCACTCCTCCCGCGTCGCGGGACGCGCGCGGGCGGCGCCGGGCTAAGCCCGGGCAAAGGGCGGGCCGTCTGTGGCCGTCCGGGGCCAAAGGAGGCCGGGCTGGGCCATATCCCTTACCTTTTACTTCCAAATCTGATTAAGGTGATGCCCTCGCCAGGACCACGTGAAACTCCATTAAGGGAGGGGGCAGCAACACAGGGACACTGGACAACTACTTCAAATCTGCCAAAGGAGACGCAGGCAAAGAAAATTCTCTAGAGAGACACAGGGCGGAGCGGCAGCGCTCCATTGAATCCATGAAGAGCAGACCCTTGACAGAGATCATCCCGTATCCTATTTCCCAAGAGGAAGGTACGCCCCCTAATAGCTTAAATCCTCTGACTCTTGAGGACTTCCCCCTCTTATTTCGGGAAATTTCTAGTTCCCCTGGGTTGGTCCCTGGAAAGTTCATAGACACAACTCCTCCCACGACATGTGTTACCCCCGTTAATTTGGTTACCCAAACTCCCCCTTTGCATGCAACTAAGAAAAGTAAGCCAAAACAAAGTGTTGTGGTGGAGCTGCATAGGCCTCCACCAAGCAAACGTAGTAGGAAGTCAATGGGGGGGGAGGGGGAAAGCCAAACTATTACATCTAGATTTTGGCAAAAAACATACAAACGCACTACAATCTGGGAGGGACAATGAGACTGTGCCTATTGCTCTTCCCTCCAAGGCCCCCAGCTCCAATATAGCTGTTACTAATAACGACCCAGTGGCCAATACATCTAATATAAATCCCCCTCTCACATCTATAGGGAGTATAGAATTCCTACTTTGTTCCCTTCTGCAGCCCATTAGCGATAGCCTGAAAAAAGTGGAGATTAGGCTCACTCTACTAGAGACATCTCTTACTACCTTGAACACCTTAGTTAGTAAGCAATCTAAAAATATGGGACCTCATCTCCCCGCAGGAAACCCTCCTAAAATAGGAGTCCCACAGGGTGCCAACAAAGTCCCCCCTCAGAGCGTGCCTACTGCCCCCCCCCTGCAGCCATTAATGGCAATTTCAGCCCAGGCACCGCGCAGTAACTCAACCCATAGGCCTTTACAACCAATAGACTCTGCCCCTCAAAGTTTCCAGACAGGGATTAATGGCGGCCACCAAGAAGCCGGCAGCGCCCCTCTATTCTCCCCGGGCCGGCAAGCCCCAAGACCACGGAGACCAGATCTGCCGCCAGAAGCTAATAGTCTAACGGTGGTCCTAGCAGGTGCCCCCCATCTAAGATCAGGGGAAAATGAAGACTACCAATCCCTAAAGAAAAAGGTCATTAAATGGCTAAATTTGAACCGACCCCTACCATCTCATTTCAATAATGAGATTATTATGGTTAGAA
This sequence comes from Triturus cristatus, assembly GCF_964204655.1. NCBI lineage: Eukaryota > Metazoa > Chordata > Amphibia > Caudata > Salamandridae > Triturus > Triturus cristatus. The sequence continues at coordinate 309,309,510 of NC_140593.1, read as the reverse complement.
GGGTCCCTTGGTTAGGGAAGACCAGAAAAACAATAATAGGGGATTGCATCTTGGTAACTTTTAAAGATCCGGGCACTGTTCTGCATATCTGTGAAGGAATAAATAGATCACTGGATTCCACTATTCAGACCCTTCCAGTATCCTTCTTTTTCCCCCCTATCCGCATGCACCATGCTCTATCGCATGATGAGTGGATAAGGGTAGAACATAGACGCAGACATAAGGACTATGTACAACGCCCAAATCTCCAATTGCAGGACACACCCTATTTTCATTTCAACCGTTTCAATTGTTTGAATGGTTTGGATGGGGTTGATTGACTTTCCGTTCACACGCCAATGACCCAAGATTGCGGCTCCTGTAGTCTTTCCAAGCCATCCACCCCGATTGTTGGTAAAACCCTTGGTCCACGGAACGATCCAGTGTTCCTGCATGATGGTACCAGCAGACTTTTTGATCTATCTGCCCACAATGTTGACAATGCCTCTGGAATATTGAATGAGCCAACACCTGTGGAGAACGGCTCCAGTGGACTTTCCGAACCATCGGTCCCTACTGTTGGTAATGCGTCAGAATTCCCGATTGCAGTAGAGTCTGGAACCATCTCCTCTAACCCCTCTGGCACGGCAACTAACACCCCTGAACATATGAGGCTAATTTGCTGGAATGTTGCTGGACTGGCTAATAAACTGGGTGACCCGGACTGGGCAAATTATATTGAGACTGGAGACATATGTATGTTCCAGGAAACCTGGGCCAGAGAGGACTATGGTCACCAAGGCTACATGTCATTCTTCATTCCAGCGAGGTGGGAAGGCAAAGGTCGTCCGTCAGGAGGGCTTACGACCTGGGTCGCATCTCATCTGGGCTGTGTGGCAACGCGGTTGTCGGCTAACTCTGAAGATATCCTTGCGGTTTCATTATCATGGCCCAACCAAGCTAAACTTGTGTTTATTAACATTTATTCTAGGCCAATGGGAATTGCAAAGGAATCACCGACTATAGATGAACTCTCCAACTTTATATCTGACCTACCGAGTGATTCATTCTATGTAGTGGGAGGGGATTTTAATTCTCATTTTGAGCCACTCCCTGGCCTTCTGGACGGGTTATCATCGGAAGAAGAGGCCAGATGGGCAGTGCCTTTAGTGGAAGCTCCACCTCCGAAGGCTTGGACCCCACTAGCACTACAAATTACAGCCCTCACCCTAAAGTTCGGAATCAGAGCTTGTAATGGGCGAATGAAATCCGACATACCCAGTAAAACCACCTACAACAGACCGGGAAGAGAGTCCCGTCTGGATTATGTCTTGGCCCAAATAGTGAAGTGGCCGACAATCCAGGATTTTAGGGTGACGGAAAGGACCGATAGTGACCATAATGCACTTGAGCTTGACCTTGTTCACCCTGGCCCCCAAGCTCCCGTGACTAACGCGGAAGGGAACAACCCTGCGCTCCTCCTTGACAACAGCAGGAGAAGGATCAGGTGGGAGCACCTGGCTACAAGCAAGAATAAACTCCCCATGCTCTATGATGGGATAACCCCCATCTTGGAAACTGTGGGGAGCTTGGACACCGAGGCAAACAACAAAGACTCCCAGGGCAAATTGTACAAGGCTCATGAGGACCTCATAAAAGCTGCGGCACCTCATTTCACCTGTAGTTCACGAAAACTAAAAGGGGGGCGGCAAGGCAAAACATCATGGTATAACCTAGCATGCAGAAGGGCAAAAACAGAACTCCTTAGACTAATCAAGGAGGGTTTAGGGGGGGATAGCCTTAAACAAAGCAGGCGAGCTTACAAGAAACTCATTGCCCACGCTAAGGCAGAATGGGAGGAAAATCAGTGGGAAGAACTCACCAAGGCCCTAGCGACCCAAAATCAATGTCTGTTTTGGAGGATAGTGAATGGGGGGGTCGGGGAATTTACAATCGGCACTAGAGCCCAACATTTCCCCAGGGGTGTGGCAGGCTCACTTCCAGACCCTATACAGTTCTGAGCCGGGAGAATCTCCTGCTGTTGTTGAGGTGGGCTGGCCGGACTGTGAAGGGGAGCCAATAACGCTGGGCGAGGTCACCGCTGCCATCTCAGGACTGGCTTCTGGAAAGGCGCCGGGACTGGATGGATTACCAGGGGATATGTTTAAACAGGAGCCCACTGTTTGGGCCCCTTACCTTGCCGCCCTTTTCAATGGAGTTCTTGGTGGCATGGAAATCCCTAGTACTTGGCTGGGGGCAGATGTGGTCCCCATCTTTAAAAAGGGCTCGCCTCTCCTCCCAGCCAACTACAGACCAATCAGTTTAATAGACGTGGCACAGAAACTGTTTGGTAGGGTGTTGCTGAATAGGCTCCAGGACTGGATGGAGGAGGTGGGTGCCCTTAGTCCCTACCAGGCGGGATTTAGGAAGGGGGTATCCACAGTGGACCAGGTTTTCAGATTGAACCTAATCTATTGGAGGACAGCAAAATTCGAGGGCGGTAGTCTGTACACAATTTTTGTGGACTTACGGGCCGCCTTCGATCTGGTGCCCAGGGGGAAACTTTGGAGCGTCCTGGCAGAGATGGGTGTTCCCCCGGACATCCTATTGATCTTACAGAGGCTGCACCACAATAATTACGCCCGAGTGAGGTGCGGGAGGTCGGGGGAACTGACCGATAGATTCCCCGTTGGCCGGGGGGTAAGACAGGGTTATGTGTTGGCACCGACCCTGTTTTGCCTCTTCGTCAACGGGGTAATCGCCCATCTGAATGCCACTGACTATACTGACGCCCCCAAATTAAATGGCAGCAGGGTGCCCGCAATTATGTTTGCGGACAACACCCTGCTGCTATCCAAAACCCCTATGGGTATACAGAGGATTCTTGATTCATTTGTGGCCTTCTGTACTGATAGGGGGCTGGAAATTAATGCGGCAAAAACCAAATTCATGGTTTTGAATCCGAGCCAAAAATTGCGGCCAAATCCGCAATTGGGAGCTGTACGGCTCGAGAGAGTAGCCACCTTTGAATACCTTGGTGTGACTCTCAACGAAACCATGACTTGGGGATCTCATCAGAGTAGGGCTAACCTCAAACTCATACAAACCACTGGGGGTATCGCCCGGATGATGACTGGTTCATCATACCGTCCATTGGGGGCACTAATCCAGATATATAAGGCCCAGGCTAGGGGAGCGATAATGTATGGGGCGGAACTATGGGGTCACACGCCTTGCCGGAGTCTGTCACTAACGGAAAATAAGTTTATAAGACAGATAGCCGCACTCCCGCCCAGCACCCCGCTCCTCCCCCTGAGGCTTGATTTGGGTTTACGACCGCTAGCTGATGAAATAAGCCTGAGACCCATAGCCTTCTGGCGTAGGCTGTGGAGTAGCAATGATCTTGCAGAATATCGGGCGGAACTGGTCGAACTTCTGAATCACCCAAAAGTGCTCAATATCCCTTGGGTCAAAAACATCCTAGCCACTTGCATGGAAATAGGGATCCCTGATTTATGGACTGAGCCAGCGAAAGCCGCACTAAACATCTCCAAAAAGTCCCTGGCTAATGTATATCACGAACACAAATTAGCCAGGGCCCAAGCCACCCAGGCAGAAGGGTCCTTATCCTCCGTGTTTCTGCAAAGCAAGGATCTCTATAGGTTTGAGAAGGTATTGGATCCTATTTCCCCTGTACTGGCCCGGAAGCTGTTTCTCCAATGGAGATACGGCACACTGCCCTTCCGGTCTTTTACAAGCACCTGGTCATCGGCTCCCACCACAAAGCAGTGTCCGGTTTGTGATGCTACGGAGGAAACTGACTTGCATGTGGCTTTCTTCTGCCCAGCCTACAAGGTAGCACGAAAATACTGGCTCCTCCCGCTGATAAGGAATATGGGCTGCAGGGAATATGCACCAATGTATAGGATTTTAAAATCTGATGTCTCTGGCCCAACTGTCCTCGCACTAACAAAATTTCTTACCAATGTTTGGCATACGCGCAACCGTATTCTAAAGGCGTTGGGTCCCTCTTAAAATTTTTTTTTTTTTTTTCTGTGATTGTATATGTGTATTGTGTATTTTTTATGGCCCAATGGCCGAAACCAAGATTGGAATTGGAATTGTTTATTGCTGCTACTTTGATAACTGTTGTTTAATAACTTTTTATCTCAAATGCTGAATTATTTATGTATTTTATGTATATGTATATATTTTATCTGTGCTTTTATGGTCACCGACCGAAATAAAGCTATCAAAGAATTAAACATTGTCACAACTTGTTTTTTTATACTTCAAACATTTGAAATAGGTTAGTCGCTTATATCATTAAACGTTAAGGAGCAACCTCCAGCTGAAAGACGGCACAAGTGTCATCTTGGAAAGGTTTTTTGTTTATTTACGTGCTCTATAAATATATTTAAAAACTGTGAGTGAGTCTAATTCAATCAGATTTAACGAATATTGACTTAATTATGTGGCACTCACAGTTATATTAGACTTATTTACAAAGATCTAAACAACGGAACGAGAAGGTGGGTGCCATCTTAGAATGGTCGAAGTCAATGGAAGCTTTACAGTGAAATAAATCCATATTGTGGCAAACATAAACTTTGAGTTAAGGTGCATAATAACTCTATGAAAAATCTGTATGTAGACAAGGTGTCAATTATTATTAATGGCCATTGCAAAAGAAAAATCAATAGTTGTTCAAGAATATTAAAACAATGGGAGAAGCACAAAAGAAACAGAGCATACAAAAATAGTCATGCGTGTATATTAGTATGTATTAAAATAGTTTTGTTAGTATGTAGATGACTTCATTATAGAGCAAGAGTCTAGAGTATCACATATTACATCTTAAAATCCACTGCTCACAAGTAATATCTTTGTAGATCTTTAAATTCAAACATAGCATGGTATTATGTATTGTGAGATACAGTTCATTTCTTAAATGTTTACATTTATAATTGAACATGTTGACAAATCTATATTTAACCGATCAATTAATATAATGTGTACCAAGTAAGAGCATTCTCAAAAGTGGAGGTATAGAGAAAGCTACATTTGACATCTTATTGGTAAGGGAACCATGCCATAACAATCTTCAAGTTAAATAGATTCAATAAATGTGTATCAACGTCTGCCATTCGACAGCTATGTTTAATCCCTTCCGTACACCATCTGTGTTACAGACCCAACGATTCTCTTTTGTGGCTAACAAACGGTCAACATTTCAGGATCGCACTGTTAGTTTGATCACATCAATGACCCACCAGAGCATTTCTTTCTCAGACTGACCATTTAAGATGTAACGTCCAACCAAAAGGAAATTCTGAGTGCCTCCAGGATTTTCATAGATGGATCAATACTTGTAATCCCAATCTTCAATTTACCATACAATATGATAATTCAAGTATAAATGTTCTTGATGTAACCATCAAAGTAGAAAATAAGCAGCTGTATGCAACCCTTTTCACTGAACCCACGGCAAGGAACACACTATTAAAACATGAAAATCATCACTCGAAAGCACTCAAGAATAACTTACCCTTTGGTCAATTCTTCCACCTGCGGCGCAGCTGTTACAGAAAAGAAGATTATTTCCTTGAGGCTGCTAAACTCAAAGAAAACTGAAAGCTCAAGGCTATCCATCACTGAAAAAATCTCTTACAAGAGTATGGTATAATGATAGATCAGCTCTACTTGAGATTAGAGAAAGACCCATAGATTCACATCTGGTTTGTGTCACAATATTTGGCACGTTTTCAAACAAAATCAAACAATTGGTCCAAAAACACTGGAGTCTTTTAAGGAACATTTCAGAATTCAAAGAAAGATAGCTTTTTGCATTTAAGAAAAGCACTAATATGAAAAGCAGGCTAGTGAGTGCATATGAAGAACATAAACAATCTTCGATTCTGCAGATGCTCCAATCGACTCCAATTGACTCCCCTAACAGACAAAGCACCAACACACCCCTACTCCCACACCCACCAACGTGCTCCCTGCATACTTTAAACACTTCACTCCCAACAAGTCGCAGCCACTCACCCCTGCTTCCTCCCTCCCTAACCAAACCCCCACTCCAGAACTAAAGGAAAGTCTAAATTTCATGGTAACTCAGCTCAATAAAGTGATTCTAGGTATCAATAAAATCCTAACGTCCCTTAAAACTGGCACTGACCATGCCCACTCCTTACCCCTCTACCCCTCGCCCTACACCAGACCCCCTCTCCAACCCCCAGAATCTCAGCCTAACAAATGGCTCACCACTCCTTCAAAAAAACGCAATCCCAGACCAATTCGATCCACTCCCAAGATGTCACACAGCGAAGCGATAGAGCTGGCCAAAACATACAAATGGACACCAACCAGAAAAAGAGAACCCACCACCAGGATCCAGGTGATCACTGGTATCGGGAGAAACCCTGTTCCACCCAGGTCACCGGCCAGACCACAAGCATACCTCTCGGATATCCCCAGGGCTCCCACCTTTCAGAAACACAACAGCAACTCGAGGAATACCAACTGCCTACTAATAAACTGTAGATCTGCCTCCAAGCATGCGACATAACTGGCTGAAACAATCCTTAACTATGACATAGACATTGCATTCGTCACAGAGACTTGGCATAATGAATCATCCTACCCGATCCTCTACTTACTAGTACCTCCTGGATTCTCAATCATCAAAAAGACAGAATCGACCAAATAGGCGGGGGCTTAGCCATTATCCCCAAGAATACCATCACGATGGTGGAATCTGTTTCCTCTACTTACAACACCTTTGAATATCTCAACACCTCTAGTCGGTTGAAAAACAATAAGTCAACAAACTGCCACCTTCTCTACCACCCCCCAGGTAACACTCTCCCTTTCCTCGACCACCTATCAGACTTGGTAACACACTGCTCACTCTCAGATACCAACAACATAATCCTAGGCGATTTCAACCTCCACTGGAATGATGATAAAAACACGCAAATCCAGTCCTTAAAAGAACTCTTACTCGAGCACAACCTCAACCAACACTGCAAAGAACAAACTCACAACAGAGGCTCAACCCTGGACGCCATCATAGCCCAAGAGAAGTCGATAGCCATCAACAACATCCTTTCAGTTGATTGGTCAGACCACTGTATCATCCTGTTCCACCTACACCAGGAAGATTCATACCCCATTCATACTAAGAAAACCCTTCAGTGATACAGAAACCTCAGCCAAGCTTCCCTAGCTGAGCTAGAAAAAGCAATGATCTCTAGCCTCCCCCTAAATCAGGTGACCTCTCAATGGTCGAACTCACAACCCACTTTAACTCTACGATGACAGCCGTCCTAGACCAAGTAGCCCCTCTGAAACTAAAAATGATTAGAGACACCCCTTCGAGATCCTGGTTCACCAAGGACCTCAACTCAGAAAGACGACAACTCAGAGCTGCAAAAAGACTCTGACGATCCAACCCTTCCTCAACTCACCTCCACCGACTCAGAGCAGAGCGCAGAACATACAAACACCTCATCATCAATGAAAAAGCAGCCTTTATTCCGTAGCGCCCTTGACAATGCAATAAACCTTCCCAAAAACCTTTTCAACTTCATAATAAACCAGACTTTGAAACCTCCCGCTAAAGCCCCTCAGGGCTCTAAAGAACTCTGCGATAAATTCGCCAAATTCTTTGATGAGAAAATCACGTTGATCGAGTCCTCCCTCGATAGCCACACACAAGCGCCTAACTCCGAAGTAGAAACCCCCTCCCTGAGACAAATGAGGGCAACCAATCCCCAGGATCCCCCTCCTCCCTTAATTGCTGGAAAGCATTTAAGCTACTCTCAGAAATTGACATCTCCAAACTTATTGTGAACTCTAAACCCTCCTCCCACTTCGCAGACCCCTCCCGGCCTCCATGGCAAAAAACCTCAGTCACATCATTTCACCCCTGTGGACAACAATAATAAACAGCTCGCTAAACACGGGGGTCATGCCAGACTGCCTAAAGCTTGGCCAAGTCTCTCCACTACTAAAAAAAACAGGCTTAGACCCCGAGGACCTTAACAACTTCAGGCCAATCTCAAACCTGCCTTTCCTGGCCAAAATCCTCTAGAAATTAGTCCTTCTCTAACTCAACCAGCACATCGATACAAACAATCTCTTGGACTCTCCCCAATCAGGCTTCAGAAAGGGCTGCAGCACAGAGACTGCCTTACTAAATATAGTAGACAACATCCACAAATGTATGGATGCCGGTCAATGCTGCCTGCTCATCCTCCTAGACCTATCCACGAATTTCGACGCGGTAGACTACAAACTTCTTCTCAACACACTAAAACAACGGACCGGAGCAGATGGCGTGGTGCTGAAATGGTTCACCTCCTTCTTTCACAACCGTTCCCAACAAATCAAAATAAACAATGCAATCTCCGATACCTCCACCATAGCCTGAAGTGTCCCTCAGGGCTCAGTCCTCTCACCTACTCTCTTCAATATCTACATGAAACCCTCACTACCATAATCAATCAAGCCAACATCACCTACCACCTTTACACAGATGACATCCAGCTCTACCTGGAAGTCTCCTCCCCAGAAGACATTTGCCGTCTCAACGACACCCTAAAAAGAATTCAAAACTGGCTATCACACAAACACCTTAAACTTAACCAAGACAGAAATCCTTCTCCTCTCCAACGACGGACAAAACCACCAGGTCCAAGAATGGGTTAAGCTTAGGGACTCCCTAAACTTCGACCGTACCCTGACCGGCTCCGCCAAGTCGCTGGGCATCCTACTGGACCCTAACCTGAACATGAGTGCGCACATAAAGGCCACCGCTAGGAGTGCCCACTACAAACTAAAACTACTCAACAAAATCAAGCCCTTCCTCCCGCCGAATGATCTCAAGACCGCAACGCAAGCCCTGGTTCTATCCAGACTAGACTACGGAAACGCTACCCTCACAGGCACAGCAAAATCTCACCTAGCCCGTTTAAGATCAACTCTAAAAGCAGCAGCAAGGGTGGTCACTGGAGCAAAAAGGCACGATCATATCTCACCCTCTCTGAAAAACCTCAAATGGCTCCCCATTGAAGCTCGCTGCCAGTTCAAAACTGCTTGTCTCTCCCACAAAGTCCTTCACACTGGCAAACCAGTCTACCTTGCATCCAAGTTCACCAAGGCAGGCCAGGCAAGAAACCTAAGGAGCACCAACAACCTACTTCTCATTCCCCCAAAAAGACTCAAACAAAAAGCCCTGGCGTGCTCCTTCTCAGGAGATGCCCCCAAAATCTGGAACTCCCTACAAGCAGATCTCAGCACCAACCCTTCCTTCGTGACCTTAAAAAAAAAACTCAAGGATCCCCTCCTCGCTCGACACCTTTAACATTCGGACAAATACACCGCAATACCTTTCCATAGACTTTCCTTTTTTCTCTGTCTGTCTACTCTCTTACTTGTTTGTGTACTTGTTGTAAAGCGCTCTAACACCCTTGGGGCTTGCCAGCGCTATATAAAACTCTCTAAATAAAAAATAAAAATAAAAATAAAAGTGGTTGGACACTTTAAATGCAACAATTCTGTTGCATGCAATACAACTTTAACTACAAAAATGTTTGAACTCAATGGCGTCAAACACCAAATTAAGACATTTTCAAATTGCAACTTAAGCAATGTTGTCTATTGTATCAAGTGCCCCTGTGGCTTTCCCTACATAGGCAAGACAACACAACCCATACGTAAACAAATAGTCCAGCATCAGTCAAGAATTCGGTGTAAGGTCGGCAAGCCCTTTGGATGAACATTACATCTTAAAGGGTCACTCTCAGAAAGAAATGCTCTGGTGGGTCATTGGTGTGATCAAACCAACAGTGCGATCCTCAAATGTTGACCATTTGTTAACCATAAAAGAGAATCATTGGATCTGTAACTCAGATAGTGTACAGAAGGGATTAAATATAGCTGTCGAATGGCAGATGTTGATAAACATGTATTGAATCTATGTAACTTGAAGATTGTTATGGCATGGTTCCATTACCACTAAGATGTCAAATGTGGCTTTCTCTATACCTCCACTTTGGAGAATGTTTTTACTTGAAACATAGTATATTCATTGATCTGCTGAATATAGATTTGTCAACATGTTCAAGTAAAAATTTAAGAAATGATCATTATCTCACAATACATAATACCATGCTATGTTTGAATTTAAAGATCTACAAACATATTACTTGTGAGTAGTGGATTTTAAGATGTAATATGTGATACTATAGAATCTTGCTCTATAATGAAGTAATCTACATACAAACAAAACTATCTTTCATACATACTAATATATATGCATGACTATTTTTGCATGCTCTAGCTGCTTCTTTCGTGTTTTTCCCATTGTTTTAATATTCTTGAACAAGTACTGAATTTTCTTTTGCGATGGCCATTAATAATAATGGACACCTTGTCTAAATAAAGATTTTTCATAGAGTTATTATGCACCTCAACACAACGTTTATGTTTGTCACGACATGGATTTATTTCACTGAAAAGTTTCCATTGACATCGACCATTCTAAGATGATGCGCACTTTCTCAATGCATTGTTTAGATCTTTGTAAATAAGTCTAATATAACTGTGAGTGCCACATAATTAGGTCGATTTTCGCTAAATCTGATTGAATTGGACTCACTCAAAGTTTTAAAATATATTCATAGAGCACGCAAATATACAAAAAACCTTTCCAAGATGACACTTGTGCCGTCTTTCAGCCAGGGGTTTCTCCTTAAGGTTTAATGATATAGGGGACTAACCTATTTCAAATGTTCGAAGTATAAAAAAACAGGTTGTGACAATGTTTAATTAAAATGTTCTAAACACAACAACATATTGCACTTTTAAATCATTTATGTCACTGTTTTGCATCATTTCTTAATTTAAAATGAACACTCCAAAATGGCACTCTCAATTCATGCCAACCACGGATCCCCTTAAAAGCTTAAATCGGGGATCGCTTTAGGGCGTTCCGATTAAACCGGAACCACTACCGGACTAACGAGGCAGACGCCGATGTCGAAGAGATAAGTAAATCAGAGTTATATTTAGTTAGAATATAATTTTAGATTACTTAGTTCACATTCTGTGTGAGTTGAGCGCAAATACTGATTCTAGGGAATTTGATCTTTTTATGTACCAATTATTTTTCCAAAGTACCTCATAGATTTAAATGGACCTTTAGTATACTTAATCTTACGGTACTCATCATCCATAGCTCGTATTAGTGTAATATAAAATCAGCTGTGCATTTCCCAAAACGATAATCCCTATGATCTATCAGCTGTAAATATTTGGTCAATGTGGATGTGACTCTCGTCACCCTGAAATATATTGATCGTAGACAAAATGTTGTTTTTGAATGAATAAACACCGTTCAGTAGCAAAATAACATTCTACACATTAAAGATTCTTCTTGTGTTTCAGGAAATTCACTTCCCTCATGCTGATTAACAGATTAATTAAGCCAATTGATTTGTAAGTATTTGCTATTCAATGTCCCCCAAAATAACACTGCTCAAAACTGAATATTTACTTATTTCTGAACCTTCTTTTGAGGTTCTCCTCTGACTTTTGAGACTCCTTTTATCGCAGTAACTTTGCAATTGATTCTCAGTTGACCAGTAAGTCAATGATTGTTTTTAGATCTTAAAAATCTTTCTAACCTAAATAAATGAACTAGAATGACCTATTAGTTATTTAATGCCTTGATATTCATTTAATTTAAGCTATCCTTATCTATATCAATTGTCACATTCTTCCTCAATCACTCATTACCGATAAACTGGCACATGCATCAACGTAGGCTTTTGCGATTCCTTAATTGCGATTATTAAGAAATCGCAATTAAGGAATTGCAAAAGCCTATGCATGTAGGAATCGCTATAAAAATAGCGATTCCTACACATTCCTTAATTGCGACTCGCAAATTGCGAATAGCAATTAAGGAAAGCTGTCCCATTCATTCCTATAGGTCTCCAGGCCCATAGGAATGAATTGGAGATTGCATGAGCAATTTGCGAGTACCAGTAGGTACTCGCAAATTGCTCATGCAATTTCAAGGGTGCAAGGGTGTCAAAATGACACCCTATTGCACCCCTGAAATTGATCTGTGCACATATGGTGCACACACACATGCCCTAAGGGCATGTGTGTGCGCAACATGAAACTTTGAAAAATGCACAAAAGTGCATTCTTCAAAGTTTTTGCAAATTACCATGAAGTTCAACTTCATGGTAATTTGCTCCCCCTATTAGCGAAATCGCTAATTGTTTTTACTTTAAAGCTTTGCATTTAAGGAATCTCAATTTGGAATTCCTTAAATGCAATCGCAATTTAAGTAATCGCAATTTAGAGATTCCTTAAATTGCGATTTTTGCATTTGGCATTTTGGATTTGGGAATACCGGTCGCAAAGGGGCAGATTCTGAGAATCTGCCCGTTTGCGACCAGTTTTTCCTTTGCTACATGTGCGTGTTAGTTCACTTGCATCGGGTGTATTTACTTTTATATTTATTTTTCTTGATACAATTATATTTATCCTTATTTCTTTGAAATAGAGAGGTCAAGAACCTACACCAGAGTGAATTTTGTCCTGAAGATGGTCTCAATTATTTGTTTCAGGAAAGACCAAAACGTCCACGACTAATTCATTCTCTTTAGCAATTGTTAAAACCTAGTTTCTTTGAGTATTTGTTCCTATGTATAGGTCAGACTCATCATTTCACTGTTTAAAGGTGGATATACACATTGATAACCAAGATATTTTCCTTGTATTTAATTGATATATGTTTTGTTGTCAATGTGATTCCAGTCTGTGTAAATTTATTCTCTGTACCTCTATATATTTGTTCTGTGAACTTAATGTCTTTTTTTGTTATTTTGTTTTCTGAAATATTCTTCTCTATAATTTATCACCCGGTTGTTGTAATGAATTTAAGAATTTGTTCAATACAAGTTTGATTTGTTCTTTTGAGTGTTTTTATATATCACCTCAGAGAAACATTCCTTGAATTTTTATAATTCTTTGTTTCAATGAATGCCTTGTAGGCAGCTTTACCTTTCAAATTTTAGAAAGTTGGCATATTTCTACCTAAACCAAATGTGCTTTTCTTCCAGCGTCCAGGGTCACATGATTGTTAATGGCTGTCCTGTGGTGTGATGTGTCTTCCTTCCAGACAGCATACAAAAGGGCCTTGGGTGTTGGAAGGGTGTCCCTCCCCTGAGCAGGATGGCCTGGGGGTACTCAGTCCTTCCTGAGCTTCAAAGGGTAGCCTGGGGTTGTACCCAGCCCCTTCCTAACCTCTAAAGATGCCTACACATTCACTAGCAGATGCAGCCCACACCCAGGCCTGCCCTTTATCTCCCTAGACACATTAGAGCCAAGAATTGACCAGAGCCAGTTTAGGGTTAGATAAAGGGGGTGTGCCCCCACACACGCTTGCACTGGGTATAAAAGTGGCACCATCAGAATCTCTGATCAGAACACTCCTGGACCCACAGAGACTCAGAAAGGACTGCCCTGCTGTCTGAAGCCTGAAAGTAGACTGGACCTGCTTGCCTTGATCCCAGGACCTCAGAAGTAACTGCAAGTGTCAGTTGACTGACCTCTTCTGTGCAGTAGTAAGTTTATTGTTCAGTTAATTAAAATTCACAATTAAAAATAAGAACATTGCATTAAAACCACATAACATCTATCCATATTTTTGATTTACGCACTATGTGCGGATGCACCAAAATGTACAGTTCATTAACAGGGGGTTCACTATTAATGCGGCGTGAGGGAAAGACCGCACCCAGGTCTCAATCCTAGTATGACCTGTTAGGAGCAGAGAAATATGCCACGTTAAAGTGCCGGTGCATCAAGATGTAAACATAACCAGTGCAATGTAGCCAAATCAATATACTGAGTCAAACATGCCAAATTAAAGTGCCAGTGTATCAAGATGTAAACATAACCAGTGCAATTTAGCCAATCACCATACACTTTGAGACTTGAGCTACAGGAGCACAACAAGCTTCCAGAGGCCTTTCCCTGCAACTGCCTGGCTGACCAGTACCAACTGGACCTGCCTGAACCCTGCTGTTGGCCTCTTCTGGAATGGGTCTTAACCTCCAATAGGTGCCCACCCCAGGTCCTAGAACCTTGGCCGGTGATAATGCGTATTCCTCAAACCCTAAAGCTACAAGAACTGGATTCCAGGTGAAAATAAAACAGAGGTTCTGCTTCCCTAGTAACGAAAAGAACTGTCTCCGTTCTCCTCACGAACGCAAGCAGACTTCACCAAAGCCAACACAGGACTTGGATCTGACTGGTGCAAATACCTACACTGGCAGACAACGGACTTCACCACCTGCATCTGTTCGCATCAATGACAACTACCTTGCGTTTCCTGCCGAGCGAAGTTCTGATCGTCAATCAGCTCTTCACACCAACGATGACCACACCGCCAATGCAAGGTCCTGAACGAGGTCTGGGACTTCAGTAATCTGCCATTGATGATCCACTCTCTGATCCAGGCTGAGCCCGACCGCCAACAACCTCGTCAGCGAGTGCTTCTCGTGTGAAACTGGACTAAGTTAAAAGGTAAATTTTCAACTGGGATCAACTGTGGAGGCCGTTTGTGAATTAGACCCATTGTATTTTTATCATTTTGGTGTCATATCATTTATTAAAATATTGTCTATTCCTCTAAATTGGTTTTGGATTTTTCTTGTGTTGTGTTTTCACTTTATTACTGTTTCAGTGCTGCTTAAATACTTAACACATTGCCTCCAAGTTACACATGTCTGTTTTTCTGCCAAGTTACCAGAAGGTTAAGCACAGGTTTATTTAGTGACTTTTGTGGTTCACCCTTACAAGGATTGGGTTTATTACTTGGTTGCGGCTCTCAGCCCTTACCCAATTTCTTACAATAACACAACATGACATAACATAACGTTTGTTTTTATTGGATCGTAGGCGAATGTAGGGCAGGAAGTCCACTACCAGTTCCGCAGCTGTGCCATCCTCCAACTTTTTCCTTTTTTTAGCTATTGCATTGTATTTTTTAGTTTTTGGCAAACTTTGGGGGCTCCTAATTCTCAGGGATCCTCAAACTGGTGATTTTGTGCTCCCCATGTTCTCCACTCCTGTTTTCTCACTCTCAAATGAACCCTGACTGGTGGAAATTGATTCAAAGTTTCCTTTGAGAAGTAAGTGAATCCAGGGAAGTCACTGACCTCTCCCTCCCAGGGTAAAAGGATGCTCATGGACTTGTGGCACAGGGGGCGTCTTTATGTGTGTTTATATTTACATACATATATATATATATTCACTGAAAAAACCATAGGTTTCACACATGTTATAGTTAGGAATTAGCATTTAAAAAACCTTGCAAATTCAGTGAAAAAACCATAGGTTTCACACATGCTATAGTTAGCTGGAGATTTTACTCATAAAAAACCAATGAAATTCCCCCCTTATAGTTAGTGCAGGCAACTATAACTCACGCGACCGCAATCCTCTGCTGATGCTAATACTGTATTTAGACACTTATTTGCCCATGTCTTCTTCCATTAAATTTTAGCTATACATATATTACAAATATTTTTTTTTCATAAAGACACATATGTCATCAGCAGAGGATTGCGGTCGCGTGAGTTATAGTTGCCTGCACTAACTATAAGGGGGGAATTTCATTGGTTTTTTATGAGTAAAATCTCCAGCTAACTATAGCATGTGTGAAACCTATGGTTTTTTCACTGAATTTGCAAGGTTTTTTAAATGCTAATTCCTAACTATAACATGTGTGAAACCTATGGTTTTTTCAGTGAATTTGTACGGTTTTTTAAATGCTAAGTTAATTTACGCCGTTCGTGGCGTGCGCGCCCACTTTACGCAGTTAGTGCCGTGCACGCACGGTGGGCACACGGTGCGCTACACGCACCGCGTGCCCACGTTACGCTTGATGGGCCATGTATGCACGATGCGCTTCGCGCACCGTCCGCACATGGAGGACATATTATGCGCTTCGTTGTGAATGGTAATATTTTAAATGTTTCTTATTAATTTATGAGCCATGCACAAAAGGTGCCCTTCGGGCACCTTTTGCACAGGGGGTGGAGAAAGTGTGGATAGTTTTTGTTTTTTAAAATATTTTTTACCGCACGCGTACGGTAAGCGTAATCGGCGTTTTTTCGAAAAAAAATAAACTTGAATTTTTTGCATTGGGGGTTCTTTTGGGACACTTTAATCAAGGCTAGGTGGTTAAGAGCTGTATAAACAGCCCCTTTACATGTTTTTTGCCTTTGTTTTTCCTCCCCCCCTCAGAGTGCGAGAGAGAAAATGGCGGCTGCCGCTTCCTGGTTTCGACCGATTCGAATGTTTACTAAGATCTAACAGCCAATCAGAATCGCGCTCGCGCACGGCACCGTACGCGTACGGTAAGCTTACCGTAAGCGCACGGTAAGCGCACCGTAAGCTGGCTCAGATATATATATTGATTTAAATGCTATTTTCTCAGGATCTACTGAACAGATTTACACCAGACCTACAAAAGGCACTTCCTTGACCTGTAGACTACCTCTCTGCCAAATTTCAAGTAACTCTGTTCGGCCGTTCGGGCTGTAGCTGTGTCTAGAGGTCCTATGGAAAAATGCATGGGAAAAACGCGTTTTGGGACCCCCCTTTTTTCTCAGCCCCCGCTTGACGAATCCCCCCGAGACTTTCAGGGTAGGAGCGGAGCGTAGCGCCCCACCTATTTTGAAAATTTCGCGAGGATTCGTCGACCGGCGCCAAAGTTATTCCAAATAGAATGTTGCGGATTTCCTATGGAAACAGGGTCCTAACCATAACTACCTACTGGCGACCGCCAGTAGGTAATTATATATATATATATATATAGACAGACAGACAGACAGACAGACAGACAGGCAGGCAGACAGACAGACAGATAGATAGATAGATAGATAGATAGATAGATAGATAGATAGATAGATAGATAGATAGATAGATAGATAGATAGATAGATAGATAGATAGATAGATAGATAGATAGATAGATAGATAGATAGATAATGTTCATGAACATTAAAGAGCTGCTATTGCTGGCATGACCCTTCAAAAGCATTATGATAACAGATCTCAAACCTTTCAGGTATGCCTAAATTAGGGTTACCTGTAAGTGTTTGCAAACATTTATCAGAAAGTAAAAGTGGTGTTTCTAAAGATGGTGGCTCAGCACAGTACACTTCGTTCTGGCTGGGACCAACCCAATACCCATCTGAAGCATTGCTTTCCTCCCCGACTGCTTCTGCCCCCCAGAAAGCCCCAAGGAGTCCTGCACCTGCAGGTACGTCATAGGAGACTTAAGCCTTCTGTACTCCTTACCAGAAGACACAGATGGGCTGCCATTTGATGTTGTTGGACATCAAAATGGGTTTGTATTGACTGACAACTTATCTGCTATAGTTGACAACCTTCTAATTTTTACGTCATTTAAGACCACTCCCAAACTTGGTATCATTCCGGCAAACACATCTCCTACATTCTCTCCTGCACTGGTACCACATCTCTCTCTATGCGGTGACTTCCCTTCCAAAGTTCTCAAATCTTCCACATGGTATATCTTAGGAAACACAACAGACACATAACATGTGCCATACCAATTCAGTGGCAACCAGACATACGATTTTTTCCCACACACAAAATACACATTTGGCACCACTTGCACTGCATCATGTAAGAACTTATTTGCAGAAGCCTCAATAGTGATGATGTGGTCACACACACTCTTTCCCTCAAATATTTTGTCCTAATATGTCTGTACTTGTCTGATGCAAAGCTTTCCTCGCTGTTCCCTGTCTAAAGCAATTGGACCATAACTTCCCCAAGCCCTGTGAGCTAACACTTGTATGGTCCATTTGAAATGTCCTTTGTTATTGTTAAGATTAACCACTAATGACCTACGTCTATCTTCTACTTGATCTACAAATTTCTTTTCTGTGTCAGTTAGCATGCATGTCAAGTTATGTCTATGTGCATAAGCTGTGTTTAATGTAACAGGAGGTATGAAATACTTTCCCATTCTCTTTTCTTGTTTGTAATAACCATATTTGTTCAAATGTGTGTAAGCTGTAACTTCTGAAAGTACCACATCATAATTCAAAAAATAGTACTCACAATAACCTTTCCCATAAAACATGCTAAACAGCAGACTACAAGTGATACCATACGTCAAAGACAGGTGATGATATCTAGTCTATCAACAGAGGCTCACACATAGCAGTTTCTCACATCCATGGTATTCACATATTCATACAACAATTTTGCATAAGCATTCAATGTATAATCACCTTTGGATAAGTCTACATGCAATAAACGGCTAGTCTGTTCTATCAAAGCGCTGTCAGCTCCTAATGTACCCTCTTTTGTGCTAGAAGTGGAAGGTGTGGATGTCCCATGTACTCTCACTCCCTGAATTTCAGCTGCATGTGAACGTACATATGTTACTAAAATCACTCCTACAATAAGTGTACCTATAATACATTTGTGCCTGTGATTCGAATTTCCGGACTCCATTTTTGACTGAGTTAGGATTGTGGTTATAAGAGAATCAATGCAAAGTCTCTTTCTCTGCCTCTCACTGGTGCACAACAAAGTGCATACACAGTTTTCTTCAAGTCGTGGAAATAGTTCTCAGTTTGTGGCACAATATTTACACAGCTTGGAAGACTTCCCTAGCCCTCTTTCTTCTTCTACAGAAAAGTC
Organism: Triturus cristatus; assembly: GCF_964204655.1. Lineage (NCBI taxonomy): Eukaryota > Metazoa > Chordata > Amphibia > Caudata > Salamandridae > Triturus > Triturus cristatus. Next base: position 309,290,752 of record NC_140593.1, on the reverse strand, counting down.
CCTAACTTTATTCTTCTTCCACTCGGGCCTAGGTTATCTTCTTTGAGCAAAAGGATTTTTATTTACAATTCACAGTTCAATTGACATCCCTTATGAGAAAAGAGCCAATTTCTGCAATGAGACGCTGCCAAAGTTCAATACGAAATGCTGCAATCTGCTGAGCTGGTGGTAGATTCCTAAAGGTTGGAAATGTAAGATCTTCCAAAATCAAGGTCCATAAGCCACTCAGTCTCGGAGGATATGGTACAGTCAATGTCAGAATTCCATGTGATTCTTCTCCAGGAACTAGCAGTTCAATTTCAATTATCAGTACTGACGTTCCGTACCTCACTTTCCCAGACCTCACTCTCCCTGGCATTTGTAACAAGTTAAGTCCACTCCAGAGAGGCGAATCTCTAGCACAGTACTCTGAGTCTTCTAGACCTCCTCAATCCCCTTTGTGCTTGCTTGTCCTCACTTTGATACGATTCGGACGATTCAGATATGGGAGCAAGGTCACTTTCTGGAGCAAGTCTCAGATTCTGCCTTTTCTGTCTCACGGGCCATGATTCTCTTGCGACCTCAGTTTTCTTCCACAACACCCAACCACTCTCTACACCAGTCTCTTCAGCTGAGTCAGGCTCTATACCACTTGCAACGTTACCGTCTCCTTCAGAGTCATTACCTGGGTCTTGTGTAGCGGGACCCCCCTCAGCTCGAAAGGGTAGGTATCCAGCCTCTTCAGGAACCCCCACAGCCAATAAGATCTCTTCATATATAGTGAGTCTATTGTTCGTCAAGTGCTGTGTTTTGGTTCTCGTCATTAGGAGCTCAACTGAGTGTGGGACATAAACAGTATGAGGATGACCCATCATGATACTTTCACACCTTTCAATGCTGACATCTAGTGCAGCAACGGATCTGAGACATCCTGGCAACGCTGAAGCTGAATATTTCCCTATACTAATTCACCACTAATCCTTTATGGGTTCCGGAGTAGGGTGCTACTCGCAGAAAAAACACTTCAACACCTCATCAGGAGTTGCAAGCGCTATATAAATGCAAACCTTTTTACCCTCTTTTACCCCTACGCTATCCTTCTCAATCTAAATAACTGACTAACATATCCACCACTCAAATTGCTTTCATATTTCAATATACTAATTCACCTCTAAAACTGTATGGGTTCCAGAGTAGCATTCTACTCACTGAAAAATCACTTCAACACCCCATCAGGGATAGCAAGAGCTCTGTAAATACAAACCTTTTTCCCTTCTCTAGCCCTCCACTAACCTTCTCAATCCAAATAACTGACTAACATATCTACCACTCAAATTACTTTCATATTTTCACTATACTAATTCACCACTAAACCTTTATGGGTTCCGAAGTAGCATGCTACTCACGGAAAAAGCACCCCAACACCCCCTTAAGGGTAGCAAGCGCTATATAAATGCAAACCTTCTTCCCTCTTCTATCCCGCCACTATCCTTCTCAATCCAAATAACTGACTAACATGTCCATCACTCAAATCACTTTCATATTTCACTATACTAATTCACCACTAATCCTCTATGGGTTCCGGAGTAGCATGCTACTCGCCGAAAAAGTGCTTTGACGCCTCATCAGGGGAAGAAAGTGATATATAAATACAATTACAATATGATGCAGGGTCTAATGTAGCTGAGAAATAGGCCACTGGTCTACGGATCCCCCCATGTGTCTGGGTGAGTACAGATACAGCACAACCTTCCCTCTTGCAGCAAAATGGCAAAAACACTTTGTTGTAATCAGGCATTCCCAGAGTTGGTGTGCGATACAGGCTTTCTCTTAGCTCCAAGAAGGCAAACAAGCACTCATTATTCCAGGGTACCGGATCACTCACATTCTTGTGTGTCAGTCTCTGTAAGGGCTTTGCCTTCAACAAGAAATTTGTAATCCATTGTCGGCAGTAGCCAACCGTTCCAGGAAACATCCTGACTTCCTTCTGTGTGTTGGGCACGTTCATTTTCATGATCGCCTCAAGGCAGTTTGGTGACACCTTTCTCTTGCCTTTTTCAATGAGATGACCCAAATACTGTACTTCAGGCAAGCAGTACTGAAGCTTGCTCGGTGATACTTTGTGTCAATTCTCTGCCAAATGATTCAATATGGCATTAGTATCGTACCTACAAGTCTCCTCTGTCTGAAGTAAGCAAAAGATCATCAATGTACTGCACGAGCACTGAATTCTGTGTCAGCACCGAGCTCTCAAGGTTCCTTTTCAGATTCTGGTTAAAGATGGATGAACTTTCAGTATACCCTTGTGGGATACGACACCATGTTAATACACGGTTCTCCAGCTGGAAAATTGGCTTTCCTGTAATGGGATGGAGAAAAACGCGAGTCAATCACAGTAAACCATTCAGCCTCGTAAGGAATCTGAAACAAGATCACAGATGGATTCGGTACCACGGGACAACATGGAATTACAATCGAATTTATCTTCCTCAAATCCTGAACCATGCAATATTTAAAGCTCGGCTTCTGCAATCCCATGATAGGTGAATTGCATGGACTTCCTACTATCACCTTCAAGATGCCCTGTGCAATCATGGAATCAATCACAGGTGTAATCCCTGCCACCGTTTCCGGGGTCAGGTTGTTTTGGGGCGTTCTTGGAAATTCTGCATTCGACTTGATCTGTATGCAAACTAGCTCAACTCCTCGAATCAGTCCTATCTCTTCCCCTGTGAAGTCCCACACCAAGAGAGAGACAATGTCTCTCAAGTCCCATGGCAAGTCATCCACTGTTAGCATGGGAAACATGTTCACACAGTGGTTCTGGTTCTCCAAATTGAATGCAATGTCATCATCATTGGTCTGTAGCTCTGCCCCCTTAGGCGTACAATAGATGGTACAATTCAGTTTACACAAGAGATCAGGCCCTAACAAATAGACTGGACTCGAATCGCACACCACAACTGGTGTCGTTCCTGAAAGGTTCCTATTATCACTGGTACTTCTTCTGTCAATGGATTAGTCATTCTCCTGTTGTCAACACTTACAACTTAGACTGATTGTCCCGAGAGGGGTAGGTTTGGAACTACTGCATATCTCACAGTAGAACGGGTAGCACCAGTATCAATCAAGAATGTAATGGGATGACTGCCTACATCTGCCTCCGCATACGGTTCACTCTGATCTGCCTCTAAGACTGCTCCAAGGGTACAGTTTTCCTCCCCCCTCAGGCACCGTCATTGTGACAGGTCCTGATCGAAACCATCTAAGGTTTCCATGAAGGGCATTTGGTGGTGCTCTTAAATACTCTGCGGAATTCTCAGAGTTTGAGGTACTTGCACTAGCTGATACTGACCTCCCCCATCTTGTCACAGTGTTTATAACATCGGGCACCTGTGCTATCTCTCCTTGTAACTGATTAGCTGGATTTAATCAACACTCCTGTTACCAATGCCCGATTTTGTGACAATAATGACATGCAGTAGTTTTCTTCAAAGTGTTAATGCCTACACCTGGCTTGGAGTCTGTACCTTTCCTTTTTCCCTGTCCGGCATTGTTCGGAACATTTTGAATCTCTCCCTGATTGCTTCCTTGATTCCGACCTAAAGTTCCCCCATTTGTCTGTGCCTGATCTACTCCGTTTGCATTTCTCATCTGGACCAACATCAACTTGTCTTTTATTCTCATGTGCTTAAAATCCCCCTCATTACTGCAATATCAGGCATACTGTAGAAACTTGTCCATGGACTTGTTTTGCCAGCAAATCAAATGCTGTTGAATCTTAACACTAATCTCATGTCTCAATCCTAGTACAAATTTGGAAACAAACCGTCCCATAACTTTAGGGTCAAGAGTATCCAACCCGCTGTTCTGCTTGAAGGCTTATAGGAGCTGTTCATATTAAGCATGCACTGATTCCTTGGGCTCCTGGGTTGTTCAATCTATTTTAACCCAATCGATATCTTGTGGGGCTATCTTGGACTGTAACCATGTAATCACTGGTTCAAAGTTTTTCATAACAAATGTGAAGGACCATGAGTTATAGGATATCTATCTGGTTCAGTAGAAGGCCAATCAATAGCAATTTTACAAGTGGACCATAAGTCACTAGGAACCACAGTGTCAAACAGTGTATTCAGGTCAATCCACAACACCTTCGAAATCATTACAAAGCGATCAACTTGCTTATACCATTCAGCAGGTTTCTCACTCAGCTGAGGAAAGTCATTTGTGAATGCTGACAAATCACCCCTGCTCCAAGGCTCATGCACATACCCTCTGCTTGGTACCTCTCGCAATGGGTAGGCCTCATCTCCTGGTATGCCCCTCCTGGAGGAGGTGTATCTCCCTTCACCTTCCTAACATTATTTTTCTTTGACCATCTTTCCTCCCATTTGTCAAGCATGCTCCATGCATGTATCCCTATAATCAACTCCCTAATCTGTGTTTTCATACATGTTACCCTTTTCTCTTCCAATTCTTGATCACTGTAATTCAGCCTATGGTTTCCCTGTATAATTTTCATTTTAAATAAGCCTACATCGTATTTCTGGGAAAATTCTATCAATTTCTCGTGCTCGTCTCGCTTTACGGGTGACATCCTTCATCACAAACAACAACTCATCCTGTGTATAAAGTTCTATCCTTTCCACAAGCAAATTCCCACTGATTATTTAATCCGCCTCTGCCTTCAACCTCACTACGTTTAGCAATTTCGCCTTTATTGCAGCTTTAATTGTACCCTGACCCGACTTGCTACTCAGTTCTTCACTACCACTGCTCCGACTTCTCTGCCAATTCTCTGAAGTTGAGGTCTGCGAAACATGCTGATTTTCAGGGGTTCCCTGGGCTGCGTCTACTTCTGGTATCTTTTCCATGGGTCCCTTGATAGGAGCATCCCAAATTCTCAAACCTGAGTTCGAGCTCGCTAATGACATAGATCGTATGGTACTAGACCCAACACGTACTCTTGAAGGATCTGCAGTTTCTGGCAACTAAGTACTAGCTTCTATAGGCACCTGAAATGGGTTGTTCCCATTCATTGTCACATTTCCCCCTGAGCTGACCCTTTTTCCCAATCCTTGCTGCTGTTGACCAGTGTTTTCCACTAAGCTCAGGTCATACACAGAGACTACAGGTCCGATGGTAATCTGTTCCGTAAGGGCTTCTGGCAACCGTAAAGCAGCGTTGACCCCACTTGACTCTGCACCTCCCAACACCGGTATCCATGTTCCTTTCACTCCTGCTGAAATCCTTCCCATTACCCCGTACTAAGGCTTGTCTGTGGTGTTGCCAGTCTTTCTATACTCGCTGCATTTGCCAATTCTCGCCTTCCTTCTTCGGAATGTGGGTTGTAAGATGGAAGACACTCTCCCAATTATCTGTCCAACAAGCTGTCATCAGTATCACTCCCGTTTCCAGTTACTCCTTCATTCCTATTCCAAGTCTCTCCCTCTTTCACCAGTAATGGATACAGCCTCTCTCCCTCAATGGTGTCTACTCTCCATCTCATTAGTTGTGCATCCTATCGCGCATCCTGATACGCTTTAATTGCCTTTCTCATCTTCCCCTGACATCTCTCCCTGTTCTTTGCATGAGCTACTCGCGTACACGCATCTAATGCCTCAAACCGTGTTGGTCTCTTTGGAGGCCCTAGTGAAGACATCACTCCCCTCAACTGATACAACACCTCCAATTGAAATGAACCATAACGCAGAAAAGCCAAATCGCCTTCTTTTTCAGTGATTTTGTGCTAATTTTGAAGTCAAACTATAGTATGGAGTTCTACACTTGTTGCCATGTAATGTGCTGGAGTATCCTCACGCGGTGCTTCCTCACCCACTCGAGTGACCACTCCTCAATATCCCCTACAAAAATCCCATAACACTCTAAAGCATTGCATGATTAAATCAAACATTATCTTCAACAGACACAATTTCCTCAACTTCACTTCCTGATGACCACCAACCAATCCCATCGCGGCATTACACCAACCGACGCGTTCACTCACTCAATCACATCTCCGTAATGTTCTGCCTTTCTAAAAGATCGATAGCATTCAATCACTCAAGAACATTCACACACAGCGACCCTCGACCTATGTTGGTCACCTGAATCAATATAGTCTACCCCTGTACACAAGGTTTACCATACCATTCTAACACGTCCCATTCACACAAAGTTCCCTGTCTTAGGTGGATTGCCGGTGACGTCTCACGACAACCCTTCAAACCTGCATTAAAACAATCACAACTAATCAGTGTCTTTTACATCACTAAATATATTCCGGGATCTTAGGCCACTTAGGGGCCTGAAACTCCAAACAAAACCTCGGACCACGTCCGACCCGAAACCACATTCATTCGACTTTCACACAAACGCTGCCAAACATCATACAATCAACACACTCCTGCAATCTAGCACACGACGCATCCCTATTAATACTCAGTCCTCCGTTCGCCTCTGTTCTCACTGCACCATCAATCTCCGTCGGTCTCCGCAAAAGTCCGTCGTTCTCTGTCATGGGGCTCTATTTTGGAGCTCTAGGGATCTAGGTATTTTCTAGAGTTTTCTAGATTCTCCCCTTCTTTCGTGTGCCAACCATCCTACACTGCTACCAACTGAAGGAGCCAGGTTCCACATTGTGCCCTGTACTCTGGACCCCCAGGCCGATGTCTTTATTTGACAGCATGGAAGTGTGGAGGGGAGGAATATTGTTAGCCAATTAATCATTAAAGTTCCAATGAACTATGACTCCGAAGAATCACACACTCCCAATTAAGTTTAGTTAGTTCATTACAAAGCCAAGAACAATTGGATATACAAACACCTCAGAATGAGGGTGTAGAAATACATTGGAACTAATACAAAGCCAACCCTACGGGTGAAATTAAGTCGGTGAAACATGCACAGAATAACCAGTTCCAAAATCAGGATACAGAAAATAATGGCACCCACATCGAGATTCCACTTAATTGAGGGTTCATAGGTATAAAGCATTAGTCTGTTCCTACACAACCACTAACGTGACATCCCAGTGCGTGACGTCTTCCTAAGAAGTCGCTTCATGTGTAGATGGGTCAAGTAGCATAGAGCTACAGAGCTTGTTCTAAGATGCTGTCTCTCACTCTCAAGGCAAGGCAGAAGTTCCCCGGGCACTGACCCTAACTTCAATACATGAGCTTCCAGGTAGTATCCCAAGATGCATTGCGACATCACACCATCCAGTCAAGCCACCTCCTTGCAGGTAACTTTCCACGGGGCAACGATGCTCCCAGGCCTTGGCTAGATGACTTTGATTCCCAGGTTCACTCCGATGAGAAAGTACAACAGTCTTTTATTATCAGTATCGCTGGTCAATGTATCCTCTCCTCCCTAAGCCTAACTTCTAAAACAAATACATTATTCTAGCTAACAAAGATTAATTATCCACCTGCAACAGAAACGTGAGAAAGAACAAATCCAACATGCACATGAATTTCTGTAGCAAATCTAATGCAAGAGCCTCCAGGGGGAAAATACAATTCATGCCTATAGAAATCGGTCAACATAAGAAATGGCACAGAGCCTCATGAAAGAACACGTATAAAATGAACATTATTACTGACCACATCTAAATTAACATGGTACATAAGTACATCAAATACATGAATACTGGTCAGCGACATGTACAAAGTCTGCACGTTAATGTTTCGTCTAACCACATGTAGTTGCAACGTTAATTTCTTCATGTTCACATTTGAATTTATCCATATTTCATCACCCTTCACGTTATTACAGTACATGTTCTAATGACATAATGTTAACAAAATAAATGATTATATGTGGGTGTGAACTACCCATGATTATAATGCACCACTTTTTTTAAATCCGCAAACAAGGATTGCGCTGGGTAAGCCCCATATATCCCAGCCCTTAGTGCCACATGAGAGCCACAAAACGACTTCTTTAAAGCAAAATTCACCTTCTTGTTTGATGGATCTGTCAGGATATACTCCTTTGCCATAGAATAACGGCCCACAAGACTTGCTACTACAGAATCCACAATTAAGAGACTCTGACAACACTGTTTCTGTATTATCCAGACGGTAAAGTTTAGACATAAATCTTGGTAAAATTATTTTATCATGGTCGTCCACTCCTGCTTGCTACTGTCCAACACAGATTGATGACTAGGAAATCCTACATTGGCAGGCCCCCGAAATTGCCTTAATAGAGACTTATTCAAAGTTCCAGGTCTCTCTAAAGCAGGAAAGTTCATATTGTCATATTATGACCAACTAATCAATCATCACGTCATTAGTATTGTACTTGCCCTTCAAATCAGTCATCTGTGTTTGGCACTGTCTCTGATGACTTTTTCTCTAGCACTGGCAAAGTAATATCCATTTTAAAGACTTCCAGAGCCTGGAGGGCAACTTTCCAAATTCTTGCCTCCTCCTCCTCCCTGGAATACGTTCTGCACTTCCAAGAACGGGATTCATCTGAAGAAAATGAAGGAGAAGGCGTAGGAGGTGTGTGTCTTCTCTTTGAAGTGTGCTTGCCCATACTCTTCAATTCACTGGCACTCCCTCGGAACTTTGTTCAGTCTTTCATAACATACAGCTTAAATGTAAAATATCTGAAAGTTAAATGAATCAGTGGGAAATGCATTATTGTACTTTGTGAAATCTCAATTAGCTAGTGCACTGCAGAGGTATGTGTTTGTAACTAGACAACCACTGAACTGAATCCTGATTGGAGCAGTTAAGAATAGTGCAAGAGCTTGTGTTACGCCCCTTTAAAATTCACACACTTCAGCAGCTCAGCTGGTAACTCCTTTCCAATACCACTCAAACAGAATAAATCTGTTTCGTCAGGAAGTGTCAAGTGATTACATTAATCAAAGCTAATACCGGCTTCCGAGCTCCCGTTACATTTGCAGATTGACCCGTAGTGAGCATTTACATTCCTTTCAGTAAAGCAGGACACTGGCAAAAAGTCTTGCATAGCTGTCTGCCCGCCTTAGGTTTCAGAGCACATAATCCACATTTGTAAAACGCGCGCAATCACCCGTAAGGGTCTCTAGGCGCTGGGGGCCGCCGGGAAGATTAAGCAAGCAAGCAGAGTCACATGGTTCTGGGCTAATCTGCCGCCGGCGATCGAACCGTGATCCCCAGATTCCGGCGTCAGTCACCCTGGCCGCGGCGCCACACCTCTTACAGCACAGAAGACACCCTACCTTACACTGCACCTGAAGCATTTCAGTTCTCTGAATCAACCGTCCAGGGACGGTTATCTTTTCACAGAGAGTAGTGTAACTGTTTTCCTTAAATTTAAAAAGTATCGGCATTTCAGGACGACCTAGTCCCTTCGTCAGGGGAAATATCTGTAAAAGAACATATATGTGTGTATGTCAGCTTACTACTCATTTTATGTGTTCAGTTCACACAGCTCTTAAAGTCAGTCAGTCAGTTGTAATTAGTATCCCCCTGAGTGTTCATCCGTGACTACATGTCATTTCTAGTCGCTAATGATAATGACTTAAAAGATCACCGAATCCCAGTGCCCAACACCTTAACACTGTGAGATTCGCTTACGTCAATCAGCGTGAAACAGTTTTGGAATTTTTATTCAGCCTGTTAAAACCGAATCGTAAATACAATTAACCGAGTTTCTTGTTATCGATTTGTACATCACTAATAACCTGAAAACCAATGAAACTGCATCGTACCTTATTGTTATCAGGGTGCAGTTTCCTGAAAATACGTTAACGCCACACCGTGTCAAGAATTCCTGTCATGCGAGGGGAGGAAAACGGTAACCAGCGAAAACGGACTACATCTCCCAGGATGCTTAGCGGTTGAGAGGTTATGTAAACAGGAGAGCTGTTACATAACTCAAGGAAAACACGCCCTTATGTAAACAGGAGAGCTGTTACATAATTCAAGGAAAACACGCCCTTATGTAAACAGGAGAGCTGTTACATAACTCAAGGAAAGCACGCCCTTATGTAAACAGGAGAGCTGTTACATAACTCAAGGAAAACACGCCCTTATGTAAACAGGAGAGCTGTTACATAACTCAAGGAAAACACGCCCTATAAAGGGAGGAACCGGGAGGTACAACGCTGTCGGATATTGTGTTTACACCGACGTACCTGCTTCGTGAAGAGCAGTGTTCCGGAGTGGAGCTCCAGTAAGGCAAGAACGGAGGTAGGTCGAGTCGTTACTCCCTGGGCCGTGTCTTGCCCCATCGTCACCTGTGAAGGACCCGGAAGCTCTACCGGTCAACCATTGAGCTTCGCTTTTTGACTCGGCTGAGTCAAAGCGCAGTGGCGCTTTTGCTGGTTGGAGTCGTAACTCCCAGCCCGACCAGAGATACAGGGACTGCCAGCTGTAACGCACACCAGGAGGTGTTTGCCGCGTTACAGACTCGGAAGTCCACAGGATCGATCGAGCGGCTGCTCTCGGTTCAGTCTTCTTGGTTTTGATTGGGGTATCGGTGACGCATCACCAGGAGGTGACTCCGCGTCACGGTGCAGTCTGAGGAAGAGGTTGAGCGGCTGCTCCCTTCAGGTAGAGACCCCGGCTGGGTGTTTCCCTGACTCCTCGATTCTCCCCAACACTCTTCGTGCCCCTCACAGCCTACCGATTGGTATTGTCGGCCATTTCATTTCTGCCCTCTGTTGGCATACGCCGGGACCGGCGTATATGCAGAGGACGGTTAGGACCACCCGTGCTGTGGGCTGGTAACGTACTTAGCCTGGAGGATTCCAGTGACTATAACTTTTGTTTCTTCTTTGTGTTATTTTTGCCTTCATTAAAATAACTAACCCTTCACAAGTGGTTGCGTCCTCATTATCGTGTCTGTTAAACGATCCCGAGACGTTCAGGGCGTTACAAAATATCCGACCTTAAATAACACTAACTGTCTCCCGGTCGATAACAGACATGGCAACACTTGATGATGTGCTGGCTGCTTTAGCGACCGTGCAAGCTGAAGTGGCTGCCTCTAGGCAAGAAACAGCCGATGTAAAAGCCAGACTGGATGCTATCCAATTGGACCCGCTCACGCCCAGCACCTCCCTCACGAACCCGACCCCTGCGGTAGTAGTGGAAATGCCGGTAGCCATCCCCTTGGCAACACCAGAGAGGTACAGTGGGGATCCTAACACAGTGCAGGTATTCCTCACACAAGTGGCGCTACATTTAACGTGCAAACCAAGGGCGTTCCCCACGAGTCAGGCTCGTGTGGCTTTCCTTATTTCCTATTTGGCTGGAAACGTGGCACAATGGGCCGTACCTCTGGTAAGCAGGGACGACCCCATCTTATGTGATTGGGGTGCTTTTCGCGAGGAATTCCTGAAGGTGTTCGACAGAAGGGCTGACTCGTACACGGCGGACCGTGAAATGCTTGAGTTGAGACAGGGATCCAACGACCTGGTGCAGTATCTCAACGCGTTCCGAAGGCTGGTTGCGGAAACCAAGTGGCCTGTTGCTAAACAGACGGCGCTCTTCTATCAAGGGCTGTGTGATGAGCTCAAGGACGCCGTGGCTCATATTGACCCTCAACCCAAGACATGTGAGGGCCTTATCAACCTGGTATTATGGCTGGAACATAGGCTAAGTGAAAGAAAGGGGGATCATGGGAGAAAAGGAAAATCCCTTCCATCCTATGTGACGGTGGGAAGTCCTGAAACTTCCACCGCATCTAAGGGAGAACCCATGGACATCGGCGCAATACGAGCGAGCCTCACAGCCACGGAGAAAGAGTCACGCCGTAAACAAGGATTGTGCCTATATTGTGGCAAAAAAGGCCACTACGTACGTGAATGCCCTGCCAAACCGAAGACGTCGCGTTATCGGGCCAACCGGTCGATAACAGCCGTGGTGGACATACCGGCGGAAAACTAGAGGACTCCCAGACCAAAGAAGGGGCATCTTGGAGTCACTCATCCATCCCTTCACTTTCCAACTCGGTCACTAAGGGACAACGACACCTGTTTCTCACGGTGCACGTGGGAGTGCATGACCAGTGGATACCCGTTGTGGCCATGGTGGATTCAGGGGCCACTGGCATGTTTATGGACCACAACGAGGCATGCAGGCTAGGGCTAGTGCTTCTTCCCAAAGCTGTACCCGAAGACGTCTATGCTGTAGACGGAAGGCGATTGGTGACGGGGCCCATCGGGCAGCACACGGGGGTCCTGCCGCATTCTATCTTTGCATCAACGCGCAGCACCAACCCAGGAGTCCACGCACAACAATCGAACGTTGCCGGCACTCAAAAGATGCATGCCGGCGGCTTCCAACGATCGTCAATTTCCAAGTGAGGCTTTCTTACCCAAATCAGCTACCTTTTATTCCGGGCTGCAAGTAGTTTTTTCTTTAAAGTGCAGTATCATACAGCATCAGATTTTTTGCCGAAATGCTTCCGATCCATAAAGCTCACGAATAGTTCCTCCCACGTTGAAACTTCAAAATAACCTTCCTTGTAGATCGAGGTGGAAGTTCATATACCGGTAATCGTCGCCAATTGTAAAGATGCTCACAGGGTCTCTGTCCAGCTGTCACTGCTCCCGCTACGTTGGGCTTTCCCTCCTCTGCCATTCCGCCACATCGCCCCTGGTTGCCTGAAGCTGTGTGTCTCCCCTGCAGCCGCTGAACGACATCGCGCGGACGTCGCAGGGGGAGACTACAGCTCCCAGAGGGCTTAGCGTGTCACCAGCTGCAAGCAATCTGCGCGCCCGGAGGCGCTTAACTGAAGGCTCACTCCTCGGTGGAGCGGGTCTCTGTCCAGCTGTCACTGCTCCCGCTACGTTGGGCTTTCCCTCCTCTGCCATTCCGCCACATCGCCCCTGGTTGCCTGAAGCTGTGTGTCTCCCCTGCAGCCGCTGAACGACATCGCGCGGACGTCGCAGGGGGAGACTACAGCTCCCAGAGGGCTTAGCGTGTCACCAGCTGCAAGCAATCTGCGCGCCCGGAGGCGCTTAACTGAAGGCTCACTCCTCGGTGGAGCGGGTCTCTGTCCAGCTGTCACTGCTCCCGCTACGTTGGGCTTTCCCTCCTCTGCCATTCTGCCACATCGCCCCTGGTTGCCTGAAGCTGTGTGTCTCCCCTGCAGCCGCTGAACGACATCGCGCGGACGTCGCAGGGGGAGACTACAGCTCCCAGAGGGCTTAGCGTGTCACCAGCTGCAAGCAATCTGCGCGCCCGGAGGCGCTTAACTGAAGGCTCACTCCTCCGCGTCGCGGGACGCGCGCGGGTGTCGCCGGGCTGAGCCCGGGCAGAGGGCGGGCCGTCTGTGGCCGTCAGGGGCCAAAGGAGGCCGGGCCGGGCCACCCCCCTTACTCTGGGCCTGAAATAACCAGCGAACAGACCCTTCGTGGAGATCGTTACCAACTGGGGTTGCTACTCTGAAGGTAATTGGGAGCACTGCTACGTGCATTTTTGCTTATAAGGATTGTGACGATATCGTCAGCAGTATTTGTGTGTACTACTGCTTAAATTAGTTGTTTTTGTTCCTTGGCCCGCCTAATTTGCCTTCATGGCTAAAAATATTAACAAAGCTGTGGCCAAGGGGGGCGCGGGGACTTTGGACGCCTTTTTGAAGAAAGCTGAAACTGTGGTTGCCAGAGAAATTGCAAGTGTCGAGAGGAGGCTTTCCCTGGAACCAGGACTATCGTCTAACCATGGATCGCAATTGAATGCCCCTATTAATGACATTGATGTGAGCTTGCCTAGCTGTCCATCTATTGTAGAGTCTGCACTAGAAGTGAGAGACATTGTTGTTCCTTCTGTACTAGATTGTACTGACGATCTTCATCTCTCTCCTCGAACTACTCGCTCTGGTCAATCTCGAGTATCAATGTCTGCCACTACTAACTTAAAAATTGGTAAAAGAAAAGCGACCAAGGGTCCAAATGGAATGCGTCAAAAAGTAAAACAATCTAGGACTGTAAAGTCTGCTATTGAGTTAGCTCCACAGGATTCCACATTGGCCCCTTTGGCACAGGGGAATAAGTCGATTGGGGCAGGTGTGAATGTTGCTCAGGTTCCTGTTGTGTCTGCTGGTTTTAATTTGTTTGATTTTTTAAAGCTTATGGATGAGCAATTGAAGGTTTCTTTGACTCCGGTCTTGAATAGACTTGATAAAATTGAGAATAGACTTACTTCGATTGAGCGCCATATAGCTGGTCAGGAAACAATCTTAAACACTCGTAATCCACTGGAGAAACCCACCCTAGCAGGAGTTATTTCCAGAGTATCCGACCTAGCGGATTCCATGATATTTACCACTGTAGGTGTTACTAACCAATCTGCAGTGGCTGCTGCACCACCTGTTGAACCACCTGGGGGTGTTAACGTGAGCTCTCGGGATATCCCTAGGAGAGTAAGCTCGCCCCCCACACAGGGAATCAAAGAATATCCTTTGCATTTGCCACCAGAGGCTTGTCCATATACTGTCATTCTGGCAAATGTCCCTCCATCTACTGATGGGAAGGAAGAAAATTGGTCTTCTTTGAGGAACAAAGCCCTACATTTTTTAGCTGAAAAGACAGTTTTGGGGAGCCACCTTTTTAAGTGTTTTAAAATGGTAAGAAGGGTTCCCTGGGTGGGGAAGTTAAATAAGACACTTAAGGGCGACTGTGTAGTCGTGAGTTTTAGCTCTCCGGATTTGGTAGCTAACATCTTTAGGCAGGCAGGAACGTCTAGATTACACGATGATTATGTGAACATCCTCCCATTGGGGTTCTTCTATCCTCCTCACTTACAGAGACGGGGCGGGAATAGTGGCTACAATGCCCAACCTGTCCCTGCGATTAGACCACTGGCCTTGAGTAACAGATATGAGGTCCTTAGTTCTCTGGACACAAATGACTGACTTCATGTAGCGCACAGCCAGACTTTGGATACTGAAGTCAGTGGAGTGTGTATGGAAAACGATGGAAGTGTGATGCCTGCAAATGATAATACCGGTTCTTATGGTTTGGGTGTTAGTTCCGTTACCCGATTGACTGATCGGGATAAGGGTATTAATCGGCTAAAAACTAAGTTCACTCCAGATAACAAGGTTAACGCTTCCGCTGGCACACTTAATTATCCGCCTGTAAGGGCTCTGGCTAGGGAGGTGGTTATGGACTCCTCCCACCAACCTTTGGCTATGGGTAATAGTGTGGCCAATGTATTAGCAAATAGGGTTACTGCTTTGTCATGGAATATAGCGGGGTTGAGAACAAAAAGAGAGGATACAGTTTGGAAGTCATTTCTCTCTTCCTACCATATAATTGCTTTACAAGAGACGTGGGAAGCCAGAGATCCCTTTTACCTGGATGGGTTCCAGTCTTTTATTAAATACGCTGCCCCTTCTTCCTCGGGGAGACCCAGTGGTGGTCTCTTGTTATTATTTAGTCTTAAGCTATTGTATAGCACAGAACTTGTTAAGACTAGTTCACCCAATATATTGGCGGTTAAGGTTGTAGGTGTCAACCTCCCATCAATGTTAGTTGTGAACTTTTATAATTCATTTACGAGGACGGACGAATTGGAGCATTTAAAGGCTTTATTTACCTTTTTAGAGGATTTCGATGCAAATAATGTTACCCCTTATTATTTGTTATTGTTTGGCGATTTTAATATTCATTTAAGACAATCCAATTGTTTTGGAAATTTTGAGCAGGCTTATTGCCCGCAGGAGGAAGCCCTTTTTGATTTTTCAAAAGGTGGGATGTTTCTAGACAGTATTGTATCTGCTTTTAATTTATTTATGCCATTGCAGAATTTAGTATCTCCTGTGCCTACATTCACTGGTCAGGGTAACAACAGTATTATTGATCATATATTAATTTCCTGTACTATGAAGGGACTGATAGGACCTTTTTGTGTCACGGCTAATGTTCTTAGTGACCACAACCCACTATCTTTGGAATTAAATATTAATGATATCTTTAGGCCTATTCATATGTCTACAATTTCTAATTCAAACATAGTCCCCACTAAACAGGGAACTCGTTTGAGATGGGAGGTTATTACTCCTAGTGATTTTCTTGAGAAATTGTATCACAATAATCTGGAGGATTTTAATATTTGCCTAGCGATAGAATCTAAACCAGGGGATATTCTTGGTGCCTTTGAGCAAATTACCAGCCAGGTTATGGACAATTTAACTCTCGTTGGGAAACCAAGACCTAAGAAGCATAAAAACTGGTTTGATCAGGCATGTAGTAGTGCGCACTCTACTCTCTTACTGGCCTTAAAAGATGGCGCTAAAGATACCAGTAGGATTGTGGAGGCAAGAAGATCCTTCAAGAAAGCACAAAAGGCAAGGAAATCTTGCCTGAAAAAATTGGCGTGGGAAGAATTGTCAGACGCTAGTGTCTTAAAAAGTAGTTCCCAATTTTGGAAAGTAATTAACAGCCCACTTTTTAATGAAATGGAAAATATTATTAATGATTGTCTTATTGCCCCAGATAAATGGGTGTCTCATTTTAGTGGGCTTTATTCTGAGATTCCTGACCAGAATCCTGTAAATTTTGGGGATACAAATCTGTCATCGAAAATTAATTTTACTGAGACTGAAGTTCAGGACGTCATTGAATCAATGGCAAAGGGCAAAGCACCCGGCCCCGATGGTGTCCCGGCGGATTTGTACAAGGCAGATTCCATTTACTGGGCGAAACTTCTAACCTTAGTTTTTAATGCGGCAGCAAAGGAGGGTGTCCCCCGTTCTTGGGGTAAGGCCGTGATAGTACCAATATTTAAAAAAGGTGCAAGAGAGGATCCGGCATGTTATCGGCCTATTTCTCTTCTTGACTCCGCAATAAAAATAATGGGTAAAGTTGTCCTAGCACGGTTAACATCATGGCTGGAGGATAACTCCATTATTTCGGACCTACAGTATGGTTTCAGAAAGGGAATGAGCACGGTTGGCCAATGCCTTAATTTGCATCTCATCATTGGGAAGTATACGATTGCGAAGCAGGGGGTCTTACATTTAGCATTCATGGACCTATCGACTGCTTTTGATTTGGTTAACCACCAAAAACTATGGGCTTCCCTGGCAACTATGGGTCTTGACCCTGTGCTGATTTCCTTTTTGGCACTTATACATGAAGATACTACTGCGGCGGTCCGTTATAATAAGGACGGGAATCTAACTGATGCCTGGCAGGTGAAGCGTGGGGTGAGACAGGGGTGCATTCTTGCCCCCCTGCTTTTCTCACTCTATATTAATAACCTGGGGGATGTTTTGTCTTCATCTTGTAAAGACATCCCAAGAGTAGGTACTAAGTTGATTCCCGCGTTGTTGTATGCGGATGACACGGTCTTATTGGCTAGAACTGCAAGAGGCCTTCAAGCCCTTTTAAATGGTTTTAACGATTTTATGGTCTCTTTGGACTTAGTAATAAATTTTAAGAAATCCCATTCTATGACAATAGGAGATGGAGCTGCAAAAAAGGTTAAATTCTTCTGCAATAAGCAGGTGCTAACAAAAGTCCAGACCTTTCCATATTTGGGGGTCACTTTTGATGACCGAGGATCATGGGTCGCGCAACGCGCGCTGAAACAGAATATCCTCGCCAGGGCAACTGGAGCGTTGTTGGGTTTTGCAAAACGGCTGGGATGCAAGCCCTTGCCCGCGATTCTGAAAATATACAACGCTAAGTGTGTGCCTATGGCCCTGTACGGTAGTGAGGTCTGGGGCTATGCATCCGCAGTGGAGATTCAACTAATTGAGAATGCCTTTTTCCGGAAACTTTTGTCATTGCCTGTTTCTACTTCAATTTTTAATATCCATGAAGATTTGGGGGCCGAGTATCTAGTGGACCAGATTGCCGTTGCCCCTTTAATGGGTTGGCTAAGGGTTTGGGCGCAGCACCCACCAACCCTAAACCAGCTCATTATACAAGATTGTCTGGTCCTTGACAAAGCCATGTGCATTCCCTGGCTACGATATATTAAATCTAAGATGGAGAGTCTTGGCTGCCTAGAATTATTTGAGAGACCATGTGAGCTGTCCAAATTGAAAATAAAAGACTTAAAGTCTCAGTTCATGTGCAGGGCAAAGTTGCAGAGAGAAGGCGTGGAAGTGTGTAAACCGTCTGTTAGGAGATTTGTCATGTTAAGTATGGGCAATGAGATTCAGCCATACTTGACTTATATAAATAACCCTTTTCATTTGTTTTTACTGATTAGGTTTAAACATGACATGTTACCCTGGCTCCTAGCACACCCGAAGGGCTTTTTTAAAGAGGGCACTTTGGGCCCCTGTCCATGTGATAACGCCTCCGAACAAAATACGCTGCATATGATTTTTTGCTGCAAATTTTACACTCTGTTACGTAAGAAATTTATTTGCCCAATTTTTAAGAACTGTCACTTTGACCAAGTAAGGCCCGCCTTGGTATTTCTGCAAATGCTGGGCTCTCCTTTTGTCTGTTTTGGAGTTGCCAGTTATCTTTCAGGGGCTATTAGAAGTAGAAATCGAACGTAGTTTAATATATTTTAGCTCTATTCTTTTTATAACGTTTGAGAGTCCGAGACCAGGCCTTTTTTATCTTCTTTCTTTTGAAATCATGAAATAGTCTTTTAAATTTTGGCCTGTTTTATATCTTTTAACGTTCACTTGCGCCAATTATCTGTTTAAACATATTTTTATGTATATTTGTGTATTTTGCATTGTTTGAATTTTCTTTGTTAATTATCTTTATTTGTAACTATTTGCAAATGAAATTTTCTGTATGCTTTGATGGTTTTAATTATTAACCGAATAAAGCTATTGTTGACTGACTGGGAGGAACCATTTGGAACAAATCGATTTTAACATCATCCGAGCGCCCCAATATGGCGTCATATTGGGATTGCCGTGGCTACAGAAACACAACCCCTCTGTGGATTGGCCAACACATCGCCTCGAAATGACGTCACCGTATTGCATCCTGCATTGTGGAATAAGAACGGAATCCCTTGACGCAGATGAGAGCGGGAGTCAGACGGTGGCTACAGCGGCAGAAAAAGATGTGGCTCTCCCCCAGGCTTATCACAGTTTTGAGGATGTATTTGATGAGGTGAAGGCGGAAGTGCTACCACCACATAGACAGTTTGACTGCCAGATCGACCTGGTGCCAGGGGCCAGCGTTCCCAGCGGCAGGCTGTATGCCCTGACGGAGCCTGAAAACGTGCATCTCCGGGGGTACCTGGATAAACTCCTCAAGCTAGGATTCATCCGCCCGTCCAAGTCTCCGGCCGCCTCGCCACTCTTCTTCATCCCGAAGGCTAACGGGGAGCTGAGAGCCTGTGTGGACTTTAGGGCATTGAATGCGATAACCATAAAAAATCGGTACCCCTTGCCTCTCATCAGTGTACTTCTGGAACAGGTCAAGAAAGCTCGTATCTACACCAAGTTGGATTTGAAAGGGGCATACCATCTGGTGCGCATGAGGGACGGAGACGAGTGGAAGACCGCCTTTAAGACCAGGTTTGGCCTTTTTGAGTACCTCGTCATGCCGTTCGGACTGTGCAACGCCCCGGCAGCTTTTCAGTACTTTTTGAATGAGGTCTTCAGAGAGGAGTTGGATATCTACGTGGTCGTATATATCGACGACATCCTCATCTATTCGTCCAGTGAGGAGGAGCACGTACACCACGTCACAGCTGTGCTCCACAAGCTGAGGGAAAACATGCTGTTTTGTAAACTCAGCAAGTGTGACTTCCACGTCACATCCGTGGAATTCCTCGGAGTGATGCTGAGTCCAGAGGGACAGGAGATGGCAGAACGAAAGATCAAGGCGGTGAAAGAATGGCCGGTGCCCCAAAGCGTGAAGGACGTCCAAAGTTTCATTGGCTTCGCCAACTTTTACAGGCGGTTTATAGATGGATTTTCAGGATTGGTGGCCCCAATCACACAGCTACTGAGGAAGTCCAAGGAGTTTGTCTGGTCCCCTGAGGCGAACAAAGCCTTTGAGGCCCTGAAAAGCGCCTTTGGTAAGGCGCCGGTGTTGGCTCACCCCGATCCGGATCTCCCCTACGTGGTGGAAGCGGACGCATCGGATGTGGCGCTGGGGGCTATCTTGTCCCAACGCAACCACGACACAGGGGTGCTTCATCCCGTTGCGTACATGTCCCGCAAACTCAACGACGCCGAACGCAACTACCATATTGCGGAGAAGGAGCTTCTCGCAATCAAGGACGCCTTCACCGAATGGAGGCATTGGTTGATGGGGGCAAGACATGTGGTATCGGTGTACACGGACCATCGGAACCTGCAGTATATGACGGCCACAAGACACCTTTCTCCCAGGCAGCTGCGGTGGATGATCTTCTTTGCGGGGTTCAACTTCCGCATCACATATCGGCCGGGGACGGAAAACCGGAAAGCGGACGCCCTGTCCCGTCAATCTGCAGTTAAGGAACCATGGCCTGCGACCGAGCGTTCCATCATTTCCCCGAGGATGGTATTGGGGGTTATCCAACCGGATACTTTCCTGAGGGGAATAAAGAGAGGGATCAGGTCGTTCGCATGGCGGAGGTGGCTCCTCAGTCACAGAGAATGGCAGCTGAAGGACGGGATACCCCTGAAGGGCAGGTGCCTATTGATACCCACGCCTAGGCTAAGGAAACAAGCATTCATCTGGTGCCATGACTCTCCATGCGCAGGTCATTTGGGCTTTGAAAAAACAGTGGCTAGCATGGGACGGCATTTCTGGTGGCCAACCATGAGAGTGGATGTTAGGAGGTGGGGACAGGAGTGTCCTACGTGTGCTACCATGAAGGCCGACCATGGCCGAACCCAAGGGCTCTTACATCCACTTCCGACCCCGGATAGACCATGGGATAGCATATCACTGGACTTCGTGGTGGGCCTACCGGTAGACCAGGGGATGACGGCGATACTGGTGGTGGTGGATTACTTGACGAAAATGGGGCACTTCATCCCCTGCAAGAGAGTCCCTACGGCCGGGGAATTGGCGTCACTACTCCTAAAGAATGTGGTACGACTGCATGGATTACCGGGGGTGATCGTGTCGGACCGGGGGTCGCAGTTTACTGCGCAATTCTGGAAGACTTGGTGCACTGCGCTGCATGTTAAGACCGCCCTGTCCACCAGCTACCACCCTCAAACGGACGGCCAAACCGAGCGCCTGAACCAAACGCTCAAACAGTATCTGCGATGTTTTGTGGACCAGGGCAGGGAAGAATGGGTCGACTTGCTATGGGTTGCAGAGATAGCCTATAACAACGCCACTCACAGCTCCACACAGTCATCTCCGTTCTATAGCAACTATGGCCAACATTCCAGGTTCTTGCCATTTCTACATCCGTTCAGAGAGGACAGGATTCCCGCCACAGCGGACCGGGTGGCACACATAAAAGACACGTTGATGCGCTCAAGGGCTGTCCTAATTGAGGCCAAGAGAAGATACAAGGCTGCGGCAGACAGGAAGAGAAGGCCCGGGCCACTGTACCGCACTGGAGACTACGTCTGGATATCCACAAGAAACATGAGGTTTCGAAAGAACAGTGTGTTCCATCCCAAGTACATGGGCCCCTACCGAATTACCAAGTGTATGGGTCCCGTGAACGTGAAGGTGTGCTTGCCCCAGTCATTGCGGATACACCCTGTCTTTCATGTCTCATTGCTCAAACCAGCACCCTCCAAGCCGTCTGGGACACCTAGGCCGGTATGCGTGGAGTCGGAGGTGGAGTATGAAGTGTCGGGCATACGGGCGTCCAAATGGCGCAGGGGGAAGCTGTGGTACCTGGTGGCGTGGAAAGGCTATGGCCCGGAGGAGCAATCATGGGAACCGGCTGAAGGGGTTCATGCTCCACGCTTGGTCTCCTTGTTCCATCGGCGTTTTCCTGCCTGCGCTGGACCCGTGGGGAGCCGCTGAGAGGGAGGATGTACTGTCAAGAATTCCTGTCATGCGAGGGGAGGAAAACGGTAACCAGCGAAAACGGACTACATCTCCCAGGATGCTTAGCGGTTGAGAGGTTATGTAAACAGGAGAGCTGTTACATAACTCAAGGAAAACACGCCCTTATGTAAACAGGAGAGCTGTTACATAATTCAAGGAAAACACGCCCTTATGTAAACAGGAGAGCTGTTACATAACTCAAGGAAAGCACGCCCTTATGTAAACAGGAGAGCTGTTACATAACTCAAGGAAAACACGCCCTTATGTAAACAGGAGAGCTGTTACATAACTCAAGGAAAACACGCCCTATAAAGGGAGGAACCGGGAGGTACAACGCTGTCGGATATTGTGTTTACACCGACGTACCTGCTTCGTGAAGAGCAGTGTTCCGGAGTGGAGCTCCAGTAAGGCAAGAACGGAGGTAGGTCGAGTCGTTACTCCCTGGGCCGTGTCTTGCCCCATCGTCACCTGTGAAGGACCCGGAAGCTCTACCGGTCAACCATTGAGCTTCGCTTTTTGACTCGGCTGAGTCAAAGCGCAGTGGCGCTTTTGCTGGTTGGAGTCGTAACTCCCAGCCCGACCAGAGATACAGGGACTGCCAGCTGTAACGCACACCAGGAGGTGTTTGCCGCGCTACAGACTCGGAAGTCCACAGGATCGATCGAGCGGCTGCTCTCGGTTCAGTCTTCTTGGTTTTGATTGGGGTATCGGTGACGCATCACCAGGAGGTGACTCCGCGTCCCGGTGCAGTCTGAGGAAGAGGTTGAGCGGCTGCTCCCTTCAGGTAGAGACCCCGGCTGGGTGTTTCCCTGACTCCTCGATTCTCCCCAACACTCTTCGTGCCCCTCACAGCCTACCGATTGGTATTGTCGGCCATTTCATTTCTGCCCTCTGTTGGCGTACGCCGGGACCGGCGTATATGCAGAGGACGGTTAGGACCACCCGTGCTGTGGGCTGGTAACGTACTTAGCCTGGAGGATTCCAGTGACTATAACTTTTGTTTCTTCTTTGTGTTATTTTTGCCTTCATTAAAATAACTAACCCTTCACAAGTGGTTGCATCCTCATTATCGTGTCTGTTAAACGATCCCGAGACGTTCAGGGCGTTATACACCGTCAGTTTTCTTGTGACTGCTATCCGCTATGATTACGACTCGCGTTTTCTCTTTCCAACTATTCTGCAACAATATAATTACCCTTAACACCACGAAACAAGACGTATATTGGCTACATGACTTGAATCTTGAAATGTTTCTTACCCGTGTCTAGAGTATACCGCTAACTGTTTTAGCCGCCAGTCTGTCAGTGAACAACCATTTCCTGAGTGCAACTTAATCACTCTGCTAGCAATTATCGCGAGATTACGCGGCACCACCGCGGTGGTATATCGCCCGAACGCCATCTTGAAGTGTCTAGTATTAGTCATAGTTAAGTGAATGTCAATCCTATGCGTACTCTATTATCAGTGTCAATTATTACAATTGTCGCATAACTGTGGTTTCAATGAATTAATTGAAATTTCTTGACATTGCTGCATACACAAAGTAATGATATGTCAAAATATAATTTTTAACAGTATTACAATCAATGTAAATTCATAAGAAACAAGACATCTCAAATTTGTCATTAAGCCCCGTGGGTGCCAGAGAATTTAACCTTTTTATCCAAAAAGCTTCTCTTTGTAGAAGCCTTTTGGCATTGTCAACCCCTTCCTGTTTAGGTGTTTGTTCAATAATCTGAAATTTTAATTGGGCTATGCTATGTCTCATTTCTACCCAATGCTTAGCTAAACTGGAATTTTGATTCTTGTTCCTGATAGTACTTTTATGTTCTGATATTCTGATTTTTAATTTTCTTTCTGTTTTCTCTATGTATAATAATCCGCAGGGACATTTAATACTATACATTATATTACTAGAGTTGCAATCAGCAGAGTGTCTTAGTTTAATGCGTTCACCTGTTTGTGGGTGAGTCAGTGTATCTCCTGGTATAATATTATTGCAATGAATGCAATTATGGCATTTAGTCGTGCCTTTGAAGTCAATCATGGTTTTAGATGTTTTTTTGGATAGTATTTCTTTTAAGTTCTTAGATCTAGTGAATGCAAATAATGTTTTTTCACTGAATAATCCACGGAAATCTTCTTCTTCTTCTAACAATTCCCATCGATTTAAAATTATTTTCTTGATTTCTTTTGAGTATGGGTCCTCCTGCCTTGTTCCTGTTGTGAGATAACATCACCTCACAAGTAATGACTGGGATGTAGACAAGGAACTTATGGGTAATAAAAATATATTTATAAGTAAATAAATAAACATCGACCATTGTCACTGGATGTTGTTTTTCATTTGCACTAACTAGCCTGGCGGATGATGGGTAATACCCAGAAACCGGTCCCAGGATGCTTGTTTCCGGTCCAGGGAGGACCTTGCTTGGCAGTTCGGTCTGGACTGTTCCCATGAGGCACAGGGTCAAGACCGATTTGCATATGGCTGGGTCTAAACTGAGGTGGCATGATGAGCTAAAGAACGATGGATTTAACCCAGATCTCTTGACTGGGGGTGAATGTATGATTTATTCAGCAATCCGTCCAACATTTGTTTGCGTAGCACTTTTCACCCTAAGTGGGATGGATATGCCCAGACGTGGGTCCCTTGCTCACTGTGGCACTGGATTCAAGCTAGCCTGACTGATGAAGGGTAATACCCAGAATCCAGACCCAGGATACTTGTTTCTAGTCCAGGGAGGACCTGGCTTGGCAGTTCGATCTGGACTTTTCCCATGAGGCACAGGGTCAAGACTGATTTGCATATGGCTGGGTCTAAACTGGGGTGGCAGGGTGAGCTGAAGAACATGAATTTAACCCAGATCTCTTGACTGGGGGTGAATGTATGATTTATTCAGCATTCTGTCCATCATTTGTTTGCTAGTGTTCTTCTTTTGCACTAATGGCATCTAATGATGAATTTTACAAGGGCACATAGGCAACATGTTTTGATCTTTGCAGGTTTGACTGTTAGAAAATACAGATTTTATCTGACTGAAAGAAAAAAAAACACCAGAACACTTTTGGGAAGATGGAAAAGACAGAAGAGTTGGTGAGTTCCCAGTGCAAAATGTCCTTCCCTGAAAAGATCAGCAGACGCCCAACGCCACTGAACAGTTAGTCACTCATCCTTATTGTGACATAACATCAGTAAGTGAATGACATCAGCAGGAACACCGCGGAAAGAAGCTGGCTGTTGCACAAGGAGACGCCAAGTCTGAAATAAGTCAAAGAACCTTCACACCCACCGCGACCGGATGCATTGCGTCACAGATAAGTTTAATGCCCAAACTACGTTTGGGGCTGAAAGGTCCGTATTGTAAATCAAATACTAATTCTATCACTACTACCGGGTTTACCCTAAAAGAGGGGGCTGGCGCATCACAGAGAGGAGGATCTTGACGTGGAAACTATGACAGCAGAAGCAGTGACGCCTCTGTGGGAGGAGACCGGAGCCCACGCTATTATAATAGATAAAACGACCCAACCACTGAAAAGTTTGTCGAGGACAAGCACTCCCGCCTCCTGTGCCTTTAACTGTAGACGAAGGGGAGCGCGCCTACGATGAGACTACCACACCCTTGCTCTGTGCACGTCATTTCATATGACTGCAAAACACAAGTAACGGGAAATTGCCCACTGAAATCCTGCCTCTCTGTTTAATAAATATGAGCAGAGGCGTGAATGCGGCCGAAGGGGCGTGGCTATGTCGCTGCCCGTGGATGCCCTTTCTCAGCAGTGACAGGGTCCATCTGTATTGTCTACGGCAGCCTGCCGGCTCGCGCACTGTGCCCTGGTGGACCTTCAGCGTTTTACAGCACGTGGGAGGAGCTGGGAGGTTGTTTCTGAGCCTTTCGCCTCCGCCTGTGCACCAGTCCAGCGCAAACAGCCCAGGGAGCAGAACGTCACAGCGCTACACGTGCTGAGCATACACCGCCAGCAATGGGCAGGAAATCATTCCGAGTGGTGAGTGACTCCGAGCTCCGTCCGACGCTCGCGCACCCAGAGCGCGCGCAGGGTTCACTCGAGGACCCTGGAGTGGGGAATATTATAAGATATTGTGAAAGAATCTTAGAAACGTAATAGTTATCGCATTTAAAGAGTGAAGGTTGGCTTGTGTTATACACAATCTCTAATATTTTCGCTTTCAAATTTTTTCTGTCGCGTCGTCGGATCTGTGAGTGGAGCTTTTCTGCATTACAGATTTACGTTGCCCGACTATTTGTAACCTATTTCTGTAACACTCGGCAAGCTTTTGCTGCTAGTATGGCTCCTTAAAGCATAGAATACGAACTTAAAATCGTAACAAATATTGATTATTTGAAGTAAAATGTGGCTACAAATCCACTGGACTGTTTATACAAATTAACTGGCTAAAATCATTATTGACTATATTCCCCTGCAGGAGCAGCTGGACCCAGACGATAAAATAAAGAAGACTGAAGTAAATGGTATTCAGGATGACCACGTCTTCAAAGACGTTTCTGATAAGAAAAGGTGAAGATACATGTCCCTGCTTGTTTTATATTGCGTGCCCGATCATTTATCTTAAAGTGGTGACATTTTCTTAATTTCAGTTGAACAATTATACCTGATAAGGGCTTTCTGTTACCATTTATAGTGGGCTGCAGGACACGAGTTTGAAACTAGGCATGGGTAAATGTATTACTATTAAATGGGGTAATGCCTGTTATTTATAGCGCCTAAACCGGCCGCACTGTGCTATGAAACATTTACTGTGCTAGACAGTAAAATTGTGGCATAAATCAAACACATGAAAGCACGTTCTATTCATCCCCATTTAGCATTTCCTCTGCAAATAAACTGTCTTACGTCCACTTGTTTTATTCTACTGTGCATTCTTCTCAAAAGTGCTGCTGTCTCCCATGTGGCTGCTGCAAATCGTTACTTAATTCACAAACAAATTCCCATCTGAATTATTGTGATTCTCTCTACGTTGATCTCTCTGCCACTGAGATATCTAAAGTCCAGCAAATAAAAAATACAGCAGACAGGCTGATTTATTTTATCTCAATCATCGTTCACACAATTCCTCACTCCGATCACGTCACTTGCTGCCTATCCCGTCGAGGTGCCATATCAAGGCTCTTCTGTCACTACCATTAATTAGTGCGTAAACAGCCCATCCCTATCTGCAAAAAAGCTTTTTCACTTTCTACAGACCACCCTCCTTCCTTTGCCCCATTTCCTATCCTTACGTACATTCAAACAGTCTCAGACTGCTGGATGTGCTTTTGCGACTGTCACTGCTAAAGCTTGCCACTCTCACCATCCTTCCTTTTTAGCGCTTTCAGAATCATCATCTCACCTTTCATCATGTACAATAAAATTTTTTTTCAATATATCGTCACAGGAAATGGAGCAAGTTGCACAGATATGAATGATCTAAGAAAGTCAGCCAGTGGCCTCCATAGTGTACTTGTATTCGTAGTCTAGCCATTCAGTTAATTTGTGACTTGCATTAAAGTGTCTTGTGATGGCTTAGACAATGTGAGCAAGACCTGAAACAATTTTTCCTGTTTTTAAAATCTATGTTCATAAAAAAACACAAATATACTTCATAATGCCAAACCACAAAGAAAATTTGGTGCCCTCTGTTTCATAAAATGTGCCATGTAATTGAAGCCTTTTGGGTAAGGCCTCATGACGCACCCAGGCCAGCCACTTGGTGTTTTCTACAGTTGTGCCCTCAGGTTCTGTGCCCCGTCCCACCAGACGCACAGATCTTTTGACTTCAACAACTAATATTTGCAAGGTTGGTTTATTAATAGCTACTGGAAGCCTTAAAGTGTTGCATCCTATTTTTACATCATCATTGTACTGTGGCAAACTAGTACTTTATTGAACACTCCAGCTATGATGGGACACGTGTTTTTAACAGTTTAAAACATACTTAAACAAGTTTCGAGCAGCAGCACTGCTTCAAATTGTTTTCCATCCCGTACAGGTTATTCATTGCTTCGCAGTTTAAATGTCTCAATACAGTTACCTAATCAAAACAGCCATTTATAACACTCCAGTGTATGTTAGTTGATGAAGGCTTCCGTTCATCATGTTTCCTGGCTAAAGTTAGAACGAATAAACAACATAGTTCACAGCAGAACGACCTCAAAAGGTTCTTTTAAACAAAATGATGAATGCTTAATCTATAGCTGTCAAAGGAAGCCAAATGAGGAAAATTAGGCAGCGCCTCCGTCTACCAGAACTCAGTTTCCCTTCACTATTGAGACAAACCCGATCTTCACCCTTCACAAAAATCCTTCAGTTTCGGTAACAGTTTATTTGAAGCGCTTGTCTTCGATTCCGTTTCTGAATATTCTAAACCGTTTGTGAAATTGTTTTGTGGGAGAGCGTGGTGAAAACATGATTAATTCGAGATAGATTCACATTTTTAATGCTTTAATTCGTTTCTTTTTTTCCAGTTGACGGCTGACATCAATTTCGGGAATTTTAATGGTCGAAATGAATGTTAGCCCCCAACTGCTTAAACCAGTGTGAAATGAGAAAGCCTCAAAATCAGCTCCAGGGGGCTTGTTAATCAGTCAGTCTGACTTGTTTGATGTAAGAAAGACTGATAGCCAAATGCTGAGGTTCGGCCATCCTATTTTACTGGAAACGTGACCACATACATGCAGATAAATGTGCTGGGACTAATGCAAATTTTAAGAAAAGAAGACTTAAACTATTTCTCATTAGCACTTGCAAGAAGTTGGTGAAAACAACTTCTTAGAAATTAAATAACTTTGTGATGACATTTGTCCTGGACATTATTCCACATTTCTTTCTATTGGCTCTTTGAATGATGAAGCAATATTCCGTGGTAACAAAATTAATGTTTATGGGTATTCTTTTAAGCATTTGCATTGAAGTTTAACTGAGATCATTGGCGAGGGAAATCAAGAGGAAATTATGAATTTTGAAGGTTTTTGGATTTAACCTGGAAAGTCTGTTGGAAACTTGAAGCAAGCGCCGTTTTCATAATATTGCTCCACAATAAATATCTGCTGGCTTCAACGTTCTGCTGTGTTGTCATCCTAGAATCAGTCAATCGACCAATCAAGGTAAATTTGTAAAGCGCAGCTAGTCACCAATTAGGGTAACCAGCCGCTGAAGGTCTTGCAGCTTCAGGTGGAATAAGTTGAACAGCCAGGTCTTGAGTGTCTCTGGAATTCTAGGAGATAGGTGGTGTTCCAGAGGTGCAGGGGGAGTCCGTTCCAGGATTTAGCTGCGAGGTCGGAGAAAGAACATCCTTCACTGTGGCTTTGGCGGATGCAGAGGGTGTGCACGAGGGAGAGGGAGGCAGAGCGCAGATACATGAAGGGTTGGTTGAAGTTCAGGCGGTGGTTGATGTAGGCTGGTCCTTGGTTGTGCAGGGCTTTGAAGGTGTGGATCAGTAAATATGAATTGGCATCTCTTCTGTATGGGGAGCCATGGAGTTCCTGGAGTTGAAGGGTAATGTGGGCCAGTTTGGGAAGGTCGAAGATGAGCCTGGCCTCGGCATTTTGTATCGTTTGCAGTCTCTTCAGGAGGTGAGCGGTGATTCCTGTGTAGTGTGCATTGCTGTAGTCCAGGTGTTTGGTGACTAGGGCTTGAGTGACGGTGCATCTGGTGTTGTTGGGGGTGCCATTTGAACATTTTCTGGAGCATGCGAAGAGTGAGGAAGCAGGCAGAAAAGACTGCATTGATCTGGGTTTTCATGGTGAGTTTGCTGTCCAGGATAATGCAGAGGTTACGAGCATGGTCTGTCGGTGTTGGTCCTAGTCATTCCACAAGGAGTTGTTGTTGCCAAAGATCAGCACTTCCGTTTTGTCTGCGTTGAGTTTCAGGCAGTTGTTTTCCAGTAATTTAGCAGTGCTCATCATGCACCTGCGGAAGTTGGTTCTTGTGGTGGAGGCATCTTCTGAGAGCAAGATGATGAGCTGGGTGTTGTCTGCGTAGAATATGATGTTCAGTCCATGGGCTCTGGTGAGGTTTTCTGAGGGGGTCATGTAGGTGTTAGAGAGGGGCTGAGGGACAAACCTAGAATAACGCCACAGATGATCTTCTAGGATTCCATCATGAACGGTGGCAGACCGACACTCTGGGTTCTTCCGATGAGGAAGGTGCCGATCCATTTGAAGGTGTCTCCTTGGATTCAGATGAGGTGTAGTCTTTTGATCAGTTTGTGGTGGGATACGGTGTTGAACGCTGTTGAGTGGTCAATGAGAATCAGTGGCCGCCGTTTCTTCCCAGTCGAGAAGGGTTCTGATGTCAGTGGCAGCAATAAGGGCGGTTTCGGTGCTGTGGTTGGTGCGGGATTCGGATTGGGAGGGGTCCAGAAGATGGGTGTTCTCCAGGTGTTGTGTGAATTGGCGGTTGATTACTTTTTTTTAGGACTTTGGCAGGGAAGGGGAGCAGAGAGATTGGGCAGTAGTTTTTGAGTTTGCTGCGTTGGTGGATGGTTTCTTAAGAATGGGTGAAAGTAGAGAACCAACGGCAGACTCCAGTTGTCGCACTTCCCCCATGTGATCCCTAAGTGATAGATAAATAGTATGATGAAAAGCCGGTGTGCACGATCTGCTCCTGCACCCGCCGTTGAGGGATGCCAACTGCCAAGCAGAGATAAAGTACTTTGGGAACAATGGAGAGGTGCACGCCTAAGTTGGTAAAACGTCAATAAAGAAGCTCATCAGTGTCTTTGTTGCAAAAAATATGTAAATCTTTATTTTAAATAATCGGTAGGATTTGCGCAAAGCATCAGCCAACGCGTTTCGTTCAGAAGTTGAACTTCGTCAGGGCAAGCGTCGCAAAGGGTAGCAAAGGGTGACTATGGTGAGTGTTGTTTTTTTATTGCAAGGTTCTAAGGGCCTAATCCAGCCCAGACCCCTGTCAGGAATGCAATCTGATGATATTGATCCGTGGACTGCGACGGCCTCCTTGATAAGGGCCTGTTAGGTATACCTGCAGTCACTCTCCAAGGCGTCTCGGCTCACGGCAGTGTTTCTTGAGAATGGGTTTGACTTCTGCGTGTTTCCATTCTTTGGGGAAGGTGGCCGTTGTGATGGCGAGGTTGAAGAGGGTGGTGAGCTCACTGCTTATCGTCTTGCTCCCCCTTTTGATGATGTGGTGCAGACAAGGATCCGTTCGGGCTCCTGAGTGGACAGAGTTCTTGATGGCAGTGGTGGTCTGTGTGGTAAGCCGGTCCCAGGTGGTGAGTTGGGGGTCAGGGCTTGCTTTAGTGGAAGCAAGGTGGCCGAGTAGGTCATAGGGGTGACCTGGGATTAAAAGTTCATGTAGATGGTGGAGATCTTGTCATGGAAGAAGTCCGCCAGGGTGTCTCAAACTTCCTGGGAAGGGATGATGATGTTTTTGGGTGTCTGAGGGAATTGGAGAATTCTCTAATGACTCTCTGACAATGATAAAGAGTTCTTTGCTGTGGTCGAAGCTGTCTTCGATGTGGGCCAAGGATTCCCGTTTGTAATTGCAGAAGCGGCACTCCCTAATGCCTGGCCTTGTGTTCACTGTTGGATATAGTTCTTTTAGAGGGAGGGGGTGTAATCTGGCAGATAAAATCCTGTGTAGGGCTTGCGTCCCCACGGCCTGCCTAAGGTGAGGTTTCTGACTGGACCGTGTATATGGGAGACTTTGGGTCTCATGAAAGCCTCTTGCTGCCAGGGATTCCATGTCCAAAGTGCGAGAACGTAGCCGCAATTGTTTTTTTATTGTTGCCTTGATAGTAGCATAGTCAGTTATGATAGGGTCCCAATTCTCTGTGGCAAGCTGCAGCAGTTCTTTGGCTAAAGCAAGACAGGCGGACCATGGGTTGCTGGATTGTTGGAAAATCGATTTTAAAACAGCCTTCATAGAGTTTGTGGGGGCCGCTGTTGTTAAGAAGTATTTCGAGAGAGTCGCCAGCTCTTCTAGCTTTTGTTGGTTAAAGTCAAATTCCAAACGAATTAAGGTGTTCCTGGTGCAAGCTGGTAAACTGAATATCTTTCTGTAGATGGTGCAATGTATTTCCCTGGGAATGCCTGTTGCGCGTAATTGAGGGACGGTAAGAGTTTGGCCCTCAGGACTCTTTGTATGGCCATTGTTGATGGTCTATCCAAAGTCACGTATAATTTGCAAAGTGCATAGGTGACCATTTTCCCCTTCTGCTGCAGTTTGTGGAGGTGCACCCGTGGGCGGCCCGATTCTCTGAGCCAGACCCCAAGGTAGTTGTAGGATTGGACACAGTCCATAGTCAGCGTACCTCACTGCAACTTTTCCACCTGTTTTTTCGGATAGTGGCCAAAAATTACTATTTTGGCCTTGGTTGAATTAGCAACCAACTTGTTCTGAGCGTTGTATACCGAAAGGGCCGTCGCGCTTTTTGAAGGCCTATTTTAGTGTGGTTGAGGAGAACCAGGTTATCGGCATACTGCAACAGCTGTATCTTTGTGAGGCCGATCCTGGGCGTGGCTAAAGAGGTTCCATTCAGTGCCTGGCCCATATCCGCAGTATACAGATTCAAGAGCATCGGGCCAGGACACATCCCTGCTTTAACCCCGGGTCTGTGGTGATTTTCTTTGTAGCGGACTGACTGGTAAGTTTGACCCTTACCCAGGTACACGAATATAGTGATTTAATGGCTTGTAGTAAGGGTGGACTGATCTGCCAACGTGCCAGTTTCTGCCAAAAGATGGAACGGTCCACACCGTCGAAGGCTGCAGAGTAATCGATGAAGCAGGCAAAAAGCGGCGGGGTGCAATGGGACACCGCTTGATGGGCTAGATATGACAGGGCAACAATGTTATCCACGGTTGAGCCCCCTGGTCTAAACCCGGTCTGATAAAAGGGCAGAAGACCTTCCGTCTTGACCCAGTCCACTAATTCCGCCAAAAGTGAGCTTGCATAGGCCTTGCCCTCGATGTCCAGCAGGGTGATCATTCGGTAGTTCCTAGGGTCAGTTTTTGGCTCTTTTTTGTATATTGGTTGCAGCAGTGAACCCCTCCAAGAGTCTGGGACGTCCCCCAGTAGCCTACATTCCACGTATATTTGCACCAAGGTGTCTGACCAGAAGTCTGTATTGTCCCTAAAGAGGGAGCCTGGTAGACCACTGGGGCCGGGGGCTCCGTTCTGTCGTATCTTTTTTAGGATTAAAGAGACCTTGCCTTTGCTTGAAAGAGTTGAAGCGGCTGGAGGAACAGCAGGCTCTGCTAGGGTGTTTCCATGTCCCTCCCCGGATGTTGAGGCACTGTTCTGCGGAGTGCCGTTTGGGTCGTCGTATACAGTCTTTTAACGTGGGCTACCCATGTAGCTGCGTCAAGAAAATTCTCTCAGTTGGAGGTCCCGTGAATTAGATGGTTTAGATATTGCCAGAATTCTTGGGATTTACATGGCGCCAACAGGTCAAACATTTTCTGCCATTTTGTCTCTGTGAGTTCACGTTGTGCCAAATTGTGAATGGTTTTTAGCGGCTAGTTTGAGTTCCTTTTTGATAGGCCCTTTGTTTGGCCTTTAAGTGTTTAGCGCATTGCTTTATCATGGAACTTGACCCAGTGCGTATATTGGATATCGGGGGATGCTGTATGTGGTGTTCCCCGACAACAGTGTGACCAATGCATATGCAAGTTTGTCCCATTCACCTATACGACCACAATTATTAGGGCCGGTCTGCTATCCGACCCATGTTGTTTTCCATGAGGCAAATTCATTGATTGTCTTTGCCCCCCATTTAATCCTTCTAAGGAGCCTGTGTTGTTCTTCACCCTGGAATGCTCCGATGCATTGGGGGTGTAGCGGATGTCCGCTGTGATGGTTAAGGCGGCGTGATCACTTTCACTCCGTGGAAGCACTTCGAAGTTTAGCATGTATTTTTGTAGCCTCTCATCTAATAGGATGTAGTCTATGGTGGTCTGGTTGTTGTAAGTGGGTGCGTGAGATACCCATGGCTTAAACTTTGTAGATGGGGAGTGCGTGGTGGCCAGGTTGTATGCCCGCATAAAGGCATTAAATCTCCCAGCGCTCCCGACGGAATGCCTTTCTGGTCCATCCTCTCCTATTTTATGCATGTTGAGATCACCGAGGATGATAGGTTCCATGGAAGCAAACTGTGTGAGCAAGGACTCAATCTGAGCAATCAGTTGAGTAAGCTTGTCCTTAGGGGCCGGCCCGTGAGGGTTGTAATATACGTTGATTAAGAGAAGGGATAGAGGACCCTCTCCCGTATTAAGACCTTTCAAGGTCCCAGCCAGGAACATGTCGGAGTTGTTCTTTATCTCGGTGAAGTGGACTTTCAAGGCATGTTTGATGTATATGGAGATGCCCCACACAGGTCTCCCGAATATAGTGCTTTGGATTGCAGGTTTAAAGTATTCCGCATAGCCTCCTATTGAAATGGATGTGGGTGTCCACGTTTCTTGAATGCAGATTAGATCAGCCCCTGCAAGGAGCATGATCGCAGAAGTACTTTGCAGAACCTTGGTCATTCCTGCAACATTCCAAGTCATGATGCATAGGGATTGGATGTTATCAGAAGGGAGCCTGGGCTGAGCAGGGCTGTTCCTTGGGGCAAGCCAAGCCTTTGTCGATCCGCACCCCTTACTTGATAAGGCCCTGAGATTTGTTGGCCAGGCTGGCAGCGACCCAGCCCCAATAGGCCGAACTTGGGGAGCCTGGGGGGCAAAAGGGGGTGGGGATTTTCGATGTGGAGATAACCTGTCTCCCCCTTCCCCCCAGGGCCCATCAACCGTGCACTGAATATTCAAGTTAGCTTGTGCAAGGGAGCTCTCCACACCTCGAATCCCCTTCAGTATGCTAACCATGGGGGGGAGGGGTTCTTTGTGGGCGCCTGGAGGATAAATGGATACTTTTCCTGTTCCAACCTCTGCACGTCGATCCCCCATTCTGCAAATTGTTCTTTTTCCATGAGGACTCTGTCGGCGATGTCCGCATTGGCTCAGGTTACAATGTTTTTTTCTTTCCCTGGTTGTGAAGGCAGGGAGGCAAATTGGACCCTGACAATGTCCCCGGTTGAGATGTGGGAGAGTGACTGTGTATGGTGGAGGAGTGTCAAAATGTTTGTTCTATTGAGAGAATCATGATTGCCCTTTGAAGTAAAGCTTGGAATCATAGTCGTTTTTGGCGAATGGGCCCCTCCCAAAGTTCCCGTGGGGGGCCTGGTTGACCCAGCTTTGTGAAGGGGCCGTTGCATGGTGAGATTTGTGCCCACATGGGTAGTAGATCTGGGCTGGGGGGCTTGCAGGGGACCTGGGGGGTCAAATTCCGTTCCTTGCTTTGATCTTAGGGACACAGTTCTGGTGGGGGTGGCGTCGGGCTGATGAAGTTTAACTGTTGGTTGACCTTGAAGATTACCCGGGCAGGTTGTTAAAATTCCTCTGTGCCTGGTGTCATTCTGGGTGCTAGTGGAGGAGGTTGGAATCAGGCCGTTGGGCTGGTGGAGATGTCCCATTGGTTGGCCTTGTACATTACCCGGGCAAGTTGTTAGATAACCTCCATGTCTGATGTGATTCTGGGTGCAAGTGGGGGAGGTTGCCGTCCAGTCGTTAGGCTGGTGGAAATGTACCATTGGTTGGCCTTGTACATTGCCCAGGCGAGTTGTTAGATGTCCTCCATCCCTAATATAATTCTGGCTGACATTCAGGGTTCTAGTAGGGGATATTGAAGTCCTGGTAGGGGGCCAGATGGTTACAGTGTTCCCGTTCAACAGCCTTCCTGCTAGATCGGCGCTTTGTGCACCCGACATACCATCGTTGATGTCATTTAAGTTGGAGGGTGCTGGCTGTCTGCGCTGGTCCAATGTTGGCGCAAGCCCTACTGTGTCAGGCCAGCCCAATGTGTGGCTCCTCAGCTTCTTAGGACCGTCCCCTGCGGCTGCATACTCTGCTGTGGGCTGGTTAATTGATTGCGCGTTCGATGAAGTTGGGGCGGGTGGGGGTTTGTCGTTGGACTTCTTGCAAAATATTGGAAAAAGTGGCTGATTGTGTCCTGGCTCAGTTGTCCGATTGACCGCTGGATTTGTTTGTTCTGTGGCCATAATATTGCGCTGGTGATTTCTTAGTGCTACACTCCTGACTTGCTTCTTTTGTTTTTTTAGGCGTTTCTTCTCTCTCCGTGTTATTGGCGGGCGACCTGTGTGCCTTCTGACTGACCAGTGGACCCTAAATTGGTGGGAGTGGTGTCCCCTGTAGTGTTGCCCCCGCCGCCCCCATCGAGCCATCTAAAAATCCTGGAGGAGAGGGCTGAGTGGCCAATGTTGGCCGTTGATGTAATTGTATGGGCTCCGGATTTTTGTCCCCGGACACTGGCGTGTGGGTGCTGGTATACTGCTCCGTGCTAGTTGCGACTAGGCGTGTACTAATACTGAGCTTTAGTTCCTCTACCAACAAGGAGAGTACCGTCGGGAGCGAAGCCAGTTTGTCAATTAGGACTGGACATCGGCAATCGGGGGGAGGAGAAGAGAGAAGGAAGTTGTCCCTATTTGCGGCCAACTTATCTATTTTGTTTGTCCATTTCTGCCATTTTTGATGCCATGATTTGCAGGGTGTCCATTTGCAGCTCGAGATTCTCTGATTGGCATGTTAGCACGTTGATGGCAGTGGAGAGGGATGTGCTGACTGATCTTAGCAAGTTGTCCTGAGCACATGAGAGCTCAAAAGGCAGGAGCGGTGGTGATCTGTATAAAGAGTCCCTTGTCTTCGGGTCGAGCTCAGGGGAAGATCCTATAGAAATTCATGATCCGCCTTTGCTAGTATGGGCTACAATATCCGGGGTTGGAGCGGTGTTGACCGTGTCTTCTTTCGGTGTGAGGCAGGTAATCGTCGGGATTTTTGAAATATTGTGTGGGCTGCTGATGTTGGTCAGAGTCCCCCCAGTTGTTCCCGGGTCCAAGCCCTCTTCTTGATTTGCTGCCTGTTTTGTTATGTGTGGATCAAATAAAGCTGGATAGGCTCCCAAGTTGTGACAAGATAGAGATCTTTTCATCCACCCCCTGAGCAGTGTAGATGAAAGACGATGAGAGGATGACTTCGTCCCCATTGATGGGGGGTCTGGATCTGTTGACCCTCCACCTGTTGTTGTACTGGCCCTTGGGGATTTGTCTTTTACAGTTGTGGCTCCAGGGGATGTTTTAGCTGTAAAAAGCTCTGGGCCTTTAGAAGCATCATCGTCGTCATGTATGAATATGGGGGATGTTATGTCGATAGAGATATCTAAACGCTCTGAGGGCTGATCAGTCCTGTGTACAGCGCCCAAGTTTGTCCGCGCTGGACTGCCCGCTACGGAGATGGGGTCCTTGTCCCTTGCCCAGCTGCGCAGGTCATACCTATTCTCACTCTTGGTGTGTCCTTTTAGCTGGACCTTCGGCCGATCAGGGCCCCCCCTTAGCAGCCTTGTCGGTGGACATCACCACGGCTGTGGCTACCGCCCTCCTGAAAAGGGGGTGGTGGTGAGGCAGAAGGGCAGCGAGGCGGGCAAGGGGGCACCCGGGTGGAATCTGCTGGCTGTAGATGGAGGGCCACACCGGAAACAGCTGATCTGGCTGGACTCTAATCAGACTAATCAGACTGCCGCCGCTCCAGGCCACCTCGTTTTCGGACGAAATACAAAATATCTGCGGCTCCTAAGGTTCGCAGATCGTGGCTCCTGCGGCTCCTCCTCCTTGCGTCGGCCAAATGTCAGGCTATGTCTTCTCACAATTAACTACTTATTTTTTAACACGTTGATGGTGTTTACAATCTCCTCTCACTTTTGGAGTCTGAGAAAGTAAAGTGAATTATGTGACAATCTTGCTGGGGTACAGGGAGTGTGAAAGGAGAGGCTGTAGAATGTAATTTTTTCTAACACAAGAAAAAATGTAAACAGCTCTAACTGAACTGTACTCATTCAACAGTTAGTAAAGCAAAAATTAGGCACTTTTTTTGTAATTCTGAAGTGTGATGGAAACAAAGATTTGAATAGGATCATAAGAAATCAAGACAATTAACTTGGTGATGCACAAATGATAAATATTCGCCAAAACTGATTTCCACACATTATCATTTGTATGCATTATAGCTTTATCAGTAAACCTGTACGTCTGTGGAAATTAGGTGGCCATTTCAAACGAAAATATTTTGTCTGTAATTTTAGGAACAAATCGCCCCCTTATGTTATTAAAGCTAGGGGGATTGCAAAGGTTTGTCATTGTAAAAATTGGGCTGGGGTTCTAAAACGTTTGGAAACACTGGGATAGGAGATTGGTGAAGCAATGTGTGGTATAGTGTTGAAAGGCAAGTGATAAAAGAGAAAAGATAAAAAATGTCTCATTGCATATTGCAAGTCAGTTATAAGGAGGTAAAGTTCATGACTGATAGGACATTAAGAGGTACAAATTGAAAGTTTGAAGGAATTGAAGGAGAAAACTAGGAATGTGTTTAAGATATGGATGGGACAGGTAAAGGATTCAAGTGTAAGATCATGTTTAAAGCAGGGAAAAATAATAAGAAACATGTTTGATAATCCCTTTTTTAGGTTGAGCCTGGGCAGCGCATGCGCTGCTCTGCGAGGGGCTGTACTCTGGTATGGACGTGAAGCTGTGCCCACTCTCCGCCCATCTCTTCAATTGGCTCCTGTTGCTGTCCTCTCTAAATGGTTGCTTCTGATTCGTTAATAGGCTTGTTAGACCCTCCTTAGTAACACCTTTTCTGCATTTGTAACCTCCCATGAGCACTGGACTTTTTACTTGTGTGGTTACATGGTATGTTTATTTAGTCTGTGAGCACTATTTTCTATAATTATTTTTGTCCTACTGCAGACACGACTTTCCAGCAAGGCTTTTAAGATGTGCGTGAGGCACCTTCAGGTTCGAGAATGGCAGCCGCTTAATTCTTTTGTTATGCGCGACTGCCAAAATTAACACAAACTCACAAATGGTGCCTGTGGCTCGTAGCCCCTCATCTCCTTCCCGCCCCTGGGCGCCTCGCTTTACGTTTTCAGCACAGTGCCCACTTTAAGATTAACAACATGGGCACCTGCTTTCACATTAACATGGGTGCCCGCTTTCTTTGGTTTTGCCCGCTTTCTTTGCCACCAATACACATAAAAATGTAGCACAGGCATAATCGCATTTCCACTGCCCAGTGCTACAGCACAGCAGCGACATGAGTTAAATGCTTTGCAACACCCAGTTGTGTTGTAAAATCATTCCCGTCCCCCCTGCCTTTGTCTGATTTCCTCAGCGCCATTACAGCATGTGTGAGAGAGAGGGGTAGGTTAATAAAAACATGATTTTTCACCATTTTTGTGCACATACTGCTGCTTACAAGCTCTCTGGTACTTGTATTCCTCTTCTAATCTTTGTCAATGCACAACTCTGCATACCAGCGCCGTAACTGCCCCACCCCCACCCCCTCCACTGCTTGGTATTTGAAGGCTGCGTGCATTGTGAAAGTTATGAGAAAAGAAAACTATAATTATGCACTGCTATAATTGAGATGTTCACCTCTAACGTCTTAATTGTAGCAGTGCATAACTATAGTTTTATTTTCGCCTGACTTTCACTAGTTCCATGGTAGGCCTGGGCTAAATTTCCGTTCCGCTTGCGGAAATTGCGATAATTTGACATTTTCGCGTTCCGCGGAGAGCGCGAAAATGTCAACATTTCCGCATTCTGCAGCTTAGCGATAATTTGTTTCTTGCTCGCGCTGTAAAATAATACATTCTCGCGCGCGATCGCCTTACCTGAATCCCCGCGTTCGCCGACAAGTTTTCCCGATCCGGTCGCGTTCTCCACAAGATGTTGGATTGTTGGTAGCCATTTGCGCTGTCTCGCGACAGTTCGCGCCCGCAATAATGTCATTGGTCGCGCGAATACGTCTTTCTTCTCGCGATCATGCACCGCGAGAAGAGTGAAAACAAGATGGGCGCGCCCGCGAGCAACCTCATGGGTAAGTTGGCGAGCCGCGACCATGCAGAAAATACCGCGAACGGGCGGGAAAAAAACTTCCGCATCTTCACGATATTTCCGCGTGTTTGCGGAGATTTGTAACATTTTCGGGATAATTTGCAAAAGTCACTTTCGCAAATTCCGCCCACCCCTATTCCATGGTCATGACAGCAGCGCAGCCGGCAGGCAGCATGGGGCGCAAATCCAGTTACACCTTGCTTAATAGGTCTCGCATTTGTGAGAGTTTAAGCTATTGGCATTGTAATTAACAATGCTTTAATTCATCTGATTTAATTTATCTGTTTTGTTTTTTACTATGGGCTGTGATATATAGATTTTTAGAAGGCATTTTTGGGAAAAATAAAACCTTTCCAAAGCCCCCTGATAGGACAATGGGCTTAGAAGTGATATTTTGCACTCGTTTCAGCTTCCTGTCAAACCAGTGTCATAACCTCTTGTGATGAAAGGCGGGTACTGCTTGGTGGCAACGGTCTACGGCATTATATACATTGAAATCAGAGAGAAATTCTTTATTAAATAATGCTAGACGTGCCTGGGCCATATGATGTTAGAACATGCAATTTGTTGTGACTGCTGTCTGATGCTTGCTAGTATTGACATTCACTGTACAGCTATACTTCTATGTTCATTTCTTGTGGCTAAATGGAGTTGTCTTGCTGAACACTAATGTCATTTGATATCAGTTTTGGGGCGCCTAATTACATTTACAGACACTTAAAGCTGTAAAAGTATCTCCTCCTGCAATGAATATTTCATATTGTTGAGTGTATGGCCTGTTGCGCGGCTTGTGAAGACAACTCATAATGTTTTTGTTTACAGCCTTTGAGTTTTTGCATGCATGTTAATTGTCTGTGTCTTGTATTTCTACAATTATCGGCCTTGCGACAAAGCTTTGAGATTGTGAAATATATTTTTATGAATGTTGCAAAATATATTCTGTACTTGAGCCTGTGGCAAGTGAGGTTGTAAAGACTCGTACGGGCATTTGATGAGAAGTGGAATTCCTGGTATAGTAAATAAATAATCATTTACCGCTGGCAATTGGAAAGGTAATACATGGGTTCAGTTGCACAAAAGCATGTTTCGTAATAAAAGTCCTTTTATGAACGAAGATGGACAGATGTGCACCTGCAAGGCAGACATCATCAAGAAATGACGACCTTGCAGACATACTTAATCCCACAGAATATTGCCCCATTGTCGTCTAACATTACGCAGGAGCAAATTCCAGAAAATCAGTGGGGAGTAGGTGCATCAAGACTTCGTTTAAGTTTGCAAACACCCACTCTCTTGGGTCTCCACAGATCCAAGGGATTTGTAGAAGACGAGTGGCCACCATCTTCGCTGTCAGACATGGGTCTGATGAGACCTGTGGCTGACAGTGAAATGCAGTCCGCACTGCAAGTGGCTTTCTCAGAGGATCCCTGCTCTGGAATTGGGAGCGGAAGGCATGGCTTTGGTCAGGATAAGGGATGGAAC
This sequence comes from Triturus cristatus, assembly GCF_964204655.1. Lineage (NCBI taxonomy): Eukaryota > Metazoa > Chordata > Amphibia > Caudata > Salamandridae > Triturus > Triturus cristatus. The sequence goes on along the minus strand of NC_140593.1, from coordinate 309,249,407 downwards.
GTAAACATGGTGGTTGGTAGATGCCCATGTTTATCTAATATTTGCGTCGGTGGCAGAATGGACTAGGGGAGGGTGGGGGAAATGCGGATGCAAGATATATATTTTAAAATATTTGGAACCGGGGAAGCTGGGTAAGCAGGCAGGACACAAAGGACCTTTTTATAAATATTTTGAAGAGGGAGGAATCTACTAATGTTGATGCAGAAGGGCTGCAGCATGGTTTGCTGAATTAAATGTTGTCCTCTGTAGGACACTGTGCACTTTAATACTACTAACTAGTGCTATTGTTTTTGTGCTCTCTCCTTCAAACATGGTAAAATTGGCCTATGCCTAATTGGCACATTTTATCTGCTTGTAAGCTCTTAGTAAATGTTACTACATGTACCCAGGGCTTGTAAATAAATGCTGCTAATCGGCTGCAGCACTCATTGTGCCAGCAACTAAAGTAGCCTTTTAAATGTCTCAGGCCTGCCACTGCAGCCTGTAGTGCAGTGTCAGCTGCCATTTAGAACTGGCAAACTAAACCCTATGACAGGCTTAACCTTTTCATTTGATTACTTCTGTCACCCCTAAGGTAGGCCCTAAAGGCTCATAGGTCAGTGTGCATTGTATTTAAAAAGTAAGATGTGTTTAAGTTTTACTCGTCCTGGCGGTGAAAACTTCTAAGGTCGTTTTCACTCTTGTAAGGCTTATCCCTCCCATTAACTAACACTGGGTTACCTTATTACATTTATTAAGTGATATGTTTTGATTGGCAGCAGATAGAAATATACGGTTTACGCTCAAGTGAATTGTAATTTAAAATCCTGTTTAAGTCACAATTCTGAAAATGCTACTTTTAGAAAGTTACTGTAAACAAAAAAGGGCCTGGAGGGATGCTTGAATTAATTTCAGCCTCTGGTAAATTACTCGTGGCTACATTCCAGTCCATTGTTTTATTGCCACTGCAGATTAGACCCAGCTATATGCAAATCAGTCTTGACCCTGCTCCAGTAGGAACAGTCCAGCCTGAACTGCCAGGCCATGTCCTCTCTGAACTGAAACACAAGCAACCCAAGACCGGTTTTACCCTAGTTGGGGCTCTTGTTATGCTTCTCAAACTCCGGTAGTACCTTCATCTTGGAGTGCTAATTTTGTCTTTGGATCAGCCAATGACCTCATTCAACTGGATGATTGAGAGCTAAACTCACCACAGGTCACAGGACATTGGCTGTACCACAGTACACACATTTTCAATAAATCTGGGTTAGTCTAACTTAACATAAAATATTTCACATTTTTGGTTGCCCTAGGGTAACACGTCAGGCTGAACTGATTTTTCAGTCAAGTTCTGGCAAAGACATCCGTTTAATGGGATGTCCTAAAAACACAAAAGGAGTTTTGTTTTGAGTAGATGTTTCTATAGCAATAGAAATTATTAAAAAAACATAAGGTGTACAAAGTTCTAAGTCCATCTTAACAGTTCTGTTGACTGTCGAAAATGTACTTTATATCCTGCGATATCTTATCTCTTCAGTGACAGGATAAAGGCACTCTGTTTAAAACTTATCTTTGCACCTGATTCGCTATTAAGTATGTGTAGAACGTAACTTTTGATGTATGGAAAACGTAAAATATAATTAATAAACAATCTATTTCTTTGGTAGACATGGATTTTTTTTTAGATGTTCCCATTCAAGGTATTGTAATTGCACAATGTTTTCCTATCAACTTGCTTACATTTTCCATATTTCCGAGTTTGAGCATCTGCGTGTTAAACAGAGAACATGGAAATAGGAACACTTTAGACAATTACGTTATTGTGGTGGTAGAGATATACAATTGAGACAGTGATGGCATACAGCAATGCTGTAATGTTTCATATATTATAAAGGTGGGGGTGGGGTGTAGGATGTAGCATTGAAGGCAACACTGGTGCGCTCTCCTCCATCTGGGTGTTTAGGGAAATGCACTGTTTGGCACATTTGAGGAGTGCACTGGGGAGAGTCAACATGCCTGGGAGTTAAGCTATATGTATACATGTTGGGTGTTGTATATAAATGCAAGGGAAAAATGCAGTCATTCAAAGTGAAGACATCCAATTGCTGCAATGGGTTGGCCCACTGATTTATACTTTATGGTGGGAGGGAACATTATTTGAGTGACATTTGAACACACCAACGGCAAAAGAGTGTTAATTGAGGGCCTCTATATGTCTTTGTATGGTATTTCTTGAAAAAGAAAATGTAAAGTCTGCAACCCGTAGCAAGCAGCTAGATTGAGAGTACAAACAATCCATATAAGTGAGTCGAGTCACAAAGACTCGCATAGAAAACATTGCCAACTGCTATTTAAGATTCCAGTATATGAGTGCAAAACATTGTGCCATCCGTGCGTGATGATCTGAATCAACACTCTCAGAACGCTGGCATGTGCAGTTGGAGAACTGGCCAATGTGGCACACAGCAGTTGAGGAGAAGAATTAAAAGGACAAATGATCGAGCAATACACACCAAGACACACCCCTTGTGTTATGCGTTCAGTAGGGGGAGTGGGTTGCACTCGACCCTCGGCTCTGCCTTTTGTGGGTAGAGTAGGAAACTTTCTAAGCCTACTTGGGTGTTGTAGAGTCTGCTCCCCTCATGGTGGTTTTGGGGTTGGTGGCTCCCCTATCTTCCCCTTGGCCAGTCAGTGGCCCGGGCTCTAGATATAGGTGGTACGTACTAGTACCCAGTCCTGCTGCGTTGGGGGTTGCAGTGTCCAGGGAAGAGATAGGCTTGACCAGGGGAGAGTAGTATTTTCTTCCCTTACTGCTGCATGGGACAAGCAGGACGGGACGGTGCTCCTGTCCGCAGCCCCTGTCCCTGCAGTAGTTTTACTGAGTGCTTATCTGCACCTAGTGAAACTGTTTCTGATGTTTGTGGTACAGAATCTTCGGGTCTGGGGTTGCGGACTTGGTAATTCTGGGCTCGAAGACACTAGGATACCTATAATAATGAGTGGAAGAATCCAGAGTTACCATCCTGAATAGAATACCACCACTTGTAATGAGCGAACACTTTGCTACCACTGCATGTCTGTGAAGGTATTGACTGCTGCAGATGCAGAATTCCTGGAGCTGTGTGAAGTCCGATTTTACAAATTCTAGAGAAAGAAAAAACTTCGATGTCAAAAAGACGGACTCTTGGGGATTACCAGGGATACAGTGAGCACTTATTTGACGCAGTCCATACCCTATGTAAAAATAAATAAGCTTTTCATTCATACAAACCGAGAGCAGCTAGCAAGTGTTAGGCATTCTCTACTGATTCAGTGAGGGTTAAAGAATCCTGGGCAGCATGCTTGGAAGGTACTGTGGATTCTCACTAATATAAACTCTAAGTTGTATTTATATCTAGTGCCCGTGGTCACCTAGAACCACTTGTTTGTGATAGGATTTCTGAAAACGTGTCTAGTCCTACAAGGAGTACCATTTGTTTTTGTTCCCACACTCCAGTTAGTGCATGTCACAATTCATACCAGCCCATCCTATCCTGTTTCTGTTTCAGCATAGAATGGACTTGCCAAGATATCTCAGAGTTCAACTACAGCTGCAGTGTTGCCCCGAAACTTGCCCTAACAGTATATCTCAGAGTAGAAAGGGTGTTCTGGGACTGGAATTAGGCACCTATTTACTATGTTGTTTTAGAGTCTTTCCAATGTCCCGGAGACTGGCATGGCTGTTATCAGTGGTTGTCGAACAAAGATTCAAGTCACTATTCGAGGAGTCATACTGCTACCTATTCAGTATAGGGTGCCAAGGGAGCTGCAAAGATGCGAAAAGCACTGAACAGTTAATTCTTTCAGTCCTCTTTGATTCCAATATACACATTTTTGTATGTGATTTCTGTATCACAATCATAGCTGCAAAGCTATACGCTATGACGGTCTTACAATAAGTAGAGCACGAAAACGGGTGGTGTGAAGTGGGATTACAAGTATACAGTATCTCTGCTGATGGTTTATATTTGCAAAGAGAAGAATGCTTAAATTATGCTTACAAGAGCCAGGATCCCCCTGTGTGTGAACGCGTGCCTTACAAATACACATAACAGAACATGGACAATTGTGACAGCAAGAAGAACTGTGGATGGGAAAGTGGATGGGCATGAAGGAGTGGTAGTGGAAACCTTTAGGGATGGCATTAAATTAAAATGTGCCCATTTCAGTTAGCTGAGGGAATGATTTCAGGTGCTTGGTAATCCCATGGGAGTACGGTCTCCCACCAGAGTTTTAAAATCTCACTTTTAGTGTCAGTATAAGATTTAATGAATGGCACACCCTAGAATCTGCCCCCAAGTGAGACAACTGTTGCTGCTTTTGGGTTGAAAGCCTCTACATGAAAACAGCTCTGCAATTAAGAAGGTTTTCTCTCAACTCTATGGCACTTGGTAGAAACTGAAATGTCCTGGGTCACAAATCCAAAGTTGAACAGCTCCATGTAGTTGCGTGTGAGGAAGGTTAATCCATTTGATGTGCAAGGACCACCTGCTTATATTTGAGACTTGAGTTGAGGAAGACGGTTCTTTGTCTTATCCATTGTTGGGTCCTCTTCAGCTGGGCTTCATTTCCTCTTGGTTGTCCTTGGTGGCTGTCTTCTTTGTTAGTGCTGCAGTTTCTGGATGTACAGGTTGCAGCTCTGCCTCATCCGTGGTCATATTGTTATTGTGGGGGCAGCTCTTAAAATCATGGCACGCTCCTCATTCCTGCAGTTCACCACAGTCTAAGGTCTTGAATTTCAATCAGGCTTGGACCCAGCCTTTAGTGGTTCATCGGCTGAGTGATCCCAGCAAGCATCGGATGTGTTTTAGAACTCCTTTAGATGTCCACAGTGGTATAAGGGGGGCATTCATCTATTCAGAGGGGTACACTGGTAGTGATTATAGGTTAGGCTGTATTCAATATTTGAGTCCCGAACCAACCAGAGCTTTGGTTACTCTTGTGGGCTCCCTACTGTGATTTGTACTCTATTGGTGGAGTACGGGCAAGATGAAACTGGTCTGAGCTGACAAGAGAAATAGTGACCAAACCAAGCCTGACATCTGCTAAATAACAAATGGGTTTTCTTGGGAACCATGAGAGGTGTTCAGTGAAGAAATCCATGCCCAGAGGAGTTGACCCTTACATGGGGGAGCACCATCCTGAACACACAGCTATCAAGTCATTCACAAACTAATGTGCACATGATAATATACTTAGGTCATGTGAAGAACTCGAGCTCTGGGGACTGGATACCTAATGCTAGGAAAAAGAAATCTACCCTTGACCATCAAATCATTACAATGATCTGTCAGTCTTCCAATTGTCTGGTGAGCAGAAGCATCTCCCTCGACCATGGATGGGGATGTTGTTTGGGTGTCTCCTCTGTCTGTCCGATTCACTGGCAGAGTTGAGTACTCCAGTAGGAAAGCAAAATATCCTGAAGCCGGTCCTCAAGTGTTATTGAAAATGCAAGGTCACTAGAGAATAGGACATATGGAAACCCAGAAAAATGCTATAAAGGGCCAGGTTAGTACAGCTCACTGCATCGTATAGAGACTTTCACCTTCATCATTCTGAGGCAAATTATATGCTTGTAATGAAGAATAAAGGCACAAAGGATTCCCAAAAGACTGCATTTGTTTAGTAAGGGACCCGACTAAACCACAGCCCATCTGCATAGTTCTGGAAAACAAACAGATTCCAACCAAAAATGGTGGATAAGTTTCACATAATCGAGGCCAGAGACAGAATCCGAGGGGACATCTGGACTTTATAACCAACTCCATTGTGTCAAAGATAGTATAGTTTTGAAGATTCTTGATGATGGCTATCTGGCAATTTTTGTTAGATGTATTCCACTATATTGGAGAAGAATGGGTGTAGTTCATCCTGAATGGATGATCACTTGTTGTCTTTTTATGTAATCCTGAGTTCCCTAAAACTCTTAAATACTTTGGTGATTTGTTGATCTCTGTTAGATAAATGTAGTGGTAAGTATTCTTTTGGCAGAAAACCATTTTCTAATATATCTCCCTTCACATAGATTCCACAAAACATTTTATTCTTTTCGAAGCCATATTTCTAGCAACACTCTAAGGGCCACATGCATCAAGCATTTTTACCCTCGCAAACGAGCCTATTCGCAGAATCTGCCCGTTTGTCAGGGCAAAAAGGCCTATTTTGATGCATCAAAGGCTTTGCATTCGCAAATTAGGTAATCGCAATTTTTTGCAATTACCTAAATTGCGAATGCATTTAGGAAATCGCAATTTGCAATACACTAAGGCCGATGCATGTAGCCTTTCCTAAATGTGAATTATGCATTTAGGAACCGCTAATTACCATCAACTTCACGTTGATGGTAATTTACTCATGCACTGAAAAGTGCACAAAAATGCATTTTCGAAAGTGACATGTGGCGCACACACATGCCCGTAGGGCATGTGTGTGCGCCACATGTGCACACTTACCTTTTTGGAGGGGTGCATCAGGGGGGCCTTAGGCCCCCTGGCACCCTTGCAAATGCATTCGCAATTTGCGATTACCAATTTGGTAATCGCAATTTGTGAATGCATTGCCATTCACTCCTATGGGCCTGTAGGAATGAATGGAGTAACATTACGCTTTTAAGTAATGATAAGTAATCACAATTTATTTTGTGATTACTACGTGCATAAGGATTTGCGATTCCCAAATAGCGATTCCTTAAAAATCGCTTTTTTGGAATCGCAAATCCTAATGTTGATGCATGTGGCAGTTAGGCTCTACGGTGGTCTTCAGCTGTACCAGCTCTTTATCAAACCATGGCTGTGTTGCTTTCATATTTTTTTTATTTCTGATAGCATGACCACCACATCTAGAGTTCTTGTAAGTTCCTATTTGGAGCTGTTCGGCATCTGGGTGTGGAGATTTTTCCTAGATCGAAAGGAGCAGGGAAGTGCTTTAAAAAGCTTTGTTGGATACTTTTCTATTGGTCTAAAACATATTCTGAGGTGGCATGTGATTGGTTGCTTATTTTTCCCAAGCTTACATATAAATAGGGAGTGATTATGTTATCACAGTGTCACATCGCTAGCTCATCCAAGGGGTGTCCATTTCTCATTCCATGCTTGGAAAATGATCCAAGCCTTGGTGTTAAATAGGTCCTTTAACAAACTGGTACCATATCAATCTCATTAACTTAAGCCAATGAGTGACAGTGTGCATGCCAATCTTCAACTTGTGTCCTCCTAAAGAGCATGCTAGGCACATAGACCACATCTTGATAATAATTTCAACCTCCTTTCCCAATGTACCCTGCTCAATCCTTGTAAAAAGACGTGCAGATTCCAGACTTTCCCTAAATGATCTTCAAGGGAACGGAATTGTTTTTAAATACCTGTAGGGGAAATATCTTGGAAAGCTGATAGTCCAGGTATACTTTGCCAAACAAACATGACCACACCTGAAAAACACATCCTTGCTGTGCAGCAATGCATACAAATTATAGGCTTGTAGCCCACTGCTGAGGGCTATACCGGTTGTTAAAGGCCCTGAACCCGAGACATAGACCTGATCGATAACGAGGCCTATAATGAGTTTGTGGGCCTTTAACAACTGGCATAGCCTGAAGCAGAGGGACTATACGGCTACCAAAACTCTCCACCCACTGAGGGTAGAATGTTCTATATATTAAAATAAGAGAAACAGAAAAACAAACATGGGAATGTTGGAGAAGAAGGCTTATACCAGCCATTTTTAGCCCAGTGCCACCCCATTATCCCCACTGGAGCTTCCATCATTCCAGTGTTCTAATATGTGGTGCAAAGCAGCACGAAATTGACCCACATTGCCTTTTACATGCCACACAGCCACAAAGCAGACCATTTTTGCCTAGCAGGTCTCCTCCTAAAATTCAGCCTGTCACTATACTCTGTGCAAGACAAGTAATGCATATTTATGCAGGGCCAAACCAAAAATATATAAATTGGCAATTAAAAAAAAAAAAAAGTCAAAATTATTGTAACCGAGTTCTGTCCTGAACATCCCTTTCAAGGTATACACATCTTAAGAGGTAATCGATTTAAAAAGTAGGTGCACTCAGATTTAACTTGGAGAGGGAAAACTGGAGTGAAACTTAGGGGAGAGGATGTGGCCTAACGGCTAGGGCAGTCGACCTCGAAGCTGTGGAACCGAGTTCGAGTCTCGGCAGGGACACTCAATATCTTGTGGTTCTGGGCAAATCACTTATTCTCCCCGTGCCCAACAAAATGAATGCGTCCGTCTGTAACTCTACTGGTGCTCGTGTAAAGCGCTCTGCTACCTTTGGGTCTAGTTCGCGCTATATAAAACTAAAAAAAAACATGTGCACTGGCATAAGGTTTTGGTGATCTTCAGTGGGGGAATTTCGCTGTTGAATAAAGATTCAGATGACACACTATACAATACAATTTACAGAGAAGCTTTATGGGGGGATTCATTTTTTCTCTTTTTTTGAATGGAGCATCTCTGCTGCTTCTGCAGTCTCGTGACGGGATATTTCCAACTATTCCTTGGGGCAGGATAAAGCAACTGTTAATAGACCTATAGCCAATAGACAGATTCATGAGCTTGCATTCAGAAATTAGATAACCCCTTCCTGAGGGAGACTTATCCAAAAGTTATACTTGACACGAAAAAATAGCATGCCCTCCATAATTTAAATACTAGTGAGTCATTTGAAGCAGGGCAGTAAAACTATACCACGGAGGGCAGTCAAAATACCCCAAGTTCCTGTAAAAAGTTTCCATTGTGTCTCAACCATTGCTATCTTATTTTTCAACACAAACCACTGATTTTGGGGTTTGTTTCTTTACAACAGAAAAATGTAAGTCGGGCTGGCATGACCTGTAGACGGCTGGCGTTGGGGCCATGGCCTGTTTGTGGGAGCACTTTGGCAAAAAAAATGTTCACCTTCTGAAATAGTCACATCCTCGTTTTAGCTTATGAGGCTCAAGGGTGCGGGGTCAGCAAACAAACATCAGACAAAGAAAGCTAAAGTGAAAACATGTTCTCCAGGTGGGGTACCTAGCACACAAAAGCAAATTTTCCTACCAACACAGTAGTAAACTTTAATTACGGCGGGTCAGCTTCTTCTAGGCCACAGGGGTCAGCAGCCCAACAGCTTCACTGCTAGCCTTCTGTGGCATAACGTAATAAAAGCAATGATATTCAGATTGGGCACTACATAACTGAAATATGTCATTAGTGTGCTATTTCCGAGGTGCTCCCTTGTCACAGGTTTTCTTTAGAAAGTGTCTGTCACCCCCGACATTTACGAAGACAAGAATCCTGCCCTTGTGTTGTACCTGAACTATTGTGTCGTGGCATCAGAAGCAGCAAGGGGAATGTAAACAAACCAGTTGTCAGTTACAGTGAAAAAACAGATTTATCTAGTTTGAGCACATTTACTATTTCCAAAATACACTTCGACCTGAGTCACAGAAAATATATACATGGCAATGACTTTTACTGCTTCAGAATATCTAAGAGGTGGATGGATTTTTCACTATCATAATTGTGGCGAAGGGTCGGAAAATAATGGTTGCATGGTCGCACCTTGGGAGGTGGCACCAGTGTTGGTGTACAGCCTCAGAGTTGTAACTTGGTAAGAATTGCCAAACAATGTAAAGGCCTTTCCTCTCTCATTTCACTTCGAACAATATGTATGCTTCTAGTAGGCATAATTTTAGAGGAAGGGATTTTGCATATGGAAAAAAAGGTAACATTTCCAAATCACATTTTCCTAACACTGCACATTCAGGTTGAGGCCCTTGCAGATACAGAATTTGACAGTGTTTCCTTTAGTGTGATTGGCGGCTTTGTGAATTAGGAGTAATATTATAAACTGCACAGATAGGAGCTCCTCTAAGACTGCATAGAAGAAAAAACTTTCACATTTTGCTTTGAACCACTCTCTGCCAACTTAACTACCCGAGCTATTGAAAGCAATATAGGGTGGGACTGGGAGTCCAGGTGGAGCGAAGAGGAGCTGAAGTGAGCTACAGGTGCCTTGAGAGGAGGTGGACGCCATGAAATGGAGGTGCAGGGGCGCAGGTTAGGGTGACCAGAATTTTAAAGCCAAAAACCGGGTCATTTAACAAAAATAGAAGAAGGACTACAATATTACTTCAAGCGATGAGAGCGCTCCTCAGCAGAGAATTACAGAAAAGGCAGTAAGAACATACATAAAATGCAATTTTTAAACCCAGTAGCTTGCCTGTTAATTAAATTGCTTTCTTGAAACAACTGCTAACTATCCCTGCTTTTTCAAACATAAAAAACACCTCCCACCGTCTTCAGTCGACCCTCTTTAAAAACCAAGACATGAGCTACATTTCTTGAAATTTGCTGGGACAGCTGGTTAAAAACTGGAACCGTCCTGGCAAAGCGGGGACGCCTGGTCACCCTAGCGCAGGTGCTTCAAGGAGAAGGGCTGGGCTGGGATCTTAAAGCATTGGCGCCACATTTTGAAGCTGGAGTACTTTTCCCACTTTCCGCCCTTTGTTTTCCGCAAAGTAGTACACAGCAGTAATAATACTCGGTAAGTAACATTTTCGGCATAAAACACTTTGATTAACTGAGGGCTCCATGTCTGGCTGGATGGAGTTTGACCACAGTGTGCAGCTACACCTGTGTATTGTGTCTTAAGCCCCCCTCCCACATCTCCCCCCTCCGCGAGCACGGATACTTACTAAGGTTGCCCCCACACACCTGCAGGTGCTCGTGGGGCTTTAGACCATAGGTGGTTATGTAAATAGTTTGTCACAAGGCCTGCAGCCCCATACACAGAAGTTTATTGGGGACGGCGTTTGTTAATAAGGGTTTTGTAATTAGATTCCTCTCTGATAACCGTGTTTTCTCGCTCCCTCTGAGTTATCAATATCTCTGCCCAAAAGATGACATAAATAAGAAAAGTGATTTTTTTTAAACTCTTCTTATTGAACTGGCTCATCGTTCATCAATACATTAAACAGATGGTAGCGGTTACAGAGACATTCATATTGTATCATTGACCCATACCCAGTGCGCATTATACATCCCCTGAGGGTGAATCATATATATTTATCTCTTGCAATAGTAAACAAAACACGGCCTTAACCATCTATGTTGCAGAGGGTCATTGAGGGGCCCTGCCCCCTCCGCACCACCTTACCCCAGGTCTAATGCACGGTATGCTTGACATGGGCCCCACATTTCCCCCCATTTTTTAATGCACCCCCTACTGCGCTAAATTATTTCTTCCCCCCTCTGGCACCAGTCTAGAGCCTTCTTCCAGTCAGCCACCCCTGGCAGGAGCCGCGATCCCTAGTTCCGTGCAATATTCCTTTTGGAGACCCCCGCGGCCAGAAAGTGAACAACACACTGTCAAATAATGACATGAAGACAAAATACCGTGTTAACAGGTAGGTAGTTGTAATCTTCGTCAACTGGAAATATTTACTATAAAATCATTTTTGTGCCTGCTTTGTCATGTTGCTCCTAAGAAAGGAGTCCATGCCGTTCGAGTGTCCCCGCTTACTGTTTAGGCCAATTTGTTAATGTTACCAGCTCGTATCTTGGTTTCCAATGTGGATGTTAGTTTTGGAGTCCTGACAAACATCACTGAATGACCTTTGGCACCCTGAGCGTGTGTACCTTGTGGGGTGGAGTAGCTTACTGCTCAATGCATAGTGTATCCCGCTGCCAGCAGCCAACCTGGAGTCTTGTGTACAGCACATCATTTAGGGGATAGCAAGGGATCAGCTACTGTAAAGGATACATTCCCAGCCTCCCTCCCCTTCCACACATCCAGTCGTATTCACTGAATTCATTGTCACCTTGTTCGAGTCTCTGCAGACCTGCTTTTGTGATATCTGCAAAACAGAACCAAGTAGAAAGCCTCTCTGGACATTAACTGCAGTCGCAGCCAGTGAGCGCCTGGTGTTGATCTATTTCAGGGTGCTTTGCTAGGCAAATTGCCCCTTTCACTAAGTGAATATAAAACCCGAATTAATGGCAGATAGGGCCGTGTTAACAGTTCAAAAGAAAAAGGGGGACATCATATTACCTCTCCTTTACACCACAGTATGGTCAGCTATTTGGATAATACCATAGCTGGACTGCAAGTAGTAGGACCTTGGTGTCAAGTCTTTGCAGCTATTGGGCACCATCACAGGGTGGCAGCAGGAATTAGGCCAGTGAAGACCCTGTTTGGAGCTTTCTTCCCCACCTGCCTTTTCCCTCTTTCTTTGACTTTGGCAGCCTTCCAGGGCCACTTATGGCAAGGGGGAAGTGATGTTATTAATTATGTAGAAGCATCCGGAGATAGGATCACGGGTTCATCGGCCCCTGTGAATGAGGACTGGGCTCCTGTTTTCCTCTTTGTGGCCACCTCACTCTCACTGCACAGAGTGATGCAGAAATGTCTGAAGTTTATTGGGAGAGGACTCTAAGTTGCCTCACATTAGCCAGGAACTCAGCTAGGAGATCTTATTTGGGTTCCCGTATCATGGAAGCTAAGAATTCATCCCAGGAACTCTTTATCATTCTAAAGGAGTTCACCAATCCTAGGGCCAATAAACCGCTTCCACCGCCTACAGAGGAATTAGGTGAGAACCTAGGGAGCCATTTTACCAACAAAATCAATGTGATTTATCGTATCTTTGGACCTGAGGAGGGTGCTCATGGCAAAGCTCCCATTTTGGAGAGTCAGAGTCCTTCAAGCTTAGAACTCATCCCTAATGTTACAGGGGAAGAAGTTTGTTCTCTATTAATCCGAGCGAAATCTGGCTCCCCATCAGATCCAGTGCCTCCTGCTGTTATGTCAGCGCTATCTCCAGTCCCTGCGGAGGCTCTTGCGAATGTTTGCAATATCTCGCTTGGAACTTCCACTGTCCCTTGTAAGTGAAAAATGCACGTATAAAACCCCTTCTGAAGAAGGCTCTAGCGGACCCCACCAATCTTCAGAATTTAAGACCTATCTCTCTTCTGCCGTGTTGTGCAAAAATTATGGAGGCCTTAGTCAACCGGCATCTTTATCATTATCTGGAGCAGAATAACATACTCGATACTTCCCAGTCGGGCTTCCGTGCCTCACACAGCACAGAGGCGGCACTGTTGGAAGTAACGGACACTATAAGTATGTCCCTGGACAGGGCTGTTCCTGTCATGTTGGTGCTGTTGGATCTGTCGGCTGCCTTTGACACCATCTCCCATCAGATCTTTCTGGACTGGTTGCGAGAGACTGGTGTCGCAGGCAGGGCCTTTAAATGGATCCAGAGCTTTCTGGCGGGCAGAACTCAATGTGTCCAGCTCGGTTTCCTTTATTTCTCAAACCACTAGCGTTGACAAGGGGGTTCCACAGGGCTTGGCTTTGAGCCCCACCTTGTTTAACATATATGTGGCTCCTCTAGCTTCAATTATTAGAAACTGTGGGTTCGAAACCATATCTTATGCTGATGACACCCAGGTGATAGTCCCAATGTAAAAAACAAACATAACAAAAATTCCTTTGAACCATGTTTGAAACTTAGGAGAAAGAAGTGTAAGCAGATGTGAGGAAAGGGCACCACAGGCTCCGTGTAGTCACTCAAAGTGAAGAGTGCCAATGTATAAAGAGGGCCGACCAATTACCCCATGCTGTATCTTGTAGTAGGCTGAAGAAAAGACCAATGAATAAAGCCAGCTGACCTAAAGTTACTCTCTGTTTTGATATTTTGTGTGTTTTTTTGGGTAAAAACAATAGTCAAAGACACGAACCAAAAATACAGGGAAAACAAATCGACTGTAGAGCATACAGAGTAGATCCTTTATGGAGGTGTATGCTAGGCTTTGTGTAGGCTTGACAATAAAATATTATTGTCTATACTGATTTGCAACATTTCATTTTGGGGCAAACACCGACACGCTATCGACTCTGGCATTTGCCTTTTGGTGATTGGCGTTTTTCTTTTTTAAAGGGGGTTTCTGCCCGGGCCCCCACCCTGTCCACGGGCATTTTGCCACCTCCAAATGCAGCGCTGTTTAATTAGGCGCTGCAGTGCAGGCGACAAAATAACTGTTGGCAAAATAAACAAGGCACTGCGTACACATACCGTCTATAGTTGGGTATGCATTCATCATTTTCTGGACTGACATGATGTGAGCTGCATGGTCCATGTTGAGATATTTGATGTACCATATATGTTTGTAAACATTTCTTAATAATGTAATGAAAAGAGTGCAAACAGCTAGATATCCTGTTTGCACGACAGGACCTTGAAAATGATAACACATTCAGCAATCGCATGTACAATTTGCCTGTGATCCTCTCACCATGCCCAGTTGCTTTACTTACTCCATTGACACCTGTTGCATATCACATGAGTTAAAAACCATGTAGTGCAATTGTCCTATGTAGTATGGTATGTTGCCTTATGTTCTTCTCTGGAGGCAGCTGCACTCCAAAGCAACCAGTTGGGAAATGATCCATCTAACGTGTTTCGTGCAAGCGTATAAGGGCTTTTGCAAGGCTGAAATATGATGTCATTTTATTACTCATAACTAACAAGAACATATAACCTTATTAACATCAATCAAGGGGCAACAGCAAAGATCAACCACAGGCAAGAGAATCCACATGGTGAATAAAAGGCCCAACGCTAGCTGTGTGTATTAAGTCAATGGGAACGAACCAGAATACAACTGCCAGTGAGAAAGATAGTAATAAGTCCACCTAATATAGAATATTGTATCTACCTCTTCTGTTTATGGACTACCAAGCAGTGGTGTCTAGCAGGCTCTCTCAAAAGATCTCTCTAGATTTGAAGGAGCTTCAGTAGGTACTGTGTGCATCAACATCAAAGTAAGAGTGTTAATGAAAATGTAAGGTTGAGAGGAATTGTAAGTAATATTCCAAATCTATGTAACATGAAAAATCATAATACCTCCCACAAGAGCGAACATACCATAGAGCACAAATAGACCTCAGCATATGATTAACACGCTACAGCCATCCTAACCTTAAAATAACTCTGAAATCTACCCTTCTCAGTGCGACGTTGCCATCTCAATACTGTTGTAAGGTAATGTCTTGCATTAGTAATAGAATCAACCGGAGGCATTTCTGCACTGTACAGTGGGTTTCCTGTAACAGTGGGGAATAACAGGATCATGGATGATTACATTGTTCTGTGTGTAGTCACATCAGGTTTGGTGAGGAGCATCACTAGCTTTCTGTTAAAAGATACACCTCTGCCACCGCATGCTCTTCGGTGTATTTACTTTGCTGATTTGTTCAGGCACTGTCTGCTCTTTGGGTGTCTTATCTTGTCATAAAGACACCGTACTATTGCCTAGGTGTTTTCATTTGTTACACTGTTACACTTTCCTGTTATGATTACATGTTTTTGGATTCAGTATTTCTTTTTTTTTTTTTTTTTACAAATTAAAGACATGCGATCTCAATGGCTTTCTTAAAGATGCACATAATATACTGACCCTTTCTCAAAAGTTTCTACTAAGCAATATGTTGGCTGGCATGTCTGTTTAGTTCAACACTCACAAAACCAAACCTCATCTTCTGACTCCTTTTCATAACGCTGTTCTTCGAGGGTACTGCATACCTCTGCTAATGCTCATTGCTGTTTCAGATTGCATTTTTATTTGTATTTTATGTGTGCAGTTTTTATGGCGGGAACAAGGCCCAAAGAGTGTCAGAGCACCATGAATAGATTCATTTTTAAGATTAGTATGACAGCTCATGACTGGGAACATAGTCAACTATATTACCAAGGAACACACATGAAATATTTAAAAATCCCAGAATTAAAAATAAGAAGTACCTTGCCTGTGCGAAAGTTAAATGTAAACCAGAACAGAATGTCAGAAACAAACTAATAACAACAGATACACGTTAAAAACTAAGAGAAAGAAAGCTTCAATATATTCAGAGGCATATATAACGTGTTCCTTCACCAATAAAAAGTGGCTTTTTGTGCAACCTAATATAGATATAGCTGTAGTTCGTGAATAAACAGCTTCACGTAGTATTTGTTTTTGAGCACTTGTGTTTGTCCTTTGGGAAACAACTTCACAAACTACTTACTGATGCAATTGTGAGTGAACAATTGTATAAGATACTGAGGCCCGGCAGTTTAAAGATGCAACATTCTTTCTTATTGGGCCTGATGTTACACAGATACTGATCAAATTAAGTGTGTTTGGTAAAGTAATGCTTACCAGTTGAAGATCGATTGTGTTGAACTGACAGTCCAGTCACTGTGTATCATATGGCGAGTCCCTGATGGAAAGGTAAATCATTACACAGATGAGGTTGTCTTCTGTACAAACATTTCCTTAAATGGTTACAGAGTCTGTGACTGTATAATTCTCTGAAAGTATGCGAAGCGTTTACTTCTGTTGTATGAGAATTATGTATCGTTGAGTTGCGAAAGAGCTGATATCTAGTACCGCTTCCTGCCGCAGGCTATTAGAAAGGCACATGGTGCCTAGTACAAATAAAGGCTTAGTTCTATATTTCATTTAAACTCTAACATGAACCTTTTTCCTATTTGACAGTATATACAACTACTTTTCTTCACCGATTCTTTTTCCATTACAGTCTTAAGACTGTAGAACTAACCTACAGACATTTTTACGTGTCTCTCATAATTTTTCACAATATAAACTTCTGCACTCACCGGAGAAACTTTTGATAACACACTCCCTTCTTTTTAAATTGTACTTTTATTGAAACAGTGTGTGCAGAGCTTTACTTGCAGAAGGCCTATACCATCTATTCTACTTGGTTGTTGATCCTGACTATACTGTCTTGTTTGAGATCTGGCAATAGGGACATTTTCCACTTTTAAAATATATTTTAACAACATACTCCAGCCGAAGGTTAAAAGCAATGTTCCGTTCTGCAGCAGGCGGCCGCTGCTTTAGCCCCGCATCCCTTCAATGCAGTTGCTTTGCAGTATTGCATTCTTTGCAGTTACTGTTTCTGTTCGAACTTAGCTAATATAACCTACATAGGCTTTATATGCTTTGATCACTGACCCTCAATCTAGGTTTTAAAATCATTTATTGTTGGTCTTACTGTATGTAGCAGGGACCCACTGTACGGTGTAACAGCTGCCCGTTGGGATATATGGACCAATGAACATTTGCACTAAAACAGTATAGCAGTATATTTGGGCGTTTTTCCATCCATCGCTAACTAACTTGGGTCTCCGGCAGACGCTGGCTGCTGAACTATGTAGTCATTGTCACTTTGATGAATTTGTGCATGTTATGTTAAACAGAAAACCTAAATATAACTATTGGTTGTCAGTCCAACTATTAGTTGCGTCGGTGCCCCAAGGGATGATTTTTTTTTCCTAATAGTCAAATTTTATTGATTTTGAATTCGTAGCAACACGTAACAAACAACCATGTTCTCCCCAGCTTTATTTATTTATTTATTTTTAGAGTTTTGTATAGCGCGAACATGACCCAGAAATGGGTATCAGAGCGCTTCTTATATATATAGCAATGTGGTTTTGAACAGTAAAATTGAAATCAATAAATAGTTCTAGTTGTCACAATAAAAAAGTGAGACGAGGAAAAACATTTGTACATTCATACTAGGTTATCAACTTATAATACATATGCACTTGTTTTAAGTAAAAAAATGTTTTCTGTGCATTTGACATACGATAGCATTTGTATAGAATAAATATTGACCCATTAACCACTAAAAGGTTTGTTACGACGCCCTGATTGGGTCCACCACCTCCATCATATCTTAGATTGTTTACTTAGGCAGCCCTAGCTAGGTAAACAGATTCTTCCAATCTTTGTATATTCCTTTTTGACACTAAAGTACCAATGCCCACCAGCGTGTATTTGCCACAGTCTTCTAAGAAGCTAATCTCGGGGAGAGTACCATCTGGTGTTCCAGCACCTCTGTCCGTACCCTTCCGACAGCGATCCAGTGCTGCATTATGACCACAGTACTTGGGAGAAGTTTGCTTCTGGAGATGTACAACACGCTCATTCTGATGTGGGTTGGTTTGACTGCTTTCCATAAGTGTTTGGGAGTCAGGTGGTAGTTGAGTTGAATTAGCCATAGGTGGGAGGAAATGCCAGCACACGGAAGGCCATACATGCGTCTTTCTAGTCAGCTTTGCCCAGGGGTCCCACCCAGGTTTCTCATTTTGTTTAAGAGAGTCAGATTTTTCTGGAGAATCAATTAGCAGTGACTGGTACATCTGTGAGATTCCCCCCCTAACCCAGTGCCTCGTTGAGCAGATTGTTCTCGATCTGGTTCTACTCCGGTATGCCTAAGCTTCTCCTGGTGGAAGGAGAGCACGTGTCTCAATAAGTATTTATGAAACAAAGTGGTGGAGAGAGAGAACAGGGCATGTACCTCTTGGAAAGATTTCATGGCTGATCCCTGTCAAAGGTCTTCTAGCTGAATGATACTTATGTTGTCCTGTTTCTGGAACCCCTCGATATGCGCACTTTGGTAAAGCCACTGTACCTTCTAAAGTGATGCTGTAGGTTTAGTTTCTAGTCCCAGCCGGTTCTTTAAAGAGCAGCTCGCCACACAGAGATCACCATCCAAGTGGGCTCAGGGATGGTTCGCGAGAGAGTTCCACCATAGAAAGGATTAAGGACATTGTCAAGACCCAGAAGGGATAGTTCTAGTCTGTAGGCTGGGTTTCCCCATGCCCCGTCCAGCCAGTCATTAACAACCAGGAACTGGGAGCCCTAATAATAAACCTGGATATTCACCATGCCCATGCCACCATCATTAGTAAATTGGCAGCATTTGTCTAGTGTGATTCAGGGAGTGCACCTTGCCCAGAGAAAGGATCGGAAGGAAAGATGGGACCAGGGTGGCAAGGTCAAGGAATTAGGTTTCAAGGCGGTTTTCACTGATACATATATGCCTAAGTAGAGTTAGCTGAGTCCTCTGATTGGGATGGTGGTCTGCCAGTTGATGGAATCCGACCCCTGTGTGAATGGGATCAGGATGGATTTGGACTAATTAGTGTGAAGGCCGGATGCATCTCTGTAGAGGGACACAATCCACAGCACCCAAGGGCCTGATTGGTTGGGGTTTCTCAGGTAAAGTAGGACATCATCTGTGTACAGCACAATCTTGTCCTCATCACCCTCACCCCAGTGCCAACCCTGCACATGTGCGTCGCATCTGAGTCTAGCTCGGGGCTCAATCGCCATGGTGAAGAGCAGGGACGATAAAGAGCAACCGTGCCTGGTTCCTATGCGGATGGGGAAGGGGACAGAGGGTATGCTGTTGTTGCGCACTTGTGCAGAGCATGAAGAGTACAGGAGTTACATGTAATGGTAGACTCTCGGTCCGGAACCCCTGTCAGGAATTACCGGTCAATAGAGTTAAATGCCTTTTCAAAGCTACAAGAAGGAGTGCGTGCGAGTCCCTGATGTCCGTGTGCTGGACAAGTGCCATAGGCCCATATGCCGGTGTCTGATACAATGCCTTGTACTACATTGGTGTTATGGTCTGTTTTTTGCGTAATACTTCCTTGAGACTTAATCATCCAGTCTCATGGTGTGTTAAATGGTCTAGACATGAGTAACATGGCCTTGGTTACATACTTTAATTTTCATTCTTTTCATTTACCTAAGGTGCCCTTTCTTATTATTTCTTTCAGATTTCTCGGCTTTTCTGCTCAAAAACTATCTTTGTCCTGATGATGACCCGTTAATTGTTAGGGTCGAAACGCCGTTGACTATTTACTGGCAAATTGGGAGTGGATTGTATAATATTTCTATCATGTGTGGACTATCTTTGAATTGTAGACATTTGCCTTTCTTCTTTTTCTGTTACCACTATGTAATGGTAAAATGCATTTGTTTGTACAATATGTTGAGCCTGAATTGTTTTTCTATATTGTATTAATTAATGGTGTGAACATTTTGAAAAACCTAATTTCTCATAATTCACATTTTTGAATTTGTATGTGGGCTCTTGTCTTTCTTCTCCTTTTTAATTTTTTTATGTGGAAATGATGAAGAATATCATTGTCATTTATCAAATTTGTTTGACTTGCAGCAAAAAAGAAAAGAAGAAAAAAAAAGAAAAAGTTAAAAAGGTTGGCCCTTTTGCCATGGTAAGCAATACATTGATTTGATGCAATTTATTCACTCTAAGGTTTACACGCAGTGTATCTGCTTGATTGAATGGCGAATGATGATGCAGTTGTTTTGTAAATAAAATGAGTTTGTTTAAGTGCATTCGTAATTTAACTTGTGTTTTATGTCCTCTTATAAAACAAAACACTAAACTGCTCTTTAATTAAAGTGTAGTACGAACATGGCACTTTATATGCATTATCGGCACAAGCATATGTAAAATAGATCATCAGAGGGTGGTAAAGTGTTGTGTTGTTGCAGCAGATTCAGCACGTCTGTTTGCTACATACACAGCAAAGTAATTGAGAAGGAAGATTGCTATATACAGATGGTCTACATATCAGACATTGTACTATATATACACAATCCATTGTAAGATGATGCTCTGTGCTTAAATTAAGATGAACTATATGTTCATACATATTATTAGAGGAACATTTACCACTTTGTATACCCATATGATCACGAGGCCGCTACAAAATACAAAATATAAGCAGCTTGCAAAGCCCACTTAGCATAAAGGCATTGTATTTTCCGCAATTCCTCAAAGATCACTTTTCCCAGTGGTCAATGTTTGGATTCCATCATTCATCCTGACCCAGTAGTGTCAGTCCAATCCAGTAATGGGTTAATATTAGTCTACCGATTTCTATGCTATATACAAATGAATGCACGTTGACTGGGGTACAATTATCAATCCCAAACAAAATACAGTCATTTAATTTTCTTTAATTGGTCTCTTCTAGACCAATGAGTTACAAAAACGAATCTCAATATCTCTTTATGCCCATTCAGATATGTAAAACATGAGCCAGATTGCCGGTCTTTTGGCCACGCCTGTAACATATTAATGTGTCTCCCGACCTCTCTTCACAAGAAGTAAGCAGTATACTATAGAGGCTTCCTTTTGTACAGTAATGGTGAACATGCAGACTGTCTGGTATTCGCACAACTCTAGCTGCTACTAAAGATCAGGAAATTATATCCCCAGTGATTGTAATTTTAGTATTTTTGCCTAATTTGATTGTCAAGCTGCATTAACTACTTACTTGTACCACTTATTTTAAAAAAAATAATCCTCTATTTCGTATATGAAACAAAGTCAATTATTTTACATTACGATGAAGGGAATTAAAATGGAAGGCAATTGAAGACGGAGTAGTTGACCACTTATAAGTAGTCCATTAGATATTCATTAGTTTACCTTAAGTTTGCAAAAGAATGAGGCCCAGCCTTGAAGCAAATAATTTATGCTCATATCCTTTTATTCTGTTGTCTACCTACAGTGCCTGTCATACATCATCCGGGAGCCCACGGGGCAAGCAGGGGCTTTTGGCTGTTAACTATAGATGTTGAGGTTTTATGCTTCTAATGTCTCGGTGTTCATCCTACACAAACAAGGTTGGTTTCATTTAGTGGGCAGAAGAGCGTCTCCCTACTTGCTGCGAGTGCAGCGGTAAACACAGAATAATAAAATGGTAATTACCATTTTATTATTCTTTGTGCTGTTGGTGGTTGTGAGTGGATGGTGGGGACGGAGCAGATTCCTGCAGATTGCAGGATGACGTCATAGGTGCTCAAGTACGCATGTCAGATTGGCCAGCTGCCTACAGCCGGCCAATCCGACATGTGCACTTCAAGGCCTGCAATCCCAGCACTGTAAAACAGCAGAGGGATTTCAGGCACAGTCCCCTACCCTTAAAATGAGCTCTGGGTTAGCCTGCTCCAACCATTCAGCTCCAGGATTGGTTGGATTTGCGGTGCACAAGGAGGGAAGTCCTTGCCTTTCCTTCCTGCTCCTCGTCACCCCCAGGATCGGCGTGGGGAGAGGAGCATCTGTTTGGAGTGCCCGGCGTCCAGCAGCATTTATGGTGAGTGCCCCACTATTAATAAATGTTGCCAGCCACCAGTGTACACAAGCTTTGCAAAATTGAACACGTACAACCCGTTCAACATTTGACTTACTGTGGTAGCAATGTTGAGCAGCCATAGGCTACTTAGGGAGGTAGTGTGGGGATGTTAGAGCTCAAAACTCAACAATCACACAACACAGTAGATAAAGGTCCAACCCTGTGCTCATCTTTTCAAAAAAAGGAATTACTTGCATGCACACTGAAATGGGATACTATGCTCTGTAATGACAATAAACAATTTAGCAATGTTAGTACTATTGGGCAGTGCAGCGCCTTTGTTTGCTGTGCCCCAACGTTCCCCCTTGATTTATGCTCTGTCCCCCTTGATATAAGTAGCGCCTCTTCTGTGGGGTATGAGGAACAAGTGTGATTATGGCTCTGGTGCAGTTATATTTTGCCTGAAATCAGTGTGCTTAGTTTTTAGTTCCCAGTCTTACCACACACGGTGTATCACTCCTCGCAGGATCAGTGCAGCTGCCGGCTCTGCGGTTATCTTGTTCCCTCTCTCCTGAAACGTTGGGCACTAGCTGGCATGAATGTCCAAGAGTGCCGCTTCATCATCCTGGCCCATACCGATGCAGCTCACCAGTAGAAGTGGCGGGGGCAATCCTCCCTCATCACAATTTCAATTGGAACACCAGTGATGTTACAGCTGTTCAAGTCTTCGGCAATGGTTTCAGATGCCACCTCTTCCAGCTCGTCATGACTTCACCAGATGTAGCCCTGCATGGGACAAGCCTTCTGGACAGTGTTGGCATGTACAGGTGATCACTTTGACCTGCAATCACAGCCCTAACTGGGCCTTGCTCTAGCACTCTCAAAGCTGCTGGTACCGATCAGAAATAAGCGCAAAGAGACTGCAGTCCCACAGATAATAGGATCTACAAATCTTCACTCCTTAGTCTCTCAGACAGTGGGGGGGGATGTTGCAGCTTACTCCTCTTGGACAGACACTCCTCTTGCAAGGTTTGCATGCTCACACCCCTTCTCAGCAGCAGGCAGGCAGGTTTCTAGGCAGTTGAGAACAGGCACATAGCTCTTCTAGCAAGGGATCCAGACTAAGGTGATGTTCCCTCACCTATAAGAAGCTGGCTGTCAGGCAGACATGAGCGCTAGTATCACAGCAGTCCTCTGAGTACTTTGCAGAGCACCCCTTCCATTGTCCATAGAGGACTTAGAACTACAGCAAAAAATCAGGTAGTGAGGTCCCACTTTTATACACCAAAATCAGACAGGTAATGAGTGTCCAGTGTCTGCAGCTGTAGCGCCAGTTTGCTGTGTTTCTCCTTTCAAGTGTTTTCAGAGCTGCTTTCCTGACACAGCCTTTGTGTAGAGTGATGATATTTACAGCAGGCTAGTCTCCAACCTGGAGCACACACAACAGAGGCACAAAGAGGTGTGAGGTTTCAGCACCAGACTGTCATCAACCAATGGAAAGATTATTCAGGGAAAGACAAAAAAGCATTCCTGAACTAAAGATGTTCTCACCTCTGCACAAGAGTCTGCAGTCCCACCCGTCTTTCCTCACATTTACCAAATTTCAGTAGCCAGGAAGACAAATGAGCAAATCCTTGCTAGCAAAAAGCCTAATTGTGTTTCTAAAGGAGTTCTGTCTCTATTCTCCTCACTTGAGTGTCTAGGACTCCTCCCTCTAGTTTCAGGAGTGTCAGCATTACACTTCCACTGTCTGGGAAAACAACCTCACCTCTGTCTTATACAAACTAGGCCTGGGGTATCCAAAATGGATCCCACAAGCCTCCATTACCCTGACTTACTCACACACACTCACTATGGATGTACCATGCAGACTGCATACAAAAGCATGCACAACAAACACTCTGGATGTCAGGGGTAGGAATTGGGAAAACACAGTTTACATGAATGGGCTACTAGACCTCCACTCCATTGATACAGATAAGATAGGTCTGCTCACAACTATGGATTTACAATACACCGTATGCTGCCACCAGTGCTCCATGTACTAAATCCTCAACAGGGACAGTAGTCCCCTGTCAGTTTATGAGGGCACACTTGGTGCACCCCTCCAGGTCACAGGACAGTTCCAGGACCTACTCATGTTAAGGTATAGTTCTAGGCCTCTGCACACACTCTAGAATAGTTCAGCACCAGGTTCAAAAATCCAAAACCAGGAGACTAGATGCACCCAGTTGGACACTCACGGCAGGGGAATAAGACTACACACCACGTAGGAGATATTCTCATCCAAACAATGACCTAGAGGGTGAGCGGAAGCCACACATTGTTTCATAGTGGTGAATGTGTTGTGATCCTAGTAATTTCCAAACATTTAAAGTATCACACCAAATATGAACTAAAGACTCTATTGCCTTTAGATTATTTTTCCTGGCCGGATGATTGCATTTTAGATGGTAATGTTTAATTGTTCTGCCTTCAGCGAAAAGAAGAGCTGCAGGAACTGAATACATGGCCTGCTTTAACTTCTACACCGTAGGGAGCCAAAAATACAGCTGAAGGCTGGCAACTTACCAAACTGTTAATTCTTTTTATGTTTTTCCAAAACAATCTCTTAAAGCATGTGTTTGTTTGTGAAAAGCACAAAAAATGACCCCCACTTCTTGAAACTTTTCTCCCAGGTTGCGGGGGCCATTCAAATTTTTTCCTTTACTCACATTCAGGTTTTTCCTGCTGGTGAAATACAGGAAAAAAGACTTTACACCATCCACCCTAAATAGGGTGGCGGGTGGAATGTCCTTCCTTCAGTGGCGGCTCTGTCAAGGAAGGCGGACCCAGGGTTTGGCAACCAAGGTACTCTGTTGCGTTTGCAAAAAGAGTACCCTGTCCACCAAATGAGGCTTAAAGTATGGTCAATCATGTAAGGTTCCAGATTGACTCTTGAATGAAGATTTTGCAGAAGAGATTTAAGAATAAGTGCAAATAGAGACAAAGAAAGCTGACCAACCTGGTGATTATCCCTTTATATATAAAAGGCCAGCAGTAGGGGCTGATTAACCAGCACTGTCCCAGAGGGAGACTTGTACAGACTCCGAACAATGATGATCAACATGGGTGCATTGACCACAGATTTGCCCACTTGACTGTGTCAAAGGCCTTTCCTGCATTTTGAAAGAAGGCTAATGGTAGTCCTGTGTTGAAAGTGTGGTTGAACTAGTGAAACGTCATATTTGTATGACTAGAAACAAAACTATACTACGATGGAGAGACCAGTTTGTGCACAGTTGGGTCAATCAATGAGATAGTGCTTTTGCAACATTTTTGCCATGTATGTTGATTTAGGGGTACAGTCTAAAAGATAAACAATTACTACGCTGGTAATATCAAAGGGCAGCAGACTACAACAGATCCACAGAGTCTGATTGTTTATCGTCATGACCAAGATACAGAACTTCTTAGTCACACTATGTTCGGTCAGGGCATCAAATCATGATATGGAACTATTTTGGCCTCATTTATGTTGTTAGGTTTGATGAGCTCTATATTGTCAGACAGGTTTTCATCATGATCGGTCACATCCATGTGTACTGATTTCTGGTCTCAAACTGATTTGTGAATCAAAGACCTTTGTTAGCAATTTGGGTTGTTGATATTTGGAGGTAGAACATTCCTATAAATAAGGCCTGTACTTTTTCTCAGCCATTCATAATTTTTATGCCTACATAGATTGTTTGCTGATCTTTCACAATGGTGTACATTTTGCTCAAGGGCCAGTTAATTCTGTGTTGTTTGACATGCTCATGTACTCCCAGTCTTAAAATCGGAGCATTACCTAAAACTACATCAAGCTGTGCATTCAGAAGAGCTTTATTCTACGATTCTCAGTTTGTATTATTCAAGCAGTTTTGTGTAGTTCATTATTCCAGCTGTGTGGGACACAGTGAAAGCAGACATTAGCGGTGTTTGATACGTTTTACTTCACAAAATTTAAATAGGCAGAGAAGGAGGAGCATATTAAGAAGCTGGAAATGGCTCATATAAAAGCTCTTCACAATAACTCAGCTGAATCAGCTAAAATTCCTGATTAATGAAATACTGCAGGAACTGCGACCGCAGCCAACATTATTAAATCTACCAGTGATTGTTTTGGGGCAAATCATACCATCATCTTTGAAACTAGTCAGTACTTCACTAAAGTGAGGGCTGGGCTTTGGACTGCAGAAGAGGCTAAAACAAATTACTTATATTTATAGCTAGTATTTTCAGAATCGAGAATAAGCTAGAATTCTTGGATGCTTTGCCAAATAAAATAAAATATTGTCACAAGGATGATACGTGTAAAGAATATATTAATCTGACTGACTTCTTTCCTGTTAGACCTGTCAGCCCTTTGGGTGGTCCCTCCTCATCATTATTTATTTTGTCCCACTTTTGCCTCAAACCCTGTTTGAATTTTTCCTTTTTGGGAACCACCAGACTTTTTCGTGTTGCTGCAGATTCAGGGAGCCATTTTAGCTACCCCTGAAACTTCTGTCTGAGGGCCTGGAGCACAAAATGGTGGCCACCTGTGACATCACCAGCATCCACTGGAACCTACCAGCACCTTCCAGAACATTCCAGAACCCTGTGACCGTTGGAGGCGGTTTAGAATGTTGGGGAGTTAAGAGGGAGAGTTGGCAGTTGGAGCTGGCAGTTGGCACCTGACTGGTGAAGAGAGAGCAGCACAACAGTGAAGGAGGAAGGAGTGAAGCAGCAGGGGTGGAAACTTGTGCCTGGAGTGGGGTCCATAAACCCACCCTTGATACTTGTCCCTACTGATGGATCCCAGCCTGTAGCCCTGTGTGGGAAGAAGCCAGAAAAACTCATCCTAAGGACCTGGACAGCAGGAACAGGCCTTAGAAGCAGAAAGCAGCAAGATCCTGACCTGGAAACTGGTTTCCCTGGAGTCCGGCGTCGAGTAGCCTAAGACCTGGAGCCCGAGGTGGAGAAGCGGCGCTGACTGAAGTAGCAGACGTCGTACCCGGAGCCGCCTGAGGTCGTGAGAGGGCGCCGACGGAGGTCGTGAGGAATACCAAAGGTCGAGGAGGAAGTTAACCGAGGTCGAGTGAGCGGCGTCATCGGAGGAGTGGAGTCCGCCCTCCGGAGTCGTCGGAGACCGAGGTGAAGTGTACCGGAGGTCGGGAGTGAGGATCGCACTCCGGAGTCGCCCGGAACCTGAGAGGAGGAGCACCGGAGGTCGGGGGTGAGGATCGCACCCCGGAGTCGCCGGAAGTCGACATCGAGGCCAGGCCGGCCGACTTCATCGAAGCCGAGAGCGCCATCGGACCGGAGCCGCCCGAAGTCGACATCGAGTAGAGACTGCCCGACGCCGTCGAATCGGAGGTCGAGATCGAACCGAGGCCGCCGACATCGGACCGGACCCGCCTACCGGCGTCGTCTAGAACTGACATTGTGCCGAGGCCGCCGAGACCGAACCGGAACCGCCTCACGGCATCGACACGACTCCAGCGGCGTCGGAGCATCAGAAAAAGGGCAGTAAGTGGAGTAGAGGGCGCCTAAGGCCCTGTGGAGACCTGAGAGACTGCTCTAAGGGGCTAGGGAGGTGCTGGAACCAACCTGACTGTGCCAGGGGTGAATTGGGACTAACCTAGAGAGGTTGTGTGGAGAGAGAAAGCCAGGGCACTGGTATTCCCCCCTTGATCTACCTCAGTTTAGGCCTCAGCCTTGTCCCAGCCAGGGAGTAGAACCCCTCAAGCCTTCCACATCCCCACAAGCTGTGCCTGGGCCAAAACAGCCTTAAGAATTGAAAAGTGATCTGATTACATGAGTGTTGCTGTATACTTTTAATTATTTATTGGGGGCACTGTATTTATTGAGTTTTTACATATTTATTGCTTCACTATATTTATTGGTCTACAGGACTTGTTGGTGTACAATATTTATTGGTTCAGTATTTAATGCCTCAGAATATTTAATTGCCTGTATTACCTGCACTTATATTTATGTCCCTTGTATTTATGATCATCCCTATTTATTGAATCCTCAGACAATATTTATTTGACCTGCACTATTTGAAATTTGTATATTGTGATTGACTTATTTATTTTCTCCAATCAGCAACTAAGAGAAAAAGCAGATAAAGAAAGTTATTTTCATAATTTTTACGGTGTAGAGTCGTTTTTGGAACGGATGCACGCATGGTTATTGTTTGGGTATGTTGTATGCTTAGCACGGTGCCTGTTTCCTGACCACTCGAGCCAAGCTACCACAGTGTGTCCGGAAGACCACCACCACCCTTTCAGAGTGGGAGTGTGGTTTTCCAACATAAATTGGTGTTCAGCGGTGGGATAGAGCTGTGCCTACATATACTCAACAATAACTGTGGGTAGTCCATAGGCCTACACCGGGAGTTTTCTCAAAGCGGCCTTCCTAATTGTGGGTTTTTGTTTTTTCCAAATTTACTCTGGTGGTGGGAGGAGGTATTATTAAAGGTACCCCCCTGCATAGTTACTGCACAAAAACCTGTCCTCTAACCTGAGTGGGCAAGATGGAGTTTGTACTAGAAAATCTAGAAACGTACACTGTGGCCCAACTCAGGGAGTTTTGCCAGCGGGAGGGGGTGTACTGTCCCCCAGGAGCAAAGAAGGGTGCACTCCAAACCAGCTTAAGGGCTTGGGGGGAGGCACGCCGAGAAAGCAAGGCTGAGGAGGAAGACAGGGATGGAGAGCCTGACCCCGAGGGGGCTGAGATGTACCAACCTGAGGTGGGGAACCTGTCAGCAGGGCCCAGAACCATTTCTAGGAAGGGCAGCAGTGCCTCTAGCGGTGGCTTGTCTGAAGTGGAGCTAACAGACCGGAGGGAGAAAAGACAGCTTACATGGGACTTAGCAAGGCTGGAGAAGGAGAAGGAGGAGCAGAGGATGGCCCATGAATTACGACTGAAAGAAATAGATCTTCAGATCTTGAGAATCGGGGCACAACCTGTTCCTAATGGTGGCAGCCAAACCCAAGAGATCACCAGGGAATCTAAACCATACCTGCCAAAGGACATAGTGGCTAGCTATGGGGTGGGTGATGATATCGCCAAGTGGCTAGCAGCCTATGAGGTCTCGTTGAGGGCCCATGGGGTTCCGGAGAAGTACTGGGGAGGGGGATTGTATAAGTACATGCCTCCAGCTGGTAGGGATGCTTTATTGGCCCTCGAGGAGGATGAGCAGACCCACTACCCCACCATGAAACTGGCGCTCATCAGAAAGTTTGGACTAACACCTGAAAAGTACAGACAGAAGTTCAGGGGTAGTCACAAGCTGGGCACGCAGAATTGGGTGGACTTCCTGGACTATGCGAAGAAGGCAATGGAAGGTTGGATTCAGGGCAGTGAAGTGAGGAACTACGAGGAGTTGTTTGACCTAGTACTGAAGGAACACCTGCTCGAGAAATGTTTCCCTGAACTGCGGCAACACCTGGTGGATAGCAAGCTGACCAGTCCCCGGAAGCTTGCTGAGGAGGCGGACATTTGGGCTAGTACCCGGGTGTCCACAAGGGGGACTGGAGGGGATACTCAAAAGGCCGGACAGGGCGCCCCCCAGAAGAAAGAGGGAGGGGAAAAGAAAAAGGAGTTCTCCAAAGGCCCCCAAAATAACTTCCAAGGGAAGGGAACAGGATTCACCTCTAAGGCTAACCCACCCAGAAACCCTAATCCTGGCCAGAGTCAGCAGCCAAGGGTTGTCCATTGCTACGAGTGCGGTGGCGTTGGACACTATAAAGGAGATCCGAAGTGCCAGAAACGACCACCCCCTCCCACTGGAGGAAAGACCCCCGGAGTAGCTAGTGCAGTGCTCGGGGAGGAGATGCCCTTAACTAAGGGAAGGGAGTGGGCGGGTGTCACTTTAGTGTCCCTGGGAGAACGGGAGATGGTTCCTAAGATCCAGGTGCCCGCAAATACCGCAAAGTATGGGCAGTGGGTCACCATCAACGGCCAAAGAGGGGAGGCTCTGAGAGACACGGGAGCCAGTATGACTATGGTGCGTAGCCAACTGGTGTCTCCAGAGCAGGTAATTCCCGATGTACTCCACCCAGCCGCGATGGCTGACGGCAGAACAGGTCACTATCCCGTGGCCGAGGTTCCCTTTGAATGGGGGGGGGTTGCAGGTTCACTTCGAGTTGCCGTAAGCCCTGCCGTGCCAGTCGATTGTCTGCTGGGGAATGATATGGAGCACAACGCTTGGAAGGAGGTGGAATACCGGACTCACACCGAGATGCTGGGTACACCTGACTGGGCCTGTGTTAGCACAAGGTCCGCGACTACCCGAAGAGGGAGTTCATTTCGGCTGGAGCCTGGAACAAAGGCCCAGCCAGCTGCCAGTCAAGGGAAGAACCGAGGACAGGAGGAGCCTGCCTCGGCGTCCCCACCCCGTAGGACGGATAGGCCACCGGAGGTGGTGGACCAGGAGTCTGCGGAGGGGGACGTTACCAACCTGGAGGA
Source organism: Triturus cristatus (assembly GCF_964204655.1). Classification (NCBI taxonomy): domain Eukaryota; kingdom Metazoa; phylum Chordata; class Amphibia; order Caudata; family Salamandridae; genus Triturus; species Triturus cristatus. The sequence continues at coordinate 309,218,934 of NC_140593.1, read as the reverse complement.
CCTACCCATTCCGGCCGAGTGGCACATGGAGGGAGGCCCGTCCAGGGAGGAATTCTGCCAGGGCCAGAGGGAGTGCCCTACCCTTGAGGGGCTGAGGCGACAGGCCGAAGCCCAGGCAGCAGGGAACGTTGAAGGGAACTACAGTGTTTACTGGGAGGATGGCCTCCTCTACAGTGAACCCAAGGCACCCCTACATGGATCGTCACGAGCCTTGGTAGTCCCTCAACGTTATCGAGCCTTCCTTCTGGAGTTGGCTCACGAGATACCATTGGCAGGACACTTGGGGCAAGACAAGACCTTCGCCCGTCTTGTCCCACACTTTTATTGGCCTCAGATGAAAGTGTCGTCCGATACCTACTGCCGGACATGTGTGTCTTGCCAAGCCAGTGGGAAAACAGGGGTGAAGCTGAAAGCTCCCCTGGAACCACTTCCTGTCGTTAGCACCCCCTTTGAAAGGGTGGGCATCGACATTGTGGGTCCATTAGATCCGCCAACTACAGCTGGTCACAGGTTCATCCTGGTTCTGGTGGATCATGCCACACGGTACCCAGAGGCAATACCTCTGAGGACCATAACAGCACCTGTTGTGGCAAGGGCCCTGATGGGAATCTTTACCCGAGTGGGTTTTCCCAAGGAAGTTGTGTCCGACAGGGGGACCAACTTCATGTCAGCGTACATGCGGGCCATGTGGAAGGAGTGTGGAGTGACATACCGGTTCACCACTCCTTACCACCCCCAGACAAATGGTCTGGTGGAGAGGTTTAACAAAACCTTGAAGGGCATGATCAGAAGTCTGCCTGAAAGCCTGCGGAGGAAATGGGACGTCCTCCTACCCTGTTTACTTTTTTCCTACAGGGAAGTGCCACAGAAGGGAGTGGGCTTCAGCCCCTTCGAGCTTCTGTATGGGCACCCTGTACGTGGACCTCTCAACCTGGTGAGAGACGGATGGGAAAGAACTCCCAGAAAGCTTCCCCAGGATGTGGTGAGCTACATGCTGGCCTTCCGGAGCCAAATGGCTAAGTTGTGGAAGCAAGCTTCTGACAACTTGGAAGCCAGCCAAGCAGTGATGAAGGCGTGGTATGACCACAATGCTCACCCGGTGGAGTTGGAGCCTGGCCAGAAGGTGTGGGTGATCGAACCAGGAGAGCTTAGTGCCCTCCAGGATCGCTGGTCAGGACCCTTTGAGGTGTTGGAGAAGAAGGGTAAGGCTACCTACTTGGTGGACCTGAAGACCCCTCGTCAGCCCCTACGGGTGCTGCACGCCAACCGCCTCAAACCCCACCACGAGAGGCCCGAAGTCATCTTGATGATGGTGACTGACGGAGGAGAGGACGTGGAAAGCGAGCCTCTCCCTGATCTGTTTGCGTCTCAAGAGAAGGATGGGTCGGTGGAGGGAGTGATTCTCTCCCCATCTCTAACTCCTGAACAGCAGGAGGACTGTCGCCAGGTCCTGGGGCAGTACTCCTCGTTGTTCTCCCTTGTCCCGGGTAGGACTCACCTGTGCGTCCATGACGTGGACACAGGAGACAGCCCACCTGTGAAGTCCAAGATCTACCGGATGTCAGACAAGGTGAAGGCCAGCATTCATAGTGAAGTCACTAAGATGCTGGAGCTAGGAGTGATCGAACCTTCTAGCAGCCCCTGGTCTAGTCCGGTGGTGTTAGTACCGAAAGCTGCACCACCGGGTGCCCAACCAGAACTGAGGTTCTGTGTGGACTATCGGGGACTGAATTCAGTGACCAAAACTGATGCTCATCCGATCCCTAGGGCGGATGAATTGATTGACCGGCTGGGAGCTGCCCAATATCTAAGTACCTTTGACCTTACTTCGGGGTACTGGCAGATCTCTTTGACTGATGGAGCAAGGGAAAGGTCAGCCTTCTCCACGCCCAATGGCCACTACCAGTTCTGTGTGATGCCCTTTGGGCTCAAGAACGCACCTGCCACGTTTCAGCGCCTGGTAAACCAGATCCTCACCGGAATGGAGAGTTTCTCTGCTGCTTATCTGGATGACATAGCCGTCTTCAGTAACAGCTGGGAGGATCACTTGCGTCACCTGCAAGCTGTTCTCCAGGCCCTGAGACAAGCTGGATTGACGATCAAGGCCAGCAAGTGCCAGATCGGGCAGGGGTCGGTAGTGTACCTTGGACACTTGGTGGGTAGGGGAGCGGTGCAACCCCTCCAGGCGAAGATCGAGGCCATCATGGCCTGGGAACCCCCCAAGACACAGACTGAGGTCCGAGCATTTTTGGGCCTCACGGGATACTACCGCCGCTTCGTGAAGGGGTACGGTACCATCGTAACCCCCCTCACGGAGCTCACGTCCAAGAAACAACCTCGACGGGTAGTCTGGACGGAGGCTTGTCAGCAAGCCTTTGAGAGATTGAAGAAAGCCATGTGCGAGGCCCCGGTCTTACGGGCCCCAGACTTTTCCAAGGAGTTCATTGTCCAGACAGATGCATCAGAACATGGCATTGGGGCAGTGTTATCGCAACTCAACGAAGAGGGTCTGGATCAACCCGTGGTCTTCCTATCCCGGAGACTACTTCCCAGGGAACAGAAGTGGAGTGCAATAGAGCGTGAAGCCTTTGCAGTGGTATGGGCTCTGAAGAAGTTGCGGCCATACCTGTTTGGCTCGCACTTCCTGGTTCAGACCGACCACAGACCCCTTCGTTGGCTGATGCAAATGAAGGGAGAGAATCCCAAGTTGTTGAGGTGGTCTATTTCCCTACAGGGGATGGACTTTCAGGTGGAACATCGGCCTGGAGTGGACCACGCCAATGCAGACGGTCTCTCAAGGTATTTCCGCCTTAGTGATGAGAACTCCCAAGGGGTTGGGTAGCTCTCCCCACTTTCAGCTGGGGGGGACGCGTGTTAGACCTGTCAGCCCTTTGGGTGGTCCCTCCTCATCATTATTTATTTTGTCCCACTTTTGCCTCAAACCCTGTTTGAATTTTTCCTTTTTGGGAACCACCAGACTTTTTCGTGTTGCTGCAGATTCAGGGAGCCATTTTAGCTACCCCTGAAACTTCTGTCTGAGGGCCTGGAGCACAAAATGGTGGCCACCTGTGACATCACCAGCATCCACTGGAACCTACCAGCACCTTCCAGAACATTCCAGAACCCTGTGACCGTTGGAGGCGGTTTAGAATGTTGGGGAGTTAAGAGGGAGAGTTGGCAGTTGGAGCTGGCAGTTGGCACCTGACTGGTGAAGAGAGAGCAGCACAACAGTGAAGGAGGAAGGAGTGAAGCAGCAGGGGTGGAAACTTGTGCCTGGAGTGGGGTCCATAAACCCACCCTTGATACTTGTCCCTACTGATGGATCCCAGCCTGTAGCCCTGTGTGGGAAGAAGCCAGAAAAACTCATCCTAAGGACCTGGACAGCAGGAACAGGCCTTAGAAGCAGAAAGCAGCAAGATCCTGACCTGGAAACTGGTTTCCCTGGAGTCCGGCGTCGAGTAGCCTAAGACCTGGAGCCCGAGGTGGAGAAGCGGCGCTGACTGAAGTAGCAGACGTCGTACCCGGAGCCGCCTGAGGTCGTGAGAGGGCGCCGACGGAGGTCGTGAGGAATACCAAAGGTCGAGGAGGAAGTTAACCGAGGTCGAGTGAGCGGCGTCATCGGAGGAGTGGAGTCCGCCCTCCGGAGTCGTCGGAGACCGAGGTGAAGTGTACCGGAGGTCGGGAGTGAGGATCGCACTCCGGAGTCGCCCGGAACCTGAGAGGAGGAGCACCGGAGGTCGGGGGTGAGGATCGCACCCCGGAGTCGCCGGAAGTCGACATCGAGGCCAGGCCGGCCGACTTCATCGAAGCCGAGAGCGCCATCGGACCGGAGCCGCCCGAAGTCGACATCGAGTAGAGACTGCCCGACGCCGTCGAATCGGAGGTCGAGATCGAACCGAGGCCGCCGACATCGGACCGGACCCGCCTACCGGCGTCGTCTAGAACTGACATTGTGCCGAGGCCGCCGAGACCGAACCGGAACCGCCTCACGGCATCGACACGACTCCAGCGGCGTCGGAGCATCAGAAAAAGGGCAGTAAGTGGAGTAGAGGGCGCCTAAGGCCCTGTGGAGACCTGAGAGACTGCTCTAAGGGGCTAGGGAGGTGCTGGAACCAACCTGACTGTGCCAGGGGTGAATTGGGACTAACCTAGAGAGGTTGTGTGGAGAGAGAAAGCCAGGGCACTGGTATTCCCCCCTTGATCTACCTCAGTTTAGGCCTCAGCCTTGTCCCAGCCAGGGAGTAGAACCCCTCAAGCCTTCCACATCCCCACAAGCTGTGCCTGGGCCAAAACAGCCTTAAGAATTGAAAAGTGATCTGATTACATGAGTGTTGCTGTATACTTTTAATTATTTATTGGGGGCACTGTATTTATTGAGTTTTTACATATTTATTGCTTCACTATATTTATTGGTCTACAGGACTTGTTGGTGTACAATATTTATTGGTTCAGTATTTAATGCCTCAGAATATTTAATTGCCTGTATTACCTGCACTTATATTTATGTCCCTTGTATTTATGATCATCCCTATTTATTGAATCCTCAGACAATATTTATTTGACCTGCACTATTTGAAATTTGTATATTGTGATTGACTTATTTATTTTCTCCAATCAGCAACTAAGAGAAAAAGCAGATAAAGAAAGTTATTTTCATAATTTTTACGGTGTAGAGTCGTTTTTGGAACGGATGCACGCATGGTTATTGTTTGGGTATGTTGTATGCTTAGCACGGTGCCTGTTTCCTGACCACTCGAGCCAAGCTACCACAGTGTGTCCGGAAGACCACCACCACCCCTTCTAGTGTGGGAGTGGTTTTCCAACATTTCCTATAATCGACAAGTAGTGAGTTAACGATCTGGGGTTAACGGATAACAGGAGGTATGCTATCAAAAGCTGTATGAGAACTTCTGGCTTATAAAGCTGTACGCCCTGACGTAATTCCTCCGAGTTTATATAATTAGTGATTTAATACATTGCACATTCATTACCTGCAAGTCGTTGACTTTCCTAAGACTAAGTGGCTAATTCCATGTATATAGGAACAGGCACATATGTTTTTATTTCCACCAAAAAAGCAATATCAGAATTATATATTATCATACTAGTCGGTCGTTTGCCCCTGGTCCCAGTTTGTAGGGTGTTACAGTGCATTTAATGGTTTGGACACTAGGTTAGTCATACCAGTTGCTAGAAACTGAAATGCTATTGGGCTACAGGAAAAAGATCTGCAGTGAAGGCTGCTTGACTACAGGTGGACCAGTGGCAGACCCCAACCCCACCCATAGTTGATGGGTGGAGGAGGCCATCCGCAAGAGGTGGACTCATCTCTACATCAGTTTTTTTATTGACTTGCTGCCGATTCTCTTGGTGTTGAAGGCCTTCCTGCCAGCCATCCAAGGAGGCTCATGCAGGTACTCAGAGACAACACCACCACCCTGTGGTATTGCAACAAGCAGGGTAGTTTGGGATCTTGGGTTCTGAGACAGGAGGCTCTGTGCCTCTGTAACTATTTGAATTATCAGGACAGTTCCCTGATCGTACACCACCTGGCTAGATCTTTGAACACCAGGGCAGACTAACTCAGCTGCTGATGCTTAGTGGACCACAAATGCAGTAGACCGAGAGGTGGCGCTGGGCATCTTCCAGAAATGAGAAGAACCATGGCTCAATCTATTTGGAACCACTGTGAACACGCAGTGTTAAAATGTTAGCGCCTGCAGTTCCCAAGAGGGCTCTCTCTCGGAGACGCTTTCCTCAGAGTGGAGCACAGGACTGAATGCCTTCCTGCCACTACCTATCCTGTCCTGAGTTCTGAAGAAGAACGGGAATAAGCAGACATGGGTAATGTTAGTGGCTCCAGATTGGGCCAGGAGAGTGGGGTACGCCTACCTCCTGGACCTGAGCATCTATCCACCGACCAGGCTGCCACTTCAGGGGCATCTTCTGTTGCTGAAAGTGGGCAGGGTCTTGCTCCTGGGCCTGTAAAAACCTGCACCTCTATGTAAGTGCAGATTCCTCACAGCTCTCCCACATAACTGGTGTCTGGAATGGTTCAATTAAGGAATCTGCACACTGATCCTTCAAATCTGATGATGTATTCTGTGTCTGAGGGTGCAGACAGGCTTCCCCAAAAAACCGACCTCAGCATGCATTGGTGGCCACTTGGGGAGTGAAATGATGTTGGCGCAAAGTCGCACTGCATCGCCTATCTGCTTTTTGAGTTTCTGAATGTAGTCTGGCACCTTGAGATATTCACAAGGGGAGGAATCTGCAGTTAGATAGAATATCCACCAGAAAGAGCGTTACCGATAGTAAAACTTCTTCAGTAATCAAACCACCAGTGACTGTTCTCTTGTGAGATATATTTATCTCCTTTGCCTTGGTGTTCTAGGATGTAGATATGGTGTCATGATCCATGGTCTGATAGCATATGCACTGTTCCCTACAAAAATGTCAAGCCATTACACATGTAGAGTATGTTTAAAAACATACAATCATAGCATAGTACAATTAAACTTTCATCATAAGTAACAATTTCCATGTTCTCCTCTTGATAATACATATCCAGCCGACAGTGGCACAACATGAATAATTGTGCAAGGTCTGTCATCAAATGCCACTGTCTTGTTTAGTGAATGTTGGATTTTTCTGTTGAGGCACAAATACTCTAGGAGATAGGAGACATATTTGTCTGTATACCATCTACACAACAAATAACATAAGGAAATTGAACTACACAATAAAATGGTGAAATGGCACTGCACATGAATGCCACAAGATATCGACTACTATAGGGTTTCCAAATCTTTTAGGGAGTACTGGCTAACATTATGCCAAAGACTTTAGGTGGATTTTCTATATTTGACTTTACAAAGAGTAGACAGCACCTGAAATATTGAACATTTATTCCTTGTTCAATGGTCAATTTACAAAGAATAAGCGACACCTAACAGATTGATCATTTATCCCCTGATGAAAGACCTGTTAGAGGTCTAAAATGCATAGGGATTTGTTAAAACAATGATATGTAAAAGATATTATGAAAATAATGCATTGCATGGAAATTTAATATACAGAAGAACAGAAAATTCAATAAATATGAATACCTAATAAAATGAATTTGATTTTACCAGCGCGTCTAAGCTGGAATATTAGAAAATGGATAAGTAACATTAGGATCCTTCATATGTGCTGCATATGAATATATTTGATTCAAATGTGTAGCTGTGCTTCCCTCATTATTGCAGTGCTCATGCAAGAGGATACACCACCTACACATCCTAAAATCATTACAAGCGTATACAAATCTGAGTGCGCATAGGAGCCATATTTTAAATAAATAAAAACAAGCATTTTTAAATGCAGAAGCGCGTCAACTAAGATGACTGTTCATTTTATGTAACTAGGACATTGTCAACATGATTTGAAATGGGTTACTTATAATAGAAATGGCCCAGCCGGGCACTGAGCCCTTAAAACATTAGCCAAACTTTTCAGAACGGAAACACCATGGCTATACATGTTGAAGATAAATGAAAGGGGCCTGATCAATGAAATTCTGTGGCATCGATGCACTTCTGTGGCACCTGGTTTATTAGGAAGTATCAAGCCATCTCTACTCTATGTAGTCTCTTACAGATGTTTTTTAAGCTAGTACATCATGAATACAACTGCACCTAATTCATTCACTAAATATAAAATTATAGGTAGAGGACAAAGGTTTGTCAGATCTACTCTCGTGGGAGTCTAAATTATGACACAAGCTCTGCATAGTACAGACTTTAACCAACATCTTTATTTTGCGCTCATAAAGCAAGTACTTTTAAGTTGGGAATTGCAGCGTGCATTCCATTGGCAACACAAGCACCATTGTCTCTGCTCCATAATTAGAGGGAGGGTAAGTTGAAGGCCATGAAGAATTCACTCCTTAGATTGATACTTAATTTACACGGTTATACATAAATTTCATGAACCTCGCAAAACATTGTGAAATGCATCCCTGTCTGACCAATAGAAACCATTGAAGCCTTTTAGGGTTTGGCTCAACCACATACAGGGCAATAAACTCAGAAGACTCACTGTTCCCTTCTTTCACAGACTCCCTTGTGGTTACTTTAGTCTCAGTAACTGTTCTTTCACTTTCCTCAATACCCTCGTCCCTGGGTGAGTCTACATGTTTCATGGACCCATTTGTGTACTGAGCCAGATACTGCGTCCATTCCCACTGTTGCAGATACGATCAAGACAAAGCCATCAGCAGCATGTATGAGAGTACCACAAACCAATATACAATAGAGCTTGAAATACATATATGATATCTCCCTCCCTCTTATGAAAGGCAAAGATGGCAGGAAACATCCTCCCTCATCCCTAAGCAGGGCAAGGTAAATTGTAGTACATTATGAAACATTATGCTTCCTCCCCAGCTTTGAATAAGGCAGCAGAAACGAAAAAAAACATAATGTTCATGACTATGTGGTGGGAGAATATATAAAGGGTTTTTTATCATTGGTAACTGCAATCTGCTTTCCTTTTCATTTTTAAGACTCGCCTCATGTTCATGAATATGGATCACTAAATATGGGAAATACATTCCCTTGTAGGATGGTGGGACTGAAAATATAGCACCCCTCTGTTGTCCAAGGCAGTGTTAGAAGAAGCCAAGGGTATTGTCCTTCTGCAATATGAGGTGAAGACTGCACACCGCACCAAGCTGGGGCAATATGGGAATGTGTATAAAATCTATTTGCTCCTTTGGGCAAGGTGGGGCGAATTCTGTAAATGCCCACCATCTCATAGCCTTGGGCAAGGCAAGTATGGGAACTTCACCTCCATCTTTGGGCAAGGTGGGAACAAGTACATAAAATACCCTCCATCTCTATTGCAAAGCGCAGGGGAGACGCAAAATGACATGGGTAAGGGACACCATCTGGGGAAGGTAAGGTAGAAATATACTTTCACCATGCTTGCTTGAAGCGTGAGACGTCTTTTGCTCTAACAACACTTCTCTTGCTCTTGTGCATATGAGTAGGTAAAATGCGCATCACCCATACCCTTGGGCACGGTGAGGGTGAAACTAAGACTTCCCTGCCCTTGGCCAAGGCAACTGGGGATACCCCCTATAGCCTTGAGCAATGAATGAGGGAAATGGTATAACCACCCCTCTGCCTTAAAGCAAGGCGAGATGGACAACAAAAAGTATCCTCTGGGTTAAACCCCATGAGAATTGGGCTAGTACATGTCCCTTCCCTTGTCCAAATCCAAAACTCTCAAGTGGCATGAATTTCTAAAATTCCTATGTTGACCTTGGATTACGCCGTCATAGTAATCACTGAACCTTCTCTTCAACCTGTATACTCTTTACAAGACTATACATGTTTTCAACCATATTTGATTATTTATTTGTTGATGGAGCTTTGTGTAATGCTAACAGATTGCCTTATTGACACAAGGGAGGACTAGGTGAAGATAAAATAAATTTGGTTAATCAGAGATTCATTCCACCTTGTGGCATCAGTTGAGTGTGAGAGAACTTGATGAAGCTTAGTGTCATTAACTGTGATGGGGCAGGAGGTGGTGGTCCTCTGAATGTTGTAAGCATGTATGAAAAGGAAGGTGTTAAGTTCTTTCCCAAATTGGAGAAAGATCATTGGACACATTAAAGTGGAATCAAGATCAGAGCTGATGGCAGAGCATTTTTAGTTGTCTGGGCTTGATTGGGCATAGGTGTGTAGCATTTGAAGGTGTGAAATTCCTTGTGGTGTGGCAAGATAGCGCCATTCTTTGTCCGTATGGTGGAGTACTTTGTACATGATGCATAATAGTTTTAACTTGATCCTTTGCTGTAGAAGAAGCCACTGATGGCACTTCAGGGCATCTGAGATGTTTGTGCTCTTTCTGAGGTTGAGGCACTTTGTGAACAGGATTAGAGTGCTTTGGAGACCAGTAGACATTATTGCTGGAGACCAATCATGGAAGGGTAAATACTTGGGTAAAATCGGTAAATTCGAAGTCGTTCAGAAGACCTCAGATGGCTGGAAGGGCATTTTACCGTCAATGTCGATTTCAAGATTTTTTTATATTGTTTTATGGGTTAGACTTTTTCTCACTGTCACAGACCGACTGAAAGTTAGGGGTGTATTGGTATTAAGCAGACTCTCAAAGGCGCAAACCCATTTTTATATTCCCAGTCAGATAAAATAAACTTTCCTTCATTCAGAAGAGTATATGCTTCTCTAAGGTACTGATATTATTTTGGTCAGTTATATTTCTATCCAGTTGCAGACAGTTTGGTGGTCATGGGTATGCATCTAGGAGTGGAGATGGTTCATGTTACTGACCTGTCAGCCCTAAATAAAACAAGGTACAGAACCACACATTATAGCGATTATTGAAATGCATGAATATTTGTGCATACAAGGACTAAGGGCCTCATGTACGAAGAGTGCATTTGGTTCAAGTAGCTGCAATTTGCTAACTGAGTTTTACCAAATGCATTGATGTTTTAAGAATCAATCTCTTTAGTAAAAAAGGTTGGTTTGCAAAACACAAAATCATAGTCAGGCGCATTTTGACCTGCCTCATGCACATTAAGCAGGTGGATTGCAAATTTCAGCCTACTATGGTTTGTTGCCGTTTCAGGGATAGTGAACTGCGGGAGTCAGCAGACTGCCATGGCTGATTGCTTCTAAGTAAAGCCAACATGTTTTTTAAATACATCTCCTTTTCCTCAAAGAAAAACTGGCTGCGTTTAAAAAACATAAAAATGTAAAGTTTCACAAACTTTTTTGAAGAGTAAGCAGTGAATCCATGAACCACTACCTACTCCCAGAAACGTTTACTCAACATTCAAAAAGAGGAATAGGCCCTCTGGGTGTCAGTAAAATAATGTTTTGTGTCTGGATTCTGGTCGCAAAACATTAATAAATACCATAAGGAATCTGTATTTGAAAGGGACACTCCCAACGCCTTCCAATTACCAATGTGGTATGGTTTCCTAAACAAATGTAATGATTCCGAAAACCTTTTCCAAATCATTCAATGGCTTAGTACATTTAAAAAAATGGTTTTAATCTTCGCATACCCTCTGATTTACTGAATCAGAGGGTTTGCGAACACAAACACCCTTGTACATGAGGCCCGAAATTCTTGAACAAATTCATAATGTACTGTATCACAAATTACACTAATGTGTGTTGTTAAAAAGTTTCCTCCTCGTACGTTTGGATGCCCCTGAGAAAATATCTGCAATGAAATGAAGCTAATGCTTGGTTCTTTCAAGTATGTGCGTTTACTTTAAATTTCATACAAATTAGTTAAGGGGAAGCAAAGTTTTTTTTTTTTTTAAATATCTTTTTATTGGCATTTTCATACTAATACATGTGTATGTACATAAAGGCATCATAGGGAAGGACAAGCAATTGGGACAATTGGGTTATTCAGTTCTTAATATACACACATATTTCTTTGGTATAGTCCAGGGGTTAATAAACATTACCAATAGCTTTAATTTCGGAATTTTTCGTTTGTTGCCTTTATTTCACATTATTCCTCAGGGGGGTTGTAAATGTTGCCTCGTATTAGATATCCCAATACAATATAATAAAATCATATTGCAACTTGTAAAATAGTAAACATTTTAACAAACATGGCATCCTCGGGTCAATAGTCATGTTATATATTGTAAATTGCGCATCTATGTAGTAAATACTACTCTCTGACATATAGGGGTCTCTAGGACTGCAGTCTAGCTGGGGGGGGGGGGGGGTTCTAATTTCGACTGGGCTTCCCACCTAACCCCTCTGGGTTTGTTGGAGAAAGTCTGGGACTCCCCACTAGTTGGTCCCCAATACGGGTGCCACCAGGAGGGCTCTCCCTATTGCTTTCCCCCTTGCCATCCCATGCCTGCATCCCCTCAGACCACAGTCCCGCAATTGCCTGACGCCTCATTCCTTGATTGTCTTCTTATATTAATGCCCTCTCCTCTGCCCTGGCCCAGGGGGCCACATCTCTTTCCCAATCTACTAATCTAGGTCCTATCTTTGTCTGCCATCGGAGGGTGATACTCCTTCGTGCTAGGACCAGTGCTAAATCTGCAAATTTAGTTCCCACTTTGATAGCTTTAGGTCTGGGAAACAATCCCAGAAGGCAGACCTCTGCCGTACAGGGCAACGAACATGCCAACACTTCATTAAGTACATCTACAATCCGGCGCCAGTAATCACGCAGGCCTGGGCAATCCCACACCATATGTGCAAATCTTACATCCTGTGTTCCACATCTGGGGCACTGTTGCCCCAGAGTCCCATACATGATGTTAAGTCGGTGGCAGGTGAGATTTAACCTAGTGCCGCACTGCCCCCAATGTCACCATCGCCTGTAGTACTGCGTGTGTGTCAGGTTCTCGTCTGCCTCCCCATCACATAGCACTGAAAGTGCCCATCATTCCATGATAATTTAGGAAATGACCAGTCTCGGAGTTGACTTGCTGTGAAGAGGGTGGAAGTGTCACCTCGTGGGAGTCCCACCAGGGGAAGGTCAGGCGCATGGAGGAGGACCCTTACTGTGCATCGGAGACATCTATTTCAACATTTCAACACTACCTGCAAGAGAGCCCCAGGAGCATGTGTCTGGATCTTGGGATTTAAGAATTTCGAGAGCAGCAACCCTTGGAAGTCCATCAGCGTCCTAGTGCCTTTTGTCTCCAATCTCCTCTTGTCTAGCCACTGGGCTAGCTATTGAGGTTGAGCCGCCAGGTAGTACGCTATAAAGTCTGGGGCACCTGGTCCACCCATCTCCGGAGCCCTCCGCAACACTGCCAGTGAAACTCTATGTCATCCCCCCATCCCAGAGCAGGTCTCTCGGCATCGTGTCCAAATCTCTAAACCAACTCTGGGACCACCACTGGGAGGGTAACAAAATAATAAAATAGCCGTGGAAGCATGACCATTTTGGACAATGCCACTCTGGCTATAACTGGTATTTTAATGGAGCTCCAAAACGATAATAATGTTTTAAGGGAGCACATCACTTGGCCAATGTTGCCTTCCATAAAATCAGTTTGTTCATGGAACACTTGTATGTCCTGATATTTGAAGGAGCTAGGAGCCCAGTTAATACCTGTCGGGAGGGCTACAGGCTGAGGTGATGATGCCATTACTGGGAAAATATGCGTCCTGGATGCAACTTGAACTCAGAGTCCCGTCAGAATCACAAACTACTCCAGTTTGTTCAGGGCATAGGTTATCCCCTGGACACCAGCTCTCAGATATAGCAATAAGTCATCTGCATAAAAGGAAATTATGTGTTCCCTGCCTAAAATCTTCTGCTAATGGCTCAATAGCTAAGGGAAACAATAGAGGGGAGAATGGGCAACCCTGAATATCATAGGAGGCTTAAACAACGACTCCTGTTCTGACCCTTGATGTGGTACAAGTATAAAGCAACTGTACCCATCGAAGCCAATCCCATCTTCTTCATAAGAAGCATTAAAAAATCCCATCTCATGGCATCTGGGTAGTCGGTTATGTTATGGTGGAATAAGACGTGATATAACCTTCTGAGGTTCCCTGAGATTGATCTAGTTGGTATGAATCCATTTTGATCAGCATGGATCAGGCCTTGCATGTGTAGGAGCAGTCTTGTGGCAAATATTTCACTGAGTACCTTGAAATCCATGTTTAACATGGAGAGTGGGTGAAACTCCGATGCACTGGCCATTCCAGATTTGGTTTTCCACAAGGGGACCACTAATGCCTCTCTAGTAGAAGTCGACAGTCGACCAGCATGCAGTGAGTCTGCGTATACCCTCTCCAGGCGGGAGGCAAGGAGTGATACAAAAATGGAATATAACTGCGAGGAGCCCATCCGGTCCCATACTTTTTCCCTTGGGCATGTCTTTGATAGCGACACGGATTTCTCGTGTAGATATTGCTTCCCCCAGTGGTTTCTGCACACGCAATTGAAGTGCTTCTAAGTACTCGTCTATTAATTCTGATGGTACTTCCCTCAACTATGCATATAAGGTGGTGTAGTATTCCCAGAAGGTGGAATTAATAACTTTAGGCAAATACAGTGTTGCCCCGTCTTTAGACCGTAACTGGGTGATGGGTGTGCCCCTACTCTCAGGCCTAATTAGCCAAGCCAATAGCCTTCCTGATCGTCCACACTCCGCTTGCTGCTGTTCTTGGTAAGTGTGGAGATCTAGCAAACACAACCTTTCCAGGGCTGCATTATGTTTACACTTGACCTCTGAAAGCTGCCTCTGTGCCTCCTCTCCCACCCCAAGTCTAGTGTCTAGGGAGGCATCTGAGCCTCAAGTGTGTGGAGTTCTCTACTGAGTTCTCATCACGTGCCCACTGTTTGTCCCATGCATTGGCCTCTCACCACCCCTTTAAACGCATCCCAATCAACCAGAAAGTTACTCGCCATACCCTGGCTTTCCTGGAAGTAATCTGAGATAGAAGTTTGCAACAAGTTTCTAAAACAGGTGTCTTCCTAAAGAGCGGGGTCACGACGCCAAACCGGAATGGCCACACATTCACAGACAGCGGAGAGGCTCAGAAGCAATGGGCTGTGGTCAGATAAAGTAAGTCCCAGGTACTCTGTGCTAGTCACCACCGAGCTTAGCTGGGCCGAGCAGAGAAACATGTCTAATCGAGTGTGCAAGCAATAAAGAGATGAAAAGTAGGAGTAGTCTCTTTGCTGCTCATGTTGTAGTCTCCAAATGTCTATTAGTTCCCAGAGCCCTATCCGGTTGCAGAAACCCTTTGAGATCGCAGACGCCAGCATACCCCTTACTGGGGGAGTGGATCTATCTAAATGTATGTCTGCCACACAGTTGAAGTCCCCTTCCAAGAGCAGGTCACTCGCTGCTACCCCCCGACAAGGGTCTGGATAGTTGCTGAAAGAACTATGTCTGGTCCTGGTTTGGAGCATATATACTCCCAAGTGTCACCTCCCTGCCCAATATTCTGCCCTCCACTATTACATACTGTCCCTCTGGGTCAATAAGGGTATGCGTTGCCTCAAATGGGGTATCGGATCTTACCCATAACAGGGCTTCCCGCGAATATGCAGAGTAAGAGGTCGCAAATAGTTGACCACGCCATCTCCGGTGAAGGTGAATGCCTTCTTCCGCTGTGCGATGTGTCTCTTTTAGCATCACTATGTGCGCTCTCCTATGGCGGATATAACTGTCAATTTGATGCTGTTTGGCAGGAGATCCCATTCCCCGGACATTCCAGGACAGTAGTTTTATTTCCCTATTGGAAGTATTCATATCTGTCATTGAGGTAGAAGGTATGTCATCCCCTCCGCAGTTCCCAATGTTGTTGCCGGGCCAGGCCCCATAGTCAGAGCAGCATTATGATCGGACCCCTGGACGCTCAATCGTCACTCTCAAAAAACAACTACCTCACCCAAGGGCAGCAGCACAACAGCTAGCCGTCCAAACCTGTAAACAAACCAAAACATTATCATTTGGCCAGGTAGAACACTCTATGGGGGAGAGAGCCTTGAAATGGATCAAGCCCCTGGCGCTGATACCGGCCTTCCTCTAGTCTAAGAGTCGCTCCGGTTTCCCATGGGTGCACCGCGTTTCCATTGCCCTCCGTTTCCCAGAGGGACAATCAAAAAGGTTATACTATATTCCCATACAATCCCCTCCGGTGCAAGTACAGGGGCGCAGCAGGGTTCTAATAAAGTTATCAACAGTTCTCATATGATATCATCTGCCAATCGAGGAGTCACTTTTGGCAGATGTCTCACTGCCAGTGGAGTCCCCTGAGTCTGAGGCCGCATACCTCAATTCCGATGAAGCATCTGTTGCCCTGTCTTGCTTCTGTGGGGTCATGATCTGCACTACAACCTGTAGTGCTGCTTTCCTATCTTGCTCAGTCTGTGAGGCTGTAGGTTTCTGTAACTTTGCCTTCCTCCTTGAACAACGTTGCTTCTTCCTGGTGGGATATTTCACTGCATGGGAGCCCAACTGCTTTTTCTGTAAAGATGCATCCGCTTTGTAAGCTTCTAACAAGGACCATGTCTCCTCAGAGAAATCGCAAAAGTGAGTCGTACCATCAAGAATGATTCGGAGTTTTGCTGGAAACATTAGGGAGTATTGAATTCCTGCCTCTTGAAGGGCCTTTTTTCCTTCCAGAAAGGATGCTCGATGGGCCTGTACTTTGGCCGTGCAATCTGGGAATAACAGCACTTTGCTATCTTCTAGGTATCCAACCTTTTCTGTACTGAGAGCTACTTATGTTCAATGAAACGCATTGAGAGCTACTAATATTATTAGTGTTGTATAATTTAAATTTTATTATGTGTATAATAATTCAACCAAGCAAAAGCTTGCTAATTTAATAAGCTGGGCTGCACTCGGAGGTAGCTGGAGAGGTACAGTAGCTCACAAGCTACTCGTTGGAGACACCTGGTAGCGTAGAGCGACCATGGATGCTGGCCTGCTGTAGTATGCTGTTGCAATCTCTATAGTAGAGAAATCTTGGCACCATAGGGCGGGGAAGTCTCCCAGGTGCAAGGGTATAGGCAGGCACTCGATGTGCCCTCTCGAGCGCGAAAAACTGAGAGACGGTACGGAGTTATTTCTGTCCACAGCCATTTTTCTAGGAATGCTACCATGTCCGATCCCTCGGCTCCTTCCGGGATACCAACTACCCTTATGTTGCACGTCGACTGCGACCCTCCGTGTCCTCGGCCTGTCTTTCCAGGACTGCCACTCTGGCCGTGAGCTCCTCTATCTTGGAGGTTGTTGCCTTTTGTTCCGGCTGCAGGTCAGCCGCTGAACACTCCACTCCCTTCACTCTGTCTGCCAGCTTTTGGTGTTCTGCCTGTAAGAGTCACAGGCCCACTGATACCACTCCAATATGCTGTTGTAGGGTGGCTTAGTATCTGCGATAGCGGGCAACTCTAGATGCTAATGGAGTTAGACTTCTGCGCCAACCTTCCTCTGCTTCCGGAGGTGTCGTAGAGGCCTCTCTCTTGGTTGGCTGTGTCCCCCGTCTCTGTTTCTCCATATTGCCGACTGGTGGTTCAAATATGCACTTAGAAGGCGGTAATCCTAAGCCTCCCAACTTCAACCTCACCTTTCAGACTCCGGGGAGTCGTAGTTTCCAGTTTTCCAGTTCACATAGAACTCCCAGATTGCGGGAATCCCCCTAGGCACACTGGCAATTTCGTTGTTGGGGGCACGTGCTCCAGGCCCCACTTCTCTGTAAGTATTCCTTTATTGTTTTTCAGCTGGGCCCCACGGTCTATGCCAGCAAGCAACCCCAGTACTCAGTGTCCTAAGATGCCCCATCCCTTGTCTTTTTAATCCTGCTGCAGCCGGCCAGTCTGCATCAGACCTGGATTCACTCCTTTGCTTTCTGGGCACCGGGTTCTCACTTCAGGGTCGCCCTTGGGTAGTTAGGATATTAGGGGGGAGGGTCTAGTTCTTCACCAAGGCCGAGTTCTCTTACGGGTCTCGAGCCAGGCAAGCATACATCCAGAGGAGTAGGAGGGAGGAAGGATTCTCTCTGTGTATTCCTGCCGTCCGCTCTGTCACTCCCTCAGGGGTCCGATCTGCTCTCGTCCCACTGAGGGCACCTACACCAGACTCAGCAAAGGGAGTACCCCGTGATGTGACAGGCCTCAGCCGTACCCACTGTACTTTTCCTCTTGCTGTCACCGGGCCTCTGGAAGGAGGGCCCTGACCTCTCACATCTCTCCGGCCGATAAGGCGCCCCAGGCCTCCTGACACTGCCCCTTGTCCCAGGGGCCCAGCGTAGGCAATCCATGCGCCAGCATTTAGGTGAGATTAGGCCTCCCAACACAGTCCTGGCGCCTGTCGCGGGTAGGACAGCGGACAGCGAAGACAGGCTGCCAGAGGGACGGAGGAGGGAGTAGAGTGCTCCTCTGGTGGTGCCGGCTTACTGGTTCCTTTGTCCCCGGCGGGGGGGGGGAGGCCTACCACATCACGTGTCTCAGCAATGCTCATTTCGCCGATGACTGCAGCATTGAGGGCCTAGGACTTCATCCAACCCTCCACCGCGCCAGCACCGCCTCTGGTGTTACACTCACCGGGCCTCTATGTTGGCCCCGACCTCCCACGCCGATAACAGCCTCTGGTCTCTGGAGCCTTCCAGGGTCTCTTAATGCGTACCTCACTGCGCCGCCAGGCCTCCTACGCCCTCCCCCCGCTGTGAAAGCTCTCAGCCATCATTAGTGGGACTCCTGCCTCAAGTCTCTGGTTCCCTCCAGCAGCTGTGATTCACTGTGGAGTTCGATTGCCCCAGTGCAGAGGAGCCAGTCCCCACCTCGGGTCTCTGCGCACCATCTCCGCTCTCGCATGAGCCCCACTCATAAGCCGGTCACTGACACCCGCGGCCCCGCCGAGTCATGGCTGCCTCTGGCCCAGAATCTTGCCTCAGCACACTAGCAGCAAGTCCAATGCCACCACTCCAGTGTCGGCAGAGCAGCACCTGGTCCTCTGCACTTCCCACCACCGTGGTCTCTCGGCCTGATGGCGGAGAATGCGGGGTGGGCCGGGATGGAGCTTAGGGCTTACGTGTCGCCATTTTTAATGTCTCGGCCATGCCCCCAAGGGGTAGAAAGTTAATAGAAGAATTTTCAATTTAAAGTCCCATGGCGATATTTACCCTCTGTTACCACAAAATCTGTGCTATACAATTGTGCCAGACTTATCATAAATATATGACATTACTCAGAATAGATACTTTTTACGTTTGTTATTTTTTAGCACACCCTGCACTTAAGATTCCCATACCTGTAGACCACTTTGCCATTGCCCATTGTGGTCAGCTGCAGGCCATGCATTTAGTCATGAAGTTTTGTGCAGCGAAAACTAGGTGCATTAGAGATAGGATCTGGGCACTGCAAAAGGCAGTTCACAGAAAGCCTTCGGCTCATAAGCCAAACTTGGGGCAAGATGCTATTTAAAGCCTGTTAGTTTTCCAATGTGATAAATATCCTCAGCAGACAATCCTCTTGATTGAAAGAGCACATAAACTGTGCTTCCCTTCCCTTAGGAAAAGATATGGTGCTGGCTTAGAGCATTAGGAAATGGGTCGCCTGTTTCTGGGTTGATACTCCCTGGCCCTTGGACAAAGCTAGGGACCTGGTAGAGGTGATCTGGTGGAAACTCATCCTGCTGGGATTCCTGTCCCTGTCTCCACTCCAGATGAGTAAATAGGTCATGAATCTCCCTTGTCAAAACCCTAAGGCAAAAGAGAAGTAGACCACATATTTCCATATATCACTATCCCATGACTGGGTAAGGCTGGGAGCAAATGGGACTCTGGCCGCATGAGTTTGTGGGTCACCGGCCCCTCAGCCAAGCCAAGAAATCTATTGTTTTTGAGTGACCTCTCCCACCCGGCCATCTTTTTCTTTTTCTTTGTGTCTCAGGAGTCATTTCAGCTGTTGTAAATAACATAAAATGGTTTCTGCTCACACTAGGTCCGCTTCTTGTAAAGTGTTGTAAATCTGCAGTCACAGGTCTGCACCCTTGCATGGGCACAGCTTTGTGGCTTTTAGGAATTCACAAAACATTCCAGATGTTCCTGATAGCATCGCCAGTTGCAGGTTGCCAAGCATGCTGCTTGAAAAGTTCAGTGGAATGTTTTTTCTCATATAAAATCACACACATACTTTTGCATGAGGAAAAAGAGCAAAACACACATTCACTGTTACAAATTGGTTTGGTGGTTGACTTGGGTATGAGCCGAAGTCAGGCAGCAGCCTCAGTCCTAGTCAGGGTAAGAAGCAGGCAACCCCTAAATTAAACTCTGCTCACCCTCTGGTAGCTTGGCACAAAGCATCTAGGCTTAAGTTAGGGGTGTGACTACCGCCCGAAAAAGAGGGATGCCTAGCCAGCAAGCTCTGCAGTGCCCGGAGATTATTACATCGTTACAATCTTCCAAAATGCCTTCAGCGACCAACCAAGACAAGCCCTGGGTTGTTTAATTTGCAGGGAAGCTAACAATCTAACTCCTGCATTGCCTCGAAGAAAGAAACACCTTTTATCCTGCATGGTGGTCCTGTGCCGATCACTCCACCTGACCATAAAATGGCCAACACGGGGACATCACGAAGCTGAGATACTCTGACGAGCCTTAGTGATTTTTGGTGCCTCATTACCAAGAGGTTTAGCACATACTGCCTTTAGACACCATTTATGCGGTAGGTGACTTGGTTTGCACTAGCTACTATGTGCACACCAAGATGACTAATACAAAGAACCGCCAGCTTATGCCTGACCCCAAGATGTTCGCTGCTACCTTCTAAAGCATAATTGGAGAGGCGTCCATTGTAAGAAGCAGCTTCTAACCTGTGGCAATACTATGGTAATCTCCACTGGGTTCTCAGGGGAATTCTCCTGTAATCCTTATTTACTATAGTCAAGTGTACCACCCAAGAGAAGGGGTCAGGGCTAAACCCGGTATTCTAACTGCTACACCATACTTCCCCCCGCTGCACTTTACAGCAATCAACTAGACTTAATCATGCAGAAATTAAACATGTTACAGGTGCTCACACAATCAACAAAGACCACCACGGAAGCCATGCAGTGCGACCTCACATCCTTATAACAGGAAATGCTCTCTGTGGGTGGCAGAAATAGAATCACGTATAAACATCCTGGAAGACCATAAGCACAACTGCTCTAAAACATAATCGACCACCTCTGGGAGACTGGCCCTGCTGGAAAGGAACATCATTGAGCTTGAGGACAGGTATAGAAGGGGTACCCTTCGAATCTTTGGTCTTCCAGAGGGAATGGAAGGCCAGGCCCTTTCCTGTACTGCATTCATTGAAAAATTGATTCCCCAGGAGCTCTGTCTGGACTTCTCCAAAGACTTTGAAATAACCTGCGCACACAGAGTTCCAACATACAAACCCCAAAACAGCAAAGTCCTAAGAGCTCTCATGTTCAGACCCCTCCGCTACTCGCTCACCGAGGCTATCCTCACACAGATGAAAAAGATGCAGAGAATCAAATGGCAAGGCTCTTCAATTGGGATTTCCCAAGACTATTCTAAAGGCTGTCAAAAAATGGAAAGCGTTCCTATCCCAACGTCAAACTCTTAAAGACATGGCCATACAATTTTCCTTCATTGGCCGTGCACGAATACAAACAAGATTCAACTGGAAAACCGCCATCTTTGAAGAACCCACAGTCTTGGACTCATACATTATTGACATTCAAGACCTAAAAATGTCCTCCTAATCATCCTGCAGGAACTCAATAAACACTCAGTATCCAGATCTTCCTACTAACAACTACAACTTAATAGCAGCCACAGATCCGCTCAAACTGTACACTCTAACCTCCTAACTCTTTACTCCCCCGGGCACACTCTAACATCCTAAGTACCTACTTCCCAAGGGTCTGCCGGCAAGCTAAAGTAGCACAGCCGGTCTTTTCTTCCTGTGGCTCAAATTCTTGAACTAATTCAGCTTCTTGAATTGGTTACACAAGCTTGGTCCTTGCTACTAATAATCATATACCTAACTGTTCAAATGTACAAAATGTTCAACATGACTATAATATTAGGTTCAATATATTGTTTCTGGTACACACTGGCACACACCAACACCCCAAAAGCTGTATATTATGACAGAAAACCATCTCACTTACTACACTATGGTACTGGGATTGCAGGCCCTCACCGAACTGACGTTGGACACATCAACCACCAGTTTCTTAACACACATACATCACTTCTGCGCACAACCGTAGACATTTAGTACACTTCTAAACTACCAAAGGGATGGCAACACAGGATCTCTGGATCCTTGGCTCAACCACTCAAGGCCGTCACCGCCCACTCTCAGATAGGTCCTCCTATGTACCCCTTTTGGGTACTTAGACACTTGCTCTTACTCTTCAGATCCTCTCTACACTACCTACTTCTCTTGCTAAATGCGCTCTCCATATTTTCTCCTCTCTCCTACTGTTCTATTCTATATCTTTCATCTCCCTTTCCTCAACCCCTTTCCTTACCCTCCTCCCAACCTTTCCCCACTCAACCCCCCTCGCCTACTCAACCTCCCTCCCCCTCTCTAACCCACTCCCAAACCACCACCTAACACTGTCCAGGCAACAAACCGGGGACATTCAACATGTGAGACCATATCTCACTGTGATGCACAACATAAAGGTACTCTTTGCCCAGGCCCTGCACCCAACATTCCGCAGGTCGCCAAACCCCAAATACACATGGACTTCGGCTGTGCGCAGTTGGGGTTTGGCTGCAGGATCTGACTTTTGGCCAGGCCATGCACAATAAGCCTGTTCAGCTGCACAAAACTATCAATTGTGTGCCATGGTAAATTGCTGCAAGGCCTGCTTTGAAACAGTCTTGAGCACGCAAACCCCACTGCACATGGCCTTTAGCCCTGTACACCATGGATAACCCACACAACCCGGCCTATGATAGCCAACCCAACTGTGTATGACCTTAGGCTGTGCACAGCAGGACTTGGTTGGAGGGAGTGGCCATAGGCCAGGTACTGCATCTGTTTCTATGTTGCTTATGGCCATGGGCCCCATTGTCCTATTTTATTTAAACATGTTTTACTGTTCACAAATTAATGCGAACAGCACAGTCCTAGATGATATTATCGGTGATCAAGGTGTATCTTGGTCACTTGTGAGATATCAGTGATACCATTTAACATGTCATGAGTGATGTAATATGTAACTTCATAAGCAGTGCATGACGGGGACACAAGTGGTTAGTAAATCTAACCATAACTGGCAAATTTCAGAGGCTTTAATCTGTTATTTTGGAACGATACTGGCATTTTTACTGTGGGGTTTTTAGTCAATTTTGAGGCCTTTTTTTAAATGTACATTACCATCTTATAATTAAAGCTAGCCAAAACATTGCTTTAACCTTTGGTTTTGCAGTTAATGTCTTTTTTTTAAAAATCATATTCCCCACCGCTCTGTTCCTAGCAGCTAACCTCTTATTTACAGCTGTAGGCTGACCGCACAGCTTTGCCGTACACGACCCCCAACCGACCGTTGGAGGCCAACCCCTGGGATACATGTCCTTCAGCCTTGCACATGCACAGCAAAGGATGGCTGCAGGGCCACAAGTATCCATCCTTTGCAGATCTCGACTTTTGGCCATGTGTGGCAGAGGTTGGCCTCAGGGCACAACCTACTTCCAGGGTTTCAAAATTGCGAACGACAGCCAACCCATGCTGCACACAGGCAAAACCTTATCAACAACATCTATGCAAATGACTTAAAAGTCACTGGTTCTGTGGTCTGCAACATCTGTTGAGCTAACCTCTGCTTGGGTGATGGTGAGTGGGAAAATATTATTTTCAACTGTTGTGTCTTGTGTACCACGATACTTACAGCGACTGAAGGAGATACTTTCTAAATCTTCCATCGCAGTAATACTTCTGTCACTTCCCCAAGCATCCCAAAGTCCATCTGAACCATCAAAGTAGTTTATAAAAAGATTATTTTTAAAAATCCTTTTTAGATTAATGTTTTGCATGTTTCAGTCTTCACAAACATCTACATGTTGTATTCTCAGTCAACCTTACAGTGTTTTGTGTGCCTGTTGTGAGTCCTTGTTTGTGAATACATGTAAATGACTTTGAATGTATGTTGCATGTAGTTTGTGTGTGTGTGTGTGTGTCTTTTCCTTTAAGAACATAACATAACATGTGTATATGTAAAGTGCACGATTACCCAAGGGCATCTTTGTGCTGAATAACAGATGTTTATTGTTATAAGTCAGCGAGTAATAGGAGAGGAAGTGGAGTTGTGGCCCTTAAGGCAGCGTGATGTAATGTTAGAGAAGTGAGTCTTCAACTCTTTCCTTAATTGGAGAAGGGTTGTGGCGGTCCTGATGCATACGAGGATGTTGTTCCGGCTCCTGGGTGCATAGGTGGAAAAGGCCTGTTATATGTTTTTTTTTTAAATTTCTTAGTCTGCAAAATGATGGTGTCTTGGCTGTAGGTGTCTTGGTTGTAGGTGTGCTGAGACCCAACAGAGATGGTGAGCCTGTCTGCAAGAGAAGCACGAGTGCTGTTTGTGATGCTTTGTAAATGATGCAGCTGGTTTTGAAGATGATACAGGCTGGTGAGGGAAGCCAGAGTTCCATCGTGGTGGGAGGGATGTGATCATATTTCCTCAGGCCCTGGATGAGATATGCTGCTTCATGCAGGATGCGACTAAGGGGTGTCAGTGTTGAGTTTGGGAGGTCATGAAGTAGTGCATTACCACCATTCACGTGTGAAAGTAAAAGGACTTATACAGCTGTTCTCAAGTTGCTTTCTGGAAGAAAAAGATTGACGTACTTTATAAGAGAGAGCTGGTACCATGCTGTTTTTTGGCAA
Source organism: Triturus cristatus (assembly GCF_964204655.1). Lineage (NCBI taxonomy): Eukaryota > Metazoa > Chordata > Amphibia > Caudata > Salamandridae > Triturus > Triturus cristatus. Next base: position 309,194,547 of record NC_140593.1, on the reverse strand, counting down.
TATGTCCCTTGAGGGAGAGGATGGTATCCATTGTGAATCTAAGTGATATGGCATTCTGTGGCAGTTGTAGCTGGAAGCCATCAAGGTTCATATCATTGAGCCAGGTGTGTTCTGTATATTGTTTCCTATTCTTGGCAAATAGGAATTCTGTCTTGGTTGAGTTGAACTTCAGGTAGGTGCTCGACATCCAGGTCTGAATGATGTGAAAGCAGTGTTGGAGGTGTTGGTTATCTGAAGCAGAGGAGACTTTCAAGTAGTGCTGTGCATCATCAATATAATGCTGAATCTTGATGCTTTTATCTGTGAGTAGAGCACCAAGTGACTCCATGTGAAGGTCGAAGATGACAAGAGACAGTATGAAACCCTGCGGGACACCACATGTGACAGGGATCTTTTGAGACCTTGATATGCCAATGTGAACAAACTTGTGTCAATTGGAAACGTAGTGAAGGACATTGTCAATAAATGCCCTTCACGACTTGAGGATGATAATGAGGGTTTGGTGGCCGACTTTGTAGAAGGAAGCTTATAGGTCTGATAATATCACAAGGCAGGGGTCATCTTCACCTGTGGGCAAGAGGGCATTGTCCAGTATTTGTAAAGCGCGAACAATTACCCGAAGGTGTCAAGGCGCTGGGGTCCGTCGGGAAGATTAAGCGAGCTATTGCTCAGAGTCACATGGTGCTGGACTGATCTGCCGCCGGCACCTGGGATCAAACCATGAGCCCCCAGGTTCCAGAGTCAATCGCCCTGGCCGCTGCGCCACACCTCTTCCACTAAATGTCTACAATGTATAAGGTAAAAGTCTCCGTGCTGCAGTGTGATCTGAAACTAGACTAGTAGTCGTGCAAGAGGTGGTAAGCATTGATGTGATCTGTGAATTGATATAGACTGCTTTATCAATAATTTTAACAATGAATGGTAGGTGAGTGATGGGCCAGTAGCTGACAAAGTCAACAGGGTCTAGTGTAGATTTCTTTAGGAGCAGGAGGATCTGGCCAGGCTTGAGAGCTTCTGGGAAGGTTGTATTGCAGCCTTTGATGATGGTATCGCATGAGATTGGCAGTAGCAGGAAGAAATTAGCTAAACTGAATAACTTAATAATAGCAGGCTGGATCAAAGCTGAACAGAGTATTAGGGCAGTGGTAGACAGAAAAAGCTAAATTGGAGTGGATCAGGTAAACAGGAAACTGAGGATAAGCCGAGAAGATGCTGGAAAAGCTTGCAGTTGAAGGAACAGAGAAGCCTGACTGAAGAAAAACGAACAAAGCAAAACCAGGCTAATGGAACAGAAGGAACAGAATGGCTAGCAAAGTTTCAGGAAATGTAGGAACCCAGAACCCTCAGGCGGCCACTGGGGCACTTCAGGTAGATCAATGGAAGCAACAGTTGCAGAGCACTGATTAAGGACTTAGTAACTCTTCTATGGTGAACTAAGACAACAATTCAATATCCATGCTCAGATCTTGCCTGGTCTGAATGAAAAAACCTGTTGCCATTCCCCATGCACCCTTCAGCATGTAATACTCCAGGAATTGCAAATGGGAATCGCTGCCCTTCGTGGGAGTTCAAGAGCTGTATGAAGGTTCGCTACCAGGGTGATTGCGCCCCCAGTGCCTGACAATGTGTTCTGTCTATTTTGTTTGTAGTGTGTCTATTTCGTTTAGTGTTTGTGGGCACATATAAGGGTGCAAAGTTGATATGTGCAAATTTAAATGCCATGCGTTCCACTGTAGTGTTGCTTATGTGAGAGGTTTGGTATTGATTTTGGAGTGTGGCGTTTTGGTATATCCATTGTTTGCAAAAAGATGACTTTAAGTGTGACTTGTATGTTATTTTTATGTCTCCTTTCCATTAATTGTTTGTGAACACAGTTGTGCCCAATTCTTATATACAGATTTCAGCTCCTTATATTCCACTATGGTGTTGTGTATGCGGGGTGGTTTGCATTGATAGTGGGGGAGGAGGGTTCTTTTTTGTGTTTGTATATTTTCTGTTTAGTAACTTGTGTACAAACAATGAAATAGTTGCAGAGTACTTTGAAAGTGTAAGTTCCTTATGTTCCACTCTAATATTCATTATCCGACATGACGTGGCTTTCATCCACTCTGACTTAGGTTTGTGTGTTTCCTGTCTCTCGTGTGTATTTAAACTAAAGTTCACAAATATTAACAAAGCTGCTAAGTACTTTGTTGTAAGATACAGCTCCATATGTCAGACTCATCAGCTATGTTTCGCTGGGGCCGTGTGGTTAGGCCCAGGCGCGCAACACCCATAGGGCTCAAAGGGCTTCAGCCCCCCATAACCTCCCCCGCCCCGTCGTGTGTGTCAGCCCTGGCTGAGACAACTTCTCGGGTGCACACACACAGACAAGTTTTGAGCTTATCGCAGCCGCACCTGAGTACATCACAGATCTTTAACCCTTTCGCTGCGGCGGGAATTCCGCCGCAGCGCTGGGGAGTGCGGGGGGGCAGCGCGGTGGCGCTGTGCTCATGACGGAGCCGCTCCGTCATGAGCCACGGTTGAGCTGTGCTCATGACGGAACGGTTCCGTCATGACTCCGCCCAGTTGCGTTGTCCCCCCGCACAGGCGGGGAAACAGCGCCGCGTGGGCGGAGCGGCCGCCAACGGTCGTGGCATGACGGAACCGCTCCGTCATGAGCACACGGCAACCGTGGCTCATGACGGAGCGGTTCCGTCATGAGCGGGGAAGGGGTTAAAAGACCATTTACGTGTTAACGAGGCTTTGTTGTTTTTTCACCCCTTCATCTCCACTCTGCCTAATGCTGGAAGAATTAATCCCCCCCTCCCCCCGAAATTCTTAGCAGCCCCTCCCCGCAATTTGGCTCTAGTTGCGCCTTTGGGTTAGGCTCCTCCAACCCCATGCTGACCGACGGCACAAACTGCATTTAAATGCATTTTCCGTACTGTTTCTGAGGTATCCACAAACTTACTTCATTATATGGCAGAACGTTGCGCATGCGCGGTAAGGTGCAAACTTTTAGACAAATGCACATACTTTGACAGCACACTGGAGTCTCATATTTTGCTAAATGTCTTCAAAGGCACTGAATGGCCGGAACAAAAAACTGATGTGCCACAAACATTTGGTGACAATCCTTTCTGCGGTTTCAGAGTTATGCACGGAGAAAAATTGCCTTTTGGAAATACTTTTTTATATTGGTGAGTGAAAAACAATTTTTGGGGCTCCCTCCTCCCAGAACTTTTGAACCATTTCTTCGATCTGCATATAATTTGTGGGATCCTAAAAGACTTTCTCTACTTTTTTTTTCACTAAGTGTGTTGTATATTGGTCAGAAGTTGCCAAAGGTATTAATAATAAAAAAATCGGATTTCCTCTAGGCGGCGACCTTCTCTTCCATAGCGCCTTTGCATTCTAAATATATAATTTTGTACCTCTGCTGCATCAGTTGCATTATAAAATAAATCAGAAATGCTGCTTAGGAGTAAACTGACTTGGAGGAAAGGAAAATGATCGCCTTTGAAAGCTAGTCATTTTTCTATTCCAGTTCATAAAATGTTAGGGATAATCTTATCATGGCTTTGCTATTTTCCGCAACTTTAAAATATTGCTTTGCATATCACTCGAACTTTTTGTCACACTTTGAATGCATATGGATGCCATTTAACAAAATGATACATAACAATAAAAAAAAAAGGTATTCATCATTGAAGCCTGGTGCTCTTTCAAGAATAAAGGCAGAAAACCATAGAAGCCGTAGCTGTGGTCTCATACTAGGGCAGACCCTCTTTGCAGGTTAAATGACCTACAATTCTTGTACCTGCTTGTGTCTTCCAGTTCCGATTTGCAGATTCTATGGATAAATGTTTAATGCTGTTCGGTACAGTGCTGGCGGTGTGTCATGGAGCAGGCCTTCCAGCGATGATGATAGTGTTTGGAGAAATGACGGACAGCTTTGTTAATAGTGCACATGACCTCATACCAACAAACTTTCCATTAAACTGGACAGGTAACCTAACAGGTAAGAACATAACTGCAAAATATCGCCCTGACTGTTTTCTTAGGCAAAGTTTGGCTCAGCTAGTATCCTATGTTCATAAAACATAATTACTTTTTATGATCTTAAAGATCTACACATCAATGCGACATAGTTATTTCCCATAATGCACAGACTCCAATGTGATTGTTCTTAAGCTGAGACTTTTTAATTTCATATTCTTCATTTCTCTTAAAAAAAATCTTCTTTAATTTGAATGTAGCCAATGCTTTTCGTCCAAAAGGACTTCTTCAGTGCTTCATGAAGGGTTTCCTCTAAGTGAGAAAAGAACATGCGTTGGGGTGGTATAAAGACTGAGATGATTCTTCATTGGTAAGTAATTCTCTCAGGTCCTCATCAGAAAGATTGTCCACAAACGGACATCCCACTTCATATATTCTACATTTAAGACGCCCAGAACCAATAATACAGTTTGAAACAACCCAGTGGTTCTCCATTTTCAAGGTTTCAACAATAAGTTTGAATGGTCTCAATGAGTCAGTGAGTATGATAGTTCACGCTGAACCTGTCGCAGCCAATTTCAGATAGATCTGAAGTCCATTTGAGCGGAACACGTTGTCTACTTTAAATTATACAAGATGTTTTTTTAAGGAAAATGAAGATTATGAAAAAAGAAGTCTTATTTTAAGAACAAACACAATGGATCTGTGCATTATGTGAAATAACTGTTGCATTGATGTGTACATCTTTGCGATCCTAAAAAGTAGTAGTCATTTAATTTTTCAAGTGTTTATGAAGTCTCTCTTGTGTGGAAGACTAAGAGGACTGGTCATCCTGATTTGTGCACTACCCCAATGTATTGTAACTTTTACCTACTAAGGTGTTAGGTGCAATGGTCTGGTGCCTCAGCCTCCTGTTAAGATTGCTCATATAACATAATTATGTTTATAGCATGAGGAACTTTTCAGTAGTTATAAAAAGTTCTGATACAAAAATAGTATTATTGTTTATGTGCTATCAAACAGACTCAAACATTGAATCCAATATTGCTAGTACTCTGACCCATCCTTGAACACACCAAAGATATATCTGTAGATTCCTCACCTTTTGAATATTCCCAAGGTATCAGACTGGATGCGGAAACCTTTCCATAGTACCTCTGCATGCCAGCATGTGGCACCAGGTGACACTGCACTGACGCCTTTCCACTCCGGAAATATAATGTGGGGCCTATATCGGCGGACTGATGAAAGTTTCTTCCTCTCCGCGTCTCCAGACGCGGTTCAGGAGATTCTGTCGTCTCTCCAAGACCCTTCCTTCATGATTTTCTTTGAAAATGTATCCAGTGTGCAAGGTATGTCACTCCTAAGATGACATCCCTAAGATGGCTTTAAGCCTTGTAAGGACTGTCACAAGCAGATGCAGAGTCCAACCAGGTTTTCCTGTGGTGTCTGGGCTCGGACCATTACTGTGGAGACTGTGACAGCTGCTGAAGAAGACTCAGTGTCAGACCATTCCTAGTCCGGCTCCAAGTTGAAGGCTCGATCTAAGTCCCGTTCCTATTCCGGGAGATGTCTGAGCTGCTCTAGAGGCTGGTCTTTGTTGCACTCCAAGTCCTCTAGTAATTACAAAAAGACACAAGAAGTTGAGCAGAGTTTCGCTCTTTCGTGCCATTCTAACTGCCATGACAAAGCGCATGTGCAGCGCCAACCATCTCACTCCCGCACTCGTAGTCTTTCAACTTCGGATCTGATTCGGTAGCTGGTTCTGGCAAAATCCGAGTTTCCAGGGCTTTCAGCCATGATGCGCCAGGTCGAAGAGTTCCATACAGCTATGCTCTGGTTCGTTAGCTCTCTACTGACTCCCTCTGGCGTGCCTTCTGGCCCCACTGAGCTACAGCCGGCAAGTTTACCCTGAGCAACAGATGGACCATCACAGCCACGACTGCCCTCTGCTCCAGTTCTGAATCTGTTCCTGATGCCCATACCATACCATAAAGGGCTGGACTGCCAAGGAATCTTCCTGGTGGTGAACCACCTGGCTGGCTTATTGAACGCCAGGGCAGATGAGCTCAGACATCAGGCCCTAGTGGATCACAAGTGGCAGGTACACCTAGAGGTGGTGCAAGGTCTCTTTTGCAAATGGAGGGAACCTTGGCTTGTTATACTTGTCATTGCCGCAAACGCACAGTGTCAGCAGTTCTGCACGTTGGAGTTTCCAAGGCTTCTTTCACTCTGAGATGCATTCCGCCTCTAGTGGAATTCGGGACTCCTGTTTACCGCTGATACCGCTATTACTTTGGTACCTACTCAGAAGGTGAGGAATATGAGGCTTAAAGTCTATCAGAAGAACAAGTTTGTAACCTTTGGTAACGCTCTTTCTGGTAGAGACTCTGGGCCAGATTTAGATATCGGCAGATGCATTACTTCTTAACAACGGTGAGGCATATCTCGTCCACCGAAATAAAAATCCCATAGGATATAATGGGATTTATAGTTCGGCAGATGGGATATCCGTCACGGTTGTGACAGAGTAAATCGTCTTCCGAGATCTAAATCAGGCCCTATGTCTAGCCTCAGATTTCTCACTGAACCTCCCCATTCTGTGCTTGGACTCTACCCATTATTGAGATCCCAAGTCTAGAAATATGCACACTAGTCTTTCAGTTTGCATTTGGGGCTCCACATCTGAAAACGTAAAGGCCCTGCATGTCATTCGTAGTGCAGAGCCACATGGCGTCACCTTCCGGTACGCAGATGTACTAAGGAAAGTTTCCAGATCCGGTCTGGCGCTTAGGGAATATTCAAACAGTGAGGAATCTGCAGCCGGGGGGCGGAGGGGGGTGTGGCTTGGATGGCTTCTCTTTGTCACTTCTGATCTCGCCTTGCTTGACCCTAAGATGGTCACTGACCATGAGGCTTGGAGCTCATATTTTTGAGCTGAAGATTAAGGATTTCCTATATATGGACATGAGTTTTACCTTACCTGCCTCCCTCAAAATATGGTGCCTCACGTCCTCCTCTTTCGCACATGAAGACTGGGGTCTCCTAATGTATATGATCAGTCTGACCAGCACTACCAGGAGTCAGCTCTCCCATTCTTGGTATCCTCTACTCGGAATACTGCACCTCCGCGGCTAGTGATTTACACACTGGGTGCTAATCTCTGACTCCACTAGCCATCCAGCTCCCCTTTCCAGGGTGGCGATTTCAACAGTGATTTCTGCGTCTGTGTGTCCCACGAATCTGAGCGCTTTGCATCTACATAAGCCACATTCCGAGTGCACATAGAGTGCACATCTGAACCACTCGGCGGGGGCTTATTCAAGGGCCTTAAAAGCGACTTAGCTCCTTAGCTGTACGCTGCACGCCACAGAGATTCTAGACGCTGCCCTAATCCACTTGTAGCTCTTCACAGAGTCCTTCACCACTTCTCTGTACGTACCTCTCTACCTGGTGTTATTATTCCCCCATCCAGGGCTGCGTGCTGCTCTCTGATCCTAAGTAATCTACAGCGGATGCTGTCCGGTGAAACAATTGCTTTGTGTGTGATGCCGGAATAAAGTTTTAAACCAGTCAATCATTAATCCATGATGATAGTTAAACAGTTCAACAAACCCCCTAATAAACGTAAATAAAGGTACTCATACAATGTAAACAATCACTTTTTGTTTTTTAAATATGAACAACTTTCAGATATATATGGCTGTCATATTAAATCCACAACGGTGACATATGTGAATAAAGTGAGACAACGTGACACAGTGTGATATCAGTGTAAGGTAGAAAAAATGTTTTACACACACCCACATATATATATTATCTACTGGCGGTCGCCAGTAGATAGTTATAGTTAGGACCGTGTTTCCATAGGAAATCAGAAAATTCTATTTTGAATAACTTTGGCGCCGGTTGACGGATCCTCGCGAAATTTTCAAAACTAATGGGGCGCTCCGCTCAGCTCCTACCCTGGAAGTCTCGGGGTGATTCGTCAAGCGGGGGCTGAGAAAAAAGGGGGGTCCCAAAACGCTTTTTCCCCATGCATTTTCCCATAGGACCTTTAGTCGAAGGTACAGCCCGAACGGCTGAACAGAATTACTTGAAATTTGGCACAGAGGTAGTCCTCAGGTCAGGGATGTGCCTTTTGCATATATGGTGTCAATCTGTTCAGTAGTTCCTGAGAAAATTGCAGTTAAAAGTACATAAATATCTATAGCCGCGCACCGTGCGCGCACGGTGCCGTGTGCAAGCATAATTCTGATTGGTGGTTACATGTCAGTCAACATTCGAATCGGTCGAAATCAGGAAGTGTTGTCCGCCATTTTGTGTGTGACAGTGAAAAAGAAAGGTGGAGAACGTGAAAAGGGGGCAGGGTACAGAGTTCCTGACCCCCTAGCTTTTGTCAGGGAGTCCCTGAAGGACCATGAAGGGTAAAAAAAACAATTTCTTTTTTTTAAATCGCGAGGTGCAAACGCCGGAAAAAAAATCATAAAAAAAATAGAATTAAAAATCAAATTTAAGTGTTTAGATGTTAGGTGGCTCTAAAAAGAGCCGTTGTGTTAATTGAGGGACAGAGGAACAAAAAAAGTGCAAAAATTGTAGGGTGCCGCATGTGTGCTGCTGTAGCTTGCTCTCTATTAGGGGAATGCTGGTGTCCCCATAAGAGAGAAGAGCATTGCACGAATTGCACCGTATATGCACCCTCTTAAACAGAGGGTGTATATCCAGAGGCACAGAAGCAGGTGAAGCTGCCGCCGCAGATGAAGTGCTCGGCTGAGCTGCCGATGATGTGCTCGGCTGAGCTGCTGCGGATGTGCTCGGCTGAGCTGATGGAGGGTTTTCTCTAGCAGCTTGAGCATAAGCCACAGGATGTACATCTCTAATGTGCCTGATCGTAGTGAAGATACTAAAAGAGTATTTCTTTTTAGGATCTCCTCTTGATAAGACACCACCACAAAGAGTGCAGGTGACTTTTGGAGCATTCACCTTCTTCTGCCCCTCTGGAAAAGTGAAAAATTGCCATATAAAAGAGTTTTTCTGTTTCCTCTGTCTCTGTGGCACAAGGGTCTCCTGCTCACTCCCAGAAGATGACTGCTGCTCTGCCATTCTCAAGTACTGGAGTACTGGAAAAGCTGCTCAGCTCCTTCTCCCAGGGAATCAGAAGTAATAATGAGGGGAGTGGGTGTGGTGTTGGAAGTTTCTGGAGCTGAAACTACTATAAACCAATGAAAAGTGTTGTTTCTTAATCACATGACCTAAAACTACTATAAACCAATGAAAAGTGTTGTTTCTAAATCACATGACTTGCCGTGCGCGCACCGTGCGTGCACGGTACGCGCACAGAGCACGCATGCAGGCGCGTACGCGCACGGAGCACGCGCGCATGAGCGTACGGAGCACGCGCGCATGCGCGTACGGAGCACGCGCGTACAGAGCATGCACAACGTACGCATGTGCACGTGGAGCACGTACGCATGCGCACACGGAGCAAAAACCCTTAAAAAAAATAATATATATTTTTTAAAGTGTTTATAAGTTTATAGAAGATATTAACTATGCTGTTCAAGTCTATCCAAATAAAAAAAAAAAAAATGAGCCATTCCATATTACAGGATAAATTGAATCTATAACTATATATAGGTAGCTTATTGTAAAATACATATTGAAAAAATATAATAATACATTCATAAATTAGCATTTAAAAAACCTTGCAAATTCACTTAAAAAACCATAGGTTTCACACACGTTATAGTTAGGAATTAGCATTTAAAAAACCTTGCAAATTCACTGAAAAAACCATAGGTTTCACACACGTTATAGTTAGGAATTAGCATTTAAAAAACCTTGCAAATTCACTGAAAAAACAATAGGTTTCACACATGTTATAGTTAGCTGGACATTTCACTCGTAAAAAAACAATGAAATTCCCGCGTTATAGTTAGTTCAGCTAACTATACCTCGCGCGCCCGCAATCCACTGCTGATGACGTCACATATTACATCACTCATGACATGGTCAGTGACATCACTCATGACATCACTGATGACATCTCAAATGACATCACTGATGATATCACTGATGACGTCATCCATGTGATAAATTACCACATCTTCTCACACCCTAATATAACCTTTGATACACCGACTCAAAATTTAAGAGTTCCATTCTCAAAACCATACATACTGCAATACCAATAACTACATACCCACTTATTAACTCTTAGGTCTACATACACCTCCACTCATTCACCTGTACAGTCACTCATACTTACAATCACTCCATACAAAACTATCATATGCATTTATACACCTATATAGACACTCACACACTATCAATCATCCATAGAGGTACTCTCACACCTACTCAGTCATGCAAATAATCTCACTCCCATTTACTCACCTATGCGGTTATACACACTCAAGTTCACTTACTCATAAAAATAGTATCACATTCTTATGCTCTTATAGAATCATTGATACAAGCACACACTCATCCATACAGTCACTCTCACAATCACACACTCTCACATCTACCCACTTATATACTCTTACACGCATATATACTGCCTTTCACTTATGTAGTCAGTCACAAATGTACCACTGAGATATACATTCAATCCCTAACACACCCATTCATACACTCACTCAACCATACAGTCCATCACAGATGCACTCTTAAAACCATGCACCCATAGAATCACCCACTCACACATCTATGCATAGAGTCACACACACCCTACCCACACAAACACTCAGGAACCCATACAGATACTGAGACAAGCAATCAATAACTCATATAGACACATATAGGTATTCACAAAACCAAGCCGCCACTTATACACCAACATACAGACACATACAAACATATACACAGTTTAGTCACTAGTCTGCAGTAAGATACATTTAATGACTCACTTATAGAGTCAGTTACGCACCAAAGAAAATCATCCATTTGCACACTTGTACACCCACTCATTCTTCAACAGGCCTTTCCCTATATATATTAAACATATTAAAATTGTTCAGAAACACATACTCAATGGATGATGTCATCAGTGATGTCATCAGTGATGTCATTTGAGATGTCATCAGTGATGTCATGAGTGATGTCACTGACCATGTCATGAGTGGTTTAATATGTGACGTCATCAGCAGTGGATTGCGGGCGCGCGAGTTATAGTTAGCTGAACTAACTATAACGGGGGAATTTCATTGTTTTTTTACGAGTAAAATGTCCAGCTAACTATAACATGTGTGAAACCTATGGTTTTTTCAGTGAATTTGCAAGGTTTTTTAAATGCTAATTCCTAACTATAACGTGTGTGAAACCTATGGTTTTTTCAGTGAATATATATATACATACATACATCCACACAGTTTGGCTCAACCGTCACTCGGACCCCTGGTGCTTCTCATTCCGGTGCGAGATTCTTGGCAGAGCCACGCCGTAATTTTGTGCGACACACTTCCTTGCGGAATTTTATGACAAAACGCATTTGCAGGCTTCTTCGTTCCCCAAGCGTTTTAATGTTCAATTCACATCAGGGTTGAGGAGACAACCGACGCGTTTCGCTATACACGATAGTTTGATCACGGTTCAAACTGGTAACCAACTGGTTATATATATATATATATATATATATCCAACGATGCAAAAGCAGTTCCTCGTACGCTCTCAGAAGAACAGACCACAAACGGGGATATCTTGAAAGGGGTGTTTTAATTCACTACGCGTTTCAGCTCGAAAGCCTTGTTCACGTGAAAGAGTGTGCTCAGCACGATGATTGATAAAGTTAATTCAGTCGACATCCACAAAGGACAACCAATGACTAGACGATTGAACAATGGCAGACATCTTGGAATGTAGTGTGCTGTATAACACATAAATACATTGCATTCAGAGCTCGCCACACAAAACTAATTTTTCAACGCCAGTGCAGTATCGAAAGTAGATGATTACAGCTAAAATAGCATTGCAATAGTAAGGCACAGATGTGCCGAGTAAAACTGTCGGTAAAATGCCATGTGTGTATATTTGATGTAGTGCCAAAGGTGTGTTATTAAGGCAATCCTAGGCGGTGTCGTATAAGTGACATAAGAGGCAGACAAATAAATGCATAGTGCACAAATGCGTCCAAATGTTCAAGGCCCCAGTAGTTGCATACAATGTTCTTCAGATTGGTTCTGCAAAATTTTGCAAAAATTAAATGAACTTTTAAATAAACTGTCAAGTGACAAGTAAAAGAACATGAAAGGCATTAGAAACATGCTGAAAATGCACGAAGTACTGTTTGTGTACAGAGATAAATGTAAACTAGGCACAATGTCATTAAATAAATGTCCTCATAAAGGTGTCCATCTAAAGGTGTCCATCTAAAATAAGTGGCCAAGTGGCCTGTGCATGAAACACCAATCAATTGAGAAAATGCCCTTGACACATGGCAGATCAGTAGCGTGAAAGGGCAGGAAGACAATAAATTCTGCCAGAACTATATTGTTAAATGCAAAGATGGATTGAACTATACCATGGTCATCCGGTTGTCATAATAGAAGAAACAATGATCATCAATCACCGTGCTCAAGGAGTGAAGAAGGGAAGGAAGGGTAGGTAGCCCGTGTGTGGTGAGTGCCGGTGTTTGGGCACCTTCCTTTCTTCCTGGAAACAGAAAAGAAAAAAACATAATGTTAAAAATTGCTTAAAAGGTTATCGCAATAATTCAATGAACACAATCTGATGAGGAGAGAAAGTTGGTTAGAAAGTTAAAAACAAAACCGTCTCATAGTGTATCTGAGAACAGGAACAAGAAAAGGGAGAAGAACCAAGAACACATTGACAACACAGCACATTATTCTCTCAGGTGAACAGCTAATTCCTCATCCTGATTGAGGCCCCCTCGGTCTTTGGTTTGAAAATCTATTATGTATTTGGACTCACGCTGCCTCAATTTAAGTACCCTGTTGCCTCCTCTGGGATTCTTAGTAATCTGTTCAAGGATGAAGAATTTTAAGAGTGCAGGATTAGAAAAATGTTTAGCTTTGAAATGACGAGCCACGGGGTACTTATCATCATTATGTACAATGGCTCGATAGTGTTCGAGAACACGCTTTTTAGCGAGAAGAGTGGTGCTGCCTATATACCACAATTTGCATGGGCATTCTATAGCATAGATCACAAAGGTGGTACTGCATGTAAGGAATTCCTTGATCTCTTTGGTGATGCCATTGTAGGTAATTTTGTTACGAAACGTGCTGTTCTTGCAGGCTTTACAATGCCCACAAGGAAAAAATCCCTCCAAGCCGTGTTGTTGTCTAGTGGGGTATATGGTAACATCACTTCTTACTACCAAATCTCTAATGCTTCTACCCTTACGATAGGTGATACTGGGTCTATTGGGGACAGTCATACCAATTACATTGTTACATTTCAGGATATCCCAATTTTTTGCTACAATTTTGTGTATGTTTTTGGAATCTGAATTGAAAGTCATAATCATTCTAGTTGTATCATTGTTCTCATCTGAGGTTTCAACAGGTTTGTCAGAAATGGTGAGATCTCTGGGTATGGCGTCTGCTCTGTCCTTGGCTTTGCGGAGTACCCAGTTAGGGTAACCTCTGGTTTTGAACCGTGTCATCATCTCTCTACTGGTATTTTCATAGGCGACTTGGGTACTGCAATTTCTCTTGGCCCTCAACAGCTCACCATAGGGAATACTCCACTTAAGTGTCTCAGGGTGACTGCTGAGGGCATGCAGGACACAGTCATTATATACGATCATTGACCACCAACAAGGGATAGAGGCCTGTGAACATTATCTCAACACCAGACCCTTACGCCTTAGAGACCACAGCATGATGATTTTGGACATGATCAATTACTGTCTCACCAATAACATTTTTCTTTTTAATGGTGAATTGTACAGGCAAGTGGTCGGGACGGCGATGGGTTCTTGCTTTGCTCCCAGCCTGGCAAATCTCTTTATGGGACGGTGGGAGGAATTAGACTTCTCCAACCCTGACTACAAACAAGATCTAGAACACGTCACAACATGGATGCGCTACATTGATGACTTGTTTATCATATGGAATGGCAACGAAGAACAAGCCATCCAATTCATAGATAGACTTAACATCAATAACAATAACATTGTACTGACAAGCCACATCAGCAAGAACAGTGCTGAATATCTAGATGTCAGATTGGACATCATAGATAATTCTATACAGACTACTCTATTCAGAAAGGGCCACTGCAGGCAACAGTGTCCTGCATGCCCTCAGCAGTCACCCTGAGACACTTAAGTGGAGTATTCCCTATGGTGAGCTGTTGAGGGCCAAGAGAAATTGCAGTACCCAAGTCACCTATGAAAATACCAGTAGAGAGATGATGACACCCTAACTGGGTACTCCGCAAAGCCAAGGACAGAGCAGACGCCATACCCAGAGATCTCACCATTTCTGAGAAACCTGTTGAAACCTCAGATGAGAACAATGATACAACTAGAATGATTATGACTTTCAATTCAGATTCCAAAAACATACACAAAATTGTAGCAAAAAATTGGGATATCCTGAAATGTGACAATGTAATTGGTATGAGTGTCCCCAATAGACCCAGTATCACCTATCGTAAGGGTAGAAGCATTAGAGATTTGGTAGTAAGAAGTGATGTTACCATATACCCCACTAGACAGCAACACGGCTTGGAGGGATTTTTTCCTTGTGGGCATTGTAAAGCCTGCAAGAACAGCACGTTTCGTAACAAAATTACCTACAATGGCATCACCAAAGAGATCAAGGAATTCCTTACATGCAGTACCACCTTTGTGATCTATGCTATAGAATGCCCATGCAAATTGTGGTATATAGGCAGCACCACTCTTCTCGCTAAAAAGCGTGTTCTCGAACACTATCGAGCCATTGTACATAATGATGATAAGTACCCCGTGGCTCGTCATTTCAAAGCTAAACATTTTTCTAATCCTGCACTCTTAAAATTCTTCATCCTTGAACAGATTACTAAGAATCCCAGAGGAGGCAACAGGGTACTTAAATTGAGGCAGCGTGAGTCCAAATACATAATAGATTTTCAAACCAAAGACCGAGGGGGCCTCAATCAGGATGAGGAATTAGCTGTTCACCTGAGAGAATAATGTGCTGTGTTGTCAATGTGTTCTTGGTTCTTCTCCCTTTTCTTGTTCCTGTTCTCAGATACACTATGAGACGGTTTTGTTTTTAACTTTCTAACCAACTTTCTCTCCTCATCAGATTGTGTTCATTGAATTATTGCGATAACCTTTTAAGCAATTTTTAACATTATGTTTTTTTCTTTTCTGTTTCCAGGAAGAAAGGAAGGTGCCCAAACACCGGCACTCACCACACACGGGCTACCTACCCTTCCTTCCCTTCTTCACTCCTTGAGCACGGTGATTGATGATCATTGTTTCTTCTATTATGACAACCGGGATGACCATGGTATAGTTCAATCCATCTTTGCATTTAACAATATAGTTCTGGCAGAATTTATTGTCTTCCTGCCCTTTCACGCTACTGATCTGCCATGTGTCAAGGGCATTTTCTCAATTGATTGGTGTTTCATGCACAGGCCACTTGGCCACTTATTTTAGATGGACACCTTTAGATGGACACCTTTATGAGGACATTTATTTAATGACATTGTGCCTAGTTTACATTTATCTCTGTACACAAACAGTACTTCGTGCATTTTCAGCATGTTTCTAATGCCTTTCATGTTCTTTTACTTGTCACTTGACAGTTTATTTAAAAGTTCATTTAATTTTTGCTAAATTTTGCAGAACCAATCTGAAGAACATTGTATGCAACTACTGGGGCCTTGAACATTTGGACGCATTTGTGCACTATGCATTTATTTGTCTGCCTCTTATGTCACTTATACGACACGGCCTAGGATTGCCTTAATAACACACCTTTGGCACTACATCAAATATACACACATGGCATTTTACCGACAGTTTTACTCGGCACATCTGTGCCTCACTATTGCAATGCTATTTTAGCTGTAATCATCTACTTTCGATACTGCACTGGCGTTGAAAAATTAGTTTTGTGTGGCGAGCTCTGAATGCAATGTATTTATGTGTTATACAGCACACTACATTCCAAGATGTCTGCCATTGTTCAATCGTCTAGTCATTGGTTGTCCTTTGTTGATGTCGACTGAATTAACTTTATCAATCACCGTGCTGTGCACAATCTTTCACGTGAACAAGGCTTTCGAGCTGAAACGCGTAGTGAATTAAAACACCCCTTTCAAGATATCCCCGTTTGTGGTCTGTTCTTCTGAGAGCGTACGAGGAACTGCTTTTGCATCTTTGGAACTGAATTACCGGCACGCTCCGCCGGGGTGTACGCCACCTCTCTTGGGTCACAGCAGCCGGAAGGAGCTATTTGGATTTGTGATATATATATATATATATATATATATATATATATATATATATATATATATATATATATATATATATATATATATATATCCTTCACCACTGGCTCACGGTCGTTGAACCCTTAAGGAGCTCCTCCCTCGGTGCGTGCCCCTCTGGCTGACCAACGCCACTTTACATTCTCCAAATCCTTCGGAATGAAGAAAATAGGGTCGCACTCCCGGATTAGGTGTTTAATATTCCTTTATTTTCATTTTGTCAGGTATTCAAAAGCCACACCAACGCGTTTCGTTCTCCCCTGACCTTAGGGGAGAACGAAACGCGTTGGTGTGGCTTTTGAATACCTGTCAAAATGAAAATAAAGGAATTTTAAACACCTAATCCGGGAGTGCGACCCTATATTTCCTTCATTCCGAAGGATTTGGAGAATATATATATTACCTACTGGCGGTCGCCAGTAGGTAGTTATAGTTAGGACCACGTTTCCATAGGAAATCCGCAACATTCTATTTTGAATAACTTTGGCGCCGGTCGACGAATCCTCGCGAATTTTTCAAAATAGGTGGGGCGCTACGCTCCGCTCCTACCCTGAAAGTCTCGGGGGGATTCGTCAAGCGGGGGCTGAGATAAAAGGGGGGTCCCAAAACGCGTTTTTCCCATGCATTTTTCCATAGGACCTTTAGACACAGCTACAGCCCGAACGGCTGAACAGAATTACTTGAAATTTGGCAGAGAGGTAGTCCTCAGGTCAAGGAAGTGCCTTTTGTAGGTTTGGTGTAAATCTGTTCAGTAGATTCTGAGAAAATAGCCTTTAAACCAATATATATATCTGAGCCAGCTTACGGTGCGCTTACGGTGCGCTTACCGTACGCGTACGGTGTCCTGCGCGAGCGCGATTCTGATTGGCTGTTAGATCTTAGTAAACATTCGAATCGGTCGAAACCAGGAAGCGGCGGCTGCCATTTTCTCTCTCGCTCTCTGAGTTGGGCAGCAAAAACGAAGCCCAAAAATGTGTAAAGAGGCAGTTTCTTGAGATCCTAACCACCCAGGATTGATATAGGGGTCCCCAAACAACCCCCAACCCCAAAAAAAAAAATTTTTTTTTTTCGGAAATTCGCCGTTTACGCTTACCGTACGCGTACGGTAAAAAATTTTAAAATAAAAAATTATCCACATTCTCCCCACCCCGTGTGCCAATGGTGCCCGCAGGGCACCATTTGTGCATGGCCTATCACAACTATGAAATTAACCAAAAATACATTTCACAAAGATGCGCATAATATGTCCCCCATGTGCGCACGGTGCGCGAAGCGCATCGTGCGTACATGGCCCATCCCGCATAACGTGGGCACGCGGTGCGCGCAGCGCACCGCGTGACCACTGTGCGTGCACGGCACTAACTGCGTAAAGTGGGCGCGCGGTGCGCGAAGCGCACCACGTGCTCACTGTGCGCGCACGGTGCGCGAAGCGCACCGTGCGCGCACGGAACGAACTGCGTTAACTGGGCGCGCACGCCACGAATGGCGTAAAGTAACTTAGCATTTAAAAAACCGTACAAATTCACTGAAAAAACCATAGGTTTCACACACGTTATAGTTAGGAATTAGCATTTAAAAAACCTTGCAAATTCACTGAAAAAACCATAGGTTTCATACATGTTATAGTTAGCTGTACATTTCACTCGTAAAAAACCAATGAAATTCCCCCGTTATAGTTAGTGCAGGCAACTATAACTCACGCGACCGCAATCTTCTGCTGATGACATATGTGTCTTTATGAAAAAAAAATATTTGTAATATATGTATAGCTAAAATTTAATGGAAGAAGACAGGGGCAAATAAGTGTCTAAATACAGTATTAGCATCAGCAGAGGATTGCGGTCGCGTGAGTTATAGTTGCCTGCACTAACTATAACGGGGGAATTTCATTGGTTTTTTACGAGTGAAATGTACAGCTAACTATAACATGTATGAAACCTATGGTTTTTTCAGTGAATATATATATATTCAAAACTATAGCTTTGCCGTCCCCAACCTCCTTTCAGGCAATGAAATAAGCACGAACTCCTCTGGTATTCCTCACATGCAGCAGCCTTGATCACATGCGGAAATAAGTTGCCGTGAATTTTTAAATACCACCCTAATGTGTCATGCGCTTCCCAATGAACATAGAATAAAGACTTTGTATCAGCACTGTTAGGTATAATGGCATTATAACGTCACATATTCCAAGATCTGATAAAATATATATAGCGCCAGTCGGCACTATAATAAATATACGCTAAAAATCAGTAAAATAACATTTACAATATTTGGGCATTTCTTAAATTGTTGTTATCAACTTACCGAAGCACACCTCGATGACTGCATAAATGCTCAAATGTCACCACTGCATGGTACGTAACCGGCCTAAATGAAACTAGACACTCACATAATAAAACATGATTTGAATATCATATCTATCTATTGTTCCATGTATGCTAGTGCAACAATTGGAGCCCACATTATATGTACCGGTTCGCTAGTAGCTCCAGTTGATTTGATTCTTCAATATGCTCTATCAATTCATAATACTGATATTACTATCGCCACAGAAAAGTGACTAATGCCTCCAATCTTTTGTGAAAATTAATAAATAATGTGGAATGTCAAGTTGATAAATGCATATTGTGCCTTATTGAAATATTGTGCTTATTACCATTATAATACCATAAATATATACAATAAATACGATTTAAAAAACACATCTAAAAAACAATTCATATTTTTGGGAAAATGTCATCATTTTTTATAGAAACAGTTCATATATGATCAAAGGATGATAACGTAAACGTATTTGTTAATGCAAGGCTGTCGTGTGCATCGTTAAAACTAAATACTACCACCTTGTTGTAATATTGCAAAAGTTAAGACTTCTAGGAACAGTACCATTATGTATATATTTCTTAAAGGAAATTGTGGAGGTCCTCTGTGGTGTTTAATCCATTAGGGGCTTTACTGTCAAATTCCATGATCATACGAGTTTCTAACTGTCTGAGCATACGCTCTCTATTACCCCCTCTACGGGGTACTTGAATTGACGCAACCACAAAATACTTTAGACAGCTAAGGTTGTTGTTCTGAACTGTCTTGAAGTGGCGAGCTACAGGATAATTAATATAATTATTGACTATAGCACGCAGATGATGTAAAATGCGGACATGCACCTGTAATTTTGTGCTTCCGATGTAATTGAGGCCACATGTGAGGACATATACTACAAACTCTGTGCGGCAAGTATAGTGGCCTTTTATTTCTCTTTTTAATGGACTTAAAGGTACATCGTAGTGAGTGGTATTCTCTTCGGATTTGCAAGCCCTGCACGATGAGCACGTAAAAAACCCTTGTCTAGGTTTTAACCATGAACTGTTAAGAGTAATTTCAGGGCTGCTTTTAACCAACTCCGTTCTCATAGATTTCGCACGTCTAAAAGTGAGTGTTGGCACAAGTGGCAATTTAGGTGCCAGCACTCCATCCGTAAGCAAAATGGGCCAGTTTTTATTAACTATTGCTCGTACTTGCCTCTGTTGCTGACTGTAAGTCGTTATGAGTCTAGGTGCATTGGTTTCCTTTTCTGTTGTAACATTCTCTACCTGGGTACAGCTAGTTTGCTTCAAAAGAGATTTCCTAGATCTTGATGCTGCCTTTCTACTAGTTTCCATGAGAATTCTCTCACTATAGCCTCTCTGTCGGAATCTTTACAGAGCTGCCAGTGTGCATTTCTTAAGTTCATCCTCTGTGCTACAGATCCTTTTTAGTTTAAGTAGCTCACCATATAGTATGCTTGTAATGAGATGTTTGGTGTGTGAGCTCATGGCATGTAGGGAGTAGTTGCCGGATGTGGGCTTCCTATGTAGTGTAGTTGCCAATTTTCCTTCTGCTGCATATACAGTAGTATCCAAAAAATCCACACTGTGATAACTCATATGTGACGTGAATTTTAGGTTTACATCATTGGTTTTAATGTCAGTTATAAACATTTCAGCATTTGTTTGATTCCCTTGCCATACTATAAAAACGTCGTCAATGTAGCGGAACCAATGTGCTACACAAGTGTTGACAGTATTTGCATAGGTTCCCCTGAGAGCCTGTTCCTCCCACCAGCCAACATGCAAACAAGCATAGCTGGGGGAGAAACTGGTTCCCATGGAAACACCTCTACATTGTCTATATACCTCTTTACCAAACATGAAAAAAATGTTAAATAGGCAGCACTCTATCAGCTCAAGTAACATGAGATTATGACTGTGATAGTTTAATAGTCTAGTGTCCAAATAATGCTTGACTGCAACCATTCCTACTTGGTGTTCAATACACCTATAAAGTGATTCTATGTCCAATGTAATTAAAAGGTATCCATCTTCCCTATCAACTTGTAATTTGTTGAGGAAGTCCCTTGTATCTTTAAAATAGGTGGGGAGTTGCTGGACATGACTCTGTAGGAAAAAGTCCATATAACGACTAATATTCTCACATACTCCTCCAATTGCAGAAATAATTGGTCTGCGTGGTATGGGAGTCGTTTTCTTGTGTATCTTTGGGATTAGATACATTGTAGGGATCACAGGAAATTCTTTGTGCATGAACAGATATTCCTGATTAGATATTAAACCCTGTCTCTTGTATGGCAGTCATTTTTTCTTTATAACTTTTTTGTATTCCATCATGGAGGCTTTTTCATAGCATGTTGTGTTTTCGAGTTGACGCAATACTTCTTGAATGTTGTCTTTCCGTGGCCAAATCGCCAAATTCCCACCTTTGTTGGACTTGTTCATTATTATTTCTTATTGCTCATTAGTTTGGAAATCAGATTGTCATATTCTTTGTCACGGAATTTTCTTTTTTTGTGTCCATGATTGACTTTATGATATAACTGTTTTAAGTTATCCGTGACTCTTTCATGAAAAATGTCAATCGCGTCCTTAGGCATCATAGGATAAAAGGTAGATTTGCTTATGAAAGGACTCATTCCTGCACTTGGCTGGATCATATTTAATGCGTCTAGTCTTTCTTGTGTTGAGATTTGCATCATGTTGCAGTCTTGCGCATTGGGATTGTCGCTACTTAATTCATGGAGTGTAAGCAACATTCCTGCATCTGACACTTGAAGATTTGAATCAGTTCCGTCTTTACTTGTCACATATCTTTCTCTGTTTGTCAACTGATTATTGCCTTCTTTGATTGTGAAGAATTTATTGATTTTCAGTTTCCGTATGTACCCAAATATATCTACTCTTGTTTTACTGTAATTGAAATTGCTCTCCGGGCAATATGAGAGTCCTAGAGCCAAATGGTGTGTTTCTGCTTTGGTTAGAGTTATAGGCGACATGTTAATAATTGTATTGTCATCTAACGCCTTCGCCACTGTCCTCGCTTTGATTTTGGCGCGTCTGAGCTTGCGC
Organism: Triturus cristatus; assembly: GCF_964204655.1. Classification (NCBI taxonomy): domain Eukaryota; kingdom Metazoa; phylum Chordata; class Amphibia; order Caudata; family Salamandridae; genus Triturus; species Triturus cristatus. The sequence goes on along the minus strand of NC_140593.1, from coordinate 309,172,708 downwards.
CTTGCTTTTCGCCTTTGGTTTCTTCGTACTCTACTTGTTTCCTTTGATTGCGAGGTCGTAGGGTCTGCCTACGGCCGTATGATAACAAATTCAATTGTTCACCTGGCTTCAGTTTGTTTCTCTCATCGCCAGCACTGTGCACATTGCTTCTTCCGTCTTCCGATTCACTTTCACTTATCAGTGAGTTCAACTCAGAGGCTGATGATTTTGCATTGCTGACTTTATCGTTTGTCTCCATCATAGGATTGCTGAATGCTTTTCCATATTATTGAAGCGCATTTTTGGGACATTATCGTACTTCCGTGCAAAAATAAAAATTTGACCAAGTTCATAGTCTTCTTTGTCACAGGCGAATTTCTTTACCTTTTTTATTTTGATTTTATCTTCCTGCTTTTTGACTCTGTCCTGAATTTCTTTTCTAGTTTTGGAAATATACTCTGTTTGTTCCAGTTTGTCGATTTGGCCATTGAGTCTGTCGATTTCTTTCAGCAATTCATCACTGTCTATTAGGGCATATTTAATCAGAATTTTGACTAAGTTCATTGAAGCTATCAGGTTATTCTCTGCCCGTTCTGTTAACATGTCTGGATTCAGGTTTTCTATATATAGACAAAAACAATGGTACGTCCTTTAGTAGTTATATATGTTCTCCATAGTGACCCTGATGATAGTTATTTTAGTCATGGGGTAAGGGGACTGAAGGGCAAAACACACAATATGATGGACGGAATGTTGCACATTGGCAAAACATTCACCCCCAGTCACAGATCTGGGTTTAATCCGTCGTTATTTTGCTCACCATGCTACACCAGTTCAGACATGGCCATATGCAAATCAGTCTTGACCCTGTGCCTCATGGAAACAGTCCAGCCCGATCTGCCAAGCCATGTCTTCCCTGGACCGGAATCAAGCATCCTAGGACCGGTTTCGGGGTTTCACCCCTCTTCAGCCAGGATAGCTTGACTCCAGTGGCGTCGTGAGCACGGGACCCACGTCTGGGCATACCCTTCCCACATAGGGCAAACAGCAAAACACACAAGATGATGGACGGAATGTTGCACATTTGCAAATCATTCACCCCCAGTCTCAGATCTGGGTTTAATCCATCGTTATTTTGCTCACCATGCCACCCCAGTTCAGACATGGCCATATGCAAATCAGTCTTGACCCTGTGCCTCATGGGAACAGTCCAGCCCGAACTGCCAAACCATGATTTTCCTTGGCCCGGATCAAGCATCCTAGGACAGGTTACGGGGTTTCACCCCTCTTCAGCCAGGATAGCTTGACTCCAGTGGCGTCGTGAGCACGGGACCCACGTCTGGGCATACCCTTCCCACATAGGGCAAACAGCAAAACACACAAGATGATGGACGGAATGTTGCACATTTGCAAACCATTCACCCCCAGTCACAGATCTGGGTTTAATCCATCGTTATTTTGCTCACCATGCCACCCCAGTTCGGACATGGCCATATGCAAATCAGTCTTGACCCTGTGCCTCATTGGAACAGTCCAGCCCGAACTGCCAAGCCATGTCTTCCCTGGACCGGAATCGAGCATCCTACGACTGGTTTCGGGGTTTCACCCCTCTTCAGCTAGGATAGCTTGACTCCAGTGGCGTCGTGAGCACGGGACCCACGTCTGGGAATACCCTTCCCACATAGGGCGAACAGCAAACCACACAAGATGATGGACGGAATGTTGCACATAGGCAAAAAAACATTCACCCCCAGTCACAGATCTGGGTTTAGTCCATCGTTATTTTGCTCACCATCCCACCCCAGTTCAGACATGGCCATATGCAAATCAGTCTTGACCCTGTGCCTTATGGGAACAGTCCAGCCAAACTGCCAAGCCATGTCTTCCCTGGACCGGAATCAAGCATCCTAGGACCGGTTTCGGGGTTTCACCCCTCTTCAGCCAGGATAGCTTGACTCCAGTGGCGTCGTGAGCACGGGACCCACGTCTGGGCATACCCTTCCCACATAGGGCGAACAGCAAAACACACAAGATGATGGACGGAATGTTGCACATTGGCAAAACATTCACCCCCAGTCACAGATCTGGGTTTAATCCATCGTTATTTTGCTCACCATGCCACCCCAGTTCAGACATGGCCATATGCAAATCAGTCTTGACCCTGTGCCTCATGGGAACAGTCTAGCCCGATCTGCCAAGCCATGTCTTCCCTGGACCGGAATCAAGCATCCTAGGACCGGTTTCGGTGTTTCACCCCTCTTCAGCCAGGATAGCTTGACTCCAGTGGCGTCGTAAACACGGGACCCACGTCTGGGCATACCCTTCCCACATAGGGCAAACAGCAAAACACACAAGATGATGGACGGAATGTTGCACATTGGCAAATCATTCACCCCAGTCACAGATCTGGGTTTAATCCATCCTTATTTTGCTCACCATGCCACCCCAGTTCAGACATGGCCATATGCAAATCAGTCTTGACCCTGTGCCTCATGGGAACAGTCCAGCCCGAACTGCCAAGCCATGTCTTCCCTGGACCGGAATCTAGCATCCTAGGACAGGTTTCGGGGTTTCACCCCTCTTCAGCCAGGATAGCTTGACTCCAGTGGCGTCGTGAGCACGGGTCCCACGTCTGGGCATACCCTTCCCACATAGGGCGAACAGCAAAACACACAGGATGATGGACGGAATGTTGCACATTGGCAAATCATTCACCCCCAGTCACAGATCTGGGTTTAATCCATCGTTATTTTGCTCACCATGCCACCCCAGTTCAGACATGGCCATATGCAAATCAGTCTTGACCCTGTGCCTCATGGGAACAGTCCAGCCCGAACTGCCAAGCCATGTCTTCCCTGGACCGGAATCAAGCATCCTAGGACCGGTTTCGGGGTTTCACCCCTCTTCAGCCAGGATAGCTTGACTCCAGTGGCGTCGTGAGCACTCCATGCCACTGGAATCAAGCTATCCTGGCTGAAGAGGGGTGAAACCCCGAAACCGGTCCTAGGATGCAAAAGTACTGTAAGTCAAAGTTCCACATGTTAACCAAATTTCAGATAACCAAGTCGAGGAAACAGCTTGTTAAACTATTCACCCAGAAACCAAGATAGCTCTTCTTCAGAATTCAGACCACCTGGGATCTTAGTGTCAAGCTCCAAAATGTAATGGGATTCCAATTGACGCAGTTTACGAATTCTGTCTCCTCCCCTGATGGTTGGAAGTATTCGATCTATCACAAAAAATCTCAACAAACTGTGATTGCTCTTATGGAATTCTTCATAGTGTCGCGCTACAGGAGATAGCTTGTCCCTGTTCTGTATCGCCCTCATGTGCTCTAAGATACGTTTTTTGGCAGCAAACATAGTGCTGCCTATGTATCTTTTAGCACATGGACAAATTAGCACATAAACACAATGATCAGATAGACAGGTAAATGTTTGTCTATATATCTGTTCTCATCTATGATAGGATAGTAAACTTTCTTTACATTGGAGCTGTATTTACAAGCTTTGCACGACATACAGGTGTAAAAACCTTTAATATCTGATATAGCTGGTTTCTCAAGGCTGACTTCATTACTACACAATTTATTACGTAGAGAATCTGCCTTCCTGAATGTGACATTGGGTGTATCATTCATAACCTCCTTTAATGTTGGTTCCGTTTTAAGGATGCCCCAATGTCTTTTAAGACATTTTCTTACATCAAGGGAACCCGAGTTGTAAGTTGTTATGTACCTGATAATTTTGTCATTGTTATCATTTAGGTTATCTTTTGGGACCAATAAATCCTCATGTTTGAATTCAGCAGCTTTCAAGCGAGCTTGTTCAATGACATTAAGTTTGTACCCCCTGTCCAAGAATCTCTCATTCATATTATTGCATTCATGTTCAAAATCATAATCAGAACTACAGTTCCTTCGAGCCCGGAGGAACTCTCCAAACAGAATGCTATTAATGAGGACCTTGGAATGTCCACTCTCAGCATGTAACAGCGTATTTCCTGATGTTTTTTTTACGGTACAATTTAGTTGTTAAGGTGTCATCCACTACTTGAATCTGTAAATCTAAAAATTCAATGCAAGAGCTGCTGATGGTACCTTCAAACTTCAAATTGACCTCATTGTTATTAAGAAATCCAATGAAATCTTTGGCAAGTTCTTCACTGCCCTCCCAGATAATAAAAAGGTCATCAATATACCGTAATCATATTTTAACATGGTCACGGTATGGACTGTACATTTTGGGCACCTGCTGCTCCCAGCACCCCATAAAGAGGTTAGCATAACTGGGAGCAAAACATATATACTGGCAGTAGATAGTTATAGTTAGGACCGTGTTTCCATAGGAAATCTGAAAATTCTATTTTTAATAACTTTGGCGCTGGTTGACGGATCTTCGCGAAATTTTCAAAACTAATGGGGCGCTCCGCTCAGCTCCTACCCTGGAAGTCTTGGGGTGATTCGTCAAGCAGGGACTGAGAAAAAAGGGGGGTCCCAAAACGCGTTTTCCCCATGCATTTTCCCATAGGACCTTTAGTCGAAGGTACAGCCGGAACGGCTAAACAGAATTACTTGAAAATTGGCAAAGAGGTAGTCCTCAGGTCAAGGATGTGCCTTTTGCATATATGGTATCAATCTGTTCAGTAGTTCCTGAGAAAATTGCAGTTAAATGTACATAAATATCTATATGCGCGCACCGTGCGCGCACGTTGCGCGCACCTTAACGTGCGCGAGCGTAATTGTGATTGGTGGTTACATGTCAGTCAACATTCGAATCGGTCGAAATCAGGAAGTGTTGTCCGCCATTTTGTGTGTGACAGTGAAAAAGAAAGGTGGAGAACGTGAAAAAGGGGCGGGGTACAGAGTTCCTGACCCCCTAGCTTTTGTCAGGGGGTCCCTGAAGGACCATGAAGGGTGAAAAAAACATTTTAATATTTTTTAAAAATCACGGGGTGTGCGCACCGTCGCAAGGTGCGCGCACGATGCGCGCACGGCGGAAAAAAAATCATGAAAAAATAAAAAAATTAAAATCAAATTTAAGTGTTTAGATGTTAGGTGGCTCTAAAAAGAGCCGTTGTGTTAATTGAGGAACAGAGGAACAAAAAAATGAAAACAATTATAGGGTGCCGCATGTGTGCTGCTGTATCTTGCTCTCTATTAGGATAATGCTGGTGTCCCCATAAGAGAGAAGAGCATTGCACGCATTGCACCGTATATGCACCCTCTTGAACAGAGGGTGTATATCCAGAGGCACAGAAGCAGGTGAAGCTGCCGCCGCAGATGAAGTGCTCGGCTGAGCTGCCGATGATGTGCTCGGCTGAGCTGCTGCGGATGTGCTCGGCTGAGCTGCTGGAGGGTTTTCTCTAGCAGCTCGAGCATAAGCCACAGGATGTACTTCTCTAACGTGCCTGATCATAGTGAAGATACTAAAAGAGTATTTCTTTTTAGGATGTCCTCTTGATAAGACACCACCACAAATAGTGCAGGTGACTTTTGGAGCATTCACCTTCTTCTGCCCCTCTGGAAAAGTGAAAAATTGCCATATAAAAGAGTTTTTCTGTTTCCTCTCCCTCTGTGGCACAAGGGTCTCCTGCTCACTCCCAGAAGATGACTGCTGCTCTGCCATTCTCAAGTACTGGAGTACTGGAAAAGCTGCTCAGCTCCTTCTCCCAGGGAATCAGAAGTAATAATGAGGGGAGTGGGTGTGGTGTTGGAAGTTTCTGGAACTGAAACTACTATAAACCAATGAAAAGTGTTGTTTCTTAATCACATGACCTGAAATTACTATAAACCAATGAAAAGTGTTGTTTCTAAATCACATGACTTGCCGTGCGCGCACCGGAGCACGCGCGCATGCGCGTACGGAGAACGCGCGTACAGAGCACGCGCGCATGCGCGACGTACGCATGCGCACGTGGAGCACGTACGCATGCACACACGGAGCACGTACACCTGCGTGCACCGTGCGCGCACCATGCGCGCCCGGTCAAAACCCCTTAAAAAAAAAATTTTTTTTTTTAAAGTGTGCATAAGTTTATAAAAGATATTAACTATGCTGTTCAACTTTATCCAAATTAAAAAAAAAAAAAGCTGAGCCATTCCATATTACAGGATAAAGTCAATCTATAACTATATATATAGGTAGCTTATTGTAAAATAAATATTTTAAAAACATAATAATACATTCATAAATTAGCATTTAAAAAACCTTGCAAATTCACTTAAAAAACCATAGGTTTCACACACGTTATAGTTAGGAATTAGCATTTAAAAAACCTTGCAAATTCACTGAAAAAACCATAGGTTTCACACACGTTATAGTTAGGAATTAGCATTTAAAAAACCTTGCAAATTCACTGAAAAAACCATAGGTTTCACACATGTTATAGTTAGCTGGACATTTCACTCGTACAACACCATTGAAATTCCCCTGTTATAGTTAGTTCAGCTAACTATAACTCGCGCGCCCGCAATCCACTGCTGATGACGTCACATATTACATCACTCATGACATGGTCAGTGACATCACTCATGACATCACTGATGACATCTCAAATGACATCACTGATGACATCACTGATGACGTCATCCATGTGATAAATTACCACATCTTCTCACACCCTAATATAACCTTTGATACTCTGACTCAAAATTTCAGAGTTCCATTCTCAAAACCATACATACTGCAATACCAATAACTACATACCCACTTATTAACTCTTAGGTCTACATACACCTCCACTCATTCACCTGTACAGTCACTCATACTTACAGTCACTCCATTCAAAACTATCATATGCATTTATACACCTATATAGACACTCACACACTACCAATCATCCATAGAGGTACTCTCACACCTAGTCAGTCATGCAAATAATAACACTCCCATTTACTCACCTATGCGGTTATACACACTCAAGTTCACTTACTCATAAAAATAGTACCACATTCTTACGCTCTTATAGAATCATTGATACAAGCACACACTCATCCATACAGTCACTCTCACAATCACACACTCTCACATCTACCCATTTATATACTCTTACACGCATATATACTACCTTTCACATATGTAGTTAGTCACAAATGTACCACTGAGATATACATTCAATCCCTAATACACCCATACATATACTCACTCAACCATACAGTTCATCACAGATGCAATCTTAAAACCATGCACTCACTGAATCACCCACTCACACATCTATGCATAGAGTCACACACACCCTACCCACACAAACACTCAGGAACCCATACAGATACTCAGACAAGCAATCAATAACTCATATAGACACTCATATAGCTATTCACAAAACCATGCAGCCACTTATACACCAACATACAGACAAATACAGACATTTACACAGTTTAGTCAGTAGTCTGCAGTAAGATACATTTAATGACTCACTTATAGAGTCAGTTACGCACCACAGAAAATCATCCATTTACACACTTGTACACCCACTTATTCTTCAACAGGCCTTTCCCTATATATATTAAACATATTAAAATTGTTCAGAAACACATACTCAATGGATGATGTCATCAGTGATGTCATCAGTGATGTCATCAGTGATGTCATTTGAGATGTCATCAGTGATGTCATGAGTGATGTCACTGAGCATGTCATGAGTGAGGTAATATGTGACGTCATCAGCAGTGGATTGCGGGCGCACGAGTTATAGTTAGCTGAACTAACTATAACGGGGGAATTTCAATGGTTTTGTACGAGTGAAATGTCCAGCTAACTATAACATGTGTGAAACCTATGGTTTTTTTCAGTGAATATATATATTTATATATCATGTGATCAAGGCCCGTGGGAAGGGCTGAAACGCGTCATGGCGACCTCTTACACCGATTAAACTCTTTTGCACCGATTTGTGGTCCGTATCCGTTTGTTTGCCTGAAGGAGTACGCAGTACGAACAGAGCATCTAAATATATATATATATATATATGATAGCACCTCATTAAAAAGCATTGCAGTTAATAGAAGGTTTTAAGACTTTAGTTACATTATACATCATTTGTTGATGGTACCATACTCATTTAAGGAATTGTGGTGTGTTCTAAGGTGATTTTACCATGTGAAAAAGCCTTCTGCTGTGATATCATGAACTATGTTTTAGAGAAAACTATTTTCTCATGCTTTTCCCACAGAGGTTTGGAAGGTGATCTATAAGCTAAACTGAGAGCATATTTTCTGTAAATTCACATTATCTTTCTCAGTCATGTGAGAATGAAGTCTGACATTCTCAGTAAAACATGTACATCCAACAAGGGCAGAGACTGTCAGTTGATTCCTTTGTGTTCTACTGCAGCTTCCCAGAGTGTTCTAAAGAACAACTAGAGCGCTAACAGTCTTACTTATGACAAAAGTATGGCACACCTGAAGCCATCTTGATTGGAATAAAGTGGTAACACTTAAAGCATTTAATTTACAAAGGAACACAATGAGGGGGTTCATTTTGCCATATAAATTATGATTAGTGCTGCAGAAAGAAAAACACATTTTGACTTCTGAAATCCTCTTTTATTTCATAAAAAAATTCTGACATGCAGACTGAAACATGCACTTTCAATACCAGCAGCAGATTTGCCTGGTGAGCAGTAGCTTTACTACTGTGATCTCATGAGCAACTTGAGTGCTAACATTCAGAATTTAAGGAAAATGTGTGACACATCTGAATGCCTTCTTGATGGAATCAAAGTAAAAAACTGAAAGTATTTCCTACTGAGGAGACTGCAGTAAATGAGGAAATTAGGAAACTTCATAACAAATAAATCTCCCAAGATGGCCACCAGAGACAAAAGAGCCCAAATGTAGCCCAAATGTAGCCCAAATATCACCCAGATGTAGCCCAAATGTAGCCCAATGACAGAACGTCCCAGAGTGTTCTTAAGATCAACTAGAGCGCTTACTGTCTTACTTATGACAAAAGTATGGCATACCTGAAGCCATCTTGATTGGAATAAACTGGTAACACTTAAAACATTTAATTTAAAAAGGAACACAATGAGGGGGTTCATTTTGCCATAGAAATTATGATTAGTGCTGAAGAAAGAAAAATTAGGGCATATTTTGAGTGACTTCTCAAATCCTCTTCTATTTCATTAAAAAAATCTGATATGCAGACTGAAACATGCACTTCGAATACTAGCAGCAGACTTCCGTGGTGAGCAGTAGCTTTACTACAGTGATCTAATGAGCAACTAGAGTGCTAACATTCAGAATTTATGGCAAATGTGTGACATATCTGAATACCTTCCTGATGGAATCAAAGTAAAAAACTGAAAGCATTTCCTACTGAGGAGACTGCATTAAAGGAGGAAATTAGGAAACTTCATAACAAATAAATCTCCTAAAATGGCCACCAGAGACAAAAGAGCCCAAATGTAGCCCAAATGTAGCCCAAATGTAGCCCAAATGTAGCCCAATGACAGAAGTGTGCAAAACACTTATTTTTTGTGTATTTGCAGTTTTATATAGTGCAGACTTGTCAGGTATTGGAGTGCTTTACATGAGCATTGGTTACATCACACAAGATCAAATTCATTTTGGTTGTAGACATGGGGAGATTAAGTGATTTGACCAGAATCACAGAATGTTGTGCTGAAGCAGAAACTCCAACCTGGATCCCAGTTGCAAAGTCTGCAGCTCTGGAAGTAACACCACACCCTCTCCCCTTGGATGCAACATTTAATCAAGTGGTCAACTGGATAAAAAAACTAAGATTACAAATAATTTAAAAGTTCTTTGTCGCTATTTGAAAACTCAGAAAATATGTCCTCCTTTTAGTTTTTTAGAGCACTAACCATAATTGTGATGCAAATAAGACCATCTCATATATGTAATTTCTAAAGGAAATGCTCTAGACATTACAGTTTTGATTACATCAAGATGACGTCAGGCGTTCCACACTTTTGTAATAAATATAGAATGTTAGCAATCTAGTTGTTCATTGGGATACTGTTGAGAGGCAGAGGCCAGGGGCACGGACTCTGAAAATTGAAGGCAGGTAGGAGAGTGCAGAGGCAACAATTTGACCACACTAGGCAGGCAGGAAGGGCAGTGGCAGCACAACAGACTATGGAGGGCAGTGGAAAGGGGGGCAGGGGCTACAAACCAACAATACAGGACTGGCACGAGAGGCTGTGGTGATGTAATAGACCATTGTGGGCAGAAGGAATAGGCAGTGGTCATACAACCATACATGCCAACAGACCCGTTTCAGCCAGGAAACGTCCAATGTTTTTAAGCTCAAATGGGCTTTACTTGATCTGCTTCCTGTCTACAATCTTCTCTTTTTCAATGTAACTCAAAGGGGAAAATCAATACCCCAGTTTTATTTCAAAATCTCCCTCTTACCAAGTTCAAAATGTTCGCAAGTATGGTACATTGGATCATGGTAGGCAGGAGGAATTGGGGTAGGGACATGGCCTCGGATAACAGAGGACAGGAGGGACATTGAGAGCTGCACCAAACTGACCCTACAGGGCAGGCATCAGGGTTTGCAGCAGCACAATACACCACACAGGGCATGCGGGACGGGAGTGCAGCACAACAATCCATAGAAAGCAATAGGGAGGGGACAGGACCATGCACATGGACAACAGACAACAGAGGGGAAAGAGGCAATGGTAGCTAGCTGACCATAATGGACAGACAGGAGAGAAAGCTGCAGCATAACAGACCATAAAGGGCAGGAGGGACGGATCAGGGGCATTACAATGGAGCCGACAAGCCAGGAAGGAGGGAATAGGGGTGTGTATGTAGGTGTTTTCACTGTATTCTGAGTGTCTTTTAACATAGCACTGGCTCCAGGACTGCTTAGGCAGACTCAGTTACCACCAGTATCCGTCTGAAAAAGTTGAGGGTACAGGATGATTTTGCAACAAGGCTGCTTTCTGCTCTTCTGTTTGTTCTTTCTGCACGTTATATTTCTTCCTGCACTTTTCTTCGTCTTTGAGGACTTCTGTTGCTTCTTTCTGCATTTCTTTTTTTTCTTTCTGTGCGTTTTTCCTTCTTTCTTCACATGTCCTATCTCTGTAGGCATAGTTAGAAATTAGCATTTAAAAAACCTTTGAAATTCACTGAAAAAACCATAGGTTTCAGGCACGTTATAGCTAGGAATTAGCATTTAAAAAACCTTAGAAATTCACTGAAAAAAACATATGTTTCAGGGGCGATATAGTTAGCTGGACTTTTCACTCATACAAAACCATAGAAATTCCCCCGTTATAGTTAGTTCAGCTAACTATAACTCACGTGCCCGCAATGCACTGCTGATGACGTCACATATTACATCACTCATGACATGGTCAGTGACATCACTCATGACATCACTGATGACATCATCCTTGTGATAGAGTGGCAGACCTCCTCTCCCCCTAATATAACCTTTCATACACACATTCAAAAATAGAAATTAAAATTTTCAAAACAATGGACATACCAATACCAGTTACAACAACCTATTCAGTAATTGTAAGATCCACATACACATCCACTCATTCACCAACAGTCCTATACAGTCACTCATACATGCACTCACTCATCATATGTATTCATACACCTATAGATTCTGTTACACAACGCCACTCATCCACAAAGTTACTCACACACGTAGTCACTCATGCTAATAAAGAATCAAACATCCGTTTACCTGCATATTCAGTTATACACACACCACCACACTTACTTCTACAGAAACTTACACATACTTAGTCTTTTAAACAATCACTTATAGAAACACATACTTATTCATACAGGAATTCTTTTAATCTCTCACTCTCACATATACTCACTTATATACACCAATAGTCACATATACTAGTTTAAAACATATGTAGTTACTCATAGAGACACTATTGAGACAGTCATTCACTCACTAACACACCCATGCACACACTCATCCACCCATACAGTCCTGCACACATGCTGTCTTCAACACATACAAACAGTGAGTCACTCATTCATCTCTTCGGGCACGGTAGGCAGACCTTGTCATCGCGCGCATTGCTATTTTAATCATTCACTGGAAATCTGCTTTTAAGCTACGCTGCTTACGCTGCCTTAAATTCGCTCTCAGGCACTTAGCGCTTGTCACTCGGGGGATAGTCAGGCTTACCTGCACTATAATTGTTGTGGCACCCGCATTCAGCGGGATCTAGTCAGTGGGGGCTCCTGGCTTGCGGCGCTTCGACCGCCATCTTGGGTGGGTGAGGGAAGGCTTTGGGCCACTTCAGGCGCCATATTGGGTGGGTCCAGCCGCTCTACTAGGCGGACCCCGCGTATTAGAGAGCTATTTAAACCGCTCTTCGGGCACGGTAGGCAGACCTTGTCATCGCGCGCATTGCTATTTTAATCATTCACTGGAAATCTGCTTTTAAGCTACGCTGCTTACGCTGCCTTAAATTCGCTCTCAGGCACTTAGCGCTTGTCACTCGGGGGATAGTCAGGCTTACCTGCACTATAATTGTTGTGGCACCCGCATTCGGCGGGATCTAGTCAGTGGGGGCTCCTGGCTTGCCGCGCTTCGACTGCCATCTTGGGTGGGTGAGGGAAGGCTTTGGGCCACTTCAGGCGCCATATTGGGTGGGTCCAGCCGCTCTACTAGGCGGACCCCGCGTGGCGTAATACTACTAATAGGAATGGATGAGCAGGCGCGCAGCGTCAGCGCGCAGCGGGCGCGCCGTGGGTGCTCCGGAGGTGCGCCAGAGGTAAGCCCGTTTGCGCCCGTTCGCGTCCCGGTTGCTCCCGGTGCTATAGTGGCGGTAACTCCGCAATTGGTATATACTCAGGAGGGACTGTGCGCTTTGAATCACCATACAGTTGTAAGTAAACAACCTACCACGCGGTCACCTATTCAGCTCACTCTTTCTTGTGGCCTACTTAATGTTTGTTCCCTTGTGAAGCATCACACTGAAATCGCTTTGCTAGTCGAGTCCTCCAAATTGGATATATTATTTATAACCGAGACCTGGACTAGAACGGACAGCGGAGCGGAGCTCGGCTGGGCTTGCCCACCGGGCTACTTCATAAGACATATCCCCCGAATTTCGGGGAGGGGTGGCGGAGTGGGATTCATTTGTAGGGACACACTCTCCCTTTCACAGCTTGAAGTAAAGGAAGTAATAGGGTTTGAGCTCATGGGCTTCTCCCTGACGGCTCAGGGTGGTACAGTATTAGCAGGTCTCCTCTGCTATAGACCGCCCTCCGGAACCGCTTCCTCTTTCCAGCAATTTATTGATCTTATCTATGATCTATCTAATTCCCATACTAAGTTCATAGTGCTGGGCGACTTTCATCTACGACCCTCTGGCCCACAAGAACCGGCCTTTAGAGAAATCTGCCAAGCATGTAGCAATATACAGCTAGAGCAGCTGGTGCAATCTCCCACTCACGTGAAGGGGCACATATTGGACTTGGTATTTGCTGACAAGGAGTCGGTCGTAGTTAATAGGGTCATGGATCAATGCTGGACTGACCATGCTTTGGTCCTCATGTCCATTTCTTTGCCGGGAGAACTGCGAAGTGAAGATGGTCCGGTTAGGCCTACATTTAGAAGACAATGGTCTCGCCTGTTAAGGGGGTCAAGTCTACCTATACTATTGCCCACAGCATTCTCTGTGGAGGATACTGTGGAGAAGAGCTATGCTGCCCTTAGTCAGCAAATTTTGACATCATTAGACAAATTGGTCCCCCTAAGGAAGGTGAAGAACAAGCCTTTGAGAGTTAACACCTGGTTCACCAGTGATCTTAGTCAGCAGAAACTTCGCTGTAAACAGGCGGAGCGTGCTTGGAGGAGAGGATATGGGGAATTGGATCGTGCGGCTTATAAGCAGGCCCTGCGGGAGTATAAAGCCCACCTAAGGATGGCCAAGGCGAAGTTTTTGGAAGATTCCCTGGCCAAGGCCTCTAATAAATCACAGACCCTTTTCAAACTGGTGAATAATTTGGCTAATCCAGCCTGTGCAGTACCAATTACTGTAGCATCTCAGGAACTGTGCGACTCGTTGGCCTCTACGTTTGCGGACAAAATTAAGTTAATCCTAAATGGCCTCTCGACCTCGGGCCAACCGGCCTCGGCAAGGCTCTCTCCATCTGAATCCCTTTATTTTCCGGGTGCTGAGGGGACTGAGGCTAAAGGGGAGCAACTGCAATTATCCTGCTTTCCCACCCCTACCTTGGAGGAATTTTATACACTGGCTAATGGTGTATCCTCGGGCTCCCCTCTTGACCCTCTGCTACATAAGTTCTGGAAGGCGTTCCAGACAGAGCTGCTGCCACCGTTGTATACCATCTGCTGCCAGTCACTGGCTACAGCTTCGGTTCCAGACAGTTGGAAGTTGGCAATAGTGACACCTCTGTTAAAAAAGGCTTCTTTGGACCAGCTATGCCCAGCTAATTATAGGCCTATTTCGTTGTTGCCATTTCCTATAAAAGTTGTAGAGAGGCTGGTCACAAGAACCTTATCCAACTTCCTAGAAACCAACTCATGTCTGGATGCAGTCCAATTTGGGACTGAGACCGCTCTGATCACCGTGTTGGATGATCTGCGAACGCGTGTCGACATGGGTAAGGCAGCATTTTTAGTGCTGCTTGACATGTCGGCCGCGTTCGACACGGTGGATCACGCTGTCCTATTGGACCGCCTTCAGAGAGCGGGCGTAGCTGGCTTGGCCTTAAGCTGGTTAAAATCCTACCTCTGTAATAGACAACAAGCAGTGACATTACCACTTTTTCGCTCAGCCGTACGCCAGGTGAAGCAGGGTGTGCCGCAGGGGTCTGCGATCAGTCCGATCCTTTTTAATCTTTACCTCCGACCCCTAATCAGTTTGATAAAGTCATTCGGCATTTCAGTTATCAACTATGCCGATGACACTCAACTGATCTTTTCCTTTGAGGGTAAGGAGGCGGTGTCGAGGGACACCTTTCACCAGTGCATGTCGGAAACAGCAGAGTGGCTTCGGCTTAACTCGCTCCAATTTAATGGGGCAAAAACCGAGGTGCTCTATTGCTCCTTGGATCGGCCCCCCCGCCCGCTGCCAAAGGATTTCTGGCCGGCTTCTATCTTGGGCACAGTGACAGCCGCCGAGTCGGCTCGTAATTTGGGGGTCATGTTTGAGCCTAGCCTGCAGCTTGATGCCTCTGTAAATAAGACTACAGCAACGTGTATGGGCTTACTTCGAGCCCTACGTAAAATCTTGCCGTTACTCCCCTTGGGAGCTCGAGCAGAGGTGGTGTGTAGTACTATTCTCAGTAGATTAGACTACTGTAACGCACTGCTTCTGGGGGCTCCTAATACCCTGGTATCTAAGTTGCAGAGGATTCAAAACATGGCAGCCAAACTGGCCCTAGCTCGTTCACGCTCTGCGTCATCATCGGCAGCACTATTCGATCTTCATTGGCTGCCTGTCCAGCAGCGGATTCTTTTCAAGGCCTCGTGCCTTGTTTTCAGGGCTGTGCATGGGCTAGGACCTTTGCCGCTCCAAAATCTTTTCTTCTGGTATCAGGCCGCCAGACCTTTAAGATCCTCTTTGGCGTTTTTGATAAAAGTTCCTAAAATCAACAGAGTGAGGATGGGTGGCCGCGCTTTTAGCTTTGCAGCCGCTAAGTTGTGGAATACCCTCCCTCTGTCGCTCAGGAGTAAGCAAGATCTAACCTCCTTTAAAAGAGATTTAAAGACCTATCTCTTTCCAAGAGCAATGTAATGTGTTAGATCTGATGAATTGTTGAAGGTCAAGCGCCAGGATACCCTTGGGGTGGCAGCTGCGCTCAATAAGAACGTAATAATAATAATAATAATTCATGCACCTATGCACTACGTAATACCCCCCACCGAACCATACAGACATCAGACACTCATACTGATACTCAAAAAATCAACTAATAACCTATATAGACACTCATGTAGCTACTCACCAACCCATGCAGCCACTTATACACAAAGTGAGAGACTGATACAGATATTTACATATTTAAACATTACTCACTAAGATACACTTAATCAGTCAGTAATACAATCAAGTTTTCAAAAACAAATCATCCATTTAGACATTTATATACTCATTTATTCTTCCATCGACCTTGAGATATACATATATAAAACATATATAATTTTCAGAAAAACACACATTCACTGCATGATGTCATCAGTGATGTCATGAGTGATGTCACTGACCATGTCATGAGTGATGTAATATGTGACGTCATCAGCAGTGCATTGCGGGCGCGCGAGTTATAGTTAGCTGAACTAACTATAACGGGGGAATTTCTATGGTTTTGTATGAGTGAAAAGTCCAGCTAACTATATCGCCCCTGAAACATATGGTTTTTTCAGTGAATTTCTAAGGTTTTTTAAATGCTAATTCCTAGCTATAACGTGCCTGAAACCTATGGTTTTTTCAGTGAATATATATATATATATATATATATATATATATATATATACACACACACACACACACATATACATACATGTATGTTCGTTTTTTTCTACTGTTCGCAAGATCCCATGTTTACATACAGTTTGCTGTTTGTCCTGAGCCAGCGATGGCAGGTTTTATCCGTTGTTGTCTCCCTCACTTACAGTGTTTGGGGTGGGTAGGTTGGGTGGTGAGCGGATGAGGGTGGGGGTGAGTATGGGTTATATCCCCCCTGCTCATTTATTTTATCCTTACCTGTAGGTATATTTCTAGACCATGCTTAACCGTTTGGTACGATGCTTGTACTACTTTGTACTTGCCTTTTTTAGCAGCTCTTCTTTTAGAAACTCTTCCCGACCAATGGTTCCAGCTCAGAGACTTGCTCTCCTTTCACAGGGTGTCAAACCTAAATTTCCCTAGATGGTGCTTTAGTCACAGTTCTGGGGTGGGCCCATATTTAGTGCTATTTCTCCTCATCTCACAGTCAGCTCATTCTGCAGTCTATTCCCCTCATCTACATAGTCTTGTTCTCACCTCCTCGCCATCAATAATTCCTCACTGGATAGTAACTTAAAATTTGTCTCTATAAACGTTAAAGGGCCTAATCACCCAATCAAACGTAAAAAAATTGACAACTACCTATTAAAATTGAAACCTGATGTAATCCCACTACAAGAGACGAAAACTACCTATGGAGGGCTTGCTGGCTTTGGGAAGAGTTGGATTGCAGACATCCTCTGCTCTTCTATGGAAAGTAGGAAGGGTGGGATTGCCTCCTTGATCTCTAAGAATTCAGGCCTGTCCACCGTATCACACATGACGGATGACAATGGAAGATGGGTTCTATTAAAATTCGCTAAAAACTCCTCCCATTTTCACGTTCCTCAGTCTACATGTACCAAACACTGATGACCTGGATTTCTGGGACTCCTTGACCACTCCCCTGAGCTAAATACCAAGCGACGACCTTGTTATCTTCAGGGGTGACTTCAATATTCCCTTAGATGTAACCATTGACAGGTAGTCCAGGTCCCCCCTTCATCCCTCTAGGTCTCACAGGTCACTACACAAACTATGCGCTAGATTCGGTCTACTTGACTCTTTGAGACTTCAACACCCGACACTAGAGACTACACCTTTTTTTCCCATTCCCCACAAGTCTTACTCCAGATTAGACCTCCATATTCACCTAACCGATCAGACAGACATACTGTCGGGGCTAATCTCTGACCATTCTGCTATAACCCTGTCCCTCACCGGTGCAAATGTGAGTAACCCTAGTAAGATTTGGAGATTCAATGACGAATCAATCAAGGACGCTGTCTCCAGGGAGGTGATTGAAAAGACCATAATAAACTACTTGGAAGACAATCCAATTGCCAAGACCTCCCCTTCCACTCATTGGGACACACTGAAGGCTACTGTTAGAGGTGCCCACACAAACATTCGATCCAAAATTAATGAGGATCATAATAAAGGCTTGATGGACTTAGAAAAAGACATTAAATCACTGGAGACCACACACATCTCCGATTCTAACCCCCAAACCCTCTCCACCCTCACTAACAAAAAATATGAATACAACAGAATCCTGAGCAAGAGAGCAGGAGTATGGATCCACAAATATAAAAGCCTAAAACTCAGTGAGGCAAATAAAGCAGGACAATTCCTAGTCTCCTACTTAAAACACAAACAGAACCACAAAGGGATTGATTCTCTCGCAGACAAATCAAATGTCACCCACACTAGACCACAAAAAAAATTAGAAATTCTCAATGGTTTCTACCAATCCTTATACCAAGATGATTCTGATATCTCTGCATCCTCCTGTGCAGCCTACCCCAGTGGCATTTCCCTCCAACCGTCTCTGATCAAGGGAAACTGGCTCTTAGCACCTCAATCTTGATTAAAGTGCTTGACTCGGAAATACGCTCTTTGAAATCCCATAAAGCCCTAGGCCCGATGGCTACTTGGCAACCTTTTTTAAAACATTCACTCATCTACTCAAACCAACTCTTTTGTCCCTCTACCAACATTTTGCTAACTCTTGAGCCATCTCTGGCACTTCTAGCAAAGCCACTATAGTTGTAATTTCAAAAGACGGTAAAGACCTGATGCAGGTAAAGAATTATAGACCATTTTCCCTAATTAACCTGGACACAAAGATCTACGCTAAGATCCTTTGTAAGAAACTCGAACCTCTCCTCCTCGACTGATTGATTTCTTTCATTTGGGCTTCATAAACAATAGGCTATCAAATAACAATACCTGTCCATTATTGTCACATCATTGAAAGAGCCAAGACGGCTCCTACCGAAACAGTAGCGGTTACTGAAAAAGCATTTGATAGGGTCTCCTGGACATTCATCCATGAGTCCTTATTGAAATTTAGCTTAGGGGAATCCTTCACTAAAAATGCTCATGGCTCTCTATAGCAGCCCATCGGCTAAAGTGAGATCTGTGGGCCACTTTCCTCGGCGCTCAATCTAGAAAGAGGTATGAGACAGGGCTGCCTCCTTTCCCAAACCCTATTCAGCCTAAGCCAAGAACCCTTACTCCACAAGTTTAGAACTAACTCCCACATTCATGGTGTCTCCTTTAATAACTCCAAAGTGAAACTTGCTGTCTACGCTGACGATATTTTAATAATGACCAAAAAGGCTTTACATTCTATTCCAGCCTTGCTACAGACCATAGAAGAATATGCTAAGGTTCAAATTATAAACTTAATAAAGAAAAATCTGAAATTTGTGCTCTGAATAACCTCTGCTCCAGCGCCCTCTTCGAGAATACAGGCCTATTCTGGCAACCAAAGTTTATTAAATACTTGGGTCTGGAGTTAAACTTGAATGTATTAGTATCCCTACACCATAAGGAGGCCCTAAGGCTGAAGAAAATAGAATCTCTACTAGAGACCTGTAATCCCAAATTCCTTACATGATGGGGTCGTATAGAGACCGTCAAAATGATCATCACCTCTAAAATCATTACCTTGCGAATTTGTTGCTGTTATCCCTATCGGATGAATTCCACCCAAAAAATTGATAGATTACTAAACAAGTTCATCTGGCAAAATAAACGCCCTAGAATCACTGTCAAAAAACTTCGCCTACTCCTTCAACTTGGGGGTGTTAATCTGGCGGATTTAAAAAACTACACAACCGCTTTCCTCGCAAGACAGGGTTCCCTCTGGTTCTCCCAATCGCCGGTTTATATCCCCACTTGGTTATTAATTGAAAGAAAACTACTAGGCGAGCTCCACCCTATCTCCCCATTAACCAGCACTACAAAGCCCCCTGCTTCTGGAAAATAGATTTTTAACACTATCAAAAGAGCCCTTCCGAAAATTGACAGGCTCCTTGAGATGCCAATCTCCAAATCTAACATGATCTCCCTATGGAATAATCCTAATATTAGAATCCAAGGTGTACCAGTCTTTTGGCCACACTAGGCCTCTAAGGGCATTCATTTCTTGAAAGATCTTGGATCTCTACAGTCCCCACTCTCTTTTAGGGAATTACGAACTCACTTCAACCTACTGGACATAGATCTATTTGACTTCCTTAAACTTAAACTCTGTCTATCCAAACTGAGTCTCCCATCAAGTGAGCCCTCTCTTCTCAAATTCATCCTTATCTTTACTAAGTGTGGTCACCAAGCTTCCAAGTTCGATCACCTCTTTAAACCAAAAACTACTAACCTGTCCTTGAGACTTCTGACAAAATTGCACCCCTCAGAGTCTGTCACTCTTGAGACCTGGCACCTAAAATGTAAGGCAGTTGTCTTTTACAAAATTTCTCCCTCCCTCTTCCAGACGAATTTATGGCTACTAAATTGGACTTTCTGGACTCTGGCCCAACTCCACAAGCTCTCCCTCAGGGATAACCCATCTTGCTGGAATTGTAACAATCTGACAGGTGACCTCCCTCACTTCCTCTTTTACGCAGTATGGTATCTCCATTTTGGGATTCTGTATTCGATTTCATACACACCCTATGTGGGGTCCACCTAGAAAAGAATTTCCTAGCCCTAATTAATGGATTACTTGACCCAAAAATCAATTCCCGTAGCGATAGCCTCTTGATCGATATCCTTCTAACCGCTGCCTGTAAATCAGTACTTGCTAACTGGAAAAACACAGCAGCCACATCTTTTTGCTCCTGGTTAAACTGGGTTTCCTTCCTGAGAGGCGGGACAGCGCTCTGCTCCGAGGCTCCCCATGGATAGTGCGTAAAACCTCTGTCTAGAAATCCTTTGACAGCTACTTTGCTACCACCAGATCCCCTTGAAGCCCTACTGTGAGAGTCGTCCTTTCTATGCCTTGATGCTCATTGTCTCAGGTCTGTATTTGCCCTGAACAAGCAAGCTATGTGCTCATCAATACTGCCTGAGGCCAACTCCCCGATCTCTGCTCTGTCTAGCTGACCTGCAATGAAATATATACTGCAACATATCTGTAACGATGTACTTTGTTCTCTAGCTGAGCTGCTCTTCTCCATATATCTTAACTTACTCATCCATCTACTGGTTCTTATTTTTCTTCAACTTACATTCTCCCTACTTCACTATCTGTTAATTTATAGAGTGCTGTATTTTATACTGTCTTGATTGGATGCGTCCTGCCTTGGTTCCGATATATGATTATGATTATTCTGCACCATCCTACAACCCAGCTCCTCTATACCAGTCTTTGGCTCTTCAATATGCAACTTTTGTATTGTTTTGTTCTTCTTTCCTCCCTTGCTCATTTGTTTTTGAAAATGTTCAATAAAGTTCTCTGAAATTAAAACAAAAAAAAGGAATCTGCAGCTAGATAGTCTCTACAAGCAAGAGCTTTACTGAAGGTAAGTAACTTGTTCTTCTCTGATGATGAAACATGTACATATCATGGTATGTAACTTTAGAATCTATGTAACTACTACTATAGGTGGAATACTGTTCTTTACTGTACATCACTCTGATACTCCGGGTGACATAAACTCTCAAATAAATACATTAATATTTAAATCAAATATTTTACTTAATGTTAAATATATTAGTCAGTTTTTGGATTCTCTCTCACTTCTTCCTTTAAACTTGCAACAAACATGTGATCAAAATATCTGCATATGTTTTTCCAGGTGTCTAAATGCAACAAAATCAACATGGTTTTCAAATGTTTAACAAACTGCTGTTGGTTATGCATGAATATATTTGAACCTGTTTCTTTTCTTTTTTATAGACTTTCCCAAAATTAATGATACACTGCAGGAACAAATGACAAGGTAATTTGGAACATATAATCTCCACTTTGTGTATTATGATTTATGTTATATAAACCAGGCAACAAAGCAGTGAAGAGCTCTTCAAGAAAAAGGGGTTGGAATAAGGATTTGGGGGAGAGAAAGGTAGAAGGGAGAAGGGGAATAGAGGGAAAATGGAGGTGGTGAGTGAGCAAGTTTAAGACTGTAGGGCAGCCCCAGGAAGGAATAAAGCAGCTTTAATACTTACGAAGTATGAGGATATTCTTTTCATACTGAGCTCAGTAATGAGTGGTTACAGTTCAACAAGGAACTGTTTGAAGAAATGTGTGTGCCGCTCTTTTTGGAAATGAAGAAAGGATAGAACCCACCTGCCTAGACTTGGCTACAGCTCAAGACCCTAAGGCCCTCAGTACGAGCGGCCTTCTAATTCTCATTGGGCCGGTGACATTAGTTAAGTAATTTTAATTAATTCCTCAGTGATTCCAACTGCGATTAAGTGCAAGTGCTTTTGACTTTAACAAAGAGCAAGTGCGTTCTAAAAAAAGTCAATCAAAATTTGATACCCCAATACCTTCAACTATTTAACACAGACTATTATGAATTCATATATACTTTTAGCGAAATACATGATATTAAATAGCATGTATAAAATCACGTTATAGTAATGAAAATATAAATATCTATTCCACCCTCCGCACAAGTTCATCATAAAGTGCAAGTGCATTACCTCAGAATTCACTCCTGAAAGGTTTTTTTTTTTTTTTTTTTAAATCTGTTTATTATTTTAAAGCATGGTACATCTCGCCGTCGTCTGTGATCGGCGTACAGACAAACATAAAACATTGTAACAACATTACAGTTCCGGGCTAATCACAGAACACAAAGTGCACTGCTAAAATACAGCAAACGTCCTGCGGCAGGCACGCAGTACCGACCAACTAGTAGCCACCACCTTGTTAATTTACCTGGGCACAGAAGGAGATCAAACAATATTCAATCAGCCTCATTCAGTGCCGCCTCAGCAAGAAAGCGTCTGAGCGGCTCCCAGATATCCTTGGGTCTGGAGGTGGCGGGCAGCTCCTCTGCATACAGTTCTAAGTTTTCCCGACAGTATACCATGTCCGACAACCATCCACACACCTTTGGTTTAGCTGCACTGTCCCATGTAAACAGGGTGCGCCGCTTGGCCAACAGAAGGGCAACCCTCACAAACCTGCCCACCAAACCCCTCAACTGAGGCACGGAGGTCAGCAGACACACCGCGGGTTCGCACGGAAGCTCAGCGCCAGTCATTTTGTGAATGTGATGTAGCACCTCTCTCCAGTACTCAGACACTGGCCCACAGCCCCACGCAAGATGCAGAAAGTCCGCAGCCCCCTGCCTGCACCGTCTGCAACGATCCGACTCCCTCAACCCCATTCTGTGCAGTCTGGACGGGGTATGGTATATTTGATGTAAGTACTTGAAGTGGATTATACGCAAGTTACCATTAGGGGTGAGGCGGCCCGTTAGCTGACAAATTCGCTCCCAGTCCTCAGTTGATATCTGGGGGACCAGCACAGCATTCCATTTTGCTAAACTACCATCGGGGCCATGAACCGTCTCCTCCTGTACTGCTCTGTATAATTTTGTGATTAGCTTCTTCCTGGACGGGGTCACCAGCAGCAGCTGCAGGGCTTTAAGTGTGGGGGGTTCAGCGGGGAAACAGGGGTAGTGATCTCTCATGGCCCGCCTGAGACGGTGGCAAGTGTACACAAACAGGGGTGTGGGGTTCTGTATGTATGCCAAGTCCCTCTGCTCTAGATAACGGCCCTGTGTGTAAAGGTCCTGCATGTGTGTTATACCCGCTTCTTTAAGTGATGTGAGAGGGCCAGCTTCCTGCGCAACTGATAAGGCCGCGTGATGCACCAATGGCAACGCCGGCGCATATAACGGTAGTCTCTGCGTTCTACGTCCAATCGCCTGCCAGGCCCCAATAGTCATGTCCAATGTGTTAATCTCAGTGCGCGGCGTGTGCCGGACAGTTTGCGTTAGTATACCTCTAAGTGGGGTGGGATGGGCGTCCCCGTCTTCCACCGCCACATGTGGGACAAAGCTATGCGGTCTATACCAAAAATACGCATATTGCGCCTGTGCACACAGGTAGTATACATAGAAGTCCGGCGCCGCAAAGCCCCCCCTGTCATACGATAAAGTCAACGTTTTCCAGCTAATCCTAGGGTGTCTTCCACCCCAAATTAACCGCAGTAGTTGGGCACGCAGCGTTATGAAAAATTGTTGGGTCAGCCTAATCGGAATATTACAATATAAATATAGGAAACGCGGGAGAACAACCATTTTTATCACAGCGATACGATCCGCCAGAGACAAGGGGAGGCGCAGCCATCCGTCCACCTGTTGCACTAGTGCGTCATATGCCCTACCATAATTTTCCCGGATCACCACCGCAGGATCACGGTGGACCCACACCCCGAGATATTTCACTGGTTCCGTCGTCCAAATCAAGGGATACTCCATGTGGGGCTGTGACGTGATCATCGTAAGCGGTATGACAACCGATTTGTCCCAATTGATCGCAAGTCCGGAGTACAAACCGAATTTAATGTATTCCCGGAGTACCGGAGATAGGTGTGTCTGGGGATCTCTAATGAACAACACCATATCGTCGGCATACATCGATATGCCCACCGGCCGGAGATTGAAATTTAGGGCGGCCGCCCTGTGACATTGCCGAATCTTGCAAGCCAGTGGCTCAAGGGCCAAGGCGAACAGGAGAGGGGACAGAGGGCACCCTTGTCTAGTACCTCGACCAATCCTAAATGGCCCCGACGTGTGGTTACCTACTCGCACCACCACCGATATATCAGTGTATAAGAGCTGGATCCACCGTAACGTGACCTCTGGGAAACCAATCCTACGTAATACGCAAAACATATATTGCCATTCCACGGAGTCGAAGGCTTTGGCCGCGTCCCGCATAACAGCGGCTGCCGATAATTCAGGATTGAGGATATGAAACATGGAGAAAATAGTCCGCAAGTTATGGGAGGTGGACCTTTCCGGTATAAACCCGGACTGATCTGGGAGCACCAGACAGTTCATCAGGGGCTGCATTTTTGTGGCTAGAATCTTAGCTAGTATTTTTGCGTCTAGATTGATCAGCGACAGAGGACGGTAGGAGTCGCAACTGGATGACGGTTTATCCTTTTTGAGGAGGGTGATAATCATGGCTTGTCGCAAAGACGGGGGCAGGATGCCGGCCTCATGTGCCTCAGCATACATTTCCAAAATGTGCGGGGCAAGTAGATCAATGTACGCCTTGTAGAATTCGGCCGATAGGCCATCAGGCCCTGGGGCCTTATTGTTGGGAAGAGACATGATGGCGTCGCGGATATCGGTCACGTCTACAGGCAGGGATAAGTATTCCCTATGGGAGTTGGAGAGCCACGCACATGCTATGTCCGATAAGTAGTCTGTCAAGTCCGCCCCGTTCACCTCACCCTGTGTGGTATAGAGTGTCTTGTAACAGTCCTTAAATTGATCCACTATAGCCTGTGGCCTGAAGTGCTCATTACCGGCGGCATCCACTATTTTGTCAATCTGCTGATGATTTGCCCGAAAGTGCAGCTTAGCGGCCAAGTTCCTGCCGGGTCGTCCTCCCTCCCCATACGCCCTAGCCACGTGCCGCTTCCCCCTGTATTTTATTTCTGTGTCGGCTAGCTTTTCATATTCCGTAAGCAGTGTTTGAATGCGTGCAAGCACCGCCGTGGACGGCGCTGCGTAGTAGTCCCGCTCCAACCCTTCAAGAGCTTTCTCAGTTTTTGCGAGCTGCCCCCTAAGATCTTTCAGAATACCGGCGGTGGTGCTAATGCAGACCCCCCGAATCGTTACCTTGAACGCCTCCCATAGTGACGCCTGACTAGACACCGAGCCTGTGTTTTCAGTGAAGTAGTTCACGATGGCCTCCCTAATGGTGTCTGTGTATATAGGATCCCGCAGTGCCTCCGCTCGAAAGCGCCAAGTGAAGGGTCGGTGTGGGTTAGTAGGGATTCGCAGATGTAAGTATACCGGGCTGTGATCCGATAGTGTGCGCGGCAGGTTGTTGACGCCGATCACCCATCTATTTGTCTCCTCACTCAATAGCCAGTAGTCCAGCCGGGACCAGCTGTTATGGGCCGGTGTGATGTGCGTACCCATGCAAGCCTGCTCATTCCGCAACCTCCAGACATCCACCAGCCCCATCTCCGCCATAGCTTCACGGACACACTGAGCCACTTTAAGCGTGCGAGCTCCCGCCGGGTTAGACTTGTCAACTTGGGGGTTGAGATGTGTGTTGAGGTCACCTCCCCATAGCACCGCAGCCTCCGGCCAGGAGCGCACCTTAGCAAGCATCTGTGTAAAGGGGAGTGGGTCATCCACTACTGGACCGTATATATTCAGGATCGTGACATAAGTCATGCCCAGCCTGCCCTGTACTGCCGCCCAGCGTCCCTCTGAATCAGTAGCGGTGTGTGTTGGTAGGAATGGGATACCCTTTTGGATCAGTATAACCACTCCCCGCGCATAAGCCGAGTATGAGGAAGCGAGCCGAAACCCCGCCCATCTGTGAGCCATCGCAGTCTCTGTATGTTTAGTGAGATGCGTCTCCTGCAGTAGTGCAATCTGAATGTTATGCCTGTCTAAGTAGTGTAACACTTGACGTATTTTTTTGGGGGTGTTGTTAAGCCCACGGACATTCCAAGTCAGGCATCGGCAGTCGTCACCCATTGTCTGTATGCACCAGCACAGCTCCAGAGCCTACCGCCACACTACGCTCCGCATCACAACACGCATCTCGCTTCATCTTCTTAGCAGGCACATCAATTGACGTCCCCAATCGCATCCGGAACTGTATTGAACACCCACCCCCCACCCACTTCAGCAACCCAACCTTGCCAAAGACAAACCCCAATTTCGCACACAGAAAAACAAAAACAAAACCAAAAACAAACCCCTGAGGTAGCAATACCAAAGAAAGGTGGGGAGCACCCATCGGGGGAACGTGTTGGCTGCGAATACCTCCCAGTCTTTTGGGGAGGGGCCGCCATACTGTGGCTAATGCTCTCCGTGGGTATCCCACCATCCAAAACGCCTCGCAATCATCCATTGTGCAACTCGAGCTCCCCTAGTACAGCGGCGAAACGTCATCATGAGGGAAACAGCCAGGGAGCCCCAGCCGCCCCCCCGCATCACAGCAGCCAACTGGCGGAGACAGCATGCACACGGCATCGAGACATGCCCGTTACTAGATGTGAACACTTGCACCCGCTGCAACGCCCCAGAGTAAGCACCAAACTGGTGCACATGAGTCAGAACAAGTGCAATACGAGTACATCGCAGGTATCAACATGTGTAACCCAGTAAGCATCCCACGCAAGTCGGCCCCCCAGCAGTCTGGCAGATCAGGCCCAGGGCAAACTCAGCAACGGTCCATCAAAGTAAAAGGGCCACAGTCAGTCCTCAATCTCGGAAGTGGAAGCGGAGGGCTGCCGCCCCCTTCTCAGCGACTTGGCGTGGTCCATGGCTGCTTTCGGGTTAGTGAATATCTTAGCGGCGTCATCCTTGCCGATCCGAAGATGCGCTGGATATAACATGGCATAGGGGACCTGTTCCTTCATGAGCAGCTTCTTAACGCCGAGAAATTCTTTGCGGGCAGCTTGAACCGTGGCAGTAAAGTCTGGGAAAAAGGAGAGGACATTCCCCTGATAGGTGATCGTGGTTTTCTGACGAGAGACACGGAGCAGTGCGTCCCGATCTCTGAAGTTCAGCAGTCTAGCTATAATGGGGCGCGGTGGAGCCCCCGGAGGCGGACGCGCATTTAAAGACCTGTGGGCGCGTTCAACAGCAAACATGGTGGAGAGATTCGCAGGCTCACAGATATCTCGTATCATCGTTTCGATGTAGTCCTCCAGACGGCCCACATTGGTGGACTCCGGCAGGCCTAAGATTCGTACGTTATTGCGCCGAGAGCGCGCCTCAATATCCTCATTCTTGGCCTGTATCACCGCCAGCAGCCGTGCCATTTCCGCAGTCTTATCGGAAACCTGTTGGAGACCATCTTCATTGTCCGATATACGTTGTTCCGCCTCGCCCAGGCGCACCCCCTGCTTGTCCAGCCTGGCGGAAATGGAGTCCATGCGTCCACTAAGAGCCTCTATTTTGCCATCGATGGACTGCAGGCTGGCCTGGATCGCCGCCAGTGTCGTTTCCAGAGTCGTGGGGCCCAGCGCGGCAGACTCCAGCTCCGTGTCCGGCGTCACGGGCCGCGAGGGTTTCCCCCCTTTGCGGGGCTCGAACGTGAGCCTCGGTTGTGTTTTGTCCGATTTGCCCATGGTCAAGACCCGACCGAGTGAAGCAGCGGGGGCAGGAGGGGCCGGCAACGCACCCCCAGAGCAGCGGGGAGCAGAACACAGGCCAGCAGCAGGACTCAACCAGGGCCGGAGGGGGGGGGGGGAACGGCTCGAGGACAACTCCTCTCCGTGCACACCAGTCAGTTCCAGTCGGCCCGTGCACCTCCAACACCCCCAGGTGACACCACAGGCCCCACGCGAGAAGCCAGCCGCATGCACTCCACAAATGTCCAGATCTGTCCCACAAGTCGCAGCACTCCAATCCCTCCAGAGGCGTGTATGGCAGGGAACCTTGCAGGGCGCCAGGTCCTACGAAGGACGTAATGGGGTATCTCGCTGAGCGGCCGGCAGCCCGCGCGCGCCCTGCCCCCTCCACTCGCAGCTCCCACGGTCACCTCTCTTCTCCGTGGACTCCACGTGCGTAGTCGCTCCAGCAGGTGTGCCCGCACAGCAGCGCGAGCAGGGCACGGGGGGGGGGGAGCTCGCCGCCAGCCACAGGGCCCACTCACCCGTCCGAAGCCGGCAGCTCGCGTGTAGCTCGCACCGCCCACCTCACCTCCGCATCCGCATCCGCCAGGCCACCACTCGTCTTCGCCGCTGCGGCGGTAGGGGAGTCCCAGGTCAAACGCCGTCGCTGCCACTCTCCGTCGTCTCCGCACACAGCACCAGCTTCAGGTATGGAGCGCAGGGCCCCCAACTCGCCGCTGATCTACGCCGCCTCGTCTGCTCCGCACACCGCAGCCGGCTACCAAGATGGCCGCCGCGACCGGCGCGACTCTCCGATCGCAGTCTCAGACCACGGATCTGCCTCCCGACAGAAGTCTCCGCCAGCACAGCGTCCGGAGCGTCAGTCCTCCAGTCGGGCGTTAGGCGATGGGCACCCAGAGAGCAGGATAGTGTAGGATAGTTACGGCGGCCGGCGGAGCAGCACTACAGTGCGGCCATCTTGCCGCGCGCCAAGCCACGCCCCCTGCCTGAAAGGTTATTTTAATGTATTTCTTCCACCGATTTCTCCACTGCTTTCCCTCTCTGCAAACATCAAAGGGCTTATTGTGCTACATATCAGTGCATGCCGAATGTGCAAAAAATATGCACATTCATACAAATTCAAGTTTTACATCCTACTCTAAAATTGGTTTCTTCTTTCCCATAAAAGAGAACGTTCAAAACACTACCCTGTTACTCTCTCAAATATGTGTGTACAACTCTTCGTCTGCATTCAGTCCTGAGGGGATTTTGGTGTTTGACAAGACAATATATCTAGCTTCTAATTACCTTAATTTTAACTCCCTGTCTCCCGCTTCTACTTTTCTGTACTGAATCAATGATGAAGTAGCGTACGCATCACACCTGCCTTTATGGTGCTCGTGCACATGCCGGGCAACCGGATAACTCCTGTCCTGCAGTATTTGAACATGAACATATGTATGTAATGGCCTACGTAAAATTTAGGGCAGGGACATTTTAGTATGTACACAACATAGTCACCTCTGCCTGTGTAGTCGTGACGTATCCTCACGGGGTATGTTAACAACGGCGAACATTCTTCTTTTTTGTTCATCCCACATTTACATGCCTTGCATTTTTGTCATTTCCAAAATCCTGGACTCCCTTGTAACCAAGTTTTGTTCTTGACACCACTGGACTGATCACCACTAGTTCCTGATACATATGTTTTGCTCTTCTAAATGTTAATGTTAGTTTCCCCTTTACCATGTTCCCTATTGTCAAATCGCTCCTTATCAGGTGCCAGTGCCTTGTTAAAATCTGTCTGACTTTTTGGTGATATGCATTGTACCCTGTGATCATTCTGGGTGTATCCCTTTCTTTCTCCTTTCCTATTTTCTTTAGCTTTCTATCTTGGGCAAAGAGCGGGGACTCTCGTGACACTTTTTTGGCTTTATCCTTTGCTTGTTCGAGTGTTGCCTTACTATAGCCCCTTTCAGTGAATTTGGTTTCTAGTTCGCTTTGAGCTGTGCAACATCTTCCCAAGCAAGGTGAACTCTGGGAGTTGTAGTCATCACCTGGCTACAGCTGATGGGCGATCAAGTGAGCAGGGGTGATTGGTGCTTGCACCAATTGAAGCACAGTGGGACTATTTTAAACGTGGATGTGATAACATCCGGACAATAACGACATCTGAAGAAGGCTAATTAAAGCCGAAATGCATTATGCCCAGCTAACGGTCCAATAAAGAATAAAGTACTTCCTGAGGAAATTTCCCGTGTGGCATATATATATAGTCACCAGGAGTCTCCAGGAGAGTTGAAAGTTTGAGTGATTGGCAACACAAAGAGTAATAAATATTAAATATCATGCACTATTTTACAATTTATATTTTACAAATGTTATGAGTACATTTTACATTTTACACCTGAACAGGAAGTGTTTGCCTTTTCCAGTAATTCTCACCCTTACCCCCATTTTATACTGATTGCCAGTAACTCTCTTTTTTTGTCTTTTATGAAGCTTGTCATTTGTCACAGTATGTGATATACAGAATTATAGATGTGAATTATGGGGATGTTTTTGACGAGGGGTTCTGAATGACATCAAATGGACAATGAGAGTGAAGTTTGAGTTGTCTATGATGTCACTCAAAACCCCGAGGTGAAAAACAGCCTGTAACTCACTTTTTACCCATCTATAATTTCATGGTTTGCATCTCCCCCAAATCATCTGCCCATGCCAAAAAAACTTACCTGCCATCCTTAACCAGCCCCCATCAGCTTCCCTGCCTTCCTTTCCCCTCCAGCATTAGTGCTTTCACTCAAAGCAAACAAGCAGCACTGCCCTGGACTGACAGCGTCTTAGGGAGGCCTGGCAGCCTGGCCTTGAAGGCACTTATGACATCACAACAGTAGGTAACCAATTTTGTCATCGGTGGGTTATGAGATTTAGAAAGTGAAATAAGCTATAGAGGCACTGTATGAGAGCCATAAATACCAGAAGTATAAATCCTGTAGGCGATACACATGGTGCCATATTCCTTGGAACTGAATTTGCCTATTAAATCCCATTCATACAGGTTACTATACATTTTGTGTTTAAAGCTCACATACCCTTCTAGTTATACTGCAGGTACTGTTTAGATTGTAGTCCTTCTGAGCCTGAGTTGTTCTCATATATTCAATGATCATCCTCACGTAACCACTACTGTATGTAAGCCAATGGCAATTAGTGTGTAATCTTTCATACCCTTTGATTGTGTAGCAATATCGACTGATTGTATGCATTTTCTCTCTAATTAATAAGATACTTTGAAAATTAAAAAATAAACAGTAAGTTCTGTCTAAATATTCTTAATTTTATTGTATAGTGTGGAAAAATTACTGTCAAACCGTATTTTACATCATGTTTTCTTTTTACAGATTTGCAATAATTTATTCTGGATTAGGAGCTGCCGTTCTTGTTGCTGCATATATTCAGATTTCATTTTGGACATTGGCCGCCGGCCGGCAAATCCGGAAAATCAGGCGACAGTTTTTCCATGCAGTATTACGACAGGAAATAGGGTGGTTTGATGTGAATGATGCAGGAGAACTGAATACTCGTCTCACAGAGTACGTATAAAGATTACCTGTGTCCAAGTGTATTTATATTTCAGATGAACTTGGTTTTTGTTGTATTTTTTCATTTATTTTTTAACTTCTGAATGTTGGTTTACTAATATAAATCAGACTTATTCCCCTGATTGATAATCTAAAAATCCAGTCGCCTGTATCTAATAACTTTGTACATCGCCAAAATTCCAGCAGCAAGCAACTTGGCACATGTATCAATGAAGCCGCAAGTGGATGGATCAGCGTGTGAACTGCGTAAGGGGGGCACATGCACCTGCAGGACTGTGGCCAACTTAAATATCCTAGACTCAGCCTTGTTCACACTCTGTAGTCACCATATTCAGTCATCTCTGCGCTCGTTTTGTCACACTCTTATCTATCATGCACTTGTTTATTCATTCAGCTGTCCAATTATGTATTTGTGCATCTGTTCATCCACCAATACCCTCGTAATCCATCATCCATGCACTCAGTCATTCATTCATCTACTCAATCACTAAACCATCCATCAATAAGGATTTATAAAGCTCAGCTAATCACCTGGTAGGGTATCCAGGTGCTTACAGGCCCCAGAGGCTTGTTCGAACAGCCAGGTTTTAATTGCCCATTCGGAATTCTAGAAGTGAAGTGATGGACAGATGTATCCGTCCACTCAGTAATGCATTCATTCATTCATTTACTGATTGACTGATTCTCACATTCACACATCCACACTTGCCAATCAATAAAGAAGCACTTCCAGATGTGAAAGGCCAGCACTATTGTGTTTACCAGTGCTTGTGTCAGTATCTGCCTATGTAGCAGTTGCATTCCTACCTTTTTCCTCTGTATTTCATGGTCTGTTTGTATGAATAATAGCTCTGCAGAGGTTGTTTAGTGTACTTACGTCACCCATATAATTTTCACTTTTTAAGTATGTGATTAATGTGCCTAATATGGTTTTTATTTTTTCTGCGATTTACAATCCGTTGGGGGGTTTAGTTATAAAAATAACTTCACTGTACCCTTCCCATTTTTAAGCACTGTAATTAATAGAAGTTTTTAATACCCTATGTAATTGTATTCAATTTGCTGACCTCGAATGGATGGAAGAATGAGTCTGCCTTGGTCGGATTTGAAGTAGCATTATTAACACAATGAGTTATTTTTAGCCATCTTTAAGGATTTCTTTCATTCTTTTATTATTTGGCTAGAAGTCGGCTGTCTGTCAATTAGGTCTGTGGGATTGCTTAAACTAGGTCACACTGACTATCAAACCCCCAAAATGTGACATAGGTAAGCTGCTTTGAACATACTCAGACATCCCCCCTCCCTAACATGCTACTTGTCATCTATGTCACGCGGCAGCCACTCGTTTCGGGGCACCTAGTGATTGGAACTGACATAATTCTCTCTGCAATTCAGATGCTGATAGAAAACACAATTGCACGCCCTGTAAGATGAACACTTTCTGAAACCTAGTGCAGGCTTCAGCCATGTTCCCGTCTGTCTTAACTCAGGGCAACTTTTGACTGGACTAGAGCCCATGGTCTTCGCTTTCCTGAAAGTAACCAAAGGAGTTTCATGTAGTCTGGTATGCAGAACACCGTCACTCAGTGAGGACTATTGGCCAGTTCTTTTTTATTATTGATCTTATTTTTCTTTCCTCACTGCTGTAGGTGGTAATTAATCGGCGGCCATCAATCTTTCTAAGTGAATTCTCAGTGTCACCAGATGAGTCATGAGCCTCACTTTCTCTTCTATTCAAGAGACTCATTCTCGGTCTTACACTGGCTTTGGTCATAGCTTCCTTTAAAATGCTTTCATTGTACCCTCTTTCCCTGAGTCTATCCATTGTATCTTGCACACAACTAATAACATCAGCTTCCAGACTGCAAACACGTTTGAGCGTTAAAACTACACCATAGGGTATACTCGCTATAAGATGTTTCGGATGGGTACTGCTAGCATGTAGCGTGTCATTACCTGATGTTGACTTTCTAAATAGGGTGGTTTCAAATTTGCCATCACTAATATAGGCGTTAACATCTAGAAATTCGATGTTTGTTTTGTTTATGTGTGAAGTAAAATTGAGATTCATAGCGTTGATGTTGATTGCTTCAATAAATTGTTTTGCCTCCATCTCATCTCCCTTCCACAGTATAAAAACATTGTCTATGTATCTAAGCCAGTACAGTACATGCTGATCATACATTTCACGATGCACCTTCCTCAGAACCTGTTCCTCCCACCAGCCAACGTGGAGACACGCATAGCTGGGGGAGAAACAAGCGCCCATTGCTACTCCTTTTAACTGCCTGAATCTATCTTTGCCAAAAAGAAAAAAGTTGTTATTAAGGCACCAAGAAATAAGATCTAAAATAACCTTGTTATGTTCGTAAAATTCACAGGGTCTCTCATCTAAAAAATGTTTTACTGCTCGTAGGCTGATTTGATGATCAATACTAGTATAGAGAGACTCTATATCTAGTGTAATTAAATGCAGATCTTCTGTCCATGTTATATCTTTTGTTTTCATTAAGTCCCCCTGTGTCCCCTGTGTCCTTCACGTAGCTTGGTAGCTCCTTCATCATGTCCTGTAAAAAGTAGTCAATATATTGCCCTACTTGCTCTCCCACGCTATTGATGGCTGAAATGATGAGCCTTCCAGGAATAGGCATTATTTTTTTTATGGACTTTGGGAATTAGATATAGCACTGGAAGGACTGTAAATTCTTTGTGCATGAATTTGTATTCATTTGTTGAAATGAGTCCTTCCCGTTTTCCATTATGCCAATTCTTTCTGTAGTACATCTCTTGCTTTGTTATAGTCCTTTATCGTTGTTTTCTAATAACACTCTTTATTATCAAGTTGTCTTTTTGCCTCCTGGATATAATCACTTTTTGGCCATATCACCAAGTTTCCAGATTTATCTGATTTTTGTATTATTATTTCTTGATTTTCTCCCAGCTTTTTCATTAATTTGGCATATTTGTACTTCTTATATTGTGTACTTTTCTGCTTACGATTCAGTTGATGCAATTTTTTAATGTCCTCAGCCACTCTGTCGTGGAAAATATCCACAGCTTCTTTTGGCATAAGGGGGACAAAACATGATTTTGGTTTAAAAGAATTGCTCCCAGACCCTTTCTGGACCAAATTGATTTTACGTAGTCTAGTTTGTGTTGCATCCTCTATCTCAGGTATTGAGGGCTGTGATTCAGTCTCTTTATTTAAGTCATGTAAAGTTAGTAGTGTGGGGATGTCAGACAACTTAAGTGTTTGTCCTTCGCCATCCTCATTATCAAATGCAGTTGTTGCTTGTCTTTGACCCGTTTTGTTAGCAAAAAACTTTTTTAGTTTAAGCTTCCTGATGAAACAAAATACATCAATTCTAGTACTAGCATAATCAAAGCTCCACTCTGGGAAATAATTTAGTCCGAGTGCCAACAGCTGTTCTTCGTCTTTGGTCAATACTTCAGATGATACATTGATTATTGTGTTGTCATTTTTCACCGTCTCCTCTGCCACTGTGGTTTTTTCTTTTGATTTATGTTTGCACCTTTTTCTCCTGTCGCGCCTTCTTGCATTTTTTCTTTTTCGATTGGTTTCCTTTGTTGCCTCGGCCTCAGAGTTTGTAATCTTTCTTCGACTAAAAAACCCAGCTCCTCCCCAACGCTCAGTTTGGTTTTTGTTGTTGCCATGTTATCAAATTCTGAGCCAGAGTCACTTGTTAGTGATACTGTGTCAACACTAGAGGTTTCCTCATTCAAATCTGCATTCGGAATTTCTCTTGTTGCACTGCTCTTTGCTTTATCACTATATTGTTGTTTTCTAGCGTTGTCGAATTTGTGCGCGAAAGTGAATATTTGCCCGTTCTCATAATCTGCTTGATCACACGCAAATTCGTGGTCTTTTCGGAGTTTGATTTCTTCTTCATGCTTTCGTAATCTTTCTTTGATGGCTTCCCTAGTTTTCTTTATGTATTCTGTTGTTTCTAGTTTGTTGAGCTCATCATTGATTTTGTTAATTTAGTCCAGGATACTTATGCGGTCTATCTCGGTATATTTGATTAAAATATTTACAAGGTTCATGGAGGCTGCAAGGTTACTTTCTCCCCACTCCCTAAGCATGTTCGGGTTTGGTTTATCAAAGCTCGGGGCGAGCAATATCCTTAATCCTCGTGGGACTCTCCCCACTTCCCCATATTTAATTGAAGGTTTATGCTCCCACCATTTTGTGACTTCTGTTTTCATATTTTTCTCTAGATTTTTCAATAGCATCTTGGCGTCAGTTTCTTTACTAGCCCCACTTTCTCGCAGGTGCGATTGACTTGTGGATGCCTTGGGCAGATTCCCAAATACTTCATCTGCCCCTGCCTCTCTTTCATGGACTGTTTCCGCAGACATCGTGAGATGTTCTTTTTCACTGTCGGTTTAAAGTCAGCAATCACTTGGCTTGAAGTCTAGCTGCCTTGTAATGTACTTCCCCACCTACGCCGTGTTACTCACCACCTGGTTCAGATCACCAACGGGTCGTCCGACCCAGTCGTTGTCGTCCTCCGGTCGGTGACAGTATACTTGGCTGCAGTAGGGGACGGCCACCAAAGTTCCACCATGGATCCTCGCAAACTTCGGTTGAGGGCGGCAGCCGACTTGAAGGGAGGGAGTCCGTCTAAGGGAGCAACCAACTTCCGTAATGATAATCAACGACTCGCAAACTCTCACAACCTCCTTTCCGGCGAAGAGAGAGTGACGGACCCAAAATCTCAGGCAAGATGTTTATTAGACCTTTCTCCTCACAAATGATGATGCGTTTCGGACAACAGAAGCCTTTGTTCACATGTGGAGCACAGTCCACAATTACTTTTTAAGCATAGCTATGTGCACACCCCCCTTGGGTTCCATGTCACTTGACAGTTACCAGGGAAGACAGACTTATCCGTAAATCACTAGCACATTTTCCTTTGGCATCCATATAATTACTGTAATTGTAACTTGTTATGTTTTCACAATTTTTTACAGGTTAAAAAACATGATCATTAAATACAAAATCACAATGTTATAAAATGCGCGACACAATATGACTGTATAAATACATTTAAAATATCACCATGAATAGCAAGCTGAAGAAAATTCCCAATCCCATGTCAATGCAAGATACCTATTAGTAAGGTAACTGCACTATGATTTATCTGAATACATGTTCTATTGAAGTTCATGATTTTCCCACATTTTACAGCTTGTATTCCAATAGAAATGTGTATAATGCATTTTCGTTATTACTCTACTTGTCATCTATGTCATGCGGCAGCCACTCATTTTGGGGCACCCAGTGATTGGAACTGACATAATTCACTCTGCAATTCAGATGCTGATAGAAAACACAATTGTAAACTAGCATTCCATAAAGCAAGTCCTTTGAAAGTGTAGACTGGATTCAAGGCAACAGCATCAATGTATTTTTTGTTGCTGTTGTAGTTGTTGTAATGATGCAGTGCAGTTCTCTCTCTCTCTTCTCTCTCTCTCTCTCTCTCTCTCTCTCTCTATATATATATATATATATATATATATATATATATATATATATATATATATATATATATATGTATATCTTTATTCCTAAAGTGCACAAGGGAGTATCTCCTGTTGTAGCCAGACCAATAATATCTGCAAGGAACAACATATTAGAGGCTACTTCCAGATATGTAGATTATTTCCTCCAACCGCACATGATGAATTTATCCTCCTTCATAAGAGATACTGGTGATTTTCTGATGAAAATCAACCAAATTGAATGGCACAGTGACTGGTGTTTGATGACTTTAGACATCACATCGCTATACACGTGTATTCACCACTCACAAGGACTAATAGCAGTAGAACACTTCCTTAATAGTCGCAATATAGGCTTCAAAGAACACAATAACATGTTACTCCAGATGATTGAGTTATGTTTGAATAACAACTTCTTTCTTTTTAACAAAGTTCCCCACAAACAATTGAGGGGCGTTGCGATGGGGGCGTGTTTCTCACCCACCTATGCCTGTTTGCTGGTAGGGTGGTGGGAGGAGCACGTCCTCAAAGTGCAACATAAACAGGCCTGGGAGGACCATGTGAGATACTATGGCAGATACATTGATGACATATTTGTCATTTGGGAGGGTACAGAAGATGAAGCAAAGGAGTTTGTTTAATCTATTAATACCAATTCTATGAACCTTCAGTTTACAGCTTCCATTAATAAAAATAAGGTAGAATTTTTGGATGTTGAGATATACATACATGAGAACCATCTTCAAACTCGACTGCATAGGAAGGGCACTGCTGGCAATTCCATCTTACATGCCAGCAGTGCCCATCCACGTCACTTAATACAAAGTATCCCATATGGGAAAGAAAGAGGCTTTTTCACGGTTCTTGATGAGAGGCTATGTACATTCAGACCTAACTAAGGCTCTGGATAAAGCCAACTCGCAATCACGGGAATTATGCTTAATTCCCAAAAAAAGCCTCAATGAACCAACACAAGCTGAACCCACTCCAGAAACTAATCAAACTATTCGCCTTATCACTACATTTAGCAGACAAGAAAAAAATATAAGACACATTATTTACAAACATTGGCCCATAGTCTTAACAGACTTAACTCTGAGATTCCTGTTGCCAAAACTTCCCGCAATAACCTTCAGGAGGGCACCCTCTATGAGGGATGCACTAGTTAAGACATGTCCTGAGATTATGCCAAAAACCAATTGGTTGGTCAGACCAGGTTTTTTTAAGTGCTCGTCATGTCGAGCTTGTAAATTTGGTCTGAATCTATCGGAATATTGTACAGCCTTTAGTGATTCTCCAATTCACATAAAGGAACACTATACGTGTAGAACTGATTACGCCGTATACCAATTGCAGTGTACATGCCATTTAAAATATATTGGCAGCACCAAGCTTCCGGTGTTTAATCGAATTCTCCAACATCTGCGTGCTATTGTTAACTCGGATGAAAATTATCCTGTAGCACGGTACTTTAAAGCAGTTCACAATAATAGGTTACAAGATCTGACATATTCCGTGATTGGGGCAGTCCCTCCCTATTTTCGGGGTGGAAACAGAGAAAAAAGATTGAGGCAGTTAGAGTCCTCGTTCATTCTCATGTTGGATACGCGCATTCCACATGGACTAAACACCAGTGAAGATTTACATCACTTTCTATAAACAATGTGCAAGGTCTAAAGTTTAAAAACTCAATGACATAAACATGAGGTATAAAAACTATACGTGTTTTTGGAGATCCATTCAAACATAGATATTGTATGCTTATGGAAATCTGTCAAGCTCTAGGCAATGTCATATGGGGACTTATTCCCCCCCTTTTTTTCTTGTCTGATGATGTTAAACTTGATAAGTGGAATTGGTGCCATTTTGGCTAGTAGTGAAACTGCCCAATGTCGCCACAGCTCATACGATCAAATTTGTATGTTTGATGCCCGTATCCGAATGTCAACTGTCACACATTCAAATATATGCAATTCACAAACATTGTTGCCAGCAGCAACACCCAAAGCAAATTTTTAATGAAAATAACCAACCTAGAAGTATCCTCTCAAAAATGGGTCCCACATTATGAAATTTGACACAAACTGGCATATTAATATGCTTATGGAAACACATACCGAACAATAGTGGGTGTTATTCTATAGTCCTACATGAAAAACGGGCGAATTAGTTCATTGATGCATTGGTTTTAATTATCTTAAAAAGTAAACATTGGGCATATGCCCTGTACAACAGCAATGCCAACTCAGTCATGTTATTTTAGCAGTAAAGATTCATTAGGCACTCGTCTAAAGTACAACATTTGCTACATTTTAGGGTCCATTGTTGGGCGATACATATATTTAAACCCTTTGATACTTGAATTCAGTTGGGGGACAGTGTTCACATGTTCGCTGTTACCAATTAGCAGTCACTGCTTACATTGAGATTGGGTCGTGAGTTTTGAGCTAATAAGTATTTGCTTATACAATGCATCTTTGTTGAAGGACACTGACTTTCACATGCTTGGTATTCAACTTTGTTACAATTTGCATGATACTTTGTAACTATCTCAGATTTAAAGTGATCTGTTAAAATCTTTGTGTCATTGGGAATTATGTTATCTCTTTAAATCTCTATGTGGGTTCAATTGCTGAGAGGCTGTCATTGGTTGGAAGTAATTTAAATAAGGCAATTCGTCACAGGCGCGTCAGGTGATCAAGATCGCTTTGTCGATCGAAACGCGTCCAGGGCGGACACTTGTCTGTTTTTTACTATGGCTGAATAAATACATCAAGAAGCTATCCCTGTTGTTTGAAGCGGCGCTATTTCAACGTTTTTGCAGAACTTAAGAGGTCCGTACCTGTGTGTTGAAACAGAACAGCAACTCAGGAATCAAAATTATATATGTATATATATATATGTGTGTGTGTATATATATATATTATATATATATATATATATATCTCCAGCCAAACAGTCTCGAAAGCTCAAGCCTCTTTTAGTGAGGAGTGGTCAGCGAGGTAGCGAACCTCTTAATATCCACAAAACAGTTTTCGTTATTCAGGAAACAAATGTACAGGAGCTGCCACTCAATGTAGCAAAACGTATGCATTTATTTCACATACAGGCTACAGAATAACCAAAAACCCAACACGTTTCGGCGTTCAAGTCACTCCTTGCTCAGGGGTTAGGCTTGTGCGTTTGTTCAATCTATTTAAAGAAACAATGTGTGCCAACTTTTACATAAACAAAAAAAAAATACTTGTGTATAACTTATACTGCAGTCAATAAAGTTTAAGCAGTTTCAATCTGTCATTTGCGACATGGAAAGTTCCCAAATATTATACAAGGGCAACAATTCAATATAAAAAATATACTTGTGAGTATAAAGCGCCTTCATGACAAAAAGAGCATGAAATACAATAGTGAAATCAACGTCTAATGACAACCTCGCATATTTATCTGAATAATGCATGTGGCTTAGAAAGCCCCAGTGGGCATTAAGGTCTGCACAAAATATTATAAATCAATTCTGCCCCAGTGGGCTTAAAAATATGATCATATTCAGCAGACGATTGATAAATGAGACACTCTCCTGATGTCCTCTTTACAAAATCAAAAAAAAGACGAGATTACAGAGACGGTAAAACGAATGTGTACACACTCAATATTGTAGAATTTCAAAACTATGTGTGATTATCCCTTACTTAGTAGATTAAACCATGCCCCTGTGGGCAATGATTCTAGACGTTAATGTCCTTAATGTCCTTAATATTAGAACACAGTCATGAAGAATACTGCGCTCATCCCAATCAATATAGCTTCGCTGAGATTGTGTCCTAGCAATTCCACACGTTCGCAGACTCATTCTAGAAATGCCGGCGTCACTGCTTAGAAGATTTCATCATCTACAACAGATATAAACACAAGTAATAATTAAAACCACATTCTTAATAAGACACATACATTAAAAAAGCACGAGCCTATTGCAGAAGGAAAGAGTGATGTTAATGCATTCTAACCCAATTTATCCTAAGTGAACAGCCATTTCTTCATCCATATTCATGCCATTCGGGTATAAAGTGTCGTATTTAATTATTAGCCTAGACTCAAGTCTTCTAAAATTTCTAGTGTGGTCTGCTCCTCTTACTCTTTTGGGTACAGTGTCTAAAACTACAAATTTCAACAAATTACTGTTTTGTGCATGTTCAGATTGGAAGTGTCGTGATACCGGATAGTTTCTATCATTATTGCGGGTAGCACGCATATGCTCGAGTATGCGTTTCTTGGCCCTGTGTATTGTACTGCCTATATAGGCCAGTTTACATGGGCACATAAACCACATACTCCGAGTTACATGTAAGATGTTTGTTAATAGTAAAAGGATCATGATTCTCTGATAATGGAATCTTCTTACAACTGCTGCTAAATTTACATGCCTTGCATGAGTTGCAGGTAAAAAAGCCTTTAATAGTGCCTGTGGTCTTGTCTGTTTGTATCATCGATTGACACAGAGAGTCCTGGAGAGATTTGGCTTTCCTAAAGGTGATCTCCGTATGATCACCTATGGCTTGAGCAATGTCTCGGTCCATTTGGAGGACATGCCAATACTTTTTTAAGCTCTTACGGAGCTGTCCTGATTGTGTATTAAATCTACTGATAAATCTGATTTTAGGTTCTTCTGCCTGTTTAAATTTGGGACATAGTAGCTGAGTTCTGTCTACTTGCATGACTTTTTCAATTGCTTTATTGATTGTTTTACTGCAATACCCTCTTTCTTTGAATCTTTTAGTCATAGTAGCAATTTCAATGTTAAAACCCTCATCCGTGCTACAGTTACGCTTAGCCCGTAGTAACTCACCATACGGGATACTTTCAATTATTGCCCCCGAATGGCAGCTATCTGCTCTAACAAGTTTGCCTTTTTCAACTGAGAGTTTGAGATCAAGAAATTCGATAGTCTGATCATCAATGTGGCTAGTGAATGTAAGGTTCAATAGATTATCGTTTAAGGTAGACACAAACTCATGAGCTTCGTTCAATGTACCACTCCAAATACAAAAAATGTCATCTATATAACGGACCCAGAGGACGGCACGGGAAAAAAGATCGATGTTATGGACAACCCGCTCCTCCCACCAGCCAAGGCACAGACCTGCAAAGCTGGGGGCGAAGCAGGTGCCCATTGCCGTTCCCTGTGTCTATTTGTAGATCGTTCCATCAAAGAGGAAAAAATTATCAGTGAGACATACTCTGATCATCTGAGATATGACATGGATCTAGTTTTAAGAAAGTATCTACATGCATCCATCCCCAAGTCATGGGGGATGCATGTGTACAAACTGTTTACATCAAGGCTTAGGAGGTGGTACTCGTCTTTCCACTCAATGTTATTGATACATTTAAGGAAATCTCCTGTGTCCTGTATGTACGAGGGAAGTGCTTGCACTAATGGCTGGAGAAAGTGGTCCACATATCTGGACATATTTTCCAGCATGCTGTCGCGGGAGGAGACAATAGGCCTGCCTGGTGGATCAGTTGCATTTTTATGCAGCTTAGGTAGTAAATATAGCGTGGGAAGCTTAGGGAATTTGCAAAAGAGAAACCTACATTCATCTTGTTCTAGGATTCCTTGGTCCTTCCATTCACTCAATTTGCCTCGGTACAGTTTGTTAGTCATTTCGTAGGCATCAATAGTAGATCTCTCATATCGCTCACAGTCATTGAGTTGCTTCAAGCCTTCCTTGAGATACATCGAGAGGGGCCAAACCACAACGTTTCCCCCCTTATCTGATTTATTTATAACAATGTTCTTATTATTTTGGAGTTCTTTAATGGCTTGAATTTCAGCATTGTTAAGATTATTCCTACACTGTTTTTTCTTACAATTAAGTCGTGTCTGTTCTTTTTTCATGCCTTGTTCCAATAGCGTAATGGCCTCATTATTGATCTGCGGCATAAACACAGATTTTGGTCTAAACCCGCTTATTTCCTCATGTTAATGTTAATGTCATCATCTACAGTAAAGGGAACTGACCCCTCACCCCCATTTGATTCACCCTGTAATTCATGCATGGTTTGTAACATTTCTAGGTTTTTTGTTATTTTGTAGCCTGTATGTGAAATAAATGCATACGCTTTGCTAAATTGAATGGCAGCTCCTGTACATTTGTTTCCTGGATAACGAAAACTGGGACGTGGAACGGCTGTTGGATATATATATATATATATATATATATATTATCTACTGGCGATCGCCAGTAGATAGTTATAGTTAGGACCGTGTTTCCATAGGAAATCCGCAACATTCTATTTTGAATAACTTTGGCGCCGATTGACGAATCCTCACGAAATTCTCAAAATAGGTGGGGCGCTCCGCTCCGCTCCTTCCCTGAAAGTCTCGGGGGGATTCGTCAAGTGGGGGCTGAGAAAAAGGGGGGGTCCCAAAACGCATCTTCCCCATGCATTTTTCCATAGGACCTTTAGTCCGAGCTACAGCCCGAACGGCTGAACAGAATTACTTGAAATTTGGCAGAGAGGTAGCCCTCAGGTCAGGGATGTGCCTTTTGAAGGTCTCGTGTTAATCTGTTCAGTATTTCCTGAGAAAATAGCATTTAAATCAATATATATATCTATAGGCGCGCTCCAAGCGCGTACCGTAAGCTTACCGTACGCGCACACCGCCGTGCGTGAGCGCGATTCTGATTGGTTGTTAGATCTTAGTAAACATTCGAATCGGTCGAAACCAGGAAGTGTCGGCCGCCATTTTGTCTCTCGCAGTCTGAGGGGGTGAAAAACAAAGGTGGATAACGTGTAAAGGGGGCAGGCTGGACAGTTCCTGACCCCCTAGCCTTGGTCAGGGGGTCCCAGAAGGACCCCCAAGGGCAAAAATGTATTTTAAATTTTTTATGAAAAATCGCGGAGTGCGCGTAGCATACGCGCACGGTAGAAACGGAAAAATTCCGTGAACCACGTAACGTGGGCGCGCACCGTGCGCCCACAGCGCGCGCACGGTGCACGAAGCGCACCTTGCGCGCACGGTACACGCACGGTGAAAAACCTTAAAAATAAATAAATAAATAAATACATAACTTAGCATTTAAAAAACCGTACAAATTCACTGAAAAAACCATAGGTTTCACACACGTTATAGTTAGGAATTAGCATTTAAAAATCCTTGCAAATTCACTTAAAAAACCATAGGTTTCACACATGTTATAGTTAGCTGGGCATTTCACTCGTGAAAAACCAATGAAATTCCCCCGTTATAGTTAGTGCAGGCAACTATAACTCACGCGACCGCAATCCTCTGCTGATGACGTCAGATATTACATCACTGATGACATATGTGT
The DNA here is from genome assembly GCF_964204655.1 of Triturus cristatus. NCBI lineage: Eukaryota > Metazoa > Chordata > Amphibia > Caudata > Salamandridae > Triturus > Triturus cristatus. The sequence goes on along the minus strand of NC_140593.1, from coordinate 309,128,222 downwards.
TTTTCTGAAAAAAAAATATTTGTAATATATGTATAGCTAAAAATTAATGGAAGACGACATGGGTAAATAAGTGTCTAAATACAGTATTAGCATCAACAGAGGATTGCGGTCGCGTGAGTTATAGTTGCCTGCACTAACTATAACGGGGGAATTTCATTGGTTTTTCACGAGTGAAATGCCCAGCTAACTATAACATGTGTGAAACCTATGGTTTTTTATATATATATATATATATATATATATATATACACAAATATATAATTACATACTGGAGGTCGCCAGTAGTTAGTTGAAAGTTTTGGGGTGGTTTGTCGAACAGGGGCCGGGGAAAAAAGGGGTCCCAAAACGCGTTTTTTCATTGTTAATTTCCATAGGAAACGTTAGACAAGGCTATAGCCCAAACTGCTGAACCGAATTACAAACAATTTGGCAAAAAGGTAGCTCGTGGTTCAGATAGCGTGCTTTTTTAAAAATTGTGTTAATCCGTTCAGTAGTTCCTGAGGAATTCAAAAAAGAAAAATATCGATATCTGGTGGCCAAGGAGGATTCGCGAACCTCCCCTAGCTTCATTCTGATTGGCTGCCAACACTCCAAACCAAAAAGTGTTGGTAGCCGTCTTGTCACTCGGTGGAGACTGTGGAGGTCTGTCGTGGTCTGCTCCCGCTTTCTTGCCTTTTTGCCTTTCGCTTTCTACCTTTGTTGCCCCGACGAAAACCACAACCGCAACGAGCAGGCCGAGTGAGGCTGGGTGAAAGCAACCGTAATGAGCAGCAGCTGCGGCTGAGGCAAAGGCAGTGAGCGGAACAAAAACAGCGGCGTTTAAACAGCTGTCGCGGCTGTTCAATTGAAACCTTGGCGGCGGCTGTTCTGACCTCCTAGCTGAACAGCAAAAAAGACTCCTCCTGCCTGCTCTGGCCCTAACTCATCCACCATCACCTGCATGCCCCCCTGCTGCCGACGCTCCTGCTTTCATGCAATGAGCAGAGGATCTGTAGCCTGCGCTGGCCTTGATTCAACCACCGTTACCTGTATCCCCCCTCCCCCCGCTGCTGACGCTTTTCCTTTTTCTTTCTTGTAAGGAGCAGGGGATTTCTAGTAAAAGGAAGTCTTAAAGCATAAAAACAAACAAAAAAAACAACATATAGTGGACTCTCTGGAAAATCCACTCTTGACTCTGGAAAAGAGTTAGGAGTCGAGGGGCGGGCCGGCCATCCAGCTATAGTGACATCTGGCTTTTGGCTTATGCTGACAGTTGGAAACTTTGCTAACTTGGTCACTGTTGACAGAAGGCAATTAAAAGGAAGCTCGGAAGGCAACTGTCAACTGGTTTTGCAATTACAAAGTGGCATAAGCGAAATGAGATTAGGACGGGTTAGGCAGGTACCCCCGTTACAAAAATCACACAAACGAAAAAAGTCGCAAAAGAAGTCATCTACAACAGGGGGGACATTGCCAACAGGATCTCAAGCAATAGTAAGTCATTCTAGCCCAATAATTTTACCACTGGAAACTTATTTTGGAAAAGCGAAAAGGTTGAAACAAAAAAAAATATTTTTCTTTCTGCAAGACCCGGTGGCAGCAATCTTTTTGGAAACTGGAAATATAAAGGGTCTTCTCGTACCCCTTGCACCACAAAAAACGATGGCTTCAGAAACGCAAGAGGTACAACAGCTAGCACCTTATGCAACAGCATCAATTATAGAGCCCAGATACACTGAAAGTGCAGTAAAAATGGATCTAATAACAGACACAATAGATGGGGAAAATCAGGCAAATATCCACCATGCAAAAAGCCCCAAAAAAATCACTGTACAGGTAATTATACACTCTATGAATAATCACAAGAATTCACCAAACAAACAGTTATCGATTTGACTACTGAACTTAAGGAAAAAAAACAACAACATGGTGAATTAGAAATGGTACCAAAGATCAAAACACTGGATCACTTTCACTCAACTCCTAACAGAGATAAATTGGTTGAGCATAATCAATGCTACAATTTCCCTTTAGCACCCTATTTTACAAAGGTTACAAAGAAGGATGGTCTGCAAACTTCATGGTTGCATTCCACATTAATAATGGATGACGCTGAACTTGTAAAAGCCTTGGAGACAAAAACAATAAATCAGACAAACTTGGCAAACACTCCTGTAACACCAGAAGTAGAAACTACAAAACAATTATACAAAATGAATCAAGTTTTTGCAACAAGATCAATTGGCACTGCAACAAATCAGGACCTTTTCTCAATTATAGAAATACCAAGTCATTCTTCACCCCAAATCCCAAAGGATTTAAAGAATAATTCAATATATGGTCCAGTATCCAACCCAAGGCAGGATCAATTCGATATGCGAACAGGAAAAAGTCTAAGTATCTCACCATTGCAGCTGGATAATTCCAAAATAGGAGAATATGAAATTTGTAAATACCAAAAATATATCAACCAAATGGATGCAGACAACTTATCCTCCCTACATTCGTCATTATTAAGCATTCTGCAAACGTCGATTTCAGTATTAAGTATGCAATCGGACAAGTTAGACCTTCAGATTGATCTTATGACTATTATGGTAACACACGTTTTACAGCATTAACACCAAAATATATATACTTACAAGACAGCTGATGAAGGTCCAAACACCTAAGAGCACAGACTTACAATGTATCTACAAATGCGACCAAATAATTGATAAATTAAGTACTCTGCCGTCTATATTAACAGACATATTGAAAGAAATAAGGCATAAGGACGATCGTAAACTATCTTTAACGCAAATTCCAGACGAACTTATGCAAGAGCAATTGCAGTTAATAGACAACTGAACAAAAAAGGAAACCCGAGAACAACGAGGAGGACAACTAAATGTGTCAGATTGTGTAAGCACAAATGAAATTCAAAGCAATTTATCGCTGATTCATTCAACATCCAATGGCCCACAACCTCTTACAACAAAGACAAACACTGCATTCACCCAAGTATTAACTAAAAGGCAAATAAAACGTGCTAGAAAGGGAAGAGTGAACACAAAAGGTTCCTTGCAAAAGGATGCAGAGGCCCAAAAATTCTATTCAGTGTTCAATGCCACACAAAAAAAGCAATCTCTTCCAGAAATGAAGGTAACAGAGGAAAAACTCATATTACTGGACAAATCAGCGGACAGAATATCGCACCCTCAAATTAACAAGTTAGAAAATAAAGTTAGCGAAAACCGCGCAAAAAAGTGGAAGGGAGGCCAGAAGGATAAAGACAAGAATACCCTACCTAAACAAGTCTTACCACCAAAGGAAATAGACGCAAATAAAAAAATAAAAATAAAAAGGGCGGCCTTCCAGACACCTTACAAATGGAGGCATTAGCTTTGCACAACCTTGACGCTGAACACGATACATCATCAGAGGAGGCAAAAGGACATGATCAACCTAGATGACCTGAGGTACCATCTGGCAACCTCTCTGAACAGAACCTCTTGGTAAAGCCTATACCCACCAACAATAGTCCAATAGTGGCTTCTGCAATTAATCACCGTAATACAATTAATAAACACGAACGTATAATAACTTCGAGGGTGGACAAAACAATTGTGATCCCATGTCCCCTATTAGAAAGTAATATGGAGTCCGAGCCTCTCTGCACAAGAAACATCCCTCTCTTTCCCAATGACGACAAAAATATAAGAAATAATTCTTCTTATTGTGCAGACCAAACAAAATATAAAGGCTCAATGCAGGTCCATATAAATCAAGCATTGTCTGAACAGATTTTACCAACAGAAGCAAAGGACACCAGTGACCGATGGTAAATCACATTAATCCCTCTATACAGTTCAAGAGGCAAGCAAGGCATTCTAAATAGGGGAAATATTTTGAGGCTGCTAACTGAGGTGCGATCATTACTTTTTATCAAAACAACAGATCGGTGAAGTTTTTGCCAAACACACATAAATCATCTGTCAGAGATAACTGTAACATCATAGAAGTCAGAAAAAATAGCAAATCAAATTCTCGATGCCAAAGAGCAATTCGAATCATGGGGCATATCAATAATAAAATCCATACCACAGCGCTACCCAGCACCATTGGCACATTGGTACAATAAGAACAGCACTCATTATTCTGTATACTTGATTTTGCATAATACCAGAGGACCGACGGGTACAGAAATAACAATACCAACAGAAAGAAGACATAATTATTGGCATTGGTCACCGTTAATATCAAAAAACGTAAATGTGCAATGACCAGTTTCTGAACTAACATGTGCCCTGCAAGCTGCTAAACTAAATATATATTCTTGGAATATTGCAGGTGCAACAACCAAGCTTACTGATAGGACACTAATAGAAACTTTGGCTTCATCTGACATCATAGCACTGCAAGAAACCTGGTTGACAGGCCCAATTCAATTGCCGGGATTCACATTACATCAGGTTGATGCTATAAAAACGAATCGCTTTGGTAGACCAAAAGGAGGATTATCAGTCTACATAGCAAACAACATTAAGGTAGAATCAGAACAGATGTCGACAATTAAAAAAAAAATACAAATAATCAGACTCAATTTTGTTAGTGATCATTGGATAACTTCTTTAATTCTTTTCAATATTTCCGCCCATCCAAATGCCCAAGGCAAATCAATGACATTTAAAAAGTTAATACACAAAATATCATAATAGTCATTACAGGTGATTTCAATACCCAGCTTACTCACACACCGGACGAAGACGACCAGTTAACAATAGAAAATGAAATTTGGTCGGTAAAACATAACTGGTCACCACTCTAGAACACTTGGATTTAAGAGTAATTAATGGGAGAACACCGGATGATAATCCTCCAAGTTTAACATATTATGGACCGACGTCTGGGTCCGTAATTGACTATACTATTCTTTCACTGCCAGTAATTCAGCAATTAAGCACGTTTAAAATTAAGTGTAAAACGGACAGCGATCACTCAATCCAGCAAATAGAAATAAATATACATCCAGACAGATATCAGTCTGTTCAAACAATCGACGAGGGAAGTGCAGTAACCACTCATAAACAAGTGAATTGGTCATCTCATCGACTTCCATAACTCGCAGGCAAAGCAAAAACATTATTGTAGGATAGCATAGCGTTATCTTCTACTGTATTAAAAGCTTGGACTAAATTTGTAATTGAAATAACGAACCATAAATCAAATTCAATATTGAGACGGGCCAAACGCTATATTCACCCATCATTATGGAAAATTAAGGAGCTAAAAAAAGAACTGAGAAAAGAACTAAGGAAAGCAAAAAAATGTGGTAACCAACTAAATGCATGGGGTAAGTTAAAACAACTGAAGAAGGAATTTAAGAGATACGTTTGAAAAGAAAAAAGAACATTAACAGATGAGTTCTGGGCAAAGTTGGTCTATAACTGTAAACAATCAAATGCCAAAGCTTTTTGGAAAAAAATAAATGGCTTAAATAAGATCAACAAAGCAACAATATCATCAAATGTTACGGAACAAGATTGGGTAGTGTATCTGAAAAAGCTTTGCCATATTGTGAGTTTGTACCCACTTCAGATAACACATCGTGTACGCTTACAAGAGTTGAAAATGTAATCAAATCAGAAAGAAGTGACAGTGCTCCAGGACCAAATGGCATTCCACAGGCCATATTTAAATTGGACCCAAAATACTGGGCCAATCCGATAATGCTACTATTTAAAGAGGTGGAAAACACAGGCATGATCCCAGATAGTTGGAGGGGATCAATAATAAACCCTATTTTTAAGGGTGGAGACAAAACAAAACCATCTAATTACAGATTAATAGCCCTCATTGACTCAGAAGCAAAATATTATGCATCATTAATATTAGAAGATCTAATCCCCATGCCTCATTAAAGATCAAACTGGATAATGTGATCATAGAAGAAGTCAGTACCTATTAATACTTGGGTTTTAATTATGATAAAAATGTCAACTTTCAAGCACACCACCAGTATATGGTTAGGAACAACAATGCTTTAATACATGCATTCAGCTTGCTCTCAAAAAAACCAGACAGTCCATCCTACTAACCACTTCTCTCTGTTATTAAAGCAAAATTGCTTCCATCTCTAACCTACGCAAGTACGGTGATGCATGGTAGGGATTCCAAAATGTTGGACAGACTACAAATCAAAACATACAAACAGGTTTTTTGTTTGCCCTGTAATGCTTTCCCCACTCAAATTCGTTTGGAATTTAGATTGACACAGCAAAATATAGCAAGAAGGTACCATTTTATTAAATCCATGCACAAAATACGAAATAATCAGTCTAGCCCACTAATCAGCGCTTTATGGGAATCTGTGACTAACGATGAGAATTCAAGTTACAATAAATATTTGTTTTCATCTTTACAACTAACCAATGCGGTTGACTTGCGGGACTCAAATTTGTCTCATTCTACCTTTTGTCAAGCCATGAATAAAGCAGCAAAAATTCATTCGCTAGTCGATGATAAAAGTAAATTTTCACTTCGAGCCCATGCATGGATGACAATTCAAACGTATGTCACATTGCAACTGGCAACTTATCTACATCTAACCTATCCGGTGTATTTCAAGAAAAAACTATTGGCCATGCACTTAAGTGATCTACCGTCTTTGTCAGACAAACCAGTATGGCGTTATAAAGGACCAAAGATGTGCAGACTATGTGATGCCCCAGACGAGGATTTTGTGCACTTGGTCTGCATATGTCCCAAACAACAATGTGCACCGTGCACTTTTAAAGCACTTATTTAACGAGTGAGGGATTTGAACGTATAGAACAGCCATAATGAGAAGACTGGATTCTACAGATCCTCAATTAAAATGAAAAACTTCTGAAGTTTTTACAATTTCATGACAAAGCTGTAAAATAGAATTACAAATAGCATACAACAGCATAAGGAACTTCTCCAGTCATAAGAGCAGAAGATGATGATAAAACAGTGGCAGGATGTTGATATTTGGAGCTGCAGAATTATTTATAGACGCATACGCTACTTTATCACAACTGTGAAGTACCCACAATCATGAATTGAATGAATTTTATAACGTTCTATTTTATAAGTCCAATTTTTTTTCTTGTGTTGCACCAATATTAATCAATGTTTTAAAGAAAACTGATCATTTTAAAAAGGATTTATTTTATATGTATCTGACTTGTATTGTGATGGTTTTTATTAACAAATAACAATAAACTGATAAACTGACTCAGTAAAACCGAGTCACAAGAAAACATTACAAAAAGATAAAAATCAAGAAAGGGGGGTAGAGTAGAAACACACTGACCCCCTAGGCCTGCTCAGGGGGTCCCACAAGGACTCCCAGGGCCCAAAATATATATATTTTTAAATCGGCAGAATTTGCACTGGGTGCGCGAATCCCGACAAAACCTTTTAAAAAAGAAGCGCGGCAATACCTAATTATGTAGCGGGGGCCCCCGCAGCCCCAGGGAACGCCACCTCCCCGGTGCATAGTTTATCTTATGCGGGGGACACGTCCCCCCCCCACAACCCCGGGAGATCTTCTATGGAACGGCACAGAAACAGAGTTCCTGGAATACTTTGCGATCCTAAACAATAACGAAATTGGCCTAAAGTTCACCTATAACATCAGCGCAACTGAAATAGTATTCTTGGATACAAAGGTGTATGTAAAATCTAATAAAATAGAAACTACAGTGTTCCGGAAAAGCACAGCCAACAACAGTGTGCTCCATGGAACGAGTTTCCACCCGGATACCTTGAAAAAGAACATACCCTACGGAGAATATATCAGAATGAAAAGAAACTGTTCTGAAGCTAAAGAGATGGAATCCAAATTCAAAGAAACCAAACAAAGATTCCTACAGAGAGGGTATAAATCCAGTGACATTGATACAATAAGAATGGTTCTAACCTATAGCAAAGAAAGTTTCAAGATTCGCAGAATATTGAATACATTTTGGAATGTCCTAACCAAAGACCCGGATATTGGAAAACAATTGGGAAAATGTCTACAAATAACATTTAGGAAAGCACTCTCTCTGTCAGACAAATTGGTAAATAGCCACTGCGTACTGAAGAAACCAGAAACCTGGCTACAAGGACTCAAAGCAGCTGCAAAGCTTGCAAAATTGGCAAGAACAGAAAGTCAGTCATGGATCCACAGGGAAGTGTGTTTGACATCAACAAAACTATCACCTGTGAGACAACGTATGCTGTATATCTCATTGAGTGCATATGTGGGAAACGCTATATAGGTAGCACAATATTACCCCTAAAAAAACGCATTCTGGAACACATCAGAGCAACTCAAAATAAAGACACAACGTACGCAATGGCCAAGCATATGATGACACATGTAGGAAAAACGTGGCTGGACGTGACATACTCAGGAATTGCAGTAGTGCCAGCACATGAGAGAGGGCATTAGGATATTGAAATTAAGACGCTTGGAATCAAGACTCATCATCACGTTCAAAATAAAGATCCCCACAGGATTAAACGAGGATGAGGAAACCTCATCTGAGCCACTGACTAAGGTATGACCTAAGGAAATGCCTGGTTGTAAATATGTTAACCCCTTGAGTGCCCCGCCCTTTCCCCCTCCTGTGCCGGGCCTTTCATTAGCGGGCGGGGTCCATGACGAGATAGTCATGATCAAATAAAGAAAAGTTAAAACCCCAAGGAGAGTGCAATCGTTATACTTTGACTTTGGTGATCAACATATATATATATATATATATATACATATATATATATATATTACCTACTGGCGGTCGCCAGTAGGTAGTTATAGTTAGGACCTATTTTCCATAGGAAATCCGCAACATTCTATTCCCAATAAGTCTGGCGACGGTTGACGAATCCTCGCGAAATTTTCCAAACTTTTGGCCAGCTCCGCTCCACTCCTACCCTGAAAGTTTCATGGTGATTCGTTAAGCGGGGGCCGAGAAAAGAGGGGGGTCCCAAAATGCGTTTTCCCCATGCAATTTCCCATAGGATCTGTTGTCGCAGCTACAGCCAGAACCGCTGAACGGAATGACACCAAATTTGCCAAAGAGGTAGTCCTCAGTTCAGACTCGTGCCTTTTGCATAAATGGTGTGAATCCGTTCAGTAGTTCCTGAGAATATTAGAGTTAAAAGTACATAAATATCTATGGCCGGGGAGGACCCTACCCGCACCGTAAGCGCACCCTCCCCGAACCAAGCGCGCACCCTCCTGATCGCGTGCTGAATGCTAATTGACTGTCGAGTGTCTGTCTACATTCGAAACCAGGAACTGTTGGTGGCCATTTTCTGCCTCGGTAGAAGCGAGGCTGAAGAAGCAAGGGGAATAAGTGTGTAAAACATATAAAGGGGGTGGAGTGGAAATACTCTGACCCTCTAGAGGTGCATAGGGGGTCCTAGAAGGACCCCCTGGGGCCCCCGTTTCAAAAAAAAAAAACGGCGAAATGCGCGCATGGTGCGCGCATCCTAACGCGTTGGGTGCACGGATTCTCTCGCGTTGGGTGCGCAGATCCACGGAAATGTTTTTTGAAAAAAGATAAGAAATCATTGGTTGCATGACTACTTTCTACACTGAAAGGTAGGGTGTATATTTCTGTTTTTTAAAGGTATTATTCTTATTGGTTAACAAAAACAGATTATAACGAACATTATATATGATAAGCTGATATGTTGAAAAGTCAAGCACACTTCCTGTCTTGTTTAGCAACATTGTGTGCTGAACTTGTGACCTGTGTGCTCAGTGCAGTGTTCCATGACCTGTTTCTATGGTAGCAGGCAGAAGGCAGATTGGGGGAAGGGTTGAAATGTATTTCAGTTGGAAAGGGTTGAAATGTTTAACCAATAGAAATGTGTGTTTGCTTTTGAGTTTATGTGTGAAGGATTGTGATTTGATGTTTACATGTATATGTGTGGAAAATGAAAGGGAATCTTTTCCATTCTTTGCTTTTGCTGAGAGGTGCACAGTGCAGAGATTCTGTAAAATAAAATATGGTGAGTGACTGATATACTTCTTAATCTACAAAACAACTTGAAAGGTGAGTTATTTAATTGTGAGGGGATGTATGTAGACTATTTTGATTTTAATCAGACTAATGTATTTCTCCTGCTGAAGTGTAGGGAGTAGTTTTTTTCTCTGCAATCTTATTGCCAGTGTGTGTGCATGTAGAAACCATTCTGTGATAAGCATTTGTGTTTTTCATGTGTTTGCAGACAGCTAACTGTGCTGTTTTTATATTTTGGTCGAATTAGAAACCAGTCATTGTTTATGAATTTGTGAAATGAGTTATGTTATGTTTCTATACTAAAATGTAGTACTTCTTCTAGATGAAGAAATGTGTTTTGGTATAGTGCAAGGGATAGTGTTGTTTGTCTAGAATCACACAGTGAGTATGTGTGCATTTGGGAACCACTGTGAGAGAAGCATTTGGTAGCATTGTGTATTTGCTGACAGATAACTGTTTTAAAACCTGTCATGTTGTCAAGTTTTAGTAGCATTAGAAGCCAGTCTTTGCTTATGCATTGATAAAATAAGTCATGCTTTGACACTAATGTGCTGTACTTTAATATGTAGATTGTGTGTAGTCTCCTTACCCCTTGCACAGTAGTGAATGAGTTTTGGTAAGCTGCTAGGGATAGTGTTGCTTGTCTAGAATCACACTGTGAGTCTGTGTGCATTTGGGAACCACTGTGAGAGAAGTATGTGGTAATATCGTGTATTTGCTGACAGATAACTGTTTTAAAACCTGTCTTGTTGTCAAGTTTTAGTAGCATTAGAAGGCAGTTTTTGCTTATGCTTTGATTAAATGAGTCAGGCTTTGACACAAAAGTGCAGTTCTGAAATATGTAGATTGTGTGCAGTTCCCTTACCACTTGCACTGTAGTGAATGAGTTTTGATAAACTCTTATGGATAGTGGTGCTTGTCTAGTATTTGGGAACCACTGTGAGAGAAGCATTTGGTAACATCGTGTATTTTCTGACAGATAACTTTTTTAAAACCTGTCATGTTGTCAAGTTTTAGTAGCATTAGAAGCCAGTCTTTGCTTATGCTTTGATTAAATGAGTCAGGCTTTGATAGAAAAGTGCAGTCCTGAAATATGTAGATTGTGTGCAGTTCCCTTATCAGTTCCACAGTAGTGAATGATTTTTGGTAACGTCCTAGGTATAGTGGTTGTTGTCTAGAATCACACTGTGAGTCTGTGTGCATTTGGGAACCACTGTGAGAGAAGCATTTGGTAACATCGTGTATTTTTTAGCAGATAACTCTTTTAAAACCTGTCATGTTGTCAAGTTTTAGTAGCATTAGAAGCCAGTCTTTGCTTATGCGTTGATTAAATGAGTCATGCTTTGACACTAATGTGCTGTACTTAAATTTGTAGATTGTGTGCAGTACCATTACCTCTTCTAGACTAGTGAATGAGTTTTGGTAAACTGCTAGGGATAGTCTTGCTTGTCTAAAATCACACTGTGAGTCTGTGTACATTTTGGTAAGGATTGTGAGAGAAGCATTTGGTAACAGTGTATTTGATGACAGATAACTGTTTTAAAATCGGTCATGTTGTCAAGTTTTAGTAGCTTTAGAAGCTATTCTTTGCTTATGCATTGATAAAATGAGTCAGGGTTTGACACTAAAGTGCAGTACCATGTACTATTCTCTTCACTGTGCCAGACCTGAAAATGTAAAAGTTTTACCCAGGCACTAACCTAGCAGTAGTCTGATGATGTAGTCAGTTTCCAAGTACTCATGTTGTGAACCATACATTACCACATAGATTGTTTCAAATGTCTATGCAGTATGCATGCAGTCTTCTAACGTACTATACACTTGTCTTTCACATTTTCAATTCGCTAGTCAGTATATCCATACACTTCCAGGAAACACCCTGTAACTCCCTTTGCAGTCCTCTAGTGACCCATTCAGCATCATGTACTAATCCATTCACTGTGCCAAAACTCAAACACTTATAAATTCACCAAGATACTATCTTTGCAGTACTCTAATCATTCAGTCAGTGCCTAAGTATTCATGCACTGAGCCAGGCCTTAGCACATGGACTGCTTCAAGCCCCTATCCACTATGTATGCAGTCTTCTAACCACCTAGACACTTGTCTTTCACACTTTCAATTCCCTAGTCAGTATCCATACAGTCCAGCAAACATCCTGTCACTCCCTTTGCACTCCTCTAGTGACCCATTTAGTACCAAGTACTAATCCATTCCCTGTGCGAAAAGCCTACCACTTATAAATTCACCTAGGCACTCTCCTTGCTGTACTCTAATCATTCAGTCAGTACCCAAGTACTCATGCAGTGAGCCAGGCCTTAGCACATGGACTGCTTTAAATGCCTATGCAGTATGGATGCAGTCCTCTAATCACCTACACAGTTGTCTTTCACACCTTCAATTCCCTAGTTAATATTCATACACTTCTAGCAAACACCCTGTCACTCACCCAGTGTGTCTCCTTATAGTACTGTAATCATTTAGTCAGTTAGCATGTAATGTTTTAGTGAGGTAGGCTTTAGGGCATGAACTGCTTCAAAGTAGTATGCACTATGCATGTAGTGTTTTAACTATCGTCACACTTGTGGTTCAGGGCTATAGTTTCTTAGTCAGTTTTTATATAAAATGTGTTTGTACAGTAATGGAATAGTATAAATTTGAAAGTTATTAATATACTTTTATTTGTGATTCTTTTTTACAGATACAGAACAGGAGTGTTTTTCATCTGTTTGCACTCTTCTCGTGCAAGATTGTTTGGATGAAGGGTCCTTAGGTGTTTCATCATACTTGCTGTGCCGCACGAGTATTTTTTGTTAGGATCCCCTCGTAACAGAACTCTTTTGCAAATCTTGCGCGTGACGAAGGTGGCATTGGTCTTTGTTTGCCCCTCGAGAAAAGTAGAAAATTTCCACACCACTGAAGGAAAACGTTGTGGGCGTGGTGCCTCCTCCAAAAATTAATCTCCTTCGATTTGGTGAATATTTTAAAGCGACAACATTTACAGTTTTTGTAAGTTAAACTTATAACATTTTGTTAGCTGTATGCATTTTATATATCTGTGATTTGTATCTTGTTTTTTTTTTTGTTAATAGCATGTTGTTTTTTTTTAACAATCTTTGAGATTGTTTATTTTTTGCCTGCTGTTAAGTGATGAGTACGATTGAAATCACTATTTTTAGTGAAATTTAATATATTCTGAGAACAGCAAAAAAGGCAAAAAAATTACTTTGTGGAAATTATGCTGTGTTGTAAAAAAATGTATTATTACATGTTATAATTTGTTTTCCTTTTCTTTCACAGATCTAAATTTTAAAATAAGCAATTTTTATGAATTTAGATTGGAATGAAAATGTGAAAAAAATGTGTACCATTTTTTATTCCTATTACTGTGAAGGTAAGTTTAACAAAGTCTCAATATGCAGAATGAGGAGGTCTGCAAGAAGCTACAAAGTTGAAACATGTTTCTAAAAACACTCTGTTTATACCTATGTAGTTTTGAAATCTGACTATAATCAGATATCATGTGACCTGCAAAAAAAGAGATTTGAGGGGTTCATAATATTTCCTATTTTAGCTATTGAAGGACCGCAATTATTTCAATCGATCTTCTTTGAACATCTTTGCAGACAAAACTCTGTGCTTACCTTTTATTATTCGCAAGGAATTTTAAAAACGGAAATATGTCACTTTTTGTTACATAGTTATTGTGTAAGATACTCTTTCATAGTTACAAAGAGAGGAAAAGGCACTCTGTGCACTTTTTATACTCCATGTAAATACAACCTCATCATGCAGACCACTTTGTGTTGAAAGAGTGTTCTATAAGTGTTGGTGTGCATGATTGCACTGAATACTCATAGAACAAGACACATGTCTAGATTTATCAGAAATCATAAATCTCGATATGTGTGTGAATGGTGCACCATTCTAAAATTGGTGTAGGAAAGCACAACAAGGAGAATTGTTTTAATTTCTCCACATTTTTATATCTTCAATGCATGCTGAAATGTTCAGCATACATTGAAGGAGAAAAATGCATTTTCTCATTGTTTTTGTGCAGGAAGGTGTGTCTTCCTGTAGAAAAACAAACAGCACATGACACAGATATCCTTGCACTATGGTGCAAGGGTGCCTGTGTCACCACATGGCTGCAGTTTAAGCAGCCGTGCAGACAGAAGCATAGATTTGCCACATATTTATGTACATATGTTGCATCCCTGTGCTTCGGAAGTACTACAGCACACTGCAGTTAAAGAGGTTACTGTGTGATGCTGCAACACTTCCTCATTGTTCTGCACTTATACATTCACCATACGCTACTAATGCATTCATTCAGTCAATTACGTACTACACATACATTCATCTAAAGTAACACTAACAAAGAAATTTAGCTCTTTTTTTAAACCAGGAAAATTAGTTCTTACAAGAACTTTTTTTTTATTTTTTGGGGGTTTTCTGAACAATTTTTAATTTTTTTTGGTTTTTCTGCAAAAAACAAAACAGGAGAAACCAAACAATGAACTTCAGGGAACAATAAAATAACAGCATTGAAACACTGGTTCTACTTACCTGACTGATTTCAGCATTTCCCGAACTAAGAACAGTGCGTGTGTTTAAAAGATAAGTACCATCCAGGCTAATATTATCGAAGGATTTCCTATTTGAATTACGAGACATTAACACAATGCACTTTGGGGCTTGTAGTTGTTCAATCCAGTCACGTGGTGCATCTTTGATAAAGCGCGCCACAGCACACCTGCAAATTATTTCATTTCCTTCTGTGAGCAAGGCAGTTAGCCGAAACGTTAGAAGATGGGATGGAAGATGTAAAAGGCGCTGCTGTACCTGAAAATAAACGGCTTTTGCAGCAAAGGGCCTCACTACTTTTTGGTGACAGAGATGTATTGATGGGCTGCCCCGTGCCCATTCTTTGTGAGGCCGCTCTGTAGGATCTTGGGCTCCAGTAACGTGGGAACTTTTGGTGCATATTAATTGAGGTGCCTGATCCACTCGCGCACCTAACCTACTGAGGTGATGCCAATGGTGCAAAAAGGACGGCGCGAGGAAGAGATTCATTCAGGATTATTTCCTGCCATGATCATGCTGCAAGTGGTGTTTGCTTTCAAGTCCGTATTTTAACAGCATTGAAACACTGGTTCTACTTACCTGACTGCTTTCAGCATTTCCCGAACTAAGAACAGTGCGTGTGTTTAAAAGATAAGTACCATCCAGGCTAATATTATCGAAG
Source organism: Triturus cristatus (assembly GCF_964204655.1). Taxonomy (NCBI): domain Eukaryota; kingdom Metazoa; phylum Chordata; class Amphibia; order Caudata; family Salamandridae; genus Triturus; species Triturus cristatus. The sequence continues at coordinate 309,112,970 of NC_140593.1, read as the reverse complement.
GATTTCCTATTTGAATTACGAGACATTAACACAATGCACTTTGGGGCTTGTAGTTGTTCAATCCAGTCACGTGGTGCATCTTTGATAAAGCGCGCCACAGCACACCTGCAAATTATTTCATTTCCTTCTGTGAGCAAGGCAGTTAGCCGAAACGTTAGAAGATGGGATGGAAGATGTAAAAGGCGCTGCTGTACCTGAAAATAAACGGCTTTTGCAGCAAAGGGCCTCACTACTTTTTGGTGACAGAGATGTATTGATGGGCTGCCCCGTGCCCATTCTTTGTGAGGCCGCTCTGTAGGATCTTGGGCTCCAGTAACGTGGGAACTTTTGGTGCATATTAATTGAGGTGCCTGATCCACTCGCGCACCTAACCTACTGAGGTGATGCCAATGGTGCAAAAAGGACGGTGCGAGGAAGAGATTCATTCAGGATTATTTCCTGCCATGATCATGCTGCAAGTGGTGTTTGCTTTCAAGTCCGTATTTTAACAGCATTGAAACACTGGTTCTACTTACCTGACTGATTTCAGCATTTCCCGAACTAAGAACAGTGCGTGTGTTTAAAAGATAAGTACCATCCAGGCTAATATTATCGAAGGATTTCCTATTTGAATTACGAGACATTAACACAATGCACTTTGGGGCTTGTAGTTGTTCAATCCAGTCACGTGGTGCATCTTTGATAAAGCGCGCCACAGCACACCTGCAAATTATTTCATTTCCTTCTGTGAGCAAGGCAGTTAGCCGAAACGTTAGAAGATGGGATGGAAGATGTAAAAGGCGCTGCTGTACCTGAAAATAAACGGCTTTTGCAGCAAAGGGCCTCACTACTTTTTGGTGACAGAGATGTATTGATGGGCTGCCCCGTGCCCATTCTTTGTGAGGCCGCTCTGTAGGATCTTGGGCTCCAGTAACGTGGGAACTTTTGGTGCATATTAATTGAGGTGCCTGATCCACTCGCGCACCTAACCTACTGAGGTGATGCCAATGGTGCAAAAAGGACGGCGCGAGGAAGAGATTCATTCAGGATTATTTCCTGCCATGATCATGCTGCAAGTGGTGTTTGCTTTCAAGTCCGTATTTTAACAGCATTGAAACACTGGTTCTACTTACCTGACTGATTTCAGCATTTCCCGAACTAAGAACAGTACGTGTGTTTAAAAGATAAGTACCATCCAGGCTAATATTATCGAAGGATTTCCTATTTGAATTACGAGACATTAACACAATGCACTTTGGGGCTTGTAGTTGTTCGATCCAGTCACGTGGTGCATCTTTGATAAAGCGCGCCACAGCACACCTGCAAATTATTTCATTTCCTTCTGTGAGCAAGGCAGTTAGCCGAAACGTTAGAAGATGGGATGGAAGATGTAAAAGGCGCTGCTGTACCTGAAAATAAACGGCTTTTGCAGCAAAGGGCCTCACTACTTTTTGGTGACAGAGATGTATTGATGGGCTGCCCCGTGCCCATTCTTTGTGAGGCCGCTCTGTAGGATCTTGGGCTCCAGTAACGTGGGAACTTTTGGTGCATATTAATTGAGGTGCCTGATCCACTCGCGCACCTAACCTACTGAGGTGATGCCAATGGTGCAAAAAGGACGGCGCGAGGAAGAGATTCATTCAGGATTATTTCCTGCCATGATCATGCTGCAAGTGGTGTTTGCTTTCAAGTCCGTATTTTAACAGCATTGAAACACTGGTTCTACTTACCTGACTGCTTTCAGCATTTCCCGAACTAAGAACAGTGCGTGTGTTTAAAAGATAAGTACCATCCAGGCTAATATTATCGAAGGATTTCCTATTTGAATTACGAGACATTAACACAATGCACTTTGGGGCTTGTAGTTGTTCAATCCAGTCACGTGGTGCATCTTTGATAAAGCGCGCCACAGCACACCTGCAAATTATTTCATTTCCTTCTGTGAGCAAGGCAGTTAGCCGAAACGTTAGAAGATGGGATGGAAGATGTAAAAGGCGCTGCTGTACCTGAAAATAAACGGCTTTTGCAGCAAAGGGCCTCACTACTTTTTGGTGACAGAGATGTATTGATGGGCTGCCCCGTGCCCATTCTTTGTGAGGCCGCTCTGTAGGATCTTGGGCTCCAGTAACGTGGGAACTTTTGGTGCATATTAATTGAGGTGCCTGATCCACTCGCGCACCTAACCTACTGAGGTGATGCCAATGGTGCAAAAAGGACGGCGCGAGGAAGAGATTCATTCAGGATTATTTCCTGCCATGATCATGCTGCAAGTGGTGTTTGCTTTCAAGTCCGTATTTTAACAGCATTGAAACACTGGTTCTACTTACCTGACTGATTTCAGCATTTCCCGAACTAAGAACAGTGCGTGTGTTTAAAAGATAAGTACCATCCAGGCTAATATTTTCGAAGGATTTCCTATTTGAATTACAAGACATTAACACAATGCACTTTGGGGCTTGTAGTTGTTCAATCCAGTCACGTGGTGCATCTTTGATAAAGCGCGCCACAGCACACCTGCAAATTATTTCATTTCCTTCTGTGAGCAAGGCAGTTAGCCGAAACGTTAGAAGATGGGATGGAAGATGTAAAAGGCGCTGCTGTACCTGAAAATAAACGGCTTTTGCAGCAAAGGGCCTCACTACTTTTTGGTGACAGAGATGTATTGATGGGCTGCCCCGTGCCCATTCTTTGTGAGGCCGCTCTGTAGGATCTTGGGCTCCAGTAACGTGGGAACTTTTGGTGCATATTAATTGAGGTGCCTGATCCACTTGCGCACCTAACCTACTGAGGTGATGCCAATGGTGCAAAAAGGACGGCGCGAGGAAGAGATTCATTCAGGATTATTTCCTGCCATGATCATGCTGCAAGTGGTGTTTGCTTTCAAGTCCGTATTTTAACAGCATTGAAACACTGGTTCTACTTACCTGACTGATTTCAGCATTTCCCGAACTAAGAACAGTGCGTGTGTTTAAAAGATAAGTACCATCCAGGCTAATATTATCGAAGGATTTCCTATTTGAATTACGAGACATTAACACAATGCACTTTGGGGCTTGTAGTTGTTCAATCCAGTCACGTGGTGCATCTTTGATAAAGCGCGCCACAGCACACCTGCAAATTATTTCATTTCCTTCTGTGAGCAAGGCAGTTAGCCGAAACGTTAGAAGATGGGATGGAAGATGTAAAAGGCGCTGCTGTACCTGAAAATAAACGGCTTTTGCAGCAAAGGGCCTCACTACTTTTTGGTGACAGAGATGTATTGATGGGCTGCCCCGTGCCCATTCTTTGTGAGGCCGCTCTGTAGGATCTTGGGCTCCAGTAACGTGGGAACTTTTGGTGCATATTAATTGAGGTGCCTGATCCACTCGCGCACCTAACCTACTGAGGTGATGCCAATGGTGCAAAAAGGACGGCGCGAGGAAGAGATTCATTCAGGATTATTTCCTGCCATGATCATGCTGCAAGTGGTGTTTGCTTTCAAGTCCGTATTTTAACAGCATTGAAACACTGGTTCTACTTACCTGACTGATTTCAGCATTTCCCGAACTAAGAACAGTGCGTGTGTTTAAAAGATAAGTACCATCCAGGCTAATATTATCGAAGGATTTCCTATTTGAATTACGAGACATTAACACAATGCACTTTGGGGCTTGTAGTTGTTCAATCCAGTCACGTGGTGCATCTTTGATAAAGCGCGCCACAGCACACCTGCAAATTATTTCATTTCCTTCTGTGAGCAAGGCAGTTAGCCGAAACGTTAGAAGATGGGATGGAAGATGTAAAAGGCGCTGCTGTACCTGAAAATAAACGGCTTTTGCAGCAAAGGGCCTCACTACTTTTTGGTGACAGAGATGTATTGATGGGCTGCCCCGTGCCCATTCTTTGTGAGGCCGCTCTGTAGGATCTTGGGCTCCAGTAACGTGGGAACTTTTGGTGCATATTAATTGAGGTGCCTGATCCACTCGCGCACCTAACCTACTGAGGTGATGCCAATGGTGCAAAAAGGACGGCGCGAGGAAGAGATTCATTCAGGATTATTTCCTGCCATGATCATGCTGCAAGTGGTGTTTGCTTTCAAGTCCGTATTTTAACAGCATTGAAACACTGGTTCTACTTACCTGACTGATTTCAGCATTTCCCGAACTAAGAACAGTGCGTGTGTTTAAAAGATAAGTACCATCCAGGCTAATATTATCGAAGGATTTCCTATTTGAATTACGAGACATTAACACAATGCACTTTGGGGCTTGTAGTTGTTCAATCCAGTCACGTGGTGCATCTTTGATAAAGCGCGCCACAGCACACCTGCAAATTATTTCATTTCCTTCTGTGAGCAAGGCAGTTAGCCGAAACGTTAGAAGATGGGATGGAAGATGTAAAAGGCGCTGCTGTACCTGAAAATAAACGGCTTTTGCAGCAAAGGGCCTCACTACTTTTTGGTGACAGAGATGTATTGATGGGCTGCCCCGTGCCCATTCTTTGTGAGGCCGCTCTGTAGGATCTTGGGCTCCAGTAACGTGGGAACTTTTGGTGCATATTAATTGAGGTGCCTGATCCACTCGCGCACCTAACCTACTGAGGTGATGCCAATGGTGCAAAAAGGACGGCGCGAGGAAGAGATTCATTCAGGATTATTTCCTGCCATGATCATGCTGCAAGTGGTGTTTGCTTTCAAGTCCGTATTTTAACAGCATTGAAACACTGGTTCTACTTACCTGACTGATTTCAGCATTTCCCGAACTAAGAACAGTGCGTGTGTTTAAAAGATAAGTACCATCCAGGCTAATATTATCGAAGGATTTCCTATTTGAATTACCAGACATTAACACAATGCACTTTGGGGCTTGTAGTTGTTCAATCCAGTCACGTGGTGCATCTTTGATAAAGCGCGCCACAGCACACCTGCAAATTATTTCATTTCCTTCTGTGAGCAAGGCAGTTAGCCGAAACGTTAGAAGATGGGATGGAAGATGTAAAAGGCGCTGCTGTACCTGAAAATAAACGGCTTTTGCAGCAAAGGGCCTCACTACTTTTTGGTGACAGAGATGTATTGATGGGCTGCCCCGTGCCCATTCTTTGTGAGGCCGCTCTGTAGGATCTTGGGCTCCAGTAACGTGGGAACTTTTGGTGCATATTAATTGAGGTGCCTGATCCACTCGCGCACCTAACCTACTGAGGTGATGCCAATGGTGCAAAAAGGACGGCGCGAGGAAGAGATTCATTCAGGATTATTTCCTGCCATGATCATGCTGCAAGTGGTGTTTGCTTTCAAGTCCGTATTTTAACAGCATTGAAACACTGGTTCTACTTACCTGACTGATTTCAGCATTTCCCGAACTAAGAACAGTGCGTGTGTTTAAAAGATAAGTACCATCCAGGCTAATATTATCGAAGGATTTCCTATTTGAATTACGAGACATTAACACAATGCACTTTGGGGCTTGTAGTTGTTCAATCCAGTCACGTGGTGCATCTTTGATAAAGCGCGCCACAGCACACCTGCAAATTATTTCATTTCCTTCTGTGAGCAAGGCAGTTAGCCGAAACGTTAGAAGATGGGATGGAAGATGTAAAAGGCGCTGCTGTACCTGAAAATAAACGGCTTTTGCAGCAAAGGGCCTCAATATATATATATATATATATATATATATATATATATTCACTGAAAAAACCATGGGTTTCACACACGTTATAGTTAGGAATTAGCATTTAAAAAACCTTAGAAATTCAGTGAAAAAACCATAGGTTTCACACATGTTATAGTTAGCTGGACATTTTACTCGTAAAAAACCAATGAAATTGCCCCGTTATAGTTAGTTCAGCTAACTATAACTCGCGCGCCCGCAATGCACTGCTGATGACGTCACATATTACATCACTCATGACATGGTCAGTGACATCACTCATGACATCACTGATGACATCTCAAATGACATCACTGATGACCTCACTGATGACATCATCCAGTGAATGTGTGTTTTTCTGAAAATTAAATATGTTTTATATATGTGTATCTCAAGGTCGATGGAAGAATAAATGTGTATATAAGTGTCTAAATGGATGATTTGTTTTTGAAAAATTGATTGTGTTACTGACTGATTAAGTGTATCTCTCACTTTGTGTATAAGTGGCTGCATGGGTTGGTGAGTAGCTACATGGGTGTCTATATAGGTTATTAGTTGTTTTTTTGAGTATCAGTCTGAGTGTCTGTATGGTACGGTGGGGGGTATTACGTAGTGCATAGATGCATGAATGAGTGACTCACTGTTTGTATGTGTTGAAGACAGCATGTGTGCAGGACTGTATGTGTGGATGAGTGTGTGTATGGGTGTGTTATTGAGTGAATGACTGTCTCAATAGTGTCTTCAGGAGTAACTACATATGTTTTTAACTAGTATATGTGACTATTGGTGTATATATGTGAGTATATGTGAGAGGGAGAGATTGAAAGAGTTCCTGTATGAATAAGTATGTGTTTCTATAAGTGATTGTTTAAAAGACTAAGTATGTGTAAGTTTCCATAGAAGTAAGTATGGTGGTGTGTGTATTACTGTATATGCAAGTAAATGTATGTTTTATTCTTTATTAGCATGAGTGACTATGTGTGTGAGTAACTCTATGGATGAGTGGCATTGTGTAACAGGATGTATAGATGTATGAGTACATATGATGAGTGAGTACATGTATGAGTGACTGTATAGGACTGTTGGTGAATGAGTGGATGTGTATGTGGATCTTAGAATTACTGAAGAGGTTGTTGTAACTGGTATTGGTATGTCCATTGTTTTGAAATTTTTAGTCTCTATTTTTGAATGTGTGTATCAAAGCTTATATTAAGGTGAGAGGAGGTCTGCCACTCTATCACAAGGATGATGTCATCAGTGATGTCATCAGTGATGTCATTTGAGATGTCATCAGTGATGTCATGAGTGATGTCACTGACCATGTCATGAGTGATGTAATATGTGACGTCATCAGCAGTGCATTGCGGGCGCGCGAGTTATAGTTAGCTGAACTAACTATAACGGGGCAATTTCATTGGTTTTTTACGAGTAAAATGTCCAGCTAACTATAACATGTGTGAAACCTATGGTTTTTTCACTGAATTTCTAAGGTTTTTTAAATGCTAATTCCTAACTATAACGTGTGTGAAACCCATGGTTTTTTCAGTGAATTTTCAAGGTTTTTTAAATGCTAATTCCTAACTATAACGTGTGTGAAACCCATGGTTTTTTCAGTGAATTTGCAAGGTTTTTTAAATGCTATTTTTTTCTTTTATTCTTCATTTTTTTCAAACATATTTTTAATTTAATTTTCTTATCTTTTATAAAGACTATGCTTAAATTTTTAAAATCCTTAAATATTTTTTTTATATATATTTTTTAAAATAAACATGTAAAATGTATTTCCAGATTTTTTATTTTTTTTTTTATTTTTTTTTTATAGTACGCGTACCGTAAGCTCACGGTAAGCGTACGGTTTACGCAACGTCCGTAATCTATCTACGCTGCTTGCGCATAGTTACGTACTTTGCGTAGCCGCGTGTACTGCGCGTGGGACGCGTGCGCGCTTACGCAACACGCGCACGTTACGCGGAAGTGCCGGGAAATGACTGTTATGCGCATGCGCGCAAGCGCGTGTCTTTTTTACGCGCACGCGTACTTTTTGCCGTAAGCGTACCGTAAGCGTACCGTAAGCGTACGGTAGGTCATGTGATCTTGAAACACAACTTTTGATTGGTTGAATCTACTTTCAGTTCTAGAACTCTCCTACACCACACCCATTCCCCTCATTTCTGCTTGTGATCCCTTGGGAGAAGGAGCTGGTTTGTCTTTGGGATACGATGGCAGAACAGCAGAGCTCTTCTGAGAGTGAGGCTAGCACCAGCAGCACTGTCTTGAGGCAGAGAGCGAGGAAAGTAAAGCCTTCTTACGTTTGGGAGTATTTTACTTTTCCAGAAGGCCAGCAAAAGGTGAATGCACCCTTAGTTACTTGCAAGCTGTGTAAGCGTGTACTTTCTAGAGGTAATCCTAACAGGAAGTATTCCTTTGGGAATCACACCATGAAGAGACACCTCCAGGAAGTACACAGAAGGACACATGGTCATCTTTTTGGAGGTAACTCTTCAGAAAGACGAGCCAGTACATCCACAGCAGCTCAGCCTGGACCATCATCTGCAGGGCAGACTCCTTCTTCTGCAGGTCAGGTGAGCCCTTCATCTGTGGGGGGAGAATCTCCTTTTGCTGGCCCTCTGGAAATCAACCCTCGATTTCGGAAGGTTGATATTCATTGCACATTTTGTAAAGGTCTAATTTGTCATAGGGAGACCAGTGTTTCCCTAGTGAACAACAAAATAGATCAGCACATTTGTAGCTTTGAATGATTTTCCCATGCTTCCTTTCCTCTGTCCCTGCATGAACACAACGGTTCTTTTAAGAGCCAACCTTATCTTTCATCTTTTTTTTACATATGTTTTTTAAAACCTTTTTTTTTTTTTTTTTACCGTACGCGTACGGTGCGCGTACCTTTTTTTTATTTTTTTAAAAAAACACTAAAAATCAATTATCACATTACAAGGTCCTTGAGAGACTACAATTATTATTATTGACTTACCATACTCACTCAAAAAAATATTTATTCATTTGTTATTTTAAAAAATAGTTTTAAAAATGGTTGTAGTTTTCGAAAATTTTCTATATCGATCTGAAAAAAAAGAAAAAAGAATTAATATTTTTTTAACAATTTATAATACAGTATACATATTTACATTTTTTTCAAAAAAATATTTTTGCCTTATTTTCACCAGAGCAAGACGCAATAAATCTCTGCCTATAATTCCTCTATGCACACAGAGTCATGTTTTCACATTAGTCCTAAAACAAAATTTCTTTGCCAATTTGAAAGCACACTTACTGCTCTTTTTTTTTCGGGCCGAGTGAAAATCACTTTTACAGACTGACACATTATGAAACCTTTTTTAAAAATTTATTTAATTGCACATGTCCAAGCTGTTTTTTTTTCAGACCACCACCATGTGCATTCTCTGTGACTGCCTACACTCCACCAAGGGCAACCAGCCTTAGTGATGCTGAATGTATTTGCATTACAGACTTAAACCTGAAAACCCCACTGGCTTGTACATACTGTGCATGACTATACACGGCAAGGACATGGGTGTGTGCTAAGCCTCTGCTTCTTCCCCCAAAAATTCGCTCCCCCTTTCCATCTAATGCAACTGTGAAATCACCAGAGCAAGACGCAATAAATCTCTGTCTATAATTCTTCTATGCACACAGAGTCATGTTTTCACATTAGTGCCAAAACGAAATTTCTTTGCCAATTTCAAAGCACACTTACTGCTCTTTTATTTTTTCTGTGGCAAGTGAAAATCTCTTTTTACAATTTGAAATCACTTTTACAGACTGACACATTATGAAACCACTATTTTTGCTTTATTTAATTGCACGTGTACAAGCTGTTTTTTTTTCAGACCACCACCATGTGCATTCTCTGTGACTGCCTACACTCCACCAAGGGCAACCAGCCTTAGTGATGCTGAATGTATTTGCATTACAGACTTAAACCTGAAAACCCCACTGGCTTGTACATACTGTGCATGACTATACACGGCAAGGACATGGGTGTGTGCTAAGCCTCTGCTTCTTCCCCCAAAAATTCGCTCCCCCTTTCCATTTAATGCAACTGTGAAATCACCAGAGCAAGACGCAATAAATCTCTGTCTATAATTCTTCTATGCACACAGAGTCATGTTTTCACATTAGTGCCAAAACGAAATTTCTTTGCCAATTTCAAAGCACACTTACTGCTCTTTTATTTTTTCAGGGGCAAGTGAAAATCTCTTTTTACAATTTGAAATCACTTTTACAGACTGACACATTATGAAACCACTATTTTTGCTTTATTTAATTGCACGTGTCCAAGCTCTTTTTTTTTCAGACCACCACCATGTGCATTCTCTGTGACTGCCTACACTCCACCAAGGGCAACCAGCCTTAGTGATGCTGAATGTATTTGCATTACAGACTTAAACCTGAAAACCCCACTGGCTTGTACATACTGTGCATGACTATACACGGCAAGGACATGGGTGTGTGCTAAGCCTCTGCTTCTTCCCCCAAAAATTCGCTCCCCCTTTCCATCTAATGCAACTGTGAAATCACCAGAGCAAGACGCAATAAATCTCTGTCTATAATTCTTCTATGCACACAGAGTCATGTTTTCACATTAGTGCCAAAACGAAATTTCTTTGCCAATTTCAAAGCACACTTACTGCTCTTTTATTTTTTCAGGGGCAAGTGAAAATCTCTTTTTACAATTTGAAATCACTTTTACAGACTGACACATTATGAAACCACTATTTTTGCTTTATTTAATTGCACGTGTCCAAGCTCTTTTTTTTTCAGACCACCACCATGTGCATTCTCTGTGACTGCCTACACTCCACCAAGGGCAACCAGCCTTAGTGATGCTGAATGTATTTGCATTACAGACTTAAACCTGAAAACCCCACTGGCTTGTACATACTGTGCATGACTATACACGGCAAGGACATGGGTGTGTGCTAAGCCTCTGCTTCTTCCCCCAAAAATTCGCTCCCCCTTTCCATCTAATGCAACTGTGAAATCACCAGAGCAAGACGCAATAAATCTCTGTCTATAATTCTTCTATGCACACAGAGTCATGTTTTCACATTAGTGCCAAAACGAAATTTCTTTGCCAATTTCAAAGCACACTTACTGCTCTTTTATTTTTTCAGGGGCAAGTGAAAATCTCTTTTTACAATTTGAAATCACTTTTACAGACTGACACATTATGAAACCACTATTTTTGCTTTATTTAATTGCACGTGTCCAAGCTCTTTTTTTTTCAGACCACCACCATGTGCATTCTCTGTGACTGCCTACACTCCACCAAGGGCAACCAGCCTTAGTGATGCTGAATGTATTTGCATTACAGACTTAAACCTGAAAACCCCACTGGCTTGTACATACTGTGCATGACTATACACGGCAAGGACATGGGTGTGTGCTAAGCCTCTGCTTCTTCCCCCAAAAATTCGCTCCCCCTTTCCATCTAATGCAACTGTGAAATCACCAGAGCAAGACGCAATAAATCTCTGTCTATAATTCTTCTATGCACACAGAGTCATGTTTTCACATTAGTGCCAAAACGAAATTTCTTTGCCAATTTCAAAGCACACTTACTGCTCTTTTATTTTTTCAGGGGCAAGTGAAAATCTCTTTTTACAATTTGAAATCACTTTTACAGACTGACACATTATGAAACCACTATTTTTGCTTTATTTAATTGCACGTGTCCAAGCTCTTTTTTTTTCAGACCACCACCATGTGCATTCTCTGTGACTGCCTACACTCCACCAAGGGCAACCAGCCTTAGTGATGCTGAATGTATTTGCATTACAGACTTAAACCTGAAAACCCCACTGGCTTGTACATACTGTGCATGACTATACACGGCAAGGACATGGGTGTGTGCTAAGCCTCTGCTTCTTCCCCCAAAAATTCGCTCCCCCTTTCCATCTAATGCAACTGTGAAATCACCAGAGCAAGACGCAATAAATCTCTGTCTATAATTCTTCTATGCACACAGAGTCATGTTTTCACATTAGTGCCAAAACGAAATTTCTTTGCCAATTTCAAAGCACACTTACTGCTCTTTTATTTTTTCAGGGGCAAATGTAAATCACTTTTACACACTGACACATTATGAAACCACCATGTGTAACTACAACAAAAACAATTCCCATTTCTATTATTCATTTCTTAAGTTACCACATACATACCCTCTCAAACTGAAAACTCACCTTTAAAATTAGTTAGTTCTGAAAGAAATGTGACACTCAAACAGCAGATTATCAGAGCCAGGATCTCTGTTCTGTTCACCTGTCTCCTCTCAGCAGAACCAGATAATGGCAAACTTTCCCTCTATTTTTCCACACATATACATGTAAGTTTCAAATCTCAGTGCTTCCCCCTTTTTTTTAAATGTAATCACACATTTCTATTGGTTGAAAACCAACCCTTTTCCAAAAGTACCCTGCCCCCAACTTGACTTCTGCCTAGTACCCTTCCCCCAACTTGACTTCTGCCTGCTACCATAGCAACAGCTCATGGAACACTGCTGTGTTCAGTTAGGTCAGAAGTTCGACACACAATGTTTCAATTCCACAGAGCAAGAGTGCTTGACTTTTCAAACCTAACAGCAAATCCATAGTACTGTTCTTTGGTTACACATTTTTTTGTACCAATACAAAACATGCTTGTATTAATTTTCACATACAGCCTAGTTTTTTTTCTAGAATGGTATGAAACAGCCAATCAGTTCTTTTTGTTTTCTAAAAAATATGTATGCCTCCATTTCCAAACTGTCTTTCTTTTCATATTGCCATTCTACTGAAAGACACCTCCTGAGTGCATCCAGTTCTCCTTTGAAGATGTTCACAGTGTGGATTGTAGGGCACAGCTATGTCTTCTGGAGTGAAAAGTTTGCAGAGAAAACAGATATGGTGAGAGACCTTGCTTTGCCAAATGTAGACATTAAATGGATTGGTCAGAGAGGGTTAAAGTGGCACCAATTGATGCCATTGGTGAAATCCTTCATTCAAATCCAACACCCTGACCTCATAATAGTGCACTGTGGTGGCAATGACCTAGGCACTTTGACTGGGGTAGGTCTGGAAATGCTTATGAAGGACACCTTTGCACAACTGTTTACACTTTTCCCTAAAACTGCCTTTGTGTTTTCCAACATATGCCAAAGGCAAAAATGGAACTGGTCCAATCATTTCTGTCCACAGATTGACAAAGCAAGAAAGCACGTCAACAAATCTGTTTCTGCTTTCCTCCGTGACTATGGTATGGGTGCCATTTACCACAACAACTTGCGTTATGACATGCAAGACATTTATAGAGGAGATGGTGTGCACTTCAATGATGAAGGGAACAGAGTCTTCCTCTTGAACCTTAGACTCTGCATCGGTACTTACTTGTAGGTACCACTAAAAAAATGACTTCATAAACACAACAGCTCTTTTTAGAGCTCCCTAATATCTAAACTCTTAAATCTGCTTTTCATTTATTTATTTTTATTTTTTTTACCGTACGCTTACCGTAAGCTTACCGTACGCGTACCCCGTGATTTTTTTTAAAATCAATAAATGTTTTTTTTGTACTTTTCTGTCCTTCTTTGACCCCCTTACAAATGTTAGGGGGTCTGTAACTCTCCTCATTGCCCCCTTTCCTTGTTTTCACTCTTTTTTTTCAGAGTGAAATACACAAAATGGCGGCCGCCGCTTCCTGGTTTCAGCCGATTCGAATGTTTACTAAGATCTAACAGCCAATCAGAATCGCGCTCGCGCACGCCGCCGTACGCTTACCGTAAGCGTACGGTAAGCGTACCGTAAGCGGGCTCAGATATATATATTGATTTAAAGGCTATTTTCTCAGAATCTACTGAACAGATTTACACCAAACCTACAAAAGGCACTTCCTTGACCTAGGGACTACCTCTCTGCCAAATTTTGAGTAATTCTGTTCAGCCGTTCGGGCTGTAGCTCGTTCTAAAGGTCCTATGGAAAAATGCATGGGAAAAACGCGTTTTGGGACCCCCCTTTTATCTCAGCCCCCGCTTGACGGATCCCCCCGAGACTTTCAGGGTAGGAGCGGAGCGTAGCGCCCCACCTATTTTGAGAAATTCGCGAGGATTCGTCGACCGGCGCCAAAGTTATTCAAAATAGAATGTTGAGGTTTTCCTATGGAAACGTGGTCCTAACTATAACTACCTACTGGCGACCGCCAGTAGGTAATATATATATATATATATATATAACATATATATATGGCTTCAACCCAAGAAGGGCCCCTACAAATGTACTTCTTGTAGAGCATGCAAATTTTGCACTAATCGTACTTCCTACACCACACCATTTAGTTCAAAAGAGATACAGATCAAGGGGCACTACACTTGCCGTACAGAATATGCTGTCTATGTTCTCACTTGTACCTGTGGCCTCAATTATGTGGACAGCACCAAGCTCCAAATACATGCCCGCATTCTCCAACATTTGAGAGCCATTGTTAATAACGACACCACCTATCCGGTGGCTCGTCATTTTGAAGATGTACATAATAATGATCTCCAATGTCTAACTTATTTTGTGATTGATGCCATCCCCAAGTTACGTCGGGGTGGCAATAGAGAATGAATGCTGAGACAATTGGAGACCCGGTTAATATTAGAACTAGACAGGCCCCTTTTAGTTTAAATATCCCACGGATGATATGTACACTTATCTGTAGCTGTGCACTAACAGAGATATGTGATCTTCTAGTATTTTGCACAACATGATATCAGTTTGGGTTATTCTTAACATGTATTTATTTATTTACTTGCATTGCATACTATATCTACCACGCCTGTACTTATCTACTACATACAATTATTAGAATCAATTCTGCCCATTACATTTTATGACACCTCTATGTAGAATCGCAGTACCTATATTAATTGAAATAGGTCCTTTGCGTTAAACAATATTTTTAGATTTGAGAGGGTTTGCACACCAATAGCACTTTCAATATTTTGCACTATTATGGTATTGCTTACTGGTAGCACCATTTTTTTGCCACTTCTAGGGGGGTGTTTTATAGATTTTTTTAACATGGAGAATTTACAGACTTCTATTTATTATCAGGATTCTATACTTTTCGATATATGTGTTACACTTATCCTGCCTGATAATATATTTGGGACAATGTTGCATTTAAATAGCCCCTTCGCATTTATGCTGTTATAAAGGGCTTGTTTAGGTGTTTTAACTTGTATTTATACTGTGAAACTTATATTTATTATTTATATATTTATATAATACATGTGTCTTCCAGATATTTCGTTTTCGATATGTATTAACTGTCAGGCGCTACGATTGAAACTACACACTATTCGAAAGTATGTTTACTTACCTTTACAAAGTATAAGAGTATTGAGTCTGTTTTCCATGTTGTTTGATCATGTGACACGGGTTCAGCATATTTAAAAAACAGTCTTTCCGCAAAGCCAGCCATATGTGATCAAAGCCGTTGTACCGGTCGAAACGCGTCATGGCAGGCAGAAGAGAGAAATAAACAAATTGTTTTTGCCACTAAGAGGAGTTCGCTCGTTCCTTTTCACTGCATATGGAGGTTCAGGAATGTTTGGAATCAACGTAAATATATATATATATATATATATCACCTTTCCACTTTCCTCGAGTGAAATCGGGACACAACAGCAGGGTCCGAGGCAGCCCTGCCTGAATTACAGCTCACCGCGCAAACACTTGCACGCGCACACTCCTTCCTCAAAGTAATGCGTCAATCCAAGGTGCTTGGGAACAGTTTATTCACGGTACCAAGCCAGAAAAACCCAACGCATTATGGGCCTAGGTTCAGGAAGGAGTGACCGGGATGGGCACGAGGGTTAATATTAATGATTGACTGGTATCCGCGCTCTGTGGATTAGCTGTCATCATGGGTAATGTTCCGTGTATCGTCTGGATGTGCTTCCTCACGTGTGGTTTGAGAGGGGGATAGGGTAGTCTGTGTGGGTGATGCATTTGTCACCTCTTGTTTAAAGGTGTGTAGTAGTGTCGCCCACTGCATAGATATGTGGTGTTTGCGGGTGCCCCGGATCTCTTCGAGTCTCTGTGCTTCCTCTTCTGATGCCCCCTATTTACTGACTTCTCCCCTCCCGATCACCAGCTGGGTCCCGCTGGGGTCCTCCAGTGCATGGCTATACTTGGCTTGGCCAATAAGAGGGCTAGGGATGCGAACTGCGCCTCCACTCTGTGGTGTTTCCGATGCTTGATTATGCCTAGCACACAAGTTTCCCACGTGTTGATATCAGTGAGTCCAGTCACCTCGAGTGAGTCCAGTCACCTTACGTAATGTGGCATGTATCGCAGTCCAGTAGGTCTGGAGTTTAGGGCAGCCCCAGAACATGTGGAGAAAGTATGCTTTTGGTTCTGAGCATCTAGGGTAACTGAATTGTGTGTCTGGGTAATAGCATTGGAGGGTTTCATGTGTTAAGTATGCATGGTGTAATATGAAGGGGTCGTTGCGTGATATTTTTAGGAAATTCTAGTGCTTGTTCCCATTCTTTGTCGTGGAAGGATCGTTGAAACTCAGCCTCCCATTTTTCACGAAGTAGTGTGAGCGTGACAGTGCTCGGATTGCCTTATACAGCCATGTCACTAAGTGTCGTCCGGGGCCCATCTGTAGTATTGCATGCAGGACGGGGTACGTGGGTGGCTCCGTGTTCTATTGTGTGCCAGACTCGGCGACAATCCTCCAACAGTTGTCTATGTATGAGAAACTGCCCATTTGGGAGGTCCATATCTGCTTCTAGTTCGGTAAATGGCAGTATTTGGCCGTTTACAAACAGGGGCCAGCTTCAGTGATTGAATGTTCGATTTATGCATGCAGGGCTTGTTCTGTAAAGTAAGTGCAGCCTCTGGGAAGACCTACCAAGGGCTGTAGGGGGGAGTACATAGGGGCTGCATGTGCTATCCGATGCACACGTTTCATACAGGGGTGCGCTATTGTTAATTAGAGTAGGCAGTTCAAAGTGGGGTTAGCTCCTTGTAGTAACATACGGGGGATTACTCGGACAGAGATTGACCCCTCGATTGTGTGGGTCTCTCCCAGTGTGCGACCTGTTGTCCGCCGTGAAATCCACTGCAGCTCGGCCACTAGACAATATGCCTCGAAGGAGGGAGCTCCCAGTCCGCCCTGGTCCATTGGCAGCTGTAGTTTGCCTAGGGCTATCCGTCTGTGGCCCGCCGCCCAAATGAGATTACCGAGGAGGGTGTCTAATTCCTGGAAAAATGAGCGGGATAACCACTGGGAAATTAGTGAAGTAGTAGAGCAGTTGCAGGACTAGAATAATTTTAGCCACAGCGATTTTCCCAATGGGTGCAAATGGGAGAGTTTTCTAAAAGTTGACCGAGGATTGGATACCTGCTAGCGCCCTTCGATGGTTTACCTCGTATATGTCCAGTGGCGTGTGGTACAGGCGCACTCCTAAGTAGCATGTTGCCTGAGCGCTTAATGCTATGTCCATTCCTCCCACTTGCACTTGCCGGGAGGGGAGCTTGTGGGACAGCGGGTATATTGTGGATTTGGTCCAATTAACCTTTAGGCCCACTACGGCCTCAAAGTCCATCAGGGTAATGAGGACCAGGGTGAGGTCCGATGCAATGTCTCAGAAGTAATTTTGTATATGTGTTGCTTGCGTTAGCGTAAGCACTGGATCCTCTAGGCACTCATTTGGCAAGCGCCAGGTGAGAACCGGCGGTGTGGGCTGTCGGCAAGCTAGGGTGATCGTGTGGACATCATGATCTGACAAGGCTCAGCCCATGTATTCAGATTCCTTCACCTTGGAAAGTATTCTAAGAGAGCATAAGAAGCAATCTAGCCGGACTCTGAGATCATGCGGTATCGAGTGGAATGAATATATTTGCATTTCGGGGTATTTGGAACACCAGGCATCAGCTAGTGCCCATTGTGCTATCCATGTGATAAAGCGCTTTGTTTGTGCTATCGCCGGGGAGGGTGGGTGTGGCAGGTAGGACCTATCCAGGAGGATGTTTTACACACAGTTGTAATTCTCACCTAGTATCCATGGTGCCTGCGCGTGTGAGGTTAGTGGGTGGGAGAGGGAGTCCCATAATTTCCCAGGTCTGAACTTGGCGCATAGACTTCCCAGTAAGATTGATTGGCCATCGAGGAGCCCCTGCAGAAAAGCATATCGTCCCTCTGTGTCTATTGTTCTGGACAGTTCCTGAAATGGAACCCCTGGTCGCAGCCAAATAAGTGTTGCCAGAATGTGCCACGCCAGCGCTTTCGCAACTTTTCGAGTTCTCCTGCCACTAGGTGAGTTTCTTGCAGCAGTGCATTCAGCTGTTTCATGTAGGCATATACAGCGTAACACTTTCGTTCTGTGTTCATACCTCGCACATTAAGTGTGAGGATGGTAATGTTATCCTTATGTGACAAGGGGTATTCGGGGGTCTGGTGTGGGGTGTTCCAACAGGGTGTGGAATCGTGTTGCGGACCACATCCCTCCTTGTGCCTGACCTTGTTATCTCAGTTTAGCTGTAGCACCTCATCTTCTCATGAGTAGAAGTACAGTGTAGTGATGGGTGACATAATAGGGAATAACCACTGGGGTGGGATACAATACCAATACTGGGGACCTATCCAACTGACAATACTTCCAAACTTAGCATGGTGTAAAAAGAAAACTCTAATGTATTGTGGGGGTGGCGGCGCGAGTAAGTGAGGCGGCTCTATGAGGAGGCACTTGTAGGATTATTGCGTGCCGGGGAACTGAATGAAGATCTAGCGCTGGCTGTGTGTTTTATTCCATCACATACCTCTCAGTGGCATTACAGCGCAGCTCATTAAACTGCATAGTTCATGGTATCAGCCGTCACCAGGCTATATCAATGTATCAGCAGTCTGTCGTGTGACTAGTGTTGGGGTCATTGAGTCTATCTGCAACATTGTCTCTTCGCTGCCTCTTTCTTCTCCTGATGAGAAGATGAGTGAACCTTTGTCTGTGTCTGTTGCTGGCGTGGGTGATCGTAGCTCTGCTGCAGCTTGTAAGGCTTTCTGTCGTTCTGTTATGATTTGCTCTAGATCTGGCGACCCCATGGACTGGTTATCAAGTTCAGGGTTTAGCCGTCTGCTTTGTCTTTTGGGACAACGCCTGTTGCTTCGTTGTGTTGAGGGACGCTTGATATACTTGACGCTTGCATTTGGGTGCTTGTGGCGCTGTTGGTTCGCCCGATCGTGGGCTTCCTCTGGGTCCATGAAGAAGACAGTGGTTCCTCCGTGTATTATTTTAAGACGAGCTGGAAATAATAGTGAGTACTAGATTCCATCTTGCCAAAGTCAACACTTTAGCTCTAGGAACGAGGATTGCTGCTGCCGCACCGCTCAGGAGTAGTCCGGGAAAAGCATTATTTGTTTATTTTCAACTTGGATGGGGCCATGTTGCCTGGCTGCCCTGAGCACAGTGTCTCGATCTCTATAGTGTAAGAACTTCATAAGCATCGGACGGGGTGGGTATGCAGGCCGAGGTTTTTGGGCCGGCACCCTGTGGGCTCTCTCTATGGAGAAGAATGCTGTATGGTCTGCATCTGGTGTGAATGACTTAGTCCATGTCTCCATGTATGCGATAGGATCGGTGCCTTCAACGCCTTCTGCGAGCCCTAGTACTTAAATATTGTAGCATCTCGATCGGCCTACGGGATTATCCATGCGTTCCTCCATGGTTGTCATCCGGTCCATTAGCGTCTGCAAGGTCTCTTGGTGTATTTTGACTGAGGGTTCCATAGTGGCGATTGTTTTCTCCCCATCCGATACCCTGTCTACAAGCTTGCAATGATCGTCCCGGAGCAAGCTGAGATCTGTAACCACAGTGCCAAATCGCTCTTTCATTGAAACTCTGGAATGTTCGATGGCTTCCAGGACCTTGTCCATCTTTTCGGAAAGAGTCACTTCTGTGGCATTTTGGTGCCTGTGAGATAGTCTTATGTTGCCACCGGCTTCATAGAGCTCGCATTGGCATGCTGTTTTCCCATGGTGCTGGATTAGTTGCGATTTACAACTGAGGAAGTCTGTATTTCTGTTCGGGGTGAAGATCGATTGCTCGCCGGATTTCTGATCTGGTCTCAGAGAAAAGGCAATGTGTTAGGATGGGAACATGTTCGTTTTGTCACTGCTCTACTCCGTGGCTGGCATCACTAAAGAATGCTCGCAGGTGTAGGGGTCTCATGACATGCGTCTGTGCACTTAGTTCTAGCGTGTCTTGTTCCGTAGGTGTGCGTGTAGTGCTTTCAGTCACCTTTGCCTTGCGTACTCACTCTTTGCACTGGGCCTGGTGAGTGCAAGTTTGGTAAGCCTGTGGAACTATTGTCTCTCACCTGGGGGTGACAGGCACGGAGGACCATGTTGAGGGCGGGGGGGTCGCAGTCCCTCCAGGATCATGCTCAGCGCCTAAGTTATGTGCCTCCACTGAGGCTTCTGTCAAGATTACCGGTCTGTCCCGTACACTTGTGTGGCGTGGAATTTAGTGCTCCACCCCTCTGCTTTCCATGATGTTGACACTATGTGCCCTGGAGGTCCTGCATAGATCTCTCTCAGTGCCCTTGTTACCTGGTCTCCAGGATGTGCCCCCGATAAGACAGTGCGTGGAGGGGAAGGTCGTTCCTGCTCTGTCCTGCTGCGCGTTGCTGTGTGGGTGGTCTTTGAGTGCGTTTTTGGGCCCTGATACCACCGATTTGTGTCCTGATTCTTTGGTCGGTGCTTGTGGGGACCAGTATGGCTGCCAGGTTAAGTGTGGGAGGGCCTCAGACACCTGCTCCTATGACCTTTGGGGACGCTTGTGTGTTGAGTAGGTGCCGGGGGCCCCTCCACAGGTGACCCACAAATGCCTTCAGCATCTTGGATGTCACCGCCACTCACCGGGATGACTTTGCGAGCACCCCATGCTCAGATGCGCAGTCCCACTCCTTGTGGCAGTCCACGCACCCCACCGTATCATTGCCGGTTGTTGGGGGGTGGAGTGTCGGGCAGGTGCGTATGCACTCTGCCGGCGGTTTTCCTTTCTCCGCTGCTACTCACCACCTCCAGGTCCGCGGCAAGATCACTGACTGTTCAGTGTGCAGTAGCAGGAACCCAACTGGGAGCCCGCGGGGTGAACGCGGTCATCGGAATTGCCGCTGAGATGTAGCAGCCGCCATTTTTAATCAGGGTCTGCCTCAGCTCGTTAAGCGTATTTGCACCGATTTACGGCACCTTGGAGGGAGGGAGCCCGGTGTTTGCCCCCTTTAGCATTCCGGTTCCTCTGGGCTTGTTTTCGGTTCCTTCGACACGGTGGGGCTGACGAGATTTTTGCCTGGTGTCGGAGCATCCGCTCGGCACTGCTGCCATCGCAGCCTGCTTGGCCACACCCCCACCCATCCACATATACAGCCACTCACTCACTGATACAACCACTCACTCACACACCCATTCACTAACCATTACAGCCATTCATACAGCCACTCACTCACCCATACAGTCACTCATACACCCATTTATTCACCCATACAGCTACTAACACCTCCACTTATTCACCTATACAGCTACTCACACACCCACTCATGCAGCCATACAGCCCCTCACACATCCACTCACACACTGATACAGACAGCCACAAAGCCACTTAGATGACATATGTTATAAACAGTATAACTCATTTGTATTACAGAAAAAATAGAAATTTAACTTATGGTGTAGCTTAGTATATATCTTTAAGCCTCAGAAGCATTTACGAGGAAACACTTACACTCACTGGATGATGTCATCAGTGATG
Source organism: Triturus cristatus (assembly GCF_964204655.1). Classification (NCBI taxonomy): domain Eukaryota; kingdom Metazoa; phylum Chordata; class Amphibia; order Caudata; family Salamandridae; genus Triturus; species Triturus cristatus. Next base: position 309,091,550 of record NC_140593.1, on the reverse strand, counting down.
TGATTTGAGATTTCATTAGTGATGTCATCAGTGATGTCACTGACCATGCCATGAGTGATGTAATATGTGAGGTCATAAGCAGTGCATTGCGGGCGCTTAAGTTATAGTTAGCTCAGATAACTATAACTGCTGAATTTCTATGGTTTTGAACAAGTGAAATGTGAGCCTAACTATAAAGTCCCTTTAACATTTGTTTTTTTCATTGAATTTCTATATGTATATTTTCACTGAATAAAACAAAGGTTAAAGTAGCTTTACAGTTAGGTGAATGTGTCAGTGAGAACATAACGTTTTGAACTAAAAAAAACACAGAAATTCATTAGTTATAGTTAGCAGCACTAACTATAACTTGCGCCCCACCACGCGCTGTGTATGACCTCACATATGACATTACTCATGACATGTTCTATGACATCATTTATGACATCACTGATGACAACTCAGATTACATCAATGATGATTTGACTGAAGACATCACTGATGACATCATCCAACGAGTGTGCTAGTTTGTATTATATTTTACATGGTGGCGGGTAAGAGCATATTACTTGTTCACCTGATTCTGTACAGTATGGGTCCAGCTAATGGGTGTAAGTGTTACAAAACACATCTGTTCTTAATGCACCATAGGCGTGTTGAGGTATTCAGCACGTTATAAATCTTTGTATTCAAAAGTAACTCTGTGTGCAGGTGGCAGTTGACCTGTGTTCATTATGTTATACACAAGTTTTTTGGTTCTGCAGAAAACGTTTCCAACAGGAGCAAGATTCTACATAGTAGATAATAACGTTTGTAAGCAGCCTTGCATTATTAGACTGAATCGTGTCAGCGTGACAATTTCTACATAACTTGGAAGACTGTGTGCACCAGGTGCTAAGCTATATACATTTGCCTGTTTTTCTTGAGAAGATGAGCTATCTGTAAAGCTTTCACGTTAGTATAAATGGTGAAGGTAGTGGATGTTTAGCCCCTTCAGATCTTGGTTATGTTTAGCAAATAGTCTTTTTTGACAATTGTTATATAGAGGGTACACAGTTCTTAGTAGATACTTTTTAATACTTTGTGGTGTGTTTCTTATGAAAGTTTCACTGTTTGCAAACAGTGTGGTTTAAATTAAACTCTCTCAATAGAGTAAGCGCCGTTTACAGAAACCAGTTCTGTACTGATAGCAACTTCTATTCTCAATGTAGGTTCAGTGAGCTTCAGGTGTTTGATATAGATAAAAGCTGTGCGTAGTAGGTCATTTGTTTTGGAACTGACATTCATTATTTTTAGAAACTTGGCTTTGTCTCAACAGTTGTATACAGATTGAACACCATACTCAATGAGGGTTTCCTATATATCTGTGGCTGATTTCGAATGTGAACTATGCTAGCTGTGAAGTGTATGCTGTAGGATCAATGTTGTACATAATGCATGCTTTCTACACCTAAGGGATATGTATCTGTGATGACAGTAATGATGGCTGATATTCTCCTTTCCTATTTTGTACTTACTGTCAGACCTCTAAGGCCATAGTAATTTATAGACCAATATGCGAGAAAACGAAGCTTGGATTATATCATCAGTGATGTCATCAATAATGTCTTTTGAGATGTCATCATTGATGTCATAAACAATTCATGAGTAATGTTATATGTAAGATCATAAGCAGTGCATGGCGGGGGGCGCAAGTTATAATTAGCACTGCTAACGATAGCTGGTGAATTTCTGTGTTTTTTTGGTTCAGAATATTAATGTTATCACTGACACAACGTTACTTTAACCTTTGTTTTTTCAGTGAATTTCCAAGGTTAAAAAAAAAAAGATAATTTTATCACTCGTAAACCTTTGTTTTTTCACTGAATTTCTAGGGTTTGTTTAATGTAAAGTAATCCATAATTACCATACACAAATGCAACCCTGCTACGCACAGCCTTTGGCTGTGTGCGGTGGAGGGTTGGCTGCAGGGCCTGGCCTGTGCCCAGGCCATGCAATGAACACCCCACCGATACAACCAACCCCACGCTGCGCAGTTGGCCATAGGACTCCCAAACCCCAGGGTCGGGGTTTTTAAACTTAGAGGGGAGGGGGCATGCAGCCTAACTCCCAGGCCTTTTTTTGCCTTGGGGGCCCCATGTCCTGAAGCCTGCTTCAATTTGTTTGAGGAGGGCAGTCCCAGAGGCTGCGTACCCTCTCCCCAAGCAGGTATCGGACCTGGGCACCCTATTGCCTCGGCCGACTCTAAATAAAGGGGAGTGAGGCATGCGCATGCCCCTTCTCTAGTGGACATTTTCCGGGGCCCAGTGTGTTTTTTATGGAGAGGCTGGCAAGCAGCTCTCCTCCCCGGGATGTTATTGGCCCTGGGGATCCATTCCCCCAGAGAACAGCTGTATTATTGAGGCAGGGGCATGCGGCCACCCTCCCCAGGTCGATTTCTGCCCTGGGGACCCCCATCCCCAGAGGCCTTTTGCAATTTCTATGAGGAGGGCAGTTCCTAGGGCCGAAATCGGCCTGGGGAAGAAGGGTGCATGCCCTCCTCCCCATAAGAATTGCTCCGGGGTTATGGGGTCACCGGGGCCAAAATCCACCCTTGCCGGTTGTGTGCCACCCTTGCCGTGCCAGTTACAACCCCAGGGACCCCATGCCGCGGGCCCAGCAGCATTTTCAAGGAGGAAGGGGGGGGACAAGTGAATCCCCTCCCTGGGCAGATTTCGGCCTTCGGTGACCCCATGCCCTTGGGCCCAGTGGTTCAAAAGGTGGATGCCTTGGTGCCCATCCAAGGGCACCCACCATACTGTTGGTGGAGGCCGTTGGTGGAGGCAGTGACACACAGCCCTGGTGGCTCCCCGTATCCAATGGGAGCTGGTTTAGCTTCCATCCACAGGAAGCAGCTAATAATTCTTCTCCCTTCAGACGGGAGCAATATTTAAATCTGTTTCCCTGCCCGCATCAAAACAGAGCAAAAGTCCACTCCCTCTTGGCGGGAGCATTTTTGAAGCTCCCGTTCACTGGGAGCAAACTTGGTGTGTGCTCCCGCATGGTGGATGATTTAAAAATGCTTCTACCAAGCAGGGAAAGTGCTATGTCCTGAGGGTGGGCTCCCCAGAACATAGGCTGTGGCCTGGCCCCCCTCTTCATTTTCTTATATTTCGCCCCTGTGGGTGGGCTTCCGGGGCCTTTCGGGGGTGGGTGGGCCATGCGGCTCCCTCCCCATTTTCGTGTTTTTAGCCCCAGGATGCATTTCCCAGTGCCTCCCAAGGTCGGGAGTGGGCTGTATGCCTGTCTTCGACTTCGATCCCAAAGGTTTCAGCTCAGAGCCTGTTTTCTAATGGCTCTGCTCGGAGCCGGAAGGCTTTTGGATGTGTTTCGGTGCCGAGCCAGAGGGCGGGACATCTGAATCATGTTCTCAGTGTCGACCGTGGCTCGGAGGCGGGTGTTGGACCAGAGCATTCTTCTTGGGCTGAGTTGGACTTTCAGGCAAGTGAGGATCTGTACTCATGTCTGTACCAATCCTTCTCGTCCCCTTCCATCTCCTCCTTCTCCTTAGTTATAACCTTTAATGATTTCTCCTGAACACTCACCACCACATACACCTGAAGATCAGGATGATGGGGATGGGGCTGGGGACACTGAATAAATACCCCCAGGCCTGGACAGATGATAACACCTATTCCCCACAGGGAATGATCCTGACCTGTACCTTAACAAGCCATCTCCACCGGACGACAGTGTAGGTTATATAGAACTGCTGGGTAAAGCTGCTAACTACCATGGGGTTCAGCTCCATATGGAATCCCTAGATGAGGATTTCCTTTTCAAGACCCTTTTCGAGACCCTTAGTAGCACACAAAAGTCCTCACAAAGACTTCCTATGCTCAAGGGTATGATCAGGCACGTTGTTGATATCTTTAATGACCCCGTCAGGGCCCGTATCCTGTCCCCTAGGGTGGATAAGAAATATAAGCCAGCACCATCTGATCCAGCGTACAAAATGGGCCAATTACCATTGGATTCCTTAGTGGTGTCCAATGCACGCAAGAGGGCCAATTTGCAAGCAACAGGAGATGCTCCACCCCCAGATAAAGAATCTAAGCTGATTGACGCTTCGGGGAAAAGGGTAGCCTCTCAGGCTGCAAATGTCTGGCGCATCTCCAATACACAAGCGCTGCTAGCTAGATACGACTGGGAGCATTGAATTGAGATGGAGCACTTGCTCCAATTTCTACCTGATGAGCACAAATCCAAAGTGCAAGACCTAGTGCTGGAGGGACAGCTCATTTCAAATAATTCAATCAGGTGTGCGCTAGATGCTGCAGACACTTTTGCTAGAGCTGTGAACACCAGTGTCCTTTTAAGAAGGCATGCCTGGCTAAGTATTTCAGGATTCAAACCAGAAGTTCAGACTTCTATCTCGAACACACCATTCGATAAGAAACACCTATTTGGCCCCGTTGGAAAAAATGAAAAAGTCCAAATCCATGGGAGCCCTTCAATTAACACCAGGACGTGGTTCCTTTCCGCGCACTACTACCACCACGTATAAAGGCAACAATCAACCCTCTGCCTCTAAGGTTTACTTCAGAGGGGGTGACAGAGGCAACAATGGCATGGGTAGAGGCTCAAATACACGCACCTCCCCCTCCAACACCAAACAGTGACTTCCCTACACTACCCCCCGACCATCTAACACCTGTCGGGGAGTGTCTTTCTCATTTCCTACCCGTCCAGCAGTCCATAACTACAGACAAATGGGTACTGGAGATTATCCATTCTGATTACTGCCTGGAGTTCACCAAACCTTCCCCTAAGGTCACATAAACTCTCACCGGATCACCTACACCTCCTCAAACAAGAGGTTCAGTCTCTTCTTCTAAAAGGGGCTATAGAGCCCTTATCACTACAATACCACGGGTCGGGCATATATTCTTTTTACATTCTGATACACAAAAAGGACGGTTCCTTCAGACCAATCTTGGACCTCAGAGAACTAAATCTTTACATACAGTCAGACCATTTTCACATGGTAACACTTCAACAAGTAATACCACATCAACCATCTACAGCTGCTAGCAGTCATTCTAGCGCACAAAGCATTTCAAACTCACCTGGTTGGCAAAGCTGTCCTAGTTCGTACCGACAACATGACATCTATGTATTACATACAAAAAAAGGGGAGACACACTCTCTCCAACTGTCACACTTGGCCCAAGACATTTGAAGGTGGGCCATTCACCACAAAATCCATCTCCTAGCGGAACATCTCCCAGGAGTGAACAATCAGATTGCCGATCTCCTCAGCAGACAAAGGCAGCAAATACACGAATGGGAACTTCACCTTCAGGTTCTTCTTCCATACTTCCAAAGTTGGGGAGTCCCTCACATAGATCTGTTTGCCACACACCAAAACGCAAAATGCCCACCCTTCGCCTGCAGGTACCCACACCCGCTCTCCAAAGGCAATACACTATGGATGAATTGGTCAGGGATATTTGCCTACGCTTTTCGGCCTCTTCCACTCATTCCATTAGTAGTTTGGAAGCTCAGACAAACATCACTCACACTACCCTTAGTAGCTCCCACAGGGTCCTGTCAACCATGGTTCACAACCCTGTTGGAGCTGTCCCTAGTTCCACATAAAAAGCTGCACCTAACATCCAGTCTCCTCACACAGAGCCATGGATAAATCAGACACCCAGATCCCAAAAAACGGAACCTCGCAATCTGGCTCCTGAAGTCATAGAGTTTGGTTATCTAAATCTTCCACCAGACTGTATGAACATCATTAGGGAGGCCAGAAGGCCTACTACAAGAGCCTGCTACGCAGCTAAATCGAACGTTTTGTTATCTATTGCAATAACAATAACGTCAATCCTCTTGATGGTTCAATGCAAAACATCATTGGTTACTGGTTACACTTACAACAGTCAGGATTGGCTTACACTTCTATCCGACTACATCTCGCAGCAACAGCTGCGTATCTACAGAACAGCCAACATTTATCGCTTTTCAGAGTGCCTGTAATCAAATCTTTCATGGCAGAACTTAAAAGGGTCATACCACCAAGACTTCCACCTGCCCCAGTATGGAATCTTAACATAGTTCTCACAAGGTTAATGGGCCCACCTTTTGAACCCATGCATAAATGTGAGCCACAGTTTCTCTCCTGGAAAACTGCTTTCCTCATTGCAATCACTTCACTAAGTAGAGTGGGTGAACTACGGGTACTAACCATAGAAAAACCTTTTTTCCAGTTACACAGAGACAAAATGGTTCTTCGTACAAACCCCAAATTTATACCTAAGGTTGTATCTACTTTTCACATCAATCAGTCGGTTGAATTACCAGTATTCTTTCCTCTACCTGATTCTGTGGCGGGACGAGCTCTACATACCTTAGATGTCAGAAGAGCCCTTTTATATTATATTGAAAGAACAAAATAATTTCCCAAAACCAAACAACTTTTTGTTGCTTTTGCACCACCACACTAGGGCAATCCTATCTCCAAGTCAGGTATTTCAAGATGGATTATTAAATGTATTCAAACTTGTTAGGCGAAAGCAAAAATAACTTTAACGGTACCCCCTAGAGCGCATTCCACTCGCAAAATAGAGGCTACAATGGCTTTCTTAGGAAACATCCCCATAGTTGGCATTTGTAAAGCTGCAATATTGTCTACACCGCACACATTCACCAAGCATTATTGTGTAGATGTGTTAGCAAGACAACAAGCTAATGTGGGCCAAGCAGTACTTAAAACACTTTTTCAGACAACTCCAACAGCTACAGGTTAGGCACCGCTTTGGAAGAATACTGCTGTATATTCTATGCAAAGCATGTTATCTACAGCTCACATGCCTCGAACGTATAATGGTACTTACCCAGTAAACATCTGTTCTTTGCATGTACAGCTGTAGATTCACCTGTGCCCACCCGCCTCCCCCGGTACCTGTACTGCTGCAGTCCTCTCTTTTATTATACATACATACGCATGAACATCTCTATTCTTTACCACTAACTCCATTCTCACCCTCTGCGGGAAAACAATCTAACAATGGAGTCGAAGCCCATGCGCACTATCATCGAAAGGAGGAGTCTCTTACCTTGTGACTGGAGAGACTTCTTAGACGAAAAACAACTTGCAAACATCCAGACCCTACACTAGATGGCGGGAGTATTCAAAGCATGTGAATCTACAGCTTTACATGCCAAGAACAGATGTTTACTGGGTAGGTAACATTATCCTTCTCATGTTGCTAGCAGCCAATCAGACGCTCTTTCTCCCACAGGAGGGAGATGTCCAAAGGGTAATAAGGCTCCTTGGGATACTCAGAACACTATTTTTAAATTGGCACTCCAGCGAGAGACTCTGAGGCTTTCGCCCAACTGTCCAAATACCTAATTCTTTTTACCCTTATTATCTCAAGAACTACTGAATGGATTTACACCAAATCACAAAAAAATACACTCTGCGGACCAAGATCTAGCTTCCTGATGAAATTAGTGTAATTCAGTTCAGCAGTTTTTAACATTGCCTTTTCTAAAGAAGTAAATGGATAATGCATGGAGATTTTGCATTTTGGGACCCCATTTTTTCTCGGCCCCCACATGACAGATCACCCCAAAACTTTCCAGGAAGGAGCTGAGGTGGATGAACTTTCTGGGGAAAGTTTTGTGGAGATTCATCAAACGGGGCCAAAGTTACTAGCAAACCCTTGGCCAGGGGCATTACAAGATGTTGCCCTAAGGCTGGTATTCAAATCTGGTTCCCCTGGTCCAATGTCAGCAGCTCTCCTTGCCAGCCTACTTTAATAGTGGAGCACCCAACACTGGGGCAGCAGCATTTGCACACTCACAGTAACACACACACAGCTCATTTTGTTATTGTGAGTGAGGCTGCAGGACCAGAAGATAATTAAGTTGGATAATGAACTTGCTGCAGAGATCTGGTGCGAACACACAAGACAAGGATCCTAGTTCTTATAGAATAGCTCAGTGTGTGAGTGATTCTTCTGCAGCAAATCTGTGTGTAACAAGCCGGTTATAATCACTGTCAAATAATGGGGTGAGCTAGAGTAACTGCAGCTATTAAGTGTGGACAACCAAAAGTTCACACTTCTAGAATGCTTGTTCTAGATTGGAGATCAGTGTTTAAAACTTGGTTTAGGTTTTAATCCTAGTCAGGCAGATCATCTGTTTTACTATATACCGGGTTTAGTATTGCAGGTGATAGATTACAATTCTAGTAAGATAGCTACGAGTGTTAATACAGTTATTTCATAGTTTGGCTCTTGGCTGGGTTGTCTTAGTTTGTTTATCCTTCTGTTGTCTTTAACGTGAATACTCTTTAGCTGTTGGCGCTTAAAATAATCTACTAAAATGACATAACATAACTGCATGAATTGCAGTTATGTTATGTCACTCTTGTTTGTAAAGTGTGTGTTCACCGAGCAGAAACATTATGCACAGTATACAGTTCAACCATATGCTGGTCTAAAAAGCCATTTCTTCAAGAGTTTCCTGAACTGCGTGTAACAGGGGGAAAACCTGATATCAAGTGGGAGGGCATTCCAGATGCGGGGGCGAGTACATAGAATCTGGAGTCACCAAGTTTCTTTTTTTTGATGAAAGAATAGTGAGGAGATTCAAGTGCATTGATCTCAAGTTGCATGTAGGTGTGCATTTTTTAATATGGGCTGAAATAAAGGATGGACTTCTACTATGTAGTGATTTAAGGATGATGCAACCAGACTTGAATATAGAATGCTGTTTTACTGGTAGCCAGTGTAATTTATCAGGGGGTGATATGGCAGTTTTGTGGTTGTCGGTATATTAGCCTGTCCGCCTGGTTTTGTACTAGTTGAAGTTTGCGGTTCAAGCCCTTAGGGGAGGCCCAGGTAGAAGGCATTTGCAGAGTCTATCCTAGAGATTACTTATGTGATGATGACCTGGATAAGAGCCTCAAAGGAAAAGAATTTACCAATCTTACTAATTTTGCGGAGTTGCAAGAAACAAGATGAGATTACTGCCCCTAATGGGTTTCATATACAGGTTCATTTCAATCCGAACTGATAATACAAAATGGTTGGAAACAAAGAGAAGCAAATCTCAGGTATCACCAATTCCAGTGTAGCATTCTTTTTAAATAGTGTGGCGGGACCATGTCTCTACAAAAACTCTCATCATACTGGTCATGCAAGACTTGGTTCCCTTTATCTGTCATTAGTGCTTGCGTGATCATAAGTACATCATGGTGATGGTGAATCAAGCTCTTGCGCTCACCCATACAATTGTGACTTTCATGTTCACCTGATTATCAAGTGTCAATCGTGTATATTGCCAGGTTGTTGCTAGGATCTCGTCTAGCGAGTATGTATGCAATATGGTCATAGTAGAACACAATACGCATCACCGTGTATATTCTTTTGTGACAATCGCTCACTGCCAGCACCAAGATCAGCTGTTAGGTGCTTGGAAGGTGGCTTATTTCCTCGTCTCATATTCATATCACCTTTTGGCTCATTAATTTACATTCGAGCCAACAGAGTAAGCTTCCTTATATATTTTTACACGCAGGCTAAGATGCCACTCCGAAACGTGTGTCACACCCCTGGTTGAATAATTCATCTGAGTTGGGGGGAAGGATTGGCAGTTGAATTAAAAAAGGCATACTAAAGCAGCTGGGTGTCATTCAAAATTAAACTCTATTAACTGCTGGCTATCATGGTATACAAAGTGTGAATGTCCTTGGGAAGTGAGATTAGAGGCCCCGGGATGCGTGATTAGAGGCCCCAAGAGGGGTATGTGGCTGTGCGGCTCTACCAGTCCCCAGGTGCAGCCAGTACCAGTGAATATATATGCCAATATGGTATGCTGGGTAGTTGCAAGCCGCCTATGTGGAGGTCAAAGCAGCGAATGCAAGTGCTCTGTCTCAAGAGTCACAATTACCATTTACTTCATCAGAAGGAAGGCGCATCCATACCACCTAGAGGAGCCCCCTCCACTACCTTATTGTGGGAGGCAGGCTTTACTGTAGGAAACTTTAAGTAACCTGAGTGTTACAATGGGCGCCTGGCTACAGACACATTTCCCATGCAACAGATCCCAACAAGGACTACAATGCTGGAGGGAGCTGTAGTCCAAGGAGATTAGGCTGGAAAGAGTTGTAGTAAATAATTGGGAGACTCTGACTGAACTAAAACAAACACAAATCAAGACATTACTCCATGACGCCCTTATGAACGGAATATAAATGCGTATCCAGTCCAATGTGTAAAAATCAAGATAAGTGAAACAGCAATGAAAGCACAGGTCTATATCAAAGTATTTAAAAAGAAGCTGAACGAGACCAAAAAGGTGATCAAAGAATTTAAAGAACATCTCACAAGACAATACAGAAATTCCAGAAGGATTTTAAGAAATTCTCAATGGAAACTGTATACCCTTACTCGAAACCTGACTTCCAAAGCAATAGGAGTGATTGCTTAAACAGTGTCTCAACAAGGTCCTTGACATCAGAATCAGACTATAGTGACTGTGATTGCAGACAACCAAAAGGAGGCAAGCCCAAGAGGAAGTACTACTGGAAACAATATAGAGAGTACAGTGGAATGCTCAAGAGGAACAGATGGGCCAATCCCCCACAACCAGGGACAAGGAGGAACAGGGTGTAGTGATCAACTATAAACCTGACTGAGTTACCACTAAAAGTCACCAACAAAGAGCTTGGATTTGCCCCAACTCAAAAACATGACATCTTCACCCTGGGAAAAGAGATGGCTGAGTTTTCCGCATCATACGGTTGAAAAAGAGACCAACACAGGCCTTCGTAGAAAGTCCACTTTCAACCCTCCCACTAGCAGTCTACTTATCAAAGTACAAGCCGATGAGAAAGCTGTCTCAAGAGAGATTGACTATCTAAGTAACACACATGGCTAACATTTTCACAATACCTCTCAAGCAAAGAGACATGCGCTGGCCGACCTGGCAAAGGCGACCTAAATAATAATAAAGCCAGCAGAAAAGGGAGGGGCGGTGGTAAGCCTTCCCAAACAGATGTACAGACAAGAATGTCTAAGACTGCTCAGTGATGGTAGGAACTACAAGAAACTGAAAAGAGATCCATAAAAGACACAGTTGATGATATAACATACATGGTGAAACAAGCTGAAGAAGAAGATTGGATCACCAAACAGGAAACCGAGTTCTTACTAGAAACAAGACCAACTGTGCCACACTTCTGCATTTTGCCAAAAATACATAAAGGAGAAATGCCTCCACCAGGCCACCCTATTGTGGCAGGGTTAGGTTCAATATTGGAACCCCTGTCAACATTTGTGGTCTGTTTCCTGAGGCCTTTAGTGAGAAGAAAGGCATCCTATGTGCAGGGCACTGAAGAAATGCTCCAGGTCTTAGGCTACATCTAGTTCAATCCAGAGGACCAACTACTTATGACGCTAGACAAGAAGCCCTGTACGCGAGTATCCCACAGGAGGAGCCACTAACAGTGCTTGATCACCTGCTGCAAAAAGTGGAGTGGACTTCCATAACCCCACGTGAGTTTGCGATGGATTGTGCGCACACAGCCCTTACAAGAAATGACTTTAAGTTCGAAGATGAGTTCTACCTACAGACCTATAGGAGATCGATTGGCAGTACTTTTGCCCCCAGCGTAGTCTGTCCATGTGTTCATGACTTTGAGCAAGAACATATATACTGTGAGGACAATCCATTCTCTGACCGTATTAAATTCTTATCTGGACGGGCACGGAAAATTCTGTGAACCAGTTTGCGTCTTAGATTAATGGCGCCAATTACTTCCTGAGGCTTACAATGACATTGAGAAACAAAGAGATTTCATTTCTGGACCTCATTATTAGTCCACTTGACAATGCTTAGGTGAGGTGTACCACAAGCCTACAGACAGGGAGAACCTGTTACAATAAGACAGCAACCATCCTAAATCACTACAGGACAATCTCCCTGTAGGACAATTTCTGAGACTGAGAAGGAATTGCACCAATAAGGATTTCCAAAAACACGCACAATGTCTCACTGAAAGTTGAGTGAGTAAAACTACCCCAAACAGGTTTCACCAGGGTGTGCAAGAGAGCATCATCACCATGCCATAGGAGACAATCTAGCCTGGCTGATGAGGGGTGATACCACGAAACCAGTCCCAGGAAGCTTGTTTCCAGTCCAGGGAGAACCTGGCTTGGCAGTTCGGGCTAGATTGTTCCCATGGGGAGTGGGATCAAGACTCATTTGCATATGGCTGGGTTTAAACTGGAATGGCATGGGGAGCCAAAAAACGATGGGTTGAGGCCCAGATATCTGTACTGGGGTGAATGTTTGACATTGTTCAGCATTCTGTTCATCAATTGTTCTTTTTGCATTTGCTAAACAACAGAGGGCACAAAGCAATCTGCCAATACTTTGGAACCTACTGGCCTTAACTGGCCATGCCCCATGTGGACACTGTAGCGTGTGTACGTCCATGAAAAAACGAAACATCTGGACCTGGGCCTCCGGACGCCCTGGGTGCAAAATGGGTTCATGAACTGTGACTCGACAAACGTCATATATCTTCTCATATGCACCTGCGTTGAAAGATATGTGGGTATGACTACAAGGAAGGCCAAAGTGCGAATCAATGAATACAGGAGCACCTTTAGAGTCGGAAGAATACAACGAGACTGATGAGGTATTTTGTTGAAAACAATCATTCTGAAAACGATTTTGAGTGGACAATCATCTTAACGAAGGACATTAACAATAGAAAACTGTTTATAGCAGAACAAAGATCCCTCCAATAACTACGCAGTTTTATCTAAGGTATAAGCTAACATGGAAGCTATGTCTCTGGTCACACTGTAGTTCAGATTCTTATAATGGCAGAAATACAAGGTACTTGATCTTATTGGGTGCCACAACCTTCTGTTCACCTTACAGGTCACGTGACATACACAGAAGTCAGGAAGACGCGATCCGAAAGATGAAAAAGCCGGACGAATAGAGAGCAGCGTGGGTATCCCGAATTGGCAGAATTGTACCATACAGCGCATAAGACTTTACCAGCAAATAAAGAGCGAAAGGGTGTCTCCTTTTGGAGAGGCGACTGTTCAGCAAATATAAAATACTTTCTGTCTCACAATAGTGTCCTACACTGAAGATTCCCTGCCCTGAGAAAGACCTTCCTTGAATTCTCACGGTCCCCACATGAAGGTCGAAACGCGTCGGCACACCCACCACACCCTCCCTATTCCCTTAATGAGGCAAAGAGTATCTACGCACTAAAAAACAAAAAGACAACAAGGACGTTTAAGTTTAGCCAAATATTGGAGGCTCGACTTATAAAAAACATTCAAGCGTTCTCTGCCCTCATCACTATTCGGACCGTTTGATTTATAAGTATCGAGGATAAATATGTCACAAACATCCCGTTACATGATAATGAAGAAGTAGGACTGTCTTGACTTATAACAAATTTGTTGATGCAATGTTGGTATAAATAGTTTTTTACACTTTCCTAATTATGCACTGTATATAGAGCTTTTAATGTATTACAATTAGGTACCAATCTGTAAAAAACAGGACCATTGTATAATCATGTTTGTGTGAACAAAAAATAAAACGAAATACAAAAAATCTCAAAAGTATGAAGTAAATACTTACTAGTAAAATATTGTGCTCGAATTATTATTGAACATGGTGAGAAATGTTTGGCATAATTGGCTCATTGTTCATAATAGAATTAAAATAGTCACAGTTCATTGGTTGAACAGTATGGAGGTAAAAAGCTTAGACCTACGTAGTGAATAAGAAAACCCAATTTATGGTCCTAGAGGCACCTTCCTAGTGCAATTCCTTACCTTAGGCAGCATAAAGTCCTATTTCTGATGTTAACAATCACGCTAATATTCTTGTGAAGGTATTCCATGTGCTTTCCATCAGAAACTTTATACTCGATTACCTAGTTTTGATCCCCAAGAGAAAGCTGTTCAACTTGTCTTGTTGAGAGTTTTAATACATTTTTAAAAACTCATATGTTTTACTGGACTTCAGTGCGATGTTAATATAGTTTTATCTAGATTACGCCTCTATTTTTTAATGGTTCTAATTTTAAGTTGTCCCCTGGTTTACACACAATCATGATATCGGTTCCCTGAGTCACGGGGTTCCGCTTTAGCAGAGCTAACAAATAGGCATTTTCCAAGCCTAATCTCCTTGGACTACGACTCCCTTCAGCTTAATCTCCTTGTACTCCAACTCCTTTTAGTGTTGTACTCCTTGTTGGGATCCGTCGCTTGGGAAACGCGGCAAGACGAATGCGCCCATCGTAACACTTGGGTTACTCACACTTTCCTACAGAAGAACCCGCCTCCCACAACACTTAGCTGCATTAGTATGTCTTTTTAAATAAAACTGTTAATCCCTACCACCCCCCCCCCACCTCAGATGAATTATTCAACTAGGGGTGTAAAATATTTCAGAGTGGTATCTTAGCATGTGCGTAATAATATATAAGGAGGCTTATTCTGTTGGCTCGAATGTTGATGGGCTAATAGCTGCTATGAATATGAGACGAGGAAATATGTCAGCTTGCGATCACTTAACGGCTGTTAGTAGTGCTGGCAGTGCTTGATTGTCAAGAGAGAATATACATAGTAATGTCTATTGTGTTCTACTATGACTATATTGTATACATACTTGCAAGGTGAGATTCTTGCAACAACCTGGTAATATACACGATTGACACTTGATAATCATGTGAACATGAAAGTCACGATTGTGTGGGTGAGCCCAAGAGCATGATTCAGCACTATGATGGATACAGGGAACCAAGTCTTGCGTGACCGGTATGATGAGAGTTTTTGTAGAGGTATGCTCCCGACATACCATTTAAAAAGAATGCTGCACTGTAATTGGTGATACCTGAGCTTTGCTTCTCTTTGTTTGCAAACAATTATGTATTATTAGTGTGCGACTACGAAGGAGACGTCCCACACAATTTGCCTTGATGCCTGTGGTATAATATGACTAGGGTTAGTGACAATCTAGGTAGGCATGCACTATCAGAATGCATTTGTCTAGGACACTCTTTTTTCAATAATATGTTTTATGTTTAAAAGGAGTTGTTTCCCTACATTAAACATGTTACTGTTAGTGATGGTGCAATAGAGCAAATCAAGTGTCTATGGTCAATGGCGTGATAATCAGTCAGTCGATGACAGTTTTGCCTGTATCAAAGAGTTATACTGCTGTTTTATTTATTTTTACTCTTGGTTTAGGATTAAAAGGTGCACTATGAAGTTTTAAAGAAAAAAATATATATCTCTAACACTTTACAGAGTTAGAGTAAGTATGTGGGTCACGCATATTTAATTTTGTCCCTTATGTACGTTTCTCTTTAGACTCTTCTATCCCATTGAGAGACTGGTAGGGTTTTATTAGTTACCTTATGGTTTGACTGTATACCATAGCTTGTAATTCCTTTACCCTGGAGAAGACCTGAGACCTGTAGAGCCTGATATAAGGGTCGACACATGTTGATAATAACAGTTTTTTTTTAGGTCAGGTGGTACATTGCATTTCACCTCACAAGCAACCGTTAATATTTGTAATCATACCAGGGGTATTCGCCAATACAGAAAATCTTTGATTATACCTTTAGGTATATGTTTTATACCCTTTCTTGCTAAAAAAAACAGGACCCAAGAAATTGTCCTGAAAATAGATTTATAAGAATTCCCAGTGTATAAAATAGTATCCCGCTGAGGTGGCTTTTTTCCTACCCCAGTGTGAGAGGTTTTCAAATGATGAAGCATGCCTTGACATGTTAAGGGAGAGACGACCTCTCAAAAATCTTTTGATGACCCTCTGCTCAAAAGAGTTTGAACTGAAAAAGGACAGTTGTCACTCCATCATCCTCAAGTACTTAAATGTGTTTGCCTGGACATTTATGCCTGGCACAAGCTATTGGGTGGCAAAGACCCATGGGAACATCCTAACTAATGTGGTAAATGTTCCCCAGGCCAACTCTACTGACTTTCAGCATTTTCAAGATGGTGAAATTCTTCGTCCACCCTAAACATAAGCTATGAATGATGCGGGGGTTGGAGAGTATACTATGGTAATACTAGTGTTCCCCCACATCTATCACTAAAACCAAGTTTCGGTCAGTCCATGTACTCGCAAGAGAATGAAGTCTGTTTGATGGAAAGTATGGTTTTCCAGCAAGCTGGCAATGGACACTCAAGAATTGTAATGGTATCCCTTCCTTTAAAGTTCACCCCTAGTGTGATATGTGAACCGAGCAGACCTGTAAAACAGAATTTGATATTCAAGTAGGATAGTAGGATTTGACACTGTAATGTCAAAGCTGATGCTCAGCCCCATTCTGCATATTCTGTCAGGTTCAGAGGAGTCATCCTAGCCCATTCAGGTCAGTCTATTGTTTTCTCCTGAGAACCATTTAACTTCTTTTTCACACCTATTTAAATACTAATTACCGGTTGGCAGAAGTAGGAGAGTAAATGCAAATTAGCCTCTAGGAACTTCAGACTGGAAAAAGGTCCTTTGTAAAAACCCAGTCTCACCGTTGTTTTTTAAAATAATTATTCAAAATAGTTTTAAAATTATTATGAAAATATATTTCTACATAGTTCCTTTCCTGAGATGCAGTATTAGGATGTGTATTCTGTACTCTGGTTTTGTACAGGGGACAGGCAGAGCCAACACAGTGAAAAATAGTTTTTGGGAGTTAGTCACTGTAAGATATATTACCATTACATTTCCACATGTCCTACTTTTAAATAGCAAGCACCGTACCTTGTGGACTACAAGGCCTACACGGGGTAAAATTAACAAGTTAATTTGCAGTGTTTAAACTGCCACAGTCAGGCTACAATGTCAGGTCTGAAGCCATGTTTTACACTGTCACTATAGTGGATAGCACAATAGCTTCTGCAGTCCACTTGTGATTTCTAACTTACAGGCACTGGGTACATACTAGCGACTTATGTGTAAATCAGTTATACCAATTAGGAGTATGCCAATTTGATCATGTTTATTGGGGGAGGCACAGGCACTTTCTGATTGACTAGCAGTGTTAAAGTGAACAGAGTTCTAACACTGGCAAAAAACAAGCATTTGCAATGCAATAGGTCTCGCATTTACATGAGTTTAAGCTATTGGCATTGTAAATGACAATGCCTTTTATTTCAATCAATCAAAGTAATCTTTATTTCGGTCATAGACCATAAAAGATAAGCAATCCACAAAGACATACATTTATACAAAAGAAGAAAGGGGGTATTGCAGTTCATAAAAAGTAAGTACAATAAAGATTAGATTAATTGCCAGTTAATTCATTAAAACAGTAGATAAAAGATTAAAAGATTAAAATATTGTAAAAACAATGATAGATAAAATCAATGGGTGTTGCATTATACCGGGGAATTAGACAATAAAAGGGAACTTCTCCTTCGCCACACAGCATACCAGAAACGTGATACCGAAAAGACTATAGGTTATGCTGTGTCTGTCTTCAGGATTCTGTAGGCAACTTTACAATGTGTGGTCCCCAAATTCCTACAGAGTTGAAGAAGCCAACGTTTTCTGATAGGTTTATATGTGGGGCAAAAAAAGAGGACGTGTAGATCAGTTTCACTAGAGGCTCCACAGGTTGGGCAGTCAAGAAGATTATTTATCGACCACTTTCCTGTGAAGGCTCTCAGGGGCAATGTTCCATACCTGAATTGCATATATAGTTTTCTAGAGGCATTAGGCTCCATCAGGTCTAAAACTGGCTCTATTTTGAAGTCTTCTTTAGTATTAAAGAAGTCCATGGTCAGTGAGCCTAATTTATTATTGGTTAGCATCATATTTTTGTTATTTAACCAAAATGCATTTGCCAATTCAGCTCTAGAGAGTGTAGGGGCGTTTATTTCAGGATGATGCCATAGAGCAGGAAACCCTAATCTAATAAGCTCCCTTTTAATATAGAGAAGCCACGGTATATTATCTATACCACGGGGGTCAATACCGATTTTAAATCGTTTTGGTAATCCACTAACTCTGGTGTTGCCCACAGCCTGCGCCAATACAATAGTGGCCTTAAAGCAATTTCGTCTTGGATGGACCTGACTCCCAGGTCCATTCTGAGTGGTATAAGGGGAGTGCTGGGTGGTAGGGACAATAACGACCTTAGGAACAGGTTCTCAGATCTGCCAATGTCACCGGTTAGACAGTGCCCCCATAGTTCAACCCCATAGAGAGATGCAGCCCGTGCTTGTGCTTTATATATCTCAATGGTGGGTGCTATCGGTTTTGAGATGGAAGCTCTATATATTTTAAGGATCCCACCGCAAGTCTGCGTGAGTTGTAATTTAGCTTTTGCTAGCTGGGGACCCCATTCCATCCTATCCGAAAGTGTGACACCGAGATATTCAAAGACTGTAACCCTATCCAGGGTAACACCATTGAGAGAAGGGTTAGAACCATTTTTTTTGGGCGGGTTGCATATCATAAATTTTGTTTTTGAGGAATTGACCTCAAGGCCTCTCTGGGAACAAAATTCAAAGAAACTATCGAGGGCGCGTTGGATCCCCATGGGGGATTTAGACACCAGAAGGGTGTCGTCAGCAAACATTAGTGCGACCACCTGCTCGTTGTTAAGTTTGGGGGCATCGATGTCCTTGACTCCCCTCAGGTGGGACACTAATGCATTAGTATAAAGAGAAAATAGGGTTGGGGCCAGGACGCATCCCTGTCTAACTCCACGGTTAACAGGGAACTTTGGGGTCAGATTGCCCCACTTGCCGCACCTAACTTGGGCGAAATTATCGTTATGGAGCCGTTTTATAATCCCCAAAAGGCAGGCAGGCATCCCCATCTCAGCCAGGACCGCCCACAAGGTTTGCCGAGGGACTAAGTCAAAAGCTTCTTTGAGATCGACGAAGATAAGGTAGAGGCTGCCACCCTCTACCCTCACGGTTTTCCAATAAAGAAGTTGTAATCGGAAAAGTTGGTCCACCGTGGATGTCTTCTCTCTAAAGCCAGCCTGGTAAGGAGTTAGTATTCGTTTTTCATCCATCCAGGCTTGCACTCGATCTAGAATAATATGTGCAAAGAGCTTCTGGCTGACGTCGATTAGGCTAATCGGGCGGTAATTACTAGGCAAGAGGGGGGAGCCCTTCTTGAAAACCGGGACTATCTCGGCACCTGCCCAGGTATTCAGAATGGGGGTACCATGGAGAATGGCGTTGTAAAGTAAACAAAGATATGGTGTCCACACCTCGGGTTTATGCTTGTATAGGTCCCCTGGAATCTTGTCAAGGCCTGGTGCCTTTCCTACTGGAAGTCTGTTTACAGCCTTTTCTACCTCCCTGGGAGATATACTATCAATTACTTCGTTATTCGCATCAGGGGGGGATGGGGCCTCAGTAGTGGGGGCCAAGGGAGCATACAAACTCTGAAAGTGATCAACCCATTGACTCGATGCAATATTAGGATCATCGGCTATACAGCCTTCCTTTGATTCTGATCTAACAATTGCCCAAAATTCTCTCATGTCCTTTTTGATAAGAGCTCTTTTGATGTCCTCCCATTTATCGTATTCCCAATTCTGCTTAGCCACTTTTACAGTCTGCTTGTATTTAATTCTACTCATGGCGACCGCATTCCTATCGCCAGATTTTAGTGTGGCCAATTGGGCTAATTTTGCCTTCCTGCATTCATAGTTGAACCAGGAGAGTGCCATTGCGGTTTTCTTTTTTCTAGAAGTCAAAGGGTTTAAGTAATTTCCCAGTATGGTAACTAGCCCGGTGTGGATTTGGGACACGTGATTTTTCCTGGTATCACTGTCCTGGTCTAAGGTTTGACACATTTGAGCAAGGGCATTACATGTGGCCGAGTAGATAAGGCTGATTTTGTCAGGGGATTTAAGAATCAGCGTCCACTTAAGGCGTCTTCTGTCGCCAGAGAGATGTAAGGGTCGAGGCCTACCACTGTTTTGTGTGGGACTATTTTCCATCACTACAGTCAGATCGAGGGTCAGCGCATTGTGGTCACTATCATGGCGAGGGTGGATCATAAAATCCATAACCCTCGTCCAAGTTTTGGCCTCAACCATAATGTTTTCAATACACGAAGTCTGGCCAGGGCGATTAAAAGTATGTTTACCCTCAAGATCCGACAGAGAGCGCCCATTGCAGGCTCTAAGTGAGTTAGCTAATGTTAGGGAGTTAATTTGCAGAGCTAATGATGTCCAAGCCTTGACAGGTGGAATTTGAAGGGCCGGTATGGACCATTGTTCATCTTCCTCCCTAGTAATTGGGTCAATGAGCCCCGGTAGGGGCTCAAATTGACAATTGAAATCGCCAGCAACAATCAAAGTGCCCTTATCTTTTACTGATTGAATAAGTTTGTCCAATAAGTCTAGTGTAGGCGATTCACTGCCTGACTTATTAGGGCGGGAGTAAACATTAACCAAAATAATGGCAGAACCTGAGGGAAACATAAGCTGTAGACATTGAAGATCAAGTGATTGCGTGGCAATTTCAGAAGTTACACAACCCAGATGTGACCCTATAAAAATAGACAACCCACCAGATGGTCTTCCTCTAGGACCCGCAAGGGCTAGAATATTAGCTGTAAAAAAGCCCTTTTTTATAAATTCTTCTTTTGCCCAGGTCTCCTGCAGCAGACAAACGTCGTGCTGGTTAATAAAAGAATTCCAGTCGGGGCAGAGGAGTTTATTTACAATGCCCGCGACGTTCCAAGATAGGACTTTTAGTTGGTTATTTAAGTGGAGGTTCTTTCTTTCAGGTCGTGAGACAATAGGCGAGGAAAGAGAGGAGTGGGTTGTCACCTCTCTTAATATGGGTCTGAGGGGGATGGATTCAGTGGGAGCAATATTATTTTGAGGGGTGGGGTAAGCATTGATGTCGCTTGTCGGGGGCAGAGCGAACCCCTAATTTTTGAATCAGTGTCGGTTGAATCTTCCATTCAATCGACGTCCTCTAACGGAGCAAATCGATTGTATACGGGAACTCCAAAATGTGGATTATTCAAGTTAGTTCTATATGGTACATTTTGGGGTAACCCGATATCTGAAAATGTAGAGCCGATTCAGTAGGGGACTGAAATCTTGGGAGCCTGAGGATAGAAAAATTCAAGGGGGGATGCATTAATTGAAGTATGGTGTCCAAAGGATAGTGTTGGATGGTCAAGAATCATTTGATTAGTCTGCGGACATCTAAAATTGATGACCACGCAATCCCCCCTAAGGCTTTTTCCCGTTGGTCCTATCCATGCAACCCTTCTCACCATCAGAATCTCGTTAGCCATCTCGTAGGGAAACTGTTTGTATCTTGCCAACCAGAAGAGGACTTTATTACGCAAATCAAGGTGGTTTTCTTTGGTACCTTCTCTAAGTTCGGGGACACCAGTCAGTATGGTCACATACGGAGATGCAGCTGGAGGAAGATTGATCGTTGAAGGGTTAGTAGCAGTGGTTGCAGTCTTGTTTTCCAGAGATTTTTTGCGAATTATGGTAGGAGTGGCTAGGGGCTCATTGGTATTAGTAGTCTGCATTGGAAGGTTTTGGTTATTGAGGCGCAAATCTTGTACGTGACGAACATGGGAAGGGGATTTTCTAGTACCAGTAGTTGTAAGGGGTCCCTCTGTTAATGAGCGGAGTTGGGTTGCTTTTAATTGCCCAGTCTTACGTTGAACAACCACTGGGGCTAGTGGTAGAGGCTGGGGTGTAGGTGGACCGGTGTTTTGCGCAATAGATGTGCTTGGCTTGGGATTACAGGGAGGGTCAGTATGTGCTTTCGAAAGACTTTGAACTAATTTTAAGATAGGGGTCATCTCCTCCTTTATAATAGTCCTACATTGATCAATAATGTTAGTCACCACTAAATGCACCCAAGCAGGGTATGGTATATCCTGAGAGAGTGGTGATGTAGTGGTAGTGGCAGGAATTTGGATGGTAGAACATGTAGTTTCCTTGCAGGGACTCCCCTTGGTCTTCCTGGGCTTTTTACCAACATTAGCAGCTTTCCTTTTTCCTTTGGTTTTCGATGGTATAGGTATAAAACCTTCACTAACCATTGGTGAAATTATTGGGTCTTGTATGGTTACAATCGATGGAGAACAAGCCTGGCTAATGTATGTGTCATTCAAATCTTGAGCAGTATGGTTGACAGGCGACCCCAGAACTGGAAGGTCAGGTGTTAAAGAAAGGCGACGCTCAGTTGATTCCATTTCCGAGGTGACCACGCCAATTGCTTTCTGGAGCATTAAGTCAATTGCAGTTGGAAGTTTAACCCCAGAGACTCTTGGAATGGCTTGTTGTTTTGGAGCACATGCACGTGCCCCTTGGACACGCTTTTGGAGTGTAGGCTTAGATGGCATGGTGTATCGTTTGGCACCCAAACCCCCAAATCACTTAAACAGCACAATAATAGTTCCCCACAGTACCTTGTGACCTTCGTGTGGGATGGTTAATGCCGGATGTTAAAGGTATGGCCCCAGACGGCCCGCCCTCTGCCCGGGCTCAGCCCGGCGCCGCCCGCGCGCGTCCCGCGACGCGGAGGGAGCCAATGCTTTTAAAGCGCCTCCGGGTGCGCTGGTGTCCGGAAGTGTGCTTCACCGCAGGGGCTCACGGGAGCTGTAGTTCCCCCAGCTACGGCCGATGGCGTGGGCCGGGCCGAAGAAACACACAGCGTTTGCACCCCGTTTACAGTGGCTTGCTCCGGACCCGGGAAATCAAGTAAGTAGTGGCTGCTTAGGGCTTCGGCAAATGTCCCCCGCTCCACCGAGGGAGCCAATGCTTTTAAAGCGCCTCCGGGCGCGCTGGTGTCCGGAAATGTGCTGCACCGCAGGGGCTCACGGGAACTGTAGTTCCCCCAGCTACGGCCGATGGCGTGGGCCGGGCGGAAGAAACACACAGCGTTTGCACCCCGTTTACAGTGGCTTGCTCGGGACCCGGGAAATCAAGTAAGTAGTGGCTGCTTAGGGCTAAATTTTAAAATTTAAAGCGGGTGTGCCGGACTCACCAGTGACTGTCTCTCGCTCGTACTTGAGGCAGTCCAGGCTTTGCAGGCTGTAGCTGTAGCTGCTCACCATCCACCTGCCAGCCTGCCTGCCTGTGTTTTCTGACAGCCCCTCACCGCCCCTTACTGCGCAGCAATGGTGGTGTCGGTGGAAGCAGTCGGCGGGAGCATGCGGTGGAAGCAGGCAGTGGAAAACAGACGGCTTGACCACCTGGCGTCTTAACCTCCCTTCACCTCTCAACTCAGCTTCAGGCAGATTCAGGGATCCTAGACCTCCTGCGGCTCTCGCGGTGGCTCCGACGGCTCCCGCGGTTCGCGCGGCCCCCGTGGAGCTCCAGCGGTTCCGGCGGGTTTTGGGTTCGGATCCGGATTTGCTCTCCTGCTCCCGCGGCTCCCACGGCTCCCACGGCTCCTGCGGATCCTGCAGCTTTTTAAAACCAAAACACAAATAAAAGGCATTATCATTTACAATGTCAATAGCTCAAACTCGCGTAATTACGAGACCTATTGCATTGCAAATGCTTGTTTTAGAGAATCAACATGCCACATTTCCGCCCATTCAGACCGCCATTAAATATAGCAAACTTTATAGTTAGTGCCGAATGTGGCTGAATGTAGCACAACATACAGAGCAGCCGACTTTGGAACTGAAGTCCACGGTTCAAGTCTCGGTGTGGGCTCTCTTCTCCTTGATGTAAATAATTAAATACTAATTCAAATTAAACAACATCACAACATAAAAGAAAATGAAACAATGCGTATTTGTAAATAGTTGAACTTGCTGAAGCTGAGATTCTCGGGTAAACAAAAGCCGTTCGAAGCTGAGACACTCGGGTAAACAAAAGCTGTTAATGAATGCCAGTGTCATGAGGAAGCATTATGATGGGATGGCCAAGGGCAGGATGGGCTGCATTCCCAGATGGGAGGCGGGAAGAGGGCCCATCACGATGGGAAGGAGCGTGAGGAGTTGAGATAGGTGCCTGCTTGGAAGACCAAAAGAAACAATTTGTGAAATCGCCATGGGGCGGGAACAGACAGAGAATGGAGGGACAAACACCAATGAAATGCCACCATTTCAGAATTCCACAGGTACCAGCCAGTGACAATTCATGGACGTGCCACAAACTAACATAAGAGATAACAACAGGTCTTGCAGATAGCATATGTGCTTTCTAGGCTCGACCTAAAAATAGAGTCTAGCAAAAGGTGAAAAATACCAGAATTGTGTTGGACAATTGGAATCTGTGGAAAATTGTCCTCCAAACTTTTCAAAAGATATCCTTGACCGAAAATAAGAAAATTGTACCTAGTGTCTTTCCACTCTTTGAGAACCATATTTTATGACCTTATTCATAGGCCAATCATCTGAAGGAGGGCTATATTGACCAAAAGTGTTCTTGCTAAATCGGCTCCTTAGGTTGAAAAACTAGTATTTCTCTGAAATGTTTAAGCATCTTTTGTAGCTGATGACTCTGCAACCATTTCTCTCTAGTTTTTCCTTTTTGGTCCTCCTCTTCATCCGTGTTAACTTCTTGCAGCTGAAGATTTGACATACTTAACGTCGCCACACCTGATGCTGCATTTCAGGAGAGATATAGCGGTGCTGCTCCTGCATTTTTCTCCCCTCCCTCCTGCCTTTAATAGCTCTGCCCTTAAGCAGATGTTTATGTACGGTCTCTTGACAATGAGGTATCATCTCACAAGACTAGCTCTGTTGCTAAGAGACCATGTGCATGCCTTTTCCTGCTTATGCGCCCGATTGGGCACAATGCAGGAATGAAGGAACCGAACTAGTTGGTTTCGTACACGATGTGGCGCAAACGCTCAAATCAATTTCCCGCCTCAGCTATGGCACCTGCATGGGAAGAGTGCTCAAACTGCTGCACCAACACATCTGTCCGCTGTTGGAGACTGAATCCAACTATGCATAAATTACTTCTGAGTTTGGCAGCTCATCCGTCAGACAGAAAAAAGAGAATGTCATGGGGAGGGTGGGATGTTATGCGTAAAACACAGGTTGTGGTAGTAGAAAGGGAAGGATGAATCAGAAAGTCTTTCTTGTTGTATCTAATTGTATGAAAAATGGTATTTCTTTAGGGAACAGGGCTGACTCTAGTTGTTATAAATGTGACAAGGAGACCTTACTCTGGGTTACTGTCGGCACAACATTTTGAAATAGATCCAACATTTGTTTGAAATCTGTGAATGCCCCTGACTGCCACATTTTTGCTTACTGAGCTTGGGAGTCAATAGTGAATCCATGGAAGGAGTGTGGGCCTGGGGTGCTCGTCTGAAAAGGCTCCTGCACCAGATGGCTTGCCGAGCAGGCTCTTTCTGTGATCTATGTCAACCTGCTTTTAAGACAGCTGAAGCAGAGATCACATTTTGAACAGCAAGACGTCATCTATGCCGGACCTCCGTTTGGGCATCCGAATGTTCAGAAGGCATGGAAGGAGGGAAGGCTTGCACAGATTTGCAGAGGAGGATTTCTCATCAATTTACAACAACAAAAAATGTTTAACTGGGTAAAATACCAGTAACCAATGGCACTGCATCTTGAATCATGTCGGCTGGATCTTGCAGAAGAGATCACACCTGCTAGAAAGCTTACGCTGACCAGAAAAGTAACTGAGAGGATGGGTAGCATTGGAGCTATATACTATGTCTCAAGAGCAACTCACCATCAGCTTATGAAACTTTTTAAAAGTATGTTCGGTAATGGGAGGATGCCAAAATCAGTTCACCTTGCTATCCTAATTGTTTTCCTAAACACTGGGAAATCAACAATAAACCCAGTGCAATATAGATAGATCTATTGATGCACTAAATGTAGACTTCAGCTGACAATAATGTTATCCAAACATACTTTGGTGGCGGCACACTCTCTTATTCACCATAATAAATATGGGTTTATCTGAGGTTGCAGGATGCTAAATATTTTTCACTGAATCATGTCACAGCTGAATCCATGCACAACATAAAATTGGATACGGGTGACTGTGAATAAAAGGAACAATTTTCACCCCAGGGTTTTGGGTGACATCATATAGTATCCTGAGAGTGCAGGGACACTGAGCTGTCTGAGGGTACCCCGGGAGTTCAGACGTTGAGGCAAATACACCTATCTCTTTGAGGCCATCATAACAGTTCCTAAATTGAGCACTGTGGGGATACCCTGAGAATGCAGACAGAGATCTCTGAGGCTTCCCTCAAGAGGAAAACAATTGTCTGAGCCTATCCTGAAACACTGAGAATCCTGAGCCTGTCCTGCAAGAGAAGGCACAGAGCTCTCTGGGGCTAGCCTCTGAAGCTATCCTTGGAGTGCAGACATTGCCTTCTCGAAGGACTAGGTTTTATGATGCTCCGGCAGCCTTCTAGGAAAAGGTTTGTCCCATAAAGACACTACATTCCAAGGGGGCCCCTGGTGCGTCCACCTGTGACACACTGCGAGCCAATTTGACGGTGTCTTTTTTTTACAATGTTTTCTTAATTTCCACTTCTTTACAAACACGTATTTTCAAAGCCAGTAGTGTGGTCCTCGAATTGTAAAGGCATGTTGTATTTGCTTTGACAGTGCTTATTTGATTTGACTTGAATTGCACCTTGCCAACCATGTTAAACATGTTGTAGTTTATACTTACTTTGAGGGACTTTCGGTCAGCCTCTTAAGTCAGTTGCTTATTTTACTCTGGAGCTTTCAGCAGCTTTTTGCTTGAGAGATTCTGTCACATCTTTGATCAGCCTACAGAAGTATTGTGGTGTCCTTTTTTTTTTATTGCCTGTTTAGGTATGTCTTGCCTCCATTGTACTGAATGAGGGGCTATGCTGCAGTCTACGAACAGCTCAGTAGCAGTGGGAGCAAGCACTAACAAACGCATCTGAATAAATTGGATGCAACAAAAAAAAAAATTGCCTTATTTTTTGTAGCATCATTTTTCAGATGCTTTTTGTCAGCCCGTGCTCCTCAATGCTGCCGCGCCACTCCACAACTATTTATGAAGATGGGAGCCATTTGTGAACAGTATTCTACATACTCCATTATTGTTTTACCACTTAAGTATTCATTTTTGTTATATTTTATATCCTTTTATCAAATCATAGTCCTCTTTCTTTTTTTAAAATATACATAGTATTTCAGTTAAGTATCTTATTTTGTATTAACCCTTTCCTATTTCACAAGAGGCTTATATATTTAATGTTAAATGTTTATATCCTGTCCTATACTTTAGACCGCACATTATACCCAATATCATGGGATATACCGTTGCTTTCGTCATCACAGAGTCGCTGCAGCTTACAGTAATACTGAGTCAGATGACATAGGACTCTTCCCTTGCAGTTTTAAGGTGGCGGCCACCATTTGACATGGTGGCCGCCAGACCGTTATAGTGAACCACATTCAAGAAAGTTGTTGATAAAGTCCAGGCCTGCCAAGTGCTACACATCACGTGTAACGTAATGGATTTCGGTGACATCCATACATACCCACTTGAAATGGAGAATATTACGTGATGGGATGTGTAAATAAACTGATTGTGTTCTCCCTGCCTACTTTACCGCCACCCTCCGGGGCCTCTCGGCGCCCTCCCTTTGCAATCATTGATAGTGACAGATGGCAGACTGGTTAGCTGCCACCAATCCAGACTCACACACTCAGGTAGTTAGTAAAGGGCAGCAGTAGCCGACACGAATCAGAGATGGGGGGGGGGGGGGGGGGGGAGGACTCAGGGGAAGCGGGTATGAGAAAATAATAAAATACTTACTTACCTTCTCGCCGCTTATCTCCTCCATAGTCCTCCCTCCCTCGGCCAGAGGAAGCAGGCCCTGGCACCAGGTCAGCCAATCACAACGCGGCCTTAGCAGCGTTGTTTTTGGTCTGAGCGCCGTGTTTCGGTGCTCAGACGCTGACTGGAGGCATGGGCATGCTCTCCTCGTAGGCTATGATGCAGGCTGCATGGAGAGGGCCGGTCAAGCAGTCATTGCTCACTTAGGAGGGTGCTGCCTACCACTCCTGCCCTGCCCCCGCCCCTCATGCACAGCTGCGTGAGTAGGAAAAAATAAAATGAAAATAACGTGAGGAAGTGAGTGCTGCTGTGCTTGTTTGTTCTAGACAGGCTGTGACTGTCGTCCACTGCCGTGCTGATCTTAAGTCTTCTCACCTCCGCAAACCCATGTCATGTTAGGAAAGAGCAAGGTTAGTTACTCTGCGTGAACTCTTCAAGAGCGTTGCACCTGGTTATCGTAGCCTCCAGACCATGACATTGCACCAAAAGGGGTCATTTCTGATATTTAACTTCGTACTGCTTTTCTTCTCGAAATAAAGTGTCACTCAAACTGTCACTCACAAGGCACTGAAATGTCACGCATAAGCACGGGTAAAACATGGAAGCGTCACACCTGAGCAAACTGAAACGTTGGCTGCTGTGAATGTCCACCCTCTTCTCCGCGCTACTGAAACTGAATGGCAGTTACTATGGGAACAAGGCGTGCACAGCTTCGACCATAAGTGTCAATTAAGAGTAGCACTCGCGAGAGTGGGGCGGTCGAAACACCTTCCCCCAGAGCAGGTGTTAACCGTACACATTGTACAGGTTACAAACCAAGACCCACTGAGCTCCTACAAAGGGGCAGAAAATACAATGTTTCCGGCTGCGGGCACAATACGACAGATTCATTCCTCTCGGCCCTCCACTGACAAGAGTGTAAGCATGAACATTGTAATTGTTCTGAGGAGTATTTAATACAGAAGCCATGATTTTAATAAAGTTGTATTTTATCACCTCAATACAGTTTATATTACTTCCACGGTTTTTACTTCAGTTTTTTTAATTGTTTTGTACACTTCAATGAATGCATAATGCTCAATTAGGTTAAGTAATACTTTCTTTACTTTAATAAACTATCTGTTTCTCAAAACAGAGTTTATATTAATATTCAGTTCTCCCCGTTGCAATTTTTAAGCAGCAGCTTCGATTATTAGATTATGAGTTCTCTGCCATGTAATATGACATTTTACATGAGCGTGCAAAGGTATACACCGTCGTGCTGCACTGCTGCGCCATGTATTCCCCTTACGGGAAAAGAGTGATGTAAAATTAAACAGTAATTACTCTTCCCATGGCAACTGTCGGTTCATCAGATGGCTTCTTTGTCTCCCTCTCTGTAATTGGATACTAGGAAGGGCACGTTTCTTTCAGTGGCGCTACTGCCTTCGAAAAGTTTGACACAGTGCAGAGTTCAATTGAAATTGATTTCTTTGTTTGTGTTTTTTCAGTGACATCTCCAAGATTAACGAAGGGATTGGCGATAAACTTGCCATGCTGTTCCAGTCAACTGCGACCTTCATTACAGGGTTTGTGATTGGCTTCATTAAAGGCTGGAAACTCACGCTGGTGATCCTGGCAATCAGCCCTCTCATGGGGCTCTCAGCAGCTGTTTGGTCCAAGGTAAAAGAGTCCTTGGGTTTCCTCGAAAGTACTGGGTAACCCTCATGTTTATTTTATTGTACTTGTAGACCGTAACAATCATCCCAGGGGATATCATGGCGCTAGGAGAGCTAAAACCTGTTTTAAGATGTTTGGTTACCAGAGACATCAGAAAATGGGTCCCAAACAGCAATCCGCATGGCATCAGCAATTTAGTCCTAAAAGTAGCCGCGTCATGTGTATGCTAAATATCACTAGGCATCTTCAACAAGCCAGAGGAGTGACGTTGTAAGGGCCTATCTAGTTCTTAACAGTGGTCTCTGGCCTTTTTGTGATACCCACATGGTAAGATAGTGAATTAAATGCAGGACGTATTCGTGAGACAATAGGATGGGTATTTCTGTAAATTGAAGTGGGCTTATGCAGCCCAATTAAACCAGGTGAAAAGCCGCTACTGCCGTATTCATAATCACAGATCCGTTCCCTCAGCATTCAGGTGGAACACTGCACGGCTTTGAGCAAGCTTGAGCAGGTCTGGTATTGTCCTGCCTCCTTCAGCATTATTGACGCACAACACAGGCACTAATAAGTCACCGTACTTCCTAAATGTAAAAGATTAAGGCAGACACGCTGCCTCCCAGCCCCCGTTAATTACCCAAGAATAAATGGATGCCAAAGTGTGCTTTCGATAGTTGAATGAACTGAAGGTTCTGCTGCTGCCCCATAAGCATCATTGTGCCTGGGCAGCACCACAGTGCATGGGCAAAAAAGATAGACTAACCTGGTGAGATCTTCTGTGGCAAATATTAATTCAAGCATCCCATCCATTACTTTGTTCGTGGCAGTTGACATCCTAGTGGTGACGGGTATGCCCAGACTCGAGTTCCGCACTCACTGGTCCACAGAATTACCATACCTCACTGACTTGTCCTAAGTAGTTTGAAGGTGCTCTGTGTTGCCTGATTTCCATTCTGGAGGAGAAGTGACCTGGCAATTTGAGTGGACTGTTCCTGTTGGAACAGGACCAAGGCTTATTTACCTTTGGCTGGGCTCTTGTCTAGAGTGGCATACTGAAAAAATATCGACTGGCATGCAGCTCAGATCAAACGCCAGTGGCTTAGTTTATTTCAAGCATTGCATCCATCACCTTGTTGGCATGGGTCCCATGCTCGTTGGGCCCTACACCTCAAGCTACATCCTACTGACGAGGTCCTAATAGGCCAAAACCAGTCTGGAGTTGCTGGTGTTCCCCTCTGGAGGGGACCTGGCCTTGTAGTTCGGGCTGGGCTGTTCCTATTGGAGCAGGATCAAGACTGATGTATATATTGCTAGTCTCTGTCTTGAGCGGCAGAGTGGATGAAAAAAGGTAGACTGAAATGCACCCCAAAGCAATCGCCAGTGGCTGACATTAATTCAAGCATTACTTCTAGTACCTTGTTGTTTGTTTCACTTTAAATTTAGGCACTAAGACCTGTTAAACAAAACCTTTGCTTCATCCATACCTAAAAGGTATGAACATAAGCTAAATAAGCTGGAGGTAAATACTCCAGGGAGTTGGTGTTAAACTGCTGAGCATGTTGCCAAACCAACTTCAGACCCCTGTTCATTTTTTCTCATTTGGAGAGATTACAAACTTGTATCCCAACTTCATGCAACATACCAGTAAACTAGCATCAAAATCCTGAGCCTGCCTTGATTAAAAACTACAGTAAATGGTTTTGATCAATATGTGGGGTTATACTTAAAACAAAAAATGACATTAAACCAAACATTTATTAATTCTGAACATGGAAAGGTAGGCAGAATTCTGATTAAAGACACGGGCGGATTCTACAGCGGTGCTGAGAGACTCTTGTGAGGCACCCACCTGGACCCTTGCCAGCACTGACCCATACCTCCACACCTTGTTAAAGGCTTTGTCTGTCGCAACATCTTGAACATTCATCCGGACCCCAGTTGTGCCAGCTTCAGATTCAACTCCGATCCTGGCTTTGATCTGGGGAAAACTCTGGATCGTGCTTGGCCTGCGGCTCCTTATGAAGTAACCAAGGTGCTTCCCCTGACCTGGGAGAACACCCATGTGGTGCTACTTCCTGAACTTCAGTACTGTAAAAAGCTAGAGATTTATTTGCAGCGGATTCAGATGCTTTCCATATGATGACAACGAGGTAGATAACTCAATCCCCCCTCCTCTGATGCTGGCATATAGGGCAAATGCTATTGGGCTGGATCCTTCACCTGAAACAAAATTGGACTCCCCACTGGGACCCACTACAGAGGAGAGGGCCTCTCTTGCGTTAGTAGTTCACAGAGCAGCAGAAGTGTTGGGTCTTCCTGTAGCCATGGTAGAAACTAAGGCAATTCATTTGAGATCTTGCAGTCTGTGCCTGTGACTTCAGAAACGCGGCTGTCTTTCAATGATGATGGCCTGCTGTGATCCATAATTCTGACTGCAGAATATTCTCGAGACTGGATCTGAAACAGTTTTACATTTCGTTATTAGTGAACTATTGTGTATTTGATAAATGTGTCTAGGGACCACTACAAAAAGCTAAGGAAATGTTTACAGGATTGGAAGCCAGAAGATATTTAGGGCTGGCAACAAAACAAGGAATCTTGAAGGACATCTTTAGGATTCCCAGACATGAATTGCAGCACATAGGGATGACTCCTATAGTATGCTATGTACTTTCTATATTTACTATTGTTGTTGTTGGTAATATGATTGTTATTATTACTACTGATGTTAGTATTGGCATTGATGTTCATGCTAATAATAACATAATTAATAATGGTAATATTAATAATAACAACAACGATAATATAGGGGATAAATTAACCACTGACTTACAATATAGTGATATTACAAGTCACTGAGGATGTCCATGGCAAAATAGAAGAACAAGTCCGAAGGCCAACTACCATTAGAACAACCTGGAACTCCAAAGTGATTAGCAATATCCTTTTAACTTACGGCATAGGGCATTTTATTCCTCATAATACATGGTCACACAATCACTTTTCCACAAACTGCTTAAAACCTTTTGTCTTGCTCCTTCTTATGAAAGAGACAGTATGGTTGCAGACATGAACAATAAAAGTGCAATGTGTAATGTGAAATATAAATCACCAATAGCATGCAAAAAAGATATTGGAATCAGTTTAATGCAGGTCAGATTAAAAATGCAGTAGTTCACAGAAAATCTATTTTTCTTGTATTGAGCTATATAGCGGGAAAATAAAATTGTAGCCATACATTTCTACTTTCTTCTGATCACTGATCAGTTTAGAAAAACAGATCAGAAGAATGAAAACTCAGATCTTGTTGTCACTGCAGCTGTAATTATGGTCTGCTACTTGCCTTTCACCTTCGCTGCTGGCTGAGACTGCAGGCACTAGCACATCACTGCTCAACTATACTAACTTGTTAGATCTGACAAGCTGGATACTTTTCTCATTACAGTTGACTTGATGTATCACAACTCGGCTGTAATAAGGAAATTAGAGATGGGCTTCTGTACAAGGATTGCAGATTCCCATGAATAATAATAATATATGGAATTAAGTGCAGTTTTCCATACATACAAATGTCCAAAGTGACTTGTAATATCCTTATAACATAAGGCTTGGGGTACTTTATTCCTTATAATATATGGTCCTTCATAACTCTTCCAACCAACCACTTAAATCCTTGATGTGGTGCTCTTTCAAGATTACATTTTTGAAAACATGAAGAATTTTGTGTAAAATCTTTAATGCACAATTTAACACACCAAAAAGTATTTAAATATGTGTTGAAAAAAGATATTAGAATCAGTTTAATACAAGTCAGTTTTTTTTTAATGCAGTGCCTCGCCTGGGCCAAAAGTACGACCATAGCATTTTGCGAGTCGCAAATTGCGACAACTTGCAATTTGTGAATCGCAAAATGCTATGTACAACAGTGTCTGAGACACTGTTTGCGATTCCCAATGGGGTTGCAAATTGCATGCCTCATGCATTTTAATGAGCCAGTCGCAATTTGCGACCCCATGGGGAATGGCTAGCACTCCCAGGGATGCTGGCCCTGCTGTTGTCAGCAGACCACCATCCCTGGGACTGCTAGCCCGTTTTCCTCAAAGGAAAACAGGATGCATTTAAAAAAGAAGAATGAAACTTTTAAGTTTCATTTTTTAAGGGTAGGCAGTGGTCCCTGGGACCACTGCCTGCCCTTAAAAAATATTTGTGCATGCATTCCCAAAGGGAAGGGGTCCCCTGGGGACCCCTTCCCGTTTGCGAGTGCCTTACCACCCTTCTGAGAAGGCTGGTAAACTGCTAGTGTTTTGCAATCTGAATTGTGATGTCAAAACATATGAATTGGTTTTGAAGTCGCTATTAGGAAGGGACGCCCTAGGAACGCCCCTTCCTGATAGAGAGTCACTACCCTATTTCGCAAGTCGCTAAATGATTAGTGACTTGCAAAATAGGGTTGGTACATGGGCCACACGTCTTTTGCAGTCGCAAACAGGCCTAAAACCCGTTTGCGACCACAAAAAAACGGTCGTACATTTGGCCTTTTGTCTTTCCTATAATTTCCGAAAGTGTGCAAAAAATTAACACATTGCCATAACAATCCCCTTTCCGCTTATCACTGATCAGGTACCCCTTAACTGAATTTCTAAAAAGGGACAGCCATACATCACATATATTAGATTGTGGGTGGTGGTGCAGAGGGCGTTCCCTGCCTACCCCTGGGAACCAGCAGAGTGGAGGCTGCTGAGCCTTGCAGCCACTGGGTGACATTGTGGGCTTGGCACTTCAGCCGGCGGTCCTGATGGTATTTTTGGGCCATGTTAACGAGGTACCCAAACATTCTAGAAAACTTGTTGGCCTGGCACTCCTGCTTGGGAAAAGACATGTGGCTATGTTCTGGGGTAGAGGTTCACCGCCCTTTGGAGATAATTGAATCAAAGATCTAGCATCTTACAATGATAATGGCGACACGTATTGCACATTGTTGCACAGGAGCTTCCGACCCACGTACTTTTGAGGCCGGTTGCTAACCTGTCTTACCAGCAGACAGGTAGGGAGCAAATGACAGGGGCTGTGTGAAACTAACAAACCATCTCTGGATAACCAGGAGGCGGGAGGAATGACACTGAAAGAAAGTTTGGATTAAGGGATATGTGGAGGACTGCTTGGGGATGTTGTGATTTTACTGTCATAACACTGTCTGCTAAATTTACCTGCTTCAATATCTATTTTTAAAGTACTTGATACATAGTAGAAGGCCACTGTGCCCCTCGTTTTTTCTTTTTGTATCACTCAAACCTTAAAGCTTTAAAAAAAACGATCAGGTAGAAAAACAGAGCAGAAGAAGGAAAGGCCACGTTTAATGTTAGTTTTTGAAACTGAAACTTATAAAAGAAATGATGAAGATTTATTAAGCAGCCGTTAGTTAATATAGACATATTGAAGTGCTTCTACAACTAAAGGCACTGGTTGAAAAATTGATAAACTTTGTGTTATTTTCTTATAGATTCTTTCTACATTTACGAACAAGGAGCTGACTGCCTATGCAAAAGCAGGAGCAGTGGCAGAGGAGGTTTTGTCAGCCATAAGGACCGTGATAGCTTTTGGAGGACAAAAAAAAGAAATCACACGGTGAGGAAATGTGGCATTTAGCGCTTCATCCTAAACTGTTAGCTGCAGATTCTTGATTTGAATGATCCTTTAGCAAATGGGTTTAGCAAGTGGGTTTAAATGAACTGATCATAAATAGCTGACCTCTAGGTTGGGAGAGGTGAGCAGCAGTTTAAAATGACTTATCATAACTAAAGGTAAAACTGTGTTGAAAACTTTTCGAAACTTGCACTTTTGCATGGCAAACATTAATCCGATATCTGGGCCTATGTCTAATTTGGACATCTCACTGGTCAGTACCAATAAAACCTTTTGGAAGTAGATAGCAGTTTTCGGCAAAATAATCAGATCTAATTCAATTTAATCTAATCTAATCACACAGAGGAGTGAATCAAAATCATCTTAAGTCTGAACTACACAGCCAAGCTGCAGAAAAACAGCATGGGGTTGCATGGAGAAGTTCACACGCAGAACAAAATAACCATATATCTGTAATAGATTTAGTTCTCCAGAAGTATGTCCACTTGCGCCAGCATTGGATAATCCCTAGACTAAGGGCCTGATTCAGATGTTGGCGGATGGGTTATTCGGTCACAACAGTGCCGAATATCCCGTCCACCAGAAGGCGCGTTTCCAGAGTGGTGGAGAAAGCGGGCGTGGCCTCTGACAACCTCTCAGCAATCTACCTGTGTGGGTCTTACTGGAGGTAACAGGAGGGCTAGTTGGCCCCAAGGACCCTCAAGAGCCAAGAGGACTTTATACCCCCAACCAGTAGTGCGCCAGGAGGCATGTTTGCAGAGTGGTGGACAAAGGTGGCATTGCCTCCTATCAGATCTCAGCAATCCTGCTGTGTGAGACTTACTGGAGGTAATAGTAGGGGTAGTTTTCCCCCAAGGACGTCCTTAGGGGCCAACTACCCCTCCTGTTATCTCTAATAAGTCCCACGCAGCGGGATTGCTAAGAGTTCTTCGGAAGACATTCCCCTTTCTCCAACACTCTGCAAACGAGGCTCATGGTGCACTACTGGTTGGGAGATGAAGTCCACTTTCCACAAGGTGGGACCTTGGGGGCTATGAAGCCCACCTGGTACCTCCTGTAAGTCCTACACAGCGGGATTCCTGAGATCTGGTCGGAGGCCCAGACCACTTTCTCCACCACTCTGCAAACACGACTACTGGTTAAAAAAACAAAGAAATTCACTGAAAATACGAAAGGTTAAAGAGACGTTATAGTTAGGAATTAGCAGTTAAAAAACCTTAGAAATTCCATGTAAAAAACAAAGGTTACAGTGATGTTATAGTTAGGAAATTCATTTTTTTTAACTTAAAAAATTCACTGAAAAAAATCAAAGGTTACAGATACGTTATAGTTAGGCTCAGGTTTCACTCGTACAAAACCAGAGAAATTCAACAGTTATAGTTAGGTGAGCTAACTATAACTCATGCACCCGTAATGCATTGCTTATTACCTAACATATTACATCCTGGATTTGCAGCCTGTGCCTGTCCCCAGAGCATGAGGAGCCAAGCTACTTTGCATTTCAGGTGTTTTAAAAAAAAAAAGATATCAATGGGAAGGCCACAAGGGCTCAATTCAAAATGCAGCCTTGAGGCCCCACCAACATACCTGACATCTTTGGCCCAGAAAACATCAAGGGAGTGGCATCCAAGAGGCAATCCCATCTGATATCCCACTGGCTCAAGGAGAAAAAGGCTTTGAGAATCTGTCTCCCACTGTGGTAGAGGAGGAGAAAGTTCCATTGAAACAAGTCAGTGGGCACAGGACAAAAACGATGCCCCCAACCAATGTCCCTCGACCATGCCGGAGGATCGACCACCTATGGTATCGACCTTGGAAGCCTTCCATTCTCAAACAGAGGTTGAGTGCTGCTCCAGAGGGTGTGGGGCATTGAGTCCTGAGACTAGCCACAAAAGGCATTGACCTTCAGGTTTGGGTCCAGGCTCTTAGACCTCTTACTCTTGACAGACACCCTTAGCTCTGGAAAAGCCTTGGCCCAAGGGCTTCACGCTTCAGCACCAACTAAAACTGAATCTCCGTCAAGCCACTATCAGAGTTGAGATCCGGAAGCCGGCATTAAAAAGGATCTCAACACCGATGGCCTGGTTCTCAAAGATAAACTTACACTTTTGTGTAGTTATACTATTTTTTTCAGTATTCACAAACTACGATTTAATAGTAACTTCTTGACTTCCGTAGTTGGGGGAGAGAACGCTGCACGTAAAAAGATAGGCCTGCCACTTTGTCGGTGTGAGGAGCCCAAAACATCTTCAGGAGGAGTGCTCTCTGATATCTTCCAAGGGTCCAGAACCTCAGGGCCCTTCTAGGGGAGCAGGGCCTAGGCAGATCCATTTGAAATTGTCAGCTGGACAGTTGCAGGGAGGCCTCTGGAAATTGATTGTGTCCTTGTAGCTCAAACAGGCGGTCAGCCAACTGATCCTTGGATTCACTTCTAGAGAGCCTGATTTCAAGGCAAGCAGACAACAGGGCAGTCCTTCTGAATCTTCTGCTGCTCCAGGAGTGTTTTGATGGGAGGTTCTTAAGTTGCCAGTTTTATACCTTGTGCCAGTCTTGGTTACTAACCCGGAAATCTGGTCCTGGTTAGTTCTTCTCCTTCCGCTGGATTTGGCCCCAAACTGTCTCCAGTGACAAAGACAACGGCAGACCTGTTGTCAGGTTTCTTTTTGTGTGCTACAATGCAGGACAACAGTCTTTTCTAGCCTCTCCCACCACACCTAGGCCTCTTTTTTCTCTGTCTGGAAGCAAAACACAAAACATCACAGGAAAACCAATCACAGTCATAGGGCCATAGACATAGGCAGAAAGGCATGCACCCAACTTTCTAAAAGTGTAGTAACTTCAATCCAACTTTACCACTAAAGAAGATTTTAAATTACAATTCATTTTGAGTGTACATCTGCATATCTCTATCTGGTCACAAACTGAAATTAGCACTTATTAATTGATTTGGTCTATGGGTGAGGTAGTCTTACAGCAGTGAAAAATGACTTTAGGTGTTTTTCCTGCTAGGTCATGTAAAACCTAAACCGACATGTCCTACTTTTTAAATACCATGTACCTGCTTTATGATCCTTTAGAACTACCTTAGGGGAGGTTTAGGTCTAGCAAAAAGTTTATTTTGCCAAGTCAAAATGACAGTTTAAAAATGAACTTCATGCTGCAATGTCAGGCCTGAGATGTTTTAAAAAGTTACTTTAGTGTGTGGCACAACGAGTGCTGCAGCCCTCAAGTGGCATTTAATTTACAGGCCCAGGGTACATGTACTCAAGTCTTCTAAGTGAATTAAATGTGTGAATTAAGTGTAGGCCAATTTTACAATGTTTTGGGGAGACCACAAACACTTTTTCACTGATTATCTGGGGTAATTTGCACAGGGTCCTAATGCCAACAAAAGCAAGTTTAGCAAAACGGAGTGAATGCAAAAATTCTGGGGGAATAGCAAGCCAAGTATGTCAGGTCTAACAATGTTCAACATATTACACACTCACTGAACACTGTTTTGTGGATAGTCAAGCCTGCCAGGAGGCTTTGGGTGGCCAAGCAGTACTAGTACTAAGAAGGTTATTGCAAACATCTACATTATCTGCTTGTTAGCCACCTCTTCCGGGACCTTTTCGCTGCATTTTAATCTACACATAGCATGTGAACTACACCAACAGTGGCCGGCACAGGTAAACCCGGTGGTGTGGGGCGGGGTGAGAGGGAGAATGTCGACAGATGACGGAATAGGTATAATTAAATAAATAAATAATACCTATTAAGTCGTCTGTCGGCTTCCCGTCCTGCCTCGACTTACCACGCTTACATGGGCCAGCCGCCGCTGAACTGCACTAGCACTTTCTGCAAATGGAAATGTTTCCATCTAATCATCATTTTGTAGCTTGTAGTGCTGTAGATTCTGTAGAGTGACATGGAACGTCCCACCACTCTGGAAGCAAGCTATGATCTAAGATGTTTGTCATTATTCAATTAGTCACAATGCTCAGTACATATTCTGTGTCTTGCCTCACTACTCTCCATTAAATTACTCACCCACTTATGGGAAAAAGAGTCTGAGGTGAAGTCTTTGTCCTGGGCTAATGAAAGAGTCACAACATATCTCGTGACCAAAGACTTCTTCGAAGACAAACAAATTGCAGACTTCCACACCCACCACTAGATGGCTGGAGTCTGCACATCATGCGAGTCTACAGCACTACAAGCTACAAACAAATGGTTACACCGTAGGTTGCGATTTCCATCTTGTTGCATTTACTGCAAGTGCCAGGGCAGGTGTATTGGTGGTCTAAGCTTGTGTCCAGGAACCTTGCCAAGCAGCTAGCAGTGGTTTCAAGTCATGTCTAGATGACACTGTCAACACATGGAGTGAGTTCAGGGGGGTGACTGAAGGCTACATAATAAAGGCAGGACATATTTTTATAAAAGTGCATGAACTTGTGTGATGGGTCACATCCCGAGGAAAAGGCTTTAAGACACTACATACTGTTAATTTAAAAAAACAAACTAGACAGAGCGATATCTAAAAATGTTTAAACATATTGTGCAAACATGTGCTTTCTGCAGGTATGAAAAAAATCTAGAAGATGCAAAGAAGATTGGAATAAGAAAGGCCATGACGGCCAATATTTCCATGGGTTTCGCTTTCTTGCTCATTTATGCATCATACGCTCTGGCTTTCTGGTATGGAACCTCCTTAATCCTAGAAGACGAGTCTTACACCATCGGATCTGTGCTTACTGTAAGTGAAAGGAATTTTACTAATGGCTTGATGCAAGATAATAGGCCCATGTTCAGACTCATTGCATCTGATCTTGCACTGCTAATCTTATTTAGAACTGAGTGATAATAAGACGCTGGTAATATGTAGAGGTCCCTATTGAATTCTGTACTTACAAGCCACAAGTCCAGGATCATTGTATTCCCAGAAATCCTCTCACTGAAGAGGTATTCCGAGAGTCTTGAGTAAATGGCTGCTTAATCTTTTCTTTAGTTATAGTGTCTTTGTGCAATATCTCATCTCTTTGGTTATAGTTTAAATAAACACTCAAAATCTGGGCGTCATACTGGAATGAACAAACTACAGATCAAAAATCTGTAAAACTGTTAGCTAATTCCTGTTTGTCTTCTGCTTCTGTCTTTCACTGTATCCCAACAAGGTGTACTTAACTGGATTGAATTGGTTTCCATTAACTTTCTTTTTTAGGTCTTTTTCGCTGTCATTATCGGAGCCTTTGGGATTGGTCAAGCTTCTCCCAATATTGAGGCATTTGCTAATGCAAGAGGGGCTGCCTACTCAATTTTTAGTATCATCGATAGTGTAAGTTATTCTTTATTTTTATTTACACAAATTTGTAACGATGCCAGCTACAACCGTTTGGCATTTATTTACACATCCTATTGAAATAAAATGATGTAAAAACAATTTATACTTAGTAATTAGGTGAGTGTATATCTCGTTTTGAAAATGTCGAAAAAAATACAGATTTTTCCGGACCATGGAAATACTATTTCAGTTAGGCGTGTTGGCTGGTGACTGTTTTACATTTTCACACCCTACGTGTGTGTGTCCTTCCCTGGTTTCTGTCTGCGATAGCCCGTAT
The DNA here is from genome assembly GCF_964204655.1 of Triturus cristatus. Classification (NCBI taxonomy): domain Eukaryota; kingdom Metazoa; phylum Chordata; class Amphibia; order Caudata; family Salamandridae; genus Triturus; species Triturus cristatus. Next base: position 309,050,822 of record NC_140593.1, on the reverse strand, counting down.
ATAGCCTTGAAGGTAGGTATTTACAGGTCCCCAACTGGATATTGTAACTAAACATAATGAGAACAAAACAGGTTTTGCAGCAAAATTTTAAAGTACCGGTGAATTGTTCTCTGAAACAGAGCACGCACACAGTGTGTGAATGTGGCGGCGCAAGTTACAAGATTTACATGACTGAGAGTGTGTCTATGTGAGTGTTTATTGAGCATGTAAAGCTATTTTCAGTAGTCTTTCCGGTTCCAGTCCTTTTTTGTATGTCGGAGTGAGCCTGACTTACTGAGTACACCCTGAGTCAAGAGTCAAGAAGTGAGCCTGACATCTCGCTTTGCTGCCTCTACCTTATCAAACATTTGGAAGCCGCCGCTTTGCATGTCAGTTATCCAGTCTGTGACGGCTGATAGAGCGCTTTCAGCACTCTATATTGTATGGGTGCACTATACTCAGGGTTAAGACGCACTCATGTATATTCTTATTGTTTGCAGTGTTTTATGAATATTAAGATGTATTTAGTCGAATCATTTAAACATTAAATCGTAGTGAAACCATTGTAGTATGATCATGTATGTATCGTCATTCCTGCATGTATAAAATAACAGGATGATATTATATTCACATCATGTAACTGTGTTTAGTTTAAGTTGCCCGAGTTCGTAGGCCCAAAATCACAGATTGTTGTTAGTTTCACATCTTCTTGGTCTCCTGAGAAATAAATAATTAAATGCATGTTGTGTTCGAAAACAGAGTGTTATCATCCTACTGCAGGTGCCGGAATGCAAACTTGTTATTTTCAGATTAAAGAAGATACCCGGAATGTCTTGAAGATGGCTGGAAGGCAAGAAGGCAGGATGCCTTCCGTGTCTGGCCTCCCTGGGAACCAAGGCCATTTCGAACAAAGAAACCCTAATTAAAAATCTCCTAAAAGTTACCACACAGAAAAAGTTGTAATGGAAATTTTATAGAAATGATGCAATAGGAATCGAACCCCATTTTTTGAATGATGCGCAGGAACAGAGAGAACAGACTTCTGCTAGCTTTCGGAGGAGAAGGAGCTTCTTAGAGCAAGCTTCGACGTGAGTACTTCTGAGGAAGTCAACACGTGCTGACACCTTTGAGAAATGATGGAAGGGAATTAGGTAGGACCTCCATTTAGAGCAGTGTAGAGAAAGATATTTTATTTCTTCCTAATGAAAAGGGACCTAGACTCTGCATCTATTCTTTGTTGCATTCTGATTTTGGAGTTTATCATTTTATGCCTTTTGTGCCGAATAACCTATATCCGCAGACTCGGCTCTGTATTGATCTTCCTGTATCTATATACTTTGATTTTTCGCTGTGTCTACATCCAATTGTTTTTGGCCTTATAATAAATTGACGAAACTGAAGTTCGGACTCTGTGGTCCTTTAAGGCATGTTTATATTGAATGTATAACCCTGAAATGTTTTACTCCCCTCAACCACTTTTAGTAGGTAAATAAAAGACCATCTGTGCCAAATCTAGTAAGGAAGATAAGCGGTGCAATTTGGCGTAATCAAGGCCATCCAGAGAAACCAACCTTACATGTGACTGACTTTGCCCCAGCCTTTCATAGACACTGTCCTGACATGTGATTGATGCCGATCCGGCTTTCGAGAAACAATCCCGTTATTGCAGTGACACTATGTAAGCCGTGGCAGCCTTCCAGGGCTCTAGCCTTACATGTGAATGGCCGTGCTCAGTACTGCAAGCATTTAGAGGACACCCTGTTGATGTCTGTGTGCCCCTGCATCTCCTGCCCAGGGTCAGCACTCTCTGTTTTTTACTGTGAAATCTTTCCCCTAACCCTGCGCGCCTTCAGTTGGGAAGTCTGCTCATTGACCGAGCCTGCACCAACCCAATGGGGCTTTCAAATGCCCTTTCCTGACACATGACTAACTGTGTCTCTCCCCTGCTTGTTTTAAAAGCATCAGTCTGCCTTGAGAATTGCTCTGCCGTGCTAAACCTTAGCTGCTCTAACATAACATATAACCAGCTCTTCAGGCGCTACAAGCCTTAGAGGCAAGGCCAGCACGTTACAGAATGTCTGTCCTATCAGCTGTACAGAGTTAAGACTGACACATGACTGACTTTGCCTCACTGTTGTTTCAGAGGCAGAGACATTTTAGAGTCATCAACATGATCTGTTCACTCCACTCTTCTTCAGGATTTGGGCTCTGATGTCATCGATTTATGCTGCCCCCAATCAAAGCACAATTCACAGATGTAGTATTGTGGCTCTGTTGTGAACAAATGACCTAACTTGTTTTTACCCTCTTTTTGTTATGCTTAGGGATTCATGTTGTCCAATTGTTTCTTCCCACTTATTAATTTATTGCAGAATCACATTAATAAAATCCTGAGTACACGAATTTCATCCAATTAATGTTTGTCTTTAATATTCATTTGATTTCAAACATTCGCTTAGTCGCATCTTAGTATGGTAGGCCTATACTACCTTCATTTCACTCATGGTGGTCCACGCTGGAGTCATACTTAGGATGCCCTCAGTTGACAGACAGGCTGTCATGTGGCCTGTCTACTCGTAATCCAAGAAAAGTTGCAGACTGGTGGACCCGTTTCTAGTCGGCATCCTTTGGTGTAGTGAGTTCAAGTCAGTATTCAAGTCACAAAATATTACAATGTTCAAAATTGGGAGTTTAGTTTGAACATAGCAGTGTGAAGGGAGTGGAGCTCTATCTGTGACTCGTGCTTGGAATTTGAGACACCTGGCCCGAGGGTCAATGAGGGAGTGGATATGAATGGCATCAAATTACCATGGATAGATTTATGATACAATAATCTGCACTGAAACATAATTAGTTGGTAATCCAATAGAATGTATGAACACATTGCTTTTCTTGTGACATCCCTGCTCTCTCTCACAGACCTCATTTCACACAACTGCGCTCAGTTTCCTATCCAATATCTTCTTCCCTCGTACCTGTCCTTGTTTATCTTCAGCTCAGTAACATGTACTGCCTCTTACCCCCATCCTGATCAACCCCTCTGACCCATCGCAACTCTCTCAATTCCTTTTGGTACTCTGGCGATATCATGACACGAGATCAGTGGTCTGATGACTATGGACTATGGCTATGGATGAACTGGTTAGGGACTAAGGTGCAGAGTGTGGACAGGACATGTGGAGCAAAACCAGGAACACAGGCATGTTGTTCCAAAGGAATAGACACATATGTGCACACATCCCTCCACCAGAAAGTACACACTGCCATATGGATTGGTATTTGTGTGTGTTGGGGGCAGGGTAGGAAGGGTCTCTATGATTGAATTAAACACCTGGTTGGTTAAGTGCCAGGCTCATTATAGAGCTATACATTTATTTTATTTGAAATATCACACTATTTAGTTAGATAAGCAGCCAAATGTGATGCACGCTTTCATCCTCAGTTCAGGAATGTAGGTCACAAGAAGAACATTGTTAACTATTGATGGTTACAAGTGCAATGAGGGTTTGTTTGCTCTTTCTTATGAAATTGACTATGTTGCTGAAATGGTGCTAAAACTCTGAATTTTTATGAACCATGTTGTCAATGGCTTCACATTTTAAATTAGATGTAAGTGTGTAGAGTATAGAGTATCTACCAGAAAGAGCATTGTTGTAGCAATGTTCTGCTTTGTCACCATCTTTCCAGGTAGGGGATAGTCTAGAGTTTACATAACGACATTAACGATATTATCGTTTAGCGGGGTTCCCCTTTTGGGAGGAAGGTTATATGGTCCATGGTTGTTAATGTCCCTTGTTCTTGCACCATTAATGTAACAGCTGCAATGCAGGAAACTCTTCGGTTGGGGCTGATGTTGGCCTGATACAAAATGAGTCTATATTTGCTGTTCGAGAAGGTTGATGGCTACTCTCGGACGTGGACTTTATTTCACCAAAATGTTAACTAGGGGCACTTAAGTGATATCACACACTTTGACATAAATGAAAGTGGAGTGGTTAGCCTACTGTTGGTTCCTTCCCTCCTTGATGGTGGAACCCAAAGCACCAAGAGGCCTACATGGTCTGGTAGCCGTTGAACCCTGGAAGAAAAAAATATGTTAAAAACCTACAGTGTATGCTCTTGGTAGAAAATAACCTGTATTCTTTAAGTCCTGGTTGGGGTTAGTGAAGATGTGGCTTAAAGATCTTCTTGAAGTTTGGTTTGTGGAGTCCAAAGTCCACAAAACATAAACAGCAGCATCCTTTGGAAAAGTATTAAACACAGCTGAAATACTCTTGCAAGCACTATTTGAGACCGGTAACCGACTCAACCTACTAGCTGTAGAGAAAAGATTTACAAACCCCACTAACTGAGAACTGACCAAGAAAAGTGGTCCAGTGCATCTTGCAACTTTGTATTTGGGGTCAGCCATCAAGAGGCGCTTTCATCACAATGAGATTTTTAGTTTTTATTTGTCTTCTTCACTGCATGAAGCTCACAGTACTGATGGAGATCTAGAGCCTTCATTGCATTCAGGTTTTGCACCATTACTATTTGTAACATTCTAGCATATTTTTTAAGGTCTAAGCTATCTTTGCTCATCGAGCACAATTGTCAAGGCTTATATGCTACAGCACACAATCATAAATTAGCTAAATTATGCAAATAGTGAGGATAGATTTTTGCTCCAGTCACAACGTTCCTTACGGGCCTATTCCATTTATTGTTGTAGATTATTATAAATGAGTGAGACAATGATATTTCAAGTAGTTTTGGGTTTTGTTCCCCTTTGAGGCCATGTTTTCAGGATTGTTGTGGCAACTTATCTATTGTATGCATAAATGTTTTACCAATGTCTCCCTTCGCTCTACTCTGTGGATTTCTTGCACACACACCCCAAGTAAATATAGTGAAAAAGTAATTCCTACTTAGTTCCATAAAGAGATTAAGTGCAATGTCATTTCATCCACCAATCACACCTGCGTCTAACCCAAACAACAATCACCCATGTGGTAGTCAGCAGTTAGCAGAAAACACAAACTTCTGCCTTTTGAACCTACCCAACCTGTCCCAATTAGCAAACACTATATACCACCAAACCCTGTTCGGAACCCTAGGTCGCAGAATCAAATTTAAAGACACTTGCCAACAATGTTTCCAACGTATCTGAAAAAACAGAGCGAGTTGCTCCTTATAGGACCTCAAAATTTGAGGCTGACCCTGTGACCTGTGTTGTTCCCCCAAGGCTCCATCAGCTCCCCAGTAATTTTCAACCTTTATACTGATGCAAGTCCTCCTGGCAGTTATTGTGGTCAACTTCCATAAGTACGCAGATGACGCAGCTCTATCTATGTATCATATGAGAAACTGATACCACCAGGTTAAAGGGCTGCCTTACCACCATCTAAACATGAAAGTCCAGGGGCTATCTCTAATTGAGACCTGTTAAGATGCCATTTATTCTCAGCACAAGGGCCAGCAAACAATACCCTGCCCATAGACTTTGGATTAAATGAATCTTAAAGGTTTCACTTCATGACTGGTCAGCAGCGCCAAGGACTTTATGTACAAAGAATGCATTCAATAACAGTAGTCTTAAATAGAACACCATTCTTTATGTACTGATAGGTTGGTTTGTGGGTCACAATTCAACCTACCGTTTGAATATTGTAAGGTTTGTACTTAAGGCCTCATTTTGTTTACTTCCACACTAACGGAGGCAACGTCTTCAGAACACACGCCGCACCAAAAGCAAAAGCACCTGATATCAACTTTCCTGCTGCTGGATGATTTAACAACAGCCGCACACACTTTGTTTCTATCACTTGTCCTGTTTAACAGTATCCAGAAACCCACTGCCCTCCCTGATAAGCACCTTCATTTCACAAAATGCTTTTTCAAGGGTCCCTGAAAATTAAGGAGAATAACTCCTACCCTCAAAGACCTCTGCTGCTGTCCTTACCTGACTTACTCCTCTTTTAAAGCACTCACATCATATACAGGGTGGTCAACTATGGTGCAATGGTGGCACACCACATTATCCGGCTTCCAGCATCAACATACTATGGATAAGGAGACGCAACTGATGGATGCCAGACCTACTGCCACTACGCTCTTTTGGTGAAGAACGCAGTCCAGATAGAAATTTGCTATTCTCCATCCCTCCTTCACATAAGAAAAGAGCTCTAGATCTTGCTTTTCAAACAATGTTTCACAACATGTAACTCCAACTTATCGTCCATTCATAGGATTGACTTTCCTCTTTAACTAACCCACATAACCATCCCCAGAGTACAACATGGTCTGCCAACTAGTAGACCATGGATTTGTTAGTGATTTATTTAGCACTCACAGCACTTTTCCGTTACGTTCATAAGAAAAAATCCTAATCAGAACAGACAACATGACTGCAATGTACTATCTTTAGAAACAGGAGAGGCATGCACTCGCCCCAACTGTCCATATTAGCACAGAGCATTTGGCAGTGGGCAAAACAACACAAAGTGCATGTTTTGGGGAAGTATATACCGGAAGTGGACAACGACTTTAAAGACCCACTCAGCAGGATGCAGCAACAAGTAGATGAGTAGGAACTCAACCTGAAAATCCGACTCCCTTACTTGCAACATTGTGGGTTTTCCGACAGACCTGTTCACAACCACCAAAAATGTAAAATGCCCAAAACTTCACCACCAGATTTCCACACCACATTACAAAGGAAATGGGCTATGGATGAACTGGTTAGGGATATTTGTCTACGGTTTTCCGCTTTCCCACTACTACCGTATGTGGTCAGGAAACTATGGCAAACTTCCCTCACCTTAATTCTAGTTGCTCACTCATGGGTATGAAAGTCCTAGTTCACAACCCTCCTAGAGCTCTTTCTAGTATCTCATCAGAAGTTCCACAACAGGCTGGACATTCTCACCCAACACCAGGGAACTCCGAGGCATCCCAATCCAAAGCAACTCAACTTAGCGATTTGGCTTCTGAAATCCTAGAGTTTGGGTATCTCAATGTACCCCTGAGTGTATGGATATCCTCAGAGGAGCTTGTCACCGCACCACTAGCGCCTGCTATGCACCAAAGTGGAAAAGATCTGTACGTTACTGCATTCCCAACAACACATCAATCTTTCACAACTACAGGTACAGGATATTGTCTGTTACCGTTTCCATTTGCAAAGCTCAAGTTAAGCTTACACATCCATTTGCTTGCATTTAGCTGCATTGGCAAAACATGGAACACTCCTCGGTGTTCAGAATCCCCGCAATTGGAGGTTCCATGGAGGGACACAAAAGTCGTCCCTCCAAAACAACCTTAAATTTCATCCTGGAATTTTATTATAGTTCTTACAAGGTTAATGGGCTAACTTTCGAATGCCTTTATTCTAGCCAATTGCAATTTCTGTCCTGGAAAGTGGAATTCCTTGTAACTATTACCTCACTCAGACAAGTGAGTGAGATCCAAGCATTAACCTTAGAAGAACCTTTTTTCAAACTGCATTCCAATAAAATAGTCCTTCGCACCAATCCAGAGTCCCTAGGTAAATTGATATCTTCTTTTTACCTCAACCAAACCATAGAACTGTCAGTGTTCTTTCCACACCTAACTAGAGTGGTAGAAAGGTCAGTTCATACTGTGGATGTTAAAAGAGCCTTGTCACACTATATAGATGGGACACAAGAATTTGGGAAAACTCAACAGTTGTTTGCAGGCTTCTTAAAACCCTGTAGAGGGACTGCTATCTCAAAAGAAGGAACAGCTCGCTGGCTGGTCAAATGCTTACAAACACGCTATGCCAAAGCCAAAAGACAGCTTATAACACCTCCAAGACTACATTCTACTAGAAAAAAAACAGATACAATTGCTTTTTTAGAGAACATTACAATTGCCGACATTTGTTAGGATGTTACTTGGTCTACGCCACACACTTTTACTAAACACTACTATGTGGACGCTCTAGCAAAACAACAAGCTCAAGTAGGGCAATCTGTCCTACGTACACTTTTCCATTGTTCTGCAACATCCCGTGGCTAACCACAGCCTTACAGGGGAAACGGCTTTCTCGTCTATGTATAGCTTGTGTATCTACAGCTACACATACCACAAAAAGAATATGTTACTTACCTTGTATACATCTATTCGTGGTATTTAGTGCTCTAGATTCAAATGTGCCACACCCCTCCCCGGAATCCCTTGGTTGCTGCAGGTAACACACCCACTATATATTTTTTTCTTTACTTATTACATGGGAAGACAATTGCTATTACCATCCAGAATGTAGGATAATTGCTTTCTGACATATGTGGAGTTGCAGTGGGTCCAGACTCCAAAGTCTGGCTCCTCCCAAAGGCACATTACTAGTATTATGCATCCTTCACAAAATTCAGGGGAAATGGATAAAGCATATAACTGAACCAAAAGCAGAACATATGTCCTATGCTTATGTGAAGGAACTATGTACTTCTTCTCCAAAAATTGTTTCTCAGATTTCTGCACTGTAGCCGTATTACTGTGTGTCAATTTTTCAACAATCTGTTTTTTCTGTCTTACCCCACAACCACTTTGTTAGAGATTTGATAATAGTTTGTTTAAAAAATAGCACGAGTACTTGCATAATGCGTAGATATAAGGGACGCCTACCCATAGCCGAGATCTGTGGTTTATGATAACATTTGTTTAGAGGCTTGAGGGTCCCATATGTAATCCGTTTGGCTGCTCTGCAGCACCATTAGGTGCTTCTGAAATCAGGATAAGATGGAGCACCCTCCTTGTTAGCAAAACCCAAAGCTTTTTCTTTCAGGAAAAAGAGTGACATTTCTGCTCAGGGTAGACTACAATTAGGCATGATGCATGCAACACATCGTCGCTCTTATGCATTAGGATTTAGGATTAATGTATGTGTGAAAAACCGTCCTCTGAAAATGTACAGAAACATGTAGTCTAGTTTTATCAAACATTGATTCTGTGAGGTGGATGACGATCCAAGCCAGATTTTCAGGATATTCACAGGAAATACATGTATTTATTAAGTACAAAGGGAAGTAATTTATAGAGTGAGTCATTATCCTTAAAATCTGGCATGGATCAGCCATTTAAGGCCATCGTGGCCAACCCCTCGCTGGCTGTTTTTAGGAGACACACACACCTCTCTACCAGCTGTGTTTATACTGATAACTGGATGGGTGAAGTCAATTCTGCTTCTTCCGTTTTCGATGCAGTGAGACTGGAGAGCTGCTGTTGCCACCCTGGTTAATTCTCAGACACATTCTCACATCCAGAAATGCTCACTTGACCACCATAACCGCATCCTCTGTCACAGATTCTTGTATTATGAGACACTTCTACAGGTCGAACATTCTCCTGGATGTTGGCATCATTTCCCTGCGGGGGGAATGAACATATCCACCAGCGGAGTTCTTTTGTCATAGCCTCCCTTTGCTGGTCCCACTCTGTGTGCATCTCAAACATGTAAGATTCAGCAGAGGGAAAATATCCGTTGTCAAGTCCTTCTCATATCTGCTGCAGGCTATGCCCACATCTTTGTGTAGCACTTACTATTCCAAATATTCCACAAATCTCAGACAGTCCTATTTCAGCATGCCTGGTACAGGATTAAATATAGTTATTCTTGTAGACAAGAGCTCCATCATTCCTGCTGTTGGAATACTGTTTCACAAAGATACTGTTGTGTTGTTATTATAAAACCAAAATATTCTGGGAGCTAAAGCAGTTTTGGCTTTGACGTTTATGTGTTTTTGTATTTTATCTTGGTGGCAGGAACCTAAAATTGACAGTTTCTCTGCATCTGGGTGCAAACCTGACAAACTAAAAGGGGAGATAGAGTTCAGAAATGTTCACTTCCAGTATCCATCGAGAACAGATGTTCCGGTAAGTGGCTGTGGTTTTATAATTATTAGGCGTCTAGTCTGTGCTGATGGAGACATCTGAGGCTAGTATTTCCCAGCTATTTTCTAAAGCACTATAAAGCCTCAGCTGTGATCTCACTGTAGGTGACCACAGTTCTGTTCTGTAAAAGTGAGCCCTCGCCTCACCATGGCAACACACCACTAATGTATTGTCCACAGAAAGTATGTGCAGTCTGTCATTCATCAAAATGGTCTCCCACTACATTCTGCTGTAGCTAGACACCAGAAACCATCTTTCAGAAACGTTGCACTGATGCGAGAAAAGGCCAAACCATTTAAAAAAAATGTTCTGCTTCTATAAGAAACCAAACAAATTTCACTCATTTTTTTTATATTCATATGGTAACAAATGAGAACTCTTTATAGACTTTTCAAATATGAACTAGGCTTGATGCATGAGGAAGTGCTGCAAAGCACGAAACGCGTTGGGCTGGACTATTTACCTGATGTGCGGCTTCTCTTCCTGCATCCACGCTGAAACCTCCACCAATGAAGTATGGCAGTTTGATTCACCCATGTGGGCCTCTCCATTTTGGGCGAAAGTTTGTTTGATGTGTAGCGGTCACGCCTGGGTCGTAATATTAAAAATCTTAGTAGGATGGGTGGGTTACTTCAACAAGCAACTGTTTACCAACAGTCGGTTCACACACATCACTAACACTGACTTCAGCCATGTCACAGAAAAAGCAAACTAAGACTTATGAGGCACAGAGCACATATCCTATTGACTCTTCATGTACTGGAATACTCTTCCATAGTCAGACCACTGCAATCTGACCAGTCAGATGTTCCAGCTGAAAAGTTGTTTATCCTTCACCTTAGCCAGTGCAGACCATTTTTGTCTTGAGACTTGTAGTAGATATCGATTGGTAAATATACATTTCTTGTATTATTCCCTTTTACAGGTTTTAAAAGGTCTAAACCTAAAGGTACATAGTGGACAAACCGTTGCCTTAGTCGGTAGCAGTGGCTGTGGAAAAAGTACAACTGTTCAACTCATACAGAGATTTTATGACCCGGAGTATGGCACGGTAAGAAACTAATGAAATGCTGGTGAATTTGGGAATGTGTAAACTAGTTTGGTCATCTTGTATATAATAATTTACCTATGCAGTATTTGTTTGGAGACATTGTATGAGTAGTTTCATGATGACCAATTACCCAGTCTGTTATGAAGGTATCATTCTATATACCTTCCTAATAATGAATGGAGATCTGATGATGCTGAGCAGTCAGAGGACGTTGTGACCTTTCTTCATCTTTCATATGGCTTAACTGGTGATTGTGGTACGTGCAACCATTGAGTTCAAAGAGAACAAATCCTAGCATGAACACTGTGAGCGTCCAGAGATCAAGATTTTGCACAGTATGTAGATTAAGCTCTAATCATCTGAATTAGGGCAATGCAACCTTGTGACTGTTACCAGTGAGATTTTGCAGTGTCAACCCAGGAAAACACATTGATATCTGTCCATGTATTTCTATACACAGTTATGATTTTTTAATTTTTTTTTGTCATTTTTAATTTTGCTAGTTTTCTCTTGGTGGCTTGGTACCATTGTAGATTTTCAGTCACGGTGATGACAACTAATCAAAAATGTTATTTCTGTTTTTAGATCACCATTGATGACGAGGACATCCGATCACTAAATGTGAGGTATCTCAGAGAAATTATTGGAGTAGTGAGCCAAGAACCCATTCTCTTTGATACCACTATTCTTGAAAACATTCGCTATGGCCGTGAAGACGTCACAATGGAGGAGATTGAGAGAGCTGTCAAGGAAGCCAATGCATACGATTTCATCATGAAACTTCCTGATGTAAGAACAATCATTTTAATAATGAATATTCTATTTCGGAATAATATCTGCTGCTTTGGTGATCAGATGTGGTGATCATTTGAATTGTTTTGTCCTGTTTGTCTTGTGGTGCGGTGTGCAACACCTGACTGTCGTGCTGCAAAAGGATTCTGTGCAAGCCAACAGCACATGCCAGTCAGTCTCAGTTACGAAGTGATTCTATCAGTTATGTTAATGTGACTTTGCTAATGATATATCTTGCTAAATGCAAGGTTATTCATATATGATTTAGCTTTGAAGAGATTTTATAGTGACCTTTGTAGATAATCATTTGTCTGTTTCTTACAAAAGGTTTGGAGCACAGATCATTTTCCCCGTAGTCTAATTTTATTAGGATTCTATCTTCCATTTCTTTGTACAAAGCAGGACACTGGCAAGATTTCATTTTCAACTGTCACTTGTAAGACATTTTGCTAGCTTACAGTAGGCTTAAAGCACGCCCATTGCTTACTACTGGTTGGCTTTCTCATCACTCTCATTTGCTTGCTTCTCGTTCTTCAGGGCATGCCAGCATCTCTTCCTCTCCTTGTGTCCTCCCTTGGAGCATGGCCTAAGTACTTGTGTTGTTCCACTGCTTGCATTTTGGAAGCTACTTTTTTCTTTTTGTTAAAGCACTCAGTGAAAGTGCATGTGTTTGCATGATGTCTCCCTCATGTCTGCCCCTTTGTTTAGCTCTCTCTGAGCTGTGGGCTTCTGTCTCCCACCCCAACTGTCTTCTGTGAGCTTCTATGTCCCCAGCATCACTCTCTCTCACACCAGTGCTTGTAGCCTCCATTCGTGCTTGTTGCTGTTTCTCGCTCTCTCTCACACCAGTGCTTGTAGCCTCCACGCATACTTATGTTGCCCTCTCTCGCCAGTGTGCTTCTGTGCCCCCCCGACTCTCCGCCATGTTGCTCTAAACCCCTCTCCTTCCCTCCCCGACCCGCTACTCGGACTCCATTAACATTAAAACATTTGTTTGAAAGGCGCAATGACAGGGTCTCTGTGATGCGTCATTTTGTAGGCTCGCACATGCAAATTAATTTTTGTATTCCTTTTTTTAACCTTTCCTTCACACTGTACAGTATCTGTTTTGATGATGTCAAGCATAAAGAAAAGACATTGGCAGAGCCAAAAGCTCTCTAAGGTGCCACATAGTACCTTTGCCAATGCTTGTTTTCCATTTGAAATGAATCATAGAATATTTCCAAGTGTTTTAAAGAGAGCCATTTCCTAGGAGTTATTAGTGAATGTATTTAGATATCCAAAACCTACCAAGATAGTTCATTCCAAAGGAAAGATGATATTATAGCTTACAAGAACCTATAAAATTTATCTGGATTTGTGAACTACACCGAATATAGCAAATTCACTTTTAGAACCCAGAGATGACTTGGTATTTTTGATAACAGTTGATATCTATACTTATCTGATTAGACAGATCTAGATTAGTGGAAGCCATGATGCTGCCTCCTTGGCCTCCATGGATTGGCTCTTCAATAATTAAAAATGAGAAGTATTTGATGTATTCTTTGTAGATCATTGCTTAACACAGTAATCGATAGTCAATCATTTTTGTGGATCAGGGCAGCGTCACAGATGTAAAAGTCAGTTTGCCTGTGTGACTTTAAAAAAAATTACCTTTATCAAAGACATGTGAAATAATTATTTTAATATAAAAGTAAAAAGAACATTTTCAAATCAACCTGCTTAATACCATATTTCCTCTAATGTGTGAAGAATTGGACTTTCAGCTGTCCTGCGACAATTGATCGAAGTCAGTCTCTAATGTCAAAGTCTGTATTTCCTTCCTCACATTAAGCCAAGTGCTCTTTTCAGCATTTACCAGTATAGGCTTAGCTGGTAGTTGTGCTATGTCGAAGGGAAATTGGCTGTACATGGTGGTTTGTGAGAGAACTGCCCATTTAAACACCTCCAACTCTCAAGTGATTGTTCAGTCTTATGAAAGTGAAACGCTGAAATATGTTTACGTTGACTTCAGTTAATCTCTTTAAAAAATAATTAATGTCATTTGTACATACATGGCATCTATGAGGTCTAAGTCAAAATGGAAGATTTTAAAAGGGTGAATTGGATGGATCAAAATGGCAGAATGTTAAAGTGAAGAAAGGGTAAATACAGTTCCCCACTTTTGAACCTCTTTCCCTGTTAGCACATCTTCAACCATACCTTTAGCTGTAAATTCTTCCTCCTTTTACCTTTCAGCTGGAACTCACTGATAAAGTTACTCAAAAATATATAAACTCCTTACTTATATTGTCAGAATAAGGGAGTAACATTGATTACCTAGTTAATTTAACATTACTTTCCATGACCTAGTTCATTCTGGGTTTCGGAAACCCTTTGGAAAAGTCTTTGAAATCTAATGTCACATTAGGATGGCAGCCAGTAATGGGTACCTCTTGCCTTAAACATTGCAAGTTGCCTTCTTTTAAAGTAATAATTTTCTTTTGATTGCAAACTTTGACTCAAAGCTGGTTGGCTTTTTCTTCTTTTTTATATGTATTCACTGCTGTCTAGTAGTTTTATCAAATGCAACCACAGAGGGACCTTTTTGTGTTTTGGTACTCGCACAAACCAAAGTAAATAGTTCAACTTTCAACTGATGAAGTCACTCATGATTACAGTATTTCAACCAGAGTGCACATTTTGAGGCTTTACTTTACTCTTGTCAGGTTGGATTCTAACCTAAATTAATATTTTATATGTATCTTGGATTTCTTGACTAGTAAAATTACACATTTAGTGTGCAGAAAATGGCTTCTTCAGGGTTCCAGTCGGTGCTTGGCTTGCCTAAGACTGTTGAATGAGATTTCTGACTCACGCCAGGGCTCAGAGGAAGAATCTGCAGTGATGGCTGCTCAATCAGAATTGAACCAGCCTTTGGAGTTTGCTGGGGTGTCAGGGCATTGTTCCTGGTCGTGAACCACCTGGTAGGACCTTTGAACATCAGTGCAGATGAGCTCATCCGACAACACCTGGCAGATCATGAATGGCAGTTACACCACGAAGTGGCACAGTGCATCTTCTAACAATAGGAAGAATTCTAGCTGTATCTTTTTGTCATCCCAGAGAATGAACAGTGTCAATACCTTTGCATGCATTCCCTAGAAGGCTCTTCTAGGAGATAAATTCTAGCTAGGGTGAATCACGGGGCTCCTATATGCTTTACGGCCACTACCTCTCCTGCCAGAATTCTGAGGAAGATCAGGAATGACTAGGCCCAAGGCATTCTAGTGGTTCCAGATTTGTCCACCCGGAACTTCTGTTTATGAGCATCTATAGTCCGGTCAGTCTTCCACTTCAGGAGGATCTACTGTCTCAGCAGTATGGTAGGTTTCTGCACCCAGTCCTGCACTACTTGCACCTTCATGCATTGATCTTGTTTGATCTACCTCCTGAGGTTGTGGATGTTATCCTTGCTTTGTGATCTCCCTCTAAGAAGTCCATTTACACTGGGAGCTGGTACAGATTTGTGGCCTGGTGTGGTGTCTGTAACATTTCCTTCTTGACCCCTTGTGATGCCACATCGTTTTCCTCTAGACCCCTTGTGATGCCACAGTGAAATCTCAGTTTGGTCCTGATTTTGCTCATGTGCAGCACCCATGACCTGAGACACAGCTGTTCACTGTGTCTTCTGACTCTGAAGACTGTGTACCTTGTTATGAATACTTCAGCTCATCATGCATGATCTTCAGTCTCTCGGTGCAGCCACTGTACAACACCTTTTTCCCAAACAAAATAGTGTTGAGGACCGAGGTGGATTTTTTGTCAAAAGTTATGACTCCTTCTCACATTGGCAATCCATCATCCTCCAATTTTCTTTTCTTCTACCTCACCACTTGAAAGAGTATGAGAGTCTCCATCAGCTGCAACCCATAGGATCCTTGAGCTTTTGCATCAATCACACTAATGACCATTGGGTGGACGACTGCTTTTTGTGGAGTTTTCTGAGGCAAAGAAAAGTAAGATGGTACAGAAAGGACTTTGTCAAAGAGTATAGTTCTCCAAATCAATATCTGCTATGCTTTGTTCAAGAAAAGCAGCCTCCAGAAGGACTGCGGGCTCATTCTACCAGGGCCAAGACTGCTGCCGCTGGGTTGACATTCAGACTGTCTGTTCTCGACAATTTTCAGGCTGCAACATGGGCACCCATGCACACATTCACAAAGCAATACTGCCTTGACAGCCAAGTCTGAAAGGAAGGGCGTGTCACCTCCTTGGTCCTGCAGGACTTTATGCTCGGAGCCCATTCCACAGACCCCACACCTTGGGAGTTACTGCTTTGGTATCCATTTTAAGGTTGAGGATTCTGCAGTTAGAAGAATCGATCAGAACAAGCAACTTACCACCTGTAAATCTGTTTTTGGTGGATGCTCCTAACTAACCACAGATTCCTTACTGCCTTCCCACCTCCTCGTTCTGTGAAATGATCTCTCGTTTCCATCTATAAAGGTCCCAAGTTAGTGACCTGCACACTGGTGCTCTGATTGTTTTTTTGCGCTCTGTGTCCAGGGCACGGACAGAGTCAAGAAAGAAACAAAAGTGCGAGGGTGGTGCTTGTATGTGGCTCCGTTAGTCACTTCTAGATAGAACTAAGACTGTGTAAAACCGCACAACGCCACCTACCGGTGTGCGGAATTACTGCTGTGTAAATGTTTCTGCTTCCAGTATAATGACTAGGGACACCCTAAAAGGGAGGAATATGGGATTAGATAGAGTATTCACCAGAAAGAGTGTTACAGAATGGTAAGTAACTTGTTCTTCATGCTAAATACAACAACAAGTGACAGATCTAAAAGGGATGTAGTATTCCTATAAGCACAACTGTGTAGAAAGGTTAGTTCTTATAGCTCCTGTACATGCTATTATGTGCAGCCTCAACCTTATCAAGGAATGGAACTCTTTCACAGCCACATTAATTCTAGCACTTCATTAGTGACATTTCCCAAGTTACTTTTCAAATAGAAGCACAATAAACTCAGATCCCTTCTGCAGTTCAGCAATCTCAACCAAATACTGAAATGGCAAGATAGAAATGATAATTACATTTTCAATTTCTATTGCTGTTAGAAAGAATGCAGTATGCTCCCTGTTTAAATGATGCTAATATTCACTTCCACTTATGACATTCTCTCACAGAAAAGTGTTTTCAGTGGAAAAAGACCACTCCCATCTATAGCACAATCTTTAGAGCCTTAGAGCCTGGCACAGCCCTGGAGTGGACATACAATATGTCACAGTAATAGCTACATACACCGACATACCGATAAATCAAGTGATCGAGAATCTGGACCAGATCCATATGACTTTCTTTGATTTGTTCAGCATGTCATTTGAAGAATATAGATTTCTCAACGAGGGAACACATTCATTCAAAAATTCTAGACCGCCAGCAGTTTCTGCAGTTCTGTTCTTCTATGGATATTCACTTTCCTATACTTTAGTATGACTAATAGGCTCAATAGCTTACCTTACCCGGTATTACCTCAGGCCTGCCTGGTAGTTATAGTAGGTTCTTAAAATAAACAGTTTTCAGAAGCCATAAGCTAAATTGCCCAAATTAAAAAAAGTAAAGTTTCAGAAGACATAGCCTAAATTGCTGGGAAAATGTTTCCAGCTGGTCGAAGAAGTGCCATCATTTTGTCATTTGTAGGTGAGCTATCCAAACTAGAGCATGAATTGGTGAATATTGGTAGCTCATTTTTCCAGGTTTGTTTCAGCAAGTGTATTGAGCCTTTTGCCTTTGGTCTTTGGAAGAGGTCAACACTGACGTCAATATCCTGCTGGTTGGGACTTTTTCCCCTTTATTTAAGCCTATCTGTATCAGGTTCAAGAACAAAGGGGTTTTGATCTTATTGGTCAAAACCACTACCTTCATGTTCTGTTTTTTTAACCATTTATGCTGCTCACTTTATTACTTATGGAAAGGTGATGGAGTGATTCAGCCCTACTCAGATTGTGTTGTGCAACCTTCAGATGTTAAATGGGCAAACATATACAGTAATTGAGAGACAACCCAGTAGAGTAGTCTTTGTTACTGTGCAGAAAAACGATGATATTTACAAACTATGAACTATGTTAAGGTAGCCATTTTGTACTGGCAAGGGTGATGTTGCTCCAATATGAATTTACCATGAAAAACAGACAAGATGCATTTGGCAAAACAGGAACAGTTGGTTTAATTAAACACTGCAGCCGGAAGTACATCATACAGAAACTAGTCTGAGGACTGACTCAAAGTACAATCATTTTGAGAACCTTTACATTTCTTTGAGAATCATAAAACAATTCATAGATCCAGTTTTAGGGAGAGGAATGTGGGCCTAGTCATGGAGCCATAAATGGCTTCCACCTCATGACAAATGCAGGTGGGACTAGGCCATGCATGGACACAATGAGGGCCAGTGGGTAAGGTGTCCAGCAGGGGGCGTTCGTGATCACTGCATGTGCAGTGTGTGCTGTGTCCAGATTGGCTTAATGTTCCGAACTTCATGTTGCTTCTAACTTTATGATGTTTTGGGAACGCACGCCCCTCCGGCCATGTGCGTTTTTTTGCGCCCATTCTCCCCGGACCATTGTGATGATGCTGCCTGTCTGTGGGACTGATCTGGGTTTTTCCTGTTCACACAGTTGTTCTGCTGGTTACGTGCCACCCCACCTGTGATCTGTCAATCATTTGCCTCGGGCTTAGGTTGTAGGGCCTGCGTGACCACGTATTTCTGATTCTGGGTGGATGAAGAGGTCATCTCGGGTGATTTTAACAACAGTGATTCAATTTCGTTTCTAGGCTCACATGTATCATTGCGTACATTGACATCGGTATTATGGTGAAATATTTATAAGCATATGATTAGAGCTGAAAACTGTCGGGACTCCCCCCCTGGCAAGTACTTCAGGCAGACGGCAGAGAGTGCGCTCACTCCTGCATCTCACCGCTAATCTCCCGAAGCGTCTCCGGGAGCAACAACCTGCCACGAGACTTTCTTGTTTTTAACTTTTTTCCATTGCACCTGCACTTTCCGCGCTCTCGCCACAGCGCCCAGCGCTCTTGGATCCTTCCTTGCAGCCCTGCCCCTGCACGCGTCCCAGACCCCCGCTGCTGACCGCCCCCTCCTCACCTGGTTCTCGGTGTGGGACGGGCTGGTCTTCCATCTTGGCCGGGTCCGGGCGCCGCGTCGCTGTTGTTTGGCTCCTCCCCCCCTGGCAAGTACTTCAGGCGGACGGCAGAGAGTGCGCTCACTCCTGCATCTCACCGCTAATCTCCCGAAGCGTCTCCGGGAGCAACAACCTGCCACGAGACTTTCTTGTTTTTAACTTTTTTCCATTGCACCTGCACTTTCCGCGCTCTAGCCACAGCGCCCAGCGCTCTTGGATCCTTCCTTGCAGCCCTGCCCCTGCACGCGTCCCAGACCCCCGCTGCTGACCGCCCCCTCCTCACCTGGTTCTCGGTGTGGGACGGGCTGGTCTTCCATCTTGGCCGGGACCGGGCGCCGCGTCGCTGTTGTTTGGCTCCTCCCCCCCTGGCAAGTACTTCAGGCGGACGGCAGAGAGTGCGCTCACTCCTGCATCTCACCGCTAATCTCCCGAAGCGTCTCCGGGAGCAACAACCTGCCACGAGACTTTCTTGTTTTTAACTTTTTTCCATTGCACCTGCACTTTCCGCGCTCTCGCCACAGCGCCCAGCGCTCTTGGATCCTTCCTTGCAGCCCTGCCCCTGCACGCGTCCCAGACCCCCGCTGCTGACCGCCCCCTCCTCACCTGGTTCTCGGTGTGGGACGGGCTGGTCTTCCATCTTGGCCGGGTCCGGGCGCCGCGTCGCTGTTGTTTGGCTCCTCCACCCCCTGCCACGCCCACTGACCTCTCCCTTTCATGTGTCCCTATAACATGGCCGCTTATCCTCGGCAGCGCAGCAGACGAGCGCAGCGGGCGCGACGAAGGCGCGCCTAAGTTGCACCTAAGTTAAGCCCGTCTGCGCCCGTCCGCGACGGGCCGGGACTAGGGACTATGCACTCTGCCCCTGCTGTGGCTTATTCGGCTGCCCAGCTCACAGCACTGTCATCTTCTCTCCCCCCGCCTCTCCCCCTCTTGCAGCTCCTCGACTCACATGGTATCCTCTTTTCTCCCCCTTCCTACCCGGTACCTATCACTCCTTGCCCTATTCCTCGCCCGTTCACCCCTCTCCCTGCTCCCACCACTGCTTCTATCCATCTTCTCAATACCCGCTCTGCGGTCAAGCATCAGACGGCCCTTTTTAACCTTTTGACCACAGACTCCCCTGACATTCTTTGCCTGACCGAAACATGGTTTTCTTCTGACTCTCTCCCTGACCTTCTGGCCATCCTCCCCGACTCTCATTATGCCCTTCGAGCTGACCGCCTGGCAGGCAAAGCCGGGGGAGGAGTGGCGATGCTCATCCGTTCCTCTCTTAAATTTCAACTCCTTACTTATCCTCTTATACCCAATGTGGATTACCTGGTGGCCCACTCACTCAATCTTTTGGTGCCTATCACAGTTGTTCTCGTGTATCGCCCCCCCCAATCTATGCCTTCTTTTGTTTCTTCCCTTCAGGACCTTTTGGCCACCTTGGTGGTCAATAACTCCTCGGTCCTCTTGCTCGGCGATTTTAACTTCTGGCCGGGCGATATTAGGGAAGACTCTTCCTCTAAAGATTTTTCTGCCACCCTTCACTGTCTGAACTTCACACCCTACGTCACAGCTCCCACTCATGTTCAGGGCCACACTTTAGACCAAATTTGGTCTACTTGTTCTAATATTTCCTCTCTCTTTATTTCCCCCTGTGTCTGGTCGGATCATTTTAATATCTCGTTTTCCATTTCTTTGGGCATGGCCGTTAAGCCCTCCCTTCCTAAAAATCTCTTAGCCCGAAATTGGAACTCGATTGATCTCGATGCCCTCACGCTCACTCTGGCTTCTTCTGCCCCGGCTCTTAACGACCTCCCCTTGACTCCCAAGCTGAGACCGTTCGCACTTGGCTCGCTTCTTCTTGCGACCTAGTCGCCCCGCTCAGAAAGGTCAAAAAGGTCCGTCCCCATGACGCTCACAAGTGGTTCTCTCCCGAGCTTAAAGTGCTCAAACTCGATCTTAGGCGATCGGAACGCCTTTGGAGACGCAACTACAGTCCATCTCGGCGCGTCAAATACAAATCTCTTCTCACGGAATACAAAAAAGCGATCACTGCAGCCAAAACCGCTTACGTTACTGAGAAAGTGGCTTTGGCTGCCAATAAGCCTCGGGAAATATTTTCCCTGGTTCACGCTCTAGCCACTTCTGATCGCTCCACCCCCGGTCCCGTTCCCTCACAAACCCTCTGCTCCTCACTCAATGATTTTTTCATTGACAAAATCTTGAAGATAAAAGCCCACATCCCCCCTGTGTCCCAACCTTGTCCTGTCTCCCCCCCCCCCCTCCTCCTCTCTCTTCTTTTGTCTCCTTTCCTCCCATTTCTTTTGAATTGTTCTCTAAACTCCTGGCCAAAGTCAGGTCAGGTTCTCCTGCTGATTGTGTGCCAGCTCGTATCCTCAAAATCTTATTCACCAGCTGCTCTGCTCCCCCTCTTGCTCTTCTCAATTCTTCTTTGGCTTTGGGTTCTGTCCCTTCCTCTTTTAAATCTGCTATTGTCCTTCCCATCTTAAAAAAACTGGCCTGGATCCCTCTCTTCTTTCTAACTTTCGTCCCATTTCCCTTCTCCCATATCTTGGAAAAATTCTTGAAGCACATGTCACCTCTTGCCTCTCCTCCTATGTTGAGCAGAATGGCTTATTGGCATCTCACCAGGCCGGATTCCGCCCGGGTCATTCCACGGAGGTGGTAGTCCTCGCGGTTCTGGATGAGCTCAAAGCGAAAGCCGATGTCAATCTTCCTCAAGCCTTGGTCCTCCTCGACTTGTCCGCTGCATTTGACACGGTCGACCATTCCATCCTTCTCGACCGTGTCAGATCAGCTGGTATTCGGGGTGCGGCCTTTTCCTGGATAGCGTCTTTTCTTCGGGATAGGTCCCAGGCGGTCCATCTCTCTGGCTTTTCGGCCCCCTCCCGCCCGGTTACCTGTGGCGTTCCCCAGGGCTCCTCTCTTTCCCCTTTACTTTTCAATCTTTACATCCAACCCCTTATTACTTCTCTTCTTGAGCTGGGGGTCTCTGTTTATAACTATGCCGATGACCTTCAGCTCATCTTCGATTTATCCTCTTCTTCTGACTCCCTTCCCAAATTGTGTTCTACTTTAGTTTTTATTTCTGAGTGGATGAGCGCCAACCATCTGAAACTCAATCCTGACAAGACGGAACTTGCCCTCACCGGTGGCCCCTCTAACCCTTGGTCCCCTGCACATTGGCCCCCCTCTTTTGGTCCCCCACCTTCACCTGTCCCCTCTGTTCGTACTCTTGGCATCAAAGTCAGCCATGACCTTTCGATGCATTGTCAGATCAGCTCCGTCGTTTCTTCTTGTTTTTTGTCCCTTCGTCTCATCCGGAAGATCTCTCGGTTCTTTTCCACTGACGCCCTCAAAACCATAGTATTGGCTCTTGTCATCTCCCGCATCGACTATGGAAATGGCCTGTATGTAGGCATTCCTGCTTTTCAATCTCGCCGACTTCAGGCCATTCAAAATCAAGCTGCTCGCCTTATTCTTTCCCTTCCTAAATTTTCTCTCATCACTCCTGCACTCAAATCTCTTCACTGGCTTCCTGTACACTTTCGATCTTTTTTTAAATTGGCCTGTCTAGCCTTTCAGGCTCATTCCCGTTCTGCCCCTCTTTTCATCACCTCTCTCATTTCTTCTTATGCCCCCTGTCGCACCCTTCGCTCTTCTTCTTTGTCTCTCTTGCACATCCCTCGTTTTCGTAAATCCAGAACCGGGGGCACCCGCCTTTCGGTTCTGGCCCCTCAGCTCTGGAACAGTCTCCCTCTTTCTATTCGTTCTATTCCCATTTATTCCCATTTTCGTAAAGCTTTAAAAACCTTCCTCTTCTCTCAGGCTTTCTCTCCCTAACCCTTCGGTCTGATTTATGTGAGTCTTGATCAGGTTTTAGCGCCAGGAAGCCGCTTGGCCGCAGTGCGCTTTATCAAATATCTTTTTCATTTCATTTCATTTCTGCAAGAATTTCAGAGTCTTGAGTTGGTTTAGCAGCAAGAAGTAGAGCAAGTAGTGAATTTTTGTTCTTGACTTGAAAAGTGGTCAAGTCTCTGTGGGGTAAACTAAAGTCTGCAGCATCACTGTCTTACAGACTATCCCTTTCATTTCTCATTCCTGTTCCTCTTTGAAGAGAGTGCTCATGAAAATCAGCGATAGTTAAGCCACAGAAATGCTGATAACCCCTAGTCTTCCAAGGCAGATTATTTTCCTCCTTTAATGAAAATGTAATTTAGACAGGATTGCCAAAAGGATAAAGTCTCGGGGCGTGGCCGAGTGGTCCGTCATGGTGGATGTGCTGTAGATTTAGCTCCAGTAGCCTCATCCAATTTCACCATAATCCTGCCGACATATATTCACCAAAGGAACTTGGTACACCATGATTAATCCTCCCGGACGAGCGGAAGCATTCTGAGGCATTTTTGTGCGGGCGCACCTCTCAGAGCCGCCAGAAACAAAGGGGCCTTGGTCCCGCTGTGCAGCCTGTGGAGGACGAGCGCTGAGCTGCCGTATCGACGGCCCAAGAGGAGTGTTCGCGCCCAGGGCCAAGGAACTCACATACCTGGCACCAATCATCTCCGCATTGGACCTGGTGCAGAGTGGATGAGCCACACCCG
Organism: Triturus cristatus; assembly: GCF_964204655.1. NCBI lineage: Eukaryota > Metazoa > Chordata > Amphibia > Caudata > Salamandridae > Triturus > Triturus cristatus. Next base: position 309,027,305 of record NC_140593.1, on the reverse strand, counting down.
GCGCACTGTCTCTGTGCGACGTGGAGGCCAGCGGTCACTTGGCGGGAGCCAGGGCAATGTTTCTGCAGATGTAGCAGCCCAGATACGGTAGACTGTGGCACGGCGTGCCTCCCTTGTCTGGACATAGCGCGGTAGGGAGTTGTCAGCGGGTCCCCCCTCCACCTGCGATGGTTGGCAATCCTCGACCGGGTGTGGCACTGACCCAGCGGGGTATGCATCCAACAGTGGACCCGGCGCATAATATCAGAAGGCAGCGCCTCATTTGACCAGTGGCCACACAATTACACCAGATCTTGGAGCCTGATCTGGAGATGGGTGCTGGTGGATGCTAGGACTCAATGGTGCCGGGACCGGGGCGGGCCCTGAGCTGTGCACCCCCGCCAGGGCATAATTCAAGACACATCTTCTGGTGCAGCTGCGGCAGACATCTCACGCCCATGGAGGGATATTGGAGTGTCATACAGATGGCAAGGTGAGGGGCGCCCAGCCTACATTTAAATGAGTATATATTGGAGTACCATTACGGAGCCCTCAGGCTATTGGGGCTGCAATATACGCTTGTTGGGAAACGCAGGACGTGGTTTGGGCAGACAGAAGGCAGGGTGGCTGCACCTGTTAGAGAGGGTGAAGCTTCTCCTCCCGCGGGGGCAGCCAGCCTAGGTTCCCTCCATGCGCCCCTTGCAGCAACATCGGCCCTCAAGCCCACCCGTACGGCACCAATGGCTATACGACAGACCCCAATACACCCAGATCCAATTCTCGGATACTGCTGCAATAGGTAGTTCCTGCACTGATAGACACTGGCGGACTGCGGCACCATAAAGGAGGGCTGGGGCAGACCAGCTCTGCAGCCATACTTATCAGAGCAAACAGACTACAGAGACAATATATACCCATAGCGGAGAACGTATAAATCCATATGCGGAACCAGCAATGAGTGGCAACAGTTGTCGGGGTGGTGCATTTCCCTCAGTCTATGCGACCGAACTGGCCTGGGCCAGGTTGGGGTGGTCGGCTCCTCCAGGACACCCTTCGCAGAAGTATCAAGTCTATACCCCTTTACAGGGTGACAGTAGATGCCAGGCAGATAAACTCCGCCAAGCCCCTCCCTCAGAGCAGCACACGTAGATCCTCACAACGGGATTGTCTCCCCAGAGGCCCGGGACGCTCTTCTGATATTCATTGCCCCCATGTCTATAGATAAATCAGCAGGCTCAACGTCCAAGCAATGTGCAATGGACAAGTTTACTGGTGAGAATGCTGACCTCCCTATAACGACCTGCGGCCAGAGCGGCACACTAGACAACGCCGCGCTGCTAGCCGCACTTACTCAATCAAGAGACATGCTGGATGGTAAAATGGGCGCCGTGGGCTCTGATGTTATGCTTCTGCACCAAGACCTGCGTAACGCAGTGGAGCGCCTCACTCAAACAGTTTAGGGTATCTGGGGCTGAAGATGCGGTCACAGTTCTCCAAGGGAAGGTACACACCCTTGAGAAGCTTACTCAAGGACTCGCTTCCCGAGTAGAAGACGCGGAAGGTAGAGCTCGTAGAAATAACTTACGCTTCCTTGGCTTTTCAGATGGATTTGAGGGCACAGACACTGGGGCATTCCTCACCCAATAGCTAAAATCATGGATCCGGCCCAAAACCTTCTTAGCCTGCTTCATATTAGAACACACCCATCGAGCGCTGGCTGCGAAGCCTCCCCTGGGCGCCAGGGTGCAACCGATCATTGCCCATATACTTAATTACCATCAAGCGCTGGCTGCGAAGCCTCCCCTGGGCGCCAGGGTGCAACCGATCATTGCCCATATACTTAATTACCATGACACAGATCTAGTCCCTCAGCTAGCCAGAACCCAAGACTCCCTCACATATGACTCAAATGATATAATGATATTCCCGGATTACATTAGGTTAGTCCAACAACAGCGTAAATTCTTTACAGCAGCCAAAGCTCGCCTACAAGAATTACGGATCACTTACATGTTACTCTTCCCAGCACATTTGATAGTCACTTATCAAAACCACACATTGTTTTTCGACTCGCCAGAGATGTGTTCCAATTGACCGACCGAAACCAGTCCAGTGAAACCACATACGCCACCACACAGGGACTCAGACTCCTCGTCCAACGATCCAGGAATCAGTCAAATGGCCAAGAAAGACAAACAACGACATAGATCAAGAACATCCTGGCACTCCAGATCAAGAGGTGATAAACAGCTGAGAACGGCAAAATTCACAAGAAAAGCTGTTACCAAGGAACTAATCACATTTGCAACAAAGCAGAATATGTCATCAACTAAAAGGCTACAGTGCCCGAGTGAAACTATCTAAACCTCTACGGAATACTAGATTGAATTGGGGAGTTTGGGGATCCATTGGGCGGGTCCCGGGCTCGCCCCGTTGGGGTGAGCGTGGTTCCCCATCCGCGACAGATGCTTCAGAGTTCCATGAGGTATTGGGGTGGGTGGGGGAGGAAGGTAAATAGGGGGGTTTTGTTTAGTTATATGTATTGGTTTCTAAATATTAATACAGCGCAGCAGACATATCGACATTGGGTTCCTCTTGCAGAATGTTTCCCTGTCCTATACAGTCAGATACCCCGATGACACACAGTGGCGTGTCGACAACAGCTGGTAAATTGAATGTGGTACATGGAATGTCAAGGGTCTATTGGAAAAGGTTAAACGGGGAGCGGTACTTAAACAGGCCAAACGCATGGGCACTGATATCCTACTTCTACAAGAGACACACCTTATTGGAAATAAGACACCTTGCCTCACATGCTTTGTCTTTCTGCATATATGGCTAGATCCACAAGGTCGATATGTATTTGTACAGGGCACCGTAAGTGGAGAATCCATAGTGCTTGGCAGTGTATACACCCCCACCTCTAAATCAACCCTTTATAGATTGTATCATAGATATATGTGGACTCTACTGGAAAACCTTCCCCTAATCGGGGCAGACTGGAATTACGTGATCCCCATGAACACGATAAGTGGAGACACACTGCTTCAAAGGGAGCATTAAAAGAGTCCCGTTTGGGTCCACTGGCTGAGACGCTGGGATGGATACTTGATGGGCCCTACACCCTAATACACCAGGGTAAACATACTTCTCACCTGCTCGTGGGTCCTTCTCGAGAATCGGTTATCTATTCATAACTAATGAACTTCTCCAAAGAATACCTGCAGTCGAGACCCTGCACAGAGGCCTGTCCGGTCATTCCCCAGTGAGATGACAGATACCAATGGGTCCCAAGTGACCACCCTTTCGATGGCGCCTCTCGCCCTGGCACCTACATCATCCGAACTACAAAGCTTATATACACAAAGCCCTATCAGAATATTTTTCATTAGATGAAGATGCAACTTCAGCGGGCCCATTAGTGTGGGAGGCAATAAAGCCAACTATACGGGGCTTTGATATTAGCTATTGTGTCACAGAAATTGAAGCACAACTGATAGACCTTGAGCGACGACATAGGGAGGGTGAGGGAGGGAGTGTGAGGGAGGGAGTGCTTGTAGGCTACTAAGCATAGTACAACACAGCTACCATAGCGAATTGATGGACGAAGTCAGGAGCGCCTGGCTTGCCAGGCAGAGCAGAATATATCAATGAGGAGATAAATCTGGGAAACTCCTCCATAGACTGTGCCAACACACGCTGGAGAACAGTTCACATACCTGTCATTAAATCATTAGACAATAATATAATCACCGATCCCGTCACGTTAGCTAAATATTACAGCTCCCTATATACCAAACTTGACATCCTAACAGAAAGTCAGATTGAGGATTTCTTCCGAGATGTACCACCCAATGCCCTCACAGGTGAAGCAAGCAAAACATTGGAAGCCCCGATCACTATAGAATTAACTGCAGCCGCCTCAGAAATGCCAGCTGGGAAGGCACCAGGGCCTAATGGGTTTCCATGTGAGTTCTCCAAAGCGTTTATGTCTGTACTTGGTCCCCTTTATCTGGCCACCATCACCAGGATAAATGCCTGCCGCAAGATTGGCGACATGCAGAAATTATCGTCTTCCTAAAGCCGTGCCGCCCGCCTGATCAATGTTCATCATACAGACCAATCTCACTCTTAAACCTAGAAGCCAAATTATTGGCTAAAGTGCTGGCTAATAGGCTAGCACCCACCTCACTGACTTGATTCACCCAGATCAAGCCGGCTTTATGCTACACAGATCGACACTACATAATATACACCGGGCACACACGATCGCAGTGGCTGATTGGCTGGGACGACACGCTGCTCTGCTCCTCGTGGATATCGATAAACCATTCGACTCAGTCAGTTGGACATATTTGTTTATATTGTTGAAACATCAAAATCTGGGCCCTACATTCCTAGCCAATATACGATTATTATATGCAGCCCTCACAGCCACAATTTGGGTGGCAGGCGCAGTGTCTCATTGCTTTCCAATAGGCAGAGATACCCCCTTTCCCCTATCCTATTCACGCTTGCCATAGAACCACTGGCTGTATGGGTGAGGCAGGCGGTCTTGGTACGGAGGTTTGAGTGGGCGCCGGAGATATCGGACCGCATTGCACTGTATGCAGATGAAGTTTTTTCTTTTTCACGGATTCTCATAAAACTGGCCCAAGGATCATTCAAATTATACACATCTTTGTGGAAACATCTGGCCTCCATATGAACAGATCAAAATCCTCTGTGTGGGCTATTAAAGGGACCCTTGGGAATGGATGCTGGCTAGACAAATTGATGATAGCAACCGATGGGCTACAATATCTGGGCGTATATCTGTCTGACACCCAATCAATATCATGGAGCCGAAATTTAGATTCCTTGACAGACAGGGTTAAAGCCAGGGTATGCTCCTGTTCAAATCTCCCCTTGTCAATCTCTGGACGATCCGCCGTCTTTAAGATGATTTCCCTTCTACGCCTCACATATCATCTCATATCTTACCTTTATCCAATTCCATTGAAATGGTTTTGCCAAATCAACACACTACTGGGTCAGTTGCTATGGGGAGGAAGCACAGCTCGAGTTGCACTTCGCACCTGCTTCCAATCCACATACTGCAGTGGGGTAACGGCACCGGATGTACAATGATATCACGCGGCAGCACACTTGCAGATTCTAAACGAGTGGTGGTATGGCTCTAGAGATGATCCAGCACTTAGGGTTGAACAATGGATCATGGCAGATCCATCTCTCCATACCTATAACAGATCGGACCCCTCAAACCTCCCCCCCTGTGACTAGGGTGGTGATCTTGGCTTGGAGACCGTTTATTTGCCTGATGGGCTGATGGAACCATATCACAAGAGAGACCCCACTGTGGCGAAACCGCCTACTCCCCCAAGTGGCAGACTTGCAGGGATTTATCCAATGGGATCAAATTGGAGTTTCCTCCATTGGCGGTGTTATGAAGGGCCCTGTTCTCAAATCGTTTCAAGAACTCCAAGTAGAATTCTCCATGCCCCACACGCAGTTGCAACTAAGACATGCTTTACACCCATAGAGACTTATGCCCACTGGAAGGCAAAATCCTGATGGGCGACCTCGGCGACTACAACATTTTGAAAATATACAATCTCTGATCACGAACAATCCATGCACCTTAGAGGCTATTCGGGCGTCATGGGCAACTGACGTAGATCCAATTGAAGACAATGATTGGACTGAGGCACTAGAATCCCCCAGGGGGGCGGCGATCCCCACCCGCTTGAGACTCATACAATTTAAACTCCTTCATAGGGTATATTATATTAGGTACAGACTATAGAGGGCAGGGCTGATCGCATTCCCACAGTGCCTTCACTGTCACAATGACGAAGGCACATTACTGCATACAACATGGACCTGCGTTGCCCTGGACCACTTCTGGCGTGGAGTATTAAACTGCCTGTCAGAAGTCTTGGCATGGGATATTCCCAGATTCCCTAAACTAATATTGCTGCACTGCACCGAGGGAATAGGTGGGAATAGATATATGTGGCACTTACTTTTCCTGGGCCTAACATTAGCCAAGCGCTATATTGTAAGACTATGGAAGGCAAACACCCCTCCCCGTTTAGGTATTTGGAAGAAAGGGATAGACTTCAATATGGGGCTTGAGCTACCAATCTTTGCGGCACGTGGCTGCCCACAAAAACATATTAAGATTTGGCAAAGATGGGCTGATTACAGAGGCATACCACTGGTATCACATACTACACAGGAACAAAGATTAGATGATGAAATCAGGTCATTCACATATATACAAGGAAGTGCAATACAGGACAGAGCCCCTAATTAAAGGGACAAGAAGATGGACACAGGGTAAAAAAACAATGGGTCTTGATGCGCAATGTTTTATGTTGGTTAATTGTTGTTTTTACTAGTTTCTTCACATGTTTAGCAGCTACAACGGGTGAAAATACATCTGTAATGTCTTACGCAAAAGATACATATGTCATAATGCTTCCGTATTAAGCCGGCTTACCCTAAAACTTAATAATATTCGTTTTGAAAAAAACAAAGGCTAAATTCTCACATTTGTAGTTTGAACTTATTTATATAAAGCGTCAAATTACTAAACAAAGAGTTAAAGTGCAAGGTTTACCTATAGACCATATATAAGGACTTGGCCGATGGTGGAAACAAGAGCAAATTTCGGACACTTAGCAAACATACCAGACTATAATCTTGTTCGTTCATGGCTTAATAGATGTAGAGTTGTACAGAGCACCCTGCAAATAGTGGGAAGATGGACCATTATCAATTTCAGTTACAGATGTTGAAGGAAGATAAAAAAAAATGCACATAATCTGAGTTTACCAAGTGTGGAGATGGGTATTTCTTTCGAGTAGGTAAATGTTGTTTGAGGAATTTATTGAAACCGGCTGTAGCTGCTAACGAAATGGATTAACTAGTTGTGTGCTTTTGGAGAAACCAATTTAAATGTTCAAGTGGTATAGGGTGTTTGGTAAAGGCAAAGCAGTGAAGGAACCTGGGTTAGAGGATGAGCTGGAAGTATGGTTAAAATGGTTGATTCAGGGTAAGAAGAGGGGCTGTGCTGAGTGAGATTGGAGGAGGGGAACTTTGAAGGGGTCACTTTTGAAAGCTCTTCCTGAGTGGAAGGTATGATGTGTAAGATTGTACAAGTTTTGAGTAAGTTGCAGGGAGCAGAGGTGGCTTAGGTTGGGAAACTATTTTTGTCAGATTGTACTTTAGGATCCAGTACCTGTTTTGGGGGAGGGACAAGTGGAACTAAAGATGGATCTGAAAAAACTTGGGGGGGGGGGAATAATGTGGCCCTATTCTTCGCTAAATGAGTTTCAGACAGTGAATTACAGTGAGTTGGCATTGTACTCATTCTTAGATGGAGGTGTGGAGGGAGACGAAGCAGTAATGATTTGGATTTCATCTGCAAAGGAGTAAGACATTCTTGCACAGGGCATTAGAGGGTCACGATGGGGCTTTAACGAGGAATGTGTGGTCCAAGTTATAGTGTCTTCAGATTTATCCACTGGTAGATGAGTTGATATTGAGTTGATGTATTGGTAAGGCTTCTAGACTATGACTAGGACTGGTCATTAAGGAGAGGGACCGTGAGAGACATTCCAAAGTGATGCCATTCAAGCCTTAGTCGTCAGGAGTATGCTATGATTCACGTGGTTGAATGTGGTGAGAGATCTAGAAAAACTAGAGTGTAGGACAGGTGGTCTGTTGTCTACATTTTATGTAGTTGGAGAAATGGCGGGTTTGATAAAGTGGCATTTGCGTAAGCCATATTGATTTAAGTGGAGCTGGTTGCTGGCTTTGAGTTAACGACAACATCTTTTAAAGACATGATTTTGCCACTTTGAAAGTTTATGAGAAAAGGGGGAGTAGCTGGATTGGTTAGTAGTTAGGAGAGTTTTTATGAGTAACACTGGACCTCTTGGGTTTCGTGATGATCACAGCAGATGTGAAACAGGAAGATAGCAGTGTCAAGAGATAATTTTTTTTATAAAACATTTTTTATTGTTTTCGTACCAACAACTCAGTACAGTTCCCAACAGCCCCCCCTCCAAAGTAATCTTTTACATTCAGCATTGCCCCCAAGTATGCAGGAGAAAAGTCACCCTTCCCGCGTGAAGCCCCCCCCCTCTCCCTCCCGCCCCCCATGTCAGTGTGCCCCCCTCTGCCTACCTCCTTCCTGACGCGCACCCCTCATTACTATGAATTGTGTACGGGTGCTCAACCTTCCCTAGGCGACTCGGGCCTCCCCCATGTCGACCCACGCTGTATGCGTCCAGTCCTCACCCAGGCCCCCTGCCTACTCCCCTCTCGCCGCTTCCTCTTGTCGATCAGAGGTGCTCCCTTCTCCGCCCACATCGGACATCAGCCCCTGAAGTTCCACCACCAGCGCCTCCCAAGCTCGGGCCGTCGCTAGTGCCTTTTCATCATCCCTCCGAAGGGCTAATTGCAAACGGAGAGTGCCCTCTGCACCTGCCCATCTCGCAGTGTCAAGAGATTAGTAAATAGCACCACGTGTGAGAGGGTGGAGAGGCTTTCTTTTTAATCTCATATTCTACCCACTGATCGTAACCATGACCCATCCCTCCGTCTTCATTCCACAATGACCAGACACTTCACTTTTAAGAACATGTCTTTCAAGTTGACTGTTTGAAGTCGTTTAGAGGCTAAACATATTTTGACGTAACAGAAACATAGTTGTTGTACCTGTTTGGTATCAACAGAAAGGCCGGATTGCTTCAAGAATTCCATTCTCTCTACAATTTTGCTTGTTCGTTGCTCAGCAAGCAAAATTGTCAAGGTATCACTTCAATTTACACAAGAGCTTTTGTTATATAATAGTTGTGTATCACAGTTTTCAAACAGTTACTTCACCCGTTGTGAATCTTACCCTTGTCTGCAGTGAAATGTTGCATTTATACCAGGATCTGTGCAGAGGACAGTACCAAGAGCTTATCTGAAATTGCCTGGGTTCATAAGGAGAACTCTCAATCAGTTGGTTGGCAGATACCACACTCAGCTCCCTGTTGAACGTTCTCGCCGTCTGGGTCGTTCCATCGCTTTTGCACTTGAGGTGACCTTTAGGGACCCACAAATTGCATGCAGTGCAGAATGTCAGGAGCCCAACCTCAGTCTGCTTAGCATGCAGGATGTCAGATTTCGACTCCTTCATACTCAAATAAAGGCCATAAGCATCAGAAAGGGGCAGAACCAAATGTATTAATTAATAACCCTTTCCAAGGTAGAGGTCTGTCCATTAGAGGATTTCTGAGCATCCCAGGCCAAGATGTTGCAGTGTTTTCCTATGATGTCAGTTGCTATTCAACAGTATATTTAAAGGACGGTTCATGAGAGACCTGGTTTGATCGTTTCCCTTATGTGTTCTTTTCGTTGCACAGTCCGTCTATTTTTTCTTCCCTGATGTCAGGAAGAGTTTGGTATCTTGCTCTCAATCACTATCTTTATCTTCAAACAAAAATTGCAAGATTACCAAGGGAGGTTTTTCCACCTCATGAGTCTTTCCTCTAAACCGTGGCCCTCTAAAGGAAACACCTGACCTCTTTCATGTACATAATTCTGGGAAGGGTGGCACAGTGGCCACTGGGAGAAGTCGACTCCTTCCTAGGGCAATCTAGAAGACTATCAACAGTCCTTTTCCCTATCCAGTCCTTGACAAAATTAAATCAAGAATGCATAGCAAGACCCCCACTGAACACATTTATCTATTACAATGGTTTTTCTTGTGGTTTTTATGTAAAGAGAAACAAACTTCAAATAGACGCTTCATATAGATTTCAAATTGTGAAGCAAACGTGGTTTATACAAACAACTCTTAACTTCATTCCGTAGTTTCTTATTATTTTCATCTCATTTAATTTCTCACGTATTCAAATCTCTTGCATTTAACTCTTTCCTACATTGTGTGAGAGAAGCGTAGCAAGTCATACAGGCATAGAGAGATTTACACTTCTGTTTATAAAGAAACGAACCCCTTAAGATTCCTGATAATGACTTGTATATTTGTAAAAATTATGTAGATAGCAACATTGAAAACGATGCACGCATATGTGGGTCTTTTTTGTTTCTGATATGACCAACTGCAGAACCTATATCTCAAAGGAATAGAGCCCATCCCACAAGAGCTAAGGCAGTCACCACTGCCTTTAGCTCAAACATTCCAGAAATCTACACGGCAGGAGCCTGGCACACGTACATACATCCTCAAAAGCTATTATGTAGGTAGCGGCAGAAGGGTTTTTGCCCGATTTGACAAAGATATCATACAAAACTACATTTAATTGAACTGGTAACCCCTTTCAAAATTTGCAACAGACATATATTCACGAATCGTGGATATGTATATTGCTTGTGGTGAAGCGGCTGCACATTTTACTTTCCTGTGATTACTTTTACCTTCTTCTTATTTTGTTTTTTGGTGGCATCAAATGTGATCGCCAAATCGCTCAAATAACACGTATTGTAAAGTTAAGCATATTATACTGTGCCCGGTCCCCATAAAGAAGAACCTACAAACATATTACCAACAGCATGGCACACCATAACAATACTGGTCTTTACCCCAGATTGGGCAACCATACCACAGTAGGATTCTCATTTACCAAAGCTGAATACAGATAGTGACTGTAAATTGTAGTGGCACTTATCCCATGCCCTTTTGGTACCTTAACCACTAATGTACCTGCTTTGCAGTTCCAGATTGCCAAATAGGCACAGTAGGAACCGGCCTATGGGCCTCACTCCTTTGAGGGGCCCACACAACGGATCAAAATTAAATTGTTGGTTGGTAAAATTAAAAACGTGTTGGGAGATAATTTGGGAGGGGGCCCGACATTTCGGCTGCCTAGGGGCCGCCACAGGGTTTAATCCGGCACTGCTGCTTTTCTGTCCACAGCTGCTAATAGAATCCCGTGGCACCAACTCGAAGACATTCCAAGGTCTCCAAATAAAGTGCTTTTTGTCTAAAGTGCAGGTCAATGACTCGAGACCATTCCTAATCCCACAGCAGACCATGAATGTTAAAATCAATACGATCTATACATAATCAATTAGTAGTGCATGTTCCCTTTCCCATCTACCCATCTAATTGTTACAGCAGTTATACTGACTGTAAATTTTCCAGAGGCAGTAATAGTGCTTCTGTAGTTAAGGTAGGTCAACGTTTCCATTGAAAAATCATTTTTGGTTTTCTTAATAACTTTGTGGCCAGTGGAAGAATTTATATGAAAAGAGTACATCAACTTTGGGCTCTTCGTGGCAGGTTCTGTGCATATCCTTCAAGTATGGCGGGGGGGGGCAAAAATGGGGGTCCCAAAAGTGTTATTTCACATTTTAATTCCCATTGTATTCTCTGCTCCTCTGTACTAAAGGGACACAGTTGAACGGAATTACACCTAACTTTGCATAAGGAGAGAGAGGATGAGGCCTAACGACAAGAGCGGTTGACTTAGAAGCTGAGGAACCAGGTTCCGGTCTGACGGGAGTATCAAACTGTGATCATGGGCGGTCGGCGGGCTGGAAAAGCAGGCAAGGAGGCCGGGTATAGTGGGCAATGTTGAGCTTTATTGCACACAAAGCAGTTGAAAGGGGTGAATGAAGAGTTCACAACAACAGAGAAAAATCCTCCAGCAGGAACGAAAATGGCAATGTGTTGGTTCACGGTCTTCCTCCTTGGCCGTCGATGTTGACACTTCGGGCACGCCACGTCAGAGGGGGACGACGAAGCTCGGTAAGTCCCAGGTGATTCCTCGGAGGGCAATAAGAGAAAGGAAAAGGGAGCCGTTAGTCCTGCTGAGACTCGCTATTCAATGCCGTAACCACAACCAGGGGTGAGATGGGGGAGAAAACGACCGTGAGGGAAAAGGAAGAGAAGGGTCGGAGGTGGGGTAGAAAGGCACAGAGGTGTTCGGAATGGGGGTCGTGAAGGTGGTATGTACAGGATGCAGTGCTCTATACTATCTACACAGGTGGTTCGGTGACTCGGGTTGTCTTGAGTAGACGGAATATTTACACTGGGATTTACGTTTTATACACGGAACGCCTAGCGTGCTGAAAGAAGGGAAACGGGTACTCACGCGCTCCGCCGTAACTCTCCTCCGAGTTACGGCCGCTCTTCAGCTACCTCCGTAGGGCTCCACCAGTCTTCGGACCACTCTTCGGGTTCTCCGCCTTCTTCTTCTTCCTTCTCCACGTCTCGAGTCGATACCTCCTGCCACGATGTTCCGACGCCTGCTGGTCCTCCTCTTCCGTCTTTTATCGGTCGGGCTTCCGGCAGGGAGGAGGGACTGCCGGGGTCGAGGGGTAGTCCTTCCGGTCTGCTGTTTCTCGGGGAATGTTCCTGTAACAGAGAGAGGGGCGGGGTCGCCGTTGTCATGGGCGTTGTAGACACTGTTCCGTAGGGCAGAGTCCGGAAGGGAGTTCGTTGGAGGGGGTTCAGGCCCAGAGGGGGCCGTAAGGGTCTGGTGCAGACGGGTATTTCCTCACATTCCCTTTCCCTAGCTGTCTTTCCTGTACGGGGGGGAGACATCGGGTAGCGGGAGAGGTAGTCAGCGTTACCCTGGTTTGCTCCTTTCCGGTGTACTGTGGTGAAGTGATAGGGTTGGAGCGACAGGAACCAACGGAGGACCCTGTCGTTGTGGCCTTTATTCCGAGCCATCCATTCCAGTGGGGCATGGTCAGTGAAAATGGTAAAAGGCCGCCCTTCTAAGTAGTAGCGTAGACTTTCTACGGCCCATTTAATGGCTAGAGCCTCTTTTTCGATCACCGCATAATTCTTTTCTCGGGGAAATAATTTTCGGCTGAGATAGAGGACGGGTTTCTCATTCCCAAAGGGGTCTTTTTGCGACAACACCGCCCCTAGTCCCTGGTCTGATGCGTCGGTCTGGAGAAGAAAGGGTTGTGAATAGTCAGGACTGACTAATACTGGACTGGAGGTCAGGGCGTTTTTCAGATCAGTATAGGCCTGCCACAAAGCGGGGGTTGGATTCTGTAGGAGAGTTTCGGTTCTTACGGACTTCTTCAACAGGTCCGTGAGCGGGGCTGCTCTTTGGGAAAAGTTAGGTACAAACCTACGATAGTACCCCAGAAGACCTAGGAATGCCCGCAGGTCCTTTCTGGTTTGAGGGAAGGGGAGGGAATGGATAGCGTCAGTTTTGCTTTCTTGTGGTCGTATCAGGCCCTCACCTAGGAGGTATCCCAAATACTTCACCGTTTGTGCTGCTAGGGTGGTTTTGGCAGGGTTGATGGTGAACCCGTAGGAGCCTAGGGAAGTGATGACCTTGTGTAGGTGTTCTAGGTGTTGTGTCCAGCTATCACTGAAGATAACGATATCATCGAGATAGGCGCCCGCATACATAGTGTGGGGTCGCAATACATGGTTCATGGCTCTTTGGAAGGTGGCCGGGGCCCCATGAAGCCCAAACGGAAGAACGAGAAATTGGTACAGCCCTTCAGGGGTAGAAAACGCTGTTTTCTTTCTATCTTCTTCTCTGAGGGGTATCTGCCAGTACCCCTTACAGAGATCCAACGTGGAAATGTACTGGGCCTTCCCTATGCGTTCAACCATCTCATCGACGCGAGGCAATGGATATGTATCAAAGGAGGATATTTTGTTAACTTCGCGGAAGTCGATACAGAACCGGACAGACCCATCCGGTTTGGGTACCAGGACTATTGGGGAGTTCCAGTCACTCACCGAGGGTTCTATGATCCCCATTTCCAACATTTGTTCTACCTCTTTCTGTATAACCGCCCTGCGGGCTTCAGGGACTCGGTATGGTCGTTGCCTTACTACTTTCCCCGGTGTCGTTCGTATACTGTGCTCTGTTACAGTAGTATGTCCGGGTGAGGATGAGAACACCATGTGTAAGGGGTATAGCTTAGTTGTAAGCTCGTGACTCTGCTGTGGTGTTAGTCCGGGGTCTATGCAGGGGAAAAAGGAGAGGGGAGCTTGAGCCGCTGTGGTGGAGAGGACGGGGCGAGGGCTTTCCCATTTTTTTAGAAGGTTTACATGATATATCTGAGTGGTACCGCGTGTGGGGTCGAGGTCCAACTCATAGGTGACGGGAGTTACCTGTCGAAGAACAGTATATGGGCCCTGCCACTGTCCTAGGAGTTTTTGATCAGAGGATGGCATCATTAATAGAACTTGATCTCCCACCGAGAAGACCCTGGGTTTTGCAATTTTATCGTACTGTTCTTTCTGTTTTCTTTGAGCGTTCTCCAGATTGTTGTGTACGATGTCCCTCATCATAGACAGGTGGGTTTTAAGGTTTTCCATGTATTCAGGGAGGGGCCTAGTACGGTCGGGTTCTGCCTCCCAAGCTTCTTGGGCCATCTCCAGCAGGGTACGAGGGGGTCGACCATACAGTAATTCATAGGGGGAATAACCAGTACTGCTCTGGGCTTTACAGCGAATAGCGAACATGGCAGGGGTAACATGTCTTCCCAACGCTTCGCCTCTAGTCCCAGCAGTTTCTTTAAGGTTTGTTTTAGCGTGGCGTTGTATCTCTCTACGAGCCCGTCTGTTTGGGGATGGTACGCTGAGGTCCGGAGCTGTTTAATCCCTAGTTGGGAGCAGACTTGTTTCAGAAGCCTCGAAACAAAAGGGGTGCCCTGATCTGTTAAGATTTCCCGAGGAAATCCCACCCTCGAGAATACCGTAATGAGTGCTTTGGCAACGTTTTGGGTTGTCGGCTGACGTAGAGGCAGGGCTTCAGGAAACCGCGTGGCGTAGTCCACGATCACCAGTGCGTACCTACAGCCACTGCGGGAAGGCAACAGGGGTCCTATAATGTCCATCCCTACTCTACTGAAGGGGACATCGATAATGGGAAGATGGCGTAGGGGTACCCTAGGCGGTCGATACCGGCTATTCTTTTGGCATATCGGGCATTCCCTACAGTATCTTTTTATGTGTTGGTGCACCCCCGGCCAATAAAATCGTTCTAGGATAGCTTGGCTGGTTTTCTCCTCACCAAAATGACCACCCAGAAGGTGGCTATGTGCCAGAAACAGGACTTTTCCCTGGAAAGGGCCAGGGATTAGGAGTTGGGGCTTTTGTTGGGTTCCCCCCTTACGGTACAACAACCCCTGCTTCTTATAGAAGTAAGGACCTACGATCAGAGGATCCTCGTGGTCCAACGCTTTTGTCCAGGCTTCCTGGAGGTTAGGGTCTTCTAGTTGTGCGGCCCTGAATTCCCTGTCGGTCTGCCATGGGTGTTCCTCCGAAACTACAGGAAAAACCCCGGCGTGCTCTCTTTTCTCCTTTTTCTTTTGGGTTTTGGTTTTCGGGATTTTGGGTTTCATCATAGGGGAGGACGGTCCCTGGGGAAAAGGGGCTTCTTCCCACCATTGGGATAAGGAATCAGTAGTGTCTCGTAGAAGTCCTGGTAGGCCCGAATAGTCGCTCCCCAATATGGCCTGTTCCGGAAGGGCTGGTATCAGACCGACTGTGAGAGGGGTGCCGGAATCGTTTGGGTGTTGAACTGTCACTTGGGTGGTGGGATACATTTTCGTGTCGCCGTGCACGCATTGAATGGCCACTGTACCTGAGGGGGACGTAACAGGCTGGGGCAATACCTGAGGTTTAATAACGCTTTGTCGACACCCTGTGTCTGCTAGAGCCATGAGCTGTCGTCCTTCAATGGTCACTGGGCAATGGAACGGAGGTGGTTTACTACCCGGAACGGAACACACATAGTTACGGGCAAGGCCAACCTCCATCGGCTCTTCTTTGTGTGGGCAGACTCGGGCGATATGTCCAATACCCCCACAATTGTAGCATTGGGGTCCTGGGTTGAGGGGTCGCGGCATCAGGGGGACAGGAAACAGAGGTACAGGCTCTGGTCTTCGGGGAAGAGGCGGACGATGAGCTCTGGGTCCGGGCGAAGGGTGCTGTTTAGGGGGATGTTCCTCCTTGCCTCTTTGTAGCTCCTGAGCACGGCTGTAGGCACTCGCTATTTCCACCGCTGTGTCCAAGGTAAGACGGACGTGTTGTCTTACCCACTTTTGCGTACCGGGGTGCAGCGATATTAGGAACTGTTCCAGACATATTTTCTCAAGGATTTCTTCTTTGATGGCGGTGTCAGGTTTCAGCCACCGATGGGTTAGGTCTTTGATTCGAAACGACAGGGCTCGGGGGGATTCCTGGGGTCCTTCCTTTATCTGTCTTAATTTTATTCGATACGTTTCGTCGTCGATGCCCAGTCTTTCGAGAATGCATTTCTTGATGTCAGGATATGGCGCGGTACCCTGGATGTTGGCTTGCTGATACGCGGCCTGTAATTCACCAGTCAACAAGGGACCCAGGTAATGTCCCCAGCGATCGTTCGGCCAGGCAGCTGTCTGGGCTAGGCGTTCGAAATTTGTAAAGAAAAAATCGGGGTCGTCTCCCGGCACATATTTCTGGAGAACCACAGAGGGGAGGGAGGTGGTTGGTCTTTGGTGTTCCAGAACGGTTGTAAGTTTCCCTATAGCTTGTTCGTGGGTATCCCCCTGTCCTTTCAAAACGTCGTGGAGTTGACCTCGGTCGGTTTCGGCGGTTTTCAAGAACCGCTCCATTAGCTGTCCTAGCTGCTCTTGGGAGTCAGCCATCCTCTTCATTACGGCCTCCATACCTCCAGGAGATCCCACTTCTGACACCAAATGTGATCGTGGGCGGTCGGCGGGCTGGAAAAGCAGGCAAGGAGGCCGGGTATAGTGGGCAATGTTGAGCTTTATTGCACACAAAGCAGTTGAAAGGGGTGAATGAAGAGTTCACAACAACAGACAAAAATCCTCCAGCAGGAACGAAAATGGCAATGTGTTGGTTCACGGTCTTCCTCCTTGGCCGTCGATGTTGACACTTCGGGCACGCCACGTCAGAGGGGGACGACGAAGCTCGGTAAGTCCCAGGTGATTCCTCGGAGGGCAATAAGAGAAAGGAAAAGGGAGCCGTTAGTCCTGCTGAGACTCGCTATTCAATGCCGTAACCACAACCAGGGGTGAGATGGGGGAGAAAACGACCGTGAGGGAAAAGGAAGAGAAGGGTCGGAGGTGGGGTAGAAAGGCACAGAGGTGTTCGGAATGGGGGTCGTGAAGGTGGTATGTACAGGATGCAGTGCTCTATACTATCTACACAGGTGGTTCGGTGACTCGGGTTGTCTTGAGTAGACGGAATATTTACACTGGGATTTACGTTTTATACACGGAACGCCTAGCGTGCTGAAAGAAGGGAAACAGGTACTCACGCGCTCCGCCGTAACTCTCCTCCGAGTTACGGCCGCTCTTCAGCTACCTCCGTAGGGCTCCACCAGTCTTCGGACCACTCTTCGGGTTCTCCGCCTTCTTCTTCTTCCTTCTCCACGTCTCGAGTCGATACCTCCTGCCACGATGTTCCGACGCCTGCTGGTCCTCCTCTTCCGTCTTTTATCGGTCGGGCTTCCGGCAGGGAGGAGGGACTGCCGGGGTCGAGGGGTAGTCCTTCCGGTCTGCTGTTTCTCGGGGAATGTTCCTGTAACAGAGAGAGGGGCGGGGTCGCCGTTGTCATGGGCGTTGTAGACACTGTTCCGTAGGGCAGAGTCCGGAAGGGAGTTCGTTGGAGGGGGTTCAGGCCCGGAGGGGGCCGTAAGGGTCTGGTGCAGACGGGTATTTCCTCACACAAACATTCTGTGATTCTTGTCAAATCACCTAATCTCCTTGTGCCTGTGCCTGTGCCTGTGATGCAACTGGTGCACGTTAAGCACTCTGATACTGGACGCTCGAGCGGATGGGGCTTGGTCCCTTCTTCAGAGCATACACAAAATTACTATATACGAAGCTCACATCCAGGGTGAGACTGGGAAAAAATATATGTAATCACCCCTTCCAATAGAGAGTGGTACCTCTCTATTGGAACACCCCTGCTGTTCGCGATGACGATGGAGCATCTAGCAGTCCGACTGCACCGTGAGGGACAGAGCTCGGGCATGCCGATAGCAGGCACCACGCATTGCGTGTCCCTTTATGCAGATTACCTCCTGCTGTATGTACAAGATATTACGGCAGATCTCAGCCCCATCTGGACCACACTCACGGAATTCGCAGACACGTCAGGCCTGAAAGTTAACTGGGCGAAATCTACCATATTCCTTCTGAGCCCGAACCTTCCTCCCATTGAGATACACGCGTGCAGCTCAAGAATAGTCTGGAGTAAACAAGTCCCACGCTATCTTGGTATCAGGCTCTACCATTCCCCCTTGGACCTATTTGAGTGCAATCATCTCAGAGCTCTGGCTAGTACCAGAACCAGGGTAAAATTCTGCTTAAATTTACCCTTGTCCCCTGTAGGCAAGATAGCACTGGCGAAAATGATCCTGGTGCCACAATTCCTCTATCACTTTGCCAACATTCCAGTCATTCCTCCTCGCGCCTTCTTCCATGAATTAGATGCTTTGTTATGTTCCCTCATTTGGGGAAACGGTTGCCGCAGAGTAGCCCTAGCAAAACTGCAGCTGCCAACAGATCGAGGGGGACTGGGAGCCCCTTCCTTCGAGGCCTATTTCCTCTCGGGGCATCTTCAATGGCTATCTGGATGGACGGCAGGGTAACACCTGGAAGAGACCGCCTCAGGAGAGGGCTTAATGACTGCACAGGCTCTCTGCTGGCTGCTGCTCCCGGGCGGCCGCCCAGTATCAATGCACGCCATACAGGTGGCCGTAGCACTGGCTTGCACTCAGCACCTCCACCGCATATCAGACAGAATCCCCCTATACACCCCCCTGCTCCCCCTAGCCGGTTTACCCCGCAGTGAAGGGCAGTACTCAGCCTTGTCACTCCAAATCTGGACGAATCTCTTGGTTCTTGAGGTGAGATCCCGGTTTGCGGAGGGCCAGCTGCTCTCATTCAGCCAGCTAGTGGAAGAGACTGGCCTCCCCAGGGGCAATTCCTTCTGCACTGACGGATAGTGCTCAGGTGCCAAAACCTACGGAACCTCTCTGAGGGGGAGCCCCCAACACATCATGTGCTCCATGCAATACTCCTCATGGGCACAGGTAGGCACTTAGTCACCTGGCTCAATAAAGCCATCCGTGACCTCGCCACCACTACACTCACGCTACTTTGCAGAAGTGGGAAGAGGAATTGCGGCGTCCACTGCATGACAATGAATGGGAACAAGCGTTGGAGTACTCAAATAAAGCATTTAGAAATGCCAAGTTCAATAATAATAATAATCCACATTTGTAAAGCGCGAAGAATCACCCGTAAGGGTCTCTGGGCGCTGGGGGCCGTTGGGAAGATTAAGCAAGCTATTGCCCAGAGTCACATGGTGCTGGGCTAATCTGCCGCCGGCGCTGGGGATCGAACCGTGATCCCCAGATTCCGGAGTCAGTTGCCCTGGCAGTGGCGCCACACCTCTTTCTCCATATTACATTGGGTATACCTTACACCGGCACGGCTCCCACGGTACTACCCCGGGACACACTTCTTAAGTCCGAGGTGCCAGTCTCCTGATGCGACTTTCAAACACATGTTTTGGCAATGCCCCATGATACAGCCCTATTCGCAGACGATTCACGACTCACTAAGGGACATAGCAGGACTCTCTGACATAAGCACTTGTGAGGCCAGTGGGATCGGACTATTCCGCAGGCAAATGACTCATGAAGTACAAACACGATTTGCATCCCTGGCCCTCCTGTTAGCGAAGAGAGCACTTGCTATGCACAGGCGGGATCCAGAGGGGCCCCCAATAGCGGCATGGACGGGGGCCGTGGGTAATTGGGGCTCAGCAGAGGAAGACACAATAAGGCAGGAAGAGGTGCGAGGCCTATGAAATCATTGTATATCTATGGAGTGGGCCATAATACGACACCAGGTAACAAACACCCCACAGTCTCCATCTTTGTCCCCGGCAGCGAATGCCTCAAGGCACGTTGCAAGGTCCGAAACATCTAAGAATCCCCAGGCATACCCAGGCACCAATGGGATCCCCATACACCGTGCCCCGTCAGGGTGATAGCATTTACACATCACCCAGATCCACAAGCGCCAGCGCGCAGACCCCCCCTAATGTATACATGACAATATAACCCCCAACGGTCTGCGGAGGACGGCCTGCACCATGCCTCCCCTGCCCCTGGTTTCATCACCAGTTAGTTGTTAGTACCGGTAGTTTTAGAGGCTGAACCTCATCTTGGAAGAATGGTCACTATAGGCCATACACAGATAGGCCTCGATGCAGCACGACATTAATAGAGCAACCACCTTCCTGACATATCCACTAATAATATGTAACACCATAAACTTTATGGACATAAAGCAATGTGGAGGATGTTTGCAATTGATGTGCCAATGATACAAAATGCTGATGTATAATGTAATCAAAAAATGTTGCATGTGGTATATGAGAAAAACAGAAATCGACTGAAAAAAGAGTTCACTTATGACGGGTGCAAGATACGTTTACCTAACCATAACTGATTTGTAACCAAAATTGCACTTTAACTGTTTCAACATACTTCGCCTTTGTTTTATTCAGTGAGTATATATATATATATATATTCACAGAAAAAACCATAGGTTTCAGGCACGTTATAGTTAGGAATTAGCATTTAAAAAACCTCAGAAATTCACTGAAAAAACCATGGGTTTCAGGGGTGTTATAGTTAGCTGGACTTTTCACTTGTACAAAACCATTGAAATTCCCCCATTATAGTTAGTTCAGCTAACTATAACTCGCACGCCCGCAATGCACTGCTGATGACGTCACATATTACATCACTCATGACATGGTCAGTGACATCACTCATGACATCACTGATGACATCTCAAACGACGTTTTTGCTCTTGGGGGATGTTTGGGGACTCCTGTGGGAGGGAGTTGTCAAAACAGCCCCGTAACATGTTTTTGGCCATCTTGTTTGATAAACAACACTCAGTGCGAGAGACAAAATGGCGGCCGCCGCTTCCTGGTTTCGGCCGATTCGAATGTTTACTAAGATCTAAGAGCCAATCAGAATCGCGCTCGCGCACGCCACCGTACGCTTACGGTAAGCGTACGGTAAGCGTACCGTAAGCGGGCTCAGATATATATATTGATTTAAAGGCTATTTTCTCAGAATCTACTGAACAGATTTACACCAAACCTACAAAAGGCACTTCCTTGACCTAGGGACTACCTCTCTGCCAAATTTCTAGTAATTCTGTTCAGCCGTTCGGGCTGTAGCTCGTTCTAAAGGTCCTATGGAAAAATGCATGGGAAAAACGCGTTTTGGGACCCCCCTTTTATCTCAGCCCCCGCTTGACGAATCCCCCCGAGACTTTCAGGGTAGGAGCGGAGCGTAGCGCCCCACCTATTTTGAGAAATTCGCGAGGATTCATCGACCGGCGCCAAAGTTATTCAAAATAGAATGTTGAGGTTTTCCTATGGAAAAGGGGTCCTAACTATAACTACCTACTGGCGACCGCCAGTAGGTAATGTATGTGTATATATATATATATATATATATATATATATTACCTACTGGCGGTCGCCAGTAGGTAGTTATAGTTAGGACCACGTTTCCATAGGAAATCCGCAACATTCTATTTTGAATAACTTTTGCGCCGGTCGACGAATCCTCGCAAATTTTTCAACATAGGTGGGGCGCTACGCTCCGCTCCTACCCTGAAAGTCTCGGGGGGATTCGTCAAGCGGGGGCTGAGATAAAAGGGGGGTCCCAAAACGCATTTTTCCCATGCATTTTTCCATAGGACCTTTAGACACAGCTACAGCCCGAACGGCTGAACAGAATTACTTGAAATTTGGCAGAGAGGTAGTCCTCAGGTCAAGGAAGTGCCTTTTGTAGGTTTGGTGTAAATCTGTTCAGTAGATTCTGAGAAAATAGCCTTTAAATCAATATATATATCTGAGCCAGCTTACGGTGCGCTTACGGTGCGCTTACCGTACGCGTACGGTGACGTGCGCGAGCGCGATTCTGATTGGCTCTTAGATCTTAGTAAACATTCGAATCGGCCGAAACCAGGAAGCGGCGGCCGCCATTTTCTCTCTCGCACTCAGAGTGTGGGTTAAAAAACAAAGGACAAAACCATGTAAAGGGGCTGTTTAGACAGCTCCAAAGCACCTAGCCATGTTGAGGGAGTCCCCAAAGATCCCCCAAGGCCAAAAACGGAATTTTAATTTTTTCGATAATTTCGCCGATTACGCTTACCGTACGCGTACTGTAAAAAAATATTTAAAAAAAACAATTATCCACACTATCCCCACCCCATGTGCAAATGGTGCCCGTAGGGCACCATTTGTGCATGGCTTATCACATATATAAAAAACTAAAATTTTACCTTTCAAAATGAAGCGCATCATATGTCCTCCATGTGTGCACGGTGCGCGAAGCGCATCGTGCGTACATGGCCCATCTAGCGTAACGTGGGCACGCGGTGCGCGTAGCGCACCGCGTGCCCACCGTGCGTGCACGGCACTAACTGCGTAAAGTGGGCGCGCGGTGCTTGTTTACTTTGGATCCATCAAGAAGGCATTCAGATGT
Organism: Triturus cristatus; assembly: GCF_964204655.1. NCBI lineage: Eukaryota > Metazoa > Chordata > Amphibia > Caudata > Salamandridae > Triturus > Triturus cristatus. Next base: position 309,004,782 of record NC_140593.1, on the reverse strand, counting down.
GTCACACATTTGCCATAAATTCTGAATGGTAGCACTCTAGTTGCTCATTAGATCACTGTAGTAAAGCTACTGCTCACCAGGGAAGTCTGCTGCTGGTATTCAAAGTGCATTTTTCAGTCTGCATGTCATAATTTTTTTATGAAATAGAAGAGGATTTGAGAAGTCAAAATGTGCCCTAATTTTTCTTTCTGCAGCACTAATCATAATTTCTATGGCAAAATGAACCCCCTCATTTTGTTCCTTTGCAAATTAAATGTTTTAAGTGTTACCACTTTATTCTAATCAAGATGGCTTCAGGTGTGCCACACTTTTGTCATACATAAGACTCTTAGCGCTCTAGCTGTTCTTTAGAAAACTCTGGGACATTCTGTCATTGGGCGATATTTGGGCTACATCTGGGTGATATTTGTGCTACATTCGGGCTCTTTTGTCTCTGGTGGCCATCTTGGGAGACTTATTTGTTATGAAGTTTCCTAATTTCCTCATTTACTACAGTCTCCTCAGTAGGATTACTTTCAGTTTTTTACTTTGATTCCATCAAGAAGGCATTCAGATGTGTCACACATTTTCTGTAAATTCAGAATGTTAGCACTCTAGTTGCTCATTAGATCACTGTAGTAAAACTACTGCTCACCAGGGAAGTCTGCTGCTGGTATTGAAAGTGCATGTTTCAGTCTGCATGTCAGAATTTCTTAATGAAATAGAAGAGGATTTGAGAAGTCACTCAAAATGTGCCCTAATTTTTCTTTCTGCAGCACTAATCATACTTTCTATGGCAAAATGAACCCCCTCATTTTGTTCCTTTTTAAAATAAATGTTTTAAGAGTTACCACTTTATTCCAACCAAGATGTCTTCAGGTGTGCCATACGTTTATCATAAGTAGGACTGTTAGCGCTCTAGTTGTTCTTTGGAACACTCTAGGAAGCTGCAGCAGAACACAAAGGAATCAACTGACAGTCTCTGCCCTTGTTGGATGTACATGTTTTACTGAGAATGTCAGACTTCATTCTCACTTGACTGAGAAAGATAATGTGAATTTACAGAAAATATGCTCTCAATTTAGATTATAGATCACCTTCCAAACCTCTGTGGGAAAAGCATGAGAAAATAGTTTTCTCTCAAACATAATTCATGATATCCCAGCAGAAGGCTTATTCACATGGTAAAATCATCTTAGAACATACCACAAGTCGTAAAATGAGTATGGTACCATCAACAAATGATTTATAATGTAACTTAAGTCTTAAAACCTTCTATTAACTGCAATGCTTTTTAATGAGATGCTATCATGTATATTGGGCCCAAGATGGCTGCCCACACATTTTGGATGATAGCCAATCAGATCTCACGATTAGATGTGTGGTTAGGCTCCACCCAGATATATATGTGAATTTACTTTTGATTTTCTCAGGAACTACTGAACGGATTTACACCATTTAAGCAAAGGGCATGACTCTGAACCAAGGTCTACCTTTCTGCCAAATTTGGTGTAATTCCGTTCAGCAGTTCGGGCTGTAGCTGTGACTAAATGTCCCTATGGAAAATTGCACGGGGAAAACATGTTTTGGGACCTCCCTTTTTTATTTATTTATTTATGGGTTTATACCGCGCTTGAATCGACTCTTGACAGAGTATCTCTGCGCACAGAAAAGAGAGAGAGAGAAGAAAAGGAGGCCAGCAGCTGCAGGTGGTATATCGTACAGTTCAATTCAACGTTACATACATAGAGTGGTTGACAGGTTTCTAAAATAAAAACGTTTTGAGTTTTTTCCTAAAATCAAGGTGTTCTGAGCATTGCCTGAGTTCAAGAGGGAGTTTATTCCATAAAGTTGGGCTGGCCACCGACAAGGCTTTCCCACCTTGTCTGGTCTTCTTTGTGGTAGGTACTTTAAGTAGGAGTTGGCTACTAGACCTAAGAGGCCGTGTGGGGTTGTATGGAATAAATGTATGCTTCCAGTAAGAGGGTCCAGATCCATGTATGGTCCTATGGATGAGACAGCATGTCTTAAAAGTAATCCTCTTACGGACTGGGAGCCAATGTAATTCGTCAAGGAGGGGTTTGGAAGGTGTTCTGGGTGGGGCATTCAGCACAAGTCTCGCCGCGATGTTTTGTATCACCTGGAGTTTTGCTAGGACTCCCTCATTGGCTGACAGCAAGAGTCCGTTGCAATAATCCAGGCGACTCAGTACTAGTGCCTGTACCAAGGTTTTTCTGGTGGAATCAGGTAATAGTGGAAAAACTTTACGTAAAAGTCCAATAACATGAAAACATCGGCCAACCACCCAATTGCCATGTTGTTTGAGAGTGAGCTCCCGATCAAGACATACCCCTAGGTTTTTTACGACCAGTTTAGGTTCAGGTACTTGACCAAGCTCACATGGCCACCAATCCGGGGTCCACAAAGTTCTAACCTCCCCAAAAAGCATGACTTCGGTCTTATTTACAGTACATTGGAGGTAGTTAGATTTCATCCACTTCGCCACAGCCTTCATGCCATCTGAAAAGGCCACCCTCACTTCGTCGGTGAGATGTTTGAAAGGGAATAAGAGCTGAGTATCATCAGCGTAAGAGACGGGGACGAACCCAAAGTCTCTCAATATTCTGGCCAGGTGTGCCACATAGATGTTAAAAAGAGTCGGGCTTAGACAAGAGCCCTGTGGCACCCCCTTCGTGATGTAAATTTCGGTCGACCGAAATGAGCCCATGCTAACGGCTTGGGTACGGTCAGATAGAAAGCTCTTTAGCCAGGTTAGCGCTGTGCTCTCAATCCCAATTATGGTCAGACGTTCGATTAAGATTTTATGGGATATCGTATCGAACGCCGCCGATAAATCCAACAGTACCAAGATCACCGAATACCCTCTATCCTGGTAAATGTGAAGGTCATCAGTCACAGATAGCAAGGCGGATTCAGTACTGTGTTTTGGTCTAAAGCCAAACTGGGACCTATCTAGTTTACCAGACTGTTCAATATAGTGTGATACCTGTTTGTTAACGTGTTTCTCTATAAGTTTCCCCAATAAAGGGAGTAAAGAGATAGGCCTAAGATTGGACATGTCGGTCCAGGGGATGGAGGAGTTTTTTCTGATGGGCCTTACTAGTGCTTTTTTCCATTCCCCAGGAACTTGACCCTCCGTCAGTGAGAGATTAATGAGACATTGAATCTGTGGACTCAGACTCTTTCCTACTACCGGAATGATTCTGGCCGGGATGATGTCTGAGGGGCTCCCGCTTTTGATCTGACCAAGATAACATTCAGTGTCCACCAGGGAGATAGGAGAAAAAGATTCCAAGGGCATAGATCCTGACTCTTTTTCCTTTTCCAAGAGTAATGACGTATCTCCAATGGTAGATAGATTGGATTTAGTAATGTCGTCATGAATCTTATTTATTTTGTTTGTGAAAAACTGAGCAACTTCATTGCAAAGTTGTTGTGAAGCTAGTTCAGAGGTTTCACAGGCTGCTGGTTTCACAAATGACTGTAGGGTTTGATATAGGATCCTGGGAGTATTTCCTGCGGCTGAAAGAAGAGCCTGTATGTGAGATTTCCGGGCGTTTCGAATTTCTTTATGATACTTAATCAGAGCTGCCCAGAAATTTTCTCGGCCCCTGCTTGACGAATCACCCTGAGACTTTCAGGATAGGAGCGGACGGGAGCGGGCCACGAGTTTTGAAAATTTCACAAAGATTCGTCAACCGGCGCCAAAGTTATTCTAAATAGAATGTTGCGGATTTCCTATTAATAATAGGTCCTAACTATAACTACCTACTGGCGACCGTATTTGGTGGCTAGGGTATGTTTAGGGTTTAGGATAGGTGGGAGTATTTGGGTGACAAGTGTTTATTTTAGGGTTTAGGGTAGGTAGGAGTATTTGGATGGCAATTATATTTTTAGGGTTTATTGTGGGTAGGGTTTTTGGGTATATGCGTGGCAAGAGTATTTTTAGAGTTTAGGGTAGGTAGGGGTATTTGGGTGGGAAGGGTATTTTTAGGGTTTAGGGAAGGTAGGGGTATTTGGGTGACAAGGATATTTTTTGGGTTTAGGGTGGGTGAGGTGATTTGGGAGGCAAGGGTATTTTGAGAGGTTAGGGAGGATAAGGGTATAATGGATGGCAACAGTATTTTTAGGGTTGAGGGTGGGTGAGGGTATAGGGTGGTAAGGATATTTTCAAGGTTTAGGGTGGGTAGGTTTTTTCAGTGGCAAAGGAATTTTTAGCATGTGTGAGGGTTTTAGGGTGGAAAGGGTATTTCTAGCGTTTAGGGTAGGTAGGGGTATTTGGGTGAAAAGGGTTTTTTAGGGTTTAGAGTGGGTGAGAGTATTTGGGTGGCAAGGGCATCTTTGGGATTTTAGGATGGGTGAAGGCTTAGGGTGAATTGGGTTAAGAGTTGAGGGTTGATAAGGTAATATATATATGTATACATATATATATATCCCACAGCCAAGTGAGCAAAGCAATGCCATCGCCTTCCCCCTGCCTCAACGGCGTGTCCCAAAACACCAAATCCAACACTGACTCAACAGTGAAGAAACAGCATGCCTTGTGATAAAGGGGTTCTTCCCCGAAACGTGTAGATTTTGCCTAAAGCTTTTCTCAATAAATCACCACTTGCAACGACTTTGGTCCACGGCATGCTGTTTCTTCACCGTTGAGTCAGCGTTGGATTTGATATCTATATCTATATCTATAGCTATATCTATAATCTATATCTTTATCTCTCTCTCTCTCTCTCTCTCTCTCTCTCTATATTACCTACTGGTGGTCGCCAGTAGGTAGTTATAGTTAGGACCTATTTTCCATAGGAAATCTGCAACATTCTATTTGGAATAACTTTGGCGCCCGTTGACGAATCTTCGCAAAATTTTCAAAACTTTTGGCCAGCTCCGGTCCTTTCCTATCCTGAAAGTCTCAGGATAATTCGTGTAGCAGGGGCTGAGAGAAAAGGGGGGTCCCAAAACGTGTTTTCCCCATGCAATTTCCCATAGGACCTTTAGCCGCAGCTACAGCCCGAACTGCTGAATGGAATTACACCAAATTTGGCAGAAAGGTAGACCTTGGTTCAGAGGCATGCCCTTTGCTTAAATGGTGTAAATCCGTTCAAGTAGTTCCTGAGAAATTCAAAAGTAAAATCACATGTATATCTGGGTGGAGCCTAACCACACATCTCGTCGTGAGATCTGATTGGCTGTCAGCACTTCATCCAAGAAGTGTTGGCAGCCATCTTGGGACCAATATACATGATAGCACCTCTTTAAAAAGCATTGCCGTTAATAGAAGGTTTTAAGACTTTAGTTACATTATAAATCATTTTTTGATGGTACCAATCTCATTTTAGGAATTGTGGTATGTTCTAAGGTGATTTTACCATGTGAAAAAGCCTTCTGCTGGGATATCATGAATCATGTTTGAGAGAAAACTATTTTCTCATGCTTTTCCCACAGAGGTTTGGAAGGTGATCTATAATCTAAACTGAGAGCATATTTTCTGTAAATTCACATTATCTTTCTCAGTCAAGTGAGAAGGAAGTCTGACATTCTCAGTAAAACATGTACATCCAACAAGGGCAGAGACTGTCAGTTGATTGCTTTGTGTTCTACTGCAGCTTCCCAGAGTGTTCCAAAGAACAACTAGAGCGCTAACAGTCCTACTTACGATAAACGTATGGCACACCTGAAGCCATCTTGATTGGAATAAAGTGGTAACTCTTAAAACATTTAATTTAAAAAGGAACAAAATGAGGGGGTTCATTTTGCCATAGAAAGTATGATTAGTGCTGCAGAAACTTCTCAAATCCTCTTCTATTTCATTAAAACATTCTGACATGCAGACTGAAACATGCACTTTCAATACCAGCAGCAGACTTCCCTGGTGAGCAGTAGCTTTACTACAGTGATCTAATAAGCAACTAGAGTGCTAACATTCTGAATTTATGGCAAATGTGTGACACATCTGAATGCCTTCTTGATGGAATCAAAGTAAAAAACTGAAAGTATTCCTACAATGAAGACTGTAGTAAATGAAGAAATTAGGAAACTTCATAACAAGTAAGTCTCCCCAGATGGCCACCAGAGAGAAAAGAGCCCAAATGTAGTACAAATATCACCCAGATGTAGCCCAAGAATAGCCCAATGACAGAATGTCCCAGAGTGTTTTAAAGAACAACTAGAGCGCTAACAGTCTTACTTATGACAAAAGTATGGCACACCTGAAGCCATCTTGATTGGAATAAAGTGATAACACTTAAGACATTTAATTTGCAAAAGAACAAAATGAGGGGGTTCAATTTGCCATAGAAATTATGATTAGTGCTGCAGAAATAAAAATTAGGGCACATTTTAACTTCTCAAATCCTCTTCTATTTCATTAAAAAATTCTGATATGCAGACTGAAACATGCACTTTGAATACCAGCAGCAGACTTCCCTGGTGAGCAGTAGCTTTACTACAGTGATCTAATGAGCAACTAGAGTGCTACCATTCAGAATTTCTGGCAAATGTGTGACACATCTGAATGCCTTCTTGATGGATCCAAAGTAAACAAGCATTGAAAATGCAATAGGTCTTGCCATCGTTTAAGTTAAATGTTGGAGCCGGCCTTGTGGCGTGGCCCTGATACCCCTCTCCAGGCCGCACGAGGACCCCTTCGCCTCGGGGCTCCTACATTTTGGATTGTACGTGACTCCTCGCACCAGCATACGTGACCCTGCTCACCCCGACCTCGGCCCCAGCGAAGCCCTGACATCGAGGCACCAAGAACCGGCCAGGGGGTATCACGCGTCCACTTCACCACTCCCGGAGGAGGGTAGTATCGATGGGACCCCCCAACCGTCCTCCAACGCCTAGGTGTGATTGCCCTCCAGCTTTCCTGGGCCTGGCGCCTCTCCTGCTGGGCGTCTGGCCGCTCCCAACCAGGCCTCTCCGCCCCCCCCAGGCGCAAGGGTCCGGACATCAAAGGGCTTCAGGCCTATATCTGGGGCAACTCCGCAACAGGACAGTAGTTGTATACTGGAGTCAAGAGCCCTGCTGATCGGATCGCGGCTGACCCTACGGAGAAAGACTCATCCTGAAACTACGCTCTGAGCCCTGCTGACTACGTCGCGGCTCCACCGTGCTTAAGATCCTCACGAACCTTTGGGGCCCTGCTGACGCTCTCGTGGCCCGACCTTGCAGAACCTGCCACCAGAGCCCTGCTGACCTCGTCGCGGCTCGTCCGAAGCGGACCTACCACCAGAGCCCTGCTGACTGTGTCGCGGCTCGACCCAAGCTGAACTACCACCAGAGCCCTGCTGACCTCGTCGCGGCTCCACTTAGCTGGAATACTTCCGAGCCCTGCAGACACCGTCGCGGCTCTCCACGTCCGAGCTGCCTTGTGACCGGCACCTGCCGCTCCGGCCCCCGGAGCATCCTTCGGCCTGAAGTAAGGTCTGGCGCAGAGCATCCCCGTACCAGGCTGGTTCTGAGACTGTCCCGCTACCCCGTCCCTACCAAGACATTGAGACTCTTTTCGGATCCCTCGATCCCACTGTAAATATTGCTACTGTTTGATAAAAGTATATATACGAAAAACCAATACCGAGTCCTGTGTGGTGGTGTTACTGGGCTAGTACGATCATAGGAGAAGGACCTCTCCTAGGAGGCTTCTCAGCAGCGCTCGGCTACATCCTTGCAGTGGGAAGGCTCCCCGGGGTGGTCCCCCTGACTCCCCGACGGTCCTCCCTCCAACATTTGGTGGCCAGGGACGGGATCCGAGCCAGACGCAAATCGTACGAGCAAGTAACTCACCCACTACCTAACCAGACGAAAAAGAGCCATGAGCAGCCAAGAAACCACCGCGACCGCAACCTTCCAACAAGAACGGTTGGAAGAGTATACCCACAAGGAACTGAAACAGTTCTGCAAGGACAAAGGTATCCCGACCACCGGACTGGGCACAAAGGAGGAAATGCAAAAAGCCCTAAGAGCCTGGGCCGAGTCCGAAGCCACTCCACCCCAAGGTGAGGGGACCTCGGCCCGGGATGAAACTCTGCAACCAACCACGGCCCCGGCAAATGGGGGAAGAAGCAACACGGAAGCCGGCCTATCCCAGGAAGAATTACGACAACGGGAGAGGGTCCGGACACATGAATTGGAACTCGCACGACTCCGGCTGGACGGCGAACTCCTGCTGGCAGAGAAGAAGTTGGCCCTAGAGCAACTACGGTTGCAGGAGGAGATCGGAGAGAAGAAGCGGCATCGAGAACTGGAAGAGAAAAGGCTAACCCTCGAGCATGAGAGGGGCCTCAAAGAACTCGAACTGAAGTCCAAAATAGGGGGAGACCGGCACCCCCGGATCCGGGGACGCTCCGCCGCTAACCGAGGCGAAAGTCCATATTCCAAAGGATGTCGTCAAAGAGTACTATAAAAACTACGACATCCAGCAGTGGTTCAAAGCGTACGAGGTGGCCATGACCTCCCATCGGGTACCCCGGAAGGATTGGGGTGCCGGCCTATGGGGGCGGTTCCTCAGCGAGGGTCGAGATACCCTGCTGCAACTCCCAGACACGGTGATGACCTCGTACGACCACATGAAAGAGGCCCTGCTCACCCGCTACGGACTATCCGCCGAGATGTACCGCCAGCGCTTCCGGGACTGCAAGAAGCTCCCCGGTACAACGTGGGTCGAGTACGTGGACTTCTTTAGCAGAGCCCTGGAAGGGTGGATAAAGGGGAGCAAGGTTACCTCCTACAACAAACTGTTCGATCTCATTGTCTGGGAGCACCTCGCCAACAACTGTTTTGTCGAGCTAAGGCAGCACCTCCTCGACAGCAAACTGACCGAGACCCGGAAGCTCGCTGATGGGTAAACACCCGGGTCCCCCGGAACCCCGTGGGGGATTACCAACGGAGTACCACGGGACCACCTCGCCAGCGGGGCGGAGGAGGGGGGTCCAACCGCAGTCGAGAATTCCCGGCCGGGCCGCCCCGAATCCGCCTCAAAGCCAGCTCGCAAACCACACGTACCCGACCCTGGCCCGAAGGGGGACCGTCCTCGCCAGACCTGGACCATGACCAACGGTGACCTGCTTCGGCTGCCAGCAGACAGGCCATTATGCCAGCGACCCGACCTGCCCCGTGAACCGAAGGAACGGGACCGCTGGGCACCCTCCCCAACACATAGGCGCCGCAGCCCTGGGGGAGGGAGACGAAGAGGAAGAGAACCCCGACGCCGGATCCCCCGAGTGGGAGCCGGCTGCCATGTCGCTCGTATGCTTGGGCAGCCGAGAAATGGTGCCCCGAACACCCATCCCGAGCAACACCCAGAAGTACCAGCAGTGGGTCATCATTAATGGGCAACGGGCCGAAGCCCTCCGTGACACTGGAGCCAGCATGACCGCTGTCCGCTGCCACCTGGTGACCCCCGAACAGATCCTGCCGCATGTCGTATGCCCTGTCCGGACAGCCGACAATGCCGAGAGCATGCGCCGGATGGCCCAGATCCCCTTCGAGTGGGGAGAAGTATCGGGCATGCTGAAAGTGACTGTCCGTGATGACGCTCCGGTGGACTGCCTCCTGGGTAACGACCTGGAGAGCTCCCCCTGGGCCCAGGTGGAGCGCCGGGAGCATCTGGGGATGCTAGGACTGCCCGAGTGGGCCTGCGCCACCGCCCGGTCCATGACCGCCCAACCAGCCACCGCAGCGGCCCCCGCCGAGCCTGAGGGTCCCGTACCGCCACCCCCCTCCGTCAGAGAGGAACCTGACAATGAGGCCGGGCCATCCGAACTTTCCCCGGACGAGGTCGCCTCCCTCAGCGAACTCCCCAAACTTGCACAATGGCGCCACAACGGGGGCCCCACCAGAGAACAGTTCCAGCTGGAACAGAAGACCTGCCCTTCCCTCGAAGGGGCCCGACAGCAAGTGGCCGCCCCGGACACGGGGGACCCCACGGGAACCCACTCGGTCTATTGGGACAATGACTTATTGTATAGCGAGCAGAAAATCGCAGAACTGGGAGCCGGTCGAGTGTTGGTGGTCCCCCTCCGATTCCGGGAATTCCTCCTGAACCTGGCACATGACGTGCCCCTCGCCGGGCACCTAGGGCGAGACAAAACCTACAGCCGCTTGGTGACCCACTTCTACTGGCCCCGGATGCGGAGAGATGTGGACAACCACTGCCGGTCCTGCCAGACCTGCCAAGCCAGCGGGAAGACTGGGGGTCGAGTCAAGGCCCCTCTCCAGCCATTTCCATCCGTCCACACCCCGTTCGAACGGGTAGGGATCGACATCGTGGGGCCCCTAGACCCCCGAACCGCCCTAGGCCACCGCTTCATCCTAGTGCTGGTTGACCACGCCACCCGATATCCCGAGGCCATCCCCCTCCGAACTGTGACAGCCCCCGTGGTGGGCCAGGCCCTGATGGGCATCTTCTCCAGAGTGGGGTTTCCCCGAGAAGTGGTGAGCGACCGGGGTACGAACTTCATCTCCAAATACATGCGATCCCTATGGCAACAATGCGGGGTCACCTACAAATTCACTACCCCTTACCACCCCCAGGGGAACAGACTGGTCGAGCGGTTCAACAGAACCTTGAAGGGGATGATCAAGGGCCTGGAAGAGCCCCTGAGACGGAGATGGGATGTCCTGCTGCCATGCCTCCTGTTCGCCTATCGGGAGGTCCCGCAGAAATCCCTGGGCTTCAGCCCCTTCGAACTTTTGTATGGGCATCCAGTCCGAGGGCCCCTCAGCCTGGTCAAGGAGGGCTGGGAGGTGAACATCCAAGATGCCCCCCCTGACGTCTACAGGTACCTCCTGACCCTGCGGAACCAGACTCGGAAGTTCCGGGCCTTGGCTGAGGCCAACCTCGAGGCCAGCCAAGAGGACATGAAGCGCTGGTATGATGAAAATGCCTCGTCCATCGAGCTCGAGCCGGGCCAGCAAGTCTGGGTCATGTCGCCCGTGGACCCCTGCGCCCTTCAGGACAAATGGACCGGGCCCTTCAAGGTGGTTGAGAAGAAGAGCCCCGTCACCTACCTGGTCGACATGGAGTCCCCAAGGAACCCCCTCCGGGTCCTACACGCAAACCGGCTCAAGCCCCACTTTGCCCGAACAGAACTAAGCCTGCTGCTGGCTACTGACGATGGGGGCGAAAGCGACTCCGAGCCCCTACCCGACCCCCTGGGGTCCTCGGACCAAGACGGCTCCATGGAGGGCGTCAGACTCTCCACCACCCTGACCCCGGAACAGCGCCATGACTGCCGGCAGCTGCTGCAACCCTTCGCTGCTCTCTTCTCCCTCACGCCCGGGGTGACCCCCTGGTGCGTCCACAACGTGGATACCGGGGACAGCCCCCCCGTGCGACACCGCGCCTACCGGGTGCCCGACCGAGTCCGAGCCTGCATCCAATCAGAGGTCTCCAAGATGCTCGCCCTCGGGGTCATCGAACCGTCAGACAGCCGTGGGCCAGCCCCGTGGTCCTGGTGCCGAAGGCCGCCGCCCCCGACACCCCCCCGGAACTTAGATTTTGTGTGGACTACAGGGGCCTGAACGCAGTCACCAAGACAGATGCTCATCCCCTGCCGCGGGCAGACGAACTGATCGACCGCCTAGGAGCAGCCCGCTACCTAAGCACCTTTGATCTCACCGCCGGGTACTGGCAGATCAGGCTCACCCCCGGCGCCCGTGAGCGCTCCGCTTTCTCCACCACCGATGGGCACTACCACTTTCGGGTGATGCCCTTCGGCATGAAGAACACCCTGGCGAACTTCCAGAGGCTGGTGAACAAGGTCCTGGCCGGGCTGGAAGCCTTCAGCGCAGCCTACTTGGACGATATTGCAGTCTTCAGCAGCCACTGGGCCGAGCACCTGGGGCACCTCAAAGAAGTCCTGGCCGCCCTCCAAAGGGCCGGGCTCACGATTAAGGCAAGCAAATGCCAGATCGGTCAAGGATCGGTGACCTATCTGGGCCATCAAGTGGGAAGCGGCCAGGTTGCGCCCCTCCAGTTGAAAGTTGATGCCATCCGGGCTTGGGAGCCCCCCGCCACCCAAACAGCTGTCCGGGCCTTCTTGGGGTTCACGGGCTACTACAGGCGATTCATCAAGGACTATGGGAGTATTGTGGGCCCCCTCACAGAGCTCACTTCCAAGAAGCAGCCCAAGACGGTGCACTGGACACCCCGCTGTCAAACCGCTTTCGAGACCCTCAAAGCTGCAATGTGCGCTGCCCCTGTGCTGCAGGCCCCTGACTATGGCAAGGAGTTTGTGGTTCAGACGGATGCCTCGGAGTATGGAGTTGGGGCGGTCCTATCCCAGATGGACGCAGAGGGCCTCAACAGGCCCGTGGCCTTCATCAGCCGCCGACTGCTGCCTCGAGAACAGAGGTGGAGCACCATCGAGCGGGAGGCCTTCGCCGTGGTATGGGCTCTCAAAAAGCTCCGGCCCTACCTCTTCGGCACACACTTCCGAGTACAGACTGACCACCGGCCCCTGCGGTGGTTAATGCAGATGAGAGGCGAGAACCCCAAGTTGTTGCGATGGTCCATCTCTCTGCAAGGGATGGATTTCACAGTGGAGCACCGGCCCGGCAACGACCACGCCAACGACGACGGCCTGTCCCGATTCTTCCGCCTCGGCGAGGAGAACCCCCAAGGAAATGGGTGACTCTCCCTGCCTTCAGCTGGGGGGGACGCTTGTTGGAGCCGGCCTCGTGGCGTGGCCCTGATCCCCCTCTCCAGGCCGCACGAGGACCCCTTCGCCTCGGGGCTCCTCCATTTTGGATTGTACGTGACTCCTCGCACCAGCATACGTGACCCCGCTCACCCCGACCTCGGCCCCAGCGAAGCCCCGACATCGAGGCACCAAGAACCGGCCAGGGGGTATCACGCGTCCACTTCACCACTCCCGTAGGAGGGTAGTATCGATGGGACCCCCCAACCGTCCTCCAACGCCTAGGTGTGATTGCCCTCCGGCTTTCCTGGGCCTGGCGCCTCTCCTGCTGGGCGTCTGGCTGCTCCCAACCCGGCCTCTCCGCCCCCCCCCCCCCCAGGCGCAAGGGTCCGGACATCAAAGGGCTCCAGACCTATATCTGGGGCAACTCCGCAACAGAACAGTAGTTGTATCCTGGAGTCAAGAGCCCTGCTGATCGGATCGCGGCTGACCCTACGGAGAAAGACTCATCCTGAAACTACGCTCTGAGCCCTGCTGACTACGTCGCGGCTCCACCGTGCTTAAGATCCTCACGAACCTTTGGGGCCCTGCTGACGCTGTCGCGGCCCGACCTTGCTGAACCTACCACCAGAGCCCTGCTGACCTCATCGCGGCTCGTCCGAAGCGGACCTACCACCAGAGCCCTGCTGACTGTGTCGCGGCTCGACCCAAGCTGAACTACCACCAGAGCCCTGCTGACCTCGTCGTGGCTCCACTTAGCTGGAATACTTCCGAGCCCTGCAGACACCGTCGCGGCTCTCCACGTCCGAGCTGTCTTGTGACCGGCACCTGCCGCTGCGGCCCCCGGAGCATCCTTCGGCCTGAAGTAAGGTCTGGCGCAGAGCATCCCCGTACCAGGCTGGTACTGAGACTGTCCCGCTACCCCGTCCGTACCGAGTCCTGTGTGGTGGTGTTACTGGGCTAGTACGATCATAGGAGAAGGACTTCTCCTAGGAGGCGTCTCAGCGGCGCTCGGCTACATCCTTGCAGTGGAAAGGCTCCCCGGGGTGGTCCCCCTGACTCCCCGACGGTCCTCCCTCCAACATTAAAGCAATTCTGTTTGTAATTAGGTGGCCTTTTAGCTTTTCTTGTAATAGTGTTTTTCAAACGTTCATGTACATAACATGCATATGTATGCATATATGTATATGTAGGCATGCATTTATATTTATATAGATATGCAGATTATATGTATATGTTTATATATATCAAAGAAATATACTGGGTGCTCCCTTGTGTCTGGACAAAGCTATACCTCTCTGAAGAGTTCTAATTAGAGCGAAACACTGTGTCAGGGGTTGCTTTTACTATTTTCAGGTTGGCTTGATTGGTATTTTACCAATTCAAAGCTGTAATACTGTGCCTGGAGTGGTAATTGGCTTCTGTCATTTTACAGCTCGGCAAGGACAGCACTGTGCTAGTCCTATGCTTAAAGACTTTGCTGTACAAATGGCAAAAGACTTTGTCCTTTTTTATCTCGGCGTGGATGGCACTGTGCTAATCCTATGCTTAAAGATTTTGATAGAAAAACAGACATTTGAGGTGAGCAGATCTAGAGTGTCACTGGTGTTGAGAGTGCTCCATACAGGAGCTGCTTTCCACCTAAACTTGAGAACTACCCAGAGTTCTCTGCTTCTTTTTTGCATGTTTATATATATATATATATATATTTATTTTTTTATTTTTATTTTTTATTTAATTTACACACAATTGTCCTGCACGGAAGGAGCACCTTGCCAGCTGGTGCACACGTCGAGATCAGGACAGCGATCTCGGTTAGGTATCAAACACAAGTGAATAATAACGCGGCACTCCTCTCGACGATTAGGATGTTATTTTAATCTCAGATAGTAACCCTCCCTACGCGTTTCGAACCGTAGTTCCTGGTCACGGTAGATTGTTACAGTGGTCCTTTTTCCATTTCTTGGCTTTATACATTTGCTGTGAGGTGCCATTATTATTGCATTATGGGTATTGTAGTTAAAAAAGTGTAAAATGTACGGAATTAACATCATTCCTTTCAAAATAATAGTACTTTTAACAAAATGGATATTGTTGATTAAATACCTTTGTGAATATATACAACATTGATTACTAAATGCAATGCACCTGAGAGCAATTAAACATATGGTTGCTTGTTTGTATATTGGAGGCTATAGACTATACTTAATATTAAGCAGAAAAGTCATGGCTGAGTGCCTGTGAGAGTGCAGTGGTATCTGCACTTCTGTGTGTCTGTATGGATTCAAAGCAAGCTCTAATACAAATTTGTGTGGAATTCCATGAGAATACTCTGTTATAAATATTTGAGATGCAGAAAAATTTGCAAGAGTTATTATCTGATACAGTTATTGCCAGGTGTTACAGTTCTTGGAACCATGTGCTGTATTGTTGCATATCAGGAATGTTGAGAAGGTCTAGAAGTGCACATGAAGTTCCTCATCCCCATTGAGGCCCAGCGGCTGTTTAGTTTTGAACCTCATTATTAGGCGTGACTCAAGTCTGCGTAATTTCTGGGTACGGTTTCCGCCTCGTTCACTTGGGGGCACTGTGATCAGTCCGGAGTATTTTATATCCAGCCACGATTTTCCAACATGCAGTGACATATGTCTGGCTATTGCATATGTCGTATCTAGATTCTGAATAGCACGCACATGTTCTAATATGCGTTTTTTGAGAGGGCACGTTGTGCTGCCAATGTACTGTTTTCCACAAAAGGAGTAGGTAAACTACAAAAGTTGATTCACATGTGATGGTCTCTCTTATCTGGAAACTTTTGCCAGCCGGATCTTTGATGTTTTTAAGATTCTTCCCAATCTTACAGGCTTTGCAGGACATACATTTGGTGAATCCCTTGGATCTTGATTGTAGCCAGGTTTCAGGTTTTGTGGCTACAAAATGACTCCGTACCAAGTGATCCGAAAGATTGGGTGCTCTTTTGTATGATATCTGTGGATGTTCTCCTGTAGACATACCGATGTCAGGATCTTTTTGTAGTATGCTCCAGTATTTATTCAATATTTTCCTGATCTTACAAGTTTCCTTACTATAGGTAAGTATCAAGCGTGTTTGGCTGTCTTCTGTTGATCCTTTTGTCACATTTGGTTTATCACTATTCATTAGTAACTCCATTCTGCTTTTGTTCTTCATTTTCAATTCGCCTCGTGCAATATCAGCATGACTGTATCCTCGTTGCAAAAATCTGATTTTTGTTTCCTCACATTTCTTCACCATCTCTTGTTCTTCTGAACAGTTTCTCTTCATGCGTAGTAACTCTCCGTAAGGTATACTTTTCCTTAATGAGCGTGGATGAAAACTTTCGCCATGCAGGAGACTGTTAGTCGCTGTTTTTTTCCTGTGTAACGTTGTTTGTAAACGCCCATTGTTGATATAGACCTTAGTGTCTAGAAAGTCAATTTCTTTTGGGCTCAGATTGTATGTGAAGCTGAGTCACACATTGTTGTTATTGAGTTCCATGAAGAAATTCTCAAATTCTTTTGCAGTTCCTTTCCACAACACAAATAGGTCATCTATGAAGCGGAGCCAAAGGGCCACGTTCATCATGTGGTGGTTGTTCTCCTCTCTCCAAGCTATGCTCCTCTCCCACCATCCCATCATGAGATTCGCATAGCTAGGAGAGAAGGAAACTCCCATCGCAGTACCACAGCGCTGTACATATATTTTTTTGTCGAACAAAAAGATATTGTTGTTCAAACAAATAGAGATCATTTCAAGTAGCATTTCAGAATGTGCTAGTTGACTGATGGGTCTCTGCTTTAGAAAGTATTGAATTGCATGTAGGCCGTGGTTGTGTTGGATTGAAGTGTATAGTGATACTGCATCGATTGTTATTAAGAGATAGTTGGAATTCCATTGAGTCTCCATTATGATACGTAAGAAGTCGCCAGTGTCCTTTATGTATGAGCTAAGTGTTGGTACAATGGGTGCTAAAAAGTTGTCCACATATAGAGACATGTTTTCATACAGACTCCCACAGCTGGAGATGATTGGACGCCCAGGTGGTTTGTTGAGAGTCTTGTGAACTTTTGGAAGAAAATATATGGTGGGTATTATTGGATCCTCCACCATCATAAAGGTTTTCTCTTCTTCCGTTAAAAGACCCTTGCTGTGCCATTCATTTAGCTTGTCGTTCATTTTGCGGATTAGATCGTTGATGGGATTCTTTTCCAGACACTGGTAGCTCCTTGTATCAAGCAGTTGGCGCATAGCTTCTTCTGTGTATTGTTGCTTGTCTTGGATGACGATATTCCACCTAAACTTGAGAACTACCCAGAGTTCTCTGCTTCTTTGTTGCATGTTTATATATATATGTATATATATGTATATACATATACATATATATAAATGCATATGCATATATATATATATGTGCACATGTGTGCGTGTAGAGAGAGGTAGAGAGGTAGAGGTGTAGAGGTAGAGAGGTAGAGGTAGAGAGGTAGAGAGTAGTAGAGAGAGAGGTAGAGAGAGGAAGAGAGGCAGAGATCAGAGAGCGAGTAATAGATAGTAGAGAGTGAGTAGTAGAGAGTAGTAGAGAGAGTAGCAGAGAGTGAGTAGTAGAGTAGTAGAGTGAGTAGTAGTGTCAGGCATTAACAGTTCGCGCCTACAGAGCATGAAAAAAGACGTTGGCACTACATTACCCAGAAGGCCTTCGGGGGAGGACCAGACGTATTTAATCACGCACAACGCAAGGAGCGTTGTATGTGATTCTACCGGATTGTTTTCCGGAACTGCGTTGCTCAAAGCAACTTTGCGGATTGGACCGCGCCACCCCCGTGAGGTGCGGAGCGTTTTTCCCGTGGAGGGAAACTTTCTAGTCTGAGAGGAACCGCCACTCACGTTGCGCTCGGCCGAGTGTGAATGCCTTCAGGGCGGTTTTCCCTTTCACGCTTGCGGCTGCAGCGAGACTGCTCGGGGCTTCCCCCCTCCTCTACCACCCCTTTTCTGTCGCTCCGGTGCGGCAGCAAGGGGAGGAAAGAGGTATGCCAGCTGGAGGGACCGAGCAGGAAACCCCTGAAGGGCTCTACACGCCGCCCTGAACTCAGACATTGACGTCTACAGAGCGGTAAGCGTCTGGAGTCTTTGGTACGGAGGTTCGGCTCAGAGACCTCCCCTTTTCTTTGGTTGTTAGTCCTTGTGCCCGGAATAACAGAACTACTTAGCTGGGGCAACGGATTATTCTCAGACTCTTGTTTTTCCTTGCAAGTACTTTGTATGTTTTTGGATTGTCCATGGAACCGATACCTCCAGCACATTATTTTTCTTTTTGAGTGTCCGGAGTAATCTGTTGTGGTGCTGGAGTGGGCATAACATTTGGATGCAAAAGGTGTGTGGCAGAGGGTATGTATGGAGAATAAGTAGAGCCTGAATACAGTTGGGATTGATAGAGGTAGTGTGTCTAATATCTCCTTGTGCTTGCATTGTAGATACAGGTGCCTTTTCCTACGGCAAGAGACTTATCTTACAGAGGAAGGGTCCACCTCAGGGACAGCACTATTATGGTATGTTGCCTATGCTAGTGAGACTAAAATGAGAGTAGCCAGGGAGGTATGCTGTATTAATCATTTGCTTCTGTTGTTACAGGTTTGCCTTTTCCACCGCTGTCCCCACCCTAATCCTATCCCTCGCTTGATTGCCTTTATACTCTGTATATTTGTGTAGCCGGAGTGTAGGGACGTCAGGAGGTGGACCTCCCTGAGCATCGTCCTGATCTTGAGGAGCTCGGTAGTCGTGACAGAATCATGTACCCATGAATATCTTCTCCTCCCGGTCAGGGGACGGCTCAGAGATGGCAACTTTAGATGACGTGTTGCACGCCCTAGTTCTAGTGCAGCAGGAGTTGGCTACTTCTCGGGCGGAAACAGCGGCTCTGAAAGAGAGGGTGGATAGACAGTTCAGGAATCCCTTTGATGCTTCTACGGGTACCCCCCAGATACAGGTGACCAATCCGCCACCCATACCATTGGCAAGTACAGAAAGATGCGCAGGGGACCCCCATAAAATCCAAACCTTCCTTACACAGATCACCCTTCACTTCTCATGCAAACCTGCTTCGTTCCCCACTGACCTATCTAGGGTGGTGTTTGCAATCTCGTATCTAACGGGGGACGCCGCCAACTGGGCAGTTCCCCTGGTTAGGAATGATGACCTGCTACTCACAGACTGGGGAGCTTTCCGGAAAGAATTAGAGAGGGTTTTCGACCGCCGCGCTACTACCCTTAGCGCGAATAGGGAATTGCTCGATTTACGCCAAGGCAGGAGAGACCTGGTTACCTATATGACAGCCTTTAATAGTTTAGTGGTCGAAACAGCCTGGCCAGAAGACAAACGCATGTCCTTGTAGTACCAGGGTCTAAGAGATGAGATGAAGGACATATTGGCTCAGATAGACCCACAACCCACAACCTGTATGGACTTAATAAATCTCACGCTACGATTAGATCATAGATTGGCAGAGAGAGGAGGGGATCGCAAGAGAAGTGAGAGGACTCTGGTGGGAACGGAGCCCGATCACCGTTCCTCCCTCTCTCCGAAAGAGTCAGGTCCAGAACCCATGGAAGTAGGAGCTATTAGACCCCCCTTATCTAAAACAGAGAGGGAGAACCGTCGCGCGTTAGTTCTCTGCATGTATTGTGGGAAAAAGGGGCATTATGTGAGGGATTGTACTATGAAACCAAAATAAGGAATACATATTATTCCGGCAAACAGGTAGCCACCCTCGCTGTAGAAGAGATCGAGACAAAAGAACCTGGTACCTTGGCACAGAGCAGAACGGACTCGGTAGAGAAGGAGTGGAAAATCCCGTCTTTGGCAGTTAGCGGCCTCAAAAACACGGAGACACCCATCGTATTATCTATGATATTAAGGACAGGAGAACAGCAGCATCAGGTGTTGTCTATGGTCGATTCTGGCGCCACAGTCAATTTCGTTGACTGTGGCTTGGTACGGCAGCTGGGATTGGTAAGGGTGCATAGCCTCAGGCCTGAGAAAGTGTTAGCGGTAGATGGCACTCAACTGAAATCAGGCCAGATTACATACCGAGGAGGTAGAGTTGGTCCTCAAGGGATATCCTCAGGACCATGTGGAGGAGATCGCCCTGAATATCATCGAAGCTTCTCAATACGAGGTTATCTTGGGCATGCCGTGGTTATGGCAGCATAACCCTACGATGGACTGGAGGCGGAAAACCATCAGCTTTCACTCCTCAGAATGCCTGTCGTCCTGTATGGCAAATAATGAGTTACAAACGCAGGCTTTAGCACAGATATATTGGGTTGCCACTGCAGATGAGAAAGAAACAGAACTACCGGTAGGGTATGAGGCATACCGGGAGGTGTTCTACAAAGCCAGGGCCGAGGTCCTACCTCCGCATCGCGATTATGACTGTTGCATAGATTTGGTGGATGGCGCGGTCATTCCCTCATGTAGAGTATATGCGCTGTCCGAACCTGAAACTAAGGGGCATATCAACAACAACCGGCAATAATTATCGCTAAGCGCACTTAGCGTTAGGATAATTATCGCTGGGTAGCGTGGATTTTTATCGCTGAGATAGCGTGCTATTAGCAACGCTTATCTCAAAAGCGATAAAAATCCTAGTGCTAACTGACTAACCTGAGATTATCGCTGGAAACCCAGCGATAATCTCACGTTAGCTTGTTGATAGGGACAGACAAACTTAGCCATGATATCCTCTTTCCATAAGTCAGAAAAATACCAGACGTAAAAAAAGCAGCGTTAACCGCGGTTAGCGCTGCTTTTTTTGCCTCCAACAATGTGAGCGATATTTTTGATAATAGGAGAAATGTCGCTTAGCGACATTTCTCCTATTATTTTACTCTGGAACACCCCCTTTGCATCTCATTAGAGATGCAAGGGGAAGCGTAGAGTAAAAGGGTGCTAACATGCGAATTTGC
Source organism: Triturus cristatus (assembly GCF_964204655.1). Classification (NCBI taxonomy): domain Eukaryota; kingdom Metazoa; phylum Chordata; class Amphibia; order Caudata; family Salamandridae; genus Triturus; species Triturus cristatus. The sequence goes on along the minus strand of NC_140593.1, from coordinate 308,984,168 downwards.
ATGTTAGCACCCTGTTGTTGATAGGGTGCTAGTTTTATCTCTGCTTTTTTGGCTTTTAAAGCCAAAAAAGCAGAGATAAAGCCCTTGTTGATATGCCCATAAGCATCTGAGGGAATATCTGGACCGTTTCAGAGCCATAGGTTTCATCCGTCCTTCTCGTTCCCCGGCTGCTTCTCCCCTTTTCTTTACGGCGAAAGCCAACGGCGAGTTGAGGACTTGTATCGATTATCGCCAATTGAATAAAAACACGGTGAGAAATCGATACCCTCTTCCGCTCATCCCCGTCTTACTGGGTCACGTGAGGGAGGCCAATATCTACACCCGGCTGGATCTGAGGGGGGCATATCACCTGGTACTGATCCGTGAGGGGGATGAGTGGAAGACAGCGTTCAAAAATCGGTATGGGTTGTTTGAATACTTGGTTATGCCGTTCGGGTTGTGTAATGCCCCGGCGGCTTTCCAGTATTTTTTCAACGACGTGCTGAGAGACTACATAGACCGGTTTGTAATAGTATATATAGATGATATCCTGGTCTATTCGGTCTCTCAGGCACAACATGTGAGCCATATCATCATGGTCCTTAAAAGGCTACTAAACAATTGCTTGAATTGCAAGATAAGTAAGTTTGAGTTTAGCGTTACTGAAGTAGAATTCCTGGGGGTCATGCTAAGTCCACAAGGTTTCAAGATGGCTGAGTGGAAGGTGGAGGCGGTTCAGGACTGGCCTGTTCCCAAGAATGTGAGAGAGGTGCAATATTTTTTGGGTTTCTCCAATTACTATTGGAGATTCATCTCACATTTCTCGCAGTTGGCCTCCCCAGTGACCAGGTTGTTGAGGAAAGGAACACCTTTTCTCTGGAACCCCCAAGCTATGGAGGACTTTGTTCAACTAAAGAAAGCGTTCTGTACCGCTCCCATCTTGAGACGTCCCCAATCTGATATACCATTTGTTATGGAAGCCGATGCTTCAGAGGTGGCTGTGGGGGCCGTATTATCACAGAGAGACAAGAACACAGGGCAACTACACCTGGTGGCTTTTCTTTTCAAAAAAATGAACTCGGCTGAACTCAATTATACAGTGGCAGAAAAGGAACTCTTGGCGATAAAAAAGGCCTTCCAGGAGTGGAGACACTATCTTTGGGGGGCTCGGTACCCCATACCAGTATACTCTGATCACAGAAACCTCCTGTTTATGAAGACCGCTTGGCATCTGTCGCAGAGACAGATGCGGTGGATGCAGTTTTTTGCGGAGTATGATTTTTTGATTACCTTGCGCCCAGGTGTAGACAATAAGAAAGCAGACTCCTTGTCCAGACAAGGAGAGGAAGGACCCTCTCGGCAGAAAGTCCAGAAGGCTATCATAACCCTTGAAAAGATCGTATGTCCGTTGCCTTGGATCGCTTCCTTGAACAGGTCACCAACAACCGGTCTCCGTCCCAGTGGCAGTCAAGGGTGAAACAGAATGCTCACCGAACCCTCAAACATGGGGTACCTATGTATGAAAACAAACTGTACTTACCCACCCACGCTCTTCGTCTAAAGGCGTTCAACTGGTGCCATGAAGCAGTACTAGCGGCCATCCGGTAACCAAGAAAACATTGAACCTGGTGCAGCGCCAGTTCTGGTAGGAAGGTATGTCCAAGGACGTGGACCTATGGGTAGGACAATGCGAGACCTGTGCCCGTGCAAAGACAGACCAGAATAAAAGCAAAGGGAGTCTTATGCCACTGCCCAAACCGGCCCAGCCATGGCAAACAATCAGTCTAGATTTTATTCTTGGCCTCCCACTGGATCAGGGATACAATGCGATCTTAGTCGTCATCGACAGCTTAACAAAAATGGGCCACTTCATCCCTTGTAAGAATCTACCGACGGCGAGTCAAACCGCTCAACTACTGTTAACTCACGTGGTTTGTTTGCATGGGATACCCCAGGTCATTGTTTCAGACAGAGGACCCCAGTTTGTTGCCCGTTTCTGGCACATGTGGTTCAAGGCGCTGCACGTGGAAGATGCCCTGTCAACCAGTTTTCATCCACAGACAGATGGCCAAACAGAACGCTTGAATCAAATCTTGAAGAAATATTTGCGTTGCTATTCTAAGGAAGCAGCGGCATCCTGGGTGTCCCTGTTATGGTTGGCTAAACTGTCCTATAACAATGCACGGCATAGCTTGATAAGTGACACCCCATTTCGGGCCAACGCCGGGTTCCACGCCAAAACGTTGCCTTTGGTCATCCCTAGTGAAGTGCAGAACCATCCTACGGTTTTGGCACGAGTGAAGGCTCTCCTCAAAATCCACTGGCGGATATGAACACATCAGGTAAAAGCCAAGAGCTCGTACAAGAGATGGGCCGACCGCCATCGCCAGGAGGGACCAAGGTACCAAGTGGGCGACAAGGTCTGGTTGTCAACAAAGAACATACGCTTCCGTTACATCCTGCTTTTCATACACATACACAAAAGGAACTCTTAGGTGACATCACAGATACAGGCTGAGGGGCTTATAACAAACACAGAAGAAGGACAGAGAAGGAGGAAAAGCAGGATGTAACAGCTTCCGATATCGCAGCATCTTTCATCCCCGATACATCGGCCCGTGCACCATACTCCGCAGGGTTAACCCGGTGGCATACAAACTGAAGCTACCCGCATCACTGAGGATTCATCCTGTGTTCCATTGTAGCATATTGAAACCCGCTGAATGTGCATGGCGGAAGGCGGCGCCACCAGTGTTGAGGGACGGGCGGTTGGAATATGAGGTGCGCCGTATCTTGAATCCAGATACCGGCAGGGCCGCCTATGGTTCCTGATTTCATGGAAGGGGTATCAGTCGGAAGACGATTCATGGGAGCCGAGCTCCAGCGTCCACGCCCCTCTTGCGGTGCGTTTGTTCTAATCCCGGAATCCGAGTAAACCTGGCGCTAGGAGGCGCTTGGGAGGAGGGCGAACTGTCGGGCATTAACAGTTCGCGCCTACAGAGCACGAAAAAAGACGTCGGCACTACATTACCCAGAAGGCCTTCGGGGGAGGACCAGACGTATTTAATCATGCACAACGCAAGGAGCGTTGTATGTGATTCTACCGGATTGTTTTCCGGAACTGCGTTGCTCAAAGCAACTTTGCGGATCGGACCGCGCCACCACCCGTGAGGTGCGGAGCGTTTTTCACGTGGAGGGAAACTTTCTAGCCTGAGATGAACCGCCACTCGCCAGGAAGGACCAAGGTACCAAGTGGGCGACAGGGTCTGGTTGTCAACAAAGAACATACGCTTCCGTTACATCCTGCTTTTCATACACATACACAAAAGGAACTCTTAGGTGACATCACAGATACAGGCTGAGGGGCTTATAACAAACACAGAAGAAGGACAGAGAAGGAGGAAAAGCAGGATGTAACAGCTTCCGATATCGCAGCATCTTTCATCCCCGATACATCGGCCCGTGCACCATACTCCGCAGGGTTAACCCGGTGGCATACAAACTGAAGCTACCCGCATCACTGAGGATTCATCCTGTGTTCCATTGTAGCATATTGAAACCCGCTGAATGTGCATGGCGGAAGGCGGCGCCACCAGTGTTGAGGGACGGGCGGTTGGAATATGAGGTGCGCCGTATCTTGAATCCAGATACCGGCAGGGCCGCCTATGGTTCCTGATTTCATGGAAGGGGTATCAGTCGGAAGACGATTCATGGGAGCCGAGCTCCAGCGTCCACACCCCTCTTGCGGTGCGTTTGTTCTAATCCCGGAATCCGGGTAAACCTGGCACTAGGAGGCGCTTGGGAGGAGGGCGAACTGTCGGGCATTAACAGTTCGCGCCTACAGAGCACGAAAAAAGACGTCGGCACTACATTACCCAGAAGGCCTTTGGGGGAGGACCAGACGTATTTAATCACGCACAACGCAAGGAGCGTTGTATGTGATTCTACCGGATTGTTTTCCGGAACTGCGTTGCTCAAAGCAACTTTGCGGATCGGACCGCGCCACCACCCGTGAGGTGCGGGGCGTTTTTCACGTGGAGGGAAACTTTCTAGCCCGAGATGAACCGCCACTCGCGTTGCGCTTGGCCGAGCGTGAACGCTTTCAGGGTGGTGTTCCCTTTCACGGTTGCGGCTGCAGCAAGACTGCTCGGGGCTTCCCCCCTCCTCTACCGCCCCTTTTCTGTCGCTCCGTGGCGGCGGCAAGGAGAGGAAAGGGGTATGCCAGCTGGAGGGACCGAGCAGGAAACCCCTGAAGGGCTCTACACGCCGCCCTGAACTCAGACATTGACGTCTACAGAGCGGTAAGCATCTGGAGTCTTTGGTACGGAGGTCCGGCTCAGAGACCTCCCCTTTTCTTTGGTTGTTAGTCCTTGTGCCCAGAAATAACAGAACTACTTAGCTGGGGCAACGGATTATTCTCGGACTCTTGTTTTTCCTTGCAAGTACTTTGTATGTTTTTGGATTGTCCATGGAACCGAGACCTCCAGCACATTATTTTTCTTTTTGAGTGTATGGAGTAATCTGTTGTGGTGCTGGAGTGGGCATAACATTTGGATGCAAAGGGTGTGTGGCAGAGGATATGTATGGAGAATAAGTAGAGCCTGAATACAGTTGGGATTGATAGAGGTAGTGAGTGTAACATCTCCTAGTGCCTGCATTGTAGATACAGGTGCCTTTCCTACGGCAAGAGACTTATCTTACAGAGGAAGGGTCCACCTCAGGACAGCACTATTATGGTATGTTGCCGATGCTAGTGAGACTATAATGAGAGTAGCCAGGGATTGCCTTGATTGCCTTTATACTTTGTATATTTGTGTAGCCAGAGTGTGGGGACCTCAGGAGGTAGACCTCCCTGAGCATCATCCTGATCCTGAGGAGCTCGGTAGTCGTGATAAGTAGAGAGTGAGTATTAGAGAGTGAATAGTAGAGAGTGAGTAGTAGAGAGTAGTAGAGAGCTGTAGAGAGTGAGTAGTAGAGTGAGTAGTAGAAAGTAGTAGAGAGTAGTAGAGCGTGAGTAGTAGAGAGTGAGTAGTAGAGAGTAGTAGAGAGTGAGTAGCAGAGAGTATTAGAGAGTAGTAGAGAGTGAGTAGTAGAGTGAGTAGTAGATAGTAGTAGAGAGACAGTAGTGGAGTGTGAATAGTAAAGAGTAGTAGAGAGTGAGTAGTAGAGAGTAGTAGAGAGAGAGTAGTAGAGAGTGAGTAGTTGAGAGTAGTAGAGAGTGAGTAGTAGAGAGTAGTAGAGATTGAGTAGTAGAAAGTGAGTGGTAGAGAGTAGTAGAGAGTGAGTAGTAGAGTGAGTACTAGAGAGAAGTAGAGAGCGAGTAGTACAGAGCAAGTAGTAGAGAGTGTGTAGCAAAGAGTGAGTAGTAGAAAGTAGTAGAGAGTGAGTAGTACAGAGAGTAGCAGAGAGTGAGAAGTAGAGAGAGTGACAGCGAATAGTAGAGAGTGAGTAGTGGAGAGTGAGTAGTAGTGAGTAGTAGAGTGTGAGTAGTAGAGAGAGAGTAGTAGAGAGTGAGTAGTAGAGTAGTAGAGAGTGAGTGGTAGAGAGTATGAGAGAGTAGTAGAGTGAGAAGTAGAGAATAATAGAGAGTGAGTAGTAGATAGAGTAGTAGAGAGTAGTAGAGTAGTAGAGAGTGAGTAGTAGAGAGTAGTAGAGAGCGAGTAGTAGAGAGTGAATAGTGGAGAGTGAGTAGTAGAGAGCAAGTAGTAGAGAGTGAGTAGTAGAGAGTGAGTAGTAGAGAGAGAGTAGTAGAGAATGAGTAGTAGAGAATGAGTAGTAGAGTGAGTAGTAGAGAGTAGTAGAGAATGAGTAGTAGAGTCAGTACTAGAGAGAAGTAGAGAGCGAGTAGTGCAGAGCAAGTAGTAGAGAGTGTGTAGTAAAAAGTGAGTAGTAGAAAGTAGTAGAGAGTGAGTAGTACAGAGAGTAGTAGAGAGTGAGAATTAGAGAGAGTAAGAGAGAGTATTAGTGTAGTAGAGAGTGAGTAGAATAGTGAGTAGTTGAGAGCGAGTAGTAGAGAGTGAGTAGTGGAGAGTGAGCAGTATAGAGTAGTAGAGAGTGAGTAGTAGAGAGTGAGTAGTACAGAGTGAGTACTGGAGAGTAGTAGAGAGTGAGTAGTAGAGAGTGAGTGGTAGAGTAGTAGAGAGTGAGTGGTAGAGAGTAGGAGAGAGTAGTAGCGTGAGTAGTAGAGAATAGTAGAGAGTGAGTAGTAGAGAGAGTAGTAGAGAGTAGTAGAGTAGTAGAGAGTGAGTAGTAGAGAGTGAGTAGTAGAGAGAGTAGTAGAGAGTAGTAGAGTAGTAGAGAGTGAGTAGTAGAGAGTGAGTAGTAGAAAGCGAGTAGTATAGAGTGAGTAGCAGAGAGTGAGTAATAGAGAGTGAATAGTAGAGAGTGAGTAGTAGAGAGAGAGTAGTATAGAGTGAGTAGTAGAAAGTAGTAGAGTGAGTAGCAGAGAGTGAGTAGTAGAGAGAGAGTAGTAGAGAGTGAGTAGTAGAGTAGTAGAGAGTGAGTGGTAGAGAGTAGTAGAGAGTAATAGAGTGAATAGTAGAGAGTAATAGAGAGTGAATAGTAGAGAGTAGTAGTATAGAGTAGTAGAGAGTGAGTAGAAGAGAGGAGAAGTGAGTGAGTAGTAGAGAGTGAGTAGTAGAGAAAGAGTAGTAGAGAGTAGTAGAGAGTGAGTATTAGAGTAGTAGAGAGTGAGTGGTAGAGAGTGGTAGAGAGTAGTAGAGTGAGTAGTAGAGAGTAGTAGAGAGTGAGTAGTAGAGAGTGAATAGTAGAGAGTAGTAGAGAGTGAGTAGTAGAGAATGAGTAGTAGAGAGTGTGTAGTAGACAATAGTAGCGAGTGAGTAGTAGAGAGTGAGTAGTTGAGAGTAGTAGAGAGTGAGTAGTAGAGAGTAGTAAAGTAGTAGAGAGAGAGTAGTAGAGAGTGAGTAGTAGAAATTAGTAGAGTGAGTAGCAGAGAGTGAGTAGTAGAGAGAGAGTAGTAGAGAGTGAGTAGTAGAGTAGTAGAGAGTGAGTGGTAGAGAGTAGTAGAGTGAGTAGTAGAGAGTAGTAGAGAGTAAGTAGTAGAGAGTGAATAGTAGAGAATAGTGGTATAGAGTAGTAGAGAGAGAGTAGTAGAGAGTGAGTAGAAGAGAGTAGAAGTGAGTGAGTAGTAGAGTGTTGTTGGAGCCGGCCTCGTGGCGTGGTCCTGTTCCCCCTCACCAAGCCGCACGAGGTCCCCTACACCTCGCGGCTCCTCCATTTTGGATTGTACGTGACTCTGCGCACCAGCCTACGTGACCCCGCTCAACCCGGCCTCGGCCCCAGCGAGGCCCCGACATCGAGGCACCAAGAACTGGCCAGGGGGTACCACGTGAACACTTCACCGCTCCCGGCGGAGAGCAGTATCGATGGGACCCCCAACCGTCCTCCCACACCTAGGTGCGATCGCCCTCCAACTTTCCTGGGCCTGGCGCCTCTCCTGCTGGGCGTCTGGCCGCTCCCAACCCGGCCTCTCCGCCCCCCCGGGCGCAAGGGTCCGGACATCAAAGGGCCCCAGACCTATATCTGGGGCAACCCAGCAACAGGACAGTAGTTGTATCCTGGAGTCAAGAGCCCTACTGATCGGATCGCGGCTGACCCTACGGAGAAAGACTCATCCTGAAACTACGCTCTGAGCCCTGCTGACTACATCGCGGCTCCCCGTGCCTGAAGACCTTCACGAACCTTTGGGGCCCTGCTACCCTGTCCTTACAAAGACATTGAGACTCTTTCTGGATCTCTCGATCCCACTGTAAATATTTCTAACGTGCTACTGTTGATAAAGAACCTAGATGAGCAACTGATACTGAGCCCTGTGTGGTGGTGTTACTGGGCCTAGTACGATCATAGGAGAGGGTCCTCGCCTAGGAGGCCTCTCAGCGGCGCTCGGCTACATCTTTGCGGTAGGAAGGTTTCCCGGAGTGGTCCCCCTGACCCCCCGGTGTTCCTCCCACCAACAAGTGTGAGTAGTAGAGAGTAGTAGAAAGTGAGTAGTAGAGAGTGAGTAGTAGATAGAGAGTAATAGAGAGTAGTAAAGAGTGAGTATTAGAGTAGTAGAGAGTGAGTGATAGAGAGTGGTGGAGAGTAGTAGAGTGAGTAGTAGAGAGTAGTAGAGAGTGAGTAGTAGAAAGTGAATAGTAGAGAGTAGTAGAGAGTGAGTAGTAGAGAGTAGTAGAGAATGAGTAGTAGAGAGTGTGTAGTAGAGAGAAGTAGCGAGTGAGTAGTAGAGAGTGAGTAGTAGTGTGTAGTAGAGAGTGAGTAGGAGAGAGTGAGTAGTAGAGAGTAGTAGAGTAGTAGAGAGTGAGAAGTAGTAGACAGTGAGTAATAGAGAGTGAGTAGTAGAGAGTGAGTAGTAGAGAGAGAGTAGTAGAGAGTGAGTAGAGAGTTAGTAGTAGAGTAGTAGAGAGTAGTCAGTCAGTGTCAGTCAGTGTCAGTCAGTGTCAGTCAGTCAGCGTCAGTCAGTCAGTCAGTGTCAGTCAATCAGTGTCAGTCAGTGTCAATCAGTGTCAGTCAGTGTCAGTCAGTCTGTGTCAGTCAATCAGTGTCAGTCAGTGTCAGTCAGTCAGTCAGTGTCAGTCAGTCAGTATCAGTCAATCAGTGTGAGTCAGTCAGTTTCAGTCAACCAGTGTCAGTCAGTGTCAGTGTCAGTCAATCAGTGTCAGTCAGTGTCAATAAGTCAGTGTCAGTCAGTCAGTGTCAGTCAGTCAGTGTCAGCTAGAGCAGCTCTGCTGACCTGGTTCTCTGGCTCTAAAGCAGCTCTGCTGACCTGGTTTATCTGGCTCTACAGCAGGTCTGCTGACCTGGTTCTCTGGCTCTAGAGCAGCTCTGCTGACCTAGTTCTTAGGCTACAGAGCAGCTCTGCTGATCTGATTCTCTGGCTCTACAACAGCTCTGCTGACCTGGTTCTCTGGCTGTAAAGCAGCTCTGCTGACCCGGTTCTATGGCTCCAAAGCAGTTCTGCTGACATGGTTCTCTGGCTCCTGAGCAGCTCTGCTGACCTGGTTCTCTCCCTCTAAAGCAGCTCTACTGATCTTGTTTCTCTGGCTCTAAAGCAGCTCTGCTGACCTGGTTCTCTGGCTCTATAGCAGCCCTGCAGACCTGGTTCTTAGGCTCTAGAGTAGCTCTGCTGACCTGGTTCTATAGCTATAAAGCAGCTCTGCTGGCTTGGTTCTCTGGCTCTAGAGCAGCTCTGCTGACCTGGTTCTCTGGCTCTAAAGCAGCTCTGCTGACCTGGTTCTCTTCCTCTAAAACAGCTCTGCTGGGTTTGTTCTCTGGCTCTAAAGCAGCTCTGCTGACCTGGTTCTCTCCCTCTAAAGCAGCTCTGCTGACCTGGTTTCTCTGGCTCTACAGCAGCTCTGCGGACCTGGTTCTCTGGCTCTAGAGCAGCTCTGCTGACCTAGTTCTTAGCTCTAGAGCAGCTCTGCTGACCTGGTTCTCTGGCTCTAAAGCAGCTCTGCTGACCCGGTTCTCTGGCTCTAAAGCAGCTCTGCTGACCCGGTTCTATGGCTCTAAAGCAGTTCAGCTGACTTGGTTTTCTGGCTCTTGAGCAGCTCTGCTGACCTGGTCCCTTGGCTCTAAAGCAGCTCTGCTGACCTGGTTTTCTGCACTAACTATGCATGCATCCGACTTCACGAAAATATATTTAAAAATAATATAAGTACAAAAATATATTATTTTTATGAATATCTTACTTAATCTCTTGGCCTAATATGTATATTAAAGACACATACATAACATTTTTTGTCCGGGAGTCGCGCACCCAGCACGCCCCAACACGTATATGACGTCACGTGGGACCCGCAACAGTGCAAACATCTCGTACCGTAATGCGCATATGTCATGAATGCGGGGGAGTAGGAGTCGTAGACTGGTCGCATATCAATCGCGCACATCACGTGATATTAAATGTATATGATGTACCTAAAAAACAAGCAGCCGTCGCTCACCATACGTGGATCCTTCATGACTTTTCTAAAATGGCGGCTAGAATGCGCGCACCCACCGTGATGTGTACGATTTGAGTTCGCGACTCCGAAAATGTTTTGGATTTTTTTTTAAAGAAAATAATTTAAATATATTAAAATAAAAAATGAAAACAAGAAAATTAATTAATATTTCAGTTTTACATTTTTTTTTTTTGGCAATTTTCAGAAAAATATATAATTTTGTTTAATGAATAAAATATTTATAAATAAACTGTTAAAAAACTTTAGAAAATCAGTACAAAAAATAGGTATAACTACTATCAAATTAAAATTAGCATTTAAAAAAACCTTTGAAATTCACTGAAAAAAAACATAGGTTTTAGAGACGTTATAGTTAGAAATTAGCATTTTAAAAAGCTTTAAAATTCACTGAGAAAACCATAGGTTTCACAGACGTTATAGTTAGAAATTATCATTTAAAAAACCTTAGAAATTCACAGATAAAACATAGGTTTCAGGGGTGTTTTAGTTAGCTGGCCATTTCATTCGTACAAAACCATAGAAATTCCTCCGTTATAGTTAGTTCTGCTAACTATAACTCGCGCGCCCGCAATGCACTGCTGATGATATCACATATTGCATCATTCATGACATGGTCAGTGACATCACGGATGAAATCACTGATGACATCTCAAATGACATCACTCATGACATCATCCATGTGAAAATCTGATACACTAGTATAACCTTTCATCACTCACTGTAAAATACAAAGTACCGTATTTGAAACCATTGACACACCAATACCAGTTACTACATACCCACTTACTGATTCCTAAGTCTACACACACAACTACCCTTTCAACAATAGAATCATTTATACATGCAGTCACTAATTAATATAACACTATCAAATGCACTTATACAGATATATAGACATTGACACATCATCAGTCATCTTAGTCGGTTATGCAGTCATCCTACTCACTCATGAAAAAAATTAATCACATTTACATTTACCCACTTACACAATTATCCAACAACACCTCATTTATTCAAACACATAGTTACTCATAGTTAATATGTTAAGAAATCACTATTACAATTATACACTCATTCATATAGTTACTCTCACAATCACTGACTCTTACACATACTTATTTATATACAACAACTCTCAAATACAATGCCTTTTATATTTTTTACATTGTTGAAGATGTACTACTAAAATATATATTCACTCACCAACACACAAATAAATACACTCAGTCACCCAAACAACTGTTTCCACGTGCACTCTTAAACCTATACACCTAGTCAATCAACCATTCACAAATCCATGCATAGAGTTACAAACACCCCATCCAACCACACACAAACTCAGTGTCCCATCCAAATACTCACCCAACTAATCAATAACTAATATACACACTCATGTAGTTAGTGACCAACTGATGCAGCATGTTATACAACAACAGAGACAGTGATGAACACATTCACATAGTTTAGTTACTAATCCATGTATTAAGTGAGATACTTTTAATTACTCACTTAAACAGACAGTCAGACAGCTACTAAATCCTCCATCCAGACAGTTATATATCCACTCAATCTGCAATACAGATTGGTATATATATATAATACATATTTAAATTTCAAACTAAACCACATTCACTGGATGATGTCATCAGTAATGTCATCAGTGATGTCATTTGAGATGTCATCAGTGATGTCATCAGTGATGTCACTGACCATGTCATGAATGATCCAATATGTGACATCATCAGCAGTGCATTGCGGGCGCGCGACTTATAGTTAGCAGAACTAACTATAACAGATTAATTTCTATGGTTTTGTACGAGTGAAATGGCCAGCTGACTATAACACCCCTGAAACCTATGTTTTTTTTGGTGAATTTCTAAGGTTTTTTAAATGCTTATTTCTAACTATAACGTCTCTGAAACCTATGTTTTTATATATATATATATTAGTTAGGACCGTGTTTCCATAGGAAATCCGCAACATTCTATTTGGAATAACTTTGGCGCCGGTTGACGAATCCTCGCGAAATTTTCAAAATAGGTGGGGCGCTCCGCTCCGCTCCTACCCTGAAAGTCTCGGGGGGATTCGTCAAGCGGGGGCTGAGAAAACAGGGGGGTCCCAAAACACGTTTTCCCCATGCAATTTTCCATAGGGACCTTTAGTCCAAGGTACAGCCTGAACGGCTGAACAGAATTACTTGAAATTTGGCAGAGAGGTAGTCCTCAGGTCAGGGATGTGCCTTTTGCAGGTCTGGTGTCAATCTGTTCAGTAGTTCCTGAGAAAATCATATATATATATATATATGTAACATGCTCAAAGGACGGTGTCATCAATGATGTCATCAGTTATGTCATTTGAGATGTTATCAGTGGTGTAATGTGTGAGATCATAAATGATGCCTGGCTGGGGGCAAGTTATAGTTAGCTCTGCTAACTATAACTGGTGTTTGTTTTAGATCAAAACGTGATTGCTGTCACTGACATAGTCACCTAACTATAACATTACTTCAACCTTTGTTTTTTTCAGTGAATTTCTAAGGTTTTTTTTAAAAACAAAACAGATCTTTTTCATCACACCTAACTGTAATGTTACTTTAACCTTGCTTTTTTCTAGGAATTTATGTGCTTTATTTTAATGTTAAGTAATATTTTCTTACCATACGTAAAGCCAATCCATGTGCGTGGTGGAGATTTGGCCGCAGGCCCTTTTTTAAACCCTCCCACAGGCAGCCAACTCCATGCTACACATCGCCTTCGGCCATGCACTGCAGGGATTGGCAACAGTTCTTGACCTGTGGCTAGGCCTTGTGGTCCACCCACTCTGAGGTTTCCAATCCCCCTCCCCCTGCAGGCAGCCAGCCCGATGTTGTGCTTGGCCTTTCATTGCGTGCAGCATGGGGTTGACCGCAGGGCTTGGCTTACAGTAGGCCTTGTGTCCAACTCACCACAGGCAGCCAACCCTTTGGTTATGAGTGGCATGGGGTTAGCTACAGGGTCTTTCTTGCAGCCAACTCCCCACAGGTAGCCAACCCCAATGGGGTGGGGGTGGCCACAGGGCTTGCCCTGCCCCCATTCCCTATAGCCAAATCCGCAGCAGGCTGCTAAACCCACACCGTGCACAGCCTTTGGCATGCACAGTCTAGGTTGGTCTTCCGGGCTCCAAGGACCCTATCTTCTAGGGCCAAAACATATATATTAAGGGGAGGGTCTGTGCAGGCACCTCCCAGACCCTTAATTTGCTCCAGGGACCCATTCCACACTGGGGCCAGCTCCAATTGAAAAGGGAGGGGGCCGGGTGGCCCCCTAACTCATGCCTTAAAAGGCCCCGGAAACCCTATCCCTTAGGTAATAAGGGTGCACTTGCCACAAATTACTTGTATACTTTGAGCGCAGCTACACAGACATTCATTGATACGTCCGATAGCGGACTTTCTGGCTATAGTGGAATGATTGGGGAGCATTAATGTTTGTGTCATAACACTCTAGTACTGTTGGTACACCCAGCCGTGTGCATAATCACTGTCTCGTCTAGAGCCTTGGATGATTTAACAAAGCCCTGAGGAAGTTGTGGAGTACATTTCCCTAGTGACAAAATATGTGTTGGCTTGCTGAAGGCATTGAACAAATGAAGAAAGAACATGAGAAATACATGGACTTCTGGATTAATTATACAACTGTAGTATGGACATATTTGCGTGTGCTTGGAGGCTTGTTTCATCTTTACAATTTTGTTCAATCTCAAAAAGCCTGATAAGGTCATGTTCTCTTTCAGGGAAGCCACACAGAAACCATTGCAAAGGAATGTACTTCTGGGTGGGTTGTGCTTTGTTTTTTTCCTGCTGTGAGCACCCTGCTCAACCAGTACCTGACAGGATCAAGGTTCATTTCTTAGGTTTCAAGGCAGCCGTCACTGCCTTTAACAGAAACATGCCAGCAACTTTCAGACTGGACCCCGGGCACATGTGTATATACACACACATACACACCAACTGTTGTGTAGTTTCCACTTTCCAGTAGGAACTGTCCATTTGTTGGGCATCATAAGCATGACCGATTCCGAGCAGCCCCTCACAATGTGTTGTCCTATAGACCAGCTAGCTCACAGTGCCATCATAAGCACCTCTAAATCTAGACAGGTAGCAAATGGCTTGGGCAACCACAGGACATGACAACCCTGATGCCCCATAGGAATTGTGGTAACAGATGTAGAACCCTTACGCTCAGTCACTCGTGCTCTCTCAGAGAAATATACAAGGAATAAATAGAGGGGCGTTTTCAATATTTGTTGAACCATTGTGATTCTTGTATATTTTATATGCACTGCAATGATCAATAGACAGAAGCATATTTATGTGATTAGCAGTATAAGGGCAGTGAACAGAATGAATAGTTCCACCATCATGCTAGAACAATATATATATGCGAGCATATAAGAACTAGGTATAGCGTACTACTATGAGTTCCCTAACCTAGTTGTCTAGGGTGTGTTTGTGTTCTGCCAATAATCCACTATTGGGTGATCCAACAACCATTACCTGAAGGGAAAGTATGTAGGTCCCCGTCTTGGTCACAGGTTGGACATCCCTTCTCACAGAGGGAGCAGCAATCAGCTAGGCTGAGATTTCAGTGTGCAGCAACCTCGCAATAACAGAATGTGCACCCCTGCCCAAACCCGGAAATGCTTGTTTATTTATAACCAAAAGCGTCCTTGCTCCAAAGTCAAGACCTCGGCCAGGCCGACATTGTTAATGATCTATTGACTGCTGCGTTGCCTCATGGACAAATAACAAACAACCACATTTACACAATGTATGTTAAGGCCTTGTACAAGATGTTCAAGGTGTTGTGATAGTGTTCTTACAAAGTGGCATGTCAAAAGTCATTGTGTGGGAGAGAGGGCAACTTAAGAAACTTGTACATGTTAAAATGGCAGTATTTCTCCCCGGGATTAACTGAGCGATGTGGAAATGTGGACTGTATGGCTGCAGTCAGATTGGACAGAAATCCTGCAGATTCCATTTAATTTCTAGAATCTACATTGCTAAATGGTGGGTTCCAGATAGTGCACTTGTATTTTCCTTATGTTACTTCCTGTAATTTGAAAAAGTAGATTAATGGACTGGGGGTGTTGTATATTCCCAACTTGACTTTTCTGTCATTATTGAGCCATGAAATGTGTTGATGTACCATAAGACCATGCTCTCCCCCCTGTGCAGCTTTCAGTTAGTTATATATGGAAGTGAGGAGGGCAGTGAATGTTTGTTTTGCTCTAGATCCCTCTAGTAATTGAATGAGTTTTGGTTTGTTATTGTCTTATGTCACATAAATGGTTAATATATACATTTAAGTGTGCTGTTTTGCACCTGGAAAATAATGGGATTTATTACATGGTTATTGGTCATTTGCTTGTTGACACACACCAACAATTGGCTACTTCGTGGGCCACCATTCACCTTCAGCATTAAACTTAACTAGATTAAAGCACCAGTGGAGATAAATTCCCTACAAAATAGTTCCAGCATGTTCCAACAAACGGACCTTACCAATACTAAAATATTGTGGTTATCATTACAGAAATTTGACACCTTGGTTGGAAGCAGAGGAACCCAACTGAGTGGAGGACAGAAGCAGCGAATCGCCATTGCCCGGGCACTGGTTCGCAGACCAAAGATACTTCTGCTGGATGAAGCCACCTCTGCCCTGGACACAGAAAGCGAAGCAGTTGTGCAAGCGGCACTGGACAAGGTTCCTATTATTGCATTACTTGAACCAATATTTTATTGCATGAGTGTTGCTGCAACATGAGGCTTCATGTAAAAAACTGTGATCTCTTTAGCTAAGTAATCAAGAACAGCTGTCTCTTTATAGTTACATTTTTCTAGTGATCTGCGAAGGGTAGCATTAGTCTTAAGAATCAACACATCAAAGGTGTTTTAATAATGTGCTATTATTTAATTTTCCTGTATCTTGCCCGGTCAGCACCTAGAAACAACAACTCAGGAGGTAGGGTACTAAACCCTATTAAGCCCCTTGATGCCCCAAACCTACAATGCTTGGGCCGAATAATACATTGTGCCCTGTGGGCATAACAGAAGGCAGCAGAAGCTTGTTTGTCCCTTTCTGTGATACTGATAGCGGTGGTGCACATGTAGCACCAGCACTATTATGAGAGGGCATTACCTGATTTGCATGGAGGAATCACTTTGCCTTTGCCCCGTGCCATACTATGGACATGGGAGCAGAGGCAAATATGCCCTTAGGAGGCGCACTGACAGTGCAGCACCAAAAGGTGCCACACTTCCAGTGCGCCTCCAAAGGCAGCCCTCTGGAGGGGGTAAAAGGGGTCCTCTGGACCCCTCAGACGTCCCCCTGTGGGCGGGTGCAGTCACTCACTATATTGGCATGCAGCGGGATCTCTCTCCCATCTTTAAAGTGCAGGCACCATGCCTCCTGCACGGTGAAACACGGAGTGGCTTTAAAACAACTGCTGGGTATTTCATTTGAAAGTATTGTCCGAAGGGCAGCCCGAGGGACAGCGCATTGTTTCTAATATGGCACATTGTCCTTCTTTTGCAACAGTGCACCTTTTGAAAGGTGTGCCATGGCGCAAACAGTGAAAGTGCACCGTATGCATAATGCAGCCCCAGATCTGATCACCTTTATGCCACCTGCTCTGTTTAGAAACCAGTTTTAACTTACAACTAAGTGGAGGGAAACTGTGCTTTTAACTTGTGGTTTGCTGAATAGCATATGTTAATATTTTGCCGAATACCAAATGATCATGTATTCAGCTATGGCAGTGCATGGAGTTAAATTGTTGTTATTCAGTATCT
The DNA here is from genome assembly GCF_964204655.1 of Triturus cristatus. Classification (NCBI taxonomy): domain Eukaryota; kingdom Metazoa; phylum Chordata; class Amphibia; order Caudata; family Salamandridae; genus Triturus; species Triturus cristatus. The sequence goes on along the minus strand of NC_140593.1, from coordinate 308,967,374 downwards.
GAAGAGCTGGACACTTATGAACACTGGTAAACACTTTCACATTTGGGTTCCAAACTTTATTATGTTGTTCAGATTTGCGGTAATACAATCTAAAACATTAAAACTAGTAAAAAATAAATTGTCATTGAACAACATTTTGAATTCCTTTTATAGATTAATAATAAATCATTTTTCATATAGTGCTTGCTATTACAGTTTTGCAGTTACATTGTGGTATTAGTCACTTGACACCAATATTTGGGAATACAAAACACCATTATCGTTCATCTTAAAGTGTGCTGAGTTGGCTCTAAAGGAAAGCTACTTTGAATTTGAGGGACAACTGTATCTCCAAATATACGGAACATCAATGGGCAGCACATTTGCCCCAAGTGTGGCAGGATTGTATGTTTATAATTTTGAACAAATCCATCTGTTCAATCCCAACACAGCACCAATAACAAACATCCAGTTCTACAAGAGATGCATAGATGACGTCCTTCTAGTATGGGAAGGCACGGAAGAATCACTCAAGTCCTTTTTCACTTGGATCAACAGGTGTGACCCGAACCTCAAATTCACTCACACTTATAGTAGAAAAACCATCACATTCCTTGACTTAGGCATAACGAACTGCAATGGGAAACTTGAGACAAAGACCCACTTCAAAGTTACCGCAAGCAACTCTCTACTTCACTATACCAGCTTTCACCCGCGAACTCTCAGGGAAAATCTGCCCTATGGACAGTATCGGAGGTTGTGCAGAAACTGCAGCAATCTACAAGATTTCAAGGAAGAAGCACAGAAACTTTCAACAAAAGTTAAACAAAGAGGATATCCAAAAACAATCACTGAAAAAGCAAAAAAAAAGGACACACAACCAAAACCAGGCATTACTGGAACAAAAACCACCAACTGAACCAACTATACCACTCACTTGCGTAACCACGTACAACGTGTCTAACCAGGTGTCCAACATCATCCAGAAACATTGGAAAAAAATAAATTAGGATTTTTCTCAATTTAGTAGTCCTAAATTTAGGACTCCTAACTTTAGGACTCCTAAATGCCTTCTGTGAATACCGAAATTCTTAAAATTAGGATTTTTCTCAATTTAGTAGTCCTAAATCTAAACTTAGGACTACTAAATTAAGAAAAATCCTAATTCTAAGACTTTCGGTATTCACAGAAGGCATTTAGGAGTCCTAAAGTTAGGAGTCCTAATTATACTACTACTAAACTGCGAAAAATCCTAATTTTAAGACTTTCGGTATTCACAGAAGGCATTTAGGAGTCCTAAAGTTAGGACTCCTAACTTCTGTGAATACCAAAATGAGTAAGTGCCTGCTGTGAATACCAAAATGGTAGTAAGTTTAGGATTTTGTCTTAAGTTAGTTCTGTGAATCGGGCCCATTCTCTGTAGAATGACTGGTAAATTTCAACACTGTTAAAGTCGTCAATAAAGTTTGTTAAAAAAAAAATAATGTTGCATCCCATTTCCCATTTCATGGCGTTGAAGGGCTTCATTTTTTGTCACAGCCAACAGATGTCATCAAAGAACAAACAGTTGTCCTCCTACAGCTCCACTGAGAGTTCACAGATGCCATTCTTTAGATTGTTAGGTGAAAGGTAGCCGTCCGTAGATGTTCTCACAGAGATTACAATGAGATGGTAGAATACAGTTCCATAGACAGTTAACAGACACACTCCAATAGATTATAACAGATGGCCTTGTCAAGCAGCTTATACTTTTAGTAAAACTGTGAATTTGTTGGACAACTTAAATGTCAAAACTGTGCTGGTCTGATTCTCTGCACGCCATCAGGATATGTTGGCCTCAGTCCTAGCTGGTTCACAGTGCACCATTTGCACCCCTAGCCTTGCAAGGTAACAGGTGGTATGTGCGACCTCAGAGCATTATAGAAAAAAATTAGGGGGGCCCCTCACACCAAGGGAACAGGGTACTACGAATCAGTAGAATAAAAAACTCCCCTTGGAACCATTCTGTCAACCAATAGATTTGATCAATCAACCACGCCACTTAGACAATCAATTCTCCCCACCTCCAATTGGGGTTCTGCAGTTTGTAATACATACCACCAAGGAAGAAGTTTACATAAAACTTTAATACAAATAAAAGCACATGTAAGTACCCAACTTATAAGTCATATCCCCATATTACATATATGAAAACTATATTAGTTAAAAACAATATCATCAGTTACAAAAGAATCCTTTTTCAAACCCCCCAGCAATGTCAGTGCAAAAAGTCACACAAAGACAAAAAGTGTAAAAATGTAAAAAGCAATAATCAAATGGGAGCACCCTTAGAGACAGTGTTGCTAGATGTGTTACAAATGCTGATCCATTATTGCTTATTAAACATGAGTCCTGTCCCCTGAAAAACAAAGGCAGCAGTTCAACTGACGGACAGCAAATATTTCATAGAAAACATTGGCTACTATTATAGTGACCATTAACCTTTTCACTGACAGCAAACACATGTCCTTATTTAAATAGTTTCGAGATTAAAGGCTGCACTATTGCTGTAAGCATCTTGATGCATCCCCCAATTAGTATGGAGAGAAGGAGAAAAACTCAAATGTTGCATCTTCTATGGAAATTCCTAAAGTGCAAAAAAGAGAATTAAAAAAGTGGTGTTTGAAATTAATGTCCAGTGAGTGATGTGGAGAGTGCTATTGGGCCGGGATCATTATCAGTGGTCCCATTCCCTGGGCCTGATATCTTTTTACTGAATGTAGGAGGACAATCGGGTGCCATTGCAGAGGAGAGAGATATGTTTCTGCCATCTCACAAAGGAAGATATTTTGCAAGTTGTCATAAATGGAAAAAGGTATCCCCCTTGCTGTACAATATAAGGATATTGCAAGTCACTAAGGAATTAAATGATCATATATAAGAACAAGGACAAAGACAGAGTTCTTTTATAATGTCACTGACCTCCAAAATATATTTTTATTGTACGGCACAGAATCTTGTGTTCCTTAAATACATAGTCACATCATCATTTTCCCACAAACCACGTAATTCCTTGGTGGATTGCTTTCATATTCATTGCGGATGTGGGGAATAAAAGACGAATCTGTACTGCAAAATGAAACACACTAAAAATCAGTTGGTAATGTTTGCAAAAATATATTAGAATCATTTTAATATAAATTAGATTTTAAAAAGTTGTGTAGAAACGTGCAGAGATTTAACTTTCCGTTAATGGCCTATGGCATAGAAAAAAAACTGAACATGTTGCCATAATTATCTCCTTTCTACTGATCACTATTTCTTTTTAGAAAAACATATCAGTTCTTGTTTTCCTTGTTTAAACTGCAGCTGAAATGATGCCCGGTGATCTGCCTTTCACCCTGGCTGCTGACTCTGGCAGCAACATCAGATGTCATCTTTAATGCAGCTACATAATTTCTTTACTACAGGTGATTAGAGATGTCACTAGTTGGCAGGAAAATGGAGACAGACTAGTATACACAGATTGCAGTCTCCCATATAATATAAGAATTGAAAAAAAGTTTTTGAAACCTGTGGCCAAACCAATTGTAGGCAAACATTCTGTGAATGAGAGTTATTTCAGCTCAGTCCTCCTTGGACCTGGGGAGTGCCTCCCTTCTCCCACATGGCCATGCAGAAAGCCCTTTTAGAATTAGGATCTTGAAGTGCAAAACTAAATTATGGGGCTAAAACGATCAGCTATTCTCATTCAATCATATTTTAATTTTGGATTCAAATTTCACCCATAAACCAGTTGGCATACCCACCCTAAATAAAGAGATCTACATATTTCTAAACACCTTAAAATATAGTCATTGACATAGCAGTTAATGAGTGTGGAACAGCACTCCCAAAGTCACTCCCAAACAGTGAGTGGGTGCACACCCTGAACACCACCCAGTTCCTAGCGATACTGTTGCTGAAGCCAAAAAATAATATCAAATAAAGAAGCACTCATCAATTCCCAAATAGTGACAATTGTGTGTTGATCTTCAGGTATTCTTATTGAACACAGCTTAAAAAGAATAATGCATTTCACTCCCAACACATGAGCTTCTTCAGGGCTACAAGTCATATCAGCCTGGCGTATCTGCACTTGGGCTTCAAACTTTCACTTGTCACAATGTTTAGTATTAATGTACTGTGATTAACGAATATGTGTACGATGTCAATGGAAGAGAGTCCAATGTGTAATCGTAGTCATGCATGAAATTGTAGGACACCAGGTAGAAGCCATAGTCAAGACGTATAGTATCAAAAGTTTATGTTACCAGGATATCTGATCTGATAAAAGTGATGTCGCTGAAATGTTGTGGTAGCAGAGGGCTTTTCTTACCCTTAAAGAAGCGCTTTGTGTTTGGAGCAAAACACATTTGAGTTTTAATAAAGAAGACTTTTGAAGATCAATGCACCATTGTCACTATTTGGGAATTTATGTAAATGACTACAATTTGAGTGCCTCCTGATTTGATATTGATATATTAAAGTATAGTTGTGGAAAAGTCACTTGTCAAAACACCATGGTGAAACAAGTCATAGGAGAACAATTTGAAGCATGACCCACATTGAAGTCCACACTTAGGAGATTGAGCTGTGTATATCCATCTCTAGAAAAAGAAGATAAATAGGAGGAAGGAAGTTTACTTGGATCTAGGTAAGATTAAAACTATGTAAATACAGGTGCCTCAGCTGAAGCTCCCATGGCAAGAGAGGTATTTTGCACTTTTCACTGCCCCCTACGGCCAAGGTTTTTCTGGCAGGGACGAGCCATGAAAACTGACCTCTGTGCTCTCCCTTATAAATTAGGTGGGTGGATCCCATGGCAACCTCCGACAGCCCTTACTTTGTCAGACTGTCAAAGTGGTGTAACCACAGGGAAGACATTGTCTCTGCCATCGTTACCTCAAAGGTCCGCCTGCATTTAAATCCGGTGGGCGGACTATAATGTTAGTGGAAAGGGTACTCCCTTGCCATTCCATCAGTGCTCCGTCATTTCTAGTCTCATAAATTGCAAGTAGTTATGAGCAGTAATACTTGTGCAGTGACAAACTGCATCAGTGTCGGTCGCAGATTTCAGAGGCATTTTTATGTACATATTTTAAGCACTTATATTACAAATGCCATTGTAAATCAGATAGAAAGAACATGTTGAAAACATACAATTATAGATGGGTAGCTGTCACAGGATAGGTTTCACCAAGGGTTTCAAGTGACAATAAATAGAGAGTGAAATTAGACTTTTTTGTTCAAACATTTTATTATTTTATTGTTAAGGCATATGTAAAAGAGGGGCAGATAAGCAGTAAACAGATACAAATTGAGTTGTGCTTGCACTCTACAAGATATGATATATGGCTGAATAGAGTTTCATTTTAGTTCGACAATACATTACAGTACCTTGCATTAATTAGTTCCACTGTTTGTTACATTAGATCATTGTAGAATAACATCGCCTTTCATGAAATCTGGATTTTTAGGCTGCTTTAATAATAACAAAGGTGGCAGTTACGGGCCTACTATAGGAAGTCCATTGGGCGTCAACAAAGATGACAGGCCCACATGCAAGATATTGGTATACACTAGTTGGTTGTAGAGTGAATTGACAGAGTTTGCAAGAGAAGAAGAGCTAGAGGAGAGAGAGAGGAAAAAAGGGGTTAAGAGAAGAGTAGGGAGGGTTTGATCCCCCGATTTGTCATCAAAACTATAAGGGTTTTGATGACAGCAGGTTTGCAAGGGCTAGGGTGTGTGCTTGTGGAATTTGCCCTTACGGAGGGTTGATCTTCTGAAGATAATGGTCAAATGAGTCTCATAAGCCTTGTGAGCCAGTGGTGTTGTGTCCTTTTTGGTACATGATATTTTCAGCACCTCTAGTGGCACATATGATGTTCCACCATCTCTCGTAGGAAGTTTCTGTAGTTGATTTCCAGTCCGTCAGGTTTGTTTTAGTGCCAAGGGCTAGCCTGAGCTTTAGTAAGAGCGAGTCTTGATGGGATAGGGTGATGATCGGTTGAAGTTAAATAGAGTGAGAGATGATAGATATTGATAGATGATAGAGTGAAGTTAGACTTGACTAGGTTACCACGTGGAACGCTGAGAACTAGCCCTCTGTATGTTACATATGCTTCTTTAGTCCAGTTCCACTGCATGCCTAATCCTATGAGAATAAGTATCAGCACAAGTGGTCCCTATGGGGGAAGTGTAGCCCTTGACGTCCACAGCAATGGTTATGAAGAACCCTTTTTACAAGAAATGTTCGCTATGTGTTTTGTTTATTTTATTCACATGTAGACAAAAATCCTATTCAAAAGTAACTAGGATTCAAAAACTTTTAAAATTAAATTGATATAATAGGTGCTCCTATTACATGACGGTGCAGTGTAAGTGAATAAAGTGAGTATATAGCGCACAAGTGTTATTTACTTACCATTCATTCCAGCCTGCACGCGCTCTAAGAAACATAATACCAATCTCTTAGATGGGTTATACAATGCCAAGAGGTTGAAGCCCTGCACTTGCAACATCTTACAATATTTGTCCTGCCTTCAACAAAGGGCCACTAGCACTCCCTAATTTTCAGTGCAACCCAAAAAAAGCATGAACTGCACATCCAAACAGATAAGAGGTGTAGGCCAATATGCAGAAAGAGGCGACGTGGAACAAATACATAAAAGATGAGGTGCTTGAGGTTAGTGGAGAAGACAGAAAATGAATGTTAACTCTTAGAAGCACTCCAATGAGAGGTAACATGTAAACCAGTCTGGCAGGAGAGCGGGCGGATTAAAGATGGGAAGGCAGCAGGGCCAAACAAAAGCTGTCATAAAAGAGAGACCTACAGGTCGCAAACAATCCTGATAAAGAAGAGGTACGGCTTGCGGCATGGAAGTAGAAGAATGACTGCACCATTTGTTTTCGGGTTTTCGGCACCACAGAGCCCTTGCCTTCAAAGAACTGTATAAAGTGTCTCATCTTATGTATGTGTGACTAAAGCAGAGGTAGTGCCGGAATGAGATCTGATTTATGCACAGCATGAGAATGCCAGCACTGGCTGTTTCATGTCCCAACCCTGACATGTTTATATAGTGAATGTGTGATAGATTCATTTGAGAGCCTCTGTAAGGAAAGCATTTCCTATTATGAAACGACTGACACAAAAAATTTCATTTTCGCTTAATCATCCAGCAGCTCCCTTCCGAGGTTTTGAGCTCAGCATAAACTGAAGGCATCTTCTTTATAAGTATAAGACACACATGAAGCGCGGCAGATGCATGCACATGTGAGGCTGGAGTGCCATGAAATGCAGCAACAGTGGCAAATTAGAGGAGAAGTATTTAAGTATACAGTAGACCTGGCAGGGCGTGGCCCGTGATGGAAATAAAATTAGAGAAGGCAAGCGCTGCTAAACTGGCATTTAGGGCAAACCTACCGAGGGTATTAGGCCAAGGGCATTAGAGCGCTTTATCAGTATGCTGTCTAGGCGCAATCTAAAAAGGATAAAAATCATTGTGTCCACATTTATTTGTGCTTGCACAATCCCAATACAAAAATTCCCAATGCATAATGTCCGGCACATTTGCTGCAAGCAGAAAATAAACTCAGACATCAGTGAAGTACCAATCGTTAAAGAATACAGCATAGCCTACTGATAAGTAGTGACAACCAACATAATTCTGTTTGCAAATATTAAAAAGAAACACTGATACAGTTAAAAAAAATGAATGAAATCAAACATATGAAATTGAAAACAAACATATACATTAAAAAATATGAAGAGACTCACTTTTAAGATAACGTTTTTTAATATAAGCTCAAGCCTGTGTCGTATTTACTCAGGCTTTCATAGTTCTGCCCTTTCTCGTACAGCTAAGACTTGACTGGCGTTTACACATTATTATGGCTGTGCCTTCCCCTGTGAGTATTTGTCTACCGTTGTCGTATACAAGCAGCAATGTGCAGGAACGCAGTGATAGGCGGGAGGTGGTGGGGAATGACACTGCGAGCTGAGTCAAAACAGAAAAAGTAGTGCCCAATTCTACCTATATGGTAAAAAAGTGACCCGATTAATGTAACAGGGTCAGTCTCCAGGGCGGAAACAAAGAGCCAAAAGACGGGAGAAAAACTACAAAGAGAGCATAATAAAGCAAGATTTTAGGAGGAACCAATGAAAGCGAGGGGTGTGCCCAAAGCCCATGCAATGAATACAGCATGTCTCGAAGACAGTACATGCGCGCTGCCTAGGCTCGACCTAAAAAAGAGGTGGTAAATACATCACCATTGAACTGGACACCTGAAGTTTGGCCAAAATAGAGAATATTTAAAGTTAGATCAATTAAAAAGCACATTTGAACCAGCTTTGTCCGAAGACAAAGGGGCTATTTTTAGGCGGATGTGAATAATGTGCAGAGACTTTGTGCAGTCATTCAAAGTGAAAGTGGTCAGTGGGTAAAGTAGGCTGACCTATTGCCCTATGCTGTATGCTGTGGTGGGCTGAAGCTAAATGTGAATGACAATATAAGAGACCAGTAGATCAAGCCAACTAACCAATAGCTGCTCTGTGTATCTATATGAAATATGCATTTGAAGGAAAACAATGCTCCGGTGAGACAGCTAAACCTGTCTAAAAATCCAGAGCTAAAAGGAATAAAGTGTACATGTATGCATCATAAGGCATGAGCGCATATTCGTCATGGTGCTACAGAGTTCCAGCATGATGGTATATACATGCATTCACTTACATACAGAATGATGAAACCGCTATTTAGGTTTTTTGTTTTACCATTTCAATATGGCAAAATGTGTGTGAAAGCGCTAGTTAAGAAAGGAGTGGCAATATAAGCAAATTGTGGCTGCCAGACGCCCAACAAATAAGTAAATAAAATATATTAAAAAATAATACTAAAGTGATGGACGATGGAGGAGCGGGTGGGAGTAGGGCCGAGATAGTCAGCGCCACCAAACGGCAAGAGAAGCGAGGGGCAGATGGCCGACAGAGGAGGAGAGATTGTTTTTTTCTCAAAAAGGTTGGTGAAGAAAGCAGTGGAATAGCTGTGGGAAAAGAGAGGGAGCAACATGGGGAATGGGGGATATTTGAGGTGGGAAGAAGCAAAAAAAGGGAGGGAGCGAGAAAACTAACTCATGCTCTACGATGGAGTGCTTGAAGAAAAAAGCAGGTCTGTGAATGCAAGAAGTGGAAGGACACAAGTCATCCAATTGCTCCAGAGTTCGGACAAGCAAAGAATAGGAAGGAAAGCAATCGAATACGAAGCAGGGAAATGAGATAGGCAAGTAAGCCATCCAATCAAAAGTTAGGGGCTCCTCTGTGGTCATGTATTAGAGACAATTGAATTTCTACAACAAACAGCTGAAGCGGACTGTTGGCGAGCCCTTAAAAAACAATAGCGGGTCTCCTGTCACACATCATCCTTTTCATCTTCTTTCTCCCTCCCTACATGAAGCTGTTTTCTCTGCTGGCTATATTGTGGGCGCTGCCCTGACAAGCCTATGTGAGCGCATATATTCTATAATCTTCTGTCAGTGCGACTGCGCAGACATGCTGACAAGGTATGGTGATGGCTGTTAACCTATAAGTTAAGAGAAAGCAGGTGTTATAGTCACTGTCTAATTTGCAGTTTGAATATAGCGAAAGAGTGCTCACGTGGTCAGATATCCTTTATGAATAAAAGACGCACTTGCATTCTCTCTATTTGAAATTCATGGGCTTCCTCAACATGAACAGAAATGCAAACCCCCTCCGTGGCTCACTTGAATGTAGCTAAATGTTTAAACGCGCACACCAAGGCCTTTTGTGAACCAGGGAATGCACACTTTCTGCTTTTGTTTGCTTCTCAGGCGTGCAAAGTACTTGCAAGGCTTCCTTCATCTCGTTTGGCGTGTGGGCCGAGAGGGGTGGTTCGGTTTCCCACTTGGCACCAATTGCAGTGTTTGACAATGGGCAGATTAGCCCTCTTTTTTCCAATTCTTTAAAACAAAATAAAAGATGCTCATGGACAATGGACTAAGGAATGCAATGAAGGATCTAATTCTTTAATATTTTGATGGAATATTCCAGGAAGACTTACAACTGGAATAACGGTTGAATCATATGAAAATAACAGGTTGTTGTTGGGAGAACGGATTATTCAATAGAATTCCCCACTACTGTTGTGTGCTGAAGAAGTCCATTTGAATATGGATGAAACGCGTTGACTGTTTTTTCTGTGTATATATATTAGCGCAATTTTAAAGAAAAAGAAAATAAAGAGAATATTCATACCGACTGTAGAATTTTGTGATAATATTTTTCAATCTTTGTAAATTGTAGTATATGGGGGGCACCTCTTGAACTTATTTTTACTTATTCACCTTAGATTAATGTGGCACTTTGGCAGTGGGTGTCATCAGGGGGTGCACATATTTGAATATAGAATTTAATCATAAATAGATGTCAATGGAGATAACGGGTTAGGTGCAGAATCTTTCTGGTCCACTGCCACTCCTGTGTTATATTACTCGCAAGTAAAGGAAACATTTTGTTATTATTTTAGTTGCAACTTAGTTATTGCGCTTGAATTCAGATATATATTTTTTGTTATTTTCAGGCTAGAGAAGGTCGGACTACCATTGTGGTGGCACACCGTTTATCTACTATTCGAAATGCCAATGTCATAGCTGCCTTTGAGGACGGAGTCATCACGGAGCAGGGAACACATGATGAACTGATGGCTAAGCAGGGGGTTTACTTCAAACTTGTTACCATGCAGGTAATGCTGTATATTCTTTTTCATTTACAGAATATGTGCATTGCATGACTACAAGTGCTAGGACAACTTGAGTTTTCCTTTTCAGCTTTGCTCTCATTATAGTTGCTTTTTTCATCTTGTGGTCGAAGAAATTAGCAATGTTCATTATCTTTTCAATTTCAAGTAGGATTTGTTAATTCAGATAATCAATATCCTTCAATATTTTTGAACTACTTTAGTTAGAAAAGTTCTATGTCCACAGCCCACACAACCACATAAAATACCATATATTGACTGTGTATACAGTGTGTAAAACAGCAAACACCCTCTCATACTGCTTCAATCATACTTTTTATGAGAAATCCTGTTTTGTTTGATTTCAGAGTTTACCTTGCAAATGTGCTTTAGGTGAAATTGTTTTACTATGTATGTCTGCATTGCAAGCTGAAAGGACATCCCGCATTACGATCACATTCTATCCTATGGGATATTCGTCACATTTGTGTTGGAGTATTCCCTCTGCCGACTTCTAAATCAGGTCCTTAATGATGTTTGAGAGAAGCATTTGTGTGGTAGAAGATTCATTTATCTTACTCAGTTTTACATGTAGAAGAACTTCATTATTCCACCATTGGAAACTTCAGCGCCTCACAAGACCTCAATGAAATATGATAGCTGTTTCAAACATGATTGGGACTTACTACCTAAACACACATATCTCAGTTTTACTCTTACCCATGGGTACTTTCCCAACTTAGGAAAGTACACCAGGAGAAAGCTGCTGTTATATCTTTAAATGGTATGGGTTCATGAGATACATTTCAACTTATATTAAATTTTTATATCCAAAATGCCTTTGTTCAGAAAAATGTGTTTTAAGGGAGCATGTCAATTGTGTGGAGCATAAATTGAATTTGGTTTGAGTAGCATCAGCTTTGTTGACCTTTCCTGACTGTTTAGGAATACTAAAAAGCACAGAAAATTCAGAAACTTGAATTAGTACCTTAATATTATCCTGATGCATACGGCAATTGTTATATATTTTTTCTAGGTTCAACATTTAGGCGTATCCAATGTGAATTTGAACTATTGGGCGTGAGTATGGTTGGTGTCTTTCAAGTGTAACCTAAAAAAACTATTGATGAGTTTTGAGTATTATGCATACTTTTGTTAATTGTGTATGATCCAAGGGCAGGTGGATCATAGGTTTCTTCTTGCTGAGTCAGCAGGGGCATCATTGTTGTAAAATGTGCTGTTTTTGGGTGGGTGAACTAACTTTATTATGGTAGTTCATCCACCCTGCAAACTTCTAAATGACGCACTTCGTAATTGTAAAAATTTTCCCTTTTGTAATATAATCAATTGCTAATATAGTGTTGCATCGTTTTGCAGACATCAGTAGTAAATAATGAATATGAAAATGGACCAGAAATGGATTTTGATATCGAAAACAGTCCAACAGGAATGGGACCAAAAGCATCAGAGTTAATGCTAGTGAGAAAGAAGTCCTCCGTAAGAAGTCTTAAAAAAGGGAAAGATGCAGAAATCGATGTAGAAGTTGTTCAGCCTGTGAGTATTTACATTTTGCCTTTTTGATATGGCATTAGTGGAAACATTTGTTGCTACTCTAGTTTATTTTTATTGCATGTTGTTACAATGCTGATTTAAGCATTAGGTCCAGTATTGATAACTTCAGTCTATCAATTAAGGACCAAGAGTCGCCAATGCCGAGGCTTTATTTAGATGTTCTTTATTCTCATACTGAGTTGCCAGCACTACAGTATTTCCCCAACAGATAAACTTCTCTGATTTCTTAGCTTCTCCACGTACATAAAAGCCAAAACGATTCCATGTCATGCCATTTAGGCTTCAGTTACAAGGTAGCAAGATTCTTGTGCTTAGAAATCAAGTAGCCAGAAATAACATTTCTGGCTGGTGTCCCTGCATATAAATCTGGTTGTTATGAGTATGTACCCGGAACGAGGAGTAAGATGTGGATGCAGGATTACTGGTCCAAATCTGCATGTGATGTCCCTGTTCCAAGGACAAATCTACTTCCGTTTCCTACTTGTTCTGAGAAAGTCTTAAATGCAATTAAAGGGAGGTGTAGGGTGGAAGAAGGGGTTAGGGAGAACACCTGGGGCCAGCCACGGCTGGGGGCTGTTGAGGGAGAATTCCATGCTCCCCATGTCATAGGAGTGAGTCAAGTTAGAACAGAGGGTGGGTCATATGTACAGCCCCGACCGCATGTCATTTAACCAGGTTGATTATCCAGCCAATAAAATCGGGTCTAGTTTTTCTGCTCCAGAGAAATCGAGGTGAGGGAACATTGGGCTGAGCTGTAATACTGCTGTAAATTCCACTCTGACCAAACTATAATCAGGCCCTTCATTGTTTTTCATTTAAAAGTGTTTGACTGTGAGCTGATGTTTATTAGATTTGCAGCACATGAGAGACAGAGAAAGTAGATTCTCTCGATGCCTTTTAAACATGGTTTGCTTCTTGGGTCTAAGCTCTTAGCATCTGAGGTAAAATTAATAATTGCTATGTATGATTTTTACTTTTCTTTTTGATATATAGAATCATTTTCTTCATTTACTGTTATTTTGTTTTTCTACTGTTTTAAAAAATGTCCCATCATATTGATATTGACATTTTGTGTTTTTGTTCAACATGTCCACTCTTCCATTGCCTGGTTGTCTTCGACAAGGAAGACCTCTAACTTCTTTGGTTCCATTAATCCCACTTCCCACGAGTTCTGTATTACGGAGACTCAAATTTTCTGCCATTTTCCTTTATATTTGCTTTTGGACCCTGATCACCTTGCGGCAGGTACATTCTTGTCCCACTGGAACCGTTTCCTCATCCTTTCCCCTTTTGTACACAACTTCCAAACTTCATTCAACTACTCACATCTCTTACTTGACATCTGTTAACAGTTGTATCTTTTTCCAAACAAAGTGGAAAAGTTTAATGATTGTAATGAAAAGACTTCTGGTATTGCTTCTTTTCCAACATTAAAATATTTTAATTTAGTGCTTTTTATGCACTCAGTGCTTTTGAAAATAAGAGAACATTATGATAACTATTTTTAAATATTTCAGTAAGAAACATTTTTATTTTAAATGAATTTATATCACTGCAATCCCATAAAAATAATACATCATGAAAAAATACCTATTCAAATATATGAATATTAAAAAGTACTAATTCTGTTTTTCAGAATGAAAACGTGCCTCCCGTTTCCTTTGCAAAAGTTATGAGTTTGAACAAGACTGAGTGGCCATACTTTGTCATTGGTACCATCTGTGCAATTATCAATGGAGCCACGCAACCCGCGTTTGCTATAATATTTTCAAAAATTATTGGGGTGAGTTTTAGTACAGCATCCAACACAAAAATTATGTCATTGTTGATTCATTTCTATAGGAACTCTTCAGTTCTTCTTAAATAGTTATCTGTTGCCTTTATGTCTATATCATGAGATGATTAGTGACTTAGTTGTTGATATTTAAATGAAGGAAGGTTATTCAGTTTGTTGTATTGTTATGCCAGTCATACTTTTTATATAGTAAATCACTGAGCATTACTCGAGACACTCAAGAACCGCACTGGTATCAATGGCAAAGTCCTAAGATGGATCACATCCTACCTACAACATCACTCGCAACAAATAAAAATCAACAACTGTCTCTCGAAACCTACACCAGTTCTACATGGTGTCCCTCAAGGCTCAATTCTCACCCCATCCTTTATCAATCTTTTCATGGAACCCCTCAAAGTTATTCTGAAACAAGCAGGGGCAGCAATCACCTATATGCCGATGACACCCAACTCTACTACAAAATGAAATCACCCATTGACATCCTACCTCTGAATGCCACACTAATCAAGATACAAACTTGGCTAAACACCAGGCACTTAAAGTCGGACCTCAGCAAAACTGAACTACTACTCTTCTACCCAAGAACACAATCCTCTACCAATTAAAGAATGGCTCAAGTATTTAGACGCTCAAACTTGCTCTCTCACACTGTCTAACTCAGTAAAGTGGTTGGGCATCACCCTGGACAAAAACATGTAAATGAAGGAGCATATCAACAACTCAGCCAAAGAATCACTCTGCACACGAAAACATCTCAAGAACATCAAACCGTTCATTCCTCCTGATGATTTTAAGATGGTTTTGTAATCTTTAGTCCTCTCGAAATTTGACTATGGCAACACCATCTTCACAGGAACTCCAAAAGATCACCTTGCTGCCCCAAGATTAATTCTCAACACAGCTACCCGGCTCCTAACAGGTATTAAATAGTTTGAGCACATCTCTCTAGCCCTCAAGAGCCTCAATTGGCTTCCCAATGAAGGAAGATGCATCTACAAGACTGCTTGCATCACCCACAAAGCCCTTCATACACATAACACCAACTATCCAGAAACCAAACTTTCGAAAGCAGGAAGAGCCAGGATATGACAAGCTCCAACTCACTTCTTCTCCTACCCCCTAAACTGAAAAAGCAATCCGCCCAGACATACTCATTCTCAGGAAATGCACCTTAGATCTGGAACTCACTCCCTAAACCTCCACTGAAACTCCTTCTTTCCTTCTTCAAACAGGACCATAAATACCTACTGCTCAACAACTACTTCAACACGCACAGAAAGAGAGCTATGTTCCCAAAGCTCACACCCGTACTGGCTAGACCTGTTGCGGCAGGCAATTGACAGTTATAGCTTTTACTCTGTCACTTACTCCATTACCTTATGGTGTTTTGATGCACTCATATTGCAACTACTTTGAATGCCTAATGCTTTTCTTTGTTTATACATATGTACTTCAAACAAATTATCTCACATTATATGTAAAGCACTCTGATAACTTTAGGTCTAGCTAGCACTATATAAAACCTAAAAATAAATAAATATACTAAAACAATACAGAATCCTTCCCCCTCAAAGCATTTTACCAAATATTTAGGATGAGCTGTTCTAGCCTTGGATTCAAGTGGCAACTCCGACTGACAGTGTGATTATGGAAATCACTAGAAGCTCTTTTCAAGTTCTTAGGTGGTATATGAAGTCCCTGATGTTAGAAGGAATCAAGCAATTCCTGACAAACCAAGTCACCTACTTCTCCAGCCTTGCACAACTAAATGCTGCTTGAATATCTCACTCTGGCTTCTTCTATACATCAGTTTACATTGAATAAATGAATCAATAAACGTAGAATTTGTAAAGCGCAACAACCACTTCGAGAAGAATCTAACAACACTGAAACAAAAAAATTAAACCTGTCCCTCCGGAAAATAAACGCTTAAGATAGATTGAACAGCCATATTTTCAGAAGCTTTCTGGAAGTAGAAATGGTGGCAGCTTGCTTTTGAGCGAGCAAAAGCTTGTTCCATTTCTGTGCACCAAGAACCTCCTCACTCCCCCCTCACCCCCCCCCCCCCCCGAGTTTGTAACCTGAACTTTGGGATAGCTAGAAGATTACAGGCAGATCTTAATGTTCTCTGTGTCTGGTAGGGAACAAGATGATCAGAGAGGAATTTGGGACCAGTTTAATAATAAGCCCTGTACACATTAGTTAAAACTTTAAAAATAATCTCTTTACCAACTGGTAACCAATGGAGCTCCTACAAACCCTCTGTGATAGAGCTTTGACGGGGGAGTTGAATTACCAGTCTTGCAGCAGTATTTTTACCACCTGTAGCTTCTGGATCAAATAATTAAGCAGACCCGAGAGGAGACTACTGTAATAGTCAAGCCTGAAGGCAATCAGGTCATGAACAACCGACTTCCTTGCTGAAAAGGGTAAAAAGTCAACAAACCTTTTTAGAGATTTAGGGCCATATGTAGGTAGCCTCACATTTACCGATTCATAAATACCGAATTTTACCGATTCGGTATTTATGAATCGGTAAATGTGATGTAGGTAATGATTCGGTAAAGTTTACCGAATCGGAAAAATTCGGTAATTATGAATCGGTATTTACCGATTCGGTAATGAGGCATACCTTCCCATTGATTCCTATGGGCCTGGAGGCCCATAGGGATCAATGGGAAGGTATGCCTCATTACCGATTCGGTAAATACCGATTCGGTAATGGGGGAGCATATTCAAGGGTGGCAGGGTGTCACATTGACACCCTGTTGCACCCCTGAATCTTGCATGTAAAATATTGCTTTTTGCAAGGTATTCGTTATTTATCACCAACCTGTATTTGGTGGTAAATAACGAATTTCTAATACTAATTTTCACTCTTTAGAGTGCTCCCTACATCTGATTTCTGGATTCGGTATTTACCGAATCGGTATTTTACCGATTTCTTAATTTCCGATTCGGTAAATACCGAATCCAGAAATCAGCCCCCTACATAGCAAATGCCTAAATACCGGTCGGTAACGGGATATTTACCGATTTTCGGGCGTTACCAACCGGTATTTGGCTTCCTACATGAGGCCCCAAATCACAGAAATACGTATACTGACATGGTATTTACATGGAGGTAAAAAGACAAATCATTATTGAATTTGACTCCCAAGTTCTTAGTAGGCAGGGGGAGCTATCATGATGGCCCAGCCATTTATCCGAGCTAGAGACCTGGTTGTTCTTCCCAGAAGGTAAAAGAAATTGTATCTGCGCTGGACTTTAGGAAATTTTCATTCATCCACGTAATAGCTTCCAAAAGACAGTTTGTAAAATTTTGTTCAGAGCTGGTGGGTTTCTTGTCCCAGGTGAGAATCAGTTTCATATCTTCCACTTAATACATGGTAGAGATACCAAAGGATTTGGTAAGAGTAATAAGGGGGGACATATACACATTGAATAAAGTTGGGCTAAGTATCGAGCCCTGGGGGACACCATACATTAGCAATTTCTCTTTGGTCTAAAAAGCCCCAATGTGATAACTTGCTTTCCCACGCATGACCACGAATCCCTGTCTCTGCCAGACTTTGGAGGAGAATATCATGATGAATCGAGTCAAAAGGCCACATACATATCTTTTTTTTTTAATTCTTTTTATTAGATTTCAAATAACAGTGATAGTTTGACGGTTCATAAATTCATCTACATTAAGACATGATTCCGTAAATAATGTATCGCTCTGTTATAGGTGTGACACCATTACATTTTGAGTACAAAATTGGATTGGATTAATACAGTGCTATACTCTTAATATTTAACTCAAGATCTCCGGCGATTCCACCAGGGGTGGTTCACAAATGTTCCCTCTGTAAGTGTTCCACTTGCCCCATATTCTTTCCCATTTTTTGGGGCATCCCCAATGTACATATGCCGTCCTCTCAGCCACCATGACTCCGTCCATGTCCCCAAGGCATTCTCGATATGTTGGTGCATTTGTATCTCCCCAGTGTTTGGCTATATTCCGTTTTGCCAACATCATACCTAGTGTTGCCCAATCTTGCCCCGCATGGTTGCGATCTGTTGGTTCCCATATGTTTAAAATGAATGTATGTCGTCATCCCGCTGTCTTTTTCCCCACAGGGAATCACAACGCGGTCGGTACAACGACCACGTTGTGATTCCGCATACCATTACTCTGCAAGTCGGAACAACGACTTACGGAGGGGGGGCGCTGGATGTTGGAATAGTATCATTTACTTTTCCAACTCCAGTCTGTGCGGACACTAGGGAAGGTGTTGGATTTTAAATCCAACACCTTCCCCCCCTCTCCGCAAGTCATTGTTCCGACTTGCGGAGTAATGGTATGTGGAATCACAACGACCTCGTTGTGATTCCCTGCGGGGAAAAAGTTTCATGGTAAACGTTGTTTACCGTTTAAAATACACCTCTTGGGCCCAGGAGCAATCGTTACTCCACTGACTCGTGTAAGTGCGTTCATAATTGTGTCCCAGTAAGTTTTTCTTACTGGGCAGTCCCACAGTGTGTGATAGAAGGTGCCATCCCCCCGCATTGTCTCAGACAGAGTTGGCTATCAATTTTCCCTATCTTATGAAGGGTTACTCTAGTATAATAAATACAATGAAGTATTTTCAGTTGAACTAACCTTAGCTTGGAGGATATTGCAACCCCTCGGTGGGGCACTCGGGCTTCCTGCCAATCAGTCTCATCGAAGTCTCCCACCTTCCCTTGCCATTTTTCTCGAAGGCACATTGTGGGGTCTGGTTGATTATTAATATTTTTGTGGTAAGTGAGGGAGATGGCCTTTTTATCCATCTTCTCTGTTATTAGCCTATCCTCTAGCGAGGAGGCTTCAGGAAGTGTGGTTCCCCTCGGTATGGCTTTCTGAAGTGCGTGTCGAATTTGAGTATAGCGAAAAAATTCTGTCTACGCCATCTCACATCGTTCTTGAAGTTGCGCAAAAGTGACTACTCCCTCTTTCTGCCAAAGGTCCCCCACCATTGATATTCCAATTGAATCCCAGTGTTTAAAGCCCTTACTCGTAACCAGTCTGCCCAGCCGCTGAGACTCCCACAATGGAGTCATTTGCATAATCCGTTCGTCCCACCCCAACTGTCTGAGTGCTTTGTGCCAAATTTGCACTGTGTGTGCTGTGGGGTCCGGTAGTAATTGCTTCCGATTTTTATTGTATAGATGTCTCATGACTCCTCCCTCCCCCAAGCTATTTCTGTCTGCTCAAAATGCTGGGTCAGTCTGTGGGGTGTGAAGTCATTGACTTACCACAATGAAGTGTGAGGCCCAGTAATACATTAGTATGTTTGGGAGGGCGATTCCGCCATCATACCAACTCTGCACTAATTTTTTCATGTCAATTCAGACCGGTTTGCCATCCCAAAGCAGGATGGTCACTTCTGCTTCGATCGCCCTGATATAAGACAGGGGAACCAGAAATGGTGTGTTTTGGAGGGCATATAAAAATCTGGGGAGTGCCTACTGATGGAGCTTCTAGGGGAGGCTACATAAAGTAATATGTCATCAGCGTATAGGGAAATACGGTCTTCCCATCTCTCCGCCCATCGGAGGCCTCAAATGGCCAGGTCTCTCCTTATCCAGGCTGCCAATGGCTCCAACACTAAAGCAAATGTAAGTGGTGAAAGGGGGCAGCCCTGACGTGTGCCGCGTCCAAGGGGGAAATTAGCAGAAATGTGACCGTTTACTACCACATGTGCCAAGGGTTCCATGTATAACATCTGGATCCATGCGCAAAACTTAGGGCCAAAGCCCATGTGTCTCAGAACGGCAAACAAGAAGGGCCACTCCACCATGTCAAAGGACATGCGAGCATCCAAGGAGAGGATTACTGCTTCCTCCTGTATAGTGGGAATACGTGCTAGGACACTATGTAAACTCCTTAGGTTAAGTGCTGTGTTTCTACCCGCCATGAACCCGGATTGATCCTTATGAATCAGTTTAGTCTGGCCGCAATGGGGTGTAAGTCTGGCCGCAATGGTTTTAGCTAGTATTTCGGCCTCTGCATTTACCAGCGAAATCGGCAGATACGGCGCACAGGCCATGGCGGGTTTGCAAGGTTTATGAATGGCAACTATCGTTGCGATACGTTGGTCTCTGGGTGGCCTTCTGTTTGCCCTGAAGAAAGTCCTGGACCGTCACAGCCTAAGTTGGACTGAAACATGTTGGCACTAGGGTCATAGGACCATAATTATCCTACTAAGACCCTAATTTGAAATATTTTTAGTATCCCAGACAGACCCATAAATAAAGGGATACCGGGGATCTGTCTGAGGTTTTTTAATCTTCTAGCCCCCCTGGTCAAAAAAACATCTTCAAAGAGCTCCCAATACTGTGGTCGAGCCCACCCCGACTTTTAGGCGTTGGGGTGACCCGATGATGAAGCATGACACCACTAGGGTGTGTGAGGGTACCTAAACCAAAAGGAATTGCTTCCTTGCTCACCTATTGGTAGAGTTAACTTTTCCCCACAATAGCTTCATCATAACGTTCCATCGACATATATTTGAATTTGACCGGTTCTGGTCAGTTGAAGTGAAATTATAGTGAGGCTGCAAATTGACCCTGATTCTCCTCCCATGTCCGTGAAACTATGATTGGGAACTGTTTTCGAATTAGGATACCTACTCCTCTGGAGCCGAATGTGAACTCCGAGTGTGCCACCATTCGGTAACCCCATCTGTCCTAGGCCTTACATGTTGTTCCTACCAAATGTGTTTCCTGAAGCAGGACCACTGCCGGTGATTGCCTCTTAAGGTACTGTAAAACCAGACCTCTCTTTATTTTATCCCCCAACTCTTTGACATTCCATGATAATAATGTAAGGGGGGTCCAACTGGTGTAGGCACTGGTGCGCTAGTAGATGCTTCATGGATCAATATGTCATCCCGCCTCATCGCTCCCAAGTGTCACAGGGAATTACCGGTCAATCTGTGTGAGGAGTCTTATGTGATAATAGTGAGTTTGAACCGTCAAATGTGTACAACAATCAAGACAATTAAACCAAAAAACAACTACTTCTTTACCCTTGCCCATGCCCCCTCCTGCCTCCCTGCACGATGGACTTATAACTACCCGCCACCCCAACTTCGCAGAGTGCTTAGTACCCATCCCTCGTACCTGTGTGGGGGGGAGATTCGCCTGCTAATCCCACCATGCACCCCATTTTGTGATGAGATGTACCAGCACAATCAGCCTCGTGGTTTAATACTTTTCAGAGAAAAGGGGGAAGACCATCTGTTCTGACCCATTATTGACTCCCCTAATACCAAAATTTGCTTTGTCATCTTACCGCTGTCTCAATAGACAAGGCCACTGCATTGTGACTAAGAAGGTAATCTCAAGTCATTAACTTTCTTTGTAAGGAATATGGCCACTGTGTTCAGTTTCTTGATTCGTGTCCCACTGTTCATCCATTGAAGTGAATTGGTCTTGCCTATCTGCGTTTTCACGCTTCTCCGCTTGCTTGCGATGCCCTGTCCTGGCCTCCCATGGCTCCTGACTCTGTTGGCTGTACGCCTTGCGAGTGCTGTGCCCCTCTTCTGCCAGTTCCGCCACTCGTGGGCCTCCTTGAGTGTCGCAAAAAACACGTTTTCCTCTCCGCCTCCACTCTCAGTTTTGGCGGGAATAGCTTTGAGTTCACGGTTTCGGAGCTCCTTTTCTAGGAATCCACGGCGCTGTTTCGAAACTGTAGCCGTATAGTCTGGGAAGATAGCTATAGTACTGTGGCTATCCAGAGTGGAGGGGCTGCTCGGGCCGTCTGAAGAATCAAGTCGCGGTCACGGAAGTTAAAAATACGGGCAAGGATAGGTCTCGGGGGGGGGGGGGGGGCTCCTGGCCTGGGCTTACACCCGGGTACTCAATGAGCTCTCTCCACAGAGAAGTAGTTGTATAATCCGCGTGGCTGTAGTTGGTTCGTGACTAAGTCTTCAACGTATTGGTCGAGTGGCATCACCTTTGTCTGTTCCGATCTTGATCATCGAGCTTGGCCGTAAGTTGCTTGTTGTCTGCCACTAGCTGCTGCACTTGCTTTTGGAGCGCTGCCCTGTCTGCGGTGAGAGTTTTCGTCGTTGTCTCAACCTCCCCCACTCTGCTGGACATTTTTGAAGAGTCTGCCTGCAGAAGGGCTATGTCAGTGGAAATTGACCCAATACGGGAGTCTAGGGAGGTATGGACATGGTTCATAGTTGTGAGAATGTCCCGGAGAGTAACTTCTGACCCCTCCGATGTTGCGGGGGTCGCAGATTGGGCTGCATCACGGTCCGGAGGGTCCGGTTGAGTCTTAGTGTAGGCATATTTGTCTAGTTTAGGTTGTTGCTTGCCCCGCTGGCCTCTGCCTCCCATCACTGCACTTTTCTGAGTGCAGTACACGATGCTGTGGGGACCCGGGTGGTACTCACCGCTGCCTGCCGTGCGGCGTAAAGACACACGCGGCCTGTCAGGTGTCCCACCACCGATCTATCGTGTCACCAGCGTATCTAGCGTGACGGAGCTGGGGTGGCGTTTTTCACTCTCGTCGTGTAGTGCTTTATTTCTGGTGTATAGTCCCTCTTTTACTAGTGCCGGGAGGCCACATCCTTTGGCAGCTTGTCGTCTGCAGCAAACTCAATTCAACGCTGCCCCGCAGAATCAGCCCTTTTCTGGCACAACCTACGATGCAAGCACCGTATGGTGTGTATACTGGGTAGACACTGGGGCATTCCATTCCAGCAGTTGACTCCCCATTGCAGCGACAAAGCCCAGTATCTATGGCAACAGCACTGGCATCGGGGGGGGGGAGAAAGTCCAGCATCACCCCCTGAAATACGTTGTAGTCACTGCAGTTGGCCTTCACTTTCTGCTTGCTAGGGGAGCACAGCTTAATCACTCCAATGCCTGCAGGGCCGGTGTTGTGCAATTCACCGTCCCTTCACTCCAGCTTTGCTTGGTACTAACCTTGTCCCCTGGGGCCTCTGCTCCCAGTTGCTGTCTGGCGAGGGGTTCTTCAACCAGTGGGGATCAGTATGCAACGGAGAAATGGTAGGGTTGCAGTGTCAGCTGGCATCCGAATTCACAGCTGCGTCACTCCCATCATGTTCAATCACCGTTGTTCCGGCCCCAGGACAGATCAGGCCACGCTACTTTTCATCTTGTGAGCGCGTCAAGGCTGGAATGCCGGTCAGCACCAGTCTGTGGCAGCGCGAGGAATTGCGTTCGATTCCTCCTTATCGGTGCTTTCCGAGTAGGCAGCGCCGACTGTACTCCAGCTACCGGCTTCTCTTTGAGCTGCAGGCCTCACCCTTCCGCGGCAACGTTCCCCCACTGGGTTGTACCTAATGTGCTGTGTCGCCGCCGATGCTCAGCTGTTTCAGGTGTTCTTCCCCTTATGATTTACGGCTTTCATGCCTTCTGATAAGTGAACGGATAACGGGGATGCCAGCTGGGTCACAGAGCTGATGTAGGCTGTGGCCATGTCGTCCAGCTGCTAGCCACGCCCCCTCCGGCCACATACATATCTAAAAGAATGGCACAGCATGTTCTCCACTATCGAACATCAGCTTAAGGGAATTGGTTACTTTGAGGAGTGTAGAATAAGTAGAGTCTAGGTCTGAAACCAGCTTGAAAACAGTGTAAAAGGTTATGTGATTCTAAGAAATTCACCAGTTGGGCATTAACCAGTTTTTCCAATAGTTTTACTGGCACCCAAAGTAAAGAAATGGGCCAGTAGTTAGACAGGACCTTTGGGTAAGCACTGGGTTTCTTAAGCAAAGGCTTAACCAAGGCTAACTTCCAATTATCCGGCACAAGAGGCAAAAGGAGTGATTGATTAAGTAAGGCATTCAGAATTGGATTCACAATCTCAGTACCCTTCTTTAGCTCCTGCTGGGGTTTAGGGGTGAAGGCGATCCATATGTTCGAGGCATATGAGCTGCAGATTAAACACTTGTGCATAGATCGCCATCTGGTGTTGGGCCCGGATGTTTGCAGTTTGTTTTTCCTCTTGGAAAGTCTTTGGAAGTCACGAGTTCGGTGACTCCTCCCTTGGATCGTATTGCGCATGGGCTTCGGCTCCATCCTCAGATTGTTTTTTTCCGCCATCGGGCACGGATGTAATCTTCACGCTCCGGTTCCAGACAGCTTCCAGTTTGACGATCGACGCGCAATCCTCACCCCAATTCGCGGTATTGTTTCGAACGCGATCTCCCCACTGGACGCGACTTCTCATCGGCACAGACCTTCGGTTCCAGTCGTCGACGGCGGCCTTCGGGCCTACCCAAGCTCCGGTCCTGGCTAATGGAAAGGACACCATTTAAAAAGTGCCCTCGATGTGGGTCCAAATTCCCCCACACCGATCTCCACGAGGTATGCAATTTCTGCCTCTCCCCTGAACACGAGGCTCGAGACTGTCCGGCGTGCAAGTCCTTCCGGTCCAAAAAGACTATTCGAGACCGAAGAGCCAGAAGAACCATGGCACACTCCTCGACAACGATTCCGGACGACATCTTCGGAGAAGGCGTCGACGCTCCAGAACAGCCTCACACCGACGAAGGACTCGTCAGCGCCTCCGAAGCCGACGACTCAGATGTGGAGGACATCACTCCAGCACAGAGGGTCGTGAGTACTAATCTATCCCCCCCCCCACAACCTCGCCGGCACCAAAAAAGGCTTCGGTCACGCCTTCACCTCCGGGCCTAGGCAAGACCAGAGACACTGCTTCACACACCGCACCTTCGGGCCCGGTAAAGAAGCCAAGTAAGCCTTCCGGCGGCTCGGGCTCGAGCCAGCCCACCGTCGGTGCCGATAAACACTCTTCGGCACCGAAAAAGAAACCGGCCTCCGTCTCGACACCGAGCCCCGCACCGAAACAGTCGGGGTCGAAACCCAGCTCTTCGGTACCGACACCATCTTCGGTACCGACCAAAGCACACAAGGCCACCGGCACCGACACTTCGAAGCCGAAACCCATCTCGGCGCCTACCAAACAACCGGAATATCCTAAGCATGGTTCCAAACAGAGAACCGGCACAGAAAAACATAAGAAACCAACGGCCCTGACTCCTTCGACGCCGACGGACCAACCAGCCTCACCAGAACTTTTTACACCGGATCCCTTACAAAAAACATTAACCAAGGATCCCAAAACTGGACATTTAATGCTCTCTATCAAAAAGAGACAATTGGAGAAACCGGCTCCACCTCCAAAGAGGAAGGACTCTGCTACCTCCCCTTTCAGACTACCTTCCCCACCTCCTCCACTGCCTCCACCTTCTCCTCCTCCACCTCCAGCGCCCTCTCAACCCCCACCCCATCATTCCCCAACTCCATCTCCGGATGATGATGATCAGGGGGATCCATATGACGACATAGGGGATGCACCCCAAGATCTACCTACAGGGGACCCCACCCCCACAGGATCCCCGGACCCATGGGACGAATATAATATCCCTGATGTCCCTAACGTCCCACAGGACGATCTTTACCCTTCCAGACCTTCTCCACCAGAAGACTAATTGGGGTTCAACCACCTATTGCAAAGGGCGGCACACTATCACGGGGTAGATCGACACACTGACCCCGTGAAGGAGGATTTCCTCCTCGATACATTCGACACCACACATAGGACCACCTCCATATTGCCTATGCTCAAAGGAGTTATAAATCATGTGCCAGAGGTCTTTAAGGACCCAGTCAGAGCCAGGGTCATTAACCTGCGCATCGAGAAGAAATATAAATCTGCCCCTACAGATCCCTCCTACATTAGAGGGCCTGCGCCACTAGATTCTCTAGTAATCTCCACCGCACGTAAAAGGGCCAACTCGCAGGCATCAGGCGAAGCACCACCACCTGACAAAGAGTCTAAACTCTTGGACGCATCTGGCAAGCGTACTGCATCCCCAGCTGCCAACATATGGCGTATCGCCAATACACAGGCGCTACTCGCCAGATATGACAGGGCCCATTATGACGAATTGGAAGCCATAATGAACCATCTCCCTGATAAATATAAAGCTAGGGCCAACTAACTCATTCAGGAGGGCAAAACCATTACTAATACCTTCATAAGTTGTGCCTTAGACGCAGCAGACACAGCCTCTAGGGCTATCAATACTAGTGTCCTTCTCCGCCGCCATGCCTGGCTAAGGATATCAGTTTTTAAACCAGAGGTACAAGCCTCCATCCTTAACCATCCCTTTGACCAGGAACATCTGTTTGGCCCCAAAGTGGATGACGCCCTGGAGAAAATGAAAAAGAACACGGACACGGCAAAATCCATGGGAGCCTTACAATCTCACCCTCCCAGACGCTCCTTTCGCCGCTCTTCCTTTCGGAGCACATCCAGAGGCTACTCCTCAAACTCCGCTTCCACTGCATACAAATCCCCCACTCAGTCCACGTTTACAAAGGGTTACCAAAGCGGCGGCAACAGGGGCAACAATAACAAAGGCAGAGGCAAAACAAATACCGCCCACTCTGCCACCGCGCCTCTCCAATGACTTCCCTCCACTTCCCCCAGACCATCAAACTCCGGTCGGGGGGAGACTCCAACATTTCCTTCCGGTCTGGACTACCATCATGTTCCAACCAACAAACAAAATATGGGGGCCTACTCCCTGTATTTTCTCATACCAAAAAGGGACGAAACTCTACGGCCCATCCTAGACCTTCACCCCCTAAACACATACATACACTCAGACCACTTTCATATGGTAATGCTTCAGCAGGTACTTCCGCTACTTTCCCAAAACAACTTCCTCACCACTTTGGACCTAAAAGATGCTTACTTCCACATTACAGTTCACAAGGCCCACAGGAAGTACCTCAGATTCGTAGTGGACGGCCACCACTACCAATTCAAAGTGCTCCCGTTCGGAGTCACAACCGCACCACGAGTATTCACCAAGTGCCTAGCAGTGGTGGCAGCACATCCGCGAAGACAACACATTCACGTCTTCCCTTACCTAGACGACTGGCTAATAAATGCCAGTTCATACAATCAGTGTGTACAGCACACACACACCACCATCCAGCTACTTCATCAGCTGGGCTTCACGGTAAACCGCGAAAAGTCCCATCTCCACCCATCCCACATAAAACAATATCTAGGTGCCACTATAGACACCTCAAAAGCACTCGCCTACCCCAATCCTGCCAGGATTGCAAGCATCCAGGCTCTGCGCGCAAAATTTATAGCACAACACCCCCTTCCAGCTCGGGTGTTCATGCAACTAATAGGGATGATGGCCTCTTGCATCTTCAAGACTCCAGATGCGTCTTCTCCAAGAGTGCTTGGCGCACCAATGGAACCAGGCCCAGGGTCAATTAACAGATCTGGTGTTGGTAGACGGTCGTACCCATCGCTCTCTGCAGTGGTGGACTACCACAAACCTTTCCAAAGGTCGACCGTTCCTGGACCCAGTTCCACAGGTAGTACTAACAACAGACGCATCGCTCTCCGGCTGGGGAGCTCATCTATCACATCTCATCATGCAAGGCAAGTGGTCACCTCAACAGAAGCTACTCCATATCAATCATCTGGAGTTACTAGCGATCTTCCTAGCCCTAAAATCCTTTCAGACACAACTTTTGGGCAAAGCAGTCCTGACCCTCACAGACAACATGACAGCCATGTATTATATTCAAAAACAAGGCGGGACATACTCTCCACAGCTCTCTCAATTAGCACAGAGCATATGGAGATGGGCCATACCCCGGAAAATCTTTCTCCTAGCCCAGCATGTCCCAGGAGTACAAAACACTATAGCAGATCTACTCAGCAGACAAACACAACAACTCCACGAGTGGGAACTTCACCCGCAAGTTCTTCACCCATACTTTCAAATGTGGGGGCATCCACAGATAGACCTCTTCGCCACCCACGAAAATAAAAAATGCACAAGCTCCGCCGCCAGATACCCACACCCATTGTCCAAAGGCAATGCGAAATGGATGAACTGGTCAGGCAGATTTGCGTACGCTTTTCCACCTCTCCCACTAATTCCATTAGTGGTGCGCAAACTACAACAGCACTCCCTCACACTAATATTAGTAGCGCCAACTTGGGCCAGACAACCGTGGTACACCACACTACTGGAACTATCGGTAGTACCGCATCAAAAATTACGCCTCTCTCCACACCTCTTAACCCAGAACCATGGAGAGATCAGACACCCGGACCCAGCTCAGCTCAACCTTGCGATCTGGCTCCTGAAATCCTAGAATTCGGATACCTAAATCTTCCTCCTGACTGTATGAACGTCATCAAGGAAGCTAGGCGCCCTATTACTAGAGCGTGCTACGCCGCCAAGTGGAAACGTTTTGTTATCTATTGTCATAACAACACCATCAATCCACTAGATGTGTCCATTCAACACATCATAGGCTACTTACTCCACCTACAAAGGTGCAATCTAGCCTATACGTCCATTCAACTACATCTCGCAGCCATAGCAGCTTACCTACAAAACAGGCAACATCTCTCACTCTTTCGAGTACCTGCCATTAAAGCCTTCATGGAAGGCCTTAAAAGAATAATTCCCCCCAGAGTGCCACCCTCACCTGTGTGGAACTTAAATATTGTTCTCACCAGACTAATGGGACCACCTTTTGAACCCCTACACAAATGTGAACTTCAATTCCTAACATGGAAAACCGCTTTTCTAGTAGCCATCACTTCCCTCAGAAGGGTCAGTGAGATACAAGCATTTACTATTCAAGAACCCTTTCTACAAATGTACCATAATAAGGTGGTTCTCTGTACCAACCCAAAATTTCTCCCCAAAGTCATTTCTCCTTTTCACCTAAACCAATCTGTAGAACTACCAGTATTCTTCTCGCAACCACAAACTGTTGCAGAAAGAGCTCTTCACTCACTAGATGTCAAACGAGCCTTACTCTACTACATCGAGAGAACACAACCCTTCCGTAAGACCAAACAACTGTTTGTCTCTTTCTCTCCACCACACAAGGGCAACCCCATCTCCAAATCAGGGATAGCTAGGTGGATTGTCAAATTTATTCAAATTTGCTACCATAAAGCAAAACGAACGCTATCCGTTCCCCCTAAAGCCCACTCTACACGTAAAATAGGGGCTTCCATGGCTTTTCTAGGGAACATCCCATTAGATGATATCTGCAAAGCAGCTACATGGTCAACACTGCACACTTTCACCAAACACTAGTGTGTAGATGTGCAAACTAAGCAACAAGCTAGTGTGGGCCAGGCTGTACTCAAAACATTATTTTAAACCACTGCAACAGATGCGGGTGGTCGCCGCTAACGGTGGGTACTGCTATATAATCTATGCACAAGTGTGTAATCTGCAGCTCATATGCCTCGAACGGAATATGCTACTTACCAGTATGCATCTGTTCTTGGCATGTAGAGCTGCAGATCTACACACGCCCACCCGCCTCCCCGGCTACCTGCATCTGTTCCAGCTTATCTTATTTAGATAACACACACATGGGCATATTCACTGTTATTACTACGCTCCATATTTCCCTGCTGGCGAAAAACAATCTGAGGATGGAGCCGAAGCCCATGCGCAATACGATCCAAGGGAGGAGTCACCGAACTCGTGACTTCCAAAGACTTTCCAAGAGGAAAAACAAACTGCAAACATACGGGCCCAACACCAGATGGCGATCTATGCACAAGTGTGTAGATCTGCAGCTCTACATGCCAAGAACAGATGCATACTGGTTAGTAGCATATTCCTTACATTGCATTATAGCCTGTTTGGACTGCTCCAAGGTGATTGTACTAAACTCTGTGATAGATGCTGCTAATGGGCAGTTCAAAAGAATCCTACTAGAACAGATAGTTGTGATCTTGTCCTCAAAAAAGTCAGCCAGCCTATCACAGAGTTCCTGCGATGAATCAAGATCAGGAGAACAGCCTTTAGGCTGAAGAAAATCTTTTGAGATTTGAAAGATTACATGGGAATCATTCTTCCTACTTCAATCTTTGCAACAAAGAACAGCCTCCTTGCTTCTATGATAGGCACATTTTTATAGGGCTCTATCTGCTTGATGTACATGGCCCTCCAGGCCTGCTCTATTTTCATACAGCTAAGCCGTTCTTGTGCCAATGAGGGAGAAAACCAATGGGCTGATCGTGCTCGGTTCTATGGAATATCAATAATCGGAGGTAATAGCTTATCAATGACCTCAATGAGTGAATGATTAAACCTGTGTAAGGCACTGTTTACTTCTCCTAATATCTAAGGGAGAGAACTAGAAAGTTCATGAGCAAACTTAGAGTCCTGGAGTTTGCCCCATCACCGACACATAGTACCAGTCCTACTCAAAGACCTGCTGGTTCTAAGTGTTTCTGATATAAGTGCTGAAGGGATAAACGTACGATTTGACCGTTTCTGAGGGGGGGGGGGGCAGCTGTAAGAGTGTGTCATTTTCTAAAGACTACGTCCAGAATATGGCCAGCCTGATGCGTAGCGCTAGTGACCAATTGAGTAAGATTGAGAGCAGCTAAATGGCTGAAAAGGTCCTAGCAGCACTGTTCTTAGCCTCATCAGTATGACAGTTGAGGTCACCCAGAATGGCGAAGTTGGAATACTGAAGCCAATAAGGAATTACAGCCTTTACTGAGTCCAGAAATTGAGATCTAGGTCCCAGGGGACAATAGATTAAAATGCTGCAGAAGTATTCTTGCTGCAAAATCTGCAAATAGAAACCCAGAATTTCTGCCCCTTCTAACTTATCAATATAAAACACAGAGCACCGAGAGGTATTGCGAAAAACCAAAGCTAGTCCGTACCCCTCCCCCTAGACTTCCCTTCCTGTCCTTCTGGTGTATGGTATAGTCCGATAGATTCGTCATTGATATGTCTGTTTTGGAGCACTCCTTTAACTTAATTTTTGTGCGGAAAATAAAGGCTAGCTTTTAATCTATCAGTAAACTGTAAATATCTAGAGCGTGTTTAGGGAGAGATCTAACTTTTATAAGTCCCCCCTGCAATTTGATATTATTGCTAGAATTTCTTAGTGCCCATATTAAAACCTGGGCTCATCTTTTTTATGATGAATGTCTCATGATAAATTCATCATCCTGGATAACAGACATACCCTGTCGACAGATGGCGCAGGATAGTGACCACCAACAATTTTCTAGGTTTCAAAATTATATTGCAACATGGTTTCTTACCTAAATCCTTCATTTTATCTGCTGAGGAAACAATGGGGCCACGCTGTCCTGTGGTAACACTGGCAGGGTGGCTAACGCTGGATGCGGAACGGACACGCACAGAAGAGCTTACTAGTCCCCTCTGTTGCCATATGACGAGACCGCTAACTGCCAAAATGACGGCAGAAAGAAGGACAACAATGCCAGCAGAAGGAACTCGCACTCAAAAGCTGAAAGGGAAAGGTGACTAAGGCAAGAACAAAATCCCCCTAGTCATTAAACAATAACAACACTTACATTTTTAAATACCCTGGAAAAGTGTGAAAAAATACCCCAACTATTAAAATTCCCCAAGTCAACAATACAAACGTAAACAATACACTCTGAAAGTAAACAAGTACAAAAATTTGGGAGGAATTCCACTAATTCCCCACAAAAATGCAAGTACAAAAAGTCATGTAAGAAAATGAATAAACGGAACTAACTGATGCTTCACATGTTTAAATTCAGATACAGATTTAGAATTCAATACCATATGTAGCATGCTCTTGTATTGCCTTCTCAGTATTGTTTGTAGCCTGTAGAAACCCATTCCATTACAACTCAGGCTCTACAGTGAGATCTATTACCATGCAGGTACACATTTAAAACAGTTACAGTTCAACAGGAGTCACTATCACACGTATGGACATTGCAACGCAGGTCAGTATATGTAGATTTCACAGATATATATGTATGTGTATATGTATTTGTGGGTTTATACACATAAAAATACATTTGTGTGTTTCATGTGTGTTTATAAATACACATGCTTAGTTAGCACACTCCTGCCTTTTAGTGTTGGGCTTGGACATTTGCAAGTTCTTTTTCTTTGAAGAAGTCTTTCAAATCGCAGAATACGGTGTGACTTCTCTTATTGTACATTGTGCACTGACACCAACTCCATGTTAGATTGTTTTTATTCTGCCATGGGGTCTGATTGTTTGACTCCTAGTTTGCTGGGTGCTGAACAAATGTCTTTGAACTTGATCAGTTCCTTTTCGATCACGTAGGATAGGCTCAGTCTCCAGTTCTTTCGTCTTTCTAGTGTGAATATTTTTGTCAGCCAAGGAAACCATTGTTGGACATGTCAATTGTTGGGAGGCTCATGTTCCTTGGGAGCCATGTGCTGCCTCTAGCCCTCCATCATGAGAGAATACTGATTGCACGTGTGTGATGAAAGGGACATCCTTTGAAAATTGCTCTTGGTGCGATTTCAAATTCCTGTGGGTGGACCACCAGGACATATGCAACTTGTGCCTGTCCCTGACCTCGATAAAGGCTCCTGTGCATCATGCTTTGCTTTCCAATCTCAAATGACACTCAGGTAATGAAGGGAATGGAGCTAGATGTGCAGACAAACCTTCTTGTGACCCCAGACATCTTTGGGGATGAAGATCCCATAGGCTCACAGAACAGTTAGATGCCCGCCTGCTTGTCTCCCAGCTGAGCAGACCACACAGAGACTGGACATGCAGGCACATGCATCAAAGCTTTTTGCGATCGGCCGTTTGTGATCGCAAAATTAGCTTTTGCGATGCATGAAACAACTTGCCACTCGCACTTTAAAAAATCGCAATTAATTGTGATTGTTCAAATTGCGATTAAATTTAAGGAATCGCAATTTGCGATTCCTTAAATGCAATGCAAGAACCAATTGAGAATAGCGATTTAGCTAATAGGGGGCGCAAAAACTTTGAAAAATGCACTTTTGTGCATTTTTCAAAGTTTCATGTTGCGCACACACATGCCCTTAGGCCATGTGTGTGCCCGACATATGTGCACAGATCAACGCAATTTGCGAGGACCTATTGGTACTCGCAAATTGCGCATGCAATTTCCCATTCATTCCTGTGGGCCTCTAGGCCCATAGGAATGAATGGGATGCCATTCCTTATTTGCGACTCTAAATTTGCGAGTCGCAAATAAGGAATGTGTAGGAATTGCTATTTTTATAGCGATTCCTACATGCATAGCCTTTTGTGAGTCCTTAATTTTGATTCCTTAATAATCGCAATTAAGGACTCGCAAAATCCTACCTTGATGCATGTGCCTGTTTGTCTCTTCTAGTACAGCAGAACACAAATGGGGGACGTCAAGCTGACTCCAAAGACCAGTGACCCATGCACCAACACTACGCCTTGGAGTATGCCATCAGGCCACGAGTCCCTTACCATCAAGCCAGGACTGCACAAGAAGTCCCAGGACAAGATAGAGCATCACTTCCATGGAGTGGGGCATTAAGACCCAAGCAGGATGCAAAAAGAGCCAACCAAAAGGCCCCGCGATCTTTGGGCTTCGGGCAGCACTGGGTTAAGGCTTCAGAGCTGAGCAAGCTGCCGCCCAAGGACATTAACCATCCAGCACAGATCACTTCAGTGCATTGTTAAATACAAAGAGGTGACACTGTGTCCCTCATAACCTTGGTGACCCTGTGTCCCTTAGAACCTGGGTAAACAATCTGTCCATGAGTTAATTTTTGTTTTCATTTTGTTTCATGTTTGTTTCTATGACTCATTCACAATTCACTTACATGTTACCAAATTCGGCCACTGTATTTTAATAGATCAATATTGTAAACGGTGTATATACTTTGATGTATGATTGTCGATATACAAAGTTAATTCTATTTCCTATGTGTGCTTTATCATTTATGGATATAGCCTTTAGTGACTAATTCACCGGTCTAGTTATTTGTTGTTTAGAGAAATTATTGTTGCACCCCCACAGAACCAGCTGTAGCTATATACCTTCACTGAGCACCATTGGTCCCACCCGAAGCAAGCAATTCATAGACTTCTTTCAAGTTTCCATAGCTTGCTGCTTTCTGGGCTTCTGTGGCAAGACCATCGATGAATCTTTGCTTGTATGCTCCTAAGCTTCTCTTTGTTTGTTTGCTCTTAAGCTTCTCTTTGCTTTGCTTGTTGGTTTTGCTGTATTTGCTTTGAGCTTTTACTGCTCTAGTTCGGCTGGTGTTGACTGCAGCTTTCTTTTTCTTTCTCTCTTGGATTTTGTGGAGGGTCTTTATGGAGATCCATTCTTTATGCTGGGGTTTCTTGAGTCCCAGTACCTACTGGCAGGTTGATGTCTCCCACTGATGTTCTACTGGGTCTCTCTCATCCTCTAGTTCTTGCACCACATTAAACTTGTTACTGAGGGTGACTGAGTATTCACAGTTTCTGTACACCCTTGAGGAGGGTGGTGTTATATCTCTGGCGTTGGTTTGTAGGTTCCATCCATGCTTTCTTCAGCTTTAGCTTTAGACTGGCCATGACAAGGTGAGGGTGTAACACCACATACGCTCCTCTAATAACTCTCACATCCTGCAGGGACCTCCAGGGCTGCTTGTCAATGCAGACATAGTCGATCTGATTCTCTGAGTGGTCTGGTTACACTCAAGTTGCCTTGTGTATTCTTTTGTGTGGCAATGCACTACCGCCTATCACCAGGCTGTTCAGGGCACAGAGATCTGCAAGCCTTTCACCATTCTCATTTATTTTTCCAAGGCCATGGTTGCCCATGACTTCTTCATATCCAGTATTGCCACTTTCAATCTGGGCATTGAAAGAACACTATGACATAACAAGGAAAATCTCCGGCTGATACAGCAAGCCAGAAAGTCCTTTTAAAGACGAAGCTTGGGAAGACAATTATAGGTAACGAAGGCCAACAACGAAGATGGGTGGAGCACTTTGAAGAACTGCTGAGCCAGCCCGTTCCGCAGTCTCACAGACATTTAGCCAGCTGACTAGGACTTGACAATCGACTGCTGCAGACCAACCTAGGAAGAAATACGGCAAGCCATCAAACATCTGAAGGCATCAGGACAAATATGGGAAGGCACCAGGACCTGACAACATTCCTGCAGAGGCACTGAAGGCAGACATTGAAACACCTGTAGAAATGCTCCACACCATGTTTGGAAGGATCTGGAAAGAGGAAAAGATGACATCAGACTGGAAGGAGGGATATCTCAACAAACTACCGAGGGATAACTCATCTATCAACAACAGGAAAATGTTCAACGGAGTCATACTGAACAGAATGAAGGAGCAAGTTGATGCTCAGTTGCAAGACCAGCTAGCAGGCTTCTGCAAAAATAGATTCTGCACAGTCCAGATTGCAACTCTGTGGATCATCATTGAGCAATCGATGGAATGGAAATCCCCTCTCTAAACTTCATAAACTATTAGAAGACATTCAACAGTATGGACAGAGAGACCCTTTGAAATCTCCCCCCAATTATGGTGTGCCAGATAAACTTGTAAGAATCATCAGGGACTCTTAAGAGAAAATGAACTGCAAGCTAGTCCATGGAGGACAAGTCACTGAAGCCTTCCAAGTAAGGACTGAAGTCCGCCAGGTCTGTTTGCTCTTGCCTTTTCTCATCCTGCTGGCCATAGAATGGTTTATGAACACATCCACAGCAAGGAGAAGAAATGGGATCCAACGGACCCGTTGGACGCAGCTCGACAACCTAAACTTTGTGGATGACCTGTCCCTACTCTTCCATAGCCTTCTGCAGATGCAAGAGAAGACCGACAATGTGGCAGTCGCATCAGCACAACTTGGTCTCAAAATCCACAGGGAAAAAAACAAAATCCTGAATGCTAACACAGCCAGCAGAACTTCAGTCGCTTTTGCAGGTGATGCACTGGAAGAGGTTAAGGCATTCACCTACCAGGTCAGTGTCTTAGACAAGCAGGGTGGCACAAATGCCAACGTCAAGTCTACAATTGGCATAGCAAGGGCTGCCTTACTTCAGCTAAAGAAGATCTGGAGCTCCATGGACCCACAGCTGCAAACCAAGATCAGGCTTTTTAACACCAACATAAAATCGGTCCCTCGGTATAGAGCAGAAACTTGAAGAACAACAGTGACCACCACCAACAAGGTCCAGATCTTCATCAACATCTGTCTGAAGTAAGTCCTGCAAATCCTGTGGCCAAACACCATCAACAACAATGACCTATGGAAGCAGATTTTCCAATTCTCTGCTTATGAGAAATCTTGAAAAGATGCTGTGGCAAGATAGGTCACACCATACGCATGACCGCATCAAACACCACCAGGCAAATCCTGACCTGGAACCCTCATGAGAAAAGGAAAAGAGGAAGACTAAAAAACACTTGGTACCCTGGCCTCGAGACTGACTGCAAGGTGATGGGTTACACCAAGAGTCTGAAAGAAAAGCCCAGGACAGAGATCGCTGGAGAGTCCTGGTTGATGGGCTTAACCCCAGAAGGGGTAGTAGGCATACGTAATCAAGTAAGTAGAAGCAAGCAACAAAGGCTCCACCTGCATCTCTGCAGAAGATTGCAGCATTGCCAAAACTTTCCTTAGTGTCGAAAACGAAGTCAAGGCTGAACTCAAAATCTCGGTCCACAGTTGGATCTGTGGACGTGGAGGTACTGACCCTTGAATGACTGCAGCAAGAGCTTGATACCAGGCAGAAACACTTGTTTGCTCACCTTGTTTTGGGCAATATTTTGGCCACGCCACCTTCACCTCCAGAAACCCTTCCTTGAAAGACAGACTTGTCTTCAAGGGGGAACCTTTTTTGAAGCATCCCTCCCCTGACCCAGCACCAACGAAGGGGAAAGACAAAGTCACTATCCTGTTCCTTTTCAACAAACCTCAGCTCTGCCTCCACCGCCACCCACTTCTTTCACCACCATAAACATGCACACCACCCCCACTGCCTCCACCAGAGTTGCCTGAGGGGTGCTCTCTCCTACTCTGTGGCACCAGGCACTACAAAATGGACTATCTGACCCCTTTCACCAACTTTCTGGATTAGGGCCCACTGGTGATCCATGGGATGATTAGAATGTAGAACCCCAGGTGATCCTGATTTAGACCACTACCCTATAAATATGATGACACCAGGCCTATCTGGAGGTCATACGAGCCTTCCAGAAGGTGGGTATGCACGTCAGAGTAGAAACACAACTTCCTCGTGGAGAAGCGCTCTGAATTAGATCTCACCATGTAGTTTTTGAAGATGTTGAAGGTAATGCTGAAGTCTGCTCTTTATAATTTTAACAAGCCTGTTTAAGAAAGAGAAGTGACACCAAAGGCCGAAAAAAAGTTTGAACCTTTACCTTACATTTAGGGCTTGTGCTCTCAACTCTTTAGTGGTCAAAATTGCCTGCAAGCGTGCCACTACCCAGATCACTGGTGATGCTCCTCCACACGACAAGGAGAGTAAAAAGATAAATGTGGCGGCAAAAGGGTAGCAGTTGGGGCAGCAACCCACTGGCTCATGGCACTTCTTTTCAGATCTGATAGGGCTTAGTTGGAGGAAATGTAAGAAATCTTTAAATATCTACCAGTGGAATATAAAAAAGCGGAAGGAAATAATGTTTGAGTGCGAAATTATCTCTCACCAGTATTTACTTTGCATTAGATGCCATAGACATAATCTCTACCTCTATCCTCAGGCATCGTGCTTGGCTCTGCATTTCCAGGTTTAATCCCGAGGTCCAGCAGCATCGCCCCAACCTCCTGTTTGATTAGGACACCTATTCAGGCCACAGGTTGATGGAATGCTGGAGAGGTTTAAGAAAGATATGAAGACAGTGAAATCTCTGGATGCAATGCAAACTATACCATACAGGGTCCTTTTTCATGAACAACAGCACGGGGCAGAGCAAAAACAGCCTCACCTAGACAGCCACACTCCTATCAGAGGCAGTTCTTTCACCACCAACCCGGGAGAGGTACAACAAAGGACTCTACCTGGGTAACAAGAGGGGGTAAGGGCAGAGGTGGTTCCAGTAAGGAAGCTGCCTCCTCCATACAGTAACTTGCTCTGCTTCCCCCACAATCACACACCACCTATCATGGACTAAGGATACAAGATTTCTTCTCTTGTGGTCCAGCACAGCTGTTGCCTTGAACTACACACGCACCCTCCCAACATCCCACCTTGTACACATTCTCTCAGTAAATAACACCTTTGCCTCCTTTAGTAAGAGCTGCAGGCCCTCCTGCAGAACGGCATGATAAAGCGAGTGACAGCGCTCAATCTCAAGGATGCCTACTTCCATATAGCCATCCATCCTGTACACCGCCGGTACCATCGCTTTGTGGTAAGTGGTCAACAATATCAATTCAAAGTGCTTCCTTTCGAGGCAACCATGTCTCCAAGAGTTTTCATGAAGTGTCTGGTAGTGGTAGCTATGCATTTGTTAAGGTGGGCATTCACATCTTACCCTACCTTGACGATTAGCTGATCAAGAGTGCCAGCAGACTGGATTATCTAGCCCACACACATGAATAGAAGTTTCCCTGTTTCACAGCCTGGGATTTACCATAAATGCCACCAAGTTCCATCTAAACAATTTTTTATTGATTTACAGAAAGAATACACCAGCCATTCAGCACTACCCCATGACAATCTAGGATTACATAAAAGAATTTGTGTTACCCAGTTTACAGACACTATTAAAAACAAAATAACATGAAATTGGACAATCCCATTGTGACTAAACCACCCCCCCAACCATTTTCCCCAGACTCTGCGATATTTCTTGGGACACCCACGTGCCTCATACATAACTTTCTCCTGTGTGGCGCACCAGTCCACCCCAATCTGCCATCGCCCAACACTCGGGGGCACAGGACATTTCCAGGAGGCTGCAATGTCTCTTTTGGCAACCACCATAGCTGTAGTAAAAAACACCTTCTCATTTCGAGACCCATCCAGCTCATCAGTGATGCCCAGGATCGTGTGTTTTGGGTTGTGGGAGACCTCCCACCCTAAGATTTCGGTGAGTTCTTCCTCGATTTCCCTCCAGAACCGCGCCAGGCGGGGGCAGGCCCATACCATATGGAGGAAATCAGCTGGGTCGTGACCACACCTAGTACAAGCTGAGGTCAGACTCAACCCCACCTGATGGAGGCGCACCGGGGTGAAGTATGTGGTGGGTAAATGACAGAGCTTCACCAGGCGCAGCCTAACGGAAGCTGTGACTGTTCTGGG
Source organism: Triturus cristatus (assembly GCF_964204655.1). NCBI lineage: Eukaryota > Metazoa > Chordata > Amphibia > Caudata > Salamandridae > Triturus > Triturus cristatus. Next base: position 308,928,072 of record NC_140593.1, on the reverse strand, counting down.
GACCATAAGGGCGTCACGTCAATCCTCCTCCTCCAAGGGGCCCACCTAGTCCTCCCATTGAGCTCGCAGTCGGTCTAGGGAAGTAGAGGTATTGTTGATCAGTGTACGATAAATGCGGGAGATGCCACCCTTCGCCAGGTCCCAAACATAATCTGAGCTTCAGGCGGGCTGTGATCAGGAAGCCGTGTACCTGTTGTAAGGTGCGTGTGGAGGGCGTGTCGCAGTTGCAGATACCTATAGAATTGTGATTGGTGCAGTGAGTACCTGTTCTGGAGGCCGCCGAAGGAACGCATGTGGTCCCCCATCCATGCATCGCCCAGTTGCGAAATACCTATAAGGTCCCAAGCCCTGAAGCCCTGCAGCTCATTGACCTCTTTGAGCCAGATCCCCTGCCACAAGGGTGTACACTGGGTCAGTGTGTGTGTCCATTTGGTGTGCCGCAGTGTAGCCCGCCAGGTCAGTAACACAGAACGCATCACCTCTGGTAGACCAGAAGGAATAGGGGCACCTTACAACATGGACTGAATCCTGGCGAGGCCCAATTCCCCCAATTCGAGCCTGTAAGCCGGGTCAGATCATCCCCCATTGAACCAGTCGTGTATGGAGAGAAGTCGCGTGGCGAGGTAGTATAAATAAAGGTGGTTCATTCCTAGACCCCCATCAAATGAAGGGATCCTGCAGATATTTAGCGCCAATTGGGACCTACCTCCCCCCCACAGGAACTTGTTGGCCATGCTATCCAGTTAGCGGAACCAGGCCCTGGGAAAACACATGGGGGTGTTTTGAAGAATGTAGAAGAAGTGGGGAAGAACCATCATTTTAAAGAGGGCAACCCTTCCCATGGGGTTCAGGGGCAGCGACTGCCACTTCTGGAGGTCTGCCTTGGCCCGTTTCACCAGGGGAGTGACATTGAGGGCCCAGCTCAGCTCGGGGAGTAAGGTCATCCATATCCCAAGGTATTTGAAGGATTGACGGCAAAGAGGTACATCAGATTGCCAATCGAAGCATTCCCGGGATAGGTGGAGGGGAACCAGAACTGATTTGTCAGGGTTCAACCGGAGGCAAGAGGCCCGTTCGAAGGAATGCAGAATTCGGAGACAGTGTGGGCATGACCAGGCGGGGTCTGCTAAATAGATGAGGACGTCGTCCGCATATAGAGCAATTTTGTCTGGCTCGGTGCCGGGCCATTCCCATTCCCGCACGTGTTCACATGACCGCATCAGGGACGCCAAGGGTTCCATTACCAAAGCGAAGAGATGGGGAGAAAGGGGACAACCCTGCCTCGTTCCCCTACAAATTGAGAAGGGCTCCGACAGAAACCCGTTTACCAGGACACAAGCCCGCGGGAGGGCGTAAAGAACCTTGACCATGGCCCAAAAGCTGGGATCGAGTCCCATCTCGTCCAGGACATCCTCAAGAAACCCCCAATCCACCGAATCAAGGGCCTTCTCAAAGTCCACAAGAAGAATCGCCATATACGGGGAGAGAAGATGACATAAGGCCAAGGTGAATTGCAGTATACGGAGACAATGCCGGGTGCCGCGTGAGGGCATAAACCCGCATTGGTCGAGATAAACCAGCGGGGACAGGTGGGGTTTGAGCCGCTGGGCGGGGATTATGGCAAACAGTTTAACCTCAGTATTAATGAGGGAGATAGGGAGGTAGTCGGCACATCGTGACGAGGGCGGCTGGGATTTAGGGATAACCACAATGGTGGCCATATCCGTCTCCTGAGGAAGGAGCCCTTTTCCACAGCTTACCGATACAGTTCTTCAAGGTGGGGGACGAGAGTGTCTCGATAGTGCACGTACTATTCTTGAGAGAGGCCGTCCGGACCCAGTGTCTTGCCGGAGAAAATAAGGACAATCGCTTCCCGATCTCCTCACGGATGATGGGGCGATCTAGATCAGCTTGAGCAGCGGGGTCTACACTCGGAAGGCAGCCATTCCCGACCTCCAGTAGGTCCGCGAGAGAAAGGGTTGGAGTTCTAGCCTTATATAATTGGCGGTAGTAGGTGGCAAAGGCCATCCCCACTGGGGACTGGCATATCGAACCTTCCTGCGCCACGAACTCAGGAATTATACGGTTCTCCCTAGGGTATGTGGCAAGGCGGTGGAGGAGTGAGCCATTCTTATCGCCCCAACCATATACCCTGACCACGGAGGCGCGCCAAAGGAGTTTGGCCGCATCCAGTGACAACTGCTTGATCTCTGAGCGAAGCTAGGTAAGAAGTCTCGCATCAGAAGCGTCAAGGGATCAGGCACAGGCACGATCAAGGAGCAGAGCCTGCACCTCCCTTGTAGTAATTTGTTTCCATCTAAATCTTAAGCAGATCCAACTGTTCTTGGGTTCAGTATTTGTGGCAGTTAGGGGAAACTTAAAATACAACGAGTAGAGAGAGGCTGCCTTATAGCAGTTGCTACCTCCTTTTCAGCCCAATCGTCAACTCATGGATAGAATTGTGATGTGCCCTCATGGGGTGTTAGCTTATTGTATCACCATTGTAGCCCACACAGGCTTCATATGCTCTCCCTATAAGTGTGCCTTCTTATTCAGTAGTCCCAAGCAGATGGTCAGTGGGAAGATCTAGTGTTAGTACAGGCCAGGTCTTGTCACTTTCTGCAGTGGTAGAACAGAAATAACTTGTTGAAAGGCAGGCCTTTCACAGATCCCGTACAACAGGTGACCATTACCATAGATGCCTCAATCACAGGGCGGGTTGTGCATATCAATGAAATCACTGTGAAGGGAATATGCCCCCCTCAAAAATAGGTTTGTCACATCAACTACCTAGAGGTGCTAACCATTCACCTAGCTCTCAAAGTGTTCCTTCAAGTAATTGGGAACAAAGTAGTCCTCCTGAAGACAGACAACATGACCCCCATGTACTACCTAGAAAAACTGTGTGGCACACACTCTCCAAACCTATTTCAGTTATGGCAAACGATCTTGCATTCAGCATTACACCACAACATACACCTCATGGCAGAAAATCTTCCGGGGGCAAACATCGACTTTGTGGACCTGCTCAGCAAAACACATCAATTCCACCAGTGGGAACTTCACCCACAATTTCTACACAGTTACTTCCAACATTGGAACATCCTACACAGAGTCCTGTTTGTCACCCCAGAAAATGCAATTGTCCAAACTTTGCCTTCAGAACCCACAACCACAGTCCATGGGTAATATACTGTGGATGAATTGGTCAGGGATATTTGCCTATGCATTACCACATCTGCTGCTTCCCTATGTGGTATGTAAGTTGAGGCACACATCGCTGATGCTAATTTTAGTAGCTCCTACCTGTGCCAGACAACCTTGGTACTTCACACTTCTGGAGATGCCCTATAGCCCCATCAGAGGTTTCTGCTCAAGCAGGTTCTTCTCAGCCAGAAGCAAGGTTGGGTTAGGCATTCCTACCTCGGCCAGATCAACCTGGCGATCTGGCATTTAAAGGTCCTAGAATTGAGGTATCTACCCAGATCTGTGACTGGGGGTGAGTGTCTGAAAAGTTTCAGCTCTTTGTCCATCATCTCCTTGTGTTTGCTTTGTATCTCAGTGTTCCCCATAAATGTATGTTCATCTTAAGGGAACCTCAAAGGCCCACAACACGGACTTGTTATGCTGGAAAATAGAAAAGGTTTGTTCACCACTGTGTTTGCAAGAGCCTGGACCCCTTCAAGCCTACCAACCAGGACATCATCTGCTATCTCTTGCATTTTCAAAAGGCAGGCCTTGCCGGCACCGCCATAAGTTTACACTTTGCTGCTGTCGCAGCTTACATACACAATAAGGAATATTCCCTGTTTAGAATTCAAGTTGTTAAGGCTTATATGGTGGGGCTCAAGAGGGTTATACCCCTTGAAGTACCTCCTCCTGCCCTTTTATGATTCTCAGTATAGTCCCCACAAGTCTCATGGCACCTCTCTTTGTACATTTGCACTCATGCCCCTTCATTTCCTCTGCTAGAAGGTGCCCTCCAGGTGGGTATTAACTCACTCAGACATTTTATTGAACTGCAAGTGCTCACCCTCCAAGAGTGTTTCATTCAGGTCCACAAAGACAGAGTTGGTCTTTGAACCAATCCTAAATTCATCCCTACGGTGGTGTCATCATTCCAACTTAACCAAACTGTAGAGCTCCCCTCTTCTTCTTAAAGCCAGATTGGATAAATGAGCGATCACTAGGTACTTCAAATGTCAAGAAAGTTCTTATGTATTACAAAGATATGACCAAGCATTTCCATAAATCCAACCAGCTCATTGTTGGCTTTGTAATGCCACATAATAGGCATCCCATCTCCAAGGCAGGCATAGCTAGGTGGATAGTCAAAGGCATCCAAAGCTGCTACAACATAGCAAAGAAAATCCTACCTCCTCCACCTAGGGTACACTCCACTTAGAAGAAAGGCCTTCTTAAGAAACATCCCACTGGCAGATATTTGCAAAGCACCCACTTGGTGAACACCGCAGATGTTCACCAACCACTACAATGTGGACATTTTAGCCCGTCAGCAGGCTATGGTTGGCCAGACAGTGTTAAGTATCTTGTTCCAGACATTTGCATCATCCAAATGATAGCCACTGCTGATGGAGGGCACTACTTTACAGTCTATGCTAAACATGCATATATACAGACACAGATGCTATGAATGAAAAATATTATTTGCCATGCAAGCATTTGTTCATAGCCTGTAGAGCTCTACATTCACATTTGCCTGCCTTACTCCCCGCTAACCTGTATTTTTCGCATATATCTTGCTTACTGAATTTCACTGTACATTGTCCACCCCATAACAACATTCACTTGGCATGTCATACGTAGGCTCACCCGCTGTATGAAAATTTTTTAACATGGAGTCAGTGTGTGATGTACTCCTAGAGGAGGAGTCACACCACTTCTTGTGACTCCAGAGTCTTCTTTGAGGAAAAAACTTGCAACTTGCAACACTAGATGGTTGGAGTAAGTTAAGCATTTTAATGTACAGAACTGTATACTACGAACAGATAATTACAGGGTATGATTATCCCCATTTTATCATTATCCCATTTTTATGATCCCTAGCATCTCCCTCTCTCATTCACTCACCTGTTTTGCCATGTACTTTCACCTTTTATTTCTCTTTCTTTCACTGTATCTCTCCTATTTTAACTCATGCAGCCAAATTTACAGCTCCCGATGTCTCGCCTCCATTGATCACTCAGTGCTTTTTTTTTGGTTCCTTTCCAGATCCACAGCTCATTCTCACATATATCTTCCCATTTTGTTCACCTGCACATTTAAAATTCCCTCAGCTCTGTCCCATCCATTCTTCATTTCCCTGTCCTCTCTATTTTGACATTTTTACCTCTGTCTCTTTACTTTCCATGTCACTTTCAGCTTTCTCTCTCTCAATCATTCATCTTAATTACCCAATGTCACTTTCAACTGTATTTCTACCTCTGTAATCTTCCTAATTCTGCATCCCCAATTTCTCATCTACCTTCACTTTTGAGTCTATCATTCTCTGACCAAAATATTTTTTTAATTTAACATATATCTACCTCAAGCCTGTAAGTTCATCAAAGTATTTTACAAAAAAAAGAAAGTTAAAATCAACTGACAAAAACCTAAAATGTGTGGGTACATGTCTGGTGGATCATTGGTCCAATGCATGTATACCAGAAACCTGCACTAGACCTTCTGGCCTAAGGTTCAAAGTCTAGCAGGTCCACTTTGAGCACCATTGAATTGTGTAACAATAAACACATGTTACGCAGGACCAAGATGTCCAAGGGGTGAAAGCACACTTTATAAATACATGCATTATGTATGTAAACATCAGGTGAATACTGAATAGATGAACTTTTAATGAAAGGCTGGGGAATCTGGAGGTTGCTGCAGACAAATAGTAGACTTCTAGGGTAAGTTGAAAAGAAAGAGAAAACCTATTACAAATCAGTTAATGTCTGATTATATAAGATATAAAAACAAAACTGGAAATACCAGTTGTTTACTCCACATCATCAGGGCTGAAAATGTCAATGTTTAAATATGAATGTATTTTTGTCAATGGAAGCTTCAAACAGGAAACACACAAAGGGCCTTATTACGAGTTTGGCAGTCCGTGGACAGTGGTACCCACTGTTGTGGTCCAACCGCCGCGAGCTGAGCGGTCTGACCGCTATATTAGGAGTTGTGTTCGATGCATTTGGAAAGCCTGTGGCTGGACTTCCGACACCGCCAGCACACCACTGACCACTGGGTTCGCGGTCGGGGAAAAGCAGCTGTCAAAGGGGGGTGCAAGGGAGATTTACCTAAGTCCATATTACGAGTTGGCTTTTCCTCGAGCTGAACGTGCGAATGAGACCGCCAGCTTCGTGTTGCCGGAAACAAAGGATTTGTGGTGTGTACTCACCCTTTTCATGTGATTCGGCTAGAGTTCAACCTGGATCTCTTTCTTCAAGTTCTCCTTTCACAGCAACATCTTCACCCCGAGGATTGTGGCCCTGTTTGCGGCGATCTACAAGTGAGTCTTTTTTGTGCCATATTTCCATTGCCTGGACTGCCCACATAGGGGCCCGACTCCAGCAATGGGTAGACTGTATTTTTCCACATGTGTCATGCATAAGTGTGCATCCGATACTTAGGCAGTCAAAATGCTCACACAGGCACTGATACATATGGAAAAATAATCACCACCGCTGCAAAATCTCCACAGTCACACTGCGGGCACCGCAGTAAACTCGTAATATGGCAAGTGAAAGACCGCAGGCGCTGCAGTCTCCTGGCAGCTGCGGTATTCGGGCGGTCAGACCATCAAACTCATAATAAGGCCCAAAATCTTTTCAAGGTGATTGAAAAAAAAGACTAAAAGTAATTTTTTTTTAAAAGTCTTAAGCAAAAGAAAAAAGAAAGTCTTGCAGTAATTTACGGCTTGTGTGCTTCATTCAAGGGATCACACAGCTTAAAGTATCTGGAATAAAGCTTTTGTCACAGTTGATATACAAACAGTCCTTAGTTTCATTCCACTTACGGACAGAAGTCCTCACTATTCACTTTAGATCCCTAGTTTGTACCAATTTTCGAGCCGTCGTTTCCCTCATCCTAAAGAAGACCTTGATTTGCTTAGCCTTCCATAGCTAATAGGTCCATTTGCACAGATGATGTTTATTCTATCTACTATTAGGGTAGTGATATTTTGTATCTCACTCCCTTGGCATTCCCCTTTTCAGGTACACTATGTTTTTCAGGTCTAGCCTTGCTCCTTTCTTTGTCATTTGTTTTGCACTGTCAAAAGATGGCATCAACATGGTCAAACTTATTTTTTTAATGAGCATCCCATACATTCTGATTGTTACTCTGTGGGCTTGGTGGCAGGTGGCACTGCGAAAGAGAAATAAAAATGGTGTTATCTTGGCAGTTGTAATTGAGGATTGCAGTTCTTTATTTTCCTTCACACCCTTTTAACATGATGTTAATTTCTATGGTTCAGATTATGATTTTTTCATTGTAAACAGCGTCATTGTGGGCAAAATCGTGATGGATTGGAATGGATCCCTGAGACAATATTGACAACAATAATATATTGTAACAAAAATATTGTGTCAAAAATATTGTTTACATAAGTATTGTTTCCCTGTACTTATAATGATAAGTATAAAAATATATATCAAAAGCAAAATATTTCACACTAATTGTTAAAAAAAACTATTAAAAGATTGTTTTTTAATATATACATATATATAGTTTAAAATAGTACATCTTAAACATTTTAATGTATAACATTGATGTAATGCAGGAGAGAAGGGTAGGAGGGACAGTTGGTCCCTTCGAACAAAGGAATTAACCCTATGCTGCCTCTGTTTTTAAGACGCATGGAAGAAGGAGATATCCCTCGGAATGTGGGTGATCTATATGAGAATGGGCAGATGGTGGAGTAAGCGGACTTCTGCGCTAGATGAGTTGTTGCAAGTGGATGGTTTTCTAGTGTATGCTGTACTGGCGCCAGCTATTTGTAAGGCTTGGGTGGGATTCCCTCAAGAGCAAAAAATGTGTGTCTTAAATCAGACACTACTGGATATGAGGGTAGAGCGCAATCTTATTACACCGATCAGTTACTTACACAGCTGCCCGCATTATGATGCTGAAATTATAGTGGGAAGGTGATTTAGGCATGAAGTTGAGTGAGCATGATTGGGAACCATATTGGGCAACGATAGAAAAGTGCCATGCAATTCACGCCTGAAACTGATTAACTACAAGTGCATCCTTAGGGATTATGTTATGCTGCAGCGGTTACATAGGCTAGAACCCTCCAAACCAGAACAATGTCCCAAATGCAGGACAGCAATGGGTACATATGTCTATATGTGGGGGACATGTCCTAGTGTAGGAGCTTTTTGGGGTGAGGTGGTTCAGGTGTTGGGTGAACTGACAGAGTTGCCGCTACAGCCAACGATTCAACTAGGCTTACTGGGGTTAGTGACCCGGGCTAAACAAACTAAATACGTGGAGAAGGTACTGGAATTGGGATTGGCCATGGCCAAGAAATGCATAGCATTGAGGTGGATGGCCATTCAGCTGCCCACCCGAGCATTGAGGTGGATGGCCATTCAGCTGCCCACCCGGAAAGAGTGGTTGTGGGAGATTGGTGCGAGCTGAGTGTGGGGTGCAATATAGATTGGTGTATAGTGGAGCAGGCCAAAGGGGCAGATGGATGGGACTTAGTACAATTTCGTTTACAGCAGGAAATGGAGGATCCTGCTGTGGAGCAGGAGGAAGAACCTGTGGATCATTGATAAAAATATATATGAACAAGGTCAGGATGGGGTGCGAAATGCTTCAATGTCGATTTTCTACGTTCTTCAAACTGCCTGGGAGCCAAATGCATATTGCTGATGAAATGTACTTGCTTGCATGCTTCTCTCTTTTTGTTTGAGGGGATGGAGGGAGGGAGGGGGAGGAGGGTTGTAATGCTGACTGTCTGTAAAACTCAATAAAAGCAGTATTTAAAAAAATGTAAATTAAATAAATGTAAATAATATTTAATACTATACATATATACTTATATAAGCATATACATTATCTACTGGCGGTCGCCAGTAGATAGTTATATTTACAACCTAGTTTCCATAGGAAATCTCAAAATTCTATTTTGAATAACTTTGGCGCCGGTTGACGAATCCTCGCGAATTTTTCAAAACTAATGGGGCGCTCCGCTCAGCTCCTACCCTGAAAGTCTCGGGGTGATTCGTCAAGCGGGGGCCGAGAAAAAAGGGAGGTCCCAAAACGCGTTTTCCCCATGTTATTTTCCATAGGACCTTTAGACACAGCTACAGCCCGAACGGCTGAACAGAATTACGTGAAATTTGGCAGAGAGGTAGCCATAAGGTCAAGGAAGTGCCTTTTGCAGGTCTGGTGTAAATCTGTTCAGTATTTCCTGAGAAAATAGCATTTAAAAGCATATCAATATCTATACGCACGCACCGTGCGCACTGTGCGCGCACCCTGCCGTGCGCGAGCGCAATTCTGATTGGTTGTTAGATGTCGGTAAACATTCGAATCGGTCGAAACCAGGAAGTGTCGGCCGCCATTTTGTCTCTCGCAGTCTGAGGGGGTGAAAAAAAAAGGTGGAGAACGTGAAAAGGGGGCAGAGTGGACAGTTCCTGAACCCTAGCCTTGGTCAGGGGGTCACAGAAGCACCCTGCGCGCACGGCACGCACCCTGCGCGCACGGCACGCACCCTGCGCGCACGGCACGCTCAGCGCCCACAGCGCGCGCACGTTGCGCGAAGCGCACCGAGCGCCCACAGCGCACGCACGTTGCACGTTGCGCGAAGCTCACTGTGCGCGCAGGGTGCGCGCACCTCGTGATTTAAAAAACAAAAAAATAATAATTCACGGTGCGCGCACGGTGAAAAACCTGAAAAAAATTTTTTTTATAAAACCATAACTTAGCATTTAAAAACAAATTCACTGAAAAAACCATATGTTTCACACACGTTATAGTTACGAATTAGCATTTAAAAAACCTTGCAAATTCACTTAAAAAACCATAGGTTTCACACATGTTATAGTTAGCTGGACATTTCACTCGTAAAAAACCAATGAAATTCCCCCGTTATAGTTACTGCAGGCAACTATAACTCACATGACCGCAATCCTCTGCTGATGACGTCAGATATTACATCACTGATGACATATGTGTCTTTATGAAAAATAAATATTTGTAATATATGTATAGCTAAAGATTAATGGAAGAAGACATGGGTAAATAAGTGTCTAAATAAAGTGATGTAATATCTGACGTCATCAGCAGAGGATTGCGGTCGCGTGAGTTATAGTTGCCTGCAGTAACTATAACGGGGGAATTTCATTGTTTTTTTACGAGTGAAATGTCCAGCTTACTATAACATGTGTGAAACCTATGGTTTTTTAAGTGAATATATATATATGTATGTGTGTATGCTTATATATACATATATATTGTAACACTATTATAAAAAAATATTTTTAACATTAGAAATTTAAAATCCAAAATGCTACTATAATAATACATATAAAGAAATATATATATAAATACACATACACACACACACAAATAATATAAAATGTAAAAAAATGAATTATAGTAATAGATATGTTTAAACAATATTATGTAAAGTATTGGAGTTTGTGAATAATAGATATACTATTCCCACTCCGGGTTAGGCAATACTAGGAAAAGTGTAAGCTCTCAGAGGGGTTAAATTTACTATTACCCTCCAAATACGTCAACAGTAGGGTAAGTAGTGGACTTAGGAGGGTTAAGATTTATTATTCCCACTCTAGTCTGTGCAAAAGTAGGGAAAGCGTTGGACTTCAGAGGGGTAACATTTATTATTCTCACTCCAGTCTGTGCAACAGTTCGGAAAGTGTTGGACTTTGGCGCTGTAAGATTTACTATTCTCACTCTAGTCTGTGCAACAGTAGGAAATGCTTTGGGCTTCAGAGGGGTAAGATTTACTATTCATACTCCAATCTGTGCAACAGTAGGGAAAGCATTGGACCTTGGAGGAGTAGACTTTTCTATTCCCACTGCAGTCTGTCCAACAGTAGGGAAAGTGATGGACTTCAGAAGGGGTTAAATTGACTATTCCTACTCCAGTCTAAGCAACAGTAGGGAAAGTACTTCACTTCAAAAAGATTACATATTTGAATAACCCTATTAATTTAGAACAAACATAAAATTATTGATATAAACTGTAATTAATTCAGAATATATATATATATATATATATATATATATATATATATATATATATATATATATATATATATATATAATAAACAAAGATTAAACATTTACATGATTAATAACCAATGTAATAATTATCAATGATGTTCTAAACTTTTTTATTTATTCATTACTTAATTAACTTACCGCACTATACTTCTACAAATCTAGCAGCCCACATTTACAATACAAATAAAATAAATAAGTATTACACAATTTACACAATTACATAACAAAAAAACTAACAAATTAATTAATAAGTATTTGTTAATCAATTATTATTCAATTAATGTCCCAACCAATAGCCCTACAAACCTAGCAACCTGCAACTAAAATATAACTAAAATAAATTACTCTTAAATTAGGTACATAATTAATTCTCAATTAAATATTTATCAATAGATAATGAATTATTAATGAACTATTACTTAACTTCCCACCCTTTATACCTACAAATCCTACAAAACCCACACCTAAAATATAAAGTTGTTACACAATTTACAAAATTAATAGTCAATTAACTAATTAACTAATTAATTAACAATTATTAATTATTTGTTAAGAAATTATTACTTAATTAACCTCTCACCCTATAACCCTAGAAACTATATAACTAAAATTAATCTGTAATACATAATGTACATACCTATTTATCAATTCAATAATTATTAAAATATATATAATTGCTCATTACTATTTACTCTTCCCACCCTATATTCCCACAAGCCCTACAGTCCACACCTAAAGTATAACTGAAATATAAAGTTATTACACAATTTACTTAATTAATAACCAATTAAATCATTAATCATAAATAAATAATTGTTAATAAAACTTAATTACCTTACTTCCCTATACCCCTGCAAACCCAGCAGGTCCTCAAAATATAACTAAAAAATATAATTATTATACAATTTACATAATTAATACTCAATTAAATTATTAATAATAAATTACTAAATAATTTTTATTTAATTATTACTTAATTAACGTCCCATCCTGTATCTCTGCAAACCTTGCAACCTGCTACGAAATTATAAATTACTATTAGCAATTAAATTAAAAATCACTTAAAATTACAAACTAGATTTATAAATATTAATACCAATTATGCAAACAATAATAAGAAAAATTTGTATATGAACTAAACACTTTAAGAGAATTAAAAGATAATTAAAAGATGATCTTTTTTCCAATTATATTATAGTAAACGATATTAACACAACGATATTCTTAACAACGATATTATTTACCTGGAAAAAAGCACTATTCTTGACAATGATATTTCTGCATCATGATATTTTTGTATCCCAATATTTTTTTGCTGAGATTTCTGTCTCCCGATATTAAAAACTCAATATTTTGTCCAAATACAATTGGGATGCTACTCAGAGTGATTGCCAGAGGTCAGACATATTGTAAGCACTTCTCCCATCGCCTTTTGTGTGTTTGAGCTCTCTCACTTAGGCCAAAGGTAAAGGATGTTTAGTATGAGACAGCTAGGTTAAGTTCAGTTACTGTAATCCAAAGTAACATACAAAACACAGTTTGCAAATATAGACGGTACAAGAAAAAAGAAATTTGATACACCAAAATTAACAACACCCTGCAAGGTAGGTGCACCATTACTTATCAAGCCTTGTCACTAGTTACTTACTGCATCTGCCTTTGACCAGATGGTGTTGCCTGTGGAAACTGAAAAAGACTTCTCTTATACCCACTGCATCTCTTCAGGCAAAAAACCTGCAGAGAGTGCTATATAGAGCAGTACCCCAAAATCTAAGGCTGGGGGCACAGCAGTAGACAACAATCACGCAGTTTGATTGAATTGTGTTGGGAAGTGCAGTAAAGAAGTGCACACAGGCAGATTGCATGGACCATTAGCAAGCAGCACCATGCACAATCACTGAAACTGATGCTGTGGCTGTTCCTCTACCAAAATTGTATCACAGAATGACCCCTATCACTTTGCTTTCCCTCCTCTCCTCTTTTCTTGTTGAGTGACTACTTTAAAGTTATGTTCCTACCTCTCTCATTCTCTGACCACGACCTCTTTGGTTCTGTAACCTCTACCTCTCCCATTCTCATATGCATGTTCCAGTTTCTCTGATCAGATAGGCACCTTATTACCTTGCCGTTTTTGTCTTACTTGCCTCTTTTCCACTTTTTCTTTCAGCTTACCGAAGTTTCTGTGTCTCCCCTTCCTTTTTATTACCGTGTATTATACTACTCTGTCATCTCCTATTTATCCCAACTCTCTATTCATCCTGCTACATCTCTGTCCACCTTCATTTACCATCGTATCTTCCATGCAGTGAAAAGATCCATGTCTCCTCCTCTGTTTGTCTCTTTTTCACCTTTTATCTCAATCTCAGTCTCTGTCTCTTCCTCTTTTTCCCATTCTTTGACTTTTCTCTTTTTCTATTCTTTCAGCCCATTAAATCCTTTCTCTTTACATTTCTTTTGTTCTTTCTCTGCAACAGGTACTGCATAGGTAACAGCATTACAAGTTTCATGCATAAACAACAGGTACAATAGGGTCATGAATGAAGAGATACAGAACAGAAAGCAACAGCGCAAGCATTCCTCACGCAGAACTGGGTCAGCGTCGGCAGAAGCAGTGCATGTTTCCTTCACCCTGAACAGGAACAATACACAGAGCAGTACTCCAAGCTTTCATGACATAAAACAGGCACACACAGAGCAGTTGTTGTCCCTGCAGTCTTCACAAAGTGAATAGACACCCCACAGACAGCAGCAACACAAGCTGCCAATTCAAAGGAAAAGGCATAGCATGGGCAGGATGTTTAGACAGAATATCGGAACCCAAAATATTGTGAGACTTAATATTGTGTCAAGAACATCGAGGACACCAATATTGTGTAGGTAAGTTTCTATAGGTAAACAAAGTTTGACTATGTATACTCCACAAATATGTACCTTGACAATATATATATATATCTTCCAGGTATGTGGATGTGGAGTTCAGAATAGTAAATCTATACCTACCTATTTGCACTTACCTTCTTGACAGTTGAGTCCTCAACATTTTTGACACAATATTCTGTCCACTCTATATTTTTGGTTCCAATATTCTGTCAGTGATCCCACAAAATATTCACAGCAGTAAGAGTATCCCCAACAACGTAGGAAGGTGATGTGCAAGCCTCCCTCACACAAAATATGAAAACCATGAGCTGCAGCTGTAGACGCCACCCTAACTAACCCAGAACAGCATGAGCACCAGCTGACCCAGCCTTTTTCAGAAAAGAAAAGGTAGAGAATGGGCAGCAGTCATGTAAGCCTATATCATAGGACCGAACAGGGTGGACAACAGTGAAGGGGCAGGTATGCATTGTAGCCACATGGTACATTGTCAAGTGTGAACCACTTTCAGTCATTCCTGTTATTTTATGCAAAATATTTCTGCAAACTTCGAATGCACTGATTTTGGCTAAAATGCTAAAACTGGCAGAAAGTGTTATATATGACGTGGTCACTTGACAAGTATGCATGCAAATGCAGCTCTTCAAACGTGACAGGCAATAATCCACAAAAGTGAGTATTAAACTACAACACTGAACACAAATATTCTTGATGGAATCAGATGAAGTTGAATTACCATTCTTGAACAAAAAACATGTTTAGACCTAGTACTGGGATCTGGAGTGCTTTAAAATACCATTATCTTTGCAGTCTACACAATTGTATGCATGCATTGCATATAAATGCAATTGGCTGATTTTTCTTTGGGTGTGTAATGCACATCAAAGGTGAACGGAGCCTTCCTGAAGGAAAGTTGTTTTAGTGCCTCTTGCACAGCAACTTAACAGATAAGATAACTTGCAGTTTGTCATTCATTCTGATAGCAGAAAATAAGTATGCTGAAAGGCCTGAGGTCACTGGCAGTGTCTCTCTCTAAATTTGGCCATGCCACAAACAAAACTGTTTTGCTGGCGCCTGGGAACATGGGAAGATAGGTTCAAAGCAGCAGGGCCTGACTGGGCACACAGAGCAGCCCTGGCAATTTTGTCTGCCCAATCCACCACCCACCATCCCCTGGGGTGGCAAATGTGAAACACTGCTGCTTTTGTTACTAGGGCCTGTTATCGCAGCATGGCTGCATTACCGGTCCCCAGTAACAAATTCGAACCCCACCCTTCCAGCCTCCTGGGGAACCACCCGATGCCCGCTTCGGTCAGTCTGGCCCTGCAAAGCAGAAAGTGAAAGTTATTCAGCTGGCGGCCCCCTTGCCACTGGGTATTGGACTATGCCCACACCCTGGAGGGACCTCCCACCTTCCCATGAAAGGCTATTGTCAGCATAGGGAGCAAATCCAGCCCCAAGCCTATTTTACAGGAGGATCCAAATACCTTAAGTCCTGCTTCATTATAAAATATTAATTTGCTGTTAACACCAAATCGTGCCCCCAGTGATCTGGGTTTGTCCTGTGTCCTTGATCACCCACATGATACAAAGGCATGTCCTATAGTATAACCAGACATGGTCGCATCCATTAACTGGAGGGGCCTCTTCCTGCCTTTCTACAAGATGGGATTTTTAAGCTTTCAAGCTGTGAGAAGTTCTGAAAGTCAGCTTGCTGCACACTACACATTACATTGCTAACACGGCAGACTGTATCAGCTCATCAGTCTGCAAACAGCAAACACAAGTTAAGACTAAGGGGGAACCCTTTGGAATAGGAGGTACAGGACCCCCACCCAGCTCCATGGTTGCTGCGGGGGTGCCCATTACGCTTCTGGTGTGACTTGCAAAAGGGCAGACTGCCGTCACTCACAGTGATGTTAGTCAGTGGCTGAAGTGGGCTGGCAATTGCCCTATGCTGTATGTTGTGATGGGTGGAAGAAGAATGTGAATGCCACAATAACCGACCAATGGAAGAAGAGGGCTGGCTGAAAGCCCTAATAAAAACATATGTTATACATATGATTTTAATAAAATCAAAAGGTAAAACTAAAAATAAGTTATAACGTAGAAACGGACGATTTGGGGGCATTACCCTCCCCATAAAAAGTGAGTTTGAGTGTATTTATTTACACAAGGAAGAAATATATATATGTATTAGTTGATAAAGGGAGTATGAAATTGGAACTTGAGGCCCCAAACAACAACTTCCATAAGTAGTACAGACAGGGAGCCCAATGTGTCTGATGTTAGTTATCTCATAGGATTCACTATTATACATGGAAAAAAGACTGCAGAGTTAACCTGTGAACAAGTCCGATCAAGGTCGAAACGCATTGTAGCATATGTGTCTGTAGATACATATGCTCAGTATACACCAATCATCTAATGTCGGACTTTAACATTTGCAACTTATTTTTTTCAAGGGAGTTTGAGTCACAAGACCGGTTGTGACTCTATCGTTGTTCCACAGTGCACCAGGACAGCAATATCAGATTAATTCTGCCCTTGGGCTCAGATGTTCAAACACTCAGCTCCTGGACCGTCGAATTCAACACTGATATTTTTGGTGACAGTTGCTGCCTAGATGTTCTACCTGTGACATCAGGACTTCTGACCTGGTTAGCCTTTGACGCACTGCGCCTTTGGGCACCACGCTTGGCAAACCGTGAGTCTTCTTGGCTATTCTTTGAAGAATACACTTGGGTCATGGCTTTGGAATGTACAACCTTTCAATTCTGCATTAGTGTAATACCAAATAACCATGGAGTGGCTAGCACAGTGATGTAACTTGTGCCTCTCTCACCAACCCATGAGGACACCCCCTGTGACGCGTGCCATGCCTTCTGCTAAAAGAAGGCCCTTGTGACCTGAGGAAAAGGTGGTGGGCTCCACCAGAAGATGCAGCAGCAAGCCTCCTCCGAAACTCCCAACATCTTCTGGGCCAAAGACCCGTCCAGCGCCAAAGAGGGAGTCTGGAAGTTGGGAGTCCATCTTCTCAGAGGCCTCCGAGGCAGAAAAAGAAGAGATGCAATAACTCACTGTCAGTCAAGCACCAGCCCAGGCCCAAAATCCATATTGACTCCCTGCACCTCTTCAGCGCCACAGGGTCAGTCAATGAGCCCCAAATCACCCTTCCACAGGGAGAGTACACTGCTCCCATGGGAGACGGGCTTTAAGGTCTGAGTCGAGCCAAAAATAGCAGAAACCCTCAAGTTTGGCTCCTCTGACCGGCACTCCACAGACTCAAAATTATGGGTATATCTCCACCAAAGCCTTTCCAAGGGCTTCTTGCCGCGTCGTTTTTCAATGCTGCCTCAAGACCCCAAACCGGCCTAGTCAGAGCTGAAATAGACACCAAAAGTCGCACTGTCACTGGTACAGAAACCACCAGCGAAGCCCCTCCATACCGAGATCGGCCACCACCGAAAGGTTGATCTTTGAAAAGTTGTCCGAGGTCCTTAGTGCCATGCAGAAAATAGTGTTTGTGCTTCGGGACACTAGCAAAATCCTCACCTTGTTCAAGTACTTATCTGGATCCCAAAGAAACACATTTACCTTTTAGTTTGAACCAGGCCTCAAACCCGCCAAGTGGGAGCAAACACCAAGTCTGCACTAGCTGGCGGAAGTTTCAAAATGCTCCCTCCCACTGGGAGCAGACTATTGATGTGTTTTCCTGCCAGCATATTGCTCCTGCCTACAGGGAGCAGCATTAGGAGCTGCTCACTGTCTTGGCCTTGGGGCTCCCTCCACGGCCCCAACACGACTATGGTGGGCGCCCTGGGTAGGCACCAGGGAACCCACCTTTTATGATGGAATGGGATACCCCGGGCCAGGCCCTCTTGCCAACCCCCCCCCACTTCCCGAACATCTTCATATGGTCAAACTACCAAGATGCTATTGTCCTACTGGAACAAGATGACTTCATGACTGCCCTCGATCTGAAGGACGCATACTTCCACATACCCCATCCATCCTGCTCACTGTCATGGTATTTGGTCAGTATTATTAGTTCACTACACCCCCAGAGTATTTGCTAAATATCTCACTGCAGGAGTCGCTTATCTTAGAAGGGACTGTATCCACGTGTTTCCTTATTTGACGATTGGGTCATCAAGAATGCAAACAGGTAACACAGTCTTTCCCACACTCAGACCACCATAAACCTTCTATTATTTATTTGATTTTGGAATTTATAGCACAATCACAACAAGATACTATTTTTTCTATGTCCATAATTGAGTTTGTTATTTATTTCCATAAGTGTGTGGTGAATCGCCTTGATAAAGGCTCATCTGGAGCCAAAACATTTCGGACTGCTTGTGATTCCCGAATAATACATGGTACACTCAATTTCCCATCTCTTCTTCTATTTGGTATTTGCCTTAAATATATTGTGGAGACTCATGACTTTTTAAGGTGCTCCGGCACAACTGCTGGACGAGACCACAGGTCGACAAAAACTTTAAAAAAAAGAAAGATGTTTATGTATACACACACGCACACACACACACACATTAAAAATATAAAAATACATATATGTAGCTGTGTTGTGATGCTCAAACAGAAATAGTGACTCTAGTTGAAATAGATGCCTTGATTTTTAATGTGTCCTGCATTGTGGTGACATTCAACCCTACATTCCACTCAATCTTTAATTTTATGATGTCTCATGTCTTCAGAACCCCTCAGCATTATGCGGCCATAATACACATTCCCCTATCTTGTATCCTGTTGAACAGGAGATGCGCTGGTTACTAAAATTCTAGCTTTGGATCCAAAATTCCTTAGTTCTCATTTCCAGTGTAAGCAAATTGTTTGAGGCTCTTCACTTCAGTGTATGTACCAGTGCCTTGTTTCCTTTATTTTCCCAAATGGGGAGCACTTAAAAGCAGGCTCGCCCTCAGAATTGAACACTACATAAAACGGTACTAGAACTGGACTGGAACCCTAGACAGTCAAAGAGGCAATAAACTGATCATCGAGTTTGACGTTCGTTTCTGTCTGTTACAATATTACAGTTG
The DNA here is from genome assembly GCF_964204655.1 of Triturus cristatus. Lineage (NCBI taxonomy): Eukaryota > Metazoa > Chordata > Amphibia > Caudata > Salamandridae > Triturus > Triturus cristatus. Next base: position 308,908,864 of record NC_140593.1, on the reverse strand, counting down.
TTCTTGTGTACAATTTGAGTAAAGGGTGGGCCACAAGGTACACAAAGGAAGCCAGGCCAGAAGTAGCTCTGAAGAGTCAGTGGCATTTGCAGTATGTATCTTAGTTTCTACTGTAATGTGCAGATTGAAACGTCATCGGGCTCAGAGAAATTGAGATCTTAAGGGGTTACATATGAACTTTAGTATTTTGTTACTCAACCCACTCTTCAGAGGAAAGACTAAATTGAATTCCCAAATACAATGCTTAAAGCTTTACTATGCTATTTTCTTACTTTGTTTCAAATTGGAAGTGTATGACACCCTGATTTCTGTTACAGTTTTAAAATATGTTCTTTTACATATTGTTTTGTGCTATTTTAATTAAACCACTGAATCTTCCTTTAGGTGTTTGCATTAGTAGATCCAGAGGAAATGAGAAGACAAAGCAACATGTTCTCGTTGTTGTTTCTGGCACTTGGAGGAGTTTCCTTTGTGACATTTTTCCTGCAGGTATGTTAAATCAGTGCTTCCGGTAACAATTCTGCAAGCCATTTCTAGTAGCCTTCTTTTAAACTTAAGGTCTTAGTTTAATTGGCCACAGTAAAGGAAGATATGTGTTGTTCATTGTGTATTTACAGGCATTTGTATTTTTGTGTGCATACTTACTTGCAAGAGTGTGTCATTTGTCCAGTGTAAGCCCCTAGTCCTTCCACCATATGAGAGCCATTTTAAATATTATGAATGGCAGCTGATATATTTGCATAAAGCTGCTGGACAATAAAGATCAAATAGAATCCACTTCCCATTAGGAGTGAATTCACAAGTATTTTCTTCCCAATGTACTCTTTTACTTGATTCACATCGCATATCTGTGAAATAATCACAGGTACACATATAACTTGGTATATAAATATCTGCCCTGGAGCGAAAATTGCAGGTGGTGCAAGAGGGTGTGGTTGGCCCAAATGATTTCAGCCCTCATTGTTAAAGGAGTTCAGTGAAATCTGAACTTAACACACCACTTCTTACACTATTGTAGTTTTGAACACACAGTTCTGGACTGTTCCAGGGGAGGCTAAGATGCAGGTAGGTTAAACGAAAGTTCCCCTATCTTCACTAATAATCACATATTCAAATGCTAAAGAAATGCAAAGCAGCAGCATACTCATCTATTTTTCCCCAACTAAGGTATAGAAATGTACGGCCTGGTGTACTAAACGTTTTGTAACACATGCCACTTAATTAATATTTTGTTAATAAACTGTGGGCTGGCACACTGCTGTTGCCATGTTTTGAACAATCTCATTTTGGAAGTGTTTCAGAGAGATACTAAAAGGTTTAGACTTGCGTGCCACAGAACAAAAATATGTACTACTGTTTTAGTTCATAGAAAGAGGGTCACTGAAGACGAAACAGTGGTTTACTAATGTGATTCACACAGAGCACTACACAGAGTAGTAGTAATAACACGTACATTTGAAAAAAGTGTAGGTGGGTCCCATGTTACACAAAGCTTAGTAGTTGGAGGGTCAACAAAAGGATCAATTAATACACTATTAATGTAGGAGGGTGAAGGGGGAGCCAGGCCCCATCCTTCCACAATGGGCACAACTCTACTTAGTCAAACCAGAGACCCCAAATGTTACTGGTAACTAATGTATTCATGTATAATTTTTTTATATTGTTCATCACGGCCTCCCTTGGTTACACGTCATAGTTTTGGTAAATCACAGTTCATTCTCACATAATTGTACATTGTCACGTGTGCTCAGCCTTTGACATCCCCAGGCAGTTATTAAATACCTGTCAAGTTTTCACTTCTCTTTTAGAATAGGTGTTGAGAGAGTTATCTTATGTAAAAATACTACTGATGACATTGAAACCTTTTTTTTATATTAGAATGTCTTTGAATAATTTGTTAACACCATTTAATAATAGTGCTGCAAAGCCTGTAGAATGTGACTATGAATGCAGTAGAAAAATTCAGATTTCAACAGTGGTCAAACAAGCCTCTAGGTGTTGCAGTACACTGCCAATAAAAATCTAACATAAGAATAAAACAGTGTAACTTTTAACTTGGCAAATTTTGTGAATTGGGCTCAGACGTACGTGTATGTGTGTGTGCAGGTGCGTGTGGGTGTGTGTGTGCGCGTGTGTGTGTGTGTGTGTGTGATATTTGTATAACTAAGACCTAGCCAAAAGGCAGTGGCGCTCTATGAAGGGCAAAAGGCAGCTGAGTTATGGGAGCAGAAGTGTACAGTGACTGTATTAAATATAGTGTTCTCTAAAGCGGTGCATATTCCACTTTTTCCAAAATCCAAGCCGTTTTGAGGCTGTCCTGATGGATACAGGGATAGGGTTCCAGATCCCGAGTGCATAGATGAAACAAGCCTGTTGCCTTGGTTTTTCTTTTTTACACTTCTTAGTCTCCAGTTTGATGTTGTCTTGGCTGCTTGTGTGCAAGACCCACAAGAGATAGTGTGGTTGTCTGCAAGATAAGCAGGGTTGCTGGTTGAGGTGGCTCTGTAGATGATGACGCTGGTTTTAAAGAAGTGATGGGCAAGAAAGGGGAGCTCTGAATGAGAAGTGTTGTAGCAGTGTAGGATGACATTAAGGGGGGGGAGACAATATGGAGTTTGTGAGGCCCTTGAGCAGGGTGTTATCCCTATCCAGATGCAAAGCACGAGGGCTTTAAATAGCAGTTCTGAAGTTGCTTTCAGGACGAAACCTATTCACCTTCTTTAGAAGACACAGTTGGTACCAGGCCATCTTTGTGTTTTTTGGCAATGGGTTTCTTGAGTTTAAGGTTAGTGTCCAGGGTGAATCCAAGTGACCTGACATTCAGTGAAAGTTGGTGTCCTAAGCCATCAAGGTTCATGTCATTGATCCAGGTTTGTATTACTTCTTACTTGTTGTACTTAGTAAATTCTAGGACTTCTATTTGGGTGGGGTTGAACTTTAGGTAGACAGTGGACATTCAGATCTTGTGCTATGCAGGCAGTGTTTGAAGCATTAGATGTCAAGAGTAGGGTAGACTTCTGTATCTTAGGTTTATTGGTTACTTGTGATGCTGTTTAATCTGTGAATAGAGCCCCAACGGCTCCTTGTAGAGTTTGAAGATAATATGGAACTGTGAGAAATTAGATTGTTGGTTGCCTGGGATGTGAGCCTTGGTCAAGCAACAGCCACATTCATTGCAGGGTAAACAGAAAATCACTAATTTAACATGTGCTTAACCCTGGGTAGTTTGGCACAAAAAGCAGTCAGGCTTAAATTAGAGACAATGTGTAAATTATTTATGCAGCACACAAACAGTAATGAAGTGAAAATACAACATGCGAACAATCACATACCGATTTAGTAAAATCGAGTCAATTGGAATAAATTATTTGACACCAAAACAACAAAAATCAGTAGAACAAAAATTATGATTTTTTTTAACTTTTTTGTGAAAACTAGCACCTAAAAGATCAAAGCACTAACCGCTGACATCTGTTCATGAGAGACCGGTACAAAGTAGAAAAATATGGGCGACCGCAATGGAGTGCGGTTCCGATAGAAGAAGTGGATTGGGCCCGGTCAGCGCTTGCCTTCAGATTTCGAAAAAATTCTGATAAAAATCATCTGAGAAGTTTAAGTTCTGCAGGGCAAAGCTGCAGGAGGTGTCCTAGAAGGAAGGGTCGTCAGATAGCCTTGGGTTGAAGTTGCGGTGGCAATTTCTACATTCGGCTTAGTCTCTGAAATGGAAGTCGAAAATCTCCAGTGGGACGATGCAGAGGGCTGTAGCCAAAGACAGTTCCAAGAGGCCAGACACCCCTTTGGCATAGGACCACTGACAATGATTTGCTGAAGAACGTAGCGGGAGAAGTCGAAAAGTAATCCGACAAAGATGCACCTCGGGCGGCTTGGCAAGCAACCTGGTCCCGGTCTCCTCCTGGTTCTCAGTGCAGATTTAAGCCAGACAGTTTTGAAGTCCCCATTATTGGATTTTGGCTATCAGGGCACATTTAGTACCACTTCCAAGGGTCCAGGACTGTAGGGGCACCACTTGGAGGGTCAGGACTCACTCAGACTGTGTGCAGGTGTGGGTTAAAGACAGAAGAAGCCTTTTGTGTTCCTGTGGCTCTGAACAGGAGGCCAGCAAAATAGTCGTCCGCAGGCAGAAGTAGCAGAGCAGCAGGACAGCAGGGCAGCAATCCATTAGGGCTGCAGTCCTTCAGAGCGGCAGTCTACCAGAGTGATAGTCCCTCCAGCAGCACAGCAGTCCTTCCTTCTTCCTGGCAGAGTATCCTCTGGTCCAGAAGGGTACTGAAGATATGGTGCTTGAGGTCCCCTTTTTAGGTCTCGCCTGACCCAGCGCATGCGCTGGTCTGGCGAGACTTTATGTGAGGGGGCTTAAAAAAATGCTGCCATGGCCAGCCTAGAGCTACAGTGCATGTGCGCGGACGCGCGCTTACGAGCAGAGGCTTTCCGCCTTATGCTCATTAAGCGCATCGCTCGCGGCGTTTGATCGCGAATGCGATCACTTTCACTTTCGCGGCCAATGCTTGTTTACTTTGGCTACTTGTGTCCTTCAGGATGAAATAAGATCCTTGTGCCTTCGTCATAATTCTGGCTTTGAACCCTGAAGTTAATTCCGGGTGGGCTGCCTTCGTGATCCTGCAGTCTGTTTCTGAAATAATGGCCAGTTACTCTCAAAGCCCACTTGTGTTTCCTTGCCCGTGTTCTGTTACCTCACACTTCTCAGAGCGTCTCTTCTTTCTCCTCTGGTTTGGTCCCTGCATCAGCTGTTGTACAGTTTTTGGTGACAGTTACGTCATTGGCATGTGTGCTAAATACATTTCTCCTTTCCAATCCTCATTACACACCGAGACCCTTGCAATATATGTGAGGTTGAATTTCGACATTGTAGATCGAGTTTAACCTGCTCTGTCACTCCACTGAGTGTAGTTATCCTTCTGCCCGGGGATCTCTGTGCCTTAGACCTCAGTATTGACAATTGTGCAATCCATGTCGACCAAGCGGTGGACTCTGTCACTTTTATCTCGGGTCCATTATAAACGAGGTATTCTATTTATTCTTTACGTTTCCCTGTATGCTGAACTGATGTTATGTGTTCCTGACCAAAGGCCAAAAAAAACCTGAAAACGGCATAAATATGTCGAATGCCTTGGGTAATCCTACTGTTTTTGTTCCATCGATTGATTCTTCACACTGAATACGGCATTGCTTAGCGTGAGTTAAGACCCAAGAGAGATCTGCTCATGTTCGGCTCAATCTCAGCCCTCTGGAGAGGTTCCAAGCAATAGTCCTGCAAATGTTTCACAAGTGAGCCCACGTTACAGCCAGCAGTGCCTATTGTGAAGAGCAAGCGTGCCAATCCCTTGTCTCGATTTAAGATGTGTATCCGGTGGCCACAGGAACCCATGGGCGGCAAACAATCTTTTACAACGTACTCCTTCCTCGTTAGCTACTGACTGCAATGCTCAGTCAGGATAAATATACATGTCAATTAGTTATTAATGCAATCGGCTACAATTCCCAGCATACATTTAAAATGCCAATGAGCTGATCATTTGGGGTCAAGCAGTTTCTGTGGAATCCTGAAATTAGATAAGGTGCTTGCTGACAGTCAATTCTACTATAAATACATGATCCATCAGCGGTCTCTTCACCTACAAAAGTATTAATCAGGCAGGAAGGAGAAACGTGCCGCCTTATTTATTATTTATTCTTCATAGTACTGTTGTTAAAACTCTGACTCTATTTGATTCTCCGATTTAGGTTTTACAGCAGTTTCTATTTGTACTGATTAAACATTAACATGTGTGACCATCTGCGCGCATTCTTGAAATCCCTCCTCGCCCTTGCACTGTTTATTCCGCCTCTTTTTTTATCGTTTCATGGTCACCTTTATGGTCCAAAGGCCACCTTACTTTGTACCTCTCTCATAAGGTCCAGTGTCCTTTCCGTGCTCCTGGGAGAGCATTGCCGCGGCCACTTTACAATGTGAAGGATAGTTGAAGTGGACAGGAGGTGCTCAATGTGATGATGGGATACACAGTGTAAGAAGGATGCAAAAGATTGAACATGGACTCTACTCACCGATCATTTGGCTGATCATCAACTCAATGGATACCTATTCGGTCTGTAGGAAGTAGCCAGAATCCCTTGTTTTCCTATGAACGGTAGTCTCTACTCCCTTAACTATTTGTTTATGTACACATAGACCCCAGGCTGCCAATGTGACTTGTGAGATCAGTTCTCCCAGGGAGTTCCCTGCTGCCTGCAACAGTATCCTAAATTATGCCCATCCACTTGGGCTTCTTTGTGTTAGAACCCCACGCTCAACATCAGCTCTGTTCCCTTTTAGCTGCTTGTCCAGGGTTGTCTCACAGCCACAAATACTCCTTTCCTACCCGCAAATGCATATTTTCAGCTTCAATTGCAAATGTGTTCTAACGAATGCTTCTAAGGCTGTGTAGAATTTATGGGTTTTTCTCAGCTTACAGGACTGAAAGAACTCATCTGATGGGAATCGTTTCCTGCTTTTCTGTCACCACACTCCCATCTTGTGGTTCTATATCTTAGAAGTGGGCAAGCCAAACAATGTCAGTGATCCGGCTTGCCTCTAAGAGCTTTAAAATGTGCCAAGCCCACAAGAAAAATCAACACGTGAACCATGTAACTCGCATTATGTTCTGCTGAAAATACAGATTTATGAAGAGTAGAAACAAATACCACACCACTCCCAGCTTAAAAACTGAACAATAGAAGTGTCAACACGCGTAAGAAGCCAGGATAGTAGAAGACAAAAAAATTAACTACAAAGAGAATAAGAAACAAGCATTTGCAATGCAATAGGTCTCGCATTACTGAAAGTTTGAGCTATTGGTGTTGCAGGTAGTAAAGCAACGCCACTAGCTCAAACTTTCAGTAATGCGAGACCTATTGCATTGCAAATGCTTGTTATACCAAGGTGCCTCTTTCTGAATTATGGGATAAGCTTCTCTTAGAAGTGTATGACATTTTCTGTGTTCCCTGCCCTGGCTCCAAGCTGGGTGCAGTAACAACAGGTAGGTTTTAGGCCATTTGTGAGAAGGAAGAGCACAGGCTACTCAGTTGCAAGTGGGGCCGTGCTCAGCTCCGCCCCCCATCCTGACAGCAGATGGAGCATTCAGGCACACCTTGTCCCTCTATTTTTTGACTGTCTGGGAGGAATTCACAAGGTTTCCCAGTTACACCTAGTCAAGTGACCCAGGCCAGGCTACAGGCACAGAAGGGCTAAGGGAAGAAAAATGCCATCTTTCTAAAAACTGCATTTTCAAAATTTTAATAAAAAACCCTACTTTACTATTAAGTAGGGTTTTCATTACAATTTCATAGCCATATGCATGAGATAGCTACCTGCTCCCAATTGGTAATTACAGCTTATTAAATGTAATAAGGAATCTCCAATGTTATCCTATAGGAGGTGTAGCTTTTCACTACCAGGACATGCAAAACTTAAATGTACATGTCCAACCTTTTAACACGGGCCTATGGGCTACCTAGAGCCTACCTTAGGGGTCCCTTATGTGTAGTAAAAGTTGTGTTTGAGGCTTGGCAAGGGGTTTTTAATACCAAGTGGATATAGCAGTTTAAAACTGCATCCAGAGTGCAGTGGCAGGCCTGGGACATGTTGTAAGGTGCTGTTTAAGTGGGTGTCACATTAAGTGCTTTAGGCCCACTGTTAGCATTTAATTTACAGGCCCTGGATATATGATATACCACTCTAGAAGGAACGTATAAGTAAATTAAATATGGTAATTGGGTATAAGCCAATTAAACCATGTTTAGGGGAGTGAGGACATGCACATTAACACTGGTTGGCAGTGGTAAAATGCAGAGAGTCCTAAGGCCAACAGCAACGGATTCAGCAATAAAAGGTGGAGGGTAAAGGCAAAAGGTTTGGGGAGAGGGCCAGTTCCAACAGAAATAGTGTGGTAACTTGGAGTATTACTTGTGATAGCGGTCTTATGGCACCTGGAGGTGCCCTGGAATCGGTTGAAGCATTAGTTTGTTAATGGAGTACTGTTTGAAGGATCTGAAGGTTTTGTCTTCTCTTTTAGGTTGACCTCGGTTTCTTTGTAGGATGCTGAACAGGGGAAAGGGGATGACAACGTGGTCGGCCCAGTCCAGGGACATGGATGGTTTGCATTGGATTGTTGTTGAGAAAAGATTGAGAATGTTGGTTTGGTGGCATGCTTTTCCATGTTGAGTGTGTCAGTAAGGTTGAGGAGGGGTCCTCACTCAACATGCTTTTCCATGTTGAGTGTGTCAATGAGGTTGAGGAGGGGTCCAACCTTGTGGTGCCCTTGCCTGCCTCTACCCTTTGCTGGAGACACCCAGGAGTGGGATACCCTGAGAAATTGATTGAAGTAGGGAGATGGCAGGAAAATTATGTTATGTCCTGGGGAGATGGATGATGGGAAATTAAGTCTGCTTGCCTTTCTTTTCAAGGCAGTATTTACGGGAAACCAGTGATGTCACTTAATGTGCAAATCAATGCTAGGAAATAAAAAAATATTTGTTTTGGAGTTTTATAGTGCATTACATGTAATGTTTCGGTTAATTCAGAATAATTGATGTAGGAAAAAAAAGGTGTCCAGAAAGGTAGTGTACCTGCCTTAGACATTGATCTGTAATACCACTCCCAAAAGTCTGGAAGTTTCATTAAAAATCATTTTTAGCGTGTATCAACATTAGGAATAGTGATGACCTAATCTTGATTTTCTGCAAATCGCAATTAGATAACCGCTATTCCTCATGTATGAAACTCCAAGAGTTTCAGTACCGATTCCTAAGGGGTCGCGAATCGACCTACCTCATTAATATTAATGAGGTAGTTTACAATTTGTGCCCCATTAGGAATCTCTAAAATCACGGGGATGGTGGCCTGCTGGGTCAGAAGATCAACATGTCCGTGATTGCTTTTCAACAAAGCAATCCTTTTTTTTCAATGCAGCACGTCTTCCTTAAAAAAAAAGAATTTGCGTTTTATTGAAAAAAATGAAAAGTTTTCTCATTTTTTAAGAGCAGGAAGGGGTCCGTGGAGCCACGGCCTGCTCTTTAAAAAACATTTTCGCCACCATTCACAAAGGGGAAGGGGTCCCTTGCCGCCCCCTTCCCATTTGTGAATGGGTTACTACCACCGTGAAGTTCGTGGTAAAATATGAATGTTTTTCAACCACATTCCGGTCACGAACCCTTCTTACATACTGCTGCGATTCGGTATTAGGAAGGGATGCCCTAAACACGCCCCTTCCTAATAGCGAATTACTAACCTATTTTGCCATTCGGTAATAGGTTACCGAATCGCAAAATACGGTATGGTACATAGGAAAAGCCATTTTTACGTTTGCAAACGGGTCAAGTCTACGAATCGGCCCTTTTGCGAATGCAAAATAGCTTCACGCATGTGGCTCCATGTATCTGTTTTCCCAATAGCCTGACCCCATGATTTTACTGCCTGAACTTTGTCAATTTCAGGTTGCGCCCATTCCTGGGTGAAATGATGTTGGAGGTCATCTTCTGCCAATAACCAGGACCTTATTTTTGTGCCATTAAGATAGGAGAAGCTCGCCTTCATCCGGACTTTTTCTAATGTTGCCTCGAATACAACTTTAAGGTCTGATATTTTGCGGTCGCAAAGATTGACTCGTAAAAATCACATGGTTTGCAACAGCAGAATTCCTTCTTACTGGTTACAAAATCCCTTTTACTAGTCAAATACGTTTTTCGGACTGTAAAAGTGTCTTAGCGACCCTGTGCAAGTCACAAATAGGTGGGGGCATGAAAAGGAGCTACCCTATATTTGCTATTCAGAGAGAAATCTATCAATGATTTGCGTCGTCGTTTTTAGGCGCGAACCATCGATTAGGTGACAACATCTCAGCTGGGGTGTATTAGATTCTCAAAGGGTACTGTGTCCCTGTGGGTCATCTTCCTCTTTGGGAATCCTGTTGGCAGGCTTGGGGGTAGCAGATGTCACTGCCTGCTTTCCTCGGTGTCCGCCAAAACGTTTTCTCTGAATTATAAAAAAGAAGCACTATTCAATCCGGGAAAAAACCTTTCCCTTCAGTGACCAGCCAAACACGGGGAGATCTCAAACTGGGACCTGCTTAATCAATATGTAATAAGGCAATCAATATAAAACTGCTTCCGAATGTAATTAGCTATATGACCTATTAGAGCATAAGCTGCATTACAAAAATAGATCCCATGCCGCAAGCCAGTCGGTGTGCAATTTGCTCATCACTGGTTTGTGATGGGAATAGTACTTCAGTCCTGTAGGTGAGTTATATTTTGAATGAGTATAGCAGTTCGATGTCTACTGGTGCTGTTGGTACATGACCATGTGAGGTTATTGATTCACCTTCCTGTTTATGGAATTAATATAAACACAAGAACTGATCTTCAGTTTTGATCCATGCCCGTGTTAATTGGAAAAATGACATCCATTTTAAACGCAACCTATGATACAGTTTCCTGTTATTAAGGGAGATCAGAATTTCTCCACGAGCCTCGTAGTCTCCCTTCTCCAGTGTTGTATAGCATAAAAATGCAGTTGGTAACCGCAAAACACATGTTGACTGAACATGTGTTTCACTATGGATATAATAGCTGTATTTGAAGCATGTTTCATCGAAAGGGTCTAAAATAAATGCATTCAAATCGTGGAAAACAAGGACTGTGGAACACATTATTTATGCTTCTTTCTCGCACTCAGATTGTAATTGGTATAGGGGTGCCCCAATATAACGTTTAATTTTGAAACAATTTGATGCTTTTGAATCCATGATTAAAAAATGTGGAGACTTTACTCTCAGTCAAGAATGTTAATGATGGCCACATATTGAAGTAATAGCTCAAGAGTCTGCCAGCATAGCACGGGCGTTGGGAACACAGTCACATTTTAAAATATGTGGCACTAAAATTGAAGGTTTTGTACACGAGAGATCTGTAAGCAAGTACTGCACTTTTCTTATGCATGTTTCTTCTCTTAAACAGGGATTCACATTTGGCAAAGCCGGAGAGATTCTTACAATGAGGCTGCGATACATGGCTTTCAAAGCAATTTTAAGACAGGTGCTGTATATAAGTGTTTTGTTTATTTACATTTTCAGATTGTCATGTTCCTTTGAAAAAATAACAAATGGGGTAGGGAGTAAAGAGGTATAAATATAGAATCTACCTCCTGTTCAACTTATCATAAACAATATGATTCTACCCTATATATTGGCCAGTAAAATTATTTTTTAGTTTTTCTAGTGATTCTGAAAAAAGTGTAATAGTGATCCATGTAATGTCATGGAAAAGCACTAAGTGTTTTTAAAATACCCCTCACACACTACAAATCCCATACTGTCATGCTTCATCATAGGGGTCTTTCCGTCCCTCTACGGGGCGGGCCGTGCTGCAACCTACGGATACGCGGGAGCACTGTTGTTGTGAAAATAGGCTAGTGTACTGTAGGCGTGAGAGTGGTAGGGTCTTTGAAAGATACAAAGAAATTTAAAATTCCCTGGCGAGTGGAAAAAACAAATTGTAATCACTTCCCTAGCTGGAAACATTGAAAATGGGGATGTGTAGGGGGTATACTTTAATGCGATGCCCCCTACTGGGTCAACATGTTTCATAAGCACTCCCCACTGCTTTACTCGTCAGGACCTAGTGTGATCCCTACTGCACTCAAAATATAATCCTTGTATATATATGTTATATGCCTATCTTTCAAAAGCCAACCTGCAAAAATAAGCAAGTCTGAAAAAATGGGGGTAGAATAGCCCCTAGTAGTTTCAACAACCAATTTGGTACCTGAAATGATTAAAAAAAAAACACGGAGTAATCAACCTGTTTGATTGTTTATCTAAACACATCACCATAACTTGGAATCACAATTTTAGGCAAATTCTTGTGATATATTTTTCTACAGTTTCTGAAGCTCTGCACTTCTTTATGATAACCGGTGATTGTGCTGTCCGCTATTTCTTAACTTAATGTTAGTTTGCTGAAAACACACACTTAAAAAGACAAAACAAAACACACACACACACTCGTACATACTTTCCCGTTTCATACAGTCCGGGGGCACTGTCAGGATATAATCAATCATACATCCGGAAGTGCAGACATGCTGAGAAATGAAAAAATGTGCTTGTCATAGCTAGTTTCAATCATAATGGCAAAACATTATCCCGTAAGAGCAAATATGTACATACACTACTTGGAATGATAGTCAGGCTTCATGAGCTTGCACCGAAGGGGAGGTTGCCTTGAATTAATCACTGTTGGTAAAGTGAGAAATCACATAACATTAGTGTTTACTGATCTCATCGTGTGTTCAAAGTGAGATCGCAGAGACCTGTGAATGTTAAATAAACGAGCCGGGTTTAAAGACTTGGCTCGAGTCTTACTCACATGAAAAAGGATATGCCCTTGCCACTAAATACCTCCGTGCAGCTCCGTGGAACGTTTTGAATGCGTTCGCACAGAGTATTTATCCAATGTTAATTGAAGGTAAACCCGCGAACCCGCTTTCCAAAAAAGACTAGAGCATAAGAAAAATCAAAGATGGCCGCTCCCTCTGTGCCGATGCTATGATGAAAAAAGCACTTCCTGGATCGGCGGGAAATGACCGATCCGATTGAAAAGAGGGAAATGAGAAAATAAGAAACCGGATACTCTGTGCGAACGAATTCAAAACGTTCCACGGAGCTGCACGGTGGTATTTAGAGGCGAGGGCATATCCTTTTTCATGTGCGTAATACTCGAGCCAAGTCTTTAAACCCGGCTCGTTTATTTAACATTCACAAGTCTTTGCGATCTCACTTTGAACTCACGGTGAGATCAGTCAACACTAATGTTATGTGATTTCTCACTTTACCAACAGTGATTAATTCAATGCAACCTCCCCTTCGGTGCAAGCTCATGAAGCTTGTTTATCATTCCAAGTAGTGTAGGTACATATTTGCTCTTAGGGGATAATTTTTTGCCATTATGATTGAAACTAGCTATGACAAGCACATTTTTTCATTTCTCAGCGTTTCTGCACTTCTGGATGTATGATTAATTATATCCTGACAGTGGCCCCGGGCTGTATGAAACGGGAAAGTACGTACGAGTGTGTGTGTGTTTTGTTTTGTCTTTTTAAGTGTGTGTTTTCAGCAAACTAACATTAAGTTAGGAAAGAGCGGACAGCACAATCACCGGTTATCATAAAGAAGTGCAGAGCTTCAGAAACTGTAGAAAAATATATCATAAGAATTTGCCTAACAGTGTGATTCCACGTTATGGTGATGTGTTTAGATAAACAATCAAACAGGTTGTTTACTCCGTGTTTTTTTATCATTTCAGATACCAAATTGGTTGTTGAAACTACTAGGGGCTATTCTACCCCCATTTTTTCAGACTTGCTTATTTTTGCAGGTTGGCTTTTGAAAGATAGGCATACAACATATATAAACAAGGAATATATTTTGAGTGCAGTAGGGATCACACTAGGTCCTGACGAGTAAAGCAGTGGGGACTGCTTACTAAACATGTTGACCCAGTAGGGGGCATCGCATTAAAGTATACCCCCTACACATCCCCATTTCTAATGTTTCCAGCTAGGGAAGTGAATAAAATTTTTTTTTCTACTAGCCAGGGAATTTTTAATTTCTTTGTATCTTTCACAGACCCTACCACTCTCACTCCTACACTACACATAGCCTATTTTCACAACAACTGTGCTCCCGCGTATCCGTAGGTTGCAGCACGCCCCACCCCGTAGAGGGACGGGAAGACCCCTATGATGAAGCATGACACTATGGGATTCGTAGTGTGTTAGAGGTATTTTAAAAACACTTAGTGCTTTTCCATGACATTTCATGGATCACTATTACACTTTTTTCAGAATCACTAGAAAAACTAAAAAATAATTTTACTGGCCAATATATAGGGTAGAATCATATCATTCTAACACTTAAAGTAGACATGCATAGACACTGACAGGACAATGGCACTTACACCTGCAGAGATGGTAGTGGGGCGGGGGCGACTCACAGAAGCAAGGACATACAAGGACAACTACACTTGGATATGCGGCACAGAAGCTTAAGTAGGACCATGTCAGCCCTGATATGCATGAGATTGAGAGACATTGGTCTGCACTCTGGGGCATGGTGATTCTAACATGAGCACTTCACTGAGCAGTCAAAAAACGCTGGTCGCGCCTAGATTCAGTATCAATTCATAAGGCTCAATACTCATGAAACCAATGCAATGATAAAAACCACTTCTATAATCTCCAATAAATGACCCCTTAAATACATTCACACGTGTTTGGTTGAAGGTCACAAGACCCTATAATGAATAATACTCCTTTGGAAAAGCTAGACATCTGCAGACGATGTTCTGCACATTGGAACTCAGAATTGCACCGAGAGGCCAAGGAATTGTTGAAACCTGTTATACGAAAAATGAGTAACATAACACAGTGATAAAAGATGCATGCCGCGTTCACTTTTTTCTGCTTCTAGAGGCACACAAATACACACATTTCCTGCTTGCATGTTGTTTTTATCCACATCCACTTCAGCAGCAAAGACCAACCCATTGCCAATGTGTCACTCTCAGCACAACATTTAAAGTGTGCTCTCCACTTTCTTGCCAGCTGCCCTTCATGACACTACCCATTCTCATTGCCCTTCAGATCCACACCCCATTCATGTACCACCAAAAGTCAAACACTCAAAAAAACAGCACCAATAGGCTCTTATACCTCTAGTCTACCCACTCCAATCTTACCTTATTAACGTTGGCATGCTTATCCTACTCATCTTTACATGTGCTAATGCTCTGTATTGTAAGAGCTTTGGCTTCCAAGTTTCCTCGAACCCCACAGCAAAGCATACTGACTCTCAGGTACTGCAAGGTATACCTTATCTTATCGATGCACATATGCAGCCAGGTTAGGTCAATGCACTGTACAAATAACAGTAACATAAATGGGGTGAAGTATTCGGGAATCACTTTCTGATCAAGAACCTTGTTAATCTCAGCAACACTATCTGCCCCTAGCTCTGAGTGTTTCTAAACCAAAGTGAGCCTCACTAAGCAAATAAGAACAACATGTCAGAGACTTTGTGATAGGTTTATCAGTCAAATCATGTCTACTACAAAGCATTAGTGAGATGAGCAAATGCATATTTCTTATTATTTATTTTTATGTGTCCTAGTGAAAGAGTTCAATAATGCAACTTACTGTGTCTCATTGATTTTAGGATGTCGGCTATTTTGATGACCCTAAAAACAGCACCGGGGCTTTAACTACAAGATTGGCAACTGATGCATCGCAAGTGCAAGGTGTATGTATAATGTCATATGCAGGCATCACTTACATCTGATTCGACATACCTCGGAATTGTGGGTTGAGATCAGTAGTCACACTAAATGTCAACTCCACTCTTCTTCTTTCCCACCTTCCTGTGTGAATAGAATGTCATATATTGCAGGATTAATTATGAGAATGGCACAGAAGGCATTAGCGGTCTTTGATTTCTGTCACTGGCAAATATCATAAAACAGATGTGGGTAACATAACCTATAAAAGGAGGGTGCTCTTTGGTTTGTACTTCTTGAGCAACACATCTTTGTTGTCTCTTTCTCTGGATTTAGTGTGATAGTCTCCTAAATTTCTACACATGTAATCTGATGGACTTTGCTTGTGTAAAACTGTCTAAAAGGGGATAACCATTGAGGTTTACCATTTGGTAGTACCATAACTGTATGATATCCCCCATACTGCCCAACATAGCTCGGAATCACCATTCACAGGTAAACCTGCATCATTTGGTGGGGGCTTGGCCTGATGCTGATACAGTAGGCAGCCACACAGCTTCGCCGAGGCCCTTACATCCAGCTCCATCCTGCCCATCTCCGGCACTCTGAGTCACACCCCCTTCTCCCTGAGTTTGTGGGCGCTCCTTGGAGCGAAGTGACTGCCCCCAAGACTGCACACCCCCAGATGGGGCTGCAGGTGCTGTCTGACTCAGAGTTGCCTTTCCAAAAATGGTGGCCTCCAAGTCACTCTAGCAGATGGATGCCCATGCCCCTACTCACTACGTAGGTACTAAGGAGGCCTCAGGCCAGAACTGCCAGCAGGAGCAGCCCATGCAAGTAAGAACCGTGGGGCGGGGTGGGTGGGGGGGACTCGACAGACGACGACGAGGGAAAATTAAATATTTATTTGATTTTCCCTCATCGTCTTCTGTCGAGTCCCCCCACACCGCTCACCGCTCTTACCTGCATGGGCCGCTCCTGACTACTAGCACTGTGGATGCTGTGCCTGCAGGCGATGCCTGGGAGGGAAGAGGCGCAACCGGTTGTCGAGTGACCTTGCCATGAGAGCCTGTGCACCGCAGCAGCCCTCTGTCCTGCGCCAAGACATCTGAGCAGAGATCTACTCCACTCCCCGACTAGTACAACAAAGAAAGCTTCCACCTGGCTGTCTGATAAGACATCCACTGCAGACGCTGCCGCCAGGCCCCAGAACCTTATCAATTCCCCACCCTGCAGGGGCTGGTGCCACGTGACATCCCTCAGCCCCAGACTGAGTCCCCCAGAGGGAGCGGAAAGACTGACTCTGCTAGGGGGTGCAGCAAGGACTTTACCTGGCCTGCCATGCCAGCTCCAAACACCCAGGCCTAAACCTGCGGGAGAGGGGCACACCACAACACTGAGAGGACGCAACGCAGTAAACTGGCAAAGAAGCATCCTACTAGCTGATTATGAATTGTGGGCATCAGACTACTGGCCAGTGGAAGACCAGAAGCGGACACAGATCCTTACTGGACTGAAAGATACCAATTGTCGAAGCGCCTCCCCACGGCTCACCTGCCATACATAGAGTGGAACCCCTTGCTGGCAAACTTACACCCTGAAAGCTTTGCTGGAAATTGGAATACACCACAAGCACGTCATATATACTGACATAGCCAGATGGTAAGTGATATTGTTGGGACTGCCCATCCTAGCTAGACCTCCACCGCCACTAAGGTAGGGTCACAACAGAGAGTAGGAACTAACCTCAAGCTTGGTACAGCAGGAGCGATGATGGACGTGAGTAACCCTTTCCCCTTTGTGCGGCACACCTGCGAGTATTAGTACATAAGTCCTCCACAGTTGATGCCGCAGAAGGGGGGAAAGGGAAAAAGGGATAACCAAAATAACAAGGCAGCGGCAGCTATGGACTGTGGATGGCACTCGGGAATCGGCACAATCATACTCCCAATCTCCCTGTGTTCCTGCAGAAAGACACACACAAGGAAAGTTAGTGAGGACCCTATCTCTGCTTCCACAGTGTATGAAATGATTAATAAAAAGGGTTACACTTACTCACTGTATTTGCCACAAGCATTCGTGAATCTTTGGGGCCTGGAAGGATAACCACTGATATCAGGAACCAACAATGGGGTTGCGCTACTTATCTCCACCTCGGGAACCACCAGGGAGCAGGAAGCAGCAGCAGTGTTTGTTAACACAATCCAGGAGTCTGATGTAGGCCAAAAAAGTAGGGAGATGCGCGCTCCGCGCTTGGTTGCAAGGGAACTAAGTTTGTCCCAAAAACGGGACTAGGTTTATTAGGAGTCCGAGGCTCCTCCTCTGAATAGTCAAAGTAAGGTGAGCGCTCTTCGCGCATGCGCAGGGGATCAGAGCCTCTCAACGGCTCTGTGTTCCTGGCTGGCAAAAAAAGGAAAAGAGAAGCACTTCTCGTGCTGGTGAGTAGTATCCGAGCCTCTATGATCCGAAAGGTGGAAACACAAAAGGTACGCGCAACTCGCGCATAAAACAAAGGAATACGAGCCTTGTACCGGCTCTTCTAGGCAGGGTGATAGTCTCGTACTGAGTGCCTTAACTGGTGGCACCGTGAAGCTCGGGCAGCCGCCCGGGGTCCAATATATCTTTACGCCGCCTTAGGCAGATCACAGCGAAGTACGGGGTGAGCGTACAGCGAGAGTCGCTCTAGTGTGGCGGTCATGAAAGCGGTCGCGTATCGATGCGCAGGTACCGCTGTCCGTCTGGTGAGGCTCAGGCTGGATCAAGTATACCAACGGACGATAAGGGAATCCGTTCTTCCGGAACGGCTGGAGGTCTGTAGAGCGTTCTGTGGTATCTTCGTTAAGCTGATACTCCAGGTGACAAGCCCCGATTCCCAGGAGAGGGGCGGTTACATAGGGAAGGGAAAACAGAGAGGAAGGACAAGGATAGGCTGCCCTATAGGCAGTCTGGGAGATGTAGTGCATCTTTCATCCGTCATACATGCTGACTAATATCTCGTCGTGACAGGTAGTAGGCACCATTGATTACTAGTATATTAGCTCTTTCATAATGTTTGAATGGGCGGATGTTGCCTTTCTATCCTGGTGATGGGGAGTTGGAATTCATGGGTTTCGTTATTGTGGTTGTCATTGCCTTAGGTACACATCGAACCTGATGAGAAACGTGTGACTGGGCGGGTGATCAGGTCGGACTAGGGACGAACCAGAGGGAGGGATTCATAAATGGCAGAAAAGTACAACACGTACAAAATTATATCCTGGAACGTCTGTGGACTTAATAATATGGCTAAAAGATATTAAGTCCAGGCCTACCTGAAATGGAGAGGGGTGCATATTGCTCTATTGCAGGAAAGACACTTAAATAAATGTATGGGAACAGTGCTGTGAAAATGATGATGAGGTCACGCTATATTTACGGAATACTCCTCCTTTGCCAAGAAGACGCTGATTTGGGTGAAAACTGGAGTACCATTTCAGTTCCTTCAAGAGAAGTTGGATACCGAGGAGCGATATACTATCTTTAGCAGCTATCTAGGGGGCAGGCATATCATGATTGTGAATGTTTATGCCCCAAACATGGACCAGGGAACATTCCATACACTCTGGCTCACATATTTATCCCTCTCATTCCTGAGCGGTCCTCATAGGAGAGGACTTCTACTATGTGGCGGACTCCGCCTTAGATCACTCACTGCTTCTATGGGATTCTCAAATTGCTCACCTAGCAAAGAAATTCTCCTCCTGGCCGGTGCTGAGACTCATAAATGCATGGCAGTAGGTTAATGACTACTGGTACCTTTCTGACCTCTATAATCTTCGTGTCTGCCTTAACACATTTCTATGCTCACCGGATATGTTAGATTCCCTGTCCATAACAGAATACGTAACTAGGACCATCTCTGACTAAATCCCACTCCTTTTGACCTTATCCTGGGCTAAAACACAAACCTCTATTCCAAGCTGGCAACTTAAAACCAATAGCCTGGACGACCCCTTTTTCAGCAACACGTAGGTGAAAACATCCAACAATACTTTATCAACAATAATGGCACCACCCCCTCTGTACTGGCCTAGTGGGTGACATTTAAAGTAGTGTTGCATGGCCAAGGCATTTAGGAGGCAGTGGGAGTTCGTCAAACTGGTGAAGGAGGTTTTCACCCAGAAAACAACATAGAGATGGCTGGAACAAGATAGACCCGGGAAACCAGAGGTGCAGAGGGCACTGCTCGATTATAAAGAAGCTCTTGCCAAAATCATTGCATGTCTCCACTATTTTGACCACAAAGAATATATCATTCAAGCACACTCCAAACGGAATAAAGCCGGAATCCTACTAGCAAGGTTAGCCACCCGTAACAAAAGGGTGAATTCTAGAAATAGATACACCCCAGGGCACGAGGCTCCACAAGCAGGATCAGATAAACCAGGCCTTTGTGGATTACTACACCAGACTGTATTGTAGCAATCGGTGGAACAGGAAAGACAAAATACTGCATTTTTAAAGGGCCAACCCATCCACTTCCTCCAGCCAGAGGCTGCTGGGGAATTGGGAGTGGAAATATCAGTGGCGGTGATTAGAGCAGAGGTGAGGAGAATGGCTCGGGGTAAAGTACCAGGCACAGATGGCCTCCTGGTAAAGTTTTACACAACTTATATAGAGATACTTGCTCCCTGTCTGGCCGCCCTGTATTATAAATCACTGGAGTCACACTGCCTCCTGAGGTACATGGGACAAGCTCTTTTAATTCCTTTGCTTAAACTAGGGAGAATCGCCACAGACATGACGGCCTACCAACCACTGTCAATGCTGAATGTTGATTATAAGATGCTTAATGGCTTTCTGGCCAAAAGACACTTCACTCAAATGCAAAATCCTATCCTCCCTGACGAAAATGGGTTCCTCCCAAGCTGAAATATGGCATTGAATTTCAAAAGATTGTTGGCCATTCTACTGAATCAGCGGAAGCTGCACTCATGGTTAAGTCATCAATAATGCCTTTGATAGCTTTGAATGGGACTACCTCTGTGCTGTCATGGCGAGGATGGGACAGGGACTCCTTAACTGGGCGTGACTTCTGTGCTCCCCTCTCTTTTGCCAGGGTCAGAAATGGATGGACAACCTCCAATCAGTATTCAGTGGAAATGTATACCAGACTTGGATGACCCCTGTTCCCATTATTATTTGGAATAGTAGTGGAACTACTGGCAAGTAGGGCACGACTGGGACACCATTTTACATGGAAATCCACCTGCAGAGTCACACATCACTTCTTACTATAAGCAGACGTTATGCTGCTCTTTCTCGGGAACAGGTAGGAAGACCCAGATCAGGCAGTGGACTACTGAGTCCTTTTGGAGACACCTCTGGACGACACATAAACTGACCCTCCCAGTGGACTTGATATGGGGCAGGAAATGGCGACGAGTGGCTCTGACTAAATTGATTCACCAGACCTCAGATGGGAGAATGGGGGCCCAGAATTTTTAATCATATTATTTGGTGGCACTCCTACAGTGGTACCTGTGATGGGCCAGAAAACAGATTGGGTGGCCAGGGGCACGCCTGACACCCCAGCCCCAGCCATATTGCTTGCCCTGCTTCTGAACCCCAAAAGAATTGCCCCTGGTGATCACAGTGACTTGACAGTAATTAGACACTACTTAATCCATGTGCTCCAGAAGTTTCACACCTCTGTGCCCTATTCACCCACAATTCAGCTACTGGCTCTGGGTGCTCTAACACACAAAGAACATAGTGGGCGGCTGCAGGGTTAGGTGGACATCGGGATCGAGACGGTTGGTGACCTGTTTTAGGGTGGCGATCCACTAAACTTTGACGTCTTAAGATAAGATATGATGTCCCGGGGAGGCATTCCTTGCCACATGGCGCGGTGCTGGCGACCATGTAACAACAATGGGGGAGGGTGGAAGCCGAACCTCCAACACACCAGCTGACCAGTTCCTTTGTTGTACAGAGGCAATGTACGGACTGTTGTCAGGCATATACCAAGTAGTATGAGCAGACATGACCCAATCACTCACACAGCTCAAATATAGTTGAATGGAGGATATGAAAACTCTGATCTCTTAGGGGGACTGGGCTAAAATTCGAATGCAGCGCCAAACATTTCCTGCAATGCGCTGTTTAAATTAATTCACTACTATATACAATAATGGGCATACCTCACCCCAGGCATGCTCAATGCCTTTTTACCTAACACCTTGTCTGAATGCCCCAGAAGTTGCCTAGCAGGAGTGGGAATTCTACACATTGATATGGGGATGCCCAGTAGTAACTGGCTGTTTGTCGGAGGTCCTCCGTCTCTTGAAAGACATTACAGATATTAACATCAAATTCTCCCCCATTTATGCTATGGCTCTACTGCCACCGACTAAAAAGAAATTGATGTCCTGTTTTGTTGATCTTGCACTAATATAGGCCAACCGTCGTATAACCCTACAGTGTAAAACACCTACCAGCCTACACAGATTGATGGATGGAAGTTGGACCTCCTTAGGTGGGTGGAATGGGATGGAGATGCACTCCACTGGGTTGCTTGGAGAGGCTGGAAGAACCTAATAGAGGCAATGAGGAAAGAGAGATGATGAGGTAGACAACGTTTGTACTCCCTGAATGCTCCCCCTCAGCTCTTCGAGAACATAAACCCTGACTGACAGACACAGGGACTGACCCCACTAACCAGAAGGCTGATTAGGAGGAGAGATGGATTCCTGAATCTGGGTGCACCCCACTAACTCTAGCCCAACCCCTCCGGACGGATACACCCCTGCACCAGCCACCCAGATTTCTTCTCTGCCACCAAATGAATAGAGCCGCAGGGCACCACAGATTTGAGGGAAAGGGCGGGGGTGGGAAGAATTACTGTATGTCCAGAATCGATGTGTTAGCCGGTTTGGGCAAGCATTGCTGTACTGGTGTGGTGGTGGTAGACTGACGTTTTAATATGATTGCATACTGTCCATTGATTGTATTACCCAGTGGAGAGGTCCCTTGCCACATTTGCTTTTTAACCCTTTACAAGCATGGTGCAAACACATAAAGCTTCAATAAATGCATTTACAAAAGGAAAAACTTGCAACATTGGAAAGTGTTTCACCCAGGTGATTTTAATGAGCGTAATCCTGATCCCACTTGAAATGTAGGGCAAAGCAGTGAATATGTGCCTATTATTACCAGACAATTAACACCATTGGTGTATAAAAATTGAGTTGTTGGGTGTATGTCCTGCTCAAGCAGCAACCATACTGCTTGGCACAGAGCATTCACGCTTAACTTAGAAGCAATGTATAAAGTATTTGTTCAATACTTCAAACAGTAAAACAGTGAAAACACCACACAAAAAGATCCCACACCAGGTCGGAAAAATAGATCTTTCTTCAATAAATAAAACTTGACCAAAACAACAAAAATCCAATAAGTACAACTACAGATATTGAATTTTAAAATTTTTAGGGAAAATAGCACCAAAAAGTTCATAGAGACAACTGTGGCTATCTGGTCGCGCCGACCCAGGACAAAATCAAAAGTTCAGGCCGACAACAATCGAGCGCAGGACAGCTACAGGGACCCAGTTAGGCCCTCTAAAACAAAGTAAATCCTAGTTTGTAGAGCGTTGCGTGGATCCGTGTCAAGGATGCCTCTCGCAGCTGAATCGATGTGTCAGTTCCTAGATGCAGCGTTGCTGCGGTGCGAGGTCCTGTTGCATCATCGTCGAGGATACCGCCTACGAGAGATTGGGATGCGAAGTCTGGCATCGAGGCTGCTGTGCACAGTCAGGGCTATGCATCGTCTCAGAATAGCAGTGATGCCGAGTCCGTCCTCGTCGTCGAGGCTGCTGTTGACGAGGAATGCGTGGGCCTGCACCAAGGATGCAATGCGCAGTTCCAAAGACTTTGTGAGTGGCAGCATCCATGCGGGTCATTAAGATGGGTCCAATCCAGGCAACAGTGGTGTTGCGTCAGTTCTCTGTTCTCCTTGGGGTTGGATCCAGAGAGGCTGGCAAAGCACCTTGAGCCCACTTCCAAGGGTCTAGGACTGGGGTGGCACCGCTTGGGAGGATAGACTCACAGATGGCAGAGTCCAGATGCAGATGCACGTTTGTTGGAAGCCTGTTAGGTATCTCAGGCTTCAGATCAGGAGGTCAGCCAACTAGCCCTTGGAGTCATTCTGGGTTTGAGTGTTGCAGCTCCAGTCCTTCTCACCCAGGCAAGAGGGCAGCATGTCATACCAGCAAAGCAGGAGTACAGCAGAGTGCAATCCAGCTGCATGGCAGCCCATCAGCAGCACAGCAGTCCTTCCTGGCAGAGTATCCACAGGCTCAGAAGTGTACTGAGGAGTTGCTGTCTGAGGTCCATTATTTATACTTGGTGTTGCCTTTGAAGTGGGGAGAAGCTCTTAGAGGCATTCCTTTCAAGTGCACAGATTCCTTCCCTGCCCTTGCTCCAAAATAACTACAGGGGCATGCGGGCCTTTGTGTGGAGACAGCACCCAACCTATTCAGGTGTAAGTGAGGCTCCTCTCTCCCATCCTGGCAGTGATGGCCCTTCCAGTCACACATAAGCTCCCATTGTGTGTGGCTGTCTAGGAGAAATATGCAAATCCTAACTGCCAATTACAACCAGTCATGTGACCAGAGACAGGCTGCAGGCACCAAATGGCTAAGGCAAGAAAATGCCAACTTTCTAAATGTGGCGTTTTTAGAATTGGAATTTAAAATCCGACTTCACCATAAGTAAGGATTTTAAATTAGGATGCCACAGGTACGAACTAGTTCCCCTTTGGGAATTATACTTGTAAAATGTAATAGGACAACTCCAATGTTATCCTATAGAAAAGATAGGCCTTGCAGTAGTGAAAAGCAAATGAGTTTTTCATTACCAGGGCATGTAAAACTTAAAAGTATGTCATGCTTTTTAAATACATTGCACCCTGCTCTCTGAGAGGTTCTGGACCTACCCCAGGGGTGTCTTATATGTATTTAAAAGGAAGGTTTAGTCCTGGCAACATGTTTATTCAGCCAGATCTAAATTGCATTTTATAACTGCACACACTGGCTCTGCAATGGCAGACCTGAGACACGTTTAAAGGTCTGCTTAAGTAGGTGGCAGAATAAGTGCTGCATGCCTGCTAGTAGTAGGGTTACCAGAATTTTAAAGCCAAAAACCGGGACATTTCCCAAAAATAGAAGAAGGACTACAATATTGCTTCGTCCCAGCGCACAGAGTGACAGCGCTCCTTAGCAGATAATTACAGAAGAGGCAGTAACATAAAATACGTACATAAAATGCCATTGTTAACACCAGTAGCATGCCTGTAAATTAAAATGCTCTCTTATAACAGCGGCTAACTATCCCTAGTTTGCAAAACATAAAAAGATGCCTCCCGCTGTTTTCAGCCGACCCGCTCTAAAAACCGGGACATGAGCTTAATTGCCTGAAATCTGCCAGGACAGCTGCCGAAAATCCGTGACTGTCCGGGCAAATCCGGGACGCCTCGTCACACTAGCTAGTAGCATTTAATTTACAAGCCTTGTGTACATTTAGTACCACTTCACTAGCGACTTATAAGTAAATTAAATATGCCAACTAGGGATGAGACAATATCTCAATGTTTAGAGGAGACAGCACAAACACTTTAGCACTGGTTAGCAGTGATAAAGTGTGCAGAGTTCTAATGGCAGTAAAAACGAGGTCAGAAAAAATGGAGGAGGAAGGCAAGAAGTTGGGGGAGAAGACCACCATAAGGCTTTTGGGTCCAGCAATGGGCAACATTTGTTTACTGAATAGTCACCTCAGATCATAGGTTATATGTTTATACCATTTTTCCTGTTGCTCGTCGTGTAAATTATTTAGTCAGTGAAAAACAGCCTATTTCCACAAAACGTTTGGAAAAGTATACAATGGTAGAAGTCAAGTGAAACAGCTTTTCAGGTCCATTAGCTGAGAATAACTGTCTCATGTGTTAGGATTTGCAGGTTGCATTGGACCTAAAAATATGTTGCTTTTTTGAGATGCTGAGGAAGTCCGAGGACAAACGTCTTGAAGTTACTTATCGTGTCTGAACAATTCGATGTTTGAATGGTATAGTACCCCAAGGATCAGAGGAACCCAGTAAAAAATTATCGAATGCTTAAGCACTGAGATATGCTTGGTCACATGGAACAAGTATTGTTTTCAGTGATAATCTGTAAAAATTGCATCCCAGTCACCAACCCTAAGAAGTAGGAGGGCTTAGATGGCTTACACTTTGTTTCAGAAATGTGATGGAAGTGACTGACTTTATTTCTCCATTCAGATCAAGCTGATAAGTAAAAGAACAGTTTGTTAATTGGAAACGTAGAGGATAAAACCATCAATAAAGGTAAATAGGAGGGAGGAGCTTCGCGCGCATCCATGGTCGCGTGAGCACAGGGCTCCCCGGACCCTTGCCGCTCCTCGCAACTAATCCTGACATTATCCTGGATTTGTGGACGGATTCTGGAAGATGAACCCTGGCTGAATCCATAACTCTTTTCAGAACGTAAATCGGACCTGGGAGACCTGAAATACAGCGTCTTGCATTTTGGAGGCCCACCTGGAAACTGTGCCCGGTGCTTTGGTGAACTGTGGGGCCGGGGAGTAGTTGAACAACAACGGCATCGGAGCCTTGCCAAGGACCGTGCCCCCACTTTCAGTTTCGC
Organism: Triturus cristatus; assembly: GCF_964204655.1. NCBI lineage: Eukaryota > Metazoa > Chordata > Amphibia > Caudata > Salamandridae > Triturus > Triturus cristatus. The sequence goes on along the minus strand of NC_140593.1, from coordinate 308,882,820 downwards.
TTTTGCACTTCTGCATGGCCTGATCGAGGAGCTACTTCGCGCGGCTGGGGCGTCCTCCGGCCTTTGTACTGGACTGATTTGTGCCTTTTTCTCAACCTTTCCGAGCGGGCCCTAGGACAGTCGGTGTCTGATCTGCTGGCGCCCCCTTTGCTATCGGTCCAGGTGGACTCCTCCGGTGAGCATCGCTCAACATGGCGGGCAAGGGGGATCCCGAGAAACGGAGGGCCAAGACATCCCAGCGTGGGGGACCAGTCCAGAGTAACATCATGGATCGTTATACCCAGGGTAAAGGATCCCCCGGGCCAGCGAGTGCCGTCGTGGAGGACTCCGGTGGTGGCCCGTCCGTCCCCACGGAATTGTCGCTGCAGGACGTTATGGGCGCCATCAACGGCATACGGGAGACCATCGCCCAGCAATACGAGGCTCTGGCCCGTAAAATTGACACGGTCGCCATTGATGTTACGTTAATTCGGGCAGATCTCTCTAAGACTAACAAGAGGGTTCAGTCGCTGGACTTGAGGACATCCACTCTTGTTACGGATGTATCAGACCTCCAGGTAACTCTTGGCGACCTAAAATTGGCAAACGACACGATGTCCCGGCGGCTGGAGGGTTTCGAAGGTCGGGCACGACGCAACAATATCCGCGTCATAGGTGTACCGGAGACTTTCGACAATCGTCCGGTGGACCTCATGGTCGAAGATCTCATCCTCAATCATCTTGCTCCCTCAGGCCTGAGCAAGTTCTTCGCCGTGGAGCGTGCCCATCGTGTCCCGGGCGGCAGGCCTCGACCAGGAGCTCCCCCGAGGCCTATCATTGCAAGACTTTTTCACTACAGGGACAGGGATGCGATCCTGCAGGCCTCGAGGGTGCACGGCCCAGTTAAATATGAAAATTCCTCCGTCAACTTCTTTCCGGACTTCACCCAACTCGTTCAGAAACAGAGAATGGGCTTTCAGGGGGTGAAGCGCCGTCTTCGAGATCTGGAACTCAAATACTCTATGCTTTTTCCTGCCAGGCTTCGTGTGGAATATGAAGATCGGACTATCTTTTCTGAACGCCCTGACACCGTGAGTGACTGGTTGGATTCCCTGCCGGACCGGGGCGAACGATCTGGGCGTACTGGCGGTGCCGAGGGCGGAGGGCCTCTGCAGGAATGATTCTTGGTCCTCCACCTTAAAATTTCCTTCTGCGCTCAGCCAGGTTCTACTTCGATTGTATATTTTGTCTATCAATGTTTCGTTTGGGTGCGGGCGGGGACGGGTCCCTTTCCTCCTCTAGGGTCTTTTTGTTGCATGGGATTGTTAGGGCGACAGGCACACTGCAAGTTGGGGGGGCTGTATAGTCCGCAGGGGTGCAGGGTGGGGGGAGTTGCAATGGTGTGGGGGTGGGAGGGTGGTAGTGGTTGTTGGGTTGTGTGTTTTTACTTTTCAAGGCGGTATGTTTGTTCCTTTTCAGTTTCAAGTGTCTGGCTGCGTTCCCGGGGACTCCAGCTTCTTGTGTTGGGATGGGGGGGACGGGTTGAAACTGATGTCTTGGAACGTCAACGGATTGGGGGACCGTATCAAACGTGGGGTTGTGTTGCAATATTTGCGCCGATTGGCCCCTGATGTGGTATTTCTTCAAGAGACGCACTTGGTGGGCAATGTATGTCATGCTATGAACAGGGGGGGCTACCGACTGGTTGCACATTCTGGCTTCACCACTGGATCTAGAGGGGTGGGCATTTTGCTGCGATCTTCCCTCCCGCTTGAGATTGACAAAGTCACTCTTGATGATAGAGGGCGCTTTGCGTCCTTGACTGGACGGTGGGAGGGGCAGACCCTTTCATTGGTTTCGATCTATGTTCCCCCGGGCCTTCAGACCTCCACTTTCTCGGATGTGGGTCGTATGTTACTTGAACTTCCTGATAGTCTCTTGCTTGTGGGTGGGGATTTTAATTCCGTGATTTCTGGCGAGTTGGATCGTTACCCTCCCAGAGCCCTCTCTGCCGCCCAGGCGTGGCTCGGCGGGTTCTTGGACACTTTCGGTCTAGTGGACTGCTGGAGGTTGATACATCCGACACAGAGTCAGTACACATTCCACTCCGGGGCCCACGGGAGTCTCTCCAGACTAGATTATTTTCTTATGCCCGCGGCCCAGACCACCCGGGTCCGGGAGGTTAAGCACCTGGCCCGGGGCATTTCCGATCATTCCCCATTGTGGCTCCTCTTCGATACTGGGATGCGATCCGCCGGGCGGATCGCCCCCATTAACCCCTGGTACCTGCGTGACCCCAAGATTCGCAACGGTCTCATTAAGTTGCTTGAACAGTATTTTCTTGAGAATGAGGGATCCGTCTTGTCCTCGGTGTCCCTGTGGGAGGCTTTCAAAACGGTTCTCCGAGGACACGCCCTGTCCCTGATCGTGGAGGCCAAGAAGGCTAAGAACGGGGCGGTGGTTGCGTTGGAGGCTGAGATATCCGGGTTGGAGGCTGCCTTGGAGACGGGTGTCACTCGGGACGGGCTTCACGCCCTCAGCCTGAAGCAGTTCGAATATAAGTCCCTTGTTACGGAGGCTGCTCGGACAATGTATAGGGAACAGCAGGGTAGATTGTACGATGCTGGGGATAAGGCGGGTAAATTGATTGCTTGGCTTGATGAGAAGGAGAGAGTGAATCGAGTGGTCCCCGTGCTTCAGACGTCGGAGGGAGTGAGTGTGACTGACCCTGGTGAGATTGTGGAGTGTTTTGCTGACTACTTCCGTGCTGTGTACTCCCCGGTGTCTGCTAGAGATGAGGCTGACTCTCGTCACTTGTTGAAGGATATTGCTTTGCCCTGCCTGTCGGTGGATGAGCGTGAGCAGATAGATGCCCCATTATCAGTCGACGAGATTGCTACCGCGATTCGTTCCCTGCGCTCGGGCAAGGCTATGGGCCCCAACGGACTCCCGATTGAACTCTATAAACTGCAACCGGATAAACTTGCACCATTTCTCCGTCGTATGTTTTCGGAGTCGCTTGAACTTGGTTCTCTCCCTGATGACCAACGTCTAGCCACTATAGTCGTGATTCCCAAGGACGGTAAGCCTCGAGACCGTTGCGCCTCGTATAGGCCTATTTCTCTGTTGAACGCCGAGCCGAAAATCCTTGCCAAGGTTCTTGCTAACCGCCTGCTTACTGTTATTTGTGATCTGGTGCATCCGGACCAATCCGGTTTTATCCCGCACCGGAATACGGCCCTTAACTTGCGGCGCCTACATGGCGTACTTGCACGGGTGGAATATCTTTCAGAGCCGGCCATCTTGGTTTCCTTGGACGCCACGATGGCCTTTGATACGATAGAATGGCCGTATCTCTGGGCCGCCCTGGCAAAGTTTGGCTTCGGGGCGAGATTTATTAGTTGGGTTAAACTCTTATACGCTGCTCCGTTGGCACAGGTTGTCATTAATGGGAGGGTTTCCCGGCCTTTCGTTCTTGGAAGGGGCACTCGGCAGGGGTGTCCATTGTCTCCCCTGCTCTTCGCTTTGGCTTTGGAACCGCTGGCTGCTTGGCTTCGTTGGGAACCGTCAATGAGAGGGATCCAGTGGGCCCCTGGCTTTGAGGACCGTGTTTCGTTGTACGCGGACGACATTCTTTTGTACCTCACCTCACCTCGTAAGTCACTCAATGTGCTCTTTGACATTCTCACTTCCTTCGGCAAGAACTCTGGTTTGATTATTAACTGGTCCAAATCTTGTGTCTATGCTATATCCGGTGGCTTTCCTCTCTTGCCTTCTCGTTTTCCCATTAAGGCTTCCCACTCCGGCTTTACGTACCTGGGGGTGTACGTCTCATTGGACCCGGCTGTTCGCTACGAACATAATCTCCTCTCTCCACTTCGGAGATTGAGGTTAGACGTGGCGCGTTGGCGTAAGCTTCCCTTGTCTCCCCTCGGTCGTGCGGCACTTTTTAAAATGATATCTCTTCCCCGATTCCTTTACGCACTTCAGAACTCCTTTGATATTATTCCGGCGGCCTACTTCCGGGAAGTGGAGAGCTTACAAAGGAGACTTGTTTGGGACGGTCGTGCACGTATTGCTCTTGCAAAACTGACTCTCCCCTGGTATGACGGGGGCATTGCGCTCCCGGACATCAGGAGGTAGTATTGGGCTTTCCAGCTATCTGCTATTAACCACGCAACGTACGCACCTGGTCCGAATCCGGCTTTCGAAATGGATAGATTTTTGTTGCCTGGCGGCAACTTTAACAGAGCGCTTTACTCTCGATCGGCTGGGAGGAACTTGACCGGTCCCACTAAGATTGCAGTACGCTTGTGGAAGGCTGCGAATCTGGCCATGGGCTGGCATGATCGTTTGACGGGTGCGACCCCTTTGTTTGCGTCTGAAAGATTGGGAAGCCTCTGGACGACGAAGGGCTTTGAGCGCTGGGATACGATTGGCATCAGCAGAGTAGGTGACCTCTGGGTGAAGGGTGCGGTTAAATCCTTTGCTGCGCTGCAGTGTGAGTACGAATTGAGTGAGAGAGAGTTCTTTCGGTACGTTCAGGTTCGGCACGCCTTGCTCTCGGTCTTCGGGGCTGGGACCGCAGTCCCTGTATCTTCGCCACTCGAGTACCGCATACTCGACGGTCACTTGCCCGACAGTACTATTTCCCTTATCTACAAAAAACGAATAAACACTCGGGCGGATCTCCTCGTGCGTCTTCGGGAGGCGTGGATCGGGGATGGGGTGGAACTGGACGATGAGGATTGGCAGTCAGCGCTGTCCTCCCCTAAGGAGGTGGCCATTCCCGCGCGTCTCCGTCTTGTCCAGCTTAAAATTCTCCACCGTGTCTACGTGTCGGGCCCTCGTTTAGTTTTGATGGGTTTTTCTGAAGATGGGCTCTGTAGGCGCGGTTGTGGGCTCAGCGCCACTTTTCTCCACGTTCTCTGGGAGTGCTGTGAGGTGGCGGAGTATTGGCGCCGGGTGCATGCTGTCATGGAACGTGTCACTGGGGTCGCTCTGTTGCCTGAGGTTCGCCGATGTTTGCTGAACGTGTGGGAGCCTAATGACTATAATGCGGCTCAGACTCGGTGGGCGGCCCTTGGGAACATGATTGCTAAGAGGGACATCGCACAGCTTTGGGGTTCCCGGCGGCCTCCCACCGTGTCAGTATGGAAGGAGAACATGGACTGGTGCATGTTCAGAGAGAAGACGGTGTACGTGGCCCGGGGTAAGCCGGGGGCGTGGGGCAGAATCTGGGGTCAGTGGAACGCGTACCGAGGGAACATCTGCACGCCCCCCCTCGTGGACACATCTGATGCTGCCTTGTCCCCCTGATCCTGAGGTTCCCGGACTATCACATTTTACCTGTAGATGGTTGTGGCTCTCCCGTTGCCCCCACCTCCCCCTTGATCATCCTCATTGACCACCCGAGGGTGGAGTATGTATTGTGTGGTCCCCCGGCGGTGGCAGGACGCCCTTTTTCGATGGTTTCCGCCTTGTATTTTGGTGTTATTTTATTTTTTCTTCATTTGTTTGTATTTCTAAAATTTATGTATCCTGATAGCCTCTGAGGTGCACTCAGTAACCTGCTAATTTGGCTGAGCCCCAGGGGGCCTGTTACTGCCTTGATGTTGATGACCATGTATATATTAGCGGCCGGCCCTGGTGGTTGTAGGCCCATGTTTGTATTGGATTTTTTATGCACAATAAAGGTTTTCGCAAAAAAAAAAAAAACAGCATGAAAAAAAATAAAAAAATAAAGGTAAATAGATTTTTTACATGCTCTGGCAGTGTGGAATATGCCTGTTGAACAGAAAGTTGCAGAAAGACAATTTGTCCTCCATATTGGTTTAACAAATGTGGACAGGAATGGATGCAGGGTACCGTGAGGCCCATGAGTCAACTTTCAGACGTGAAAAATTTCTTGAGATAGAACATAGTCCACTCTGACAAAAAAGATAAAAAATATCCGTAAAACTCGAGGGATATGCCCTACATCGGGAAAGCTGCTCTACCTGTTCCAGGAATAAGTGAGTTGTTCCAGCCTATGGCATCTCAGGTTGGACCCATACTACTACCGGTCCAGCAGTGCTTGTTTAAAATTAAAAGTGCTGCTTCAGCTTGTATCTTTGCTCCTATCCTCAGTTTCTTGAAAAAAGCCAGCCAGCAACAAACCATGAGATTGGGAGCTACTTGTGGACACTGTTGTCTTTAAAACAACACTGCAGAATCCAAAGTTCTTTAAGACCTAGAGGGGACATGTAGAGCTGCTTGAAACTGAGAGTACATGGAGCACAAAATTATTTGATGTTTTGCATGAGGTGAATGAAGCAGTGTGAGAAAGGATTATTGAACGAGGGGAACATCTAGGAAAGTAAAGTCCGCACATGGATTGGTTTGCTTAATACATCAAGGTGAGATTTGAAGTCCTGGAAGCAACACTGATTCTCTCTGGGGTGCAGGCTCACTGCAGACATGGGTTACTTCTCTCTACACTATTTTGGATCATAGGAAGATCTGCTTGAAAGAGTCAGCATGGCCTTCTAGAGATACATGTGCGGCCTGCGCAGTCTACTCCCAGGACCATCCTTCACTGCTCCCAATGCTCGACGGACAGCAGAATTCAGCTGTCCCCCAATCTGAAACAGCCCCACCAATTCTTTGCTGCTTGCACTGCTAAGGGCCTCTATTCCCCAACACCACTAGAGAAGAATGCACACGGTGACAATGACTGAAACCAATGGATTTGTTCTCACCAACATAACCATAAACCGGCACTCTCTCCTTAGCACATGGATTCACCAAAATCTTAATTAATTTCAATGCCTGTGTATTTTTTTTAGTTTTCATGTTCATGATATTTTTCAAACTCAGTGTCACTTTTTCACCCCATACTTCTCATTCAGTTGCATGTCAATATTTCTGTGAATTCCTCATTTGTTTATGTTGTCATAGAATGACAAACAGTTATTTATGCATTCTAAAGGAAAGCAGATACTGAAATATATTCATTAGTGAACCAACACAATATAATATACATTTTCAAAGGGCAGTAAACTGTATCAGTTTCTTCTTTCTAGCAATCTTTCCACTATTTAATTAGGCAGTCTCTTGCATGAGCAATCATTTTGCACTCCTAATGGTGGATTCTTCGTTTTTTATGGTTGTACAGTCTACCTATTTCTGCTTTAAGTACTTCACCCAGATTAGGCGTTCGATTATTTTCTTTAGAACCCCTTTTCTCAATTGAAGTTGACAGAAAGTAAACCATGTCCCTAGTTTCCTTCAAGTCTTATGACAATCAGCAAAATGTGTAACTATCAGTAAGAAACTTTTGATAATCACTGAATAAAGTCTAGGAGCTGCCATGGCAACCCAGCTCAGCTACAGACTCTAAATCAGTTATTCAGATCACTTGTGCAGGGACAGGCCGCAATGATGGATACCTACTACAGACATTTCTACAAGGCAATCTTGACCTCTTAGTTTGAAATTTGGACCTGAAGTTTCTCCCCTCCTTATTTGTAGGGGAGTTCTTAGTAATATAAATTATGGTGACAAACAAGAACATTATTATAACAATAATTATGATAATTATACAGTGGAGTGTTTTGTGAAATTTCAATCCCTTTGGAATACATTGATTATTTGCCCTGGCTGCATCCCTGATTGCTATCTATTTAAATTGCCTTTTTTCATTGGTACAACTCAGTACGATCACTGTCCCCTATTGTGTAAAACATTTTATGGATTCATTTGCTGTAGGCAACAAGAATACCAGGGTTGACAAAGCATCTGCTTTCTGGATTAAGACAGGACCAGTCTGACCTAAACCATCACATCTCAAGCCTGGAATCTTAGCAGGAGCAGGCTCTAAAAAGTTCCTCCTGCTTGATGCAGCATTCTTTATATCAATGACAATTAGAACATAATTACTGTAGGTGCTCAATTACAGCCGTGTTCCTTTGTAGGGTATGTTTGGAACATGTCAACTTTAAAACTAATATTTTTCTGAGTGTTTTTGTTATACTTTGTTTTGAATTTGAAAATACGTGAAGTAATTACAGAGCTTGTGATTAACATTCTGATTATGCACAGCTGTGTGTTTTCAAATGTGCTGCCATGTGTTGGAGTATAGTAAACACAATCCAAATGTTTAAAAAAGAGAGATGCTTATTCTTTTAAGCAGATGAATGCTATTTCTTGGTTGTATGGATTGTAGCTCATTCTATTTTCGCAAGCTCCAAGGAAATATAACTATAATGTGCTATCAGATTTAATGTAGAGTAGTATGTAATGTGGCATTGTAATGTTTTTTGTGGATTATTTGTAATTTAAATGGATACTTGTGTTGTTTATCAAGTGAAGCCTTTCAGGGTAATTTATAACAATAACAATATAATAGTAATATTGAACCACTGAATGCCAGTAGTAGCGAAGTATAACTTGTACTCCCTTCTCACATAAACAACAAACCAGGTGTGAGAAATAGAGGTGTTGGTTGACTGGGAGGTGAGCCTTGGTCAAGCAACAACCACAATCTCTGGCAGAGTGAACCACAAAAAGTCACTAAATTACCTTGTACTTAACCCTGGGTAGCTTGGCACAAAAGAAGTCAGGCTTAACTTAGAGACAATGTGTAAAGATATTATGCAGTACACAAACAGCAGTAAAGTGACAACACAGCACAAGAAAAATCCCACACAAATTTCGGAAAATAGAGTACATTTTAATAAGTTATTTGACACCAAATGACAAAAATCCAATCTGTAGAACTAGAGTTATGAATTGTTACTGTTTTTTGTAAAAACTAGCACTTAAAAGATCAAAGAACCAATCGCAGACATCTAGTCGTGCACAAGACCGGGTCAAAGTCGAAAAATATTGCAGACCAAGATTAAGCGGTGTGTGGATACAAGAAGTGGTTTAGGCCCGGTCAGCTCTTACCTCTGGGTTTAGAAGAATTTTCCCCCCAAAAATTCTGAGAAGGGAAAGTTCAGCAGGGCAATGTTGCAGACGGTGTCCAAGGAAGAAGCGTTGTGGAGAAGCTGCTGGACGTAGTCACGGTGAAGATTTCTGCTTTCGGACATAGTCATTTTAATGGAAGTCGAACATCTCCAGTGGGATGAGGCAGGAGACTGTAGTCGACAAGAGTTCTAGGGGGGCAGATATCCCTTTGGCGAAAGACCACTGAACAGGATTTGCTGCTGTAGAGAAGAACATAGAGGGAGCAGCCACAAAGTCAGGCCGTCCAGCGATGCACCTTAGGCAGATCGACGAGCAGTTTGGTCCCGGTCTTCCCTCAATTCTCAGAGCAATTTTTAGCCAAAAAATGTGAGTCCCAAGGTTTTGGCTGTCTGGGCACTTTTAGCATCACAGCCAGAGGTCCTAGACTGTAGGGACACCAATTGGGGGATCAGGACTCCCCCAGGCTGGCTCCAGGTGTGGGTTCAAGCTAGTGGAAGTGTGTTTTGTCCCTGTGGCTCTGCTTAGGAGGCCAGCAAACTATCCTTTGGAATCACTCTGGTAGTCCTGGGTTATGTTATGTTATGTAGAACAGACGGCTACTCAAAAGAGTGCCCCGGCGCTAGGAACTGTTAACCACTAGTCATAAAGAGGTTTTCACAAAGCGAGTTTGAACAGCCAGGTTTTAAAGTCTGTCTTTGAGGGAACCTACATCAATGGTGGCCCTCAGATCAAGGGGGAGAGCATTCCAGCAAGAGGCGACCAGAGCCGAAAAAGAGGAGCTGCTCCATTTCTTCCTTTTGGTTTTTGGTACCACTGCCAACAAAGAATCAGAGGAACACAAAGTTCTCATTGGTAGGTAGTGTATAACTCTATTAACAAGGTAACAGGGACCTGACTGATAGAAGGCTCTATGGGCCAACAACAATCCCTTGAAATTAAACCGCTCATGGATTGGCAAAACATGCAATTCCTTAAGCTTAGGGTGCAGGCGAATGTGATTATATTTACGGAGCCCTAGGAGAAGTCGGACTGTAACATTCTGCACCAACTGGAGTCTCTTAAATTGGAACGCTGGGCGACCCCAGTATAGAACTTTGATGTAATCCAGCATAAGGTTGTGAGAGCTAAAATTACTGAGTTCTGGCAATGTGAGCGGAGCAGAATAAAAATCTTTTAAAGAATCTAAGAAGTCCAAAGCACACTCCTACCGCACAATCCACTTGGGAGCTAAAGAATAGCTTGTTGTCAAACTTTTGTCCCAGGTTGGGAGCTAAAGAATAGCTTGTTGTCAAACTTGGGAGCTAAAGAATAGCTTGTTGTCAAACTTTTGTCCCAGGTTGTGTACAACTGTGGCAGCGGTGGGTGGCCAGGATGCTTGTTTCCGGTCCAGGGAGGACCTGGCGTGGCAGTTTGGGCTCAACTGTTCCCATGAGGAACAGGGTCATGACTGGGTCTAAACTGGGGTAGCATGGTGAGCAAAAGAGCGATGGATTTAACCCAGATATCTTAACTGGGGGTGACAGTTTGATTTGCTCTGCATTCTGTCCATCATCTGTGTATCTTTTGCTCTCTCGCCCTAAGTGCACCGGTATTCCCAGAAGTGGGTCCAGGGCTCATTGTCTGACTGGGTTCAAGCGAGCCTGGCTGATGAGGGTTGATGCCCCGAAACTGGTCCCAGGATGCTTATTTCCGATCCAGGGAGGACCTGGTTTAGCAGTTTGGGCTGGATTGTTACCATGAGGAATAGGGTCAAGACTGGGGTTGCATGGTGAGCAAAAGAACAGTGGGGCCGATTCACAGAACTAACTTAAGACAAAATCCTAACTTCTGTGAATACCAAAAGTAGTAAGTTTAGCATTTTGTCTTAAGTTAGTTCTGTGAATCGGGCCCAATGGATGTAACCCAGATCTCTTGACTGGGGGTGAATGTTTGATTTGCTCTGCATTCCTTCCATCATCTGTGTGTCTTTTGCTTTCTCACTCTAAGTGCACCGGATATGCCCAGACGTAGGTCCCGGGCTCACTGTGTCAATGGATTCAATCTAGCCTGGCTGATGAGGGGATATGGCCCGAAACCTGTCACAGGATGCTTTTTTCCAGTCCAGGGTGGACCTGGCTTGGCAATTCGGGCTGGACTGTTCCCATGAGGAACAGGGTCAAGACTGATTTGCATATGGCTGGGTCTAAGCTGGGGTGGCATGGTGAGCAAAAGAATGATGGATTTAACCAAGGTCTCTTGACTGGGGGGGAATGTTTGATTTGCTCTGCATTCTGTCCGTCATCTGTGTGTCTTTTCTTAATCAAACGTCAGCACTTATTAAAGGTAATAAGGTAACCCAATGTTGCCCTATTGGAACAGGTATGCCTCACAGTAGTAAAACAACAAATTCAGGAGTTTTTCACTACCAGGACATTCAAAACGTAACAGTACATGTCCACCCTTTTAATTATAATTCACCCGGCCCTATGGGCTACCTAGGGCCTACCTTATGGGTGACTTATATGCAATAAAAGGGGAGTTTAAGGCTTAGCAAGGGGGCTATATTGCCAATTCGAATTGGCAATTTAAAACTGCATTCAGGCTGTAATGGCAGACCTGTAACATGCTTTATTGCGTTACTTAAGTGGGTTCTCCAACATGTGCTGCAGGCCTACTATTAGCATTAAATCTAAAGGCACTGGGGGTATATGGTATGCCACTCTACATGGGATCTATGTTAAGGGGAGTGATCACAAGCACTTTAACACGGGTTAGCAGTGGTAAAGTGCACAGAGTCCTAAGGCCAACAAAAACGAATTTCAGCAAAAATGAAGAGAAACAGGCAAAACATTTGGGATCACCCTGCAGAAAGGTCCTGGTCCAACACCAGGATTATACACTGTGTGTAGTGTGATAGTGCTTTAAATCTGAAGATGACCCTTTGTTAGGCTGCGTTCTCAAAAAGAGGAGCATAAAGCAAAAAATTCTTTAACACCTTAAGATTGCTTTCCAAATCATCTAATTCCATGAAAACTCCAAATGACGCTTATGGTATCCTTTGTTTTTTAGGTTACATCCACGTTGGAAGTTACACTACACATTGTGGCCAGGTTGCTGCCTATTTCCTTTGCTTGTTCTGAACATTGAACAATGTAACATTGATCTTTAAATAAATAAATATATAATGAATCCTAAATCAGTATAACATAGATTGCTTTCTTTTGTTATTTTACACTTACACTTTTAGCAACAATTTAAGGTGTTTTTATCAGGTACACTTGTAATCATCTGATCATGGGTATAATACTATTTTCTACTAGTTGTGTTAGAAATGTCAATATCCTGCTTGCTACCTTGCCTTTTCATTTTCCTAACTCTTAATTTTGAATCCAGTGCTAAACTGAATGATACACATTTGTTTTCAAAGTATATACACTCTTTAACTCTTTGTAGGGTTATGCTAGTTCTACTGAAATTGAATAGTTGAGCTAGATAACCTTCCCATATCACAAAAACTACTTATGACTTATTTTATTTTTTTCCTTCAAAGGCTACTGGCTCCAGATTGGCTTTGATTGCACAGAATATTGCCAACTTGGGAACAGCTTTAATCATATCATTTGTTTATGGCTGGCAACTAACCCTACTCATCTTAGCTATTGTGCCGGTCCTTGCCATTTCTGGTCTCATTCAAATGAAAATGTTGGCTGGCCATGCAAAGAAAGACAAGACAGAACTGGAGCTAGCTGGAAAGGTATATATTAAATGTCATGCAAGTATTAACCGCCATGAGTGTATTTAGATAGTAGCTTAATTCCTAACATTATATGTGATTAGTATGTGTATAGAACCTGTAAATAGCTCTTTGTTATGTCTCAAAAGGGAAAAAAATTTAGGTCAAGAGCAAATTTCTGTAGATCTGTACATGAATGCAAATTACTGCTAAAACCTGGAATATATTTGTAGAGGAAATCACAAATTCACAAAATTGATGCTTCTGTCATTCTTCCCGGTGGATCAGTTATCTTTAACCTTTTCTAAAATGAAAGCTACTTCTCATCAATTAGAATCTTCCTAAGCTATGAACATATATCATAACTGGTGAAATAGTCACTACGGCAGACAGTATTTCAATTGTCATCAACCCGTGGATTCACAGAAGTGACTGCCACAGGACATGAAGCAGCGATACCAGTGTAATGAAATGCCAGTTGTAGCAGGAGGTGCTTTCTGGCACTAAATTATAACAACAGCAATAGGCCTCTGTAACTCACCCTCAAATATCAATAAACGATCAGCCAGATTGTTTTTGTTGGAAATGCCATCTTTTGATTGTATTGCTAAGGATTTACTCAGTTTTTCATTTTGGGTAGAAAATCTCAATAATTCCCAAGAATAAGCTTATCGCTTTCTTTAAAAATATATTTTTTTTTTATTTCATTCAAAACACCGGATTTCATTTTTAGTAAGTACATGCTCGGTGACCACCTATCATTATGTTTTTTCTTCAACTACTCACATGTGCTTATGCCTCACATGCCCTACGATAATGGTAAAGATACTTACGTTATGGCATGCAAAGCCGCCTTTATAACATTGATGGCCCAATAAAGACTCAGATGCACAAGTTATGTCAGGGATTAGATGATTAGCTTCTGCAATATAAGTTTGTAAATAGAAAGCATGTAGAGGAGGGCTATCTGGCAGTTTTGTGAGGCTGTAGTTCTAAAAAGATTTATATCCAAGCAATGCAACAACAAGAATTCCTATTATCATTGTATACCTATTATCTCATCATGGACCTGCCTTAATATTGGCTCCCATAATTGTATAAACGAACATGAATGTAAGCAATAGTTTCCTTTGTTTGAAAGGAAATTTACAGTCCTTATTCTACACTTAAAACAGATTTAGATGAAACAATCCATGGCAGATGTAACAAACAGGCTTCAAATAAATGCATGTATTTTATTGAATTCACTGTACAAATGAGCAGATTGTGTTTATAATTCATGTTTTGAGATGTCTAAGAATCTGGAAAAAATGTGACTAAAGCTTGAGCTGGATTTCAATTGCCACTGGTTTAGCCACATACACATAAGATACACATGGAAAAACATCTAGCAGCGTTGAAGTTGAAAGATTGTGGGATCATCCTTTGGGTTATTCTTTCAATTACACTGTAGGCTAAACGTTTCCTTATTTCTTTGTTTACAATTCATCATATCTCTAGGAGCCCAATTCACAGAACTAACTTAAGACAAAATCCCAAACTTACTACCAATTTGGTATTCACAGAAGGCACTTACTCATTTTGGTATTCACAGAAGGCACTTACTCATTTCGGTATTCACAGAAGTTAGGAGTCCTAACTTTAGGACTCCTAAATGCCTTCTGTGAATACCGAAAGTCTTAAAGTTAGGATTTTTCTCAGTTTAGGAGTCCTAAAGTTAGGAGTCCTAACTTTACTACTCCTAAACTGAGAAAAATCCTAACTTTAAGACTTTCGGTATTCGCAGAAGGCACTTAGGAGTCCTAACTTTACTACTCCTAAACTGAGAAAAATCCTAATTTTAAGACTTTCGGTATTTGCAGAAGGCATTTAGAAGTCCTAAAGTTAGGAGTCCTAACTTTACTACTCCTAAACGAGAAGAATCCTAACTTTAAGACTTTCGGTATTCACAGAAGGCATTTAGGAGTCCTAAAGTTAGGACTCCTAACTTCTGTGAATACCGAAGTGAGTAAGTGCCTTCTGTGAATACCAAAATGGTAGTAAGTTTAGGATTTTGTCTTAAGTTAGTTCTGTTAATCGGGCCCTTGGTATTTACAAAAACATTGAGAAATGTCAAATCTGATTGTTTCTCTGAATCACCTAGTTATGGTTAGATCTAAATATATATAACTACCTTCATTAGAGCTTTGGTAAAAAGGACCATTTGTTTTTCCTAAGCAGTGCACTATCATGGTCTGCTGTGTGTAAAGCTGATCTCAGGAATAGGATAGCAACTCCTGCTAGCTGCCCTTTCCTGTGCATCAGTTTTGAAAATGGATGCACATAGTAACAACTTGTTTTCTTCTACAGATTGCTATTGATGCTGTTGAAAATATTCGAACAGTTGTTTCTTTGACCCGTGAAAGAAAATTTGAATCCTTGTATGAAGAAAATTTGGTTGGGCCGTACAGGTAAATAATACACATATATGCAACACTGTAACTGCATCTAGTGTTCTCCATTGCAGGAAAGAATGCATGTATACATGAGATTAACAGATCATGAGCTTAGCACAAAAAAAGATGAAGATATTGTCTCCCTGGGTGTAGGTAGGGGTGGTTGTAGTAGTTTGGGGAGCTGCGAGTGAGCAGTGTGAAGTAATGGTTAGAGGAAAAGGGGAGAGGGGAGTTTTCTTTGAGAAGGTGAGTATTGTAGTGAGTACCTACCAAAGATATAACAGATGCGTGGTATCAGACAGATGTTTTAATCTAACGGTATGTTGTCGCTGCCAGTGTGCTACAACTCATCACAACCAGTGTTGCCTCTAATTTATTTTGTGTGTGTGCAGCAATGAAGGTTCTCTGTGCGCTGCAACTAAAATTACGTGCACCGAAGACATGCAATGATTTACTATATAAGTGCACAAGCTATGAAAATGAGTGGCAGAATGAGAGAGATATTCCTTAATTTCTCTCCAGCCTCTTTACATATCTACTACTTTGTCTCTCCTGTGTCGGCTTTGTTCACAGTTCTGCTTCCTTCCTGTCTACACTCTGTTCCCTCCTTACACATCTCACAGTATTCTGCTGCTTCCCTCATTCTTTGTCTGCTTTCCTTTCCGTCTTTTTTACACATCTCCCACTATCCTGCTCCTCTGTCTTACACACTATCCCTTTCTCTCCTATCTGCATCCTTTCCCTCACCTTTTACACGTCTCTTACTAGTCTTCGCATCTTAAATGCTGTCCCCTCTTCTGTTCTCTCTGCTATCCTCTCTATCCCCTTTAAATGCCTCCCACTATCATGTTCCTCTGTCTTACACTCCCCCCCCCCCCCAACAAATTGCATTACCTCTACGTAATCCTGTAAATTTAGAGCATGAATGCCATTGTGCACAACAATGCTCTGGAAAGGGACTATTCAAACACCATCCTCATTCAGGATGTGGCTTCTTGGCTATGGGAGGGCAACTGTAATATTGTATGCAAGGCTTCAGAAGTAGGCAAAACAAAGGCAGCAGTGTAATTCTGACTCAAGAAAGCAGTGAGTCTAAGTCACAAGGTATTGGGAAAGGCAGTGTGTGCCAGGGCTGTCTACCCCAAATGGTACAGCTGTTGAAGTTTGACTGTGTGCCCCAGGAATTCAAGGTGTACCCTGGGTAATGGGACAGGTGGTGTAGGCCATAGCTGCTTGCTCCACATTTCTATTGCTGAGAGTTCACACTTGTATGTCCGCCCCAACTGGTCCTTTGAAGAACCTACATGTCCACCCCAACAGGATCCCATATGAACCCAGGGCCCCGCCCAAACCGGTCTATGGAAGAGGAAAACTGACATGTTTGTTTGGTTGTTTTGCTCTAAAATGTAGAATTCATATGGTGTTTCATATCCCTGAAAAGGCAGCAAAGCACTCTGGTTTTCAATGGGATCCATTTCTGAAGTGCATAGTTGAAAAAAATATTAGAAATAATTTGGCTTAGGTGTTGAGTGAGGTCTGTAAGATTTTTAGAGACTCTTTAAACATGATGCAGAAGATGCTGCTGTTTTTAAGCATGAGGTGAGGTTGAGAGAGAGAGAGTTGTTCCAAGCACTGACTAACCTACAGTGCAAAGTCCACAACAATGTAGGCAGTAACCGTATAGCAGTGTTTCCCAAACTGGGGTCCGCGGACCCCCAGGGGTCCGTGACACATTCCCAGGGAGTCCGTAGGCAGCAGTTTTAAAAGCACTGCAACGTTCCTTGTATAATTAGCAGTTTTTTAGCAAAAATAAAAGTGTCAAGATAATGCCAGTGATTAATGTACCTGCTGGAGAGAGATGAGAGATTTGTCTAGTGGCAGCTTTGACTTAACTAATGTAGCACAGAGGGTTAATATGCCTACTGCAAAGAACATGAACATGCATTTTAAAAAACTGTATTTTATGTGCATAGGTCAGTAGGTTACTGCTTTTGTCACAGAGATTCTTTTGTTACTGTGCACTTCATAAGTGACAATCGTAATCTAGCACAGTGACCTATAAACTGTCATCAAAGAACTGCTTGCAAACTGCATGGTACAAGTTAGTAACTTATGTTTTTCCCCAGTCTTTCATTATCCTGATGCTGCTAAAAATGCTTATTTGGGTGGAAATACATTTTTAATGTTAAAGTCAGTGCTAGCCACTGTGTTATGTTCAGAATCCAGAGTTTGTGCTTTTCCAGACCAAGCACTCTATAACATGCGTACCAGTATGAATGACGTGTGAATACTCCACTTTGTTAGTCCCCTTTACCTTATGTAACATTTTCTATACACTGATTTACATGAACGATTCATTGTCTCTATATGTGTGTGATGTAAAGTGCTCCGACATCCTACAATGGTATGAGAGATGCTATAAAACAAATTAAATATATGTGACAGAGGGGCTATGAAGAGATGAGAAGCACTGTTGGAGGGTGATAATAAGGGAATCATTGGAGAATCCCAACAAAGATTGTCGCATCCTGGTTCATAGTAAGGTCTTCATTTACTATTCTTTAAAAGCTAATACAATTCAATATATAATGATAAATATGCTGTAGAATGCACCATTGTTTCCTAAATGTTTTGAGGGAGAGAGCCTCCCAAAGCCCCCTTCGTAGTGGTCAGGCTCACTCCCCGCACTTGAGTGCACCGTATGGGGACTGGTCTGAAAACATTTGCAAGGGATACTTTGGGTTTCCAGTCTCACCCTGGCAGGAGCAGGAGCCTCGTACTGCGAAATAAAACCAACCATTTAAAAGTTAGTCACGGAGATGCAGCACCAACATTCCCATTAAAATGTTTCCTTTGTTGCAAATTCTTTCAATATAAAATACTAAAATCCTTAGTAATTTTAGTATTTGTTTTGTGTGCACATGTGTGGTTTTTTTTCTTCGAATTATTGTTTTAATTTTTGAAATTTAAATCATTCAAATTGCTTGGGGGTCCCCGGCTTCCAGTGGTGACTCAATGGGGGTCCTCAGGAGTCAAACGTTTGGGAACCACTGCCGTATAGTATTACATGATATGATAGTAGGCGGGATGGGAATGTCAATCTGAAGTATACAAACCACATATACAAATCAAGAAGAGTATTGTAACCATATGAGCAACAAGACAAGCCATACTATCAATAAATCATAGAAATGCTGAAATTGTGGTAGCATTATCGCAACCATTAAGTCTGAGAATGCTTCCACTAGATGTAAATGAACATACTTAAAAAGTAAAGGGTTGAACACAAAATTCTTCAACACTGAATGGTCTATGGTCAGTAAAGGGTTAAACATATATTAAGCACAACACAAGTATGTGTATCCACACAATAGCCACCACTTAGATACAGTGCAACTACATGTTTCTTCAAATGTCCAGGTTTATAGTCAAATGTAATGGAAATATCCATAAGTGAGAATATGTTGTACAAAGGTAGCACATTCCTTTCCTGAAAGCACATGTTGCTTTATAATGCTTTAATGGAAATTCAGTGACAAGAAAAAGAATGCAGAAAACAGCAAATGAAAAAATGGCTTCATAGCTTTCAAAACTGGATTGATTTTCAAGATAAATCCACTGGGGTTGTTTGTGCTGTATCCACGCAGGCAGGTGCAGACACTCCTGTGGGTGTCCGTATACAAATCTCACACATTCACAAAATTGGGTCGCAGCCATTGTATCCAAGATGATTTGCAGGATTGCATTGGTATAGATAGCGCTAGCCCTACGAGGCCTTAAGCGCTATATACAGCAATATGGCTCAAAGCTTTTTTTTTTACCAGCAATTTTTGTTTCAGTTACATTGTGTTTTGATAAGCCTCCTGACTCTCTACATGCAAAAATACGTTGTTTAAATTAGTAAATAAACCCACTGCAGCCTCTTCCACTGTCCTTTGTTAAGAAAAAGAAAAACCACACAGTGCTCATTTACAACCTGAGCCTGCTCAAAAATTAATGTAACATTTGGAGCAAAACACTTTCCATTTAGTGTGTAGCTTTCAATCAACGAAGGAATCCCTTTTCCTTCCCGCCATCCATGACCTCTTTAATATAGCAACAGCTGTGCTCCAAAGAGAGAGACCAGTTTTCACTCTGGTCCCGTCTTTTAGGGCATGTAACAGCGTGCGCACTGCCATTGACTTTCTGTGTGCTGGAAGAGAGAAGTCTGCTCGCGCGCAGGTTACATGGAACCATGATCACAACCTCATTTCATTGATTTTTATTGTTACAAGATCTGGCACTAAAATTAATAATAATTTGAATATGCTTGAATATAATTTGCCTCACTGGTCTAAAAGTCCTTAAATTGTGAGGATCTCTGTTATAAGAAGAAAAGCAACTCCTTGGCATTGTATAATACAGTGAAAATGTAGTCCCTTCTGTGGGGCTGTCACATATATCTCAGTCACTTTGCACCCCATACCCTTTTTAATATGTCTCCCATCTGCAGACATTATTATTGCATAGTGAACATATTTATTTGTTTTACATTGTTTTCCGACTTAAGATTCTAACATACTGCTGTTTTCAGTGGAGTAGTACGTTAATGCCTCTGGGCTGTAGCCTATGTCCCTTAGCATTTTATTGCTGACTGGGAATCAGAGCTATGAACTTCTAGATCAGTACAAGCCATGAGCTCACCCAAAAATCTCCAGTGCCGCTGAAATTTCCAATTAGAGATCCGCCTATGTTCGAGGCATATGAGCTGTAGATCGTATATTTGTGCATAGATCGCCATCCGGTATTGGGCTCGGATGTTTGCACTTTGTTTTTGTCTTGGAAGAAGTCTTTGTAGTCAAGAGGTAGGTGACTCCTCCTTACGACGATAGTGCGCATGGGCATCGACTCCATCTCCAGATTGTTTTTTTCCACCATCGGGTTCGGATGTGATTTGCTGCGCTCTTGTTCGATATTGTTTTAGAATCTCCCTTCGACGTGCAATCCCTCTCCATTCAACAGTATTGTCTCGATTGCGTTTCCTTTTCGACGCGCATCTTTAAAAACAAACTCCTCAATCCTTGAGGTGGGCCGTTGGGCCTATCCGCGTCGACCACGCCTGCAGTCAATGGAAAGGACTCCTTTAAAAAAATGCCCCGGGTGTGGTGCTGAGTTCCCACACACGGACTTGCACAAGGCCTGTAACCTCTGCCTCTCCCCGGAGCACGAAGACAAGAACTGCGAGGCCTGTTCATCTTCAGGTCGAAGAAAACCATCCGTGATCGTCGGACTTAACGTCACAAAATGTCTCGCGGAAGCAGCTGGATTCCGGACATCTTCGGAGCAGATCCCAATGTCCAGACGGAGCAACAAGGAAATGAAGAAGACATCTCCGACTCCGAAGCCGACGACTCCGACATCGAAGACGAAACAGTCACCTGGGCTCAGCGGTCCATGAGTACCGAAACCCCTCTCCCAACCAAAACCAAACCTAAGGCTCCGGTAACACCCTCGGGCTAGGGTCGACACCGACAACATGTCTCAGATGCCCCGCCCTCGGGCCCGGCTATGAAACCTAAAGATAAGCCTTCCAGCTCGGGCTCGAGCTAACCTCATTCAAGTGCTGAAAAGTCACCTTTGGCACTGAAGCACAAGACCAAAGATGTGCCACACCCTCCTTCGTCGACACCGAACACAGTTTCGACGCCGAAGCCCTCGGCGTCGTAACATACCAATGACAAACATTCGGAACCGAAAAAATCTTCGGAGCCGAAAACTGCTTGGGAGCCGAAATTATTGTCGGAGCCGAAAAAAGTATCAGAGTCACAAACTCCTAGAACAAAACCTAAGGAGTCCAAGACCCCACAAAAAGCCTCAGAGATTTGGTCCAAAGAACATTTTGGCCCAAAATCTTCTGCACCAAAAAAACACATTTTACCCACTCAACCTGTACCTGATTTTTTGGATCCAAAACAAAAAACTCTTTCTATTGATCCAGAGGCTGGCAAAGTCGTTGGCAAGCCTCCAAAAAAGAAGAAACTGGACACTTCAGAGGAATCTGAAATACCCTTGAAAAGAAAGGAGATGAGCACTAAACTTCCCACCTTCTTCTCCTCCTCCAGCTGTTCCAAATCTCATTCCTCCACCACACTCCCCACAACATATTGTTTCACCTCAAACATCAGATACTGAGGATGATCCTACCGATGGGGGTGGGAATATAGATCCACATGGGGTTGATGATGCACATACCATCCCACACGATGTAGACCCTTGGGATGACTACAACACAGATCCCGACCCACATAATGACCCGGACTTCTATCCATCTAGGCCATCACCACCAGATGACAATATTGGGTTATCAATAGGGCTGCCCAATGCCACAGGGTACAGTTACATTCTGATCGCTTAGAGGAGGATTTTTTACTTGAAACCTTTGCACCCTCGCAAAAGTCCACTCAAACCTTGCCAATGTTAAAAGGCATGCTCAAACATGCCCCCAATGTTTTTAAGGACCGTGTCAGAGCCAGGATTCTAAACACCAGGATAGATAAAAAGTATAAGACAGCTACCAATGACCAAATTCACATTAAAGGTCAGCTCCCTTTGTATTCTCTTATGGTGTCTAATACACGCAAGAGGGCAAACTCAGAGAGTACAGGTGACACCCCCCCCCTTCTGATAAGGAATCCAAGCTAATAGACAAATCTGGTAAACATATTGCGTCACAGGCTACAAATCATTGGTGGATTTCCGATGCCCAAGCTTTATTGGACAGGTACGACAGGGCTCACTATGACGAGCTTGAAAAGCTCATGGAACACCTTCCTGACCAATACAAACAAAAGGCCAACAACCTTATACTAGAGGGCAAATTGATCACAAACACCTCAATTAAATGTGCGCTTGACGCGGCTGATACTGCATCTCGCACCATTAAAACTAGCGTTTTGTTGCGCAGGCACACTGGGCTCCGAGGCTCTGGATTCAAACAAGAGGTACAATCTGCTATTCTAAATCAGCCCTTTGCTCAAGAGCAACATTTTCGGGCCGTCAGTTGACACATCTTTAGAAAAGATGAAAAAAGATACCGAAACTGCTAGGTCCATGGGGGCCTTACAATTCCCTTCCCCTAGAGGCTCTTTTTGCCGCTCCTTCTACAGAGCTGGCTCCAAAGCCATTGGCTCAGAACATCTCTGTTCGTAACTGTAGAACTACTTTTTTGTCAACATTGGCAGTATGAACTACATTTGTGTAACGTGTGACGTCACTGTGTAGTTCCACGCCGTGACGTTTTTCACGCTATCTTGGCAACTTTGACGCGTCTCCACGGTGAATTCTGCTCCGGAAGTTCACTGTGCATGATCAGGTATTTTTTAAGTATTTAAGCCGGTCTCTCTGTCGAGCCGTTGCCTCTCCCCCTGACTCAGCACTGCGCAGAGGTAACGACGGACAGGTTAGTTGCTGTGTGATGGTTCTCTCTCTCAATTTGTCATGAGCTTTACGCCGCAATTTTTGACTCTGTGTTTAGTCTAATGTAGAGAACTCTTTATGTCAATTTGCCTACTTAGCGGACTTGAATGTCGACTAGAATGTCTGACGAGTTCCTAGTATTTATACGCCCACTTTTTGACCGTTGTCTTATTTTGTTTGATTTTGATAAAAAAACGTGTCTCTGCCAGCGCGTTTACATAGCGTATTCGAATGCCTTTGTCTAATGACTCGATATACGCTTTACCCTTGAGCTTCCACTCATGTTTGACCCACTTTGTTTAGATCACCTACTAGCGTTTTTCTCATTTAGAGTTTTAAGACACGAGAGCATGCACTTTTTTTAGGCATACTTCGTATAATACATACCTTATGATATACGCACTAGCACCTGGGACAATGTCGTTAGCATTCCTTTATTAGCAATCAATTCCTCTCCCTTTTACTTCATTTTTGTTCCCCCTACAGAGCGGGCCTCATTAACCTGAGACAGGTTCCAGGGAGGTGAGGTTTGATCCTTTATCATGAAGGGTAAGCCACATATGCTTATAGTTTGAGTGGACATAAGAATGGTTTTTTGACTCACTAATTTGAAGCACAATGTATGATAAAAATGATTCATTATTACATATTTTTTCAGGTGATGATTGCAGCCTGTGATTGGAGGTTTTGCACCAAGTGAGGTTGTATTGTCCAAATCAACCGTTTTACTCTCATCTAAATTGTTATTACGAATAGAGAGTTTTCACATGCAGTAGCTAGAATATTACAGGTCCTGAAGAAAGCTGTGGGGAATTTCCCCTGAATGCTGAAACATGTCGACCTATTGTTAGCAGTTACTAGAATTACTGCTATGACTTACTAATAGCAGTTACATGGGATTACTGCATTACTTTCTCTGCACCGTTTTTACTAGGTGTGAGGAGGGTTGCATTATCTAGAGTATTTAGTCTCTCCACACAACCTTTTTAATTCTTCCTTTTTTTGCACTGCACCACATTGGATTTCCTCAAATATGCACTTAAGCACATTCTCTTTTTCTGATGTCTGTATGGCATTGTTTATGAGCAAAAGAGCTTGCCATTGAGGTAGTCCTTATGATCAATGGACTGACCTTCGACTCCTGGCGGATGACCAAATGATAAAATTTATCATCAGAGCTTGATATCTTAGCTCTATTACGAGCAGCAATTTGATGGTAATCCTTGCTCTGCTCTGAATGCCTGAGTGGTATCATAACTGTCCTTCAATCCTTGTGTATATCTTTCCACGTGCTCTTATTACTGACCCCCAGTTCTCTTTTTGTATGTTGAATTAGTTGAATAAGGGGATTAGGACTTGGGTAGGTCATTAAATATATTTTCCCTTAGACCCTGTTTTCCCACCTGTTATTTGACGTCCTGTAAGAGCCCCACTCAAACATCCTCCAAAAGATACTTTCGCGGAGGCTACAGAGGCAACAATGGTAAGGAAAGAGGTTGCGGCAACAATAACCGCACCACCCCTACCACCAAACATTGACTACCCTGCATTTCCCCCCGATCATCCCACTCCTGTCAGGGGACGTCTCTCACAGTTCCTAACTGTCTATAATTCAATCACAACAGACAACTGGGTAAGACAAATTATCCAGTATGGTTACTGCCTGGAACTCGCCTCTACCCCCCCACCCACCCCCCAAACATTCCTCCCAAACAACGTCCAATGTCCTTGGAGCATCTAACACTTCTCAAACGAGAGGTTCTCTCCCTATTACAACAACATGCAATAGAACCTGTCCCCTTGCCTCACCAAGGCACAGGAGTTTACTCCCTCTATTTCCTAATTCGAAAAAAGGTCTGATCTCTCAGGCCCATATTGGACCTCAGACCACTAAACCTCTACATTCAGTCGGATCACTTCCACATGTTTACTCTCCAACAGGTGCTCCCACTACTTCAACAGGGCAACTACTTTGATATTCCCATTCACCCCGCTCACAGGAAATATCTCAGGTTCGTGGTTGATGGTGAACACTACCAATTCAAGGTCTTCCCATTCGGGGTGACTACAGCACCCAGACTCTTCACCAACTACCTTGCAGTAGTTGCGGCCCACTTAAGATGTCTTCCCTTATCTGGACGACTGGCTCATAAAAGCCAAGTCACACAGCAGCTGTGTGCAACACACACACAAAACAATCCAACTGCTTCACGACTTGGGATTCACGGTAAACCTCACCAAATCGCATCTCCAACCATCCAACCCACAACAGTATCTAGGGGCTACAATAGACACTTCAAAAGTTCTAGCATACCCCAACCCAGTCAGGATAAGCCCCATAAAAGCTCTAATAGCAAAATTTCAGCCTCAACACTCACTACCAGCACGAGTGTTCTTGCTGCTAATCGGGATGATGGCCTCTTGCATTCTCATCGTCCGTGTTCTCGACTCCAAATGTGTCCCTTACAAGAGTGTTTGGCACGTCAGTGGAATCAGGCTCAAGGTCAGCTAACAGATCTGGTGTTGGTAGACGACCGCACCCATCGCTCTCTGCAGTGGTAGAACACACAAAACCTTTCCAAAGGGCGGCCGTTCCTTGACCCGGTTCCACAGATAGTGCTAACAGCAGACGCATCGCTCACCGGCTGGGGAGCTCATCTTCAAACCCATACCATTCAGGGCATATGGACCCCTCAAAAAAAACAATTCCACATAAATTACCTGGAATTGTTGGCGATCTTCCTAGCGTTGAAATCTTTTCAACTCCACCTCGTAAACAAAGCTGTCCTGGTCCGTACAGACAACATGACAGCAATGTATTACATACAAAAACAGGGGGGGACACACTCTGCAGCTTTCACACCTAGCTCAAAGGATATGGAGATGGGCCATTCCTCAAAATATATATCTCCTTGCAGTACACAATCAAATTGCGGATCTACTCAGTTGCCAAACACAGCAGATCCACGAATGGGAACTTCATCCTCAAGTTCAGCTTCCATTCTTTCATATGTGGGGCTACCCAGAAATAGACCTGTTCGCCACACACCAAAATGCATAATGCCCAAGCTTCGCATCCAGGTATCCACAACCATTGTCCAAAGGCAATGCGCTATGGATGAACTGGTCAGGCAAATTTGCTTACGCTTTTCCGCCTCTCCCACTCATTCCGCTAGTGGTTCAGAATCTCAAACAGCATTCCCTCACAATGATCCTGTGTGCTCCAACATGGGCCCGACAGCCATCGTTCACAACCCTCTTGGAACTATCAGTAGTTCCTCATCAAACGTTACGCATCTCCCCCAAGCTTCTCACTAAAAACCATGGAAAGATAAAGCATCCAGATCCCAGTCAACTCACCCTTGCCATCTGGCACCTGAAGTCTTAGAGTTTGGCTACCTTAATCTCCCCTCAGACTGCATGAACATCATTAAAGAGGCAAGACGTCCTACCACTAGAGCTTGCTATGCCGCAAAGTGGAAAAGATTTGTAATTTACTGTACCAAATAACAAAATCAACCCACTAGATGCTTCTATTCAAGACATCATCTTTTACCTTTTGCATCTACAACAATGTAACCTAGTGTATACATCCATTAGACTACATATCGCGGCAAGAGCAGCCTATCTCCAAAACAGACAAAACTTGTCTTTGTTTAGGGTACCAGCTATCAAGGCATTTATAGAAGGACTTAAAAGAATAATTCCACCTAGAGATCCACCCTCTGCAGCATGGAACCTAAATGTGGTACTTACAGGCTCATGGGTCCCCCATTTGAACCTATGCATAAATGTGAATTACAATTTCTCACGTGGAAAGTAGCTTTCCTGGTTGCGATCACCTCTCAGAAGAGTCAGTGAACTCCAGGCATTAACCATACAAGAACCATTTCTACAAATCCATCATAACAAAGTGGTTCTTAGGACTAACCCAAAATTTCCACCTAAAGTCGTTTCTGCTTTCCACCTTAACCAGTCTGTAGAACTCCCAGTGTTTTTCCCTCTACCAGACTCAGTAGCAGAACGGGCTCTTCACACGCTAGACGTAAAAAGAGTGATACTTTACTGCATTGAAAGAACAAAATCCTTTAGAAAGACTAAACAAATTTTTGTGGCTTTCTCCCCACCTCATAAAGGCAATCCTATCTCAAAAACAGGAATTGCAAGGTGGATTGTTAAATGCATCCAAATATGCTATGCTAAAGCCAAACACACCTTAACCATTTCCCCTAGGGCTCACTCCACACATAAACTAGGGGCATCTATGGCTTCTTAGGGAACATTTCCCTAGATGACATCTGCAAAGCTGCAACTTGATCTACACCACACAGGTTCACAAAACACTATTGTGTAGATGTACAAGCAAACAATAAGCTAGTGTGGGCCAGACTGTATTACGAACACTTTTTCAAACCACTGCAACAGATACAGGTAGCCACTGCTAAGGAGGTAACAGCTGTATAATCTATGCACAAGTATACGATCTACAGCTCATATGCCTCGAACGGAAAATGCTACTTACCAGTATGCATCTGTTCTTGGCATGTAGAGCTGTGGATTTGTATACGCCCACCCACCTCCCCCGATACCTCTATCTGTTCCAGTACTATCTTACTTAGATATATTACACATGGACATCCTTTTTCTATTTCTTACTAACTCCATCATAACCCTCCATGGCAAAACAATCTGGAGATGGAGTCGATGCCCATGCACACTATCGTTCTAAGGAGGAGTCACCTACCTCGTGACTACAAAGACTTCTTCCAAGACAAAAACATAGTGCAAACATCCGAGCCCAACACCAGATGGCGATCTATGCACAAGTATACAAATCTACAGCTCTACATGCCAAGAACAGATGCATACTGGTAAGTAGCACTTTCCTTATAATTTGTAGTTGAAAACAAAGGTATTGGTTACATTTGTCATAACCTTAATGTTTTTACCCAATAATAAAAGGTACCATTCTATTGAACAGCAGTTTTTAAGACTATAAGATCTGTTTCAACTTTCTAACCAGGTCAAAAGTTCAGCATATGTAGTATATTCTGCTGGAAACTGTAACTCTACACTAATTAGTTATTTTTAATTAGCTTTTCAGTTTGATTCAATTACTGCACATGCTATGATTTGCAGTGAATGATGCAAAGCTAAGAAAATAAAGTATTTTTTTCTGGAAGGGAGAGCCAAAATCTATTGAATACCTCCCACTGTGCCTTTATTTGCAACCTACCATTGTGTTCTTTTTGTCAGCTGACAATTACTTGGCTCCTGAGTTAGCTAGGTCTTGCAGAGTTGATAAGTCTATAGGACTGGCTTAAGTGGACATTACATTGATTTACACCTGTAGACTAAAATGGCATCAACTTTTACCTTTGTTGGAAAATATTTCGACATCTGAGCAGCCTGACATAATGATGCATTGGGGTGGGAATGGCTAGGCAGATACTGGTGTTGCTTATCTTTTAAAATTAAATACATATTTGCTAAATTGATGGATGTCTTCCCCCACACAGTCTTTGTATATTCAAATATCTGTCACTATTAACAGTTGAAAATATCTAATCAGTTTTATCCACAAATAAATGAATCCCTAAATACCTCAGCAGTGTAATTTCTGCTTACCTCCTGGACCATGGCGTGAGATCCAACAACAATGAAAACATTCTTTTCGACACACCTAGAATTTTTAATTTGTCAGCTGAAGGCAATATGATCTCCCAAGCAATCTGAAGGAATGTATCCAATTCTATCTCCAAGTTTGCACAGGACTCATCATGAGCATAAAACGTTTAATTTGTTCATTTTGTTATTTTCTTTTATATCTTGCAATTTTTCTGAACCACGAATCCCCCGCAGTTGCTAGGAAAAACCTTATTTTCATGTTTTTTTTATCACTCCCTTAATGGGTTCAAAGCTGATATATAAATTCAATAAATTGCAAAAAAATAAGTGTTTTAATAATCACGTAAGCAGTAAGAATTAAGCACTGAAGCAGTCCTTATGCCTCAACCTTTATAGCCATTCATTGTGCAAGTGGGGGTGGGGGCCACAGGGCCTGGCCTCCTGCCAAACTTTTTCCCCACCCCTATGTCCAACCTACTTGCGCAGTGAACAATCTTTTGCTGTATGAAGCGGGGATGGCAAGCAGAGCCTAGTGAGGCTAGGCTCTGTGCCCCACCCACCCCGCCATGTCGATTTCATTGACAACATGCTTTAACTGTGTCAAGCTAGGAGGGGCCACTTGGTCTGGTGAGGCCAGAGGCCCTGTGCCTTACCATCCATAGCTCAAGGAGCCCCAATGCACACGACCACGGACTGTGCACACTAGGGTTCCCCTCCCCATCCACGTGTGCCCTACTCCTTCTGCCAGCCCCTGTGCCCCACTATACGTGGTCAGCCGAACTCAGCTGTGTAGGTGATATGACAGCAGGGGCCAAAGGATCTAGCTACAATTTTTTTTTTTTTTTAATGCAGTTTGAAGGACGCTTCCTATGGGAAGCCACATGTGCTTGTGGGTAGGGTGTGCTCACCAAGCCCCATTATGTGCTCTTTTTTAATTTACTTTCAGGACACTCAGACTAAGTATCAATGTCCTGTAACAGCAGCCACAACATATTTCCATCTATAACCTCGTTCTAGTACCATGGTTCCATCTTCAGATCCTTGGTACCGGAACAGCCAACAGGAGAATAACCCCTCCCGGCCAACCATATTCATGTTTTCTGTTTTTTAGGTCTCGTGCCTAGCAGTGCACTGCGTAGCAGTGCTCGCGCAGCGGAAGACAATTAGTAGGTGAAAAACGGGGAATCGAAGCTGACCTAGGAATCACACACGCTCATGCGATTTTTTTTGTGCTACGCGATTGGCCTTTGAGTGCGTCTTTTTATACAAGACTGCACGCAGTTGGCCAAAGGCGGGCGCATTGCTCCGCCCATGGCCTATTGGTGTCTATTACGTGCTTGGTGCGCGTAATAGACACCAATAGGCCATGGCTCGCAGTGGGCTTCTTTTTTTTTTTTAATCAGAAGTGAAAGTGAACGCTTTTTTTACTGTTAGATGTGCATGCATACGGAGGACAGGTCGCGGCGTTTTATCACGAGGCGCGCATTGCGCGCTTTCGCTTTCCTCCCTCCCCCCTTCGGCCCCCTTGCTCGCTCGATCAGGCCCATTCTGCTTCCATTATATGCCGCTGCTCCGAACTTCTTGTTTTATTATTTAAATGATTTAAAACCCATGCAAACTTGAATGCTCAGAGGACTGGCATGAAAACACAAATGCGATGTTATTACTCTGCCTCTTTTCTGCTCAACCGAACGCGAAGAAAATGAGACTGCAAGCCCAGCCTTAGCAACTGCCAAACTCTGAAAACGAAACTAACATGTCCTGTCACAAGAGGGCGTATTTAGTAAAAGAGTCATGGCAGCAGTTCCGGAAAATTCAAGAAGCCGCACCCACACCTAGTGGAAGTGTTTCCGTCTTTCTAAACAACTCTCCTGAGCCCGCCATTCCGTTGCTAGCTGTACTCTCGCCACAGGGGTGAGCGCGTTTAACTTTTGTGTCCTTTCCAGAGAGGTGAGCGTGTTTAAGTCCCCCCTCCCCATCCCCCAGCGTCTTTTCCTTTGCACTTTATTTAGCCTGGGGTCTGTCACTGCGGGCCGGAGATTCTCTTGTTACCTGGCATTGGACTAACAGGCAGATTGTCCTCTTTGGGCTATAGGATCACTTGGGCTCCCTGACGGCTCTCTGCGCTGTACTCTTAGGGCGGTAGAGGTGTTCTGCTGGAGCCGGGGAGTCCGAGTGTAGCTCTGAGGTGTCATGCTGGAGGGATGTCTTAAGTGCAGCTCCGAGGTGTCATGCTTGAGGGGGTGTCTGAATGCAGCACAGAGGTGTCATGCTTGAGGGGATGTCTGAGTGCAGCTCTGAGGTGTTGTGCTGGAGCCTGGTGTGTGAGTACAGACCCGAGGTGTTCTGCTCATGTCCGGTGTCTTAAGTGCAGTTCCAGGCCCAAGCGAGAGGACAGCCGTGTCGCGGTGGAGCCACACAATGCTATCGGCAGAGTGCGGTACTCACATATCCTGTACATTGTTTTCACAAATATTTTGCGGATGTTCGTAAGTATTATCAAATCTTCTAAGTGATGGAGAGGGGCCATTTTAATTTTGGGGAACCTATCACACCCCAAATGTGTTGGTGAAATCATGCGCTAAGGGCGCCCCACCTTCGGAACCACAGAAAAAGGTCCAAAATGTGCCCCGTCTGAGGACTGGCAGGTTTAATGGGTTCATAGTCGCGTCCCCCGTGCGGTTTCTGGGGTCTCCCACAGAGCCTCTGTGTGCTGTGAACATCAGCAGAGTTCTGCTCTCTGTTCCATGTTCCATATGCACACCGTGTACTCGTACGCAGTGTAACATAGCGTATTTAATGGGTGTTTTATTGCAATGTGTTCGCTGTGCATTATGCCAGTGTATTTCATGAGCACATGCACATATCAGTTCAATGTGTTAGGTGTGCATTGTGCCAATGTTTGAAGGTGTGCAGTACAGGCATTCTTTTTTTCCATGTGTGCAGTGTTAACATGTGCATGGTTTTAATATCTGAAAACAACAGCCCCATCATCTTACCAGTGGTGATGCCATGTCTTTGGAAGACGAGCTGTCCGCGCTCTAACGTTTTCTGATTGGAAATCAGGGTTGGCTCTTTGGTTGTTAGCCTGAAGTTGCTTGTGTTTCTTGTTAATCAACCAAAACAATAACTTGTTAAAGGCCACGGATGATGCACCCTGGTCAAGGGCTGTTGTGACCCATGACATGCTGACGCTGTCACATCATGTTCCGTTCTGTCAGGGGATTCTGTGTAAGCAGATTACAAGGCAGGGGGCGCTCTGGCCCATCACAAGCCACGTGTAAATCACGTGACTTACATGGGTTGCACCTAAGCTGAGAGTAAATGCAACCTCCACCTTCTGAAGGCTACAACATATTATTTGTGCAGCTGGTGCAGTGGCATCAGGCCCGGGGATGGAAGGGAACTTACTGCAACTCAGTTACGGTTATATTTCAATACCTAACTGGTGGGCAAGGGTGGACATTTTTGTTTCCTGCTTTGGGGCCCACACCGGCTTACTAGCCGCTACCCTTCCATGTGAAGTGATAACGCTTGTCAAAGTGTATCAGGAACCAAAAGAACAGATCACCTCTGTGCTCCAATCACAGTGTAGAAGGCTCCTGTGTGGACTCTGTGTGTCATTATTGTATTTAAAAAGCATAGCAAGCTATGGTCTGGAATGCTTCAATTACTTACTCGTAACCCTAAGACTCAGATTCTACTACCTCTTCCCAGTTTTACGCCATGGGATTAAAAGTAGGAGGAAGAAGTGAAAAGAATGTAATGCTTAGACAACTTCCTGGTAATCACAATACACTGATTTACACTCACTCATATATAGTGTGAGTTTGCTCTGCGCTCTATTGCATTGCAAATGCTTGTTGATCTTACCGCATGGCATGGTTGCAGGGCGCGAAGCACAGGACGGGCACTGCAGGGGATAACCAGTCCCCTACTGGTCACAGGAATGGTGAAAGGGGAGAGCCTCTGCCTGGCTGCAGTTCCCTCAGCAGCAGCAGCATGCACAGCCATGTGAGCGTGGGATAATACAGGCAGAGAGCGTACGTGCAGCCCGGGCACAGGAAATGCACCTCTTCACTAAAATCGCTCCTCTGTTCGAGGCATGTGGGCTGCTGAATTCATATCTGTGCATAGATCGCCGCCTAGTGTTGGGTCCGGATGATTGCATATTGTTGTCCTGGAAGAGTCTTTGAAGTATCACGAGATAGGTGGCTCCTCCCCTGGACTACAGTGCGCATGGGCATCCCCTCCATCCTTAGATTGTTTTTTTCCGCCATTGGGTTCGGATGTCCTAATCTTAGCTCTTTGAGTATTTAGGAAAACTTTATTTTTGTCAAGCCAAAAGGCTTTTAAACTCGTCGGTATTGTTTTCGTTCGGCGCCAAGTATTTTTCTACAGTTGATTCTCTAGAAAAGCATCGAAGTTAGCCGTTTGCCCTTCGACGCCAGAGGCCCGATCGAGATCGACGATGGAAACATCAAATTACCCCTTTAAGCGTTGCCCTCTTTGCAACGCTAAGTATGCTCGCTTCGACGTGCACCCCGTGTGCAATAAATGCCTCTCTCCAACACACGACGAAGCCACCTGTATGGCATGTTCCAGGCTCCGATCGAAGAAAACTCTTCGCATTCGTCGAGCAGCTCGGCTCGAGGTGCAGAACGCGGCGCCAAACCCGGACAACATCTTCGGGACCGAAGATGAAGAAGTCGTGGACCTTGAAGTTCTGGAGGGACTATCGGATACGGATTCGGAGCGTGAATCCAACTATGATGCCGAAGACGAGCGTATCATAGATGCCGAGGAAGATTATGCCGTCGATAAGGTAGGAGACGACGAAGAGGCCCTTGGGGCCGAGGAAGATGGCTCGGACGATGAGCTAGGCCCACGTGTCGGTGCAGGGCCCGAAGACGCACTCGATAAGGCTCAGGTCGAGGGATCGCCACACGGCCTTACCCGAGATCTTTCCTCTCGTTCTACAGCCCCGCTTCAAAGCCCGGCTTCGAACTATCCTACGGAGCCATCGGTCTCGAAAGCGCCATCATCCGGTCAAGGAAAACCGAAACTGAAGGCACAGGCACCGAAATCGAAACCGAAACCGAAAGAGAAAATGACTCTCAGCGGCGACAAGGCCTCGAAGCCGTCGGAGCCGAAGACACAAAAGACGGCACCTAAGACTTCGGTCAAGGTGGTCGAGCCGAAAAAATCGGCGTCGAGGAAAAAAGGGCAACCCTCACGAGCCAAGCCCTTCCCATCCTCGTGCCGAGAAACAAACGTCTGGTACAGGGCTCGATGCCACACCAAGGACGGTCTCGAAGGGCCATGTCAAGGCCACGACACCGTCCCCCTTCGTCAAGAAGTCGGTATCGGAGTCGTTATTACGCATCCAAGACCGGGCTTCGATGCTCACCGCGACAACAGCTCCGCAGCCGAACACGGCCTGCGCGGTTCAGACCGTGTCGACGCACATCAAGTTCGGTTTACCACCGGCGGTGCGACCAAAGATGTTCGACGCACAAAAGGGTCCCGCACCGACTAAAGGTGTCGACCCGAAGAACGCTGTTGAAGCGCCAAAAGGGGTGTCAATGGAACAAACGACTGCTGAAGTACCTCAAGAAGATGAAGAGCCGAGGCAGTTTATCTCTTCAGGGACTGGTAAACTTTCACTACATAAAAGAAAGATAGTGCCAGAGAAACCTATGGAACCATACAGAATTCCATTAAAGAAACAGAAAACCACTTCACCAGTTCTTCTGGAACATGTTCACGATTATAGACAGGAGCCTCAATCATTCTCACCCACACAGTCAGATGTGGATGCAGGAGATTATGGTGCTGATGACAGCACTTATCCATTGACCACTGACCCTGACGACCAAAACCAGCCTTGGGTGGACACTACTGGTGCGGGGGACCCGCATACTGCTCCAGACACACAAGCATATGAGGTGAAAACATCTCCAACTGAAGATGCTGCTGCCTTCAATGCATTAATTGAGAGAGCAGCTGAGAACCATGATGTACAGCTCCACACTGATCCTATTGAGGATGATTTTCTGATGGATACCTTCTCTACCTCAGAAAGATCTGTTAAAACTCTGCCCATGCTCAAAGGTGTCCTAAAACAAGCTAATGACATTTTTAAGGAGCCCACGAGGGCAAGAGTACTGAACCCTAGGATTGAGAAAAAGTATAGGCCAGCTCCTGTGGACCCTACCTACATAAGAGGCCAGCTGCCTTTGGACTCGTTGGTGGTTTCCAATGCTCGGAAGAGGGCCAACTCACAGACAACGGGTGATGCTCCTCCCCCTGACAAGGAGTCTAAGGTCTTGGAAACATCAGGAAAGAGAGTTGCTGCACAGGCAGCTAACATTTGGAGGATTGCCAACACTCAGGCACTTCTTGCTAGGTATGACAGGGCGCATTACGATACCCTAGAGATACTGCTACAGCACCTCCCAGATCAATATAAGGAAGGAGCAGAGTCACTGATTAGAGAAGGAAAGCTCATAAGCAACGCTTCCATTAAGTGCGCTCTTGACGCAGCTGACACTGCAGCTAGGGCTATTAACACCAGCGTCATGTTACGACGACATGCTTGGTTAAGAATTTCCGGATTCAAACCAGAGATACAAACAACTATACTCAATCAACCTGTCAACCCTCACTCCCTCTTTGGCCCAGAGGTTGACACCACCCTAGAGAAAATCAAAAAAGATACAGAGACTGCAAAGTCTATGGGGGCTCTGCAATCACAGCAGTTTAGGAGTGGGTCCTTTCGTCGCTCTACCAACAGGGGACCATCTAGAGGCCAGAACTCACAGCAGTCGCAGTACACTAAACAAGGTACGCAGACCAACTTTAACAAAAATCACAGAGGTGGATACCGTAGCAACAACGTCAAGGGTAGAGGCCGTGGAAACAACAGCTCCAGGTCCTCCGCCACCACCAAACAGTGACGCCTTGTCACTGCCCCCCGACCACGTAACACCTGTCGGGGGGAGACTCCAACAGTTCTTGCCGGTCTGGAAATCCATCACCAAGGACAGGTGGGTGAGAGAAATTGTTCAGTACGGTTATTGTCTAGAGCTCACATCCACTCCACCAAACATACCACCAAGACACCGTCCTATGTCCGCAGAGCACTTGCACTTATTGCACCAGGAAGTGCTCAGTATGCTCCACAAAGGAGCCATAGAACTAGTGCCTGTACAAGACCAAGGATCAGGGGTGTACTCACTTTATTTTCTGATCCCCAAAAAGGACGGGTCTCTCAGACCCATACTGGACCTCAGACCTCTGAACAGTTACATTCTGTCAGAGCATTTTCACATGCTCACCCTGCAGCAGGTGCTGCCGTTGCTCAGTCATGGAGACTTTCTCGCAACCCTAGATCTAAAAGATGCGTATTTCCATATACCCATACACCCGTCACACAGAAAATATCTCAGGTTCACTCTTCAAGATCAACATTACCAGTTCAAGGTCCTCCCTTTCGGAGTAACAACGGCACCAAGGGTGTTCACCAAGTGCCTAGCAACAGTGGCAGCACACTTAAGGAGACAGCATATACACGTCTATCCTTATCTGGACGACTGGCTTATCCAGGCAAGGTCAGCCCGGCAGTGTGCCAGCCACGTCTCCCACACCATTCACCTTCTTCACAGCCTGGGATTCTCACTCAATTATCCAAAGTCCCACCTTCAACCCGCCCACGTACGGCAGTACCTAGGCGCGACCATAGACACTCTGGCGACCACGGCACAACCCAATCCCGTAAGGATCCACAGCATGCAGTTGCTAATAAAAAAGTTCAGACCTCAACACTCACTACCGGCCCGAGTGTTTATGCAGTTGATAGGCATGATGGCTTCCTGCATCTTCATAGTCCCGCACGCGAGACTACATATGCGCCCGCTTCAGGAGTGCTTAGCACGTCAGTGGAATCAGGCTCAAGGACAGTTGAAAGACCTAGTGTTAGTGAGCGGTCGGGCATACAACTCTCGGCATTGGTGGACTCCACAAAACCTTTGCAAGGGCCGACCGTTCCAAGAGCCTGTTCCTCAAATAATACTGACAGCGGACGCGTCTCTCCAGGGATGGGGAGCTCATGTACTCAATTACACAGTGCAGGGACTATGGACAACACAGCAAAAGAAGATGCACATCAACCTTCTGGAACTGATGGCAATCTTCCTGGCAATGAAGGCATTCAATGTACACTTGTGCAACAAAGTCGTGTTGATCCGGACGGACAACATGACTGCCATGTACTACATACAGAAGCAGGGAGGAACACACTCTCCACAGTTGTCTCATCTGGCTCAGAGCATGTGGAAGTGGGCCATTGAGAGGAACATATTCCTCATGGCGGAACACCTCCCGGGCAAGGACAACCAGATGGCGGATCTGCTCAGCAGACACAGCCACCAAATGCACGAGTGGGAGCTACATTCGTCAGTACTCCAACCGTACTTCCAGCAGTGGGGTCATCCAGAGATAGACCTATTCGCCACAAGGGAGAACGCAAAATGCCAAAAGCTTTGCCGCCAGCTTCCCGCATCCACAGTCGCAGGGCAATGCGATATGGATGAACTGGTCAGGCAGATTTGCGTACGCTTTTCCCCCAGCACCATTAATACCGCTAGTGGCACGCAAACTGAGGCAACACTCACTAACGCTCGTCCTCGTTGCTCCCACGTGGGCACGCCAGCCACGTTTCTAGAACTCTCCGTGGTACCGCTTCAAAGACTGTGGCTGACGCCCAGGCTTTTAACCAAGAGCCATGGCGCAATTCAGCACCCAGATCCGCAACAGCTAAGCCTAGCGATCTGGCTCCTGAAATCTTAGAATTTGGCTACCTCAATTTGCCTCCAGAATGTATGAATATCATCAAAGAGGCAAGACGACCCGCGACCAGAGCCTGCTATGCGGCTAAGTGGAAAAGATTTGTCATTTATTGTAAAAATAATGACATCAATCCGCTGGATGCATCAACTCAGAACATTATCTGTTATCTATTACACTTATACAGATGCAATCTGGCATACAATTCCATCCGTATACATTTAACCACACTGGCAGCTTACCTTCAGAACAGGCAGCACCTCTCACTGTTCAGAGTGCCTGCCATCAAAGCCTTCTTGGAGGGACTCAAACGAGTGATTCCTCCTACACACCCACCTTCACCAGTCTGGAACCTAAATGTGGTCCTCACCAGACTCATGGGACCACCTTTTGAACCTCTACACTCCTGTGAGATTCAATTTCTAACCTGGAAGGTAGCTTTCCTAGTAGCCATTACTTCACTCAGAAGAGTTAGTGAACTCCAGGCACTAACCATTCAAGAGCCATTTATACAGGTTCATGCAAACAGGGTCGTACTACGCACCAACCCTACATTCATGCCCAAGGTGATATCGCAGTTCCATATGAACCAATCAATAGAACTGCCGGTGTTTTATCCTAATCCCGAGAATGTAGCAGAGAGAATGCTCCACACACTTGATGTCTAAAGAGCTCTCATGTACTATATTGACAGAACACAGACTTTCAGGAAGACAAAACAACTGTTTGTTGTCTTTTCTCCACAGCACAAAGGCAACCCCAT
Source organism: Triturus cristatus (assembly GCF_964204655.1). Classification (NCBI taxonomy): domain Eukaryota; kingdom Metazoa; phylum Chordata; class Amphibia; order Caudata; family Salamandridae; genus Triturus; species Triturus cristatus. The sequence goes on along the minus strand of NC_140593.1, from coordinate 308,845,049 downwards.
TTCCAAAGCAGGAATAGCTAGGTGGATCGTTAAGTGTATACAGATTTGCTATGAAAAAGCTAAGCGCACACTAACGATTCCTCCGAGAGCCCACTCCACACGAAAGTTAGGGGCCTCCATGGCTTTCCTAGGGAATATTCCTTTACAGGAGATATGTAGAGCAGCCACATGGTCCACTATACATACATTTACAAAACACTACTGTGTAGATGTACACTCAAGACAGCAGGCAGCTGTAGGACAGGCTGTTCTCAAAACTCTTTTTCAGACTGCTGCAGCTGGCACGGGCAGCCCCCGCTAAATGGAGGGACTGCTATATAATCTATGCACAGATATGAATTCAGCAGCCCACATGCCTCGAACCGAATATGCTACTTACCAGTATGCATCTGTTCTTGGCATGTAGGGCTGCTGACATTCATATCGCCCACCCTCCTCCCCGGCGCCTGTAGCAGCTGTAGCATTCAGTAATTACTAGTTAGCATGGTCATCATTCACTATATTACACTCCATTTCTGCCACAATGGCGAAAAACAATCTAAGGATGGAGGGGATGCCCATGCGCACTGTAGTCCAGGGGAGGAGCCACCTATCTCGTGATACTTCGAAGACTCTTCCAGGCCAACAATATGCAATCATCCGGACCCAACACTAGGCGGCGATCTATGCACAGATATGAATGTCAGAAGCCCTACATGCCAAGAACAGATGCATACTGGTAAGTAGCATATTCGTTTCATCCTTTCCTCCTCGTTGCTGTGGCCCCAAAGCTCACTGAAACGTGCTCGGCATGCTATTCATACCTGTTCTTCTGCTGGCTCTCACAGGTAAAATATATTTTTGTATTTTAAAGAACGCACCCTGTGGTCTTGGCTTTTTGCTGCGTGTTTTAGATAGTGCTTAAAATCAGTGCTCACCTAGGGTGCAGGTGAACCCCACATTTCTAGATAACGGTTGTGGCATAGCAAAAGCGTGCTTCACACAGTATCACTCAAACTAGTGATACCAGGATTAAAACTTGGATCTTTTTTTTCTCTACTAGACAGTAAATGCTTGCATACCATGTACCTGTTAACCAGTCATAAAATGCTTTAAAGATCACAAAACACAGTCTGAAATACCTTCTAAGAAAAAAACGAGCACTGACACCACATTGACGGGTTTGAATGTTGATGTTATAAATGTTTCCAAATAGATATAGATGCCAACACCCCATACTGTTGCAAACGTCTCCTAATGCGAGCTTAGTAACCAACTATACATTCCACCCTGGGATTTGTGGTTTTGCTTTACCCTTTGTACTTAAAATCTCAATGTTTACAGATGTTCACTGTAATAAGTTGTGTACTTGTTCATGCACACCAACAATGCACGTGTGGCACCTTCAGCCAGTCTTTGCAGTTGGTTGCATGTTGTGGTTATGTTATGGGCGCATTCTAAAAGCAAAACATCATTTACCAGAGTTCAACTTATTAGCAGCTGCAGAACATGAATCTTTATTCCTAAAACATATTTACTGATGACTCGCTGCTGGTTTATATTATTGTGTTAAGCCTTTTGCTCTTTGATGAAGGGGGCTCTCATTCATTTTCGGGTGTGTCGGTTATTTTAAGGTTTTAAGCAGCTCATCCACACTCAGAAGTACTGTGGCCACGAGCAATAAGGATTTGCTTCTTAATAAACAAAGACAAAAGCAGCAAAACTCACTGACATCTGGCAGGTCACCTGGCAAAACCAGGAGGGCATGCTCACAACTTACCTTCTCTTTCCAGCACCAAAGCATCACTCAGCACCACCTCTATCTACAGTTCATTCACCACTTTCTGCACAAACTATCCATCCCTTTTTATTTTCCTTTCTTTCTATTCTGTGCAGCTCTCACCATTTTCTATTCACCATATCACATAATTCCTCTGCACAAGTACCCTACACACCGCACACTGCCACAACTGACTATTCCAATTCAGCCCACATAATTCCACTCCAAAACACATACATTCACTCCACTCCAAAACAAAACACATTTTACAATGTCAATAGCTCTGACTCTAAAAAATGCGAGACCTATTGCATTGCAAATGCTTGTTTTTTTAAGTTAGCCTCCTAATGCCCAACCTGAGCCTCTTTGTGAACAGTTTTACACCAAATCAACCAAAGGCACTTTCTTGGAAAAAGTTCTGCGATCTTGCCAAATTTGGTGTAATTCCATTTAACCAATTTTTCTATATCAAAGAGCAAAGAATCCTTTGCCATTTAAGTCGAGAAAAGTAACTTTTTGGATCCACCCTTTTTCTGTGCCTACCGTTGACGGATGTGCAAAAATGTTGCCATGGAGAATCCAAAGTGGATACACTTTTTTTATTTTGAACTTTTTGTTTAGGGATGTAAATGTCCTCAAAGTTATTAAGAAAACAAACAAATGCCTTTCCTTACCTAATATATATATTGGGACCAGCCTAAACACGTCAGAACGGACATCGCGCTGTGAATAAATAAACTATTTACTTGCTTATCGGGAGTACCCAGTTCTGCTCTTTTCATAGGAGTTGTGAAGGAAGATACAGGCTAGTGCCGTTCCAGTCGTGGTGCACCCACATGTCGGTGGATGAGATCGCTTACAACAGCCGCATTGCGGGTTTGAGTGATCCCCCCGATGCGACCTTCCCGCTGTGCCTCGCACCCGGACCACAGTTTGGAAATATGCCAATGCAAATTGGCATATGGAGAAGTGTGGCTCAATGATTAGAGCGGCAGACCCTGATGCAGAGGTCTAGCCCGGGACCAGGGTTCAATTCCCCGCCTCGGTGGGTCTTGGGCTCAAAAATTCCACGGACCTGATAATGCTCGCCTCAGTGCCATTCCAATCATGGAGTCCCACTCTGCAACTCTGGGCAATAGCTTGCTTAATCTCCACAACGGCCCCCACAACGCTAAGGATGCCTGGCCTCCACCTTGGGGGTGCCCAGGAGTGGACGCCTCACAGGGAAAGCCAGGATGGGTTCCACAGCGGTATTCGTACAAGCGCCTTGAGACCCTTGCGGGTGAGTAGTGTGCTATACAAGTATCAATTTACAATTGAAATCAATCAATCAATTCAATCAATTAAAACTTTATTCGGATACAAATTTTGTGTCCATAAAAGTATACAAAAGTTAAAAACAAAACTTTAAAATCATGAGAATTCATTCATAGATCATAAAAAGGTTCTTATGCATGGATTGTAAAAACAACTAGTATATAACACATTATTTCTTTCAGTCTAAATCACAATTACGATCTAGCGATTTAAGAAAGGTCATAGTTTGCACGATATTTAACACAAGCTTTTAAAAAACTGGCTGTTGGGAAGATGCTGTACTCAGTGTCCAAACATTGTAAGGCAAGGAGGGCCGGACGACACTGGCGTAAGCCTATGAATTTTAATAGAGGTAAAATCCACTTTTGGCGTGGGAATTCATAGTAACTACAGAAGAAGACTACGTGCAATAACGATTGTTCTGATTGCCCATCACATGGACAAGGAGTTAGTTTACTAGACCAATCTTTTGTCTTCGGGAAAGTTAACAACCGATGGAAAGTATTGAACCGGAATCGTGTTAAAATATATTTTTCATAATGATTAGCACTGGATAGTAAATATGGCTGGATCCCAAATGAGACTTGTACCGCGGCAAGATGGAGATTTGTAGGCTTTAAAATCTCGGATGTTAGGCGAAGCTCACGTAAATGGAATAAGCACGCGGTTTGCAGCTTTTTGCGTGAGATATCAGCTGAGGTCTCAGGGAGCATGAAAAGAGATTCCAGGTTTACATCTCTCAGGAATTTATGGACATACAACAGCCACGGGATATTTTTCCAACCTTCCAGAGTGAGACAGTCAGAAATAAGCAGGCAAGTCAGTTTGCATTCTAAAGTAACCCATAGTCGATGCCATAAAAGAATTGGTTGGATTGCAATAAGATCAGAAATATAATCCTCCCCCAACTCCATATGGCATCCATAAGTTGGCGAACTATTGGGAGCGGCCAAAAGGTACCGCAGAAAAGCATTTTCTGTTTTTTGGATAATTTCCGTGTTAACGTGACCCCAAACCCCAGCCCCATACATTGCCACTGGGCGGCACTTGGCCCTATAGATCTGGATCAACTCCCGGGAGGGGCGCTGGCCTAGTTTTTGCGCAAATGTGACCAAAGCTGTTGTAGTTCTGAGGAGCCCCAACTTTCTGGCCAGGAGGGTAGGACCCCAACTAGAGGTATTGTCTATCAGAATACCTAAATAGGGGTATGAAGTTGCGGTCTCCAGAATGGTATTATTTATCCGGATACTGCCAGAATGTCTAAGGCGTTTCCCCAGATGCATTGCAAACGTTTTCTTTATGTTTACTTTTAGATCAAGGGCTGCCATGAAGTCACAATATCTATCGAGGAGAAGTTGGAGTTGGCGTGGGGTCCTTGAAATCAAATCAGGGCATTTGCACGTCTGGCCTTCTTTTGAAAAAAGCATCGGGAAGCCATTTTGGAGATATTAATCGTTTTGCAGCAGTGTTTGCAGTCCCAGTTGAGAGGACATCTCGGGACTGGATGGCAAGCAATGATGACATCACAGTAGGTGACTTTGTCCGGCAATGACTTGGACCGGGAACGCTTTGAGAAAGCCAAGCATGTTTTCAGTGACATTGAGGGAGCATTCAGCAGTACCAGTGGAGGAGCGTCATCAGGAGACCCAGGTACGCTGACTTTAAAGCAAAAGTTATTTAAATTGGAAAAACTGAGTAAAAAGGAAATAAGTAAATGGTGGGAGGTCACTTCATTGATCAAATATTTATGTCACAAGGGCTAAGGATCTTTACTGTGCCTACTTACGAAGTCCCATACCCAGGGCTATTAGAGGAATGGCAATCTTTACAGCTAAGACAAGTGCTGGAATGATTGAAATCTTGGTGAAATATACAGAATTGGATCTAGCCAAGATAAGAGAGGAATTAAAACGCCTATGTGAGGAAATAGATAATGAGGAAAACTAATTTTGTCAAAGAATTCAGAGACAAGATGATGGAATGACTATTAAGGCACAAAAATGAAATTGAAAAAACAACAGAAATTTCAAAGAGACAAAAAAGATTATATGGAAGGGCTTATCCTGACATTTGCTAAAAAAATATGACACCTATAGAAAGGAATTACTCCAATAAGACGTACAGAGAAAACAAGATTTTATCTCTTCTGGATCCAGTTCTGACATCAGCACTGATGAAGGGGAGAATTCTAGAATCAGAGCTGGAGCTTCGGGTTTTCACAACGAATATCGCCTAATACGGGAAGCAGAAAAAGCGAAGAAGGACACCCCCCACCCCCCCCAGGAAGGGGAAGAGGAAGAGGCCAAAAAAAGACGTCGGACCCGCCAAAGTAAATGGAGAAGGAGCACTGAGAAAACGGAATCTACGCCAGATGAAGAAAACATAGAGGACGCACTAACTGTGCTTAATCTCTCGCAGAGACAATTGACACATGAGGAAGAAACTTTGTTGAAATTTGGTTTTTTTTTTGCCCTTCGTCAGGATTTGACAATGCCCAAGCCAGGATTGACTTGTTTCTGTTTATTAGAAAATTAAAACTAAACAAAATTCACTAATTGAAAAATAAGTATGGTGTCTCTGCTATTGTACAATCATGTGATTTGGCGATAGGTAAAGCGGAGGGACTTTTAGCTCTTGAAACACTACATAGAGAAAGTGAGGGCTTAGATCCCAATGTTGACATGGAACATCTTATGCTGAACCTGGGGATCGATTTTGGATCAGCTGGTATGCGTGGTTTCAAACCTAAGTCCCGCGCTATTCCCATTACAGCCCACGATAATATAGATAGCTTCCATGAAATGGTTATCCATGATCTAGTCGAATTGAAAACTAAAAGTGGTGGATACAATGATAATTTAACACCTGAATTGAGGAGGGCTTTGAAAACCTTAAAAGAGGATACCTCCATTGTAATTAAAAACCATGATAAGGGAGGGAATGTGGTAATTATGGATGCCGAGAAATACAACCAAGAAGCTATGAGGCAATTGCAAGATGTGGGATGTTATCAGGTTTTCCTGCTCTCGCTTCAATGAAGCAAAGCAGAGTTTGCTATGGCAGGGCGGGAGCCACACGGCTTACGCCCTGCCATAGCAAACAGCACCCCGGGACATTGCAGGAGGCAGCCCTGGGGGGTGGCGGTCCCCAGGGCCTCAAGGGCTCCTGGAGGGGGGCCGCGTGGCCCCCCTCCATCTATTGCCAAAGCCCCATGGAGGTGGTAGTCCCCGGGGCCCAGGGGTCTATAACGGACCCCCTAATTAGAATATTTAGTGCCCCGAGGAGGTGGTGGTCCCTGGGGCGTGTGGGGGAATCAAGCCTCCCCCACACATATCTTTTTTTTAAAAAACAGAGCCCCGGGGAGGTGGCGGTCCCCGGGACTGCGGGCGGACCGCGTCTACCCCGCTTCCAATTAAAAAAGCCCCGGGGAGGCCGCAGTCCCTGGGCCAGCGTGGGGGGGGTTGGGTCCCCCCCACGCATTCATTTTAAAAGAAGCCCCGGGGAGCTGGTGGTCCCCGGGGCTGCGCGGGCCCCTGTTTTTTTTTTTTTTACATAGCTCACAGGACTTGGCCCAACCGGGGGCCTCATTAAAATGATGCGCGGAAGCCCATGCTTCTTTTTTCTTTTATTTTCACTGCAGGATTCGCGGCCCCAACGCGAATTCTGCCATTTAAAAAACATAAATGCTTTTTTCTGTCCTGGGGGTCCCTGTGGGACCCTCTAAGCAGGCCTAGGGGGTCAGGGTGTTTCTATCCTGCCCCCTCTTCTTCTTTTTCAACCTTTTCCCCACTCTTTTCTTGTGACTCGGTTACCAAGTCACAAGATGGCTGCCAACAGTTCCTGGTTTGGAGTGTTGGCAGCCAATCGGAGTGAAGCTCGTGCCCGGGAGGGTTTGCGAACCCTCCTTAGTGCTCAGATATCTATATTTTTATTTTTTTAATTTCTCAGCAACTACTGAACGGATTTACACCATTTAAAAAAAAGGTTGCTTTCTGAACCAAGAGCTACCTTTTTGCCAAATTTGGTGTACTTCCGTTCAGCAGTTCAGGCTGTAACCTGTTTCAAAATTCCTATAGAAATTAACATGGGGAAAACGCGTGTTGGGACCCACCTTTTTTCTCGGCCCCCATTTGATGAATCACATCAAAACTCTCAATACAGGAGCTGACAGAGCGTCCCACTAGTTTTGAAAATTTTGCGAAGATTCGTCAAACGGCGCCAAAGATATTGGCAAAAGAAAAAACGCTATTTGAACACAAACAAGGTCCTAACTATAACGACCTACTGGCGACCGCCAGTAGGTAATATATATATATATATATATATATATATATATATATATAGAGATAGATAGATAGACAGACAAACAGACAGACAGACAGACAGACAGACAGACAGACAGACAGACAGACAGACAGACAGATAGATAGATAGATAGATAGATAGATAGATAGATAGATAGATAGATAGATAGATAGATAGATAGATAGATAGATAGATAGATAGATAGATAGATAGATAGATAGATAGATAGATAGATAGATAGATAGATAGATAGATCTCCACCAGGATTCCATCTCACAACAAGATTTTTCTCCAAGAACGGATACGGACCACGGTAATGGTGCTTCAAATTTTAATCGTGCAAGTCGTCACAACGCGTTTCAGCTCACTACAAGCCTTGATCACATGATCACACACACACACACACACACACACACACACACACACACACACACACACACACACACATATATATATATATATATATATATATATATATATATATATATATATATATATATATATATATATATATATATATATATATATATATATATATATATATATATATATATTCACCCTACTCCTTACATGTAGCTACACATGCTCTGCATATTCCTGCCATCTTCTGTTGGGTTGGAGCATTTCAACTTGTTTTACTTCAAAGAAGCCTTGAGTCACAGGATTGCTGTGACTTCTCCCTTATCACAGAATTGTTTTTGTCTAATATTGGGTTTGGACTTGCTCAGCAATGGCTCAGCGCATTTCTAACTGCACGGTTCTCCCAACGGGAACACCACTGTCCTTCTACCCACCACGATCGCTTCACCTCGATGCCCAGGCAGTCACAGCCCCAATCCATGATACAGGCGGGTCATCTTCAATCACCACAGGGCCCGCCTTGGAAAATGTAGGCATGAGGGAGACGATGGATCACACACCCTTACAATATTGTTCACAATGCAAAGCAAAATATCCCTGAGCAGGCCGATACGGTGTTTGCAACCTCTGCCTCTTCCCACCCACAAGACCTCATATGAGTTTTTTGTAAAAAGACTCTGAGTTCTTGAAGGGAAAGACATTGGGTGAGCTCGCCCACTCTCCCCTCGATCACACAACACCTGTTGGGAAAGATTAACAGATTCCCACCCTATCTGGGAGGAAAGCCCCTCACATCAGTTGGAGCTATCAGGAATTCAGCATGGCTACTGCTTAAAACCTCACACCACCCTACCGAATATTCCTCCATGGTGACACATCCTCAGCCACGACCAGTTTACTCCCTTACAAGAACAGGTTAGAGAGCTCCTCCAAAAGGGTTCGATACAGCCAGTTCCTCCACACCAATGGGCAGAGAAATGTATTTGCCATACTCCCTCAATCCAAAGAAGAATGGCGTCCTCCATCTCATCTTAGACCTGAGCCCACTGAATCAGTACTTCGGACAATGTTGAAGGACATAATCATGCTGCTCTGCCAGGGAGACTACATGGCGGTGTTAGAGCACATGGGTGCCAACTTCCCCATCCCCATCCAGCCCACCTAGCACCAGTATCTTTAGTTTATGGACAAAACTAAGAATTCAGATGACTACCTTTTGGGGTCATCACGGCTCCAAGATTCTTTACCAAGTGTTTGGCAGTGGTGGCCACTCATCTACGTAGCTCTTACATCCACGTTTTCAATACCTTGACAACTCAGTGATGAAGAATAGCAGGTGACAACGATGCCTAGCACTCTCAGATGACTCTAACCCTGCTCCACTGTCTAGGGTTCTCCATAAATGAAAAGAGGACCCACCACCATCCCGAATAGATCCAGACATTCCTAGGCTCAATATTAAATACTCATTTAGGTGAAGCATACCCCAATGAACAGAGGAGGCTAGCATTCCAACAGTTGCTTCCTTTGTTTCATTTCACTCGCCCACTGACTGTAAGAAGTGTAATGAAGCTCTTGGGTATGATGGCATCCTGTATAGCAAGTGTACCATACATCACATTACACATGCACACATTCCAATAGTGCCTCGTGTGGTAGTGGTCACAAGTGGAGCATTTAATGGAGATATCTAGTGTTGATGAAGGCCAGTACACAGTGCTCCGCAATGGTGGAAAAACGAAAATCTGTTTATCGGCAGGCCTTTCTTGGACCGTCTTTTGTAGGTGACTATCACCACTACCACCGCATTTCTCATTAAGTGAAGCGCTCATCCCAGCAACATGACCGTTCATTTCACCTTGAGTGCCAGAGTCGACATCAAACTACCTAGTGCTGATAGCCATTAACCTAGCCCTAAGAGCCTTCTACAGGCAGTACCCCATGCCTGATGGGACTTGGCTAGCAAGATCTTACTAACAGTCATGGAAGACATTGGGGCCTCCTTTGCTCAGATGGTCCGTGATGGGCAGAATGCAGCAAACTACATTATCTACTCAGGTTTAGACACCACGGATTTCATTGCAGAAGCAGTTGATACCAGTGTTGTGCTCCGCAGGAATACCAGGATAACATCAACCAGATTTTCTGGCAATCTGCAGGTACTGATGATGAGCATGCCCTTTGATGGGTTCCCTCTTTTCAAAATCAGTTCTAAAAAATGTACCGGCTGCTGCAGGGGAATAGCCTCAAGGCAACCTTCCTAGCCAGGAATTTATCAAACAGCCCAATCCTCTCAGAGCCACAAATGCTGCACTGGCAGACATCACATAGGCCAGCTGGAGCACCAGTCTTTTGTCTCCTCTTCCCCTGCTACAACTGCCACCAGGCCACTTTATTTCATCCTCAGCATCCCTCGACGGACTAGTTGGTCGCAGGATTCAGTATTTCCTCCTAGGTTAGCGATAAATTCTATCTGCTCTTGACGCGAGATACTGGATAGTGTCTTTGGGCTACCCGGATGCATATTTTCATGTATCCATCCTGCAGTCTCACAGCCGTTACCTACAGTTCAAGGTTGGGCAGAAACACCTTCAATTTGGCATGCTACCCTTCGGCCTTACTGCTACCCCTTGGGTGTTCACCACCATACTTAAATCTCAACTGGCTACCAATTGAAGCGAGAAGTATATTCAAAACAGCCTACACAACCCAAAAAGCTCCCTACACTGAAAAACCTATCTACCTTGCAAGCAACCTATCAAAAGGTGGCCAAAAGAGGCCTTTGCATAGCCGAAACACCCTAAGAAAAATTGCTTACCTATTTTTTCTTTGGTAATGAGCCAAGAATTTGGATTACTCTACCACAGGACTTACGTGACACTCAATCCTTCCTGCACTTCAGAATAAACCCCAAACTACCTCTCCTTAACAAACACATGAACCCCACCTCCTAAAATAAACAGCGTCCCAGAATACACCTCCACCTCAACCCTCAACGAGCTTTCAACATCTCTACCTCTAGAAATAACTGTGCATTTACTCCTCGTACACCTTTAACAACCTACCATCACTACCTCCGAACTATTTCGTACATCTACTACATCATCTTTTGTTCTATTGTATATTTTTACCATATATTCCTCTCTTATGTATTCTCTATAATTGTTGCTGTGTAAACTCTCTAAAGTGCTCTGATACCCTCTGGTCAAATTTGCACTATAAAAACTCAAAAAATAAATAAAGTGATGGATGTGGTTGCTGAACATCTTCAGAGGTTAGTAGTTTCTATGTTCCCATACCTCGAAAACTTGTTGCTGAAAGTAGGCTTGCCACAGTCAGTCATAGATCACCTACAGATGAAGGCGCAACTATTACTATCATTGGATTTCACAAATAAGCAAGCAGAAGTCCCCCCTGCTTGACATTTATTGGGGCAATATTGAATACAATGAGTTTCACAGCTTTTCTTCCTCCAATGTGCGTTGAAAACATTCAGCTGTGATCTCAATATTTCTTAGATCCTCATGAGGATGGCTTTGCGGTTTCTTGGCCTCTACCTCATGCATTCTTCTTTTCAGGTATGCCAGGTGGCCCATGTGGGACCTGTCATGGAACCTGAAGTCCCAGTGGGCCTAGCATTTCATCAGGGTAGCGACAGAGATGGCCCAAGATCTACAGTGATGGCTGACCAATAATAATGTGTCCTGCAGCAGACTGTATCTCCTCATCAGAGCTGACAGTGGTGATGGACACGTAACTACTTGTCTGGAGAGAGTTATCATGGGGAGGTGGAGATCAGGGACCTCTGGTCCCTAGAAGAGAGCCTGCTCCACATCAAACTGCTGGAGCTATGGATCCTATACATAGTTGCTTTCCTCATCTCTTGACTATCAACTGTCTTAATCATAATAAATACATCAGCTTGTCCTCTGAGCGAACTGCAGGCACTTTCAGTTCAACCTTCCTACATCACCTTCTTTCCAGACAACTTGATGCTGAGGACTTAGGTGACATTGACTTCCTTCCATGTTGGTGAGTTGATCACTCTACCACAATTCTTTGCATCACCTTACCCCTCAAAAGAGGAGAAGAGGCTGTGTTTGTTGAACCTCAAACCTTAGATTGTTTTTTATTGACACTATAAGACCCATCCAGTGGGCAAAAGGCTCTTTGTGGGGTTTATAGTGCAAAGAAAGGGGAGAATGTTCAGAAGAGGACACTGTTGAGATGGACCGTCCCTTGGTATCAAAACATGCTAAGCTCTGGCCAAGAAGCAGCCACTTGAGGGTCTGACAGCACACTCCACCAGGGCAAAGGCTGTTACAAATGCATTGGCACAAGTTGTGCCTGTTCTTGATATCTGCCAGGCTAGCTTGACAGCCAGGTCAGGGAAGAAAGTCAGTTTGCTTGCTCTGGTCTGAAGAATCTGAGAACATGCCACAAATCGTCCTACTTTCAAAGGTACTGCTTTAGTACATATTATAAAAGTAAGCAATATGTGGTTAGAGAACCTACTTCATACATAAGAAAATTATGTGTGAAAAACTACTATGTCTGTCACTTTTTGAGCTTGGTCATTATGGCTATTTGGTCTTCTTCTCTTTCTCTTTTCTTTCTTAGTCTTCTTTCTTTCTCGCAGGTTGGTGTGTTCTTCTCACTGCTTGGATGTATCTCTTGCAGTCCTTCGGACCGGTGTAATGATGATGCTTTTAGCACTTTATAGACCAATATTTGACCTTTTACCTATATATGCCATCTCATTTACACCATGCTCATGATTATATGGTCATTTTACTCGGTACATCTGCTCAGCTGATTGCTTCATTTCTCTTATAGACACATAGACATAATGTGTTCTTATTTCTTTCATGCATCACATTGCGTTTTAATTGCTGTACTTGTGCCTGTATGCCTCTACAAATCCTGTGTTCATCCTGATGTTTTGTTTTTGTTTCCTTTATTAAACATATAATAAATTGTATCCCATCAGAAGAGAAATTTGCTTATCTTCGGTAACACTCTTTCTTCTTGATATTTTATCTAACTATAGATTCCTCAATGTCCTCCCACCTCCCCATTTTGTGGAATTACCTCTGCTCGACATATAAAAAGGTTCCTAAGTTAGAGATCAGCATATTGTTCCCAACAATTGTTTTACTCTCCACGCATGAGGTTGTGTTATAGGAAGGCAAATAACGGATGTCTGCGCACAGGGCTCGGATTTTTTTGCAAGTCTGTTCCATCACTTCAAAGGCGGTATTGAGTCAGTTCGGAACCACACAATGCCACATAGTGGCGCACAGAAGCATTGCTGAAATAATCTGTGGATCCAGTCTTGCACCTGGAGGATATTTAAAGGTGAGGAAAATGCAGGTAGATAGGGCCCGATTCACAGAACTAACTTAAGACAAAATCCTAAACTTACTACTTTTGGTATTCACAGAAGTTAGGATTTTGTCTTAAGTTTGTCTTAAGACAAACTTAAGACAGACTTAGGACAGTCTTAAGACAGACTTAAGACAGTCTTAAGACAGACTTAAGACAAACTTAAGACAGACTTAAGACAGACTTAAGACAGACTTAAGTTAGGATTTTGTCTTAAGTTTGTCTTAAGTTTGTCTTAAGTCTGTCTTAAGTTTGTCTTAAGTCTGTCTTAAGACTGTCTTAAGTCTGTCTTAAGACTGTCTTAAGTCTGTCTTAAGTTTGTCTTAAGACAAACTTAAGACAAAATCCTAACTTCTGTGAATACCAAAAGTAGTAAGTTTAGGATTTTGTCTTAAGTTAGTTCTGTGAATCGGGCCCATAGTGTTTCCACCAGACATAGCTTTAACAAAGGTATGTAACCTGTTCATTACGAGGTAGTGTTTTTAATACTAGGGCAGTTCATTAGCACACTAATCATTTATGTATCTGTTTCTTCTTAGTGCAACCGTAACCACAGGTGCAGCTGGGTGCTTTACATAAGATAGGTTTGCCATTGTCTATACAACATGATTAAAGGACACTTTTCCTCACTGCAGCCAATAGTTATTCTGTAGGACATCTTCTGCTATATTTAATACATTTTCTGGAATTGTCTCCAGAATATGACCCAAGAATGGAATCCCTAGACCCTCTGTCATCAAAGACTTAGTCAGTATACTAACATAAGACAGATAGGCTGGTGAACTGCAACCTCCTACAACCCACTGGCATTACATGAGTAAGGTGTGTATTAGAGAACAATCAGTCCTGTGAGACTCACAGGAGTATGTGTTGTTAGTGGAACTCAAACCATCTTTCATCATGAATAGATGCACTCAAGAATTTAACCTAGAAATTTATTTTTGTTTTTTATTAAACACAATATAAATAGTAGCTACTATAAGCATAAATAAGATAGTGACAACTATATTTGTAAAAAAAAAAGAATAGAAAATACAGCAGCATTATAACAGCACTTTAGGATTTCTCTGCATTAGTTTCCCTAACCCTCCCTTGGCTAACTAAGTTAATCTTACCACCAAAATGGACCATTTGTGAGTTCTTAGAAAGCTTACCACACACATGCATACTTTAAAAAAAAAAAAACAGAAGCAGTCCTCAGTAGGGAGGCAGTTGTTGTTCCTGTCTCTGCACTACAGGAACTGTATGGTCAACAGGCAGGCAGATAAGCCTGTCAAAAGACTCAAAATGTCTTTTATGTAACCTTCAGCAAGGAAAGATGTTAACAGCCAACAGAGCTTCAGTGCACTTTAAGTACTCTGCTTGAACATTGTTTACTTTGATCAAATAAATAGTATAGAAGCCCCTGTAGCCTTTCACCTAAAAAGATATCAGATTCTATGAAACCTTTTTTTACTATTTAAACATGATAACTAGAAAAGCAAGGTATCAGACTATGTTAGAACAAATATTGAACGCACTGCACTAAAACAAATATTTTAAGCACATTGACAATTGCGCATTTGTATTTAAAAATGTATCATTGAATAAATAAACATGTATAATGCAAAAAGGGGATACCTAATTTAAAATATATGAAGATGATGTCAATTCATGACATACTTTTTGTGTTTAACAATTTTATAAATAAAAGTGGTTTTGCCAAATGACTGAAATTCTATGTTTATTTCTTTAAGGAATTCTGTGAAGAAAGCCCATATCTATGGAATAACATTTGGGCTTTCCCAGGCTATCATGTACTTTGCCTACGCTGGCTGTTTTCGATTTGGTGCTTGGCTCGTGGCAGAGGGTCACATGACATTTGAAAATGTTTTTCTGTAAGTATTCTACTCCATTCCATACCTATATGTTTTTTGTCCTTCGGTGTATGTTAGGTGAAATTATATACAGGTATTTCCTTGCAGTAACGAATTACGTTCTAAGCAAAATACTTATGACTGAGTATTACTGAGAAAAAAACTGCATGCTGCATTAAGTTGTCTATGCATTTAAAACCTATGCAATGCATGTATGCATTAGCTCGTAAAAGTTTCATGTATATTAAAATAATGTTAGTTTTTTAATTTCTTGCTTTTTTTTAATCACCACCAAGATGATGAAAACACATGGAAAAATTGGTATTTTGGCAATACATAAAACCACCAGACTAAAATAGCAACAAATGAAGACATAAAGGAAAACGTTGTAATAATTGGTAATTTCTCCAACCTACTACCTTCTCATCTGGTGATGTTCCAATCACATTTCATCTGGCCTCACACCCAGGGAGGAGATTGGTCAACAGCATGGATGCTATATACAGTCATATTAATGTGTATAACTTACAAAATGGAGTTGAAACTCCAAGTTCATTGTTTTGTTTGCCCAAATTATCAGGCAATACACTTAGGGGCCGATTCCGATCCTGGAAAAATTTTCCCCGTACGAATCGTACCGTACAAACTGGCAAGTACGATTCGTATAGGAAAAAATACATACGAATCGCATTGGGAAAATTCCCCCACACGTCCTCGGGTCAGAAAAAGTGTCCGACACGTCCCCGGACGATTTTACGTACGAATCGGAAAACTGAAGTCCGAGCGCGCAAGTACGATCCGTCCCGTCCGTCCGATTGTACAACCGTATGGAAAAAACACCGCACGGAGCGAACTTCAATAGCAACCATGGAGACATGTGCCCGCATACGCGCCGTCCCCCCCCCCCAGCCCCCCGTATGTACGCGCCGAACACCCCCCAGCCCCCCGTATGTACGTGCCGAACAACCCCCCAGCCCCCCGTATGTACGCGCCGAACAACCCCCAGCCCCCCGTATGTACGCGCCGAACACCCCCCCAGGCCGCGGATGGACGCGCCGTACCCCCAGCCCCCCTTTGTATGTATGGAGCGTACCCCCACCCGTGTATGTACGGGTGGGGGTCCGCACCGTACATACACGGGTGGGGGTATGCTCCGTTCATACATGGGTGGGGGTACGCTCCGTACATACACGGGTGGGGGTACGCTCCGTACATACATGGGTGGGGTGGGGGTACGGCGCCACCATTCGCGGGGGGGCTGGTGGTACGGCGCGTCCATCCGCGGGGGGCAGGGGGTACGGCGCGTCCATCCGTGGCCTGGGGGGGTGTTCGGCGCGTACATACGGGGGGCTGGGGGATGTTCGGCGCGTACATACGGGGGGCTTGTGGGGGGTGTACGGCGCATACCGGGCCCCCAATTCCGCTCGCATCGCGGCGTACTTCGCTTTTCCGGCACTTTTTGGGTGCCGTAAAAATATTGCCGTCAGGACTGCTGTCGGTTCGAATCGTACTTCATGGTTCGTGAAACGCAGCCTGAATGCGTCCCGATGTCACGTCGGCACTGTCCCGGATCACATTGGTATGTATTTTTTCGTCGGTCGGTGTTTTTTACGATTCGTACGGAAATGGTGTTTCCGTGCAAATCGTACTTGCATGTTTGTAATGTTTTTTTCCCGGGTACGAGTCGGACGGAGAAAACGCTCCGACCGACGGTTCGTACCCGGTTTTTCCAGGATCGGAATCGGCACCTTAATGTGTAGTATGAAGCCTCATCTACCATTGAAAACAAACAGCATCTGTTTCAGTTCCTTGTTTACAGTGTGTTGACTTTTCCTCAACATTTGTTTAGAAATTCTGAAAGTTTGTTTTGTTGTCCTATGCAATCCTGTATCCTTATGTAAGTGTTATTCTCGGTGTGCTTTAAGTATTAAGATAGCTTCAATTAAATGTTTTCTATATTTTGACTATTTAGATTGTGGGACATTAATGTACAGCTAAGAGACAGTTTCAACTCAGTTTTAGGACAGCTCACAACACTTATGTTTTTGACTGCTCATTCACTGTTGCACAGTCTATTATTTTCAAATCTGGACATCCCAGGATGTGTATTTTTGAGATAGTGCCTGGGGAAGTAGTTTACTGGTCCATGTGTATTTCAGAAGGGGTACATGATTCCATATGTTGTACCGAAAGTTAATCATCGCTATAAAATGTGTTTTGTCAGTCAGATATCCTGTAATAGGGCCTCAACTGTAGAACCGCTATCAAATGTTGTTTAAGAGCTCGCAGCTTAATCTGAAATAACACCTTTAATGCTTTACACATAATACTAATAGTAACAATGAGCAAATGTGATACTGCTTGTGATAGGAATGATAAATTAGACAAAAATATATTACATTGTTAAAATAGTGGTATTTGTCAAATCTTTAGGAAGTTTGAGTGTTTTAATTGCCTCACTACACTTAAGTACTAGACTATGTATGTCACAGTATGTTGGACCTGTGTTCATATATTAAAGTATTTAAATCCTGAATGAATGATGTCAAATTTAAAGGCTAAAACTATTACCTAATGTATTCACCCCAGTGAAAAGCCCATACCTTAATGCTGTAGTGTGTAGTGTTATTTTGTCTGTGCATATTAAAGTACCTTCTTTTTAACAAAAATAGGCACTGGATTGAACATTCAAATTGTTGCTCTGCTAATGATTGTTGAGTCCTGAGCTTAAAACACCCCTCACTACCTTCCAGAAAAGTCTGTAATTCTTGCATCATTATCACTGAGAGTGAGGGGCTGAAGTAGATGTTATTGGCCCAGTTTACAGAGTAGGGCATAACTTGGGACATCAGAGGCAAATTACCCCTGCCCAAATGGACAAGGCCCAATAGTTCTCTGCTTATCTGTGGCCCCCTGAGCGGGGTGTGATGACCATTTTTCTAGATTTGTATATGTTTACACATTTTGTAGCATCTGGAATAATGCATTGCCATTTCTCTCTATTTCATTTTACAATCAGTGACATAGGGCCTGATTACAAGTACAGCGGTCCATAGGACTGCCGTACTCGTGGTGGCTGTCCACCCACCACCACACTGCGGGTCCACCCACATTTTTTTGAGTGCAGCGGTTTGACCTCCACGAGACTGCCGGCCCTACCAGGATCAAGGATTCTGTGCGGTGGAGGCTGTCCTGACAGGGTAGCAATATGCAGGCAGTGCCGCTGCAGCACTGCTGAGCATATTTCAAATTATCAGCCCACCGCCCATATCAAGGCGGTGAGCCCACCATGAAAAGGGTGGCGGAGAGCCAACTAAGGGGGTCCTAGCAGGGGACCCTGCACTCCTGGGCATGGACGTGCATACGGAGGGGTACATGTAGTGCCCCCCTAGATTTGCACCCCCGGTTCCTGCATGGTGTGGCATGTATGCCACACCGTACAGGAAGGTGCAGTTGGCGCTCTGATGGCGACGGCTTGCATGTTAGGCTCTTCAATGAGCCTAACAGCAGCTACCCTAAGACCACTGCAAGACCGCCAGCCAGACCAGGAGTTAACTCCTAATCTGGCAGGCGGTGACACCTCAGCTTTGGTGGTCCTACAGCAGACGGCTCATTGCCACCCCTCTGTAGGACCACCAAAGTCATAATCAGGCCCTCAATATGCTATTCACTGTGTTCTTTTATGTATTATCTCACTTTTCACCCAACTGTTCGTCCTCATGTTTGAGTATGTATTCTTTCATTTTGTGTAACCTCATCATTGATTAGAACACATGCATAGCAGTATTTACACAGGGGTCTATTTTTGCCTCTTTTCTTTCAGTGTGTTTTCTGCCATTGTGTTTGGTGCTATGGCGTTGGGGCAGACTAGTTCCTTTGCCCCAGACTATGCTAAAGCCAAGATGTCAGCATCTCACATGTTCATGCTGTTTGAGAGAGTACCCAACATTGACAGTTTCAGTGAGGAGGGAGCAAAACCTGTAAGTTAACTTATTTCTGGTACATTTTGAATTTTTTTGTTGCTTTTTAAGCCTAATACTGACGTTTTTGTGTTTTACCTGCCAATCCACTGTTATGATAATGAACTTTTCTTTAATAGTTATGCATCTTTAGCAATCACCATAATAGGAATTCTAGAGTATTACATATTTTGAAGATGTTTACCAGGTTTTTGAGACCTTTTGTGACATTACCAGATGGCACTTTTAAGTGTCATGATCCTTTAAGTTAATAAATATTTTCAACACTAAACTGCTTTCAACTGTTCGACCACAGAGCAGCCTTAATAAGGGTGGAGAGCAGCTTAAAAATTCCTAGTAAGAGCATGTTCGTTTTTTACTTTAACTTCATTATTTCTTGTGAGTGATTATTTTTCTTCCCTTAATTACCTAAAATTCCCACTCAGTGTCATTCACATTGCTTGTCCCAGTGAGGCACTAGACTGCATTTTAGAGGAGTTAACCTTTTTCAGATAAGTTTAGAATACTATAGTAAGACAACTTATATCAGTTCAATACCTGTTCATCCACTCTCTAAAGGATCAATCATTTTATTTCTGAAGTCTTACACTAAGATGACTGGCATAGAATGGAAGTGAGACGTAAATAAAGTGCACTGTATCGCAAGATAGTTTGGAAGCTCAAAGGTTTCAATTATCAGATTTCGTTTTTCATCCATAGATTTGGCTGATAACAATTACTTGTTCAATAGAAATCTAGTAAGACCCACAAATGTACAGACATTTGAGGAATTGATTGAGCAATATTACTACAGAGCTGTTGATTTTACAGATTTATTACATGCCTGTTTAAGAAATTGAACTGTGTAAATCTTTAATGTATTTAAATAGCATTCATATTAAATGCATTCACTAAATTGACACCATCTGGCTGTAATAATAATAATAATCTGGCATTTGTAAAGCGTGCAGCTACTTACCAACAGAGGTGTCCCAGCGCTGTACTTATACCGCAGAGGAACCCATCCTGGCTTTCACTGTGAAGTGTCCACTCCTGGGCACCCCCAAGGTGCAGCCAGGCATCCCCTGCGCTGTTGGGGCCGTTGTGGAGATTAAGCAAGCTATTGCCCAGAGTTGGACCTATGATTAGAATAGGCACCGAGGTGAGAAATATCAGGTCCGAGGAACTTAAGGCCAAGACCCGCCGAAGCGGGAATTGAACCCTGGTCTCGCGCCGGACCTCTGCATCAGGGTCTGCCGCTCTAACCATTGAGCCACACTTCTCCACCTGTACAGATAAGAATGTGGTGTTATGTTGGACACCACTTACATAGAATAAGAGATCAGCATTAAACATTTTACATAGTAATTCAACATATATTGTTGCAGCAGAGAATAAGCAAAATGTTTGTATTCTGAGATTATATACACATTCTTTTTAGTATTACGAAACTGAATTGTATTTGATTATATGCAACACAAAAACAGATGTTGGTATCTTTTTTATTTCATATGATTAAGTATCTAGTTTGTTTAGTCTTTAGCACCCAAATAAACATAATCATTGTACTCGGTTTCTTCTACTCTTTTACCTCAACAAATCCCAGATTAGTCAGTCCTAACCATTTGTGTAACCAATTGAATAATCTGATAAATAGCCATATTTTGCCATATACTGCTGTGCATCTCTTTCTAAGCAGTATTGCTTAAGACTATTGAATATGATACATTTATATGTCTTCAATTGTTTGACAATGTGTTTGGTTTATTCACTCACAGGAAATGTTTGATGGCAATGTGGCATTCAAAAATGTCATGTTTAATTATCCAACTCGACCTGATGTGCAAGTTCTTCAAGGGTTGACTGTGAAAGTAAAGAAGGGGCAAACATTGGCTCTCGTAGGCAGTAGTGGCTGTGGAAAAAGTACTTCAGTTCAACTATTGGAAAGGTTCTATGATCCTCATAGTGGTGAACTGGTAAATATACATATTTCAGAATGTTCAGTTCATGTATATATGAGTGTATACTATAAATATGAAAATGTAAAATCAGTATTAAGAAAGTTTGTATTTAGTTACTAAGATAAAGTGTAGTGTAAAACAATCCTTTTCACAATGTAATGCAAGATAAAATTGAATCTAGGTGTTTAAAAGTTAACAGAAATAGTTGAAATGCCTTTTGATTGAAACTTTTTCATTGGAAATATATCCTTTACATTACTATGTAATGGTGGTTGAAATAGTTTGGTTTCTACGGCTATACCGGTTCCAAGAAGGGGAAGGCAATTCAGAAGTGGTGACTTTCCCACTCAACTGGCTAGTCCTGTGCATCAATATCTGCTATGCCTTCTTCAAGAAAGATCCCCCTGAGGGTATCAGAGCCCATTCCACTAGGGCAAAGTCCAGCTCTTCAGT
This sequence comes from Triturus cristatus, assembly GCF_964204655.1. Lineage (NCBI taxonomy): Eukaryota > Metazoa > Chordata > Amphibia > Caudata > Salamandridae > Triturus > Triturus cristatus. The sequence goes on along the minus strand of NC_140593.1, from coordinate 308,823,694 downwards.
GCTGTCTTGAGGTGTTCCCATTTTGTATATTGGAGTTCGTGCAATATGGGCTTTAGTTCACACTTTTACCAGGAATTACTGTCTTTACTATGAAGTCTGCCAATATCGCCATTTTGTCAGGTCGATATTGCAGGACATGTGGATTTAACCATCCACCCACACCCATCTCATGGAAGGTACACTTGCTATTGATTCAAGTGGTGAGGAATCTGCAGGTAGATATATTAATTGGATGAAAAGGATAGTTTCCTTTTGTAAAGATCTTTCTGGTGGATGCTCTAGATACATATTCCTCATCAATATAGTCCACCTACCTTTTTTAAGGATTGGTCTTACAGTTGTTAATAAGGGACCAAGCTATTTTTTGAACAGTATGATTTATAGTAATTTCAACTGACTCATCTCCACCTCTGAGGGCATGGAATAACGTGCACACCAGGGTGGCACCTTATAAAGGTCTGTGATGTTGGATCCAGGGTTAAATAACAGGCTAAGAAATATATGGTGCACCATGTCCCAGACCGCAGGTACTTCAAGGTTCAGCATCCATTTTGGCAAAGATTCAAGAGTGACAAATCAGCAAGTAGATTAGGGTATCCTGTAGAAAGATCATTACGGAAGGTAAGTACTTTGTTCATCCATGAGTTGTAGGCACTATGTTTCTCTTCCAGGGGACTACTCATCAAAGTCATAAGCACTGAAAAGTCCTGCCCACATGCGGGATCCTGGAGAATATACAAAGGAATATACATATATGTACGAAGTACCATCAAACATATATGTATATGTATATAAACATACATATACACGCAGCCCAAACTACCAAATAGGCTAAAATGGTAGCATTTGTATTGTATTGTATTGTATAATCTTTTGTAAAGCGCTACCTGCCACCCTACGGGTATCCTGGCGCTGAGAGACTATGACAGCATGAAACGGCACAGAACGAATAGCCAGTGGTCAAGATCGATGCCAACTATTCCTGGCGAAATAGCCACGTCTTGAGATCTTTCCTGAAGCCCAATAGCGTTTTGGCCTGACGCAGCTCTAGGGGGATCTGATTCCAGAGGCGTGCTGCCGCCGTGCTGAAAGCCCTACCTCCCATCTTGGTGAGTTTTACTCTGGCGACAGCTGCCAGGCTTTGACTGGTGGACCGGAGGAGTCTTTTTGGCTCGTACCAGGAGAATCGTTCACGCAAAGGTAACGGGCCAGTATTGTGTAGGGCCTTATAGACCATGACTAACGACTTGAACTCAATCCTCTTTTTAACAGAAAGCCAATGGAGGTCCCTTAATGCCAGCGTTACAGATGAGTCACGCTGTCTCCTGAGGGCCAATTTGGCTGCAGTAGACTGAATTCTTTGCAATCCCTGTACAATATAAAGGGGAGCACCCAAGTACAGTGAATTACAATAGTCCAGTCTACTCAGGATCACACTCTGGACCACCAGAGACCTTGCCTCATTAGGGAGTAGCGGGAGAATTTGACGAAGAGCTCTCAACATAGCAATACAGGTACCAATTGTTTTATTGGCCTGAGATTGCAGCTGAAGGTCTTCGTCCATCATGACCCCCAGGTTACGGACTGATTTTGCTGCAACTATAGGGGCATCCTCTGGCCAAAGCCGAAACTCGGCCAAAGGAAGTTTAGATATTTTGGCTGCGCAGCAGTGTAGTAGCTCCGTTTTCCCGGCGTTCAGTTGCAGTGAGTTGGCCCTCAGCCATTCAGAGACCTTCCTCATGCATGCCTGGAAAGAGCTCAGAGGGACTGCATGCTCTCCTTCCATGGAGAACATCAACTGGATGTCGTCCGCATAGTTAACTACCTCGATCCCATAAGATTTTATTAGAGGGATCAGGGGCCCTAAGTAGACATTGAAGAGGATTGGGCTAATGGCTGAGCCCTGAGGTACTCCATGGCATACCGGGGACCAAGGGGAGACAAATGGCGTCAGGGTCACTGCCTGTTGACGGTCAGTCAGATAAGACTGTAACCATTCCAAGGCACGGCCCGTCACCCCCAAACTTTCCAATCTTGCCAGCAACACCGAGTGACTAACCGTGTCGAAAGCGGCCGACATGTCCAACAGCACCAAAACTGAGGAGCTGCCACTGTCGGCTCGCATTCGAAGTTTATCCAGGACGGTTGTCAATGCGGTTTCCGTCCCATGCCCAAGCCAAACTGGTCCCTATCCAGAAGCAGATGTTCTTCCAGGAAATTAGACAAGGACTTGCTGACCAATTTCTCCAAGATTTTAACTGGAACTGGAAATGGTAGAAGGGATATTGGACGGAAATTGGCCGGCAACGATGGATCTAAGGAAGGTTTCTTCAGTAATGGGGTGACTATCGCCTGCTTCCAGCCACTTGGTACAATTCCTTCATTCAGAGATTGGCAGCAGATTCGCCACAAATCCGAGAATAGGTCGGGGCTAAATTCCTTCCAGATCTTGTGAGGAAGGGGATCAAGAGGTGACCCAGATGAAATCTCCCGCGCAATGCTATTGAAGGAATCCTCCGTGGGGAGTTGGAAGTAGCTCAGAGAGAAATCTCTCCTGATGTCTGCCATAGACGGGGGGGTCTCAGTAACACTCTGATCAAACCCACCCACGATGTTATTAACCTTGTCAATGAAAAATGTAGCAATTTCATTGCACAGGTTTTGTGATGGCTGAACAGTGCTAGCCAGGCATCCCGGATTACTAAGGTCTCTGACGATGTTAAAGAGAGCCCTGGTTCCATTAGATGCCTGCAGAATGGAGTTAGCGTAGAATTGCGACTTGGCCTCCCTGATAACAGTCTTGTATTGATGTTGTATTATTTTTAGGGCTTTTTTATCTGCTTCTAAATACCGCCTACGCCAGCTTCTTTCGGCCTGACGGCGCCCTAAGCGTAGCGCTTTAAGCTCCTCACTGAACCAAGAGGCTGATGGAGTATTACGCATTCTAAGCTTTTTATTTGGTATAAATCCCTCCAACACTTGGTTGATGGAGTTACTGTAGCTATTGTAGTTCTCTCCAGGCGTCTTCTCTGGGTCAAACAAATTCCGTCTAGAGAAAAGAGGGGCTATGCCCCTCTTGGAGAGCTTAACCCAGTCCCTTCCCCACCTGAAGTTAGCTGGTTTGTTCCCTACCGATTTTTCTCCATGTAAAAACAACCTAAATTGTATTAAAAAGTGGTCCGTCCAGCTCTATTGCTCCGGAAATGGGGGCCTGCTTGTTGCTTTGGTTTCCCCACACCCGCCGTACGAAGTTTACCAGCAAGTTCTACGATTTAGGGTTGATTATGGCCAAGAGGGAACTGACTATGCACTGGAAATCTCGGGTGGGGCCGAGCTTCTCGCGGTGGAGGGCGGCGTTTGCGAGATGGGCAGGCGCGGAGGGTACGCTCCGGTTGCAATTGGCCCTTCGGAGGGATGACGAGAAGGCTCTGGCGACGGCCCGAGCATGGGAGGCGCTGGTGGTGGAACTTCAGGGGCTGATGTCTGACGCGGGGGGGGCAGGGAGCACATCTGACAGACAGGAGGATGCGATGAGTGGGGAGTAGGAGAGGAGCGGTGGTGGGCACTGGACGCATTAAAGGTAGTCAGCCTTGGTTTTCCAGGGACGGTTGGGCACCCATACAGGACTTATTGTAGGGGACGGGCACATAAAGAGAGGGGAAGGCAGAGGGGGGCACACTGACATGGGGTGGGAGAGGGTGGAGGGGAGGGTCCGCATGGGAAGGATGTTTATGCTCCTGGATATTTGGTAGCAACGATAACTGTAAGGTTCTCCTTTCGATGGCGGAGGTAGCGGGGCTGGTACTGTGTTGTTGTTATGAAAACAATAAAAAAATGTTTCACAAAAAAAAAAAGTGGTCCGTCCAGTTTAAAGGAGAAATGCTAAGTACCTCTGTTTCGGACGGGTTTGCAAACACTAAGTCGAGCGTATTTCATTGGGTTTTTCATTTAAAATAAACAGATATCTATTTAGCATTTCTGTAACATAGAACATGCATGCTTTTACTGTTTTAATATTGCCTTTATTTTCAAAGAAAAAGGTAAAGTAATAGCAGGCATGTTAGCCCATAGGCTGCTTAGAGAAGCCACAACAGAATAAAACTGGTGCCGTGCCTTTTAGACCTCCAAGACCGCCATGCTCCCATCATGCCCCACAGGTTAAAGTTGGGCCAGTTCTTTATTCTGACTCCTTCTGTGAGGGTCCCGGAGCATTGAGCTTGTCGGTGTTTGACTTTTCTGTCAAGAATTGTTATCTAGAAGCTTTTTTCTTGACTTCACTCAACGTCTTTTACTGCTGGCTAGGCATTTACCTTGTTTACTAACTATTTGGTAAATTTATTTAGTCAGAAATGCCAGCTTTATTCAATAACTGTCCTCCATGTGGGGAAAATATGGCTAAATCTGACCTACATTCAGTCTGTATTGTGTGTTTGCCATCTTCCCACAGCCAGGCAAGTGCTATTACTGCCATCAGTTTTCCAAGAGGACTCTGTGTGACAGGGAGATGATCAAGCTACATCCCTTGCAGGAGAGAGGAAAGGTGAGATCCACAAGTGGCCTTGGAAGCATCCATCAACCTTTCAAAGAGCCCTCATCTCATAAAAGATCTAAGCACAGGGGCAGAACAGAAAGCATCGCACGGCTTCGCCTTCGACGGACAGGAGGTCGATGTGGCTACAAATACCTGTTTGTTCCCCGTCGGTGTCAAGATCTACGCCGGAAGGGCCTCTTCAGAATGCATCACAGTCGAAGGAGGAGGCGCCGCTGAGACAATCAGCGCCACCTTCGTTGATGAAAACAAACTCAATGTCGATACTGACTACTTTGAGGCCAGGTGCGGAAGTTCATAGATCTTCACTTCAGACAACGAAACGTAAGTCGACATCAGTAAGCAAGATTGGGTCAGCGTCACAAGCTTCTCCGCCACTCCAGTCGGCGACAACCCAGGAACAGCAACGGCCGAACTCGAGAACTTCCCCGATGTCGAAGCATAGATGTTCGTGTTGAGAGACTTGCCATTACCCGGGCGTAGATTGTCAGCGATGAGAACTCCGCTGTCAAGATATAGTCAGTCGGTGTCGAGAGCATTGCAGTCGGCATCGCCGATGTCGTGTCAGAGAGAGTCATCGTTGAGGGGCCTGATATTGCGGCTTAAATCTCCACACCTCTAACCACTGGCGGAGAGACAGCGGGCAGCTGGTTTGCCATTGAAAGACCCTGCAGCGTACAGAGTACCATTACGACGTTGAGGCCCCCCTTGCTGTTGACAGAAGTACAAGTAACCTGAGGATGCAGATCAGCGTTGAGATCTAGACGATGTAGAGAGAGTCATCATCCTCCCTAGGCATTGGAATTGTTCAGATTATGCCAGAGGGATCTCTGGTTCCAGAAAGATAGACACCACCAGTTAATCTTTTGCCGCGCTGGCTCCAAAGCATCAAGGAGTGGAGGGTTCCGCATAGAAGTCCAGGAACGGATTTCTAGGGTCTCAGCTGGTACACCTTCTCCAAAGACAGCTGATACTAGGTCTCCTCGAGGGTCTACTAGGAGAACAAGGTCTCCCTTAACAAGAAGATCACTTTCCAAGACACCTCACAGACGTTCTTCTCATTCTCGCTATTCTCATTCATCCCGATTTCGAAGCCACGGGCGTAGATCGCACTGTTGATCCACAGACACATCTAGATCGTCTGTTTGTGACTATTCGCCTATTTTGTCGGCGACTCTTTCTGCCAGAGTATCTCCAGTGGATGATTTTGTCACTTTCAATTAGATCCTGAGTAGAGGTACCACTAAATTGAACATTGAGATGCCTACACCAACTACATCGCATCTATTATATTCAAGACACTGCATCACAGGTCTTCTGCAAGACCTATGCAAGACCTATGCTTCCACTGGTCCCTGGTCTGCTTGAACCAGCTCTACAAACATTTCTAACACCAGCCGCATTAAGGTCTGCACCACCACACATCACAAAAAAATATAAAGCGTCAGATCAGGACCCACTTTTTCTAAGAGCAGATCCACCACCGGATTCAGTCATAGTGTCAGCAGCCAGAAAGGTGCATCCAGGAGCTTCCTCCTTTTCAGTTCCACCCGAGAAGGAGAGTAAACAAATGGACTCGGCGCTTTTAGGGAAATATGACAGGGCACTTTGGGACTCCCTATCTAGATTCACAGAGAAACTACCCAAGGAAGATCAACAAGATTTCCAGGAAATTCGCCAAGAGGGCGACTTGGTAGCAAATCAGGTTACCAATGCTGCAGCAGATGCTTCGGACCTAGCAGCCCTTGGGTACTTCCATGGTATCTGTGCTAGATGTTTCTCCTGGCTTTGACTCACTGGCCTCAAACCAGAAGCTTAGCGCAGGATCATAAACCTCCCCTTCAGTCGGTCCGGAGAAATGCAAAGAATTCTGGCGCCAATATTGACCTCACGACCATCATCATTTTCAGCAGAGGGTTCAAACCCCTCACTGGACAACACAGCTACAACATCAACCCAGTTTGCACTACCATCAACGTCAGCTGGGACGAGGAAGAGGATCTTCCAGACGAACAGTCTCTTTGACTAAACCATTGGCAAAGCATGAACATCTGCTTCCCCCATCCTTGTTTCCCACTCCGGTGGAGCTAAGTATCATGGCACACCTGGACGAGTGGCAAACAATCGCAAAAGACAAGTGGGTGCTCAATATTGTGCAAAATGGTTGCTTAATCAGATTCAAGTCCCCACCTCTGACAGTTTCACCTCAGAGAATATCTGTACATCAACACAACTTACTTCAGGTGGAGGTAACTATTCTGCTGCAAAAAGAAGCCATCGAAAAAGTTCCCTTGTTCCAACAATGGCAGGTAATTTACTCCTGCTACTTCTTGGTGCTAAATCAGGGTCCAACCCGGGAGTACTGACACGTACTCAACTTGAGTCTTTTAAGCAAGTTCATCCGCAAGGAAAGGTTCAGGATGCTGGCACTGTAGATGGATAGTCTCTTGCATTTACTTCTCTTACCAGTTAGCTAACAAAAAACTATATGGTAGACCGATGGCCCATTCCACCAGGGGAAAGGTCTCCACTACAGCCCTTCTAGGAAATGTACCAATTGCAGAAATCTGTAAAGCTGCCACATCGTGATCTGTACACACCTTTGCTCGCCACTATTGCTTAGATTCTGACACTCAGGCTGTTTGGGTAAATTATCCTTAGAGTGTATTAACTGTTCTGGTGTTCGTCCGCAGGATTCTGGGGATGGAGTTGCTATTCTATTCAGTGCTTTTGACTATTGATAAGTATCCCCTGGAAGAGAAGGATATGTCACTTACCTGTAATCCTAGCTCTCTACAAGGAGTATACTCTTCAAAGTCATAAGCAACCCACCCACCTCACCGGACGAATACCATTTATAGTAGCACTCTTCTTCCATTCTATTACTACATATGATGGTACACCGTGAAAAATACCTTACCTAACTATCGCCTGGTGGGCATGATGGGAATGGAGGTCTTGGAGGTCCTAAAGGCACGGCGCCAGTTTTAGTCTGTTGTGGTTTCTCTATTCTGCCTATAGTCTTACATGCCTTCTATTACTTTGCGTTTTTCATTGAAAATAAAGGCTATGTTTAAATAGTGAAAGTGTGCATGTTCTATGTTACAGGAATGCCAAATAGATATGTGTTTATTTTAATTGAACAATCCAATGAAATCTTGGCATTTTAGCCTATTTGGTGGTTTCTGCTGCTTGTATATGTATGTTTATATGCATATATGTATATTTCTAAGTTTTTATGTATAGATACGTTTTTAAACAGACATATATTTATGTATTATGTATATGCCCCAGGGTCCTGCACCTGGGCTGGACTTTAAGTGCTTATGACTTTGATGAGTATACCCCTGAAAGACAACTAGGATTACAGGTAAGTAACTTATCCTTCTCTTCCAGGGGAACCGCCCTGAGCACTCTGCATGATCTCCACGCAGGTTGCACTAAAGCCTGGGTGGAGAACATGCCCAGGCTCCCTGTCTCAATCTGAAGGCCGAATTACTGCGCTCAGACCAATCACAATAATGCAAAGCTTTGTGATTGGCTCAGGGGAGCCTGGGTGCTTCCTGGAGGACGTGCGGAGGAAACACGATGTGGGAGAGATGGAGGAGATACGCGGCGATCAGGTGGGTGAATTCTTGCCCCCCGTCCATCCCTCCCCCATCCCGCCAGCATGTACCGGCCACCACTGTATACATTAGCACAAACATCCCATCACAGCATGACTGCCGTGTAAGAATGACTGATAGTTGTAAGAATGACTGATAGTCAAATACAACAATGCATATGATAAAGAGCTGGCCAATACTTTTAGAATGATGCATTATATGAGGCCATGAAAAGTCTTGCATTGTGTGGGTAACAATGCCCAGTTGTGGAACAAATTGTCGAAGCATGTGCAACAAAGGGAGTAGATTTCAGGCAAACTAGAAGGTTAAATAAAGAACAATGAACAACAAACAAGGAACTTGGCCTACACCCTTGCAATAATCAAACGTGCATCTCATTGCAGCTCTGTATCAGTTGAAAGAGATCCCAAATAGGAACAATAAACGGTCAGCGCAGGGCTTTCAATATATTTTGTGACTGACATGCTTCCAGAGAACCAACGTCTGTGGTGACGGCTGGTGAGTGTTCAGGGGGCTCGACCACATACAGCAGAACAGCCTGGAAATCAACCAGGATAGTGTTCCAACTGGCGGAAAGAGGGTATTTGTGTGGTCTCTTCGTGTCTTCTCTGTATAGGGCAATGCTTTCCACTTGAGCCCATGTATTCATGGATCGTTCCCAGGCAGTGAGCATGGCAGGGTAGATGATTTCAATTTACGGGTAATGAAGCGTTTGGCTAAAAGATGGCCTAGGTCAAGGAATCGGTTAGTGGCTTTATGTTTTCCATTGTGGCAGCGCAGACCTAATAAGCAAGCCTCCCATGTGTGTAGTGAGGTGCACCCTGTGCAAGTCGATAAATTTGATTAAACTCCTCGCCAATACTGGTGAAGGGACGGACAGGCCCACAGCATACTCAGAAAGTCTGCATCGAGCAGCAGAAGCAGCCTGCATCCGTGCGATGAAAATAGCGATTAATCTTGGTTGGAGTAAGGTAGGCTCTATGAAGGATGTAATACTGGATGAGACAAAAGCAGGCATTACGTGGGACCTGAACAGGCCTCTCCAGTGTAGTGTTCCATTCCTTGTCAGTGCATGGGCGGCCAGGGTCTGTCTCCTAATGTCGGTGCAGGGGGGTTGAGCAGTGTCACTGCATGTGTGCGTAGAGATTCAGCGAGGTAACGTGTTAAATGTTCTCACATACCCATTATGTGGAGTTACTGAACAGTAAGGTGCATCTGGTGTTCTCGCATCATGTTCCCCCATCTGTCCTGAGCACTCCAATTAAAGAGTTATAGAGGAGGAAATGACTAGGAGGGAGACCCTGTTCCTAAAGCAGAGACTCATGAGGGATGAGAGTACCCTAACAGTATAGGTCATCCAGTGCATGACGTCCTATTTCATGCCAGGGGCTATTAAGCCAGGGACGTGACATAGCCTTCCCTCGGTGTGCCAAGTAATGGTAGGGCCGGGGCATCAGGGTTTGTTGCCTTAGGGGGAAAGAATCTCCGTTTGTAACAATGATACGCGACTCGCAGGAGAGTGAGGACAGGCATCTTCACCCTGGAACAGTGGGTGAAACAAATGGAGAATGCTAGGTAGACTCCAGGCCAGAGAGACAGGGGCAGCAGTTTGGAGGCCTACCAGTCATCAGACCACCCATTGGAGATGGGAGACAAAATAATAGTGCTTACATTTTGAGACTGCAAGCCCACCTCCATTCGTAAGCAAATAAAGCTTGTGCAGCGCCACCCTACAATGAGTGTTGTGCCAAATAAACACCCTTACCCGGTCTTAAGGGATGGGAAGAAGAGTTTGTAATAAAGAGGGGGAGATTGGTGAAATACTATACCAGGCCGGGCAACATGAGCGCTATGCGACCTGCCACCCAGAGTGGCAGTGACCTCCAAAATCCCATCTGTGCCCATAACGACAACACAGTTTGGGTGAAGTTGCCGTCAAAAAAGTGAGCAGATGTGTGGAAAACAATAATACCCAGATTGTGAAACAAGGTAGGTTGCCAGGTCAATCACACTATTAAGGTAAGAGAAAGGGTCCGGAGTGATGCTGGTAAATGGGAAAATACAGGTTTTGGCCCAGTTGACCTTAAGGCCTGAAAGGATGGCAAAGTGGTCAAACATTAAGGTGACTTCAAATAGAAATGAGGTCCTGTGCACACGTATTGGAATAGTGTTAAAGGTGTGCCCGATGGGTAATGGCACACATTTTACAACGTGTTACAATTGTGACTCTTCAGGGCTGGGAAGGACACAAAAATATATAAGAGGGAATAAATAAAAAACAAACAGTTCATATTGGTTGATACCATGTGACGTCAAGTGAGAATGTGAAGTACATAGGAATACGGTGGAGACTATGTATGTGGAAAGTACAGGTATTCAGTGACTTTTCTCTGTATAGATATCAATAGAAAGTGATGAGGTAACCGTGTATACAGAGAGTTGAGAAACGGGAAGAAAACGCAGAAGTTATAGGAAAGGACCATGATAAACATAAAGTGGGAAAACATAAGAGCCATCACAGTAATCAGAATTTTTTGAAAAAAAGTATATAAACTCATAATGTTCACACAAACCCGACTACAATTCAGAGAGGGTATAAGAATTTGAAAACACAAGAAAAATAATAACAGATAACGACGGTGATTTGTGAAGAGTGTGAGCGATACGTGACATGATGAATAACGTTCTGTGCCTAAGGTTGAAAGAAACGATAAATATTTAAACGCATGTATAGCGTGACGGTTACAAAGACATCATGTTGATGGAGGTGAAAATAAATGCTAATCATGCGACAACTGTCGTGTTTAGTCAAGGAGATAATCACAGAAAAGTACACATCTTAACAGCACGTATCATTAGAGTAACCCAGGTCTGACAGCATGTGCAGAGGGCAAGCGCCAGAGCTTTTATTGCCAGTGAAAAGAGCAACAGAGGCAGTAGGCAGCCCTGATGGTTGCTCCTGTGTATCGGTATAGGGTCTGAGATAATGGCGCCCGTATTTACTGTGGCAGGTTGTAAAGGAGTTTTTACCATCTTAATAAATCAGTGTTCCAGGCCATAACACAGCAGCACGTAGAATAAAAAGGCCCATTCTAGTGAATCAAAAGCCTTATCCAAATCCAGCACCAGGCAACCTGCTCGGGAGGCCAGGAGCGAGGAGCATACTCCAGGATCTGAAAGAAATTCCACAAATTGAGCAAGGTACTATGGGCCGGGACAAACCCGCTTGATACAGGGACTAATGGTGTCAGGCAATTGGCAAGTGTTTTGGCTAATGTCTTATGGTCTTTTTGAGCCTAATGCAGTAGAGTCTCTGTCTGGCTTAGGGAGGCATATGAGTAATGCTTCACAGAGTGTTGCAGGCAGGCAGGAGGCCAATATTGGCTCAATATCTAGGGACACATGCATCAACATCTGAATTTGCGATTACCAAATTTGTAAGGAATCGCTATTTGGTAATCGCAAATGCCTATGCATGTAGGAATCGTAAACAAAATTGCGATTCCTAAACTTTACCTAATAGCGAATCCGTAAATAGCGAATCGCTATTAGGTAATGTGACTCCATTCATTCCTATGACAGGCCCATAGGAATGAAAGGTAATGCATTCACAAATTGCGATTACCAAATTGGTAATCGCAAATTCCGAATGCAAAGCCAAGGGTGCCTGGGGGCCTAAGGCCCCCCTAAAGCATCCCAAAAAAAGATGCAACTGCGCACGTGTAAAGCACACACATGCCCTAAGGGCATGTGTGCGCTACATGGCACTTTAAAAAATGCATTTTTGTGCATTTTTCAAAGTGTGCACATATTACCATCAACGTGAAATTGATGGTAATTAGCGTTTCCTAAATGCACAGTTCACATTTAGGAAAGGCTTCTGCATCTGCATTAGGGAATCACAAATTGCGATTCCCTATGTTCGAGGCATATGAGCTGCAGATTACACACTTTTGCATAGATCGCCATCTGGTGTTGGGCCCGGATGTTTGCAGTTTGTTTTTCCTCTTGGAAAGTCTTTGGAAGTCACGAGGTCGGTGACTCCTCCTTTGGATCGTATTGCGCATGGGCTTCGGCTCCATCCTCAGATTGGTTTTTTCCGCCATTGGGCTCGGATATAATCTTCGCCCTCCGGTTCCGAACAGCTTCCAGTTCGACGATCGACGCGCAATCCTCACCCCAAATCGCGGTATTGTTTTGATCGCGATCTCTTCATTCAACGCACCTTCTCATCGGCACAAACCTTCGGTTCCAGTCGTCGACGGCGGCCTTCGGGCCTACCCAAGCTCCGGTCCCGGCTCATGGAAAGAACTCCATTCAAAAAGTGCCCTCGATATGGGTCCAAATTCCCCCACACCGATCTTCATGAGGTTTGCAACCTCTGCCTCTCCCCTGAACACGAAGCTCGAGACTGTCCGGACTGTAAGTCTTTCCGATCGAAAAAGACTATTCGGGACCGAAGAGCGAGAAGGAACATGGCACACTCCTCGACGTCCGTTCCAGTCGACATCTTCGGAGACGACATCGAAGATCCGGGACAGCATCGCACCGAAGAGGACCTTGTCAGCGCTTCCGAGGCCAACGAGTCAGATGTGGAAGACATCACTCCGGCGCAGAGGGTCGTGAGTACCATACCCCCACCCACACCCTCGCCGACACCCAAAAAGGCTTCGGTCACGCCTTCGCCTCCGGGCCTAAGCAAGACCAGAGATACTGCTTCACACACCCCACCTTCGGGCCCGGTGAAGAAGCCAAGTAAGCCTTCTGGTGGCTCGGGCTCGAGCCAGCCTACCAGCGGTGCCGAGAAACACTCTTCGGCACCGAAAAGGAAACCGGCCTCTACCTCGACACCGAGCTCCGCACCGAAGCCCTCGGGGTCGAAACCCAGCTCTTCGGTACCGACGCCATCTTCGGTACCGACCAAACCACACACGGCCACCGGCACCGACACTTCCAAGCCGAAGCCCATCTCGGCGCCGACCAAGAGACCGGAGGTTCCCAAGCCGGGTTCCAAGCAACAAACCGGCACAGAAAAACATAAAAAGACATCGGCCCCGACGCCTTCGGCGCCGAAGGACCAAATAACCTCACCAGAACTATTCACACCGGATCCCTTGCAATAAACTCTCACCAAGGTTCCAAAAACTGGACATTTGACACTCTCTATCAAAAAGAGACATTTGGATAAGCCTGCTCCGCCTCCACCTTCAAAAAGGAAGGACTCTGCTACCTCTCCATTCAGAATACCTTCCCCTCCCCCTCCATCTCTTCCTCCTTCCCCACCTCCACCCCCTCCACCCTCTCCACCCCCACCTCATTGTTCTCCGACCCCGTCTCCAGACTATGATGATCAAGGGGACCCATATCATGATATAGGGGATGTGCCACAGGATCCCACCCCTACAGGATCCTCAGACCCATGGGACGATTACAATATTCCAGATATCCCAAACGTCCGACAAGATGACCTTTACCCTTCTAGGCCATCTCCACCAGAAGATTCATTAGGGTTCAACCATCTTCTGCAAAGGGCGGCACATTATCACGGGGTGGACTTACATACCGACCCCGTGGAGGAAGATCTCCTCGTAGACGCATTTGATACCGCACATAGGTCCACCTCCATACTGCCCATGCTCAAAGGGGTGGTAAAGCATGCGACAGAAGTTTTTAAGGACCCAGTTAGAGCCAGGGTCATTAACCCACGTATTGAAAAAAATACAAACCTGCTCCCTCAGATCCCTCATACATCAGAGGACCAGCGCCACTAGATTCTTTAGTAGTATCTACTGCACGTAAGAGGGCAAATTCACAAGCGTCAGGTGATGCACCACCACCTGGCAAAGAATCAAAACTACTAGATGCATCAGGCAAACAAACGCACAGCATCCCAGGCGGCCAACATATGGCGTATAGCAAACACTCAGGCACTACTGGCCAGATATGACAGGGCTCATTAGGACGAGTTAGAAAGCATAATGCACCATCTCCCTGAAAAATATAAGGCTAGGGCCAACGAGTTAATTCAAGAGGGTAAAACAATCACAAATACCTCCATACTTTGTGCCCTAGATGCAGCAGACACAGCCTCCAGGGCCATCAACACCAGCGTCCTTCTCCGTCGCCATGCTTGGCTAAGGGTATCTGGTTTTAAACCAGAAGTACAAGCCTCCATCCTTAACCATCCCTTTCACCAGGAACACCTATTTGGGCCAAAGGTGGATGAGGCCTTGGAAAAAATGAAAAAAGACACGGATACCGCAAAATCCATGGGGGCCCTACAGTCACACCCGCCCAGATGCTCCTTTCGCCGCTCCTCCTTTCGGAGTACATCCAGAGGCTACTCCTCAGACACAGCGTCCACATCATATAAATCCCCTACTCAGACCACCTTTACAAAACGTTACCAAAGAGGCGGCTACAGGGGTAACAACAACAAGGGCAGAGGCAAAGCAAACAATGGCCGTTCTGCCGCACCTCGTACCCAATGACTTCCCCCCGCTCCCCCCAGACCATTCCACTCCAGTCGGGGGCAGACTCCAAGATTTCCTTCATGCTGGGCGTCCATCACCTCAGAAAAATGGGTGACCCAAATAATTAGGTCAGGCTACTGCCTGGAACTTACATCTACCCCCCCCAAACATTCCACCCAGGCTACGCCCAATGTCACAAGAACATTCAAAATTACTCAAGCAGGAGGTAATCTCCCTCCTACAAAAACAGGTAATAGAACACGTTCCTGTCAATCAACAAAATATAGGGGTCTACTCCCTATATTTTCTCATACCAAAAAGGGACGAGACTCTACGAACTATTCTAGATCTCCGGCCCCTAAACACATACATACACTCAGACCATTTTCATATGGTAACGCTTCAGCAGGTACTTCCGCTCCTCTCCCAAAATGACTTCCTCACCACTCTGGACTTGAAAGACGCATACTTCCACATTCCAGTGCACCATGCTCACAGAAAGTACCTCAGATTTGTAGTGGACGGCCAACACTACCAATTCAAAGTGCTCCCGTTCGGAGTCACAACAGCACCACGGGTATTCACCAAGTGCCTGGCAGTGGTGGCGGCACACTTGAGAAGACAGCGGTACAAAAGGGGGTGGTGATGGACGGAGCATCAGAACCAATCAAACACTCACACCCCGTCAACAGATCTGGGTTTGATCCATCACCGTTCTTTAGCCCACTCTGCCACCCCAGTTCAGATATGGCCATATGCAAATCAGTCTGACCCTGTGCCTCATGGGAACAGTCCAGCCCAAACTGCCAAGCCATGCCTTCCCTGGACCGGAAACAAGCTTCCTAGGACCGGTTTCTGGCATTTAAGCCGTCTTCAGCCAGGCTTGCTTGAATCCAGTGGCAAAGGGAGCAAGGGACTCACGTCTGAGCATACCCTGCCAACTTATGGCGAACAAAGCGGTACAAAAGGGGGTGGTGATTGACGGAGCATCAGAACCAATCAAACACTCACACCCAGTCAACAGATCTGGGTTTGATCCATCACCGTTCTTTAGCCCACTCTGCCACCCCAGTTCAGATATGGCCATATGCAAATCAGTCTGACCCTGTGCCTCATGGGAACAGTCCAGCCCGAACTGCCAAGCCATGCCTTCCCTGGACCGGAAACAAGCTTCCTAGGACCAGTTTCTGGCATTTCAGCCGTCTTCAGCCAGGCTTGCTTGAATCCAGTGGCAAAGTGAGCAAGGGACTCACGTCTGAGCATACCCTGCCAACTTATGGCGAACAAAGCGGTACAAAAGGGGGTGGTGATTGACGGAGCATCAGAACCAATCAAACACTCACACCCAGTCAACAGATCTGGGTTTGATCCATCACCGTTCTTTAGCCCACTCTGCCACCCCAGTTCAGATATGGCCATATGCAAATCAGTCTGACCCTGTGCCTCATGGGAACAGTCCAGCCCGAACTGCCAAGCCATGCCTTCCCTGGACCGTAAACAAGCTTCCTAGGACCGGTTTCTGGCATTTCAGCCGTCTTCAGCCAGGCTTGCTTGAATCCAGTGGCAAAGTGAGCAAGGGACTCACGTCTGAGCATACACTGCCAACTTATGGCGAACAAAGCGGTACAAAAGGGGGTGGTGATGGACGGAGCATCAGAACCAATCAAACACTCACACCCAGTCAACAGATCTGGGTTTGATCCATCACCGTTCTTTAGCCCACTCTGCCACCTCAGTTCAGATATGGCCATATGCAAATCAGTCTGACCCTGTGCCTCATGGGAACAGTCCAGCCCGAACTGCCAAGCCATGCCTTCCCTGGACCGGAAACAAGCTTCCTAGGAAAGGTTTCTGGCATTTCAGCCTTCTTCAGCCAGGCTTGCTTGAATCCAGTGGCAAAGTGAGCAAGGGACTCACGTCTGAGCATACCCTGCCAACTTATGGCGAACAAAACGGTACAAAAGGGGGTGGTGATGGACGGAGCATCAGAACCAATCAAACACTCACACCCAGTCAAATGATCTGGGTTTGATCCATCACCGTTCTTTAGCCCACTCTGCCACCCCAGTTCAGATATGGCCATATGCAAATCAGTCTGACCCTGTGCCTCATGGGAACAGTCCAGCCCGAACTGCCAAGCCATGCCTTCCCTGGACCAGAAACAAGCTTCCTAGGACAGGTTTCTGGCATTTCAGCCGTCTTCAGCCAGGCTTGCTTGAATCCAGTGGCAAAGTGAGCAAGGGACTCACGTCTGAGCATACCCTGCCAACTTATGGCGAACAAAGCGGTACAAAAGGGGGTGGTGATGGACGGAGCATCAGAACCAATCAAACACTCACACCCAGTCAACAGATCTGGGTTTGATCCATCATCGTTCTTTAGCCCACTCTGCCACCCCAGTTCAGATATGGCCATATGCAAATCAGTCTGACCCTGTGCCTCATGGGAACAGTCCAGCCCGAACTGCCAAGCCATGCCTTCCCTGGACCGGAAACAAGCTTCCTAGGACCGGTTTCTGGCATTTCAGCCGTCTTCAGCCAGGCTTGCTTGAATCCAGTGGCAAAGTGAGCAAGGGACTCACGTCTGAGCATACCCTGCCAACTTATGGCGAACAAAGCGGTACAAAAGGGGGTGGTGATGGACGGAGCATCAGAACCAATCAAACACTCACACCCAGTCAACAGATCTGGGTTTGATCCATCACCGTTCTTTAGCCCACTCTGCCACCCCAGTTCAGATATGGCCATATGCAAATCAGTCTGACCCTGTGCCTCATGGGAACAGTCCAGCCCGAACTGCCAAGCCATGCCTTCCCTGGACCGGAAACAAGCTTCCTAGGACCGGTTTCTGGCATTTCAGCCGTCTTTAGCCAGGCTTGCTTGAATCCAGTGGCAAAGTGAGCAAGGGACTCACGTCTGAGCATACCCTGCCAACTTATGGCGAACAAAGCGGTACAAAAGGGGGTGGTGATTGATTGTCCATCAATTGTTGTTTTTACACTTGAGAAGACAGCACATTCACGTCTTCCCATACCTAGACGATTGGCTGATAAAAGCCAGTTCATACAATCAGTGTGTACAACACACCTCCACCACAATCGAACTACTTCACCAACTATGCTTCACTGTAAACAACCAAAAGTCCCAGCTACATCCATCCCACGTAAAACAATACCTCGGTGCCACCAAAAGCCATAACCTCCCCCAATCCGGCCAGGATTGCAAGCTTTCAGGCTTTACGACAAAAATTCCTACCTCAACACTCCCTTCCAGCACGAGTGTTCATGCAACTAATAGGGATGAGGGCCTCTTGCATTTTCATAGTGCCCCACGCAAGACTCCAGATGCATCCCCTCCAAGAGTGCTTAGCGCACCAGTGGAACCAGGCCCAGGGTCAACTGACAGATCTGGTGTTGGTAGACGGTCGCACTCATCGCTCTCTGCAGTGGTGGAACACCACAAACCTTTCCAAAGGGCGACCGTTCCTGGACCCAGTTCCCCAGATAATACTAACAACGGACGCATCGCTCTCCGGCTGGGGAGCGCACCTATTACATCTCACCGTGCAGGGCTCATGGACGCCTCAACAAAAGTTACTCCATATCAACCATCTGGAGTTACTAGCAATCTTTTTAGCCCTAAAATCTTTTCAAACACAGATTTCAGGCAAGGCAGTCCTCATTCGCACAGACAACATGACGGCCATGTATTATATACAAAAACAAGGTGGCACACACTCTCCACAGCTCTCTTAATTAGCACAGAACATATGGAGATGGGCAATTCCCCACAAAATCTTTCTCCTAGCTCAACATGTCTCAGAAGTTCAAAACACCTAGGCAGATCTGCTCAGCAGACAGACACAACAAATCCACGAGTGGGAACTTCAACCACAGGTTCTTCATCCGTTCTTTCAAATGTGGTGGCATCCACAAATAGACCTCTTTGCCACCCACGAAAACACAAAATGCACAAGCTTCGCCGCCAGATACCCACACCCATTGTCAAAAGGAAATGCGATATGGATGAACTAGTCAGGCAAATTTGCGTACGCTTTTCCGCCTCTCCCACTCATTCCATTAGTGGTGCGCAAACTACAACAACACTCCCTCACACTAATCCTAGTAGCTCCAACGTGGGCCAGACAACCATGGTACACCACGCTGCTGGAACTCTCTGTAGTTCCACACCAAAAACTACACCTCTCACCATGCCTCCTAACCCAGAACCATGGAGAGATCAGACACCCGGACCCAGCTCAGCTCAACCTTGCGATCTGGCTCCTGAAATCCTATAATTTGGGTACCTAAATCTTCCCCCTGACTGTATGAACGTCATCAGAGAAGCTAGAAGACCTACCACTAGAGCGTGCTACGCTGCCAAGTGGAAACGTTTTGTTGTTTATTGCCATAACAACACCATCAATCCCCTGGACGTGTCCATTCAACACATCATAGGCTACTTACTCCACCTACAAAGAGGACTCATTCAGACCCAGGGGGAGCAGTGCTTTACAAAAGCCGACACCGCCAGGAGTCCTAGCTTGCTGCAAAGAGTGCCGCCGCCACGGGACTACAACTCCCGAAGCCCTCAGCGGCGGCGCGCTCTGTGCACTCCACGCCAGCGCCTGGAGGCGCATTAAAGCAGCGCAGAGGCCCGCTTCGCGGGACGCTTCGCGGGACGCTTCGCGGGATGCGCCGGGCGAAGCCCGGGCCAAGGGCGGGCCCGTTTTAGCCCGTTATAGACCGGTAAAGGCCGGGACGGGCCATCCCTCCTTCGTCTCGTTTGGAGCTCGTTGATCTGTGAGTACACCGTGTCCCAGTTTATTATATTGACTTGCCGGCCTTACTATGCCACCTAAAGATGCTAGAGGTAGAGTGGCCAATGCTCATCTCACAGGAACCATGGATCAGTTCATTACCAAGGTAAATTGTGTCATTGATCAAGAGATTACGCTGTTGGAACGCCGAGTTTCTCAGGACCTTACGGTGGCTAGGAGGTCTTCAATGGGACACTTTGCTAATGCGCGGTCCCCTGTTTATCAAGTTTCTAACGGCGGCGCTGCTACATGTTCAAGTTTAGAATCTTTGACTACAGATCCATTACCCAGTGGAACAACTCTTGTTTCCCAGGGGGAGCAGTCCACGGTCTCTGACTCGCTGTTGACATCTCCCTGTTAGCTGCCGTCTGTCCCCAGCATAGCGCCGGAGCCTAACATCAGGCAATTGCGTGAGAGGCACCCTGGGGCTGTTCCTAAAAACAAGCAAGGGCTTTGTAACAACAATGGTGGGAAGAATAAGACTGGCAGAAAGAAACAGAAAGCTGTGAGTAACACTAGAAACTCTAGAATAACCCCGGCTTCACTGGAGCAGCCCGCTATGGTTCCCTTAGCAAATAAAGTTGCACCTTTAGACTATCCATCATTCACCCGAACAGTATCTCAGGCTACAAGTGGGGGGACAAGTGAAGCTGATAGGGCTGAGGGAACGGCCCCTGAGTTGCTCAATATATATGATACAATCAGGCTTCTCCTTCGCCCTGTGGAGGATAGAATGTGTCAGATCGAACAGCACTTATTAAGGATTGAGCAAAATCTCGGGGGAATTGTTGATTCTCTAAAGAACGATCTCTATCCTAGGGTTTCCAAAGTACTGGATACTGTTAGAGTAGAAAATGTCCCGGCTCTTTCAAAAGATCCCCCAGCTTTGCCCTTAGACCACCAGGCCCTAACCAAAGCTAATAAGGGTACAGCTGCGCCTGTTGCCATTAAACCTTCCCAGCATAACATATCTCAGCCCAAAGAGGATGGTAGGATCTCTAGTTGCCATGTCTCTAGGGGGGAAAATATTCCAAATCTGCCTCCGGAAGTTTCTCCATTTGTGGTAATCTTAACAGGGGTCCCCGAATTGGGCACGCATGAAGTTGAATCTCCTACAACTCTGAGGAACAGGGTTGTGCATTGGCTTAATAAAAATAGACCATTGCCAACACATACACTGTGCAAGATACTCACAGTTAGGAGGGTGCCATGGGTAGGTCACTTGGCTAAGAATATAAGGGGGGACTGTATTTTAATCAACTTCAATGACCCCAAAATAGTTGAGTACATTTGCAATTGGAGACACCCCAGTTTAGGAGCATCCATTCGATCCCTTCCTCTGACCTATTTTTACCCCCCTGGTCATTTTACTTCACTAGTGGATGGGTGGACACCGGTACAGCGGAATGGGAGGGGGCTGCCACAAGGGGGTTGGCCCAGACCTTTACCACCCCTAGATTCTACCTCTATCCACAATCGATTTAGTAGTTTGGAGGCTGTTGATTGACTCCAGGGTGGAGGAGGAGCATCAATTGGTCCTTTGCTCCCCCTAGGTTGCTGTACTTCTGGTCCTATCATATCATCAAAGCCTCCGAGTCTAGAACTATCCACCCTTGTCATATCACCACAGAGGGTCATTAACTTTACTGATATATTTATGGATCACTCCCCAAGTGTCCTAACCTCCTGTGACGGGCCTTCCAGCCACCTTAAGCTTGTTTCGTGGAATGTGGCAGGTTTGTGCAGCAAGCTTTCTCTCCCGGATTGGAATGTTTTCATTGACGGGTATGACCTCTGTTTATTCCAGGAAACCTGGAGCCTTGAGCCGCTGTATAAGCCAGGTTTCTCCTGCTTTTTTGCACCAGCTACCTCGGTAGGTCGAGGTCGTCCATCTGGTGGGCTCATGGTATGGGTCAGGGCAGAACTTAACCTTAAAATCACACACCATATTTGCTCTACATTAGATGTAATGAGACTCTCCATTAAGTGCATCAAGAGTAACTACACTTGGGAAGTCTTTAATGTATATGCCCGAGGAACTCAAGGGGGTGCAAAATCCTCTACCATTTCAGCTCTTTCTGATATGCTCCATTGTTGTCCCTCCGACTCTCTTCTTCTGGTTGCTGGTGACCTTAACTGCTCATTTGAGCCCCTTGCAACAGATGATATTCTGGGAATTTATGATGAGGATGCTAGATGGGGCATCCCTTCATTGTCACTTAAGCCAGTGAAGAGATGGTCACTGGTTGTTATCCAAATAAATGCTTTATCGCTAGAATTTGGGTTAAGAGCAGTAAATGGGCGCACGATTTCTGACGTAATGGGAGCCAACACTTTTAATAGGGTCCCCTGCCAAAGTAGAATTGACTATGTATTGGTTGACAGGAGGGCATGGAAATTTGTTGTAGATATGGTCATCATACCAACAATAAATAGTGATCACAACCCCTTGTCTCTTAAAATGTTGGAAATGTGGCATAGGAAGGAGCATACCCCTACTTCTGGAATGCGAATGCTATCTAAGACAGTTTTACCATCCAACTGCAACAGGATCCTTAAATGGCCTAATTTTATTTTGAGTGATTTAAAACTAACCACTCTTGAAGAAATCCTTGCTGATCAGACTCTTAGGCTTTCTGCAGTTTGCAGGGACAGGGTTGGCCCTGCTGCTGCAGTAAAAGTTTATGTGGAAACTATAGATTCGATCGCCACTCTGTTTCTTGATCATAGCAAAAAGCGTCAGATGAGTGTTAAGCCAGTACAGAAGTGGTTTAATAGGAATTGCAGATCGAAAAAAGACAGCTTGGTCCTTGCTATCAAATCCAACAATCCGGGTGAGGTCCGGCTGGCAAGACTGCAATATAGACAGGCCCTTGCAGTTGCAAAGAAGCAATGGGAAGAGACGCGCAGGGATAGCCTAAAAATTGCGAGCCACTCAAAGAACGGCGAGCTCTTCTGGTCTATTGTGAGAAGATCCAATAGCTGCGAACCGGACCAAATGCCCAACCACATAACAGATAGGGAATGGTTCGAGCATTTCAGGAAGCTATACGTAGGGGATGAGCAAACGGGCGATCCATGGCCCCGAGTTAGGAAGACAGTTATTAATCCTGTTCAGGCTTCATTTAACAGGATTGAGAAAAGAGAGGTTGAGGCAGCTATTAAAAAAAAACAAAAAAAAAACTATCGCCCAATTAGCCTTATTGATACTGGACAGAAGCTGGTTGGCAGGGTCCTCCTGGAGAGGATCCACTCTTGGGTGGACGACAATGAAATTATTTCACAGTTTCAGGCGGGATTTAAGACCTGCACAAGCCCGATCGACCAGGCATCTAGGCTGGTGCTTCTATATTGGAAGGTGGTCACTATTGGCAAGGGCGGCCTTTATCTGGCGTTCATTGACCTTAAGACCGCCTTTGACCTGGTCCCTCGTGACTGCCTGTGGCTGATCCTGGAGGAGATGGGGATTCCTCCATACATTCTGAATCTCTTGGTTCGGATGCATGATGGTAACTATGCTTGCATTAGATGGGGGTCCCAGGAGCAAAAAACTGATAAAATCCCGGTGAATAGAGGGGTTCGCCAAGGTTGTGTATTGGCTCCGACACTTTTCACACTTTTTGTGAACGGTGTAGTTTCTTTTTTGCTTGAAGTCAATGCCGATGTCCCTGTCCTGGCGGGTGATAAAGTCCCTGCATTACTTTTTGCGGACGATACGCTTTTAATATCAAAAACACCAGCAGGACTGCAGAAGTTACTGGATCGTTTCTCTTTGTTTTGTAAACTGAGGTGCCTTGCCATTAACACCTCTAAAACTAAACTTCTTTATTTTAACCCGAGTAGATCTACCTTGACTCTCGATGGGAAGCCATTGGAGCGTGTCAAAGAGTTTGACTACCTGGGGATTAGAATCTCTGATAAACTCAAATGGCAGCCTCATATTGATAAAATGGCGCTCAATCACAGGCGGGTAGTAGGAGCTCTAGGGAGGGAACTTCGTGCCTCTACTACCAAACCCGTTGCTCCAGCTCTGGAAATATACGCTGGCAAAGCTGTAGGCTGTGCCCTTTATGGCGCAGAGCTATGGGGTTTTGGCTGTGTAGATGCACTTGTCACTGGAGAAAACACGTTTTTTAGGGAGCTTGTATCGCTCCCGAGGGGCACTCCAACCAAGCCACTACTGAGTGATCTGGGCCGGCGATCTATTAAAGACCTAGTCACTCTGCGTCCTCTTTTATATTGGGCACGGTTATGGCGTACCCCTGATCTCCCTAGATACGCTGATGGCCAGAGAGAGGTTATGAATCTTCAAGGAGCCCATAAAATAGGCTGGCTAGTTAATATAAAGAAGCTTTTGTTGGCAACAGGACTCATTACTGCTTGGGAGTCTGGGGCACTGTTATCAAAGGAAGAAACCAAGAGAGCTTTCTGGGCATGGGTCGATCTTCAGGAGCAGAGGGATCCAAACCCAGGTAGACTGACTGAGGCATTTCGGCATCACAAGCTCATGCCCCGCCTGGAACCCTACTTAGATTTTATTACGAAGCCTAGGGATAGATCACTTTTTATTCAGTTTAGGATCGGTTCCCTTCCCCTTCGTGATCGCACAAGCAGGTGGAATCCCCCACACCAGACCCCCGTGGACTGTCCAAACTGTCCAGGCGTTACTGAGATTATCTCCCATTTCTTTCTTGTATGTCCAGCCTATTCAAAACCCAGATTGAAATGGCTTAAACCTGTGTGTTTGCAGCTTGGAACCAGGGACCATTCCGTTGCACTTAGAATTCTTAAGACTGATCTTAATACTACCATAGTGTGCGGGGTGGCTACATTTCTCGGTTGGGCATGGCTGATTAGGCAGAAGGCAACCTGATTTATTATGTTAAATGTTTTTTTAATATTCACAAAGCTGCTCAAGTTTAATATATTTTTAAAATATTTATTGTATCAAAAAGGTTTTTTTACGACTTGCTTTTAAATGTATTTTTTGAATTGTGTTTTTATGTGTAAATGTGCTTTTATGATATTACATGTAGAAATAAAACTTTGTTGATGAAAACAGGCAACACCTATCACTCTTTAAAGTGCCTGCCATTAAAGCCTTCATGGAAGGCCTAAAAAGAATAATTCCCCCCAGAGTGCCACCCTCACCTGTTTGGAACTTAAATATCGTTCTCACAAGGCTAATGGGGCCTCCCTTCGAACCTTTGCGCAAATGCGAACTACAATTCCTAACATGGAAAACAGCTTTCCTTGTAGCCATCACTTCCCTTAGAAGGGTCAGTGAGATACAAGCACTTACCATACAAGAACCTTTTCTTCAAATGCACCATAACAAGGTTGTTCTCCGTACCAACCCAAAATTCCTAACTAAAGTCATTTCCCCTTTTCACCTAAAGCAATCTGTAGAACTACCAATATTTTTCTCGCAACCACAGACCGTTGCAGAAAGGGCTCTGCACACGCTAGATGTCAAACGAGCCTTACTCTGCTACATCGAGAGAACACAACCTTTCCGCAAGACCAAACAACTGTTTGTCTCTTTCTCTCCACCACACAAGGGCAACCCCATTTCAAAATCAGGGATAGCTAGGTGGATTGTAAAATGCATTCAGATTTGCTACCACAAAGCAAAACGAACGCTATCCGTTCCCCCTAAAGCCCATTCTACACGAAAGATAGGGGCTTCCATGGCATTTTTAGGGAACATCCCATTAGATGATGTCTGCAAAGCAGCTACATGGTCAACACCGCACACTTTCACCAAACACTATTGTGTAGATGTGCAAACCAAGCAACAAGCTAGTGTGGGCCAGGCTGTACTCAAAACATTATTTCAAACCACTGCAACAGCTACCGGTGGTCGCCGCTAAGGTTGGGAACTGCTATATAGTCTATGCAAAAGTGTGTAATCTGCAGCTCATATGCCTCGAACGGAATATGCTACTTACCAGTATGCATCTGTTCTTGGCATGTAGAGCTGCAGATCTACACACGCCCACCCGCCTCCCCGGCTACCTGTATCTGTTCCAGTTTATCTTATTTAGATACACACACATGGGTTTCTTCACTGTTATTACTACGCTCCATCTTTCCCTGCTAGCGAAAAACAATCTGAGGATGGAGCCGAAGCCCATGCGCAATACGATCCAAAGGAGGAGTCACCGACCTCATGACTTCCAAAGACTTTCCAAGAGGAAAAACAAACTGCAAACATCCGGGCCCAACACCAGATGGCGATCTATGCAAAAGTGTGTAGATCTGCAGCTCTACATGCCAAGAACAGATGCATACTGGTAAGTAGCATATTCCTTGCATTTGCAATTCCCTTAATTGCCAATTGCCAAAAAGGTACATGAATCAGAAAAGGCCATTGTGCGATCGCAAATGGCGATTTTTGCGAATCGCACTGTTTGTGATCGCAATATGGTTTGATGCATGTGCCCACTAGTATTTGCAGGCAGGGGCCTAAAAGCGGTGCATATTCCTTATGAAATTCAGCTAGGAGACCTTCTGGTCCTGAGGTCTTGCCGGTGGCAAGCACGCGAATATCCTCCTGTATCGCGAAGAGCGTAATATGGTTGTCCAGGTTGGCTCTTTTCTCCGGTGTTATCTGAGGAAGGTGCACGTCAGCCTGGAAAGAGTCAACCCCTCCTGCACTCCCAGGCATCACTGATTAATAGAGTGAAGTAGGATGGCAAGTTACCTCATCGTGCATATCACATTGTGTATGCAAAATGGTTCCAGTGGCAGTCTGCAATTCTGTTATGGGATGTCTCGGTTGGTCTTGGCATATATAAGCCACGCCATTGGTGACCCTGATTTGTCTGCCCCAGCATGTGTTCTGACAGAGTGAGCTGCATAGTTGAGATAATGTAGTCTTTCTAATAATGCAGTGTATCAAAATATTCTGTTATGGTGGTGCCAAGGGAGGTTAGAACAGGGGGCCCTCTAGCACTGGTTGTAGCCTCCATGTAGGGATGGGGGGAAGTCCTGACTCCAAATTCAATTGTAAATACTGGGGATTGTGGTAGAATGAGTGCGACCCAAATAGTCAACATATGTTATGTATGGAAGTATGTCAGAAGTGCCAACTAGTTGATCAGTGTGGACATGACGATCATGTGGATATGAGTAGAAAGAGTAAATCCTAGTGTCAGCATTACGAAAGTGCCATATGTCCGACAATTGCTAGTGCACAAGCCAGCCATCAGTATGTAGGCATTAGATGTAGCAGCCGTGCAGGAAAGTGGGGGTAAGAAATTATCCAAGTCTGTCCTCAGTACACTGTTGAAGTACCCCCTGGAAGCTAGGAGATTATACTCCAGCCTTGGAGTACCCCGGACACTCTGTTCAGGAACATAGCTTGATCTGGGTAGGGGGCATATATGGCCCCAATTGGCATAGGTGCCATCGAGTTAGCCCTTAATAAATGCATCATGACCCGCTGGATTAACCATAGTAGTGTCTCCCGTGAAGGAGACGCCGGGCTTAATCATACCAAGACGCTGCACGCGTAAGTGGAATAGTTGCTGGAATAAATATGGCCGCACCAGCGTCTCTGCAATTTCTCAGCTTACATACGTATTAAATAAGATTCTTGCAAAAAAGCGATATGTGTAGAGTGGTGGCGCAGGTAGGAAAAAACAGCATATCTGCAGGAGGGTGTGTCCCGCACATTCCAGGTAATGATATTAATGCATGTCATAGCGCTGTTTTGACAAGTACATAGTGACCAGCCACTGCTAGGGAGGCACCAAGCAGGACTCATTCTGAGTAGGTGCGGGCAACAGGTTTGTGGCATGTGGGGAAAAATATGAACACAAGAAACAAAACTAAAAATACCGCACAGGGACAAGATGTATCCTCCCAAACCATAGAACATCAAAAGCCTGGTGTGGCAAACTAACCTATGGGGGTAGGTTTGTGTACAAGGGACAAGCGTGTGAAAACCCCAGTATGAAAGAAGAGCATGATCACCTGTTTAGTGGACGTGCAATACCAACCGTGCGGTTGGTGTGTTTCTGAAGCCCATGCCCCGCCACCATATAACAAGCAAAGTGTGATTGATGGGGAGCAAGGAGCAAGCTTAGTTTGGTGACAATAAGAGCAGGGCAAAAAAAGGGGTGGGATAGGAAAGGAAAGTTCAATCTCCATCACATTGGGAATTCTTTCAACCCAGAGAACGACATCACCACTAACTATCTCACGCTGTGTAAAGAAGTAACCAAAAAGCTCGACGATACTGTACCCCTAAAAGTAATCAGGAAAAGAGGAAGACCCTCCGCGCCCTGGTACACGGATAATCTGAAGGCACTGAAAAGAGCCTGTAAAAATGCCGAAAGGATGTGGAGAAAAAATTACTCGGAGCCGGAGAAACTGATATGGAGACAAACCATTGTAAGATACAAAAAAGATATCATCGCAGCCAAAGCAAACTATTTCGCCGACTTACTACTCCACAGCTCTAATAAGTCCCGTGACACTTTCAGGATAATCAGAGAGTTATCCAATCCGGATTGTGCGAACAGTCAAATTAAGCCCTCACAAGAATTAGGCGATGACTTAGCTTCCTTCTTTCAGGAAAAAATCACTAAAATCATTGAGGGAATGAAGGGTGCTTCTATCTCCTCTGAGCAGGATATCAGTAACCCCAAGAATAGGGAAAAGAGCGAAGACAACGCAGGACGACCCAACCCAAAGGCTACCTTAGAACATTTTAAAGTCCTTAGAGAACAAGACTTCACTAAAACTGCTCTTAATACAACTTCAGGGTCCCCTCTGGACCCTTTGCCCCACAAAATAGTAAAGGAGTTCAGGGATGACCTTTTCCCAGTATTGCAACAGCTTTGCAATCAATCCCTCATTTCTGGCACAGTACCAAAAGAATGGAAATTGGCGGTCGTTAACCCCCTATTAAAGAAACCTAACCTAGACCCGAACTGCAAAAAAACTACCGTCCTATATCGCTCCTGCCTTACCCTATAAAGATCATAGAGCGGTGGGTCAGCAGATCCCTTACACTCTTCCTAGAAACCAACAACATCCTGGAAGAGGAGCAATTCGGTTTCAGACCAGCTCATGGAACCGAGTCAGCTCTGCTGACAGTTCTGGATGACCTGCGAATGAGGGCGGACAGGGGGGAATCAGCAATCCTGATTCTGCTGGACCTGTCCGCCGCTTTCGATACGGTGAGCCACGACATCCTGCTGACAAGACTAAAAAACATTGGAATCGGCGGAGTGGCGCTTGATTGGTTTCACTCTTATTTAAAAGACAGATGGCAGGCAGTAGCCATCCCCCCATATCAGTCGGAATTTATCAAAGTCCCACATGGCGTCCCACAAGGGTCCGCAATCAGCCCGATACTTTTTAATATATATGCAACCCCTGTTGGGCATTATCAAGGCCCACGGTATTAGCGTGATCAACTATGCGGATGACACGCAGCTGATGATTTCCCTTGATGGTGCCCAGGCCAACCCACTCACGGATTTCCATACCTGTATGGCGGAAATGACACTCTGGCTAAACCAGAACTCACTACAATTTAATAGTGATAAAACGGAAATAATGCACTGCGCAGTTGGCAGAATTACCAGAAGTCTACCCACCGATTTTTGGCCCATGGACTTGGGGGAGTCATTAGCCCCAGTGAAATCAGTGAAGAATCTCGGAGTCAGCTTTAACGACCGTCTGAGCTTAGAGACCAATGTCAACAAGCAGATGAGTAGCTGCTTCGCCTTGATGAGAGGACTGCGAAAGCTGCTACCCCTCTTACCAGCGCAGGTCAGAACCACCATAGTTAGGAGCACCATTCTCAGCCGCCTGGACTACTGTAATGCTCTGCTTCTGGAATCCCCGACCTATTTGATCTCCAGATTGCAAAGCATCCAGGCGGCAGCACGAAGCTGGCACTCTCCCGAGAGCGAAGATCCTCTACCACCCTCGCTCTAGCCGATCTTCACTGGCTACCTGTACATCAAAGGATCTGCTTTAAATCCCTCTGCATTGTCTTTAGGGCAGTACACGGAATGGGCCCCCGACCACTTCAAAAGAAATTCAAATGGTATATACCCACACGGTCCCTCCGTTCCTCATCTTCCAACCTGATAAGCATACCCAGAATCAGGAAAGCCACTTATGGTGGCAGAGCTTTCAGCTTAGCCGCAGCCCATCTGTGGAACAAATTGCCTATCGACATCAGGAAAACAGATGAACTGATGGCTTTCCGTAAAAAGGTGAAAACATGGCTTTTCCCCAAAGTCTAATTTCACCAGAACTTTATACTCCCCCTCCTCCGTTGCACAGTACTTTCAGCAATATGTACACAGCGCCAGGATGCCCGTAGGGTTACAGTAGCGCTCTACAAATGCTATAAATAAAATAAATAAAATAAAAGATACCGGGGATGACATAAGTAGAAATATGCTACAGGTGTATATCTGGCATATCAGACAAACCCAGCAGTAACGTTCAGAGGAGTTCATCCGCAGTCTGAGGAGTCACTTTAGGCGGCACAGCAGGATCCAGTCTAGAAGGCCAGGTTGGGGAGGAGCTGTTGTCACTCGAGGACCTGGCCCGTTCTTCCTCCAGGTCCGAGTTGTAAAATATATCACGCATCACCCCAGTCATCTGCACCTCACTTGTATTACCTGCTCTAGATTCGGTGCTGTTCTGGGTGTCTGGGTTTGCACCTCCTGGCATCACGTTCTACGTCGGTGACCCCCTTCCCATCATCGTCACCCCAGATTGGGATGGGTTAAGGGATGTAAACCCTGAGGTCTCAATCCAGTACCAGATCTCCTTGGGGTCTGTGAAAAAGTACGTTTTCCTCTCTAAAATAGCATGAAGTCACTCAGGAAACAGAAGAGAGTACCTTATATCCAGATCACGGAGCTTGCGTTTGACCGCTAGATAAGAACTATGCTGGTGTTGCACTGCCAACATGTAATCTGGTAAAAACATGACACCACTAGGTTGGTAAGTTTACAAACCTCTTTGAGGTCTCGGTAATGCAGTAGGCGGAATACTAATGATTTTGGGTTAGCTCCAGGAGAGTTTTATTTTTTCGGGTACACGGTGCACTCGTTTAACGGAAAAGAATGGCTACAGAGCAGCATGGGAGATTATGTCACGTATCCATTGCTCTACATAGGCGATTGCATCTTGTCCCTATACGTTTTCGGGGAGGCCCACCACACAAATATTATTTCTCCTGGAGTGCCCCCTGCGTCTTCTGCCCTGTCTTTTAGGACTCTGTTCCAGTTGTGGAGCGCATGCAGGTGTGCCTCCGTTTCTTGAGCTTTTGACTGGAGCGTGGCAAGTGTCTGGTCAGCAGTGCAAACTTTATCTGCAAACTTATGGTAATCCGCATGTAATAGAAGGAGGTCTGCCACTACAGTGTCTATTTTGCATACCAAGGAGACCCGAGATTTTTCTATAGCTGCCAGGACAATATCCAATTTGTCGTTGGTGGACTGAATGTCTCCAGTATGGTTAGAAATATCCGCCGAATCAGCTGGTGGGCCAGACGTGGTGGATGGGTGCAGAGGTTTTCATTGGGTTCCAAAGAATAGTCGGCCCTTGGTGGTTCAAGTGTTAAGACGTCAAGGGAAATGAACCAAATCTCCAGGACAGATGGGCCTGCTTGCACGTGTCAGCAACTATGGCATGACCCAGCAGCACAAGCAGCCCAGTTAAAGTAGCAGTGAATGCAGTTGCTGATACTCCAAGCTTGAGTCACCTGTCAGTGGAGCAGGGAGGATAACAAGAGTGTATCACGAAGGACTCCGAAGGCGTCTGTGTCAGGCGGGACAGTAGTGTGGTCAACCGGGTGGGTAAATGAGACCTTTTCTTGTTTTGGTGCCAATGGCTCTTGTGCAGCGTATAGACCCTGTGCCAAGGTTGGGAAAATTCAGACTATGTGTAAAAGAGCTGTCCTAGGCTTGGTACACAACAGGCTAGGACTCTTAATATTAAAATGATGTGTACACATGTTTAAGCTGTCTGCCCCAGAAATGGTGCATTATGTATAATGTTGTTTCTTTCTACAGCTTATGTTATGTTATGTTATGTTAGGAGACATTTATAAAGCGCACGCACACCCGAAGGTTTCATGGCGCTAATTGTCTCAAGAGGACGCGGCAGATGGACTAATTGTATGAAAGTACAAACAGCTGTGTTTCCAGAGCCTTTCTGAAGCTCAGTAGATTTTCCTGCACTCGGATGTCCAGAGGTAGCGAGTTCCAGAGGCCAGGTGCGAGGTACGAGGTACGAGGTACGAGAACCTATGCCCTCCCTGGCGTTTCCTTTTAATAGTCGGAGTAGCTAGTAGCATGAGGTTACCAGACCGTAGAGAGCGGCGTGGTATGTATTTCACGATCAGGTTGCTAAGAAATTTAGGGCTTTTACAATGCAGGGCTTTAAAGAGGAGGCAGCCGGTCTTAAAAGCTGCCCGTTGTGCAATAGGGAGCCAATGTAGTTTAGCCAAAAGGGGGCTGGCAGAGTGCCATTTGGGTTGCTTAAGTATTAGTCTGGCAGCCTGGTTCTGTACCATTGGGAGACGTTTGAGCAGGAACAAGGGCAGGTCGAAGTAGATGGAGTTGCTGAAATCGAGACGCGATAGTACAAGGGCAATCACTGCCTGAGTGAGAGCCGAAGGGGTAAGTAGGTGAGCAATTTTTTTGAGTTTCCTCAACTGAAAAACACATGAGGAAACTACAGACCCCACTTGTCCCCTGAGTGAGAGGTCGGCATTCAAAGTCACTCCAAGGCTTTTTACAGAAGAAGAGGGGGAGGGAGGAGGGCTAAGGTTAACAGGCCAAAAATGGGGGCCCCACATGGTTGTGCTGGTGCCTGGCAAGATTAGCTCCCTCTTGCCAGGATTAAGTTTGAGATGGGTGAGATTCATCCAGCGCTGAATGTGTAGCATGGTGTCTTGAAATTCAGGGGCTGAGTTTGGCCCATCTAGTGTAAAAATAAGTTGAAGGTCATCTGCGTAATTAAAATTTGTGACCTTCATATTTTTTAAGGAACTGATGAGGGGTCTAAGATAAAGATTAAATAGTAGAGGGGAGAGTGAAGAACCCTGGGAGACTCCGCATGAGGAGACCATCCTGGGGGCGTTGAAAGTGCCTAGTCGGACTGCCTGCGTTCTGTCTTGAAGAAAAGATTTGACCCAGTTGTAGGCGGAGCCTTGTATACCTGCTTGTTCGACACGGGATAATAAGATGTGATGATTCACCGTGTCGAACGCGGCCGACAAATCGAGGAGGATGAGGGCCTGATGATTACCTTTGTCCGCGTTAGCTCGCAGGGTGTCTAGTACTGCGCGAATGACCGTCTCAGTGGAATGTGCAGGACGGAACCCGGCTTGATTGGGTTCCAAGTAGTCAGTTTGTTCGATGAAATTCGAAAGAGACTTGGTAACGTGGGCCTCGAGGATCTTTGCCAAGAAGGGAAGCAAAGAAATAGGGCGATAATTGGAGTGATTCAGGGGGTCAGCCCCGGGTTTTTTTTAATAGTGGGACCACTATCGCATTCTTAAAGGCAGAGGGAACCTTACCCTGGGTAAGGGATTCATTTAAAAGAGGGAGTACAACATGGGGAAGGACGGATAAGACCTCTTTCAGAATATGAGGGGGACAACAGTCGTTAGGTGACCCAGATTTAACTCGGACCAGTAGTTCTGAAAAGAGCTGGGGGCATAAGACTGGGAAATGGTCGAAGGTAGCAGGATTAGTCGTGACCAGATCAGTGGGGTCTGTGCAACATATAACGGGGATACTGGCCTTAATCGTGGAGATCTTGTCCAGAAAAAAAGAGTTCAGAGAGCTGCAAAACTCCTGAGTGGGAGGCTGAACAGGGTGAATTCTGTCAGAATTACATAAATCATTGACAATGGAGAAGATCTCTTTCGATTTGTTTTGGGCGTTAAGGATTCTAGCTGAAAAGTATGCGGCTTTGGCTTCGCGTATATTCTTTTTATAGTCGTTGCGAGCAGAGGAGAACAGAAGTTTATCCTCCAAAGTGTAACGTGATCTCCATTTTCTTTCTTTTTGTTTTAGCTCAAGCTTCTGTTTTTTGAGCTCCGTGGAGAACCATTTATGAGCGTCAGAGTGGCGGGAACGAGTAAATTTCATGAGGGGGGCATGAGAATCGCAGGCTTTGAGTAGCCAGTCGGAAATAGCAGTATTCATGACATCAACATCTGAGTTGAAGGGGGGACTGGACCTGGCTAGGGCGTCGAGAAAGGCGTGTTTATCCAAAGAGCTCCATTTCCTTGCGGTGCCACCGCCTTTAGAGGCAATCTTCGGATTGATGATCACAGTGAGCGTGAAATCAATGAGGTAGTGATCGGACCAGATGCAGGGTGAGACAGAGAGCGCTGAAAGGGTAAGATTTGAGGACCATATTTGGTCCAAGATGTGTCCTTTGGCATGGGTAGGTGAGGAAAGGTTATGAATAAAGTTTAAACTGGCTAGCAGTTCTGACAGTTCTGCAGCATGAGGCCTGCCTCGAGCGTCATTGAACCAATAGTTCAGATCGCCTATTAGCATAATACTGGCATAGTTGGTAAATAAATTGGCCATTTGTTCACTAGGAGCTACGGGGAAGTTGGGCATGGCAAGAGGGGGTCAATATAATAACACCAGGACGAAGGAGCCGGTAGTGGTCTCTAACTTAATCACTAAATTCTCCACCTCGGGGAGGATCAAAGAGCTAAGGGCGGTAAAACGTGATTCTTATGAATGATAGCGGCCACTCCGCCACCGTTTTTGCCCTGTGGTCTATTATCGGCAAGAATGTAATATTCCGAGGGGAGGGCAGCTAGGATGTCACGTGCGGAGTCCTGGGTAAGCCAGGTCTCCGTGAGCAGGAGAATATCCGGTTTCTCGGAGCTAATTAGCAGAAAGATGTCCGTTTGGTGTTTAACCAAAGAACGAGTATTGAGGTAGAGTATACGTAGCGTGGTAGGTGTTGTGGCTGCGAAGGAGCCAGTGATGAGGGATTGGGGGCTGCGAGCAGGGGGAGTGCCATGATCCAGGGAGGGAGCGTAGATATTGTGTTCCCTGAGGCGGTTTAGAGTGGATTGGTTAAGGGGAGAGCAGCGATTGGCTAGCGAACGCAGATAATGCGAGGGGTACATGATGATTTTGCCAGCGTCTGTGGCCCCGGGACCCGGCTGGGCGCGGACGGGCTTGCCTTAGGCGCGCCGCCGGCGCGCCCACTGCGCGCGTCCGCTGCGCTCCCGCGCTGCCACGAGCATTTAAATCAGAGCCCCACCCACTTTCTCCTCCTCCTAGCAGCCAATTGGATAGGGCCGGGGGAGGGGAGTGTCAGGGGGAGATGAGCGAATGAAATTGGCAAGACGCCTTTAGCGTTAGGAAGCGGCGATTCAAGGAAGCTTTCTGGTAAGTTTCAAACGATTTTAAGAACAATTTTAAAAACACAGTGCAAATCCCAACTAAATACAGGCAGCAATCCGCGCGTGAGCAAGATGACAATTCCCCGCTCCCGCGCTGCCACGACTATTTAAATCAGAGCCCCACCCACTTTCTCCTCCTCCTAGCAGCCAATTGGATAGGGCCGGGGGAGGGGAGTGTCAGGGGGAGATGAACGAATGAAATTGGCAAGACGCCTTTAGCGTTAGGAAGCGGCGATTCAAGGAAGCTTTCTGGTAAGTTTCAAACGATTTTAAGAACAATTTTAAAAACACAGTGCAAATCCCAACTAAATACAGGCAGCAATCCGCGCGTGAGCAAGATGACAATTCCCCGCTCCCGCGCTGCCACGAGCATTTAAATCAGAGCCCCACCCACTTTCTCCTCCTCCTAGCAGCCAATTGGATAGGGCCGGGGGAGGGGAGTGTCAGGGGGAGATGAACGAATGAAATTGGCAAGACGCCTTTAGCGTTAGGAAGCGGCGATTCAAGGAAGCTTTCTGGTAAGTTTCAAACGATTTTAAGAACAATTTTAAAAACACAGTGCAAATCCCAACTAAATACAGGCAGCAATCCACGCGTGAGCTATCTCAGAAAGCCTTCTGCCACTATACTCCTAATAAGCTGCATGAAAAATTGACCTTAACTTCCTCTTAAATCCTCTTTCTTTTTTCAGAGTGAGCCTCTTCCTACCTTCCGTCCTCTACATGCCTTCTACTTCTGAGTATAGCTCATACCTCATTTCTTAGATTACAACTTCTCCTTCTTTAAAATTCTATACCTGTAACCTAACATTACCTTAACCCCTCCAGGCTATCTAGCTCACCAATCATTAACCTGAAACCACATAGCCCCACTAATTATCACATCCAACTGGTAAGAATATAAACTATCACAGAGTAACTGGAGTAAATGTATGCACATGACTCATCACATTAACCACTGAATTAACATCTATTTTTGTGTTCCGGAGTAGCGTGCCACTGGCCATAAAGCAAATCAATGCCTCATCAGGGTTACTAGGCTCTATATAAATACAATTACAATATATCCCTGAGGAAAACTATGAGGGTGCAGTTATTATTTCACCTGATGTTTAAAGGGTGCAATAAAAGACACACCATGCATAATACTTAACTAGGGATTTCAGAGAAGTTTTGATTTTCCAATGAGGTCCTAGTCATAGCCACAGGCTTTATAAAAAACCAGAAATAATATCAACTCTTTGAAGCCACCCCTACCACCTTTTAAACTCCTAGACCTCAGAAAATCTGAACAGATATACACCGCACCTCAGACAGGGTCTCTTGATGGTAAAGTCTGTTTAATGCAAATCCATTCAGCATTTTTTGTGGAGACCAAAATGTACAGTATGAATTAAAATAGAAATCTCTTTTTTTGTAACCTTCCACCCATAAACTTCTTCCTCACACACATGGATCAGCATTAAAGTTGGCTTACAGAAACTTGCCAAAATGCACTAGTTATGTGCCACATTGCATGTTGACTGTTCAAACAGTGCCATAGTTATTTGCATACAAAGTCGGAGTTGGTGACTAAACCATATGAATCTGTTTCAGTTATCTACAATTGTGTGATATTTTTGTATACAAAGTTTAGGATAAGATATTTTTCAGATGATACTCTGACAACAATATTCTGGTATAACATATATGTGGTTAATCTAAGCACATGCACATTATCGTATGATGTGATATGCTCCTCTTACCTTAGTAAGCCTGCCTTGTCTTACAGGTAAAAGTGTAGGCTTGAATTAAAATCTAACTTGTATTACTTTTTAGCTGCTGGATGGCCAAGATGTGAAGCATTTGAACATTCAGTGGCTCAGGGCCCAGATGGGCATTGTCTCCCAGGAACCTATATTGTTTGATTGTAGTATTTCCGAGAATATTGCATATGGAGACAACAGTAGAGAGGTATCTTTTGAAGAGATACAGGAAGCAGCTAAGGAGGCCAATATACATAGCTTCATCGAATCTCTTCCAAATGTAAGTGCATTTTCAATTTTAAAATTTCTCCTTTATCAAGATAAAAAAATAAGAACGTGTCTAATGGATAGCAAAGCTTTAACCTGGTTTCAGAAAAAGGGGGAAGGGGGAGAAAAATGTTTATTTCCTATGCTCATGGTGTGACGGACCAGGCTTTATATGCAGACTTGTGCGAGGGAAGTGGGAAATGCATGTGAATCAGAACTGTTGTTATCTTAGAAAGGAATACAAAACAAAGGTGAAGGTTTTACAGTTTGTTGTGTAACAGATTCTCTCATTCTTGCGAGAACTGCCTCTTTTCAGTGTTTAGAAAGAACATCGAAAACAGAAATATCATAGGCCAAAATATTGTGTCAAGAATATCAAGGACAAAATGGTTGTGAAGTTAAGATTCTATAGGTAAGCAAAGTTTTACTATATAGAACTCCACATATATGTACCTTGACAATGTATATATCTTCAAAGTACGTAGATGTGGAGCTAAGAATAGTAAATCTGTACACGCCTGTGAGTACTAGATCAGGATTGGACTGCGAGGAGTTCCTGCGGGACTTCTCCCTGCCGATGCTGGTGGACGAAGCGACGGAGGCTTTGGACGCAGAACTTATGGTAGAGGAGCTGGAATCTGCTCACAGAACCCTTCAATCTGGGAAAGCCGCACAATCCAATGGGTTGCTGTTGAGTTATTAAAGGGCATGTCAGGCAAGATAGCGGCACCAATGCTGGCAACGTTCCGAGCAGCAAAGGAGGCCTGCTGTTTGCCCGAAGATTAACGTATAGCCACAATAGTGGTGAACATAAAGCTGGCAAGCCCTCGGAGGAGTGCACATCCTATAGTCCAATCTCTCTCCTAAATGTGGAGGCGAGGTAATTGGCCATTATCTCGGTCCTTCCCTCCATTATTCATGTTGATCAATCTGCTTTTATGCCACAAAGGAGCACTCAGCTCAATCTCCAACATTTATATGGGGTTCTACACATGATGGGTTCACTGCAGGACCATTAAATGCGTTAGGTGCCACAATGGCGTTTGATAGTTTAGAATGGCTCTATCTGTTTGCTACCCTGGCCAGACTGGGATTTGACCCACAATTTTGTGAATGGGTGAGGCTGCCCTATCAGGCCCATTCGGCTAGAGTGAGGGTTATTGGAGTGCAGTCAAGGATCTTCCCCCTACAGAGAGGCACCAGGCAGGGATGCCCATTATCCCCCCTGATATTTGCCCTAGCGCTGGAGCCGCTAGCGTGTTAGATCCGACTTGATCCGCTGATATGGGGTATTCCGTCACTGGGCATCTGGGAGGAACGTATATCCCTCAGTCATTAGGGCTGCAAAATAAACTGGGCCAAATCAGTGGTGTTTTCCCTATCTGGGTCCCCGCAACCCCCTTCATCCCCCCCCCGCCCGGCACTCCCCTCCCCGAGGCTTCCAGTTGGATGCATAGTCCCAATCAAATTTGAGGTATTTAAGTACCTCTGAATATGGGTGACCCAAGATCAGCGACTGTTCCTGCAGCGAAACCTCACCCCACAACTTGACTGACTCAGCACAGATGTGGCACACTGGTGCGCACCCTTCTGAATCTCTACTGGGTAGGGCGGCATTATATAAGATGATGGCCCTACTGCCCTTTCTGTATGCTATTCAAAATACACCTTATCTTGGTACACCGACCTTTTTCAAACAAATTGATCACGAACTAAGGATTTTATTATGGCAGGGGGCATGCCACGTATTGCGTGGGGGAAGCTACAACAGGGGGTTTATGACGGGGGCCTAGTAATTCCAGACATTAAAAAGTACTACTGGGCCTCCCAACTCATAGTAATCAATGATTGGCTTTTTTCGGATTGGGGAGAACCGTCCTTTAGGGTCGATAGGGCGGCGATGCACGCAAGTAACTACGAAACTGTCCTCTATGAGTGTCGGTGGAGGGTGGGCTTACCACTACACACGTTGACAGTTGTAAAATGCTGGATTGAGGCAGATCGCTATTTGGGATGGCAGACTACGCTGACCGAAAGTGGGTGGCCTAGTGCTAAAATTACTAGGACTGCAATCTGCACTGCTGTTGGATTCTTTAACTCACTTAATTCAATTTTCAACGTTATTTACAAAAATCATATACATTCTTTCAATGTGCATTTCCAATTTTATACAGAAATGTAAATCAACAAATATGTATTCAGTTATACATGAATGTTATTCGAAAATTAGTAAACAGAATAGCATCTTTAAACACCCAATGCATTTCGGGACTGTTTTAGTCCCTTCGTCAGGGGTAAGCTGTGGAAAAAAGGAAACATTTCAGAATCTGCGTTTTGCAAGATCAATAAGTCACAGTTGAGCTCATGGTGATAATGTGCTCCCCTCACCAAAGTGACCAATCTGAGGTATACGATACCTTAGTAGATTGATGCTGGTTACTGAGGTTCACAGGTTCAATCACTGAGGAAACAACATTAAAGTAAGATCAAAAAAACGAATCCCTCATGTTATGCTCTGTTCTATCTGAATGCATTTAAAGTCTCTCTTCGTACCTGGTCTG
The DNA here is from genome assembly GCF_964204655.1 of Triturus cristatus. Lineage (NCBI taxonomy): Eukaryota > Metazoa > Chordata > Amphibia > Caudata > Salamandridae > Triturus > Triturus cristatus. Next base: position 308,784,226 of record NC_140593.1, on the reverse strand, counting down.
TGTGTGTATTGCTTCGTGTTCGTATTTCGATAGTAAACAGGATTTATAAAAGCGAGTGGAAACTAAATATAAACGGTCTGTTTGAGATGAGAGAAAGGTCAACAATGTTAACTTAACGGTAGAATCATGGCTCACCTTATTCTGAAATATACGCGTGGTGGCGAAGCCAAGTGACGTGTAAAAACTGATTACGGCCGGAAACCGTTAGTGATCTAAAAATGAGAAGTAGAAAATTGCAGCGAATTACCTAAGGTCCAAAATAGTACTCAAAAGAATGAATAAAGAAGTTAAGGTGATGGTTAAGGCAAGCTTACCGAACGGGAGTTCGAGTTGACGGCGTGTGTCCCCGACAATCGCTGTCGACCGGGAATGCACTTCCTGGTTTTTACTTGCGCTTAGCGACGTGTTCAGTGAACACTAAAAGTGGACTAAAGAACTTGCCGGCTCAGGAAACAAGCTATGGTAAAAATTCTCTGCGTTATGCGTGTTAACGTGTTCAGTGAACACAAAAAATAGACTGTAGTGGATTGATTGTAATGCTAGCGCGAGGATGCGAGCTACTGCTGAAATAAAAAAGTGACAAAATATAACGTGTGAACGTATAAATGCGGAGTTGTCGAATGTGTCATACCGTACTCACATAATCAGAAGAATATTATCGGTGAATAAACTAGACCTGACGTTTAATCATGGTGCGTGTTATTTTTGTTCTGCGTTATTAGAAATAGTGTGCCTATTGGGACAATGTTGAATGTATCTAATGCAGACTAAAACTGGATCAAATCATATATCTGGATTTTACAGATCTGGTACATCCTGAATTAGGAATCATTATTACAGTTCAATGAAATATTATACAATCGATTAAGAAATACAAAATACATTTTGCAGTTCTAAACTCTCTAGTTGTTTAATATCTGTAAAACTGAATGTGTGGGTGTGGTACTAGTGTGGATTTAAATAGATTTGGATGGTTGGTAAGTTAAAAATGGGTAAGGGTCCCAATGTGGATAGATGAATGCTTCAAATGTTCTTGTTTATTAAAGAAAGCAAGCCATCTCGAGTTTGCCGTTGAGTCCATTTGGGGTTAAAGTTTTTAATCTTTTAATCCAGAATACTTCTCTTTGTAGTAAATACTTTGAGTTGTCACGATCTGGAAGTTTTGGTACTTCTTCGATGATTTGAAATTTGAGTTGGGCGATTTGGTGACGTGCTTCCTCCCAGTGTGTAGCGATGCTTGAAGTAGTACTTTTAGTACGTATTTTACTTTTATGTTCCGTTAATCGAGTTTTCATTTTTCTCTCAGTTTTGCCGACATACAACAGTCCGCAGGGACACTTGATAGTGTAGATGACATTTTCAGAGTTGCATGTTGTGCTGCTCTGTTTTTTAATTTTTTGGCCTGTAGATGGGTGCAACAAGGTGTCTCCTGTGATTGCGTTATTACAATGGATACAGTTCCAACATTTTTGTGTACCATTTTTATTGACAGATTCCGAAGTTGTAGATAGTTTCTTTCTTTTAGATAACATTTCTTTTAAATTTTGTGCTCTTGTATAGGCGAAAAGTGGTTTGTCCTTGAATAAACCTTTGAAATCTGTTTCTAGTTGTAGTAAATCCCAGCGTTTCTGTATGATCTTTTTAATCCTCGTTGATGCAGTAGAGTATTTAGATACAAAAACTGTGCGTGTGCTTGATTTTTTGGGGGACTTCTGAAGTAACTCGTCACGAGGTCGATTTTTGACTTTGTTGAGTTGCTCTCTATGTAAATTCTCAGGATACCCTCTATCTATGTAGTTCTTAATTTGCTGTTGCCATGTTGTTTCACAAGCCGTATTAGTTGAAGAAATTCGTTTGGTTCTTAAAAATTGAGAGACTGGTAAATTCCGGATAAGGGAAGAAGGATGGAAACTGCTGAATAATAAGGCGTTATTTTTATCAGTCGTTTTTTTCTACACACTAGTGTGTATTTCACCCTGTTCAATGTCTATCCAGACGTCTAGAAATGAGATTGCCTTGCGACTGATGGTGTGAGTGAATTGTATTCTGGAGTCTATCAGATTCAGTGTCCGTATGTTGTTAATTAATGCTGGTTCTGATTGGTTCCAAATGAGGAAGATGTCATCGATAAATCGTTTGAAGAATATTAGGCCTTCTTTCCATGTGGGGTCTTTGAGGATGTAATCATTTTCAAACTTTGCCATGTACGTGTTGGCGTATACTGGTGCTCCCGGAAAGCCCATGGATGTACCGTTCAATTGTATATAGAACTGTTCGTCCCAACAAAAGTAGCTGCAAACAGAACTCAAGTAGTTGTAAGATGAAGTATTTTGGTATGTGTACATTTTCTTGTTGGAGTAGAGCCCATTCGACTGCTTCAATTCCATTAGCGTGTGGTATAGACGTGTACAATGCTACCACATCTATGGTACATAAGATCCAATTTTCTGTATTGTGATTTTTGAGCATCTCTATGTTTTTCAAAAAGTCTGTCGTGTCTTCAATGTGGGTTTCCCATTTTTGGACAAATGACTGTAAAAAGGTGTCGATGTACCGACCAGGTTTTTCAAATATTGAATCACATCCAGAGACAATGGGTCTGAATGGAGGGTCAGTGAGACTTTTGTGGATCTTGGGTAATAGATAAATCTTTGGTCTCCGAGGAAAATCAGAACTAAGATATTTTTTAGTAGATGAGTCAATCCAGTTTAAATCTTCTGCTTGTTCTAAAATAGAATTAAGATTTTTAGAAATCTCCATGGTTGGATCTTTGCTCAGTTTTCCATAGATTGCTTCATTAGTGATGTGTTCCAAAGCTTTCCTTTCATAATGTTCCGTATCCATAATTACTAATCCTCCGCCCTTGTCTGCTTTTGAAATTGTGATTGTTGAATTTCTTGCCAGTTTTGTTAAGGCACTTTTTTCAGCTCTACTCAGATTTTTTATTTTTTTTTTATTTCAGCAGTAGCTTGCATCCTCGCGCTAGCATTACAATCAATCCACTACCGTCTATTTTTTGTGTTCACCGAACACGTTAACACGCATAACGCAGAGAATTTTTACCATAGCTTGTTTCCTGAGCCGGCAAGTTCTTTAGTCCACTTTTAGTGTTCACTGAACACGTCGCTAAGTGCACGTAAAAACCAGGAAGTGCATTCCCGGTCGACAGCGATTGTCGGACACACACGCCGTCAACTCGAACTCCCGTTCGGTAAGCTTGCCTTAACCATCACCTTAACTTCTTTATTCATTCTTTTGAGTACTATTTTGGACCTTAGGTAATTCGCTGCAATTTTCTACTTCTCATTTTTAGATCACTAACGGTTTCCGGCCGTAATCAGTTTGTACACGTCACTTGGCTTCGCCACCACGCGTATATTTCAGAATAAGGTGAGCCATGATTTCACCGTTAAGTTAACATTGTTGACCTTTCTCTCATCTCAAACAGACCGTTTATATTTAGTTTCCACTCGCTTTTATAGATCCTGTTTACTATCGAAATACGAACACGAAGCAATACACACACAGACCAGGTACGAAGAGAGACTTTAAATGCATTCAGATAGAACAGAGCATAACATGAGGGATTAGTTTTTTTGATCTTACTTTAATGTTGTTTCCTCAGTGATTGAACCTGTGAACCTCAGTAACCAGCATCAATCTACTAAGGTATTGTATACCTCAGATTGGTCACTTTGGTGAGGGGAGCACATTATCACCATGAGCTCAACTGTGACTTATTGATCTTGCAAAACGCAGATTCTGACATTTTTTCTTTTTTCCACAGCTTACCCCTGACGAAGGGACTAAAACAGTCCCGAAATGCATTGGGTGTTTAAAGATGCTATTCTTTTTACTAATTTTCGAATAACATTCATGTATAACTGAATACATATTTGTTGATTTACATTTCTGTATAAAATTGGAAATGCACATTGAAAGAATGTATATGATTTTTGTAAATAACGTTGAAAATTTAATTAAATGATTGAAAGAATCCAACAGCAGTGCAGATTGCAGTCCTAGTAATTTTAGCACTAGGCCACCCACTTTCATTCACTTCTCAAGCCCCGCAAGCATATTGCAATGCTGCACGCATATCGATAAAATTTATTTAGATTTAAAACAAGTGCGCTCACCACCCATTCTTACGTAAACTACGCTGACCGCCATGACCCCCGTGTGACACAGCGACAGGCTGAGCGAGGTATCTGGCCTACCAGGGATTTCGCAGTGGGCAAAGATAGGAATAGAGCACCTTGGGGATGTTTGGAGGGGGGGAGCATTGCTGAACTTTGAAACACTTACCCAATAATATGATTTGTCACCCACCCAGAGACTTCACTAATACCAACTAGGACATGTCCTCCGAGTTCATATTCAAGAAGGGGCAGGCCTGCCGGATGCCTCCCCCTTGTAGGACCTCCTATTTGCAGATCTGATTCCACACAGGGGCATATCAGTGATTTATCAGAGGGCAATGAATAATTCCTCTGACCCCCTGGGCCCCTTGAGAAGAGCCTGGATGGACGAAACTGAAAATATTGAAGACGAAGATTGGGTGGAGGCCCTACAAGGGCCCTGAGACTTGACCATCCGAGCGTGATTTCATCTGATACAGCTAAAAATACTACTCCGGGTTTATTACTCACTTCTATGTAAGCTAGGGGCGGCCACGTCTTCGTTATGCGCAAGAGAGTGTGCACAAGAGGGCTCCTTTTATCATATCTTGTGGGAATGTCCTGCAATTCAGCCTTACTGGCAGGGAGTGACGAAGGTGATGTTTGAGGGGCTGATGGCAAGAGTGCTGCTGGATGCTAAGTGGTTGCTATTAATGATACAGGGAGAGGAGGACTGGCTTAAACATAACAGACTTTGGCTGTCATTGGCAGCGGGTATGGTGAAGCGCAATATGGCGAGGCGGTGGGGGGGACCTCTCCCCCCGTCAGTGTCAGACTGGAAGGCTGACCTAGACTGGTGCCAGTGGGCAGAGGAAGTGATATACCACAGTAGAGGCAGCCCCAAAAAGTGGGAGAAGAAATGGGGCACCTGGCAGAACTATCAGTGTGCGTCTCAGGAAATGTGAATGTGCTGGGCACAGATAAACCTGGCCCGGGTTAGGCGGAGAGATGGCGTACAAACTGTTACCGTAATAAGCACCAATGCATAATCATTTTGTACCCACGAGATGGGTTGGAGCCTTCCCATTGTGTATCACTCAAACTGTGCTGTACCTGTATACCCGCAAAGTACTTTCCGTATATGTACTGTATGAATAGCTGATTTAAAAATAAAAGATTGTTAAAAAACAAAAAATGTGTAAATCTATGTATGTATGTATGCACTTACCTTCTTGATATTTTGGCCCTCAATCATTTTGACATGATATTATGTCCACACAATAGTTTTGTTTCCAATATTCTTTCAGGGATCCCCTCTTTTCTTTCATATACATCTTCTAGCTAAGTCAGTTTCTTACTTGACCGCACCAAAAATGTTTAAGGCCTTTCTAGCAGTAGGAAACCACTTTACACATTCTGCAAATTTAATGTGCTACCATGTACAAGACTAAACATTTTATTTAATTTATTTTGAGCTATTAGGCTAAAATGCCTACTCTGTATAGTGGTTCTCATGGGAGTGTAAAATACTCAATAATATGTAGGCACAGTGGCAAAATAAAGCTGAAATAGGATGCAGAAGGAGAAACTTTATTCAGAACACAATAAGAAGACCAAATACTGTTTTGCAAAAAAATAATGTCTGTATTGAAAACATGCAGACTGTGCTCGGTGTTCCATGTGAAATAGAACCAACATAACAAGAGTGACACATTTTAACATAACATATGGTTTCTTATTATACCCAGTCCAGGACACAGTCCAGGATGCAGGGTAAGCATGCAAATGCACCTCTGAACTCACTGCACAATAGCTTTCACACTGACTCCATTTCAGTGTAACGTGCTATTTTTTAGTGATGGGAGCATAAGAACTAAAATGTGTTATATAACGGGCAGTATCTTTTGCTTGACAGTGGTTGGGTGCGACTCAACTTTAGCACCCTTACCAAATGTGTGCTTTAATTGTATTGTCGCACTTACGAGAACAAACAAGCATTTGCAATGCAATCAGTCTCGCCTTTGGGACCTTATATGTATTTAGCTATGCAGCACATTAGCCTGGGTGCTGAAACATCTACTGTTCTTTAACATGAAGGGAAAGTAAGCACCAAACTGCATGACAAGCCAGGTATGGGAACACCTAGAGAGAATTATTGCCTTTCAGTGGGAAATGGTATAGTCCAAAGCTCTATTTTTAATATTAAACCAGGACCTTTGGTGGTCATATCACTGAAAATACCAGATTTGAAAAAAATAATATTGTCTACGGGTGCTCGTGGAAGACAATTTCTATGGACTGGAATCTAGAGAATGCTAAAGTGATTCTGGTATTTTACTGACCTCTGCTGGTCATTTTCTATCAAGACATTTAAATAGAGGTAGTTGAACATAAAAAAAAGTCCCTAACAGGAAGTAGACAAGTCCTAGGGCTGATCTCCAGAGCCCACAAAGTACATACACATTTAAGTATCTAATAAGTATATACAAAAGTATATACAAGAGGTCTTGAATGCTCGACCGAAAAACTGCTGGCTTGAATGCTTATTAATCTAAGCCATTGGTAATTAGTCTGGGCCGCATTCCAGTCCATGTTTTTTCCCACTGTGCCACTACAGGCAAGGACCAGAGCTATGCAAGTCAATCTTTGGCCTGCCTCAGTACAACATTCCAGTGAGAAATGCTAAAACACGTCCCCTCTATTTGGTAACATAAGCAATGAAGGAGGCAGTAGCTGGCCAGCCCAGTACCTGCCAACGGTGATGGGTAGCATAGCACGGAAGGACTCTGAAAAAGTTGGACAAAGATATTTCTTTCCATAGGAGGGACACTAGTGTCTCCTACTCTCAAAAACGTTATTACCACCCAGTGCTGCAATGCTAGATGGATAAGTCCAAACAGGCTGGAAAATGTTCTGCTTATACATATTTTTCCATCCTCCTCTTCGAAAAGGGATTGCTATCTGCTCTCCCTTTCCATCCGGTCCTTTACACCCACCGGATTAAAAACTACCATCCACCTAAACGGATTATATTTTTTCATTAAGGGGGCCTACGAGCTTCAGGGGTACAAAATAGGGGGATACAAAGATAGGCTTTACTTCAACATGGCATGTGATTCCCCAAACATCTAAACTCATCTAGGAACACTGTTAGTCAAATTGAGAACACTGCTGATATTTATGATTCTTGACAAAACCCAACATGCTACAGTATTGCATGACTGACACAAATAACTGCTTTTCTGATTAGTTCCTCAGAACCCTGTTGAAATATGTTAGGAATCACACTGCCATGCCCATACATCTTCTCTTAGCCTTCGAGGTACCTTGTAGCAAACTCCTTTTCATCATTTTGAAGGAAACATATGTAATTGTACTTATAACCTTATTCATTTGGCATTTTTAGGGCTATAATACCCGTGTGGGAGACAAAGGTACACAGCTCTCTGGAGGTCAGAAGCAGCGGATTGCAATTGCACGTGCACTTGTGCGACAACCAAAACTTCTGCTGCTGGATGAAGCCACATCTGCCTTGGATACAGAAAGTGAAATGGTAGTGAAATGTGTAGAAAACGACTTACCAAACAATTGGTTCTGTATGTATTGTATATATGCATCTGATGGATACTTTGAACTGCAGATTCCTCATCTTGTGATTATATCCCCAGGCACCAAACTAGATCTGGAAAATTCAAAGCAGTGTTGCTGTGCATCGGCAGGTTATGACATGTGACTCTGTCGATGCCGGTCCACTCTGGTAGTGACGAACTGAGTCGGATATAAGCGTCACCCATGCACGCTGACATCATTTCCTTTCTTTACATCACCCATACACACTGACTTCAGTTCTTTTCCTTCTGTGTCTTTACATGCAGAGCAATGCTCGTCTTATTCTTCACTTGTGAAGAGATTTCTCTTCAGAGATTTTTTATTGAAGTCTGGTAGAGACTTCCGCATTCAGATGTTTGTGATATATGCCCATGAGAGTGCTTATGCTCGTTGCATGACTTCAGGACCTGTTACGACTGTGCGCAGTTGAATCCGAAAGTCATCCAAGATCGAAACGGTGATGCACTATGCGGTAAACCACTGGAAGGCCCCACGCAGGTCCTGCGCCAAGTTGAAGATGAGAGCGCAGACCTGCATCCCCTTCTGCTTCCGAAGTCGTTCTTGAGGCAGATCTTCGAGGTTGAAGTTTTCCGAAAAGTCAAAGACAGAACATGAGAAGTCCAAGCAAGGCTTGGCCCCTTCCCTCCACTCTCTGGAGAAGGTGCGACGGCTTCCCCATGCCTCTTTGTCTTGCTCCCGTTCCACTGAGGAGCCTATTCCATCCCCTGTCCCGATGCACCCCGAGTATCCGAGCCCATCAGTGATAAGACTTTAAAGAGGCTAAGCTACATATTTGTGGCAAGCATAAGGCTCCCACAGGCTTGCCTTTCGGTCCCAAGGATCCACAGGGCCCCTCATTTCGGTTAGGGCCACCAGGTTCTCCCTTGGTGCTGTCTGGGCCCCTTGCATCCTCTTCGGGTTCTGCACGACTTGGGCTTAGTGCCAAAACTCACTTCAACTCCTGGGACATCAACAGCAATAGGCGCTGGAAGTAGGGGTGTTGGGAGTAGCTGCAGCACCCCCAAAATAGCCATGCTGGAGTTCCAAAGGTGCATGAACAATTGGGATGCCTTTAAATGTAGTTTTTATCTTGTCACATTTGTTCCTTCAAAGACAGAGGTCATTTGTCGGGCTGTGTCTTCTGACAGATTGCTGCTTATTCTTTTATCTTGGAGATTGGTGTTTACTGTTATTTCTCTGACTTCAAAGCGATTTTGTAAAGTGAACAATTTGACAATCTTGATGGTGTGAAAGGCTGTAAGATGTCATTTTTTGTAACAAAAATTAAATACCTATAAATGAACTGTACAAATATTTCAAAATGTATTTGCAGTTCAAAAGCAAAAAATAAGTGCTTTGTTGTAATTCTGAAATGTGCCAAAAACAAGGATTTTAGTAGGATCAAAATAAAAAGATATGCTGTACTGTATGATACGCAAATGACAAATATTCACTGAAACCTGATTTCCACACATTATCATATGTGCGCAATCAGTTATATTAGTAAAACTATATGTCTGGGCAAAATTAGTGGACATTACAGTGGCGAATGTGCGGTCTGTAAATAACAATGCACTTCCACTCCTTGCGTGTAATATATTTACAACAATATGCTCCAAAAGGCACCACCAGATAAATTGCACGCCCAAACAATTCTCCGACTGAATGGGGTGGCTCATTTATGGCACGTCTTCTTTGTGTGAGACTTGTATTTTTCATAATCATCATGAGTTTATGGCTACAACATTGATGGCAGCACCCTCACTTGTGAAAATTGTTAAATGGCCACTGGCAACACCAGCACCTATGACACCGGTGCAGAGGAGGAAGATCTTGCTACACAACAACCTATATGGAACTCATTATACTCTAATATGATTCCACTTCCGAGCAGCAGTGTGCACACATTACACCAGCTTTTGTGCTCAGACTCTAAACAGAGCCAGCTTTATGGAGATAACTGTGGTGGGGCAGCTAAGGTCCTTGATCTCCAACTCCCCACTATGGAGGTTAAACAAACCTGCTAACGGGGATATTACAGTATGGCCAAGCTCCAACAAAATCTCTTTTTCCCCTCATTGAGGCTCTAACTGCCTCAATGCCAGGTACTTGGGCTAAATCATGCCCTAGCCCCCAACTCCTGCTCAATCCTGGTCACCACATATCGTGTAGGTAAGGCGATGAGAACTAGTATGGTGCTTCTATGACACACATGGATGAAGCCCACAGGGCTTCTTTGGTGATATCTTGGCGTCTTTAATGGACATGTTTTTCAACAGCACCCCCTTTTAAAAGATGGACTCAGTCATAGAACAATTTAAAGAAAGCTAAGCCATGGCCCGTTCTCTAGAACTTTCAGCTTCAGTCTGGTAGTCATCACAGCAATTTCGCCCTTTCAAGGGATATGCCAATGGTCTGTGTATAAACAGCACCAGCCTACACCACCCACACAACAGCTTTCCCAGCCCTCTCAAGGTTGAAAATAACTGCAAAACGTCTTTAGTGCCACTTTGTAACACACAGTCACCCAATGGAGGGCAGGATTTGCCACTTCCTGTAGGGATAGCAAAACATTGCATCTGATAAAATGGTCCTACATATTGTCTAATGGCATTCCTAATGGCCCTGCCATTCCTTTCATGTGCTGGACCCAGCACATGTGACACCTGTGGTGGAACGCCTCTCAGATAACCATCTGTCTGTCTTATCCCAGGATGTGTAGGCTCTTTTGGCTAAGAGCCGTAGAAAGGGTTCTGACACCAGAATTAGTAATTGGTTGTTACGTCTGTTACTTCTTGGTGCAGAACAAGGGCAGAGGTCTCCATCTTATTCTATACCTTCGACTTCTCATCGCCTTCCTGCGCAAAGACAAATACGATGTTCACTTTGAGGCAGGTTTTCTGCCCTAAATCCTGGAGACTGGATGGTATCATTGTCCTGCAGGATGCTTGTTTTCACATCCACGTTCTGCAGGCCTTCTAGTGCTCACAAAGGCGATGGTGGTGGTTGCTTCCTATCTGAGTAGGTCAGACATACCAGTCCTCCCCACCTCAAAAGCTGGCTTTTGAAGGCAGGCTCCCCACAGTTGGTTGCGGACCACCTTCAAACGCTTCAAACAACGGCAAACCTCTTGACTTAGTTGGGGTATTTGATCCAGCCTGCTGAAGTCACAAAGACTCCTTTGCAGAGGATCTCTTTTGTCAGAGCCATCCTGGATATGGTGCGCTTTCAAGCTTTTCCCCCAGCTTGCGAACCCAAGACATTCGGGCTGTGATGCAGATGTTGCAGCCTTTGTCCTGGGTCACAGTGAGGATGGCTCTAAGGCTTCTGGGCCTGCTTGCTTCGTGCACCCTGCTCACCGATTATTCTATGTAACCTAAAGTCACAGTGGGCCCAGTAAAGTAGTCTATCAGATGCCATCCAGGTGTCAGAGGAGGCTGCAATACATCTGCAGGGGTGGCTGTTTGGCTGCAATTGGTGCAGCGGTAGATCCTTCTTCTTATCCCACCCAGAGCAAGTGGCGGAGGACCAACGTATTGATAATGGCTTAAGAAGGGCTTTTGGAAAAGGTGGAGATCAGAGTTCTCTGGTCTCCAACAGAGACCCGCCTCCACATCAGATTGTTGAAGCTGGGGTGATTTGAATTGCCATTGAAGGCCTTTCTACTACCCATCACAGGGGGCGGGTACAGGTTGACGCGGACAACACAGCTGCCATTTGGTACAATATCAAGCAGGGCGGGGTAAGGTCCAGACTCCTGTGCCAGGAGGATCTGTGCATCTGAAACTGGCTCAATCATCAGGGGATTTCCCTGTTGGTACAACACCTGGCCGTAACTTTAAACACCAGGGCAAGCAAATTCAGTTGGCAGCGCATAGCACATCATGAATGGCAATTATATCCCTAGGTGGCAAATGCCATCTTTCAACCGTTGGGGGAACCTTGGTTAGATCTGGTCACTACTGCAGAGAATGCACTATATCAGCACTTTTGCAACCTGGCGTTCCCCAGAAATCTCTGTCTGTCACGGAGATTTCATATAGTGTGCAGCAAAGGGCTCCTTTATGCCTTCCCAGTACTGTCTCTCCTGCCCAGAATTCTGAGTAAGATCAGTAAGGCGAGGCCCAAGTCATCCAAGTTGCACTCGTTTGGACCAAGAGAGTGTTGTCTCCAGAACTTCTGGGCGTGTCACAGCAGCAGGATAGAGTCGTGAACCTGAGCCTATGCAGTCTGCACCTCCATGCATGGAGATTGTGCAGTGGCAGTTGAGAGGAAGCCACTGATGTCATCCTAGCACCCAGGCACCCTTCCACAAAATCTGTATATGCAGGCCACTGGAACAAGTTTGTGGCATGGTTTGGTACCCAGCAGTTTGACCCCTTGCATGCGATACTTTTGGGTGTTGTTCACTTTGTTTTTGGTCTAACAAGGCCTTGATTTGAGCACAGTTAATGGCTGCCTGTTGGCACTTTCGCACTTTTTACGTTTTGCGGATCAGCTGTCCTTGGTAGTGCCACATTGGAACTTAAATTTAGCCCACACCATTCTGATGGGTGCCCCTTTTGAATCAATGCACAGTTGTTTTCTTGCCCCCTCTGACCTTTAAAAAGGGTGTTCCTGCCAAAGTAAAAATCTGCATGCTGGGTGAATTACTTTAGACTCTCCTGATCCAGCTTCCCGATACCACCTTTTTTCCAGACAAACTGATTTTCGGGACTTGAGCGGCATTCCTGCCAAAGGTGGTGACGCCTTTTCACCTCAGATAGACCATCACGCTTCTAACCTTCTTTGCTCCACCTCAAACCTCAAAAGAGAAAGAAATTCTCTCTTGTTTAGAGACCAACAGAACACTCTTCAATTACATTGATTGTACCAAAGGCCATCGACTGGACAGTCAGCTCTTTTTGGAGTTCTCTGGGACAAAGAAGGGCAATGCATGTAAAGAAACAGACCATCTGTTGATGGCTAGTCCTCTGGATTTAGATCTGCTATGCATTGGCTTTAAAGAAGCCTCCAAAATGCCTATGGGCTCACTCCACAAGAGCCAAAGCTGCTACCACTGCTTTGGTATGCGGAGTGCCTGCCCTGGATATCCGTCAGGCAGCTACATGGGTATCAGTGCATACGTTCACAAATCACTATTTCCTCGACAGTCAGGATCATTGAAATGAGCACGCTGCCCACTTGGTCATGCAGGACTATTTAGTATGAGCCATTCCATATACCCACCACCTTGGAAGGTACTGCACTTTGGTATCTATTTACAAAGCTAGAAGTCTGTGTTCAAAAGTATCTATCAGATAAGATACTTTTGGTAATGCCATTTCTGTGGATACTCTATTTAATCACAGATTTCTCATCATCCACCTTCCTGTTCTGTGGTGTGGTCTCTTCCATCTAAAATATCCCAATTGTTCAATTCACAGGCAGGCTCTCCATCAGAAGGTAAGGAAGAATTCCTGAAAGAAACTGATACCAGCGCACATGAACAGCGCTTATGTGCAACTCCGTTCATTATTTCAGAAGGCGAAAGGCTTCAACGCTGAGCCGCACAGCACCCCCTGTGAAAGCGCAGGAGCGCTGATTTTGAATCTTCTGTTTGCAGACTGTGTAGATGGATAATGGAATAAACACATATGTGCTTCTCCCTCCTCCCAGGACCTATTTAGTGGCAGTGCGGTCTTTTGACTGTTATCCGGCCACGCTATGGAATGCCCTTCCTCTGGCCATTAGATCTATGAATAACGAGTTGAATCTCTGAAAATCATTCAAGACCTGGCTGATCTTTTTAGCTGTCACGTCTGCTCTTGGTGTAGTGGTTCTCTTTTAGCCGCCAGTGCTGGGATGCTTCCAGGTCGCCATGTGCTTTTCAAATCCTTTAGCATAGGATGATCCTTGACAGAGGAGACATGGCGGCTCTCATTTTTCTGGACCTCCCCGCAGCATTTCACACAGTCTCACACCCCATCCTCATCAGTCACCTGCATGAGGTTGGCATCCAAGAACCCTCTCTCCGCAGGATCTGTTACTTCTTAACTAATAGAATACAAGCTATCAGTCTGGCAACTTACTCATTGGAACCACACAAACTAATCTGCGGAATCCCTCAAGGTTCATTGCGCAGACCCACCTTTTTCAATGCATACATGATCCCTCTGGTCAATGTCATCCACCTACGTGACATCAACATCCTTTCCTATGCAGATGAGGCACAATTCATACTCTGTCTCTTGGACAAGCCCCCAATACAAAAAACAAGTTCAACACTCACATGCCCAAAGTCACTAACTGGATGAAAGTTAACTATCTCAAGCTCAATATGGACAAGACAGAAGTAGTGATCGTCAATAAGAACTCCTCACTATGGCACTCCAACTGGTGGCCTGCCAACCTCTGACCCACACCCAGAACCCACAACAGGAATCTCAGAATAATCATCAATAGCAAACTGGACATCGCCATCTCTGCATTCTGCATCCACACCCTTGAAGTTGCTGAGGAAGATCTTCAAATGGCACCCAAGCAACACAAGAAAAACTGTCACTCCTGTCATAGTCACCAGCCAGTTGGGTTATGAGAGCCCTTTATGCTGCGATAATCAGGCAACTCACTAGAAACCTACAGACCAACCAGAACTCGGAAGCCAGACTCATCCTCAACCTCCCACACAGAACTCATGTTACACCACACTGCAGGGATCTACCCTGACTTTCAGTACACAAATGCGTTCAATTCAAACTCCTCACACACAGACAAGGCAGTCCACAACCCAGCCCCACCTACGTGAACATTTAATCTCCTTCCACCAACCATCCAGACTCCTCCACTCTGCAGAACTCCTACTAGCAACCATCCCACACATACACAGAACCAGATCAGAAGGATGAGCGTTTTCTTACATTGCTCCTAAAGCATGGAACAACCTCCCTCTCCACATCAGAGCCTCCTCCTTTCTTCTTGAATTCCAGACGAAGCTGAAGATTTGGCTTTTATATTAACCAACCTACTGTAGGTAGGACTAGGCACACATACCTACTCAGCACCAGGATACCCTTGCAGGTGGCAGTGACCTTTACATAATCGAATAACATAGTCTGGTATCTGGGTATAGTCACAAGGTGAGAAATCTGCGGTTATAAAAAAGGTAAGTAATTTGTTCATTTGGTATTTCTGTAGCACAAACCTATCCAAAAGGCAGCAAAGTGCAGTCAAGGATATAGAGATGTTGTTCCAGAACTTGGGTGCATGGATGGAAAAAGCCTGTTTTCTTTTTGTTTCTTTTTTATAATTCTTAGTCTGCAGTCTGATGGTGTCCTGGTTTGTGAGTCTGCCGAGATCCACCAGGGATGGTGAGCTGAACTGAAAGATAAGCAGGGGTGTTGGTTGTGATAGCTTTATAAACATTGCGGTTGGTTTAGAAGATGGTGCAGGCCAGAAGGTGCAGTCAATGGAGTTCCATCACGATTGAGGTGATGTGATAATATTTCTTCAGGCCATGGATGAGATGTGCTTAGGTGTGTAGAGTGTACTTAAAGGGTACTATTGGGAGCCTAGAAGGCCATGGAATAGGACATTACCAGCATCCAGATGTGAGAGTCAGTGTAAGCAGTTCTGAAGTAGCTTTCTGGAACAAAGGATTTGACTTTATTTAAAAGAGAGGTGTTACCAGGCCTTCTCTATTTTTTTGGCAATGGGTCACTTGAGGGTGAGGTTGGTGCCCATGGTGGATCCAAGTGACTTGGCATTCGGTGAAAGTTAGGCTTTAAAGTTGTGAAAGTTCATGTCATTGATTCTGGTTTGTATTGTATCTTATTTATTGTTCTTGGAAAATAACAAGAATTCAGTCTTGGTTGGATTGAGCTTCAGGTAGATACTGGACATCCAGGTCTGGATGATATGCAAGCAATGTTTGAGTTGTTGGATGTCTGAAGCGGAGTCAGCTTTCAAGTAGGGTTGTATATCATAAGTCTGTTGGTGAATTTTGATGCTATTATCTGTGAGGTAGAACACCAAGCAGCTCCATGTAAAGGTTGGAGAGCACAGGAGACAGTATGGGGCCCTCTGAGATTCCACAGGTGACACAGATCATTTGTGGCCTGGAGGTGTCCATGTGAATAAAACGGTGTCAATTGTGAAAGTATGAGGAGAACCAGTAAAGGAGATTGCAGGTTAATCCCATGTGTGACTCCAGGGTATGTGTGTATAAGAGTGCAATGGTCAACTTTGTCGATGTTAGCTGAGAGGTCCACCAATATGAGGAGGCAGGGGTCTTCTTTATCTATGGTCAAGAGAGCAATATCTGGGACGTGGTAGGTTGCAATGCTGCAGGGTGATCTGAAGCCAGACTGGTAGTCTTGATGATGGTTGGAGTTGAACAAAGACTGCTTTTCAGTAATCTTGCCAATGAATGGTAGATGAGTGATGGGCTGGTAGTTGGAGTTCATTAGGGTCTAGTGTCGGTTTCATTAGCAGTGGGAGGATCTGCCCTGTCTTGAGAGCTTCTGGGAAGATGCCCTGAGTGAGTGAGGCATTGACAATAGTAAGTAGATGCATATCCCCAAAGAGAGCTTTGATAAAGGACAATGATAAGACATCTTCGTCAGAAGTGGCTTTAAGGGAGTTGAGTATGTCAGCAAGATCTAGGAGAGATAGGGCTTTGAAGACTGACTATGATTGAATTCTACAGGAAGAGGTGGGTGTAAAATTTGAAGCAGGCTTGGTGTCGTTGATGTGCTGTCATATCTTCTGTATTTTTTCACAGAAGAAGAGGTTGTTAATGTTGCACTTTACTATAGTCTGAGGAATAAGTCCGTCCGTCAGGGGGTTGATACAGTATGTCTTGAACATCATTCTGATTCTGTTTATGGCTTTAATTATGGTGTTGGTATTGTAGTTGGCTTTGGCCAATGTGAAGAGGCTCTATGTTTTAGGTGAGGGAGTTCAGTATCCAGAGGTCCACCGGAGTTCTGTTTTTCTTCTATTTTCTTTCTGTTCTGTGGATGGGTTTTTATTTTCAGCAAGTTCTTTAGAGTACCAGGGTGATTGCTCCTGCATGTTGTGATTGTGAAAAGGATATTCACAAAGCTTTCCAAAATATTGCTTTAGTTATCTTGACATCGGACATGGAATTGATCGAGAGAGATAAGAGTTCCAGCATTAGATTGTCTATTGAGGGAAAGAGAACACTTGCGAGATTGATGTCTAAAGTGTGTAGAGACAATAAGTCACAATGTAAAGAAACTGGTCTTAAGCAACGTCATGATGAATGCTGTACGGATGCACTGCGTTCTTTTGATACCAATGATATCGCACTGTATTTTGTTATTATTCTTTTTGTTTATTCAATAAAAAAGATTTTTTTAAAAATAAAATGTCTATTGAGAAGTCTTTAAAGGATCTGAAGGTTTGGTCTTCTCTTTTGTGTTGACCTTTGTTTGTTGGTAGGGTATGAAGCATGCAGATAGGGATAGCAAAGTTGTCGGTCTAGTCCATAGGAATGATATGCTTTGTATTCTTGGTTATGTTGAGAAGACATGGTCGAGTAAATGACCTTTGGAGTGTGACATGTTAAGTGTTTCGATGAGG
This sequence comes from Triturus cristatus, assembly GCF_964204655.1. NCBI lineage: Eukaryota > Metazoa > Chordata > Amphibia > Caudata > Salamandridae > Triturus > Triturus cristatus. The sequence goes on along the minus strand of NC_140593.1, from coordinate 308,766,911 downwards.
TTGAAGAGGGTGTCTCTTGTTTGTTTTGGGCTTGTTTTGTCTGGGAGGTTAAAGTCACCCAAGATGCTGGTGTAGTAAACCAGTTGATGAGATGGCAGTCTGAGTTGGAAAGAGTGGAAATCGCATGTCAACAGCTTCCCTGGATCTGAGTGTCACTTTCTTGCCTAGGGTGTAGGACCAGGAGGACTTATGGAGTATAGAAAGACCTCCTGCCATCGTATGTGCACAGTCCACACGATGGAGGCTGTAGGAAGAAGAATGTCTAGGATGTGTGAAAATAATGTTAATGTATTGCAGTTGTTGGCTGTGAGAGAGATCACCCACCTTGTCCTGTTAAATCTGTGACAGAACTGTCTACATCACTCTGTTTGATCCATTCCACGGACAGTTAATAGGCTGTGGTACCTAATCCAGTTAGTGCATATTAGCTATCTTTCCACTAGCGGTGAGCGACAAGTGAAAGCAGTATACAGTCACCTGGATTCTACACACAGCTAGGGCAGATTAGTAGGACTTTCTGTAGTCCTGTTACAATTTGATATTTCACAATAGAAATTGATGTAGGTTGTTTACATGATGAACAATGTATCCATCACCATTTTTTACATTTTACATATTTATTTCTCAAATTCATTTACAGGTTGTTCAAGAAGCACTGGACAAAGCAAGGAAAGGTCGCACCTGTATTGTTATTGCCCATCGCTTGTCCACCATCCAGAATGCTAACAAAATTGCAGTGATACAGAATGGACAAGTAGTAGAACAAGGAACACACCAGGAACTCCTGGGACAGAAAGGGGTCTATTTCACACTAGTCAGTATACAACTGGGCCACACATGATTTGAGAACTCCATCGCCTTTCTCCAATCTTCCTGGGTTATGTCAGTATTGAAGACAAGCTCATTTCAAAGCACAATATATTGGATATTGTGTACTCCATCACAACTACAACCATTACAGTGACAGACCTTCACATCGGAAATACCATTGTATTGGTATGGCCGCTGAAGCAACTTGCCATAACCATTGACAATCTTTTAAACAATGAGAAAATATATAAGAACATCAAATCAACCAGGATTGAACCTTAGATCTTTTAAGAGATTTGCTTTGTCATCTACATTTCTTCTCTTACCATAGAGACGATGTGTCATAGATTTGAAAAATTTACTGATATGATTGTGTTCACTAAGAAACCTTCTGAGATGCACACAAAAAGGAGAACAAAACAAATATTGTCATTCCAATAAGTCTACTGAAAGCTTCACTCCCATTATCTGATAAGCTATATGTTTCACTTTTACCATAAACCAATTAACAATATTGTATCCTATAGGGGATTGTTTAAGAACCATGCCACTTATGAAGTCTTCACTGCAGAGCTGTTGCTCCAGAAACAGCATCCAATTAATGAGCAAAGAAATATGTTAAAATAATGTGAAGGACAGTATGCACTCCCCAAAACATTGTCCTATTAATGTGATGAATTAATGGCTTTTGTGTGGATTACTGGTAATGTATACATGTTTGACCCTAATGTTTTTGCTGCTGTTTTGATATATAAACAATACAGCTTACAATACAACTAAAAATTGGTAAAATGGTTATTAAACAAAAGAGAGGATGAAGCACACAGCAGTCAAGATATATGAACATTTAGAAGTAGCAATCTCTCATATAGATAGTGAAGCATTGCAATTGTATATGTCAATTATCTAAGAATTACTGTAATTGTCATCTATGTTGATACAGTTTACGAAATATGCCAGTTCAACCCATACGTTCTGTGCTTCTCAATTTATATCCGATGAATAACATTTGAATTATAAGTATCAAAAATAAGATAGAAAAGGAGAGCAGGATAAAGAATCAACATTCAGAAAGTGTCAATGCTTAGTTTGCCACTTTAGTGTTGAAAATAACAAGTTATTCTGCATTAGACTCAATAAATGTTTGCAGGAAGAAGTCACTAATAGCCTGTAGTAGAGCAAACAAAGCCCAAACACGAGATCATGGTCCAACAGGACTACACCAAGCACTTCCCCTCAATGGCTGTTAAGGGACTCATACAACTAGCAATAGCAGCTGCACGTTAACATTTCATATTAACGTCTATGAAACTATAAGGCAAGAATTTAAGGTTAGTGCTGATCCCTCAATATATCATCTTGTCCATTTAAACTAGGATAAAGTACCCATTACTGAGCAGGGTTAACGTGAAGGAAAACATTTGCAATATTTTAAAGCTATCTATAAAATATACATTTTGTAAAAACATTAGTGACTTCATTGTCAGGAATTATGTTTTTTCAAGCATCTTTGATTTGAACATTAACTACCAGAGCATCCTTTTGCATGAAGTATTTTGCTGTGAGGACTGTACCAACTACAAGCACATTACATCTGATGTTACCACATATGTTTCACTACAAAAACCTTCCTCAGTGATTGTTCATATTAGAGCGTTAGACCTACAGTTATTTAATACATAAGAATGCAGGATACACAGTTATTACTATGGGTTTCACCCTTGGGGGGTAGGTGCATGGAATGCCAGACAAAATTCCTAAGAAAGATCTTGTTTTCCTAACTAAAGTGTAAAAGATTTTTTATGAAACTTTTCTTTAAGGTCTGTAGTGTTAAAATGTGTGAAAAGTGTATCAGGAAAATCAATACACCATGTTAAACTTTATTATGATGTTTGCTTATTCTTTCCCATGGGATGATGTCACCAGCAGACAAGTATGGGGTTTTTAGTTATCCTAATTAAAATGCATATTGACCTTTGTATGCTAGTGGACATTGCGTAAGGTGCCAATGAATTGTTAACTAAATTGGTTCATTGTTCTCTTGCCTCCCCTTGCTTTGGACAAATGCTTTAACCAGCAGAAACAAATGGTGAGCAGCCGTAAGTGTTACAGAAGTGTGCTGCAGCAGGAGGAAGCTAAAAACTAATGAATCTCTACATAACGTTAACATTTTTCCAATATATTATTGTATACAGGTTTTACAGCCCAAATGCAAACTCTGAGGATAGTCAAAAATGAATGTTAGATAAAACAGAATCAAACAGGAATGTATAACTAGTAAAGGCAGCAAAAGTCTCAATTATGTATATAACCATTGTTTATAAAACAAATCAAGAAAGCAGAGAATTGTTTGGCTTTATTTAATAAAAAGCAGAAACTATTATTGTTTTTTTTTTTCAGTTATATTTTCATAAAAGCACACTGAGAAATTCAGTTTGTTTATGGATAACAATCACTCAGTAACATTGAGCATCATTGTAAAAATTACTAAAGTTGTCTCTTTTTCAGTTTGAGAACTTAATGTAATATATCTTTTAGGAAAGACCAACCCAAGCATGTGGTTATGCAGTATCCCCATGGAAATATTATTGCTTCCTAATAATGTGCCTTTCATAGAACATGCACTAAGGTACATTCATTGATCCTCCAAGTAGTGCCAAGCTAGGTAAATAAACTTGTGTATAGGGGTAGATTTTCACCCATTCATATGGGTAGCTAGATTAAATTGTTTGAGATGAGGAGCTGTCTAAGAGCTGGAGTGCTGTACCGGTGGTCTGCTGTCTAGCGGGATTCTACTTCTACATAAGATGTCTATGTAAGATTTATTTTACTGTTCAACATGTCTTAGTGTTATTGCTGATGTGCTTCAAAGTAAAGGGATACTTACCAACATCTTTGTGAGATGTTGCCCTGTGTTCATACATCTTTCAAAAATATTGTAACATTGTAGTGCATTTCTCGGTAAATATGTGGGATGTTTGCTCCCAAAATTTATATAAAGTAGCCATTGGGCATACACAAGTATTTATTTAAAACTAATTTGGGAGATAGGCCTGTTCTTCAGATTAAAAACATATAATTGTATTTTTATTTTTTTATGAAAGGTTTATTGAATCAAAGAATTACATTTATTTATAGTTCTGTTAAGCTGTCTAATACACTTTGTACCATAATAAACATGTAATAAAAGCTACACAAGATTTGCAAAGTTCATCTTGGTTTTTCTTATTGCATCCATCAACTATTCGACTAGTCACATGAGCAATTAGAGAAAATTGTATAGGAATACCACACAACCAATTAGCCTGTATGTCTCAGAGGGCATCTTTCATGTGGTAATAAGTTCATAAAACTTTGCTGATTTGCTTTCCACTGTATAGGTGAAGAAGTGCACAGCAAGTATCCATTTTCTGAAGTCAGGTGTTGAGAAAAGTCTATACTGTGACCAAAATTTGAAAATCTGATGAACGAACCGTTACTTGTTTTTCATCCAAGTATTATACATATTTCCAGAATATCCCATTGCACTTTGGGACATAAGGTATGACATTGAGTTGGGTAAAAATGCTCTTTCTAGTATATACTCTTTCTAACTGAAGATTACTCATGTTTAGAATTTTCCCCATGAGCCAGACTGCAATTGGATGTTTTCTCAGCAATGCTCCCACGCACTAGTAGTTGGCATCATGGGGCTCTGTGTTGGCCCCATTCTGCCCTGAAAGTGACAGATCATGCGCCATCCATGTACTCTGGTGTTAGTTGCTTGACTGACTCTTTAGACGCCCTCAGATGCAAACCACAAATCAATAGGAGGTACCAGTGTGCAGATCTTCTGTTTTGGACCTTTATAGACAATATAAAGAGATTACTCAATAAAACCTTGTGGTGGGAGGACAATGAGGATTCTGAAGTTAGAAAAAAAGTGTCCACTAAGAAGAATGTAATTCAAGATAAGTAACTTGTTCTTCTGAGGGATACTGCTAAACGCATATACCTCTCCTTTAGAAAAGATACCAAAGCAGTACCTCTCAAGGTGGAAGGTCCGTGGAGTAGGTTTAGATGAAAAAGCTATGTAGGACCAAAAAGAGGGCAAAATTATCTTCCCATCTAACCTGGCTGTCAAGACAGTTGTCCTCCATAAACATGTGCACTGACACCCACATTGCAGCATGGCAGATGTCAAGAACACGCGTGGCAGCACAGTGGTAGCAGCCTTGACCATGGCGCAGTGAGGCCTCGGTCCTTCTGGAGGCTGATTCTCTGTCAATGCATAGCTGATCCTAATGCAGAAGTCTAACCACTTTAACAGTGTCCTTCTCTGCAGTGCCCTGGCCTTTTTTAGCCCCAGAGAACCCCGCAAAAATCTAATCATCCAGCAGATTGTCTTTGATGCAATCGATGTAAAAGCTCAAAACTCTTTTGAGAGTTGAGGCAGGGTACAGAATTTTTGGAGAGTAATGGATTGCTCAATGTAAAAGGAGTGACAACTTTAGGCAAAAATGATGCCCTGGTCCTCAGCACCAGTTTGTCTTGAAAAAATGTGGAACGGGCGGCTGTTCCGAGAAAGCCTGAAGCTCACTAATGTTAATGAGCTGAAGTAAAACCAATTAGGACGATGATTTTGAATGTAACTAGATGCAACAAGAAACTGCACATTGGCTTGAAGGGGATACACATAAGGAAAGTCTAAACCAAAATTAAGATTCCACTGTGCCATCGCAAACGGTTTGGTAGGGAGCATGTGTGTAAACCTTTAAGAAACCACATCACCTCAGACTATTTAAAACAGTATGGGTGGTACAGAAAAAGGACAAAAATCCTGAAGAATAACCTTTAATGGTGCTTCCTGCAAAAACCTTGCTTGGCCAAACAGCAAAAATCGGACAGTTTGGTTTGTAAAGACTCTGTAGCATTCTCCACACCAAGTCACAAATTTGTCCCAGCAAATTGCGTAAATAGACTTTGTAGTGGGGCGCATGCCTGCAAGGATAAATTTGACAATTTCAGAAGATAGATTGAATGCATTCAACTGTGGCCGCCTAATCTCTATGCATGTAGCTGTAGACTGCGTAGGTTCTGATGTAGAACCCTATCCTGCTGCTGTAACAGAAGTGTCATGGATGGTCAGAAAACCCAACAGGGATACAAGAGGAGGCAATCCTCGCAGGATATCCAACCATTGCAATAGCGGAAGTCATTTTGGTTGTGGCTAGCTATAAAAGCCACACACACCCGGTGACTCATGCTTGTTATCTGCTTACGTGCTTGAGAAGAGCAGCCTGCCTTTTCCAGTGGGCACACATGGATTCTTTTGGCAACTTGATCTCTGACTCTCCATGACTCCTGGCATCTTACAGATGCTTGCAGTGTCACAAAACTGTAATGCTCACACTTGCTGAGCAGTTGAACTGGAGCTCTTGAGTCCGAAAAATCCAAGAATTCCTAAACGTGAGAACATGAGAATTTGAGTTGAAAAACATTTTGCAAAGTTTCTTGAAAGACCTGCAGAGTGAAATTGACACTAAACATTGAGAATTGAAGAGTAATTCCTGAATATGGAACTCTTGGGGAGGGTTCAGCAAGAAGAAAGATACTCTTGAGAAACCCATTGGGAAACGTAGAAGAGTAATCATATTGTTTCTCTTTTTAGAATTTTATTATGGCAGAGATCAGGTTTACCCAAATACAGGTCTGTAATAATTAAAGAGGGAATGTTAAAAAGTAATCGGGCTCAGGAGAAGGGCTTGTGGTAGCGATAGTAAGCGTCTATTAAACATATCCTTTACATTGCTTAAAAGCCTTTAGCAAAGAGGACGACCAACACACCAATAGGAGGTGATACTCCAGCTGAGAGAATTCTCTCTGAGGAGTTGAGAGCCATTTTCGATGAATTAACCTTGCTCTCACAAGATTGCATGCTCTAACATGGTAGTGCCAAATCCTGAAAGAATAACAAGCATATACATAAAATTCTTTCTGAGTGAGACGAATCCATTATTATTCATGATTATCCGAGGTAGTTAATCTACTGCTTACCTTACAAAATTATATTAACGACTTGTATCTGGCCCTTCGACATTCTTGTAGAAGAGGAAATCCAACAGTAAAACAGTGAAAAGCTAGATAACTTACAGAACCAATCCAGTCGGGGATGGAGACAACCATCCTTTAAAGTCTGAAACAAAAGCCAGTATTGAAATCTCCCACCTTTCCCCACAGAGGTCAAGTTCAGAGACAACACTTAAGGTAGAACAGGTGGCCACTGTTCGGGCTAGCCCAGGAACAGTAAGTCATGTAGTAACTCCGCTGGCAGTTCCTCTTGGCCCCCAGAACGTTTTTATGATGAGCCAACCAATTTTGGGACCTTCCTAAATCAATGTCAATTATACTATGTGTAGACCTACTTATTACCCAGATGATCAACCTTGTATCACCTTCATCCGCTCTCATTTAGGTGGAACAGCTGCGTCTTGGTCAATAATCTTGTTGGAAAGGGATGTTTCAATTTTGTATGACTATGTAAATTTCAAAAAGTTTCAGAACGAAATGAAAAACCTTTTTAACAGACATAACTTTGTGTAATCCATGGCTACAGAACTTCTAAATCTAAAGCAAGGCAATAAGGATCTTCTTAGTTATTTAACAGTCTTTAATCGATTGGTTGCTAAATCTGAGTGGCATGAAGAAACAAAATGGCTTCACTATTCTATATGGGGGTTACATGGGTACCTAAAACATGTATTCGCCCAGATGGCTGACCCGCCTGGGGACTGTGAGGAACTAACAGATCTAGACTAAATGCTGGATTATTGTTTGACCAAAGGAAAGTCTGATCGAGGAAAGACTTGTCAGAAGGTAGCAGTCATCAGAGAAAAGAATTCCCAACCCAAAATTGCTGATGACAAAGAACCCATGCAAATTGGGCTCCTACGAGGCTCATTGACTAAAAAAGGAAAGACGGTGTGATAAAAAAAATTGCATTTTATTGTAGTAAGGCCAGCCATTTCCACAACAATGATTGTCCAAATAAGCCTAAGACTAAACTGAAGGTAGTCACTGCCATCAAGGAGGAAGAGGGAAGCGAAGGAACCTGCTAATTTTTTAGACTGAACTTCTGGGTAAGCAAGGATTAAGGGTGTCTCACAAACTTGCCAACACTAGTCATGAGGACGCCTTATGACACTTGACATCCCTGTAGAATTGAGATGGTTACCCGACCAAAAGGTCCTAGTAGAGATGCTGTTGGACTTTGGGGCAGTGGAAAATTTTATAGATTTCTACTATGCTCAAATATTAACCATTCGAGTAGCAAACAAAACTAAGCTAGAAACTATTTGCACGGTAGATATATTTCATCTGGACAAGTGTCGATTTTCAGAAAGCATGCGGAATGTTTTTAATTTGACCTGATTTCAGCACCTCAGTTAAAGGCAATATTAGGGGTTCCATTAATGCACCAGCACAACCATACTATTGATTGCACAGTTGGGTACTCACTTTTCCCATCTTCGTTTTGCAAACAAAAGTATTTACAAGACATACCACAACCTCAGAGTTCAGCCCAATGTGCCTTCGGAGAAATAAATTCAGTTCTGCCTGAAGTTTACCTTGAATTTTCTGGTATTGATAAGGGAAACGCTTGTGTGTTGCCATTCCATCATATTCTGAATTGCAGGATTGCACTACAACCAGGACCCCAACTACTTGCAGCATAATAAAGGCACACAGAGCGGAAGAACTAACACCTTCAAGACTATCTTGGCCAGTTTCTGGAAACAGGTTTCGTTCAACCATCTCAGATCCTGGTTTATCCTAATGTTCTTTATTCCCAAGAAAGGAGGTAAAATGTTAATATGTATAGCTTATAGGGCACATGATGGAGTTTTTTTTAAACATATGGGGCCCGATTCACAGAACTAACTTATGACAAAATCCTAAACTTACTACTCATGGTATTCACAGAATGCACTAACAACTGTCCTAAGTTTACGTCCGCACTCAGGTTGAATTTCCGCACCCGGCGTGTAAGCTCCTCACCCGGAGTGGAAGCTCCACACCCGGAGTGGAAGCTCCACATCCGGAGCGGAATTTCCACCATCGGGCCAGAATATCCGCGTCCAGGCCGGAATACCCACAATGCATCAGATACAGCCAATTAACACCAGATTGTGGGTATTCCGGCCCGGAAGCGGAGATTCCGGCCCAATTGTGGAAATTCTGCTCCGGTGTGGAGCTTACACTCCGGGTGCAGAGTTTACACTCAGGGTGCGGAAATTCTGGCCTGAGTGCGGACATAAACTTAGGAAAGCCATAAGTGCATTCTGTGAATACCATGAGTAGTAAGTTTAGGATTTTGTCGTAAGTTAGTTCTGTGAATCGGGCCCATGTTTATTGGCATTTTTATTCTTGGAAGACAGTTGTTGCAAGCATGTCTCAACATCACAATTTTTGCGACACTAGCTCAAAGAACATATTTTAGATAGGAATGTCCATAGGTGAACATTCAAAGGGGAAAGGTATACACATACTCAACAGGTCGCAATGGCAGAGGTGAATTGCAGCATAAATGCTTAATACATAAATCAGTATCTAATAACAGTTCCCACCTTACACCCTCTGCTCATTTCATCATAGGTGTAATCTAAAACCCAAGATATATATCTATTTGACAGGTAATGCCTTTGTCTGCCAGGTCTCATTGTCGTGAAGACTACGTCTCAGAAATAAGAAAAAGGGGAATCACAGATGCCAACAAATGAGAAACTAAGAACGAGAATTGAAAAAAAAGAAAGGACTAGCTGTCCCCTAGGTCACCAACACCCTGAAAGGAGAGGGAGAATGACAAAGCTTGTAAGGAAAAAAAAAAAGAAAAGACTGTATAAAGCGTAGTGGGAGACTCTGAGCCTGTCGAACTTGTGATAGGGTTCATGACTGGAGGGTGGTAATTCCGGTGAAAAGAGCTACCGTCTAATGAGGGGGAAGGGAACATCTTCAGGACACACCAAGTTATCCTTGCTATAGTCCACACTCTACCCCATCCGTATACTTGGATGAGGCTCTGTCTTCTACCTCAGCCAGCCCTTCCTCCCTTTCTGGGTTCCACTCCAATACACTCCCTGGGTGTGGCCAAGACTCCAGCACCCCAACCATAGCTCTGTTATCGGGTGCCTCTGCACTCCCCTAGGGTCTTCGTGAATCAGGGCTCTCTCTTCAGCCATAGCCCATAAAGGTCACTTCATTCGTCCAAGTATTCACCGCTAGTCCCACCTCTGATTTCCACGATATCGTGATTTGTTTTGTCACCAGGACTTAAACCAGGTCCTGGAACCAGGAGTCAACTTTGTGTTTACGGGGTCTGGGAAACAGTCAAACCTCCAGACTGCATGGGAGAGATCAGTTCAGGGTGGCATTAAGGGTCTCGATCACGGCATTCCAGAAAGGCTGCAACTGGAGTCAACTCTACACAAATGACAGAAATCGGCGACCAGTAGTTTTCACCTGGGGCAGCTGCGTGGGTCCCATCCTTAGATGGCTTGAAGCATATGGTTTGTCAGAAATGTCATATGGACATTGTCAGAAATGGGGGTCTCTAATTGGCAGAGGTAGGTACTTTTGTCCAAATAGGGACCCTTGATTCTAGTCAGAGTAAGGGGACACACTCCTAAAATAACCCCTGCTCACCCCCTTGGTAGCTTGGCATGAGCAGACATGCTTATCTTTGAGGCATTTGTGAACACATACAGTAATACAGTGAAAACACTACAAATGGAAACCACACCAGTTTAGAAGAATAGCAAATCGTTATCTAAACGAACAAGACCAAATACGATAAAAATCCAGCATACAATACTCTTGAAATTTTGTGCAAATTAACTTTTAAATTGCAGGTAAATCAATAAAACACAGTTCCTCCAACTCAGTAGCTCCTCCTGGGGCTACCGCGATACTAAATATGACGGAGTCCAAACAATACCAGCCGACCGCGTCGATACGGCCGGCTAAAGCGCCGACAGACACAGGACACAGTAACTTTCTTGTTGCGACCAACACTTCGGTGCGAGTCATTCGGGCAAACGTCGTGGTCGTTTTGTGAAGCGGAGCGTTGTGGCACGCAGTGTCCTCACGATGCGGTGCAGGCAGCAGCTCATTGACGGAGTCGGTGAGACCAGGGCTTGCATTGAAGGGTGAGACGGTGCTCGCTGCGGTACTGGCAGGTCACGGTGTGGCGATGGAGACGGTTGATGTTCGAGTCAGGTAGCAACGGAGTCGGTGAAGTCCCTGAAGCATGTAGCGAAGCGTTGCGGAGTGCAGTGCCCTCAGGACGCGGTGCAAGCAGCGGCTCATTGACTGAGTCGGTGAGACCAGGGTTGCAATCTCAAGCGAGGCATTGCTCTCGGCGATGCTTTCAAGACACAGAATCCTGCGACGGACTCGATGACAGAGTCGGTTACCCTTTCCTTCTGCGGAGACGATCAGAGATGGTGCCCACAGACACGGTGCGGTCTTTGCTGTTCCTGAGACCTCTGGAACAGGGGGCAAGCTCAGTTCAAGCCCTTGGAGATTTTCTCTTCAAGCAGGGGACAAATTAAGCAGCAAAGACCTTTCTCCTTTCCTGGGCAGCAAGTAGCCACTGCAGGTCAACCCCAGACAGCAAACAGCACAGGGGCAGTATTCCTCCTCAGCTTCTCTGGCTCTTCTCCTTGGCAAAGTTTCCTCTTGATTTCCCAGAAGTGATATAAAAGTCTGGGGTCTGGGCCCCTCTTTTTATATACAAAAATCCTTTGTTCTCTGAAGGTAGAGAGTATCTGTACCCAGCCAAAAACAGGTCTGTCCTCACTGGTGCAGCTTCCTGGCAGGAGGTGGAGACAGCATTGTTGAAGGCATACCAGGCCCATTCAGGTGAAAGGAATTTTCCACCCCCTACTCATAATAAAGCCCAGGTCTATTCAGCCGCTGCCCCTCTCCGGCCCCTGTTATCCAAAAGCCAGACATGCAATACACAAACCTAGCAGAGGCACACTGGATGGTTAGACAAGAAAATACCTACTTTCTAAAAGTGGTATTTTCAAACACAGCATGTAAAAATCACCCTCACTAAAAGATGCATTTTAACCTTCTGAGTTCAGGCATATTAAACTTTACTTTTCTACTGTGTTCCCAGGGCCAGTTATGTTTATAAGATGTTATAAACAAAATCCCCATTCTGTCCTATGGGAACAGGTAGCCTTGCAATAGTGAAAAACAAAATTGGCAGTATTTCACTATCAGGACATGCCACACACATCAGGGCATGTCCTACCTTTCGCATACAATGCACCCTGCCCACAGGGCCTACCTTAGGGGTGACTAATATGTAGAAAAGGGAAGTTTAGGGACTGGCAAGTTTGTGCACTCACCAAGTCGACATGGCAGTCCCAGACTGCACACAGGCTCTGAAATTGCAGGCCAGAGTTACATTTTACAGGCTGCTTCTGTGTGTGGCACAATCAGTGCTGCAGCCTACTAAACAGCATTTGATTTACAGACCCTGGGCACACACTGTCCACTATACTAGGGTCTGACAAGTAACTCAAATGTTCCAATCATGGAATAACTAACCCATAACAACAATTTATAAAGGGAGCACTTGCACTTTGGCACTGAACACCAGTGGCAAAGAGCCCAAAGCATCTAGACCAGCAAAACGAAGTCCAAAATACAGCAAAAACACAGGAGGCAAAAGCAAAAAATGCAGGGAAGACCCATGCCAATGATGCCAGGTCTAACAGACATAGTTAAACTGAGTATATTTTATTCTCATGTTTCTGGGGACCTTCTCAGTATATGCCAGGACCCTATTCCACTCTAAATCTGTAAATTTTCATCTCAAGGCCTCTCCCCATTGACGCCTACGTACCGACAGGGGCCTACGGACAGTAGCGTTCAGTGATCCATAGAACCACCTCACTAGGTGCTACACTGTCCCCATAGATACTAGCATCTTTAGTACCTCATGTGTCATTGGTTCAACCCGACCAGTGGCCCACAAATCTTCAAAAGCCCATGTCAGGGCTTCATAGGTTAGGAATTGACCCACAGGTATACCACACTGGTCTACCAGTTCCTCCATTGGGAGTAGAGTTCCCAATTGAAAACAGTTGCCGTCTGTTATCAAGCCAGCCTCTGTCCAAGCCAATATCTGTCCAGCAGTGAAAGAGATGAGGGGGTCGCCATGTGGCAGACCCACTAGCAGCAGGGCCAGTGCATAAAAGGGAGTCCCTGCTGTATTTTGCATGCAGCACATCCAGCAGCGCAAGGCTGTCACCAATAGCACCCCAAGTTTGGGAGTAACTACTGTTGGGGAAAGTAGTTTTGCCAGCAGGATGCTCTGATTGTACCAGAGCTCCACTGTTCCTAATTCTTGGAGTCAGGCTACATCTAGCCATTGAGTGACCCACTATAGCTGTGCTGCCAGGAAGTACAAATTGAAATCGGGCACCCTCATGCCCCCTCATCAGGTGGGCACCAACCTCCAGTGAGGCCCTATGTCAGCCACCATCCCATATCAGATTCAGCAATTAAGCTAACTGTCGGAACCAAGAGAGGGGTACTCCAACCGGAAGATTAGTGAAGTAATACAGTAGCCTAGGGAGCATAACCATCTTTGACACTGAGATCCTGGCCATGAACAAGTATAGGCAGCAAGGGGATCTGTTTACCGCACCACAACGTGTTATCAATTTGCTAGAAATTCATTTGATAATTGCCCACCACAAAGGGCTAGCCACCAACATTAGCCATTCATAATTCAAATTGTGCAAACAATGGTAGAGAGGCAACTTCAATGAAAATATACGTAAAAGCACATTGCTATATTAATAACAAAAAGGATGAGTCGAGAGGTCTGTTCCTTGCTTGTTATGATTCTTTTATTCAAGGTCTTCTAGACCATAAAATAGCAGTTCTGCGCAGCCAACACATTTTGCCCAAGATTTGGGCTTCTTCAGGGCCAAAATGTTTAGTAACTTGATCATAGGTTTCAAATGACAAAACTTTCCATTACTTTTCCCAGTCCATGTACAGCTAGGATAAATAACATCTCTGTTTTCTATCAAGAGCAAGGATCTCAAGACATTCTTTCAAACACAATACCGTGTATTATTTGCAGTCAGAGTCTATTGAAATTTCTCTTACTCAGTTCCTGTAGTTGGGGCCATGACGCAACACATATATTCGGCGTTCCACAAAATTAATTCAAGATCCTGGACATAATGGGCAATCTAAGCGAGCACCAGAAGGGGACACACATCTTAAGTGATCTAAGGACTTTCCCCAGGTTGCCCACCACCCCCAGAGGTCCTCCAGGGAGTGGAATATCCTGATACCACAGTATTTAAAGGATGAAAACGACTAAGGTAACTCTTGTGTGATCGCCTGCAGCCGCAAAACCCCCAGTGCCATGGTAAACAAGCAGGTCTTGGCCTTGTTAACCTGGGGACCAGAAAGTGACGTATAAGCCTCCAGATGTCGTAAGGCGGTCTCCACCCCTGTCGGGCCATCTGCTAAACAGAGTAGAAGATCGTCCGCATACAGGGAGATTATATTTTCCCGACCCTCCACAACTACTCGAGTGCCCACCCCTCTTGCCGAAAAAGCTCTGCTAACAGCTCAATGACTAAGACGAAGAGAAAGGATGACAGCAGGCATCCCTGCCTGGTACTCTATAGACACTATACTGTGAGAAGATGGTGGTTCCCGTTTTACACTTGCAGTCGGTGTAGAGTAGAGCAGCTTGACCGGATTGGTCAAGCACTCTCAGTCCAATTCGGTACATCACTTCGGATAGGAAACAAAATCCTTTTTGAGGGTCCCTGAATGGGTCTGTACCTCCCGGTGAAAGAGGATGTGGTACAATTGCTGTAAAGTAAGGGAGGTGCTGCGGGAGGGGATGAAGCAATTTTGGTCTTCATTTACAGGACTTTGAAATCCATGTCGAGCATGGACAGGGGACGGAGCGCTGTGGTGTGAGCACCCTGAGTCTGAGTCTTGGGGAGCGGGATTACAACTGCATCATGTGTGGACACATGCAGCATGCTGCATGTTAAAGAATCGGCTTATAGTGACTCCAGTTTCGGGGCCAGGGTGCCTGCAAATGTGGCATAAAACTCAGCGGGCAGACCATCCGGACCTGGGGTCTTCCTGGATACCATTTCCTTAGTGGCGAACCGAATCTCCTGTACTGTCACAAGACCTTCCAGCATGTCTCGGGGTAATTCTCTCAGCCGCAGCCACTGTAAAAAGGCAGCCTGTAGCTCTGGTGATTGAGCTTCAAGGCGTTCAGACAACATCTCATAATACTCTCAGAATGAGCTGTTAATGGCCTTGAGGGAATAGAGCATTACCCCGCCCACTGTTTGGATCTGTGTTATAGGGGCTTTGCAGGACTCAGGGCAGGTGAGCCTAGCCAACAGCCTGCCTAGTTGTCCCTCTTCGTGTGCACTAGCGATGTAGTTCTTATAGTCATGGCATTGTGGATGTTCTAATATACCATTATACCGTTCTCGAGCCTCCCAGAGGTGGAGCATTGCATTCTTGTCTGAGCCCAGTGCATTCTGTAGGTCATGTAGCCTGTCATCTAGCTCTCACAGTTCCCCATCTAATACCTTTCTCCTTCCCACCGAATGACTCAGAGAGTGCCCCCAGAACTACCACTTTAAAGGCCTCTCATTCGAGCAAACCTGTGGAAGCGGCACCCTTGTTAAGGCTAAAATATTGGACAATTGTTTCCCCCAGGGAATCCCGGAAGCAAGCATCTTCTAGGGATGGTAGGTTCAACCGCCATGTGGGGATTTCTGGGCATTCCTCCACTGGCCAAAAACCCAGTAATAAGGGACTGGTGCAAGAGGGTGCTCCCCCAGGTACTCTTAATATGTCACATACTGGCTAAGTCTGTTTGAGCACACAAATTTGTCCAATCCGAATAGGTAAGTAGTGTAAATATCGATTTTTATATATCGATGTACAAAAATATTGAGATTTATATATCGATGGGAATAAATCTCGATGTTTTGTATATCGATGTGAAAAATATTGATTTGTTAATGTGCACAAAAAAATCGAAGTTGAGAATATTGAAAGAAAAAATATTGTAATGTTAAAATATCGTTAAAGCATTTTTTTTTTGTGTTATTAAAAAATGATATGTATAATATATTTTTAGTAGTGTATTTTTTGTTTTAATAGGGTCAAAGAGTGGGTATTTATTGGAAATGTTAAGTGAAATATTTAAAAATATTATATTTATATATTTAATTTAGAACTAAAAAATTAGGAAATTGAAATATAATTTTAGGAGCTGGGTTTATAGGGGATAAGAGTGGGTAGTGTTTTAAAAATATTGTTGATAATATTTATAAAATTTGTAACTTTAATATTGAAATTATATTTTCGAATTTAGAAGGCTCTTGTTAGGGGCGGGATGTTGGGTTTATAGGGGATAAGGGTGGGGCGTGTTTTTAAAATGTTTTGAAATATTTTGTAATAATTTAAAAAATAAAAAATAATAGTTTTGTATTTTAAACGTTTCATTTAGATATAAAATTTTAGGATCAGGATGTTGGGTTTATAGTGGATAAGGGTGGGGAGTGTTTTAAAAATATTGTTAAGAATATTTGAATGTTTTTAAAATTTTAAATTGAAATTTGTACACAAATTTAACTTTTTATACATAAATTTTGAGAAGTGGGATGTTGTGTTTTTATACTGTAATGGTGTGTTTTTTAAAAATATTAAGAAAAAAATTAATTTATTTTAAATTTAGGAATGTAATTTTAATTTAGAAACTTTGAGTTTATGAGAACAATTTTAGGAGTGTGATGTTGTGTTTATAGGGGATAAGGGTGGGTAGTACTTTAAAAATATTCTTGAGAATATAAAAAATATTAAAAAAATTAAAAAATGACTTGAAAATTAAATGTTATAATGTTTAAATATTAATTTTAGAGTGGGATATTGGCTTTATATGGGTTAATGTTGGTGTTTTGAAAAAGATTTTCAATAAAAAATGTAATAATTTATTTAGAATGTATAATTTTGAATTAAAATGTAAATATTATTAGTGGGATGTTGTGTTTATAAGTATTAAGGGTGTGGCCTATTATATAAATATTGTTGAGAAAGATTTATAACATTTTAAACATTTATTTTGTAATTCAAAATGTAATTTTGGAATTTATAAATTTAATTTTTAGTGTGGGATGTTGTATTTATAGTTGTTTAGAGTTATTAGTTTAAATAGTAAATTCATTTAGTGTCCAGCATCTACCCCAATTTAATGCTGACTGGAGTGGGAATAGTAAATTAATTAAGTTAAGTGTCCAGCACCTACCCCAATGTATTTTTAATTTGAGTGGGAATAGTAAATTAAATAAGTATATTGTCCAGCACTTACCTCAATTTATTTCTGACTGGAGTGGAAATAGTAAATTAATTAGGTTTAGTGTCCAGCACCTACTAGAATTTAATACTGACTGGAGTGGGAATAGTAAATTAATTAAGTTTAGTGTCCAGCACCTATTTGAATGTAATATAATTGTAGTGGGAATAATAAATTAATTAAGTTTAGTGTACAGCATCTACTCCAATTTAATGCTGACTAGAGTAGGAATAGTACTTTAATTAGGTTTAGTGTCCAGCACCTCCTTGAATTTAATTATAATTGTAGTGGGAATAGTAAGTTAATTAAGTTTACTGTCTAGCACCTACCTTTATTTAAGATGGAGTTTAGTGTGAATAGAAAATCAAGGGGTCTATTAGGATGGCAGGCGGTGGCAACACCGCTATGCCTGCGGTGGTGGAAAATGCCTTTCTCCGCACACCAGCAGCGGGCCTCACGTCCGCCAAATTAGTATGGCCAAACACAGCCCATTTCCCGTCCGCCGTGGTGCGACACGCACCGCCATCAAAGTGCGCCCGCCACAGCGGCGGTGGGAGCCAATGGAGACTCACCGCCGTGCGGAATGACATCCCCGTCCGCTGTACAAATCCGGATGACCCAAAAAGACAGTCGCTCCGCAGCGGAGAAACTGCCCAACTAGAGACGGCGGAAGCTCGACAGCGGAGCGCGAACCCTGATTCCCAGTCCCGACCGCAATGGATCCAGCTCTTCACGTCTTTCCAGTGCTGTACATGATACATCACCAGCAACTCATGGACCGTCGCGGATGACGCTACAGATACGCAACAACACAATCCCAACCACAACACGCAACTCATAGGCTGATACAGGGTCCCTGGCCACACCAAACACCCTGGTGGGAACAGTAACACATCCACAATTGTACCCACACATGTCCTACCTGCCACAAAGTCACCCCTCCGCAGCCAGCTCACACATCACCGCGATCTCCAAGTAATGTCCCTTTCACATCACCGCAGCGTTGAAGACAAGGGAAAACATGCGCACAATGCAGAAGGCAGGGCCAGCGCCAGGCATGGGCAGGATATAAAGTACACAGGGCCACACCTCCCCACTCCACACACTGGCCCCCCTATGAAGGAAAATACCATGTGCACCCCCCTGTGCACCCCCATGCCCAACACCTAGCTAGGTCAATCCACACCCTGCACCACACAACAAACAACCAGGGAGACAGCCACAGCAGGAGCGGCTGCAGAGGAACACTCAACACAGAAGCACAGGCCCAGGACAACCCACACACCACAACAACACCACATCCATGGCAAGAAAGCTGAGTACAAGCACAAAATGAACACACACACATACAATGAACAAACATCCTACTGGACACACAGCCTGCCAAGTCACACAGATACCCCACACTGACACACAGCCACATACACAGACCACATGCCACCAGCAATGGAGCACAACATATAGGAAAGCCAAATTGAGGTGCACACAAATGGAAGGCCAAGGAGACAACCAACAAGCATGTGTACATCACATGTAAGACAATAAACAGAGAACAAAACCCTCACCTCATCAAAGCACACATGGCTGGCACAGTGAGTGAACTCAAACCACAGTCACCTCAGTGCAACAACTCAGGGAGACAGCAAGGCAACCCATGTATAGGCACAGGGATGAAAGGAAGGCCCCGAAGTCAAACTGTGAACAGCCACACATGTACACAACAACTTCACATGAGTATGCCAGCAGCACAACACACAGGGCACATTGACACACTACATGACTGTCAAACACAAGTAGGATACTTCACACATACTCCCCTCACACCTGCAGCACACAACACCAGTGTCAGACACAAAGAAGGGTGTCAATAATGTCCAGTCAATACACAGACAAACAATAACACTCCCTGGGGGTATCCACAAACATCACACACACACAGGGATGCCAGAACCAATGTCTGCACAAAAACAGCCAAACACATAACTCAACAGAAACACACACAGAACCACAACAAGACCACACATGACCTGTGCAGCAAAACTGTGGGAAAGCAATGGGAGCACAGACACAACAGGAGTGCACACCCTCATCAGTCAGGAACAATGTACAGACAACATACCACAACACAGACAAGAAGTGCACCATCACAGAACAATACAGCCACATCAAACACACAACTGATGCACATGACAATAAATCACATAGCAAACACAGCAGGACCTCAGGGGATGCACACCAGGCCAGGACAAGGCAACATACACCTACAGTACTGCATGCACAACAAGCAGTGTGTGCTCACAAAACATAACAGTCCCACACAGCCATGAGTGACACACCATGAACACCCACAACAACAAGCAAAACATCACACTCAGGAAGTCAAGCAGTACCCCAGCATACACACATACACCAACACAACACCCACAGATGCACAAGTCTGGGACACAAAAGTAGAAACAACTTGACCAGAGGACTGGCCACCACAGACAGTTGAACTGCACATGAGCAACCCTGACTGCTGAACAGTACTACAACAACACAGATAACCAATTTAGGAAAAGCCAGGAGTGGCACAGTGCTCCTGGAAAAAGTTCTGCACCACAAAGAACAGTGTCCCAAATGAAGTGATGGGGAGGCACACACACAGGCAACACAAGGGGACAGCTGACATCAAAGTGAAGTGGCGTGCACTTCAGTAGTGGACATGGCAGGAGTGCATCATGCACAAATAGAGGGAGTGCAGACTCACAAGGTCTAGGCATCTGAAGCTCAGATAGGGGATGGTATGACACCGCACAACACATGCCACACTGGAGGCAATAAAGCACCATGTGACAGCAATGCATGAGCACAGCACACCCACAATGTCAGTGTGGTTGAGCAGGTATGCACAGTGAGCACAAACAGTATCAAGACACACAGCTGTTCAACAAAACAAATCCCTGACTTGCCAGTCACACATTCTGCATACTCACAATTGGCAGAAGCAACAATTAGGAGTCAGCCAGAACTGCAAGGACACACCAACACACAGCACAGTGCACAACATACAACTCACACATGTGCACACAATCACTATCACAGGCCTGCACAAGCACACAAACAGGCACTCTACTCCTGGGTGACACATGTGTGTAGTTGACAATGCATGGGCACACACACATCAACACTCACGACAAACACACCCCATTCACACTGCTCACTTCTTGACCACCCAAGTGCACACATTGAGAGTAACCCATGTGACTAGGATGACTGACCATCACAACATGACCACACACCTACACTGCTGGGCACACAGAAAGTAAGAACACACATACATGATGACCCTGGCCAGCCAGCTTGCAATCCTGTGGAAAGAATCACACACTGTGCTGGCAGTGCCCCCAAACTTGACATGTGTACAATATATCTAACATGAACAAAGAATGAGAATGATAGCGGTATTTCATCGTAAACCACCATCATTGCACCCACAAGCATCAGAGTCAGGAGACAATGGAGTCCCTATCACACCTGTAAAAACTAGAAAAAGTGAGACAAGCCATTGGCAATGTTGAAGTGGCATACAGAGCATGTGGCACAGTAAACCATATACACGCAAGAAATACTTTATTCAGTAAGGACACTGACAAAACAGACTACAGGAGCAACTGTCTTTATTCACAAATTGCACAGATAGGCCCCATTAGAGAAGAGTAAGGCACAAAATGCAGAGCATGTCCATGAGAAGCTGCACAGGCAAGGGGCAAACAGCAGTGAACAGCAAGGCCAGTGGCCAGGACTAAGTGCAGAGTGAGTCCATGAGAAGCTGCACAGGCAGGGGGCAAACAGCAAGGCCAGTAGCCAGTCCAAGGTGCAGGGTGAGTCCATGAGTAACTGCACAGGCAAGGGGCAAACAGCAGTGAACGGCAAGGCCAGTGGCCAGTCCAAGGTCCAGGGTGAGTCCATGAGAAGCTGCACAGGCAAGGGGCAAACATCAGTGAACGACAAGGCCAGTGGGCAGGACTAAGTGCAGAGTGAGTCCATGAGAAGCTGCACAGGCAGGGGGCAAACCACAAGGCTAGTGGCCAGTCCAAGCTGCAGGGTGAGTCCATGAGAGACTGCACAGGCAAGGTGCAAATAGCAGTGAACAGCAAGGCCAATGGCCAGTCCAAAGTGCAGGGTGAGTCCATGAGAAGCAGCACAGGCAAGGGACAAACAGGAGTGAACGAAAAGGCCAGTGGGCAGGACTAAGTGCAGGGTGAGTCCATGAGAAGCTGCACAGGCAGGGGGCAAACAGCAGTGAACAGCAAGGCCAGTGGGCAGGACTAAGTGCAGGGTGAGTCCATGAGAAGCTGCAGAGGCAGGGGACACAAGCAGTGAATGACAAGGCCAGTGGGCAGGACTAAGTGCAGAGTGAGTCCATGAGAAGCTGCCACAACAGTGAACAGCAAGGCCAGTGGGCAGGACTAAGTGCAGGGTGAGTCCATGAGAAGCTGCACAGGGAGGGAGCACACAGCAGTGAACAGCAAGGCCAGTGGCCAGTCCAAGTTGCAGGGTGAGTCCATGATAAGCTGCACAGGGAATGTGTGTGACTGTACCCTGCCATGGTCAGCAACACAGTCTGGGGTGTCACGATGGGCCGCACAGGCCCCGCTGTGGGAGATAGGTGTGTGAGGTTGACTAACATTCAGACTTGGCTGTCAGTCGGACTGGGAGCTGGCTGTGTGTCGGGCACAGTTGGAGCGCTTGGCTGGGGAGAGAGAGGCCCAGCTGAGGTAGAGCTTTCGGTAGCTTGGCAAGCCAGAGGGCTGCTTGGACCAGGTGGTGTAGTGGCACGTGGAGGTGGAGTCATGCAGACGTGAGACACAGTGTGGGTGGGAGATTGTGGAGGGGTGCCTTTCCACTTCCTAGGGATTCTAAATGGCCTGCCTGACTTTGGATCAATGGGAAGTGGTGTGGACACAACAGGCACACTCAACACCAAGGCAGCAGCAGGTGCAGATGGTGTGCCTCTGTAAGAAGTGTAATGAAGCTCTTGGGTATGATGGCATCCTGTATAGCAAGTGTGCCATACATCACATTACACATGCACACACTCCAATAGTGCCTTGTGTGGTAGTGGTCACAAGTGGAGCATTTAGGGGCCGATTCCGATTCTGGCCGCAAAACGAACCGACCGACACGGACCCAGACCGAATACAGATCGTCACGGACCAGTGTTGTACGACCTGTGCAGTACGATGCAACGTGTGTGAATTACAACCAACACATACGGAATACAAGCCGTACGACCGAGCCGTAGGGAAAATAGCGCTCCGGACGGAAAACCGACGCAATTATCACCGACCGACAGGAACCCGGAATGAAGCCGATCGACCCGTACCCGCGATGTACGATTTGCGCAGTACGATGCAATGCGTGTAAAACCAGACCGACTCGCACGGAGACCAAGCCGCACGACCGACACGCACAGACAACCCGGCACGCAAGCAATAGAGACCACCGCAACCGACGCGTACCAAACACAGAAGATAGGCAGCGTGAACGAGGCGGAGAAGCCTGCATGAGACAACAGCAGCGTCCGTTTCCGTCACATGAACGTCTCCTTCATGCCTACAAAACACAAAGGAAAAAAGACAAAAAAAGGACCAAACAAGCAATGACAAAGCCAATAAATACCAACAAAAAAACATGGGACAAAGACACACCCACCACTCCAACTATATAAGGGACTATAATCACTACCATCATCCCTTGCAAACAGCCAGCAACAAACACCAGTACACAGCAACCACAGACACACTCACAACTCACCCACCTCACAACTCACACACCATCAGCATTTCATACAAAAGCACACACACGAACACCCAGCAAAACCAACACCAACCCTCCATCACTTGCACCCTCACACACACATCGCTCACTACCACCACCCATCACCATGCCCCCAAAGAAGAATCCAAAGTTCATAGATAGTGAGTTAGAAGTGCTGGTAGATGAGATCATCAGAGCAGAGCCACATTTGTTTGGTACATTGGTCCAAAGGACCCCCATCTCACAGAAAACCAAGATGTGGGCGAGGATTGTGGACAAGGTGAACACCCAAGCACCAGCAAGGCGCACAAAGGACGATATCCAGAACAGGTGGTATGACGTGCGCAGGAGGGTCAAGAAACTCATCGAAAAAGATCACGCCCTGAGTCAGTGCACCGGCAGTGGCCCTCCTGACAAACCAGTCTACTTCAGGACCTGGGAGGAGAAGGTGTGGGACATCCTACCACCAGAGAGTGTCCATGGCCTAACAGACATCCCAGAGCCTGGTGAGTACACAAACAACATACCCAAGATTGTGTGTCAAGGGGACAGTGAAACCATGCACCGCAAGCAAAGCTACACTAACCACTAGATAATCAGCCCAAGATGTGTATGCCAGTCAGACAAACACAATACCTGCCATCTCATAGTGACTGGGAACTGTGTTATGACATGCACCAACCTACAAACAAATAGAGCAAGCCAGTGGCACTAAGCCAAATAGACCCTGCCAGACAGTTTGCCACCACAAGCACACCACCTCACAGTACAGCTGACTGTCAGGAAGGAATAGTGGGGATGCAGGTGAAGTGAGTGTTGCCAAATGCATGATGGGGCCTGTAGTCACAGATAATGCTCCCCCTCCTGATTGGCCCATCAAGACCTCTCTGAAACATGCCCACGTCACAGGGAGTGGAAATTGACTGACAAGATGGCTGACACTGGGTCCTGCTGTGGGGAGCACAAGGCCCTGCTAGGGCGTGTGTGCAAATCAGAAGCAGAACACCACTGACTGGCATCCTGAAAGACAACTTGCACGCTCCACAACGGAAGCACGTTTCATGATGGGAAGGAGGACTGACAGGCCTGACCATACTTATCAGCATGGGGAGACACCCCCCCTCAACACAAACTCCACACAACTCACCGGGTACAATGCATTGACACACACCTCATTGAAATATCAGCAAAAGATACCCGGTACTGGGTGCTGCTGTGTGAAGCACAGGGGCTCACTTTGGACTTGTAGCCAAACAAACACCAGGATTTCACAGTCAGCCTTCTTGCCATTGCTGTCACACCCCCTCACAGGGAAGCAGAGTCAAGAGGGAGGAAGTATGGGCATGCTGGGAAGGGGGGTGTAGCCAAGAGTATGATGGGACTCGCAGTCACAGACAACCTACACCCACCCACATGGCCCAGCAAGATCAAACTGAACCTTACTTGCCTCACAGGGAGTGGGAAGGGACTGACAAGATGTCTGACACTGGGCTCTGTTGTGGGGAGCACAAGGCCATGATGGGAAATGGCCAACAACAATATCAAACTCTGTCCGTGACAAGCTGGGAAAAAGCAGTGTACAGGCAGGCATCTGTTCGAAAAGTAGAAAATGTCTTGTTTGTGAACCAACGATGCATGTAGAAACATAAATCACATTGTGTGTCTCTTCCAAACACAGATGGTGCTGGGAACCAAGCACCAAATGATGAGGATACCCAGTCCCAGACTCTGGTGGACACTGAGCTCTCTGGTCTGACTCTCTCACTGTCGACAACCAACCTGGCCCCTCCAGTGTGAGCCATCATGCAGCATCAACATCTGCCCCCCCTGTACCCTCGTCTCCAGTATCTGGACAAGGACAGGGCACCCCCGCCAACACGGACAGACCAAGGCCAATCAACACCCACAGCACAGGGACACAGGACCCCCTGAAGCTACAGCAAACACCACCAGCAACACCACCCAAGGGGTCCCAGTGTCACCTGTGTGTCCCGCCGCTGGTCCTGCCCGTGTGGAGAGGGGTGCTGGGAGGGGTGGGAGGCACAGGGCGCACCTTGCAGAGGGGTCTGGACTGCATGATGACCCCCACCAGGATAGCACCGGAGGATTTGGCCAGGTAGTGGGGATCCTCAAGGACATGCAACACGAGCAGGTCGCCCACCATGCCCGCATGGAGGTCAAGTGGGATGACATTACTGCGGTGCATCGGGACATACTACAATGCCTCCGCCAGATCAACACCAACCTGTCCATACCCCCCTGTGTGCCCACAACATCTGTCGCAATACCATCTGCCAGCGCCACAGGGAGGGTGGAGGACTCTGGCGGAGAGTCCCCTGCACCGCAGAGGCCTGCACATGAGGATCCCCCCCCCGGAAAAAGAGGGGTCGTCCGAAGAAGGAAATGTGAGAGTCAGATGTCCCAGCAGATCCCCCAGGGCCTCTAAACCTGTTCTGGCCAATGTCCTTTGTTCGCAACCCGTTCACCTTGTCCAATCGCACACAACTCGCCCACTTGACATGGAGGGTTCATGTTGGGCCAATGTATCAGATGCTGTGGACTTTACTCTGGACATTTCATCTACCAGCACTTCCAACTCCAATGTGAACTTTGGATTTCCAAACCACTGTACAGCACCCACCATCCTGTTCACTTCCCTCACACATGTTTGTAAATAAACTCACCAGTACACCATACTTGCCTCTGTTGTGATTCCAACTTGTCATGTGCAGGGAG
This sequence comes from Triturus cristatus, assembly GCF_964204655.1. Classification (NCBI taxonomy): domain Eukaryota; kingdom Metazoa; phylum Chordata; class Amphibia; order Caudata; family Salamandridae; genus Triturus; species Triturus cristatus. The sequence continues at coordinate 308,741,149 of NC_140593.1, read as the reverse complement.
ATGACGATCTGCTACACAACACAGTGCATGCCAAATACTGCAACAATGTGACCAACGTAAGGTGAGTCATGGGGATGTGACACATGTGAGGGAGATACACCACTATGGCAACACAAAACATACTCACCATGGCCATGTTACTCATCACACACAATGATGTTGACCTGAAACGCATTGGCATGCACAGACACAACACCAACCCCAGTCAGTGGTAACAAGTCCACAGGTGAGGTAAGCAGATGCCACTCAGATGTGGGAAGACAGACAACGCACATAACAAAGCGTAGCACAGGTTCCTTACACATCAGCAACACGTTTATTCCACACTAGTTGCACGCTAATTCTACGTAACAGTGGACACACGCTCCCAATGTGTTGGAGAATGGAAGTCCAGGGATGTGTGGTACATCAGTTGATGGGAATTGTCAACTTCCACACTGGTGTTGGCTTCTGGGTGTTGGGGGTCAGTGTTGACCACACAACAGGCAAAGTACCCTGGGAAGGACAGACAAGATACAGTCAAAAGCACAGAAGAACAGGAGAGAAATGCAATACACATGCACAAAACATGTTGCAAGACACCTACACAAACACTAGTTAGCAGTACTACCCTATTGTGGAGTACACACCACCTGAATGGACACATCACAGCACACATCCAATCAAGTGGCACACAGACACACTCAGACAGCAACAGAGCTGGCACAACACATTCCAGGCTGCCTCCATACATTCACATAACAACCATGGAAACTCACATTCAGGTGAAGAAGTTGTTGATGAGCTGTGAGCGGACGTCACCATCATCTTCATCATCACTGGCATCTTGGCCCAGGCCGGGATCCTCCACAGGTGCCGGACGTTGGTCATCCTCATCCTGGATGAGAGGCACCTCCTTCCGCACCGCCATGTTGTGTAGCATGCAGCAGACAAGGATTATTTTGCACACCTTTGCAGGCTCATATGGGAGGGCCCTTCCGGTCTTGTCCAGGCAGCGAAAGCGGCTTTTCAGGAGGCTGAATGTCCGCTCAATCACCCTCCTGCTCCGACCATGTGCCTCATTGTAGCGCAGCTCGGCTGGTGTCACAGGGTTCCTGAGGGGTATCAGCAACCACGGCATGTTAGGGTATCTGGATTCACCTACACACACAAAAATGAACAAGTAGCTGAGTTTTGTAGGAGTGCGGAATACAACATTGACAAGCACACACAATGAGAAACAGTCAGTACACACCGACAAGCCAGGCATGCTGAGCTGGCATCTGTGACATCAGCGTTGCAATGCGACTACTCCTCATAATGTAGGCATCGTGCGCAGAACCAGGGAACCGTGCACACACGTGTGATCGACATGTCAGCAAGACAGACCATCAGAGCATTGATCGAATGGTAGTGCTTCCTTTTACGGTATGCCTGTTCATGTGCCTGTGAGGTATAAGGGCAACATGTGTCCCATCAACAGATCTGATGACGTTAGGCATCCTCCCCAGTGTATAAAAGGCATCCTTTATTTCAGGAAGTTCAGCTGGGCTCAGGAACTTGATATACAGGTCGAGGAATTGCAACATCCCCTCCAAGACATCGCGTAGCACCCGACTAAACATCGTTTACGACATCCCACCAGCAGTAGCCACAGTGTACTGGAAGGTACCAGTAGCAAAGAAGTGCAGGGCTGCCATCACCTTCACCTCTGGGGTCAGTGCTGTAGGGTATATCCGGCCAGGTAGCAGATGTGGCGCCAACTGATCCGCCAACCCCGCAATCAGTGGCCTGGTGAAGCGGTACCATCTGATGCAGTTGCGTTCTTGCATGGTTGCAAGGTCTGGGAACGGCCGATGGACAGCTGGTGCCCTGCAGCACAGAGATGCACAAAGGAAGATTGTCAGTTCATCCACCCATGTGGCCATGACCATGATCAATATCACATGCTAGTTCATGACATTACACAATGTACTGAGATGTGTGCTGTTGGCCATGGACAGATATGTCACCTACAAGACCACCACCTCACATCTCAATTCCATATGTCCACATGAGTCCCATGTAGTGCAAAGGCCAATCATCTGGCTGTGTCACCCAACCTATGTGCTGCTGCAATGTTCCAAACACACACCACATTGACAATTGAGGCCTCATGTCTCCCAGGCATCACAGATCTTTGCCATGCAGAAACCCAGGCTCCCTGTATTGCCACATCAACACAGCAATGGACATGGCGTAGCACGTACACACCACAAGGCAAGCGTAAGTCCCACAGGTAGTGGCCACTGTGGTTCCTGCCGGCCTGACATGTACGTCTCTTAGACACACACCCCATCAAGGTTGATGCATATACCACATGGATGTGGAGACTGTCACCCATTAGGAACATTTGATCAGACACATCTGAGACACAACATGCACACAGACTGTGGGTGCACATTAGTATTGTGGCTACAGGTATCACTGTGACTTACATACCATCACCCCCAGGGCTCAGGGTGTATGTGACCTGTCCTAAACATATCCAACCTGACACTGTGTCCGTGACTCATGCTCATTACTGTCCAATTGCACATCACAGTGGTAATGTGCACAACACACAAAGGATTCTGCCCCCAGGTACACGTGCACAGCCTGGGAGTGGCTGCACAAAGTGCCAGCCAAAAAAACAGATGTGCCCCCCCCGAACACCCAGGGAATGCAGCCTTAAATGCCATGGGACACTGTGTGGCCAATGCTGTAGTGTGGTAGGTGTGCACAGGTGTCCCTGGCCAGTATATGTGTGTTGCATCTGTATAATAGTCACACTAATGAGGTCCGACGCGGGTAACAATGCGTACGCATTGCACAGGTCATGTCTGAGCCGTGCATACGCTTTGTCATTGAATGCAATGAGGTCCGACGTGGGTGACAATGCGTACGCATTGCACGGGTCATGTCCGAGCCGTGCGTATGCTTTGTCATTGAATGCAATGAGGACCTACGCAGGTGACTATCATGCAGACGCGTCGGACAGGCATGGTCTGAGACAGGAGTACGCCTAGGCCATTGAATCGTATGGAGACGGGTGCATGTGTATATTCAAAATACGCGTTGTACACTCAGTTGAACGAGCCGGGCGCACCCATTGGCTCCAGACTGTCATGGAGATGGATGCGGATTAAAAACTTGTACGAGTTGTGCACTGGAAATTCAGTTGGATGCCTACAACAATGTTGCAATTTCAAGTGTTCCATGAAGGTGAATATTTGACCGATGCGGAAGGCGTGTACGAGTCGTACTTTTAAATGGATTGGCCAGATTCATAGAATGCAACCATGTTGGACCTATCACTTGGGACACATGGCGCAAAGTCTGCCTCTGCAACACAGATATAAGGCTGGCTGGCCCCCAGGGAGCTCACTTGCCTGCACTACATGCTACTGGACCACATCCCTGCTACCACTGCTGCTGTCTCTGCATCCTCTGGCTCCTGCTATGGCACGTACTCTGGAGAGGGCCCCAGCCTTCACTGAGGAGGAGAACCAGGCCCTGCTGGACGGGCTCCTTCCACAGTACAGCAAGCTCTATGGGAAACCAGGGGAGCAGGTGAGTGTGCTGTCCACTGACTTCCTAATTATGCATGTTGGCTGACTAACAGTACTAGCAGTGAGTACACCAGTGGCAAGCATTCTCAATGACTACTTTCATCCCCCAAAGTGTGTGGGTACATGTAATGAATAGGTTTCCTGCTGCTAAAGTGCATTATTGCAAACTTAAACTATCCAGGCATTGTTAACATGTCAGACATGCAGGTGATTTTTCCTTCCCCATGGTTGCACTACCTGTGTAATTCATTTGCCTTTGTGATGATGACATGTATATCCAAATGTGTGCTGCACAAATCTGGGGCATGTGTGTTAATGTACTTTTCACTTTGTCATCCTCACAGGTTGATGCCCACCAGAAGCAGGCGATCTGGCTGACCATCGCCCGGGCTGTTCGTTCTGTGGGGTTCTACAAGCGCCGGATCCGCAACTGCCAGAAGAGGAGGCAGGACCTTCTGGGCTGGACCCGGAGGATAGCTAGAGTCCAGCTGAAGCTGTCACCTCCACGCAGGAGGGGCAGACACCGGACCCTGACTCCCCACATGCTCCGGATACTGGCAGTGGTCTTCCCGGACCTGGATAGGCAGCTGAAGGCCAGACAGCAGCAGGAAGGGGGTAAGTCCATGCCTAATCTGTGTACTATGTCTGACATGCTAATTGCAGTCTTTTGGCCTGGTCACACTTCCACATTACGTAGGTCTTGGAGTCCAATACTCAGGTCCATCAATTGTGTGATGCACCCTCCTCATCTGTTCCACAGGTGTGGCCCCTACAGTCTGTTGCTTGTGTCACTAGGGCACTGTGTCCCTGCAGTCAGCTATGCTTCTGCTACCGGTCAGCATCTGGTCCCGTGACTCTGTTGTGTGTTACATGGGTGGGTCAATTGTTTACACAATGCCTGAGATCTGACATGTGATCTGTGTGTGCCCTTGAGATGTGTACCAATTGCTGGTCTGATTCGCAACATGTGGCTGGGGTATTCCAAACAAACCCATGCAGCAGGGAACTCCAATTTTGGGGCCTCAGGAATATGTATATCAAGTATGTTATACTTGCTTAGCCACCTGACTACTGTCCAGGGCCAAACACTGTTTCATGTAGACCTGGCCGGTCATGGCTCCTCAAGGGCATTTAGAAACACTCTGTAATCCCACTCCTGTGTATGAAATTGCAGGTTGTGCTTAGTGACATGTGCCCTCAGGTGTCTGCCTCTGTGTCATTAGGGTGTGGCTTGTTGTTATGTACAACTGGGGTGTCCATGATTCAAAGTGTCAGCATGACATCTGAGATGTGACTGTGAGAGACAAGACCTGTGTGACATATAGTTGTGTGATCATCTGACAGCGCACAATGGTGTATGCAACTGTGTCCTTCATGCAGCTGGGTTACATGCATGGCAGACTGTGATGTGTTAGTGTACAGGGATTTGTGTTTGCAGAGACTCAGATGTCTGATTTGCATGATGTGGGGTCTTCTGGCTCCTGGACATGTTGTTTGCATGGGATGGGCAAGTGCGCCGGTCATCTGCAGAGTTAGCTTTACCCCTGAGCTAGGATTGTGAGTCAGTGCATATTGCTGTTGTCTGGATGTCCTGCCACTGTGATAGGAGACAGTGTTGACTGACTTTCAGGGCATCCCAGTGCCATGGCATTGAACTTGCTATGAGTGTTCCTGCATTGTGTTCAAGTGTGCACCATGGACCCCATTGTGGCATTGCCCATCAGGACATAGGTACATCATAGTGTGTGTTGCTGGCATGCATCACAAGCATGTGAAATGAGTCTCTGCCCATCCCTTCATCCGGACACCTGTACTGAGTCAGTAGCAAGAGATGTGCTGTGTGTATAGTGACATACTCCTACATGTTCACTTGCATGTACAACTAATGTGTGTGTGGTGCATGTTGGCACATTGTGGTGTAAGCATTCAACATGCAACGGACATATGTGTGAAAGTCAAGGAGGGATATGTTTGCCATGGTTGATGTTGAGAATGACAATTGTCTTATTCTAAACAGTGTTGGCACTTTGAGCTGTGTTCAGCTGATGATGCCAGGGCTTGCCCTGTGATGTGATGTACTCCCTGTGGTGTGTGCAGTCGGTGCAGGTGACTGATGTTATTCTCTTACTTCCTATTCCTATCCAGATACATCCACGGCCACAGGAGGGGACAGCTCCACGGACCAGGAGGAGCCTCAGAGCCTGACAGGGACAGAAGGAGAGGAGTCGGGTGGACCCAGTGGCACGGAGGGCGAGTGGAGCCACACAGAGGAGTCGTCAGCACCATCACCCCCAGCTGAGGGCCACAGCAGCTCTGAGGATGACTCCCTTGTGAAGGTGGGTGTCAGCAGCCACCAAACCCCAGCTAGTGAGGCTGTCCCCGCCACCTCCACCCCCACCACCACCACCACCACCCTCCCATCGGCTCCCATCCCAGAGGTCCCTGTGGGCTCCCGTGTTCGTGAGCATGTCTCCTTTGTACCAGGCATCGCACCCCCTGCCCCTGTGTCCCCTGCTGCCCTGAGTGAGGTGTCTGTGGACTTACTTCGACAGATCCATGTAGGGCAGACGTTGATGCTGAAGGTCCTCCATGCACACACAGGTCTGTTGACACAACTGGTGTCATTCATGGAGGGCATTTCCTCGGGCATGTCTGCCCTACAGAGGACCAATCAGTCCGTGGTCTCCTCCCTGACGGCAGCAGTGTCCCTCCTCCAACAGTCCCGCACCCCTCCTACCCCTGCACCACCCACGATTCCTAGCACCCTACCTGCCCCAAGCACAGAAACCCCCAAACCAAGGTATAGACGTGCACACAAGCAAGTGCAGGAGACTGATACCACACTCACAGGGGCTGGTTTGCAGACACACACACAGTCATCCACAATCACTCTGCAGTCCTCCGAGACCTCTCCCTCCCAGCCCCCTTCCCTTGCCTCACCTGCAACCCCATCTCCCCAGAAGCTCTTCCTCTGTGACCTTGGCCTCTTCCCCACCGACCCTGCAGATCCTGATTACAAGAGGCAGAGGAAGTCCCCACACACAGAGTGGAGTGCCCCTCACACCCGGACACCCTCCCCCAGGCGCAGTAAGACAGAGACCCCCACCCGCAAGCCCCCCCGGTGCCAGAAGAGCAAGACCCCCCCCACCACGCAGCTCCAAGGCAAAGTCTCTGTCCTCCATCCCCCAGGCCACCACTCCAGAGGTTCCCCCGCCACTCCCTGCCCCGGGTTCCCCCACCCACAGATACACCATCCCCAAAATGCTAAGGCTATCCCCCCCTAGCACTTGTACCTCCACACCTGGTCAGACAGTTGTGGGGACCGTGTCCCCCCCTGCCCTGCCGACCTCACCTGTCCCCCATTCCGCCCCCATGGATGTAGGCACTGCATTGGAGTCCACAACCACCCCGTCTGACTTGGGCACTGCAGTGGTGAGCCAATCCACTCCATCTGACCTGCCCACTGGAGTTGTGCCGGTACCCACACCATCTGACTTGTACCCCAAAGTTGTGACAGCACCCACCACTTCAGTCAGCTCCACTGCAGTTGCAAGTATCTCGCCTGCATCCACCACCTCTTCACTGCCTCCTTCTGCTGCGCCCTGATCCTGTCCCTGCGGTGCCTGGCGTGCCCCCATGTATGCCCCTCCGAGGGGATGACCCCGGTCCTTAGCAGTGCAGGCAAGCAAGGTGTGACAGTTGTCACTCTACTTCACTGCTTGGCATTTGGACATGGACTGGCCATTGGCCTTTTGTTTGCACAGACGTTTAACTTTTAATATGCTGAATAAAGCTTTTTTCTTTCTCCCTGTGAACTAGATTTAGCTGTACATTATGTTGATGATGTTTAACATGCCCTTGCACCTGTGATGCTTTGTTTACAATGTTGAATACTTATGTGTTGCTGTGAGGTACTCCCTGTGGTCCATGAGATATGTATCCTATTCTGGTGGGTATCCATGTCATCCTTTGCAGCTACCTGGGTGTGTCAGGATCAACTATTTGTGGACATCTCTCTGTGAGCATTTCATTTGCATGGTCACATCTCTGGCTTGCACCCATGCACATATGATGTGCTTCCCATTGTCCAATTTGTCACTTCCACATACTTTGTGCTCATCAACACTGGACCTACAGGTGTGGGCATCATTGTAATAGGAGCAACTGGGTCCTCTGTGCAACTTGCTAGACATATGTGCAGATGACTTAGGGGAGATGCACGTACCCAGGCTGTTGTGACCAGAGCCTTCATTGTGTGGTAACTGATGGCTGACTGACCAAGTGTTCTGCAGACATGAGTGAGACTTGCGGTGAATATGTTTGGCACAGCTGGGCTTCCACAGGAGTTGGGTCCCCTCAAGTAAGTGTGTTGTCCAGTGACATGGCCTGGGCCCATGGTGTGTGTTGTATGAGCATGCGTGTGTGTCCACATCCCTGTTCATACACAGACAATGTTCCCTTGATCTGTTCCTGTTGTTGATGCTTGCTGAGTGGTACTGGGTTCATCCCACTACTTTTCCAATGGGCTACCAGATGTGTGGGTGCATGACACACTACTGTTAATTGGTGTATCATCATTGGGATTTGTCAGTTCTGAGTGGTGATGATGTTGTCAGACACAGATGGGACACAGTCAGGGTTCCTCAAGGCACCTGTTTATTTGCTAAATCGTGTAGTTGTCCCTAGGTGGTAGTTTTCAGTGATTGAGACATTTGTATGTGTGTGTGACTGCTCCCACTTGTCGGGTTCTTGGCTGCGATGCTGGCAGGTGTCAGCATGTGTGCCTTGTGGTTCTCCTTGGCTTCTGCATTGTCCTGGGACTGTGGCAGGGATTCTGGAGGTTACGTGAGCTTTGAGGTCATGGCCATGTACCGCATACTGTGCAGTATGTCTGTCATTCCCCAGGGTTGTAAACTGTCCTTGTGTGATGTGTCTGTGCACCTTAGTTCCTCCCAACATTCCTGTGTTTATCATGGGTGCATGTGCAATGTCACCTGTCCATGTGGGCTTCACAGATACACATTGTTGCAGTTCAGGGTGTGTGGTGTTGAGGGTGGACTGATGTGAATGTTTGCATGGATGGTCCCCTAGCTCCCGTTTGTCCATGGATGAGGGGCCATGCTGAGTGATTTGTGTTTGTGTATGTGTGATGTACGTTTGTGGAGCAGGACACATGTCTGGGTTTCCCAGTTTGTACGACATCTGCCTTTGTCATCACGGTGGAGGTGTCATGCATGTTTGTGTCACCCCAATGTCTGATCCCTGGGGGTAGTGCTGTTGTGTGTCAGTCTCTTGCTGTGTTAGTTGGTGTTCATTCCAGCTTGTGTCACATGTGTCTGTTGTACTCCCTCTCATCTCCCAATGCCTGATTGCCCACTGAGGATGTCCCAATGATGGTTTACTTTTGTATGTCCACATCTGTGTCACTGTGGTTCAGCCCCCTCATGTGTTGTGTAGTTGCCTGGGGATACTGTGACACACACACACACACATGCTGTATCAGATGTGCAGTGTGAGTTTGCCTGTTTGTGTTTGTGCATCTGCACCAGTGCATTGGCACTGCTGTTGTGGGCCTTTGTCTGGATGCTGTTTCTGAGATTTTGCATGCTGTCCCTGCGAGTCATATCACATCATTGTGCACATTCATCCTGGTTGTTAGGTGCCATTGCTGGCATGGAATGTGAGTTTGTGAGCTGACACCTACAGTCTACACATGTTGTTTTGATTGGTGTGTCTATTTTCGAGATGTGTGCATGCTTGGTGATGGTCACTTCTGCTCTTGTGTCATTATACACTGTATGCATTGTCAGCCCCCATGTGTGGTGCTTGTCTGCACATGGCCGAGAGTGTGTTATGTTTTCACAGCACTGTTAGCCTCACCACATCTCTGTGTGTATGGGACACAACCACTAGTTTTCCCCAGAAGTGATTAATGTGTTGGGAGCAGGGATCATACATGCTGTTTGTTATTTGCAGCTTTGACCATGATGACACTTACCTTTTGGTCACTGTGATGAGGGGGGGTTTAGTCCCCATCACCACAATGCTCAACATCTGCTGCATTTTGGAAGCCCACACTTAACTTCTGTTCTATACAGTGAGGGGGTGTTCTTTTTACATTGCCACTGTGCTATGGTGATGATTGCCGTGTGTATGTCACACTCATGTGTTGGTCACACATGTGCTGTTCCTTACATTGTATGTTCATAGCCATAATCACTATTGTGGGCATTTGTCACAGACTACACACTGTTGACATGATGTTAGGGGGTTGTATATTGCGGACATACTTAATGTTGGAATATGCTGGATGTGTTGCACATCACCCATCCTATGGCTGGGGGTGGCAGGGGTGATGGGCAACAGGTCCCCTGTGAGTGGGGGTGGCAGGGGTGTTGGGCAACATCAGCCCTATGGCTGGTGGTGGCTGGGGTGATTGGCAACATACCCCCTGTGAGTGGGGGTGGCAGGGGTGATGGGCAACAGGTCCCCTGTGAGTGGGGGTGGCAGTAGTGATGGGCAACATAAGCCCTATGGCTGGGGGTGGCAGGGGTGATGGGCAACAGGTCCCCTGTGAGTGGGGGTGGCAGGGGTGATGGGCAACATAAGCCCTATGGCTGGGGGTGGCAGGGGTGATGGGCAACAGGTCCCCTGTGAGTGGGGGGGCAGGGGTGATGGGCAACATAAGCCCTATGGGTGGGGGTGGCAGGGGTGATGGGCAACATCAGCCCTATGGCTGGGGGTGGCAGGGGTGATGGGCAACAGGGCCCGTGTGAGTGGGGGTGGCAGGGGTGATGGGCAACAGGTCCCCTGTGAGTGGGGGTGGCAGTAGTGATGGGCAACATAAGCCCTATGGCTAGGGGGGGCAGGGGTGATGGGCAACAGGTCCCCTGTGAGTGGGGGTGGCAGGGGTGATGGGCAACATAAGCCCTATGGGTGGGGGTGGCAGGGGTGATGGGCAACATCAGCCCTTTGGCTGGGGGTGGCAGGGGTGATGGCCAACAGGTCCCCTGTGAGTGGGGGTGGCAGTAGTGATGGGCAACATAAGCCCTATGGCTGGGGGTGGCAGGGGTGATGGGCAACATAAGCCCTATGGGTGGGGGTGGCAGGGGTGATGGGCAACATCAGCCCTATGGCTGGGGGTGGCAGGGGTGATGGGCAACAGGTCCCCTGTGAGTGGGGGTGGCAGTAGTGATGGGCAACATAAGCCCTATGGCTGGGGGTGGTAGGGGTGATGGGCAACATCAGCCCTATGGCTGGGGGTGGCAGGGGTGATGGGCAACATAAGCCCTATGGGTGGGGGTGGCAGGGGTGATGGGCAACATAAGCCCTATGGCTGGGGGTGGCAGGGGTGATGGGCAACATAAGCCCTATGGGTGGGGGTGGCAGGGGTGATGGGCAACATCAGCCCTATGGCTGGGGGTGGCAGGGATGATGGGCAACAGGTCCCCTGTGAGTGGGGGTGGCAGGGGTGATGGGCAACAGGTCCCCAGTGAGTGGGGGTGGCAGTAGTGATGGACAACATAAGCCCTATGGCTGGGGGTGGCAGGGGTGATGGGCAACAGGTCCCCTGTGAGTGGGGGTGGCAGGGGTGATGGGCAACATAAGCCCTATGGCTGGGAGTGGCAGGGGTGATGGGTAACAGGTCCCCTGTGAGTGGGGGTGGCAGTAGTGATGGGCAACATAAGCCCCATGGGTGGGGGTGGCAGGGGTGATGGGCAACATCAGCCCTATGGCTGGGGGTGGCAGGGGTGATGGGCAACATCAGCAACAGGTCCCCTGTGAGTGGGGGTGACAGTAGTGATGGGCAACATGAGCCCTATGGCTGGGGGTGGCAGGAGTGATGGGCAACATCAGCCCTATGGCTGGGGGTGTTAGTGGTGCTGGCCATGCAACCCCTATGGTGGGCTGTTGTTAGTGGCCAGGATGCGGATCCCCCGTGTGTGTGTGCCATTTTGCGGGTACATGTCGTTTGTTTATTTGGTAGGTGTCTGGCTTACCGCCTGCGCCTTCGGCGTCAGTTCCTGAGCCGGTCATAGATGTAGAGTACTGGTATGACCTGCGCGAAGGGATTCATGATGTGTTCTTGTCGTACATGCTGCTTGTTGCTCCGTCTCGTAACCGCAGCAAGCTAGTCCGTCTCATAGCTGTGTATTGAGTTGTGTGGCGAATCGTAGCTGAGATACTTGTTTTCTGGATGCTGTGACGTGCCGTACGTGGTGACCCGTCCGGCACGTAGGAAGTACGCATCGTACTTGTAATGCCGGAAACTGCTATGGATACTGCTTCCGGGCGACTCGGTTCAGCGTTAGGAGTTACGGCCCGGACGGAGAATGGAGCTTGAATCACAGCCTACGTGTCGGTCGGGTTTTTGGCAGTTATGCACATCGTACTTACTCTACAGAACGGACTGGCTCCGGGTACGTGTCGGTCGCACGGTAAGGCTACGGACAGCTGTCCGACCGGCTATCGGAATCGGCCCCTTAATGGGGATATCTAGTGTTTGAACTTGTCTAGGCATAGTATTGTGTACAGGAAGGGAACCCTTCTTGTACAAAACTTATTCTAGACTCAGGCACACACCTTAGTGAAATGGCGCTAAGGTGTGTGCCTGTAGCACAGCAACTAACATCAGCTCTGGTGCTAGGTAGAGGGGAAGAGAGAGACATATCTGTGTAGATATGGCCTCTTCTGGTCCCTCCCAGCATTTTTGGCTGCTGTGCTGCATTGCATGACATCATTGAAAATCTGCCCCAAAGAATCCTCCCTGGCATGAGCGAGAGTGATTGTTTTGTTTCAGAGCATTTCTTGCACTTCCTGATCTACCAATAGGGTTTGTTCTGAAGATTTGGATATATCCTTCCGGAAATGTTTTCCCAACAGGAGGCTTCCTATTTCATCATCATGTATATCAGTGGACATACCTTTGAGCTTTTGTTTAAGGTAAAAGTACTGAAGTGAGGGGAGGTTGATTAGGTCAGCAGAGGATGCATGTGTTTCCAGCAAAATCCAGCAAAATCACATATTCTAATCAAGGGTCCGGCAATAGTGAGAACATAATCCTAGTAGCATTTAAGGGACAGTTGTGCCCTTTCTACGATCTCAACTGTATGAGAGAAAAAATAGACCATATTAGGATCTACCTTAGGGGTAGAAAAATAGACCATATTAGGATCCACCTTAGGGGTAGAGCAAGCCTTGTCACACAGGATAGCAGGAGCATTCTGCTTCGAGAGTAGACCTAGAATATTTGTCTAAAGTTTTGTGGAGCCACCATCTAAAGAATAGGGCCAGAGTGTCAATGATGGACCATTCACGAGAATTAGAGTGGCGTAGAGCGCCTGGAAGAAAAATAGGCTCGCCATTTAAATCCAAAAATGATATATTTTCATATATTTTTGTCCCGGTCGTATAACTCAGCTCTATAGGAAATCTGAAGTCCTGACTTAGCTTGCCCCACTTGGTCAATGTTACAAGCAATGGCAGCCATGGGAGCAAGCCGACCTGAGGATGATTTGATGCGGCCTCTGATTTCTCAATAGCTTTTTGAATATGAGTAGACACCTTAAGTGAGCCTCCAATGGTAAATGTGTTGTTCTGCCTTCGATTTTTCCTGAATACCATTGTATTGTGTTTTAGATCTGTAGGCTGTTCACCAAGCAGTATTTTCCCCACAGCTGTTTTTTGGGCTGGTAGCCATTTGAACAGGCATGCTCAGTGCATTGAAATATCTGCATATAGTAGGGCAGGTACCTGGAGGGCACGTCTTGGGAGGCAGTAAGGACTTCCTGATAGAGGTCATTGATATACAGTGAAAACAGGGGAGGGGCAAAAAGACAGCCCCTTTTGCCTCCACATGCGGTAATAAATTGTCTTCCTAGTAACCTATTTTGGTTTGGTCTTGCTTGAGGTACTGTGTTCGTGTACAGCAGGCCCGGTCCTAAGCTCATGTTGACTATTGTTTGCTGTAGAATATTTCCCTCAGAACAACTTAGAAAGCCAAATTGAAGTCCAGGAAAGTGACATATAGTAGCATCTTCTTTAGCAAGCTGTACGTGAAGAAAATATGTAGGAAGGCAAATATTTGGTCAGTCATCGAAAGACTTTCATAGAAGCCCTATTAAAATGGGATTTAGGATGTTTTCATGACTACGTAGTCCTCTACAGCATTTAGTAGCAGCTTAAAGCATGCTTTGCAGTCGACGTCAGTAAGACTGATAGCACTATACAATGATGGCTCATTTTTGGCTTCCTTTTGGTAGAGTGGAATAATAATTCCGTTCCATCAGGAAGGGGTGCAGGTTTCACTTATGGAAATCATTAAGATGATTGCCGACAGAGTTTTCGTCCACCAATCAGAAAGGTACTTGAATACTTACAGTGCAATCTTAGGATCCAGGGCTTTACCATGTGAGTCCTTCCATTTTCAGATTTGTATTTTTGTCCTTGAAGACAGCATCATGTATATCTTTCTTGCTACTTCTGCCGTCCTCCATTTTGTTTTTTAAGAAGGCAGATGGGGACATTTTGTTTAGCTGTTTGCTACTGATGTCATTGTCTATACTGGTTGCAGCATTCAAGTGACTTGTCCAAGCAGTTTTTTTCTTAAGAATTCCTTCTGGCAGCCAACTCTACACCAATCTTTCAGCAGAAGGTACAGGAGTCTTTTCCAAAGGCTGCTTTCTCCAAGGCATTCCACCATTTTATTATAGAAATCTTTCTTCCTCATGATTGGGGTTTTGTACATTACTTTGCCTTTTTGATCTCTTCTGAGAGAGTTGCCAAAAGTACTATGATCTTCAGTTCTTTTTTTACCTGTCTGTTGTCTTTGTTAAACCACATTGCATTGCTTGATTTCTATTTAGGTCTTGGTCTCACTTTGACCCCTTGTCTTGGATAAAAGAAGTGATTGCAACATTGTCAGATTTTTAGGATGCCTCACTACATCAGGAGAAATGCCTTTCTTGTATCTTCCCGCGAGGTTGGAGTCCTCTGCATCAAATGAATGCTGAAAATGATCCCTCTTGCCAAATTCCATTTAGGCTCCTGCAAAGCTCTGATCCACTTGAATGTTAGCTCCTACCCCTACGAAGCCTGCACTCTCACACATCATTGTTTCATCATCAATCACTCTGTCTAATCCCCTTTCAGGGTGCCTTATTTATTAACCATAATCACAAACCAGGCTCATTCGGCACATGTGAATCAATTACAAATGGATTTCTGGACCTTCCAACTCACACAGTGTCATTGTGTGTCACACAATATCGTTTTCTTTTCACATGGTCTCTCGGCGAAGAACAAATATTACATGGGAGATCACAAGGTGAGCTGAAAACCCATGCACAGAAAAACATTTCAGCCAGGGGTCAAAGAGGGCACGACCTATTGGGAACAATGTAAACAAGCTTTTTAAATTCCCCATATTTAAGTCCCCATATTTCTTGCTAAAAACATTAGTTCCTGAATGATTAATGATGACCTTTAGTTGCCTCGTACTGAATGGAAAGGAGGGTGTCCACTGCTTTGTGAAGTGAGAAGGGACAAACAGCTAAAGATACAAGCCTTCTCTCTAGGGTCCAGCTATCTGAAGTAAATGTAAATGTGGACAATTGATTCATCAGCAAATCTAAAAGCTGCTTCGGAGCCAGTATAGATCTAATTGATGGTGTAATGTGAAGCTTCATGGTGGAAAAGTGTTATTCTTTTGAGAGCTACTGTAAAGGTGTTACCAGTTCCAAAATCCACTTTTTTAATGGAAATTTATTAAAACAAAAAAGGGTTTGGGAGAAGGAGTATCAGCGGAAAGTGTGGTGACAACACTCTCTCTCCCCGCAGAGCTTGGTGCTGTGGAGTTGTTAAATGGTAGCGGCAGTTTCAGTCGATAATCTTTCAAGGATTTGCCCGGCGGTAATCGCCTCTTATACCACTCGATGATTTACCAATAAAAGAGGCAGGCGCCGGAGACTGGAAGGCAGGAAACAAAGTTTTATTCCGTCGGAGCAGAACACATCAGATCAGACAGCAAGGTATCGTCACGAGGTGCTCTAACTGCATCTCTGAGACCTGGTCTCTTATACACTGGTTTATTGCTTTATTACATATAGTACATTCTTGAGATTCCCTTGATGTGCGGGGAAATATCCCCTGAAGCCCCGGCTCAGATCCGATCCCACACATGGTTACAGTAGAGGTTCCCACCCTACCCGCAGTGGGAGATGGCTATCGCGCAGCAGGGAATTCCGCTAATTCCCGGGGGTGTGTGCAACCGGCCGGGTCTCAGGGGGTAGGGGCTTTGATTCTACTGTAATCCCTTTGATGTGGGGTGTTTCCCTTACAGTAGGGGCAATAAACTGCATCCGCAGGGCTAGGCGATGGCCTGGGACCAGTTCAGACAATGGGGCGCAGAGGAAGGGGGGGTTATCAAAGGAGAGGCATGACCATGTATGGGTTGTCGGTTGGAAGTGGTTCCGTAGCAGGGTCGCGCAGAAGGAGAGGGTTTATGGCCTGTATGAGAGAGCGGGGGTGGCCGGCGCGCGGGGGATGCTTGCAGCGCCAAGGGAAAACGCTGGCGGTCGAGAGTGAGCGGGGAGAGAGCGGGGTGCCTAAAATGGCGGCCGTGCATTCGTTGTGCGTGGCGCTGGGGAGAGGCAAGATGGCGCAGATAATGTTCAGTTTGCGAGCTAAATTTCCACAGTCCTCCCTTTTAACATATCTCGCCAGCTTGTCCGGCCAATATTCGCCTTTGTTAGCCTTTCAGTTACAGTATCGTCAATGTTCGTCACACATTTTAAAGATACAGAGTCGTTTTAGGGTAGGCAGGAGTAATCTGACACATTTGTACATTGTCTCATACAGTTTGATAAAGTAGGCGAGGAGGAAGTACATTCAAAGTTGCAGTATAGTTGTGTACATGGCTGGTGTTGTATGAATGTTACTATACAAAGTTACATTTTCTTAACTTCTCAGTGTACAGTCGGAAGTGATTGATGCAACATCATGAAAACTTGATGAGAAGATAGTTAATATAATAAGGTGGTTGGGAGAGGATTTTCGACTTTGACATGGGTTCTTCTTTCCAGTGTCCTTGTTTATAAAGAGCTATCACTGGTAAGCTCTCATTGTTGTTCTTCTTTCGTTGGCACTGTTGAGCACCGGCGGTGGAACTAAGGTCCAGTTCAAATCCGATTTCTTCACGTGGCAGGGTGTGACCACTCACTGTTCTTTGATCATAGTCCTGTTCCTTAACACAGTTCACCACAGGTACCTTTGAGACAGGGTGCCGGCCTTTTGTTCCTCGGTAGTAGGTCAAAGTCATAGTCCAAATGAAAGAGGAAGAGAGAATGGGGTGGCATGGGATCAGATCAAAAATGCGGACCAAGGAGAGCAGAATCTTTTCGGCACTGGGCCCATCAATCGGGCCCGACGGGTTAAGACTTCAGGCACGCTGGTCAGTGAGCAGGGGCCTCGATGTAGCCCTTCGCGCTCATCGTTCTGATAATGGTGCCTCGTCTCACACTCTTGTTGCTTCGTCGCTTCCCCCTTGGTCGATGTCATAGATGTTTTATGATCCGCAGCCAGACTGTGCGTCACATCCGACCCCTCTCTTCCGATGTCTGCAGGTTATCCTTGAATAGGTTATAAGAAACGAAAGTCTTAAAGATCTTGGCAGGGAAGACATTTACATACTTCATTCTCTCTCCCAACCACTGAGTAGTTGCGGAAATGCTCTTATCTGTTACTATATGATTGGTGTCTATTAACTCTGATGTTAATGTGCGTGTTACTAATCTATTAATTGCTGCTGTGGTGCAGGGTTCTGTGGGTGTCCCTATCCATCGTCTGGCCTTCTAGGTGTCAGTTTCTGCGCCCTATAATGCAAGGTTTGGTAATATCCGTAAGTGCGAGGTGCTATGGTCATGCGTTCACGAGTATCCTTTTCATACAGTAGGTGACCCTTTATCAGTTAAAAACAGGGGCCATCAGCTGTTTTGTTCGAGATACTCTGAGACGGCTAGTATAGGGCTGGAGTTATCTTTGGGAGAACAGGGTGCTTTAGACATTCTATTTCGGGCTAATTGGTCAGGGGTAATTCTGGGTGGTGGAGATGGTGTCCTTTAAGAACAAAAACCACTGACATATAGTCCCCGTGTTGTGGGTCAGATTGGGAGACATCAGTCGTCTTACCTGTCCTTTCCTTCTCAGCCGATTAGGCTTAATGTTTGTAAAAAGGAGAGGTAGTAACGTGGTAAAGTATGGTCGTTTTTGTTTCTGTCAATTTGTTCGAACACCACTGTGTTCAGGCCAATTATACACTTACCAAAGGGGTGTATGTCGTTAATTTATTCAAGAAGAAAAAGAGGGCAAGAGAGAGCCTTTTGCGAGGGAGGGGGAGAGAGAGAGAGAGGGAGAGAGAGAGAGAGAGAGAGAGAGAGAGAGAGAGAGAGAGAGAGAGAGACGTGTGCATCAAGTAGGCTATTTTGGCATACATACGACACAAAACGAGAGAGAGAGAGATGGGTAAGATAATAGGCCACTTGGTGCACACACAACATGGAGTAGCATGGGTCTGTTCCATGTAAGAAAACACAAGCGGGGAAAAGACATAAATTCGGTGATCATGTACACACAAATGCCGGATAGGGTATGACAGTTCATGCAACAAGACGGAGACTCAGGGTTGCGTCGAGCACGGGGACCTCTCCTTTCCTGTCCTCTATTCCTATGCACGCTGCGTACCTTTAGTATTTTGTAGTTTATCTTATGGGTTGTCTGACCCTTTTATTCTCCTCCCTTTGATCGGTGGACGCACACTTCAATCATACAATGACGCTCTCTTCAAGTGATCCGAACATGAAATGCATACACATTCATATCGTATAATCGTAGTACACACGCACAATCATATCATACAGTTTTTCTTGTTCTCAATGGTGGTCTGTAATTTTACACACTATCTCACAACGTTTGTCTATGTTTTCCCTGATATTGAACTTGGTGCGGTCCATGTCCACTCCACTCTTCAGTCGGAACTTCGTCGTGACCTATAGAGGGGAAATAAGAGGGGAGGGGAGGTGCAGTATTCAAAATACCCCAGCGCGCGCAGACACGAAAGGTTCTACCTACCATGTACCAGGCTAGCCGCAGGGTTGGGTAATACCACTGACCCATTATTCTTTAGTTCGAGGTAAAAGATGCTTTAGTTCATTCATCTCCTAAATTCGCGTTCCCTGGTCGTGCATATATTTCTCAATTGGTCGTGTATGATGGTGCAGGATACCATACCTTGCATGCGACATATACCTTAAGTTATAGTTCATTATTGATTTGACAATTCTTGGAAAAAGGGCAGGCGTGATGGGTACAAATTCCGTTAAACAAAAAGATTTTTAGGCAAATGGTGTCTGTATTATCTGTATGCTTTCGCTTAGGAGTAACAATCATTTATTCAAAAGAAAAACCTTCAACAACCTAGATGATTAGTCATGACACTGAGTTCGTAATTCCTTTTTAAGAAGCCCTTTATTTAAAACAATGTCAGTATGGAAATACGGGCCTACAGCTGCCACAGACCGGCCACGGTGTGAGAGGCGCCGAGCAACATGAGCAACACTGGATTAACATAAAAATCGGTTCCCCCCTTTCCCCCACCATCATGTGTGAAAGCATCGCATACATATATATATATATGTCTTTTTAACACAAATGTCACGTGGCTGGAACGCCACAAGGAGTTATAGGCCACTCCTACATCAGCGCCATCTTGGGGCGGGGTCGGGCCAGTGCACAGTCTAAGTCTTTCCATGAATTAGCAGTTGAACCAGAATTCCTTTCGGTAGTTCGAGAACTTTCGTTAGCGTCAATTTTGCGTCAGCATGGCGTCACTGCAACCTTGTAGCAAAGCCACGGTTTGTTCTTAGGGCGGGGCAGCAGGCGGGTTCTTCCGCCGACGCTTTACTTTCTCACTGCACCAAGCGGAGGCAAGGCGGCTGCCGCCCGGGGGGCAAAAGAGCAATGGCGGTGGTTTTGTCCTTACCGGAAGTCCGCAGGAGTCGAATGTCAAATGACTCCAACCAATTCTGCAAGGCTGAGGGGAGCATTCTGTCAAGGGTGGGGCCCATGCCCTAGCAAACAAGCTTTCGAGTCCAGAATTGTCTCACGGTGGGCCAGGCCTGGAACCGGAGGGGTCGACCGCCGGAGTTCAAGGGCAGCAGTAGCAGCAGCTCTTCGGTACAGTCAGCGGAGAGGAGCCAGCAGCAGTAACAGCAGCAGTTCGGGTGGTGCTGCCACCGGGGTGATTCCAGTAGCAGTGACGACAGCAGTTTGGATGGTATCACCACCGGGGTGGGTCCCCGATTACCTTGCTGCGGGGGCCCACTCCTCACGTCGGGCGCTAGCGGCAGTCCTGGTGAACCCGGTGCTTGGGTGGTTGCCTGGCGGCCGCGTGCAGGGGTGCCGGCTCAGCCGAACGGCGAATGAAGTGGCAGGGCGCAGCTCAGCTGGCCGACGTGTGAAAGGTGTGGTTTGGGGTGCCCTCATCTGCTGGTGAGCCTCCACCTGGGGAGGTGGGGGAGGTCCGTCCGCGTCGCCTCCCCCCGCCAGGGCACCCTCCATTATCGAAGGAAGAAGCAAATGGGAAGATCCGCACGGCGTGCCAGGGTGAAATTCAGCAGGCCGATGAAAAAGATGGCTGGGTGCAGCTTAGCTGGCCGGCGAGTCAAAGGCGGTTGGGGTGCCTGGCAAGCCTCCACCTGGGGAGGTGGGGGAGGTCCGTCCGCGTC
Organism: Triturus cristatus; assembly: GCF_964204655.1. Lineage (NCBI taxonomy): Eukaryota > Metazoa > Chordata > Amphibia > Caudata > Salamandridae > Triturus > Triturus cristatus. The sequence continues at coordinate 308,720,799 of NC_140593.1, read as the reverse complement.
GCCTCCCCCCGCCAGGGCATCAGCCCTTATTGAAGAAAGAAGAAGAGAAAGCGGAAAGGCCCGCACAGCGTGGCGGGCTCCGCCTTGGTGTTGCCAGAACTTCGGCGCTTCGTATAGCCTCCGGCCTATTCGCACAATCGCTCGCCACTGATGTCAATGGATTTTTGCATGGCTTTTATAGCCCAAAGTCAACTAAGAGGGACCGCCCAAAACAGGCCAATGTTGCAATTTCGAGGAAGGAGAGGCGAGGACGGTGTCACGTGGACGTTAAGGCTTTGGGATGGAGGTTGCAGCAGACTGTTATGTAAATAGTTGTTTTAAAACGTGTTTTATCCTGTTCATTTTGCCGGAATGTTGTTATACTTGTAATTTATTAAAAAATGTTTGACCATACTATTTTGCTGGAGCGTTGTACGTATCAGCGATCTGGTTAGCGTATTCGGAAAAAATGGCGTTTGCTCGATTGCACGTGATCCTAATCAAGTGTGGTGACGTTGATGGTGGGTATCAACAAACTTCCGGTTGTGTCTATTGGGGTCCCTATTTTTGTTCAGTTCCAAAAGGACCGGGCACTGGGATTTCCAGTGTCTGAACCCTCTACAGAATGCACATTGATTTCCATCTAAGTCTCTCCGTCCGTTGTAGGGTGTAGGTGTATGGTCTCTAGGGGGTTTTTGTCCTGGTTCTCGCTGTTTATCTACGGTATCGAGTTGTACCCAGGTATATCCGAACGGCTCAGCGTGGTCAACTTTCCGGATTTGTTTCCACACATCAGCCGGCAAACATAGCCCAAAGAACAAGTCGATATCTGCTAACGTCATTATCGTTGAGCCTAAGGCTGTGCCTAATTCAGTGTAGAAGGCAGTCGGGTTCTTTCTCAAGTCGGGTAGGGTCTTTCTAAAGGTCAAAATATCTTGCCGGTCCCACGGCTGGTAGACCCAGTTATATACAACCCTTCCCTTCGCATCTTGGTGGTTGATGTCGTCGTGTGTTCCCTGACCCCGTGGGGGGACCCAGTAGGGGGCAGCTTCTTTAATGGGCATCATGGCATCGGCCCTTCCTCCCTGGGGCTTAGTTGCCATGGGGGTTTCCGTTGTGGTTGTCTGTCCATGTTCTTTAAGGTGTCGGTAGACCTCGAGTGTACGAGTGAAGAGGTTCGTTACATCGCCCTCTCTTTCTTCCCCAATGTCTACCTTCCTATATAGGGCCGCTAGGCCTTCGGGACCTTTATCGTGGTACCTATTCTCATATGTATTCAGGGTGCGATAACAGAGCCGTACGACGAAGTGTCGTCTGCGGCTGTCGGCATACGATTTATACACGTCCGTTATATACTCCTCACTTTCTTTTCGCTCCACCAGCGTCCCTACTATCTTGTCAATTCCTGCTCGTTCATCTTTAGTTAACCGATTCATTCTGGTGGACTCTTTCTTTCCTATCTCATGGTCGTCTAACGTTGTAGTCGACGTTAGGTTCAGTACAAGAGGCTCAGCCGGCGCGGAGGCCGTGAGGGCCGAGGCCCCTGTACTGCTTTCGTTCGTGTTCGGGGGTTGTGGGTGTTGCACTACCGATTGGGAGGGTGCATACGGAGGGGGCATGTAAATGGTCGGGGGACCTAACAGTAATTCGTCATTCGTTTGCTGCTTGGAGGACAATACAGGGTAGAGCAGAGAAGGGGTCCTAACAGCGTACTGGCCTGAGGTTTCGGGCTCCTGTCTTAGTTTAGTTTCCCTTCTCTCTTTTATGTCTTCTTCTAACTTTTTAGCGGCAAGGTGAGCTGCCTTTCGTAATTCCTTTTCTGCTTTTACTTCCCTCTTTTTCCGTTGCGTTGCTTCTTTGCGCCACATGCCGATACTGTCAAGCATAGTAGGCGTCGTCTTATTGCTACGCAGAGCTATTTCTAGTGCTTCTATCTTATGGTCGTCGAAGGATCCCATCAGTGGCCACTGACTTTCGGGGTCCTTCTTGGTATATTTATGCCACAGCTTGCTATAAGCTACGGCGACTAGTCCATATTTAGTGAACATGTCCTTATTAGGGGTGCCCTCCAGTGGAGCCGGATGGTTCACCTCTAATAAGCGGTCCGGGCAGAACCAACTACCAATCAGTGGGGAGAAGATAGGCATGACGGGTTTCAACGGGGACAAAAGTCAGCACTACCTATCTTTTCACTGCTTGCAAAGACTAGACAGAATATCTCTATTCTTCGTTATTTGTAAGCAGAGAATACCTCCAAAGAACCAATATCGAACAACTAGTGTTCGGACAATCAATCAATCAATCAATGGGGAGATAAAGATAGGCACGACGGGTTTCAACGGGGACAAAAGTCTGCGTTACCTACCCTTCACTATTTGCAAAGACTAGACAGAATATTCCTATTCTACGTTATTTGCAAACAGAGAATATCTCAAAAGCACTATTCTTCAAAACAATCAATGTTCGGACAATCAATCAATGGGGAGATAAAGATAGGCACGACGGGTTTCAACGGGGACAAAAGTCTGCGTTACCTACCCTTCACTATCTGCAAAGGGAGAGAGAGAGAGTATTCCTACTCCTCCCCGTTTGTAGACAGCGAATATCTCAAAAAGAACAATCAATGAGCAATACTAGTATTCAAACAATCAATCAATTATTTCGCACTTTTGTCGTATTTCACGACCTTACCCGGACCGCATGGACAGTTTCTCGTCTTCCGCCTCCAGCGCCCGATCGTCCTCTATTCTCCGTATTTGCCGCGGCACTCCTGATGGTTCCCAGTCAGGACCGTAGATCACTCGAGAGAGGTCTGCTCGGAACCAGTGAAGTTCGGATGATCGGCTGCCAGACGAGGGTCTATTGGGCAGGAGCTCTCCCGATCGTTGCAGTCGTTCACTCTGTCGTCGGGACCTCTCCCACTGGATCCACGTGTCGCTGATGGGCCCCACGTTTGGGACGCCAATTGTTAAATGGTAGCGGCAGTTTCAGTCGATAATCTTTCAAGGATTTGCCCGGCGGTAATCGCCTCTCATACCACTCGATGATTTACCAATAAAAGAGGCAGGCGCCGGAGACTGGAAGGCAGGAAACAAAGTTTTATTCCGTCGGAGCAGAACACATCAGATCAGACAGCAAGGTATCGTCACGAGGTGCTCTAACTGCATCTCTGAGACCTGGTCTCTTATACACTGGTTTATTGCTTTATTACATATAGTACATTCTTGAGATTCCCTTGATGTGCGGGGAAATATCCCCTGAAGCCCCGGCTCAGATCCGATCCCACACATGGTTACAGTAGAGGTTCCCACCCTACCCGCAGTGGGAGATGGCGATCGCGCAGCAGGGAATTCCGCTAATTCCCGGGGGTGTGTGCAACCGGCCGGGTCTCAGGGGGTAGGGGCTTTGATTCTACTGTAATCCCTTTGATGTGGGGTGTTTCCCTTACAGTAGGGGCAATAAACTGCATCCGCAGGGCTAGGCGATGGCCTGGGACCAGTTCAGACAATGGGGCGCAGAGGAAGGGGGGGTTATCAAAGGAGAGGCATGACCATGTATGGGTTGTCGGTTGGAAGTGGTTCCGTAGCAGGGTCGCGCAGAAGGAGAGGGTTTATGGCCTGTATGAGAGAGCGGGGGTGGCCGGCGCGCGGGGGATGCTTGCAGCGCCAAGGGAAAACGCTGGCGGTCGAGAGTGAGCGGGGAGAGAGCGGGGTGCCTAAAATGGCGGCCGTGCATTCGTTGTGCGTGGCGCTGGGGAGAGGCAAGATGGCGCAGATAATGTTCAGTTTGCGAGCTAAATTTCCACAGAGTGCCTCAGAGTCAGGCTTGAGGCGTATAGGAGTTGCTGGTCCTGCCATCTTGGAGAGGGTGAGAACTTGGGCATTGTGGGGGCCAGTGATGCGGTGACAGTGGGTGCTCCAGAGGAGAACGAGAATAGGCCGTTTAAACCAGGACCACTGATTTCAAGATGGCACCGTAGGGGTTTTGCAGTTGGGGGTCCAACATAGACCTTAGTCCTAGAAAAAGCAGACGGGACGGTCACTGTTAGATAGGTGATTTTGGTTAAGGGGGCTGTGAACACTTCTCAAGCAACAACCACATTCCCTGTCAGGGTGAACCACAAAAAGTCACTGAATTCAATTAGGCTTATCTTAGAGGCAATGTGTAAAGTATTTATGTAACACTCAAATTGTAATAAAGTACCTAAATAAAATACCTCACAAGAAAACTCCCACACCAATTTAGACAAATAGAGAACAAATTAATGAATAATTTGACACCAAAACTAAACCCAATCAGTAGAACCAGAGTTATATAATTTTGAACATTTCACAGAAAAATAGTCACTCTGGTAGTCCTTGGCACAAGCAGGAATCAAGTCTTCAAGCATCAGGGCAGTCCTCTGGTAGCATCAGGGCAGTCCTCTGAGGTACAAAGCAGGCCTCGACCAGCAGGGCAGCCCTCTGAAGTACATTACAGGCCTTCTTAGTGTCCTCTTCAGGCCCTGGAGTGCAATGAACAGTTGGTCTGAGGGTCCAATATTTATACCAGGTGCCAGCCTTCGAAGTGGGAGAATAATTATTATTAATTATTTAATTGATAATTTATTATGTAAATGGTGTAATTTAATTTTATATTTATATTTTTGTTGTGGGTTGAGGTTTTTGTATGGTTAAAGGATATGAAGGAAATTAATTATAATCATTAATGTTTATTGTTAATAATTACATATTTAATTGATAATTAATTATCTAAATTGTGTAATTAAGACATTTTTTAAGTTATATATGAGGTGCAGGTTGTTGTGTTTGTAGGGGTTAAAGGTGGGAAGTTAACTAATAAACTAATTATATTTAATCTATTGGTATTCATTGATAATTATGTAATTTATGTTATAAGAGTTTTTTAAATATATATTAGTTGCGCATTGTTGGATTTGAAGGGATAAAGGGTGGGAAATTAGGTATGAATAGTTATTTATTTATTAGTTAATTATTATTAATAGTTTAATTGATCATTACAATTTGTAGGGATTATGATTTTAAGATATATTTTAGGTGTGTGTTGTTTATGTGGTAGAGATATTGGGTAAAACGTGATTTGAGTAAAATAACGTGTAAAAATAGTTATTTATTCTTTACAAAATGTGTTGCTTAATATGCCATGTATTAATTGTGTTATGCTTTTTAATTGTTAATAACATTATATTTGTTGGTTATTATAGTTGTGAAAATATAGTGTGGCATTTTCGTTATATTATTTAAATATTTATATTTGGTATTTAATGTAGTTGTTAAACTATTTTATTTGCTTGAAGTGAACTACTCTCTCTTTACTGCTGCACAGACTGGAGTGGGAATAATGAATTTTACCCCTCCACTATCCAACACTTTTCCTACTGTTGCAGAGATTGGAGTGGTAATAGAATATTATTCCTGCCATTTTATATGTTTGTTTATATTGTTTACATTCCTATTAATATGATGTTTCTTTGGATTTAAAATTATATTATTTTCATTTATTAATATTTGTAATATGTAATATATTTTTAGTAAAAATGTAAATTTTTATTTTGTTTACTTTTTATGTGTCTTAAAATTTGTATTTTTTTCCAGTTTATTTGTCACAGTTTGCAATTTATTGTGCATATATTTATATACACACACATATTTATTTTTTAAAGTTTACAAAAAGTAGGAATGTTTTATAAAAATTATCATTATTTTAATAATACTTTTAAATGATATGTTTAAATAAACATTCACATGAGTTTTGTTTGAATAAGTATAACATTTATCTATAATTCTAAATTATTTAAATATATTTAAATTACATTCTATTACTGTTTAATGTTAATATATTTATGTGTACAATGTTTAAGTATGTTAATATTAGAAACAATATTTTTGTGTTCGGTATTAGTGTATAATGATGTTTTTTTTCGATATTTTTGTTATTTACATTATTAGTATTTATGTTTATATTTATATTTTTGTGCTTGATATTTTGGACACAATATTTATGTACCACAATATTTGTGGTTCCGATATTTTGGCAGTGAACACGACTACTAACATCCCTTTGACTGATAAGCATATTGCGACAAACCTAGTTGAACATTAGAGGTGAATGGCTTAAAATTGAAATTCGCTAATTACCTGATGTGTATCTGTTAAGTAGGTTGGGCACCTGAGTAACTCACTTGTAATTGCTATGCATTGTGATAGTTTACTTGGCATTGGGTCTTTTTTAATAAGAGATCAGAACCATAAAAAAGGCTTGCTCTAGGCCCAGTCTGAGTGCTATTACTAAATATAAAACTTCTGAAATCACTGTAGCCAATTAAAGACTGAGGGCCTCATTACGATACCGGTCGGACCGACCATCTGACCGCCACGGTCCGATTCTGACGGTCAAGGCCGGGAAAGTCCCCCCGCTGTATTATGATGCAACTTCATGTACGGTGGTGGACATACCCCCAAATATGTTGCTGCAAGGGTATGCAAAATTACAGGAAACATGTGATAGGTAAACACATGCATGACATATGTGGGACTATGTACCCCATTGCTTCAGTGTGGTGATCTGTGCACAGTCCAGTCAATGGAGATACATGCCACCTACTGACTTACCTGCATTCCGGCGCCCACATAGTTGTAGTCTTTGGGATTCAGGTGCAGCAGTGTAGTGGGGACTGGGAAAAACGGATCCACGCCGGAGACTGTCGGGGAGAAGCTTATTTTGGTGAGTATGTGTAATGTTTCATAAAGAAGTCCATTCTTGGTAGTTTTCAATGTAGGTTTATTGTATATCTAGTTGCATAATATAAGAGCCCCACCAGGAGCGGTCTGTATCTGCTCAGCCCATTCAGCAACTGCCTGAATCCTACCAACATTCTAATCTTCACCATTCTAACATGCACATCCTGGCTGAGCAGTACACTACATCTTCTCCCTTCTTTACAATGAGAAAGGAGACTTCAAAGATGTACAACAAAAGGTTACAATAAAAGGACAAGGTAAATAAATCTTGAAGTGATGTGACAAGTAATACATTTTAAAACACGTAATGAAATATTTATAAGTTTTAAAATGCCTAATGAATGTGAAATACATTTTTTAACCTTTTAAAAGAAAAGCACTCAGAAAAGCACAGAAATATGAACAATGAAATCAAAGCATGCATAGAACCCTTCTTCCCCCTTTAACGAACACAACAGGTGTGAACAGGAAGAAGTTGAAGGGGAAGAGTACTGTGAGGCAGAACAAGCAAGGAAGTGAAGAAAGAAGTTTGCGCGGCAATGGAGCGCAAAAAAAAAAAACATTTGGAAGAGGTTGACTTGCTAAACACCACCAGGGCACAGTGGTTGGCCAGACCACTGTGAAGGTGGCGAGCGGAAAGGAAATGGAAAAGAAAATTAAGTAAAGAAGAAGGAAAGGAAAAGAGCTCTAAAGGCGTAAGGAAGGTGTGTGAAGTACACTTAGGTGGATATTTGAAAATAGATCCACTAGATAGCGTGTAAGCTATCATGACACATGCCTGGAAATTCTACCACAGGGGTTTTAGAAAGGAGGCACTGTAAAGTAGGTAAAAGTAACATTATGTAAATAAGCACTATAAAGTACAGTTACTTTGCTAAATGAAAATCCCCACAACAACTGGAGTGAAAGGTGTGCGGCACGGCACACGGCACGATGTGCTACATGAAACGTGAAATAGATGTGGAGGAAGACCACATAAAGCATTAATATTCCCCAAAATTGGAGTGAAAGGTGTGCGGCACGGCACACGGCACTATGTGCAACATAAAACGTGAAATAAATGTGGAGGAAGACCACATAAAGCATTAATATTTGACTAAAACGTACAATAGCGGGTAATATGAAGAGGCTTAAGGAGATGGTGTGGATAAAACTGCCACACAGTAAAAACAAAATATGTGAATAACGTAAATGTAAAACTACTCCTTCCTCTTTTTTTTTTTTAACATGCTACGCAGTAAAAATGCAATTTACAGTAACAGCGCTAACAACACATTAGGGCAAGTACATAAAAAATGAAGTCAAAGTAATAAAAATAGTAATGCCATATGGTAAGAATATGAATCCTGCAGATAAATCCAGGCGAGGTTGAACCTGATGGAAAAACATTAATTTAAAATAACAGAAGGAACATAAGCTCGAACATATGCAGTGAATCAGCTGGAATCATGTTTTGCTTTGAGGAGATGCGGTGGTGAAGATAACCACTGGATGGCGCTGTTGTAAAAGTTAAACTACAGTACTTCGAGAAAAGAAACAGCAGATCGAAGTGGTGTTGAATGTTCCGGTTTAAAAATGAAAATGAGACAGTACCTGCTGCAAATCCGTGAAAGCGCTCCGAGGTCCTTTGGCAAAATCGAAATGTAGGTATAAAACGCGCCGGAAATCCATGGAAGGCTTAGCTGGCAAAAACGAATGGCAGGCAATGATAACAGTGTTCTGGAAGCTGCCCGTAAACTGAAGGCACAAACGCTAAAATGGAAGCACGCCGACGTGAGGAATGCCGGGTGGCTCAAGGAATCACCGTGCTTCCAAGCGTGACTAAGTGGTAGGAAGAGTGGCAGGCATACGTCATAGAAGATTATGAGGAGGGTGCGCCGGACACAGGTAAAGCTGCACGCGCTGAGTTGATCTTCTTGGTAGATGGCTCGTGGCAATTCAAAAATGAACGGAAGCAGTTCAACCGCCATTATGGGAGCACACAGAAGGTAAAATGAAAAACATGCAAAGTACTTACAATTTGTGTTCCGAGGTCAGCTATTGTGAATGTCAGCGCAAATATTTGAATGCCCCTATTAATGAAGGTGTAATCGTAGGCCTCAGTTGCTAGCACCGCAAGACGAAAAACACAAAGTAGACACTGGGTAAGTAGCGCTGTGTACGTAGCGTGACAGGAACAACCCTCGGAGTTGGAGGCAGTAGAGAGGAAATCCAGGCAGAAACTGGCGCGCTGGTGTTGAGGGCGAGAGGTGTCGCAGGAGCTGGCATGCAGGCAGGGACTAGCATGCGGGTAGGAGTTATGGAAAGGAACGGGAAGGCAGCATAATTTGTAGGTAGAAAGTGGCACTTTGGAGTTGAGGGCGACCGGTGCCAAGAAAGATGTAATACTTTTATTACTTAATTTACTTTTATGTTCTGAAATTTGGATTTTTAATTTCGTTCTGTCTTGCCAATATAAAGCATACCGCAGGGGCACTTAATTGCGTAAATTACGTTGCTTGAATTGCAATCCCCTTTGAAATATAGCTTAATATTTTCACCTGTGTGTGGATGAGAAATAATATTTCCAACACTAACGTTGTTACAATGTACGCAATTCTGACATTTGCGCATTCCTGCATTGTCCTTCTTTGGAGTGATTTTGGTAGCCAGGAGTTCCTTGATGTTTCTATACCTTGTGTAGGCAAATAAAGGCTTGGATGCAAAGATGTTTCTGAAATCTGGCTCCTCCTGAAGAAGCTCCCATCTCCTCATGATTACCTTGCGAATCTTGAATGAGTTTGTTGAAAATTTGGGGACGAACACCATGCCTTTAGTTTCTAACTTCTGTATTTTCTTTAATAGATCTCCACGTGTTTGTGATAATGCTTTAAGTGCTTGACCCGCCAGGAGCTCTTTGGGGTATCCCTGGTTTTCGTATTTCATTTGTAAATCTGAGATAGTAATTTGACATTGTGTACTGTCTGAAACTAGTCGCCCGACTCGTAAGAACTGTGTATATGGAAGATTCTTCAATAAAGTTGGAGGATGAAAACTCTGGAATAACAAAGCGCTGTTGCGATCAGTAGGTTTTTGGTACAGGCTGGTACACAAGCCATGCACAGTAATTTCTACCCAGACGTTTAAAAATGAAACAGCTTTCTTACTTGCAGTGTAAGTGAATTGAATCCTTGGATTCTTTAAATTCAGGGAACTAATGTTCTCCACAAGTTTTGATTCTGGTCCGATCCAAATTAGAAACATGTCGTCCTTGTATCAACAGAAGAAAAGTAGATGATCTGTCCATTCTGGTAGCTCAAATATGTGGTCTGCCTCAAATTTTGCCATAAACGTGCTGGCATATGATGGGGCTCCCGCAGACCCCATGGAAGTCCCACTGAGTTGTAAATAAAAATTGTTGTTCCATGTGAAATAGCTGTGGTGAAGACAAATGTGTAAAAGTTCAAGCAAGAAGATTTTGTTGGTGCCAATAGTATCCTGTCCTAATAAAGACCACTCGATAGCCTCCAGCCCTTCTGAGTGCACTATAGATGTATATAGTGCAACAGCATCTATCGTACATAATACACAATCATGTAGAGAGGTAAGGGTCACCTTCTCCAACTTTGTGATGAAATCTGAAATATCTTGTATATAAGTGTGCCATGATTGCATAAATGGTTGAAGGAATATGTCTATGAATCTGCCGGCAGGTTCAAACACTGACCCACATCCCGACACAATCTGTTGGAATGGTGGGTTGTGTACGTTTTTATGAACATTTGGAAGCATATAAATTCTGGGTCTCTGGGGAAATGATGTTGTCAAATATTTAGCTGTGTTTTCTTCAATCCATTCCATGTTCAAGGCTTTATCAATGATTTGTTGTAATAAGTGAGAGATATCCGTTGTAGGATCCTTGTCCAGTAACATGTATGTAGCAGTGTCTCCAACATGCTCTCCAACTTTTCTCTCAAATTGTGTCCATCATGACAAGGGCTCCTCCTTTGTCTGCTTTTTGAAAAGTAATCTCATGATTTGAAGCCAATTGTGCTAAAGTACTCTTTTCTGCTCTGCTAAAATTGCAAGCTGTGTGTCTCTTCACCTTGTGTAATTGAACTTTTTGAGATCCTTAGTCACGAGTGACTCAAACATGTCCAAAGTTTTATGGGACAATGGGGCTTCAAACGTGCTTTTAGGCTTGAACCCACTGGATGCAACTTCCTTGGAATTTTGTGGTGGAACAATGTTTTCCCAAAAAATTCTTAACCTTAACACTCGCATGAACTTGTAGAATGCAATTTCGTTTTCCAAAGAAGAACCTGTATATGTGGGAACGAAAGAAATCCCTTTATTCAGAATGGACATTTTGTGAAGTGTAAGTACTTGAGACGATATGTTAATCACGAGGCCTTGCCATGGCTCCTTAGACCTTTCATCCCTTTGTCTTTTTCTTTTTCCTCGCCTATTTTCTTGCCACCTTTTTTGGGATTCACATCCGGTGGTTGACCCATGTTCGGTGCATGGGACAAAAAAGAAACCGAATGAGTAGATGACCCTGCTTTGTCTTTAAGGCTATCATCAATTGTTCATAGTGTGCGCTGCACTGGAATTCTTGCTGAATCAGTGTCCTTGTCGGTTACAACGCTTTCTTAAGAAGACGTATTAGGCCTACGTGTGAAACGACGCTGAGCATACACCTCTGCCCAGGTGTATGTCTCATTCAGTTTATAATCGATTGTGTCACGCTTACATTTGCGTAACTTGGTCTCTTGCAGCTCTTTTCCATATGCATCCAATTTGCTATTTAAATTGTTCAAGAACTGTTTCATTCATCCTCTGGCATTCTACTGGACAGATCTGGGCGAACACTGGCTATTTCTTCTTCTAGTTCGTGGATGGTCTTCGCACAGTTCTTCTACCAGAAGTAAAATCAAATCCAATGAGCACTTGTTGAGAATTTTATACCATTTCTCCATTGTTTGTTGTGCTGTAGGCTATATAGCATAGGTTTGATTGCCAAATGTAACCCAAATGGAATACGCTTCACCTTGTGGTATTGGATTAAGGTTGAAGCATGAAGGGCCCGATTCACAGAACTAATTTACGACAAAATCCTAAACTTACTACTCATGGTATTCACAGAATGCACTTACGACTGTCCTAAGTTTACTTCCGCACTCGGGCCAGAATTTCCACACCCGGAGTGTAAGCTCCGCACCCGGAGTGTAAGCTCCACACCGGAGTGGAATTTCCACCATCGGGCCAGAATCTCCGCTTCCAGGCCGGAATACCCACAATGCATCAGATATAGTCAATTAACACCAGATTGTTGGTATTCCGGCCCGGAAGCGGAGATTCCGGTCCGATGGTGGAAATTCCACTCAGGGTGTGGAGCTTACACTCCGGGTGCGGGGCTTACACTCCGGGTGCAGAGATTCCGGCCCAAGTGTAGACGTAATATGAGGACAGTCATAGGTGCATTCTGTGAATACCATGAGTAGTAACTTTAGGATTTTGTCTTAAGTTAGTACTGTGAATCGGGCCCGAAGTCTCTGGTTTAGTTCAAGTTTCGTGATAAATTCAAGTTGCTTAAGTTGGTGACTTATTGATCCATTCTGTACATTGAATTGCTTAACCTCTTGAATTAATCCATACATTTCGGAGGCTTGTTCTGGAGTATAAGCCAAGGTAGTGGCTCTATTGTCAGTGATAGTTGAAAGTGAATCAAAAGACATTATTCTTGGGTGCAATAGTCAAACGGTGGGTAAGAACTAGAGAACTGAAAGAATGGTGTAGACTATGCACACCTCACTATAACTTTTCTATACCTTAAATCACAATTTCTGCTGATCTGTGTGCTGCACCTGACTGTGCGTACCTCCCGCACCAGTAAACAAAAAGAAGGCCTGCAGCTAACCTGCCTGCTGGACACAAGTGTGCACAACCAAAAATGATTATCATCTCGTAAAACATGAAAAAATAACACTCAATACATTTCTCTCAAAATGATTTAATCTTGATTCTTTGAATTTAAATCATGAAAATCTTTTGTGATTTGAAATACTAATACATACAAATCGGTATTGAATTAATACTGTCAAAATTCTAACAAACAATGCTAAAACAATGTCATTCCATCATAGAATAAACAAAAGCAAAAAAACATAGCATTTCGGGACTGATGTCCCTTCTTCAGGGATGTTTCTGTAAAACAAAAGTTAACATTACATTACTATACAATGTACATAAGAAGGATCAATAACCAAGTCTCCCTCCCACTCGCAATATACATCAATAGTCCTTTCCAGAGATCTCTGTCTAATATTGAGGCCATATTTACAACATAACCTATTTGTGTGTATGTAAAGAAAATCAGAAAAAAACGAAAAACAGAAAGAGGAAAAAACAGGGATCCAGTCATCTTCCTAAGTCATGGCGCTACAAAATTTGTAAGAAACATACTCACTTTGAGTAACAATTTGCTGTAATTTCCTGAATTAGGAGTCAAAACTGACCTACACTATTGACATCAGCTGCAAAAATAAAAAACTATCATCGGCTGATGCACCAGAATTTGCCCATAACAAACAATATAACCCAAGGAAAACTCATACCTCTTCCGTGGTGTATAAGGCAACTGTCCTATTCCTGACCTGGAAACTTTCTATAAGGATCCTAAAACGACAAACACTGCTTCTCTACAAAGAAATAAATGAAGAAACTCACCCATGTGTTCATGCCAAAAATAAAGCAACACGACAATGAAAACCTGGCATAGTCGTAATAAACATCCGACTCAAGCTTACCCTGGATGCAAGTATTTTGTGCCAAAAGACCACTCTCCTGTAACAATAAAAATAGAATATATCAGTCTCCCTGATCAAAAACATTACCGGTATCCACCAAACAAACAAACCAAATATGAACTTACCGGACTCGATAAATGCTGAACCCCTCCTGAGCTGATCGCGATTTGTGTATTATGTACGATAGATGTTGTTGCACTATATACATCTATAGCGCACTCAGAAGGGCTGGAGGCTATTCAGTGGTCTTTATTAAGACAGGATACTATTGGCACCAACAAAATCTTCTTGCTTGAACTTTTACAACTCAGTGGGACTTCCATGGGGTCCGCGGGAGCCCCATCATACGCCAACACGTTTATGACAAAATTTGATGCAGACCACATATTTGAGCAACCAGATTGGACAGATCATCTACTTTTCTTCTGTCGATACATAGACGACATGTTTCTAATTTGGACCGGACCAGAATCAAAACTTGTAGAGAAGAGTAGTTCCCTGAATTCAAAGAATCCCAGGATTCAATTCACTTACACTGCAAGTATGAAAGCTCTTTAATTTTTAGACGTCTGGGTAGAAATTACTGAGCATGGCTTGTGTACCAGCCTGTACCAAAAACCTACTGATCGCTACAGCGCTTTGTTATTCCAGAGTTTTCATCCTCTAACTTTATTGAAGAATCTTCCAAATTCACAGTTCTTACGAGTACGGCGACTAGTTTCAGACAGTACACAATGTCAAATTACTATCTCAGATTTGCAAATGAAATATGAAAACTGGGGATACCCCAAAGAGCTCCTGACAGGTCAAGCACTTAAAGCATTGTCACAAACACGTGGAGATCTATTAAAATTAAAGAAAAAACAGAAGTTAGAAACTAAACGCATGGTGTTCGTCTCCAAATTTTCAACAAACTCATTGAAAACTCACAAGGTAATCATGAGGAGATGGGAGCTTCTTCAGGAGGAGCCAGATTTCAGCAACATCTTTGCATCCAAGCCTTTATTTGCCTACACATGGTCTAAAAACATCAAGGAACTCCTGGCTACCAAAATCACTCCAAAGAAGAACAATGCAGGAATGCGCAAATGTCAGAATTACGTACATTGTAACGTTAGTGTTGGAAATATTATTTCTCATCCACACACAGGTGAAAATATTAAGCTATATTTCAAAGGGGATTGCAATTCAAGCAATGTAATTTACACAATTAAGTGCCACTGCAGTATGCTTTATATTGGCAAGACAGAACAGAAATTAAAAATCTGGATTTCAGAACATAAAAGTAAAATACGTAATAAAAGTACTACATCTTGGAATTGGGGGAAGATGGCGGCCGGCTAGGACGCCAGGTCGGGAGCTCCGAGTGACTGCCCCAGCGCGATATTAGGAAGGACTAAATGGTTACTCTTCCTTTCTCTTCTCTCTTCTCTCCGGTTTAAAAAAGACCTCTCTTATGGCAGACAATCTCTTTTGGACAAAGACACTCGGAAAACTAAAAGGGCAGCGGACGCCTGATGTATAGAAGCATATGAAGGCCATCGAAAAAAAAGAAAGTAAAAAGAAAACATGCCGCCGGAGGAAGCAAGTTTATCCTTAGAAACCTACCGAGTTGGAGGTCTTTGTTGACGGCGCTCGTTGCACCTTGTTCCACACCCTCTGCCTCGGCAGGAGAGGCAGGAAAAGCAGAGGCTTGCTTCGTGCATTGGGGTGCGGAGCGCTGCTCGGAAGGCTCGCGGAGCTGGTCGGAGAGCCGCGAGCAGAGTGTCCTTCCTGTTCCGGGGCAGCGGGGGAAGCGGCGGATCTCTCTCAGTGGCTGGAGGTGAGGCTGGGTGCAAGGCGTTTGGGCTTGTCGGGGGTCAGCCGAGACAGCAATCGGAGGATAAGTTGTGGTTGCGACTTTTGGCCTCTAATGGCAGATATCTCCAAGAGACGATCGTAGGACGGATTTTTACAACTGTAGATTTGGGAGAGACGAGCTCTAGGCAGATTTGTGGACTGGGGAGTTCAGTCATTGCACAGAGCACACTGGGAAATGATACAACAAAAAACAAAGTATTCAACCCACCTGCCAAAGATATAGAAGGGGTTCTTCTGTTCACAAGAGAGTATAGAAGTAAAAGAGAAAAAAGTATAACTTTGCAGGGCACAAGGCATTCATCGACATTTTCCAGAGCTCTGCTTCGGATGAAAACATCCAGCAATATTGAGGGCCTAAGAATCGAGGACGGGGGGGGTAAATTGTCCTAAGACAGGGAGGGTAAGAGGACCAAGTGCATCTATTCAAATAGAGGAGACACATCCCAAGGCTCATTTTGAGGAAGTAACAACAAGCGCTGACCAGGAGAAAGGCAGGTCAACCTACTGCCTAAGGAACAGAAACTTTCTCCAAATTACAACTCCAGTGGCCTCTAGACAATATATTGCTCCTCGCAGTACGAAGAGAAATTCAAAGAAACAGATCAAGCTGGACTCTAGTAGCTTTTACACGAAGAGGAAAAATCTGAAAGAATCAGGGAGGATTGGAAGTGTACCAGCCCCCCCTCCCCAATTGACCCCCTCTCTTAGATTCTTTTTTAACATCCAAGAGCAGAGTCGAATGAAGGTAGCGAAAGGAATTAATCCTACGAAAACCGCCTTCTCTTTAATCCCCTCCCCTGCAACGGCAACTCCCCCAGCTCTAGCTCTAGTCCCTGCACTAACTGGGTCTCACTCTAAAATTGGTATACCTGCCCGGCCTGACTTACCCAACCCTCTAATGGTGTCTACGGTAACTACTGATTCTAGCTTTAGAAAGAGTTAAGATGGAAAAATCTCAGAGTATCCCTACAGTCATGCAAGTTCAGACTAAGTCAACGGCAGATGGAGTTGCTACCCCCCAGTTGACTTTGTCAATAGATCAATCAAATCTACCTCTTAGAGAGAACAGAGTTTTGGGGGATCAAATACAAATTTTGACTCCTGGCTTAAGCTCAACGGATCAGTTCCTTGAGAAGATGTTGGAGGAAATGAGGGCAAAATTTGCGGTATCAGAGACAAATCAGAGTAAAATCCGTGAGGTATGTGAAGCTTTAGATACCAAGATGATTGCATTGAGCGATCGGGTTACTGAAGTTGAATCAGTAGTTGAGGGGCTCTCTAAAAAAGTAGAACAAAACGAAAAAGACATAAGGGTTCTAAAAGAGAGCAAAAGGAGTACGAGTGAAAAATTGGAATCCCTGGAAAATCAGGCGAGAAAAAACAACCTACGAATATTAAGGTGCCGATCACGATCCTGTAAAAAATTCCCCCGTGCGACTCGTATCCGGTCTTTTTACCGTACGAATCGTACAAGTGCCGTACGAACTGGCAATCACGATTCGCATGGTAAAAAGTCCTTACGAACCGCATTGGGAATATTTCCCCACACGTCCTCGGGTCGGAAAATGTGTCCGACACGTCCTCGGACGATTTACCGTACAAACGTGAAAAGTTAAGTCCAACCGAGGAATCACGATCCATCCCGTGCGTCCGATCTCACAACCGTATGGAAAAAACACCGCCCGCACCGAACTCCTACAGCAACCATGGAGTCATGTGCCCGCATATGCGCCCAACACTCCCCCCAGCCCCCGTACGTCCGACACGTACCCCCCGTGTATGTACACCCCCACCCGTCTAGGTACACCCCAGTACGTCCGAGTCCTACCCCCACCCCTGTACGTGTCCTACCCCCGTGTACCCACACCCCAATACATTCCAGTCGTCCCCCCACCCCTGTACGTGTCCTACCACCGTGTACCCAGTCGTACCCCCACCCCTGTACGTGTCCTACCACCGTGTACCCACACCCCAGTACGTTCGAGTCCTACCCCCACCCCAGTACGTGTCCTACCACCGTGTACCCACACCCCAGTACGTTCCAGTCGTACCCCCACCCCTGTACGTGTCCTACCACCGTGTACCCCCACCCCAGTACGTTCCAGTCGTACCCCCACCCCTGTACGTGTCGTACCACCGTGTACCCAGTACGTCCCAGTCGTACCCCCACCCCTGTACGTGTCGTACCACTGTGTACCCAGTACGTTCCAGTCGTACCCCCACCCCTGTACGTGTCGTACCACTGTGTACCCAGTACGTTCCAGTCCTACCCCCACCCCTGTACGTGTCCTACCACCGTGTACCCCCACCCCAGTACGTTCCAGTCGTCCCCCCACCCCTGTACGTGTCCTACCACCGTGTACCCAGTCATACCCCCACCCCTGTACGTGTCCTACCACCGTGTACCCACACCCCAGTACGTTCGAGTCCTACCCCCACCCCAGTACATGTCCTACCACCGTGTACCCACACCCCAGTACGTTCCAGTCGTACCCCCACCCCTGTACGTGTCCTACCACCGTGTACCCAGTACGTTCCAGTCGTACCACCACCCCTGTACGTGTCCTACCACCGTGTACCCAGTACGTTCCAGTCGTACCCCCACCCCTGTACGTGTCGTACCACCGTGTACCCAGTACGTTCCAGTCGTACCCCCACCCCTGTACGTGTCCTACCACCGTGTACCCCCACCCCAGTACGTGTCGAACCACCGTGTATGTACATCCCAGTACGTTCGAGTCCTACCCCCAACACAACCTCCTAACTACGGAGCGCACCCCAGGCCCCAACATCACAACCGCATGTACGAGTCGTACCAAGCCACACACAAGGACAGCACCGTACAACCAAATGGCCCATGTACACACCGTACACACGCTCAAAACGCACAGACACAACCAGGACTAAACAAAACAACACAACAATACACCATTCGAATGGCACAAAGCCACTAAACATGGCCAAAAAACAATAAAACAACACCTTCACTGACCTGCAACTGCCAAAAACAAACAGAGGCCCAATACACCACCACTCCTTATAACCAACCCACCCAAAATTCAAACACAGCCACACCCACCAATGGACCAATAAAAAGGGCCCACACACACAAACCATGAGCCTTTGCAACAGACCCACTGCTGCCAGACCCCACAGACAACCCACAGCACCAGACCTCAACCTTTACTACACTTGCACACCTTCACACAACCACCTTCACAAACACACCCTCATCACATTCACACACACACGCACCTGCACAACCACACCCACACACCCACAACCATCCACACACCACCCCCACCATCCACCCCCCCCCCACCATCCACACCCCTCATCATGCCCACTACCAAGAATCCAAAGTTCAGTAACCGAGAGTTGGAGGTTCTTGTTGATCAAATCCTCAGAGTCGGGCCACAGATCTTTGGAACATTGGTCAGAAACACCAGCCAGGCAGCAAAAACAGCCATGTGGCAGACCATCGTCGATGCTGTGAATGCTGTTGCGGACACCAGACGGACCAGGCAGGAATGCCAGAACAGGTGGTACGATCTGCGGAGGAGGGTCCGAGCCAAGAGGCAGGATGAACACGACCAGGCCAACGCCACCGGAGGAGGGCCCTCCCGCAGACCCGTACACTACCATCCCTGGGAGGAGAGGGTGATGGCCATACTGCCGGTGGAGGCAGTCGAAGGAAAAGAAGGACTCCGAGACCCGGGTGAGTACACAAACAACGCACCTCACATGGGGGGAACGGCATCCACAACCAACATCACTAACAGGCACGCAACCACCACAAGCCATCGCATGACTCAACCACACTCCATGAGCACGCACATGCCACTGCTGCCACCATGCCCCATGCACCCAGCTGGACAATGTCAAGTCACAGGCCACAGAAGACAACAACACATGACACGGTAACCCGGATGGCGGGAGGCTGGGCCCAAAAAAGCACATAGTGCAACTCAGAAGCAGACAACAAATCACTCTACCCATATGGCCTAGGTCACAGCCAGACAGACAGTGTGTCCCAACACAGGAATGACTTGCCAGCAAATGGCGGACGCCTTGCATCAACACATTGGGGTGAAGGCACTGTTTAGCACATGACAGCAGCTAATGAACAGCCAACATTGTGAAAGAGTGGCAGCACACACCACCACAGCAGCAGCGCACAGACACACATCACACCCAATGGGTGCCTGGAGATCAGGAACAAACTCACATCAACAAGCCAAGGGCCACTCAAAGATCTGCTAACAGTGTGTGCCCAGGAAGCTGGGCTGAGGTGACAGAGTGTGACACACAGAGGGAGGGAGAGGGGGACAGAGAGGTAGGGAGAGGGGGACAGAGAGGGAGGGAGACACAGGGAGACAGACAGAGGGAGGAGGCTGACACACGGAGGGAGGGAGAGGGGGACACAGAGGGAGGGAGAAGGCGACAGAGAGGGAGGGAGAGGGGGACAGAGAGGGAGGGAGAGGGGGACAGAGAGGGAGGGAGACGGACAGAGGGAGGAGGCTGACACACGGAGGGAGGGAGAGGGGGACACAGAGGGAGGGAGAAGGCGACAGAGAGGGAGGGAGAGGGGGACAGAGAGGGAGGGAGAGGGGGACAGAGAGGGAGGGAGACGGACAGAGGGAGGAGGCTGACACACGGAGGGAGGGAGAGGGGGACACAGAGGGAGGGAGAAGGCGACAGAGAGGGAGGGAGAGGGGGACAGAGAGGGAGGGAGAGGGGTACAGAGAGGGAGGGAGACGGACAGAGGGAGGAGGCTGACACACGGAGGGAGGGAGAGGGGGACACAGAGGGAGCGAGACACAGGGAGAGCTAATCAGCCGTGTTGCGTGTGTGAATGTCTGCTCGTCAGTAGGTAGACTGCATGCATGTAGACAAGGGTGGCCAGTGCCAGAACCCCCCCTCTTCACCATGGCAAAACACAGGGCCATGTCACAACCTGTACACGAGCACAAGGACAGCTACCTGGATCATATAAGTGTGTGGATCCACTCCATGTGCACATGTACAGTGCTACACGGAAGGCGCCAATGCATGGCTCGCCACACCTGCACACTCCACTGCTGACTGCAGTCACACTTGACGCAGCAAGTAAGACTGTGCCACACATAGTTAAAGGGGCCAAAGTGGTGGCCAAGGGACACACCCATGCACAAGTGCACTGTGAGTGGAATGCAAGACAGATCATTATTCCAAGAGGAAATGTGCAAACTTTGAAACGGATGAAACATGGATGTTGCATGGACCAAAATTAACATTGTCTCTCTCACACACAGGTCAACGTCGTGGTGCACCCCCCAACACTGGGGGGGAACACTCACAGGACCCGGATCTGCAGGAGCCCGATCCCACCGGCAGCGACCACTCTCACCACTCTGCGGACGACCCCGACCGACCTGGCCCCTCTGGTGTCCAACCACCTGCAGCACCTGCGTCAGGTACAACTGTGCCAACTACCACCCCCACTCCTGCCACATCCCAGGAGACACCCACGATCCCTGCCCCAACACCACAATGCAGCCAGGCTCGCCAGGAGGGACACGGTGTCCCGGGCACCCAGGAGGAGGCAGGCGACAACGCCAATGCCACCCCTCAGGGGTCCCGGAGACCCCATGTGCCCACAAGTGCAGGCCAGGCGCAAGTGGGCAGGGGTGGTGGGAGTGGAGGACGGCGGAGGCGCGAGCCTGACCAGTTGGCTGGGGATCCGGTATTTTCCCATGTCCGTAACATCCTGGACTCATACCGGCAGGACACCACGGGCATGGCCCAGGTTGTGTCCGTCCTCGAGGGGATCAAGGCCCAGCAGGCCCAGCAACATGCGGAGCTAATTGCCTGTCTACTGGTACACCAACGGAGGATGGAGGACAGACAGGCTGAGCAAGTGACGGCATTCCAGGGGATTCACGCTACATTCCGTCGGATGGCCGACACCATGGCCGACCCTCCCTGTGCCAGAAGGCGGAGAACATCACCACCCACAGGGAGGGATCAGGAGGAGGAGGAGGAAACATCCGACGGAGCATCCCAGACGTCGTCACGGCCTGCTGGTGAGGTTCCCCGCAGGAGGCCGGGTCGTCCACGGAAAGGACCGTGAGGGTGGCTGCTACATCACCATCTCCCAGGACACCTGGCCTGGCACCTGGCCCACTGGAGCAACAGCATCACAGCATCAATAGACATTCTCTGCCACATGGCCCTGCTGGTCACTGGCTGACCAATGTTGACAAAGACTGTGGCATGGACTCAGAGGATTTCCAATGGCAAGGACACCAACTCCCCTACTGAACTTTGGATTCCCTAATCCCGGAAAGCCCCTCACTTTGTCCCCCCCCCCCAATAATAAATCACACTATGAAGAGTAGATGCCTGCTGGTAGCATGATTACCTAACATGTGTCTTGTAAAGTCTAAACATGCCTGAGTCATCTTTTCTCTTCAACCATCCACACCCTGGGGCCTGAGTCTGGCACAGGACACATGGGTCACAGTTTATTAGGCAAGACAGACATGGAGCACCATACACACCCGTGATGGGCACAACCAGCTGAGGGGGTGGCCGAACAACCGTGCTGACACACACATTGAGTACACCAACAGTCATGCGCAGAGGTCAGGAATCCAGTCCAGTGTCCTGGGTGGCACCCAGGTATGTGTAGACAGGTGGCAGAACCATGTCCTGCAAGCTTGCGTCCGGTGGATGCAGAGAATGGGGGCCTGGCCAACGTTGGATGCATGGGGATGGCACATGTCACAATACCCACGCAGTCATGGACATCATGCCCAATACACAGTCTCAGCCCACACACACAGCTTGCATCTTGCCACTCGACACATTGACACATAGCCACAATCAGGGAATACCATGCCAGACATTCAGGATGCACCGTGCCAACACACCAGCATTGACTGAGAAGAGGCAACTTGGAGGCATAGGGACACCTTTATTAGTCATGTATTCGGGTTTGCAGAGGCAACTCGAAGTACAGATGAACACATCATGTGGAGTGACATGTGGGTCCAACACTGGCACCCCCCTTCTGCAGCACAAATGCGTGATAGCCATGGTACTGGCACACAAGCGTCGGCTAACAGCTAAATACCCACAGCTGCACACGGAGAGCCTGCCATACACCATAGATCCGCTGATGTGGAAGTCCCACACCATGTCAAGCCAATGCTAACCGTATGTGTCCGAGGGCAGTGTCACACACATTGATGCCATCATCACAATCCACTATCCCATCACTGATGACTGTCAACCAGGCAGACCATCTATTCAGGTGTACACAGCTGCATGTCGTGTCCCATGGGGATGCGACATGGCTGCAGAGGAACCAAACACCGACAGGGGCAGTGTGCACACATCGTGAACAACTGCCACACCCAATACACCCAAGATGCATCCCTTA
The DNA here is from genome assembly GCF_964204655.1 of Triturus cristatus. Taxonomy (NCBI): domain Eukaryota; kingdom Metazoa; phylum Chordata; class Amphibia; order Caudata; family Salamandridae; genus Triturus; species Triturus cristatus. Next base: position 308,697,985 of record NC_140593.1, on the reverse strand, counting down.
CCCCATGGAGACTTCCAAACGTGTCCGTGCCTGTAACGCTGAGTCAGCCCACGATGTCATGTCCATGAGGAATAGCAGTGCCACAACAATGCAACCAGCAAACGGCATGCGCAGGTACCTGGGGAAGAGAGACACACAAGTAGTCAGCCACAAAAAGCACAGCCACTTGCATGTGCATTTACTCGAAACATGTATGGATGACAACATGCTAGGTCACAATTATGACTGGGGAAATACTACCATCACTGCCACCATCACTCCAGTGACACACCCACACACACCTCTGACTCACGTGCCATACATGCAGGTGGAGACACACATCACAACGCATGCCACACGGGGACCAATGCGTGCACACTCAGACACTGGTACTCACCACTAAGCAAAGAAGTCGCGTATGAGCCGAGTCCGGATGTCCTCTTGCGGCTCCACATCCTCCACATCAATAGCCCCATTGCCAAGCCCTTCGTCCTCCACGGGTGGATGGTCCTCGTCATGTTGATTCAGGATGAGTGGCACAGCTCTTTCAACTGACATGTTGTGCAGCATGCAGCAGACCATGAAGATCTTGCAGACCTTCGCCGGGGCATAAGGGAGTGCACCGCCGGTCTTGTGGAGGCACCGGAATCGGCTCTTCAGCATGCCAAACGTCCTCTCTATCACTCGCCTTGTCCGGCCATGGGCGGTGTTGTAGCGGAGCTGGGCCGGCGTGATGGGGTTGCGGAGAGGTGTCAGCAGCCAAGGCATGTTGGGATAGCCAGCGTCCCCTACATGGGAAGCACATGGACATCGTTAGAAGTGGTGAAGCGGTCGTGCTGGTCGGCTAAACAGAATACAGGACAGACAGACTGTACCCACCAACAACACATGCCCGTTCGTTGCACAGCTGCATCATCATATCAGGCATCCCGCTACGCCTCATGATGTAGGCATCGTGTGCTGATCCTGGGAAACGAGCACAGACATGTGAAATCACCATGTTGGACAGACACACCACAAGGGCATTGATGGAGTGGTAGTGCTTCCGATTGCGGTACGCCACCTCCCGTGCGTGTGGTGGTACCAAAGCTACATGTGTCCCATCTATGGACCCAATGACATGGGGCATCCCTCCCAGGGCATAGAATCCACGCTTGACCTCAGTCATCTGTTCAGGGGTTGGGAACTTGATGAAGTCATCCAGGTGAATCAACATGGCCTCCAAGAAATCATGCAGCACACCGCTGAACATGCTCTGGGACATGCCACCAACATGAGCTATGGTATTTTGGAAGGTACCCGTGGCAAGAAAATGTAGGGCAGCCATTACCTTCAGCTGGGGTGTCAGTGCCGTAGGATACCTGTGCTGCGGTTGCAGGTGTGGTGCCAGTCTCGCCGTCAGCTCCAGAATCAACGGTTGGGTGAAGCGGTAGAGCCGGATCCTGTCATTCTCCTGCATGGCAGCCAAGTCTGGAATTATTCGGGCAAGAGGCGGCGCTCTGCAGTAATTTGGAAGTGACAAGGAAGAGTGAGTGCACTACGACAACAACTCATGTCTACTGAGCACATGTAAATCTGGCAATACACACATGCTACATAGGGAGTCAGGTATGTGCTACATGCCCAGGACACGTATGGATGCAAGGTGACACTCCTTCCAAGACCCAGCTACACACGGAGATTGAGAACCTCCCCATGCCACGCCATGGGAATAGCTTTGTCCCAGTGCAAGTGCACAGCCCGACGCAAGACAGGAGTGACATACACCCACACATCAGCTGAAGTGGGATGCCGATTGCAGAGACTGGTAGCGGAACACCGGAGCCACAGGTCACATTACATTACACTAGGCCTGCCCACACACCTTGCCATGAAGGTGCACATGTCATGACTCACCACACATTCCTTGTGAGGATGCTGACATGGCCTTGTCACGCTACTCCGTGTCCCATGCATACATGTGCACCTCACATCCGATAACACATGTGGCATGGTGTGGGGAAGAGTGTGCAATGACAATCTACACACAGACACATGTTGGTTGCTGCAACGGCTGCAGCTCTTGAGGGTGCTACAACATCAACCTGATGAAAATCCCAGACACATAAATGACATAGTCACATTGTGCACTGTGGGTAGTGACAAGTCATGTGTCATGACCCCTGTACCGGGCATCATGGGACACTTCCGTGTGTTGGTGTCCATGCCATGCCAGTGACGCTCACCCCAAGTGCGCAGTACGACATGCACACATGTCAAATGAGTCAAGGGCATGCCTGGCACACATTGCACCGTCACACAGTACACCTATACACATCTCATCATACATCTGGTGCCTTCTCCACTCAGGAGTCATGTTCCACATCACAGCCTGTCACACCTGTGCCCCACACATGTAGTAATGCACAGACGATGCCTTGATGTCCATTCCTGGACAAGTATGTCCATCCATGGACAAGTATGTCCATCCATGGACAAGTATGTCCGCCCTATTCCTACCTGTGTGTCGCCTATCACCACTGCGATGTGTAAAAACCGCCGTACTGCTGCTTAGAGGGCCTGTGTATGTTCCCAAATCACTGTGGGAGTGCTGCCGTATGTGTACCCATCGTGATGGCGAGCGTACAGGCATTTGTACGGCCCGTACCACTACGAGTACGCATACGCAAGAACACCCATAGTGGTAGGGCCGTACGCACGCATCTACGCTCACTATCACTATGGGTCTGCACGCGTATGCGTACCCGTAGTGGTACGGACCGTACACTCGCATGTACGCTCACTATCACTACGAGTACGCATACGCGTGCAGACCCATAGTGATAGTGAGCGTAGATGCGTGTGTACGGCCCGTACCACTACGGGTACGCATACGCGTGCAGACCCATAGTGATAGTGAGCGTACATGCGAGTGTACGGTCCGTACCACTACGGGTACGCATACGCGTGCAGACCCATAGTGATAGTGAGCGTAGATGCGTGTGTACGGTCCGTACCACTACGGGTACGCATACGCGTGCAGACCCATAGTGATAGGGCCGTACACACGCATCTACGCTCACTATCACTATGGGTCTGCACGCGTATGCGCACCCGTAGTGGTACGGACCGTACACACGCATCTACGCTCACTATCACTATGGGTCTGCACGCGTATGCGTACCCGTAGTGGTACGGACCGTACACACGCATCTACGCTCACTATCACTATGGGTCTGCACGCGTATGCGTACCCGTAGTGGTACGGACCGTACACACGCATCTACGCTCACTATCACTATGGGTCTGCACGCGTATGCGTACCCGTAGGGGTACGGACCGTACACACGCATCTACGCTCACTATCACTATGGGTCTGCACGCGTATGCGTACCCGTAGTGGTACGGACCGTACACTCGCATGTACGCTCACTATCACTACGAGTACGCATACGCGTGCAGACCCATAGTGATAGTGAGCGTAGATGCGTGTGTACGGCCCGTACCACTACGGGTACGCATACGCGTGCAGACCCATAGTGATAGTGAACATAGATGCGTGTGTACGGTCCGTACCACTATGGGTACGCATACGCGTGCAGACCCATAGTGATAGTGAACGTAGGCATGCATGTACGGGCCGTTGCCATGCATTTGGGGTGCCCTAGGGCCCCGAAACGCACCGTACCTGTGTGTGATGCTCAAAATTACATAGGGGACAAGTATTAAGGCCTACATGCATGCTGGTTGTCATGGAGACCACGTTCAAATTGCAAAATTGTTCTTGAAGGTGCACAGCAGAAGTCAGTTGGAATTCTTCTACTTTGTTGCAATGTGTTTGTGGGGCTGACATCATGCAGGAGAATGAAACCGATAGAGAACCCACAGACTGCTAGGTTTGAAGGGATTGGTGGAAACATAGGATGCAAATGTGAGTGACCAATCACTCTGTACTCCTGTGCATGAGACTGGGCAGAAGGGAACATATAAGGCAGCCAGGTCCCATGAGGGAGTACTTGCCTGCACATCTTTGCATTCGTCGACCCTGCTGCTGCTACTGATTCCCTGGAACCATGTCAAGGGCTGTGGAGAGGACACAGCCATTCACCCTGGAGGAGAACATGGCTCTGCTGGATGTGATCCTACCACAGTACTCCATGCTGTATGGGCGACCAGGGTATCAGGTGAGTGCATAGGCCACTGCCACAGACTGTCCCTATGTTGTGACTGTGACTTCAGGCATTGTGTCCTGGTGTGACACACATGCCATGTACTGTCGGGGGGGTACCAGGGGGTGCGTGCCTGATGTCTCCCAGCTGTGCCCAGAGACAGGAGGGGTGGGGGCCTATCACTAACAGCAGTGCCCTGAGACAGGAGGGGTGGGGGCCTATCACTCACAGCAGTGCCCTGAGACAGGAGGGGTGGGGGCCTATCACTCACAGCAGTGCCCTGAGGCAGGAGGGGTGGGGACCTATCACTAACAGCAGTGCCCTGAGACAGGAGGGGTGGGGGCCTATCACTCACAGCAGTGCCCTGAGACAGGAGGGGTGGATGCAGAGTCCTCACAGCAGTGCCCTGAGACAGGAGGGGTGGGGGCCTATCACTCACAGCAGTGCCCTGAGACAGGAGGGGTGGATGCAGAGTCCTCACAGCAGTGCCCTGAGACAGGAGGGGTGGGGGCCTATCACTCACAGCAGTGCCCTGAGACAGGAGGGGTGGGGGCCTATCACTAACAGCAGTGCCCTGAGACAGGAGGGGTGGGGGCCTATCACTCACAGCAGTGCCCAGAGACAGGAGGGGTGGGGGCCTATCACTCACAGCAGTGCCCGGTTCGCGTGGTGACGGACTTCCGTTGTGGCGGTCGCTGGCTTATCAGGACACGCCCCCACCCCCTCGTGGTGACCAGGGCATGGGAGTCAGGTATGTCCAGGCCATGTGTGGTGTGTGACTTATGTGGTTGTTTTGTGGCCTGCCCTGGTCCTGCCACCCCCACCCCACCCCACTTTCCCCCCTCCCTTAGTTATTCTGACCTTCTGCGGCGTCTGCGTCGTAACCTGTAGAGGAGGTGGACTGCTATGAGGGCAGGGATGACTCGTAGGTTCGGGTCCATGTCTGTCCGTCGCGTACTGGTACTCCTTGATCGCGTCGTCCTGTCGCGTACGGGTCCTCCTTGATCGCGTCGTCCTGTCGCGTATGGGTCCTCCTTGGCCGCGTCGTCCTGTGTGTCCGTCGCGTACTGGTGGTCCTTGTTCGCGTCGTCCTGATTTCCCGGCAGTTTTTGGGTGCCGGAAAATATTCACCGTGCGGGATGACGTCGGTGCGAATCGTAATTCCTGGGTCGTGAATGGCTGGCTGCGAGCGTCCCGACGTCAGGTCGGCGCTTTCCCGGATGGCATTGGTAGGGTTTTTTTGTTCGGTCGGGCTTTTTTACGAATCGTACGGTGATGGTGTACCCGTGCGAATCGTAATTCCTTGTTTGTCTAAATTGACGACCGGGTACGCGTCGGACGGAGATTATGCTCCGTCCGACGGTTCGTACCCGGTTTTTACCGGATCGTGATCGGCACCTAAATGTCCCTGAAGGAAAAGAAGGGGCAGATGTTAAGAAATTCATAGTGCAGCTATTCGAGGAACAATTCCCATGGACAAAAGAAATAGGACTTGAAGACGACATTCAAAGAGTACATCGTGACCCCTTTGGTAGAAATAAAGAAAGGAAAAACCCAAGGAAAATCTTAGTAAATGTTAAAACTTACACCATTAAAGAGAGAATTCTGGGTGAAGCATTAAAAAAGGTCATCTCAATAAAGATGATTGGGCCTTCAAGATTCGGTCGGATATTTCAAAATCTACTCAAGACAGACAATGGGAATTAGGTCAATATATGCAGGAACTAAAAAGTTTAGGAGCCACAGTACAAATGAAGTTCCCGGCCAGCCTCAGAATTATGTGGCGGAACAAAATGCACAAAATAAGGGATCCTGCTGAAGTTGCCCTTTTCCTAGACCAAATGAAAGATCAAGTAAGAAGTCAATCAGGGTTGTCTACTTGATTTTGAATTCTAATTCCTACAGGAGAGAAGGATTGTTATCTCAAATCAAGAGATTAAGTGACTAAATACTAAATTAAAAGTGTAAAACACATAATTCACTCAATCCAAAATATAAAAAAAAAGAAAATGGGCAGTCGTGGAGCTCAGAAGGGGCTATTAGTATACCCCAAAAAGAAAAAGAGGGAGGCTTCCCCAGGGTGGGTTTTTTATTACTCAAGAAATATAAAAACACAAAAAAATGCACAGGGGTGGGGAGCAAATTAGGGAAAAAAAACGAAAGGTATCCTCAGAATGCAGAAAAAGAAAAAGAAAAAATAAAGGGAGTTATTAGGACCTGTCAAGTTCAGTCAAGAGAAGGCTTGGTAAAGCAGTATGCAAGAATAGGAGAGAGAAGAAATGACAGGAAGAATTGTTAACATACTATCTTGGAATGTAAATGGGTTAAAGCGACGAATTTTGGAGTATCTGAGGGTGGTAGATTGTGAGCTCATAATTTTACAAGAGACACATTTGCTTAAGAAGGAATGGGATGACATCATAAAAAAATGGGTTTGGTAAATTGCTATGTCTGCACAAATAAGGAGTGTGTTGTGAAGGGGATAGCTATACTTTTCAAAAAATCAGTAAAAGCTAGAATTGAGAAAATCGAATTAGACAAAAAAGGTAGGTGGGCAATTGTGAGGGTAAGAATCCATAACACTCCATACACAATACCTGGGTATTATGGGCCGAATTTAGACGATCCCACCCCGCTACAAAGTTTATATACTCATTTATTATCATTTGTATCCCCAGTGGTCCCAGGAGGTGATTTTAATTTGATTCCAGACCCCAAGACAGATCGCCTGCCCCCTATGAAACAAATAAATCTTCCGAAATGAGGGAATGGTTGGGAATTTACAGAAAAGATTTGGGGTTGGTGGATATCTGGAAGGAAAAAGGGGATAAAAATTACCCGTTTACCTTCAAAAATAAAAGATTGGGTCTACATTCTAGAATTGATTTCTTCCTAGGAGAAAAAACGATAGTGAGTAGAATTCTTATGGTCGAGCACTTGCCAGCTCTACTGTCAGACCATTCCGCCGTACGACTCAAAACTCATTTGCTCAAGGAACAGTCTTTTATGAGATGGACGGTGGACCGAACTATTTTCAATGACTCTCAAATCGTTGAGAAGCTAAAAAAAGAATCGGTGGAGTTTTTTGAAAATAATAAAGAGGGAGTATCTCCTCAAATCACATGGGATGCATACAAGGCTGTTATTAGGGGGAAAATACTCAATCTGGCTGCTTACAATACAAAATTATTAAAACAGGATATAATAAGGATGGAAACTGATATCAAAAATTTAGAGCTATTAATAGAAGCGGAGGCGGACCTGGAAAAGAAAAAGAAGTTGGAAGTAGACAGGATGGTAGATGGTACAAGAGGAAAGGTTAACAGGAATCCTAGAGAGTAAGGTAAGAGAGAGATTGGAAGTAAGCAAGCTAGCTCATTATGAGTATGGGGAGGGGTGTAGCAAGCTGCTGGCTTGGAAAACGAAGACCGACACCAACAGAAATAAAATACTTAATATTTTACCACAAGATGGCTCCGTCCTTTGCTCAGAAGGGGTAATAATGAAAGAATTTGTAGATTTCTTCTCTTCCCTATATACTGAAGATATTGCCCCACCAAATGAGGATTTAGAAGAGTACCTATACAATTTGGAACTACCAGAGTTAACAAGTTTGGAGAAAGAAGATTTGAATGCCCCAATTACCAAAGAGGAGGTAGACGAAGCGATGAAAGACCTGAAGAGCGGTAAAGCAGCAGGTCCAGACGCCCTTCCTAACGAACTATACACTAAACTCAGTGAGGCTCTGGCTTTCCCGCTTACAAACTTGTTAAATATAATTTATCTAGAGAAGGGGACTTCCTGACTCATGGAATGACGCTACGATAAGCATACTGTTAAAACCCGGTAAAAACCCAGTTAAATGTGAATCTTACCGTCCTATAAGCTTACTTAACTGTGACTATAAGATTTACACACAAATTTTAGCAAAAAGGCTTGGCAAAATCGCAGGAAAACTGATAAAAGAAGACCAGAAAGGGTTTATAAGGGGCAGGCATCTACAAGATCTTACGCAGGAGCTTATCGGGTCAATAGACATAGCAACAAGCGAAAAAATCCCCCTGACAATAATAACACTGGACGCGGCCAAAGCGTTTGATAGAGTGAATTGGGCTTTCTTAAACGCAACTCTAGTGAAATATAACCTGGGAGAAAACTTTCAGGGAGCAATTAAAGAACTGTATCGAGCACCAAAAGCGAAGGTCCTAATTAATGGGAATTTAGCAGAAAATATTCCTATATATAGAGGGAGTCGAAAGGGATGTCCCTTGTCTCCACTTCTTTTTAATTTATATATTGAGCCTTTGGCAAATAGGCTCAGAGCTCACCCCGAAATAACTCAGTTTAAATATCAAACCTGTGAAAAAAAATAGCTTTGTATGCAGACGATGTGATGATCTTTACGAACAACTATGCAGGATCTGTCCAAGCAATTGAAGACCCTTTAAAAATTTTTGGAAGGGTATCATGTTATCAAACTAATCAATCAAAAACGGAGATAATGAGTTGGAATACCCAGGTAAATAATATATACACCAGGGAGAAAATCAGATATTTAGGAATAGATCTGATTAAAAATCTAGATAAGATAACCAATACAAACTTGGACAGGGTAACTGCGGACGTGAAAAAGTTATTAAAAGCATGGGGGGCCTCCCTTTAACCTTTCTCGGTAGATCAAACATAATTAAAATGTCTATCCTTCCAAAATACACATTCCTTTTTAGCGCAATCCCATTGGAATTCAAGAGGGAATCGTTAAAAAACTAGAACTAGCGAGTTTCATTTGGATGTCTAAAAGTACACGTATAGCCTGGGGAAAGTTACGAAGAAGAAAAGCAGAAGGAGGAATTGCCAGTCCAGATCTAGTGGAATACTAGCGAGCCTTCCAATTTAAACACACGAGGGTTTTACTAAATAACTTTGACTTGTACCCCGAACATCTTAAAGTAATGACTGGAAATACTGGTCATTTTTTGTATAAATTTGGTCATCCAAAGTATTTTAAAAAAGTGAAACTAAAGACTCTGAGAGCAGCAGCTAAGCTATGGTATCAAGTAAGGTGCACTCTAAACATTCCATATTACAGTGAGTTCGCGCCCATATGGGACTCCCCAGGAACCCCAGAATGTCTTAAAGATAATTTGGCAAAACCTATGAAAACATCAGGTTTTCGAGTATGGGGCCAGTTATTGGTTGATAACATCATAATAGACTGGGAAACTTTGCTTAAGAACTCAAATGTATCCCTCTCAAAGTTGAAATATTATCAGCTCTCTAGTTGGGCAAAAACAGTGAAGGAGAAATACACCGGAAATAGGACAGTGGAAACAATTATGATAAAGAATCCCCCGAAGAAAAAAGAAATAGCAACATGGTACTGGGCACTTGTAAAAGCTGGAGAGGAGGAGTTCCTGATTCCGGACGCGATCTGGGGGAAAGATCTGCCGGCGCTGGATCTTCAAGACTTGTGGCAAGTATCAATGAATAAATGCTGATCCATAGTGAAATCTGCTACTTTAAGGAGAAACCACCTCTTTACTTCCCATAGAGCATATTGGACGCCGAAGCGACTATCTAACTTTGGTGGACCTATCATGAAAACTTGCCCCAAATGCGGTTTATCAAGAGCAGATGATGTGCACATGTTCTGGCAATGCCCACAGATTGTAGGCTTCTGGCACGAAGTGAGTAAAATCTTAGATTCGGTACTAAGAAGACCAATTAAAGTAAGTACAGCTCTTGTTATTTTTGGGGTCAGTAGGCAAGATGTGTTAATAACTTTAACTAAGAAGGAAGAGAATCTTTTGTTTATAATGATTTTGCTTGCAAGAAGGGAACTTTGCATAAAGTGGATAAGACCAATTCCACCCACTCACGTGGAATGGGTGGCCTCAATAAACAGAATAAATAAGTGGGATAGGAAAGGGAAAACCAGTAAGAAGTATAACTTTTGGGAAATTTGGGAAGACTCCCAGTACGTAAACTAAACCGGATTCTCACTTCATAATCACGCCATGACTCATTCAATTCCAATGATTATGCAATGGCAATAAAATCACAGGCAAGATGCCTGTGTGAGTGACCAGAATGGTCAGCTCCCCCAGTTCGTCTAAGAATTATTGGAGGTGTTACGGACGTAAGGGGACCCTACTCTATAGAATTCGCAGAGCGAATCTCTCCGAAATCGGGGAATGGGATGGTTCAGAAAATAGAGAAACGGGTCCCTGATAACTCCAGATACACTACATTGCAGTATGAGGAATAAAAAAAATAAAAAATAAAAAGTACTACATCTTTCTTGGCAACGCATTGGAATGAAAGTCATCATACTATTACGCAAATCAAATTCAAAATTGTTAAGATAATAATGGAGTACCCTGGTTTGAACATAAATCAACGTTTGCTGCAAAGGGAGATATTTTGGATAAAACGGTTGGACACTCTGAAGCCATGAGGGCTCAATGACAGACAGGAAATTAGCTGTTTTCTTTGAGAGACATAGGTTTTCATGACCATTTTATAGCCCCACACGTATGGTTATATCATACACATCAGTTTCCTTGGTCTTTTCACACAATTCATGTCACTATTTAATTTTTTGACTTTTGTTTCTGTCCCTGACGAATAAATTGACGCATGCAAAGGTTTTTGGTTCTTGGTCTAGGTAGGTATTTTTTATAGGTCTAATTCTAGTAAGCACGGAGACATGGATGAGCACTTGTGATCGGGTTAAGATGGCCGCTTTCGGCCAGGATTACTGCGGGTTAGAATGATCTGTAGGTTGGATTTTAGAAGGTGAGGTTTCTAGTTGTGATCACATTTCAATAGATAGTGAACTGGAATATTTGAGCCTTTCATAGCGTTGAGCGCATGGTACAATACTTTAAGATGGCGCCGATGTTGACGTAGTGGCACACCCCCGCCATATGACGAGATGGGCTTGCTTTAGCAGGGGATACAAGTGTTTTAGCTGAGTCGTGGTAACATATCAATGGAACATTATTCAACGTGTTGTTCAGATGTGGCTGGCATGATTGTTTAATACGGAAGAACTTGCTGATAATATTGAACATTTGATCTTTTAAGGGTTCGGGAACATATTCCAAGATGACGCAAATGGTTATACACCAACACACCCCCGTCACGTGATGAGGGTGGCTTTTCTCCTTTATTACTGGTACTGTGGCGTTTTGAGAATCACCGCGTTCGGCACAGGAGGGGTTCGGCGTTTATCGAGTCCAGGAAGTTCATATTTGGTTCATTTGTTTGGTGGAAACCGGTTATGTTTTTGATCAGGGAGACTGAGATATCCTATGTTCATCGTTGCAGGAGCGTGGTCTTTTGGCACAAACTACTTGCATCCAAGTTAAGCTTGAGTCGGATGTTTATTATGACTATGTCAGGTTTTCATTGTCATGTTGCTTTATTTTTGGCATGAATACTGGGGTGAGTTTCTTCATTTATTCCTTTGTAGAGAAGCAGTGTTTGTTATTTTAGAATCCTTATGGAAAGTTTCCAAGTCAGAAATAGGACAGTTGCCTTATACACCACGGAATTTTGTTAAGAGGTATGAGTTTTCCTTGGGTTATATTGTTTGTTATGGGCAAATTCTGGCGCATCAACCGATGATAGTTTTTTTATGTTTGCAGCTGATGTCAATAGTGCGGGTCGGTTTTGACTCCTAATTCAGGAAATTACAGCAAATTGTTACTCAAAGTGAGTATGTTTCTTACAGATTTTGTAGCGCCATGACTTAGGAAGATGACTGGATCCCTGTTTTTTCCTCTTTCTGTTTTTTCTTTTTCTGATTTTCTTTACATACACACAAATGGGTTATGTTGTAAATATGGCCTCAATATTAGACAGAGATCTCTGGAAAGGACTATTGATGTGTCTGGCGAGTGGGAGGGAGACTTGGTTATTGATCCTGCTTATGTACATTGTATAGTAATGTAATGTTAACTTTTGTTTTACAGAAACGCCCCAGAAGAATGGACATCAGTCCTGAAATGCATTGGGCTATGTATTTTGCTTTTGTTTATTCTATGATGGGATGACATTGTTTTAGCATTGTTTGTTAGAATTTTGACAGTATTAATTCAATACTGATTTGTATGTATTAGTATTTAAAATCACAAAAGATTTTCAAGATTTAAATTCAAAGAATCAAGATTAAATAAGTTTGAGAAAAATTTATTGAATGTTATATTTTCATGTTTTTCGAGATGTATATCATTTTTGGTTGGGCGCACCTGTGTCCAGCAGGCAGGTTTGCTGCAGACCTTCTTTTGTTTCATGTGAAAAAGATAGCATTTTAGGATGGCCAGCACTTAAGGACATTTTAGTTGATCTGAATCACAATGCCAAACCTCAAATACTGATCCAGAGTTTTAACACGAATGTAGAGGTGGGATTTGATTTCGAGAAAGAATTTGCTGAAGTATCCACAAAAAAAGTTAGGATGCATCAAGCAATATGTGCACAAGATAAAACTGAAAGCAAAAGCAGTTTCGGTGTCAGCTAAAGTCTTCCCTTAAGCGTACCCAAAGCAGTGAGAGAAGATTTAGAAACATTGTGCAAGCTGGATGTACTAGAACATGTAGAAACAATTGCATGGTTGGCATCCAGTGTAGTGGCGAGATAAGCAGACAGCAAGGTCCGCCTGTGTGTTGACCTTAGGTCCCTCAACAAAGGTAGTTGACATGTTCCCTCTGGCAAACTTAACAGAGATGATCACAAATGTAACTAGAGCAAAACTCTTCTCAACATTAGATCTTACATCTGCCTATTACCAGATCCGCCTACACCTCGATTCTCAAAAACTCACTACTTTCATCACGCCCATGGGGGCATACAAATTTAAACGCATGCTGGTAGTGGCAGTGACTGTCTTTCATAGAGGCAAGTCGAATAAACTGCCTGGAATTACGAGGGTGGTCTATTATCAGGTCAATGTACTCATTTTGGGAATTCTCAGGCACAACCGCATGAAAGACTTAGGACCTGATTACGAGTGCAGTGGTCTTATAACCGATGCACTCGCGGTGGTGCACCAGTGGCGGTTCGCTGGATTACGACTCTGTGAGTCGTTCGGGGGTGGATCGTCAGCTGCGCGAGGGAAAGCAGTGGTGTGGTGGAGGGGCAATGCAATATGCTGAGCGGGACTGGCGCAGTCCCGCCCAGCATATAACGAGTTTCCCCACCGCCAGCCTTTTCATGGGAATAAGTCTGCCATGACATGCCTGGCAGTGGAGAAGCAACCTCGCCATGGGGATGCATTTAGGGGAGCACAACATGAGCCCCCCTGACTGCTTGCACCCCTGGTTCCAGCACAGCATAGACTTCACAGTCCATGCTGTGCTGGAACATTTTTACCATTCCCATTGCGGTGCCTCTTTTTCAGGCACTGCCTTGGAAAAGGAAAAAAGGCATCCGCAGACAGCCAAAGCCGAAATCAGGCCCTTAGACACAGTTTGGATAGAATGAAAGACTATGGTCTTACAGAAAGGAGAGACAAACGTAAACTTCATTGTACCGAAATAAAATACTCTGGGCATAAATTCACTTCTGAAGGGGTACAACCCAAAGCAGATCTGGTGAACAACATAATGAAATTAGTGGCACCCAAAACCAAAGACGAGCTGATATCTTTTTTTAGCAATGATAGAATTTTATAGTAAATTCATCAGCAACTTTGCCAGCTGAACATGCCACATGCGCAAATTGTTGAAAAGTAGGGTGACCTTTGAGTGGGATGGGAATTGCAAGAGAGAATTTAAGGATGTTAAAGATGAGCGGACTACTGCACCAAACTTAAAAGCATTTGTTTCATGGAAAAAAATCATCAATATAACAGATGCTAATTCAAAAGAGCTAGGGGCTGTACTTCTACGAGAAAATAGAAAAGGTGAGAAAACAATTGCATTTGCCTCAAGAGCACTTATGCAATCTGAGGTCAACTATTCTGTAATTGAAAAAGAAGCATTGCCAGTGTACTAGGCACTAAAATCCAATTATTTAATATTGGGGACTGTGTTCCAGTTAAGGACAGACCACAGTCCACTTAAGGAGTTATTTACAAAAAAAGAGCAGGAGGCAATTTCCAGTAGAATTAAAAGATGGGTCATTAATCTACAAGAATACACATTTGACGAAGAACATAGCCCTGGAACAGATAACTTTGCAGCAGAGTGCTTGTCCCGATTGGTTGATGACACAGAAAAGGAAGAGAAAGTCTGTGACAACCAAAGTGAGGATATATATTACACAAAGAAAATGTGTGTTATCACCAAAGGGGTGGTTGAGGAGGAAAATTGAAAAAAAAGAGTTAAAAACAGATCCCATTCTAAGCAAAGTACAAGATGTGCCAATCCAGGGGTAGGATGGTGTAGAAAAGAATGAAGAGCGGCTGAGGACATATTGGATGGTCAGAGACACTTATCAGAAGTAGAAGAATGCCTCTTCAGATGCACAAAAACGATACCTCCTGAAACCCTCAGAAAAAAAAAACTATAGACATAGCACATGAAGGCCATCTGTGGATCACCAAAACACAGCAAAGGTTGAGGTTAGACTTTTGGTGGTCTGTGAGAGATGTACTGGTGGAAAGAGAGATAAGGAATTGCATAGCCTGCTCCACCAGTGATAAGTACCAAAATTGCACACTCCACCCATGCATTGTCACACCCAACCTGAAAGTCCTAGGAGGGATGTAGCAATGGATATCATTGGGCCATTGAATGGAGAGGGGAATTCCCAATACATTCTAGTTTTAGTCAACTTGTATTCAAGATGGCCAGGAATCAAATTTGTTTCTAACATCAGCTCCACCCGTTATAAACTTCCTGATATGGGTCTTCTACGAGAGGGACTATCCAACAACCCTTTTAACTGATAATGGTGTTCAATCAAACATCTATATAGTGCGGCCAAACACACACGAGGGTTTTGAGGCGCTGAAGATGCTGGCTGCTACATGGAGGTTTGATTATTCAAACATCCAGGTCTTTTGTTCTCTTCTGAATTGCTGAAGTGATGGCGGGGCCCTGAGATGTAGGGGGTGGTTGTTCAAAGCCTTGGCTGCCAGGTGCGAGAAGGAGCATCCTCTGCTGTTGGCACGGTGAATCCATGGGGTGTCTGCAAGGGAGAGGGAAGCAGATCAAAGGTGTCTGGCAGGTTGGTGAAAGGTTAGGCATTTTTTGATGTATGCAGGACCTCTGTTGTGCAGGGCCTTGAACACATGGGTCAGCATCTTGAATTGGCATCTCTTCTAAATCAGAAGCAAGTGAAGTTTCTTTAGATGGAGTGTGAAGTGGGTCCTTCTTGGGAGGACGGGTATGTGTCTTGCTGCAGAATTTTGTATTGTCTGGAGTCTCTTCAGGAGGAGTGCAGTGATACCTAGGTAGAGTGTGTTTCTGTAGTTCAGTATGCTGGTGATGAGGGCCTGTGTGACGGTTCTTCTGGTGTTTACCAGTAGTCACCTGAAGATCTTGCAAAGCATGTGAAGGGTGTGGAAGCAGGCGGATGAGACTGCGTTAACTTGTTTCTTCATGGATAGTTTGCTGTCCAGGATGATGCAGAGGTTGCAGGAATGGTATGTTGGGGTGAGGGGTTGCTGAGTTCCGGAGGTCACCATGCATCATTCCATGGCGAGGTGCTCCCAAAGATGGGTACTTCCGTCTTGTCCGTGTTGAGTTTGAGACAGTTGTCCTTCATCCATTCCGCAATGTTCATCATACATCCGTGGAAGTTGGCTTTTGTGTTGGAGGGATCTTCAGATTGTGAGAGGATGAGCTGCATGCCGTCAGTGTAGGATATGATGTTGAGTCTGTGAAACTGACGGTGTCAGCCAGGAGGGTCATGAAGTGTTGTAAAGGGTCAAGCTGAGGGATGATCCTTGGGGGACTCCTTGGGCTCTGAGGTGTACTGTGGGAGATGGACCCTTTGGACTCTGTCGGTAAGGTATGAGGCATTCCATTTTGAGGGCATTTCCTTGGTTTCCGATGTAGTGAAGTCTGTTGATCAGGATGTGATGGGAGAGAGGGTCAAACGAGGTGGACAGGTCCAGGAGGATGAGGGCTGCTGTTTACCCACAGTCCAGGAGGGCTGTGATGTCCTCGGTGACTGGAATTAGCGCTGTCTCGGTGCTGTGGTTAGCTCAAAATCTGGATTGGGAAGCATCCAGGAGGTTGTGATCTTCTAGGTGTTGGGTGAGTTGCTGGTTGATTGCTTTCTCAAGGACTTTTGCTGGATAGAGGAGCAGTTTTGCTCTCTAGAAATTAAGAAATTCCTGCAATGTAATGGCATAACTTAGTTCCCTGTATTACCCAGAAACCAATGGGGCAGTAGAAACACTTGAGGAGGGCATTCGGCTGGCAACAGCTCATGGGTTGAGCTGGAAAAAGGA
This sequence comes from Triturus cristatus, assembly GCF_964204655.1. Lineage (NCBI taxonomy): Eukaryota > Metazoa > Chordata > Amphibia > Caudata > Salamandridae > Triturus > Triturus cristatus. The sequence goes on along the minus strand of NC_140593.1, from coordinate 308,681,449 downwards.
GGTGTGGAGGCGAATAGAGGCTTATTGCTTAACTCCTTATGAGTCAACAGGTATGGCTTCCTTCAAGTAGTCAAGGAGTAGGAAGCCCAATTACAGGCTGGTACCTGGGTGGATGAAATGACACAAAACCTGGGTGAGGGCTAATGTAGGCAAACAGTGGAGGAAAAGGGAGTTAGAGTTGCAGGCAGCCTGCAAGGGAAGGTTTCACAAATTGTAAAAGACTGAGGTTATCAGGTTTAAAGTGGGTGATTGGGTGAGAGTGAAAACTACAACTGGCAACAAACAATGGTCAAAATTTACTGAACCCATGAAAGTCATAAAGCTCTTTCGCAATGCGGTCAAGGCACATGATGATAGAATATGGAAACTGGGGAGGGTGATGAAATATTACTCGTTTGGAGACAATGGGGAGACACGTGAAAACCACAGTGAAGCAAGGTCAGAAAGTTGACATACGAATGACAGTCCTGTGATACAAAAGGGGGGAAAACACTGCGATTTGAGTCAGATCAAGAGGACGGGTGACTTGCACCCTGAGTTTCTTGAAAGATTACTTAGTCAAGTAATACAGTTACAGTTATTACATTGTTAACTTCCCCTTCTCTTTGGAAGTGTACTTATGTCTAATTTTAACTCTGTGAAGTCATGAATAAAAATCCTTCCTTACCTTTTTTTATATTTCGTTTGTCTTTTTCAAATACGCTAGTCACTGTTATGTGCATCCATGCTTTCTGGGATGGGACTATGAGGAAAATATCTTTTGTGAAAAAGGGAGATATGTGGTATTTGTCCATCACCCGTCGTGCTTGCATTGTAGAAAATACCAGAACATTGTAGAGCAGACTAGCACAATGGAACCTTGCGGTCACTAAGGGGCTCATTACGATGGCGGGCGGACTTGGCCCGCCGGCCACCGTAGCGGTGATTGAGACCGACCGCCAGACATGCAGTGGTCCCACCACTGCAATTAGGATGGGCCCGCCATAATGGCGGGCGCATCCTAGCCTTTTACCTTTGCGGATGGTGCTGCTGGCTGCAGCACCGTCCGCAATGGTAAAAGAGCCTGCACAGCATTTCCCTGCACCACGTGGCAGGCACCACGCCGCGCCTGCCAATTGGTGCATGGAACTGCAGGGGGTACCATAGGTACCCCCAGTGCACCCCCCACCCCCACAGAGGGGGGCTGCAACGGTCCCCAAAAGCCAATCCCCACCAGCCTTTCCATGGCGGCATGCGTCCGCCGCAATACCCACCGCCATCCTAATTTGGCAGTGGGTAAATCTCATTGTGATGGTGAGAGGATCGTCACTGCCGGGCTGGCGGTGGTGATCCTCCCGCCATCATAATAAGCCCCTAAGTTCTAGAATGGAGAGTGAGGAACCTGTGTACTCCAGAATTGGCAGTTGGTATGCTGTAGCTTAGGTGTATGGAATAAACCTGATGCTTCTCTCCACTTTCTGGTCTGCTTATTAGAGTAACCCTCTCATCTTGCATTGGACACTGTTGTGCCTTGGCTTTGCACCAATCATAATGTTAATGCAACCAGGCAGAAACAAACAGTAAGAGAGTTATGTATAACTTTATTGCATGGTTAGTTAAAATCTTACAATTGGAAAATCATCAATGCACGCCCATTAAAACATAACTATAAATCCTAAATCCATCCTAACCCTTAGCCGAACAATTTCCACAGCGAAATATAGAGAATACATTATATACACTAATTTAGTTAATCATAATTGCAAGTCAACAAGGCAAATCTTAAAATAGGAATAATTTACAGTTATGAATTCATTACTTATGTGCAAATTCGCATATGGAATTCAGAATTTTTTTCTAGCTATTATTAACTTCCACATTTACTATGTTCAAATCAATGACTTCCAATTTCTTTTTCGCAAGAATCATAAATTTAGTAAAATTTGCATTCATTATTATATCTATTAGCTTAAAACAACTACCAAGGCTTGTCTACATGATTGTACATCTCTTTCAATAAAACAATTCTTTGAATATCTCATTCTTTCATCCTTCATTGATGTACATATGAAAACCAAGTGTATAATATTTTCTTCCCACTGATTGCATAGTCTACAGAGAATTGGCTTAGTTGGTCTCAGCCAAGGCATTGCATGCATTAGACCTGGTAGGTTGCCAAATATTGCTTTAATAAATATATTTTTTGTTTGTTCTGTCCAAGGTATTTCTAGACATGGCTGAACTTTAAGGATCGGATATTCATTCACTATCATCTAGGCATGCGTTCCCTTAGTAAATAACTCTTTTTAAGATAATGGTGTTTGTGACATTTCCCAAATCTCCTGTACTGACAACTCTTTCAGTGCTAGTTGAAGATATTTATAAAAACGAGAGGTTTGATTCCGTTGCATTTCTTGCCAGAGAAGACAGCTCCTTGGATTAAAAGTGTTGGTTTTAATTTGTTCCCATACCTTTACATACTGACCCATCCTTGCGATTTGCTGGTTGCAGAAGCCACATTCCAGTCTTATCTGGGCCGGCGATGCATTATCCAGAAGTCGAAACAAATATATAACGTTTTTGTCATAGCATTATTCAATAGCATAGAGTCCATACCACAGATAAATTCACTTCCATAGGTAAGGCTAACCAGCAATTTAGCTTTTATAATCTTTATTAGTGGAAGATAGGTTAGCCCACCCAGAGAGCTATGTACTGAACAAAGGGCCATAAGTAAACAATTTATTTCTTTTTGTCAGTTCTGTTTTATGTTGTGAGAATGAGCCATTGTCGTCAAACTGTATACCAAGGTATTTATAAACTTTCACTTGTTGAAACTGCCAACTTTGCAGATACCATTTATGTTTACTGTGGGTTGATACCCTATTGATAACTTGCATTACTTTCATTTTTGTTTCATTTATTACCATCTTGTTCTTAATTGAATACATTGCTATTTTGTTTATAAGTCGCTGCAATCCTATCTTTGTTTGAATGAGCAAAGCGACATCGTCGGCATATAATAGATTTGAGATTTGTTTAGCTGCCAATTTGGTGAGTGAGCCAACTCATTGTCCAGTGCTTCTGTAAGGTCAGATAAGAATAAATTAAATAAATACGGTGCTAAAACACATCCTTGCTTTAGACCCTAGGATGTATCAATTCTTCTCGATAGCCTTGAGCCGTAACCTAATCGAACCCTGGTCCAAGTCTCTGTGTAAAATAATTGGATTGCTTTTAAAAGGCCAGGACTAACACCATAGGTATCCAGTTTCTTCCAAAAAATTTGCCTATCAACACAATCAAAAGCTGATTTAAAATCCACAAAACAAAGGAATAGCGGTTGTTTTTTCACTTTATATTTTTCTATTAATATTCCCAGTATTAAAATAGTAGTTGCCGTCTCTTGACCTTGCATAAAACCCGATTGATTTGGCAGGATAAAGTGCTTTTCTGTTGCCCACTCTGTTAATTCTTTCAGGAGATTTGATGCAATGAGCTTAGCTTCTATATTTTGCAGTGTGATTAATCTGTAGTTAGCTGGTTGTGACCACTCACCACTTTTGTAAATAGGTGAAATTATAGAACCCTTCCAGGACTCAGAAATGGTCGATGTTCACAATGCTTGGTTGAATACTGGTGTTAGGTAACTAGCCCAAATTAATGCATTCTTCTTATAGAAAACAGCTGGAATCCCGTGTGAGCCAGGAGCGCCATCAGTTCTCTGTTTCCTAATGAGTTTGCATACTTGACTTTCGGTTATAGAGATGTCAGTATTCTTGTAATCCTCTATTCTACTTATATTGTCTGTGCCAGGATTCAAATCCATGACTGGGATATAATTCAAATGTGAATGTAGAAACTTGACTCATTCTGATTCAGTAACTATAAAAGATGTAGTTGTCCTAAAAGATCTGTTCATGTTGTTGATTAGTATCCAGAATTCTATTGCATTATTCTTTTTACTAGTATATAAAGTTTTGCCCAGAGTGCTTGTTTTGCTGCATTTTTTCTTTCCAAGTCAATTTGCTTAAATCTGCATTTATCTTCTTTAATTTGTCTCTGTAGATTTGATTACCTGGGTGCTTCTTAACCAATCTTAGGATTCTATCACGCTCTTTTTTTAATAGATGACATTCAGAAGACAGTTTAACCAATGCCAGTGACTTTTTACCCTGGTGCTCTTTATTACATTCTTTTTTAATCTGGCCTGAGATAAAAAAAAATGTAAAGAGGGACCATTTTTCAATAGCGTTAGAAGAATCTCCTTTAAAACAAATTTTAACCGTCGCTTGCGCAGTTGCTATGACGGATTCTTTGGAGGTTTCTGACCAATAAAGTTTCTTATAATTTGCTGTAGTTATGTCTCACGGAAGTGTCTTATATTTTCCATCCCTTACACAGTTTAAGTTTAACTCTATTATTTGTTGATTATGATCACTGCCGTTTGTTTCTCCAATCCAATAAGATAGAATCTTTTGAAATAAGTCTAACGATGCTATTGTGTAGTCTATTTGAGATTTGTTACCCAATGCTTGATAAGTCCAGGCGGGTGGCAGATCTTGCAGAAAAAGTCCGTTTTGCACCCTTAGACCTAAGGATTCTAAATCTTAAAAAAAAATCTTACCAATTTTCCCTTTCTTTTCTCCTTTAACCCCTTCTGTGCCACACCCTTTCCCCCTCCTGTGCCGGGCGTTTTATTAGTGGGTGGGGTTCATGACGAGATAGTCTCGTCATGGGCACAGCGCGACCGTGCTCCATGACGAGACTATCTCGTCATGGGCACTGAAGAGGTTAATACCCAGTGTAAGTGGGAGGCTAGGGATTGCCCATAGATAGTTCTGTTGTTGAACTTCGTCGTCTCTAATATAAGACTACAACATATTCATATTAAAGTCACCCATGATGATGACCTCTGGTTTGGTGTCCCTTTTTAATTGTTGCAATATTATAGTTGTCAACATGCTGGCCATTACTCTTCTTGAACTAGTATCAGGGTGAATATATACATTTATTAGTAAAAGGGATTTAATTATCTGTTTTTCTTTATAGCGTATTTCGACTATCAGACAGTCACTTGTATTTTGTGCTTCCACCTCACTTTCCATTTTTAGTTCTGTTGAGATAAAAGTAGCCAAACCCCCACAAGATCTGCCGTATTTACTTGTTTTCATGGCAGGCATATAGCATCCCTTAAAACCTTCTAATGTAAAAGGGTCAGTTGCCCAGGTCTCTTGTAGGCAGATAACTTGAAAATGTTCCGACATTGAAGGCAGTTGCTCATTTTGCACCTTTGATTCAATAACTTTTATATTCTAGGAGCATATTCGAATCCTACCACTTGGGCTTGTTATCCCCTTCTTGGGACCATCGTTTGGGATTCATCAACCCTCCTTTACTCCGTGTAGTGTTACAGTTAACCAACCAAACTTTAGCTTCTCTATTGGTTCTCTCCTGTTTTCAACTAAAGATTTAGAGGTTTGCCCTTTGTCTTACCTATTGGATTTTTCAGTATTGAGTATGTCTGGTTATTGTACGACCCCTTCCGTTGCTTATTTGTTTTTTGGGGAAAATAAAGACTTGGGTAAGAGGGTTGGAGTGGCCTTGTGACTTTTATTCCCAAGGCCAGAAAAATATCATGTTCCTGTATGATACGGTCTATTGAGGTGGATGAGATCCAGGAAACCAGTGTCGATTCTTGATTGATGTTTTTATTTGCTAGGAATTCAATTGATTCTACATCAGTACTTCTGATTCTTTCTAGAGACAGTATTGCTTTAGAAAATTTTAAGATGTTTCCGCAATTCAAGATATCATTATTACCCCAGTATTTATATTCTGGCTTAAAAATTAATTGTGTCCCTCCCTCATTTTGACCTAGATTTTTTATATTGGCTTTTTGCAGGGGATTAAAATAATTGGGTAGCTCCTGCTCTTGTAGTTCGCCTTTATGTTTTCCTACCTCCTGAGTCCATGTAGGTTGTTTTAGTGGTTGCCTGACAAGAGTTAATCCATTCGAGGTACTGTGGTTTTTACTTCCCTCTATTTCCTGATCTTGTGGTGTTTTATTTTCCTTCTGATTTTTTAGCATTCCTATGTTGTCTCGAGCCGTTGTAGTTCGCTCAATTTGTGCTCTTTTCTTTTCTGATTGAAGTAATTCGCTTTTCACTTTCCTATTGGTTCCCTCAGCACCTGGCATATCAATTTTCTTTTTCTTCAGATTCGGCCTGTTTTATATGATCTGTTGGGTCTATGATGGTTTTATTTCTTACTATTGTACTTACATCAGGCAATTTCTCATTAAACAAAGGATAGAAAGGTTTTGTTACCTCTATAACTTTATCTGCTTGTTTCTGAGTTGCGTTTGTTGCATGTTTTAATTTCTCTAGACTATTTCCTGTTTTTATTATCTCTAATTCTGGAGGAGGCACTATTTTTGTGGCTTTTGTAACTTTATTCATTGCTTTTTGTGGTTTCTTATCTGTCTTTTTGATCATTGGTATTCAGATGATATTTCCAATGGTTTTATTTGTGAAGAAAGTGGGATTTCCTCTATTTGATCTTCATTTATTCATCTGTTGGATCCTTACTACTTTCCTTGTTTAAGATATTACTTGTCGTCATTTTTTCAGTTATACACTCACTCTTATAATCTTTGTTTCCGGGGGTGAATGCATTTCCTCTTAGGTCTTCAATTATTGAATTTAGCACTTCAGGAATTGTGGCCAATTTGTTAAGCAGTGGGGCACAGTTGCAGTCTGTATTTGATGATATTGGTTGTGCTTGTGCCCTTATTACCAGATTATTTAATGTGGCTGTCTTCTGATCAATTCCTGCTACTGCAGATGCCATGGAGCTAAGAAGGTCTATTTGCAACTCCATTTTGTTTGACTGATAAGTTAGGGCTTCTAGTATTAATTGGGAGGTTCTAAAGAATAGGTCCCAGATTGACCCCGAGTCCCAGTTTCCCGAGACGTGTGCTCCCAGGATTTGGCCATTTACAGAAGAGTGTTGTTTATTGGACCCATGTACGGGGCTTTGTTGTTCTTCCTCCTTATTTCCTGACCCAGCAAATTGTAACCTGTTGTTACGTTCATCCTTTTGGTAGGGTGTACTCCAATGCTGCAGGTTATACGATTTCATGATATAATCATCCATATTATTTTGGGATCCATTGATCTGCTTGGAATTCCCCTGACCCAACTTTTGTTCTGTATCCCTTGGAATCAAATTGGTGTCAGTTTGAAGGAGATTAGGTAAGTGAATAGTGTCCCTTGAAATTTTGGGCAGGTCTTCCCCTTTTTTAGAACTATATTGTTGATACTGATTTATTTGAACAAGACTCATTGGATACCCTACTACGTTAACTTTTACGTTTACATTTACTTGCACTTCAATTGGTAGTGGCACCCCCATTACTAATAGTTGTTGAGTATCTCCAGTCAATAGTGCCCCGCAACTTGGGTCCTCTTGTTGCAAATGTGTGGGGAATGGTAACATCTCTAAATCAGTTATTTGCCCCCATTGGTTGTCTGGTTCCTCGATTGATTTTGATGTTTGCTCCATTTCATATTGGTCGGACTCTCTTACTCCCTGATTTTGGGATATAGCACTTAACTCACTCACTGGCTTGATTGGAGTTTGTAATCCGCATGAATCAGTTTGTAACGTCAGCATTGATCCCGTTGGGTATTTCATGACATCAAACTCTGTTGGGGACTTTGTTGGTTTAAAATATCAAAGGGGAATGGATCACTTGACCTGAGTAACCAGGGTTTCCAACGTATTGGTTGTTTTACTGTAAAAAAACCCTCATTCACGTACTTAAGCCATGTGGCGGTATATCTTGCTTCTATACCAAGTTAAAAACGTGACAGCATCATCATTGGGATTCTTTTTCATATGCTTTCCTCCACCAGGAGAACCACTGGTTATTACCATAGTGATCAAGTAGGGGTGAATGTGAAGTGCTCTAGTGAAGTGCATTAAAATTAGGAGCCTCGTATATCCTAGACTGAACTTTAATAAGTCTGGAATCGAGTTGAATAAAAAACAGTGTTGTGCGCAAAAAGACAAATTATTAATCTAACGCACTGAAGAATGTCCAAGAGTAGGTCGACATGTTTCAGCCCTATGGAATCGCTCTGTAGGGTCGGTGGGGCTTTCTTCAGGACCTTGGAGAAAGAGAGTGGTGGCTGTGTGTAATGACAACAGCCCTGAAGGACCATACTATTTTTTTAGAGAAGGGATTTTCGTACCTGTTCATTGTGAAAAAAGGAAAAAAGAAGACAAAGTTGGAATGTCACAATTAATATTCATTGTGTGTTTCCTATAGTATGTATGTGCTGTTTTAAAAAGCACTTGTAGCATTAACAGTGCACCGAAGAGAAATAAAATGTAAGGAACTAGAAAATGGCAATTCTTTATCCCCATCTTTTATGGTGTAAATAGGGCTTATGGGGTCATAACCCTATTTCTGTTCCACTATGTAGTGTGTCTGACTCAGTATGTAATTGGTATTTTCCTGACTAATTAGCGTTGTAAAACACATATGGATATCGCATAGTGAATTAATTACATACTATTACATGATTCTGACATGCGGCGTTATATGAAAATTAAGTTGTGCTCTTCGTAGAGATAGCGTGTTACGTACTCAATTAAGCGTGAGAGAGTAGTCGAGTGCTCATTGGTTAGTCATTGTGTTCATTGCAGTTTTTGGAATCATATTAAGAAAGCGTTACGGCATGTGGTAACATACACCCCCATGATTCAGTAGGATCAGAGGTATTGAGGATGTTTATGCGAGTTTACAAAGAGGCATTAGAACGGCAATTTCTCGCAATGCCGAGTGAAGAATGAAAAAGTATGGCTTAGTGGCGTACCTTCAAGTCCGATAATGCGGGCATATTACCCTGCTGGAAAAGTGAAGTATACATTTCAATTGAATTTTTTTTAAGGCATACGATATGTGTCTCGAGGTCCTATCGTTTGCATTCGAAGTACTTTCTTCTGTTGAGCAGAGCGACTTGTGCTCGCTCTTCCTGCAACACCCCGGGTGAGGTGCGGTGTTGAATTACGTCATGTTAATGCTGTTGGAGGTATGGCAACAGAAAACAGACTGAGCTTTTGTGTCTCCAGAACGTAAGGGGGAAACTTAAAAGGCTATTCTTAGCAAGTGATGGGAAAAATAGGAAAAGTTATTATAAACTTGTCGGGCCCTTGATCCAGGTGTCACAATGAGTTTAAGAATATTTATTGGGTTTATAAAAAATTTCCTAAGCAAGTTGGTCATTTTTAGAAGGACTCTGCAATGGGGGGGGGGGGGCCTGGCTAACAGCCCACGGAAGATGGCGGACACTCCATGAGCTCCGGTTGAGTGGCGTTGAAAACTCCTAATACGTGCGAGTTGAGCGTCCTTTGCCGAGCTTGAAAATCTGCCTTCACCTCTGGACGTGCGTGCCTTCATGCGGACTCTGATGGCGCCTTCTTAAATACAATTTTAATGAAGGTATTTCAAGTTTATGCTGTCCTTACAGTTGCGACCGCCATTTTAGGAGGTTACGCGCGGAAGTGTTTATCTTCCGAAATCTGCAGCGTTATGCGTATCTCCAAGCCCTAAAGCTCTAGACATTATTCAACTGGCAATTTCATCGTGACTGACAGTCTACACCTCAAATGTGTTCCTTTTGGAATTTTCTACTGTTCTGGCAGAAACGCTTGTCTTATTTGCTTGCAATCTCTCGCAGGCGCGATTAGTCATAAGAGTTCAATCGCTGAAATATTTATGTTCAGAAGTCTGCAATGTAACGCGTTCTTGTGTGTTTTAAAGCTCCGGAAAGCATTCAGCTGAAAGTTTCCACAGGGCTGACAGTTTAATTTAGTCTTTCACGGAGAATTTATGGTTTTGGCAGTAACGCTTGCATTTCTCTACAGAAACGGCTCTTACACAGTTTTAATTCCAGCCAGAATGCAGCTGAAGGTTACTGTGTCCCATATTTTTCCTTCTGCTCCTTCACTCTTTGAATAAGGCTCTGCGCCTTCATAACAATGTACTTTTTATGCCAGTTTTTTGTCGATGTATTGCTTATAACTGGACTCTGAGTTTATTAAATAATTAGCTTCTCTGTTGCTATACCTTTCTAGGTGTACTGTTACTTTCTCCTCATATTCATACTCACAATATGGATTGTTTTTGAGATGCTGACTTTTGATATGTTATTTAACCCCTTCCCCGCTCATGACGGAGCCGCTCCGTCATGAGCCACGGTGGCTGTGTGCTCATGACGGAACGGTTCCGTCATGTCACGGCCGTTGGCGGCCGCTCCGCCTACGCGGCGCTGTTTCCCCGCCTGTGCGGGGGGACAACGCAAATGGGCGGAGTCATGACGGAACCGTTCCGTCATGAGCACAGCTCAACCGTGGCTCATGACGGAGCGGCTCCGTCATGAGCACAGCGCCACCGCGCTGCCCCTCCCGCACCCCCCAGCGCTGCGGCGGAATTCCCGCCGCAGCGAAAGGGTTAACTTCCTTTCTCCCTTGCAACACTTCTTTGTTTGAAGACTTTTTTTCCCAACAAATATTGGTGACATATTGGGCCTATTCAATAGTTCTGTCATATTATTGAGTCATTCCCATGTTTCAATAATTCTTTGACTTCCTGTCATTGACCGGCTCTTACACATAATATCTGTTTGCTCTATATTGACAAATGCTCTGTGCTTTTCCTTGTACAATTTGCTTGTCCATTCTATGGGGAGATTGCGGAGACTTTCCTCATCATCTAAGACTATCTCTCATCGGTTTATCAAAAATTCTAAGATTTTTACAGAATTTGCCAAGATGGAATCTGCTTCTACATCCTCAGTTAAATCTGGTACCGCCCCAGTCACATTCATCAGTTCCCACTTCTGTCAACTCTGTAAAAGCTACAACTAAAAGACTTTAAAAAGATCCTCCATCGCCAACCAAGTCTCCCACGCCTGTTTCTATGGACTTACTCCTTGAAGAAATAAGGTCTTTTAAACCTTTTATGGAAGAAACTAATTCCAAGCTTCAATTCTTGACTGACAGATGGTCTCAACTTGACGAAAGATTGGTTCTGGTGGAAAACAATGTTTCCTCTTTTCAAGTGACTGAGTCCAAAGTTCATGCTCTACAATCACAAGTATCTCATTTGCAGAAACATGTAGAAGATTTGAAAAATTGAAATCGTAGAAACAACATACGAATGTATGGCCTGCCAGAGAACACGAAAGGTGCAGATCCTATTTCCTTCTTCATTTCATTTTTGCCGAAGGTGTTGAACATCCCTACAGAACTTGCTCTAAACATTCAGCGCGCCCACAGATTGGGTCGTCAACAGGCAGCAACATCTACTTCTACTTGACCAAGAGAGCTCATTTTGTACTTTTGGGAGTATAAAGACCTCCTCAAAATTTAATCAGCCTCAAAAAAAATGTCACGTGTCTCCTGGTTAGGCCATATATTGTTTTTTTCTCAGGATTACGCTAAAAGTGCTGCTGACCGTCGTAGAGACTTTCTAAAGATGAGACCGGAGCTTTGTGATCTTGGCGCTAAACATGGTCTCTTCCATCCTTATCTTTTCAAGGTCATCTACAAGAATAAAACCACCACTTATGAAGATCCTCTCAAGTTAAAAAGCTTTCTCAACTTCTGTAAGACTGACGGCATGGATACCGCAAGTGCATCTTCTTCTCACTACGGCTGATTATATTAATTGAATTCGTATTGTTTCCTTAATATTGTTTTGTTCTGTTATATAACATGTTTTCCTTTTCTATTTCAGATATATTTAGCTAATCATTTGTTCTAGTTTTTTTCACCGTTATTATATTCCCTAGGTTATTATCTTTTTATCTTACTTATGATCTTCTTCCCTATAGGTACCCAGATTGTGTTGCTTCTTCCTCGTATTATGGATGATTATTTTATTGTTTATTTAAATATTGCTGTTGTGCCCTCAACTTTTTGTATTGCTGGTAAGTTGTATTTCATTTTTGCTTCAGAATGTTCTAATCATTTTTTGAGCCCACATTTCTTTGATTCCATTATTATTCGTAGGATATTATTTTGAGTCTTTATCAGTTTTTCTTTTCCTTACAGGTACCTTTGCTGTCCCTTTATTGTTGCTTCGCACCTTGTCTTCCTAGTTTCATCTGTACCTCCCTTCGTGAGTTCTGGATGTACTGCCCTTCCATGTGGTTTCACCCTCCCCCCTTCCCATTTTTGGAATGTTATAGGTATGTGCTCCATTTTTTGTTCTTTTATTCTTCTTCTTTCTCTTTAACATTTTGTCTTTCGCCTCACCTCATTATTTCTTTATTCTTATGTTATCTCGTAGTCTTCCTCATTACATTTTATTCTTTACCTTCCCATCATCTCTTTTCTCTATCTTCTACTTGACCTTTCTATACATTTAATTCTATCTGTTATATACTATTCTCTGGTTTCTCCTTTGTATTCTCATTCCAGTTTCATACTCAATCTCTTTTCCTTTTCCTTCCCTTCTTGTTATTCATTTTACCTGTCTCTCTCTTTTTCGTTCTAAAAGTATTTTTCTGTCTAAGTATTTCACTCACTGCTCAGTTGTTAATATACTCTGTTTTATTAGTATACAGTTAAGGTTACTGATTGATAAATGCATTGTTTTATCTGGTCTTATCTTATTTATCTTCCTAATGATTTTTAGATGACATTAAATATTGTTACATGGAATGTCCGGGGTTTACACTCACCTATTAAAAGACAACGTGTTCTTTCACATCTTTCTAAACTGAATGTTGATATAGCCATAATTCAAGAAACTCATCTCACTGAATCTGAATCCCTGAAGTTGAAGAGAGACTGGGTTGGAGAGGTTTTCTTTTCCCCAGGTGACGGCAAACGCAATGGTGTTGTTACCCTCTGTCATAGGTCTCTTCATGCTAATCTTATCTCTCAAGAGACTGATGACATAGGTCGTTGGCTTCTTACAGAACTCATAGTAAAGAAGACACCCATCACAATATTTAATGTTTATGCCCCGACTATAAATGATTATTCGTTTTGGTCCCACCTTTCAGAGAAATTAATACAACTCCCTCAAGACAATTTGATTTTAGCTGGGGACTGTAACATGATTATTGAGCCTTTTACTGATCGTAATCCCACTTCCTCTTTTATTCCCTCCAAAGCACATAAGGCTTTTTTACACTCCTTTCAACATAGACACCTAGTTGATGACTGGAGACTATGCAATCCCTCCTTGAGAGAATATACTTTCTTCTCTCCAGTACACCACTCATAGTCACGTATTGACCAATTTTTGTTTCTCATGTCCTCTCTCAATCTCTAATTTCTTCTGACATAGGTTCCATCCTAATTTCTGATCATGCCCCAGTCTCTTTAGAAATTCTTCATAAACATTCTGCTCCCAGACGCTGGCGCTTTAATAACTCATTACTACTTGACCCTGTCTTTACATCCTCTTTTACTTCTTTCTTTACTGAATTTTTCTCTTTTAATGAATTAGATACTCTTCCCTTTTCTACTGTTTGGGATGCTTTTAAGGCAGCCGCGCGCAACTTTATTATTAATTTTGTTTCTAAGAAACGTCATATGGCCCAGAAATCCGCCACAGACCTTTTTACTAACATAAAATCCTTATAACACTAATATTATACATCTAAATAAAAATATTGTTTAGACGCTCTAGTAGCTGCCAAACTCAAATTTAATAAGGTATCTACTGACAACGTCTCGCTCTATTTGCTAAAATCGAGTGTGAAATGTTATGGTGGTAATAACAAATCGGGTAAATTATTGGCAAACTATCTCAAAGTACAGAAAAACAAATTCAATATTGACTCAATACTTGATGCTCAACAGACACCTAGATTTAAAGATTAGGAAATTTTGCAAGAATTTCATATGTTTAATAATTCTTTGTATACACCTGAAACATGTCCTACAGATCAATCCATTTCAGACTACTTCTCCTCTATTGTTAATACCTCAGACCGTGATATTGATTTTCAATCGTTAGAAACGGATATTTCATTGAAGGAACTTAATAATGCCCTATGTACCCTTAAGAGGGACAAAGCCCCAGGTCCTGATGGATTCACTATTGAGTTTTTCTCTCACTTCTCCCAACTTCTCCTTCCTAAATTGCTTAAACTCTTGAATCTATTTTCACAGTCTGGTTCTGCCTTATGTTCCTTCTTAGAAGCTCTCATTTGCCTTATCCCTAAAGACAATAAAGATCCTCGTCTCTGCAAAAATTACAGACCAATCTCCTTGGTTAACATTGACTATAACATTTTCTCAAAATCACTGGCATTACACCTAGAATCCTTTCTTCTGGATCTTTTAGGTAAAGAGCAATCGGGCTTTGTGAAAGGTCGTTTTCTCACTGATAATACCCGATTGTTTTTTGATGTTCTTTTGAAATCTTCTCATTTATCTGTTTCTTTAGCAGCTATAGCATTAGATGCAGAGAAAGCTTTTGGCAGAGTCTACTGGCCATTTTTCATCTCTCAAATGGTTTGTCTTTGGTTCTAAAATTATTTCGCTAATATCTCTTTTATATTCAAACCCTAAAGCTGCTATTTTTGTCAATGGCCTTACCTCTTCGAACTTTACCTTAGGCAGAGGTGTCCGTCAAGGTTGTCCTTTATCCCCTTTCCTTTTTAATTTAGCTTTAGAACCTTTTTGTTTAAACTTCAACAAAATACGGACTTCCAAGGTTTTATTTCTGGTGAGTCACATGTTAAACTAGCAGTTTACGCTGATGATATTCTACTGTTTGTCTCTAATCCCTCTTCTTCACTACCTGCTTTTCTATCTGAAACACAATCTTATTCCTCAGTTTCTGGTTATAAATTTAACAACGACAAATGTAAAATCTTACCCCTAACTAAATTTACCTTTAAAGACGACTTTAAATCCACTAATTTCTCTTGGAACAATGATCATATTAAATATTTAGGAACTTATTTTTCTCCTTCTATCCATTCTTCAGTTTCCATTAATTTGGATAAATGTTGTTCAAAAATGTCCTCCCTTATTGATAGATGGCATCCCTTGTATTTATCTTGGTGGGGAAGGTTGGATACCATCAAAATGATGCTATCCCCAATTGCCTTATTTACTATTTCTAATATTCCTATCACTATACCTCAAAAATATTTCAAAAAGATTAATTCTTTGTTGTCTTCCTTTCTTTGGAGTAAGAAAAAAGCGCGACTGTCACTAGCAAAGCTTAAGTGTCCTAAAACGGAAGGTGGGGTAAATTTCCCCGATTTTCCTTCCTATCATAAAGCTTTTATTGTTCGACAATCTTCCCATTGGCTCAATAATCCTTCTGCGGACTCTTCTCTCTGGGTATCACTTGAACAATCCTTTATTGCTCCCTTCCCCTTCTCAGAATTCCTCTCTTTTTCCAAGAAACCTCAAAAATGAATTACACCTCCTATCAAATTTACACATAAATTATTAGACCCTTTCTTATTAAAGAGCTCTTCTGATATCACTTCACTTCTTAATTTCTCAGTTTGGCTCAATCATCGTATATTGATTAACAATAAATTGATATATTGGAAATCCTGGAGACAAAAAGGACTCCTCTGGGTTATCAGCTACTTCATAATGACACAGTTTTATCTTTCTCCCAGGCCAAACGGATATTTAACTTCCCTACTTCTTTTTCTAATAAATATATTTTGTTACAACATGCTTTAAACACAGCAATTCAGAAATGTATCCCTTCCTTGGATCAACAGATGGATCCTTCCATTAATGCTTTTACTTTTTTAAGTTCTGGTTCCAAAGCCTCCGCAATTTATAAATATTTATATAAACCAACACCTTGTAGGGATAAAACTAAAGTAGAATTGGATTGGGAACGTGACCTTCAAGTTGATTGGCCTATTCCACTTTGGAATTGCTTGTGGCTTAAATTGAGGAAAACATCCAGAGCAGCTAATAACACGCAAACACTCTTTTTTTATTTATAACAGATTACTTCTTTCCCCCTCTCTTTTGCATAAGTTCAATGTTGAACTCACAGATGTTTGTTGGTCATGTTCATCCTCCAATGCTGATTTAAATCACTTACTTTTTTTTATGTCCCTTGGTTCAAGACATCTGGAAGAAGGTCTGGAATCAAATTATCCAAATTTTTCATTTGAGGGTTCCTTTTTCATTTATCAATATTTTCTTAGGCTCCTTATCTGAGGACTGGGCAGGCTGTTCTTTACCTTTACAGATTTTGTATTTGCTTTTGGGAGTAGCTTTTCAACAAATTACCAAACACTGGAAAAACTTAGCTAATTTGTCTTTTCAGGCTTGGTGGTATGCCATATGTCATAATCATAGATTAGATACTGCTTATGTATTCACAATTCCCTTAGCCACCAAATGTTTGTTTATGTGATCCCCAGTTACATTTTTATAGATCATCATGCTAAACTTTTTTCTGTACCTCAAATTTTGAACCAAGAAGTGTTGAAACCCCCTTGACATTCTCATTTGTTCTTATCTTTATTATTGTTCTCATTATTGCTTTCACTATATTTTATGCATTGTTCTATTGTTTGACCAGATTTTTAATATATTTTAGTATATTTTAGTATACTTGTATTTATCTTGTTATACTGTTATATGACGTTTTCAAATGTATCATCAGATTTTTTTTTAAGTTATCATCTATGTGTATTTACATTTTATTTTCTCCTTTTTTTACCCTTTCCCTTTTCTTTTTCAATAAATTTTACCTTTTTCAAACTTAAAAAAGAAGAACTCTGCTATGTTAACCCGGCGCTATTACGCAAGAGTTTTAAAAAAAAAAGTACTGGTGGCATGTGGTGCATGTCCCGATGATTTCCTTGGGTTTATCATAGTCCAAGCTCAAAATAGCAGAGGGGATAGTTTGTTATGTTCTCTCGGCTGGAGGGTTTCATACTAGTGCGGGTTCAATATGTTAAGTGTTGATTATTATTGTACCCCTGTATCAGTTGCAGGTTCTATGTTATTTAACTTCCTTTGTTGGTTTCCCAAATATGCGTACCATAGATAATTTGAAGGACTGATTTTCCCCTGCCTGTTTTATTTTCATTTTGTTTAAAATTGCTGAAGATTGTAGTTTTTTTCCTCTCAGCGGGAGGGAAAGGTGGTCACTCCTTTCCCGACCTTATAAATCCCACCTCGTTATACAGGTAAGTGTCTTTCTTTATACAAGCTGAGCGAGTGGGAGCAATTCAGTTCTAAGGCACTATTACAGCGAAGCGTGGTGTGGCATGGCACAGTGATACAACAGTTTAGACAAGTCCAGAGTGCCAAACGCCAGAAGGCGAAAGGAGACTCTTCTGGGACCAGCTCCCCTACCTCCCTCACCTCTCTCCTCAGTGGCTCCTTGGGAGCTGTTCCAGCATCAGTGATGGCGAGGGCAGAGGGCAAAGCACTAGTCACTGGTGTCCCGTCCGTCCGTTTTATGGAAATGGCAGCAGTTTTGCGGTGTTGCCGTCGGTGGCCGGGCCCTCCACTCGCGGCTCACCTCACAGGCAAGCCAGCAGGCAAGATGATGTGGGGGGGCGAGGAGAGAACACCGCAGATGACCAGCTCCTCCACCTTCCCCACCTTGCCTCCCTCAACTCGCTCCTCAATGGCTCCTTAGTTCCTTGGCTCCTCGATATGACGAGAGCAGAGGGCAAAGCGCTGACCCCCCAGCCACTCGTTGCTCTGCTCGTTGCTCGGAGGCGGCAGTAGCACTGCAGTTGGTGGCCGGGCTCACCACATGCCACTCGGGGCTCTTCCTCGCAGCCCTCCTCGCTGCCCTGGAGCACCGCAGCACCGTTTACCGAGCTGCACCCTGACTCTGACTCCAGCGCTCACCCAGCTCCAAGCGCAAAAAGCAATGAGTTGTTGCATGATATTATCAAGTGCAAACAGTGGCATAACACAAAATGATGCTCCCACCCTGCAAATTGTGATGAAGAGCCTGCGGGTCCCACAACCAGTGCTGGTGGCTGTCGGTGGGGGGCACTGGTGTTTATTTTTATGCATCAGATATTTACCAAGAACAATAGTGGGAAAAAACAAACTAAGGGCAACTACAGAGGAAGAGAAAGAAGGAAAAACTGTTTTAAAGTTAGAAAGCAGGAACTGGCAAGAGAGATAAAGGGCAGCGCATGCGACTACAACGTGATCAGTACAACGACCGCGTTGTTAGATCGCAGTACATGACAACGCAAGTCATTACATCGACTTGCTATAGGGAGCGCGCTAACCTAAGGAATAGTATAATTTACTATTCCAACACCTTCCCTACTGTTGCGCACACTGGAGTTGGAATAGTAACATAAAACAACATGTGTATTTTTAAAGCGCACGTTCACCGAGAAGGGTATCTTGGCGCTGAATAACAGATGTTTATTGTTACCCAACTCAATGGTACTCATTTTATCGACATCAGATAAATGAAAGGCTGAGTGGACCCGATGGGATTTGAACCTGTGACTATGAGGCTGAACACTGGTCCTTGCAGTGGACGCATTAGTCCATTGAGCCACCAGACCCGGCTTTTTAGCAAATTATACTACCCCTAAGTCCAGCACGTCTCCGCCAGCAACGACTTGCATTGTAATGTACTGCGATGTAACAATGCAATCATTGTAACAACCACGTTGTAATCCCATGCGTTGTAAACTCATGCGATGTAAGGTGCTATATTCATCAAGGGTCTTGGAGCAGTTTCAAAATACTTTTAAGGCTTTTTGCTGATAAAAAAAGGTTTTAATCTCTGATATTTATCTCTTTCTGTGCACTTCATTGCTTAGTTTTACTCATGAGAAAGTGTCACTCTAAGTGTCACACATCTGGCAGTTGAATGTCACTCATGAGTGCACTAAAACCATGCAATTGTCACACATAAGAAATCTGAAAACTTGGAAGCTGTGTTTAATAAAGATACACGTTTAACTCCTTTTCATCCAAGGTTCAGGTTCGGATTTTAAATAAGTAAAAGAAAGGAAACCACAGTGCCCTCATGTAGGCCCCTTTCTTTGCTATCCACACAAAACAAAGCAAAGGAAAGGGAAAACATACCACATCCATTCCACGATAGCCCACTAAATTTCGTGTTCAGTCCTGGGTTGGTCTTTTCTGTTTATTAAAACAAATACTGAACAAGAAAATTCCCAACTTGATCCTCCTGCTCAGAATGCTACCAGCAGTACAAATACGAAACAATAAAATACAAATTCGTATTCCTTTTCTCACGATCAAGTTTTTTCCATTAGGAATTTATGAGACACTGCTGTCCCCTAGTGGTGAAATATCTGAACAACAGAATAAGCGTAAACTTCGCTGGTTATTAATAATAGAATGATCGTATATAAGGAAACGCACAGTAATAAGCAGGAGCACTGCACCACTAAAAACGGTATCCATGTGCCACATACTCAACATATCGGTCATTAGTTGCCCTTGAATTGAAAACATGTTCCCATTTCCTCTGATTAAACCAGCAATGGAAATTAAATTTCCAGATGAAAAAATTCCCACTGTAAAAATAAACCTAGTAAAACGTGTGACAACAAGAGCAAAATCTAAAACAAATACATTGCTCTAGTATATTTTCATGTACCAGTGTTTCCTTAAAAAAACATTTTTTTAAATTCGGTAACGTTTTGCGCCACTGTGTGAAGAATTAATAACAGTCTTTGTATTTTACTCCATCGTATTTTTATTAAATGCTAATGTTTTGTGCGTTCTTCCTGTAGTTACAGTTTAGCTGAATCAAGTAATTCTATCTTATGCAGTGATGGTCACCCTTCACAACCAGCGTTCATCGTCGTCAGTGTTAGATGAGATTGGGCAGCACGGTACACACTTGCGTCTTCTGTACCTTCTTTACTGGGGGGGCGTGGGTACTAGGTCGGCCATCTCGTGAAAGGTTTGGAACAGGGTCCTAACCAACTTTTCTGGGTCTGTAGTGGCACAGGATTTCCAGGCTGTGCAAGACACAACGAACCTGACAGAGCACAAAAAACGTATTAACTTTAGGCACAGAACAGAGATTTATACAGCCGACTTCAGTTACTGTTGACCAAAAGATATCCAGATCGAACAGGCTCCTATCCCCAAGTTTAACCATTAAGCAGTAAACTTTCTGTACAACAATGAAAGATCTTCATGAAATTGGTTCATATTTTTCAGGTCGAGCATTCGATACCTCTTGCAGTGCTTAATTTGTAAAATTTGAAGTGCAGGTGCTCAAATCTTTGTTGGAGGCCACACCTACTTTTTCTTTGGCTCCACCCACTTCCTCCACTGGCTCCTCCCACTCCCGCTATTAGCTCCACCCACATCCTCAACTGGCACTGCGAAAAGTCAGATGAATTTCAGCAAGGGAGCCTGCCTTCCTCATAGTAAGGATTTGATAAGAGGTTCCCCTGCCCTGTGAACATTTTCAAAAAGATTAAATCAAAAGTGCATATAAAGCACAATTTTGGAATAAATTAGTTAAAATCACTAATGCATTGAAAAGGGACAATTTCAGTGCTCTATGTGCTAATTTGGGGAAAGGACAATACTAGGGTAGGGTATGCCCTTTTTAATAGAGTCTATGAGATCAAAGATACAATGTTTACATATCTTATGTGACAAAATAAACCAAAATGTTGTGAAAACAAACACTAGTCAAGTCAGAACAGATAAGCTGAATAAAATCATGAAATACACTTGAATGAGTCACTGTCACTTCCAGTGGCGGAAGGGGTTTGGGATTCATAAATAGCAGAGTTAGTATTCCGTTAAAGCGATTACTTTTAGAGAAACAATTAAAAAAGATGATTAACAATTGGGCTTGCTACTATAACTTACTCCCTGGCATGGAGCTATATGTGCATTTATTAGACATTATGAATAGTAAAAAACATGGAACTTAACTGGCGTTTCCAACTGTAGTTCTGTATCATACAGACAAGACAGAGATTAGAAAAGAGGCATATATATTCAAGATATGACTTTTTAATTAACAAAGCACAGAAAAATGTCAACTCCCCCAAAAGTCCTATAGGTACCTAAGTCAAAAGAATAAGTAGTGTCTGCCTGGGCAGTTTGAATTTCTGTATCTCAAGTCATACTAATTAGTGCAAAATGACCATAGTACCATAGAAAATATAAATAAATAAAGACAAAATAACTAAACTAAAATATAGATAAATACAGTCAAATAAATACATGTTCTAAAATGAAAAACGAAAAAGTATTGTCTTATAAAAACAAAATAAATAACATATATAAAATATAACAATAAATATAACATCCAAACAAGGAAGAGACATAAATATAAAAGAAAGACCAAAATTGTGCACAACACATTACATATTTTGCTGTATTAACTTTCAAAGCATAGTAAATCGCAAATGATGACCTGACATAAGCACCCAGGCCAGAAAGCATGGAAATGTCAATCATAGGCATCCATGCCAGCAAGCATGGAAATGTCACACGCAAGCACCCAGCCATAAACTGTGGAAATGTCACACATATGCACCCAGGCCATAAACTGTGGAAATGTCACACATATGCACCCAGCCCATAAACTGTGGAAATGTCACACATAAGCACCCAGGCCATAAACTGTGGAAATGTCACACATATGCACCCAGGCCATAAACCGTGGAAATGTCACACATAAGCACCCAGGCCATAAACCGTGGAAATATCACACATAAGCACCCAGGCCATAAACCGTGGAAATATCACACATAGGCATCCATCCCAGAAAGCATGGAAACGTCACACAAAGGCACCCAGGCCAGAAAGCATGAAAATGGCAAATAAAGGCACCCAAGCCAGTGGCGCTGGAACAATTTTCAGAGTGTTGGTGCTGCCGTCAATGTTACATCACTGAAGTCAAAAGATTGTGAAAAATCCAAACATCACAGTGAGGATAAAGTGATGTGGTCACTGACTAGACTACAATGCAAGCATCATCTTTCGTTCGCACACACCCACACTGCAAGCATAGATGTTCCTAGTGTCTGATGTTGTAGTCACACATACAGCTGCGTATGTTATGTTAAATGGGATTTATAAAGTGCGCAGCTACTCAAGAGAGTGTCCCGGCACTAACGGAACAGTAAGGGCAAGGAAACACATGCATGAGTCAACCATTTACAGCACCAGAGTTCCTCAATGTAGACATCTTGGCAAGCAGAGTCTTTGAAGATGGACGTACTTTTGGAAAACATGTGTTGAGAATTATTATTTTCATCCTAATAGAAGCTAAATTGAGGCAGGAATAATTAAATGAATTCTAAACTATGTTAAAGGACAAAGAGTATTGGGCTATCATTCAAGCTAATTAACACAGCGCAAAGGTCATTTTAGCATTGGTGTAGAATGAAGTATATGAACACTGGTTGTTTATTTAGCTGTAGTTTTGTTTAGCGTGAACTAGGTCCATAAAGGTGTCAGAGTGCTTTACGGAGGTCGGACTGTACACATTAGTGCTTATTTACATGCCCCTTGCGCCGAGGTGAGTCACTGCTTTTTCCATATTAAAAGTCACAAATTAGCAAAAAGGGGCTTGTAAATAAACCCCATATTTTTTATGGTTTATATAGTGCAAGTGGTCAGCGAGAGAGAGAAATACACAGACTGAAATGGTTGTAGAAAACTGTAACCTTGACTTGTTTTTCAACTTGGGCTATTTTTCATGTTAGGGTTTAAGCATCTGAACATTTGGACTGCCAGAACATCAGGACGTCAATCTTCAATCCACTGACCTTTTCACATTTTTTCATAATTTCGATTACAACTCCAGGCAACAAGGTTCTGGCTTTGTCTACTCTTCACCTTCACCTCACCTCACCATAAAGTCTATCACAGTTAAAAACACAATCTCCCAAAAACAGCAATTCCACCTTTTAGCACGTGTGGGAACATTTGTGTTTTCTTATTTGTTAACTACAACTTGCAGTGCAATGCATGCTGCTCAACGGAGTCCTCAAGGGAGGCTGTGTGCCTGTGTTTGAACACGTCACAAACACCACTGTTTTTACTTGAATGTGTTGGAAGAGGACACAAGGACTTTTCGAGAACCATCATCTAAGGTAACCCCTGGTGCTTACTTGGTGGTACTTACAGACAGTTACGTACCCGGTTGGTTATTATAATTATACTCGAGTCGTCCGGGGCACTGCCTTTATTTATTACCGTATAGACTGTCACTGTACCTGGTGCTGCTACTGCTGTCTGCCTGCCCTGCCTCAACCCTGGCCTGGCCTCAATATTGTCAGGCTGATGGCTCGTGGGGTAGGATGCGGCCCGAGAGTGCTGGGGCGTGGTGGCAATCGTAAAAAAGATCTCAGCGCGCTGCCTGCTGCACAGCCCCTTAAACATCCGGCGGGCATACTCATACTGGCATTTAACAGGGAGGCAGGCGGCCTCAACCACCGAAGCACACAGGGACTCGGGACGGAGACCGTCACCCGGGCCAGAACCCAGTCCGACCCAGATAGCCACTAAGAAGGCTAACTGTTAAGCAGTAGTAAACTGTTTAGGAGGGGTCATTGGGGAGGATAAGGATACTGCTGAGTTCAAAGGCAGGGCCAGGGCCTTTAACTCTAACACCGGCCGGACGGCCCGGCCCCTTTCATTATAATAATGTGTACGGGCGTCGGCGGCCACTACTTGGCCAAGCCAGGCCAGGCAGAGTGCAGTGAGTAGTCGTGCATGCATAATTGAATGTGAATCTTCATCTTGTGAGGATACTTCAAGGGGCAGGGCCGGCGGGCCTTCTTTAACAACGTAAACCCGACCGGCGGCGACCTGCTGAGACAAGACAGGAGCTCTCAGCAGGAGCATACATTATTCGAATCTTGTGAGGTAGGATCATAGCATGATACGATACTTCAAGGGGCAAGGGCAGCCGCAGGCCTTCCCTTCTTTAACTGTCACCTCTTCAATCTTAACCTATGATGTGATAGTATACATATAAATAATGATGAATATTGCATTAAATAAATGTGGACGGGCCAGGAACAGTGCGTCATGGTGCCGGAGCTACCCCTGTACCCGACATGCCACCACTGAGTGACTTGGCATGTCGCAGGTGGCATGGCGATCGATGGCATGATGTCTGACTGACTGCCAGTTACTTAGTTAGTACTACTTACGGTTACAGTTACACTCCTCGTCGTGGTCAGCTGTGTCGTGTCGTGACCCCCCAATCACGACTGACACGAGGTTATCTTTGACGCTCTTTATTTTCTCTATCTCGACACCTCCTGCCCCTAGCTCGTCCCTACTCTAACTGCCCGCTTCTTACCTCGCTCCACCTCTTCCCCTCACCTCACGGCTCCGCCCCACCAACCACTAGAATGCTCACAACATTACATCTCCCCCTTTGTTAATAAAGCTTGTGACCAGTGCTCACATCTCTTCGATCAGCCGTCTAGGTTTTTGAATGTCTCTTCTTATCCGGAGGGACATGCCTTCCGACACAGTTCCATTGCTGCCTTCAGCGTCCCGTTCCTGACCTATAGGTATCCGATCATGTCCTTCACCATGTTCAGTCACAGACGTTGTAGGCCCCGGCGTGAGTGTCTCTTTCATGGTGGAGCTGCATCTTTGAAAGTGGGGAATATTGCAAGTGATGCGCCTGTTCTCCGACTCAGCCGTCAGCGCGGTGCCCTTTTGTCTGGTGACCGTGGGGGGCTTTGTCCGGAACCAACAGTCCGTTTCCTTACTTGGTTCGTGTTTGACCACGACGCAGTCCCTTTCATGAGGCGAGAAAGATCTAGCTCGTCTCCTGTGGTCCGCATAAGCTTTCATGCTCTCCTTGCCAGCGCGATCAGCGTCAGTTACTACTTCTTGGTGAAGACGACCTGGTGACACCGGTCTTAATGCATCCTCCCAGGTGGGTATCCTCGTCCAGATGGGGCGCCCTAGCATGAGTGTCGCTGGACATTTGCCTGTAGTGGCATGGGGTATTGTTCGATATGCTCGAAGCACTTCATCGAGAGCCATTTGTGGATCTCGTCTATCAAGGGTAGCTTGCTGGAAAGTATCTTTGAGTATGTCCATAAACCTTTCACGAGTGCCATTGGCTTGTGACCACACATGTGTTATCCGCCGATGCTGGACACTCAATGATTTCGCAAAGTTGCTGAATTTCCGTCCAGTGAACGGTGGGCCATTGTCTGTTCTCAGTTCCTTGGGCACACCCCAGGCTGCAAAGACTCCATCTAGAACTGCAATGGTGGCGGCAGCACATGTGGACGGCACAAACTGGGCAATGGGAAACCGTGAGTATTCGTCCATTATTACGAGAACATAGTTGCCTGTTTGCATCGGGCCATAAAAGTCTAGGGCTAGTTCGTGCCACACTCCAGGCGGCGGCGGTGTCATCTGACTTGGGGATGGAGGGCCACCGTGCCCTACTATTGGACACTGCGGACACTCCTTCGGGGTGACGTGTTGACTGATCTCCAGGGACGCTGCAGGCGGTCGCGCTTGATCCTCCACGAGATGGACATCTTCCTCTACAACGGACAGTCCAGGTGTGTGTGATGCCTTGGGGTGTCGCGACATGTAACCGGCCAGGTTGACTGACCTGCCTGGCTTGTGCACAATGTCAATGTCATTGCTGATGCGATAGAGGACTTCCACCAGACGCAACCGCTCGGCCGTCGGCAGACTAAGAAGACAGTCAGCCTCCGGCCCTTCTATGACGTGGATCACAGCGGGAACTGACATTGTGTTGTGTCTCAGCGTAGTTGAAAACTTCCCGAGACAGGGAAGTGGCTTCCTGGACATCCAGGTGTAGACCCGAACAAATGCAGGACTTAGGCGCGGGAGAGGGTTCATTTTTTTGTACTCCGTCACCGGAATGTAATTGAGTGATGCTCCACTGTCCATCACGAATTTGGTGGCATGTCCACCGACGCTGATGTCCAGTCGGGAATATTTCTTAAGTTGGTCCGGGTCAGCAACCATACTCGCATATTCAACTGAATATTCTTGTTCATCCGATGTTGACCTGGAGTCTCTGGATGGTGATCTCCTCGACCATCGGGATGTCTGCGACTCCCGACTGGAGTGAGAGGATCTGGACGACGACTTTGGGCGGTCGTGCACCGCTCGCGCGTGCTGTTGGCGGGTGTCGCCGCGCGACGTCCTGTGCGCGTTCTTGTCCTTCTCCCGACGATACTCGCTGCACATGGCTTCAAAGGGGTTGCTCCGCCCACACTTGCGGCACTGCTGACCCATGGCTGGGCAGGCTCCGGTGTGCGGGAAATCATACCCACATCTGTAGCATTGCCGTGCTGGCGTTTTCCTTACATGATCCTGACGCTTGCTTCTCCGCCTAGCTTCCGGTTGGCGATATCCAGAATAACGGCGGCGCGACGACAGCCGGGAGTGTCGCCCTCGTTCCCTGGACCCTCGGCGGGAGCGACTGGTCCGCACATGGCATACTTGTTCCCTGCGTTCCGTACGTCCTGCTTCCATTGTCCTGGCGTGCTCCTCAGCCTGATCGTGTACCCTCGTCATTTCTTCTATTTCGTCGAGGGTGTGACTTTTCTTCAATAGTTTTCTCCTGAGCGTCTCGGACTGGCACCCATCGATAACGCGCAGCCGGATGGCGTCGTCCGTCGAGAACGCGTCAAAGTTGCAGTGGCGTGCCAGCCGGCGTAGTCGAGTTATGTATGTATCCATCGTCTCATCTTTTTCCTGGTGCGCCCGCTGGAACACATGCCTCTCGTAGTCCACATTCTTCTTGTGTAGAAATTTCCTATCCAGCGCCTCACGTACTTTGGCGTACGTCCCTGCGGCCGAAGCCGGAAGTTCTTTAATCATTTTACTAATGTCCTTACCTATGAGATTGCGGAGCGCGATTAATTGGTCTTCGTCACCGGTTACCTTGGATCCTTTGATATAGTCTTCAAAATCTTCGATCCATTCTTCCCACCTGGGCCCCATGCTTCCACCAACCACGAGCGCCAGGGGCTCCGGAGGGCGCAGGTGCGACAATCCCACCATGATAGGTTTTGCATCCAGGCGTGCAGGGGATCCGTGGTTCGACATCACGACTCACTCACACAGGGCTCGGTTTATTGTGGCGTCTTCTTGCACTTGCTTGTGCTTGTTAATTTCCACTCCTCCAGTTGGACTGTCTCTATGCTCTCCCACTATCTTGCTTGACGTCTTGCACTTGTCCTTATTCTATTGCTGCGTGTCTCTTTTTTTTTTTTTTTTTTTTTTGTGTTTGCTCGGGTTTGTTTATTGCTATTGCCAATGCTTTGTTGAAAACTTCTGGGCGCCTGACTCTAAGATGGCCGCCTACTCCTTTCACAAGGGTGTCTTCCTGTGGCCGCCTGACTCCAAGATGGCCGCCGGGCCGACGTCACGTTTGCACGAGGCTCAGCCACTTCTCCATACACGCTCGGGGCTGCACCGGCGCTCCACTCACCAGCTTCCTTCGAGCTCCGACGCTGTGCTGGGTCCCTCAAGGCTTTGTCAGGTGAGCAGCGCTTCGGTCTCTGCTTCTCCTGGCGCGCGCGTGCTGCAGCCCTCGCACCGGGGCACTCGCTTCTACCTCTTCGGCCTCAGCCAGCTCTCCGGTCACTTGGGCTTGCGTCCTCGGTGCCCAATACTCGACGCGATCTAGGTATCGCGGAGTGCTTCAGGGATCGCTGGTCTTTAGGCGGACGGCGATCTGGTCGGGGCTCACAGGTCGCGACGGCGGCTGCCTCTGCCCTCAGCTCGGGGACGGGCCACGTTTCCTTCAATATTCAAGGGGGGGGGGGGCAGGCTCTTCATCCCACCCTCGTCGCCAGCTGTCGTGTCGTGACCCCCCAATCACGACTGACACGAGGTTATCTTTGACGCTCTTTATTTTCTCTATCTCGACACCTCCTGCCCCTAGCTCGTCCCTACTCTAACTGCCCGCTTCTTACCTCGCTCCACCTCTTCCCCTCACCTCACGGCTCCGCCCCACCAACCACTAGAATGCTCACAACATTACAAGCTGCGGGGCACTGCCTTTATTAGGTGATAGGCGGGCTGCCTGCCTTCAACCATGGTCGGACTGGCTGAGGCTCTGACTCGTGGGGTGCGAGCGTGCCGGGGCGTGGCATTGGCAAGCAGAAAAAAATCTGCGTGCAGCGCGCACGCCACAACCAATACCCAATGATGTTCCTCCATATGTCTGACACTCCTGCCCAGAGGCCCAGTACTGCTCCCGAGTCCCGCCCAGCGCCCACCACCGGCAACAGTCATAGACTCGCAGGCAGTCCACTGACGGAAAGGGGCGCGCGGCGCGCCCGCGATGATGGCGCCATGTCACTGTCAGTATCAAATTTATGATTGATGAATGCTGAGCTGCAATTGCTTTGCTCCGGACCGGCTCACATTCACAATGCAAAGCAGCACACTAACACTCTGCGCCGACTCTGAGTCACTGTATTGGTAATTATAAACACCTTATCATCATTCATATGTGACGACGTGCAGACGCGTAGACCCGGCCCTGAAAAATAAGTGCCGGTGCTAAGCACCGGAAAGCCCCGGCACAAATTAAGCCCTGACCTCTTGTATATACTTTAGTATATACTTATATGTGTAGGTACGTTGTGGGCTCTGGAGATCAGCCCTAGGACTTGTCTGTTTCCGCTCAGGGACTTTTTTTTCTGTTCAACTGCCTCTATTTAACTGTCTTGATAGAAAACAACAGGTAGAGGTCCGTAAACTACCAGAATTGCTTTCTGCTGAGGGACTTTCTTTTTTAAAAAATGTCTGGCAACTGCCTCTATTTAACTTTCTTGATAGAAAACGACCAGCAGAGGTTAGTAAAATACCAGAATCACTTTAGCATTCTCTAGATTCCAGTCCGTAGAAATTGTCTTCCACAAGCACCAGTAGACAATATTTTTTTCAAATCTTGTATTTTCAGTGATATGACCACCGAAGGCCTTGATTTTATATTAAAAACAGAGCTTTAGGCTATACAATTTCCCGCTGAAAGGCAATATTTCTCTCCATGTGTTCCCATACCTGGCGTGTCATGCAGTTTGGTGCTTACTTTCCCTCCAAGTTAAAGAACAGTAGATGTTTCAGCACCCAGGCTAATGAGCTGCTTAGCTAAATACATATGAGGTCCCAAAGGCAAGACCGATTGCATTGCAAATGCTTGTTTCAATGGGACTACAGTTAGCAGCAAGGACATCAGACTTCAAGTGTAAGGCAAAACAAAGTGGGAAATATGGGGCAGTGGGCAATTCAGGTTAGTTGGTTTGACTCGTAAAGGGGTCCCCTTAAGTAACAAGGTCTAGCAGGCAGATTCCGGTGCCGGGGTACCATTCGCTGCCGGAACAACGCTACCTGCGTTTTACAGCGACTGCACAGGCCTACCAGACTGACAGCTCAGTGAGAACACCACCAGCGAACTCTCCAAGACCTCGGGCGTAGCAGAAAATGTGCTTGGGGGGCTAATATAGTGCTTCATTTTTGGTGGATGAGCTAGGCTGTAGCAAACCGCGCTTTTTTGGGGACAAGGCACCTGTTTTTTTCATCAGCCATTGACCGAGAGCCCGAGAGAGAAAGGCAGACATGGGGAAAATGCTTAAAACACACACAGGAAGACAATAACAAAGGGAGAAAGCATGGATTATAAAGAACCCGAAAGGCTGAGGCAAAGGAGACAGGGAGCGTATGGTTGGGGAAGAAAGATCCAGGAACTTGAATCAAAATGAGTCAGTCAAGGTACCTGGCAGTGGCAGGGAGGCACACCCTACAACCCTGTCACTCCACGAGCTGCTCAACAACCCCACAGAAGCACAGAAGAAAGACATGCTGCTTTGTTCAGAGCGGCATACCCACGAGAGCTGGCAAGAAGGTGTTCATGTTATCTTAGAACAACTTTCAACTGACATATTCCGGAAAAATGACATTAACACAAAAAAAAGAAAGCAAAGTCAGATAGGTAAACACAACAAGAGTCTTGCATACAGGCTCAGCGACGCTACTAAGGGAGTCAGGCTCTGAGCCCTGACGTGAAAGAGGCTGTAAAGATGTCAGGGCCCTAGGCCCCCATAAACTTGTAATAATGACACATGACACACTGGTACAGTATCTGGAACTGGCCCAGGACATGTGCGCCGGCCCCTTTTATTGACAATGTCACGTCCTGTGACACCTTTGATGGATGGGTGTGGGGTGATGCTGCAAGCCAGCCCTCAGGGAGTGGCCGGTCTCTGCCTTCAACTAGAAACACTAGAACAGTGACCAACGGTCACTACATCCCTTCCAAACTTTATTGAAAATGGAACAACAAAGTCCAACCTGTGGCAGAGAACAAAGCAAAACTCCACAGAGTCTATTAGGCTGCCTTCTGGACAGGATGAGGGTACAAGTGCATCTGGGATCTCCAGGCATCATGGCACGCCTCCACCTTTTCAACCAGACTGCTCTGGCCACAAATGGCAATGTAAATGAACTCTGGATTTCTCTCTCACCAGTTCAAATTGGCACAGCTCAGTGGGGCACTGTGGATACTCTCCCACCTGGACTCAATGTGTGGAAGTCTATTCACAATGTCTATATACACTGTTTGCTGTGATGGTGCATGTGTAGCAATAGTAAAATCTGTGGAAAATAAATTTCGAAAGACGTCCAGGGTCCATGAACAGGAAGCAAACTAAGACGGATGACATCCTGGTTACTGTTCACAAGTCTTTCTCAGATGCTGCAGTGCTTCCACCTGCATAATGGTGGAGCAATTGCCAACATCCTTCTCTCACCAGGATTCCCCTCTCATACCAGGATTCCCCTCTCACAGGAGTCCCCTGAGGTCCTCTTCACCAGGCTTCCACAGGACTGTGTGGACTACACTTTGTCACTTCAACACCATGCTATAGGCCCATGGAGGAATCGCTATGAGTCCCACCTTCAAGTCACTTGCTCCACCTCACGGGCAGTTGTTTCCAGTCAGGGTACTCCTGCCATCCTGACTCTGGTGCACCAGCATTGACAGGACAGTCTTTGGGGTAACCAGCTTCCGACAAGAGATCGTGCTTCATGGTACCTGCGAGTTAGCTGCTGCAGACGCATCTCTCGTGTCGGGATTCCTCTCTCACTGGAACTCCCTGAGGCCCTTGCCCCTGGCTTGCCACGGACTGGTGTGGATTGCTCGGATCCTCTTCTAGGCCCCACAATAGAAGTTACTCAGGACGTCTGAACAGGACCATAACACAGTCTCATGTGCAACCCCAATGGTGGATGTTACAAATGGTCCAGGGGGAACAACCTTTACAACGAAACTTTGACAACGCGTGCAGTTACATCGCGGTTTTTACAACGAACCGATGTAACCACGCAATGCCATTACAACGCAAGTCTTTACATCGACTTGCGCTAGATGGCGTGCTAACATTAGAAATAGTGTAGTTTACTATCCCAACACCTTCCCTACTGTTAAGTGGACTGGAGTTGGAATAGTAAATTACGCTTTTCTAATGTTAACACGCCATCTAGCGCAAGTCGATGTAAAGACTTGCGTTGTAATGGCATAGCGTGGTTACATCGGTTCGTTGTAAAAATCGCGATGTAACTGCACGCGTTGTAAACACACGCGTTGTTACATCATACATCCATGGTCCAGCATGCTCTTCCGCAGGATTCCAGTTCGCTTGGTCTTGCGAGGATTTCTGGGCAGCCAGCCAGCCTCCCATGGTGTCAAAGATGTCTCACTGACCTCTGAGTTTTTCATAGGTACAGTGTTTCACTGTAGATGTCTTCGGCTCCTGAGATGTTCCTGGGGATGCACCTGATTTCAACAACACTCACAGTTTGCGGTGTGCCGATGTCTACTCCACACGCTTCTCTCCTTTTCTCCTCTTTCCTCATGATTTAGACTTGTGGCATTGTGCAACTTCTCCACTTTTATCTTCTTCCTCATGATTTAGACTTGTGGCATTGTGCAACTTCTCCACTTTCATCTTCATCCTGTTCACGACGCAGTCTGGTGTCATCTTGTCTTACTATCCTTTCTTTTGACCAGGCCTCTCCATGTCACGTGCACTTCACGTGGGTTTCCCTGGCCATGTCCTACCCCCAGGACTGAGCCTTTGCCCCATCCACTGACCAGCCTTCTCATTGTGACCTTCTTCTTTTCATGATCTCTCACAGGTCTTCTTCTCCGCCTCTCACAGATCTTCTTCTCCAACCTCTCACAGGTTTTCTTCTCCAACCTCTCACAGGTCTTCTTCTTCACTTGAGAGCGCACTCCTTGTGCCTCAAGGATATGCCTTCATGGCACTTTCTCCTGCCTCCACTCAGGCAGGTTCCACCGGGCCTGTAAGTCCGGTGACATCAGTCCTCTTCTTCACAGGGCTCTCTCTACCGGGCTCCTGCCTGTGCAGTCATGTTCTCTAGTGCAGTCTTCGGCGCGCTTCTGACTTTGCGCCCTCCATCTTTTACTTGAGGGTGCTCTTTGTACTGGCGCTTTTCTCACCCTGTTCCACCTCTTGCTGTGGTGTCGTTTCACCACCGGGTGTGCATGCAGCGTGCATTCTTCTGTCCTTTGTGAACTTGCTGCCTGGGGCTTTGCTGCTTAGCAGTTCTTAGTGGTCTCTTGGCAGCTTCCTTGCTTGGCAGGCTTGAGCTTCTTGGGGTTCCCTGCATTGGAATCCATAGTCTCTCTTTCTTCTCAGAACAGCCAGTTCCCGGTGCCATGTGGTGCAATTTTGGCATTTTCCTCTGCTGCCTTTAGCATGACTCCCTTTTTTTTGTTCACCATACTCTTGGCCTGGTGTGGGCTTATTTTGTCACCTCCCTCTCCAAGGGTGCACTGGGTGCACTATTTGTCGCAGCTTTCTACACTCTTCAACCCACTCATACACAGGGACAGCTTTAGGCTATTGAAGGCTATTTTTTACTGTTAGTCTTAGCAATATACCCCCTTCAAAACACTGAGCAACCCACTTGGCCAATCTATGCAGGGATGCCTGTCGGCCATGTTCTGTCCTTTTTAGGTCTTGCCTGACCCAGCGCATGCGCTGGTCTGGCGAGACTTATTGAGAGGGCTCCAAAAAGTGCTACCAGGCCAGCCTAGAGCTACAGTGCATGTGCGCGGGCGCGTGCGCCGCGCTTGACTGTGATTACTTTCACTTTCTTGGCCTCAGGGCCGCTTTGATGTGTGATCGCGAACGCGATCACTTTCGTGGCCGCTTGTTCCTCTTTGTTTTGGCATTTGTGCAATATTTCCCAGTTCCCACTGAACTAAGTATCACATGTGCTTCTCTGGCTCCAGGATCTCTAACCAACAGAGAAGTGTAGTAGCGATTTATGCTCTGTTAATGTTCTGAAGGGATGAATTGCTGTTTTTCTGTTAATGGCTACGCTGCTATTAAACATTTGAACAACTTGGAAGCTTAATAGGAGGTAATCAGTGATTTTTCGTTTGCAATACAGTTTTCCAGATTACTACACATAACGTAATTTAAAAATGTGTCTTTCTAACGATTAGGTGTACAAAAAGCTGCACCCGATCCAATTTCCATTAATGAATTCGCAGTGAATGCATCGTAGGTTAAGTAGAGCCTTCTGCTCATACATTGAAATAACACGATATCTATGTTTTACTAGAGCAAATTGAAAATATATTGAACTTCCAGAGGCCAGCAGCAAATATATAATGAAAGCAACTACTTTTTAGGGCCGTTGACTTGTGCTTTGTATTCTTAACTTGAAAAAACAACTGAATAGCCGAGATGATGCCAACATGTATCTTTCCTCATATGGCGTTGCCAGCCCCCAGCTCATTCATTCATCCAATGGTGAGCCACCTTCTAGAACGATGCAAATTAATTTCAAATGCAGGCTACCACACAGAAAGCCATGTATCTTGACGCTTTACAATTCACAATTGTGAAAAAAAACATATCATCCCCAGAATCCGTAAGACTAGATGGGGTGGTCACTTATTCTCTGTAGCAGCCGCCAACCTATGGGATGCCCTACCTTCCTATATTTCTGATGAGGACTCTTTGATGGCCTTTAAAAAGCATATGAAAACCTGGCTCTTCTCATCTTAGTACCCCTTTCCTGGCAGCTTGACTTCTGCTCTTCCCTTTGTTTCGCGATAGCGCCTTGACACCCATTGGTATTAGTGCGCTCTACAGGTTTTATCCTATATATGGTAGGGCTAATGGTGTTATTAATGTATTTTAGCCATGCTACGCGGCAGCGAGGCTGCTGTGCAACATTGCTGAAGGTAAAGAAAAAAAAACACTATTATGACGTGGCCAGCACTGCCTGCGTCACAGCCCTTTTTTAGGTTTCGCCTGACCCAGCACATTCGCTGGTCTGCCGAGACTTTTTGTGAGGGCTCCAAAAAGTGCTACCATGGCCAGGCTAGAGCTACAGTGCATGTGCACGGGCACGCGCGCCGCGCTTGATCGTGATTACTTTCACTTTCGCGGCCGCTTTGATGTTTGATCGCGATCACTTTCGCGGCCGCACGGCCGCTTTGATGTTCTCCGTGAGCCAATGCTTCAATATATTGCGGCAGTTAAAATAAACCAACATAATGATTCCCCACACATCCTTTAGAAGAGAAATTCTTCAGTAAATTGTCTGGAAAACTGAGGACAAGTGCTTTAGCACCATTTCACACACATTAAGCATCTTAATAAGTAAGCTTGAAGTCCACTTTTTTAATGCATTTTATTTTGTTTTTATGACCTACGTACAAACATAAACAAGCATTGGCATAGCCAATAGGTCTCACCTTTGGGACCTTATAAGTGTTTAGCCATGCAACAGTTGCATAACTAAATACTTATAAGGTCCCAAAAGCGAGACCTATTGGCTATGCCAATGCTTGTTTTGCTTGGCAGCTTGTGCCAGGGGGTGTTGGCACCAGTGATCGAAGTGGGGGAAAAAAAGTAGGGGAACTGTGGGCGGAGAATCAGAGGGTGGGAATAACCCAAGGATTGACTCAGTGGGCGGAGCCAGAGGTGTGGCCAGAATGCGCAAATATCCCAATTTTTAGTATTTGTTTGGCATTTCACTGCCCAGTTTAATCAACCAATGGATACACATGATTATATAAGGTTATAATGAGTTATTGACATTAAAACACATTCACAAAATAGGATATGCTTCTAATCACAGAATGTCCCAAATACGATAAAATGTTTAATTTAAGCCCAAGCCATTTGTCTCCGAGCCATGGAGTTTCTGTCCTCAGCACTTCTCCCTTTTTCCACAACAGCAGTTCAAACATGAATATCAAAATATCCTAGTTTGCAAATGTTTTCTATATAATAATGGCTCTGCCATATTTGCCTCATAATGCAAGATCTGCTGCATGATCTGACCATTTAAACTAATAAATTGTTCATAGCTCAAACGTATCACAAGTTAATAAAAAATTTGACTTGTTTTGCTGCGGAGAGGATGGCCTATTGCAAAGGTTGACTGATCACCTTTCTCACTGCTGCATTTGTATGTTACACTGGTACTAATCAGGCAAAATCTTTCCTGAGACTGTTAGCATGTGTACAAAAATAATAAAATATCAGAAAATATACTGTATTTCGCTGCAGCCTTTTTTTAAATGCATAATTTAGTCAACACTGTGGCATAATTTTGTCCTCCTTTGCTGCATATTTCATTCCAGTGGCCCCACAGCAAGCAGCACATGTTAAAAGTGCTTGTGAATGAAGAAGAGAGACTGTGAAGTTTGTGAACTTAGTTTGGATTGCGTGCAAATTCTGCATTGCCAATCCCTGTTGAGTTGCAGCTACTACTTCTGAAACAAAGCCAATGGAGCTACCTATGGGTGAGGCAGACTGGCCTCAAGGGCAGGGCCGGTCTTAGCACTGGTGATTTAATGTTTGGTATTGCCCCCCAATGACTACCTCTGCCATGGATTCCCTCACTACCACCCATTAACAGTGCCCCTCAAGTCTCCATAACCACACTCTCTCTCAGATGTATTTAATTTGAATTACAGCGCCACTCATACCAGTGTAGGGTGTCAGAGCACTTTACATCACACACATTACTCAGAGACAATCAATATGTGTGTAAATCACTGTATAGAAAATGTTACACAAGACTAAGGACTACAAGGTGTAGGAGTCACATAACAACCATACTACTAGGCCGTACAGTTTAATAGTGATTGGTCTGGAGAAACAAACTCAGAATTTTAAAACGTAATACCATGGTTGTGGGTTCTCTTTAATAATCAGAATTGATTTCTGTCCAAAAGAACACTTTTTGCAACATTAGGATAATCAAAGACTGGGGGAAAAACATAACGCTCTAATTTATACCTTGCAGTTTGTATGCAGCTCTTAGATGAAAGTTAATAGCTCACTGTTGTATGTTAGGATTTTAACTTATAAACTGCAAGTAACAAAAGTATCTCTCTGACAAAAGCAGTAACCCACTGACCTATTTACATTATGTGCACTTTGTGATCTGTGTAGGAAGGTGGAATCTGACTGCATGGTTGCCCGCACTTTTTTCCTGGTGTTTTGCTGGTATTCGACTTAGTCTGGCTGGGATCCTGCTATTCAGTACCCCAGCCTATCTGCTTTCTCCCTTAAATTGATTACAAGTATTATAGGTACACTCCAGATTGGATTCTGGGGTACCCTTATAAGTCCCTAGTATATGGTATACTATGTACAAAGGGCATAGGTACACCAGAGGCCTACCAGGGGCTGCAGCATGTATTGTGCCACCCCTGAGAAGCCTTCAAAAATGACATTGCAGGTCTGCTACTGCAGCCTGGGTAAGTTGGTGCATGCACCCCTTACTGAGATATAGGTGCACTATATCTCTCAATATCACTGCACATATAAACCTATCAGTCACCCCTATGGCAGGCCTTACCAATCCTGAAGGCAGGGTGCTGGGTTTTATGTGAGAGGGTGCCCAAGCATGAGAAGAGCCCCTCTGCAGCCTTCAGAACCTTTATTCTGGGATTTTTTGTGATGCAGCCAAACCATACACTCTTAAGTGCATTATAACCAAACGGTAAATGCTAACTTTGGGATGGCTGCACGGAAACATGTCGTATTTGGTGTCAAACACTTTGGAATCATACCCCCACACCAGTAACTGGTGTGGGAGTATGATCCCACCCTTCTAGAGGGAGAGACATGACAGCACCGGTATACCCGGTACTAGCTAACAGAGCCCTAGCATCACAAAATGGATGTTGCCAGCCACAGACACGAGTGCCTTTCTGCTGCTGGACGAAACGCCAGTAGGAGAGGCCTGGACAATAGGTTTCCTGTCACAGGGAGGTGTCACCACCTCCCAGAAAGACTTTAGTGTATTGGGGCTGGGTGGGTGCACTCCAAGAGTGCTTTGAAGTTCAGCACTAGGGGCTTATTTGGTGTCCCTGTGCATAGTCCAGCTCAAACCGGTTGCAGGGGCTACCAGCCCCTGCCCTGGCGTGAAACTGGACAAAGGAAATGGGTGTAGCCACCGCTCTTTCCTGACCCTCCCATAGGTGGCACCACCTCAGGTACTCAGCGCTGCGGGCCCTTGCTCTGCAATGTTTGCCTTGTAGCAGGAGCAGTAATTACCTATGGCCACAAGGCGGCACTGCCACAATATCTCCAGGTCCAGAAGCTTTCCTGACTATGCGGGACTTGTTGCTCTCTCTGACGGAGTTTTCCTTGCGAGGGGAGGCGACCCTCACAGCTGCTGGTAACCAACAACACGTACTTTGATGGAGTGCGGGCTATCTCTTTCCTTTTCTGGGTCCGCTGCATCTCATCCTTGAAGGAATGCCACCTGTAAATGGCAACAGTAGGCTCACACAGCCAGACCTCTCACCATAGCTCACGGGGGCAGTCACTTCTCCACCGGCCCGGTGATTGATGGGGGTGCGCCATTCACAGCTGCACTGCCTCTTTTCACGTTGTTCAGCGCTCTCCTTCACCCAGGGCTTTCCCCCTCCAGGGAATTAAGCATGTTCCTGCCCGGCCAAGCTGAAATCCAAGGACATTGCACCACAGGCACTAGCCGTCTCCTCACACCCCGTAGGTCTCAGCAGGTGGCTTGTGTAAACTTCGGTGGGAGCCCTTTTACATGCACTCATTTGCACGCGCTGCTTTTCACGCGCCGTGCCGCCTGCAGTCTTTCTTTCTCCATGTTGGGCACTAGTTGGCCGGCACTTCTCCGGTCAGGCTTGCCACATTTACTCAGGCCGCTGCAGCGTTCCTCATGCTATGGGCCATGACTTATTTTCTTGTCACGGAGCCGGCAGAAAACAGCCGGGTCACTTCTCTTCACTCTTACCACCAGCAACGTTTGCAGGCTCACGACCAGAAGCTGTCTCATGCTACAGTGCCGTTTAATATCCCACTTGTCCTCCAGGACACATCACTGCGGGTCGGCCCTGCTTTGACTGCTCCCCTTCACCCACTGGTGTTCTCTTACCGGGTAGCCTGATATACTTCACATGTGCTATGTTATGCCATTTTCACAGTCATGCTGCCGGCTTCCTCACTACTGCGGGCACCATCTTCAGTACAGAGGGTGCACAGGCCTAAGCAATGCTGGGATCATCATTCTTGCATCTCAGGCTGAAGCCAGCTGCTAGGGGTGCCTCAGACACAGGCCACTCTTTCTACCCCCAAAGCAGCATTTTCGGGCCACAGCCCGCCTACATGCGGGGCAGTTCCCACTCATTATCAATGTAAAGATGTTGGGGCCCTAGGCTCCCAAACATTGTAATAATGACACATAACACACTGGTACAGTATCTGGAACTGGCCCAGGGCACGTGTGCCCGGACCCTTTTATTTACAGGGTGACATGTCCAGTAACACCAGTGATGGATGGGTGTAGGGTGATGGTGTAAACCAGCCCTTAGGGAGTGGCTGGTACAAGCCTACAATTAGAAACACTACAACAGTGACCACCCAGTCACTACAGAGGCCACAGCATGTAACTCCAGCTGCTGGCCCTGATCCCTCTGTGCATTAACAGCTCTGATCAGCTCTGGACAAGCCTTAAGCCAAGAGCCCCGAACTCCCACTCCAAGCCATGTCTTCTCGGCCCTGAAGCGCAGAGCCGACACCCTCAAAAGCAAACTCACTCCAGAACTTGGCCTCAAAAGTTATTTCAATGCCAGCCTCGATGCCAAGAGAAATAACAACAGCTCCTGAGCTGCCTGATGTCAGGCATAGAAAATTTGCATTCACCCTACCTCAGGAAAGGTTTAGGCTCGACCTCCACAATCCAACGCTCCTAAAGAATAATAAACTCAAGTTTGGGGAGGGGACTTCTAAAGTGCTCCAGACTTTGCCTCATTCCCAAAGGCGCAGGCAGCAAGACACCAGCCCTGCTCCACAAACTCCAACGAGTTCCATGATACCTCCACCACCACAGTCGCCAAAGAGGTCGCCTTCGCCACAGGAATCATTCGATACACAGTCTGACTGCAGCAATGACGGCCTCTGTTTTAAGTCAGTCCCATCAGATAATGGGAAAGATTCCTGGCATTACTATAATGCAATGAGGGGAGCCCGCAGAAATCAAAGAAGACCCTCAAATGGTCCCACAGGCTGGAGGCACTGGAGTCATGAGAGGACCTCAAGTAACTCACCAAAGATGCAGGCCCACAGTGCAAGAGATGTGGTGAGGACGAAGATCTTGGTCACAGGAGATGCTTGAGGTGAAGACTACTTGGAGCTCGAAGTTCTCTGAGGAAGAGAGCCAACAAGCCTTTGCAACAGCAAGTTGATGCGGTGCACAGGGGTTTGGTTCCTGCAGCCCCGACAAGGGATACTGGACTCAAACTTGGCGAGAGGGCAGGGCAGGGCACGAGGGATGTGAAGAACCAGCACCTGTGTTGCTGAGCCTTTCAGTGTCTGTGGGAGCTCAGGATCAGCTTTGTTGCAATGCCTGCAGATGCAGGGAAGTGACTCCTTCACTCCAAGGGAGATTCCTTCAGGTGTCTTGGATGCCCACAGGTCTTGGTAGGTTCCTGTATGGAGCACAGGTACAGATGTTGCAACAGATGAGCAGAGTGACGAGACCAAGAGTCTTCCCAGTTGCTGTCTTGATACCCAGGGCCAAGTCCAGAGTGCCCAGGTGATCAAAGATGAAGTGGTGTCTTGATATGAATCTTGTCCCATAACGAATCTAGGGACCCACCCACAGGTAAGCCCTTAAGTACCCTAAGGAAAGGTTTGGGACGATTCAGGGTTCCCTCCCAGGGGAGGGTTTTAGACAGTGAGCAGGATACTCCCATGTCCTTTGTCCAGGTTCGCGCCAGAGTGGGAGTCAATGGCTCCCTGAGCTGGTTTGAACTGCACTATGAAAGGAGGGCACCAAATGTGCCCCTCCAGCAATACTGAGTGGTGCTGGCAAGCGCTCCCACCCTGGCCCAATACACTAAACCCTGTCTGGGAGATGGTCACACCTCCCTGTGTCAGGATTCCTATTGTCCTGCCTTTCCCTGCTCGAGTTTGGCTCAGCAGCACAAAAGAAGAATCGTGTCTCTGGTCGGCAGAACCCATGTTGTGCTGTCTGAGTCTAGAAGACTGGTACCGGAAGCACTGAGGGCCTCCTGGAGGAGCTTTACAGTGTATGAATCATACCTCCCACACCGGTTATGGTACAAGGGTATAATTCCAACATGTTTGATACCAAACACAACAGGGTGCGTTACAGCCTGTTTCGAGATGGTCATCGCGTAATGACGCATGGCCACTTTATGTATCAAATGGCTGATGCATTTGCAACCCGGGAGAATGAACTCTGAAGGTTGTAGGGGTTTCCTTCTCAGGCAGAGGCACCCTCACACTTAGAACTGAGCATCTTGCCTTAAGGATTGAAAAGGCCCTCTTTAGGGGTGACTTAAAGGTTTCATGTGCAGTGACCTCAGGTATAGAGAAACCTATATTTGTCGCAAGTGGTGCTAGACCCAGCTTACACAGGCCGCCATGGCAGCCCCGTAGTCACCGTTTGAGTGGTCTCTCTTGGGTGGCATAATACATGCTGCAGCCTATGGGAGACCCCTGGTGTACTGGGTACCTCAGTACCATACACCAGGGACATATAAGGGTACATCAGTAGCCAATCTGGGATGTACTTACGTACCCACCATAGTCAGGATACCAGTCAGACTAGTCAGAAACCATTGCAGCACCCAGCAAAAAGTGGGGGTAACCATGCAGAAGGATCCTACCTTCCTATAGATACCATGGAGAGAAGGTGGAGCAGCTTGTCAAACATCTCCATGAGCCCTACCGAAATTGCGGCAGACAGCTGGTATAGGAGGGAAGGATTATGTTACGTACCCAGTAAGCATCTGTTCTTGGCATGTAGATCTGTAGACCCACATGCTTTGTATACTCCTGCCATCTAGTGTTGGGTCCAGATGTTTGCAAGGTGTTTTTTCCGAAGAAGTGTTTCCAGTCATAGTTGGTGATAGTGAGCATGGGCATCGACTCCACTGTTAGATTGTTTTCCTGCAAGAGGGTGGGAATGGAGTAAGTGAGTATAGTAAAGAGATGTCTATGCATATATAATGTAAATAATGAGAACTGCAACAACTACAGGTGCCCGGGGAGGAGGGTGGGTGCATGTGAATCTACAGCTCTACATGCCAAGACAGATGCTTACTGGGTAAGTAACATAATCTGTTCGAGGCATGTGTGCTGTAGATACACTTGCTTTGCATAGACTGTACAGCAGTATTCTTCCAAAGCGGTGGCTAACCAGTAGATGTTGCAGTTGTCTGGAAAAGTGTTTTTAGCACTGCCTGCCCTACATTGGCTTGTTGGCGTGCTAGTACATCCACACAATAGTATTTGGTAAATGTGTGTGGTGTAGATCATGTTGCTGCTTTACAAATGTCAGCAACAGGAATGTTACCTAAAAAGGCCATAAAATAGCCCTATTTTGCCAGTGGAATGCGCTTTGGGGGTGTAGATAAAGTTCTTTTAGCTTTTGCGTAGCAAGTTTGAATGTACTTAACAATCCTTCTTGAAATGTTAGATTTAGAAATCAAATTGCCTTTGTGAGGTGGTGTAAATTAAACAAACAGTTGCTTTGTTTTACGAAAATCTTTTGTTCTTTCGATATAATACAATAAAGCTTACCTAGCCTCAAGCGTGTGAAGAGCTCATTCTTCTACTGAATCAGGTTGAGGAAAGAACACCCCCCGCGCCCGCCATGAAAGAACTGGAGCAGGGTCACGGAGGAACACCTCAACACCACCCTCCTCCACGACCCCCCCTCCACCACAGCCAACGCCAACACCGCAGCCAAAGAACTACACCGCTGGATCGCCAGCTGCACTGACCAGCTCGCACCCCCCCGCCACCCTGCCAAACAACACCCCCCCACCACAGCCGACGCCAACACCGCAGCCAAAGAACTAAACCGCTGGATCGCCAGCTGCACTGACAAGCACGCACCCCTCTGCCACCCTGCCATACAATGCCTTCTGAAGTCCGCCTGGTTCACCACCAACCTCCAAGAAGCCAGGCGCTCCGGCAGACGCCTTGAGAAACTCTGGCGGAACAGAAAAACCACCGAAGACCAGAACAACTACAGGAACGCAATGAAAGAATACCACCAGCGCACAAGAACCACCAAGCGAACCTTTATAAAGAACAAAATCCACATCAACGCAAGTAACGCAAAAGAACTCTTCAATGTCATACAACAGTTCAACAAACCCCCCAGAGAAGCCATAGACGTCACACCATCTCAGGACCTCTGCAACAAGCTCAGCTCCAACTGCCACCGGAAAATCAGGTCCCTCTACAACAACTTCAGCGAACAAACGCCAGACACCACCCCCCCATCACCGACAACCAGCCGACCATCACCACTTGGAAACCTGCCACCACTGAAGACACCTCCATGACCATGAAGAACACCCACTCAGGAGCCCCCACGGACCCCTGCCTTCTGCACATCTACCACAGAGCCGATGCCGCCTAAGCACTCAAACTAGGCCGGACCATCAACGTCTCCCTCGAATCCAGCATCTTCCCCAACGACTGGAAGAGGGC
Source organism: Triturus cristatus (assembly GCF_964204655.1). NCBI lineage: Eukaryota > Metazoa > Chordata > Amphibia > Caudata > Salamandridae > Triturus > Triturus cristatus. The sequence continues at coordinate 308,638,391 of NC_140593.1, read as the reverse complement.
AGAGGTCAAGCCCCTCCTTAAGAATGCAACCGGTCACTGAGAGATGCGGCACTGACCCTGAGAGGTAGTGTGCTAGGCGGGGCGAAGATGGCGGCGTCAGGCTAGACGCCGGTAGCAGCTCCTGACCAACCCGGCTCAAAACATGCAGCTAAATATAACTACGTTACCTTTTTGAGAGAGATATTACACTTCCTCATCACGACTGGAAAAAAAGTAGCAGTCTAAGCGAATCCTAAAACTGGGACCGAGATATGTTGCCTGACGAATTCGTGACTCTACCTGTTGAATTCGTGATCCCGAGGACACCGCTTTCACTGCTAGCTTCAATCGTCGGATACGCTGTGTTACGGTCACTGGTCAGTAACCGCCTCCCCCTCGGCGCTCAGCCTCTCCTTGGGCAACCACACCTGAGCAGCGGTTCAGGGCACGTATTGCTGGCTGAACACGGCACTGCTCGAGATTCAATGGCCCCAAAGAACGCGGCTGCTCTTGCCTCTGCAGCAGCTAAAACAAGAGCGGCCCGTCTGGCCCTCCGCGACAAGGAGATGAGTAACAGACGTGGAACCACCCCTGAGGAACCTGCTGGGGGGCCAGCTGAAAAAACCCCGACTCACAACAATGTGATCCTTCGTAAGACTCCCATTGCATCGCCATCTGACTCTGCCTCTGTTCCAAATCCCCCCACTGTGATCTCAATGATGCGCGCTGCTGCCAGCCAGAGACTTCAACACAAGTCGACCCGGCGTGCTCAGCCGAAGGAATTAACCGCTAACGATACTGCGGCAACTGGAGCGGCTGCCTCAGTAGCTGCCGGGATTGGTATGGAGAATATCGACGGCTCGGCGCCCGTCATCGAGCAGACGAAGAAGATTTCTGACTTGGATACATCTGACCACAGCGAAAGACACAGTGGAAGACAAGAGGCGTTGCTTACCTCTGAGGGGTCTGATACTGCGATCACCGTGGTAAGTCAAGCGATTCTTCCTGCCCCTGCTTCTAATATTACTAATATCACTAATGTTAGAGATACCCCCTCAATCACCTGCGAGACTTTAGATCCCTCAGTGGCTCAGCCAATGACTCTAGTTACCTTCACTACGATTGCTGGGCCGGATAATCCTAATGCCTCTACCGACAGTGGCAGCAAGAATTGCAGCAACTATACATCAGAACCGACTAGGGAAGTCCCGATAAATTCTGTTACACAACCGCCCAACAATATGGTCCAGCTAACAACTGAGCCGGAAGAGACTGCCGGTCCAAGCCGGAATGAAGAAGTTAAAACAGTTAAAACAATTAACAGCGCAACAAATGACCATCAAATTGACCCTATTGAGGCAATGGAAGCGGACAAAGACATCACAGACTTTTATTCATTTTCAGAAGACATCAGTTTGTCAGGTGACACAGAGGATGAAGTCGATGAAGTCGAGAATGATTTTGATTCGTACACCAGTACAGACTCAGATCTTAACCCCCCCAAAGGAACTACGAGATAAAAGACGGACGATATTTAAAAAGATGAAAGGAGGCTGTCATGGAACAAATGAATTGACCTGGGATTACACCCCGACTGTCTTGAATTCAAATCAAAATCAGAATTTTACTGCAACGCCGCAGTCATCATCTTCAAACCAAGCTCTAAACAGTGAACAAACTGATATAGCTGGCGTAACTGGGGCCACATTGTCACAAGTCATGGAAACAGTTCTACAAGCCATCGCATCCCATCGCGAAGAAACTTCAAAAGACAGCCGCAAGGCGAGAGTAGCATTACAGAAGGTCCAAGGTGTCGTACGGAAACTGTCAAAAACGATGGGCGCCTTGACAGAAAGGTTACATGACATAGAAGAACGGATCGTTCTGAACGAAACTGAAGCTGCCAGAACAAATGAGCGACTTGAAGCACATGAAGCAGAGCTTAAAGATACTAGATGGAAACTGGAAGACTACGAAAATAGGCTTCGCAGAAATAACCTCCGCGTTCTTGGTGTCCCGGAGAAAGCTGAGGGAGAAGATTGTCGATCCTTCATCATACAACTGCTGCGCGACACCCTGCCTGAACTTACTGCCTGGGACTGGAGTTACGAGGTACATCGAGCGCACAGAGTCCCTTTAACCCTAAAATCTGCAGCAGCAATAGGGAAATACCCACGAGCGATCCTAGTTTATTTTGGAAACTTTACGCTTCGACAAGCCATATCTGATAAAGTTACGCCAGATAAACCTCGTAGTAAGGATTCCATTTCTTATTTTGTACGCCCTGACTTTTGCCATTATACAATCGAAAGGAGGTGGAGACTTAGACAGCTAATTAAGCCTTTTCAAGAAAAGAATGCAATGGTATATCTAAACAATCCGGCCAAATTAAAAGTGATTTATGGTGGACAGACTAAGTTCTTTACGTCTGAGATTAAGGCTAAAGAATACCTAGAGAGTTTAAAGTAAAATTTTAAACCACTATAATAAGCCTGTATTATTCAGAATCACCGGTTTCCCTTATCTCTAATCGATAAGTAAAATTCAGAGAGGTAGAGATGAACTGGTATACAATTGGTGTACAATACTGTAGAGATAAAGGAAATTATTTCTCTTCACTCTTCTCTCCTCGACTTCTTTGGCTTTGCTTTGCTTTTTCTCTCCCTTCTCTCCTTTCTCTCTCTCCCCTTTTTTTTCTTTTCTCTCGCTTTTTTTTTGTTTCTTTATTCTGAAATGCATGTTTTTTTTTTTTTTTTTGCCGGTGTTGGTCAGTTATTGCTAACCCATCACCATAGACTCTCATGGAGTCTTGTTGCCTTTTTTTGGGGTGCCGGGGTGGGCAAGGGGGGGGGGGGGTTGCAAGGGAGGGTTCCGGGTGGGTTCCTGGTGGGGAGGGGTGGGGGAAAAATGCATTGTAAAATGAGCACATCAGAGAATACTAAAAGAATATGGTTGAACAGCAAATCACTATGTATGATTCATGAACATTGTTCAAAAAACAAAACAATAAAATAGGGAAGTTAAAATTAGGATGTTGGAATGTGGCAGGACTTAATGATAAAGGAAAGAGGGCTCAATTTAATCAATTAATGATTCAAAGCTCATGGGATATTATATGTATACAGGAAACCCATATTCCGATAGGAGAGATCAATAAGTTAATAATTCCGGGTTTTAATCTATTGGTCACAACTACACAAACCTCTAAAACTAGGGGGGTCACTATTTTTGCGAGAACAAGACTCGGTACTCCAATACGCAAAAAAGCTGACACTCATGGTAGATGGGCCATTGTCCAACTTAACATAGGAATCATCATATGCTCTATTTATGGTCCTAATCTTGATGACCCTACATTATTCATCGAGCTAGAATTAGAATTAGCATCATGGACAGGCTCCCTAATTTTATGTGGTGACTTTAACCTAACAATGGGCCAACTACAACATAATCAAAACCAACACACCTATATGGGTCGAAAACCAAGAGTATTCAGGGCAGTACAAAACTTGACTCTTAGCCATAATCTACGAGACATATGGTCTCTAAAGAATCGAAGGGATCCTGGATATACATACTTATCGTATCCTCATAGAAAATATGTACGCATAGATTACATATACACGACCATCGATATCGCTTTAAATGCTTTTATTGTTAGAGCCCCAAAGACAATATCGGATCATAATGCACTTTGTTTAATATGCGAGGTCCCCAGCTATAAGAGGGTCTGTCCACAATGGACATTCGATCGCAAACTTCTTGTTAATCAAGAATACATCACTCATATTAGGCAATGGTCTCAAGAATGCTTTGATATTAATCAATATAGTGCCTCTCGGCTGAATGTCTGGGACTGCTTCAAGGCCGCATTAAGGGGTGAGACCGCTACTTTTGTCACTAGCCGCAAAAAAGAGCGTGAAAAAATACATATTCAACTGACAAATAGACTTATAGAATTAGAACATTTACATGCTAACCAGTTACATTTTGGGATTCAGGCCGAGGACACTCTTAGTAAGATCTTAGTGCTTAAAGCCGAGATTAATAACGATCTAACGCGTAAAGCTGCCGAAACTCTCCAAGCAAATCGGAATAAAATCTATGAGACCGGAGAGAATGTAGGGAGATATCTTGCCCTTAGAATTCGGCAATCACAGTCTCGCAACTTCATCCAGAGCATCCAATATGGTGGGCGGGAATATACCACTCAAGAGGATATAGCTACATGTTTCCATGATTACTACCAAAAATTATATCAAAATGAAGATCAGCGGTCACCAGCTGATACTAAGGAGTTCCTAGAGAACTGGCTTGGAGAGACTAATCTGGCTAACAGCATAGATGACGATACAAAAAAAGAGCTCGATAAAGAAATATCCAGAACAGAAGTAGAACTCGCCTTAGCCGAATTAGCAGCAGGAAAAGCGGCGGGACCAGATAAAATACCCATCGATCTCTATAAAATACTGGGTAACTTAATCATCCCATTCCTGCATGATCTTTTCCTTGGGATACAATGGCATGGTAAACCCCCTCAATCCTGGAAGCAAACGAACATAGCCATCTTCAGGAAAAAAGATAAACCTTCAGAATTAACAACATCATACCGGCCAATATCCCTGATTAACTCAGACTCAAAAACATACGCCAACATTTTTGCCAATCGTTTGAGCAAGATTATCGAACATCTGGTCTCTCCCTGGCAACATGGTTTCATACCCGGCAAGAGTACCACAGATCATACACGCAGAGTGATTTCCCTCTTTGACATCATGGGAGTAGGGGGGGGCCGGATGTCGATGATCTTGCTAGACGCCGAGAAAGCCTTTGACCGGGTCTCTTGGCAGTTTCTCTGGGAAATACTAGCCATCAACAACATTGGTCCGGTCTTCATAAAATCTATAAAAGCCCTCTATGCTGACCCCGAGGCAAAAGTAATGACTGGCGGGTGTGAGTCTGAAATTATCAATATCCAAAGAGGTACACGACAAGGCTGCCCGTGCTCTCCATTATTATTCGCACTATATATTAACCCTCTAATTCTCAAATTAATAACATCACCAGTGATCAAACCTATTAAAGTTGGCATTTATAGCACTAAAGTTCTTGCTTATGCCGATGACGTTGCGGTTGTAACAACTAATCCCACAGAGGCCATAATTGATATTGATATTGAAGAAACCACCCGATCTTTTGGTCTATACTCTGGGTACTCACTGAATCAAGATAAAACAATGGTTTTATGCACTGCTAACACTCCCTTCATAAGTCAATATAGAGTCAATAAGGCAAAATACCTTGGAGTGAACATCTCGCCAAAAATTAGCGAAATTAATGAAATAAACTATGACCCTCTAACTAAAAAAATAAAAGCAGATTTACTCAGAGTAAATAACCTTCATCTCTCCATAATTGGTAGAGGAAATTATGTTAAAATGGTGGTGTTCCCAAAGATCCTCTACTTATTTCGAGCTATTCCCCTTCTTGCTAGCAACGACACAATCAAAACATTAGATCGTGCAATATCATCCTTTATCTGGAGCTACGGGAAGATAAGGAGAGCCCTAGCTAAGTTAACATTACTATCTTCTAGAGGTGGCTTAGCAATCCCAAATCTAACATACTATCTATGGGCAGCCTTCCTACAACAAATGATGGTTCTGCTCACACCCGGTCCCAATAATAACAATGATCATGGTCAACACATACCATCAATTTATGAGCTAATGTTGGGCAGCAAAGCAAGAGGACTGCTACTGAGACAAGTAGAACCTTCTTACTTTAAAAAGATTAAATTTAAGACCTTTATAGACGCCCGTAAAACCTGGAATAGAATCATTAAAACACTGTCAATTTCAAAATATACCAAATATACACCATTATGGTATAGCGCAGTCATACCACAATACCTCAATGATAATATAACCAGGCGGTGGGCGAAGCTAGGTATTATAACCATTGGTGATTTTCTGGATAGGGATGGTAAAATAACATTTGACGAACTATACGTCAAATATCAAATCCATTCCACAGACTATCTAAAATTCATTCAAATTTACACAATTCTTAGACAAATTAAATCAGACACAGAATTAAAACCCATACCACTTCTAGACCTTATAGGAAAACATTCTACCAGAATAAGTAATCTATATGATATCTTCATAAGAAATCACCCCGATGACCTTGAATATACAGAAACTAGTTGGGCTTATAAATTGAATAATGTTAATGTTGATATAGACATGACTCTACATCTATCTTCTAAAGTCCTACTTGCCTCCAATTTAAAGGCCCAAATCTATAAAACTATATTCAATTTATATTACACACCCTTCAAACTGTTCTCTTGGGGTAAGATAGCACATGATAAGTGTCCCAGATGTACTCTAGGATCTGCTAATCTTATACACATGTTTTCAGATTGCCCTAAACTAGAACAGCTTAAAAATGCCATCACGAAGTATTGGGCCGAAATTTTTGGACACGAAATAAAAACATCAACCACTCTGTTTTTGCTAGGATATGATGACTCCCTTGGCCTCACCAACCTAGAAATTCCTGCTATTTATATAGGTACTGCGGTCTATAGAATAACTTTAGCAGCAAGATGGAAAGATCCCGAAGCACCAACTTTCCAGGGATGGCTAAATAGACTATTAGCAATATACAAGCAAGAAATAGCAATTTATGGAACTAGAGGGAAAAAATCTCGGTTATACGGGGAACAAGTCTGGACACCAATAGCTAATTGGTATGAGCAGCTGAGGGACTAATCAGACTCTCTTGTTAACATATGTATATATACAGGATTTCTTCAGTTTAACTGCTCTATTGTATTCTAAGAGAATTTCGCTCTTTCAATGCTATTTTTAAAATGGCTCATTTTGTTGTTGTTTCCAAGAAATGAAATCGGAATGTAATATATGCTGACTTTATTACTTGATTGTTTAGAACTTGTTGTCTGTCCTGCCACCTCAAAGCTATGAATATCGTTTTTTTTTCTCCCCTTGTGTATAGTGCTATACTTCTCTTTTGTATTTCTCGAATCTGCTCAATAAAAAATTTAAAAAAAAAAAAAAAAAAAAAAAAGGAAACCTGCCACCACTGAAGACACCTCCATGACCATGAAGAACACCCACTCAGGAGCCCCCACGGACCCCTGCCTTCTGCACATCTACCACAGAGCCGATGCCGCCTAAGCACTCAAACTAGGCCGGACCATCAACGTCTCCCTCGAATCCAGCATCTTCCCCAACGACTGGAAGAGGGCAGAGGTCAAGCCCCTCCTTAAGAAACCTTCACCGACCCAACGGACCTGAAAAACGACCAGCCCATCTCTCTCCTTTCCTTCGCAGCCAAAGTCACTGAGAGATTTATCAACGCCCAGCTGACCACATTCAGATCCCCCACTCCTCCCAGTCCGGTTTCCGCAACAACCACAGCACTGAGACCGCCCTCCTCGCCGCCACCGACAACATCCGCATGATACTCGACCAGGGCCACACCGCGGCCCTCATCCTACTAGACCTCTCCACAGCTTTCGACACCGTCTCACACCGTACTCTCACAGAAAGACTCCACGACGCCGGTATACGCGGAACCGCCCTCGACTAGATCCACTCCTTTCTCCCTGGCAGAACCCAAAGGATCAGATTCCCTCCCTTCCTCTCCGAACCTACAGAGATCAACTGTGGTGTACCCCAAGGACTCTCACTCAGCCCCACGCTCTTCAACATCCACATGGCCCCCCTCGCCACTATTGTTGGACAGCATGGTCTCAGCATAGTATCCTACGCTGACGACAGCAAGGTCATCCGCTCTCTCACGAAGAACTCCGAAGACACCAGACTCAGCTTCCAAGAAGGAATGAAAGACGTAGCAGCCTGGATGAGCAACAGCTGCCTAAACCTGAACTCGGAGAAGACAGACGTCCTCGTCCTTGGACCCTCCCCCACTGGGTGGGACAGTGTTTTGTGGCCTTGGACCCTCCCTACTGGGTGGGACAGTGCTTGGTGGCCCCCTGCCCTCGGAAAGCCCCCCCCCACCCCTACGGACCACGCCTGGAACCTCAGCATCATCCTGGACTCCTGCCTCACCCTGACCTGCCAGATCAACGCCATCGCCTCCGCCTGCTTCAACATTCTCCGCATCCTCCGTAAGACCTTCAAGTGGATCCCCTCCGAATGCAGAAAGACTGTCACCTATGCACTCATAACCACCAGACTGGACTACGGTAACGACATCTACACCGGAATCAACAAGACCCTGATACACAAGCTCCAAACCATCCAGAACACTGCAGCCAGACTCGTCCTTGGAACCCCACAACACGAGCGTATGACCCAGCACCTAGGAGACCTCCACTGGCTCCCCATCGAGAAGAGAGTAACCTTCAAGCTACTCACCCACACCTACAAATCCCTCCACAACAGCGGACCCAAATACCTCAATGAAAGAGTCTCTTTCCAAGTACCAAAAAGGAACCTCCGCTCCGCCGACCTCACCCTAGCAGAGACTCCACGCATCCGCAGAACCAGAGCAGGTGGAAGAGCCTTCTCCTACATTCCTACATCACAGCAAAGACTGGGAACGAGCTCCCAGTCAACATCAGACACTCTCCCCGTCTGCACACCTTCAGGAAGAGCCACAAGACCTGGCTTTTTGACTGATCCGGAACTGAAACCCCCCCTCCCCCAGCGCCTTGAGACCCTCGCAGGTGAGTAGCGCTCTCTATAAACCCCTGATTGATTGAACACAGGTAACTCAACTGATTGGTTAATATGGAAAGCAGAAACCACTTTGGGAAGGAATCTGGGATTGGTGCGAAGAACTACCCTATATTTATGGAGCTGAAAGAAGGGTTCTTCTAAGGTTAATACCTGTAGCTCACTAACTCTTCTCAATGAAGTAATTGCAAATAGAAATGCAACCTTCCATGAGAGAAACTGTAAAGGGCGCTTGTGTAGGGGTTCAAATGGTGGACCTATAAGTCTTGTAAGTACAACATTGAGATTCCACACTGGTGCCGGTGGAACTTTGAACAAAGACAAATGCTGTCTGTTTTGCAAATACGCAGCCACTGCTGCAAGGTGCAACCAAATAGATGTGTAAGCTTGCCCACATAGCTCTAGGTTTAGAAGGTAACAATGTTCTGAACAGAAGAATCTAGAGGTAGAATTTTGTTGTTATTGCAGTAAACAACAAATAGTTTCCATTTTGCTGCACAGCAAGCTCCTGTAGTACGTTTTCCTTGCTTCTTTCAGAATAGTCATACAGTCTGGTGGCAAATTTAAATATCCAAACTCTATGACTTTAGGAGCCAAATCGCTAAGATGAGCTCCTTGGGATTTGAATGCTTGATTTCTTCATGGTTCTGAGTTAGGAGACTGGAGGGGAGATATAGCTTTTGATCTGGAACTACTGAGAGCTCTAACAAGATGGTGTACCACGGTTGACAGGCCCATGGGGGAGCTACCAAAATCAGTGTGAGTGATGTTTGTCTGAGTTTATGATCCACAAACGGAAGGAGTGGGAGAGGTGGAAAAGCCTAGGCAAATATGTCTGACCAATTCATCCATGAGGCATTGCCTTTGGACAGATGGTGTGAGAACCTGGAGGTGAAGTTTGGGCATTGTGCATTGTCTACTTTGGCGAACGGATCTATTTTTGGATTTCCTCATTGTTGAAAGTATGGAAGGAGAACTTGGGGATGAAGTTCCTACTCGTATCTGAGAAGTTGGCCTGGCATATGCTGGTCACTAGTTAAAGTGGCCACCTTGCACCAGTCCAATTCGACTCTTATGGTAGATAGGTTTAAGACAACCTTTTAAAGAAAGCTATCCTAGTGGTAGCTGTGGAGAGCAGCCTTCAGGCTAAGTCTCAGAGGAATGTAAAGCAGCTTGTTTTGCCTTATAATATCTTGAATTACCAAATGAAAGGACACCACACAGGTATATATATATAAAATATATATGTATTTATTTCTAGACACACTCTACTAATCTCTTTATGAGATTAGAAACCAGGTACACATTCAAATGTCAACGTTTCACAATAAATTAAGCACAAATATGGCTGGAGCCCTAGGGGCGTACCAGAACATATACTAAAACAATGGTATAAGAATGTCGACAAAATGACAAGGCCTAGGGCCTGGGGAATCGCTGGGGCTTCACTACTGCAGTGTTAGCAGGTAAGTAACAGGCCCACGGGAGACGCGTGCAGTGTGTGAACACAGCCGCGGGTTCCCTATTGATTACAATGTAGCAAGTCGCGGTTTGATTTTTAAAGTTTTAGGGTACTTCGAGGAAGTCTACAAGAAAGCCACTTACAAGGTAAATCTGAGATATTTGCGATGAGCTGGACGAATGTGAATGTGAACATATGCATCTTTTAAGTCTTGCTGTAGGAGAGGAAGAACCTGTTGAAGCGTTACCATTGGTTTTCTGCGTATTGTGTAAATATTGTATATTAATTTGGTTTTATAAATGTTATGTAAATAAATACGGCCGAGGGGTTTATGACCCTCTAATACAAAAATCTTCTCATGTTATCTTGATATTGACAGGGGAGGAGGGGCTCTAGGTAGTACCTGGCCATATAGAAAGGCGGGGCCGGCTTCGGCCACGCCGAAGGTATGGCGGTCGTGCCGGCCCCCGATTACCATACAGGGGCGGGCCTGTCGCGCGCATTGATGACGCAGCAGGCGCGCCCCGCCACTAATTGGTCGAAGTCGGGGACGTCACCTGGATGAGATTGAAAGCACTTCCGGGTCACGCACTTGGGCTAACGCCAGGCTGGTTAGAACTGGCCTGGCTGGAATTGGGCAATAAAAGGGTGGGGAGCGGTGGAGTCTGCCTCTTTTGCTCGCCGCTCCCTCAGCCTGCCATTAGTCACACCAGCCTCGCTAGGAGGCTGTATTTTAATTTCCCCGCCCACCGTCCCCTAAAAGCAGCGTTTACAGGGTGTATTGTTAGGAATTTTAATTTTCAGGTTGACATGGTTATGTTTATCATATGTGTGATTGTTTTTTCCCATTGTTTTAGGAGGTTTTTTCCTTGTACATGTTATGTTTATTGTCGTATTTTTAGTGCTATTCCTTGGTCAGGCGGTAAGGTCATGATTGGTGAACAGTAAATTGAAGGTCCTTAGAGGGCGGCGCCATTCTTGAATGGGGTTGCCCAAGGGGGAGGGACAAGTGGTCTCTCCTAGAATTCCAGGGGCAGTTACAGCCGGTTGGATGGAGGGGGAGGGGGAGTTACGCTTTCCGGTAGGCTGCTTTGCCACCCCGCACGTGCACAATGGCGCAAATAAACGGCGCATAACTGCAAGGGCCCCATTATGGAGATAATCTACAGGGCGTACGGGGGTGACCTGGGGAGGGGAGTACCCTCACGGGGAACGGGCCCTCTGCGCATGCGCACTCCAGTTGGAGGGTGGGCATAAGAGCGTATGGGGTGACCTGGGGGGGAAGTACCCCTCATGGTGAACGCCCCCCCCTGCGCATGCGCACTCCGGTTGGAGTGTGGGCATAACTTTATAAGGATCTGGCGCCAGTTATTGACCTTGCCGTAGGCTCACAATAGGGATACGCAGAATAATAAAATGCTGTTATTCTGATTATTGATTATGGCATGTTTAGATTCGGATGTATTGTTAGGAATTTTAATTTTCAGGTTGACATGGTTATGTTTATCATATGTTTTTTCCCATTGTTTTAGGAGGTTTTTTTCCTTGTACATGTTATGTTTATTGTCGTATTTTTAGTGCTATTCCTTGGTCAGGCGGTAAGGTCATGATTGGTGAACAGTAAATTGAAGGTCCTTAGAGGGCGTCGCCATTCTTGAATGGGGTCGCCCAAGGGGGTGGGACAAGTGGTCTCTCCTAGAATTCCAGGGGCAGTTACAGCCGGTTGGATGGAGGGGTCGGGGGAGTTAGGCTTTCCGGTAGGCTGCTTTGCCACCCCGCACGTGCACAATGGCGCAAATAAACGACGCATAACTGCAAGGGCCCCATTATGGAGTTAATCTACAGGGCGTACGGGGGTGACCTGGGGAGGGGAGTACCCTCACGGGGAACGGGCCCTCTGCGCATGCGCACTCCGGTTGGAGGGTGGGCATAAGAGCGTACGGGGTGACCTGGGGGAGAAGTACCCCTCACGGTGAACGGCCCCCCTGCGCATGCGCACTCTGGTTGGAGTGCGGGCATAACTTTATAAGGATCTGGCGCCAGTTATTGACCTTGCTATAGGCTCACAATAGGGATACGCAGAATAATAAAATGCTGTTATTCTGATTATTGATTATGGCATGTTTAGATTCGGATAGGAATACCTTTGTATTAGAGATGTTATAAGGTGAGCCATCCGACATCTGCATCTATTAATGTAATCAATGTAATGTAATGGTTTTCACACATGGAGACCGTAGTACGGCCCGACGGTTCCAGTCACTTGGCGCCCTGGGATTCATCGCGCTCCTCGCGATCCGCTTGGTCCCAAGAAGCCCGTACTCCGAGAAACAACTGCTGCTGAATGAAGGTTACACATGGTCCCACGGAACAATCTGCAAGATAAAACGAGAGGGGTTGTACCGCTTCCAAGCGAGACTGCACGAGTCCCAAAACCGACGCTCCGCGTACCCGATCCTGCAAGACAAAATAAAAGAAATTATAATACAGTCTCCTAGCGAGGCTGGTGTGACTAATGGCAGGCTGAGGGAGCTGCGAGCAAAAGAGGCAGACTCCGCCGCTCCCCAGCCTTTTATTGCCCAATTCCAGCCAGGCCAGTTCTAACTGGCCTGACGTTAGCCCAAGTGCGTGACTCGGAAGTGCTTTCAATCACTTCCGGGTCACGTCCCCGACTTCGACCAATTAGTGGTGGGGCGCGCCTGCCGCGTCATCAATGCGCGTGACAGGCCCGCCCCTGTATGGTTATCGGGGACCGGCATGACCGCCATACCTTCAGCGTGGCCGATGCCGGCCCCGCCTTTCTAAATGTTCTGACAGTATGCACTGGTTTAACTCTCTGAGATCCAAAATTAGTCTCAAGGAACCATCGTTTTTGGGAATTAGAAAATAAAGAGAGAAAACCCCTGAACCTTGGTACTGAAACGGAACTGGTTCTATGGCTCCCTTTTGTAAGAGAGATTGCACCTTTTGTTTGAGTAACAACAAATGGTCTGATGACAGTTTATGAATGTGAGATGGAATGTTTGGTGGATTGGAGGTGAGCTCCAGGCAATTACCATGTTGGAAAAGGTTGAACAACCATTTGTCCTTTGTTATAGATTGCTAAATGGGGAGAAACTGTTGAAGTTTTCCCCCGACAGGTGTTAAGAGGATCGGGGGAAGTGTGGGCAAGTCACTGTTTATTAGGGGAAGGAGTGTTACGTTGTGTGGCGCCCTTACCCCTACCTTTGGAATTTTCTCCTCTATCTCTTCCTCTTTAGAAACCTCTAGTGAGAAAGGATTGGTTGTTGCCTTTGTAAGATGAAGTATTTGGGTCTGAGGATGTTGTTTTTAACCCTGCTCTGTAAAATGAGTGGCAAAAGGACCCTCTATTGGATGGGGACTGGAGCGCTCCCATGGATTTTGCCACTTCGGTGTCCTTTTTCATCCTTTCTAAGGATTTTTCGACTACAGGACCAAACAGGTGTTCCTTATCAAAGGGAGTGTTCAAAATAGACTGTTGAACTTCAGGTTTAAATCCCAAGATCGTAACCAATGCATGTCACATAAGGAGAATGCTGGTATTGATCTCCCTAGCTGCGGTATCAGCTGCATCAAAAACACATCTGATGGAGGAGTTAGAGATGAGCTTCCCTTCATCAACGAACTGCTGTGCCTTAGTTTTTTGCTCAATCTGAGCCCAGTGTGCTCTGTCGTACCTAGCTAGTAGGACCTTTGTGTTTGCAATGCGCCAGTGGTTAGAGGCTTGAACAGCCACTCTTTTTCCACAGGCATTTATAAGTTTGAATTCTTTATCTGGGGGAGGTGCATCCCCAGTGGTTTGCAAGATAGCTCTTTTGCAAGCATTGGACACTACTAGGGAGTCAAGAGGTAATTGTCCATCGATAAACAACAGGATCTGATGGTGAGGGTTTATATTTTGTATCTACACTTGGAGTTAAAAGATGTGCTCGGACAGGGTCTTTAAAGATATCATCTGCATGCCTGATCATGCCTTTAAGCATAGGGAGTGTTTGACTTGACCTTTGTGTGGACTCAAGTCTTTCAAATAAAAAGTCCTCTTCTACTGTTTATTTATGTAAGGGTACCCCATGATACTCTGCTGCTCTAGCAATGAGTTGTTAATAAGCCATATTATCATCTGGTGGTGATGGCTTTGCAGGATAAAGGTCTGGCTCATTGTCTACTGGAGGGTAAATGGTTTAATCGTTCCATGGGTCTGCAGGCAAATGAGTATCATCATCACCATGATCCACATCTGGATCTGTATGTGGAGATCCCTGAGGTGCTACGTGTAAGGGATCTTCAATTATTAAGTGTGGAGAAGATGGTGGAGATGGAGAGGGTTGTGGGTCAGGATAAACAGCACTGGTAGCCATGTCCTTATTCCTCTTTAAGGGATTCTTATCAGCAGTATCCTCTGCACGAAGCTTGTCTTTTGCTGGAGTTTTGGCCAAAATATTTCCAGTATCAGGATTAAAATACATTTCTGTTTGAGATCCAATTTGGCCTTAAGAACGTATAAAAATGGTTCTGGAACACTGTCCTTAGATTTTGGTGCTGAAATCGACATGTCTTTGGCAGTGGAATGTTTTGGCTATGAAGCGTGTTTGTGTTTCGAAGGGGAGGGTTTTGGCTCCAAAGCATGTTTATGTTTCGAAGCTGAGGGTTTAGGCTCCAAACTAGATGTTTCCTTGGAGCCTGATGATCTTGATTCCGGAGGTAATTTTGTCTGACTCGGTCCCGAGCCGGAAGGCTTTACAGTTTGTTTCAGAGCCGAGAGGCGGGGCGTCGGAAACATTGTCTCGATGCCGACCTTGGTCAGAAGGCAGAGGTTGTGCCATAGCCTTATGAGTTGTGGAAGAGGATTAAGGGGGCAGGGGTCTTCAGTACTCACGGCACCCTGTCCCGGAGGTACATCCTCGAACTCCAGATCGATCTCGTGCTCGGAATTGGATTCTGGAACGGAGAGGGCCTCTCCTTCTGCGGAGCATGCTTCGATCTCTTCTTGGTCGGATACTTCCCCGAAGATATCCGGAATGTGTTGGATGCTTTGGTGCTGCATCTCCCGTAGTTGAACCCAACGATCGCGTAGAGTCTTCCTGCACCGAAACGACTTACAAGCGTTGCAGTCTTCCACCTTGTGCTCCGGAGAAAGGCACAAGTTGCAAACTTGATGTATATCGATGCAAGGATAATTGGCGTGGCACCAAGGACAGATTTGGAATGGAGTCCGTTCGCGGCTAGGCCCGACGGCACCCCATGAGGTTTTTGATCAACAATGGAGAGTTTTTCGAGCGATTTGATATACATAGAAAAAGGAATTATGTATGTAAACAATACTGTTGAGAATCGAGTGGATTGCGCACCGAGGGGAACCCAAATAACGGTTTTCGAACCGGAGCGCAGCAATACACGTCCGAACCCGATGGCAGAAAAAAACAATCTAACAATGGAGTCGATGCCCCTTCCGCGCACTATCACCAAAAGGAGGAATCACCTTACCTCGTGACTGGAACGACTTCTTAGAAGAAAAACAACTTGCAAACATCTGGACCCAAAACTAGATTGCAGGAGTATGCAAAGCATGTGTATCTACAGCACACATGCCTCTAACAGATCATTTCTAATGTATTTTTTGTGCATTAGCTTGTGCTGACAGTGCCTCCAGGAATGTTAATACTAGTGCCTTCTTGCATAAACAAGTCTGGCTCAGGGTGTCTGGGCTCCATCCAGAAGTCCAGCACCATCTTATCAACGTCCCATTTGATAATGAACATACCTTTGGAACTCAGGTGGACACTATGCTGGAGTAAAAAAAAGGGCACAGATTCTGAAGAAACACTCCAAACGCAAACTGTCTTAACTGAATTTCAACATCAGGAGGTGTGGGCGAGTGACGAAGCTGCAGCAGCATCAGCCCTTTCAGGAGGGGCAGGCCCAAAGGGCGTACACCCAATGAGACTTTAAAGGCAACAGCCAAGGAGATTAAGTAAAGGCAAAGACAGCCCAGGGAAGGGCGAGTCCATTGCCATGCAGTTACTTAATCACCATCCCCCCCTCCGCCCCCTAATCATACAACACCTGTTGCAGGAAGAGTCCGGTTATACCTTCCCCAGTGGGTAAAAATTACTTCAGATAAAGGGTCCTATCTGATGTTCAGCAAGGATACTGCTTGGAGATTCACAACACATTACCAAACCTCCAACCTCACCATTATGCAGTCAGCCAGGCACATCCCAGACTGCTGAGAAATACTTGAATCTCCCTTTGTAGCAAAGTTGTGAACTATGGCCTTCACAGCAGCAGGGTAAATGGGTAGACACCCTGTATTTCCTTCAGGCCACTAAACTATTTTATCCTGTTGGAGCACTTCAAGGTGATAACCCTGCAGTACGTCATTCTGCTGCTGTGTACAAGTGACCACGTGGCCACCCCTGATCTCTAGGACAGCGTTTTCACATCACTATTCATTTCACATACCATTTAGGTGTGTAGTAAGTGGGCAAAACTACCAGTTCAAAGTTCAATCGTTTGGAGTTGCAACAGCCCCAACGGACTTTTCCAAGCACAGCACATCTGTGCCATGGTGCCATTCATGCCTATTAAAAGACTTAAGGTTCATTCCCTAAGGAGACCACAGGGCCCAAAGTGGGACCCAATGTAGTCCTCACAAGACTCATTTGCCCTCCATCTGAGCCATTACATTTTTGTGAAATAGGCTATCTCTCTTGGATGGTAGAATTCCTAGTAGCAATCACTTCCTTGGGTGGGGTTAGTGAGTTTCAGTCTTCAATAGTGCAGGAGCCTTTCACACAGGTTCAGCAGGAAAAAATGACCATAGAACAATCCTTGCTTCCTGACAAAGTTGGCCTCCCTATCCCACGTCAATCGGGCCATCAACTTGCCGATTTCTTTTCCACACTCTGAGTGGCATGGAGAACATTGTGCATATTAGATGTGAAAAGGGTTATAAAATATACTACACTGATCGGACTAAAGCCAAGCACTAGCCACCGCCTTTAGGGGAGTGCACTGCTTTACAGTCAATGCAGAACAGAAAAAGTGGTGACCTGTGGGAATAAATGGTTAAACAACTCAACCAGTAATCTTATTATTCAGCTACACAAATGTTATTTAGTAGCCTTATCTCAACGTGTTTTGACCCTTGTAGTTGGGCCTCTTCAGGACATAAGAAGATAAGAAACTTGCAAAATAATGTATATACACATTTTATTTAATAATGCAATGCAGCTAAAGTCAGCATGGTGCACCTTATCCTGAGTCAGTGTAGTTGACCCAGTTTGTACAAATCACCTCCAGTTGTCAACATAAAGTTTGCCACTATAGACAACCCAGTGAAGAGAGGCATTATAGTGTGGTGCTTGGGAGTTTCTCTATGTTGTAATGCTGACATCATTACAACCATCGCCGTGGAAAATAAATGTGTGCAGCGCCCCTCTAGGCAGGTGGTGCATGCATGTCAAAATAAGAAGGTGCGTCAACCTCAAAAGGTTTCTCATGCCATAGTGCCGTGTACATGCTTTGAAGGTCTTGAGTACTCACATTAATCCTAAAACAGGAGCGGGATCTGTTGTACCCGAGCAGCTTGCACTCCAAGGGGCATATTCACAAGGAGATATTGCCAAACCAACGTCACTTTATCGCAGCCAAAGTCGTGATAAAAATACGCAGCGCAGACAAAGACAGCGGACCCCCAGGAAGCGTACCAGCCGCACAGACCCAACCTCTGACAATGTCACCGTCCACCACAGGCTGAAAGGGACCACCACCCCACGCATCCCGACCATCATCGCCCAACAGGCCGACGGCACCAACACAGCGGACAACTAACATCCCACCCCACACCAAGCTGCTGGCTTGGCTGCACCTGTTGGCCCCTGGCACCCCCCAACCAACACCCACCAGAGTCGGAGGAGTCTCACTGCCAGCCACATCCAAGTCCCTCAAACCTGTCCTGGACATCACCATCCCCTTGGTACCCCAGTTCCCATACGTCCAACACAATGCGCAGGTCACGCTGGAGACCAAGCAAGGATCATACGCCATAGCAGGATACACGCACGTGTTGGGGGCAATCCACAGCACACATGTCCCACCTGTGCCCCCTGGTGACACAGCACACAATCACCACAACAGAAAGTACACGTCCCACCCCAATGTGCAGGCAACAACAGAACACTGTGGAACCTCCAACAATGTCGCCTTCAAATACACAGTCAGTGTGCATGATTCCTCCATCCTCCGACAGTCCATCAACAACCAGCGTTCCCAGGATGGCACCAAGGGAAATGCACAGCCCCTTGGCAAGTTCCAAATGAACACCCCACTCACCTCAACTTCACAACCATGCAAATCACAACCCTGGCTATGCACACATCACAAAATCACAACCAATATGCACAACAACATGCCCACCCACCAGACATGACAGAACAACTCACAATGGTCACCTGGCCAAGCCATGAACATGAGCCGTCAATGGCATGGCACCTCAGCCACACAACAGCCGAACATGGGGAGAGGTGGCAAACAGACATGTGTGAAGGATGCAGTAGTACCATCACTGGGAACGTACACAATGCCAAGAGTGGTGGAGATGTGCTGGACAGACCGCAGTATGCAGCACACGCCCATATCCATGGCGACATACACCTCTGGTGTATGGAGTGTAGTGGACAGTGGACGCAACCATGTCACCACAGCCAGTGGGGGACCTCGCGGAAATCTTGCCTGTTACGCCCTCCCCTAAGTGTGACCGGAGTGGGATGGCCCGGCGTATGCCACGCCAGCGCAGGAGTGTGAATAAGTAGCACGTAGCCTTGGGCGTGGTTCTCTTCCGGAAAGCCCAACTTCTCTGCCAGGGCGGCGCCTCTCACCCCACCACAAGGCTGACGCCATCCTCTAGAGCAGAGTTGGCTGTGATGCTGTGCACCTACCGGACCATGAACCTGTCAGGCCCGCCACTGCGCAGCCAGGCCTCACTGATCACCTGCCGACACTGGCGTGTGTCAAGGAGGACCCGCCACGTTCCGGCTCAACTCCAGGCCCGAGTCCTGCGACCTTGGCAGCCTCCTCAGACCATCACGGCCTCCACGACACGGGCCTGCTTTAGTCCTTTTTTGTTGATGTACTCTACTGCCGCCTCAGGCCAACTCCTCGGCCCAGTAGGTACCACGTGTGAAACTGTGTCCTGAGTCATGAATGGCAGTGACCCCAAATCCGGGCCACCAGCAACAGCACCAGACTCCCTTCGATCAGTGAGGCATAGTTCCATATGGGCTTCTTGTGACACGTGGTGCCACTAACCCTGTTCAATGCCAGCCTGCTACACGTGGTGCCACTAACCCTGTTCAACGCCAGCCTGCGACATGTGGTGCCACTAACCCTGTTCAATGCCAGCCTGCGATATGTGGATGAGGGACCAGGACTACCATATGGACCATTAGGTCCCACATCCTGCACCTAGGCGCAAATCACGAATGGCAGAGTCCACACCAGTGGTCGCATGGAGAGGAGTCCCAACACGTGGTGCCACTGAACCTGAACTACGCAGGCCGGTGGGGCCATCCAACCTATGCCGGCTACACTTGGTGATTGGGCCGTGCTGACCGCTGCCTCAGGACTACACCACGGTCAGGTAGGTCACACATGTGGAACTGAGTCTTGATTACACCATGACAGTGAACACCATTTAAGACAAGTCACTATACTCACTTCGATGTGGTGCCAACAAGTCTGTGCATGGCATCACAACCACATGTGTCTGGGGCCATACGCGGACTACTGCCCTTGGCCTACGCTGCTCACGAGTGGGTCACAGATTTGGAACTGAACATCGGTTATTCAAAAGGCAGAATACATGTGATCGCACGCACAGAGCGGAGTAAGAGGATGACGCTTTGCAGTCTGGAGGGAACAAGATCATCGTTACGGAGGTGATCGAACACTACCGATAACTGCCCTTGCGTCACTAACTCTGTGCCTTGCCAGCCAACGACACGTGGCTGTGGGCCACTGCTGACCGCTGCCTCTGGCCTACACTGCGGTCCAGTAGGTCACAGACTCTTCATTTTGCAATGGCTGAGTACATATCAGCGAACTGGCATCATCGCAGACAGCATCCCCTCTCAGCCCCGGTGCCACTAAGTCTGTTCCCCGACAATCATGGACACTCTCTGGTCAAACTTTGGTGGCGTCTGAGTCTATGGACTAGAGGACAGTTTTCAATCTCATGTAGCTGATACCTAATTGGTGGTGGCAACGAGGCTGTTGGATTCCACTCCTCCACTTGCTGCTTCCGGATAAAATCAAACCTTTCGGCATCATGCCCTGGAGGGAAACAGCCATTACAACGCAGCTGTTTCCCCGCAATGCCATTACATCGCAAGCGTAACAACGCATGCGATGTAACAACGCGTAGCCATTACTAAGCGTGTTTTTACATCGCATGTGCTGTTACAACGCATGTGATGTAATGCCGATCCACCACGTTGTGAGGAAACAGAAGCTCTTCCGTTTCCTCACAACGACGTGCACCGTCCCTCGACGTGAAGCAGGAACCAGGAGTAGAGACGGCGACGCTGGAGAGGAGCCACGAGGAAAGAGAGGTAAGGGTAATTGTGCTTGGGGTGGGAGTAGTGTGGGTAGTGGTTTAGGGTAGTGTTGTAGTGTCATAGTGTTTTACTGTTTAGGGTAGTGTAGGGGTGGCAGTAGTGTGGGTAGTGGTTTAGGGTAGTGTTGTAGTGTCCTAGTGTTTTAGGGTTTAGGGTAGTGTAGTTGTGTTTGGGTAGTGTAGGGGTCGTGCTAGGGGTAGTATTGTAGTATTTGTGTTGTGTAGTGGTTTAGGGTTTAGTGTAGTGTTGTAGTGTTTGTGTATTGTAGTGTTTCAGGGTTTAGGGTAGTGTTGTAGTATGTGTAGTGTTTTAGTGGTTAGGGTAGTGTTGTAGTGTTTGTTTGTGTAGTGTTCTAGGGTTTAGGGTAGTGTTGTAGTGTTTGTGTAGTGTAGTGTTTTAGGGTTTAGTATAGTGTTGTAGTGTTTGTGTAGTGTTTTAGGGTTTAGGGTAGTGTATAGGCTATTGCATGCTACCGCCTTGTTGTGAATTCCACGTTGGCACAGGGTTATTTTCCCGCGATGGGCTGCGATATTGAAAGTTGCGTTACGCTAATCTTGCGGTAGTTATTACACGTTCTTGTGAATATACCCCCAAGTGTCTAGCCGCATCTAATCACACATCAAACGGTTTTGTGAAAGGGAAAGGTGTCCGTTGTATCCAGCCTTCCGATTCAGCCGTATTCTGCCCAGGGATGAGTAAAAAATCATACCCTCTATTTACTCTCCTAATCACAGTCAAGCAGTCTGATCTGAAAGAGGGGGGTGGTGGAGCTAAATATCATGAGCAACGTGTATGCAGGTGAAAATTCCCAGCAATCACGGTCGTGGGCTTAGTGTTAATGGCTTACCGTACACCACTTCCAATCACATATCAAGCGGTTTCGTAAAAGCAAAAAACACCTGCTATGTTCAGCCGTCCGATTCAGCTGTATTCTGCCTGGGAATGGGTCAAAAGCCATACCACCACTGGGCCCTTGTAATCACAACCAAGCGGTCCGATCTGTAAGAAGGGGGCGGAAGAGCTCAATATCACAGGCTGAGAATTCCTAGCAAACACGGCCAGTGACTCAGTGATAAAGGCTTACCATACCCAGTGGTGGAAAACTTCCTCCCCACGATCAGCCGTCTATGAAGACAGGCCTGGTAACGCCATAGACCAGTTCCTGTATTCGTAGCGTGTGCGAGCTGCCAGCATTATAGATTGAAGGTAACTGGTGGAAAACATGTCGGCCATCTTAAGATGGCTCAATGCCAATAAGGTTGTGTCAAAAGAGAGCCCAAGCAACGTATTCAAGAGGTGCTTGGCGGAAAAAGTTCAAAAGAATAGATGAACCAAAATAAATATAAAAAGATTCTAGTTACATCGAGAATAGCTCCCAAGCAATGTATAACGGGCCTGCTGTAACTAACCCACTGTACAATTAAAACTAGGCTTGGAGAACATGGTGACAGATTCAAGAATATTCCACATAACGTCTAAGCTAACAATAAACAAGTCTTTCCACATTAAAAGCAATATATACATTGTGCATAATTCAACATGTAGAAAAACAAGTAAAAAAACTAATTAAAAAACACCTGATGACTACAAATTCCCATTAAGGTAGGAAATGAAAGGTAGTACAATGACAGTCTATACAGAGTTACAATAAAGCCCATTGTTCATCAAATTAATTAAAGCTGTGGGTGGCTGTCTCCTACCTCTTGATCATTTTTGCTTCGGTTATGTTCAGTATAGACTCAACGCTGCACCCACGCTGAGTATTTTGTACCACAAACAGGACTGTACAGCTGATATTGTCCTCTGAATGTCTACATTCCAAGTAATGTTGAACTAGTAGTGCACCCTGCACAATACATCTTATTCTCGATCTGTGTTGAAGAATTCTCGATTTGACTGATTGGGTAGTCTGGCCAATATAGAACTTTTTGCATGGTCATTGCACACAGTAGATACAATTTTTGGTATTGCAATTAAAAAACCTAGTTTAAAAGTGTAATTTCCCTCTGATGTGTAGTGTAAGGGTTGGTGGTACTCTAAATCCACTTGTTTTCAAAATAGTCCATAACTAGATTAGCTATTTCTGGGGCAAAACAACACCCCATGGCAACACCTTTTATTTGTGGATATAAATTCCTTTTGAATGCAAAGAAGTTGGGGACTGTATGAGGAGTGGATCCAGAATCTAGTACTACTCTCAGTACCAATAGAGCTTCATCTTGCGGGATACTGGTGTAGAGGGACTCAATATCAAAAGTCACAAGATATTGTTTAGTATCGTCAAATAGGAGTCCCTCAACTTTAGTTATCACATCCATAGAATCTCTAATATATGCTTTGGTGTTAGATACAAATAGATTGAGAAACACATCCACATATTTGACCAATGGTTCTCAAAGCGAACCACAGGAAATAATTGCGTGTCCAGGTGACGAGAGAGTTTTTGGGGGATTTTCACCAAAACATAAATTTTGGGGATCTTGCATTCTTTATTATTAAGAAGTGCAAATTCCTTCTTACAAATCCAGCCTTACTCCAGGGCTCTTGGCGTCAACTCATTGATTTTTACTGTAATCTCTCGGGTGGGATTTTCCTGTATCTGATGGTAGTGGTTCAAATTATTTAATTGTCGCAGTACTTCTCTAAAAAAATATTTTGAAATGAAAAACAATACTGGAATGTTGTGATCTCCATTAGAGACATTGAGGTGGCTCTGGTATAGACATTCTGCTCTAACAGTTCATTGTTTGTCTTTAGGTGTCTCCCTTTTAAATTAAGAATATTCTACACTCAGTGGGTGTCTTACTTGCATTATAGCCCTTCTGCCTCAGGCTATGTCAGTTGTTAAACGCCCTCTACCTCGTTACATGTCGTAACCTGGTGCTCAGACCAATATCTTGGATGTAGGGCCTTTAACAACCAGTATAGTCCTCTTTTATCGAATGTTGTTCCTTATTTCAAGCCAGCCACAGTGGTATCCCTGAGGCCCGCTCATTCTGAGTGGTTAAGTGTACCCACACCCTGATTTAATGCATGCTGTAATATAGTATCGGTTTTATCAGGTGCATGTTCACATCCAGGAAAACTATTGGTGGATCTGCTGACATTTTCCTCCTGCTCAAAATAGTAAATGCTTGCAGAAAATGCCCAGAAATCGACAATCGGTATGCGGTGAAGGACCTGCTTGTAATGCCAAGATTAAGGGCTGCAGAATTCTTCTGGAATCTGTAATTATGGTCCGGTATTTCCACCTGAATTAGAGACAACCTGAATGAGGCACTCTACATTTTACAGAGAGCGCACACCCCACCATGGGCTTTGGTAAATTGGAGGAAAGAAGTACCTTTGTGAGCAATGAGATTGGTAAACATCTTAATAGGCCCACATACATAAGCAATGGGGAGAAGAATTTAAAATGGAGCCTATTCACGAAGGCATTTAAAAGTAGTACTCCTGTAGTACTATTTTACATAAAAACAACAGTTGATGGATAGAATGCAGAACAATGTCATACATTCACCCAAGTACAGTGATCTGGGTCTAAATCCATAGTTGTTTTGCTCACCATGCCGTTCCAGTTTGAACCCAGCCATATGCAAATCAGTCTTGACCCTGTACCTCATGGGAACAGTCCAGCCCGAACTGCCAAGCCAAGTCCTCCCTGGACTGCAAACAAGCATCCTAGGACCGGTTTCGGGGTTTCACCCCTCTTCAGCCAGGATAGATTGATTCCAGTGGCATGGAGAGCACAGGACCCACGTCTGGGCATACCCTTCCCACTCGGGGTGACAAATGCAAACACAACAGTTGATGGACAGAATGCAGAACAATGTCATACATTCACCCCAGTACAAAGATCTGGGCCTAAATCCATCGTTTTTTTTGCTCACCATGCCGTGCCAGTTTGAACCCAGCCATATGCAAATCAGTCTTGACCCTGTGCCTCATGGGAACAGTCCAGCCCGAACTGCCAAGCCAAGTCCTCCCATGACTGGAAACAAGCATCCTAGGACCGGTTTCAGGGTTTCACCCCTCTTCAGCCAGGATAGCTTGATTCCAGTGGCATGGAGAGCACGGGACCCACGTCTGGGCATACCCTTCCCACTCGGGGTGACAAATGCAAAAATAACAGTTGATGGACAGCATGCAGAACAATGTCATACATTCACCCCAGTACAGAGATCTGGGCCTAAATCCATCGTTTTTTTTGCTCACCATGCCGTGCCAGTTTGAACCCAGCCATATGCAAATCGGTCTTGACCCTGTGCCTCATGGGAACAGTCCAGCCCGAACTGCCAAGCTAAGTCCTCCCTGGACTGGAAACAAGCATCCTAGGACCGGTTTTGGGGTTTTATCCCTATTCAGCCAGGATAGCTTGATTCCAGTGGCATGGAGAGCACGGGACCCACGTCTGGGCATACCCTTCCCACTCGGGGTGACAAATGCAAACACAACAGTTGATGGACAGAATGCAGAACAATGTCATACATTCACCCCAGTACAGAGATCTGGGCCTAAATCCGTCGTTTTTTTTGCTCACCATGCCGTTCCAGTTTGAACCCAGCCATATGCAAATCAGTCTTGACCCTGTGCCTCATGGGAACAGTCCAGCCCGAACTGCCAAGCTAAGTCCTCCCTGGACTGGAAACAAGTATCCTAGGACCGGTTTTGGGGTTTTATCCCTATTCAGCCAGGATAGCTTGATTCCAGTGGCATGGAGAGCACGGGACCCACATCTGGGCATACCCTTCCCACTCGGGGTGACAAATGCAAACACAACAGTTGATGGACAGAATGCAGAACAATGTCATACATTCACCCCAGTACAAAGATCTGGGCCTAAATCCATCGTCTTTTGTGCTCACCATGCCGTGCCAGTTTGAAGCCACCCATATGCAAATCAGTCTTGACCCTGTGCCTCATGGGAACAGTCCAGCCCGAACTGCCAAGCCAAGTCCTCCCTGGACTGGAAACAAGCATCCTAGGACCGGTTTCAGGGTTTCACCCCTCTTCAGCCAGGATAGCTTGATTCCAGTGGCATGGAGAGCACGGGACCCACGTCTGGGCATACCCTTCCCACTCGGGGTGACAAATGCAAAAACAACAGTTGATGGACAGAATGCAGAACAATGTCATACATTCACCCCAGTACAGAGATCTGGGCCTAAATCCATCGGTTTTTTTGCTCACCATGCCGTTCCAGTTTGAACCCAGCCATATGCAAATCAGTCTTGACCCTGTGCCTCATGGGAACAGTCCAGCCCGAACTGCCAAGCTAAGTCCTCCCTGGACTGGAAACAAGTATCCTAGGACCGGTTTTGGGGTTTTATCCCTATTCAGCCAGGATAGCTTGATTCCAGTGGCATGGAGAGCACGGGACCCACATCTGGGCATACCCTTCCCACTCGGGGTGACAAATGCAAACACAACAGTTGATGGACAGAATGCAGAACAATGTCATACATTCACCCCAGTACAAAGATCTGGGCCTAAATCCATCGTTTTTTGTGCTCACCATGCCGTGCCAGTTTGAACCCACCCATATGCAAATCAGTCTTGACCCTGTGCCTCATGGGAACAGTCCAGCCCGAACTGCCAAGCCAAGTCCTCCCTGGACTGGAAACAAGCATCCTAGGACCGGTTTCAGGGTTTCACCCCTCTTCAGCCAGGATAGCTTGATTCCAGTGGCATGGAGAGCACGGGACCCACGTCTGGGCATACCCTTCCCACTCGGGGTGACAAATGCAAAAACAACAGTTGATGGACAGAATGCAGAACAATGTCATACATTCACCCCAGTACAGAGATCTGGGCCTAAATCCATCGTTTTTTTTGCTCACCATGCCGTTCCAGTTTGAACCCAGCCATATGCAAATCAGTCTTGACCCTGTGCCTCATGGGAACAGTCCAGCCCGAACTGCCAAGCTAAGTCCTCCCTGGACTGGAAACAAGTATCCTAGGACCGGTTTTGGGGTTTTATCCCTATTCAGCCAGGATAGCTTGATTCCAGTGGCATGGAGAGCATGGGACCCACATCTGGGCATACCCTTCACACTCGGGGTGACAAATGCAAAAACTACAGTTGATGGACAGAATGCAGAACAATGTCATACATTCACCCCAGTACAGAGATCTGGGCCTAAATCTATCGTTTTTTTGCTCACCATGCCGTGCCAATTTGTACGCAGCCATATGCAAATCAGTCTTGACCCTGTGCCTCATGGGAACAGTCCAGCCCGAACTGCCAAGCCAAGTCCTGCCTGGACTGGAAACAAGCATCCTAGAACCGGTTTCAGGGTTTCACCCCTCTTCAGTCAGGATAGCTTGATTCCAATGGCATGGAGAGCACGGGACCCACGTCTGGGCATACCCTTCCCACTCGGGGTGACAAATGCAAAAATAACAGTTGATGGACAGAATGCAGAACAATGTCATACATTCACCCCAGTACAGAGATCTGGGCCTAAATCCATTGTTTTTTTGCTCACCATGCCGTTCCAGTTTGAACCCAGCCATATGCAAATCATTTTTGACCCTGTGCCTCATGGGAACAGTCCACCCCGAACTGCCAAGCCAAATCCTCCCTGGACTGGAAACAAGCATCCTAGGACCGGTTTTGGGGTTTCACCCCTCTTCAGCCAGGATAGCTTGATTCCAGTACGTACTCTTGCGTGCATGTGTAAATCGGCCCCAAAATGACTCCAAATACAGAAACAGTTGCACTGTCCTAGCCCTTTTACTAATCGGAAGTTGGATAATTTAGGCCAATTCACAAAGGCATGTAAGAGTATATGAAAGAGTGCTCCTGCTACCTCCTGTACTCAAAGACTTTTGTGAACTGATCCAATGTGCAAGAACCTTTTGATTATTAGCTCATCAGTTGTTGAGATTTTTCACAAACCCAAGGCAGAAACATGCAGGCTTAGCATGTTTCGTCTCATTTAGTGTTATAGGTAATCAGCACTTGGTTAGCATATAATCTGCCATTATTACAGCAGCGCAGGACTACAAATCAAATACAACCATTTTAGAAAATGATCCGAAAACCATATATACCATTATAATGTTTGTTTGACAAATCCGCAGCATTGTCCTAATTTTAGTCAAACTAGACTATGTTGTCAATCAATACATTTAAAAAACACCACTAATAGTGTGCTAGTTTCAAAACCTATACAACTATTCAAACTGACTGAATACCATTTACTGACTACTCTAAAATGTCTCCCCTTAGGCCTGTGGGAAGTAGGGGCATACTCACTTTAATGAAGAATAAATTACAGTTCAGTCTACACAGTGTCAGGATCACAAGGTGCTAAGTTTTTTAATTGGGTTATCAAACATTGAAAACGTGTCTCACCTGTCATCCCTAATTCGATAAAACACCCCATAGCCATCGTGAATCATGGGGACAACCGCTCCATGGACAGTGGTATAGCCAAGCAGACTAGTCGAAAGGACAAAGTTACCCCCTCCACCGCTGTGAAACAAAATTAAGATATGCCCTTTAGTAAACTAGAAAGACTGCAACTCAGTCAAACGTATTATAGCATTGTTATACGTCAATAAAAATGGCAGAACCGGGTTAAAAACAGTAATAGGTTATAAACCTTTAAATGATAACACAAAACAAGTATTGGCAATACCAATGGGTCTCGTCAATGGGAGACCTATTGCCTTTGTCAATGGGCTGGTGGTGGCTAACAGGGTTAGTGAACGCATGTACATGTATGTGTACTGACACATCAGACGTTTTTAATTTACCAATGTAACCTAGTGGGCAGCTACGTTAGATCAAGTAATATGAAAAGTAAACAAGAGTTGGAGCTATTGGCGTTGTAAATGACTATCAGGCACATGCATCAAAGGAAAAACCGGTCGCAAACGGGCAGATTCTCAGAATCTGCCCCTTTGCGACCGGTATTTTTGCATTTGGGATGCATCATCCCAAATGCAGAAATCGCAATTTAAGGAATCTCTAAATTGAGATTGCTTAAATTGCGATTGCATTTAAGGAATCCCAAATTGAGATTCCTTAAATGCAATGCATGAAAGTAAAAAAATTAGCGGTTTCGCTAATAGGGGGAGCAAATTACCATGAAGTTGAACTTCATGGTAATTTGCAAAAACTTTGAAAAATGCACTTTTGTGCATTTTACAAAGTTTCATGTTGTGCACACACATGCCCTGAAGGCATGTGTGTGTGCAACATATGTGCACAGATCAATTTCAGGGGTGCAATAGGGTGTCATTTTTACACCCTTGCACCCTTGAAATTGCACGAGCAATTTGCGAGTACCTACTGGTACTCGCAAATTGCTCATGCAATCTCCAATTCATTCCTATGGGCCTGGAGGCCCATAGGAATGAATGGGACGGCATTGCTCAATTGCGAGTCGCAATTAAGGAATGTGTAGGAATCGCAATTTTTTTAGCAATTCCTACATGCATAGGCTTTTGCAATTCCTTAATTGCGATTCCTTAATAATCGCAATTAAGGAATCGCAAAAGCCTACGTTGATGCATGTGCCAGAATGTCCTTTACCCAAGTGTTTTGGTTTGGAGTGGACTGAATGTATGTTTTGTGGAGTGTAATTATGTGGTTTGATTTGTAATTGTTAGTTGTGGAATTGTGTGATGTGGAGTGGATTTGTGAAGCGGAATTATGTGGCATGGCGGATGGATAGGGATGAGAGCTGCACAGAATAGATAGACAGGAAGACAGAGAGGGGTTGGTAGTTTGTGCATGAAGTTGTGAATTAGCTCCAGACAAAGGAGCAGAAACCGTCTGAGAAAGAGAGAAAGAAGGGGAAAGCAGGCGGCAGACGCATAAAGAGGAGTGCCTGTGTATGCAGAAGACACCACAAGAAGAGGAGGAGAGTGTGGGATTGATAAAAGGAAACCTTGAATATTCACTAGAAAGAAACTGTGCTTGAAGACCTGAAGTCAACTACATGAGAGAGGTGGGAAAAGTGAGTGAGAGGGAAAGGGGTGAGAGAGAGTATGAGAGAGAGGGCCTAGTTGCTCTTCCCAAAGAAACTTTATTAACATTAAAGTATCATTCAGAGAGACAATGACCACCCACCAGCTAATGGCAGGGCACCGAGGATGGGCTCCGGACCGAGAGAGATAAGATGGGCTGGAGAAATAATATGGAAAGGGGTAGAGAAATAAGATTGGGAATGGATAGGATGAAGAAAGGCGTGGAGGAGAAAAAAGATGGTACGAGTGAGTATAAGTCAAAGAAAAAAATAAACAAGACCTCACATGAGTAGGCTTGTGAGGCATGCAATGAGTGTTCGGTGGCAGGTTTTGGTCAGTGCTATAGGCTAGTGTGACCAAAGCCATTGTATTCAGAGCTGCAAAACAGTATCTCAACCAAGCTTTGGCATTCCTGCGTTCACTACAGGCGTCAGCCGCTGCTGAGTACAAACAGGATGAGCTCATCCTCCTGGTCTCTCCCAAGCAGCAACAGAAGGGAAATGCTACTTACCCACTATGCATCTGTTCTTGGCATGTAGAGCTATAGAATCTCATGCTTATGCATAGATCGCCATATAGTGTGGGGCCTTGATGTTTGCACTTTGTTTTTCTTCGAAGAAGTCTTTGTAGCCACAAGGTAGGTGAGTCCTCCTTCCGGTGATAGTGCGCATGGTCATCGACTCCATCTTCAGATTGTTTTCCCGCGGAGGGCGAGAGAATGGAATAGTAGCAAACAATAGAGATGGCCATGTGTATGTATGAAAAGTGCTAAGAGAACTAAGCAGTTACAGGTACCCAGGAAGGTGGGTGGGCGCATGAGATGCTACAGCTCTACATACCAAGAACAGATGCATACTGGGTAAGTAGCATTT
This sequence comes from Triturus cristatus, assembly GCF_964204655.1. NCBI lineage: Eukaryota > Metazoa > Chordata > Amphibia > Caudata > Salamandridae > Triturus > Triturus cristatus. Next base: position 308,607,727 of record NC_140593.1, on the reverse strand, counting down.
CCCGTTCGAGGCATGTGAGCTGTAAATCACATGCTTATGCATAGACTATACAGCAGTCTCCCCTAAGCGGTGGCTATCCTGTAACTGATGGAGCTGTCTGAAATAGCTTTTTAAGTACGGCTTGGCCCACATTAGCTTGTTGTCTGGCTAACACATCTACACAATAGTGCTTGGTGAATGTGTGTGGTGTGGACCATGTTGCAGCTTTGCAGATGTCAGTAATAGGCATGTTCCCTAAGAAAGCCATAGTAGCTGCTAGATTACGAGTGGAATGTGCTCTAGGGGGTACCGTTAGAGTCCTTTTGGCTTTTGCATAACAAATCTGAATACATTTAATGATCCATCTAGCAATACCTGGTTTGGATATAGGATTGCCCTTGTGAGGTGGTGCAAAAGCGATAAAAAGTTGTTTGGTCTTACGAAAAGATTTTGTTCTTTCGGTGAAATACAACAGTGCTCTTCTAACATCTAAGGTGTGTAGAGTTCGTTCTGCAACAGAGTCAGATTGAGGGACGAAAACAAAGTAATTCAACCGACTGATTAATATGAAATGCAGATACTACCTTAGGTAGGAATTTGGGATTGGTACAAAGAACCAATTTATATTTGTTTATCTGGAAAAAAGGTTCTTCTATGGTTAGTGCCTGAAGTTAACTCACTCTCCTTAATGACATGTTTGCAATGAGAAAAGCTGTTTTCCAAGTGAGGAACTGTAGTTCACATTTGTGCATGGGTTCAAACGGTGGGCCCATCAACCTTGTGAGGACTATATTAAGAGTCCACACTGGGGCAGGGGGAAGTCTTGGTGGTATAGCTCTTTTTAGTCCTTCCCTAAATGCTTTGATTACAGGCACTCTAATCAGCAATAAATGTTGCCTATTTTGCAGATAGGCTGCAATTAGAGCTAGATGCAATCTGATGGATGTATTGGTCAAAGATGACTGCTGCAAATGTTACAGGTAGCAGATAATGTTTTTTATGGAAGCATCAAGAGGGTTTATGTTATTATTATTGCAATAGATAACAAATTGCTTCCATTTGGCTGCATAGGAAGCTCTTGTGGTAGGCTTTCTGGCCTACTTAATAATGTTCATACAGTCTGGTGGAAGGTTTAGATAACCAAACTCTATGACATCAGAAGCCAGATCACTAGGTTCAATTGATCTGGGTGTTTGATTTCTCCATAGCTCTGTGTGAGGAGACTGGGAGTTAAATATAATTTTTGATGCGGTACCAGAGAGAGTTCCAACAGGGTTGTGAACCAGGGTTGACGTGCCCATGTTGGAGCTACCAGGTGTGAGAGATGTTTGCCTGAGTTTCCGAACCACTAAGGGAATGAGTGGGAGAGGCAGTAAAGTGTAAGCAAATATCCCTGACCAGTTCATCCATAGAGCATTGCCCTTGGATAACGGGTGTGGATACCTGGAGGCGAAGCATTGGCATTTTGCGATTTGGGGTGTTGCAAACAGATCTATGTGAGGGGCTCCCCAAGCTTGGTAGTATGGGTGGAGAACTTGAGGATGAAGTTCCCATTTGTGTATTTGATACCTCTGTCTGCTGAGGAGGTCCGCAATCTGGTTGTTGACTCCTCTGAGGTGTTCTGCTAGGAGATAGATGTTGTGGTAAATGGCCCAAATCCAGATGTTGTGGACTAAGTGGGACAGTTGGAGAGATTGTGTATCCCCCTGTTTCTGTATGTAATGTATAGCTGTCATGTTGTCTGTTTGAACCAAGATAGCTTTGCCAGACAGGTGATCTTGAAAGGCTCTGAGAGCTAGAAAGATTGCCATCAACTCTAGATGATGTGGAGCAACTTTTGCTGGTGGCTCCACAGCCCTTCCACTGTGTGTTGTTGAAGATGAACTCCCCAGCCAGTTAGGGACGCGTCCGTTCTTAATACTGTCTGTGGGACCGGGTCTATGAATGGCCGTCCTTTTGACAAATTTTGGGTGTTCCACCACTGCAAAGAATGATGAGTACGGCCGCTTACCAACATTAGATTGGTTAATTGCCTGTGTGACTGGTTTCACTGACTGGCTTAACATTCTTGAAGTGGAAGCATGTGCAGCCTGGCATGGGAAACGATCATGATGCAAGATGCCATCATTCCCAACAGCTGCATAAAAACTTGAGCTGGAAGTGACTGATTGGCCTGAAACTGGATAATTAATGACTGAATGTTTTCAATTCTGGCTGCGTTGGGAAACGCCAGAGCCCTTTGAGTATCCAAAGTGGCTCCTAGATAGGTTCTGAGTTTTGGCTGGCTGAAGATGTGATTTTAGCACATTGACTGAGAACCCCAGCTGGTGAAGTAACTGAATGGTTACGGAAGTATGCTTGCGGCATTGTTGGTACGTGGCGGCTTTGATGAGCCAATCGTCTAGGTATGGCAAGACATGAATGCTTTGTCTTCTTAGAAGCACAGCTACTACGGCCAGACACTTTGTGAAAACTCTGGGGGCGGTGGTGACTCCGAATGGGAGTACCTTGAATTGGTAATGTTGACCTGCTATCACAAACCTGAGAAATTTGCGGTGAGCCGGGTGGATTGGAATGTGAAAGTAGGCGTCCTTTAAGTCTAGAGTAGACAGAAAGTCGCCCTTTTGTAAAAGAGGTAGTTCCTGTTGAAGTTTTACCATGTGGAAATGGTCTGACTGTATGTAAAGATTTAGTTTTCTGAGATCTAATATTGGTCTGGGAGAACCGTCCTTTTTGGGAATTAGGAAGTAAAAGGAGTAGATGCCCAACACCTGATGTTGTGGTGGTATGGGCTCTGTTGTTATTGACTGCCACTTTGGTAGAAATTGGGACAGTCTTCCCCCCATGGGTGTTAAGTGGTCGGGGGGGACTATGGGCAAGTCACTGTTTTGTATTGAAGGGGGAAGTACGTGTGTTTCGGAACCTCTACCTCTGACCGTACCATTGTTTCCTCTATAACTGCATCTGAAGTAAGTTTTGGAACCTGAGGGTTGGTTATTGCCCTTATAAATGGATGTAGTGTCCGAGGAAGTTGTTTTGGACCCTGCTCGATAAAAGGAGCGCCAAAAGGAACCACAACCTTGTGGAATCTGAAGGGCTCCCATTGATTTAGCGACTTTGGTATCTTTCTTCATTTTTTCAAGTGAAGAATCTACCACCGGTCCAAACAGGTGTTCCTTATCGAATGGTGTGTTCAATATTCGTAGAAGGACACTAGTGTTCACTGCTCTGGCAGATGTATCAGCCGCATCTAGGGAGCATCTAGGGAGCACCTAATTTGATTGTTGGAAATTAGTTGTCCCTCACGTACCAGGTCTTGCGCTTCAGATTTATGTTCTTGGGGTAAGAATTGTATAAATTGTTTCATTTCATCCCAATGCGCACAGTCGTATCTGGCTAGCGGCGCTTGAGTGTTAGATATGCACCAGAAGTTAGCTGCCTGGGAGGCTATTCTTTACCCTGAAGCATCAAGCAGCTTTGACTCTTTATCTGGAGGTGGTGTGTCTCCAGTAGTTTGGGAGTTTGCCCTTTTGCGTGCATTAGAATCAACTAATGAGTCTAAGGGTAATTGTCCTTTTATGTAGACTTAATCAGATGGTGCAGGTTTCTATTTTGTATCCACCCTGGGGGTAAGGATACGTGCCCTGACAGGATCCTTAAATATATTGTCGATATGTCTGGTCATTCCTTTAAGCATGGGCAGCATATGTGTGGATTTTTGTGTGCTGTTTAATGTTTCAAAGAGGAAATCCTTTTCAAGGGATTCTTTATGCAGCTGGACCCCATGATAATTGGCAGCCCTGCCTAGCAATTCAATATATCCTATTCTGTCATTTGGTGAAGAGGGCCTGGTAGGATATAGGTCAGGTTCATTGCCTGTAGGCGAGTTCCTGTTATAGTCATCCCACTTGTCTGTAGGTCCAGGCTGATTATCATCATTAGTATCATCCCCACCCCCATCACCCTAATCGTCAGGTGTATGTGCTGGTGAGTGCTCAGGTGAAGTTGGCACAGACAGAGGCTGAGGTAAAGGTGGTAAAGAAAGAGGAAGAGGAGGAGGGGGAGGGTTTGTCCCAACAGTTCTCTTCTTTAATGGAATGTGGTATTCCTCTTTGGTAGTAGCCCCTCTTTTTAAAGTCACCTTAGTAATAATGTGACCCGTTTTTGGATGTATGACCAAAATCTTTTGTTTTGGATCCGGTTTTTCGTCGTATTTCCGAAACTATGCCTCTTAGGTGACTTTGGCGTATCAGTCTGTTTTGGCGCCAAACTTTTCGGTGCCAATTGTTTTGGCGCTGGTGTTTTCAGATCCAATATGGTTTTTGGTGCCGAGTGGTGATGATCGGAGCCGGACTTGGTTTTCGATCCTGAAGGCTTTGGCTCGGTGCCCGAATTGGAGTGGGGCTTCTCGGAGCCAGAGGGCTTTTTGGTAGGCTTCGGTGCCAAGCCAGAAGGCGGAGTGTCGGAAGCATAGTCTCTGTGCCGACAGGGGCTTGAGGGCGTGGGTTGGTCCGGAGCTTTCTTTTTTGGTTGAGTTGGGGCGAGGTAGTGCCTGCACTTACAGTACATTGTCCCTGCGGGATGTCTTCATCCTGGTCGGAGTCATCGTCGGAGAGGAAGATCTGTTCTTGCTCCTCCTCGGCCCCTAAGGCGTTGTCATCCGTTTCATCTGTTTCAGGTCCGAAGATGTCCGGAAAGAAGCTTGTGTGTTAGCTGTGCATGTCGTGTCGCCGGACCCGATGGTCACGAAGAGTCTTCTTGGAGCGGAAAGCTTGAACACATCGCAGTCCTGTTCACTGTGTTTGAGTGACAACACAGGTTGCACACCTCGTGTGAATCGGTGCGCGGATATTTCGCGTGGCACCGAGGACAGAATTTAAAAGGAGTTTGTTCCATCAACTGCGAGTCGAACCGGGGGCTAGGCCCAACGGCCTACTACAAGCTCTATGATCGAAAAGAGTTTATTGTAAGAACACGATCTGTGAAGAATGGATAACGCGAGCGTAAACAATACCGTCGAGGTTGAGTGTTGTATGCACCAAGAGAAACCAAAGGATCAGCGTCGAACCGGAGCGCAGTGAATAACATCCGAACCCGATGGCGGAAAAAACCAATCTGAAGATAGAGTCGATGACCATGCGCACTATCACCGAAATGAGGTGTCACCTACCTTATGACTGCAGACTTCGTCGAAGAAAAACAAAGTGCAAACATCAGGGCCCAACACTAGATGGCGATCTATGCATAAGTATGTGATCTACAGCTCACATGCCTCAAACAGGGGCATTTTCTGGGAGAGTGGTGTGTTTCATTGGTGACGAAAGCGGAAGCGCAGAAGTGCTGTGGCGATACTCTAGGAGAGTGAATGACTTGCAAAAAGGAGGGACCAGGAAGACAAATTACCCACTGGCAAGCAAGGAATTTTAAAAGACAACTGATTAGACAAATTAAAAGCATTGGGAGGAGTTCAAGTCACAAAGTACACAAAGATCATCCTTACAGCGCAAGCGCTGTCTAGGCGCGATCCAAAAACCAGATTGATGTGTACAAACCAGGTTACTGTGGTTTACACGAGGAGAGCATTCAGCCGTGGCAACAAGCTCTGAATGAATGTCGCTACAACTGGGGGTCTGCCTGTTCGGTGAGATCGCTGGGTTTCTGAGCAGACGAGTTTAAAACCATGTCCTTCTTGAGATACTGATGTATGTGGGAGTGTGTACTGAAGCTGCATACACACATGGGCTGCGCAACTTAATGCATGCTTAACGACCTTGTGTGAACTGCTCAACATGTGCAGGTTGAGCTTTACAACAGTGCATAATCCTACATCCTGAGGGGCAGTCTGGGCCCAGGCCACAAGCCTCTTTAGTGCTGGCTGACTAGATAGCACCCTCGGAGGCACAAGATGTGTCGAACAGGAGTAACATCAGCGCTGCGCCTCCAACAGCTACTACGTACCAGTAAAATGAAGATGCCATGCAGGATGATGGCAGAGAAGGTGCTTTGAGACAGCAAGTTGAGTCTGGGCGTGGTGGAGCATAGGAAGGGTAGTGTTTCCTCAAATGATTTCTAAAATAATAATACACTGCACATAGATATTAACAGGATCACTGGAAATATGCAGCAAGAGAGGGCCAAATTGTGCAACAGGATTGACAAAATTTGTAGAACGAAAAACGATATTTTACCATTTTAATATCTATTAAAACTGTGCGGGCATAGTTGCACCTTATTCATACCAATTTTAAGACCTGAATACAGCAATCAGCAACTGAAAGGTCATCAGTTCATCTTCGTAAAGAGTGTGACCCTGTGTGGAACCACATTTTCCCTCTTTTGTTTTAGTTACTTTTGATCCGATTGAGCTAGAAACATTTTTTATGAGTGAAATGTACCAACTATGCAGCAAATGATGGATTATGTTGCAAATTCAAAATTATGCAGAAAATGCATTGGCCCAGATCTCGTTAAGCTATTTTATGTCACTGAAACTGAGCCTCTGGCTTTTGAGCGGTTTGCTCACATTTAAGAGATAATAAAGAAGGACTGTCGAAGCTAATTGTTTTTGCTTGTTTTTTTTGTTTTTTAAATCAATGCAGCTAACACACATATACCACAGGCAGCGACAGCATTGCAGGCAGACTAAGCCTCGCTAACACAAACAAGCATTTGAAATGTAATAGGTCTCGCATTTACGCGAGTTGAAGCTATTGACATTGTAAATGACAATGCCTATAGCTTCAACTCGCGTAAATGCGAGACCTATTGCATTGCAAATGTTACTTTAAGTTTAAAACTGAGCGCGGCGCTACTTCAAGGACACTTCGCCTGGTTTCTTTTTTTTTTTTTTTACTTTAACACTGATCGTGGTGTCCTTGAAGCGGGCGACTCGCTCAGTGTTAAAGTTTAAAAAAAATAATAATTCGAGTGTGGTGTCCTCAAAGCGGTGCCGCGCTCAGTTTTAAAGTAAGCAAAAAAACAACAAACAGAGCGCGGTGTCCCCGAAGGGGGCACCACGCTCACTTTGAAAGTGAAAAAAAAAAAATTAACAGAGCGCGGTGTCCCAAAAGTGGGCGCCGCGCTCAACATGAAAGTTATATAAAATCAAAATTTTAAATGATCGCGGTGTCCCTAAAGCGGACGCCACACTCATTATGCAAATACCCAAAAAAGCAGCCGCCATTGTCCCCATCAGTGACAATAACAACAAAAATAGTGCTCACTTACTAGATAAATCAGTCCATATAACGTGCCAAGTAAAAGGTCCAGTCTTTATGGGCGGTAACAAATGGTGACAAGGTGGTAACAAGGAGGGTCTAACAAGACTCATAATGAATCGGAAGCCAGCATTTACCAAGGACAATGGTACAAGCCAATGAAAAATATGGGAGGAGAGTGGGCGAGGCTTCCACAGCATACTCTACTACAGCATGCCTTGTAGAGCGGCAGTGCATGCACGCTGCCGCTAGGCTCGACCTAAAAAGTAGCTTTCAAAGAAAAAAATCTCAAGGGTAGAGAATTTGACAGACTCCATGTAGGGGTTTGTTTGGAAACAGGGGGTAAAAAGTTTTTCCATGAAATTTTATGTATTGCACAAGAAGGCCTCTTCCATGCAAAGATGCCAGCCCTGACAGGTTAATAGGGTAGACAAATAACCAAAACTTTCTGAGAGTGGGATGGGCTTGTGCAACTTGAGACATGCTCTTTGTGGATTTGAAATTTTGTTACTTCACCTCTATTTTTCACCTGTTTATTTTCTTCTGAGAAGTGGTCAGGCAAAAGTTTTTGTATTCAGGGAAGCCTTCTTGAAGTTCTAGCTATTAAGACACTAGTGGCATCCTCAAGTCCAGAACGTCACTGAGTGAATCATGCAGACTAACCTTTTAAACTATGCAAGTGCATTATAGACATTTCTTCTGACTACATTTCTCACCGAGAGTTCAGCGGGGTAAATCAAATGCAGTGGAGTGCTGTTTTCATTGTTAAGCACTCTAAAACATTTTCCTGTCTCGAAAACAAAGTCATGGTAGTAGATTTCATAATAAACTGCAGGATGGTAAGCTGCAAATGCCTTCATTACAACTGGTGCTTTGTGTTTGTTACGTGCTCGGAATGGCTCACACGGAGCTTGTAAGCTACTTAGTTTGACACTCTGTCAATGACTGAATCAGATTCCAATTAGTATGTTGGATATTTAAACTCCACCGAGCAGGACCAGACTCTCTAAACCAGAGGGTATCACCTTGCACACCTTGCCATACCCTACGTGGTCGTGATTAAGCCGTTTATGTTCACGCCTAGGTTTAAGCTTGAAAACCGAGACAGAAAGATCTTTAGTCACGTGCCCCGTTATATTCCATTCCATTCCTCTGAAATGTAGCGTTTTACCTTAGTTCATCAGCTTCTTGTCAGACATAAAAACTTATTTTTCTATGCTTTTGAAAAAGATCAGCACCAAGAGAATTTGTATAAGGTAAACTACGCTCAATATGGTATTCTTTCACTTGCACAAAAAGCACATGCATGCATGTTCATGCAATGTACCCAAAGTAGAAACTAGCATGTCAAATGTCAGAGGGTGCATGTTTACATGTGGTATGAAGGAGTGTGGGCAAGGCAAAGGTGCTTCAAGCCCAGTGCCTCACCGGAATAAAAATATAGACTCTGACTAACATCTCCCAATAGAGGTTTTCTTCTAATGCTAGCCGAGAACACAATGTGGTACACTGTTAACAGAGACCTCGTCGGAGCATTGGCAACATTGTACAATGTGGATCGGATAATTTTGAACATTATAAAATTGGATAGTAAAGTCCATAATATAAAATGGGCCAGAACATCGAACAAGCTTCTGTTTAAGAAATCTACCCGGACCTCAAGCCAAGAGTAAAAGATGGGAAACCACCAGCCCTAGAAAACTATAAATCCAAATAAAGTCGACATGGTTAAAATGTTTTGATCGCCTACAGAATTAGCTAATACCGCTTGCATTTGTACAGAACGTGTGCAGAACCCGGCTCATGAAATGGGTTGAGTTAATTTTTTTATAGTATTCTTCTACTGCTAATGTATGAAACTTCACCGGATTTTTGGGGGCAGGCGGCAACCACGAGGTGAGACTACCACAAAAGTGATTAAACAATTTTGCCAATGCAACTATTACCGCATATATATATGGCGAACAAAGTACTATCTTTCCAGTGTATAAAATACTCGGTGTGAAAAGATTAACAGAGGAGGGCGGTGTTATATCATGGATTTTAATAAAAAATTTAACAATCGCAATAAACAAAGGCTCACTAAGTAAGGCAATGTCCACTAATGAAAACAAACAAGTGAGAGTATTGGGAAGCGTTTCTAAAACATGCATCATTCACAACTGAACACAATGGTCTCAGTGTGTCCGTGTGGGGTATATAAAGACTCCAGGCTGTAACATATCTGCAGAATATCTCTACCGCACATTATGCCTCACCAACTGCACTCAACAGAACAGATTAACCCCTTCAGTGCCACGCCCTTTCCCCCCTCCTGTGCCGGGCGTTGCATTAGCGGGTGGGGTTCATGACGAGATAGTCTCGTCATGGGCACAGCACGACCGTGCTCCATGACGAGACTATCTCGTCATGGGCACAGAAGAGGTTAAAAACAAGCATTTGCAATGCAATAGGAGACCTATTGCATTGAATCATGGACAACGGGGGGAGCACAGACAACGGGAGTGCAGGATTGGGGAAGGGGGCGAGAAGGCATGTACAAAATAGTGCTCACTGTCTAAATAAAATGTACCGTACTGTGTAACACTCAAAGTAAAGGGACCAATAGCCAGAGGAGGGTACAAATGACGACATGGCCATAATAAGGTTCACAAAGCACTCCACAACACCGGACTAGCGTACCTCAACGAACGACTCACCATCTACACCCCGAACCGCCAGCTTCGCTCCGCTGACCTTGCCCTCGCCACTGTCCCCCGCATCCGTGGAGCAACTGCCGGCGGCAGATCGTTCTCCCACCTCGCCGCAAAAACCTGGAACACCCTCCCCATCCGCCTATGACAGACCCAGGACCTGCTGGCCTTCAGGAAACTCCTAAAGACTTGGCTGTTCGAGCAGTAACAGCACCTCCGCCCCCCCACAGCGCCTTGAGACCCTCACGGGTAAGTAGTGCGCTTCACAAATGAACTGATTGATTGATTGATTGATTGATTGATAACGAGGGACTAATAAGCCTTATAATCAATCAGACGGCAGCATTTACAAAATACAATGACACAAGCCAATTAAAACTATGGGTGGAGAGTGGTCGGAGCTTCCACGGAGCTTCCACTCCATACTCCATTACTGCATGCCTCACAAAGTGAGCAGCGCAGGCGTGTTGTCACTATAGGCTCGACCTAAAAACTGATATGGTAGATTGCAGGAGCAACACTGTAAAGTTCTCTCATACACAAGAATAGGTACAACAGAGGTAGTGGCCGTGTATGCTTCCACAAATACACACATAATAGGTACAGCATGCTATGCAGCAGGGTCATCTTACTTCACAAATGCACTACAGCAGCAGCTTTATGCACTTTATCACAAATATATCTCCAGCATGTGCAGCAACACTGTGTACTATCCTCCTATGTGCAGGGAAGTTAAAACACAGACAAGAGGAGCAGCAAACACACATTGTCTCTCACACCAAACAAGTACAGCATGTGTGGAAGAAATGTAAGCTTCTCTCAGTGTCAGTAACAGTGTGTAATATGATTTTATTGTGTTGTGCAAGAGTGCTTTAAGTGAGTTTTTCAAGGATCAGTGATGTGTGTCGTGGTCTATAACTTAGTATGTGCGTTTTGAGTGATGGTGTTAATATGACAGGCTGTTTGAAAGTGTATCGACCACAGATTGATATTTAGCTCCAAAACGTAAACAAAACTATTCACAATCTCAATTATCCAGGCTCTTATTCTTGGCACCCAGTCTCCTCGCTCTTCCTATTGCTGCCATGGAGAATAAGTGCCCATTGATCACTTTGAGTGTAGCATCAGGTAACTTGTGTGAAGCCTCAGCGAGTGAGTAGAGTTGACAAAACATGTGTCTGCTAAGGAATTATTTAAACATAACATGTATTGAATAAAATAGGTGGGCGCTAAGAGACAGAATATATTGTGTGCATTATACAGCGTTAAGAGCAGTGCAGAACATTACTCTCCTGTTTAGACGCAGGTGTTGTTTATTTAGTTTCTTTGTGTTTTAATATAATGTCAGAGCTTTTAAGATCATAACATCGGACAGTAAAGGGAGTGTGGCAAAGACGTAGTAATTGCAGGTAGTTATCAGTGTATGGTTTGGAAGTGTCTTCAAATGCAATATAGGAAAGATCAATTTTTAAGAGGCCACAATAAACAAGCAAAGCAGAAGAAGCTTATGGAGCAACAGAGACACGAAAAACAACTGAGAGGTGAAGAAAGGGCAAAGTTGTGCGAAAGTAATTGTAGACATGAGAGAAAGAGCAGCTAAGTTGTTTGTTTCATTACAAAACAAAGACCATGACTTTAGATGCACACTGGAAACGGTAGGCCACGTTAGAGGGAAAGAAAAGTGAAATGTGTCCATAAAAGCTAATACCACCGTACAGGACCACACACCCCAGCACCTACGAACGCAAGCAGGCATCACACCATCTCCAACATCTCCTAAGAGAGATTAGCTTGGAAAATCTTATAAGTACTAAAACACCAACATCTTAGAGAAATTGAGCTAGATTGTCCTGTCAAACCGGCCTCCTGGATGTTCATGCAGCTACTTGGGGATTTGCATGTGGAAAGGTTGCTGTATTTTACTGAGTCCACTTAGGAAACACCAGTCAGTCTGTATGTGCGGCAGTCAAGGCTGAGGACACAGCTGGAGTAAAACTGTGGACAGAGTGTCTGGACGGAGGTGGCGGTCGCTGCTGCTGTTGTGGATGTGCCGCTGGCGTATACCGCACCGATGGGCGTCCAAAGACGATCCCAGAGTTTATCCTTAGCTGCTCATAGTCCCTCAGCTCTGCAGAACGTCTTACTGCCAGCTTCGGCAGCAAGTGAAGAAGTAAAACGCACAGCAAGCGGCACATATTTCAGCCTCGGTGGTTGTTGGGCCACAGTGTGGTGGCATGAGTGCGTCCCACTAGAGTGACGTCACCGTGCCCCACAGCAAAGAGGAATGCAAAGGCTGCAGGGGAGATAGGGGCGGATGGTCTGCAATCAGGGTGGGTGACAATTTCCGTTCCGCTCGCGGAAATTGCGAACATTTGACATTTTCGCGTTCCGCGCGGAACGCGAAAATGTCGAAACTTCCACGATCCGCGAGGGAACGGAAATTGTCGCCTAGGCAGGTGTGATTTCTCCCCATATCTACCGTCAACAATTTGCTGTAATCCTTGATGGAGCTCTGTGCACCCATGAGTTTCTCGAGCGCAATCCCCGTGTAGTTCCTGACACCAGGAGGTTCCTTCTGTCTCCTCATCTGCTGCTCTGATCGGTCTCTGGCCCTTTATAAACAACAGGCATGTGAACTGCATGGAAGACCCGCACGTTTGGCACCGGCCCACACACCAGCGGTGTGCAACGTCTTCCTGCCCTTTCCCCCACTATGATGGACAGCTCACTCGAGGGACCCGGGCGCCCACCGGCGCTGAGGCAAACTTACAGACACACATGGTCGCTGTAGACAACTCTTCTGGCCCTTTACGCAGCTGTAGTGAAGGAAAAGCACTATACATTTACCCAACGAGGTAGCACTTACTGATTATCCAGTTGAAAGTACTCAAGTTGAGTAGAGGTATTGCACAAAACGGTGGCATCTTCTTGGGTAAATATGCAGGCAGGGCAGGATTCATTCTGGCACGATGTTCTTGTCACAAAAATTAAACCCCAACAGGAAGCACTTGTATTTGACCTTCAACTCGGGCACCTGCCTTATTTAAATCTGTAAGTCTTACAGATATAAATAAAGCAGGTGCCCAAGTTGAAGGTCAAATTCAGTAACGCATTAATCAGCACACAAAAATGTCCGCGATCACGTGAAATTTCGCGTGATCGCAGAGATTTTTTGCCGTTTCGCGATATTTTGCGAAAGGCACTTTCGCAAATTCCGCCCACCCTTAGTCTGCAAAGGAAAACAGCACCGCCTCTGCCACATTCTGTAATTTTGGGCAAGTCACTTATCTCTCCATGCCTAAAAAACGCAATGTAAAGTGGTTTACAAGTTGCCATATTGCTGATGTAACGAGTGCACATTCAAAGAGGTATGTAACACAACCTTCCGAGAGCCGCGCTGAGCCAGGGCAATGCTTGTTCGAATATAAAAAATAAAAAAATCTGAACAGGAAATAAAATAGAAAAAAGTGGAGGTACCAGGAAGACAAATTACCCACAGGCAAGCAAGGAATTTTAAAAGACAACCGATTAGACAAACCAAAAGCGATGGGAGGAGTCTAACCCCACAAAGTACATGCAACGATCATCCTGACAGCGCAAGCGATGTCTAGGCTTGTCCTAAGATAATCAATAGGGGCCCTACTGCAAGTTAGTAGAACAATTATCTTTTCATAATTCAGGGTTCCTTGGTTTAACCACAACTCAAATATCAGGTGCAATGAAAGTGGGGCACAGTTCTACTTGTCAAAATCAGGTAGAACTTAGTGCCAGATGTATGTAGCTTTTTTGAGCATGCAAACTGTCTGATTCGCAGAATCGGGCCATTTACCACCCCAAAGAAGTATTTTTTTATGTACAGAACCCTATTTTGTGATTCGGTAACCTACTATGGAATTTCAAAATGGATTAGCGATTCGGTATTAGGAACGGCGTGTTAAGAGTGTCTCTTCCTAATAGTGACTTGCAGTGGTATGTGTGACTTTTTTGCAACCAAAATGCGGTCACAAAACATTATCATTTTACCACCTACTTCAAGAAGGTGGTAGCCCATTCGCAAATGGGAATGGGTCCCCAAGGAGCTATGCATACCCTGAGATTAGCAGGAATAGATAAAATGCAGGATGTGTACCCCAACGGCTTTTTTATCACAGAAGAAAAACCACAATACGTACAAAACAAAACCCCACTCTTTCTCTTCATCTTTCACAGCAATCAAGGCACACTATAGCACATTTCCTGCCAAGCCATCGATGTTACGGTCCCTCCAGACACTGCCGGTCAGTCCAACGAGACACAAACTGGTCACCAAGCTATATCACATAGCCAGAGATGAGAAATTCACGGTCCACAATAAGAGCTTGAAGCAGTGGAACACTAGACTTAATCCACAGCTCAGACAGAAGGAATGGGAGTCCTGCTGTCAGCTAACCAGTGTGCTCACATCAAATGGCAAATTACGTATTATCCACTTCAAATATCTCCACCAGGTCTATTATACACCGCACAAACTGTATAAATATGTTCTTAGGGACAGCGATGCATGTAGGCGATGCGGGACACAGTGCGCAGACTTCAGGCATTTGACTTGGGAGTGTAGACGGGTGGCTGAGTTCTGGGCAGAAGAGACACAAAGGCTGCAAACCATGACTAACATTGAATTACAGAGTACTCCACAAATATATTTATTGTGTTTCACGCCATTCTTGAAGGGTGCCACGGGTAAATTCTTCAGGATTGCGTTATTGCTAGCCAAGCGGGGGGTAATGATGAAATGGGAGAGTTCAACTGCCCCGCTTCCTGATCACTGGATAAAGGAACTTGCGTACCGTAGGGAGAATCTCGTACTGTTTGCAGAGGAGCTGCCTGCCCCCTCGAGGCCCAAAGACATTTGGGAGCCCTTATTACAATACTTACGGTCCACTGAACAAGACACGTCATCTGAAGATGCAGAAAAGTAGTAATGCATGTGCATGCTGATGATACTGTAATTTGTTACACTGAAGAATATTGTACCTGAGGGCAAATTATTAATTGTTATACATACTACTATGCTTTCGTAATGTATGAGACTTTGACCTTGTATATACAATGTATGCATAAGAACTAATAAAATAATAAAAATTAAAAAAAAGAATGGATTACAGCATAAACTGAAATCCCATTCCAGGATAGTGGATAGATTGTTGGGCGGGGCTCAGCCTAAATAGGAGCTCACAAAAAGTTAACCAATATTGTGTCTAAAAAGTAAAAGGAGGTTTCTTTGAGAAATCTTGGTTCAGGTGTGGTGTAAGCTCATAAAACGTGTAAGTAAAGTATTTTAGTAGCACCAAAACAACAGTAAACGTAAGAAAAAGGTTTAACAAAACAACTTTAATGATAAAAACAACACTCAAACCCTAAAAAGATGTTTAGGGTATCAGGACTTGTGATATTTGTATTTATTTATCCCCCTCCTAAAGATAGGAGATGTGTTGGGCAGGTTAACGTGATTACAAAATTGATCATAACATAATATCACTATTGCATGCAAGTCAACACTTTAACAGAACTAAACAGCCACCCTCTAACAATCAGAATCATGCAGAGGGCTACGCCTCACGAGTATGAGAGGAGTGCCTTGGACAGGTTCATTATTCCGGCTTCTTCTTTTAGCAATTTTGCTTTCAGTGATGTAAAACCTAACAACATTCTACATGCTTTGACTTGTACCTCACTGTTGAGTGTAAGACCCTAATTATGAGCTGTGATGTCCCTACCCAATCCATTCATTTGTTACTTCAGGGCTCAACAGCATCATTGTTGTGAAATTATATTAATCACATATGCAAAGAAGAATGTAAATGCATTGCTACAGAAGGAATATCTTCACAACATGTATTAAGCAGAGTATTATGAAGAAAGTAATCTCTGATTTAATTTCAAAATACTTGAAACATTCCTTGAGGAACATCTTATTCTGCATTTTTATGACCAAAGGATTTAAATACAGCATTAGAAAAAAGCTCCCTGCCTTTTTCAACATGGGAGCGAGCATCTTTTGGACATATCAGTCCTGAAAAATTGGTGGAGACAAATGCTGCCACAACACAGATGTCTTCTGCAAGGCTAGAAAGCAGAGACAATATTTTCATTTGGGCCCAAACCATACAAAAAGAACACAGAGAGGCTCTTGAATGTAACTTTCCAAATTAAATTGGGGTAATTAAATATTAAAAGAATACCTCCACAAGATGGTTCCAGAAAATATCTAAAGAAGGAGACTGCTGTAAGTTTTGACACTGTCCATTTTCCTGTGGCAGTCCAGTAATACAGGTTCCTGTTCATTAGGGCCCACCGTCCCCCGACCCCGGTTTGGCAAAATTACCATCTTGACAATGCTAATGCAGCAGACTATAGGGAGTAGATGTCCACGACTGTTAGGCAACTGTATACAGTCTGTAAGAGTAAATTCATACTTATGTCTAAAATTCCTAATCATACTCACAGATTGTTCTCTCCCTGTGCCCAAGGCAGTAGTAACAACCTGAAAATCAACTAAAGTTGGAGCTGCAGCATGAACAAACTGGGTCACACACTATGCCTCAAAATCTTCTGCTGCACACTTAATGGCAGCCGGTGTGGTGTCTAAACTGGTGGTGTATACTGCCACGTCATCAGTATATTCTGTTATATGCACCATCCTACAAACAAGATGGGTAAGATTGTAGGGTTGCAAAAGAAACCCTACAGGAAGAGCTTCTCTATATGGCAAAAAAAAGAAATGTGATAATGGACATTGGGCCATATGTATCATTCCAAATTGCGATTGCAAACGCTGAAATGCGCAGAATTTTAGCTTTTGCAATCGCAATTGGGTTCAGTGGTATGTATTAAAGAAAAACTGCCTCGCAAAATAAGGAATCGCAAAATTTGCGATTCCCTATTTTGCAATTGCATTTAAAGAATCGCAAATTGCTATTCCTTAAATGCAATGTAAAAAGCACAGGAAAAGTACAAATTGGCCTTAAGGAATCGCAAATTACCAGAAACTTCAAGTTGGTGGTAATTTGCGATTTCTCTGGAAAATGCAAATTTTTGAATTTTTCAAAGTGCCATGTGGCGCACATACATGCCCTTAGGGCATGTATGTGTGCCACATGTGCACACATGCACATTTCAGGGGTGCAACAGGGTGTCCTTTTGACACCTTGGCACCCTTGAAATTGCATTCTCAATTTGCGATTCTCTAATTGAAAATCGCAAATTGAGAATGTCTTCCCATTCATTCCTATGGGCCTCTAGGCCCATAGGAATGAATGGGGAGGTATTCCTTAGTTGAGAATCGCAATTTGCAATTAAGAAATATGTAGGATTCGCAAAATTAATTGCAAATCCTACATACATAGGTGCCGATCACGATCCGTTAAAAACCGGGTACGAACCGTCGGACGGAGCATATTCTCCGTCCGACGCGTACCCGGTCGTCAAAATCTACCAACATGGAATTACGATTCGCACGGAAACACCATTTCAGTACGAATCGTACAAAACCCCGACCGACCAAAATAAACATACAAATGCGATCCGGGAAAGTGCCGACCTGACGTCGGGACGCACGCAGCCTGCCATTCACGAACCAGGAATTACGATTCGCACCGACGTCATCCCGCACGGTGAATATTTTCCGGCAGCCAAATACTGCCGGGAAATCAGGACGACGCGAACAAGGAGTACCAGTACGCGACGGACAGACAGGACGACGCGAACAAGGAGTACCCGTACGCGACGGACAGACATGGACCCGAACCTACGTGTCATCCCGGCCCTCATAGCAGTCGACCTCCTCTACAGGTTACGACGCAGACGCCGCAGAAGGTCAGAACAACTAAGGGAGGGGGGAAAGGGGGCGGGTGGCAGGACCAGGGCAGGCCACAAAACCCCCACCAAAGTCACACAGCACACATGCCCTGGACATACCTGACTCCCAGGCCCTGGTCACTACGAGGGGGTGGGGGCGTGTCCAGCTAAGCCAGCGACCGCCACAACGGAAGTTCTTGATGACGCGAACCGGCAACACAACCAGACAGGTACGTCCCGTACCCACGCCTTAAGAGCGTGGGTACGAGTCGTACCACGCCCACACCTACGTCACCCCAACAATGACGGGACGGCTCGTACCCACGTGGCAAAGGCCTGGGGATGGCCCGCACAAGCATCACATAGCGTGGGGACGGATATGTACAGACCGTACCCCCACCCCGTATGCATGAAGCGTACCCCCAACCCCAACAGTGTAAGTACGACACGTACCCCCACCCGCGTATGCAAGGAGCGTACCCCCCATGCCAACAGTGTAAGTACGACACGTACCCCCACCCGCGTATGCAAGGAGCATACCCCCCACCCCAACAGTGTAAGTACGACCCGTACCCCCACCCGCGTACGTATGGAGCGTACCCCCACCCCAACAGTGTAAGTACGACCCGTACCCTCACCTCGAATGCATGGAGCGTACCCCCCATGCCAACAGTGTAAGTACGATACGTACCCCCACCCGCGTATGCAAGGAGCGTACCCCCCATGCCAACAGTGTAAGTACGACACGTACCCCCACCCGCGTACGCAAGGAGCGTACCCCCAACCCCAACAGTGTAAGTACGACCCGTACCCCCACCCGCGTATGCAAGGAGCGTACCCCCATGCCAACAGTGTAAGTACGACACGTACCCCCACCCGCGTATGCAAGGAGCGTACCCCCCACCCCAACAGTGTAAGTACGACCCGTACCCCCACCCGCGTACGTATGGAGCGTACCCCCATCCCAACAGTGTAAGTACGACCCGTACCTTCACCTCGAATGCATGGAGCGTACCCCCATGCCAACAGTGTAAGTACGACACGTACCCCCACCCGCGTATGCAAGGAGCGTACCCCCCATGCCAACATTGTACGTATGACACGTACCCTCACCCACGGACGTATGGAGCGTACCCCCCACCCCAACAGTGTAAGTACGACACGTACCCCCACCTCGAATGCATGGAGCGTACCCACATCCGTGTATGTCATGAGCGTACATATTGTGAAATAGGAGAGGTGGGTGCAGAGTCCTCCCAGCAGTGCCCTGAGACAGGAGGGGTGTGTGCAG
This sequence comes from Triturus cristatus, assembly GCF_964204655.1. Taxonomy (NCBI): domain Eukaryota; kingdom Metazoa; phylum Chordata; class Amphibia; order Caudata; family Salamandridae; genus Triturus; species Triturus cristatus. The sequence goes on along the minus strand of NC_140593.1, from coordinate 308,588,711 downwards.
AGTCCTCCCAGCAGTGCCCTGAGACAGGAGGGGTGGGTGCAGAGTCTTCCCAGCAGTGCCCTGAGACAGGAGGGGTGGGTGCCTATCACTCCCAGCAGTGCCCTGAGACAGGAGGGGTGTGTGCAGAGTCCTCCCAGCAGTGCCCAGACACAGGAGGGGTGGGGGCCTATCACTCCCAGCAGTGCCCTGAGACAGCAGGGGTGTGTGCAGAGTCCTCCCAGCAGTGCCCTGAGACAGGAGGGGTGGGTGCAGAGTCCTCCCAGCAGTGCCCTGAGACAGGAGGGGTGGGTGCAGAGTCCTCCCAGCAGTGCCCTGAGACAGGAGGGGTGGGTGCAGAGTCCTCCCAGCAGTGCCCAGACACAGGAGGGGTGGGTGCAGAGTCCTCCCAGCAGTGCCCTGAGACAGGAGGGGTGTGTGCAGAGTCCTCCCAGCAGTGCCCTGAGACAGGAGGGGTGGGGGCCTATCACTCCCAGCAGTGCCCTGAGACAGGAGGGGTGGGTGCCTAACACTCCCAGCAGTGCCCTGAGACAGGAGGGGTGGGTGCCTATCACTCCCAGCAGTGCCCTGAGACAGGAGGGGTGGGTGCCTATCACTCCCAGCAGTGCCCTGAGACAGGAGGGGTGTGTGCAGAGTCCTCCCAGCAGTGCCCAGAGACAGGAGGGGTGGGGGCCTATCACTCCCAGCAGTGCCCTGAGACGGGAGGGGTGGGTGCAGAGTCCTCCCAGCAGTGCCCAGAGACAGGAGGGGTGGGGGCCTATCACTCCCAGCAGTGCCCTGAGACAGGAGGGGTGTGTGCAGAGTCCTCCCAGCAGTGCCCTGAGACAGGAGGGGTGGGTGCAGAGTCCTCCCAGCAATGCCCTGAGAAAGGAGGGGTGGGTGCAGAGTCCTCCCAGCAGTGCCCAGACACAGGAGGGGTGGGTGCAGAGTCCTCCCAGCAGTGCCCTGAGACAGGAGGGGTGGGTGCAGAGTCCTCCCAGCAGTGCCCTGAGACAGGAGGGGTGGGGGCCTATCACTCCCAGCAGTGCCCTGAGACAGGAGGGGTGTGTGCAGAGTCCTCCCAGCAGTGCCCTGAGACAGGAGGGGTGGGTGCAGAGTCCTCCCAGCAGTGCCCTGAGACAGGAGGGGTGGGTGCAGAGTCCTCTCAGCAGTGCCCTGAGACAGGAGGGGTGTGTGCAGAGTCCTCCCAGCAGTGCCCTGAGACAGGAGGGGCGGGTGCAGAGTCCTCCCAGCAGTGCCCTGAGACAGGAGGGGTGGGGGCCTATCACTCCCACCAGTGCCCTGAGACAGGAGGGGTGGGTGCCTAACACTCCCAGCAGTGCCCTGAGACAGGAGGGGTGGGTGCCTATCACTCCCAGAAGTGCCCTGAGACAGGAGGGGTGGGTGCCTATCACTCCCAGCAGTGCCCTGAGACAGGAGGGGTGGGTGCCTATCACTCCCAGCAGTGCCCTGAGACAGGAGGGGTGTGTGCAGAGTCCTCCCAGCAGTGCCCAGAGACAGGAGGGGTGGGGGCCTATCACTCCCAGCAGTGCCCTGAGACAGGAGGGGTGGGTGCAGAGTCCTCCCAGCAGTGCCCAGAGACAGGAGGGGTGGGGACCTATCACTCCCAGCAGTGCCCTGAGACAGGAGGGGTGTGTGCAGAGTCCTCCCAGCAGTGCCCTGAGACAGGAGGGGTGGGTGCAGAGTCCTCCCAGCAGTGCCCTGAGACAGGAGGGGTGGGTGCAGAGTCCTCCCAGCAGTGCCCAGACACAGGAGGGGTGGGTGCAGAGTCCTCCCAGCAGTGCCCTGAGACAGGAGGGGTGTGTGCAGAGTCCTCCCAGCAGTGCCCTGAGACAGGAGGGGTGGGTGCAGAGTCCTCCCAGCAGTGCCCTGAGACAGGAGGGGTGGGTGCCTATCACTCCCAGCAGTGCCCTGAGACAGGAGGGGTGGGTGCCTATCACTCACAGCAGTGCCCTGAGACAGGAGGGGTGTGTGCAGAGTCCTCCCAGCAGTGCTCAGAGACAGGAGGGGTGGGGGCCTATCACTCCCAGCAGTGCCCTGAGACAGGAGGGGTGGGTGCAGAGTCCTCCCAGCAGGGCCTTGAGACAGGAGGGGTGGGGGCCTATCACTCCCAGCAGTGCCCTGAGACAGGAGGGGTGTGTGCAGAGTCCTCCCAGAAGTGCCCTGAGACAGGAGGGGTGGGTGCAGAGTCCTCCCAGCAGTGCCCAGAGACAGGAGGGGTGGGTGCAGAGTCCTCCCAGCAGTGCCCTGAGACAGGAGGGGTGGGTGCCTAACACTCCCAGCAGTGCCCATGGAACGCAAAGGGTGGAGTAGCCACAGATACCATGCCCACAAATGTCAGTCAGGTGCACAAAGACCCTGCAGTACATGTACCACATGTGTGCGAGGCTGGGAGTATACGCATGCATAGGGCCAAAAAGAAAACATGTACACATGAAGTCATGTCAATAGTCCACATACACAAGTACAATGACTACCAAGGATGCCACGAATGATGCAGGTGGAGAATGGCTCAGCATGCATGTGCAAAGTTGAAGGAGTCCGTCACACACCCAGCTAATGTACACACAGCTCGGCGCTAAATATTGGGAACACCCTGCAGGGAAGAAGTCAGGGTACACAGAGGAAGGAAAACACCTTGGGACAATTGCAACATGCAGCAACTGCTTACATGAATTGAGAAAGCTAGCTAACACCGTGTGATGGCACACAGATCCCAGGTTCCCCCCTACTACTACATTTCCCACACACCCAACACATGAACACCACCCACAACCATGTAGCAGCCCCACCGACAGCAATGCCAGCAAAGCAGGAGTGTTCCAAGGGCAAAAAATAAATAGCTTTATTCAGCATGATCCAAAAACTGGTATGTAGTAAGTTCAATATTTACAAAGCCCATAGGGCAGTCCAGGAGTCACAGCTGGATGGGGGACACAGTGGGATGCGTGTCCCCTAGCTTGCCTGCACAGTTACAAGCCGTTGTCTTCCACAGGGGTGAGGGCATCAAGTGGGGGGGAAGGAACAGGCACCGCAGGGACAGGAGGGCGAAGGGTAGGCGATGTGGGTGCAGGGATGGAGGACTCCACCACAGGGGGTGGGGCAGGGCCAAAGGTGGATTCTAGGAGCGCGCTGCACACCTTGGCAAGGTCCTCCAGGGACTCCCCTGCACCCGAAGGAACCACAGGCCCCAAGGAGGGGGGGGGTCAGAGGGATGGGTCGCAGCGCCACTGGGGGAGGGTGTGGACAGGGGGGGGGACTCAAGCACCCTGACCGTGGACTTCCTTGACCGCTTGCGGGGTGGTGTCACTGTGGGGCTCAGGGACAGAGCGGCCATAAAGGAGTCTTTGGGGGGATGTGGCCAGGAGAGCTGAGGGGAGGAGATTTGGAGGGAGTGGATTGGGTGGAATGCGGACTCCCACTCTGGCTGCGTGTCACACGTTTGCCCCCCGACCCAGTGGGTGTGCCTACTTCACCCTGTGTGTGTGTGTCAGGAGGTGTGCGGCGGACCTTCCCTGCTGGTGTGGTGCCTGTGTGTGTTGTGGTGGGTGCATGCTTACGTCTGTGTGTATGTGGGACAGGCATGGGAGTGGGATTTGTGGAAGGAGCAGGGGTAGGGGGTGGGACGTAGCGCTGCAGGAGACCCACTGCTGCAGTCAGTGTGGAGTCTATGGACCTCAGCAAGTTGCGTTGGTCAGCCTGCGATGAATGAATGCCCTCCAAGTATGCCTCCATGTTGTTGAGGACCTGGCTGTGGGCATGGAGGACATTAAGGATCGCAGTCTGACCAATCTGCAACTGCCGCTGGATGTCCACAGACTCAGCATTGGCGGCAGCAGTGGAGACAGGGGCAGGGGGTGCGGTGCCTGGCAGGAAGGAGACATGTGGTGACCGGGCACGTTGGGAAGGGACACGAGCAAGTGGGAGGCGGCTGATGCCAATGGAGGGGGCGGTGCGAGATGTAGGGCTGCTGTCAGATGGTGGTGCAGCCACCGCCCACTCGGAGAGATCATCCTCGGACCCGTCAGCTTCATACTCTGTTGTGCCAGTCGACAGGTCCCCGGGTTCACTCTCCTCCGCCTCAGTCCCACTCGAAGTGCCAGGCACGATGTCACCGCTGGCACTGGTGCTCGGTCCTTCCGCGCCGTCTGTGTCCATGTCTCCCTCCGTGTCCCCCGACGATGCTGTGGGCAGGGTGAAGAGACAGAAATTAATCATACACCTGTATACATATGTCACATGAGTCAAATCTACTTAGGTCACAGTGCATAGCCTGAAACAAAGGAAGAGTTACAACTACAAAACAAGGTACATATGTAGGCCCTGCAAGACACAGTTGTGTGACCCACCATGCCATGGAAAAACTATGGAGAGCATGACACAATAGCAAATGAGATGACATGGAATTTTGACTGAGGAGCAAGGCCCTGGGGACAATCCAGCACTGCATCTGCACCACACGGCGTGGCAGGCAATAGGGATGAGCAGTGACCACATCCAGGAACTAGAGGCACATGCAGCATAGGTAATACTGATAACATGCCCACCCTGACTGGCACAATGCACCTTGAGTGCATGTCCAGACAAACATCACACACTGGCCAGTCCTAGCAAGGAGATGACAGGTCTTGACATGTAGGCCATGCCCGCACCACCCACCCCCTACATGAGACAAATCTGTGGAGACACAGGAAGCACTTACATCTCTTAGTCAGGGTGAAATACACATGGGATGCAAAACTTCAATATTGCACACAAACTACCCAAGGTGCGCCTGTCCAAATAATCATGTACAAATGGGCATCATCAGATGATTGCAACAAGACACAAAGGCAATGGCCACCGTGAGTATGTAATTGGAAAATCAGGTCAGGCTGGACAGTGGACACTTGTAATACATCTCACGTCAATATACATGGTGCCAGGGGACAATGGCACAGAGCACAACCTATGCTGTAGACACAGAGATTGTCGACATTCTCGGATTACACACATGATACCTAGGAAAAGATGCCCCTGGGGACAGTAGTGGCCACACAACTCCATGCTCCTGAATGGGAATGACTGCAACACACGCTAACATCCCTGCACTATGCGTAACGCACAATCATGCACATCATGTCACAGGCCACCACATGGGACATGCCTGCTGGAAGGCCTCGCACTCGAGAGATTAACTCCCATGTCTGGAATCAGCATTAGTGCCAACTGACATGGAACCCACAAGTCCAGAACTGGACAGGGCACAGGCAAGGTCACTAAACCTGTTACACACCACCCCCACACATGATGCTGCAAGCATTGTACACTTGGAGAAGGTGTCAGGCTACATAACCTTGTGATGGAGTGACTACACACAGACCAGGGAACACATTGCAAGGAGGGGAAGGGAGGCAGGAGAGCCCTGCAACACTGTGGGTAACAGGATCTGCACAGCACCATAAACCCTGGAAGTGTATCCATGGAACAGTGCACTTACAAATGCTGGTGAAACACAACAAACACACACATGTACCTACCCCCTTCCGGCTGCTGCATCTCCTGTAGGTGCCTGTCCAAGTCAGGAAAGACCACCGCCAGCACACGTTTCTGGATGTGGGAGAGACGGCGGCGCCCGTGTTTCTTATGGCTCTCAGGTGAGTCCCCCAGCAGGACCCGTGCGATCCTCCGCGTCCAGCACCAGATATCCTGCCAGCGTTTCCTCACCTGGGACAGGCACCGCTTCCAACCATCCGCACTCCTCACGGCGCTGACGGCGTCCAGCCATATCTTCTCCTTGGCAGAGGCGTCTACCTGTGAGGATGGACAAGTGACACTACATCAATACACCTGGCACATGTCACAGGGACACAGATTAGAACACATTTGCTGTTTACAACAAGGCATAGTATGCATCCAACGCATTGCACCTTTGTCATAGGGACATGATCCTCTGGGGGAAGGCCAAAAGCAGTACGTGCCATTGAAAGGACACAGGTGGAATGAGGGCAACTACACAATCAATGATCCAGGCTCACACTGTGCATCACACCCACCCCTCCTGTCTCTGGGCACTGCTGGGAGGACTCTGCACCCACCCCTCCTGTCTCAGGGCACTGCTGGGAGGACTCTGCACCCACCCCTCCTGTCTCAGGGCACTGCTGGGAGGACTCTGCACCCACCCCTCCTGTCTCAGGGCACTGCTGGGAGGACTCTGCACACACCCCTCCTGTCTCAGGGCACTGCTGGGAGTGATAGGCCCCCACCCCTCCTGTCTCTGGGCACTGCTGGGAGGACTCTGCACCCACCCCTCCTGTCTCAGGGCACTGCTGGGAGTGATAGGCCCCCACCCCTCCTGTCTCTGGGCACTGCTGGGAGGACTCTGCACCCACCCCTCCTGTCTCAGGGCACTGCTGGGAGTGATAGGCCCCCACCCCTCCTGTCTCTGGGCACTGCTGGGAGGACTCTGCACCCACCCCTCCTGTCTCAGGGCACTGCTAGGAGTGATAGGCACCCACCCCTCCTGTCTCAGGGCACTGCTGGGAGTGATAGGCACCCACCCCTCCTGACTCAGGGCACTGCTGGGAGACATCAGGCATTCCCCCCCCGGGACCCTCCCTACAGTACATAGCATGTGTGTCACACCTGGACACAATGGCAGAAGTCACAGTCACAAAAAAGGGACACAGTCTGTGCCAGTGGACACTGCACTCACCTGATAACCTGGTCGCCCATACAGCATGGGGTACCGTGGGAGGATCACATCCACCAAAGCCATGTTCTCCTCCAGGGTGAATGGCTGTGACCTCTCCACAGCCCTTGACATGGTTCCAGGGAATCAGTAGCAGCAGCTGGGTCGTGGAATACAGAGATGTGCAGGCAAGTGCTCCCTCATGGGACCTGGCTGCCTTATATCTGCCTTGCTGGCCCATCTCATGCACAGGAGTACAGAGTGATTGGTCACTCACATTTGCATCCTATGTTTCCTCCAATCCCTTCAAACCTAGCAGTCTGTGGGTTCTCAATCTGTTTTTTTCTCCTGCATGATGTCAGCCCCACAAACACATTGCAACAAAGTAGATCCATTCCAACTGACTTCTGCCGTGCAGCTTCCTGAACAAATTCAAAATTTGAAATTGGTCTCCATGACAACCAGCATGCATGTAGGCCTTAATACTTGTCCCTCATGTGTCCCCTATGGAATTTGGAGCTTCACACACAGGTACGGTGCGTTCCGGGGCCCTAGGGCACCCCAAATGCATAGCAACGGCCCATACACGCGTGCCTACGTTCACTATCACTATGGGTGTCCTCGCGTATGCGTACTCGTAGTGGTACGGGCCGTACACGCGCCTGTACGCTCCCTATCACTCTGGGTGTCCTCGCGTATGCGTACTCGTAGTGGTACGGGCCGTACACGCGCCTGTACGCTCCATATCACTATGGGTGTTCTCGCGTATGCGTACACGTAGTGATAGGGAGCGTACAGGCGTGTGTACGGCCCGTACCACTACGAGTACGCATACGCGAGGACACCCATACTGATAGGGAGCGTACAGGCGCGTGTACGGTCCGTACCACTACGAGTACGCATACGCGAGGACACCCATACTGATAGGGAGCGTACAGGCGCGTGTACGGCCCGTACCACTACGAGTACGCATACGCGAGGACACCCATACTGATAGGGAGCGTACAGGCGCGTGTACGGCCCTACCACTATGGGTGTTCTTGCGTATGCGTACTCGTAGTGGTACGGACCGTACACATGCCTGTACGCTCACCATCACGATGGGTACACATACGGCAGCACTCCCATAGTGATATTGGAACGTACACAGGCCCTCTTAGCAGCAGTACGGCGGTTTTCACACATCACAGTGGTGACAGGCAGCACACAGGAAGGAATAGGGCGGACATACTTGTCCATGGATGGACATCAAGGCATTGTCTGTGCATTACTACATGTGTGGGGCAGAGGTGTGACAGGCTGTGATGTGGAACATTACTCCTGAGTCGAGAAGGCACCAGATGTATGATGAGATGTGTACAGATGTAATGTGTGACAGTGCAATGTGTGCCAGGCATGCCCTTGACTCCTTTGACATGTGTGCATGTCGTACTGCACACTTGGGATGAGCGTCACTGGCATGGCACGGACACCAACACACGGAAGTGTCCCCTGATGCCCGGTACAGGGGTTACCACACCTGACTTGTCACTACCCACGGTGCACGATGTGACTATGTCATGTATGTGTGGGGGCTTCCCATTAGGTTGATGTTGGAGCACCCTCAAAAGCTGCAGCTGTTGCAGCAACCAACATGTGTCTGTGTGTAGATTGACATTGCACACTGTTCCGCACACCATGCCACATGTGGCATCGGATGTGAGGTGCGTATGTATGCATGGGACACGGAGTAGCGTGACAAGGACATGTCTGCATCCTCTCAATGAATGTGTGGTGAGTCATGACATGTGCACCTTCATGGCAAGGTGTGTGGGCTGTCCTAGTGTAATGTCATGTGACCTGTGGCTCTAGTGTTCCGCTACCAGTCTCTGCAATCGGCATCCTACTTCTGCTGATGTGTGGGTGTATGTCACTCCTGTGTTGCGTCTGGCTGTTCACTTGCACTGGGACACCTTTGTCCAACATGGTGATTTCACATGTCTGTGCTCGTTTTCCAGGATCAGCACACGATGCCTACATCATGAGGCGTAGCAGGGTGCCTGAAATGATGACGCAGCTGCGCAAAGAACGAGCATGTGTTGTTGGTGGGTACAGTCTGTCTGTCCTGTATTTTGCATAGCCTACCAGCACGACCGCTTCACCAGTTCTAACGATGTCCATGTGCTTCCCATGTAGGGGACGCTGGCTATCCCAACATGCCATGGCTGCTCACACCTCTCCGCAACCCCATCACGCCGGCCCAGCTCCGCTACAACACCGCCCATGGCCGGACAAGGCGAGTGATAGAGAGGACGTTTGGCCTGCTGAAGAGCCGATTTAGGTGCCTACACAAGACCGGCGGCGCGCTCCCATATGACCCTGCGAAGGTCTGCAAAATCGTCATGGTCTGCTGCATGCTGCACAACATGGCAGTTGAGAAAGCTGTGCCACTCATCCTGGATCAAGATGACCAGGACCATCCACCCGTGGAGGACGAAGGGCTTGGCAATGGGGCTAGTGATGTGGAGGATGTGGAGCCGCAAGAGGACATCCGGACTCGGCTCATACGCGACTTCTTTGCTTAGTGGTGAGTACCAGTGTCTGAGTGTGCACACATTGCTCCACGTGTGGCATGTGTTGTGATGTGTGTCTCCACCTGCATGTATGGCACGTGAGTCAGAGGTGTGTGTGGGTGTGTCACTGGAGTGATGGTGGCAGTGATGGTTGTATTTCCCCAGTCATAATTGTGAACTAGCATGTTGTCATCCATACATGTGTCGAGTACATGCACATGCAAGTGGCTGTGCTTTTTGTGGCTGACTTCTTGTGTGTCTCTCATCCCCAGGTACTTGCGCATGCCGTCTGCTGGTTGCATTGTTGTGGCACTGCTATTCCTCATGGACACGTCATCGTGTGCTGACTCAGCGTTACACGCACGGACAAGTTTGGAAGTCTCCTTAGGGTAAGGGATGCATCAGGGGTGTATTGGGTGTGGCAGTTGTTCACGATGTATGCACACTGCCCCTGTCGATGTTTGGTTCCTCTGCAGCCATGTAGCATCACCATGGGACACGACATGCAGCTGTGTACACCTGAATAGATGGTCTGACTGGTTGACAGTCATCAGTGATGGGATAGTGGATTGTGATGATGGCATCAATGTGTGTAACACTGCCCTCGGACACATACGGTTTGCATTGGCTTGACATGGTGTGGGACTTCTACATCAGCGGATCAATGGTGTATGGCAGTCTCTCCGTGAGCAGCTGTGGGTGTTTAGCTGTTGGCCGACAATTGTGTGCCAGTTCCATGGCTATCACGCATTTGTGCTGCAGAAGGGGGGTGCCAGTGTTGGACCCACATGTTACTCCACATGAAGTGTTCATGTGTATTTCAAGTTGCCTCTGCAATCCCGAAAACATGACTAATAAAGGTGTCCCTATGCCTCCAAGGTGCCTCTTCTCAGTCAATGCTGGTGTGTTGCCACGGTGCATCCAGCATGTCTGGCACGGTTTTCCCTGATAGTGGCTATGTGTCTATGTGTCGAGTAGCAAGATGCAAGCTGTGTGTGTGGGCTGAGACTGTGTATTGTGCATCATGTCCATGACTGCGTGGGTATTGTGACATGTGCCATCCCCATGCATCCAACGTTGGCCAGGCCCCCATTCTCTGCATCCACCGAACTCAAGCTTGCAGGACATGGTTCTGCCACCTGTCTACACATACCTGGGTGCCCCCCAGGACACTGGACTGGATCCCTGACCTCTGCGCATGACTGTTGCTGTACTTAATGTGTCTGTCAGCACGGTTGTGCGGCCACCCCCTCAGCTGGTTGGGCCCATCACGGGTGTGTATGGTGCTCCATGTCTGTCTTGCCTAATACACTGTGACCCGTGTGTCCTGTGCCAGACTCAGGCCCCAGGGTGTGGATGGTTGAAGTCAAAAGAGAACTCAGGCATGTTTAGACTTTACAAGACACATGTAAGGTAATAATGCAACCAGCAGGCATCTTCTCTTCATGGTGAGAATCTTTTATTTGGGGGGGGGGGGGGTATGACGTGAGGGGCTTTCCGGGAGTTTGGAATCCAAAGTTCAGTAGGGGAGTTGGTGTCCTTGCCATTGGAAGTCCTCAGAGTCCATGCCACAGTCTTTGTCAACATTGGTCAGACAGTGACCAGCAAGGCCATGTGGCAGAGAATGTCTCTTGATGCTGCTGTTGCTCCAGTGGGCCAGGTGCCAGGCCAGGTGTCCTGGGAGATGGTGATGTAGCGCCGACCCTCACGGTCTTTTCCGTGGACGACCCGCCCTCCTGCGGGGACCCTCAGAAGCAGGCCGTGACGACGTCTGGGATGCTCCATCGGATGTTTCCTCCTCCTCCTCCTGATCCCTCCCTGTGGGTGGTGATGTTCTCCGCCTTCTGGCACAGGGAGGGTTGGCCATGTTGTCGGCCATCCGACGGAGTGTATCGTGAATTCCCGTGTACGCCGTCACGAGATCAGCCTGTCCGTCCTCCATCCTCCGTTGGTGTTGCAGTAGACAGGCATGTAGCTCCGCATGTTGCTGGGCCTGCTGGGTCTTGATCCCCTCGAGGACGGACACAACCTGGGCCAGGCCCGTGGTGTCCTGCCGGTATGTGTCCAGGATGTTTCGGACATGGGAATACACCGGGTCCCCAGCCAACTGGTCAGGCTGGCGCCTCCGCCGTCCTCCACTCCCACCACCCTTGCCCACTTGCACCTGGCCTGCCCTTGTGGGCACATCGGGTCTCCGGGACCCCTGAGGGGTGGCATTGGCGTTGTCGCCTGCCTCCTCCTGGGTGCCCGGGACACCGTGTCCCTCCTGGCCAGCCTGGCTGCTTTGTGGTGGTGGGGCAGGGATCCTGGGTGTCTCCTGGGATGTGGCAGGAGTGGGGGTGGTGGTTGGCCCCGTTGTACCTGACGCAGGTGCTGCAGGTGGTTGGACACCAGAGGGGCCAGGTTGGTCGGGGTCGTCCACAGAGTGGTGAGAGTCGTCGCTGCCGGTGGGATCGGCCTCCCGCAGATCCGGGTCCTGTGAGTCTTCCCCCCCAGTGTTGGGGGGTGAACCACGAGGTTGACCTGTGTGTGAGAGAGACAATGTTAATTTTGGTCCATGCAACATCCATGTTTCATCAGTTTCAAAGTTGGCACATTTCCTCTTGGAATTAGGATCTGTCTTGCATTCCACTCACAGTGCACTTGTGCATGGGTGTGTCTCTTGGGCACCACTTTGGCCCCTTTAACTATGTGTGGCACAGTCTTACTTGCTGCGTCAAGTGTGACTGCAGTCAGCAGTGGAGTGGGCAGGTGTGGCGAGCCATGCATTGGCGCCTTCCGTGTAGCACTGTACATGTGCACATGGAGTGGATCCACACACTTATATAATGCAGGTAGCTGTCGTTGTGCTCGTGCACAGGTTGTGACATGGCCCTGTGTTTTGCCATGGAGAAGAGGGGGGGGTTCTGGCACTGGCCACCCTTGGCTACATGCACGCAGTCTACCTGCTGACGAGCAGACATTCCCACACACCACACGGCTGATTTGCTCTCCCTGTGTCTCCCTCCCTCTCTGTCCCCCTCTCCCTCCCTCCGTGTGTCAGCCTCCTCCCTCTGTCCGTGTCCCTGTGTCTCCCTCCCTCTCTGTCCCCCTCTCCCTCCCTCCGTGTGTCAGCCTCCTCCCTCTGTCCGTGTCCCTGTGTCTCCCTCCCTCTCTGTCCCCCTCTCCCTCCCTCTGTGTGTCAGCCTCCTCCCTCTGTCCGTGTCCCTGTGTCTCCCTCCCTCTCTGTCCCCCTCTCCCTCCCTCCGTGTGTCAGCCTCCTCCCTCTGTCCGTGTCCCTGTGTCTCCCTCCCTCTCTGTCCCCCTCTCCCTCCCTCTCTATCCCCCTCTCCCTCCCTCTGTGTGTCACCCTCTGTCACCTCAGCCCAGCTTCCTGGGCACACACTGTTAGCAGATCTTTGAATGGCCCTTGGCTTGTTGATGTGAGTTTGTTTCTGATCTCCAGGCACCCATTGGGTGTAGTGTGTGTCTCGGCGCTGCTGCTGTGGTGGTGTGTGCTGCCACTCTTTCACAATGTTGGCTGTTCATTAGCTGCTGTCATGTGCAAAACAGTGCCTTCACCCCCATGTGTTGATGCAAGGCGTCCGCCATTTGCTGGCGAGTCTTTCCTGTGTGGGGACACACTGTTTGTCTGGCTGTGACCTAGGCCATATGGGCAGAGGGCATTGTTGTCTGCTTCTGAGTTGCACTATGTGATTTTTTGGTCCCACCCTCCCGCCATCCGGGTTACCGTGTCATGTGTTGGTGTCTTGTGTGGCCTGTGACTTGACATTGTCCAGCTGGCTGCATGGGGCATGGTGGCGCCAGTGGCATGTGCGTGTTCATGGAGTGTGGTTGGGTCATGCGATAGCTTGGGGTGGTTGCGTGCCTGTTTGTGAGCTTGGTTGTGGATGACGTTCCCCCATGTGAGGTGCGTTGTTTGTGTACTCACCCGGGTCTCGGAGTCCTCCTAATCCTTCGACTGCCTCCACCGGCAGTATGGCCATCACCCTCTTCTCCCAGGGATGGTAGTGTACGGGTCTGCGGGACGGCCCTCCTCCAGTGACGTTGGCCTGGTTGTGTTCATCCGTCATCTTGGCTCGGACCCTCCTCCGCAGATCGTACCACCTGGCTTGGCATTCCTGCTTGTTCCTTCTGGTGTCCGCAACAGCATTCACAGCATCGACGATGGTCTACCACATGGCTGTTTTTGCTGCAATGCTGGTCTGTCTGACCAATGTTCCAAAGAGCTGTGGCTCGACTCTGAGGATTTCATCGACAAGGACCTCCAACTCTCGGTTACTGAACTTTGGATTCTTGTTAGTGGGCATGGTGAGGGGTGTGGGTGTGGATGGTGGGGAGTGTGTGTGGATGGTTGTGGGTGTGTGGGTGTGGTTGTGCAGGTGTGTGTGTGTGTGAATGTGATGAGGGGGTGTTTGTGAAGGTGGTTGTGTGAAGGTGTGCAAGTGTAAGGTGTGGTGAAGCTTGTAGTATGGTGCTGTAGGTTGTCTGTGGGGTCTGGCAGCAGTGAGTCTGTTGCAAAGGCTCATGGTTTGTGTGTGTGGGCCCTTTTTATTGGTCCATTGGTGGGTGTGGCTGTGTTTGAAGTTTGGGTGGGTGTGTTATAAGGAGTGGTGGTGTTTTGGGCCTCTGTTTGTTTTTGGCAGTTGCAGGTCAGTGAATGTGTTTTTTTAGTGGTTATTGGACATGTTTTGTGGCTTTGTGCCATTCGAATGGTGTATTCTTGTGTTGTTTTGCTTTGTCCTGGTTGTGTACGTGCGTTTTTAGCGTGTGTACGGTGTGTACTTTGGCCATTTGGTTGTACAGTGCTGTCCTTGTGTGTGGCTTGGTACGACTCGTACATGCGGTTGTGATGTTGGGGCCTGGGGTGCGCTCCGTACTTGGGAGGTTGTGGTGGGGGTGCGACTCTGACGTACACGGGTGTACATACAGGGGGGTACGACACGTACAGGGGTGGGGGTACGACTCGAACGTACAGGGGTGTACATACACGGGGGTACGACACGTACAGGGGTGGGGGTACGACTTGAACGTACAGGGGTGTACATACACGGGGGTACGACACGTACAGGGGTGTACATACACGGGGGTACGACACGTACAGGGGTGGGGGTACGACTCGAACGTACAGGGGTGTACATACACGGGGGTACGACACGTACAGGGGCGGGGGTATGACTCGAACGTACAGGGGTGTACATACACGGGGGTAGGACACGTTCAGGGGTGGGGGTACGACTCGAACGTACAGGGGTGTACATACACGGGGGTGGGACACGTACACGGGTGGGGGTACGACTCGAACGTACAGGGGTGTACATACACGGGGGTACGACACGTACAGGGGTGGGGGTACGACTCGAACGTACAGGGGTGTACATACACGGGTGGGGGTGTACATACACGGGGGTACGTCTCAGACGTACGGGGGCTGAGGGGAGTGTTGGGCACGTATGCGGGCACATGTCTCCATGGTTGCTATGGGAGTTAGGTGCGGACGGTGTTTTTTCCATACGGTTGTGACATCGGACGCACGGGATGGATCGTGATTACTCGGTCGGACTTGACTTTTCACATTTGTACGGTAAATCGTCCGAGGACGTGTCGGACACATTTTCCGACCCGAGGACGTGTGGGGAATAATTCCCAAGGCGGTTCGTATGGACTTTTTACCATGCGAATCGTAATTGGCAGTTTGTACGGCACTTGTACGATTCGTACGGTAAAAAGACCGGATACGAGTCGTACGGGCTATTTTTTTACCGGATCGTAATTCGCACCATAGTGTTTTGCAATTCTCAAATAGCGATTCGCAAAAAATCGCTATTTGAGAATAGCAAAAGAATATTGTGATACATTTGGCCCATAATTGTCTGGTGTTTCTGTACCCTAGTTGGAGTGTAAGTCTGTTGGTTAACCAAGCCATAGGCTAGTGTTTACCTGGTAAAAAGATGAATGGTCTGCATGCATTCTATCACCTTCAACACGAACACCACAAAATTGGATTGAAGGCTTTCTTTGCATGAAGCAGAATCAAAGCCATAGCTGAATTAAGAGGCTGAGCACGGCCAATAAGACTCTGGGCAAGGTTAGTGCGCTGGGTGGTAGCTTCACCAGGACCACATCCATAATGGCTAGGTGACATCAGAGAAGAAATTATACAGGTTAACAGTCTGGCAGGTACCCTTTAAAAAAAGACGAAGGTTCCCACACCCATACAGCTTTTTGTCTTTCTTAAGAAAGACAAGTAGGGGTGTTATGCCTGATAGGAAAATTTGCTGTACTACTATTAAAAAGGCTGAAGTGATTTGATGAGCAAGTCCAGTATAGATTTCACAGAGCCTATTATATTAATTATGTACTGAATTCCTATTTCTTCACCCTCTGTCTCTTTTAATGTCACCTTTAGAGCAGGAAGTGTCACAAAATCTTAATTATTCCTGATCAGATCTGGAAAGGGCAAATATTCCCATTTCTGAATCAGAGTATAGATTAAAGTAATACTGACAAAACACCCCAAGAAATTCCTAGTATTCAGCTTTGTTTTATCCGCTGAATCACAAATAGTCTTGACTTGAGTTTACAGATTTCTTCCAATGCTCAGACGTTTGAAGTTTCCTTATTGGATTTTTTCCCACAAATTTGCCAACACAGATCGTCTGAGTTGGCCCCTGATACATTTATCATTAGCCCAACTCTGATATTAAGTTGAATTACTCCAACATATCTGACCAGCACTCTCAGCATCCTAGCTATTTAGCTGCCTGCATAGCTTGCTTTCCTGTCCCCTTTACTATTAATACAAGAGTAAAATGTCTGGGTTACAACACACTGAATATATACTTTGTATGCCATATAACACAAGAAATAGCAGTGCTGGAGCTCACCGTCAATCCTAATATAATCCATGATATATTCTCTAATCAGCAAGTCCCTGGAGGAATTCTAAATTCCAGGGCTGGAAACACTCCCTCCTTCTTTCAAGTCTAGTGTGACAGAAAAAACTGTCCAACTATGTTCCCAGTAAAATTAAGCATCCAACAGTAAAAAATAATTTCTCCAATGCAATACTATTGTTTATAGGTGCGATACAGACTTTTATAGATTTACATATAACATAAGGTATCTTAAACTTATGCAGAAAAGTAATGGTGTGAGATGTTCAAGTCTCACCTATTGTGTAAAAGGGTCCTCACCCACTATGTGAGTGGAATTCTTCATCATCGGGTCTCATCCTGGTATACTATATACTAGGATGTGCTCTGCCTCAGTGCAGCAAGTGCTTTAACAATGCTTGTTTGTAGGGAGTCTAAAGATGCTTAAGAAATACCTCAAGGCTACCCTGGTGACCCTTTATTTTGGGCCCCCTGTACTGTTCAATGTGACATGCTTTATCATCGAGTCTGATCCTGGGATGCAAAATATCATGATTGGCTAAGCCTCAGTGAAGAGAGTACTTTGATAATACGTGGTTGTGGGGCATCCAAACATGCTAAAAATACTTTGAGGCTACCCTGGCACCCCTTCATTTTGGGTACCCCAAGTGCGGTTAAAAATAGAAGAAAGTAGATGCAGATGGATTTTATTTACCCAAGCATCTTGCTTGTTGGTATGTTTCAACCGTATGATTATCATTATGTAAATGTAAAATGTAAATGTGCAGGAATTTATATAGCGCAAATCACCAAGCAGTCTCTAAGCGCTTGCTTAGGGAACCCGTCCTGGTATTCCCCTGTGAGATAACCCAGCAGGGCATCCGCAAGGTGAAAGCCAGGCATCCCGCCACGAGGGGCCCATGTGGAGATTAAGCAAGCTATTGCCCAGAGTGTGAACCCATGAGTCGAGTATGCACTGGAGCGAGAATTATCGAGTCCATGGACATTTATGGACTCAAGACCCAGCCGAGCCGGGAATTGAACCCTGGTCCCAGGCTGACCTCTGCTTCCAGGTCTGCCTCCTCTAACCAGTGAGCCACACTTCTCCACACTA
Source organism: Triturus cristatus (assembly GCF_964204655.1). Lineage (NCBI taxonomy): Eukaryota > Metazoa > Chordata > Amphibia > Caudata > Salamandridae > Triturus > Triturus cristatus. The sequence continues at coordinate 308,571,503 of NC_140593.1, read as the reverse complement.
TGGGTCCACGACTTTCATCTGGACTCACTTTTAACCCGTACCAATCAGTTGAACTATTATTTTCCGCAGTAGTCCAAGTATGAAATAGGGTAAAGGTAAGAGGAAATTATGCTGCTTACTTACACAGCATAGTACACACAAATGGTATTGTCCAAACGTAGGATATAGAAACAACATATAGTAATGCATTCACATCACAATGTATGCACCCTCATGTTTGCCCAGTCAAACAATGGGCGAAATACGTAACACATAACCTTTAAAAGCACCAGACTTACGATGCAAATTAACAGACAGGCTCCTTGCCTATACATTCATCACCACTTACGCTCCTCTGTTATTGGCCAGTTAACCAGGGGATATAAAATGTAACAGGCATCATATAAACAAATGTAGCTTGCAAGTAGGTAAGTGTGGTACACTGCAAGCCAAAGTGATAGCATTTGTGTCACACATGCATTGGTTCTTACCCTAAACCTATAGTCATAAGGCTGCACAGCAGTAGGGAGAGGCCCCTGTAGTCACACACAATAAGGATCGATAGAATCTAGTCTATGAAGGTTTAACAGAGTCAGCTTAAGTTAACAATTTTAACACAAAATGAACAGTAATGTATATTCGCTATAATTGCAATGTGTGGTACTTATTCAAGGGTGCCACGATGCAAAAACACCTACATATTACATCTATCTCATGCACTGGCTCCAGGTTCCTGATATTAGCTCTATTTGCCAGTATGGATTTGGCGCATGAGGGCACAAAGGAATAGCCTCGCTCCTCTGTTGCATCATGCCGTGTGTGAAATGTCACATGTCTATTACAGGTTCATGGGAAAGGGCGTTTTCCCTGCTCACGCTTCCAGTCGAATGGAAGAATTCAGCTGTGCACTACGTTTTGATTCAATAACGCCATCGTACACTGAGATAAAGTCCAATAAACCCAGGGAAGTGTTATACATGAGAATGTTAAATACTGAGAAAGTGCAAATGGATGAGCGCCAGCATTAGAGAGACAGCGTCTCTTGGTTATCATCTAAAATTAAAGGAAAATGAAGGTCCCATAAATTTGCAAGATTGGTATGTAATGATCGATAATGGCACTTTCATATGATGTAACTTGATATTGAGAGATTATATGAAATTGTGTGATTGTAGGGAGCAGATCGACTGTATGTACTGCTTTAATGTGGATACTAATTTATGTATTCATGGAATTAACTTGGTTTCATTGAATCTCATTGTTCAAACCCAAGTGGGTGCGAATCTTACATGAAACTATTAAGACTATATGCACAGGTGATCATGTAAATCAAGTCAAATGTGTTACAGTTTGTTTGATGTTCTAATTTCCATGGGTATGTAACCACAAGTCCAATGCTTTAGTGATTTTAGTAAATTGTCGGCATGGAAAATATCCTTTGATAGGTGGCAGGTGCCATAGAGTGCTATCAACGGTATGTGTAGGCTATCCTGTTTTAGGTTGAAACCTATATTAACTGATAAAACCCCACTGAAAGGAAAATAGCCCTCACCAGTGTAAACATATAAACACTGAAAAATCACCTTCACAACCACAAACTAAATGCAATTCAAAGAAGGGAAAAGTTGAGGGAAAGAGTCATTTTTATTTCTTCTTTAGGGGCCAATACAATGTAACTTTGTTATACAAGGCAGCAGGGCTCTCTGACGGAGATCTTTTAGGAGTTGCTGCTTTTGTGCATGCGGGTGTGTGGGTCAAGAGGTGGTGGTGAGTGAAAGATAAAATAACCCAGTAGGTACCCTTGTCAGTTTATTAGGGGGTCCTCTGGATTAGGCTAAAAGTAAAACGGGGATGGAGACGCAAATTATACAGAATGAGAGGGGAAACCAAGCAAATCGATCCCGCTGCTCTCAACCCGTGTGGTGAGTCACTAAAGTGTTAGATGTGGAAAAGGGTTGACATGTTTCGCGCTGTGTGTTGGTCCCTAGTGGATCCTCGAGCGCTTCATCAGGACCAGTGAAATGAGAAAGAATACATGGGAATCAGGGATAGAGGCACCCTATATTCCCATCAAACCTACGTTGAGGTTGTAGTAAACAGATACTGTTGCTGGGACACGTTGCTATACGTGTACCCTGTTCTCAGCCCTCCCCAGATCAAAGATGGTCTGCTTCAGCGGTAACAAGGGTAGAAAGAGGCGGTTATCGCCCTTCTTCCGTGTTCAGGAAACCTACCCATCCTCCAAGACCGCCAGACCGCAGACCATCTTCGATCTGGGAGGGCTGAGAACAGGGTACACGTATAGCAACGTGTCCCAGCAACAGTATCTGTTTACTACAACCTCAACGTAGGTTTGATGGGAATATAGGGCGTCTCTATCCCTGATTCCCATGTATTCTTTCTCATTTCACTGGTCCTGATGAAGCACTTGAGGATCCACTAGGGACCAACACACAGCGCGAAACATGTCGACCTTTTCCACATCTAACACTTTAGTGACTCACCACACGGGTTGAGAGCAGCGGGATCGATTTGCTTGGTTTCCCCTCTCATTCTGCATAATTTGCGTCTCCATCCCCGTTTTACTTTTAACCTAATCCAGAGGACCCCCTAATAAACTGACAAGGGTACCTACTGGGTTATTTTATCTTTCACTCACCACCACCTCTTTACCCATACACCCACATGCACAAATACGGCAACTCCTAAAAGATCTCCATCAGAGAGCCCTCCAGTAGGGCCCGTGAGGGACTGCAGTGTCACCCCCACGAGGAGCAGTGCCCAATGATGATGCTGTACACTCGCAAGGGTGTGTGAGGGCACAACAGTTCACACACAGGAGTACCTTTTTCCCTTCTCTGCACACTCACACCTATCTTGGAGACACCGTAAACCACCCACAACTGACCAGGTTGCTGTGTGCTCGCCCTCTTTCCCTTCTAGGAACTGATATCATTTACAGTGTTTATGTATTACCCTTAGGAGCATTGGTTCAGGACCTATTTCTAACAGCTCCTTGTCCCCCCTCTTGCATTTTGGTCGTTTTCACAGATAAACATTTACATGGGAAGGAAAGAGTGAGTGCACATGACTAAAGACTCACTATAGAAGTATTGTATGGTGGACTACAATAAGTTTGATTTGTAAAAATGTATTTGAACCTCATATACCCTGTACACACACTAGCTATAAACATGCACTATCAGTGGAGAAAGCAAGCAGTAATAAAAGCAAACGTCCCATTAACACCATAAAAACACTGCTTCTGTTTTTATTGGCGCAAAAATGTGCAACCACTGATAACCACTGTTTTTTTAAGGTATTGAAACCACTAGAAAACACTGAAAAAACCCCACCGGAATTCACCAAAAATAGAAACTGAAAACAGGTAAGCCAAGGTATGTGTTTGGTTGTGAGTTGTTGTATGTTAAAGACTGTCTTTTAAGTTTTTATTTCATCTGGAGGAGAAGCTGGGTTTAGCAAATAAATAACTCATCAGATGCCAAAATTCAGCAGTGGACACAAAGTTAAACATAGTTACACAGATTAGCTGATTGCGTTCTTGCCTATTACTATCCACAAGCTAGTCTGTTGTTGTTTCATGCTACTTTCTTTGCCCTTTGTATAACCAGTTCATAATATTGTCACACTGCCAGTTTATTTGAAAAGTGCTTCAGCTTCTGTGCCAACGTTGTGTGTATTAGTACAGTTGTGTCAAGCCTTAAACATTATCTCATGGTCATATCTTATTCTAGTGTGAGTGTGTGAGTGTTCTAAAGAGTGAAAATTGTTGATGTCCATAGGCTTATTCTACATAACAGTGTGTAAATTTCCATCTTTTGCTTGTATTCTGCAGTCCAGAGAGGGAATTTCTCTCTTGTTGATGGTATGCATGAATTTGAGGTAACAGTTATGGCTGATGATCCAATCTATGAATTGAATGAATAAATGAATGAATGAATGAATGAATGAATTCAAATTTATACCGCGCTACTAAGCCCAATGGGCGTCAAGGCGCCTAACCAAAAAAAAAGCTAGCTGAGTAAATGATGAAGGAACATACTGGTAGGCCTTAATAAAGTACCAGGTTTTGAGGCCTTTTTTGAAAAGGGCCAGAGAAGGTTGGGACTTGATCTCCAAAGGGAGAGTATTCCATAATAACGGAGCAACGATGGAAAATGCTCTACTGCCCCATCTGACCTTCTTGGAGCGGGGGACTACCAACTGATTCGCGTCTGAGGAGCGAAGACGCTTACTGGGAATATAGCGGGTTAGCAAGGATCCCAGAGCATCCGAAGAGCCTGCCAGAAGAGCTCTATAGGTGAGACAGAGGAGTTTAAATGATATCCTATAGTAAATAGGAAGCCAGTGCAGGCTCTTCCTGGCCATTGTAGCAGAAGATGCGTTTTGAAGTGCCAGAACAAATCTGGCAGCCGCATTCTGCACAACCTGAAGGCGCTGGACAAGGTACTTATTGATCTCCGCATAAAGTGCGTTGCAATAGTCTAACCTAGAACCTACAAGAGCAATCACGGTCTGCTTACGCGCCTGGGGGGACAAATAGTGAAGGATTCTTTTAAGAATCTTAATGACTCCCCAAAATGTGGCCACTGTCCTGTTGACCTGAAAGTTCATGGACAGCGAGGTGTCAAATATAACGCCGAGATTCCTGGCCGATTGGGAAGGAGTGGGGCAGGTTCCTAAAGAGGTAGGCCACCACTCACTAGACCAAATGTCCTGGTCCTTACCAAAGACCAGGACCTCTGTTTTGTCGCCATTCAGCTTTAGGGAGTTTTGGATCATCCACTCCGCAACCATCTGCATGCATGACCTAAAGCCGAACGCGGATGTACTAACAGAGTGGGCCAGGGAAACCATGATTTGCGTATCATCGGCGTATGACACCACCTCCATCCCCTGCGATCTTACTAATCTAGCAAGGGGGGCCACATAGATGTTGAATAGAGTCGGACTTAAGGCCGACCCCTGGGGCACCCACATTGCAGAGATTTGGCAGGGGAGAGGAACTCTCCAAGCATGACTCTTTGCTCTCTAAGATGTAAAAAAGAGTCAAGAAGACTCAAGGTCGGCCCTGCCACCCCTGCCTCCCTCAAACGAGATGTTAAAATAGAGAGAGACAGGGTGTCAAACGCTGCCGTAAGGTCCAATAAGACCAAAACAGTCGTCTGACCGAGATCCACCTTACGGCGAATGTTATTAACCACCATAGTAAGGGCAGATTCTGTGCTATGAAATTTCCTGAATCCATGCTGGGAACTATCCAAGAACTCAGAAGAATCTAGGAAGGTGGATAGATGGGCGTTCAGGTGAGATTCAAGCATCTTTGCTGGGGCCGGTAACAAGGATATAGGTCTGAAGTTTTTAAGTGATCTAGGGTCCAGGGAGGGCTTTTTAAGAAGGGGCTTCACTATGGCCTTTTTCCAGGCCAAGGGAAAAGTACCCTGGGCCATGGCCCCATTCATTACTTCCAGCAGCGGCGGCAAGAGAATGTCCCTACATTCCTTTAGAACTTTCAAGGGACAGGGATCCAAAGGGGAGGCAGACTTAGTCCTGTCTAACAGGAGATTGAGCCCCTCCAAGGAGAGCGGCGGAAAATGAGTAAGAGTCTTAGTTGGGTCTCTCGTCCAAGATTCTGAGATCGTAATGGCAAGAGAGGAGTTAACACCCAGCATACTCCTCTGGGTTTCTAAGGCAAGGTAAATATCCGCGATTTTCTTGTAAAAAAACTCTGAGATGTTATTACACAGCTCCTGTGAGCCCACAACTGGATCAGGCACCTGAAGGGAACAAAGAGAGTCCACGATCTTAAACAGCTCCTTAGACGAGGTAAGGGAGGTCGTAAGATTAGAGAAGAACTCCTGTTTCTCTTTAATCACTCTAGCTTTATACTCCCGCAGCAGCCGTTTATGATCCTCTCTGTCGGAGGTATCCCACGACTTACGCCATCTTCTCTCCTTACTCCTACAGGTTTGTCTTAAGAGTCTTAGCGGCTCCGTAAACCAGGGCGCTGAGGGTTTCCGCCGAGCCACATATCGAAGAGAAGCGGGGGCTTGCTCATCAACCGCTATAGTAATGGAATTAGCAAGTTCCTGGGCCGCCTCACCCGCTTCTCGCGAAGACGAAAACTCAGTACCTCTTATAAAAGGAGCAAGAGCTTCATTAGTGATATTTCTGTAACTTCTTTTGGGACCTCTGTTGGTGGCAGCGGGGTTGAACAGATCTACAGAAAGGGATGCTAGTTCTAGTGGTACTGCCAAATGGTCCGACCAAACCAAAGGCAAGGGGGAACCAACCGAGAGTCTGGAATCGTTGGTGAACACCCCATCCAATATATGGCCAGCCCGGTGGGTTGGGCTGTTCACCAACTGGAAAAACTCGCAGGCTTCCAGCGAGTCCGTCAGCCGAGAGGTGTCTTTGGCCCCCAGATCGTCCAGATGGAAATTTAGATCCCCAAGAATGGTAAAGTGTAGTTTGCCAAAATAGGGCTCCAAAATTCTAAAGAGCTCGGAGCAGAAACTAGCTCTAGGACCCGGCGATCTATAAACAAGAATGCCAGTGAAGGAAACTGTGGGAGAGCACGAAATACAAAAGTACAATGCCTCAAATGAGTCCGAGGGCTCAGACAGAGTTTTTATAGTGCAGGAAAGTGCGCCTTACAGAGAATTGCCAACCCTCCCCCTCTGCGTCTTAGTCTATTCTGTCTATATAACGTAAAACCCTCAGGTATCGCCTGGTCACGATTGCCCATCTATACTACAAAAGCACTGTCAATATAATACGCCAAAATCTGATAACAGCAGCGGCTCCAGGTATGGGATGGAGCCATGAGGGTGGGCCCCTCTAGAAAGTACACCATACTCTTTTTCTAAAAAAAATCCAGATTTGTGCTGTGAGTTTTAGCCTGTAAATGCACAGGGAAGATGAAGGGGTCCACCCATGATTATACGCCTTTAGTAAACCGAGTAGACCTAGGCTAGGAACAAGTGTATCAATTCCACAAATGATAATTTATTAACTAACGGCCAGAAATACGACCATTGATGTTTAAATTAAATTGTGAGTCACAATTTGTGAGTCGCAAACATCAATGTACAAAAGGGTCAGAGACACTGTTTGCGATTGCCAATGGGGTCGCAAATTGCATGCCTCATGCATATTAATGAGGCTGTTGCAATTTGTGACCCCATTGGGAATGGCTGGCACTCCCAGGAAAAGTGGCCTGCTGTGGTCAGCAGACCACCATGTCTGGGACTGCTTTGTTAAAGGAAAACAGAATGCATTTAAAAAAAATTTAAAAATGAAACATTTTTGTTTAGTTTTTTAAGGGCAGGTAGTGGTCCCTGGACCACTGCCTGCTCTTAAAAAATGTTAGCGCACACATTCACAAAGGGGAAGGGGTCCCCTGTGAACCCCTCCCTGTTTGAAAATGGTTTACCACCCTCTTGAAAAGAGGGTGGTAAACTGCGAGTGTTTTGCGACTGTGTTCGCAAAACATTCTTACATAGTGGCTATTAGGAAGGGACACCCTTGGAACGCCCCATCCTAATAGCGAGTCGCTAACCCTATTTTGCGACTCGCAAAATAGGGTTGGTACATTGTGCTATTGTTTTCTGAGGTCGCAAAAGGGCAAAATGCCCCTCTGCGACCGCAAAAAACGATCGTACATCTTGCCCTAAATCTCATCTTCTGGCCTTTTCTGTGTCACCACATCGTTTCTATTCCTGTTTCTACATTTTGGCACTTGAATTACTCTGTACAATTTTACCACTTTAGGACTAGGTTATAGATGCCCACATTTTGAGAAGCACTGAGGTTTGGCAAATACCTTGTGGGTCAGTTGTCATGTGTAGCACTGAATTTGATGTCCTTTTTTAATCGCTTTAGTTTTAGTGAATAGCACACATGGGAAACAAGACACCCTTCTACACATGGGCGAAAGCACAATCCTCTCGATTTGACGAATAAATAGTAGACAATTAATGTTAATAACTTAGAAATAGAAAGTTGGTCAGAGTGCAGCATCAAAGAAATCTCGGTATATATTGAGTGTTTTCGCTGTACCCATCTAGAGTTTTAGGGCGTGAAGTGAAGACACGCGCATTTTGGATGAAACCACAAAAATTGATACGGGTAAAAACTGTTTTAGAGGGCAAGGGTGATACAAAAAGAGAGGGTGGACTGCTGGAAGCCCTGGGGGAAGGAGGGTGCAGATCATTCCAAGTAGGGTGGCACCCTCCAGATCAGGGAGAGACAAGGGTAAAGCATGAAATGGAGCGATACAAAGCAAATACAAGGTTAATATACGCTATTTCCAGCAGTCATCTGAACTTTTATGCAAGTTGGAATCCAGAACATCTGGTCAAGGGTTGACTAAGAGGATGAGCCAACAAACACACTGAAAAGTGTAACTAATTCTGAAATACAATATATACTGCTCAGGCTATTTCTAGCTGCGATAATGTATTCCTGTTTGGTTTTGAATAATGTTATCTCAGCATATTCTTACCCCCGGAAAGCTATTATAAAAGTGAACCATTGTATAGTGTGCGCAGAGCCTTTGGCACATTATAATGTGGATTTACGCATTGGGCAATGTGTTTTTAAGTGGGGCATAGGTTGCAGCACTGGGGATGAGTCGTCAAATTTTATTCTGTTTCATAAATTGCTCATCTGCTGCTTTTGGCACTTCTGAGTGCCGTGTCCTCTCTCTGTTGCAGTTCAGTGAGGTTACTGTCTGAACAAGCACTGGCAAAGCCAGTAGATCTTGCCTATGCAAGATCTATTAGCTACAGCAGTTGAAAGTAAAAAATAAAAGTGCAATGACATTGTCAAATGTTGGCTGCACCTTAACGCTATTCCCCCTTACTTTCAGCGTTGATGTACAGCAGCCACCCTGCTGTGCAACATGACAAAAAAATATATATATAAAACCAGTATATCTTGCATAGGTGAGATCGATTGTATTTGCCAATGTTTGTTTTCATTTACCAGCTCTACTATTTAAGTGATGTTTTTCCTGGGCAAGCAAAGTGAAGCCCGTACATCATTTTCAGTTATACATCTGGTTTCACAATACTGCATGATGCACATGTTCAACAATCGTGCTTTGAAGCCACCATCACACTTTCACTGTGCCTGGGAGAATCAGCAATCATCATAAGCTCTCATGCAAATGCCTCTTGTATTCAGGGGACGCTGCTTGAACTGTCTGCTGCTAAAGACCTACTCTACAGACAGAGCTATCCAAGCCGAATATATTCCATCAAGACGTGCTTTGCCACTGGATTCATCTAGCCTGGCTGATGAAGGGTGTTACCCAGAAACCGGTCCCAGGATGGTTGATTCCAGTTCAGGGAAGACCTGGCTAGGCAGTTCGGTCTGGACTGTTCCCATGAGGCACAGGGTCAGGACTGATTTGCATAAAGCTGGGTCTGAACTGAGGTGGCGAAGTGAGCTAAAGAAAAATGATAGATTCAACCCAGATCTGTGACTGGGGATGAGTGCCTGAAAAGTTTCAGCGCTCCGTCCATCATCTCCTTGTGTTTGCTTTGTAGGCCCTATGTTTGCAGGGTATGCCCAGCCGTGGGTCCCTTGCTCACTTTGCCACTGGATTCAAGCTAGCCTGGCTGATGAAGGGTGTTACCCAGAAACCGGTCCCAGGATGCTTGATTCCAGTTCAGGGAAGACCTGGCTAGGCAGTTCGGTCTGGACTGTTCCCATGAGGCACAGGGTCAGGACTGATTTGCATAAAGCTGGGTCTGAACTGAGGTGGCGAAGTGAGCTAAAGAATGATGATAGATTCAACCCAGATCTGTGACTGGGGATGAGTGCCTGAAAGGTTTCAGCGCTCCGTCCATCATCTCCTTGTGTTTGCTTTGTAGGCCCTATGTTGGCAGGGTATGCCCAGACGTGGGTCCCTTGCTCACTTTGCCACTAGATTCAAGCTAGCCTGGCTGGTGAAGGGTGTTACCCAGAAACCGGTCCCAGGATGCTTTTTTCTGGTTCAGGGAAGACCTGGCTTGGCATTTCGGACTGGACTGTTCCCATGAGGCACAGGGTCAAGACTGATTTGCATAAAGCTGGGCTATAGAAGACCATCAAATGTTAATTATTACAAAAACACAAGCTGTGCAAGAACAGCTTAAAAAAAAGGGAGTGCGGTTATTACTTTTGAAAAAGTAAAACCACATCCTGTGCATTCTTAAAATATTGCAGACGCTACAAAGCTTTTTATTACAGTTGGTATAGCAAAATAACTATCATTAAGTAGGAGTCTTCTCTAATACTATATGGTAAGGCGCTACAAAGCTGCTGTTGGCATTGTGTCAGTCACAGCCCGGTGGCAACCTGACATTCGGCTAAATCGGCACAATGTTGCAGTGAGGAGAATGTCCAGCTTATCACTGCACAGCAAACAGCAGCGGTCTGAGTGCCAGCTCTCGGAATGACAGAAGCAGGTCTTGTGCAGATTAGCTAACTTAGCTCGCTCTCGTGCCTCCTATCCACAATTATCAGCAGAGCTGTGAATAAAGAGCAAATTTACGCAGTCCAAGAGCCAAAAATCCAAACATGATGTAAGATAACATTGGAGGAAGCCGTCTAAGGTGCACGTTTGCTGAACTTACTACCATACCGCATGTTTCCATACCCTCTGGTAGGGGTAAAAAGGTAATGCTAAGACAAGGGCTGCAGGAAGTAGTTGGGGCCTGTGCTATGTTTTTAATGTGCGGGGTCCCTAGGACTTAGGTTTTAAAACCACATTGAAGTTTTTAGTTCATTTAGCATATGTGACTTAATATTATAAAATGTTAACTATGCAGCAGAACATAAGTACACAGGAAATCAGTCAAATGACTGAAAATAAAAAAATAAAAAAGCAGTTGATTAATATATTAATTTTCCACTTATTTGAATTAATAAATAGTGAAAAATAATTATAGAAACGGAAAAATGCACTGCTCCTGCTGATCTATGATAGGGACAAAATGCACCAGAAGCGCAAGAAAGGTAGACCTGAACGCTTGCCCGGCTGTCTGTACAGTATCCACCGGGTGCATGCGAAGGGAGGACTGCCCTGCTACTATCCACTGTGCACGTACACTGCTTGGGAGCAGCCTAACCAGACAGAGATACAAATCTCCCATGAAGCACCTTCTTATTCGCGTGTAAAGGGTTCAAGTGATTCAGAGGGGCAGTTAAGCACTATATAAAGAATCATGAAAACAAATGGGTGGGACAGATACAAGTCTGCCACATTGCTACCCTGCTGTAAAGCCTTCAATGGTATGTCATGTTTCACCGTCCGGTATAATAGACAGGGACGGGGTCGCCATTGCAATATATTGTGATTGTAGGTAAGTTACTTATCTTTTAATGCCCAAAAAAACAAATCCATCATCCGCATGTTACATGATGTGCTATTTAAAGGTTATATTACAGCCTCGTAAATTGAGCATAGGAGGGGCATTAGTGGGCTCCATGTGGAGAGTAATCTGCATTCCTCTCTCGCATAGACAAATTTACTTTGAAGTCAGCCAAAAGCAAAGTAAACACCGAGCTCTCTGTTTGACAGCTTGACATGTGACTTCTGTCTTTGAATGCACAGCAAACGTGACGAGATAAGAACAAGATTTACAGGCCTGTTTACAGAAAGGGAGCCCTCAGAAGTATACTGGTAAATAAGGTTTTGACATATGGGGAGAAGAAGTAAACCTGGAGATCCTAAACCAGCAAATGGAAAGCAAGACAATGTGAGTTACAAACCACAAAGCCAATAGCAAGCAATGGGCAGAATGCATTCCCACGTCAACTTTCTGCAACTCACTAAGATGTTTTTTGCATGCCACACAGCTACGCTGTCTGGTAGGCTGCGCCCTATAAATACTTAAAACGAGGAGTGAGTGGTCCAGTCCCTCAAAAAAAGGGTGTAACAGTGTGTTCAGGGGCAGAGCTGGTTCCTTGGTCTTGAGCTAGACAGGAACCAGCAGAGACTGGGTGGTCTCAGATTGCAGACTAAAATTCTTACCTGAACAGTGATGCCTGGTGGTTCACTAAGTTCCTAAATAAATTGTCTTGTAGCTCAATGACCTTCCCCTGCACTCGCCACAGTGAGTTGGTCTGCACAGGTGCATCAGAGTCACTGTGGAGGGTCCAACGATGGAAGGTGAAGGTGCCAGTCCCTTTCCACCATCCACAGCTTTTCCATTTATTAACTTTATCAAAAGTACAAATGCATGCTTACAGGCATCTGTGACACTTCTGAGAATTTATTTTGAGACATTCACTTTTAATGCTATGTGTTATTATTACTATTGTTTCCTTTTCAACTAAGAGTGTGTAAGGGAAAAGGAGTCGCATGCTACCATTGTGAAACAATGTCAGTAACCAAATCAATTGTTTTGTTGAAATATCATAATTAGAGTTCATCATAAATTGTGAAACATGACGTATGGCAGTGTAAACAAAGTGCAAAGCGAATATCTTTGCAGTCTGCTGATTGTGTTTTGAGCCATTGGCAAGCTGGGTTACAATAGATTATTGCTACTGTTCTTCATTTAGGTCAGTTTGAAACCTATCATTCGCACAATTTTCTATGAATTTGTGGGGAACTTTTGTTATTTAATTTGAAGAGTAATATAGTTCTGCCTTTTTTCCCACATATAATTAAAAAGTTGGTCCGTGACTGCTTTAAAGCAAAAATGAATTTACAATTTTTCTTATGTGGGTAGCTTCATAAGTCAAACACTGGTAATGAATATCACATTGAACACAACAACATACCTTGCTATCCAAGATAGCGTAGGTCAAAACATACAGTCAGTGTTAGCCAAAGAACACCAGGATTTGTTTAGCTTTAGTATATTTAATATCATATACTTAAAATATATCAGAGTTAATTAAATACAAAGGTTGCTCAAAGAAAAAAGGGGTGAAGATTGGGTGTGCTGGTGAAAGGGTAGAAGGATGAATAGTCACAGATATTTAGAATTATACATTTGATGTTTTGGCGAAAGACTGGTAAGGAGACCAGTACAACAGGCCTGGCCTGAATGGATTATTTATAACATTTTTTGTAATTTTATATAAATTGCATATATGCAACATTAAGAGAAGGGGATGGGATGAGGTCCAGACCCTATATGGGGGGGGGGGGGGGTGTCGACGTTTCGACTCGGCTTGCGCTTAGAGGGTGAGTTGTACCTCCGCTGCGAGTCTTCCTCAGGGCGAAGGGGGACAGTGTGCAACCTAATACTGGTGCCACAAGGGCATCCCAGGTATCGCACTGGAGCTTCAGTGGTAACTCAGTCAGGGTCTGCCAATTATGGTGAGCTGAGAATCCAATCCTGAGACTCACCTTGTGAAGTCCTCAGCGGTATTCAAAACCGTCAATGGATAAATGTATGGTAGGACATACGAGTAAATCTGTCCAAACCTTATTGGACACGAAGTCGGGCGCCACACGCCTCGAGAAGTGCCTTCTGCCAAGTTCAGGCACATAGCGCCTGGACCTCATCCCATCCCCTTCTCTTAATGCTGCATATATGCAATTTATAAAATTTACAAAAAATGTTATAAATAATCTGTTCAGGCCGTTGGCGATAATTGGGCTACCCCATTCTTTTGTACTGGCACATATAATTAAAAGCACATGCATTCTGGTATGTGGTCAGCATTCTATATCTACCAATGCAAATACTACAAGCATAAAACCCAAACCCGGTTAGAGAGAATTTTGTCTACTACGTGACAATTCAACTATGTCAAGCTTGCTCATAGCATTCTGTAATCCTCCCCAGCTGAGTGCTTTGTAGAAGTACTCTACAAATTACACAGAGAAGTAAAAAAAGCTGTTGGAATAATCTCTGAGGCTGCTGTCCAGACACAGACTATGTGTGAAATGATGCTCACACAGCAGGATTGTATCCATTCTGGAACACCCACAACAGAGGCACAAGAGAGGTGTATGTTTCTAAACCCGTTATCGTCGTCTCTGAAGCATTAAGGAAAAGACAAAGATAGGCCTCGCTTAAAGGTTTCTTCACCTTCCACAACAGTCAGCATCACAATCCTCACCCCTACCATTCATCAAATGGCACCGCTCAGGAAATCTAAGAGTATGTAAAGGGAGTCATGCCTCTACTCCCTGACTTGAGTGTCTAGGCCTCCTCCCATGAGCCACAGTAAAGAAGCGTTGTCGTTGGAAAACATTTTAAGAGTGAGATGCTGTATTCATTGTTACATTAATGAAGTTGCAGGGATGGTGAAAAATACAAGAATTACACAAAGAACAAGTGTTGCAAATGAGCCTCGTCTATTACATTGTGTAACGCCCCTGTTAATGAATTTGTTTGCCATAATTTGTTTCAGTTTTTTAAAAGCTTTCTGAAGCTGTTCTAAGTCAAAAGATCCAATCTTATCTTTATTGAATGTTGTATGGGCAGGTGGTAGAATATTGCTACTGTACCATCTGATAGTGGGTCTTAAAAGCAAAAGTTTTTTACCTTAACCATTTTTAAGAGTATTTATAATAATTTTAATACTGTATTTGTTGATCTCAGTTGAGGTCTGGATCAAATAAAAATTTACTGATTTACTGAGCCTCGCCTATTCTGCAGGAGAATGGTGGGGAGAGCAGTGTGTGTCCAGTGGTTCATTTTGGAACACATTCTACCACATATGACTAAAGCATGGCATGCGCATTTAGTGAGAGCATATTTTCCTGCTAAACCTATATGGCCCACATACAATAACGTGTAAAAATCATATTTCTACGCATAGTCATCATTTGTGAATCACACTCCTTAAAGCGCTTTATTTGGCTTTTTGATATCCTATTAAATCTTTGTTTCCATCACACTTAACAATTACAAAAATATGCTCATCATTCGTACTTTCTTTGCCAGTAATAACGTTTGAAATATTTTTGTTCACTAACAAGTATTTACATTTTGTTGTGCGTTTTGACATCCTACCGCCTTTCCTTTCAACTTTCCTGTGCCCCCGCAAGATTGTCACTTGGTTCACATGACAAAATTCCCATACGCTCAGTGAGGGAAAGGCAAAATAAACACCCATCTCCATGTTGAATAAGCAGACGTTTGTCAGAAGACATTGCCTGAGACTTGACCTGTGCTTTGAACTAACAGCAAATGAACAAGTTGAAAATAAATTGCTAATTCGCCTTCTGAAATCCTGCAAGGCTATTTTAGCAGTGATACAGCCCCTCGCGTTCCCCTACTTCCAGAGCCTACGAATGCAGGCATTACACCCACACTCTATGGGAAGCTGTCTTACCTAATCTATTACAATTCTAAATCAGGGTGACCTAAAACGGATCACACTTTGCTTCTGTAATTAATACTGTGAGCCAAACTGTGGGGGGTGAACATCAGAAGATGTCCGCTCCAGGATTGGATAATCTGGAATTAGTTGGCGTTATTTACGCCATGTATTCTCTTTCACCTTCCTATGATCCCAAGATTGCTGCGTCCCTCCAAGTCCAAACAAAACCTCTTGAAACTTCCCTACATTTCCGTCAAGCCGTTCATTTATGTTTCCAACCCCTGAGCAGACCCGCTGTCCATACTGAAGCACTGGTCTAGCAGCAGGAAGACTGTTGGCATTTTCTAGCGCTTAGCAAAAATACCCAACATAGCACTATCTCGGTGGGAGGAGCCTAGCGCGCATCCAAGATGGTCGCGTGAGCACAGGGCTCCCCGGACCCTCGCTGCTCCTCGGAATTTATCCTGAAATTATCCTGACTTGGCTGACGGAATCTGGAAGGCGAATTCTGGCTGAGCGTTGACCTTCTTTCAGAAACCGAATCGGACCTGGGAATCCTGATCTACGGTGGTTGGAACTTTCGAGGCCCAATCGATGGCTGTGCCCGGTGCGAGGGTGACCTGTGGAGCCGGGGTGTAATTGAACAACAGCGGCAGCGGATCTGTGCCAGTGGCCGCTCCATTACTTTCGGTTTCACTTTTGGATCCCTGAGGGGATGGAGATCGTAACTGATTGGAGCGGCTGGGTGTTTATCTCCGCTGGATGCCCTTGTCTCCGCTTGCCACCAGTGTGTCCGTTGATTTTGGTTTCCTCGCCCGGCCGCATCACGGTATCTGGTGCGGCTTCTGACTGAGTGGCCGGCACCCCCTTGACGCTGGGCCGGTGGTCCCCGTTGGTGAGTGTGGTTCTCATGGGTGGCAGGGGGGGCCCCGAGGGGCGTAAGACTAAGACATCCCTCCGCGGGGGTCCGGTCCAGACGAACAACATGGATCGCTATACTCAAGGAAGAGGGTCCCCTGGAGCGGCTGGAGCCCCCTCGGACGAAGCTGGTGGTGGCTCGTCCATGCCCTCGGATCCGTCCCTGCAGGACATTATGGGCGCCATTAACGGCATCAAGGAGACTATTGCTACGCAATACGAGGCCTTGGCCCGTAAAATCGACACGGTGGCTATTGATGTCGCACTGATTCGGGCGGATCTCTCCAAGACCAACGAGAGGGTTCAATCGCTTGATGTGCGGACGTCCACCCTGGTTACGGATGTGTCGGACCAGCGGGCCACTCTCGGCGACCTCAAGTCGGCCAACGATCTGATGGCCCGGCGGCTGGAGGACTTTGAGGGACGGGCCCGCCGCAATAACATCCGAGTCGTAGGCGTCCCGGAGTCCTCCGACAACCACCCGGTGGATCTCTTGGTGGAAGAGCTCATCTTCAAGCATCTTGCCCCCGCCGGCCTGAGTAAGTTCTTTGCCGTGGAGCGGGCCCATCGAGTTCCGGGCGGTCGGCCGCGGCCGGGGGCCCCCCCGAGGCCCATTGTTGCCAAACTTTTCTACTACAGAGACCGAGATGTGATTTTGCAGGCCTCGCGGGCCCATGGCCCGGTCCGCCATGAGAATGCGTCTATTAACTTTTTCCCGGACTTCACCCAACTTGTCCAGAAGCAAAGGATGGGCTTCCAGGGGGTAAAGCGTCGCCTCCGCGACCTGGGTCTCAAGTACTCCATGCTTTTTCCTGCTAGGCTCAGAGTGGAGCACGAAGATCGGACAATCTTTTTTGACTCTCCCGCGACTGTGAATGACTGGCTTGACTCGCTGCCGGGCCGCGGGGACCGGCCTGGGCCCTCTACTGGTACCGAGGGTGGCGGGTCTCCCTCGGAGTGACTTTGGTCCTTGATTTTGCCATTTTGTACTGTTCGGCTGGGTTCAACTTCTCTTTTGCATTTTGTTTCATTATGATCTATGTGGGGGGCGGCTGGGGACGGGTCCCTCTCCTCCTCCGGGGTCTTTCCGTAGAATGGGGTTTATGGGGCGACAGGCACACTGCAAGTTGGGGTGGTTTTTTGGGTCGCAGGGGTGCAGGGTGGGGGGAGTTGGTAGTTGGGGGGGTTGGGGGACTTTGATTTGTGTGTTTTGTTTTTAATGCAAGGTTTTTGTTCTGTTCTAGTCTTGGGCGTTGCGCTATCTGCTGGGGGACCCTTGATCGATTGGAGGGGATGGGGGGGGACGGGTTGAGGTTGATGTCATGGAACGTCAATGGATTGGGGGACCGTATCAAACGGGGTGTTGTGCTGCAGTATCTGCGACGTATGTCTCCTGATGTGGTGTTTTTACAGGAGACGCATCTGGTGGGTAACGTTTGTCATGCCATGAACAGGGGGGGGTACCGACTCGTTGCCCATTCTGGTTTCACCACTGGCTCTAGAGGGGTTGGCATTCTCCTGCGCTCTTCACTTCCGCTGGAGATCACCAGGGTAGTCCCGGACGACAGAGGGCGCTATGTGGCTTTGACTGGGCGGTGGGAGGGGCAGTCCCTTTCCCTGGTCTCTGTCTATGTTCCCCCGGGCCTCCAGAACTCCACCTTTTCAGACTTGGGTCGAATGCTGCTTGAGCTTTCTGACAGTCTTCTGCTTATGGGTGGGGATTTCAATTCGGTGGTCTCGGGCGACCGGGATCGCCACCCGCCCAGGGCCCTCCCTGCTGCGCAGGCGTGGCTTGGCGGATTCATGGAGACCTTCGGTCTGGTCGATTGCTGGAGGTTAATGCATCCTACACAGTGTCAGTACACTTTTCATTCTGGGGCGCATGGGAGTCTCTCCAGATTGGATTACTTTCTTATGCCCGCGGCCCAGACTGCCCGGATTCGAGAGGTTAAGCATCTGGCCCGGGGTATTTCTGATCATTCCCCACTGTGGTTGCTTTTTGACACTGGGACGCGGTCTGCTGGGCGGATCGCTTCTATTAACCCTTGGTACCTGCGGAACCCCACGATCCGCTATAGTCTGGTCAAGTCGATTGACCAATACTTCCTTGAGAATGATGGGTCGGTGATGTCCGCAGTGTCCCTGTGGGAAGCTTTTAAGGCAGTACTCCGTGGGCAGGCCCTATCCCAGATTGTGGCGGCTAAGAAGGTTAAGACGGAGGAGGTGGAGAAGTTGGAGACCGACATCTTGGGGTTGGATGCGGCCGTGGAGACGGGTGTCTCTCCGGATGGGCTACATGCCCTCAGCCTGAAACAGTTCGAGTCTAAGTCCCTTGTTACTGACGCTGCCCGGACCATGTATAGGGAGCAGCAGGGCAGGTTGTATGATGCTGGAGACAAGGCTGGTAAATTGATTGCTTGGCTGGATAGGAAGGAGAGAGTGAATCGTGTGGTCCCAGAGCTCAGGGTTGCGGATGGAGTGTGTGTGACTGAGCCTGGCGAGATTGTGGAGTGCTTTGCTGACCACCTCCGGACGGTGTATTCCCCGGTGTCTGACAGAGATGAAGACGACTCTTGTCTTCTACTACGGGATATTGTCCTGCCCGGCTTATCCGTCGAGGACCGTGAGCGGTTGGATGCCCCCTTGGCCGTCGATGAGATTGCTGCCGCGATTGGCTCCCTTCGCTCGGGCAAAGCTATGGGCCCTAATGGCCTGCCGATCGAACTATACAAACTACGCCCGGATAAAATCGCGCCCTTCCTCCGTCGTATGTTTCAGGAGTCGAACGAGAGGGGTTCCCTTCCCGCCGACCAGCGTCTGGCGACTATAGTCGTGATTCCTAAGGAGGGTAAACCACGTGACCGCTGTGCTTCATATAGGCCTATCTCCCTCTTAAACGCAGAACCCAAAATCCTGGCTAAAGTCCTCGCCAACCGCTTGCTGAGCGTTATCTGTGATCTGATTCATCCGGATCAATGCGGCTTCATCCCCCACCGTAATACCGCTCTTAATCTGCGGCGTTTGCACGGTGTCCTAGCTAGGGCGAAATACTTTTCTGAACCAGCCGTATTGGTTTCATTGGACGCCACCATGGCCTTTGATACCATCGAGTGGCCATTCCTCTGGGCGGTCTTGGGGAAGTTTGGCTTTGGGGAGGGATTTCTTAGCTGGGTGAAGCTTCTTTATGCCGGACCAGTGACTCAGGTGGTTGTCAATGGGCGGGCTTCCCGGCCTTTTGCTCTCGGGAGGGGCACTAGGCAGGGGTGCCCGTTGTCCCCTCTGCTTTTTGCTCTGGCCTTAGAACCGCTCGCCGCCTGGCTCCGCTGGGAGCCCTCTATCAGAGGGATCCGGTGGGCCCCGGGCTTCGAGGATCGGGTCTCGCTGTACGCGGATGATATTCTTCTGTACCTCACCTCGCCGCGACAGTCACTTAATGTTCTCTTTGATGTCCTCACCTCCTTTGGGAAAAACTCGGGTTTGATAATTAACTGGTCCAAATCTTGCGTGTACCCTCTCTCCGGTGGCCCTCCCGTCTTGCCGCCTCTACTTCCTATCCAAACGTCCTCATCCGGCTTTAAGTACCTGGGGGTGTATGTTTCGTTGGACCCGGCGGTCCGCTATGAGCAGAACCTCCTGTCTCCACTCCGACGTTTGAGGGTGGATACGGCGCGTTGGTGTAGGTTGCCCCTGTCTCCGCTTGGTCGCGCGGCCCTGTTTAAAATGATGTCCCTTCCCAGATTTCTTTACGCACTACAGAACTCATTTGATGTCATTCCGGTGGCCTACTTTCGGGAGGTGGAGAGCCTGCAGAGGAGACTGGTCTGGGACGGGCGGGCGCGTATCGCTCTGGCAAAGCTTACTCTCCCCTGGTACGACGGGGGCATCGCGCTTCCTGACATTAGACGGTACTATTGGGCCTCCCAACTGTCGGCAATTAACCATGCCACGTATGCTCCTGGTCTGAACCCGGCGTATGAGATGGATAAATTCCTGCTTCCCGGCGGTAATTATAACAGAGCGCTTTACTCCCGATCTGCTGGTGGTACCCTCACGGGCCCTACCAAGATTGCGGTAAGGGTGTGGAAGGCGGCGAATGTAGCGATGGGCTGGAGTGAGCGTTTAACGTGTGCTACTCCCTTGTTTGCCTCAGACCGCCTGGGGAGCCTTTGGACGACGAAAGGCTTTGAGCACTGGGACACGATCGGTATTAGCAGAGTGGGGGATCTGTGGGTTAAAGGCGCGGTCAAGACCTTCGCGGCGCTCCGGAGCGAGTATGAGCTTAGTGAGAGGGAGTTTTTTCGCTACGCCCAGGTTCGGCATGCCCTGCTCTCGGTTTTTGGGGAAGGGTCCACGGTCCCTGTTTCTTCGCCCCTCGAGGACCGCATACTCGACGGTCACGTTCCCGATAGTACTATCTCCTTGATCTATAAAAAGTTGATAAATAATCGGGCTGACCTCTTGGTGCGTCTACGGGAGGCATGGACGGGGGATGGGGTTGAGTTGGACGACGAGGACTGGCAGTCCGCGCTGTCATCTCCTAAGGAGGTGGCCATCCCGGCCCGTCTCCGTTTGGTCCAACTTAAGATCCTCCATCGCGTTTACGTGACGGGCCCCCGTTTGGTCTCGATGGGGTTTTCTGAGGACGGGCTCTGCAAGCGTGGCTGTGGGCACAGTGCCACCTTTCTCCACATCCTGTGGGAGTGCCGCGAGGTGGTGGAATACTGGCGTCAGGTGCATGAGGTTATGAGGCGAGTCACCGGGGTCACGCTGTTGCCGGAGGTGCGTCGTTGTGTGCTGAATGTGTGGGAGCCCAATGACTATAACGCGGCCCAGACTCGGTGGGCGGCCCTGGGGAACATGATAGCAAAGAGGGACATAGCGCAGCTTTGGGGTTCGCAGCGGCCCCCCACCGTGTCTGTCTGGAAGGAGAACATGGACTGGTGCATGTTCAGGGAAAAGACTGTTTATGTGGCTCGTGGTAAACCCGGGGCTTGGAACAGAATTTGGGGGCAGTGGAATGCGTATCGTGGAAGTATTTGTGCTCCCCCCCTGGTGGAAACGTCTGATGTAGCCATGTCCCCCTGATCCTTGATGGTTCCTTACTTATTTGGCACATCTGAGTATAGATTTGTATTCCCGTCTCTCCCCCCCCCCTACCTCTTTGTTTCCCTGCTTTTGACTGCCATCGGGTGGTCGGATATGGACGTACCCCTGCTGTGGCCCGACGCCCATCTTATGTTTTCTTGCCTCGCCTTTGTTTTAAGTTGTTATTTATGTTAAAAGGGTGTATCCTGATTTCCTCTATGTGCAGTCTGCTCTTCTGTATTGTGCGGAGCCCCGGTGGGCCAGTCATCGTGATTGCACTGTGTGATCTTTTACCTACTAGCGGCCGGCCCTGGTGGTTGTAGGCCCGTGCTTGTAACCTTCTTTCTGCACAATAAAACATTTTTTTAAAAAAAAACATAGCACTATCTCACATGAAAATGTTTGTTTCCACAATTCTGCAGTCTCAGATTGCATGCTGTCTCAAAAACCCTCCTCGATACTACTAAAGCCTAGCATAAAAAACTGACCGACTTCTATTTATTACCGCTCCTTGTTTCTTTCTAATGATCCTATCCTTATTTTCCATCCTCTGCATGCCCCTCCTCCATGAGCGTAGCCTACTCCAAGTCAAAGGCATGTGTGTCTTTATCTCTATCATTGTATTTCTTCAAAGTGCGCACACCTCATTTCAAAGAGCCCAAATTCTCCCCCTTAGATAATCGTCCTCCTGCAACCAAACAATATCTAACCTTGAGTAGGTAATTTAGTAATCCCCTAACCAACATACCTTCCCAAATCCTATTAATTTAAATTCAAGAAATTCATGGAAAGGTTTCTGCAAAAGCACAAGACTAAGTGAAAACTAAACAAATAAATAAACATTCACTTCTGTCCTAATCACTAACTTTGGGTACCGGCAGGGCTGGACTGGCCGTAGCGGGCACCGGGCAATCCCCCCGTGCGCCGCAGGGGTGGGGGCCGGTTTTGGGCTCCTGGGCTAGCTGCAAAATCGGCCCCAAACCGGCTCTGGCTAAGAGCTAGGCGGCACCCCCCAACCCCTGGGGTGGGCGGCCAAGCACTTTGCCAGAGCCGGGTGTGGTTCCCAGCCCGGCCCTGGGTACCGGTGTAGCATGCTGCCTAGCGTAACTCACTTCACCACCTCGTTAGGGGTAGTAAGCACTACATCAATGCTATTACAATTACCAGATGCTCATGGAAACGTTTTTTTGTGCAAATTAATTCTGTTCCGAATTGATGAGCATATAAACATGCTAGAGTGGGTGCAAAACTGCTGTTTGTTGCAGGGACGGAGGACTATCTTGCTTTCAAACACAGTAATTCCTGGTGAAAGCAAATTGGGTTAAGCCCATGATGAAGTGTATTGAAATTTGGTAGGTCTTATAAGACTCAAACTACTGGTTCTCAATGACTCTCATATAGAGTGATTCCACGTCAAGACCTATCATTGGTTCTGAGTCATTGCTTTGTGTCTTGTATGTAGGAGGGCATTTTGTGACTAAAGCACGTATGAACCTGGCTCAAAAGCAGATAATGGCTCTAGAGCAGATCCTATCCCAGATATAATTGGGTGTCCCAGAGGAAAGTGTTATGGCTTGCGTATCTTGGGTATAGTATAAAAGTATGGGATATTGGAATTATCTGTGATCAGATAATCTACTCCCAATGTATTTATCTATTTCTGAACAGTTGCTTCTTCCACCAAAGGTACAATTTCTTTGTCTGTAATACCATCACCCCCACCCCCTTATCTGCTGGTCATCATTTAATTTTAAGGAATGCTCCACATGTGACAAACTGTGGCAATTTACAATGTTAGTCTCCATACTCTCAATGGCTTTTATGACTTTGTTCATAGAAAATGACCTCTAGTAGTACTGTTGATACAGGGGTATTAAAATAGGATTTCTTCTTCATACCAGTGTTTGTAGACTCGGGCGGAAGGTGAGGAGAGTTCCTAAAGTATCTTTTCACATGAATGTTTCTGAAAAATTCAGCAAATTCACACCTCAATTGGAACTTGCCTACCGTTTTCTTGTAGACGCATACCAGACCTTTGTTAATGACTCGGTGTTGGTTAGGGGTCAGATTGTATTTGGTGAGGTTTACCACTAGGTTGGTGTGCTGCTCATTTCTCCCTGGTTATCCCTTGTCCTGCTTATGTAATTGCCCTACTGCTGTCTTCCCATTAGACATTTTGATCCCCTGTTTTGCCTCTTCACAAAAACGGATGGTTGATTAGATAAAAAAGACCTGGTAGAAGTTGTACACTTTATGGGCTTACCAATAGCACATTGGTAGTGGGTGTGAATGGAGCCCTGCAAAACCAGGTTGCCTACCCTGTCTACCTTTACATCGAGTTCCCTAACAAATCATCACCAAAACACCTCTCAGAATCTAAGTTGGAGGACCAGTTTTTTCTGTTGACTTCTTGGGTTCAGGGTTACAGATTTATTAATAAGCTTTTACACATACTCATACTGAGTATATGGATAGATCATCTCATGTTTGAATGTTTTTATGTCCTACTGGAGTTAGTTGATCTTATTCAGAGTAAGAGGGTGAATTCTTAAATGTCCTTGCTTATCTCGTCCAACTTCTTTTTGAAGAAGCTGATCTCAATATATGTTTTTAAATGATATTCACTGGTTTTAATTTTTACTTGTACTGCATCAGATAAATGTTTAGCTGTGTTAATAATTAAGGTTAATTAATGGCATGCGCATCGCCATTTGCTAAGTGACCAATCTTTTGGGGGTGATTTACTTTCCCGAACCTACCACTGGTAACACTATGTGGGATCTGTCGCAAAAATGCCAAGAGATTTTCTAAATCACAACCATTCAGAAAATGATAAGGAAGGGGTAGTTATTAACAAACTGAACCCCAATAACATGCTTACATGGGCACTTCTAGCAAATTATAAATTTAGGATGTACCATTTAGAAACCAACATAGTTGGGTCTGAACAATGAGACTCCATTGAACCAACTTAATTCCATGAATGCATAACTTAGGACACACATTAAAGTAGTAAGTAGAGTTCCTTTTCCCTCTACTCTGTGGTGTAACACCCTAATGTATCGTCTTCCCTCCTTTATAGCGCTATTATTGATCCTATATGACACTACATCAGTCTTGGAAACTTATGCAATCTTCACTTTCCTTTCATTTTAGGTGATAAGATAAGATACACCATCTTCCTAATTTTAGTGTGCAGCTCTTTGCACTTCCTCAATACATAACAAACGTTTTTGAGGGTATACACAACTTTATCTCAGTGTGCGCTGACATTTTTAAGCCAACAGGTAGTGGATTCTTGCGTATGACCGGCAGTGCAAACTAGAGATACTACCTTTTACATAAACCTTTGATAGACGTATGATGTTTCACAGCATGAAGCGTAAGTGACGCAAAGGACAGGGCTATTGCTTTTCGCCCACCCATGGCAGATGTGTACTGGTGATCAATAGAGCTAACACCAGGAACTTGAAACCAATCTTATACACAGAGGTCCTATTCAGGTGTTTTTGTGACACAGCACCTTTGAAAAAGTAAAAGGTACAAACTGAAGTTATTATAAACAAGCATTTCCACTCACTTTGAGTTAAAAATATTAGTCTAAGCTGACTCTGGCAAACCTTCATAGACCAGGATATCGTTGACTTACAATGTTGCACTATAGGAGTATGGCCCTTCCCTACTCCTATGAAGCATAATAATTATAGGCTTAGGGTGAAAACCAACGTATTTGACACACATTTATCACTTTGGCTTGTAGCGCAGTGTGACACATTTATCTACTTGCATGTTATGTTTATTTATGTGATGTCTGATACATTTTATGTCTTAGTTTACCCCGCAGTTTAAGGAGAGCATATGTGGTGGTGTAAAATTAAGGCAAGGTGCCCTGTCTATTATTTGGAAGCTAAATGTGGTGTTTTTAAAGTTTGTGTGTTGCATACTGCAATCCCTTGCTTGACTGGGCATATACGAGGGTACACAAATTGTGATGTGAATGCCTTAACAGATAGTTGGCTTGATTCACAAAAGTAAACAGAGATGAAAGTCTTACTTTTCGACTTTTGGTATTCACAAAGGGCATTTACTACTCGTAAATTCCCTTTGTAAATACCAAAAGTTGAACTTTAAGGCTTTTGGTATTCACAAA
This sequence comes from Triturus cristatus, assembly GCF_964204655.1. NCBI lineage: Eukaryota > Metazoa > Chordata > Amphibia > Caudata > Salamandridae > Triturus > Triturus cristatus. The sequence goes on along the minus strand of NC_140593.1, from coordinate 308,546,068 downwards.
GGGAATTAACGAGTAGTAAGTGCCCTTTGTGAATACAGAAAGTTGTAAAATTAGACCTTCGTCTCATTTTACCTTTGTGAATCGGGCCCATTGTTTCCATCTCCTACGTACACTCAATACCATTCGTGTGTACCATACCGACTAAGTAAGCCAGCATGTTATCTTCTTACCTTTACCCTATTTCAAACTTAGAACTGCTACAGATGAGACAAGTGATAATGATGTTTAGGGGTGAAAATTGAGTCCTAATGAAAACAGTGGACCCCTAAGGGCTGATAATCATACAGCTGAAACATACCAACGATCGGGGCTCTAGGGTAAATAAAATCCAGCAGCATCTACTTTGTTCTTTTTTTAACTGCACCAGGGGCACCCAAAATAAGGGGATGCCAGAGTAGCCTCAAGGTATTTTCAAGTACTTTTGAATCCCCCAACACCAAGCATTATCAAAGCACTCCCTTCACTGATACTGAGCCAAATACGGTATTTAGAATACCAGAATTAGACCCTATGATCAAGCATGCAACTAATAGAGTAAGTTTGGGTCCTTTTAACACAATAGGTGGGTATCTGATAGTTGTAGTCTTGAACATCTCACACAATGACTTTAGTGCGTAGATTTGGGACAACTTAGTTTTATATGATTGAGTCAGAGACTCTGTCTATAGAACATTATCCCTCTCCTCACCTCACATTCGGTGAAGTGTTATAAAGATTTAGACCATTCTAAACATTTTCTCAAGAGACAAAGTTTGTTCAATAAAACAACAACAGATTCACCTTCTTGAGAATGCGGGGTCAGTGAACAGCTCTGGCAGGGGTAGTCCTTCTTCTTTTGCAATACATTGCAGTCCGAAAAGATGACGGTCAAAACCTGTAAAAATAGCCATACATAGTAGGTACACAATCAAATGTCAGTACAAGGGAGAAAAAATAAGTTGAAATCATGTCCAAGAAAAGTGGCCTACCTTTCCCAGCTTGACAATCGTTCATTAATTTGTTGTTCTTTACAAATGCTCTTAACAACAGTTGCTGACGTTCCTGAAGCTGTAGAAAAAAGTTAGAACAAACATCATTAAAAACACAATCTTTTATCAATGTCTAAAATCATTGATATCTGTAGAGACGTGCTGGTCTGGAACAATGCTTCTTCAATCACTGTCATCCATAAATTGTTCTGGTCTGGCACTCTACGCAAGCAACACTCAACTTCATGGAGCTGCTGACATGCCATTTCGCACTCTTTGCAACTCAGCCCCTTCCCTCTCATCGTCAGGCCTCCCGGGCAGGACAAGGACTTCATTTATGATCCTTGCCACCTCACCCATTCAATAACCCCACACCATCTTCTAGGATGACTTCAACCTTCCAGACAATATAGGCTGATAAAAAAGAAAAAAAGGAGACACCCTCTTCAACCTCATCATCACACGCAAAGAGGTACAACACAAGCACACTCCAAAGGCCACATCTTTAACCTTGTCTTCTCAAAATCACCAATAATCTAATGCAAGCCACTATATCCGTTGACTGGCCCAATCTCTTTGCTCAGCATCCTTCCAACAAACAAGGTCAACAGAAGAGAGAAAACAGAATTTTCAGATTCTTCAAAGACTCCTCTAGAGATAACCTGATGGTCATCTCTAACTCTATCAAATCCATGTCTGACGCCAACATCCTTCTTAACAACTTTAATATATATATATTTTTTAAATGTATGTGACATCCATGTCTCACTCACAACAAACAAGTGCAAGCCAAACCTTCAGTACCCCAGCACTCTAAAGGCCTTACTGACAATAAATGATCCATTCACAGCCATTAAAGAAAATGGAAAAAATCAAATCTTGTTGACCTTATGATACTGAAGTCCCTCAGCGCACCTCATAGACAGCTCCTCACATCAACTTAAGCAAAGTACTATACCAACACCATCAATGATGCCACCAACAGAAGCAGAATAAACAAGACAGTCAAGCACAGCATCAACCCCCTGCCAAACCAACAGCACATCAACAACACCAAACGTGCTTCATCTCTTATGCCCACACCTTTCCGTAGACTTCGAGAGGGTCATCCTTCAAATCCCTTTCTCTCACAGATCTTGCTGACATATTCAACTCCCTCAAAGTCACTTCTTAAGAAGATAATGCCTTGCTGTCATCTTTCATCAATACTCTCTCACCCCTACTCACCACTATCAATGTCTGCCTTACTGAAGGCATGTTCCCAAAAGCTCTGACAACAGGCCAGATCCTCCCACTCCTAAAGAAACCAACACAAGACCCTGATGACCTCGCCAACTGCCGCCCATTACTCATCTAGCATTCATTGGCAAGATTATTGAAGAGGTAGTCCATGTTCAGCTCCAAGATCAATTAATGCTAACCATCTCATGCACAATCACCAGTCTGGCTTCAGATCACGTTGCAGCACAGAGACCACTACTCTAAATATCATATACACAGCCCTCCTGACCACAGATGAAGATGACCCCTGCCTCCTCATATTGCTGGACCATTCAGTTGCCTTTGATATATTTGACAGTGAAAATACTATTCAAGTTATTCTAGAGTCTTGAATAGGAATCATCAACAATTCCCTTCAGTGACCCTCCTCCTACTTTTTCTACATCACTTTGTTCAGAAGGGCACCTGCAGGTCTCAAAAAGATAGCTATCATCTACTGAGTGCCCCAGGGTTTCATACTGTCCCGTCATCTTAAACCTCTACTTGGAGTTGCTTGGTGTTCTACTCATAGATAACAGCATAGTGACTCATCAATATGCAAATGATAATCAATGCTAATTGAAAGTCTGTGCTTCAGACATTCAATGTCTGAAACACCACATGCACATCAATCAGATCTGTATGTTCAGCGCCTACCTGAAACTCAACCCAACCAAGACATGATTACTGTTATGTTCCAAGAACAACAAACAAGAAATAGTACAAACCTGTCTCAGTGACATGAACCTTTACAGCTTGGAACGCAAATGTTTACCAAATTCCAAGTCACTTTGATTCATCCTGGACAGCAATCTTACCCTCAAGGAACAAAATGCAAAAACACAAAGACAGCTTGATACTAGCTCTCTTTTCTAAAGAAAGTGAATCAGTTTCTTCCTGAAAGCTACTTCAGAACTGTTTTCTAGCCCTCATACTCATTTACCTGTATGGTGGTAACGTTCTGCTTAACTGGCTAACAAATTCCACACTAGCACCATTTATGGCATTCTACAAATCACAGCATGTCTCATCCAAGGCCTGAAGAAATATTGTCACATGACCACATCCTAAGTGAACTCCATTGGCTCTCCTTGCCAGTCAGCACCATCTTCAAAACCATCTACATCATTTAAAAAGACCAGACATAACAACCAGAACAAGAAGTGTAAAAATGAAAAAACACAAGGCAGCAGATCTTTCCCATTTATGCACCCAGAATCTGTAACAACATTCCCATGTGCATCAGGACCGTGGAAATTCTGCTCCAATTTAGGAAAGAGTTGACAGCACATCTGTTTAAATAACACTACGTAAACCTGCATTAAGGATCCACAAACCAGCTACCTCTCCTGTCACTTGTTGGCTCTATGCTGGTCTTGACCTTGTACAGTGCTCTGCTGACATTTGGCTAGATTTAGCAAATAGAAATTACCACATGCATACAACACATGAAAACATTGGCACATGGAGGTTTTTACTAACCTCAATCATCAAATGCAATGTTACCCCTGGCTTTAGCCTGTTGTGCTAGGTCAATGAATGATGTGTGGAAATGACCAACATAATGCAACAAATAAACAATTAATTTATTTGTCCGGGGTGTGTGAGAGAGGAAATAGATGACATAAAACAAAATACCAAGAATAACTATGTCACTCAAGGAGAGAAGGGGGTTTGCTTTAAGCAGTTTCTAATTTTGAGTCCCTAGTATCAATCAATCAAAAGACCTTTATTCGAATTTCATAAAATCAATAAAAGTACACACATAAAACCAAATTTACACAGTATTCCAAAATACAATTTTAGATTAGTAAAAAGGCAACACAGCTGTTGTTCAGGGATTTTCCATCATTTTACGTACACGTATTATAAGTCTCAGAAAAGTGCTAGTGCGGAAAATTAGTTCGTCCGTGTCCAGGGAAAGTAACATTTGACAGGACTCCCCCAATGAGAGGGGTCTTCGTTTCCTAAAATAGGGTGTTAGAAACCAATTAATGTATTTTAAATAAAATTTACAGAAAAATAGAAAGTGCAATTTGTTCTGAGTGCTGATTCCATCACACGGGCATGGATTATATTCTGTTGAGTGATGGTAGCCCAGTGGAAAACCCAGCAAAGGTTTTAAGGAACCTGCCCTTAGTCGAAATAGCAAGGACCTTTCCCAATTGGACAAGGGAAGGGTAAGATAAAGTGGGAGTGATTGCTTGCACAAATCGTTCTCCATGTATCTAACAATAGTGGGTTTGGGTATTTCCCTTGCCATTCTCTCTGTATCAAAAAGTGCATAAAGTGCTTGTTTGACCTCTACCTTATCTTTGGGTTCGATTCTGGCTGGGTCGGAGAAAAGATCACCCCTATTCACAGAGCTCAGTGTTTTTTGGACTCCGGCGAGCCAGGGAATTGATAGGCCGTGATCGCATTTGAGACACTCTTTAATTATGTCTTGTGTTAAGGAGGCTGAATCGTTCCTCCAAATCCTCAACCAGAATAGGGCTGGTCTGGATTTAATAAAGTCACAGACATGGGGGAGGTTTAACTCTCTATGGCAGATTAAATCAGGGGATGAGATTGGGGCGCCCAGTAATTTCCTGCAGAAACGTCTCTCTTCCCGCTTGATACCGGGACTTTTTCCTGAGCCGCAAACCTCGGCCCCATAAGTAGCTACAGGTATGCACTGTGATCTAAAAATTTTTAAAATAGCTTTTGTGCAGCGCGCATCCAAGATGGTCGCGTGAGCACAGGGCTCCCCGGACCCTCGCTGCTCCTCGGAATTTATCCTGAAATTATCCTGACTTGGCTGACGGAATCTGGAAGGCGAATTCTGGCTGAGCGTTGACCTTCTTTCAGAAACCGAATCGGACCTGGGAATCCTGATCTACGGTGGTTGGAACTTTCGAGGCCCAATCGATGGCTGTGCCCGGTGCGAGGGGGACCTGTGGAGCCGGGGTGTAATTGAACAACAGCGGCAGCGGATCTGTGCCAGTGGCCGCTCCATTACTTTCGGTTTCACTTTTGGATCCCTGAGGGGCTGGAGATCGTAACTGATTGGAGCGGCTGGGTGTTTATCTCCGCTGGATGCCCTTGTCTCCGCTTGCCACCAGTGTGTCCGTTGATTTTGGTTTCCTCGCCCGGCCGCATCACGGTATCTGGTGCGGCTTCTGACTGAGTGGCCGGCACCCCCTTGACGCTGGGCCGGTGGTCCCCGTTGGTGAGCGTGGTTCTCATGGGTGGCAGGGGGGGCCCCGAGGAGCGTAAGACTAAGACATCCCTCCGCGGGGGTCCGGTCCAGACGAACAACATGGATCGCTATACTCAAGGAAGAGGGTCCCCTGGAGCGGCTGGAGCCCCCTCGGACGAAGCTGGTGGTGGCTCGTCCATGCCCTCGGATCCGTCCCTGCAGGACATTATGGGCGCCATTAATGGCATCAAGGAGACTATTGCTACGCAATACGAGGCCTTGGCCCGTAAAATCGACACGTGGCTATTGATGTCGCACTGATTCGGGCGGATCTCTCCAAGACCAACGAGAGGGTTCAATCGCTTGATGTGCGGACGTCCACCCTGGTTACGGATGTGTCGGACCAGCGGGCCACTCTAGGCGACCTCAAGTCGGCCAACGATCTGATGGCCCGGCGGCTGGAGGACTTTGAGGGACGGGCCCGCCGCAATAACATCCGAGTCGTAGGCGTCCCGGAGTCCTCCGACAACCACCCGGTGGATCTCTTGGTGGAAGAGCTCATCCTCAAGCATCTTGCCCCCGCCGGCCTGAGTAAGTTCTTTGCCGTGGAGCGGGCCCATCGAGTTCCGGGCGGTCGGCCGCGGCCGGGGGCCCCCCCGAGGCCCATTGTTGCCAAACTTTTCTACTACAGAGACCGAGATGTGATTTTGCAGGCCTCGCGGGCCCATGGCCCGGTCCGCCATGAGAATGCGTCTATTAACTTTTTCCCGGACTTCACCCAACTTGTCCAGAAGCAAAGGATGGGCTTCCAGGGGGTAAAGCGTCGCCTCCGCGACCTAGGTCTCAAGTACTCCATGCTTTTTCCTGCTAGGCTCAGAGTGGAGCACGAAGATCGGACAATCTTTTTTGACTCTTCCGCGACTGTGAATGACTGGCTTGACTCGCTGCCGGGCCGCGGGGACCGGCCTGGGCCCTCTACTGGTACCGAGGGTGGCGGGTCTCCCTCGGAGTGACTTTGGTCCTTGATTTTGCCATTTTGTACTGTTCGGCTGGGTTCAACTTCTCTTTTGCATTTTGTTTCATTATGATCTATGTGGGGGGCGGCTGGGGACGGGTCCCTCTCCTCCTCCGGGGTCTTTCCGTAGAATGGGGTTTATGGGGCGACAGGCACACTGCAAGTTGGGGTGGTTTTTTGGGTCGCAGGGGTGCAGGGTGGGGGGAGTTGGTAGTTGGGGGGGGTTGGGGGGCTTTGATTTGTGTGTTTTGTTTTTAATGCGAGGTTTTTGTTCTGTTCTAGTCTTGGGCGTTGCGCTATCTGCTGGGGGACCCTTGATCGATTGGAGGGGATGGGGGGGGACGGGTTGAGGTTGATGTCATGGAACGTCAATGGATTGGGGGACCGTATCAAACGGGGTGTTGTGCTGCAGTATCTGCGACGTATGTCTCCTGATGTGGTGTTTTTACAGGAGACGCATCTGGTGGGTAACGTTTGTCATGCCATGAACAGGGGGGGGGTACCGACTCGTTGCCCATTCTGGTTTCACCACTGGCTCTAGAGGGGTTGGCATTCTCCTGCGCTCTTCACTTCCGCTGGAGATCACCAGGGTAGTCCCGGACGACAGAGGGCGCTATGTGGCTTTGACTGGGCGGTGGGAGGGGCAGTCCCTTTCCCTGGCCTCTGTTTATGTTCCCCCGGGCCTCCAGAACTCCACCTTTTCAGACTTGGGTCGAATGCTGCTTGAGCTTCCTGACAGTCTTCTGCTTATGGGTGGGGATTTCAATTCGGTGGTCTCGGGCGACCGGGATCGCCACCCGCCCAGGGCCCTCCCTGCTGCGCAGGCGTGGCTTGGCGGATTCATGGAGACCTTCGGTCTGGTCGATTGCTGGAGGTTAATGCATCCTACACAGTGTCAGTACACTTTTCATTCTGGGGCACATGGGAGTCTCTCCAGATTGGATTACTTTCTTATGCCCGCGGCCCAGACTGCCCGGATTCGAGAGGTTAAGCATCTGGCCCGGGGTATTTCTGATCATTCCCCACTGTGGTTGCTTTTTGACACTGGGACGCGGTCTGCTGGGCGGATCGCTCCTATTAACCCTTGGTACCTGCGGAACCCCACGATCCGCTATAGTCTGGTCAAGTCGATTGACCAATACTTCCTTGAGAATGATGGGTCGGTGATGTCCGCAGTGTCCCTGTGGGAAGCTTTTAAGGCAGTACTCCGTGGGCAGGCCCTATCCCAGATTGTGGTGGCTAAGAAGGTTAAGACGGAGGAGGTGGAGAAGCTGGAGACCGACATCTTGGGGTTGGAGGCGGCCTTGGAGACGGGTGTCTCTCCGGATGGGCTACATGCCCTCAGCCTGAAACAGTTCGAGTATAAGTCCCTTGTTACTGACGCTGCCCGGACCATGTATAGGGAGCAGCAGGGTAGGTTGTATGATGCTGAAGACAAGGCTGGTAAATTGATTGCTTGGCTGGATAGGAAGGAGAGAGTGAATCGTGTGGTCCCAGAGCTCAGGGTTGCGGATGGAGTGTGTGTGACTGAGCCTGGCGAGATTGTGGAGTGCTTTGCTGACCACCTCCGGACGGTGTATTCCCCGGTGTCTGACAGAGATGAAGACGACTCTCGTCTTCTACTACGGGATATTGTCCTGCCCGGCTTATCCGTCGAGGACCGTGAGCGGTTGGATGCCCCCTTGGCCGTCGATGAGATTGCTGCCGCGATTGGCTCCCTTCGCTCGGGCAAAGCTATGGGCCCTAATGGCCTGCCGATCGAACTATACAAACTACGCCCGGATAAAATCGCGCCCTTCCTCCGTCGTATGTTTCAGGAGTCGAACGAGAGGGGTTCCCTTCCCGCCGACCAGCGTCTGGCGACTATAGTCGTGATTCCTAAGGAGGGTAAACCACGTGACCGCTGTGCTTCATATAGGCCTATCTCCCTCTTAAACGCAGAACCCAAAATCCTGGCTAAAGTCCTCGCCAACCGCTTGCTGAGCGTTATCTGTGATCTGATTCATCCGGATCAATGGGGCTTCATCCCCCACCGTAATACCGCTCTTAATCTGCGGCGTCTGCACGGTGTCCTAGCTAGGGCGAAATACTTTTCTGAACCAGCCGTATTGGTTTCATTGGACGCCACCATGGCCTTTGATACTATCGAGTGGCCATTCCTCTGGGCGGTCTTGGGGAAGTTTGGCTTTGGGGAGGGATTTCTTAGCTGGGTGAAGCTTCTTTATGCCGGACCAATGGCTCAGGTGGTTGTCAATGGGCGGGCTTCCCGGCCTTTTGCTCTCGGGAGGGGCACTAGGCAGGGGTGCCCGTTGTCCCCTCTGCTTTTTGCTCTGGCCTTAGAGCCGCTCGCCGCCTGGCTCCGCTGGGAGCCCTCTATCAGAGGGATCCGGTGGGCCCCGGGCTTCGAGGATCGGGTCTCGCTGTACGCGGATGATATTCTTCTGTACCTCACCTCGCCGCGACAGTCACTTAATGTTCTCTTTTTTTTTTTTTTTTTTTTTTTTATAAAACCTTTATTTAGCACTGTGTACAAGACAAATACGGGCCTACAACCATCCGGCCGGCCTCGACACTTCTGATGCTTGATAGCAAAGTATACGTCCACTCGGTGGCACGGCAGCACATAAAAGCATACGACCTATGTTGCAAAATCCACGTGCACTGAGTGGCAGGAGACAGTAAGGTTAATTTTAAAAAGTTTTAAATTTAAGGAAATACAGAGCTAGAACGGATCAGTGCACAGAACAGACATACGATAAATGGGTAACATCCAACAGGAGAGTCAACTAACAGGGAACATATCAAAAATGGCGGCACGAAACTATAATACCAGGATATAGATACGCAGCGAAATGTGCCTCCCAGCCGCTACCCTCCTAACACCATTCCCCCCCACTGACCCTAGAAAAAGACGTAGGAAAAGGACGGAAGAAAAAAAAAAAAGAAGGCCCATAGTAACAAAAAACGTATCGAAGAAGACCCCCCACCCTACACGCATGCCGAGGCTATGGCCTACCCCCCCCCCTAGCTACGTGTCTGTCGCCCCATAGGAACCCGAAATATAGAATTAAGGAAAGAAGAAAGGAAAAAAGACCATAAAGCGGGGAGGAGCCCACCACACTGCCGAACTCCCGGACTCCCGCGCCGCCCATACATCCTGCGCCATGTACAGCACAGTATCAAAAGACCCACTTAAACCCAGTGGTCCCGATTCAATAACACCCAGCACTTCAGCACTTCACAAGTCCTCCCCCCGGCAGAAGAAGGAAACAGGAGGCGAAATCACAGCGACATGTAACAAAAACTGGTCATTAGGGACTACGCATCCAAAATTACAAAACGTGTATCAGTCCAGGGCCCCGTATGCCGATCCAACCAAAGCGACAACCGGCATGCCATCACCCCTGTCCGGACCGGCAGATATGATTCAGGCCCGTCCATTGCTGCGAGTCACCTTCAGCCAGGACAAAGAGACAAGATGGCCGCTCTCGAGGAAAGGGGACAATGAAGACGTATCGTACCGCAGGGTCCCAAACGCAGCAGTAACATGCCACAGAGGCTCGAGCGATAGGTGCATTCAGGGTAACAACTGGCAAGGGAAGTGAAAGGCTAGGTCTCAGCAGGTAGTTCGTAGGCAGAGTCACGACGTTCAAAGTGAAGGGTGTCCCTGCAACTGTAGCCGTGTCGATGGGTTGACGCGTTACATTGTAGCCAGGAGGACTCCGCGCCACCGTCCCCTCACTCTGCGACATTGTTTCACCTCCAGGAGAAAACAGGGGCGGCGGGGGATCCTCCAGCCGGGGACGTCCCGTTGCAAACAGTGCCTCATCGATTCTCCGGGTCAGCGCCCGGCAAGTACTCTGCATTGCCACTTTTAACGCCACGAGGGCGGCCAATACATCCCAACAGGTCGGGTCCCTCTGTACCAAGCATCGGTCCGCACTATCCCGCTGTTCCTCCGATGCGGCAATCAGCTCCGGGGCACATGGGCGCGCAGACACTGCGAGTCCAGGGTCAGCCAGCGTCTCAGCAAGAAGAGCAGACGCCATTGTCATCTCCACTGCGGGCAATTAGTGACGGGACAAAAATGACTACGATCCGAGGATGTAGACACCGGAAAAGCGTCGTGCTCCACTCGGGAACTGCAACGGGCGAGAGCGCCCCACGGCCACCGCGAGAACCGGCCGCTCGCCGCAGGAAGACACTACAAAATGGAGTCCGCTCGCTTGTCTTCAGGGTGGCGGAGGAGAGCTAGTATTAGGGGGCTCCGACGTCGTCCACACCACTGCCGTCGCTCGGGGGAGTCCGACCCGGACGTAAGGGTCTGACTCCAGTCGCACGGCCAGCGTTTCCTCCCCCGCAATCACCCGCAGTACTCCAGCTCAGCACCCCGTCCACATCCCTCGGCGTCCAGCGGCGGCCATCTACGCAGGGACCCGTGGGAGCGCCGGAGGTCGTAGTAGACACCGAGTCAGCTACCAAACCCGCCGACAAAGGTGTCAGGAAAACGCCAGTCACTTCAGTGCCGGTAATCCGCGGCGGTTGGGCGGCGCAGGTCAGGAGAATTAATCAGGATTAACAAAAGAAGCCGGACGGTCCACGGAGCCGGGAGCTCAGGCGTCCGTCCCGTCGGCCATCTTGGCTCCTCCCCCCACTTAATGTTCTCTTTGATGTCCTCACCTCCTTTGGGAAAAACTCGGGTTTGATAATTAACTGGTCCAAATCTTGCGTGTACCCTCTCTCCGGTGGCCCTCCCGTCTTGCCGCCTCTACTTCCTATCCAAACGTCCTCCTCCGGCTTTAAGTACCTGGGGGTGTATGTTTCGTTGGACCCGGCGGTTCGCTATGAGCAGAACCTCCTGTCTCCACTCTGACGTTTGAGGGTGGATACGGCGCGTTGGTGTAGGTTGCCCCTGTCTCCGCTTGGTCACGCGGCCCTGTTTAAAATGATGTCCCTTCCCAGATTTCTTTACGCACTACAGAACTCATTTGATGTCATTCCGGTGGCCTACTTTCGGGAGGTGGAGAGCCTGCAGAGGAGACTGGTCTGGGACGGGCGGGCGCGTATCGCTCTGGCAAAGCTTACTCTCCCCTGGTACGACGGGGGCATCGCGCTTCCTGACATTAGACGGTACTATTGGGCCTCCCAACTGTCGGCAATTAACCATGCCACGTATGCTCCTGGTCTGAACCCGGCGTATGAGATGGATAAATTCCTGCTTCCCGGCGGTAATTATAACAGAGCACTTTACTCCCGATCTGCTGGTGGTACCCTCACGGGCCCTACCAAGATTGCGGTAAGGGTGTGGAAGGCGGCGAATGTAGCGATGGGCTGGAGTGAGCGTTTAACGTGTGCTACTCCCTTGTTTGCCTCAGACCGCCTGGGGAGCCTTTGGACGACGAAAGGCTTTGAGCACTGGGACACGATCGGTATTAGCAGAGTGGGGGATCTGTGGGTTAAAGGCGCGGTCAAGACCTTCGCGGCGCTCCGGAGCGAGTATGAGCTTAGTGAGAGGGAGTTTTTTCGCTACGCCCAGGTTCGGCATGCCCTGCTCTCGGTTTTTGGGGAAGGGTCCACGGTCCCTGTTTCTTCGCCCCTCGAGGACCGCATACTCGACGGTCACGTTCCCGATAGTACTATCTCCTTGATCTATAAAAAGTTGATAAATAATCGGGCTGACCTCTTGGTGCGTCTACGGGAGGCATGGACGGGGGATGGGGTTGAGTTGGACGACGAGGACTGGCAGTCCGCGCTGTCATCTCCTAAGGAGGTGGCCATCCCGGCCCGTCTCCGTTTGGTCCAACTTAAGATCCTCCATCGCGTTTACGTGACGGGCCCCCGTTTGGTCTCGATGGGGTTTTCTGAGGACTGGCTCTGCAAGCGTGGCTGTGGGCACAGTGCCACCTTTCTCCACATCCTGTGGGAGTGCCGCGAGGTGGTGGAATACTGGCGTCAGGTGCATGAGGTTATGAGGCGAGTCACCGGGGTCACGCTGTTGCCGGAGGTGCGTCGTTGTGTGCTGAATGTGTGGGAGCCCAATGACTATAACGCGGCCCAGACTCGGTGGGCGGCCCTGGGGAACATGATAGCAAAGAGGGACATAGCGCAGCTTTGGGGTTTGCAGCGGCCCCCCACCGTGTCTGTCTGGAAGGAGAACATGGACTGGTGCATGTTCAGGGAAAAGACTGTTTATGTGGCTCGTGGTAAACCCGGGGCTTGGAACAGAATTTGGGGGCAGTGGAATGCGTATCGTGGAAGTATTTGTGCTCCCCCCCTGGTGGAAACGTCTGATGTAGCCATGTCCCCCTGATCCTTGATGGTTCCTTACTTATTTGGCACATCTGAGTATAGATTTGTATTTCCGTCTCTCCCCCCCCCCCTACCTCTTTGTTTCCCTGCTTTTTGACTGCCATCGGGTGGTCGGATATGGACGTACCCCTGCTGTGGCCCGACGCCCATCTTATGTTTTCTTGCCTCGCCTTTGTTTTAAGTTGTTATTTATGTTAAAAGGGTGTATCCTGATTTCCTCTATGTGCAGTCTGCTCTTCTGTATTGTGCGGAGCCCCGGTGGGCCAGTCATCGTGATTGCACTGTGTGATCTTTTACCTACTAGCGGCCGGCCCTGGTGGTTGTAGGCCCGTGCTTGTAACCTTCTTTCTGCACAATAAAAAATTTTCAAAAAAAAAAAAAAAAAAAAAAAGAAAGAATTAATCCAGTCGTGGAATTTCGGCTGCATAAACTTGCAAACGGGCAGGTGTTAGGAAATTGTTACACTGTAGAAATGGAATGGTTACAATATTAAACTTAGTGAAACAATGAAAAAAAAAATAATAAAAAAAAAAAAAAAAATTGCTTTTGTGGGGCCTAATTTCTTTGGACGAGGGAGGCTCAATATTAAGTTGGTAGCTTTCGAGAACTTGTTCATGGCGTGGGCTAAATGCCCACTCCATGAGCCGTTCGCAGCGAAAACTAACCCTAAATATGGAAAAGGGTTTACAGAGTCTAATTTATCTGACCCTATATGTATGGTATTGAGCTTCCGTTTCCCTGGCCCACAGGACATAATAAAAGATTTTTTAAAATTAACGCGCAGATCCAAGCCCTCCACATGGTCTACAAAAGTCTCTACAAGCAGACGGAGGGCGTTTGGGGTGCGGCCCATGAGGACCGCATCGTCTGCATATAAAAGGACTGGCAAGGGATACCCCTGAATGTTAGGCACATCTTTAGTTGCTTGTTTTAGGGCCTTTGCTATACCATTGATATAAATAATAAACAGCAGGGGTGCTAAAACGCACCCCTGCCTAACCCCCCTACCAATCTTTACTGCTCCAGATACCTCACCACCCAACCCAATCCTTACTTGTGCTTTGAGGTCAGTATGGAGGTGAGCCAGGAAATGTACGAGGGCCTCATCCAGACCATAACTGAGAAGCATGGACCACAATTTGGTTCTGTTGACCAAATCTAAAGCGGATGAGAGATCCATGAAGGCGCGGTAAATGGGGGATGATCGAGCAACATTATACTTATCAATTATTAGTTTTAAATTCAGACATTGCTCGACCGTGCCCACCCCTCCCCTAAATCCCTTCTGACACGGGTCCAATATACCTAGATCTTCAGTCCACTCTAAAACCCTGTTGTAAATAACTCGCCCCAATATTTTAAGAGTGTTATCCAGGAGCGAGATTGGGCGATAGTTGACTGGGTCTGATCTATCGCCCTTTTTATAGATTGGAACTATGATACTGGAGGTCCATGTCTTAGGGATAAGCGCTTTTGACAGGCTATTAAAAACATTAAGAAGAATTGGTGCCCATAAGGCCAGGCTGTGCTTAATGACATCTATGGTGAGTCCATCTGGGCCAGGGGCCTTGTTACCAAGACTCTCTCTAATGGCTATCTCTACCTCATGGAGATCAATCTGCAGATTGCGCGACTGTCCCAAATCTGGGGTGATTACATCCTCAATCGGGGTAGCATAAATCTTGGAAAAATGGGCCTCCCAGGTGCTACTGGTTATATTGCAGCTAATTGGGGATAGATGCTTGCCCAAGTCCCGCATTTTCCCAACGGCGGACCAGAATGGGCCACTGCTCTTCTGGTTCCCACTAACAACCAACAATTCCCATTGTTCCGTCAGCAATGCGGCCTTCCTCTCAGCTATTTTTAATTTATACCGTTTCCTGGCTAACTGGACCTCTACTGGGTTCCTTGGCTTGCTTGTCAGTGCCCTACGTAATTCCCTGTTTGCTAAAGAACAAGCAGAGTCGAACCACCTTGGGTCTTTCCCTTTTGAGGGTGGTGGGGCTGACAAAGAAGTTTTTATTACTGAGCACAGTTTATCAAAATCCGTGATTATTCTATCACAGTCCCCGTCAAATAGTGAACAAGAATTAATTGATTCAGAGTGATTGTTTTTCACGCTATCAAGTATAGCTCCACAATCAATTCCACTCCATTTTAAGGCCATCACCAGATGGTGTAATGTCTCTGGCACCGTTTAGGTTAGCAAATACCGGACTGGGGCCTAAATGTAGAGTGATTACAAGGGGATTATGATCTCCAAATAGTGTCTCTACTACTTTAGGGTCTGTTACACGGTCTGTTAGGTAGGAGGATGTGAAAATATAATCAATGGTTGAGCAAAAGTCCCTGCCTCTGAACGTGGGGGCGCTAGCCATCCTAGGGGTTTGGCTTACTTCCATAACATTGCTAAGGATATATTCACTTAGCATGTTGACTAGCTCAGTGCCTCTGCGTTCTGCTGGATCTAGATGGTTTTTATCCACAAGCCAGTGCTTTTTCGTAATTTTGGCGTTAAAATCTCCCCCAATTAAAATCCCTGACTCCTCTTCTAGACCTATGTTTGATTCAAGGTGTCGTAAGGTGTTGGAGAGTGCTGTGTAATTCCTATTCGGTACAGAGTGAAAATCGTTGTTATAAAAATTAATTAAATAGATCTTGGTCTTTCACTTATATTCAAGGACCTGAATATTTGGATTCCCTTCTGACAGATCCTTAATAGTGCCACCTGCCAATATCCTAATTCCAATAAAAAGGCCTCCCACTGCACGCCCAAAAACAGGTTTCGATGCAGTTATACTAAAGCAATGGTAGCCCTCTAAGTGCAAATTCTCCACAGCCCATGTCTCTTGGAACATGACGATGTCTTTACCATCCAATAACTGTACCCATTGAGGGTCGGACAGTCTTGATTTAAGTCCGGCGACGTTCCAACTAAGGATTGTTAAATCGAAGCCGTAAGTGGGGCCCAGGGGTTTATCCCCTGCGCTCTGTTTAGGTTGGAATGGTGGACCTGTTGTGTCCTCACGTATGGCTAATGGTGGGGCAATAACATCCTGTGCTGTCACTAGCTTAGTAGTGTCAGTTTGTGTTAAATATAAATATTCCCCAATGGCAACGGCTACCTCTTGCGTTCAGTATTACTTACAATATTCCCCAGTCAATCCTGATCTTCTAGGTATGAAAAAGCAAGATCAAACCGATTGTAGGTTGGGGTATTGTACGTATACCTTGGCTCATTGTGGGTCGTGTTAGGGATTTGAATGGTCCTCACATAGGGCCTATCATTTAAAGTGTACTGGGGTGCAGTGGGAAATAATTGCTGGCCAATCCTGAAATCAGGGTTATGATCCTGATGGTACAGTCGACTATCATTTCTAATGTTAAAATTTGAGTTTATACAATATCCTAGGGAATCAATCCCAGAATTAAAATTAGGGTCTATTAGGTGCCTATAAAAGTATCCTAGGGGAAGGAGAGTGGTGTTATATTCCCATCGTGAGGGCTGTGGAGCTTTTGCAAGCGTGGATTGAGCCCATTGCGGGGCCCACCCAGCCCACTCTTTGGGTATGGATAATCTCCCCTGCGCCTTCCATTGGGAAATGACAATTTCTGGATAACCAGTGGAGGGTTCTATTTTTAAGAGTTATAAAATTTTCCTCTTGGTCCTTTCTTAGTTTAGGCACATTAACTAGGACCAATACATAAGCTCCACACTCAGGAGGCAAGCTAATACGGGCCGGAATCTGTCTTGTGTTAATTAATGTAGGTTGGTCCGGCTTAGCTAGAGGCGAGGTTAGGCAATTTCGCTTATTGATACTATCATGTCTAGGTTGTGCCTTTTTATTTTTAGTGCCTTCAAGAGTAGTAGTCTTAGTCAGATTCGATTTAGGTACCCCAGTAACCAAGGATTCCGCATTGGGTGGATTGTTACTTGTGCTTGGTTTTAGTAAGGGCGGGGGCAAGGGGGCATTTGTGTGGACTTTTTTCGTGTTAACCACGATTGATTGAGATTCATTTGCAGTAATTGTCCCCAAATCTGGTATAGATTTATGATTGCGCCCAATGCCCAATTTTGTTACATAATCATCCAATGCGGTCAGCTTCTTTTCTATGTTCAAAACTTGTTGATTTAAGGGCCCTAAAAGGGTGGTTATCAGTGTCTCCATTCTCCCCCAAAAGTCCCTAGTATAAAATGTGTGTAATATTGTAGAATCAATAATGACAATATTTTGGCATCAGATGATATAACTGATGGGAGGGCGTGGCTTAGCGCCTATTGAAGATGGCGTCAGGAGCTCCATCGCACCTGTGAGGTATTTTTCATCACATAACTACAATTTCATCACCAGACTGCGGCTTTTAACTTCCACATGATGCGGAATACTTCTGGAACACGACCACTTTCACAGGTACCAGCTTAATGGACTCTTTATCATCTTCACTGAAATTAATGCTTTCCAGTCCGAAGCTCCAGCTGCGACCACTATCTTTTCTCCACATATGAGGTATTTTTAAACTGCACACACATCGTGCTTTGGTACTATTGGCATAGCCTTTTAACTGTGCATCCCTCATAAATCTTTCTGCTGTTATGTGTGATTTGTGGGACGTTTCACTTTATTTGAATGTATCTTTTCAAGTCAGCATTTCTATTTTCTGAAGCAATACAATAGACTGCCTTGTGAGACTGTTTTAACCACATTTTAACTACCGGTCATTTGGAAATAATTAAATACAGCTTCCCTTTATTTTATATTTATGTATGGAGAAAATTAGGAATTTAAAATTACACACCCCTGGCATGGCACACTCTCAGTATACAGTGGATAATAAAAAAGATTTTTCTTTACTGGCATCCAATATGGAACATCCTGATATGGTATCTCAAGATTCTCATGTGTCCTCCTCCTCCTGCGCCTCTACAATTTCTTCTTAGCATCCCCTCTAAAATACCAACTACAGCTCCGCTAACAGCAAACAAAACGACCAAAAAAGATCCTCCATCACCTGTTAAACCTATTTCCTCTGTCTTAATGGAGCTCCTCCTAGATGAGATCAGTGCCTTGAAGCCCTACATGGAAGAAACTAATACAAAGCTTCAGTGGCTAGACAACAAATTGTCTCTGATGGAAAATAGAGTTGCGGACATAGAACATTAGATGCTTTCTATTGAGGATACTGCTCATGATGTTACGCACCATAAAGCGGAAGCGACATACCTTAAGAAAGTTACTGAAGATTTAGAAAATCACAATAGGCGTTATATGCATAGTCTTGCTGAGGAAACGGAGGGTTCTCAACCTATTTCCTATCTCCAAAATGTTCTCCCACAAAATGAGGACATGTCTGAATCCACTAAGCTTAACATACTATGTGCTCATAGACTTGGTCATCGATCTAAACATGCCTCCTCATCACAAAAGCCTTGGGGTGTCATAAGATTTTTTCTGTAATATCAGGATCTTCTCACAGTTATCAAGGAAACAAAAAACAAAGGATGTGCTACTCAGTCAGGAAACCCATTATATTTTGTTCAACATCTGGCTAAAGCTACAGCAGGCAGACAGAAGAAATTTCTAGACATGCGACCTGCGTTACGTTCCCTTGAAGCCATATTTGGTCTTTTCCATCTGTGCTTCTTTAAAGTACCTTACAATAACAAAACAACGACTTATGAAGATCCCTCAATGGTTCAGAAATGTACTGACAACTTTAGAATGGAAACAAAGGACACTTCTAAATACTCTTTCACTTGAAGCTTTTATATAACTTTCTTTTTATGTTTCAAGTTGTTGTTGCTGTGTTTTTTAAAATCTAAGGTAACCTGCTATTTAACTTCATGTTTTATTAGTCTTTTAAAGGTTACATTTTTGTATAAGATAATAATATATATATCTTTTTCTTCACTTCATAGGTACACCTTTTTGTGTCATGTCCAACAAATCCTCCTATTTGTATACCCATATCTATGGCCAGAATGTCTCCACTTCGGCGGCCTCTGGAACCCGGTTGTTGTCATCTTCCCTTTTTTGGTCGCACCACTCCCAATCATTTTGTCCTGGTATTTAGTATGTATTTTGTCCTATTTTGTTTCTGTCAAGATTCCTATTTCTTTTATCCTTTTCATGTTTTCTTTTCTTTATCTGCATTTCCTTTTCTTTCCTTCTATTTTCATACTTTCTCATGTTTTCTCTCTTCTATTTTTCATATGCATCGTCATGGTCCTTCTCTTTCAATATGTTTTTGTTGTTTATATTTCTCTCATTCCTAAGAAAGTTTAATTATTTTACTCGATTAAACAATTCATGTCATTGTTATTCTCCACTTATGGAGTACGCTAATTTCACTGCAATTCTTTATTCAAGACTTTACGCGTTATTACTTGGAATGTGCAAGGGTTAGGTTCACCTATTAAACAACAAAGAGCTCTTACTCATTTAGCCAAATTAAATTTTGATATTGCTTTTTTACAGGAAACACATGTTACTGAAAAAACTTTTTAGAGAGTGGTTGAGATATGCATTGTCCTCATTAAGTAACGGAAAATGTAATGGAGTTGTAATTCTGAGTAAAGAAACTTTGGATGTTACCTTGTTATAACATGAATCAGATCAAGAAGGTTGGTGACTTCTTGTAAGATTACAAGTAAGCAAAATACCAATATCTGATTTTAATACTTATGCACCCACACATCCTAATAAAACATTTAGGCCCTCAATTACACCCAAACTGATGTCTATTTCTGATGACTACTAGTTTTAGGTGAGGATTGCAATCTGGTAATGAATCCTTTTTTTAGATCACACTTCCAAGTCTTCTTTGGTCCCTTCCTACATTCACAAACAATTCACAGCAGCCATCAAACAACGATCCTTTATTGATTCCTCCAGAATTTGCAACCCCTATTTACAAGAATATACTTTTTTCTCACCTGTACATTTATCTAGGATAGATCACCTTTTTGTTTAAAAACCCTTATCTCAACACATCTTACGAGCTGAGATAGGCACATTTTAATTTCAGATCATGCACCGGCAATTCTAGATATATACCTCCTTCCTCATCCCCCCAAAGTTAGATGTTGGTGCTTCAATACTTCACTTTTAGTGGATGCCTCTTTCCCACTATGTTTGATACTTTTATAATACAATGTTTTGCTGTGAATGAGTCTCCCGATTTATCATTTCCAATTATGTGGGATACATTCAAAGCTGCTTCTAGAGATATTATCATTACTTATGTTTCCACAAAAAAGAAAATAAACTCAAAAAAGCACTGGATTTAATGAAACATATTAAACTCTTAGAACAATCCAACTCCGTAACCAAATCTAAGACTTGTATAGATAATTTAATTTAAGGACAAATTTGATTTCAATAAACTCTCCACAGAAGAAGCTAATTCTTACCTCATCAAATCTAGTCCCAGATACAATGGTGGTCAAAATAAACCAGGTAAACTCTTAGCAAATTATCTTAAAATTAAAAAGGAAAGAGCTAAAATAGAAACTATTTTAAGAGATGATCTCATACCTCTTTTTAGAGACAATGATATCCTTTATGAATATACTGAATTCTATGAAAATCTTCGTACACCAGAATTAGATCCTCTACAATCTGATATGAACTTCTTATCTTTCTTCTATCCATATGGAATTTAATTTACCTAATGATTTGTCTTCCCCTTGATACTGATATCACAACTTCTGATAATCGTACTGCCATTAACTCTATTAAAAATAAATAATGATCCCGGGCCTGATGGTTTTCCTTTTGAATTCTCCCTTCATTTCTCTAAGCAATTCATCTCTAACTTACATTGATTACTTTCTTTACTTCTTCCAATTCTGCTACCAGGACATTTCAAGAAGCCTTAACATGCCTCATACCAAAAGATAATAAGGATTATAAGTGATGCAAAAATGATAGACAAATTTCCTTAGTCAATTCTGATAATAAGATTTTTGCGAAGATTCTGGTGTTATGCCTTAATCCTCCCCCCCCCCCATTTAATTGGCAATGAACAAGCTGGTTTTGTTAAAGGTAGACATCTCTTTCATAATACCAGGCTTTTCATTGACATTATGAGTAAATCTAAAGCTTATAAACATTCTTTAGCAGCCATTTCCTTGGATGCTGAGAAAGCTTTCGATCGGATACAGTGGAGATTATTATCCTCTACACTTTCATAGTTAGGGTTTGGGGAAAAGTTAATTAATTTAGTCACTCTCTTATATTCTTCCCCTTCCATATCTATATTTGTCAATGGCCTAAGCCCCTCTCCTTTTATTTTACACAGAGGTGTATGGCAAGGCTCTCTCCTATCACCTCTTCTTTTTATTCTGACTCTCAAACCCTTTCTATCTAAAATTCAACAAAATAGTGTCCTACAAGGTTTCAAATATGGAGATAAAGAAATTTGATTTTCAGTCTACGCTGATGATATTCTTTAGATGGCCTCTCCTGATTCTTCTTTATAACCCTTTTTAAATGCAGTTTCCACTTCTGCCTCACTTTCAGGTAATATACTTAATTCTGACAAATGTGAAATCCTTCCACTTAACAAATGGTACATTAAACACGATTTCCTACCTTCAGGATTTCTTTGGAGCTTAACAAGAATTAAATATTTGGGCCTTTGGTTCACTACTTCTATAAAAGACACCATATTACTCAACTATACTACTCTACTGTCTACATTTTCTAACCATACTTCACGATGTAATCCGCTATTTCTCTCCTGGTGGGGCAGGTTAGATTTTATAAAGATGATGTTAGTCCCCCACATTCTTTTCTATCTTTTGGCAATTCCAATTAACTTTCTCACCTCTACTTAAAAAAATGTGTTCTAATCTCATTGCATTTTTATGGAATAATAAAAAGCATTATATATCTTCGTTCAAATTACAAAGAAAAAAGCAGCAAGAGGGAGTTAATTTTCCTCATTTTCGGTCTTATCAAAATCCTTTCAGTCAATGTATTTTTAAGATGGCCCAACCACAATTCCATCTCCCTTATGGGCAGACTTGGAGTTCTCTTTTATTCAACCTTTCTCCTTTGCAGAATTTTGATCCTTTACTCAGCGCCCTGATTCCAGGTCTCATCCTGTTCTCAAAAATGCTTGTAGAATATTACATCCATTTTATATATCTTCTCTTTCACCTCTAGATCAATTCCTTCGATCTGGTATAATATAGTCATTAAAATGTTTAAGATGGAAAGGTCAGGGTACACATAACTCAGGATGAAACCTGAAACGTACCATAGATGAATTTAAAGAAAGAAATTGGCTTCCTAAAGATCTGGCTCTATTGGGTCATGCACACCATCTGAAATTCCAGAAGTTAATTTCTTGTGCATTACGCTTTGTACTTTGATGTGGGATGGAGGTCCCATAGATTAGCAATGACCAGTCTCCATTGCGGAGTGTATGATGGTAGTGTGGCGCTCGCCTACAGAATAAAATATTACTGTGTGGCATAGCTCTAGGACTCTAATAAATAGGAGATTGCTGCATAGAAGAAACTGTCCACACAAGTTGACAGACATGCATTTCGCAGCCCCTGGAGATACCTGGCAGGAATATATGGAGGTAAGAGAGGGGTCAGTTTACCAACACATGGAAGGCACAGAACCTGGCTGAGAATAAGATGGAATGAGGAGACATGCTCCCTAGTAACATGCCACTATGGATGTGTGAAAATCTAAGGGAGCTGAAATGCCTCCAGAGCTTTATCAAATGGAATATTTTAGGTATGTTCAAACTGATTCACAAATCTTTCCTCAGCTCAAGCAGGATATTGTGTAATCATTTGAATTAGTTTACTCAGAGTGTCTTAGATTAATGCAATTCAGCTATGCCGTAGGGACTCCCATCCATGATGACACTGTCCTAGAAGACCAATCCTCTCTGGAGCACAGGGTACTGTCTGAACTGTTACATAAGAACACTATTTCATTTCATTGATATATAAGACCCAGGTAAACAAAACAGAAGGCCCACTGACTAACTTCAGGGCAAGAAGGATCTAGGGGAGATTGATTATTTGGATGGGACGAGGCTCTGCAGTGCCCCTGCAGCTGACACTAAGGGCAGGATTGAGACTGGTGCAGAGTAAAACACTATACATACCATCCCCACACAAAACACTTTAAATTCGGAACAATGATGGATGTATCAAGCTCTGGCTGTGAAGGTCACCTGGATGGTTGGGTGGAGATCAGAAACCTCTAGTCTCCTCTAGAGAAAAAACACTAAATTAATCTTCGTTAGCTGCATGCCATTTGGCTGGTTGTCAAGGCCTTTCTGTCCTCCATCGGGGGAGCCCTGTTCAGACTGTGATAGAAAACCAGACCACCATGTGGTACTGAAATAAACAGGGTGATGTGTGGGTCACGTGCTGTGTTAGGAAATTAGATACTGGCACTAGCTGGACCTTCAGGTGCATTCCTATAGGATCCTTGAATATGCTTGGGTGGATGAACTAAGCAGATGTCTTTTAGGCTGACCACAAGAGGTATCTAAACCCAAAGGCAGTTCAATGCACATTCACACAGTGGGGCAAGACCTAGGTAGTTATTTTCACTATTGCAAAAAACGTTCAATGTCTGGCCTTTTTTATCTTTGAGGTTTTTCTAGGCTAGGCACAAATAGTCTGGTACTCCGATCTGCTGAGACTCTTCATATGTCCTTCACTCTGCTCCCCCATCTGGCAGGACCTGATCTTGCCAACATCAGGGTAGGGTTAGGCACCGAAACCTCCATGACGTACTACCACTACCCCGTGCGTGGAGACTGAGTGGAATCAAGAGAGTGACATTGACCATACTTCAGAAGTGAAAGACTTGCTTTTGGCCATTCGCTGCCACTCCACAATGTCATTCTATTCTGGCTGCTGTGCAGAGTTTGTGGCCTGGTTGGCCTGTTGGCTCGGTCCACTTCAAGCAAAGATTTCAGATGTTCTTCTATTTGTTCTCGCCTTGGCTTGGCATGGCTTTGCTGAGGGCTGCCTTAAAGGTTATTTTTTTACCTTTTCGGCCTTCCTGGTTTTGCCTAATCAGCCCTTTCTGTACAAGTCACTGGTTGTGATGGGTGTTTGGTTTTTTTAAATGGCTTACGTATGTGTTTCCTCCTGCCCCTTCTTGTTATGCTGCAGTGGGACCTGGACTTGGTCCTTATGAATCTTATTGTGGAAACAGTTTGAACACATGTATAACTGTTCCTTGATGTTGCTGACGCTTAAAACCATCTTCCTTGTTGCAATTACTTTTGTGAGACACTGTCAGTGCAACCTTCTTAAATTACATTCTTTTCTAACAAGCTGGTACTTTGGAATCTTTGCATGCTTTCTCCCAAACTTGGTGTCGCCCTATGCATGAAGGCAGTGTATCAGGCTCCCCACTTTCTTCTCTCTGTCACATAGCTCTAAAGAGGAGGAGAGGCTTGACAGGTTGGGTCCCAATAGAGCTCTACATCAAGAAGACGAAGGAGCACCAGGTGGACGACCAAAGTTCTTTGGATGCGCCAGTTCAAAGAAGTGAAGAATAGCTGAACAAAAAGGAATTATTGAGATGCGCTGTCCTCTCTATCAAGATGTAGTACGTCTTAGCCAACAAGACGTTGCCTGAGGGCCTTCGGGCTCATCCCACCTGAGCCCAAGCCAACAGTGCAGCCTCATAAAGCGGTTTCCCAGTGCTGAACATCTGCTAGGGTCCTACACAGGCGTTAGTCCACATCTCCAGCAGGCACTATTGCATCGATTCTCAGGTCTGCACTGAGGGATATTTTACCTGCTCGGTCAAGCAGAACTTCCCGGTGTAAAAACTATTTCTCAGAACCACTAACTTTAGGGGTACTGTTTTGGTGCCTATTCCAAAGGTGAGGAATCTGCAGTGAGAAGTATCCATTCAAAGAGCAAGTTATTTACTATCAGTAATATTTCTTCTGGTGGATATGCTGTCTGACAACAGGTTCCTTACTGCCCTCCCCACTCTATGGAGTGGAGTTTTAGGTGGGAATAAGAATTTATGGTGGATTCTGCATACTCTCTTGCTTCTCAATCTGTTTAGACGTGCCTAAGGGTGCAGCCTGCTTGTTGTTAAATGATGTCAGCGTGCCTATATATGGCTCTGCACTGTTATGTCTGGAGAAGTCCTGCTGCAGAGTCCAATGGCAACAACCTTTCTAGGCACAGGAGCAATTGGTAAAAACGTTTCTAGATATAGACTGCCATCTGATGGAATTCAAAAGGTGAGGACTCTGCAGTAAGGTATCCAGAAGAAACAGCGTTACTGACGGTAAGAAACCTTTGCAAGTTAAGCACTTCTGCTACTAAATTGGTGGGCTAATCCAATTAATTAAGGGTATTTAATTGTTTGGCATTATATTGAGACATTTGATATATTATGGTTTGTTCCCAAATTGCAATTCTTCTTCTTCAAATAAGGAATTATCTCACATTCCCTAACTACTCACAGAGAAACATTAACTTTTAAAGGATTAAATTAACTGGGACAACGCTATTACATTCTTTAAAGATAATAATCATTTGAGGGCTACTTTTTGCCATAGCAATATCTTTATCCATCATATGTGCAGAGATGAAAACCCGCTTGGATAGGCTGTGCCGAAAAAACGTTAATAAACAAATAAATACAATAAATAAGATCTTACCCCAAAACTAAAGAAGAATTCTTGTTTTTTCCAAACCAGATCTATATATTTCTGAGGATGATTTCCAAGTTGATAGGATTATGAATAATCTCAAACAATTCTTAATACAGCAATCAAATGTAGTTAAGCAATGGCCATCCAGCTAGAGTTCCCTAAACATTATATGCGGTACAACTTGATCACAGTGGTTTTCCTAATTAATGTCACTTTCTCGCATGACTGAATGAGTAAAGATATGCAATTGATTTATGCGACTCATGATTTAGTTCCAGACTTCGCAATTACATTGCACCGAGGGCCTTGTTACAAGTCTGGTAATTAGAGGGGCCAGACACTGGCCGGAATAACGACTGGAGACATAAACTCCCTTTATCAACCCTTCCCAGGGTTTGGTACCAGAATACTATTGTCAGAATATAGTCCTAAAAAAATATTGCACGCTAAACGTTGTTTACCAAGATATTGCCACATTGGAGTTAATAACAGAAAATCTACACCCAATGGGATGATATTTTTTATAAAACGTATTTAGGGCATGATATTTATGTCAGGTAATATTTATGACTACGTTATTTAGAGATACAACCCTTCCCCCCACACAACTATTGGGATTCACAAATTACTGAGCCTGGAATCAGGGAACATTGGAGGGACCTTGAATTACTGTCTCCAATTCACATTTTCCCCTTTTCTGAGGCTACTTTCCTCCACACTTCCCTCCTGCTTCCTGCAGGAAAGAAACTGTGCAAGGAGATAGATGCATTTGAATTTAACAAGTGTGTCCCTGAACCCAGTCCACCTTGCAACTGGGACTGTGAGTACTGCCTGGGGATACCGCCCGCCTGACTTGTAAAAGTCTACAGCACAGTACATGGACTCTGTATCAGAATCAAGGTATATTAAAAACACCTACGCTGGACGACGGGTTGATCATGGACTGACACCACTCCACAGCTTCCATGGTGCAAGATCTCATCGTTTCTGTACGTCCGTGGTAGAAGAACCTAGTTGTAACAGTTTCATAACAGCTACCGGGGCTTGAAAAAGAACAGAAGAACTTGCAATTTCAGAAAACTCGTTACCAAAAAGAAACAACAAAGCAATTTTTGATACAGTCTAGTCAAGCACAGCAAATACTTCCATACACCATAAATCGCATTTTCTGAAGCATGCATACAGACAGAAAAAGTGTCAACATGTTAGTTGCTCCGTGTGTTTGTGTTTGTGGAGCCATGTGAACCATAAGCATGTCCTACCATAATTTGCAAGGATATACAATAGCCTTTGGTTCACTGGATTTAAAATACAAATTCTGCTTGCCGTGCATCTTCCATTCTCTGCAGTAGCTGAAAGGAATTTTTCATTGCCTGTCTCATCACCTCTGACGTCAGTCCTAAAGCTCAACAAACTTAACCCACTTACCTCCTCGGTAAGAGTGTCTGAGAACATTTGCGCATGGATCTTAGGCACTCTCAGGAGGGACTATCTCCTCAGGTTGTGTAGGCCTTGAAGCCTGATCCCCGGCAACAACATGCACTTAATTGCCTTGACACCAATGTTGTACTGCTTTACCAGTTTGCTGTAGCCGTTGCTCACAAGCTCTCGTTTTACAAGCGTCTTTCTCCTACTATTTTTACTTCTCCACCACCTTTCCAGAAAGTCCCCCAAATTTCTCGATTATGTCTTTGTACAGGAAAGTCACAGAATGCAGTACGGTTCTATCACGTTTGTTGACCATCTTTATGACCTCCATCATGCATGCGCTCCACCTCGTCCTATGTTTTCATCTGTCTATTATTTCACTGTGTAAAGCAAGGCAAGCAGAAATTCCAACTATATCTGTAGGTATTTTCTCAGTGTCATTCCTTCTGAAAGTATACCGCCACAAAGCGCCACACCCACTCAAGGAATATGTGGCTGTGAGAGGGAGCACGTCAGGGCTTATGATCTTCAAAAGCACCTCTTGGTTCCAGACCCTTGAAAGGCCTGCTGGAACCACAAAGCCCTCTCCTCCAAAGATCTCACTCCACTGAGCCACCTGAGTACCATCTTTAATACTGCTGCAACTATGGCTATGCCACAGTTCTTAAGGGGTGCAAAGTGCCTCATCTCACATCCCCTGGTCCATGAATATCTTCTGTGCCACCCCTCTTTCTCCCAGTTTAGTACCACCTATCATCAGGAAGATCAACCCAATGATGGTACCACTGCATCACTGCTGTACTGTGTGATCGTACTGTGTGATCTACAGATTTCCATAGGGCTGCCAAACAATGGGAAAGAAGCAGGTTTTGTCTTTAACATTGCCGGGGCAGCTGTCAGGATTTCAGGTAAGGAGCAAGGTGGAAGGTAGGGGGGGGGGGCTCACAGAGACAGTTATGCACTTTAAGATCTTCTCAAACCTGGCACCCAATTACAACAGCACCAAATCACTTCTTTCTGTACTCACAGCATAGATTCAGACGAGGAAGGGACTCAGATGGTGAAAGGCTAGGTAACAGCATTTAATAGACACTAGACTGCTGACCACTAACGTGGTGGGAATTCCTGGACCAGAGGTTTACATCTGGATTAATGATATTAGAATCAATAGTTGGCTACAAGACACCCATGTTTGCTTATCTGGCAAAATTGTGTGACTGTAATTGCTTTCTGCTTTGGCTCAGTTTTTAAGTTCAAACTTGGGTCCTACCACCTTTGTTAGTTTCCACCTTTCAGTACCCCTCAGGTTGTCCTCACATTTTTTCTAACAACTATATTGGTAGAAATGGGGGTCTCTAGTTGGCAATGGCTTGCACCAATGTACAAACAGGGACCGTTCTTCCTAAGTCAGGACAAGTGGGCTACCCCCTTTGACAACCCCTGCTCAACTCTGTGGTAACGTAGCACGAGCAGTTAGGCCTATCTCAGAGGCAGTGTGTGAAGCATTTATGACCACGCACAACACAGTAATAACGACACCACAAAAGGACACAACTCAGGTAGGTATAGAAAAATATCATCTTATCTAACAGGTTAACTCGAAATTCTCAAAGCATTTCAACAACTACAATTCACGCTACCCAATAGGGACTCCAAAAAGCAATACGTATTCACCAGAACGTGAAACCGACTGAGTTCAAGGCCGCAGCCTACACGATCCGTTGCGCACCAAATACCTGTTAGTGAAAGGGGACACAGCACGCAGCTTCTCGAAGAAGTGGAGACGGTGACAGGCAGACTCCCAGCGACCACAAGTCTTGGCTGCAGAGGTTCGTAGCATGCACCCACAATGGTTCAGACACTGAGGGGCAGGCGGGCTCTCAGCCAGGGGCGTAACAAAGGCTCCCACAGCCCCTGCAGTGCGGGTGGGCCCCGAGCTCCAGGGGGCCCCCTCAGCACAGTACCAAAGCCCGAGAGCTCCAGAGTGACCTCCACTGACTGCACAGCTCTTAACTTGGCTGCTGGCTCTTCTCGTCCGACAGGCTTGAGGGGGCTGGCTCAGCTCCTGGCTAGCTACAATGTTTTACGTGATACCGCGCATTCTTTGAAGTCATGAGCATGCCCCATGATTTAATTTGCCCAATCACCATAGGCGCCGTGGGCGGGCGTGGCTGCGCGGCATAGTTTCAGTTGTTGTGCAGTCAGCGCACTGGGCCTGCCGCTGCAGCTCTCGTCTCGCGGCCCGGCTGAGGTTATGATTCGGCCGTGGTGTTGCATCAGCATTACTGCCTCGGCTCAGGTGCCGCCTGCAGCGAGTCCAGTGCAGCCAGTTCTGCCAATGCTATGCTAGTCGTCGGAGAGGAGTGTCCGATCTGGACTGCGGCCGCGGCTCTGCCAGGGACTGTGCAATTGTCGCAACTGGCCTTACCGCCAATGGGGCTCTGTGCTGACAAAGTAAGTGAAGTGTGTCACGCACTGTTTCTTCTTGTCTTCCCACTGTAATTTACTTTTAGGAGCCGCGAGTCATTTAGCCTGGGTACAGTTACATACAACAGCTCTGTATTTAGTCTGCACAAAGTTTAATTCAGCACTGCAGCAGAACATAAAGAGAACACTCGAGTCGACTTCTGCTTGTTACATTATACAATACTCTGCGTTATCAGTGAAGGGTCGGCTCGAGTCAGTCTGATTGGAATATACCATTTAAAGGACACACATGCATGCCCTCAATGTCTAATTATCGTGCACATCAAGCGGAACACGCCTCTGTGAGTGAGTGTACTTGAGGTCATTTAACAGGTCCGGACCGGCAGGCAGTTTTGGCCCGGTGGCAGCAGTGGCACCTTTATTTGTCTGACTTTAGACCAGTTAATATCCTGATGCGCAGTGTTGTCCCACTGAATGTTGAGCCATTTAATAGCGCTAACTTGCCGCAAAGGTATTGGAGGGCTCTAACCGAGTGATTGGGGTATTGTGTTTGCAGGGGCAGTCAGACCCTCACTTCACAACACCACCATGCTCACAGGAGAGAGATTGTGGCCCCTGTCTATGTCTGCTCACATGCAGGGGGCTCAGGGTTGCCATCCCCTCCGCTGTCCCGTTTGGCCTTTAGCAACGCCGTGCAGCTGCAATTTTGTTACCGTAGCCCTGGCCACAGAAAACCAATCGAGCAGGCTGGGGTCACCAAGCCATTGCCTCCACACTCCTGGGTGCACCCCCAGGGTGTCAGTTTGGGGTGCCACTCTCTCTGCTGCCCTGTGCCCGCACTTCATCTTTAATGACCAACTCAGTCTCTATTTTAGCAGCGCGGCTGCGTGACTGCCGGCTCAGGCCTTGGAGTTTCAATCCGGGATGGCTGGGCCTCTCTGTTGCTACTTCTTCCGTCTTGGGGGGTAGGGGGAGGCAACCTCTAATGTATGAGTACTAACCCCCTCGGCTTACTTTTAAGTAAGGAAACTGCTGAATGGGCCCCGCCGGCTGAGAGCTTCGATTTCTGCTCCTGATTCCATCTGTCTGCTTCAGAAGGACTGAAGCATTAATGATAAGTGAGGCAAAGGCGTTCATTAACTCTTGGCATCTATGGGCAGATTGGCCTGTACCCTCATCTGGGAGAATGCCTGACCAAGGTTTCATAGTGCTATATGTGACATTTTCATAATTTCAATGTAATTATGGGTCAGCCACCTTAGTTGTTTGCACCAGTTTTAAGATCTTAGAGTTCCTCGGTCTAATTAATTTCTGACATTTTTATGTTTCCCTTTCTTCATTGCTTGATTTTTGTGCTCGCAAGAAAGTGTCACTCATACTCGTCTAAATTTCACTCATAATTGCATTGAAATTTAGAAAATGTCACAAATAGCAATGTGAAACCTTGGCAGCTATGAGTAAGTCTGGAAGGGAGCCCCTCCATGCACTTTGCAGGGGGGCCCCCGCAGGTTTCGTTACGCCACTGCTCTCAGCGGCAGCAGCACGCTGCTGCGGCGGCCTGGGCTAATGGTGGCGATGACTCTCGTTGTGCAGCTCCGTGGTGGTCTCACAGCGGCAGCAGCTCTCTCTTAGCTGCGGCGGCCCACGGGACGATAGCACCAATCCTCGACCAGGGTGAACAAGGTGCTGGCACACTGCGGCAGCAGTTCTCTCTTAGTTGCGGCAGCCCACAGGACAAATCCCAATGATGCGAAGCGGACAAAGGTGCGGGCACTCAGCAGCCACAGCTCTCTTAGCTGCGGCGGCCAACAGGACGAATCACGATGATGCAAAAGTTGACAAGGGTGCGGGCCCTCAGCGGCAGTAGCTCTCTCTTAGCTGCAGCGGCCCACAGGACAAATCACGATGGTGCCAAATGGCACGGGGTGCGGGCACTCAGCGGCAGCAGCTCTCTCTTAGTTCCAGTGCAGCATTGTATACCTAAAAAGTCTTTGTTCTCGAAGGTCGCAAATCACTGACTCCAGGCAGAACCAGTTTGGGGGGGTCGGAGAGCACTTGGTTTACGAGGTGACATCCTGCCCTTTCAGAATGAGGGGGTGTGCTATCAGACGGCCAGTGGGAGGTGGAGACATCATTCAACTTGCCAGGCACGGCCCTGCTCGGATCAAAGAGGCACCCCTCCCCAGGCTCTGAATACCGATCTCTCTCTTCAGCCATGTCTGACCCAGCTGGCCCTCCCGCTCCAAAACCAGATGGCCAATACACATACTCCCAGAGCCTACAGTAAAGCTTAGGCAAGAAACTACCGCGTTTTCAGAAGAGGCATTTCCAAACATGGGATATATAAACGTTCCTTATTAACAGGTGTCTCTCAATGTCCTGAGCACAAACATATCAAACTCAAAGTTCCTATCATGTTCCTGGGGCCAGATAGGATGATATCAAGTAATCCTCAACCGGCCCAGCCTGGCCTATGAGAACGGATCGTGTCACAGTAGCGACAGCGAACTGGAGGGTAACTCTCTATTGGACATGCTACACAGATCCAGGCATTATGGTTATCCTAAGTCATACAGTCATTTATATACAAGGAGCCTTTACGCTGTGGCACGGCGCCAAGAGCATCTAAATCCAGCCAACATAAAAAATAGGAACAGTAGAGGGGAAGGGAGACCCACGCCAATGATGCCAGGTCTAACATATATAAAGAGATATAAATATGTAAATGTGTTCTTAGTGTGATTGTACATCTATTGCTGTACTGGAGATTTCTGCTTCTTGACATCCTGGGGATCAGCGTTGGTATCATGGTCGTCATTTGGTCTTATTACTGCCAACACCGCCCTAGATCAGAGTAAGCTGCTCCCTCTGATTATGGGCCCCTCCTACCTGGACCAACTCCTCTTTGGTAAATTCTTGTTAACGAACAAGTTACTTACCTTCGGTAATGATATATCTGTAAGAAATATAGGTTAGTTATAGATTCCTTACCTTAGAATGACCCCCAGGCGTCAGACTGGATCCGGAAAGTTTTTCATCAGCAGTACCTCTATGCGTTGGAAGGTGGCGTTGGTCGGCTCCACGTGCGTCCGTGCCAGAAACGCAGAGCCATGCAAGACACTGACCACTGGTGCACAAAACTAGGGCCGTGAAAGGATGTCCTTAACCCTAGAAATCAGTTTGCCGAACAGGGAGGATGGGTGGGGTGGTAAGGAATCTATAGCTAACCTATGTTTCTTACAGATATATCGTTACCAAAGGTAAGTAACTTGTTCCTCTAAAAAAACCAGGTGTTATAGATTCCTTACCTAAGAATACATACCCCAGCAATACCAACCCCAGAGGTGGGTCTGCAAACCAAGATCACACCAGAAAGTCCTGAAGAACAGAACGGCCAAAGAAGCTGTCTCTCCGGACTTGGCTGTCCAGGCAGTAGTGTTTTGTAAACGTCTGCAGCGATGCCCACGTAGCTGCCTGACAGATGTCATTCAGAGGGACTCCTTGTCCCAAAGCAGTAGTGGCTGCCGTCGCCCTGGTGGAATGGGCACGTAGCCCCACTGGAGGCTCCTTTGTAGCTAGAGAATAGCAGGCTTTAATACACAAAACAACACATCTAGAGATGGTCCGCTTTTGTACGGCCCAACCTTTCTTGGCGCCCATGTATCCAACAAAGAGTTGGTCATCGACCCGGAACTGTTTTGTGCGATCCACATAGAAGAAAAGTGCTTGTTTTGGGTCCAGACGGTTGAGCCTCTCTTCCTCTTTAGAAGAATCCGGAGACGGAAAGAAGGTGGGGAAAGTGATGGTTTGCATAATGTGAAAGGAGGTGACCACCTTGAGAAGAAAGGATGGACGAGTTCTTAGGACAACTTTGTCCGGATGTACAGCCAGAAAAGTAGGTTTGGGTGAAAGAGCCTGGAGCACACTCACTCTTCTGGCAGATGTGATGGCTACCAGGAATGCAGTCTTAAGAGTTAAAAGTCATAAGGGACATTTGTGAAGCGGCTCAAAGGGAGGGCACATCAGATAGGTCAAGACCAAATTCAAGTCCCACTGAGGCATTACGAAGGTGATAGGAGGAAAGAGAAGAGTAATGCCTTTTAAGAAACGATTTACAACCAGGGACTTGAAATGAGAAGGCTGATCAGGAAGCCTTAGAAATGCGGAAATACCCAAGAGCTAGCCCTTGATAGTGCCCAGAGCAGAGCCCTGCTGGGCCAAAGAAAGGAGGAACAAGAGAACCTCAGAAAGAGGGGCAGGAAGGGGATCCACAGCCTCTGCTGCGCACAATGCCCAAAATTTGTTCCATCGACAGGCGTATACCGTCTTAGTGGAGGGACGCCTGGCTGCCAAGGTAACATCACAGACTTCGGGAGGCATTTCAAATGACGTCAACTGTCGCAGCTCAATCTCCACGCAAGGAGGTGGATACTGGACAGGTTCAGGTGGAGGACCGTCCCCTGCTGCTGCTACAGAAGATCCTCCTGAAGAGGCAGTCGAATCGGAGGATCGATGGCCATGTTGAGTAGCTCGGGATACCAGACTCTTCGTGCCCAATCTAGAGACCCCAGAATGACTTGAGCCCGGTCGCGCTTGATCTACTTTAGCGCTCTGGGCAGAAGTGGTATTGGCAGAAAGGCGTACAAAAGACCACAACTCCACTTGTGACGAAAAGCGTCGCCTAGCGAGAGCCGCCTTGGAAATTCCAACGCGCAGAATTGTTGACATTGATCGTTCTCTTCGGTGGCGAATAGATCTAACCCAGGCTCTCCACACTGTTGAAAGAGACCTTGCACCACCACCGAGTGAAGACGCCATTCGTGATCCATCATGCACCTGCTGCTGAGTTTGTCGGCCCTGGCATTCAGTGAACCTGCCAGGTGTTGAACCACCAGGGATATGCCCTGATGTTCCAGCCAAGTCCAGAGGCGGAGGGCCTCTTTACAGAGGGTCCACAACCCCACCCCGCCTTGTTTGTTGCAGTACCACATGGTGGTGGTGTTGTCCGTGAACACCTGCACTACTCTTCACTGGACAGAGGCGATTAATGGGCCTGAAATGTCAGACGGTGGTTCCCACGTCCCCGGCCGCGCGAAAGTTGGAGAACTTGCATCGACCTATGGCTCTGGGCTAAACGTAATGGGGCACCCCTTCCGTAGCCACGAAAGGGGCGAAAAGCAGACTGCGCGGGGCGGCTGGAGAGGCTCAAGGACTTGGCCGTAGCCCGTGAGTCCTTGAAACGCTCTAGAGCGTTGTCTGCTTTGTCGCCAATAAGGTGACGGCCATCAGAAGGCATGTCCATAAGGGAGTTCTGGACATCCCCAGAAAAGCCAGTCAACCTCATCCAGGCGTATCATCGAAGGGTTACCAACGTGGAAATTGTCCTGCCTAGACAGTTGGCAGTATCCAGCCCCCAACGGATGGTAAACTTTGCTGCATCCCTTCCGGCAGCAACAGTATGGGAGAGCACTGTCCGGGCCTCCTCCAGACACTGAGGCAGCACTTGCGCAACCGTGTCCCACACAGAGTGGGAATAACGGACCAACAGACATGCAGTGTTTACCGACCGCAGCCCCAAGCTGGCAGAAGAAAAAATCTTCTTCCCAAGATGATCCAGCTTCTTGGATTTCTTATCTGGTGGAGCGGTAGGGAATGCGCCCATGGAAGTAGAGGCTTGGACTACCAAGCTCTGAGGGGTGAGGTGTTGGGAGAGGAAAGTGGGGTCGCCCAGGGCGGGGTGGTGGTGTTGGGAAATCATCCTATCCACGGGAGCCCCCATGTCGGGCCTGGACCAGGT
The DNA here is from genome assembly GCF_964204655.1 of Triturus cristatus. Lineage (NCBI taxonomy): Eukaryota > Metazoa > Chordata > Amphibia > Caudata > Salamandridae > Triturus > Triturus cristatus. Next base: position 308,511,017 of record NC_140593.1, on the reverse strand, counting down.
GCCCAAAAGGACGTAGATGAGGGCTTCATTGAACGGCAGCAGGGGCTCCGAAGAGTACGCTTGCAGTTCAAGCACCTCTGTCAGGAAGTTAGTCCTGACCGCCACTGTAGGAAACTCAAGGTGGAGAGCCTCGGTAGGAGGAGACAACATGTCAAGGTCAGGGGAAGTATCAAGACCACTGGCATCCCCCGGGTCCTCTCTCCAGTCCGGATCATACTCCAACTGGTCGGTCAGAGGGTCGCCTGACCCCTCCCAGTCCTCCTCCTCATCCTCTGGGTGCCAATCTGGCCTGAAAGGGACCCCAGGAGTGAACAGGGGCATAAAAACTCCACTCGGCGCCGGATCCAGCGTTGGGCGACGCTGGTCCAACTCCGTATCCACATCAGGATGTATGCCAGAGTCGACGCCGGCCGGGGGTACGACCGGCGTCAAATGCGGGTGCGTTGCCAGAGGAAGTGGTGCCGGTGGAGGGGTAATGAGGTCAACCGGCACCAATCCGGTGCCGGGGCTGCCAGCAGAGAAGACCTAGGACCCCCAACCAAGTCTGCGGGGCCCGGGAAGGGAGGGAAACTTGGAGTCGGCCCTTCAGACTCTGCACGTGGAGCTGTGGGAGGGGCACCGCCCGCATCCCTCATCGCGTCAGCCAACTGACGGGGAGAAGTCGAAGTGTGACGATGCTTCTTCGACTTCTTCTTATGCTTCGAGTTACCTGACCCCGAGCGCGAAGACTTAGAGGATGAGTGGTGATGGCTCCGCAACCGATCCCTCGACCTCCCTTGCGACGGGGACCTCCAACGGCGTAGAGCCATCTGCCGAAGCTCAAGAATCTTTTGGGACTGCTCCCGTGATGCCTTTGGAGCCATGGACCGGCATTTCGGAGCACGACTTGGGGTCGTGGTTGCGCACCAGGCACAAGAGGCACATGCGGTGCGGATCCGTCACCAACATCAGTCGGGAACAGGAACCGTAAGCCTTGAAGCCGGGCATCCCTACGTGCACAAGGAGTCGTTAGGACTCAAAAGACGTCAACAAAAGTTGCTCAAAAAGTTCAGTCAAAAAGTGACTGGAGGTACCGCTCTCTCTGAAATCTGCGCTGGCTGGTGCGAAAAAAGAGAGAACTGTCATCAGCATGCCAGGGCGGCTTCTAAGTAGCTACATTGATGTCATACGGGTGACCACGATGCCAATGACGGACGCTGAGCCGACCGACGCCACTTTCCGACGCGCAGAGGTACTGTTGACGAAAAACCTTCCGGATCCAGTCTGACGCATGGGGGTAATTCTAAGGTAAGGAATCTATAACTAACTGTTTCTTTCAAATTTACATCTTACTCAGAACTCCTTCCATCTGCTGCCTGACACTGCTGCCAGGCGAGTCCATGCCAAGTATGCTTGACCATGCAGCATTCTAGCGAGCCTTCCTCTGTCTTTTTGTCTCCTTCCCCATTTTCCCCTTCTTTCTCTGGTCAGGTATTTGAGTTCTTGACACCTTCAGGAAGAGTCAGGGAAGGCTAGGATTCTCAGCAGTTCTCCATCCTTGAGCCGAGCATGACACAGCCTTATGAAAGCTGCCCTCCAGTGCCCCATCTTTTCCCTCTCTACTCCAGTGGCCTCGTAGCCTTGCAGCTCACCCAGAGGACAGCAATGGGTGCAAGACATGAGGGCAGCTCTTCAAAACAACATACTGCAGCCATCCTGGCTCTCGGATGGTTAGTAATAGGGTTCTTTAAAGAGGCTTCAAGAGTCCAGATTAATGCATTACCAAGATGTAAATAATTTAAATGAAAGCGATTTAAAGGATTTGATGTTTTCCCATCGCATCCTTACTCTGGTCTATCTTCCTACTGCTGCCTCAGCTGGTCGGAGGGTAAAGTGCACTGCTCTATCAAACCAGTTAACTTCTTGAATTACAACATGATTTGTTGCAACAAGCAGGGCAAATAACCAGTCCCAAACTCTACATTGTTCTTGATACCTCAGTTCGACTTTCCAGAGCTTAGTGAGCAGGTGCATTGCCTTTCCTTACTTTTCAAATATCTAAAAAGGGCATGTACCTGTAACTTTTCAAGTTATAAACTTCACCCAAGCACTGGTCTGGGCAGACAAGGATGTATAGCCCTGCTGTTCAATATTTCGCCGCATTCTACAAACCGTATGTTTCCAAAGGATCCCGCACACTTCTCTTGCCTCACACAATTTATAAGTCAATGAAAGTCACCCTCTGTGTACCTCTACATACTTCAGGAGGAGTGTTCAAGGAACAACACCAAGGGGCAGACTTTGTTTTACCCAGTGAAGCCAAGAAGCCATCAAATAGAATAAATGATTCATAGTGGTAAAGCTGCGACTTGTGGTATCACCAAACACAAATGTCTTACCGTCCATGAAGCTTGTAGAAGGCCAACTGAAGAGCAAGTTGCACGAACACATCAGGATGCATCTTCTTCGGCTTGACATGTGCTTTGCCAAAAGCTGTGAATGCATAAGTAATCAGCTGCAAGTCCGCTGCCTAGTGATATAAAACGCAAATTACTGGAATCGTATCAATGGCATATCCGAATATTGCTTTTAATCTGGTCGCTCACAATACCATGCAGCTTAACAACATGCAGCTCTGTTGCTTTATGGCTAGTTTTGGCTTCATAAAACTGAAACCAGGAAACACATACATCTGACTTTCGAGGTATTTTCCCTGCTCCCACAGTGCTCAGAAAAAAAGATATAAATACACGTATTACAATGGTAAGCAGCTGAACAGCGACACATCAGCCCATCTGCAAAAGTACACACAAAAAACAACCTACCTTCAGGGCAGGTAAAGATTGGTGACTACACTCTGTCTCTGACTGAGGAAGGCTTTAGAAAAGTGTTTCATTTCAAATTAATAATGTGTCAGAGACCTTCTGGTACCTTCACACAAATAGAAGTCAAGAGATAGGGGTCTGGTAAGGCCAACTGAAAGAATACAACAGCCCGCCGAGGGTACCGCCTAGACGCTCCGGAGAGGTAGGCAGGGTGAGTGATGTTCGCACCAATGCCATGAGCCAGAGTCTACGGCCAATAATATTCTTCAATGGTGGAAGGTGGAAATCTGCAACAATCGTAGCATTATGAGTTCTGGGGTCACAATGCAATCACTAAAGAGATACAGCCATTTCTTCTCATATAATAAAGTAGGTTTTCCAAGTGTATGTCTGCTACGTCTGCAAACAAGCTGACGAAGGTCATTGTAGCTTGAAATGGTGTGATGGACACTTCCCATTTGAGAACTACATAACATATCCCAGAAATGTCTAAGTGGTAATTAAGTTGTCTCAGTGCTAACTTAAGGCAGACGTGAACAAACAATCTGAAGGTGAGAAACTCTCTAGCAATGCACCAAACCCAGTTCCAAGACCGGAAGTGTAAGACAAAATGCATCATTTCATAAACAAACACTACGACTCGCAGAATTCCTTGGGTGCCAGAGACCATTCACTCATTTACCACTTTTAAACTGTCCCTACAGAATCTACTGATGGGTTGAGTGATATATGCAACTGTACATCTTTTTAGGCTGATGATTCGTTCGTTAGCAGCATGTAGGGGAGCAATCACGTTTTCTGTAATTTGCAGCACAGTATTTAATATGAGTATTGATGAGCATCACAGGCCAATGGTGACAGTAGCAACATTTGTACAATGTATAGCAAGCCATAAACTCTCAAACTTCCTTTGTAATAATAGCAATACCACAAAATTCCCACCCCCCTTTACATTTTAACTAAACATTCGAGTTCAACTCTCGACTGCAAATTGCCTGAACACTTACAAATCTCCAAGGTTGTGTTTTGGTGAAATCAAATACATTACTTAAAAGTAAGATGAGCATCAAGGTGTGTGTCTGTGTGTGTTTGTGTGTGTTTTTTGTTTTAAAGTCTACAAACTCAGCAAGGAAATTGTAACAAGGCGAGTGGCAGTACGCTCCAAAGTGTTATTTCAACGCAATGTAGGCACTATAATGTTATTTCATCTGTTGTACACTCCAAAGTGTTATTTCAACTTAATGTAGGCACTATAATGTTATTTCATCTCAATGTTGTACGCTCCAAAGTGTTATTTCAACGCAATGTAGGCACTATAATGTTATTTCATCTCAATGTTGTACGCTCCAAAGTGTTATTTCAACGCAATGTAGGCCCTACAATGTTATTTCATCTCAATGTTGTACGCTCCAAAGTGTTATTTCAACGCAATGTAGGCACTATAATGTTATTTCATCTCAATGTTGTTTGCTCCAAAATGTTATTTCAACGTAATGTAGGCACTACAATGTTATTTCATCTCAATGTTGTACGCTCCAAAGTGTTATTTCAACGTAATGTAAGCACTATAATGTTATTTCATCTCAATGTTGTACGCTCCAAAGTGTTATTTCAACGCAATGTAGGCCCTACAATGTTATTTCATCTCAATGCTGTTCGCTCCAAAGTGTTATTTCAACGTAATGTGGGCACTGTAATGTTATTTCATCTCAATGTTGTACGCCCCAAAGTGTTATTTCAACGCAATGTAGGCCCTACAATGTTATTTCATCTCAATGTTGTACGCTCCAAAGTGTTATTTCAACGCAATGTAGGCACTATAATGTTATTTCATCTCAATGTTGTACGCTTCAAAGTGTTATTTCAACGTAATGTAGGCACTACAATGTTATTTCATCTCAATGTTGTACGCTCCAAAGTGTTATTTCAACGCAATGTAGGCACTATAATGTTATTTCATCTCAATGTTGTACGCTCCAAAGTGTTATTTCAATGCAATGTAGGCCCTACAATGTTATTTCATCTCAATGTTGTACGCTCCAAAGTGTTATTTCAACGCAATGTAGGCACTATAATGTTATTTCATCTCAATGTTGTTTGCTCCAAAATGTTATTTCAACGTAATGTAGGCACTACAATGTTATTTCATCTCAATGTTGTACGCTCCAAAGTGTTATTTCAACGTAATGTAAGCACTATAATGTTATTTCATCTCAATGTTGTACGCTCCAAAGTGTTATTTCAACGCAATGTAGGCCCTACAATGTTATTTCATCTCAATGCAGTTCGCTCCAAAGTGTTATTTCAACGTAATGTGGGCACTATAATGTTATTTCATCTCAATGTTGTACGCCCCAAAGTGTTATTTCAACGCAATGTAGGCCCTACAATGTTATTTCATCTCAATGTTGTACGCTCCAAAGTGTTATTTCAACGCAATGTAGGCACTATAATGTTATTTCATCTCAATGTTGTACGCTTCAAAGTGTTATTTCAACGTAATGTAGGCACTACAATGTTATTTCATCTCAATGTTGTACACTCCAAAGTGTTATTTCAACGCAATGTAGGCACTATAATGTTATTTCATCTCAATGTTGTACGCTCCAAAGTGTTATTTCAACGCAATGTAGGACCTACAATGTTATTTCATCTCAATGCTGTTCGCTCCAAAGTGGTATTTCAACGTAATGTAGGCACTATAATGTTATTTCATCTCAATGTTGTTCGCTCCAAAGTGTTATTTCAACGCGATGTAGGCACTATAATGCTATTTCATCTCAATGTTGTACGCTCCAAATTGTTATTTCAACGCGATGTAGGCCCTATAATGTTATTTCATCTCAATGTTGTTCGCTCCAAAGTGTTATTTCAACGCGATGTAGGCACTATAATGTTATTTCATCTCAATGTTGTACGCTCCAAAGTGTTATTTCATTTGAGTGAACTGGAACACAGACGCATCACCTGCTGTAAGTACTGGTCCTTGGCTTGCTTGATGTCACTGAGAAGCTTCTCATCCAAGGTGAAGACGAGCTCCTCTGGCAGTGGTAGGTCTCGAACTTCAGGTGACCCCTGTGGTAAAAGACGTAAATGTTTGGCATTATCTCCATATGCAGGCAGATGTGAGACATGAACTGTAAATTAACAACATATGGCTTGTGACGTAAATGTGAAGAATAGACTCCTTCAGTATATTTAAAATGCTGCTGCGTGCTACTTGCTAAGCACTTTTGGTTATGGTGTGTTGTAAGTACTGTCGGACAATTTACCTGCCACTGAGTGTTTACTTGTCTTACAGAAACAACGATAATTAGGTAAGCAATTCAAACAATGGGTTCTTTACATAAATGCATATTTTACCCTCTCCTCTAGATATTATCAGCCTCCAGGATTCCTGTTATCTGCTAGTATCTCCGAGTGGAATATCTAAATCCCCTGGAATTGAGAAGGAATGTGCAGACATCGAATTACTGTGTAAACTTCCGCACAGTACTCTCTTTAGAAGTGGGTCTAACACGTCCATTTACAACCTGCAGTGAACAGCTGAAAGCCCGAAAACGGTCCTAGGATGCTTGTTTCCAGTCCGGGGAGGACCTGGCCTGGCAGTTCGGGCTGGACTGTTCCCATTGGGCGCAGGGTCAAGACTAATTTGCATATGACTGGGTCCAAACTGGAATCGCATGGTGAGCAAAAAACACACGATGGATTTAGGCCCAGATCTCTGTACTGGGGTGAATGTATGACATTGTTCTGCATTCTGTCCATCAATTGTTCTTTTTGCAGCTGGTAAATGGGAGCACTGGCTTCCGCAAGAGGCAGAGGTGGTGGGAAGGGCACTTGAAGGGTAGGGGTAGGAAAGGGAAGCAAAGGGCTGGCAGGTGCAGCATTGCATGCTCCCCCTTGCAGGGGAAAACGTTTGCAGAGACCACAGGACAAGGTGGACGCCTCATATAATTTTACTTGGTAGAATTTCCAGTCAGTAAAATCCCGTCCAGTGCGGGCTCTCGAATCATTTTTCGATCTGGGCTCCACCTACGGCTCTGCAACTCACGCTCTGCTATACTACCTTCTGGGTCACAACTGATGTGGGGCATAATCGTGCATACCAGTGTGAAATAAATATAAATGTGCGCCCAAATACATCTGCGCAGGTGGCCCACTTTTCCCTTCACTGTCTGGGCAGTGACTAAACAGCAAGACCCGAGTGCTATCAGGTGCGTTGACCTACGTTAGCCTGTCGCTTCGCTCTTTCTGACCATCTTGCGTCACCTCCTGCACCAACCACTAGCTACCAGCTAACGAATCCCGGCTAGCAGCTACCATCTACTATATTTTGTTTTCACGTCAGGAAGCCTCCAAATCCCAAGCTACAATCTCCAAGCACCTCGAACGCCTCCAAACGCCACCAATCGGTTAAACCATGGTGGAAAAAAGACTCCAAAACATGACTACAGAGCTCCAAAGCTGACCACCCAGCTCCAGAATCGCAGATAAAAGGGAAAATGGCCATCAACGCAACCACCGAAATTATTCTAAAGAAGCTAACTGATGTTCATGACCGGGCCAAGTCTACTTAAACAAACACAGATTCCATGCAATTTGAACTAAGTACTGTAAGGGCGAACATTAGCAATATAACTGACAAATCTCAAATGCAGAAGAAAGAATCAGCATCTTGGAAGACGCCTTCTCCAAAACAGAAAAGGAACTCAAATTACTCCTATCATCCATAAAAACACTCGATAAACAGGTTGCGGAGCAGGAAGATAGGAAGCGCAGGCATCCTGGAAGGCTCTGAGGACTCTGAGATCTCCTGTATTGCAGTCCTGGAGAAATGGCTTCCACAAATTACTGGCATAAATTTCACCAAGGATTTTTAGCTTGAGCGTGCACATGAGTTCCTTCTTTGAAACAAGCCAAGAAATCCACAGTTCGTTAGATCGTCTGCAAACCACTCCGTTTCCAGCACAAGGAACTGATTCTCAAATACATGCACAGCCATAATAACATTGCCTGGAACGGCCATAAAATATACTTTTACCAAGACTACTCCACAGCACCCCTCAAGACACGAAAAGGCTTCCTGGCCCTGTGCCCTCTCTTAAAGAAACTGAACCGCCTATTCTCCTTTGCTGGCCCAGATGCAAAAGACCTCTCTACTGTCCTGGCAGAGCGAGAAGACCACTTCATGGAAGCCCAACAGTCAGGTTCCAATAAATGTAAAATTTAACACTGTGGTATTGATATACGCTAAAGACTCTTGTTCACCCTACCATCACTTATTGAATGTAAGCCTCTGGTCCTTTTGTCTTTATTGGTTCGATTCAACAAACATGCTGATTGATTGTTTATGACCCGTTTACTACCTGCCTACGCTTGTTGAGCTAAATGTTGATTGCTCAGTTACAGACTTTACCCACTTCATTGTCAATTACTCCGTTTATTCTGCTTTACTTAATTATTTAGGAGACACACCAGACATTTTCACCACACATAATCAGGGATGCACTTCCTGCACGCATATAACAGGTGTTTCCGTTAACAGGTGTTTCCGGTAAATTTCCGTTAACTTACTGCTCACCTCCATGCTGTTGAGTGTTCTACCATCTACACCATGGGTACTCACAAACATTTGCCCTGGGGCCACAAAGTAGGTCTGTGGTGTAACCGAGGGCCACACTGATGCCAGCAGAGTGGTGGTAGGGGATCTGGGTGGGTCAGGGTGCGTGTTGTAGGAGGTCTAAAAAAATAAAAATAAACGGGCAAGCATTTATTTGCAATTAATAAATGCTTGCTGGTTTATTTAACTTTGTTTTCTAAATGTTAGTGCTCAGCAACTAAACAGCAGCTTGTGCTGCTGTTCACCAGGGGGGTCGCATATAAAGGTCAAGAGGGCCGCACACGACCCCCGGGCCGTACTTTGAGTATCACTGATCTACACCATCTATATCAGTCCTTTATTCACAGCACAAATGCCCAGTCTTGCTCTCAAGCTTCCAGGTCCTCACATACCTGTACACAAATCTCTGGCCACTTTATTCAGTTTTTTTATCCACAAAACTTACTCTATCATTACTTATGTACTCAGCGATTAGTTAAACATAAGGTTAATCACAATTACTTATAAGTATGTTCTCAATGACCTATTAAATTGATTTGTAAGGATGTTCCTGGATGGAACTGTTCTTTCCATTCACTTTATTACATGTGTGACTAAGCTCATGTACAATACTATTTTCACTTCTGGTTTCTTTATGATTGTAAATCCTCCATTTAATTGGTTTCTAAAAAGCTACAGTTGAACGGTAAAGTGAGATAACATCTTGTTGTCGTCCCCTACTTGTTGTGGGTGGGGGGGCGGGGAGAGTGGAAGGGAGTTTTGGGACCCTCTTGAGGTATTTTTGCTGGCATTTTCTTTCAGTTAGCCTCCTATGTTTTTTTCTGTTTTGTGTTCACATTGTCTTCTTAGTTACTTTTCAATGTTCTAAGGACTGTATAAGTGAGGTAATGTGGCTTGCGTGCATTCGTTTTTCTGTTCTATACAAACCAACTATTCCTTGTCGAAACTGTATGACAACAAACGGTCTCTCAGATTTCCCACTTTGGGTGGATCTTAACATGCTGAACCCCACCAATTGTTGTTGAGCGAATGATGGCTAACGCAACTGTAGTTAAAAACATGAAAATCCTATCACTGAATGTCAAGTGTCTAAATCACCCAGTTAAGCATAACAAAAAGAAAATTACCTTTTTAAACATAAAGCAGATCGTATACTACTGCAGGAAAATAAAATGGATCACAAAGCAGCTACATTGCTTAACAACAAATGGACCAGTGAAGTCATATGCTCACCTGCTATAAGTAAAAAGCAAGGGGTAAAACAATTGTTTCAAAGAATTCTAACCTTACTCTAGTGTCTTGGTCAACTGACGATGCTGGTAGAATAGTATTCACAAAATACAGCCAGAATGGTAAATACATTCACCTCCCCAGCCGCTATGGTCCAAATGCTGACTCTCCCGCCTTCAGGGTCTCTGACTAGCTAGACAAAGCCTTTGCCGTTCATTAGCGGATCGGTAAGGCTATAGAGCTTTTGCAGAAAGGAATTGTTTTACCTTTTTAACTCTTCATTTTAAACTGTACTTAAGGGCTTGTTGGGACGAAATGTACTGAAAAAGGATTGAATCAGCAGTGAAAGTGTTTTTGAATCCTGAAATATAGCGTTTTTGCACAAGTTATACTGTTTGCACTATTGCCAAAAGGAGCTGCGTTCAATGCTCCGGGGGGACAAATAGAAGGGGTCAACTAACGTAATTGTGCATTCTAGCTGCGACGGCAAGCACGCACACCACTCCTCTTCAGGGGCGGATGACGCGGCCGCGCCGCTGGCGCGCCTAAGGCGCGCCTAAGGCTAGCCCGTCTGTGTCCGTCCGTGCCCGACCGGGACCAGGGGCCAGGACCCCTGGACCATTGGCTAAAGAGAAGCTCTTCTACACCTTTGATCAGCTAGTTGCTCACAGACAGAGACTACTCCCCCTTTGTGCTCACTCTATGTCACCAATAAATTATGTCAACAAATGCCCCCATTGCCCTTTTGAACTAGTCTCTCCTTCTAGTTCTATTGACTCTAGCCTAGCATTGACACTGACCTTCAAAATGGCACTTTTGAATTGTCGTTCCCTACCCAAACACGCCACAGAGCTTCACTTACTTCTAGATGAGCTAGAACTTGACGCTCTGCTGCTCACTGAAACATGGCTGTCTGAATCTTCAGATCCCGCAGTAGTGCAAGCCCTGCCCCCGGGTTATCTGATTCAAAGACTAGACCGGAAAATGAACAAGGGGGGGATTAGCCATCATTTATAAGAAAAAATATAACTGTAGTTTGTCAGCTAACAAAATTACTGATTGTGAAAGCTGTTTATTCTCCCTTGGGTGCTCCCTCACGTGCACCTTTACTGGTGTCCTTATATATCGACCCCCTGGATACAGTGGCCATTTTATTAGAGACCTCCCAGAAAATCTATCTAAACTGGTGAGTTCATTTTCGAATTTTACCGTATTAGGAGATTTCAATCTCCACTTCGAAAAGGAATCATCCATGGAGGCTGAAGCCGTAACTGATTGCCTAGGTGCCCTTGCATTGAAACTTAAAGTATCCAGCCCTACTCACACAAAAGGTCACCTTTTGGACCCACTTTTCTCGAATAGCAGGGACATTAAAATAGGAAAGCATACTCCTCTACCATGGTCTGACCATTTTTTCATTCCCTTTACCTGGACTCACCAGGATGGAGTTCAGTCATGAGGTAAGACAAAAATTTGGAGGCAAAATTGGTCCAAACTTGATAATGATCATTGGGCATCGACTCTTGAAAAATCCACACCTCTCTTCGGTCATGATCCCGAAGGAGCCAATAAGAAAGTGATTAGATGGCTGGAATCCTCTCTAGACTCACTAATTCCCCAAAAACTTATGACTATTAAGAGAGACAATCATGGTCTTGAATGGTATAACCCTAAACTTAGGGAGCTGAAACAAACTTGTATTCGCTTGGAAAGAAGCTGGAGAAAGGATTTCTCTGTGATTAAGAAACTGAAATATAGAGAAGCCATCAAGACCTACAAAGCGGAAATTCGGCGAGCTCAAGCAGAATATTATGAGAAGAAGATTCTCTCTGCCTCCAATTTACCCCGGGAAATTTTTAAAATCGTCAAATCCCTTCTCAAGCTGTTCGAGCCTATCACCTTGTCTGCCGGCCCCCTAGGGCGGTGCAATAATTTGGCTCAGTTCTTTAAAAAAAAAAATTGATGATATCTATTCTACCTTCCTGCATCCATCTGGACAAAGAGGTGCTCCCCCTCCACAAAGCCTAGTCCATCTGCCAGGCCTAGGAATAGAGACTATTCCCCCTATGGATTTGAAAATCCTAAAAGTTTATGCTCACCAGCTGAAATCTGGATCCCCCAATGATGTGATTACCCCTGCTCTCATCAACCAGGTTTTTGACTTCATTGGTTCAGCTATTCTTGACCTCATTAACCTTTCATTATCCACTGGGGTCATTCCATCCTTAGGGAAACAGGCTATGGTGAGAGCCCTCCTGAAGAAACCTTCCCTAGACCCGAAAACTTTCGCAAACTATCGGCCCATTTCGCTGCTACCAGGGTTTGCCAAAATATGCGAAAAATATGTTAACACCATCCTCTCTGCATTTCTGGAAGAGAACGATCGCCTGCACCCCTCTCAAACTGGCTTTCGACCGCAGCAGGGCACTGAAACGGCCTTGCTAGCAGTGGTTGAAGAATCAAGCAAAATTCTAGATGTTGGCGGGTCTGTAGCCATCGTGCTACTCGACCTCAGCGCGACCTTTGATACTGTCAACCATGATATACTGATGGAAAGACTCAGAGAGAGCGGAGTTTCAGGAGTGCTACTTAAATGGTTGGAATCCTGGTTTTCGAGAATGACTCCATCTCAGAGAGAATGCCTCTGCGCTGTGGGGTTCCTCAGGGATCTTCCCTAAGCCCCACGCTTTTTAATGTATATATGCGACCTCTGGGTGAATTGGTCAAGCCCTTTGGGGTTAAGATCGTCTCATATGCAGACGATACACAGCTGATTGTGTCCCTCAACCAGCTGGATGAGAAACAGTTTTGTCTGGCCAACTGCCTGAAGAGAATAGCCACCTGGATGGACAACTCCTTCTTAAAGTTAAATGGTGCAAAAACAGAGCTGATGTTCTTAGGGAAATCCACCAATATTAACCCTGGTGTTCTCTGGCCTAAATGCCTGGGTGTTATGCCCACGCCAAAAGATCGCATAAAAAGTCTCGGAGTATGGTTTGATCATAAACTGGATTTCAATGAACAAGCACGAAGAGTGGCAGCTACTTGTTTTGGAATCCTTAAAATGATAAGGAAAATTCTTCCCGTGCTGCGTTTTAGTGCTGGGAAATTGATGGTTCAGGCCCAGATACTATCTAGGCTTGATTATGCAAATGTGCTCTACCTTGGAGCTTCATGCGCCGCCATAAAAAAACTTCAAAAGGTGCAAAACTGTGCGGCCCGTTCTTTATTGCAGGCTCCTTATCGGGCATCGGTGAAGCCCCTGATTGCCTCTCTGCATTGGTTGCCAGTGGCGGAAATAATTTAGTTTAAGGCCCTTTGTATTGCTCACAAGGTGATGTCCTTGAGGGCACCTCCGATCCTAAGAACTATCATCACCCCCTACCTTCCCAAGAGAACATTACGTTCAGAAACTAAACGCTTCGCAATAGTCCCAAGAGTGCACAGAGCCCGGAGCGGGGGTCGGATGACTTCCACCATCTCAGCCAAGAGCTGGAATCAACTTCCAGACAGTATTCGGCTTGAAACCAATCATTCCTCCTTTCGTAAGGCTCTGAAGACCCTGCTGCTCCCTTAATGCTCCTTTATGGGCTCACTGCTTTGTCACTAGCGCTGGGAGGCCTCGTATAGCCATGCGCTCTACAAATACTTATTCATTCATTCATTCATTCAGAGTGATATCCTTAAAAATATACCTGGCGATGAACTGATAGTGGGTGGAGATTTCAATCTCCCCCTTGACTTTGTTCTGTATACGCAATCTAAATCCCCACTCCATCCCTCCAAATCCCACGAAGCTTTAATTAATCCCCGCACCAGATTTGACCTGAAGGATTGGTGGAGATTACAACACCCAGATACCAAGACTATACCCTTTTCTAATTTCCACATTCTTCATACTCGAGAATTGACTATTTACTAATTTCAAGTGTTCACACTCACCTTATTGACCAGCCTGACATATTACTATGTCTAATCTCGGACCACTCTTGTATATCCCTAACAATCACTGGGACTAATCCCAAACTAAAAATTAATATTTGGAGTTTCAATGATGAGTCAATTAAGGACAATGCTGATACTTCACACAACGAGAAGGCAATCCTTAACTATATCAAAAAAATTTCCTCCACTGATTTTCAGATAGATACCTTCTGGGACACATTAAAAACTACCATCAGGGGCTCACTAATAGATGTTCAGGCAAAGTTAAACAAAGCATATAAACTCTGGAAAATGAATTAAAAAATCTGGAACACCTCTACATGTTGAATGTCGATCCCAACACTCTTACTCTTTTAATTAATAAAAATATGAATACAATAAATTACTGAGTGAGAAGGTCGGAGTCTGGATCAACAAGTTCAAAAGTCTAAGACTTTATGAGGTTAACAGAGAAGAAAAAATGTTAGCATTGTACCTGAAACATAAACAGAACCAAAAACATATTAGCTCCATTAAGGATAAACTGAATAATATTCAAACCGATCCCCGAAAGATCTTAGCTGTATTTAAAGAGTGTTATGAATCTTTATACCATGACTCTCACATCTCACCTGAATCTTGCAGATCCTATTTACATAAACTTGATCTCCCTCAACTGTCCCCTGAAGACAGAGAGAAAATTAGCTCTCCAATAAGTGCAGACTAAATATCACTAGTGATTAAATCCCTTAAAGCGAACAAAGCCCCGGGACTGGATGGCTTTATAGCAAACATTTACAAGACGTTTGCTCACACACTACTCCCTACGTTACTTGGCCTCTTTCACCATTTTGCAGCTTCGGGAATGGCTAGTGAAGCTACTATAGTTGTAATCCCCAAAGACGGCAAAGATCTTAATCTGGCAAAACATTACAGGTCAACCTCCCTGATAATTTAGATGCCAAGATATATGCCAAAATCTTATCTAAACACCTAGAGCCTCTCTTCCCTAAATTGATTGGCGGAGCACAGGTGGGCTTTATGAAAGGTAAAATGTCAATTTATAACACACAATTGCTCTGCTATATCCTAGAAAGAGCGAAAACATTGACTTCCGAAAGTGTGGCCATAACACTTGATGCCTAAAAGGCAAACAATAGGGACTCCTGGGTCTTTCTTAAGAAAATGTTAACAAAATTCAACCTCAGAGAAAACTTTATCAATATGGTTATGACCCTCTATTATAATCTGAGCGCTAGAGTGAGATCAGGTGGCCTTCTCTCAGCATCTTTCAAACTAGGGAAGGGCACTAGACAGGGATGCCCTCTCTCCCGCTCCCTCTTCATTCTTACACTAGAACCGCTTCGCCACAATATTAAGAATAGCAGCTCCATATTGGGGGGGGGGGTCACTTTCAAGGATACACCAGTGAAGGAGGCGGCGTACGCAGATGACAATTTGATTATGACAGATAACGCTTGCCTTTCCGCTGAAGCACTCATTAATACGAGTAAAGAGTATGCCCGGGTTGTGAGATACAGTCTTAACAGAGATAAGTTCGAAGTGAAAGGACTAAATAACATCTGCTCCAAAGAAGTTATATGTGAATCTGGCCTGGCATGGCAGACTGGTTATTTGAAATATTTAGGTATAGAATTTGGTGCAGACATAATGGATACCCTCAGCACAATTAGAAGCTAACCCTGCAAAAAGTTCATAATTTTGAAGGCTGGAACCCTGATACATTGTGGGTACACATCGAAACTATAAAAATGATGATCACCCCAACAGTAAATTACCTTATATCCATGTTTCCACTCTCCCTTTCCAATGAATTTGACAGCAGAATAGACTCTTAAACACCTTTATCTGGTAGAATATAAGTCTAAGAGTATAGATCAAAGAAACTCTGCCTCCCTACGTGGAGTAAACCTCACAAATCTCTGGTCATACCAAACAGCTTTTATGGCCAAACAGGGTTCAATGTGGTTTCATCCCTCTCAGAAGTATACTCGTGGCTGGCTTCTATTAAAGAGCACTTCTAAAGGATTATCCCATTATATTACTTTCCACCAAATGTAAAAGCTCTCTCCAAGCTAGGCCAATCTTCTAAGCCACCAAACAGGCCTTGTTGGAATTAAACAACACCCTGGAGGTTCTGATTAAGCACTCTAAAATGGTTTCCTTATGGAACAACACACAATTCAAAATGCAAGGTACTCCAATTGATTGGAAAACATGGTCTTCTAAATGGATTCTCTTATTATTGCAGTTGGGACTGAAAAATTACCCACTCTCTTTTAGAGAATTGCAGATCCAATTGGGGGGTGGGGGCAGTGGGTCTTGGCAGTGGGTCAGCCACATGGAGGAGAAGCGGGGGAGGGGAGAGAGAGCAGGAACATACGGGACAGCGGAAGGAGGGTGGGGGGGTCAAGTAGCACGTGGTCAGGGGGAGCCAGACTGCAGACATGCACTCTTTGAGAGTGCATGTCCAAAAGTAAAACAAACAAAACAAAAAGGACATGCAGGAGAGCGTGGCCAGTGGAATTTCTCTGGCTGCAGACAGGACGCTGTACTAGGCCCATTCTCTGCAGCAGGCACCAATGTTGGAAGCGCCTGGAGCAAGCAGGTGAGACCAGGGTATGCTGACAATTAGAAGCGAGGAAACAAGAGTATTATGAAAGCCAACCAATGGTAAGTAACAGACGGGCCCTAAGCTCGTCTTTAAGCTTTTTTTGTTAGTAATAGAATTTTTAAAGCCTAAAAAGTTTGAGCAAGGCAGTCTGTAATGAACCATCAGTAATGTACTCCGTCATTCATGTACTGACTGTGAGCAAGTGTAAAATTGGGGATGTGGGCCAAGGAGGTACCAGTAGCAAAGTAACCCACAAAATCTCCCCTGCCCATTTCTGATAAAGGATCACTCTGTGGATACTTCTACACTTTTAGTGATGCCAGGGTCCATTTTGCATGTTTACAAATGCTCTATTCACCTTCAGGGTCTCGTGGCACTGGGAAAAAACATTGAGAGGTGTAAACTGACCAAGGAACAGCATGGACACCAAGGGAGGAAGAGCCACATCTTGATAGTTTTGGTAAATTGTAAGTGGTTATCAATTAATTGAATATTTTGGGACAGTGCATTCCAGATATGAGGAGCTAGTAGTGAGGAAAACTTCACATCATAAGTGACATCATGAAAACAAAGGATGCCTAGAAAAATCGAACTTACATAGCGGAGAAATCTGGAGGGAGTATATTAGATAAGTTCTGTGAGATTTTACATTTGGAATCTTCCCAGACAAAATTTGTTGAACTAGGCAGAGAGTTTTGAATTTCACAGGGGTGGGCAGATAGCCAGAGTAATTTATGAAGAACAATAGATGCAGGACAGGGCCGAAAGGAGCATGTGACTATCCGGACTGCCTGGTTAAGTACAGTTTTAAGGTTAGAAAACAGACTTTTATAATGCAAGATAAATAATGTTGCAGTTGTCTAACCGCATCCCTCTAATCGCTGACATACAAAGCTGTCTAAAATCCTGCAAAACTAGAAACATAAGGGTGCAGAAGTTGTAAGAAGACAACACGTGGTTCGCACATCGCTGTAATTGCTATTTCCCATAGATATGATATATGGCACATACCTTCCATTTTCCTTCACTTTTCATGATCTCCTGGTCTGTGTGGTAACACATGATTACCAACACCATGGCATCATAGGGCGCATGCTATAGGAACACACAAATGACAGATGAAGGAGTATAATAACCCAGGGATGCTAATCAATGTAGACAACAACAGAATGTTATAATTTTATGAGGAAATACTCCATTGAATCAGCAAAGATAATTATTCAATGTATCTCTAGCCCTTAGCCTTGACCGAACACAAGCTATCACACTGCTCGTTCTTCATTGATGGTGTTTAGTTGATTCTGATTTCTTGAAAGAAAATCCCTACTTAGTTGATAATGTAACATGAAAGCTAGAACAGTAAAGGGGTCACTGCAAAGGGAAATAGTTTGATTGGTGGGCAATATTGGTCCACAGAATGGCCTAAATAATGAAAGTCCCTAACTGGTGGTACCAGCTGACAAAATACCAACTATTTTATCCTTTGTCCCTGAAACTCCCCCCCATATTTCTTTCCGACTCAGTTTGAGGGACTCTTAATCCCAAAAGTTCACCACACAAGCTGCGCTGCCCTCTAAGGACACCTTTGGTGTACTTTTGCACAGAGGAAACCCTATATTTGTCTTCCTCCATAGTCTAAAGGGAGATAACTTCCCTTGACCATTATACCCTAAGTCCTAAATGGTGGTGGCCATCTCTAAATGTGTAGTGTTGCAGTCATAGGTTATACCTATTGACCCATTGTGTAAATTAGGTCCAGTGATCTCTGGAAAAACGTACCACTGGTATTTTTTTAATTGCTGAAAATGTTCACAAATATTAAGGGATTGTTGTCACAATAATGAACATAAACATTAGAGCATGTACAAGTGGATAAGTGATTGCTGCCATCAAAGCTCCACCTAATGTTACAGTAACCCACAGTTAATCATACTCATTTCTTCCCGCAAATGGTTTGTGCAAAAGAGAGAATGAGAGCTGCTCATAGAAACCATCCTGTGCCAACCTGGCAGGTCTGAATTTCAACTGTAAAAATGGACCTGAAATGACTGGCAGTGGGCAACTACCCAACTGTAAAAGAATGTGAATTAAAGCTGAAGCCCCCCTTTCGGAATGTGGGGCTGAGTGTTGCACATACCCTCAAGAATTATAGGTAATGCATTGGTATAATGCTGCTTTTGTGTATTTTTTTTAATATCATACTTTGGATTTATGCACAGTGTATGCTAGTCCTAGGGGTGTCAGAGCACTTTACAGACAGAAGAAAACGAGCCTTCAAATGTTGGTATCAGGCAGCGTTACATGAGGAAAATAGAAGTGATATTCAGGTTTGTATGGACAAGACACACACAAATGGCCACGTGGCGACTCTGCCAGGTGAGAACATTGCCTCCATATGCCCATGTTTCAATTTATTTTGTTGGATCCCCCTAGATTGCCATTTCGCACTACTCACTAGACTCTGAATAGATTTGTATTGATCAAAAACCTAAGCAAACACAAGGAGATGATGGACGGAGCGCTGAAACTTTTCAGACACTCACCCCCAGTCACAGATCTAGTTTCTTCCACATTTCAGATTCCAGTCTGTTTCCCTTTAGTACCAAGAAGAGTCCTTCATAGATATGGAATGATATGCTCTGTTCCATTACTAAATTTAGGTCATGAGGTGTCCAATTTTAACATTAGTGTAATATCTCCTGAACACAGACAGTGAGGAACTTGATTGTACTGATAGCACTTATAGCACTAAAAACTACAACATTTGTAGTATTGTGTGTTCTCATAATTTTTATACACATTTCCATTAGTCAATTGCACGAAGAAGCATACAACATACATTTTTACAGAAGGATCATGACTCTTCTTGTTCTCAAACAGTAACTGCAGGCAGAGTGATCATAGTGATCACAAAAAGTATATTTTGATGGTAACTTGAGGACACAGTGCCTGTTACATGTTGTTGGTTTGCCTTGTACTGAAGATTATTATGGCTTGGTTCTAGTTTTTAATGTACATATTGCTTGTTTGGCGCAAAAAGAAATGTTGGCAATTCCCATATTTCACAGCAAAGTATAATATTTCAGGAAATGACATTATTCCTGAGAAATATGGATTTTTATTCAAGACTAGACTCTGCTTAATTACGCCATTTTTCATATGAAATACAGGTTTGAACCTAATGGAGGACTGTGCCTCACACTGAATTTCTCACCTCCAGCTAATTTGTTTCCAAGCATGACAGTGCATCTAGATAATAACAGACCTATAACTCTCTAGAGACATCCGCCACTGCTGTTGTTTAATTTGAATTATTTTCATGAAATTAAATAGTGAAAAAGGCTTATCATTCTAACTGAAATCAGGGCCCATTGACAGATGAACTAAGCTTCACCTTCAAAAATCTCATTAGGTAAACAGAAACACTTTTTTTTTAAACAAAGCAAATATGTTGTTACTGATCCCCAGTTTCTTACCTGCATAATGAAACATTTTATCTCCAGTTCCATCAGCCCACTATTTCACATATGTTTTCACTTCAGCCTTCCATTGTTTGAGCTGCGCCTCTAGGGCCGGAGAGGGTTTGGGGAAGGTAAACGTTCTAATTTATCTCTAATTTTAGAGTATTTGGGGAAAGTGGAACATTCACAAAATATTGCAGGTGGCTTATTTATTTTGAGGAAAGGTAAAAAAATAAATATATTTTAAGAAAGGGGTGAAAAGTAGTAATTCTGCATTTGCTGAAAATGTTGTCCTGAGGAACAAAACAAATCTAAAAAAAAATGCTTAACTGCTAATATCACTTATTGTTGCCATCTAGGGGTTCCGGTGACATTAACAAACCACTCAGACGTTCAATGCTCGTTTGCAAAGCCATCCATGAAATGAAATTGGCTGCAAGTTCACAGACCCTCTAATAGAGCATTGGAAAGTATGTGACTTCACTCACGCTCGACTTAGCTACAAGCTGAATGGGCACAGTGAGTGAGGATTTGAAATCTATATTGTATGAAAGCCTGCATGTGGATGCATGAAATAATAAATGCTTTAAAAAAGGCAAAAACTGCAATACTCAATGGATCAGGATAAATCGAGATATTTTTGACTGCCATTGTACAGGATAATGTCTGTTATTTTACATGTTAAAGACCACACTGAATCACATTAGCCCTAAATGCCATGTGATAGGTATCTCAATGCCTACTAAAGCAGAAAATCTTGAATCCTAACAAAACTGGCTGAAAAGGGTCAAGAAAACAATTCAAGAGGTGACAACATAAATAGCAGCTTCAGATCAAAATTGAAGATCATTGTAGAAAAATACAATGTATATTTTTATTTGTATCTACAGGAAAACATTTGATGTCCAGTAATTTGCTAGAAACTTTGGCTCCATACATTGGCAAACGGTATTGAAATCAACTTGCGCTACATGAATTATAACCATGTCAATTAAAATGTGCGATTTATTGAGCCAGAACTGGGTTAAAAACTCAATGCGTAGTCACTTACGTCAGAGTTTGAACCAAATGTCCCATTGGCAAATGCTAAACAATTGTAGGATTTATCGCCCCAACGTACTGTTGGATCACCTGTCAATAAAGCCAAGGATAACTGAAGGAAAAGAATGACACATATTTCAATCGCTTGCATCAAAATTATCAAGTTTTAGACATTTTTGCAACAAAGACAAGCAAGCTTAAAGGTGAATGATAAGAGACATACAACATCTGAACTGCATGACAGTGTCCTAAAGGAACACAAAAACACTTAATAAATCAATGTTGAGGAAGTGTTTTTAATTTTACAGATTCACACTCCCCTAAATTCTAAACATAAAATTACAAATGTACACAATGAAACCCAGACCTATCTTGCTCCACCTGAACAAGAAATATTGTGCTAGTGGGATTCTCACTGTTAAATAATGTAAAGCTAGTCCCTTCCTATGGTGTCTGGCATGTAGATCTGATGTAAAACCACTACCTTTGGTGTTTTTCAACGTTAACAATGTAAAATCCCTTTTGATTGTATTTTCCAGGTTACAACCCAGGTTTAAACCCTTCCAATAGGGGAATTCCAAAGAAGATGACAGCACACTAGGAAGCTCGAGCATGATGCTTTGACCTTGACTGCTTGGCCTGGCCCCATTTAAGACTCCAGGTGGATATGCTGCCCTGGCCTAACATGTTATGCTGGGACGAGGTGCCTGGCTGTTCTGACAGGGCCCAGTCAGCCCACTGAACCGGTTGAGCTCGCATATCCCCGTCAAAGGCAAAGATAATGGCATGAGATAGCATGTCACACGGTGGGCCGGCAAACGGGGGAAAGTCCAGAGGACAAGTGTGCATCACAGCGTTGTAGTTACCAGGTGAGGAGAGCATGCCTGGGGGCCACTGGAGAGTGAGCATGGCCAAAGATCTTAGCTGGGTTTCCTCAGGCAAGGGTTTTGGGTAGGGTCTAGCCTTCATAGAGATTTAGCCAGGTGTGCAGGGAGAAAGAAGACCAGGGAATACACGCCCCCTGTCCTACACACACTTTGAGCCACAAACCTGGTCCTGCCCCCACATGAGTGCCCGGCATACCATTTAAGAGGCACCGAGGGAGAGGGTGGGATTGAGACACTGTAGTCCTCACTGGGGGTGGTGGACATTGGGGGCAGTGAGAGCCATTCCTGTATAATGCATATGATGTTAGCGTATAGTGCCAGCAATATAGGGGGGATGCAAGGACAAAGGTGAGGGGACTTGATTTAAGATAACCTAACATTGGCGGAGTAGCTGTCCCTCTGGATATTAAGGGGGCTCGGTTACAGTTCTGGCCTTCACTTGGCACCCCATGTTGCCTTTGGATGTGTCCTTCTGAGGATTCGAGGAAGTGCTTCACCCAACCATGAACCTCAGCAGTAAATCAGCAAACTCAAGGGCCCTCAATGGTGCCACTACCACTTTGATTATGGTTTTAACTGCTGGGCTGCATTGCTCCCAGATCCTGTCTTGACATATTCACATCAGTGAAGTCGAAAAACATAGGGTTCATAGAGACCTATCTTCAAAATGGTCCTGCAATGAACTTCGCCAAGACAATGGCTGAAATGGCGGCCAACATTCCTCCAGCACTCCCAAAATCCGACCTAGAAGACTGCCTTGAAGTATTCCAGTTAAACTTTTAAACTTAAAAAATCGCTATTCAGTGAAATGGCCTACCAGCACGCAGAGCTCCATCAATATATCAAAGATCTTCACAGCAATCTTTAAACACTTCATCAGCAGACAACCAAAGTGAAAAATCGTCTGAAATCTATGAGCCAAATAAGGCACTCCTCAATAGCGATGCTTGAGTCGCAGACCCAGTATCTCAGAGAAAAATACCAGGACTTGGAGATTAGAAAGAACATCTGGGTACATGGCCTTAAGGATGAAGCAGAAGGAGAAGGCACCTATCTGTTCCTCTTGAACCTATTAAGGGAAATCCTCCCTGCTGACCAGAGCACTTTAATAGAAATAGTTAGGGCGTGTAGTGGAGATGCGCTCTAAGGAAATGGAGGCCAAACCCAGAGATAGTGAAGTCAAAATGATACATCACATACAAAAGGAAAACACCCTCCTCAAAGCATGAAAAGAGGCTCAGGTCACCTTCAGTGACGACACCATTTCACTATAGCACAAACTTTCAGCAACGACACTTCAGCGTTGGAGAGAGTTACGCCCTGGAACTGAACAAACAGCAGATTTGGCACAGATTTGGCACAGATGGGCATTTCCAACAGGCCTACAGTTCCATGTCCAAGGGCATGAAAGAACCATTTGAGTTGTGAAAGAGGGTATCTGACTAGAGTCGCCATCGGAACCGGCGGGGGGGGGGGCAGAAAGCAGAGGCTGGGGCCAAACAAAACCAGGGGAGCAAAACCGACAAAAAAGCCACTGTCTGATCCCAAATGCAAAAGAGCCTCAAAGAAATACTGACAGCTGGGTAGTGGGTCCCTGTTGGAGGGGTGATGCTTTGATCTTTGACAGGGCTCCTGAGAGGGAAGCCAGTGGTGTGGGAGAACACTGTGATGGGGCCCTGCCTGTTCCTCGTCTCATAGATTTTCTCATATTCAGTTTTGTAATGCATTCTTTAGGGGTGAGGTGAGCCAGTGAGGACAGCGGAAATAGGAAATGACATCTTAATCTTCATATGTATGTTGTTGTTATTGTTTTTTTTCTGTTCAGTGTTACCCTCTAGTTGGGGACCATCATACCTAATGGGCCATTGAACTTACTTATGTCTAATACCCCTCCTGGGGTATAAACCATCAACCAGGACTCTCCATCCACCTCTGTCTGGGATTTTCTTTCAATCTAACTCCAGGTGTAACCCATCTCCTTGCAATCAGCCTCGAGGCATCGGGCCATGGGTTTCTTGGCCTTCCTCTTTTCCTCTTCCCTCGAGGCTTCCAGGTCAGTGTTTGCCTGGTGGTGTTTGATCCACGCTTGAGGAGGGTGACCTATCCAGCCCCAGGGAGTTGGAAAGTCCGCTGCCATAGATCGTTGTTGCTGAAGGTGTTTAACCAGCAGATTTGGAGGATTTTCATCAGAAAGGTATTGATGAAGGTCTGGACTCCTTTCGTGATGATCACTGTTGTCCTCCAAGTTTCTGCTCCATACAAAAGAACCACTTTTACAATGGTGATTTAAAAAGCAGATCTTGGTTGTAGCTTTAGGTCCTTGGAGCTCCAGATAGTCTTTAGCTGAATGAAGGCTGTCCTTGCTTTGCTGTTTCTTGACTTGACATTGGCTTCTGTGCCACCCGGCTTGTCTATGACACTTCCACGGTAGATAAAGGCCTCAACCTTGTGCTGATATGGCTGCCACATTGTCAGTTTTCTCTTGCATCTGCAGATGGGTATGGGAGAATAGGGCTAGGTCATCTGCAAAGTCCAGGTCGTCGAACTGCGTTCAGGGTGTCTATTGGATCCCATTTCTTCTCCTTGCTCTGGATTTCTTCATGATCCAGTCTATGGGCAGCAGAATGAGAAAAGGTAAGAGCAAACCACCCTGGTGGACTCCAGTTCTCACTTGGAAGGGTTCCGTGAGTTGTCCTGCATGGACTATCTTGCAGGCCACTTCCTCATAAGACAACAACAAAGTAACTCCTTTTCGATGCTAGCGACTACTTTGGTGATGTGTATCTTTGTGTCAAAAAGGAAAATGATACTTACCTTTCAGGCATTTGTTTGTTGCATGTAGTGCTGTAGATTCATATGCTGTACATGCTTCTGCCATTTAGTGTTGGACTTAGACATGTACAACTTGTTTTTGTTCGAAGAAGTCTTTTGAGTCACAAGGTATAGTAACTCTTCTTAGTTGGCACAGGGCATGGGCATCAACTCTATGGTTAAGATCATTTTCCCGTTCAGTGGGTGAGAATGGAAATAGAGCATTAGAAAGCACAAAGATGTCCATGCAGTGGAAAAGAACAGTGGTAAAGGAAAGTTATTGGCAACTCTCCGGGGAGGAGGGTGGTGCAGGCAAATCTACTTAGTATTAGAACAGTGGTCCTTAAATGCAACAGTTAAATAAATAGGATAATTATAGACTTGAATCAGTACTATAATGCGAGTGTCCAGCCGGACAATCAATTTAATAAATCAAAAATGTCAAAGAACAAAAATACAAATTAGCAATTATGTGGGACAGAATCCTGTATCCTACATGAACACATGAACACATGACAAATACATTTAGAACAAAAACATATCATGCAAGACGGGGTAGCTTGTAGAATATTGAGCACAATTTCTAACAAGCTTAGAAAAACAGTAACTGCACTATTTTTATCATGTGCGATTAACGTGCAAACTGTTTACATTAGTCGACGACGTTTCGATCCTTTAAAAACAATAATAGGATCATCATCAGGACAGTTAAGGTGCAAGCCTGAATCAATGAAAATAGCCTGTGGAAAACGAGGAAAAGGGAGGAGATTAGGGAACGTCTAATACGGAGCCGTAAAACATTGTGCCAGCCGTGGGCCAGTCAAGGTGTGAAGCAGACGCAACATGCATGTGGTTGAGTGCACTTCGACCATGAAATGGCGAAAGGTTAGACTTAGGAAGGTGATGCACGGTGACAATTAATGAAGTGTCTGTATAAAGGATAAAGGATAAAATCACCGGATTGCTTGCAGCAAAAGATATGCAGCAAGCACGTGGTACGTCTGCCAAGAAGGTACGAGTAGCTGATGGACAGAGGGCTTGGTTGTGAGCGAGTGGCAGGCAAATCTACAGTAGTACATGCCATGAACAGATTCTTACACGATAAGTAAAATGTTCCATTTGTGGCACGTGTAGCTGTAGATACACATACTGTGCATAGACTGTAAAGCAGTTTCCACTCTAAGGCAGCGACTAGCCAGAGGGAGTTGCAGAACACTGAAAAAGTGTACGTAGGACAGCTTGGTGTACGTAGGACAGCTTGGCCCACTTGGGCTTGCTGTCTAACTAGGACGTACACACAACAAATGTTTGGTGAACGTGTGCGATGTGGACCAAGTGGCTACTTTTCAGATGTCAACTACTTGAATGTTGCCTAAGAATGCCACTAAAACTGATTTTCTTACGTGTAGAGTGAGACTTTGGCAGAGCAGGGGGCTGCCTTTTGGCTTTTGGATAGCAGGTTTGAATACATCTGTGTAGCTAACAAGCAATTCCTGCTTTTGGAATGGCAGTACTTTTGTGTGGTTTTGAAAAAGCCACAAATAGCTGTTGCGTTTTACTAAATAGTTTTGTCCTATCAATGTAGTACGAGGGCTCTCTTTACATCTAGTGCGTGAAGTGCCCGCTCTGCTACTGAGTTGGGGTGCGAAAAGAGCACTGGCAGTTCAATTGTCTGGTTAATGTGGAAAGAGAAGATCACCTTGGGTAGGAATTTGGATTAGTCCTAAGGATTATCTTGTCAGTGTACACCTTAAAAAAAGGTTCCTCTAACGTGAGGGCTTGGATTTCGCTTACCTGTCTAAGGGAAGTAATGGCACCTAAGAGGCCACCTTTCACGATTGAAATTGTAGAGGACATGAATGAAGGGGCTTAAATGGGGGCCCAATAAGTCTTGTAAGGACTATATTAAGATTCCAGCATGGGATTGTGGATATCCTGGGAGGGATAACCATTTGAGTCTTTCCGTGAAAACTTCGATGACAGGAACTCTGAACAAGGAGGAGTGCTCCATGTTCTTTAAGTATGCTGCTACCACAGCCAGATGTATAAGCCAGACCTGTTTGTTACAAGCACAACAGACAGCAGACAATGTCTTGCACTGTTGGTTTTAGAGGAACAATTAGTTTGGGTAAACAATAGTGGACAAATCTCTTAAACTATGCGGCAAATAAAACCCTAGTAGTGGGGTGACAAGCTTCCCTGAGGATGACCATGCACTAAGGGGGAAAATTTAGGTTTCCAAACTCTGGAACCTCAGGAGCCAGATCGCTAGGTTGAGCTGTTTGGATTGGGATGTCTCAGTATCCCTGGTTTTGCGTGAGAAGGCCTCGCTTGTTGGGGAGTTTCTTGTGAGGAACTACCAATAGGTCTAGGAGGTTAGTGAACCAAGGTTGTCTGGCCCATGTGGGAGCCACCTGAATTAGCTTCCTTACCACAAATGAAATTAGTGGGACAGGTGGAAAAGCACTGGCAAATATCCCTGACCAGTTCATCTACAGTGCATTTACCCTGGACTGTGGGTGTGGGAACCTGGAGGCGAAGCTTGGGCATTTGCTGTTTTTGGCGGTTGTAAACAGATCTATGTCGGGGAATCCTCAGTGCTGAAAGTAGTGGAACAGGACTCCTGGGAGGAGTTCCCACTCGTGGACTTATTGCTGTATCCTGCCGAGCAGGTCTTAAAAGCTATTCTCCACTCCCGGAAGATACTCTGCTAGGAGGTAGATGTTGTGGTGAATCAGCCATCACCAAATGTCCTGCATCAAATTCGACAGCTGGGAGGAGGGAGTGCCCCCCATTTCTGAAGGTAGAACATAGCAGTCATGTTGTCTGTCTTGATCAAGACTGTTTTGTGGTGAATGTAGCAGAAGAAGGTTTTTAGCGCCAAATGGACTGCTAACAACTCCAGGTAATTTATGTGATATGTCTGTTGGAGTGTATGATCAGTGATGTTCTGGAGATGTGCCCCCTATCACGTGAGGGAAGCGTTCGTGGTAATGGTCACTTGTGGAACGAAATCCAGGACTGGCCTGCCCTGCAACAGATTGTTGCTGTCCAACCATTGCAGACAGTGATGAGTGATAGCCTTTATTAACACTATAGGTCACCCCAAAGGGAGGCCTTTCAATCCTGAAGGCAGGGTGATGGGGTACAAGTGTGTGGGTGCCCCTGCATGAGCAGGACACCCCTACAAACCTACCTGGAGTTGATTCTCCAGGCTTTGTAAGTGCGGTCAGCCATTTTGATACATATCGTCGCCGTCATTTCACTATGGCTAAATATATAGTGGCTGTTCCGAACCTGGACATGTTTAGTATCAAACATGTTAGAATCATACCTCAACACTGTTACCGGTGTTGGAAGTATGATTCCATGCACTGCGGGGGGGGGGCTCCTCTGATAGGCAACCAGTACTCCCAGTAACAGCCTTCCACGGTCTGCTAGCAAGCTAGTGCAGCTGCCGACACCAGACACGATTCTGTGCTCCTGCTGCTGAGCTGGGCATACAACACTTGATTATCTTCCCCTCTGTCCAGCCCCTCCTCTTTGAAGGACCCCTGAGTCGTCCTATTCATGTTCTTAGGGTATAGAAGGGCCTACCTGTGGGTGGGTTCTTTGATTCGCCGTGTGACAAGACTCAAGCCTGAAAACACGTCACGCTTCGTACTGAAGACCTGTATTTTGCTGCACTTTGTCTGGAACCAAAACTTCATCAAGGGAGACTCCTGCTGCTCCTGGCCTCGCTGTTCTGCAAGTCTTCTTCGTCGTCTGTTTCTGTGCTTCTTCCAGGATCTTCAACAGACCTGTGGGCATCAAGAACACCTGAAGTAATCTCCCTTGGAGTGAAGGAGTCACTCCCCTGCATCTGCAGGCACCGCTGACGGGTCTGCTGCTGCTGACGTCCAACGGACTGTGAAAGGCTCAGCAACACAGGTGGTGGTTCTACAACTCCCTCGAGGCCTAACCTGTCCTCTCTACAATTTTGAGGCCAGCATCCTTCGTCAGAACCGCTGGGACTGAACCTCTGTGCACTGCGTCGACTCGCCTTTGCCAAGGCTTGTTGGCTCTGCACTCCAGAGATCTTCGGGCTACAAGCAGCTCCAGCATCTCATCGTGCCAAGTTCAGCACCCTCACTGCATCCTCTGAACTGTGGGCCTTCATCTTTAGTGAGATGCTCGAGGACCTCTTGCGACTCCTGTGCCTGTAGGTCATCTCGAGAGTCTTTTCCTGCTTCAGTGGGCTCCTCTGATTGCCTGGAGCCTGCTCTGACTCTTCTACATGTGGTGGGTACCTTGGACCATGCTGGTACCAACGTTGCTCCTTCTTCACTTTCCACTCCTTGTTGTAGCTGCCAAGACAGTTTGGTGCGCCAGCAGGACACCGAGCCCCTGGTTCTCGACTTAAGACATGGGACAGCTTGTGCATGGCTCCTGGTCTTCCTCTGCATTGCCTGGTCCTCACAGCTGCAGCGACAAGGTCACCGACAACTCATTTGAACCATCCGTCATCTCTGGGCATTTCTCTTCTGTCCCTCCTGGTCACCTCCAAGTGGCATAGAATTTGTCCCCTCTGCTTGCAGGTTCTTCTCATTAAGAATACACCCTTGGATTCCACCGGACTCTTGCACATGAAAGATTTTCCATGAGCAGTACCCTTGCACGATGGTAGGTGGCTTCGATCAGCTCTGTGCAGCGGCCACGCCGAAAGTGACGCCCGCATCACCTATAAAGACCTCACCTTGGCGCGCTGACGTCAGTTACTTTTCATGACTTTCCACTCCAAAAGATCAGAGCTATGAATTGCACTGACACTGGTGTGTCCAAACTAGGACCCTGAAAGGGATCGTCCCTGCCCCTAGAAATCAGTCCGAAGGAAGGGGAGGATGGGTGGGCTAGTAAGGAATTTTTGGATATTGTCTCTACAAGATAAGGCTTTTCCGAATGTAAGTAACTAGAAATCTGTTCACAGAACAGTAAGGATGGGTGGGTCGGTAAGGAATCTTTCACTATTGTCTTTACCAGATGAAGCATTACCTACGGTAAGTAACTTGTTCACCTTTGAACAGATATTCAAGTACTACCAGCCCGGGTGGTGGGTCTGCTGACAAATTTAAACTAGGAAGTCCTGCAGGACCGAACTGGCAAAATGCCCATACCTGCAGGCGTGACTGTCCAGGCAGTAATGCTTGGTAAATTAGTGATGGGAAGCCTATGTTGCTGTTGACAGATGCCCAAGACTGGGACGCCACATTCTAACGCAGTGGTCGCAGCTTTAGCTCTGGTGGAATGAACCCATAAGCATTCAGGAAGCTGCTACCTTGCCAGTGTGTAGCAGATTTTGATGCAGAGAACAACCCATTGAAGGATGTCCTTTTCTGCACCGCCCGACCTTTATTTTCACCAACATACACAATGAAGAGTTTGGTCGTCCACCCGGAACTCTCGAGTGCAGTCAAGGTAGAACAACAACATCGTTTGGGTCCAGGTGGTAGAGCCATTCCTCTTCCTTAGATGAATGTGGAGGAGCATGTAAGGTGTGCAAGGTGACAGATTAACCCACATAAAATGGTGTCACCACTTTCAGCAGGGAAGAGGTCTAGTGTGAAGTACCAGTTTGTTTGAATAAACTGATAAAAATGGAGGCTTGGAAAATAAAGCCTGCAGGTCATTCACCCTCCACGCCAATGTAATCGCCACAAGAAAGAACGTGTTGATGGTGAGCAGCCTGAGGGGGCAATTGTGAAGAGGCTTGAAAGAAGCACACATCAAGAATGTGAGGACCTAATTAAGGTCTCATTGCGGCATAATAAAAGGAAAAGGGGGAGTATATGTACAAGGCCCTTCAAAAACCTATTTACAATAGGGGACTTAAATAAAGAGGGTTGGTCAGGCAGCCTCAAGAAGGCAGACGAAGCAGAAAGATAACCCTTCAGAATTCCCAAAGCAAAGCCCTGCTGGAAAAGAGTAAGAATAAAAAGCAAAACAAGACAGAAAAGTGTCTCTGAGCGAGAGCCGCCTTGGAAACTCCTGCAAGCAAAACTGGTGACATTGTGCTTTCTTGGCAGAGTGGAACAGGACTAACCAAAGATCTCCCCACTGCTCAAAGAGACCTTGTGCCACCTCTAGATGGAGATGCCATTTGCGATCCTTTAGGTATCTGCGGCGGAGTTCATCCGCTCTGCCATTCAGAGAACCTGCCGAGTGCTGAACCAGGGGTAATCCCCGTCTGTTCCATCCATGTCCAAAGACTCAGGGCTCTTGACAGAGGGTCCACCAGCCCACCCCACCTGGATTATTGCAGTACCACATGGTGGTGGTGTTGTCCGTGAACACCTGCACAAGCCTTCCCTTAATGGAGGGTAAAAAGGCTTTCAATGCTAGTCGAATTGCACAAAGCTCTAGCATGTTGATGTGGAGCACGGATCCGCCGGAGACCAGAGTCCTCTGATCTCCACTTATCCCAGATGGCTGCCCCATCCCAGGAGTGACACATCTGTCACTACTGTGAGATTTGGTTGAGGACGGCAGAGGGGTCTGCTTGTGATCCAATCACAGTTCGCTAGCCAACACTGCAAGTCTTTTGCAGTTCCCTCCGAGATCTGGACCATGCCAGAGACACTCCCCTGATGCTCCACCCAATGTAACTTCAGGTACCATTGCAGAGCTGTATATGCCATCTGGCAAGCGTCACCTGCAGAATACAGGCCATGAGACCGGCGGCCGTAGAGTCAGTCTCACCAAAACCCAGGATAGAGGCTGAAACATCGGCAGTGGAGTGGAATTCCAATAGTCATGCCCGGGACATATTGTGTGGGGTCAAGGACAACAAGTTTTCATGTTTATTTCGTTTTTTGGTCAAGTAGACCCAACCCCTGCAGTACAAACTCTTTGGCTGCCAGTTTAGAGTACCACAATATGGATCAGGGAAGGGCATTGTCTGCGGTAAAGGAAATATTATGTCCATACGTTAATGCTGTTTGAACTTGTATTTATGATTCATTTATGCAAAGCCTTTATTATTAGGGTGAGCACTCTATGGAAATGTTGTAAGCTAGGACTGCACTACAGACAGTTGTGCCAGTCTAAAGATGTGTACACACGTTTACAATATGAGGTTACATATAATGCTCCCAGAATGCTCTCCGATTAGATGCAGTTTTATGGCTATTAGTGTCATTGTAGACATTGTTAAGTTAGCCTGAGATCTGCTGCCATGATGCTGCTTTTGCGCACGTTACTACATGACTTTATTTTGCAGAACTCTGTTTATGTCTTCCACATGAGAACTGTCTGCTTTTCGCGTTCTCTGCTAGTTCCTGGAGTTTAGTCTGAACACGATGTGCAAGGTCGATAAACAATGTCCCTTGTTATTCTGTTCTGGTCAGTCCCTAGCACCTAGACAAAACATGCTAAACACAGCTGCACTGCTGGAAACTCGTGCTTTGATATTACGGGGATGCATGTTGTTCAAACACACATTTGGAGAGAGACCTTTCCAGGGAGAACATCTATGTTGTTCCTATGATGTAAAATTCCATCTAGGCACTAAGGTTTGGGGTCTGCTGACAAAGCCCAGATATCTTCCTTTATATAATAAAATTCAACCTTACCAAGGGGAGGGTGGTTAGGCCTTATAGTGCTTTTTTCACTGTCTGTATATGATGACATCCCCCTTTATATTCTATAGAATTGTAACAATGCTAATTGTTTTGGGCTTATGTATTTCGCTGCTGGTAGTGGCTTGTATACTGCATTATAGAGCAGGATAATTAAAATAAACATTTTAAACTATACAGTGACTCTGACAATCCTTATTGTGGACAAGTACGAGTGAGTGAGCTACCGCGATTCCTGAGAGAGTCGGGAGTGTTGTGTTTTGGGTTGTCTAATCATTTGTAGCTTCGTGATTAACCCCTTCAGCGCGGCGCGGATTTCCGCGCTGTGCTGAAGGTTCTGTGCGCGGGCGGGGCCATAACGGAGCGGTTCCGTCATGCGCACAGCGCAACCGACGTGCATGATGGAACCGCTCCGTCATGCGCATCAAAAGGGTTAAGTAGGAGAACAAATGAGACACTATAGCTACTCAGTTTGGGGATTTTGGGTACTCAGGTGGTAGGAAGGTACAACCCCTGTACACCGTCCTGTTTTGCTGCGCATAGTTCTGTGTATGTGCAGAATCCCCGCAACACTCCTAATATTTGCGGGAGTTTGAAGCAAGATGTATGAGTTGTTGCTTTCAAAATAAAATGCTCACAAAAAAATGCAACTATGAAAATAAAACATATGCTAAACTACTGTGAAATGTTGGATACCATTTCTAGCAAAATATGTAGATGGATGTGATTATTTACATAAGATATACATAATAGAAAGTCAGTGTAACTTGTTTCAACAAGGTTATGGGTAACATGGAAATAAACAAGCACTGGCAAATTCAATAGGTCCGATATTGGGGGTCAGCCTTTTGGTTTTGTCAATGGCTGTCTCCTTTTGACATGATTTCTGTAAAACTGTATTGTTGTCGAAGTTGCCAGGTCCCCACCGTCATAACAAATTTTGGCAAAAAGTAAAAAAAGAAAATTTCAAAAACACATGTTGCCACATTATACCCTGACACTGAACAAAATTACTTTTTGGGCTCATATGCTCCTTGGGAAGGAGCAGAATGCTGTCACTTACATTGAAGCCAGACAATATAGAGAGAGATGTAATTTAATAAAAGCAAATGGTCTTGGTTAACACCAGAGCTAATTAAGGACCCAATTCTTAGAGAAAGTCTCAAAAGTGCACCTATGTTATATGTCCTTGCTTTAGTGTAGATTTACAGCATTCATGAATCCACATTAGTTTACAGAAGTATGTCAGAAAATCAGAGCCCTAGAAAATATTCGTCCAACTGCATTTTAGCATTAGAAAATCTGCATGTGCAGATTCTGGCACATACAAAGCTGAGTGGAGCCAATCAACACCACCTACCAGCGCGCGGGGTACTGCTCATGGAAAATCTTCTGGATCCAGTATTATGCCTGGGGAGATTCAAAGGTAAGGAATCTGTGGCTAGAAGTCTATCAAATTTGTAAAATAAAAAGTCCCAGAGCCCAAAGTTTTGCACAGATGCGCATGGCCCTCTCAATCAAAAGCAGGTGTGACGAATACCAAGGCTGGGTAGTCTAGATTCCAAATCATTCGTCCCTCTTCCACCACTAGACACACTCTGCCTCTTGTATCAATGTTTAAGGATCTTTTTCGTGTCATCCTTGCTTTCCTTGTCGCTATTTTCCTCTCTTTCCCTTCCTCTTTCTTCCCCCTTTTTGTGTTTTCTCTCTCTTGCTCATGGTGAAAGTCTGTTGTCAAAAATAAGTAACAGCCCCAAAAAATAAATGCTGGTGGGCCCCACCTCCAACGACAGGCTCAAATTAAGCACTGGAAACATTTGACCATCACCAAATTTTAAGAATAAACAAAATGTAATTAAAAAACTTTAGAAGGGTAAATAAGGCTACCTGTGTTGTTGTAGTATATGTCAGATCATAAAGACTTTAAGTAGCTATTCATGTAATATCTGTTTTCTTCTCTTATGGATGGGCTTGCTATTATGTTGTTAGCTGGATATGGGCTTGCAGTCTTTCTGTTTGATGATAAAGTAGGCTCCAGCAGCAGATGACAGCAGAGTACCCTGATGACAAAGAGTTCCATGAAGGCAAATGAAACCTCACCTTTCCCAAGGAGCGCCCTACTGCAACACTAGTATTGAACTGAATCTTCCCATACTTCTTCATTATGACAACACTAAAGGGGCAATTTATATGTTTGTGGTAAGAATACTCCATCTCAAAGGCGACAGAGTATCATTAACGCCAACATAATGGTCTGCCCGCCCAATTTAAATGCGGGCAGACCTTTGGTGTAATCATGGCAGAGACTACTCCAACCCGGCCATGGTTACACCCCTCTGATGGCCTTTTGTAGTCCACCCTCCTAATTTAGATGAGAGGACATAGTGGTCAGATTTCACTGCCAGTCACAGCCAGGAAAACACTGGCAGTAAGGGGCAGTGGAAACTATTAATTACTCCCTCGCCATAGAAGAAAAATCCTATAGCAAAGGTGGTAATGTTTTTTTTTATTTCCAAAAACAAGATCCTGTTTCAAGATTTTCTTTTTGAAAAAAAAAAGAATATGTTTGATGGACTGCTGCGTCATGTTGACGGAGCCGTGCATCAAGCCTAAAAACGCATTGACAGGAAATCACTGGGACGGCGGCACCAGCCAAGGCTTCAGAAATGATCGCCCGCTGGGCAACAGACTAATTTACTCTGCCACACTGATAGAGATATGTCCGCCCACCAAGGTATAAATTGGGTTGTAAGTGAGTTTTACAGTGCAGCCTATAAGTAAAAGCCTCTTAAACAACTGCTCTTTGGCACGTATTTCCTAAGCATTGCTAGACACAATTTTAACTTTAAATATTGTTTTCCACTTACACAAAACAAAGCATACATAAACATGATTACCTGTATATAACCTCACACAGTCATGTACACGTGCATAACTAGTAAAAGCCACCAAAATGTAAACACATAATGTGATAGATGAACACATACGCAAACACTGACAAATAAAACTGTGCATACCTAGACTCTCACTCAAGTGGGTACAATAGCCCTTAAATAAAAATATGCATAAATATGGGAACACAGGTACAAAA
This sequence comes from Triturus cristatus, assembly GCF_964204655.1. NCBI lineage: Eukaryota > Metazoa > Chordata > Amphibia > Caudata > Salamandridae > Triturus > Triturus cristatus. The sequence goes on along the minus strand of NC_140593.1, from coordinate 308,475,897 downwards.
ACACAGAGAGATGTATACAGGGGGAGACCTAAATCATACTTCTGAACTCTCCCTCGGTTGGAGTTTATCATCTGCGTGGACTCACATTCTCTCTCCAAACAACCAAAGCACCTCATGAACTCCAGTGAGATCAACTGCTCTGAAAACTGTGTTCACCCTTTCACTCTCCAGAATCTTCAATGGAACCAACCCCCCAAAACACTCAATCCCATCTCCTTTGGAGCCCTAAAAGATTGAGAGGTAGGTATTAATGCAAACAAAACGAACATTGGTGTGTAGTGCAGCACTATTTGGAATATTACATCAAAAAACCACTCCTTTGATTTTGACACAAGTAAGACCGATTGGTTTGCCAATGCTTGTTTCTATTACACGAGGGCTGACAGAAAGCTGCACTGTCAAGTCAGACATTAAAAAACAGGCAGAAAAGCATCAGTTTTCGCTCACCTCACTATAGTCTTCAGCTGTTACATGAGGACTGGCGTCATCCAAACAGACCACAAACAGACTGCTCTGGATGGTTTCCAATATGGTTAGATTCTTTGGATCCAGACTGATCAAATATTCCCGGATCTGAAAGAAATTACAATAATATGATAACACAGGTCTTAATTTGGCAAAAGTTTCTGAAACCTAGTGTAGTAATGTGTATATTATTTATAAATCCATCTTTTATTAATGTTAGTTCCTCTTTAAGGTTTGGCTACAGTGAAGTTGTAATTGTTGGAATAGCTCCATGGAGATGGAATACTCTGGGGGTTTGGAGAGTCAGTTGCACCTGACTGAATGGACTGGATGGATGGGATCTTATTTACTCTGCAATAAAGTCAACTCTTCTAACATCAAACCTGGTTCCTGTTAATGTAATTTGGACTTCCCTACACTGGCGACGAGGATGGGATGCATCCTTACACAGTGGTGCAAAGTCCACATTTTTTTTTATGTGGAACTTTGAAACTTTGAAGAAGACACCTAGACTAGGGAGTTTTGATCCTGCTGATAAAACAGTTCTAGTTACAGATGCAAGCACAACAAGAGTGTGGTGGTAATACTGAAGTCATTCTTTTCCTGTCAAGAAGTCTCAGAGGAGCTGAATCTCGCTACTCGGTAATTGAAAAGGAAGCGCTAGCTGTTCATTGGGCAATTAAGAAAGTAAAGAATCTATTGTGGGGAATTAAGTTTGTGGTTCGCACGGATCACAAACCCTTAGTTGAAGTCTTTAATAAGAAGGGAACTGATGCCATCTCGAGCAGGATTTCTAGATGGGTTGTTGATTTGCAAGGCTATAATTTCAAGGTGGAATATTTACCAGGAGTACGCAATTATACTGCTGATGCTTTGTCCAGGTTGGTCACACAAGATAATGTTTATCCAGATCAAGAAGAAGAGGAGGAGCTGGAATGGGTGTGTGTGATAGAGAGTGGTGGCATTAAAGAAGATAAGTGGAGAGAAGAATGTAGTACTGACAAGGAGCTTCAAGAGTTATCCTCGCTCATTAATAATGGATGGGTTAAAAAAAATCAAGGTGTGTCAGAAAGGTATTGGAATGTAAGGGGTGAATTATCCATGTCTGACGGTTTGATGTTTCGTGGCACCAGATTGATTCCCCCTAGGTGTTTTCGGTAAGAGTTAATTACATTAGCTCATCAAGGCCATCAAGGCATTTCTAAAACCAAAGAGAGTGTTAGACTCAACTATTGGTGGGCTGGAATGGATCTAGATATTGAGAGGTTAGTGCGTGAGTGTATTCCTTGCACTTTAAGTGAGAAATGTTTCAAACCAAGGGTTCACCTATGGTTATTAGAGATAGACCCAATGCGCCTTGGGAGGAGTTGGCCCTTAACATACTAGGACCTGTCAAATGTAAAGAAGGCAAAGCTTATTTGTTTGTTCTTATTGATTTATTTTCAAGGTGGCCAGAAATTAGAATCACTAAAAGCATTGACTCTAAGCATGTTATATCTTTTCTTATGGAAGTTTTTTCTAGAGAAGGTCTCCCTGGGTATCTTCTTACAGATAACGGGGTCCAATTTGTCTCTAAGGAGATGGAAGAGTTCCTAGTGAAGTGCTCCATTAAACATAAACTTTGTGCTTTATATCATCCGGAGAGTAATGGAATGGTGGAAAGGTTTGTTCGTGTCCTCAAGGAATCCATTTCTTTATCCAAACAAAACAATACAGATTGGAAAGAAGGGGTCAATAAAATTGTTGAAATATATAGGATAACGCCTCATGCTACCACTGGGTGCACACCTTTTGTTCTCCTAAAAAAAAGACAGCCTAATACCTTCATCACACCTTTCTGGGTGAATCAAAGGTGGGAAGGAAGAATGGAGTCAAGTCTCCTTTTGAGTCTTGGAGGAAACGTGAGTCTGACAAAATTATTGATCGCAAGGTGAGGTTTGATGAAAGGAAAGCTGTAAAGAAAACATGTGTCAAGGTAGAAGATTCGGTAATGATAAGGGCGCCTCCGGGACGGAAGGCTTCTGAGATTTTCAAAAAGTTCCACAAAGTGATAAAGGTTTTTTCCAACGCTATCAAGACTGAAGACTCCAGAATATGGACTCTCAATAGGGTGGTTGTTATCAATGATACAAGGGCAAACAAAGAAAAGGATGAAACCACTGCGGTCTCAGATAGCAAGTCCCTTCCTAGTTATATAAGAGGAAGAGATAGAAGGATCATAAAACTCCCTTCAAGATTCAAAGACTATGTTAAAGGGTAATCCTTTTATTTCCCTTTCGTTTTTTAGTTTGTTGGTCCTTCGTTATGTAGGAGGAAGATGTGTAGTAGTGTGTATATTATTTATAAATCCATCTTTTATTAATGTTAGTTCCTCTTTAAGGTTTGGCTACAGGGAAGTTGTAATGGTTGGAATAGCTCCATGGAGATGGAATACTCTGGGGGTTTGGAGAGTCAGTTGTACCTGACTGAATGGACTGGATGGATGGGATCTTATTTACTCTGCAATAAACTCAACTCTTCTAACATCAAACCTGGTACCTGTTAATGTAATTTGGACTTCCCTACACCTAACAAGATACAGCAACTCATTTTTTAAATCATTTGCACAGTAGGACATGTTTGTATACAATGCTTTCATCTCATGTCCAGAAAGGCCTGGAGAGCAGTGGATAGATGATGTTTGTGAGAAACATATTATCATAGAGAGATATTTTGAGATCATTCTAACCTTGGCCCAGCGTGTTCTCTCTTCACTTGTCAGGGCTCCCACTCCTGATCCAGGGGGCTCACTGCGGCACTTCTTATGGATGTAATCAAGTTGCCTTAAAAATATCAACAAAAGACACATTAAGGATGAGAGACAATTACACTACATTTGTGCTGCAAAAAAGTCAAATGAAGCCAGTAAGGACATGGATTGAGAGGATTTAAAAAAGAACATCTATCTTTGACACAAGCTTACAGCCTCATCATCATAACCGTGGTGGTAAATATTACATGGAGCACAGAGTTTACGCCCATTTTCAAACTGGTTCATGGTACTTGGCTGACCGGATGGCCCCTTATCAGCCGTCAAGAACTCCTCGTTCATCTAACGCCCTGAGGATGGTAATCCCGCCAATAAAAAGGAAGAGGTGGGGTGGTACCTCCTTCTCATTTCTTGCCACCAGGGACTCAAATCCTCTTCCTCATCATCTTTGTGCTACGAAGGATGCACTTGCTTTTAAACGCAATCTTGGCTTTTTAATGTGACTTATCAGTAAGAGGTCATCGAATCTAGCTAGTGCAGGGGCACTCAAGAGGTCATCGAATCTAGCTAGTGCAGGGGCACTCAAGAGGTCATCGAATCTAGCTAGTGCAGGGGCACTCAAGAGGTCATCGAATCTAGCTAGTGGAGGGGCACTCAAGGGGTCAGCGAATCTAGCTAGTGCAGGGGCACTCATCAAGTAGCTGTGCGCTCCATAAATCTCTGTGATTGATTGATTGATTGATTTCAATTCATAGATTCCATGTAAAATTATGAACGGTCATAGGTTTTTGCCCGGCTTCCTACTATGTGGTTGCAGTAGTTCTCCCAAATGGTTTTTGCACAAGAGTAACTCGGAATGAGGTCCTAAGAGGCACCAGTGGAGCTACAGCTCAATGAATGACTAATCACTGATGCTGTAAACATACTGAATAACACTTTCCATTATCACACATATGACAACTGCTATTTGTTTTAGCTGTATTGTGCAGTTAAGACCTGGTGAGAGCTTTTTTGGGTTGAGTTTTTTCATAATAAGTTCTTCGAACCGTGCACAGTGATACTCTCACAAACAAACTCATGTTCCCTATGTTGAGATCAGTGGATTTTAGTTCATTTTAAAAATTATAGAACCCGAAAAGCCTAGCAAGAAGCTGCTCATCACAGAACTGTTGGCTGAGGAGACAGTGACCAACATGCTCCTGAGCTGGAGGAGCATCGACCTCTCTTGCCCACAGTGGCCTGTGCCACAGCTCTGTCCAGACATGGGCCCGAAGCGGAGGGAAGTGCACGGATGCAGAAGCGACAGGACCGCAGTACTGCCCATGTCTGTTGGAGCTTACTGCGCCACTGTGACCTGTGCGTGGCACTATCCTGAAGTGTACTGTGGTAAATAATTTAATTACCGGAACTTAATTTGATGCGGAATATCTATAATAATAGCTCAGTAAAATAAGAGGCAGAATCCGTGGTATTAGAGGTTCGGAACGGGCTTTATTCCAAAATCAATTCGAATTGATGGACTCCATATTCCATCACCACGAAGGTTCAGGAAGTGAAGGACCAACTTTATTGACAAGTAATCATTTTTATACAATAGGCATTACAGTGAAACAGATGCAGGAGGCGTAACAGTTGATAACAAAGATAAGAACATACATGCGTAACTAAAATGGGTGTAACTGGGCGTAACTTAAGGAACGTCATCAAGTATGATGTTACAATAGGGTAGTTCCATGAAAGAATTTCGCAATGTCAGCAGAAATACTTGGCAGAGATGCGCGCGCAGCAGCATGACGTGTGATTGACGTGCGACTAGGGGGTGAAAGGGACTTGACATTTAGCTCTACATGTGGAGACAGAAGTCTGGGGTTATGTCAACCTAATCCCAAATCATATCTAACATCCTATGTTTAAAGAACTGTGTTATCCAAAAAGAGAGGTCTCTTAGGATAGAATCTTATTCTATACTGACTATACTGACTGTTAGTGCGTGTACAAGCGTCTAAGTGTCTACACTAGATGCGAGGGGGTAGGAATATTCCATGGTAACAGGGCTATGAATTACTTGCATAAAGACAGAGAAGCCGGGCCTTTTGCTCGGTAGCTGGAAGAATGTTTACTTAAACTACTAGACAGGAATGCATTGGATGAGGAGCGGGGCAGAGCAGATAATCTTGAAGGTGAAAGACAGTTTTTGGCAAGCAGGCAGATCGAGTCAGGCACCGTTAGCCGCGCAGGGAGTAGGACAAAGTTCATGGGTACAGATGCGAGCTCAGACTGGAGCTTTCAGAGGCAGAAGGCAGGAAAAGGCTTAATGGCAGAATCAGGGCCTACTCGCCTGAACTGTAAAATGGGATAAATGAATCATATAAAGCCGGTGGCCTTTCATACTTAGGAATAGAATATCCGGCCCATTCACGGCGGATCTGAAAGAGGACATGTTGGCGGTGGACGCACATGTGTTTGCGTCTTCATAACTGGAACTGGAGGAAACATACATGTATTTGTGATTTATACATGAAACCGTTGGGGTCCAAGATAGGGGACATAACTGATCATAAAAATCCATATTTCCACATTCCCTCCTTGTCCCCTACTTGCCCTTAAGAGATATCAATCTTCATCAATCCGTTGATCTGTTCATATAACATCATTTGTTCTTCTTTCTTCTTCCAGGATGAATGAAATCTTGGTGGTGGAATACACGATGTGGCACACAGACCACAAATTGCTGGTCCACATTGTAGGCATAAGCAGCAACTGAATAGTATGAGAAAGCCAATACCTAGGAAGGATAGGACCCTCCATCCAAAGGTAGATAATACACTCCAAAACCAACCGGACCAAGTCCAGGTGCCTGGATTCTGGTGTATCTGGCTTACAATCTTATGAAGGCGAGTTATGGCTTTATATACAGATGGCGAATTTTCTGGTATGAAAATGCAACAACTTGATCCGATGACCCTACAAGCTCCGCCCCTATCGGCCAGAATGACGTCAAGGACAAGACGATTTTGAAGCACAACAATCCGCATAGCAGACTGCTCTTCTGTTAAATTGCCTAAGGCGGAAATAGTTTCGTTTACTACTGCTTCAAGGGTTCTGGTTAATCTACGTATCAGTTTACTATTAGTGACTGTACCTATATAGGGAAAGAGACCTTTATTGAAATCTGTGTATTTTTCCCATGCTGTTTCAGTGTAGTCGACTATTGGGAGATCTCTCCGTTCTCTATTGTGTACTAAGTGAGTATTTCTATGATAATCAGGAGGAGCTAGGAAAACAGGTGGCAAAAGGAATCCGATGTAGCAGGTACCATCCCAATCTAGAGGCAGACGTATATATGCAGTCTGACCACATACAAAGTAGGAATGGCGAGAAGCTCTAAATGTAGATTTGCCTTGATCACTGAATTCTATTACAGTGATGCATTTACTATGGCCCATGTGTATGGAGCCCTTCTTTCTTATACACAATTCACCTTTAACCGGAAATACTGACATAGCGGGCAAAATTGGTGCAGTTTCGGATTCGATATTCAGGATCATGAGATTAAGCGTGAAATTACCTAATCCATATACTTCATTTTCTAGATCAGTTCCTGTTCTTTTGGGAAGTCCCTCCTTGTTAGGGTAACAGACTTTGAGCAAGACTAAGTTCAGGTTTCCCCATACCCAGTTGTCTTGATAAACTGCGGAATTCGAATCTAGGGAATTAATTAAACTAAACCATGCTCCACAGGAGCCATTGTGTGTGAACGGATATGGAAAGAGAGGCAGAATTCCCTTATAGTTCTGATAGGGAGGGAGTCGGCCACATATCGAACAATTTGTAACATTGCTAGCCTGATGGGAATGATGTAACATACTAATAAAAGTGTTATTGCGCAGCGCAAATCTATATGACAACTCATGCGGGGGAAATTCACTAAAAGAATGTTCAGCAGTAACATTGTAAACATGTTTAGAAATAGGATAATATATGTGCAATAATATACTTGCAGCTATTATTAAAAGACATAAGAAAAACAGAATTAATAACGTCACTGTGCAATGACTACACAGTGATTTACAGTACGCATGTTTTTTCAACTGGATTTGATTATTTCTTTCTCTATTCCGGTCCAGAGGATACATGTCAGAGACAAATTCAACCGATTCACCTTGGAGAGGACTTAAACAATCAAATTGTCTGACTTATTGGACCTCAATTTTAGTCTATATAGTTCTGAGCTCGTTTGCTCAACCAAGGGGAGCTTTGAGTCTGTCTTTGAGGAAATACAGGGTTTAGTCTCTATATCGGATGGTAATCCATGAAATTTCTTGATATGACTTGAATGTATCCAGCCTTTTCGACCTTCGATCTTCACGGCTGTCCTCGTGGTTAACAGTACGAGTTGAGGCGATTTCCACCTAGGATCCAGCTGAGACTTCCGGTCAAAGTTCCTCACTAACACCAGGTCCACGGGAATTACGTCATGGGGTTTCACCTCGGTGTTGTCGGGAAAGGCTGCAGCTACCTGTGAACGACAAGATTGTAGTGCAGACATCAAGGAAGCTAGGTAATCTGTCAGCATATTACAGTCTACATCAGTTATTTTGCGTGGTATAGGCGTCCCCCACATATTTGGTGGTCTACCGAAGATCACCTCATAAGGGGATAGCCCTGTTCGAGAGTGCGCTACCATTCTCATGTAAAAGAGTGCAACTGGTAAGGCTACTACCCAGTCGACACCTTTCTCTCTACATATTTTTGACAATCTAATTTTCAGAGTTTGATTATGTCGTTCCACGAGACCTGCTGCCTCGGGGTGTCGGACACAATGAAACCTCCATTGATATCCTAACAAAAGTGAAACGTGTTTCATTAGTTCGGATGAGAACGGCTGGCCGTTATCTGAGTAGACAGCACGTGGTAAACCGTACCGTGGGAAGAATTCTCGAACTAACTGTTTGGCAGTAGTCGGGGCAGTGTAATCTGAAACCGGGTATGCCTCTGTCCAACGGGAAAGAGCACAAACAACTACAAGAACATATTTGAATCCTCGACATCGTTCCATCTGGATATAATCCATCTGGAGGACTTCAAAAGGGTGATCAGGAGGCTGAAATCCACCCTGTTCTACGGGAATGCTTTTACCTGGGTTAAACTGACAGCAGATCATACAGGTACGGACTTTTTGTTTAGCTGCTGTTCGTAAATGTTTGTTGAACCAAATGTGTTGAATGCTGTCTAGCATAGCTTTTTCTCCTAGGTGCGCTGGACTATGTATTGTATTAATGATAACTTGGACCATTGAGTCGGGAAGAAACCATACAGATTTTTCCTTCGTCATCCATCCTTGATCCGTTTGGATCCCTCCTAATTCAGTCCATTTCTTTATTTCGTCTGGTGTAGCATGTGTCTGTATGTCAATTACGTCAAGAGCGGGATCCTTAACCATCATGCAATGTGTTGGTGTCGGAACTATTGTCTTTGTCATGTCAGATGTGTGAGTTTGAGCAGTCTGTTTAGCTGTTCTGTCAGCTAGATCATTGCCTTGGGAAATGATATCAGTAACTTTCGTATGAGCTTTACATTTCATAATTGATATTGCAGTGGGTAGATGTATTGCATCTAATAAGGCATGAGTGAGGGGTCCGTGCTGAATGTGGGCACCGTGAGAAGTTAAATAACCTCTCTCTCGCCACAGCACGCCGAAGTCATGTACAACTCCGAATGCATAACGTGAATCAGTGTATATGTTGACTTTCTTATTTGTGGCTTGAATACAGGCTTGTGTCAGAGCGATGAGCTCTGCTGCTTGAGCTGACAAGGTATTAATACGATTTGTTTCAATGACTTCAGTGTCTGTTGTGACTGCATACGCGGCCACTAGCTCTCCTGTACTTGTTCTCATACATGAACCATCTACATACAACGTCAGGTCTGGATCTGTCAATGGGACGTCTGTCAAGTCTTGTCTAGGTTTCGTCGTGATAGTAATAACTTCAATACAATCATGTGCTAATGGGTCTGTTCCGTTTACTGGTAACAGTGTGGCAGGATTCAATGTACTACAACGTCTGATTTCTATGTGTGGCTGAAACAATGTCAGTTCGTAACCAGTGAGTCTTGCTATAGTCAAGTGTTGTGTTTGTGTGCGGTTCAAGAGAACCTCTACTGCATGTGGTACTTGTACTGTCAATTGATGTCCTAACACTATGGCATCGCTTTGTCTGATTGCTAAAGCTGTCGCTGCCACTGATTTCAGGCACGCAGGCAGAGCCTGAGCTACGGGATCTAATGTACTAGAAAAATAAGCACATGGTTTGCGTGATCCTGCTTGTTCCTGTGTGAGTACTGACAAAGCAGTACCTTCGCGTTCTGTAACAAAGAGTGTAAAATGTTTATTGTAACATGGTGTTGCTAAAACGGGTGCTTGACATAAAGCTTTCTTTAGGCTTTCAAAAGCTTGTGTATGTTCCTGAGTCCAAGGGAGGACAGTCGATGTGGCCGCCTCCTGTGTTGTCAACTGAATGAGTGGTTTTGCTAGAAATGCATACTGAGGGATCCACTGCCTACAATATGAAGTGAGGCCTATAAAAGCCCGCACCTCCTTTTGTGTCTTGGGTATTGGCATGTTAGCAATTAACTGGATGCGATCGGGTGTAAGCTGCCTTCCCTCCTTGGACAGCGAGTGACCAAGGTAAACAACTCGTGGGACACAGAATTGCAGCTTAGAAGGGGACACCTTGTGCCCCTTTTCGGCCAAGAATTGTAAAACCGTCAGTGAGGCTTTTTCACATTCAGGTTCGCTTCTAGCGGTGATCAGCAGATCATCGACATATTGAAGCAGGGCAGTGTTGACTGGCATGTGTATACTGTCAAGTTCTCGTTTCAGTGCTTGGCTATAGATGCTGGGGCTTTCTGTGAATCCTTGAGGTGCGCGTGTGAATTTAAAGCTTCGTCCATTTAAACTAAACCTGAACAAGTATTGGCTTTCCGGATCTATTGGGACGCTGAAAAAGGCATTCTTGAGATCAATTACAGTAAAGAATGTTGCTTCGGAATCAATGGCTGTCAGTAATGAAGAAATGTCTGGGACTACGGGGTATTGTGGTACAATACATTTATTTAATTCGCGCAGATCAATAACCAATCGATATACTGGCGGGGCTTTCGGATCAGTTCGTTTAAGAATCGGAATTATCGGTGAATTACATACATTGGAGTCGGTTTCCACAACCACTCCTTGGGTAATGAGCTCGTCAATGATTTGCAGTAAAGCCACTACAGCATCTGGGGGTAACTTGTATTGTCGCATTCGTGGTAGTACCACTCCTGCCTTTAATGTGACTCGATATGGTGTAATGTTCATGCAACCAACATCTGTAGGGCCTTGTGCCCATAAATGTGTGGGTAAAGTCTGCAGTCGGTGATCCATGTCTCGGGACACATAGTGCCCTTTGAAATCACGTAGAAACAATCTTACTCCTTCCGGAGAACAACATATTATAGCTCCTAGAGCTTTCAAAGTTTTTATACCTAACAGGTTTTCTGGACATGATTTAGTAAGCAATAAATCTGTAGTTCGTGTCAAGGGACCAATCGTAAGGGGAAGTGGCTGTGATACTTCGTTAACGATAGGTTTTCCTGAAAAGCCAAGGGAAATATTCTGTGAGCCTGAGAGAGGTGCCCCTGGAACTGCACTACGTTTTATAGTTGTTCGGCTTGCCCCTGTATCAAGTAAAAAATTTCTATCTTGGCCTAATAGTTCACTGTGTACATAAGGTCCTTCTTGATCTACAGGGACCTCGATAAGGGGTAAGTCAACTTCCCTCTCTAGGCTGTTTCATGAGTATCGTTGATAATCAGGATAGTCATATTGTGCGGTCTGGTACATCTGTCGTGTCGTTGTTTGTGTGGCAGCAATAGGCTGCGGTGGCGGAGCTGTCATAGATTGTTGCGGAGCTGGCATGGACTGTGCATGCTGCGGGGCTCCTTGTTGGTTCTGATCCTGTCTAAGTGGCCGTGGTCTTTCTTTTGTATTACCTGTGGCGATATTATGTTTTAAAACTGGACAATCGTGTACATAATGGCCTGGCTGTTTACAATAATTGCATGTCCCTTTTACAGGACCTGCTGAAACACTGGACTGTGTCATACCCTTTTTATGACCGTCAGCTGGAACTGTCTGAGAAACTAGCATTTTCATTTTCGTGTCTTTCATGCGTCTTTGTTCATGTTCTTGTTCCTCTCTAATTCTATTGTGATGGTACTGTAGCATTTGTAACATTTGTGACGGAGTGTTACCTTGCCATGTACTCTCGAATTTCAATACTCTATTCTTAACTTGGGGCAAGGAATTTTCAACTAATTTTGTCACAAACAGATGTGGATACGATTCGCTGCTTGCTTTTATTCCACTATTTATACCAAAACATTTTTCGAATCGGGCATAGAAATCACTAGTGTCCTCATCGTGCTTTTGTTTACAGGCCGAGATTGCACCCCAGTCTTCCTTTTTCGTAGTTAATAAACGTGGCAGTACCTGTACTAATAAACCTGGTAGTGTTTTGGTCTTGTCCCCAAGCCCTGAACCTGGACCTCGAGCTTTTTCTTCGTTTTCTAATGCTGTCCAATCTATCTTTTGGTCTCCCACCTCCCAATCCTTTTCCTTGAGTTTTTCGTAAATGCCCGCAGGCATTAATACCTTCAATATTGTCATAATGTCGGGATAGGTATACTCTCCCATGAGCAACATGTCTTTAATTTCACGGTGGAAACCCGCTGGGTCTTTGTCATGACTGGGTACCACTTTCTTCATTTCTAACAGTTCTATTTTAGATATGGGTGTATATACAAACACACGTTTAAACTGATTGTCATCACCTTTTATCGGGTGCACTTCGCGTAAGGGATTCTGTCTGTCCATATAATACGTCGTTCTTTTCTTGATGGGCAATGAGACATGTTCGGGGCATACAAAAAGAATGTACTGCTTTCTGAATTCTAGTATTTCTCTAATTAGCTCAGTACCTGAACCTCTCCATTTATTCGTGAGTAATTCAGTCAATATATCAGGTAAGGGGCCAGGATCGGAGTGTTGGCTTTTATATAGTATAAGGAGTTGCTGAATCATATAGATACCAGCTAAACGCTGTTCATCTGGGGTGAGGTTCAAAAACGTATGTGCTAGTGTATCATCACTATATTTTCCGGGACTGTCAACCCAGTGAACGGCTGACCTTGCTAATTCTTGTTCGTCCATAGAATCGAGTATATGATAACCCCTTCGTTCTCGGAGTAATTTGTCAGCGGCTTGGAACGAATGTTCGGGGGACCTTATATTTATTATAGGTGTTTGGAAATTTCTGTTATTATCTGGACGTATCGGACGTATCGGATCAGTAAAGCATCTAGTATTATTACAAGATCTTCCTCTACCTACATAGGCCATTGTTTCTAACTGTCGTGTGGGCAGTTCTAATTCTTCCTCCTCCTCGGTTTGTTCAGGCTGGTCTACTGCTAATCTTTCTTCGTGTATTCGTTCTACTTCTTTGCGGATCTTTCGGCACATAGCTATTATACTTAATCGTTTATCATGTCTCCCCTCTGATATATTCCGACTCCATGTGGTAAGAATTTGCATTTCTTCCGGATTTACCCCTGGTCGGTCTTGATTTCTGATCACACAATTTATGAGGAAACGTAACAGTTCCCCCTGTATCTCCACTTTCTGGTACTCCAAGGCTCTATTAATACTTTCAGAATCTCGTCCTGACTGGACAAAGTGATATATATTTTCTAAATGTGTAGTCATTCCTGGTAGCCTCCCTAAATATATTGCAGCTCGTCGGATACGTAATGATGCCAGCAGCATTTCGTCCCCTTTTCCGGGCACCGGGTCATATCTACAATCTATTAGAAGTTCCTTAAGCGTGTCGGGAGTTACTAGTTTGGGCGTACGTTGGTGGGCTAATTCTTGAAAGGAAAGTTTATTTACTCTGGGTGGCGTAGAAAAAATGTTTGCTGTACCTCCCGTAGCACCACCTGGGGTGCTGGATGTGAAAGGATTTGTTGAACGTGATATAGCAACCATAGATGTGGGTACAGCTGTAGAAACAGATGTGCTTGCCGGAACTTGTGTCGGAGTTTGTTGTTGCGGAGGTACAGACGGAGGAGGGTCTTGGCGTTGAACCCCCTCGGCAGGCGGTCTATGTGGCGCAGCATTAGCATACTCGGGAGCTGCGTCGTCTAAATAAGAGGAAAGAAAAACATCTTCTGCAGTTCTGGGATGCCCTTTGGGATGTGCTTTTATCGGAAACAATGGGGGTGGCAAGTCTTTTGGTATCTCCGGAGTAGCCTTAGGTAACCCTTCGGCCAGAAGAGGATACATACCATTCATAAGGGCATTTCGTTGTCTGTCTACTTGTTCTGATTTTACTCGAGTACCTTCTTCAATTAATAGATTTTCTCGAACTTTATTTGAATTCTCCTTACTCTTCTCTTCCTGTTTACGTGCTTTTTCTGTACGTCTATACGATTCTTTACGCCATAATTCAATGGCATCTTTCTGTGATTGTCTAGCTTTCTTTTTCCATAATTCTTCCTCTACTTTCACGATGCAATCTGCATCCCAGGTCCCAGCTGCGGGCCACCTCTGACTTTCTGGTAATTCCTTGGTGTAGTCTACCCATAAATCAAGAAATAATATGGCGTCTAGGCCATGTTTATGATACATGAAGTACCCTGGAGTGTCCCTAGGAGGAATGGGAACAGCTTCTTCGAGTACCCCTTTTCTAGTTTTGATCTGTCTTAATTTCGAAAAGAGCGGCATATTGAGAACTGATCTGATACCTAATTTTGAACACCTTTAATACAACGAGACACAATAATGAACAGTCATTCACACCACAATATGCAGAACGTATTTAAAACATTTTAACATTTAACATTTAATGAACAACAATGATGGCCATTTAGGGAACTAGTCACTAAGCATAATACTCGGCACTAACTAGGTAATTCTGAATTATATACTACAAATACTTGATATACTGCTAAACAGTACAGATACACTGCTAAAACAGTGCAGACCGGATTTGTGTACCCAAACCCGTCTTGACCGGCACAAACTATGTGCACGTCAGAACGCCTCCCCGACAATGGTACTCACCGGGTAGCTCGGAACGGAAGGCCTCGGAACTGAACTGAACTGGACTCGGACCGGACTGGACTCGACTCGACACTTCGGAACCTCGGAACTGGTGGGCCTCTGTATACCTCGGATCTTGCTCTCTCAGCTAGGCTCTGGTTGGGATACTTCGCACTTCTCACCGCCTCGTCTGGGTGTTGATCGCAGCCTCAGTTACCCCCGCTCGGCAGGAGGGAGATACAGGAAATCCTGTGGGTACGCGTTGTTGTCCGTCCAGCTGTGACAGGAGACCGGGCCTGCAACGCACCTCCGGCGCGTGAGATGAGAAAGTGTCCCTGTTCGGGCGCCATATATGTGGTAAATAATTTAATTACCGGAACTTAATTTGATGCGGAATATCTATAATAATAGCTCAGTAAAATAAGAGGCAGAATCCGTGGTATTAGAGGTTCGGAACGGGCTTTATTCCAAAATCAATTCGAATTGATGGACTCCATATTCCATCACCACGAAGGTTCAGGAAGTGAAGGACCAACTTTATTGACAAGTAATCATTTTTATACAATAGGCATTACAGTGAAACAGATGCAGGAGGCGTAACAGTTGATAACAAAGATAAGAACATACATGCGTAACTAAAATGGGTGTAACTGGGCGTAACTTAAGGAACGTCATCAAGTATGATGTTACAATAGGGTAGTTCCATGAAAGAATTTCGCAATGTCAGCAGAAATACTTGGCAGAGATGCGCGCGCAGCAGCATGACGTATGATTGACGTGCGACTAGGGGGTGAAAGGGACTTGACATTTAGCTCTACATGTGGAGACAGAAGTCTGGGGTTATGTCAACCTAATCCCAAATCATATCTAACATCCTATGTTTAAAGAACTGTGTTATCCAAAAAGAGAGGTCTCTTAGGATAGAATCTTATTCTATACTGACTATACTGACTGTTAGTGCGTGTACAAGCGTCTAAGTGTCTACACTAGATGCGAGGGGGTAGGAATATTCCATGGTAACAGGGCTATGAATTACTTGCATAAAGACAGAGAAGCCGGGCCTTTTGCTCGGTAGCTGGAAGAATGTTTACTTAAACTACTAGACAGGAATGCATTGGATGAGGAGCGGGGCAGAGCAGATAATCTTGAAGGTGAAAGACAGTTTTTGGCAAGCAGGCAGATCGAGTCAGGCACCGTTAGCCGCGCAGGGAGTAGGACAAAGTTCATGGGTACAGATGCGAGCTCAGACTGGAGCTTTCAGAGGCAGAAGGCAGGAAAAGGCTTAATGGCAGAATCAGGGCCTACTCGCCTGAACTGTAAAATGGGATAAATGAATCATATAAAGCCGGTGGCCTTTCATACTTAGGAATAGAATATCCGGCCCATTCACGGCGGATCTGAAAGAGGACATGTTGGCGGTGGACGCACATGTGTTTGCGTCTTCATAACTGGAACTGGAGGAAACATACATGTATTTGTGATTTATACATGAAACCGTTGGGGTCCAAGATAGGGGACATAACTGATCATAAAAATCCATATTTCCACAGTACCGAAAGCGAACTTTAATTCTGAAGCGGGAAGACAGTGGTATTGCATCTCTGTGATCCTGAACAACGTGCCCCATAGTGGACCAAGCTGCAGCGTCACCGTCGAGAATGGAGTCGGAGCCAGGGCCACCCTGGAGCTCAGTGGCCCCATGAACATGCCAAGTGGCCCGACACACCCCGTGGCTAGAAAAGGACCTACTACCATTGAGGACGATCAAAAACACCCGCCTCTGCAAACAGCCAGCTCCTGGGTAGAAACCTGCAGCTACTCCCTCCAAGAGCGGAGTGTGAGTGCCGGTCATTCATTGTCCCGTAAGAGGGAGTTGAGACGGGATGTGTGCTGTGGGCCGACAGCAGCTGGTGGAGGACTAAAAGACTAAGGAGACTGATACTGGAGCTAGAAACTAACTATAAGGCTGAGCTCACAAACTCTAACCGACACAGGGGTAACATTGCACTTGTGTCTGAAACCTGCGATGCCACCCTTACACAGAATTAAGGGAAGGTTGGGGAGTAGGGGGACCTAAAATACTAAGTGGAGTGGTCCATACTGTATTGTGTAGTATCCAGTTTTTGAGTGGATTTAACTACTTTCTTTTCTTAAAAAGATCAGAACTGGCTTGAACAAACAGTTATTGCTCTGCTGGGTGATTAGGGAGTTCTGAGCTTGATGCGCACTACCTCCCGGAGAAGCCTGTGTGTGCTCACTACCATTGAGAGTCAAGTGCTGAAGGCGTTATAGTTGGCGCAATTTACACAGCCATAGTAAGATGGATCCTGGGACATCAACGGCAAACAGCACCAGACTAGACAGCCATGGCAAGCAGCCCCTGCTTAGCCCACAACCTCAAAACAGGGTCCGGCACAAATGTTCAGCTAACTATGACTCGCGCCCCCGCAATGCACTGCTGATGACGTCACATATTACATCACTCATGACATGGTCAGTGACATCACTCATGACATCACTAATGACATCTCAAATGACATCACTGATGACATCATCCAGTGACTGTGTGTTTCTGTAAAGTTTAAATATGTTTCATATATATAGGGAAAGGCTTATTAAAGAATGAGTGGGTGTATAAGTGTCTGAATGGATGATTTAGTAGGTGCATGACTGACTCTGTAAGTGAGTGATTAAACGTATCTTAATGAATGCATAGGTTAGTGACTAAACTGTGTGAATGTCTGTATCCGTCTGTCTGTTGTTGTATAAGCGGCTGCATGGGTTTGTGAATAGCTACATGAGTGTCTATATGGGTTATTGATTGGTTGTCTGAGTATCTGTATGGGTGCCTGAGTGTTTGTGTGGGTGGGGTGTGTGTGACTCTGTGCATAGATGTGTGAGTGGCTGATTCACTGGGTGCATGGTTTCAAGAGTGCATCTGTGATGGACTGTATGGGTGGGTGAGTGTGTGTATGGGTGTGTTAGTGAGTGAATGTTTATCTCAGTGGTACATGTGTGAGTAACTACATATGTGAAAGGCAGTATATATGTGTGTTGGAGTATATAAATGGCTATAAGTGTGAGTGTGTGATTGTGAGAGTGGCTGTGTAGATGAGTGTGTGCTTGTATCAGTGATTGTATAAGAGCGTAAGAATGTGCTAGTATTTGTATGAGTAACTGAGCTGGTGTGTGTATAACTGTATAGGTGAGTAAATAGCAGTGTGATTAAATATTTGCATGACTGACTAGGTGTGTGAGTACCTCTATGGATGAGTGGTGGTGTGTGAGTGTCTATATAGGTGTATGAGTGCATATGATAGTCCTGTACTGAGTGACCATAAGTATGAGGGACTGTACGGGTGAGTGAGTGGATGTGTGTGTAAACCTAAGAATCAGTGAGTGGGTATGTAGTTATTGGTGTTGGAGTGTCTATGGTTTTGAGAATGGCAGTCTGTAATTTAGAGTGGGTGTATCAAAGGTTATATTAGGGTGTGAGAAGATGCATCAAATTATCACATGGATGATGTCATCAGTGATGTCATTCATTTGGGATGTCATCAGTGATGTCATCAGTGATGTCACTGACCATGTCAAGAGTGATGTAATATGTGACGTCATCAGCAGTGAATTGCGGGGGCGCGAGTTATAGTTAGCTGAACAAACTATAACAGGGAATTTCTCTGGTTTTGTATGAGTGAAATGTCCAACTAACTATACCTTTCCCTAAAACCTATGGTTTTTTCAGTGAATTTCTAAGGTTTTTTAAATGCTAATTTCTAACTATAACGTGCCTGAAACCTATGTTTTTTTCAGTGAATTTCAAAGGTTTTTTAAATGCTAATTTCTAACTATAACGTGCCTGAAACCAGTGGTTTTTTAAGTGAATTTCACAGGTTTTTTAAATGCTAGTTTCCAACTATGCCTACAGAGGTAGGACATGCGAAGAACGAAGAAAAACGCACAGAAAGAAGCAAAAGAAATGCAGAAAGAAGCAACAGAATTCCACAAAAAGGAAGAAAAGTGCAGGAAGAAGCAAGACATGTGCAGAAAGAACCAACAGAGGAGCAGAAAGAGGACTTGTTGCAAAATCATCCTGTGCCCACAACTTTTTCAGATGGGTACTGGTGGTAACTGACTCTGACTAACCAGGCCAAGAGCCAGTGTTATGCTAAAAGACACTTAGGGCCAAATGTAGGTAGCTAAATACCGGTCGGTATCGGCCAAAAATCTGTAAATTTCCCGTTACCGACCGGTATTTAGCCCTTTGAGATGTAGGAGGCTGGATTGAAGGATTCGGTAATTTACCGATTCGGTATTTTAAGAAATCGGTAAAATAAAGATTCTGTAAATTACCGAATCCTTAAATCCTATGTAGGGAGCACTCAAGTGAGTGCATTTTTGGTTTAAGGATTCGTTATTTACCACCAACTACAAGTTGGTGGTAAATACCAAATACCTTTTCAAAAGCAATTTTGTGCTTTTTTAAAAGTGCTATGTGGCAGACATTCATGCCCTTAGGGCATGTTTGTGCGCCACATGTGCACACATGCACTATTCAGGGGTGCAACAGGGTGTCAATGTGACACCCTGCCACCCTTGAATATGCTCCCACTATTACCGATTCGGTATTTACCGAATCGGTAATAGTGAATGGCTTCCCATTCATTCCTATGGGCCTCCAGGCCCATAGGAATGTATGGGAAGGTATTCCTTATTACCGATTTGGTAAATACCGAATCGGTAATAACGAATATTACCGAATCGGTAAAATTTACCGATTTTTTACCTACATTCTATTTACCGATTCTTAAATAGCGAATCGGTAAAATTCGGTATTTAGGAATCGGTAAATAGAAATTACCTACATATGGCCCTTAGAATACAGTGAAAACACCTACATACACTAGGGAACACTATGCGTTGGATTACCCCTGTGATTAGCATGACCTCCTCTGTAAGGCCCTAGCACATAATAGGGCAGGGGGATTAAAACTACCTCTAAGTCAGAGGTGCAGAAATATGCTACTTTAACTAGTAGTCGTGTTTGCAGAGTGGTGGGGAAAGGGTGCTGGGCGTCCAACCAACACTCAGGAATTCCGCTGCGTAGGACTTACAGGAGGTACCAGTCGGGATTCTCGGCCCCCAAACTCCCTCAGAACTAAATTGGACTTCATCCCGTAGTCTGCCACGAGGCACGTTTGCAGAGTGGTCGAGAAAGGGGGCCATGGCCTCCGAAGACGTCTTAGCAATCCCACTGTGTGGGACTTACTGGAGGTAACAAGAGGGGTAGTTGGCCCCCAAGGACATCCTTGGGGGCCAACTTTCCAAACTATTACCTCCAGTCAGTCCCACACAGCAGCACTGGTAAGTACTCGTACCAGGCCACTCCCACTTTGCCCACCACTCTACAAACGCGCTCCCTGGTGCGCTCTTGGATGGGGATTGAAGTTCCTTTCACTGCTGGGGGTCCTTTAGGGGCCAACTAGCCTACCTTTTACCTCCAGTAAGCCCCACGCAGTGGGATTGGTGAGAGGTAGACAGAGGCCATGCCCCCTTTCTCCACCACTCAGCAAACGCGCCCCCTGGCGCGTTGTAAGTTGGGGGATTACGTCCCCTTGAATCCTGAGGGTCCCTGGGGTCCAACTAGCCCACCAGGTACCTCCAGTAAGCGCCACAGAGCTGCATTGCAGAGAGGTGTAAAAAGGGGTGTGGCCTGGACCACCTTTCTGCAATGCAGTGCAGTAGCACTTACTGGAGGTACCTGGTGGGCTAGCTGGCCCCCAGGGACCCTCAGGATTGAAGAGGAATTAATTCCCCAACTTAAAACACGCCACAGGGCGTGTTTGCACACATGTCACCTCAGGACCCACCCCCTTCCTTCACAACTGTGCAAAAGCGCCCTGTGGCGCGTTTTAACTAGGGGGATTAAGTCCCCTTGAATCCTTCCTGAGGGTCCCTGGGGTCCAACTAGCCCAATAGGTATCTCCAGTAAGCGCCACAGAGCTGCGTTGCAGAGGTGTAAAAAGGGGCATGGCCTGGACCACCTCTCTGCAACGCAGCGCAGTGGCGCTTACTGGAAGCACCTGGTGGGCTAGTTGGCCCCCAGTGGCTCTCAGGATTGAAAGGGAATTAATTTCCCAACTTAAAAGGCGCCACAGGGCGTGTTTACACAAGTCACCTCAGGCCCCACCCCCTCCCTTCACCACTGTGCAAATGCACCCCATGGCGCGTTTTAGGTTGGGGGATAAAGTCTCCTTGAATCTTGAGGGTCCCTGGGGTCCAACTAGCCCACCAGGTACCTCCAGTAAGCGCCACAGAACTGCGTTGCAGAGAGGTGTAAAAAGGGGCGTGGCCTGGACCACCTCTCTGCAACGCAGCCCTGTGGCGCTTACTGGAGGTACCTGGTGGGCTAGTTGGCCCCCAGGGGCCCTCAGGATTGAAGGGGAATTAATTCACCAACTTAAAACGCACCACAGGGCAGTGCAGCTGTGTTAGCATGTTTTGTCTAGGTGCTAGGGACTGACCAGAACAGAATAACAAGGGGCATTGTTTATCGACCTTGCACATTGTGTTCAGACTAAACTCCAGGAACTAGCAGAGAACGTGAAAAGCAGACAGTTCTCATGTGAAAGGCATAAACAGAGTCCTGCAAAATAAAGTCATGTAGTAACATGCGCAAAAGCAGCATCATGGCTGCAGAGCTCAGGCTAACTTAGCAATGTCGACAATGGCCCTAATGGCCATATAACACCATCCCCCTGGTAAGGTCATAGTATACAGACAAAAGACCAAAACAGAGTTCAAAAGCCAAGCAGAGTTCAGAAGCACTTGAAAAAACTGAATTGGAAAAATAAAAAAATAAAAAAATATGTATATATATAACAATGTCTTATGTCGTTTAAAATTTTTGTTGTTTCATGACAAACGGGATTAAGATCGAGGTGGCAAATCCATCAAAGTACGTGAACCTAAGGTTGTAATTTGTTCTAAAAGGTCATCCTTATCGTTAGTAGAAAAAAGGGATGCCATCCAATAAAGTAAGCTGAAGGAGCAAATGTGCTCCTCATAATCCGATGCTCCCAAGAGCATCTCCGTGCAACTTGTGTGCTATTCGATGAAACTCTGTCGCAAGAGGTTCTGCGCAGCCGTACACATATTCCATTCAGCCTAGACTCCAAGTGCAGCCGCACACGCCATTCCCAGAACAGGCCTGCTCATGGGCCACTAAGGGACCCATTAACTGGTCATAATCCAGGTCTGAATATGATGTATTGGAGAGGCATAAATAGAAAGGGCATCGCTGACAGTAGAACACAGGTTGCACGCAAGTGAAGTAGGCAAAGCAAAAAGTTAGTCCATAACTCACGCTAAGCGTTGCTAATGGCAAGCAGCCAAAAAGTTGTTGCATTTGGTCACGGTACAGCTGCAATTGGCCTTGTCTGTGCATTACACAAGATGAGCAGCCACTGCGAAGCAGGAGCAGAAGAATCAGGATTCCACCAGCTAGCGCCAGTAACAAAGGGAACCCCCCGAATACGCTAGAAAAAATAGAAGCTGGTATTACTCCAAATATCATCTGAAACAAAGTCACAACCTGGATCCCACATGTTTAAAAAAATGAGCGAGGCCTTTGGTGTCAGACGCATTAAATATTTGATGTATAAGCTCCCCAAAATGAAGTGGGAGGTTCGTGTTCAGAAGTGACAGAATCTCGCTAGAAGTTCCAGCCACCTGCAATTCGAAAGTCTCTCGGGCCGAAGTGAGAGCCACTTCTTGTTGAAACAATAGCGATTTGAGCCTGCTTAATTTGTTGAAGTCTGTTTTCAAAGTCGGAATGGTAGGCCAAATGGAAATATCTACTTTCCCATGCGGGGGCGGAAAAAGCACATTGCTTCAACAAGTAACATGTTGTGAAACTGTTCCTATATACGGGATTCCTGCCCGTAAACCACAGCAGTCGTGGTTGTTCAAAATAAGATAATTGCCGTTAGTAAGCAAGGTAAAAGCGGGAATGATTGCTGGGACCGGATTTCCTTTAAAATAACAAGCAAGATTAGGCGCGTATACATTACAAGTGCCATGCAACTTAACGTGTTTACAACCCAGGGAATGTCCTACTGTGGAATCGCAGTCCTCCCTTGTTAGGAAAACTTCCTTATCCTCCCGTTGACATCTGTAAGTGAAAGGTAGGGTCCATAATTAATGGAGAAATGCACTACCCAGGGGTTCAAAGCGGTCTATCGAGTAATGTTTCATATATGATTTAAACTGAAACAACGAAAATGGGAGAGAGATAACCCCATGAATTAACCATACAGCTGAATCTGTCTCCGCCACAGAAAATGGCAAGTGTTTTAATTGTTCAATGTGTTATAGCGTGTATGTAGCATCTTTCATGGACATACATCTCTGTTTATCAGTTAGATTAAATGGCAAAAACAAAGCAGAAGCATTCAAATAATCCCAAGGGACTTTTCCCATTTTGAGAGTCTGCAAGGTCCACGCAAAATGCTTCACTGATCGTAATTGATTTTGACCATGATATAACACAGATACATCATTCTCAACAATATCAATAACAGATGAAACAATATTATCCAAGGTATAAATGCGTGAAGACAGTGTATTTATACTATTGTCGACCACTGCAAGGACTTTTTCTAAATTTGCTTTGTCAATTTGGCACAGGCGAAGCGCTGCCTCAATCTGTGAAAGTTTCCATACTTCACTGTAAGCTGCATAGATAAACCTCTTGGATCTAGGAATCCTAGGACCTAAGATAAAATCAGCCAAATTGATGTCGCTCGACAAGAGTGACAGGTGTTGTTTCACTGACGACAAGGTGGAATGTTCTATCCATTGTTGGCACAATATACCCACCGAGTATGTGGTTACTGAATGTGGAAAACGGGGGTCCGGTCTAGTCAGTGTGAAACCAGGAGTTACATTATAAAAATACAGTTGGCATGCATTTGAATAGGTTTGCCACACCAACCATCCGGACGGGTCAACATCAGAGACATTGAAAGTGTCATTTTGAAACAAGGCTTGTAATACATCGATAGTATAATTTGTTTTTGCACACCAATTGTCATATTCTGCTAAAGACAGAATGGATGGGATATTCAAATTTTTGGCAGTTGCCAAGCCAAAGCAAGTAGTTTGGTGCACTGTATCATTTAAAAATAATATTTGAGTCGGGATTAGGCGGGCACGATGCAAAGCTTCAGTTCCCTGAACCTGCCAAGCCTTAATGCCCCAAATTGATTTCAAATCAATGGTATCTCTCCAATGATCATAACCCTGCTTGGCCAATTCAGTTCTAAAGGAATTGGAATAGATTAATTTAGTGTGGGTTAGAATAAATTTGGGCTAAGCTGACAACTGCAACTTAAAGAGATAGGATTCCGGATTAGACGTGTCATAGTCTGTGAAATAGGTGAACTTATCTGTAAGGGTTTTAGAACGCCCCTTTACGAGAGTAGGACAATTTTCCCATTGCGTATAATTAAAAACAGGTCTTGACGTGTTTGTTATATGCAAGAAATGATGCCCATAGTGTTGATAACAGAATAAATCAGCAGAATTGGCCGAATTTAAATATAAATCTTCAGCATCAAAAGCAGCATAATACTTTAAATCAGAAAACTCTGAATATACTGCTTGCACATCCCAACCATTAGATTGTATGTCCTCTGTTACCACATCTCCAAGGAGACACGAAACACTTATGGTATCTTGAGGACTTCCATCGGGCCGTGAAGTTCGAAAGCTACTTTATCCCAAACGATGCCATCTGCAACCGAGGAAGCTGAAATGTCCACAAAAGCTTGATCTTCTTTCATGATATGGGACGATGTATGAGGGGCCAGAACTCCATCAACCTAGTTCATCTCAGAGCGTTCTGGCAAATCCAACTGACATGAAAAGGAAAATTAGGATAAGTACCAACCAGATGTGGGTCCATGGGGGGACCAAG
The DNA here is from genome assembly GCF_964204655.1 of Triturus cristatus. Lineage (NCBI taxonomy): Eukaryota > Metazoa > Chordata > Amphibia > Caudata > Salamandridae > Triturus > Triturus cristatus. The sequence goes on along the minus strand of NC_140593.1, from coordinate 308,451,564 downwards.
TAAGTCTTTTTGAACCAAGAGATGAAAATACTTAATTTTGTCAGTGGAAGTCCTAACAAGGAAGACGAGGAGGATGAGTCATAGGAGAAGCTTGGACGGTCCCCAAAATAACCGCTTGCACCCATGATCATTAAAGGTGGTAGGGCAGCAGCAGCTTGATGTTGTTGAGGACTGTTCGGCACTTCACTGTGGGACTCATCCGCAGGGTAAGTATACTCGACTTCTGTGTTAGAAGAGGATGGAGGCAGAACAGGCAAAAGGTCAAAAGTAGTTTCCATCTCACCCTCAGCGATACGGGGATTAGTCGAAGAGGATGAAGTTACCGGATTCAAAGAGATAGCGTTTCATGAAACTGCAGGTGTTACACTATTCAGAATTGGCCAGACGGTGTAGCTTGACATTGTCCACTGAGATGTATCTGTTGTCTTTGCGACCAGGTAAAGGTGGTGAAACGACTGTACGTGTACCCTTCAATCCAAGTACTGGAACCGGTGTACGTTAAGAGGGACCAAATTCTTTTTTGTTCTCCAGCTTTTCTTGTACCAGATCTCCAATCTTAGGAAGCCAGCCAGAAACCGGAATCAGCAGTGCTGCATCAGTGGAAAAGGGTAAATGTTTAGTTGCATAGCAGTCATAGGTCTTCTGTAGATCCTGTAACATAGTAGAATGATTATCTACGTCTAGACCATCAAGGTCTGGCAAAAACATTTTAATGCCAAAGAGCATTTCGTATGGGGTCCGCCCACCCAGAGATCTTCTAGGGAGATTATTTAGTGCACGTTGAAAACCATACAAATGGGCCAGCCAGTTCCTGCCAGCACCTAAGATTCTAGCTGTCAAAGATTGCTTTAAGTCACGGTTCATTCACTTCACTATAGAACTGCCCTCAGGCCTGTATGGAAACGAAACTGCACCAGCACCCCCATCGACCTCATCGCGTCCTTGTAAGCCTTAGAGGCGAACGCTGGACCTTGGTAAACATTACGACAAAGACACGCAAATCTCTGATGACATTCCACGCGTCACCACCGCGTTGCAGCCGAACCCAAAGGAATCTAGTGCACGAATCAACTGCAACACAAATGTATTTATATGCAGTATCAAAAGAGAAAGGACCGCAGTGATCAAGATATACACAGCCAAACGGGACGGCTGATTGGAAATACATAGCTGTGTTTGTGGTGGGCGTGAGACTGTAGACGGTTTGATTTGCTGACAAATGTCACACAAAAGTACATAATTACGAGTCCGTTTATATAAACCATGCCACCAGTAACGTTGCTGTAAAATAGAGACTGTCACAGACATCCCGGCATGTGCAGAAGCCATGCCTTTGAGTGCGGCTATGATCAAAGCATCTGGGAATTAGCCGATCCCCAACAGAAGGTATCTAGGCATAGGAAAATTGTTCAGGTGATAAATGATAAGAATATTTCGAAGGGAAGCCCTGCGGATAAGCAGTTCCATCCTTCGTAGCAGCTATAGCTGTCAAAATGTCATTATCTATCTTAGTCATGGACCTTGTAACTGCTGCAACGGAATACGTGGCTACTGCAGATCTGGCTGCCTCGTCAGCCAAAGAATTACAAACAGCATGTGATCCCACACGCTGATGGCCAAGAGTATGTATAACCTGTGTGAGCAGCAGACATTTTTTAAGTTCCGCCACACGAACCCAAACCATTTTATGCTTTATTGTGCTGCCTTTAGAGTCCTGCTAGTCTTTTTGAGATTAAAAGAATAACTTGTCATTAAAAGACTGAACACAGTAGTAAGAATCACATACAATAAGAGTATTCACATTGGGATCAGCAAACTCGAGAGCTAGAAAAAGAGCACACAGCTCTGTCAATTGCGCTGTACAGTCCCCAAGTACCTGCATATGCACTATGGAAGACTTAAAGTAAAAGCAGCATCATGGCTGCAGACCTCAAGAAAACTTAGCAATGTCGACAATGACCCTAATGGCTATATAACACCACAATATTCAACTCATCCATCAACTCTGCCTCTTTCCCAGTGGGATGGAAACAGGTGGAAGTGAAACAGCTTTCAAAAAACCCACCGTAAATCCAAAAGCACTCAAAAACTACCAGCCAATCTCCCTGCTCCCTATCCCTGCAAAAGCTCTGCAGAAATCAATAAATCCCTAACTTACCAACCATCTAAAAACCAACAACCTCCGGTCCCACTCTCAATCTGGTTTCCACGCAAATCACAGTATAGAAACCGCCCTCATCGCAGCCACCGATGACATCAGGGATCTCCTAGACTGAGGAGAGACCGTCATCCCTGATCCTCCTCGATCTCTCTACAGCCTTCAAAACTGTATCCTACTACACCCTCCTACATGGACTCCACAAGATGGGGATCCAAGGGAAAGCCAGAGTGGATCGCATCCTACCACCCAGGAAGAACTCAGAGCATCTGCATCCCACACTGCATCTCGGGCCCAAAGAGCATCATCTGCGGCATTCCCCTAGGGTATTCTATGAGTCCAACCCTTTTCAACATGTACATGTTGCCTCTTACCACACTAGTCATATTCTACGGCATGAACATCGTCTCCTACGCTGAGGAACTCATCTCATCCTTTCCCTATTTTTGGACCCCACTAACACCAAATCCAACTTCCACAGGTGCATGACCAGCATTGCCAGCTGGATGCAGAACAGTTGCCTCAAGCTCAACAGTGACAAAACAGAGATACTCAACTTTGGGAGCAACAACTCCCCATGTGATGACTCCTAGTGGCCAACTGAACTTGACCCCACAGAACGCGCAAAGAACCTCGGCATCATACTCGACATCAAGCTCACTATGAAGAAACAGGTAAATGAAGTCAAGTCTTCCTGCCTCCTCGCCCATACGCATGCTCAGGAAGATCTGCAAGTGGCTCTCCATCAGCACCATACGCACTGCCACCCAGGCCCTCGTCACCAACCGCCTGGACTACCGTACCTCCCTATACGTGAGGATAACCTAACTACTACTAAGCGGACTCCAGACCATCCAGAACACAGCATCCAGGCTCATACATGACCTTCCGATGTGGACCCACATCACCCTTCACCTCAAATCCCTGCACTGGCTCCCCATCAGCAAATGGTGCTAGTTCAAACTGCTTACCCATGCCCTGCACAACAAGGGAACGGCCTACCTCAATCAAAGAGTGAATTTCCACTAACCCGTCAGACAATGATGCTACGCTGCCCTCTCCCTAGCCCACACACCCCGCATCAATAGAAGCAGAAGTGGCAGCTGAACCTTCTCCCACCTGGTCGCAAAATCCTGGAACACTCTCCCCCCCAATCTTCGAGCAGCCCCCACCCTACAGGAGATCAGGAAAGGCCTAAAACCTGTTTATCATACTAACGTCCCTCAGCAGCAGCAGCAACCCCCCCTCCCCCAAAGCGCCCTGGTCCCCTCATAGGTGATATGCACCGTTATACAAATCCTGGGTGATTGATTGACTCCTCTGATAGAATTGCCCTAAACATTTTTGTGTCTATGCCTGCTTCTTCTATGGCCTATCTAACCTATCTAGCGAGGATACGGTAAGACACCACTCTGTGTGGTTTTCTGAGACCATTAAGGAGTTGTCGTTTCCCAAGCGGACAGAAATCTTCTGTCATGGCTTCATAAGCCCTAATGCATCTCACCATTCACAGTTTTGAAGAATATGGGAAAGTTGGATAGGAGATAACCTGGGAGTTACTTTTCAGTCAACTTGAAATATGGAAGTCAATACCTTCTGGAGTGAACACTCGTTACAATAATGTCTAAAGCTCTGACATCAGATACTCATCTACAGGAAATCATGATTAGGAGAGAGGCCAATTTGGCTGACTATTCTTTCCTAGAAAGATATTTATGCCAAGGCCAGGAAATAAACAGATTGAGTACTACATTAATATCCCACAGGACTGAGTATCTCAGTTCTGGAGGAAGGGATAGACATATACCCCTGAGTAATTTCCAGACTAAAGGATGTTCTCCCACAGGGAGGACCTCAATCAGGAGGTGCCCCATCGATATCGTTGAGCGGAAGGTATTTACTATTATGTAAGCCAAACCCTTGGTAGCCATTACAGCCAGAAATTTCAGGATCCTGACAATTCCATTCTCACGGGATACAAGAGTCTTTAACAACACCAACCCATCTGTCTGGACCAGGCCAATCAATGTCTATTAATTGTACTAGATGCACATGCCCTAGAGAGCAGATGTGCAGCCTGGAGCGAAAGTCCCTGGAAATGCTCCATGCCATAAGCCGCAGTGAACCCTCCAGAACCAGATGGTGAAGATTCCCTGAGGGATCCTTGAGAAGAACTGGGAACAGATTCGAGAAGCCAAAGAAAGTTCAATTAGAACTGGAAACCTCACATGAGACCTCCAGAAGAGGGTTATTACCACCACGGTCGCCTGTTGTCTCCTGACTTGTGTGAAGAGTTGCATAATCATGGAGAATGGTGGGAAGGCATATCCCATCTCCCCCTCCTAGTTTTGCTGGAAGGCATCCATCGTGTACGCCGAGATATCCAATCTCTAACAGAAGTATTTGACCACTTAGTGGTCCAACCGGGACGCAAACAGTTCCACTAAGAAGGCACTCCCCAGAACACTGACGGATCTAATTTCCAAAGGCTAAGGTCCCAAAGGTACCTTGATTGCCAATCCGCCACTTGATTGGCCAAGCCCGGGAGGTGTTCTGCTGTGACCAAGATTTGGTTCTCGAGGTAGTACACAAAAGCTCCAGTCCACGTACCATAGAGGTTTGCACTTTGTCCCGCCCAGAAGGTTGATGCACCAGAGCCCTGTTACTGTTGAGAGATTTCCCCCCAACTGTGGTTGTTGTTCTGTGAATGTGTCTGGTGACAGTAAGGCGCAATTTGGTTCTAATTTGACTTGGGAAAAGAAATTCGAAAAGGTTTTTCAAGATAAATTGGGGACGATTTCAGATTTTGTCTTTACAATAAAAGTCAAACGTCAAGTTGTCCCAGTGAAACATAAGTTACGTAATATACCTCTAAGTGTCAGGAAAGAGCTATCAGATATGCTTTTGCTTCTGTGTGAACAAGGTATTATTGAAAAGGTGGAAGGCACCCTTTGGTTGTCTCCCATAGTTCTCGCGAAGAAGAAAAATGGAGAACTTAGGATGTGTGTGGACTTGAGGTGTGTCAATGAGGCAATTTGGGTGGATAACTTTCCCCTGCCAAGGATTGAGGACCTCATCACCAAAATTGGCCATTCTTGTTGGTTTACAAAGCTGGACCTTCGGTCGGCTTATCATCAAGTGGTATTAGATGTATCTTCTCGCCATCTGACTGCTTTTGTTACACCAGAAGGAACTTTTCAGTTTTGCAGGATGCCTTTTGGCATCGCCTCTGCGGCAGCAGTCTTTCAAAGATTGATGTCGAGTATGTTTGATCATCTTTCCCAAGTAGTGGTGTTTCAAGACGACATCTTGGTGTTTACGGAAAGTGAAAGTGAACATGACACAGTTGTGGGAAATGTTCTGAGTATATTGGAAGCAAGAGGTGCCACCCTAAGGAAGGACAAATGCATTTTCAAATCCAGGGAAATAGAGTATCTGGGTCATGTCTTTTCTGCTGAGGGTATCAAACCTAAACCTTGCCTTGTTAAAAGCATTGTGGATGCCCCTGCTCCAAAGAACAAAGAACAATTGTTATCTTTCTTGGGTCTTTGTGAGTTTTACGCTAAGTTCTTAAAAAATTTTGCAAGTTTGACAGAAGCATTCAGACCGTTGCTTAAGAAAAATGCAGAGTATAATTGGTCTGATGCTTGTGAGCAAACTTTTAAAGTGATAAAAGAGAGGATCGTCAGTGTCCCAGCATTGCAACCTTTTTCAGAGAAAAGAGATACTGTTATCACTGTAGATGCATGTGAGTATGGTTTGGGAGCTGTACTCACTCAATTGGAAAATGGACGTGAGTTCACTATTGGGTTTGCCTCACGCACCTTAAGGGATGCTGAACGTAAGTACTCTGTGATAGAAAAAGAGTTGCTGGCATGTGTGTGGAGTGTGGAGAAATTCAAGGCGTATGTTTGGGGAAGGCATTTTACACTAAAAACTGACCATTGCCCTTTAGTTAATATTCTTTCGGGTAAAAAGATCAAACGCACTACAGCCAGGATTTCAAGACTTGCTGCTAAGTTGTTGGAATTTTCTTTTACAGTAGAATACATCCCGGGGGGGAAAAACTCCCGTGCGGATTGTCTTTCTCGTCTCCCCATTAATGAATGTGACAGTCTTGATTGGGAAGAAGAAATTGAAGAATGTTTTATTGCATACATAGGTGACGCAAGCTTTTCGGAAAGTGAGTGGACTTCTGCATTGCATTCAGATTGTACGTTAAGTGAAGTTGTCACATTTGTGCAGTCTGGTTGGCCAAAAGAATCTTTGTTGCCTAAAGAGATACAACCTTTTTGGAAGGTTGCTGATGAATTATCTGTGGAAGGTAACTTGCTAGTCCGTGGGGAGAAGTTAGTAGTGCCTTCTTCTCTTTGTCAACAAGTGATAACATTGGCTCATAGTGGGCATTTGGGTTCTACTCTCACTAAGAGGAAGGTCAGGGAGAGGTTTTGGTGGCCTCGTATGGACTCACAGATTGAGGATTTTGTTTTAAGTTGTACTAAATGCAAGTCTAGTGATAAGGTGTTGATAACGGAACGTGAAGTTGAATCCGTAAATCTGTGTCCAAAAAGAGTGTGGCAACGTATTAGTGTTGACTTCCTTGGTCCATACCAGATTTTGCCTCACAATTTGAGATATTTTGTTGTAATGGTAGACCATCTTTCCAGGTGGGTCGAGGTCGAACCGGTATCAGAACCATCTACAAGGAAAGTCCTGGACTGTTTTTTGAAAGTGTTTTCTAGAGAAGGTTTTCCAGCTGAACTGTTGACTGATAATGGGGTTCAATTTGTTTCCTCTGAAATGTCTTCTTTTCTAGAGAAGTGTAAGATTAAACATTTGAGAACACCTCTCTATCATCCCCAGAGTAATGGGAAAGTAGAACGCTTTAATAGGGTGTTGGTGGAGTGCATTCAAGCTTCCATTAAGAGCAATGCGGATGTGACTCAGTCGATCCATGAACTGGTGTGGTCCCACCGCACTACTCCGCATTCTGTCACTGGTAGGTCTCCTTTCGAACTCATGAGAGGTAGAGAAGCTGCTACAGAATTGTGTCCGTTTTGGATTCTTAAGAAGCTGCCAAAACAAGGAAATCTTGGTATTTGGTGTGAGACTGCTGAATATAATTCAAATTTGTTCAGCTCAAGGAGATTGGAAAATAAAAAGGATTTGGGGTCGAAACCTTGCAAGCTAAAAGTAGGGGATTGGGTACGTGTCAGGAATCCTGTTTTGGTTGGGAAGGGGTTCTCCAAGTTCAGAGATCCTGTCCAAGTGTGTGAGATAAGGAAGAATGCTGTGAAGCTTTCTGATGGCAATTGGTGGGGTGTGTCTCGTGTTGCTTTAATACCAAGCGATGTTTCCCTCCCAAAAGCAGTTGCACAGTCACCAAGAGATGAGTCGGCCCCTCGAAGGAGTGACCGTATACACAGGAGGCCCATGAGGTTCAATGATTTTGTTTCTCGTTAAAATGTTAAAGGGGAGGGAATGGTGGTATTTAAGAGGTGTCTGTATTGTTTTATATGTATTGTTAATTTAGATTTGTAACTGTTTAGTAATGTATTTGTGGGGTTTAGTTGTTTTACCATTTTTAATCTGCTTGTTTTGTTTATGCTAAAAAAAGGGGGATGTGTGGTAATGTGTTTCTCTATGCTGTTGTAATGGAATGCGCAGAGCTCATGGAATTAGAGTTCTGATGGTAGCTGCTTGATTCTAAAGGAGTCAGTTGCTCCTGAGCCCCTTCTAAGATGGATGTCAGTCTTAATTAAACTACCTGTTTCCAGCAACCCTCGCAAGCATCTTCATTACAAGAAGAGAAAAAGGAAAAGCAGAAAACATTAACGAAATCTTCAAGGAACAGAACGCTGCCTCTCACTCCTGCGTAAGCACACAGGTGAGGGAACATTCGAGGACAAATTATCAGGAACATCAGACTGTCCACAATGTAAGTTTTTCTTGTTACAAAGCCCACTCAATTTAAGAACTTTGGAAATATTCCACCAATGTTTGTTGTTCACCCTGATAGCATAACCACTGACTTGATTCACAACCATGGGTTCAGAGAATTTTAAATCACCTTTCTTGCTGTGAACGAGGATTTTCACGCGCACAAGGTCACCCACCACGAACATGTGAGGAACCGATCTTTTCCTAACATCAAAATATGTTTTTTGACAAGATTGTGCACGAGTAACATTGTCTCTTACAAACTCATCCACAAGAATCACAGAATCCATCTTCACCCACTTCGACATCCACCTGGGACACACCTTTGAACATGGCTTTCTTCCACGTAGAAGTTCGAAAGGGGACACTTTAGTAGACGAATGTGGTGTAGTACGGTAGAACCACAACATGGACCGAACAGCATTCTGTACATTGCACTTTCCAGCAATTGCAATTGTGTATTCACACTGAGTGGTCACCACACTGCTAGTAATCAGCAAGACTTGTCTGCCTCAAATACAGACCCCCATTAGGGGCATTGATGTGTGCATTTGCACGAGGGAAACCAACAGCCAAAGGCCAAGTAGGGAGTCCATTAAGGGTCATACCACTCCAGGCAACTCGGGGCACGAGAGAGGCATGCGGCCGAGTGCGCTGATCCAATTTTTGTCTTGCAATACATCCGAACAGAGAGATCGGTGCGTATCTCCTAAGTAGTTCTTGTGTGTCTCCAAGGTCCCCAATTCACCTTTTAGCAAAGTTATTTGTGGTGTTAGGGATGAATCCTCCCCAGCATTATGGGAAGCACCAATGTGTGTTTGTAAGTTGTTCAAGTTTGAACATTTAAAAGGGTACCCCACTATAATCATTCCCTCTTTGAATTCCGTTCACTACAATGGTAAATGTTATCAATATTCCCGCAAATTGCAGACCTGCTCTTACAGCACTTATAACATTACACGGGTTACCAAATGGGGGTGAAAATGTTACCTTCATGGTTGAGGCTCACAAAGCTTTTGAATGAATAAATGAATGAGTTTATTTATAGAGTGCTACGTTCACTCCAAGGAGCATCTTGGCGCTAGCGGACAGTGAAACAAAAACAGAAGCAACAGTAGGATGAGGGAAATAAGAGTGGGGCTATGTATTCATATATATCATCATATAAGGGAAAGCACAGTGCTGTCGGGAACAGAGAAAATCCATGTTTTCAAAAGCTTCCTGAAGAGGCATTCTGATTGAGCCAATCTCAACTGGAGCGGCAGACTGTTCCAGGCTTTTGTACCTAGAACGGCTATGGTTTTTCCCCCTTTTGTTTTCAGTCGGTAGCTAGGGACTATCAAATAGTTCCCTGAAGACGATCGCAGAAGATGCTGTGTAGTATAGGGGCAAATTCTGGATCTGAGATATGTCGGCCCTGATGCTTTTATTCCACCAATGTTTGTTGTTCACCCTGATAGCATAACCACTGACTTGATTCACAACCATGGGTTCAGAGAATTTTAAATCACCTTTCTTGCTGTGAACGAGGATTTTCACGCGCACAAGGTCACCCACCACGTACATGCGAGGAACCGATCTTTTCCTAACATCAAAATATGTTTTTTGAGAAGATTGTGCACGAGTAACATTGTCTCTTACAAACTCATCCACAAGAATCACAGAATCCATCTTCACCCACTTCGACATCCACCTGGGACACACCTTTGACCATGGCTTTCTTCCACGTAGAAGTTCGAAAGGGGACACTTTAGTAGACGAATGTGGTGTAGTACGGTAGAACCACAACATGGACCCAACAGCATTCTGTACATTGCACTTTCCAGCAATTGCCAATTGCACACAATTGTTTAAAACCCTATTCATGCGTTCCACCAGACCATTCATTTGTGGATGATAGAGTGAGCTTTTTGAATGATGTATTCCCCCAAAAACAGTTCAAACTCTTGACTGACAAATTGAACACCATTGTCGTACAGAAAGGTGGCGGGGAAACCTTCACACAGAAAAATGTCCTTATGAAAATCAATAACATTTTTGGAGTTGGGTTCAGCAATCAAACGCACCTCCGGCCACTTTGAATAGTTGTCAATGACTATAACAGCACACCTTGAGGAATTCGGAAGTAGATTGAAAGGACCCACAAGGTCTACACCAATCTTCTCCCAACGCCTTGGTGGAAGTTCAATTGGTTGAAGAGGAGCAGTTCTCAATTTAAAACTCTTTTCAGCATTGGAACACACTACACACTCACCAACAAAAACATCAACATCTTTGTCCATTTGAGGACACCTAAAATACTCACACAACCTTCTTTTAGCGAGTGTTTTACCCAAATGCCCCTCAAGGGCACCATTGAGAAATCTAGACCTCACTGTTGCTGGAGGAACTAATCTGTCACCACGTACTAACAACCCATCTTGCACAGAAAGTTCCATAGAAACCTTGACAAATGTTTGTAAAGAATATGGTGCGTTACTCTTCCTTGGCCAACCATTCTTTATACAGTGAACAACTTTGCAGAGTAAAGCATCTTTAGACTACTTATCTCTCCACTCCCTTTCTTTCACAGCACACGTCATCCAAAGTCAAAGAGGCAATGAAACAGTTGCTATCATCTTCATCATTATCATCACAAGAAAGAGATTCAACATCCTCAATCGGAAACCTTGGAAAATAATCTGCTCTACCATTTTTGTTGCCAGAAACATATGTAACCTCACAGATGAACGAGCAATTCTTGGGGTATACTCTTTAATCTTATCCTCAGAAAGGATAGAAACAAGTGGACTTTGATCAGTACATAGTTGAAAGTGATTTCCCCAAATGTAAGGATTGAACTTTCTGATGCCCACCAGCACGCTAGAAGCTCTCTTTCAATCACAGCAAAATTCAATTCTGGTCCACGTAACACCCTAGAGGCATAGTCCAACGTGTGTTCTGTACCATTAACACACTGGATAAGAATGGCACCTAAACCCACACCATTTGCATTAACAGTGATGGTGCACATAGCATTGGGGTCAAACGGTTTGAGAATCTTAAGACTAACCAACTGTGTTTTGATCTGACGACCAACAACTAAAGAAATCCTCGAAGTTACAAAGATTCCACAACATTCCGAATGTTCTCGACGAACACTGTGTCATTGAAGACAATTTCTCACTTTACAAAATGACTGCTACGTATTAGCGTGCGTAGTTAGAATTACGTGCCAATTTACCAGCGCTTGAAATACACCCAAGATGGCGCCTATGCTGTGTGCTAAGCGTGCCTCAACAACTAGAATGTACGTCTCGTAGGCCGAGTTTCCTTCCTGACGTCACATAGTAACGCGTAAGCTCTCCCTCTCTTTTTGTAAGTGCCGCTGCTGGTTTTTATGCAAACAATACCTTAGTTTCTGTCAATGATGCACATTTCTCTGTCACAGCCAAAAAGGACTTCACCTACAAGTTTTCCGCCGATCGTCGGAGACAACACAACATGACCTCGGCTTCTGATGATCTTCGTGGGTTCTGCAGACACCTGTTGTTCGTCGCCATCAACAATGTAGTAAGTACAATGCACAAACAAAGCATTGGAAGATGAAAACGAGCTTCATTGGCAACAGGTGCTGCGCAGCATCTCGCACAGGAGCACCAAACAGAGTAACTGTAAAAACATTTTAAACACCAGACATCTAAATTTCGAAGTGGAACGCTCACAGCAGTAGGGACAGAGCGTGAGCATTCCACACAGCAAAGACATAAAGGATAGACCACTACAGAGTCATCACCATACAGTGAGTAGGAGGTAGGTGATGTTGCCGGACTTAAGGATGGTTTTTGAGACACAGAAAGGGGAGGGACACACACTGGCTCGGAAAGGTACTGTGACCTAGGAAGGCCCACTGCAGCCAATTGAAGGCATCCAAGTCGACCCCTGGGTCGTAGACGCGCTTCTTTTTTTAGGTCTGGCCCATAGGGGCAAGGGTGGATGAACCTTTAGGTTGTACCCTCTGAGGGGTTGTAGGCATTGTGCTGCTAGACTGAGGAGTTTTTGCCCCAGGGGTGCCACAGCCTCCGAGACCGGCCACTGTATGGAGGCATCCATGACCTCACAAAAACCATCATCAATGCGGATGTGAGTAATGGACTCTTCCTCTATGTAGGAATCATGCATGTCCTGCATGTTCAGGGCACTGTATACTGAGTGAACCAGTTAAATCATGGGAGCCTGTAAGAAACGATAAGGTAGCACAGTGGACATCAACGCCATTATATATGCACTGGGCCAAATAATAATGCTGAAATTGCTCGGTCCGTAGGCTGAAATACTCTATTCTACGTTATGTTAGGTGCCGGATGTTTTCTTATAGAGTCCGGATGGGAGCCGGTGTGTATTCACACTGAGTGGTCACCACACTGCTAGTAATCAGCGAGGCTTGTCTGCCTCAAATACAGACCCCCATTAGGGGCATTGATGTGTGCATTTGCACGAGGGAAACCAACAGCCAAAGGCCAAGTAGGGAGTCCATTAAGGGTCATACCACTCCAGGCAACTCGGGGCACGAGAGAGGCATGCGGCCGATTGCGCTGATCCAATTTTTGTCTTGCACTACATCAGAACAGAGAGATCGGTGCGTATCTCCTAAGTAGTTCTTGTGTGTCTCCAATGTCCCCAATTCACCTTTTAGCAAAGTTATTTGTGGTGTTAGGGATGAATCCTCCCCAGCATTATGGGAAGCACCAATGTGTGTTTGTAAGTTGTTCAAGTTTGAACATTTAAAAGGGTACCCTACTATAATCATTCCCTCTTTGAATTCCGTTCACTACAATGGTAAATGTTATTAATATTCCTGCAAATTGCAGACCTGCTCTTACAGCACTTATAACATTACACGGGTTACCAAATGGGGGTGAAAATGTTACCTTCATGGTTGAGGCTCACAAAGCTTTTGAATGAATAAATGAATGAGTTTATTTATAGAGTGCTACGTTCACTCCAAGGAGCATCTTGGCGCTAGCGGACAGTGAAACGAAAACAGAAGCAACAGTAGGATGAGGGAAATAAGAGCGGGGCTATGTATTCATATCTATCATCATATAAGGGAAAGCACAGTGCTGTGGGGAACAGAGAAAATCCATGTTTTCAGAAGCTTCCTGAAGAGGCATTCTGATTGAGCCAATCTCAACTGGAGCGGCAGACTGTTCCAGGCTTTTGTACCTAGTTTTGCCCCCTTTTGTTTTCAGTCGGTAGCTAGGGACTATCAAATAGTTCCCTGAAGACGATCGCAGAAGATGCTGTGTAGTATAGGGGCAAATTCTGGATCTGAGATATGTCGGCCCTGATGCTTTTATGGCTTTGTAGGTGATCATTAAAACTTTAAATAAAATTCTTTTATGAATTGATAGCCAATGTAATCGTTGAAGTGCTACTTTGGAAGGGGGTCCTCTAGGGAGCCTAAGCACCAACCTGGCTGCTGCGTTCTGGACCACCTGTAACTTCTTTATCATAGATTTATTTACCCCTGCAGACAGGCTGTTGCAGTAGTCAAGACGCGAAAGCACTAGTGCCACCGCAACAGTTTTCCTAGCCTTCAAGGGCAGTAGGTCCAAGAACTTTCTCAAAGTTTTTATGGTATAGAAACACATGCCTGCTACCGCTAATGCTTGACTATGGAACAATAAAGAGTGATTGTATAAAATCCCTAGGTTCCGTACTGTATCAGCAGTGTTTGGTGGTGGAACCATATTTTCAGTCCACCAATGACTGGGCGTAAAAAGATTTGTTTTCCCGAACAGCATGATTTCGGTTTTTTGGCTGTTACATTTCAGATGATTAAGTTTCATCCAATTCATTTAGGCAGTGATAGAATTTTTCTTCCGATATGGTGGAATTTTTATCTAGGGTGAGGATGATCTGTGTGTCATCTTCATAAGTAATAGCTTAGACATCAAATGAACCTATCAGGACAAGCAGTGGGGTCATATACAGAAGTGTCTGGCTCAGGGAAGAGCCCTGGGGGACCCCCGATGGAAGCTGTTTTTCTACCGACTTGTGTTGGCCGAGGGTGACTATGTTACGTCTGTTTTCTAAAAAAGACGAAAACCATGCTAGCGCCTTGTTGGTTACGCCACTGGTTGCAAGTCTGTCAAGCAGAATGACGTGGGAAACGTATCAAACACCGCAGATAAATCCAACAGAACCAGTACTGCATCCTTGCCCTGATCTAAGGCCAGCTTTAATGTTTCTGAGGTGTGAAGCAGCACTGATTTTGTTGAATGGCCGGGTCTGAAACCAGATTGTTTTATGTGAAAGATGATTTCCTTCAGCAAAAAGTCATTTAGTTGTCTGTTTAAAACTGAAGCATTTTACTCATGGCTCACCCTTCCCGCAAAAGACACTAATACAAACACATTTCACACATGCACTGAAGTTGACTTACCAGGCCAATACAGAGCTTATAATGAATTAGAAATACTATTAACATTTCAGGAACATCAAAATTGGTTCCAAGCCGTATTACACAAAATAAGACTGGGTTCCCTATGCAATGATAAGGCTGCATGGCCAGTCTTAGCTGGCTACACACCATAACAAATTTAGGTCCGCTAAATGTGGGTGAACTACGGACTCTCAACAATGGTCTTATTAAACTATGCAGACGCTTAACACAGTTTGTATGCACAGAATAATAACTGCCCCAGCAAGGGTTGTTCAAGCTGTACAGCCACAGTCAGCTGTGCCTGTGATTAGTCCTGTAACTATCAATACTATCATGGGCAAAATTCCCACCAGACAGATGGAAATTCCATTCTAGACTGCACCAAAAACATATCAGCTTGGATTAACATAGAATTCTCACTATGTGCTTGCCACTTGAGATGGTTCTCCCATTTGCCAACTGTGCAAATTGGGTTACAGTCTTTGCTGCTATCTATACCATAACTCATGGTACACCATCA
The DNA here is from genome assembly GCF_964204655.1 of Triturus cristatus. Classification (NCBI taxonomy): domain Eukaryota; kingdom Metazoa; phylum Chordata; class Amphibia; order Caudata; family Salamandridae; genus Triturus; species Triturus cristatus. Next base: position 308,436,519 of record NC_140593.1, on the reverse strand, counting down.
ATTGCTGTTTTGCCTGAAGTTCTAAAACAGATTCAAATCGAATACGGGGCAGCCCTAGCCCTAGATTTGGGGATGATATTAATTGGCAATTTTGCCACAGTATCCTCAATCAAATCAAGCAATATTAAGGGGAAGCAGCAGTACTAGTGATACGCCTACACCTCGCGCAAGTTGCTGAAGTAGAACAAAAGCACGAGCTACCAAAATTTTTGCGGACACCTATAGGTCGAGATAATTTGTGGGTCAGACAAAATAAGCCACAGGTTAAAGGTAGTTCTGAAAAGGACAATACCAAACAAGCACCTGAGCCGCCTACAAAATGCTGGGACAAAAAACAAAGAAAAAAAAGACAATCATTGTGGATTTCTGCAACCGGAGACCTCTGATAGACATTATCATTTATGTAAACGTTATACATTAAAACAACCTGATAGGTATATGTACACTGATAAACGTCCTTCTCGCTCCTTTCAGGACTAATCTGACAAAAGGTCTGAGAGAGTGGGAGGTTCAGAACGTAGACAAGAAGAGTATATGAAACAGAAAAGGGACTCACAATGCTTGTCTAACATGATCATTTAAAAGGAAAAGAAAATTCCACAACAAGAACTCCAATTCAAAAAGAAGAAGGTTAAGGTATTTCAGCTAAATATGGCACACATATTGAGAACCCTTCTTCAGAACAAGAAATGGGCAGTGACTCTGCAAGATAGCTTGGTAGAGGTTAAGATAGTTCACCAGAATCTTCAAAAGTTTCTGGATATGAAAGCAACTAACAACTTTGTTGAAGTCAAAACCCCAGATCAGTGCGTCAGCCCTCCAGATAGACAGTATAAACGAAATATACAGCTTGAGGGTGACATAATGCAGACATTTTAAAGTAATATTCGGGGAATATTTAACACTTAGCTATGACATTCTCTTGGCAGAGGTAGACTGGCAAGTCAAAACCACAGATAAGTGCGTCAGCCCTCCAGACAGACAGTATAAATGAAATATTCAGATTGAGGGTGACATAATGCAGACATTTTAAAGTAATATTCAAGGAATATTTAACACTTAGCTATAACATTCTCTTGGCAGAGGTAGACTGGCCACCGTTTGTAAGAACAGCCCCACAAGGAGAGGAGGTAATTTTACCACTTTTCTTTCTGCTTGTCCCTGAAGAGGTTAAACAAGTGTTTGCCATACAATGGGCTCTTGCACAAGCCCCAGCATTATAGCTCAAGCATGTCGGCTGGGATAAGGACTCGCCTTATCACATTATACCCATAAGGTACAGCCCATAAGTGCAACCACAAAACCTAATTAAACACGAAGAAAACAACTCATGTGATAGAAATGTTCTCACAATCAGAGTACCAAGGTATAGCTGAACCCTGTGTATCTCCTATGAATAATCCCTTATTGCCTGTAGATAAACTAGATCACTCCTATCGTATAGTCCTAGACTACAGACATACACGCACATATGAATTCAAAAGCTTTTGGCCTTCCATTCCAACGTTTATTTTGACAATCTGAGCAAACTAAAAGTCTTATTGTTTCAAAAGGACGTGGCACTTACATCTGCCTGTAAAGATCAAGTAGCAAGGTTGTCCTCCGAAATTCAATCACTACTATGCACAAACCAGCCTCGGAATTTTGGTGAACTTGTGCATCGTATATTTAATGCTTCCAACACTGCAGGTGTGGTACACTTTTTTAAAGCGGTTGGGTCTGGCTTTGTCAACATATTTCAGACCATTTTTGGAGTGATACCATCCTTCATACACACATTCTATGTTTTGCAGTGTTTTCGGAGGCATTCCACTTGACTTATTTCATCATTGGTGGTATTTTGGTCCTATTTTTGTTGCTCCTCAATGGATGTTCCACCTCGAGTCCAAATGGTAATGGATCTACACCACGTTCAGCTGTGTTGTGAATGCACAATAGAATTTTTTTGAGTGTCCTAGCTTTAGGAACTGAACACTGACTGATTCCTGTGCTTTGGACCAGTATGGTTTACCTGCATGCAACCTGTGTTCTGCTGTCTATAGTGCCCTTTCGAGTTTGAACTCGACGTTTGCCTTGCAATGCAATTGGTACAATCGATGGACATAGCTCCACTGATGCATCCAATGAGGACCCATTTTTGGAGTTGTCCCATGAGACTGCCATTGCTTCAGGATGCTTTCTATGAGCTATTCTTCTCCTTGGATATGGGTGCCTAGGCTCCTGGGTTCTTGGACCCTGGCTCTTCTAATGAGGGTGGACTACAGGATGCCAAGCCCTCTGCATTGGCTGAAGGTGCTGACCACATTTGTTCTTTGGAACATATTAACAAGGGTCCTGTGGAAATATCGTCTGCGAATGCAGAGTCCATCTTGGATTTCTTTCACACTAAAAAAACATGGATAACATCTTGGAAACCTCCTTTGAATTTTATTTTGGCCCTTGTTTTTATAAATTGTTTTTGTCCTTTGTATTCTTTTTATAGTATATTTTAATATGAATATTTTTAGATGGCTTCTGTTTGCTTGGATTGTGAACGTACCAATTGTTTTATTATTGGTATGCCTTTTTTAGTATAGTTTTATATAGAAGCTTTGTCTTTTCACAGCCAAGAGGAGGGTATCATGAGGACTTCTTGGGCTCACTTTGGTTCTCCATTTTAGTTTTATATTTTACACATGTTCGGCTGACATCACTTTAGCAATGTTATTTTATAACTTAAAGCTTTCATGATATTCTGAGAAGATGTCATACATGCTGCTTGTTTTTAGAAAGCCTTTCTCACTATGTAATCTGCACACTCCGTACAAAGCTAGGAACACAGAACAAGCATTCTAGTGCTTGCATTACCCATCCGGAGACAGCTTCTAACATCTGGACATATCATTGTATCAGAGCTGTACCTCTAAAACAGTGTGGGTTTTATTATATAAATGGTGCACTGCCATTGTACAGGTCAGAGGAGCAATCCGCTCACGACTGTTCTACAACGAATCTTGTGTTCAACATTTAGCTCTGCTGATTCTGATCTTCCACGCTGCAGAGAAGGATTGTCAATTCTACTTCAGGCTGATTCCCTGGCCCAGTTATCCAGGTATGGGGGCCCTGGCTAACCTAAGAGATCAGGCAGAGGGTACACCTACTATACTCTCAGAATAGGTGTTGAGATAGGTAGGGGTAGAAATCAGACTGCCATGGTTGGACTGTTTATTCTTTTCAACATGTTCATCATGCTGGTTACATTGCTTTGTTTTATGTGCCTAATAATCGCTGCTCATTCTTTCTAGACAAAAACAATTGTTTCAATAAATATATTAAAAACTTTATTTGTATATTTCTTGTGTTTACCATGGGCATAAATATGTAAACAATGAAAGGGGTAAGATCTGTGTCCAGGATTCCCTTGGGGATCAGAGTGTCATGTTCAAGGTTACCAAAATCACCTTCCACCACAGGAAGGTTAGTGGTTTGGAAGAGGCTCTGTGAGCTAGCCAGGAATTGGGCTGACAGTCTCTGATGGTGTGGACATTCTGAAGTTCTTTCGTTCTTTCAGCTTAATCAGAATTCAACTGAAAATGGCAAACATATTTAATTGTATCATAGTTTAGTGTGATAGTCCCTTCACCATAAAACCTGTTGCATATATATATTTATCTGTATTCTATTTAATCTAAAAAAAAAGCATTCTAAAATGCACTTCACATGTGGTTCAAATTCTGGGGTTTCTTTAAAACAAATACTTCAAATGATACTATTAATGAGAGATAAATTTATATGCATATATGCACACATGCAAGCATGCACACAAACGAACGCACACAATAGGGTTTCTGGGTTGTCCACCAGTGTGTATTTGTGCCCTCTATGCCTCCAAAATGGACAGAGGAAGAGGATAATAAGTTGCAATCTCGTTTGATATGAATGAATTCTTTCCTTCTGATCTTCAGTTGCATCAAACAATCAAAGTTCATGCTTGGACTTACCTCAGTGGTGCATTTTGATCCCCAGTGGGATCTGAAGTTCACAAGGTCTTCCTCTAAACAGAGAGGGTACTAATTGTCCAAAAGGGTGAAAGGAGAGGGGCGTTTTAGGATTGCAATCCAAACAAATAAGAAATAAGCATTGGCAAAGCCGATAGGCCTTGTCTATGTAAGAGCTATTGGCTTCGCAAACATGTTTTAGCAATGTTGTACACCATCTTTTTTACTGTTCAGCATGGATAATTGTTAGTGGCATAAAGCAGAGTGGCGTGGAGTGTCATTAAGGGAGAATGTTGAAGAGTAGAGTGCAGTGTTATGGAGTGGCACAGAGAGTCATGGAGTGGCGTGGAGTGGTGTAGAGTGGAGGAGAGTGTCATAGAATTGAGTTCCTCTTCTTGCCTGCCTGCAGTTTGTTTCTTTCCATTGCTGCATTTTCTGGAGGGGCAGAGTCTCCTGTCTGCCGCTGTATTCTTTGAGGGGGCTGTCGCTCACACACCCTGGTGGGACTCACAGTCCCAGGGTGCAACACCTGACTCGCTTCAGCTGGTGCTGCTTGGGGAGGCAGGGTCAACGCGCTTGAAAGCGCTGCCTGCCCCGCGCAACGCGGGACGCACGCGGGACTCAGCGCGGACGAAGCCCGGACCAAGGGTGGGCCCGTCTGAGCCCGTCAGAGACTGGTGGAGGCTGGGCTGGGCCCCCCTCCTAACATTGGTTAATAAGTGAGTTTGTTGCTGACATTGTTTGATCTTGTAACTGTGGTAACACCTTGTAGTTAAGTTTGCTGTGGCTGGAGGGAACTATCGGGTCGACTTAATGGCACTAAGATCAGGGAAAGGGAGGAAGTGTACTTCTGGTGTTATAGGTGGGTCAGTTAAAGGTACCCTAGATTTGTTTATAACAAGGGCAGCAACAGTGCTGGAGCATGAAATTGCTCTTACAGAACGACGCTTGTCATTAGAACCTTCTTTAAACAAACGTTCGTCTTTGGGCCCTATACTCTTAATAGCATCACTGGAACACCCGGTAACTCAAATGAACAACTATGGTGGATTGGTGGGGGTTAGTGACCAATATCACCATCAAACCGATTCTCAAATTTTGACCGGGCGGCCTAGTATGGAGCTCGGTTTTATTAATGGGTCCAATGAATTATCCACACCAAATACATCAGAGGATCACTCCCCTCAGATACAAACGAGGGATGGATTAATGAATAGTCCTAATGTACAGTCTATCCCACAGGCTGGAAACAAAGCGTTAGGTTTAGGCCCTAATGGTAAGAGGAAGTGTGGGTGTGTTCATCAGAAGGGTAGGAGTTTTAAACAAACTAAAACATCAAAAAAAGTTGAAATTTTAGGTACGCAGTTTCAACTACCATTAATTAGTACTGCTCCAAGCTCCTTAGATTATACGCCAAGTACGCCGAGTACCCTGTTAGTATCATCTCCCAAACCCAGGGAACAGTGCCTCAAACTCCCGAAGGTCTCATGGCCCAATTTGAACAATTAATGAAATCCCTAATATTACCTCTACTTGAAAGAATTAAAAATCTTACGGAAAAAATAGGGAGTCTGGAAAAGATGGCCTTGGGTAATTTTGATTTATTAAAAAATCTTGCGGCAAATTTGCTGTCCCCTAGTAATCTAGAAGTAAATGGTTTAGGCACACCTTTAGTTGTTAATATCCCAGTAGTGTCCCTTAGTCCAATTGACCCTCTAATTAGGGGCCCTGATGGTCATGTACAAGATGATTTACTATTGAGAAATAGGCTATCGCATTCCAACAGAATAGGACGAAAAGAAGCGGAGGGGGAGTCAGTAAAGGACATGGTAGAGAGGGAGCACGTAGAAAACATTATGCAACAAAAAGAAGGTTATTATAGTAAGACCAAAGCGAAGATTGTTAAGCCATGTATTGATTTACCCCCACAATCCACACCATATACTGTGGTACTGACTGGGGTGCCCGAGCTTAAAAGGGATAAAAGGGAAACCTATCTAGAGCTGAAAAATAAGGTTATTGTATGGTTGAATACTAATAGACCCCTCCCAATCAATCAATCAATCATAGGCATTTATAAAGCGCACTACTCACCCGGAGGGTCTCAAGGCGCTAGGGGGGGGGGGTCCGCTACTGCTCGAACAACCAGGTCTTGAGCTTCTTCCTGAAGGAGAGGTGGTCTTGGGTCAGGCGTAGGTCGGTCGGGAGGGCGTTCCAAGTCTTGGCGGCCAGGTGGGAGAAGGATCTTCCTCCTGTTGTCGCTCTGTGGATGCGGGGGACGGCTGCGAGGGCGTGACTGGTCGAGCGGAGGTGGCGTTTGGGAGCGTAGAAGTTGAGGCGGCTGTTGAGGTAGGTCGGGCCTTGGTTGTGTAGGGCTTTGTGTGCGTGGGTGAGGAGCCGGAAGGTGATTCTTTTGTTGATCGGGAGCCAGTGCAGGTCTCTCAGGTGTCTGGAGATGTGAGTTCGTCTGGGGACGTCGAGGATGAGTCTCGCCGAGGCGTTCTGGATCCGCTGGAGTCTCTTCTGGAGCTTGGCGGTGGTACCGGCGTAGAGGGCGTTGCCGTAGTCCAATCGACTGGTGACGAGGGCCTGGGTGACCGTCTTCCTGGTCTCGGTGGGGATCCACCGGAAGATCTTACGTAGCATGCGCAGGATGTTGAAACAGGACGAGGAGACGGCGTTGACTTGTCTGGTCATGGAGAGGGAGGAGTCCAGGATGAAGCCCAGGTTGCGTGCGTGGTCTGTCGGTTTGGGTGCGTTGCCCAGGGCGGGGGGCCACCAGGAGTCGTCCCAGGCGGAGGGTGAGGAGCCCAGGATGAGGACTTCCGTCTTGTCTGTGTTCAGTTTCAGGCGGCTGGTCGTCATCCACTCGGCCACGTTTTTCATCCCTTTGTGTAGGTTGGCTCTGGCGGTGGCGGGGTCGTTGGTCAGGGAGAGGATCAGCTGGGTGTCATCGGCGTAGGAGATGATGTTCAGGTTGTGTTGGCGTGCGATGGCCGCGAGGGGGCTCATGTAGACATTGAAGAGGGTGGGGCTGAGCGAGGAGCCCTGAGGGACGCCGCAGATGACTTCCGTGGCTTCTGATCTGAACGGGGGCAGGCGGACTCTCTGTGTCCTTCCGGTGAGGAAGGAGATGATCCAATCCAGTGCCTCTCCTGGATTCCGATGTTGTTGAGGCGCTGCACTAGGGTGCGGTGGCAGACAGTGTCGAATGCCGCAGAGAGGTCTAGGAGGATGAGGGCCGCTGTTTCTCCGTTGTCCAGCAGGGTTCGGATGTCGTCGGTGGCAGCGATGAGGGCGGTCTCGGTGCTGTGGTTGGCCCGGAAGCCTGACTGGGAAGGGTCGAGGGAACCGGTCATCTCGAGGAAGGCTGCCAGTTGCTTGTTGATGGTCTTCTCGATGACTTTGGCTGGAAACGGGAGGAGCGAGATGAGGCGGTAGTTCTTGAGTTCGGTGGGGTCCGCCGTTGGTTTCTTTAGTAGAGCGTTGAGTTCGGCGTGCTTCCAGCTCTCAGGGAAGGTGGCGGTGTCGAGGGAGGTGTTGATGATGTCCCGCAGGTGGGGTGCGATGACAGCGTCGGCCTTGTTGAAGATGTGGTGAGGGCAGGGGTCGGTTGGGGATCCGGAGTGGATGGAGTTAATCGTGCTGATGGTGTCTTCGAGGTTGATCGGTGTCCAGGCGTTGAGGGTGGTGGTGGGGGGCGTTGGTTTGGTCGTAGGGAGCGTTGGTTGTGTTCTGAAGCTGTTGTGTATGTCAGCGATCTTGTTGTGGAAGTAGGAGGCGAGGGAGTTGCAGAGGTCTTGCGATGGGGTGATGTCGTTGGTTCCGGCGTTGGGGTTGGAGAGCTCTCTGACGATGTTGAAGAGTTCCTTGCTGTTGTGTGCGTTGTTGTCCAGCCGGTCCTTGAATGCTGTTTTCTTGGTGGCGTGGATCAGTTGATGGTGCATTCGGGTGGCGAGCTTGAGGGTAGTCATGTTGTCCGGCGTTGGGTCTCTTCTCCAGGCTTTCTCGAGGGCTCGGCAGTTCTTCTTGGAGTTCTTGAGTTCGTCGGTGAACCACGGGGCCTTCTTGCTTCCGGGTCTGCTGGGCGGGGTCCTCAGAGGGGCGAGCTCGTCCGCGCAGGTGGAGATCCATTTCGTGAGGTTGTCGGCGGCTTGGCTGGGGTTCGGTGAGCTGGCGGGAGGGTGCTGGCTCAGGGATGCGGCGAGTTGTTCGGCTGTGATCTTGTTCCAGCTTCTTCGTGCAGCCTGTTGCTGGTGGTGGTGGACCGTGGTTCTTTTGAAGGTGAAGTGGATGCAGCTGTGGTCCGTCCAGTGGAGTCCAGTGGCGTGGCTGAAGGAGATGTCTTTGCTGGACGAGAAGACGGCATCGAGTGTGTGTCCGGCGAGGTGGGTGGGGGTGGTCACCAGCTGCTTGAGTCCGAGGGTGGCGAGGGTGTCAAGCAGGGTGGTGGTGTTGCGGTAGTTGTTGTTCTCCAGGTGGAAGTTGATGTCCCCGAGGAGGATGTAGTCAGCAGAGGGGAGGGCGTGCGGGCTGAGGAAGTCGGCGATGTCTTCGCTGAATTGAGTGCGTGGTCCCGGGGGTCGGTAGATCAGGGTGCCTCTGAGGGTGGTCTTGGGGTCGGTGTGGATCTGGAAGTGCAGGTGTTCGGCGGTTGTCAGGGTGTTGTCGGCGTTGGTCGAGATACGGATGGTGTCCCTGTGGATGATGGCGATGCCTCCTCCAGTCTGGTTGTCGCGGTCTCTCCGGATGATCTCGTAGCTCTCTGGGATGGCGATGGCGATGTCGGGCGCTGAGGAGTCGTTCATCCAGGTTTCCGTGAGGAAGGCAACGTCAGGAGCTGTGGTGTCGAGGAGGTTCCAGAGTTGAACGGCGTGTCTGTGGACGGAGCGGATGTTGAGCAGGATGCACTTGAGGTGGTTGCTGCTGGTGTTCGGCTTGGCGGGTGCTGGTGTGGGGCGGGTCCGGATGCAGGTGAACTTGCAGGTGCGGCAGCTGAAGGGTCCGTGGGTGCGTCTCGGAGTGGCTCGGTAGCAGCCGGGGGTTCGGCCGGTGTTGAGTGCGTTGAGGGTGGCGGCATCGTGAGTCCGGTGGGGGGTTGGCCTCTGCGGGGGCCAGGGGTTCTGGCGCTGGGTGCGGTCCAGGCGCGGACGGGCGCAGACGGGCTTACCTTTGGCGCACCTTTGGCGCTCATTCGGTGCTCCCGCTGCACGCGTCCGCTGCGCGGTCGCTGAGGGGTCGACATAAGAGGGGAGTCGGGAGGGCGGGTCAGCTGGGAGGCGGGGTCGCGTCCACCAATGGACTGGCGAGGGGGCGGGGCCGCGGTCAGGAAGCGGCGGGAAACTGGATCGGGATGGCCGGGCGGCCCTGCGGCGGCTGGGGCGCCGCTCTCGGCGTCGAAGGAGACTGGAGCAGCAAGGGTCTCAGGAGCAGGATCGAGGAGCAGCGAGGGGGCAACCAGGCCGGAGGCGCAGTGGTCGCTGACCAGGTGCGTGCGGGTTCCCCTTAAGAGGAGAGTCGGGAGGGCGGGTCAGCTGGGAGGCGGGGTCGCGTCCACCAATGGACTGGCGAGGGGGCGGGGCCGCGGTCAGGAAGCGGCGGGAAACTGGATCGGGTTGGGCGGGCAGCCCTGCGGCGGCTGAGGCGCCGCTCTCGGCGTCGAAGGAGACTGGAGCAGCAAGGGTCTCAGGAGCAGGATCGAGGAGCAGCGAGGGGGCAACCAGGCCGGAGGCGCAGTGGTCGCTGACCAGGTGCGTGCGGGTTCCCCTTAAGAGGGGAGTCGGGAGGGCGGGTCAGCTGGGAGGCGGGGTCGCGTCCACCAATGGACTGGCGAGGGGGCGGGCCGCGGTCAGGAAGCGGCGGGAAACTGGATCGGGATGGGCGGGCGGCCCTGCGGCGGCTGGGGCGCCGCTCTCGGCGTCGAAGGAGACTGGAGCAGCAAGGGTCTCAGGAGCAGGATCGAGGAGCAGCGAGGGGGCAACCAGGCCGGAGGCGCAGTGGTCGCTGACCAGGTGCGTGCGGGTTCCCCTTAAGAGGGGAGTCGGGAGGGCGGGTCAGCTGGGAGGTGGGGTCGCGTCCACCAATGGACTGGCGAGGGGGTGGGCCACGGTCAGGAAGCGGCAGGAAACTGGATCGGGTTGGGCGGGCGGCCCTGCGGCGGCTGGGGCGCCGCTCTCGGCATCGAAGGAGACTGGAGCAGCAAGGGTCTCAGGAGCAGGATCGAGGAGCAGCGAGGGGGCAACCAGGCCGGAGGCGCAGTGGTCGCTGACCAGGTGCGTGCGGGTTCCCCTTAAGAGGGGAGTCGGGAGGTCGGGTCAGCTGGGAGGCGGGGTCGCGTCCACCAATGGACTGGCAAGGGGGCGGGACCGCGGTCAGGAAGCGGCGGGAAACTGGATCGGGTTGGGCGGGTGGCCCTGCGGTGGCTGGGGCGCCGCTCTCGGCGTCGAAAGAGACTGGAGCAGCAAGGGTCTCAGGAGCAGGATCGAGGAGCAGCGAGGGGGCAACCAGGCTGGAGGCGCAGTGGTCGCTGACCAGGTGCGTGCGGGTTCCCCTTAAGAGGGGAGCCGGGAGGGCGGGTCAGCTGGGAGGCGGGGTCGCGTCCACCAATGGACTGGCGAGGGGGCGGGGCCGCGGTCAGGAAGCGGCGGGAAACTGGATCGGGTTGGGCGGGCGGCCCTGCGGCGGCTGGGGCGCCGCTCTCGGCGTCGAAGGAGACTGGAGCAGCAAGGGTCTCAGGAGCAGGATCGAGGAGCAGCGAGGGGGCAACCAGGCCGGAGGCGCAGTGGTCGCTGACCAGGTGCGTGCGGGTTCCCCTTAAGAGGGGAGTCGGGAGGCGGGTCAGCTGGGAGGCGGGGTCGCGTCCACCAATGGACTGGCGAGGGGGCGGGGCCGTGGTCACGAAGCGGCGGGAAACTGGATCGGGTTGGGCGGGCGGCCCTGCGGCGGCTGGGGCGCCGCTCTCGGCGTCGAAGGAGACTGGAGCAGCAAGGGTCTCAGGAGCAGGATCGATGAGCAGCGAGGGGGCAACCAGGCCGGAGGCGCAGTGGTCGCTGACCAGGTGCGTGCGGGTTCCCCTTAAGAGGGGAGTCGGGAGGGCGGGTCAGCTGGGAGGCGGGGTCGCGTCCACCAATGGACTGGCGAGGGGGCGGGGCCGCGGTCAGGAAGCGGCGGGAAACTGGATCGGGTTGGGCGGGCGGCCTTGCGGCGGCTGGGGCGCCGCTCTCGGCGTCGAAGGAGACTGGAGCAGCAAGGGTCTCAGGAGCAGGATCGAGGAGCAGCGAGGGGGCAACCAGGCCGGAGGCGCAGTGGTCGCTCACTAAATACATGCTGAAATCTTACATGTTCGGAGAATAGATTGGGTTGGACACAAATTAAAGGACCTTCCTGGCGACTGCATAATAGTCAACTTTAGAGATAGACGGGCAGTGAGGAACATCTGTGATTGGAACCACCAGGGATATAACGGTGGTATCCAAACTTTGGATTTGAGTAATTTTTATCCGCCTACATATTTAGCCCCATTGAAAGCAACCTTATGGAAGCAAGGGGGACCTATGAACAGCAACAGATTCAGGTTTGATATACCTACATTTAACTGTTTCGATATGCTGCAAGGTCTGGAGGATGTTGATTGACTGGGTATGGATACTTCCTCCGATAACCATATATCAACGCAAGGATATGTCAGATTGAAGGGAGGTTATGTCAATGAGGGTCTAAATAACATACAGATGGATGATGGGTTTAGACACAGTAAAAGTATTAGGACTGAGGTGGACATACTGAAGGAGAGTAGCATAGATGTGAACATATCTCTAGTGATTGAGCAAGAGACTGGAGGTCCCAGGGATGTGTTGGGTAGTGAGACTAACAACGTCACGTGGTCAATTTTGTATTGGAATATAGCAGGTCTAAAGTCAAAATTGAGCAACGAAAATTAGGTTAACATAGTTAATAAATACGTGATTGTTAGTCTACAAGAAACCTGGTCCACAGTGGCACATCATGTATGTGGTTTTAAAACTTTTTTCTCTCCTGCTATTAGTACTCCCCACGGCAGGGCCAAAGGTGGGCTTTGCACATATGTGTCAAATATGTTTCAATGTATTAAAATTGAGTTCGCTTTTAATGATACGTATTACCACATAATCAGGATAATTATTGATAAAGCGTTTAGTTTGATTTTGGTAAATAATAACGTCCCCGCAGAGGCTGTGGATGATACTTTAAAAACCATGGCCAGTGATATAAAAACGACTTTGGGTGGGAGAGCTAAAGATGTCTGTCTTATATGGGGTGGAGATTTTAACTGTTCAATATGTCAAAGAGGAGAAAGAGGAACCTGTGGAGTAATGCTAGATAATGACATTAGTTTAAGTCATTTCGAGCACAGTAAGTGCGGGGACCTCTTAAATGAAATTATCTTTGACTGTGACTTGGGTTTTGTGAATAGAATGGCTGGACACGAAATACCCTTCTACCCCACATTTAATGGCAGAGGGGTAAACTCAACGATTGATTTTATATTGATGTCTACTAGACACGGGCAACGGTACAGGCATCCAGTACATTGGATAACCCATTGAGTGACCACTTTCCTATTAGTCTAGAAATTTTGAGTAGGCCCAAAGTTCAACATGGAAGCTGTACTCGTAAACCTTATCTAGACAATATTGTTATGCACAGAAAAAATGGTTATTCTTTAAAGTGGACGAAAGTGGTCCCGGATGACTTTCTCCACAATCTGATTGTGAATTGTGTTCAAAATTTGGACACTTGTCTGGATGGGAATATCGATGACGCTGACTTTATAAAAAATTTTTTAACAATTGCCACACAAATTAAAAACAGCCTATGGGTCGAACTGAAAAACCCTAAACAGAAGCAAACAAGCTGGTTTGATACGGCTTGCACTAAGGCTTATCGTAACCTCAAACATGCCTTAAAATACCCCGATAAAGATCGCATCTTAATCAAGGCATTGAGAAATATTTATAAGAAGTCCATGAAAAAAAGAAAAGATATTTTAAAAAAGGAAGTTTGGGATACATTGAGTGAGGCATCTATGCGCCGAGATACCGCTGCTTTTTGGCAAGCAGTAAATGCCCCTTTTTTAAACGATAATACTACGGCCAGGATAGAAGTAGTTATTACAGAGCCAGAGTGGGTGAAGCATTATTCAGTATTATATACTATGGTGAGTCATGGGGAAGACATCTTAGCAAAGGAAGATATATAGGAGGACTCCCATCATTTGAAGACTACTCTGGACCCGGGCATTCCCTTAGTGGAGGTAATTGCAAGTTTAAAAGCAAGCCTGGGGGGAAAAGCTACTGGACCCGATGGGGTTCCGGTGGACCTATATAAAAACAACACCGACCTCTGGGGTCCGATTCTTACCCAACTTTTCAATGCTACGTCTCGTACCTGTCTTCTATCTTCTTGGTGTGAGTCTATAATCGTTCCGATATTTAAGAAGGGCTATAGGGCAAGTTGTCACTGTTATCGCCCAATATCGCTTTTAGACTCCACCATCAAGATTTTCGGCCGTGTAATTTTAAACAGACTTCAAACATGGGCCGATGAACATAAAATAATTAGTGATTTACAGTATGGGTTCAGGAAAGGCCTGAGCACCATTGATCCGTGCCTGAATTTGCATGTCCTTATAGAAAAATATACCAAAGTGAAGGGTGGCAGCAACTTTTTAATTTTTGTTGACTTGACGTCAGCGTTTGATTGCGTCACCCATAGCAAACTTTGGCAGATCCTCGAGAAATTAAGGGTAGAAAAATCGATCATACATTTTCTCAAAGAACTTTATTCAGGGGCAAGTGCCAGAGTCAGGTATGGAAAAAATGGAGAATGTACAGAACCATTCAGTATTGCAAGGAGAGTGAGGCAAGGTTGTGCCCTTTTCTCTTTACGCTTTATATTAATGACGTTGAAAGAATATTATTAAAGGAATGCAAGGACATGCCGATGGTGGGAAAAAGATCAGTCCCAGCGTTATTGTATGCCGATGACACGGTCCTCATGGGTAGGACACCGTTGGCCATACAAACTATAGTCACTTCCTTTTCTGACTTTATGGTTAGTCTTGACTTGAGGATAAATTGCTCAAAGACCTTCTGTATGACATGTGGCCCTGGGGCTAACAGAAGGAGAAAGGCAGTTTTTATTGCTTCTAGCCCAGTTGATTTTATTCCAACCTTTCCATACCTTGGCGTTCTATTTGATCACACTGGTTTATGGAATAATGCAATCAAGACAAGAAGGTTACTGTTTTGTAAATTAATAATGGCTTTAACATTTTTTAGTAATAAGATGGGCAGGAAACCAATTGGGGAGTTGTTAACGGTTTATAGAGCAACCTGTGTTTCGATCGCCACATATGGCGCAGGACTGTGGGGATACGCAAATGTGAAGTCGTTGCAGGCGGTAGAAAACATTTTCATGAAATATCTTCTAGCTGTTCCAGAAAGTGTTTCCACATATGTTTGCCACGCTGAACTGGGGGAACCATATCTAGAAGATATTATAAAAGTCGCTCCGGTTCTGTTATGGCATAGGGTCTGGACCACCGAGGAATGCGAATTTAACCGTACAACCTTGATTGATGCGATGAGGCTAGATAATAGCGGCAAGGTTGGATGGTTAAGCTATGTGAAGAAATTTCCTATGGCTATAGGTCTGGCAGATTATTACGATGATCCTTCTTTTTTGCACGATATCCCTAGAAAAGCCCTGAAGGAAAAGTGTATGAAATACTTGGGAGAGTGCAGAACCGCCACTGAAATGTTTAAAAAAAACGGTGGTCGCACACCAGCTAATAACAATTACAAGCAAAATGCAGCCATATGTTATGTTACAAATGAGTGATTACGAGAGGTATTTATTAACTCGTTTTAGATTAAACTTATTATTCAGGTCACTTCGTTTCCCGAAAATGAATAATTGGTCGAAACATTTAAATAAATCCCCATGTGATGATTTGTCTGAGCAGTCAGATATTCATATTCTTTTCTTCTTTAAACTTTATTTAATGCCTAGGCGAAGATGGATTGTGCCGATATTAAAAATGATGGAAGTAAATCGTTGTCGCCCTGCCTTTTTAGCTGTTTTAAGATTAGATAACATTTTAACTGTCGTATCTATCTCTGCGTTCCTTAAAAGTGTTTTTAAACTTCGGAAATCTATAATATCCTGATTTGCGATGACATTATTGTGATTACTGTGTTTTATTGGATGATTATTTTTTTTTAAACGTGATTTTATCTGTACTTTTATGGTTGTTTTGTTTTAATAACCGAATAAAGTTACAATTGAATTGAATTGAATTGAATTGAGTGGAGTGGAGTGTTGTAAAGTGGCATGGCATAGAGTGTTGTGGAGTGGTGTAGAGCAGGGTGGAGTGGCATACAGCAGAGTGGATTGGCATAGTGGGTGTTGCAGAGAGTGGCGCAGTGTGGAGTAAATATTCGTAGAATGCAGTGGAATAGAGTGGAGTATTGTAGTAGAGTGGAATGTCGGTGAGTGGCGTAGAGTGTCAAAGTGGAGTGACAAAGAGTTGTGTGGAGTGGCGTAGAATAACTGGAGTGGCGTAGAGTGAAGGAGTGGAGTAGTGTGTCATAGTATAGAGTTGAGTAAAGTGGCACAGAGTGGCGTAGAAGGAGTTGCGTTAAGGGTCGTGGAGTGGCTTCGTACAGTGGCACAGAGTGGAGTGGAGCGTTGTAAAGTAGAGTACCATTGAGTAGAGAAGAGTGGCATACAGTGGAGTATATTGGCATAGTGTAGATTTTAATGTAGAAGAGCATCACAGTAGAGTGTTTTAGAGTAGACTGCAGTGGCGTAAAGTACAGTGGTGCAGCGTAGATTGGCATAAAGTGCAGTGGTCTTGAGCAAAGTGGTGTAGAGTGCAATTGCGTATATAGAGTAGTGACGTAGAGTAGAGTTGCTTAGAGTAGTACAGAGTGGAGTGGTGACGCGTAGATTGCAGTGGCATAAAGTGCAATGGTGTAGGGTGGAGTGGCGCAGGGTGGAGTGGAGTGGAGTGGAGTAAGGTGAAGTAGACTGGCTTAGAGTGAAGTGGCATAGAGAAGATTGTTTCAGAGTAGAGTGTAGTGGTGCACAGCTAAGTTAATTAGTGCAGTATAGAGAGCAGAGGCGTAGAGTGGTCTGCAGTGCAGTGGCATGTAGTGCAGTGGTGCAGAATAGCATAGAGTTCAGTGGCGGAGAGTGCAGAGTAGAGTGTTTTAGAGTGCAGTGGTGTAGAGTGCATTGGCATAGACTGCAGTGGTGTAGAGTGTTGCAGAGTAGAGTGCTGTAGAGAGCACTGACATACAGTACAGTGGTGCAGAGAAGAATAGAGAATGCAGTGTTGTAGAGTACAGTGGCGTAGAGTGCTGCAGAATACAGTATAGTGGCTTAGAGTACAGTGGTGCACAATAGTGGGCTTAGAGTGCATTGGTTTTGAGTAAAGTGGTGTGGAGTGCACTGTTAGAGTAGAGTGGCATGGAGTGCAATGGCATAGATTGTTTCAGAGTAGTATGATGTGGCAGAGTGGAGTGGTGCAGAGTAGAGTGGAGTGGTGCAGAGTAGAGTGGCATAGAATAGTTGTGTAGAGTGCACTGGCCAAGTGTGGAGTGGTGCAGAGTAGACTTGGGTGGGGTAGACTGAGGTGGTACAGAGTGCAGTGGTGCACGCTAAATTAGAGTGATGTAGAGTGCAGTTGTGTAGAATGGTGAAGAGTGGTGCAGTAGCATAGAGTGCAGTGGTGCAGAGTTTAGGGCCACAGCATACAGTGGCAGAGAGTACAGTGGTAGAGTGCATTGATATAGTGCAGAGTGGTGTTGAGCAGAGTGGTGCAGAGTAAGTGGCGTAGAGAGCAGTGGCATAGAGTGTAGTGGCATACAGTGCAGTGGCACAGAGTAGAGTGTTGCAGAGTAGAGTATAGTGGAGTACAGTGCAGTGGCATAGAATGTATTGGTTTTGAGTAAAGTGATGTAGAGTGCAGTGGTGTAGAGTGCAGTGGTGTAGACTGTAGTCGCACAGAGTGGATTGTTTAAGAGTAGAGTGAAGAGGCATAGAGTGCAGTGGCATAGAGTATAATACCGTAGAATGCAGTGATGCAGAGTGGCTTAGAGTAGATTGGCGTGGTGTAGAGCGGTGCAGGGTAGAGTGCAGTAATGCAGAGTAGAGTGGCATAGAGTGCAGTGGTGTAGAGTGGCATACAGTTCAGTGGCAGAGTGCAGAGCAGCAGAGTAGACTGTTGTAGAGTGCATTGGAGTAGAGTGCAGTGGAGTAGAGGTTAGTGACATATAGTACAGGGGCATAGAGTGCAGTAGCATACAGTGCAGTGGCACAGAGTAGAGTGTTGCAGAGTAGAATTTGGTGGCATACAGTGCAGTGGAGTAAAGTGTATTGGTTTTGAGTAAAGTGGTGGAGAGGGCATTGGCGTAGGGTGCAGTGGTGTGGAGTGCAGTGGCATAGAGTAGATTGTTTACAGAGTAGAATTAAGTCGCGTAGAGTACAGTGCATATAGTATAGTACTATAGAGTACAGTGTTGTGGAGTCAGTGGTGCACAGTAAATTAGAGTGGCTTAGAGTGGACTGGCGCAAAATGAAGTGGCCTAAAGTGGAGCAGTGTGAAGTGGTGCAGGGTACAGGGTGCAGTGCAGTGGCAGAGAGTAGAGTGATGCAGAGAGTAGAGTGGTGAAGAGTGTAGTGGCACAGAATGCATTGGCATAGAGTGGCGTAGAGTAAAGAGCTGCAGAGTAGAGTGCAGCGGTTTAGAGTACAGTGGCATAGAGTTCAGTAACAGATTGCAGTGTTGCAGAGTAGACTATCGTAGGGTGCAGTGGTGTATAGTAGAGTGGGGTAGAGTGCACTGGCCTAGAGTGCAGTGGTAGTGAGTAGCGTCCGGTAGAGAGCAGTGGCATAGAGTACAATGGTAATGAGTAGAACAGAGAGGCATAGATGTACCGTACCTTGGTGTAGAGTGCAGATGCGTAGAATGTTGTAGAGTAGAATAAAGTAGCGCAGAGTGCAGTGGTGTAGAGTAGATTAGCATAGAGTGCATTGTTGGTATAGAGTGCATTGGCATGGAGTACAGTGGTTAGAGTGGAATGCATTGGTGTAAAGTAGAGTGGTGCACGGTAGAGTAGAGTGGCACAGAGTGGAAGTTGTAGTGTAGATTGCAGTGGCATGGAGTGGAGCAGAGTAGATTGTTTCAGATTGCAGTGAAGTGACACAGAGTGGAATGGTGCACAGTAGAGTTAAGTGGTGTAGGGTAGAGTGCAGTGGCATAGAGTACAAGGGTGCAGGGTAGATTATAGTGGCATAGAGTTGATGGTATAGAGTGCACTGGCGTAGAGTGCAGTGGTACGCAATAGAGCGCAGTGGCACAGAGTGCAGGGCTGCACAGTGGAGTGGCATAGAGTTCAATGGCAAAGAGTGCAGTAGTGCGTACTAGAGTATAGTGGGGTAGAGTGCATTGGCATTGAGTAGAGTGATGCAGAGTAGAGTAGAGAAGTATAGAGTGAATTGGCATAGAGTGGAATGGTGCAGAGTTGAGTGCAGGCACACAATGTGCAGTGGCATAGAGTGGATTGGAGTAATGTGCGGAAATGTCATCACCTAGTGTAATGAGTTGTTTTTATGGTATTAAAATATTTGTTTCCACCACACTTCAGAATTACCAGAAGTATCCCCGGTAGCCAGCATGATTGTCCCATAAATCCTCACACTTTGAAGTCAGAGAAAGAATAGTAAACACCAAGCCCCCTTGAAAGACATAGACTGACCTCTGTCTTTGAATGCACAGCAAATTATGACAAGATAAGACGGTTTAAAGGTCTCTTTACAGAATGGGAGCACTCGCAAGGATGCTGTAAATTAGGTTTGGGCAACAGAAGAGACGAACTCAAGCTGGACAGCCCAGAACAAATAAAACCAGCAAATAGAAAGCAAGAAAATGTGAGTGGCAAACCAAAAGCCAATGGTAATCAACAGGCTGAATGCATTCTCAGGGAAGGTTCCCAAATCTCCCCAAGATGTCGTTAGCAAACCAGACAGCTGCACAGTCTTGTAGGCTTCGACCTAAAAATGGAACCTTGCCAACACTACAAACTTGTGTGGAGTTTCAAATGATGGATATAGAAAAGTCTTTTAAATGTTTATTTTTTCACCCCCTAAAGTCTATCATTTGTTTGAAGATTTATTATTGGTGTAGCACGCCCCACCCTTGTACCAGAGGTACAACACTACCATACTGCAACCTTTATTGTTACAAGATTCTCATCATTAGTTGAGACCACAAAGTCCATAATCTAAGCATTTCCTTAAGTTCAAAATGTAGAAGTTAATTTTTGTTTGCCCTAAAAGGTATTTATATAATTAATACAAATGATATAAGAGGGTACAGATCTAATGCACCTGATGAATCTACCTTTCAAAGAGTAGCCACGGTCAAATAAATCAATAAAAATAACAACATTTAAAATAACTCAGCAACAAAGACACTATGCACTAATGTTTTCATTTAAAAGCCCTCATAGTAATCTTTTGATCATGTATCCAAAGGCAATGCCCAGATGATAGAACCAGAGTGCCCTTTATGTTTTACTGGGCTGTTAGGTGGATCTATGTGTGGTAAATTGTTCATTGTTTCTTTAATCCTTGGAATGTTTTCATGGAATTCCTATTATGTCATTCTATGTTCCACCCTGGCTCTGGCAGTTGCTTCTTGGTCCCTTGCCGTGCAGCTGCTCTGCCGTGGGCTCCTTATCTGTACTACTTATTTGCTTTATTCCAATAAAACCTTCTTGGATTCAAAGTGACGCCTCTGCGAGTTTCCTGCTTCCAACCCCACCACATTTTTTGTACCAGGAGTGGGGCTGGCCTCGTAATTTGTATTCTGCGCCACTCAACGAATTTACTGGAGCCCACCGGTTTTCCCGCTGCATCCTTTCTCTCTAAGCGGTCTGCCCTGGACATTTGGAGATGTTTCTACGAGGTGGGTCATTTTCTTTTCATTTGCCGCTGCTTCAGACCGCCTCTTGCCGTTGGTTGCCCACGTACACCATTTTCAAATATCTACATGCTGCCTGCTTCTGTGCTCGCTCTTACCTTTCGTCAATTTGGATTCCTGTGGCCTTGGGATTCCGTCTCTTCCCTGCACATTGTTCTTCTTGTTTGAATGTCACCACAAAGGAAGAGGACTCCCCAAAGGCATTGTGCGGGACGCCTTGACGTCACACGCATGGCGGCCTTCTTAATTAAGTCGGTAAGAAGATTTTCCCTCGACTTCAACTATTTTCTTCATTGCGTGCGACGCTGCAATCGGTGATTCGCACACCTTCTTCATCCTTATTACCTTTACCTACTGTACAAGTGAATGACACGTACAATTGTGTGACACCATCATACTTCGGTGATTCACACACCATTTATTGCATATTTTTATTTCGAAGGAATTTACATGCTCAGCATATTCTTTAGCTTTCATATTAATAATACATTTCATCCAAGACATTTTCTCAGCTTTACAGTTATTAGGGCGATTTCTTTTTATTTCTCATTCACTTTTGGGTTTATATATTTCTTATTATGGCCAGCAGTCAGGGTGTCATCCAGCCTGCACCTTTCTTACAGAAACCAGGCAAACCTCATTTAAAATGGTCAGAGTGTCTAAGGGACTTTGAAAACTATATCACCGCCATTGATGCTGATGGTTACTCTGCCTCAAGGAAATTAGCTTTGCTTGTTAATCATCTAGGAGTGGCTGGGCGCAGAGTTTTTGACAATCTTCCACGTTTTCCTGCTCCTACATCTGAAGATGCTCAATGGAACGTTTATATTGAAGCTAAACTACGTATGAGAAAGCAATATTCTGATAATTCAAGTGTTCTTTTAGAGAGATTTAACTTCACAATGTGTAAACAATCCTCTGAAGAGTCCGTTGAGGATTATGTGGCAACTTTAAGTGTTTTTGTTAAAAAATATGAATTTGGTCCCAATGTTGATACTTATATTAGAGACCAATTTGTATTCTATTGTTACTCTAAAAAGATCCAGGACCGTCTTCTCATGTCTCGCAATCCCACTTTAGCTGAAACGATTGACATTGCCAAAAGCATCGAAAGATCAATTGTTACTTCTAAAGTTTTATCCAATCACACCAACCAAGCCATGGTTCTTCCTGCTCATGCCACGGTTCATCCTGCACTACCACCTACTATGAATGTCATATCTGATGAGAATGTTGTTTGTGCCATTAACTCCAAGCAAACTTCTGAAAAAAAGTATTTAGGATTTATTCCTTTAGGAATCAGTTAATTTGCTTTCGTTGTGGTTCCAGGAACCATACAGGAGACAAACCTAACTGTCCAGCTATAGGTAAGAAATGTGTTAAGTGTCGCAAATTCAGTCATTTCCAAGGTGTGTGCGAGGGAGGGATGAATTCAGCGTCCAATAGCAATACCAATCTCAGTAGAGTTAAATTTTCTAATATTTGTTTAGACACTCCTGATGTGCAAGATTGTGTTTCTCAATTTGACAATATTCTAGCTACTGTTGATATTCCTGACCCTATGACACATTCTGACAAACCTATTAAAGGGCCATTAGTTGATATTATTATTGATGGGAAAAGTATTTTGGTTATGGCTGACTCAGGAGCTCCTGTTACCATTCTTGCGGATCGCACTTTTTACAAGTTATGGCCCAATAATTGCATGCCACTTTTAACACCTGATATCAGTCCCAAAGCTTTTGGAGAACAAGACATCGATTTGTTGGGTTATTGGGACAATGTAGAATGTTTGGGCAGATCCACCAGAACCAAGATTTATGTGGCAGTCAAAGGAAGAGACATCATAGGATGGAAGGACCTTGCTCGGCTAGGCATCATTTTGTGCCCGGGACAAGATCCTCCCACTATTTTGGGAAATCTTCAGACTAATATTCTATCTGTAGATCAACATGAGTCACCTGTTGACAAATTGGTGCAATCCTTTCCTGAAGTGTTCAAAAATTCTATGGGTACAGCTAAAGGTTATGAACATTCTATTCAGCTAAAGAAAGATGCTGTACCAGTTGTACATAAAGTTAGACCTGTGCCTCTCAGTATCAGGGATGATTTAAAATTGTTACTATCCAATCTTCAATCCGAGGGCATTATTTCTCCAATTGATACCTGAGAATGGGTTTCTCCAGTGGTTTTAACCAAGAAGAGGACAGGGGATCTCAGGGTATGTGCGGATTTAAGATCCCTGAACCAAAATATTCTCATTGATTTTCACCCCCTACCACATATTCATGAGATGCTACCCAACATCAGCAAATCCAAGATTTTCTCGACAATTGATTTACATTCTGCTTACCACCAAATGCAACTTTCTCTGAGTTCCCAGGCGCTTATTGCTTTTGTGACACCATTTGGTGCCTTCAAGTATTTGAGGGCTACCTTTTGGTCTCGCTTCCGCTGCAAGAGTTTTCTGAAAGTTGTTGGACAACCTTTTTGGTGGCCTCTCACATGTGCAAGCGTTTCAGGACGATATCTTGATCCACACAGAAACCAAGGAGGAACACTTGCAGGTTCTAGAGAAGGTTTTAAACATCTTACAAAATAAAGGAATGACTGTGAAAGCTAACAAATGCAAGCTACTGGTTAGTGAGGTGGAGTATCTTGGACATCTAATTTCAAGTGAAGGTATCAAACCTAAATTTTGCAATGTAGAGGCAGCTCGCAATGCTTCTCCTCCAGTTGACAAAGATGCTTTACGCTCATTCCTTGGACTCTGTGAATACTATGCTAGATTTGTTCGTGGCTATGCACATTTAGTTCAACCTCTGAGGTGTCTTCTTAAAAAAAGGAACTACAATTTATGGACTGATACACTTCATTATATCTTTCAGAAGGTGAAACTTTTGGTTATAAACTCACTTGCATTACATCCATTTGTTTCCAATGGCAGTTCCTTTATTACTGTGGATTCCAGTCAAAAAGGTCTTGGTGCAGTTTTTGGACAGAGGTGGATGGTAAGAACACTATTGCATCTCGTGCCTTAACACCTACTGAATGTAATTACAGCACGATTGAACGTGAGGCCCTTGCCATTGTTTGGGCAGTTCAGAGGTTTAAAACATACATTTGGGGTACTCGTTGTAAAGTCTTCACCGATCACAAACCTTTGGTGTTTTTGTTGTCCGGTAATGGATTAGGAAAATCCCCTGCAAGGCTTGTGAGATTACTTTCCAAGTTACAAGAGTATAATCTTGCTATCAAATATATCCAAGAAGGATAGAACGTCCGAGCGGATAGTCTTTTTCGTATCCCCCTTCCTGATTGTAGCGAAGGTGAAGAGAATTTTCACAAGGATTGCATTGTTGGTTTGGTAGATGCCCTTTCCTTTTATGAAGTGGTAGTATCTCACAAGATGAATGGTCATCTGCCATGGCACGGGATGAGACTTTAAAAAAAGTAGAGTTGTTTATCAAGAGCAAATGGCCTGTTGGCAAAAGTCTTAGTAATGATTTAAGAAGATTTGCACAAATCAGTGAAGAGTTCTCCTTTGAAAATGGATTTTGTGGGAGGAATGGTGTTTTTGTACCTCCTGTTTCCTTGAGAGAAAAGATTATCAACATTGCTCCTGACGGTCATTTAGGGGTTTTTGCTACTTGCAAGAAATTAAAAGAAATGTACTGGTGGCCAGGCATGGACAAACAGGTATCTCTTTTTGTTGATATTTGTCCAAGTTGTGTTGTCTCAGACAAACACTGGAAATTAAGCAAGGTACCTTTGTTCCCAGTTCCGTTTCCAGATTCTCCCAGGGATAAGATTGCTTTGGATTTTTCAGGCCCTTTCACCTTTTTGCCTTCAGAAAAGAAATATTGCTTGGTTGCTATCGATTATCACTCTACATGGATTTATTTTTCTTTTGTGCAAGCTGCCAATTCCTCTACTGTTATTTCTTTTCTTCAAAGTCTTTTCAGTATTGAGGGTGCTCCGAATTGTGTTGTCACAGATAATGGTCAACCTTTCCTTGCTCATCAAGTTACTAACTTTCTAGAAAGGTTTGAGGTCAAACACTGTCAAGTTGCTTTGTATAGTCCATCTCCAATGGACTTGTGGAGAGAGCCAATTGTTTTCCCAAGGAAGGGGTTCAAACTGCCATTGCAGCTAATGTTGATGTGGGTGATTTTTTGCAAAAAAAGGTTTGGGCATATCTGACGGTGTAAGATGGATTAAGCCACGCCCTATTTACAACACTAAGTTAGCATAACCAAGCTAATTGTTAGCAAGCCAGCTTGCCGTTTCTGCTGCGCTGCACACGACACTGTTGTTATGTGTTATTCATTTTAGAAATGCTGACTCGACTTTGCCTCACAGGATAACAAACTGTTGGTTTACATTCTTAACAGTGAAATGTGCCCTTGGTCTGTACATCATGCAAAGAACGAGTCTGGGTCACTAGAAGGAACAGAGTGTTGTGATTAGATTGATCGTACCACTTTTTAGACATATCATACATGCCGCTGCCAATATCTGAAGGACAAGTGTCTTTAATATTTCAGAACAGTTTGGTTTTACATTCATTCGAACAGAAGAGCTGATGCATGAGAGAGCTAGCTGATCCTTTGATGTGATTCTACTAAGCTGATCTATACGGTATGGGGTCCCCCCTGTTAGCCTAAGAGACCTTCTATTAGTCTAATAATAATAATGTATTAGATTCTAGAGAAAGGAGTGTGGCTGTATACCACTGTCATTATTAGTATGATTGCTCCTTTCATTTTATATGGTATTATAACAATGCTTATGGTTCTGATCTGTATCATTTGTCTGCTAGTGTTAGCCAAAGTACTGCATCTTAGGACGCGAGGTTTATAAAATAAACTCTTTTAACTTTACCGTGTCTGTATTATTCTGTTGTGGACTGACAAATAGATACGAACAGGTATTTCGGATTCACACCACTCCTGAGAAATATCTAAGTCGCTTGTTCTGGTTTGTCTATACATTGGGACCGCCTAGCTAGATCTAGGCTAACGAATGGGATACTAAGCGAGTCGGATAAGGGGTTCTTGGTTCTGAGGGGAGTTTCTGGTACACCACAATTCTCTGAGGTCCTGGTCTCCTGCGCATAGTTCTGTGCATAAGCAGAATCCCTGCAACATGGCGCACCTAACGTTTGGTCTTATGATCTGAGACGCCTTAGTAGTACTTGTTTAGTCCACAGCTACCCTCACTCTCGTTTCCGGAGAACGGGAGTGACGGTTTAGCCTACCTAGGGTTTTGACTAAAGGTTCTTTCAAGCTTGATAATTAAAAGGGTTACAAACTTTTAAGCCCAAGTGCTACTGTACATATCGTTGTTGCTCTTTAGTGTGTCCTTATGGCGGTCAATATTCCCGCTCATAGTAGGGTTCCTCTGCGCACTCATTTAAGAGCTTATGGGGTGCCTGATGACGGGATGGCCGTGGTCTTTGTGGTAAGTGCTGATGCCACCTACCCTTATGAGTTGTTTTACTCTTGGGTGACCTTTGAGGAGGTGGATGCGAACGATAAATTGTTCCACGAATATACAGCCACGCCCGTGCCTGCGGTTTATGCCCCATATAGGACGCTAGAAATACCTATTTCTGCTTGGCAGCATACAATTTGGTTTAATGGCGCCCTCCCCCATGAGGCAGGACCGGCGAGAATGGGCCCGTTGTCCATTGCAGGGGCCACTTGGCCGGTACTGGCCGGACGTACACCACACCCCCGCTACCTAACGGTGGGAGTGGGTGAATTACGAACACTACACACAGTCCTGATTACGGTCCATAGGGCTTTAGTGCAGTATCTGTCACACACAGTACAGGTGGGAGCACCTGCGGTTGCTGGACACGGGGCTGATCACCATCACGCGGTGGTGATAAGCCCTGTTATGGTTAATGCGGTTGTCGGCAAGCGCCCCCTCAGTAAGGATGAATTTCCTTACTGGCTTGCGGAAAATTTGATCAATTGGAAGCCGTGTTTCCAAACACTACACCTGTGGATGAGCACAGGATACTCACCATTACTTTGCCGAAGGACCTAGTCCCTGATATTGTTGATTGTGACAATTGGGGCAAAGTCTTTGCAGCGACCTATTCGAAGTGCTATGGCACTCCGACTATGGCTGTACTACCCTCCGTCATCAAGAAAGTCCAAGACAATCATGGTGCGGAGGCAGTTATTGAGTTAGGATTGCGGCTTGTCGACAGTTTCGATGTGGTTTGTTCCATGATAATGGGTAACCTCAAAGGAGATGCCATGCAGTTCCAAGTTGGTAATATGCTGGCACTTGTGGATGATGCCGATAAGCCCAGGGAGTTCGCAAAAATTATTGCAAAAGCCTATAGGATGGTTGGACGTAGTGCCTTAGGCGTGAAACCCACCATCAAAATTCCTGATGTAGTACAGCAAACTAAGGTGAGTTCGTCTACAAAAGACGAAAAGCCCAACTTTCCGAAACAAAGTTGGCGGGCCAAAAAACAAGAAAAACAGCAACAGAAACAGGTTTCTCGTTCTGCCTCACCCGTACAGTCGTATAGTGAACGCACTTATGATTTGCGCGATCGTACTCGTATTAAGTCACCTGATAGGTTTCAGGTTTCTGAACAACGCTCTCCTCGTTCTTCACAGGACACATCAACTTCTCATACTGGTGGTGGAGAGCGTGGGAGAGGACGGGGAACTCAAGGTCGAGACCAGCCCCGCCAGCCTGATGGTAAAGGCAAGCAGGAAGACACTGCCAGACAACGACCACCGTTTCAGAAAAAGAAAGTTGCTGCAATCTCAGCGAGGTATGCCTCAGATGGTACGGACACAGCTTCGGAACCTGACATGGGCACTAACGCTGCTAGACAGCGCGGCAGAAGTTACAGTAGTGCGGCAAGCATTGCGTCCATTTCTGGAGGCGACAGCAACTGACATTTATGTGACAGTTGAAACTGCTGATACTCGCGTAGCTCCCCCAGAAAGATTATTTGAAATAGTCCTTAATATTGAGGGTGACATACAACGCAAAATTAAAGTGGTTTTTTGGGACAATCTTACGACCACCTATGATATACTTTTGGCGGAGAAAGATTGGCCTCCGGCTTTCATTTTGGACGCTCCAAGGGGAGAGGAAGTTATTCTTCCTTCCTTTGGGCACGCAGTGCCCACGGATGAGTCTAATAGGTTAGCCGGGGAGTGGGCACAGGTGCTTGCACCTGCGTTGTATCGTAATCAGGTTGGCTGGGATAAATGTTCTCCCAATCATGAAATTCCATTGCGGTCCGATCCCCAGCCTTATCCCCAATACCCCATGCGTCGCGAGGCAAGATCTCACGTCGCGTCCATCCTTGACCAATTGGAATATCAAGGAGTGATTGAGACATGTGTGTCACCCATGAATAATCCTTTATTCACTGTGACGAAGCCTGACGGGTCGTACCGCCTAGTTTTGGATTACCGGCACTTAAACTCGCACTGCCGGACGTGTGCGGTACAAAATACTCATAGTTCGGCTCTCGTCGATAGTCTTGTGAGAAAACGTTTCAAAACCACGCTCGACTTGTCCAATGGCTTTTATTGCCATAACCTGGCCCCTCATAGTTATGAGTGGACGGCATTTACATCGGGTGGAAAACAAAAATTGTTCAAGAGACTCCCGATGGGCTATAAAAACAGCCCTGGAGTTTTTTCTGCTCGCGTGGTCTCTCTCTTGGAGATGGTAGACCCGGAGGCATACTCGTATGTTGATGACATCTATCTGACAGACGACGAGTTGCTTCCACACCTAGCTCGTGTGCATAACATAGTGACTATGTTTGCAGACTTTGGTTACAAGTTTAACTTTAAGAAGTCCCACATTGCTGAATTCACAGTGTTATTCTTGGGGTACGAACTCAATAATGAGGGTCGAGGCTTGGCACCGCACTTCCTTGAGAAATGCGCACGCCTTCGTATCCCTACGACACTGAAAAAACTATAATCATTGCTGGGCTTTTTGAATTTCGGTCGTTCCTACATTCCTGATTATGCCCAGCGTATCAAGACGCTTTACGCCTTGGTACAACCAACTTTTACCAAATCTTGCTGGCTGCCTGAGCATTCATCTGCATTGTATTCTTTGCAGACTGATCTTCTTACTGCTAAATATTTAAAAACTCGTGATAATCACACCAACCTGGTCATTAGAATTGTTCCAGGCGTGGAGGGTTTCACGTACTTAACGTTCAATGAGGGCGACACAGTCCCCATTGCTTACAAGTCTCATCTGTACACTTCGGCTGAGCTGCGATTTTCCACTGTTGAAAAAGTCTTGACAGCAGTTCAGATGGCGATCCTGAAAGAACGAGCGCTATCACAAGGAACGCGCATGCTAGTGGTAACACCGTTTCCTGCTCTCGAAGCAGTCACTAAAGCTAGTGTACCGAATTCCAAGGCTTTGCATCCAAGGTGGATACAATGGGCGACCTCCTTAGCTTCGCCTGACGTCGAATACATCTTTGACGCGGTGTTGCAGACTCAGGAGAGTTTGGAGTATGAATTCGTTCTTCCTGCTCCTCTGTCAATGCGCCCCATCTAGGAATACCATTGTGTCATATACACTGACGGGTCGGCGCAACCCGCAACTGGATCAAAGCACGCCTATTCAGCGGCTTGCGCAATTGTAGTCGGTACTTTCGTAAATGGAGAGTTCCAATCTGATGCAGTGCATACGCAGTCATTGGGTGATTGTACCGCACAGTTGGCGGAGCTTCATGCTCTGGTGCTTGCACTTGAGTTTGCTGATCACAGGGTCACTACTCTTATAGTGAGTGATTCTTACTATTGTGTTCAATCTTACAACGACAATTTGCTTTTTTGGATTATGAATGGTTTTCGTGGTTCCAAAGGTGGCACAGTAAAGCATAAAACGCTTTGGGCTCGAGTGGCAGAACTGAAAGGGAGTCTGCCACTTGTGAATGTAATTCACACTCTTGGTCACCAACGAGTTGGTGTCCATGCTGTCGGTAACAGTTTGGCTGACGAGGCAGCAAAAACCGCAGTGGCGACATATTTAGTAGCAGCAGTTACAAGATCAAAATCTAAGATTGATGCAGACATCTTGGCAGCTATTGCTGCTTCTGAGACTGGGACGAACTTCCCTAGAGGTTTCCCTTCTCGATACCATTATCACTTAAGTCCTGATAACGTCCCGTTAGTGAGGATAAACGACGTTGGTGATAGATTGATTCCCAACGCGGACTGCAGACCAGCTTTGATATCGGCTGCCCACGAAGGTGTTGCGTCTGTGCATGCTGGAGTGTCGGCGACTGTGTCTCTTTTGCAGCAACGTTACTGGTGGTACGGTTTGTATAAACAAGCGCGGGCTTATGTACTTCATTGTGACATTTGCCAACAGATTAAACCTTCTTCTGTTGCGCGTCCACCTCCTACGCAGCTGCATATATCTAATTAACCACTTGCGTGTGTTTATTTAGATCACTGCGGTCCTTTTACCTCTGATACTGCGTACAAGTACATCTTGGTTGCAGTGGATTCGTGCACGCGTTTTCTGTGGGTGTGGCCACAAAGGAGTGCTGATGCCAGGACTGTCATCAAAGTATTGCGTGTCTTTATAGGGAGTTTTGCGTGTGGTACCCTTCACTCTGATCAGGGCCCGGCGTTCGCCTCTAAGGCGTACAAAGAAGCAATGAGAAGTTTGGGGGTCCAAGTCAAATTTTCGTCTCCATACCGGCCTGAGGGCAATAGTGTTGTGGAACAAATGAACCGTGACCTAAAGCAATCGTTGACAGCCAAGGTATTAGGTACAGGCCGGAACTGGCTTGCCCACTTGTATGACGTCCAACGTGCACTTAATAACCTCCCTAGAAGGTCTCTGGGTGGGAGGACCCCGTACATGATGCTCTTTGGAGTGAGAATGTTTGTTCCAGACCTTGATGGTCTAGACATGGCGGCGGCTGCCACGCCTTTTGACCTAGATGACCACTGTGCTGTATTACAGAATCTGCAAGAAGCCAGAGACACTCTAGCAAAAGAACACGTGCCCTCTACATCTGAAGAAGCGCTCCAGATTCAGGTAGTCGGCTGGCTTCCTCAAGTCGGTGACCTGGTCCGTGAGAAGGTGGAGAACAAGAAGGAGTTTGGCCCCTCTTATCGTGCACCAGTCCCGAAGCTTGGAGTACTGGGTACACGTACAGTTGTTTTACCCCCACTTCCTGGTCGCAAGGATAACAGGTACATTTCAATTGAGAATGTCAAGCTACACAGGGTGGCTGATTCTCCATAGTATGACACCTTCGGTTTCCTGCCCTTCGATGCTGAGAAACTCTGTTGTGGTGCCGCCCTCTATCATCGTGCCTGAGGTTTCCATTGAGATGCTCACAGTTACTGATCCGCCTGTGCCACCTACTGCTGGTGGTTTGCCTGATGATCCTGAGTATGCTTATCCTACAGAAGTCCCTTTGCCCCTATTACATACAACAACACTTACCCAGTCCCATTCTTCCTTTGAAACTGAATCATTGACTTCCCCTGCCCCTTCCAAAATTTCTATATTGTTTGCCTGGTTCAAGAGACATTTTTTGGTTGCACCTTGGACTTACATCTGACTGGTGCTGATTTGTATTTTTTTATTCATGACAATTGGCTTTGTGGTAGTGTTTTTTAGACTTATCAATGGACACTACCTGAATGAACGTTCTACAATTCGATTAATTGATGGAACTTTGGCCCCCCATTCCTCATCACACATCATGAAAAGAGACCAGACTTTTGTGAACGTACGTGATACGTGATGGGATTGCTTGGGATGCAGTGAACTTTCAAATTCATGGTCCCACCGAAGTTATTAATGTGCCAACTGTTTTTCGTGTTTCTATGGGTGATGTAGTTAAACAAAACATCCGATCAGATGATTGGGATGTACAAGCAATAGAAGCACTGTTTTCTGATTTAAAATATTATGCTGCATTTGATGCTGAAGATCTGTATTTAAATACTGCAAATTACGATGAACAATTTTGTTTTCAACATTATGGCACACATTTCCTACACAGAGCAAATACTTTTCGAAATTTTGTTAATTTCACTCAATGGGAACATTGTCCTGTCCCTGTGCCCGGCAGCTCTGCCACTTTATTGAAAAAATTCACATACTTTTCGGATTTTAGTGTGTCGAACCCTGCTTCCTTCTATTTCAAGGTGGCGATAGAGCCCGCTTCTAAGGTTAGATGCACACACAGCAAATTATTATATTCCAAATCCTTTATGGATGAATTGGCTATTGGAGGTTACGACCTATGGAAAGCTACTATCGATCTTAAATCGGTTTGGGGAACTAAACCGTGGCAGGTACAAGGAACGGAAGCTTTGCATCGTGCCTGTCTGATCCCAAACCATATATTATTTTTAAATTCGTCTATTTTCCAGACCACCTGTTTTGGATTGGCTATATCTAAAAAATTAATTTTCCCCTCGATCCCGGATCTAGGTGCTTATCCTGGTTGGGAGAATCACTCAGATCTGTCCCTTAATATGTTGCAGTCCCTTGTTTCCAACGACACCTTCAATATTTCAACATTGAATCCTGAAGGTTGGCTGGTTTGGCAAACAAGCTCAGATTCCTGTCAACATCGGTTTCTGGATTTGGCTCCAGGGTATACACAACTTAGGGTTGACCCTCGTTTTACATCTTCACACACAGAGACCACCTACTCTGTAGGTAAGTTATGTCAATCATGGCTGCAACATTCCACGTTGGCTTCAGTTAAGCTTCATTTATCACTATTAAATGACAAAATAGATTTGAATGATTTTATTAAGGGTCCTGCACATGGCAGGTCCAAATGATTTGGGTTTATGCTATTTACAATGAAATTTGGAAATTGTCGCAAATTGAAGCTGCTTCTAGATTACGTGCTATTGACCAGGCCAATATGGAAAAAGTATTGGCTGTGATAGATAATAGGATTAATACTTTGTCTTCTAGAATTTATACATTAGATAATATTGTTTCAAGATGATATATCTGTGTTGTATCATGGCCAAAATCAGTTGCGTTCAATTATGCAGTTTGCATGGACATTGCAAACGTTAAAGACAGGGAAAGTCCCTTGGGATTACATGAATATTTCATCGTTGTTCCTTCCTTTTAATTTGACAGCAAAACAGCAGTTCATGTCCATGAAAGACGCAACTTACGCATTGCTGCACATTGAGAAATTAGAACCTTTACCTTTCTCTGTTGCTGAGTTAAATTCAGCCGTGTGGCTTATACACGGATTGGTCACGTTACCTTTTAGCCTGTTTAAGTTTAGTTCGTGCATGAAGCATTATGCCATTGGCAGATATGAACAACTTGGTGATGCTTTCCTGCACGAAGTTTGGTCACTTCCGTTCACTTACAGATGCGTAAGGGATGGCAAGGAGGTTTACTTAAAAGGTGACGAATGCACTTCAGCACCTGATCATTCTGTGGTTTGTAGACATATACAATTACATGGCGCTTGCAATATACACGCTCCCAATTTGGCTTGTGTCCTAAAAGGGATTCCAATGCCAGTTATAACGTCTTCTTTTAAGCTGCTTGCCAATGGTAGTTATTTGCTTTTAAATAGTGAAGCTTGCTGTGGGATGCTAGTGGGTATTCCTTACATAGTCACTGTTTCACAAAAAGTGGTTTGCTGTAATAACGTCTTTTTCCCACCCCCGCAAGGCCGACTCGATATATCTATCTGGCCGGCGATTCCAACCTTGAACGCAGAGTTCAATAGGATGAGCAGAATAAGGGCTCTTTTGTCTAAGAAGGAAGTTGCGTTGACTTCGTCCCGTGAAGCATTTCTTCTTAATGTAGCAAACACACGCACTGAGGTACAAGCTCTTTTAAATACTGACCTCCCCCTCCATTTTGGAACTTTGATTCAAACTATCTTTAATGCTTCATTTACGACTGGCATTGTTCATTTTTTTTAAATTGTGGGCTCGGGCCTCGTGACATCTTTCCAAACGGTTTTTGGTGTGATCCCCGCATTATTACATTCTATTTTTTCGAGTGTCTTCAGAGGGTTTCCCTTGCTCCTCGCTCTTGTGGCTGGGATCCTTTTGTTAATATGCGCACTTCGTTATGGCTGCACACCAGGAGTTGCAAGACAACATGCTCCGCCTGCTCCATCTTTGTAGCCGGATGCTTGAATACTACGGCACTTTACCTCTGGCGGTCTTAAGCGTCAAATATGGATTGTCCTTCCGGTTTCCCTTTTTTACGTGTGTGCAGCCTGTCTTTCATTGCCTAGATTGTCCCTTCCAGTGGGCTCTGGACTTGTGCCTGACAACCTTGGCGTCACCTGACCCGGATTTTGATGAACTAATGTGTCCCTTAGTGGCACATGATTTCGATTGTTCTGGTGTTGGGTTTATGGCTTTGGGTGCTACACAAGGAGTCCTTGAGACCTGGGATATCGGAGAGGCCGCTATTGAATTCCTAGAAAGGAGTTATATCGAGGATGCTGGCAATTGTCCTATTGTGGTGCTGGATGCTCCAATAATTGACGAACACGTATGTTCCTTTCCCTTGCTAAATTGGATGGCAGATACTTTTGCGGAACGCTCCAATGATTTCCTCTTGGAAGCTGTTGCAACTTACGGTGCATATACCTTTATGGATTGACTGATTGACATTGTCAAACCAGGGTGCATTTTTTATTGATTTTTTTAAGACATCGTTTTTTTCTTTTTAACGATTTTTTTCTTCTTTTTTTTCTTTCTCGGACTTACACTTACCTTATATGGACTTATAGTTCATGCCCTTGGTTCCGTTCTATATCCCTTGAACTCTGCGTTCTTGATAAGTGTACCCCTATTGGTTAGTGCTCCGATCATGGGGGGGTGTAAGATGGATTAAGCCACGCCCTATTTACAACACTAAGTTAGCATAACCGAGCTAATTGTTAGCAAGCCAGCTTGTCGTTTCTGCTGCGCTGCACACGACACTGTTGTTATGTGTTATTCATTTTAGAAATGCTGACTCGACTTTGCCTCACAGGATATCAAACTGTTGGTTTACATTCTTAACAGTGAAATGTGCCCTTGGTCTGTACATCATGCAAAGAACGAGTCTGGGTCACTAGAAGGTACAGATTGTTGTGATTAGATTGATCGTACCACTTTTTAGACATATCATACATGCCGCTGCCAATATCTGAAGGACAAGTGTCTTTAATATTGCAGAACAGTTTGGTTTTACATTCATTCGAACAGAAGAGCTGATGCATGAGAGAGCTAGCTGATCCTTTGATGTGATTCTACTAAGCTGATCTATACGGTATGGGGTCCCCCTGTTAGCCTAAGAGACCTTCTATTAGTCTAATAATAATAATGTATTAGATTCTAGAGAAAGTAGTGTGGCTGTTTACCACTGTCATTATTAGTATGATTGCTCCTTTCATTTTATATGGTATTATAACAATGCTTATGGTTCTGATCTGTATCATTTGTCTGCTAGTGTTAGCCAAAGTACTGCATCTTAGGATGCGAGGTTTATAAAATAAACTCTTTTAACTTTACCGTGTCTGTATTATTCTGTTGTGGACTGACAAATAGATATGAACAGGTATTTCGGAATCCCACCACTCCTGAGAAATATCTAAGTCGCTTGTTCTGGTTTGTCTATACATTGGGACCGCCTAGCTAGATCTAGGCTAACGAATGGGATACTAAGCTAGTCGGATAAGGGGTTCTTGGTTCTGAGGGGAGTTTCTGGTACACCACAATTCTCTGAGGTCCTGGTCTCCTGCGCATAGTTCTGTGCATAAGCAGAATCCCTGCAACAACGGCACTGCATTACACCACTGGTGTTACACCCTTTAAGGCACTCAGGGATAGGGAAGCTAGATCCAAGCTGATGCCTAAAAGGTTTAGTGACTTAGCAGTGGGTTCTGCTATGTTTCAAGAAAGAAATTCTTTGGAAGATCTTCAATTAGTTAAGAACATGGTCGCTGCCAAGCAGTTACTGGAGAAGAAAACTTATGATGGTGTTTCTAAAACTAAATGTGTTGATGTAACAGTGAATGATTGGGATCTTATCAAGAAGCCCTGCAAAGTTTGCAATGGTCAGTCTAAATTCAAGCTTCCAGTCTGTGTTGTCAAAGTCACCAAACCTTCTGTCTTGTTAGAAAATAGAGGTTGGTGGAACAAGGACAACACTGTCAAACTTACTGACACACAAGTTGAGATCTTTAAACATGTTTATGCCAATAGGTCTGAAAATGATGATTCTGATTTTACTTTTGGTCCTGGTTTTGATGCTATAAATCTCAAGAATGCACCAAGTGATAATTTTGGGGAAGCTATGCTTTCTTCATCTCTAAACTGTTCAAGCTCTGTTTCACCTCTCCATTCTTCATTTGAGGGTGGAGCTGCTCACAATCAGTGGGTTTGTAGGTTACTTATCAAATAGTATGATTATGTTTGGTATTAACCTTCCTGTTTTTATTATGTCTTTTTTCTGCACACAGTATGTTTCTGTGGTTCTAAGGCAACAGTTAATATTCACGTAAATGTACTGTGAAAGCAATAATGACAAGGAACTGCGAATGCAGCTTGAATAACCTCCTAAGTTCTGGCGGAGTGAGCATGGATCCTTCATGCAGGGCATCAAAGGTGAACTGTCGGCCCCTGCACATGACCACGAAATGAGATGGGCTGCTTCCTTCTCTCTCTGCAAGGAATAGTGGAAATGTCATTAAGCCATAGTGCCATCTAGCAATTTACAGCATTTCCAACAGTTTGCACATTTTTTTACAGTTCGATCCCTTGCTCAAATGCGATTCAGGTGCAATGCAGAGTAAGTCATAAGAATACACAAAATACATGTAAATGTATGAAATCACTGAAAACAATGCATAGGTGTTCTGTGTAGTGTAAACATCAAAGGCTCAATTACCCGTGGATGTGGCCTGATAATGCAAGATAGTGGACATGTCCCTCTAGGGTTCCAGCCACAATCCCCGATTAATCCTTAATGAACCTGTTGCTGCACTGCTCAAGCAATCCCACAACCACCATTGAACATCTGGAGCAATCCTGAACCCCTGGTTGTTTTCTGTTGATGGTCGCTGGTCCCCTGCATGAATGGGATGATAGCTCCTCCCTGCCACCCTTCATGGCGGTTACCCAGCCGCAGTGAGTGACAGAGCAAGCACTGCAGCAGAACTTGCCTAGAGAAGAAAAGCGCTGTTGGGTGGAGGGCAGCTGGGGGCCCTTTGCTGGCGAGAACCAACTGTCTCAGCTCAAGGCATGCCTGATACACGGGATCTTAGACATCATTCCGACCTCATGCATAGCTGAGGGCCGTGGGTGCAGGGAGTGGCTTGGAAATGGAGTATTTTGGTATCATGCGCAGAATCAAAATCCAAACTAGGCATATCACTGTGGTGTGAAGTGCCGTGACTGGGGTACACCGTGGCACCCGTAGCGCATTTTGGACACCAGTGTTTAAGATGAGAAAGGGATACATTTGTTGGTGTTGTGGTAGTTGGGCTATCCTCTTTACTTGCCCACAAGGTGGTAGGACAAGCCAAATCCACCTGGCACCTATCCAACTATTCCTTGCTGCACTGTAAGTGTGGGGTCGATGAAGGCTGCCAGTGCACCTCTATCCCTCCCACTCGCAACTGTGGTAGCGATTTGGAATATGATGATGGGCACTTTAAGCAGTAGCAGTTGGAGGCCACAGAGGGAATGGTAGGATGTCCACACCATTTTTCAGGGTGAGATCCTGAATATGTACCCACTGATCCACAGCCTGAAGCTCTAGACCTGAAACCTGCAGTGCACTTGTGCACATGTTGGGAGGATATGCAGCCATGACGTATTGCCTTAAGCCAGATATTGACAGGATGAGAACCTGTATGTAACCGTGCACTGTTCACAAAGTGTCTAGTCTGACACTATACAATTTTTGAAGTCAAGATGTGTTTAATTTTCAACACTGAAACAAGACATTATCATAAATTTTTTGCAGCGTTTGAATGTAAAACAACTAATAAACATATTGCGATTTGTTCCAAAATAAATTCATATCATGTATGCATAACACATTCAGTTACATATAACAACCATGTGTGGCATCAATTCAATTGCTTAATATAGACATATAATAATGCATCAAAATTACAACACAACAGAAATGTTAATGCCCAATGCATTTCGGAACCAGCCGGTTCCTTCGTCAGGGGCTGATCTGAAAGATAAAGCGTAAACCATGTTGCTGGTGAGTGCTATTCACTGGGAGCTCAATCTCAAAATATAATGTTAAGCAGCGAGTTCTCAAAAAGGGGTTACCTGTTCGTGTTTGCTATTGTGTGTGTTCTGAAATAAATGAAAATAAGACCATGTGAGCTACAGCTCAGGCTGTAGGATATATGTAAACGATGCTAGCAGAGGATTGCCAAAAACAGGCTTACCTGGTAGTAAGAAACCTCGTGATTCTGTAATTGTAAAAACGTACCATGAAGGGTTATTGGGGTGAACAAATCCTACAAGAAAGTAAAAGAGCTCAGGAGTGTGGGTTCCTAGAGAGATAAAAAGATCTTACCTCTGACGCAACAAATTAAGGAGCTGTGCGAAAAATAAATGGAAAAAGAATAAAAAAAGTATCAATAGGCGTGCCGTATGTGATAGGTGGGGAGTAACTGTAAATACAATGTAGACAACTAACGGGCGTTTCCAAAACACGTACGAAGTCTTACCTCTGAAAAGTAGTCTAAGAAGCTGCAAGGAGAGTAAAGAAAACAATGTTTTACTATTAACGGCGTGACCGCAGATGGCGGAGAAAATAACTACCGTGTATACTCGTGGAGGAGATCTTACCTTAATGGTATTTCGGGGCGAGAGTAACCAACGATTCTCCTCACTGGATGGGCGAGTGTAAAGGGAGTCTCAAGCGAGGGTACTACATCAAAGTGGGAACCGGAAACTGCACCGGAACTATTCGAAATAAACGACGGACAAAGGAAATCAACAGAGTGTTACTCATAGAGCAGACGCCCGAAAGCGCCATCTTGAAACGGAGTCAAAAGACTTCCAAGAAGATTAGCAAAAGCGCCTAGGTACAAATAATATTGTAATATGAGCTTTGAAATAATAAAACAAAGTTTTCAGAAAAAGGTATTGATCGTTTGCGACTGCGAGCTTGCGAATGGAAAAGCAACCAGAATTCTAAGGGCCGGATATCCCAATCTGGAGCTTGTAAATACAATGAATTCTCTGGGTAGAGAAAGGATCGCTATTTGCACGGATCTGTGAATACAGCCTCGGAGTTTGGGTCTAAGCCTCCAGTGTTACGGAACAAACATATAAAGAATGTAGATTACAAAGCCGGCAATTGTGTGAGGGTAAAAATCAGAAAGTCACCGAGGGAAACGAAAGGATGACCTGTGGCTACAGCATAGTATACCAAGTGATGATAAAAGTGTGGGTGTAGGATTGTGCTGAAGTACTAGGCACTGGCCTAAAATGTGTGAAGTCACCTAGGGCTTCTTAGGTTGGTTAGTTAGTTCATGATTAAATGAAACAAGACATGTCCACCCTGTCATTAAGACCTGTTGGTGCCATGGTATCTAGAAATTTGATCCAAAAGATCTCCCTTTGTAGGAGTCTCAAGTGGGTGTTGACTCCTTGTTGTTGCTCCACATGTTCGATTATTTGGAATCTAAGTTGGGATATGGAGTGACATGCTTCATGCCAGTGGGACGCCAGAGGTGAGCTTGTGCTCTTGGTTCTGATGCGACTTTTGTGTTCAGTAAGTCGTGTTTTCATTTTCCGTTGTGTTTTTCCTAAATATAGTTTGCCGCAAGGGCATTTGATTCCATAGATTACATTTATGGTATCACAACTGCTGGTATGTCGGAGCTGAACGTCCTTGCCTGTAGTGGGATGTTTTAAAATGTTTCCTGGGATGATGTTGTTGCAATGCGAACAGTTTTGACATTTCACAGTTCCTTTATTGGTGGAGATGGTCTGCGGTTTCTGTGTAAAGTTCTCGGATATTTTGGCCTCTTGTGTAAGCATGCAAAGGCAGTTCACGAAAAATGTCGTTGAAATCGGTTTCGTTGGATAGTAGTTCCCAACGTTTGTTGATGATTCTTTTGATGGCTGTGGAACTGGTCGAAAATTTAGATAGAAACACTATGTTTGATCTGTTTGTTTTGCTGACCGTTGCAAGTAGTTCTCCGCGTGATTTTGCCATCGCTCTTTGTGCACAAGAGTCAATGACTGTAGGGGGGTACCCCCGTGCCTGGTATTTTTCTTTGTATTCACTGATCTTGGCTGTGCTATCAGATATGTCTGAACAGATTCGTTTAATCCGAATGAACTGTGAGTAAGGTAAATTATTGATGAGATTATTGGGATGGAAGCTAGAGAATTGTAGCGCATTGTTGCGGTCTGTCGGTTTAGTGTAGATTGTGGTGCTAAGTCCATGTCCATCTGGATTTTTGTTGATGGTGACGTCAAGATATTGGATGGTGAGGGTGTCAATTTTATGGGTGAATTGAATCCTTGGGTTGTGGGAATTGAGAGTGGTTATCATTTGTTCAAGGAGTTGTAGTGAATTAGTCCAAACCAAAAAGATGTCATCAATGTATCGACAGTAAGTATAAATGTTTGACCACCACTGGGGAATGTCCATGATGTACTCTTGCTCGAACATAGCCATGAAGATGTTGGCATACGATGGGGCCCCCGGAAAACCCATAGACGTTCCCGAGAGTTGAGCATAGAATCTTTCGTCCCATTTGAAGTAGCTGTGGTGGAGGCAAAAATGTAATAGTTGTAGAATGAAAACTTTTTCTGTGTCAATGTCTTCGCGTTGGAGAAGGGCCCATTCAACTGCCTCCATTCCTGTGGAGTGAGGAATAGAGGTGTAAAGAGCCACCACATCGATGGTGCACAATAGCCAGGTGGATTGGATGTTGGGTTGAATCAGCTCAAGTTTTTTAAGAAAGTCCGTGGTATCCTTAGTGTATGACCACCAGTTCTGGACAAACTTCTGTAGATAGTGATCTAAATATTTGCCCACGGAATCAAAAATTGAACCACATCCTGAAACAATGGGTCTGAAAGGTGGTTGTTGTAAATTTTTATGTATTTTAGGTAGCATGTAGAGATGGGGTCTGCGTGGATCTGTTGTGGTAAGGAACTGTCTGGTTTGTTCGTCGATCCACCCTAAATCATATGCTTTTTTCAGGATGTCTTGTAGGATGGTGTCCAGTTGTGATGTAGGATCGGTTTGTAATGGTAAATATATGGATGGATCATTCACATGCTTGTTGACTTGTTGCAGGTAGAATTCTGTGTCCATTATGACAATTGCTCCTCCCTTGTCAGCGGGTTGAATGGTTATGTCAGGATTGTTGGCAAGGGTTCTTAATGTAATTCTTTCTTTGTTCGTCAAGTTCTGGTGTGTCTTCGAACGAAAAGTCAGGTTTTTTATGTCCTTTTTTACCATGATCTCAAATGTATCCAACATTTTGTGGGACACTGGGGCTTGGAAAGTACTGCGAGGCTTGAATTTCGTGGATCTACCAGTTTCAGAGGTGTCATCTGTGGTCACAATGTTGGAAAAATAGTGACGTAAACGTAATG
The DNA here is from genome assembly GCF_964204655.1 of Triturus cristatus. Lineage (NCBI taxonomy): Eukaryota > Metazoa > Chordata > Amphibia > Caudata > Salamandridae > Triturus > Triturus cristatus. The sequence goes on along the minus strand of NC_140593.1, from coordinate 308,395,873 downwards.
TCCGCATAAACTTATACAATGCAACATCTATTTCCAATGGGTTAGCGTGACTGGTTGGAACAAAAGACAAGCCTCTGTTCAGAACAGCTTTTTGATGGGGTGTGATGTTAACTGAGGAAATGTTTATGATCAGGGAATGTTCTTCCCGCTGCGTAGCGATTTTCCTGCCCTTTCCTCGCCTGGTTTTGATGTTGCACTTTGTGTCTCTGGGTGTAAGGCTGGTGGTAGTCCTTGGTCCGGGGCCTGGGACAAAAAAGACACTGAGCTTGTTTTTTCGACTTGTTCAGTAGTATCCTTGGTTGGAGTTTGTTGGTGAGAGGACGAGGTTCCAGGCTGCACAGGTATTCTAGATGTTGAAATATCCTTATCTGAAACCAGACTTTCTTCTGATGAGTGCGTATTAGGTTTACGTGGTTCAAATCTTTTGCGTGCATATATTTCGGCCCAGGTGTAAACCTCGTTTAACTTGTAGTCGATAGTATCTCTTTTGTACTTCCTTAACTTCCCCTCTTGTAATTCTCTGCTGTACTTGTCGAGTTTGATGTTCAAGCCTTCTAGGTTAATTCGCCAGGTATCATGTTCTAACCTAGTTTGAAGTTCATCTTTCAGTGTGTTAATTTCTTGTTCGAGATCTTTGATGGTTTTGGAGAGCTCCTCGATGATAAGAAGAATCAGATCAAGGGAACATTTGTTCAAGATTGAAAACCATTTGTTCATGAAGGTGGGGTTGAGGTGAAAACGGAATAGCATGGGTCTTATTGATAGTCGTAATCCTCTGGGAATCCGTTTGGCTTTATGATACTGTACTAGTGTAGAAGCATGAAGTTGTTGGTTAAGTTGACGTCTGGTTAGATATTCAAGTTGCTTAAGTTGTTGTGAGATTGAGCCACTGTGTGTATCCATGTTTTTTACTTCCTGAATTAAGGAATAAATTTCGGATGCTTGGTCTGTGGTATAAACCAGAGTAGTTGCTCTGTTATCTGTTATGTTCGTTATTGATTCGAATGACATTTTTAGTAGGGGTGGGTGCTTCTCCTTGATGGACAAAAGAGCTGATGTAACAGAGATTATATATGGAGAGCACTCCGGTCTGTGGTCAGTCTTATCGGTAGTTCTAGGTTAGAAAAACAATGGTGCTACAGTTATGCAGGAGTTTGTCCTCTCCTGCTATGAATAAAGCCAGATATTGACAGGATGAGAACCTGTATGTAACCGTGCACTGTTCACAAAGTGTCTAGTCTGACACTATACAATTTTTGAAGTCAAGATGTGTTTAATTTTCAACACTGAAACAAGACATTATCATAAATTTTTTGCAGTGTTTGAATGTAAAACAACTAATAAACATATTGCGATTTGTTCCAAAATAAATTTTTTAAGCGGCATTTTGGCTGGCTCAGACCATTCTGTTCTGCACTACATGACCGGTGCAGGCGCATTTCAAGGGATAGAGATGATGAAGCGGCACATGGTGTAAGCACTGCACACAAACAGCTGAATAATATAGTGTCCTTTGTGCTTGTCAAATATCAATGGCAGCCTGTGTGAGCAGTATCAGATCGGGGGTGGGGAGGTGCATCATTGCTTGCCCAGTGATCTACATATATATACTTTGGGCTCTCCAAGTCCATAATACATAATAGAGCCAAAGAGTCAACATGGTCGGTGAAAAGGAAGAAACTTGTTCCATCGGGGCTGACTGGACAGTTTTGCCATTATCACCCAGCCACCCGAAAAGGTGGGGGCTGCTAGACATATGGCCCAGCCTGGCAAAGTCACAGGGGCCACCTTCTTTATGGACATGAAGTGCCACTTGCACTTCTCTTGAAGGAATAATAGGTTAGGTTGAGGTGGGCTTGGTACTGGTTTGGCAGGATGTCGACAATGTGGTGGGAACAGTCACAGAAGTTGTGGGGTGCATCTCTGAATCAGAAGACACAGCACAGGATACAACATTATTATTACCTAGAACTCTTGAAGAGAAGATTTAAGATGCAGAGGATCTGGCTGGTTGCAACAACTTCCACTTTATGGGAACCATGGAGGGAGTGTAAGGCACATGTTGTCAGCCTAAAGTAAAGAGCACCCAATTCTTTACTGCAGGTTGAAGTGCAAAAAGGTAGTGAAATTAACATAAGATGCAAATAAAAATAAAAGGGAGCAACAAATGAATGATAAAAGAAAAATATTAAATATGCTAGATGAATGTTGCGCTATATTTTCATTTTTGTACCAGTAACAACTGAGCAAATGTTTCACACAGCTTAAGAGAGCAAAGTACCTCTGTGGTTTGTTTCCTGTGAACCACAAAAAGATTTTTTAGAATGTTTGTAATAATTAGTATGTATGCTGAATTGTACTTTAAATAGGCTCTAGTAATTGATGTTTCCGACCACGAAACCTGGTTGTTAAAACTATTTTTTTCTACTGGGCAGTTGACAATCTATTCAATTTCTGTTTATTGTTTAACTTTTTATGATCTTCATAACTGTGATGAAGAAATTACTTACCTTCAAAAACGCTCTTTCTGGAGGATACCCTATCTAGTCACAGATTCCTCACCTTGTGAATATTTGTCAGGCGTCAGGCTGGATCCGTGAACTTCACAAAAGTACTCCTGCGTGCCAGTAGATGGCATTGTGCAGCTCAACATTGATGTCGTTCCTCTGTGGAAGTGACAAGTGGAGCCACATATAAGTGTCACCATGCATGCTGACGTCAGTTCCATTCTTAGCCTGTCCACGCCCTTAGACACAAAGTCCATTGGTAAATTGAAAAGACCAGTGTGTAGATCTCTAGATTGGAACCATTTGGATTGAAAAGAGTCCAGTTCACAGAACGGGGAGGTGGGAGGGTCAGTGAGGAATCTGCAATGACAGAGTACCCACCAGAATGAGCGCTACCGAAAGTAAGTAACTTGCTCTTCTGATGGATGCTTATAACTGTAAATTCCTCACATTGTTTATCTGTACTATAGCATTGCAGTACATCCCATGTAGTGGTGGTTATATGAACTGGCTCATACCAAAAGTTCTTGCAGGACAAAACTAGCAAAATGGCCATACCGACTGATACAACTGTCAAGACAGTAGTGCTTTGGGAATGTGTGTACACACACCCATGTAGCCGCCTGTCAAATATACAGAACAGCCACTCTGCATGCCAACAAAGTAGTAGCAACCTTGGCTCTAGTGAAATGAGACCATAGGTCTTCCTGGGCAAGATTCTTGGCCAATGGGTACCAAATCTTGTTGCAGAGCACACCCTATTGAGAGATGGCCTCCTTCAATACTGCCCTGCTTTTCTTTGCACCATCAAATCCATAAACAGCTCATCGCCGACTTGATGTTCTATGGTGCAATTAATGTAGAAATGAAGTGCTCTCTTGGGGTCCAAACAATGGAGTCTTCCTTCCTTTTGTGAGGGATGAGATGGAGCACAGAACGACAGGAGTGAGATAGCCATTCTGACGTGAAAAGGGGTTACTGCTTGTGTTAGAAAAGAAGCTCGGGTCCTCAGGATCAGATTTTTTTTCTTCACATCAGTAGATACAATGCATTCCAAGGTTCCAACACTATTCCAAAACAGGAAAGGACAGGAATTTGTTTCATAGCACAACATAACTTTGTCTGTAAAGGAAAATCAGGATCCATATCATCTTAATACAAACAGATGTGGTTGCTCCTAGTAAGGGGTGTATCGTCTAGAGTTACATCCTTACAAAAGCCCTCAACGACTCCATTCTCAAACATAGAAAATGATTAAGAAGCAATTCGAGCATTCAAGTGCTCCTCCCGTTGACGCAATGAGTACATGCAAAGAGGTGTCCATACATCTATGTGCCTAGATTTTATAGACTGCATATTAGCAAATGTTTCTGCATTGATATTACAAACAGTAACACTGCTGAGAAACCACCTAATGTAGACACTGGGCCTTCCATTCAGTTTCTCGTTAAGCAAGCAATAACAATATAGCTGCAAGGTGTCTCACAGGATTTGGCACTGTAGTGAAGACAGGGTTCTGCTTGCCCACATTGCTATGTTAGCATAGGCGTATTAGAAGTTAAACGCCATTTTGCCACTTTGCCGCTTTTGCACACGACACTACATGTAACTGTTGTTGTAAGTTAAACTGCTTGCTTTTCTTCGCATGAGAACGGTCTGTTTTTCACATCCCTAGACTTACACCGCAACCTTAGTCTGTACACTGTGTGCAGAAGTCTTCACGGTCATAATAACAATGTATGCTGTTGATTCAAGTTGATCGCCCCCCGCTCTAGACACAACACGCACACAGCTTACCTCTCCTGAGGCTTGAGCCGGGAGATAGGTGTGTTCTCTACTCGTACTGTTATATTTGCTAATTTGCACATTCATTGCACTGCTTTTAGGTATTTTAATGAAGATGTAATATTGCTCTGTTCAGGTGCTTTTTAAATCTCTGGCTATCAATCACTATTTGAGTCTTACCGTACCCGAGTGTGACTGTCATCTGGTTTCTCTCCCCGCTGATCGCGATGCTGAGCTCCTGGCAGTCTCGGTGGGACCGCCATATTGGGGATAGTGAGGTGAGCGGACTAGTGTTTGGCTACCCCACGCTATATCTGGCCCAATGGCGCGTGCGTGCCGATGGCGCGCCAAAGGCAAGCCCGTCCGCACTTGGCCCGCGCTCAGCACCAAGACCCCTGATCCTTTGAATTCAGGTAAACCTTCTTATATTATTTATTCTAGAACAGCATTGCTAGGGTTAAATGGGGCAGAAAAGGACCCAAATTGTGTCTGTTTGTCCTTTAACTCATGGCCAAATCTTCAGCCAGCAGCCTGTTCTACTTGTAAAACCTTGCTTCCTAGAATTCTTTATTTAGCACCCCATGAGCTGAGGGACCTTAGGTCAAAGTCGGGGGGCCACAAGGCTACGGTTTGCAAGTGCAGGCTGATAAATGCAAGATCGTTGGTCAAGCATAGCACTGAGTGTGCACAACTTGGTAATCAGACATAATATCAAATTCAAAATATCGATAGGACAGAATATCGAGTTTTTAATATAGAATGGACAGAATATCGAATTGCCAAAATATAGTGGTGAAGAATATCGAAAATTAGGTAAGAAATAAAATATCGATTTAAATAATATAGAAGTAAGTAATATCGACAGTCATAATATAGTTGTTAAAAATATCGATTTTTTTTATAGTGTTTTAAGTGTTAGCATATGTGTTAAAAGTATGTATAAATTTTGGAATGTATGTTTCAATATTTTTAAAGTAATGAATTGTATGTTATTTAATTTTTGTGTAATTTAATTCCGTAGCGGGTTGTGGGTTTATAGGGGATTAGGGTGGGAAGTAATTTAATTATAGTACATTAAATAATAATTTTTAGGAATTATTAATTATTTTTAATTTAATTTTGCGTTTTACTTCTGTAGCGGGTTGTGGGTTTATAGGGGAATAGTGTGGGAAGTAATTTAATTGTTATTAGGTAATTATTAATTGGTATTGAAAATTAATTGGTTGTTGATTAATTATTAATTGGTAAATAATTAGTATTAATTGGTAATTAATTAGTATTAATTGTTTAATTGATTATGTTAATTGCATTAATTTATTATTTGTAGCAGGTTGTGGGTTTATAGGGGAATATGGTGGGAATTAATTTAATTGTAAATAATTAATTATTGAAATAATTTTTGTATATTGCTAATTAATTTATTCTTAATTAATTATTAATTGGTATTAATTTTATTTATTAATTTTTGGCATTGCAAATTAATTGGTTGTTAATTATTGATAGGATATTAATAAAAAAAATGGTATTTATAATTAATTAATTATTCAATATTGTGTGATTGGCAATTAATTTTAATATTTTTATTTGGTATTAATAATTTATTTATTTTTAATAAAATATTAAATTATTATTTTCCCTACTATTGCACTCACTGGAGTGGGAATAGTAATTTTTACCCCTACGCTATCCAACGCTTTCCCTACTATTGCACTCACTGGAGTGGGAATAATAATTTTTACCCCTACAGTATGCAACGCTTACCCTAGAGTTGCACTCACTGGAGTGGGAATAGTACATTTTACCCTCCCACTATCCAACGCTTTCTCTACTGTTGCACTCTCTGGAGTGGGAATAGTAATTGTTACCCCTACGCTATCCAACGCTTTCCCTACTGTTGCACTCTTTGGAGTGGGAATAGTCATTTTTACCCCTACGCTATCCAACGCTTTCCCTACTGTTGCACTCTTTGGAGTGGGAATAGTAATTTTTACCCTCCCGCTATCCAACGCTTTCCCTACTGTTGCACTCTCTGGAGTGGGAATAGTAATTTTTACCCCTACGCTATCCCACGCTTACCCTACAGTTGCACTCACTGGAGTGGGAATAGTAATTTTTACCCCTAAGCTATCCAACGCTTTCCCTACTGTTTCACTCTTTGGAGTGGGAATAGCAATTTTTACCCCTACGCTATCCAACCCTTTCCCTACTGTTGCACTCTTTGGAGTGGGAATAGTAATTTTTACCCCTAAGCCATCTGACGTTTTCGCTACTGTTGCACTCACTGGAGTGGGAATAGTAAATTTTGCCCTCCCGCTATCCAACCCTTTCCCTACTGTTGCACTCTCTGACGTGGGAATAGTAATTTTTACCCCTACGCTATCCAACGCTCCTTCTACTGTTGCACTCTCTGAAGTGGGAATAGTAATTTTTAGCCCTACTCTATCCAACGCTTTCCCTACTGTTGCACTCTTTGGAGTGGGAATAGTAAATTTTACCCCTACGCTATCCAATGCTTTCCCTACTGTTGAACTCACTGGAGTGGGAATAGTAAATTTTACCCTCACGCTATCCAACGCTTTCCCTACTGTTGCACTCTCTGGAGTGTGAATATTAATTTTTACCCCTACGTTATCCAATGCTTTCCCTATTATTACACTGTCTGGAGTGGGAATACTAATTTTTACCCTCCCGCTATCCAACGCTTTCCCTACTGTTGCACTCTCTGGAGTGGGAATAGTAATTTTTACCCTCCCGCTATCCAACGTTTTCCCTACTATTGCACTTACTGGAGTGGTAATAGTACATTTTTTTAATAAATATTACGTTAATATATATGTATTATTTTTTTTTACTTACATTAATTATTTATTAATTTTAAAGTAATTTTAAAGTAATATAAGTATTTTTAAGTATGTTAGATGTTTTATTTCATTAATTTTCCATTAATTTTAAGACATTTAAAAAAATTCGATATTGTGACTAACTATATTTTTTATAATGATATTTAGGATTCTATATATTTGTACTTACCTGTTTGGAGATAGGGCTTCGATATTTTGGCATTCTATATTTTTCCTTCGATATTTTGGCAATTCGATATTCTTCTTCTCGATATTTCGTCAGTGATCCGCACAACTTATTGAAGAAAAGGACATACAAATAACAATTATAACGGAGTCGTGGACTGATGAATCCTCAGGGCCGGACCTGTTGAAGGCCACTCCACCAGGATTTGTGTGCCATTCCCTGAATAGGTCCGGGGGCAAAAAAGGGGGAGAGCTAGCACTGATTTATCCAAGCTCATTCAAAGCTGCCTTCCACCCAATACTTAATGCAGGCTGTGAGGCCTTGGCCTTCAATTTTAACCTGTCCTCCCACCACACCTTTAAAGGCATTTTAGTATACAGACCCCCGAGCACTAAACATTCTTTCATTGCTTCCATTGGAAATCTACTGGAAGACAGCATCTGTTTGGAGTCCTACACCATCTTGGGGGATTTTAATTATCATCTGGAGGCTCTTCTTAATCCAGATACAGCCACTCTTATTGATACCATGAACAGTGTAGACCACAGACAGCAGGTCACTGGCCCAACTCATCTGGCTGGACATACCCTGGACGGCATATTTTCAAACCATCTTGGTCTCCAGGTTACAGGTGTTTTACCCCTGGCCTGGACGGACCATTCGGCCATCCAGTTTGAGTTAACCCTTAAGGCACAGCATCTAGGGGGGGCAGGGGCTAAGAAACGGATTGACATCCGACCTTGAAAAAAAATGGATAGAGAAGCTTTCCAGGAACTCCTTATTTCGACGACTATACAATCAAATTTAGGAGTGGAGGAAGGGATGATCGCTTATACTAAATGGGTGGAGAATGCTTGTAGCAAACTAGCCCCAGCTATCAGTATTGTGCCCAAGAGATCGACTCCCTCCGCCCCCTGGTTTTCAGATGAATTGAAAAAAGAAAAACTCAAGTGTAAACGCCTGGAGCATTCCTGGAGGAAAGAATATAATGAAGTAGAGAAGTTAGCCTACAGAACGGGCCTAGCGAACTACAAGCAACTTCTGTTTGCCACTAAACAAAAATTAGTTGTCAACAGAATTGAGTTGGCAAAAGACTCAGCCAAAGAATTATTTAAAACTGTACTAGATCTTTCCTCCCCACACCCGGTTTTATTACAGCCTAGTGAGGAACTCTGCGAACAGATTGCCAAATTCTTCCTGGATAAAGTAGAAGTGATCTTCTCGGCACTCAACGGATCGACCGCAGTAGCAAGCAACTGGGAGAAGGAGGATCTTGGGTGCATCAATGCTCCTTCTGCAGCCCTCGAGAGATTCGAGAACTTGTCCATAGACCAAACACGTTGCCTTCTTGAAACTGCTAGATCAGGGTCACCATATGACCCCTGTCCGGTGGCTGTTACCAAACTAGCAGTGGAATCCATCACCCTGGCACTGACACCTGTTTTTCATGCCATGATTGATACCGGGCTCTTTCCTAAGCTCTGGAAGGTGGCATCAATTTTACCCCTTCTGAAAAAGCCTAACTTAGACCCGGCCGATCCCACTAACTTTCGCCCAATATCTAGGCTCCCCTACCAGCAAAAATTATAGAAAAGGCACTAAATATACAGTTGGGTGCTTTTCTCCATCAAACCCAGGCCCTGGACCCAACCCAATATGGCTTCAGAAGTGGCCATAGTACGGAGTCAGCCCTCATTAAAACAACAGATGAGATCAGAAAAGTAGTTGATCTAGGAGGGAAGGCCGCCCTGATCCTACTAGACTTGTCCGCGGCCTTTGATACGGTCCATAATGATCTTTTGATGGACCGATTAAGGACATGCGGACTTCGGGGCAAGGCCCTGAATCTCATAAAATCCTTCCTCACGGATAAATCACAAGTGATATCCATGGGTAAACACCATTCAAAGCCTTTTGTGCTGTCCTGCGGGGTTCCACAGGGGTCATCATTGAGCCCGATGTTGTTTAATGTTTAGGTTTCTTCACTGGCCCCTATTATTAATAACTTGGGTTTTGATCTCACATCCTATGCCGATGACACCCAAATTGTGGTGTCCCTTCTGCCAGGACAGGAGGGGGGCATGGACAATCGTTTTCATAACTGCATGGTTGCAGTGAGTGGCTGGATTGCGAAAAATTGCCTGAAGCTCAACTCTAATAAAACAGAGGTGATAATATTTGGGAATGCTCCTAACTTCTGGAATCCAAACTGGTGGCCCTCCACAATGGGAGCACTTCCTGCCCCGGTAAAGAAAGTAAAAAACCTGGGAATAATTGTCGATGACAAACTGAATTTGGGCAACCAAATCAACTCGGCTTCATCATCGACCGCCTTTGTTTTAAAAACAGTGAAAAAGATCCTGCCTTTCTTGCCAGCAGGGAGTCAGAAAACAGTGGTCACTGCCCTTGTCTTGTCAAGGCATGACTACTGTAATGGCCTCTATTTAAACATTCAGGAATGCTACTTAAATAAATTGCAAAGGCTACAAAACGCAGCCGCCAGGTTACTCACTGGGGTGCCCAAATTCGCTGCCATTTCCAATGAAATTAAAAAGTTACATGGGCTCCCGGTAAAAAAGCGTGTGCTTTTTAAATCCTTGAGTACTGTTTTTAAAGCACTCCAAGGTACTGGACCAGAATATCTGCAGAAACAATTTAACTGGTGCATACCCACAAGAAATCTACGCTCATCAGGAGCCAAAATGGTAACCATTCCGACTATTAAAAAGGTTTCTTGGGGAGGACGAAGATTTATCTTCGGAGCGGCCAAGGCGTGGAATGATCTTCCGGCCCAGCTCAGAAATTCACCTGATCTGTTGTCTTTCAGAAGGACTCTTGGCTGTTAAAACTCCTTTAATGGTGATGGCTGAAAAGATAGGTAACTAGCGCCAGGACACCCCAGGGTAACCGTTGCGTTTACAAATACATTTAACATAACATAACAGCTGCAACTAACTGAAACTCGAGTGCCTTTAATATTGCATTGCTTGCATGATTCGGGCACTTGGAGAAAAAACCTTTCCAGACAGAGAGCGTTGCTGATCCTGTGATGTGATTCACCTCAGCTGATCTTGGAGGTATGGGGTTCCCCGTTTAAACCTAGAGACCTTCTATTATCATAAAACCTAGCTCCTAGCCAGGGGAGGGTGGTTCACAAGGCACTGTACGACCTGTTTCCACATTCATTGTAACATGATTTCTCCCTTTGTGTTTTGTGGAATTGTATCAAATTCTGATTGTTTTATTTCTAATCATTTACCTGCTTATGTTAGCCAAAATACTGCATCTTAGAGCACGTAGTTAAAATTAACATTTTAAACTGTTCCGTGTCTCTGATTACTCACGTTGTGGACTGGTATGAGAATAAAAACGAAAGAGTGTTCTTGATTCCCACCAGTCCTGAGAATACCCTAAGTTGCTTGTTCTGGGTTGTCTAATCATTGGTAGCTTCGCTGTAGTACGGAGAACGAATGAGACACTGATGCTAGTCGGATAGGGGTTCTGGGTACTGAGGTGAGTTTTTTGGTACACCACAATTCACTGAGGTCCTGGTTTCCTGTGCATAGTTCTGTGCATGAGCAGAATCCCCGCAACTTGGCGCACCTAACGTTTGGTCTTCTATTGAAGACACTTTAGTAGTAGTGCTTATATTTGTCCACAACACCCTCACTCATGTTTCCGGTTGACAGAAGTGATGGATTAACCTACCTTTATGGATAAATTATAGGTTCATTCCAGCTTAAAATTTAAAAAGGGTTGCATTTTGACTTACTACCCTTTTTGTGCTACAAGTCATATAGATTGTTTTTCTTCTCTGTGTCCTTATGGGTGATATTAATATAGCTTTGCATAGTAGCGCAGTGCTCCGGCGTCATCTGACGCAGTTTGGGGTGCCCAACGATGGTATGTCAGTAATATTTGTGGTGAGTGCCAATGCAGCATTCCCCTTTGAGCTTCTCTACTCTTGGGTTATGTTTCCTGCAATAAATGCGGATGATGAAACATTCCATACTTACACTCCCACTGCGATACCTGCGAATTACACACCATATAGGACATAGGAGATTCTGATTTCGGCATGGCAGCATCGTATTTGGTTTAATGGTGCCCTCCCCCACGCTGTATCTTCGGTTCGGTTAGGCCCTTTGTCTATCCCTGGGGCCACTTGGCCAGTCATGGCTGGGTTCACACCACATCCACGTTATTTTCAAGCCCCAGTAGACGACGTACGTCAGCTACATACCGCCTTGATAGCGGTACACAGGGCTTTAGTGTAATACGTCTCACGCAACCTCCAGGTGGGGGCACCTGGAGTTGCTGCGCAACCAGTTGGACCAGCCGGGATGTCTATTAGTCCCGTCATGGTTAATTCGGTAATGGGCAAGCGCCCCCAGAATAAGGACGATATGCCTTATTGGCTCCCAGAGAAATTTGACCAGCTGGAAGCAGCATTTCCTAATACGACTCCTGTGAAAAAACACAGGATTCTAACAATTAGTTTGCAGAAAGACTTAGTACCTGAGGTGACCGATTGTGAGAACTGGGGTAAAGCATTTTCAGCAGTTTATGCAAAGTGCTTCGGCACACCGTCTATGACTGTCCTGCCCTCCGTGATCAAGCATGTTCAGGATGAGCACGGTCCGGAGGCGGCGGTCGAGTTGGGAATGAGGCTTGTCGGAGTGTTTGACGTAGTTGCTGATCTCATCCATGCTAACGTCAAGGGAGATGCGGTTAACTTTCAGGTGTCTAATGCTTTGCGCCTCGTCGCAGAAGCCGATAAACCCCGGCAGTTACCGAAGATTATTGCGGAGGCTTATAAGACCATTGGCCGTAATAGTTTGGGTGTTAAGCCTTTTTCTAAAACAGCAGCACAACCGCAAACTCAGACGGTTAAGTCTACTAAAGACGACCGTCCAGTTTTTCCTAAACAGAATTGGAAAAATAAAAAACAGGGGAAGCAGCAACAGAAACAAGGGTCGCATCCTGCGTCACCAATACCAGTGTCCACTGAGCACACATATGAGTTGCGCGACCGTGCGAGAATTAGGACCCCTGATAGATTTCAGATTCCTGATCAACGTTCTCCTCGTTCTTCACAGGAAATATCGGTCTCACAAGCCGGTGGCGGAGATCGCAGCAGGGGTCGGGGTGCCCCGCAAGGACGTGAGCAGCCCCGCCCGGCTGATGGTAAAGGCAAGCAGGACGACTTTCCACGTCAATGCCCACAGTTTCAGAAAAAGAAGGTTGCTGCATTAACCCCAAGGTATGCCACGGATAGTGAGAACACAGCTCCAGAACCTGACATGGGCGCTAATGCTGCTAGACAGCGCAGCGGAGGTTACAGTAGTGCGGCAAGCATTGCGTTTGTATCTGAAGGCGACAGCAACTGACACATTCATCACAGTAGAAACTGCTGACACTAGAGTGGCTCCCCCTGACAGACTGTATGAAATAGTCCTTTTAATTGAAGGTGACATACAACGTAAAATTAAAGGGATTTTTTGGGAAAATCTGACCTCTACATATGGCATTTTGTTAGCAGACTGGACCCCACCTTTTCGTTTGGCTGCTCCGAGAGGGGAGGAGGTAATCCTCCCTAGTTTCGCACACACTGTGCCCAAGGAGCAGACGCAAAGCTTTGCAGAACAGTGGGCTCAGGTGCTTGCGCCGGCTTTGTACCGTACTCAGGTCAGATGGGATAAACTTTCGCCCAGACATGAGATTCCATTGTGGTCAATGCCACAGCCACAACCCCAATATCCCATGCGGCGAGAAGCGAAAGCTCTGTTGCAGAAATCCTTGAACAATTGGAATATCAAGTTGTAATTGAAACATGTGTGTCACCCATGAATAATTGTCTTTTCGTTGTAACCAAACCTGATGGGTCATACCGCCTAGTTTTGGATTATCGGCATTTGAACTCTCATTGTCGGACGTGCGCGGTACAGAATACCCACAGTTCTGCCCTGGTTGATAGTCTTGTGAGAAAAAGGTTTAAGACCACACTTGACATTTCTAATGGCTTTTACAGTCAATACCTGTCCTCTATTAGTAGTCAATGGACAGCCATTACTTCAGGCGGCAAACAAAAACAGTTCAAAAGATTAGCCATGGGCTATAAAAACAGCCCGGGCGTCTTTGCCGCACGTGTTGTCTCTCTGTTAGAGAGCATCCACCCTGATGCGTACTCGTACGTTGGTGATATTTATCTCACAGACGACGAATTATGGCCGCATTTGTCGCGTTGACCGCATCATTGTTGTGTGCGGACTTCGGTTACAGATTTAACTTTGTAAAATCCCACATTGCAGAGTATACAGTGTTGTTTCTGGGCTATGAGCTCCACAACGAAGGTCGAGGCTTGGCACCTCACTTCCTGGAGAAATGCGCACATTTGTGCGCTCCAACAACTCTGAAAAAACGACAATCTTTACTGGGTTTTTTGAATTTCAGGCATACTTATATACCCGATTATGCCCAGCGTATCAAGCCGTTATATGCCTTGATACAACCTACTTTTAACAAATCTTGCTGGCTTCCGGAACATTCAGCTATACTGCAATCTTTGCAGTCTGATCTTCTTGAATCTAAATACTTACTGACACGTGACAACCACACAAACCTTGTAATAAGGATTGTGCCAGGCGCAGTGGGTTTCACGTACTTGACTTTTAATGAAGGAGAAACAGTCCCTTTTGCTTAAGTCACACTTGTACACTTCGGCTGAAATGTGCTTTTCTTCTATCTAAAATGTTTTGACAGCTGTGCAGATGGCGATTCTAAAAGAGAGAGCGCTGTCGCAGGGGAAATGCATGTTAGTTGTTACACCGTATCCTGCCCTTGAGGCAGTGACGAAAGCCAGTGTACCAAATTCTAAAGCTTTGCATCCATGTTGGATACAATGGGCCACTTCCTTGACGTCTCCGGATGTCACGTTTATCTTTGATCCCTCATTGTAAACTCAGGTGTACCTACAGTATGAATTTGTTTATCCTGCTCCTTTGTCCATGCGCCCGCTTGAGAATTACCATTGTATCATTTACACTGACAGTTCGGAGCAACCGGTGACGGTATCCAAGCATGCTTATTCAGCGGCCAGCGCAATAGTGGTGGTTACCATGGTGAATGGCGAATTCAAGTCCGATGTCGTGCACACTCAGACATGGCCCATCAGAGGTGAATAATGTCCCCAATGTACTTCGTGTTTCTATGGGGGATGTTGTGAAACTAAACATACGCTCTGATGATTGGGACGTCCAGGCCATTGAGGCTCTTTTTTCTGATTTGAAATATTATGCTGCATTTTATGCTGAAGATTTGTACTTAGACTCATTGAATTATGCAGAGTTATTTTGTTACCAGCACTATGGCAATCATTTCCTGCATAAAGCAAATACATTTAGAAATGTGGTTAATTATACACATTTGGAACACTGCCCAGCTCCCATTGAAGGTAGTTCGAAAACTCTATTGAAAAAATGTACATATTTTACTGATTTTAGTCGATCCACTGCTGAAGCCTTTTATTTCAAAATGACTGCTGGGTCCACTTCCAAAGTTAGACTCACACACACTAAAATACTGTTTTCAAAGTCCTTTATGGATCAATTAGCAATAGGGGGCTATGAGCTGTGGAAAGATACAATTGATCTTAAATATTTTTTTTTTGGGTTCTAAAAGCTGGCAGGTGCAAGGCATAGAAGCTTTACATCGTGTGTGCCTCATCCCCAACAACATGTTTTTGAATTCTACTATTTCACATACTACTTGCTTTGGATTGGCTATTTCCAAAAAAATGAATGCCCCTGCCATTCCTGATCTGGGTGCTTATCCTACATGGGACAATCACACAGATATGTCCCGTGATGAATTGCAGTCCCTAATTACTAATACCTCCTTCAATATTTCCAGCATGGATCCCCTAGGATAGTTATTATGGCAAAAAAGTTCAGATTCATGCCAACATCATTTTCTGGGTCTGGCTACAGGCTATACACAGGTTAGGGTGGACCTCTGTTTTTGAAAACTACCATTCTGTTACTACCTTTTCAGTAGGCAAATGATGTCAAAACTGGCTTAAACATTCCACCTTAGCGTCAGTTAAACTTCGTTTGTCCCAATTGACTGACGATGTTGATTTGAATGACTTTGTTAAAGGGCCTGTAGGAGGCAGGTCCAAAAGATGGGTATATGCTATTTACAATGAAGTTTGGAAATTATCTCAAATTGAAGCTGCTTCTAGATTAAGGGCTATTGATCAAGCTAATTTAGAAAAAGTGCTTGCTGTCGTTGATAATAGCATTAATACTCTTTCTTCCAAAATTTACACATTGGATAAGACTGTTTCATCTGTTGTGGATATTGTACAGGATGAAGTGTCTGTTTTATACCATGGTCAAAATCAATTGCGTTCTATAATGCAGTTTGTGTGGACTTTACACACATTGAAATCTGGAAAAGTTCCTTGGGACTACATGAATACTTCATCTCTGTTTTTACCGTTTAATCTGACTGAAAAACAACAGTTCATGTCCATGAAGGATCCAACATTTTTGCTTTTGCACATTGAAAATTTGGAACCTTTACCATTTTCTGTTGCCAAATCTAACTTGGCTGTATGGCTCATTCATGGGATAATAACACTACCTTTTCCCTTGTTTAAGTTCAGTTCATGTATGAAACACTATGCCTTAGGTAGATATGAACCATTGGGTAGCGCTTTTCTGCATGACGTTTGGTCACTCCCATTCACATACAGGTGCCTAAGAGAGGGTAAAGAAGTTTATTTGAAGGGCGAGCAGTACACTTCTACACCTGATCACTCGCTAGTGTGTAAACTTATACAATTGCACAGCGCGTGTAACACCCAAGCCCCGAATTTAGCTTGCATTTTGAAGGGAAATCCAGTGCCGGCTACAACACCCACTTTCACGTTACTAGCTAACGGTAGTTATTTACTCTTAAATAATGAAGCGTGCTGTGGGAGGCTGGCAGTGATTCCGTACATTGTAACTGTCTCCCAACATGTAGTTTGCTGTAAAAATGTGCTTTTCCCGCCCCCGCATGGGAGACTCGACATATCCATCTGGCCTTCCATACCGACCTTGAAAGCAGAGTTCCACAAGATGAGCAGAATAAGGGCTCTATTGTCCCAAAACTTCTTCTCGTGAAACACTTCGCGTAGCTAACACCCGCACCGAGGTGCATGCGCTTTTGAATACTGATCTCCCACTTCATTTCGGCGCTCTGATTCACACTATATTCAATGCCTCGTCAACAACTGGCTTGGCGCATTTTCTCAAAGTTGTGGGCTCCCGCCTTGTGACCTCGTTCCAAACAATATTTGGTGTGATACCGGCATCTTTTCATTCTATTTTTTCCAGTATCTTCGGCGGGTTACCATTAATTCTTGCCTTGGCTGCCAGTGTGCTGCTCTTGATTTGTTTGCCCCGGAATGGCTGCACAATCTGTGTCACAAGACAGCCTACCCCGGCTGTTCCAGCTTCGCAACCGGATGCTTGAATACTATGGAACGCTACCTCTGGCCACTTTGAGTGTAGGCTATGGATTATCCTTCCGGTTCTCATACTTTACTTGCATGTAACCCGTGTTCCTTTGACTGGATTGTTCTTTTGAATGGGCTTTGGATTTGTGCCTCTCCAATATGGTGTCTCCTGCCCCGGATTAGGATCGACTGATGAGTCCCTTAGTGGCTCATGAGTTGGACTGATCTGGTATCGGGATTATGGCCTGCGCGGCTGCACATGGAGTTCTAGGGAATTGGGATATATGTGCGCCGCATATGACTTCCTGGCACGAAGTTATATCGAAGAACACGCAAGTTGTCCTCTGATGGTGCTAGAGGCTCCGGTTATTGAAGAACATGTATGTTAGTTCACTTTATTAAATTGGATGGCTGAATCCTTTACTGATAATAACAATGACTTCCTCTTGGAGGCTGTTGCAACATACTGTGCCTATACGCTGATGGATTAAAATTGGCAATTGTCCATCTTCACCACGTACTATTCAAAACATTTTTTTACTGTTTTTCTCTCTCCGTGATGGACAATATACCACCCCTTCTTGGTCTTTTTATTTTTTTTACCTCACGACTTCGAACTTATCACTTCCAAATTATCCGGTTGACAAAATATGAACTTGGTTCTGTCTCACTCGAACTTGAACTCTGCGTTCCTAAATTGCTTCCCTTTTGTTTGTGGTCCGATCAGGGGAGGGTGTAGTGAAGACAGGGTTCTGCTTGCACACATTGCTATTTTAGCATAAGAGTATTAGTGTCATGGTTCCTGGTTGTTGCGGTGAGTGTGCATGATCCCTGGCACATGCGGAAGCCAGAGTGCCCGACTTCTGTTCCAATCAAGGTTAGCGGTCTAGCTTCGCTACCGGAAGCTATTACTGCAGCGTCCAGCGCATCCGGGGGAAAACAGCATATGAATCACGGTTCCCGCCGGATCGGCGCTTCGGATACTGTGTTCACCGATGTTTGAATGCCAGGACCAAGGTATTCTGGTTGAGTAAAGTATTCCTCAGACACGCTGGAGCGCTTGCTGCCGGCTTCTGCCTTCCGCGCTGAATCGCTAGCTGCCTGCTTCTGCCTTCCGCGCTGGAGCACTTGCTGCCTGCTTCTGCCTTCCGTGCTAGAGCGCTTGCTGTCTGCATCTGCTTTCCGCGCTGGTGCGCTATTGCTTTGGGGAAATCACGCGCTGGAGCGTTTGTTCTTTTTTTGTTACCTTTATTTCCACAACGCGCAGGAGCGCTTAGTTTTGTGTGTTCAGTTCGCTCAGGAGCGCATTATTTATGTTGGGACAAAAGCCGCGCTGGGGCGCCTAGTAAGTTCCTGAAACGTGCAGGAGCGCATTATTTATGTTTGGACAAAAGCCACGTTGGGGCGCCTACTAAGTTCCTAGAACACGCAGGAGCGCAAGTCCACGGTGACACTAACCACTGGATTACCTTACTGCTTGGTGCTTCTCTGACAAGCTACCGGTGCTCACGGATATCCCCCAGACAGAGGGAGGTACCTTAACCGGCTTCAAGAACACCATATCTATGTTCCCTGGCTTCCTTCCCCGTGCCCATCGCCATCCTAGTCAGTTGCACGCCTCTGCTGGGTAAAGTAGGTGCGGTGGTGGTGGCTCATGTCGTCTCTGCAAGATTGCCTCACAAGCCGAAGGTAAGACTTGTGGGGTACCAGACAGAATGCGAAGCCCAAGTGTTATATCTTGCCCGGGCGACATGAGCGATCCCGAGATCACACTGCAGGACATAGCGGCAATGCTTACCAGCATGCAGGCAGAAAACCTTAGAGAAATTAATGGAAGTCAAAGTAGATTTGAATCAATTGTTGGAACGTTGTGCTAATAGGCAGGAAGCGGGTTAATGGGGCGGAGAGATTCGCCAGTAAGTAGTGGGGATGATAAAAGGAAATCATTTGGGACAGGGAACACTCGAGTTAGCGATATGTTTAGAAAATGGTGAGATGAGATTCACATACCAATGAAGTTGTTCGCCATACAATTGTGGGGGAGGGCTCATAAGGAACGTTTATAGTGGTGTATTGCACATTTAATTATGAAAATAATCTAAGCATGTTGGTAAAAGATACTAATTGGTTATTCTATCATTTATTTACATTGACCCCTGATGAAGGGCAGTGCTTTGCCCGAAATGCATTGGGTTTTTATTAAACAAACACTGTCTGACGAACCTCACATCAGTTCATGTTTTTACAAGAGGCTGGAGGAGCACAGTCTAAACATTAAGAATACTTGAAAAAGGCGTTTTGACCGCATGTGGGAATTAAATTGGAGGAAATGAGGATAAACTGTGAAAAATGAAAAGGAAAATTTAAGAAAAAGATTAGATGAACAAATTACACACTATTGCCAATGAGGCATGTTTATGCAGTGCGTTTGGTTGGGGCGAATTGAAGCCCCATTTCAATACGTTCACTATCATTGTAACATGATTTCTCCCTTTGTGTTTTATGGAATTGTAACAATGCTGATTGTTTTATTTCTAATCATTTGCCTGCTTATGTTAGCCAAAATACTGCATCTTAGAGCACGTAGTTAAAAATAAACATTTTAGACTTTTCTGTGTCTCTGATTACTCACGTTGTGGACTGGTATGAGAATAAAAACGAAAGGGTGTTCTTGATTCCCACCATTCCTGAGAGTACCCTACGTCGCTTGTTCTGGGTTGTCTAATCATTGGTAGCTTCACTGTAGTACGGAGAACGAATGAGACACTAATGCTAGTCGGATAGGGGTTCTGGGTACTGAGGTGAGTTTTTTGGTACACCACAATTCACTGAGGTCCTGGTTTCCTGTGCATAGTTCTGTGCATGAGCAGAATCCCCGCAACAGCACCCTATGAATGTATTCCAATATAGCTACATCTGGTGTTTACGGTATCTCATATTAAAGCATCTTGGATATTATATCTATTATATTTTACCAGTAAGAAGCAATATGTCTGCACGTCCATTCAAAATACAAAACATCGGCTGACGGAATGATGACAGTGGGCAATTCATGGGTTATGGACTTGTTGAATTTATGTTGTTTGGCTGGAGAAAAGTATATGCTATGGAGAAATGTAAAGTGTACAAGGTGGTGTTTATAGTTCAAGGTAAACTGGACACAGCTGTAGGATCATTTACACATGTTCCAGAATTCTCCCAAGTCCTATTGCCACAATAATATCACTGGTACACCACAAATACAACTTTCACCAATTGACAACTTATTTATCTGCAATACTCAGTCGCCTGTGTATGCAAAGTTCAGGAGTTTAGTAAGGGTAATACACTCTATGGGTTCCTGAGAAAAACCATAGCAGTAAGCCTGTAATGTGCGACGGAGTCTAGAGCATGTCAATATATCAAGTGTGTCAGTGGCTCCTCTGTCTTTAAAATGATCCAAAGTTAATTAAATGCCTTCTATAATCATTGTAGTCCTACCATGTCAGGAAGCTCCGTACAGCTTTTGCAGCAGCTATAAGCATGGATGGATTGCTAGAAAGTGGAGCATCCAGTAAATATAGTAGACAAAGTCCCAACATTTAGCACAGTCTATTCCAGGCATTATTAATAGCTGCCACTGTATCAAAAGCATCTCTGGGGTAAGGTAGTTGCTCAAATAAAGAAGAGATCAATTTACCCAAGCCTATGTGCTCAGTTTCCACAACCATGAGAGTTTTAGGGAGGTATCAATAGATGGCAAAGAAAGCTTGTGCGAACAAATACTAGTATTTTGAATCTGGTACTGCCAGGCAACCCTTAACTAATAGTAGTGTCATAATAATGACCGTATTAGGCATTTATGAGTAAAAGCTAACCTTCTGTGTGCATGATTCTCACTCAGTTTACATGTCAGTGATTTCAAGACAATGGCCAATAGAAGCATTCCTGTCTCGTACCCTTTAACAGTGCCAATGGCTCTGATAGGATCTGGTTAATGATAACCCAAGCTGTCGGCGCTGTGTGTAGCAATGAGGTCAAATGTAAAATCTGAGCAGTCAGTCCCATCCTCTGTTAGACAGCTTAGAGGAATAGCCATTCTAGAGAATCAAAAGACTTCTCTACATCTAGGAAGACTTAGCCGAAAATTCAGATTTTTAATGCATTTCAGAAAACATCAATGGAATATTATGAGAGATGGACCTAGCAGGTATAAACCCCAGTTGGTTCGGTAGCACCAGACCTTTAATTACACGCCTTCATCTGTGCACAGTGATCTTAACGACTATCTTACTGTCCGCATTAAAGAGAGATAACAGACGATATGAGTTAGGAAGTTGTGGGTCTTTATTGGGCTTTAGCAGAGTTATAACTATGGCCTCTCAAAGTGTGCCCAAGTGTCCACTAGCTAGCACAAGCTTATCTGGGAAGAACGTGGTATATAGTGTTTAGACAGTAAGAACCTGCAACTCATTCACACACCCAGCTGATGTTATGGCCATCGGGAAGAGTGTGGTAGCTAGAAAGGCTTGGGACAGAGCTGCCAGTTGTCCCTGATACCCTGGGCTTTGCCTTTGTAAGTCATGACAGGGCTGGGACACCTGCTGGGTTGGTGGCGGGGTGTGCATTGGCAATAATGGAAACCCCTACTGTGGCCTCAGAAGGGGCACAATTGTTGATGGAACTATATGTATGGGGCAGACAAGCGCAAGGAACAAACTGTATTCCTGCCTTCTTAAAGCATTCCATGGTGGAGTTCACCTTCTTGCCAAAGGGTGAGAGCCATCAAATAGCATGTCAATTAGGGATGTTTAGATATTCCTCAGCGAAGCCCACAGATCTCATCCACATGTGGCGCAAAAGTGTCACACTCGTATCAATCACCTAACCAAAGCAATTGGTTGTGTCCAAGGCACTGAGGAGCCACATATTTTGTTGAATCGCAGTTCCTGGACACCCCGAGGTCATTTGGAACTGTTAGTAAAACTAGGGCCACCTTCTCCTGTATGGCATGCGAGTACAGCCTAGAAGACAGCTGGCGTTTACTGAAACAAAGCAAGGCTCTTGGAGGAAACAATGTGCTTGCCAAATGTATCTATGCCCTTAGACTCGTAATCAAGGGTGATGGGAAGGCGCTGGGATTTAGCTTACTGGTGGATGCCTGCACCACCAAGCTCTCTGGCATGGGGTGTTGTGCGAGGAAGTACCTCATACCAATTTTCTTCTTTATATTGGGGAACAAAATCATCCCCTTCATCTAAATTGTCGGTGTCTGTAAAAGTGCCGAAAAGGTAGCGTAAAGTTTGAGACCTACTGCCTGGTAAGAGCAAGATATCAGAATCCGACAGGTTGCCAGTTGGCTGTGCTCTAGTGGTATCAGGAAACGGCCTCAGTTCAGGTCTAGGTGGATTCTGCTCAGGGTCAGAAACCACAATGTGTTGCAAATCCTCCTCCCGCATTGGTGGCCCTGGCACTTGCGTGGATGCAAAGCAAACCAGCACAGTGGGTGGTGCTGGAACCAGAATAAGCACAAGACTGGCACAGATGGCACTGAGGGTGAACCCACTGGTGGAAGTCTGACTGGAAGCCCCCGCAGATCCTTGGGCCCATAGGCACACTAGAGGGAACCTGTAAAGTGCTGAAAATGCACAGTATGACATATTCAAAGGTCTCCACTTACCTTATCATCGCTCAAGGACTCATAAATTTGGGGTGCATCGGTATGAGGCTAGAGACCTGCTCTAATGGAGATCAGGAAGGGGACTGGGTGGCAGGTCCTTGAACTCTCTCTGGTTTCATACGGCTTATACATTCTCAAGTGAAACTGTACTTTTGTTGGACAACATGAATGTTGGACTGGTGCTAGACTGATTCGGAGTATGCCTTTGGATATGTTGTCCTATAGTCCTGCTATCTAACAGTGCACTATCTGTACCTTTGACCTTACAGGGTAACAAAGGGACATGCAACCTCAAAACATAACAACGCTGACTCCCCAAAGAAATCGTGGTAACACATGTGGAACAGTTTTGCTCAGTCACTTATGCATACCCAAAGAGGTGCATTAGAAATACACAGTATGTGGTTTTAATATTTATTGAAGCATTTTGATTCTTGGGTAAAATACTTGTGCTGAAATGATTAATGGAAGGAAACAGAATAATGGGATTAGCAAAGGAGAATGGTGAAGAAGATTAACAATTGAACTATTTTGCTGAATACAGAAGACTATATGCTTGCATACAAGTACTGTAATATAGTGTCCACTCCTACTTAGAGCATTCTACTGTATTATGTCTAAGGTGAGTGGATCTGCCAAATCCCTGTTGAGTGGTCTAACTCTCCATTACCTTAAATTGAGTGTCAGCAAGCTATCTATCTTGGTGTAGAGTTGGACAGCTTGCCTCGCATGAGATGACAGGAATCAGCTGAGCTGGAATACTGGCATGAACAGACCTCTCAGTGCCAGCAAAATGCTCCTCTGAATAAACAAAGGATTGATGGCATTTATATAATAACATACTCCATGTTACTATGCCAAAGCCCCAGTTAGGCCGCCAATGTTTATTCCATTGTGATAGCTCTGTCGCTGAGCGACCAAAAACAAATATCAACATCTTGCGTGCTGAACTTAGCCCTTACACAGAATGTTCAAGGTGTTCTGATAGAGTCCCTATTAAGTGGTATTGTAAGCAAACTGAGTTAGAGGAATGTTATCCTGTGTGTGCACGTAAATGAATGTCTGTCAAATGTCATTGTGTTTAAGGAGAGAAGACAACTTAAGAATGTGAGCATGTAAAAATGACGTTTCTTAATTGGGCCTCATACCTCCACATGACACTGGAGTTCGAGCATGGCGGGAAACAGTCAATTCCCACTTAGATTTTTTATGCTTCTTTTTAAACTTATGCAAAGACTTTGACCGCGACAAACTACTTAAAGCGCAGGAATGATACTTTCCTTTCGATCTGGACCAGTCACAGCATAGAGTCTTCTGATGTTTGGCAACATAAAGCTTAGCCTCCTGTTTCCATATGGCCTTCAGATTCATCTAGGCGCAGTCATCGCAGAACTTGCAATTGTGTTCCGACCCCAGGCACCATAAGTATACTTCGTAAGGGGCTGGCACAGACATCTGTTTGCAACAGTCCCTGCAAAGCTTGAATCCTTTTGTCTTTGAAGGTGACATTTTCCCTTGCAGATCAGAAAACATTTTGCAAATGTCTTGAAAAGACTAAAAAGCATCTACAGATCCGAGTCTGAAGGCACAGACATCAACGAGCATGGGTGGCACTTAAATGCAGCTTGCTTGTCACTTTCGAAGCGGGATGATGTCGGAGCGGCACCACATAACACTACCTACCATTGCGCTGGAGTACTATTTTAAAGTTTCCAGATCCTGTCTGATGCTTACAGAATATTCACAAGGTCAAGAATCTGCAGTTAGAAGTATCCAGCAAAAGCTATTTTGAAGTCTGAGGTTTATTTTCTTAATGTATGTGGCGAATAATTTATTTCAGGCCCACCATAGCTATATATTATAAGTAAATATTAGTTTCGCTGGTTAGAGGACTCAGCTGTTTCATGTTCTAATGCTCTAGTTCTCTGACGTGAGCTGTTTCTGAAAAAGAACTGCACAACTGACCTTTTTTTAGTAAACAGTTGCCAATTTTATGGAAGATTTGTAAGAAAGGATTTTATGGAAGATGACAAACTGCAGGGCGATTTCTCTAAAAGCACACATCTAAATGATGTGACCGTGCAGAAGGAATAGGTAAATTAATACATCTAGTAGAGGGATGAAGATCAATTCTAAGGGATAACCTGCCATACAATATATTATTTACATATGACCGCCCATTTTCTAAATCTTCTAAACTATCTTAATAAATTCTGTTAGATTTCAGCTTAATGTAAATTGGACGAATGGTTACACCTGATGTCATTCTTTTTACTCAACTTTTCATTAAGTATAGACAGGGTAAATTGAATAATGAGAACAAATGTTTGGATTTCCTCTTTTTAGTGTCTATTTTCTGTCAATTTTCGATGGACGTTTTAAGTGTTTCATAACTTTTGGAAGTTAGAGTTCATTAGTGATTATACATTCCACTACACCATGAAAATACATAGAAAGAGTTTTTCTAGTGTTTTTGGAGCGTTTTTTAAAAATTGTCTTCCATTCTTTAGCTAAAGCTGGAAACGTGCCCGTTATAGTCCATCTGAAAGAGCTTACTAGTAAAAATGTAACATAGCATCAATACAATGATCATTAGAAGGACAACAACAAAAAATCCTTGGCATTATGAGCAAAAGGAGTCTGATTCTGCAAGTCTAATTTGCACTTACTTTACTTCTTGTGACCCAAGTTTCAGTTTTAGCACACTTTCAGTACCCCATCCCCGAAAAATAATTTTGAAAAATAATTTTGAAGTAGGAGTATAAATATGCTCTACTATGAGGAGCAGCTTCTTTTAACTAATAGATTTAGCAGACTTACATCTCTGCCTTCCAGGTAATGCTTACATACCTGGATCTTCCAGCTATTTTTATGAAAACATCCAGAAACGTACTGAGAATCCCAAATAACCACATTGAAAAAACAGAGTTTAACAGTTCATTTTACAGCGCAACATTCCAAATAAATATGTTAAATAGGGGTTTTACAGGCAGCTCTAAAATAGAACTAAGGAAACCATAAATATGAAAACATTTCAGACAACTCAATCAGATGAAAAGTGAACCCAACTGTAGTATCCTAGTTTTCTGTCCATGTTTATGTATGCATGCTCAGCCAGTGGAATGTTACAGTGATGATGTATTGCGGAATGTTGGGAGTCTGTGAAGAAAAGCCACAGGTGAGATTGGGCTGAGCAGCATGCTGGCTGCTCCTGGTGGGGCTCATCTACATATCCTGTAAAATACTTCAATAAATCATCCTGAACTACATCAACCTGTCTGGACTTCATTACTACAATTTTATGGCGACGATTTTGAAAGTACCTGTGTAACTCATCTGGATGAAACATTTCTACAAAAATTTGAAGCCTGGAAATCTTTCAAAGTAAAGACATTTCTTATTCTCTTTTTCTTTACTCATTCATGGTTCTCTCTTTTAATCTCTTTTATGGTTCTCCCTTTCCAGTTTCCATCTTATTTGTTTTTGTTATATAAGAAAAGGGGATATGTAGTATCCTAGTTTCCTGTCCATGTTTATGTATGCCATTTTCCACCACATACTCAGCCAGTGAAATGTTACAGTGATGATGTATTACGGAATGTTGGGAGTCTGTGAAGAAAAGCCACAGGTGAGATTGGGCTGAGTAGCATGCTGGCTGCTCCTGGTGGGGCTCATCTACATATCCTGTAACCTACTTCAATAAATCATTCTGAACTACATCAACCTGTCTGGACTTCGTTACTACACCAAACTCCTATAATTCACAATCACCCTTTACATCCTCCTGTGAAGTGTAATGATCAATATACACGGTTTAAGTCAATCTTTTACCTGTTTTAAAGTAATTGCTAATTGAATCCTTTGTAATTCCAGGAACTTTGCAGGTGGAAAACAACATTCGGAATTGATCCATATCCATAGGCATATTTCTAGATTTATGTACAGGCAGCTTTTCCCTACAAGGCAGAGAGATGTGACACGAATGCAGCAGACTGATTTACTCTTTCATAGTTGGAAATACAAGGCACCAAAACAACTATCAAATTTATTATAAAAAGTAAACAATTACATTTGTTACACCAGCTCACTTATTTTGATGGTGAAGCTATATGTTTAAAACATTCAGTAACAAAGTATGTCCAATTTACATGAATATACGTTTTAAGAATACCTGGGCCTTAAATTCACATGCAGCACTTCAGTAATAAATTTTACCTCGTTTAGAGGTCAGCATTAGCAATAAAGAAAGATACACATGCATCTTGCGCCTATTTTTTTACAGTACAGCCTAATATCTGTTGATCAAAACATCATTAACTTGCTGGTATTTTGGGCTGTATTTTACCACCCGCATTTTAACTGGAGGTATAAAAGCGCATAAAAAAATGGGTTTGGCAAAATTCATATTCATTTAATACATACTCCAAAGTAGGCTCTTTGGGCCCGATTCACAGAAGTAAATCTGAGACAAAATCCTAACTTTACAACTTTCAGTATTAACAAATGGCATTTAGGAGTAGTAAAGTTAGGAATCCTAACTTTACTACTCCTAAATGCCCTTTGTGAATACTGAAAGTCGTAAAGTTAGGATTTTGTCTCAGTTAAACTTAAGTTTTGGTCTTAAGTTTAACTTAAGACCAAAACTTAAGTTTAACTGAAACAAAATCCTAACTTTACAACTTTCGGTATTCACAAATGGCATTTAGGAGTAGTAAAGTTAGGATTGTAGGGCCCAATTCACAAAATTAATCTGAGACAAAATCCTAACTTTATGACTGGGTATTCACAAAAGGCATTTAGGAGTAGTGAAGTTAAGATTCCCAACTTTACTACTCCTAAACTGAGACAAAATCCTAACTTTATGACTTTCTGTACTCACAAAAGACATTTAGGAGTAGGAAAGTTAGGATTCCTGAAATACATAATTTCTGTCATCTTTCACCCCAATGTGGAACAACTAGGAGCATTAACTGTCTAGAGAAAAGGAACATTTGTAAACAGTAGAGAAAAGGGTATTGCAGGATGATAGGGAACTTATTCCATAAAGGCAAACCTAAAGAACTAAACTCTAAAGTAGACTTTTTCATAAACAGAAAGCAAACATTTCAAATCATATAACTAAATTACTGGTCTGAACACCCACCAACAATAACCAAAGCAGAGACTGTGCTCCAGTCATGAGCGTACTGTTGAAGGTTAGTATGCAGGAGCCTTGTCTTTTTGAGTGTCTCAAAGTGTTCTAGAGGCGTAATGACTCTGGCAGTAAAATAGCCGAAGCTGATTTTTGCAGACTGTGGTCTGTTATAAGAAGTCAACGAAAAGGAGCATCCTCTATTGAAGAGTAGGTCATGAAATGTCTTGGAGGATATCATATCTAAGTAGTTTGACAGCCTCACAAAGCAACAGCACATTTCCTGCAGGAGCCAGGATTTAGGAACAGCTATAGAGGAGCTTGGAATGTGTGGGTATGGGTGCATGTAAGGATGTCTGGATCTCTTGCAGGCCAACTTGGCAGAGTTTGTGAATTTTCTAACACTTACTTTCAAAGGTTTTCAGTTACAGAATGGCTAATTGTTAAAGTCTGCAGTAATGTCAGGACTCTTGTTGAATGGTAATGTCTACTGCATGGGTACTCACAAATATATCCCCGGGACCTGCCCGAAGGCCACACCGTTGCCTGTATGGCAAGGATCGGTGTGGTGAAAGGTGGGTGTAGAGGGACTTGAAACAGATGATGGTGTCTGGACAACAAACTGAGCCTTCACGCGAAGTCTGTCTGCCACCAACGCTCTATTCTTCTGCACCAAGAATTAAAGTCAAAGCAACGCATATGCATGTTAATAAAATACACTTTTTGGAAGTTTGCAGAGAGTTTATCATGTTTTTACATGTTTAGTGCAAGATGTATTTAAAACTAAAGGCGTTCCTAAAGATAAGTTGTCCAGGACACCTTCTTTTCTGTTACTTTAGTTAATGTGTAAACAAAGGAAACCCATTTCTTTCACAGTTTTCTGAATGTGCGTGCTCTGTCAAGTGAACAGCAGTCAAGGTCTGCTGTTCATCAGGGGGCCACAATTAAAGGTCAGGAGGGTCGCATGTAACCCCCGGGCCGTATTTGAGTATCTCTGGTCTACAGGAAAGGATGATTAAAGGAATGAAGTAGCTAAGGCCTCCTAGGACAAAGTATTGCACAGCAAGGGATTTTGGAAAGTTTTTACCTTCAGTTAAGGAGTGGCGAGGCAATAAGCTTGTAAGTTTAAAGTGAGGACATTAGCTGCTGTATTGTGTAAATTATCTTTCAGATATTCATGGTTTGGCGGTAGATAGTAGTATTTATATTCTAGGTGGCATATCATTTTAGGTTCCAGAAAGAGAAGTCCATGAGAGAAACAATTATTATTGGCCTCTTGATGGGACTCCGAAGGTGTATATGGTAAGATTAATTCAGAAGTATGAAAACAGGAGAGAAAACTTTTGACCTGAAGGAGAGGTACAGCTGTTAATTTAATGTTTAAGTCCGTAGAGGGTACTATATGCAGAAACAATAGTTTATTGGTTGAAATCAGTGGTTCAGGAATCCGGTGTGGAACTGCTAACATCAAAGCTCATTCAATGCAGAGTTCGATGACAAAAAATGTTTACGTAAATAGTAGTAGAGTGAAGATATTTTGTATGCAGCTGATGGTCAAACGAAAATGTGTGTTTGAAAGTTCTATTTGTGTCTAGTAGAAAGTCGTGTTGATGGGTTGCTGAGAGGCTTTAAACATGCATAATACTGGCCAATGATCTTGCCATAAAAAACGTTGATTCTCCAAGATTTACTGACAGAAGAATATTGATTTTATTAAAGACACAAGGGCTACCATTATTTTCTGACCGCTCTCCAAAACTTCAATCACTGGCAAAGCCAATACATATGGAATTGGTTCCCAGCCTACTGGCTTAGCCAAGGATTTTTTTTATATTTGTGTAAAACTTTATTACTAAAGGGCTGCCCATGTGTGCAGCCACCTGCCGACACACAGGAGACCATCTCTGAATGTTTTACAAAAAACATTTGAAGATGGCTGCCACAGTCAATGAACGTAAGTGCATGTGCAAGCAATTGCACATTCCGAATTTCATTCTGAAATGCTTTAATATACATTTGAATAGATTATAACTAGTACCAGTGTATGTGCAGGACATGACACACAACAAGGAATGGTGAGTAGAGTGGTTTCTCCTCAAGGATTCTGCAGCTGCACCCCTCTGTAATTACTATGTGTAACTGCAAAAAATGAGTAAATGGATGGATTGGTTTAGAGATAAAGTCATATCTCTAGACAAATTGATGTATTTAAGTCTGGGCTGTCTACCCCACCTCGCTCTGAACAATGAGCCGGAAGCCAGGCAGTAAATCAACTTTCTGCAATGTGACACACAATGCAGGCCTTACCTTTCTAAAGCCCTTCTGTGCCATGATAGTCTATGGTGGTATCCACTGCGAAGTCACAATTTTGGGAAATTCAGTCTGCATCCCTGCGAACAGCCAGACGTCCGTCATTCACAGGTATAGGGCTCACCCTTTTCTATTAGTCACAGGGTAGCACTGCATGCGAGCGCCATACATG
Source organism: Triturus cristatus (assembly GCF_964204655.1). Taxonomy (NCBI): domain Eukaryota; kingdom Metazoa; phylum Chordata; class Amphibia; order Caudata; family Salamandridae; genus Triturus; species Triturus cristatus. The sequence continues at coordinate 308,365,777 of NC_140593.1, read as the reverse complement.
AGATTTGGTTCATTGTCCTTAGTAATGGTAAGTATTATAATGCTAAACTTGTAATATGTATAGTGTGGTGAGACCCCTGGACACGTTCACCTTCTCCACTGTAACACCCTATGCTGTGGCTGTAGATCGCAGTTCCCTTTAGAAGTAGAGCTGCTGTATTTGTTCCCAAGCAAAGTTGATCCAAAAGGTGAGCAGGGCGCTTGTTCCCTTGTGAAATTTATCCAGAGAGCTGAGTCAAGCACAAGGGGAGAAATATGTGTTTATACTGTCCTGAATTGTGAAATTCCAGAATAATGTCATAAAACATTAAATGCTAGGAGTTTGCATGCCTAGAATATGGCGCATACACATTCTGCTTATTTAGGTCCTTTTTTATTTGGATTAATCGGTGCAATGATTCTAAACATTTTTATCCCAGCTGTGGACATTTTTGGATTTTAAAGACGGTTATTCGTTGTAGGATGCTTGTTGTTCGTGGTTGCCTTATTCTAGGGATCTGTCTCTGTCACATTATGATAATACTGGCCCGATCTTCATGCTCTTAACAGTAATGCCAAGAAACACAGATTGATTTCAGAACAATGATGGTAATGCATGTCAGCGTTTTAGTTCCTCTTGTATTTCACATGTTATGCTTAAGATTGAATTCCTAAAGAGGTTTAGCTATTTCCATCATGTTGTGTTTCTGTTCCAGTTGCAACTGAAATTCTATGAAAATGAGTGTGAAGAGGGTACACAGTTGTCAAAATATTTACAAGGGAAAAAGTTAACAAAAATAAAGTGCTTACATATGAGTGAGTGCAGTGTATGTTTGTGGGCACTGAAGTGAGGGAGATGTGAGGGAGTGCATTAAGGGGACAGTGAAATGAGAGTGCTGAAGAGAAAAGAGACGAGGTTGAAGGGGTGCAGCTGTACGAGTTGTGGAGATAAAAAGGGTTACGTGTCTAACAAAGTGTACATAACCGAAGACCAATGCTCCTTCCACAGGTCTCAATAATATTTAACTCACAGTCTAACATTTTCAATGTTAATTATTTACGACAAGTCATTGTTGTTAATCATCAAGAGAAACTGAGTTACTGGTTGAGGAGGGCTAAACGCTTCTTAAGCAGGAACCACAATCCTTGTCAGGGTGAGGCACAAGCAAACCCCCAAATTAACCTGTGCTCAGCCCTCTGGTAGCTTGACACGGATCAGTCAGGCTTAACTTAGAGGCAATGTGAAAGTATTTGTGCAACACTTTAAACAGTAATAAGTGAAAACACCACACAAAATGCAACCTGTAGCGTCCTCACTAGCCAGGGTACATGAAAAGGGTCACACTGTACACGGAGCTTAGTATTACATGTCATTATTCATCAGCGTGTAACCGTTAACTGAACATTATACACCAGGAATTCTTTCGCCACACCCAAGCACTTACGTCACTGTTCTACGGGGTACGTCAGAAAAACAAAAGGGTTCCATCACCTCTAACTCACAAGACACTTCAACTCCCCCTTTGTTAAATTAAAAGTACAAATAATACATTTACAGAAATATATATTATATATGACAACTTTTCAATAAGCCACCTTGGTGCTCGAATCAATTGTCCAGATCGTCATGTGAGGCTGCGGAGATGCCAGTGAAATGTCCATGACTGGCACTGGTGACAGAGACACTGGTACAGTTGTTGGGCTCTCCTGACACTCGGGTGAACAAGTCTCACTTCTGACATCAGGAGCTGGCGAAGGTCGAGGCAGGTGCTTGAAAAGCGAAGAATCTCGCATAATGGACTTTCCAGGACAGTGAGCCGTCACCATGTGTCCTTTACTAGTCACAACGAAGGGTGGGCGGAATTTGCGAAATTGACTTTTGCAAATTATCGCGAAATTGCACAAAATCTCCGCGAGCATGCAAAACTTTTGCGAAGATGCGGAGATTGCTTTTCCCGCCCGTTCGCGATGTGTTTTTGCGTGCTCGCGGGGAAATATATCTCCAACTTGTCCATGCGGTCGCTAATGGACGCGGCCATCTTGCCCGCGATGCTTATTTCCTGTTCGCGATCGCAATGACGTGTTCGCGATCGCAAACTCTCGCGGGATAGCGCGGCCGGCTACCTACAATCCAACATCTTGTGGCGTGCGCGAACGGATAGGAAAACTCGTTGGCGAACGCAGGGACCCTGTAAATCGCGACCGCGCGCGTGAGAATGTATTTTTAAAGCGCGAACAAGAAAAATACTTCCGTTTCGCGGCAGGTTGTGAAAGTTTTGACATTTTCGCGCTCTCCGCGGAACGCGAAAATGTCAAAATATCGCAAATTCCACAAGTGGAACGAAGTTTACCGCCCAGGCCTAGTCACAACCCTCAGTGGGTTAGCATCAAAAGGAGCATCAGACTTGTGTTTTTGTTTTTGCCTAACAATAACTTGGTCTCTTTTGTTGAACACAATGCTCTGAGCACAGCGGCGTCTGTCCGCATAGGTCTGCAGTTTGAGTTTGTGAGACAAGTCACTGGTGTGAAGTTTTTCAAGGTCAATAAATCTTTCAGTGGTCTATTGTGGCAATTTGGTTCATATGGCTCTCCAAACATTAAGGTTGCAGGGCTTTCACCTTTGGTAGAAGGTGGAGTTGACCTGGATGCACAAAGCGTAGACTGAAGAACTGATTTGAGTTCAAACTTTTTCAACGCAGCATGCTGAACGGACTTCTTGAGGGTGCTCATAAATCTCTTGACAACACCATTCGCCTTTGGCCAGAAAGGTGTGCTTTTCCGATGCTTGACATTAAGATGAGTGAGAAAATCTTTAAAATCTTGACTATTGAAAGGCAGGCCACTTTCAGATTTCAAAACTGAAGTAACACCCCATGTTGCAAAAATACTTTCTACTCTCTCACTGACTCTGTCATGAGTAGCTGACAACAGATCTTCCACAGAGGGAAAACGAGATCATTCATCAACAAATACAAGTAGATGATGTCCTTTGTCAAGGGGCCCTAAGAAATCAATTTCAATCTTCTTGGAAGATCAAACATATTTAAAGGATGTAGAGTTGTTTTGGATGACCAGCAGTTACACAAATGACATTCCCATAACTTCTTTTCAACTCTTTCATCAAGACAAGGGAACCACACTCGGTTCCATAGAGCTTGTTTAGTAACAACAACTCCACGATGTCCCTCATGGCCCAGTTCAATGGCTTTTTTGTCTTAGATTCTCAAGTATGACAATTTTCGACCCTTGTAGGATGAATCCTCTTGTGCCGCAAATTGTTCATCCTCCTTTACCAGCTCTTCTTCCTACTGCTCCTTTGCCAGTACCTTATCAGCCTATTGTTACCACTACTCCTGTTACCCCGTCCACTACTACTGTCTCTACTCCTACTGTTGTTGCTCCTGTACCTCCTTCTTCTTCTCCTTCTGTTCGTAGCCGTATCTTTAATGCTGTTGCTACTTTCTATTCTCCGCTTTTTGGGCCAATACTCGGGTCGACTCTTTCTGATGTTGCTCAGAGGTGCAGTCAGATTCCTGATGGTAGGGAACGTGAGTCGTTGGCAAAAATGGCGCGTAAATGGATTCGCCATCCTGTGAAGTACACTTCGCGTATAGTGTTTGAGACATTTTCTCAGTTTAATGCGCCCACACAAAGATTCGTGTTCGAGGAAATGTGTAAATCTTTGAGAGAAGAGTGGGATAATGATGCGGTTGATAATGTACCGCCCGAGGTCTCTGAGCTCCAGAATCAATTTACGACTGGTGTGATCGTAGGTGATAATGTTCGATGTGCTCTAGAGCGTCTGTTATCTTTTCGATGTACAGTGCAACCTCGAGCATTGTTTAAGGACGAGACTGAAGAGTGGATGGCAAAACCTGGTCAGTATCCTATGCGGGAAGTTCCCCCAGTGTGGATGCCAGGTGATCCTAATGCTAATCCTGCTATTCCAGCACGTTTTCAGAGAGTCTGGATACACCTCCCTTGGAAGCGATCGGAAGTTTTGCAGGTAAAGCAAACCTTGCCCGACCCCCGTAAAAATCCTGCAGGTTATTATAAGGAGTTGTCCCAACTAGTGGATGCTACCGTTATGAACCTTGCCGATATTGACATGTTGTTTGGTAATGTAGTGCCTCAGCCGATTTGGGCGAAAATCCGTCACGAGAATCACGCGGCTGAGTTAGGCGGTGACTGGGCTGCTCTTGCGGCGGCAGACGCCCAGCAAGTTGGTGGGGCTAAACCTGAACAGCTTATCGCGAATTTGCCCCAGAGGATAATTACCCTTATGAAGACCCTTATGCCAGCAATACGCGTTAATTGGGACAAGTTGTCTGCGTGCAAACAAAAGAGGGATGAGAGTGTCTCCGATTTCTTTACGAGATTTGAGGAGGCATTTATTGATCATAGTGGTCAGGACATGAGCTCTGAAGGAGGTCAGCGGTTGTTCGTTGATAAATTCGTATCGAATTTGTTGCCTGAACTCAGCAACAAGCTGAAGAATTCTGAAAGTTCGTGGGCTGTTTCTACCACTGCTCAGATATTAGCCACGGCCCAGTACTACGAAAACAGAGAGAAGGAAGACAGCGAACGCGCAGATAAGAAAACGAAGGATCTTAAAACTAAGGTCTTATTGCAGCAAGCGCATCCTCCGCGCTCGAATCAAAATGACTCACAACAGCCAAATCGATCACAATCGCAGTTTTCTAGATCACAGTTGCGTAATGACTCTTCTGCACCTCGCTTTGTGTTGGGGTATAATCAATGCGCATATTGTCGGGGTGAGGGCCATTTGAAGTTTAATTGTCCAGTTTTACGTGACAGGAACAATGGTGTTTCGGCTCGAGGAGGTCGTAGTGGTCCTCAACAAGCTTCACGTGGTAGAGGTCGCAGTGTTACTCAGAATCAGACCGAGCGTCTTGCCACTTCCTCAGACTCGCAGAATTGTTTCGATCGACGTGATCTCTTGTCTGGTAGATCTGCACAGTATCATGTGGATGACTATTATGTCGAGCATGATGTTGATGCGGACGGTATTTACTAGGACAGCCGTAGACAGAGGAAGGGAGAAGTATCCGTTCCGGTTGATCAGAGAGGGCCTTATGTCGCAGTTGCCACATTGGGCGTAGTTGAGCCTTTTCTGTTGGACACTGGTGCAGCGAAAAGTTCCATCATGCATTCGAAACTCCCTGGCGCGCCTTTGTCTGGCTTAACGAATGTTTCCGTTGGATTCTCTGGCGCCCCCGTTAGCAATCCAGTTTCTAGCCCTTTGCCCCTTACCATTGGGTCTCATGAGTTAGAAGCTCCGTTGATTTTGACTACTGGTTGTGGTGAGAATCTTTTGGGCTTGGATTTGTTGAAACGGTTACATGCGACTTTGTATTGCTCTCCTGCGGGAGTGGAGCTTACATTGGGTAAGAGAGTGATCTCTCCTATGTATTTGTCGATTGATAAGCTCCCACCGGAATTGAGTTCTCTTCCGGCTTCTTTGTGGGCGACAGGTCCCAATGATGTGGGCCTGCTGGATATACCACCTTATGTCGTTCAATTGAAATTCAACGCGCGACTGCCGCGCATTCCCCAGTATCGTAACTCCCTTGATGGTGAACGAGCACTATTAGCGATCATTTACGATTTGATTGATAAAGATGTAATTGAGGAAACACGAGGTAACGTGTGTAATAGTCCTGTGTTGCCTATTTTGAAGAGAACTGATCCCTCCAAGCCTCCTGTGTACCGTCTAGTTATTGATTTAAGGGAGGTAAATAAAATTGTTGTTCCGCAGTTTCCCGTGGTACCCGACATTACAGCTTTGCTGACTCTGATTCCAGCCTCTGCATCATGGTTCTCGGTGATCGATCTGAAGAATGCGTTCTTTAGCATTCCGATTGCTGAGGAAAGCAGAGATTTATTTGGTTTCTCATTAGGTGGTCGTAGCTTCAGGTTCAAACGTGCACCTCAGGGCTACTGTGAGAGTCCATCGATCTACAGCCAAGCTCTTAAGAGTCAACTTGATGCGTTCGTGCTGCCGACTGGTGCGGCCTTGATTCAGTACATTGACGATCTGTTGGTAGCTGCAGACACTGAACAGATTTGCGAGACTGCTACAGTATCACTGTTACAGCATCTTTGTGACTTACATCACAAAGTGTCACCTTCTAAACTGCAATATTGTTGTCAAGAAGTAACCTATCTAGGTCACTTATTGTCAAAGGCGGGAAGAAGGTTGACCCCTGAAAGAATTGCAGCAATTGCTCGAATGACTGTGCCAACAACTCAGAGAGATGTGCGTGTGTCAGGTTTGGAATTGAGAGGGTCAGGTTTCCCCGTTTGCACCTACAACACTTTAGTCAGGCAAGGTTTGGAAGAAGAAGGCGGAGATGTGTGTCTGCAAGATCGCTCTCCGCTTTCCTCCGTTTACTATTAGTTTAGACGATTCCTTTCTTTTCTTTCCCCCTCCCCTCCACACCTCCAAGATGGCCGCTGTTGGTGCTTCTGTTCCTCAGTTCACTCTGTGGCCGCGCTGCAGTGTTTCCCTTTTGAATGTAGTGCGCGCGCTGCCAATACGCGGCGCACTTCAACCGTCTATTTTTGCTGAGTGGCGGTTTCTTTTGGAGCTCCGCATTCCCCTCAAGAAATTTTCAGTCAGAAGTTGGGAGAATCCAAGTTAGGGTCTCTCTCTCTTGGTGACTTCCTTTTGGGCTCCGTGAGTGGAGCGTGCAGTTCGTGACTTTCTTTAGCAACTTATCCTTCAGAGTTTGTTCGGCGGATATGAAGAGAATTTCCAGGCTGCTCGACGAATGGGCAGTGTCCTTCTGAAGTAAGGAGGCTTGTTCTTCTGAAGTAAGGAGGCTTTGTGTTTCGCGAGGGAATAATTCTTCTTGATAAGTAAGTGAAGCCTCTTTCTTGTATTTGCCGTAAGCAGCTTCATCAGTGTCCTCTTCCAGTCAAAGAGAAGTAGAGAACTCAGTTTATCAAACTCCGTGGGAGCACAGACTTGTTCCAGATTTGACCAGCAACGTTTTTTCCAAGCAGTGTTGTGTTGAACTCAGACCTCAAGGCGTACTTGCTTCAACAAGTGACTTTTTTCTTAATGGAACCTAAAAGCGCTGAGGGGTGTGCAATTATATATATATATATATATATATATATATATATAGGGTTTTCACAATCCTGCAACCAATCATTCTTGAGTCCAGATTCCAGAAAACTATCTCACCCAATCTCATCGCTCCATTTCCAAGTTTGGTGAAATATAGATGCAAGGGTTCCTCACAGAAGGTAGACAGGTATGGTAGCCAGATAAGGAGAGGGTGGGGGAGTCTCTGGTAGGCGGGGAGTTCATGTGTACATTTTCATTGCAGGAATTGTCTCTGCCATCAGTACAGCGCATCCTCCACAAATGAGGTTCTCGCTGAGAATAGAGAGCAGCTACCCACTGTATCAGGACAGGTATTTGGTAGAAGGTTTTTAATTAGAGTGTAGAGAGAGTTAGTGGTTGGAGTTGTTGTTTATTAACTCTCATTACAGGGTCCAAGACGAAAGAAGTTACGAGGCCAGTCCTGGAAGAACATACAGTGCAGTCTCTCTTGTCTGTCCAATTCCCCTTTCCCCCTCGCTGCTGCTCGTGAGCCCTGAGTTCGCGGCAGCGGAGTGGGGGAGTGGAGATCCAGCATCGGCTCCTGTGGAAAACAAACTTCAGCTTGAGGAACTTGACAGATTGAAGTGCCTTAAAACCGAAATTTCCACCTGAGCACGATGGCTGAGGGAATAGACGTTAAGGCCCTGGCCACAGTATTAGATAGTATACAAAAACAGTTAAGTGATACTATGGAAGAGAATAGGTCCCTTAGAGAAGAGGTCAGGAAGTCAGTCGTAGATTCTAGTTATTTACGCCAACAGTTTGAAGATTTTACTGGAAGTAGTCGCCCACCTGACAAAGAAGATAAATCCCCCACTTTTGCTCCCGCCCCATCTGCGGCAGAACTCACTACACAGGTGATCCATGCAATCTCACCAACTATTCCTTTAGCAGCTCCTGAGAGATATAGTGGGGATCCGAATAAGGCCCAAATTTTTCTCACACAATGCTCTGTACACTATCTCTGTCGGCCTATTATCTTTAAGGAAGATCAGTCTAAGGTGGCGTTCATGCTGTCGTACCTGAGTGGAGATGCCGCCGCTTAGTCCATGCCTTTGGTCAACAACAATGATCCAATTTTATAAGAATTTGAGGAATTTAAGAAAGAATTTCTACGGATTTTTGACAGACGGTCCATTTCTCAATCCACAGATAATGAGCTACTAGATCTAAAGCAGGGGAACCGTGAGTTAGTTGCATACTTGGCTCAATTTAATAAATTAATTGTAGAAACTAACTGGCCAGAAGCAAAACGTGCGGCAATCTTTTATCGTGGTCTCAAGGATGAGATCAAGGATGGTCTATCACAGATTCCGAAACGTCCCACAGAGATTTCTGAACTAATTGACCTTGTTCTTCAGATTGATCAGCGTCAGAATGAGAGGAAGAATGAGAGGCGCAAAGAAACTAGATATATTCCTCCTCGTTTCGACAGGATGAAAGCAGAAGGAGCCAAGTCTAAGGAAACGACTTCAGAAGATGAGCCAATGCAGATTGGTTCCGTGCGAGGACCTTTGTCGAAAGAAGAAAGAGAGAAGAGACGTTTGGGCAAGTTGTGTATGTACTGTGGGAACCCAGGTCATTTCGTGAAAGAATGCCAAAAGAGACCAAAGAACAATTCTTGGGTAAAAGATCGGCTCCACCAGTAGAAGGGGTTGCCCTGGTGGAAGCGAAGGAGCAGTCAACTCCAGATTTAAAATTGGTGGCTAACACTTTGCAATCTTCGGCCCCGCATCTAATTTTATTGGTACAGATAAGATTTGGAGGTCAAATCAAAGAGGGGATTTCCGTCATGATTGACTCAGGGGCCACAGGAAATTTTTGTGATATTGGTTTTGCTAAGACTCTTGGAATCCTTTTCGTGAGGAAGGAACGGCCAGAGCCGGTACGTGCAGTCGATGGAACTAGTTTGTCCTCCGGACCTATTGTCTACGAAACTGAGGAAATTTTGTTGTATGGCCCCGGTCAACATCTTAGCTCAGTACGATTCAGTTTGATAGATGTTCCGCAATTCCAATTTATCCTGGGTTTGCCTTGGCTTACGGAGCATAACCCTCAAATCGACTGGGCTCAACGATCCATTCGCATGAATTCCAATTACTGTCTGCAACATTGTTTTCATACATATTCAGATTCCTCAGCGGCAGCTCAAGCCTCCCTGTCCCAATTGTTGGCAAGTGTGACTCAGACCATTTGTGCTTTAGATACTCAAGAAATACCCCAAGAGTATGAAGATCTCGCCTCAGTGTTTGATGAAAAGGAAGCAGAACGTTTACCCCCCCATCGAGAGTACGATTGTCGAATTGAGTTGGAGCCTGGAGCCTCACTGCCCTGTAGTCGAATCTATGCATTGACTGAAACGGAAAATGTCCATCTAAAGGAATATCTGAGTAAATATTTGGCTAATGGCTTTATCCGCCCTTCACAGTCACCGGTGTCGTCTCCACTTTTTTTCATCCCGAAGAAGGATGGCGAACTGCGTACATGCATTGACTATCGTGCCTTGAATTTGGTGACTAAGAAGAATCGTTATCCACTGCCTTTGATTTCTGAGCTTTTGGATCAGGTGAAGGGGGCGAAGGTATATACGAAATTGGATCTGAGAGGAGCCTATCACCTGGTACGTATGGCTGAAGGAGAGGAGTGGAAGACGGCTTTTCGAACTCGTTTTGGGTTATATGAATATCAAGTCATGCCATTTGGTCTATGCAACGCTCCAGCCGCATTTCAGCACTTTGTAAACGACGTGCTCCGCGAATTTTTGGATCGTTGTGCAGTGGTTTACATAGACGACATCCTCATTTTTTCAGCCAGTTTAAAGGAACATATCCAGCATGTTCGATCCATCCTGAAGAAGCTGCTTGAGAACCAACTTTTTGTAAAATTGGAGAAGTGTGTTTTCCATTCCACCCGAGTTGAGTTCCTGGGATTCGTATTGTCCCCCACTGGGGTATCCATGGATGAGTCTAAAGTAAGAGCCATCAGGGATTGGCCCTCTCCGACCTCAGTGAAGGAAGTCCAGAGTTTCCTCGGCTTCGCCAATTTCTACAGGCGATTCATCCAAAACTTTTCCGAGCGAGTCTGTCCCCTTACAAGATTACTCAAGAAAAAGACCAAGTTCGAGTGGAACGCGGAAACTGAATCAGCCTTCAATGATCTTAAGAGCATCTTTGTATCTTCCCCAGTGCTGCTTCATCCAAATCCGGAAGAACCATTCTTTGTGGAAGCAGATGCCTCCAATCTGGCAATTGGGGGAATTTTGTCCCAGCGCCATAAGCAAACTGGCCAGTTGCATCCTGTAGCCTTTCGTTCCAGAAAATTATCAGCTGCTGAGATCAATTATCCAATCGCAGATAAGGAACTGTTAGCAGTCAAGGATGAATTCTTGGAGTGGAGACATTATTTGTTGGGGGCCAGGCATGTTGTAACCGTATTTACGGATCATCGAAATCTCCAATTTTTGAAATCCGCTCGCACTCTAACTCCACGTCAATTGAGATGGTCCTTATTCTTTGCAGATTATGATTTTGTTTTGACTTATAAACCTGGAAAAGCTAATGGAAAGGCGGACGCTCTTTCTCGCCTGAATGTGAGTGAGGAAGTTAACACTAGTGAGAAAGGAGTAATCATCCCAGTAGACCGAATAGTTGGAACTCTCACCTACGCCGACATTGAAAAGAAATTGAGTGCTTTGCAGTCTCCAGAAGAGGTTAGGACGTGGACCGCCAAAGGGAAGAGATTTCAAGTCAAAGAAGGAAGACCCTATTATCTTGACAAGTTGTTTGTGTCAGATCTGGGTTTGAGAAAGCAGATCATTGAACACTTTCACGATGATCCTCTGGCTGGGCATAAAGGAGTGAAGAAGACTATGGAGTTGATGCAAAGAGAATTTTGGTGGCCGGCCATGGAAGCTCAGGTGCGGCAGTATGTAGCCACTTGTGAGTTGTGTATCAAGGGAAAGACGCCTAGAAGGGCTCCACAAGGTCTATTACAGCCTTTGCCTCCTGCCCCATACCCTTGGCATACCATTTCAATGGATTTCATCGTTGATCTCCCGTCCAGTGGAGGGCTTTCAGTTATTTGGGTGGTGGTGGATCTTTTTTCTAAAATGAGCCACTTCGTCCCTTTGAAAACTCTTCCCAATGCCACACTCCTGTCCAAACTGTTTACCCAACACATTGTAAGGGCACACGGCATTCCTAAGACAGTCATTTCCGACAGGGGCCCTCAGTTTGTCTCTCGATTTTGGAGATCCTTTTTGAAGAGGTTGGGTGTTGATTCTCGTCTGTCCACCAGTTTCCATCCAGAGACGGATGGACAGACAGAAAGAGTAAATCAAGAATTGGAACAATACTTGCGCCTGTTCTTGATGGATCAGGAAGGAGAATGGCCAGACTTGGTCTGGGCAGCTGAGTTTGCTTACAATAATTCACAGCATGCATCTACGGGGTATTCCCCATTTTATTTGAATTCTGGTAGGCATCCAAACACTCTGGTAGATAGAGAAATCAGTAATGTTCCAGCAGTAGAAACTGTAGTACAAGAATTACACTTGGCTTATCAATCAGCTTCTAGAAATTTATCTAAGGCCAAGAGTTCTTTTAAGAAACAGGCAGACAAGAAGAGGCGTCCAAACCAGGTATATGAGAAGGGGGACCTGGTCTGGGTTTCCACGCGAAACTTACGCCTGAAGGGAAACCGGAAGTTTCAGCCTAGGTTTGTGGGCCCATTTTGTGTGGACCGAATGGTGAATCCAGTCAGTGTAAAGGTCAGACTTCCTCCGAGATTGAAGATTCATCCGGTTTTCCATGTCTCCCTGCTTCAGCGTAGTCCAGAAGGATGTAGGCTAAGGAAGACCCCTTCGCCAATCAAAGTGCAGGGCAGTGACGAATTTGAGGTGAAGAGAATTTTAGATTCTAGGCTACAAAGAGGGGAAATTTTCTACTTAGTGGACTGGAAGGGGTATGGCCCTGAAGAAAGATCCTGGGAGCCATTGTCCAATATCCATGCACCACGTCTGCTTCGAGAGTTCCATCACACATATCCCACTAAACCCAAGGAGGGGAGAGGAGGGGCTTTGGTGGGAGGTACTGTCAGGTTTGGAATTGAGAGGGTCAGGTTTCCCCGTTTGCACCTACAACACTTTAGTCAGGCAAGGTTTGGAAGAAGAAGGCGGAGATGTGTGTCTGCAAGATCGCTCTCCGCTTTCCTCCGTTTACTATTAGTTTAGACGATTCCTTTCTTTTCTTTCCCCCTCCCCTCCACACCTCCAAGATGGCCGCTGTTGGTGCTTCTGTTCCTCAGTTCACTCTGTGGCCGCGCTGCAGTGTTTCCCTTTTGAATGTAGTGCGCGCGCTGCCAATACGCGGCGCACTTCAACCGTCTATTTTTGCTGAGTGGCGGTTTCTTTTGGAGCTCCGCATTCCCCTCAAGAAATTTTCAGTCAGAAGTTGGGAGAATCCAAGTTAGGGTCTCTCTCTCTTTGTGACTTCCTTTTGGGCTCCGTGAGTGGAGCGTGCAGTTCGTGACTTTCTTTAGCAACTTATCCTTCAGAGTTTGTTCGGCGGATATGAAGAGAATTTCCAGGCTGCTCGACGAATGGGCAGTGTCCTTCTGAAGTAAGGAGGCTTGTTCTTCTGAAGTAAGGAGGCTTTGTGTTTCGCGAGGGAAGAATTCTTCTTGATAAGTAAGTGAAGCCTCTTTCTTGTATTTGCCGTAAGCAGCTTCATCAGTGTCCTCTTCCAGTCAAAGAGAAGTAGAGAACTCAGTTTATCAAACTCCGTGGGAGCACAGACTTGTTCCAGATTTGACCAGCAACGTTTTTTCCAAGCAGTGTTGTGTTGAACTCAGACCTCAAGGCGTACTTGCTTCAACAAGTGACTTTTTTCTTAATGGAACCTAAAAGCGCTGAGGGGTGTGCAATTATATATATATATATATATATATATATATATATATATATAGGGTTTTCACAATCCTGCAACCAATCATTCTTGAGTCCAGATTCCAGAAAACTATCTCACCCAATCTCATCGCTCCATTTCCAAGTTTGGTGAAATATAGATGCAAGGGTTCCTCACAGAAGGTAGACAGGTATGGTAGCCAGATAAGGAGAGGGTGGGGGAGTCTCTGGTAGGCGGGGAGTTCATGTGTACATTTTCATTGCAGGAATTGTCTCTGCCATCAGTACAGCGCATCCTCCACAAATGAGGTTCTCGCTGAGAATAGAGAGCAGCTACCCACTGTATCAGGACAGGTATCTGGTAGAAGGTTTTTAATTAGAGTGTAGAGAGAGTTAGTGGTTGGAGTTGTTGTTTATTAACTCTCATTACAGGGTCCAAGACGAAAGAAGTTACGAGGCCAGTCCTGGAAGAACATACAGTGCAGTCTCTCTTGTCTGTCCAATTCCCCTTTCCCCCTCGCTGCTGCTCGTGAGCCCTGAGTTCGCGGCAGCGGAGTGGGGGAGTGGAGATCCAGCATCGGCTCCTGTGGAAAACAAACTTCAGCTTGAGGAACTTGACAGCGTGCCTTTCTAGGTATCACGTCATACTGCAGACAGTGGATTCCAAATTTTTCACTGTTGGCGAAGCCATTGATAGCTCTCACGTGCAAGGATGTTTCGACTCCTTTGCCATGGACGGAAGAATGTCGGAAAAGTTTTGCTGAACTGCGTGATGCGTTGTGTTCGGCTCCTGTGTTAGGTACTCCTGATTACAGTAAGCCATTTATACTATACGTCCACGAGAGGGAAGGTTGTGCGTGGAGTGTTTTGACGCAACAATTTGGTGGTAAGCAGCGTCCGTGTGCATATTTTTCCTCGACCTTAGACCCAGTAGCTAGAGCGTTACCGAGTTGCTTGAGGGCGACGGCGGCAGCTGCGGTGTCTATTCGACAATCCGCAGATCTGGTCATGGATAATATGCTCATAGTGATGGTTCCACATGCAGTTGATACTCTCTTGAATCGGACAAAAACTCAACATCTAACGAGTGCAAGGTTGTCTGGGTATGACCTGACCCTTTTGGCAAGTCATATACAGATCAAGCGTTGTAATGTACTGAATCCGGCAACATTGTTGCCGACTAATATGGAATCAGATGATGTACCACCACATGATTGTTATTTACGAACTGAGGAAGAAACAAAGGGTCGTGTGGACCTGAAAAACACTCCATTGACAGATCCCGATGGTACTTTGTATGTTGATGGTTCCTGTTTTAAATTGCCGAATGGCGATGTGACGACTGCGTATGCTGTAGTGACGTTGAGCACGGTTGTGGAAACTGTGAGATTGAATCAGAATTCAGCGCAAGCGGCAGAGTTGATTGCATTGACAAGAGCATGTGTTTTGTCTAAGGGAAAGCGAGTGAATGTGTTTACCGACAGTCAGTATGCATTCGGCGTGGCGCACAGTTTTGGTCGATTGTGGAGAGAAAGAGGATTTATGACATCGCATGGTACGAAGATCCAACACGGGCAGCTCGTGAATGATCTTTTGGATGCACTTACATTGCCTAAACAGGTGGCGATCGTTAAATGTAGTGCACATCGGAAAGTGACGGATGATGTTGGTTGTGGTAATGCATTTGCGGACGAGATTGCTAAGGAAACGGCTAAGAATCTTGCAACCCGAATGTATGTGACAAGTTCAGCGAGATGGTCGACGGAAACTGGTATGTGTGAAGACACTGTTGAGAGTGTGAAAGCAATTCAGAACGAGGCCACTGAAGCTGAAAAGACCAAGTGGAAAGAAAGCACGGGAAAGTTGGATATGCATGGATGTTGGGTTGACTTGTCGGAACGTCAGAGGTGGATGTTACCGGATGCGTATGTATTAGCTGTCGTGACGATGGCTCATGGGTTGTCGCATATTAGTGCGAATGGGATATGCAAGTTCTTGTCCCCTGTATGGAAGAATGATGGTATTGCTAAATGTGCTGAGAGAGTGGTTAACAATTGTATGGTGTGTTTGATGCATAATCCTGGCAAGGGCACCCCCACTCCACCTGGTCATTTTGCTCCCCCTGTTTGTCCCTTTGAGGTTATCCAACTGGATTTCATCCATATGGAGAGATGCAATAATCTGAAGTATGTTTTAGTTGTGGTTTGTGCGTTCTCCAGATGGATTGAGGCCTATCCTCTTAAGGATAACACTGCCCTGTCCACAGCGAAAGTCCTACTGAAGGAATACTTTCCTCGGTATGGAATGCCACGGATTGTGTGGTCAGATAATGGAAGTGAGTTTGTGGGAAGTGTGATGCAGAGTGTATGTAAGGGCCTTGGAATTCGGCAGAAATTCCATAGCGCTAATCATCCTCAGGCAGCGGGTTTAGTTGAAGGGTACAATGGTACCCTGAAGCTGAAACTTGCAAAGATACAAGCTACGACTGGTCTATCATGGCCTGATGCCTTGCCTCTGGCTCTCCTATCAACCAGAGCGACTGTACACTCTCGAGTAGGGCTCAGCCCATATGAGATTGTGTTCGGCCGCCCTGCGAACATTTGGGGAGTCCCGAGACCTAAGGCCTTTAATAGTCTTGAGTATCCAATGCTAATTGATTATCTTCATGATCTGACTACTAAATTAAGGTTAATTCACCAACAGGTCTTTGAAGCTCTACCGGCACAGACAGAGGGTCCTGGACATCGGCTCCGGCCAGGTGATTGGGTCGTTACCCGAAATTTTGGCCGAAAACGTAACTTGGAGCCGAGATTTGTGGGACCCTTCCAAGTGTTATTAACAACGAGGACTGCAGTTCGGTTGGAAGGCAGAAAGAACTGGGTACACGCTGGCCACACGAAAAAAGTACCAATCCCCTCACCAATAGATGGTTGGGTGAGAACTGGGATTGCGGCAACGGAAACTGAGACCCCTTTATGCTTTGTGCCGTTTAGCGATGCTCAACCTGTAGGAGACAATTCATCGCTGCTAGACACACCTGTGGAGTCATCAGTCGTAGAGAACTCAAGGTCTGAATCGTCGTCCACTCCACCGAACACTGTTTTACCAGCTGAACAATTGTTTGTAGAGCAGACTCGACCTGGAAGAAATCGATACTTTCTTCGTCCACGTAGCAAGGACTAATAAAATTTTGTTTTATATTTTCCTTTACTGGTGCTACGAACATTACGAACAATTACATCCTTTCTTTTTGAGTTTCTTTTTATGTGCTTTTTGCAGCTAAGAGATTTGTATTAAAGCTGAGCGTTTAAGAAAACCTATCATCCGGGTTAACCGTAGGGCCGTGCGGGTACTCCTTTCTGTTTAGCAGGTTTCTGACACTAGGTCGGTTACTGTTGTCGATTCCTGGGAACTCCTGGGAATTGATAATCGCTACTCAGAACGAAGTGCGTCAAGTACGTCACGGACGGTTTTTAGAGGATGGCATTCTCTAAGCTGTTGGAAGTAGAAAGGATGTCGGCGCAAAGATCAAAATTGCATAAGATTGTACGAACAAAATGTTTTCTGTTTCAGGTATTCCTACTGTTTCTGACTGTGTCTATGCTATTGGTGGGCGGAGTGTATTTTGGAATACAGTCGTTATTGCCTTCTGTTTCACCTACTCTCTCTCCTAAACTAAGCTCCATTACCACTGTTTCTCCACATTCTTTTCATCCCCTGCCTCAACATGAACAGGTTAGACGTGCGGAATTCATGAATAACTCCTTCGTTCAACTCCTACATCAGCATCAGTTGGTGATGAATACTACCAACTGTTGGGTGTGTGGGTTAATGCCACATACCATGGATAGGGGTATTCCGTATCTGGTCCTTCCTTATAGCTCCCAAGGGTCAGCTTGAGCATTCCAAACTATGTTCCGTAGTGCACTAGATTCCTACCCCAGTCGAGAGCCACGCTCTGCAAGCTTTGGTCCTGGTCCGTACCACAAGCCTTTGGCAATAGCGATTGCTGATTTGGATCAAGATCTTATCGGCGTATCACTTCTTCCAGATGAAGAGGTGCGAGCCTATAAGGATCTGAGTGATGCTGAGTATAGTACGTCAGTGGGTGATAGACAGCTCAAGAGTTCGTCCCCAATATGGATCGTACCCCACCTCGGTAATTTCTGCTTGAAAGGTTTGGGTCGAAATCCGAGAGCACAACTTGGGAACAGTGCTTGTACTGATACGTATGTTCTACCGATGCTCTCTTCCCCTGTTTTTATGACTGCCAAGGGTACTTATTTCGTATGTTATGAACGTGCATATACATGGTTACCCCGTGATTTCTCGGGTACCTGTTATATTGCAAATCTTTTGCCACCGACGTTTACGGTTGCCTCAGACTATCACAGAACTAGAGTTGTGAGAGGCGTTGTCAGCAAAGAGGATACTGCGGGTCAAGAAGCAGGAGACTTCTTTAAGGGTTTCTTGCCGTTTTGGGGACCTATGGTTAATAGTAGGAACCTGAGACAGTTGACCCGTGTGGTAGAATTGACTGCTAATATAACTGCGAGTGCTCTTGGTAATTTAACAGCCGAACTTCAGGCGGATAGACTCATGACGTTGCAGAACCGTATGGTTCTAAACGTTGTTCTTGCGGATAGAGGTGGTGTGTGTAAAGTTATCCATTCGAGCTGTTGCATTTTCATTCCTGACAATGCTCCAACTGTTTACCAAGCCATCTCGAAGTTGCATAAGATCTCCGAGTCCATACACGTGGACGAAGGTAATTGGACACTTCTAGGATGGTTATGGGGCCTGATATCCACTTGGGGTTGGAAGATTCTGATGATCGTAGGGGTTGTTGTAACGTTTCTATTCGCGTGTTGTCTTTGTGTGCAGTGCGGTCCTGCCTTATGTGGCCTTTGTGCTACAACGTGTATAAGACGGCCATCTGTTACCAAGGAGACATTGATGGATAGAATGATGTTTCAGCAACAACTGAACGATTTGATGAATATCAAAATCGATTCTGATCTCGACTAGTGCTTGCCTACATGAGGGCAAAAGGAGCGTCTGAGGTTCCGTGATAATCGGAACGACATTTTTGATATGTTCGAATATGGACGAGTTTGGTATCTACGAACCGCAAATGACGAGTTTAGTGGGTGTACGCGGTTTCGCTACGCAACCACGCATGGTTCGTCTCATTTTTGGGTTTGTCCATCTGAACCCTCGGGTTCCATTTTAGATGCGGCATCCATTTTGTTCTTGCCCTCAAGTAGCCAGCGAACGGACCTTGTCCGCTCTGTGACCCTGGGATTCACTAAGGACACGTGTTTCTTTGAGGGTGACTTTTATGATAGGGGAAATGACACAGCAAAGGCAGATGGCCCCGCTCAAGGCTCATCTTACCGTGCTGGTCTATTGTTTCAGTCGTGCATGCATTGGGCACGAGGTCTTTGATCCTGTAATCAAGTTTCCGTTATTACTCCCAACACTCTTTTCCAATCTGTTGTGCATCTTTGTTCTTTCTTTGCATCTGTTTCTGTCCTTTCTCCTAAAGTGTTTACAGTCAGAATGGAATGTGTTTAACTGTGGGGATGATATGCTTTTACAGTTGGGAACCGGCAATGCTGCTGTAATTATGTTCCGGCCTCCTGAAATATGAACGCGACTCTTTTGAAGTTTATTGTGGGAACTGAGTTGTAACCTTTGTTTGCCATGTTGTGCAATGGCAAAAATGTGTATAAAAGGAGCGACCCACTTTTGCAATACGAAGCAGTCTCCTAGAACCTACACGTTGTGTACTTCTTGCGATTTCTGTATCCCTGCAGTAAATAAATGCCGATCTTTGACGTCGCCGGAAGTGTCCCGTGTCTCTGTGTTTTGTACGCCAGAACAGGTAACCCACGAAGGTTTCAGGTGTTGTCCCCTGGCACCGCTGGGTCTTAGAATAACCCAGTCCTTCACGCTGGCCAAGGATGGCAAACAACCCCACTGAGCTTGCATCAACAACAACCTCCATCTGCAATTTCAGATCAGTAGTGTTCTCAATTGCATGCTTTATTTTTTTGAAACTTTGTTCACATTCACGTGACAATTGAAATGGAACATTTTGTTTCATTAAGTCTCTCAATTGCAGTGGAAAAGTCACATATATACCTTGAACAGTAACTGACAATACTATGGAAGGATCATAGTATAGTTACATCTTGTGGGGGAGAAGTGAATGACAAGGCTTTTCCTTTATTTGGATCCAGAGTCATCCCCCCATCAGAAAAAACATGGCCAAATAACTTGAGTTTGGTTTTATGAAACTCACACTTTGCAGCTTTTAAAGTGAGACCTTCATCAGTAAGTGTACAACACACTTGTGTAAGAGCTTTATCATGTTCCTTTCTTGTGTCCCTAAAAAAGAATACGTCATCACTGTAATTAAAAGCATTTGTGACTGGCTGATTATGCAACGAGTGAAGTTCTCAAAGAGGTCTGCAGCTGATGACACTCCGAAACTTAGTCTTTTAAAAAATCTAAATAAACCAACATGAGTCGAAAAGGTAGTGCTGTACCTAAAATTTCTTCAAGTTCAAGTTGGTGATACCCTTTGTTCAAATAAGACATGAAAAGATTTTAGCTCCATTCAGCTGTGCAATCATGTCAGCAATGTGCAGACTTGGATGTGGTTTTCTTTCAATTGCCTTGTTTGATTGCCGCATATCAACACAGATGTGCACAGCTCCGCCACTATCCTTCTTCAGGACTACCACTATGGGTAATACCCATGGCATCGGACCAGTGGATCGTTCAATGATGTCAAGTTTGAATAGTGTCTCTATTACTTTCTCAACAGCCTCTTGTACAAGAAACACAGTTCAAATATGTTGCTGAGCAACAGGACGGATGACCTCATTTATGTGAATTTGCACTTTCATTATTTTAAGTCTTCCCAGTCAATGAAACAAAGATGGAAAATTATTCACTATCTCATGATAAGCATTGACGTTGCAGTTTACAGAAATCAGCCACATGTCAGCAGCAGTGCTGAAACTGAGTAAACATGCACTCGCTGAAGTGCCTGGGAGGAAATGAATTGGTGCATGAACTTTAGTCTTTTTATGCTTCACAGTTGCTATAAATGGACTTGACTTTCCAGTGGCATCGAAGCAGCCCGTTTATATGCTTTGATTTTCGACAGGGTTAAACAGGGCACTGGGTATAGTTCATTGTACTTTTCCACAGGCATAATGTTCATTGACGCGCCACTATCTATGATAAAAGGTATGGCTCACCCATTCACTTTCAGTGTGATTTTGAGACAGTGTCCAAATGAATTTCGCAATTTCACCAGTCGATCTAGCTTCAACCGGCATTCTTCGTGCAAGAAACTAAACTGACATGCGCACGTCTTATAGCGGTCAACATTGGCATTGCACGGGGCGTGGTCAAGAGCCAAAGAAGATGGCCACAGGCTTGCGCGGTTCAGCGCATAACCCCACCGAAACCCCCACTAAATCTGCATAATTAATCTGTTGGAGGGAAGCTACTCGTGTCGGAGTGTCCCATCATAAAGCGGAGCCGATCGGTGCAACTCCGAAATACAGGGATGGCGAGCGACTCAAACTGGGCCGTCAGTCCTTGTGGATCGCGGAAGCCACAACCTGGATTGGGAGGCAGAGCCTGGAAGGCGGCAGCACTGTAAAACAAAGCAGACCACAGACAAGATGAGGTGCAGAGAGTCGGAGCGGAGGTATCATTCTGGAGACAGAGGCCCTCCCTCCCCCTCCAATGAGTGAGAGCAGAGGGAGAGGAAAAAGGAAGTCAGGGGCACAGAGGCACAGGGGGACAGCTGAAAATATGCTGCACATACTCCAGTAAAGGGGTTCGGCTCCCTCGCGATAAGGGAGCCGTAATTTGAAAAGAGAGAGCGGAGTGAGAGGAGTGAGAGGGGGCCTGTTTCAAAAGGGGCTGGGGCCCTTCCTCCTCCCCTTGCCGACCTCTCTTTGCACCCAACCCCGTTTTTGAAAATGCACCAATTTCTCTTCCTCATTGGTCTGGCCCTTCCTCCCCCCCCACCCTCCCCAGAGACACAGTGGCTAAACAGTGCACCATGGAGGCGGAAGGGGCAGCGGGGGGCAAAAAACGGCCCAACTGGACATTAAAGGGCAGCTAACTCTGGAATAGGGAGCCGACCGACTCCGGAGCCTTTCTGTCTTGCTCTGGTTGAAGTCTTTCTGCGGCTGGATCAACAGTGGGAGATTGAGGTGTTTGGAGGAGAGCGGGGGGGTCCCGACCGGCAGCTAAGGGTCATCTTTGCCCGGGCAGCCAGAATTGTGTTATTTTCAGTAGGCAAGGAATTTGACATACATTAAAACTTTGGTGCCCCACTCTTGATACCTGCACGGCTGCTGACAGGAGTCCCCTCAAACGCCCTCATTTACTTAGATACCGGTTACATTGGGACTTTAGCCAGTGCAGATATAGAGCAGGTCGAGGTGAACGCCTTCCTCGCTGTTTGAAGGTAAGAAGCACTAATAGCATAAAAGCACTGATAGGCCCTCAAGCTACAGCACCCCCCACCGAGAGTAAAATACAGAGTGGGCCTGAGAAGAACACAATAAGCTTGGGAGAAAAAGGAAACAGCCGACAGGCAGAGTGGAGAGGAAATTCCTCCACTGACAGGCGGCGGTGAATATCCCCCAGTCCCAAAAAACATGTCAACCTGCTCACTCCACACGCCCCGCAAAGATGATGGGAGGTAAAGGACCGAAAGGGGAGAGCGCTAGGTGGCGCCGGACCAGCATGGCCGCTTCGCGGTGAAGCTCCGGCTGCCGGTCCCCGCCGATCCTCCTTAACCCATCCTAACCTGCCCTGGCCGGCTCCTTCTGAATGATCTGGTGCCCTGATTCGCCCGGCTCCCCCTGGCCTGGATTTGGGGTGCGTCTGCCCCCTCGGAGCCACAGCCGGCGTATCTGTGTGTGCCTGGCGCGAGGAGGCTGTGGTCCTGGTCCCCAGACTCGGGCGCGCGGCTAATCGAGCCCGTGGCGCCCACGAGGTGTTTAGGCCTGGAGGCCCCGCCTATCTTGCCGGACTTGCCCTGGTTTGCTGTGGCCTGCCGCGACGTGGTGGTGGGTGAGACGCCGCCTTGGGGGGCTCGGGCCGCGGGTCGGTGGTCAGAGGGGGGCTGGCCATCCTTCTTCCTCCTTCTTTGCCGCCCCCCTCCCCCCATGCTCGAATCCAGAGTCTCGTGTGAAGTGCTGAGACATACGAGCATAATTTGATTGACTGCTATTTCATGCAAGGGGTTTCGCCCGGTCTGTATACTCCATCAACCCCCTGTCCCCCACACAGGGGCGCCCTGGCCCTGAAACTGCAGGACCCGGCAGGTGCTTTACTGGACTCGACGTAGGTGGGGCCTCTGCGTTGGAAGTCTTGGAGTGTGGCCTCATTTGCAGTGCCAGGGGACGCAGCACATCCCCCTGGGCCAGCAAGACTAGAAAAGTTTGGTTAGAGCCCGAGGTGCGAACGCCCAAATAACGTCAGAGCTGCCAGCAATACATCTACACAGGCGTACTGTAGCGAGGTCCTGGGCTGAGTGCGGGCTGTGGTGGCACTGGATCCTTCGAGGGGAGCTCTGTGGTGCGGATGGACGCCCCGCGACTCTGGCTAGGGTGAAGAGGCCTGGCCCCGGCTGTGGCGTGTGGCGGCGGGTGGCGCTCCTCCAGTAGGGATTTGGGGCTAAAGGCTAGCGGCCACTCCCGGGAGTTCATCAACTGCCAGATCGGGCAGACAGCGGAACGATAGCCTGCGGGGCTGGCGGAAAGTAGCCTTCTGACCAAGCGAGGTGTCCCACTCGCACTTTCCCCTCCCGCCGTTCGCCTTCCGAGACCTGGCGGAGGTGTGGAGGCTGGCCCCGTGTTTCTTCGACTGGGTGCGGTGCCCCCGTGGCCCCAGGGGCTGCTGCCATGGGTAAAGACAGGGCATCCAGACAGCCGCCCGCGGCCACCCAGACCAAGATGGACATATTCACGACCTCCGAGAGAGGGCCGAGCTCCGCCGGGGAGGTGGCTCCGACCCCTGGCACGGACCTTACTGCCATCCTGCAGGCCATCACGGCGTCCCGCTCTTCCCTGGAGGGTATGGTGGGAGAGGTAAAGGTTGACGTGGCCCTTATTCGGCAGGATCTGCGCAATGCCACCGCCTGCCTCTCTGAAGCTGAATCTAGAGTTTCGACAGCCGAAGACGATATCCGTCAGCTGCAGGACCAGGTACGTGAACTGACCACTCATTCTAAGGAGCTGCACCGCCGGGTTGAAGATGCCGAAAACCGTGCCCGTCGCTGTAACCTCCGCCTGGTGGGCTTCCCGGAGGGAGCAGAGGCGGGTCGGGCGGATGATTTCTTGGAGCGCTGGTTTAAATCCTGGATGCCGGCAGACAGCCTCTCGGCATGTTTTGTGGTGGAAAGGGCCCATCGTTCCCTGGTTCCCAGACCCCCGGGGGTGCCCCCCGTCCCTTCATCCTAAAGATCCTTAACTTCAGAGACAGAGATGCAATCCTACGGGAGGCCAGACGCTCCGAAACTCTCAAGTACCAAAACCACGCTATCATGATATTCCCGGACTACACCCGAGAGGTCCAAGAGCTGTGGCGCTCCTACACGGAGGTAAAGCAGAAGATGCGATCCATGGGCCTCCAATATCAGCTGCAATTCCCGGCCCGCCTCCGAGTCATTTTCCAGCACAAGACTTTCTTCTTTGACACGCCACGTGCAGCCTGGACATGGCTAACAGAGGAGTGTCCCCTGCAACGTCCTGGACAGCGATCGCCGGCGGGCGGACGGGGAGGACGGGAGGCGCCCCGATCTTCAAGATCTCGATGACGGCGCCGCACGCTGCACCGGGGGCGTACCGGGGAGGAGGTGATTGCCACGCGCTCCGGGGGGCGGCAGCGCCGAGCGTCTGGGGCGTCTGGGGCGTCCTCGTCGGCGGCACCTGCCAGTCCTGCTGTCGCCGGGCGGAGGGTTGCGTCCCCCCAGCGGGCGGCTTCAGCGACCCGACTCGCCCTTCAAGTGGACACTTCAGACCTTTCCCGTAGCCCCACCATCTGATTTCCATCATCTGTTCTTGGTGGTCTGTCGGGGGGGGGGGCTGGGGCGTGAGTCCTAGCTGAAGGAACTGGAGGTCGGGCTTCAGTGCGCCACCATACTTACTGCCCAAGGCCAGGGCAGACGAATTGGGTTTGTTTTGATTTTCAAGGGGTCCACTGGCACTCAAGCCCGAGCGTTTTAGCTTGGTTGTTGTTACAAACTGTTAGGGCGACAGATGCTTCAGTTTTCGAAGTATAGGGTGGGGGGTGTGGGGTTGGGGTTGGTTTTGGGTTGTTTTTTCCTCCTAGAGAGGCTTCTGTTGATAGAGGGTTCCTTCCTCGCTGTTTTAATTCTAAGGCATCATGTAACGTATGACCTGATCTCCTGTCCCATCTCTTCATGTTCCTCCTTTCAGAGAGCTCACACGCCCAAGCACCCTTCGGCCCTGGTGTGGGAGCGGGTCCCGTTGGGTGGGGGTTCCAGGCATGCTTCCCGACTTACCCAATGCTTGTTTTCGGGGCCGCCCCCTCCACCTCCTGTCATACATGCCCCCGATTGCCCATATGGATTACACACCCGTGCCTAAGGCCGCCTTGCGCGTGCTGTCTTGGAACGTAAATGGTCTATTGGATCGTTTCAAGCGTATGGCAGTCCTCAAATACGCACAGCGTGCAGAGATTGATGTGCTCCTCCTTCAGGAGACCACCTTTTAGGTAATAAATGTCCCTTTCTCGCCCGGTATGGCTACGATAGGGTATGGCACTCGGGCTTCGCTAGGGGCTCCCGGGGGGTGGCTATCCTGCTTAAACGATCCTTCCCCTTTGTGCTGGCTCAGGTCCACCTAGACCCCCAGGGAATGGCTGTCGCGGTCAGTGGCACTCTTGAGGGCCGGCCGCTCACTCTGTTGTCCCTTTATGCTGCACCGTCCCTGTTACACACTGCTCTCTCTTACACCGCAGAGCTACTCCCCAGACTTCCGGCGGGATTGCATGTCCTCGGGGGAGACATTAATGCTGTCTATACGCCCCAGCTGGATTCGACGGGCCCGGTCTCCCTTACCAGAGCCGCTCGCGCGAAGCAACTATCGTGCTGGGCTGAGACCCAAGGCCTGTGCGACGTCTGGAGGGTCTGGCATCCACGCGATCGCCAGTATACCCACACTTCGGCGGCACGCCATTCTCATGCCCGGATTGACCTACTCTTTGTCCCCTCGGCGGAGTGTGCAGGGGTTCGCGACGTCCGCATTCTGCCGAGGGGCCTCTCGGATCACTCGCCAGTGCTTCTCGCTCTCGGTCCGCCTCCATTCTCTGCCCGCCCGACGTGGCGTTTGAATGCCTGGTTCCTTCAGGACAAAGCCTTTCGGAAGGTGGTGGAACGTGAGATCGGGGAATACTACTTCCACAACGTAGGCTCCATCTCGTCCTCGGCGGTCCTCTGGGAGGCCGGCAAGGCGACTGTCAGAGGGACATCTGCAACAGCAGCGTCGACGTCAACTCCAGCAGCTCACAGCTTGTGAAGCGCAGGCCATGGAGCTCGAACGCGACCAGGACACGTTGGGATATGCCACTCGGGCACGACGGCTGGCCTTTCTCCGAGAGGAGATACCCTCGCATTCTCTGGAGGTGGCGAGGACTCTTTGGCGTTCCTCGGTGGGCCGAGTTTACGGATGGGGGGATAAGAACGGGACGCTTCTTCACCGGCTGGCTACCTATCCTCGTGCAGGCCGGGTCATTCCTGCCATCATAGACTCCGAGGGTGGGACCCACACGGTTTCGGTGGAAATAGCTCAAACCTTTGCCGATTACTACTCCCAGCTATACCGGGCGCGGGCACCGGGGATCTCCCTTGCGGAGTTGATGGGGGAGTGCGGGGCGACCCTCGAGCGACTGGGGCAGGACGCCTGTGAGACCTTGGACCTGCCCATTTCCCTGCAGGAGGTTGTAACAGCAATCGGCCACTTAGCGCCTGGGAAAACCCCGGGACCGGACGGTTTCCCACAGGAATACTACGCCCATTTCCGTGAGACCCTGGCACCGCGGCTTCTGGATCTCTTTGCTGAGGTGGTGAAGAAGGGCTCATTCCAGCGGGAAACAGATACTGCCACTATAGTCGTCCTACCGAAAACGCAGCCCCCTTCACAGTCCTGCTCCGAGTACAGGCCGATATCTCTCATCAACACCAAGCTTAAAGTGTACGCTACCATTCTTGCACAACGGCTGCGCCCGCTTCTTGTTTCGCTGGTCCACCCGGACCAATGCGGATTTATGCCGAACCAAGGAACTAGACACTGCCTGCAGCGCTTGCACCTTGCCCTGGCCCACCGAGAGCGCCTTTCTCCTTATCTGGCCCTGCTACTGGTTGATTTGAGAAGGCCTTCGACTCGGTGAGATGGGATTATCTTGGGGCAACCTTGGAGCGGATGGGGTTCGGCCCCCAGTTCCGCACCATGGTTCGGGTTCTGTACGCGGATCCACGGGCTCTAGTACTGGTTAATGGGACCTTGTCCCACCCGTTTTCCATAGGACGGGGGACTCGGCAGGGCTGCCCGCACTCGCCCTTCCTCTTCACCCTGGCGATGGAGCCTCTGGCTGTGCTCGTCCGGTCGGACCCTACTCTCCATGGCTGGAACTGGCCGGGCATGGTCCCAGATACAATTGCTTTATATGCGGATGATCTCCTTCTTTATCTCTCGGATCCGGCTGTCTCGGAGCCTCGGGTGCGCCGGATTCTCCGCCGGTTCGGGCAAGCGTCCGGTCTCCGTCTGAACTCCGGGAAATCTGTATTGGTTCCGCTACACCCCTCGCGGGAGTGTTTTGATTGGCAGTCTGACATTCCCATCCGGAGACTGTCCTTTAAATACCTGGGGATCTGGGTCACCCTTCTCCCGGACCTTTGCTGGGCTCTTAACGTAGCCCCCGTGGTTAATAAGGCCAGATCAGACATGGCAAAATGGCACTCACTCCCATTGAACCCGCTGGGGAGGATTGCTCTTTATAAGATGATGATCCTCCCTAGGTTTCTCTACATGCTACAAAACACGCCCTGCTCCTTTCCCCGCTCTTGGTTTCGGGACCGCGGCTAAATTTCTCTGGGGTGGCGGTAGGCCCCGGTTGGCTTTAGACCGCTGCCAGGTTCCTTCTTATGACGGTGGCATGAGCATGACAAATCTCTACCTGTACTATCTCGCGACGCGGCTGCTGGTGGTTCATGACTGGTTTTCAGGTGGCTGGGATGATCCGGCCTATAGGCTGGAGGGGCCCGATTCACAGAACTAACTTAAGACAAAATCCTAAACTTACTACCATTTTGGTATTCACAGAAGGCACTTACTCATTTTGGTATTCACAGAAGGCACTTACTCATTTCGGTATTCACAGAAGTTAGGAGTCCTAACTTTAGGACTCCTAAATGCCTTCTGTGAATACTGAAAGTCTTAAAATTAGGATTTTTCGCAGTTTAGTAGTAGTATAGTTAGGACTCCTAACTTTAGGACTCCTAAATGCCTTCTGTGAATACCGAAAGTCTTAAAATTGGATTTTTCTCAATTTAGTAGTCCTAAGTTTAGACTTAGGACTACTAGGTCCAAATCGAGGGAGACTTTAATGCCGTGCTTTCAGCGAACTTAGACAGTAACCCACAGCGAGCCACACAACAAACTAACTCAAATTTCAAGAATTTCTGGACGCATTGGGGTTTGCTGATGTCTGGCAAACCCATAACCCCACTGTGAAACAATATACATTTCACTCCAGTGCCCACAACAGTTTGTCAAGAATAGACTATATTATAAGACTACCCCACTTAGTATCGAAATTCAAAGAAGTGTGCCATATGGCCAGAGGGATCTCGGACCATTCACCGCTGTGGGTGGTCTATCTAGACTCAGGGCCCAGACAGAAGGGAAGGACAAGAATCGACCCCTGGTGGCTCAAAATCCCCAAGATTAAAAATAATCTGATCCAAACGACAAAATATTATTTTAAGGAAAACACAGGTTTGGTCCGCTCCAATGCAACTCTCTGGGAGGCCTATAAACCGGTTATAAGGGGCCAAGCTATTTCCTTAATCGCTGGCCACAGAAAGGAGAAAAGGACAGTTTTAGAAAAACTGGAGGGGGAACTCATACAAATTGAAGGGGCCCTGGTGGACAATAACACAGAAGAAAACAGACATAACCTAGCCATTAAAACAAAAGAATACTGTGAAATGGCCACTGAGACAGCCAAGACCCATCATAGGGCAGTTAGGCTCAAGATATATGAGGTGGGGGACAAGACAATAAAACTGCTCGCCTGGCTGGATCGGAGGGACCAGGCCAGTAGAGTAGTAATCTCCATAACTACAAAAACGGGGGAGACCTCGACAAAATAGCGGAAGCATTCGCTAGACACTATCGAGACTTATATTCCACCTCGAGATAATCCACCACAGATGACGCTAGGCGCCTGCTAATAGATATGCCCCTCCCGGCTTTAGATGAAGAAGCCTTCAGTCTCATGGAAGACGAAATAAAGGAGGAAGAGATAGCGCTAGCGATCCGCAATATTCAATCGAGAAAAGCTTCTGGTCCCAATGGCCTCCCGATAGAACTGTATAAGGCTGCAGCAACCACGTTAGCCCCCCACCTAAAAAGGATGTATGTAGAGAGTCGTGAACTGGGGTGACTGCCCAAAGATCAGCACAGTGCCTCCATAGTTGTGATACACAAAGAGGGAAAGCCTAGGGATGAGTGTACATCCTACTGACCTATCTGACCTATCTGACTGCTTAACGCGGAAGCAAAAATCCTGGCCAGACTATTTGCGGATCGCCTCATCCAGGTAGTACCTAAGCTGGTGCACCTAGACCAATCGGCTTCATGCCGGGGAGGAATACAGCGCTTAACCTACGCAGGATCAATAGAGTGCTGGGAAGGGCGGATACAATAAGAGAAGATGCAGTGGTGATGTCACTAGACGCCCAAATGGCCTTTTATACTATTGAGTGGCCCTACATGTTCACAGTACTAGAAAAAATGGGATCTGGACCGAATTTCAGGGCATGGATCAAATTATTATACTCTGATCCTGTGGCACTGGTGGTGGTCAACAATACGATATCTCATAGCTTTCCGTTGAGAAGGGGAAGTGGTTGACCATTGACGCCATTGATTTTTGCATTAATGTTGGAGCCACTGACATCGTGGGTCCGCAGGGGTCTGACGAATGGGAAGATAGAATATCCCTATACGCAGATGACATCTTGCTATACTTGACTTCCCCTAAAAACTCGATCTGTAGAGTATTAAATATATTTATAAACTTCGGGAAATACTCCGGCTATAATATAAATTGGACTAAATCAACAATATATGTGCTGTACAGGCGGCCCCCAATACTCCCCAAGACATGCAAGGCAGACATAGTCACGGTCGGATTTCGATATGTAGGAGTGTTCATAATGAAAGACTAAGGCATTTTCTAAGATCACAACCTATTGCCCCCATTGAGACGCCTCCAAAATGATGTCCATCATTGGAAGACGCTGCCTCTCTCCTTGTTAGGATGGGCAGGCCTATTTAAAATGATGGCCTCCCTCGCTTTCTTTACATATTGCAGAACACACCATAGCAAGTGCCCCCCAAGTACTTTACATCAATGGAAAATAAACAGAGATGGTTATTGTGGGGTGAGAAACCAGCGAGAATTGCGCAACAAAAACTGGTTCGGGCTGGTATGATGGAGGTATCGCGCTGCCAGACATAAGACAACATTATTGGGCATCACAGCTGATAGCCATCAACCACTACATTTACCAAACGCCCGAGGACCCGGCATATCAAATGGATAGATATGTATTGGGAAATAAGGGATTCATGAGGGCCCTCTACAATACACTCCGCCACCTAACCCTAACGGGCCCGACCAAAATCACGGTCCAGCTCTGGCACATGGTCCAAAAACAGATGGGCTGGGAAAATAAGATTACGCAGTACACGCAGCTTTGGGATGCAGAAATACTAGGAACAATGGGCAGATACCAAGGCTTTGACAAATGGGATTTCATGGGAATATCCAGGGTGGGAGACCTATGGACACGGGGGGGGGGGGGGAGCGTGATCATTTGAGCTCTTGCAAAAGGAATATGATCTTTCCACTAAAGAAACGTTCCGTTATATGCAGATAAAACATGTGCTGCAGGCAACGACTCCCAAAGATACGACCCTCCCGGAGTCTTCTCCTTTGGAAGACAGAATCCTGATAGACCACATGAAAAAAAGCCATATCCCTAACATACCAAAAATTGATAAATAACTCCCCAGATCCACTCACCACTCTCAGTAAAAAATGGGAGGCAGACATCGGAGAGATAGACGAAGAGGACTGGCGGGATGCCCTGTCGTCCCCAAAGGAAGTAGCCATATCCAGTAAGTTCAGGCTAATACAACTAAAAAATGTTCACAGAATTTACTATTCAAGAACCTGTTTAGCTAAAATGGGATGAATAGAGAAGACTACTTGTGGAAGAGGGTGTGGGATGGAGGGGTCATATTACCACACAGTTTGGGAATGCCCCCAGATACAACACTACTGGGTGGCCCTGATCCAGAAAATGTCCAAAGTAGTGAAGACGACCCTGACCCCGACCCAGGTGTGGTGTCTCCTTAATATATGGAAGCCAACTGACCTTAGCGAAAGGGGGAGAACCTGGGTTTCACTGGGACTCACAATCGCAAAGCGCAACATCGCCCAACACTGGGGGGGACAGGTCGCACCCTGCTTGCGTAGTGGGAGAAAGATCTAGATTGGTGCATGTTGGCCGAAAAACTGTATACACAAGCAGAGGATGCCCAAAAAAGTGGGAACAGATTTGGGGCATCTGGAACACGTATCGGGGGAACCTGTGTGCAATTCCAGTCAGGGGAGGCAACTCGGGAGAGGTGCCCAAATGGAAGATTCCCCAAGTAACTGGAATAAATTATAGTAGATGTGGGCTAGGGAAGCAAGGTGTTGAGGGAAAAAGGACGCTTGCCAGTGATTGTGAGACTGCAATATATAATGGTGATGTAATTACTGCTTGGCTTACATGGTAATTGTTATTTTAACCTGTCATGTTCAATAAAAAAAGATTTAAAAAAATAAAAATTGACATTGTACATCCATCTTCCTCCCTGTCAGTTGACAATGACAGTGACAAACATTTAGACGAGGAATTTGAACACTATCGACGTCGTTTTTTTTACTTGCCTTACCTGATGTTGCTGCTTGGCCTGGTGGGAGTGGCTGTAACGTTCATGCAACTATTTTTTGCATCAATTTTGCTTTCTCAAAGTGACGCACATTATTATTCCTCCATTTTGTTTTCTTGACGTGAAGCACTTGATCTTTCCCTTGCTTTGCAAACTATTTCAAAATGGTTCTCTTCCCCGCAACCTTTGCATACCTGTCCAATGGTGGAACATTCACCTTCATGTAGAAATTAAAATCCACATTGAAAACACCACTTATTTCCCTTAGGAGACATTACTTTATGACCTTCTACTTCAACATGAGTACTCGATCCAAGCTGAGTGTCTCTTTCAGCATTCGTTGTCTCAAGGAATCAGAGAGACAATCATTTATTACCCTGAGACGCATGGCCTCTTCATCATTGAACTCTTTGAACTTAAAATGCTTGATGAGCGAATTATGTTTTTCTACAGTCATCCATTGTTTCACCAGCTTTCTGCCTTTTTTGTTTGAAAATGAACATTTCATAGTCGATATTTGGCAAAGGATTAAACTTGGTGATCAGCACCTGTTTGATTTGATGTTAATGTAATGTTAATATGATTTCTAAAGCCTGCGAATACTCTGGGGTGTCTTCGCGCGGAACCGGAACGTGAACCCTGAGAAGGTGGAATTAATTTAGAAATAACCAAGTTTGCAATTCTATTCTGAAGGAGAAGAGAGATTTAGCCGCTCTCATGTGTGTAGGGAGTGTATTTCATAGCTTGGTCGCACATTAGCCAATACTACGGCCTTCCCAACTCGCGGTTCAGATGCTAGGTACTTCACTTCATCACTGGGTGGTATTTTCTTTATCACTTCTTTTACTCCTTCAAACGTAAAATTCTTCAGATATTTAATGATCTTTTTGTCATTTACTTCTTCAAGTGCATCAATGAAATCATCAAAGGTTTCATTCCAGGCTGTCCATTTGTCACCAATGTTTTGCTTTTTGACGGTATTGAAAGGAGGAAGTGGTTTTAGGAATGCGTCAGCACTATAACCTGTGGAACTTTCTGCTGTCGGGAGTGGAGCTCGCTCCGGCAGTGTCTATTGCTCGATTGGACTGGCACCTTCGACACTCATTTTCATTTTAAACTTTTGGCATAGGCGTACCCGCCGACGCTACTTCATGGACCACAATTCTTTGGGGCAACACGCTGATAGGACTAGCAGAGTGCGGCCAATCGGATTTTTGTTTATATTCAGGCTCCCTTGAGCCGTTGGGGCTGACAAGCCCATGGCTACGCACCTGCGCGCCTTGAGTGGTACTTTACCTGAGAATATTTTTTGGCAGCCTACGCAGCAACCCCACACACATACCTACTCCCTGCTGACGAGAGGCAACTACCTCGAAACACGTGTCCAGGGATGGCTAACGCGACACTCATTTTCATTTTAAACTTTTGGCATAGGTGTACCCGCCGACGCTACTTCATGGACCACAATTCTTTGGGGCAACACGCTGATAGGACTAGCAGAGTGCGGCCAATCGGATTTTTGTTTATATTCAGGCTCCCTTGAGCCGGTGGGGCTGACGAGCCCATGGCTACGCACCTGCGCGCCTTGAGTGGTACTTTACCCGAGAATATTTTTTGGCAGCCTACGCAGCAACCCCACACACATACCTACTCCCTGCTGACGAGAGGCAACTACCTCGAAACACGTGTCCAGGATGGCTAACGCGACACTCATTTTCATTTTAAACTTTTGGCATAGGCGTACCCGCCGACGCTACTTCATGGACCACAATTCGTTGGGGCAACACGCTGATAGGACTAGCAGAGTGCGGCCAATCGGATTTTTGTTTATATTCAGGCTCCCTTGAGCCGGTGGGGCTGACGAGCCCATGGCTACGCACCTGCGCGCCTTGAGTGGTACTTTACCTGAGAATATTTTTTGGCAGCCTACGCAGCAACCCCACACACATACCTACTCCCTGCTGACGAGAGGCAACTACCTCGAAACACGTGTCCAGGGATGGCTAACGCGACACTCATTTTCATTTTAAACTTTTGGCATAGGTGTACCCGCCGACGCTACTTCATGGACCACAATTCTTTGGGGCAACACGCTGATAGGACTAGCAGAGTGCGGCCAATTGGGTCTTGGATTATATTCAGGCTCCCTTGAGCCGGTGGGGCTGACGAGCCCATGGCTACGCACCTGCGCGCCTTGAGTGGTACTTTACCTGAGAATATTTTTGGGCAGCCTACGCAGCAACCCCACACACATACCTACTCCCTGCTGATGAGAGGCAACTACCTCGAAACACGTGTCCAGGGATGGCTAACGCAACACTCATTTTCATTTTAAACTTTTGGCATAGGCGTACCCGCTGACGCTTCTTCATGGACCACAATTCTTTGGGGCAACACGCTGATAGGACTAGCAGAGTGCGGCCAATCGGATTTTTGTTTTTATTCAGGCTCCCTTGAGCCGGTGGGGCTGACAAGCCCATGGCTACGCACCTGCGCGCCTTGAGTGGTACTTTACCTGAGAATATTTTTTGGCAGCCTACGCAGCAACCCCACACACAAGCCTACTCCCTGCTGACGAGAGGCAACTACCTCGAAACATGTGTCCAGGGATGGCTAACGCAACACTCATTTTCATTTTAAACTTTTGGCATAGGCGTACCCGCCGACGCTACTTCATGGACCACAATTCTTTGGGGCAACACGCTGATAGGACTAGCAGAGTGCGGCCAATCAGATTTTTGTTTATATTCAGGCTCCCTTGAGCCGGTGGGGCTGACGAGCCCATGGCTACGCACCTGCGCGCCTTGAGTGGTACTTTACCTGAGAATATTTTTTGGCAGCCTACGCAGCAACCCCACACACATACCTACTCCCTGCTGACGAGAGGCAACTACCTCGAAACACGTGTCCAGGGATGGCTAACGCGACACTCATTTTCATTTTAAACTTTTGGCATAGGTGTACCCGCCGACGCTACTTCATGGACCACAATTCTTTGGGGGAACACGCTGATAGGACTAGCAGAGTGCGGCCAATCAGATTATTGGACTGGCAACTTTGTCAAACATTAGCTGCGTGCTAACATTTGGGTCATCAAGCCCGCTCTCTGGTTGTGAGCCGCTCTCTTCTTTGCCGGTGAGTAGCGACTTTGTTTCTTGCACTGATTCTCCACCCTTCTCACCTCTTTGCAATGTTTCTGCTTTTAGCATTTTCTTGCACTCAGCCTTTAGTGCTTCTCTGTACCTGGTTGTCTCTGCCTTTACCATTGTCGCAATGTATGAATGACGGCTTTGTGCTATACTGTGGCGAAGCATCTCTTGTCTCGACTTTACTAGCAAATTTTACCCGGCGACAAACAAACTTTATTTAAGGGCTTTACTTTCTTAACAGACCTTGCAGTGGTTGGAGTGGCGCTTTGACTCCACATACACCAACCGTCTATTTTCACTTCGACTGTGGCTCAAGTGGCATGCACAAAGTGTTTGCTGGACAACGGCAAACTCACCAGGAGAGCACTCTCGGTTCTTCGGCCATTGGATTTGACATAATCCCTTATTTCGTCCCCAGTTGTAGCATCCACACAAGTCCAGGTACATGTAAAGGATCACGCAAAAACGGAGCTTGGTATTACATGTCTTTATTCATCAGCGTGTAACTTAACTGAACATTCTACCTCAGTAATTCTTTCACCACACCCAAGCACTTACGTCACTGTCCTACGGAGTCCGTCAGGAATCAAAAGGGTCCTGTAATCTCGAACTCACAGGACACTACAGATCCCACACAAGGTCAAAAACAGAGCAACATTTATTGAATAAAACAAGACCAAAACAGCAAAAATCTAATCAATAGAACGGGAGTTGTGAATTTTTAAAGATTTAAGTGAAAATAGCGCAATAAAGCGCCAACTTGGGATATCTAGTCGTGCTGGAACGGGTCTAAATCACAAGTTCAGGAATACTGCGATGGATCTCAGGTTGGCTACAGTCCCAGATTTGTCCCACTGAACTTTACCTTCTTAATTTAGAGCCAAGAATCCCTTTCACATTGGAGAGAGCCCCAAGGAGTGGGGAGAGTGTTGCGAGAGGCTGTTGGCATTGCACCAAGAGTAGGCCATGCATCGCGGACGGTATAGCTGGAGCTTTGCGTTGTTGGTCCCCACGGGCAGTTGATGCTGCAGTGCTAAGTGTCAGGCTGACGGCACTTTGTATTGAATCACAGTGCAAGCAGTGTAATCTCGACGTGAACAGACCCATACTTGGTCAAAAAGAGCCCAAAAGATTGATTTCAGCTCTTTGACCACACCAAGGATCCAGGAACTGAAGGGCACCACTTGGGGGTCAGCTAGATCCAGGAGCTGGAGTAGGATGTTGGTGAGCCATTTATGTCCTAGAGGCTCAGATCAGGAGGTCACCAGACTAGCCCTTGAAGTCACTTTGGTGCCCTGGGTTCAAGGATGAAGTTCCTTTCTCACCCAGGCAAGAGGGCAGCCCACAGGAGGTCAGCACAGCAGGGCTGTAGCTCATTCAGAGTAGCAGTTCAGCACAGTGACAGCCCATTCAGCAGCACAGTAGTCCTTCTTCCTGGCAGAGTATCCACAGGTCGAGAAGTGTACTGAAGAGCTGGTGTTTGAGGTCCAGTATTTATACCGAATGTGCCTTTGAAGTGGGGAGAAGCTTCTAGAGGCATACCTTTGAAGTGCACAGGTGCCCTGCCTTACTAGATATGGCTCCACACTAACTACAGATAACCCTTTATGTGGAGGCCGGACACAGTCTGTTCTGTGTAAGTGGGGCTGGGCCCAGCTCCTCCCTCCCATCCTCCCAGTGATAGCCCATCAGTTACACATAAGCTTTGTGTGTGGATGTCTAGGAGGAATATACAAAGCCCAACTGCACTTTAAGAGGCCTGCTCCCAGCGGTAAAGATTAGTTTGTATGGCCATGAAGTCAATTGATTTTCAGGCACGAGGCACGCACGTAGTAATTATGATTATTTCTCCATACATTTCATGGCTATACAAACTAATCTTTACCGATGGGAGCCGGCCTCTTAAAGTGCACCACTTGCCAAGAAAGTTAACCTTTTGGCAGTTCCCTGCTGCAACAGAAAGAGGCTTTTCCTTGGCAGCCCCGGCTAAAAAGAAATGATGATATCGGGTGGATTTAGCATTCGTGCCTTTAAAACTTTTTTAAAACACCTGCCCCACTCAAAACTTCTTTAACTCTGCCTACATTGCCAGGAACCACAAGCTTCTGGTCTACAAAGTGAAAAACCTGGCTCACAACAATCTTGATGAGATTTCTAAAAAACAATAACAGAATCCAGTCACAGCCCTGATGAGAAACCCTTCAAATTAAGAGGGTTTCAAAATGCGTTGGCACAATTTTGACCAACAGGGGACTAAGTAGTGTTCTAAATAGTATAGCAATTGAGGGATACATTTTTTCTAATTTATATATCCTCTATGGCATGAGATGTAATTACCCCCGATGGAAGGTACCCCGAGTGTGTTCCATTTAAACAATGTTAATGGTTATACAGGGTACCTCATTATTGTTCTTGCCTTTGACTGGTAGCAGTTTTAATTGATTTGTATGTGTTTCAGTCTTGATGTTTGCACTTTATTTGTCTTTTGTGAATTGTTCCCTGGAGAAATCACTTTTTGTTTAGATTATATTTGTATTGATTGTATTGAATTCTTTTTTAACCTAATTTTCACAATATGTAAATTATGAAGTGTGGTCCATCTCTACCTTGTGTAGTTCTTAAATGAATACAAATTTGAAAAAATTAATAATTAAATGATGTAGGCCATCCTATTAGTGACTTTGGTCTCAGTCTGCTTAATAGTTGACAGCACAATAAATGGTCAGCTAGGTATGTTTTTTTCTTTGGAACTTTCTAAAAGTGGCAATTTCAAAATTGTAATTTAAAATCAGACTTCATCATGAGTTAGGGTTTTAAATTACTGCTACAACGACACCAAACATGAACTTGACACTTGTTCCCATTTGGAAATTACACTTTACAAATGTGGTAAGTCACCCCCAATGTTATCCTATGGGAAAGGTAGGCCTTGCAGTAGATAAAATCACATTTACGACTTTTTTCACTACCAGGACATATACAATTTAAATTTGCATGTCCAACTTTTTAAATACACTGCACCCTGCCCTCTGGGCTGTCTATGGCCTAGCCAAGGGGTAACTTATATGTATTAAAAAGATAGGCTTGAGACTGGCAAATGTTTTATTTTGTCAGGTCAAAATGGCAGGTTAAACTGCACACACAGAAGCTGCAATATCAGGTCTGAGACATGTTTAAAGTGCTACTTATGTGGGTGGCTCAATCTGTGCTGCAGGGCCACTAGCAGCATTTAATTTACAGGTCCTGGGCACAGGTTGTGCCATTACAGGTAAATGAAATATGCCTGGTGGGAATAAGGTATTTCTACCATGTTTTAAGGCGAGTGCACAAACACTTTAGCACTGGTTAGCAGTGGTAAAGTGTGGTGAGTCCTATGGCCCAGAGCGAGGACTCTGTATTGACATCGCAGCCCACATCAGAACAGCCACTGCACAATGCTTTCCCGAAGTAGGTCCCTGCATGGCAAATTTCTCATTGACAGCAGCCTGGATGACAATGCAGGTGGTACTATAATATACAGTATCCCTCTAGACCTATATTGCTTTGATTGACGTGGGTTCACATAGAGAAAACACAACAACCTATTACATGTATTGTTTTTTTATCTTTTTTATTTAATTTCTTTTGTTCATTATTTTTACGTACAGGTAAAATTCATCTCTTATTTTCATAAAGAACATACAAACATTTATAAGATAAGATTTCTGCAAAGAGAATATGGAATATTAATTTTATAAACTTTACATAAATGGTAATTTTGTTGTTTGCAACCCACCGGAGAATTCTTAAATTGTCTCCAAAAAATTAACTCTAGAATATACATACTATCAAAGTTACAAATGTGCCACTAAAAAGGTGCTCTAATTGTGTCAGATGAAAACCTCCCCGTGAGAAAATATCATGGAACAAGTGAGAAAAAGAACTAGAGAGAGGTAAGTTATTGGGGGTCATAGTGCTGGAACCAAGGTCTTATATGAACCAGAACACACTGCTTGTCTGTATAGATCATTTATTAAAATGTTTTCAATGGTCTCACTACTCATAGTTACTTTGCCACAGAACAGACTGATGTGGATAAAGAGAACCACACTTAACTTTCCGCCCGCTAACCACAAATACATCAATCACAAACCTTATTACTGTGTTTGCCTTCTTAAAGATACTTTTGGATCTGGAAATTGAACGAATTGTTTTTTCACACAATGCGTGCTCTGACTCTTATCTGAGAGGGTACAACTTTAGGTGCCAGCCTTCCTCTATTCGTCTCATATCTGCATATAATGACAAGAAAATATTTATACAGAAAAGGTCAATGACATTGCTAGTCACCTATCTTTAAATGGTTTGTTGATAGTAATGCGGTAACGGCCTTTGTTTTTGTATGAGGAAAATTAGCCTTTGGTAAGTAACCTACTTACTCATATGAATATTACTCAAGTTTTTCCTTATGTTGTTTCTTTTGTATTCGCTTTATCCTTCTTTTGGTGGTCCACAGCGTTATGAATATCGTCTTGTTGATCACTAATTCTCTTCTACCGAGTGGACCTAATGGTAATATGGCAAGAAAGGAAGTTTGCCTATTAGTCAAGGAGAGTTTTGTACAGGACATAGGTGGTATATCAAACTGCTACAAGTTATCTTCCTCGGCAGCCTCTATGAAATAATGAGATGTTCCCACTTAAAGAAAATATGTTATCAATCCTAGTAAGTGCTATACCGGACACGGATACGAGCACTCTCTGACTTTCATGTTCTTGTTAAAATTAGTAAGGTGTCTTGTTTTATAAGCCTCAATTCTGTCTGACGATTTTATACGAGAGGGTATTCTGTGAATGTTTCCAAAAAATTCTCCAATGGCCATGGATAGGACATAGAATTGCTACAGAACTATTTGAATTCAATCTTACAAGTCAGAAAGAGCTAGTCGTTACCCCCTCTTGCCATCGTGTATCTTACCTTGAACGGTTGGTCAGTTTCACACGTAACGCCGTCCCCACGAATGATCGCTCGGCTAGGATCCAAAGAATAGTTGGTGCCTTTTTATATTCTGTGTACAACCGAAAAAAGGTTTCTGATGTGAAACACCTGCAGAGTGTTATGACGTGACTAGACTGCGTGACAACTCGCTATATGATTGTGTAAGTGGCTGTGCTGTCAGCGGCGCCATCTTAGAGTGGGTATTCTAAGGATAAACTGTACGTGAGCGCCATGTCTCTACGATGTTACACTCGTTAATCCTGTGTTTGCCTTGTCTATCAAGTATACAAGGAAAAGAAAAGGGTAAAGATTTCCAGCAATGACTTTTCGCAGAAAGGTTCAATGGATATGAATATCCTCCACTGAGAATGGGCTAACTTTTCATTCCTATTAGCGAAGACTAGGCGCCATCTTAGAACGGGACGGTAGTGATTTCCGTTTGCTTAGTTCCAGGTCGCTATATTTGGATGATATATTGATGGTATAACATACTATATATCAAGTCATTTATGCATATTTGTGTGGACCTACCATCAACCAGTCAGGGAAAGATACAGACACATGACTTTAATGTCAAGTCAGAACTTCTGTTATTAGACTCGGTGGCTTGAGGATTTCCTCCAATCTTGGAACAGTATTGTCATGATACTCCCCCATCGCTGATGGGACACACAAGAAGGTGTCACAATCAGTATCGCAAAATAATCATGATGCTTATACTAGTGTGTATATCATGTGTGTTTTGCAATGTCAATAAGATGCAAATAAAATACGCATGTGACGAGTGATGTTGATAAGCAATAACGCGTTTTTTAACATCTTTTTGCTATATCCCTTTCTCATATCGTACAGATTAGGGCATATAGGTGCTGCATTACTATCACCAAACCATTTAAAGATAGGTGACTAGCAATGTCATTGACCTTTTCTGTATAAATATTTTCTTGTCATTATATGCAGATATGAGACGAATAGAGGAAGGCTGGCACCTAAAGTTGTACCCTCTCAGATAAGAGTCAGAGCACGCATTGTGTGAAAAAACAATTCGTTCAATTTCCAGATCCAAAAGTATCTTTAAGAAGGCAAACACAGTAATAAGGTTTGTGATTGATGTATTTGTGGTTAGCAGGCGGAAAGTTAAGTGTGGTTCTCTTTATCCACACCAGTCTGTTCTGTGGCAAAGTAACTTTGAGTAGTGAGACCATTGAAAACATTTTAATAAATGATCTATACAGACAAGCAGTGTGTTCTGGTTCATATAGGAGCTTGGTTCCAGCACTATGACCCCCAATAACTTAACTCTCTCTAGTTCTTTTTCTCACTTGTTCCTTGATATTTTCTCACGGGGAGGTTTTCATCTGACACAATTAGAGCACCTTTTTAGTGGCACATTTGTAACTTTGATAGTATGTATATTCTAGAGTTAATTTTTTGGAGACAATTTAAGAATTCTCCGGTGGGTTGCAAACAACAAAATTACCATTTATGTAAAGTTTATAAAATTAATATTCCATATTCTCTTTGCAGAAATCTTATCTCCCCATCCATGCCCGTTACCTAATCGCTTAGTAACAGGTCTTGAAGAAGATGGCAACTAAAGGAGACTAAGCCATCGAAACGCGTGTCGACCAGTGTGTATGACACACCCCAGCGTTCAGCACAGTAACAGAGGGTTGAGCAGTTCACCCCTGTTTTGGTTCTTCTGTGCATGCTGATTGTTTCTGGGGTGGGTAGGGTGTATGCTATGTATGAGAGTGATATGAATGAGGAGTGTGTAGAGGTGTAAATGGTGTGGGGATCTTTCCTTTTTTGAATTAATGCCAATAACTGTATGCTGGTATAAGACAATATCTATTTGTATTTTGCACCAACTTTGCTTTTCAAAAGTCAAAATATATACAAAGCCTGCTATAGAATTTGGTACAACGTAGATATTTTTGTACATATAAAAATAGGAATAAATGTTTGTATGTTCTTTATGAAAATAAGAGATGAATTTTACCTGTACGTAAAAATAATGAACAAAAGAAATTAAATAAAAAAGATAAAAAAACAATACATGTAATAGGTTGTTGTGTTTTCTCTATGTGAACCCACGTCAATCAAAGCAATATAGGTCCAGAGGGATACTGTATATTATAGTTTGCTGTTCTCTTTCCCCCTGTTCCCTGACCTTAAACAATTTTTGTAGGGGGTTGCCTTTTTTCACTTTAATGCAGGTGGTACTCGCATCGCAAACTCGCAGCTCAGTAAAAACTGACGCTATTCCTTAATTACGTGACACATACTCGACACCAGACTTCGCATTGCAAGCCCCTCATCGACAGGATCCTTAACGATGATACAGGACCCTGCATCACAGCTTCTTGGAACCGCCGCATCGCCTCAGCTGCATGACACATCCTTGCCGGGACCTCACAATGCTCTGCAACCAGGATTTAAGGTACCTTTACCTAACTTGGTCCCTGTAGATGGCCTGCGCTCCAACGCACTTGGCCTGAACTTATGACTTTGTCCCGGTCTAGCACAACCAGATATCCACAATTGGCTTTTTGTGCTTTTTGTCATTATTTTCACCTGAAGCTTTAAACCTGGATATCTCCAGTTCTACTGATTTAATTTGTCATTTTTATCTTGTTTTATTTATTAGAATCTACTCTATTTGTCTAACATTTTGTGGTGTAATTGCATTGTATTACTGTTTGAAGTGTTGCCTGCTTAAATAGGATCTCACCCCCCTTAACCTGTGACCCAATTTCTTACAATGATGTTCTGTTTAAATGTATCACACAAGAAGATGATGTACGGAGAGCTGAAACTTTTCAGACACTCACCCCCAGTCACAGATCTGGGTTCAATCCATCATCGTTCTTTAGCTCACTTTGCCACTCCAGTTCAGACCCAGCCATATGCAAATCAGTCTTGACCCTGTGCCTCATGGGAACAGTCCATCCCGAACCGCCAAGCCAGGTCTTCCATAGATCAAGTATCCTGGGACCGGTTTCGGGGCAACACCTTTTATCAGCCACGCTAACTTGAATCCAGTGGTACAGTGAGCACAGGACCCACGTCTGGGCAAACCCTTCCCAACTAGGGCGACAAATGCAAAAGAAACTATTGATGGACAATATGCTGGACAATGCACACATTCACTCCCAGTCACAATGATCTGGGTTCTGTTTGCTTCGTTCGCCCTAAGTTGGCAGGGTATGCCCAGACACTGTGTTTTCCTGAGCCCGCATCCCGGCAGTCATGTTGACGAACACCGAGCATGATGGGGCTGCATTCAATGAATTTACACACCAATCTGTACGGCCAGGAGAGAAATGTTCAGAGACTGCCCAGATATAGGAGGATGCACCGCAGAGAGCATGAAACCTGGGGAATCCTTGTCCGACTTCTAGACAGAATGAGGGAACAGTGGGGCCAAGACACAGGACCCATTCTTCTACAACATCCTCAAAAAGGGACTGCCCACTGATATACAGAGTGGGCTGGACAGTGTCGAAGGATTAGACGCCAAACATAGGTGGAAAACACAGGCCCACATATTTCATTACAACAGGAAGAAACAGGAATAGGACAGGGAAAAACAGGAGCAAGCCCAAAGAGACACTGCTCAGCTGGTCCAACATAGGTTAAAAAAGACCAACCTCGAGGGGGCCGCATTGGCTGCTAACATGCAAATTACCCCAGTTTTGAAGGGAGCTCTGCTGCTGAAGCCCAGAGGGTTTTCACCCAGTCCTGGTGGCAGAATTCGGGGAGGCTGGCAGCAGCCAGACCTCAGAAAGTGCTACTACTGTCACGGAATGGGCCACATGGCCGAACAATGTCGCCTGAAAGCTTATCATGAGCAAAGATCGATAGACCTGGGCCAGTCCCCCAATATCCCCTACAACATAACTAAGCCCTGATCAACCCGAATACGCAGCACATTCAGCCACAAGCAGATCTGTCAGCAAACACACTACCCCAACAAGGACCAGGTGGTTGGCCAAACACATGGCAAATGCAGCAGGCAGGGAACTCAGCCCAACAAGCACTGGAGCCACTTCCATGGCAGGGATGGGTGAGAAGATGAGGAGGCAATGCCTTCACACAATCACCCAATCCAAATACGCAGAATATTTAAACCCTCAATATGACACATCCACTTCATAGCCACTTCAGAAAACTCACCACAACAATAAACACGAGTGCCACATCATAAGGAGAAAACTCTAGCCTTTACTTACATTCAGGAAAAACTCAAAGCTGCTGTATGTTCAGTCAATCGGGAATCCAAGCTAAAATCTGCCATTTTAGGTGCCAGCAGGGGCTTAGGCCCCACTCTGCTGCTAGTCCCCTAGAGCGGGGTTGGCACACCACGCAGCAGGGGAGGGCAGTCTGACAAGAGGGCAGGACAGCCCCAGACCAGTGCATAAAAACAGGCACCCAGGTCCCATCAATCAAGTCCAAATGGGACGGGTTCCTATTACAAGATCAAAAGGGCTCCATTTAGGCCTCCTGCAAGTGGAGGTCCCCTTTCAGTTCCAAAACAAGATGACAGCCCAAGTGCCAGAAGCCAGGATTTTCCACGTAGGAGGGATGTAAAGATGTCCCACAGAACTCTGTAGACCATGCACACAAAAGTGGCAATTTGGCACCAAGTGAGAAGGGAAATACTCCAGGGCAATCATCCATCTCAATCTGTTACCAGCAGCACAACAAGTCCCCAGCCACACACCTACCTCCCTATGTAAGCAATATATTTGCCTTCTACTCTCCCCCACTGCTTCCAAATATCCAAAGTCTGCTCATTGGGTCATGTTCCTCCAAAACAGCAGGAGTAGCTTGACACCGGGTAAGGAGTCACTGGTTTCTGCTGAGGGTGACAGACCCAAAGCATCCTGGATCCAAGGAAGAAGGGGCGCCAGGAGGGAAAGAGGTTCTCTAGATGACCATTGCAGCTCCCCACACAAGGTGCACTGATATGCTCACCACCACATCCATCTTGTTGAATAAAATACAAAGGACCGCACAAATATTGTCCAAAGGAACGATAGGCCCGATCGCAGTCATTGCCAAATCACACAGGAGCCACATTGTAGCTCTTCAATCCCCAGAGGGATGCCACAATAAGACCAACACTACATGAGACCTTAGGAAGCCACCAAATGACCTACAGGAAGCAGCCCAAAAGCAGGCCCAGAACTAAGCTTCCAGAAAATGGTCATAGTCTAAACACCCAACTCCATTAGGAAAAACCTTTTTGCACACCACATACAGGGACCAGAGGGGCATACACATGCCCTCAGGAGGTTGCAATTACCCACAACTCCCAAATTACGGCACACTCCCTACCATTCACGGCACATTGCACATGTGTAGATCAAAAGGTACCAGCCGCAATTATAAAACTTCATGCACACCCACATTTGGGAAAGTAGGGTATTAAAGGGCGGACAAACGCCCATAAA
This sequence comes from Triturus cristatus, assembly GCF_964204655.1. Taxonomy (NCBI): domain Eukaryota; kingdom Metazoa; phylum Chordata; class Amphibia; order Caudata; family Salamandridae; genus Triturus; species Triturus cristatus. The sequence goes on along the minus strand of NC_140593.1, from coordinate 308,320,881 downwards.
ATGATACTTAGGGAAAAGAGCCATCAACAGACCCACGAAGTTCACCCCACTAGAACACTCACCTTTGTCATGGCACGGGGGGGGGGACAAAATAACCTACAAACATAAAACTCAGGTGCTCCCTGACTAAATGTTTACCAGCTTCTAAAACGACTCCCTAACTGGGGCCACCTTCCAGTACCCCACTAAAAGGTTGCGCAAAATGGATGTACCAAATATCCCCCAAAAAGGGCAGGCACAGGAATTTCCAAGATTGATGAATGATGTATGTTGTTCTATAAGCTAACACGTCTGTAGTTAAGCCTTATGTGCACCACCTTTACAGAAGTACGCCATCTCTTCAGAAACAACATCCAAAATACGAACGAGGCCCGTGGGTTCCAGCCAAAAAGACCATGCACTATTTTATACAGACATTTCTTTACAAACAAACTTTTTACACTGAGTCAAGCAAAGACACCCCCAGATGTCAGAAAGCTGCAGACAAGTTTTCCAGACACCATCACAAGACCTGCAATGTTCTAAAAGTTATGTATTATTTCACATCTCCCACCTCACTTACACTTACACGGAACCAAACACTAGTATTCCACACGCATTGGACAGCACACTCTTACACAACACATGGTATCAGCACATGACCGATGTGGGCGCCCAGACGTCGGCTAGGTCGTGCTATGTCTGCTCGCTGATACCCCACGCTGTGGGCGCAGACAGACTTTACCTATCACAAGAAAAAGCCCCCGAAAAAGCAAAATATCTCATCCACCTGTACAAATGTAGGATTAGGGCCAAGATACAACCTAGTAGAGTAGAACCCAATATAGTAGTAGTAAACGTCACCCGGTACGAGACCAACCTCACAGCACTGTACCTTCTCACCGAACCTAGCGATATTCAAACTGAACTAGACAGGATGAGTAGACAAGGCACCATAGAGGAGGATACTGTTTGGCCCCGAGATTTTCTAAAGAAGAGGTTCTTGGAGGTTGCAAAACCACTGTATAAGTGCACAAACACGTCCGCTACTGCCTCCATCTGTGATTCCAGGGTGGTCCTTAGCGTGTCTGGAACAGTCTTATTTAATAACAAATGGACAACAGGCATAGAGTTCCAGTGCAGGGCCATCTACCCTGATGATACAAAGGGAAATGAGTCTAGAAGGAAATGGTTGAATACCAGCATAGATACCCCATGTCAGGAAATCTGGGACACTGAGATAGATAGGTATACATGGCTAGAAGGGAAGGGGCAACCCCTAATTGTACGGAAACTTACACTGTATTTTGTATGTTTCAGAAGGCAAAGGAACTATCCCACTTGGCACCAATGAAAATTGTGGAGCAATATTGCAACTACCAGTCATGCAATGGGTCACCTTTGCGCTGATGGATATCTACTGGCAGTCTGGCGAGTTTGCCTAAGCTCAACTCATCCCCGGATGGCAGGACCTCTGCACCCTTCTAACCATTCACAACCCAGCCCTGGTGATCCCTTGAGAAGATCTGTCTTACAAATGGCCAGGTGGGAACTACTGAAGATGATCAACAATACTGAGCTCAGCCTAAATGCTATTAAGGGAGAACTAAGAGCCATCTGCCTCATGGTGATGCAACATCGGTATGTTTTGAACTTGATAACCTTAAAGGAGGGTTGGGTGTGTGTCAACATCGGTGCGTCCTGCTGCAATTTTATCCCTGAAATGATATTGACAATGGGACACTGACTGTTGACATCCAAGCACTGCGTCATCTACAAGCTGACATGAAGAAGGATGGAGGTGCCCCTGAGCAGGACTGTTTTTTTATTTGTTTTTCTGGCTCCCAGGTGGGTGACCAGACTGTGCATATAATTTCTCCCTATTGTTATTTTGTGCTGTTTTGTGTGGTTTCCTACAAGTGGGGGTTTCCTGCTGTAAAAATGCAGTCTTCAAATTAGGTAGAATGTAAGAAACTAGGGAGGTAGTAACAGACACAACAGAAACACAACAAACCTCAAACAATGTGACTGGCATGAAGTGTGCAGCAATTGATGTAGTTGAAAATTCAACTAGAGGGTGGAATGTTATTATTGATAAATATGATCAGAAGGGGGATGGGGGCACACTCCTTCACCTCCCAGCACAGTTCACCCCTAGGCATTATGGTAACTGTAGTTGGAGGTTAGTGCTGTGAATCTCTAGACACGTATTTCTTGATATTATCCTTTATCAGTAGAGATAAAAACAAAACTCATCTGAGGTTGCTGAGAAAGCTGCCACACCCTCAATGTTTGTATCTCTACTGATGAAGGATAATATCCAGAAACACATGTGCCTAGAGATTCACAGCACAAACCTGCAAAGTTGTATATCCCACCGCTGCCACCAATGTAGGAAGCTGTCTCTGTATCTACTATACCAAAGTGAGGTATGGTGTGCACAGAGTCCAGTGGAACTCCAAAGGTAGGCAGAGGTAAAGTTAGATAGCACCTCACTCTCTATTTGTGGAAGTGTGGTCAAGCAGTAAGGCAGTATCAGAGGACAGTGTTAAGCATTTGTTGTACACACTCAGTCTGCAAATGAATTCACAGACTCAAAGACTGAACTTCAGACCAATTGTTTTTGTATCAAAAATATTCTTTTAGTTGTTTTATTTTCTAGAACCAAGCAAGCCTGGCACAGGTAAGCAATACATACTTAACAGTAATAATGCAGTTTGTGAACAGTTTGAATTGTAATTGTATATGCACTGTGTTTTGACTTACAGTATGGTTGCAGAGAAATGTAATACTTTGTAAATACAGTACATAGACTTGAATGGGCTTTTCAGTAAAATACCAGGTGAGTTACTTTCTGGATTACTTTTCTTACTCAGAGTAGTGTTCCTGGATACTGCTCTGGGATATTTCCTGTAGACGGGTAAGTAAAATCGTTTTGGTTAAATAGTACAATTTAAAAAAATGTATTTAGGTTTTCAAACTCCACACTTAAAAACTTTTCCAAGAAAAATAGTCAATGTTATTCTATGGAGGAAAATAGTGTTATTGGTTTTGAGGTAAGTATTTGGTAGTGGGGGTTGAGGTTCTGGGGGTACACTCAGGGGTCCTCCAGGGTCAAGGATGCCCTCTAGTTACACCCTCAGCTGCACTAGGGTGGCCAGGTGCAGAGTGCTGAGGCCCAATGTTATCCAATTAGGGATAGTGGGCCTCCGGTTGGTGGCTGCTGACGAACAAGCCACTTGGTTGTGGGAACAAAGCTCCTGGACTTTAGCTCAGGGCAAATGGGGAAACAAGGAGCACCAAAGGTGCACCCTCAGCGGCATCAGGCGCCCTACATCAGGCGCCCTGTTGTTTGCAATGGGAACCTCCAGTTTGCAAAGGCACTGCAGGCTTGGGGACGAAGGTATTCTGGGTGCGACCACCACTTCGAGAGGTAAGTTGGGGGTTGGTGAGGTACTGTTGGTTTGGCCACCCAAAGCCGTGGGGCATTGGGTTCAGGGGTGCCTTTTAGGGTTGGATCTTCTTACCAGCTCCTGGTCGCATTTGGGGGGGACCTACCGTATTTAGGCTGCAGGCGTCGGCTGGAGGTTTGAGGCAGGTCAGGGGTTGCCAGATCTCGGGGCACGATCACCGGGGGGACCTCCTCGTGGTGTTTTCCCACTCAAGCTTGGGCCGTGGACGGCAGGGGCAGAGTGGGGAGGATCCGCGTTATTAGGCCGGAACCAGAGGTTGCAGATGAAGAAATCCGGTGTCCACAGGAGACACAGTCTTTGAGGTTGAAGGCAGGCAGGTCCTTCGGGGTTTTTGAGGTTGCTGGCTGCAGGACACACCGAGATTTTGCAGGAGCAGGTTCGAGGTGAAGACAGGCTGGTAGGGCTGGGGCCAAGTCAGTGGGCATCTTCCTCTTGTTAGCTTCTGTACGGCTGTTTGGTTCTTTTTCTTCTTCTTCTTGTAGTTTCTTCTTGTCTGAGGAAGCAAGGTTCAGGGGTGCCCCTAAATACTAGATTTAGGGGAGTTACACGTATGTAAAAGATAGGGACCAATGGGTCCCTTCCCTGGGGTGGGTAACCCCCCTATTATGCCACCCTCCAGTGGGAGGGGGGCATGAGCCTGTCCCTGGTTGGCTGAGTCCCCCAACTGCAAGATGACGGGCACTGAGAGTTGTGCTTAACCTCTCTTTCCCCACCAGAGGGGTAGATTTGGCAGAGGTGGGCACACCTCTCTTCCTCACTTGTTTTCCTGCCGGTTCTCCCACCTTGCCCCAGGATATGCATTGTTTCAGGCCCCAGAGAGCAGCAGGCTGTCAACCCAGGGGTCCAGAAACATGCCTGGTGGTGGCAGCTGAAAGCAGCCACTCAGCCTGGACACTAGTGGTGGGTTAGTTCACAGGGGCATCTCTAAGATGCCCTCTGTGTGCATTTTTCATTAAATCTCACACTGGCACCAGTGTGGGTTTAATGTGCTGAGAAGTTTGATACCAAACTTCTCAGTTTTCAGTGTAGCCATTATGGGGCTGTGGAGCTTGTAAGGACAAACTCCCAGCACCATATACTCATAATAGCAGCACTGCACTTACAATATCTAAGAATGGACTTGGGCACTGTAGGGGTACAGGGTGTATGCACCTGTACCCTCACCACTGGTATAGTGCACCCAGCTAGAGGGGTGACTGATCTATTCCAGGGCAGTGGGTTGTAGGCATAGCACACAGGGATGTGTGTCATGTCGACTCTTCACTTTGTTCAGCACCAAAACACGCAGCCTGCAAAGACAGTGTGTGGGTGTAATGGTGCAGGACCTCTAAGGGTGGCACAATAAGTGCTGCAGCCCTTACAGACCTTCTCTGGTCACAGTGCCCTGGGTGCCTGTGGTACCATTTACCAGGAGCTGACCTGTGGCCAGAGATGCCAATTGGGTTTAGGCTTCAATTTAGTTTTAGGGAAAGAACATAGGCCCTGAGTACCTGATTAGCAGGAGCCCAGGGCACACTCAGTCAAAGCACATCAGCAATTCAACAAAAAGTGGGGGTAACCATGCATAAAGAGGGCACTTTCTCACCCCCCTCAAACGAAAGAGGATGAGACTAACCTTTCTCTAGAGAGTCTTCATTTTCTAAGTGGAAGAACCTGGAAAGTCCATCTGCATTGGCATGGGCAGTCCCAGGTCTGTGTTCCACTATAAAGTCCATTCCCTGTGTATAGATGGACCACCTCAACAGTTTAGGATTTTCACCTTTTATCTGCATTAGCCATCTGAGAGGTCAGTGGTCAGTTTGAACTAGGAAGTGAGTACCAAACAAGTGTGGTCTCAGCTTCTTCAGGGACCAAACCACAGCAAAGGCCTCCCTCTCAATGGCACTCCAACGCTGCTCCCTGGGGAGAAGCCTTCTGCTTATAAAAGCAACAGGTTGTTGTTGACCTTTATCATTGGTCTGGGATAGGACTGCTCCTATCCCTAGCTCAGAGGCATCAGTCTGCACAATGAACTGCTTGGCATAGTCTGGAGCTTTGAGAATTGGTGCGGAGCACATAGCCTCTGTCAGGGTGTCAAAAGCCTTTTGACAACTAACTGCCCAGTTTACCTTTTTTGGCATCTTCTTGAAGGTGAGTTCTGTGAGGGGAGCCACAATTGACCCATATCCCTTCATAAACCTCCTGTAGTACCCAGTCAAGCCAAGGAATGCCCTGATGTGGGCCTGGGTTGTTGGAGCTGCCCAGTCCAGGATGGCCTGGATCTTGGCTGTGAGGGCTGTACCTGGCATCCACCAACAAGGTGGCCCAAGTACACCACAGTTCCCTGCCCTATCCTGCATTTGTATGCCTTGATAGTTAGGCCTGCAGTTTGCAGGGCATTTAAATCCTTCCCAAGGTGGACCAGATGATCCTGTCAGGTGGAGCTAAAGACAGCAATATCATCTAGATAGGCTGCACTAAAGGACTCCAATCCAGCAAGGATTTGAGTCACCAACCTCTGGAAGGTGGCAGGGGCATTCTTTAAACCAAAGGGTCTAACAGTAAACTGATACTGCCCATCAGGTGTGGAGAAGGTGTGGAGAATGCTGTCTTTTTGTTTGCTCCTGGGGCCATGCCAATTGGCCAGTACCCTGCAGTTAAGTCAAAGGTACTTAGAAATTTGGCTGCACCCAATTTGTCTGTCAGCTCATCTGCTCTTGGGATAGGGCAAGTATCTGTCTTGGTGACAGAGTTGAGCTCTCTATAGTCCACACAGAACCTAATTTCTCTCTTTCTACCATGTGGGGACTATAACCACTGGGCTGGCCCAGGGGCTCTCAGAGGGTTCAATAACCCCTAACTCCAGCATCTTGCTGACTTCAGCTCTGATGCTTTTCTTGACTTCATCAGACTGTCGTTATATTTTGTTTTTGACAGGTGAACTGTCATCAGTGTCCACATCATGGGTACACCAGTTTGTATGACCAGGGGTCAAGGAAAAAAGCTTTGCATACTGCTGTAAGACTTGCTTGCAATCAGTCTGCTAATGGGCAGAGAGGGTGTCTGAAAAGACAACTCCAGCCACTGAGCCATATTTTGGGCTGTATGAGAGGAGGTCAGGGAGATGTTCACTCTCTGTCTCCTGATCCTCATCAGTCACCATCAGCATGGTGGTATCAGTCCGGTTATGGAAGAGCTTAAGGCGGTTCACATGGATAACTCTTTTGGGTGTCCTCCTTGTGCCCAGGTCAACCAAGTAGGTGACCTCACTCTTCTTTTCTAGGATAGGGTAAGGGCCACTCCATCTCGCCTGGAGTGCCCTTGGTGCCACTGGCTCCAAAACCCACACCTTTTCACCAGGTTGAAATTCAACCAGTGCAGCTTTTTGGTCATATCAGTGCTTCTGAAGCTACTGGCTGGCCTCAAGGTTTTTGGATGCCTTTTCCAAGTACTTAGCCATTCTGGACCTTAGGTCAAGCACATAGTCCACAATATCTTGTTTGGGTTCTTGGAGAGGCTTCTACCAACCCTCTTTTACAAGACAGAGTGGTCCCCTCAGAGGATGGCCAAACAGAAAGGAAAACCCTACTCCTTTCTGTGGCACCTCTCTGTAAGCGAAAAGCAGGCATGGTAAGAGGACATCTCCTCTCCTTTTGAGTTTTTCAGAGAGCCCCATAATCATGTCTTTCAATGTCTTGTTGAATCTCTCAACAAGGCCATTGGTTTGTGGGTGATAGGGTGTAGTAAACATGTACTGCACCCCACACTCTTTCCACATGTGTTTTAGGTAAGCAGACATGAAGTTGGAACCTCTGCCTGAAACCACCTCCTTAGGTAACCCTACTCTGGTGAAAACACCAATAAGGGCCTTGGCTACTGCAGGAGCTGTAGTGGTCCTAAGGGGAATTGCCTCAGGATACCTAGTGGCATGATCCATTACCACTAGAATGAATTTGTGTCCTGATGCTGTGGGAGGTTCAAGTGGACCCACTATGTCCACACCTACCCTTTCAAAGGGAACCCCAACCACTGGTAGTGGAATTAAGGGGACCTTGGGTGGTTACCTGTCTTGCCACTGGCTTGACAGGTTACACAGGAGCTGACAAACTCATTCACCTTCTGAGTCATTTGGGGTCAGTAAAAGTGGCTAACTAGCCTTTCCCAGGTTTTGGTTTGGCCCAGATAGAGAGATGTTATGAGCTAAAGTTAGGAGGAACTCCCTGTACTTCTGAGGCACTACCACTCTCCTAGTGGCTCCAGGTTTGGGGTCTCTGGCCTCAGTGTACAGTAGTCCCTCCTCCCAATAAACTCTGTGGGTACCACTGGCATCTCCCTTTTCCTGTGCAGCAGCTTGCTGCCACAGGCTTTCAAGAGTTGGACAGTCCTGCTGCCCAAGGCACAGCTCTTCCCTGGAGAGTCCCCTAGGTCTAAGAGTTCAACCTGGTAAGGGTCAAGCTCCATGGGCTCAGTTCCCTCTGGGGTGTCCAAGTCCTCTCCCTGAGGAGACGGGTCCTGATCCTTTTGCTGTACAGAAGCTGGTTCCTCAGTCTTCTTACCTTTCATCTTGGAAGGTTGGGCCATACGTTCAGGCTCCAACACTTCTTTTTCACCTTGATTCTTGCTCTGTGCTCTTGTTTTTACTCACACCAATTCAGGGATATGCAGCATTGCTGCATGGATTTTTAGTTCAACTTCAGCCCATACTGAGGTTTCCAGGTCAGTGCCAAGCAGACATGCAGCTGGTACCTTTGGAGAGACCACTACCTGTTTCAGGCCAGTACCCCGCGCCCCAGTCTAATGTCACTATGGCCATTGCATGGTTAGTGGTAACACTGTCAGCATTGATGACTGGGTAAGTTCTCCCAACCAGGTATTGCTCTGGGGAAACCGGTGTGCCTCTCACCATAGTGACACTGGCACCTGTATCCCTCAGAGCTTCTATCCTAGTTCCATTCATCCAAGGGTATTGTAAATACTTCTTTAAGTTGGGTGGCCACACAGCTACAATGGCAAACTCAACTTCCCCTTCTGAAACTAGAACTGCTTCAGTGTGCAACCTGATTTGCTCTTGGCACAATGTTGATCCCATCTGGATACTTGCTACACCAGAAGTAGCTGTAGTAGGACTAGGGGCCTTGTGTGGGCAAGCAGCATCTCCAGTTAAGTGTCCCAACTTCTTACAGTTGTTACACCAGGCTTTTAAAGGATCAACGTTCTTTCCCCTGTACCTATTATTGGACTGGGAAGAGTTTTAGGGCCCACCCCCCTATGCAGGCTTTTGGGGCCCTTTTGAAGACTCAGGCTTTTTATCTTGGAGATTCTCACCACCTTTCTCCTGGGGAGGTTTTGTAACCCCTTTCTTTTGGTCACCCCCAGTGGTTGTTTTTGTCACCCTTGTCTTGACCCAGTGGTCTGCCTTCTTTCCCAATTCTTGGGGAGAAATTAGACCTAGGTCTACTGAATGCTGATGTAACTTTTCATTAGTGCAATTACCTAAAATATGTTCTTTCATAAACAGGTTGTAAAGTCCATTGAAATCATGCACATTGTGTCCAGTTAACTAACCATCTAGGGGCATATGTATCAAACGATTTTGTATTCGCAAACGCTGCGAATCGCAAAAAAACAGCGTTTGCGAATACAAAATCGCAAAATGAGATGTATGAGGCATTTCAGCAGCGCATTCTTAAGGAATCGCTAATTTTGCGATTTCTTAAGCTTGCGTAAGCATTTAAGAAATCGCAAATTGCGATTCCTTAAATGCTATGTAACACGCACCCAAGTTGTGCGATTTCTCCTTAAGAAATCGCAAATTACCACCAACTTCAAATTGGTGGTAATTTGCGATTTCTTTGAAAAATGCACTTTTTGGCATTTTTCAAAGTGCCATGTGGCGCACATACATGCCCTTAGGGCATGTATGTGCGCCATATGCGCACACATGCTGATTTCAGGGGTGCATCAGGGTGTCATCATGACACCCTTGCACCTTTGAAAATATTCTCAATTTGCGATTAGCAAAAAGCGATTCGCAAATTGAGAAAGACTTCCCATTCATTGCTATGGGCCTCCTGGCCCATAGGAATGAATGGGAAGGTATTCCTTCATTGCGATTTCGCAATTTGCTAATCGCAACTAAGGAATTTTAAGAAATCGCAAAATTTGTACGAATTTTTAGATACATCCCGTTTTGCAATTCTCAAATAGGGATTCTCAAAAAAATCGCTATTTGAGAATCGCAAATGGAGATGTTGATACATATGCCCCCTAGTGTTTTAACTGTGTAGTCTACGAAGTCAATGCATAATTGGTTTTTGGTTTTGTGAGCCCCCCTGAATCTGATACTATATTCCTCAGTTGTGAGTCCAAGTCCCTCAATCAGAGTTCTCTCCATGAGTTTATAAGACCCAGCATCTGCCCAAGAAAGGGTCAGGAGTCTCTCTGCAGTTACCAGAGAACAGTTCCCAAAGGAGTACCCCCCAGTGTGACTTATTTACTTTTCAAAAAGTGCTAACCTCACGTCATGAGGGGCGTCTCCCACTAGCCCTCATGAAAGAGTAAGTACTCAAAATAATCACTTCCTGATTGACTTTTCTCAATGAACTTTATTGAGATAGTTGGATGTTCATAAATAGTATCGTTTGTTATTCATTCATAACAAAAGTCTTCATTTGGAAGCATGATAAACTTTCACATATGCCAAATGCATTTCGAACATTTAGCCCTTCATCAGGGACTTAATTCTGAAACATAGAGGAAACTTCAGTTCAGTACAACATTGGCAAACATGTTGTGATTCAGTAAAATAATGTGTTAATTGTTAGTGCTTCAGGTAACTCAAAAAAGGAGGTGCTCACTCGCATAGAAAACGTTGAAAATGGTGAATAAACCCAGTTGTCAAGCCGACCTGGTAGAAACGTGCATCCAACTTGAGTAGCAAAGTTAACAATGTCGTGAGAGAAAGTGAGGTGCCTTAGTTCAGAAGCTTCGACAAAGCGATGAATTGGTGATGGAAACACGATAAACGAGCGTTTAGAGACTGGTGAATTACAGCGTAATATACAAAGATGGTAGCACACAACCATGCCTCGATAAAGGGTGTGAAAACAAAACATGCTTACACAATCACGGTGCTGGTGAAATTAAAGCGAGTGAAAAGATAAATGAATCAGATAGTGTGCTCCAAAGGGTGTGCTCCAAAGGCTGACAAAGGCCACAAAGTACAGTAGATCGTGGTAAATCAAACAAGCGTATGACTCGTCAATCAACTTACTCGGAGATACGTAAAACGACTCTTCGACAAAGTGTCATACGCTGTAAAAATAGATGCACACAAGGTGACACAATTAAGAATGTGAAACCCACTCTGCGGAAACAGAGTGTAAAAAACAAAATAAATGAAGCTTACCCGTGTTGGAAAAAGGTTCTGGCATGGACGGCCATTCCTTAAAAACGCTGGTGAAAGCCAAGTGTTACATGTGCGATTTAAAAAACACTCAAAGGCCTGAAACTATCAGAAATCCCGAACTACCGCGATGATGAAAATAGAGAACTGACGTCTAGTGTGTGATTATACAAGTGCAGCTCTCGGCTAGAAAGAGTGCTAAAAGCGTGCAAACGTGTCGGCCGTGGTAACAAATGATGCAAAAAAGTACACCTAACAAAAGTCAAAGCAAAATGCTAAATCTAAATATGAAACAACATGAGGTGTTATGCAAAACACATATGAACATGTAATTGTGTAAATTCATAAAATAACCGATGTAACAAGCATTTTGATGTATAAGCAAGTGGCTGTCAAAAGCTGTGAACCACATGAAACAAGGTATTCACCAATATCAGATACCACCCATGTATGTAAAGAAATGTTCTGGCAACATAAACACATAGCTCAATATGTACATCAGGTTAGAGAAAGCAGCTAAAGTCCATCCGCTCATTTAATCCTTTTGGATTTACAGAATCCAAAAAATTGATCTAGTGTATTTCCCTTTGTAAAAGAAATTGAGTGTTATCACGTCTTTGCTGTGTAGAAATCTGTTCAAGAACCAAGAATCTTAGTTGACTTACATTATGGTGCATAGAATGAAAGTGTGCTGCAACTATGAATTTAAAAAAATGTGTACGCATGTTGCTCTTGTGCTCATTCAGGCAAACTCTGATTCTTCACTCGGACTTACCGACGTAAGCTAAGCCACTTGGGCATTTTAACATGTATATAACATTCTGGCTGTTACAAGTGGCTGTCACCCTTAGTTTGATTAATGTTCCTTGACTTGGATGCCTGATGGTATTGCCTTTAATCATAGAGTTGCAACTCCCACAATTTAAGCAGGGTAACGTTCCTTTGTATTTATTTTATTTTTTAATCAATCGGTTTATTTAATATCTGTTTGAGATTTCTTGTCCTCAAGTAAGCCAATCTTGGTTGCAACACGAATCTCAGGTCAGGATTGCTGGGGGGACCTCCTGGTGGCGTTTCCCCACTCGAGCTCGGGCCATGGAAGGCGGGTGCAGAGTGGGGCGGATCCGCGGTGTCCGGCTGGAACCAGAGGTTGCAGATGAACAAATCCGGTGTTCACGGGAGACACAGTCTATGAAGTTGAAGGCAGGCAGGTCCTCCAGGGTTTTCGAGGTTGCTGGCTGCAGGACACACTGGGATTTCGCAGGAGCAGGTTCAAGGGGGAGACAGGCCGGTAGGTCTGGGGCCAAGTCAGTGGGCGTCTTCCTCTTGCTAGCTTCTGCTCGGCTGTTTGGTCCTTCTTCTTTTACGTCTTGTAGTTTCTTCTTGTCTGAGGAAGCAAGGTTCAGGGGATCCACTTAAACACTAGATTTAGGGGCGTTACAGGTAGGTAAAAGGTAGGGACCAGTGGGTCCCTTCCCTGGGGTGGGTACACCCTCTATTATGCCACCCTCCAGTGGTAAAGAGGCATGAGCCTGTCCCTGGTTGGCTGAGTCCCCCCATCTGCAAGATGGCGGGGACTGAGAGTTGTGCTTCATATCGCTTCCCCACCTGAGAGGTGGAATTGGCAGAGGAAGGCACACCTCTCTTCCTCACTTGTTTTTCCTACCGGTTCTCCCACCCAAAGTGGGGGTCAGAACCAGTGGGGACCAGTTGCTGAAAGCAGCAGGTGGCCTGGAGAAGCTCACAAAGGCGGCAAGCATTTGAAGCTTCCCCTTCATGAACCCTGTCCATCCTAGGGGAGGAGGCTTGGCACTGTGTCCCAGGACCTGCATTGTTTCAGGCCCCAGAGAACAGCAGGCTCTTGATCCAGGGGTCCAGAAACATGTTTGGTGGTTAGACACTAGTGGTGGGTTAGTTTTAAGGGGGCATGTCTAAGATTCCCTCTGTGTGCCTTTTTCATTAAATCCCAAACTGGCATCAGTGTGGGTTTAATGTGCTGAGATGTTTGATACCAAACTTCTCAGTTTTCAGTGTAGCCATTATGGGGCTGTGGAGTTCGTAGTGACAAACTCCCAGCACCATATACTCTTAATGGCAGCACTGCATTTACAATGTCTAAGAATGGACTTAGACACTGTAGGGATACAGGGCTTATGCACTTGTACCCTCACCACTGGTATAGTGCACCCAGCTAGAGGGGTGATGGATCTATGCCAGGTCAGTGAGTTGTAGGCATGGCACACAGGAATGTGTGGTACAAAAGGGGGTGGTGATGGACGGAGCATCAGAACCAAACACTCACACCCAGTCAACAGATCTGGGTTTGATCCATCACCGTTCTTTAGCCCACTCTGCCACCCCAGTTCAGACATGGCCATATGCAAATCAGTCTGACCCTGTGCCTCATGGGAACAGTCCAGCCCGAACTGCCAAGCCATGCCTTCCCTGGACCGGAAACAAGCTTCCTAGGACCGGTTTCTGGCATTTCAGGCTTGCTTGAATCCAATGGCAAAGTGAGCAAGGGACTCACGTCTGAGCATACCCTGCCAACTTATGGCGAACAAAGCGGTACAAAAGGGGGTGGTGATGGACGGAGCATCGGTGGCAGAGTGGGCTAAAGAACGGTGATGGATTAAACCCAGATCAGTTGACTGGGGTTGAGTGCTTGCAATGTTCAACACTCCGTCCATCATTTCCTTTGGTTTTGCTTTGTTCGCCATAAGTTGGCAGGGTATGCTCAGACGTGAGTCCCTTGCTCACTTTGCCACTGGATTCAAGCAAGCCTGGCTGAAGACGGCTGAAATGCCAGAAACCGGTCCTAGGAAGCTTGTTTCCGGTCCAGGGAAGACATGGCTTGGCAGTTCGGGCTGGACTGTTCCCATGAGGCACAGGGTCAGACTGATTTGCTTATGGCCATGTCTGAACTGGGGTGGCAGAGTGGGCTAAAGAACGGTGATGGATTAAGCCCAGATCAGTTGACTGGGGTTGAGTGCTTGCAATGTTCAACACTCCGTCCATCATTTCCTTTGGTTTTGCTTTGTTCGCCATAAGTTGGCAGGGTATGCTCAGACGTGTGTCCCTTGCTCACTTTGCCACTGGATTCAAGCAAGATTGGCTGAAGACGGCTGAAATGCCAGAAACCGGTCCTAGGAAGCTTGTTTCCGGTCCAGGGAAGACATGGCTTGGCAGTTCGGGCTGGACTGTTCCCATGAGGCACAGGGTCAGACTGATTTGCATATGGCCATGTCTGAACTGGGGTGGCAGAGTGGGCTAAAGAACGGTGATGGATTAAACCCAGATCAGTTGACTGGGGTTGAGTGCTTGCAATGTTCAACACTCCGTCCATCATTTCCTTTGGTTTTGCTTTGTTCGCCATAAGTTGGCAGGGTATGCTCAGACGTGAGTCCCTTGCTCACTTTGCCACTGGATTCAAGCAAGCCTGGCTGAATACGGCTGAAATGCCAGAAACCGGTCCTAGGAAGCTTGTTTCCGGTCCAGGGAAGACATGGCTTGGCAGTTCGGGCTGGACTGTTCACATGAGGCACAGGGTCAGACTGATTTGCATATGGCCATGTCTGAACTGGGGTGGCAGAGTGGGCTAAAGAACGGTGATGGATTAAACCCAGATCTGTTGACTGGGTGTGAGTGTTTGATTGGTTCTGATGCTCCGTCCATCACCACCCCCTTTAGTACCACACATTCCTGTGTGCCATGCCTACAACTCACTGACCTGGCATAGATCCATCACCCCTCTAGCTGGGTGCACTATACCAGTGGTGAGGGTACAAGTGCATGAGCCCTGTATCCCTACAGTGTCTAAGTCCATTCTTAGACATTGTAAATGCAGTTCTGCCATTAAGAGTATATGGTGCTGGGAGTTTGTCATTACGAACTCCACAGCCCCATAATGGCTACACTGAAAACTGAGAAGTTTGGTATCAAACATCTCAGCACATTAAACCCACACTGATGCCAGTTTGGGATTTAATGAAAAAGGCACACAGAGGGCATCTTAGACATGCCCCCTTAAAACTAACCCACCACTAGTGTCCAACCACCAAACATGTTTCTGGACCCCTGGATCAAGAGCCTGCTGTTCTCTGGGGCCTGAAACAATGCAGGTCCTGAGACACAGTGCCAAGCCTCCTCCCCTAGGATGGGCAGGGTTCATGAAGGGGAAGCTTCAAATGCTTGCCGCCTGTGTGAGCTTCTCCAGGCCACCTGCTGCTTTCAGCAACTGGTCCCCACTGGTTCTGACCCCCACTTTGGGTGGGAGAACCGGTAGGAAAAACAAGTGAGGAAGAGAGGTGTGCCTTCCTCTGCCAATTCCACCTCTCAGGTGGGGAAGCGATATGAAGCACAACTCTCAGTCCCCGCCATCTTGCAGATGGGGGGACTCAGCCAACCAGGGACAGGCTCATGCCTCTTTACCACTGGAGGGTGGCATAATAGAGGGTGTACCCACCCCAGGGAAGGGACCCACTGGTCCCTACCTTTTACCTACCTGTAACGCCCCTAAATCTAGTGTTTAAGTGGATCCCCTGAACCTTGCTTCCTCAGACAAGAAGAAACTACAAGACGTAAAAGAAGAAGGACCAAACAGCCGAGCAGAAGCTAGCAAGAGGAAGACGCCCACTGACTTGGCCCCAGACCTACCGGCCTGTCTCCCCCTTGAACCTGCTCCTGCGAAATCCCAGTGTGTCCTGCACCCAGCAACCTCGAAAACCCTGGAGGACCTGCCTGCCTTCAACTTCATAGACTGTGTCTCCCGTGAACACCGGATTTGTTCATCTGCAACCTCTGGTTCCAGCCGGACACCGCGGATCCGCCCCACTCTGCACCCGCCTTCCATGGCCCGAGCTCGAGTGGGGAAACGCCACCAGGAGGTCCCCCCGGCAATCCTGACCTGAGATTCGTGTTGCAACCAAGATTGGCTTACTTGAGGACAAGAAATCTCAAACAGATATTAAATAAACCGATTGATTAAAAAATAAAATAAATACAAAGGAACGTTACCCTGCTTAAATTGTGGGAGTTGCAACTCTATGATTAAAGGCAATACCATCAGGCATCCAAGTCAAGGAACATTAATCAAACTAAGGGTGACAGCCACTTGTAACAGCCAGAATGTTATATACATGTTAAAATGCCCAAGTGGCTTAGCTTACGTCGGTAAGTCCGAGTGAAGAATCAGAGTTTGCCTGAATGAGCACAAGAGCAACATGCGTACACATTTTTTTAAATTCATAGTTGCAGCACACTTTCATTCTATGCACCATAATGTAAGTCAACTAAGATTCTTGGTTCTTGAACAGATTTCTACACAGCAAAGACGTGATAACACTCAATTTCTTTTACAAAGGGAAATACACTAGATCAATTTTTTGGATTCTGTAAATCCAAAAGGATTAAATGAGCGGATGGACTTTAGCTGCTTTCTCTAACCTGATGTACATATTGAGCTATGTGTTTATGTTGCCAGAACATTTCTTTACATACATGGGTGGTATCTGATATTGGTGAATACCTTGTTTCATGTGGTTCACAGCTTTTGACAGCCACTTGCTTATACATCAAAATGCTTGTTACATCGGTTATTTTATGAATTTACACAATTACATGTTCATATGTGTTTTGCATAACACCTCATGTTGTTTCATATTTAGATTTAGCATTTTGCTTTGACTTTTGTTAGGTGTACTTTTTTGCATCATTTGTTACCACGGCCGACACGTTTGCACGCTTTTAGCACTCTTTCTAGCCGAGAGCTGCACTTGTATAATCACACACTAGACGTCAGTTCTCTATTTTCATCATCGCGGTAGTTCGGGATTTCTGATAGTTTCAGGCCTTTGAGTGTTTTTTAAATCGCACATGTAACACTTGGCTTTCACCAGCGTTTTTAAGGAATGGCCGTCCATGCCAGAACCTTTTTCCAACACGGGTAAGCTTCATTTATTTTGTTTTTTACACTCTGTTTCCGCAGAGTGGGTTTCACATTCTTAATTGTGTCACCTTGTGTGCATCTATTTTTACAGCGTATGACACTTTGTCGAAGAGTCGTTTTACGTATCTCCGAGTAAGTTGATTGACGAGTCATACGCTTGTTTGATTTACCACGATCTACTGTACTTTGTGGCCTTTGTCAGCCTTTGGAGCACACCCCTTGGAGCACACTATCTGATTCATTTATCTTTTCACTCGCTTTAATTTCACCAGCACTGTGATTGTGTAAGCATGTTTTGTTTTCACACCCTTTATCGAGGCATGGTTGTGTGCTACCATCTTTGTATATTACGCTGTAATTCACCAGTCTCTAAACGCTCGTTTATCGTGTTTCCATCACCAATTCATCGCTTTGTCGAAGCTTCTGAACTAAGGCACCTCACTTTCTCTCACGACATTGTTAACTTTGCTACTCAAGTTGGATGCACGTTTCTACCAGGTCGGCTTGACAACTGGGTTTATTCACCATTTTCAACGTTTTCTATGCGAGTGAGCACCTCCTTTTTTGAGTTACCTAAAGCACTAACAATTATCACATTATTTTACTGAATCACAACATGTTTGCCAATGTTGTACTGAACTGAAGTTTCCTCTATGTTTCAGAATTAAGTCCCTGATGAAGGGCTAAATGCCCGAAATGCATTTGGCATATGTGAAAGTTTATCATGCTTCCAAATGAAGACTTTTGTTATGAATGAATAACAAACGATACTATTTATGAACATCCAACTATCTCAATAAAGTTCATTGAGAAAAGTCAATCAGGAAGTGATTATTTTGAGTACTTACTCTTTCATGAGGGCTAGTGGGAGACGCCCCTCATGACGTGAGGTTAGCACTTTTTGAAAAGTAAATAAGTCACACTGGGGGGTACTCCTTTGGGAACTGTTCTCTGGTAACTGCAGACAGACTCCTGACCCTTTCTTGGGCAGATGCTGGGTCTTATAAACTCATGGAGAGAACTCTGATTGAGGGACTTGGACTCACAACTGAGGAATATAGTATCAGATTCAGGGGGGCTCACAAAACCAAAAACCAATTATGCATTGACTTCGTAGACTACTCAGTTAAAACACTAGGGGGCATATGTATCAACATCTCCATTTGCGATTCTCAAATAGCGATTTTTTTGAGAATCGCTATTTGAGAATTGCAAAACGGGATGTATCTAAAAATTCGTACAAATTTTGCGATTTCTTAAAATTCCTTAGTTGCGATTAGCAAATTGCGAAATCGCAATTAAGGAATACCTTCCCATTCATTCCTATGGGCCAGGAGGCCCGTAGCAATGAATGGGAAGTCTTTCTCAATTTGCGAATCGCTATTTGCTAATCGCAAATTGAGAATATTTTCAAAGGTGCAAGGGTGTCATGATGACACCCTGATGCACCCCTGAAATCAGCATGTGTGCGCATATGGCGCACATACATGCCCTAAGGGCATGTATGTGCGCCACATGGCACTTTGAAAAATGCCAAAAAGTGCATTTTTCAAAGAAATCGCAAATTACCACCAATTTGAAGTTGGTGGTAATTTGCGATTTCTTAAGGAGAAATCGCACAACTTGGGTGCGTGTTACATAGCATTTAAGGAATCGCAATTTGCGATTTATTAAATGCTTACGCAAACTTAAGAAATCGCAAAATTAGCGATTCCTTAAGAATGCGCTGCTGAAATGCCTCATACATCTCATTTTGCAATTTTGTATTCGCAAACGCTGTTTTTTTGCGATTCGCAGCGTTTGTGAATACAAAATCGTTTGATACATATGCCCCTAGATGGTTAGTTAACTGGACACAATGTGCATGATTTCAATGGACTTTACAACCTGTTTATGAAAGAACATATTTTAAGTAATTGCACTAATGAAAAGTTACATCAGCATTCAGTAGACCTAGGTCTAATTTCTCCCCAAGAATTGGTAAAGAAGGCAGACCACTGGGTCAAGACAAGGGTGACAAAAACAACCACTGGGGGTGACCAAAAGAAAGGGGTTACAAAACCTCCCCAGGAGAAAGGTGGTGAGAATCTCCAAGATAAAAAGCCTGAGTCTTCAAAAGGGCCCCAAAAGCCTGCATAGGGGGGTGGGCCCTAAAACTCTTCCCAGTCCAATAATAGGTACAGGGGAAAGAACGTTGATCCTTTAAAAGCCTGGTGTAACAACTGTAAGAAGTTGGGACACTTAACTGGAGATGCTGCTTGTCCACACAAGGCCCCTAGTCCTACTACAGCTACTTCTGGTGTAGCAAGTATCCAGATGGGATCAACATTGTGCCAAGAGCAAATCAGGTTGCACACTGAAGCAGTTCTAGTTTCAGAAGGGGAAGTTGAGTTTGCCATTGTAGCTGTGTGGCCACCCAACTTAAAGAAGTATTTACAATACCCTTGGATGAATGGAACTAGGATAGAAGCTCTGAGGGATACAGGTGCCAGTGTCACTATGGTGAGAGGCACACCGGTTTCCCCAGAGCAATACCTGGTTGGGAGAACTTACCCAGTCATCAATGCTGACAGTGTTACCACTAACCATGCAATGGCCATAGTGACATTAGACTGGGGCGCGGGGTACTGGCCTGAAACAGGTAGTGGTCTCTCCAAAGGTACCAGCTGCATGTCTGCTTGGCACTGACCTGGAAACCTCAGTATGGGCTGAAGTTGAACTAAAAATCCATGCAGCAATGCTGCATATCCCTGAATTGGTGTGAGTGAAAACAAGAGCACAGAGCAAGAATCAAGGTGAAAAAGAAGTGTTGGAGCCTGAACGTATGGCCTAACCTTCCAAGATGAAAGGTAAGAAGACTGAGGAACCAGCTTCTGTACAGCAAAAGGATCAGGACCCGTCTCCTCAGGGAGAGGACTTGGACACCCCAGAGGGAACTGAGCCCATGGAGCTTGACCCTTACCAGGTTGAACTCTTAGACCCAGGGGACTCTCCAGGGAAGAGCTGTGCCTTGGGCAGCAGGACTGTCCAACTCTTGAAAGCCTGTGGCAGCAAGCTGCTGCACAGGAAAAGGGAGATGTCAGTGGTACCCACAGAGTTTATTGGGAGGAGGGACTACTGTACACTGAGGCCAGAGACCCCAAACCTGGAGCCACTAGGAGAGTGGTAGTGCCTCAGAAGTACAGGGAGTTCCTCCTAACTTTAGCTCATAACATCTGGGCCAAACCAAAACCTGGGAAAGGCTAGTTAGCCACTTTTACTGACCCCAAATGACTCAGAAGGTGAATGAGTTTGTCAGCTCCTGTGTAACCTGTCAAGCCAGTGGCAAGACAGGTAACCACCCAAGGTCCCCTTAATTCCACTACCAGTGGTTGGGGTTCCCTTTGAAAGGGTAGGTGTGGACATAGTGGGTCCACTTGAACCTCCCACAGCATCAGGACCCAAATTCATTCTAGTGGTAATGGATCATGCCACTAGGTATCCTGAGGCAATTCCCCTTAGGACCACTACAGCTCCTGCAGTAGCCAAGGTTGAGTGCTTGCAATGTTCAACACTCCGTCCATCATTTCCTTTGGTTTTGCTTTGTTCGCCATAAGTTGGCAGGGTATGCTCAGACGTGAGTCCCTTGCTCACTTTGCCACTGGATTCAAGCAATATTGGCTGAAGACGGCTGAAATGCCAGAAACCGGTCCTAGGAAGCTTGTTTCCGATCCAGGGAAGACATGGCTTGGCAGTTCGGGCTGTACTGTTCCCATGAGGCACAGGGTCAGACTGATTTGCATATGGCCATGTCTGAACTGAGGTGGCAGAGTGGGCTAAAGAACGGTGATGGATTAAACCCAGATCAGTTGACTGGGGTTGAGTGCTTGCAATGTTCAACACTCCGTCCATCATTTCCTTTGGTTTTACACAGGAATATGTGCCATGTCAACTCTTCACTTTGTTCTGCACCAAAATTCGCAGCCTGCAAAGGCAGTGTGTGAGTGTAATGGTACAGGACCTCTAAGAGTGGCACAATAAGTGCTGCAGCACTTAGAGGCCTTCTTTGGTCACAGTGCCCTGGTTACCTGTGGTACCATTTACCAGGGGCTGACCAGTGGCCAGAGATGCCAAATGGGTTTAGTCTTCAATGCAGTTTTAGGGAACAAACATAGGCCCTGGGTACCTGATTAGCAGGAGCCCAGGCAACACTCAGTCAAAGCACATTAGCAATTCAGCAAAAAGTGGGGGCAACCATGCAGAAAGAAGGTACTTTCTCACACTGTCATCTGTATCAGATCAGAGTGAATCCCCCCATGCTATGCCCCCTGGAACTTCGGCTCACACTGCAGAGCCCACATAAGCCAGTGGGCATGTGTCACAAGCAGGATGCAGGAGGCTATGAGGCTCAGCAGCCTCACAATCAGTCTCACTGAAATCCAGGACAGAGGCTGAAACAGCAGAATCGTAGCCTGAATATCCTGGACTCTCTGCTCTGGAGAATAGGCAGAAACTGCACTATATATATAATAGCTCGGATGAAATGTAGCATCTGAGAGGGACTCACGTTTCAGTGAACATTTATAGTGAACCCCAGTGGATGCAGAATATCCGCTGTAATCTGAAGGTGGAAGATGACTTCCTGGGTCAAGCCCGCCTTAACAGCCAGTCGTTGAGGTAGGGAAAAACTGGAAGTCCTGACCTCCACAGATGGACTGTGATCAGAACTATCAACTTTGTGAACACTCAAGGGTTGCTGGTTCAGCCGAAGGGGAGCACAGCGAACTGAAAGTGCTTGTGGCCCACTGAACCACAGGTACCACCTGCTGGCGGGCAGGATGGGTATGTGGACATAGATAGGCATCCTGCAAGTCCAATGCTATAGTTCAGTCTTCAGGGTCCTGGGCAGACAAGACCTCAGCTAACGCGAGCATCTTCAATTTCTCCTTCTTCAGGAACAAGTTGAGAGATCACAGGTCTAGTCTAAGGTGGAGGCCTCTGTCCTTTTTAGGCACCAGAAAGTAGCGGGAATAGCAGCCAAGGCCTACCTTTGATGCTTGCACCCTCTCAATGGCTACTCTGGCCAAAAGAGCCTACACTTCCTGACAGAGCAAGGAGAGGTGGTCCTCCATCAGCGATCTCTGGATGGTGGTATGGGTGGTGGGGCTTTGATAATTGAAAGGGTGTAACCCCGCTGAATAGTTTGTAGCACCCTGTTGTCCCATGTAATGTTCAGCCAGTAGGGTAGGTGGAGTATGTTCTTACCTACTACCAGTTGCCCGTGATGATCAGAGGGCAAACTAAAACTGGCACATTAACTTTGGATGTGGAGATCTGGATAACCACACTCTCCTGAGTGGGGTTGCTGGGTGAGGAAAGCTGCGTCCTCAGGAGCGGGGAGGTGGTGCTAGGCAATTGTCCTATGCATTGGAGCATCCTTGCAGGGCTTGGTCCATACTTCGTGCAGGACATCTGTGAGGGCTTCGTTAAAAGGGAGGAGAGGTTCTGTGGGGGAGACTCCCGGCACAAGCACCTCTTTCAAGACATTCATCTTGACTGCTATTGAGGGCAGCATGAGGTCAAGAACCTCAGCCGTCCTCTTCACCATGGCAAATGAAGCGCTTCCTCCATAGGCACACTAGGAGGAGAAACTAAGCCAGTACCTAGGGAGGTGTCCAAACCACTGGCATCTGCCAGTTCATGGTACCAGTTATCTTTGGGCTCTTCTATGAGTTTGGGGAAGCCATAAGGATCCTCAGATCGCTCACAATCACACTGCCTGTAGGGACTACCAAAAGTAGGCCCTGGCTCCGACTCAGAAGGTTGAAGTTCTGACAAGTGTCAGAGTCGACATCAGGCGATGCTAGTCCAGTTCCATTTTGGAGTTGGGTATAATGATGCCTTTGGCACTGCCGTGGGGTATCAAGGCTGCTAGGAATGTAGTCCCTGGAACGAACTTCAGGGAAGGACCCAGTCCCGCGACCGGAGCCTATCTGGATGCAAGAATGGATACAAGGGGCCCAACAGGAGCAGAGGGTGAACCTGCTGGTGAGAATCCAGTGTGGGCCTCTTCCAAACCCAGGGGGCTCGAAGGTGTTCCAGAGGGGTTGGCCTGCACAAATACGAGGTGCATGGCCTCAGAAAACTCTTAATTAGGCTGGGGGAACTCTGGCTTTGGGAAATTCTATGAGAGTTGGAGCGGATCCAGACCCAAGCACCAAGAATCACACGTAGGAGCGTGGCCTAGAGACATGGCTCAATTTGCATGCCTTGTCTGAAGACTTGGACCAGTGCAGTGAAGTCGAAGAGTGCTTCGACTTCATAGATTTTTTAAGTTTCTTGTGGGGCTTACCCGACAACGACTTTCAGCACAATGACTAGTGTTCGGAACGGCTCCACGAATTGGCCCAGGACATTCGTGTGACTGGGACCTGGAGCACTGAGGAGTTGACTGGTGTCGGGCGACAAAAAGCATCAGGAAAACACTCCCAACTGCCTTTGGATTCATGGAGTGGCAGTTGGAACAGGCTTTAAAGTGAAGTCTGAAGCAGACAAATTAGCATACGGGGAAGTAGTCTCCACAAAAATATCATAAATCTGCTTCATAGCCACCTCATTTCCCCCTATAGAAGGCCATTTTAACGCTCTGCGGTTGTTAATAATTAATGGTTCAATGTTACTACCATCGATATCTCCGTTCTTCAAGGGAACTGGATGAAAAAGATGAGCCACAAGTGTGATACATAGGGGAAGATGATCGCTCTCAGATCTATCATCAATTACCAGATAATGTAAAATTGGCCAATACCAATATGTAGTCTATATAACTCTTTGAATTGCTCCTGCTAAACGTAGCAGCCTTCGGGCTATCAGAGGGCAATCGACCATTGCAAGCTCGAAGTCCATGTCCCGAGACAAGTCTTATTAACTGTGCAACGACACATGTACAGGGTACTATCGGGCTGCTTTCCAACATGGGAATATTAGTAGCCATATCTTCTTCCTCGAACATATTTTCAAGTACCGCCACAGGCTCAAATTTACGATTAATATCACCCCCCACAATTACCATTGACCTTGGGTTAATTGAACATAAAAATTGGTCTAACTGTTCAATAACCACAGATTCATTGCTCGGTGAGCTGGGTCTGCTATAGATATTTACTATATACAGTTCGTTTTTTTCAGGTGTTATAATCTTTACTCCCGTTATGTCCCGTGTTAAGAAGTCCACCTGACTTATGTCAATACCTAGAGTAATTTTTACCCAAATAACGAGTCCTCCTGAGGGCCTCCCTTTTGCCGAAGGAGTAGCAGCTACACTATATGTTTTAAATCCTACTTTGTGGGACGTTTCCAAAGCCCATGTTTCTTGTAGTAAAATAATTTCGCTTTGCCCGATATATTCCTGCCACACTACGTCCCCTTGATTTCTTTTCAACCCTGCAATATTCCATGATGTCAATCTTATCTCTGTTTGACATTCCTCCTCGCTTTGCTTGTTAAATACTCCTTCCATTTCATCAGTGGCTCCTTTAACTCCCTGACAATCATCAGCAAGATAGAAATTATAATTACAATTAACAGTATCTCTTCCATTGTTCTGCAGTGGATAAATAGTCTCAGCTATTACCTCATTCTCATCAGACATGAAAGCTGGCGGTACGTCTAAAATATCATATCCTATAGCTTTCTCCCAATCGTTTGAAATACATGTTGAATCCTGATGGCTGGTCCTCTTATAGAGTCTTCCTACTTCCTCATTTAAGGTACCTGAGTCAATGCCTACATTGGCGTCATCTGCAGCACGTTTGGCAGCTTGACCATTAGTAATAAATATAGGTACAGAGGCTTGTACATTATCCACAGGAATCATTTCATGTTGTAATATGGATAGTTGTCAGTCTTGGGCATCTAAATCTGACAAGATCTGGAACCTATTAAACATGGAAATCGGGGTAGGTTTGTCTACAAGAGACCCATTCGGAGGTTTATAAAAGTATCCCAAAGGGAGTGCACAGATGCTAGTATTTAAGCTACAAGTTGACTCACAGTAACTTAGTAAAAAGCGAACCATCTGTGGCCTGCGGAAATTAATCACAATGCAGTCGACATTAATACACTTAGACGATTGTTCGACCCACCCCACTCTACGAACCATTAACATTTCCTTTATATCCGAAGGGTGGAACCTTTTATGTTTTTTCAACCAATCTGTGACTTAATTACATAAGTCAACCCACGTCTCTCTCTGATCCTCCCTGAGGGCGGGAACATTTGTCAAGACTAAAACATAAGGGCATGAGGCAGGAGGTAAGCTCAACACATCCATACTAGGTTGCAAACGGTTACTAATTAAATCAACTCTTGTATCCTTGTTTAAGGTACTCGGTACAGATCCTGGAGCTACACGTTCAGTATTATTTTGTGTACCTACACATTTCAGCCCCTTAAGCGCTTCTTGCATTCTACCTTCCGTACCAGCATGAGTAGATTTTAACATGTGGTTTTCTTTGTTTTTTTTGTCTGGAACTACAGATATATGACTATCCACCATTACTCTTGAATCTTCTCTTTCTGGTCCATTTGGTTGTATGCCCACATTTTCATTGCTTACGTTTTTGATAGCAATGTCCACTTGATTCAGTGTTTCCCATAAAAGGCCCAAATTATTTTCGAACATATCATGGACATGGGCTAACACTACACCTAATGCAGTGTAATCCGCAGTTGCAGAGGCTTCAGTCATAACATCCACATTATTTATATTTCTGGGTAAAAAGGGTAATGGTACCACATCAGTTTTAGTGCCAACAGAATTACTTTTCAATAAATCAACTTTCACTTTATTAACATGGTTAATCACCTGAGATCCCTTTACATTCTTGGATTTATGTGCACCCGCTCCCCGTTTCAGTTTTGCTGGTGGTTCTACCACCTTCCTCGCACCCGAATTATTAGAAGTCTGTGTCCTGGTAGCTCTACGGGATGTTTCTAGTGCAACAGGTGGTGGAGAATGTAAATCTGGCACAGAAGGGGTAAGCAGCCCATTTATAGGGGTTGTGAGAGGGCATGTGTGTTCAGAGTCTCCCGGATTGCCCAGTGATAATCGTCTCTGGAGAATAGAAGGGTCTAAGGAAAGACGCCGCTCAGTTATTTCTATTTCATGCATCAATATTGACTCTGCTTAACTAGAAATGCATCCAGAGTACCCACAACTCCCTTTCTCCTATCCATATTGGATTACAGGGGCTGGTTACCAAAAACGGGCCCCACATACACCCAAGTTTATATAATAGGTCACAGACAATGTACCACAATACCTTCCCAAACGAGTTGCCAGATCAGTGTCCAGAAATGGGGCCGAATTTCAGGGGGATGGCCCTGCCTCCTCCGGGCTCTGACGGGCGCAGACGGGCCCGCCCTTGGCTGTGCCCGCTGCGGAAGCCCTGAGCACTTTTTAAGCGCCTCCTGGCGCGTGAAACCGGCGTGGGTGGAGTGCGCACCGCTAAGGCTGCTGGGGCTTGTAGTCCCTGGCTGACATGCTCCCTTGCGGCCGGGACCCTGAAAATGCCCAAATGACTCTGTTGGCGGTGGCAGCAGCAATTACCCGTAGCACAGATGACAGGCGAAATGAGCACAAGGAATACAAGGCACCAGGTGAGTTCGGCTGCAGTTTAAAACTATCAGAGCTCTTAGAAAAAAACGCACTAATCATTACATGCCTGAATATCATGGCATAACAACAGTACCTGCACACGCTTCTCATTGCTGATTTCTCCTGTTACATGTCCCAATGCAAAGCACCCTATCACTTAAAATCGTTCTTCATACCATCTCTCTTGTTTTCCAACAACGCTCCTCTGCTGATCCAAAATCTGTCAGAAAAAAAACCTTTCCATGTTTCTCTTGTATTTCACCATGGATCATTCCTTGCATCTCATCATGGGTCTGTTTCTGTAACTGCTGTGGATACATTACTACACTTCGTGTGTATCCACACATGCCACTCCCAGGGGATCCACTCCTGAACTCATGTATCTTCTCTTTTAATGAACCTCACTGCTGCAGTGGTTGGCATACAAATCTATGTTTTGCTGCAGAGGCCTTGGAACGTTATCATGTGGTGACTGGCAGACAATTTTAGCAACAGGGGATGCAAACTGCAACTGGAATGAGCCAGTGGTACAGACTGTGTAATTGGCTACAGAGGCAAAACGGACGATGAGATCTTAAAGAGGCATGTGAGTAAATAGGTAGGGAATGTTGAAATCTACAGTTTCCTGAGGTTGCACGTGTGTCTAGAAAGGCTTCCTTTGAAACAACAGTTTTTAAAAGAAACCCCTCATTTAAGCGTTAATATTGTAGTCAATGTAATTGTAAGTTTCATAAACGTCAATAACATTAAATTGTTCATACTAGCAATTAATTGATCAGGAAGAACAGTAAAATTTCTAATTCGTACTTATGAACTACACCAAAACTTTAAAACGCAAATATTTACGTGCAGCATTTCTTACTTTCTAAGAAGTTCCCAGAACTTCAGTACATGCCAAAGAGCGATGGAGCCCCTTTCAATCTGTGTGCCTTCCTGAGCAGGCCAGTAGTGTTCGATATAGGGGGCTGGTCCTCCAAAATTCATATTTATTTGTGATGGTATGCGGCTTTCAAGATACACAGCATTCAACCACCATTCCTCCAGCTGGAAGTAAAATAATACATTAAGAACATCGTTTTTATTTTTTATTTTGGTGCAGCAACAAGTGGGCACCATACATGTGTGCTTTTCCTTATTTATACATTGAAAAGGTTGGACATTTGGCGAAGCGTTATACTGCACAACACTGGGGATCCAGACAAACTCCCACCCTCCAACAGTGGTGTAAAGACATGGACAATGCAATGATAGTGGAGAAATCAGTCTACATACACAGAGGATGTCCCAAAAATGGACACAGATATGGGGTAGATGGAACACTTACCGAGGAAATATATGTGAACATCCGCATTAAGAAGCATTGTCAGAAACAAGTGAATGACTGTAACAAAACATAAAAAAAGAAAGAATGCGAGATGCTAAGCATGCTGATTGCCCAATAGTCAATATCCCCACAGAGTATTTCCCACTGTCGAATGTCTGCCAGTAAACTATTGTATACCTACTAAATCACTCTGTATGTATCATCAAATCCTACTGGACTATTTATAATTGTTATATCACTCAAAATGCCAATAAAAATGTTTTTTAAAAAAAGAAAAGGTAGGACATACACACCACTTGGTATTATTGCCACCAAAGAAATATGAACAGGAGAATGAATATAGACCCAGTCAGTACTATATTTGTTGTACTTGTCGAGCCGGACAGAGGTCTAATATTTAATATTTTTTAATCAAATAAGAACAGTACAAACAAAAATTTCTAAGTGGAACACAAGCCTGCATCCTACTGAAACAAGGAGGACAAACAATGAGAAACACAAAAAGGCTCAGTCAAAGCTGTAGGTTTGTAAAACACAACATTTTTTAATGTGACAAACAAATCGTGAGGAAGCACCTTTACACATTAAATAGCAATTTAGAGCAGTGCATAAGGTGTTTAGGCTGTCGACAGCGTTTCGATCCATATAAACAATAAATGGATCATCATCAGGACATTTAAGATAAGCATGCCTGTGTACAATTGCCTGTAATAAGCGTTAGCAAATCTTGCATAGATAGAGGTAGGTGTGAGGCAGATGGCACGGTAGGTGAACAGCTAGACCAAGAAAAAATCTCTCGGCGAAGTTATGAGGAAACCAGACCGCTTAAGGCATCAGAGGCGATGGCGAGGTGTTAGCGAAAAATGACCCATCCAGTGATGGGAGGGGAAAACGCTTCATGGCGTTTATTCCGTGAATGGGGAGGGAGCCGCAGCCGCAGATTCCAGGGGTCCGATAGGGAATATTGCCTCAGTCTGGTTTCCGCGGTGGCAGGCAATGTGTGTCAGCTTCCCGGATGGGTCATTTTTCACTTATGGCACTGCTACCCATCAAATTTTCAGTGACTGGTCCATTTCTAGCATTATTAAAAACAACAAAAAAGAATTGAAGACAGGTAGCCTCCTAACGTGCACTAAAGTAAAGAAACATCCCTACAGGTAGTGACTTACCAAAAACATGTTTGAAACTGCACGAATGGCTCCGTCGGCGTTCTGCTAGATCGCCAAAATGATGTGTTTTAAATAGTAGAATCGCATGGCAATAAAAACGGGATTAACAAGTGAAAAGCAAAATCCGTATGTTGCCATCTTAGACTGGTAAGAAACGTCGGAAACTTATCGGGATTGATTAAAAACCTTGTAAATTGTGTGCCGAGGTAGCACGGTGTACAGGAAAATTTAGTATCCGAAAAGAAAATGAAGAGTAAATAGATGTGCCCTGAATGTTCCACTCGTGTGGCTGAGAAAAGTGGGATACCGCAACAACCGAAGCTCAAAGCGGGGCGACTAAAAGCAAACACCTCAAAGCGGAGCAACTAAAGGAAAATAATAAAAAGTGTGTGTGTTTAAAATACATGCCACAATGAAGCTCCGAGCGACTAAAAAACACAATGAAGCGGTGTAAGGAATGTAGCTGCCATCATGTCCGCCGCTGCACGTGAAAGTGAAAGCTTATTGGAAACCTGATCCAGAACAGATGGCAACCTGCACGCTCCCAAGACCCCTAGGCCAAGGGAGTGAAAGTTTTGAGGAAAGGCGGGACAAGCACCCGTCTTTGGCCATTTGCGTGCTTTCAATTAATGAAAGCCACACGCAAAGGCCAATGGGATGTGTGGGAGGAGGCAGACCCACACGAAGAAGGCTCTTGGAAGTCTGAAGTGATTCCAAGAGCCCTCTCCTAGAGCAACGCATGCGCACTGCCCTAGGCGAGACCTAAAAAGGGACATTAAATACGTCCTTCTGGAACCTTCCACAATGTGGATCATAATTGATGGTAATTCTAAGGAGTACTCTGACCCGGCTGATCTGGTTAGGTTTCTCAATGCTTGGACAACCAAACTAAGGAACAGACCTTCTCGGCAGACTACAGGACTGTATCTTCAACAAGCAGGCAGACCATAAGAAGGTGATCCATACAGTCGAAGAACTTATCCAAGACTTTCCCGGAGACATATTCAGGTCCCTCCTGAAGCCCTCCAAATGGTCAGGGGTGAAGACCATCGCTACATGAGCTGACGCTGATTGAGGCTTTCCCTCTGTTTGCTGTGACCCCCTCGTTGTTTGTTGCTTGCAGGCTCTTTACGAAATACTTGCCACTCAAAGCCTGATGATTACTAACTGCTGATCTTTTACCAGCCGTCCCTTACATTTGAGCGGCGGACATCCAATGCTCCCCACTGTCCCCATTCCTCTTTGTTTGCATGCACAGATCCCTAGCCTTGTTGTTTTATACTCTTACAGACCAAGGCCTGACCAAACATTACCTCTTTTCACCACGCTTGGGGACGGCAATCCTCCTGTTCTCTCCATTGCCCTATCTGCCTCTCACTGGATGTACCACCCACAAGCATTCCCTTTTGTCATTCCCCCTATACTGACCAGTTACAGATTATCTCTCATGATGTTAATGGCTTAACCAAGTATGTGAAAAGGAAAAAGATACTTTCATATTTGGCAACTAACAGTCAGACATTGCTCTCCTATAAGAAACACAACTAACACACACTAAAGCCGAAAATTTGAAATGGGGATGGGTAGGTCAAGTCCTTTTCAGCTGTAAGCCTGCCCAATGAGAGATGACCGACAGAACCCACGGTTCTAATCCTTGGAAATGTGGGGTTGCTATTTTAATACGGAAACCGCTACCTTGAACAATATCTTTGTCCTGGACAGATGAGGAGGGATGCTTAGCTATGGCAAAGCTCTTGACTGGGGAATGTAATTGTGGTGGGTTCCATATATGCATGGAATAGCACCAAGGATGCCTTCTTCCTTCGACTTAAAAGAATCCTGACTGAATTAGGCACCTGGCAGATCATACTGGGAGGTGACTGTAACCTATCCCCCGATGCCCTCCTAGACAGAATAGGACCTCTGGAGTCTGTCAATAATAGAGATAGGGCTCTTTTAAAAGATATATGGGAAGATCATGGACTTAGTGATAACTGCCATTTCCTTCATCCAGTTGACAAAGAACACACATATTCGGTAGTCCTTCATCCAGCTGACAAAGAATAGACTTTCTATTCAGCAGTGCATGATCCCCTGTTTCGATTGACTACTTTCTGACACCTCAAACTGTGGTATCCGTAACAGTGCATGGCAACATTCTGGAACAGGAGTTCTCTGACCATGCCCCTATACGTCTACGGCTAGACTCAACTTTATGTAAATCCCACTGGAAACCATGGCACCTTCATATTTCTTGATACAAAATACCCAAGGAGAGAGAACGGCCACAGTCTCGCCTCACCACGTACCTATCAGACAATAAAGGCTTAGTGTAGTCAGCACAAACTCTATGGGCCACTGCTAAGGCCACGATACGGGGCCAGTTGATGAGAGACTCCGCGATTGCTAACAAACTAGGAACTGAGAGGCAAGCAACTCTAGAAAGAGAGACACTACCTTTCTAAGGAGACAGCATGCAATTCACCCAATGGAGACATTCCAGCCAAATCTTGAAAAGGTCAAAATGGAATTGAACACTTTATTCACTGCTAAAGCAGAATACATGCGCAGTTCCGAGAAGAAGACGCAATGGAGACGGATGGAAGCTCTTTGTGCAGATAACAGTTGATTACTTGTGCCCCGTACGTTCCCCATAAGTTTTTGGTTCTGCAGAAAAGGTTCCCAACAGGGCAAGGGTTTATGTAGTAGATTCTAAGTATTGTAAACAGCCTTTAGTTATTAGGCAGACTCATCTCAGCATGACAATTTCTGCATAACATACAGCCTATGGGCAAGTGCTTGCTTTGCTTCAGAAGATGGACCATCTACAAAGTTTTCACTACAGTATGAAGGCTGCAGGTATGATCTTTAGCACTTTAGCAGACCGCCCCCCCCCCACTGCTACACCACTGACAGAGAGTACACTGTTCTTAGTAGATACTTTTTACTACTCTGTGGTGTGTTTTTCAGGAGAGTTTGGTGATCTACAGTGTGGTACAGAGTAAAATCTCTCCATTAAGTAAACACTGTATACAGTAAGCACTTTTCTGATCAGATTGCCTTTATTTCTCGGTGTAGGTTTGGTGACTGTGAAGGGTTTGATACAGATAAAGGCAGGCCATTAATTTTGGCACAGATTTTCAGTATCTTGAGGAACTTGGATTTCTCTGAACAGTTGTATACATATTGAACACTAAGTGTAATGAGGTTGATTGGTAATGTGAACAAGGCTTCTCCTGAACTGTATGGTATAGGATCAATGTTGCACGTAACACATGATTGCTACACCTAAGGGACTTGTATCCCTGATGGCAATTATCATGCTATATATTATTCTGAGCTATTTTGCACTTGCTTTTTTCAGGCTTTAATTCCATACCAGTTTATAGAGTAATGAGTAAAAAAAGAAGCTTGGATGATATCATCAGTGATGTCATGAGTGATAAATGATGCCTTAGAACATGTTATGAGTGATGTAATATATGAGATCATAAGCAGTGCATGGCAGAGGGGCAAGTTATTGTTAGCTCTGCTAACTATAACTGGTGAATTTCTGTGTTTTTTTAAAGTTCTAAATGTTAATGTTGTCAGTGAGATATTTACCGAACTGGAACGTGACTTTAATCTTTGTTTTTTTCAGTGACTATATAGCTATACATATATATATCTATACATTGATTGACAAAGGCTGTGCGCAGCCGAAACGCGTCTCAGTGATTTTAATGCCTGGTCAGAGTGACCACACTTCATCAAATTAGCCACCCTTGGATCCTCGTGTGCATGGTCCCTTTTTTCTTTGGAGAAGTTGGGATTTTGGTTTTGATATATATATATATTCACTGAAAAAACCATAGGTTTCAGGGACGCTATAGTTAGTTGGACATTTGACTCATATAAAACCAGAGAAATGTGCCTGTTATAGTTAGTTGAACTAACTATAAGTCGCGCGCCCGCAATGCACTGGTGATGACGTTACATATTACATCACTCATGACATGGTCAGTGACATCACTGATGACATCTCAAATGACATCACTGATGACATCTTCCAGTGAATGTGTATTTCTGTAAAGTTTAAATATTTTTCATATGTATCTATGCCAAGGTGTATTGAAGAAAGAGTGAATTTACAAGTCCCTGAATGGATTATTTAGTAGGTGCGTGACTGACTGTATAAGTGAGTGATTGAACATGTGTTACTGAATGTATGGATTAGTGACTAGACTGTGTGAAAGTCTGTATTAGTGTCTCAGTTGGTGTATAAGCGGCTGCATGGGTTGGTGAGTAGCTACATGAGTGTCTATATGGGTTATTGATTTGTTGTCTGGATGAGTGCCTGAGTGTCTGTGTGGGTGGGTGGGGGTGTGTGTGACTGTGCATACATGTCTGAGTGGGTGATTCACTGGTTGTATGGATTCAAAAGTACATCTGGGAAGGGCTGTTTGGTTGAGTTAGTGTGTGTATGGGTATGTTGGTGAGTGAATGAATGTCTCACTGGTATATGTGTGAGTAACTACATATGTTTTAAGGCAGTATATGTGAGTGTTGGAGTATATAAATGACTATACGTGAGAGTACAT
This sequence comes from Triturus cristatus, assembly GCF_964204655.1. Classification (NCBI taxonomy): domain Eukaryota; kingdom Metazoa; phylum Chordata; class Amphibia; order Caudata; family Salamandridae; genus Triturus; species Triturus cristatus. The sequence continues at coordinate 308,287,388 of NC_140593.1, read as the reverse complement.
TATTTGAAGAGTGGGTGTATAAAATAGTGTCTGCTTGTATCAATGATTGTATAAGACAGTAAGTATGTGTTAGCATCTGCATAAATAAGTGATGTGGTGTGTGTATAAATAACGCAGTTGGTGTGTATTACTGTATACATGAGTAAATGGGTATGTGATTGATTCTTTGCATGACTGACTAGGTGTGTGAGTAACTCTATGGATGAGTGGCAGACTGTGACTGTATGTATAGGTATATGAGTGCATATTATAGTACTGTATTGATGAGTAACTGCATGTATAAGTGAGTGGATGTGAGTGTAGACCTAGGAAATAGTGGGTGGTATGTAGTATCTGGCATTGTTGTTTGTATGGTTTCAAAAATAGTATGTATTTTAGAGTGCCTGCATCAAAGTTTATATTAGGCCATCAGTATGTGCATCAGATTATCAGGTGGATGATGTCATCAGTGATGTCATCAGTGATGTCATTTGAGATGTCATCAGTGATGTCACTGACCATGTCATGAGTGATGTAATATGTGATGTCATCACCAGTGCATTGCGGGCACGCGAGTTATTGTTAGCTCAACTAACTATAACGGGCAAATTTCTCTGGTTTTAGATGAGTCAAATGTCCCACTAACTATAACGTCCCTGAAACCTATGTTTTTTTCTGTGAATTTCTAAGGTTTTTTAAATGCTAATTCCTAACTATAACGTCTGTAAAGTCTATGGTTTTTTCAGTGAATTTCAAAGGTTTTTTAAATGTTAATTTCATATTTTAATATTTATAAAACCTATATTTGTTCTATTTTTTTTGTAATATTTTGGAACTCTATTATCATTTTTTTTATTTGAAAAATATGTAATGTTTTATATCTTCAAAAAAAAAGTATGTATATCGTTTTCTTTTTTTTTTTAGAAAACTGAAGTCCCGTACCGGTAGTGTACCAAGCTCCATCAGCACGTGAATCCTATCTGCCATATTGCTAAACTCGTAAAGGATGCGCATTTCGTATCCAACAGGTTTGTGGCACCGCATCCCACGTAACATCATAAACGTATGTGGTCGCGCCAGCTGCTACTTTAGTACGCGACGGGTACACAGTACCAAGCCGCGCCTTACATCATGTATGTATGGGGTCACGCCCTCTGCGCGGTGCATATGCGACGAGTGCACGCTGCCAGGCCCTGTGTTATGTCATAGACGTATGGTGTCACGCCGGGAATGCCATTCCCTCATTTTCTTTTTCATCTCAAAACTATATCTAAATAAGTTTAAAGTGTATATGAGAACAAGCAATAATCTAAAATATTGTAAACATTTATATATTTCTAACTGTAATAAACTGGTAAATATATTTTCTCGGGTGCGGCCTCTTTGCGCGCTCGGTGCTCGATTGCCATGTGACCTTAAAGAAAAGCATTTCATTAGTTCATAACATTTCCCATTTAACAGTTGGAGGACCTTACCCATTTTAGTCATTCTCTCTACAGCGTTTGATGAGAGACTCCTCTTCTGCTTAGAGCTTTTTTGAAAACTTTTTGCTATATACACATATCTGAAACTACCCACAACATGCAACCATCATCTTCATCAATATTCATGCTCTGTAAAGTAGCCTTCCATCTGTGATAGCCATGCATCTAAAATCTACATAACGGAACTTTTCCCCACTGCCAGAGGTAACATGGTTGCATACGCTGTCCACTGCACAATGTAATGTGGTACGGCCCAGGGGCAGTGTCATGCATAGATAATGAACACACGGACACAGATAGATAGTGGAAGTGGGTACAGGCATGTGCGCTTGACTCCTTTTTATCACCAGGGTCACATATCCAGTGACGTCTGTGCTGAATGCGTGTGGGGTGAGTGTAAACCAGCTCTCAGGGAATGGTTGCTGCTAGCATCAACTACAACAGTAATCATTGGATCACACACAGAGATTCAATAATAAAAGGGTCAATAGTTTGTGCTGCAGTAAGGTAGGGACACTAGATGTGAAATAATACAGAAAAGATTCTATCGTAAAAGAACCGTAACTTGTGGTATACTGAAATACAGGCAGTAGATCTGAAATAATACACAAAAAGATTGTATCATAAAGGGTCCATCAGGTCTAGTGCACTCAGATAGCCACATCAAAAGCATTCAGCATGTGCACAGCCAGCGATGATGCGTGCTGCGGGTGGGCCATACTAGGAGCAATGTCTGTTGCCTACAACACTACATCATCTGCAATAGCGACTCGTTCGGAATTGTAAACACTGCTGTCTGCAGTGTAGGCCAGAGAGCGGTCAGCAAGGGCCCACAGCCACATGGCGTTTACTTGAGCTGTCCTGTTTGCCGTACGTGAATGAAAACAAAAACTGTGTGCGGATCCTGTGATGATGCGTATGCGTGTTGCGCAATGTCTTTTGCCTACAGGACTGCGTCATCTACAATAGCGACTCGATCTGAATTGTGAACACTGCTGTCTGCAGTGTAAATTGAAGGCAGTAGTGAGCACAGTCTTCCATGAATACTTTTTCTCACTTCCTCTTCACGAAATACAACAACATAAATTACACAAAATAAATAAATCAAAACAATTTGAATTGCGTTCTCTGCTGTCCACTGTGTGCACTGTTATTCAGTGTTCTTTACCACTACCAAGAAGAATTTGGTCATTGTACTAGACCTATAAGTCACCTTAAAAAACTTCTTCAAGCAAGTATACTAAAAGGCTATTGTGTATATTTCAATAGACGTTGTAGTTAGTTGCCTACTGGATTCTGTAATTAATCAATCACCACTCGATCTGAATTGTAAGCCCTGCTGACCGCAGTGTAGGCCAGAGGCAGTGGTCATTAATGCCTCACAGCCACGTGCCATTGGATTCGGAAGCACGGAGTTGGTTGCACCTGATCGGAGGGGGTACACACAAATCATCACAATTTTCAACTTCTGACATCCTCAGTCACAGAATCAAGACCCCGTTTCACTGTTCGGACCTGCTGTACCGCGGTGTACTCCAGCGACTGCAGTCACCAAGCCCAATGATCATGTGCAGCAATTAGCTACGGAAGCACAAAGTCTGATGCACGTCAACGGAGGGACTTCTGTGAAAACCAACAAACAGCAGGTAATATCGGACATTGTCTATTTTGGGATCAAGACACCGTTCCACTTATGGGACCTAGAGTTGGTTGCACCTGTTCGAAGGGAGTACCTTCATCTCCACTCTCAGATGCAGTTCTAACATCGTACATTGTGGGATCAAGACCCCGTTTCACTGTTCGGACCTGCTGTACCGCGGTGTACTCCCGCGACTGCAGTCAGCCATACCCAATGATCATGTGCAGCAATTAGCTACGGAAGCACAGAGTCTGATGCACGTCAATGGAGGGACTTCTGTGAAAACCAACAAGCAGCAGGTAATATCGACATCGTCCATTCTGGGATCAAGACACCGTTCCACTGTTGGGACCTAGAGTTGGTTACACCTGGTCGAAGGGAGTACCTTCATCTGCACTCTCACATGCAGTTCTAACATCATCCATTCTGGGATCAAGACCTCGTTCCACTGTTCGGACCTGCTGTACCGCGGTGTACTCCAGCGACTGCAGTCAGCCAAGCCCAATGATCATGTGCAGCACTTTGCTACGGAAGCACAGAGTTTTGATGCACCTCAACGGAGGGAGTTCTGTGAAAACCAAGCAGCAGGTAATATCGGACATCGTCCATTCTGGGATCAAGACTAAGTTCCACTGTTGGGACCTAGAGTTGCTTGCAACTGGTCGAAGGGAGTACCTTCATCTCCACTCTCAGATGTAGTTCTAACATCATCCATTGTGGGATCAAGACACCGTTTCACTGTTGGGACCTACAGTTGGATACAGCTGGTCGAAAGGAGTACCTTCATCTGCACTCTCAGATGCAGTTCTAACATCGTCCATTGTGGGATCAAGACACCGTTCCACTGTTGGTACCTGTTGGATTACTGTGTTAGTAGTCAAAGTCAAAGTCAAAGGCTTTATTTCGATAAAGACATATCATAAAAGCTGCACAGTTAAAAAGAATTTGATTTCGTTTAACCTTAAAAACCAATTTTTACAATAAAAGAAAGAAGCACATCATAAATAGATATTAAGAACAGATTAAACAATTTCTTTAAGCCTTTTGCTTCTAATGGACCATGCCCATGATAAAAATTTTGAAAGGGCACAAGCATACAAAGGGCGAGAGTCTGACATTAAAATGCGTAGCGCCTCAGTGTGATGCCTGGTTCCTAACGAGCGACACAATTGCTTAAGCCATCTTCTTCTTGGGTGTACATACTCCTGACATTCAAATAAAAAATGCGCCACAGACTCTTGTCTAGCTATGCAAAAAGGGCAAAATTCTATGGTCTGGGCTGGGGGTTTCCACCGAGATGTAAAAGCATGAAGTGGAAGAGTCCCGGACCTAAATTTAAAATAGAGGGTCCTATCAAAAGGTCTCTCTATAATGTCAAGATATAATTCCCGGATCGGCAAGTCCTTGAATTTCAGAAAGTCCTCCTTGAGTCTGCCCAATGTGCAGTTAGTGTTCCGTGGGGTCGCAATCCAGTTCCAGTATAAAGACTTAAGTGTTGCTTTCGGAGGGGAAGACCTATTTTCCCATGCTGTACTTAGCCCCAGATTGCACAGGAGGGCTTTCATGTCTCTCAACCATTTTTTCCTATGCCACCCGGGAAGTGACATAACTTCGGAGAGGCCTTTAGCATATTTAGCTAGCTCCGGGACTCGCCACAACCGTGCCCATAACAGTAGGGGGCGAAATTTTGCTAGATCACCAATTGGACGACAACCTAAATCAAGCATTAATGGAGTCGTAGGGGTACCTTGGGGAAGTGACATAATGGCCCTACAGAACTTCCTCTCAGAACTTGACAGCTCACTAGTATTGCATGAGCCCCACAGCTCAGCCCCATAAAGAGCGGAGCTTACTCCCCTTGCTGCATAGATTTCGATAACAGGGGATATAGGTCTGATTGCACAGGAGCGCTGCTCCTTCAAAAGAGCCCCTGTTACCCTTTTGTGGGTTAGCAGCATCTTGCATAGATGAGAAGCCCACTGCATATTATGCGATAAGCGGATCCCTAGGTAATCGAACACATCCACCCTCCCCAAAGGTACGGCATTCAACCTCGGAGGGCGCACAGGTTTTTTAGGGGGGTTCATCACAAGATATTTCGTTTTATCAGTGTTGATTACCAGGCCATGTTCTACGCAAAAAAGCTGGAAGTTGTTTAGTAATTTTTGGAGGCACATTGGGGATTTGGAGAGTAAGAGTGTATCATCCGCGAAGAAGAGGGTAGGGATACGTTCCCCCGCCAGGGATGGTTCGTCTGAAGGATCTTTCAGCAGATGCTCGACCACACCGTTGACGTATAAAGAAAAAAGGGTGGGAGCTAGAAGAGATCCCTGGCGAACCCCTCTCTCTACCGGGATTCTGCTAGTTTTCTCTCCGTCCCTGCCCCATCTAATCTGGGCAAAGGTGTTTTCATGCATCCTTACAATTAGCAATAGTATGTAGTGGAGTACCCCCATGTCAGCGAGAACTCTCCAAAGAGTCTCCCTTGGAACTAGGTCAAAGGCAGTCTTTAAATCGATAAATGCGAGGTAGAGACTGCCCTTGCCCAGGCCCACCACCTTCCAGTACACTGGCAACAATCTAAATGCTTGTTCAATTGTGCCAGTCCCTACTCTGAAGCCTGCCTGGTAGTCGGAAAGGATGTTGTTTTCACCGATCCATTGTAGTAATCTGACCAACAGCACCTTCCCGACCACCTTTTGGGTTATGTCCAGCAGGCTTATAGGTCTATAGTTGGATGGGTCGTCCCTAGCCCCCTTTTTAAAAATAGGGACAACCTCCGGCCCTTTCCAAGATGCGGGAATAGGTGCACCCCTATTGATGTCATTAAGCAGGCAATGGATAAATTTAACCCCATTTCAGAATATCTGAGCGTAGCAGATCCCCAGGGATGCCATCTGGGCCATCTGCTTTTTGGGGCCTGATGGTGCTGATTGCATACTCCACTTCTTTAATAGAAAAAACGGGATCTGCCAAATCTGCCTCCCAATCTTTAAGGGACGTGATAGTACATAAGGTGTCAGTTGCATGGTCTACTCTCTTTATTGGAAGGTCGGAATTTACTAGGACCACCTCCCAGGCCTGTTCATCATTAGAAGTAGCTATAGCAATATCACCAGTTTTTGCGTGCCTACAAGCAGATGTATACCAATCATGCTTACCCCTAGGGTTACGGATTGCCATATTCTTGCCAACACGCTCCTTTTTCAAAAATACATTCCCAATAGTCCTAAGGGTTCCCTCAAAAATGGATGTGACCCTTCTAGAAATTGGAGGGGCCGGGTCGATGTTATCCAACTCCATTTGTGAGGCAATAAGCAATGCATTGATAGTATTAAGTTTGGTTTCGTCCCCTGAAACCAAGTTCCACTTCAATCGTCTTCCGCAGGAGGAGACAGAGATTTTATGAGCTAGCTTAGGAGATGTTTTAATCATTTCATTGGGCCAAGGATTCTTGAGGGACAATGAGAGCGAATTGTGGTCGCTTTCAACGGTAGGCAGGACTACCATATCCTGAACCAAGCCCCAAAGGAAAAAATCTAGCATGATATAATCAATCCTGTGTTAGTAGTATACAGAGCACTCCACGGTGCTGGGCCTCAGGCTGGGCGCTGTCTGCCTGTATCGCGGTAGCCAGTGTTGATCTCAGGAGACTTCGACCCAGGAGCTCCCGCCGGCACGTGGTGGACCCTCTTTCACATACGGCGGTGTTGAAAGGTGAACTGTGGGGCCTATGTGCGTCGCAGCGGCCATGACAGTTTCTGGGAACCAGCAGGCTGAGAGTATTCTTCCCGCAGCCATCTTCGCTCACGGCGTCAGCCTCGTGGTGGTGTAAGCTGCGCAGACCTGTTCACCATTCCGGAAGTGAACCACACCCAGAGAAAAGTGCCTTTTATTCATACCCCTACGCTAGCCTTGCATACACCGAGCTAGCCCACTACACTAAAGGGAGAGGGCACGTACGTGCTATGTTTTCGTAATCTTCCCTACTGACTGTACTATCATGGTTGCGTCCACTGTCCACTTCACTCAATAGACCATCAGTGTATGTTGACATGTACATGTCGGCACATCCCCTCAACACTTTGCATTGTATACTTTTATAATCGAGAATCACTTGCCACCTTCGCACATACTTTGCTCCCATCTCTCCCCGTATTTTGCATTGTGTGGCAGAGGTGCTATGTTTGGTTTGTGTACATGGCTAGCCACGGTTCCCACAGTATGTAGTGTCATGTGTCTGCTAGGTGTACATGTTGTTTGTCATGTTGTATGTGATTATATAAGGTAGCGCGTTTATTTACGAGCAGTGGTTTCTCCCATTTACATATCACTGTCTTAGAGAGGATACCAAAGTTTTTCTCACAGGTGAAAAGTGGGACCACAATGGCAGTCATTCATTACTATGCTAGAATGTCCAACTGCACAATGCTTCTAAGCTTACAGCCCCCAATCTTACGTGCTTTCTTAAAAGCACGCCAACTCCCACAATCAGACCAACATTCACAAAGCTTTTTATCTGCTTCTTAATAACATGGACTGCTACGCAATGTGAGCTGGCATACCGTATATGTCCTTACTGTTTCAAACCGGATAACTTCCTCTGGCAATCTGTACTCCCACCCACACAAAGTAACTCCCAAAGTTCAAATTCGCCTTCAATACCTACTTTGAAAACCGATTTTATTAAACGGAGCAAATTGAAAGCGCTTTTGTTTCAAACAGAAATGTCCCTCAATTCTCCAAAAGTAATTTATCGACTGCAGATAGCACGAACTTCAAGTAAAATACACTCCCTTTTAAATACGAACCTACCATTACACTTTGTGAATTGTTACACAATTTTCAACACATCTGACATTTAAGGTCTGGCACACTGTTTTAACACTGCCTCCTCCGGCCTTCTCACAGGCTTTCAAACTATTTTTAGTCTAATACCAGACTTCATTCATTCGATCATCTCTGGAATAACAGCAACAGTGCCCATAAGTATGCCTCTACGCGAAGCTACATCACTACCGTTTACTTTTCGGCTGCCTGCCTCTATCTATTATCGAAGCCAGCTACAACATGACATTTATTTACACATATACAATCTGCGTGCAACCATCTTTTTATTGCAAAACTTGCCCAATCGACTGGCAAATGGATCTATGCCTTGCCAACATCCCAGCAAACTCTCCCGATATCCAGCAGGTAATGAAGTGTCTTGAAAACCATGAAATTGATTGTTCAGGCAGTGGAGCAATGGCGGATGCAACGCAAAAAGGTATCCTGGCGGAATGGGATTTCTGCGCAGCCGCGAAATATCTCCTGCAACATGCGACCTTTGACAACATCGCATATTGCCTGCCAATTCAAATTGCCGCTCCAACATTCGAGGAACATTAATGTCCCTTCGAGGATATGAATTGGAACCCTTCGCTTTTCTCACACGGTGGCAACAATCGCCTCTTGGAACATTACGCATCTCAAGCCGCTGAAGAACTTCAGGACTGCAATCTCCAAGACTTGTAAGAAATTCACTTTATTCTTGGATTGATTTTTTCCAACTTTTTTTACTTTTTCCTATTACATTTTTAAATACACTTCAATTTAACTATATTCATATAATAACTTTCTAAGTATGCTTAGGCATTTGAGCTGTGTTTCATTATTGGCCCTTACGTCTCCACACTAACCAGGGATGGATGATGTATGACCTATGCCAATCTGCTATTTACATGCTAAATAAGCCTAAACCCGACATCCATTTTGAAACCATATCTATTCTTTGTACACACGTCTCTCTGCCTGCCTGTTATCCACAAAGCCCTTTCCCACAAATTAGCTCATCCTCAACCTCTGCTCACGAGCTAGCGATCAAGATCAAAAAACACGGCATTGTTTAGGAACTGGTTGGCACAGTGTGGTAATCGTATCCTACCTTTATTTTCATTCTACAATTTACAGTCATTCATGACTAATAGGTATTGTTTATGTCACATGGAACTGTAACATGTAATGTGGAATTGACTGATGCAGGAGCTTAGGTTTGAATACAGCAGAAGCGGTTGGAGTTTGCCTCAACTGGATGCCTTAGCTCTTGCACCAGTGTTTCCATTTATGACACTTAAATAAAGACACTTTTTATATAACTTGCAGACTCCATCGCTTTATCCCACACAGCCACTTTCTTAAACACACCTGATTTCACCATTTGTCTTTTGTGGCATTGCAACATTCTGCATTAAATTCTTCACGATTATTTCTTTATTCCTGCTTGCTCAAACCCTCCATTCGAGTCTTTAGACCGGTAGGGGTGAGTAGTTTGCTTCCCACTCCCGCTATAGTCTAAACCCATACTAACACCACTTGCACAGCTATGCTACAGCGGCCAGTATGCTACAGCGCCCAGAGCACATCAGTTTACAGCAATCAGCTCACGGTTTCATCCCTGAGTATACCGGCACCTCACCTCAGCACCATCTCACTCTGGGCAAAACAGCACTTTCACACCGCTAGGGGTGAATACTTTGCTTCACACTCCCTGTATAGCACACCCTAACCACCCCACAGAGCTCACAGTGCTATAGTCTAAACCCATACTAACACCACTTGCACGGCTATGCTACAGCAGCCAGTATACTACAGCGCCCAGAGCACATCAGTTTACAGCAATCAGCTCACGGTTTCATCCCCGAGTGTACTGGCACCTCACCTCAGCACCATCTCACGGTGGGCAAAACAGCACTTTCACACCGCTAACGGTGAATACTTCACTTCACACTCCCTGTGTAGCACACCCTAACCACCCCACAGACCTCACAGCGCTCCTACCCTCCTCTTTCCTACTCTTTTTGCCTTTTTTTCCCCTTACTCGCTTCAAAGGAATCACAAAATGGCTGCCAACACTTCCTAGTTGCAACCGCTCGCACCGTTTGCAGCCAATAAGCAACAAGCTCGTGCTCGTAACCCCTCAGCCAATCAGAAGGCAGAATTCCCAAATATCGATATCTGTAAATTTCTTTATTTCTCCAAAACTACTGAACAGATTTACACCAAATAAACAAAAGCATGCTTTCTAACCCAAGACCCTTCTCCCTGCCAAATTTGGGGTAATTCCGTTTACACGTTCAACCTGTAGCATTGTCTAAAGATTCCTATGGAAATTAATATAGAGAAAACACGTTTTGGGACCCCCTTTTTTCTCGGCCCCCCGCTTGACGAATCACCCCCAAACTTTCTTGTGTGGAGTATGATTGCCTTCATAAGGGGGAAAAAGTGGGAAATAGGAAGGTAGGAGCCCTGTAACCTCTGTGGGGTGTTTAGGGTGTGCTATACAGGGGGTGCGAAGCGAAATATTTACCCCTACCAGTGTGTAAGTGGTGGGCTACGGAAATTAAGTGAGGTATTGGGTAGAGTCTGATGCGGGTAAGGTGAACTGGTGCGGTACTCGGGGATTAAAGCCTGAGCCCAAATTGTGTGTCTTATGCTGTGAAGTCAAGTGCCGTGCCCGCTGCACTACAGTTGTGGAAGTAGTGTCCGGATGTGTTTATAACTACTAGGACGAACTACTGACCCGTATTGGTATGAAAGTCCTAGGGTACGGAATATATGTGAGGTATTGTCTAGAGTCTCATGTTAATAAGCTGAGCTGCTGCCGGAGTCGGGGATTAAAGCGTGAGCCCAATCTGTGTGTCATATGCTGTGAAGTCATGTGCTCTGGCCGCTGTGCCACATCTGTGCAAGTAGTGTCAGCATGTAGTTATAGGTACTTGGATGAACTTTTGTTTAGAACATTATAGCTTGTGTATGGTGCTTAGGTGGTGTTGTATAGGGAGTGCAAAGGAAAATCAATATGGTATTTGTAGAGCGCAAACTACTCACCCCTATGGGTGAGTAGAGCTGGGGATCAAAGCGAGAGGTCTGTCCTGCAAAGTGAGATGGTCTGGCCGCTGCACCACAGCTGTGTGGAGAATACATTTTGGCGAGGGTGCAGGAGTTATATGGCCCTAAAATAGGGGGCCTAAGTTGTAAGTTATAGAGTGGCTCTAAAAAGAGCCCTTGTGTTCATTAGTTGGAGCTACATATAAGTGTGGATGCACAGCTTCAAGTTATTCAGGAAAACTCGGTTTCCCTGATCTGTGAAGTGTACTCCATCACTTCTGTATATATCTGTATATCTGTATATATATAGGTTCCTGCCTCTAAAGCGGCGATAATTTTAACGCCGTTCCTTGATAATATGGCACTCAGTATGTAATGTTAGAATGTAGGGCTGTCATGAGGGGAACCTTGCGGAGTTTGTACACGGTGCTGGATTAGACGGTTGCTTTGCTGTCTGCTCCTGTTGGTGGTTGTTTCAGGTGTCTTGTTTTCTTGTATTAAATCTACTTATTGGATTTACTGCTGTCTGCCTCTTCACTACATAAATTTGGTGACGAGTGAGAGAAGGCAAAAAGAAGACACCACTCAGCAATATTTCAAAATTGCTTGCGTTGTGCTGAAGACCCGTTTTGTTCGTGTAGCTGTTTCTACTCATGCCAGGCTCGTCGGCTCATTGAACTATGTCATCCGACTTCTGGTAGGATTTATATTTTTAGATTTTGCGCTTCCTCTGCTTCTTCACTAAATTCTGGTTGCTGTACTACACGTGTGTAAGTAGTGTTAGTACGCGTTTATACTAACAAATGCATCATGGTAGTAGGGAGGGCGACCTCTCAGGCACAGCTCACACAATGTCCCGGGGTGTGCATTCGCTGGACATTTGTGTTTGCTATTAGAGGGTGGTGCATGGCTTCCACCCTGTGATAGCAAATACTTGTTCGACTACTTGAAGCGAGAGGAGGAAAACCTCGTATCGCTGTAATAGAGGGGATGCAGATGGTAAAAATGGAGAGAAAAGAACAAAAAAAAGCGGGGTGTCACCCGTTCTTTTAAATGAGGCCCCTGGTGGGTGGGTAATGTTCCGTGGCCAATCCAATTATTATATTGCGGGGTCTCTGTAGGACTGGGGATCTTAATGTCACATGTAAATTAGGCGCTGAAGGGCACAGAGACGTTTTGCAGCCTAGGGGAGCGCCACCTTCCCTGGTATTGCTTACTAATTGTTTGGGGGTTCGAGGTCAACTGAAGTCCGGGGATCACCACACTCCGGGTCTTTATTTAAATATGCAGGGTGGGCCTCGGCAGTCCCTGAAGCCTCAGTGGTCCTAGGCAGTGCCTTATTTGTTCTGTAATCACACGGGCAGTACTTATGGTGTTATAAAGTGATACACTCATTGAACTCTTGCAGTTGTACAATTACCCAGGCTTCATTTGTCTAATATTCAGTTAGATTATGTTTGGTAGGTGCACTCTAATATTAAATAATGTTGTCCTTAAAATTTATAAACAGATGATTTTCACAATAAACAATAGACAAGTGTCGTCAGAAAAAGAAGACCTATACACTCAGTTATTTATTTGACAAAATAAGCAACCTTTATTAAAACAGAAATAAATAGAAATGTAACTTTAATAGAACAGTGTAATAAAAAAAACGTGGGCTGGACTCCAGTGGAAACAGCGTAGGAAACCTGCAAGACAAAAATGAAACATAAGTATTTGTGCTATGTGGAAGAGGTAAAGAAAGGTAGTCCGAATGAAAGGACCATAGTGAGAATGGAAGGGAGGGGGAGTGGGTGGAAGGGAGAAGGGGAGGGAGAGTCAAAAGAAGAGTGGGAGGAGGAGACAGAGCGTCGGCCTATTGCACCCGGCCCTTTGTGTTGACCCTCCGTCACCCGTTTGTCTAGGACGCTGGGGTCTGCGAGAAAGAGTGTGGTTCAGCAAGTCCTTAAAATTAAATACATGAGGCCAGAGATTATGGGCCATATTATGAAGGAAGGACGATAACATTATTGCCGCTTTAGCGGCAGGAAACTGCTGCTAAAGCGGCAATAAGGGGTTGATAATATGCCCTTGTGAATTTCCTTAGAAGCCCAGGTTCTGATGTGAACCTGGGCTTCTATGGGAATTTACAAGGGCATATTATCAACCCCTTATCGTCGCTTTAGAGGCAGTTTCCTGTCGTTAAAGTGGTGATAGTGTTATCGCCGTTGTTTGATAATATAGTCCTACATTATTAGCTATGGGAAAATCGCTTGCATGCACCTGTGCACCCAGGGTGCTGCACCCCAACCCCTTCCCCCACACTGTGCTCAATTGTAGGTCTTGCACACCGAGGCTTCACTGCTCACCTGCCACCACTGGTGTGTCCCACAACGTGTTGGTGCAAGCTCCTAGACCGGGGTATGTTTGTACGATAGACCAGGTCAACGGTCGGGGTCGGTGTCTTGATACTACGATGGAAGGTGTCAGAATGCCAGGGCATCATTGCAGGGTCCTCTCCCGCTCCGCCCTTCTTGTGGCAATCAATGGAATGTCTAAAAAGGGAGAAATAATTTAATGGTGGAAACGTCTGGAGGTAAATGAAGGTTTATTTCAAGCTTGATAGAAAATAGGAGTTGAGTGCATCCTTCGTATTTAAAGTACGATCTACCAACTGTTAGTGGTAATCGTGGTTCAAAGAGGAGTTGGAGTGCACGAGAATACACAAGGTTAAATAATAATATGTTATGCTAACGTTCACATACAAAGGAACAGAGCGCATGCTAGAAGCATAATGTGCGCGTGTAATGCAGTGGCGGGAGCCTGTGTGCATGTACACTTAGTAAGGAGCTCACTACAGTGTCCTAAAAGCCAATGCCACGAGTATGTAGGGCAGCGCTCCCCGTAGGTTCAGGCCTACCTTATGGTATAGCAGGTCTTTAAAATGAGACAGAGATGTGACTGAATGAGGTCAAAGATCACATGATAACACATGGCAATATCGCTTATTCGCACATGCGCAGTGTGGCTGATGCATCCCATCCCTCCCGCAGCACCGCGCTGAAGATGTGTCTGTAGGGTAGCGCTGCCCGCTGGCTCAGACCTACAGTACAGTCCAGCAGGTCTTCAAAATGAGACAGAGATGTGACTAAATGAGGTCAAATAACACATCATAACACATGGCAATATCGTTTGTTCGGACCTGCACAGCTAGCCTGAAGCACCCCACCCCTCTCGCCGCAGCGCGCTCAATTGGAGGCCCTGTGCACCCAGGCCGCTCTGCTTACCTGCTGTCATTGTTGTGTGAGCAAACACTACGGGCAGCAGTGTTCACAATTCAGATGGAGTGTTGATTGCAGGAGAGTGTACACCTCATGGATCCCTTTCGTAGACGACGGGCAGTAGGGCTCACAATTTAGAGCCCGTGTTGATTGCCAAGATGGAGAACACCTCATGGATGCATTTCTTTTTTTTTATTGCGCATTGTGATATGTGAGGTGGATGCGGCAAATCATTTGAGGTAGTGTGGAAGAAGAGGGACGTGTGGCATAGTGGTTATCCTATTTATACGTACGCAAAGTGGGCTGGGCTTGCGTACGCCAGGCCAGCGTAGGGTGAGAATAATTATTCCGCGGACTTGGGCGTTGTTCAGTTCCTGCCTGTCCAGGAAGTGTGCTTATGTGTGTTTCTTTTGTAGTTTTGACTTCGCAGAGTGTTGGGAGATGGCATGTGATGTAGAATGTACAGTGTCCCCGTGGCTGATGATGCTCCTTAGAGCCAGCAATACCCAGGCCGAAAGGCAGCACAATAATGTGCAGACACACACACCAGGGGCATCGTGTAACACATATTTGTTTTTTGATGGAACGTTTGAGATGCATGGCAATCACACGTGGAAGGCTAATGTACAGAGCATGAGTACTGATCAAGATGATCGTTGGATGTTGTGTGTAGTATAAAATATGTGTATACAGGAAAACACTTTTCAAAAAAGCTCTCTAAACACAAGAGGTGTCTCTCATCAAACGCTGTAGAGAGAATGAGTAAAATGGGTGGGGTCGTACAACTGTTACAATGGGAAATGTTATGAACCAATCAAATGCTTTTTTTTAAGGTCACATGGCAATCGCGCACCGAGCGCGCAAGGAGGCCGCACCCAACGCGATTTTGACAAAATATATTTATCATAATATAAGTTTATCACAGTTAGAAATATATAAATGTTTAAAATAATTTAGATTTTCGTGTGCTCTCATATACTGTTTAAAGTTATTTAGATATACTTATGAGACAAAAAAAAGGGAATGGCATACCCGGCGCAATACTATACGTCTGTGACGTAACACAGGGCCTGGCAGCGTGTACTCGTCGAATACGTACCGCGCAGCAGGTGCAACCCCATACGTACCCGTCAGATACCAAAGTAGTACCTGGGGTGACCTCAAGCGTATATGATGTTACGCAAGACGCGGTGCCACGAACTCGTCGGATACTCATTTATGAGTTTAGCAATATGGCGGATAGGATTTGTGTGTTGATGGAGCTTGGTACGCTACTGGTATGGGAGTGCAGTTTTCTCCCCCCAAAAAAATATATACATATTTTTTGGGGAAGATATAAAACATTACATGATTTTTAAAGTTAAAAACAAGAAGTATAATAGAGTTCCAAAATATGTAAAAATATAATAGAAAAAATATAGGTTTTATAAACATTAAAATATGAAATTAACATTTAAAAAACCTTCGAAATTCATTGAAAAAACCATAGGTTTTACAGACGTTATAGTTGGGAATTAGCATTTAAAAAACCTTAGAAATTCACTAAAAAGAACATAGGTCTCAGGGACGTTATAGTTAGTTGAACATTTGACTCATATAAAACCAGAGAAATTCGCCTGTTATAGTTAGTTGAGCTAACTATAACTTGTGCGCCCGCAATGCACTGCTGATGATGTCACATATTACATCACTCATGACCGCAATCCTCTGCTGATGACGTCAGATATTACATCACTGATGACATATGTGTCTTTCTGAAAAATAAATATTTGTAATATATGTATAGCTAAAGATTAATGGAAGAAGACATGGGTAAATAAGTGTCTAAATACAGTGATGTAATATCTGACGTCATCAGCAGAGGATTGCGGTCGCGTGAGTTATAGTTGCCTGCACTAACTATAACGGGGGAATTTCAATGGTTTTTCACGAGTGAAATGTCCAGCTAACTATAACATGTGTGAAACCTATGGTTTTTTAAGTGAATATATATATATATATATATATATATATATTTTCAAGCTCCCAATTCCATTAGGTAATCGTACCCATCACGGACGACAGCACTCACGGGGGAGAGTTCAAAAAGGAATTTATTGTTTGAACCCTGGGCAAAGACGCGTTTCGGCACTCAGCCTTCGTCAATTTCTGCAATGAAACGCGGCAGCCATTAAACATTTAAAGCATTTTCGAAGTTTCCGGTGTAGAGACAGACAACAGACTATGCTCAGTTTGTCAACAAATCATAGCGCCATCTTTGAATGTCTCAAAGAGAAGGAAATAATGCAGTAATTCTGGCAGAATTCCATATAGATATGTAAATACATTCTAATCACAATATATAATTGAAATTGATTTAGCCCACAGATGGGCATACATATACTGTCTCAAGATATACACCAGAACTGTGAAGGACACAACCACAGAAGGGAATACGTATATCCTGCCCACAGATGGGCTCATATTATCCTTCCTATGATATTCATAAAACACTTTATATACATATACAAGTAATACAGTTAATGTCCAGTATAAAAAATGCAGATTATATACAAGAAATAGAGAATTCAGAGGGAAAGTTCATCATAATATAACAATGTGTCATTTCATCCTAGATGCACAGCAAGTTCTTCACTACTATTTAGTCCCTGCGGATTCTTACTTTGTAAGTCGATAATATAGCGTGATTCTAAACGCCTGAGCTTCTGTATCCTGTCACCACCCCTCGGGCTTGGTGGTACATGATCTAAGCAAAAGAAGGAAAGAAGATCCTTGTTGTTGCGATGCATCTTATTGTAGTGTCTCGCTACTGGGTAGGATTCGTCTACGTTGTTAATTGCCCTCATGTGTTCGAGGATCCGAATCTTAGCCGGATGAATGGTGCTCCCGATATAACGGAGCCCACAAGGGCACACTAAACAATATATAGCATAGGGAGTAGTGCATGTGAGAAACTTGGTGATCTTTTTTGGTGTGCTAAGTCCAGGTACTTCATACGTTAAAGTGCGTTTGCTCTTCTTACAGGCTTTGCACTTGCCACAGGGAAAAAAACCATTAAGTGTTTTAAAAGATGTCCTAGTGGGTTCCACGTCATGATAGCTGTGGACCAAATGATCTCTAAGTGATCTAGCTTTCCTGAACGTAACTAGAGGATTAGTTGGTAAGTCCTCTTTGATGATGTGATCAGTGAGGAGGATATGCCAGTTCTTACGTAGTATCCTCTTCAACTGATTGGCATTTTCAGAGAAAGTTGTAATCAGGCGGAAAGCACCATTTTTGGACTTATTGATAGCTTTCTCCACGAGAAGATCTTTCCTCGGGATTTTTTTAACCCTATCTAGAGCACTACCCAAAACCGCTTCGCTATAGCCTCTCACTCTAAAGCGTTTCAAGCTCAATGCTGCTGCCTTCTCAAATTCCATTTGATTGGTATTATTCCTTTTTAGCCTAAGTAGCTCCCCATATGGAATACTTTCAACCAATTTTTTGGGATGGCTACTAGTGGCAAAAAGGGTGGAATTACCTGCGGTACTTTTCCGATAGAGTTTAGTTTGTAGCTGTCCATTGTTTACATAAACAGTAAGGTCCAAATAATTAACCTCCTTAGTGCTCACTTCACCTGAAAATTTCAAATTGACATTGTTGCAGTTTAAAACCTCAATATATGATTCAGCCAAGTCAGGGGGACCATCAAATATAATGAACAAATCATCGATATAGCGGTACCAAGCCTTTATCCTCAAGTTCCAAAATGCATTAGGCTCCGCCCAGGCCACCCGCTCCTCCCACCAGCCAACGAACAAGTTCGCGTAGCTGGGGGCGAAGCAGGTTCCCATGGCGGTCCCCAACAACTGTCTAAACATCTGGTTTTGGAACAAAAAAATATTGTGAGTTAGGTAAAAATTGACAAATTCCAAAATCATCTTGTTGTGTTCATAGTATCTCAGTTCACGAGTCTCTAAAAAGAAACGTATAGCTTCTAAACCATCAGTGTGCGCAATGCACGTGTAGAGACTGGTTATATCAAGAACCATAAGACAGTAACTAGATTGCCATTCAATTTCATCAATGTGTGTTAAAAAATCTTTCGTATCTCTCAAATATGATTTCGATGTAACCACATGTTGGGAAATAAAGAAATCAACATACATAGAAAGGTGTTCGGTAAGACTGCCTTGGGAGGCAATAATAGGTCTCCCTGGGGGGTTCTTGATGTCCTTATGAACCTTGGGCAGGTAATAGAAGGTAGGAATAACAGGATTTAAACATCTCAAAAACAGGTGTTCCTCTAGATTTAATTTATTCTTTTTGTACCACGAGGAAATCAACTCATGATAATCAGTGATACTCTGATTATACATCTGTGTACTAGTTCTTTCATAACATACTGAGTTGTTCAATTGACGAAAAGCTTCCGTTTCATACTGGGTTTTAGTCAGTAGGACTATATTGCCTCCTTTGTCCGATGGTTTGCAAACCAGAGAAGTGTCCTTAGATAGATTCTCCAGCACCTTCTGTTGATGTTTCGAAAAGTTCGAGGTGTTCTTCCTGTACTTTTTGTCTTGGCGTAAGCGAGTAAGATCTTTTATCACAGCATCAGAGAATGTATCGATTGAATCATTAGCCATTTGAGGTAAGAATACCGACGCTGGTTTGAACGGACTCAAACCTCCACTTTGTTGTATTTCATAGTGGGCCATAAGTTGCGTAGGATTAATATCAATGTTTTCATTCTCTGTTGTTTCATTTCTCAAATTTTCCAATGCTTGCAAAGTTACAATGTCTCTGCCAGTTAAAGCATCAGATACAATAGTTCTCTGGCTGGGATTCGTACTTGGCCTGATGGAAGGTTTCAATTTAAAGTACTTATGAAGCTTCAGCTTACGAGTAAATTTAAACAGGTCAATCCTGGTCTGAGTAAATTCAATACTCCTCTGCGGACAAAACGAAAGACCAAGTTTCAGAACCGATTCCTCTTCCTTGGTTAGCACTCTGGGGGTCAAATTAATTATCGTCAAATTTTGTTCATTTACTTCCGTTTGTTGAAATATTTCCTGCTGCGGGTCATTGGGGGAGAGCCTTCGAATTTTTTGACCCCCACCCCCCCGCCTCGTCTTCCTCTTGCTGCCTGTTCTGGAGGCTTGCCTCTGCCTCCCTGTAATTGCTGTTTTCTGATGAGTCGAAACTCCTCGTGAAAAGGAGGTGCTTCAATTGGCATCCCACTCGCTACATCTTCATTGGAGGATTCATCTCCTGTCACCTCCGATTCTGAAGTATCTGGGGCCACTGTCGACGGTTGATTAGGTTTTTGTCGTAGTTCTCTCCTGGGGTTATCATATTTCTTGGCAAACGTTAGTATTCTGCCTTGACTGTAGTCTCTTTCGTCCCGGTCGAACTTTTCTTCTTTACGCTGCTTGATTTTCTGTTCATATGTTTTCAATCTTTTTTTCATTTGTTCACGTTTTGTTTCCACATTGGTTTGGTCCTGTTCCTTGAGTAAATCATCCTCTAGTTCTTTAATTAATATATACGTATTCCCTTCTGTGGTTGTGTCCTTCACAGTTCTGGTGTATATCTTGAGACAGTATATGTATGCCCATCTGTGGGCTAAATCAATTTCAATTATATATTGTGATTAGAATGTATTTACATATCTATATGGAATTCTGCCAGAATTACTGCATTATTTCCTTCTCTTTGAGACATTCAAAGATGGCGCTATGATTTGTTGACAAACTGAGCATAGTCTGTTGTCTGTCTCTACACCGGAAACTTCGAAAATGCTTTAAATGTTTAATGGCTGCCGCGTTTCATTGCAGAAATTGACGAAGGCTGAGTGCCGAAACGCGTCTTTGCCCAGGGTTCAAACAATAAATTCCTTTTTGAACTCTCCCCCGTGAGTGCTGTCGTCCGTGATGGGTACGATTACCTAATGGAATTGGGAGCTTGAAAATTTGAAGCGGGAACACCCCCGCTTGGCGTGCACCCGTTCGTGAGTGCAACTGGCTGGTGTTGTGGAGCGGATACATTGATTTTTCCAGCTGCACCGTGACCGCGGGATATTGGAGATTGAGTGTCGCGAACCAACTGGGATCACCTCGCCGTGGCTGACAGACGGCTGGGACAACTTCGAGCCCGGTAAGGTGCCGCTGGCACGTACACTCCATTTACTCTCCGCGATATTCATTGAACGAGGGGGAGAGAGGGCACGAACATTCTAGTTGTGTACACAACTATCGAAAGAATTTGTATGATGTTCTGCGAAACGGAACGCAGAGAAGCGGCTGCAAGCATTTTCAAAAAGCAAAATGGAACGAATAGAAATGCGAGAAGTAATAACGGAACGCCTGTAACGCCAAACCTCGCCTCCAAATTTACCAACCTTGAGCGTCTCTATGAGCGAGAGATTCGGAAGTGGTGGGAGGCCACCTCCCTGCAGAATTACTTGGAGGTAGACAGAGTTCCGAGACGCCTTCGAATCTATACAGTACCGGCCTATGAAAATCCGGACCCGTTGTTGTTGGATGCATGGGCGGAACATACGGCCAAATCCTGCAAGGGGATGCTGGAAATACTTGTACGGTTCGCATGGAGCGACCGAGAGAAGGCCTTAATATTAATTAAAGAACTAGAGGATGATTTACTCAAGGAACAGGACCAAACCAATGTGGAAACAAAACGTGAACAAATGAAAAAAAGATTGAAAACATATGAACAGAAAATCAAGCAGCGTAAAGAAGAAAAGTTCGACCGGGACGAAAGAGACTACAGTCAAGGCAGAATACTAACGTTTGCCAAGAAATATGATAACCCCAGGAGAGAACTACGACAAAAACCTAATCAACCGTCGACAGTGGCCCCAGATACTTCAGAATCGGAGGTGACAGGAGATGAATCCTCCAATGAAGATGTAGCGAGTGGGATGCCAATTGAAGCACCTCCTTTTCACGAGGAGTTTCGACTCATCAGAAAACAGCAATTACAGGGAGGCAGAGGCAAGCCTCCAGAACAGGCAGCAAGAGGAAGACGAGGCGGGGGGGTGGGGGTCAAAAAATTCGAAGGCTCTCCCCCAATGACCCGCAGCAGGAAATATTTCAACAAACGGAAGTAAATGAACAAAATTTGACGATAATTAATTTGTCCGCAGAGGAGTATTGAATTTACTCAGACCAGGATTGACCTGTTTAAATTTACTCGTAAGCTGAAGCTTCATAAGTACTTTAAATTGAAACCTTCCATCAGGCCAAGTACGAATCCCAGCCAGAGAACTATTGTATCTGATGCTTTAACTGGCAGAGACATTGTAACTTTGCAAGCATTGGAAAATTTGAGAAATGAAACAACAGAGAATGAAAACATTGATATTAATCCTACGCAACTTATGGCCCACTATGAAATACAACAAAGTGGAGGTTTGAGTCCGTTCAAACCAGCGTCGGTATTCTTACCTCAAATGGCTAATGATTCAATCGATACATTCTCTGATGCTGTGATAAAAGATCTTACTCGCTTACGCCAAGACAAAAAGTACAGGAAGAACACCTCGAACTTTTCGAAACATCAACAGAAGGTGCTGGAGAATCTATCTAAGGACACTTCTCTGGTTTGCAAACCATCGGACAAAGGAGGCAATATAGTCCTACTGACTAAAACCCAGTATGAAACGGAAGCTTTTCGTCAATTGAACAACTCAGTATGTTATGAAAGAACTAGTACACAGATGTATAATCAGAGTATCACTGATTATCATGAGTTGATTTCCTCGTGGTACAAAAAGAATAAATTAAATCTAGAGGAACACCTGTTTTTGAGATGTTTAAATCCTGTTATTCCTACCTTCTATTACCTGCCCAAGGTTCATAAGGACATCAAGAACCCCCCAGGGAGACCTATTATTGCCTCCCAAGGCAGTCTTACCGAACACCTTTCTATGTATGTTGATTTCTTTATTTCCCAACATGTGGTTACATCGAAATCATATTTGAGAGATACGAAAGATTTTTTAACACACATTGATGAAATTGAATGGCAATCTAGTTACTGTCTTATGGTTCTTGATATAACCAGTCTCTACACGTGCATTGCGCACACTGATGGTTTAGAAGCTATACGTTTCTTTTTAGAGACTCGTGAACTGAGATACTATGAACACAACAAGATGATTTTGGAATTTGTCAATTTTTGCCTAACTCACAATATTTTTTTGTTCCAAAACCAGATGTTTAGACAGTTGTTGGGGACCGCCATGGGAACCTGCTTCGCCCCCAGCTACGCGAACTTGTTCGTTGGCTGGTGGGAGGAGCGGGTGGCCTGGGCGGAGCCTAATGCATTTTGGAACTTGAGGATAAAGGCTTGGTACCGCTATATCGATGATTTGTTCATTATATTTGATGGTCCCCCTGACTTGGCTGAATCATATATTGAGGTTTTAAACTGCAACAATGTCAATTTGAAATTTTCAGGTGAAGTGAGCACTAAGGAGGTTAATTATTTGGACCTTACTGTTTATGTAAACAATGGACTGCTACAAACTAAACTCTATCGGAAAAGTACCGCAGGTAATTCCACCCTTTTTGCCACTAGTAGCCATCCCAAAAAATTGGTTGAAAGTATTCCATATGGGGAGCTACTTAGGCTAAAAAGGAATAATACCAATCAAATGGAATTTGAGAAGGCAGCAGCATTGAGCTTGAAACGCTTTAGAGTGAGAGGCTATAGCGAAGCGGTTTTGGGTAGTGCTCTAGATAGGGTTAAAAAAATCCCGAGGAAAGATCTTCTCGTGGAGAAAGCTATCAATAAGTCCAAAAATGGTGCTTTCCGCCTGATTACAACTTTCTCTGAAAATGCCAATCAGTTGAAGAGGATACTACGTAAGAACTGGCATATCCTCCTCACTGATCACATCATCAAAGAGGACTTACCAACTAATCCTCTAGTTACGTTCAGGAAAGCTAGATCACTTAGAGATCATTTGGTCCACAGCTATCATGACGTGGAACCCACTAGGACATCTTTTAAAACACTTAATGGTTTTTTTCCCTGTGGCAAGTGCAAAGCCTGTAAGAAGAGCAAACGCACTTTAACGTATGAAGTACCTGGACTTAGCACACCAAAAAAGATCACCAAGTTTCTCACATGCACTACTCCCTATGCTATATATTGTTTAGTGTGCCCTTGTGGGCTCCGTTATATCGGGAGCACCATTCATCCGGCTAAGATTCGGATCCTCGAACACATGAGGGCAATTAACAACGTAGACGAATCCTACCCAGTAGCGAGACACTACAATAAGATGCATCGCAACAACAAGGATCTTCTTTCCTTCTTTTGCTTAGATCATGTACCACCAAGCCCGAGGGGTGGTGACAGGATACAGAAGCTCAGGCGTTTAGAATCACGCTATATTATCGACTTACAAAGTAAGAATCCGCAGGGACTAAATAGTAGTGAAGAACTTGCTGTGCATCTAGGATGAAATGACACATTGTTATATTATGATGAACTTTCCCTCTGAATTCTCTATTTCTTGTATATAATCTGCATTTTTTATACTGGACATTAACTGTATTACTTGTATATGTATATAAAGTGTTTTATGAATATCATAGGAAGGATAATATGAGCCCATCTGTGGGCAGGATATACGTATTCCCTTCTGTGGTTGTGTCCTTCACAGTTCTGGTGTATATCTTGAGACAGTATATGTATGCCCATCTGTGGGCTAAATCAATTTCAATTATATATTGTGATTAGAATGTATTTACATATCTATATGGAATTCTGCCAGAATTACTGCATTATTTCCTTCTCTTTGAGACATTCAAAGATGGCGCTATGATTTGTTGACAAACTGAGCATAGTCTGTTGTCTGTCTCTACACCGGAAACTTCGAAAATGCTTTAAATGTTTAATGGCTGCCGCGTTTCATTGCAGAAATTGACGAAGGCTGAGTGCTGAAACGCGTCTTTGCCCAGGGTTCAAACAATAAATTCCTTTTTGAACTCTCCCCCGTGAGTGCTTTCGTCCGTGATGGGTACGATTACCTAATGGAATTGGGAGCTTGAAAATTTGAAGCGGGAACACCCCCGCTTGGCGTGCACCCGTTCGTGAGTGCAACTGGCTGGTGTTGTGGAGCGGATATATATATATATATATATATATATATATATATATATATATATAATCTACTGGCGGTCGCCAGTAGATAGTTATAGTTAGGACCGTGTTTCCATAGGAAATCCGGAACATTCTATTTGGAATAACTTTGGCGCCGGTTGACGAATCCTCGCAAAATTTTCAAAATAGGTGGGGCGCTACGGTCCGCTCCTACCCTGAAAGTCTCGGGGTGATTCGTCAAGCGGGGGCCGAGAAAAAAGGGGGGTCCCAAAACACGTTTTCCCCATGCATTTTTCCATAGGGACCTTTAGTCCAAGGTACAGCCCGAACGGCTGAACAGAATTACTTGAAATTTGGCAGAGAGGTAGTCCTCAGGTCAAGGAAGTGCCTTTTGCAGGTCTGGTGTCAATCTGTTCAGTAGTTCCTCAGAAAATCAAAAGTAAAATCATATATATATATGGGCGGAGCCTAACCACACATCTCATCCTGAGATCTGATTGGCTGTCAGCACTTCATCCAAGAAGTGTTGGCAGCCATCTTGGGACCAATATACATGATAGCACCTCATTAAAAAGCATTGCAGTTAATAGAAGGTTTTAAGACTTTAGTTACATTATAAATCATTTGTTGATGGTACCATACTCATTTTAGGAATTGTGGTATGTTCTAAGGTGATTTCACCATGTGAAAAAGCCTTCTGCTGGGATATCATGATTGAGAGAAAAATATTTTCTCATGCTTTTCCCACAGAGGTTTGGAAGGTGATCTATAAGCTAAACTGATAGCATATTTTCTGTAAATTCACATTATCTTTCTCAGTCATGTGAGAATGAAGTCTGACATTCTCAGTAAAACATGTACATCCAACAAGGGCAGAGAATGTCAGTTGATTCCTTTGTGTTCTACTGCAGCTTCCCAGAGTGTTCCAAAGAACAACTAGAGCGCTAACAGTCCTACTTATGATAAACGTATGGCACACCTGAAGCCATCTTGCTTGGATTAAAGTGGTAACACTTAAAACATTTAATTTAAAAAGGAACAAAATTAGGGGGTTCATTTTTCCATAAAAAGTATGATTAGTGCTGCAGAAAGAAAAATTAGGGCACATTTTGAGTGACTTCTCAAATCCTCTTCTATTTCATTAAACAATTCTGACATGCAGACTGAAACATGCACTTTCAATACCAGCAGCAGTTTTCCCTGGTGAGCAGTAGCTTTACTACAGTGATCTAATGAGCAAAAAGAGTGCTAACATTCTGAATTTATGGCAAATGTGTGACACATCTGAATGCCTTCTTGATGGAATCAAAGTAAAAAACTGAAAGTATTTCCTACTGAGGAGACTGCAGTAAATGAGGAAATTAGGAAACTTCATAACAAATAAGTCTCCCAAGATGGCCACCAGAGTCAAAAGAGCCAAAATGTAGCCCAAATATCACCCAGACGTAGCCCAAGTATAGCCCAATGACAGAATGTCCCAGAGTGTTCTTAAAAACAACTAGAGCGCTTACTGTCTTCATTATGACAAAAATATGGCACATCTGAAGCCATCTTGATTGGAATAAACTGGTAACACTTAAAACATTTAATTTAAAAAGGAACACAATGAGGGGGTTCATTTTGCCATAGAAATTATGGTTAATGCTGAAGAAAGAAAATGAGGGCACATTTTGAGTGACTTCTCAAATCCTCTTCTATTTCATTAAAAAATTCTGACATGCAGACTGAAACATGCACTTTTAATACCAGGAGCAGACTTTCATGGTGAACAGTAGTTTTACTACAGTGATCTAATGAGCAACTAGAGTGCAAACATTCAGAATTTATGGCATATGTGTGACATATCTGAATACCTTCATGATGGAATCAACGTAAAAAACTGAAAGCATTTCCAACTGAGGAGACTGCAGTACATGAGGAAATTAGGAAACTTCATAACAAATAAATCTCCCAAAATGGCCACCGGAGACAAAAGAGCCCAAATGTAGCCCAAAATCACCCAGATGTAGCCCAAATATAGCCCAATGACAGAAGTGTGCAAAACACTTATTATTTTGTGTTTTTGCAGTGTTATATAGTGCAGACTTGTCAGGTATTGGAGTGCTTTACATGAGCATTGGTTACATCACACAAGAACAAATTCATTTTGGTTGTAGACATGGGGAGACTAAGTGATTTGACCAGAATCACAGAATGTCGAGCTGAAGCAGAAACTCCAACCTGGTCCCCAGTTGCAAAGTCTGCAGTTCTGGAAGTAACACCACATCCTCTCCCCTAAGTGCAACATTTAATCAAGTGGTCAACTGGATAAAAAAACATAAAGATAACAAATAATTTAAAAGTGCTTTGTCGCTATTTGAAAACTCAGAAAATATGTCCTTATTTTAATCTTTTAGAGCACTAACCATAATTTTGATGCCAATAAGACCCTCTCATATATGTAATTTCTAAAGGAAATGCTCTAGGTATTACAGTTTTGATTACATCAAGATGACGTCAGGCGTTCCACACTTTTGTAATAAATATAGAATGTTAGCAATCTAGTTGTTCATTAGGATACTGTTGAGAGGCAGAGGCCAGGGGCACGGACTCTGAAAATTGAAGGCAGGTAGGAGGGTGCAAAGGCAACAATTTAACCACACTGAGCAGGCAGGAAGGGCCGTGGCAGCACAACAGACTATGGAGGGCAGTGGAAAGGGGGGCAGGGGCAACAAACCAACAATACAGGACTTGCAAGAGAGGCTGTGGCAATGTAATAGACTATTGTGGGCAGAAGGAAGAGGCAATAGTAGTACAACCATACATGCCAACAGACCCGATTCAGCCAGGAAACGTCCAATGTTTTTAAGCTCAAATGGGCTTTATTGTCTACAATCTCCTCTTTTTCAATGTAACTCAAAGGGGAAAATCAATACCCCAGTTTTTTTTCAAAATCTCCCTCTTACCAAGTTCAAAATGTTCGCAAGTATGGTACATTGGATCATGGAAGGAAATGGGGTAGGGACATGGACTTGGATAACAGAGGACAGGAGGGACATGGAAAGGTGCACCAAACTGACCCTGCAGGGCAGGCATCAGGGTTTGCAGCAGCACAGTACACCACACAGGGCATGCGGGACGGGAGTGCAGCACAACAAACCATAGAAAGCAAGAGGGAGGGGACAGGACCATGCACATGGACAACAGAGAACAGAGGGGCAGGAGGCAATGGTAGCTAGCTGACCATAATGGACAGACAGGAGAGAAAGCTGCAGCATAACAGACCATAAAGGGCAGGAGGGACGGATCAGGGGCATTACAATGGAACAGACAAGCCAGGAGGGAGGGAGTAGGGGTCTGCACATGTAAACAGAGGGCTGGGGGCAAGGGGGCAGGGCAGGAGCAGCAAGATAGCCATGGAGGTCAGGCAGGATGGGCACTAGAAGCAAGACACACCATGAAGAGCAACAGTGAGACTGTGATGGCATACACACAGACCATGGAGGGAAGGTGGGAGGGGGTCAGGGGCAGCTAACTGACCACACAGGGAAGGTAGGAGGGGCCATGGCAGCACAGAAGACCATGCATGGCAAGTGGGAGGGTTAGTGGCAGCACAATGGCTATGATTGGCAAGAAGGAGGGTGCAGGGGCATGCACAAAGGACGATGGAGGATAGAAGGGAGGGTCAGGACCTGTGCACAGACAAGAAAGTTCAGGGGAAGGGGCCTCATAACAGACTGCATGGGGCAGGCAGGAGGAGCAGTTGCAGCACAACAGACCAGGGAGGGCAGAAGGGTGTGGCAGTACAATGGACCATGTGGACAGGAGGAAGAGGATAGGGGCATGGCATGTGGACAGGCAGGGTGGAAGTGGCAGGGACAGGTTACAGTCATCTGACAATGCTAGGCAGGTAGGAGGGGAGTGGCAGCTCAACAGAACACTCAGAGTAGATAGGAGTGGCAGGTCCATGGAACATGGTGGGCAAAAAGGATGGAGCAGGGGCATGCACAATGACATCGGAGGGCAGGGGGAAGGAGAATAGGGGCAGCAAGCTAAGCACAGAGTTTAAGCAGGAGGTCAATGATGGGACATAGAATTGGGCAATGGAGGGCAGGAGGAGTGGACTGGTACATCATACTAAATTGAGGGCAGTGGCAGCACATCAGACCATGCATGGCAGGAGGGAGGAGGCTAGTCCATGGATTCACACAACAGAGGATAGGGAGGAGGGGGATGGGGCAGCAAGCTAACTGTTCAGAGAAGGCGGGTATTAGGAACTTTATTGTTTTTAAAACGTGTGTCTGTGCGAACTACTTAAAATATGAAAAAGTATGCAGCATAATCTCACTTTTATTCAGGAAGAAGAGGACGTTTGTGACTGTGACTCCGGGCTCACTTGGCAGAAACACCCCCTGACCCTCCACCCCCTATCGCAAAATGTAATGCCCGTGAAAAGGGTAGGCGAACACAGTGTTATATATAACATAGTCCTGAGAGCACGATTGAAAATGAAAACTAGATATAGTGTATGGTATAAACTATGCACCAAAAAGTGTGATATAAGATGAACCGGGCGTGAAATATAGTATGCAATACATTGTGCGCAATGACAGATTCATTGGAGAGCGCGAGATAGCACAGGCACTAGCGTGTGCTATGCGATATGCGCCTTGGAGTGTAATATGCACCGGGCAGTGTTGTGTAACCTAACTAGTCTCTAAAGTTGTAATATAAAATATGTGCTGGGGAGTGTAACGTTGCATATGCACTGTGACAAAGATATGGATCCCATATTGTAATATGTATGGCATAGCACTGTGCGTTATAACATAGGCATCGAGGAAGGCATGTTAGATGGGGCAATATAACCCGTGCGAAGACAAGTGTGGCATGACATATTCACGGGGTGGTGTTACAGTGCACATGGGCTAGAGAGTGTCATAGCATATGCACTAGCTAGTGGAATACAACACAGAGGTGTGTGGCACTCAGCAGGCAATGGTGGGTGTAACACAGCATTGGGCTCTGCCAGGAGCGCGCTGTGACTCTCAAGTGTTGTTCGTCCCCTTGCCAGAGAGTAAAATAAAAAGTATTACACATCCGGCAGTGGATGTGAGTTTTATTAATCGTGAGGGGGGTTTCTTGCATAGTTTTGGTCGAATTTTTGTCGAATCCCCTTTGAATGGCTTGGTGTGCATGTGTATTAAATGTGCCCATCAATAGCTACCCATGTTTGTATAAATAAACGACAAGGGTGTCTACCGGGATTAGGCACGGTAGGGCATCAGACATGCCAGAGCTTCACTAGTGGTGTAAATACATTCCACGTGGATTCATTGTATGCATAGTCGCCTTTTAATGAATATCACGCAAATCGTCATGGTGATAGGTATATACGGTTTGTCCAGCATGTCCTAGGTGTGTCTATAAATATATATTTTTTTTAAATAATAAAAAACAGTGGCCGGCCCTGGGGATTGGGGTAAAAAAAATATAATTAGGAGACAGGCCCTGGGGGATGGGGTCATCAGGGCCAATAAATTAGAATAAGAAGGGGAACCACACAGCCCCCCTTCTTAAAAAATTAAAATAAATAAAAGACTGGCATCGTGCTGGAGGCGACGTCCCCTCCTTGCAGCACTCTGCAAACGCGCCCCCTGGCGAGTTGTAAGTTGGGGAATTAATTCCTCTTCAATACTGAGGGTCCCTGAGGGCCAACTAGCCCAACAGGCATCTCCAGTATGCGCCAGGGAGCTGCGCTGCAGACAGGTGTTCTGAGGCCAAGCCCCTTTTTACACCTCTCTGCAACGCAGCTCTGTGGCGCTTACTGGAGGTACCTAGTGGTCTAGTTTGACCCTAGGGACCCTTAGGATTCAATGGGACTTTATCTCTCAACTTAGAACAGCCACAGGGCGCGTTTACACAGTGGTGAAGGGAGTGGACGGGGCCTGTGCAAACACGCACTATGGCACGTTTTAAATTGGGGATATAATTTCCCTTCAATACTGAGGGCCCCTGGGGGCTAACTAGCCCATCAAGTGCTTCCAGTAAGCGCCACTGAGCTGCATTGCAGAGAGGTGGTCCAGGCCGTGCCACTTTTTACACCTCTCTGCAACGCAGCTCTGTGGCACTTACTGGAGGTACCTAGTGGGCTAGTTGGACCCTAGGGACCCTCAGGATTCAAATGAACTTAATCTCCCAATTAAAAACGGACACAGGGCGTGTTTACACAGTGGTGAAGGGAGGGGACGGGGCCTGAGTTAACGTGTGCAAAAACGCCCTGTGGCCTGTTTTAAGAGGTAGTTTTAATCCCCCTGCCCTATTATATACTAGGGGCTTACAGAGGAGGTCATGCTAATCACAGGGGGACCCCAACGCATAATGTTCCCTAGTGTATGTAGGTGTTTTCACTGTATTCTAAGTGTCTTTTAACATAGCACTGGCTCTAGGACTGGTTAGTCAGACTCAGTTACCACCAGTATCCGTCTGAAAAAGTTGAGGGTACAGGATGATTTTGCAACAAGGCTTCTTTCTGCTCTTCTTTTTGTTCTTTCTGCACGTTATCCTTCTTCCTGCACTTTTCTTCGCCTTTGAGGACTTCTGTTGCTTCTTTCTGCACTTCTTTTTTTCTTTCTGTGCATTTTTTCTTCTTTCTTCACATGTCCTATCTCTGTAGGCATAGTTAGAAATTAGCATTTAAAAAACCTTTGAAATTCACAGAAAAAACCATAGGTTTCAGGCACGTTATAGTTAGGAATTAGCATTTAAAAAACCTCAGAAATTCACTGAAAAAACCATAGGTTTCAGGGGTGTTATAGTTAGCTGGACTTTTCACTTGTACAAACCATTGAAATTCCCCCGTTATAGTTAGTTCAGCTAACTATAACTCGTGCGCCCGCAATGCACTGCTGATGACGTCACATATTACATCACTCATGACATGGTCAGTGACATCACTGATGACATCACTGATGACATCTCAAATGACATCACTGATGACATCACTGATGACATCATCCTTGTGATAGAGTGGCAGACCTCCTCTCACCCTAATATAACCTTTGATACACACATTCAAAAATAGAGACTACAATTTTCAAAACAATGGACATACCAATACCAGTTACAACAACCTCTTCAGTAATTCTAAGATCCACATAAACATCCACTCATTCACCAACAGTCCTATACAGTCACTCATACATGTGCCTCACTCATCATATGTACTCATACACCTATACATCCTGTTACACAATGCCACTCATCCATAGAGTTACTCACACACATAGTCACTCATGCTGATATAGAATCAAACATACATTTACTTGCATATACAGTTATACACACACCACCACACTTACTTCTACGGAAACTTACACAGACTTAGGGCCTCATGTAGGTAAATAAATTTTACCGGTTCCTAAATACCGAGCCGTACCGAATCGGTAAATTAGAATCGGTAAGTTATATGTAGGTAAAAATTCGGTAACAGTTACCGATTCGGTAACATTCGGTAAATACGAATCGGAATTCACCGATTCGGTAAATACCGAGGTGATAATTACCGAATCGGAAAATACCGAGGTGGTATCTACCAAATCGGAAAATACCGAGGTGGTATCTACCGAATCGGAAAATACCGAATCGGTATGTACGGATTCGGTAAATAACATCACATGACTTGACGAAACAGCTAATCCTGTGCAACGACAGCCCACCCAACCAGGAACTGCCCACACCCAGGCAGGTGTACACAATTAGCCGAAGTGGCCACACCCAGGCAGGTGTACATAATTAGCCGACCCTGGAGAGGCTTGGAGTGCAGAGGAGAGGCAGGGAGCAGTTGCATGTGCGAGCGGGAAACGAACAGCATGTCCAGCCAGAGAACACAGAAAGACGGAGGGGAAAGGAGGAGGAAGCTCAAATTCAGCCCCAAGGAACTCCAGGTGCTGGTGGAGGAGGTGGTGAAGCAGCACCAGAAGCTGTTCGGGAGGCAATCCCTGCAAGTGCCTGAGGCCGAAAAGCGCAACATATGGCTGGCCATCCAGGCGCAGGTCAATGCTGTGGGAGTGACCCACAGGGACATTGAGGTCCTCAAAAAGCGCTGGTATGACCTGAGGATTGTGACCAAGAGGAAGATGGGCGACATCCAGAAGGAGGCCAGCCAGACCGGAGGTGGAACCAACAGGGCACCTGCCCTCACCGAACTGGAGGAGCTGGTGGCGGCCACAATCGAGCAAGAGAGCGTCGTGGGTCTTGGGGACGCCGACAGCTCTGCCAGAGCCGCAACACACCAAGGTAAGACGAAAGCACAGCAATGTAGCCTCCCCTACCCCTATCCCACTTCCCCCATTGTGAAACGAGAATCACACTGCAGTCCACACGTGTCAGTGCAGACAGGCAATGCATTCCGGGAGATGTAGTCAGGGCAACACTAACCATGACGTAAATGTTACAGGGCAACAAGGCATGTCACGCACTCGAGGCACAAGGAGACAGAGGACAGATTGGAATGTGAAATGATGTATTGTGACGCTTGCAATGCAGCCCTTCGGGGACACTGAGCCAATGTTGTTTTTCTGTCCACAGATGTGACATCATGCAGTACAGGGCATGCTGCAGGGGAGACGGCACACCGGCCACAAAAATCACCTCTAGCCAGCACGAGTTCAGACCAGGGAGCAGGCCCACTGGCAGCCGCACCACCAACACAGCCAGCCTCGCCGCACACAGAGCCAGCATCACCTCACCGAGAGCCAGCATCACCACAACCACAGCCAGCATCGCCACTCATGTTCGAATCACCGGCCACATCTCCGCTTGCAGGTGTGAGAATGAGGAGGCGTCCAGCAGCCAGGCTACGAGCCTTCGACACCTCGTCAGACGACAGCATGGGCCCAGAAGACCGCACCGGGCCCCAGGAAGGGAGCCATCCCACTGTGCCCCACACCTCACAGGCAGCACAGACGGGAGCAAGAGGGCGCCGCAGGTCGCGTGTCCAGAGTCCACCAGCACCCACTGACGGCCATGGTGTCTTCTTGGGGCTCGAGGGCCAAATGTTGAAGCAACAGCGCCTGCAATCAAAGGCAGTTATGTCAGTCCAGAGGCACATGCGGGTGATGAAGACAAGCTTAGTCAACATGGACACAAACATTGGCGGCATGGCTGCGGGCATTCGGGACATGTCCCAGTCAATCCAGCAGTTGTGCAGCAAATTAGATGCTGACATCGAAGCACGGCGCCGGGAACGCCAGAGAAGGGACACTACCAGCAGGGCACTCAACCGTCTGGCAACTGCGACTTCCCTACTTTGCCTGCGCTCTGTGACGATGCAGGAGGGCCTAACACAGTGCTGCAGCGACCTGTCTCGGGGGATGGTGCAGGTGACAAGTGCACTAGGGGTGCTATTGACTAGTCAGGCGTCGACAACTGCTGCAGGGGATGTTGCGGAGAGCATCGACACCAGCAGCAGCATCACACCCCCCGTCCCCGAAGCACGCAGGAGCAGCAGGCGGCTTGGGGTTGGCTCTAGTGAGGATGCACAGGCCGTGCAATCCACCACTGCAGCGCGTATGCGCAAACATTGATGTGGCCCTGCTTAGCCACTTCCCATTGGGTGACGTAACCCTGGACATACTCCTTGTATAGATGGTATATTGCCAGATTGGCCTGTTCATGTGTTCATGGCGTGGTGCCACATTAAACTACGTCATGACTTCTCACAACTCGCTGTGTCCCCTCACTTACTCAGAAATAGTTGCATGTGATCTCTGCCCGTCTCTCTCTCCCATCGATTGCAGTTGGCACTCTAGCTGCGCTGCCCTCTGGCTGGCCTGACTCATCCTCGTTGTCCTCAAAATATGTTAGTTCCACATCTGTACCTTTTTTCGTGGCAAGCTTGTGCAGCATTGCACAAGTGGCAATAATCTTGCAGCAGGTGATGGGTTTGTACTGGCGTGCGCCTCCGCTCTTGTGGAGGCAGCGGAACCTGCTCTTCAGTAGTCCAAACGTGCGCTCCACCACATTGCGTGTTGTTTTGTGGGCCACGTTGTATCGTCTCTCACTCTGGGTTGCTGGGTGTAGGTAGGGAGTGAGGATGAATGAACGGCATGCATATGCACTGTCGCCTGGATGAGTAAAAGGGAACCATCAGTTACATGCCTCTATACACTCTGATTTGCAGGTTTCAAGGGGCGTCACTGTTACTTACCCAGCAGGTATCCCTCTCCGAATTCGCCGGCACTCAGTCGTGTGTAGATCCCACTATTCTGGAAGATGTAAGAGTCGTGGGTGCTCCCAGGAAACTTTGCAACAATATCTGTGATGATGTTCCCTGCATCACAGATCACCTGCACATTGATGGAGTGGGTGGACTTCCTGTTCCTGTAGATGTGCTCTGTATCAGCTGGTGGACAGATTGGGATGTGTGTACCATCAATACAGCCGATGACATGGGGGAACTGTGCCATGTGATAAAAGTCTGTTTTTGTTTTCTGCAGTGCAGCCTGTGTGTTTGGGAAGCTTATGTAGTGGTGCATTCTCTGCATCATGGCATCCAGGAACTTCCTGAAGAAACGGGACAGGCAACTCTGGGATACACCACCCACCGCAGCTATCACCACCTGATAACTGCCGGATGCCAGTAGATGTAGGCTGCAGAGCACCTGCACATGTGGTGGTATGGCGTGCGCCCTTCTTGTTGGCTGGTCCAGGAGTGGGTGCAGGTCCCTTATCAGGTCCATGATGGTTTCGGGGTGTAGCCTGTACCTCTCATGTATCTCTGCATCAGTCAGCTGTAATAGTGTGATGCGCTGTCTGTAGATTTGTTCCTCCCGTCGCCACACCCTCAGTCCTGCTGCCTGTAGACGTAGGCGCCTTGCAATGACGTACATGGCGGCCATGTTGTCCACGCTGTTGCATTTTGGGATTGCTTATGTGCATTGTTGATGGTTACCACCTGCTTTCGATCCGTGTTAATTACCGACTCTTATTTACCGATTTTCCTGGATTTCTTAATTACCGACTGCTCCTACATGTCATTTTAAATTTTTACCACTTCATATTTACCACTTCATATTTACCGATTCGTTAATTATGTATTCGGTAAATATGAATCGGTATTTTAGAATTCGGTAACTATGAATCGGTATTTACCGCCTCATATTTACCGAAAAGTGGTTTTTGGACTCCTACATCTCACTTGTCTGAATACCGGTCGGTAACGGCATATTTACCGAAAATCGGCCGTTACCGACCGGTATTTCGCTACCTACATGAGGCCCTAAGTCTTTTAAACAATCACTTATAGAAACACATACTTATTCATACAGGAACTCTTTCAATCTCTCACTCTCACATATACTCACTTATATACACCAATAGTCACATATACTAGTTTAAAACATATGTAGTTACTCATAAAGACACTATTGAGACAGTCATTTACTCACTAACACACCCATACACACACTCATCCACCCATACAGTCCTGCACACATGCTGTCTTCAACACATACAAACAGTGAGTCACTCATTCATGCAACTATGCACTACATAATACCCCCCACTGAACCATGCAGACACTCAGACTGATACTCAAAAAACCAACTAATAACCTATATAGACACCCATGTAGCTACTCACCAACCCATGCAGCCACTTATACACAAAGTGAGAGACTGCTACAGATATTTACATATTTAAACATTACTCACTTAATCAGTCAGTTACACAATCAATTTTTCAAAAACAAATCATCCATTTAGACACTTATATACCCATTTATTCTTCCATCGACCTTGAGATATATATATATAAAACATATTTAATTTTCAGAAAAAGACACATTCACTGGATGATATCATCAGTGATGTCATCAGTGATGTCAGTTGAGATGTCATCAGTGATGTCATGAGTGATGTAACTGACCATGTCATGAGTGATGTAATATGTGACGTCATCAGCAGTGCATTGCGGGCGCGCGAGTTATAGTTAGCTGAACTAACTATAATGGGGGAATTTCAATGGTTTTGTACAAGTGAAAAGTCCAGCTAACTATAACACCCCTGAAACCTATGGTTTTTTCAGTGAATTTCTGAGGTTTTTTAAATGCTAATTCCTAACTATAACGTGCCTGAAACCTATGGTTTTTTCTGTGAATATATATATATATATATATATATAGATATATATATATATATATTCACTGAAAAAACCATAGGTTTCACACAAGTTATAGTTAGCTGTACATTTCACTCGTAAAAAAACAATGAAATTCCCCCGTTATAGTTAGTGCGGGCAACTATAACTCACGCGACCGCAATCCTCTGCTGATGACATATGTGTCTTTATGAAAAAAAAATATTTGTAATATATGTATAGCTAAAATTTAATGGAAGAAGACATGGGCAAATAAGTGTCTAAATACAGTATTAGCATCAGCAGAGGATTGCGGTCGCGTGAGTTATAGTTGCCTGCACTAACTATAACGGGGGAATTTCATTGGTTTTTTACGAGTGAAATGTACAGCTAACTATAACTTGTGTGAAACCTATGGTTTTTTCGGTGAATATACATTAAATTTATATACATATAGTTTTAAAACATAAAAAATGTTATGGGAGTCGCGCACCTGACTCGACCCAGTATGTATATGATGTTACGTGGGTCTCGGCACCGCGCACTCGTCGCATACCAAACGCGCACATGACGCGATCTGATACGTATATGACGTTATGCGGGGCCACGAACTGCGCATGGTCTAACTATAACGTCCCTGAAACCTATGTGTTTTTCTATAGAGGAACCCTAAGTAAAT
Organism: Triturus cristatus; assembly: GCF_964204655.1. Classification (NCBI taxonomy): domain Eukaryota; kingdom Metazoa; phylum Chordata; class Amphibia; order Caudata; family Salamandridae; genus Triturus; species Triturus cristatus. The sequence goes on along the minus strand of NC_140593.1, from coordinate 308,250,242 downwards.
GAAGGGATTAGGTAGCTTCATATCAAATATGTTTCCCATGATGACCACCAGAGAGAAAAGAGACCAAATTTAGCACAAATATCGCCCAAATGAAGCCGAAGTGTAACCCAATGTCAGAAGTGTGCAAAACACCCACACAAATTGGGCTTCTTTATAAAAGTGCATGAACGGGTTAACATATTTTAACCATTCTGGATTGGAGTGACAAAATAACAGAAATGAAAAATATGTTTTTATTTGCTGCTTTCCACACTATCAGAGAGTGCAGAGATGAAAATGCTGCCATTATTTGTTGCCTTGTGTGAGTGGTGTGCCATTCTTATGCCTAGCTTTTACATTTCCTGAAAGTATTGTATCTATCTGATAAGACCAAAAATAATACTTGATCAATGAAGTAAATTTTCAGGTATGTGATTTACAATTTGAAGAGAAAAATTTGAAAAGTAGATGTGTATGTGAGAATGTTATAAGAGAGACTCAAATATTTTGTTGAAAATATTGGAGTCATATGAGGTAATTTATGAGTTCTTTTGTGAGTGGCTTAGTATTTTTTTCTGATTTGCAGACTAGGTGAGTGAGAAGTTGATTCACAATATGTTGCTTTGAATTAGTATGTTGTACATTTGTTGCTTACTACATGGTGTAATTGATAATAAAGAAACTGTAGATTGAGAGTGAAACAATTGGTTAGCAAGGCATTAAAATATGAAGAAATATTTACATGTGTATATATGATGTGCTGTTCTCAAGGAGTGTTTTTCTTTGAATTCTGGGCGTTGTACATTCAGTCACTTACCCAGAAACTAAGTGTACATGCATCACATTCAAACATGGTTAAAGTCACATCAATATTGCTCTCTTTTCCGTGACACAGGCACTGAGGTGTTTGTTTATAGCCACTTACATAGATATCTGGAGAGTCATAAAACGTACTAAATGAGACAGTCACATACTGGCACATTTACCAAAACAGTTCATGGCGCTGATACTACTAAAATTTCTCAGATATGTTGGCAAGTACTGACATAACCATCTTATTCTTAAACAGAAACAGAAAACTTCTTTCAAACTCTTTCAAACCTAGATATTGCATGGTAGCACAGGTCCTGGGTGTTCACTTTCACATGTAGCTTCAGTTGCCATGTAAAAGCCCAAGAGGCCTAAATCTAGTTTATTTTTCTTGTGAAATAATTTATTTTTGAATTTTTTAAATCTGTGACGACATCACGATGATCGCAATCATTGTCACGAAATCGTAAAACAAAAGCAGACATACAACCACCACATTAAAAAACTTTTAATGTAAAAAATGTATTCAAACTATTACAATACACACATTAATAATCACATCAGTGCTAAGAAAAAATTTGTACACATATATTTATAGTAACTTTTTCAAAAACTGTGTTTGAACCCTACTTCCTCTTCTTGCAATTACACTGAGGGTTGCGATGACTCCGGTAATTGCGACGATTGCGCCTTTTTTATGGGGCACAAAACACATATATGCACACATTTTACAGTATTTTAGACACTAGGGGTTTATTACTGCACTGTTTAAAGTCATATTTTTGTAGGGAGTTTGAATAAAAACAACCATTTAAACTAATTTTCTGTTTTCGTGGTTTCTCAGTGATGTCAGGCACTGCGATAATATAGGAAGCCGCTATGAATTATAACCAACACACTTAAATCATTACTATCATTACTATCTAAACGACTGTATAATAGCAATACAACTCCCTTAATATCTCTATAACACAGTGCATTTCAGTTTAATCTATGACTGCATGCATTACTGTATCACTAAGTCTCTCATTCACTGTATAATTATTTGAAGGGATCTGTGAGTTGATGCATCCGTCTATTAATACTTCTGTAATGAAATGCATAAAAGACTTAGTACATCTATGAGTGGGTGCATAGGCATCCAAATGGGTCTGTGATTGGATGGGTAAGTTTCAATCTGTGGGTGCATTAGTTCCTTTGTGCATTTGTAGATAAGTGTATGACTGTCTCAAAGGGTCTGTGAGTGAGAGCATAAGTAGCTGACTGGGTGAGTGAATGAGTGCATGCATGAGTGTCTGTGTGGGTCTGTGACTGGAAGGGCGAGTGACTGGGTGGGTCTGTGAGTGAATGCAAAAGCCTTGACTGGGTGAGTGAGTGGGTGCGTGTATATCTGAATGTGTTTCTGAGTGGGTGTGTGAGTTTCCGAGTGTATGAGTGACTGACTGAGTCCATAAGTCTCTGAGACGGTCTGTGACTGAGTGTGGGAGTGGCTGTATGAGTGTGTGAGTGGGTGTATGTTTGTCTCAGTGGATCTGTGAGTGGATTTATGAGTGTGTCTCAGTGGGTCTGTGAGAACATATGTGAGTATGTGAGTGGGTTTGTAAGTGGGTGTATGAGTCTCTGAGTGGGTCTGTACATGGGTGCGTCACTCTCTGAGTAAGTCTGTAAGTGGGTGCATAAGTACCTGAATGGGTATGTGAGTGAGTGCATGAGTATCTGAGTGGGAATGTGACTGGATGAATATGTTTATTAGTGGCTATGTGAATGGGTGTATAAGTGTCTGAGTGAGTTTGTGAGTGTGTACATGAGTGTGAGACAGTGACCAGTGAGTGTGTACAAATATATATTTTTTTATATGTTCACCAATATCTGTGCTCTTGCTGCAATATTTGTAATATCCCCGCAATGGTACCAGGGGGCAGCACTGGCGATCACGGAGTCAACGTGAAATTCGTGCGCTATTAAAAAAATAAATTTTGGACACATAACTTGTGTCACTAACATACCCATTTCTCAAACATGGAGTCTGTGTATTGCCACCCTGACCCCTTATGTTAGCTGTCACACAAAATTTCAGCCCTGGAACCATTCCCGGATGACTAAATGGTGGGCGCAACTTTCTGTTCAGGTTGTGTCCAGCAAATCAGAGCATTGCCGTTTGCACGTACATTCAAGATTTACCACAAAACTACCACGAGATATCTGCGGGCAGACATATATCTACAATTTTCAGCCTACATTTCGCAAAAACTGCTGGACTTATTTGCACCAAATAACAGAAAGAACAATCTGCGTAACAACATCTACGTTTCTACCAAATTTGGTGTAATTTAATTCAGTGTTTCAGACTGTAGGTTCGACTATGTGCTCCTACGGGCATTAACATTAGAAACGCACCTTTTTTCATGCCCCTATTTCTCAATCCCCACTGCACGGATCACCCCCAAACTTTCCATGACACGCAGAACCTACTTTGACACTTTTTTAGAAAATGTCATGAACATTAGTCAAACAACGCCAAAGTTATAGGCATGTCAAAAAATGCTTTGTCTTTGGAAACTAGGTCCATACTATAACTACCTACAGCTAATATATATAGATGTGTGTGTGTATATATATATATATATATATATATATATATAAATATATATTTATATATATATATATTCGAAGAAGTTTTCCGCTGAACGCCGCACACCTGCACATTAACGCCGGTGCCTGCCGTGGTAGCGGCAACTACAGTAAATCAAGTAAGGTTCAGTCCGAATAGGAATGAGGCGGCACACCGACCTGGTGTTTTAGGTATTTTTAATCGCTCACCAACAACAACGCGTTTCAGCCGAAAAACGGCCTTTGTCAAGTTGCCCATGCGTTCCACGATACAGATTTTTAAGCAATCAACATCATAATGAACATAGAAAAGTTACTCCGTAAATCTCATATACAATACATTAATCATGTTGACGAAATTGCTTGTTATCATTCAATTTCATGATAATGAATTACAGAACAGTGGAAAAAAGGGGGAAAGGAAAAGAAAATTAAAAAAATCAATAACAATTGATTCATTTCCTTCGTTCTTGGTGTGAGGTCACTTCATGAAAATGAAAGAAAGACTGTAACACATCACTTCAAAAACACCAAACATATGTTATTTATAGAGTAGACCGCTAGATAAAAACAGCCCACATGGCAAGAGTGAAACAGCCCAAAATTCGTAATGTTTGAAAGATAATTGCACAAACATAAACGATTGTTTCATAAAGATCACACATGAATTCAGCCGAAGGCAAAAACAATTGATAAAATACCTAGTTTCCATTTCTTTAGCCATCATTCATGTTTGAAATACAGAAATGCACTGCAATTGAAAAGATTCCACCATTCCTAATATTAAATCAGAATTTGATTGCATTACGGGAACACATTGTAAAAAGATGCAGAATAGTGGAGTGTATAAGAAAATAAAGGAGGGACTGATGCAAGGAAACGGTATCAGTTACATATAGCTCTTATAATTCTCATTGTTATTCTGTGCAATGGCAATGGATACCAATATGATCCATTGAGTATATGATTAATAAATCCCCAATGGGATAAAATGTAGGGATTCAAAGAATCACCTTCAATATAGGACAAGTGCCTAAATACCTATTGTCACAGAACCTAAATTAAGTCACAAGGAGCAATGTCAAAATATCAGACGTATCAATCAAGGATCCATGTCCATAATAACCTAACCACAATGCCAGTCTCAATCCATGTGAGTGAATTTCCCAAAGTGATACAAAAATGTGAATAAAAATATAGACAGAATATATATATATATATCTACAATCCAGAGGAAAATGAGGGGAGAGGGGGAAATAAAAACACAGAGGACACAAATTTGGTTGCAGAAAAAATCTAATCTAGACTTATCGGCCAACATGGCTATTGAGTTCTTCTTCCCTGTTCAATTCATAGGGGGCCCTGGTATTTAAGTCAATTATGTATCTTGATTCCAAGATACGTAGCTGTTTTTCTCTGTCACCTCCACGTATATGTTTCAGTACTCTGTCTATTCCACAGAACTTCAGTAGTGTATTGTTACTGTTGTGTGCATTGTAGAAATGTCTGGCTATGGGGTAGTTGAAATCAAGATTCGTTATGGCCCTTAGATGTTCAAGGATGCGTTTTTTTAATTGGAGTTTTGTGCTACCGATGTAGCGCATATTGCCCGGACATTCCAGGAGATATACCACGTGATCCGTGGTGCAAGTGCTAAATTGCTTAAAAATCTGTATCGTGAAATGCATGGGCAACTTGACAAAGGCCGTTTTTCGGCTGAAACGCATTGTTGTTGGTGAGCGATTAAAAATACCTAAAACACCAGGTCGGTGTGCCGCCTCATTCCTATTCGGACTGAACCTTACTTGATATATATATATATATATATATATTACTGCTCCCAAGGTGCCCACGTGGCAGGAAAGCACTCCAGAACCTGCGATGCCTCTCGATGCCCCAGCAGAGGAAAATGCGGCCAGACGCGTTTCGAGTTTCCATCTCTTTTTCAATGGCCGTTCACCTGTTTCCTGTGGCCAAGTCCCGCCTACATACTCTGCTCCTGCCTCCTGATAGGCGAGTGTGTGACTGGCAGTTCCCACAGAATTGTGGTTAATGTAGTGCGGCACCAAATAAAACCCTGAATGGGTGCCAAAGGATAAGGATCACTAATGCACGCCCTGAATGGGCTGACCCCTCTGTCAGCTTCTTCTTGGCTTAGATTCCCTCGAGGAACTGGGGAGATCCCCAGCTGACGACCCGCTTATGTTAGAGCGGTGGTGCTCTCCTCGCGGCTGGACAAGCCGCGTTTAAATTACTGCTCCCAAGGTGCCCACGTGGCAGGAAAGCACTCCAGAACCTGCGATGCCTCTCGATGCCCCAGCAGAGGAAAATGCGGCCAGACGCGTTTCGAGTTTCCATCTCTTTTTCAATGGCCGTTCACCTGTTTCCTGTGGCCAAGTCCCGCCTACATACTCTGCTCCTGCCTCCTGATAGGCGAGTGTGTGACTGGCAGTTCCCACAGAATTGTGGTTAATGTAGTGCGGCACCAAATAAAACCCTGAATGGGTGCCAAAGGATAAGGATCACTAATGCACGCCCTGAATGGGCTGACCCCTCTGTCAGCTTCTTCTTGGCTTAGATTCCCTCGAGGAACTGGGGAGATCCCCAGCTGACGACCCGCTTATGTTAGAGCGGTGGTGCTCTCCTCGCGGCTGGACAAGCCGCGTTTAAATTACTGCTCCCAAGGTGCCCACGTGGCAGGAAAGCACTCCAGAACCTGCGATGCCTCTCGATGCCCCAGCAGAGGAAAATGCGGCCAGACGCGTTTCGAGTTTCCATCTCTTTTTCAATGGCCGTTCACCTGTTTCCTGTGGCCAAGTCCCGCCTACATACTCTGCTCCTGCCTCCTGATAGGCGAGTGTGTGACTGGCAGTTCCCACAGAATTGTGGTTAATGTAGTGCGGCACCAAATAAAACCCTGAATGGGTGCCAAAGGATAAGGATCACTAATGCACGCCCTGAATGGGCTGACCCCTCTGTCAGCTTCTTCTTGGCTTAGATTCCCTCGAGGAACTGGGGAGATCCCCAGCTGACGACCCGCTTATGTTAGAGCGGTGGTGCTCTCCTCGCGGCTGGACAAGCCGCGTTTAAATTACTGCTCCCAAGGTGCCCACGTGGCAGGAAAGCACTCCAGAACCTGCGATGCCTCTCGATGCCCCAGCAGAGGAAAATGCGGCCAGACGCGTTTCGAGTTTCCATCTCTTTTTCAATGGCCGTTCACCTGTTTCCTGTGGTCAAGTCCCGCCTACATACTCTGCTCCTGCCTCCTGATAGGCGAGTGTGTGACTGGCAGTTCCCACAGAATTGTGGTTAATGTAGTGCGGCACCAAATAAAACCCTGAATGGGTGCCAAAGGATAAGGATCACTAATGCACGCCCTGAATGGGCTGACCCCTCTGTCAGCTGCTTCTTGGCTTAGATTCCCTCGAGGAACTGGGGAGATCCCCAGCTGACGACCCGCTTATGTTAGAGCGGTGGTGCTCTCCTCGCGGCTGGACAAGCCGCGTTTAAATTACTGCTCCCAAGGTGCCCACGTGGCAGGAAAGCACTCCAGAACCTACGATGCCTCTCGATGCCCCAGCAGAGGAAAATGCGGCCAGACGCGTTTCGAGTTTCCATCTCTTTTTCAATGGCCGTTCACCTGTTTCCTGTGGCCAAGTCCCGCCTACATACTCTGCTCCTGCCTCCTGATAGGCGAGTGTGTGACTGGCAGTTCCCACAGAATTGTGGTTAATGTAGTGCGGCACCAAATAAAACCCTGAATGGGTGCCAAAGGATAAGGATCACTAATGCACGCCCTGAATGGGCTGACCCCTCTGTCAGCTTCTTCTTGGCTTAGATTCCCTCGAGGAACTGGGGAGATCCCCAGCTGACGACCCGCTTATGTTAGAGCGGTGGTGCTCTCCTCGCGGCTGGACAAGCCGCGTTTAAATTACTGCTCCCAAGGTGCCCACGTGGCAGGAAAGCACTCCAGAACCTGCGATGCCTCTCGATGCCCCAGCAGAGGAAAATGCGGCCAGACGCGTTTCGAGTTTCCATCTCTTTTTCAATGGCCGTTCACCTGTTTCCTGTGGCCAAGTCCCGCCTACATACTCTGCTCCTGCCTCCTGATAGGCGAGTGTGTGACTGGCAGTTCCCACAGAATTGTGGTTAATGTAGTGCGGCACCAAATAAAACCCTGAATGGGTGCCAAAGGATAAGGATCACTAATGCACGCCCTGAATGGGCTGACCCCTCTGTCAGCTTCTTCTTGGCTTAGATTCCCTCGAGGAACTGGGGAGATCCCCAGCTGACGACCCGCTTATGTTAGAGCGGTGGTGCTCTCCTCGCGGCTGGACAAGCCGCGTTTAAATTACTGCTCCCAAGGTGCCCACGTGGCAGGAAAGCACTCCAGAACCTGCGATGCCTCTCGATGCCCCAGCAGAGGAAAATGCGGCCAGACGCGTTTCGAGTTTCCATCTCTTTTTCAATGGCCGTTCACCTGTTTCCTGTGGCCAAGTCCCGCCTACATACTCTGCTCCTGCCTCCTGATAGGCGAGTGTGTGACTGGCAGTTCCCACAGAATTGTGGTTAATGTAGTGCGGCACCAAATAAAACCCTGAATGGGTGCCAAAGGATAAGGATCACTAATGCACGCCCTGAATGGGCTGACCCCTCTGTCAGCTTCTTCTTGGCTTAGATTCCCTCGAGGAACTGGGGAGATCCCCAGCTGACGACCCGCTTATGTTAGAGCGGTGGTGCTCTCCTCGCGGCTGGACAAGCCGCGTTTAAATTACTGCTCCCAAGGTGCCCACGTGGCAGGAAAGCACTCCAGAACCTGCTATGCCTCTCGATGCCCCAGCAGAGGAAAATGCGGCCAGACGCGTTTCGAGTTTCCATCTCTTTTTCAATGGCCGTTCACCTGTTTCCTGTGGCCAAGTCCCGCCTACATACTCTGCTCCTGCCTCCTGATAGGCGAGTGTGTGACTGGCAGTTCCCACAGAATTGTGGTTAATGTAGTGCGGCACCAAATAAAACCCTGAATGGGTGCCAAAGGATAAGGATCACTAATGCACGCCCTGAATGGGCTGACCCCTCTGTCAGCTTCTTCTTGGCTTAGATTCCCTCGAGGAACTGGGGAGATCCCCAGCTGACGACCCGCTTATGTTAGAGCGGTGGTGCTCTCCTCGCGGCTGGACAAGCCGCGTTTAAATTACTGCTCCCAAGGTGCCCACGTGGCAGGAAAGCACTCCAGAACCTGCGATGCCTCTCGATGCCCCAGCAGAGGAAAATGCGGCCAGACGCGTTTCGAGTTTCCATCTCTTTTTCAATGGCCGTTCACCTGTTTCCTGTGGCCAAGTCCCGCCTACATACTCTGCTCCTGCCTCCTGATAGGCGAGTGTGTGACTGGCAGTTCCCACAGAATTGTGGTTAATGTAGTGCGGCACCAAATAAAACCCTGAATGGGTGCCAAAGGATAAGGATCACTAATGCACGCCCTGAATGGGCTGACCCCTCTGTCAGCTTCTTCTTGGCTTAGATTCCCTCGAGGAACTGGGGAGATCCCCAGCTGACGACCCGCTTATGTTAGAGCGGTGGTGCTCTCCTCGCGGCTGGACAAGCCGCGTTTAAATTACTGCTCCCAAGGTGCCCACGTGGCAGGAAAGCACTCCAGAACCTGCGGTGCCTCTCGATGCCCCAGCAGAGGAAAATGCGGCCAGACGCGTTTCGAGTTTCCATCTCTTTTTCAATGGCCGTTCACCTGTTTCCTGTGGCCAAGTCCCGCCTACATACTCTGCTCCTGCCTCCTGATAGGCGAGTGTGTGACTGGCAGTTCCCACAGAATTGTGGTTAATGTAGTGCGGCACCAAATAAAACCCTGAATGGGTGCCAAAGGATAAGGATCACTAATGCACGCCCTGAATGGGCTGACCCCTCTGTCAGCTTCTTCTTGGCTTAGATTCCCTCGAGGAACTGGGGAGATCCCCAGCTGACGACCCGCTTATGTTAGAGCGGTGGTGCTCTCCTCGCGGCTGGACAAGCCGCGTTTAAATTACTGCTCCCAAGGTGCCCACGTGGCAGGAAAGCACTCCAGAACCTGCGATGCCTCTCGATGCCCCAGCAGAGGAAAATGCGGCCAGACGCGTTTCGAGTTTCCATCTCTTTTTCAATGGCCGTTCACCTGTTTCCTGTGGCCAAGTCCCGCCTACATACTCTGCTCCTGCCTCCTGATAGGCGAGTGTGTGACTGGCAGTTCCCACAGAATTGTGGTTAATGTAGTGCGGCACCAAATAAAACCCTGAATGGGTGCCAAAGGATAAGGATCACTAATGCACGCCCTGAATGGGCTGACCCCTCTGTCAGCTTCTTCTTGGCTTAGATTCCCTCGAGGAACTGGGGAGATCCCCAGCTGACGACCCGCTTATGTTAGAGCGGTGGTGCTCTCCTCGCGGCTGGACAAGCCGCGTTTAAATTACTGCTCCCAAGGTGCCCACGTGGCAGGAAAGCACTCCAGAACCTGCGATGCCTCTCGATGCCCCAGCAGAGGAAAATGCGGCCAGACGCGTTTCGAGTTTCCATCTCTTTTTCAATGGACGTTCACCTGTTTCCTGTGGCCAAGTCCCGCCTACATACTCTGCTCCTGCCTCCTGATAGGCGAGTGTGTGACTGGCAGTTCCCACAGAATTGTGGTTAATGTAGTGCGGCACCAAATAAAACCCTGAATGGGTGCCAAAGGATAAGGATCACTAATGCACGCCCTGAATGGGCTGACCCCTCTGTCAGCTTCTTCTTGGCTTAGATTCCCTCGAGGAACTGGGGAGATCCCCAGCTGACGACCCGCTTATGTTAGAGCGGTGGTGCTCTCCTCGCGGCTGGACAAGCCGCGTTTAAATTACTGCTCCCAAGGTGCCCACGTGGCAGGAAAGCACTCCAGAACCTGCGATGCCTCTCGATGCCCCAGCAGAGGAAAATGCGGCCAGACGCGTTTCGAGTTTCCATCTCTTTTTCAATGGCCGTTCACCTGTTTCCTGTGGCCAAGTCCCGCCTACATACTCTGCTCCTGCCTCCTGATAGGCGAGTGTGTGACTGGCAGTTCCCACAGAATTGTGGTTAATGTAGTGCGGCACCAAATAAAACCCTGAATGGGTGCCAAAGGATAAGGATCACTAATGCACGCCCTGAATGGGCTGACCCCTCTGTCAGCTTCTTCTTGGCTTAGATTCCCTCGAGGAACTGGGGAGATCCCCAGCTGACGACCCGCTTATGTTAGAGCGGTGGTGCGCTCCTCGCGGCTGGACAAGCCGCGTTTAAATTACTGCTCCCAAGGTGCCCACGTGGCAGGAAAGCACTCCAGAACCTGCGATGCCTCTCGATGCCCCAGCAGAGGAAAATGCGGCCAGACGCGTTTCGAGTTTCCATCTCTTTTTCAATGGCCGTTCACCTGTTTCCTGTGGCCAAGTCCCGCCTACATACTCTGCTCCTGCCTCCTGATAGGCGAGTGTGTGACTGGCAGTTCCCACAGAATTGTGGTTAATGTAGTGCGGCACCAAATAAAACCCTGAATGGGTGCCAAAGGATAAGGATCACTAATGCACGCCCTGAATGGGCTGACCCCTCTGTCAGCTTCTTCTTGGCTTAGATTCCCTCGAGGAACTGGGGAGATCCCCAGCTGACGACCCGCTTATGTTAGAGCGGTGGTGCTCTCCTCGCGGCTGGACAAGCCGCGTTTAAATTACTGCTCCCAAGGTGCCCACGTGGCAGGAAAGCACTCCAGAACCTGCGATGCCTCTCGATGCCCCAGCAGAGGAAAATGCGGCCAGACGCGTTTCGAGTTTCCATCTCTTTTTCAATGGCCGTTCACCTGTTTCCTGTGGCCAAGTCCCGCCTACATACTCTGCTCCTGCCTCCTGATAGGCGAGTGTGTGACTGGCAGTTCCCACAGAATTGTGGTTAATGTAGTGCGGCACCAAATAAAACCCTGAATGGGTGCCAAAGGATAAGGATCACTAATGCACGCCCTGAATGGGCTGACCCCTCTGTCAGCTTCTTCTTGGCTTAGATTCCCTCGAGGAACTGGGGAGATCCCCAGCTGACGACCCGCTTATGTTAGAGCGGTGGTGCTCTCCTCGCGGCTGGACAAGCCGCGTTTAAATTACTGCTCCCAAGGTGCCCACGTGGCAGGAAAGCACTCCAGAACCTGCGATGCCTCTCGATGCCCCAGCAGAGGAAAATGCGGCCAGACGCGTTTCGAGTTTCCATCTCTTTTTCAATGGCCGTTCACCTGTTTCCTGTGGCCAAGTCCCGCCTACATACTCTGCTCCTGCCTCCTGATAGGCGAGTGTGTGACTGGCAGTTCCCACAGAATTGTGGTTAATGTAGTGCGGCACCAAATAAAACCCTGAATGGGTGCCAAAGGATAAGGATCACTAATGCACGCCCTGAATGGGCTGACCCCTCTGTCAGCTTCTTCTTGGCTTAGATTCCCTCGAGGAACTGGGGAGATCCCCAGCTGACGACCCGCTTATGTTAGAGCGGTGGTGCTCTCCTCGCGGCTGGACAAGCCGCGTTTAAATTACTGCTCCCAGTTTACAGAGGGGTCAGCCCATTCAGGGCGTGCATTAGTGATCCTTATCCTTTGGCACCCATTCAGGGTTTTATTTGGTGCCGCACTACATTAACCACAATTCTGTGGGAACTGCCAGTCACACACTTGCCTATCAGGAGGCAGGAGCAGAGTATGTAGGCGGGACTTGGCCACAGGAAACAGGTGAACGGCCATTGAAAAAGAGATGGAAACTCGAAACGCGTCTGGCCGCATTTTCCTCTGCTGGGGCATCGAGAGTCATCGCAGGTTCTGGAGTGCTTTCCTGCCACGTGGGCACCTTGGGAGCAGTAATTTAAACGCGGCTTGTCCAGCCGCGAGGAGAGCACCACCGCTCTAACATAAGCGGGTCGTCAGCTGGGGATCTCCCCAGTTCCTCGAGGGAATCTAAGCCAAGAAGAAGTTTACAGAGGGGTCAGCCCATTCAGGGCGTGCATTAGTGATCCTTATCCTTTGGCACCCATTCAGGGTTTTATTTGGTGCCGCACTACATTAACCACAATTCTGTGGGAACTGCCAGTCACACACTCGCCTATCAGGAGGCAGGAGCAGAGTATGTAGGCGGGACTTGGCCACAGGAAACAGGTGAACGGCCATTGAAAAAGAGATGGAAACTCGAAACGCGTCTGGCCGCATTTTCCTCTGCTGGGGCATCGAGAGTCATCGCAGGTTCTGGAGTGCTTTCCTGCCACGTGGGCACCTTGGGAGCAGTAATTTAAACGCGGCTTGTCCAGCCGCGAGGAGAGCACCACCGCTCTAACATAAGCGGGTCGTCAGCTGGGGATCTCCCCAGTTCCTCGAGGGAATCTAAGCCAAGAAGAAGTTTACAGAGGGGTCAGCCCATTCAGGGCGTGCATTAGTGATCCTTATCCTTTGGCACCCATTCAGGGTTTTATTTGGTGCCGCACTACATTAACCACAATTCTGTGGGAACTGCCAGTCACACACTCGCCTATCAGGAGGCAGGAGCAGAGTATGTAGGCGGGACTTGGCCACAGGAAACAGGTGAACGGCCATTGAAAAAGAGATGGAAACTCGAAACGCGTCTGGCCGCATTTTCCTCTGCTGGGGCATCGAGAGTCATCGCAGGTTCTGGAGTGCTTTCCTGCCACGTGGGCACCTTGGGAGCAGTAATTTAAACGCGGCTTGTCCAGCCGCGAGGAGAGCACCACCGCTCTAACATAAGCGGGTCGTCAGCTGGGGATCTCCCCAGTTCCTCGAGGGAATCTAAGCCAAGAAGAAGTTTACAGAGGGGTCAGCCCATTCAGGGCGTGCATTAGTGATCCTTATCCTTTGGCACCCATTCAGGGTTTTATTTGGTGCCGCACTACATTAACCACAATTCTGTGGGAACTGCCAGTCACACACTCGCCTATCAGGAGGCAGGAGCAGAGTATGTAGGCGGGACTTGGCCACAGGAAACAGGTGAACGGCCATTGAAAAAGAGATGGAAACTCGAAACGCGTCTGGCCGCATTTTCCTCTGCTGGGGCATCGAGAGTCATCGCAGGTTCTGGAGTGCTTTCCTGCCACGTGGGCACCTTGGGAGCAGTAATTTAAACGCGGCTTGTCCAGCCGCGAGGAGAGCACCACCGCTCTAACATAAGCGGGTCGTCAGCTGGGGATCTCCCCAGTTCCTCGAGGGAATCTAAGCCAAGAAGAAGTTTACAGAGGGGTCAGCCCATTCAGGGCGTGCATTAGTGATCCTTATCCTTTGGCACCCATTCAGGGTTTTATTTGGTGCCGCACTACATTAACCACAATTCTGTGGGAACTGCCAGTCACACACTCTCCTATCAGGAGGCAGGAGCAGAGTATGTAGGCGGGACTTGGCCACAGGAAACAGGTGAACGGCCATTGAAAAAGAGATGGAAACTCGAAACGCGTCTGGCCGCATTTTCCTCTGCTGGGGCATCGAGAGTCATCGCAGGTTCTGGAGTGCTTTCCTGCCACGTGGGCACCTTGGGAGCAGTAATTTAAACGCGGCTTGTCCAGCCGCGAGGAGAGCACCACCGCTCTAACATAAGCGGGTCGTCAGCTGGGGATCTCCCCAGTTCCTCGAGGGAATCTAAGCCAAGAAGAAGTTTACAGAGGGGTCAGCCCATTCAGGGCGTGCATTAGTGATCCTTATCCTTTGGCACCCATTCAGGGTTTTATTTGGTGCCGCACTACATTAACCACAATTCTGTGGGAACTGCCAGTCACACACTCGCCTATCAGGAGGCAGGAGCAGAGTATGTAGGCGGGACTTGGCCACAGGAAACAGGTGAACGGCCATTGAAAAAGAGATGGAAACTCGAAACGCGTCTGGCCGCATTTTCCTCTGCTGGGGCATCGAGAGTCATCGCAGGTTCTGGAGTGCTTTCCTGCCACGTGGGCACCTTGGGAGCAGTAATTTAAACGCGGCTTGTCCAGCCGCGAGGAGAGCACCACCGCTCTAACATAAGCGGGTCGTCAGCTGGGGATCTCCCCAGTTCCTCGAGGGAATCTAAGCCAAGAAGAAGTTTACAGAGGGGTCAGCCCATTCAGGGCGTGCATTAGTGATCCTTATCCTTTGGCACCCATTCAGGGTTTTATTTGGTGCCGCACTACATTAACCACAATTCTGTGGGAACTGCCAGTCACACACTCGCCTATCAGGAGGCAGGAGCAGAGTATGTAGGCGGGACTTGGCCACAGGAAACAGGTGAACGGCCATTGAAAAAGAGATGGAAACTCGAAACGCGTCTGGCCGCATTTTCCTCTGCTGGGGCATCGAGAGTCATCGCAGGTTCTGGAGTGCTTTCCTGCCACGTGGGCACCTTGGGAGCAGTAATTTAAACGCGGCTTGTCCAGCCGCGAGGAGAGCACCACCGCTCTAACATAAGCGGGTCGTCAGCTGGGGATCTCCCCAGTTCCTCGAGGGAATCTAAGCCAAGAAGAAGTTTACAGAGGGGTCAGCCCATTCAGGGCGTGCATTAGTGATCCTTATCCTTTGGCACCCATTCAGGGTTTTATTTGGTGCCGCACTACATTAACCACAATTCTGTGGGAACTGCCAGTCACACACTCGCCTATCAGGAGGCAGGAGCAGAGTATGTAGGCGGGACTTGGCCACAGGAAACAGGTGAACGGCCATTGAAAAAGAGATGGAAACTCGAAACGCGTCTGGCCGCATTTTCCTCTGCTGGGGCATCGAGAGTCATCGCAGGTTCTGGAGTGCTTTCCTGCCACGTGGGCACCTTGGGAGCAGTAATTTAAACGCGGCTTGTCCAGCCACGAGGAGAGCACCACCGCTCTAACATAAGCGGGTCGTCAGCTGGGGATCTCCCCAGTTCCTCGAGGGAATCTAAGCCAAGAAGAAGTTTACAGAGGGGTCAGCCCATTCAGGGCGTGCATTAGTGATCCTTATCCTTTGGCACCCATTCAGGGTTTTATTTGGTGCCGCACTACATTAACCACAATTCTGTGGGAACTGCCAGTCACACACTCGCCTATCAGGAGGCAGGAGCAGAGTATGTAGGCGGGACTTGGCCACAGGAAACAGGTGAACGGCCATTGAAAAAGAGATGGAAACTCGAAACGCGTCTGGCCGCATTTTCCTCTGCTGGGGCATCGAGAGTCATCGCAGGTTCTGGAGTGCTTTCCTGCCACGTGGGCACCTTGGGAGCAGTAATATATATATATATATACATATATATATATATATATATATATATATATATATATATATATATATATTCACTGAAAAAACCATAGGTTTCACACATGTTATAGTTAGCGGAAATTTTACTGATAAAAAACCAATGAAATTCCCCCGTTATAGTTAGTGCAGGCAACTATAACTCACGCGACCGCAATCCTCTGCTGATGCTAATACTGTATTTAGACACTTATTTGCCCATGTCTTCTTCCATACATTTTTAGCTATACATATATTACAAATATTTTTTTTTCATAAAGACACATATGTCATCAGCAGAAGATTGCGGTCGCGTGAGTTATAGTTGCCTGCACTAACTATAACGGGGGAATTTCATTGGTTTTTTATCAGTAAAATTTCCGCTAACTATAACATGTGTGAAACCTATGGTTTTTTCAGTGAATTTGCAAGGTTTTTTAAATGCTAATTCCTAACTATAACGTGTGTGAAACCTATGGTTTTTTCAGTGAATTTGTACGGTTTTTTAAATGCTAAGTTACTTTACGCCATTCGTGGCGTGCGCGCCCACTTAACGCAGTTCGTTCCGTGCGCGCACCGTGCGCTTCGCGCACCGTGCGCGCACAGTGAGCACGCGGTGCGCTTCGCGCACCGCGCGCCCACTTTACGCAGTTAGTGGCGTGCAAGCAAGGTGGGCACGCGGTGCGCTACGCGCACCGCGTGCCCACGTTACGCTAGATGGGCCATGTACTTACTTGTAGGTACCAAAAAACAAACAATAAACACAAGGGCTCTTTTTAGAGCCACCTTATATCTAAACACTTAAATGCGATTTTTTTAAAATTTGTTTTATTAAGTTTTTTTTCGGGTGCGCGCTGGGTGCGCGCACTCGGCGATATTTTGTAACAAAATATTAATCTTTTTTTTTGCCCTACAAGGTCCTACTTTGACCCCCTTACAATGCCTACTGGGTCTATTTCTACCCACTCTGCCCCCTTTTCAAGTTCTCCCCCTTTGTTTATCACCCCCTCTTTATGCGATAGACAAAATGGCGGCCGCCGCTTCCTGATTTCCACCGATTCGAATGTTTACTAAGATCTAACAACCAATCAGAATTGCGCTCGCGCACGGCGAGGTGCGCGCACCCAGCGCGCACGGAGCGCGCTTAGATATATATATATTGATTTAAAGGCTATTTTCTCATAATCTACTGAACAGATTTACACCAAACCTACAAAAGGCACTTCCTTGACCTGGGGACTACCTCTCTGCCAAATTTCTAGTAATTCTGTTCAGCCGTTCGGGCTGTAGCCCTGTCTAAAGGTCCTATGGAAAAATGCATGGGGAAAACGCGTTTTGGGACCCCCCTTTTTTCTCAGCCCCCGCTTGACGAATCCCCCCGAGACTTTCAGGGTAGGAGCGGAGCGTAGCGCCCCACCTATTTTGAAAAATTCACGAGGATTCGTCGACCGGCGCCAAAGTTATTCAAAATAGAATGTTGAGGTTTTCCTATGGAAACGTGGTCCTAACTATAACTACCTACTGGCGACCGCCAGTAGGTAATATATATACATATATATATATATAAAATACCTGCTGGCGGTCACCAGTAGGAAGTTATAGTTAGGACCTTATTTCTATTCAAAAAGCGTTTTTTCTTTTGCCAATATCTTTGATGCTGTTTGACGAATCTTTGCAAAATTTTCCGGAAAAAAGGTTCACTTGGGTCAGGTCCTGTCCTGAAAGTTTTGGGGTGATTCGTCAAGCGGGGGCTGAGAAAAAAGGGGGGTCCCAAAACGGGTTTTCCCCGTTAATTTCCATAGGAAAAATTGGAACAGGCTACAGCCCGAAATGCTGAACGGGATTACACCAAATTTGACAAAACGGTAGTCCTTGGTTCAGAAAGAAACTTAAAAAAAGAAAAATATTGATATCTGAGCACCGAGGAGAAGTCGCGACTCCTCCTGAGCACGAGCTGACTTCTGATTGGCTGCCAACATTCCAAACCAGGAAGAGTTGGCAGCCATCTTGTGACTCGGAAACTGAGTCACAAGAAAAAGGTTGAAAAAAGGTTGAAACACAAGAAAAGGGGGCAGGGTAGAAACACACTGTCCTTCGAGGCCTGCTTAGGCCCAAAAAAAAGTGATTTTTTAAAAATCAGCAGATTTCACGCTGGGTGCGCGAATCCTGTAGAGAACATTTTTTAAAAACGCGCTTCGTTATCCTTAAGCCCCCGGGTGGGCCAGCCCCAGGGGCAATATTTATAATGTATGCGGGGGCCCGTGAGGGGCCCCAAGGTCCACCACCACACCGCAGCTTTCTTTAATTATATGCGGGGGGCTCGCGGCCCCCTGCAGCCCCAGGGGCCACGTGGCCCTCCGCAGCCCAGGGGGTTGCCACCTGGGGCCTTGTTTAATAAATGTGTGGGAGGCTCCTGCCCCCCCACACTGCCCAGGGACCACCATCTCCCTGGGGTGCTGTATAATTATATGCGGGAGGCCTCACGGGCCCCCCAAGCCCCTAGGACCACCAGCTCCCTGGTGCTTAGTTATAAAAATTAAAGTGTTGGAGACTTCTGCCCCCCCACACTGCCTCGGGGACCACGGCCTTCCTGGGGCACTAAATGTTCAAATATGGGGGTCCATTGCAGACCCCCGGGGACCACCACCTCCCTGGGGCTTTAAACACTGGGAGGGGGGCCCTTGATGGCCCTGGGGACAGCCACCCCCCAGGGCTGGCTCCTGCAATGTCCCAGGGTGCCGACCCCGGGACATTGCTGTTTGCTATGGCAGGGTGGGAGCACGGCTTCCACCCTGTCATAGCAAACACTGCTTGGGTTTTTGGAAGCGAGAGCAGGAAAACCTGCTCTCGCTTCCAAAAACCAAAGCAGGATTGCTTTTGCACAAGGGGGGCTGCATGTCAGCAGCTCACCTTGTGCAAAAGCAATATCGGCTCCCGCAGGAGGCAGGGAGCTGGTTGGACCCTGGGAGTAGTGGGGCTACCCTTACGGTCCCCAATTCAAACGGCCGGCCCCCTGGCATGGGGTCCCTGGGGCCAGAAAGGACCCGGGAGGGGGGCCACATGGCCCCCCTCCTGTAATAAAAAAAATAAAAAAGAGGCCAGGCCCTGGGGAATGGGGTCCCCGGGGCCAATAGTGGCCTAGGGAAGGGGGCCCCTTCCCAATGAATATTTTTTTTCAAAAGAGGCCATGCCCTGGAGGATGCAGTCCCCGGGGTCAAAAGTGGCCCAGGGAAGGGGGGCCACATGACCCCTTCCCTATTCATATATTTAAAAAAAAGAGGCCATGCCCCAGGGGATGGGGTCCCCGGGGCCAAAATCGGCCTCGGGAAGGGGGTCCCACGGCCCTCTTCCCATTTAAAAAAAAAAACATTTTTAAAGGGGTCAGGCTCTGGGGGATTGGGTCCCCAGGGCCTCAAAAATTCTAGAAGAAGGGGGGGCACACAGCCCCCCTTCTAAAAAAATATATATAAAAAAAGACGACATCTCACCGGAGGCCCCGCCCCCTCCCTGCAAGACTGTGCAAACGCGCCAGTAGCGCGTTTTAAGTTGGGGAATTAATTCCCCTTGAATACTGAGGGTTCCTGGGGGCCACCTAGCCCACTAGGTACCTTCAGTAAGCACCACACAGCTGGGTTGCTGAGAGGTGGTCCGATGCCATGAACCTTTTTACACCACTCTGCAAACGCGCCTCTTGGCTCACTACTGGTGGGGTGATGAGGTCCTCTTTTGTCCTGAGGACCTCAGACACAAGTGGGCTTCATTCCCTGAGCAGCAGTGTGCCACGAGTCGCATTTGCAGAGTCGTGTAAAAAGGGGGCGTGGCCTTTGAGCACACTCAGCAATCTAGTTGTATGGGGCTTACTGGAGGTAAAAGGTGGGCTAGTTGGCCCCCAGGGACCCTCAGTATTCAAGGAGACTTAATCCCCCAACTTATAACGTGCCAGGAGGGGCGATTGCAGAGTGATGGAGAAAGGGGGCGTGGCCTGTTTCCAGCTTTCAGCAATCCCACTATCTGGGACATACTGGTGGTGTCAGGTAGGCTAGTTGGCCCCTAAGGACCCCCAACTGCGAAGGGGACTTCAATCCATATCCAAGTGGGTGCCAGGAAATGCGTTTGCAGAGTGGTGGGGAAAGGGGGCATGGCCTGCTATGTCAACTTAGCAATCCTGCTGTGTGGGACTTACTGGAGGTAATAGGAGGAGTAGCTGGCCCCCAAGGATGTCCTTAGGGGCCAAATACCCCTTTTGTTACCTCCAGTAAGTCCCACACAGTGGGATTGCAAAGACATCTTCGGAGGCCATGCCCCCTTCTCCACAACTCTGCAAACTAGCCTCCTGGCAGAGTACGGGATGGAGAAAGAAGTTCAATTTACTCCTGAGGGACTTTTGGGGCCAAGGAGCACTTCTGGTACCTCCTGTAAGTCCTACACAGCGGAATTCCTGAGCGCTGGTCGGAGGCCCAGCTCCCTTTCTCCACCACTCTGCAAACGAGACTACTAATTAAAGAAGTGTTTGCAATGTTATAGGTTTCGCATTTGCGAGAGTTAGAGCTATTGGCAATGTAAATGCAAAAGTTTATTTATGTTTTTCGGAGTGGAGTGGATGTACGTTGCGTGTAGTGGAATTATGTGGTAAGTTGTGCAGTGAAATTTTGTAGACAGAAAGTATGTGGTATTTATTTTATAGGAATTATGTAGAGTGGGATTATGTGTTATGGAGAGTAATTATGTGGTATGGTAGTCTGTGTTGTGGAGTGGTAATGTCAGGTTTAGTCTTCCTCGTTTCCATAGAAGCTCAATTATGAACTCAATGAGACAAAAAAAGAAGGAATCACTGAGGAGCACTTCTGGACCTAGTCAGAGGTATGAGCATGGCCACTGGAATTATGCGACTGTTTGGCTGCACCGACTTTCGCACAAATATAAATTTACCACATTAGCTACATAATTGATCATCTGCTTCCTAATCTGCCTCTGTTGGTTCTTTCTGCATATCTCTTGGTTCTTTCTGCACCTTTCTTCGTCTTTCTGCACATGTCCTACCTCTGTAGGAATAATTAGAAATTAGCATTTTAAAAACCTTTGAAATTCACTGAAAAAAACCATAGGTTTCAGGGACGTTATAGTTAGAAATTATCACTTAAAAAACCATAGAAATTCACAGAAAAAACCATAGGTTTCAGGGACATTTGAGATGTCATCAGGGATTTCCCTGACCATGTCATGAATGATGTAATATGTGACTTTATCAGCAATGCATTGCCGGGGCGCGAATTATAGTTAGCTCAACTAACTATAACGGCTGAATTTCTCCCGTTTTGTATGAGTGAAATGTCCAACTAAGTGCAACTTCCCTGAAACCTATGGTTTTACTCAGTGAATTTCTATGGTTTTTTAAATGCTAGTTTCTAACTATAACGTCCCTGAAACCTATGTTTTTTTCAGTGAATATATATATATTACTTACTATATATTGCATACTATAATATTTATATATATGTGTGTGTGTGTGTATATATATATATAGATATATATATATATATGGCACACCAATTGGCACTTTCTGCCGAACACCCTTGAACGGTTGCTTCCGTCATGGCAGTGGTCATTCCATGCAATAATTAGCAACCAAATCCCGAAGAAACGGAGCACTCACGGGTAAGTAGAGTCTTGATTTATTTCATTTGATCAGCCAGAGGCGATTCGGCAGGAACTGCCTTTCTCAATGGCGGTAGTGTACGTAAAATCACATGGCACTTTTTAAAAGGACTGAAGCACTCCGATTGGATGATTTCTCATGGACGACAAACACAAATCATTCTGCCTCCATGACGTATACAGCCTTCACAGATTTACACCAAATCACAAAAAGGCCACTTTCTGGATCAACAACTACCTTTCTGTCAAATTTGGTGTAATTCTGTTCAGCAATTCTGGCTGTGGCCACGTTTAAAGTTTCCTATGGAAATTAACTTGGGGAAAATGCGTTTTGGTTGGGACCCCTCTTTTCCTCGGCCTTCACTTGATGGATCACTGCGAGACTTTAAAAAAGCAGCTGAAGTGAGCATCGAGTAGTGTATGAATTTTTTTAAGATTCGCCAAACGGTGCCAAAGTTATTGGCAAATCAAAAAGCACTGTTCCTATGGAAACTAAGTCCTAAATATAACTACCTACTGGCAACCACCAGTAATGAATGAATGAATTAATTAATTAATTCTTTATTTGTGTGGTTAATCAAAACCATTACAAAATACAACGTTAAAAACGTTTGGAAGTCGAAGAGTAAATATATGTGCAGGACATTGTTAAAATCTTTTTTTTTATCCTTCTTTTATTAGAACAGGCAACATTGTGACGGGATTTAGAGCTAAATGAGTCAATGATGGTCAGACCTCCGAGACAATGACCCTGACATTTAGGGGCCACCAAACTGTTCACCGCACTCAGCCTGTGGGGACTTGTCCTTTAATATTATACGGGTGTGGTGAGCAAATATCCCAAAGTTGGCCATATGCTTCACAGTGTAAAGCTGTTCTCCTTTGCTTTACGGGTGCCCAGATGGAGAAGAATAGGTCTAAGATGGATTCTGCAAACCAGCCGCAGAGCAGGGCAGCAAAGTAAGATGTGGGCCAGGGACTCTCTTTGTATTTGCAGAGGTGACATTCTGTAATGCCCAGCCATGCTTTCCCAGTTACGATATAATTATTTTAGTGGGAGTGGATGTAGTCTGGCTGCTAGGATCCGAAGTAAGGCTTGTCTCCCCACGGGCTGCGTGAGGTGGGGTTTGTGACTGGGCAGTATGTGGGGGAGACTTTGGGTCTCATGAAAGTCTCTGGCTGCCAAGGATTCCATGTCCAGACTGTGAGAGCGTAATCGTAATTGCTTTTTTATTGTTGTTTTGATGGTGGCGTAGTCGATTATGCTAGGGTCCCAGTTCTCTGAGACCAGTTGCAGAAGATCTTTGGCTGAAGCAAGACAGGCTGACCAAGGGTTACTAGGTTGTAGGATAATGAATTTTATGACAGCCTTCATGGTGTTCTCCGGAGCCGCTCTTCTAATTTTGTTGTTGTTGTTTGAGGTCGAATTCTAAACGAATCAAGGTGTTTCTATTACAGGCTGATAAATGAAATATTTTTTTGTAAGCTGTACTGTGTATTTTTTCCAAGTCCTGCGCAAACTTCCCTGGAAATGCCTGTCGCGCGTAGTTGAGTGACGGTAGTAATTGGGCCCTCAATACTCTTTGAATGGCTGTAGTTGTTGGACTATCTAAGATGGCATATAGTTTACAGAAGGCATAGGTGACCATCTTTCCTTTCTGCTGCAATTTGTGGAGGTGGGCCCCTGGGTGACTCGTTTAGCTAAACCAGGCCCCAAGGTAGTTATAGGTTTGTACACAGTCCAAGATCAGCGGACCCAACCTCCACTTTGCCAGTTTTTTTTCGGGTAATGGCCGAAAATCACTATTTTGGACTTGCTTGGGTTAGCGACCAGCTTGTTTTGGGCGTTATATTCGGAGAGGACTGTAAGTGCTTTCTGAAGTCCAATTTTAGTATGGTCCAAAAGAACCAGGTCGTCGGCATATTGCATCAGTTGCATCTTTGTGTGGCCGATCTTAGGGGTAGCTAAAGTAGCTCTGTGCAAAGCTCGGTCCATGTCCGCGGTGTACAAATTAAAAAGCATTGGTGCCAGGACGCATCCCTTCTTTAGCCCACTTCTGTAGCGATTTTCTCTGTGGCAGGCTCCCTGGAAAGTTTGACCCTTACCTAGGTTCAACCAAGCAATCAATCAGGGGATTTGTAAGTGCGCTACTCACCCGTGAGGGTCTCAAGGCTCTGAGGGGAGGTCCGCAAGTCTGTTTAGCCAAAAAGCCAGGTCTTGAGAGTCTTCCAGAAGGTACTCAGGGAGGGGGCGCGTCTGATATCCGCCGGTAGCTTTTTCCAGGTCTTAGCAGGGTCGAGAATACAGTGATCTAATTGCTTGTAATAAAGACGTGCTGATGTTCCAGCATGCCAATTTCTGTCAGAAGATGGTACGGTCCACCCCATCGAGTGATGGACCACCGTTTGTTGGACTAACTAAATATGACAGGGCAGTATGTAGTATATATAGTATGTAATATATGTAATATATATGTATAGATTACTATATATTACATACTATATTATTTATAAATATATATATATATACTCACTGAAAAAACCATAGGTTTCAGAGATGTTATAGTTAGAAATTAGCATTTAAAAAAAACCTAGAAATTCACTGAATAAAACATAGGATTTAGGGACGTTATAGTTAGAAATTAGCATTTAATAAAACCTTAGAAATTCACTGAAAAAACCATAGGTTTCAGGGATGTTATAGTTAGTTGGACATTTCACTCGTACAAAACCAGAGAAATTAGGCCGTTATAGTTAGTGGAGCTAACTATAACTCACGCTCCCGCAAAGCACTGCTGATGACGTCACATATTACATCACTCATGACATGGTCAGTGAAATCACTGATGACATCACTGATGACATCTTAAATGACATCACTGATGACATCATCCACATGATCATCTGATGTACCTCCTCACACCCTAGTAAAACCTTTGACACACCCACTCTAAAATACAGACTTCCAATATCGAAACCATGGACAGACCAATAGCAGTTAGTACATATCCGCTCAGTGATTCATACATCTACACACACATCCACCCACTCACCTATACAGTCACTCATACATTGATGAAATAGTAAAGAGCTGCTGAAGTAACTTATAAGCGGGAGACGAGACCAGAACCGAGTGATGCGATGAAGTACATCATAGGGATCGGAGGTGTGACCAATGGAGGGAAGACCACTTTGACCAACAGGCTTGTTAAAAACTTGCCAAACTGTTGTGTTGTGCATCAGGATGATTTTTACAAGCCACAAGATCAGAAAGAAGTTGGGTAAGACGGCTTTAAACAGTGGGATGCGATAACTTCTATAAACATGGAGGCCATGGTAAACATAGTGAAGGCGTGGATTCAGAATCCCACAAAACTTGCTCGGTCTCATGGCGTGCCTGTTTCACCAGATGTTGGGCTGGTGGGGTCTGAAGATGTCCATATCTTAATTGTTGAAGGCTTCCTGCTCTACAACTACAAGCCATTCATTGACCTCTGTACCCAGAAGTATTATCTAGCTGTTCCATATGATGAGTGCATGAGTCGAAGGAGTACAAGAAACTACACAGTACCTGACCAACCTGGGCTGTTTGACGGCCATGGTTGGCCCATGTATCTGAAGCATAGACATTTTGAAGACCAGAGATGATCTGTATAATCAAGTGTACGAAGAGATCCAAAGCCAGCTCTTAAACGACCAGAACCAGCTGTTAAATGGCTCCTAGGGGTTTGGACTACTTGATTGTACAGAAGCTGTAAATAGATGCGCCGTCATGTGGTTAATATCTAATTTTAAGACTTTGTATATATTTGTATTATGGGTCGCATTTTAATGTGAATCTGCTGTGAAGAGGGCACAGAGTGTACTGTTATAATAATATTTATTTATAACCGCACATTTCGTCGTGTGCTTTGAAGGATGCACAACCGAGTACATCATCTTTTGGGAGGGTGGAGGAAAGAATTTTTTTTATACTAAAGCTAATAAACACAATGGCCTTTCTTATTTTCTTTCTCATTTAATAAGCTGCCAGCTTGTGTTACTCTTCCGTTGCAGGTTTCTCTTTTCATTATAACAGTGGGTTAAACCCAGGGTGTCAACATGACATGGTGTTGTGCTGGCTGTTGGGATGTGTGTTTTTAGCCTAATCGTTGTGAAAATGGAACCCTCAGTGCATTTACTATTTTGCATAGTTACAACTCTAACCACTAGTATATGTAGTAGTTCTTTGTACTTAATATCACTATTTTGTGATTCTGAGCATTCCTGTCTGCATCTTTCTCCTGAGTGACTCCACAACGTATACATTTCCTTTTCTGCTATCCGTATCTCTTCCTTGTGGGACTCTTCAACTCGCTAACACCCTCCCTTTGTCCTCCCTGACCGTTGCCTTTCGTGGATCCTGTCTTTTTCTGGATCGCTAATTTACCCAGGTATTGAATGTGTTATCTTTCTGTAATTAATGCAATTTTCTTTTGCCTTTTGTTTCCCCTCTGTTGACCTGCCTGTTCCGACCCGCCTCCTAGCCCCCTGTCCCTTGTTGCCCTTTGGCTAAGCACTCCTTCTTACCTTGTTGGGGAAAGATACAATATTCTTACTCTGAAGTCTCAGTGACCCCTCTGAGAGAGTCCACAGCATCAAGGGAGCCACTCACAGTTGAGGTATGGTATGGCGCCCCTAGCCAAAGCACTCCCGCTCCCCTTGTGGGGAAGGATCCAGTAGGTAGGCCTTGGAATCTCAGAGACCCCTCTGAGAGAGTCAACTGTGTAAAGGGGGCCTCACACAATGGAGTTGGGGGAATGATACCACTTTCCCTGGGTTCACAGCTTACTGGACTTTGGACGCAGCTATTACTTGTCTACCAGTTTGTACCCCCGTCACCCTCTTCGTTCATGCTGTCTCTCACTCTTTCCCTCCTTCATTCACTGTCTACTTCCCCTGCTCCTACCCCCTCTCCCCTGAATCTCTCACCTTGCCTGCTTTTCCCTTACGCATATGTCCTTATTGTTTGTCTCAACCTAACATGTAACTATGTAGCTATACTCTAATAACTGTGTAACCTTTGTAACGATGTAACCTGCAACTATGGTCTGATACTCATGTAAAGCGCTCTGATACCTCCGGGCCTAGCCACGCTATATAAAACCTTTCAAATAAATACACGCAGTCATTCATCAATACAGCCACTGATATATCCACTCATATAGACACTCACACACTGCCACTCACCCAAAGAGTTACTCAAAAACCCTCACAGTCACCCAAAGAATTATTTACACTGCCATTTACTCACCTATACAGTTATACACACACCACATCACTTAATCAAACAGATACGTACTGTCTTCCACAATTACTGACATAAGCACACACTTACCCATGCAGCCACTGTCACAATCACTCACTGTCACATTTACTCACTTATATACTCCAACACTCACAAATACTGCCTTTCACATATGTAGTTACTTACACATATACCACTAAGACATCCTGTGAATCACCCACTCACACATTCAACATCCATGCAGGGAGTCACACCCCCCCACCCACACAGACACTCAGGCACCCATACAGGTTCTCAGACAACCAATCATTCTTCAATATACCTTGGCATATATAGATATAACACTCTCTAACTTTTTAGAAACACTCAGTCACTGGATGTCATCAGTGATGTCATTTGAGATGTCATCAGTGATTCATCAGTGATTTCACTGACCATGTCATGAGTGATGTAATATGTAACTTCATCATAATGCAATATAACAAGGGTACCCCTAATTTAGTTTCCTATATCAGGGTTTGAAGCAAATACTTGCGAGTCAATATATAGGAAACTTGTTCAAATAAGGTGAAGTAATATACAAACAAATGAAAAAATATGTGAAAACGTGCACTGTATTGTCACAATGACCAATTATGACCCCAAAAAACCTTAGTAGTTTCTATTTTTTTTATTTATTACTTGTTACTCTATGCACTTATTTATAAACATGTATACAATGAATCACTTTGCCTTTCTCAGTGCCTTCTTTACAAACAGTTCCTGTTGTGGGTACTGTATCATTGCATATTTGGTCAATAAATTACATTCTAAATCATATCAAAAGAAAAAATTGTTGTTGAACATGGCTCTATTAAATCTACGTGCGTTTCGGCGTTCAGCCTTCCTCAGGTGGCCATGATTCCTTAGCTCCTATAACATAATAAGAAAAAAAAGACTATAATCGTTTATATATACAAAATCACTCAAGTGCACAATCCATAAAAAGGAAAACACAAATCTATTCATAATACATTATTTACACATATTAAAACAGTCTATCTCCAGTTCTGTTATCAAATCCATGGTGTCTTTTGGGTCATAGTATGTAATATGCAATGAATGCCCCTCCGGCAACCTAAACACCAGTTACCTATAAAAACCTACCCCATTTCCAGAAATGTAAAGATCACCCATGGTGTGGTCCCAGGCCTTGTGTGGGTAAAGCCTAAAGTACCTGATGTATCTAAATTATAAGTAGATTACTGGATCTATGGCGGGAGCTGCCTAGGGGACTGTGACATCTAAGGGATGCCTCGAAGGAACTTGAAAAATAGTTGGATATACGGACCCGCCCAATGTATAATAATATCGTATTAACTCGTGGTGTGGTTTACAAACATAATATCAGCACAGTCTAATCAAACCTTAAGTGTCCTTAATTAGGCTTGATTGCTGGATTTAGCGATGGTTACCACAGGGGCTACATACCTTCTTATCGACGGTCTCATGTCGATGGTATAGGCCTGTGTAGTTAGGCGCGAGATGTACAACGTCACCCGTCTGATACCGTGGGTTGGCCAAAATCTACCCCAGCGTATCTAAAAACGGGGAACCAAGCAATCATACTCAGTATTCCTTACCCTCTACAAACATGAAGGCTACATCTACACATAGGCTAAAATTTACTTATATCAAATGAATACATTTGTAGCTTGGACCGAATTTGAATGTTGCCTATGTTACCTTTAGTTCTTGAGTATACGAGGTTCCTAATTCCAATTGTGATAGGTACAATGTCCTCAATTCTTCCTAGAAATATCCTTATATCCAATATTATTGGAGGATGTATAGATGGTCACGTGGGATCAGATGTAACTAATTGGCTTGGGCAAATGCGTTACCAATGACCAAGACGTATCTAAAACGATGAAGAAAAAAAGGAAAAGAATAAACAGAAAGAAAAAGAAAAGAAAACCCACTTTATATGTAATGGTTGTAAGTGGCCCAAAATTGTGATGGGGGCTGTCAAAGAGCAAAAACAAAAGAAATGTTTCTGCACTTACTAATGGTCACTGACATATTCCAAATGTCCGCCGCCTAACCGCTCCCATAAGGTTTGGAGTGTAAGTATCCACTTCGCTTTTTAAGGTACAGCAACGTAATCTGGAGGAAAGCGCATATAGTTAATGCTGTTCGCATGCGATATGGTGTTAATATACTACACGCCTTAAAATTCTTCTGATTTTAAGGACTATCTAGAATTGCGGTCTCAGTACACTCACCCGGTTCCATCAATCCTCCATCCAACTGGTGTCAACTGCTTCCGTGTCAGCGATCGAGGTAAAAACAGGACTATGACGCTAGGAATCCTATATAACCCCTAAACTCATCAGCGATTGGTCAATGTCTACCAGCATCATCGTAAGGTATCCAATGGCGCATACCAATGGATAAATGCCATTCGTCGTGTTAAAGGAGTACACAAACAAGCAGCATCTCCAGCTTTGATCATATCTATTCGTTATTATGAGAAGTAGAAACATAATATCAATATGATGACAGATTTACCTATTGATATAATCATGAATGTGTAGATGTGCACCGGAAGATAATAGGACTGAAAAAATAAGACCCTAATACCAGTCAAATCGGAGGGGTATAAATGATAGATATATAGTCTGTCCCAGTGTATACCGACATCATGTATATCGCCTAGGGTTATGATTAACAACTGGGCCTAATCTATATTTGAAGCGTCTAAGCACATGATGACTGCAATTCTTCTATATAAAGAGAGCCCGTTAGTTATTAAAGCGAATAGCTTGACTCCACGGGATTTCATTGTTGAGGCCTCTTTTATATGTATCAAGAGAAAGTATCCAATAAACCTCCCTCCTTTTGCGAATTTCAGTCCCTTGAGGTCCATTGGTATTGATCTTTTCTAGAATCAGCCATCGTATGTCTTCTGTGGTGTGGTTGAAATCAATAAAGTGTTGAACCAACGGCGCTTGTAGTTTTTTCGTCCTGATAGCCGACCTGTGTTCTGTTAGTCGCGTTGTCATTGACCTGGATGTCTCACCTACATAGGTTTTATTACAGGGACACAGGACTGCATAAATAATATTGGCTGTTTTGCAGTTGGTCAGACTTTGTAGGTCTATCTTAACTCCATTGATGGAATATTGTTTCACTTCCAATGCGAATTTACATGCAATACAAGACATGCATTTGAAATTCCCCTTTAGGACAGGCAATCCTCCCAGAGTGGTCTGCGTCAAGGTAGATGGAGTTTGTCGCATGCGGGACCTTGTTATAAGGTCCTTTAGATTCTTATTCTTACGGTACGCAAACATAGGTTTTGCTAGATGGTTTGAATCGTCTCTTGTGGCATTCAAGATGTGCCAGTTAGAATTGACAATCTGACGTATGGTATCATTCATTGTCGAATGTCGTGTAATAAACACAAGGCGATCCTGTTGTTTAGGAGTTTTGTTGCCAAGTAAAAATTGACGATCATAGTACCGTGCTCTTTTGTAAGAGTCCCGGACCAATCTTCTGGGATAGCCTCTAGCTATGAATTTGGCTTTCATGACACAGGACTGCTTGTCGTAATCCGTTAAATTGGTACAGTTCCTCCGAAGACGTAGGAACTGTCCAAATGGGATGGTAATTTTTTGTGCCTTGGGGTGATAGCTGGAAAAGTGTAACAACGTGTTACGGGTAGTGGGCTTCGTAAATAAGTCCACCGAAAGCTGCTGTTCGTTGGCTTTAATAACAACATCGAGAAATTCAACACTATGCTTATCACTCATTGCTACAAAGCGGATATTGGTATCACAGAGATTGTGCCATGAAACAAAATCCGCAAGATCTTCCTCGGTTCCATTCCAGATGTAAAAAACATCATCTATGAATCTGGACCAACTTGTAACAGATTCACTGAATGGAGCGACATCATTGTAGACATATTTGTGCTCGTAGTGTGCCATAAAGATATTCGCCACTGTTGGGGCACATGAAGCCCCCATACTGACTCCCTTGGTCTGTTGGAATAATGACCCATTGACCCACAGCTTCTAATGCAGCTGCCTGAGGGATGTTACTGTACAAGGCCTCTATATCCATAGCGACCAAGAGTTGTGTGGCCTCATGGAAATGTATCTGTTCTACTTTATTGATAATGTCTGTTGTGTCCCTTATATAAGATCTTATTCTGGGGACATACGGACGTAACATGGCGTCAACGTATTTGGATAATGTTTCTGTAGCTGACCCAATGGTTGTTACAATGGGCCTATATGGTGGGTTGGTGGTGCTTTTATGGATTTTAGGTATCCCATATATGGATAGTGATGTCTTTATTGTTCTTAAGGACAGATAAGGCTTGATGTTCTTCCCGAGAGAGACTGAATTTTGGCGCCGGGATGAATTTTGCGGCAGTAGTTATTTTATTAAACACAACATGCTCAAAAATAGCAATCTCTGGTCCCACCTGTTCAAGCGTGGGGACACCTTTGTCCCCACGCTTGAACAGGTGGGACCAGAGATTGCTATTTCTGCCGCAAAATTCATCCCGGCGCCAAAATTCAATCTCTCTCGGGAAGAACAATAAGCCTTATCTGTCCTTAAGAACAATAAAGACATCACTATCAAGGGATGTGACAAGGGTGGTGGTATAGTTTTGATGGAAACGGATCAATATGTGTCTAACATGATTACTATGCTTTCTAACAAAGATCATTATACCCCCATATTTGCCGATCCCACTAAAAGGGTATCCAAAATGATAGCGGATTTGACCAACATAGCTTTGGACGATGGGATCATATGTGAAAAAGAGTGGCAATATCTGAATGTCACAAAACCCAAAATGGCATCCATATATGGGATCCCTAAAATTCATAAAAGCACCACCAACCCACCATATAGGCCCATTGTAACAACCATTGGGTCAGCTACAGAAACATTATCCAAATACGTTAACGCCATGTTACGTCCGTATTAGAAGCTGTGGGATGGTTTATTGAAGCTTTCAATATAGACTGTCCGACTCAATTCATTTTGGATTGCCTATGCATTGTACTGCAAGAAAATACCTTTGAATTCAATGGGTCATTATTCCAACAGACCAAGGGAGTCAGTATGGGGGCTTCATGTGCCCCAACAGTGGCGAATATCCACTTTGTAGCAATGAGTGATAAGCATAGTGTTGAATTTCTCGATGTTGTTATTAAAGCCAACGAACAGCAGCTTTAGGTGGACTTATTTATGAAGCCCACTGCCCGTAACACGTTGTTACACTTTTCCAGCTATCACCCCAAGGCACAAAAAATTACCATCCCATTTGGACAGTTCCTCCGTCTTCGGAGGAATTGTACCAATTTAGCGGATTACGACAAGCAGTCCTGTGTCATGAAAGCCAAATTTATAGCTAGAGGCTATCCCAGAAGATTGGTCCGGGACTCTTACAAAAGAGCACGGTACTATGATCGTCAATTTTTACTTGGCAACAAAACTCCTAAACAACAGGATCGCCTTGTGTTTATTACACGACATTCGACAATGAATGATACCATACGTCAGATTGTCAATTCTAACTGGCACATCTTGAATGCCACAAGAGACGATTCAAACCATCTTGCAAAACCTATGTTTGCGTACCGTAAGAATAAGAATCTAAAGGACCTTATAACAAGGTCCCGCATGCGACAAACTCCATCTACCTTGACGCAGACCACTCTGGGAGGATTGCCTGTCCTAAAGGGGAATTTCAAATGCATGTCTTGTATTGCATGTAAATTCGCATTGGAAGTGAAACAATATTCCATCAATGGAGTTAAGATAGACCTACAAAGTCTGACCAACTGCAAAACAGCCAATATTATTTATGCAGTCCTGTGTCCCTGTAATAAAACCTATGTAGGTGAGACATCCAGGTCAATGACAACGCGACTAACAGAACACAGGTCGGCTATCAGGACGAAAAAACTAAAAGCGCCGTTGGTTCAACACTTTATTGATTTCAACCACACCACAGAAGACATACGATGGCTGATTCTAGAAAAGATCAATACCAATGGACCTCAAGGGACTGAAATTCGCAAAAGGAGGGAGGTTTATTGGATATTTTCTCTTGATACATATAAAAGAGGCCTCAACAATGAAATCCCGTGGAGTCAAGCTATTCGCTTTAATAACTAACAGGCTCTCTTTATATAGAAGAATTGCAGTCATCATGTGCTTAGACGCTTCAAATATAGATTAGGCCCAGTTGTTAATCATAACCCTAGGCGATATACATGATGTCGGTATATACTGGGACAGACTCTATATATCTATCATTTATACCCCTCCGATTTGACTGGTATTAGGGTCTTATTTTTTCAGTCCTATTATCTTCCGGTGCACATCTACACATTCATGATTATATCAATAGGTAAATCTGTCATCATATTGATATTATGTTTCTACTTCTCATAATAACGAATAGATATGATCAAAGCTGGAGATGCTGCTTGTTTGTGTACTCCTTTAACACGACGAATGGCATTTATCCATTGGTATGCGCCATTGGATACCTTACTCATCGTAAGGTATCCAATGGCGCATACCAATGCTGGTAGACATTGACCAATCGCTGATGAGTTTAGGGGTTATATAGGATTCCTAGCGTCATAGTCCTGTTTTTACCTCGATCGCTGACACGGAAGCAGTTGACACCAGTTGGATGGAGGATTGATGGAACAGGGTGAGTGTACTGAGACCGCAATTCTAGATAGTCCTAAAAATCAGAAGAATTTTAAGGCGTGTAGTATATTAACACCATATCGCATGCGAACAGCATTAACTATATGCGCTTTCCTCCAGATTACGTTGCTGTACCTTAAAAAGAAAAGTGGATACTTACACTCCAAACCTTATGGGAGCGGTTAGGCGGCGGACATTTTGAATATGTCAGTGACCATTAGTAAGTGCAGAAACATTTCTTTTGTTTTTGCTCTTTGACAGCCCCCATCACAATTTTGGGCCACTTACAACCATTACATATAAAGTGGGTTTTCTTTTCTTTTTCTTTCTGTTTATTCTTTTTCTTTTTTTCTTCATCGTTTTAGATACGTCTTGGTCATTGGTAACGCATTTTCCCAAGCCAATTAGTTACGTCTGATCCCACGTGACCATCTATACATCCTCCAATAATATTGGATATAAGGATATTTCTAGGAAGAATTGAGGACATTGTACCTATCACAATTGGAATTAGGAACCTCGTATACTCAAGAACTAAAGGTAACATGGGCAACATTCAAATTCGGTCCAAGCTACAAATGTATTCATTTGATATAAGTACATTTTAGCCTATGTGTAGATGTAGCCTTCATGTTTGTAGAGGGTAAGGAATACTGAGTATGATTGGTTGGTTCCCCGTTTTTAGATACGCTGGGGTAGATTTTGGCCAACCCACGGTATCAGACGGGTGACGTTGTACATCTCGCGTCTAACTTCACAGGCCTATACGATCGACATGAGACCGTCGATAAGAAGGTATGTAGCCCCTGTGGTAACCATCGCTAAATCCAGCAATCAAGCCTAATTAAGGACACTTAAGGTTTGATTAGACTGTGCTGATATTATGTTTGTAAACCACACCACGAGTTAATACGATATTATTATACATTGGGCGGATCCGTATATCCAACTATTTTTCAAGTTCCTTCGAGGCATCCCTTAGATGTCACAGTCCCCTAGGCAACTCCCGCCATAGATCCAGTAATCTACTTATAATTTAGATACATCAGGTACTTTAGGCTTTACCCAGACGAGGCCTGGGACCACACCACGGGTGATCTTTACATTTCTGGAAATGGGGTAGGTTTTTATAGGTAACTGGTGTTTAGGTTGCCGAAGGGGCATTCATTGCAGATTACATACTATGACCCAAAAGACACCATGGATTTGATAACAGAACTGGAGATAGACTGTTTTAATATGTGTAAATAATGTATTATGAATAGATTTGTGTTTTCCTTTTTATGGATTGTGCACTTGAGTGATTTTGTATATATAAACGATTATAGTCTGTTTTTTTCTTATTATGTTATAGGAGCTAAGGAATCATGGCCACCTGAGGAAGGCTGAACGCCGAAACGCGCGTAGATTTAATAGAGCCATGTTCAACAACAATTTTTTCTTTTGATATGATTTAGAATGTAATTTATTGACCAAATATGCAATGATACAGTACCCACAACAGGAACTGTTTGTACTGAAGGCACTGAGAAAGGCAAAGTGATTCATTGTATAGATGTTTATAAATAAGTGCATAGAGTAACAAGTAATAAGCAAAAAGATAGAAACTACTAAGGTTTTTTGGGGTCATAATTGGTCATTGTGACAATACAGTGCACGCTTTCACATATTTTGTCATTTGTTTGTATATTACTTCACCTTATTTGAACAAGTTTCCTATATATTGACTCGCAAATATGTGACTTCATCAGCAGTGCATTGTGGGGGTGCGAGTTATAGTTAGCTGTACTAACTATAACAGCCGAATTTCTCTGTTTTTGTACGTGTGAAGTGTCCAACTAACTATAATGTTCCTAAAACCTATATATATATATATATATATCTCTCAACAACTCGCGATCAGAACTCCCTGAAAGGGAATCACGGGCGCAGACCTCTTGGAGTGCCAAACAGTTTATTCAATAAGTATCCCCAGCACAGATGTCAGGACGCGTTTCGGCCGTCACAGCGGCCTTGATCACCTGACCACGCATTAGTGCAAGCCCACAATTTAAAGTGCAAGTGCAATCTAGTTAACAATAGACATAGAAAACATATTGTGACATCAGGAAATTTCTCATACAAACAATGCGATGTAACAAAAATTCAATTTTTTGTTGTTTCATATATTCAATCACATTGTGACTAACAAATACATGCCTAAATGCCTATATATATATTACCTACTGGCGGTCGCCAGTAGTTAGTTATAGTTAGGACCAAGTTTCCATAGGAAGAGCATTTTTTGTTTTGCTTATAACTTTGGCGTTGTTTGATGATTCTTCATCACATTTTCCAAACTAATTCTTTGGTCATATCAGCTCCTATGTTGAAAGTTTGGGGGTCAAGGAGTGGCCGAGAGAAAAAAAGGGGGGTCCCAAAATGTGTTTTCTCCATGTAAATTTCCATAGAAACTTTAGACAAGGTTACAGGTCGAACAGGTGAACGGAATCACCCCACATTTGGCAGGGATAAGGGTCTTGGTCTAAAAAGCACGCTTTTGTTTATTTGGTGTAAATCCATTCAGTAGTTTTGGAGATTTATCGAAATTTAAAGATATCGATATTTGGGGATTCTGCCATCTGATTGGCTGAGGCGTCACGAGCACGAGCTTGCTGCTTATTGCCTGCGAAGTGTTGGCAGCCATTTTGTGATTCTGTCGAAGCGAGTAAGGTGAAAAAAGGGCAAAAAAAGTAGGAAAGAGGAGGGTAGGAGCACTGTAACCTGGTGGAGTATTTAGGGTGTGCTATATAGGTGGTGCGAAGCGAAATACTCATTCCTGTCGGTCTGAAAGTATGAAATTAAGTGAGGTATTGCCTAGAGTCTGATGCTGCTAAGGTGAGCTGCTGCGGGACACGGGGTTTAAAGCGTGAGCCCAAACTGTGTGTCTTATGCTGTGAAGTCGTGTGCCATCTCCATTGCACCACACCTGTGGAAGTAGTGTCAGCATGTGTTTATACCTACTAGGACGAACTGCTGACCCCTACTGGTCTGAAAGTGCTGGGGTACAGAAAATATGGGAGGTATTGTCTAGAGTCTCATGATGCTAAGCTGAGCTGCTGCCGGACTCGGAGATGAAAGCGTGAGTCTAAACTGTGTGTCCTATGCTGTGAAGTCATGTGCTCTGGCTGCTGTGCCACATCTGTGCAAGTAGTGTCAGCATGCAGTTATACCTACTCAGAGGAACTTTTGTTTCGAATATTGTAAGTTGTGTATGGTGTTTAGGGGGTGTTATACAGTGAGTGCAAAGGTAAATTCGCGCGTATCAAATCAATTTGGTATTTGGAAAGTACAAACTACTCACTCGTATGGGTCTGATGGCGATGGGGGCATAAGCTGGGTTGCTGCCGGACTCGGAGATAAAGGCGCTGACCTACTGACCCCTACCGGTCTGAAAGTGCGGGGTACGGAAATTAAGTGAGGTATTGCCTAGAGTGTTATGCTGCTAAATTGAGCTGCTGCTGGACTCGGGGATGAAACCGTGAGCCCAAACTGTGTGTCCTATGCTGTCCCATACCTGTCCAAGTAGTGTCAGTAATATTTTATACGTAGTAGGAGGAAGTTTTGTTTGGAACACGGTAATTTGTATATGGTGCTTAGGTGGTGTTATACAGGGAGTGCAAAGGTAAATCAATACGGTATTTGTAAAGCACAAACTACTCACCGCTATGGGTCTGAAGGCCCTGGAGGCCGACATGGAAATTATGTGAGTTATTAAGTGAGCTATTGCCCAGAGTCACATGGTGCTGAGCTGAGCTGCTTCTGGAGCAGGGGATTAAACCGTGAGCCCTGTGCTCTGAACTCATGTTTTCTGGCCGCTGCGGCACACCGGTCTAAGTAGTGTCAGCATGTGTGCATACGTACTAGGAGGAAGTTTTGTTTTAAACAGTGTGACGTCTGTGGGGTGCTTGGGGGGTGCTACAGAGGGAGTGTGAAGTTCAATTCTGCTGTTTCCAATCAATCCGGTATTTGTAAAGTACAAACTACTTACTCGTACGGGTCTGCAGGAGCTGGGGGCAGGCGTGGAAATTAAGTGAGCTATTGCTTAGAGTCACATGGTGCTATCCTGAGCTGTCGCTAGAGTCGGTGATCAAAGTGAGAGCTCTGTGCTCCAAAGTCAGATGGTGTGGCCGCTGCGCCACAGCTGTGTGGAGAATACATTTTGGCGAGGGTGCGGGAGTTGCCGTTACCTGGCTATAAAACAGCGGGCCTAAGTTGTAAGTTATACGGCGGCTCTAAAAAGAGCCCTTGTGTTTATTAGTTGGAGCTACATATAAGTGCGGATGCACAGCTTCAGGTTATTCAGAAAAACTCGATTTCCCTGATCTGTGAAGTGTACTCCATCACTTCTGTAGGTATCAGCCATATCAAAACACATGTTGTTGTTGTAGATCGACCCCATTCTATGGTCTCTGAGGTATGCAGACACAGCTTTGTTGACATTCTTCATAGATTTTTCAATCTGAGGACAAAATTTGTTTGACCATTTCCACTTCTGTCTTTGGCATATATTGGAATATACAAAGACAGTTTGAGGGAAAAGCAACATCAATTGTCTAAAGGTGTCCTTCATTAGCATTTCCAAACCTACCCCAGTCAATGTGCCTAGGTTGTTTCCACCACAATGCACAATCATGAGGTCAGGGTGTTGGAGATGCAAACAGGTTTTAACCAAAGGCAACAATTGGTGCCACTTCAATCCTCTCTGTGCAAACCATTTAATGTCCATATTTTGTAAACCTAGGTCTAGGTCAATATGTCTCTTTTCTGCATACCTCTTGCCCCAGAAAACATAGCTATGGCCTACGATCCACACCAGCATTTTGAAGGTATGGCTGGAAGGTATGGAAAGATGTCTGTAGCTCATGCAGTTCCTTCGTAGAGTAAGAGATATGTTTAAAGATGGGGAAAAATCTTTTTTTCCACAGAAAATGATAATTGATTGGTAGATAAGAAGCATTGGGTACTAAAAACTAGGGTGCATATTAGTTGCGTGAAAAAGCATGTTTGTCATTGGTTAATAAAGAGCAGTCTAAACGTGGAGTCCATACGATAGGATGAAATGTGCTCAGCTCAACCAGACGTGCTACTTGCATTTGGAAGCTACATTTGGAACTTAAAACAATGGTGAACTTTTAACCCGGAGGTGCTGTCAAATGTTCGAGAATAAGCTGGAAAAAAAAACGTTACGTTTAAAAAAATCATGAACTTTTAACCTGCAGGTGTCGTAGAATGTTCCAGAAAGTGTGGTGATAAAATAGGTTGAACTTCTGACCTGTATGTGGCGCGGAATATTAAGTAGCTTTTCAGATGGAAAATTCAAAAATAACCAATGGAGATAAGTTTTGGAATGTCGATGAAGGAATGAGGTATTCTGATTTGTTCTTTACATGTATTTATATGTTGAGCGACAGAGAAATTGTGCCATTACTGGTTCCATTCTTGATGAAAGCGGTGCATTACATGTACTGTTTGACAAAGAAAGAATTGCATGTGTGTGTGACATTTGAAATCTGCATACCAACTACAAAGGGGAGGTAGAAATGAACAAGGTGTGTTATGTGTTCTGTAGTAGTGATTAAGTATTTGAGGTGATATTTTTATGTTTGAAAGTATTTTTTATTTCAAAATAATATACTGTTAGTAAAGTGTGGTGTTTCATATTGGTTATAAAATATGCATAAAGTTTGACCTGTTGTTAAATAAGTACTTTATATATGTTTAGGAATTTTTCACAAAGAAGAAATGTAGTTTGTCATCTTTAAAGGACTGTATGGTTTTGAAAATGAGGTACAGCGTTAATTTGGGTTTGCTAATGTATTCAGGCGAGATAAACAAAATGTCCTGCGTTTGCAAATTATACATTTTGTGGAAGCAGTGGGGAAGGGGGGTAGGAGATGTATGTGTTATTAAGTTAAAAGCGATAAAACCAAACCCAGAAATGTTATGTGGACAGGTTGTGGTCTCATTTTTGACAGTGAGAGGTAGATTTGAATATAAGTCTAGGTAGGTTGTTGTACATTGAGGCCGTCTATAGTGTTTGGAGATTACATGGAGAGGAGATGGAGATAGTAAAAGTGATACATTCCTTTTATATGTATGCATAGTTTGAATCATATGAATATAGGTTGAGATATAATATGAACATGGTTTCTGGTTTGTATTTGGGTATAGTTAATAGTTTTAGTAGTTTGTGACTAGTGAATAATAAAAAGGTAGATATACTAAAATATATGGTAGGAAACGTATTAATGATTGTCTGTTCTTATGAAATAGAAGTGGTTGGGGAGTGTTTCTTTAGAAGAGATGTTTTATAAATGTGTGAGAGATAAAAAAGAAATGAAAATGTTCGGTATATTTTCTGTATGGCTTTCTTGACATTAGTAAACTACATGTGATTATAAGTGATACTAATTGTCAGGCTGTGTCCCTGTGCTGAATATATACGTAGGTGTTTAAGTGGTCCGGGTTTTACCGGTGCTCAGCTTCACTATCCCTTTAGAGACACTCGTCAATTTTTTCATTCCATTTAATGTCCTTCATATACATACAGTAAAGGGACGGTATATCAAAAGTTTGGGAATTAGAACTTTGTTTACTCTCCCCATCCTCTGCTATACACTCTACAGAGTGTTTAAACGACTTTATTAACATACAGATGTCTAGCTAGTAAAGGTGGTGTAGTGCCACTGGGTCAATTTGTAAACCGTGCTATGGGATGGTTTATGTTTTACCCGCAATTTGCATGTTTGAATACTTTTTGCTGATAAGCGTTCTGGAAGGCACCTGTTAAAATTAAGCTTGTGTATGGGTATAGTGGCGCTACTAGGAATGGTGGGGGTTTCTGTTTGATTTCGTACAGTTAAGCAAGGGTGGGGGTGGGGGTGGGGGAGGTGGGTATGTTGGTGATTAAAGCACAGACTTTCGTAACATGCAGATGTCTAGCTACTAAAGGTGATGTAGTACCACTGGGACCATTTATAAAGCGCCCTATGGCATGTTATATGTTTTACCTGCAAATTTGCATGTTTTAATACGTTTTGCTGATGAGAGTTTCGGGAGACATCTGTTGAAATTAAGCCTCTGTATGGCTATAGTGTCGCTTCCAAGTTTGCTGGGGCTCTTTGTTTTATTGCGTAAAGTTAAGCAAGGGCGGGTGTGGAGGTGGTGTAGTGGTACTGGGACTATTTATAAACCACCTTATGGTATGGTGTATGTTTTACCTGCAAAATTGCAGGTTTCAATACCTTTTGCTGATGAGCGTTCCGGCAGACACCTGTTGAAATTAAGTCTATGTATGGCTATAGTGGCGCTAACGGGAGTGCTGGGGCTCATTGTTTGATTTCGTAAGGTTAAGCAAGGGCAGGGGTGGGGGTGGGAGAGGTGGGTATGTTGCTTATTATAACACGGACATTTGTAACGTGCACATGTATAGCTAGTAAAGGTGATGTAGTGCCACTGGGTCCATTTATAAAGCGCTCTATGGCATGGTATATGTTTTATCCGGAAATGTGCATGTTTTAAT
Source organism: Triturus cristatus (assembly GCF_964204655.1). Taxonomy (NCBI): domain Eukaryota; kingdom Metazoa; phylum Chordata; class Amphibia; order Caudata; family Salamandridae; genus Triturus; species Triturus cristatus. Next base: position 308,209,367 of record NC_140593.1, on the reverse strand, counting down.
ACCTTTTGTTGCTGAGCGTTCCGGCAGACACTTGTTGAAATTAAGTCCCTGTACTGCTATAGTGGCTCTACCAGGTTTGCTGGGGCTCTTTCTTTGATTTCGTAAGGTTAAGCAAGAATGGGGATGAGGATGGTGTAGTGGCACTGGGCCCATTTATGAACCGCTCTATGGTATGGTATATGTTTTACTCGCAAATTTGCATGTTTTAATACCTTTTGGTGATGAGTGTTCCAGCAGACAGCTACGCAAATCAGACAACATTTCTGTGGCTAACAAATCTTCGTGCTGATTGACACTCTTGCACTGTGGTAGAAGGCTGCCAGCGTTGGTGGCAAATTATGAAACTTGGTGCCATTGTACATTTAAATGGAAGCTTGGACCACTTTTTTGTTACTATGGTGCAGTCAGGGCTTTAAGTGGGAAAAAACTGGGGGTGCTCTAAAAGGGGCTGGGCAAACCTGTTAAAGGGGTGTGGGCTATCCAAGTAGGGGCATGGTCTACATCAAGATAACTAGCATTGTGTGCTGAAGAAAATCCCCTCCAATTATCCTATGTTCGGAAAACACGCTCTTTAAAGGATTTCCCTTCCTCCTACAACGTGGCTCACCTAGCATGATGTCTCCACTTCTCAGTAGTGAGCAATATGAGCATGCGCACATCGATGTGCATGCTCTCGCTGCAGTCCAATAAAAAATAAAAAAAATAAAAATGACTACTTTTGCGAGGGCCGAAAATAGAGCCCGATAGAAACCCGTTTCCAGGCCTTCTGAAAATAACTGCCGGTGCTCAGAGCCTGCCCACTTAAAGCCCTGCATCTATCCATCCTAAGCACTGCGCCATCCAACATTCTTTCATTTCATTCATACATTCCTACCTACATACATACATACATCTGTCCCTGCACTTATCCTAAGCATCTATCAGCCCACTCGCCTATGGTAAGCACTGTGCCATCCATCCAGTCATACGCCCATATATCCATACATACATCGGTCCCAGAAACAATCCTACGCATCTATCAGCCCACCCGTCTATCCTAAGTACTGGTCCATGCATCCATTAATCCTTCCATCCATTCATACATCCATACATACATACATCTAGCTATCCATTCATCCATCTGGCCATTCATCCACTCGCACTTTATTCAACTATCCGTCCTTATTTCCGTGCACCCTCCGCCCCGATCCTAAATACCGCGTATTATACTCATCCACCCAGCCTCTTAAGGGGCCGAAAAGGCTGGCGATAATCATTGGCAGGTAGATGTTTCTGATAAAGAACAAGAAAGCTTTGAGTTGCTCTTTGTGGACCAAAGTTCACCACCCTTCTCTGGTAGTGTTTTAAACAAAGGTTGATCCAGTGAAAGAAATGTAAAGCAGCTTTTCAGTGTAAGACGTTAATTTAGAAATATAATGGGGCATATTATCAAGAACGGCGTTAAAATTATTGCTGCTTTAGCGGCAGGAAACTGCTGCTAAAGCGGCAATAATGGGCTTGATAATATGCCCTTGTGAATTCCCGTAGCAGCCCAGGTTCTGGTGTGAAGCTGGGCTTCCATGGGAATTCACAAGGGCATATTATCAAGCTCATTATCGCCGCTTTAGCGGCAGTTTCCAGCCGCTAAAGCGGCGATAATTTTAACGCTGTTCTTGATAATATGCCCCTAAGTGAGCCAGGCAAACCGTGTGTTTTTGTAGGATTACAACAAGACACTGTGAAAGGTGAGAGCAGGGTTGTGCTAGAGTTGGCTGTGTGTGGTCGGCTCCAAAGGCGCAACCAAAGCGGCATTTCGGGGGAGGCTAATTCTTTCAGCAATAGGCAGAGTGGGGATGTAGGGGCTCTAAAGGGGTGAAAAAGAACAGAGCATTATTTACAAGCAAATGGTCTTTTGAAGACCTGTGAAATACTCAGGTGCGGCTCTGTGTGTGTGATTGGGAAGCTGTCTCAGGGAGTCTGGGGCAATGGGCGTTGCGTGCCTGGTGGTCTCTCAGCTAATCACGCCACGTTGATGTTGCTCCTGCGCTGCAAAAAGAGAAGGGAAATTGTGAGAGAAAATGGCTCCCTTTAAAGGATTTCTTTTCTTCTACAACGCGACTCACCTGGCATGATGTCTGCTCTTCTCAGTAGTGAGCAATGTGCATGCTCTCACTGTCTCACTACAGTCAAATAAAATAAAAAAAACAACGGACTACCTTTGCGAGGCCCCAAAATAGAGCCCCATAGAGATCCGTTTCGAGGCCCCCAAAAATAAACTGCCGGTGCTCAGACCCCCACAGACCCCCCCCCCCCCACTTAAAGCTTTGGGTGTAGTGTTATGTTTGCGAAGTTGTAGATAAAATTGTTAGGTTATAATGGTAATTTTTCTGTGTGCCGTTTGGTTGATAATATCATCCTAAGTACATAGATTACAATGTTTAAACATACTATCTATAAAGTTGTCTGCGGTGGGTTGCAGAGGGAGTGCTGTGGGGTGGTGGGGTGCGGTGGAGAGGTGAAAAGTATGAGGTAGTGCAGTTACATGTAAATTGTAAAGGTGTATGTAAATAATTAAATAAATACTTGCTGTATGTTCTATGGCACTACCCGTCATCCTACTGCTCCCCTGTACTGCTCCATCACGTTGCAGCACTGCCTCTGGAAGCCGTCAGTAGAACTTATGTATTTGTATGTTATTATTTTAATATATTGAACTGATGTAAAAAATAATTGAATCTATTTTTATTTTTTTTCAGATTTTTTTTTCGTTTGGAATAAACTTTGAAAATGCCTAGAAAAACTGAAAAAAAGACAAGAGAAAAAAAGTATATATTTAAAGAAAAGGAAAGATTTTCAATTCGAGTACTACACAAACAGTTTCTTCTGGTAAAAACACTAGACAATTTCTGAAAAATTGTTTACGAACATTTAATGAAAATAACATCACACAAAGGAAAAAGAAGAATTTTTCAAGTGAGGAGAAGGAGACTTCAATTTTAAATACCAGGAAAAGAAAACATGATAAAGAAACAGTATCTGTTACCCGGAGACAAAACAATTTCAAGAAATTAGTCAGAGACTTTTTCGAATTAGAGTGATTCAGAATTTAATGAAAACATGCTGCAAATATAAAAAGAAAGTGCTGCAATTCAAACAGAAGCAGCGTATTGAAAGTATAGTGGATACTGTTTTCACTTTAAAACAGAAGTTATTCATTGTGGTTTGAAGAGGATCAAAGTGTTGGATAAAGTAATCAAAGTGTTGAAAGAGAAAAGTAGAAAAAAAAGACTTGTGAACAGAACCAATTTTTGCAAAATCTTTAGTGGACATTGGAAACATACTTCTACTAGTGAGCCTTTTTTTAATGAGGAAAGTTACTTCCAGGAAAATAGTTTACCATTTGCAGTTGATACTGGAGGTCGTGCTATGAAGTTCAGGATGGTTGTCTCCTTCCAAAAGAGGAATTGGTTGGTAAAAGTGCAGACGAGTTAATAGCTGAAGAAGTGCAAGGGAAACGTACACAAGCTCCTGTGTATAAGTGGTGTTGTAGCAGTATTTGTAGTATTCGACAGGAATCTATTGCTATAATGCAAAATTTGCTGCGAGAATATACACAGAAAAGTATTAAACAGAAGATTAAGTTGTTGCAAGGACTAGATCCATGTAATGTAAGAAAATATACTGAGAAGCATGGGAATTCTCTGGCTTGTCTTTCAAGAAAAGTGTGTAAAAGTATTTTTCATCACTTGAGGATGTTAGCAGTACACCATTCAGAAATGCGGAAGTTTGTAAGGAAACTGTACTATGTAAAAAGTCCTGCATTATGTTTAAGTGAACTGAATACAGGTCTTTTACATGGTTCTTTATCAGATGTTCAAAAAAAGTGTGATGATATTGAAATGCAATATTTTGGTTCAGAAGAGCAGTCCATAGAAAGTGAAAGTTTGACAATTACAGATGTTGAAGGAGATGGGAAAGTGATTAGCACTGATTAGTTTGAAGAAGAAATTGGAAAGTTTAATGTAGTGTGCTCTGAAATACCAAACTATGTTTGTGTTTGTTGTCGACGTTCTCATTATAAAAGTTGATTTGTATTTGAAAAGTGAAAAGGAAAACAATAGTAAGTGGGAAGAATTTGCAACTTACCTGTTGGTGGAAGGTCGATTTGAGTTAGGTAGTGATCAACGCATATGTAAATATTGTTACAACAAATTAGAAGAGAACAAAATGCCTGTTAGAGCAGTACATAATAACTTAGAATTAGTAGCTATTCCGGAGGAACTGGCAGAATTGAATACATATGAGTCGGTTCTAATTCAATCTGTTCATCCTTTTCAAACTATAATTCGGATGGACCCTAAAACAGGTAAACTGCCACCAACAGACTTGAAAAGAGGGCTGAAAGGAAGAGTGGTGTACTTACCTTTGGATTTTAAGAAAACTATTGAAACTATTGCTGGAGAGAAAGAGGAAAATGAGGCAGTAGTCATCCTAGTAAATGGTGTACCAACAAAGAGTTGGAAAATATGGCAAGAATTTGTGGATGTTAATAAAGTTGAAAAGGCTACCTTATATCTTATAGAGAACAATATTTATTAAAAACTGTAAATGTGGATGAACAGGTGATAAGTTTAGAAGATGAATGTGAAATTTCAAGTGGTCAAATAGAGAAAGTGGACAAGTCAAGGACTGAAGAGATTTATGACACAATATGTCCTTTGCATTCGAAAGAAGTAATAGGAAGCAGCATTGAGTTATTTCAAATCAAAAAAGCACAGGGAACTCCAATGAGTGTATGGGAGAAGAGCTTAGAAGCTCGTTGTTTTCCACAGCTGTTTCCTACTGGAGAAGGTGGACAATATGATGACCGACCTGTATGGATTTCAGCTTCAGAATATCAGTTAACAAGATTATATTCTGAAGATCCTAGATTTTGACAGTGCATTCCATACGTATTTTGCCTTTTGTTTGAAAGTGGTCTATCTTCTTGGTTGTATGCAGTGAACCACATACTTAAAACTGGAGTTCATCAATCACTTCTTTCTGCGAAAGAATTTGTGTAGAAAGTTCAAGAAACAGATGAAAATTTAGAAGCACAGTTAATCAATCTGATGGCACATCAACATGGAACTAATGAGTATTGGTATCGTCGTCATGGAGAACACAAGTGTATGTTACGGAACTTAGGTATACCAACATGGTTTGTCACACTTAGCTGTGCAGAGTATGCATGGGAAGATTTGCTTGAGTTTCTAAGAGAAGTGAATTCCAATATAAACATTTTTGAAATAAAGACTCCTGGTGAACTGTGTTCATTGGATCCTGTAAATGTGTGCAGATATTTTAATCATAGGTTTCAAGCTATGATGTCTTTTATCTGCAATACAAAGAATCCACCTCTTGGAGAAGTTACCGATTTCTTTTGGAGAAAGGAGTATTAAGCAAGAGGTGCACCTCATATACATATGCTACTATGGGTCAAGGATGCACCTAAATTTGGAACTGATTCCGATGAAACAGTATTGTCTTTCATCGAACAGTATGTGACATGTGAGATTCTGAGAGAAGAAGGAGATAGAAGCTTGAGACAGCAAGTTTTACGTTTCCAAAGTCACCATTGTGGAAAGTACTGCAGAAGAAAATACAAATCTTAAGGAAAGTTTTACACTAAGTGTCGGTTTGGTTTTCCACGTCCAGTCATTTGTAAAGGAAGAGTAAATTCTTTTTTTTCTTCTGTAAGGCACACAATAACTCGAAAATCTCCAAAGAATACCTACAACTTAAAAAGAACAGAAGTGTCAAAGTATATCAATGTCTACAATCCTGTCATTTTAAAAATGTGGAATGTGAACATGGACATCCAGTATGTTGCAGATAACTCAAATCAGAAAAAACAGAGAGGAAACAAATGTGGGAAGAAATTGCACAAGAGAAAAGCCTTAGCAAAAAATTGTACAGCTTTACTTTGAAAATCCTTTCCCACCGAGAAATTGGATCCTATGAATGTTCAGACCGCTTGTGCTGTTCAAGTTTATATTCAAAGTCACAAGGAATCATTTGGGTAAGTTTAGGTCTTGCCTGCTCACGGAATAGAGTGTTGAAATCATTAGAAGAAATTGAATACTTAGCAGCAAATGAACCAGACAGTACAGACATTCTTAAAACTAATATGTTGGACACATACTATCCGAAAAGGAGTCGACATCTGGAACCCTTATGTCTATATGAAGTACTTCAACATTACAGCTTCAAAAGAAATGTTAAACAGAATTTAAAAGAAGGAAAATATGCTGTAGTTGGATGTAATGGTTGTTTAGTAAAACATAAAAAAGGGTAATCTTATAAACCACAAGAAACTCAGTTGTGAAACTCCAGCGAGAATTTTACTATTTAGCACTTCTCCAACTCTTTAAACCATGGCGTAGCGAAAGTGAATTACTTGGAGACTTTGACTTCTACGAAGATTCTTTTAATGCATGTAAGGATAGCATTGCATGTACAATTTTCCCTACATATTTAAAAATGTTGAATGATGAAGTTGAACAGGAAAAGACTATTACAGCTGAAATAGCTAATGAAAGTTCTCAAGATAGTCAAAGTAGTGGTCAATGTAGTCAAGATCCTCTTGGACAACCAATACTGGAAAATGAAGCAGCGATTGCTATGCATGAAGTCGAAATTGCAATGCAACAAGCACATGAGGAGAATATTACATTGGAAAAGTTAGAAGAACAACTAAATGTTGAACAGAAAGAAATATATGTACAAGTGAGAGAACAGATAGAACATGGTTTGTTGCATAAAAAAAAGAATGTGTGTGTTCATCTTTTAAACCTCTTCTGATGTACATCAGTGGTCAAGCTGGGACAGGTAAAAGTTTTTTAATTAAAGTTTTGACCAGTTATCTTCCAAAAACTACTGGTTCACATTTATGTTCTTTGGTAACAACTCCAACTGGATTAGCTGCACACAATGTTAAAAGAGTTACTTTGCATAGATTACTGATGTTACCAGTTGAGCATGATAATAAATTACAATATCAGAAGTTGTCTGGAGAAGCTTCTCATGAAGTGTCAAGAGTGCTGAAGAAAATGAAACTATTAATTTTTGATGAGGTGAGCATGGTCTCAAACTTAATGCTTGCTTTTGTACACTTAAGATTGCAACAGGTATTAAAAACAGATTACGACATTCTCTTTGGAGGAAAACATTTAGGTGCCGATTCCAATCCTGTAAAACCCGGGTACAAATGGTCATAGGGAGCGTTTTCTCCGTACGACTCGTACCCGGGAAAACCACCGTACAAACCAGCAAGTACGAATCGTACAGAAATACCACTTCCGTACGAATCGTAAAAAACACCGTGCAGCTAAAAAATACATACAATTCCGATCCTGTACAGCGCGTCAGGCAGCGTTTTGCAGTCCAGCATGTACGAATCATACCCACAGCACTCCGCACGGCTATATTTTTACAGGAGCCAAAAAGTGCCGGAAAAGCTAAGTACGCCGCGATGCACGAGGAAAAGGGGGCAGGTATGCACCGTACCCCCACCCCCGTAGGTACACGCCATACCCCCACCCCCGTAGGTACACACCATACCCCCAGCCCCCCGTAGGTACGCGCCGTACCCCCAACCCCGTAGGTACGCGCCGTACCCCCAGCCCCCCGTAGGTACGCGCCATACCCCCACCCCCGTAGGTACATGCCGTACCCCCACCCCCATAGGTACGAGCTGTACCCCCAGCCCCCCGTAGGTACGTGCCGTACCCCACCCCCGTAGGAACGCAGCATACCCCCAGCCCCCCGTAGGTACGCGCCGTACCCCCACCCCCGTAGGTACGCGCCGTACCCCCAGCCCCCCGTAGGTATGCGCAATACCCCCACGCCCGTAGGTACACGCCGTACCCCAGAGCTGCTACAACTAACCCCTCTAAAAGGAGAACCAGTGTTTAAAACTCTTCTACATGAAGACACAAAGAAATCTCTGGGAAGTATTGGAAATGTGAATCTGTGGTTACATTTTGAATATAAAGAACTCACACAGAATATGCGACAAGCAAGAGATGAAGATTATGCAAATATTCTAAAAGATGTAAGAATTGGTGTTCTAAGCAAACATGGTAAAGAAGCTTTTCAAAATCGTCTACTAAAGAACTTGTTTACAAATTAAAACTCACCAGCAGAAGTAATGTACAAGAAAATGAAAGAAAAAAAGTATGTAGTTTGCTTAATGCCTACAGTGAAAGAGTGTTATACATTTAATAGAGAGCTTATGAAAGTAGAAAATCAAGAAATAGTTCACATTGAAGCTATTGATAAAATCGAGCATCAAGGAATAACAATTCTTCTTTCAGAAAAACTACTGACTAAATTGGATTCTCTGGAAAAGTCTGTATCAAAAGCTGCTGGCTTAGAAAAAAAATTAGATGTATGTTTAAACTGTCGGGTAGTTTTGAGGCGTAATCTGAATGTAGAAGAAGGTTTAGTGAATGGAGCAATGGGGAAAGTTGTTGATTTTGTGAAATATCAAAATAGAAATAAAATTGAATTCTTGAAAGTTAAATTTGATCAGATTACAGAGGTAAGACAGATTGCATGTTGTGCTGTATGTTTTTTGCTTGTAAAAGACTTGTATTTTCGTAGAAAACAGTTTCCCTTCTGTTTAGCATATGCAATAACTATTCATAAATCTCAAGGTTTAAGTGTAGATAATGCTTTGGTAAATGTAGGAAGAACTGTGTTTAAAGAGGGAATGGTATATGTTGCATTATCTCGAGTTAGAACGTTGTCTGGTTTGTATTTAATTGATTCTGTTGAGAACAAGGTTAGTGCCGATATTAATTGTGTAAGAGAATATAATCATTTGAGAAGGCTTTATGCTCCAAGTTTATGTGAATATCCTATTTATGAGAAACGTGTTGTGTGTTCAAAACTCAAACATGTTGAAGAATCTACTATGGTTGGAAATCAGAAACAATAGCAAGAGAAAACAAAATGTAAAGAAACAGAAAGTACAAACAAATGATGATGTTGTTGGATACCAATTAGAAAATGCTTCTGGTGTCAACTGCTATGGTAATGTTATTCTAATCGTTATAATTTATCTCGAAGATGTTTATGGTGAAATTATGGAAAGTCAGGAAAAAAGATTATGTTCGGCACTTTATACATTATTTCAAGAATTAATAACTGATAGACGCAAGATCCATTCTGCTTCTGGTATTCGCCAACTGTTGGATACATGTACTGGATCTTTAACGTGGTTTTTTCAGTGAATTTCTATGGTTTTTTAAATGCTAATTTCTAACTATAACGTGTCTGAAACCTATGTTTTTTTCAGTGAATATATATATCTATACATATATATATATCTATATACATCTATATATATATTATCTACTGGCGGTCGCCAGTAGATAGTTATAGTTAGGACCTATTTTCCATAGGAAATCCGCAACATTCTATTCCCAATAAGTCTGGCGCCGGTTGATGAATCCTCGCAAAATTTTCCAAACTTTTGGCCAGCCCCGCTCCGCTCCTACCCTGAAAGTTTCGTGGTGATTCGTAAAGCGGGGGGCGAGAAAAAAGAGGGATCCCAAAACACGTTTTCCCCATGCAATTTCCCATAGGATCTGTTGTTGCAGCTACAGCCCGAACCGCTGAACGGAATGACACCAAATTTGGCAAAGAGGTAGTCCTCAGTTCAGACTCGTGCCTTTTGCATAAATGGTGTGAATCTGTTCATTAGTTCCTGAGAAAATTAGGGTAAAAAAGTTAGTGATATCTATGGCCGGGGAGGATTCGCGGACCCTACCCGCACTGTAAGCGCACCCTCCCCGAATCGAGCGCACCCCCTCCCGATCGCGCGCTGAATGCTAATTGGCTGTCGAGTGTCTGTCTACATTCGAAACCAGGAACTGTTGGCGGCGATTTTCTGCCTCGGTAGAAGCGAGGCTGAAGAAGCAAAGGGAATAAGTATGTAAAACATATAAAGGGGGCAGAGTGGAAATACTCTGACCCTCTAGAGGTGCTTAGGGGGCCCCAGAAGGACCCCTTGGGGCCCCCCTTTTTTTTTTTTAAACGGCGAAATGCGCGCAGGGTGTGCGCATCCTATCGCGTTTGGTGCACGGATCCTATCACGTTGGGTGCGCGGATCCAAGGAAAAAAGTAATTGAAAAAAGACAAGAAATCATTGGTTGTATGACAACTTTCTACACTGAAAGGTAGGGTGTATATTTCTGTTTTTTAAACGCATGATTCTTATTGGTTAACAAAAACTGATTGTAAGGAACATTATATATGATAAGTTGATATGTTGAAAAGTCAAGCACACTTGCTGTCTTGTTTAGCAACATTGTGTGCTGAACTTGTGACCTGTGTGCTCAGTACAGTGTTCCATGACCTGTTTCTATGGTAACAGGCAGAAGGCAGATTGGGGGAAGGGTTGAAATGTATTTCATTTGGAAATGGTTGAAATGTTTAACCAATAGAAATGTGTGTTTGCTTTTGAATTTATGTGTGAAGGATTGTGATTTGATGTTTACATGTATATGTGCGGAAAATGAAAGGGAAACTTTGCCATTCTTTGTTTTTGCTGAGAGGTGCCCAGTGCAGAGATTCTGTATAAGAAAATCTGGTGTGTGACTGATATCTGGTGTGTGACTGATATACTTCTTAATCTACAAAACAACTTGAAAGGTGAGTTATTTAATTGTGAGGGGATGTATGTAGACTATTTTGATTTTAATCAGACTAATGTATTTCTCCTGCTAAAGTGTAGGGAGTACTTTTTTTCTCTACAATCCTATTGACAGTGTGTGTGCATGTAGAAACCATTCTGTGATAAGCATTTGTGTTTTTCATGTGTTTGCAGACAGATAACTGTGCTGTTTTTATGTTTTGGCAGAATTAGAAACCAGTCATTGTTTATGAATTTGTGAAATGAGTTATGTTTCTATACTAAAATGTAGTACTCCTTCTAGATGAATAAATGTGTTTTGGTATAGTGCAAGGGATAGTGTTGTTTGTCTAGAATCACACAGTGAGTATGTGTGCATTTGGGAACCACTGTGAGAGAAGCATTTGCTAACATCGTGTATTTGCTGACAGATAACTGTTTTAAAACCTGTCATGTTGTCAAGTTTTAGTAGTATTAGAAGCCAGTCTTTGCTTATGCATTGATAAAATAAGTCATGCTTTGACACCAATGTGCTGTACTTTAATATGTAGATTGTGTGTAGTCTCCTTACCCCTTGCACAGTAGTGAATGAGTTTTTGTAAGCTGCTAGGGATAGTGTTGTTTGTCTAGAATCACACTGTGAGTCTGTGTGTATTTGGGAACCACTGTGAGAAAAGTATTTGGTAACATCGTGTATTTGCTGACAGATAACTGTTTTAAAACCTGTCTTGTTGTCAAGTTTTAGTAGCATTAGAAGGCAGTTTTTGCTTATGCTTTGATTAAATGAGTCAGGTTATGACACAAAAGTGCAGTCCTGAAATATGTTGATTGTGTGCAGTTCCCTTATCACTTCCACTATTGTGAATGAGTTTTGGTAAACTCCTAGGGATAGTGGTGCTTGTCTAGAATCACACTGTGAGTCTGTGTGCATTTGGGAACCACTGTGAGAGAAGCACTTGGTAACATCGTGTATTTTCTGGCAGATAACTCTTTTAAAACCTGTCATGTTCTCAAGTTTTAGTAGCATTACAAGCCAGTCTTTGCTTATGCGTTGATTAAATGAGTCATGCTTTGACACTAATGTGCTGTACTTAAATATGTAGATTGTGTGCAGTACCCTTACCTCTTCTAGACTAGTGAATGAGTTTTGGTAAACTCCTAGTATAGTGTTGTTTGTCTAAAATCACACTGTGAGTCTGTGTGCATTAAGGATTGTGATAGAAGAATTTGGTAACATCGTGTATTTGCTGACAGATAACTGTTTTAAAACCGGTCATGTTGTCAAGTTTTAGTAGCTTTAGAAGCTATTCTTTGCTTATGCATTGATAAAATGAGTCAGGGTTTGACACTAAAGTGCAGTACCATGTACTATTCTCTTCACTGTGCCAGAACTGAAAATTTAAAGGTTTTACCCAGGCACTGTCCTAGCAGTAGTCTGATGATTTAGTCAGTTTCCAAGTACTCATGTTGTGAACCATACATTACCACATAGACTGCTTTAAATGTCTATGCAGTATGCATGCAGTCTTCTAACATACTATACACTTGTTCACAGCTTCAATTCCCTAGTCAGTATCCATACAGTCCAGCAAACATCCTGTCACTCTCTTTGCACTCCTCTAGTGACCTATTCAGTACCAAGTACTAATCCATTCACTGTGTCAAAAGCCAACCACTTATAAATTCACCCAGGCACTCTCCTTGCTGTACTCTAATCATTCCGTCAGTACCCAAGTACTCATGCAGTGAGCCAGGCCTTAGCACATAGACTGCTTCAAATGCCTATTCACTATGGATGCAGTCCTCTAATCACCTACACAGTTGTCTTTCACACCTTCAATTCCCCAATCAGTATTCATACACTTCTAGCAAACACCCTGTCACTCACCCAGTGTGTCTCCTTATAGTACTGTAATCATTCCGTCAGTTAGCATGTAGTCTTTTAGTGAGGTAGGCTTTAGGGCATGAACTGCTTCAAAGTAGTATGCACTATGCATGTAGTGTTTTAACCATCGTCACACTTGTGGTTCAGGGCTATAGTTTCTTAGTCAGTTTTTATATAAAATGTGTTTGTACAGTAATGGAATAGTATAAATTTGAAAGTTATTAATATACATTTATTTGTGATTCTTTTTTACAGGTACTGTTTTTCAACGTAAAAATAGAGAAATCATGCCAGAAAAAGAAAAGAAACTCAGAAAGGCGCAGGAGTGTTTCTCATCCGTTTGTACTCTTCTCGTGCAAGATTGTTCGGATGAAGGGTCCTTAGGTGTTTCATCATACTTGCCGTGCCGTACGAGTATTTCTTGTTAGGATCCCCTCACGACAGAACTCTTTTGCAAATCGTGCACGTGACCAAGGTGGCATTGGTCTTTGTTTGCCCCTCGGGAAAAGTAAAAAATTTCCACACCACTGAAGAAAAACGTTGTGGGCGTGGTGCCTTCTCCAAAAATGTATCCTCAGATTCGGTGAATATTTTAAAGCGGCAACATTTACAGTTTTTGTAAGTTAAACTTATAACATTTTGTTAGCCGTAAGCATTTTATATATCTGTGATTTGTATCTTGTGGTATTTTGCTGAGAATAGCATGTTGTTGTTTTTTTAACAATCTTTCTGATTGTTTTTTTTTTGCCCGCTGTTAAGTGATGAGTACGATTGAAATCACTATTTTTAGTGAAATTCAATATATTCTGAGAACAGCAAAAAAGGCAAACAAATTACTTTGTGGAAATTATGCTGTGTTGTAAAAAATGTATTATTACATGTTATAATTTTTTTTTCCTTTTCTTTCACAGATCCAAATTTTAAAATAAGCAATTTATATGAATTTAGATTACAATGAAAATCTGAAAAAAAATGTATACCATTTTTCATTCCTACTACTGTGAAGGTAAGTTTAACTAAGTCTCAATATGCAGAATGAGGAGGTCTGCAAGAAGCTACAAAGTTGAAAAACGTTTCTAAAAACACTCTGTTTATACCTATGTAGTTTTGAAATCTGACCATAATCAGATATCATGTGACCTGCAAAAAAAGAGATTTGAGGGGTTCATAATATTTCCCATTGTACCTATTGAAGGACCACAATCATTCCAATCATTCTTCTTTGAACATCTTTGCAGACAAAACTCTGTGCTTACCTTCTATCATTCGCAAGGAATTTTAAAACCTGAAATATGTCACTTTTTGTAACATAGTTATTGTGCAAGACACTCTTTCATATTTAGAAAGAGAGGAAAAGGTACTCTGTGCACTTTTTATACTCCATGTAAATACAACCTCATTATGCACACCACTTTGCGTTGAAAGGGTGTTCTATAAGTGTTGTTGTGCATGATTGCACTGAATACTCATAGAAAAAGGCACATGTCTAGATTTATCAGAAATCATAAATCTCCATATGTGTGTGAATGCTGCACCATTCTAAAATTGGTGTAGGAAAGCACAACAAGGAGAATTGTTTTCATTTCTCCACATTTTTACATCTTCAATGCATGCTACAATGCTCAGCATACATTGAAAGAGAAAAATGCCTTTACTGATTGTTTTTGTGCAGGAAGGTGTGTCTTCCTGCACAAAAACAAACAGCACATGACACAGATATCCTTGCACTATGGTGCAAGGGTGCCTGTGTCACCACATGGCTGCAGTTTAAGCAGCCGTGCAGAGAGAAGCATAGATTTGTAACATATTTATGTACATATGTTGCATCCCTGTGCGTTGGAAGTACTACAGCACACCGCAGTTAAAGAGGTTACTGTGTGATGCTGCAGCACTTCCTCATAGTTCTGCACTTATACATTCACCATACGCTACTAATGCATTCATTCAGTCAATTACATACTACACATACATTCATCTAAACTTTCACACACTAACAAAGAAATGTAGCTCTTTTTTAAACCAGGAAAGTTAGTTCTTACAAGAACTTTTTTTTTTCTTCTTTTTTTTTCTTTTGTTTTTTTTGGTTTTTCCAACAATTTTGTGATTTTTTGGGATTTTTTGGGAAAAAAAAGCAAAAAAACAAAACAAAAGGAACCAAACAATGAACTTCAGGGAACAATAAAAAATACAAAAAAATAGCAAATGTGACTTTCTTGCCGGTGGCAGATCAGATCGATCGACTGCTCACCGTAGCACAAAGTCGCATTGCACTTAGTGCAGACCACTTTTAAAAATTGAAATTGAGGACGGATGTCCAAGTTTTGGGCTGATGGATGCACTCTTGAAGTGCTCGGCTGCGATGAGGTGGAAGGCACAGGAGCAGGAGTGTTTCTCATCCATTTACACTCTTCTCATGCAAGATTGTTTGGTGCTTCATCATACTTGCCGTGCCGCACGAGTATTTCTTGTTAGGATCCCCTTGCGACAGCACTCTTTTGCAAATCTTGCATGTGACCACGGTGGCATTGGTCTTATTCTGCCCCTCGGGAAAAGTAAAAAATTTCCATACCACTTAAGAAAAACGTTCTTTGCGTGCTGCCTCCTCCAAAAATTCATCCTCAGATGTATGAGGAGATGCAGGTGATGCCTGCTGCCCTGAAGCCATTTTTAGTTGAAAAAAGTTATAGCTAAGTGTAAACTTAGTCTAAAAAATGTTCTTCTCTGCAAAGAGATGCTCCTCCAAAGAAGTTCAAAGAAGAATGATTGAATTGGGTGGGGTCTTTCAATAGTTAGAACAGGAAGTGTAATGAACCAATCAAATCTCTTTTTTTGCAGGTCACATGGGATCCGTGAACCCTGCACATAGGCAGCACGCACCCAGCGCGCATCCGCGAAATTGAATATAAAAAAATTATAGGATTAGATGTAAAAATATATTAGTTTTAAGACTAGTTTAGAATTTGTCTTCAATTAATATTCACATGAAATACATATATATATGTTTTTTTAATGTTAAATATTTCGCGGGATCCGCGCACTTACCACGTCATAGATGCAGATGACGCATCGCGGAAGCGCGTAAACGTCGCATTACGTACATCGAACGTGTCGCATATAGGCTGGGAGTCACGTACCAGTCACATTGCGATCGCGCACTAAACACGTACCCAATGCATACCATGCGCGGATGCTAACGTGTAGGGATCGAGAACGGTGCGCATAGGGTGCGTGGATCCAAAAACATGGAAAAAATATATATAAAATAAAGTTTTGAACATATAGTTAAAGAAATGTTTTTCAAAATATGTTTGAAAAACCCAATAAAAACAAATAATATTTGCATTGCGGGGGCGCGAGTTATAGTTAGCTGAACTAACTATAACAGGGGAATTTCTAGGGTTTTGTACGAGTGAAATGTCCAGCTAACTATAACGCCCCTGAAACCTATGTTTTTTTGTGTGAATTTCTAAGGTTTTTTAAATGCCAATTCCTAACTATAACGCCCCTGAAACCTTTGGTTTTTTCAGTGAATATATATATATATATATATATGATATGACCACCATGGTCCAATTACCCTCTTCCTTTCACTGGTCTCCTCCCAAGACCCTCCCCTCTCACATGGGTAGTCCACTCTATGTGCCCCCTCCCCCCATTCCTGTGGCTTCTACTCTTATCTTGCATAATATACTCTTGTTACCTTTACCATTCTGAATTGCTTTACACAACGGCGCCTCCTCTTTTCCAGTGTTCACTTGGCTTGAAGGCATTTCTCCTCTGGAACTACAGTTTTTTAGGTCCAGCCGGTAGGAAGCGTGCATGCGCTGCTGCTATGGTGACGATCTATTGTGTTTAATAACAACTCGAAGAGGCTTTAAGCCCGCCCACACTCACCAGTGGTTACCAGCATAATTACTCTCCTTTGCTGCCATCTAATTCGGCAGAAGTTGCGATACATCAATTCCTGTGGCTTGTGTGGAGCAGTTCTCCACTGCCGATTGAAGAAACTTTTGTCCCTCCCCTGCAATCGCTGTGATTAAGGTACTTTTTCTACTTTAGTTGTGAATTATGTTTAACTATAAAGAGGTAGTGCATATAGAGTGCCACAATCTGCTGTAGCAGCTTTAGAACGTATAGAAAAGGTACAGATGTATCCTTTCGCTCCTTGGAAAATACATCTGCTTACACTTCCTCCCTTTGGGATTTGATCTGCTCATAGATGTAGTGATAAATAATTTAAAGTGGACAGTTCTGACTCACAGCACTCACTGCTGTAAATAAGCTTCAATAATTAAATCAGGGCCCTAGAATGATGCCGCTTGTCTGTAAGACAAGCACATATCAGCTACAATTTGGATTGTGCTGCTAGCAATAAAGAATAATTTCTTTGAACTCAGGCATAGGGTAAATAAACTGAATGGTTCAGGCAGCTGAATGACCCAACAAACTGTATTTAGGTTACACGTGGTGTTGACAGTGAGTACTAGGTTTGGTATTCAGCAACCTAAAAATAATATGAATGGTGAGCAAATTATGAAAAGTTGCTTAACATAATAACATGTAACCTTTGTGCCAAAAGTACCTCTAATTTGAACTAGTGAAGTGTGAATGAACTAAAAACCGGAGTATATTCTTCGATTTGGCACATTAGTGCTTTACAGCCACTAGGGGCAAAGCCGTGCATTACTAGCACAAGGAGGGGCGTGGAGCAAGAAGTACAATATGCCTTCAGGGTTGCCTCCACATCCAAAGTTGCAACATGCTACAGGACCAATGTGTGTGGGAATGGCATATTTGTATCCCGTCTAAAGTTGCGGCCTTTGTGATTGGCTTACTAACAATTCATAAAAAACTAGTGCACGTGGAAGTTCTGTGAACAAATCTGGTCTCTCTGCTCAAAAGCACCAGATCCTTGGTCACAAAATCAAAATCTGCAGATACGTTTTTGTGGCAATCACGTTAAGGACTACAAGACGTGTTGCTTTTCCCAATGGTGTAAGTATGGTTACTGGTGGGAAAATGTGCCGTTCCATAAAGGTGTCATTGGAGAGGCCAATGCAAATGTTGGAAACACCAGCAAAATCTTAACATTGTGGGCAAGCTGCCACCAGAATGCATCCAACAAAAGTGCGGGAAGATCATTACCTGCTGCTTGGTTTCAGTGCTGCAACGGGCTGGATGGTCACAGTGCAGCTAGGAATATTAGGGAGTTCAGGCCCCCTATCCATACCTGGGCAATTATGTCTTTTTCAGGCAATGCTAAGAATTATCGCCTACATTATTCTCAGGGGCGTAACACAGGCCCCTGCAGCCCCCGCGGTGCAGGGGGGCCCCCACGCTCCAGGGGCCCCCTCACACTGGGAGACGGCTGCAAGAGCAAGGCAAGCCTCTGCCTCATAAGTCTTCGGGAATCGGAAATAAATGGTCATGGTGCTCAAAAGTGCGCGCACGCCGCATGCACGGTCTGCCTCCTCAGGGCCCCCACCACGCTCCAGGGGCCCCCTCACTCTGGGAGATGGGCAAAACTGAGCACATGCCGCACGCACTGTCTGCCTCCTCGGGGCCCCCACGCTCCATGGGCCCCCGACCCCTCACTCTGGCTGGGCTGGCAAGAAGCAGAGCAAGGCAAGCCTCTACAGTGTTCGGAAATAAAATAATAAATGGTGCTCAAAACTGCGTGCACGCCCGCGCCGCCCGCACGCACGGTCTGCCTCCTCCCCAAGACCCCATAAATTAAACGTTGGTTGCATGCCAAATTGCCAATGTGACGGCCCCTAAGCCTCACTTCATAATTATGATGCCATGTGCGTGCGCACGCTCTGCCGGCGCCGGCCTGCCTAAGCCTTTTAAAATTAATTTAAAACAATAGTTGGTGAGCAGTACGTACGCCCGGGCGGGGCCGGCCCTTCATAATTTAAATGGTGCATGCATGGGCATGGCGGCGCGCAGAAGTTGTTGTCAATAGTCTGCGCGGTGCCGCGATCTTAAGGGTGGGGGCGGGGCTTGTGACTAAATCGTGCCATTGTCATGCGCATTGTAATTTAAAAGTGCGCGTGATTTTAGTAGTTGGGTACGGCCGCCAACTTGCCAGGAGGATAATTAATTTATAGAAGTAGAGTACTACTAGCCCCTGCCTGGTGGCTAGTCTCGCCAAGTCGCCCTGTCTTCTGCTGATAGCTCGCCTCCCCCGAAGCTGCAGGCCAGCCAGGCCTAAGGTGAGAATATGTCCGAGGAGGCAGGTCAGGATATAGTGGTCCGAAATGGCCTTCCACTGCCCTGGTGCCGCTCAGCCTCAGCTGAGGTCGGATTGAGTGGAGCGCCTCTGCCTCAGAGAGGTGGGTGGTGGGGTGGTGGTTAAGGGAATCCGGCTGCTGGCCGGGCATGGGGCCCTGCCACTCCACTGCAGATTTATTCTGTTTCTGTTAGTTATACATTTGCGCCAGGTTGCGCTTTCCTATGCTCAATCATGTTTAATTGAACTGAAGGTCGTGCAGAAGGCCCGGTTCTAGAGGGTGTGCCAGGCTCACCCAAAATGAGCCTGGCCCACCCAAACATGAGCCTTTTCCCTCGCAGTGAATCTGCCAACGATGCACAACCACAATAAAACAAATTCAGATAACTTGTGATTTACGATCCTGCTGCAGAGCAACCATGTGTCTGTTGGTAGTTTTTAAATGCTGATAAACTGAATTTTATGAGAATAGCTCAGTGGGTTACTGCCTTTGTCACAGAGATCCTTGTGTTACTTGCAGTTCAGAAGTTACAATCCTAACATAGGACAGTGAACAATGAACTGTCATCAAAGAGCTTCATACAAACTTCGCTTTTTTGTGTTGTGATATAGTTAGAACTTCTCCAGTCTTTCATTATTCTAATGTTACTAAAAGGAGTTTGTTTGGGCAGTTATACATTTTTATCAGTAAAGCCAACCCCCAACCACTGGAGTAATCTTTAAATCCTGAGTTTGTGCCTCTCCAGACCAAACCCTCGTAAAATATATTGCCCACCAGTATGGATGACATGCGATTCCTACACCCTGTAATCCTCATTGGCTTATAAAACATTCCCCGTAGACTGATTTATTGTCTCTGTATAATGTGTGCTGTTATGTAAAGCACTGTGACACCCTACACTGATATGAGTAGCGCTATACAACAAATGAAATGGATATGAGAGAGGGGCAACGGAGAGATGAGGGGCACTGGTGGAGGGTGACAGTGAGGGAAGCCGAGGAGGATGTCATGGGGCATGGGGAAACTACAGAGAGATGAGGGCACTTGTGGAGGGTTGCAGTGAGGGAATCCGAGAAGGAGGTCATGGGCTGGGGGGAGCTATGGAGAGATGAGGGGTGCTGGTGGAAGGTGGCAGTGAGGGAATCTGGGGGGAGGCCATGGGGTGGGGGGACTACAGAGAGATGAGGGGCACTGGTGGAGAATGGCAGTGAGGGAAGCCGAGGAGGAGGCCATGAGGGGGGGGGCTACAGAGAGATGAAGGGCAATGTTGGAGGGTGGTAGTTAAGTTATCTACAGAGAAAGAGTTCATTGGTGGTGTGCCAAAGAAGAGCACTAAAGCCGGCCCTGTCATGACCTTTCTGTTTTCGTTTATTTAATTAACAGTCAGGTGATTAGGACAACTTTGGAGCATACTTTAAAGTGCGTGCTAAATACATTCACTGCTATATTTAATTTTTTAAGTTTGAAGGTGATTTTACTATTGTTTTCTACTGAGATTAATGAAAGTGGAACTGGATGGTGGCTGATATTGGGCTGGGGCCCAAGGTCAGCTGTGAGATAAGGTGCAATGGAGAGGGGTGGTAGAAAAGTGGATAATCAAGCCTGTAAGGGAGCGCGCTACAGAATCAGGGGTCAGGTGGGGGTAGTAATGAAGAGGGGTTCTGCCTGAAGGCTCACACAGAGGGAGCCTGAGTAGTGTCACTTGCCTGATACTCCCACCTTAGAAACCACCTCTTCCCATCAAAGGGACATTACATGGAAAAAAACACTTTTTGAGAGTGATAACATTTAGAAAGAGACTTGGAAAAGAGTGCGTTTTACTGGGCCTTGTAAGACTAAGTAGAGATAAAAGAGGGCCCAGAAGCAGGCCTGGCTAGATATATAAGCGATAAATCGGGCCAGCAGTGGCCCACCCGAATGCACCCTTGGCCCACTCAAATGAAAATCCTGGAGCAGGGCCTGTCGTACAGAGAGATATATAATAACAATGTTAAACATGCTAAGTCAAACCCTAAGGCTATTTCTACTCTACTGAAGGCCAGGGCCCTACCACCACTTGTTGCTCATCAGAACCCATGCAAAGGAAACATGACCCCAGCATTTTACTGTAAGCAATGCTGCGCGCGATGAGCTGCCTGCCGCTGCGCTGTCAGTGAGTAGACCGATGCCTTCGAGTCAGCAACTAGAGCCAAATTTCGGGCGGGGGCGCTAAGAAAATTTTTCGGTGGGGGGGCCTGAATCTTTAAACAATAGGCAGAGTGGAGGCTGTGGAGCTGATCTCGGGGGGGGCTGAATCTTTAAGCAATAGGCAGAGTGGAGCTGCAGGGGCTCTTAAAAGGGGTGAAACAACAGCGAGGCCTCATTAACATAGAAAAAGAAGGCAGCATGAACGGAGAACCAGGGTTCAAATCCCAACGTTCACACAGTTGACCACATTGTGTTATCCTGGGCATTGGGCAAGCAGTTAACCTTCTCCACCTTTCATCACCTGCTGAAAATTACTGGGAAAGTGACGCGCCAAGATGGCTGATAGCGCCGCCCTCACAGATCTGGGAATTCTATTTGGCTGAGCTAATGAGATGTTAAATCATAGAGACTAGTCGGTATGGAGCTGCCCGCCCAATGCTTCGTTTTACATTGGCTAACAGGCTTGTCTATGGACACCCCCTGGGAAAGACGTCTTACTTACACACACTCACCCCTGACCCCTCATCTCATGTCAGATTTGCACCGAAAAGTGCGCGAAATCCTGCAATTGGTCAAGATGCAAAACTATGTTAAATAAATAAATTACGTGTAAGGTAACATGGTTCCAAGGATTACGAAGCTGCTGTATTAGGTCCAGTCTACCCTGTTGTAGGACGGGACCATAAGGGCCGGGCCTGCTGATAGATTTTTAGAATACATGTACAGTTAATGTAGTCCGATTTAGACAAGTTATGACCTTTCTCGTCCGGGTCAGGGCCCAGGAACCGCTGGCTTATAATGCAGTCCCAACAGCAAGCAGCCCTTCAAGGAAAAGTTTGCCAAGAGCTTTTTTACTGTGCTGTTTATAGCCCAAGTGGGCATTCTTCGGAGAGGTTACTCGGTGCCTGCAGCACCCTGGCAGTGGGGGCAGCGAGGGGGCACCCTTCCAGGAAGGCAGGAAGCAGGTCTGCTTTGTGGTAATTGGGATAAGCACCAAATGTGGTGCAATGCTCCTCTCATTAGGAGGTTAGTTATAATTTATTCCCCGTGTCCTGACCCACTCCCCTTTCCGAGTGCTTGAAGTACAGTTCCTGCCACAGACTTTCTTTTACATGGTATCGCAAACTTTGCTAAAGTTCACGAAGGTGCAGCGATGAGTGGTTTCCTATTTACGTGACTGTTGTGACTTTTTTTTGTTTTATAAAAGGTATATTTGTAAATGCCGCATAATTTTACAGTATTGGATTGGCTATATTAAAGTGCGGGAAAACATATTTCGCATTGGTATAATGTCACACGGGGCTTAAACTGAGAAACTTCGCTAGGTGCGAAAGTCTGAAGTTTGGGTTGCACACCCCAACCATTCCGGTTCAGTGTTCCCGTGTCTAGGGATAATTCAGTCTACATTGTGCCATCCACAGAAAAACTCGTTCATTCTTTGTGGATGAGAAATACATAATTTAAATTAAAACCTGAGGTATTAGACTCTAATCATTAAATGATGCTCCGTGGAGACTTGTGTGGATGTCATTGTAGCTCATTGACATCATGCATTCATTAAGTAGCGCTGCCTTTTTGCCTGGCTGTGCATGAAGCAGTTTAGAGTCATATTTCTTTAAATTGCAGTTGATTTGTGTCAGGGATGTGTCTTACACCTGTCTTTACTTACTGTCTTAAATTCTCTTTGTTATAAATTGACGTGAGCCCCATTGCCAGTCTGACAAGTGGCATCAATAAATGAGTTAACAGAGTGAATATTAAAATATTCATTGAGCTGTTAATTACATTTGAGACCCTAACAAAACATTGCTAAATGATTTATAAAAAACCCTTAGTTGGTGTCTGCTGCACTTCAGATGAAGCTTGGCCAGACGTACAGCTACGTAACGAGTGGGAGCGACAAAAGAGGGGCCGGGTGCGCTTAAAGACAGAAAGAGGGGAAAGGAGAGTTGTGGCAGCACTGCAGGCAACAACAACTACTATAGGAAACAGAGAAAGTAAAAGAGCTGTGTCAGCAGTGCCTCCATCTATTACAGGAGTCAGAGAAATTGCAGGTACAGCAGCTAGGCCTACACTGCTACCAGTGACTGTAGAAAGCTCAGAAACTGACAATACACCATCAGCAGATGAATCTCTGAGTCTAATATTACAAACAAGTGAAGGAAGTGCTGAAATTGTAAGTGCACCAGATGTATCGCTGCTGCTACCAGTAGCTAAAGAAAGTGAAGAACCTACACATGTGCTACTTGTGTCTGAAGTATTGCCAAACATTGAAGAAGAAACTGAAGACATTATGAGTAAGGATGTGGAATTACATTTAGAAGAACTAGAATCAAGCAATACCCAGTTTTGCCAGGATTTGTACCCGAGTGAAAGAGGGAATTTTCGAGACAAACCTTCGCATGATGCAGAGTTACGAAGGTTTGTCATTAGAAGTGGCCCATGCAAGCCTAGAGGACCCTTCCCACGAGATATTAAAAATAGGTGCTTTTCCAAAAAGTAGTACTACAAAGAAAATAGGACTGGAGATAAGACTCCAAGACTGTGGTTGTGCTACTCTTTAAAAATGGACAGTGCATACTGTGAACCTTGTTGGCTTTTTGGAGATAGAAAGCTTTCTTCCTATCAGCAAGCATGGGCTAATGGTATAAAAGATTGGCAAGGCATGTCTCGAAAAAATAAAGAACATGAAATGACGCGCTCACATTTAGCTGCTTGTGCTGTACATGGAAGATGGAGGCAAGATGAGACGATCGATACACAACTAGAATCAGACTACAAAGAGCAGGTGAACTATTGGACTCAAATTCTGAGTAGGATCATCGATGTTACACTTCTGTTGTCAACTTGCAATTTACCTTTCAGAGGACATAGAGAAAAACTGAAAGAAAAAGATGGTGGGAACTTTCTGGCAGTCATTGAACTTTTGGCCAAATATGATCCTGTTTTAAACCATCTGATTACAACAGAGAGTAGAGTTAAATACTTGAGTCCTGCTATTCAAAATGAGCTGATTGAAATGCTTTCGAATAAAGTGCAAATTGAGATAGTAAGTGAAATAAAAAAAGCAACATTTTTCTCTGTTATAATGGACACAACACAGGACATTAAAAAAGAAGACCAATTAAGCCTGGTTATCCGATATGTAACACTGTGCCTTAATACTGATGAAATTCCAACTGAAATCAAAATTAATGAAAGCTTTGTTGGTTTCTATAAAATTACAGACCAAAGTGCTTAGGGGATAGCAACAGAACTTGTAAACCTTATAGAGGACAAAGGCCTAGTCCTTAATAAATGTAGAGGTCAGGGATATGATGGTGCCAGCACAATGAGTGGTATATATAGTGGAGTGCAAACCAGAATACGACAGAAAGAACCCAATGCAGTCTATGTACACTGTGCTGCTCATAATCTAAATTTAGTGTTGAATGATGCCTGCATACACATTCCTGAAATTGCAGAATTTTATGACATTATACAGAAATTATATTTATTTTTCAGCCAAAGCATCAAACGGTGGGAACTTCTTACCATTACAAAAGAGAGCACAACTCATTCAAAGCCATCACTGAAGAGACTCTGTCCAAAACGTTGGGCATCCAGACATGATGCTCTCCTTGCTGTACGCTATCGGTTTATGGACATAATGAAAGCACTCACTACCATTTTACTGCAGTCTAAAAAAGGTTGAGGAGCGCGCAGAAGCTCAGGGTCTTAGGAAGTGCATGGAGACTTTTGAGTTTGTGGTAATGGTTGTAATCCAGTCCAAAGTGCTGGAGACAATAAATATTTTGTCCAAACTGCTTCAGTCTACAGATCTGGACCTTTTACAAGCATCAAATATGTTAAGTAGCGCAGCGAATACGTTTGCCAGTTTCAGAGAACAGTTTGAAGATGTTAAAAGCTCAGCATCTTTACTTGCAGCTGCATGGGGAATTCAATTGCATTTTACACAAAAACGACCACAATGCAAAAAAAAGCACTTTAATGAACTCTGTGAAGACCAAAGACTGTGCAATCCTGAAGACTATTTTAAGGTGTCTGTGTTTTATGCTAACATAGATATTGTTGTAAATCAGATAAAAACTCGATTTGCGGGTATGAACACCATAATCCAAAGCTTTAATTTCATGATGCCTTCAGAAATCCTCAGAGCTAGTGAGGAGGAGTTGTTTGAAGCAGCCATGACCCTGGCAGCTCATTACGAAAAAGACTTGTCCCTAGAGTTTCCACAACAACTCATTGCTTTCAAAGCAGTGTTGAAAGAACAAATACAACTTATCTCAGGTGGCACAATAAAGGATCTGGCTGACCTTTTATTTTTGAGAAACCATGCAATTCTGCCCAGTGTTTTGGATTTTGCAACAGCACTGAAACTTTTTCTAACAATTCCAGTTACTGTAGCCAGTGCAGAAAGGTCCTTTTCAAAGTTAAAATTAATCAAAAACTATCTCCGAAGCACAATGATGCAGGAAAGGCTGTCGGGGCTTGCAACCTTAAGCATTGAGAGTGATCGAGCAAAAAATGTGAAAGCTTTAACAGAAGAGTTTGCACGAAGAAAGGCAAAGAGGCAAACATTCTTTCAGTCAAGTACATCTCTCCAATTCAGTGAACCAAGCAGTAGCAGCCTTCAGCCACCAGTCTAATTTGCCAGTCACTCTTCCTGGTGTAAGCAGTCTTCGGCCTTGTGTTCACTCTTTAAGTATTGTTTTCTGCTGTACCAGCATTCAAAGTCTGCAATACATTTCATCAGGCTCCTGCAAGTACTGTTCCTACTTCAAGTCTGATTTTCTAAATATATCTGCTTTGAGTTCCATGAGGAAGCAGTAAGTAATATGGTATTCTGCCAGTATATCATACTTTAAATATTGTTTGCTTATATATAGGCTACCTCAATATTCTGAACATACGTTTATAGAGGCAAGAAGAAATGTATTCAGTTTAACCTGACAAATATACACCCCCTTGACACTTTCTTTTGCACAGACAAAAGGGCATTATTTGAGTGAACAGCTTTGTTTATTTTGCTTCTGAGCTTGTTATTGTTTTGCGGGCCACTTAAATATTTGCGCCTTTTTGCACAAACTAAAGGGGCATACTTTGTCGAAACTGGTTTAATGTTTATGCTCCTAAACTTATTGTTTTTATCACTAACGTTGAAATATTTGCACCTTTATGCACAAATAAAAGGGGCATTGTTTGACTGGACGGGTTTGATATTAATGCTGCTAAATTGTTATTACCTTACCAGGCACTTTGAAATATTTATGCCTTCATGCACTAACAAAAGGGGAATTAGTCTGACTAAATAGGTTTAATTTATGTATGCTGCTATCTGCTGTACTTGTTACTGTTTTGCTAGTCACTTTGAAATATTTGAGCCTTCAAAAAGAGAATTGTTAGTTTAAACTGGTTTGATTATTGGATGGTGCTGTAGTTATCAGTCACTTTGAAATATGTGTGCCTTTATGCACACACCAAACAGGGATTTGTTTAACTAACCTGGCTTCATTTTTGCATACTGCTAGACTTGTTTTTTTACCATGCACTTTGAAAATGTTTTCACCTTGATGCAAGAAGAAAGTTGGAGTGTTTTACAAAACATGCTTGATTTTTGTATATTGCTGGACTGGTGAATGCTTTATTTTGCACTTTGAAAGTATTTGCACTTTTTCTTTTGCTTTACCAACTACAGTTTGTATATAGATTGTCATTAGGTACTTGCTGATAGGGTTTGTTTTTATTCTACATGCAGTGTTATTTATGGTGTTGCTTGCACTTGTCTGTAATACGTCTACCTTAAATCTTGTATTTAGAATTGTTTACACTACAGAAATGATAAATCAAAACAGACAAACATCTGCATCAATGTTCTGAAGCATCCAAACAGTTTTCTTCCTCAGCATTGTGTGCCTGCCTGTTTTGCAGTGCTTACTAATAAAGTCATTATGATTGAAATTGCTTCCTCAGTTCACGTTATTATCATGCACAACCCTTGACAGTCGCTAGTGTGTGGCATGCAGATAATTCACCAGTCTACTTCTCTTGACTTTCGCAGTAGACTGGGTTATAGCTTGTGTACTTCTCATGTATATAGTCACTTGAGTTTTTATGGAATTTCATGTTTAGGTTGGTCTTTCAAAGTTTCAAGGTATTGTCAATTCTATTTCAGACCCTTCATAGTTGTTCTTTGTTCTTCAGCCATAGTCATTTCCTGAGATAATAGGATCGCTCCTTGGCATTGTTCTGATTGCTGCCTCAGTTAAATAATCTGCTTTTGACGGTATTGTTACAAATGGCGTAGCTTGTATACAAAGAGTGTTTCCCACTTTCTCATTAGAACTTAGAGAAAGACAATATGGAGGCATTTCATTTAAATGTTGGAGGTTTCAAATCAAAAATGCCCGATTTCTGGGTGGTAGGGCAAAGTGGTAGATGGTGGGCCGCGCCGCCGGGGGACGGGGGGCCCCCTCCATGTGCTTTGCAGGGGGGCCCTCTCAAGTTTAGTTACGCCACTGATTATTCTTTTTACCACAGCGGGCAATATACTTTCAGGTGCCTTATTTCCAGTTGCACACCTACCCAAGCACCTGGATACCCTCTTGGGTGATTAGTGCGCTATACAAATTAATATAAAATAACATACCACTGCACTGCTAATCACACACTGGAAAAACGATGGCAACCCCATTTCGAGGATGCTTGTGCAGAATCACACTTAAAATGCAGGGTATTGAACCAAATAATGATGTATGGATTTCAAATGTCATACCTCTTTCGGCACTTCAAAAAAGTCTTTGAAAATTCACTTTCACATTCTCAATCTGTATAACACAAATACATTTTATAAACCATTGTTGATTCAAAGAATAAGCTGTAAATGACAATATTTAAATACAAAGTCCAACAGAATACACCAGAACATTATTAAACAGGAATGAAGTCACATGCAGCAGAATGACACAGACCTTTGAACATTAGTGTTCATTCACTTTAAGTAAATCATTGTTTATACAGTACTTTTATTACCTTGGTTAATGTTTAATTACAAAGGTTGCTTTTTCTCAGTGTTGATTCTGCAATTTCAAAAGTTAACTTATCTGACATTAACAAGTAAAATAACTCATTATTCCATCTTACGCCATGCCAGAGCAGTAGGAAAACAAGCCATGGAGCTGGATTTAGAAAAATTAGGTAAAATATGATAACCAGAAGATAGTGGCATAATAACCTCTATGTTTTTCTGTTCTCAAAGCTCTGGAATGCCATCCCAGAGTTATATAGGACATACCGAGTCAGAACCATTAGTCAGGAAACTGCTAAAATAGCCCTCTTTAGGTCGACTATCTGTGGTGGTGGTTTTTTTACAAACTCAGAAGGGGCTTTTAGCCCGCCCACACTCCCCATTGGTTAACACCATAACCACTATCCTTTGCTGCCTTCCAATTTGGCAGAAGTCGTGATACATCACTTCCAGTGGCTAGTGTGGAGCACCGCTAAACAACCGGTTAAACTTAGTGACCCTTTCCTGCAAGCGCCTTGATTAAGGTACTATTTCTACTTTGTTTGTGAATTATGTGTTACTATGGAACCATTTTTTTGTTTGCCTCTGCTTGTGGATTGTAATGATGAGTTTGTGTTTTGCTTACTTTGTGCCAGCTTGATAAAAGAAACATTTGCAGCTGTGTTTGATCTTTCTTCGTGGCCACCAAGCTCTTTTGTTTACTTCGGGCACCATGTTTCTGCTTCACCGATCCTCCCCACCTTCACACAGCCTCCCCTCTCCCCCTCCCCAGTCAGTTTACATACTTCTAATTATGTATTCAACATATTAATAAATATTCTGAATCTTGATAATGTCATTACTGTCTTGAGTCTCACACAGAGTTTGTGCAGAATGTCTACAGAGATTCTTCCCCGGTGCATTTAACCCCTTCGGCGCTCATGACGGAACGGTTCCGTCATGAGCGTCGGTTGAGCTGTGCTCATGACGGAACCGTTCCGTCATGACCACGCCCGCGCAAGAAATGGTCAGCGCTCAGCGGGAATCGGCGCCGCATGGAAGGGGTTAAGAGACAATACATCCCAAATATTGATCGCATCATGCACATCTTTTGTTTCAATCCTTGCTGCTCCTTCCAGTACGCAAAGAAGCATGGCTGTAACCTCTACCTCATGAGCCGAGTCATAAATAGAACCCTGTTGTCACATGCCGATGCTTTCTCTGTAGATTTCTACTGAAGCTATCGCTCTGCTGATTGAGGAACTTTATTGTCAGCTGTAGCATTGTAACAACTTTCCTGCTTGTTTTTTTTTTTGTCATTTGACTCCCACTAATCTTTGATGTCCCTGGCCCCACCTAATCCTTGCCCTACCAAAACACCATGGAATTTGGTCTTTTTTCCTGTTTCGTCCTTTTCCTGCATATAAAATTCATTTCCTGCATATAAAACTCTGCACTACTTTGCACATACTCGCATTTGTTATTCCTTCCCATTATTTTAGTTTTTCTAGCACTTATTGTTTATTGAGCTGAAGTGGTGTCGAACAAAAACTGTGAGTGAGCGTAATAATCAAATCTGGAGCTTTCTCTTTTGCAAAAGAGTCCTGCTGTATAGAAGGCGCGATGAAATGTTTTAAAAAATGGAGACAATAGTATTGTCTCCACATTTTTCGTTTCTGTTTTAATGAACATACCACACTGGATTTTCTTCTTACTAAAGTTCTGCCCCAGGGCAATAACCTGGAGCAAGCCTAGTTCTCATTACTGTTGTGGAGTTTACATCATAAAATTAGGAGCATATGCACTTCTTATTATGCTGTGGTAATTGTTTACCAAGTGCTACACACGAGATAGTATGTCAGGAAACAATAATTGAGTGTTCAGTTTTGTACTTCTATTTTTGCCAAAATTAAACAGGTCCTTAGTTTAAATGTGCAATTTATCTATCCCCAGGGCAGATAAAACCTCTTTTTATAAGGGCCCTTCTTATACGTTCCTGACACCCCACACCTGGGACATCTAGGGGAGACCCTGGGGGTACCTATTAACTAAATAATTGGTGTTTATAATATTTTAAGTGCCCTTACCACCAAAGTCGAGTTTGGGTACAATTTATATTTAAAAGTAGTCATGCAACACAGGGCTGCTTTTAAAATGAATGCAAGGTCTCAGCAGTGAGCACATGAAAGTGCAGAAAGGGCTGATGGCCTCTAAACTGCCATGTCCTATTATATACTAGGGACCTAAAGGAAGTTTTAATCCCCCTGCCCTATTATGTACTAGGGACTTATAGGGTAGGTCATGCCAAATATAAGTGTACCCTAATATATAGTGCACCCTCATGTATGTTTGTGTTGTCACTGTGTTTTCACCATATCACTGGTCCTGGGCCTTGTTAGGCAGAACCCAGGGACAGTCAGAGTCAGTTACCACCAGTACGAGTCAGAAAAAAAATGGAGGTGCCCAGGGCACAGGAGGACATTTCAAAATAGCCCCCCACTACCCCAAACGAAAGATGATGGTTTTCTATTCTACACCCTGGTAGTCCTCATCAGCTCAGTGGAAAAACCTGGAAAGTCAATCGGCATTGGCATGGGCAGCCCCAGGTCTGTGTACCACTGTAAAGTCCATTTCCTGTAGGGATATGGGCCACCTCAATAGCATGATAATCTCTCCTCTCATTTGCATGAGTCATCTGAGAGGCCTGTGGTCAGTTTGAACACGAAAGCGGGTACCAAACATGGACTCAGCTTTTTCAGGGACCAAACCACTGCAAAAGACTCTCTTTCAATGGCACTCCAACTCTGTTCTTTGCGAAGAAGTCGCCAGTCAATGAAATGCAACTGGCTGATCAAGGCCCTCCTCATTCCCCTGTGACAACACGGCCACAATTCTTTGTTCTGAAGCATCTGTCTGAACCACAAATTCATTTGTGTAGTGAAAGGCCAGTAACACTGGTGCTGACCACATAGCAGCTTTCAGAGTGTCAAAAGCCCCTGGCACTCTGGAGTCCAATCCACTTTCTTGGGCCTCTTCTTAGAAGTAGGTTCTGGTAGGGGTGCCACAATTGTCCCATAATTCTGAACAAACCTTCCATAGTACCCAGTCAGACGAAGGAATGCCCTGACCTAGGTCTGGGTGACAGGAGCTGTCCAATCGAAAATGATTTTAATTTTGGCTCGGGAAACTGTACATGGCCTCCAACTACAAGGTGGCCCAGGTACACAACAGAGCCCTGCCCTATTTGGTACTTACTTGCCTTAATAGTCAGGCCTGCCTGCTGCATGGCCTGAAGCACTTCCCTCAGGTGGCTTAAGTGAGCCCCCGGGTAGAACTGTATACAGCTATATCATCCAGCTAAACAACATTGAACTGCTCAAAACCAGACAGGACCCTGTTCACCAATCTTAGGAAGGTAGCAGGGGCATTCTTTAAGCCAAAGGGCATTACCTTGAACTGATAATGTCCCTCTGGTGTGGAGAATGCTAACCTCTTCTTTGCTCCATCTGTGAGGTCACTATGTCAGTAGCCTGAAGTCAAATCAAATGTACTCAGATATTGAGCAGCCCCTAACCTGTAAATAAGCTCACCTGCTCTAGGTATAGGGTGAGCATCAGTCTTTGTAACTGCATTAAGTCCCCACCCCCTGGGATTAGATTTGGACACCAGCACCACTAAGCTGGCCCACGGACTGTCAGAAGACTCAATTACCCCCAACTCCAGCATTTTAGCTACCTCAGGCTTGATGCTGGCTCTGACATGGTCAGAAAACCTGTATAGTTTATTTTTGACAGGTGGGCTGTCACCAGTGTCATTGTGGTGCACACACCATTCAGTGATTCCTTGGGTCAAAAAGAACAGGGCAGCAAACTGCTCCAGCACCTGCTTGCAGTTTATGTGCTGCTGGTCTGTCAATGTGGGCGAGAGTATCACTCCCTCCACTGACCCATCCTGCACATTGTTGGAGAGGAGGTTGGGCACTAGCTCAGTCTCTTCCTCCACTCCCTCATATGTTAAAAGTCATATCTGCCGAGTTATGGTGGGGTTTCAATCTATTCACATGCAGGAACCTAGGAGGGCTCCTGTGAGTGCCAAGGTCGACCAGGTAGATAACCTCACCCTTCTTTTTAGTAGCTTTCTGATCATACTAGTGCTTCATGAGCTCCTGGCTGGCCACCAGTTTCCTGCCTGTCTTGTACATGTACTCTGCCATTCAAGATTTTAGGACTAGCACATAGTCCAGCACTTTGTCCTTTGCTTCTTTGAGAGGCTTCAACCAAAGACTCTTTCAGCAGGCACAATGGCCCCCTCACAGGGTGTCAAAACAACAGATCAAAGGGACTGAAACCAACCCCTTTTTGTGGCACTTCCCTGTAGGTAAACATTAGACAAGGGAGGAGAACATTCATCTCCTCCTGAGTTTTTCAGCCAACCATTGATCATGCCCTTAAGGGTCTTATGTATCCTCTCCACCAGACCATTTAAATGGGGGTGATATGGGGTGGTGAACTTATAGTTAATACCACATTCATCCCACATCGCTTTCAGATAGCTGGACATGAATTTTTGTGCCCCTATCTGAAACAACCTCTTTTGGAAAACCCACTATTGTGAACACACCAAGCAGTGCCATAGCAACTACAGGAGCAGCTGTTGTTCTGGGAAGTATTGACTCAGGGTACCTTATGGCATGGTCCACTATCACCAAGATATACCTATTCCCTGATGCAGTAGGTGAGTCCAGGGGACTAGCAATTCCCATCCCCACCCTCTCAAAGGGAGTCCCAATCACTGGCAGTGGTATCAAGGAAGCCTTTGACTTGCCCCCTGTCTGGCCATTGGCCTGACAGGTGACACAGGAGCTGCAACACTCCTTTACCTTCTCAGACATATGGGGCCAGTAGAAATGGTTCACCAACTGGTTCCAAGTCTTAGTCTGTCCCACATGTCCTGACAAGGGGATATCAAGACACAATGTCAGGATGAAATCTCTGTACTTTTGGGGCACCACCAACCTCCTGGTGGCCCCTTCCTTGTTGTTTCTGGCTTCAGTATAAAGCAGTCCATTTTCTCAGTAGATTCTGTGAAATCCATTTTCCTCCCCTTCGTCTTGCTTGGAGGCAATCCGCCTCAAGCTTTCATGGTTGGGACAGTCTCACTGTCCTTTGCAGAATTCCTCTCTGGAGGATCCACCTTCTCCTGTTGGGGTCTGACAGATCTGATAGGGATGTAATCCTTTCCTCAGAGGTCAGATCCTCCTGCACCTCTGGAGTTGCCTGGGCTTTCCGGGCTTGCTCAACAGACCCAGTGCCCATGTCCTGGCTGCTTGGCCCATTGTTCCAGGGTCCAGGTATCCCCCATTTCCCTTTGGTATAATCTGTGACCTGGTCACAGCACATACCCACTCAGGGAACTCAAATATTCTAATATGGAACCCTCTCTCCACTTCAGACCACTCAGATGGTTTGAGATCAATGCCTAGTAAACACTGGACTGGGAGTAAAGGACACACAGCTACTTTCATAAGGCCTGTCACCACCCCCCCATACCACATCCACCATAGCCATAAGAGGGAGTTTGGTACTGCTGTCTGCTTAGGCCACCTGGTGAAACTCACCAGATAGTAATCTCTTTCGAGGCACCAGGGGATCTAGGACCATAGTCACACTGGCCCCTGTGTCTCTTAGAGCCTCAGCCTCAGTCACTTGAGACCTCCACCTGCCATATTGGGGTAAGGCGACCAGGGTTGCAATATTCACTCCAGCCAGGGACACTAAGGTTGCCTCTGTAACTTTCCTACCCCTCTCTGGGGCACTCTCCACCCCCACATTTATGCTAGCAATCCCTGGGGAGGGCTAACTAGTGGGGGCTTCTTTGTGCAGACAGTATCTCCCTTCTTGTGCCCTGGCTGATTACAGTCATAGCTCTTTTCCATCTGTGAGGGATCAAATAACCTACCATTCTTTCCCTGATACCCCCTCCCTTTGTATTTGGGTAGGCTCTGCCTCCCCCATGAGGTTTTTGTGGGTCTTTGGAGGACTCTTTCTGTTTTTACCTTCTTTCCCCTGTACTTTCCTCTAGGAGAGTATCTGTCCTCCTTTCTTCTAGTAATCTCCCTCATGCTGAGTGGAAACGTGGATTCTCACTTACTCATCAGCGGCTTCCCCCATCTCTCTGGGGTCTTTCAGCTTAGAGTACGCTACGTACTGGCATAATTTCTGTTCAGCACAAAGAGTCAAAGTGAGTTATTTTAACAAAAAAACATACAATCCCACATATGTGTCTACTTTGTTACCAACAATCTAGCCTTCAGCTGCCTTCATTGAAATGTCCACAAAGTCCACCCAGGACTGTTTGCTCACTTCCTTGGTGCATCTGAACTTCGCCCTTTACTGGAGTCAGACCAAATCTCCTGACCAAGCATGCCTTCATCTGCTAGTAGGACTCTGCATCATCCCCCCTCAGGGTCAGGAGCCTATCCCTCCCAGCTACTGGTATCAACATCCCACAGAAAGGCACCCCATTACTTAAGTGGACCCTACTCTTATTAAGGGCCCTCTCAAAGGTTGCTAGCCATGTATCAATGCCACCCCATCTGTGTACCTGGGTACTATACCCTTGGAAAGCTTGTGGTCAAATACGCTACCCCTGGACATCTCAACCACTTCATCATTTTCACTGCCACCATTTCTTTTCTCCTCTTCCCTCTGCCACTTCTTGTTAGCTAATTCCAGCTTCTCCCTCTCTAAGGCAATGCAAGCTAAATGGGCCTCAAGCTGACTCTCCGCAAGGGTTAGCGGTGGATACTGCATGGAGGACCATACCCTCCTACCATCATCTGGAATTACATAGCTAACACTGGAAACAATCAAAGAGGCATCACCCTCACCCTCACCCTCCTCATGGGTGACATTGGGGGCTCAACCTCCCCCCTTGAATCTCCTCAGCTCCCCCAGCCCAGGCCTTCAGGGACTTAAGCAACCCTGCCTTCCTAACCTTGCTGAAGGCATGCAGCCCCCTAAGCCTACAATGTACCCTAAGCTTAGCCATATTGAGTTTAGTCAGTTTAGCTAAGTCCAGCTCCAAGGTATCCCTCGCTTTGATCAAAACAATGGATTAAAAATCAGTTGAGTCCAAATTTCAAAGATTCAAAACTCAAAAGTTTTCTTCTAATACAATTTAGAGGATTTTTATAATCTTAATTCGTTTTACTGAAAAGTATACTTTTAAACATAAGTCCTCATCCACATCGCTGAACACCAAATGTTGGAAAGTGGGTTATTAGTAGTGTTAAATGTGGCAATAAGGCCAATAACACAGTCTAGAGCTCAGAATAGGTCTCAATAAATTATTCCCATACCCAACCCTTGGTATCTTGGCTGCAAGCAGACAGGCTTAATTTAAGAGACGGATATGTAAAGTATTTAAAAATACCAATTCAGTGAATAATTAAGACACAACACAGAATAAAAATCCCACACCAATTTAAAAAAATAGGAAATATTTGTATCATTAAAATGGCACCAAAATGAAAGAAATCCAATGTATGGAACTGGAGATATGAATTTGGAAAGATTTAACAGTATATAGCACTTAGAAACCAATAGCGCCACCGTGAGACATATGGTTGTGCTTGACGGGGACAAAGTCAAAGGTTGAGGCCACTGCGATGGAGCCCTGCTCGGATACCCCTCGTGGTAGACCTTGGTTGAGATTTTTCCATCGGACTTAGAAGCTTCTCTGGAGCTTTTTCTGCCGGGGTCCCTTGATGCTCTTCTCCAGTCCGGGTTCGGTGAGGGTTCGCCGGCTTGCTTTCCAGGGAGATCCTGGTCAAACTCT
Source organism: Triturus cristatus (assembly GCF_964204655.1). Classification (NCBI taxonomy): domain Eukaryota; kingdom Metazoa; phylum Chordata; class Amphibia; order Caudata; family Salamandridae; genus Triturus; species Triturus cristatus. The sequence continues at coordinate 308,173,557 of NC_140593.1, read as the reverse complement.
GGAAGTCAGACCTATGGAGCTTTTCAGGGGGGCGAACAAGGAGGGCAGGCCGGCTCACGATTGAAATTCGCCAGCTTGGTTCTTGCAGTTGAGTCGGATCTCCCCTGGAGCTTTTTTCCAAAGTTGCTCCAAACCTTTCTTCCTGAAGTTCCTCTGGGGGTCCCCAAAGTGTCCAAAACACAATCCAAGGCTCTGTGATCTCCAAGATGGTCCTTGAAAGTTTGGGACTTCAGTTCCCACAATCCACTTGGACAAAACCCTTACAAATCCACTGGATGCACTCCAGGCTGGGGATTTCTGGTGGTGATGGTCTAGGTGAGCTCTGTTAACCTGTAGCTTGCAGGGAGTTCACTTTTTATTCCTCTTGAAGCAAGGTACATCCAAAGGGCTGTAATTCCAGACGATGCAGCAGGCACAGTCAGTCTGAATGCAGGGGCCGATGGTGCAAATCAGGTTTCCAGCTTGGCTAGCCACCCTCTTTTCTGAGTTTCAAGCAGCAGATCTGAGATGCTCTGCACTTCTCACATATTTATTCAGTGGCCCCTGGGGTCAAGCAATACTGTCCAACGGGGTGCAGGGCAACACCCCAGAGCATGACCACTTCTTCCAAAGTGTGACATTATCTTCTCGCAGAAAGCCTTATTCTTCCAAAATTGGGCTGGGGGGGGGGGGGGGGGTTAGATGGACCTGGTATTCCCTACCTGTCCTGTCCCCCTTTGAAGCTCTATGGCTTACGACCCCTATCCCCGGCTCTGGCATTCCTGTGTAGCAGAGCTCTCTTCCAAGAGATAGCCTCTCAGTGGGTGTGGCACTTATCACTTCATCACAGCAGCCTGGGTAATCCTCTTAACTCTGACCAATCAGGGGAGGCCACAGGAAGGCTGAATTCAGGCTTACAGACAAGAAAGTCTTATAACTTATTTTCTGTATACTTTAGGATGAATTCAGCAATAGCATAGTGTTGACATTTTCAATACCACTCTCCTATGTCTTTGAATGATATTTTTCGTGAACTCATAGCTATAGTTATTCATTGATAAACTATTGCCATGTTAATCTATGTGGCTGGGGATCTACAATGAGGAAAATGCAATGTACAGTTTCTCCAACAACAAGGCCTATAAAACATCTTTTATAAGTACCCTGCTTACAGCTAAATGACCCTCCTCCACCCCTGGGACACCTAGGGGAGACTTTAGGGGTCCTGAATATGCAGGCATAGTGTAGATCTACACTCCACAGTCCTTCTAGTACAACAGTTGATTTTGGGAAGCACTTTACTACAAAGGGGGGAAGTGAAATGTGCAATTCCTTTATCCCCAGAGCATTTACAACCTCTTTTATAAGGGCCCTCCTTACAAGTGCCTGTCCCCCATCCTGGGGACACCTAGGGGAGACCCTGGGGATACTTACTATGCCAAAATATTGTAGTTTATAACTTTTTAAGTTCCCTTACCATCAAAGTCCAGTTTGGGAACACATTACATTCAAAAGCAATGATGCAACACAGGGCTGATTTTAAAATGACTGCAGGCCCTTAGCAGTGCACACACAAGTACTAGGGACTTATAGGATAGGTCCTGCCAATTATAAGTGTACCCGAATATACACTGAACGCTAATGTATGTTTGTGTTTTTATTGTGTTTTCCCTGTGTTTTCACCATAGCCCTGACCCTGTGCCTGGTTAGGCAGAGCCCAGAGACAGTCAGAGTCAGTTACCACCAGTACCAGTGAGAACAAAATGGGGGTGCCCAAGGCACAGGATGACTTTGCAACATAGAGACATCAGATTACATTGCTCTTAGAGGAAACATGAAAGAAACCAATCTAAGGAAACAAATATGCAGTGCAATGCAGTTAGAAAGGCAAGACACAAATACGGATCACACACAACCACAAAATTAGGTAGGCACTACTTTAAAATTAAAATAGTGAAGTGCAAAAATCCTCTAATTATAGGAGTAGTGCCAGACAATGCACAAATGCACATACAAAGCAACTATAGTTGACACTGGCCTATATTAATCAGGATGAAAACAAAGTTCTCAAGGCAAACTAGCTACAGTTGTAGATTTTTTACAATGGATTGCACCTGAAGACTCTTGAACATTTACATGCTGATCAACTCCGGTGTACCTTAACACTTTTTTACTAATTACAGGAACGCCAACAAGATGGGAAAGGAGAGTCCAGTACACAATGTTCGTCAGGAAAATGTTTTGTGATATGGAGCAGTTTCGGTTGTATTGTAGGCACTAAATATTAGACTGGCCTAGCGGAAGTACACTTTTTTTTCTTTCACTTACTTATAAAAAGCTCTGGCAAAGCCAATAGGTCTTGCCTATGTGAGAGCTATTAGCTTTGACAATATGTTTTAGCCATTATATATACCAGTGTGGCTGTTATTCAGCATGGCTAAAGGTTAGTGGGGTAGACAGGAGTGGAGGTGGGTAAACTGTAGTGAAGTGGGATAAATTGAAATGGGATAGATTAAAGTGGAGTAAAGTGGAATGGGGTGGGGTAGACTGGAGTAACGTTGGGTAGATTGGGTGTAGTGGAGAAGATTGGAGTTGATTTCAGCAAAGTTGAGTGAGGTTGGGGCACACTGGACTGGAATATATTGGAGTGGGGTAGAGTGGAGAGGAGTAAGTGGAGGGGAGTAGAGTGAATTGGAGTGTTGTGTCGTGGAATGTTGTAGATAGGAGCGGTGTGGCATTGTCGGGCATAGAGAGGAGTGGCATGCCGTGGAGTGTTGTAGAATGGAGTGGTGTGGCCTAGAGAGGAAGGGCACAGATTAGAGTCGAACTGCATAGTTTGGAGTATGCATGTTGTGGTAGCGAACTTCCATTGCAGACAACACATTTTTTATTGAAATGACCATTACATTTGCACCGAAATACGGGTTTTATCACACACAAATGATAATGTGTGCAAATGTCATCACCAGTGTATTGATGTGTTTTGAGCTTATTCAAATATTTGTTTCCATGACACTTCAGAATTTTTTTTTAAATGTGCTTCATTTGTACTAGTTCTGATATATTTCGAAACATCAGCAAGGTTAATTTATTTTGCTAAAAAGAAAAATAAACTACACCCTCTCCTCTTACATGGATAATCAGCAGGATTGTCACATATATTCTCTCAAATTGAAGTCCGAGAAACAAAAGTAAACGTCAAGCTCCCTCTGAAGAGAGCTTGATATTTGACCTCAGTCTTTGAATGCACAGCCAATGTGACAGGATAATGACAAGATTTAAGGATTATGTTACTTACCCAGTAAGCATCTGTTCTCAGCATGTAGAGCTGTAGATGTGCATGCTTTGCATACTTCTGCCATCTAGTGTTAGGTCCGGATGTTTGCAAGTTGTTTTTCTTCAAAGAAGTCTTTTCCAGTCATGAGGTATGGTGATTTTCCTCCTGTCGGTGACAGTGAGCATGGGCATCGACTCCTTTGTTAGATTGTTTTCCCGACAGAGGGTGAGAATGGGGTAAGTGAGTGTAGTACAGAGATGTTCATGCATATGTAATGTAAATAATGAGAGCTGCAACAACTACAGGTGCCCTTGGAGGTGAGAGCACACATGTGAATCTACAGCTCTACATGCCACAAACTGATGCTTACTGAGTAAGTAACATAACCCATTCGAGGCATGTGTGCTGTAGATACACATGCTTTGCATAGCCTATATAGCAGTATTCTCCCATAGCGGTCGCTAACCGGTAGGTGTTGCAGTTGTTTGAAAAATTGTCTTTAGCACTGCTTGTCCTACATTGGTTTATTGACGTGCTAACATGTCCACACAATAGTGTTTGGTAAATGTATGTGGTTTGGACCATATTGCTGCCTTACAAATGTCAGCTGTAGGAATGTTACCTAAAAAGGCCATAGGCGCTCCTATTTTACGAGTGGAATCTGCTCTAGGAGGTATAGATAAAGTTATTTTAGCTTTAGCATAGCAAGTTTGAATACATTTAACAATCAATCTTTAAATACCAGAGTTGGAGATAGGATCGCCTTTGTGAGGTGTAGCAAATGCAACAAATAGTTGCTTTGTCTTACGAAAATCTTTTGTCCTTTCAATATAGTACAATCACCCTCTTCTGACATCAAGTGTTTAAAAGAGCTCTTTCTGCTACTGAATCAGGTTGAGGGAAGAACACAGGTAACTCAACTGATTGATTATTATGAAAAGCAGAAACCAATTTTGGGAGGAATTTTGGGTTGGTGCGAAGAACTACTCTATCTTTATGAAGCTGAAAGAAGGGTTCTTCTAAGGTTAATGCTTGTGGCTCACCAATTCTCCTTAATGAAGATATAGCAATGAGGAAGGCAATCTTCTAATAACAAAACTGTAATCGACAATTGTGTAATGGCTCAAACGGTGGACCCAGGATTCTTATAAGCACAATGTTCATATTCTAAACTGGTGAAGAAGGTACTCTGGGTGGTATTACTCTTTTAAGGCCCTCCATAAAGGGTTTCATTACTGGAACCTTGAACAAAGATAAATGTTGTCTGTTTTGCAGCTACTGCCACAAGGTGCAATCGAATGGATGTGTAAGCTAGACCAGCTCGCTATAGATGCAAAAGGTAACAAATAATATTTTGGATAGTGGAATCTAGCGGATCAATATTGTTGTTGTTACATTATACAACAAATCTTTTCCATTCTCCAGCATAACATGCTCTAGTGGTAGGCTCTCTTGCTTCTTTAAGAATAGTCTACAATCTGGTGGCAAATTTAAGTATCCAAACTCTATGACTTCAGGAGTCAAATCGCTAGATTGAGTTCCTTGGGGTTAGGGTGACTGATTTCTCCATGGTTCTGAGTGAGAAGGCTGGAATTGAGATGCAGCTTTTGATGTGGAACCACTGATAGTTCCAAGAGTGGGGTGAACCACGGTTGACCCATGTGGGAGCCACTAAGACTAGTGTGAGTGACATTTGCCTGAGCTTCCGAACCAGAAATTGAAGGTGAGGGTGAGGCGGAAAAGCGTAGGCAAATGTCCCTGACCAATTCATCCATAGGACATTGTCTTTGGATTGAGGGAGTGGGAACATAAAAGGCGAAGTTTGGGCATTTTGAGTTGTCCACTGTGGCGAACAGATCTATTTGTGGGAATTCCCATATTTGAAAGTACAGAAGGAGAACTTGGGGATGAAGTTCACACTCATGTATGTGTTGCCGGATCCTTCTGAGGAGGTCAGCAATTTGATTGTTCACTACTGGGAGGTGCTCTGTCAGAATATGAATTCTGTGATGGAGTGCCCAACACCAAATGGTCTGAGGGAGGCGTGACAGTTGCAGAGAGTGTATCTCCCCTGTTTTTGTAAATAGTACATAGCTGTCATATTGTCTGTGCGGACAAAGTCAACTTTTCCTATGAGAAGACATTGAAAAGCTTTCAGTGCTAGATACACAGCTAGAAGTTCTAGATAGTTGATGTAAAGACTTTTGTGCTTGCTGTGCCATAGACCCTGAATTGTGAAATTGTGGAGATGGGCACCCCAACCTGTGAGAGATGCGCCTGCTGTTAGCACGATCTGTGGAACAGGGTCAATGAAGGGCAACCCTTATGAAAAGTTTTGTGTGTCCCACCACTGCAGAGAGCGATGGGTGCTACTGTCTACCAACAATAGATCTGTTAATTGACCCTAAGATTGATTCCACTGACGTGCTAAGCATTCTTGTAGGGGATGCATGTGTAAACTTGCATGAGTCACTATTGCAATGTATGATGCCATCATTTATAACAGTTGCATGAGAGTCCTGACTGCTAAGTATTCATTGGTTTGAAACTGTAGTAAAAGAGTTTGAATATTTCGAACTCTGGCTGGATTGGGAGAGGCTAAAGCTGTGTGTGTGTGTTTAGAGTCGCTCAAAGATAGGAATGCATCTGCGAAGGCTGAAGATGGGACTGTTGCGTATTGACCGTAAAACTCAATTGGTGGAGTAGGTCTAAAGTAGTCTGAGTGTGTTGTAAACACTTTTGGTATGTGCTGGCTTTAACTACCCAATCGTCTAGATATGAGAAGATATGACTCTGTTGTCTTCTGAGATGAGCTGCCACTACTGTTAGACATTTAGCGAACACTCTGGGAGCAGTAGTTACTCCGAACTGGGGTACCTTGAACTGATCGTGTTTTCCTGGTATAACAAATCTGAGATATTTGCGATGTGCTGGGTGAACCGGAATGTGACAATATGCAGCTTTTAAGTCCAGTGTGAACATAACATAGCCTTGCTGTAGAACTGGAAGCACTTGCTGAATCGTAACCATATGGAAATGTTCCGACCATATGTAGAGGTTTAATATCCTTAGGTCCAAAATTGGGCTTAAGGAGCCGTCCTTTTGGGGGATTACAAAGTACAGAGAGTAAACTCCTGAACCTTGGTATTGTAATGGAACTGGTTCTATGGCTCCCTTTGTTAAAAGAGCTTGTACCTCTTGTTGGTGCTCTGACAAGAGTTTGTGAGTGCGAGGTGGAAAATTGGGAGGATTGCTGGTGAGCTCCAGGCAATAACCATGTTGGATAATGTCTAGTACCCATTTGTCTGATGTTATGGATTGCCAAATGGGAAAACATAGTTGAAGTCTTCTCCCAACTGGTGTTAAATTATCTAGAGAAATGTAGGCAAGTCACTGCTTTTTGGGGGAATGGTAGTTATGCGTTGCCGTGCTCTTACCCCTACCCTTGAAATTGTTTCCTCTGTACCCTCCTCTATTGAAACCTCTAGTAGAGGGAAAGGGCTGTATGTTTGATTTATAGGACGAAGCATTAGGGTCTGAGGATGTACTTTTAGAACCTCCTCAATAAAATGAGCGGCGAAAGGAGCCTCTGTTTGATGGTGACTGAAGTGCTCCCATGAACTTTGTCACGTCTGTGTCCTTTTTCATTTTTCTGAGATCCAAAGAGCTGTTGTTTATTAAAAGGGGTATTAAAAATAGGCTGCTGAACCTCAGGTTTAAAACCTGTAATTCTATGCCAAGTATGTCGTCCTAGGAGAATGCTGGTGTTAACTCCCCTTGCTGCAGTGTCAGAGCATCTAAAGCACATCTAATGGAGGAATTAGATATGAGTTTGCCTTCTAGTATTTACTCATGTGCTTTCTTCTTTTGCTCTTCTGGGAGGTATTGAAGTAGGTCTTCCATCTCATGCCAGTGTGCTCTGTCATACCTAGCTAGTAGGCCCTGATTGTTGGCAATATGCCAGTGGGTAGCGGCTTGAGCAGCCACCCTTTTACCCGATGCATCGATCAATTTAGACTCTTTGTCTGGGGGAGGTGCATCTGCAGAGGTCTGTGAGTTTGCTCTCTTACGAGCATTAGAGACTAATAGTGAGTCTAAAGGCAACTGACCCTTAATAAAAAGGGGGTCAGATGGTAGGGGTTTGTATTTTTTGTCAACCCTAGATGTTAGAATGCGGACACGAACGGGGTCTTATATATTTCATCAAAGAATGGTCACAGTGGAAATGATTCGCAAAGTATCAGAGAACACATATGTAGACAATACACATAGAAATATGACAACACCAGAAAACAAATGCGATGAATGACTGTGATTTAATCAATTGGACAAGGGTTGTCAAAGGATCAACGGTTCACATGACAGACTGTATGTCACAATCTACATTTTTGATAAAGTAGGTGCAAATAAAGTGACAAGTGCAAAAATTAGGATCAGTGCAAGTGATGTGCAAAGGGAAGGTAGCGCATATATATACATCCGAATTCAATTTTGAAACCTATCCTGCCAGATTTCTGGCAAATACAATTAATGCGAAAACATAAACAGTGGATACAGTTAAAAAAAAATCACTGTCATCCAGGTTTGGTGTGGAATAAAAAGGAAAAGTCGACGTTTCGACCCCTTTGGGGACCAGCAAACTGAATGTCTTGGAGGTGGGGTCTTCTTCAGGACCAAAGGGTTGAGGGGGGGCACCTATGGACAATGATAGAGATTAATGTGGTGTGTCTAAAAGAGGAACGGATCTAATTAATAGAAAAATCAGAACAAGATTTACCAGCATCAGCAGGAGTACTTTGTGCTGGGAGATGAGATTGTGGGCCTGCAGGGCTCCTGGGGGGAAGGAAAACGAGAGAACCAAACTAGGGTCACAATTCACACTAGTGACTAAGGAGGAGAAAGGTTTAAAGCATACATGGTAAGTGTGTACCCACCATTGGGAAGTATGAGGTGTACCATAGGCAAACAATTTCTATGGTGGGCAGATCAATCAGTAGCAAACGCACAAGGTTCAACCGTAACCTGTGGCTGTGAACAGGAGAGAAGAAGAAAGTGGAAAGCCACGTTTTTAAAACCTGAGAGGCATTGCATTAGCGGCGCGCTTTAGAAGGAGGGGGCAAGTGCCCAAGGGTTTGCGTAAAAGTTACTGTTAAGCAGGAGCTGGAAAGGGCCGCATAAGGCTAATGAAAGGATCACATAGCCCTGCTTGACCATGCGAGATTGTGCCACCACAGGAGTCTGTGGAATAACTAAAATGAGCACACTCGCAGGTCGCCACGATTGAAAGCAGAATTAAAATGTAAACGGGGGTTGGTGTGGGCTCCCAGACATGGACATTAATCGGTATGCCAAAACAAAAGCACGCGACCCTGTTGGCAGCATGCAGGACGCAGTGGATCGAAGATTGTGTGTCTTATGGCTGGGGAAACACAGGGCGTGCACAAATGACCAAAGAAAGGAGAGCGCGGGGTGGTAGCCTTTAACCCGACAGCCTCTTACAAAAAAGTGCGCGTAAATACAAGTTTCAAGACAGAAACGGGATTAGATCGGAGTTCTCAGAGGAAACTACAGAAATGAAAGAAAGCGCGGCCAGTCCACACAAAAAGTTAAATGCCGTATACTACAGCATTGCAGTAGGATAAGATGTGGCACCGTGGGGGCCCCCATGGTCGACCATTTTCAAACATTCAACCATCCCCCAGAGTCCATGAAATGGCTGGTCATTGAAGCCATCACACTGGACATCAGGGGAGGTGATTTGGGTTCTATTCTAAAAACCAGAGAATGTAAGTGGATGGACCGATTCAGGGCTGTCCAGAATGCCTTAATGACCTTGATGCAACGCATGCTCCACTATCCTTATTGAATAGCACTTAGGACCTATATCAGACACACATCTATTAATATGGGGTTATGTCCCTAGGCCACATTGCACTAGGTCACCACACCTATCTGTCCTTTGGTAACCTAGTAAAACTGTGTATGTTTTTCCATTAACTACATGACGCACAATGTTTCGCATTTAACATGCTTGTTTTGATCTTAAACGTTGATAAGTTGACCCTATGCCCGCTGCTAGAATGTGCGCTTCTGGTCAGCCAGTAACCTTTGACATACTTGAACATGCTTGCTCACCCTGTTCTGTTACATTCTAACAGAGACTTGTCATCCTACTGTCTTCTCCTGTATCGTGTACGAATTGTAATCTAATGTATCTGTGCAATATCGGTTTTTATAACATTGTGACGCAAACTGCCTTGTTATATACGTCAGCCAGTATGTTCAGTGATAAACTGTGCGCTAACCCTGTTAGCGCACTTTCAATTTGTGTTTCACTGGTTTACCGCTGTGTAAATAGCTCCCACACCTTCCTTCATGACTTAATCCTGAATTGGCAATGCCATCTCTGCCACCACTTTGCCCTGTCAACAACCTTGATACAGTTTCAGTTCTGGGATCGATAATCCAGCCTCTTGAGTACATCGGCAGAGCCACGATCGACTTTGAAACTACTTGCATGATTTGCACGTCTTTACATGTTACTTAATCAGTCACGTGATACCCTCCAGGGTTAGCTGTCAGATGTCTCGACGCTTCCCCCGAGGTATGTCACGCCGCGACCGGCCGCGCTTTTTTTTTCCTTTTTTCTGTAGTTTCCTCTGAGGACTCCGATCATGCAGTAATACGCAAATTGCCGGAGAGAAGTTTTAACCCCTCTAATCCTGTTTCTCTCTTGAAACTTGTATTTAACGCGCACTTTTTTGTAAGAGGCTGTCGGGTTAAAGGCTCCCACCCCGCGCTCTCATTTCTTTGTTCATTTGTGCACGCCCTGTGTTTCCCCAGCCATAAGACACACAACCTTCGATCCACTGCATCCTGCATGCTGCCAACAGGGTTGCACGCTTTAGTTTTGGCATACCGATTAATGTCCATGTCTTGGAGCCCACACCAACCCCCGTTTACATTTTAATTCTCCTTTCAATCGCCACGACCTAGTTATTGCACAGACTCCTGTGGTGGCACAATCTCGCATGGTCAAGCAGGGCTATGTGATCCTTCCATTAGCCTTATGCAGCCCTTTCCAGCTCCTGCTTAACAGTAACTTTTACGCAAACCCTTGGGCACTTGCCCCCTCCTTTTAAAGCGGGCCGCTAATGCAATGCCTCTCAGGTTTTAACAACGCGGCTTTCCACTTTCTTCTTCTCTCCTGTTCACAGCCACAGGTTACGGTTGAACCTTGTGCGTTTGCCACTGATTGATCAGCCCACCATAGAAATTGTTTGCCTATGGTATACCCCATACTTCCCAATGGTGAGTGCACACTTACCATGTATGCTTTAAAACTTTCTCCTCCTTAGCCACTAGTGTGAATTGTGACCCTAGTTTGGTTCTCTCGATTTCCTTCCCCCCAGGAGCCCTGCAGGCCCACAATCTCATCTCCCAGCACAAAGTACTCCTGCTGATGCTGGTAAATCTTGTTCTGATTTTTCTATTAATTAGATCTGTTCCTCTTTTAGACACACCACATTAATCTCTATCATTGTCCATAGGTGCCCCCCCTCAACCTTTTGGTCCTGAAGAAGACCCCACCTCCATTCAGTTTGCTGGTTCCCACAGGGGTCGAAAAGTCGACTTTTCCTTTTCATTCCACACCAAACCTGGATGACAGTGATTTTACAACTGCATCCACTGTTTATGTTTTCGCATTAATTGTATTTGCCAGAAATCTGGCAGGATAGGTTTCAAAATTGAATTTGGATGTATATATATGTGCTACCTTCCCTTTGCACATCACTTGCACTGATCCTAATTTTTGCACCTGCTTTATCAAAAATGTAGATTGTGACATATAGTCTGTCATCTGAACCGGTGATCCTTTGACAACCCTTGTACAATTGATTAAATCACAGTCATTCATTGCATTTGTTTTCTAGTGTTGTCATATTTCTATGTGTATTGTCTACATATGTGTTCTCTGATAGTTTGCGAATCATTTGCACTGTGACCATTCTTTTGTGTACCACTATTTACCCGAGTCCAGTGGTCTATCGGGTTACCCCATTGATATATAACTCTTTATATATTTCATAAACATGTTTCATCATGCCCTTTAACATAGGAAGACTCTGACGTATCCTATTTGTAGACACTAGCGTCTCAAATAAAAAGTCTTCTTCCAAAGACTCTTTGTATAATGTAACCCCAGAATAAGCTGCTGCTCTTGAAATCAGCTCTTAATAAGCTACATTATCATCTGGAGGTGATAGCTTCACAGGGCATTAATCTGGATCATTAGCCATGGGTGGATCAATATCATAGTCATCCCATGGATCTGCTGGTAAGTGACTATTGCCATCATCATCATCCCCTATGTCGGGCTGTGAATGAGGAGACCACTGAGGTGTTATGCGTAGAGGATCTGAACCTGGCAATTGTGGTAGTGGTGAAAATGGTGGAGGTGGAGGGGACTGCAGATTAGGATGAATAGGGCTTGTAGCCATGTCCTTCTTTTTCTTAAGAGGAATTTTATAACTAGTGACCTCTGAACTAGCTTTCCTTTTGTATGGTGTTTTGACAAAATATGTCCAGTATCTGGATTCATGTAGATTTTCTTCTGCTTAGGGTCAAATGTCTCTTTCATAAGGTCCAGGATATGTTCTGGAGGCTTTGGAAGGCCCTCTTTCGATTTCAGCACCAAATGGAGGGCAAGCCCAATATACCCTTGAGGGCTTAGGCGAATAAATTGATAAAGTGAAGCTGCCGACAAGGTATTTTGTTCGTAACTCTGGTGTCTCTGACCTCGGCAGATTTTTGCGCGTTTGAATTGAAGACATCTCTTGAAAACAGAACGAGGAAGGATCTCCCCCGTTCAAGCTCTTGTCATGAGAATTTTTGAAAATTGATAGTATCAACCAGAACGCCCTAACCACAACAAAACACGAGTATTGTGGGATTTCTAGAACTCACGAAGGGTCTTATTATGCAATAACTAACTGTCCTGAAGATGGTCTGACGGACTTCTGCCCACCAAGACCGAAACGTCGACTCCATCATCTATTTTCGTAATATTCGATAAATGCAGTTGATTATTTTCTCAACAATGAGATTGGTCTCTGTCAAAACTGTACTGGAATAGATGTCTTTTGATGAAATGTGGATATGATTTAACCCGCTTTTCATGATTTATTGCTCAAACCAATGGTTCTTATGTACTCCTTTATATTCTGATCTATACATAAAAAGATTTGTGTTTTATTCACAAAAAAGAATTCCCGTGTGTGTACTCTTTATATCTGAAGATTGTTCTTGTTGATAAATTTACTGCTGGTGTAAAATCTGTTTAAATACACCCATAAAACAACTCGCTAAGAAATATAACCAAGTAATTACTTTGTTACGAACAAAATCCCTTGTCGGCAGCTTCACTCTTTCGATTTGGGCGCCAAAGGTTTCGGTGCCGAACTGGACTTGCTTTTTTTGTCCTTGGAAGCGGAATGTTTCGGTTCTGAACCAAACTTGTCTTTCGGAGCTGAATGTTTCTATTCCAAAGACGACTTTTGTCAACTTGATCCCAAGCCTGAAGGCTTGACTGGTTGTTTCGGTATGGGCCCGAGGGCGGGATGTCAGAAACGTCGACTTGGTGCCAACTAGGGCCCATAGGCAGAGGTAGTGCCAAAGCCTTATGTGTGGTGGAAGAGAGTTTGTGGGGTAAAGGGCCTTCAGTACTCACGGCACCCTGTCCCGGTGGCACGTCTTCGGACTCTATCTCAATCTCCAGCTCGGAATCCGATTTTGGGAGAGAGAGGGCTTATTCCTCTTCCGTTGCAGACTCTTCAACCTCTTCATGTTTGCATTCTTCTCTGAAGCTATCCGGAGTATGTTGGAGGCTTTGTTGCTCCATTTCTCTTCATTGAGCTGGACGATCCCGTAGAGTATTTTTTGATCAGAACGACCGACAAGCCTCACAATCTTCTTCCTTGTGCTCCGGTGAGAGGCACAAGTTACAGACTTTATGTCTTTATGTTTATGTTGGTGCAAGGGTACTTGGAGTGGCACCCAGGACAAAATTTAAATGGAGTCTGTTTCATCGGCAGATGTCTGAACCGACGCAGCTAGGCCCACAGGCCTCCTATGATGTTTTCTACCGAAGATGCATATCTTCCCGATTGATTAAATACAGGGAGAATAGGGAAACACATACAACAACAATACCGTCAAGGGTACAGTGGATTGTGCAGCGAGGGGAACCCAAAGGACGGTTTCGAACCGGAGCGCAGCAATACACGTCCAAACCCCATGGCGGAAAGAAAACAATCTAACAATGGAGTCGATGCCCATGCGCACTATCACCAAAAGGAGGAGTCAACTGTGACTGGAAAATACTTCTTTGAAGAAAAACAACTTGCAAACATCCGGGCCCAACACTAGATGGCAGGAGTATGAAAAGCATGTGTATCTACAGCACGCATGCCTCGAACAGGCCTGTTACAGAAAGCCAGTTTGTTGAAGTATACTGTAAACAAGGTTTGGGCAACAGGAGGGACAAACTCAAGCTGGACAGCCTAAAGCAAATAAAGCCAGCAAATAGAAATCCACAAAGCCAATGGTAAGCAATGGGCAGAATGCTTTCTTAGGACACATTTCTGAAACCCCCAAGATGTCTTTACAGAACCAGACAACTATGCTCTGCTAAGCTCCAACCTAAAAAGAGGATTAACAGTTGAAGAGGGAAAGGGGACAAGTAATAATCGGAGAAAAAGTTCTTAAGTAGACTGTGATGAGAAAAAAAGAGTAACAAGATAGAAGCCCTGGAAGAGTTGAGAGGAATATATACAAAGAAATGGGGTGAACAGCTTAGTGGAGGAAAAGGAACACAAAGACTAATGGTAGAAATGACCCAGATAGATTGTGGTGAAAAAACGTTGGAGAAAAAAGGACAACTCTACGGAAAAGGAAGCAGCTGCTAAGTTGAGGACAAAGTGGCTAGTGGGCGGAAAGGTTGGAAAGAAAAAAGTAGGGCAAAGAACGACAGGAGGAGAAAAGGGGAATAAGTGAAAGAGGTGAATGGAGAAAACGCATGGAGAAGGGATGCAGAAGTAAAGGAAGAAAGAGGTGAAGGCACAAGAAAGCAGGGGAGAGAAAGGCCAGAAGGGAGATGTGCAATGCTGAAGTGTAATCGACTAAAGGTAGAAGAATGGGTTTAGGGTTCTCACCTGACTGGCATTTCACTAGCCTCAGTGATAATTTATTTTCAAGGCTGTTAGTGATTACAGGCCATTATTTGTATGATTATTTGTTGTGATACACCACCTGCCCTATCCTACCATTAATTGTGTGTCTAAGAGAAGGCTGATTTAGGAAGTACTGAGCTTGGACAGGTTCTACTCCAGCCCTTCTTTCGTGTTCCCTGCCCAAAACACACACGGGACACCGGCTGCCTGGTAACACCTCTTTATTTACTTGTGTCCCCTTCCTGCCATGCCTGACCTTGGGATACAATCAGGACAGGCATGGCGACATGACATCTGCCCCCTTTGTATATTGAACATTCATTAGTTTTCTCACAGTTCTTCAATGAGTCGAGTGGGTCTCCGAATGGTTCTTCGGGGTCAGCTGGTTAGTGGTCGGCTAGAGGGGTGCCCCTCTCTCAAGTCGCAGGCCTCTCACAGTCATCTGGATCCTTCATGACTGCTCTCTTCTTGACTTGACACATCTGTGTCCCAGTCAGGTTGTCGAGCCTGAGCGTATGCTGTGGGGTCACACTTTTTGAAATGTGACACATTTCTGGTTGTTCTCTTAGCTCCTGATTCAGCTGTAATCATGGTCGCTTTCCTTCTTGTTATTTGTAAAGGATGGGCATAGTAGCGGCTGTCCGTTTTGGTTTTCCTTTCTTGGCCCACCAGCACCTAGTCTCCTTTGCGGATGTCAGACGTCTTGGCATGTCTGCAGTGATCGGCATATTCTTTCATTTTCGCTTTCTTGATCTGATCCAGTTCTACCAGCATCTCGTGGTCTGAGGTTGTGGTTCTGGATTGTATGACAGCATCTGTGGTCGGTATCCGGGTGCGTGGAATTCGCCCAAGCATTAAAGTGGCAGGACATTGATTCGTAGTGCTGTGTGGCATGGTCCTGTATACCCGTAGTACTTCCTTTAACGCTGGCTGAATGTCTCGATGGGCTGGTTCAGCTTGTTGCATTGTCTTTTTTATGGTGGTCATAAATCATCCTACCATCCCATTGGCCTGCGGCCACAAGGAGTGATTTTTTGGTGCTTGAAATTCAGGTGTCTTGCGAAATCTGCAAATTCCTGTCCATTAAAAGGTGGCCCGTTATCAGTCTTCACCACTGTGGGAATTCCCCATGCAGCGAATGCTTCATCAATGACAGGTATGACAGTGGTTGCTTTGGTAGAGGGAATTTGGTGAGCGATGGGAAATCAGGAGTATTCGTCCATGATAACGATGATGTATTTTCCCGATTTCAATGGGCCAAAGAAATCGACAGCTACTTGTTGCCACACACTGTCTGGGAGATCTGACATCTGAAGAGGGGCCTGTGATTCTTCTCGCCCTACCAATTGACAGTGTGGGCAGTCTTGGAGTGTGGCCTCTACCATCTGGTCGAGGGAAGGGAACCAGACGTGCTCTCGCAGCGCTTTCTTCGTGGCTACTAACCCTTGGTGTCCTTCATGTGCCAGGTTGACAGTTCCTTGCCTCAATTGGTGAGGGATGACAATCCTCCGATCTCTTAGTAGCAAGCCATTTGTATTGATTGAAAGTTCATCCTTGACGTGCTTGAATGCCATGAGTTCCTGAGTGTTGATGGTGTCACTCATCTTTGGTTCATCGAGGTGTCTCCACGAGTCAGTGCGGACGCGATGCATGATGTTTTGGAGCGTGGCGTCTTTGGCAGAAGCTTCAATGATGGCTTCTAATGGAACTGCAGGTGGGCAGGCTTGGTCAATAACGAAGTGGAGGTATTCTTCAGCTATGGAGTGTCGCACTCGCGTTAGGGCTTGTGGATGTCGTGAGATGTAATCTGCCGGATTCTCCACCTTCCCCGGTTTGTGAATGATGGTGCACGTATAGTCTTGTAAACGGATTCCCCACCATTCAATCCGCGGAGGCATCTTCACCCGGGGGTTCCCAAAGATGGTTGTCAGAGCTTGGTGATCAGTGATCAATGTAAAGTGCTTGCCATATATGAAGAGGTGGAAATGCTTGCACGCCCACACGACCGCTAGGCTCTCTTTTTCCGGTTGGGAATATGCTTTTTCTTTATCAGTGAGACTGCGACTGGCGTATGCAACGATGTGTCGTTGGTCGTCTTCGTCATCGTATTGCGCCAGAATCGCACCTAGCCCCACGGGACTGGCATCTACCGTGATTTCTGTCTTCCGTTTGAGGTTGAAGCACGCCAGATTGATGACTGAACTCACAGCTGCCTTGATCTTGTTGAAGGCTTGTTCACACGCGGCTGACCACTGGAAGGTTTGCCCTTGTCGAGTCAATTTTCATAGCGGGTAACTGGTTGCGTAGTCTTTGATGTAGCAGGCGCAGTAACTAGCCATGCCCAGGAATGAACGGACATCGCTAACATCATGCGGCAGTGGAGTGTCCGATAGTGCAGATACTTTCTCGGGTCAGGTCTCATGCCCTCTTTTGAGAATATGTGGCCATAGAATTTTAGAGTCGACTTGTGGAACTCAAATTTGTCTTGATTAAGTGTGAGATTGGCGTTGAGTAAGGTGTGACACACCCAGTCTAGCACTTTGTCGTGATCTTTCTGGGTCTCTCCGAACACCAAGATGTTGTCACTGTAGTTGAATGCATTTGGGATGTCCTGTATTACTCGCAGGATAGCCTCCTGAAAATTCTCGCCGGCTGATGAGATCCCGAAGTTGAGGCGCTTCTGAAAAGTCCTTGATGTGTGGTAAATGTGGTGATGTATCTCGATTTCTCATGCAACTAGAGTTGGTGGTATTCCTTGTTGAGGTCCAATTTTGAGAATACTGTTGCTCCATTCAGGCGTGTGATCATGTCACTGATATGGGGTTCTGGGTGCCGCTCCCTTTCGATGGCTGTGTTCGGAGCTTGCATGTCCACACATAGGCGTACTTTGTTGTCCAGACCTCTCTTGGGCACGACTACTACTGGTGACATCCATGGGGTGGGTCCTGTTGATCTTTCTCTGATGTCTGCCTTTATCAGGTCTTGGAGTTCATCATCTACCGCTTGCTGTAAGTGGAATGGCACCTTCCTGTGATGCTGTGCCACTGGTGTCACTTGCTCATTGACATGTAGCTTGACCTTGAAGTGAGCTAGCTTTCCTAGGCCACTGAACAGTTTCAGGAATTTGTTGACAATGTCTGGTGAGTTGTCCACTTTGTATAGGATCTCAACTAGCTTCAGTCATTCTGCGGTTGGCAGACTGAGAAGGCAATCTGCTGCTTCAGGGCCTTCAATCACATGGATTTGCGCTTGAATTTTTCCTTCTTTGTATGTGAGCGTTGTACGAAATTGTCCCAGACATGGCAGTGGTTCTCTGGACATCCACATGTAGACTCGTACTGCGGCTGGTTCCAGTTTCAGTTTTGGATTCATACTCTGGTACTCGGTGGTGCAAATGTAGTTGTGTGATGCGCCTGTATCTAAAACAAACTTGCCAGAATGGCTTCCCATTCGGATGTGCAGTTGTGGGTACTTCTCCAGTCTGTCCGGGTCTGCCACCATGCACACATATTCATCACTGTCCTGTGATATGTGGGTGAGGGAAGACGGCTCTCTGGACGTTGACCGCCGGGATCGATATGAGCTATGTGACTGGGTACTGGACCTTGACAAGCTTGTTGAGTGATCCCTTCATCCTTGTACAGCCCTCACATGGTGGCGTGACCCTGTATTTTGCTTGGTCTGTCTCATTTCCGTGCGACGGGTTTGGCAAGTAGCTTCAAAGTGGTTTTCTTTCCCACATCGGTGGCATTGTTGACCAATGGCTGGACACTGACCTGTGTGAGGGTAATCTTGACCACACCGGTAAAACTGTGGTGGTTGTCTCCGAGAGTGACTACTCTTGGTCCCGCTGTGGGGTGACTTCGTGCGAGGTGACCTTGTAAACCTTCCCGACTTGTGGTGGTCCGGCCGGCGCCTTGGTTCTGTGTGAGATTGTACACGGAGAGCTTGTTCTCTTTTCTCAGTCTTACTGGCCTCCATATTTTTTGCGTGTTCCTCTGCTTGGTCATTGATGCGGGTGAGCTCCTTTATCTAATTTAGGGAGTAGTGCTTCTTTAGCAGTCGAGGTCATAGTGATTCGGATTGACATCCATCAATAACACGTAGGCGAAGTGCGTCTTCTGTGTTGAAGTTGTCAAACTCACAATAGGGGGCTAGCGCTTGAGGCAGGAGATAAAATCGCCCATGGGCTCATCTCGCTCCTGAGATGCAAGGTTGAAGGTGTAGCGCTCCTAATCTAAGTTTCGATTGTGAAGAAAATTCTTATTCAGAGCTTCTCTCACGTCTTCGTTTGACGCGGAATTAGCTGGGGGTAACTCTTTGATGATTTGTCCAACATGCCTATTAAGTTTCGTAGGGCTATGAGTTGTTGATTGGGGTCATGGACTTGTGACCCCTTCATGAAGTCTTCAAAATCCTCAAGCCAGCTTTTCCACTAGGGGCCCTTACTGTTTCCAGATGTCAGTGTTAGGGGCTCGGGAAGACGCAGGTACGATACCCCCATGAGTACAGGTCGGGCTGTGGAGCAGCTTGTGCAGAACCAGGCACTGCCTGTTGCGAGGAGTCAGGGTCTGACGTGATGGACGCAGATGTGGCTCCAGCAGGCCTCAGTGATGTCTACGGGTCTTGGTATTGCTTTCGGCAGGTTTAAGGGAGTCTTTGTATAAGTCACCTGACTTTAAAATGGCCGTTGTTTTGAGACCAAGCTTAATCAATGCAACATGCCAAACTCCAAAATGGCCGCTGACATGACTCTTGTATACTCTCTTCAAGGGGTGTTTTATTGTAGCTTACCCCTGGCTTCGTGTGGTGTTCCTTCAGTTGGGCTGTAGTTCTCTCCGTGATTTTTCAGGCTCTCGGGCGTGTCTCCAGATCTCATGTCGCACTGCTACTCGCGCTCTCTCTGGCAAACATAAATGCTCCGCTCGTTATTCGCGGCAGCATGCGCTTCATCCGCTGTGTATGTAATTTCTTCACACTGCGGGAGGTAGAGGGGGTGACTCTGCATCCTATCCGTGTTGCCAGTTTTCGTGTTCCCTGCCCAAAACACACACGGGACACCGACTGCCTGGTAACACCTCTTTATTTAATCGTGTACTGGCGTGAACTACCCTCGCCTCCCAGGCTCCTTCTCTTTCCTTTCCTGCCATGCCCAACCTTGGGATACAATCAGGACTGGCATGGCGACATGACACCTTCCAGATCTGGCCGATTATTATGCACTGTTTTTTATAACAAGAAGCAGTGTGTTCGTAGCTCGCACCAGAAAGAGAGCTGAGAGGGTGGAAGTGCTTTAGGTCATCACTCTCACATCAACTACTCTTCAGGACAGACCCAGGGCGGGGTGCCATACCGAAATGAACCTTTGGGTGAAGGCATAAACTTCTAACCAGACATATCCACAGACATCTTATGGACACACAAACAGGAGCAGGCTACAGTGTTCCCAGAAAGCTATTGTTAACTTTATTATTCCTCATGATAATCGGGGTTAGACCTCGATAAAAAGTCCCTCCTTGCCTTTACCATCAAGTCTCGGTTCAGTGACTAAATATCGAGGGACATAATATAGAATGCCCAAAATATCGACTCCAAAATATAGAAGTACAGAATATAGAATCCCTATCTTCAAACAGGTAAGTACTAAAATATCGATTCCAAAATATAGAATGTTAAAATATAGTTAGCTAAAATATCGAATTTTTTATATGTATTAAAACTAAAATAAAAGTAATTAAATATTAAAAACAATTAAATAAAACATACTTAAAATAATATAAAAAAGCTTAAAATGTAAAAACAATAAATGTAATGTAAAAAAAAGTAGACATTTTGTTGGATAGTGAGAGCGTAAAAATTACTATTCCCACTCCAGTGAGTGCAACAGTAGGGAAAACGTTGGATAGCGTAGCGGTAAAAATTACTATTCCCACTCCAAAGAGTGCAACAGTAGGGAAAGCGTTGGATAGCGGGAGGGTAAAACTTACTATTCCCACTCCAGAGAGTGCAACAGTAGGGAAAGCGTTGGATAGCGTAGGGGTAAAAATTACTATTCCCACTCCAGTGAGTGCAACAGTAGGGAAAGCGTTGGATAGCAGGAGGGTAAAAATTACTATTCCCACTCCAAAGAGTGCAACAGTAGGGAAAGCGTTGGATAGCGAGAGGGTAAAAATTACTATTCCCACTCCAGAGAGTGCAACAGTAGGGAAAGCATTGGATAGCGGGAAGGTAAAAATTACCATTCCCACTCCAGTGAGTGCAACAGTAGGGAAAGTGTTGGATAGCGGGAAGGTAAAAATTACTATTCCCACTCCAGTGAGTGCAACAGTAGGGAAAGCGTTGGATAGCGTAGGGGTAAAAATTACTATTCCCACTCCAGTGAGTGCAACAGTAGGGAAAACGTTGGATAGCGTAGGGGTAAAAATGACTATTCCCACTCCAAAGAGTGCAACAGTAGGGAAAGCGTTGGATAGCAAGAGGGTAAAAATTACTATTCCCACTCCAGTGAGTGCAAAAGTAGGGAAAGCGTTGGATAGCGGGAGGGTAAAAATTACTATTCCCACTCCAGTGAGTACAACAGTAGGGAAAGCATTGGATAGCGGGAGGGTAAAAATTACTATTCCCACTCTTGAGAGTGCAACAGTAGGGAAAGTACTGATTTAATATTAAAATAAGATTAAATTAATTATCAATACCAATACAAAAGCTAATTATAAATAATATACAATTAATAAAAATTAATTACCATTGAAAAAATTAATTACCAATTAATAAAAATTAATTACCAATTAAAATTAATGATCAATTAATTATCAATACACATGAATAAAAATTAATATTTACTTTATTACAATTAATGTACTTCCCACCCAATTCCCCTATAAACCCACAACCCACTCCCAATAATAAAAAATACAATTAACATAATTATCAATTAATCAATTAATAAAAATTAATTAGCAATCAATACAAATGAATTACCAATTAATAATTAATTATCAATACACATAAATTAAAATTAATATTAACTTTATTACAATTAAATTACTTCCCACCCAATTCCCCTATAAACCCACACCCCGCTCCTAATAATAAAAAATACAATTAACATAATTATCAATTAATCAATTAATAAAAATTAATTACCAATGAATACAAATTAATTACCAATTAATACAAATTAATTACCAATTAATAATTATTAATCAATCAATTAATACATATAAATACAAATTAATATTTAATTTACTATTATTAAATCACTTCCCACCCTATTCCCCTATAAACCCACAACCCGCTACGGAATTAAATTACGCAAAAATTAAATTACATAACATTCATTACTTTAAAAAAATTAAACATACATTACAAAAAAAATACATCATTTTAACACCTATACAACCATACATAACACTAAAATAAAATTCGATATTATGGAAATCTATATTTTTAAATTCGATATTATAGAAATCGATATTTCATACCCCAATTTCGATATTCTGTCCTATCTATATTTTGGTAATTCGATATTCTGTGCTATCTATATTTTAGGGTCAATATTCTGTCCTGTCTATATTTTGGATTCTATATTTTGGTTGTTTACCTCAGGTCTCATGGGCAGAGGCAGGCATGAAGAGTCCAAAGCCAGCAATGCAAAGCGGAGCAATGCAGAGTGACATTTCTGCTGCTGCCCTATCCCTAGTGTCACAACTGGTACAGCACTCCGACCCAAGTTGCTGGATTTATGTGTCCGAATGATTTAACATGGTTAAATAAGAGCCTATTGCTAAAGGGAAACTCTGCCCAACTTTATCTCAAACATGCTTAGGCATTGGCACAGAAGTGAGTTTATATTCTGGCAGAAAATCAAAATGTTTTGCAGCATTACTCTACTGGATTAATTTTACTCAACAGAAAACTGAAACCAGTTCAGATTAGGGTACCTAAAGTAGCTAAGTGATAACAGGTGGGAATCCGAGCAGAGAATGCAGTGAAGGGAAACTAAATGGCAAAAGAGTGGCCATGAAGTAGAGAGTGTTACAGATAGCAAAGTGGAAGAAGAAAGACACACAATAAAAGAAAAAAGTGAGAATACGACAAGAGGAGTGACAATTAATAGAGTACATATAGCTGTGAGTGAAAGTGCTCAGAGAGGTCAGGGAACAGTGGAGTGGAAAGGCAAAGATACAGGATAGCGGACTGGCATAAAGAGGAAGCATAGTGAAATAACAATGAAAGAGTGAGTAGAAGAGAGAGAGAGAGAATAGAGGTGTGCCAATGTGCAATGAAACTACTCAAGTGTCAGTAAAATACCTGCCACCGAGTGACAACGACGACAGTAAGAAGGACAAGTGATTTGGCACAGAGAGAAAGAGCAGCCTGGAGCACCCAAAAATATCACAACGGCATGCTAGAGAAAGAGAACAGAAAGTGCTTGAAAACACCCTGGAAGAGACACTGGGATTAAAAGGTACATACAAATATCAAAGAGATGATGATTACTGAGTTAGATCAAAGGGTTGTGAATTAAAATAGAGGATAAACTGCAAGAGTTATGTTATGTTATGTTATGTTAAAGGGACTTGTAAAGCGCATTGTTACCGTTAGGTGTCCTGGCGCTGAAATGCGTTGCCTACTGGTTGAGAGGATAAAATACATGAATTGAATTAGGATCTGTTCGGAAAAAAGCCAGATTTTAAGGCCCTTCTAAATTCCAGGAGCCCAGCCGCTGCTCTGAGCTGCAGAGGGAGGCCGTTCCAGAGTTTTGCAGCACAGCAGGAAAAACTTCGCCCCCCCAACTAGCTGTTTTAACACGTGGGACTTTTACCAACCTTGCTTTGGTTGAACGGAGGACCCTGGAAGGGGTATACCATTGAAGGTATTTACTCATAAATGCCGGCCAACATCCCTCCAGGGTTTTGAAAACCAGGCAGAGAGCCTTGAATTCTATCCGCTGTCTCATGGGTAGCCAATGAAGGTCCCAAAGTCCCTTTCTTATGGATACAAACTTGGGAATGCCCAGAAGAACTCTGGCAGCAGCATTTTGTACCGTCTGCAGACGATTAAGCTACCTTTTATGAATATTGATATATAAGGCGTTACAATAGTCTAGACAAGACAAAACAAGTGTTGTTACTACTGTCCTAAGGCTGTCATCCGAGAGGAGGCGCTTAATTTTCCTCATAATCCTGAGTATAAAAAAGCAGGATGATACCACCTTACTTATCTGATCGGCAAAGGACAGTCTGGAGTCTATCATAACTCCCACATTTTTTGCCTTCTCAGTGGGATCTGGAGGTGAACTCAAAGATTGTGGCCACCAATTGAATGACCAAAGATTTGAGGGATTACCGAAAATAATCACCTCCGTTTTTCCTGCATTGAGCTTTAAACAGTTTGCTGACATCCAGCCGGCAACGGATTGCATACAGTTGTAGCAGTCCCGACCGGCCTCAGCCTCTTTGCCTTTTTGGATGGATAACACAATTTGAGTGTCATCGGCATAAGAGGTCAATTGGAAACCAAAAGAACGAATGAGGGCTGCCAGAGGAGAGACATATATATTAAATAGCGTGGGACTGAGCGCCGAGCCCTGGGGAACCCCACAGGGCAGAGAAAAAGGCTTTGAGCAATCAGTACCAATGTCTACTGTTTGAGTTCGATTTAAAAGAAAGGATCTTAAAAGAGCAAGAGCCTTGCCTGTAACCCCCTTTCCGCTTAAACGGTCCAACAGCACCTCATGGTGGACCGTATCGAAGGCCGCCGAGAGGTCCAACATGATCAGGATTGCCGCGCCGCCCTGGTCTAGTGCTTCTCTAATTTCCTCCGTAGACTTGAACAGCGCAAGCTCCGTACTATGTTCTGTACGGAATCCAAACTGAGTAGGGTCAAGGAGTTCATTGTTATTAATAAAAGCACTCAGCTGGTTGTTCATTTCTCTTTCGATCAGCTTGGCAGGTAGAGGAAGTCGAGAGATGGGCCTATAATTATTCGGTTCTTTGGGATCCAAATTGGCCTTCTTAAGAAGGGGGAGAATTGAGGCTTTTTTCCATATTTTGGGAAACAAGGCACACTTAAATATACCATTAAAAACAGGGGCAAGAGCAGCTCCAATGGTGTTAGATGCTAGTTTGGCTATTTGTGCAGGACAGGGATCTAAAGGAGAGCCTGATTTGATTACCTGCAAATGCTTGACAGTATCTTGGCCACTCATATTCTCAAAACAGTTCCATAAAGGCACTATCTTCGTGTCCATTGGACAATCCCAAACATCCTTCTTTATATCTTCTGCCAGTGAGTTACTGAAGGAAGAGAAGATTGTGCCTACTTTCTTGAAAGGCAGATGCGAGAAGTTCGCAGAATTCCAGGTCGCCGTGAGGTTTAACTAAAAGTTGGTGTTGTGAGCTTCAGAACTGTATTAAATAATTCTTTTATGGAGGATTTTGCTTTACTAATCTGTTCCCCATAAAACATCTTTTTGGTTTCGGTGCGCAGTTTTTTGTAACTGTGGAGGCTGTCTTTATACACTTTTTTGGAAGATAAGGTATAGTCCTTCCTCCACATACGTTCTAATCGTTTACAAAAAAATTCTATTTTTTTGTGTTTTAAACTCTCATCGTACCAAGGGGCCGAGGGTGTCGTTCTTCTAGGGGTGTAGACTTTGACTGGAACTGCATTTTTGCAAGCCAAATCTAGCCATTCGATATATGCCATCGTGGCCTTGTCAACCGATGAGGGCCAGACGTTCAAAGTGGACTTCAGGTGGTTTTCGAATTTCTCACTGTTAATATTTTTCCAAGCCCTGATATTAACTTTGGGTAAAAATTCAATTGTTGGCTTGGAGAGCCTAGTAAGAGAAATCTCGAAAAAAACGGCTGCATGGTCCGACCAAGGAATTGATAGTACATTGCTGAGTTTAATATTAGGATTGTTAGAAAAAATACCATCTAGGGTATAACTGGCCTTGTGGGTGGGGACTGAGACTAATTGAATGAGTTCCCCCCACCCAAAATTTCCTGAAGCTTGGCGTTGTCTACATCCAGATCATCCTCCAGATAAAAATTTAAATCTCCTAAAATAGTAAAAGAGTTTGCACTTAGTCCTTCTTCAAAGAGTGATCCTGCTAGATCTAAAAACACACCTCTTGCTCCGGGAGGGCGATATAAAAGAATAGCATAGAAAGTGTCATAAGGAGAAATGCTAACATTCACTGCCAGAGCTTCACATGTCGAATTTGGTACTGGACAAAAAGAGGGTTTTAAGGAATTGTGATAAATCATTGCCAGTCCTCCCCCTTTCCTGCCCAGTCTGTCTTGAGTATAACATAGATAACCTGGTGGCAAAGCTTTAACTAGGTCAGGGCCAGAAGCTCCATCTGACCAGGATTCAGTGATAAAGGCCATCTTGATACTGTGGTCCTCGATTAGCAGTGCACATTCATCACTGTGTTTAATGAGAGACCTAGCATTAAGAAGCATTGCTTTGATAGGTGCAGAGGCATTCTTATCTTTATTCCTTTTATTTTAGAAATGTCTCTGGATGTATTCAAGGACCGCACATATTACTTCTATTGGGATTAAATATAAGAGAGCCTCTCTAGAATACCTGATAGAATTTGGTGTTGTAGAACCAGGGGGACATGCCCTGAGCCCAGACCGAGTGCAGACGGGCGCAGACGGGCTTGCCTTAGGCACGCCAGGGCGCGCCCGCTGTGCGGTCCCATCAGCGCGGAAGATATGGGCAGCAGTGCAAGGCAACTAGAGCACTAACCTTACAGGCTCAAAAGTTCCACTTCCGCTTTTACCGCGGAGCAAAACCGAGCACAGGCGTCACGAAGTAAACAGTGCACAATATATAATTGATATGTGGACACAACTGAGAGCGAATAATTAGCAGCAACTAAGAATCAATTTTTAAAACCATATGTGCAAATGAGCAATTATGTGCAGAAGCAGGATCAGCTAAAGTTCTGTTTAAAAACACGGTGTGCAAATAAGCAGTTTGACCAGATAGCGAGTGTAGGAGGTTGTCCTACCTGTCAGGCGTTCAACACAGCTCTGACCAGGAAGGCAAGCGCTGCGTGGTCGCATCAGCGCGGAAGATATGGGCAGCAGTGCAAGGCAACTAGAGCGCTAACCTTACCGGCTCAAAAGTTCCACTTCCGCTTTTACCGCGGAGCAAAACCGAGCACAGGCGTCACGAAGTAAACAGTGCACAATATATAATTGATATGTGGACACAACTGAGGGCGAATAATGAGTTCAGAGTAGAGGGCATGTATGTGAATCATGCCAGCCCTTTCTAAAACGCCAGTTTAAAAATATAAGTTCATACTGCATTTTTTCCAAGTTCATAACGCTAAGAAGCTGAGCTCTCTGACATATGCACGATTGTATATTCACTGCAGTGGAAAGTTTTGGCGGCCATGCAGGTTTGGTTTGTTGCCCTACATTCACCTCATAGAGACTGAGGGGAGACGGATTCCCACAACCACCTCCAAAACACAGTAAGCTTTGATTTTTTTAGACGAGGGCCCACTTCCAAACACTGCCTCATGCTCACTGTGAGCCGCCATGATTATGGAAAGATGCAAGAAATCACACCCTCCTCTACTAAATAAACAAGGAGAAAAAAACATTGCAATGGCAGGAAGCTCTCCCCTGAAAGTGAATCACAAGATGGCAAACATGACTACAGGGAGAATCAAGTGAAATGCGACGGCTCCTCTTTCAACGTACATCTCATAGACGTAGCGGCAATATAAACAAGCATTGTCATAGCCAATAGGTCTCGCCTTTGGGACCTTACAAGTGTTTAGTTATCCAGCACAATATCCTTGGTGCAACAACATCAAGTGTTGCATGGCTAAACACTTATAAGGTCCCAAAGGCGAGACCTCTTGGCTATGCCAATGCTTGTTTTGAGTGAGTGGCTCGTGCAGGTATGCCACTGTGAGGTAGAGCTTTTACAGGAGCTTCTGTGACATTGCGCCTCTTCAAAACGTATCTTGGGTCTGGTGTAATACTTCTACCCCTAGTCCCATCTTCTCGCACCCAATGCATCCTTATATTTCCCATGTACAGCCGGGGTTCACACTCCTATTACCCCTGCCCTCCAGTGACACTTTACCTGTCACGGGTAGTGGTGGTGGTGGACGTGGTGGTGGACGTGGTGGTGGTGGTGGATGTGGTGGTGGTGGACGTGGTGGTGGTGGACGTGGTGGTGGTGGACATGGTGGTGGTGGACGTGGTGGTGGATGTGGTGGTGGACATGGTGGACATGGTGGTGGTGGACATGGTGGTGGTGGTGGACATTGTGGTAGTGGTGGACGTGGTGGTAGATGTGGTGGTGGACATGAGGTGGATGTGGTGGTGGTAGATGTGGTGGTGGTGGTGGACATGGTGGTGGTGGACGTGGTGATGGTAGACATGGTGGTGGTGGTGGACGTGGTGGTGGTGGACGTGGTGATGGTGGAGGACATGGTGGTGGTGGATGTGGTTGTGGATGAGGTGGTAGTGATGGTGGACATGGTGGACATGGTGTTGGTGGTGGACGTGGTGTGGGTGGTGGACATGGTGGTGTCCGTGATGGTGGTGGATGTGGTAGAGTGATGGTGGTGGACGTGGTGGTGGTGGTGGACGTGGTGGTGGTGGAGGACGTGGTGGTGGTGGAGGATGTGGTGGTGGTGGTGGAGGACATGGTGGTGGTGGAGGACGTGGTGGTGGTGGATGTGGTGGTGGTGGATGTGGTGGTGGACGTGGTGGTGGTGGTGGTGGATTTGGTGGTGGCGGATGTGGGGGTGGTCATGGTGGTGGTGGTGGATGTGGTGGTAGATGTGGTGGTGGTGGATGTGGTGGAGGTGGATGTGGTGGTGGTGGACATGGTGGTGGTGGACATGCTTGTGGTGGGGGTGGTGGATGTGGTGGTGGACGTGGTGGTGGTGGACATGGTGGTGGTGGTGGACATGGTGGTAGTAGACGTGGTGGTGGTGGATGTGGTTGTGGTGGTGGATGTGGTGGTGGTGGACGTGTGGTGGTGGTGGACTTGGTGGTGGTGGACATGGTGGTGGATGTGGTGGACGTGGTGGTGGATGTGGTGGTGGTGGTGGACATGGTGGTGGTGGGTGTGGTGGTGGACGTGGTGGTTGACCTTGTGGTGGTGGACATGGTGGACGTGGTGGTGAACGTGGTGGTGGTGGTGGTGGATGTGGTTGTGGTGGATGTGGTGGTGGTGGACGTGATGGTGATGGACGTGGTGGTGGATGTGGTGGATGTGGTGGTGATGGATGTGGTGGTGATGGTGGTGGTGGTGGACATGGTGGTGGTGGACATGGTGGTGAACGTGGTGGTGGATGTGGTGGACGTGGTGGTGGACATGGTGGTGGTGGACGTGGTGCTGGAGGACATGGTGCTGGTGGACATGGTGGTGGACATGGTGGTGGACATGGTGGTGGTGGATGTGGTGGTGGTGGACGTTGTGGTGGTGGATGTGGTGGTGAACATGGTGGAGGTGGTGGTGGTGGATGTGGTGGTGGTGGACATAGTGGTGCTGGATGTGGGGGTGGACTTGGTGGTGGTGGACGTGGTGGTGGTGGATGTGGTGGTGGACATGGTGGTGGTGGTGCTGGACATGGTGGTGGGTGTGGTGGTGGTGGACGTGGTGGTGGTGGTGGGGTGGATGTGGTGGTGGTGGACGTGGTGGTGGTGGACGTGGTGGTGGTGGATGTAGTGGTGGTGTTTGCGGTGTACATGGTGGTGGTGGACGTGGTGGACGTGGTGGTGGTGAACGTGGTGGTGGATGTGATGGTGGTGTATGTGGTGGTGGTGGACATGGTGGTGGTGTTGGCGATGGACATGGTGGTGGACATGGTGGTGGCCTTGGTGGTGGTCATGGTGGACCTGGTGGTGGTGGTGGTGGATGTGGTGGTGGTGGACATGGTGGTGGTGCTGGTGGTGGACATGGTGGTGGTGGTTGACGTGGTGGTGGTGTTGGCAGATGTGGTGGTGGTGTTGGTGGTGGACATGGTGGTGGTGGACGTGGTGGTGGACGTGGTGGTGGACGTGGTGGTGGTGGACGTGGTGGTGGACGTGGTGGTGGTGTTGGCGGTGGACGTGGATGTGGTGGTGGTGGACGTGGTGGTGGCAGTTGACTTGGTGTTGATGGTGGTGGTGGTGGACATGGTGGTGGTGGATGTGGTGGTGGTGGACGTGGTGGTGGTGGACGTGGTGGTGGACATGGTGGTGGTGGACGTGGTGGTGCAAGGAGGAGACAAGTTCCCCTGCAGTCCCTTCCCACTGGTGGCAATCATTTCAAGGCAGTGATGTCTCACTACAGCTGTAGCTGCAACTGTACAAAAAACACCTAGAAGGTTCGGATCAGGAGGCAGGGTTCTAAGCTGGAAAGGGGTGCAAAGCTCTTGCAGCCCATCACAGGGACTATTTCTAGTTCGCTTAGGTTCAGGCCGTCTGGGAAAGCTGCATGGACTGATTTAACACGAGGACAAATGCAATCATATTTGCCAAGTGCTTTTCTGAAAGTAGGCAAAAAAATACGTTAATTGACATGTGAAAAGTCTAACAATAATAAATCCCTTATAGAACCGCTCAGCAAGTCACCCCGTCTGGGTCGGGCAAACAATGAGGCAGTGTGAGTAAAAAGTACACCACACAATTAAAAGAGGCTAACGGAGTGGCCTTGGCATTTTCTTCATTTTTTAGAAGGGTCGAAAAAGAAGGACTGTATTGTAAGAGAATATTAAAAATGCAATAATATTTGGAAGATAACGAACACCGTGACTGTATCCGGCTGCGTTTTCAGACAATGTCGTGCGCCGCTGCTTTATTAGTCACAGTAGGGATGTATGAAACATCACAACAATGCCCCCTGCACTCTTCGCTGGGGTTGGGGGCGTGTCCTGGAAGTGACGTGCAACAAGTGGAACAATAAAACGTCTCTTATTTATAGTGGACCTTTGTGAGCTGGAGATTTACGGCGGGAATAAATATTTGATGACTTGGTTCGCTGCGGCCACTCGAACCTTTTAGAAACAAAAAACACAAGAACGCTTGGCTATTATTTTGGTTAACGCACGTGACAGCCATTTCACGTAGCCAAAAATAGATCTCAGTGACAACAGACCTTTAGCAAAAGCATGCAAACACTCGCTCCAATAAGCACAATCAAAATTGACGACTCTTAATGTGCATACGGGGACTGGATGCTTTACTGGAGGCGTGCCAAAAAAAGAAGTCCCGAGAGTGTCACGCCACCAGTAAAGCATCCAGTCCCCGCGTGCAAATCTTCTGTCCCACCGCATGCACGTTTGGAATCCGTTTTGATTCCAAAAAGCCCTCGCCATGGCGAAAGCACCGCATGCGCACTGCTAACGCCAGGCGAGACCTAAAAAGAGCTATGAAATGCAAGCAGAGGGAAACATTTGGGGCCTCATGTAGGTAGCCAAATACCGGTCGGTAACGGCCGATTTTCGGTAATTATACCATTACCGACCGGTATTTTGGCTTTTGGTATGTAGGGGGTGAATTTCTGTATTCGGAATTTACCGAATCGGTAAAATTACCGAATCGGTAAAATTACCGATTCGGTAATTTTACCGATTCGGTAAATTCCGAATACAGAAATCAGATGTAGGGGGACTGTGTGGGTGTTGTTTCGAGTCGGTATTTACCACCAACTAATAGTTGGTGGTAAATAAAGTATGGATGAGTAAAAGCATTTAAAAGCGCTTAGAAGTGTGCACATGTGGCAGACATACATGCCCTTAGGGCATGTATGTGTGCCACATGTGCACACATGGCCGAATCAGGGGTGCAACAGGGTGTCAATGTGACACCCTGCCACCCTTGCATGTGCTCCCCCATTACCGAATCGGTATTTACCGATTCGGTAATGAGGCATACCTTCCCCTCAATGGGAAGGTATGCCTCATTACCGAATCGGTAAATACCGATTCGGTAATTACCGACTCACTCCGATTCGGTAACATTTACCGAATTTTTACCTACATACACTTTACCGATTCTTAAATACCGAATCGGTATGATTCGGTATTTTAGAATCGGTAAAGTGTATGCCACCTACATGAGGCCCTTGATGTGGGGCAGGAGGCTGTCTTTGGAATGAAGCCTTTTGCTCACTACAATACACCAGAAGGTGCTGACATACTATTCTGATGGTTTGTGATGCCCTCTCGGTGGGAAGAGAGGGATGAAAAAAGTCTGCTTTGCTGTAATTACAATCGCAATTTAAAATCATCATGACCGTGCTTTCCTCCCATAGGCCTGCGCATCCTCAGCATAACACAAAACAGATGGCTGCAGCTTTTCACTCCCACGGCACTTTGGAATTTATGGCTGTGTTATGTAAACTCTGCTATTCCCAAATGAAAAAAACACACAAGAGGTTTTCAAGCTTTACAGACGATACACAAACATAGAAAGCATATAATTATTAAAAAAGCTTTAAAAAAGCCATAACACGCTGCCTTGCAGTTGCATGTAGTAAGCAAAAAAAGTATAACAACAGGTTTTAAGTCTTTACAGTTGACACACAAACAAAGGCTAGGCTTTCAGAAATCAAAGATAAAAAATAGTGCCCAAAAAAACCTTACAAGCTTAAAAGTGTAAGGCTACAAGCAATTAGGCCATGCTCTGTGGAAGGGAGCAACACACAAAGAGGAGGGACATTTATAAGAGAATGACCACATACAAGCATGGATTTACAAATGACACTCAGAATAACAAATAGAAAGCAATGGGCGAGCTGTAAGCCCACAGAGCGTAAACATGTCTCGAAGAGCCACAGCCTGCGCTGTCTATGGAGACCTAAAAAAAAAGATGTATTAAAGTATTTTAGGGTACAGGCTGTATTTCCTCATTTTATCTACCTCTCATTAAGCAGTGCTTTTGCTTAAACTTTTTTCCTGTGTGGGAAGTGATCACTGCTTCATGCATGACGAAAGACTCAATATTAGTCAAGGTTAGTTAATTTTCCAAAGGCAAAATAGTTGTGGCAGGGACCTTACAAATGCCCACCAGACTGACATCAGCTTTAAGCTTAGAAAAGTATTAGTATTAGATTTGTTGGAAGTCTTTTGATGGTACCCTAAAACGACGTCCTATTTTATATGACGTAACATCATTAATTGACTTTGGATCAGCAAATTATTTGCCATTTTATTTTGACTCATAGTGGATTCTACAATTATTAGTCATGATTCAGAAGTATCTAGCCAAAAATGGAGTCTGACAAAGTCTATGAATTCATGTATGAACAAATGTGAGTAAGACCAAATATAAAATTGAATCTGAAATCTCTCCCACCAATAGGTTGCCATTGTAAGCCAGAATACTACCTCAATTTAATGTAAAATATGTATTTTGTTTAGGCCTGGAGATGGTTAAATATGTGACGACTGTATCCAAATATTGTGTAGGGAAATGACATAATACCTTTTTCAGGATAAAGAATTGCTAGAACACCTCCAAGGTCATGGTGCAATAAATGATATGTGATATTTATTATGGAAGGCATGTTTATCTTTACAGCACAGAAGAAGTGGTCAGTTTGCTGCAAAACATGTGTTGGTTGTGGCTGTTTCTGTTCTACAAGAATTAATCCATGGGACTTAAATTAATTTGATGTAGTAGCTTTCTTTTTGTGAGATGAAAGATTTAACTGTATATTAGAAAGGATTTTAGAAAATGGAATACGTAGGTTTGTGAAGCAGAACTAGTTCTTTTACTAAGATGTTTCAACAAAGAGAACACACATTACAAATCTGTGATGATTTATGAATGAATCACTTTGATGAAATTACGTTTTGGCTTCTCTCTAGCCAATTAATTTGAATTATTGTCACCCATACCCCTTGGAGCCTTCGTCAGGTGAAGAAAGGAACTTTCTATAACCAGATTTGTAGGTGGACTAGAAGTTTCCTCACACTTCAAAGTGTGGCATAAGGTATAAATACTGCCTTCTCAGGCCAGATCTTCAGTTCACTCCTGGTCCCATGGAAAACTACAGGAGTGCCTTGTACTCCAGAGGACTACCCTGTTGTTTGAGGTCTGCCTTGTTTCTCAAAGGACTGTCCTGTTGCTTGAGGTCTCCCTTGTTCTTCAGAGGACTGCCCTGCTGCTACCAAAAGACTGTTCTGCTGCTTGAGGCCTGCCTTGTTCTAAAGAGGACTACCTTGCTACTTGAGGTCTCCCTTGCTGCTTGAAATAAAGAGAACCATCCCCTTAAACCCAGGACTACCAGAGTGACTACAAGTGTCAGTTGGCTGACCTCCTGTTCTGAGCTATGGGAACACGAGAACCAGGGTCCTCCCTGCAACTGTCCAGCTGACCTGCTGCAACAAGCCCTGCCTGAGCCCTGCTGGCCCGTACTGAAGTGAGTTCCTGATACCCAAGAGATGATTCCCTGACCCCTTGGTGGCATCAGTTGAGCTCCTTCTGTGAAATCCTGAAGTTTTGAACTATGTGTGCTGAACTTTGAGAAGGTAACTCTTTCAGCAGGACTAACCTGGTCCTTGTAGCTGGCTCGCACTCCAACACAGTCGACCTGAACTTGTGGCTTTGTCCCAGAATTGTGTGACCATATACCCACAGTTAGCCCTTTCTGATTCTTGGTGCGAGTTTTAATTAAACCTTCAAAATTGCATATGCCAAGTTCTACTGATTAGATTTTTGTCATGTTGGTCTCATTTTATTTATTACATTTTATACTATTTTTCTAAATAGGTTTGGGATTTTTTATTGTGTTGTGTTTTCACTTTATTACTGTTTGTGTGCTGGATAAATACTTTACACTTTGCCTCTAAGTTAAGCCTGACTGTGTTTGCGCCGGGGGTTCACGAATAAATATTACATTTTAAAATATAGAACATTCCATAAATGTGAAGAAATTTAAAAATTTGAAGTTGGATGCAAAACATTTAGGACCTCATTACGATGTCGGTCTGAAAGCATTCCAACCGACTCCTTGTCGGAATCGGTTCCGACCGACTCGGGTTCGGCGAGCTTGACTGACCGATTATGATGTTTCCAAACACCGTTTGGTTGGACTCCCATTGACTTCAATTGGAGCCTGTGTTCCGACCGACAATACAGGCTTCCATTGAAAAAAGGGGTAGTTGCGGAAAAGCTTGCACCCTGTCGCAGGCACCCCATGGTGCCTGGCCACTGTGCATGGTTGCAAAGAGGGATCCCAGGGGTACTCCCACAGGCCCCAACCGGAGGCCTCCAGGTGAAGGGGGGCCTGCTACGGACCTCCAAAGTCAGTTTCCGATAGCCTTTTTTTGTTAAACAGACCGATTCGGAAAGGCTGTCCAAATCCAACATGATAAAACGTCGGTCGGAAAAGCGGTCCCTAGAGCTGTACGATTCAGCTCCGACGACGAGGGACCCGATTCACAGAACTAACTTAAGACAAAATCCTAAGCTTACTACCATTTTGGTATTCACAGAAGACACTTACTCATTTTGGAATTTACGTAAGGCACTTACTCATCAATGAGTAAGTGCTTCTGTGAATACCAAAATGAGTAAGTGCCTTATGTGAATAACAAAATGGTAGTAAGTTTAGGACATTGAAATGAGGCCCAAAGATGGGGCCCTTAAAATAAATTGTGAGAGCAGTACAAATGCAAAAACAAAATGTAGTGTGGACGATCGATGGCCTCAGTTTAATTTAGGAAAGCCTCAGCCTTCCCATTAAAATTAAAAGCTTCATTGTTTTATATATTTGATTGTAAATAAAATAAAATATTTCATAATTCAAAAAGATTAAAGACCACTGTTCAAACACACAAATACAAATGTGAAAATCAGTCATGTTTAATATATAATATTTCCCAATTCAATAGTATGTTTATGAATTCCATTTGTGGTGTTCTATTTCACTGAGTACATACTTCAGATACTGCATCAAATTTAAAATTCTATATGAATTAATGCAAACATTGTACAGAAGTAACTTACCCAATTCCTTTTCGTGCTGGCCCTTTCCTCCAATTTTTGCTGTAATTCTTTTCCAATTCCATCTTCAAAAGCTTTGGAAATATTCAATGTCCTTTGATATTCTTCCTTGTTTAAGAAAGGTTTCACTAAAAGAGAATAACCACAAAACGTTAATACAATTGGTAAGCAAACAGGATCGCAGAGTTCTTTGGAATAGTGACATAACTTATAGGAAAATGTAAAGCTGCAGGCCGAGATAAAATATAATTTGGGTGAACATGTTTGTGATCACAGAGAATCTCTAAACCTCAGGGAAGGAGAAAATGTGATAATGTATTTAAATCTCCTGGTACCTGCAACCAAAGCTACCTCTTATCTGAAGAAAAAGAACTATAATTTGCCCAGAAAGTTGATATTTTTTCTTATAAGTCGAGAGGGTGGTGTTTTTTTCACACAAACATCATACAACTCCCCACCATTTTGATTTACTTTCTCATGTATAGTACATTAACCCAACGAAACATGCCAAGTTTCAAGAAAGTATATCAAAATGCTTAGAATTATCAAATTTATTTGGTTGTTTTGAGTTCATAATTAGATTTTTTATTTCATTTAAACAGTTTATTCTCCAAATCATTTAACAAAAATGTAGACACATTAGAAAAAAAAAGAATACACTCTATAATAATATAAACATACAGCAATGCCTACGACAGCCCAGAATTTAGACAGTGAAGCCGTCTAACAGTAGAAGCAGAATGGTCGGCAGAGGTAAAGCAGAGTTATAAGCAGGTATCATAAAGAAGCAAAGTTTTCACTAAGGAACGGGGGAAAGCAAGATAGCAACCAGAACTGGGTGTTAGAGTGTAGTTTTGGAGAGTGACAATGGATATTGATAAGTGACAAATGATAATGGCAGTGCGTCCTTCACATCTATATAGACTGAAAATGATATCAAACTAATGATTTGCATAGGAACACAACAAGGCGGACAGATAAGTGATTGAGAGATATGAGCAATATTTATTTAATGGATTATTTCAAGAATTTTGTATAGGGATGGTGTTATGCTCTGCAGTCACTTAAAATCACAAGTTAGTGGTAAGTACTTAATTGAATACAATGTTATACAGACAGTTGCGACAATTCAAAAAAACATAAATTCTCAAGCAAAAGTTCCGGAAGACTCACAGAAGGCGATGTTCAGGTCATTCGATCAGTAAATGGGAGAAAGGAGAGTCACGTGGGTAAAATCAAAGATATCAAGCCTTTGAAAGTACTGAATGGCGAGTGGATACCAGTCAGTGGAATGGTGATTCAGTGATGCAGCTCAGGGGCAGTTCTAAATGTGTCCTTGAGAAATTAGGTTTACACGTCTTTCCTGAACTTGATATATTTTGGGGGATTCCTTAATTCTAAAGTTTATTTGTTCTTTAGGCAAGGTATTTGAGATTCCTCCATGTAATAATCATCTGGGCTTACTTTGGTAGACCTTGGACATCTTGTGAATCAGTTTAGCATGGCGAGAATTTGCAGAAAGAGAATGCCTTTTTCTCAGAAACAACTGTGCATGTGATATATATAGAGTACCTGGAAATAGATTCCTTGCTGTAATGGAATCCAATTAATGGATATCAAAGTGTTTCCTTGAGATTTAGGCATTTTTAGGTTGGCCAGCAAATACAATATTGCAATAGTTCAGTCTTTATATGAATAAATACAAAAAACAATGGTCCTAACTCAATTATTACCAAAATACAATAATCACATCCAATTATGTCTTTTCAAAATTTAGAGCTAGATAGCAAAAGAATTCAGGATAGCTCAAAATATTCAATATAACATTCTAACATGAAGCGATGCAACATCCAATACTTAATTCATCATACATTCATTTACAAAAAACCATAGATTCTATAATATTTGACACATGGTTGCTCCAAAAGGAACGTGCATAGAACAGAAGTGATAAGAAGTGAGTGTGTAGTAAAGATAGATTTGAAGGACAATAGAACAATTATTAAAAACCTTTACAAAGTGCACGGTTATGATTCACCGTTTGAAATGTCCTGGTCACGTTCAGAAATATCATCAATGAGTTTAAGTATTTCATGCACAGAATTTAATTCAATTTGTAGCACGTTTGAGGGATTGCGTGTACCAGGCTTGACAACAAGAGAGATGTCGACATTTCGACCCGTCTAGGGGTACAGAGGTATTTTGAGACCTTGACCGTGCGGGTCTTCTTCAGGACAACAGGGGGGATAAGAGCAACCTGGCGTGGTCCTTGACTTGACTCTGTATCTAAAATAAGGAATTCAGTGATAAGGCTGTTGCATTGATAGTGCAATTAAACACCAGCAAAAAGGGGGATTGTGGGCTTACCTAATGTGTATCCAGGTGATAATGGTTAATTATCACCTGGATACACATTAGGTAAGCCCACAATCCCCCTTTTTGCTGGTGTTTAATTGCACTATCAATGCAACAGCCTTATACTTAGAGCGTCTGCTCTAAGTATATAGAAACAACGAGGCAACCGTTCACGTAGTGACGGTGCGTCGGTGACTGTCAGGGTGGAAAGACTCACCGGAGCCATGGAGTGTAGTTCAGCCAGGGTATGCGGAACCGATCTGTAGTCACTGGGGATCGTGTGGGATAATGTTCAATGTGTGACTTAGTCGTATGCAAATAAAGGCACAATTCACAGTCTAGGGTTCCGCTGCGAATACATGTAAATCGTGCTCATTTTACAAGTAGTGACTTAGAACACAAAAATTACAATACACAGCTGAAGTTCAAGAATTTGAAACAGTTCCAAAACGCATAGGTCATTGGAAGGGCGAAGAATACAATCTCGTGGTTCTTTTAGAATACAATGAATAAATGATCTCACACTAATAACTAAAACATATCTTGAATATATGTCATGACAATGAATGATTACAGAAAAGATGCACAAACATAATAAACAATTAGACTGTTGGTCACACGTACATATATTAATCAAACAAACACACAATTATGAGGTCCATAGGCAGTCAATACATAGGTCTAGCGATCCAGTGTTAACCAATAGGAGCCATGAACAATAGAAGAATTTACCTCAGGGGAGAACCATTATGCGCAACAGGCCCGATTAGCCATTGCTCATAATGGAAATCTGTCTGTTAATCTCCTCCTGTTCATTCAACCCTGTGTTGATCGTATTTAAGGAATGTATCCATCTGCATTCCCTTCTATTTAGTATCATGCTGAAATCCCCTCCCCTGGGATTGGGCTTGATCTTTTCAATAACCCACCATTTCAAACTTTCAGCAGTATGACCAAAATTCGTGAAATGGTCAACCAAGGGGGCTCCCGCTGTTTTGCAGCGTATGCGGCTACAATGCTGAAGAATGCGACACTTAACTTTTTGAGTCGTCTGTCCCACATACATAAAGTCACAAGGGCAAACGATTGCATATATGACTCCAGAGGAGTTACAATTACTGAAGCCCTTCAATGTATGTACCTGTTCGTTGTGTGTAAATTCACTGATTTCTTTAGTCAAGGGACAGGCTTTACAGGATCCACACTTATGGTGTCCCGCAATCGCCGGGATACCCCATAAGGTGGTCTGGCCGGTATTCTGAGCCACGGGTAGTAGGGATTTAACCACGTGGTCTCTCACATTTTTGCCTTTCTTGAATGCATGCAGTGGTGTTGGTATGTTGCCCAATTCATCTGACACCAAGTGCCAATGTTTATTAATTATCTTTTTGATCTCATTGCTCTTTGTGCTAAACGTTGTAACACACACCAGCCGTTCTTCCTTGAGATTTTTATTAGATTTGGGGATCAAGAGCAATTCCCTGTGATTATGCCAAGCCCGTTTCCGGGCTTTTTTAAGGAGTCGAATAATCTGTCTGAATAATTTGTATTTGGTTTATGTTCTACGAGGCCATTCGTCTAGATAATTAGGTTAGACTATGTCTGAGACATTGTCTTACAGTGAAGACTATATTGATAAACTCCTACAACAGCAAGGAGGTAATACCTTTTTGGGGACCACCACCACTAGTGTGGATTTAACACTTAATGAGAAGATATCTAAGTTAGACCGTCTGGAGAAAAAGCTTATTAGAACACGACTACACGGACACACTTTGGCCAAATATCTTCAATCCAATGTAATACCGGTGGGATTACAAGTACGAAACGAACCCGCAATCTTCCTTGATAATCCCAAATTCAAGGAGAATTTTAGTTTTGTTTCGAATAATTGTTCCAGACACTGGATGGTCTTAGGGATTGAAACCGCTGTAGAAGAAGTGGGACGTTTGACTAAGGAGATCCTTGAATTAAAAAAGGAGATTATTGAGGATAGATCACTCCTTAATGCGAAAGAGGCTTTAGAAAGATTAGAAAGGACCATACAGGAATTTGACGTCTACACACAGGCAACTAAGCTTGACAAGGTAGCAAAGGACATCAAGTTTTATGATAAAAAAGTAACCTATCCCTACCTTCAGGAAGGCTACTATCTAAGGGAACAACAGGGCACCTTTGCAAGCAGAGGGAGGAGTGGTTTCAGAAGGTACACCACCTTCTCGGGATCGTCACTGGGGAGCAGTTCTGACAGTGATATAGAACGTCCAGGCCCCAGTGGAGCAACTTCTACGACGGGACCTAGCTACCCCAATCAACAGCCTTTTTTAGCAGAGGAACAATGGTGGGGCCAACGAGGACGTGGCCGTCCCTGGGGCAGACCCAGGGGGTCCAGAGGACAAATGTGGAATCGAGGGAGAGGCCAATCCAAGAAACAGACACACTTCCAAGAGTCACATGGGGAAATACAGACACGCCGCCAGCATTACAGATGGTAATTCATAAGTCTGACAACCCCATAGTCAATCTATCTGACCATATACTCACTCCGAATGAGCATGGGATTCTCGCAAAGGGTCTCTCTTTTGTCCCCACCTGTATGCCCAATGACTTTAACTTGAAACTTGAATTGCACCAATTCTTCCGCAAAGTCCGTCTAAAACAGTTCTTCCTAAAAACTCCTTACAATCCGGTTTTTTCAGGAAGTGGTCTTCGACCACCATCCAAGTTCAATACCCCAACACACTCTGTACCGCATAAACTACTGGCATATGAACAAGTGGTTATGAGGGACGTTATGAATGTATTATCGAAACGACAATATGTTCGATATAACATAACTAAAGAGGAACGAGATGCCCTTGAATCCTTGAGGGCGAATGGCAACATTGTGATTAAACCAGCGGACAAGGGTGGTGCCATTGTGCTGCAAAACACAGATGATTATAAGAAAGAGATCCTCTCTCAACTAGCTGTGGAAGTCAATTACTCTAGGCTCAATAAAGACCCCACACAGGACTTGGGCAAGCTGATAAACAAAGTGACCAAAGAAGCTCTGGAAGAAGGCTTCTTGAACAAACTAGAGTATGAATACTTAAACAACAAACACCCCAGATTACCTACAATTTACACCCTCCCCAAAATACACAAGCGTATGGAAGACCCTCCGGGGAGACCAATTGTCTCCGGTTGTGGTTCTATTCTGGAGCCTCTGTGTAAATATATTAATGTTTTCCTGAAACCTTTAGCAGAGAATACTCCCACCTATTTAAGGGATTCCATGCAGACCATTCAATTAGTGGATGATTATCCCTTTGACCTTAACAACCAATTGCTTGTGACGATGGACATAACTGCCCTGTATACTAACATTCCCCAACATCTGGCACTAAATTGTATGGAACAGGCTCTCAACACCAGACCTGCGCCACATCCAGTCCCTACAGAATTTATTATCAAACTACTCGAGATTGCCATGACTAGGAACTTTTTTCATTTTCAGGGACAGTTTTTCATTCAAACCAAAGGCGTAGCAATGGGGGCAAGCTTTGCTCCTAATTTGGCCATTATTTACATGAATCACTATGAACAGCAATATGTCCTCAGCGACCTTAATCCATACAGGGAGAATATAGAACTATGGCGCCGTTATATTGATGACGTGCTCATCATTTGGCGTGGTGATGTTGAAGATTTGCAAAGGTTCCATCAGTGGCTTAATACATGTTCAAGTGACATACAATTCACTATTGAATTCAATAGAGAAACCATCAATTTCCTTGACATTTTGATAAAATCTGAGCTGGGCAAACTCCACACTAGCCTCTACAGAAAGAGTAGTGAAAGGAACACTCTCCTACGTTATTCTAGCCACCATCCTCGTAACCTCAGGGATAACTTACCCTTCGGACAGTTCCTGAGGTTACGTAGGAATTGTTCCAAAAAGGAAGACTATTTTGATGAGTCTGCTGGACTTCTAGCACGGTTGATTGATCGTGGCTACCCCATTCGACTCCTTAAAAAAGCCCGGAAACGGGCTTGGCATAATCACAGGGAATTGCTCTTGATCCCCAAATCTAATAAAAATCTCAAGGAAGAACGGCTGGTGTGTGTTACAACGTTTAGCACAAAGAGCAATGAGATCAAAAAGATAATTAATAAACATTGGCACTTGGTGTCAGATGAATTGGGCAACATACCAACACCACTGCATGCATTCAAGAAAGGCAAAAATGTGAGAGACCACGTGGTTAAATCCCTACTACCCGTGGCTCAGAATACCGGCCAGACCACCTTATGGGGTATCCCGGCGATTGCGGGACACCATAAGTGTGGATCCTGTAAAGCCTGTCCCTTGACTAAAGAAATCAGTGAATTTACACACAACGAACAGGTACATACATTGAAGGGCTTCAGTAATTGTAACTCCTCTGGAGTCATATATGCAATCGTTTGCCCTTGTGACTTTATGTATGTGGGACAGACGACTCAAAAAGTTAAGTGTCGCATTCTTCAGCATTGTAGCCGCATACGCTGCAAAACAGCGGGAGCCCCCTTGGTTGACCATTTCACAAATTTTGGTCATACTGCTGAAAGTTTGAAATGGTGGGTTATTGAGAAGATCAAGCCCAATCCCAGGGGAGGGGATTTCAGCATGATACTAAATAGAAGGGAATGCAGATGGATACATTCCTTAAATACGATCAACACAGGGTTGAATGAACAGGAGGAGATTAACAGACAGATTTCCATTATGAGCAATGGCTAATCGGGCCTGTTGCGCATAATGGTTCTCCCCTGAGGTAAATTCTTCTATTGTTCATGGCTCCTATTGGTTAACACTGGATCACTAGACCTATGTATTGACTGCCTATGGACCTCATAATTGTGTGTTTGTTTGATTAATATATGTACGTGTGACCAACAGTCTAATTGTTTATTATGTTTTTCATCTTTTCTGTAATCATTCATTGTCATGACATATATTCAAGATATGTTTTAGTTATTAGTGTGAGATCATTTATTCATTGTATTCTAAAAGAACCACAAGATTGTATTCTTCGCCCTTCCAATGACCTATGCATTTTGGAACTGTTTCAAATTCTTGAACTTCAGCTGTGTATTGTAATTTTTGTGTTCTAAGTCACTACTTGTAAAATGAGTACGATTTACATGTATTCGCAGCGGAACCCTAGACTGTGAATTGTGCCTTTATTTGCATACGACTAAGTCACACATTGAACATTATCCCACACGATCCCCAGTGATTACAGATCGGTTCCGCATACCCTGGCTGAACTACACTCCATGGCTCCGGTGAGTCTTTCCACCCTGACAGTCGCCGACGCACCGTCACAACGTGAACGGTTGCCTCGTTGTTTCTATATACTTAGAGCAGACGCGCTCCCGCCTCTCTCGGTTAAGACGCCACGGGAAGCACGGACCTAGATGGACGCAGGTATGAATTCTGCTGGGACCCTTTCCAGGTATTCTGTACGAACCGCTGTAGACCCAGTACTTACACTTTTTACTCGGTTTCCTTACAGCGCGCCCTTCGGCTGGAAACGAGATACACAAATGAATTCCGTTCCCATCCTTTTAAATAGGACACTGCAGAATTGACTGATGCCACGACTGCAGGTAATTTTAACACATATCAGGTTCATGTCCTCGTGGGGAGGGCGATTAGACCCCCGACCCGGCCCTTAAACCGTTTTTAATTTTGCTTACTTTCAG
The DNA here is from genome assembly GCF_964204655.1 of Triturus cristatus. NCBI lineage: Eukaryota > Metazoa > Chordata > Amphibia > Caudata > Salamandridae > Triturus > Triturus cristatus. Next base: position 308,129,989 of record NC_140593.1, on the reverse strand, counting down.
CGCGACAGCCTGTGTAAATATACCTGACAGGACTGCATACATGGTAATTGATTGACTGGGATACGTTATCTATGGTTAATTATCACCTGGATACACATTAGGTAAGCCCACAATCCCCCTTTTTGCTGGTGTTTAATTGCACTATCAATGCAACATCCTTATCACTGAATTCCTTATTTTAGATACAGAGTCAAGTCAAGGACCACGCCAGGTTGCTCTTATCCCCCCTGTTGTCCTGAAGAAGACCCGCACGGTCAAGGTCTCAAAATACCTCTGTACCCCTAGACGGGTCGAAACGTCGACATCTCTCTTGTTGTCAAGCCTGGTACACGCAATCCCTCAAACGTGCTACAAATTGAATTAAATTCTGTGCATGAAATACTTAAACTCATTGATGATATTTCTGAACGTGACCAGGACATTTCAAACGGTGAATCATAACCGTGCACTTTGTAAAGGTTTTTAATAATTGTTCTATTGTCCTTCAAATCTATCTTTACTACACACTCACTTCTTATCACTTCTGTTCTATGCACGTTCCTTTTGGAGCAACCATGTGTCAAATATTATAGAATCTATGGCTTTTTGTAAATAAATATATGATGAATCAAGTATTGGATGTTGCATCGCTTCATGTTAGAATGTTATATTGAATATTTTGAGCTATCCTGAATTCTTTTGCTATCTAGCTCTAAATTTTGAAAAGACATAACTGGATGTGATTATTGTATTTTGGTAATAATTGAGTTAGGACCATTGTTTTTTGTATTGATTCTACTCCCAGGTCCCTGACTTTAAGGGTAACCCCATTTTTGTGATGGCCACCTTTATATGAATAAGGCTCTTATCTACTTGATGTCCCAATTCCTTTATATGAAATTTGGTTTTGAGGTATAAGTAGTCGTTTAGATATTTGTAGTCATGATATAATTACTCACTTTGCAGAAGGTTGTCCCTCTTTGTTTGTTTATGGCACTAGACAGACCGTCCTCTATTACTTGATTTCACTTCTTTCTTATACTTCAGTGTATTGACACATTTTAAAAGGACCCCATTTCATTTTACATGAGATTAATAGCTTCATGTTTTATGTCAACAATGACAACATTAGCAGTAACTCAGCTTTTTCAAATAAAACCATTTGGTTTGTATGGTATTGATAAGTAAAAGTATGTGTTATACACAGATATCAATATTTAGCCACTAAATATTGTAAAGGTGAATTCAAGTTCACAGAGGATATCAACTGATTTTTTCAACGGTATTTCAAAGAGTCTTCTACAGACTTATAAGCTCAACCCACAGTATATCAGTTCCTTCTCAACCATCACACTCATGAACACCTGCTGCTTCAAGTATGAATAGCCCCTTGCACTAAAATGTCATTTTCAGGTGTTTTCTTCTAATGAAAAAACTAACGTATGAGGAATGTAAAGACTTGGGGGCCGATTCCAATCCTGGAAAAAGGCTGTACGAATCGTTGTACGGAGCGTTTTCTCCGTACGACTCGTACCCGGTAAGATTTCCGTACAGCCTAGGAAGTACGATTCGTACTGAAAGCCTATTTCCGTACGATTCGTACAAAAGACAGTACGGGTAAAAAAAAACTACGAATCGGATCCGGAGCTGCGTGTACGTTGCGTCCGTACGTATTTAAGCAGCGTTTTCCGGCCCAGCAAGTACGATTCGTCCCTACTGCACTCCCTACGGCTCTTTTCTTACGGGAGCCAAAAACAGCTGTAAAAGCAGAGTCCCCAGGTGTACGAGTCGTACAGGCATACACCCCCGTGCGTTGTGTATGTACGGTGCATACCCCCAGTGCGTATGTACGTGCGTACCCCCAGTGCGTATGTACGGTGCGTACCCCCAACATGGCGTATGTACGGTGCATACCCCCAACATGGCGTATGTATGGTGCGTACCCCCAACATGGTGTATGTATGGTGCGTACCCCCAATATGGCGCATGTACGGTGCGTACCCCCAACATGGCGCATGTACGGTGCGTACATACGCGATGTTGGGGTACGCACCGTACATACGTCATGTTGTTGTAAGGTGCGTACATATGCAGGGGGCGGGCCTGTACAACTCGTACCCCTGTACGACTCTCAACCCGGGAACAACTTTTCCCAGGATATGAGTGTACAAAGTTCGCTTCGTAGCGGGTAAAGGCATTCCCCGTGCACGGGACGTTTTCCGTACGAATCGTAAATCGGAAAGCCAGTCCGGATCGTACTAGTATGGTCGGACTGCATTTTTATGATTCGTACGGAAAAGTGTCCGGGTCCGTCTCGTACAACTTTTCCCGATCTGATTTGTATGGATCGGGCCAATCCGTATGTATTTTTCCCGTAACGAATCGTACTTCACGGGTCGGACAGGACTTGTACGATTCATACGGAAAAAATTACGGATACGAGTCGTACGGAATAAAAAAATACCGGATCGGAATCGACCCCTTGATTTTCAAATAGTGCAAATTGTCACCCTTCCCGCCCAGATAAATTATGGGCACCATTAGACTGGACAAAAGGCACCTCTTTCTCATTCTTACAAAATGTTATAATTCACATACTAATTACAGATAGTTTCTACTTTGTCATTTATGGAAGAAAATAAGTCAGCAAAATCTGCTGGTCTCCAACCTGTGCCCACAGAAGTAGATATTAGTATTCCCCTATCATGGGAAATTTATAATGATCATGCATTCATTTAACTGTTACAGTTAAGAGCTCATTTAAAAGTGTCATAATTTTAGAATTCTGCACTACAAAAGTCAGATAAGGCATAGAAATATGCACAGAAGATATTGCCCTGATTACTTATCATATTCATTTCCCTAAAGGTGTTAGTTCATATACATAAAATGTTATATTTATTGCTCATTGAACCGTCTGATGACTAATAAGCAATGTAATGTATTAACGAACAAGTTACTTACATTTGGTAACGCCTTATCTGGTCCAGGCACAATCTAGCCGTAGATTCCTTAACCTTTGAATTTCCTAGGCGCCTGGCTGGATCCGGAATATTTTTTTTCGAGCAATAACCCTGAACATGGGTAGGTGGTGTCAGGTGGCTCGGCGTGGCGTCATCCACACCGGAAGTGACGTCCACGTCACCAAGCCAAGCGCCACGTCAGTGCACTACTGTCAGTTACCTTTTCACAACTTTCCACACCAGAATCACAAAGCCATTAAGTGTACTGACATTGGTGTGTTTGAAAAGGAGGGCCCTGAAAGGGACTAGCCCTGACCCTAGAAACTTGTTCACAGAGTGGGGAGGATGGGTGTGTCGGTAAGAAATCTGCAGCTAGATCATGTCTCTACCAGATAAGGTGTTACTGAAGGTAAGTTACTTATTTTATCTGATAGAGACATCTAGCCGCAGGTTCCTTACCTTTGAATAGATACCCAAGTAATACCATCCCTTGAGGTGGGACTGTGGACAAATTTCAAACTAAGAGGTCCTGCACGACTGAATGGTCAAAATGGTTGTCCCTGCACACTGGACTATTCACGCAGTAATGTTTGGAAAACGCATGCAGGAATTCCCACATTGCTGCCTGATAGGTGTCCAGCACTGGGACTCCACGTGCTAATGCAGTGGTAGCCGGCTTGGCTCTAGTGGAATGAGCCCTTATGCCTTTTAGGAGGCTGCTTCTTTGCCAGAGTGTAGGAAATCTTGATACGGAGAACACCCCATCGTGAGATGGTCCTTTTCTGCAACTCTCTACTTTTCTTCATACCAACATACCCCACGAAGAGTTGGTCGTCCACCAGGAACTCTTTTGTGCGGTCAAGGTAGAATGGAAACACCCTTTTTGGGTCCAAATAGTGGAGTCGCTCCTCTTCCTTAGAGAGATGCGGAGGGGCGTAGAAAGCAGGCAAGATGAACGATTGTCCAACATGGAAAGGTGTTACCACTTTTGAAGGAAAGAGGCCCAATGCAAAGTACTAACCGGTCAGGGAATATTGTCATAAAGGGAGGCTTGGATGATAAAGCCTGCAGCTCACTCACCCTCCTAGCAGATGTATTTGACACTGAAAAGGCTGTTTAGATGGTGTTCACCAGAGTGTACAAATATGCAGGGGCTTGAAAGGATTACCATGAGAAAGGTGAGAATCAAATTAAGGTCCCGCTGAGGCATAATGAAAGGGGCAGGTGGAAACATAAGTACTAGGCCGTTCAGGAATCTATGTATAATGGGTGATTTAACTAAGGATGGTTGGTTTGGCAGCCTCAGGATGACAGACAAAGCAGAAAGATAGCCTTTTTCAAGGTGCCCAGAACACAGCCCTGCTGGGCACGGGTAAAAAGTAAAAACAAAACACCAGGAAAGGAAGCAGAAAGAGGGTCAATAGACCTTTATGTGCAAAATATTACAAATTTCTTCCATCTGCAGGAGCACATCGTTTTGGTGGAGGGATGCCTGGCTGCCAGAATAACATTACAAACTTTGGGAGGAAGGTCGAAAGCCATCATCTGCGGCAGCTCAATCTCCACACAAAAAGGCGTATAGTTGCAAACAGGTTCAGGTGAAGGACCCTCCCCTGCTGCTGAGACAGAAGATCCATAATCATTTGAAGGAGCTCGGTATACCAAACTTTTCTGCCCAGTCCGGAGCCACAGGACGACTTGGGCCCAGTCGGTCCTGATCTTCTTGAGCACTTTGGGCAGAAGTGGTATGAGCGGAAAGAAATACAGGAGGCCTGAGCTCCACTCGAGACGAAAAGCGTCTCCGAGCTAGAGCCGCCTTGGAAACTCCAAATTGCAAAACTGCTGACATTGGGCGTTCTCGGCAGGGCAAACAGAGGCTCTCCGCACTGTTGAAAGAGACTTTGTGCCACCTCCGGATGGAGATGCCACTTGCGATCCACCAGGCATCGACTTGCTGAGTTTGTCCACCCTGGTGTTCGGGGAACCTGCCAGGTGTTGAACCACAAGGGAAATTCCCTGCTGTTCCAGCCCTGTTGAGGGATGCAGGGCCTCTTGACCGAGGGTCCACAACCCCACTCCGCCTTGTTTATTGCAGTACCACAAGGCAGTGGTGTTGTATGTGAACACTTGACCTAGCCTTTACTTGATGGAGGGTAGAAAGGCTTTTAATGCCAAGCGAATCGCTCAGAGTTCCAGTATGTTGATGTAAGCGAATCACTCAGAGTTCCAGTATGTTGATGTGGAGTCCTGATTCTGCCGGAGACCAAAGTCCTCTGATCTCCACCTCTCCCAGAAGGCCGCCCCATCCCACAAGTGATGCATCTGTCAATATTATTATTTTATTATAATAATACTGAGAGATTTAGTTGGGGAAGAGAGGGGGGGTCTGCCTCTGATCCAATCGCAGTTTGTCAGCCACCACTGCAGGTCTTGTGCATTTCCCTCCGAAATCTTGACCATGCTGGAGAGATTACCCTAATGCTGTGCCCATTGGAACTTCAGATCCAACTGCAGAGCCCAAATATGGCACCTGGCATGTGTCACAAGCAGGATGCAGAAGGTCATGAGGCCCAAGAGCCTCAAAGTCGTTATCGCCAAAATCCAGGATAGGGGCTGAAACATTGGTATCACTGCCTGAACCTGGACTCGCCACTCGAAGGACAGGCCCGAAACTGCACTGTGTCCAGAACAGCTCAAATCAAAGGGAGCATCTGACAGGCAGTCAGGTGTGACTTCAGCATGTTGATAGTGAACCCCAATGAATGCAGGTGGTTTGCAATAGTCTGGAGGCGGGAGACGACAAACTGGGGTGAGCCCAGCTTCAGCAGCAAGTCATCAAGATAAGAGAAGACTGGCACCCCTGATCTACAAAGATGAGCTGCAAATACAGCGTCATTTTGGTGAACACCTTGAGGGGCACTGGTAAGGCCAAAGGGGAGCACCACGAACTGAAAATTATTGTGGCCTACCATAAACCACAGGTAGCACCGATGGGTATTCAGGAGGAGAATGTGAAAATAGGCGAACTGCAATTCCAACGCTACCATCCTGTCTCAAGCGCCCAGGGCAGATAGGACCTCAGCTAATGTGAGCATCTTGAATTTCTCCTTTTTGAGGAAGTAGTTGAGGGTTTGTAGCTCTAAGATAGGACGTGGGCCCTTGTCCTTTTCGGGACCAGAAGGTAGCAGGAATAGCAACCACACTCTACTTCTGGTGCCGGAATCATCTCTTTGGCTCCTATGGCCAGGAGAGCCATGAGTTCCTCCTGGAGCAATAGTAAATGATCCTCTGTCAGCCGGTTGTAGGATGGAGCCATAGAGGGAGGTGGGAGGGGTGGTCTCAAAGGAGAGGAAGTAGCCCCTCCGGACGATTCTGTAGAACCCACCTTTCCAATGTAATGTTTTGTCAGTGTTGGAGGTGATGACTGAACCTGGCACCAACTGGACGCCCATGGTCTGGAAGGGTAAGACTAGGAGGGCTTGGAAGCTGAAGCTGCTGGCGCGGGGCATTGTTTGACCAGACCTCTGGTTATCTGACCCACGTGGTCGGTACGAACCATGCCCTCGTACGCCCAGAGGTTGTGGAACTTGCACATATCAGTGGCTGAGATAAGGCTGGCGAGGTTGAAAGCCCCTTCAGTAGCCACGAAAGGAGTAAAAGGCAGAATGGAGATGGGCGGCAGCTGAGAGGCCCAAGGACTTGGCTTTAGCCCGCGAGTTCTTAAGGCCCTTCAGTGCCGTGTCTTCCTTCCCTCCGAAACGATGGGTGCCATCAAAGGGCATGTCCATGAGCGAAGCCTGGACAACCCCTGAAAATCCAGATGTTCTTAGCCAGGTGTGGCATCTAACAGCCACAGTCGTGGAAATCGCTGTGCCCAGCGAGTCGGTTGTGTCTAAACCACATCTAATTGAGAACTTTCCTGCATCTCTCCCGTCCAAGACTGCTTGGGAGAGGATGGCCTGGGACACCTCCAGGACCTGTGGGAGCACTTACACAAGCGTTTCCCACAGAGAGTGGGAATAACGGCCCAATATGCATGCGGCGTTCACGGACTGCAATGCAAGACTGGCAGAAGAAAGTTTTTTTGCCCCAACTGTCTCTTGGGTTCCCTGTCTAGAGCGGCAAGGACCATCCCATGTGAAGTAGTGGCTTGAACTACCAATTTCTCCGGGGTGGGGTGGGTAATGAGGACGTTTGGGTCACCTGGGGCAGGGCGGTGGTTGATCGTGCTGTTCATAGGTGCCCTTGTGCTGGGTTTGGACCAGGTTCCCAGTAGGAGATACATGAGGGCTTCATTTAATGGGAGCAAGGGTTCTGAGGAAGAAGCTTCCAGCTGTGGCACCTCTGTCAAGATGCTAGTCTATATGGTAGCTAAAGGTAAATGACTTCAGCCGCCTGAAAGCATGCTAGTATCTGGAGAAGTATCCAGTCCACTGGCCTCACCCAATTCTTCATACCAATCAATTTCCTTGTCATACTGTTGATATTCTAAAGGGTCAAGTGACCCCCATCCCATTCTTCTACGAAGCCTTGCCTGTTTGAATAAGGCTCAGGAAGCGGCAAAGGACCTATGGATCATGTTGGTGTCGGAATCAGCATCAGTTGATGCAGTGCTGGCTCTGTGTTATCTGGGATAAGATAGGTCTGGCACTGCTGGTGGCCGCTGGCGGCACCTGGATCATTGGCATCAGAACCTGCACTGGGTAAGGCCGCGGGGCACAAATGGTGCCGATCCGGATCCATGGGGGGCATCGGCACCGGGACCGGAGCCGCTGGTGTGGAACTTGATGGAGCTCCCTTCGAACCTGCAGAGCCCAAAGGCGTACCGGAAGGGTCAGGTCGCTCAAAATGAGGCGGATGGCCTCATTAAATTCTTCATATTAAGTGGTGGTGCTCCGGCTCCTGGAAAAGGGGGGATGCGCAGTGCCAACCCAGGCACAGGTTCCAGAGCACGAGGCCTCAAATGGCGATGTTCTTCCATCGCGTTGGCCCACAGATGGGAAGGAGAAGCACTCTTTGACATCTTGTGCTTCTTGTGCCTCTTACCTGAATGTCTCAACAATCTCGAGTGGGACGAAGAGGACTTGGGACTCCTGGAACAGTTCTCGGACCTTCCTCTCGACCGGGACCGAGACCGCGAGGACTCAGGCATGGCATCACCTGCCGGGCCACAAGCAACTTCAGAGAACTCTCTCTCTAAGCCTTAGGTGCTATGGACCGGCAGTCGAGGCACGACTTGGAGTCGTGTTCGAGCTCCAGTCATCACAGTAAACCATTTGCGGATCCGTCACCTACATAATATGGTGAAAGGCGCCGCATGATTTAAGCCCTGAAGTCTTCCTAGATGACATGCTTCCTACACACCGACAGAAAAGGGGTCGTCAAAAAAGTCGAAAAATCCTGTCAAAAAGTTACAGAAGGTAGCTCTCTTCACGGATCAGTGCTTGACTCGGGTGGAAAGAAATTAAAAGAGCTGACGTCAGCACGCCGAGATAGCGCCTATATATGCGACGTGGATGTCACTTTCGGCACAAATTACGCCAATGATGTCACACATAGCCAACCGACACCGCCTACTGGTGTGCAGGGGTATTGCTCAAAGAAAAATCTGACGCCTGAGAAGAAGAATGTGTATTGGTTCAGGGTTAGTTATATTACATTACTGTCAGAGAACTGGAGAGAAAATGGCAAGAGATGAAATGAAATGCGAAATTAGGCCATCAATTGGTGCTAGGGGACCAGTGTATGTTCTGACAATACAACACCTAGCAGCTTAACAGAAGTCCTTGGACAATACAGAATCATCTCACAAAGAAATTGTTTGTCGTAGACTGGCAAGGATGGCTGGCAAATGCAAGGACTGCTGTGATGTCAGGGATTGCCACCGTAATGCCTGGGATGGGCAACATCATTCGAGGGATTGCTACAATAATGTGAAGAGAGCCAACAATATGCCAGGGGTGGGTACATTAATGGCAAAGCTGTCTGCAATGTGCCGTGTAGTGCCACCTCAATGTTGGCAATCCCTAATGCCAAAGAAACACCCTACCAAATCCCTATAAAAATACATACCTCTGTCGGTGCAGGAATGTCTCCAGCATGAAATATGGGCAATATGTAACTGAGGGGCATAGCAGCAGCTGGGGAGAAGAGAGACGGAGACATATGTGCACTATCTCACAGCCTCCGTGACATACAAATGCACATAAACATTCACGCATGTACAACACAGGAACACAGAGAGGCCCCCAACCCTCAGCCACAGGTGGGGTTGTGTAACATGGACCCATGTCTCTTCTGAGCTCAGGGGACAAGGCTGCAGCTTTCAGATTCTGGAGCAAGCTGCTCAGGACCATAGCCTGTGTGTGCTGCTAGCCTCTCTTAGGCTAAGGGCTAAAGCTCAGTGTCTCCTGAGTCCAGGAGAGGCTAGCAACAATAAGGAAGACCGAGCCATTAAGACCAGCAAGTGACACATGGATAGGATAAGGAAGAACAGCACCAATACAGGGACTGGCACAAGCAGGAATCACTGACGCCCATTTAAAGCTTAGCCCTGGTACTCACCTTCTCCCCTCACTGACTTAGCATCTCTGAGGTTCATCCAATGAAGGTAAGTGACGGGAACCTTAGGACAGAGTTTCACAACTACTGACAACACCCAGTTACAGTCTTTTTTCCTCACTTGGGGCTGGAAGAATTGCCAGCTTCAGTAGGATATCCTGGTCTCACAATGACACACCCAAACAACCAGAATTGAAGATAGCCTCTTCCTGCTGCATCCTTCCTCTGGAGGTGAGACCGCGCCTGTGCGCAAGATGGGAGGTCGCCTGTGCTGCTCTGTAGCTAATATAGTTTTCAATACTCCTGAAAAGATCCAAGCATTACCTTGTGATTTGATTAAACAACCTCTGCAGTTACATGCTGTTCCTGCTGTTCATTTCAAGTTACACATCTTAGTTTGGCATTGCAAGCCTGTTACAGCCCATTTAGTACATCGCCCCAATAAGGCACTTACTACAGTAAAATTAAGCATTTACAGTTTTATTTAATTATAAGTGATCCAATATATCTATGTTAATATAGTGCAGTCAGCAAACTTCCACTTAAGTAAAGATAATGGTACTCCGGATTTGTGTGATTCATTTTTTTCTGCTTATTGTTTTTATTGGTTTTAAAATTGATAATTTGAACACTTAATCATTTACATGAGTACGTTATGTATTTATCTCGTTTGCTGATATTTATTGATGATTATTTTGCTGCACCACTGATTTTTTATTATACCGATGTCTGATGTGTGGTGTTTTCTTTCATAATGATGTTGTTTTATTCTGTTGTGTAATGTCTTTTTCCTGTGTCTTTTATGGCCTATTTGGCCGCGAAAAGATTTACTGATGAAGTAAAGACAATGATGGAGCAGAGGGGTTAAATACCACCGAGGCAAAGCTCTCCCGCCATGACAGCTGTCCCCTTGATCTGACTGAATATCAGGGCGTGTACGTAGGGAACGCTCAATCACCAGAATGTTCCCCAGCCACATTTTGTAATATATCTTGATCACAGTTGGCAAGATACCTGCATCCAGATACCGCCGGAGGGATCCCTGCAGGGACGGCACAGGAAGAGGGGGCAGTAAGTCCTGATACTGAAATGTCCGCTCCTCTGTCGCTCCAGATGGCTTTGCCATTCTTTGAAATCTAACACAAAACAATATACATTTTAATCAATAAAAGATACAGCTTGAAACAAATCACAGTTATACTTTTACATTTGCCTTTTTAAAAATGTGTTGTATTGGGCAGGGGGATGAGAATCGTCAGAAACCAGTTTGCCTTACCGATCAGGATTTATTTTGCATACATAACTTGAGATTGTTTTGCATTTGGGAAAAATATGTTTCATGATCAGCATGACAAACAAACTAGCAGTTATCTTGATGTCAAAACACCAGACATAGTAAAAGCAGCCCTTGAAAAGCGAGGTCCACCGAGTGCACTGAAAATTGAACTTCCGGTTCATTGAGATCTGCTTTTTGAGTTGAACTCTTCCTTCACTCTACAGCTATCCATGGTACCACCAAGCAAATACTTCTCATGCAGGGCTGATGGCATCATACAAATATGCCTTAAAGCAATGCAGTCAACAACTAAACTAAATGAACTCTACATTCTCTCCTTGCCCATATTCCAAACCAGCTGCATCACTTAGAAAGCGACCATAGCTCACACCCCCGCCAATGTCTCGAACTCGCCACCTCTTGCAACTCTTGAGACACCTGCAGCCAGGACTCAATGAGACTGGAGGCAGATAAGAGTAAAAAGAAGAAAAAAAAGACAACAGGGACTCACCATTTATGCATCCGGGATCTGATAGGGCATCCTAATTCCAAGCAGGACAACTAAAGAGTCTTAACTTTAGCTGGAATATCATGATGCCAATACAGTAAGAGTCCACTTATGCTCAAGGAACCTAGCTACTCCGCCAAGCACTCACCGACTAGGAACTTCAACAAGTTTTGTGCTATACAACTACCACACACATGCAAGGGTGAAGCAGGACGACTATTATAGAAATTGGGGTTTGAGAAAAGAAGACTCAAAGTTTCTGTGAAAAAACAGAGGAATTTGAAAACGAAGAGACGCTCCACAGGGAGCACGTGGAGTATGTGTAATGCAGGCAAGAGGTGTTCAAACGTTCCCAATCTGAGTGCAGGCTGGGTAGCCCACAGGCTGTGTCCAACAGCTGCACCCCAGTGGGGGCAGCAAGATGGTGTAAGTAAATTATATGATTTGGAATGGCTTAACATAGGAGGATATATCAATATCCATTTCCACTTAGCAGTTAAGACAAAATACAAATTAACATGTTGAGATCCCAGCTGGTTCATAAGGATTGGTACCCACTAGGTGTTGTTGTGAACAGAAAAAAACAAGTGAATGTAGGTAAAAGGTCAACAAATCATTTGAATCAGAGGGAGAAATCGGAGATGTCTGAGAAAATATCCAGGTAAACGGTTCAAAAAAAGATTGGAAAGCTATAAACTTGAACTCTTTAACAAGGAGTCCCCCCTGCGATGGCAGTTTGCATGAGGTTGGTGAGGGGCCCCTTAGGGTGTTGCATTTCATGCTGCAGTCCTTAGGGGCCCTCTTTAGGTCAAATGCCCTAGATACCAGGGGTACCATTTACAAGGGACTTACATGGGGTGCCAATTGTGAAACAATAGGTACAGTTTAGGGAAAGACCACTGGTGCTGTGGACCTAGTTAGCAGAAAACCGGCACACTTTCAGTCAAAGTTGCATCAGATACCAGGTAAAAATAGGGGGGTACTGCAACAAAAACGCAGTTTCCTACAAAAGTGGATAACTTATTTATGATGAAAAAAAGAACATGTGGCACGAGAAATTGTTTATAAGAGTATATTTTCAAAATATTTAACAAGAGCTTGAAGGCAGCATCAGAACTATTTAAATACTGTGTATTGTGCAAGGTGAACAAATAGTTCTGGTGAAGGAACAGTGAATGGCACAAGTGAAACACATGGATATAAATAAAAAGGCAGAGAACAGAAATTATCCACTGCTATTATGCATGAATATCAATTAATCCGATATTATATTTCACACAACATTTCATAAATCAAAACCGAAAATCCGCGTATGTTTATTGACAGCGTTTCGACCTTCATTATTTTGAGGCTATCATCAGGACAATTAGTACACGTAAAACAATGATTGCTGCCTAAAGTGAAAAAAGAACAAATATTTAAAAGAAAGACCGGAATAAAACTGGGTCTACAAGTGTAAAGCCTCAGCTGGGTCTCCCCTGTTGTTTATATCGTTGTAATGAGCAGTTGCTTGCCTGTGAGAGATTTTCTTAAGCTTAACAGTAATTATTCCAGCCCCTGCTTTAGGCTTCAATTGCAGGATTCAAAACCACAATATGTCCTCTAGAGAAGCTCTGAATTACTCGGACGACTATATCAATAAAATCATCAGTAGCCCTTCTTCACTATCTAATTTCTCTATTCCTGTAACTTCCACGGCCAATACTTACCAAGCCCTATTAGATATACTAGAAAAACAAAAGAAAAAACAAATCTGTAACTGTCTCCATGCTTGCATGTTGACAGATTACTTAAAGGCAGGGTTATCCCATTGGGGCTTCAGGTAAAAAAACACACCAGCAGTTTTCAAAGATGGCCCTAAGTTCTGCTCAGGTTTTGGCCATTTATTGACCACATGCTCAAGGGATTGGATGGTTTTGGGTACTAATACTACTTTGTTACACAGCAAGAAAGAGTTGGAGGAGATTGCTGAGTTAGAAAAGCTGATCCTTGAGAGTAATTCCTTGATTGATGCAAACAACCTACTAGATAAGATAAACAACACCATAGCCACATTCAATACCATTAAACAGAATAGGAAGATCAATAAAATTAAAAAAGATATTACAAATTATAGTACAGAAAAGACATATCCCTACTTGAGTGACACATTTTATACCACCACCTACCACAATCCCAGAGGACATTGGTGGGGTAGATATAAAAATCAGAAGTCAGAGACTATTTTAGAGTCCTCAAATTCTTCACACGATGACTCTGACCCAGGTGAGAGCACAATTTCTACTTCAGACTCCAAAAGTCCACCTCACCAACCAGCACGTTTTTAGGGAGAGGCCGCAGCAGAGGGAGAGGAAGAGAAGACTTCCAGTACGACTACCCAGGAGAACAGCAAACCCATTGGAAATTTTACCAGTGGGGACACCCACAGTAAATCCCCCTCAATAGGGACTGGAATTTTCCAACAGAAACTATCCCGATCTTTAACTTAGCAGACCATGCACTTTTATCCCATGAAATCAATCTTTTGAGTAAGGGTTTGTCCTGTGTCCCTAAAGAACGCAGTGATTTCTTTGGCCTGCATGAATATTTACTTACATTTTTCAGACGTAGCGGGGTCCAGTATTTTTTTGCCAATAAACCCAGTGTTCATAATATAAATTGATCACCCTCCCATTCTCCCTCCACCTTTAATCCATCATATTCTACCATGCCACCTGAAATTTTGGGTTTTGAGAAATTGGTCCTACAAGAATTTTTAGTATGTCTCATGGAACTTACCTGTGTGTCAAAACCAAGCCCTTGAATCTCTCAAATCTAAACATGACCTGATCAGCAAATCCATTGACAAAGGTGGCGGAATTGTGACATGGACTCTGACAAATATAGTACAGAAATCTTAAGACAACTATCCAACACTGATCACTACTATCCATCAGATCCCCTATCACAAATTCAATTACAGCTCAATAGGGTCACCAAGAGGGCTTTGGAGCAAAGCATTATCACAACTAAGGAACAGCACTTTCTTTACAATACCCATCCACGCACTCCGGTGATTTATGTTTTACTGAAAATACACAAAGACCAGGTTAACCCCGCTGGACACCCAATTGTTTCCAGATGCAGTTCTGTTCTTGAACCATTGAGCAAATATACAGACTCCATTATTAAGAATTTGTTCCTTTTATGAATACTTTAATTAGAGATAGCATGGATTTAATCTGCCAAATTGAGGACAAAGACTTTCATCCTGATTCAGATCTAATGGTGGGAATGGATGTAGAATCTCTCTACACCAATATCCCCCAAGTGACGCTGTTGTTAACAAAAAGGGCTTTGAGCCTGCCCTATTGCTTACAATTTGTTGGCTTGCATTGCACTCTTCTTTTAAGCCTTGTAACTGGTCACTGCAGACCTAACATCATTTCCATTTCTGTGGGTGGAGCAGGGACAAAGCACTGATTGATTTAACTTAATCAGTGCCCTTAGGTCCCTCCTGTGTGATCGAGGTCCTACTTTGTTCTTTTTAACTTCCAGCATCCTGCAAACAGAAGGCGTGTGACTTGCAAAAACGCGCCCAGCAGGGCAACCAAAATTGCAAACGTTTATTTTCTATAGTCAACTTTCTTTTATTTTGCCAATTCTACTTTTCTCACTCTGCAGTCATGTTTTGTTTTTGCTCCTGGGCGCTGTTCTCAAAAGATGACAATTATCTTCTTCTATATATTGCAAAGCAACATTGTTTCTATCTTATGTGTCATTTTCGAAATAATGCAGTGCGGTACACCCGAATGCAATCCACCACACTCCAAGCCAATCCAATCCGCACCACTCCAATCCACCCAACCTCTCCCTCCACCAATCCACTCAATCCACCTCAGACCAATCTAGTCCACCCTAGTTCAATCGACCACCCTCTAATCCTCCCAAACCCACCCCACTCTAATCCACCCCACTCCAATCTAAAACAACTTGTCTCACTCCAGTCCAAAATAATCTGACCCACTCCAATCCAAAACAATCTGCCCTACTCCAATCCAAAACAATCAGTTTACTCCAATCCAAAACAATCTGTCCAACTCCAATCTGCCCCACTCCAATCCAAATCAATCTGCCCCACTCCAATCCAAATCAATCAACCCACTCCAATCCAAGGGAAACTGCTACACTCAATCTGCCCCATTCCAATCCAAAACAATCTGCCCTACTCCAATCTTCCCCACTTCAAACCAAACAATCTGCCCCACTCCAAACCAACCTGCCCCATTCTAATCCGAAATATCTGCCCCACTCCAAAATAATCTCCCACAAACTGTTTGAGGAAATTTGTGAATCTGGAGGAACTGTGGCACAAGAGTGGGATGAATTTAAATTAACAAATCAAATAGAAAGCTAATTTCCCTAGATGTACGCAATTTTTCTGAAACACAAAATCTATGAGAAATGTGCATGGAAATCAATGCATAGTGTACATTTCCAGGCAAAGTACATCTCAACCGTGCATATTTTAGTGATCGAAAAAAGCACTTAACCACTGACAAAGTAGACATGCTTTTCTGTGGGTCAATGGATTTTATGTGCTTCTGGTCCTAAGTGGTGAGTCCAGTTCAGGTTGAGTTTGGCCGATTGTTGGAAGTGGGGGTCCTTAATGCTTACCGCCGCTACCAAATGCTGGAGGCGGGCGTCCCCGACCCCTCGCTTCGCCGTTAGGCTAAGTAAGGACACCGTCTGTGATAGACCTGCTCACCACCCTTAGTAGCTTGGCACGAGCAGCCAGGCTTATCTCCAAGGCATGAGTGTTCAGTATGTGCAACCACGCTCAGAGTAACGCCATGATGTCACCACAAATAGACTCCACACGAGTTTTAATAAAATTAGTATAATCTTCATAAAAGCAATTATACGATACGACCACATGATACAAAATCAACATACAAGAATGGGTAGTATTCTTTCCCGTGGGTTGGTAAGTTCTAATCTCAACCACCGCTTCTAACCAACAGTTAAGCTAACTTCTAACCGTTTCCAAAAGGTTAGGCCAGTCGTATTGTTAGAATCACACACGTTGCAAAAGGAAACTATTACTGCAATGCGTAACTATATTCTCTTATACTGTGCAACAGAGAAATAATGCCGTACGTAGCGCCACAGTCATGTACTATGCGATTGAAGGAATAATGCAATGCGCATCACCACCAGCATGCCTTGTACCAGCAAGAAACAAAGCAATGCCTCACGCTACAATCCTGTACAGTGCAATGAAGAAATAATACACTGCACCACGTTATAATCAGACACTGTGCACTGAAGAAATAATGCAATGCGCCACATTACAATCAGGTAATCTGCAAGGGAAAAATAACGCAATGCGTAGCACACCAAGCACGTAGTTCGTCAGGCACAAATGAGGTCAGGCATCATACGACCATTCGATAGTTCATTAGCAGCAATAATGCAAAGTGTAATACAACAGTTTTACGCGCTCCGTTAACAGTGCCACCGGTATGGATCAACTGATGACACAAAAATACTGCTTCCCACTCTGGTCCCAGCACTGCCCCTCCTTGGGTCAGTATGAGCTGGTATCCGAGCCAAAGAAACGGCTTGCGCAGCTGACTGAACCACGAGGCCAAGAGAGTGTGCATCAGGGCCCGCACTCCACCCCACCCCAGGTGTTGATCCACGTTAACTGAGGGGCGCGACCCCACTCTCCTCCCTCAGCAACTTGGGCCTTGATCCAGAACTCCGTCACGGGGTGCGACGGACTCGGGCCGACAGCATAGCTCTTCCGTGGCTGCCGGTCCGGGCCGCAGTGGGTGACTCTGAGGGCCCAATGACTTGGCCCTTCCTCCGGCGGTCTCAGTCCACACCGAGATCCGCTCTCAGCGCTGTGGAGACTTTTACTTCCAAATCGGTGCAACCCCTGACTCAGGCACTCCTCTCCAGCACCTCAGGTTGCACTTCGACATGCACACCGCGCGTCCGAGACTCGCCTCTTCTCTGGTGCTCACGACAATCCAGCGCTCTTCACCAATGTCCCACTTGCACCTCCACACGCACCCTGCGTGCTCGAGTCTCTCTTTTTCTCACGGTGCACACGATGTCCAGGCGCTCTTCACCAACGCCCTGGCTGCACCATGACACGCACTCTGCGTGTCCGAGTCTCACCTCTTCTCCCGGTGCACACGATGTCCAGGCGCTCCTCACCAATGCCCTGGCTGCACCACGACACGCCCAGTGCATCCGAGACTCACTTCTTCTTTTGGTGCCTACGAGGCCTAGGCGCTCTTCACCAACACCCGGGCTGCACCACGACACGCAGCCAGCGTGTCCAAGACTCACTTCTTCCTCTGGTGCACATGAGGCCCAGGCGCTCTTCACCAACACCCGGGCTGCAACATAACACGCACACTGTTCGTCCAAGCCTCACCTCGTCTTCCTGTGCACACCCCGACCAGGCGCTCCTCGCGTCCGAGACTTAGTTTACTCCTGCGTGCCCACGATCACACGGCACAACTTCTGAGGGTCTCAAGCTGCAAAAGCATGTGCACATCGCGTTGCTTGGGACTTCTCCGGAAACGTTTATGATCCTGTATTTCCAAACAGGGAGCCAGCTCACCTCCGGCCCTTGGGGGTTACAAGACACAGCATAAAGCACAGTCTTCCTCAAGCAGGGGGACCCAGCGCCTCCAAGTACAGTCCCAACAGCCTCTCCCTTAGTTAGAACAGCAAACTGCAGACCAGCCCCAGATCACGAAGCAAGGATTGGTCTATCCACAGCAGTCTCTTCAGTTGCTCCTTTTTTAGCAAAGGTTCCTCTTGACCACAGAATGGGTCCAAGCCTTTACAGCCTCAATCTATATCTGTTTCATTCTCACTTTCAGGGGTTTCAACTCTCCTAGTTATACCCCTTACTGTCTTTGAAGTTCGTATGTGCTCAGGGGTCCCTGACCCCTCCCCAAATCAGTTCTGGGTGTCTCCCTCCCAGTGTCACCTCTCTCCCTTTGATACTGGGGGTCTGGATCCTTAATAACTCAGCAGGAGATGGGTCAATTGGTTTATAGCTCCAGCCCAGGCCTTTTCACCTCTCGGGCTCCTCCTCCCCCTACTCTCCAGATGCAGGGCAGCCTGGTGCCATCTCAACCCCTCCTTGGGTCAAGACCTCTCCCAGCTCCTCTCAACTTTCAGTTCCAGACAGACAATCCACATTTCAGAGACACACAGAAATGCTCAGAGCACAAAACTCAGCTACTTTCTAAAAGAGTGGTTTATGAACACACAGTGATAAAACCACCTTCACAGAAAGATGTGTTATAACACTGTGAGTTCATACCTGCTAAACTTCACCTCTCCATTCAAAACTGACATGAAACTAGGCTAATAAACACAACACCCAGCCCCCCTCATTCTGTCCTATGGGCAGAATGGCCTTTCAGCAGTGAAAAAAGAAATGGAGAGTTTTTCACTGGCAGAACATAGCACACACCTCAGTATATGTTCTGCCTTTTACCTACACTGCAACCTTCCCAGGGGTTACCTGGGGTCTACCACGGGGTGACCAATGTGTATGTAAAAGGGAAAGTCAGGCCTGACAAGTGGTTACACTTGTCAGGACAACACGCTAACTTAGCATTCTGCGCACAGGCCCTATACTGAAGGCCTGAGTTCCCTTCTCTGTGCGCCCTTGCATTACTAGCCCTTGCACACACAGTGCACATCACTAGGGACTTTTACTAGAAAGGCAGGCATACCAATCATAGCCAACCAATCACCATTACATTTTAAACAGGAAACTCTTGTACTTTGACACTGTTCAGCAGTGGCAAAGTACCCAAAGCATTTAAATCAGCTATTCTAGGTCAGGAAAATGGTCTAGGGGAAAAGCAAAAAGTTTAGGGAACTTCAGCCAAAAAGGCCAAGTCCTACACAATCCCCTCCCAGCCAAACGCCAGGGTAGACCAATCATTACTTTGATGGACTTCCTGGCTTCGGGCGCTATAGAACCAGGAGGCAGGCCCTCTACCACAGGGGCACTCTCCTGTTCCTCGCCTTCCTACCCCCAGGGGGACTTCTTGATCACTACCCCCTGAGCCAACAATGCTGCTCCAGGGATCCCTCCTGGCTAGGGGGACACTTCCAAGGGTGCTGGACCCATGCCAACCCCTCCCTGGAGTGGTACCCTTGGGAGACCCATCGGTCAGGATACTACCTCCAATTATCCTGTCCTCTAGGTTCAGAGTGGGTCTACCTTGGTCACTTCTAGGGGACCCAACCCTACTGGCTGGACTCTGTCCCCTTGGTGTCCCCACCAGGGGACACAACCCTCTCTTAATCTTCAATTTAGTTTTCTGGGCCTGTCACTTAGGATTGGCACCCACAAACTTCAGTACGGCAGGAGCTCTGACTCCAGACTCCCCACGCCCTCCTGACGCTAGGTGTTCTTCCCCACACTGCTGGCAATCAGGCACAAGGCCTCCACCTAGGGGCTCTCCTCTGACCCCTTCCAGTTTCCTGGATGGTGCTACTGATCCCTGGGGGTGCTGCTCACTCTGCCTCCCCCTCTTTGGAGACAAGGGGTTAGCCAGCAACCCCTCCTCCCTATTCTGGGATCTCCTCATGCCACCTATCCCCTCTTTTTTCTCTGGGGCCCCTTCAGGCCCCTGGACCCGTGACCAGGGGTCCGGTTCGTATGCAGGCTCCCGGGAATCAAGGAGCCCACACCCTAACCCAGGGTAGCGCAATCCTGGAAAATAATTTCTAAGCCTAGGTTCCCCTGGGGCCAAATCTGATAACCCCGCCAAATCATTTACCATGTTAACCACTACCCAGTCCTCCAGTGCACTCTTGTACTCATCCACACTTGGCACTGGCGGTGCGCTGCCACCAATAACACTGGACTCTGCTTGTCTACCCTTAATGTCCGGTTCCCTCATGCTTAGCTCATGAGCGAGGAGAATCCTCTCCTCCTCCAAGGCGAGAGCGTTCCTGCTCTCCTCTGCTGACGTTTTAAGTTTTAAGACCTCCAACTCATGCAGCCTGACCCTCTGGTTTTCCTCCAACTCCTCTGGTGAAAAACTCCTCACTGAATGGCTACTACCAGCCCCTCCAGCTGGTCCCTCCACTGGCAAATCCTGTGGACCAAAACCATTCCCTGGGTCATCTTCATCCACCCCACCATCACCTGTCTCCTGAGCCTTTTTTGCTTCCCACCAGCCCCTCAAGGCCACCTGCAGCTCCTCCTTCTTGGCACTACTCTTCATGGGACATTCAAAAGCCCTGCAGAATTTCCTCAACTGATCAACCTTGTAAGTAAACAGCGCCTCAATGTCAAACTCTAATTCTGCAATCTTAGCCTCACAGGCTATCTGGCTCGCCCCCTGAGACATGATGTGTGGATTAAAGGTTACTCAACAATAGAACCACCAAATCAAAAACAAAATGTTGTTGTGTCGTGGTCTGTAATCAATTTATGATGAACACCAAATACTGTGAGTGATTTTGCACATACAAATTTACTTTATTTTAGGATCGAGTCCCACCGCTCTTCCGCCTAATGTTGGAAGTGGGGGTCCTTATCGCCGTCACCAAATGCTGGAGGCGGGCATCCCCGACCCCTCGCTTCAACGTTAGGCTAAGTAAGGACACCGTCTGAGATAGCCCTGCTCACCCCCTTAGTAACTTGGCACGAGCAGCCAGGCTTATCTCCAAGGCATGAGTGTTCAGTATGTGCAACCACGCTCAGAGTAACGCCATGATGTCACCACAAATAGACTCCACACGAGTTTTAATAAAATGAGTATAATCTTTATAAAAGCAATTATACGATATGACCACATGATACAAAATCAACATACAAGAATGGGTAGTATTCTTTCCGGTGGGTTGGTAGGTTCTGATCCCAACCACCGCTTCTAACCAACAGTTAAGCTAACTTCTAACAGTTTCCAAAAGGTTAGGCCTGTCGTATTGCTAGAATGACACAAATTGCAAAAGGAAACAATTACTGCAATGCGTAACGATATTCTCTTATGCTGTGCAACAGAGAAATAATGCCATACATAGCGCCACAGTCATGTACTTTGCAATTGGAGGAATAATGCAATGCGTATCACCACCAGCATGTCCTGTACCAGGAAGAAACAAAGCAATGTGTCACGCTACAATCCTGTACGGTGCGATGAAGAAATAATACACTGCGCCACATTATAATCAGACACTGTGCACTGAAGAAATAATGCAATGCGCCACGTTACAATCAGGTAATCTACAAGGGAAAAATAACGCAGTGCGTAGCGGACCAGACATGTAGTTCGTCAGGCACAAATTAGGTCAGGCGTCATACGGCAGTTCGATAGTTCGTTAGCAGCAATAATGCAAAGTGTAATATGACAGTTTTACGTGCTCCGTTAACAGTGCCCCGGTATGGATCAAATGGTGACACAAAAGTACTGCTTCCCCTTTCCGGCCCCAGCACTGCCCCTCCTTGGGTCAGCACGGGCCGGGATCCGAGCCGAAGCAACGGCTAACGCAGCTGACTGAACTGGGAGGCCGAGAGAGTGGCCCTCCGGGCCCGCAACCCACCACATGTGTTGATCCACGTTACATGGAGGCGCGACCCCACTCTCCTCCCCGATGTCAGCGACTTGGGCCTTGATCCAGAACTCCATTACAGGGTGCAGCGGACTCGGGCCGGCGGCTCAACTCTTCCGTGGCTGCCGATCCGGGCTGCTGCGGGTGACTGTGAGGACCCAATGACTTGGCCCTTCTTCCGGCTTCTCAGTCCACACCGAGATCCACCCTCAGCACTGTGGAGACTTTTACTTCCAAATCGGTGCACCCCCTGACTCAGGCACTCCTCACCAGCACCTCAGGTTGCACTTTGACATGCACACCGTGCGTCTGAGGCTCGCCTCTTCTCTGGTGCTCACGACAATCCAGTGCTCTTCACCAACACCCCACATGCACCTCCACACACACCCTGCACGTTCGAGTCTCTCCTTTCCTCATGGTGCACACGATGTCCAGGCGCTCTTCACCAATGCCCTAGCTGCACCACGACACGCACTCTGCGTGTCCGAGTCTCACCTCTTCTCCCGGTGCACACGATGTCCAGGCGCTCCTCACCAATGCCCTGGCTGCACCACGACATGTACCCAGCGCATCCGAGACTAACTTCTTCGTTTGGTGCCTACGAGGCCCAGGCGCTCTTCACCAACACCCGGGCTGCGCCACGACATGCACACTGCGCGTCCGAGCCGCGCTTCTTCCTTTGGTGCACACGAGGCCCAGGCGCTCAACACTAATACCTGGGCTGCACCCCGACACGCACACTGTGCGTCCGAGGCTCACCTCGTCTCACTGTGCACACCCCGACCTGGCGCTCCTCACCAACGCCTTGTTCTCCACTTCGACAGACACACCGTACGTCCGAGACTTAGTTTACTCCTGCATGCCCATGATCACATGCACAACTTCTGAGGGTCTCCAGCTGCAAAAGCACACGCACACCGCGTTGCTTGGGACTTCTCCAGAAACTTTTATGATCCTGTATTTCTAAACAGGGAGCCAGCTCACCTCGGGCCCTTGGGGGTTACAAGGCACAGCACAAAGCACAGTCTTCTTCAAGCAGGAGGACCCAGCGACTCCAAGCACAGTCCCAACAGCCTCTCCCTTAGTTAGAACACCAAACTGCAGACCAGCCCCAGATCACGAAGCAAGGATTGGTCTATCCACAGCAGTCTCTTCATTTGCTCCTTCTTTAGCAGAGGTTCCTGTTGACCACAGAATGGGTCCAGGCCTTTACAGTCTCAATCTATATCTGTTTCATTCCCACTTTCAGGGGTTTCAACTCTCCTAGTTATACCCCTTACTGTCTTGGAAGTTCGTACCTGACCCCTCCCTAAATCAGTTCTGGGTGTCTCCCTCCCAGTGTCACCTCTCTCCCTTTGATACTGGGGGTCTGGATCCTTAATCACTCAGCAGGAAATAGGTCAATTGGTTAATAGCACCAGCCCAGGCCTTTTCACATCCCAGGCTTCTCTCCCCCTACTCTCCAGATGCAGGGCAGCTTGGTGCCATTTCAACCCCTCCCTGGGTCAAGACCTCTCCCAGCTCCTCTCAACTTTCAGTTCCAGACAGACAGTCCGTCCACATTTCAGAGACACACAGAAATGTTCAGAGCACAAAACTCAGCCACTTTCTAAAAGAGTGGTTTATGAACACACAGTGATAAAACCACCTTCACAGAAAGATGTGTTATAACACTGTGAGTTCATACCTACTAAACTTCACCTCTCCATTCTAATCTGACAGGAAACTAGGCTAATAAACACAACACCCAGCCTCCCTCATTCTGTCCTATGCGCAGAATGGCATTTCAGCAGTGAAAAATGAAATGGAGAGTTTTCCACTGTCAGAACATAGCACACACCTCAGTATATGTTCTGCCTTTTACCTACACTGCACCCTGCCCAGGGGTTACCTGGGGTCTACCACGTGGTGACCAATGTGTATGTAAAAGCAAAGTCAGGCCTGGCAAGTGGTTACACTTGTCAGGACAACATGCTAACTTAGCATTCTGCACGCAGGCCCAATACTGAAGGCCTGAGTTCCCTTCTCTGCGCGCCCTTGCATTACTAGCCCTTGCACACACAGTGCACATCACTAGGGACTTTTACTAGTAAGGCAGACATACCAATCATGGCCAACCAATCACCATTACATTTTAAACAGGGAACTCTTGTACTTTGACACTGTTCAGCAGTGGCAAAGTACCCAAAGCATCTAAATCAGTTATTCTAGGTCAGGATAACGGTCTAGGGGGAAAGCAAAATGTTTAGGGAACTTCAGCCAAAAAGGCCAAGTCCTACACCGATGCTATCTCCTGACCGGCTGGACTACACACAACAGCGGTCTTGGGCAGTGCAGTTAGTTACACTGTTATACAGCCCATCTCCTGTAGTCCAGACAGGCTTGAGTTTTTTGCAGGAGTGGCTCCTCCATTAGGGTGGAGGCCCAATGTCCCCAGTAGCGGCTGCTACCGGACAGAAGTGGTGAGACGGCAGACGGGGGTTGGTGTAGATGAAAGAGAAAAAAAAAGGACTTACCTCGAACGCCGGCCGCCGCCTCTCCTCTGTCCTCATCTTCTTTCTTCCTGTCTCCAGTTCCCGCAGACAGCGGAAAGCATGCAGGTCCCCAGAGCCAATCACAACGCTGCAATGCAGCGTTGTGATTGGTCTAAGTGCCGTGGTTCAGCACTCAGACTGGTACAGGAAGCATGTGCATGTTCCTGACCAGGCTGTTTAATGCAGGCTGGTGGGGTACATGCACAGTGCGCATGACTGTTTGGCCAGCCACTGACTGCAATAGCAAAAATACAATTCTAATAAGGTTATGTCATTATTATTTTATTTTTCCTTTTGAGTAGTGGGGCAAGGATCCTCCGCCGTAGCGGAGGGGCCGCCACTGGGCGTCCCACTAAAAAAATATGCCCCAGAGATTAAAAATAAAATGGTAATAAAATGAATTTATTACCATTTTATTTTCACTACTCCCTCCTGAGCTGAGCGGGCCATTGCTGCTGAGAGGAAGCAGCTGGGAGGAGTAGTGGGCTGGCCACTTACATTTAAAGTGTGCATGTCACCTTGGCCATCTGTTTTGCAGCGACCAGCCAGATGTTCACACTTTAAACCTCTCCAATCCAGCTGCCTTAGACAGCTGGGTGAAGCGCAAGCACAGGACCCCAGTGCCTTTGGGAGTGCTGAGAGAGCCCGCTCCATCTAATCCTGGCATTCTCTCATGCTGGTTAATGGTTAGCAGCATAAGTGGAGCGTCTGGGCTGGTTAGGGTAGTTGGTGGGGGCCCGCGCTGGACAAAGAGAAGAACACCCGGACCGGAGCGAGGACACGCAGCAAAGTAGGTCAATATTTTATTTTACTGTATTTAATGTACACTAAATCAATTAAATGCATTATATTAATGTTTTAATGTTAAACATTTTAATGTAAAAACACTAATGTAACGCATGTTGGTAATATTTAGCTGCGTTACCAATCTGGTAAGTTTTTACTTCAAAATGTAAGAAAAGCTAGATCCATTCCATGTGATGCGAAATGTAAAGAGGTCTAAAAATAACGAGTCATATTATATATTCAATTGAAAGGGCATTCTTTTCCTCTCTGTTGGTATGTCTAGTGTTAATCCTGTTGTCAAAACTGAAGCGTGTGGTTTAAGTAATATGTATAGAGATACAAAAACATCCTATTTCTGGCTTTTACCATGCACTTAAACAAACGGGAAAACACATTAACATACAAATACTTTCCTTTTAGTAACCAAAAGCTTGTAATCGTTTATTACGTGCAAAAGTTCAAGCAATGGTAAAGCCAATATGACTGCGCTATTGTAGGCCTTCTTGACTCGTGTGTGTGTGTGTGTGTGTGTGTGTGTGTGTGAGTTGTGTGTGTGTGTGTGTGTGTGTGTGTGCGTGTGTGCGTGCGTGTGTGTGTGTGTGTAAGTAAGTCGTTTTTTTTCGTTACCCTGAAGAGGGCATGCAGTCCGCTCCTGAAAACCAGTGTACTCTTTCTTCCCTTCAGTTTTTGAGGTGGCAAATTAGCACTATCCCTTACCTAACTAAGTATACCTTTCAGTTCAGCAACTTCATTGTAAGCGTGCCAATTTTCCCTGCATCGGCACGGAACCCTACCATTGCCTGCCTCACCACTTTCAGAAGTTGGCAGCCGCCACTGACTTTTTAGGTCTCGGCTCTAGGCAAAGTGCATGCCCTGTCTCCAAGAGACATGCTGTATCTACTTTGTGGGCTTCAGCCCACCCATAGGATTGCCTGGCGGTGAGCTGGCATTCGTCCAGGTTTCCGTAAGGAAAACAACATCGTGTGAGGAGGCATCGATGAAGTCCCAGATCTCTGTGGCGTGTTTGTCAAGGGATCGTACGTTGAGGAGTTTGATAATCACACTGTTCTGTTCTGGAAGTAGAATAAGTCCGCACAGATATAATTCTGCAGGAGGTGGGCTGTTTACTTGTACTTGCAGATTGCTGTCCTACCTTTCCTTCCAAGTGCACCCCACTGTCTGTGAGCAGGAGTTCTGAGGGCTAGGAGAAATCTTATACCAGACTATGGCCAGTGCTGTAGCTAGGCCCATGGGCCCTGACGCAAGGAATGGTAATGCGTCACGTTTTAGTAGCAAAATAGAGCCATAATTTGGGCCCAGGGGGCCCCACCGATCCCTGAGCCCCAGGGCCACTGCACCTGCTGCACTATTTCTATCTAAAGCCCTGCCTGTGGCCAAAGCACCCAGTAACAGTTAATGCACAAGAGCCGAATCTCTCACCCCAGGTCGTTCGGCTCCTGTGACTGAGGCATAAGTGGGTTGGGAGAACAAGCGGAGGGCCCGACTGTGTGGATTGCAGAACCCAGCTGCTAACCATGTTTTCCAGCAGTTCAGCATTTCCAGAGTTTACACAGCACAGGAACTGTTTGGTATTTTTTAAAGCACAAGTAACTTGGTGAAGGATAATAATTTCACTCATACGCACACACCTGTTGAGTATGTCAGTAGCTTTCGAACCATGGTGTGGGATACAGGAGACATAAAGGGAAGTGCAGCCAACTTGCTCTGAAGTACTTTAAGTCTACAGCCAATCCCATGTTGGGGAGTATAACCATATGCACCTCTGGCTTCAGAAATGAACAGACTGAAAACACT
The DNA here is from genome assembly GCF_964204655.1 of Triturus cristatus. Classification (NCBI taxonomy): domain Eukaryota; kingdom Metazoa; phylum Chordata; class Amphibia; order Caudata; family Salamandridae; genus Triturus; species Triturus cristatus. Next base: position 308,102,977 of record NC_140593.1, on the reverse strand, counting down.
GATCCAACACCTGTAGCAATCAGAGGTAAGGTTTGAAATATGAGCGGCAGCAATAATCCCTCCCTGCTCCTTCTGCCTCGTGTTTCCCGTCAGCAGCATGGGATTTCTGCCAGCAAGGGGAGGTGGCACGGTCTGAATGATGTTACAGAAACAGGCCACAGGCAGTTTCTCTGTAGAGAAGAAACAGACAGCAGCCATGCGTACAGAAATCTTAGAAACAAGCACTGGCAAAGCCGACAGGTCTCACCTGCACAAGAGCTATTGGCTTTGCCAATGTCTTTTAGCTATGTTGTACAGCAGCGAGGAGTGGAGAGGAATAGAGTGGAGTGGAGTGCCATCCGGTAGAGTAGTGTTGAGTGGCGTAGAGTGGAGTGCAGTAGATTGACCTGGAGTGGCGTAGAGTGTAGTGGTGTAGAGTGGAGTTGCATAAATTGGTGTAGAGTGGGTAGAGTGGACTGGCATATAGTGGTGTAGGATGCAGTGGCATACATTGAAGTGGCGTAGAGTGGCACAAAGTGAAGTGGCACAGAGTAAAGGGTAGTAGAGTGCAGTGACGTGGAGTGGAGTGGGGGACAGTGGAGTGGCGCAGAGCAGAGTGGCATAGAGTGCAATGGTGCAGAGAAGTGTGGCACACAGTGCATTGGCATAGCGGGCAGTGGAGTAGAGTAACAGCGGTGGAGAGCAGAGTGCAGTGGCATAAAGTGGTGCAGAGTAGGGCGGAGAGGCCTAAAGTGCAGTGGCGTAGAGTTCAGTGGCACAGAGCAGAGTGCAGTGATGTAGAGTGTGGTGGTGCACAGTGGTGTAGAGTACAGCAGCATATAGTGCAGTGGCGTAGGGTAGAGGGCTGTAGGGTACATATGTGTAGATAGCAGTGGTGTAGAGTGTGGTATAGTGCAGTGGCGTAGAGTAGGATGGTGCAGATTAGGTGAGTCACGTAGAGTGCAGTGGTGTAGAGCAGAGTGGCATAGATGCAGTGGCGTAGAGTGGTGCAGAGCAGAGTGGTAGAGAGTTCAGTGGCATAGAGTGCTGTAGAGTGGGGTAGAGCGCAGTGGTGTAAAGTAGAGTAGTGCAGATTAGATGAGTCATGTAGAGTGCAGTGGTGTAGAGCAGAGTGGTACAGAGTAAAGTATAATAGCGTAGAGTCCAGTGGCATAGATTACAGTGGTGCAGAGTAGACTGTAGGAAAGTGCACTGACGTAGAGTGGCACAGAATAGATTGGCGTAGAGTGCAATGCCGTACAGGAGGGCTGTGCAGAGAAGAGTAAAATAGGGTAGAGCAGAGTGGTGCAGAGCAGAGTAGTGCAGAGCAGAGTGGTGCAGAGCGCAGTGGTGTAGACTACACTGCAGCAAACAGGACATCAATGTCCCCAGTACAAATGAGCAAAAGGATGTGCTTTGGAAAACATGAAAGCGAGTCCCAATGAACAGTGCACCTGTTGGAGCGCCTAGACACGCAGAAAATGGGGCCTCGTGGCCCATGTAAAGAAGTCTTGTTAGTAGCAAATAAATTTGAATGCAACGTGCGCAAACTGCACCTCTGTTAGATTGTTAAAATGACGGCCCTCCTGAAGAAAACTTTCTTGAAAGGATAACGGAGGAAGGTGCACTATCGATGTCGCTCCTACTCTGAACTTTCCCCTAGATGGCGGCTCTCCCGCACGTCACTCGAGGCTCCAGCATGTCACTCGAGGTGACACTGCCCCTCTTCTGCTTCTCATCAGCCAAACCGAGTGCCAGACTGAAACGTGCTCTTTTCCAATGTAATTGTCCAACAGAGATTTGCATGGCATCCGAATTGCGTAGCCCCTCCCCTAAGAACAGGCGTTGCACAAAAAAACAGTAACCACGTGCAAAGGTTTCTTCCGTTGCAGCGCTTTCATTATTTCTTGTGACCCTCCTCACGCAGATTACAATTCTTTGTCCCGGATCTGACTGAACAAGTGTCCACTCACACGAAATGAAGTGTAAACCAAAGCACTGACCTCTCGACCCGATTGCTACCAAGCATGAATACCTTTCAGGACCACTACCGAGCAGAAACCTCAAACGTCAGACAGGGATCACTGCAGCCTCACAATCCGGCTATATGGTGAAAAGAACAGCCACACCTGGACGGAAACCTCATCTGTCTGGGCCGACAAGGCCTCAGTGAATCCATCAGTCCAACCTCAAAATCCAAACCAACCAGTCCAGACCAGGACCCTGGAACCAAGGCCGGATACTCAGCCGTTCATAAGAAAAACGGCAGGTTCAACATGCCAGCAACAAACACCTCAATCCCGAAGGTCGGCGGGGAGCATAACAGGAAGCAAATGTGGCCTTTCACCAAAACAAAGGCTGCACATGGGAAGCAGCTCTAGGTCGGATAGATTGCAGAGATCCCCTTCGAAATCCAAAGCCCAATTATAGGTTAGGAACAAACAACGCCTGCCCCACCTGGACGAAGGACTGAGGAGTAAAAACGTTGACTTACTGCTAACATGTATGCATGTATGAATGTATGTGGTATTTCTATAGCACAAACCTAGCCAAAAGGCAGAAAAGCGCTGTGTACGGTCAAAGACAAGCATTAGGTGCACAAGTAATAGTAGAGCAGGTATTTATGCATACAGTATGAATAACGCTATGGATCAGAAATCCCAATGGAACAAAGATCCAGACCCGGGGTCGCCAGACTATGTTCTGCTTTGAGCAGTGACCCTAGAGCCTGTCAGAGTCTAGCATCTGTGCCAGTAGCCAGAAAGGTACCAGGAGAACCTACAATAATGACTACAGAACTCAAGATCCGAGGAATAATATTCAACATTTATTCTGGGACCTATCGCAACATAAAATGTCAGGACACAGGAACACGTCAACCAGGGAACCCAATCCAAATATAAATAATTAACAGAACAGTTTGAAATCAAAATTCAAACTACCAACAGATAAAGGGTGCCTGAGGCTAAACTCTACTGAACTAGCGCATAGAGCTGCCCCAACAGCCGGAATAAAGAAAAGGGGCAGACAACAGAATCACTTACAACCCAGCAGACATGCAAAGATCTCTAACCCTAAAAGCAGCAGGCCTTCTCTCACAAAGAAAAAGGAAGCTGGGCCCGCCCACTTCTCAGACACCAAATGAACAGCATGGCGGGAAATCGATAAATGCTGTTGCATACTACAAATACTATGTGTGCATGTCTACTGAAACTGTCATAAACATTGAGGAGCAAAAGTCACATTTAAAGTTTAAGATTATCGACAAGAAGCAAAGGTAATTTCATTACTTATTTTTTTTTAATGCATCACAGCTCAAGAGTCATTGTGAGTTCAAATATGTAAGATGACAGAAAGGATGCTCAGACAGCCATCAAATATTTTGTTCAGACACCAGTTGCACAATCTGGTAACTGCGGATGTACTCTGCCCATTATGAAAGCACCAACACAGGTCGGAAGACAGATGGTGGGCTGCTGCGATAGGTCAGGACCAACATCCAAACTTGCACCCGAGTGGATTCCATCACAACACTCACAAACAATCTGCATAAGGACAAGTCTGCAGAATTACTTCGAACCACAGTACTTTTCAAGAGGGAGGAACTTTGTCCATGTCTTGAACCACTAATGAGAAGAGAGACTCTGACACCATCGAGATTCAGTCTCCCCTTTCGGTCATTGGTAAAGCAGCAATGCGCACAGTCAGGCGACCTCCACCCTCTACCTGGGCGACGCAAATGGTCAGCAGGCATCCCTAAGTAGAGAGGAAAGATATAACCGTTGAATATGTCTGCCAGCAGGGACTTTCATCTGGAATACTGCAGCCTCACTTAACCAAATAGTGTGATCTTGGGCACACAGCAATGTGGTTACTTTTTACACAAATAATGGTCTGTTTGGGTAGCATGTGACACAAAATGAAATGGTATGCATGAAGAAGGATGTCAATAAGAGCCATGTCCTGCCTCATAATTCTGGCGAGTGTGTGTGTGTATGAATTGTTTAATACTGTCAGTAGCTCGATCTCTGTGAAGTCTCGGGTATGGGGCGCCTGGAGGCAATTACACACCCTCGTAAAAGATTTGGGTGGTCGGCGGACCAGAAGCAGTAATCGGCCGTCATGGATTCATGAGGGGTTTGGAAGGCTCGGCAGAGGCACCGGTTGATTCTGAGCGCAATAGCCTGTGACTGCTCCGAAGGCGAGCCCCACGCCACCACAGCCATACCGCCTCTCTCTGTACGCTCTGCTGGTGCGCTCTGCATTCAGTGCTTTAAATGGGGGGGAAAGTGCAGGTACTCACTAAATTGAGCTATGACCGAAGGGGCGGGCAAGGAGGCGGGCTTAGGGGTGGGATCAGGGGTGGGGCTACTGGCCAAAATTGACAGGTATCGGTGTGGTATGTAACTGTTGGTGCATAGTGTGGTAGTGCACTGTCATTCAGAGACAACACATTTTCCATTGTCATTACCACTACATTTACACAGACATAGTTTTACTGACAAAAACTATGCAGCACACCAAGGATAATGTGTGGAATTGGGTACCAGCCAGTGACATATCCAATGTACCACGGGCCTGAGTGCAAGGAAGGAAATGGATTACTAACACTCGTTTGAGCTGTGAAATACAGCAATAACCTGCTGCACCTACAGAAGCTAGACCCCTGGCTCCAGAGAATATTTAGCTTTCGGCATCACCCAGTAAAGTTGCCTATTAAATTCTTCCACTTCAGAATAACAAAACAGCTGCTTCCTTTTGTCCTTTCCATTTCCAAAACTGAAATATTTGTACAGTTCTTTCACAGGTATTTATGTTTGCAAACTTTCAGAAATGATCTCACCCTGCAGTCAGGGAAAGAAAAGTAAACATCAGTCTCCATGTTAAAAGAATAAGCAGCAATTTGTCCGATGGTATCGCCTAACATTCAACCTCCGTGGCAAGAGAAAACACAACATTTAAAGGCACCTAATTGCTCTTTCATCTTCACTCGAGTGCGGTTATTTTAACAGCTACAAACAAATGTCCAAAAACCAAATCTGCCTGACAGTAACCGAGGGTGCTCACTGAGCTTCAGCATTGGCATCGCTGAAAGTGGCGAGTCTTACTTACCTTTTTCTTTCCCCCTTTGTAGCAGGCAGACTCAATTGGGATCAGAAGGCCCCAGGGCCGGAGAACTCTCAGTAGAAGAGAGACTGGGCGCTGTCGGGGGGCCCGAGCATATGCAGTCTCCACCAGGGTAGAGGCTTCCTCCAATCTCACCTGGACTCCAGGGAGGGCTCTCAGGCCATCTCCCCAGCTCCTCCTCGCCCATTATGGGCTCAATGTCGCAGCTCAGCAGGGGGCAAATGAAGTAGGTGAAAGACCCTGTCAGACCCTAATGGCAGGCAGGCTATGGGGTTAAAATGGCCCACCGGGTGTCCTGTGTCCTCAGCGACGCTGTATGGATGGGGGGCCAAACTGAAGGAATCAGATTGCTGCTTCCTGGGTCCCGGATGGCGCTGGATGCAGAAATACAGTCCTGGGCCCCCTGCCTGGCCCTCGAGGGACATCTGATACTGACGGGCTCCTTGTTCGCGATCCTCACTGCTCTATGGCAAAGAAGGAAGGGAAAGCCATTGCAAACTGCATATTTAAAGGGCTTCTATTCCTTCCTGCCACACAGCTATGGGGTAGTGACTTCACACTGTTGCTAATGGCAAGATGATTGCCACTGCCAGTGTGAAATGCTAATCATGCGAGCATACACTGCAGAGTAGACATGCTGTGCATTGTCTCATGATGACCATTTCTCTGGGATCACTGGGAAATCCCAACATGCTGCAGTGAGTACCGGTACTCTCCCTGGGCACGGAGAAGTTCCGGTACTCAGAGGGGAAAAAAAAGAAGTGCCGGTACTCAGTACCAGTGGGTACCGGCCCATTTAAAGCACTGTAATAGAGATGCCAAAATACATACACTGAGATATCTACTCAAAATAGACCCATGTGTAATCAGAGGCACACATAGAAGACGTACAGGCAAGCAAAGACTGTGTTAAACTCATATATTCACTGGTATACTCAAAACATGCAGTGTAAAAGACACACAACCCAGACACTGTTTGTAACACAGGGGCACACGTAAACCCCCTAACACCTATATGCTCAAATTATTCAGGCAACACAGGTGCGACCGACTTCTAAACACAAACGTACACTGATAAACTAAACAGCAGTACTTAATTTGTAAAAACATAAGTGCCAGGGCCCTCAGAAGGCCACTGCGGTTTGCACCACACACTGCCCCTGCCAGCGCTGCCAATAACAGTACCAACAGAACTCCTTGCTATCACATTCCCTCAAGTGTGACAATTTAGACTATTCCAGGCCCATCAAGCAGTAAGGATGGTTTGGGTGGAAGATATTAGTCATTTTTAATGTATATTGAATATATAAACAACCATGTGGCAGACTGTCATAAGTGCCGGTGTTGACAATTAAGTGCTGGTGTTGAGTACCGAAAACCACTGGCTCAAATTAAGCACTGAAAACATACAATCATAGCAATCACTGTATAAAACACTCATATGTGCACATAAACAGTTGCAAATCCCATAAAAAGAGTGTCATATTTCCAAAGATTCAATCCGTGGAATACGTTTCCGCCGTGCAAACTCGCTCTACGGCCCAGTTCAGCTGGAAGGGTCGGAAATTGATTACTGCATACTTTTAAAAAGCCCAGTCCGTCACCATAATGTCATCCCAAAAACTGTAGTAACAAGCATTGGCATAGCCAATAGGTCTCACCTTTGGGAGCTTATAAGTGTTTAGCCATGCAACAGTTGATGTTGCTGCACCAAGGATATTGTGCTGCATAACTAAATACTTATAAGGTTCCAAAGGCGAGACCTATTGGCTATGCCAATTCTTGTTTGTTTTGTGCCCAACTGGAAGAGAAAATACGAACGAGCCTGGCTGCCTGCAGGTTGCTGCTCCAAATGGAAAGCAGACAACAAGCTCAATTTAGTGAGTACCTGCACTTTTTTCCCCCCATTTAAAGCACTGCTCTATTATCTATTCCATTTTAAATGCCACTTTAAATACATTTGCTCACCCTTCACTCCTTCTCACTTCCACAGCGGGGATCCATAATTATTGACCTACAGTCTGCACAGTTGTGTTGAATGAATCAGATTGAAATGGATGTTTCTCTATAGCCCCTTCCGTCCGTCGGTCCTTCCTTAGCCAACCCTTTGCCCAGGGACTGACAAGCACGCGGAGGAATTCAACTTACATAACTGAGCGAGTGTACGTATTGGCACTGGCGTAACGAAAGTTGAGCGGGGCCCCCCCAAAGTACATGGAGGGGCCTGGCTCCAGAATGAATTCGGAGCTCTCAGGCCCGACTACTGTGCTGAGAGGGGCCCCTGAAGCTCCGTGGCCCCCCGCACCGCGGGGGATGCGGGGCCCTGTGTTACGCCCCTGCGTATTGGCTTACAAATGACGTAATGGTACGTGTGAACCTTCAGTGCCGGCTCTGCAGCAACGGTTCTGCTACTTCGCAACATTCAGGCATCAACTAACCATTTCCTTCCACACAAAGCATTTTATGGGGATTTTACACTTTCTTAAATTACAAATTCAAAACCTGGATACCAAGGAAACCTTTCTGAAGTAACACTTATACAGAGATCTTATTGCTCCTCCCATCTTTCTCATTTACCACACATTGACATTTAAATGTATTTCCTTGATTTCCATTTACCAGTTCTTCACAGGTAGTAATCCTGTCATCCTGTGAGTATGTTATGGTGGACAGACCTTAGCCAAACCTTTAAGTCTGCCACACGCAGGGAACATAGGCCCTTCCTGCCCTCATCTTCCATCAGTTGACCATTCACAGTGTTCGCAGCTTTTCTCAGACTATTGTGTATGGCGAAGGTATAAGTGCATTGTACAGTGTATATATGGGTTTGTTCTCTATATGTTTTGCAGAATATAAACAATGTCGCTTTCAGCTGGCCTTTCTATATTTTTTTCATAGTATGGGACTCAAACAGACAAAAAGTGATTGCAAAGGAATAGGAAAAAGTGTGCTTTCTCTATCTTATACTACAGTGCTTAATTTGTAAAAACATTAAGTGACAGGGCCCTTCTCAGAAGGCCTCTGCAGCCCGATATGATGACGTTTGATAATTTTCTGGAAAAAAATAACATTGAAATATCCTATTGACTCTATTGGGAGGGATGTGTTTTCCCCCTTTTTAACTTCCTAACCCTGCCTCTGCTTTGATGTCTTTGCGTGGCCTGTGCCTGCTCCAGCTGCAGTTAGTAATAATTATTTATGTGCTTGTGAAACGTGTCATATCCTATTTGTGTAAGTCTAAACTGTTTAAGTAGGTAGTTGCTTTGAGTTTACCCGAGTCAGGTGAAGTGAGTCCACCCGGCCCTGGATTTACCTTTGCATTCTGGTGCCTACATAAACCAAACGCAGCCACTTCTGTAGGCGTATATCCTTACAACCAGCATTCTGTCCCTTGTATTGTGTTTTGCATTACTCCCAGCTTCGCAACCACCTCGCTGGTATGCCCTTCTTTATAAATAATGCGCGTTCAGCTTCCTCCTTAATAAGGAGAAATATGCACTATGGATACAATGCCTTCCACATGCGCTCTGATATGGTAGAATCCCACATGTTTGCTTAAGCACTTTGGTTTTACTTTGATCCCGGTGTGGCTTAACCTTTTGTAGTCATGGTGGCATATCTATTCTGACATGGTACACATTCTCTTTTTAGCCATAGGTTACTGATCAACCTTGTCCTACCTACCATGAATACCTGCTCTGACTTTGAGTAAGTTTCTGTGAACTTCTGCTCAGCTATTTACTCCTCATATCCGCTAGTTGAAGTACTGATCCTCGTGGATCTTTTATGTCTCCTCTCTCTCCCCATTGTAGGGGCCTATAAGGCCCATTTCACGATTCTCAGCCTGAAGCTTTCTCGCTGCAACCGGTAATTTATCTTAAATAGCGTTACTGTTAGATACGCTCACGATTGACACACCACCTCAATAACTCCATCCTATTATTCATAGGTGCCCACTATTCCCCTACCTCGGTCCTGATGAAGACCCCACTCTCAAGGCGCGAAATTTGCTGTTCCATATAGGGGTCGAAACGTCGACATTGTTTCATTTGTTTGTCAAACATAGATGACAGACTCCAAGGTAGTTTAAAATGCAACCTCTGTTATCAAGTATCAACTCCAGAATAGTTTTAATATTACATTTGTTCTTGTAGCCAATTTCTTTGTGGCAGAGTTTTTAAAGAATAAATGTATTTGTGGACTCAGCTTTTCATGGCTCCCCCTCAGTACTCCATCCCTTTCCCCCTGCCACACGCTGAACCCATAATTGAGGGCTCATTGAGTCATTTACTTTCCCGTTTCCAGCCCTGGCTATGCTCAAATGTTTCCAGTATTAATGCAGTGCGTTCACTTAGAGTAAACACTGCAGCTAAGCACAGAAGACCGAAGGAAGGTAGTGGGGGATACAAGGGTCGCACCTCAAAGTTGCTATATGTATGGGTTTACGGAATAAGTATTAGAGAGTAACCTTCACATAGAAAAGTAGGGTTGGTGCCACTCAGGGTAAAACACCCCACTACCTAAGGTGTAGAAAACACAAGAAACAGCAGTAGCTTGTGAAACGTTTGCAAAGAAACCCTGGCACTCACATGTTGTATTACGTCTGATTCGTTGTCATTGTAAAATAAATCAATGGTTGTTTAGATTACTGGACTTCCTGTGTTTCCTGTGTTACGAGGAATCTCTCTTCCTTCTTTTCGCTTTGGGTTAGACTGACAGATTGCTGTCATCAATTGAATCTGAAATGCTGTGAGTGCCAGGGTTTATTTGCAAACTGTAGTGAAGCAGGGAGGGGTGCCATGCCCGTGTCTTCACACCGGTTGCTTGTATTACTGATGTATCGTACAGGATATAAAACTGAGCAGAAAGCTGCACAACGCTCTCCTCCCGGTCCCTTTCCTTTTAATACCAGCATCCGTCAATCTCTTCATGCCGACTCTTATCTCTGTGCAAGTTTACAACCACGGTGGTGCTCAGCCCTTTCACTTAATCACCTCTAGAGATGCTCTTCTGTTGCCACCTGTGGGTCTCCGAGGGGCTGTGGTTACCTGGGATGCTCTCATCATGTAACGGCGCGTGACACTTTACCTGTGCGCGGGCTACAGGACTCGCAGGTTGCACCGGCTCCGGCTCAGTAGGCGGGTCCCAGCACTGATCTCCGATGCCGTCCGTGGGCTTCGGCGTTGTAACGTGTACATGCACTCACCATCCTAAATTATACCTGTGGAGGTGCAGCAGGCGGAGGTGCTTTGCGCTTGTGCAAACTGTGAGATGGGGCTGGCACCTTTAGTTTGGCAGCAGCTCTGCTCGCATCACGTGCCAGCCACTGCAGCTGAGGCAAGCGGAAGCTGCAGTCGCTTAAGGTCCACTGTCTGAGAAGCTAGGGGTAACAAGTGGCACTATGTGCATGTCATGGCCGTAAAACGATAATATTGTTAAAAAATAAAAAAACGGTATATTGTCTTTTCAGATATAATTTCAAAACAGAAAATAAAAGATAATTTCGATTACAAAATACTTTAGAAACGTGTAAAGTAATCATAAAACTTGTTAAACTAAATTGAGGGTGTGTAGGACCAGGGGTCACCAGGCCCTAAGGGGGTAACGTGACTTGAGCAGGTAGGCACCCGAAGGCTTAAGTGTAAAGCGACCGTACAACACACACATCCCCTGAAGCAGGAAGCGCACGCAATAACTGACACCACACAGTAGGTTCAATGAAAATTAATCAGGTTTATCTAAATCACGTTAGATTCAAAAGCAGTTCATTACGACTCATTGGGCAATACCTGAATACATTAAACGTCAGGTTCAAAAGCATTTCATTATGTTTCAATTGGCCACACCTGAATACATGGAACGGGCATGGGACCAAGACGCGACACCCGGTGATCCTGGGGAGCGTCAAACACAGTGGTTAAACCTAGCGCTGCGCGTAGCAACTAAACAGCGTTTAAAATCAGGCATAGGAACATACCGCTGCACATAGCCATGGACTAGCGCATAAGATCAGGCCTAGTACCCTGGAGCGATACGCAGCATTGGCATCATGCTTTACAGTAGGCCCATGACCATAACGATGGAATAATGCTTTACATCGGCCTCTGATCATAACGGTTGAATAACACCTTAAATCAGGCCTCTGTTCATAACGATTGAATAACACCTTAAATCAGGCCTCTGTTCATAACGATTGAATAACACCTTAAATCAGGCCTCTGATCATAACGATTGAATAACACCTTAAATCAGGCCTCTGATCATAACGCTTGAATGACACTTTGAATCAGGGAATCATGGGCGTGCTGAGTCGGGCGGTGAGTTTGGCTGGGTTATCCCTTGGAGCCTTACGTGAGGCAGTCCAACCTCGCGCGGGCCCTGGAAAACAGAGGCCTTGCGGGGGATCGCCCTGGGGGAGGGGAGTGCTCCGGGCCTTTGGGGCCTCCCGCCCTCCTCCCCGGGGGTTACCTGTGTCGCTGGTCTTCCTCTTCCCCGGCGGAGACCTCCCGGCGATCTCCGGGTCGAGGGCCTCCCTCGTAGCTTCTGGCAGTGGGGGAGCAAAGCGCGGGGCTCCCGGCTGGATTGGACGTGACCAGGGAGCTCCGCTGCCCTCACCGGGGCTTCCGGGGGTTTCGTTGATGCCTCAAGGGTGCGGCCCAACCGACCAATGGGGCGGGGGCGGCGCTCAGCAGTCCGCCCCCGTCAGGTGACTGGGGATCTGGCTTCAGGCCTACGCGGCCGCGGCAAGGCGTCTGGGCCCAACGAGGCCTTCTCGGTGCTGGGGGTCGTGACGCTTCGGCTGCGGCAGCAGCGGCGGGGCCCCGGGCTTCTCCACGGGCCCCGGTGATGACAGGGGGCAGCCTTCCGGCCCTGGGCCGCAGCGGTGAGTCTGCCTCCGATTCCCTCACCAGGGGGGGCAGAAATTAAGGGGTGACTTCGGCGCCCAGCGCCCGTGGCAGGACTGACTAGGGGGGATCCCAGGCAAGGTCGGGGAGCGCAGGGGTCACAGCGCTAGTACCTGGTTGATCCCCAGGCAGTCCTGTAGGGAGTCTTTAGAGATAAGTTTCAGTAGTCAGTTTCAGCAATCAGCTTCAACATTAAGTTTCAGCAGTCAGCTTCAGCATTGAGTTTCAGCAGTCAACTTCAGCATTAAGTTTCAGCAGTTAACTTCAGCATTAAGGTTCGGCAGTCTTAATGGCACCGTTGGTTCTGGCGCCCTTAGGGGTTCTGTTCCTTGTGGGGGGTGGGGGGGTAGATTGAGTTGGTGACTAGTTTGCTCCTAGTCAGGCGTGGCAGGTTGCCCCTGGGTTCCCCTCCCGCTGGGCCAGATCAGTGGGCTAGTACAGGATCCCTCACTCACTTAAAAGGCAGCACCTAAGCCCTGTCACTTTCAGAGGCATAGGTCCCTGACTAGGCCCTACCGCCTAAAACTCCTGCGTAGGTTCCCCCAGGTCTGCGTCCCTCCAACTGCCCAGAAAAAGTTCCCTCCCTCTCTTAAGTAGCTCTAGGTCAGGTGACCACCCTCTAAGGCGGCAAAAGTAAAACCCCACCTCCCTTCTAGAAGGTTCCAGCACATTCCAGGAGCTTCCCCACTCTAGGTATAGGACAAAAAAGGCGGGCTGGTGTCGCAACATTGTTGTGGGGTTCCAGCCAGCTCCTGGCACCTAGGGTGCTACTAGAAAGGCCACTCCGCAGTAGCAGGGGCCTGTGGTAGCCATCTGAGGGGAAGGGAGCACCTACACCTTAACACTGGTTATTTGCATCTAACATGCATTAAAAGAACGAAACAATTCAGGGAAAAGGGCCAAGTCCAACAGGGTGGAATTGAAATAGTTGAAAAAATAGGATTTTACACAAATTCTATTAAAATACGAGAACTTGACCCTCCAACAATATCGAAAATCGAGCTGGTATTTTTCTTTGACAAATTTGGCAACCTACGAACAATGGTTGATTTTTGGGTCGAAATTAAGAGAGAGGATCATCGAGATGGGCGGAGATGTAAAGGGACCGAAACACTTTTCAAACCATAAGAGTAAGGGTGCCATATGGGCCCTAATGCAAGCAAAGAAACCCCCCACCTTACCCTATGGTTGAGTAGCAAAAGCTAGTTATCTTTAGAATGCAAGGGGGCTTTCACTCATGGGTATCAGTGCCACTGCACCTGCTTCACAACTAAAAGCTATGCCCCATGCACTGGCTTAATTGCAGTAGTTTAGATACTCAAGACTAGCTCATGAAGATGGCAAGTTCTTTGGAGTTTTGCAAAGTAATTAAGACCTTTATTTCTGTACAACTGCAAACTAGGTAGGTGCTTGTATGGAAATGTGCTGTGCTCTTTCAAAGCCGCTTGGGGCAGGATGGGAAGAATACTTTACCAATGAAAGAGGTTTTATGGATCCATTTAAACCATCCTGGTTGGCTTGGATTCAGAGGGGTCGATTGCTTGGGGCAGAGGTCTAAAGTTTTCAATAGTCTTAGTAGTGAGAGCTAATAAGCATATTAATGACATCACACACAAACAAATGAAGCCAAACAAAAGTCCATGAAATTATCCAATGTGTTTCGGTGCATACCCCGTACTCTCACTTACTCGTCACTCAAGACATTCCACCTCTCCACCAACAATATCCATCAGCGTTCCTGTTTTACACCCACCAGCAGTTTTTTATTGACTTTTGATGACAACATCTGCAGGTCCAAACATTCCCTCCTTCCACAGCCTCCAACTGGACACCGCTGGAATACTTCTGATTTCCTTTCCTGGCCCCATTCAGCAGTTTTATCCTTACTTCATTACCTACCACCACCAGAAATTGCCTTTCATTTCTACTCTCATCACGTCTCTACTCGCCTTACGTTTAGACTGTTTGTCATCCACGCCTCTCATATTTTCATCTACTACATGTCCTTCTCTTGCACCACGTGACGGAACCATCCTGGATTAAGTCTAGAATTTAATTTAAGTCTCCTCAAATAATGAACAAACTGTGATGGCATTAGGACCTAATCTGTAATTCTTAATCATCAGTAGCGGTCCGTGGAGGGAGTTCGGTGGGACGTGGGGGGGGGGAGGGGCAGTGGGGGGGGGAAATGTAAACACCGGAATATGGATGAACAGAGGTAAGTACACATTTAAATAAATAAAACGAATTCCTTTGCGCGAGCTGCATCGCAAAATGCGATGCAGCGCGCGCAACAAAATTAGTTTTATTTATTTAAATGTGTACTCACCTCCGTACATCCATCTTCCGGTGTTTACATTTCCCCACCCTTCCCATCCCCCGCCCCGCCTCACTGCCCCACCGAACTCCCTCCATGGACCGCTACTGTTAATCAGTAGCGGTGCGTCCATTAGGGCGTTGGGGCGTAGCCCCCCCGCCCGCAGCGTCGCCCGCAGCATCGGCGTCTTTGAACTTAAGTAAACTGAATCAGTTTACTTAAGTTCAAAGAAACAGAGGGAGAACTGACAATCATGTCAGTCAGCATGACGTGGGACCGCCCACCCCCTTCAGTGTCTGAAGGGGGTGGGCGGTCCGGCGTCATGTTGACTGACATGATTGTCAGAGGACCAGGCAGGGGCAACAGGCAGCAGCACAAGTGTGCATGATTGGGGAAGGTGAGCGAATTTTCGCTCCGTGCCCAGTCATGCGCACTAGTGTCTGCTCTGGCTGGCGCATGCCCATTAGGAGACCGAGGGTTGAGCAAAGGCTCAAACCTCGGTCTCCTAATGGGCAGGCGGGCAAGCAGTAACCGTGCCCTAAGCCAATCCTGGCGCTGCTGGCAGCGCCAGGATTGGCTGAGAGCCTGAGAGGGGCTGTAGGCGCCATCGGACGGACCCAAGGCGGCGCGGTGCTGAGGACCTCAGGTAGGATTTTTTTACATTTAATTTTAACACTCCCCACCCGGCCCCCACCACCGCACGACATCCCACCCCTCGAGCGAGCCGCGACTGTCCCCGTCTACACTGGCAGTGGACAAGCTGTATGGTAATGTTGGCACCTTTTTAGTGTGCCCTCATAAAACATGGAATGCGGGACAGCGTGGCAAGGACATGCATTTGCATTCCACCGAGTGTGCATGAGGGCAGATCTGCAACACAGCCAGTCGTCAGGGAAGGCCCACTTCCTCAACAGCTATATCTTCCACCGCATATTTTTTTTGTAAAAGCTGCAAGTGGCAGGAAATGTATACATTAGAATATAGTAATAGGTTTTTCAAAGGTTGTTTAGAGGGATTTGGAAGATAATACGGAGCCGAGAGATCTCTCCAAGTGGCATGTCTAACGCTGTTGAGGCCTCCGAGGCATTTAGTTTAGTGATAATCCTGTTCATCAAAGTGCTTCCCCTGCAGTAAAATGAAACGCCTATTTTAATTATTAATTAACATGATGCCAGCTCGAACTATGCCACTAAGAGAACAAGATTAGTGCCAGTTTTGAATGAGAGCCAGATTTGCTGGGAGTCGGTCGGTCCCTTGCACTAGAGTTGTTCAGCGGTATGCTTTTGGCAGTGTGGTTGTCTAGTCTATTAATGTCATAACTGCACTTTCACAATTGCTTCATTAACCTTCTTGCTTCTCAAATTTGCTTGAAAATGCACCATTTACCCACTCGCTCGCCACGGTGCACTCCGACACAAAGTTTGCACCTCACCACTTTCAAATGTCACCAGCCGCCCCTGCTGTTAATCATACTATCAAAACTCTACTGGTAATACTGAATGTATTTCTCTATTAAACCATGGAGATTCTTTTGAAGGATTTCAGTTCTAGGTGAAATCAGCATTATCACTTTTTTTTTATATAAATGATTTTTATTGACTTTAACAAAGGAATATCCAGAGCATTTGCATAGTAATCAGGGCATACTTTTGACAGAACAAATTAGCAAGAAATCAGCATTATTAAGTTAAACACTGTCTTTCTGAGAGCGAACACACCCAGTCTGAACAGGAAGAATACATCGCTAGTTTGCCTGTAGGAACCAGCAGACACAAGAGAAATACCAATAACTTCTAGAAGTCAGTGCCTAGGCTACCTGCCACTCCAATCAGGCAAACTCCAATCCGCCCAGCTGGCTAATTGTTCCTAAACCGGAAGAGTCACCCAGTAAGCTTGGTCAGAGAAATATTCATCCATGCATTATCTGTACAAAGCTCTTTTTCCTACACACATTCATTTAACACTCCTCACCACAATGTTTTAGAGAAGTGACTTGTTCTTGCCTGAAGTTCTACATAAACATGCTTTTTTGATAATTAGGAATTGCAGTTATGTTTCCAATGTCACGACAAATAATGTGTTTCCTTGAATTCACAGATGTTCGCTGCTCTTCGTCTACCCCTCAGAGTCCTCAGAAAAGAAAAGCCAGGCTATGGACGAATGCAAATGTTTGCCTCACAAAATCCGGAGAGCTTCTTAATGCCCAAGGTATGAATAAGCATAATACATTGCTTCACAAACAAGCATTGGCATAGCCAATAGGTCTCGCCTTTGGGACCTTATAAGTGTTTAGCCATGCAACCGTTGCATAACTAAATACGTATAAGGTCCCAAAAGCGAGACCTATTGGCTTGCAAAGCGGCCGTGCGGCCGCGAAAGTGAAAGTGATCGCAATCACGATCAAACATCAAAGCGGCCGTGCGGCCGCAAAAGTGAAAGTACTCGCGGTAAAGCGCAGCGCCCGCGCACATGCACTGTAGCTCTAGGCTGGCCTGGTAGCACTTTTTGGAGCCCTCTCAATAAGTCTCGTCAGACCAGCGGATGCGCTGGGTCAGGCGAGACCTAAAAATGAGATCGAGTCCCAACGAGCAATGCCCCTGTTTGAGCGCTGAGACACACTGAAAATGGGGCTTCTTGGCGCATGCAAAAAGTATCGTCGGTAGCACATACATTTCAATGCACCGTGAGCAATTTGCATCTGTGTTAAAGGTTAAAATGAGTGGTTCTTCTGAGGTAAGCTTTGAGACAACGATAAGGCAGAGGAAGGTGCAAAACCGACCGTGCTGCTTCTCTGAACCTTGGCCCATATGGCGGCTCTCCAGCACATCACCTGTGGTTGGCAATGTCCTCATGTGTCTACTTTCGATGGGCCTCCCCATCAAATTGCCAGCCCGGCACGGGGCAATAGGCTCTTTTCCAATTGTGTCACTGGGCTTTGCACAGCACATGGCCCTAAAACAGGCGATAAATAGCAAATAAAGATATCGCGTACATAGGTCTCGTCCGATGCCGCGGTTTCACAAACCCTTCCCTAAGTGTGTCAGAGGTAGAGGCAGCCCTCTGCTAGCAGTCGCTGTCTCCATCACGAGGGGTGTGGCCAGAGGCGCAACAGGAGCCAAATTTCGGGGGGGGGGGGCTGGATCTTTAAACAATAGGCAGAGTGGAGCTGCAGGGGCTCTTAGAAGGGGAGAAACAACAGCGAGGCCTCATTAACGTGCAAATGGTCTTTTAAAGACCTGTGAAGTGCTCGGGTGTGGCTGTGTGTGTGTTCCCGGGAAGCTGTCTCATCCCGGGCTGCCACACACGACGGGGTGCGGGGTGGGGGTGGGGGGGGGGATCTGAAGCCCTTTGAGTCCAAAGGGTGTTGCGCGCCTGGGTGTGGCTACTCAGAGAGTACGACTGTATGTGGAGATTGCGCCAATTACTAAGAGGTCATCTTTATTACTGCGATTACTGTGGATCGTCCCCGAATTTAATAAAATAAGGTGTGTCCACCTCTTTCTAAGCTCCACATGGCCTAGGTGAAAAGGAAATGAAACCAGCTCCCTACCACTCCCTCTTCACACCCCCACTTAGCCCACTCGTCTCTCAGGGGCCATACAAAATGTGGACACTCACAAATCTTCCTGTAGTCCCCAAACACTAGGGATCAAGGTCGCGGTCATAGGGTGGGCCGCTAGTCTAACCAGTGCATTATTACCCCCTTACCTCTTCCTCGTTATCCACTAAATGAGTTCATACCAAAGCAGTAACCTCACCACATGATAGGTACCAAGCATTTATTACCTTTATTTACACCACAGTGCAGAAAGCTCCACCCAGAACAACCAGTCCAGAGATGAAAAACGGAATGCGAGCCTGCATGAGTAACCCATCATTAGAAACATTTCTGGTCAAACATGCCACATCTTCACCATGGTACCTACGAGAACCAAGGTCAAATCCAAGGGCAGGCTCATACCTATGCCCAAATTTCACTCGGAGGCCAGAGAATACAACTGCAAAAACACCAATGTATAAAAAATTCAATGGGAATGACAAACCCAACTGTAAGGCAACAGATGGTTACTAACAGATGATGCCCAGATAACACCGGGCCCAAGAAATAAACACTACAAGAGAAATCATGGAATTGCCAAGTTGTGGACCATCTGAAACAGAAACACTGGTATTAACTAAAGAGCTCTGAAACAATCACCAAACAACCCACCTGCTCTGCAAATAAGCATTCAACTAGAGTGCAATATCAGTCAGAATAATACTCAATCCATCCTTCCCTCAATCAAATACTAAAGGGGGTATGGGAAGCCAAACTATTCTAACAGCAAGAGGAGAAGAAACAATATCAACGTTTGGTCCTCCTGACAAGGGTAAATGACCATGGAGTGATAAGATGAAGTCCAGGATAATTCAAACATCACACCACACACTCATAACCCAAATGGAGCACAAGAAGAAGCCATGATGATCAGGGTCTAACCATTAGCTTAAGGCTAAGCAGAGAGTGCTACAGGCGACAGAGTGAAAAATACTTCCAAAACTCAAAACGCAATAAGGAGCACAAAGCAGGCAAGCACAGTTAAGGCCCATTTCACCAGTCCCAAACTCGTTAAATGTCAAAAGCGGACTCTTGCATGAACCAAGTCTAATGCATGCCCTCTAATTCAAATAACATGACTAAGAGACTCAAACCAAATCCAGAAGGGAGTAAATAACCCAAAACGAAGCTAGAGTGGTCCAAAGCTTGAACCCACATGTCTGTGTCCAGCAGAGAGTACTAAAGTTCCATTGTGGAACTACCACTTTTCTCCAAGATCAGCAAGAAAGACAGGACAAAGTAGATTGACCAAGGTTTATTCCACAGCCTCCAGACACGGTAGGGGCTGAATCAGAAGCCAGCATCTTTGAGACCTAGCTCCAGGGATTCATCAACCAAACAAGAATAGCCATGGCCTAACCCTCTACACCCAGGTCAAGCAGAGAGAATAAAAGAAAGACAAAACAATCCTAGCTCTTCCCAGCAACTACATCACACTACCAGACTAGCAGTATGTATAAAAATAAATACCCAACTGACCAAGGCTCAGCAGGGAGCACCTGAATACCCATGGCTTAATACTCCACCATCCCAACATAGTTGGGAGAATAAAAAGAAGTCAACACCTCGCGGCCCTTGACCAAAAGGTAGCTTAACAGGAAACCAGACTAACCTAGGAATAACCCACAAGTTTAAACTCCTCATAGAGCAATTATAGGAACTAGCACCGTCATGGCCTCATATCCTATACAACATCCCAAGCAGGAAGAACATGAGAAGGCCAAAGCGATCAATGTCATACCTCAAGCACCTAGGCCAGCAGAGAGCATAAGGGGAATACTCAAATGATCAAGGATTAATCCAATAGCTCCAGACTCCAACAGCAATAAAACAAAATAGAAACAACAATTGTCTTGGCCTAACACTATACTCCAAGCCAAGCACGGACCTGCTTAGTCAGCCAAGTCAATATCTCACTCCTCAAGACCAGTAGCAAGCATACGAGAAAACAGACCAGTCAAAGCTAAAATATGTAAAATTGCTGCCACAACAGCGAAAAATCACAGAAGGTCCAGCAATTATGGCCAGTCCCTCATTCCCCGCGGAACAGGGAGAATAGGAGGAAACCAACACTACCAGAGGCTAATACCTCAAACCCCAAGCACAGAAGGGAACATAAAAGGAAACAAAATATTTTTAATACCAACATAATGGCTAAAATGGGAGCCATCTCTTATCTTTATAATCTGCAAGGAACACCCATTGCAGAGACATTTTAAGGCATGGGCAATGAGGGCTCCACCGTTCAAGAGGGCCTCTTGCTATTTGGTCATGACAAGGCCCCTAATTAATTTATCAGAATCGTCTAGTCGAGCTGCAATAACTACTTCGACCTCTTTTGGTCATTGAATGTTGAAAAGTATACCAAAGCCTCTTGCAGGGCTGCCCTATCGTCCACTTGCATGCCCACCTGTGTGCTGTATGTGACTCAATGTAGTCCAATGGCAACTCGACAAAAGGAGGGATGTTAAAGGGCACAGGTGCTGATTTTAAATAAGCAATTGCCTCTCATTTTTTTTTTTATTATTGGTTAGCTTTTAAGGGTCGATAAATGGGAGTTATTTATCAATAAATGGATCATAAATTCAAAGTTGGTGGGAAAAGGGACCCCCAAAATAGGTTTGGCCCATGGCCCCCAAAAAGCTTAAGATGTCCCTGACCAATTGAGTTCCAAAGCCGAGCTATAGGTTCATGCCACAGAATGGCAGGAGCAGGGGATCATTGCAAATATGAACATCACCATAAAAATAAAAACTGAACGGTTTGAAACTTGAATTTAAACTACCAACAGAGCGAGGGTGCCTAGAGCGAAGCTCTATTGAACTAAGACATAGAACTGCCCCAACACGTGGAATAAATAAAAGGTGCAGACAACAGAATCACTTATAACTCAGCGACAGACATAGACTTCTTAATCTGAGACAAGCGGGCTTTTATCACAAACAAAATGTAAGCTGGTCCTTCCCACATATCAGACACCAAATGTACAACATGGCGGGAAGTCATTAAATGCTGTTGCAACATACATATACTATACGAGCATCCCTGCTCACACTGTCATGAATGGAGAGGCGAACATCTCATTTTAAAACTTTATTTTATCTAGAAGCAGCACTGCCAAATCCACAACATATCCTTGAAAAATGTAACATAGCCCAAAGGCCATCACAAGTTTGAACAAGCGGGATGACTGAAAAGAAACTCGGACAGCCCTAACATGCTTTCCTCACTCATCCTTTGCACAATCTTGTAATTGCAGATGGACTGTGGGGCACATGTATCATCATTGTATTTTGAGAGTCTTTAATATTACCGATTCGCTATTAAGGACTCGCAAAATGCAATGTATGTAGGTTTCACAATAATAATTGTGATTCCTACATATTCCTTAATTGCGACTCACAAATTGCGATTCACAATTAAGGAATACCTTACCATTCATTCTTATTGGCCTAAAGTCCCAAAAGAATGAATGGGAAGACATTCGCAATTTGCGAGTACCCAATAGGTACTCGCAAATTGTGAATGCAATTTCAAGGGTGCAAGGGTGCCAAAAAGACACCCTGTTGCCCCCCTGAAATATGCATGTGCTCCACATGGCACTTAGAAAAATGCAAAAAAGTGCTTTTTTCTCGGAAATCGCGAATTACCACCAACTCGAAGTTGGTGATTGGTGGTAATTTGCGATTTCTTAAGGCTGGATGGCAAATTTTGGGTGCTTGTAAAATTGCATTTAAGGAATCACAATTTGCGATTCCTTAAATGCATTCGCAAACTAGGGAAGCGCAAATTTTACGATTTCTTATTTTGTGATGGCCTTTTGGGATGATACATCCCAAAAGGCTTTTTCCCGTTCGCAAACGGGCCGATTCTGCGAAAAGGCCCGTTTGCGAACGGGAAGACGCTTGATACATCTGGCCTTTTATCCATTATAAAAGAAGCACCACAGGTACTAGAGACAGAGGATGTGCTGCGCTCATGTATGGTCAGGACAGCAGAGCTTCCAGCTCGCATTTAACAGTTTAAAAACTCTCTGTGCATCAGTGCTGGAATTGGAAAACTGTACTCCATGAACCCATACATTGGGGGGGTCAATGCAAGGCAATAAAAAGGGCATTGAGTTACAAGAGGCGGAGTCATAAAAGGTGGTCTGACAGTCAACTTATACATTTATTTTCTTAAAACCTTTCCACAAAGAAATTTGCAAGAAAAAGCAACGTGACAGTAAATCTGTTCTGGCTTAATTGCATGCAAAAGCTGCACTTTAAAGTATCTCATGGCGTTACGGCACCTGCTGCATAGATATTTGTGTGTCGGTAAAACTCAAGGGATAATAATATAGCCTTATAGCCTGTTTCTGATGGCTATACCGGCTGTTAAAGGCCCTTAACCTGAATTATAGGCATGAGCCACAGGTGAGGGCCTATAGCGAGATAAAGGGCATTTAAGAAACGGCATAGCCCGAGGCAGAAGGGCTATAAGGCTATTAGAACATTCCACCCACTAAGGCTAGAATATTCTAAATTAAAAAGGGCCAAATAGAAAGACAATCATTGGAATGTTGGAGTTCCGAGCTTATACCAGCCATTGGAAGCCGGAAACTCCACTGTCTTCAACATTCCAATGTTCTAATAATGGTAAGACAGCTGGTGGTTAATGCACTTGCTGGAGAGATTTGTGGTTTGTCTAGTCACAGTTTTCACTCAAAGTAGCATAGAGGGTTAATGTGTCTCTTGCAAAGCATGTTGTATAATCTGCAGATTCCCGATTTTTATTTTATGTAGCTAGGTAAGTGAGTCCCGGCTTTTGGCACAAAGATCCTTTTGCTACTTGCAGTTCATAAATTGCAATCTTTCTAATATGGCACAGTGAGTTATGCCCTCTTAACATGTAATCCCCGAAAGTAAAGATGTGTGACTCCTACACCTTGAAGCCCTCATTGTTTTATATAACATCTGGTGCATTGATACGCTCACATGTATGATTTATTGTCAGTGTATCTGTGTGTGTGATGTAAAACACTCCAACACATTACACTGGGAGGAGTAAGACTCTGAGGGCCTGATGTACATACAACTGTTCACAAAATACTGGTCGCAATTAGCCAGTAGTTGTGCGACCAGTGTGATAATTCGCAAACTGACTTTGCCAGTTTGCAAATTACAGATTCGTAGTGGGTCTCAAATCGACCTAAGTCATGAATATTAATGATATTGTTTTAAAATTGTGACCCATTAGGAATCGCAGCCATCTGAAGGATGGTGGCCTGCTGAGGTCAGCAGGTTACCATGTCTGGTATTGCTTTTAAATAAAGCATTTTTTTTTCTTTAAATGCAACCTGCTTTCCTTAAAGGAAAACAGGATGTTGGGTCCTCCCCCCCTCATTTTCCCCTACTATCCCTCCGGTTTTTATGTCTCCTCGCCAGCCACTGGATGTAGGCAACGGCTGTTGTACTTTTTCAAATAATAACAAAATGATGCAATCCTAAAGGAAAATGGGATGTGTTTAAACAAAAACAATGAAAAGTGTAATTTTCATTTTGTAAGAGCTGGCAGTGGTCCAGTGGACTAATACCTATTCTTAAAAAAAAAATATTCAACATTCACGAAGGAAAAAAATGTCCCTTGGGGACCCCTTTCCTTTTGGAATAGCTTACCACCTACTTTGAGGAGTAAAAGATTCATGTTTTATGACCAGAATTCGGTCGCAGAACATTAATACATACCATACCAATTCAGAATTTGGAAGGGACGCCCTAAACATGCCCCTTTCAAACACCAATTTAGACTTTGATCACAAATCCAAATTGTGATTCGGTAACGTGTTACCAAACCGTAATTTGAGTTTAACACATCAAAAAAGGCCTTTTTGTGCTCGCAAGTGGCCTGATCCTGGGACTGGGCTGTTTGTGACTGCCAAAAGCCTTTGCACATCTGGCCCTAAAAGAATGAAATAATTAGTAGGTGATATTTAAATTATTATTCATGTAAATACCCGTACAGACCGATACATCGGTCATTATTAAAATGCATGTATATCTCTTATATACATGAGTTGAACAAAGTCAAAAACTTGCCTTTAAATCACAGTTTAATATAAGTACTTATGAAGCGAAAAAAACGGAGTGACTGTTTTCCTTTCATTGCATTTGCATCTTGGTGTTAGGCTCCAGATAGCTCCCAGCTAGGATTATGCACTTGAACAAATTCAGCATATTTTACCGGGGCCAGACAGATCCGCCTCAGTAATAGATGTCGGATCCAAGATCCGTCTGGATCCCACATCATTCCAGGACTGCAGTGCACAAATATATTTGTCATGTCTCTTCAAACATATAAAGGATAAACATCCTCCTTTTCTCCCCCAGATAACTGCTTCCTCATCTATTTTCTAAACATGAAACAAAATTATGTGAGGAGCAGTGATGTAGCAAGGATGCTATGGGTCTAATGCAACTAGAGTGTTTTGTATTACTAAGGCTGCGCCTCTAATAAAATATTCCTAGTTACACTTCTTTACCCATGCCTTTTTTTAGAATACCTTCTCAAACTTTTTATCCCACTTACAGTGTTAGATAGCACCCCTATGCATGTAGGCCCCATTGCCAAAGTGTTTCTGCGCTTGAAGAATATTTGCATGCACTTCCATTTCTACCCATGTCATACGTACCCATGTCATATGTCTCTGAAGCGTAACTCACACTTTTTTAAACCACATACAGATTTATTTTTGCTGTCTCCTCCCTAAAATCGCCTCCAAATCAATGCAAGTCAAATACATTCCTCTGTTTTTTTTTTTAACTTACCTCTTTCTTGCTTCCAAATGTTGGCATTATGCTGTATATGGTGTTTTACTTCCCTGTGCTCAAGGAGAGAGCAGGCCTATCTGGAAATGTGTGTGCACTGAAAGAAATGTGTACTGGAAGTACCTATGGTTCAAGTGCAAATGTCAATACTTAATAAAATTTAATGTGTTTAATAGACAAGATAACTGTACCTTCCTGATAACTTGCATTGGTGAAAAATGCATTTGGAAAAAAACGAAACTATTAACGAATCTAACAAAATAAATCCGGCATCTTCCAATTGCTTTGGGAGTGTTGGAACGTGGGGATCCAGTGAAATATGGAGGTCATCTCCCTCGACATGCCATCAATTAAGAGCTACGTTTACAGCTTTAGGCATGTCACTTACAAATCATCGACATCATGCGTTTAAGTCTAATTAGTTTAACTGAAGCCAACAGACCCTTCAACATTAAATGCATTAAAGTGCTTGGTGCATGACTCCCCTGGCTAGGTTTGACGGCTCCCCAGGGAGCCACGACGCACAGTTTGGGAACCACTGCCCTAATCTCTTTCTAGAGACTTGGCCCTCCTCCATCTCTCCTTTTAGTCATTCCAAACCTCATCTTACTATTATGATCTTCCAAATAACACTTTCCAGACTTCTATCCCTCCATTATCCTATTCAATCCAACTAACAGATTCACACGTCCACCACTCAAATTAACTCATATTTCCACATACTAACCCAGCACGAATCCTCTTTAGATTCCGGAGGAGCGTGCTGCTCACCGAAATGCGCTTTGATGCCTCATCAGGTGGTCTTACTACAATGATCTTCCCTCCATTATCCTATTCAATCCAACTAACAGACTCACATGTCCACCCCTTAAATTAACACATATTTCCTACACTAAATCCTCTTTAGATTCTGGAGCAGAGTGCCACTTACCGAAATGCGCTTTGACTCCTCATCAGGGGGTCTTACTTCTATGATCCCACAAATAACACCTTCTAGACTCTTCCCTTTTCTATGCCTCTATTGCCCTATTCAATCCAACTAACAGACTCGCATGTCCACAGCTCAAATTAACACATATTTCCCTATACTAACCCACCACTAATCCTTGGCTTCCGGTGTAGCGTGCTACTCGTCGAAATGCACTTTGACACCATGTCAGGGGTAGTAAGCACTATATAAATACAATTACTTGTGATCAAGGACAAGTGTTGTCCGAAACGCGCCAGATCTGAGGACTTAATAAACATCAGTGCCAGATTTTGTGTGAATCGTGTTTCTCTGTTCGCCACATGGAGAATCCTTTGTTCTTTTGAATATATATATACAGTGATAAAAACAAAGGTTACAGGAACGTTATACATGAGCCCTTATAGTTATACTTATGTTAAGAAACTATAACTCGACACTTCGATACTTCACGACACGAGTTAAAGTTTCTACAGATAAGTATAACTATAAGTGTTCAGATAAGTATAACCATAACTGCTAAATTTCTATGGTTTTGCGTGTGTGAGAAACATGAGCCTAACTATAATGTTCCTGTAACCTTTGTTTTTTCAGTGAAAATCTTTTTTTTTAAACATAAAGGAATATTTAATTACCATCTATTAATCCAACCACCGGCGCGCATGGCCTTTGGCTGTGCCTGGTGGGGGTTGGCCTGGCAGCCAGCCCCCCACATGCAGTCAACCCCAGGCTGAAGATGGCCTTTGGCCATGCGCAGCAGGGGTTTGGAGTGCGACTGTTTTTTTTTTCTTCAGTGGGCTGCGGTTCCGCAGAGTTACACTGAGGCCGTGCTAAGCACCGTGGTGGATCCACAGAAAGGCAAAAAAGAATATTTGGGCAATTTTGTGCCTATGAGAGGTCCCTCAGAGACCCCTCCATGTGTGCTATGGTGTCAGTATACATCTATACTGCCCCCTTATGTCAGATTTTAATGATTTCCTTTCTCCCCGATGTCAAGCCGAGAAACAAAATGGCAACCAGCCAATCAGGGCCTTGCTTTTGGCTCAGTATCAACTGATCCCCGGCAAGTGGATCTGCATCCCTAGATATCTGTATGTTTTTTTCTTTAATAAGTCCCTAACTACTGAACACATTTACACAAAATTACAAAAAGGGCTTTTTCTAGACCAAAATCTACCTTTCTGCTAAATTTGGTGTCATTCCGTTCAGTGGTTCGGGCTGTATTCGTGTTTAAAAACTGCAAAATTACCATAGACACCGCATGGAGACAAAGTGTGTTGGGACACCCCCTTTTTCACGGCCCCCGCTTGGCAAATTACCCTAAAACTTTCTAGGCAGGAACTGAAGTAACTGGTACACCAGTTTAAAATATTTCATGAAGATTTGTCAAACAGCAGCATAGTTTTTAGCAAAACGAAAAATGCTTCTTCTATGCGAAAAGTTGATCCGAGCTATAACTACCTATTGGCAATCGCGAGAGGGAGATATAAACATATACATATACACGGATATATACATACATATTACTGTGAGAGGGACGGACAGAAAAAGAATCTCGGAGGCTTAATGTGCGGCTGAATTTTGACGTGGTTTATTGAGGTGAGCAATAACAAGAATTGAAAAGGGCACAGTAAGTACTTTCTCTTCTTCTCTGTAGGTTTTCTTTCCCCGGGGTCTTCTTCCTCCTAAGACAGAGCTTCCATTTAGGGATGTCCCCAGGAGTCACAGGGAGAGAAGAAGGAGGAAGCGGTAAGTATCACTGTTGGGTGGGTTGGAGGTTTAAAAGGTTAAAGTCCTTCACCATCCCCAGGAGTGTTGGGGTATTACGTGACAAGGTGAGTAACAAACCAAAGTAAACAAGAAGGAAACAATAAAAAAAAAAAAACAGGATTCCATTCTGTAACAGCCAGTATCGTATCCCTTGTCTTCGGGGATCAGGTATATGCATAAGATAGACTATGTTGGTCTAAGGGAGTGGGCACATGCAACATAGCACAAGGGTTTCTCCCTTAGTGTTGGCATATGAAACGCAATATTATTAATGACAACGGAAACATAAAGGACAGACCATGGGGCGTGCTCCATATGGGCGGTTCAGGTGGCAAGGGAAGTGTGCCCGAGGTGACTGGCAGGCAGACACAAACAAAATTCCCTGTGATGCCCCTCCCTCCCTCCCTTCTCTAGTAACAACCCCCTCCCAGCCATTTATACCCCTTCCCTGTCCAGTTCACGTACCGCCGGGGCCGCATATCTCCTGAGTTGCGACGGAGTGAGAGCGTCCTCCGAGGGCGTCCACCAATCTTCAGACCAGCTCTCAGGGGATTTGTCAGCTTCCTCGTCTCATGTCACGGTGTCAGCTAAACTCCCGGGTTGGAGATTTTCTCTTCGTGGTGCGATTGGGCTCCTCTCCACGTCCACAGCGGCTTCCACCTTCCTCGTTACAGCTGGGCTCTCTCTTCCCTCGAGGATCTCGGCATCTTCCGGGTTTCCTCGGTCCTCCTTAAGAGGCGGTCGCTCTGCCTCCCTCCTCTCCGTCCGCTGTTCCCATTGGTTCCCGCTATCCAGAGGCAGATCTTCTTCCTGCACACGAGAGGCGCCAGGAAGAGTTAACCCTTGCTTTCCCGGTCCCTATGAGACGTCAGTCCTGACATTCAGTGGCAAACACGGCAGGTGGCTTGATATCCCTGCTTTACAACGCCATGAAGCAGGACTCCACTGCACCATCGCCGCCGTCATGGGTGGCCTAGGAGAGAGGCCTCAACACACAACTAGAGCAGAGGACATGGGTGACCATTAGCGATCTTACCCACACAGTCTCATGCAACGCTAGGTTTAAACTGACACATTATAACTTTCGACACTGCACTTACCTTACACCAGTGAAGCTGAGCCGTATCTCCAACAACAGGAATTGTAAATGTCTGAGGTGCGCCATGAAGGGCCCAGACTTTCTCCATTTGGCGTGGGTGTGTCCGGTGGTCAGTCAGTTCCGGACAGGGGTGGCTGATAGGATACGCACAGTCACAGGGCGTCAGATATGGGAGGAATCACTGCAATGCCTACTGGCCCATATTTGCAGGCCCAAAAGGCGGAAACTCCCCTATAAATTAGTGCAATTCATGTTAGTTTTGGCCAGGCTGAGGGTGGCCATACCGTGGACGGGCCAGCAAGGCCCAGAGGTAATGGTATGGCTCAGAGATGTCAGGGAGTGGGCGTTAGCTGAAGAAACGCACATGAAACTCACACGTAAGGATAAAGGCCTACAGGCAGACCTAACGGAAGGGAGAGAATTATACAGTGCAGGGCTATCAGCAGGAGAGACATGGTCTGATCAAAATACATCCGAGTGTGAGGGAGGGACTCGGGCAGGGAGGATCACCAGGAGAGTAGGGGTCTAGGAGATTAGCCTCTCTTGTACAAGCCCAAGACAAAATGACTTAAAATGTTGCCCTACCCGACACTCTGTTGTACATCAGCTCCTTTGTGTAACCCAAGAGACGCCGTGTGGATTCAATCATTATATCTCCATTTTCACTGGGCCTACATTGTGCTGTATGCTGTGAGGTTGATGTTTTAATGTCTTGAAAAAAATGAAAAATAAAGTTAAAAAAAGAAAAACACGGCAGGTGGGGCAAGTGGGAGACCAAGGATGGGTCCCCCTCCTCACATCTACCTCTTGGCAGTCGCCAGTAGGTAGTTATAGTTAGGACCTACTTTCCATAGGAAAAGTGTTTTTGCTTTTGCCAATATCTTTGGCACCGTTTGACGAATCTTCGCTAACATTTTAAAACTAATGGGGCGCTCAGGTCAGCTCCAGTCTTGAAAGTTTCGGGGTGATTCGTCAAGCGGGGGCCGAGAAAAAAGGGGAGTCCCAAAAAGCATTTTCTCAATGTTAATTTCCATAGGAAACTTTAGACAAGGCTACAGCCGATCCTATGAACGGAATTACACCAAATTTGGCAAAAAGTAGCTCTTGGTTCAGAAAGTGTTCTTTTTGTTAAATGGTGTAAATCCGTTCAGTAGTTCCTGAGAAATTTTAATATTTACAGATATCCATATATGTACACAAAGGATCTGCGAACCCTCCCGATCTCGAGCGTGAGATCTGATTGGCTGCCAACACTTCAAACCAAAAAGTGTTGGCAGCCATCTTGTGACTCGGTTGAACCGAGTCACAAGAAAAAACATTAAAAAAAAGAAAAGAGGGCAGGGTAGAAACACCCCAACACCATAGGCCTGCTACCCAGAGGGCCAAAATAAGCATTAAAAAAAAAAATTCGCCGGAATTAGTGTAGGGTGCGCAAATCCAGCCGAAATGATTTTAAAAATGAAGCGTGGTCTCCCGCGCTTCCTATCTATTAAGCCCCCGGTGAGCCAGGCCCCGGGGGCAATGCCTAATTGTGATGTGGGGGGCCCGCTGCCCCAGGAATCGCCATCTCCCCGGGGCCATAGTAATTAGTACATGCGGGGGCATGCGGCCCCTCCCGTGCCCAGGGGACCGCCACTTCCCCGGGGTTTTGTTTGTAAAAATACGTGGTGGGAGCTCCTACACTCCATGCAGCCCTGGTGACTGCCACCTCCCCGGTGCTTATTGTAATAAATGCGGGTGCAGCCACGCGGCCACCTCCCAGGGGCTAAATTTAAAAAAGAAGTGTGGGGGACCATCACCTCACCGGGGCTATCATAAGGAAGGGAGGGGGCCACGCGGGTCCCTCTCCAGAAGCCATCCATGGCCCTGGGGACCACAATGTCCCGGATTGCCCACCCCCAGGTCATTGGAGTTTGCTATGGCATGGCAGGAACACTGCTCCCACCATGCCATAGCAAACTTCTGCTTCCCTTCATGGAAGCAAGAGCAGGAAAAGTGCTCTTGCTTCCATGAAGCAAAGCAGAATTGCTTTTGGGCAAAGGAAGCTTCATGTTAACAGCTCCCTTTGTCCAAAAGCAATGCGGGCCCCCACAGGAGGCGGGGAGCTGGCAGGGACCGCAGGGGAATTTAAGCTCCCCCACGGGCCGCTTAGCTCCCTTCCCTTTTTAAAACCATTTTTTTTTAAAGTGGGGGGGCCTGGGGGATGGGGTCCCTGGGGCCAAAATCGCCAATGGGGTCCCCTTGTGTCCTAAGGACCTCAGGACTAAAGTGGACTTCATCCTCCAAGCAGCAGTGCACCAGTAGGCATGTTTGCAGAGTGGTGTAAGAAGGGAGCGTGGCCTCTGACCACCTCTCAGCAATCCAGCTGTGTGGGGCTTACTGGAGGTAACAGGAGGGCTAGTTGTCCCCCAGGAACCCTCGAGAGGCAAGGGGACTTTATCCCCCAACCAACAGCGTGCCAGGAGGTGCATTTGCAGAGTGGTGGAGAAAGAGGGCATGGCCTGTGACCACCTCTCAGCAATCCCACTGTCTGGGGCTTACTGGAGGTAACAGGTAGGCTAGTTGGCCCCTAAGGGCCCCCAGCAGCAAAGGGGACTTCATCCCCCAACCAAGAGCGCACCAGGAGGCATGTTTGCAGAGTGGTGGAGAAAGGGGGCGTGGCCTGATATAACTCAGCAATCCTGCTGTGTGGGACTTACTGGAGGTAATAGGAGGTGTAGTTGGCCCCCAAGGGTGTCCTATTGGGCCAACTGCCCCTCCTGTTACCTCCAGTAAGTCCCACACAGTGGGATTGCTAAGAGGTTTTCTGAGGCAATGCCCCACTTTCTCCACTACTCTGCAAACGCGCCTCCTGGCGCACTACTGGTTGTGGGATGAAGTCCACTTTACTCCTGAGGGCCTTGGTGGCCAAGAAGCCCTTCTGGTATGTCCTGTAAGTCCTACACAGCAGAATTCCTGAGAGCTGTTCGGAGTCCCGGGCTCCTTTCTTCACCCCTCTGCAAACGTCACTACTACTTTAAAAACCATAGAAATTCACTGAAAAAAACAAAAGGTACAGGGAAGTTATAGTTAGATATTGCCATTAAAAAAACCTTAGAAAGTCACTGAAAAAACCAAAGGTTACAGGGACGTTATAGTTAGGAAATATAATTTTAAAAAACCTTAGAAAGTCACTGAAAAAATCAGAGGTTACATGGACAGTATAGTTAGGCTGACATTTCACTCGTACAAAACCAGAGAAATTCCACAGTTATATTTAGCTGAGCTAACTATAACTCGCGCCCTGCAATGCACTGCTTATGACCTCACTGATGTTTTTTCCACTCATGACATTGTCAGTGACATCACTCATGACATCACTGATGACATCTCAAATGACATCACTGATGACATCATCCAGTGACTCTGAGTGTTTTAAAAACGTTTATGAGTGTTAAATTTATATACCAAGGTGTATTGGTGACTAAGTGGGTGTATAAGTGCCTGTATGGATGATTCACTGGGTGCGTAACTGTATAAGTGAGGGATTAGGTGTCTCAGTGAATGTATCGGTGAGTGACTAAGGTGTGGGAATGTCTGTACCAGTCTGCCAGTTGGTGTCTAAGTGGCTGTAAGTGTTGGTGAGTGGGTCACTGGTTGTCTGAGTACCTGTATGAGTGTCTGTGTACGTGGGTGAGGGTGTGTTACTGCCTGCATGGATATGTGAGTGGGTGAGTGAGTGGGTGTATGGGTGAGTGTGTCTGTGAGGGGCTGTATGGGTGACTGAGTGTGTGTATGGCTGTGTCGGTGAGTGAATAGATGGGTCATTGGTATATGGGTGAGTAACTGCCTATGTGAAAGGCAGTATAGATGAGTGCTGGGAGTATAAGAGTGACTGTATGTGTGACTGAGTGATTGCGAGAGTGGTCATATGGGTGAGTGTGTGCGTGTGTCAGTGACTATAGGTGAGTGTATAACTGTATAGGTGAGTAAGTGTCTGTGTAATTCATTCTATGAGCGAGTGATTAGGTGTGAGTATCTCTATGGGTTACTGCCAGTGTGCGAGTGGCTGTATGGGTGTGTACGTGGATATATATTAGTGGCTGTATTGGTCAGTGAGTTGGTTATGAGTGGCTGTATTAGTGAGTGAGTTGGTGTATGTGTGGCTGTATGGGTGACTGAATAGATGTGTGTGTAGTCCTATGAATCAGTGAGTGGGTGTGTAAGTACAGGTATGGGTGTGTCAATGGTTTTGGGAATGCTAGTGTGGAAGTTGGAAGGGGTGTATGAAAGGTTATATTGGGGTGTGACTGGGTGTGTCCGATTCTGTGGATGATGTCATTTCAGATGTCATGAGTGATGTCACTGATCAAGTCATGAGTGATGTAATATGTGAGGTCAAAAGCAGGGCATTGCAGGGGTGCGAGTTATAGTTAGCTCAGTTTCATAGGCCTTCCTTAGGGGAGACTTGCTTAAGGTAGGTGAGGACTTTGCCATTGGTTTGAATGGCAAAATCGAAAAAGCAGATTAAACTGCTCTTCCAGGCAGGAGTGGCAGGCTGTGAACCATTTTGCACTTTGTCACACAAAGGGTGGCACAACCAGTGCTGCAGCTCTGGGGGGTAACACTGTCTTACATGCCCTAGGTACCCTTGGTACCATATACTAGAGACTTCTAAGTAAGCCAGCTCATGCAAATTGGGGGTAGCCAGTGTAACATACATTTTGTAAGGCGTTAGAACACCGGTACCGGTTAGCAGGCTTCAGT
The DNA here is from genome assembly GCF_964204655.1 of Triturus cristatus. Lineage (NCBI taxonomy): Eukaryota > Metazoa > Chordata > Amphibia > Caudata > Salamandridae > Triturus > Triturus cristatus. The sequence continues at coordinate 308,069,663 of NC_140593.1, read as the reverse complement.
GCACTCTCAAACAGCGGTACCCTGCAAAAATCCTGTTTCCTCACTGAGATAGCTCCAGTTCTACCTGCTGTGAATAGCATACATTTACACAAGGGCTGCGTAGGGATAGCAACCTGAAAAGATCCCTTGAAAGAGAACCAGCTTACATTTTAAACAGACAATGCAACCATTATAGAAACTTATGTGCGCAAAAGACGGACGGAGGGGAAGAGGTAAGGCAGGGATGTGTTGCTAAGCTATTTTACTTCACACAATGTCTTTTTTGCCTTCCTTCATGCACCACTCTGACCCATTTCACTTCACTGTTCTCCCAGAAGTCACTAGCAGAAGAGCATCTGCCACCAGAATGCCAAACTTGCATCCCTTATGTTAGTTTTCTTCTTGACGGAGAGGACAGTCCAAACATCTGTACTAAAGCGCAGGGACTGGTCCAATCTGGAAAGGTTAAGATTCCCAAAATGTATTGTTATAAGAAGAAAGCTCTGCCTCAATGTTCTTGGTGTGCAGTTGATTCCATGTGTCTGTGTTTAAAAAAAACATTGGTGGTTGTTACTCTACTGCACACTGCAATAGCTCTATATAAACTTTGTTGGTGCAACAAAAGGAATCACAAACCCAATATATTATTGAATCTCTTAGCTGGACCAACACAACATGCAAACTCCCACTCCACCAGCGTAAAGTTGTGCAGCACCATGCCCTCCTTACACCAAATAAACATGTATTACACACACACGCACATCTAGCACCACGCTGGATTACAGCAACAGCACAACTACAAAGTGTTTGTCAAATTACAAAATACAGCAAACTCCAAGCACAAAATACACTTCCTCCCTGTTTCCAAACAGGTCTCTTGCACTATTGTGAAAAATAACCTCCCGTTTTCAAACTCTACTTCAAACTAGCTGCACATCCAAGGATAACTAATAGCAAGGAACACAAAGCAAGTTACATAGGATGCCAGCTGGCTGATGATATTTGGATTCAACACTGCAGGGCTCAGCCTTGACACCACCACCACAAAAATAAGAATTGTTGGACCTGGTTCTTTTTTGCAGGAATATCGCAAACATGTTGCCTTCCTCCTGTATTTTTTCTGACCTGTTTTGTTGGTAAGATGACTCTGGGCACTTTACCACTGCGGATCAGTGCAAATGTGCAAGTGCTCTCCCCTGTAAACTTGGTAAGATGGCCTACACCTGATTGGCATATTTAATTTACCTATATACCAAAGGCCTGTAAATTAGATGCTACTAGTTGGCCTACAGTGCTGTGTGCCCCACCTAAAGAAGTACCCTTTCAGACCTGTCTCAAGCCTCTGCCTCTGCAGGGCCTGCGTCCGCAGTTTTCTGACACAGTGGCTTGGCATTTAAAGTGTTTGCCAAGTCTGAAACTCCCCTTTTACTACATATAGGTCACCCCTAAGGTAGGCTTAAGGTAGCCCTGTGTGCCGGGTGCTGTGTAGATAAAAGGTAGGACATGCGTCTTTGTTGTTTGGCATGTCCTGATAGTGGCAAACAGCCTATTTGGTTTCTCTCTGCTGTGAAGCTGCTCCTCTCATATGTTTGCATTGGGAATTCCCTGATATGTGTTTCAGTGGTAACTTCTAATCTGGAAGGATTAGTGTTGCATGTTTGGCATGTTTGGAATAGTGTTGATAAATCCTGCTTATTGGTGACAGCCGTTTTTTTCTTACTATTCTAGAAATGGCACTTTTAGAAGTGGGCATTTCTGTGTACTTATGACTCTTTGTGCTTTGCAGCCTGACACCAATCAATGTCTGGTTTAGACAGACAAGTACTTGGTTTGTGCATTCAGTCTAGACAGTTACAGAGGGAGCTGAGGTGTGCTCCACATATCCTGATGAGTCTTCCTAGGCTAGAGTGGTGGGGATGGGTTGTCACCTGCACCTGAAAAGGGCTGTGCCTGCCTTTCACAAGACTGTCTCTGCCCCCTTGTAGTGTGTCTGGAGCCATGGCTGGGGATTGAATGGGGGTGTTGTGCACTTCTAAAGTTGTTTGAAGCTACTTCCAGAACAAAGACATTTGGAGTAGAAGTACAGGGGCTGTGACCCCATGTTTTTAGACACTGGGTGGACTAGTAACCAGACACTGCTGGCTCTACAGACTGCACATGGCCAGGAGGAACTCATGCTGCCAGGCGGATTTGCCATGGGACTTATCAGAAATAAGAAAGATTTATCTGGACCATTGCCTGCACTCCTGTTTGGATGCCCCTAGTGCTTTCCAAGGCAAGGAGTGCTGCTTATGCCCCACAAACCTGCAACTCTAGTGCCTAGTGAGCATGTTATTCTTTTTGTTCTTGGCAGCCAAGGTAGCGTGGGGGAGTGATCTCCTGCTGCTCTTGGGCCCTGCAGTGGGTAGCTTGTTGCCCTGCAGTGCGTGAGCAGCTCCCTAGAGTCTTTGCCTTGCGTGTCAAGCACTTAACAGGATTTCCCTGGTGCTGTGCTCTCTTGAGTGAGTGTGGGGCGCTTCCGTCACCAGGGAAACTTGAGCTCATAGGCGAGAAGGCCATTTAGCCAATCAGGTACCACAACTGATGTCAGCAGTGAGCAGGGCCCTGCCCTCGAAGAGATCGCACTGCGGGCCATCTGTGCCACGAGGAGAAAGCAGAGGAGCTTCGCTGTCGTCTTGCTCTGGGTGAGGGAGGCTGCGCCCGCCCTCCACTGCCAGCAACAACAGCTCTGGGAAAAGGCCGCGTCGAGGAGAGAAGCTGCCCGCTACGATAGAGCAGAGAGAGAGCACGGCGCTCGTCTTAGCTTTTCACTGGCTTCCTTTGTTGGGGCTGTCTGTCCGACCTGAGGTGCCCCGCCTGAAAGCACAGACCGGATTTTAAGAAATGCGGGCAGTTGCCTTTGCTGACCCCATTGCGGGGCCTCCCACCTGATTTTGCAGTGTGTGACCCCATGTTGGTACAAACATGGGGGGGTGCCGAGTTGGCGCATTTGTCACTGCCTTCCCAGTTACGAGGTGCCATACTTGCATATTTTTTGCACCAATTCGTTGAACTTCCTTCCCAGTCCCATACCTACATGAGTGCTTTCTCAGCACAAGGCAAATTACCATAATTTCTGTGGGAGGTGTGCAGATGTCCTACCACCAAAGTGTTGTGAAAATTACAGTATACAGCCTGAGAGAAGTGCAGGAACGCTGAGCCCTAGGTTTTCCCTGTGATTATGATGAACAATGTGTCTCCTAACCTAACAGCCTGCATTATATGTCCTGGTGTCATGGTTGTTTTACACCTTGCAATGATAGCATAACAAGTACAATTTTAGGACCTGCATAATATGTACAGTGATGGTGTAGGGGATTGTTTTATGACATGTGCAACATATAAGTATTTACTTCAGTGAACTAACTGTGCTGTGTATGACAATTGTCTAGTTGGCAAAGTGATTTATGGTTCATCTTGTTTAGGTCTATGTTTTATATGCAATATATGAGATATTTTTATATAATCCTGTGTGGAGTCTCTTTTGTGGTGTATTTATTCTGTCACTGGTGTGGGTGTGTGTGTGTGTGTGTGTGTTGCGCATTCACTTTGCACATTGCCTCTGGGAGAAGCCTGACTGCTCTGCCAAGCTACCAAGGTGGTGAGCAGGGGTTATCTTGAATGTGTAATTCCCTTACGCTGACTAGAGTGGTGGGTTCTGCCTAGCTTAGGTGCATACCCTAGCCAACCTTAAACGCCATTCCTAACACTGGGGTTACTTCTGGAATCAATAGGAACCTCTGACAAGAAAGAAGAGCTGTGAGGAGGAGTACTACCCCTTTGCTGTATGTTGCTTTGCTGGGTCGGCCTGCAGTTACTGCTTCTGCCAAGGAGAGGACAAAGACTGCACTTTGCTTTGAAACCTGCTTGATAAGAATCTGCAAGGGTTTGTGTGTGCTTGCATCCTGTTCTGAAGTCACAGGGACGCAAAGACTTCACCTACATCTTCCTTGAACTCCACTGTTGGGAGTTCTGACCTGCTAGGTGGTGCCAAGTCCTGTTCTGGGCCCTGGAGGTTGTTCCTGCTACAGAAAGATGTGAAGAGCTAAGGAAAGCAAGACACTCAACGCTTCACTCTTCTTACAACTGTTTTATTTGACGCTGCACCGCCTGCAGGAGACAATTCTGTGTGGCCGAAGAATCAACACAGCGCCTGTCAGTGGCCCTAAACGCCACCGCATGTCGAGTCCCATGCACCGATCTCCAAAGTCCCAGATCACCGCACCAACTCTGACACAGGCCCTGCCATGCGACTAAAAGAATCAACGCAACTTTGGACCGCGGCGGAAGAAATTGACGCAGTGCCTGTGTAATTGCTGCCACATCAACCTCCAGCGCGTTCGGATTTCCACTCATCACATCTGGGAGCCAAATTTACTTCAACGCTGGGGCTACAGTAAGAAACCTACGCATCACCTAACCGCACAGTAAGAAATCGACGCATCTTCCTGTCTCCAGTAAGGAACCGACGCATCACCTCCTCTGTGTGGCAGTAAGGAACCGACGCATCACCTTCTCTGCGTGTCAGGAACTGATGCAGAACCTTCCCTGCTGCTGTTTTGCTTGTGATTTTAGACTCATCCCAGATACTTTGCAACAAAAGTGAAGAATTCATAGTCTTCTATGGACAGAACTGTTTTGACATTTTAAAAGTCATCATTTGATATCTGTATGTTGAATTTTTGTTGTTTTCGTCTTGTTTGGTTTGTATAAAGATACTTTACTTTTCTAAACTGGTGTGGTGTCCATTTGTAGTGTTTTCACAGTTATTGTGTGGTTATGTACAAATGCTTTACACATTGCTTTTGAGATAAGCCTGTCTCATGCCAAGCTACCAAAGGGGTGAGCAGGGGTTATCTAAGTGTGTGATCCCCTTATCCTGACTTGAAGGAAGGATCCCTACCTAAACAGGGTGCATACCTCTGCCAATTGGAGACCCCTTTTCTAACAGGAATCAAGATGCCAAAAGACTCTAGGTTGTTCTCAAGGAAATAGAAGCACTACTTTACACAATCCGGTAAGTGTGCGCCTCTCTCAAAATTAAGGGCTTGATTTAAATCTTGGTGGTACTCCGTGGTGGCGTTTGCACGTATTCCTGCCTGCCGGATTTAGATTTGGGCTGGCTGATCACCCATTCGCATTGCCAAATTGTTTTATGCCGCATTAGAAGCTCACCGTTGTTGACGCGGTGGACTCCTCTACTGGCTAACATTACTCTGTAATCGTAAGGGTGGCTTTGCACCAAACCTATTTAGATTTAAATGTTGTGCTGGCGTAGTCTGAGCCGTGGATTGCTGATGGAGGGATTCCTTCGCAGGACGCATTTAAAATTGTACTATTCCCGTGGCTTTTGGATGGATGCTAGCATCACACACCTGATGAATTTTGCCTAATTGTTATCACCTGCGTACCACCCTATAAAAAACATTCAATTTCAGACAATGAACCTTTGCCATCCACTGCAGCAGAACATTGTCAAGGAGAATATGTTTGAGTGAAGTGTGGTGTTTTTTTTGCTGTCTCTGTTTATTTTCTTCATTTATATTCTTGTGGGTTATAAAATGTATTTAAGTTTATTTTTTTGATAATGGCAGGGAGGAGAAATCCACGTTTTACTGAGGGAGAATTGTCTGTCATGGTGGATGAAATTATTAGAATAGAGCCACAATTGTTCGGAGCCCAAGTACAAAATACAACTATATCTCAGAAAAGGCAAATGTGGGCCAGAATAATTGACAGGGTGAAGCGAGAAACCTGCGCACACAGGAGGGAATTAGGAAGATGTGGAACAACCTGCGAGGAAGAGTGCATTTCCAGACCTCCAAGAGTCACCTGGAGGCCCAGAGTACTGGTGGAAGTACTCTCAGCGCCCACCTTACAACTATTTCCATGGGAGGAGAAGGTCTTGCAGATCCTACATCCTGAAGGCTTGACAGGAATCCCTGATGGAGTGGAGACTGGTAAGTTATACTTTTGAATGTGTCACTAAACTTCAATTTTGTTTTTGATTTCAATTTAGCTGTTGCTAATGTGTTTTGTACCTTTTGTAAACATGTAAAGCTACATATAAATATATATAATTTTATTTAGGAAATATGTAGCATTATTGTTGTTGCTCTGGTTTTCCTAATTCTTGATATGTGTTTTCAATATGTGTGTTTTTCTTCATGTTAGGTTTTAGGCTCTTGCCTTGCTTGTATGTTTGTTTGAATGTATTTGGTTTTATTTAATATTGAAGGTGTCAATCTACATTACATTTTACATGATGTTCTGGTGTATTTTCACCTTACACATTTTTCATATATGTCTTTTACATTGTAAATGTTTAGGGATGCTTAACTTACAATTTTGTATGTGATTGAATTCATTTTATATGCTTCACAAATCAAAGTGTTTTGACTTAAAAACATTAATGCATGTTAATTTTGTATGCTGAATATGTTTTTCTTAAAACAAAAGTGTACTTTGCAATATTTGTATGATGACTATTGCTAGTTACTTCTAAGGGGCCGATTCCGATTCCGGCCGCAAAACGAACCGACCGACACGGACCCGGACCGAATACCGATCGACACGGACCAGCGCCGTACGACCCGTGCAGTACAATGCAACGCGTGTGAATTACAACCGACATGTACGGAATACAATCAGTACGACCGAGCCGTAGGGAAAATAGTGATCCGGCCGGAAAACCGATGCGCTTTTCACCGACCGACACAAACCCGGAATGAACCCGACCGACCCGTACCCGCGATGTACGATTAGCGCAGTACGATGCAATGCATGTAAACTCAGACCGACTCACACGGAGACCAAGCCGCACGACCGACACGCACAGACAACCGGGCACACAAGCAATAGAGACCGCCGCGACCGACACGTACCAAACACAGAAGACAGGCAGCGTGAACGAGGCGGAGAAGCCCGCACAAGACAACAGCAGCGTCCGTTTCCGTCACATGAACGTCTCCGTCATGCCTACAAAACACAAAGGAAAAAAGACAAAAAAAGGACCAAACAAGCAATGACAAAGCCAATAAATACCAAAGAAAAAAACATGGGACAAAGACACACCCACAACTCCAACTATATAAAGGACTACAATCACTACCATCATCCCTTGCAAACAGGAGACACAGCCAGCAGCAAACACCAGTACACAGCAACCACAGACACACTCACAACTCACCCATCACACAACTAACACACCATCAGCACCTCATACAAAAGCACACACATACACACAGCAAAACCAACACCAACACCAACCCACCATCACTTGCACCCTCACACACACATCACTCACCACCACCACCCATCACCATGCCTCCAAAGAAGAATCCAAAGTTCACAGATAGTGAGTTAGAAGTGCTGGTAGACGAGATCATCGGAGTAGAGCCACATTTGTTTGGTACATTGGCTCAAAGGACCCCCATCTCGCAGAAAACCAAGATGTGGGCGAGGATTGTGGACAAGGTGAACGCACAAGCACCAGCAAGGCGCACAAAGGACGACATCCAGAGCAGGTGGTATGACGTGCGCAGGAGGGTCAAGAAACTCATCGAAAAAAATCACGCCCTGAGTCAGTGCACCGGCGGTGGCCCTCCTGCCAAACCAGTCTACTTCAGGACCTGGGAGGAGAAGGTGCGGGACATCCTACCACCAGAGAGCGTCCATGGCCTAACAGACATCCCAGAGCCTGGTGAGTACACAAACAACATACCCAAGATTGTTTGTGTGGCAAGGGGACAGTGAAACAATGCACCGCAAGCAAAGCTACACTAACCAATAGATAATCAGCCCAAGATGTGTATGCCAGTCACACAAACACAATACCTGCCATCTCAGTGTGACTGGGAACTGTGTCATGACATGCACCCACCTACAAACAAATAGAGCAAGCCAGTGGCACTAAGCCAAATACACCCTGCCAGACAATCTGCCACCATAAACACACCACCTCACAGTGCAGCTGACTGTCATGAAGGAATAGTAGGGATGCAGGTGAAATGAGTGTATCCAAAACCATGATGGGACCTGTAGTCACAGATAAAGTACACCCTCCTGATTGGCCCATCAAGACCTCTCAGAAACATTCCCACATCACAGGGAGTGGAGAATGACTGACAAGATGACTGACACTGGGTCCTGCAGTGGGGAGCACAATGCCCTGCTAGGGGTTGTGTGCAAATCAGAAGCAGGACACCACTGACTGACATCCTGAAAGACAACTTGCACGCCCTACAATGGAAGCACATTTCATGATGGGAAGGAGGACTGACAGCCCTGACCATACTAATTAGCATGGCAAGACACCCCCACCCCTCAACACAAACTCCACACAACTCACCGGGTACAATGCATTGACACACGCCTCATTGAAATATCAGCAAAAGATACCCCGTACTGGGTGCTGCTGTGTGAAGCACAGGGGCTCACTTGGGACTTGTAGCCAAACAAACACCAGGATTTTACAGTCAGCCATCTTGCTATTGCTGTCACAACCCCTCACAGGGAAGCAGAGTCAAGAGGGAGGAAGTATGGACATGCTGGGAAGGGGGTGTAGCCAAGAGTATGATAGGAGTCGCAGTCACAGACAACCTACACCCACCCACATGGCCCAGCAAGATCAAACTGAACCATACTCGCCTCACAGGGAGTGGGAAGGGACTGACATGATGTCTGACCCTGGGCTCTGTTGTGGGGAGCACAAGGCCATGCTGGGAAACGGCCAAGAACAATATCAAACTCTGTCTGTGACAAGCTGGGAAAAGCAGTGTACAGGCAGGCATCTGTTTGAAAAGTAGAAAATGTCATGTTTGTGAACCAACGATGCATGTAGAAACATAAATCACATTGTGTGTCTCTTCCAAACACAGGTGGTGCTGGGCACCCAGCACCAAATGACGAGGATACCCAGGCCCAGACTCTGGTGGACACTGAGCTCTCTGGTCTGACTCTCTCACTGTCCTCTTCGGATGACGACGACCAACCTGGCCCCTCCGGTGTGAGCCATCATGCAGCACCAGCAGCATCAACATCTGCCCCCCCTGTACCCACGCCTCCAGCATCTGGACACCGACAGGGCACCCCCGCCAACACGGACAGACCAAGGACAATCAACACCCACAGCACAGGTACACAGGACCCCCCGGAAGCTACAGCCAACCCCACCAGCAACACCACCCAAGGGGTCCCAGTGTCACCTGTGCGTACCGCCGCTGGTCCTGCCCATGTGGAAAGGGGTGTTGGGAGGGGTGGGAGGCACAGGGCGTGCCTTGCAGAGGGGTCTGGACTGCATGATGACCTCCAACTGGCACGCATCTTAGATGCGTACCAGGATAGCACCGGAGGATTTGGCCAGGTAGTGGGGATCCTCAAGGACATGCAACACGAGCAGGTCGCCCACCATGCCCGCATAGAGGCCAAGTGGGATGACATTACTGCGGTGCATCGGGACATACTACAATGCCTCTGCCAGATCAGCACCAACCTGTCCACACACCCCTGTGTGCCCACAACATCTGTCGCAACACCATCTGCCAGCGCCACAGGGAGGGAGGAGAACTCTGGCGGAAAGTCCCCTGCACCGCAGAGGCCTGCACATGAGGATCCCCCCCCCCCCCGAAAAAAGAGGGGTCGTCCGAAGAAGGACATGTGAGAGGGAGATGTCCCAGCACATCCCCCAGGGACTCCAAACCTGTTCTGGACAATGTTCTTTGTGCGCAACCCGTTCACCTTGTCCAATCGCACACAACTCGCCCACATGACATGGAGGGTTCATGTTGGGCCAATGTATCAGATGACTGTGGACTTTACTCTATACATTTCATCTACCAGCACTTCCAACTCCAATGTGAACTTTGGATTCCCAAACCACTGTACAGCACCCACCATCCTGTGCACTTCCCTCACACATGTTTGTAAATAAACTCACCAGTACACCATACTTGCCTCTGTTGTGATTCCAACTTGTCATGTTCAGGGAGATGTCGATCTGCCACACAACACAGTGCATGCCAAATACTGCAACAATGTGACCAACGTAAGGTGAGTCATGGGGATGTGACACATGTGAGGGACACACACCACTAAGGCAACACAAAACATACTCACCATGGCCATGTTACTCATCACACACAATGATGTTGACCTGAAACACATTGGCATGCACAGACATAACACCAAGCCCAGTCAGTGGTAACAAGTCCACAGGTGAGGTAAGCAGATGTCACTCAGATGTGGGAAGACAGACAACGCACATAACAAAGCGTAGCACAGGTTCATTACACATCAGCAATACGTTTATTCCACACTAGCTGCACGGTAATTCTGCGTAACAGTAGACGCACGCTCCCAATGTGTTGGAGAATGGAAGTCCAGGGATGTGTGGTACATCAGTTGATGGGAATTGTCAACCAGTGTGGACCACACAACAGGCAAAGTACCCTGGGAAGGACAGACAAGATACAGTCAAAAGCACAGAAGAACATGAGAGAAATGCAATACACATGCACAAAACATGTTGCAAAACACCTACACAAACACTAGTTAGCAGTACTACCCTATTGTGGAGTACACACCATCTGAATGGACACATCACAGCACGCATCCAGTCAAGTGGCACACAGACACACTCAGACAGCAACAGAGCTGGCTCAACACATTCCAGGCTACCTCCATACATTCACATAACAACCCTGTAAACTCACATTCAGGTGAAGAAGTTGTTGATGAGCTGGGAGCAGACGTCACCATCATCTTCATCATCACTGGCATCTTGGCCCAGGCCGGGATCCTCCACAGGTGTTGGAGGTTGGTCGTTGTCGTCGTCATCCTGGATGAGAGGCACCTCCTTCCGCACCACCATGTTGTGTAGCATGCAGCAGACAAGGATTATTTTGCACACCTTTGCAGGCTCATATGGGAGGGCCCCTGCGGTCTTGTCCAGGCAGCGAAAGCGGCTTTTCAGGAGGCCGAATGTCCGCTCAATCACCCTCCTGCTCCGGCCATGTGCCTTATTGTAGCGCAGCTCGGCTTGTGTCACAGGGTTCCTGAGGGGTGTCAGCAACCACGGCATGTTGGGGTATCCGGAGTCACCTACACACACAAAAATGAACAAGTAGCTGAGTTTTGTAGGAGTGCAGAATACAACAGTGACAAACACACACAATGAGAAACAGTCAGTACACACCGACAAGCCAGGCATGCTGAGCTGGCATCTGTGACATCAGCATTGCAATGCGACTACTCCTCATAATGTAGGCATCGTGCGCCGAACCAGGGAACCGTGCACACACATGTGTGATCGACATGTCAGCAAGACAGACCACCAGAGCATTGATCGAATGGTAGTGCTTCCTGTTCCGGTATGCCTGCTCATGTGCCTGTGGAGGTATCAGGGCAACATGTGTCCCATCAATAGATCCGATGACGTTCGGCATCCTCCCCAGTGTATAAAAGGCTTCCTTTATTTCAGGGAGTTCAGCTGGGCTCGGGAACTTGATATACAGGTCGAGGAATTGCAACATCCCCTCCAAGACATCGCGTAGCACCCGACTAAACATTGTTTGCGACATACCACCAACAGTAGCCACAGTGTACTGGAAGGTACCGGTGGCAAAGAAGTGCAGGGCTGCCATCACCTTCACCTCTGGGGTCAGTGCTGTGGGGTATGTCCGGCCAGGTAGCAGATGTGGCGCCAACTGCTACTCCAACTCCGCAATCAGTGGCCTGGTGAAGCGGTACCGTCTGATGCAGTCGCGTTCCTGCATGGTTGCAAGGTCTGGGAACGGACGATGGACAGCTGGTGCCCTGCAGTACAGAGATGTACAAAGAAAGATTGTCAGGTCATCCACCCATGTGGCCATGACCACGATCACTATCACATGCTAGTTCATGACATTACACAATGTACTGAGGTGTGTGCTGTTGGGCATGGACACATATGACACCTACAAGACCACCACCTCACATCTCAATTCCACATGTCCACATGAGTCCCATGTAGTGCAATAGCCAATCATCTGGCTGTGTCACCCAACCTATGTGCTGCTGCAACGTTCAAAAAACACACCACAGTGACAATTGAGGCCTCATGTCTCCCAGGCATCACAGATCTTTGCCATGCAGAAACTCAGGCTCCCTGTATTGCCACATCAACACAGCAATGGACATGGCGTAGCACGAACTCACCACAAGGCAAGCGTAAGTTCCACAGGTAGTGGCCACTGTTGTTCCTGCCGGCCCTACATGTACGTCTCTTAGAGACACACCCCATCAAGGTTGATGCATATACCACATGGATGTGGAGACTGTCATCCATTGGTAACATTTGATCAGACACATCTGAGACACAACATGCACACAGACTGTGGGTGCACATCAGTATTGTGGCTACAGGTCTCACTGTGACGTACATGCCATCACCCCCAGGACTCAGGGTGTATGTGACATGTCCTAAACATATCCAACCGAACACTGTGGCCTTGACTCATGCCCATTACTGTCCAATTGCACATCACAGTGGTAATGTGCACAACACACAAAGGATTCTGCCCCCATGTACACGTGCACAGCCTGGGAGTGGCTGCACAAAGTGCCAGCCCAAAAAACAGCTGTGGCCCCCCCAAACACCCAGGGAATGAAGCCTTACATGCCATGGGACACTGTGTGGCCAATGCTGTAGTGTGGCAGGTGTGCACAGGTGTCCATGGCCAGTATATGTGTGTTGCATCCGTATAATAGTCACACTACTAAGGTCCAACGCGGGTGACAATGTGTACGCATTGCACGGGTCATGTCCAAGCCGTGCGTACGCTTTGTCATTGAATGCAATGAGGTCCGACGCGGGTGAGAATGCGTACACATTGCACGGGTCTTGTCCGAGCCGTGCGTATGCTTTGTCATTGAATGCAATGAGGTCTGACGCGGGTGACAATGCGTACGCATCGCATGGGTCATGTCCGAGCCGTGCGTACGCTTTGTCATTGAATGCAATGAGGTCTGACGCGGGTGACTATCATGCATACGCGTCGGACAGGCATGGTCCGAGACAGGCGTACGCCTTGGCCATTAAATTGTATGTAGATGGGTGCATGTGTATATTCAAAATACGCGTTGTACAGTCAGTTGAACAAGCCGGGCGCCCCCATTGGCTCTGGACTGTCATGGAGACGGATGCGGATTCAAAACTTGTACGAGTTGTGCACTGGAAATTCAGTTGGATACCTACAACAATGTTGCAATTTCAAGAGTTCCATGAAGGTGAAGATTTGAACGATGCGGAAGGTGTGTACGAGTCGTACTTTTAAATGGATTTGCCAGATTCATAGAATGCAACCGTGTTGGACCTATTACTTGGGACAAATGGCACAGATTCTGCCTCTGCAGCACAGATATAAGGCTGGCTGGCCCCCAGGGAGCTCACTTCCCTGCACTACATGCTACTGGACCACATCCCTGCTACCACTGCTGCTGTCTATGCATCCTCTGGCTCCTGCTATAGTACGTACTCTGGAGAGGGCCCCAGCCTTCACTGAGGAGGAGAACCAGGCCCTGCTGGACGGGCTCCTTCCAGAGTACAGAAAGCTCTATGGGAAACCAGGGGAGCAGGTGAGTGTGCAGTCCACTGCCTTCCTAATTATGCATGTTGTCTGACTAGCAGTACTAGCAGTGTGTACACCAGTGGCAAGCATTCTCAATGACTACTTTCATCCCCCAAAGTGTGTAGGTACATGCAATGAACAGTTTTCCTGCTGCTAAAGGGCATTATTGCAAGCTTAAACTATCCAGGCATTGTTAACATGTCAGACATGCATGTGCTTTTGCAATCCCCGTGGTTGCACTACCTGTGTAATTTATTTCCCTTTGTGATGATGACATGTCTATCTAAATGTGTGCTGCAGCAATCTGGGGCATGTGTGTTCATGTACTTTTCACTTTGTCCTCCTCACAGTTTAATGACCACCAGAAGCAGAAGATCTGGCTGTCCATCGCCCGGGCTGTTCGCTCTGTGGGGGTCTACAAGCGCCTGATCCGCAACTGCCAGAAGAGGTGGCAGGACCTTCGGGGCTGGACCCGGAGGATAGCTAGAGTCCAGCTGAAGCTGTCACCTCCACGCAGGAGGGGTGGACACTGGACCCTGACTCCCCACATGCTCCGTATCCTGGCGGTGGTCTTCCCGGACCTGGATAGGCAGCTGAAGGCCAGACAGCAGCAGTAAGAGGGTGAGTCCATGTCTGATCTGTGTACTATGTCTGACATGCAAATAGCAGTCTTTTGTCCTGGTCACACTTCCACATTACGTAGCTCTTGTAGTCCCAAACTCAGGTCCCTCATTTGTGTGATGCACCCTCCTCATCTGTTCCACAGGTGTGGCCCCTACAATCTGTTGCCTGTGTCACTAGGGCACTGTGTCCCTGCAGTCAGCTATGCTTCAGGTACCGGTCAGCATCAGTTCCCGTGAATCTGTTGTGTGTTTCATGGGTGGGTCAAATGTTTACACAATGACTGAGATCTGACATGTGATCTGTGTGTGCCCTTGAGATGTGTACCAATTGCTGGTCTGACTCGCAACATGTGGCTGGGGTATTCCAAACAAACCCATGCAGCAGGGGACTCCAATTTTTGGGCCTCAGGAGTATGTATAGCAAACACTGTTTCACTTAGTCCTGGCCAGTCATGCCCCCTCAAGGGCATTTAGAAACACTCTGTAATCCCACTCCTGTGTATGAAATTGCAGGTTTTGCTCAGTGACATGTGCCCTCAGGTGTCTGCCTCTGTGTCATTAGGGTGTGGCTTGTTGCTACGTACAACTGGGGTGTCCATGATTCAGAGGGTCAGCATGACATCTGCAATGTGACTGTGAGAGACAAGACCTGTGTGACATATATAGGTTTGTGATCATCTGACAGCGCACAATGGTGTATGCAACTGTGTCCTTCATGCAGCTGGGTTACATGCATGGCAGACTGTGATGTGTTAATGTACAGGGATTAGTGTTTGCTGCGACTCATATGTCTGATTTGCATGATGTGGGGTCTTCTGGGTCCTGGATATGTTGTTTGCATGGGATGGGCAAGTGCGCTGGTCATCTGCTGAGTTTGTTTTACCCCAGAGCTAGGATTGTGAATCAGTGCATATTGTTGTTGTTTGGATGCCCTGCCCCTGTGACAGGAGACAGTGTTGACTGACTTTCAGGGCATCTCAGTGCCATGGCATTTAACTTGCTGTGAGTGAGCCTGCATTGTGTTCAAGTGCGCACCATGCACCACATTGTGGCATTGCCCATCAGGACAGGAGTACATCATAGTGTGCGTTGCTGGCATGCATCACAAGCATGTGGAATGAGTCTCTGCCCATCCCTTCATCAGGACACCTGTACTGAGTCAGTAGCAAGATATGTGCTGTGTGTATAGTGACATACTCCTACATGTTCACTTGCATGTACAACTAATGTGTGGGTGGTGCATGTTGGCACATTGGGGTGTTAGCATCCAACATGCAACGGACATATGTGTGAAAGTCAAGGAGGGATATGTGTGCCATGGTTGATGTTGAGAATGACAATTGTCTTATCCTAAACAGTGTTGGCACTTTGAGCTGTGTTCAGCTGATGATGCCAGGGCTTGGCCTGTGATGTGCTGTACTCACTGTGGTGTGTGCAGTCGGTGCAGGTGACTGATGTTGTTCTCTTACTTCCTATTCCTATCCAGATACATCCACGGCCACAGGAGGGGACAGCTCAATGGACCAGGAGGAGCCACAGAGCCTTACAGGGACAGAAGGAGAGGAGTCGGGTGGACACAGTGGCACGGAGGGCGAGTGGAGCCACACAGAGGCACCATCACCCCCAGCTGAGGGCCACAGCAGCTCTAAGGATGACTCCCTTGTGGAGGTGGGTGTCAGCAGCCACCAAACCCCAGCTAGTGAGGCTGTCCCCACCCCCGCCACCACCACCACTACCAACCCCCTCCCATCGGCTCCCATCCCAGAGGTCCCTGTGGGCTCCCGTGTTCGTGAGCATGTCGCCTTTGTGTCAGGCACCGCACCCCCTGCCCGTGTGTCCCCTGCTGCCCTGAGTGAGGAGTCTGTGGACTTACTTCGACAGATCCATGTAGGGCAGACATCGATGCTGAAGGTCCTCCATGCACACACAGGTCTGTTGACACAACTGGTGTCATTCATGGAGGGCATTTCCTTGGGCATGTCTGCCCTACAGAGGACCAAATGCCCTACAGAGGACCAATCAGTCCGTGGCCTCCTCCCTGATGGCAGCAGTGTCCCTCCTCCAACAGACCCACACCCCTCCTACCCCTGCATCACCCACGATTGCTAGCACCCTACCTGTCCCAAGCACAGAAACCCCCAAACCAAGGTCTAGACGTGCACACAAGCAAGCGCAGGGCACTGATTCCACACTCACAGGGGCTGGTTTGCTGACACACACACAGTCATCCACAACCACTCCGCAGTCCTCCGAGACCTCTCCCTCCCAGCCCCCTTCCCTTGCCTCACCTGCAACCCCATCCCTCCAGAAGCTCTTCCTCTGTGACCATGGCCTCTTCCCCACCGACCCTGCAGATCCTGATTACAAGGGGAAGAGGAAGTCCCCACACACAGAAGGGAGTGCCCCTCACACCCGGACACCCTCCCCCAGACGCAGTCAGACAGAGACGCCCACCCGCAAGTCCCCCCAGAGCCAGAAGAGCAAGACCCCCCACCCACCACGCAGCTCCAAGGCAAAGTCTCCGTCCTCAATCCCCCAGGCCACCACTCCAGAGGTTCCCCCGCCACTCCCTGCCCCGGGTTCCCCCACACACAGATACACCATCCCCAAAATGCTAAGGGCATCCCACCCTAGCACTTGCTCCTCCACACCTCGTCAGACAGTTGGTCCCACTGATGTGGGGACCGTGTCTCCCCTCCCCGCTCTGCCGACCTCACCTGTCCCCCATTCAGCTCCCATGGATGTAGGCACTGCTTTGGAGTTCACCACCACCCCATCTGACTTGGGCACTGCAGTGGTGAGCCAATCCACTCCATCTGACATGCCCACTGGAGTTGTGCCGGCACCCACCCCATCTGACTTGTGCCCCACAGTTGTGACAGCACCCACCACTTCAGTCAGCTCCACTGCAGTTGCAAGTGTCTCGCCTGCATCCACCACCTCTTCACTGCCTCCTTCTGCTGCACCCTGATCCTGTCCCTGCGATGCCTGGCCTGCCCCCATGTATGCCCCTCCGAGGGGATGATCCCGGTCCCTAGCAGTGCAGGCAAGCAAGGTGTGACAGTTGTCACTCTACTTCACTCCTTGGCATTTGGACATGGACTGGCCATTGGCCTTTTGTTAGAACAGACGTTTCACTTTTAATATGCTGAATAAAGCTTTTATCTTTATCCCTGTGAACTTGATTTAGCTGTACATTATGTTGATGTTGTTTTACATGCCCTTGCACCTGTAATGCTTGGTTTACAATGTTGAATACTGATGTGTTGATGTGAGGTACTCCCTGTGGTCCATGAGATATGTATACTATTCTGGTGGGTATTCATGTCATCCTTTGCAGCTACCTGGGTGTGTCAGGATCAACTATTTGTGTGCATCTCTCTGTGAGCATTTCATTTGCATGGTCACATCTGTGGCTTGCACCCCTGCACATATGATGTGCTTCCCATTGTCCAATTTGTCACTTCCACATACTTTGTGCTCATCAACACTGGACCTACAGGTTTGGGCATCATTGCAATAGGAGCAACTGGGGCCTCTGTGCAACTTGCTAGACATATGTTTTGGGTATGTGCAGATGACTTAGGGGAGACTCACGTACCCAGGCTGTTGTGACCAGAGCCTTCATTGTGTGGTAACTGATGGCTGACTGACCAAGTGTTCTGCAGACATGAGTGGGACTTGCGGTGAATATGTTTGGCACAGCTGGGCTCCCACAGGAGTTGGGTCCCCTCAAGTAAGTGTGTTGTCCAGTGACATGGCCTGGGCCCATGGTGTGTGTTGTATGAGCATGTGTGTGTGTCCACATCCCTGTTCATACACAGACAGTGTTCCCTTGATATGTTCCTGTTGTTGATGCTTGCTGAGTGTTACTGGGTTCATCCCACTACTTTTCCAATGGGCTACCAGATGTGTGGGTGCATGACACACTACTGTTAATCGGTGTATCATCATTGGGATTTGTCAGTTCTGAGTGGTGATGATGTTGTCAGACACAAATGGGACACAGTCAGGGTTCCTCAAGGAATCCTGTTTATTTGCTAAATCATGTAGTTGTCCCTAGGTGGTAGTTTTCAGTGATTGAGACATTTGTATGTGTGTGTGACTGCTCCCACTTGTCGGGTTCATGGCTGCGATGCTGGCAGGTGTCAGCATGTGCGCCTTGTGTTTCTCCTTGGCATCAGCATTGTCCTGGGACTGTGGCAGGGATTCTGAAGGTTACATGAGAGTTGAGGTCATGGCCATGTACAGCATACTGTGCAGTATGTCTGTCATTCTCCAGGGTTGTGAACTGTCCTTGTGTGATGTGTCTGTGCACCTTAGTTCCTCCCAACATTCCTGTGTTTGTAATGGGTGCATGTGCAATGTCACCTGTCCATGTGGGCTTCACAGATACACATTGTTGCAGTTCAGGGTGTGTGGTGTTGAGGGAGGACTGATGTGAATGTTTGCATAGGTGGTCCCCTAGCTCCCGTTTGTCCATGGATGAGGGGCCATGCTGAGTGATTTGTGTTTGTGTGATGTACGTTTGTGGCACAGGACAGATGTCTGGGTTTCCCAGTTTGTACGACATCTGCCTTTGTCATCACAGTGGAGGTGTAATGCATGCTTGTGTCACCCCAATGTCTGTTCCCTGGGGGTAGTGGTGTTGTGTGTCAGTCTCTTGCTGTGTTAGTTGGTGTTCATTCCAGCTTGTGTCACATGTGTCTGTTGTGCTCCCTCTCATCTCCCAATGCCTGATTGCCCACTGAGGGTGTCCCAATGATGGTTTACTTTTGTATGGCACTGTGTCCACATCTGTGTCACTGTGGTTCAGCCCCCCTCATGTGTTGTGTAGTTGCCTGTGGATACTGTGACACACACACACACACATGTTGTGTCCGATGTGCAGTGTGAGTTTGCCTGTTTGTGTTTGTGCATCTGCACCAGTGCATTGGTATTGCTGTTGTGGGCCTTTGTCTGGATGCTGTTTCTGTGATTTTGCATGCTGTCGCTGTGAGTCATTTCACATCATTGTGCACATTCATCCTGGTTGTTGGGTGCCATTGCTGGCATAGAATGTGAGTTTGGGATCTGACACCTACAGTCTACACATGTTGTTTTGATTGGTGTGTCTATTTTCGAGATGTGTGCATGCTTGGTGATGGTCACTTCTGCTATTGTGTCATTGTACGCTGTATGCATTGTCAGCTCCCATGGGTTTTGCTTGTCTGCACATGGCCGAGAGTGTGTTATGTTTTCACAGCACTATTAGCCTCACCACATCTCTGTGTGTATGGGACACAACCACTAGTTTGCCCCAGAAGTGTTTGATGTGTTGGGAGCAGGGATCATACATGCTGTTTGTTATTTGCAGCTTTGACCATGATGATTCTTACCTTTTGGACACTGTGATGAGGGGGGTTTAGTCCCCATCACCACAATGCTAGCCATCTTCTGAATTTTGGGAGCCCCCACTTAACTTCTGTTCTACACAGTGAGGGGGTGTTCTTTTTACATTGCCACAGTGCTATGGTGATGCTTGCCTTGTGTATGTCACACTCATGTGTTGGTCACACATGTGCTGTTACTTACATTGTATGCTCGCAGCCATACTCACTGTTGTGGGCACGTGTCACAGACTACACACTGTTGTCATGATGTTAGGGGGGATGTATTTTGCGGACATAACTGATGTTGGAGTATGCTGGATGTATTGCGCATCACCCATCCTATGGCTGGGGGTGGCTGTAGTGATGGGCAACATAAGCCCTATGGCTGGGGGTGGCAGTAGTGATGGGCAACATCAGCCATATGGGAGTGGGTGGCAGTAGTGATGGGCAACAGGTCCACTATGGGTGGGGGTGGCTGTAGTGATGGGCAACATAAGCCCTATGGCTGGGGGTGGCAGGGGTGATGGGCAACATCAGCCCTATGGGTGTGGGTGGCAGTAGTGATGGGCAACAGGTCCACTATGGGTGGGGGTGGCTGTATGTGATGGGCAACATAAGCCCTATGGCTGGGGGGTGGCAGTAGTGATGGGCAACAGGTCCCCTGTGAGTGGGGGTGGCAGTAGTGATGGGAAACATCAGCCATATGGGTGTGGGTGGCAGTAGTGATGGGCAACAGGTCCACTATGGGTGGGGATGGCTGTAGTGATGGGCAACATAAGCCCTATGGCTGGGGCTGGCAGTAGTGATGGGCAACAGGTCCCCTGTGAGTGGGGGACGCAGTAGTGATGGGCAACATAAGCCCTATGGGTGTGGGTGGCAGTAGTGATGGGCAACATACGCCCTATGGGTGTGGGTGGCTGTAGTAATGGGCAACATAAGCCCTATGGCTGGGGGTGGCAGGGGTGATGGGCAACATCAGCCATATGGGTGTGGGTGGCAGTAGTGATGGGCAACAGGTCCACTATGGGTGGGGGTGGCTGTAGTGATGGGCAACATAAGCCCTATGGGTGTGGGTGGCAGTAGTGATGGGCAACATAAGCCCTATGTGAGTGGGTGGCAGTAGTGATGGGCAACAGGTCCCCTGTGAGTGGGGGTGGCATTAGTGATGGGCAACATAAGCCCTATGGGTGTGGGTGGCAGTAGTGATGGGCAACATAAGCCCTATGGCTGGGGGTGGCAGTAGTGAGGGGCAACAGGTCCCCTGTGAGTGGGGGTGGCAGTAGTGGTGGGCAACATCAGCCATATGGGTGTGGGTGGCAGTAGTGATGGGCAACAGGTCCACTATGGGTGGGGGTGGCTGTAGTGATGGGCACCATAAGCCCTATGGGTGTGGGTGGCAGTAGTGATGGGCAACAGGTCCACTATGGGTGGGGGTGGCTGTAGTGATGGGCAACATAAGCCCTATGGCTGGGGGTGGCAGTAGTGATGGGCAACATCAGCCATATGGGTGTGGGTGGCAGTAGTGATGGGCAACAGGTCCACTATGGGTGGGGGTGGCTGTAGTGATGGGCAACATAAGCCCTATGGGAGTGGGTGGCAATAGTGATGGGCAACAGGTCCACTATGGGTGGAGGTGGCTGTGGTGATGGGCAACATAAGCCCTATGGCTGGGAGTGGCAGTAGTGATGAGCAACATCAGCCATATGGGTGTGGGTGGCAGTAGTGATGGGCAATAGGTCCACTATGGATGGGGGTGACTGTAGTGATGGGCAACATAAGCCCTATGGCTGGGGGTGGCAGGGGTGATGGGCAACATCAGCCCTATGGGTGTGGGTGGCAGTAGTGATGGGCAACAGGTCCACTATGGGTGGGGGTGTGGCTGTAGTGATGGGCAACATAAGCCCTATGGGTGTGGGTGGCAGTAGTGATGGGCAACAGGTCCACTATGGGTGGGGGTGGCTGTAGTGATGGGCAACATAAACCCTATGGGTGTGGGTGGCAGTAGTGATGGGCAACAGGTCCCCTATGGGTGGGGGTGGCTGTAGTGATGGGCAACATAAGCCCTATGGGTGTGGGTGGCAGTAGTGATCGGCAACATAAGCCCTATGGGTGTGGGTGGCAGTAGTGATGGGCAACATGAGCCCTATGGCTGGGGGTGGCAGGGGTGATGGGCAACATAGTCCATATGGGTGTGGGTGGCAGTGGTGATGGGCAACAGGTCCACTATGGGTGGGTGTGTTAGTGGTGCTGGCCATGCAACCCCTATGGTGGGCTGTTGTTAGTGGCCAGGATGTGGATCCCCTGTGCCATTTTGTGGGTACGTGTCGTTTGTTTGTGTTGTAGGTATCTGACTTACCGCCTGCGCTGTCGGCGTCAGTCCCTGAGCCGGTCATAGATGTAGAGTACTGGTATGACCTGCGCGATGGGATTCTTGATGTGTTCATGTCGTACACGCTGCTTGTTGCTCCCTCTCGTACCCGCTGCAAGCTGCTCCGTCTCGTAGCCGTGGATTGAGTTGTGGTGCGAATCGTAGCTGATATGCTTGTTTTCCGGATGCTGTGACGTGCCGTACGTGACGACCCATCCGGCGCGTGGGAAGTACGCATCGTACTTGTCATGCCGGAAAATGCTATGGATACTGCTTCCGGGCGACTCAGTTCATCTTTAGGAGTTACGGCTCGGACGGAGAATGGGGCTTGATTCACAGCCTACGTTTCGGTCGTGCTTTTGGCAGTTATGCGCATCGTACTTACTCTACAGGACGGACCGGCTCCGGGTACGTGTCGGTCACACGGTAAGGCTACAGACAGCTGTCCGACCGGCTATCGGAATCGGCCCCTAAGTTGACTAATTTTCAGAATTGTAGCCAGCTAGGCCTTGCAATGGTTTCTTTCACATTTTTCCTCTCTGCTGTGTTGTTTTGAATGTGTAGTATATATTAGGTATACTTTGTAATTGTATTTTTTTCATTTCTGGACCCTATTTTACCTGCTTTTTTGAAGTAGAATTGTGTGTATATTAAACTGTTTTTGCAATTTCTTATAATGCTACTGAAAGGTATAATAATCAAAAGAATTTTATTTTTAGGTTGCTATTTTTTTTGCTTCAAACTCATTTGATGTATAAACCAGACTTTTAAAATGTATACATTTTTTTTATTTTTATTATAGGTCCAACACCCAGAGTACGTGGACAACCATCTGCCACTGCTACTGATAATACCTCCTCTCCAGACCAGGTACAAGCCTTCAGTGAGGAATGCACTCCTGCAAGTTCAGGTAATGAGGCGCAGGCTGGTCCATCTGGTCTACCTAGGCAGACAGCTACAGTGAGTCTCACTCAGACCACACCAGCTGTTACCATACCTCAGCCTCTGAATACCTCCACCTCTTGTGTCAAAAGGAAAATCACCCATATCTTGTTCCCTCCAGTCCTGTTTGCTGTTGATCCAACACCAACACCACCTCCAGTTCAGCCAGGACCCAGTGGGATGGGGCAAAGGGTAGGGGGGGTAGGATACTTGGGAAGGAATCTATACGCCAGCAAAGTAAGGCCACTGCGTTCATTCTCACCCAGGCCACCAAGTCTTGGGATCCCTCAATCAGTCCTAAGACATAATGGCCCAGGTCCTTACAGAGCTCCGGGAGAGGAATCAGTTGCAGAGGGAACACTATGTTAAGATGGAAAATCTTCACTTCAATTCAGGTTCCTAGACTGGGGTGCTGCAGGATTGTTTTACCAATATGTGCAGGGCTTTTTCAGCAACATCGTTCCCATTTCTGTGGTACAACAGCATCTTTGGCTACTACAGCCACAGAAGGGGAGGCTCTGCCACAAGAGCAAAGGCCTGCACCAACTGCAGCCCCGGCAACTGTGGATCCACCAGTCACCCTCGGGAGGGGACGTTCATCCGGACCAGCAGGAAAGGATGGCAAGACCTTCACTACCACCAGTAAGAGACGCAGAAACTAATTTCCTCCAGTGTGTGACTAGTATTCACTCTGTGGACTATTTTCTAGGCACATTCATCTTTTAGAGGCAGGTTGTATTTTGTACATTTGGATGTTGGCTCTTTAATACTAGTTTCATTCACCACAATTGGTTTTTTTTGTTGGTTTGTTTCTTTTTTTAATCTTGTAATTTTTTTCTTTTCTTTTCTTTTGTGGACTTAAATAAAAACAAATACAAAATCAAATACCGGTGTTGCATTTTATTTCTCAATTTGTTCAAGCTGTTTGCTTCACCATACAGTTTAAAAAGTTAAAATTAAAAAGAGTGTTCATCCATAAATAAATCTTATGTGGTAATGCTTTTCAAATTTTTAAAAAATGATTTAAAAAAACAACAAAGTAAAAAGGATCATTTGATCAAAAAACAAATTCAAGCACATTAGAACCCATGCATAATCCAAATACTTCAAGCTATAATAACATTTAAAGTTCCAGACCTTCACACCATGAAATAACAGGATATAATAAAAAACTATTCGATTATTTAGCAAAACAATTATTGATGCATGTCATCAGCTGTAGCCAGACCTTATGCCTGACAATAGGAATCCCACATCAATGACACAAATAGTGAAAATAATGGCAGTACTTTATTTTGTGGGCACAAGATCATTATAATACACTGTTGCAATATGTGGTGGAATGTTATAACCAACTTTCAGTGACGTGTTACAAGACTTTCTTTCTTTAATGATGAGACGCATCAACATCTTCATACAGTTACCATAAAATGTTTATGTTGCCTATGTGAAGGGAGATTTTCATGCTTTGGGTCTCCCACCACATGTGTTTGGAGCAATTGATGGCACACTCATATTTATTGGTGGCAACATTCAACAGAAAACAAGTCTAATACAATCTTCAAAACTTCAGTGCAATCACTGTGCAAGTTGTCTTCGTACAAGATATGTACATCCAATGTGTGTGTGTGTCTTTCACAGGATCAACCCATGTTCCCTTTGTACTTCGCAAAAGCAGGATATAACTGCAAATGGCGACGCGCTTAGGAGCCATATTAATTTGCCTATCATGCTTCAGGGCAGCAGTCATTCTAGGAATGATTATTTTCGTGGTGCCAGGGTACTCTGTTACTTGCAACACCTGGGATTCACACAGCTCCACTGGAAATAGTGTCCAGGTGCAAGGCCGGACTGGCCGTAGCAGGCACCAGGCAATCCCCCGGTGGGCCGCACGGGTGGGAGCCGGTTTTGGACCTCTGGGGGCCGTTTTTGTTACAGGGCCATTTATCGGCCCTGTAACAAAATCGGCCGAAAACTGGCCCTGGCAAAGAGCTTGGCCGCACCCCCAACTCCCGGACGGGGGTGGGGTGGGGCAGCCGAGCACTTTGCTGGGGCCGGTTTTGGTTCCCAGTCCGGCCCTGTCCAGGTGGCTCGAGCTGTGCGTGAGAAACTGACATTTTGTAAGAATTGCCCCCTGTCTATCCCAAAGTGTGTACTCATGTCCTTTTGTTTCCTAACATAATTTTACACATTTATTTGAAAGTATCTTTTCAACATGTCTATCAATTCTTTTTAAAGAGATGTGTAAATAATACATTTTAAGTGTATTATTTACAGATTCAGTTTTTGTTAAATGTTTTTGTTCATCTAAAATTCCCTCAACAGAAGTGCAAACACACTGCACAAATATCGCACTCAACACACTAACACACTACAAAAAACTTTTTGGGTAAAAATATGAATCACATTGTATTTTTAACATGTAAACAAACTACCCACCATTTTGAGTGGTGATGACGCACGTAACTTTCACAAACACATGATTTAACAATCTAAAATGGCGGAAGTCTGAGCCCACCGTCAGGCCATTTGCAATTAGCTGGTAGTCGGCGGAAGTTGACGGGTTAGTGGGTGTGAAATTCCCTGAAACACACAGCCTTAGGCTAACCTGTGTGAAAGCAACGTATGAAAGCCAATGGATCTCGCACGTCGTGTAGCTGTACATGGCATTAAAAAAAAAAATCTCACTTGCCGTCTAAGAGTGCTTCCTAGAAGACCTCTTCAACTTTTGCTGCTGTTTCGCACCTCTGGGATCCACAATGCCAGGCAAAGCAGGAGACAGGGCCCAAAACGTCTCACCAGAGGAGCTGGAGATGCTAGCTGATGAAGCCATGTCCCTCTACAGCAAACTGTATGGCTTGCCTAAGGAACAGGTACATGTTTAATATGAAAAATGTAATTCTAGCTATCTTATTTTTTATTTAAACACAGGCTAGAATGTCCCTTTTAGTTCCTGAGTGAAGTGTGGTGATTGAAGTGAAGGTTCTGCTTTTTATAATTACAAAAAACAATTATGGTGTGTATTTTTAAGCACATTTAAAATAGACTTTTGTATGTGTTGTTTGTTTGATGGCATTTAATTTTTTAAATGTGTATTTATATACTTTTTTATTCTAAAATTTCATGTTAAATGTACAAAATTAACATTATGTTAATTGTTTAAATAAATTATTTTTTTATACAAATTGATACAAACTAACATATCTGCACATTCCTAAAAACTTTATAATCCCTAGATGATCTCACTGGCCTGGATTAATAAAAAAAGGATATAACAAGGGGCAAGGTTACTCAAAAGGTTACTACAAAGTAGTTTTTTTAAATAATAAAATATAACAAAAACATAATACAAACTATAATTTTTTAACTTAAAAAAATGCTTGTGATTGATTTGTCACAATTGTGTTACATCAATATAAACAAAAAGTCACAAAAAGTATTTTTAGTTTTTTCATTTTTTGTATCCATACAGACCAACTACCATCAGATGAAGGAGATATAGAAGGCCATTGCCAGGAAGGTGCGCCGAACCCTGACACCCCTAATGTTCCCCATACTTGCGGTGGCCTATACCCAGTTTGATGGGCAGTTGAGAGCAAGACAGCAGCATGAAGGGGTACATTTTTTTTTCCTTTGAAATAACTATTTTTTGCTACAGCAACAGATTTTGAAATCAGCATAAAGAATACACATGACCAACGCACAAGAAGAGTTCTTGAAGGTGAAAGTTTTGCAGAAGGTGCATCATGATGTGTTTTTGTATAAAACCGTGGAAAATGAAATCAATAAATTTCTGGCCACTTTTAAAGGACTGTTTTGAGTAGACACATGCCTGTCAAAAATAAATATTCAAACATGAGTTTGTTGGATGTTATAAGGGACAGTTGTATCAAACAGGCCCAACTGTTTACTTGTGTCAGGTGTGATGCTCAGTCACAATTGTGAAGGATGTCACGTTCTCCTTATTACAAATGACATGGCATAAAATGCACTAATGATACATGGATGTTCCAAACATGACATTTGTGAGTTAGTGTTATGAACAAACAATAGTAAACATGTGAGCCAAAATGATTAGAAACATAAGATAAAATGGCTACATTTTTGATTGTTTTTAATAAAAAAATGCAATTTAAGTAAAAATGGACAGATTTTCATGATGTCGTACTCATTCACAAATGTGCTTATAAGCCAGTCTGTTTATTGAAAAATAATTATGATAGGCATACTTTTTTTTAAAAACAGACAGGAATTTGAACACATTAGTGACAGAGTAACTCACACCCAAAAACATTAATTTTATGTCCTTTGTTATGTCCAGATAATAAATCAATGTTAAACTAAATATAGATTACTGAAAGGGACATTTGCAGATGGAATGTTCCGTCACATATTTGTTGGAGTATCCCATATGCAAAACTCAATATCAGGCGCAAAAAATGACTCATTAGAAAATATTTGAAATGAATCAAACTCTAAATTTTTCGTCTTGTACATTGCATATTAATCTTTGTTATGGGAAATATATGACCCATTATTTTATTAACATACGTTAATGTACCAATTTTTGACTAAAATGAAAGGCAGAATACTTTTTACTTGTTTTCGCAATGGTAAAACAGACTAAAAATCACTTAAAATACTTTGGAGGAAGATTTAAAATGTAGTAGATCTGTACTACAGTGGCTTGAAAATGTATCATGCCCTATGCATTTACTGATGCCTTAGAAGTACTTTTAAACTATCAAAAATATTATTTTTGGACTTCTTCAACAGCATCAGTAGATACATAGGGCATGATACATTAATAGGCAACTTAAATACTGAATCCATAAAATTATTTTTAACATTTGAAAAACATACTTAAGTTACTTGATGTATGTTTTACCACTGTGAAATGTCCAAAGGAAAGAAAAAAGTTTTCAGTTTATACAAATATTGGTACAACATTATAGTGAATATTAACACACATTGATTCATATTTTTATTTTTTTAACAATAAACATTAAATATGCTTTTTATTGCCTTGTACACACAATGTACAAAGTGATTTTTGTTTTATATTCCTTTTTGTGACATGGCTTCACTATTTACAACAACAAATCTGAACAATTGAGATGTGGTAAAAAGTTTCTGGAGAGAACGGAAAATGTTTAAGAAACATTATCAGGGATTGGTGCATGTTCCGAGAGAAGACGGTTTACGTGGCCAGAGGCATACCTAAGAAATGGAGTAAGATGTGGGGTCCCTGGAATTCCTACCGTGGGGATATATGCACCCCCCCTTGGTGGTCACACCAGACGTAACGATGTCCCCTTGACTTTGATGTTCCTGGTCTTTTTCCCCTTTCGCTTTGCAGGATTGATGACCGATCTTTTCCCTGCCCCCCCCCCCGCCCTTCTTAACGCGAGTACGCGAGTAACTGTGTAATGAGCTGCATTGTCGCTGTTGTCCCCCGCTCATGAGAGAGCAAGTCCCTGCTAATGGAGTTCTTCTGCGTGGTCTAAGTTTTCTTTTGTTGTTTTTATTTATAAAACAGTTAATAAGAAACCTTTCTGTAGTGCTGGGTTCAGTTGTGGGCGGCTGCAGCCGTTACGCGTGCGGTTCGCTCCTGCTCTCATGATTGCTGTATTATTGTTTTCCTCCCTTTTTTCTACGTTAGCGGCCGGCCCGGGCGGTTGTAGGCCCATGACTGTGAATATTTGATGTGTAAATAAAGGTTTTAAAAAAAAAAAGAAAAGAAACATTATCAGAACTAAGCAAGGAGCAATAACTGGAAATTACAAAACTGTGACCAAATGGTTTCTGAAGATGTACCCTACATGCAGGAGATAAAGATAAAAATAAACTAAAGGTTAAAAGCCTTGAAGCAGGTGAAGTATGAAAAGTTAAAAAATGTTTTGAGAAAAAACTTGATGATCTGTTATGTTTAAATAGATACAATAAAACTATTGTATAGGTCTTCACAATCCCTGAGCTTATGCCCTTTCGTGAGGCCTTACAAGATGCTTTGGGGCAGCCTGGTGCCTGTAAGATTGTCGGTTTGGGTACCTGAAAGCTTGTTTGGGCCTGACTGGGTTTGAGAATCTCTGGTCCTCTCCCGCTGATATCACCTCAGTGTCAAAGTCGGAACTAAAAAGTGCTTACTGCCATTTTATTGACAAGTCACATCTCCATACTTCTAGGGTTGGTTCCTTCACTGCAGTTTTGTTTGGAGTTTTAAGTGGACTACCATCTGGAGGAGATTTTGGACGAGACTGAACCTTCCCAAGCGAAGACTTTATATCTCAAATTTTGTATGGGAACTCTGCCCCTTGGCTCATTTACAGTCAAATGTAAATGCCATCTTGATGACCGGAACCGGTTCTGTCCATTTTGCCCACAGGTGATAGCATCATCTGAGCATGTTTTGTTCTTTTGCCCCGTCTACCAAGGTTTTTGAAGGAGGTTGTTCTTACCAGTATGTCACAATCTGGGGTTTCTGAATTTTAGGATGGCTTTTAGAGTGTTACAAAGTGATTCGAGGCAACTTATTGTCTTTGCCATTTCCCAGTTTTTGTTGTATACATGAAGACTTAGATAGAAATTGTTATCTAGCTGAAGGATTGGCACAATCAAACTGCCTCTTTTTATTCTTCTTTTAAAATCATATTGTATTTCAAATTGTAATCTTAGAGCCCTTGAGCTCTGCTTGCAGGTATTTTTTTTTTTTATGAAGCAAGAATTAATGTACAGTTGCATTTATTGCTTTAAATATTTTTCAGTTTTTCATTTTCAACATGCTCTATTATGGCTATTGAGCCGTAATAAAGATATTGGGTTGGATATGTCTTTACAGCATCTTCAGGAGCAGGCAAAGGAGACACTGGCTAAGAAGCTGGGAAAGCAGCGGGCCACAATGTTTTGAGTGGTGAAACGTTTGACACAGATGGACACAGAGTCATGGAGGGTGAGGGAACTGAAACGGAGGCCACCACCTCGTTTTCTTCTCTGGAGGCCTCCGCAAGTGACCAGTCTCTAGTGGTAGTGGACCCTACTAGAACTGTACTAACACCATCCATGTCCACCACTCAGAGACCCATGTCCACCACTCAGAGACACATCTCCACCCTCCCTCTTGCTGCCCCCCAGTTGGCTAAACCCAACCCGCTAAAAGGGCTGGGGTCTCCTGTGCCACAAGCACCTCACTCCCTACCCCTGTAACCCCGGCTGCGCTGACCTCTTATGCAGCATCTCTGTAGGCCAGGCTGCAATAGTTAATAGCATCCCGGGCTTACAAACGGTTGCATTTCTGAATGCCATTCACAGTTCAATGTCTGGTATGCAAAGACTGCTTGCCAAAGTAGCAGCCTCCTCACACACTGCAGCCTCCCAACCATCCAAAGCTTCTGCCCCAACTCAAGTCCCTTCCTCAACCTCAATCCAATCGCCCACCCCAATCCCAAGCACACTCACTTTGTTGAAGGTACCCACTACAGCAGACACTAGCAGCACAATCACACACACACATAAACACAAAGAAATACACAAACATCATACACACACTATTGAAAATACACCCACAGGTACCACAAGCACAACATCCACACAGCACCCCCACAAGCACTACAACCATCACCACCACAATCACCAGCACACCCATAAGCACCACAACCATCACCACACCAAAAACCGCCAGCACACTCACAAGCACAACCACCACCACACCCACAACCACCAGCACACCCATAAGCACCACAGCCACACCGACCACCACAACAACACACTCATCAAAAGCAGGACACTCAAACAAAACGGCAACCAAATGCAAATACACAGATTCACCAGAATATCAAATGTCAGCTAAGAAACACACATCCAAACACATACAACAAACAACAGACCCACATGCAACTGCCAAACATAGGTTACCCTTTGGAGTCTGTTTAAGAGGCAAGTTATGGGCAACGAAGCAACAGCCTGCTATGGTGTTTAACTCTTTTGGTCTCCTTGTGTATTTGTAGTTGTAAACAAATTATGAGAGAATTATCTCATTTATAAATTAAAATATTTTCATTTTACAAAGTTAGTTCTAACATTTTTATTCATGGTGAAACCGTTTCAAGTCTCGGCAGGGACGCTCCACATCCTCTGATTCAGGGCAAATCACTTAATCTCCCTGTGCCTAACAAAATGAATGCATCTGTGTGTAACGCAATTGGTGCTCATATAAAGCGCTCCGATACCTTTGTGTCGAGTTCACGCTATATAAAAAAACTTCAAAAAAAGATTCATTTACAATTCGTTGATTATTAAAAATGTTAATGAAGAAAATGTGAAATACATGTCTCTACTTACATTTATGACAAGAAATACTGAAGTTTTGTTAAGTGACATATTTGTTCAGTCCAAACATTAGTGATACAAAATTTGTAATGGATATTAACATTTTGATGCAATCATTCATCATGATAATGGACACTTACACCAAAAATACAATTGTTTTTTTTTTTTTTAGGTGTTAACACGTGTCTTCATTTTAACATAATAAGTGACAAAAATAAACACATATGCATTACACCTTAAAAAAAGAAAAGAAAAAGTTAATAAAAAACAGAAAATACAATATAAATGGGGAAATGTTCCATAAATACATATATAGCATGATTTAAGTTTAGAACTAACATTGATTTTACACTTATTTTGAAAAAATGCCTTTTACTTTGTCTAGTGCAATTACTAAATTATATTTAATGTACATGCATTCAAATTTGTGAAATGCATATCTTTATAATTTGATAGTTTACGAAAAAAAACTAAACACACCTGCATGAGCACATTACGAATTTTGATCAATGCCAATGTTCGTGTAACTATCCATTATCATAAAGGCAGCTTGCACCAAATTGGAAAATAAAAAAATAACACAGGTGTGTTTCCTTGACTTTCTTAAACAACCTCCGCCCTGCCAAGTATAACTCATTGAGCGTTAGAGTAACGCATTTCTATACTTGTGCAGGCATTACCACGCATAAATGGTACATCACACATTTCAGAGCCCCTACCAGAGTCTCTCCCGACAATCTGAATTCCCAGACTAGGCCAGTGTATGGCTGGGACTGTTTTAATTAAACTCAAGTCTGCTGGGTGCACAGGCAAAGCGAGGGTCGCCAGGGCCAAGGAGTCAAATAACAGTTGAAATCTGTATCAAGGATTTTTGCCTCATTTTGAACTCTTGACATCTAGAGCCGAATGGGAGTATTCTTTGCTGACTTTCCGAGTTCTGAGTCTCTCATTCCCAGTTTAATTTATAGCCGCTGTTACCCCACTGCAGCCGAGGCACAGAAGGCAGCTGGTGTGATTGTCTCTGAGGATAAGAAAGGCAAGTGGGTCAACAAGTTGAACCACTAAGGGCCTCTGGGGGCTGCAGGTTTTCCAAGTGTGCAGGACGCTGCAATCCCTCAAATATACATTGGAATTCGCCATGGAGATCCCTTTCCTCTGAGGCCCTGTCACACAGTTTGCACAAGCACATCACGGTTGGGAGACTGGCTAGTCTTGCTTAGACAGACAATGTTGAATTTTGTCACTACCTCAGTGAATGAAGTGGGGGGCCTGCACAGCTATTTGAAATGCCTTAATAACATGAATAAATAAAACCCTTACAACATCTCTGGGGTTTTAACTATTACATGCCTACTAGAAACAACGTCCATGATTTTATTTTAAAGTATCTTTATTGGCATTTAACATTTTTGCAATACAAGTCTTATAAAATTGCCATATTCAAAACAGTCCTAAGCACAGTTATCGGGATAGCCACAATGACAACGTCCACGCTTTAATAGGGGCTACAGATATGATAAGTGGTATCTGCTGTGAGACGTGTTCACTGGTATGATTAGGGTCTGAGAATTTTACATTTACTCCATTGAAACACACTTTGAAAGGTATCACCTAGCAAATTAACCCCAGTTTTTTCTACACTGCCATGATCGCTTCACTTAAAGGATTTGTTTTACTACATTTTGATCAATCACCTCCAAGAGATAAGAAAAGATGTCATTAAGTTAAGAGAAGCAAAGAACAGATTGCTTTGAGTATAAAGTAGTTTCAGGTTAGGAATTATTCAATTTTCTCTTCAAGTGGAGAGACGACATGCAATGTGTGTTGTACAGAAGCTATGTGTGAAGGGAATTACATATGGGTAGAAGGTAGGTAGGGGGGTATCTGCATCTGAAGAGGTTTGCCATCAGTCCTTGAAAATGGCTAATGTAGATAGTGTGACAGACATGTCTGTATGGAGTGTTCTACAGTACAAAACACAATGTGTCTTTGGTATGATAAGTCTGTCATGTGTTGGTAAAGCAATAACGTGGAATGGGCTATGGTCTCTGCAAAAAACAGAGCAGACATGTGTCACAGGATCTGCGGAAAGGCACTGTCAAAAGGGACTCTATAAAGTGGGAGAGGTAAGGTCCTTGGAGGTCTTATCATAAATGACCTGTGTTGTTTTTGTGACATCATACGTTTTTAGGGAAACCATGTTAGAAGCATGAAATAGGTGAGTGAGTGCTTTACCTTTTCAAGGCCCTCTCTAGGCAATTACGTTGAACCAAAGGGAAATTAACCTTATGACTTGGACACAACGGCTTTACTCAACACATTATAAAGTGTCAGCCAAAGTGTCACACTTAATGTATTGAAATGTCACATATAAGCAAACTGCAGAAATGGACATGTTACACATAACAAAACTGAAAACTTGGCAGGTATGTGACTAAACAATAAACACTTAAAAACAAGTTAAAATAAGGGTGATAGCGTTATTTTAGTGCTTGTTCATTGATAGGCAAGCTTCTGCATGAGTCTTTGGGGGGAAGTGTGAATGGTTGCAAGAATGTATTAACCAAGTAGAAAAGTGCACAGTACGCCGTGGTCATGGGCATAAGTAGTGTGGGGGGTGCGAGATATATCTCCCCAGATTTTGGAGTGGAGGGGACATAAGGATAGATAGATGAGCAAGTTCATGGATCGATGAATGATTGCAAGAGGAGATGAGGTACAAGATGAGCGCATGGATGAATGACATGGTGGCTGAGTGAATGGATGAGTGAGTGAATGTATGAATGAGTGATACTTGGATAGATTAGTGAATGAATAGAATGCATGGATCAATGAATAACTGTGTGCATGCAGTGATTGCTAAGAGCATGAACAGAACAATGGATGAATAGGATAAAGAGATTGTATTGATCGACAAATGAGTGAGCAAGCAGATGAGAGAATAGATGAGTTAAGTAAAGTTACAGGGCCTGAGCTGAGCTCTGCATTGCTGTCACTGCCTGCCCAAAGTTGAGTTAAGCGTCATTGAGGCTGACTCAGGCTCCGAACTAGTGGCCTCTCTCACATCCTAGTGCCCTTCCATTTCTGGTGCTGGGTGTAATTTTTGATATTTATGAGTTTCCCGCATCTTCATTGCTTGATTTTACTTGCGAGAAAGTGTCACTCATAGTCACTGACTGTCGCTCATACTTAAACTTAAATTATTAAAATATCACGCATAAGAAATCTGAAACCTTGGCAGCTATGCAACATTACACACTATAAAAATGTTGCTTGTAAGAGAGATTTAGAAATGCCTTTAAGATAACCAAAGATTACACAGCCGACTAATAGTGCGCACATCAGTATCAAAGTCCCATATTCATGTAGATCCTGTGCCAATCAACTCCGAGACATGCTGTGCTTCGATCTCACTGGAAAACCAGAGACGACAAAAAGGGAAAAGTGGAGGTGGCACCAGGTATGAAGTCACAATTACGTGAGAACGAATAAGTTCACTGTAGTATTTTGTTCTTCTTCATATGACATGTAAAAACAACAACCAACGCGTTTCGTTCCCTTTAAAGGAACTTCATCAGGGCAAAAAATATTCAGAAATAAGCGTTTTGTAAGAATTTTCTCTGTAGATATCCAAGAAGATAAACGTCAAAGATTGGTGAGGTATATATGCTGGCAGCGTTACAATTGACGCCTCTCGAATAGAGATTCCATACCCATGGTTCAGGGAGGAAGCAGATTTAGAAATGCCCCAGTCTAGAGCTAATGTAAACAGACAATTCAAATGGAAACAAGTGAAAACAGAAGCCTACTTTCAGTTCCGGCGATGACAGGGTTAATTTGCTTTCTGGTCAAGTAGCAGCAGCAGCAAAGGGAAGACTTGGATGATCGAGTTCATGGCGGAAAAGGAAATGGATGTCGTGTGTTTCCTTTAGGGCCCACTTAGTTTGCTCATATTTTAGTTCTTTTGCACATTTAGACTGCTTTGTCTACACTAGGCACTATATTTTTGTGCGACAACATAATTTTAGAAAAGCACTGCATATGTTTTTTTATTGTTTCAGATTGTCTGGAAATCTTGTGCACGGTCAAACAACACTGTGCCCAGTCTTCTGTGTCTTTCGGTTACCAAAAGTAGCTTAGCACTTAGAAACAACATACATCCACACTGCTGTTTTAAGGAAGACACCTCGTAACATACACCGAGACGTGCCATTTCAAAAACAGAGAGAAAACATTCTAGCTGAGCAAAGGTCCCGACGAGAGAGAGAGATCCTCTACCTGAGATGTAAAACTACCTATGCATACCAGGTATGGGGTTCGACACTTAACCAAGAGATCTATTATATAACACAGTTTTTTCAATAGTGGGGGTAGTCTGAGGCAGATAAATAATACACCATGGTAGGGCTTCTTATTGTTTATAGTTCACTTGTAACGCTCCTAACTCTGTTGGGATTCTTATGTTTTCTAGTTGCAGTGCAGATGTTTTATAATAAAGCACAATAGGTTTCAATAACTATTGAAAACTGTTCTTATATCTTTTTTGTTTATTATGGACATGCATGAGTGAGAAATAAAAGGTTGACAATCTGTTTCCACGGCTCCCCGAGGGGACTAGAGTGTTGTGTTCTGGAATGCTAACCTACCTGTAACTCTAGGAATGTTAGGAGGGCAGGTAAAGCACTTTGAGCTAGTCTGGATTAGGGCTCATAGGTACTGATGGGGTATGGTGACTCAGTCCCTACATATTGAAGTTCCGTTGTACCGGGCATAGTTCTATTTACACAGAATCCCTTAAATATGGGGAAATGAAAAAATTGTAAGTTTCTACCTTATATCCCTTCGAATCCTCCAACTTAAGTGTGGCGGTTTACCCACCATAGTTACATCAACGGAAAGGCACGAAAGGCAGAAAAATGGACTGAACTCCCTCCAACAGCCGCTTTTGCCTATGAAGCTGTCGACGCGGCAGGAAAATTCTGTCAGTCAGCGAGACTCGAACGGACTAGACACGCCAACATCTAAATAGAGCCGGCTTACTGCCCAGTAGGTGGGCGGATAAACCAACGGAAAAGTGACGGCAGGACCAGATCTGCCAAGATCTAAATCAGGCCCTAAATCCAGAGGAAGCATGCAAATGCAATCTGTAGGGCTGGCAAAGCCACAACCATCATAAGAATCAAATAACGCAGATGCGCAAACCAAGTACCTCTTTAATAGGGGGTCGGGCGACAGGCACTCTGCCTTGTTGGGGAGTGGGTAGTTTGAAATCCACTAGCAGGGGGGCAGGGAGGAGGGAGGTGCGGGAGGGGGGTAGAGTATTAAGGTTCTATGTTTGTTCTCAAATCACAAAGTGCCGAATGTCAGACTCCATCATCTTTGTTCTCATTTCAAATTTATGGTATGCAATCATGTGGTTCTTTAGCCAGCTTGTGCCTGAATGTCCTTTTATATCTTATCACTTGGTCAGGAAACTGTCAGATGTGGCAGCGGCCCCTCACGGTGTGCCCTCAGGTTCACTCATGATCTTTTTATGTAATCTA
The DNA here is from genome assembly GCF_964204655.1 of Triturus cristatus. Classification (NCBI taxonomy): domain Eukaryota; kingdom Metazoa; phylum Chordata; class Amphibia; order Caudata; family Salamandridae; genus Triturus; species Triturus cristatus. The sequence goes on along the minus strand of NC_140593.1, from coordinate 308,032,865 downwards.
TGGCCGGGAATACGATAGAAACATCATTATCCATTTTAACGTGGAATGTAAACAAAATAAAGTGCAGGGTTGTGTTACAGCATCTTAAGAGACAAGCCCCCGACCTGGTTTTGATGCAAGAAACACATTTAGTGGGTAACAATTGCAAGGCCCTCGCAAGGTGGGGATACAAATTGCTGGTCCATGCCGTATTTACCTCGGGCTCAAGGGGTACCGGTATTCTAGTTCGGAAAAGCCTCGCACTCACTCCCACCCGGAAATGGGCGGATCCTCAGGGGAGGTTTGTAGTTCTGGAGGCCAGCTGGAAAGGGAAGCCGCTTAATGTGGTCTCGGTGTATCTTCCCCCTGCGTTGGGCAAAGAGGCGCTTGGTGACTTAGGGAAAATTCTGGTAGATCTTCCCATTGGCACTCTAATGTTAGGGGTTGACTTCAATATGACTATGTACGACCACAGAGACAGGTATCCACGACGCCCTTTAACGCGACCCAATACGCAGATGGAGGACTTTACACAGGCCTGAGGCTTGAGCCGGGTGTGCCAGGAGAGCGCGCGGCTAGCGAGGTATTGGGATAGCTGTCACTTGCTTCTATTCCCTTTTATTTTGACTGCTGCTTCTGCGAAATTTGCACATTTGACGATTTTGGTTTGCTAATTTGCACAGTTACTTACTTGATCTGTTGAAGCGAGGTGGAGCCGCCATCTTGGTTGCTCCGGGGTCAGCGCTCTAGGCTTCCTCAACATTCTCCATTTAAGGCCGATGCCTGCACGAGCGCGCTCAAAGACACCTGAGGCTTGAGCCGGGTGTGCCAGGAGAGCGCGCGGCTAGCGAGGTATTGGGATAGCTGTCACTTGCTTCTATTCCCTTTTTTTCTGACTGCTGCTTCTGTGAAATTTGCACATTTGACGATTTTGGTTTGCTAATTTGCACAGTTACTTACTTGATCTGTTGAAGCGAGGTGGAGTGCCATCTTGGTTGCTCCGGGGTCAGCGCTCTAGGCTTCCTCAACATTCTCCATTTAAGGCCGATGCCTGCGCGAGCGCGCAGCGGAGACGCGCAGCGGGCGCGCCGCCGGCGCGCCGATGGCACGCCCAAGGCAAGCCCGTCTGCGCCCGTCCGCGCCATGCCGGGCCCAGGGTCCAGCCACGCCGCCAAACTTACCACATACTCGGCCAATTCCCTCAGAGATCTGCAATCCTCTTACCCCCCCACCCTCTCCCGCCACCTCCAGACGAATCTCCATAGCCGGCCTTGCGCGTCCTGACTTACATCTCTCTCGTCGGCTGTTGCCCCCCACTAAATCAGTCAGGAACGATACCCCTATACGGGTGCTGTATCTGAACACCCGGTCCCTAATCAAACATCAAGTTGATATTTTTATCCTGTTATCTAATGAGAATCCAGACGTACTTCTACTCACAGAAACCTGGCTGACCACAGACTCTCTCCCTGACATTTTGGCAGCCCTTCCCCCAGACTATTATATTCTTCTTGCCGACCGTACCGGCAATCGTTCTGGGGGTGGGGTGGCAGCCATTATATCTAAACGCCTTAATTTTACCACCATTCCCCCCCTCTCCCTCTCGGAAGTAGACAATTTAATTATTAGTCTGAAAACCAACGCAGGAGTCTTAATACTTCTCCTCCTATACCGACCTCCACACTCCATGCCGCCCTTTGCTATCACCCTGACCGAACAGCTTTCCGACCTACTGACATCGTATCCCAGGCTAGCTCTCTTTGGCGACCTCAATTACTGGTTCAATGATGTCAATGCGGGGCCACATGCCACAGCACTTTTTGAAGCCCTTCATAGCCTTAATCTGACCCAACAAATTTCTTCGCCCCCTCACATCAAGGGCCACATCCTGGATCAAATCTGGACCCAAAACATAGCACTCCCCCAACCATCTGTGTCCCCCTGCGTTTGGTCAGACCACCATCTAATCGACTCCACTCTCACTGTCACTGGCTGGATTCCCGCCCCTTTGCTGGCTGGTGGTCTCTCTCGCAAATGGAATTCCTATGACTCCCAAGGCTTTTTTACGACCTTAGCCAATACCCGCCCAGCCTTTAACACCTCCGCCAAGATTGACACGTTGGAAAGTGATATCGGTACTTGGCTAATGTCGGCTAGCGACCAATTTGCCCCTTTCACCAAGTTCCCCCGTACCAGACATCACAACTCTCATAGATGGTTCTCGGGCGAACTTAAGAAGCACAAACTGAGGGTGCGCCAACTGGAACGGACTTGGAGACGCAATTACTCGGAGCCAGACAGATTACTCTACACTACAGCCGGCAGAGATTACAAACACGCAATATCTTCAGCCAAATCGGAACATTTCTCTACCAGAATCCTCTCTGCGAACAACAAATCAAAGGAGGTCTTCAAAATCATGAATGAACTCACCTCAGATGATAGAACTCTCCCGGGTCAGATCCCTACTCAAGAGACTGTAATGCCCTCAATCTTTTCTTTGTCGAAAAAATCAATAAAATCAAGGACTCCATTCCCCCCCCTCCCTCCGATACTTTCCCCAGTTTTCCCATCAAACAATTCATCTACTCTCACTCACCTTCCCATCCTCAACTCCAATTCCCTAGCCGATCTTGCAATCCGGGTAAAATCAGGCTCTCCCAACGACTGCTGACCCCCTTCGATCCTGCGGGACATCTGTCTCAAACTACCTGACTGCATTTTACCCCTATTGAATGCTTCCCTCAGCACCGGTAGCGTCCCCAGTTCCTTCAAAGAGGCCATTCTGGTGCCGCTCTTGAAGAAACCTGGTCTGGACCCGGCGGAACATTCCAACTACCGCCCCATATCGCTTCTACCTTACTTTTCCAAACTACTCGAGGCCCACGTTACCCGGTGCTTCTCCAACTTCATTGAGACCTCCGGTTACCTGGAGCCCAATCAAGCCGGCTTCAGGCCAGCCCACTCCACCGAGGCTGTTATCTTAGCAGTCCTGGACACACTGAGGCGGAACGCTGACACAGGGATCCCCCAGGCCCTTGTACTCCTGGATCTGTCCGCCGCGTTCGACACGGTCGATCATAACATCCTTCTTCACCGTGTCGAGCAGGCGGGCATCCAGGGTCCGGCCCTCAATTGGACTCAGTCCTTCGTAATCGGCAGAACACAAGCCGTCCGCTTGGACCCTTACACTGCGCCTAAAACCCCTACTATCTGTGGGGTTCCTCAGGGCTCCGCCTTGTCACCCTTGCTGTTCAACCTCTACCTCCATCCCCTAATCCGTTCGCTCCGTAGCGGGGACATCACAGTGTATAATTACGCCGATGACTTGCAGATCATCTTTCCACTCGATTCTCCGGACGCTGTAAATAACTTCCATTCCACCATGATACACATCCAGGAGTGGATGGACCACAATCAGTTAAAACTAAATCCCGGCAAAACTGAGCTTCTCCTCCCTGGTTCCAGCCTCTCCCATTGGGATCCACAGTTCTGGCCTAATAATTTTGGCCCTCCCCCGGTCCCTATGAAATCAGTAAAAAGCTTAGGGGTGACCATTGACACTGAACTTTCCCTCAGACCTCATGTGGGCACTGTGATCTCTTCATGCATGTTCCAGCTTCGAAAAATCCGCAAAGTCAGCCATCTACTACCACTAGCTGCTTTGATCCAGGTAGTCATCTCCCTGGTACTATCCCGCTTGGACTTCTCCAACTCCCTGTATTATGGTCTCCCGAAATCTCTGCTGCATCGTCTTCAGGTCGTACAGAATCAAGCAGCCCGTCTCATCCATAACACCCCCAAATGGCAGTCGGCCAAACCTCTGCTATACAAACTGCATTGGTTACCCATAGAACAAAGGGCGGCCTTCAAGCTGGGCTGCCTCACGTTCAAATCCCTTCACTGCCCCAGTCCTGCTTTTTTGACGACTCTCATCAACCCTCACCACCCTACGCGCAATCTTCGCTCAGCCCTCCTTAACCTGCTCGCTGCCCCTAAAATCAAAACCAACAAATTTGGCGGCCGCCGGTTTGCCTACCTCGCCCCCAAATTCTGGAACCTTCTTCCCCTCCCCATTAAATCTAGTAGTTCTCTTCTTCACTTCAGAAAACTGCTCAAAACCTTCCTCTTCCCTCTACCCTGCTAGTCCCTACCACTCCTGTCCCCCTGACTCCCCTCTGTCTTTTAGCGCCAGGAAACCTTCGGTGTCAGTGCGCTCTATAAATCTCACTTAACATAACATAACATAACATGGGCCTGACGGATGTTTGGCATGCTTTATAGCCAGACTCGACACATTACACCTACTATTCCAACGCACACAAGAGCATGTCCCGCATAGACTATTCCCTTACGCATCTAGCAGATATCAGACATTTTAGATATGTGTGTGGTCTGCCGACAGGCATTTCGGATCATTCTCCAGTGTGGATTGAGCTTACATATCACAATAAAAGGTACCGTGACACCATATTCCTCAATCCCTGGTTACTCAAAATTCCAGACATTAAGGAGAATCTGCTCTCACAGACGGCCATTATTTTGATGAAAATGTCTGCTCAGTGGCATCGGCACAGATAATATGGGAGGCCTATAAGGCGGTGTTGAAAGGGCAAGCCCTGATGCTAAAATTGGGGTATGTTACAAAACTAAATCAACAGTAGCTACAATTGGAGAGTGAACTCCAGCAGCTGGAGGCACAAAATGCCTCCTCACCCAGTGAGGCCACCACACACCAATTAACTTTTAAGCAGCTAGAATACAAAACTCCGGCGGGAGAGAGGAGACGGTCTAGACTACTATAAACGCAACATAAGGGAGATGAGATGGGAGACAGGGCCGGGAAAATGCTTGCATGGCTGGAGAAAAGGGAACAAGGGGAACGGTGGGTACCCAGACTGACCATCAAGGGGACAGAGCAGATCACAGATCCACGGGACATCGCAGAGGCGTTTGCTGACCATCTAGAAAAGGTCTATACCTCCTCGACCACATATACGGCTGAGGACTCCGGTCAATTGCTGCCAGATATACGCCTACCTACCCTATCGGAGGCGGAAAGACAAGTAATGGAAGATTATCTAACTGATGACGAAATTTGCAAAGCGATAAATAGCATCCAGTCAGGGAAGGCAATGGGGCCCCTATTGAATTTCTTAAGTCCATGGTCCAACGGGTCGCGCCCCACCTTAAAAACATGTATAAAGAAAGCCTTGAGAAAGGAGTCCTTCCGGAAGACCAATGTCTGGCTTCTATTGTAGTCATTCGGAAGCCGGGTAAACCCGCTGACAGCTGTGGGTCTAATCAACCGATTTCTTTAATTAATGTAGAGGCAAAGGTACTGGCGAAGCTCCTAGCTTCCCGCTTGGTGCCGATACTCTCTTCGTTGGTCCATGTTGTCCAATCAGGTTTTATGCCGGGGAGAAATACGGCACTAAATATCCGCTGCATTCACAATGTCCTGGGGTGCCAAAACTACATAGAAGAAGATGCAGTAGTGCTCTCCTTGGATGCCTCTGTGGCATTCGATTCTATAGAATGGCCTTATCTCTTCGAGGTTATGGAACGCCTGGGGTTCGGCCTGAAGTTTCTGGGGTGGATTAGGCTACTTTACATAGACTTGTGGAGTCAAGTAAAGGTCAATAACTGCACATCCCAAATATTCACATTAGGCAGAGGCACCAGACAAGGCTGCCCCCATCCATCTGGAACCACTGGCACCCTGGGTGAGAGGGGACATACTACTTAGAGGGCTGAAATGAGCGGAAGGGCATGAAGACAGGATTTCGCTATACGCGGACGACATCCTGGTATATCTAGCGTCCATGTATACATCAATACACAGACTTTTGAATATTTCACCAATTTCGGCAAATACTCCGGTTATGCCATTAACTGAACCAAATTGGTGCTGTTTGTCCTTCGAGGTCCAGTCCCAAGGCTTCCTCCGGAATGCGAAATAGAAATAGCCCCGGATGGATTCTGCTACTTTAGGGTTTATATTACACCAGATTCCCAACTCTTTCATGATAGAAATCTAGCCGTCCCCTTAGAAAGACTTCGTAATGATGTTAGACACGGGAGGTCTCTTCCTCTCTCTCTGCTGGGCAGAGCTGCCCTGTTTAAGATGCTGGCTCTCCCACGATTTTTGTATATCCTCCAAAACTGCCCCTATAAGATTTCCGACTCTTATTTCAAAAGTATTGAAAGTGAGGTTTGATCCTTGTTATGGAATGGGGGAGCGCCTCGCATAGCATTGCACAAATTGACTAAAGGGTGGTATGACGGGGGGATTGCACTTCCAGATATACGGCTCTATTATTGGGCCTCACAATTGGTGGCTATAAATCACTGGCTGTATCGTTCTCCGATGGATCCAGCATACCAGCTAGACAGATACCAAATGGGAAGAGAGGGGTGCTTGGGAGCTCTATATACAAAGGTCCGGAAAGGGAGGTACCTGGGCCCTACGGCCCGGATGGTGGAAATTTGGCACCAAGCAACTAAACGTCTGGGTTGGACCGAGGTATTGACACAGGCCACGTCCCTATGGTCCACTCAAAAACTCGGACTTCTATGTTATCAAATAGGCTTTGACAAGTGGGACACAATCGGAGTATCCACCATAGGCCATTTAGTACAGAAGGGCAAACTCCTTACATTTAGTGAATTACAACAGAAATATGAACTGGCTCAGGGGGAGACTTTTCGCTATCTGCAGATCTGCCATGCACTCACTGCTGCGCTTCCAGACCTAGGAAACCTGTCAGAATCATCCCCCTTGGAGGACCGGCTGCTTTCTGAGCCCATTCCAGATAAAGCCATATCATTAACGTATCGCAAATTATGCAATAACTTGCCAGACCCCTTTCATGCTCTACGAGATAGGTGGCAAGCCGATACAGGATGTATCGAGGATGAGGATTGGCAAACAGCACTGATGTACCCAAGGGAAGGGGCTGTCGCTCTTCATTTTCGACTAATCCAATTAAAAATCCTACACAGAACGTTTCTCACGGGGGTAACCTTAGCGAAAATGGGAGCTAGGCAGGACCCACTATGTCTACGCGGATGTCATCAAGAGGCAACCTTCTATCACACTATATGGGACTGTCTTCTCCTACGCCACATATGGGATGGGGCAACGATACACATGCAGGATGCAATAGGGAAACAGATAACACTCACACCACAGCTGAGGCTTCTTAATATTTTGGAAGCTACTGACCTCACAGAAGTGGAACAGCAATTAGCCACGCTAGGGTACACGCTGGTGAAAAGAGCAATTGCAATGAAATGGGGGACAGCGGAAAGACCATCAACCAAGGTTTGGGCAGCTGAACTGGATAAATGTATGATTGCGGAAAAGGCAGTGTATAAATCTGGAGGATGCCCTATGAAATGGGATAAAAAATGGGGAGGGTGGAATGTGCATGGAGGGTATTTATGTATATCCCCAACTGTTGAAATGGAAATGTCAAGGCATAATAGACATTCACCTGAATTGTTTGACTGATTCACTATGCATTGCTATGCCATGGATACAAGATGTAACATGATTGAAATATATGCATATTACTGCTTTGTGATTATTTGCAGTTTGAAATCAATAAAAAACAAAAAAAAACAACAACAAAAAATAACCCAGGTGCCACAACCCACCACACTATATCGTCATCAGACCTGTGCAATCACACAACAACACACCGATAGAGTGCGGAAACTGACCTGGATCCGACAAAATGTAGCATGCAATGTGTGATTGTTATTGTGTGGTTTGCAGTGTGCAATGCTAGCACAAGAGTGCCCTCGAAGCACTGAATTATCACAACTTCTTTAGAGGGTTTTCTTCTGTCTGAGAGGGGGCTTGGAGAGGAAGCTGACAGTAGTCTGAAATGAGGGTCCCTGACTCTGTTCATGCTGATGACCAGCATAAAGCATAAACACTTAAGATGAAGCAGCCACAATCATGGAAAACCAAGATAAATTTGTGCTGCTGTGTCGATATTCCAGTGCAAATAGGGCTGTGTACGGGTTGCTTCATCATTAATGCAACTCTTTCCCACAAAATAAACAAGGCTGTGTGGGACCCAGGATGACATTCCCTTCACACCGACAACTTGTTTCAGTGTGGGCACCGGTAACACCTAACCCCTTGCCTTGTAACAACTCTGGCACATGCAGCATAAAACCACTCTGATTCTGAAATATCCATTCTCTCGCAACATCTAGGACCTACTTTAGTAGAAGCCAAAGATTATGCTCTTCTTAAAAAAACTCCAGTTTTCCAAAATTAGCTTGACAACTAGAAAGATTTTGACCTGTGAACTGGAAACAATCGCTGCTTTTTGATAAGGCGCCACAGCCACTGACTATCATTCTTAAAGGCAGATAGTTAAAGGATGTAACAATTTCACAGTGCACAAGACAGAGGTATCCAATGTCACCCATAATTTTCTGTATTTTTATAGAACTGCTTTAAGGACTAAAACTAATATTAGACCTATTTTTCCTGACACAACTAAACTCAAACTTTATGCAGATAATATGCTTTTATTTTTAGATATTAGGCCACACAATATTAAATAAGCATTTCAAAGAATTGCTACAGTTACACCATTACGGGGATGTGAAAAATAATTCTGCCAGAACAAAGGTACTTATTTTTAATGAGAAAAATAATTGGAAAAAAAATCCTCTTTTGGTAGAAAGTTGCTCTAATCAATGCCCAAGATGCCCTAACCCAGGAGGTTGTGCCCATATAATTTGGTCCAACCCAGTTCCACGAGATTTTTGGAAAGAGGCTGCACAAATTATAAAATATATTTTGTAAATTATTGTAATCCCAGACTCAAGTTTGGTTTTACTTGTAGGCTCCAATAACTTAGACATTGCGTCTAAGGCAGCACGCCAGATTCCAGGGACCAAATCAGTGATTACTTCTCAACAGAAGTATAAAGAAACCCCATGTGTTTTTTGAACGGGATAATAATCTTAAGAAGGTGTATGGATTAGAAACAATATATGCAAAGGCTGGTGTCTTAGAAACATTTGTTCAGATTTCTCGGCGGCATGAGAATTTGATAGGAAAAAGCATATGAAACTTAACCACATAAAGATGTTTTATTAAGTCCTGCTTGATTTTGGGGTTTAATTAGATTAGATGAGTAATTTTATTATTGTGTTTGTTAAACTGATGTAAAGATTTTAAGTATTTGCTGCAATCTTGCAATTTAGATTTTAGTATTTGTATTTAACAGAAATTAAGAAAAGGTGATTCTAGAATATTAATGTTATGAGCATCATTTACCCTTTTGTGTAAATCTATAAACCAAGTCTTAGAACTTAAAAAAAAAATCTGTATATAGCCTGGAGCACTGTGCGTCTATCCTCCATATATGAAGGCATGCTGGTGCTTTTAAAATGATCTGATGTATGATGGAGGGTGTTGTAAGGAAAACAATTTCCACAATGCAGCTTGGAAAATAAGACGTCTGATGAAACCAACAGCAATACCATCATATGTAGAAAAATGCACTGTACAAGCTTTAAAACCAAGTAGAAAAGTGCTCAGTACGCCATGGTCATGGACATAAGTAGTGTGGGGTGTGCGAGACGTTTCCACCCCCCCCCCCCCCCCAGATTTCGGAGTGGCGGGGACATAAGGAATAAGGGTGGGAGGGAAGGAGGGAACAAAAGAAGTTTCCCTCTCACCTCCATGATTCGCAGTGCCATTAGCGTGTGGAAATGCTAGCTATAATGGCCCTGCACTTGACAAGCTTCCAGTTACCCGTGACCATGGAGAAGGTAATGTCACAGAGGTTCCTATGCCCTTTTATTTGTGTTGCAACCCTCCAGCAATTCTTTCTCACTTCATTGCCACAAAGCAGTGTTTGCTGATTGCTGTCTGCATCCTGAACCTGCTGCCTTGAAGGCAAACACTGCAATGCAACAAGAAATATTTGAAGAGGGGACAACATCCTGCTCAGTCTGAGGCCTGCAGGCTTCCACTGCCATGCAAGGTGAAAAGGATGGTTGCTGGAAATACAGTAGTTGCCTAAGATAGATCAAAGATACGTTTTTATTGCACAGTTACTTTGAATCATTGCAATTAGTTACATTTAAAAAAAAGAAAAACTGTAAGAGTATAACAACTGGTAGTGCCTTACAGACACTTTGTAATCCTATTCCTCACCAGGGACATAGGTTTAAAAACACCATAAATTAGAAGAAGGTGCTCGGGTTATTATGCAGGTTGCCTTAAAATTCAGGGGAATGTTCGGGCTTCATCAAGGTTATTACAGCTGTCATAAATTTAATAAAATATGCGGCCAATTACACAGTCCCCCCTCATACACTCACCTAATGCATCTTGGCAAGTCCGAACATTTATATTGCACCAAATGGGGCAGAGCCAGAATTTCCTTAAAGCGGTCAATTTCCTGCAGATACATAAAACCTGAGTTAATGATTCTTCCCCATTTCCGCAAAGGCGGAACTGTGTGCCCTTCTCGCCCTGGTAGCTCCCACCGTACCTAAATACCACAAAAGGAACTAGGCCGAAGCATAGCCTCATTAGTTGGTGCTTCATTATTGGCTTGAGGGAAGTCGAAAGATAGTACGGCAGTGCCCCACAATTGTAGAGTTTTGATGCCCAACTGCCATGACTTAAATTTTTTACTGCCAATGCATCACATTCCGCCGACAATGACTTTGCTAGTTTTATTAATAGTTTTCAACAAAAGCTGTAGGTAGTGGGCTTGCCCAGATTTCTTGTGCCTCCAATATCTCCACGCAGTGTGTTAGGAATTTATTCCAATTTGTATCCGGGTTTTTAATTTGTAACTAAATGAGGCTCTTTAAAGTGTTCCCCTGGACCTGCTTGTCTTTTAAGCAATAGGCTGCGCAGGGGCGGCCTTAGGCATGTGCAAGCTGTGCACCTGCACAGGGCCACCAAACCCCCAGGGGCCACCACGAGGAATCGGATACAATACATATTCGTGCCGGCCCCTGGCAGGGATTTGTTGCATGAGCGACTGAGGCGTGCTAAATCCAATGTGATGCACGCTGAATGGTTGTTCTTATACTCTTTTCCTTTCTAACACAGTCTCGTCTTTGTGTGGGGTCGGCCTTGTTTCGGGCTCTTCTGGTAGGTCTTGTGCTTGTTTAGAACTTTTTTTCCAGGAGAATCGAGCTTGTTTTAATAGTCCAGATCTGGCACCTCCGGAGGCTCGCATGCGCGCGCATGTGCAGTGCCCGCGAGTCCCGCAGCGAAGGGGTTACAGAAGCACCATGCATCACTGGCGGCAGGAGGGGTGGCAGCACACGTGCCCGGCGTGCAGCGAGCAGCACCGAGACCGGCCGAGGCCATGCACCGGCGCGCCTAGAGACCCTGGGCAAGAAAGGCCGCCTTGCAGAGGATAGCATGCCAGTGTGCAACCTTTGGTGCCAGCTGCGAGGTGAGCAGCCCGAGGGTCAGGGCATGGGGAGGGGGAGTGAGGAGGTCAGCGTGTGCCACTGCAGAGTGAACCCGAGGGAAGGTGAGCCATTGGACGAGGGTGTGGCGAGCCCTGGGGAGGAGGGCAGATCAGGCGTAGGAATGTATCCCAGCCCGTGGGGGTGAGGAGCCGGGGGCGTGGGGAAGGTTGGGTGATGATGTTATTGTAGATGGTGTGTGCTTTGGGTCTGGGTGGAGGTAAGCCATGTGAGGTGGCGAGCTGGAGGTATTCTGGTGGTCATGGGAAGGGAGGGCATGATGAATCGTGAGAGAGAGCCTCTCTCGCACGATTCATCTCTGAGAGGGCGCGGGTCGGAGAGGTGGTCTCTGTACGCCAGGGTTAGGGAGTGGTACAGATCGGCGCTGTATGTTGAGGGAGGAGTGAGTCAGGAGTGCAGGGGCGGTGTTTACTTGTGGCTGAGGGGAGGCATGGTGACTTTTGGAGGTGTAACTTGGGAGGCACGGTCGTATTGGGGGGAAGAGGAGAGCAGGGTACGAGGTGTTAGACGTAATGTTAAGGATTCATTAAAATGATTACAATTACTTATCAACAATCATGAAAACAGAGTATGAAGCTGATACTTGTGATCTAATGAGTGGATCTGCCTGCACAAATCTTTTAAAACATCGAGTGTTCGAATGTACTTGGCATTTGGTTATGTCTGTTTATATGGTGTTGAGGCAGACATGAAATGCAAGCACCTATGGATGGACGCCTGGAATAGGATGGCAGTGGGGTCGTTGGTACGCTGTGCTAGTGATTTCTACGTCTGCTTGAAAGTTGTCTCCTGACTGGATGTTCCTTGCACATTAATTTTGCTTCAGTGAACCTCTAGTGCCTTTTCATAGCCTTAGGACTCACTGTAATTAATCCTTGTTTAATAGGTGCTCTGAAAGCGAGCAGAACTGGCTGCTGGAATATGGCACTATACAAGAAACCTTAATTAAATATATTGTATTTTGTCTTTTGGCAATGTGGTAAAGTGGACGAGTCTTTGGTTACCTATAGGCTGTCTTCAGGTTCAGTTAGTGACGTACTGAGACAGGTCTCTGTGTGCCATGATTTCAAGGTAGCTTACTCTCTTCCTGCTAAGGTCACTTCCCAAATAGATCATGAACTATTCTCCAGGCTCTACTGTTCTCAGTGGACTGAGAAAACAGACCTTGTATGCCAAGTCACATGATCTACCCTATAGTTTTATAACACTCTTCAAATAAACCTTCCATATGTGGCTAGTCCTCATAATGTGTCATACATGTAGTGGGAAGGGTAATTACTATCAATCAGTCAGGGTTTGTAAAGCTCAGCTGCTTCACACATAAGGGTCTCGAGGCGGTGTGGGATTCATGCTGCTGGATCATGCTGCTTGTTGGTTGAACAGCGAGGTCTTGTGGTCCTTCCTGAACTGCTGGAGCGATGGTGAGGCTCTGAGGTGCAGGGGGAGGGTTTTCAGGTCTTCACTGCCAGGTGGGAGAAGTAGCGGCCTCCACTGTTTTATCAGCGGCTGCATTTGGTGGCTGCTAGGGAGATGGTTCTGGAACATATTTTCCTGGTAGGTTGGTGGAACTTCACTCGTTCATTAAGGTATGCTGGTCCTTCATTGTGTAGTCCAGGGAAGACATGGCTTGGCAGTTCGGGCTGGACTGTTCCCATGAGGCACAGGGTCAAGGCTGATTTGCATATGGCCATGTCTGAACTGGGGTGGTGTGGTGAGCAAAAAAACGATGGATTTAGGCCCAGATCTCTGTACTGGGGTGAATGTATGACATTGTTCTGCATTCTGTCCATCAACTGTTGTTTTTGCAAGAAAATAAAAACGACACATCAAAATCTTTCAGCAGCCGCCACTGCTGATTGTCTTCTTTTTTTTCCTACCCACTGCTAGCCTCGCCCGCTGCATTGCAAGCAAAATGAAGAGAATTCGAGTACACAAATCTGGTTATTCGAAACGAAAGAGAAAGGTGGCTCAGCAGGCTTTCGTAGTGTCACAGGAAGGAGCAATCCTGAACTTTATCACCCAAGGGAAACCTAAAGATGGAGAATCCTCTGGCCAGAGTACTGCTGATGCACTAGGTAAAACAGGCGCTGACGACCATAAAGAAGAACAAAAAAATGATGATATCCATGAGCAGAATGACACTCATGAGCAGACCAATGAAAATGAACAAGGTGACTCTGAAATTGATACAAACATGCAGCAATTACCAACTCAGGATGAGGATTATTACAAAAGACCCTCAGACAGAGAAACTCAAACATCATTCATCGGTCCATCAACATCTGGCATTCTGAAGGAGGTTCAGAGTTTACAGACGGATGATGCTGGTATTGAAAAGGAAGCCAAAGAGCAAGACCATGTTACAGACCCGTGTTCTGAATATGATTTATGTGATTGGAGGGATCCTACTTTGTGGCCAGCTCTCTTACGGACGCGCAACATGTTTTTCTTGTTGAAAGGGGTCCCTCCAGAGACCCAGATTCTAAAACAAAGTATCCAAGTGATGAGCACTCAAAAAGTAAACGTCGTTTTTCTGTTACCATGTAACTGGTCATCTAACGCCTTTTCTGGACGTTTTATTAAAACACCTTCCTGAGCTCCGCCCCGCCCGGACTACCTCTTCCGGGGCCCCCTACCTGCGCTCCCTGCACAGGGCCACCATGAGCCTAGAGCCGCCCCTGGGCTGCGAACTTAGCTTTTACTAGCCACTGCTGTGATGTCAGCTTGAATTCCATATTGATTTGTGCTTGCGGTTTGGCGTTTAGTAGCAAGAACACTCTACGGTAGCAAGACGACTGTGCCCTGTCCAACCAGGCTACCATTTTATCTCTGAAGATCATTGCCCCATAGGCCACTGTTGGTAAACATTTTTAGTCCATTCCCTTAAGCAGTGGGGGCAAGTCTGGTGTGCTCATGGAATTTCTCACTTTGCAGAATGCTCCTTCAAGTAAGTTCGCTGCCCCTAGCTGTGCGGTAATGTGTGCTGTTAATCGTGCTCTATGGTCCAGCCAGACGTGGAGGTACTTGTATGAGGTCACTATTTCAGGGGATTTTCCTTCTATGTGCCAAAAACATTTCCTGGCCCTTTTGTTCTTACTCTCATTACCTTCAATTTGACTATATTTATTTTCAACGGGTTGTCTTTGCAGTACGATGTCAAGGCCGTCAGCAGCCTCTGGAACCCCACCGGGGTTTGGTCTAACAGTATTGTGTCATCCGCATACTGTAAGGATTGAATTAGAGATCCCAAGAGTTTTGGTGGGAATGCTGTCTCGTGATAGGTATTCTAGGAGGTCCGCAATATACAAGTTGAAAAGTATTGGAGTCAGTATACAGCCTTGGCTTTGATTTTGTTGGTAGCCGCCCAGCCTGAGGTGACTCTTATTTTCACCCACGTGTCTGAATATAGGGTGATAATTGCATTTAGTATGATCCGTGGGATGCCACAGTTGTTTAATTTTTCCCACAGTCTTATGCGTGATACGCTATCAAATACAGTTTGGAAATCAATGAACCCAAAATATAGAGCCTTACCTTTTTTTGTTAGTGTGTCCTCTATCAGGTGAGATCAGGTCATCGATGCGACAGCCCCTCTTGTCAGTAGGGGATACATTTTCGCTCTTCTGCCCAACGATTCAGTTCTTGGTATAAAATACTGGCGTTGCACTTCCCCGCTACATACAAGAGGGCAATCAGTCGATAATTTTCCGGGCTTGACCGGGACCCTGTTTATGAATCGGAACAGTGAACCGCACCATGTCTCTGGGATACCTCCTTCCAATCCACCTTCCTGGAACAGGGGGGTCATTATTGAGGCCCATTTTTAGCTCTGCCCCTTTATACACCTTTGCTGGAATGCCATGTGGGCCATTTGGGCCAGGTGCGCCACCTGCTCGCGTCTGTTTGATGGCGTGTGCTATTTGAGCTCTTGGTATTTTGGCGGTATACCTTCAGATGGTGGTAATGGTTCGCTGTCTCCCTTGTGTTGTTTCAGGTCATTATCTCTCACACCTTCAGCGCCAGCCGGTTCCACATAGAGTGCTTCAATGTAAGTTTCCCAAACAGACGGTGCGATGTGTGCTACAGTTGGCTGTCGGTTCGGCTTGAAGCATTTATTCATCCACGCCCAAAATTTTCTTTGGTCCTTGGATTTTACAATTTCATATGCGTTTTCCCAGCTCTGATCTTCGACCTTCTTCTTATAGATGTATCTGGCTTTTCTGTATTCCTGGCGAGTTGCCACGACATTCGCGCGTAGTGTTTTATTTTCGCTATTATCTTACGCAATCCTGCGCATGATGTTATTTAGTTTTCGTTCTAATTTCGCTGCTGCTTGTTTGAATTCTGTGAGTTGATGGGCCTTCGCTGTTAATTTATCTGTGCATGGCTTTGGGACGGTGGTTAACTTTTCCCTCAGGTCTTCCAAAGTTTGCTACCATGAATCTATGGTGATTTGATCGTTTTGCACTTGATATAATTTGTTTAGAAACTCCTCCACTTTTCACTCGAGTGCCTCTTAATTTTTCAGTGACCACCTTACTGTCTTTACTGGTTTTATTTTATCTTTGCCACCAATCAGGCTGGCATTTGGCCTTGGATACATTAGAGCTGGAATTCCACAAGTTAGTATTGCGTGATCACTGGACATGGGTGGTGTAATTGCAAACATTTGGGTGGTAAGAAAGTATGCACCTGACACCCAATCTAAAGTGGGCCTTTGGAAGCATGAGGTGTGGATATAGGCTGCCGACTAGTCCTTTTGTGACCTTCCATTTAAGATACGTAGCCCTAGCTGGTTAAAATGAGCTGCTATCCTTGCTCCATGCTTATCCGGCTTTTGGTACTGACTTCTTATCTCTGGTATGGCCCAAACTTGATCATTCATGGTCACAAAAAGGGTGATGGAATCTGTATTTATAAGGTTTGCGTTGAAGTCTCCCATTATTATCCACAGGTCAACAAGGGGCATATGTATCAAACGATTTTGTATTCGCAAACGCTGCGAATCGCAAAAAAACAGCGTTTGCGAATACAAAATTGCAAAAGGAGATGTATGAGGCATTTCAGCCTCGCAATCTTAAGGAATCGCTAAATTTGCGATTTCTTAAGTTTGCGTAAGCATTTAAGAAATCGCAAATTGCGATTTCTTAAATGCAATGTAACACGCACCCAAGTTGTGCGATTTCTCCTTAAGAAATCGCAAATTACCACCAACTTCAAGTTGGTGGTAAATTGCGATTTCTTTGAAATATGCACTTTTTTGCACATTTCAAAGTGCCATGTGGTGCACATACATGTCCTTAGGGCATGTATGTGCGCCAAATGTGCACACATGCTGATTTCAGGGGTGCATCAGGGTGTCATCATGACACCCTTGCACCTTTGAAAATATTCTCAATTTGCGATTAGCAAATAGCGATTCGCAAATTGAGAAGGACTTCCCATTCATTGCTTTGGGCCTCCTGGCCCATAGGAATGAATGGGAAGGTATTCCTTAATTGCGATTTCGCAATTTGCTAATCGCAATTAAGGAATTTTAGGAAATCGCAAAATTTGTGCGATTTTTTAAATACATCCCGTTTTGCAATTCTCAAATAGCAATTCTCAAAAAATCGCTATTTGAGAATCGCAAATGGAGATGTTGATACATATGCCCCCTGGGAACTGGGCTGACAGATCCCTCACTGCTGGGAGCAGATTGCACAATGCAGCTTAATGTTTTACCCTGACTGGGTGGAGGTAAATACTGCCTAAGATAACTGCTGTTTCTTCCCAGCCTGATTTGTTGATGAATGCTTTAAGTAACACATAATCTCCTTGGTCTTTGCTCAATAGTGTAACTTGTGCTGCCAAGTTGTTTTTCACATAAATTGATACCCCATTCGACCCCCCCCCCCCCCCGGATGGGGGGCCCCTCGCTAAAGATGCTATTGTGTTTGAGCCGTAGACTGTATAGTCCTGACAGGGAACTAATTTCAGGGCCCAGGTTTCTTGTAGCGGGATGGCATTGAACCTCCTTAGTTGGTGTATTGATGGTGTTTTAGCTTTGTCATTATTTAGCCCACGTGCAGTCCAAGAACAGATTTTTAGATTTGAGGTAAAGGTCTCTTTTTAAAAAAAAAAATTTTTATACGTTTGTATGTTAGGTACTTGGGGCAAGAGCCAGGTCCAATCTTGAGAATTCTTCCATTGGATCGTGCATTGGTGCTTACCTCCTTCTTTATCCGTTGTAATTTGCAATGATTCTTCTCTCAGTGGTAACGTTCTTGAACCTTCTCTGATGCCAAATAGAATGGACTTTACTCCGGGTCTTATCATGTTGTTGTAACTATCTCCTTGGTGATTTTCCTTGCTTACATTATCTGTTTTTTCTTTTTCTTTTAGGAAAGCTGGGTACCTTAATTTTTTTTTTTTTTTTTTGCTCCTGCACTAAATTTTTACTTCAAAAAGTGGCATAATTACATGACGGGCATAATTTGGCCAATATCATGTAACAAGTGTAAAATGAAATTCCACAAATGACATGAAATAGGCCAGCAGAATTTAAATTTCACCCTGGCCTATTTGGCATCTGCGATTCATATGTTCAGGCCTACGAATGTTTGACCGCCTTATGGTAAAACATGCCAACCATTGCTCAGGAAGCAGAAGATGTAGGCGTAAACCAATAGTCTACCAGTCCTGCACATAGGGAAGACTCTACTAGGCTTATGAATAATATAATTTAATTCTTATACAAGGCTAAATGGAGAAACACATAGGACCAGAAACGAGAACCGATATCTAAAGTTAGGCGCAGAACATCGAGACTAGGCAAAGGAATGCGCAAACTTCAATTACCATTTTAGAAAACTTCTAAATTAACACATTTTCAGGTGAAAGCAACCTAGAAAGATCTTAACAAAAAAATGCAGATCTTCAACTATAAGTTTAATAATGAAAGCAAAGTATAGACAGCAATTAGCATCAAAGGAATAATGCGCTGTGACAGGAGGGGTAGCTCTACATGCATTTTTGGGGATGAAAAGAGACAGTTTGGTGGCACTTGTGTATGAAAACTAAGAACTTGAAAAAAATCTACTGCTGAATAGGGGAGTCTGTGGAGACTGTTCAGACTGACAGTGATGGTCTATTTTTTTTTTTTTTAACTTATTTTTATTGCCATTTACATATTTCAGACATTGACCATCATACACAACCCTCAGATAGACATAGCAGAGTATACATCCAGTAGTGGGACAGAATGGCTGTGTACATCGCTTGTACATAAACAAGGAGCATAAACAGGGTATAGAGAGAGCATGATGTTTATATCCTGTTGTCCGGGTTCCAGATATGGCATAGAAACTGGGGCGGAACACGGGCATAAACTAAGGAAGGGGTATGGAAGAATATATCCAGTTACATTAGCGATGGTATACAGCGTTGTTTGGGCAGGACACCTCTGCGACTCGTGTGTGCTTATCCTAGTGGGTGCGGCCGAGGGCTGCGACCGCATTCCAGGCGCCAGGGCTTGCGATGAGCTTGTGTGGGTGGGGTTCCGAGAGATCAGTTGGGTAGGGCCTGTGACTGTGTGCGTGGGGCTGACGACGTAGGGGGGCTGCCACTCGGGTCAGCGCCCGGGGAAAGCTGTCGAAATTGATACAATAGCATGGCCCATTCCATCGATATAGGGTGCTTGCGGGTCCCCTTTACCTCCTCCTCCCGTAATGTCTCCTCCTCAGCCGCCGCCCACTTGTGTGTAGCTCCCACCCACGCCGCCAACGGTGGACCAGTGGGAGAACGCCAATGCATAGCGATGCTGCGCTTAGCTAAGAGTACCGCTAGGGAGAGGAAACGAGTCTGCACCCTGTGCTGTTTACCTGTGCGAAAGATGCCTATGGCGCTAGCTTCCCAAGTGTTCATACAAGTTAGCCCCGTGAGAGTACCCAGAGCAGTGTGAATGTGGTGCCAGAAAATTTTTATGATGGGGCAGCTCCAGAACATGTGTCGGAAGTCTGCATTCCGCGCTTGACATCTGGGGCACAGGAACTGAGTGTCAGGATTGAATCGCTGGAGGCGTGCGGGGGTTAGATAGGCCCTGTGTAGGATGTGATATTGAATGTTTTTAAAGCGTGCGTTCCTAGAGACCTTCTTAGGGTATTTCAGAGCTTTCCCCCATTCCCCGTCATGGAGTGCCCGCCCAATTTCAGCCTCCCAGGTGGCTCGCAGGGAATCTAGTGGCTTGCTAACCAGTTCCCGTATGGCCTTATAAAGCCATGTAGTGAGATGGCGCCCAGCTCCCATGTGTAGGATCGTGTGGATAACGGGGTGCGTGCGTGGTTCCCCTTTACTTAGGTCTTGATATGGTCGGTAGCTATCTAGGAGTTGGCGGTGCAGCAGAAATTGTCCCGGGGGGAGATCGTACTCCTCCATCAGGCTATGGAATGGTCTTAGTCGCCCATCCTCGAAAAAGGACTCCACCTCCGTTAAGCCGCACGACGTCCACATGCGGGGCGCATTATTTGTGTAGTAGCGTTCCTGTTTGGGCCACCCCACCAGGGTGAGTAGGGGGGAATACAACGGGGTCCCCGGGGACATGCGGTGTATCCGTAGCATGCACTTACGTGCCACTGACACCTGTAGAGGGTATGTGCGTTTTGGCTGAGTGCCAGGGAGGAGCAGGCGACGGATCTCCGGAATCGATATCCATCCTGCAGCAGTACAAGTTTCCACCGTGTACCTGTCTGCCGTCCAATGGGACAGCCATTGCAGCTGTGCTGCCAGGAAGTAGGCTTCAAATGAGGGGGCTCCCAAGCCACCCTGTGTAGTGGGCAGCTGCAGTTTTGTCAGGGCTATTCTGTGCCTGGCAGACCCCCAAATGAGCGCACTGAGGAGGGAGTCGAGGTCCCGGAAGAAGGCCTTGGGCGGGATTACTGGCAGATTGGTAAAGAAATACAGCAGTCTTGGAACCATGATCATCTTGGCCAATGCCACTCTCCCAATAGGCGCCAGTGGGAGGCTCTTCCAAAATCCGACCGAGGCCCTAAGACTCGCCAACGCCCTACCGTGGTTGCCCTCGAACATATCTGTGGAGGAATGGTAAAGACGGATTCCGAGATATCGGGGGGCCTCCGCGCTCCAAGGCACCTGCTGAGCCCCAAGGCGAACTTCCTGTGGGGGTAGGTCCGGATGCAGCGGATATATTGTGGATTTATCCCAGTTCACCCGTAGCCCCGAGGCCGCAGCAAATTCCGTCAAGGTTTCCCAGAGGGGGGTCAGATCGTCTGTAATGTCTCGTACATAGATCAGCAGGTCATCAGCGTACAAAGATACACTATGCACTGTGCCCGCTATCGGGATACCCCAGCTCTCCCCCTCCCGTCGGAGTCGGATGGCGAGAGCCTCCACCGCCAGAGCAAAAAGCAGAGGGGATAATGGGCAGCCCTGTCGCGTGCCCCTCTGAACCGCAAACTCCGTCGAGATGTACCGGCCCAGGCGCACCCGCGAGGTCAGCCCGGTGTACAGTAGGCGCGTATAAGCCAGGAGGGTGGGCCCAATGCCTGCTCGCTGCAGCACCGAAAACAAGAACCGCCATGTGAGGGAGTCAAAGGCCTTTTCAAGGTCTAGGATGAGACAGGCCGCTCGAGGGTATATCCCCTGTACTTGATCCTGGATGTGGAAAACCCGACGTATGTTCTGTGAGGTGCATCTGCCTGGTATAAAACCGCATTGATCCGGGTGGATCAGGGAGCGTATGATTTGTACGTATCTATCCGCAAGGGTCTTCCCGAGGAGTTTGCAATCGGCGGACAACAGCGATATGGGACGATAGGAGGCCATTTGTTGTGGGTCCCTGTGCGGTTTCAGGAACGTCACAATTACGGATTCTTGCATGGATCTCGGCAGCTCTCCCTTCTTCAGCGCTGCCGCAAACACCTCCACTAATCGAGGGACCAGGTGAACGGAGAATGTCGTGTAATATTCTAGGGGGAACCCATCTAATCCCGGAGCCTTATTTCGGGCTAGGGCACGCAGGGCCCGTGTCACATCCGCCGAGGCTATCACCGTGTCCAGAGCCTCCCTCTCTGTCCTCGTGATCGTTGGAAGGGGTAGGGGATCGAGGAATCGATCCACTACAGGTTGCGGGGTAGAAGTTGGGTCACTGTAGGTTTCCGCATAGTAGTCGCGGAAGGCGCCCAGAATCCCCGCCTGAGAACGTATGACCAACCCTCCAGGGTCCAGTATCTCAGTGATGGGCTTGACATCCGTGTCCTGCCTGGCTAACCACGCCAATAGAGTGCCCGTCTTATCCCTCTCCCTATGCATCCGTGTAGCGTAAGATCGGAAGTTGCACTTCCGTAAGTCCGTGGAGGCAGTTTGGTAGGCAGTTTTTGCCTCGGTGACACTTCGCACCTCCTCTGCGGATGTGGCATCCTGTTTCGTGAGGGTCGCCAGACGGCGCTCCGCAACGGTTAGGGCCTGTTCTAGTACGCGCTTAACTCCCGTTATTTGCTTCAAGCACTCACCCCGGGCCACCACCTTAAATACATCCCATTCCACTAACTTGGAGGATGCCGTACCCGAGTTGCGTGCGAAATAGTCTTGGATGCTATTCTCCTGATCGTGTCGGAAGACCTGGTCCGACAGACAGTCCCGTGGTAAGCGCCACGTGGGGACCGGCGGGTGTGGGGGTCGCCAGTGTAACTGGAGAATGTGGGCATCGTGGTCGGATATGATCCTGCCCAAGTAATCCGTGTGGGTAATCGTGGGCAAGATAGTCGCCGAGCATAAGAAGCGGTCAAGACGGACGCGTAGATTGTGGGGGATGGAGTGGAAGGAATACAATCGCACCAGAGGGTGGCGCATTCGCCAAGCATCGGTGAGTGCCCAGTGGGCGATCCAAGCCCGGAATCGGTCAGTTTGCTTATATGCCGGGGTGTGCAGTGGGGCGGGTGGGAGCGGTCAAGGTTCCAGTCAAGCGTGCAATTATAGTCGGGGGCGTGGCCAAGCCGCGGGCTGAGATGGCCGCGCGGTGTTGAAGCTCCGTGGTCGACTCAGCGCCAAATCTGTTTTTCCCGACATCCTGATGCGGGCGAAGGCTGCCCGGACCCGGCGCTGACTCCCCTGCTCTCCCGCAACAGCCTGGAGTGGTGATCCGGCCCCGACAGCGCCCGGAGCGACCCAAGAACGCCGGGGCCTAGCGGACCCGATGCCCAAGATGGCGGCCTGACTCGGCGGCCGGGGAGGTTAGTGCGGCGGTGGCGGCCGACGGTGATGCGGGTGGCCGGGGGGTAACTGGGGGGGGGTCTGGGCGCTGGGGCGGGGTCTGGTGTGGGCCCGCTTCGCCCCCTTCGCCGCCGTTGGCCTGAGGCGGGTCGGGCGTTGGGCCGTTGCTCGGCGCCGCGGCCGCCTCCTCCATTGCTGGCCCCACTCGGGTTCCCCGCGCTGTTGCGGTCTGGGGGGCCTGAGGGAGCGACGACACGGCTGACTGGCGGTGGGGGTGGTCTGGAGGGGATCTGCGCGGACCTCTGCGCCCGGGCCGCCTCTGCCCCCCTTCCCTGGGACCTTCTCGGCCGCCCCTGGGGTTCGCGGCCTGCGCCGTCCGGACGCCCTCTCCCCGGTCCTGAGTCGCCTAGCCGTGCTGCGGGCCGAAGAGGTGGTGGAGCCGTTTCCCCTTCCGGGTCATCGTCCCAGTGCCCTGGATCCGCCTGTTGGCACCCTTCCCGCAACTGGCAGTCGTTCCTGGTGGGGGCATGGGACGAAAGGACCCCAAACAAAAGACTCTGCCCTTTGAGAGGCTCCACGATCAGCCTGCGGACCAACGCCCAGACATGTCGGACCCTGCTGGAGGCCAGTCCGCTGGCCCGGCGGCTGCCGCTCCACCCCCTGAATGGCTTCAAGAGATGCGTGCTGGATTCAGGGCCCTCGATGGGCGCTTTGATGCCCTGAACAAAACGTTAGAAACGATGGGAGCGAAGGTCCAGGCCCACGATAAGCGTTTGGGGGAGGCCGAGAACCGGATATCTGCGGTGGAAGATAGCGCAGCGCAGGACACTAAACGCCTAGACCGGCTGGAGCGCATACTAAAGGAAGTGGCCATCAAGAACGAGGACTTGGAATCGCGCAGTCGGCGCAATAACGTCCGAATCACTGGGCTCCCTGAATCCACGGCTACCGGCAGGCTGGATGTTTTTGTTGAGCAACTGTTATCGGACATTTTTGGGAGAGACTCCTTCACACCGGGCTTTGTGGTTGAGAGGGCGCACCGCTCACTTGGGCCGCGACCTAACCCGGGGCTCCCTCCCCGCCCTCTGATAGCCCGGATCATGAACTTCCGAGACCGGGACACGGCCCTGAGGCTGGCCAGGGAGAAGGGCGAGATCACCTGGCAGGGCTCGAGACTCTCGTTCTACCCTGATTTCACCGCCATGGCACAGGAGGCTAGGCGTAAATATGTTGGGGCGAAAGCTGCGCTCCGCAATCTGGGCCTCAAGTACGGTATGCTGTATCCGGCCCGGTTGAGGGTTGACATCGATGGCCGACCGCGTATATTTGACAATCCTACTGCGGTGCAGGAGTTCTGCCGAACATATAAACCACGCAGGGGCCCTTCGGGGGGCGATGAGGATGGACACACTCCACCGCACAGTGGTGCTGCGCTTAGCCAGGACCTGTTCTCCGGCTCTGGGCCTGGCTGAGTCGGTGCCCGCAACGCAGCTTTGACTTCTTTTTCTGTCTGTTTGCAATGGGATCGTTTGAGACACTTTGCTATGTCTTTGTTTTTACTGTGGCGCTGGGTCGGCGGCGGGTCGTTGCCATTCCCCTTTGGTTGACACCGCCGGGAGCATTTTTTGACCTACAATGCCTATTTTTTGTTTACTTGTATATCAATGGTTTTGCTATTTGACACTTCGCTTTTCTTCCACAGGTTGGGGATTGCCTCACGTTTGCGTGATGTGGCTGGGTGGGGGGTGGGGGGATGGGATGGGTAGTTTGGATATTCTTCACATGGCTGATCAGATTGTAACTTTGCGAATACACGGAGACGCTTCTGCTTTCCTGCTCTCATTGTTAGGGATATGGCAGCAACAGTACACATAGGCTTACATGAAGCCCCCCAGGATCTTTCACTCATGTCATGGAACGTCAGAGGCCTGAACAATCAACGGAAATGTAGGCAGGTACTACACTATCTGAATCGGCACAGGGTCGACATTGCCTTCCTGCAGGAAACGCATTTACACACCTCTGTTCCCGCTCGCTTTGCAGCTTCCTGGGGCGCCCACAGATACTTCTCCAATTTTAGCAATTACGCCCGAGGCACCGCGGTGCTGATTCACAGGAGAGTCCCGTTTCACTGCCAGCTGTTCCGGGGAGATCCTGAGGGTCGCTTCTGCATAGTACGGGGGGTGTTGATGGGTCATGCGATCATCCTGGTATGTGTGTATGCCCCGAACACTGATTCCCCGGAATTTTTCCACGCACTGTCTGCCCAGCTTGCGGCGCTTGAACCTGCGGGCCTCATTCTTGGCGGCGACTTTAACTTATTGCTAGATTCAGCTTTGGATAGTACATCTGGGGCTGCTCCTTCCAAGCCCAGGGCGCGGCGCGCTCTTGCGGACCTCTGTCAACAGTTCTCCCTAGTAGATATTTGGCGCAGGCGCAACCCAAACACCACTGACTACACACATTTCTCGGGGCAACACAACACTTGGACCAGACTTGACTATTGGCTGCTGTCCCCGGGCCTGTCCCCATGGTTTGGTGGGCTCCTTACTCTCCCTAGAACGTACTCAGACCACTCCCCTGTCTTGCTCCGCTTGGATGTCCCACGCCCCGAGGGTTTTGAGCGGCAGTGGCGATTCCCTGGGAGAGCGCTGCTGGATGACTTATTTGTCCACGAGATTTCCGAAGCGATAGAGGACTACTTCACGATTAACACAGGGTCTGTAGACTCACAGGCTGCGCTCTGGGAGGGGTTTAAGGCCTACATCAGGGAGGTTTGCATAGCCAAGCACTCTGGGGTCCTGAAGGCACTACGCGCAACCATTAAGCAACTGGAGGCACAGCTAGAGTTGACTGACGCTGAAGCGCAGCGCGGGCTGGACGGGGACGTCTCCGCTAGGCGTCTTCGCCTCCTGACTGACTTCCGGGAGGCTGCAGACAGGGAGATACTGTACCTTGGGAAGTACCAGACGGCGCGTAGATATGGTGAGGGAGATAGACCGGGACGCACACTGGCTCAGGCTTTGAGGCCTCCGTATGGTAGATCCTTGATAGTTGAGGTGAGGGGCGTGGATGGCTCGCTCCGCACAACTCCCACAGCGATCAGAGACGAATTCCTGTCCTACTTCTCCGACCTATACAAGACCAAGTTGGGGGAATCCACAGCCGCTCGTGCGGCCTACTTGTCCGAAATCGCGCTTGTGTTCCTCGATAAGGGCATGCAGGAGTTCATGGCTGAGCCTATTACTGTGGCGGAGGTGCGCGGGGCGATTAAGGTGCTTCGCGGGTCCACGGCCCCCGGCCTAGATGGCTTCTCTGGGGATTTTTATAAGGCGTTCTCTGATCAGCTGGCGCCACAACTGATAGAGGTGTATGCGGAGGCGCTGGAGCGCGGCTCCCTGCCGGCCACCCTCAGCGAAGCGGTGATAGTTCTCCTTCCAAAACCAAACAAGGACCCGACGTTGTGTAGTTCCTATCGCCCCCTCTCCCTTTTAAACTTCGACTACAAGATCCTGGCAAAGATAGTGGCCAACAGGCTCTCTCAATTGATGGAATTTATCATTTCACCCGTCCAATCGGGCTTTGTCCCGCGTCGCTCTACGTCTTTAAATCTGCGAACGCTTTTTACGGTCCTCCACAGAATTAACCCTGCCACGCCGGCTGCTGCGGTCCTCCTGGATACCGAAAAGGCCTTCGACACTCTAGAATGGCCTTTCTTTCTCGCCGTCATGCAACGTATGGGCATGCCGGAGACCTTCCTTGCCACTACGAGGCTTTTGTATAGCCGCCCCACGGCCCGATTGCGTATCAATGGCACGCTGTCCTGTCCCTTCTCTTTAACGCGTGGTACGCGGCAGGGCTGCCCACTCTCACCACTCTTGTTCATTTTGGCCATGGACCCCTTGATCCGACATTTCCAGGAGCGCCACCTCCACAGGGGTCTCCAGTTCCGGACGGGTCCATTGCTAGCGTCCCTCTACGCAGACGACACCATACTGTATGTAAGAGAACCGCAGATCAACCTTGCCCCCCTGATACGGGAGATTCTCCGCTTCGGCGCACACTCCGGGCTGGGCATCAACTGGCATAAGTCCGTCATCTTCCCCTTAACCAGCAGCACCTCCCCATGGCAGTGCGAGTACCCATTGGAGTGGTGCTCTGACTCGGTTCGGTACCTGGGTGTGCAGATCCATCTCAACACGGACGAACTTATTCGCCTCAACTATGGCCGCGCTTTGGACAGGCTGGAGACACAGGTGGAGGGATGGTTGAGACTCCCGCTGTCTATGTCGGCCAGAATTGCAATCATAAAAATGATAGTTCTCCCTAGATTTTTATACCTCTTCAATAATATCCCCGTCCCCATCACCCGGGCCTTCTTCACCGCGTTGCGATCCCAGCTGATCAGGCTGGTATGGGGCGGGAAGCACCCCCGGATTGGTTGGAAGACCCTCATGCTCCCTCCTGATAGGGGCGGCCTCGGGGTACCGGATCTGTATTTGTATTATCTGGTGGCGCAATGTGCGCACGCCTATGCCTGGTACCACCCTGACGCTCGTATTCCGTTCCTGCGTCCCGAGGCGGATTTCGTTCTCCCGGGCCGGTTAGCGGCGGTGTTGCCAAAGGGGGTCCCCCGAGACCCAGCTGATATCCAAACGGTGTCCACCACAAGTTGGGCGTGGCACCGTCTTACTCGCTATCTAGCCCAGCCCCTCCTTTACTCCTCTTCTCTTCCACTTCCTAATCCCGGCTTGCTGTCTGGCACGGGGGAGGCTCTGGTTCAGCGTACATTGACCAAGTTTCACCTTGCTACGGCCGGGGACCTCTACCCGGGGGGCCACATATTTTCGGTCTCGGAGGAGGAGCGCTTCAGTGAGGCCACGTTCATGGACAAATTTGTCCTGCGCCGGCTTTATTGTGCGGCTCGTTCAGACATTGCGGGATTCCCTCTCGAGCCAGCATCCTTTGAGCCTCTAACTCTCCTCATTGACAACGACTCGGGTGCCCATATGGTATCTAAGCTGTACAAGGCATGCGCGGCGCTGGTTCCATGTGAGGATGGCAGGTTGAGAGCGGCCTGGGAGGCGGACTTGGGTAGACCGATCACAGATGAACAATGGACCGCTTGCTGCAAAGTCACTAAGGCGATCTCGCTCAATAGTCGGCATAAGCTCCTCCATTATAAATTTCTTCGCCGCTGCTACATGACCCCAGCTAGGCTCCACGCCATTGACCCTGCGCGCCCGCACACATGTTGGAAATGCGCTGCTCCACACGCTGACTTTGCACACCTGTCCTGGACGTGCCCCAGACTGCAACCATATTGGACGCAGATCCACGAGATCCTTGGCGCTATGTTGGAGCTCACGCTGGTTCCCACTCCGGAGGTTGCATTGCTGGGCTATACAGTGAACTTCCCCAAGGGCGTCCGCAGGCTTGCCTCCCTGGGCCTGCTACTCGCCAAGAGGGAGGTGGCAAAACATTGGGGCGGTAGGTCGGCCCCCACGGCTGGGACATGGCTCACGTCTATGGCTTATTGCAGCACAAACAGCGAGATATATGCCAGTCTCCTCCCTGCAGTTGCGCGTCCCAAGGATATCTGGGGCCCCTACAAGACCTATATTGCTAACCTCCCGTGCGCTTCTCCACCGCATGCCAGCTCCGGAATAGTACCCACGGGAGTGGGGTAGCTCTGATGGTCCTCCCTGCGGGAATTGGGGGGAATGAGTGCTCGCTGGGCGGGCTGCATTAGCGGAGCTGTGCCAAAAATGGGGGTGCCCGCTGCAGATGGTTGAGGAGTCCTGACTGAGTCATTTCCCTTCGATGGGCACGGGCGGATGAGACGGGTGGGCTCTGGATGGGGGGACTTGCTGTGGTCTGCTGCCATGAAATCGAACTGCTGTTTGTATATGAAAGGGGAGTGTAATGATGTATCTCCGCAATTGTTCCTACAGATCTGCACAGCCGATATTCTTGCATTGTTATGTTTTTCAAAACTCAATAAAAAAAGTTTACAAAAATTTTTTTTAAAATAAGCGTGCAATTATAGTCTCCTCCCAGAACCCACGGTACGGAAGCGAATGGGGCAAGAACCCCCGTGAGATGGTCCCAAAACTTGTCTTGGTCCACATTGGGGGCGTAAATACTGCCGAGAAGCACTACCTGTCCGTCCAACAGCCCCTCCAGCAGCGCATATCTACCTTCTTTGTCGACCACCCTCCGAAGCTCCTGGAAGGGGGTTCCCGGTCGCACCCAGATCAACGCCCCCGCGCAAACGCAGAGTATGTTGTGGCGCAGATGAGCCCCCTCCATTTCGACTGCAGTTTCCCCACCTCTTTTGCAATGAGATGCGTCTCTTGTAGAAAGACTATCGGGGCGCTGAAGCTGGGTACCTTAATGTTGCTACTTCTCTAATCTGGATGCCCCAACCTTGCAATGGGTTTTTGTTTCTTATTAAGGCTCTTGCCATTCCCGAGGTGAGGAAGGTAATTTCAGTTGCCTTGTTTTTGTCATCACTATTTTGGGGGCGGAAGGCCACGCTTTAGATACCAGTTGTGCTTATTTTCTCCAGACCTGGCAGATCAGAGCAGAGCCTTAAGATATTCCCTCTATTAAGCATATCCCATTCCCCTTGCGAGGTGTACTCAGGGTACAGTATCACCTTTAAATCTTCTGGCTTCATATTTGTGGTCGCATTATGGCTTGACCTGTCTTGTTGTAATGGCTGTCCTGGTGGGGAGACATTGTCATCCTCCCTATGGTCTAGGGTTTGGCTTCGATGGCTAAAAAGTTTGTCTCATAAATGGTTTCTTGGGCTATTGTACTTTGGCTTATCTCCCAGTATCATATTCTGGGATTGTTGTCTGTTATCTCTACTTTCCACAGTGGTTTTGAATATCCTGTAATCTTGATTTATTCTGATTAAGTCATCTGGATTTACTTGAGTGGCTGCCGTTTGTTTATTATGGGTTTGACGCCTTTGCCTCCTGTGCTTAGTAACTTCAGGGCGCCTTGAGATGTGCTACTACCACTCTGATTTTTCCCTTCTGCTCTTGGTCAAGCGTACAGTGGGCCTTCCAACCACCCTTGCTCTGCGTCTAGGTTACTTCCTGGTTTGGCATTCTTTCCTTCGCCTTCCGTTTGTTTTTGATTTTTCCCACCTCTTTTCTGCGTCCCGTGTTCATCCTCTGGTATTTTGTGCTCTAGGTGTTGCACTTTTGTATTTCGGCTTGCCTCTTGTTCTGTTGTTTGGTTGAAGTACAAATCTCCGATTGAGCTGTTTGAGGCTTTTGTGGCTGCCCCCAGTTTGTTCTCTCGATTCCTTTGTGAATGAGACTTATGACATGCTCCGGTTGCTCTCTGTTTTCCATGTTTTCATATTGGAACCATTGTAGCAGATGGCTATCACTGCCTTTCTTGCACTTGTTCAGCTTTTTCAGTTTTTTCTTGTTCTTCCTTGATATAGGCTGGCATTTCATGGGAGATCTCTTGGGGCTATTTATTGCTATTGTGTTTTCTGCATTGTTCATTGTACGAGGTCTTCTCTTTCATACTCAAGTATTTTGTCTTGTTCATTCCTTGAAATATTGTTGTGTCTATTTTGTTTAATGTAGCTTTCTTGAATATTGCCGTGTTGGGTGACACACTCGGGCTCTTCCAGCTTTTGCTGCAAAGTCTCTGGGCCCTTATGTGTAGTTGTCTAGATTTTCTCCCCGGTTCCTTCTGCTTTTTCGTCACTATCTTGTAATTTCAGATGTGAGTAATCTGATTTTTGTGGCTGCTGTAGCACTGAATTTAATCCCTGTGGTCGTCTATGTGCATCCTTCTTCAAAAGTCCTCAATTACAGAGCTCATTATTTCAGGTAGTATTTTTAGTTTATTTAAAATAGGGCTGCAATGACAAGCCTCTTGCTTCTGAATCAGCTCTGCCATCTCCTGAGCTCTGAGTATCAAGGCGTTCAAACAATCTAATTTGCTATCTATACCAGAGATTAAGCTGGCCACCATCTGAAGTATTTTTATTTGAACATCCAGCTTGTCTGCGTGCATGCATGCTGCGTTTGCCATTGTGCTTAGGGCTGAATTGGTGGTTTTTAGGAGGCTCTCAATCTTTGGAGCAGATAGCACAGCGTTTTTTTCCCTCTTACTGATCCTACTGCCGGGGTCTCCTTGTCCCGAATGATAAAACAAGAGTTTGAGTGGTTTGTTAGGATAATATAGGGTAACCATTTGTATAGCGCAACGAATGCCGAGGCGTCTGAGGAAGTGCTCAGGTTGGCTCGCTGGTGGGGTCAAGTTTCCTTCCCTTCTTGCCACTCCTGTGGCAACCTCCTTTTTGTTGGTGATAAAACATGAATTCAACAAGTTTGACAAGTTTGAGCACCAGCTTGCTAGTGTGCACCGATCTCCTTTTTGTTCAATGTTATTTTCCTTATGTCTGCTCTTGTTTGGATTACTGTTGTCTCCTATATTATTTCGTGGCATGCAAGGGGTTATATCCACTACTGAGATGTTACTTGTACCGATCCTGGCTTGTATCTGGCTTGTCGCTTTCCCTATATTGTTGTCATGTAGGCTGGGAGTAACTTGAGAAGCAGCAGCTGGTTTCAACGTTAACCTGGTCGGTGATGCTTGATTAGCTCCTTCCAATTGGTCTCTTTTTTGCTCTAGTTCCTTAGAGCTGCCCGTCAAGCTTTTTGGGCTTGTTATGTTGGTCGTCGGGCTCTTTGCGCTAGTCGAGGAAACCCATATCGGTGATAAATGATGTAACTGGAATTCCAGGGATTCCTAGGATTCTGAGTGTATTTGACCCTGTTGGTTTTCCCCAAGATTTGTCTTCTTGTGAGAAGCCCTGGCTCCTTCTTTGGATCGAGTGCTCTTTAGAGGTTTCTCCCTTTTTCTCTACCTTAATTCCCCTGCATTTATAGCTGTGTCCAATCAAATCAAATCAAGGAACATTTATTTAGCGCACACATCACCCGAAGGTCTCATGGCGCTGGCGGACGGCTCTTATGTTGGCAGCATAAAAAGAGACAGAGCTAATGGTCAAACAGCGATAATACGTAGATGTAAAGGCAGTTTGTTCCACAGAGTGGGAGCAAGAAAAGAAAAAGCCCGACCCCCGTTTCTGACAGTGCATACTCTGAGTGGAGTGAGAAGGGATTTGTTACAGGATCTTAAGGGCCGGTTTGGCTGGTACCAGCTGAGTTATTTTTCCCAGTAGCCTGGACCCCTACCGTACATGTTTTTATGTGTTGGTCATAAGATCTTAAAACATATTCTCTTCTTCACAGGTAGCCAGTGAAGATGGCTGAGGCTAGGCACTGAGGGGGTTCTAGATGGAAGGTTCAGCACCAGCCTGGCTGCAGTGTTTTATAGGACCTGAAGTCTAGAAAGGAGGTCTACATTTATTTCTGACAGCAGAGCATTGCCGTAGTCCATACCGCTGACAATCAGTCCGTGTACAACTGGTTTCCTGGCTTCTAGCGGGATCCACCTAAACACTTTACATTTGAGACCAGAAGTGTGACTAAGTAAAGTTGGTGCACTGTTGTCTTTTCTTTTGCCTTGAGCTGCCACAAATATACTGTTGGTTTTATATTTGACTGTTTCAGCCACTCGCTTTAAAGCTTTATCCCTGCCAACATTATGGGGGTGGTTATCACTCTTCAGTGTCTGGTCTCAATGTGTGTTTGAAACTGCTGAAAATGAGAAATTTAGCGTTCTGCATAAAACTTTTCAAAATTTGAGCTTTGTAGTCCATGGAGTACTACGCCTTATTTGTGAATACAATGATACCTTTCCACTTCAAAAAGGAGTCACAAAACAATATCAGTACGTTTAAATGTCCAGGTAGAACTGCAGGTACATTTAGTATTCGTGCATTGAATTTCTCAAAAGGCACGTGGGGATGTGGCTGCTGTTGGTAAGATTCCAAAACAGCGCGTGTCTCTCCAGGAAACACTATTCCCATGAGAACACTGCAATCTAACCTACATCAACGCAAATCTAATGCCTGATTTGACAAGATGCCTATTGCAGTTATTCAGCGTCAAGTAATGCTTTAAAAGCACCTTAAATGCAAATGCATTTTTCGCATAATCATGGACTTACCGCATTTTCCACATAATCCATCATCTGCTGCATATTCTGCAGATTTTAACAACAAAATAGGTTTTTTTGCTGAAATGGTTCAAAAGTTACTAAAAACGCAGCAACTCATGTTGCCACGCAGTGGAAGGCCCTTTGCAAAGGTTGCTTATCTCTATATTTGGGTGCTAAACCGGTACTAGCGGGGTGCAACCTATACCAAGACAGTCCTAATAAGTATAACAAGTATAAGTATAACAAGCACTGGCAAAGCCACTAAGTGCGAGAGCTATTGCCGTTGTCCAAGAAATTCAGCAAGTCTACAAACACGAGGTATGATTTCAGAAATGCAGCAAGTATAGTCCGAACTCAATCCAAAAGTATTGGAGCGCTTTACATGACTTTATTTATTTATTTATTTTGGTATGCATGGGGAGATTAATTGATTTGCCCAGAATCAAAGGATGTTAAGCTGACCCAAGACTCAAAACCCATCTCCTAAGTTGCCAACTCAAGCATTAAGCCACAATCTCTACCACAAGAGCAGAAGCATTTTCAATATTATATACAACTTTAGTCCTGGCTTCTTGTAGGTGTAATGGTACTTGTATTATATATCTAAATGCAATGACAGAAGAAGTAAAATATTAGTCGGGCGGCACGCTTTTTGAGCTCAAATGCTTTTAAGCTACAACCTTAATTGCATTGGTGACGCCGCTTTGAGAGACCCCCTAATTTTTTCATCCCACTTGAGGCCCTGGTCTACATGCACGGTTGGGTACTTGGCACATATAACCTTGGCTGCAGCGCACAGAAACCTTACTCTGCCGCACACTGAGGAAAAAAATTAGAGGGAACATTGGGAGTAGTGAGTTACAGGATACATGCTTGGGGTAGTCTAATATAGTGTTCCATTCTTTGTCTGGCTGTGCTCTACTTATATCGCTTTTCCAATTACCATGCACGTGCAACAGTGGTGAAGGCTGGTGTGTACGAATTTCTTGGTATAACCAGCAGATCACATGTCTGCCGGTGCCCATCAGGTATACTGAATGAACACACGTCTTTACATCGCACATTTCACCATGCATACCACTACCACGCATTTACATTAATTCACATTACAAACACCTTCACCAAGCATTCTACTACCACGCATACTTTTACCACGCTTACTGCCTCTGAAAAATTCTATCACAGTGTAACACTGCCACCTACTATTGAAATGATATACATTAACTCAATATATTTTTAGGTCTCGTCTACGCAGCGCGCATGCGCTGCATGTGAGGACCTTTAGCCGTCACTCTGCTCATTTTCAAGCACACACTCGTGCTTGTGGCGGCATCCACCTTGTGGGAGCGAGCAGGGGCGCAACACAAGCACAAGTGCAGTGCTTGAAAATGAGCAGACTGCACGCGCATGCACACACCACTCCCGGGCTTGTTCCTTCCATGCAGTTACCAGCAACATGAGCGCGGGCGCGCACCACTACCTGCCGGGCTTGTCCTTTCTTGCGGCTGTCTTCTACTTTCTCTTTCCCTCTGTATCTCCCCATCTCTTTCCATATATTTCTTTCCTCCAAGTGTTCACACTTTTTCTCTCCTCCCTCTTCCAATCCTTTCCTCTCTCTCCGCACGCTCGCTCTATTTCTCCCCCTTCTGTTTCTCGTGTCGCTCTCTCACCCCTTGCGCATACTCCCCCACCGCTTAATCAGTACTCAGTCGACACCTAATCTACTTAGACACAAGACACAGCACTCTTGTTCCATAAACTGAAGACCCAGCACTCTCTCAGGACTGACTGAATACTGCACGATGACGGGTACGTGTCGGCTGGGTACGAGCCAGACCCCCGCACCCACCTCCCATTGAAAAATGATTACCTTTCCTCCTAAGAACGAATATTTACCCAGTACTGAACGTTTTCTGTGCGCTTCCTGCCTGAACAGAATCCTTAGCGCTCCTTCGACCTGCCCTGGGGTGACAGGGCTGTGCCTGCCTTTGACAAATACTAGAATGCGCAGCATTTTTACCTCTTGGTTACTACACAGGGGAACAAAAGGGGTTTGCTGAAGTGCCACGTATTGGCCAGATTTTACACTTGGACAAAATGGTACAAAACGAACGAGCGCTTTGCTCCCAGCTTACATAATTATTTTGAGGCAAACCGGTATTTTGTCAGACACGTTTGTTGCACATGGGGAAAAAAGAGAGCGAGTCCGTATCCTGTACCTCTCTCCCTCCTGTGCTCACTTCTCCCTGCATCTCTCACATCCCGCATTTCCTACCGTCTCATCGCTGCCCTCCTCCCCGTTTCTGTGCCAGGGCGTCCTTCTCCCACCACCTCTCTCCCCACAAATCTCCTTCATACCCTCCTGCATCTCTGCGCTCCCCACCCCACACCAGCCTCTGGGCAGGCCCCCTGCTGTCTCTCGCTCTCTCCAGGCTCTCTTCTCTTTGTATGTCTCGGTCACCACCTTGCAGTGTATTGTATGTAGCGTTTCTACAGCGCTTTCCTGCCCCTTGATGTTTACTCCTCTGTGTGACCCTCTACCCCCTAACACTCCCTTCCCCCACCCTCCTCCTTCCCTCGACCACTACTGCCCCCCGTTTTCATTCTCACGCCCGGTCCCTAATCTCGTCTCAACCCGAGTCCTACTTTCCACTTCCTGCATCCTCGTGTGTCTCTCTCTCTAAATCTCTCTCTCTAAATCTCTCTCTCTCTCTAAATCTCTCTCTCTCTCTCTCTCTAAATCTCTCTCTCTCTAAATCTCTCTCTCCATCTCTAAATCTCTCTCTCTCTAAATCTCTCTCTGTCTCACTCTCTCTCTCTCAATCTCTCTAAATATCTCTCTCTCTCTCTCTCTCTCTCTCTCTCTCTCTAAATCTCTGAATCTCTCTAAATCTCTCTCTCTCTATCTCTAATTCTCTCTCTCTCTCTCAATCTCACTTTCTCTAAATCTCTCTCTCACTCTCTCTAAATCTCTGAATCTCTCTAAATATCTCTCTCTCTCTCTCTAAATCTCTCTCTCTCTAAATCTCTCTCTCTAAATCTCTCTCTAAATCTCTCTATCTAAATCTCTCTCTCTCTCTAAATCTCTCTCTCTCTCTAAATCTCTCTCTCACTCTGGTCGGTTGACAAGCTATCTGTCTATTTGGGAGTAGGACGTAGCTGATACTCAACTGTTACTATGTAAACAAGCATTGGCATAGCCAATAGGTCTCGCTTTTGGGACCTTATAAGTATTTAGTTATGCAGCACAATATCCTTGGTGCAACAACATCAACCGTTGCATGGCTAAACACTTATAAGGTCCCCAAGGAGAGACATATTGGCTATGCCAATGCTTGTTTAATTCTATTTGTTGCTAACACATTTTTTAGTAATTGAACATGTTATATTTTTGTGGGGAGACCCCCCAAGCCCCCTTTTTTAATTATCTTCAAATGCATGGTTTTGTCTTGCGATGTGAAAACTTACGTGCCAACAGTCTTTATGATCTAAAAAACCTTTGGAAAATGTACTACGAAGTAAAAACTTCAGAGTAAAGGCTGTTTCCCAAATTAACCAGTTAATTTGTGGCGGGTTCAGCCCCATCCGGTGCCCAATACTTTTTGATGTATCTTACAAGATATTTGATATTTGATATTTCTGAGCTTTTATAGTGCCCAAATCACCCCGACAGGGGTATCTCCGCTCTAAGACAGCGTTCTTCAAGAGGTAGAAGAGATAGGTTTTTAGCAGCTTCCTGAAATGTGGGAAGTACTGGCATTCGCGTAGTTGGCAGGGAAGTTCGCTCCATAGAGTGGGGGCATGGTATATAAACGACCTGCCACCCATACAAGCTTTTTTAATTCTAGGGCTGCAGAGAAGTAGCTTGGATCCAGACCGAAGAGGCCTGGAAGGTATATACCTTGACAGTTTGTCGGACATGTAAGTGGTTCCTAGCCCGTTGAGGGCTTAGAAAACAGTGCAACAGCTCTTGAATTTCACTCGTTTTCTCACAGGGAGCCAGTGGAGTTTGTTTAGAATCGGTATCGAGGCTGTTCTGGGGGGGGCATTCTCTACTAACCGGGCCGCGGTGTTCTGGACTACTTGCAATTTGTCCAGGGAGGCTTGTTGGCAGAAGCCAACAATACATTGCAGTAGTCCAGTCGGCTTAACACTAGAGCTTGCATCAGTGTTTTTCGTGTGAAAGATGGTAATAGGGGGAACACTTTTCTGAGGAGGCTGAGTACATGAAAGCAAGTTTCTGCCATGGTGGTGGCATG
The DNA here is from genome assembly GCF_964204655.1 of Triturus cristatus. Classification (NCBI taxonomy): domain Eukaryota; kingdom Metazoa; phylum Chordata; class Amphibia; order Caudata; family Salamandridae; genus Triturus; species Triturus cristatus. Next base: position 307,995,819 of record NC_140593.1, on the reverse strand, counting down.
TGCTTCGAGCGTAAGTTTCTGGTCAATGCGGATTCCCAGGTTCTTAACCACTGTTTTTGGGGTGGGCGCAGCGCCTGGTTCCTCAGGACACCAGCTGGGTGACCAGCTTATAACCGCGCCTCCAACCAACATAATTTCCGATTTCACAGCATTTAGTTGAAGGAAATTGGCTCTCATCCAAGCAGCAATGGTCTTTAAGCCTTCTGAAAAGAGGAGTTGGATGTCGTGGCTGGTTCTATCGAAAGACAGCAAGAGCTGAGTGTCGTCCGCATAGGAAATGGGGCTGAACCCTAGTGTCTTCATTAGTTTAGCCAGGGGAGAAACATATATGTTAAAAAGGGTAGGGCTCAAGCATGAGCCCTGCAGTACTCCCTTGGTTACTTTGGTGGTCTTGGATCTGAAAGTACCCATAGTGACTGTCTGAGTTCTATCCATTAGTAAATCTGCCAACCATTTCAATGCAGCCCCTTGAACCTCGATGTCCTGCAGACTCTCCAGTAGGATTTGGTGTGAGATGGTGTCAAATGCTGCCGATAGGTCAAGCAGCACTAGGAGTGCTACCTGACCCTTGTCCTTTGCCATTCTGATGTTATCAGTTACCGCTATCAAGGCAGACCCGGTTCTGTACTTGGCTCGGAAGCCTGACTGGGAGACTTCTAGGCAATACGCGGATTCTACAAACTCAGATAAATACTTGTTGATATGTTTTTCTAGTAGCTTGCTTTGCAGGGGGAGCAGAGAGATGGGGTGGTAGTTGGACAGTTCATCTATGGGGGTTTTAAGGTTTTTCCGAATTGGAACAACTTGTGCAGCTTTCCATTCGCCATCTGTCAAGGAACTATTGAGGATGGTACAGATTGGAGTAGTGAGTGGTTTAGCAACCAGGAGGGAGATCTTTGCTGGTATTACATCTAAGGGGGACCCTGATTTGACCTTAGTTATCAGAGAATCTACCTCTTCAGGGATAAGAGATGGGAAGTTGTGTAGTTGCGTGAAGGTGACAGAAGTTCCAGAGCATTCTGGCGAGGGTTTATTATTATTATGGACACCACAAGCAGCAGTTATTTTATGGTAAATAGTGTCTATTTTCTGGATGAAATAAGCTGCTATGTTGTCACATAGAGTTTGGGAAGGGGCCTCTGCAGTGTCGCACGCCTTGGGGTTCGTAAAGGACTTCAGGATTTGGTATAGAGTCTTTGAGGTATTGCCGGCCTGCTCTAGTTGGTTGGCTATGTGCAACTTGCGTGCAGACTTAATGTTTTTATGGTACGAGGACAGTGCTGCTTTGAATCTTTCTTTATCCTGTGCACTATCTGAATGTCGCCATATTCGTTCTAATTTCTTACATAGGCTCTTTTCTGTCCGCAGAAGCGGAGAGAACCAACTGGATGAAGAGTGTTTGGGAGGGTGGGTCTGTACTTTCAGGGGAGCTACGCGATCAACAGTGGAATGTAAAATGGAATTAAAGTGGGTGAGCTGTTCTTCTACGCTACCTGTGTTTGTGACACTGTTCCAGTTGCAGAAGGGAGTCTGGAACTGGTCAGGATTAAGTTTGTGCCATTGTCTAAACCAACGCGGTGCGCAGGTTTTGGGGGTTGGATGACTTCTAGGACTCATAATTTGAAAGTTTATAAAGGAATGGTCTGACCAGGTTAGAGGACGAGTTTCCCCACAGCTGATGCTGGAGGAATTAGTTAAGATTAGGTCTAAGGTATGTCCTGCTAGGTGCGTCGGGGCATGATTGATCTTCAAGAGGTCAAGATTGGCCAAGTCTGCTAGACAGGCTGAGGCGTCGATGTTGGTGGCATTTTCACTGCGGATCTAAAAATCACCCAAAAGTAAAACGTTTTGGGTCGAGATAACGTGTGGTGGGATAAATTCCATCAGTAAGTTAATAAAATCTAGCAGTGGGCCTAGGGGTCTGTATACAAGGGGGCCTTTCCAACTATGTTGGGGGTGCAAATCAAGTCTAAAAATTGTACACTCTAATGAGTCCTTGCACATCTGATCTAATATAGAGATAGTGATGGAGACTACAGTGTGTTATAAAAAGTGCCTCTGTGAGCCCCTGTTCATGTACATAATCTGTGTGATTGAGTAGTGTTCCAACTCTGAGCGGTGCTCCCCTCCATCAAGCCTGCTTGTGCCCACTGGGAACGAACTACATTGCGTGTGTGCCCGTGGGGGTGGGAAGACTGAGAAGTGGTACATTGGAGGTGTAATCAGTGGCCTGTGTGGTGTATTACAGGGCCATCTTCCAGTATTTAAGTGCCACTCTAAGTAATGTGGCCTGTGGTGGAACTGTCAACCCCAGGCACATCAGCCTGTGAAGTTTCCCCTGGTCAGTCATCTGGGGTGTGTACGCTATTTCTTGCAGATTACGTCCCTCCAGCCAATAAAACAGCTACTGTAATTGGCCTGCCAGACAGTAAGCTCGAAAGTCAGGAGCATCCATAGCCCCAGCACCCGACAGCAGTTGAAGTTTCATCAAGCTGATACAACAATGACCTGTACCCCAAATTAAATCTACTAGGAGAATTTTTAATGTTTGAAATATCTTTCTCGGGATCACTACTGGCAAATTAGTGAAAAAGTAGAGAATATGCAGAGGCATTACCATTTTGAATATTGTCAGCCGCCCCGCTACCGAAAGGAGGAGCGACGTCTAAAAGGTGACTTGGGAACACAGAGAGGCTATTGCTCTCTAGAGGTTCCCTTCCAGTAGGTCACGTGGATCCTTATATATCTGTATCCCCAAGTACCTAAAAGTACTGGAAGCTACTGCAATTTCCTGATCACCAAATGGAATTGCTTTCAGGTGGAAGTTATCCTTAAAGGGGAATGCATGGGATTTCCCGACATTTATGGCTAGTCCCGTGAGCGACTCAAAGTGTGCAAAGGTACCGGTTATTGTACGTAGTTTATTCAGCAAATCACTACTTCGTCAGCATACAGTGACAGTGCGTGGACCGTATGGCCAATAGGGATACCCCACTCTACTGACTCAGTGAGTAACCTGCATGCAAGGGGCTCCAGCGCAAGCACATGAAGCATGGGGGAGAGTGGGCAACCCTGTCTCATGCCACACTGTATATTATAGGCCTTCGAGATGTATGCCCGAGTGAGTCCCCTGACTGTGGGGAAAGTGTTACTTTAAACTATTGAAGGAATTTATGAGGGATTCAGAACCTCTGAAGGGTAGCTAGCAAGTAATTCCCAGCTGAATGTGTCGCAGCCTGACGGAGGTCCAACGATAGACACCCCGCACCAGGGGAACCTTCCTAGCAGGCGACCATGACGTGGTAAAGCTTGCATATATTCAGTGAACTGCTTCTCGCAGGGACAAAGCCACATTGGTCTGTGTGTGTAAGTCTCGGTAAGAGGGGGAGGAGATGACTGCCCAGTTCTTTACTAAGTATTTTGTATTCCGTGTTAGGCAGTGATAGGGGGCTTTATGCGGAAATGTATGTGTGGTCCCCACCTGGCTTAGGCAGCCAAGTCACAAGAGCCTGCACCGTAGTGGGAGGCAGTGTCCCTTCTGTTAGAAAACGACAATATAGCCACTACAATCAGGGACAAGTTGTAAGGTGAAGGTGGCATAAAACTCCACCAGTAGGCCGTCTAGGCCTGGGGTCTTGCTGCGGGGGAGCTCCTTAATAGCGGTGTAGAGTTTGGCAACTGTAATTGGCGACGTGGGCATCGTCTTGTCCTCTGCTGTCGTTTGTGGTAAACGCACAGTAGCTTAAAAAACTTTCAACTGCCCGCGGTCACGCCTGGCGGGAGGCTGACTATAGAGATAACAGTCATGGAAGGCTTTATTGATTTCGTTCTGCATGGTTACACGGTATTGTACCGGGGTTATAATCTCAAGTATAGGTGTAGGGGAAGGAGCATTTTTGATCAACTGTGCTAGTAGTGTGCCGGGTCTACCTGCCTCTGAATGCACCTTATCAATGTATGCGCGAAAATCTATCACACGCAACCATTCAAGTAGTTCCGCATATTCAATGCAGGAATCCTGGAGCTCTTTCGCTTTATCCGTCCTCAGAGCCGCCTCGCGCTCAAGCACACCTAAGCCATTTTCTACCTGCTTCAGGTTCCAGCTATTCCCAGCATTTCCACATTTAACAACCTTAAATGCTTCCTACTTTATCAGTGTAAAGGAAGCTGTGTCGGTTTTGTTTGTGAAGTAGGTGTCAATGATTGCGGACATGGTGTCTCGGAATTCTACTTCTTCTAGGAGGCGGGGATCCAGTCTCCATGTGGGGATCGGGTGAGCAGTTCTTCTCCAGGATAGTTTTAGTTCCAATGAATTGTGATCAGAGAGTATTTTTCCAATATACATTGTGTGTGTGATTTGTGTGTATAGAAAGGGATTTCAGAATACTCAATCTATCCATGTGTGCAACTCATGTGTCGAAGAGTAGTAGGAATATTTGTGCATATCCATATTTCAGCTGCGCCATGCATCCTTCAGCAGCTATACATAGGACCACGTTTGAAGGGCTCTGGCCTGTCGGACTGCAGTTGTCCTTGGAAGTGAGGGGTGGGAAAGGTCCAAGTCAGTGTCCAAGACTGAATTAAAGTCCCCACCTAATATACAGGGGAACATTGTCCTGTCCGCGAGTACTGTTCCCACCTGGGCAAAAAAAGCATCTTGATCCATGTTTGGGGCATAGAGGCTTCCAAGAACCACTGGTGTATCATCTATGGTGCGGCGGATCAAGGTATATCTACCATTAGGGTCTATTCATGTGTCCTGTACTTCAAACGGGACACCTGCCCTTATCCAAATCGCAGCTCCTTGTGCGAACGCTGAATATATTGTACGGAATAACTGTCCCTGCCATTTTTTCTGGAGTTTAAGAGCCTCTGAGGCAGACAGGTGGGTTTCCTGTAGAAATACTATTTGTGCCTTCCGCCTATTCAATTGCGCATGGATTCTATGACATTTGTGAATGGATCCCATCCCTTGGACATTCCAAGTGGTTAAATTATAGTGCTGGGTCGCTGTCACAGGCGTTTCCTATGTGTAGTATAGTATCTGTGCATACGCCTAAGTCAGGTCCATTGCGTCATAGTAATATTGAAATGGCACCCGTCATATATCCCCAAAACATCCCCAATATAGGGTCCAACTGAAAAACATTGTTCGACCAAACATGTACAACAAAGCAACAGAACCACTTCATTATATAACATGCAGTTGCTTGTGAGGCCATTTAGGCGCAACAGCCAGCGGTAACACCAAGTAGCATCAAGCGTTCTCACCTAATCAGGAGTACTGCCCAGCCAACCCAAACATGGATACGTATTCATTACCAAGAGAGATTAACCCTTCGTCCCACACCTGTGACACACCTGCTCGAATGTGTGGCATGGGATCGGGGGTCAATTGCCCTCACCTTGGGGGTTTACCTCAGCACAAGTGCTAAACACATTACCAGTACCAAGGCAGTGAAGTAACATAGAAGTACATTTGCATCTGGTACCCATCAGAAGTGTCCAATCCATATCCCATCAGCTCAATAAGTCATTTGCCATCTGTGGCGTAATGGAGGGGAAAAACAGCAAGCTATTGTGCCCTGTGTCGTCCGATGAGGATTCTTCATCTGTAAATTGTCTTGCCTCTCGAAGTGTAGGGGCAGACAAGCTAGCTGCCCGTTGACCCTCCAGCATCTGTTCCAATGTCTTTGCCTTCTGCGCTGGTGCTTTGTCTGCAGTTGCCATGCAAGGTGTGAGGTGAGGCGTTTGTGTTCCTCGGAAATAGGGAGCTCCGGGAACGTATATTCTATCCATTCCTATACTTTGGTTGGAGTATTGAAGAAGAGAGCCACGCTGTTTGGGCAATGAATCACATCGCAGACCGATGGGGGTTAAAAGGTTGCTTTTATTTCATCAACAACAAAACAGTATCATAATGTAATCAATGACTGTCAAGTAACCCCGCCCCCGCCATGCCTCCTTGATCCCCCAAGAAAAATCCCAATATCGATCCCCCAATGAAATTTCCCCAATGTCGATCCCCCAAGAGATTTCCCCCATATCGAATCCCCCATTAATTTTTTCCCCCAAATAGATCCCCAATTCTCCCCCACTTGGAACCTCGACCCCAACCCCTTATGTCTGTTTTCCTTCTGTCCTAAGCTATTCTGCCTGCCCCAACCCTTCCTGCCTGCCTCAATCCCGTCCCAATCTGCCACCAGGAAAAAACCCTGTAAAGCCGTTTTTCCTGTACCCCCACCCACCCCCCTCGGTGTTGTGCTGGAGATGAATAATAACCAATATTGTGTAAATAGTAATCATAATTAAAATCCGTAAATCATCTTGTGAAATAAACAAAAGCAATGAATATCATAAACTTCCCCATAAATCTCAAAGCTGAAACAAAGAAAAAAAAAAAAAAAAGAAGGAAAGACGCTTATGCAATCCTTCAACCCCACGGATGCAGGCACAAAATGTAAGACAATTTATCCTTGATATTTACAATATACAACTCATTTGCAATGAAAGACAAATGGATTCCATCCGGTCTGAAAAATTGAAAATCATCTTTTCCAATGTCATTGTGCGACAGCCAGCTAATATCGTTGATGATGCAAAACTGGTGTAGCTCTCTGTTAAACGCCCGCCGGGCCCTGTCGATGGCAGAAAACTTTTCAGCGCCCCTCCAAACACGCCTTGGCACAAGTGCATTAAATATGATTTTCGTGTTGGGCCAAGAAAGCACTATTTTGGCCAAGTCTGCTTTGACATCCAGAAGGAGGCCCAGGCCTGACAACTGTACTAAGTAATTTTCCCCTAAATGAAGCAATAACACCTTAGGTAGAGGCTTAGAGGAAGCCAATTCATTTAAACTGGGCAACTGCTGACCCCACCGCATACCACTCTTACCAAACCATAAAAAGTCTGTGTACTCAAAATTAAAAACCCAAATTTGAACCATAGTGGCTTCTGTCAGCTTGTTTGGCCGCCCATCTCACAAAAGAGTGTCCGACAATCCATACGTTCGCCATGGATACCAGTGAAGATATGTGGGGACCTAGAAAGAGATAAATGTTAGCAAGAACAAAATTGATTCTTATAATTCATTCAAATCTCTAACATATTTTAAACAACAATTTGATGACCAACGGCCTAATCGACGCAGCTGCTATAAGAAACCCCTTCTGGCAGCTTCTGAAGCTGCTCCTATGCGAAAGGAATGGGTACCAAAATCTAAGGGGTTCAGTCCCAATACAAGCAAAGATTTTCTCAGTACCGCTAAAAGCTGGGAAGCGGTTAGTGCAGATCCATCCTGGTGCTGAAAAATAAAGTACTAGTACCCCCACATTTCCATCTGAATTCCAGAGGAGGAAAGTCCATGGCTGCTCTAGGAACTAAAGCCTGGAACTACTTACCCACTTATCTGAGACTTATACAGACAGAATCCATCTTTAAGAAAAATTGAAAACTTGGATATTTACAGTTCCAGATAGTTTGGCCCTTTCTCTTATCTAATCCATCCAACACAGTGACTTTAGAGACTACTTTCCTCTGACACTAGCCCTAAGCGCCAAGATGCTCCATTGGAGTGAAAGTCTGCACTTTATAAATTCATTCATTAGGGTAACATGTAAATTCTTGAAATTGTAACCAAGCAAACCATGGGCAGAGCGAACCGCTAAGTTTCCGCAACACTACAGTAGCCCCTTTACATCTCTGGTCTGTTTTGGATGACTCTAAATGGATCCGTAGTGAATCGGACAAGGTTGAGACATTGGAATATTTTAAAACTTGAATAAACGATTTTCCTAGAAGTTCAGATACCCTAAAAGCCCCAAAGATTAACCATAACATACAACGTTTAAAAAGTGCGACTTTGTCAGGAATCCCCTCCCGCCCATGGATTCCCTCCCACGATGCCACTTCCGTGAACCTGGTGCGCTTGGAGGAGAGCGGACTACAACTCCCAGAATTCCCTCCGGCAACAATTGCCTTTTGCCACTCAAGAGTTCTGGTTACATAACACCAAGGGAAACGCCTAGTTTTCATGTTATGCAACTCAAGAGTTCTGGTTGCATAACACCAAGGGTAACGCCTAGTTTTCCTGTTATGCAACTCAAAAGTCATGGTTATACAACGCCGAAAGTACTACTTAAGGAGAAGATCACTGGGACTCGGCGTCGGATATTCTGATCTTTGCCGGAGTACCTGGTTGAGGTACACGGACCCGTTGGTGAGTTGAGCGGCGGAAGGAACATTCTAAGGAGCGGAGGAGAGGTGCTGGCGTGTGCTTCCTGCCCGTGTCCTGTCCCGTTCTGAGAGCCGTATTCAACGTCATTGGGCACAAGTCCCGTTGGTAGAGCCGAAGCTCCCAACGGCCTTACAATTTGGAGAAAACGAGGTTGGTGCAAGCCGAAGCTCCCAACCCTCGTTCCTTGGGTAAACACACGCTTAGAGCTAAGACGCTATCCAGGAGGTGTTTCCGCGTCTTAGCCATCGACACTCGTAGGAGAACTGGGATAGGTAGAGCGGCTGCTCCCATCCATTCTCTGCGCCACCTTGGGTATCATCACTTAAACCCGGATACAAGAGACGCACACCAGGAGGTGTTCCCAGCGTCTTTGTGTTGTGGCAGCACTCTGGGGGATACTGGTAGAGCGGCTGTTCCCAGGTGGTAGAGAGCCCGGCCGGGTGACTCCCACGTGCCCCCCGTAGATTCCACAACCTTGGAACTACCCTTCACAGCGGTCGAGTGGCATTGTCGGCCACTGCTTAGCACTGTGCCCTCCGTTGGAGCATACCGGGTCCGGTGTGCATGCGGAGGACGGTTAGACGAGCTGTGAATGGGTATCGTACTTTAACTGGTGATTCCAGTACCGGTATTCTTTGTTGTCTGTAGTTGTTTATCTGTTTATTAAATCATCCTTAAACCTCCATTTCTCTGGTCCGTCGTCTGTTTGTCCCAACCCCGAGAAAGCCAGGACGTTACAGACTTCAATCTTGGAATAACAAAGTGTGGGCAACGTTGGTATAATCCCTTCCAATAAGTCAAAAGATATAGGTTTACGCAGTATTGTTCCGCGTTTCTTTACCTTAGATCAACCTAGTAAAATTCTTCTTCCTAACTCACCTAAAGAGGGGTCATAACCCCAAAAACATTTTCCATAGAAAGAGATGCCTGAGAGCTTCCCCGCAATAGTGGTAGCAGCTATATTTTTAACAATGTTGTTCAGAACAAAATGCAGTATGTCATCGTTACGTAGCAAAGAGCCTGTGTGATCATTGTTACGACAAGCCGCACCTGTCTGTAGAAATTCCGCCCATGCCCTTCTGTAAGCTAAGCGTGTGCTGATAGCAAGAGAATGTTCCACCAACATCTTTATCTTCAGTCCGCTAGCAACCATAGCTCCTGAGGAATTGGAGTCTTTTCTGGATCTGCTGTGGGTGCCAAACCATGGAATCTCTGCCACTGAGAACGAGATAACTCATCTGTTATATTAATGTCCAGACCAGGAAAATGCTTCACTCTAAAAGTTATATTCAACATTAAGCAACTCAGCATAAACCTCTGCAACAACTGAAGCAGGCGTTTTTCTTTTGCCCTCTGACCACTGACCAGATCAACTACAGTTCTGTTATCAACATGAAAAAGCACAGATCTATTAGCCAAGAACTTGCCCCAAACTGACAGTGCTACTATCAAGGGAAAAAATTCAAAGAATGCAATACTGCGTTTTTCAATGTCCCACTTCCGAGGCCACGGTTCTGCGCACCATTTTCCATCCCAGAAAAGTCCAAAACCGTTAACTCCTGATGCATCGGAAACAATCTGTATGGACCACACAAAATGTTCGTCAACAGACCTGATAGGAACACCATTGAAGCTTTTCAGGAACATCAACCAGACCTCAAAATCTGATCTCATGTAAAGAGACACTCTGACCCTGTGATGCGGCAATGACACACCAGCCATAGCAAAACGCAAACTCCGGCAAAAGTTCAGGTGCCCTAATAAACGTTGCATTTCAAATAGAGTGAGTTTTTGTGGCGTCTTAGCATGATCCAGCAACTGTACAATTTCCTGCACTTTAACAATCGGTAACAATTTTAACTGTATCAATTTCTATACCTAGAAATATGAGACATGTCTCTGGCCCCTCTGTCTTCTCTGTTGCCAACGGCACACCTAATTCTTGCATCACTGTTTGGAAAAATTGGAGTGCCTTGCTGCACTGCTGTGAGTCCTCTTGACCAACATAAAGAAAATCGTCCAAATAATGAGACACTTGCATGTAACCTGACCTGAATGAGAAAAGCCATTGTAAGAAAGAGCTAACATCTTCGAACAGTTGACAGGAGACTGCACACCCCACAGGTAACACTTTATCAACAAAGAAATGCCCTTGAAAATGTTTGTCCAGTAAGTCGAAGTCTTGGGGATGGACTGGGAGCAACCTAAAAGCTGATTTTATATCGCATTTGGCCAACTCCGCTCCTGAGCTGGCCTTTTTAACCAGATCAAGAGCTACGTCCACTGAGGCGAATTGCACTACAGTGTCTTCCTTGGCTATGAAATCATTCACAGACAAACCTTGAGGCCAGGACAAATGTTGAATCCTTGCGTCTTTTTGGGAACCACTCCTAATGGGGAACTAATAAGATTGGGAAGGGGCCAAGAAAGGAAGGGGCCTGCTATCCTACCTTCGGCAATTTCAGAGTGTAATTTGTTAGCAACTACTTGTGGGAATTGCTTTGCAGATTTTAAATTTTGAGCAAACCTGCGATGCCTGGGACCTTGATAACCGAGTTTGAAACCCTTCTTAAACCCCCACTCCAATCTTAAAGCTTTCTCCCTGAGAGGGTAAAATCTAAGCCAATGACAAAGGTTGGGAATATTAATTGGTGTAACCGCTTTTGAAAGGAGGCTAGAAAGGGGTGCCTCTTCCTCTGCCCTGACCGGTAGGGAAGCTAGAGGTCTGTTCGCTAAAACATTGCAAAATGGCGTGTTTACCACCACATTTTGAACATTCGTGCCTGTATTTACATGGATACTTCTGACAGAAACCCTGTTAAAATTCCAATAGGCTCCTGTGGCAAAAGCTGAGGGTTTAGCCCATGAGCCAACCCCTCCCGGAGTGGGTCTGTTAAGAAAGGGCCGAGTGGTAACAGAAAGTCCGCTGGCGGTATGCAATGTAGGAAGAGGCCTCTGGGGATACATCCATTGTACCCATAACTCATTTTCCACCTCGCATATAGGTTTTTCTGGAACTAGCACCAGACGAGCTCTGATCGTAATGTAGTCATGCAAAACCTCCAAATTCTGCCTGAGCCTTTCTAATTGGATCCAAGTATTTGAAAATTGAGACCGAACGATCCGGAAACTTTTCACAGTAAACGCTTGCAAAAATCAGAAAGGCTAAGTTCCAGGAATCAATGTTAGTGGGAACCCTGGGTCTCTTCGCTAGCTCCCAAGCCTCCTCCATAGAACCTTCCTTGGATTGGAGCTCTCTATGTAGTAACTTAAAAACACCCACAAATTCCCCGTTCCAAATTTTTTCTTTAGTATGTTTATTTAGATGTGAACCTAATGGCATGGACAATCCAATATAGGGCAGCCGTTTTAAACCTGTGGTTTTGTCCTTGAAGTCCTTTTCCCCTTGAGACACTTAGCCAGGTGCCAACCCCTTGTCTGGAACTGTATCTGTCTTAGGGGACATCAACTCCTGTAACTTTGGAGATTCACAATGGCAACAAACCTTAGCATCCGTGGCTTTACCGGCAACTGTGACCGCTTTACGTTTTCTAATATTGGATAGAGAATGACTATCAGTGACTTGCTCACCTGTTTGATGGGGCTTGTGCAGCGTTGCACGTCTTCCTGTATTTACTCCATCAGATGGCTTGGAAAACCGCTCCAGCTGCTTCCAACTTCTCTCAGATTCTTGCATCTGCAAAACATTAGCTCGAGAAATCTGATTAACAAGCCCCTCCTGTTTGGAAAGAAAACGGCTGTTAGACAGGTCCTCCTGACTAGCAATCTCACCCTCCTCTAATTCGGATAAGTCATCCTCATGCAACCCTGTGTAGCATCATTATATGAACGCTGAGCTCCATCCCCCGGACCACCATCAAATTGCCTCCAGTTCACAGCTTTTTTGAACTGGGGGAGCCTATGATCAGGTAACGGAGTTGGGAAAATTGCTTCAGCAGCTTTTACTTGATTGTGAAAAGGTGAGCAAGATGCTGGAAACCTGCTCAATGGCGGTGCGCTGCACCTGATGCCCCTGTGCCGCCTTGACATAGCGTTGGCCTGCAAGTCGCCACTACTTGTAGACATGTGGGGTTCTTGAAATTTGCCAGACACCGCAGAACTGCCTCTATCCTTCGCTTCAGCCCACACCCACCTACCAGCTCCAGGAGGCTCACTAGCTGCTCTGACAGAACTAACATTTGTGCCACCAATATCAGAGGCTGAACAACTAGCCCTATCTGTTACATTAACAGGCAAATTCAAGCAGCTTAAACCAGAAGATACCACAGGAACACTACTTGTACCAACCTTTGAAGAGACAACATTTGGTAAAACTGAACCATTAGCAGACAAATTACTAGTATCAGAAGAAATGACAGGCGAAAGTGGCCTCTCGCAAGAAGTGGAGACCCCAATCTTAGATAATAACAATTTTGTACCAAAAATAGGAATGTCACGACTAGTAGACACGTTTCCAGAAAATCCATCCATTACATCACCAAAACTGTTTAACTGAAATTCGCCACTAGATGGCGCCAACGTCTCACAGTTAGCCAAGACAACTCCCTCAGAAATCTTAGATATCCCTTTAACCCCTTCGATGCTCATGACGGAATGGTTCCGTCATGAGCATCGGTGCCCCTGTGCTCATGACGGAACCATTCCGTCATGAGGACAGGCGCAGGAAATCCCTCTGCTGCAGACAGCAGAGGGATTTCCTTATCTCCCTCAAAGCCGCTGGAGCCGGGGAAAAGCTTCCCTAGCTCCCCAGGCCCTGTCCCTGCTTTCTGTGCAATGACGATTAGCGCGCACGTCGCGCTGTTGTCATTGCACAGAAACTTTCTGTGAGCTCAGGGGGCTATCTCAGCCCCCGGGCACTTAGAAAGACCGGAGAGGTATCATTGGAAAGGGGAGAATCTCCCCTTTCCAATGGTAGCCCAGTGGATCCTTTTTTGGGGGGGCGTAAAATTTATTAGGGTGGGGGCTGCCCATAAAGGGCATGTCCATGCCCCCACCCCCGCAAATTTACAGCCTTTCTGCCCCCCGGGGGGCAGTAGCCCCCAATATGCCCCCTCCCGGCCCCGGGGGGGCAAAGGCCCACTATACGCCAGGGATTTCATTTTTTTATTATAATTTGTGGTGGGGGCTGCCCAATATGGGCATGCCCATGCCCCCACCCCCCACAATATGGGGACATTAGCCCCAAATCTGCCCCCGGGGGGCAAAAAGCCCAGTAGACGCCAGGGATTTTTTGGGCAAATTTCAATTAGGGTGGGAGCATTGGCACGCCCGTTTTGGGCAGCCCCCACCCTAATTAAAATTTGCCCAAGAACTCCCTGGTGTCTAGTGGACTTTCTGCCTCCCTGGGGAGCAGATGGGGGCATTAGCCCCCATTCTGCCCCGCCAGGGGGGCAAAACGTCCACTAGACGCCAGGGATTGTTTTGGGGCAAATTTGAATTGGACTCTGCCAATGCCCCCACCCTAATTAAAATTTGCCCCAAAAAAATCCCTGGCGTCTAGTGGGCTTTTTGCCCCCCGGGGGGCAGATTGGGGGCTACTGCCCCATCTGCCCCCCATGGAGGACAGGAAGGCTGTAATTTTTGCGAGGGAGGGGGTGGGGGCATGGGCATGCCCGTTTTGGGAGCCCCCACCCTAATTCTAATTTACCCCCAAAAAATCCCTGGCGTCTAGTGGGCTTTTTGCCCCCCCGGCAGGGCAGATTGGGGGCTAATGCCCCCATCTGCTCCCCAGGGAGGCAGAAAGTCCACTAGACACCAGGGAGTTTTTTGGGCAAATTTTAATTAGGGTGGCGGCTGCCCAAATCAGGCATGCCAATGCCCCCACCCTAATTAAAAAATTTCCCAAACAAATCCCTACTGTCTAGTGGGCTTTTTGCCCTCCCAGGGGGGCATATTGAGGGCTACTGCCCCATCTGACCCCCTGGGGTGGCAGGAGGGCCGTAATGTTTGCGGGGGAGGGGGTGGTGGCATGGGCATGCCCATTTTGGGAGCCCCACCCTAATTCAAATTTGCCCCCAAAAAATCCCTGGCGTCTAGTGGGCTTTCTGCCCCCCTCGGTGGGGCAGATTGGGGGCTAATGCCCCCATCTGCCCCAAGGGGGCAGATGGGGGCAGCCACCCCCCGATACCACCCTCCCAGGGTGGCAGAAAGCCAACTAGGCACAGAATTGTTTTTAGCAATATGCCTACCTGTGGATTTTGGGCCCTAGCGCAGCCAGCACATAGGGAAACCTAGCAAACCTGTACATTTTTGAAAACTAGACCCCCAGGGGAATTCAGGATGGGGTGACTTGACTGACTCTCACCAGGTTCTGTTACCCACAATCCCTCGAAACCTAAAAAATTGTCCAAAAAAACACATTTTCCTCACATTTCTGTTGTGGAAAGTTCTGGAATCTATGTGGATCCACAAATTTCCACCCACCCCGCGTTCCCCAAAGACTTCAGAGAAAAATGGTACCTCACTTGTGTTTGTAGGCCTAGTGCCCGCGACAGGAAACGGCCCAAAACGCAATGTGGACACACCACATCTTCACAGTGAAAACTGACCCTTTTCTTGCAACGTGCCTAGCTGTAGATTTTGAACCCTAGCTCTGCCTGCACCTAGGGAAACCTAGCAAACCTATACATTTTTGAAAACTAGAAACCCAGGGGAATCCAGGATGGGGTGACTTTACTGGCTCTCACCAGGTTCTGTTACCCAGAATCCCTTGCAAACCTAAACATTTGTTTAAAAAACACATTTTCCTCACATTTCTGTGGTGGAAAGTTCTGGAATCTATGTGGGTCCACAAAATTCCACCCACCCTGTGTTCCCCAAAATCTTCCGAGAATGGTACCTCACTTGCGTGGGTAGGCCTAGTGCTTGCGACAGGCAAGGGCCCAAAACCTATTGATGCGACATTAAAACTACCTATCACAAAACAACCTGGTTTTGCAAGGGGGTTCCCATGAGTTTTTGGCCCCGGGCTCAGCAGCCATCTAGGGAATCCTACCAAACCCACACATTTCTGAAAACTAGACACCCAGGGGAGTCCAGCGAGGTATGGCTTGCGTGGGTCCCCTAACGTTTTCCTACCCACAATGCCCTGCAAACCTCAAATTTAGCTGAAAAATTCACTTTTTTCTCAAATTTCTGTGTGGGAAAGTTCTGGAATCTATGTGGATCCACAAGAAATTTCCTCACACCCAGCGTTTCCCCAGGTGTCCAAATAAAAATTATACCGTACCCGCGTGGGTGGGTCAGGTACCCGCGACAGGCAAGGGCCCAAAACCTAAAAAAAAAGTGCTTTTTTCAGCTAAATTTGAGGTTTGCAGGGGATTCTGGGTAGGAAAACGTTAGGGGACTCACGCAAGCCATACCTCACTGGACTCCCCCAGGTGTCTAGTTTCCAGAAATGTGTGGGTTTGGTAGGTTTCCCTAGATGGTCGCCAAGCCCAGAACCAAAAACTCATGGGACCCCCCTTGCAAAACCAAGTTGGTTTTGGGCCCTTGCCTGTCGCGGGGCCTTGACCCACCCATGCAAGTGAGGTACCATTTTTATCAGGAGACCTGGGGGGACGCTGCGTGTGAGGAAATTTGTGGATCCACGCAGATTCCAGAGCTTTCCGCCACAGAAATGTGAGGAAAATGTTGTTTTTTTGAGAATTTTTAGGTTTGCAAGGGATTCTGGGTAAGAGAACCTGGTGAGAGGCAGTCAAGTCACCCCATCCTGGATTCCCCTGGGTGTCTAGTTTTCAAAAATGTATAGGTTTGCTAGGTTTCCCTAGGTGCCGGTGCTGGAGCAGAGTTTTCAGTTTGAAAATTCAGTGGCTTTTGAAGCTCTGGCATGTCTATTCGTTGTACTAATTTATTAATAATTAATAATTAATTATTTGTCTTGTGCAAGTGCGTTTATATTAATCAATCCGTTTGACTTAACAAGAGAGAGTTACACGTGGGTGTGCATAAATGTGCTGTTTAAAAAATAACGTGCGTGTTTTCATGTTTAAACGTTGCTATGTGCTGTTTATTTTTGAGCACAAAACGCTTTCTGAATTAATGCTTTTCTATGTTGCAAGTGCTAGATAAATGCATGTCTCAATTAAGATGGTCTATTGAGGCCTATGTTGGCCTAGAAAAGATGGCCGACTTGTGAGCCTGGCTGTGATTTATAATATGAAAACTGTGACGAGGGAGACCCCTGCTGGAAATGGTCCTGAAGCTAACTGACCATGGTCCTTGCTTGCTTGTTTGAAAAACTTTCCATGAGGACAGCAGCAGTTTTTGGGAGATCTCCAAGTGAAATGAGAGTGTCCTTGGCAGCCTTGGGAAACAAAGGAGCCTTAGAAAGAAGCTCTGAACTGTGGCTCGATAGCCGAGGAGAAGCAGAATTAATATGATACATGTTTTATTTTCTTGGTTCCTGTTCCGTAGTCTTCATTATGTGTACTTTTCCTGAGCGGAGATTCTCAAATGTAGCGATGTTACATCCTTTCCTTCTCGCTCTGCTCAGCAAGTCCGGCGGACATTACAGTTTTTTCTATGTTTCCAATGTATCTTTCTATTGTTTAGAAACTATAAGAAATGTTAGCCTAGAGAGGGTTTTTGCCACTTGCCATTTTGCCTTTGCCGCGTACCAAATCTGCGTTGCTGAGGATTGATGCTGAAGGGACTTCGTCTTGAGAGACATTTACCGAGAGACTTGTCCTGACCCGTTCTGACATTTAGTTAGAATAGGTAACTATGAGAAATGATTTACTCTGATTGATTTTCTTTGACTAATTTTAGATAAAGCAATATAATTTTAAACATGGTGTTGGATATTCTTTCTTGTCAATTATTGGGTTTACATTATTGATTATTGCTGTATATGTTGTATAGATTATGCTTAAGGACAGTCACAAAAACCAGGTCTTATCGACCTCGGTATAGATGCAGGGTGTTTAGGAGATTTTCCTTCCACAGGTTTATTGCTGGTAGAGTATTTGAGCGTATGTTAGTGAAATGGGCCCTAGCGTATGATGTATGCATGTGCGTGTAACTGTGAGATTACTTTATCCGTGGTAGTGGGAATATTATACACACCCTGATCTCTATCACCGGCAGAGCTAGGGTTAAAAAAACTACAGCTAGGCACTTTGCCAAAAAAGGGCCATTTTCACTGTGAAATTGTGGTGTCCACGATGTGTTTTGTGCAGTTTCCTGTATCGGGCACTAGGCCCACCCACACAAGTGAGGTACCATTTTTCTTGGAAGTCTTTGGGGAACGCGGGGTGGGTGTAAATTTGTGTATCCACGCAGATTCCAGAACTTTCCACCACAGAAATGTGTGGACAATTTGTTTTTTTGAACAATTTTTAGGTTTGCAAGGGATTCTGGGTAACAGAACCTGGTGAGAGGCAGTCAAGTCACCCCATCCTGGATTTCCCTGAGTGTCTAGTTTTCAAAAATGTATAGGTTTGCTAGGTTTCCCTAGGTGCCGGCAGAGCTAGGGTTCAAAAACTACAGCTAGGCACTTTGCCAAAAAAGGGGCATTTTTCACTGCGAAATTGAGGTGTGTCCATGTTGCGTTTTTCACCGTTTCCTGTCGGGGCACTAGGCCGACCCACACAAATGAGGTACCATTTTTCTTGGAAGAGTTTGGGGAACGCGGGGTGGGTGGAAATTTGTGGATCCACGCAGATTCCAGAACTTTTCACCACAGAAATGTGGGGAAAATGTGTTTTTTTGAATAATTTTTTAGGTTTGCAAGGGATTCTGGGGAACAGAACCTGGTGAGAGGCAGTCAAGTCACCCCATTCTGTATTCCCCTGGGTGTCTAGTTTTCAAAAATGTATAGGTTTGCTAGGTTTCCCGAGGTGCCGGCAGAGCTAGGGTTAAAAAACTACAGCTAGGCACTTTGCCAAAAAAGGGGCATTTTTCACTGCGAAATTGAGGTGTGTCCACGTTGCGTTTTGCATCGTTTTTTGTCAGAGGCACTAGGCTGACCCACACAAAAGAGGTACCATTTTTCTCAGAAGACTTTGGGGAACGCGGGGTGGGTGGAAATTTGTGGATCCATGCAGATTCCAGAACTTTCCACCACAGAAATGTGAGGAAAATGTGGTTGTGGTTGACAATTATTTAGGTTTGCAAGGGATTCTGGGTATCAAAACCTGGTGGGAACTAGTCAAGTCACTCCATCCTGGATTCCCCTGGGTGCCTAGTTTTCAAAAATGTATACGTTTGCTAGGTTTCCCTAGGTGCCAGCAGAACTAGGGTTCAAAAACTACAGCTAGGCACTTTGCCAAAAAAGAGGCATTTTTCACTGCGATATTGAGGTGTGTCCACATTGCGTTTTTCACCATTTCCTGTCGGGGGCACTAGGCCGACACACACAAATGAGGAACCATTTTTTCAGAAGACTTTGGGGAACGCGGGGTGTGTGGAAATTTGTGCATCCACGCAGGTTTCAGAGCTTTCCACCACAGAAATGTGGGGAAAATTTGGTTTTTTTGACAATTTTTTAGGTTTGCAAGGGATTCTGGGCAACAGAACCTGGTGAGAGGCAGTCAAGTCACCCCATCCTGGATTCCCCGGGGTGTCTCGTTTTTAAAAATGTATAGGTTTGCTAGGTTTCCCTAAGTGCCGGCAGAGCTATGGTTAAAAAACTACAGCTAGGCACTATGCAAAAAAGGGTCATTTTTCACTGCGAAATTGATGTCTGTCCACGTTGGGTTTTGAGCCGTTTCCTGTCGTGGACACTATGCCTACCCACACAAGTGAGGTACCATTTTTATCAGGAGACTTAGGGTAATTCAGATTTGTAAAGCAACTGTAATTACCTATTGACTTTTGGTGCATTTCTGCCTTTCAAATGAAAGACATTGTGTCAAAAAATTCTGAAAAATGACCGATAATTCTCATGCTTGTATGAGTATTCCCAATTTCGGAAATGTGCAAATATCTACTGTTTCTAAACTCTATATTTTGTTCCCATTTCAGAAATACATCGGTGTCTTTCAAACCAATTTTTCCATGTATACATTTTCCCACAATAATTGCTAAATACCCGGTACATAATAAAAAGCCATTGCAAATTGCTGCTCAGTGTTTGGCTCTGGGTTCGTCGGGTTCTTGGTGAACCCACAATTCCTATATATCCCCACAACCAGTAAGGTCCAGCGGATGTAACGGTATATTGCTTTCAAACAGTTGTCATAATTAGAAGAAGTTACAGGTGAAAACGTTGACATAAAAGGCTGTTTTTTTCAATTAATTTTCAATTTTTCCTATATTTAACTGTTAGTTTCTATAAAGAAACCTTGATGGATCTACACAAATGACCCCTTGCTGAATACAGAATGTTGTCTACTTTTCTAAAATGTATAGCTTTCCAGGATCCATTATTGCTTTCATACCAATTTCTACCATTAACTGGATAGCAAAAATAGGCCATGTCCCAGAAAAATGCCCAAATTGTGTAAAACATTTTGGTTTTCTGACAAAAGTCTGTCATTCCCTAAAAAGCTGGGGAAATTGTGATTTCAGCCCCACAAACCTTTTTTTGATACCATTTGCAGGGAAAAACCCAGACGCTCTCATTTGCAGCACTTTTTTCGCATTTTTCCCAAAAAAAAAAAAACTTAGCTGTATTTTGGCTAATTTCTGGGACCCCTCCAGGGGAATCCGCAAACACTGGTACCTTTAGAATCCCCATGATGTTGGAAGAAAAGGACGCAAATTTGGCGTGGATACCTTATGTGGTCAAAATGTTACAGAGGCCTAAGCGCGCACTACCCCAAATAGCCAAAAAAAGGCTTAGCACAGGGGTGAAAAGGCCTAGCATCGAAGGGGTTAAGAGAGGTTGGCTTCTTAGCCAACTTGCAGCTGACTGAGCGTGTGCGAGCCCTCCCTCTACACTTCACCACAACAGGAGGAGCTGGCTGCTGGACAGAAGTAAGCAGGGGAGCCTCTCTAGACATTTTACACAGGGAATTACTAACCCTTTCAGGCACAACCTCAGTGGAACTGTCTGACAATGTGCAGGCAATCACTGCAGCAGACACCCCTTCCGGGGAAGCCCTCATCTTAATAGATAAACCGGTCGACACTTGACCTAACACACCAGGGGCTAATAAATCTTCCCTCCCAGCCTGACACAACACTCTCAGCACCTCCCTCACCTTATCGGCTGCTTCTGACATGCTTGAATAAACAAGAAAGCCTCCCAAACCAAATATAAATCACACAGGAGCGGCACAAAATGAGCACACTGCCTGCCTACCTCTCTTCAGGATCCCCAACTGGCAATCATTAGAACGCAGCGTTTGAAAACGCCGCGTTCTAAAGCAGGCGCCTCGCCTGCATGCGCTCGCTCCGGTCGACACCAACTGCCCAAAGCTGCCCGGGGGTGGTCATGTTGAGCTTCCCATTTCTGCGTATGAGGATCCGCCTCAGAGCTAGTCCGTCACGGCCAGCCACAGATCTCCAGGGTGCCATGACTCTCGAAGGGCAGTTCCCATGTCACTCAGGGGTCTCAGCCGATCACTATGTACTGTAGGGTAATC
This sequence comes from Triturus cristatus, assembly GCF_964204655.1. Lineage (NCBI taxonomy): Eukaryota > Metazoa > Chordata > Amphibia > Caudata > Salamandridae > Triturus > Triturus cristatus. The sequence continues at coordinate 307,975,032 of NC_140593.1, read as the reverse complement.
GTCTGCACAGCCGCAGGCCGACCGTTCACGCATTTCCGGAACCGAGTAGGACCAGCCAGGCCCACAGCCACCAGGCACTAAGCTGGTGCTCCTTCAGCCTCTGCTTCAGGCTCTGGGTCGTCCCTTTTTCTGTGTTTTTAGACATGCCTCAGGATATTGTCCGGCCTGATGATGCTGCACTAGTCAGCATACACAGACTGCCAGTGGGTGACACAGGCTTGACGTTCCGCCATTGCCTGATGACCTGATGGCGCGGGAGACAGTTCAGCCTTGCGACCGTGAATCAGCTCACAAACTGGGTTCCAAGATGCCCATGGTGCCTGGAGTACATTTCATTGGGGCACCTGGGCGGATGGGCCAAGGAGTGTAGTGATGTTCCGGGTCTGCTAGGCCCGGGAGCTCTCTCCTCATGCGCCCCCTGTGATGTTAAAACACAATTCAATTTTACACAAATTTGTACTCAATTACGAGCACCTGGCCCTTCTAGGACCTCGAACCGTGAAGAAATAGCTTGTATTTTGCTCTGACAAATTTGGAAGCCTACTCACTGGCCATGATTGAAGCACTCGGTCTGAACAGGAAGTGCCAACCCCTAGTTTGCATGTGGGAACCAGAAGGCGAAGGATCAATACCAATAGCTTCAAGTAATCCGGTCTCCAGGGCATGTGCCACTCCACTAAGGCAGGGTCCAAACCACTCACCTGGCATGTTATTCCAATACATGAGGAGTCATGAATCGGGTGGGTGGTTTGTATTGTATTTCTATCCATTTCAATGACAGATGAATGCAGCCAGAAAATAAATAGCATAATGTCTGTTTTACTACCAGATTTCACTACTTCTGTACAAAAATAAAAGGTAAGCACTGATAAGCCAAGAAAAACAAGTGGTTCTGAGCAGACATCCATAAAGCAATAACACTCAAGCTGGGTCAGATAATAATCTCAATAGGTCAATCAGTTCCTCCATACTGCTTTCATCGAGAGGCCAAAGCAAGTTTTCACCCTGATCCTCCTTGACATCTACAGGATTTGCCATTGGAACTCCTTGGGGTACTGCATATGGAAGCCATGATATGATTTAAGTCCCTCCAAACTAAGTAGATCTAAGCGGCATTGCTTTCTTCTACCACCACAAGTTTCTTATGCAGACTGGCTCAAGAATCTGCGCCAACACTGATCCTCTTCAACATTTACATGGGCCCATCATGAATGTTTGTGACAGCCTCAGGACAAATGCAGGTTGCTGATATTTAAATCTCCATCAGAATCTGTGAGCATCGGGACCTGTATGCAAGTCATGATTTGCATCACTCAGAACCAAAGTGGACAAACCAAAATGACAGGTCTCTCACTGCATCGAATATAGAAGTCTTGCTGCTGGATCCTAGAGATAACTCCTCCTACCTGTTTCACGTGACCCTTTCCAGGGGCTTGTTCCCAGCTCATCCCATTAGATTTCAAACCTACGATTAAAGTTCGATGCCTATTTGCCATTTAAACCAGGAATTAACACAACGAACAAAAATGCTTTTCACAACCTCCACTCTGGCTGTGGAACTGTCGCTGCTTCTATTAACAATATTAACAATGGCCAAATCTAGGATTGTCTCATCGGACTGAAAACGTATATCACCTCACACCAGCAACACAATCTCTAGATTTCCTCTCTGTCACACCTACGGCCAAATTCAAACCCATCCACTTTGTACATACAGCACTTTAATGCTGAGCGTCGAAGAACTAGCAAAACTCCTGCTGGATTACAATCTGACCAGACATCTAAGGTCAGACGGCAAAGCAAAATCTCTCTCCATGTGCTGAGATGACATTTTTTGAGTGGAGTTCCTTACGTGCACTATGCTCGAGCCTATGTCATTCCCAATTGCGGACTTAGCCTGATTTAGGAAAGTACAGTAAAGGACTCAATGTTCACCTTTTCTGGCAAGAATATGATCTGGACTCCAACCAGTATTCTTTACATTCTTCTAATACAAAGCGTCACATTTGTTTTAACCAGATATACAACTACTTGTCCCTGAAGGAGCTGTAAAGCACATGGAAAGAGTAAAAGCTCTAAATAGAAAATCAATTTTTAATCCATGTATCAACTGTACAAACCTGTCTATTCTCTACATAAAACCACCTATAACAGTATTTTAGAGAAGAGAGTTGAGTATGCACGAACATCCATTTCAACATTTTATTTTAATTATATATAATGGAGCAGATGACTAATGTCTTCCGAGGCTAGATTTACTTCAGCTGGTGCGGTCTCAACTCCGTATATATCACCCCTAGGCAAAAGAGAGCTGGCCGAAGCAAAGGAACAAAAAAGGAAGAATCCCTCTATAGTGCACCATCAACCGTTGTACCCGCTGTTCTCACAAAGGAGCACAAGGAGCATAGCGCTTCCAGACAAAGGAAGCGGCATCCACTCGTCCACAGAAGCCTCATGTCAGGATTACAAAGCTGTACAAAAGGGGGTGGTGATGGACGGAGCATCAGAACCAATCAAACACTCACACCCAGTCACCAGATCTGGGTTTAATCCATCACCGTTCTTTAGCCCACTCTGCCACCCCAGTTCAGACATGGCCATATGCAAATCAGTCTGACCCTGTGCCTCATGGGAACAGTCCAGCCCGAACTGCCAAGCCATGCCTTTCCTGGACCGGAAACAAGCTTCCTAGGACCGGTTTCTGGCATTTCAGCCGTCTTCAGCCAAGCTTGCTTGAATCCAGTGGCAAAGTGAGCAAGGGACTCACGTCTGAGCATACCCTGCCAACTTATGACGAACAAAGCAGTACAAAAGGGGGTGGTGATGGACGGAGCATCAGAACCAATCAAACACTCACACCCAGTCACCAGATCTGGGTTTAATCCATCACCGTTCTTTAGCCCACTCTGCCACCCCAGTTCAGACATGGCCATATGCAAATCAGTCTGACCCTGTGCCTCATGGGAACAGTCCAGCCCGAACTGCCAAGCCATGCCTTTCCTGGACCGGAAACAAGCTTCCTAGGACCGGTTTCTGGCATTTCAGCCGTCTTCAGCCAAGCTTGCTTGAATCCAGTGGCAAAGTGAGCAAGGGACTCACGTCTGAGCATACCCTGCCAACTTATGACGAACAAAGCAGTACAAAAGGGGGTGGTGATGGACGGAGCATCAGAACCAATCAAACACTCACACCCAGTCAACCGATCTGGGTTTAATCCATCACCGTTCTTTAGCCCACTCTGCCACCCCAGTTCAGACATGGCCATATGCAAATCAGTCTGACCCTGTGCCTCATGGGAACAGTTCAGCCCGAACTGCCAAGCCATGCCTTTCCTGGACCGGAAACAAGCTTCCTAGGACCGGTTTCTGGCATTTCAGCTGTCTTCAGCCAGGCTTGCTTGAATCCAGTGGCAAAGTGAGCAAGGGACTCACGTCTGAGCATACCCTGCCAACTTATGGCGAACAAAGCAGTACAAAAGGGGGTGATGATGGGCGGAGCATCAGAACCAATCAAACACTCACACCCAGTCAAAAGATCTGGGTTTAATCCATCACCGTTCTTTAGCCCACTCTGCCACCCAAGTTCAGACATGGCCATATACAAATCAGTCTGACCCTGTGCCACTGTCATTGCCAACTCAAATGTTCATTCAAATCCCTGTGGCAGGGAAACAAGTCAAACTGAAAGTACCTCAAGCCAAACTGGTCCGAGCGCTCAAGATGACTTAAGGAAGACCCATCAGGAAAGAAGGGAGGAACAGGTTCCCCTGGAGCCAAGGGTGATACAGATCTTGGATTGTCTAGGCAGCTCTTCAGAGCCTCATAACCATGCTAAGTCTGGAAGTATTCAAGTCACATCTCCGCAAGAAACCTCCGGTCAGACACGGACAGCCGTAAGAGAACTGGCGTGTCTGCCCCCTATGGACTCTTGGCCCCAAAACAGCCCAATACTGGATCATTTGATGAGTGGCTCACCGGCAGAAGAAGCAAAGGGAGGCTATAAGGCTTCAAGTGCCACTCAAGCTCTCCCAAGAACAATTGCAAGTCAAGGTATTGCCAGACAAGTCGCCCTGTCTCAGCCCAATGTCAAATTAATATTTATTCCAGAATACCACACAGAGCGTCCTCATGACATCCTTAACAAGTGTAATATCCTACGTTTAATGAAGGTCATCCGGAGCTGAGGTATCTGGAGTCAAGGGGTATTGTTCAATTGAGTTCCTTACCCCAAGGGGCACACAAATCTCTGAGCTTACACTGATGACGTTTGTCTTTCCGGGACACATGCAAAATATCCTCTAAAAGAGAAGGTGCTCAACTCATGGGGCATTTAACATGGTGTTTTTAGAGAAATAGGATATCCTGTGGTCCTAATAAAGCAGCAGACTGTGTCAGTTGTACCTAAGCAAGAAGCATATTCTATCTTTAAAAATGCATTAGGTCACACCTTTTCAGCCTCCAGAGACCAAAAGAAGGAGACAGTGAACCCTTCAAGGGCTGAGTTGGCTGTCCTCAATTTTAGTTCGTAGGGACACTGAGTGAATAAAGGAATGTGCCCAGTCATGCCCTCATGAACTCTTGCTCATCTATGTTCCTAGAATACTAGTGCCCTTGCACAGAAACAGCGGTTTACAGATCTTCTTGATTTTTGGGGTGAATTTGAAATCATCGCTTTACAAGAAACCTGATCAATCACTGATCACTCCATCACTGACATTCTTGAGTTCAGCAAAGCTTCCTCCAAAAAGCATAAAAACGATAGGCCTAAAGGAGGTCTATCACTGTACATCTCCACGAAACTCCAGGTTTTGACAGAATTATAGATATGTAAAAGGCCTGGCTACAAGTAGTTAAACTGCTGCACTGGAGTTCTAACCACTTGCTCCTTCTAGTAAACACTTACATTAACACCAGCTCGAGGGACAAAAGGTCAAAACTGATCCATCTTATGTCAATTACATGCGTACTGGGCAGGGATCATCCCTCAACAACTGTATCATAACAGGGGATTTCATTGTGAACCATTTTCAAGATAACTATGAGGAAGCCCCAGAGTTGGCCCTTGATAGTGTGTGGAACATCACAGAGAAATTATGGCCTAAGGGAAGTCCACGAAGCCCGCTGAGAGAACTGGTGGTGAGCCAGTTTAACATCTTGTGCTTCACAGTCTAAACTGGAAGGTTTCCGCAGGATGTCCGGCCCAAATGGACATGGTCAGGCGAAAAAACACAGTACCACCTTGATTACACCATATGTAACATGGAAATGTTCAATTTAGTGGACAGTTACAGCATAGCAACCCGCCCTGAGAGCGATCATCGCCCCATAGTTACAACAGTAAACACCAACGTGGCACAACACACTTTGGCCAGTGTCAGCAGCAAGGGAGCTTTCACCGACAACCTTAGACGACTTAAGTGGAGGGATGACTCCCACGGTAAAATCATGGATGAATGTCTAAAAATTACAGGCGGGTCGCCACTGAAAATACATCTCCAATCATGAGTGGACCAATTTAATTACCCTGCTGCTTGCGAAATTCCCACGCACAAGGGCAAGTAATACACAGCCTCCGACCTATCCAAAACTGTTCCATCCCACTGCTATGATTTTTCACTCGAAGAAAGCTCTGAGCACCACTCTAAGAGCAGTTCGCAAAAATGATGGTGACACTTTAAGTCCTCCATCCGCCAGATGATTCAGCAAGGCTATAGTGTCCATTACACAGGCTTCACGAGTCTTCGACGCCACAAGAAGGTCGTCGATATATTGTACTAACACTGAATTCTCGGGCATCTCTAAACTTTCTAAAGATTTCTTCAATATCTGATTAAAGATTGAGGGGCTTTCTGTATACCCCTGTGGAATTCGGCACCAAGCCAAAATACGCTCGCCAAAACGAAATGCAAAAATTTGCTGGCTGTCATGGTGCAATGGAATGGAAAAGAAAGCATGGCATAAATCAATTACAGTATACCATTCTGCATCATGGGGAATCTGATACAAAATCACAGATGGATTTGGTACAATGGGACAACACGACACAATGATTTTGTTTATCTTTCTCAAATCTTGCACTACCCTGAACTTTCCATTAGGCTTTTTCAGTCCCATAATCAGGGAATTACTTGGGCTACTCATTATTTCTCTCAAAATGCCTTGTTTTATCATCTTCTCAATCACAGGGGTAACTCCTTAAATTATCTCAGGTGTCAATTTATATTGAGGGACATTTGGATAGCTTATTCCTTCCTTCACTGTTACTTTTACTGGGTCTACATTTCTCATTAGTCCTACATCTTCTCCCGTGAAATCCCAGATTTCTGCCTTTACAGTCTGTTTCAACTCTTTAGGTAATTCATGAGGGTTAAATACAGCATAGGCTTCAGTAACCTCAGTTTCCCTGTTTGCCAAAGTCATTTTATACAACACATCTTCATCAGGGGTCTCAAATGCTATCCCATCAGGGGTACAGAAAATAGTGCAATTCATCTTGCACAGCAAATCCCTACCTAACAAATTCACAGGACTTGTATTGCACACAACAAAGCAGTGCATTTCAGAGAATTTCCCTATGCTAACTTTCACTGGTTCTGTAACATAAGTTTTAATCTGTCTGTTGGATACACCAACTACTTGGATCATTTCATCCGAGAGAGGAAGATTCTTAACATCAGCTGACCTAACAGTTGATCTAGTAGCACCAGTATCAACTAAGAAAGTAATACTTTCATTATTTATTTTTCCATCCACAAAATGGGCCTGTCTGGTCTACTTCTAGAGTTGCGCCAAGTATGCACTCTTCTTCCTCCCTTCGGCACAGTCCATAACCTTCTTCTGAATCGCTCTCATCGCGTTGTAGCCAATACTGCGAAACAGCGCTAGCGCACGGCAGCTTGGTTACCTATTCTTCGTTGTAGAATCCTGTCTCATTACTGTATTTCTGTGAATTTTTGCTTTGTGGAAAAGGCGGTGTGGGCACCTGATTCTGTTGGGTAACAACCTGCTGCTGTCGCTGCGGTTGACCACTCACCTCATTCTGCACCTGTGGATTCAATGATGCATTTTTATTATTAGTACTTGGGGGAAATTTACACTCTGATTTCCAATGCCCTACTCTACCGCAATTATGACATGGGAATTTCTTTTTAGCTTCTTCTATATTAAAATTTCCCTTACCTTTCCCAGGAGTGAATTTTTGTCTGGGGTCTGTATTATTCGCTTGTTCCGCTAACTGAGCTTCCTGTCTTTCTGCCACTTTTACTTGTGCCCACATAGCTTTCTCTTTTAATTTACGCTGTTTGGCTTCAATCTCATCACTGAAATATTTTGCATGTCTCAATACTTCATCTATTTTCTTGTTTTGCCAATCTACAGTATGTTGTATGATCATCTCACTAATTTCTGGATGTAGACCATATACAAATCTGTATACAAAATGACTCAAGTCCTTTTCACTCAAATTCTCATCACCACTGAACTGTTTAAAGGCCAGAATTAATCTTTCGTAATATGCATGTACCGACTCCTTACTTTCCTGATGAGTCCTGTCAATTTTTACCCAATCAGTCTCTTTGGGAGGTACTTTATTTTTCAGAAAGACAATAACCTGTTCGTATTTCTTCATTACCTTGGGGTCAGGGGCTCCTGTCTTTGGATCCCTATGGTATTCCTGTGTAGGCCAATTTATCATCAACTTACACTCTGTCCATAAATCTGCTGGTACTATTATGTCAAATAAACTATTCAGATCAATCCATAATACTTTAGATATTTTCACAAATCTGTCCACTTGCCTATACCACTCGACGGGCTTTTCGCGAAGTCGAGGGAAATCATTTGTAAATGACAAAATATCTTGTCTAGTCCATGGAACATGTACATATCCTCCTCCTGGAATTTTTCTCATGGGGCATTCTGTTACTACCTTTTCCTTTTCTCTAACAGGGAACGCTGCAAATGTTTTATCTGAGGCATCATCTCGTTTTCGGTACCACCTGCTTCTCCATTTATCCACATCTCCCCATTTTCTCAGCAAGATAATTATTTCCTTAATCTGACTTATTCGTCCTGTGGTATTCAAATTTTCCATATCCTTTTCAGTAAAATCTATTTGATATGGTTTCTGTAAAGCCTTCACCTTTTCAATATCTATGCCCATTTCATTTGCTACTTCTTCTAATCTTTCATGCAGATTTTTTGCTCTCCATGTTACACTTTTGCACAGAAACAGTAATTCCTCATCCTGATAGGTTTTTAGCTTCTCTGTGGGGATAGTTCCTACTATTAACTCTTCTTGTACCGTAATTTAGCCACATCTATTGATTGGGATTCTTTGTCTTTTCTCTGCAAACTTCTCAACCATTCGCTCAATTCCTCTGAAGTTGGACCTACTGGTTTCTCTATATTACTTCGTTCTAAGTCCCTTTGAGTCTCTGATACTGATTCTATTGTCACTATATGTCTGTCTGCTATATTTGGACCTAGAAATGGGTTATTCGAAACGTTTGGCACGATCATACTCATTGTCTGTCTCCATGGATTTTCATTTAGGCTCTGCTTTGGCTTCTCAGTCTGTTTATTACTGTTATAAGGAACTGTTAAACAATGTTCACTATCTTTCTGTTTATCAAAAATAGGCATCACAGGGCCTATAGTCACTGGAACAGTTAGGATAGGGTTGCCACTTTTGAGTATTTGGGGGTGACCCTTAATGATAAAATGAATTGGGGGTCCCATTTGGCGAAGGCAAATTTGAGATTAGCCCAATCAGTGGGGGGCATCTTGAAGGTGTTTAATAACACCACTTTTAAACCTTTGGGCCCCCCTATGGAAATCTATAAATCTCAAGCCAGAGGAGGAGCACTTTATGGCGCTGAATTATGGGGATATTCCACCCCCGCTTAAAACCATAACTCTGCTACCAGAAAAACTGTTGCAACGCGGAAACCTGGGTAACGGGAATCAGGACAAAGACCCGTACCGAATATCCTCCCTACGTCACAGACCAGATATCACATTAACACATTCACTCATACAATCATTGGTGGGGCCCATAACACCAACATTCACACTTCACTTTTCACTGGTCTGCACTTACAGGAGAGATGAATGTTCCAAACGCTGACATGAAAGGAATACCTTATAACCTATAGAGAGAAATTTATTTACACATCTATACACTAATATCCTTACTCCTACACATCTCAATCCTAAACATTAAGATACTCCTCCCAAGTAATCAATGGATCATTTAGTTGGATTGGTAAGGTAATTTAGTCATACTAAAACACACTTGAGATTCTGTTCTATCCTCTCTCAATATACGGCAAAACACATTTGCTTGTTAATCAATATTTGTTTATCTAATTATTGCAAGAATTTAGTTCCACCTAATAAGTTTATTAGACTTTAAGCAAATCACAGAACACCATATTTATCTAATCTGGCTATTTGTCGTCCTCTAAGTCATCGAATTTAGTCGTCAATCAGTCAGAATTCGGGAGTTCCTCACGCCGCACGCTACAGTCCCAAGACCGGACAAGGACCAGAGACGTGCAAGCATCTATCAGTGCCCATAGATTTTTATGAAGTGCTCAGTTCGTCAAAGAAGTGGGCAGCATTCAGTCTGTCAAAGATTCAGGAACACAGCAGTCACGTAGCGTCACCGTCGTCTCCGTCATCAAAAAGGAAAGAGATATAAGGTTTTTTCCTCTCTATTCTACCGTCATTTTTATAATAAAGTAAAGCCAATGATGATACATTTTACAAAATTTGGGCTTATCCCATTGGTCGGTTGGGATCATCCGGTGAGAACTCCTTTATCAGGAGATTGCTGAAACTACCTGTCAGCACCCCATTAATTCCTCTGAGATGGGATTTGGGTCTGGTTCCCATAGAAGAGATTGCCCTGAACCGTCCTCTTCAGTTCTGGAGGCGTCTTTGGTCAACGCCCGAGTTGGTAAGCTACAGGTATGATCTTGGTGACATTATGGCAAGGGGAAAATCGGATAAGATCCCTTGGCTTGCCTACATAAAGAACCTCTGCAACCTAATTGGGATGGGGAATCTATGGTCCGCCCCGGAAGAGACCTGCCGTGCACTCTCGAAGAATGTATTGCGGGAGGTTTTGAAATCTTATAGGAAGGGAATTCTATTCCACTCCTCCCTGGGTAGGCTTACTGACACCTTTTTGGATACTAAGTGTAGTCCCCAGTTTGAAGTTTTTCTGGACGTTATCCAACCACCTTTGGCAAAGAAACTCTACATCCAGTTCAGACACGGTTCGCTTCCGCTGAGGGATCTCACACATAGATGGTCCAACGTTGTAGATCCCGTTAGCTCGTGTCCCCTATGTACTGCTATCTGTGAAACAGAGCTGCATGTTGTTCTCTTTTGCCCTTTATATATTATTGCAAGAAAAAAGTGGATCGTCCAGTTATGCAAGTCTAGGGGTCTCAGGGACCACAAGGAGGTGTTTAGAATTTTGAAATATGATACTACTCCATTGATAGTGTTTGCAATGGCTAAATTTCTTCTCTCAATGTGGTTTGCAAGGTCCAAATTTATGTCTTCCGCTACTCATCTCTCCTGATTTTAGTATTACCTATATTACCATCGCAGTACTTTGAGGTGTAATGTGTATATCTTTGGCCCTGGATTAATTTTTAACAATTTGTTTTCGTGGAAAAGATCATGTTTTTTCACTGCGTATGTTTTATGAACTTTTTTAATGTTTTAACGGATTACACTCTACACAATGCTATTTAATTATGTTTTAAATGTATATATGTATTTATGTCTTTTTATGGTATTATACCGAAATAAAAGCTTTGACTGACTGACTATTAACTCTTCTTGTACCGTAATTTAGCCACATCTATTGATTGGGATTCTTTGTCTTTTCTCTGCAAACTTCTCAACCATTCGCTCAATTCCTCTGAAGTTGGACCTACTGGTTTCTTTATATTACTTCGTTCTAAGTCCCTTTGAGTCTCTGATACTGATTCTATTGTCACTATATGTCTGTCTGCTATATTTGGACCTAGAAATGGGTTATTCGAAACGTTTGGCACGATCATACTCATTGTCTCTCTCCATGGATTTTCATTTAGGCTCTGCTTTGGCTTCTCAGTCTGTTTATTACTGTTATAAGGAACTGTTAAACAATGTTCACTATCTTTCTGTTTATCAAAAATAGGCATCACAGGGCCTATAGTCACTGGAACAGTTACAGCTTCTAAATTTTTAGTCAATTCTCTTATCTTTTCAGTTAATTCTAAAGTTGTTTTTGCTAGTTCTGCCGAATTTTTACCATTCACTTTATTATCTGATTTTCTCTCTATCTATCTGATTGAATTATTTTTCCCTAATTCTTGGGATACTGGTTCAGTCTTAATGATTCGCAAAGTTTCTCTCATTGGGGCACTTGGTGTAAACATTTCAGATTCTGGTTGATACGGAGGTGGATTTTTATAAAACATGTCATCAAGAACATCATCCTCTGCTTCATGCACTCCATACCCTCCTGATTCTATATTATGTCTCTTTTCCGTACATTTTCTACCTCCAACTTCTTCAGCAGTTCTCACAGGAAACAGACCTTCAGTCATACTTGCATTCCGCCACCGTCTCATTCTCTCATCATGAGTGTCATGCCCGTATCTACCAAACATGTACTTATACCTTCCGCCACTCCTCTGTCTTTCTCTGTCATGTATCTCATCTTCTGTCAGTGCTTCAAACTGTGTTGGCCTAGGTCTTGGTTCTAGATTCATCATTTTCTCTCTCAAATTTTTCAAAACCGCTAAATTGAACGATCCATGCTCTGGAAATGCTAAGACTCCGTCATTCTTTGTATATTTTACCCAATTGTCTAACCAAATACAAGTATGATATCCATATTTCGCAACCATAAAGGATGCAGGTGTTTTCGGTGGGGGAAGTAACTGTCCTTCCCTCGCCACAATCGGTTTGTCCTTTTTAAACCACTTCTTAATTCTCCCAAACCAGGAATTTTTCTCCTTTTCCGGTGATCGTAATACATCATTTTGTCTTCCGTGAATCGCTAGTCTTTTCCTTTCGACTATTCTGTTGCTCTAACCAATCGTAGCGCGACTCACACTAATGCACCAATCCGGAGCGTCTACGTCACTTCTGCAATTCTTCAATCCCAGTGCGTCTCACACTTGCGCACCAATCAGCAGCATCTACGTCACCCTGTACTTCTCCACTCTTAGCGTGGCGTACACTAACACACTAATCAAGAACGTCTACGTTTCTCACTGACTAGCCAATCCCAGCGCGGCTTTTCTGACGTCAGCTTTTCTCGCTGTCGCAGCTCCTGCTCCTGTTGACCCCTCCTTTACAAAATGTTATCGGTAATTTTTCTTACATTCTTTTTACTTACAAATCTGTTAGTAATGACATAAAAACGCCACCATTGTCCGCTTCGCTAACCAAAGAATAGTAAATGATCTTTTTCACAAGAATTCCGTCTTTCCCGAGAGCAGCGCTTACCTCTGCCCTACTACGGTATCGTTACTTCCGTTGATAAAGTAGCACATCCCTCTACCTTACCCTTCTAGCAAGCATCGGCTAACCGATTCTCCAGAATTAAGACACCTAGTTGGAGACCCAATGCTCCTGAGAAATAAAACCAGAGTTTCGCAATTAACCCAAATGCCTTTTCATTCACGCACTTCCACACAGAAAAATGTAGTACATTCACACAGAATTCTGTCTTTCCTGAGAACAGCGAGCAGTCTGTCCTACTACAGAATTATGACATACGTTACCAAAGTAGCCCTTCCCTCTACTTTATCCTTCTAACAAGCTTAGGGAACACCTATTCCCTTTCGAGTGATAAGTGTTATCAGAGTGCCTTCTGGACTCCTGGTACCCAAGACCAAAATTTCACAGGTGACCTTCGCTACCATACACTTCTTTCATACAGGAGATATTTCTAATGCCAACACACGACGATGTCACCGAATCGAACCCATACAATGCGTCGTGCAACTTCAATCGTTACACATTTTCCCTGTGTACCTACAGGGCAACAACAATTCCGTCTTTCCCGAGAGCAGCGCTTACCTCTGCTCTACTACAGAACTGTTACAAACTTCCGACTTCCTACATCCCAGAAGCTGTGCAAACAACATAAAACTTAGCTCGACTCAACATAGAGTGTTAATACATAAACCAATACTTTCCAATAATCAATAAGCTATTTACAAGCAATAATCACCAAACCAAAACAATAAAAACCATAACTCTGCTACCAGAAAAACTGTTGCAACGCGGAAACCTGGGTAACGGGAATCAGGACAAAGACCCGTACCGAATATCCTCCCTACGTCACAGACCAGATATCACATTAACACATTCACTCATACAATCATTGGTGGGGCCCATAACACCAACATTCACACTTCACTTTTCACTGGTCTGCACTTACAGGAGAGATGAATGTTCCAAACGCTGACATGAAAGGAATACCTTATAACCTATAGAGAGAAATTTATTTACACATCTATACACTAATATCCTTACTCCTACACATCTCAATCCTAAACATTAAGATACTCCTCCCAAGTAATCAATGGATCATTTAGTTGGATTGGTAAGGTAATTTAGTCATACTAAAACACACTTGAGATTCTGTTCTATCCTCTCTCAATAAACGGCAAAACACATTTGCTTGTTAATCAATATTTGTTTATCTAATTATTGCAAGAATTTAGTTCCACCTAATAAGTTTATTAGACTTTAAGCAAATCACAGAACACCATATTTATCTAATCTGGCTATTTGTCGTCCTCTAAGTCATCGAATTTAGTCGTCAATCAGTCAGAATTCGGGAGTTCCTCACGCCGCACGCTACAGTCCCAAGACCGGACAAGGACCAGAGACGTGCAAGCATCTATCAGTGCCCATAGATTTTTATGAAGTGCTCAGTTCGTCAAAGAAGTGGGCAGCATTCAGTCTGTCAAAGATTCAGGAACACAGCAGTCACGTAGCGTCACCGTCGTCTCCGTCATCAAAAAGGAAAGAGATATAAGGTTTTTTCCTCTCTATTCTACCGTCATTTTTATAATAAAGTAAAGCCAATGATGATACATTTTACAAAATTTGGGCTTATCCCATTGGTCGGTTGGGATCATCCGGTGAGGTTTCACACAGTTCAGGAGGTTATGTTATTATACATGATCCATCCGGTTCCTTGTGTTTGTCCATTGTTAGAGTACTTGGCGGGCTTCCCATCGTGACCTTGTTTGGGTACAACGAGAGAAGGGTCATGTCGAGGCCACAGAAACGTGTTGTAGCGCAGGCGCACTTCGCCCAAAACCTCGTGGAATGGTGGTCATCACGTCAGTTTACGACGGCGGCCATCTTTACTTTAGGCCCAAAGGACAACTTAAGAGAAACAAACACAAAAGAGTAATTAATACATAGAAATAATGAATAAAATGTTAAACCCTTACTAATTCCCCTATGTGCTTATAATTATCTAGCGTATAGCGACATTTAAAGCGTTCATATTCACCCATTGATGTCATCTGGTGCAACATTACGAAAACGTCACAAAAGCAACATATATCATGCGATATTCTATTTTTCTACTGTTAGTATGCGTACATATGTTAATTACAAACTAATTAGACATGCAAAATGCAAATCCCACGTGTATTTCGTTCATTAGTAATGTTGATTAAACTTCATGCAAACACATTAATAATATTACAATGAATAAATTATTCTAATTAGTATAAATATGCAGAATGGGGGGGGTATACAAAATGTTGTACTACCCGCTCCATCAGAGCTATCATTCAACCAAACTTTAAAGGTGGCTCTAAATCTGACCCCAGCAATTATAGACTGATAGTGCTCTGGACAATGAAGCAAAATGTTTTGCTAGCCTACTTCTGGAGGACCTACGAAAATGGGCTGAGTCGAGGAGTTAAAAACCTCAGGGTATGTTGAGAACTCTGGCACCTCGACAAACCATGTTCGCAATATCCTTTTTATTAGAAAGTGCGATAAAATCATGGACCACACTGCATTGCTGCTTCGTGGATTTCAGGGCAGCGTTCGACTGTGTCCCAAGGCGGGCCTTATGGGCAAAGTTAAAGAACAGGGGCATCCCATCGAAACTTCTTGATGTTCTTATACAATTACACACACAGACACATGGATTCGTGTCACACTGGGTGACGGAATCTGTGTGTCCAGGAAACTTGCTACCTCGCAAAGGTGCTTGCTTGCCCCTATGCTCTTTAATTTATACATTTCTGATTTGTGGTCCCTATGCTCTTTAATTTGTTCATTTCTGATTTCTGATTTGTTATGATTTGTCCAGTGCTCTCAACAACATAAATAGTCATTCCCTCAAGATCCGAAGCGAACACATCAGCAACTTATTGTATGCAGATGACTATGTTCTGCTTAGTTACACAAGAGGTGGACAGCAGCGCTTGTTAAATTAATTGCACTCTTATTCCAATGCCAAACGCCTGGAGGTTACTTTAAGGTAAACCAAGATTAAAATACTAGGCTAGAAAAGCAACGAGGTGACTGCTGGTACCTCAACTGCAATAAGGTCTTGAAGGAACAGACATACAAATACCTGGATGTCACAATTGATGCAAGGTGCTCCTTCACTCGGCACATGGAGACAGCAGAAACCAAGACCCTCCTGTCATCTTTTTCAAAACTGTCAAGCTCGTTGTTGGGGATGAGCCTTGACCAACTTCTGCAGGTAATTAATGCAAAAACCTTCCCATCCCTGGTATATGGCAGGAAAATCCTGCTGGGGAGGGATGGCAGGCTTCTAAAAGAGCTTGTCACCAAGATCTGCAAGGCCACTCTCCGAATGCCGTGATCTGCATCAGCCACTCAGGTCTGATTGGAATTTGGCCTTCTTGACCAGCGGCTAGCAGGAGCAAGATCGTTCTTAAATCTCTGCTACAAACTCCGGCTTGCTAGGCGAGGACATTTGGAGACCCTACTGTAGGGTGACATTCAATCAGGCAGCCCCAGACAACCCCACTCCCTGCACCTCGAGGGCTGCTACAGTCTCCAGAACGCCAAAGAGCTTTGGGCTTCACAACTTAGTCAAAATGCCTTCAAGAGAAGCATCAGAAAGCAAGTGTGCTTCCTCTCGCGCCAAGCTGACATGAAAACCTAGCAAAGCGCAGTCATGCATGGGCTGCCATCAACTCTTATAAGCTATGGCATCACCAACCTTATCTGGCCTGCATGTACAGAAAATATACAAAAACTAAAGTTCCTGGCCCTCAGGCTTGGCGTGCCGGTTTTTGAAACATTTGGCCAGGTGGTGACGGACTCTGGAATCTACATTGTGCAGGGGCTGTGGTATGTACAAATAATCTCTACAACACATGGTCTGCAGCTCTACAGCCTTGTTAGAGGTGCGGACAGTGCTTCTAACACAGAATGGAACAAATTAGGAACACGGAGCCAGTAATTCATGCCCTAAACCCTGATAATACCTCTTTGAACATTCTGTTGGTTAAGTTGGTGGCCACAGTGGCTAAGAAACTAAGCCTGGGGGTAACAACATTTGGTGTGGACCCAGCCAATACTTCAGCCACCTAATTGAACCGCCCGCCGGCACCTCAACATATTATAGCAAATTTCTCCAGACAACCGTCTCAAGGTTAAGGACTTGGAGCGCTGTTTAGTCCGTGCTTCAGTGGCGTTTACATGGTTTTTGCTTACAGTCGAACGTGTCCATGAAACCTTTTTTGCACTGTGTGGGATTAGCGTTGTAAATGCACTCTGTGCTTTATGCAATTACTAAATATGCACTGAGCCTACTTATGTGTTAGCCCTCAAAGGGGGCAATCGACCCCCGCACTTATCTTCCAGTTTCTGTATCCTGCCATGTTCCTCTCTGCACTGCACCTTCGCACTTTGAGTTTAGCACTAACGGGTGTAACGTGTTTGTTCCTTCCTGAGTGACTTATGCTGTCTCAATGTTGGTTTTGTGTCACGGTTTCAAGTAGCCTGAATAATCTAGGTCCTAGTTTCACGAGGGAACATCAAGCTCCCGCGCCTCACTTATGATAAAAGTCTGCTGCCATTTTATACATTGCACTCTGCACTTTGCTTTCATCAGTAGTCTTTGGCGCGGTTGTATGCACCAGCACTATCGATAGTTGCAAAATGTAAAACACGTGTTAGTTCCTGGTGAGCATATTGCGCCTACCTCCTGTTATGCACTGCACTTTGTTTTTACAAGTCATTGGAGCAGCTGTCGGCTCCAGTGGCACCGACAAAATGTAAAATGTTTATAAGTCATTTTGATTCACATGTTAACCTCGCTTTAATGAATACCGATTGCAATCGTTTATCGCCGGATGTAAAAATGCTTCGAAAGTCTGAGTCAGTGGCGCGCGCCAACGATGCAATGATCACTACTGGCCGTGCTGCTTACCCGAACCTTCACCCGCAGGGCGGCTCTAACGCACCAAGGTGTGGTTGGCAGGCACTCAATTGCCTGCTTTTCAAGACTCCCTTTCCCCTTGCCAGCCTGGTATGTGGCAACCTGCTCTTTTGCAATTGTGCCATAGGGTTTTGAACAGCATCTGCCCACACAATCAGGCAATTAACAACAAAAATAGATATCTTGTACGGTCTCCTCTGTTGTAGCAGTTTCACAAACCCTTCCCTATGTGTCTCAGAAGTAGACTCAGCCCTCTGCTAGCAGTCACTGCCTCCATCATGAGGGGTGTGGCTCAGGCCTGGCACCAGGAATTTTTATTTGGGTGGGCCAAGGGTGCATTCGGGTGGGCCACTGCGGGCCCGATTTGTCCCTTATATGTCTAGCCAGGCCTGCTTCTGGGCCGTCCTTTATCTCTTCTTAGTCTTTCAAGGCCCAGTAAAATGCACTCTTTTCCAAATCTCTTTCTAAATGTTATCACTCTCAAAAAGTTTTTTTTTTCTCCATGTAATGTCTCTTTGATGGGAAGAGGAGGATTCTGAGGGGGGAGTATCAGGAAAGTGACACTACTCGGGCTCCCTCTGTGCGAGCCTGCAGGGAGAATCTCTCTTCATTGCCACCTCCACCTGACCCCGGACTCTCAGCGAACTCCCTTACAGGATTGATTATCCATTCTTCTACTGCCCCTTTCCAGTGCATCTTCTCCCACAGCTGACCTTGGTCCCCAGTCCCATACCAGCCACCATCCAGTTCCACTTTCATTATTCCTGGTAAAAAACATTAGTAAAATCACCTCCAAACTTGAAGCATTGAATATAGCAGTGCATATAATTAGCACACACTTTAAAGTATGTTCCACAGTTGCCATAATGACCCAACTGCTAATTAAATAAACACGCATTTGCAGTGCAATAGGTCTCGCATTTGGTAGAGTTTAAGCTGTTGACACTGTAAAAGAATTTTTTTTTTGTAGAGTTTTATATAGCGCGAACTAGACCCTAAGATATCGGGTATTAGAGCGCTTTACATGAGCACCAGTTGCGTTACACGAGGACACATTCATTTTTGTTAGGCACGAGGAGATTAAGTGATTTGCCCAGAATCACAGGATGTTGAGCCTCGTTGCAGAGACTCAAACCCGGTTCCTCAGCTTCGAGGTCCACCGCTCTAGCCGTAAGGCTACATCCTCTCCCCAATGCCTTTTATTTATGTTTTAAAAACCAACACATAAATAAATGGCATAGTCATTTACAATGCCAATAGCTCAAACTCTAGAAAATGCAAGACCTATTGCATTGCAAATGCTTGTTTTCAATCTCGCGCCTCTTCTGGCCATGACGCTCCCTCGTTCTGCGGGTCTTCAAATTCTTCACTCACAACCTCCATTCTTCGAAAGAGCACTTCTGTAATGAGGACACGTGTGAATGGCAATTTATTTATAGAGCACTTACTACTTCTGATGAGGCATCGTGATTTAGTTGTTTGGGCTCTGAATGTAGATAATGTACAGTGTCTATTGTGCTTTTTATTAAAGGGCTCGGACGTCAACTCAGACTACATGCGCACCATATAAAAGAAAATAAGCATTTCTGCAGTGTGAACCCTCTGGCTGTCCTTCAGACAGACCCTGTCCGCCACCCGTTCCCAGCATGCACCTAAAAAGACACGCCCGCTGTTCAGGCTTCCAGCACATAGGCCATGCAATGAATGAACATGACTGCCCCTAACGTATGTCTTCCCTGCATGTCCACATCAGTGTTCCGACCTGCCATTGGTTGTCAAGTGCTTGTTGGGTGTAAAGTGATAGGTGCAGCATGCCAATGAAAAGCACTGAGTAGATAGACTTCTGGACTGAAAGTACCTGTGTAAAAAACACAAATCGAAGTTTTTAATATGTGTTATCAATTGCATGACTTCGTAAAAGTCAAAATTTATTGATTTTTATGTATATTTTTGTAAGTTTGTTTGTACCTGTAGGGGACAGTGGTGCAGTAAATCTTGAGGGTTTTAAAATGCCCCTTTTGAAGGATGTTAGTTTGAATGGGGAGTGCTGTCTAGAAGGATTTAGGCGAGCGCCACGGTATTGTTTCACATTGTAACTCATTCTCAGGGGACGACCATACGGGACTAGGTCATCTGTGGGTACATATCACCCCAAATTCCCAGTGCCCATGTCAAACTCAGAGGGATGAAAGGCAAAGCTGGTCCAGAAAGAATGTCCGTCTAAGCTGAATGTTGCACACAGCAGCAGAAGGCGCATTGACACGATGGGCTAAACTGCCTCGCTTTGTATCCTATTAAATCCACTGCGTTGTATGGTTTCACACCAGCCTCGACTTTATTTTGATATGAAAATCTCCTCACTTTGAACCCCATTTACGATGTAAACGGCCTCTTCGTGTTGATTGTTCAGGAGGTAGGAAGAAGGGGGAAGTGCAACCCACTGAGCTATCCACGTAAAATTAAATTTATCTGCATTTTAAAACTACCAACAGACAAAATGATTGCTCTCCAGCAGGATCATAAATCACCGCTCGTGCTTGGCTACTGGAGAAGTGCCTTTTTGCCGCTTTGGGACTGCATAAATCATCGGGATTACCTGCTTGGACGTCTCTCCGATCTTGGGCTGGATTACGACCTGTTTCCTGCCAGCGGTACTGCGGGGACCAGACTGCCCAGCGGCTCCTGATACGCCGCAGCTGGCCCTCTTCCCGCTTCTACCACCAGCAAGGATAAGACCTCTTGCCGCTCGTGCTTGGCTACTGGAGAAGTGCCTTTTTGCCGCTTTGACCCTGAGCTTTGGGACAGCATAAATAATCGGGATTACCTGCTTGGACGTCTCTCCGAACTTGGGCTGGACTACGACCTGTTTCCTGCCAGCGGGACTGCGAGGACCAGACTGCGCAGCGGCTCCTGATACGCCGCAGCTGGCCCTCTTCCCGCTTCTACCACCGGCAAGGATAAGACCTCTTGCGGCCCCCGCTCCGCGGGTGTGCCTCGTGCTTGGCTACTGGAGAAGTGCCTTTTTGCTGCTTTGACCCTGAGCTTTGGGACTGCATAAATCATCGGCATTACCTGCTTGGACGTCTCTCCGATCTTGGGCTGGATTACGACCTGTTTCCTGCCAGCGGGACTGCGAGGACCAGACTGCCCAGCGGCTCCTGATACGCCGCAGCTGGCCCTCTTCCCGCCTTTATCATTCCCTATTTAGTCTCCGCCTTCCCCGCGCACGCGGGACGCGCGCGGGCGTCCGCCGGGCAAAGCCCGGGCCAAGGGCGGGCCCGTTTAAGCCCGTTAAGGTCCGACTAAGGCCGGGCGGGCCCCCCCTTTAACTCCTGCTACCGTGTGGTTTGTACGTATGTTTTCATTCCTTGTAATTTATTACAAAACAGAGCTGCCCAGTGATTGTGCCTACTTATTGTACCATTATGTCCACACGAGGAAGCAGGAGCAAAATGGCCATGGGAGGAGCTCAGATAACAGGCCCATTAGATAATTTCATCGTTAGGGCAAACTCAGTCATAGATCAAGGGATTGCCCTCATGGAACGAAGAGTGTCCCAAGATCTAGCATTGGCTAAGCGATCGTCTTTGGGGCATCTCGCGACAGCTAGAACCCCTGAGCATATTAAAGAATCAGGTCCTATAGAAGTCCACGCAGACGTGCATAGATTGCAAAATGTGGTAGATTTGTCAGCGTCAGAACTCCTATCCGATTCACATTTGAGTTCGGCATTAGAAAGGACCCCGGAATTAGTGATGATCCCCACGCCAGATGATACAAGTATTAGGCAGTTGAGGGGAAGGAGGGAGGGCGCTATATTGAACACATCTAAAAAAACAAAGAAAATAAAAGCCTCAGTGGATAAGGGGATATGTGAGTTATCAAAAAGGCATGGGCCAGGGATCAGAACTACAATTAAAGAGAGGGCGTGACCCTATGCATATAGATGCGAGTAATGTGGTTCTGGGTTCAGGAAGTGTAGAGGCATCGGTCAGTCTATTTGGAAATAGTAATGATGATGAGGCCGATAGCCAACTCTTAGAAAGAATGCGGGAGCTTTTCAAAATGTATCTCTCCCCGATAGAGACCAGACTAGCGTGCATAGAAAAGCAGTTAGTTGAACTGACTGCTTTTTCTGAGAATCCTTCTAATCCTGGGGTACCAAAGGCAGGGGGCAGTAAGTCAAATAACAACAAATTAGTAGGCTTGCCAGCGAAAAATACACCTGCACTAGTGGTAAACGCAAAAACGAAGATCCTTATGCCCCCAGAGAAGAAAACTGTAGATAATCCTAAAACCCCTATTGTGCACACTAGACAGGAGGATAATATATCTAAGGCCTCCGGACTGGACCCCAACAGGGATTGTAACTGGGGAGCTCCACTGGGTAAACTAGCTGTTAATCTGCCCCCAGAAGCAAGCCCTTTTGTGGTGGTTATGACCGGGGTCCCAGAGTTGGCTGATTTTACTGAGGAACCTAGTTGGTCATTAAAGAACAAGGTCCAACATTGGCTTAATATCAACCGACCGCTACCGCCCCACCGGTCGAGTAAGATCTTAATGGTGCGTAGGTTGCCCTGGGTGGGGCACGGGAGGAAAACAATCCAGGGTGACTGTGTTCTGGTCAATTTTGAGGATCCACGTACGGTCGACCATATATGTTCATGGGGTATGCAGGGCATAAATGAAGGCATTGAAACAAAACGACTTTCCTTTTTTTATCCTCCCAGGAGTCGTTTTGGCCCAGACTATGATAGGAACTGGCGCAGAGTAGGCCACCAAGAGAGGGGAGGAGACAGGGGGGAGTGGGGAGGGCACCCTGTTAGGGACGAAATATTCCGGGATAATTGGAGAGGAATCCCGACTGCCAACAGGTATAGTTGCCTGGAGATGGTTGATTGACGGTCACCGATCAGCGGGGCCCTGTATGGTTGTTGGGAGGGGTTTAGTAAGCCTAATAGGAGAACTAATCAGTCGGCTTACAGCAATTTAATAATTTCCTCTGAGAATAGGGATAA
Source organism: Triturus cristatus (assembly GCF_964204655.1). Lineage (NCBI taxonomy): Eukaryota > Metazoa > Chordata > Amphibia > Caudata > Salamandridae > Triturus > Triturus cristatus. The sequence continues at coordinate 307,952,542 of NC_140593.1, read as the reverse complement.
AGACGTAGCTGTGGCCAGTACCACCTTCTGTCCATTGGTAAAGGGGCCAGATAGACTAGAGTCTGTAGTGATTAATCATACTGGTGGCGGCGAAGAAAGAGTGCTAGCCCAACAAAGATCCCTAAGTACAGCAGTGGGGGGTGTTGGAGATAGCGTTGTAGCTGCATCCCTGGAAATAGGTAACTGTGCTGCTACTGAATTAGCCCCAGGGACCTTACCAGACGATCAAAGGGGGAGGTTGGCTCTCCTATCCTGGAACATAGCGGGATTGTTAAATAAGGTAAAGGACCCCATCTTCTTGGCTTTCATTGACAATTTCGATGTAATTTGCCTTCAGGAGTGCTGGGAAGAGTTCGAAATACATCTAGCCGGGTACCGTACTTATTTTTCTACAGCGCTGCAGACCAGTAGGGGCAGATGTTCTGGTGGGCTTTGCACCTACATTTCAAATACTGCTAATTTGACCATTAAGTGTCAGACCACCGGGGGGGCACAACTATTATCGGGTACTCTCCTTTAAGGTGGGAGGAAATCAGCATATCACCCTTATTAATTTGTATAATAACATTCCAAAGGATGACCAATAAAGGGTCTTGGAAGAATTAAATAACTTTTTATGCTGCAGGACAGGTTCCGCGCAAAATGAAAGGTGCATTATAGTGACGGGTGACTTTAATTGCCATTTATGTCCCCACAGTAATTTAGGAATATGATCCTTGTACACATTTTGAGCACTCCATGCTGGGAAATTTGTTTAACAATTTAATATATGAGTGGGATTTAGGATTTGCGAATGAGTTTTGTAATCCCCAGGTTAATTTCCAACCCACCTTTAATGGGCAGGGTCTGCGGTCTGTCATAGATTATACGCTGGTTACCACAAGTTACCACTGCAGTGTCCTGTCGTTTAAAACAGAGGAGATTGCACTTAGCGATCACTTTCCGATTAGTTCAACTTTTGATACTGGGTTGAGCTGTAGACAAGTGTCTAATGTAGCTGAAAACTTATATTGTCACGGCATATCGTTGGTTAGAACCAATGGCTATGCAATAAAATGGAGTAAGGTCGACCCTATAAACTTCCTGCAGAGTTTAGTAGCGGGCCAGTTTAACGACTTTATGACGTGTCTTGAGGAAAACCCTAATCCAACTGCGGTTATCGCAGCATTCCAGAAGATCACAGTACAAATTGGCAGCAAACCAACAGGAATACTACGGGAAGGTGAGAGACACAAGGCTGAGGGCAGCAAAGCGCACTCTAACTTAAAACAGACCCTAAAAAAAGTACCCACAAATCAGCAAGATATAAGATCTGCTAGAACAGCTTATAAATCTACCCTACATAAACGGAGAAAAGAGTTGAAGGAGGCTGCGTGGGGTGCTCTACTAAAGGCGTGTTCCCTGAGAGATAACACTGCCTTCTGGAGAGCGGTAAATGCCCCTTTTTTTGTTGAAAGGAAATCTGACCTGGTAGAGATCGCCATAGAGGAGCCTGTATGGGTCAATTACTTCACCAAGCTATACAAGAAAGACGATCTGGCCAGTCCAGAAAGCTCTGGCCCTGGCCCGTTGACTGTTATAGAGCCTGTCCTTCTGATTTGTTCCCTTTGGGGATTTTTTTTCTCCATTTCAGAGGTGGAATCGGCAATACTAGAAAGCTCTAACAGTAAAGCTCCAGGACCAGATGGAATTCCAATAGACATTTATAAGGATAATATCTCCTTATGGGCACCGCTCCTGACGAACGTGCTTAACAGTTGCAACAATAAAGGATTTCCACCTACGTGGCAGGAAGCGATAGTGGTGCCCATATTTAAGACGGGAGATCGAAACGACCCCAAATGTTATAGGCCCATTTCACTACTTGACGACTCCTTGATGAAAGTGGCAGGTAGAATTATATTAAATAGACTGCAAACATGGGCCAAGGATGAAGGTGTCCTCTCCAAATTCCAGTATGGATTTAAGTCAGGATTAGGAACCGTCGAACAAGGATTAAATCTGGCTATGTTAATTGGCAAATACACGGTGGCGAAAAAGAGCAATTTATTTATGACGTTTATAGACCTTAGCTCAGCTTTTGACTGTTTGAGCCATGATATTATGTGGGATACTTTAACAGGGCTCGGCATTGATTTAAATATTCTTAATTTTCTTAAATAGTTGTATAGAGGGGCAGGGGCAAAGGTGCGCTATGGAAAGAAAGGCGAATGCACAAATAAATTCCCAATAATGAAAGGTGTTCGTCAAGGTTGCATTCTGGCACCCTTTCTTTTTAATTTGTATATTAATAGTGTGGCAGATTATTTAATTAAATTAGGTGTAGATTATCCCCAAATTGATGGCTCCGCGGTGCCCATTTTATTGTACGCAGATGATGCGGTCATAATGGCAAGAACCCAAGTAGGTCTTCAGAAGGCGTTAACTAGTTTCTCAGTATTTATGGGATCTAGGGGCTTAAAAATTAACATCGGGAAAACCTTTACCATGTGCTGCTCATCAAAACATAAGATTTCTTGTAATACTTTTTTAGAACAGTCTAAAATAGGATTAACTAGTACTTTCTAATACTTAGGGTTTGTTTTTAATAAAAGAGGTACCCGGACCACAGCTGTTAGTACTAGGAAACTAGCATTCGCACGTGCAAAAGGCGAAGTGAAACAGTTCGTTAACAAACTGGGGGGTAGGCCTGTTCGTATTTTGATCGATATTTACAAGGCCAAATCTGTGTCAACTGCTACCTACGGGGCTGGTATTTGGGGGGTTGCAGACTGTCAGGGAATTCAAATAAAGGAAAACTCTTTCCTGCGATATTTGTTAGCTGTCCCCAAATCTACCTCCACCCATGTTTGCCACAAGGAACTTGCTTTGGTTTACATATCAGACCTAATTAGGATAAGTCCGGTGCTGTTATGGCACAAGATTTGGACCTCTATGGCAACTGATTTTAACAGGGCAATTATTACGGACTGCATCAAACATGAGGGAGCCAAAAATATCCAGTGGCTTTCCTATGTTAAGGAATTTTTAACAAACTTAGGTCACTCAGAATGTTTCAACACACCCTCCTCATTATCTTTAATTTCCAGAAAAGCACTAAAAGAATGTTGCCTTGCTTTCCTGGAAAATCAACGCTGGGCTGTGGAGGGGAAGAAGGCATCTGTTATCCAACATTATTCATTGCTGCAGGGACCTGGCTTGCAGCTCTATTTATCTCCTGAGCAATCCAGCTATAATAGAATGTTATTAGCTCGGCTGAGAACTGGTAGTTATTTTAGGTTGTTAACCTTTCCAGCCACTAATGATTGGTCGAAAAACTTAATCAAATGCCCGTGTGATGACCTTTCCACTCAATCAACAATTCATTGTGTTTTATTCTGTAAATTTTACGTATGGGGGAGGAAGAGATATTTACCACCTTTGATAAAGATCTGGGGTTTGAGACAGTGTAGACCCGCCTTATTCAAGTTGCTCTTACTACAAGATGAAATGACCATAAGTGCTGTATCTAAGTTTTTAAAATTTACAATTAGATGCAGATTTTCCATGGCTGAAATTTAAATCTGACTCGAACTGTAAAGAAGATCACTCTACTATGCTGTTGTACTAACGCAAGCTAAAGTGCAGAATTAATGTTATTTAAAGAGTTAGTCCCAGTATGAATCACTTAAATTGTTATATATTTTGATCTGTATTATTGAGTTTAATTGTATGTATTAAATTTTAATGTGCTTTTATGATTTTTATACTGAAATCGAATACAGCTATGACAGACAGACCAGAGTTATCGGTACATTTTTTATTATCGTTGTGCATCGTTGGCAGATTCACTGCGAGGGCCAAGGCTCATGTTCGGGTGGGCCAGGCACATGTTTGGGTGAGCCTGGTCCACCCTGCCCACCTGCTAGAACCGGGCCTGGCGTGGCTACTCAAAGAGTACGCTTCAATACCGAGACTGCGCCGATTACTAAGAAGTCATCTTTTCCACTCTTGCGAGTCCCGGCACTTACAAAAATAACGTGTTCACTTCCTTCCAGACCAACATGGCGGAGCTAAAAAAGATAAACAAACCGGCCTCCTACCACTTCTATTCTGCCCCTCCATTCATACTACTCGTCTCTCAAGGGCGATAACAAACCTTCCTGTAGTCCCCAAGCCCTAGGGATCAAAGTCGTGTTCATAGGAAGGTGAGGGTGGGCCGTGGACACGGGACGAGGAAGAGTAAACGGAGTAATAAATGTCACGAGTAAGTAATCGCCGCCTTTTCACCTCATCTCTTCCTCTTTACAGTGCTCATTACATGAGGATATGCCAAAGCAGCAACCCCACCACCAGATGACTACCAAGCATTGATTACCTTCCTTTAACAGCCCAGGGCAGAAACCTGAAATGTCAGACCGGGATCACAGCATCCTACGATCCCAGTTACAAGGCGAAAAGGAGCAGCACCCACAACCAGACCTACGTGAAACGATTAGTCTCACGAGAAAATCCAGAACAACCAGTCAAGAACTGGAAACTGAAAACCTCATGATTAATATATCATAAGAACAATGTCAGGGCCAACACAGCACCTCGACCCAAGTACTTCAGGGAGCCAGGGTCAAATTCAAGACCAAGTCTGTAAATGGGCTACAAAATTCACTCGGAGGCAGGAGAATACAGCTGTACCAATAAAATTGTACCAAAGTCAACCCAGAAAAACTGTTCAATGGGAACCACAAACCCAATTATCAGGCACTAGAAGGCCAACAATTGTCAGGGGGGTGGAATTACTATGCTAAACGCGCAGGACATATTTTTGGGAGTCAAGGAAGGACATCATGTTTTCATGTTTATTTTGTCCTTTGGACAAGCGGGCCGAAACCACTGCAGCACAAATCCATTAGCTGCCAATTCACAGTCCTACATTATGGATCTGTGAAAGAACATTGTTTGCAGATGAGGTAAGATGTGCTGATGCTGGTAGAACTTGTATTTATGGTTCATTAATATTAATGGCCTCATTTAGATCTTGGCGGACGGATATCCCGTCCAGGAAATATAAATTCCATTATATCCTATGGGATTTATATTTCGGCGGACAGGCTATTCGTCACTGGTGTGACGAAGTAACCCGTCCACCAAGATATAAATCAAGCCATACGTCTTTAAGCGCTGAAAGAAAATGCTGTGAGCTCAGCTTGCACTAGTGACAGAGGTTCCAGTATAAAAAAAAGTGTGCATACGCGTTTGCAAAGTTTAACAACATGAGGCTACCTATAATTATCCCAGAATTTTTTCTGATTAAATGCAAATACTGGTAGAAGCCTGAAAGCAAGTTTGATGATTCCTTGTTTCCAAGATAAAATGTACATAAAAATAGCAACTAAGTAAAAAAAGGTTTTGCTAAACTGTGCACTTTTAGGTACCATTTCTTTGGGGCATTCATTACTAAAATGGTTTTGATAAATGCTAGTATTTCCCCAAAAACTAATAATAGAAAATCAGTTGCAAACCAGTTTCAGCAAGATTACGGAAAACATGAAAATAAACAAGTATGGATATTGACATTTGGTTTGGCGGTGTTTAGCAGCCTTTTGGTTATAGCAAGGTGACATCGTTTTTGTAAAACATAATTGTTGTGGAAGCTACCGGGCCCTGACTCATTTGATAAAAACATTGCCTAATAGCAAAAGTCTTTTTGGTCTCAAAAGGCACACATTGCTATAATAATCCCTGGAAATGAAGGAAACTGCTTTGTGTTCCAATGTATTTGGTGTGAACAGAATGCAGTCAGTCACAGAGAAGTTAGATCTATCTATCTATCTATCTATCTATCTATCTATCTATCTATCTATCTATCTATCTATCTATCTATCTATCTATCTATCTATCTATCTATCTATCTATCTATCTATCTGTCTGTCTGTCTGTCTGTCTGTCTGTCTGTCTGTCTGTCTGTCTGTCTGTCTGTCTACTTATCTATCCGTCTGTCTATCTATATAAAATTAATAAGGACAAAATGTCTTGCCAAACACCAGATATAATTAGAGGCCCAATTATTAACAAAAGTCACAAAAGTGCAACCATAGTATATGTCATTGCATTAGTACACATTTCGACTTCTCTTCAACATGTTTCGAGCTGTTCCCCTAATAGCTCATCATCAGGACTCCACGGGGTCCAGCCCCATGTGTACCACTCCAAGTGAATCCTGTAATAAGGACACAACATGCACACCTAATCCGCACTGTATACATACGGTTCTAGTGATTAATCCATGTTTCTGTCGATGCTATATTATTGCATCATGGTCAAAGCCAGGGGTAGAGGGGCTTGTAGTCACACTTTCGTCAAAGCCGCCTCTGGTGCAGTAACCTACTTCTCTCCCTGGAGACTGCAAACTGAGTATGCTGACAAAAAAACATTATTGAGACAACCAGACTCATTAAAGTCAGGTTTCTTCTCAGTACACAAACCCCTGATTTTTAACCATACCAACTAGGGGCGGGAATAAAAGAGTGGCCAACTAGTTAGGTATTTTTAGATTTTCTTTCCAATTCCACTCCACTACACAAAGTCTACAATAAAAAGTGCTCCTATGTAAATTGCAAGTCGCTGCACGCCTCAATCCATAGAGGATTGAGAGGAACCCCAATGATGAAGCATGCCACCTAGGGGCAACCCTGGTGGGTGAAGGGTCTCTAGAAAAAATATTTTTTTCTAGACAAAGGATTACAACAAATTCTTGCTGTGTCCTATCTAATCCCCTAAGGGCTGGCTTTCTTCGATATACTCAATTTTTGTCTAACTAGTCCACAGAAAACACCCGTGTAGACCTAAGGCCCAGATATGTGTTAGAGATGAACAAATTCTCTCTTATCTGGACAAAGCATGAAGATGAAAAAAATTAAACGTACTGCTAAATTCTTAAAATTAATGTTACGGATCAGATATCCAAATGGTATACAAATCTATAACTAAGGTAGCCAGGCAACTATAGACCCTGAGATGGTGTCTTGCATCTGTGCCAGTAGCTTGGAAGGGCATCAAGACCAGGAGAAGCTCCAATAGGGACTGCAGCACTTATGATGCAAGGACAAATAATCACACAAAGTTGACTCCAGGCACAATCATTCTATTACCCCTCAGGATCAAGATAACACCGCACACAACATCACAAATCTAAATATATTTAACAGTTGAGTTTGAAACCCGAATTCAAATGACTAACAGATCAAGGTTACCTGAAGCTACGCTCTTATGAAATACAGCATCACAGTGTCACAACAGCCACAATAAAGAAATAATAAAGTTGTGCAGGCTCACTTGTAAGTCAGCAACGAAGATTTCTAAAACTAAAGCCATGTGAAGGGATGGTCGTAATGAAGGCTTCGGAAGTTTGTCTGATTTGTGAATTATTTTTTTAAATGTAACTACAACATAAGGAAAGTTAAAATAAAATGAAACTGAGGAATGTCAGTGCTGCCCTGTAACGCTCTGATGTGTACTCAAGAGGGTCGTCGGCCAGAGCACTAAGGGACCTACATTGGCTCCCCGTGGGGGAAAGGGTCGTTTTCAAGTCTCTGTGTCTAACCTTCAGAGCAGTACATGGACTGGGCCCAGCCCCTCTACAGGATAAGTTTGCTCGCTACCTACCAAGCAGGCAACTTCGCTCTTCATCAGCTGGTCTTCTGGTGATTCCGCGATTTAAGCGCACTAGGGTCGGCGGAAGATCCTTCAGCACAGTAGCATCTGGCTTGTGGAATAAGCTCCCTGTAAACCTGCGACAGTGTAATTCCTTACTGGAATTTCGCAAGGGACTTAAGACCTGGCTATATCCTAAAGCTTAATTCTGGCAGGCTTCTTTCCCTAACTCTCCCTCTGTTCATCTTCTGATGTTGTCCCAGTTAAAAGCGCCAAGATGCCCGTAGGGCGATAGTTGCGCTATACAAGCTCCATATCAATCAATCAATCAGGGTGGCTTTTCTATAGATGCTAACGTGGTTCTTCTTTTTTTCAGACTTATCGGGTTGATGACACCAACTCCCTCCGGAGAAAACTGGAACACCCAGGTAAATATATCTGAGGAACACAACTCCAACATCTCTAATTTTCCTTTTTCTTTATCAAAGAGATAAGTCTTGTTTCCCTTATTTCCACTTCCTTATAACTCCTTCATAGGCATAGAAGGGAGTAGTTATTTCAGGAAAGAAAAAAAACTCAGATTCCCCTTTCTACTTCCGGGTATTTTCACACTTCTTCCCAGTATAAATTACTTATTATGCTTTTACATTCATGTACACTCCCCCCCACCTTTCTTTGTCTTCACAGTTGGTGTGAAAATTCAAGTATAAAATATCCCAGCTCGTCAGTCATGGGCCAAGGCGTCCCCTTTAGGAGTGAGAGAGACACAGAGAAAGGATAGGCCACCACAGAGAAGAAAATAAAAATATTAAACATACATTAGGAAGAAAGAAAAAAAGAAGAAACACTCAGTTATTCTGCCGCACTACCGGGTTCTTATTCACTCACCAAATAGGAAGCTACTCGCCTGAGTTGTGGCGTGTATCCTCACGACTGTTGGTGGCATCCACCAGTCTTTACTTCAATTCTATATCAGGATCGGAAGCCTCAAATTATGCTTCCTGCTGCATAGACATAGGTAGCAGGGACTTTGTGTGTGCATGAGCGTGAAATGTGCACGTGACAATTCACTGAAAAAACCATAGGTTTCAGGGGTGTTATAGTTAGCTGGACATTTCACTTGTACAAAACCATTGAAATTCCTGTTATAGTAAGTTCTACTAACTATAACTTGCGCGCCCGCAATCCACTGCTGATGATGTCACATATTACATCATTCATGACATGGTCAGTGACATCACTGATGACATCACTGATGACATCTCAAATGGACATCACTGATGACATCACTGATGACATCATCCAGTGAATGTGGTTTGGTTCGATATTTAAATATGTATTATATATATAGCAATCTGCATTGAAGAATGAGTTGAAGTATAAGTGTCTGGATGGAGGATTTACTAGCAGTGTGATTGACTGTTTAAGTGACTAATTTAAAGTGTCTCACTAAATATATGGGATAGTGATACATTTAAAGTGTCTCACTAAATATATGGGATAGTGATTAAACTGTGTGAATATCTGTATCACTCTGTCTCTTGTTGTATAAACTACTGCATACGTTGGTTACTAGCTATGTCAAAGTCTATATTAGTTATTGATTAGTTAAGTGAGTATTTTTATGGGAGAGTGAATGTGTGTGTGGTTGGGTGGGAGGTGTGTGACTGTCCAAAGATGTGTAAATAGTTGATTTAGTAGGTATATGAGGTTAAGACTGCATGTGGAAACAGTTGTTTACATTAGGAAGAAAGAAAAAAAGAAGAAACACTCAGTTATTCTGCCGCACTACCGGGTTCTTATTCACTCACCAAATAGGAAGCTACTCGCCTGAGTTGTGGCGTGTATCCTCACGACTGTTGGTGGCATCCACCAGTCTTTACTTCAATTCTATATCAGGATCGGAAGCCTCAAATTATGCTTCCTGCTGCATAGACATAGGTAGCAGGGACTTTGTGTGTGCATGAGCGTGAAATGTGCACGTGACAATTCACTGAAAAAACCATAGGTTTCAGGGGTGTTATAGTTAGCTGGACATTTCACTTGTACAAAACCATTGAAATTCCTGTTATAGTAAGTTCTACTAACTATAACTTGCGCGCCCGCAATCCACTGCTGATGATGTCACATATTACATCATTCATGACATGGTCAGTGACATCACTGATGACATCACTGATGACATCTCAAATGGACATCACTGATGACATCACTGATGACATCATCCAGTGAATGTGGTTTGGTTCGATATTTAAATATGTATTATATATATAGCAATCTGCATTGAAGAATGAGTTGAAGTATAAGTGTCTGGATGGAGGATTTACTAGCAGTGTGATTGACTGTTTAAGTGACTAATTTAAAGTGTCTCACTAAATATATGGGATAGTGATACATTTAAAGTGTCTCACTAAATATATGGGATAGTGATTAAACTGTGTGAATATCTGTATCACTCTGTCTCTTGTTGTATAAACTACTGCATACGTTGGTTACTAGCTATGTCAAAGTCTATATTAGTTATTGATTAGTTAAGTGAGTATTTTTATGGGAGAGTGAATGTGTGTGTGGTTGGGTGGGAGGTGTGTGACTGTCCAAAGATGTGTAAATAGTTGATTTAGTAGGTATATGAGGTTAAGACTGCATGTGGAAACAGTTGTTTGGGTGAGTGAATGTCTTTATGGGTGTAGTGATGAGTAAATATATTTCTCAATGATACATGTCTAACAAAGTAGAAATATAAAAGGCAGTGTATGAAGACAGTTGTTGTATATAAATAAGTATACATAAGACTCAGTGATTCTATGAGTGACTGTATGGATAACTGTATACTTGTAATAGTGATTATATAACACACTAAGTATGAGTTACTATCTATATGAATAAATGAAGTGGTGTTTGTATAAGTGTGTAGCTGAGTAAATGTAAGTATGATCAATTGTTTGCATAAGTGAGTAGGACGACTGCATACGTGAATAGGATGTATGCTGGTGTGTAATGTTGATGTAGGTGTATAAGTAGTAGGTGTATAAGTATATTTGATAGTGTTCGATTGATCTTTGTCAGCATGTATGAGTGAATCTATAGGTAAGTGTTTAGATGTGTGTGTAGATCTAGAAATCACTGAGTGGGTTTTTAGAAACTTATATTGGCGTGTCAATGGTTTCAAATACGGTACTCCATATTTTATAATGAGTGAAGAAAGGTTATACTAGTGTATGATGAGGTGTATCAGATTGTCACGTGCATGATGTCATCAGTGATGTCATCAGTGATGTCATTTGAGATGACATCAGTGATGTCATCAGTGATGTCAGTGACCATGTCATGAATGATGTAAAATGTGACATCATCAGCAGTGGACTGCGGGCGCGCGAGTTATAGTTAGTCGAACTAATTATAACGGAGGAATTTCAATGGTTTTGTATGAGTGAAATGTCCAGCTAACTATAACACCCCTGAAACCTATGTTTTTTTCTGTGAATTTCTAAGGTTTTTTAAATGCTAATTCCTAACTATAACATGTCTGAAACCTATGGTTTTTTCAGTGAATTTCAAAGGTTTTTTAAATGCTAATTCCTAACTATAACATGTCTGAAACCTATGGTTTTTTCAGTGAATTTCAAAGTTTTCTTAGATGACAATTTTTAAATGTAATAATAGTTATATTTATTTTTTTGATACTGATTTTCTACATTTTTTAAACTATTTATTTTTACATATTTTATTTAAATTACATTATATATTTTTAATATAAATGGGGGAAATTTTTTTTTTTAAATATTGAAACGAAGTTTTTTTTGTTTTATATATTTTTTTAAGTATATTTATATTATTTTCTTTATTGTTTTTTTTTCTTCCAATTTTTGGGGGGAGTCGCGCACCCAAAGCATACCTTTCTCGATCACTGCGTGGAACCTAGCTGCCATTTTAGGATTGTTGTGTAGGATCCGCGTAGGATGTGCGATGGGTGCGTATTTTCGTGTGCGATCGCTATGCGACTGGTACGCGACTCCAGGCGCATACGTGACACATACGTATTACTGTACGCGATGCTCGCACGCTTGCGCGTGAAAAGCCCCGGGGGGTGCCGGTCCCCGGGGCTGTGGGGGGGCCGTGAACCCCCTTGCATATATTCTAAAGAAGCCCAGGGGGGTGGCGGTCCCTGGGTCTTGGGGAGCCTTTGAGTCCCCCTACCCATGAATATTGAAGCCCCGGGGGGTGGTGGTCCCCTGGGGCTGGGGGGGGCTGTGAGACCCCCGTACATAATTTTATAAAGCCCCGGGGGCTAATTACCAACGAAACGCGGGAGCCCGTGCTTCCTTTTTTTTTTTTTTATTGGCAGGATCCGCGCACCCTGCGTGCATCTTCCCGTTTAAAAAAAATAACAATAATAAATTGGGGCCCAGGGCGTCCTTGTGGGACCCCCTAAGCAGGCCTGGGGGGTCAGGGTGTTTCTATCCTGCCCCCTTTTTGCGTTTTGCCAACTTTTTTCAAGGATTCCTTGTGCCTCGGTTCTACCGAGGCACAAAATGGCTGCCAACACTTCCTGGTTTGGAGTGTTGACAGCAAGTTGACAGCCAATTAGCATGCAGCTCGTGATCGGGAGGGGGCGCGCAGGGTGCGCTCAGGGTGCGCGGATCCACCGCGCCCCTAGATATATATGTGATTTTACTTTTGATTATCTCAGGAACTACTAAACGGATTAACACCATTTAACCAAAAGGCACGACTCTGAACCAAGGGCTACCTTTTTGCCAATTTTGGTGTAATTTCGTTCAGCAGTTCGGGCTGTAGCTGCGACTAAAGGTTCCTATGGAAAATTGCATGGGGAAAACATGTTTTGGGACCCCCCTTTTTTCTCGGCCCCCGCTTGACGAATCCCCCCGAGACTTTTAGGATAGGAGCGGACCGGAGCTGGCCAAAAGTTTTGAAAATTTCGCGAAGATTCGTCAACCGGCGCCAAAGTTATTGGGAATAGAATGTTGCGGATTTCCTATGGAAAATAGGTCCTAACTATAACTACCTACTGGCAACCGCCAGTAGGTAATGTATCGTTGCTGAAGAATATGTAGCCTTCCTCAACTGTAACAACCTAAATCTAAAATTCAGTGGCTATATCAGCAACACCAGTGTCTGCTATCTAGATGTGGAGGTATACATAGAGAACTTTAGAATTCCAACCCGCCTATTTAGAAAACCTACAGCGGGAAATGCTGTGTTACATGCTAGGAGTGTCCATCCAAAGAGTATGATTAACAACATCCCCTATGGGGAACTCCTCCGCTTAAACAGAAACTGTACAACCTCCAGAGAGTATGAAAAGGCAAGAGAAGAGGCCTTTCAGGGGTTTGAAAACAGAGGATATTCCCCTACTATTTTACACCAGGCATCTCTTAAAGCTGACAAAATAGATAGACTACAACTACTGATACCGAAGACCCCCAAGTCTGAAACTACAGCCACAGTTACTCCTGCCATAATGATCACACGTTCCAATGTTAAATCTTCAGAAGTAGTCCAAAGTTTTTTTTAAAATAGGGATAGCCTTCGAACTGACACTATTCTGAAAAGTGTGATTCCAGTGCATCCATTGATAACATATAGGCGCAGTAAAACTGTAGGCAATCACCTAGTACATAGCCATTTTGGGTCACCTGTACAACAAACAACAAAGGTGAGAGGAGTTTTTCCGTGCCTGAATTGCAAGGCGTGTAAACATAGCCATAAAGTACAAGATTATAACACCTTGGAAAGTGGTACAATGATAAGAAAAACTAGAAACATCAATCAATTTTTGAACTGCAATTCTGAATTTACTGTATATGTTTTGGAATGTCCCTGCCCAAAGAGGTATGTGTGCAGTACAATCCATCCAGCCAAAAAACATCTACTGGAACATATGTGAGCCATCACCAAGAAAGATCAGACTTATTCGATGGCTCATCATCTCGAACAAATGCATAAAAGTGACTGCAACTTATTACAGTTATCTGTATTGATCAAGTCCCTAAGACCGAAAGAGGGGGGGGGGCAGGACCAGAGCATTGAGAGCTCTGGAATCCAAACACATAATTGATTTACAAACAAGAGCCCCTTTAGGCCTCAACATCGATGAGGAATTCTGGGCTCAGTTGGAGTGATTTTGGAGCATTACATCGATCCTGTCTGCCCCCACTTTTACTCTTACTGTTCCTCTTTCAGCAATAGGCTACCTTTTAGAGTAGTCCAATTCCAATAACAACTATGTTAATTCATTATTTCCTGCTCACTTTCTCTTCACTTATTCCGTTATACATGTTTGCGCATTCAGGGCGCAATTGTGGTATTTTGTCAGTACTTTCAGTGGCATATAAAGTGGCAATCAATTTATGATACAACCTCTTTCATAAGCCGCTTTTTAAACTTTTCATAGGATAAATTTTCACATCGAAATCCTAAATAATTATTAGACATCTGAACTATGAAATGTTTTTTAACCACTTACTTATTTGATATAATAATGAAGTACTGATCATGCATTGACATGTTTATGTCTGGAACAGGTTCAAAGATGGCTGCCATGTATTATACATTGGCTAGTAACTTCATTAAGCCATCTTCTATTTCTATGTTTTTAAATCACGTAATGCACATTTTGCACTTTAAAATGGTGTCTTACACTTGGTTACACTGACATCGAGAAAGACAGATTGCCGAAACGCGTCTGTCAGTGCGGGTTTTTTTTTGCACAAATAAATAACATCTGAAGCAAGGACCTGTGAATGCTCTCCTAATTACGCTGACTGGATCATTGGACGTGTGGAGTAGTATTATCTACTGGCGGTCGCCAGTAGATAGATATAGTTAGGACCGAGTTCCCATAGGAAATCTGAAAATTCTATTTTGAATAACTTTGGCGCCGGTTGACTTATCTTCGTGAAATTTTCAAAACTAATGGGGCGCTCCGCTCAGCTCCTACCCTGAAAGTCTCGGGGTGATTCGTCAAGCGGGGTTTTCCCCATGCATTTTCCCATAGGACCTTTAGTCGAAGGTACAGCCCGAACGGCTGAACAGAATTACTTGAAATTTGGCAAAGAGGTAGTCCTCAGGTCAGGCATGTGCCTTTTGCATATATGGTGTCAATCTGTTCAGTAGTTCCTGAGAAAATTTCAGTTAAAAGTACATAAATATCTATATGCGTGCACCGTGCGCGCACGGTGCGCGCACGGTGCGCGCACCAAATGTCCGCGAGCGTAATTCTGATTGGTGGTTAGATGTCAGTCAACATTCCAATCGGTCGCAATCAGGAAGTGTCGGACGCCATTTTGTGTGTGACAGTGAAAAAGAAAGGTGGAGAACGTGAAAAGAGGGCAGGGTAGAGAGTTCCTGACCCCCTAGCCTTTGTCAGGGGGTCCCTGAAGGACCCCGAAGGGTGAAAAAAACATTTTATTTTTTTATTTTATTTTTTCAAAAAATCGCGGGGTGCGCGCACCCCCCAGCCGCCATTTTGAGTTTTAGAGGCAGAAGAGAGCTAAAAACACAAGTGGAGAACATGAAAAGGGGGCAGGGTAGAGAGTCCCTGACCCCCTAGACCTTCTCAGGGGGTCCCTAAAGGACCTCGTAAATAAAAAAAAACCATTTTGTTTAATAAAAAAAATTGCCGGTGCGCGCACCGTGAAAAACCCTTAAAAAAAAAACATTTTAAACTGTTTATAAGTTTATAGAAGATATTAACTATGCTGTTCAACTTTATCCAAATTCAGAAAAAAAGAGCTGAGGCATTCCATATTACAGGATACAGTCAATCTATAACTATATACATAGGTAGTTTATTGTAAAATAAATATATAAAAAATATAATAATACATACATAAATTAGCATTTAAAAAACCTTACAAATTCACTAAAAAAACCATAGGTTTCACACACGTTATAGTTAGAAATTAGCATTTAAAAACCTTGTAAATTCACTTAAAAAACCATAGGTTTCACACACGTTATAGTTAGGAATTAGCATTTAAAAAACCTTGCAAATTCACTGTAAAAACCATAGGTTTCACACACGTTATAGTTAGGAATTAGCATTTAAAAAACCTTGCAAATTCACTGAAAAAACCATAGGTTTCACACACGTTATAGTTAGGAATTAGCATTTAAAAAACCTTGCAAATTCACTGAAAAAACGATAGGTTTCACACATAGTTAGCTGGACATTTCACTCGTACAAAATCATTGAAATTCCCCCGTTATAGTTAGTTCAGCTAACTATAACTCGCGCGACCGTAATCCACTGCTGATGACGTCACATATTACATCACTCATGACATGGTCAGTGACATCACTCATGACATCACTGATGACATCTCAAATGACTCACTTATAGAGTCAGTTATGCACCTAGAAAATCATCCATTCACACACTTGTACAGCCACTCATTCTTCCACGGGCCTTTCCCTATATATATTATACATATTTAAACTTTACAGAAACACACACTCACTAGATGACGTCATCAGTGATGTAATATGTGACGTCATCAGCAGTGGATTGCGGTCGCGTGAGTTATAGTTAGCTGAACTAACTATAACGGGGGAATTTCAATGGTTTTGTACGAGTGAAATGTCCAGCTAACTATAACATGTGTGAAACCTATGGTTTTTTCAGTGAATATATATATATATATATATATATATATATATCCCCACATGTTTCAAACCATTAACAACCCACGTGCCAGGAATAGTGTGACCACAGTACTTGAACCATAACACTGAGACATAACACTGAGACATAATCGCTAGGAAATCTCGCACCCCTGTCCCACATTTGTTGAACATCATGTCAGGAAGTGTATGAGTTGTGATTTAAGTGACAAAACTGCGAAGGCTTTATAATCTTATCCTCATATGGTTGAGTTACCTAGTGCGCTATGGCGGAAATTGGGGTTGGACATCATTGGTCTATTTTTCGTTTTACCCAGGCAGGAGGTATTGCCATGATTGATTACTCGTCTAAATGGCCAGAAATCAAGATGGTGAAGGAAGTCACTTCTGAGAGTGTTGTCGAATTCCTGGATGAAGTGTTTCGTAGGGAAGGCATTCCCCAGAAAGTGGTAACTGACAATAGTCCTCAATTTGTAAGTGATTGCATGAAAAAGTATCTGGATAAGTGTGGGATTGTACATAGGCGTATTGCGGTGGTCCACCAGAGGCCAATGGTTAAGTGGAATGGTTTAATCTTGTGGTCAAGAAAGCTAGTTAGTTATCTGTAAGGGGGGGTTTGAATTAGAGGAAAGTATTACAGTCTATGTTACTGACTTGTATAACTTCGCCAAATTCCGTGGCTTCAGTGAGTCCCTTTGATCTACTCAGGGAGAGTAAGCCTAGCAATATATTAGATTGGTCCTATGGTGGCTGAAGAATCAGAGGAGATACAGGAATGATTTAGCTGAAATTGATTTCAAGACTATACGAAGTAGGGTGGAAGGATATAGAGATCAAATGAGAGAGGCTTTAATGGGGAAACAGAAAGGTGTTGGGTGTAAGCAGACAGTGGTTGTAGGTGACATGGTCCAGTCAAAAATGGTGAGAGTTGGAACATCTTCTTGGTCAGATCCTACAAAAGTTATTGACGTTTTTAACAATGCTGTGCGGGTTTACGGGGGCAGTGTTTGGAATGTTTGGAGATTTCCTCTCGCTCATTACTCGGTGTTGTGGTTCAGGTGTGGTGGGCACACCATCCCTGGCATGCAGGTTGTTATGGTTTGAAACATGTGGGGGAATATATATACGAGTGGAGTGTCGTTACTGGCATTTATGCACTTGACTAAGCTGTGTCCTCATGTCCTGTCGAACAAATAAAGTTGTGGTTTCAATTATCACCTCGACGTTGATCCATGTGCTTTTTCAACACATCTCTTACTTTACTGCAAAAACACAGCAGACAATCATGCTACAGTAAAACACAACAAAAACTTAATTTCCCGTGAGCTTCCCTATGACAGCATCACCCTTTTCACCAATAAGAGCCAGGGAAGGCCTATAAGACCTCCTGTCCCCTAGTCCATTATCTTTCTTAGCTGCTCCAAAGATCCAAAGATATGTGCTTTATATGATTCTTCATTTGTTTATAAGTGTGATGTTCATGGTGCTTTATTGAATGTGTTGGAGGTGCTTTGAGTCTATTCAGACTTGTAGGTTTCGCACTGCGTGGTGGTGCATAGAAGAACACGTGATCCATCAATCCCCATCCTACTTGCTGGCACAACAGTGCTTGCATCAATGAGTTTGTGGTGTATTTATTTAAGAAATGTTGCCTTTATTTCCTTCTGTACATAGCAGTTTTTGTCGCCCCTGATTGGACGAGTGTCCTGCTTCTATTTGCGTGTGGAGTGGGAGCGAGGAGAAGAGGATGTGCCAGCGCTCCCTGAAGCGCGCACAGTCCTCTTTCTATTGTGGGCACCCGATAGCACATGCGCAAGGTGCCAGTGAGGTTTGCGCAGCACGGCTTAACTCAGAAGTGAACGCCTAGATTAGCGCTTGCCATTATAACTCCTCTACGCCCTCCTGAGGCTGTAAAACATTATAAGAGCCTTTGCTCTAGGGTTTGCAGGCTGGTCTCACCACATGAACCTGGCCGGAGTGTGTTATTCAGGAATACTTGACATTAGCACATTATTTAATCAGTCTGGGGTGGCCCATCCCCCTCACTCTTCCTAATTTAATTAATCAAGCACTGAAGCTGTGTACATTCCTGTCATGGCAGTGTATTACCAGGAAGATTATGAAGGATATAACGACTATGAAGCTCATAATGAGTACCACCTGGAAGAGCAGTTGGTGGAAGCTATGGACAACTCTGTTAAGGAGTCTGTGAATAAGGCTTTGGCAGTCACACAGCGACCATTCACGCAGCCTGTGAAGCGCTAACCACTCCAAAAACTGGGTAGTGACATTCCAGGACACAGCACATCGTCTAAC
The DNA here is from genome assembly GCF_964204655.1 of Triturus cristatus. NCBI lineage: Eukaryota > Metazoa > Chordata > Amphibia > Caudata > Salamandridae > Triturus > Triturus cristatus. The sequence goes on along the minus strand of NC_140593.1, from coordinate 307,933,951 downwards.
TTCTCTACATCGATCACGACTGAGCCGCCCTGCCCCTGTCCCCACAAGAGGGCCCTCTATAAGATTGCCAAGGACGCTCTGTTAAACCATGTTAATGGATCCTCTGAACCTCAGGGTCCTGCTAGCGCTCCACCGCCTTCTGATGCTAGTCGAGATGAAGTTTCGTCTATACCTTCTAAATTGGATCTATTCCAAGATGAGTCCTCTCAAGTGCAGAAAAGCAAACACAAAACTCGCTTACTGGACCCACAAGGTTCTCAGAGTAGACTTCTGGATTTCGAACCAGAGGAGATTACTCACCTGAGGTCAGCAGAATGGTGCCCCTCTTCCGAGGTGGCCGAGTATGTTTGGTCCAGCTGCGCAAGAGGTTCAAGAAAGAGGTCAGACCGAAATTACGTAAAGAATTCCGTCGTCCATCCCTGCCTGAGAAGATGGAATGCACGTCCGCATTAGATCAGAGCATGGCGGTCTTTATGAAGAAGTTATCCAAAGATCCTAAGAAGTGCATCGACCGCACCTGACGCGGCTGCAAGGATAAGATCATTTATTTAGCTGTTCCATTGACCAAGATCCTGGAGATGGCTGTACAGGCTAAAGAGACAGGGCCTCCTGTGGATCCGAATAGCCTTATGGGTTGGACCCAGAGAGCAATATGTTTGTTACGCAATGCCAACTGCGCGATCTCCTCAGAGAGACAAAGCTCCTTCCTTATCCGCATTGACCTCAAACTAGTCAATTTGGCTCCGTTGAAGGCAGGCCCTCTAGCAAATGGGCAAGTGTTCGGAGACAGTTTCGTTAAATATCTGGGGAAATTTGCTACAACCTTCTCTACTCTGGACAAGACACAATCTTTGCTGTAAAGGTATTTCACATTAGCCTTTTTACCAGGGTTGGATGCTATAGAGGCAGAGCATCAAGCCAGGGATATACCCAGGCCTTCTACTGAGGTTCTCCTCTCAAAGGCCAAGGGAGATGGCATAACACTCTGGGTTCAGGCAACTTCTACCCTTCTACATCCAGACATCGTTGAGGCCTTTTCCACAGGGCCAACGAGGTGCAACAGCTGGGAACGCAGACCCCTCATATTATTCTTCCTTCGAGGGTCATTTTGGGGAACAGAGTGTGCCATTTTCTTCCTAATTGGTCCCCGATTGCAACCGACCCGTGGGTTTTAGAGACCGTGCAGGGGTTCAGGCTGGAGTTCTACGAAACACCGACTCTGCAAGTGCCTTTCCTTCAATTTTGTTTTCCCCAACAAGACACGCGCTTCGTCCGTGCGGAGATTCTAGAGGTTTTACACAAAGAGGCAATTATATTGGTGCACCCCATCCCAAGGGTTTTATCAGCGTGATTTTTTCAGTGCAGAAGAAAGGGGGGTTTGCATGTTGGTTCTGAATCCCAAACAATTCAAAGCGTGTGTCCCCTGGTGCTTCACCAAATTAATTAAAGCCAGTTTTGGTGTCCCTCGAGCCCCGGCAGTAAGGTTATTTACCTAGACAATCTAATCATAATGGCCCAGAATTGGGTAAAAGTCCTACTCCACCTAAACTGGACGATTCAGTTGTTGCAAGACTTGGGGTTCACCAACAAATGTCCCAAAATTGACCCAAGTCCCCCCTCAAGCCCTGAAATTTCCATGGTTTCAGATTCAAACCCATCTGATGCTTCCTGCTCAAAAGATACTACTGACAAAGAAAGAACTGAGGCGGGCTCTCTCGTCAACTACTGTCTCTTTTAGAGTCCTTGCCAGGGTTATGAGGCTATTAGTGTCATCTATTCAGGTGATCTTTCTAGGTCCCCTCCATTATCGTGCCCTTCAATGTCTAAAGAACTCCATCTGCGGAAAAGATTGTCACATTCTGAGCAGATCTCACTTTCAAAAGAAGCCAGGGTGTAGATTACTTGGTCGCTGGTCATATGGAGGCCTTGATTGGTAGAGCCATTTTTGGCAGCATTCCGGATGTCATTATGGAATCAGACGCCAGTAGATGGGGCTAGGGAGCAAGATGTAGCCCTGTTGCTATGGATGGTCGATGGTCTCCAGAGGAGTTGCAACTGTATATCAACTGCTTAGAACTTTTGGCAAGATCATTTGCGAACAAGACATTATCTCCTCACAAGACTCAATGCTGTATTCTCCTGCGTATGGACAATGTCTCTGCGGTGGGATACAGAAACAAACTGGAGATCCCGACTCCTAGCAGAAATTGCCTAGGATTTTTGGCATTTCTGTCTCCAACACAAGATTTCGTCCAATATGAACACGAATACCACATGCACCATAATATATTGCCTTTTGACAGCATCAACACAATATATACTAATGGGTCAGCCCTGTCTGCTATAGGCACCCAACACCAATAATCGGCGGCATGCTCCGGGTTACATGGTGTCATGTTAGATGGAAAATTCCATCCTCAGAAAACTTTTACACATTCCCTCGGGGAGTGCACTGCACAAGTGGCTGAATTGGAAACCTTGATACTGTCACTAGAAAATATGGATTCAGAACTCCCCACAATCATAGTGTGTGACTCATATTATTGTGTCCAGTCTTTTAAAGAAAATTTGCATTACTGGCACCTGAATGGATTCAGAGACGCAAAGGGAAATACTGTAAAACATAAACTTCTTTGGAGAAAGGTGGCACAAATTAAAGACAGTTTGCCACAGGCTCTTGTGATGCACCTATTAAGTCAGCAGCATGTTGGAATACACGTTGTAGGCAACTCATTAGCTGAAGAAGCTGCCAAATCTGCAGTTAAGGCTTCTACAGTAGCTGCGATTACTCATTCTGACACAAGGGCGGATAAAGACAGTATGGCATCAATGCTTCACGCAGCAGCACCCCTTTAACTATAAAATATCCAGAAAAATATTCCTATCACTTAAGTGCCCAAAATATTCCTTTTGCTACCATTCCTGGGGTGGGTGATCGTGTGATTCCCAACCAAGACCCCCGGCTAGAATGAATCATTGGTGCTCATGAGGGTGTAGCGTCTGCCCATGCTGGTGTGGGGGCCACAGTTTCTCTATTACAGAAGTGGTATTGGTGGCATGGTCTGTACAAGCAGAACAACCAGTATGTCCTTAGCTGAGACATTTGCCACTAAATTAAAAGTTCCACCATTGCTTGCCCACCCCAGACACCCCTATTAATTAAAAAAAGAAATGCTTCAATGCGTGAACCTTGATCATTGCGGTCACTTAAATTCAGATGGTGCGTTTAAATTCATTCTACTAGCTGTAGATTTTTGCTCTAGATTCCTATGGGTGTGGCCACAATGATCAGCTGACACTCGCACCGTTATTAAAGATTTGCAAGTCTTTAGCTGGACATACGCAGTAGCTGCAATCCACTCGGACCTGTGCTCTGCTTTTGCCTTAAAGGCTTTAAGGCATTCTATGGGAAGCCTGGGTGTTTCTGTGCATTATTCCTCACCCTATCACCCTGAGGGAAATTCGATAGTGGAGAGGAAAAACTGTGACTTAAAGCACTCCTTAACACCTAGAATATTAGGTTCAGGTCGTAGTTGGATCCATCACTTGTTAGGAGCCCAGAGAGCATTAAATAATCTGCCTAGAAGACCTTTGGGTGGCTGAACCCCATATGAGGTCCTGTTTGACATCCAGATGTACTTTCCAGATCTTGACAGTCCTGGCATAGTGACAGCAGATGCACCTTTTGACATAAATGTACATTTTGCTGTCTTACAGGAACTACAACACTTCAGGGACGAGCAATCTAATGAACTTTCCAAACTTTCTGCCACTGAAGGAGCAACCAGCCCCTTCCGGCTGGATTCTTAAAGTTGGGGATCTAGTTCGAGAGAAGATTGAAGTAACTAAGGAGTTTGGACCATCATACGGTGCACCGATGTCAGTCCTCGCATTCAAGGAAGAAGAAGAATGATTTTGCCACTGCTTGCTGGTTGTGAAGACAAACAGCTTGTCTCCATTGATCAAGTTAAATTACATGATGTGGCCAGTTCTATATAGTAGGCCACGCAGCAGACACCTGGGTAGTTCCCTGACTCCTCTCACTACCCTACATGAACTTCCTCTATAAGTTTTGAGCAAGACCAATGTTGTTTCTCCCACGGCTGGGGAGGAAGGAGAATTAACTTTTGATGATATCTATTACCCCTACAAATACAAGCTATACATTGGATGGGAGTATACAGCTTGCTACTACTACTCCTAACAACAGAATTGTTTATGTTGAACCACTTTTGGAGGTGTCTACCAGTTATCTTCTGCCAACTACAGCTTCTGTTTTTCAACAGTCTGCTTCTGGTTACTTTGTCGATGTTGATGTTTTCTTCTGACACTTCTAACACTTCACTAAAGGATGTATGTGATTTTTTTCTTTGGCTGATCTCTCCATGGCTTTACATTTGGATTGCCATATCATTATTTTTCCTGCTTCTTTGGATTGGATTTGTGGCAGTTTTCTTCTTGGTAACAAATGACCGTTATTTTCCAGAGCCTTTTACTGCAAAACTGGTAGTCGAGGTGTTGAAACCTCATTCATCTTCACATAAAGTGCAAAGAGACCTGTCCCTTGTGAACACTTCTGCTTTTCCAGTGCCTGATTAATTTGTTTGGGATAAAGTCCCAGATGGTATTTTTGGTCCTACAGAGACACTGCAGATTCCTCGTGTCTTTAAGGTTGTGATGGGTGAAGTGATTACCCCTGGCTTTATTTCCAATGATTGGGATGTAAAAACAGTTACCTCAAGCTTGAATAGTATGCTGTATTTGAAAGTGAAGATTTGTACCTTAACGTTGCTAATTATGGAGAGATATTTAATTATCATCGCTATGCACCTCATTATTTTTATAGAGCAAGTGTTCTATGCACAGTTTACAATTTTCCACAATAGGAATATTGAGCAACTCCTACACTGGGTAGCTCCAAGACATATATGGACACATTTGCATATTTTTCAGGGCATAATTCTTTAGACTGTGTCTTTTTATTTGAAACCTACCTCTTCACAAGCAAAGAAAAATATGCTGACCCAAACAAAACTGATTTATTCGGATTTAATCATTTCCCAACTGGCCCTAAAATGTTATGACTAATGGAAAGAAATTATTGATTGAAAGGTTTGGGGAATTAGACACTGGTAAGTGCAGGGAACAGTCACCTTATGTAGAGCCTGCTTGATTCCAACACAGATGATTTTCTTAAATAAGACAGTACCGCACACTACCTGCTTGGGTCTAGCAAAAATAAAATAAATGAATTAGCCCAACATTCGTTCAATTGCCCGTTTTGATTATTGTCAAAACTTAGTCAATTACACTGAGTAACGGCTCAACAGTATGGTGCAAAATGGTACATACATTTCAACACTTTCAGGTCCTAATGGGTGGTTATTGTGGCCAATGGACACAAATGGTTGTAATGCACGTTTTTTAAAATTCTACACAGATTTTAAAGCTAGCAGACAGGACCCTCGTTACATTCAGCCTCAACACTCAGGGCTGATTACTATCTATTCCGTGAGAAAGTTATGCCAGTAATGGTTGCACATTCCACTTTATCTGCAGTAAAAGAACATCTTTCGCTCCTTTCAGAGAAAATGGATTTGCAAGATTTTTTGTTTGGTCCTAGGCCTCCCCATTCTAAGAGATTAATTTATGCTACCTATACTGAAGTTTGGAAACTATCACAAATCAAAGATGCTGCATGTTTAAGGTAAATTGATCAAACTAATTTAGAGAAAGCACTTGCAGTTGCTGGTAATGGCATAAATACGTTGTCAACTCCTATTTACAGTTTGAATAAAATTGTATCATCTGTAATTGACATTATACAAAACGGCATGTCTACCATGGTCAGAGTTAGCTTTGGTCAATTATGAAGTTGAGCTGGATGCTACAAGTTTTAAAATCTCCCCACATGCCATGGCGATACTTGAACTCAGCAGAATTGTTTTTGCCTTTAAATTTAACATGTAGGCAACAGGTCTTGGCTAAGAAAGACGCTACGTATAAAATGTTAAACATCGAGAAGTTAGAAAAGTAACTTTTCACAGTAGCTGAGAAACAGTCAGCAGTATGTTTAGTAAACGGAGTGATCTCATTACCAATTTCAACGTTTCATTTCACATCTTGCTTGAAACATTTTCCAGTCTGCAGATACAAGTCTTTAGGGAATAGTTTCGTCCACAAACTGTGGTGATCACCCTTTGATTACAAATGTGCTGGAGAGGAATGGGAGCTGTTCCTTAATGGAAACTAATGTAAATATACGCTCAGTCACTCACTTATTTGCAAAGGGGCGACACTGCATGGAGCATGTAATGCTTCGATGGCCAATCCGGCGTGTTACTTGAAGGTAGTACCAGCTTCTTCGATTTGTCCACTCATTAGATAACTTTCAAATGGAAGTTATTTGATGCTAAACAATCAAAGTTGCTGTGGGATGATGGCAGGTGTCCCATTTGTGCAATTTTGTGCTATTTCCTCCAACGCACATAGCTACAGAAGTTAGCTTATGTCCTTCTATTCCAATTTTCAAGGTTACCTTTGACAAACTGTGCAGACTAAAAGCCTTATTATTTCAGAAGGACATGACACTTACATCTGCCCATGAAACTTTTCAAGTTCAAGTAGCAAGGTTGTCCTCTGAAATTTAATGGTTACTATGCAAAACTCTGCCTCAGCATTTGGGTAAACGTGTGCATTGCATATTTAATGCTTCCAACACTGCAGGTGTGGTGCACTTTTTAAAAGTGGTTGGGTCTTGCTTTGTCAGCACTTTTCAGACCATTTTTGGAGGGATACCGTCCTTCCTACATTCTATGTTTTCTAGTGTTTTTGGAGGCATACCACTTGTGTTATTTATCATTTGTGGTATTTTGGTTCTATTTTTACTGCTCCTCAATGGATGTTCCATCTTGAGGCCAAATCTTCCTTCAGGAACTGAACGGTGACTGGTTCTTGTCCATTAGACCAGTGTGGTTTACCTATGTTCCACTGTTTGTAGTGCCCTTTTGAGTGTGCACTCGACATTTGCCTTGCAATGCAATTGGTACAATCTACGGACATAGATATGTTGATGCGTTCGATGAGGACCCATTTTCGGAGTTGTCCCATGAGACTGCCATTGCTTCACAAAGCTATGAGCCATTCTTCTCCTTGGTTCTGGATGCTTCAGCTCATATGTTCTAGGATCCTGGCTCTTTTAATGCTGGTGCACTGCAGGATGACAAGCTTTGGCTAAGGGTGATGGCCATGTTTGTTCTTTGGAACTAATCCACAAATCCCTTGTGGAAATAATGTCTTTGGATGCAGAGTTCATCTTGGATTCCTTTCACACTAAGAACACGGATGACAACTTGTGAGCCTCCTTCGAATTTCAATTTGGCCCTTTTTTTTATAAATGTTGTTTAACGTTTATTCTTTTTATAGCACATTTTAATTAGCTTATTTTTAGATAGCTTCTGTATGCTTGAATTGTGACTGTGACTATTTTTTAGTACATGGTTTGATTTTTTTAGTATTTTTTTACATAGAAGTTTAGTGCCTGATTTAGATCTTGGCGGGACTCCCGTTGTTCCTCGGTGGGGGCGATTACAAGTACTCTGTTAAGCTGACGGATTCCCACCCGCCCTATTTAAATCTGGGCTGGCCGATCCTCTGTCCCCGTTGACAGAGTGTTTTGGGTCATGTAGGTGTCTCACCTCTATCGATGCAGCAAACTCCTCTACAGGCTAAGATTACTCCGTTGCTGCCAGGCTGGCGAGATTTCGCCAAGCCTATTTAGCTTTCTCAGTTGGGCTGGTGTCCTAGTGGCGGATTCCTAATGGAAGGATTCCGCCACAAGATGTCAATATTGTACTATTAGAAATCAAAAAAGGAAAAAAGTTAATACAGGTGTGTTTCTTAAAATTTCTTAAAAGACAACATTACACACACACCCACACATATGCATTACACATTAGAAACAATTGTTTTTATGACAAGTTTAAAAATGCATGAGTCCAGAGCAAATGTAAACTGACAATTTAAAAGAAAACAAGTACACAAAAGCTTACCTCCGATGATGGGATTGATTTTCTTGGTGGTCAAGTAGCAATAGCACTGGAAGGACTTTCGCAACAGCACAGGAAGGACCTGGACAATCGGGTTCATGATGGAAAGGGAAGTGGAAAAACAAAAAAAAGGGTACGTTTCTACCTCATATTCCTTCGAAACCGCCAACTAAATTGTGGAGGTTTACCCTCCACAGTTATGTCAAAGGGAAGGCATATCGTAATTGGCCCAGAAGAAATATTGGCTGAACTCCCTCGGACAGCCGCTTTTGCATATGACACCGTTGACGCTGGAGGAAAATTCTGGCGAAGATGGCACGACTAGGACGGACTATCGTCCATAGGCCCATCCGCATCTAAACTGAGCGGGCGGACGGATTAGCTGACTGAAAAGTGACGGCGGGACCAGATTTGCCACGATCTAAATCAGGCATTTGTCTATTCATGGCCAAGGGGATGGTGTTGTGAGGCCCTCTTGGGCCCACTGTGGTTCTCCATTTTTGTTTTACATTTTACAAGTTTTAGGCTGACATCGTGTTAGCAATGTTATTTTTACATATTTTGCTTGCACAAAATTATTTTGAGAAGATGCTGTACATGCTGCTTGTTTTTAGAAAGCCTTTCTCGTCATATAATCTGTACACTTCGTTCAAGGCTAAGAAAACAGAACAACATATCCTAGTGCTTGCATTGCCCATTCGAAGACAGCTTCTTACATCTAGATATATCATTGCAACAGAGCTGTACCTTTAACACAGTAGCTTTTATTATATAAACGGCACACTGGCTTTCAGAGGTCAGAGAGGAGCACTCCGGTCATGGCTGTCCTGAAACGAAGCCTGTGTTCGACATGCAGCTCTGTCGACACTGATCCCCCATCCTGCAAAGAGGGACTGCCAATTCCACTTCAAGCTGATTCCCTAATTCAGCTATCCAGGTATGGGGGCTCAGGCTAATCTAAGAGATCGGGCAGAGGGTACACCCACTATGGTCTCAGAGTAGGAGTAATGATAGGCTCGGCTAATCTTAGAGATCGGGCAGAGGGTACACCCACTATGGTCTCAGAGTAGGAGTAATGATAGGTAGAAATATATATAGAACTCAGACTGCCATGGTTGGACTGTTTATTCTTTTCATCATGTTCATCATGCTAGTTACATTGCTTTGTTTTTTTCTGCCTAATAATCACAGTTTATTCTTTCTATGCAATATTACGATTGTTTTAATAAATGTATAGTAAACTTTATTCATATCTTTCTTGGGTTTACCATGGGCACGCACAAGTAAACAACAAAATAAGTAAGACGTTTCCACAATTCACTTGATGATCAGACTGTCATGTTTAAGGTTGCCAAAATCACCTGCGACCCCAGGTCAGGGATTCAAGTGAGGAACTGTGAGCTAGCTAGGAATTGGTGTAGATTGTCTAGATCTCTGCATTCTGAAGTTCTATCATCCTAATACCCAGTCCTACCTTTTATAGTGGGAAATGTATAACAAGATTGTATATTTTATTTGCAGGTACACACGGCAAGCAATATTGATTGCGGGAATGCTGGACCTAGTTTTAGTTGATGTATTCCAGCGTTTTTTAGAAGGTTCGGATTTCCGTTGCAGGAGGGAAGGAGATGACATGTTCCACGATGCTGAGAGGAGATCAGTGATGGACATTCATAGGGTTTTCCCACTTCATTTTCTGTTCCAAATGTTATGGTTTTGTTCTGGCTAGGAATCTAGCAAAGAAAGTGGAAGGACTAAGGGTACAGAAGGTCTTATAGGCCCTCCCAGGCCCTGATTGGTGGAAAGGATAATGATGGCATAGCGCAGTTCAAGTTTTTGCCGTGTTTTACTGTAACATGATTGGCTGTTGTGTTTTTGTAGTAAAGTAAAAGAAGCTTAATCCTCGCCTCTGTGTACTTGATAGAATTGAAAATACTTTGACGCAATAGTTATAAAACATGTTATTGCCATCCTCTTCAGCCCTCTCAGCATCCTTCTCAACTTCTGACTGGTTGGTGTACGACTCCTCTGGCCTCCTGCTTCACCTGAGTCCTTACGAGTTCTCCTCCTCGTCTGATGATGTTGTCCTCTCTGGGGTCTTGCCCTCTTGGGTCCTTTTTTTACATGGCGTCCTTGCTCTTCCTTTTCCATCCTCACTGGCTTCCTCCTCTCTGCATTCTTTATGCTTTATCTTCGGTTTGCTCCGCCCCCCTCCTGCAGGAATAAGTCTGTCGTTATTCTGTTTTCCCCCTCGTGGCTTGACTCTTCTTCCGCCTGTGTCCTTTCTTCCATTCAACTTTTCTCAGTGAGGTCTTCCCACCACTTACCCTTTCCTTACTGGGTGTTGTTTTCTGTTTTCTAGGTAGTGTGCGAGTTGCGGTGTCACGGGCCTTTCGCTGCTCATCTCAGGTAAGTCCTCTTCAGTCCCATCTATCCCCTCACAGGCCTGCCGACCTTCTTTTCCAAAGAAAATTGAAGCTGGCCCAACTCATTTAATAGACAGCAAATGAAAGGCATGGCAGGAAGCCAATAAATACTATTAGATAATGCACATACTATATATGGATGTCCACAAGGACTATCATAAATGAAGAGGTGAAAATCAACTTAAAAATGTACGATTATCTATATGCAGCACAAACAATCCAATACTTATTAGGGAAAATGCACCACAGCTCAAAGGTCATAGTGAGTTGAATGCGCAAGTTGACAGAAAAGATGCTAAAACAGTCCTCACATGTTTTGCTCACACATCCTTTGCGCAATCTGGTAATTGCAGATATACTTAACCCTGTAGGAAGTAGTGAATGGTAAGAGTTGAGGTCGGTAGGAGTGGGAGTAGGAATAAGTAAGAATTGGAGTAAAGGGGATTACATAGGAGTAAACTTAAGTAAGATTATGAGTGGGTAAAAGTAAAGAGTAGGGAATATTAGGAGTAACATTTGAGTATGTAAGAGCAGGAGTAACTAAGAACAGACATGAGAAAGTAGGAGAGGAGTAAGAGTAGGAGTACACAAAATACGCATAAATAGAAGATTAGGTGCAAGTCTGAATAAGAGTAGGACTGAGTATAGGAGTAGGCTGGAGTAGGTACAAGCAGATAATAATGGGTGAAAGTAATAAAAGTAGTATGATTAAGAACAAGATGGTAGGAGCAAGCAAAAGTAAGTGGGAGTAAGAGCAGCTGTTGGTAGGAGCAGAATTAAGCGGAAGGAGGCATAAGAGTAGGGATAAGAATGTATGGAAGTAGTAGCAGAAGTAAGTACAATAAATAGGAGTAATTAGGAGTAATAAGTAGTACGAGTAAGCAGGAGTGAGAGGGAGAGTAATAGGACCAATCAGGTGTAAGTCGGTGTGGTTAAGAATAAAACGGACTAAGTAGGATTAAAAAGCATTGAGTAAATAACAGCAGGATTAAGATTATCCGACAGATTAAGAAATACACACAAAGTAGAAGAGTAGCAGTAGGTGTAACTAGCACTAAAACAGACTTGAGAGTATGGTGCGAGTAAATAGGATTAAGAAAGAGGAGTAAGTACGCACATAAGGAGTAAGCAGAATTAAGAACAGGAGCATTTAATTGTGAGGGAAAGAGTACACAGGCAAGTAGGTGTGTAAGCATGTGGAGTAGGTAGGAGTAAGAGTAGGTGTAACTAGAACAAAAAATAGATTAGGTTAAGGTAAGAGTAGGAGGGATAGGGCTACACTAATGTATGTATGTATATATGCAGGATTTTTATAGTGCAAGTCTTGCCAAAATGCAGCGGAATACTGCAAAGGGTCAAAGACAAGCATAAAGTCAATGAGTAATAGGAAAGGCAGCTAGGCTTTGGACGGTTAATGCATTGTGATGTAGAGCTCCTTAAAGAGGTGAATCTTCAACTCTTTCCTAAATTGGAGCACTGCCCCTAAGCACACATAATCCAATTTGTATTTGTTAGTTCTTTTTCCTTGTTGGGTTCCAAATTTGCCTGTAGTCAAATTTAGTCCAAACACAAATGGTATATAGTTCTTGTTTAATTCAGAAACACATCCAAGTACATCATTACTCAAAAACACCACTGCCAAAACGTGTTTAGTCCTCCTGGGCTTTTTCAAGGCTGCAAAATCATATTAAACAATTATCGGTACAAATATTTTCCATTATGACACTTATATGAAGTGCCATCACCTTGTGGGTGTACCGTCACCTGATCACCCAGTATGACTGACTAGTATGTATATTACTTATTTATAAAAAATAATTATTTCTCTTTCCCCATGCAGAAGGGCAAGCATTCAAAAGTAGACACTTACATCAGCTAAGTCAATACGTATCCCTATCGTACTTTATAGGAGATGCAGAACATTTCTGTGACTTTTAGTGTTACGCCAAGGTGTTTCAATAGAATAGTTCCCAAAACCAAGGGTATTACACGAACAAAGAGGAAAAGATATTCAGAAAAAATGTCATACCTATGACAATCAAAGAGTATGTAGAGTTGTGTAGTTCCATAAAGGCTCAACTCATGTATTGTGGGTTTCTCTTATAATTCAGTTACCCGCGTTGTAACGTAATATTTCCCAGTGGGAGAAGTATCTAAGCACAAGCTTAAAAATTAGATACATTGTGTAAGAGTCTCTTCAATTCTCAAAAACATTACTTCATAGTCTTGTTGTGCACATCATATGCACGTGCTATAACAGAAATGCCCATACACTTACCTCTTTTAGGCATGTATCTAGAGGCGTGATTGAATCTTGGTAGTGATTAATGTGATTCGACTTCAACGATGTATCATTGAGCAGTACCCCGATAAGCTTGCTAACCCTGCACAAACATGGAAAAAGGGAGAGAGAAGAGAAGAAAGTGATTCTTCCTCTCCCCTTGTCATTATGGATATTTTGACAGTGTAGTAAACTTGGAACGAGACAGCAGAATTGTGCGACTCTAACCAAATCGTTGTGATGTGGGACCTAGAAAGCCGTGCACATGAGGAGAATGCCAACCACCCTCTTCCGTGCGCAGGTGATATCGCGAGTATGGAAATAGACGACAGGCCGGATCACACACCATTAATCGAATATGGCCGACATATCGTCTTAGTTGCAGAGACGAAAAGTACTCATATAATGATGTATACAGAATCAAGGTGTTTTCAAAGAAGTGTAATTATCGATCAGAATGACTAGGAAGTATGGTGTTTATATCTATATCTTTCTTTAGGGAAGAAACTACAGGCACCGTATAGACATGGAAGTCCCGAAATTTGATTGATGTCTGAACCTTATGGACCCCGGTACAATTGTGTTCGCCATATTTGCTTGGGCAGTTCAAACGTCAAATGCTATGCATTTGAATCGTTCTAAAGAAATAGTGCCTTGAAATTTTGTGATTCTCATTTGTATGTTTCGATATTGTATAGGTGTCCCAATAGCCAGATGCCACACGGGTGCGAAAAACATCAGAATGAGCAAATTAATGCTTCCTTGCATTGGATTGGGATATTAGGGTTCCCAATGATAATTGTATTTTAGAATCAGTCAGCTGAAATAATGGTACCCTGATACCTATATTACCGTTCTAAAGTGCTGGTACCCCTAAACCCATAATAGGTGGCTAGGTATAATACAACATTAGTGTGTATCTTGTGGTGTTAAGGCTGTGAGAATTTTTCTATTTGATTATCTCCCGGTAAACTGGGAGTGAATTTGGATCTATTTCTTAATCCACTGTCGCTTTCAAGATCTATGTCACTATCATGATACGCTAAGAGTGTCTGTATGTCCAGGGAATACTCTGCCCTTGGTGAGGAGGCCGCATGTGCCCCACTTCCCTTTTTGTTTATTTACGAATGTACCCGGGATTTGGGCCTCCCGGGGGTTAATCATTAAACAAGCAAATCCCGCGCTTGTTTTTTTTGTCACAAATTTGCAGATCTTTGTGATTTTGCAGCAAAAACGTTTTTTTAAAAATGCTTTTTGGCCCTAGCGGGGCCCTGGGGGACCTAACCACCAGGGCTAGCGGGTCAGGACATTCCTACCCTTCCCCCTTTTCTTTATTTTTACGTATTATTTTAGGGACTCGGCTGAGGCCATATCTCAAAATGGCTGCCAACACTTCCTGGTTGAAGTGTTGGCAGACAATCAGATATCTGCATGACATCAGCAAGATTAGCAGAGGTTCCCTAGATATACAAATTTGTTTTTCAGTTAATATCTCTGAAACTACTGAACGGATTTCAACAAAATCACAAAAAGCATGCTTTCTGTACCAAGAGCTAGCTTTCTGCCAAATTTGTTGTCATTCAGTCCCTATAGGAAACTGCATGGGGAAACATGTTTTGCCCGCCCCTTCACCTTTTCTCGGCCCTTGCTTGACAGATCAACCCGAAACTTTCAAGACAGCAGCTGAAGTGAGTGGCAAACGAGTTTTGAAATTTCGTGTAGGTTCGTCAAATGGCGGTAAAGGTATTGGCAAAACAAAAAAAGCTTTTCCTATGGGAACAACAGTCTTAACTATAACTACCTACTGCTGACCGCCAGTGGAGGGGAGGTGGGAAGGTGTGGGGATGGGGGAGGCAGTGTGTATATAAATATGTGTGTATTCACTCACACATATATACATGTGTATATTACAAAAAAATGCATAGTAAAGGTCCGCAATATAATTGAACACGTTGTAAGAGTCAATGGGCTGTATTACATGTGAGGTAATGGCATGCATTGTAGTGTCTGATATTCACATAGCAGGGTGTTAGACTTGGGGGTCTCTGGTTGGCGCAAGGTTGCCCTTGTGTCAAGCAGGAACCCTCTCCTCTACGTCAGGGCGCAGGATAACCCCTTGTGAATGACCCTTGCTCACCCTCTAGGTGCGTGGCGTGAGCAGCCAAGGCGATTCCTCAGGCGTTGTTGGTTAAGCACTTACAATCACACACACAGTAAATACATCAATCCCCCCAGAAACGGACACCAGACTTGGATATGTAGAAAAATACGCTTCTTTATGTAAAAATAGGTATATATATCTCAGCAAACTTATCACAAGACCAATAACGTTTTCGCTATGCCACCAGGTTGTAAAGCAGGCAAATGTTCTTTGTTCGTAGCTCCAAATAGATACTTTGCAGTCTCTTGCAAATGTTACTTGGGGTTCCAGTACTTACAGCGATCGATTCCTGCGAACGGGGAAATAAGGCGTTGCGGGCCCCGAGCCCGATACTGGAACTTCTTCAGTGATGTGGAGAGTCGGCACAGGTCGGTGCGACTCTCAGCTTGGGAAGTGGTCTTGGGTCCTCGATCAGCGGGTGTGGGCAGGTAGGCAGGCGCGGCCAGCGACCCTCAGCACGGCGGTGCAGGGGGGGGTCTCCACAGCGGGGGCGGCGTGGCCTGAGGTGTCCGGGGATAGCGAAGCGGGGTCACAGGGCACGGTCAGTGCAGCTGGATGACCCGGCGTAGATCACAGTCGTCGGACGGTTTCCGGCGGGAGGGGTGATAGCGCGTTCAGCGCGCTCCAGTGGCAGGCGGTGACAGGGGTGCAGGCAACCTAGCCCGGGGACAGAGAGCGGCTCCGGACGGAGCGGGGCTCTCACGGGGTTGCGGCAGGCAAGCTCCAGAGTGTCACGGCCCTAGGAGGGGCGATGAGGGGCGCAGTCTCTTTCCAGCGGGATGCACACACGGCTCGAATCGGAGGACGAGCAAAAGCACAGAGAACCCACTGGTCCTGGGGTTCAGTTCAGGGGGCAAGCTCAGATCAAGCCCTTGGAGAATGTTTAAAGCACAAAGCAGCAAAGTCTTCTCAGTAGTCTCTTCCTCTCCTTTCTCAGCAAGGCAAGCAGCAGGCCAGCTCCTCCAGCGTCTTCTTCTCCTTCTAGTCGGGCAGAGGTTCTTTGTGGTAAAACAGGATTCTGATTTCTTAGGAGCCAAGCTCCTACTTTTATACCATGATTCTTTTGTTCTTTAGCGCCAGGGGGCCTGGGCCTGGCTCAGTCCAGTTCTGGAGCACTTTGTTATGGTGACTCTGCTCTTTCCTTTCAGCAGCAGGGCAGAGACATCAGCCGCTCCACAGGGGGCGGCGCCGGCTTTGTGGTGGCAGAGCACAGGTCTATTCAAGAGTCAAGGTGTACTCCTCCCACCCATCCTGGTGTCATCTCTCTACCCACCACCTGGCAGCCAACCTGTCTCTGGGGATTCCCCAACCCTGCTCCTTACTGTTGCTAGGCAGAACACACACACACAGCAGAGGCGGACTGAAATGGCCAGGTCAGTAAATACTAACTTTCTAAAAGTAGCATTTACAAACCCAGGATATTAAAATAAACTTGACTACAAGAAGTATTTTATTATTCTGAGTTCAGGCATACTAAACTTGACATTCTACCATGCTCTCTGAGTCCACGGGGGTCACAGCGTGTAGTGACTCCAGCAGCCCATTCTGGCCTATGGAGAGCAGGTAGCCTTCAATAGTGAAAAACGAAAATGGCTGTAATTCACTACTAAGACATGCCACACACATCAGGGCATGTCCTACCTTATGCCTACAATGCACCCTGCCCTTGGGCCTACCAGAGGGGTGGCTAATATGTAGGTAAGGGAAGGTTTAGGGACTGGCAAGTGGGGGCACTTGCGCAGTCAGCGCGACGGTCCCAGACCGCGCACAGGGTCTGCGGTGGCAGACCCTAGACACATTTTACAAGGCCGCTTTCTGTGGGTGGCGCAACCTGCGCTGCAAGCCCACCAGCAGCATTGGCATTCACAAGCCCTGGCACCCCTGGTGCACTTTACTGGGGACTGACAGTGAATCCAATAAACCAATCATGGACATCAATTACAGGTACACTTTACCTAGGGAGCACTTGCACTGCGGCACGGATTAGCCGTGGCGCAGTGCCCTGAGCGGACAACACCAGCAAAACAATCGAGGCACACCATCAAAAAGTGGAAGGGAAACTCACGCCAAGGTGCCAGGTCTAACACGTGTCCCCTCCAGCTGAAATGTGGGGAGAACTACCCTTGCCCAGGGGGTTCCTCGTCACTAAGGCGGAAATACCTGGACAGACCGTCAGCGTTGGCGTGATCTGTACCAGGACGGTGTTCCACCGTAAAGTCCATACCCTGTAGGGAGATGGACCACCTCAACAGCTTCGGGTTCTCACCCCTCATTTGCATCAACCATCTGAGGGGCCTGTGGTCCGTCTGAACCCGGAAGTGAGACCCAAACAAGTAGGGTCTTAGCTTCTTCAGCGCCCAGACCACAGCAAATGCTTCTCGCTCAATTGCACTCCACCTACTTTCCCGTGGAAGTAACCTCCTACTGATGAAGGCTACGGGTTGGTCCCAGCCCTCAGCAGTCATCTGTGAGAGAACAGCCCCCACACCATGCTCTGAAGCGTCTGTCTGCACTAGGAATTCCTTGGAGAAGTCAGGGGCCAAGAGCACGGGCGCCGTGCACATGGCAGTCTTCAGGGTGTCGAAAGCTTTCTGACAGGTGTCAGTCCAGATCACGTTCCTGGGCTGCTTCTTGGAAGTCAGCTCTGTCAAGGGGGCAACAATCGTTCCATATCCCTTGACAAACCTCCTGTAGTACCCAGTGAGCCCCAGGAAGGCCCTCACTGCGGTCTGCGTCTTGGGGGGTTCCCAAGCCAGGATGGTCTCAATTTTGGGTTGCAAGGGTGCCACCTTGCCACTCCCCACTTGGTGTCCCAAGTACACCACGGAACCCTGCCCGATCTGGCACTTGCTTGCCTTGATCGTGAGGCCTGCTCGGCGCAGAGCCATCAACACTTCCCAGAGGTGGCGCAGGTGTTCGGGCCAGGTGGCACTGAACACTGCGATGTCATCCAGGTAGGCGGCACTGAACGCATCCAGCCCAACCAGTACCTGGTTGACCAACCTCTGAAAGGTGGCAGGGGCATTCTTCATTCCAAATGGCATGACTCGGAACTGGAAGTGCCCATCTGGTGTAGAGAATGCTGACCTCTCTTTGGCCCCATCGGTCAAGGCGATCTGCCAGTACCCAGACGTTAAATCAAACGTGCTGAGGAACCGGGCAGCCCCCAGCCGATCAATGAGCTCATCAGCTCTGGAGATGGGGTGCGCGTCAGTCTTAGTTACTGAATTGAGTCCTCTGTAGTCCACACAGAACCGGAGTTCAGGTGTGGCTCCCGGCGCAGCAGCTTTGGGGACCAAGACCACGGGGCTGGACCAAGGACTGCTGGAGGACTCAACCACCCCTAGCGCAAGCATCTTGGAGACCTCCTCCTTGATGCAAGCTCTGACCCTGTCAGTTACCCTGTAAGCCTTGTGCTTCACAGGTAAGCTGTCTCCTGTGTCCACATCATGGACGCACCAATCTGTGACACCAGGAACCAGGGAGAACCTATCGGGAAACTGCCCCAGCAAGTGGCGGCAATCTTCCTGTTGTTCGGGCGTCAGGGTGGGTGAGAGGTTAACTCCATCCACTGACCCATCTTTCTCAGAGGCTACTAAGAGGTCAGGAAGAGGCTTGGTCTCCTCTTCCATTCCATCATCAGTGGCCAGCAGCATGCCCACTTCGGTCCTCTCCAAGTGGGGCTTAAGGCGGTTAACATGTAGGACCCTCAAAGGGTTCCTGGGAGACTGCATGTCCCCCAAGTAGGTGATAGACTTTTGCGCTCCACAACCTCAAATGGACCTGTCCACTTATCCTGAAGTGCACAAGGCTCCACTGGGGCCAAGACCCACACCTTTTGTCCAGGTTGAAGCTCTACCAGAGTGGCATTCTGGTCGTACCACCGCTTCATCTCCTCCTGGCTGGCTTCCAGATTTGCCTCAGCAAGTTGCCTGAAACGCCGAGTCTGGTTTCGGAAGGCCAGCATGTAACTGTATACATTCTGGGGAGGTTTCCTGGGAGATTGCTCCCAGCCTTCTTTTACCAAACTCAGAGGTCCTCTTACAGGGTGACCATACAGAAGCTCAAAGGGGCTGAACCCTAGAGACTTCTGTGGCACCTCTCGGTAAGCGAAGAGCAGGCATGGCAAGAGGACGTCCCACTTACGCCTCATTGGACCGTCCAGGCCCATGATCATGCCTTTTAGGGTTCGGTTGAATCTCTCAACCAACCCATTTCCTTGGGGGTGGTAAGGAGTGGTGAACTTGTAAGTTACCCCACACTCCTTCCACAGGGATTTCATATATGTGGATATGAAATTGGTCCCCCTGTCGCTCACCACCTCTAGAGGGAATCCCACTCGGGAGAAAATTCCCATCAGTGCTCGTCCCACCACGGGGGCCGTCACTGTCCTCAGAGGGATGGCTTCCGGGTACCGGGTGGCATGGTCCACCAAGACCAGGATGAACCTGTTGCCCAGGGCTGTCTTGGGGTCCAGAGGCCCCACAATATCAATACCCACTCGCTGGAATGGCGTACCGACCACGGGGAAGGGCTGCAGAGGAGCCTTGTGCTTCCCTCCGCTCTTACCACTTGCCTGGCAAGTCTGACAGGTTCTGCAGTAGGAATCTGAATTCTTGTGCATTTGGGGCCAGTAAAAGTGGGTGACAAGCCTGTCATAGGTCTTGTCCATCCCCAACTGTCCTGCTAAAGGCACATCATCAGCCAGCCCCAGTAGGAAGGTTCTGAACTTCTGGGGTACCACCAGCAAACGGGCTGACCCAGGTTCAGCAGCCTTAGGCTCGGAATACAGGAGGTCACTCTCCCAGTACACGTAGTGTGTTTTGGCCTGAACACCATTGGCCTGGTCTGCAGCCTGCTGCCGCATACCCACGAGAGAAGGGCATTCTTTCTGCTCCCTTCAGAATTCCTCCCTGGAGGGACCTCCTTCTTGCTGCCAATGGGTCAGCTCAGGTAGGTCTCCCAGTTCGGCAATCTGTTCCCCGGTAGGCTCCAGAGCATCCCCCTCAGGGTCTACTTCCTCCTGGGCCGTGGGAACTTCGGGGGCCGGTTTACCGCGCCTCCTGCGCCTTCTCCCTAAGGCCGGTTCCTGTACCTCTCCCTCAGGCTCCAGGACCCTCTCAACACCCCTACTGGCTGCCATGGACCGGGTGGTCACGCACGCCCAGTCGGGCAGACCCACCATCCTCAGATGCGTGGTCTTCTCCACCTTTTCCCAAGGGGAGCTCTCCAGGTCGTTCCCTAGCAGACAGTCTACAGGCATGTCAGTTCTCACAGCGACTTGTAGAGTACCAGAGACCTCCCCCCACTCAAAGGGAACTTGAGCCATTGGACAACGACTCTCTATGTTGTCAGCATTGACAACCCTACAGTAGGCATTGGGTACAATCTGCTCTTGAGACACCAGGTGTTGCCTCACCGAGGTCACGCTGGCTCCTGTATCTCGAAGAGCCTCAACCTTCTTTCCATTGATGGTCACTACTTGCCCATATTTCTTAGTGTTAGAGGGTAAGTAAGTTTCAGGGACCATCTCACTGTCTCCTAGCGAGACTAGGGTCATATGCGCAGGACCCCCACCCTCCTGGACTGCTACCTCCTCCCCAAAATTAACATTAGCTACTTGACGGGGTGGAGCACCAGTGGGTGCTGTCTTACCAAACAGGCGACACTTAGGATCAGAGGCAATGTGACCCGGGTCACCACACCTGTAACAATTGAAGGGCCCCTTTGGAACAGGCCTACCTGTCGGGGCCCCGTTCTGCTGCGGGGGCGGGGGCGGGGGAGGCTGAGAACCCTTCTGCTGGTTCCCTTGGGAACTACTTTGGGGGCCTTTTTGGAACCCCTTCTGTTTACCCCTGTCCCCCCCACTCTTCTGCTGGGGACCCTGCCCACCTTTGGCGGAGTCTCCCACTTGACCCTTGTGGACCCTGGTGCTGAGCCAGCGGTCCGCCTCCTCAGCAAGCTTCCTCGGGTTGGACAGCTTGCTATCAATCAGGTGCTGGCGTAGCTCAGGAAAACATTGACTGGACAAGTGCTCCCATGCAATTAAATCAAGCAGCCCTTGATAATCATTCACTTTGCTACCCTTCACCCAACCATCCAGTGCTCTGCAGAAAAAAGTTACATACTCCACATACGTACTCTCAGGGATCTTCTTAGTCTCCCTGAATCTCTGTCTATATAGCTCAGGAGTTAACCCATACCTGGTCATTAAAGCTTCCTTCATATGGGGGTATGAGGCTTGGAGATCTAAGGGTAAATCTAACAGTGTGTCACGCCCTTCAGCAAGGAACCTTCCCCACAACCCCGCTCCCCAGTCTTTCTCAGGGACCCGGTGTGAAGACATGGCCATCTCATAGGCTCTAAACCACTGCCCTATGTCATCCTTTCTAAAATACTCCTTTACTACATCTTTGGGGATGTACACCTTGGACTCTACCTGCACCGGTGGAGTGCTGCCACCAGAAGGAGCGGTGTCCAAACTTTTCGCCTTCAGCTCCAACTCCTTCAATCTTATATCATGATCCATTTGGCGTTGTTGTGCCTCTAAGGCCAACTTCTGCTTCTCCATTTCCATTTGTCCTGCCAACTTTGCCATCTCCATTGCGTGCGCCCTGTCTGCTGCCCTGTCTGCCAGCTCCTCTGGCGACAGGACTCTGCTGGGCTCCCCAAGGTTGTCGGGTGGAACGATGTCCCCCGCATTCTGTGGGTCTCTTGACTCCTTCCAGGCTCTCAACGCCTTGGCGTACTGGACCTTCCTCTTGAATCCAGCATGGGGAACTCTGAATTTTACACTGTAGCCTTTCAATTGCTCCGCTGTGTAACCTTCCAGTCTCTCCCAATCCACCTCATCTATTCCAGAAATCACAGAGAGTGCTCTTCCAGCAGGGAGTGAGCCAGGCATGGCTGAAGCAACGGTCGATGTCTCAGCAGTTCAAAAAGTGAAAACCTGTGGCTGCGTTACTTGGTCTGCTCTCACTATCTGGTGATTAATAATTCACTGTATGCAAATTACAAATGCAAATCCGAAATCCCAGCCGCTGCCAACAATGTTAGACTTGGGGTCTCTGGTTGGCGCAAGGTTGCCCTTGTGTCAAGCAGGAACCCTCTCCTCTACGTCAGGGCGCAGGATAACCCCTTGTGAATGACCCTTGCTCACCCTCTAGGTGCGTGGCGTGAGCAGCCAAGGCGATTCCTCAGGCGTTGTTGGTTAAGCACTTACAATCACACACACAGTAAATACATCAATCCCCCCAGAAACGGACACCAGACTTGGATATGTAGAAAAATACGCTTCTTTATGTAAAAATAGGTATATATATCTCAGCAGACTTATCACAAGACCAATAACGTTTTCGCTATGCCACCAGGTTGTAAAGCAGGCAAATGTTCTTTGTTCGTAGCTCCAAATAGATACTTTGCAGTCTCTTGCAAATGTTACTTGGGGTTCCAGTACTTACAGCGATCGATTCCTGCGAACGGGGAAATAAGGCGTTGCGGGCCCCGAGCCCGATACTGGAACTTCTTCAGTGATGTGGAGAGTCGGCACAGGTCGGTGCGACTCTCAGCTTGGGAAGTGGTCTTGGGTCCTCGATCAGCGGGTGTGGGCAGGTAGGCAGGCGCGGCCAGCGACCCTCAGCACGGCGGTGCAGGGGGGGTCTCCACAGCGGGGGCGGCGTGGCCTGAGGTGTCCGGGGATAGCGAAGCGGGGTCACAGGGCATGGTCAGTGCAGCTGGATGACCCGGCGTAGATCACAGTCGTCGGACGGTTTCCGGCGGGAGGGGTGATAGCGCGTTCAGCGCGCTCCAGTGGCAGGCGGTGACAGGGGTGCAGGCAACCTAGCCCGGGGACAGAGAGCGGCTCCGGACGGAGCGGGGCTCTCACGGGGTTGCGGCAGGCAAGCTCCTGAGTGTCACGGCCCTAGGAGGGGCGATGAGGGGCGCAGTCTCTTTCCAGCGGGATGCACACACGGCTCGAATCGGAGGACGAGCAAAAGCACAGAGAACCCACTGGTCCTGGGGTTCAGTTCAGGGGGCAAGCTCAGATCAAGCCCTTGGAGAATGTTTAAAGCACAAAGCAGCAAAGTCTTCTCAGTAGTCTCTTCCTCTCCTTTCTCAGCAAGGCAAGCAGCAGGCCAGCTCCTCCAGCGTCTTCTTCTCCTTCTAGTCGGGCAGAGGTTCTTTGTGGTAAAACAGGATTCTGATTTCTTAGGAGCCAAGCTCCTACTTTTATACCATGATTCTTTTGTTCTTTAGCGCCAGGGGGCCTGGGCCTGGCTCAGTCCAGTTCTGGAGCACTTTGTTATGGTGACTCTGCTCTTTCCTTTCAGCAGCAGGGCAGAGACATCAGCCGCTCCACAGGGGGCGGCGCCGGCTTTGTGGTGGCAGAGCACAGGTCTATTCAAGAGTCAAGGTGTACTCCTCCCACCCATCCTGGTGTCATCTCTCTACCCACCACCTGGCAGCCAACCTGTCTCTGGGGATTCCCCAACCCTGCTCCTTACTGTTGCTAGGCAGAACACACACACACAGCAGAGGCGGACTGAAATGGCCAGGTCAGTAAATACTAACTTTCTAAAAGTAGCATTTACAAACCCAGGATATTAAAATAAACTTGACTACAAGAAGTATTTTATTATTCTGAGTTCAGGCATACTAAACTTGACATTCTACCATGCTCTCTGAGTCCACGGGGGTCACAGCGTGTAGTGACTCCAGCAGCCCATTCTGGCCTATGGAGAGCAGGTAGCCTTCAATAGTGAAAAACGAAAATGGCTGTAATTCACTACTAAGACATGCCACACACATGAGGGCATGTCCTACCTTATGCCTACAATGCACCCTGCCCTTGGGCCTACCAGAGGGGTGGCTAATATGTAGGTAAGGGAAGGTTTAGGGACTGGCAAGTGGGGGCACTTGCGCAGTCAGCGCGACGGTCCCAGACCGCGCACAGGGTCTGCGGTGGCAGACCCTAGACACATTTTACAAGGCCGCTTTCTGTGGGTGGCGCAACCAGCGCTGCAAGCCCACCAGCAGCATTGGCATTCACAAGCCCTGGCACCCCTGGTGCACTTTACTGGGGACTGACAGTGAATCCAATAAACCAATCATGGACATCAATTACAGGTACACTTTACCTAGGGAGCACTTGCACTGCGGCACGGATTAGCCGTGGCGCAGTGCCCTGAGTGGACAACACCAGCAAAACAATCGAGGCACACCATCAAAAAGTGGAAGGGAAACTCACGCCAAGGTGCCAGGTCTAACACAGGGGTAATGTATAATGTGACTGACACTCTACCTCACTTCAAGCTGCAGGAGTTTCCATCCAGAGACTGCAGAACTACAGATGCCATTCCCGGACCATCTATGGAAACTTAGTGCCTTGTCCTACCAGATCTCATGGAAGCCAGCTAAAAGAGCATACGAAGGGGCATTCCAGCGTTACCTCTCCTTTTGGTCTTGGGATGGCGAGGAGCAAATCATCTTTGAGGCATCCTGGATGGCCTTCCTGACTCTGTTAAGGGTAGAGGGATGATATGAGGCGACACCTGGCAGCATTGTATTTTACTATATTACAGCAATTATATAGCACTTACTACCACTGTGTGTAGCACTGCTGACCATACCTAAATATTTAGCAAGCTACACTATGTAGGGTGCGTGGTTGGTAGTCTGTTGTCTTTGTTTTGTTATCCTATGTGGGAAGTGTTTCTATATTCTGAGAGAGGACCACCAAGGTACAGTTATCCTGTTATGAGATGCTGCATGTCACAGTGTGGTGGATGATGAAATGAGAGCGACAGACACACAGCGTTATGATTTTTAGTGTGTTGACAGATTTGGACAGCTCTGCTGGTCCCTTTACTGTATTTGTTATGATTACAGTTAGCTTAGCTGGTTATTGAATTAGGTTGTCTAATCTGAGATTTTGTGTAGTAGTAGTCCTTAGCTGGCATGGTTTAAGGGCGGGAAAAGAGGGAAGATCTGCTAGGATGGGCACTTTTCTATCATCCCATATCTGAGTGTCATTATGAGATTTAAAGAAGCAGTCAGAGTGCAGATCTTTGGGTCTGCACTCGTGGATTGGATTATAGCCCTCCGAATTGTTCAACAGCGTGTGACAAATCTCTTCAGTTATTCCATGCCTGTTCATTTCATGATGTCAGTTTTTTTAGTTGTATAATGCAACCTTTGATACAGATATGCCATATGTTAATGTAAGAGGTAGAAGTTACAACTGGCTGCTGACCACTGAGTATTAATGGTTGTAGTATTATTATGAGCCATAAATGTTATATATGAAAATCCATAACTATGGCAAACAATAGCCCAGCCCTTCTTAGCTCGCCTGCATATCGAAAGCAGTTTACTGGTTGGGCTATTTCCAATGTGTGGATTGTAAGCTTAAGATTGAGCTTGAGGGTGTGACTGTCTTTCTCGACTCTGGTTTGTGAGTGGTATAGTTATCTTGAAAATAGCCATGTTTTAACAGTCTTCTGATGTGTACATGCTCCTGGATGCTTCTAATGCTGGCTGGTAGTCAGTTCCAGAGTTTAGCGGCTTTTACTGAGAAAGCAATGCCTTCTACAGATTTCTTATGGAAAGATGGAATAATGACAAGTGGTGCAAGGCTGGAGCACTGTGTTCTGCTTTGTTTATATTTCTTGAATTTAACTTGTAGGTATAGCGGTCCTTTTCCTTGGGAAAGTCTCTTGAATATTGACGTTCAAATTTTAGATAGCCAGTGGAGGCGATTGCAGGACTGGAGTCGTGTCCTCTTTGGTGAAGGCAGAGAAGAAGCCTTGCTACATTTTGGATGAGTTGCATTTTGAGCTGGTGTAGTCTGTTAGCACAGTCAAGCTTGATTAAGAGTATGAAGATGGCTTGCAGTTTATGTTGATATGCACGGTATGGGAAGATGTGTTGCAGTGTTCACTGAGTAGAAGGAACTCTTTGTGACATTATTAAAACATGGTATCAGGTGGAAACACGTTATTGTGGGCATTAGAGGGGTGGAGGGTGGGGCTAAAGGTTGTTGATTTATTATAAATATTCTTATAAGTGACCTGTACATTATAGTGTGGGAGTATCCTGCATAGAAACAGTCAATAAATGTAACATCTCCGGAAACTAACGATGATGACGATATAACCTATTGTGTAACAGGCCATATATGTCATAGAATTATAACGCTGTATAGACAATATGCACAATATGCTTCTTGTTTGGTAACGGAAAAAACCCAATAAAGTCTGTTTAAAAAAAAAAAGTGGGGGGCGTGGCCAAGATGGCGGTGAGGTGAGACGCATTTCCCTGTCTCTCCCTCGCACGCCCGAGAACAGCGCCGAAACGGGGCCGATCGCCTTCCCCGTTTCTGGCACACAGCACCGCCGGCGACGCCGGAGTGAGGGGCGAGCCTATCGACACCCCTCAGGCGCCCCCTGGAGCAGCGGTGACCGTCTGGTGGCGGGAGGAGTCTGCGGCCGGCCGCGGCCCAGTGACGAGCGCGGCAGCCACGGCCTAAAGTTTCGAGACACCGGCGAGGGTGAGGGACCCCCGCGGCAACGCTGGCGGCGCGTGGACGCTCTGCCGACCCCCTGAGACTGGGAGGAAGTGGGGGCGGCATTCCAGCGGGCACAGCGGCGGGGTGCCACGGACGGCAGCACGAGCCTGGAGGACGCAGGGGCAGCTGGACGACGGGAGGACCTGAGGCCTAACCGGGCACGTAGCAGCGCCGGCCTTGAGTGGAGGAGAGGCGGCTGGGGCACCTGCGGGCAGAGGCGGCAGCCCAGCATCCACTGCGGTGCCGGGGGCCACCTGGCTGGTGGTCGCCTGGGACGGACGGAGGGCCCGTCTGGCTGGCCGCCACCCACGCAAGCAGAAGGATTGGGGCCCGACGGGGAGAGAGCCAGCGGCGGAGAGTCCCTATCTGTGCACGGAGGGGCAGGGGCGACGCCGGGCCCCCAGAGGTGAGACAGCTCTTTGCCCGCAAGTCGCTGAGGGAGCGAAGGCGCCACACAACAGCTGAGCCCCCCGGGCGCGAGGAGGAGCCGGGAGGTGCCCGAGGGGCGGGGGCCGGAGCGGACGGGCCCCGCCGCCACGACAGCGGGACGGGAGCGGGCGGGGGCGGCCGCCACCCTACCCCATACCAGGGGGGGAGAGACCCCCAAGAGTTGGAGAGCATTTGCGGCGGCCACCTGCCCCCCCTCAGAGGCTGCTTCGGAGAGAGGCGCAGGGGCCTACGGACGTTCCCACGGAGACGGGCTCCTCCAGCGGAGGGGGTGGACAGCACTGAACACGAGGGTGGGCCGTGCATGCCTCCAGCAGCGGTTGGGGCCTGCAGCGGGCGGAGCGCTGCGGTGAACGGACTTCGGGGACCTGCCCGGCGGATTTGGGGCCTGATTCCTGGTGCCACACCAAGAAAGACCGTACGGCGGTGTGCCCACTCGAACAATGGCGACCCAACGGGGTAAAGGTAAAGACAAGACACAGAGCAAGTCGCTGCAGGAGTTGTTTGCCAAGACCCAGGGGGGGGCGGCGGCGGCGGCCCCAGAGACTCAGACGACCGTGGCCGACGCGATGCGGCCGAAGGGGGCCGGGGACGACGGGGAGGCACCGATCACCAGGGCGTTCCTGATGTCGCTATTTGCGGAACAACGGGAGGACTTCAAATGCATGAAGCAGGAACTCGCGGCGGAGCTACGGGAGGTACGGAGGGACCTGGATGGCATGGGGGAGAGAGTGCAAGCGGTGGAAGACAGGATGGATGCACAGGACACGGAACTCTCCCTAGTACACCAGGATCTTCTACGCCTCCATGACCAGCAGGTGGACATTCAAACCCACCTGGAAGACTTGGAGAACCGGTCGAGGCGGCACAACATCCGCATCAGGGGGGTGAAACACAACGCCGAAGAGGGGGATGTCTTTGCCTTCACGCGGGAGCTCTTTAACCAGATCCTAGGGAGGCCGGTGGACACTGCGCTCGTCTTGGATAGGGCCCACCGGGTGGGCCCCCCCCGCCCGGATAATGCCCTGCCGGCCGACATCCTGGTCTGTCTCCAGGACTACAACACGAAGGAGGAGATCCTCCGCAAGGCCAGATCACAACACCCCATAACCTTTCGAGGTAGTCTCCAGGTTCTCTATCAGGACCTTTCCTCCCTGACCCTACAAAAACGCAGAACCTTCTGCCCTGTCACGGATGCTCTCCGTCAACGGGACATTAAATACTCCTGGGGCCACCCGTTTCGTCTCATCTTTCGGCACAATGACCGGCTGTATCAGCTTCGTTCCCTGACGGAGGCGTGCAAGCTATTGGACATTGACTGCCCGAAGGAGGAGGGTCTGGTAGCGGGCTCTCAGAAAGCCGGTGGCCCAGGCTCAGGATGGAGCCAACTGAAGCAGCGGCACAGAGGTGCCAGAGGGCGGAGGCCCCCCCCCGAGGAGATTGCCCAGGGACGTCAGGAGGCCATAGCCTCGGTGGTGGAATCGTTGGCACCTAAGGTCGAAGCCCCTTGAGGGGGGCCGCCTGAGGGAAGTGACATTGTAGTTCTATTTTGGTTTACACTGCCCCACAACTCGCTGGAGAGTCGCTGGCGGGCGCAAGGGCGGGCGGGCGGAGGAGGGGAGGCTCTCTGGGACGCCACGTTTCCCCCCTTGACATTGAACATTCCGATCTTCCCTGGAAGATGGACTATTGGTTTGCTTAACACTGTTGGGGTGAGGGAGAGGGGATGCGCGGGGCCTGTTGGGGACTTCATCTTTTCTATTTCTTTTCTTCCTTTTCCTTCTTTCTCCTGTGTCGGGCTCAAGGGGTGGAGGTTGGACGGCTCGGGCACACTTCGGTCACCACAGGGATGCACGACACCAGCGAGCGTTTACTGACAGGTGGGAATGCCTCCAACAACAATTAAGATCCTTACGCTCAATGTCCGGGGCCTTAACAATCCTATTAAACGAAGATCCATAATTTCCCTTCTCGCACAGTCGGGGGCGGAGCTCTGCCTGCTCCAAGAGACGCATTTGCTTACGAAAGACACACACCGGCTGCAGTCTAGGTCATTCCCCATACAGCTTTTTTCCTGTGACTCCACCAAACGGGCGGGGGTGGCGATACTTCTAGCGCCGAAGTTTACGGGGCTTTCGATGCATAAGGTGGCGGAGATTAAGGGTAGGCTGCTGGTTTACCAATTCCAGCTGGGAGATTACACATTCACAGCGGGCACGATTTACGCACCCAACGACAGACCTGAACACTTCCTCCATACGGCGCTGACAGAGTTGTCGGCTTCCACGGACCGGAGGTTGCTACTTGGGGGTGACCTAAATCTGGTCTTCGACAACGTGATGGACCGCTCGGCGCAACGCACGGGGCAGGTAGGCGCTCTGTCACAGACGGGTCGCACGGCAATACAGGAGTTAGATATGGTGGATCTCTGGTGGCTGTATAATCCCTCGGCCCGGGAATATACGCACACTTCAAGCGCACACGGCACGTACGCGCGCCTGGACTATTTCCTGGCCACCCGCGTACTCGGGCAGGAGACCTCTGAGGTGGAGATTTTAGCGACCTCCCTCTCTGATCATGCAGCGGTGGTTCTGACGCTGAAGCTCCCGCCCATGGGCCGGAGGAAGCGCCTATGGCGTTTGCGGGATACATTCCTGCTTCGCCCCGTGGTGGTCAAAAAGCTGCAAGGGGTCATTGAGGAATACCTTCAATTTAATGACAATGAAGATACAGCCTTGCCCACGCGCTGGCTGGCTCTGAAGGCGGTGGTCCGGGGGGCCATTATAGCCCTCTCCGCGGCAGAGAACAAAGAACGACAGGTGAAACGCTTGTAGCTATCACAGAAAGTTAGGGAGCTAGAACGTATGCATAGCCATACCGGGGCACCGAGGGTCTGGCGGCTGTTAAAAACACAGAGAGCGCAGTTAGAAGCGCTAGATCGCGACAGGGCAGAATATGCAGCACTGCGCCTTCGGCATAGCTACTATGTGGGAGGTGATAAAGGTGGTGGCCTCTTGGCCCGCTGCCTTCGGGAGCGCAGAGCGAGAGAGGGTGTCATGGCGATAGTAGACCCGGGCGGGGTTCTGCACACGGACGATCGGGAGATCGCTGCGACGTTTCGGGATTTCTATGCCCGGCTCTATGACGAGCAGCCTCTCGCTGGTGGCGGGCTGGACGCGTACTTAGACCAAGCACGGTTGACAGGTCTCTCGACACTCCAGGCGGAGCTGCTGGACTCGCCGATCCGGCCGGAGGAGGTGATTTCAGCCATCTCGAGGCTCAAGCTAAGCAAGTCCCCGGGCCCCAATGGCTTTACGGCTTTATTCTACAAGCAATTCTGCCCCTTGGTCACCCCGATCCTCACACGACTCTTCAACTCGTTCGACACGTTCGGGGAGATGCCCTCCTCCTTTTTGGACGCCGCTATAGTGGTGATTCCCAAACCCGGGAAAGATAGCACACAGTGCGGTTCCTACCGCCCGATCTCCCTTTTAAACGTGGACCTCAAGCTGTACACGGGGATTTTAGCGGCCCGTATTGCGCCGCATCTGCCGAACCTCATAGATCCGGATCAGGCAGGCTTTATTCCAGGCCGCCAAACGAGCGATCACACGAAACGTGTCCTACATCTCATTGAGAAGGCCTCTCGATGCCCGGCCGATTACGCCCTCCTGGCGGCGGATGCCGAGAAGGCCTTTGACCGGGTGCACTGGCCCTATCTTGAAGCGGTCCTGCAACAGTTCGGCATGCAGGACAAAATGCGGGCGCGCATACTCAACTGCTACCGGGAACCCCACGCATCGGTCCGAGTTAATGGCCACACTTCTGAGCCATTTCGGATTTCACGGGACACTCGGCAGGGCTGCCCCCTCTCCCCGTTGCTTTTCGCGATGTACATGGAGCCCCTTGCCCAGCATATACGACAAGACAGCCGGATCACCGGCATTCGTTTCGGGGGGGACACCCACACGATCTGCCTCTACGCCGACGATGTTCTATTGACCTTCAGGGAGCCCTTAACGTCCCTGGGAGTGATCCTCGAGGACCTCACCGCATTTGGGGAACTATCCGGCTTCAAGGTTAACGTTGCTAAATCAATGGCGCTCTCCCTTTCTCTCACACCGGGAGCGGTGGCAGACCTCCGTGCAACCTACCCGGTTCCCTGGTCGTCGGAGCCAGTTCCCTATCTCGGGGTGCAGCTGACCCCTACGATTCCGAGCATTCGGACCCTGAACTACGAGCGTCTCTCTTCCACCATCAAAACAAATCTCCGGCGCTGGCGACACCTGCCGCTCTCGTGGCTTGGGCGGGTGGCGGGCCATTAAAATGACGATACTGCCTAAGATACTGTATGCTCCACACGCTCCCCATATACCCACCGAAGGGCTGGATTAAAAAGGTCCAATCCGAATTAGCACGCTTCATCTGGCAAGGCAGGAAACCACGCCTCAAACGCCAGATTAGTTCTCTCCCGCCGGAACACGGGGGCATTGGAGTCCCCGATCTCAAGCTCTACTTCCAGGCCGCTCAGCTACGCTACCTGGTGGAATGGATGAGGCCTGAATCCGAAAAACACTGGCTGTTCCAGGACCGGGCGGTGGCGGGGACTACCCTGGCTGCGATCCCGTTTCTGCGCCGGGAGCAGCGGCCCCCTAACCTATATGCCTCATGGGTGACCCAGGCAGTGGTACGGATCTGGGATCAGACCGGCGAAGGACAGGAGCTGACGTCATGCCCCTCACCCCTGACCCCCTTGTTCGGGAATTCCGATTTCCCGCCGGGGCTCCCGGAGTCCTCCTTCCCGGGTTGGCGATACTCCGGCTGCAGAGCATTAGGGGTCCTGTACAATGAGGGCCGGTTAATCCCCCTGGCGCGGTTGGCAGCGGACTATGGAATTCCGGCCAAGGACTTGATCGGCTATTTGCAGATCAAACACTGGGTCACGCAGCCACGGGAGAAACGGGCAGCGCAACGCCGGCTCACAACATTCGAACGTTGGCTGATCACACGTCAAACGGACAAAAAGCTGACTTCCGATCTTTATAAGACGCTCCTCTCGTCACATTATCACTCATACCACGCAGGGAGAGCACGATGGGAGAGGGACCTGGGAAGGGACCTATTGGCAAAGGAATGGGAGGGTAGCTGCTATAGGGCTCGCCACACGGCCACACACACAGGGCTCACTGAGACGTTCACTAAACTGGTGACCTATTGGTACTACACGCCGGAACGCCTACATCGCATGGACAGCTCACGCAGCGCAGATTGCTGGAGGGGGTGCGGTCAGCTGGGCACCTTGGTACATGTTCTCTGGGACTGCCCCTTGCTATCCTCGTATTGGCAACAAATCCTGGATGAGGTGGACAGATACTTTGATACAGAGCTGCCCCGATTTCCTGCCTACATCATCCTGGGGGTCCCTAACGCCATTACTTATCCCTTGAAGTCCCACAGGGGGAAACAGATAGCCCTGGCACTAGGGGCGGCCACACAGTGCCTGTTAGCCTGCTGGAACGCACCCCACATACCCACACACTTAGAATGGCTGCACCGCCTCTGGCATATCTTAGGGATGGAGCGTATCTCTCTGACACTGGCGGGGAAGGGCGCCTCCTTTGCGGAACTGTGGCAACCGTTCCGGTACCTCCTGTCCCAGGACTTCCGGGAGCTGACTTGTCCCCGATACCTGTGCCTCCTCCGGCTCAGTACTGACCCGGAGGATGGGGAAACCGCTTCGACGCCATGATTAACACACTGGCTCCGGGGTGGCCCTTTACGCTTGGCTTGCGAGTCCCTTTGCTCCTGAGACAGGATTACAATTCTTTGCTTCCTTCCTCTTTCTCTCTCTTCTCTGACTTTCTTGTTAAAGGGGTACGGGGGTGGGCGTGGAGGGAGGGAGGGTGAGGGGTTATTGGGGGGTTCGGGTTAGGGGTGGGGGGAGAAGGATATAGCAGCTGCCGGGCCTCGTAAGCATCCCTTCGATTTCCCACCGACTGTTAGCGGTGGGAGCGAGCTCAGCTGTTCTTATCCCTGATGGGGTCGGGGATAGTATAATTGCCTGTTGCTATATTTTTCTCTGTGGAAAAACTTAATAAAAGATTTAAACCTAAAAAAAAAAGTGGAAACATGTTATTGAATAGTTCAGAAATAGGAAATGTGCATTGCCCTTGCCCATACCCAAGCCCTCCCTTAACAAACGTTAGCAAACGAGGCCAAGACGATATGGCTGGCATCCTGGTACAGCCTATTCCAATGGGGTGACAAGTCCAGCAGCATATTCCATGTGCTCTGCCATAATATACAACGTAATCTGCCAATATTATCCCTGGTGACCGCTGAAGGGGAGACCATTTTGGGAGATAGAGACATTGCCTCACAGTTTAGGCAATATTTTTCAAATCTAGATGCACAGCACAACACTATATTGCACAAGATGATTGGGGATTTTGTGCATGACCTTTCCCTGTGTGCCCTCTCAAATGCAAAGAAACAATCCCAAAAAGACGATCTCACAGCGGGTGAGCTCTAAGCCACCCTAAGCAAACTGAATTCTGGTAAATCCCCAGGTCCAAACAGCTTTCGACCTGAGCTCTACAAGTCTTTCATTTACACATTGGTGGAATCTCTTCAGCAGGTAGTAGCAGAAGCGGTGAAGACTGTGAAACTGCCTCCGGATTTTCGTGAGATGGTGGTGATTCCTAAGCTGGGCACCCAGTACTGTTGTTCCTCCTACCACCTCATCTCCTTCCTTAACATGGAGGTCAAAATTAGAGCGAAAGCTTTGGTTGAGCATCTGGTGAGTGTGATGCACTCACCAATTCATTTGGGCCAGGCAGGGTTCATGCCGCACAAGTCATAATATAAGACTATTACACAATGCCCTAGCTCTGGCAGACGTGCTATATTGTCCAGTGATGGTACTATTGGCGTCATTTTAAAAAACGTTAGATTCGTTGGGGTGTGATCACTTGTTTATCTTGCTTAAACTCCAAAATTTCGGCCCCAAATTCCTAAAGTAAAAACGGCTTCTGTACACAGACTTCTCTGCCTGAGTCTGGGTGGGATGGGAGGTGTCGGAGCCCTTCCAGATCGATGAGAGAACCATGCAGGGATGCCTCCTTTCCCTATTACTTTTGCTATAGCCATAGAGCCCCTCAGAGTATGGTTCTGTAGAGATGTCCAGATCAGGGGTTTTGAGTGAGATGAAAGGACCTCCAATATGATAGCCCTCTATGCAGACAATGTCCTCTCATTCCTAATAGAACCTTAAGAATCCGGTCCAAGGGCACTTCAACTCCTGAAAACCTTCAGGGAGATGTCCGGCACGCACGTCAGTGTGTCTAAGTCTGCTATATTTCCATCCAATACTTACCCACAGGACCTAGGGTGGCGGACCTACAAGGTTGTGACATGGGGCTTCCAACATTAGGGTGAGTCCACGTGCGTCCCTCCCGCTAGCGACAAGGGTGGTGCCCGATCTGTGGATGCTCACCCTAAGACAACTGAGGAGGCAGCATAAGTTGACAGGGCAGACTCTCCTGTGTGAAGGATAACAGGCTAACTTAAAAGGGATTAGGAAATGGGTCACTATAGGTATCTGGAGGCTAGGGTGTGTAATGGAGGGCACAATTATCAAGTCCTACCAGACTTTGCAGGAGGAATTTGGGCTTCACCGCAGTCAATTCTACCAGTATTTGCAGCTCAGACATGCCCTGTCCACATACGTCTCAGATGTAACGCCCTGAACGTCTCAGGATCGTTTAACAGACACGATAATGAGGACGCAACCACTTGTGAAGGGTTAGTTATTTTAATGAAGGCAAAAATAATACAAAGAATAAACAAAAGTTATAGTCACTGGAATCCTCCAGGCTAAGTACGTTACCAGCCCACCGCACGGATGGTCCTAACCGTCCTCTGCATATACGCCGATCCCGGCGTATGCCAACAGAGGGCAGAAATGAAATGGCCGACAATGCCAATCGGTAGGCTGTGAGGGGCACGAAGAGTGTTGGGGAAAATCGAGGAGTCAGGGAAACACCCAGCCGGGGTCTCTACCTGAAGGGAGCAGCCGCTCAACCTCTTCCTCAGACTGCACCGGGACGCGGAGTCACCTCCTGGTGATGCGTCACCGATACCCCAATCCAAAGCAAGAAGACTGAACCGAGAGCAGCCGCTCGATCGATCCTGTGAACTTCCGAGTCTGTAACGCGGCAAACACCTCCTGGTGTGCGTTACAGCTGGCAGTCCCTGTATCTCTGGTCGGGCTGGGAGTTACGACTCCAACCAGCAAAAGCGCCACTGCGCTTTGACTCAGCCGAGTCAAAAAGCGAAGCTCAATGGTTGACCGGTAGAGCTTCCGGGTCCTTCACAGGTGACGATGGGGCAAGACACGGCCCAGGGAGTAACGACTCGACCTACCTCCGTTCTTGCCTTACTGGAGCACCACTCCGGAACACTGCTCTTCACGAAGCAGGTACGTCGGTGTAAACACAATATCCGACAGCGTTGTACCTCCCGGTTCCTCCCTTTATAGGGCGTGTTTTCCTTGAGTTATGTAACAGCTCTCCTGTTTACATAAGGGCGTGTTTTCCTTGAGTTATGTAACAGCTCTCCTGTTTACATAAGGGCGTGTTTTCCTTGAGTTATGTAACAGCTCTCCTGTTTACATAAGGGCGTGTTTTCCTTGAGTTATGTAACAGCTCTCCTGTTTACATAAACTCTCAACCGCTAAGCATCCTGGGAGATGTAGTCCGTGTTCGCTGGTTACCGTTTTCTTCCCCTCGCATGACAGGAATTCTTGACAGTACATCCTCCCTCTCAGCGGCTCCCCACGGGTCCAGCGCTGGCAGGAAAACGCCGATGGAACAAGGAGACCAAGCGCGGAGCATGAACCCCTTCAGCCGGTTCCCATGAGTGCTCCTCCGGGCCATAGCCTTTCCACGCAACCAGGTACCACAGCTTCCCCCTGCGCCATTTGGACGCCCGTATGCCCGACACTTCATACTCCACCTCCGACTCCACACATACCGGCCTAGGTGTCCCAGACGGCTTGGAGGGTGCAGGTTTGAGCAATGATACATGAAAGACAGGGTGTATCCACAATGACTGGGGCAAGCACACCTTCACGTTCACGGGACCCATACACTTGGTAATTCGATAGGGGCCCATGTACTTGGGATGGAACACACTGTGCTTACGAAACCTCATGTTTCTTGTGGATATCCAGACGTAGTCTCCAGTGCGTTACAGTGGCCCAGGCCTTCTCTTCCTGTCTGCCGCAGCCTTGTATCTTCTCTTGGCCTCTATTAGGACAGCCCTTGAGCGCATCAACGTGTCTTTTATGTGTGCCACCCTGTCCGCTGTGGCGGGAATCCTGTCCTCTCTGAACGGATGTAGAAACGGCAAGAACCTGGGATGTTGGCCATAGTTGCTATAGAACGGAGATGACTGTGTGGAGCTGTGAGTGGCGTTGTTATAGGCTATCTCTGCAACCCATAGCAAGTCGACCCATTCTTCCCTGCCCTGGTCCACAAAACATCGCAGATACTGTTTGAGCGTTTGGTTCAGGCGCTCGGTTTGGCCGTCCGTTTGAGGGTGGTAGCTGGTGGACAGGGCGGTCTTAACATGCAGCGCAGTGCACCAAGTCTTCCAGAATTGCGCAGTAAACTGCGACCCCCGGTCCGACACGATCACCCCAGGTAATCCATGCAGTCGTACCACATTCTTTAGAAGTAGTGACGCCAATTCCCCGGCCGTAGGGACTCTCTTGCAGGGGATGAAGTGCCCCATTTTCGTCAAGTAATCCACCACCACCAGTATTGCCGTCATCCCCTGGTCTACCGGTAGGCCCACCACGAAGTCCAGTGATATGCTATCCCATGGTCTATCCGGGGTCGGAAGTGGATGTAAGAGCCCTTGGGTTCGGCCATGGTCGGCCTTCATGGTAGCACACGTAGGACACTCCTGTCCCCACCTCCTGACATCCACTCTCATGGTTGGCCACCAGAAATGCCGTCCCATGCTAGCCACCGTTTTTCCAAAGCCCAAATGACCTGCGCATGGAGAGTCATGGCACCAGATGAATGCTTGTTTCCTTAGCCTAGGCGTGGGTATCAGTAGGCACCTGCCCTTCAGGGGTATCCCGTCCTTCAGCTGCCATTCCCTGTGACTGAGGAGCCACCTCCGCCATGCGAACGACCTGATCCCTCTCTTTATTCCCCTCAGGAAAGTATCCGGTTGGATAACCCCCAATACCATCCTCGGGGAAATGATGGAACGCTCGGTCGCAGGCAATGGTTCCTTAACTGCAGTTTGACGGGACAGGGCGTCCGCCTTCCGGTTTTCCGTCCCCGGCCGATAAGTGATGCGGAAGTTGAACCCCGCAAAGAAGATCATCCACCGCAGCTGCCTGGGAGAAAGGTGTCTTGTGGCCGTCTTGAACTGTAGATTCCGATGGTCCGTGTACACCGATACCACATGTCTTGCCCCCATCAACCAATGCCTCCATTCGGTGAAGGCGTCCTTGATTGCGAGAAGCTCCTTCTCCGCAATATGGTAGTTGCGTTCGGCGTCGTTGAGTTTGCGGGACATGTACGCAACGGGATGAAGCACCCCTGTGTCGTGGTTGCGTTGGGACAAGATAGCCCCCAGCGCCACATCCGAAGCGTCCGCTTCCACCACGTAGGGGAGATCCGGATCGGGGTGAGCCAACACCGGCGCCTTACCAAAGGCGCTTTTCAGGGCCTCAAAGGCTGTGTTCGCTTCAGGGGACCAGACAAACTCCTTGGACTTCCTCAGTAGCTGTGTGATTGGGGCCACCAATCCTGAAAATCCATCTATAAACCGCCTGTAAAAGTTGGCGAAGCCAATGAAACTTTGGACGTCCTTCACGCTTTGGGGCACCGGCCATTCTTTCACCGCCTTGATCTTTCGTTCTGCCATCTCCTGCCCCTCTGGACTCAGCATCACTCCGAGGAATTCCACGGACGTGACGTGGAAGTCACACTTGCTGAGTTTACAAAACAGCATGTTTTCCCTCAGCTTTTGGAGCACAGCTTTGACGTGGTGTACGTGCTCCTCCACACTGGACGAGTAGATGAGGATGTCGTCGATATATACGACCACGTAGATATCCAACTCCTCTCTGAATACCTCATTCAAAAAGTACTGAAAGGCTGCCGGGGCGTTGCACAGACCGAACGGCATGACGAGGTACTCAAAAAGGCCGAACCTGGTCTTGAAGGCGGTCTTCCACTCGTCTCCGTCCCTCATGCGCACCAGATGGTATGCCCCTTTCAAATCCAACTTGGTGTAGATACGAGCTTTCTTGACCTGTTCCAGAAGTACACTGATGAGAGGCAAGGGGTACCGATTTTTTATGGTTATCGCATTCAATGCCCTAAAGTCCACACAGGCTCTCAGCTCCCCATTAGCTTTCGGGATGAAGAAGAGTGGCGAGGCGGCCGGAGACTTGGACGGGCGGATGAATCCTAGCTTGAGGAGTTTATCCAGGTACCCCCGGAGATGCACGTTTTCAGGCTCCGTCAGGGCATACAGCCTGCCGCTGGGAACGCTGGCCCCTGGCACCAGGTCGATCTGGCAGTCAAACTGTCTATGTGGTGGTAGCACTTCCGCCTTCACCTCATCAAATACATCCTCAAAACTGTGATAAGCCTGGGGGAGAGCCACATCTTTTTCTGCCGCTGTAGCCACCGTCTGACTCCCGCTCTCATCTGCGTCAAGGGATTCCGTTCTTTTTCCACAATGCAGGATGCAATACGGTGACGTCATTTCGACGCGATGTGTTGGCCAATCCACAGAGGGGTTGTGCTGCTGTAGCCACGGCAATCCCAATATGACGCCATATTGGGGCGCTCGGATGATGTTAAAATCGATTTGTTCCAAATGGTTCCTCCCATATCTCATCGGAAGGACCCCCGTGTGCTGCCCGATGGGCCCCGTCACCAATCGCCTTCCGTCTACAGCATAGACGTCTTCGGGTACAGCTTTGGGAAGAAGCACTAGCCCTAGCCTGCATGCCTCGTTGTGGTCCATAAACATGCCAGTGGCCCCTGAATCCACCATGGCCACAACGGGTATCCACTGGTCATGCACTCCCACGTGCACCGTGAGAAACAGGTGTCGGTGTCCCTTAGTGACCGAGTTGGAAAGTGAAGGGATGGATGAGTGACTCCGAGATGCCCCTTCTTTGGTCTGTGAGTCCTCTAGTTTTCCGCCGGTATGTCCACCACGGCTGTTACCGACCGGTTGGCCCGATAACGTGACGTCTTCGGTTTGGCAGGGCATTCACGTACGTAGTGGCCTTTTTTGCCACAATATAGGCACAATCCTTGTTTACGGCGTGACTCTTTCTCCGTGGCTGTGAGGCTCGCTCGTATTGCGCCGATGTCCATGGGTTCTCCCTTGGATGCGGTGGAAGTTTCAGGACTTCCCACCGTCACATAGGATGGAAGGGATTTTCCTTTTCTCCCATGATCCCCCTTTCTTTCACTTAGCCTATGTTCCAGCCGTAATACCAGGTTGATAAGGCCCTCACATGTCTTGGGTTGAGGGTCAATATGAGCCACGGCGTCCTTGAGCTCATCGCACAGCCCTTGATGGAAGAGCGCCGTCTGTTTAGCAACAGGCCACTTGGTTTCCGCAACCAGCCGTCGGAACGCGTTGAGATACTGCACCAGGTCGTTGGATCCCTGTCTCAACTCAAGCATTTCACGGTCCGCCGTATACGAGTCAGCCCTTCTGTCGAATACCTTCAGGAATTCCTCGCGAAAAGCACCCCAATCACATAAGATGGGGTCGTCCCTGCTCACCAGAGGTACGGCCCATTGTGCCGCGTTTCCAGCCAAATAGGAAATAAGGAAAGCCACACGAGCCTGACTCGTGGGGAACGCCTTTGGTTTGCACGATAAATGTAGCGCCACTTGTGTGAGGAATACCTGCACTGTGTTAGGATCCCCACTGTACCTCTCTGGTGTTGCCAAGGGGATGGCTACCGGCATTTCCACTACTACAGCAGGGGTCTGGTTCATGAGGGAGGTGCTGGGCGAGAGCGGGTCCAATTGGATAGCATCCAGTCTGGCTTTTACATCGGCTGTTTCTTGCCTAGAGGCAGCCACTTCAGCTTGCACGGTCGCTAAAGCAGCCAGCACATCGTCAAGTGTTGCCATGTCTGTTATCGACCGGTAGACAGTTAGTGTTATTAAGGTCGGATATTTTGTAACGCCCTGAACGTCTCAGGATCGTTTAACAGACACGATAATGAGGACGCAACCACTTGTGAAGGGTTAGTTATTTTAATGAAGGCAAAAATAATACAAAGAATAAACAAAAGTTATAGTCACTGGAATCCTCCAGGCTAAGTACGTTACCAGCCCACCGCACGGATGGTCCTAACCGTCCTCTGCATATACGCCGATCCCGGCGTATGCCAACAGAGGGCAGAAATGAAATGGCCGACAATGCCAATCGGTAGGCTGTGAGGGGCACGAAGAGTGTTGGGGAAAATCGAGGAGTCAGGGAAACACCCAGCCGGGGTCTCTACCTGAAGGGAGCAGCCGCTCAACCTCTTCCTCAGACTGCACCGGGACGCGGAGTCACCTCCTGGTGATGCGTCACCGATACCCCAATCCAAAGCAAGAAGACTGAACCGAGAGCAGTCGCTCGATCGATCCTGTGGACTTCCTGTGGTGTGCGTTACAGCTGGCAGTCCCTGTATCTCTGGTCGGGCTGGGAGTTACGACTCCAACCAGCAAAAGCGCCACTGCGCTTTGACTCAGCCGAGTCAAAAAGCGAAGCTCAATGGTTGACCGGTAGAGCTTCCGGGTCCTTCACAGGTGACGATGGGGCAAGACACGGCCCAGGGAGTAACGACTCGACCTACCTCCGTTCTTGCCTTACTGGAGCACCACTCCGGAACACTGCTCTTCACGAAGCAGGTACGTCGGTGTAAACACAATATCCGACAGCGTTGTACCTCCCGGTTCCTCCCTTTATAGGGCGTGTTTTCCTTGAGTTATGTAACAGCTCTCCTGTTTACATAAGGGCGTGTTTTCCTTGAGTTATGTAACAGCTCTCCTGTTTACATAAGGGCGTGTTTTCCTTGAGTTATGTAACAGCTCTCCTGTTTACATAAGGGCGTGTTTTCCTTGAGTTATGTAACAGCTCTCCTGTTTACATAAACTCTCAACCGCTAAGCATCCTGGGAGATGTAGTCCGTGTTCGCTGGTTACCGTTTTCTTCCCCTCGCATGACAGGAATTCTTGACATCAGACTTGGAAGACCTCCCGCACTTCAACCCATTAGAAGTGAAGTTGCTCATGGGTGAACTGGGGAACCACAAGGTGACACAGGTTTACGGCAAAACAATTAATAGCATGACTGACTCCTTTGTTTCTCTGCAAGTCGTTTGAACAAGACCTGGGCTTGCTCACAGATGAAGAGTGGGTCGAGGCTAGGGCAGCTCTTCCGCCCGCAGCGATCTCCTCCAAAACTGTGCTTAATACAACTGAAGCTCCTCCACAGAGCCTACCGTACCCAACATAAATTATGGTGAATGGGGTGATAGCTTCCCTAGCCTGCCTTCACAGTGCAGAACCGTAGGGGAACCTCCTGCACACAACCTGGAGGTATCCTAGATTATCACGCTAATGGTTGCAGGTTCTTTCCCGTCTGGGGTAGGTTCTGGGGTGGACAATACCATAAGACCCTATGTAGGTCCTACTACATGTTAACTCTTACCTAGATAACAGCAGGCACAAGCTCACGCTGCTCTGGCTCAGACTCATGGTGGCAATAAGGGATATTGCGTGCAAATGGAATGAGGAGAGGCCTCCGGCAGTGGAGAAGTGGAAGAGAGGAATAGAATCATGTAGGACATGGAAAGACCAATCTATGAGGCCAGAGGCTGTCATAAAAAATGTACGAAGATTTGAGAGGGACTTGGTGAGACACAGAGAGGTGAACCTCCTACAAGGAAACATCAGGGCAAATATTCTTGAGACTGAAATCCAAACATATACAGGGTTAATTGGAGTAGCCTTGGATGGAGGGGTGGACCTTGTTCCAAGTGATGTTTTTGGGAACAACCTTTGAGGAACAAGGGATTGAAGAGGCCATAAGATATGAGTCTTAGTTTTTCTTTTCCACAGTTCAAAGTTGATTTTCCTGGCTAAATTGCATTTCTATGTGTACGGTGCCCATACCATTTTTTAAAAATGGGTCTCTAAAAAACACATGGTATCAAGGATAGGTCTGAGCCCATGGTTACACCTAGATTACTAACTTGTCTTTTAGTTGTTGGAGGGGCTATAAGTTCCTTAGGCCACGTGGTGTTAGGCTGGTATTTTTGCCACTGTCCACAGGTCATAATCTCAGTCTTTGCGGTATTGAACTTTAAATGGTTATTCAGAATTCATGCGTTTATGGCAGAAAGGCAGTCATAAAGTTTTGATTGTAGAC
The DNA here is from genome assembly GCF_964204655.1 of Triturus cristatus. Taxonomy (NCBI): domain Eukaryota; kingdom Metazoa; phylum Chordata; class Amphibia; order Caudata; family Salamandridae; genus Triturus; species Triturus cristatus. The sequence continues at coordinate 307,891,539 of NC_140593.1, read as the reverse complement.
GTCTTCTGGGCTATCCATCTTTAAAATGATTTGGGTGTCATCTGCATAGTTGTAACAGGTGCGGTTGAATGATTTAATCAGGTGTGGTAAGGGGGTTAGGTAGATGTTGAATAATAGAGGGGATGTAATGGATCCTTTTGGGACACCACAGTGTTGTATGTGGAACTGAGGTGAAAAGTGGTTGAAAAACTACACTTTGTCTGTGAAAAAAGAAGCAATCCATTTTAAGCTTTTTCACAGACTTCGAGATAAGAGACTCTTTGTAGTAGCATGTGGTGGTGGACAGTGTCAAATGCAACTGATAAATCCAGAAGGAAAAAGGCGGCTATTCCATTCTTGTTCATTGTGAGATCTAGATCATCATCTTAGACAGATATGATGGCTGACTCTGTGCCGCTGCCTGGTCTGAAGCTGGACTGCTGGTCTGACATTGTCATTATATTCTGTAAAGTGTGGGAGTTCAGTAAACACTGCTCTCTCAAAAATGTTTCGTAAGAATGGTCAATTTGATATGGGCCTGTAGTTTGCTCGGTGAAATGGGTCACAGTTTTTCTTTTTGAGGAAAGGTCTTCTGTAGGACGTATTCAGATCAGGTGGGAATTAACCTAGTTCGAGGGACTTGTTGAGTAGGGTGTGTGAAGGATATCTTTGAAGATTTTTGACAGTGCTGGGTCAGATGGTGATCCTAATGGTCTGGCTACAATATAGTAATGAGGAAATCCTTTTGTGACAGGGTTTTGAAAGTATGCTATGATGGATGATTATTGTTGTGTCCTTCTGTGGTGATTAGGTCATGTGTTGTTGTGGTGTTGTACTTGTTCTAATAAATATAATTTTTAATCTTTTACATTTTTTAGATTAAATCATTGGAGATTTTGTCACAGACGTTCTGTGTTTTGGCACTATGGATTGCTGAAATCTGTTAGAAATGTATGGCGCTCTTTGAAAGGGCAGTTAGCTTCAGTTATGCTTGGTAAGTAGTAGTGCCTTTTTGTAGCTGTAATAGTTCTTCTGTAGGTTCCGTTATAGTACCATAGTGTACTTTTGTCTGTTTCTATCTCTTGATTTTTTCCACTTGCATTGAAGTAAGTTGTGTATTAATTTTTTTGATGTTAGTTTTGTTGGTATCTGTTTGTCCAATGCAGTAGATATCCAGTCGAAGAAGGTGTGTATGTCTTTTGGCCGTATATTTATTGGGGTTGTTTCAAGACGGGTGTTGGGTAGGTGGATGTCTATTTATTTCCATTGTTTGCACACATTTGTTGTTGGTGGTTTTTGGTGTCTTTGAAGAGTTGGTGTTGATATATGTGTTGATCTTGAAAGAGGTTGTGGATGCTGCAGCTCATGGGGGATTTGTCTGTAACTATGGCTTATCCTAAAGGTGCAAATATAACATCTAGAATATTTTGTGTGCAGTGAGCTGGGCCAGAAATGACTTGTTGGAAGTTGAAGGCTTTAAGTTTGGTTGCGATAGCTGTGGTTAAATTCTTCTTGTCAAACCAAATGTTCTTAGAATGTATAGGTTTGAGTGGTCCAGATGGATGGTGGTCACTGTATCAAGTAAGACGTATTTAAACCTTGCATTGCTGTGTGGTGGCCTATATATTAAGAAGAAGGAATACGTTATAAATTGGAGTGGAGTGACATCTTATTATGAAGGATATACAGCCATTCATGGTGATGTTTGCAATTTATGTTATTCGTTTGTGAAAAGAAAACCAGGAGTGATGACTTTGTGGCATGTGGGTGCAAAGACTTCTCTGAGTCATTTTTTTTTAATAAAAGGTGAGGTCTAGGGTGGTTTTGGAAAGCAGGGCAAAGATGTGAAAGCATTTTTTATTCATGGATCTTGCATTGAAGAGTAGGATTTTAGTTTTTCCGTTTCTTTCTTCTTCATGTCATGGTGCTTTATTGGATGTGTGGTCTCATATGGGTGGAGCTGCAGGGGTACAGGGCATGTTGGTTAGGCTGGGTTGTGAGTATTCAGGATGCAGCTTTTGGGGAAGATGGAAGACAGGTCGATTAGTTAGAGAGATGAGAAGTCTGTGATCTGTTTGTGTTTAGGGCCATTTGTGGTGGGTGATGGTGTTGCGACTGCTGTGTTGTCTGGAGATTTGACTAAAGTGTGGGAAGTTGTGGTGGAAAGGTACGAAAGGGAGACCTAGTGATCATATGTTCACATGGACATTATAATTGCAAGTTCTTTGGGTTATAATTTTGTAATTGTTGTATCGTTTGTGACACGTTGTGCAGTGTAGGTGTTATGGTTATATGGTTGTCGAGGGTGATTTATTAGTATTTAAAGTCGGTCAGTGAATGTATATGAGGGGTGCGCATTTAGAATAGATAGAACTTAGGGAGTAATAACAGATAAAGATTTTGTAAGTGAGGGGTTGTTTACCTGAAATGCTTGTGGTGGAGATGCAGAGTTTCTGGTCCTAGGTCCTTTCTAGGTCTAATAAGACAACACCCTTAACCTGCCTGGATGCCCTAAGTTTAAACACCCCTAGTGATCAGGTGACCTTGGGCCAACAAGAACCCTAACCATAACCAATCAGAACTCTAGCCCTAGATCCACTGGGAGCCCTAGCCCAAGGAACCAATAAGAACCCAAACCTTGGGTCTAAGTGGAGGGACACAGAGGTTGGGCCAGCTCCTTCTATATTAGGAGGGCAATATGGGGTTGGCAAAGGCTCAAGGAAGTCATACAGCATACTAGGTGAACAATTGAAGTGGGCAAACTAAGCATAATCGGGGCTGGGCTCCCACTGGTATGTGCTGGTCAGACTTTGAAGCCAAGCTTTTTAAGGCTGCTTTCTGTTTAGTCTTTTATTGGGCCTTCATAGTAGGGGAGTTGGTTGAAAGATCTAAGGAGGATATTCATGGCAGTCTCTGTTTAGCAGGAGTGAGCTGGCCCAGTGGGTCCCTTGGCGGAGTCCTTGCCTTTCTCAAACCCTAATCCGGTTGACCAGGGCAAACACATTATCCTCAACAGGGTCCCTGGATCTTGCTATTGTCTGGTCCAGGCAGACGAAGAATACATCGATGTTCACTCACAAAGGCAAGCAATGTGCTGTTACTCCACACTGATAGAAATCCACTGTCTAAAATTCAGTTTATGAAAGCATTGAAAATTGTCTTAGGCTGGTGGCGATTGATATGACTGATTTCAGCTCCTATTCTTGTTGCCCTGGGGTAGCCACATCCGCTGTGGGGTCAGGTCATAATAACTACATGATGCAGAAGATTGGGAGGTGGAGATCGGGATGCTATAAGCAATATGTGTCCTTTCACATGATTTAGTTAGCTGCCTTGATGACATGCTGTTCTTCCTCCCATTGTTTTTGTCTGTGCTTCAGGTTCTATGCCTACTCACAAAGTTTTGGGCCTATCTTATATACATAGAGGTTGCAGGGTGTAGCGGAAGGATGCTTTATCGAAAGTGCCAGGAAAGCAGGTTTCTTCATGAGGTGGTATGGTCAAGGAATGCTGAGTGCTGAGAATTTGAGGACTGTGGTGGAAAAAGGGGTACCTGGGAGCTCCCCCACCCCCAGTCCTGGTGATACTGCATTTAGGGGGCAATGATTTAGTGGAAAAGAGTCGTGAGAACCTGTTTGGGTTACTGGTTGCAGTAGTTTTGTGGTTGGCGAAGACTTTCACTGAGACTCTGATTACTATCGTGCCACAGTGGTTTAAATCCGAGAACAGATAGATCTTGAGGAATTTTAGGTCACCTAGGCTAGAGTGCATCCCCCACAGCTGCATCTGAGGAGGAAGGATTTCTCTCACTGATGAAGTGCACATATCAGCCGGGAGTAATGGCATATTTGTGAATCATTGTTCTCGTTCACCTGTTAGTGTATTTTGTGGCCACTGGTGCCGGGGTGGCTGATTTTGCGGGGGTTGGTTCGGAGCCTTTTACCCACATTTCATGAATGCACATTTGCGCTAAGGGACAGTGACCCTTTGGGGTGGTTTGGACGATGCGGTCTGTGCCAGGGATCCAAGACTTAGCCCGGTTGCCCAGACTAGCTCTCTCGTGGATGTTGAGGGTCCCCCCAGTAGGATTTATGGTTGCTCTGGGTGAGCGGGCTTGTGCACAAGTAGAGCATAAGGACTCTCACAAGATGGATTGGGCCTTTTCTACACTTGCAAGAGGCTTTTAGAGATTCCAGAAAGATCAGAGTTGTAAGGGGGACCGGGTTGGAGTGTAAACCATCAGTTCACAGAATGTTTTTAATGCATTGGAAAGAATTAGGGTTGTACAGGGATATGGGATTTCTATCGCCCAAAGCCTGAGGCATGGGGAATTCTTCAGGGGCAAGATATTTTAATGTATTTTTTGTTCCTGAGACAAGTAGGTCTTAAATTAAAGCAAACATTTATCAAGCTGCAGCACTCTCGTGCTAACAGCCAATCAGGATCACTAAAATAAGTCCCATCATTATACCAAATGTGTGATGGCCTTTGACTGGCCCGCAAAGTATTCCTGCATTCTTAGATGCGATTGATTCTGAGAACCTTGAGCCAAACCCCAAGTAAAATATTGCTTACTATTGGTAAACTCGGCCTTGGGGTGGGATTAGGGGCACTGCACAGAAAAAGAAGAATGCTAGTGCATTTACCAAGTTCATAAAAGACAGGGAATCTCAATGCGAGAGAAAACGCTGCACATGAAGGAGCAGGAAAACATTGCTTCAATGCAACGCACTTCCAGCATTTACTGGCAAGAGGCTGGGGAAGGAGAAGGGCTTTCATTCCCAGCGGTGGTTTTACCCACGAGGGATAGGGTGCTCCGCAACCCCCCCCCCCAACCCCTCCCCCAGTTCATGAAAGACAGGGAATCTCAATGCACCAGAAAAGGGTGCACATGAAGGAGCAGCAAAACATTGCTTCAATGCAATGCACTTCCAGCATTTACTGGTAAGAGGCTCGGGAGGGGATGGGGAAGGAGAGGGGCTTTCATTCTCAGTGGCGGTTTCTCTACGAGGGCAGGGGTGCTTTGCCCCCCCCCCCCCCCCCTCCCACTGCAAGCCACGCATAAAAAAATAAAAGGCATTGAAATAAATCATGCCGACTGACAGCATAGAGGACTGGAGAGGTGGCTAGCTGAACTCTCCAAAGTGTGCATGTCAGTTTGGCTGTCTGTCTTGTGACAGCCAGCCTGACATGCACACTTTGCCGCTCTCCAAACTGAGCTGTCTTAGACAGCTGGGTGGAGAGTAAGCACAAACCTCCAGGGTCTGAAGGAGTGTCTGGCCAACTCACTCCATCTAATCCTGGCTCCTCTCTCATGCTGGTTAATGGCATGAGAGCAGCATCTGCACTGGTTAGGGGCGCTCCACAGCAGACTGCAGTTTCACCGAAGAGGACGTGTGGCAGTGGGTAAGTACCGTTTATTAAAAAGTTATTTATATAAAAGGTTAGTGTAGTTTTATTTTGGGTGGAGGGAGAGTTTATTTTATTATGAGCTTTCGGAGGGAAGAAGTATTTTATTTTGGGCGTTTGGAGGGAGGGGGTATTTTATTTCGTTTTTTGGAAGCAGTGGGGGACTTTGCTCACCTCACCACTTTCAATGGTTTCCAGCCACCCCTCTTCCTTAGGGTCCTTTTGCACTCTGCCCTTTGTAATTTGCTCCAGTGCCCTCCTCATTCTAGTATGTAGGGCCCTGTCTTTTCTTGTCTTCTCTGCCCCTTATTCCACTCTGTGTGGCCCTGTCCTCAGACATCTCCACCCCCCTCGAGCCTTTTAATGTCCTGAATGGTCATATAGGATATGTGACAAGTTCCATGGTGTGCTGCAGGCACGAAGGCCAGTTTTCACGGGGCCTACACTTCCCTGCTGTCTCTCTGACACAGAGGCTCAAGCAGCTAAGCAATGCATTGCAGTTTCACTTAAACTGCCTGACCCTGATAATCTAGCGCATCAGACACTGGCAGGTATACTTTATTTGCTGTCAGTGCATGGTGTGTGTTTCTATTTTATTTTTCTGACGTGGTGAGGAGGTTCATGTTGAGAGGAGTTGTAGATTTACCTTAATTGCTAAAGTATCAAATGCACTATACACTAAGGGCTCTTGTGTACTTGAAGAGCTATACACATCTTATGGCTAAGGCTAGGAAGCATGAAGAGATGGGATTGTGACATGTTGATATTTGTCCAGTCTGTTAGTCTGTGCTCAACTTATGATTTTGGTGCACTCCCTGCTCCCTTCCGTCTACTGTCTCTTCTGGTCCTTCAGGGACATACTAGATGGGAGGCTGTAGAAGAGGTTAGTTGTGTTCTCAGGCTGTTATGGGAAGTGATGTCTAGGTATGGGAGAATGGGGGTAGCTGAGAGCATCAACATGTCCCCTCCTACACCGTATTGAGACTGTAAGCCACATATCGGGAACACGTAATGAGAAATGACTTGTCTCTTAATTCCAGCAGTCGAAGTACATTAAAAAACCACAGAATTAAATCTTGGTTGATGCAGTAGAGAACAGTGACATGTACATTTTAATTGCAACAAGGTCCCCATGACAGAAAGCACTGTGAATATGTAAGTTTTTATTTTAAACTTGCATTGCACACAATATAAGATAGACTGCTACAAAAAGCGCAAAAAGGTTTAAGATAAAATGGTGCTTCCTAAGTATAGATTTTAGTACTACCCAGACTGTATGTAATGACATTTAATTATAGAACTATACCTTAAAAGCACGCACTTCACAGCTCCTCTGGTAACTCCCTTGCAATACCACCTAAAAAGAATACATCTTTGTCCTCACAAAGCTTCAAGAGATTCAATCAATTAAAGCCAGTACCAGCTCTCAAGCAGCCTTTATAGTTGCAGATTAACCAGTTGCATACACTTGCATTTCTTCCAGGCAAGCAGACGCCCTGGCAAGAAGGCGTTTCTTGTTTAGCCACCTGTCCGCCTACGGTTTCAGAGCACAGGAGATTCTCAGAAAAACAATTCAGCTAAAGCGTGAAAACTATCGGAAGTTACCGTCCCGAGACAGTTGTCTTTTCACAAAACATAGGGCAACGGTTTTTCATGAATTAAAGAAGTAGGGTCCCGTTGTGCCCCTCCGATCTCGTTCACTTCAACCTCTGCCCAATTCATTATAATTAGTTACAGGAAACAGTGGTCCCTGAGAAATAAATGGTATTTAAAATACAATGAATATAGCCTCAGTGCTATATTTGCGCCAGTGTCCAGCCGGACAGGGCATCTTTAATAAATGTTATTTCAGCAATAATACATAGGATGTAAGTCAATTGGCAGTGGGATACAAGCCTGTATCCAAGGACTTACATATCAAATAAACAGTGAGGTACAAAAGGCTCAGGCAGTTTCGTGGTTGTTTCAGTTAGTAAATACTTAGGTAGCGAAACAACTGGTATACAAGGGGTCACCTTCACAGAAAATTATGTACAATAAATAATTTGTGTAAGGCTGACAACTGTGTCGACGGCGTTTCGATCCTTATCAAGAGGATATCGGATCATCATCAGGACAAACAATTAGAATTGCCCGAATAAAATTGCCTTATAAAACAATACACAAAAAGCAATATAAATAAACAAAGGGGATAAGATGGGGGAGAGAGAAGAGAACCATATATATGGAATTAGTATATGAGTAAGAAACATAAAAGCAATGCAGGGTGACTGATTTAAGTAAATATAGAGGTGACTGGTTGAATAGAAAAGGAAAGAAAAACGAGGTGGGGGTCAGATGCGCATATTCTTACACGAATTAATGACATGTTGGGTCTACACGGTAGTATGCACTGTGGGTAAAGGAAAAGGAATTTGCCGTAAATGCCCAAAATAGTGGAGTTACAAAATTATGAATTGGCAAGCAGTGCAACGAGGACAGTTCGAAACGGAAGGCAGAGATAGTGACGCTGGCAAGATACACATATGTTTACACGAAATGAAGACAGTTTAAATCTCTACGGCACTCTACAATGTGGTTAAATAGTGCAGCTGGTAAGATACACATATGTTAACACGAAATAAAGACAGTTTAAATCTCTACGGCAGTCTGCAGTGTGGGTAATAGAAGAGAGTTTTGCCATGGATGCCAAAATTAGTGGAGTAAAAACAATTATAGATCGGCCGGCAATGTATCGATCGCAGTTCAGAACGATAGGCGGAGAGATAGTGAGAATGGCAAAAGAATACAAAAGGAGACGAAAAGATGGCGTGGAAGCTCCGTGAATGTGTGGGTGAACAAGGCATGCGGGCTACGAGTGGCGATACAGAAGAAGTGAACGAGGGACCGTAGTGAAGTAATTAATTACCTCAGATAGCGTGATGTTCGAATAACGAACATGGAAACTCGCGGTGATCACGGGGGGGCAAATTTGCCCGGAATGGTGCGAGACACCCCGTGTTGGAGGTTGCCGGATGTTCAAGGGTCTGGAACCTGAGGGAAGAGGAGAGCGGGATTGGAGAGAGAGTTGAAGGGGTGGGGGAGTGGGTGAGATATTTGTGCGATGGTGGCTCCTACCTTACAGATGGTTGGTGAGTGGACCGAGGAAGATCGACCTTTGCGGTTGAGAGACAATGCTGAAAATCCGAATGGAAACGGAGAGTCAGGGCAAGGGGGAACGTAGTGGATGGAGGCCAGTAAGGGAATCAAGCGGGTAGTTAAGGTGCTTACCTCATGGAAGTGGAAGCGTGGATTCCGGCAACTCAGTTCGAATGGAGTGAGACGAGAGTGATGCTAGGTGGGGCATGTTATGGTCATGAGAAAGGAGTCATGTGACCATGTGGGTGGAGTGATGGTTGCTGAATGCGGCGGCCATTTTGGAGTGGCTAATAATATGCAGTGAACCCCATAGTGATGGCTGCTGAATGCGGCGGCCATTTTGGAGTGGCTAATAACATGCAATGAACCCGATAGGGGGAATTGAGAGAGATCAAAAAGGTTTAGAACATAATCTGAATTGTGTGATTTGTAATGATTCTGTGAAGCGGAAATATCAACAAATTGAAACTAGGCAGATCTTTGTCACAAAATGGAATTATTAAAGCGGGGAACAATAAGATTGTCAGAAAATCAGGAGTGTAAAATATTAAATCTTAGCACAGCATTAGGGGTACAGTAGGAGCATTACAATGTCATTGATTCAAGGGTGGAACGAAATTCAATTGAGCCCAATATTACGGTTACAGCAGCGTTGTCCAGTCTTCAAGACGGTTTAACCCTGTGTGGATACTGCCCGTTTTAAGGATACATTTCAATTCCTCTTTGTTTAGTAGTTGCGAGATGTCTGCTCCCCTTGGAGGCAGTTTGACCACGCTTATCACCGTCCAGCGGATGTCATCTTCAGTGTGACTAAGAGTTTCAAAATGTTCAACCAGTGGGGCATTTGCTGTTTTACAGCGCAGTCTGCTCCTATGTTGGCAGATTCTGATCCGAACCTTTTGTGTTGTCTGGCCTATGTAGATCTTCTCACAGGGACATATAATGGCATAAATAACGTTGCTGGTGTTACAATTCGAAAATTCTCTATGTACATGTTTCATAGTGCCAAATACAAATTCTTTGCAGTCAGAAGTAAATCTACAAGCCGTGCAGTTTCCACACTTTGTGTGCCCGGTTAAGCGTGGTAGCCCCCAGTGGTCATGGAGAGTGCCAGTGTGGGACAGACCTGGAAGTGCAGCCCGGACCAGGTGGTCTTTTATGTTTTTGCTTTTTTTGAAAGCAAAAAGAGGTTTGTCAAGATTGAGTGCACCAGCATTGATCACATTCCAATGCTTTAATACGCTCTTGCGTAGTTTGTTAGACGATGGAGAAAAAGTTGTGACACATACAATGCGTTTTCTTTGGTTTGGGAACCAGAAGGCACTCTCTTAGGCAGTACCATGCTCTTTTGAGGGCATTGCGTATCAGTCTTTTTGGGTACCCTCTCGTTGTGAGTTTAGTGCTTAATGTTTTCGCCTCTGCGAAGTAATCCTCCTTTAAAGTGCAATTGCGTCGTATGAGTAGAAATTGAGAGTAGGGTAGAGAGTCCCTCAGAGCTCTAGGGTGGTTGCTATTGTATTTGAGTAGAGTGTTGCGTTCAGTGGCCTTTCTAAACAGGCTGGTGATTGGCTGACCTTCTCTGTGTATGATGTTCAGGTCTAGAAAAGCAATAGATGTTTTATTATGTGAAAGTGTAAAATTGAGCCCTCCACAGTTATTGTTTAACCAATGTAGGAACTGGTCTAGTAGAGCTTGGGTATCCTGCCAGATCATGAAAATATCATCAATGTAGCGTTTGCACAGTGAAATTGCACCTCTAAATGGATTCTCTTGTGTAAGGATATGATTGGTTTCGAGGGCATTCATGTACAGTATAGCCAGATTTGGGGCGAAAACAGCTCCCATTGATGTAAATGTATGTAAATGTATAGGTATTTATATAGCGCCGATCACCACTACGGGTATCTCAGCGCTGTACTCATACCGCTGAAGGAACCCTTCCTGGCTTTCCATGTGAGGTGTCTACTCCTGGGCACCCCCATGGTGAGGCCAGGCATCCCAGCGCTGTTGGGGCCGTTGTGGAGATTAAGCAAGCTATTGCCCAGAGTTGCAGCGTGGGACCCATGATTAGAATAGGCACTGAGGAGAGAATATCCGGTCCGCGGAATTTATAGCCCGAGACCCTGCCGCGACGGGAATCGAACCCTGGTCCCGGACCAGTGCTCTGCATCGAGGTCTGCCGCTCTAACCATTGAGCCACACTTCTCCACTGTACCTTTTGTTTGTTGATAGAACTGGCCATCAAATAAGAAAAAATTCTTGGTAAGGCAGATCTCTAGCAGGTGTAAAATGAAGATGGTGGGAACGGCATGTGGTCTGGGACGTGAATCCCGGATATCTTCAATCACACGTAAAGAGTCAATTTGGGGGATGTTGGTATATAATGATTCAACATCTAAAGTGCATAAGGTGTCAGTGCATGGATCAAAAGAATGGTTCTCAACTAGCGTGATCATTTGCGTGCTATCTCTTACATAGTATGGGGTAACGGGCACAAAATCTTATATGAAGAAATCTACATATAGCCCGAGGGGCTCAAGAATAGAACCGCAACCTGAGACTATGGGATGTCCAGGTGGGTTGGATAGATGTTTGTGGATCTTAGGAAGTGTGTAGATGACAGGCGTGCGTGGTGCTTTAGCATTGAGAAATTGGTGTTCAAGCTTAGACAGAAACCCTTGGTCAAGACCGGTTGTGGTCACTTGCAGAATTAGTTTTTGTAATTCAAAGGTGGGGTTGGTGGGAAGTTTAAAGTAGTGATCTGTGTTCTCTAATTGTCTCAGTATTACATTCTTGTAACTGGTTAATTCTTATAATACTATGACAAACGCTGCTGTAACCGTAATATTGGGCTCAATTGAATTTGGTTCCACCCTTGAATCAATGACATTGTAATGCTCCTACTGTACCCCTAATGCTGTGCTAAGATTTAATATGTTACACTCCTGATTTTCTGACAATGTTATTGTTCCCCGCTTTAATAATTCCATTTTGTGACAAAGATCTGCCTAGTATCAATTTGTTGATATTTCCGCTTCACAGAATCATTACAAATCACACAATTCAGATTATGTTCTAAACCTTTTTGATCTCTCTCAATTCCCCCTATCGGGTTCATTGCATGTTATTAGCCACTCTAAAATAGCCGCCGCATTCAGCAACCATCACTATGGGGTTCACTGCATATTATTAGCCACTCCAAAATGGCCGCCGCATTCAGCAACCATCACTCCACCCACATGGTCACATGACTCCTTTCTCATGACCATAACACGCCCCACCTAGAATCACTCTCGTCTCACTCCATTCGAACCGAGTTGCCGGAATCCACGCTTCCAATTCCAGGAGGTAAGCAGCTTAACTACCAGCTTGATTCCCTTACTGGCCTCCATCCACTATGTTCCCCCTTGCCCTGACTCTCCGTTTCCATTCGGATTTTCAGCATTGTCTCTCAACCGCAAAGGTCGATCTTCCTCAGTCCACTCACCAACCATCTGTAAGGTAAGAGCCACCATCGCACAAATATCTCACCCACTCCCCCACCCCTTCAACTCCCTCTCCAATCCCGCTCTCCTCTTCCCTCAGGTTCCAGACACTTGAACCTCCGGCAACCCCCAACACGGGGTGTCTCGCACCATTCCGGGCAAATTTGCCCCCCCATGATCACCGCGAGTTTCCATGTTCGTTATTCGAACATCACGCTATCTGAGGTAATTAATTACTTCACTACAGTCCATCGTTCACTTCTTCCGTATCGCCACTCGTAGCCCGCATGCCTTGTTCACCCACACATTCACGGAGCTTCCACGCCTTCTTTTCGTCTCCTTTTGTATTCTTTTGCCATTCTCACTATCTCTCCGCCTATCGTTACGAACTGCGATCAATACATTGCCGGCCGATCTATAATTGTTTTTACTCCACTAATTTTGGCATCCATGGCAAAACTCTCTTCTATTAGCCACACTGCAGACTGCCGTAGAGATTTAAACTGTCTTTATTTCGTGTTAACATATGTGTATCTTACCAGCTGCACTATTTAACCACATTGTAGAGTGCCGTAGAGATTTAAACTGTCTTCATTTCGTGTAAACATATGTGTATCTTGCCAGCGTCACTATCTCTGCCTTCCGTTTCGAACTGTCCTCGTTGCACTGCTTGCCAATTCATAACTTTGTTACTCCACTATTTTGGGTATTTACGGCAAATTCCTTTTCCTTTACCCACAGTGCATACTACCGTGTAGACCCAACATGTCATTAATTCGTGTAAGAGCATGCGTATCTGACCCCCACCTCGTTTTTCTTTCCTTTTCTATTCAACCAGTCACCTCTGTATTTACTTAAATCATTCACCCTGCATTGCTTTTATGTTTCTTACTCATATACTAATTCCATATATATGGTTCTCTTCTCTCTCCCCCATCTTATCCCCTTTGTTTATTTATATTGCTTTTTGTGTATTGTTTTATAAGGCAATTTTATTCGGGCAATTCTAATTGTTTGTCCGGCAAATGATCCGATATCCTCTTGATAAGGATCGAAACGCCGTCGACACAGTTGTCAGCCTTACACAAATTATTTATTGTACATAATTTTCTGTGAAGGTGACCCCTTGTATACCAGTTGTTTCGCTACCTAAGTATTTACTAACTGAAACAACCACAAAACTGCCTGCGCCTTTTGTACCTCACTGTTTATTTGATATGTAAGTCCTTGGATACAGGCTTGTATCCCACTGCCAATTGACTTACATCCTATGTATTATTGCTGAAATAACATTTATTAAAGATGCCCTGTCCGGCTGGACACTGGCGCAAATATAGCACTGATTGAGGCTATTTTCATTGTATTTAAATACCATTTATTTCTCAGGGACCACTGTTTCCTTTAACTAATTATTACCCAAGGTCCCTGACCGATTTCCTTTGGGTGCCCTTGTTCTTTAAATGCAATTCATTATAATGGCACTGTCGTCAGGGGAGGTGGCAGGAATGTTTCTATATGCATGTTTAAACACTATCACTTTTAATAAATATCATTCAGTCCAGTGATATAATACGAAGTACTAACATGAAAAGCGTTCCTGTGTTAAAATAAATGTTTAAACATTTTATTTGTAAGAGGATTAACAGTATTTGCGATTTACATGTCAAATATTTTCATAGTACGGATCGAGCACGAGCTCTTAACACAAAAACAGAGCACTGGGTCGGCTCTGCCAGGTTTAATTTGTTGACTAGCCCGCCTCTAGTAGTTGTCTTTGCTGCAGCCGGCGCTAACTCTCCGACGAGCTCTTTATCGGAGATGCTCTCACGGTAAAGACTCGAGACACTGTACGTGCTTCCCTGAATCCCGGCTGCACCGGTTCTAGGCTAGGGGGCGGCTCCCAGCTGAGCTCAAAGTCCTCCCGAATCTTCAGGACTCCTCCCTCGCTATTGGCTTTCGTGCAAGTTCTGTCTTCCTCACTCCGATCCGTTGCCCTAGCCATGAGCTTCTGCTGCCCGCCTCCCTCGGAATAATCAGACCGTGCAGCAGCACACCGAGCCAAGCTGCTTTGACCATTCACCAGCCTCTTGCATTTGTCTATACTTTTAGGATAGCCTGGGACATGGGTGTTATGTTATAGTGCACTTCCTTCAACCATTCATTCCTCCGCGGGCATCTGAATAAAGTATCGCTCTTAAGTAATCAACGATCAGCTGAATAAACACTTGACGTGTATTACTACCCGACACCTAACTGTGGAAATATTATGGCAGTGATGGGCATTAAGAAGGTGGTAGGCTGAATAGACACTTTTTAGTCATCCAACCCACTATCTTGTTGCATACCGAAGTCGTACCATAAAACGATGAGAAATGTATCACTGCAGGAGGATGGTGGGCACTAGATGGCTCGGCGTGCTGCTGCTCTGGTCTGTTATGCAGAAGGAGGCGGGCTTCAGCCAGTCCCGTCACAGTTGAGTGGCAGGTGCTGGGATGTGCGCTCTCTGACAAAAGGAATGCCGAACCTCGGGGAGCCTATAGCGAGAGAGGAGTTCCCCCCAACACCGGAAGAGTCTGAACTCGGCTGAGAAACGCCTCTTGGGACAGAGTCGGTGCACGCTGGGGATCCAGTGAAATCCAGGCAAGTAAAGTGTCATGCGCCGTTACGTGAGAGCCTCTGGACGAGCACTGCTCCTCGGAGAGCCCACGTACACCTGCAGAATAAACACATCTCTAGAGCGGAGTATGAGAAAGGGCTGAGCATCACTTGCTTGTTGCGTAACATTGGATAGAAGGAAGAGTCTGGATAAACAGTTTCAAAGTCAATAGAATTAGAAGGAAAGGTACACGGGTGAGCCGTGTACTTCTTGGCTCATTGTTATATTATAAAGGCTGCATCTTCTACTGTGGTGGCTGGGCATGGGGCCCGGAATTACCTTTTTTATACACCGACACAAGCAGTCTGTGTGCAGTCAGGGGCACGAAGTCCTCTGTGCCTCGCGGCTCTGTTTACTCTGCGGGGAGGGTTGATGTGAATAATTAATGCTTTCGATCGCAGCTCGGGGTCGGTGTATTTAATAATTAATGCATTCGAACACAGCTCGTGCCCAACAGACAGTAGAATTCATTACAATATGAAACAAACCGTACACAACACTGCTGCCAAAGTCGGGCTGCTTATAGGCATGGTACGCGCACAACGTAACACTTACTCCTCCCCCACTTCTGATCCCTTTCTGCCCCCCGCTTGGCCCAAGAACTTTCGGAATCCGGTTATATTGTCCAAGGCGTAGACTTTTTACTCCCATCAAATCAGGTGACTCACCACAAACCATTACGAGAGTAAAAGTATAATGCCCTTAACCAAGGGCAAAGCCCCCATTCCATTTACCAGCACATCCACCATGACACCGCCTAGCACTTCGCCCCTGCCAATGTACCTGTTACTGGGCAAATCGAAGGGGAAAGTTTAGTATATCAACGACATGTTAGGAAAGGCCCCTATTTCTACTGCAAGAAAATGCACCACAGAGCGCAGAGTTCACTGGCGAACTCGTCGTCCCTTTGAGTTACCACTGAAGGGTCTCCTTAACACCCTTTATAATTGTGCCGCTGCTTAAAGCAGATCTTTTGGTCCTTGTATAACAAATGCACCCTATCCCCCGGACCCCACCTCCATCTGGGTGTTCAAAGATATGAGCTTCCTTCCAAATAGGAGGCTAAAGTAAATGTAACCAAGTAAGGCCACTGATGTCTAGGGGTAGCTTGAACCATTTTGAGCCTTCAAGCCATCCTTCTTGCTTACCTAGGATTTAGTAGCCCTTGAGCGGGTCCCCGCCACTGGCCCCTCTGCTCAGTCTACCTGAACACGGCGTACATACTTTATGTAGCTGCACCCCTGGGTGATTCTGTGGGTGCGAAAAAAGGGGTTGCTGGCTTTGGAATACTGAAGGTTTTATTGAGTGATACTGCTCTTTCGGTGACCATCCTTTGGAAAAGACTGATACAGGCAGTAACAGCGACTAATCAGAATGTAACTCCCAGAGGTTGGTTCACCGCATACCTTTGGCGCTTCAGTTGCAGCCTTCCCCAACACCAAAGTAAAATGCTTCACCATTAGCTCCCTAATGGTTTACCCATCAGGCATAACCAGGCCTGTGAACCCTTGTGGGGCGCTGCAGGACAGACTGGATTCTACTGGCTTAAATGCAACCATCGTACTATAACCGGGTTACCCTAAAGCCTAATAAGAATTGCACGCCTGTACCAGGCGAGTAACACCAGAGCTTGTATGCCAAATGGTGCCCTCTGGAATGTTATAAAAACACCTGTTCCAACCTCCCTGACCCGCATGTATCTGCAGTAACAGCTACTTATCAGAATGTAACTCTCAGAGGTTGGTTCACTGCATACCTTTAGTGCTTCAGTAGCAGCCTTCCCCCACACAAAAGTAAACTGCTTTGCCCATAACTCCCCGATGGTTCACCCTCCAGGCATAACAAGGCCGGTGAACCCCTGTGGGGCGCTGCAGGACAGACTGGATTTCACTGGCTTAAATGCAACCACCGTACTATAACAGGGTTTCCCTTTAGCCTAATAAGAATTGCATGCCTGTACCAGGCGAGTAACACCAGAGCTTGTATGCCAAATGGTGCCCTCTGGAATGTTATAAACACCCTTGTTCCAACCTTCTTGACCAGCGTGTATCGACCTTCATTGGGACAAGACCTCACCTAACTGTACGTGCTCCAGCCCCACTCACTGATGTGGATCTGCCTAAATTGTCTGCGTCTCCTGTCTTTATCCCGTACTTTAATATTTCTGCTGAAGAGCGCTCCCAAACATGCCAGCGGCTACATGCCCCCATTTGTAGCCGAACTACAGCTTCTTGTCTGAAGACGTACAGGGATGCCACCTACCGGATAAATGTCACTGCCTACTGTTAACCGGTCAGATCTAATCCGCAAAACTAAGGTAAAATACTTCTGCCTAAAAGATGCAGACATGCCAGGTCACCGTCCCTGCGGCTCAGTTATCAGTGCCAAGAAATGTGCAATCGGCCGCTACTCTTTTCTCGCATTAACAACTATTGCGTAATTTTTTTATGAAGATCAGCCACCTCTAAGCCAAAATGCTGAGTTTTGGTTATGTCATTAAATCTAGAATTCGTAAGTGTGACAAGGAGGTTAATTGATTAACCCACAAATGCATGCAGCCTCCCATACCTTGCAAAATACCTATATTGCATGTCTTGTCAAATTCCGAACCAGGACCGGACTGGCCATAGCGGGCCCCGGGCGTTTCCCTGGTGGTCCACCAGGGTGGGGGCTGCTTTTGGGCAACTGGGGGGCCATTTTGGCCAAAACCGGCCCTGGCAAACAGCTCGGCTGCAACAACCCGCCCTCGGGGCCGGTCGAGCAGTTTGCTGGGGCCGGTCGAGCAGTTTGCCAGGGCCGGTTTTGGTTCTCAGTCTGGCCCAGTTCTGAACGGACCCTGTTGCCAACGGGTTCTTTCCATTTGGTTAAGTCATCAATTTACTTCCAAGTTTTTGGACTTTTACTGTGAGCGAATCTCACTACCTGAGTCTCACCCACAATAAATTGACAGTAATTGAACTGAGTGTGTTAACCGCTAACGTCTGCCCTTTAAGATAATGCCGCTGCTGTGCAGCTAGGGTAAGGGCGCTGAGCTGGGTACATGTAAGCACACGCATGTGCGGGGCTACTATTATGCGCAACCCGGTATCTGTGTCCTGATAGCCTATCACATAAAGGTTACTTCAGCAATTGGTGCTGACCTTTTAATGTGAAGGAGCTTTCATAGTGTAGGTCTGCAATGCTTACTGGGACTTTCCCAAGAACCCACATCCAATTCTTATGGTACTTCAAGATTTGTCATAAATCTCTGGCTCAGCTCATCATCAGATTTCAGGCATTTACTAGTCTTACATGTCCAAGTTAATTACTTTGCTCCCCAGAAGTGAGATCACAGGCCTCCTCACACAATAGACCAGTTAACAGTGCTTGACCTAATTCCTAGAATTGGAAAGGGGATGTGGAGGAAATCCGCATCTGATAATTAGCTTCTCACATTACATGTGGGCTGAGGCACCTCAAGCCCACAGGAACAAAGGAGGAAGTGTGAACCCTTGGAGCCAACACAGAAGTGACTCGCCTTTGAAGTTTTCGTTAGAAGGGATCAGGCAGAAGCTAACTCCCAGGACTAGGATAGGTTTCTCCAGGGCCAGTGACATTGTACCTCCTATGCCTCTTTAGGAACAGCTGGGGGGAATGGACCTGCAGAGTGGGTCCACTAGGACTTCTGGGGGATGGGCCTGGACTCCACTGACACGCCAATGCCCTTCAGGAATTTAAGAGGCTCGGGGACTGAGATAGTGCAGCAGGGAGACTGTTTTGCTGATTGGTTGTGGAGGGTCTGTGCAAGATGATTATTCTCCTTAGTTTGAGCTACCCCCACGAGCAACCGAATAGCACTAGGAGCCACGCAGAGGACAGGTCTGGTGCAGGGAGACAGAAAATCTAGCTCCCCATGACAAACACCACTTAAGAGGCTAGGAGAACTACTGGAAATGTTCCTGGTAGCTAGAGCTGACCACCAGGATTGAAACAAGCCAGAGATAACCGAAACGCAGGCCTGCGGGGCCAGAAATATGCTGCTTTAAAGATTTACCTTTTTAAAAGAAGTTAAACTAGAAAGCAAAGCACATGGCCTTCATGCCAATTCGTCTTGAAATACCCTGATGGTGTGCCAGGGCCCGGCGCTCCTTTTGTTTTCCTTTGATAGGGAGTTTAGGTGAGGCCCCCTTCCATAGCCAACTTCTGTTCCCAGGGAATTCACCGCCCAGGACAGGGAAGGCCAGAGAGCGGAGAAGCAGGCATTGCGTGATGCTTGCACTCTGTCGTGCCCATGTCTGAGGGGCGCACCCCACTCTAAAACCTTACCCTCATGCTCCTTTGTGGTGGTAGAAATGCTTGCTTCTACTCCCGCCCTCCGAGTTCAGCGTGGGCTCGAGCAGCAAACACAGGATTCCGGCTCCTGATGAGTGCGTGGGTGACTCGGTCCACTCCCTCCCTCATCCCACTAACCTCAATGATTTATGCAGCTGTGAGTGCCCCAGGTGGGACCAGGGTACCCTTCAAATAAAATACATACTAGGAAATAAAAGAAAATTGATGGCAGCGCAAGGCAGCTTGAATAATAAAGAGGGTGAGCCTTTCATTTTGTATTCAAAGAGGCAAGCCTAGAGCCCTCTACTGTCCTACAAGGGCATTCATTTGCATGTTACTCTTCTTGTAGTGTACTTTTCCAGCATTTCTGGAGGATTGAGGAGGTGTAGCAGCCCCCCTTCAATGTTTTTGTTATTACCCGCCTTAAGTCTTCTGCGTCCTTGAGGTTACCATTTATTCTGAGTGCTTCTTGGGCTGGAGTTTTTGCTCTTGGGCTTAGAGAGCAGGGGCCCATAGTTGTGGGTCCTATGACTGCTGATGCAGTCTAATGGTAGTAAAAAGAAGAATCCGCACACATTTTTAGATTGAAAATAGTGTATGTATAATATTGATGTTGACAGTTTAAGGTGTAACACTGTATTGAACTCTATTGGTGATTAATACTGTGTTAATTGATTTTAATGGTGGTGCAATATTGAATCATGACGTGGTTGCTTTTTACTAATGTGGGGACAACCTGACAAAGCCAGTAGGCCTGCCTTATTTAAAATGATACCCCATATATGGAGATGGTTTTATCTGGTAAAGTTGGTGAGTATGGGGTTCAGAACCCACTAGGGATGTAATATGATGTGCAGGTTTCTGCAAAGGTATGTCCATCTACTTGTACAAATTTGTAATTTAATGCATAGTATTTGTTAGTGCTTGTGTAATATAAGTACTTTACTGTTTTAAAAGAAAAAGTACTCTGGACAATGAGTGTTGCTGTTGTGTTAGTACCAATAGGTATGCAGTTCCTCGAGAGAGTAGAGGTTAAAGAGATAAGGATATGAACCCTTGTTTGTGCGAATCAGTCAAGAGGGTTGGATAGAGAGGCGGAAGGACGCAAATCCTCCCTGTCGGAACTAGAGTCCTCACACACCCAGCCAGCTAGGTGTCATGCTTCATCATATGGACCTGCTCCTCGTCGGGTCGGCGCTGCAATACCCAACGGGCACCTGTTAAGGGGCTCTTTAGCGGAGATCTTTTGTTCCTTGCCGGTTGGAGCTGTGGGTGTGAGGGGTCTAGGTAGTGTAGATGTGGTGAAAAAGTTGGATAGTTCAAATAAGACTTTTATTCAGGCTGGCGATCCACCTTGTTAAAAACAGTAAGAGTGGCAGTTTACTGACTTTTTGGTCCAGTTAAGCTATGCTCTACTCTCAAGGTCGACATGTTTCATGCACATTGGTCAGATTTGATCCGTGGCAATTCTTCAGGACCTAGTGAGTGCACTATCTACACACAGTGGTTGGTAAAAATTCCTACCTACCAGTTATCACGAGTGCGAGCACAGTGTCCCGCAGTTTCATGTAGTGATCTAGAAAAAAGAGATGGTGGGAGGGAGGTTGTATGGTGGGTGTCACATGGTTAAAGCATAAGACCACAACAGTATTAATAAAAGGTCACTGTAAATCCAACATTCTCTCTAGTAGTTTCCACTCGCTCATAGATTTGCGTAAAATCCACCATTCCATTAGTCACTTAACCTTCATTAAAAACAGAAGACTGTTGATTAAATTATGGCTATGAGAAAGAAAATAGGGAATCACCTTAGCGTCCACAACTGTGTCTGAGTGGACATAACATGCCTACCCACTCACCTAACTGTGAAGTGACTTTCACTTCAGTCCGTGTTCGATGCTAAATCGACACCTAGGTTGTTGTGTCCTAGAAACATAAAAGGCAAGACAGTAATAAGTAAGCCATGGAGATATACTTGATACACATTCGCTCAGGTCACATGGCCGAGTGTCTTTAGGGGGGGGTGGGGGGCAGGCGCTACATTCAACAACCCCACCTGTGACCCGGCAGTGGCAGCAGTGGTAAAACTAAGGAGGGCACAGTACGAACCATTAACAGCTGTTGTTTCAAATAAAAGGCCCCCTCTAACAGGAGAGGTGTAGCCTCCTTGATCTCAGCAAGAGTGTCCTGCACTGACTGCATACAAATAGTCCTCCACCTCACTAGCCGGTGCAAAGGTCTGGCGTTGGCCGTTTGTCTGAAACAACCCATCAAAGCCCCACTCTCCAAAACAATGTCACGTAGTGCCGTACAGTGTCCTATAGTAACCAGTAATCACCAATCCTTCTACGGATATGTGCCGATACACCTACCCCTCTCTGCCATTACCGGTAAGGTTGTAAGCTGCCGTGGTCTGGCGCCAAAGTAATTTCCAAATCTCGTGTGGGGTGGGACAGGTGGGCAGCTCCCCAATCACGTCATGAGCATCTAGCTAATCGTGTAGTCAGTGGCGGCCATCTTGTAGTGTAGTTAAGTTGGGTGCCATCTATTGTGTTAGCTGTGTACTCCATTAGATAAAGGTCAAAATTGCGCCGCACTTAGATATGGTATAATGTTTATTGGCACACCGTATCAACTGCCAGTTCTACATTTAAAAGGACAACCGATCACGCTCATGCGTGGAAAAGAATATAGTGCAATTGATCAAATAGCGTGCATCCGTGATCTAAAAAGCCTCCATGCACTATGTTAATACCCGTGGCCAGTATACCGATAGACAGTGGCTGCACGAGTGGTAGGATCAGCTACTAGGTGCCAGTGAATAAGACCTCACCATTTCTTATTAGTGTGCCGACGGCAGAATTGCTTAAGGAGATCCTGACCAAAGTTGAATTATCTCTCAGTTAAAGAGGACCAAGGTATATCATCATTAAGGTAACAAATGAGCGTTATTTCCCATAGGAGTAACGTCCCCAAATGTGTACTCCTTGAATGAATGTCAATAAAGTTCCATACAAATCTTGTCAATGCTTTCTTCGTTTGTTAGGTTTATTTAGTTTGATTTCATACTATTACATTCATAGTGTTAATTTGTTTAATTCCACATTTGTTCTGCCCAATGCATTTCGGGCTGAGCCCTTCTTCAGGGGCCTTTAATTCTGAAAGTATAAGAATAATGTATTTTATGACCAAACCAATGTGCACTTCTTGAATGAATGTCAATAAAGTTCCATACAAATTTTTTCGACTTAATGGAGATGGAGATTCGCCCTGGTCTCTGCTAGGGAATCTGGTGAGTGACTCTTGCTCTCCCTCCTCGAGGCGCTTGAGATCTATGCTGTCTTACCCCCCCCCCCCCCCCCCCCCCAGCTGATGGTCTTGCCCTTCTCAATTAACCCCCGATGCCCCCGTCCTGCTCATAACCATGACTGTCGCCTCACATCATGACTAGCAGCTGCCCCTTACAACCTTAAGTCCTTGACTTGTTCTTTTGGCTATGGGTCTCTCTCTGGACACCCTTTTTGTTGAATTGTAAGCCGCTTTGAATGTCTGGAGTTCGTACTAGTCTTCTTCCTCAGGCTGGATGACTTTGCACCCTACACCCGAGTCCCGTTACTTTGCGGAGTAGAGAAACGGAAACTGGACTTCCCCTCACAACCTTCACGGTGACCATCCTGGAGTGGCCCCCTTTCCTTCCTTATTATACATTATCATCCTGGACTCTCCTTGACCTACGTGGACTGTCTTTATGCCCTCCTTGATACCTTAATTTCCTTAATGCTTAGTGCTGGATGTTGCACCGTTGCGCTGTAGTGCCCCTCTGATCACTTCAGAGGGATCTCCAGATATACTGGGCACATATTTTTGAACTTTTGAATTTTTGAATTTCTGAATTTTTAATTCTGAACCTCCCGGTTGCTTAAACCCACTTTGTGCTGCCTCTGCGAATTACTGAAGTAAAAGAAGAACACACACATCGCTCTGAGCCCCACACCAATAACTATGGTAATAAAAAGAGGAAGGGTCTATCCTCAATTCGTGACGGCCATCTTAGTTTGGTCTACTTTATCTCACATACTAGAAGATTACGATCTCCTTTAATTGACAAGGACACTCGTGCTTTGCGCACTGGAATCACCTAATCACATTTGATACTTTGAACCGTTGTTTCCCTCCTGCCTCCATATCGCTCTCCGGAGTTTACTCTAGTCACTTACTCCCCCGCCCTATACAGATCAACAATGCCCCCCCTCCCTCACCTCCCCATTTCGCTAGATGCACCTATCACTAAACACGGCCCAGACTCTTGGACCATCCTTTATCCCCCCAACCTCTCCAAAAATGCTAAGAAAAACTTCAAACACAAACCAATAATTCTTCACCAAGAAACGCTATTTGTAGATAACTATTGCAGTCTCACCTCCTTTGTAAAAACCAACTACATTTTCTACGCCAAGCGCCCCTCTAAATGGAAAAGCACCTTCCTCCACCACCTCCTTCCTCCACCACCTCCTTATCACAAAGTCATGCAAAATCCCATATGGCTTGAAACTATCCACCTCCCCTTCCCCCTACATTTCTTGGCGAAATAGACATCTCCATCTTTAAATCTGGAAACATCCTCATTCAAGCCTCGGAAAAACATCTCCCCATCTTTGAACACCATTTCAGCGCCCTATCCTACCTACTCTCGATACCATCCTCTGACCTATCATCCTCCCAATCACAATCTGACCCTACACCTCCTCTGTCACCTTCTCTTTCCCCCTCTTACAGACTTTGAAAACACCATGGAAGTCTCCCAAACACAGACTCCTTATCCCTTCCCTACCATAACAACTGCCCCTCCTAATGATTCACCTACTGCCTTCACATACACCCGTACTCTCTCTCCTCCGCTTGAGGCTCCAACATATCACAGCAGTTCCCCCCCCCCCTTCCATCATCCTCCCAATCTCAATCTGACCCTACACCACCTCTGTCACCCACTCTAACCCCCCTCTTACAAACTTTGAAAACGCCATGGAAGTCTCCCAAGCACAGATTCTCAATCTCTCCCCTACCTTAACAACTGTCCCTCCTAATGATTCACCAACTGCCTACGCAACCACCCTTACTCTCTCTCTCCTCCTCTTGAGGCTCCAACATCTCACATCAGTTCCACCCCTTCCATCTTCTTCTTGCTCCTAGCCCCCTCAATCACCTGCTCCAACTTCTTTCCCCCCCCCCCCCCCAACTGACCTTACCCTCCTTAACCAGGAGGTCAACCCCCCCTCACTCTCACCGAACTCCCTTTCCTTCCCACGACTCTCCTCTGTCCCCAGTGACTGCCTCACCCCACTTCTCTTCCCTCCCTTCAGCCATAAATCGGAACTCCCCTCTACACCCTCCCACCCGGGCTCCCTCCCCCCAGGCCTCTCGTCTTGACTAACACAGAACAACATCCCCCCCTAGTCCCCCTGAACTCCCCTTCTCCCTCATTCCCCAGACGCTTTTTAATATAGAACTCCATCTCGCTAACCTATCGTTTGAACTCCCCTCTCTCAGAAAAGATGTCAATTTCCTCTCCTCACTTAACCGCCCCAATCATTCTAGTTCCCTGTGCACTGAACAAAACAACTCTACATTCACCCAGCTACATGATACTACCCCCCTCTGTAACGATACACTTGGAGCCTTCCGCGCCCCAAACCTCCTCCCCACCTCTGACCTCCCTGACCCCTGTAATCCTTACCCCCCCCTGCTCTTTAACTACTGACCCTTTGATCCCACAGGCTCCTATCCCTGTGATCCTTGGGACTAACAGAATTCTAACTTCTCCAACTTCACCAAGACTTCCCCTGCAATTTACCACAATCCACCCCTGCCCTCCCCTACAACCAACCCTATACCCCTGTCTTGCATGCTGGTTAACTGTCGTTCGGCGGTCCGCCATGCGATTGAAATTTCGGAAACCATCCTTAGTGAATCCATTGACATTGCCTTTCTTACGGAAACTTGGCTTAAAGATCACTCCTCTTCCATTCTTGATATACTCCTGGCTACTCCATCCTCAGAAACGATAGACCTGTCAAAACTGGAGGTGGTCTAGCAATAGTCTATAAAAAATGAACTCCAACTCTCCTCTGTGCTTATCCACGATCTTTCTACTTTTGAATACCTCGGAGC
Organism: Triturus cristatus; assembly: GCF_964204655.1. NCBI lineage: Eukaryota > Metazoa > Chordata > Amphibia > Caudata > Salamandridae > Triturus > Triturus cristatus. The sequence continues at coordinate 307,866,393 of NC_140593.1, read as the reverse complement.
TGAACTTAAAGTGCAGGGCTCCCCTCCAATTAGATTACACAACATCTGTCATCCTCCCAGCGACCCTCTTTTGTAGAAGAATTGTCTGACTTTCTCACCCGATCCTCACTTTCCAACTCAAAAAACCTCTTCCTCTGAGATTTTAACCTCCAGTGGAACAAAATGGACGATCCTATGGTTAACCTCCTCACTGATCTACTCGACATCAATGACCTAAAACAACTATGCCACTCACTCCAAAGTAGCCACTCTTGATGCTATCATTACTAACAATGAGTTGGCCTCACTTTCCTCCATAGTTCCCATCGACTGGTCCGACCACCACCTCATCCTTTTCACGATCTCTAACACTGTTCTACCGCCTCCACCCAAAACCATCAAACAGATTAAACTGACCAGGAATCTTCATCTTATCCCCCCAGGTGAACTTGAGGCCAAAGTTAAAGCTCAACTTCAACTCTCTCCTCCCTCACAATATGCCAATGACCTCACCGAACACTTTAACAAATCCATCGTTGAGGTCCTTGACCAAATTGCCCCGGGCCAAACTAAAATGACAGAAAAACTCCTCCAATTCCTAGTTCAATCCAGATCTCAACAATGAGCGGCGCACACTTAGATTGACTGAACACTTATGGAGGCAAAACCCTCCCCCCTTTAACCTCTCTCTCCTCAGATCCGCTAGATCCAACTATAAAAAACACATCCTCAATGCCAAGACATCATTCTTCCGCTCCCAACTCGACCGGGCCAAAAACAGACCGAGGGAACTCTTCCGCATTGTGAAAAAACAAATTTCCTCTGCACCCCCCAAGGTGATTGCCACCACTGAGAAATGCGAGGAAATTGCCAACTACTTCTTAGAAAAATATCCAAAATTGATCAATCGTTCGCCCTAACTCCCCTCCTTCTTAACCCACTACCCTCACCGGACATTTCCTCTAATTCTCCTTCATTCTCTACAGTCCCTCACGACTCCTTATCGCTCCTTCTTATCGTCCCTATTCTTGAACCAGGCCCCATCATACTTGAACTAAAAAAATAATGCTTCATGGCACGACTTCCATCCAGTCACTGAACTTGATGTCCTTAACGTCATTTCCAGACTGAAACCATCATCTCACACTAAAGATCCTCTCCCGTCCAATCTTGTCCAAGACCTAAAACATATCATTACCCCCTATTGGACCTCCATCATCAACTCCTCCTTTACCTCTGGTTGTGTCCCTGCATCCCTCAAATTGGGACAAATCACTCCCATCCTCAAAAATCCCGCTGGCGACCCTAATGACCTAAATAACCGTCGTCTTATCTCTAACCTTCCTCTCCTCTCAAAAGCCCTTGAAAAATGCGCCCTGCTCCAGCTAGATGGGCACATTGAATGAATCAATCTTTTAGACTCGTTCTAATCAGGCTTCAGAAAGGGCTGTAGTACAGAAACTGCAATGCTAAATATAATTGATGACATCCAACACGCCCTTGACAAAGGTGAATCCTCCCTACTCATTCTCCTTGATCTCTCTGCTGCTTTTGACACTGTTAATCACTCTACGCTACTTAACACACTTAAAGATCGTTTTGGCCTCAACGGTTCAGTCCTCAAATGGTTCACCTCCTTTTTCCAACACAGAACCCAGAAAATGTAAATCCATGACTGCCTTTCTAAACCTCTGCCCGTCTCCCTAGGGGTTCCACAGGGCTCTATACTCTCCCCCTCTCTATTTAATCTCTTCATGGAACCCCTCACCCTTAAACAAGCGGGAATCAATTACCACCTAAACGCCGATGACACCCAACTTTACTATAAAATTCAATCCCGCTCAGATGTCCTTCACCTTAATGATGCCTTGAGTAAGATTCAATCCTGGTTCCACTACAACCACCTCAAACTCAACCCAAAAAAGACCGAAATCATTCTTTTCTCCCCTAAGAATAACTCGCTCCCCATTCTATCCTGGATCTCTGACCTAAACGCACTCAACTGCTTTCTCACTATATCCAACTCTGTTAAATCCCTCGGTTTTAACATTGACCAGAACTTTACTCTTATCCCCCACATAAAAAATTTGGCCAAAAGCGCTCTCTTCACACTCCATCACTTAAAGAAAATAAAACCCTTCATTCCAGCAGACTACTTTAAATTAGTCGTCCAATCACTGGTCCTATCAAAAATCGACTATCCTCGCTGGAACTCCTAAAGCCCACCTCGCCCCTATCAAATCGGTCCTGAACCTTGCCGCTAGGCTCATTAGCGACCTCAAACGGTGTGATCATATCTCACCTGCCCTTAAAGCCCTCAAGTGGCTGCCCGTTGAAGGAAAAGCCTCCTACAAGACAGCGTGCATTATGCACAAAGCCCTGCAACAACGCTCCCCGCAGTGCCTCACAGATAAACTTCACAAAGCCGGCTGCTCTAGATCACTGAGGAGCTCCAACACCCTCGCTCTTGTCCCTCCTCTATTAAACAAGAAAACCACACAATCTCGCTCCTTTTCTGGGAACGCACCTAACATCTGGAACTCCCTCCCCAAAGATCTTTGTTGCAACCCCTCTTATGCCAGCTTCAAAAAAGACCTCAAACTTCTCCTGATGAACAAATACTGGGGTCCTTAAATCTGCCCCTGGGCACTCATCCCACCCCTACCTCCTATTATTCTCCTCTCCCTCTCTCATCTTCCTTCGCCCACTAACTCCTCCCTCCATCCTTTCCTAATGACCTGCCCCGTCCCACCGGGTATTACCTCATCCCCCCCCCCCCATTCACTTACCCTTCCCCCTCTTCTCCATTCTTTCCCTTCCACGCTAGGCTAATCTCTCAGGACTTGCGGCAACCCTTTGCAACACATGTAATGTGATGGTGTAAAACTAGAGCTGTTTTGACCTTCTCGTTGGGTTTTGAATACTACCTAATTGTAATCCTGTTACATTCAATTAATTTAATCTATGTATAGCTGTCTGATATCGCCTTAACTATCCCCCTCCCTTGCCTCTCCCAATTCCCATACCCTACCCCCTCTTCTACATCCTTTCCCTCTCTTACTAGCCTAATCTCTCTTGATTTGCTGTAACCCTCTGGCAACTTGTTTGTTTAGATTGTGTAATATTTAAATTGCTTTCTACCATCTGTATTGGTTTCTGAATACTACCTCATTGTAAATTTTGCTATATTGCAATGAATACTCATGTAAAGCGCTCTGATACCCCCGGGTCCAGCTAGCGCTATATAAAACATGTTAAATAAATAAACAGAGATGCACAGAAGGCCGTGACAGCCAGGTGCAGAAAAGCATGCCAAAAGCAGAATCATCCAGGTGCCATAGAATGCTAAAGGCAGGGAAAACCAGATACAATACAGAAGTTTGAGAGTGGTGACAACATGTACAGGAGAAAAAATAATTACTCGCCGCCAAAGATGAAAAAGAGGCCATACGACTTCAGATCGGCAGTGACCACGCTGATGCAAGCACACGGCAGGTGCTTAGAGATGGTATGAATGGAACAGGTTTCAAGCAGGCAGTTCATGGCACCAGAGCAAGCCCCTCTCTCAACAGCAGGAAGTTCCACAGGTGGTTATGATGCCGCCATGTTCTTGAAGTCACTACTTCCATTCGATGCCACCAAAAAACAGAATATTGGTGTGTAGTTCTAGAGGCACTCTTGTGGTCTGACACCGTGTGATGACAAATGTTCCCTCAAATTTATTTCCTCTGTGTGCGGCAGTGTAGGGTCTCTGTGCGCTGCAGCCATGGCTATGTGCGCCAGGAACCAGACCGCGCGTGTGGGTGCAGCGCCACGTATCCCTCCAAACTTATGCTTAAACAAGTAAAAAGACAGTGCATTTCCACACATACAGCTCCACATTACTGGTCTTAAGGCAGGTTTGCAATTTAGATACACACGCCATGAAATTGATTGGTTACACAGGCAAGTACACTTTGGGTTTAGAAAAGCACAAGACTCCAATGGTGGTACCATCATAAGATTTTTCTGCTGTAGGTGTAATGTTACTTGTTGTATTCTATATCTGGATGCACCGACAGAACTAAGCAACAAAATACCAGCCAGGCGGCACACTAGGCTAAGCAGAGAGATTTCTAACTTACCTGTTACCTAGAAGAAATGCAGCAAGTCCAAAAAAACGACATGCACTTTACACGTCGTGATTTTGGACTTTGGGCGGCCAACTTCAACTAGGCACAGCCAGGGCCACCTTTAACGCTGGTGGCGGCCTGTGCGACAATGTTTGTTGGCGCCCCCCCATGGCCACTTCTACCACGGATTCCCTCACTAGCACCCTTTAATAGCGGCCCTCAAGTCTCCAGAACCACTGTCTCTCTGATTCATTTAATTTTATAGCACCCCTCATACCAGTGTAAGGTGTCAGAGCACTTTACATACTACACATATTGCACAGAGACAATCATAGGTGTGTAAATCAGTGTATTGGAAGTGTTAACATCAGACAGGACTACAAGGTGTAGTGTAGGAGTAACATGTCATCGATACTAGTAGGCTATATAGTTTGAGTGCTTATTCTGGAAAAGTACAAATTCAGAATTTTAAATGTAACACCATTGTTAGAGGTTCCCTTTAAAAACAAGAATTGTTTTTTTTTACCCAAATGAACCCTTTTGGCAAGATTAGGATAATGAAAGACTGGGCAAAAAACATATTGCTCTAACATAATACTTGCAGTTAACACGCAGCTGTTTGATGACAGTTAATAGCTCAATGCTCAATATTAGGATTTTGTCTTACAAACCACAAGTAACAAAATGAGCTCTCTTACAGAAGCAGTAACCCACTGACCTATTTACATTACATGCACTTTGTGATCGGCATGGTACACGTTCTTAGCAGCAGGCATTTTAATCCACTGCGCGACCTTTGGATGAGTCAAAACTTCCACTAGAAAAAACTCAGTCTCTTTCCAGGAAGACGATTAATCACCGGAGTTATCTAGACATTTTAATTGATGCCTGAAAATTGCTGGAGGCCAGGAACACACAGGTGAAACGTCTGCCATTCCCCGCATCCAACTCTTCACACGAGGACAACACCCTCATTATATTTATAGGCCGCTGCATGCAGCAAAGCCTGGCAGCGACCTTGGCCCATCTCCATGCACAGCTCAAAATCTGGCAGCCAACTACTGCTGTGTATAACTTTTAGGAGGTGTGACTGCAGCAAACCCAAAAGCACGATGTGTGCTTTACACATAGCTGCCAAGGAGTCAAAAGTTGCACGAGAGAACTCTGATCTCTCTGTAGCAGGAACGTGAAAAATCACTGCGTTATCTTAAACTTACCCACGTATTCACTGACTGCTGGGTAAATCATTCCTGCTGCTCAGCCTGGTCTCTGCAACTGGAGTCTGTGGGGTCACTCGCTGCAGACAGGTGATCTGACAGTGTTGTGATGCACTGGGGGCAAAACTTGACCATCTGCAGCTGTAGGTTGTAGTAGGGATGAGAAAGTCATGGCGTGGCGCACTTTCCGAGCTGTGCCCTATGCCTTTAGACACACGCGCCTGCTCTCAGTCTCACCATGACTTGTACGGTCATCCGGGAACCCTCTCGACCAGGGGAGGGGAGTACTGTTGAGGAGGCCATGGAGGTCGTTTAATTTATTCATTCTGCGGGCTGCAGAAGCAATTCTTTGTTGTGGCAGGAATTTGATATGAAAACATCCTGTCGCTGCTCAGCCTGCACTGACCAGAAGCCCCTCAGTGACACTCTAGGGGCTTGAGGACAGGAGTGTCGTACTGTAGGGTGCAGCTCTGCAGCCCTGCCAAGTACCATGCATCACGCATTAGACTAACGCATTTCAGTGTGGTGGTCCGCACCACCGCACTGAAATGCAAAGTCATACATAATAGCGCTTCCTCAGCTGTTAAGCCTGGAGCTCCCATGTAATAAATAATGCATGGTACAAGCTGCAGGGGCAGTGCGCAATGCGTCCACCACGACAGAGTGAAGTGCAGCTTCGGAACGGCATCTGAAAGATTCGCCTCTCTCAGCACAGTGCCTTGTGCCCAGCACCTCACAATGTAAGGGTTTCTCCCTCGACGTGCAGCCTATAGCACTGACCGGCCTCTTACTGCTCTAGGCGCCATTGCCAACCGAAAGTGCAGGAGGGTCGCATAGTTGACCTCGCTGTTTTGTGACTGAAGGCTGTCTTTCGTCCATCGAGGGCCTGACTGGGAAATGGAGCAGAGAGGATACTGCGTACTCGCCAGTGATGGCCTAAACCAAGCAGACACCACACCTCTGTTTTTGAAGGGAAGGGTATGTTTGCTAAGAGGATAATCCCAGTGTAGTCAGTGGAAGAACCCTCGTTCCAAGATCGGTGGGAAGGGGGCACATATGGGACCCCTTCTACATTGGGGACACTCAAAGTCTGTGCCCCCCCCCCCATGTTATGAATTCATACTACGAACAAAAGAGTGAACCACGTCCTTCTGTTGCACCATCTTGTGGTCATGTATTGGTGACAAGATGGCTCAGTGAGTTAAGCATACAATGATGACAACTGCTCATGGTATGTCATATGCATTTGTATAGTGCTTGAATAACATGAGTATGGTCTCACTTTTAAAATCTAGGGACCCTCTTTGATACTTGTTGACTGGAGTCAAAGCGGCATGGTTAACTGTTATTTGGTTTTGTTTCATTCACTAATAATTACACAGAAATTATAAAAATGTCACTCATAGGAATCTGAAACCTTGGCAGTTATGGCTCTGTCTCACCCGATCTGTCAGCTGAGTAGAGCGCACATGCATCTGCCTGCGCCAGCCACAACAGAGACCTGTACCGCTGGTGACATGATTAAGGTGGCGGCAAAATGGAGGCGGGAGACAACGCCTAATCGCGTCTTGTTTTTTTGCACTTGCTGCATTGCTTTTTTTAATGGGCCGTGGTTGGGGCTGTGTTACGGCCCTATGTGAAAATAATTGTTAATTGCAGCACAGTCATGCGCTGCAATTAACAAACATATTTTCACAATGGCTCACAATCCGCCCCAGCCGTGCTCCATTAAGAGAAGAAATGCAGCAAGTCCAAAAGCACGACGTGTAAAGCACACGTCGTGCTTTTGGACTTGCTGCATTTCTTCTCTTAATGGAGCGCGGCTAGGGCTGATTGTAAGCCATTGTGAAAATATGTTTGTTAATTGCAGCGCATGACGGTGCTGCAATTAACAAATATTTTCACGAAGGGCCATAAACAGCCCGCAGCCACGTCCCATTAGGAAAGCAGTGCAGGAGCCACTTGCCAATGAATGTGCCCTCAAACAGAATAAATATCGTTTTCGCGCCGCTCGCGTTTTAAAAGCTGCTGCGCGAAAGCTCTTACAGGATGTGTGCGCGCTTCCCTCGGGACACTGCGCACTCGGGGGTCAGTGAGGTGTGCGCACTCGCTTGCACACCTTACAGGGAACACTGGTGGTGACCTTCGACTACCATTATTTTAATTGACTTTGGTGTATCACTTTATCCTAGCCTGAATGTACAGCGTCCTGCATATGCCTTGCTTCTCTTAAAAGTTTATTTCTTGTAATCTTGCAGTCTTTTAGTGGGAGCTGTCATGGAGTAGAACAGCCTTGCCAAGAACAGAACGTGTGGGATGTGCATTTGAAAGCATGAGAGAGACAGAGTGAGGTGTGGAATGTACTTTTGGGTCTCAAAGTCCAGTGTTATGAGCAGTGGTGCACAAATGTGCTCTGTGTTGTACATTGAGAGATGAAGCATGTGATGCTATAAGCAGTTGTGCACAAATGTGCATTGTGTTGTACATTGATAAGTATTATGAAGTTTTTACTATTGGCTTTGACATGGCCTCATGTCATCCGGAATTCTGACTTTGCTTGGCTTGAGCTTTATCTGCGTGCACAGCTTTGCTTGCAAGTTGATTGGGTTAATCACGTTCAAGGATTGTTTTTGTGAGAGATTGTTTAATGTACCCTGGAAGGCTTTCGTGAGCTTTGCCAAGATAAACGCTGGAACATGCGAGATTGGAGAGTAGACATGGGAACTCTTTCCTCTCATGGAATACTTGCTTGGAAGCTGGCCAGTCCTGGTAATATTCCTTTGGCTCAGGGGGAAGGATTCTCGAACCTTCTTGTGTGATTTGAGATTATAGATTGTTGACTTAGGAAGCGGGATTTTGGAATCCGAATGGGGACGGGCGCGTCTACTTCGGTACAGCGGATCCTTGGTTGCTGAGGCTCTTATCCATGGCTGTTAATCCCCCAGTCAGGAGTGGTCTAAGATGCAGTGTTTTGTACTAGGTGAAGTGTTGAGTTTTGATTATTGCCATTGTCATGTTTGGCCAGTGGCTTTGATCATTTAAGGTGTTTTCTTTGTGATGTGTGAATGAGTGAGGTGCACATCCAAAGTAATCATTTGATGTATTCAGTGTATATATCTTTCTGATCTCTTGCAGGATGTCCAGCATATTATATTTGCTTGAGTCTTATCTCATATTATTTGCTGGTTGTTTATTCATGCATTTAACTGTTGCATTTACCAAGTGTGGTATTATTGTTTGCATATAAACATATATATCGCTATGTGTATTGGAATGCTGTGCATTTGGCATCTGGGAAAGCCTTTCTGTTAGAGAGCATTGTGTAAATAAATCCCAAGTCTTATTCTAAAAAAAAAAGAGTCTTTGCATTTTGTAAAATAAAACCCTTTTTCTAAAGGTGTTAGTTGTGTTTCGTGTCTCCTACTTCGCTGAGTGTTGAGCCACCGTGTGGGAGAGTCTGTATTATCTGGAAGGCGAAGCAGGACATGGCGCCAGATGAACTGCCTGGATTGAAAAATGTGATGATTGCATCGATGCGCTGGAAGAAATAATTAACACACAGATTATCAAATGCTTAAAGAACCTTTCAGGTGATGGAGGGAAAGAAGCAATAAACACAATACCACAAGCTGATGAAACATCTTAGCGTCAGATTAAGGCGGCATTCGGAATGAAGTTCAATCCAATGCCCAATGTTGACTATGAAAGGTACATCTTCAACCAAGCCAGACAGCAAGCTGGAGAAACAATGGATTAGTTTGCTAGAAGACTTGAGGCCCTCATCAAGCATTGCAAGTTAATTGAATTCAATGATGAAGAACCCATACGTCTGTCATTGATGATTACCTTTCCGACTCATTCAGACTATGTATGCTGCACGAGTCTCTCAGTCTAGAGAGAGTGCTCTGAGAGCAGAAGAACGTGCAGATCGACAAGCTGCTGATATGGAAGCTGGAGTAGCCCAGAATGAATGAGCATTGAACATGAAAACTAAGCAGAGACACAAGGTCGAGAGCCATAAAGTAATGTCTCAGAGGAAAAAGAAATTGTGTTTCCGATACGGATTCTCCTTTTTACACGAAGGTTAATGTCCTGCCATTGGGCAAACATGTATAGGTTGCGGGGAAAAAAACATTTTGTAACGGTTTGCAAAGCGAAAGAGAAAACAACTGTGTCACGTCAAGAAGCGAAAATAGATGCCAGAAAGTTCCAGAAATCCTCTAGCCACGCCAACAAGAAACAAGCATTTGCAAAGCAATAGGTCTTGCATTTACGCGAGTTTGAGCTATTGACATTGCAAATAACAATGCCTTTTACTTTTTGTTTTAACAACATAAATAAAAGGCATTCATTTACAATGCTAATAGCTTAAACTCGAGTAAATGTGAGACCTATTGCATTGCAAATGCTTGTTTCTGTATACGAGTAGGAAAGTGTTAAACAGGATTCATGTATGTAGACCAGTGTTGTGTGTGTTTGTAGAGATTTGGTTGTGGCTGGATTGCTGAATCTAGAGTGTAATGGGAAAGTGGCGTGGAGAAACAGTTGGTACAGTGCTAGACAGCACGACTTGCAGTTGATTTAATATAACATTTTACAGATCTATACAGTCACTCACATTTCCCATTCGAGGCATAAAGGGAGTTGCCCATAATCACACAATGTGCGATCAAATAATTATGCCGATATTAAAAACACCGGTTTCTGAATTTAAGAGTCGGCGATTTTAACCACGAGGTTCAATTTACTTCATGACGACATATGACTTGCATAACTTTTTTCTGAGAAACTGCACATGTGAATATAGCATAACGGAACCATACACACGTGTCGTCATTTGAAACGAAGCATGCAGCATTCGAAATCCTCTTGCCGGTAGATAATGGTTGTATTGTGTTGGGCCTTCTGAGTTGGCCCCTTCACTTCTATAGAACAGTTCGATGCCTCCCGGGGCTTGTTAATTATTGCAGCAGTTAATACTGCAGTCACACCGTTTACATGTATTAACTGTTACACAATTTAAGAGTCTTCCGTTCATCGACATCAGAAGGATGAAATGTTGAGCATGCCTTTCCATGGTTCACACTAATCATCAATGAACATATAATTAAATAAGTCCGCTCTTTACTGCGGGGGACTCCTCTCGAGCTAACAGATGCTTTTTGTGGGTTCATGATGAGGTAAATCCTGACAGGTTCAGTCCGCTTGCAAGAGGAGTCCGTCGTACCAGAGACTCTTCTTTCAGCCCCTCCGACTCTCTCTGCTTTTACAAATGTTTTGTTTGCCATGGGAACAACTTTAATGCATGCAGCACGTGGGCTTGCAAAGCGGAGGCGAGATTTGAGGGACTGAGACGCAAATGAAACATAAGGTCAGCGATTTAGAAGGGCACGGAGTACACTCGCGGCACGAACACAAGCCTGGCCTGTGCGAGGCTCGTGCCAGCTCCTGGTGCTGTGTGCCGCGTGCCAGCCTTTAATGGCTCCGTCTGTTGACTGGGAGTTGCCAGGTGCTCTCGGCTATTAACTTTAGAAATCATTTAGGAACACGTGTGGGTTAAACGGTGTCCTTCACTTCCTTCGTGGAGATGCTTTGCTGGAGTGCCCGTGCCTCATGCTGCAGCCGCCTGGAGTGTCTTTAATGACCTGGGGGGGCTTGAGGCAGGGAGGGCCGAGGCAGGTGGAGGCCACGATCCCTCCACATGCATTTCTTTCAAGCCAGCTCAAGAGCCCTTAAGCTCGGTCTGGGATAGGACCATCTGCTCAGACCGTAAATGGGGCGAGTGTGCACGCTGCCTCCGGCTCCTTGCAGCCCTCACCCCGGCGAATGGCAACCTCTTGCCAACACACACTTGCTACCTTCTAATACTGAGACATGTCAAAGCGTGCTGAGGTTTAATGACCTATCAGCACGGTGTGTGCTCCTTGTCAGTATTTTCGTCCCCGGTTGACAGATGTTCCACATGTCTCGAGAACCGCTCCTGGATGCAGCAGCCGGCTCACTCCTTTTTTATGTGAGTGCCTCACAAACATTGAGAGAACAAGCTGTCGCCGTGGGAGTTGGTGATCCACTAAGAAGCCAGAGAGAAAGCCACATGCGAGCGTTGTGCTTCACACAATGCCTGAAACGCCAAGAGCAAAAGAGAACAGCTCTGGCCTCACCACGTTTAAAGAGGTTTCTTCCACTGCTGCTTTCATCTTAAACAGGTTCTTGCCTGAGACGCCGTGCGCGAGCAAAATCTTCGGTCTGGGTGGGCGGGGCCTAATGCCGACAGGGCGGACACCAACCCCGCTTCCACAGAAGCCGGACACTAAAGCAATGACAATCGATCTCGCCAAGGCGCTGCATCGCAGGCGAGACCTAAAAAGTGGCAAAACCAATTGAGGCAAGTGGAAACAAACCAGGTCGATCGTCATCAAATTAATTTCCAAATGTTCATCATCATTGTTCCGCGACTGTGAAGAAGATGGCTGCGTGATGATGGTGTCGACTGGTGAATGACGTGAACATGTGGGTTTGGCTTCATGCAGAGAAGAGTCCAAGTGAGATCACTACGTGAAACAACTATGTTCCTTTGGACATTGCCCCCAAATCACACTAAAGGTAAATGGTTGTCCCATACCTTTTATCATCATGAGGGGTGCATCAGTACACATCATCCTGGCAGAGCAGTACAATGAACTGTTGCCGGTGCCCTATCTCACACCTTCAAAGACAGAGGTATGCACGTGGACTGCCTCCACGTCACTGCAAAGTCAAAGATCCTTTGTAACAACCATGCGACACAAAAAGACGAAGGTTCAAGAACTGATTCATGTTCTGAAAGGTGGACAAGTGCATGCTTTGTTACCAAATTTAGAAAAACCAGACCAGTGGGAGGGGCCTTGCATGATTGAAGCAGCCCAACAATAGAATTACCTCCTAGACACTCTGAGATTCTCTTCTGACTTAATGCACTTTAGAAAGGGTTAAAAACATGGGTTTTCCCTAAACTCATTTAATAATGTAGCATACTGGTTAGCCCTGTCACGCTGTACGGACCTTTTCATTTTCTAATCCTCCCAGTAATATGATGGCACCAGCATACCAGTTAGGTGACAGCTGCGCTTTATAAGTGATATAAAAAACATAAATACCTGCAGAATACAAATTGAGGCAGTCCTCAGACCCTGTGCCTGGAACTGTTCTCCTGGCCTTCATGTTTAATTAAACAAACTGTTCCTGTTTTTTCTTAAGTTTTTTAAGGGCATTCTAACTCCAGCAACATTTTGGCAAGCTGATTAGGACCTCAAACCTGAAGGAAGTAGACCCTGCCCTGACGGATTCAGGATTGCACAACAAGACAAGGTGGGCAACACAGCAATTGATTAGACGTTTTGCTGAATCCTTGAGGCGGTGGTCTGTCCTGAAGCAGCCGTCGTATAGGGTATGAGACTACATCAGAACCTTAACATAGTCAAAGCGTTTGGCATATGGTTAATTGGGAAGAAGCGTAAAAAGATAACCTAAGCACCGTGCCACTGACAGGATCTGGCGTATTAACCATTTTATATGTCCTACCTGTTTTAGTCGAGAGACGAACCAGCGGAAGTCACCTTTTTTCGATAGTTCAGCAATCCAGGCAAGGTGAAGATAGCCCTTGATAATTCCCAGGATGCAGATATTTGTGAGATTCCTACCCTGATTGGGCAGAGTAGCACCTCCGTCTCTAAATGTTTAAGTTCAAGGTTTTCTACATGCTAAGGTGGTTTCTTAACACTCTTAGTATCTGGAAGGAGTGTGGGAGTTGCGTTTTCGCTTGGACACTGGGTGTTAAACAGGGAGTGGAATTCGGATTGGGAAAATAATTAGACCCAGGAAACTGGGCGTAACTTGTGTGTGGCCAAGGGCGGGGGGCTGTGACTCCAGAGTTATGTTACGGTGTCTATGACTACTACCTTGGTCAAGGAGCGGATATTGGAAGACTATCCAGCTCGCTTAGTAACGTGTTCCATGCAAGTCTTCTCTTTTTAGAGATTAGCATGTGCAGAAAGCATACCTAGTCTTTTTTTTGACAAGGTACATTTTTCTGTCAGCTAATATTCAATTATATTGTGTATGTGCTTGCTAGTAATCGCAAACTGTATTATGTGCAAAAACTGGGATAGTGCTGATGCTATTTTGACATACCGCTTGTTTGCCCTATGTTGAAATAATACATATGTATTTTAATCCTCTTGTATTGAAATATTCAGTCAAATTGTTTGAATTATTGTAAAAGCATGGAGCTCCCAGTATGTAATTTGTAAGAGTGCACCACATACGATTGCCCTACAATTGTCCCTCAAATTAGACTAACAAAACCCCCAAAACAAAATTTGAAGCTGTATTTGTACAAAATACTAAAACTGCCATGGATTCCCCTTTGAAGCATATGGAAACTAGGTTCCCCACACAAATAAACATAATAACTTAATATATTTAATACGTTTTGCCAAGAGTGGCCTTTACACATGCAGGTACACACATTACCCTGGCCTGAGGAGGGAACATTAGACACAAACAAAATTGAGCAAACTAAAACACATAAAGACCAAATATGCAGCTCAAAAGAGAGACGAGCGAGAGGCATTATTAGAATTATGGGCCATCTTCGAAGTGGCTAAAACAGATATCCCTATAATACCATTAGTGAACAAACCGCTCACACCTCCGCACCATATGCAGGGTTGGAAGTCATCACACCGGCTCCCTCTGCATAAGGGTATTCAAACCCAGCAGTAGTAGAAACCAACGAGCCCACCATATCCCTTCCCCCACCAAAAAGGTCAGTAAGCCCATGAGAATTAAAACCAAGCAAACCCAGACCTCTCCAGTGCAAGCCAAGTCCCTAGGGAGGGGTCCCCAAAAGCTCGAATCCTCATCCACAACGCTCAACACGTGACCTCTCCGAGACAATCAAAACCTACACCCCCATCAGTTCAGGTGGGAGCAAACAAGTATCAGTTAAGTTTGTGCTGGTTTTGGATAGAGACTCATCGAGCTCTGGAGAGGAAAGGAGATCAGTTCCCCAGAAACCGATAACTTCGGTGTGGCCACAGGGTTTGCCGGGTAGCCGAGGAGAAACGGAGGGTGAACTCGATAATGGATCCAGGTCAACGAAAGCAGCGCATAGCTCAGAGCAGAAGAAACAAGCGAGACGGCGCGAGGAAGAGAGGCATGAGCTCCTGCTTGAGAGAGAGAGAGAGAAAAGGCACACAACCAGGAATTAGAGCAAGAACATAGAATATCGTACTCCTTTCATGAGGGAAGCAAGGATAGGTAGAATGGGCAGCGTTGAGACGAAACGGAGATCAAAGAAAGGCTACCAGATGGGCTTAGAGTCACGCCGTCCGGTCATCAAAGGAGAATGGGTGACCAAGGAATAATGGATCAGGTGTTCACCCAACTGCGACGCTGGAAAATCAAAATGGCTCCTTTTCGTGCACCCAAGGAGAGCAGTGGCGAGGATACACGCTGCTCTTCACGGGTGCATTACAAAGAATGACCTACCCCAAGGTAGATGATGGCAAATGAGGAAGGCAAGACTTTTGTGTACCTGTTTTGCATACAGTTAGCAGACTGAACTGAGGAGAGGGACCAATATGACTGGTCCTCACCTAGTGAAGGATGGTTTGAGAATTAGGACATGGCAGTAATGGAGGACTGCATCAGACATAAAGGAGGAAATCCCAACTGGAACTTCTCCTGCATGCAGCAATGCCTCACAAAATGGGAGGGCTATGTTGAGGATAAACCTGTAAAGTCATCCAAATCGAGAATGTGCCCATTACTGCAGAAGGGCGCAGCGAGGGTACATGCATGCAATGGCCCAGATGGACAAAGAGCGGCAATGAACATAGTTACCTTCATTGCTGGATGACGCAGGTAAATGGATTACATGCTTTGAGCAGAACACTGCAAGTATTAAATTAGTGATAGGCGACATTGGGGGCCAGAAGTACGACGGAAAATTGCATGTGCAAACGGATTTTCAACCTATTTGCACATGCAAAAATCCTCGGGGCCATGTACTAACACTATTTTGTGAGTCACAAATAATTTGCGACTCGCAAAATAGTGTATTGCGACTCGCAATTAGGAAGGGGCGTTACCTAACTATTGGCGACCACACAAGTCATGTACGAATGTTTTGCGACCGCAATTGCGGTCGCAAAACACTCACAATTTACCGCCCTCTAAGAGGGTGGTAATGCAATCACAAAATGGAAGGGGTTCCCAAGGGACCCTGTCCCCTTTGCAAATGCAGGAGAAAATATTTTTTAGGGGCAGGCAGTGGTCCCAGTAACTACTACCTGCCCTTAAAAAAATTAAACAAACGTTTCTTTTAAAAAAAAAAAAAAAAAATTCTTTTTTTTTATGAATACCGTTTTCCTTTAAGGAAAACGGGCTGCATTTAAAAAAAAAATACTTACAAAAAACTGCTTTATTTAAAAGAAGTCCCAGACATGGAGGTCTGCTGAGCCACCATCCCTGGGAGGGCCAGCCATTCTCAATGGGGTCGCAAATTGCGAGTGCCTCATGAATATTGATGAGGCATGCAATAAGTGACCCCATTGAGAATCGCAAACCGTGTGTCTGACAATGTTGTACATGTCATTTTGCGAGTCACAGATTGTGTCTCGCAGTTGAGTGCAGTTTGCGACTCGCAAAATAACATGGTCATACTTCTGGCCCTAAGAGTCTGCTAAGCGGCCTAATTGGGGAACAGACAAACACGGCGGTCGCCCAAGTCTGCATTCCAAAAATCAAGCTAACATAGACCCAGCATGACTGGACGCATATAATTTGTACCGGATATGCTCCGCCCTGAAATAAATATTCCTTGACTGCCCAGATATAGGAGGGCTAATGGCAGAAACCATAAAGTCCAAGGAATGCATAAACAATTTTCTAAACAGAATAAGGGCAAGATGGAGACAGGAAACTGGACCGCCGTGGTTCGACACTGGCCCACAAGTCACATTTGTCACCAATCTTTTGAGGAAAGGGTTAGCCACCGAGATACAGAACAAACTGGACAGCGTAGTTGGTTTAGATACCAAACGCCGGCAGGAAATACAAGCTCATATACTCCACTACCATAAGAAAAAGCAAGAAATGGATAGAGCGAAGCAGGAGCAGACCCAAAGACCCACTGCAAAATGAGTGGAGCATAAGGTGAAAAAGACTGCTCTCAAAGAAGTATTGATGGCTGCAGCCGTACAGATGGCGCCTTTCTCAATGGGGGCTCCTCCTCAAAACTTTAGAAGGTTCTAAACTGGCTCTAGTAGTAGAACCCAGAGAGGGTGGCAACAACCAGACATGAGAGAGTGCTACGATTGCCATAAGCAGGGTCACCTACCAGAGATATGCTGGCTGAAGGCATACCTTGAGCATCAAAAGCAGCAGGGGTTAGCCAATAAGGGCCAGCCACCACAAAACACCACACAACAGGATATGGGTAATATCCCTCCTCAATACCAAGCGCAGAATAATCCGAATATAGCATACAATCAGCAGTCACAAGGAGCTCCGCCAGGCGCCACACAATCGCAGCAGGGATCAAGTAATTGGGTGAGCATGTTGCAACAACAACCACAGATAGGGAACTCGGCACAACAAGGGCCAGGGCCACAACCCCAGCAAGGAGGGGTAACAGTGTGGGGAGGTAGCACCTGCAAGCAAACACAGAGTCAGAATGTGCAATAAAATGGACTCCCCAGCAAATGAAGCCAGGTAATAGCAATCAACCAGCATCTCCCTACCCTCTCCCCCTAAAACTATACCAGATCAAGAACCACACTAACAAAAGGCATTAGTAGTCCAAAAATAGTTTTTACTTGCTCCCAGAAATTCACAGATGCTGGGGATATGCCTTTCGGGTTCTCACACTTAGTTCGGCATCAATGATGACTCCGCCAGAGCACAGAATATTCAGGTTGGCTAAAGTGCCCACAGGAACTAGGCCTAACTCTGCTGCTGATCCTCTAGGGCGGGTTGTCGTTCCAATCATCAGGCCAGAAGGATCCCATTTTCGGGCATTAGGCTCATGCTTGACGTTTCCTTCATGGCCCCAGCGGATTTTTGCACTTTTGGGTCCGGGTGTTCCATGTGGATCGACTGCAGTCAGATGTGATTTTACATGTATAACATTGGGTACCAGAGTCCATTTCCAATCCCCTCCCCCACCCCCTCATCTGTATTTCTATACTAATGGGACCATCGCTCTATGCCCCTAGGATCATGTTAAATTAGTCCTTATTGTTTCTTTCTCCAGTTTTTGTTTCTCGAAATGTCCCAATTTCTGGCTTCCAAAATGTTGTCACCCTACCTTTCACCCTTCTGTAGATCGACAAGATATGCACCAGTTGGTTAGGCAGCGCATGACTGTAGAGACCCCAGCCAAATGCCAGAGACTGCTGGCCCACCAGAAAAGCTAATAGGAAGCAGGATGTGGTCCGAGGGAAAGGGGGTTGCCCGGGATGTAGGATTCCGAACCTTTACTTTGGCTCCAGACGAAATGCAGGGCATCGGGTGCGCTCTCCTCTAGTTCAAGAATAGTCACTCATTGGGCTCCAACCTTGCAGACACTTTTCAAGCAAAGACTGGCCCTGACGTCGGACTTCATGGGGTAGGAGAAGCGAGCCAAAGCTTTCCACGCAGGGCATGGGAAACAGTGGATTACGCGAGACTCAGGGAAACTCCCAAACCTAAAATAAAAACACCTGCAGCTAGCCCAAAAAGAAGGTTCCAGATACCAAGACATGGTCAAGATCAGCCAAAGCTAGGGAACTAATCCACAAGGGAGGGCCATGTGACACACTGCGATGCCCGGAACAGGGGGATTCACAAACTAAAACAGTGTTCCCTAGGCATGGGGCAAGCGCCAGCCACACCCATCGGCAGCATGCCCCCTCTTCCCACATCTCAGCGCACAGGTAGCCCCTGGCATGAAAATAGTATGAGGTAAGGGGGTAGGGGCTGCACAGTAACCGAGCTTGAATGCAGACACAGGCAAGGTTATTTTGAAAATTAGTAACGCCCACCGAGTCCCGTACCAGAAGCCACAATAATACTTAATGCTGAACGGACCTACCCAGAGCTAAATTTGGAAAATTTCAGAGAAACACCCTGTTAGGATTAGTAAAGGGGCTCAACAACTTATTAAAAATAAGGTCCGTCTTCTTGATAAATGTTTTTAGAAATAACCCTTACTCCTCTAACCACTAAGAATGTATTCAAGAGAGGTCACCTTCCAACACCTCACCAGATCATGATTGGTAGGTTGATGGGAGAACGTCCCAAATGCAAAATGCAGGTTCTCCAACCATTGAGAACGGAGCATATGTATTAAAACTGAGTTAACAAGTAGCAAAGTTCTGTCAAAACAGGAAGCTGCAAGGACCATGAGTCCACCTACGCTGACTTGTCATCCACTTCCACAACTTAAGGAAAACAACATTGTTGAACTCCCATCAGAAGGAAGAAAACCCTATAGGCTCTCAAAGAGGGGGTCTGCCTAACACCTGCGGCCCTCACAGAGGAGGAGAAAAGTGCATGGGGGGATGCCATTTCAATGTACGGTCCGGCCCTTCCACGACAACATCACCTCAGGACTAAAAACTAAGAACTACTATGAACTGGTCAGAAAGAACAAAGTCACCGGTGGAGCACAGTCGTCTCCCTGGGGACCCTTACCAAGACCTACAATGTCACATTAAAAGTTAGGTGTGATTGTTTGGTTGGGTATTATCTGCCTGTTATGGGTAGTCCCACACTTGTTTACTGTTGAGGAACTGCAGAGTATGTTATGTTAAGGCGATTTCTAAAGCGCACGATTACCCGAAGGTGTCCTGGCGCTGGTTACTTCTCTTAAGGCTAAGCCAGGGGCAAGGCAGGTTATTTATCAAAAAGCCAGGTCTTTAAACCCTTTCTAAAACTTAGCAGATTGTTAGCATTTCTCAGATGAAGTGGAAGCCCATTCCAGGCCTTTACGGCACAAAGGGTGAAACTTCATCCGCCCCAGAGGGCTTTTTTTTTTTGAAGGGACAGCAACCAGTTTTGCTTCTAACGATCGAAACGTGCGCGTTGGTTTATACCATTGAAATTGCCTTTTGGAATGGTCAGGTCCTTCTCCTTGCAGCGCTTTGAAAACAATGCATAGTGATTTAAACTGTTCCCGGTTCCTCACCGGGAGCCAGTGCAGTTTTTGTATCACATTAGAGATTGGGGAAAATTTGGGGGTACCCGTGAGGAGTGTGGCCGCGGCTTTCTGGAGCAGCTGAAGCTTGTGCAACAGCTTTTGTTGTATGTTCAAGTATAAACTGTTGCAGTAGTCCAGCCTCGATAAAACCAGGGCCGTGACCACTGTTTTGCGACAGTCTAGCGGCAGAAGATTCAAGACCTTCTTCACTGTTCTTAAAACGTACCCTGTTTTAGAGACTACCGCATTGACCTGGGCTCTCATGGAAAGTTTCTCGTCGAGCAGGATCCCCAAATTTTTAACCTTATTTGATGGAATGGGGAGTGACCCAAGTGAAGCCGGCCACCATGAGGGGGTCCAGAAATTGGGGTCGTTCCCAAACCGCATCACCTCGGTTGTGTCCGAATTCAGCCTTAAGCAGTTACCTGCCATCCATCTTCCGACTTCTTCCATGCAGGACTGGAAGCGGCTGTCTATTCTGGTTTCTTTGCCAGGTAGTAGAGAGACGCAAATTGTGGTATCTTCTGCGTATGAGGTGATCCCAAACCCATGAGCACTAATAACCGGTGCCAGTGTTGAAACATATATATTAAAAAGTGTCAGGCTCAGGGAAGAGCACTGCGGGACACCACATGGTAGTGAAAAAGGTTTTGATTGAAACTTCCCCAGTGCTACTATCTGGCTTCTGTCAGAGAGGAATGAGTTGAACAGATCCCAAGCTTTGCCCTCTACACCACATTCTCTGAGACGGTCCATCAATATCCCATGATGGACCGTATCAAATGCGGCTGAAAGATCTAGTAGGATCAGGGCTGACCTACCTCCCTGGTCCACTGCTCTAATCTCATCTGTAGCCTGAATCAAGGCGGATTCTGTGCTGTGTCCCTCTCGGAAACCGTGTTGGGAGGGGTCCAATACTAAAAAGAAGTTTACTAAAAGGTTACCACAGCGCCTGCGTAGGCATCTCTTGTGTCACCTACAACTACACTAATCAGAACACCAGCATCCCACGTGCACTACACAGTGCCCTCCTACATAACACCTAGAATCAGCACATGACCACAGTCTGCTCTAAATGATCAGCCAGTTCATGTTACGTCTGTTCATTAATGCCACATGCTGTAGGCGCAAACAGGCTTTACTTGGCCCAAGAAGTAGCCCAGAGAAAGCAAAATGCCTTAAACACCCCTATCTATACAGAATAAGGGGTTGGATCTTGGCCAACAAGGTAGAACCACACAGGGTGGTAGTGAACTTGACCCAATATGATAACCCTTTATACATTCTGATTGAACCCACTGATATCCAAACCAAGCTAGACCAGATGTTTAGAAAAAGCCAAATAGGGAAAGATATCACATGGCCTCGAGATTTTCCAGAGAAAAGGTACTTGAAGGTGATAAAACCCCCCCATTCATTGCACAAACACTTCTGTATCAGCATCCGTTTGCGCACCGAGAGCGGCTCTTAGTATGAGCGGGGCAGTTTTCTTACACAACAAGCGTTCTCCTAACATGGAATTCCAGTGTAGGGCCAAACCAGCTCTGGGATAAAGGGGGAATGGGTTGAATGGGGGAGGACTGAATAAAAGCATGACCACCCCATCCTAGGTGGATGGATACATTTGGAAGGACACCCCCTAATTGTACAGAAACTAACCATGTACTCCTTCTGCTTTAGAGCAAAAGGAACGCTTCCGATGGGCATGAATATTAACTGATGAGTGATTTCTATACATCCCAGAAATGCATTGGGGCACCTCCATGCTGATGGATTTCGACTGGCAGTGCAGCGAGTATGCCTACACTGAGATTGCTCCCGGATGGAGAGAACTGTGTTCCCTGGTCACCTTGCACACCCAGATCCCTGGTCATTCCTGAAGAAGAGCTATCAGACTTCTAACAGCACCTGTTAAGTAAGAAGCCAACCTTGCCGCGCCAAGCTCATGAGAAGAGAGCCACATACTATTTTGACTGGGCTCAATTCAAAGACATTCCAGAAGAATTCAGACTGCTCAGGGAAGCACAGCTGTCAGCTGGGAAGTCGATACCCTCCTTCATCCTGCAGAGAAAAGTTGGCTCCAAATCACTGGGTGGGAAATGCTGAAAATGATGAACAGCACTGAGCTCGATCTAAATTCGATTAAGTAAGAAATGCGAGCCATCAGCCTCAAGGTATGCAGCAACGATATGTATCGGACTTGACGACCTCAATGGAGGGAGGGATGTGTGCCAAGATTGGTGTCACCTGCTGCACATTCATCCCAGTAAATGATGTGGGCAGTGGAACACTGACACTTGCCATCCAAGCACTGCATAATTTACAAAGAGACTTGTGCAAAGGAGGTGCCCCTGAGCAGGAGTGGTTTTCAAATTGGTTCTCCTAGCTCCTATGATGGATAACTACGTTATGTAAATCGCTGTTGCCAATTATTGTATTTCTATTGGTATGTAGAGTTATTTAATTAAGGATCCCCTGCTGTAAAAACGCGGTCCCCAAAATGGGTAGATTGCAAATAGGATAGTGATTGTCGAAACTAGCTTAAGGATCAACAGGCCCCAAATAAAGTGACTATCCAAATGCAAGATTTAGGTAGTGTAGTTGAAGAATCAACTAGAGGGGCAGAATGTTAGTATGGAATCGCCCATTGTGAACTTTACATCAACCTAGAATCACAAATATGTTGTCAAGTAGGCCCTCGGTCCAAGGCCTGGGATTGCTGATTCATAGGTCACAGTAGCCAGCAGGCTAACGCCCAGGCAGGAAGCTCTTGATCAATCCCACAGATAGGTGCAGGGACATTACAAAGTGTCATTGGAGATTGCCCCCATAAAGTTCACATGGCTGAAAGGGGTACGCGCATTCCTAAAAACACCATAAACGTCAGATGCCACATGAGTTAGGAACACATAGCCAATCGCAGTGTAGCCACTTTGTGATCACGTAGGATCAGGGCTGCCCTACCTCCCTGGTCCACTGCTCTAATCTCATCTGTAGCCTTAATCAAGGCGGATTCTGTGCTGTGTCCCTCTCGGAAACCGTGTTGGGAGGGGTCCAATACTAAAAAGAAGTTTACTAAAAGGTTACCACAGCGCCTGCGTAGGCATCTCTTGTGTCACCTACAACTACACTAATCAGAACACCAGCATCCCACATGCACTACACAGTGCCCTCCTACATAACACCTAGAATCAGCACATGACCACAGTCTGCTCTAAATGATCAGCCAGTTCATGTTACGTCTGTTCATTAATGCCACATGCTGTAGGCGCAAACAGGCTTTACTTGGCCCAAGAAGTAGCCCAGAGAAAGCAAAATGCCTTAAACACCCCTATCTATACAGAATAAGGGGGTGGATCTTGGCCAACAAGGTAGAACCACACAGGGTGGTAGTGAACTTGACCCAATATGATAACAACCCTTTACACATTCTGATTGAACCCACTGATATCCAAAACAAGCTAGACCGGATGTTTAGAAAAAGCCAAATACGACCTCAATGGAGGGAGGGATGTGTGCCAAGATTGGTGTCACCTGCTGCACATTCATCCCAGTAAATGATGTGGGCAGTGGAACACTGACACTTGCCATCCAAGCACTGCATAATTTACAAAGAGACTTGTGCAAAGGAGGTGCCCCTGAGCAGGAGTGGTTTTCAAATTGGTTCTCCTAGCTCCTATGATGGATAACTACGTTATGTAAATCGCTGTTGCCAATTATTGTATTTCTATTGGTATGTAGAGTTATTTAATTAAGGATCCCCTGCTGTAAAAACGCGGTCCCCAAAATGGGTAGATTGCAAATAGGATAGTGATTGTCGAAACTAGCTTAAGGATCAACAGGCCCCAAATAAAGTGACTATCCAAATGCAAGATTTAGGTAGTGTAGTGGAAGAATCAACTAGAGGGGCAGAAAGTTAGTATGGAATCGCCCATTGTGAACTTTACATCAACCTAGAATCACAAATATGTTGTCAAGTAGGCCCTCGGTCCAAGGCCTGCGATTGCTGATTCATAGGTCATAGTAGCCAGCAGGCTAACGCCCAGGCAGGAAGCTCTTGATCAATCCCACAGATAGGTGCAGGGACATTACAAAGTGTCATTGGAGATTGCCCCCATAAAGTTCACATGGCTGAAAGGGGTACGCGCATTCCTAAAAACACCATAAACGTCAGATGCCACATGAGTTAGGAACACATAGCCAATCGCAGTGTAGCCACTTTGTGATCTAGTAGGATCAGGGCTGCCCTACCTCCCTGGTCCACTGCTCTAATCTCATCTGTAGCCTTAATCAAGGCGGATTCTGTGCTGTGTCCCTCTCGGAAACCGTGTTGGGAGGGGTCCAATACTAAAAAGAAGTTTACCAAAAGGCTCCCCGTGTCGACATCTGGACACTGACGCCACTGGCCACATTGTGTCCACGCAAGGTCGAGACACACCTGTGGTAACCATTAGACAATTTATGGCTCCGGAGGCAGCAACTAACATTTCTCACCATATATGGTCTGCTGAAAACCTTTACAACTATACACGTTTTTGATACAATGTGGGATTCCTGCAGAATGTAAATTGAGACAGTCCTCAGACCCTGTGCCTGTTACTTTTCTCTCAGCCATAGTGTTTAATTAAACAAACTGTTTCTGTTTAGCCAAACTCCTTTTGTCTTCCTTTTTTTAAGGGAATTCTAACTCAAGCAACATTACCACCTTTTTGACCCATATTGATTTTGTTCAGATGTAAAAGACTACGTTTTTTGTAAGCTGCAGAACTTTTTCAGGATGTAATTCGCCGCATTATACAGCCTGTCACGCGTGCTTTTAATTATAGTAATGATATTCTGGTATTTGGGGCCAGTTGAGCTTGAGAAAGCCCTAATACAAGTATGCCGATTGCTGGCTGTTGCCGGTCTCACTTTAAAATGCAGGAAATCGTGAGTTTCACAAAATAAAACTCGCATTCTTTGACCATATTTTCTCTGGAAAGGGTTTAGCACCAGATCTGGCTAAAGTACAAGCCTTATACTCCACTACTCCACAGACTCTAACCCAGTTCCCCAGGTCCGAGGTCAAGCGCCCTAGCCGTTAGGCCAACTCTTCTCCCTCACATTGGGCTCAAAGAGCTTCAGCGCCCCTCCCACCGCCGTTCGTGTGTGTCAGCACGGGCTAAGATATATATACACTGAAAAAACCATAGGTTTCAGGCATGTTATAGTTAAAAATTAGCATTTAAAAAACCTTAGAAATTCACTGAAAAAGCCATAGGTTTCAGGGGCGTTATAGTTAGCTGGACTTTTCACTCGTACAAAACCATTGAAATTCCCCCGTTTATAGATAGTTCAGCTAACTATAACTCGCGCGCCCGCAATGCACTGCTAATGACGTCACATATTACATCACTCATGACATGGTCAGTAACATCACTCATGACATCACTGATTAAAACTACCTCTTAAAACGTGCCACAGGGCGTGTTTGCACACGTCACCCCAGGCCCAATCCCCTCCCTTCCCCACTGTGTAAACACGCCCTGTGGCTGTTTTTTAGGTTGGGAGATTAAGTCCCCTTGAATCCTGAGGGTCCCTAGGGGCAAAATAGCCCACTAGGTACATCCAGTAAGCGCCATTGCAGAGAGGTGTAAAAATGGGCACGGCCTGCACCACCTCTCTGCAACGCAGAGCAGTAGCGCTTACTGGAAGCGCCTGGTGGGCTAGTTGGCCTCCAGGGTCCCTCAGGATTGAAAGGGAATTATTTCCCCAACTTAAAACGCGCCACAGGGCGTGTTTGCACATGTCACCTCAGGCCCCGTCCCCTTCCTTCCCCACTGTGTAAACGTGCCCTGTGGCCGTTCTAAGTTGAGAGATTAAGTCCCCTTGAATCCTAAGGGTCTCTAGGGTCAAACTAGCCCACTAGGTACCTCCAGTAAGCGCCACAGAGCTGCGTTGCATAGAGGTGTAAAAAGGGGCATGGCCTCAGAACACCTGTCTGCAACGCAGCTCCCTGGCGCATACTGGAGATACCTGTTGGGCTAGTTTGCCCTCAGGGACCCTCAGTATTGAAGGGGAATTAATTCCCCAACTTACAACTGGCCAGGGGGAGCGTTTGCAGAGTGCTGCAAGGGGGGTGGGGGGTGGCCTCCGGCGCGATGCCTGTCTTTTATTTATTTTATTTTTTTAAGAAGGAGGGCTGTGTGGCCCCCTTCTTTTTCTAATTTATTGGCCCTGGGGACCCCATCCGCCAGGGCCTGCACCCTAATTTTTTTTGTTGCAAAAATAAATGTGGCCCTCCCAAGGACCCCAACCCCCGGGTCATGGCCCTTTTTTTTTTTTAATTCTTTGGGAGGGGGGCTGCGTTGCCCCCCCTCTCCTCAGGCCACTTATGGCCCCGGGGACCCCATCCTCAGGGGAAGGCCTTTGTTTTTTATTTAAAAAATCTATATATTTATACAAACACCTAGAACATGCTGGACAAACCGTATGTACCTATCACCATGACGATTTGCGTGATATTCATTAAAAGGCGACTATGCATACAATGAATCCACGTGGAATGTATTTACACCGCTAGTGAAGCTCTGACATGTCTGACTCCCTACCGTGCCAAATCCCGGCGCCCCCGCCAGAGGGTACTCTCCAAGTAGACACCCTTGTCGTTTATTTATACAAACATGGGTAGCTATTGACGGGCACATTTAATACACACGCACACCAAGCCATTCAAAGGCGATTCGACAAAAATTCGACCAAACTATGCAAGAATCCCCCCTCACGGTTAATAAAACGCACATCCACCGCCGGATGTGTAATACTTTTTATTTTACTCTCTGGAAAGGAGACAAACCTCACTTGAGTCACAGCGTGCTCCTGGCTGAGCCCAATGCTGTGTTACACCCACTAGTGCCCGCCGAGTGCCACACACCTCTGTGTTGTATTCCACCAGCTAGTGGGTATGCTATGACACTCTCTAGCCCATGTGCACTGTAACACCACCCCGTGAATATGTCATGCCACACTTGCCTTCGCACAGGTTATATTGCCCCATCTAACGTGCCTTCCTCGATGCCTATGTTATAACGCACAGCACTATGCCATACATATTACAATCTGGGATCCATATCTTTGTCACAGTGCATATGCAACGTTACGCTCCCCAGCACATATTTTATATTACAACTTTAGAGACTAGTTAGGTTACCCAACACTGCCCTATGCATATTACACTCCAAGGCGCATATCGCATAGCAGGCGCTAGTGCCTGTGCTATCTCGCGCTCTCCAATGAATCTATAATTGCGCACAATGTATTGCATATTATAATTCACGCCCGGTTCATCTTATATCACACTTTTTGGTGCATAGTTTATACCATATACTATATCTAGTGTTCATTTTCAATCGTGCTCTCAGGACTATGTTCTATATAACACTGCGTCCACCTATCCTTTTCACGGGCATTACATTTTGCAATGGGGGATGGAGGGTCAGGGGGTGTTTCTGCCAAGTGATCCCGGAATCACAGTCACAAACGTCCTCTTCTTCCTGAATAAAAGTGAGATTATGCTGCATACTTTTTCATATTTTAAGTAGTTCGCACAGACACACATTTTAAAAACAATAAAGTTCCTAATACCCACCTTCTCTGAACAGTTAGCTTGCTGCCTCATCCACCTCCTCCCTATCCTCTGTTGTCTGAATCCATGGACTAGCCTCCTCCCTCCTGCCATGCATGGTCTGATGTGCTGCCACTGCCCTCCATTTAGCATGATGTACCAGTCCACTCCTCCTGACCTCCATTTCCCAATTCTATGGCCCATCATTGACCTCCTGCTTAGCCTCTGTGCTTAGCTTGCTGCCCCTATTCTCCTTCCCCCTGCCCTCCGATGTCTTTGTGCATGCCCCTGCTCCATCCTTTTTGCCCACCATGTTCCATGGACCTGCCACTCCTATCTACTCTGAGTGTTCTGTTGAGCTACCACTCCCCTCCCACCTGCCTAGCATTGTCAGATGACTGTAACCTGTCCCTGCCACCTCCACCCTGCCTATCCACATGCCATGCCCCTATCCCCTTCCTCCTGTCCTCCATGGTCCATTTTACTGCCAGACCCTTCTGCCCCCCCTGGTCTGTTGTGCTGCAACTGCTCCTCCTGCCTGCCACGCGCGGTCTGTTGTGAGGCCCCTTCCCCTGAACTCTCTTGTCTGTGCCCAGACCCTCCCTTCTATCCTCCATGGTCATTTGTGCATGCCCCTGCACCCTCCTTCTTGCCCATCATAGCCAATGTGCTGCCACTAACCCTCCCGCTTGCCATGCATGGTCTTCTGTGCTGCCATGGCCCCTCCCACCTTCCCTGTGTGGTCAGCTAGCTGCCCCTGACCCCCTCCCACCTTCTCTCCATGGTCTGTGTGTATGCCATCATAGTCTCATTGTTGCTCTACATGGTGTGTCTTGTTTCTAGTGCCCATCCTGCCTGACCTCCGTGGTCATCTTGCTGCTCCTGCCCTGCCCCCTTGCCCCCAACCCTCTGTTTCCATGTGCAGACCCCTATTCCCTCCCTCCTGGCTTGTCTGTTCCATTGTAATGGACCTGATCCGTCCCTCCTGTCCTTTATGGTCTGTTATGCTGCAGCTTTCTCTCCTGTCTGTCCATTATGGTCAGCTAGCTACCATTGCCTCTTTACCCTCTGTTCTCTGTTGTCCATGTGCATGGTCCTGTCCCCTCCCTATTGCTTTCTATGGATTGTTGTGCTGCACTCCCGTCTTGCATGCCCTGTGTGGTGTATTGTGCTGCTGCAAACCCTGATGCCTGCCCTGTAGGGTCAGTTTGGTGCACCTCTCCATGTCCCTCCTGTCCTCTGTTATCCGAGTCCATGTCCCTACCCCAATTCCTCCTGCCTACCATGATCCAATGTACCATACTTGCGAACATTTTGAACTTGGTAAGAGGGAGATTTTGAAAAAAAACTGGGGTATTGATTTTCCCCCTTGAGTTACATTGAAAAAGAGGAGATTGTAGACAGGAGACAGATCAAATAAAGCCCATTTGAGCTTAAAAACATTGGACGTTTCCTGGCTGAAACGGGTCTGTTGGCATGTATGGCTGTACTACCACTGCCTCTTCCTTCTGCCCAAAATGGTCTATTATATTGCCACAGCCTCTCTTGCCAGTCCTGTATTGTTGGTTTGTTGCCCCTGCCCCCCTTTCCACTGCCCTCCATAGTCTGTTGTGCTGCCACTGCCCTTCCTGCCTGCCCAGTGTGGTCAAATTGTTGCCTCTGCACTCTTCTACCTGCCTTCAATTTTCAGAGTCCGTGCCCCTGGCCTCTGCCTCTCAACAGTTTCCCAATGAACAACTAGATTGCAAACATTCTATATTTATTACAAAAGGGTGGAACGCCTGACTTCATCTTGATGTAATCAAAACTGTAATGCCTAGAGCATTTCTTTTAGAAATTACTTATCTGAGAGGGTCTTATTTGCATCAAAATTATGGTTAATGCTCTAAAAAACTAAAATGAGGACATATTTTCTGAGTTTTCAAATAGCGACTAAGAACTTTTAAATTATTTGTAATCTTTGTTTTTTCATCCAGTTGACCACTTGATTAAATGTTGCACCTAGGGGAGAGGATGTGGTTTTACTTCCAGAGCTGCAGACTTTGCAACTGGGGAACCAGGTTGGAGTTTCTGCTTCAGCTCAACATTCTGTGATTCTGGTCAAATCACTTAATCTCCCCATGTCTACAACCAAAATGAATTTGATCTTGTGTGATGTTACCAATGCTCATGTAAAGCACTCCAATACCTGACAAGTCTGCACTATATAAAACTGCCAATACACAAAAAATAAGTGTTTTGCTCACTTCTGTCATTGGGCTACATGTGGGCTACATCTGGGAGAATTTTTTAATGAAATAGAAGAGGATTTGAGAAGTCACTCAAAATGTGCCCTAATTTTTCTTTCTTCAGCACTAATCATAATTTCTATGGCAAAATGAACCCCCTCATTGTGTTCCTTTTTAAATTAAAATTAAATGTTTTAAGTGTTACCAGTTTATTCCAATCAAGATGGCTTCAGGTGTGCCATACTTTTGTCATAAGTAAGACAGTAAGCGCTCTAGTTGTTTTTAAGAACACTCTGGGACATTCTGTCATTGGGCTACATCTGGGTGATATTTGGGCGATATTTGGGCTACATTTGGGCTCTTTTGTCTCTGGTGGCCATTTTGGGAGACTTATTTGTTATGAAGTTTCCTAATTTCCTCATTTACTACAGTCTCCCCAGTAGGAAATACTTTCAGTTTTTTACTTTGATTCCATCAAGAAGGCATTCAGATGTCACACATTTGCCATCAATTCAGAATGTTAGCACTCTAGTTGCTTATTAAATCACTGTAGTAAAGCTACTGCTCACCAGGGAAGTCTGCTGCTGGTATTGAAAGTGCATTTTTCAGTCTGCATGTCAGAATTTTTTAATGAAATAGAAGAGGATTTGAGAAGTCACTCAAAATGTGCCCTAATTTTTCTTTCTGCAGCACTAATCATACTTTCTATGGCAAAATGAACCTCCTCAGTTTGTTCCTTTTTAAATTAAATGTTTTAAGAGTTACCACTTTTTTCCAATCAAGATGGCTTCAGGTGTGCAATACGTTTGTCATAAGTAGGACTGTTAGCGCTCTAGTTGTTCTTTAGAACACTCTGGGAAGCTTCAGTAGAGCACAAAGGAATCAACTGACAGTCTCTGCCCTTGTTGGATGTACATGTTTTACTGAGAATGTCAGACTTCATTCTCACATGACTGAGAAAGATAATGTGAATTTACAGAAAATATGCTCTCAGTTTAGCTTATAGATCACCTTCCAAACCTCTGTGGGAAAAGCATGAGAAAATAGTTTTCTCTCAAACATGATTCATGATATCACAGCAGAAGGCTTTTTCACATGGTAAAATCACCTTAGAACACACCACAATTCCTAAAATGAGTATGGTACCATCAACAAATGATTTATAATGTAACTAAAGTCTTAAAGCCTTCTATTAACTGCAATGCTTTTTAATGAGGTGCTATCATGTATATTGGTCCCAAGATGGCTGCCAACACTTCTTGGATGAAGTACTGACAGCCAATCAGATCTCACGATGAGACGTGTGGTTAGGCTCCGCCCAGATATATCTATCTTTTTAACTCTAATTTTCTCAGGAACCACTGAACGGATTTACACCATTTAAGCAAAAGGCACGAGTCTGAACTGAGGGCTACCTCTTTGCCAAATTTGGTGTAATTCCGTTCAGCAGTTCGGGCTGTAGCTGCGTCAACAGGTCCTATGGGAAAATGCATGGGGAAAACGTGTTTTGGGACCACCCTTTTTTCTCGTCCCCGCTTGACGAATAACCGTGAAATTTTCAGGATAGGAGCGGACCGGAGCTGGCCTAAAGTTTGGAAAATTTCGCAAAGATCCGTCAATCGGCGCCAACGTTATTCCAAATAGAATGTTGTGGATTTCCTATGGAAAATAGGTCCTAACTATAACTCCCTACTGGCGACTGCCAGTAGGTAATATATAAAATCTCTCTTCCCCCCCCCCCCCCCCCCCGAGTATTTCACAAATCTTCACTCTGCCTATTCTTTAAAGTTGCAAATTGCTTTTGCTGCGGCAGTGTAAGAATGCATTTCCCGAAACGTGCCCTTAGGCTTTGTGTTTTTTGCAGTTTTATACAGTTCAAACTCCACCCGAAGGTATTGAGGCTCTTTTGCATGAGCACCTTTTACATTATACAAGGACACATTGCTGGAAGTATTAGGCCCCCCCCCCCCTGAAATTTAGCTCTAGTTGCGCACCTGATCTGTGCCCACTATGTGATTTCACCTATAGCTCCTGCAGTTACTCAGCCGCCCCCTGCACACACTACTATACTCTGCAGAACTTGCACAACCACTGCCACCCCTACACAATCTCTTCCATGCCTTGCATATCCCTCAGAAATGACCTGTAAACCTTCACCTGCACCCTGTCTACCCTCAGCCATTCCCACGCATTCTCATCCATGTGCTGCAGGCCCCAGCAACATTTCACGGATGACCCACACTCTGCTCATTATCAACCAAGCTCTGCACATCCTCTTTCACACTGCACTTCATTGGACGATCTCAGCCTACGCCGTGTTAATGCTTTCCACGTCCTCTACCACTGCCAATTTGTGCATGATCTTGGCTACATTTTCACATCTTTTAACCATGCCTTGCAAAATATGGTCTTGCATGCCCATGGCTAACCTTTCCTACAAGCTCTATGCACTGTTAATATCCTTCACTGCATGTTTTAAACCAATATGCACACCTACAGTTTGCAGACTGAGAGCAAAAACGGGCACTTACGCCCAGTGGTTGAAGTGGAGGGGATCGGAGGGGCACGATTTAATTCAAGGAAAACAGTTCCCCCCCCCCAATTTCTGTGAAAAGACAACCGTCCCGGGATGGTTAATTTCGAGAGCTGAAAATGCTTAGCTGCAGTGTAGGGCATGGTGTCTCCAGTGCTGTGAAACCGAGGGAGGGCAGACCTCTAAACAAGCCTTCTTGGCAGGTGCATGCTTGCCTAAAAGAACTCAACAGGTTAATTTGCAAATGTAAAGGGAGCTCTGAAGCCAGTATTGGCTTTGATTAAATTGAATAACTTGACACTTCCTGATGACACAGATTTATTATTTTTGAGTGGTATTGTAAAGGAGTTACCAACTGAGCCGGAAGTGTGCTTTTTAAAGGGCCGCAACACAGGCCCCTGCGCGCAGGGCATTTATTTTATATTTCAACTGTTTGTCCATTTATATGCACATACCTGATGATGAAAGACCGAAAAAAGATGTAAAATATTTCGTTTTTTAGTCACATCTTTGACCCCACCCCTGCGCCTTTTCACCCTGCCCCCATTGTGCACAGTATCACAGTTCCCTTACTTTTTTTTAATGTACTTTGACTGCTCCTTATGCCAATCCTTATTCATTATACTAGCTTGCCATGCTCTGCAGTGACCGTCCCTACACACACCACCATCTATCACCCATTCATGTCCTGCTCGCTTCCAGTGCATATTATCACCTTACACGCTGCATAACTTCTTCACTGCTTGCTCAGTCTAAACCCTCAGCCATGCTCTAAGCCGACCAGCAATGCACACACTCACACTGCTATCCCTTAATCAGGCTGGGCACACAATGGCGGGGATAGGCGCAACTTTAGAAACTACTTTTTCTATGTAGAGAATAGTGAAATCATGAAACGTCATCTTGTGTTAAATTGTTATTGCTCTTGCTTCATAGCTTTTGTATAGCGCGCTTTAGTAGGGCACCGCAGTGGCTTTTGTCAGTCTGCGCTGTAACTTTCCAAGCATTTCAGTTGCTGGCTGGTGACTAATTCAGTCTTGTCAAGATGTGAGATCAGGATAACGACTGTGTCCTTTTTAATGAGTTGTACTTTTTCTTTGGGCGAGACCAGAGGACTAACCCAGATTGCCTACACGTTTCCTCGGTTGGCACGGGTCCCTGTTGAGCAACTATAAGTGTGTGAGCAGTAGATGACCATTATGTAGGCACTGAATGCCAAAATATCCAATTAATTGTATGTTGAGGCTGTGTGGGAGGCATGTTCAGAGATCTATCGTGATGTGGGCTCTTGTAAGTTAGTATATGGAATGTTTTCTTGTGCTGTGCAATTTAGAGCACGTTGACACCCACATAAAAAGCACATCTGCTGAGGTGTGTGTGATGTTCTGCCTAAATAGTACTTTTAGATCTTGTGCGTTTGACAAATGACGTGCTATTTGGTGTATGTGCTTTCGTTGGTATACTGACACCTAGCCATACAATGAATTTGAGAAGGCCTAGTACTGAAAAATGAGAAAACTGTGGCGAACACCTAAGAGTCGTGCAGAGAGTGAACATTAAAATGGTCTGATTGGATTGTGGGGCTTGCAGAGCACCTGTCATTAGTCAATTTAGTGCTGGGTGTAATGGGAAATATTACGATTTCTGGAGTAGCTGCAAATCCAGTGGAGAGCCCAACAGCGGAACTGCCACCAGTAAGCTATCTATAGGTGTCTGGTGTAATCCCCTCTGGTGTTAGACCTTGCTCAACAAACAACACGTTTTTCAGCTGCGCCAAATTCTTGAGCTAGGCCCCGCGTGTGTATGTCGATTTCCTCTCTTCTGTTTTAGTTTTAATTGTCAGCCGCACCTACTTCCTGTCCAAGTCTCGCCTGGCGTTAGCAGCGCGCATGCGTTGCCCTCGCCATGCGAGGGCTTTTTGCAATCAATACAGATTTAGAAGGGACTTGAAGCCCCGCCCCTGTTTCCCATTGGCTCGCGTCAACGTTTATGGTAAACAATGGTGCATGATTGGAAATCTGGCTTCTTGGTTACCTCCTTGCCACTTTTAGGACGGCCCAAGTGGACAGGCCGACGCAATCTTTGTTCCCGTGACGTAGGAGCTGCATTCTGCACATTAAAGCACATTGTCGTGATACAATATGTTCGACTGTCCC
Organism: Triturus cristatus; assembly: GCF_964204655.1. Lineage (NCBI taxonomy): Eukaryota > Metazoa > Chordata > Amphibia > Caudata > Salamandridae > Triturus > Triturus cristatus. Next base: position 307,832,341 of record NC_140593.1, on the reverse strand, counting down.
GGCTCCATCGTGCCTTTCGCCTAGACAGCAGAGCCCTATTGATTCCGTTATCATGACTCCCTTTCCCCCTAGTCGTCTTTGCAGTTCCTGCGCCCTCTTGGCATCACAGTGTCATCATAACACCCTTGTTGCCCTAATTTCGTCATCCCTCCTGAAATCGACAAACTGTCATATCGTGACAGCAGAAGAGATGTGCATCAAACCCTCTCACTCACATTCCTGCAGCCCTTTCCCTCTCCACCCTTCCCGTGCGTGCCTCCTCCCAACGCCTATAGCAGCATCGAGGGGGTTCTCCATAGCGCAAGAGCAATCGCCGCTTCCTCTCTGCACAGAAAATTACGTTCAGGAACAGAGTTGTTCCCACATCTTCGTTTGTCTTTTCCGACTGCCCCTATTACACAGATTTTGGACTCTTTCCCCCCCCCCCCCCCCCCCCCCCCTTCCGCTGTACGACACTGCCTTCTCCGAGTTAAAGTACATACATCAGGTATGTCTTCCGCTCTGACCTAGGTTGTGACTTGACTGTGTCCCAGACTTGCCTGCCAACATAGCTGCTAGGCTACGGCATATACACCAGAGCTGCAGTACCCAAGGCGGATTTCGAGTGAAGACTTGCACAAGTGAGTGAAGTCTTGCACACATTAGCGAAGCGAGCCAACCTGACGTCCTCTGAACTGGTTCGCAACATTTACAAAAAATAGGACCATAATATAATACATGTTCAGCACTGTTTTCATATAAATTGGCTAAAGGCTATACTTCTAGAGACATTACTGACAACTTCCAATGTCATTCTCTGCCATGTACACTGACCCTAGACAGGAGTGTTAGGTCCCTCAACCATCCCAAAAGTATAATGAGAAAATCATTTGCAATGCAGTAGGTCTCGCATTTACGCGAATTTAAGCTCTTGGCATTGTAAATGACAATGCCTTTTATTTATGCTTTCAAAACCAAATCATGAATAAAACTCATTGTCATTTACAATGCCAATAGCTCAAACTCGAGTAAATGCGTGACCTATTGCATTGCAAATGCTTCTTTTACAAGCCATGCTGTACAGCATGGCTAGAATCATTAAAGACGCCAGTGCTCAATTTGAGCCGGTGGGTTCAGGTGTGGCCCACTAGCACTCGTTTTTGGGGACTGGGACTTATTCATCAGACTTTAACTCCAGCAGTGAAAGCCTGTTCCTTCACCAGAGAGAAAATCGAGGTTAAACAAGAATATCTAGGCAGTCCTGGGGATGGACATGTTCTCTATGAAAGTATGCCAGCATTCAATCCATTTTACTTGCTCCCCTACACAAAAGGACTCTTCAACTTCTGAAGGCACTGCACTTGAGGAAGGGGCTCCTGTAGACTGTTTTAATGTCCCTATTGAAAGATGCAAGGGGGCAGTTTGGTTGGTGGCTATCCATTATGGTGGCATGGAATGGAAAATATGTTTTTGGCCAGTTCCCGATATTTCGTTAGAGGCAGATGCAAGCAAGTCAGGTTGGGAAGCTCAATCCCATCAGGTAGTACCAAGAGGAAAGTGATCTTGGCTCAGCAGCGTATAAACTATTTAGACCTTCTTGCAGGTTACTTTGCCAAAGGAAAAATACATTGGATTAATACAGGGCAGAATGTTACGTGCTTTTATGAATGGCCAATGTATCAGCGGTACATTTGATCCGATCTAGCCAGGGACTTTTGGCATTTTCTATGCACAGGAACATTATGGTTTGTGCAGAGTACCTCCTAGGACAAGCAAACTCAATAGGTGATTAGGATTCCCGGCATTAAGAGGGCAGGAGCGACTGGTCTCTTCACAGGTAGGGTGTTCCTTTTGCTCGAGCTATCCTCTCTGGGGTCCCTTTCATGTGAATCTGTTTTCCTCTTGACTGAACTCCAGACTTCTTGGTTTTATAGCTGGAGACTAGATCCAGAAATAGTAAATGCTTTCCTTCAGACCTGGTCGCATTTCAATGGTTATATGCTGGTTCCGCCTAGGATGGACAGAGCCAAACTGGACCTAGCCTCGCCATTATAGACAGTGCAGGTTTGGAATCTTAAGCTTCTTGAACTCTCTGTAGATAATCCCGTTTTTTGTGAGCATCCTGCCTTATCACTTGGGAAATCCACATGGGTTGGTTTTGCACAGTCCTCGCCAGCTGATGGGTTGAAAGGTTTCAGAGGACCTTGGAGTGTCCCATGCCTTCTGCAGGAGACTGCCCATTATCGGAGATTTCTGGGCTATATCTACTATAGCAAGTTATGATTACGCATGGTCAGTATGGGTTGGCTGGTGTGTGGAATAATAAGCTGATCCCCTTTTCAGTTCAAGTAGCAAACTTTCTAGTGGGTATTTTTCCTGAGCGCATGGTCAATAGGACATTAGCCATTTTGTCAGGTCATATTTCAGTAAAGGGAGAATTGGTTGGCAAATATGTTTTGGTGTGGAGAGCATTACGGTCTATCAACTTTTTTACTAGACCTAAATATTCTTTCTTTGTAGGATGGTAAGGTTGTTTTGTATTTCATTTTGCACTGGCCAGAGAATGATAACTTTTCTTTGAAGCAGCTAGCATCTAAATTAACTATACTTTGTCCGAAAAAGTGGGGAGGCGGCCTGGCAAGTTGGCCACTCGTAAGCTTTGATTCCAAGGTCTGCTGCCCCAGGGAATAATCCTTTGACATCCTACATGTAGGAACCTTTAAATGACCATTTTAATACTTATCTGTCTCTTCGCTGCTACCTCTGGATCCAGCATTGTTGTACTGTCACTGTAGTTGCAGCCAAATTATTGTTCTTGCCTTATTTTATTTATTTCAGTGCTATCTTTTTATTAAGTGTTGGCTATTATGTTGCCTTTTTTTATCTTTTATTGTGTGTATCTTTTATGATCTGTCCTCAGAAGATCGAATAAACATAATTGAATTAAACATCTGACCGCAGATAGGGCTCCACGAATACCACCCTGCAACTGTATATCCTTTGGAGGGGCTCCGCTGCCCAGGGATGGAGCATCTCGCTGTTGTAGCACCGCTCTTCTCTACTTGACTGGCCGGGGGCTGGAAGGGCCTGCTGGAACGCGTCTGATCATGAGCGGAGAGTGCGCTGTGTCGTGGTGACACGGAGTGCTGGAGGGGTACCAGCCAGGGTCCCCGGATGTGGAGAGCAGCAAGGCATGGGACCTGGAGACCGTTGAGCACTTGCAGAGAGTGCGGAGACTGAGGGCTGCTGCCATGCAGCTGCCAGGAGGCCTGGAGGCGGGCAGAGCGACCTTGCGTCTGAGGCCACCGCCTGCAAGAGTGCGGCTGAGAGCCCTGCCACAGGGCTGGGAATCAGCCAGTCCCCGAGAGACATCTGTGACCAAGTGACTTACGGCCCTAAAAACTGCTGCTGCCGCCACCAAGCCTGGCGCAGCTCTTACAGGAATCAGGAAGGGCCTGACAAGAGTATTAACCTGAGGGGCAGCACAGAGCCCAAAGTTGCCGTGCATGGAATGGTGCTGAGAGCCCAGCAAAGGCCAAGGCCCTGATGGCGAAGGTAGTCAGGTAAAGTCTGTCCAGATTGGCGAAACCTTGAGCCGCAAAACCTAGAGCAGCAGAGCCTCTTGCATGCCTCGGGAGATTGCTGCGGGCAGGAAGCCAGCAGTCCAGAAAGCTGTTGCTGCCACCTAACAGCCCGACATGGCCTGACACACACAGGGATCACGCATAGCCCGACACAGATACTGAAACCAGCGGCAGCAAAGAGCCCCGGAAAGCCCAAAACTGCCCCAGACAAGAAAGCTGCCAAGAGCCCAGCAAACGCCTAGACTGTGACGCCAAGAGTGGACCGTAGCAAATCAATCCAGCCCGAGAAAGCACCCAAGACTCAGTAAGGGCTTATGCACATGGAGGGATGCTGAAGCAGTGAGTGAGGCATGCACCAAATCTACCAGAGTCCCATGTCCGGCTGGACAGAAGCCAGCCTGAGCATGATTAACTGTCCCCCCTCCCACAGAACAGTGTTAGCCTGCTGTGATGTCGTAGGGGCCCCAGAGTGCTGGGGGACCGTGCGACCAGACGCTGGCTCCTTCCCACTTGGACATCAGGGGGTGCAGAGGAGGGGGAACATCCCCAATCATCGACCTGAGAGTTGCAAACCCTCACTGATGGATGCAGTGGTGCGGACGCCCTGGACCCCATATGTGGCTGGCTCAGACTCAAACTGGACAGGCTGGTGCTGTTGAGGCCCAGAGATGAGATGCAACACAGCGGGAATCGAGAAGGCAGCAGACCGAGTGGAGCACTTGCCCCTCTGCAGAACAGGGGAGGCTTTGATGCAAGGGAGCTTCATGGGACCCCCTGCCTTGTGTGGAACTGTTACTGGGTGGGCACTGCTGGAGTGTGGTGTGGGGCCTGGAAGGCACTGTAAGCGGCAAGCGGTGCCTGGATGCGACTGGAAAATGGAGACTACACGGATCTGGAGTAGGCATTGATTGGAGGCGACTGTGCCTCTCGGAGTCCCGGGGCACCATGGGGAAAGATAAAATGCCCAAGGGACAGCAGAGTAACACAGCAGTTCAGCACACAACAAACTGGGGCCCCCATTGGTGGTCTCAGAGTAAAAAAAAAAAAAGGAGATCCATCGAGGGCAGCATTGCTGGAGGCGATTCAGGGATCCTGCACTGCCCTACAGGGTAAGATTGACTCTGTTGCAATTTAAGTCACTCAGCTACGCTCAGGACTTCGTAAGGTCTCGGTAAGGGTGGCGGTGTGGAACAGTCACTTTGTGGTTTGGGCCAAGATTTTACCACTTTTAAGGAACAGGTTGCAAGACTCACGGCCACTAAGAAGATGCTGGAAGACAGGGCTGAGGACGCCGAAAGCAGATCTCACCGTAATAACCTGAGCCTGGTGAGATTTTCTGAACGCGTGGAAGTGGGATTGGCTGAAAGTTTCCTGGAAGGGTGGATTCTTCACACCCTAAAACTGAAGGAACTTTCTTCAAACTTTGCTATTGAGAGAACGCATCATGCCCTGGTTGTGCGCCCCCCCCGCTGGGGACACCTTCACGGGCCGTCATAGCACAAATGTTTTATTACTGAGACCGTGACTGCAGCCTCCAAGCAGCCTGTGAGGTTGAGACTCTAAAAATGAGCACTGGTTGTCTTCCCAGGCTATACCTGGAAAGTACAAACCCAATGCAAATAGTTTGTGGAGGTCAAACAAAAACTCAGCAGAATGGGACTGCCCTACATGCTGTTGTTTCCAGATAGCTTTCGAGTGGAGGCCCACGGCAAAACATACTTCTTTGAATGGCCTGAGGATGTCTGGGCATGGCTGTGACAACAGGAAAAGGTACAAGGGAGGGTGAGAAGTACCCTTGATGATGGATGAGGTCCCCAAGGAACACCTGCCGCAGTAGATCCTCGACTCGGATTCGGCTGCCAGTGGCAAGATGTCCTGAATTGTTGTGCAGTATGATGGCACATTGGCAACTGAGCTGACTAATCATGTCAACCTGCTACGCCGCACGAGTGGTGAGGTAGATGGACCTGTTCTGACTTTGTCAGGGAGTGCGGTCTCTCAGTCTGAGTGAGACTTTCAGCTGATCATTGTGGGGTGTATTTGACAGTGGTGCCGGTCTGTAAGTATACCATGGGCCTGGGCAGAGAGTGGAGCTGTGGGCATCTACAGTCCTTGCAGCCATGCAGGAGTGGGGTGCCATATGTTGAGTATGCAAAGTACATGCCCCATGCTGTATTGATCTCTGTTATCACTGTACCCCAATGGGTATGCCTTTAGGGCGCGCTAGGACCACTGGAGCGAGAACTGGTGCGGGCCTCTACCCTCTATTGGGTGGGGGTTGCACAGGCCTGACACTTTTCTGCTCAAGGGAGGTTTAGTGTAGTGCCTTTTTTTGTGTGTGAGGGTTGGGTTCTTGGTTTTTTAGCACAGAACAAGCCAGTTTTATCATGGTGGGATAGGTATAGGGGAGCGGTGTTGTTTTTCACCCAGGAAGGTGGGCGACCACATGTTGTTTGTATTCCACTGTTTAGTGATTGCCCAGGGTGGGAGGAGTGGGTATGAGGGGGTTCTGATTAGAGGGTTGTTTGAGATTCGTTATAGTACACAATATCATATGGGGAGCGCATCTGATACACGCATTGTCATACTGAAGCATGGGAGGAGTGCCGAACCGGCGTGGTGAGGTGGACTCGAAGCGGCGGTATCGGTCTGGTGTGACTAAATTGCAAGATGAAACGGTATAAGATAGTCGTATGAAATGGCAGGAGCCTGGGAACCTACATGTAAAGACATAGGATGCTTTCCGACTTGAGGCGCACAGGAATAAGTTAAGCCTGTCTACAGGAAACGTATCTCACGGAAGCAGAGGCGGAAAAATTAAAGAAGTGGAGAGGTCAATTGACGTCTGCCACGTATTCGTCCTATGCACGAGGGGTGCTGATTTGGGTGGCCCCTGGGGTCTGCTTCAGGATGATCTACACTGAGGCAGATCCAAATGAGCGATATGGTGCAGGGAGCGCTGGATGGTGTAACTGGGACTATCTCGACTCCCCTAACATGGACGTTAGGGAGCCTGTGTCACGTGTGCTGTCCCTACTGACAGATAACGTGACTAAACGTCTGCTGTGGGTGGGGGACTTTAACTGCATGCTTGCTCCAGTGTGGAAAAAAGTCCCCCCCTCGCCCAAATGAAACCTGGTATGGCGTAAATGCTGGAGATTGTCATGCATAACTTAGCTTGTGAGGATATTTAGAGAGAGATGTACCCAGCCAAAAGGGAGTTTTCCTGCTATTTCACCACCCATGGCACTTATAGTCAGCTGAATAGGACTTTGGGGACTGCTGACGTCAGGGCTGATACTCAGAAGCCTGCCTATTTGGATAGGTACTTATCTTATCATTTCCAGTTGCTATTCGAATGGAGAGGTGCCGGGCACCAGGGGGATGGAAGTATTGGTGGTTGCCGATGGATACTCTGCATGATATGCCGTTTCAACAGACACTGTGTGAAAAGGTCACAGAATATTGTTAGGTAACTTGGGGCTTCACCAGTAGTAGGGGTAACTAATTATTGCGGTCCTCAGGGGGGTTGTCTTGGCAAAGTGTGTGGGATGCAGAGGCAGTTGCAAGGAGAAATAGGGGACAGAGAAAAAAATATAACTGACGCCCAAAGTGAGGAGGCGGAACACCCAAGCGCTTGGGAGACTGTTACAGCCCTTGGACAAAGACTGGGAGACACATGGGATAGGCTAAACAAATTCATTTGTCTGGAATATAGGCAACGCATGCACAGACTGGTGGTATAAACCCAGTAAGCTACTGCCTTGTTTGCTCAAGCTAGAGGTGGCAAGGCCGCCTATTGTGACTCTTTGGAGATGGGATTGTTCCCTAGACACAGCCTAGCATGTTATACGTGACACCCTGGGAGAGCACTTACGAGAACTGTATGGGGAAGGGATTGAGGCAGATGTTGCGGTGATAAACATCTATTTGAAAAAAGTCTTAAATTGCCGGGACTGCTTCCGGTCCTCAGAGCGGAGCTTGAGCAGGGCATTACTTTGGATCAATTAAAGGAGACAATGGGCTAAATGAGTAGAGTAAAGGCACTGGCAGGTGATGGGTTCCTGGTGGAATTCTATCAAGTATATTCTGCACAGTTGGTGGAGCCATTGCTCGAGGGCTTCTGTTAGTAACAGGTTGAAAAGATATGGCCCCCCACCCTCGGGTAAGGTATAATATGTAAGGTCCTCGAGCCTGGGGGAGACGAGATGAGTCTGTCCTCTTACAGACTCCTCAGCATGCTTAATGTAGACACGAAAGTGCATTGTAAGGTCCTCCGGGAGCACGAGTGGTGTGGTGGGTAAATTGGTGCATGCAGATCAGTGTGGCTATATGCCTGGGCGCAGCACAGCCCTCAACCTGCGTCAGCTTGTGCATGTGATAACACTCCGTAGGCCAGAGTGGGGAGGACCTTGCAATGGCGTCGGTGGATATCACCAAAGCATTTGAGACGTTGGAGAGGAACTATCAGAAACTTATGTTTCGAATGATGGTTTTTCCCCCAGTTTTGCAAGTGGGTAGGCCTACTCTACACGGCTCTTCGAGCCAGGGTGCGTAGTGTTGGCCAGGTGTCAGATGAGTGGGAGGTGAGGAGGGGCGCTGTTCCCGTTTGGGTCACTTTGGCAGACCCCGGAAGGGGAATTGCCCAGCTTGGACTGCGCTGGGAGAACTAGGTCTTTTGTTACCTTCGCATTATGGTTGGTCGCTCGCTACATAGTCAGCAACAATACTGTGTTGACCCGCTAGTGAGCGTGTTGACAAAATCTGTGCTATTTTCGAATACTCTGCCACTGTCTATAACAGGGAGAATAGCTGTGGCAAAGATGGTGTTTCTTCTCCGGTGTCTACGTAGTCTGGAATGAGTTACACACTGCTGTGTAGTTTCTTTAAGACTCTTGATGGCCTCCTGATTTCATTGGTGTGGGCTGGGAAGAGGACCAAGTGGCATTGCCACTTCTTAAGTGGGATCTCCTGGAGGGGGTCCTGGGCCTACCTGACCTATAGCTTTATTATTATGCCTTTTGTCCAACAAACATTTTCTACTGCAATCACTGCACTGAGCCCATTAATGATCTCTTTTCTGAAATCTTATAACTCAAAATGTATGCTGTACCCGCAGATGCATTAGTTCTCTGATGGACCTTTCTTTGTCATAGTGAACAGTGCGAAATCAGGATATCCAAAACCGATGGCCACCAAATGAGGGCCATTTATTGGTAGCCAACCCACAAGTTAGAAATGAGGTTCAAATACACTACTCTCGGAACCATGCCATAGAAATAGAATGGGAAGACCCAACCCCCTAAAGAAGTTTAGTCTAACCAGGATTATACAAACTAAAAGTTCTGCAGTCGCAACTCAGAATAAAAGCAACAGAACCTGGTGTTCTGAAAATAATCTATGATTCTCCATGTCGCGCATTTAGAGTCTACATCTAATAAACACAGTTTCTAAAGAAAGTACATTAAGACACAATAACAGACTTGGGCAGTTTTAGATCATTTGGTTATTGTATTGAAAATCCAAAATGATTGTGTATATGCAACATTTTCAGTAGCTCAGTTAACAATCTTACAGCACGTTGTATAAAACCACACATTTTGTCAAAGTATTCTATTCATAAAGACGATGGTTAACATTGCAGATTCCTACTAATGATGAAGGCAGAAGGATGGTTCCAAAGAGTTCACTCCGAAAGGGATGATGAAATCAAGTTAAAGTCAATTAGGGAAAAGTCCATGGGAGTGGGCAAAAAGGATAATGGCGCAAAATCAGGAAGTTAACATCTGGTCTCTCACCAGAGAGTCCAGAAGAGTGCAGCAGGCAAGTTAATTGCAGAGAGAGAAAGGCAGGGGCATGGAAAGGTGGTCAGTCTGTCGGCAAAGAAGGATTCTGTTGTAATCTCGAGATGTCAGGCTGGAGATGTTAGAACCTTATTATGTTATGGAATGTAGTGATGAATGATGCTTCATGGATCACTCATTCCAGAGAATGTTCGTAACGGAGAAAGTAACACCTCTTCTGGTAGGAGTAGGAATCTGCCTGTGAGGTTAAGAGACTATGTTTTATATAAATACTGTCTGTATCTTATGCCATGTTTCTTTGCAGGATTTTTGTGGAGTTATAAGACAATGTTCTATTTGGGGAAATGTTCTTGTGTATTATGTTTCCTTGCAGGATTTTTTTTAAAATCTTTTTTCAATTTCTCTACTGTATTTGTTATTTTGTTCTCCTTGTTATTATTTATCCTTTGCTGAAAGAGGGATGTGCTGTAATCTCGAGATGTCAGGCTGGAGATGTTAGAACCTTATTATGTTATGGAATGTAGTGATGAATGATGCTTCATGGATCACTCATTCCAGAGCTGGACATCTTGCTGGACAGTTGGTGCTGTATCGCTATGCTGAATCCTGAATAAACCTTCTATCACAGCCTTGGTGAGAACTTCATAATTTAACACTGGCGACGAGGAGCTTTTGTCTGATTGGGGACAGGCATCTCTCAGCACTGATTCCCCTACCTATTGGACTTTAACTCTTGAGGACTTTGCTAGCCGGTACTCATGGACTTTTGAATAATGAGGCCGTGATATCATCGACATTGGGAGGAAAACTGTGAGTGACTTTTGTTTCTGTCTACTTTTGTGCGTTTTGGACGAGCCGGAGGCTGCTTTATGGGTCATGCGAAGCTCACTTGCTCAACTACCATGTCGCGAGCGATGTTCTCTCGGGCTTAGCCTCCATTCTTCCCCAGTGTTCTTCTGCAACGCATCCTGAAACGCACGCCACATGCCGCTCTCCAACACGTATTCACGCTGTGATTATGCAACGCACTGCCATTTTGATCAGTTTCATCGATGTTAGAACGCATTTTGGAACGCACGCTACGTTACGAGGAACATTTTTTTTTTTTTAGAAAAAACGGACCACTTTATTCCTCGTCAGTCAACAAGCACTCAGAATTAACACGCGCTGTATTTCACCGTTGAGGCTCACCTTGTCACTTGGAATAGCACAATTTCTGACTGAGCGCCAATTAATCTTTGTACACGCTGAGTGTGAACTTGCATAACCTTTCTTTTAATTCTGCTTCAAGTACAACAGTGATTTTGTTTTGTGTCTCCTTGAACTGCCAACGATTTTTCTTCAGTGGTTAGGACTGTCAAGTTTGGATTTCTAACTGTTGACATTTCAATTTTCATGATTTTTCACTATGTTTTTATTTTAATGTTCAACTGACTATCTGTTCATCAAAGTAGTACTATGGCTACCACAACAAGTATGTCCCAGCCCCCAGCTTTCTTATCAGAGAAGGGTGAACCTATTCTTCCCTGGAAGAAATGTATTTGATTCCTACATTGTAGCGATTGGTGGGGAGAAATTCTCAGCATTTAGGAAACAAGCCATTCTTCTACACAACGTAGGTGTGGAAGGAAGAAATATTTATGATGGTATGGACCTCATTCCAGTTGGTAATGGAGATGGAGAACCAGCTGATGTTTACGAGCCTTCCATGACTATGCTAGAGAAGTACTTTGGTCCCCGCATTAACGCTGTTTTAGAGAGGCACAATTTCTTTACCAGGATTCAAGGTCCAGCTGAACGGGTAAGAAGTTATGTTGCTTCTCTTAAGACTTTGGCACAGACTTGTGAGTTTGGCAAACTTTCTGACTCTCTAGTCAGAGATCAATTGGTGAGGTGCACCATTAGCACTCGAGTACAAGAAAAACCCAACGTTGGTTGAAGCGGTTGCCATAGTAGAAGGTATGGAAAATACTTCTACTTGGGTGAAAGATGAGGAGGAATCGTGAGGATAAGAAGGAGGGGCAAGGTGATGTTCATGCTCTGACAGATGGTGACATTTCGGAAAGTTTTGACAATGTGGCCAAAGTCACTCCGGTGGAAAAGAACAAAACTCCAGAAAAGGATACGCGCATGCCTGGTCCTCTCAAAGGTTTACCAGTGAGAAGAGATCGTGAAGGTCGTCCAAATACTACTACTGCTACTATTATGACACAGGTTGTTAATGCCAGCATAAGGTCAACCCTCTCTCCAACATGGGCACAATCAATGATAATTCCAATGTTCGAGGCATATGAGCTGCAGATTATACACTTTTGCATAGATCGCCATCTGGTGTTGGGCCCGGATGTTTGCAGTTTGTTTTTCTTCTTGGACAGTCTTTGGTAGTCACGAGTTCGGTGACTCCTCCTTCGGTCCGTACTGTGCATGGGCTTCGGCTCCATCCTCAGATTGTTTTTTTCCGCCATCGGGCTCGGATGTGATACTTCGTGCTCCGGCTTCGAACTTTTCCAGTTCGACCTTCGACGGAAAATCCTCGTCCATCGAGATTCTTACGACAAGAATTATCTTCTTCATCTCTCTCGGCGGCACTTCTCGATTCCAGACATCGGCACCGGCCTTCGGGCCTCCCTCGACTCTGGTCTCGGCCGATGGAAAGGACTCCTTTCAAAAAGTGCCCAAAATGTGGGTCTACATTTCCCCACAACGACCTCCATCAGGTGTGTAACCTCTGCCTCTCTCCCGAGCACGAGGCCAGAGACTGCCCCGCCTGCAAGTCTTTTCGATCGAAAAAGACCATCCGGGATCGAAGAGCTAGACGCACCATGGCGCACTCATCGACTTCGGCTCCACCTGACATCTTCGGAGACGACACCGGAACTTCGGGGCAGCAGCACACCGAGCAGGAGGAAGAAATCGTCAGCGCTTCCGAGGCCAACGACTCCGACCTGGAGGAGATCACACCGGCGCAGAGGGTCGTGAGTACTCTACCCCCTCCCACTCCCGTACCCACACCGAAAGAGACTCCGGTTGCACCTTCGCCTTCGGGCCTAGGGAAATCCAAACATACAGCTTCTATCACCCCACCTTCGGGCCCGGTGTCAAAGCATCATAAGTCTCCCGGCGGCTTGGGCTCGAGCCAGCCTACTCCTGGTGCTGAAAAACCCCGTTCGGTACCGAAGAAAACTACACCCGGTTCGGCTCCGACGCCATCGGGTTCGAAACCTGCACTCTCGGTGCCGACAAAACATAAACACAAATCCCTCGGCACCGACGCTCCGGCGCCGAAACCTCCCTCGGCCCCGAAGAAATCGGAGGCCCCGAAACAGCATGGCATGGAGAAACCATCGAAGCCCTCGGCTCCGAAAACATCGGCACCGGCAGAAGATTCGGTGCCAGGAGAACTATTTACACCAGATCCTTATCAAAAGACTTTAACAAAGGATCCAAAGACTGGGCGTTTAATTTTGTCTTCCAAAAAACGACATTTGAACAAGCCAGATCCTCCTCCACCGCCAAAACGGAAGGACTCTGCCACATCTCCCTTCAGAGTACCCACCCCACCACCTCCTCCACCTTCTCCATCTCTTCCACCTCCCATATCTCCGCCACCTTTGCCTCACCATTCTCCAACCCCATCTCCAGACCCTGATTATGGAGACCCAGATTATGATCCAGCAGACGCCCCAATAGACCCCACGCCTCCAGGGACACCGGACCCATGGGAGGATTACCACAACCCCGATGTACCAGATATGCCTCAGGATGACATTTATCCATCCAGGCCATCTCCTCCAGAGGACTCCCTGGGGTTCCACCACTTAATACAGCGGGCGGCACACTACCATGGGGTAGAATTACACAGTGAGCCAGTGGAGGACGATTTCCTACTGGACACTTTTGACATACAAGATAAGGCCACAGCAATATTGCCTATGCTCAAAGGAGTACCCAAACATGCTGCAGAGGTGTTCAAGGACCCAGTCAGGGCTAGGGTGTTGAACCCCAGGATAGAGAGAAAATATAAAGCAGCCCCCACAGATCCTGCATATATTAAAGGACCTGCTCCCCTAGACTCATTAGTGGTATCCACAGCTAGGAAGCGGTCTAACTCTCAATCATCAGGGGAGGCTCCACCACCAGATAAGGAGTCAAAGCTTTTAGATGCGTCTGGTAAACGCACTGCCTCGCAAGCTGCAAAAATGTGGCGCATCGCCAACACGCAAGCACTGCTTGCACGTTATGACAGAGCACACTACGATGAGCTGGAGGCTATCATGCAACACCTCCCAGACAAACAAACACAGGGCTCATGAGCTAATACAGGAGGGAAAGCTCATTACCAACACCTCAATTAAATGTGCCCTCGACGCAGCAGACACAGCTTCTAGAGCTATAAATACCAGTGTTTTGCTTCGCCGTCATGCCTGGCTCAGAATCTCAGGGTTTAAGCCAGAAGTCCAGGCATCTATAATAAATCACCCCTTTGACCAACAACACCTATTTGGTCCAAAGGTTGACGAAGCATTGGAGAAAATGAAAAAGGACACGGATACAGCAAAGTCTATGGGGGCATTACAAACCCATACCCCTAGACGTTCCGTTCGTCGTTCCTCCTTTCGTGGCACAGGCAGAGGTTACTCTACCGATAGCGCCTCTACTTCCTACAAGTCCCCTCCTCAGAATACCTTCTCGAAGGGCTATCAAAGAGGTGGATATAGAGGAAACAATAACAAGGGCAGGGGCAAAACCAACACCACCCGTTCTGCCACACCGCCCGCCCAATGACTTTCTCCCGCTCCCCCCAGACCATTCCACTCCGGTCGAGGGCAGACTACGGCATTTTCTTCCCACCTGGGAGACCATAACATCAGACAAATGGGTGACGCAAATTGTTCGGTCAGGCTACTGTCTCGAACTGACATCTACCCCACCCAATATTCCACCCAGGCACTGTACAATGTCGCAAGAACATACCACATTGCTCAAACAGGAGGTAATCTCCCTCCTGCAAAAACAAGCTATAGAGCAGGTCCCCGTCAATCAGCAAAATTTAGGGGTCTACTCTCTGTACTTTCTGATACCAAAGAAAGATGGGACTCTACGGCCCATTCTAGACCTCCGGCCCCTAAATGCCTACATACATTCAGACCATTTTCACATGGTAACCCTCCAGCAAGTTCTCCCACTTCTCTGCCAGGGAGACTTTCTCACTACACTGGACTTGAAAGACGCATACTTTCATATTCCAATACACCCTTCTCACAGGAAGTACCTCAGGTTTGTGGTGGACGGTCAACATTACCAATTCAGGGTTCTCCCCTTCGGGGTCACAACCGCACCACGGGTGTTTACCAAATGCCTAGCGGTAGTAGCAGCACACCTCAGAAGACAACACATTCATGTCTTCCCTTACTTGGACGACTGGCTGATAAAAGCCGCGTCCTACAACCAGTGTGTGCAACATACAAACAGCACCATCCAACTGCTCCACCAGCTAGGCTTCACGGTGAATCATCAAAAGTCCCACCTCATACCATCTCACACAAAGCAATATCTCGGGGCCACTATAGACACCTCCAAAGCTATAGCCTATGCCAATTCAGCCAGAATCGCAAGCATACAAGCCTTGCGCCAAACATTCATTCTTCAGCACTCTCTCCCAGCAAGAGTGTTTATGAAGCTAATAGGGATGATGCATCTTGCATCTTCATAGTGCCCAATGCAAGACTCCACATGCGTCCACTCCAAGAGTGCCTAGCACGGCAGTGGAACCAGGCCCAGGGACAGCTGACGGATCTGGTGTTGGTAGACGGCCGCACCCATCACTCTCTGCAGTGGTGGAACACCACAAACCTTTCCAAAGGGCGGCCGTTCCTGGACCCGGTTCCTCAGGTGATTCTAACAACGGACGCATCGCTCTCCGGCTGGGGAGCGTACCTTCTACACCTCAGTGCAAGGTCTATGGACGCCACAGCAAAAATTACTCCACATCAACCATCTGGAGTTATTGGCTATCTTTCTAGCCCTGAAATCCTTTCAGAAACAAATTTCAGCCAAAGCAGTCCTCATTCGCACAGACGATATGACTGCAATGTATTATATTCAAAAACAGGGGGGGACACACTCTCCCCAGCTCTCCCGCTTAGCACAGAGCATATGGAGATGGGCAATTCCACAAAAAATCTTTCTCCTGGCACAACACGTCCCAGGCATACAAAACCCCATGGCAGATCTGCTCAGCAGACAAACGCAGCAAATGCACGAATGGGAACTGCATCCACAAGTTCTTAGCCCATTCTTCCACAAGTGGGGGCATCCTCAGATAGACCTCTTCGCCACCCACGAAAACAAAAAATGCCCAAGCTTCGCCGCCAGATACCCACACCCATTGTCCAAAGGCAATGCGATATGGATGAACTGGTCAGGCAGATTTGCATATGCCTTTCCTCTTCTCCCACTAATTCCGTTAGTGGTAAGGAAGCTACAGCAGCACTCCCTCACACTCATTCTGGTAGCCCCAACATGGGCCAGGCAGCCGTGGTACACCACACTACTACAGCTATCGGTGGTACCACATCAAAAACTACACCTGTCCCCATGCCTCCTAACCCAGAACCATGGAGAAATCAGGCACCCCGGACCCATCTCAGCTAAACCTTGCGATCTGGCTCCTGAAATCTTAGAATTTGGATACCTTAATCTTCCCCCTGATTGCATGAACATTATCAAGGAAGCCAGACGTCCTACCACCCGAGCATGCTATGCCGCAAAGGGGAAGAGATTTGTTGTTTACTGCCGTAACAATACAATCAACCCTTTAGATGTCTCCATACAGCACATCATATGCTCTCTGCTCCCATCTTCAAAGGTGTAACCTGGCGTACTCATCCATCCGTCTACACCTAGCAGCAATTGCTGCTTACCTGCAAAACAGACAGCATTTATCACTGTTCAGAGTGCCTGCTATTAAAGCCTTTATGGAAGGCCTTAAAAGAGTAATTCCACCCAGGGCACCACCTTCACCTGTATGGAATCTAAACGTAGTTCTTACAAGGCTAATGGGTCCACCTTTCGAACCAATGCATAAATGTGAGCTACAGTTCCTTACTTGGAAAACAGCTTTCCTCGTAGCTATCAGTTTCCTTAGAAGGGTTAGTGAAATACAAGCGCTCACTATACAAGAACCCTTTCTACAGATACATCACAGCAAGGTGATACTTTGCACAAATCCAAAATTTCTGCCTAAGGTCATTTCCCCCTTCCATCTCAATCAATCGGTGGAATTACCGTTTTTTTTCTCGCAACCTCAATCTGTTGCGGAAAGGGCTCTACATACACTTGATGTTAAAAGGGCTTTACTGTACTACATACAAAGAACGCAACTTTTCAGAAAGACTAAACAATTGTTTGTCTCCTTCTCTCCACCGCATAAAGGCAACCCCATCTCTAAATCGGGGATAGCTAGGTGGATTGTAAAGTGCATACAAATTTGCTATCACAAAGCAAAAAGAACATTATCTGTTCCACCTAAAGCCCACTCTACAAGAAAGATAGGGGCTTCTATGGCTTTTCTAGGGAACATACCCTTAGATGACATCTGCAAAGCAGCCACATGGTCAACACCGCACACCTTCACAAAACATTACTGTGTAGACGTGCACTCCAAACAACAAGCTAGTGTGGGCCAGGCTGTACTAAAGACACTATTTTAAACCACTGCAACGGATACGGGTGGTCGCCGCTAGGGCTGGGTACTGCTATATAATCTATGCAAAAGTGTATAATCTGCAGCTCATATGCCTCGAACGGAATATGCTACTTACCAGTATGCATCTGTTCTTGGCATGTAGAGCTGCAGATCTATACACGCCCACCCGCCTCCCCGGCTACCTGTATCCGTTCCAGTCTATCTTATTTAGATACAACACACATGAGCTTCTCACTATTATCACTACGCTCCATCTTTTCCCTGCTGGCGAAAAACAATCTGAGGATGGAGCCGAAGCCCATGCGCAGTACGGACCGAAGGAGGAGTCACCGAACTCGTGACTTCCAAAGACTGTCCAAGAAGAAAAACAAACTGCAAACATCCGGGCCCAACACCAGATGGCGATCTATGCAAAAGTGTATAGATCTGCAGCTCTACATGCCAAGAACAGATGCATACTGGTAAGTAGCATATTCCTTTTAAAAAGGGCAATCGTGAAGATCCAGGATGCTATAGACCGATTTCTCTCCTAGATTCTATGGTTAAGGTGCTTGGGAGGGTCATATTGGAACGCTTAGCAGACTGGGCTGAGGAAAATAAAATTTTATCCGACCTGCAGTATGGGTTCCGCGACGGTCTTGGTACCATTGAGCAGTCCTTAAATCTCACAATATTGATAGGCAAGTACACGAGCGAAAAAAGGCAGCCTCTATTTGGCCTTTGTTGACCTCACCGCGGCCTTTGATTCAGTCAAGCATAATAGGCTGTGGGAGGTCCTTGAAGGGGTGGGGGTTGATCTATAAATTATCATGCTCTTACGCCGATTGTATAGTGACGCGTCAGCAAGCGTCCGTTTTGGCCAGAAGGGAGAATGCACTGAAGTCTTCCCAATCAGGAGAGGGGTCAGACCAGGTTGTGTGCTGGCTCCTTTCCTTTTTAACCTCTATATAAACGGACTTGAAAATGCACCTCTTCTCCAGGGCAAAGACTTTCCCCAAGCTGCTGGCCGATTTATTCCCGCACTTCTTTATGCAGATGATGCCTTATTGATGGCCCGCACTCAAAACGGCCCCCAGAGAGCCTTGGATATTTTTAGCACATTTATGAGCGATCTTGGTCTTGAAACCAATATAACCAAGACGTATGTTATGAGGTGTAAGCAAGGGACGCAGAAGACCCGTGAAATGTTCATAGACGGGAAAAAGTTAGCATCCACAAAAAATGTTTCTTACCTAGGTGTACTTTTCAATCACCATGATTCCTGGGCCCCCGCCATATCCGCCAAATAAACAGCCTTTGCTAGATCTACTGCTGCACTATCAAACTTTGCTAACAAGTTAGGTAGGAAATAGCCTACATAATTGCTGCATATATATAAAGCAAAGTGCGTCACCATGGCAACCTATGGAGCCGGGGTGTGGGGCTTTGTGGATATTAATCCCCTACAAACGATCGAAAATGAGTTCACAAGGTACATCCTCTCTGCTCCTCCTAGTACATCCACCTTTATTTGCCACGAGGAGTTAGCTCTCCACCATATAGCAGAACTGGTAAAACTAGAGCCTATTCTTCTGTGGCATAGAGTCTGGTGTAAGGACCAGACAGAGTTGAACAGAGAGATTTAAAAAGATACCCTAAGACTAGAAGGGGCCCTTACAATCCCTTGGATTAAATTTGTACGTGACTTTATGAATGAACTGGGCCACCCTGAATATTTTTTAACCCCATCTTCAATGATGGAGATCCCAAGAAAGTCATTAAAGAAAGAGGGCATCCAGTTTCTAGAAGCTAAAAGTTTGCACGGACAATCTGTAGCAAAAATAACTGTGAGATGTCATCAACTGTTACGTACTACCATAGGGATGGAGCCCTACATATCTTTTGTGCCAGGAACTTTTGACAGATTTCTTCTTACTAGGTTAAGACTGGGTATCATCCACAGACTGATGACATTCCCGAAAATGAATGATTGGTCTCGTACTCTAATACTGTGCCCTTGCGATAACATCTCTGCCCAATCTACCATGCAGCTAGTCCTGTTTTGTAAATTTTATCAAGAGCAAAGGAAAGCTTGGATTATTCCTTTTTTTTTTTTTTTTGTTTTTTTTTTGTAAATTCTTTTTATTAAACCAATTCGACTGAAATACATCAATTACATATTAGCAGGCGACTTCATTTTCTATCCGCAACAATTTCTCATTCCAATATATTTTACAAGCAATGTTTCTATGCGGCTAGGGGGTTCCACAAGCCTCGTCTTCCGCTTGTTGGCTAGGTGGGGAACACACATCACCTCTATAATGGTTCCAGGCTCCCCATACCCTACCGGATTATTCATTTTTTAAGAAAACTTGGGCTCGGTCAGTGTTGTCAAGCAATGCTTTTACTCCAATTACTAGATAATGAGCATATAGCGTGGAGGGTAGCTCAGTTCTTAAAAGTTGCACTTTATATAAGGAAAAATATTTTATTGGAATAATAATGTATGTATTATGTTTCTCCTTTTTTGTTTTTAAATTGTAAAATCATTTGTACTATTTATTATATGCAAGTAAAATGCTGTGTTTTTAATTTTTGTGCTTTTATGACTGTTTTATATAGCAGCCGAATAAAGCTTTCCTTGACTTGACTACTGCTACTAGTGGTAATGCCAGCGACAAAGTATCTGGGGAATTTCCTAAACCTAAATGTTTTAGGTGTGGAAGTTTCTCTCACTTCTCAAACTATCCTCATTGTTATGCCAGGGAGTCAGTATGCAACAAATGTGGTGTCAAGGGTCATTATGCCTGAGTTTGCAAGTCATCTACCAAAACTCTCAACCCAGAGAAAGTTACTGAGGTTGTGCGTACTGTAATTCTGAGCATCAGTGATGATGATGGTGAAGTTGATGCAGGAAAAATAGCGATTCCTGAGTGCAACATCTTAGTAGATGGTCATGACTTTGTAGTTCTAGCTGACTCTGGTTCCCCATCCACCATGATCAGTAACAAGCAATGGGATGAGGTTGTGGGTTTGGACAGTATGACATTGTCGCCACCTGACATAAATCATGTTATCTATGGTGGTGCAAGAATTAAGGTTCTTGGATACGTGGAGGCTTGTATTCAATTTAAAAACAGAAACACAGTTGGTAAGGTCTACGTAGCTGAGAGAGGAGACAATTTGTTGGGATGGAGACACCAACATGATTTAGGTATCCTGCTCAATCCCAATGCAAGATATCCCAGAGATCAAGTAATGCTGGTGGACTGTGAAGATTAAGGTTGTGAGTACTTCAGAAGATTTCCAGAAGTCTTTACAGATAGCTTGGGCTGTCTTAAAGGTTTCGAGCACCGAATTGTTCTCAAAGAGAGAGCTGTACCTTGTGTGCATAAAGTTAAAAAAGTGCCCAATATGATGATGGGACCATTAGAGGCTGAACTCAAGAGACTGTTAAGTTTGGAGTTATTGAAGGAATAGAAGCCTCAGAATGGTTGGCCCCATCGTTTTGGCCCCAAAAGATGGTGGTGCTAACGTTAGAATGTGTGTTGACTTGAGGGGTCTAAACAAATGGATTTGGGTAAATCGCCAACTACTGCCCAACATTTCTGAGTCCCTCAGCACACTTAGGGCGCCCAAGTTTTTAGTGTGTTGGACTTATCATCTGCATATCACCAAATTCTCTTGCACAAAGACTCAATGCCTTTTGGGTTAGCGTCAGCAGCGGCGTGTTTCCAGAGGGTCATGAAGATGGTTTTGGAGAACATACCCAACATTATGTTCTTCCAGGATGACATTTTGGTGTATGGTAAAAGTGAAGCGGAACATTGTAAGACGCTAACTTGTGTTTTGGAGAAGTTAAAGGAAAAAGGACAAAGGACTGACTGTAAAGAAGGTAAATTGTCGTATTGTGGTGGAATCGGTTACATATTTGGGAAATGCGATCTCTGGGGAAGGGATTCAACCCAAGTTAGAACTTGCAGAAAGTATTATGAAAGCCCCCATGCCTAAAGATAAGGAACAAGTGATATCATTTTTGGGGCTTGCTGAGTTCTATTTCAAATTTGTGCAAGGAGTTGCCTGTGTGACCGAACCTATCAGAGCTCTGCTTAAGAAGGGTACACATTTTCTGTGGTCTGATGATTGCGAAAAAGCATTTGATAAAATTAAGTCTGAAAGTGGGAAAATGCCTACATTGAGCCATTTTGATGTCAACCGGAAGACTGTGTTAACTACGGATGTTAGTCTCAAGGGGCTGGGGACGGTACTCTCCCAAGTTGTGGATGGAGAAGAGAGGGCAGTTGCGTTTGCCTCTAGAGCCCTTAGGGGGATGCGGAAGTAAATTACTTTGGTATTGAGAGAGAAGCTCTGAGTGTGATTTGGGCTGTACAACATTTTACATTTTATCTTTGGGGCATTCCTTACCTAGTGAAGACGGATCATCGCCCTTTGGTCCAAATCTTTTCGTGTCGCCACAGTGAACATATCACACCCATACTTAGGCGTTGGAGTGAGGGTCTTCAGGAATAGAATTTTCGTGTACAGTACATACCTGGCTCTAGTAACAAGTCTGCCGATTTGTCTCTCTCGGTTACCTATTGAAAATGAACAAAGTGAGACTGAAATGGAGAGTGTGTGTTAGATTGCTGAACCAACATTGTCTAGTGAGGAGTGGTTGGATGGTTTGAAGAAGGATAACATTCTTTCTTCTCTCGGGATGTGGACAAACCAGGGGTGGCCGGATTATAAAACTTTGGACCAAGAAATGACAGTGTACTGGTCTCTGAGGGATGAGTTTTCATTTATTTGTGGAAATCTCATGAGGGGAGATAGTGGTTCCTCCTGTTGACTTCAGAGACCGAATAATTAACATAGCTCATGAGGGCCGTTTGGGAAGAAGTCTTACCAAGGCTCGAGTGAGAGAAATATACTGGTGGCCTGGTATGGATCACATGACTGAAAATGTTGTTAGGGAGTGTGTATTGTTTGCTTCCAATGATAAGTCTCACATTCCCAATCATGCACCTTTATCTACAGTCGAGGTTCTGAATGTTATGGGGACGAAATTAGGTTTAGATATTGTAGGCCCTTTTGAACTCTTGCCCTCCTATGAACGTTTTGTTATTTCGATGGTGGATTATACTTCCAAATGGGTATTTACTAAGTGTGTGTCTACTGTGAATAAAAAAACTGTCATTGATTTCCTTAGAGATGTATTTGCTTCTGAGGGTGTGCCCAAGTTTTTGATTACTGACAATGGGGTACAATTTCTGTCTCATGAGGTGTGCAAATTTCTTAATGATCACAACATAATTAATCAAAAAACAGCCTTATATACACCTCAAGCCAATGGTTTGAGTGAAAGGATGAACCAGGTTGTCAAGGGTTGTGCCCAACGTGCTCTTGACTCAAGATTGTCTTTCAGTGATATCTTGAGAGAAACCTGGTGGGCACACCACACTACTCCAAATGTAGTCACTCAGAAGTCTCCTTTTAAGGGTTTGAGAGGAAGTAATGCGGTTTCAAAATTAAACCCATCTTGGCTGCCTGCATGCACTGATGTGGGTATTTCTGATGAAACAAGACTTTCTAGAATTTCTGAGTACCAACATAAATACAAAATTAGTTATGACTCTAAAATGCGTGTAAGGAATAAGAAGTGGAATGTTGGTGATACAGTTATGGTCAAAAATCCCAGATTTACTCTGAAAGGCAAAAGTAGTGTCATTGGTCCTTTCACCATTGTTGCCATCAGAAAGAATGTTGTGAAAGTTGACACAGGGTGCATGTGGAGCTTGTCTAGGCTGGTGAGATACTCTGGGAAATTTACAAATGTACATATACCTTATGAAAAGAGTCTGACTAATGGTAATGACCATTTGAATGAGAATGTTCGTAACAGAGAAAGGAACACCTCTTCTGGTAGGAGTAGGAATCTGCCTGTGAGGTTAAGAGACTATGTTTTATATAAATACTGTCTGTATCTTATGCCATGTTTCTTTGCAGGATTTTTGTGGAGTTATAAGACAATGTTCTATTTGGGGAAATGTTCTTGTGTATTATGTTTCCTTGCAGATTTTTTTTTTGTATCTTGTTTCAATTTCTCTACTGTATTTGTTATTTTGTTCTCCTTGTTATTATTTATCCTTTGCTGAAAGAGGGATGTGTTGTAATCTAGAGATGTCAGGCTAGAGATGTTAGAACCTTATTATGTCATGGAATGTAGTGATGCATGATGCTTCATGGATCACTCATTCCAGAGCTGGACATCTTGCTGGACAGTTGGTGCTGTATCGCTATGCTGAATCCTGAATAAACCTTCTATTACAGCCTTGGTGAGAACTTCATAATTTAACACATTCTAAATCCGCAACCGCAGCAGAAAGCAGTCCAAAAAGTAAGAGCTTTTCAGAGTAGAAATAATTTGTATATGACATTTGTTGTTGTACCACAACAGTCTGATCATCATGTGGTCATTCTTCCGTTTGTCAGTTACAATTTTGATACTCCTACATACTTTTCCATACAGGTCACGAGAAACGAATGTCCATTCCGTCCTCACAGATTAGAACAAAGATCTATGTACTTTGTTGCTCTTAATGGTTTCAGTCCAAAAGGTTCTCACCAATTCCCTTCACAATGAACACTAGAAAAATGTCCTTTTGATAAAAGAATGTTGCATAAACAGAAGAGATAAAGCAACATTTGAGGAAATGTAGCAAAAGTTCATTGTACCAAGCTATGAAATAATGCAGCTTAGGAAAGAAGGCAAATTAATGCATTTAAAGTTAACATTTCTTATTTAGTAAAAGAAACTCCTAATTAAATTCAAACATAATGAAATAAATCAAGCATTTCATATAAAGAAATAATGGTAATACTGTTATTGATTAGTGCATAGGAATTACTAAACCTGAATATGGCCTACTACTACGATTTAGTACATACGTGTAAATTATTCTGAAACATAATTTGACTAAAATCTATTTTTATATTTTCATTATCCTAATAATAGTACTTTAAATATCCATTTATGTAATATCGTGTAAAATAACTTTTGCACCACTTTCTTTTTCATGATGCATTACAATTACAACAATAGAAATGCTATAGTCTTGTCGTTCAAAATTGTACCACTGTCAGCGAAAGCATTTTCATTATTCATTTTCATAGCTGTTTTGTTATCACACTTAATAAGCATGTTAATCTTGTAGCATTTAATAGTTCGATTTCTACAAAATCAAGTATGCTTTTATGGTGCTGGTACTTCAACTTTTCTCATTTTCAGTGTTTTTCTAAACATGGGCAACGTGCACATTAGAGTTAGTGTTTTAAATCAATTGTTGTGTCATGTAAAGAATAATTAGCTTTTGCGCTACTTTACCTCTAAACTGCGACACTGTGGGCAGACAAGGACGTTAACTCAGAGAAAAGGCTACTGCAAAGAACCCATTGTGAACATTCACTGAAGGCGCTGCTGATGCATGGCTCACGTACACCACAGAATGTGCCCTACCTAATCCGACAAATGACAGAACTGTGGGAACAAACGGTTACTAGGGTCTCGAAGAGGCCACCCTTTGCTAAAGACCTTTTCCTTTAGATGTTATTGCCTTTTAGCTGCATCAGTGAATCTGTGTCACGGTGGAACGAGGGGGTGGTGGTGTTAGACACTTGGTGATCTCTAGCCGGGTGAGCAGAGCCTTACATTCACTTGAAGCACGGGACACATTTGCGATGGGGAGTGGACAATTCTTTTAGTACACCAAACTGTCCAGCACGGCACCGGAGATTCGGACTAACCTCCCAAGACACCCAGCCATACTGACACTGTGCAATTATTATTGACGGCTTGGTCAACAAGACATATGGTGGTACATTTATAAAAAACGCTCAAGGTGGATAGAATAACAGTTCAGCCTGCGTCTCAAAGAGTGTGGGGGGAGGAGCTGGAAATACCCCTGTTGGATGCGGAATGGAAAGTGATATTAGAGTTAGTGAAAAGGATTGTCATGTAGTTCCTATAAACATATATAGGATCTGCGCGTTTAGACAACATAGACTGTGAGATTGGTCTCCCGACAGATTCCAGACACCCACACCGAGTATATTCGCCTGTATACCAGCTAGCTCAAAGTACCACTAGAAACCCCTCTATCCCAAGAGAAAATAGTTCTTGGCTACTATCAAACATGACAACTCTGTCCCATCAGGGATCGTGGAAACAGTGCGATATCTTTCGCTCAGTCACTCGAGCTCACTTTGTCTCCGAGAGATACACAGAATAAACGGTGGGGACATTTTCAATAAGCATTTATTGAGCCAGAATCATTCTAGTGTAAAATCGCTATGCTGAAACAACCATTAGACAGAAACAGATATAAATGATTAAAAGCACCAATAGAGTAAAAGTATGGTAGATTCTTACCACAGTGCTAAAACAATCCCTACAGGCAGGTATAAAAATACATGACAATCAATCAAACACGTGTTTGTTAAGTACCACTACTCACCCGTAAGGGTCTCAAGGCGCTGGCGAAGAGGGAAGGTGCAGGTTCCAGTCAATCAAGGAGGGGGTCTGCTGAGGAGCCAAGTTTTGAGGTTTCTCGTGAAGACCATAAAATACGTACTCCTATGATGAGACCCTAACTAGATGTACTGAAGTGTACCTAGCATGTATGTAGGTGTGGAGCCAAGAATCCCTCTGATAAAGTCAACCCCATTACCTGAAGTGAGAGACTGGGACCCAGTCTTGATCTCGAGATGGACACCCCGCGAGGGGTGTAAGACCACTGCGAGCTGGAGTGTCTGCGTGCATGAACCTCTGCATCTTGTGTCAGCATGGAAGTCCTTTTTCTCCTCTCTCTGCCTCAGCAAAGATATGGTGTTTATATACCCAAAGTGGTGCCCTCAGGGGATCTACCTTGCTGTGTCATGTCATGCATAATAGAGGAGGCTAGTTTTCAGGGAAACCCCACAACTTGTTAGCAGTACCTTAACTAGCTAAAAGGTCAGTCCCAGGAACTGTTATGTAGTGAAATAGGAGGGAAAATAGAGGTGAGAGGTTACGTTGCTAACTGAGCTTATATTGGGGTGCCTACATGAAACATAACAGGATCTCTTGCAACACTAGATTTGTTGTCGCACTTTAACATTGTGCATTGCACATATCTTGCGCCTGTTAAACTCATCCGCATGTATGATAGCAGAAGTGCTGATTGCCCTAGATGTGGGGGGGTGCCTCCTTTCTGCACATGGCCTGGACGTGTCTTGAAGTGCGTGTGTATTGGACAGCAGTGATTTACATGGCTAGGAGCCATGACTGACACTCGAGGAATCCCCTCAGGCGTTCTTGCTTGGTATTGTCAAACAACCCAGAGGGGGCAAAATTCACTGGAGGTTTCTGTAGCTTGCCTTGGTGTTAGCAAAAAGGAGAGTAGCTATAGGATCGTTGAGCTCAAGGTCCCCGTCTCTCAAACTGTGGTTTAAGGATGTCACTGAGTGGGGGCTGGCAAAAGAGTTGCACATGAAGCTCAGTCGTTGGTATGATAAGCTACAAGAGGATCTGGAGAATTGGGCTGCAATGTTGGAGGGTATGCACAAGGAGAGGGCTAGAGGTTGTGAGCAGGGCTCGCAATGCAGGGCACGGAACACAATATCAGGATCGAGGGTTAGATGCCACCGGGGGAGCCAGACGCACCGAGGTTGAGCGTACCGATGGGTAGTCATGGGGGAATACACCCATCTAGTGCTGGAACTTGAGCCTAGATGTCTCCATGTGCTGAAACATTTGATTTATTACTGGTTGCGCTGACTGGGCGGGGGGGGGGGGGGGGATTCCAGAGTCACATTTAAAATACTTTATTGTATAGTTAATAAAAACCATTACAAAATATAAATACGACAATATGTTAAAACACAAAAAGTTTACACTACTGTGAAGGTAAAAACAGATGTCATTCTGCTGTATGGAATAGCATGTTCCAAATTCAACAATTTGCTAATGTTTTTTGCTTTTTCTCAAAATGTTCAATGAATTTAATTGTCCTGCAAATAAATTGTGGGTCTACTGTACATAAGATTTGTATAACAGCGGACCGACATGTACGTATTCCATGCTCCTTGAACTTGGTTTTCAACCAATTCCGACGTTCCTGTGCGAGAGCCGGGCAAATACAGATTAGGTGGATAAAGTCTTGTTTTGCTGCGCCACATAACCCGCACCCTTCACTTTCTTGGGGCTTCCACTTTGGATGCTCGGCATTAGTTGGCAAATTACCCAACCTTATATTAAGGTATTTGCGTTTAATAAAAGGCGGAAATGCAAGGTCCAAAAAGACGGCCGGCACTAGTTTTTTGTAAGAATGAATTGTCATCCAGGCATGTGACCGGTGGCTAAAAGCTATTTTGTCGTCCAACAATGAGTGTCTGATAGCTGCCTTCCTAACCAACTGTTTGAATGAAGGTACTGGGAGCTTAGTTTCCCAGAGGCCAGCCAAATTTGTTGACTCTATTGACGTTTTAAGGTACTTGGCGTGATTTAAGTTTGGATTTTTAGTGATTGTTTCCCACATGGCTCGATAGAGCGTGATCTCTTGATTCATCCAGACATCGTACCAGAATTTTATGGTCTCATACTTTCTCAACAGCACTTGAGATTTCAGGCCGAATTCCAGTCTTACTTGGGCCGGTGATGCGTTATTTGGTAGCGCAAAGACATACTTATAGATTTTCATTTGCACTTTATCCAAAAGTTGTGCACTCTTGCCAGGATGCAGTATGCTCCCGTAAGCTATCGTTGGGAATAATTTAGCTTTCATTATTGTTAGCAGAGGCGAAACCAAGGGACCTTTAAGTTCAGTTACTAGGCTCATAAAGGCATGCATTAAGGCCATGCCCTTCTTTTCCATGCTGGTGAATTGTGCCTGGAAATTAAGATGCTTGTCCAAGAGTATCCCAAGATACTTGTAGCTTCCAGTTTTACGTTTTCTATTAAAAAGGTTGGTGGTGATTTATGGCGTCGGGTTATGACCATGGTTTTTGTTTTGGTGCTATTTATTTCTAGCAAGTTCTGCTTTGTGTAGCGTGTCAACTCCTGCAGAAGGCGTTGCAGGCCTATTCTTGTCTGGCTTAGCAGGACCACATCGTCGGCGTAGGATAGGTGTGTTACACGAAGCATGCCCAGCCGGGGAGGATGTGCGTTGATCAGGTCAAGGCTTACTGTTAGGTCGGCCATGAATAGGTTGAAGAGAAGGGGAGCCAACACACAGCCTTGCTTTAATCCGTCAAAGGTGTGGATCTTCCTAGTTAGCCTTTGCCCATTGTTGATTTTTACCTGCATCCAGGTGTTACTATACAGGTCGATGATCGGCATTAGGATTGACTCCGGTAGACCCTGCTGCTTCAATTTGGCCCATAGTAAATTCCTATTAACACGGTCGAAGGCCGCCTTAAAATCGACGAAACAGGTATATAGTTCCCGATGGTTATGTAAACTATTCTCGCCAATCAGGCACAGCGCCATTGCATTAGCCATTGTGCCTGTTCCTCGACGAAACCCTGTCTGGTTTAGCGGGATCTTACTGTTCGTGTCCGACCATTGTGCTAAATCAGCTAGTACCAGGGAAGCATAATATTTTGCCTCTGCATCGATCAGGGCAATTAAGCGATAGTTTGTTGGATTTTTGCGGTCTCCGCCTTTATAGATGGGGTTTATGATGGCACCCCTCCAACTTTCCGGGACCCGACCTCAGTTGCTGATTGTCCGGAACAGGAGGTTGAATTTGCATGCCCAGAACTCTGGATCCTCTTTATAGATCGCCTGTGGGATGCCATTTGGCCCTGGTGCGCTCTCTTGTTTGCCTTTCTTAATTATAGATGATATTCGTCGATCGTCAACTGACCACATTGATCGGTCCAGGCTCTCCTGGCTGTTGGACATGCCATTAGGACTGAGAGCAGGCTTGCTTTCCTGTACCATATTTTTTGAGGATTCGGATACCGTTGCAGCCATCGTGACCTGATACTCCACTGGCTTTACCGAGAATGTGTTGACTATGTGCTGAGCCCAAACATTTTCAGGGATGCATGTCATGCTTATGGGTTGTGCTGCTCTATTGATGGAGTGGACTTGCATCCAGAACGCCCTGGAGTCTGCTTTTTTTGTGTTATACACCAGTTTAGCCCAAAAGTCATTGGTTTTGTTCCTTTTTTCCATCCATACTAGATTTTTATATTGTTTCCTTATCAACCGAACTTCTTGCCAGATACCTTGGTTCGTCCTTGAGCCCTGTATCCGTCTTGTGAGCTTTTGAAGATGTTTCTTCATGGCTAGTGTGGTTGTTGAGAGTTTGGTTTTGGTCGTGGGACTGCTCTGCCTCTTTGTCTTACTGCTGGATCTTGGTAATGTTTCCAAGAAATTAGCCCAGGTTTTTGGACATAAATCCTTCTCTGCCATGACTGTTTGTAGTAAGTTCTTAGCATCCAATGCTATTTGAGGTAATGTGATGCTTGTCCACTGTAACCGCTTCAGGTTGATTGTTGAGAGCTGACCAGGTATGGCTGGAGCATTTGCATACCTGGGAGAACTTAGTTTCATCTCAATGTGTTGCATAGAGTGATCGCTGTCCAGGGAGCTGATTATTTGGAATTTTTTGACTAGGCTCAGCAGAGGCAAAGTTACTAATGTATAATCCAAGATGGAATTTGTATTGTGACCTATGTATGTGGGAACAGGGGGTTTATCGTGCATGGATCTTCCATTTATTACCCGTAAACCGAGTCGTTCCAGGGCCCACACCAATTGTTTGCCCACTTTATCTCTCTTCAGGGCCGGTATTACCTCCTGGGATTCGACTTTCAACATTTCATTTGCCACTAAGATGTTATCCTCTTCCTCCGATTGATGTAAAAGATTGGAGTTAAAGTCACCCGTGGCAATAATCTCCCAACTTGGGTGGTCAAGGCGGATGGAAGCTACAACGTTAACAAGACGTTTGAACAGGTCTTTTTTTTTTTGCTGTTTTTTTGGGTGGGCATATATGTTAATTAAGACCATTGTTCTTGCCACGCATTTTATTATACTCTCCAGCTTAATAATTTGCATGTCCGTTGCTGATATAGGCATATGCGAGGCGTTTATCTTTAATGCAGTGGATACGTAAATAGATAAACCCCCCCTTGCGCGGCCGTAGCGCTGGGAACGCATCGCGCTTTCATGGAAACATAATCTTCCTGGTATATCGATTGGCTCCATTGACCACGTTTCCTGCAGCGCTATGATGTCGTATTGGTCCCAGGCAGCTGTCTTTGTACTATGGTTTAGGATGTTTTTTGCTCCTGCGATGTTTCAGGAGAGCAATTTTATTCAATTTTCTTCAATTTTACCTGCCTCGCAATAGGTTCAATTACCATTAATGCTCAATAACTGTCTCTGGTGATTGTTAATTGTAATTTCAGCCCCCCTGGCACTGTGTAATATTGAGTGAGTGGTCGGGGTTGTATGGTCTTCTCTTTTCCTACATCTTCTTAGCAGGGGTGACGGGTAACCCTTTTTTGTTGTTTGTTCTTTCAGAGAAATTCCCCACTCTTCAAATTTATTCACTTCTGTGAGAATGTTTTTTGCTACTTCTAAATTCCTCCAAGTAGCAAGTGTGCCTTCCCTAGGCATGTTGTCTCCCAATGTGATGAATTCAATTGATAGTAGGTCCACAGATGTTAAGTGGCTTAGGCTTGGGATGGTTGATGTGAGGTGGAGAATGTTCCCTCGATTTAGGTAATCTTGAATGCCTTGAGGTTCGTAGTTAGGAATGAAAAGTATCTTCCCTGATGTAACTATTTGCGTCTCTGTGGGTGTTTTACTACTGATCTGGACCTTTTCATTATTAGCAAATTTCTGATCATCATGACCCTTTGCCTTAAGGTGGAGGTATTGCGCTATTTGATTATATGCGTCATTCGAGGTTGGTACTAGTGGCATGAATGTCGTGGCTTTTACCTCCCGGTCTATTCTGTTGGGTCCTGCCTGTTCATGGTGGTACCCACTGGTTGTAGTCACTGGTCCTGAGGGTGGTTCTATCCTTTCCACATTTGCATTCCCTTTTGTTGCTTGCATGCCATTGATGCCAGTGTGTATCGTGAGTTGCAGTTGGTCATTCATGTGTCTATCTGCCTTTGTTCTTATTTGCCTATGAGTATTTTGGACACTTTTTCCCGGGGTTTGATGGTCAGACGATATGGTGACACTTTTCCCTGCGGTTACATTGGTGCTTGGTAATGTAACACGAATGGCGGGGACGTTTTTTTGATTTTTTTTCGTGTCTTTGAATACAGCCCAATGAGGTCTCTGATTGCTTGGATCATAGCTGTTTGTTTGCTCTGACCTCTTTATGCAGTGGCTTTCATCTTCAAAACTAGTGCGTCCTATTTGATTTGGGGGTGTCTCAGTTTTTAGGGGTTCATCCAGCAGATTATCAGAAGTTTTGTTTGATTGAATAATGACGCTGAGCCCTTGGTCCGTACTACAGCCGGGAATGTTTACGGCGGTTGTTGAGCTCAATCGTTCAATGTTACTAGAGTTCCCTGCTTCTAAGTTTTTTTCGAGGACGACCTCCGCTGTTTGTTGTGGGGTTTGTGCCACTATTATTTGCCTTACTGGTTCATTTGGTTGGTCTGGGTGTTCGTTTTGTATGCTCTTGGAATTCTCAAAAGAGATGAGATCACATCCAGTTAGTGTGTTGTTGTCACAGTGATTGGCGTATTTGCATTACTGCAGGATATCTTTAAGTATTGATGGCAAATTCTTTAATTTATCCAATATTGGGTGGCAGGTACAAGACTGGGATCGTACCCACGGTCCGGTCTGTTCTTTGATGATGTCAAAAATGCTGGCAATGTCGTCTAGCTTTTTATTTATGTTAGCGATGTATTCCGCCATTGTACTCATAAGGTGTATCTGGATGTCGAGTTTATCTGACTGCATGTTGAGGGTTTTAATAGAGGTTTCCAATATGCACCCTAGTGCGCTGTGCAATGTGATTATGGATTCCAAATTATCACTGATGTCGTTTCCTCTTTTTTGCCGGTGTCGGTCTCCTTCATTGCAGCCTGATTAGTGTCCAGGCAGAGATTGCTTTATGGATGTTAAATCATTACGTTGCACTTTGGTTTTTTGTCTTGTTTCGCGACATGTTTCGGGATTTTTTATTGTTACCACGTCTAGGGCAGGTGAAACACTTGAGATCTCTATGATTGAGGGTTCTGTTTGAGCGCCAATGTGAGTCACGTGTGGTGAGTCTGTCAGTATGATAATGTCCACCTCTTGGTTCGTTCCACTGGATGTATCGACTATGTTTTTTCTTAGCAACTCATGGGATGAAGAAGTTTTTATACTCCGGCCGGTTGCCGTTGCACCTTGATTCATCCTTTCGGTATTGATTACTTTGTTGGGGTTTTTTTGTCCCTCCTGAGTTCCTTTCGGTTATTTCCTGGGGCTCATTTTCGGAAGTGATTGATTTAATACGGATTTTCGATCCCTCCTGGGTACTTTCAATTATAAGATTGTCCGTGCAAATTTCTTGTGTCATGGTAATTCCTTTATTATGGCTAGGTACTTGGGGCACCCAACAGAGGTTTAAGTCCTTTATCTTTGTCCTCTCTATAGATTTAATCAATACTGGGCTGATGCGTTGGTCCAGTCTAGGGGTTGAGTGGCTATATGGAGGCATCTTGTGTGCCAATTCATACATACTTGTGTTTGGATTGTAGGAAACTTCATTGCTGGGTTGGGCCAAGTGGCTTCCCGTTATTAATTGCTCTGGGTATGTGGCATTTGTTGATAATACTGGTGTTGATATAATTTTGTCACCTTTATACTCTTCATTGTTAGGGGAACAACTTATTATGTATCCTTCATGCTGGCAGTCTGTGTTCTTAATTGATCCTGTGAAAGTTGTTGATGATTTCTCCTGTCCTTGCCCTTGAGTAATGTCGTGTTTTTTATTGTCCTTTTTAATATCCTTGTGCACCTGGGCTTGAAACTGAAAAATGTTTTTCACAAGAGTGGCATTTGTGCGCTTGTGTGTCTCTTCTGTTCCATTTACCTTATCGTCATTCGTGTTTTGGGCATTTCGTGGAGTCCATATTGCGGTTGATCCTACTGGCCTTATTTCAATTTTTTTAGGTGACATTGGTTTTTGTAATCCTGTTGACGTGTTTGCCATTGCGTATACTGCCGTTGCTGGGTCTTTCAAAAAGGCGAATCTGCCGGTGTGGTTCATGCTACTAAAAATTGGATATACCGGCGGGATTAGTAATGCAGGTGGGCTTCCCTTAGCTGAGCTAGCGGGTGATTTGGTTTTGGCTTTAGCTTTTGTCCTTGCATTCTTAGGTGGGTTTGTTCGTGTTCTCCCAGACCTCATTCCCTTTTGTGTTTTTTTTGTTTTGTTTTCCCCTGCTGTCTCCGCTCTGCTTCTCGCTCCACCTCCCAAGCCTGCCTGTATCCTCAATCGGAACAGCTACCGTCAGGGGGATTGCGAGATAGCAAGTTACTATTGCGGTGTGTGGCCAAAAGTCTGGTCTCACTCTGTTGGCGGGAAAACTGGTAGGCACTTATAGGGGGTCTTTATAGAACATTTTTTTCTTTTTATTATTATTGCAGTTATCGCCACTTGCGCCTATGGCGCCAAGAAAAAAAAACACGGATATCTAACACCTCTCACCTTGTGTCCTATGGGCACTAATGCTGCCGCTGGGTGGTACTGACGTGAACCACCATCTGCTACCCCCTTTCTTGTGTCCGGGAGTTCCTTAGCGCCAACAACTCTGCCAGGGTTAGTTTCACTGCAGGGTATGACGACTATCAGCAAATCCCGGACTGGATCATCCAAAACGACTCTTTTGCACTTGACTCTCCTTAGTCCTCGGACCTCAGCAGGATAGCAGCAGGATAACAGCCAGAAAATCCGCCTGCTTATGGGAGGGGCGGGAGCACCTCCTTATCTCAAGAGCTCCACTCCGCTCCCCTCTACTCCCCGCCTGGCTCTATCTCCAACTCCGGCTCACTGGTTTAGCTCCTCCTCCACGGAGCCCTCAGGACCGTCACTCTGCAATCCAAAGGCTACGCCAAAGGCTGCGGCGCGCAGTGTGAGCAGACACAGTGCACAGTGCGGTAGCACTCAAACGTTCAAAACGCGGTTCTTCCGCGCGGCCGCAAACTCAGCTTCTCGGCTTCGCAGCGCTGTTATGGTGCCACACCGCTCCGAAGCTCCGCTCTGCTGCTGCTTGGCTCACGCTCGTATCCGGGGCACAGCGAAAACATGGCACGGACTCTTGCACAACGGCAGAGAGGAGAATAGCCCTTTCCAGAGTCGAAACTGAGCACTGGGAAATGGGGTTGGAATACCTTGATCCATGCAGTTGGGAATGCTGTGCCCCTCCACTTAATGTACCACTGAATGATGTTAATTTTGTATACTGTTGGTTCTGTTGCTCTAGTTTTACTTTTTAATTGGTATTGCTGTAATAGTATTAGGCAGGCAGAATTGATGCTTCGGAGCCTGTTCTTCAAAAATGCCAATATTAAGAACTTGTATGAACTGTATTTTGTCCAATTTTCTTTACAAGAGGTTCAAACGTAAAGGCCCTGGTTGTGAATAACATGTTTTTCTCCCCAGGGTGAGACATTTTAGATCACAAGAAGGACTAACACCATGTCAACTTCTGTTTGTACTAGTCTTTTATGTGGGAACGTTGTATGTGGTGCATTGCATGAAACTTTATGAAATGCAGACTGCTCCTTTCCACTCTACTTTCCCCTCTTCTTTGTTAAAACCTTTGAAAAAGCCTTCCCATCTCTCATCTACTCGACATTGGCCAGATGGCTTAAATAGACCATTGAGATGGCTGGTGTAGATATTTCCATCTTTGGAGCTCATTCCTCTAGAAGAGCCATGTTGTCTGATGCTTTTATCTCCTCAGGACGACTGAATCACATAATGAAATCATAGCTGCAGACTGGTCGCAGACGTCATCTTTTCAAATGTAGTATTTTAAACACATTACTTATGTATATGGTATTGTGGATAAGCTTTAAATATATCATAAATAAGCCTCCAATCTTGTAAAAGAATGTAAAATCAAGCAGCTGAAGATTATCCCACCCTATCTCTCCCTTGATTCACCCTTTCTTTACCTGCAGTGCAATAAGAATCTTTGTGGTTGCGAATTTCAAAGGATTTTCTGCCACATGCATCAGACTAAGCAATTGCGATTCCTTAATAGCGATTATTAAGGAATCACTATTAAGGAATCGCAAAGGAATATGCAATTTCTACACATTTCCGAATAGCGAAACACAAATTGTGATTAGCTATTAGGGAATGCTTTCCCATTCAATGAATGGGAAACCATACGTAATTTGCGATTACCAAATGGGTATCTGCAGCTGGGTTTGGTCTAAGGTGCACATTCTGAAGTGATGTTGACGAAAGTCGAGTTTGACTGAAGATAGTGAAATAACCTGTGCGCAAGTGCTGCCCTGAGGAGCATTGAGGTATTAACACACACCAACTAGGCCTACTTAAAGTCTTTGAAGGAAAACTTCTGTTCCAAGAATGCAAATGTGCTGTTAGCGAAGCAGAATTGACTGCAGTTACGCTTGACCTGAGACCACTTGGAAGTGATGCAGCACGTCATTCGAATGCTTGTTTTGTGTAATGAACAAATATCTTCCTGACTTTTGCCCTTAAACGACATGACAGCTGATGATGTGAAATGCTAATTTTCCTTCATTGTTTGTAGACTAGTAGACGTCTGTGTCAGCACATGGTAAGGCTAATTCCCGATGGGCCTAGTTACCAGTTGCCCGAGCCACCTGGGTTCACATGTTACAGCCCTCGGCTTTACTGGTGGAAAAAGTTAAAACCATCTTTCTGATTCTTTAGTTTTGTTCACTCAAAACAAAACTACAACTCCCAGAGTGCTCCGGGTAGTTGAATGAAAGCCCAGCAGTGGAATATCTGGACTCTACTGACCTTGGCTGTGCTACTGCTTCCTGCCCCTGCCCCTCCCCCTTCCTTGGGAAACCCAATAGCTGTTTGAGGGTTTTAAGAAGGTTCTCTCTGCTGAGGCACAGTTTATTGTGTTTCTCTTTCGTCGGGTCATGCACTTTGGGACCTTTAACAATATCTACGCAGCCCGCGGCCAGCTGGCGTTCACTACTGACCTCTTGTGATTTTGAACCATTGAATCCGTGATAGATCAGCAGCTCTCGCTCCAAGACTAAACCAGTCGAGCCACTTTATGGATAACATTTTTTTTTGTATTAAAACTGCTAAATGCCGGCAGCCCATCTCCCCCCTCTGCAGTCTCACGCCTTGTCTTCTTTTCTCTTGCGCTGTCTGTCCACCACAACTTCCGTTGGGAGTCAAGAGGCCGAGGGTCCTTGCAGCTGCAGACTAACCCTGGGCGTAGTTCGCGAAGTAGCACTACGCGAAGCTACGCGTAGTACCCTGTTTGCACTGTGCGGACAAGCAACCGGCACTGTGCAATCATTGAAAACGGCATCTTGCACAGTGCGAGCTGTAGTTTTCTGCCGCTCGAGTAGATTTTTACTCGAGCGGCAGCTTTCTCAACGCGGACTGGTAGTTTCTCGTCGCGAGCATACGTGACCACTTGCAATGAGAAACCTGACCTCCTCCCGTTGAGAATCTTGCCGGGAGGTTTATTTTCCACGCTCGCGATCGCCAACTTGATGTTTCTGATCGCGAACGAGGAAAAAGTCTCGCCGGGATGTCATTTTGCTTGCTCGCGGTCGCCAACTTGACATTGAGGACTGCGAGCAAGCAAAAGATGACAGCTGCACTACGCTACGCGTGTTCGCACTGTGCTACGTGCAATTCGTGTAGTGCGAAGTAGCGCAAACTTCGCAAACTACGCGAGCGTAGCGTAGTGCTTACTGCAGACCCGTTACTGGAGGCGCATGGGTCTGCCATGGAGCCTGCGTCCCCCTCCCCCCTCGTTGGTTCAGAGCTCTGCGAAGATAACTTGTGTACGAGTCCTTCTCTAAGTTGAAAGCTTGGGAGTTTAATACCCCTTTTACAGTTGGTGTTATTTTTAGTTGCACTTTAGTTAGAGCTACATATAGAGCTTACTACTCGCGCTTCAACGCCTCGCCAGCGGCAGTAAGCGCTATATAAATACAATTACAAAGTGCTGCATGCATGGTAGCTGTACCTGTTTGTTGTATCTGGAGGTGACTCTTTACTCAGTCAAGATGTGATCACTTTTCTCTTAAACACAACTTGCTTTGTTTATTTCTGAGTTTTATAGCATCGTTCTTATATTTTATGTGGTTCCTTCAAGGCTCACAAGGCTCAAAGTGAGGAAAACCGCAGTGTTCATTTAAAAAAAATAACCCACTAAGGCGGGGTAAATGTGGTTGATGGTCTGTGATCGTGGCCCCAACAGTTAATGTTCTGTGAGGGTGTGTAGGAAGCTCGTTCTCCATGTAGTGTACCAGAATGAGGTCTGTGTAGAGTGTCCAGGTATCCCTTACTAGTGTACAGGGGCTTGCTTTAACAATTCCAAGGAGCTCTATTTGTGGTAGTGTGGTCAAACAGCCGTTGGCTTATCGGAGGGGAGTGTTAAGCATTTGTTGCACACACAGTCAGCAAATAAGACACACATAAGGAGATCTGAAAAAATTTATAAAAATAGCACACATTTTTATATTAATTTAAACACCAAGATCTTCTAGATCAGGTATAAACTTTTTGAGTTACAGATTTTCAGAAACATAGAAAATACAGTTGTCCGGTTTGAGGTACGAGCCTTGAACATGGCAATGTTATACTATGAAAGAAGCACACAGTACATAGGGTCAACGACATACAGAACTGTTCTTCTCGACTTAAGGTAAGTAGGGGCCAAGGGCCGAGTATGCACCAAGAGTTCAGTTTTTACCTGCCTTGGGGTGTCTGGGCTGTGTTGTGACTGGTTTTGCTGTATTCTCGTCTGCCTGGGGTTATCGTCAAAACACATTCACATTTTATCTCGAGCATTTCTGTTGAGAACTTGATCCGTGCAGCCCCGCCCCCCCTTGGTCATTGAACTACGCTGGTGTTCTCATTATATTTGTTGCTGATTCTATCTAGGGCAAATTTGCACAAATAATGCGAGGGGGTGTTTTCTGTGTACCCATTTTTTAAATAATTTATTGTTAATGGTACATTTTATATATACGTAAAATGTTGATTATGTTGTAAAGTTTAAAGAAAACTATACAAATAAAAAAATGTAGGTATACAAATAACCGACCTAGATTCCACGCCATTCCTATCCGGTAAAAAAACATGATTCCAAAATGCTCTTGCGGGCATGAGCCCTCATTTCAATTAAGTCAGAAGTTATTGCAGCTGTAATTATCAAAGCTGATTGATTGCTTTACCCAGAGTGGGCCTTTCAGGGTAGCAATAATGTTCCACTCTCAGACACCAGGATGTAAAAACATAATCCTTCGTATTGGAGCCATTTCCAATGGTGATTAATATTAGGGGGGAAAAAGCAATGCATTCCTAAAGTAACTTTCCATCAAGCAATTAATGAGTTGGTTTATCGCAAAATGTATGATGAGAGGCGGTGAATTCTATTACAGTTCACTTGCAGCAGTCAGATGTTTTTCCTCATTTCGGCTGAAAGGTTGGATGCAAATTGCCAGAGGATGTACTTTAGTATAGATTGCTGCTTTGATAATTTCAGCTAGGGTAACTTGTTTATACATATATACTTATAGAAAGTTGGCTTTTTCCTACTTTAACCATTCCGTGCCTTGGTCTGTCTGCAGAATACATGTCTGGGTTAGGATGACAGGTTGGCTGTTTGTGCATTCACTCTAGTCACACAAAGGGAGCTGAGGTGTGCCCTGCATATCCTGATGGCCATTACCAGGCTGATGGACTTCCTGAGCTAGAGTGGTGGGAGGAGTTGACAATGACGCCTGACTTGGGCTGTGCCTGTCCTCACACAAAGGATTCTCTACCCCCTATGGTGTGTCCGGAGCCAAGGCGACCACCTTCATCATCAGACAATTTCCCAAGTGGGCAGGGTGGCCCACCTGGATTTTGAAACTGATCCAACGGGTTACCAACCTCGGGTACTCGTTTACTATTCATTTACTTGAGCCCATAAACACACTCATTCATGTAGGCTAGTAAATACAGCTGGGGTCCATTTCTCTGATTATATCTTGCCAAACCTCTTGATCCAATGTATTTTCCTCTGGTCAATGGATTATTTAGTTAACTAAATAGGTGAACGATTACATATAATAAATCTTTATTGAATAACCACA